>NC_143148.1:40227500-45027500 GCF_059928025.1 Delphinapterus leucas
TAGATTTGAACCTAGCTCACTGACTCCAAATGCCACGACTTTATTTTCATTTATGTTTGTTTTCGCTGAAATGCAAGATATTATGTTGGTTCTGTTATGCTTTCCTCATGCTTGGAGAGTCAGGCTCTGCTCTCATTCATGTCTGCATCAGAATGGGAGGCGTTAATTCCCAGTATCTCATCCAGTCTCCTCCCACGCCTGCCCTCCCTTCCGTCACCCTGATGGTCCACACTGGGAGGAATGAGCAGATTCTGACAGTCATCTTGCCCAGGACCTGTGTTTCCTCCTCTGATGACAGTCCGTTCACTACCTCAACCAGTAAGCCATGGGTGGACTCTCCTGGGCCCCATGTGATTTACCAGAAATCTTAAATAACCCTGTTTTTCTGACCACATAGGAGGAACAAATAATAGCCAGTTACTTACACCCAGATGCCTATGAAGCCACACATTCTACAGCTCAGGCGAAGCCAATAGAATCAGAATGGGAGAAGAGCTGGGCAGCACCGGAACCTCCTACAAGTCCTTGTCTTTAACCGTTTGGTTAAGCAGGGTTAGAAGGTAACAACCCAGGACTCTCAGGATCTTAACCTGTTTGAGTTCAGCTGTAACACACTGGGGACCTCAGTGTAGCTACTGTACAGGTCGAGATAAGAGAGCCAGGGAGGAGCTGGTGATGGTCAGACTAGCCAGGCAATAGAGTACGATGGGTCCAGCAACCCAGGTCACAGTATCCAAGGGGGCGGCAGCCTGGGATGCAATTCCATTATCATTATACCCAAAAGATTCTTCTGTCAGGGGAAGTGGCACAGCACCAGTCCTAAATTTCTTCTCAGGTTAGAGCACATTGTAGGTAGAGACGCAAAGAAGCAGGGAAAATATGGCATGTATCTCTCTGTTCTGAACTTTTCTTGACCACTTGAAAAATAAATTCCATATTGAAATGAACATGAATATAGGAAGAAGCAGTAACAAAAATTGCGTGAATCATTTCTTTTAAACAAGAGGCTTCAAAGCACTTTCGTCGTTTCAGTGGACTGCTTCAGGAACCACAATGTTGCCCACCTACTGCTACAAACCCACATGAAATTCTGTCCAAAGGCCCTGTAGATTTTTTTGTTGCAGAATTTGTCACAATCTACCTTTACCTAGTGTATTGATGTATTTAGTTCATGGTTTGCTTCACCTAAAATGCAAGCCCTGGGAGAGCAGAGGCCTTGCCCGTCTTGTGCATGGGAACACAAAGAGACCATTTTACCTACAACCTCAGCCCGTCCACCTATCCTGGAGTCCAGGTAAAGAGTCTCTGCTGTAGTCAGTCTTCTCAACTCTAAACATGACGCTGTCACGACCACTGTGAGCAGCAAAGGTATTGGTGAGCAGGTGTAGGGGCATCAGCCAGTGGATGCTAACGATAAAGAAGGTCAGCAAGCATGGCAGGAGCGAGACTTCCATGCTGGGGTGTACCAGCCTCACCTGCGTGCGGTTCTCAGTCGGCTTCTCTGAGGATGGGCTTAGAGAGACTATGTGGGGCAAGGCTTGCTTTAGGGAAGCTCCTTAGTAAATGTAGGGAGTACCTGGGGGTAGAAACAGACTGACTAAGCATTAACCAAAGACCTTTCTGAGACCTGATAGGGTGTAGGGGAAGGGCACCTTGATGGTCAACAGGCCCTGCGTGTTCCACGTTAGACCAGTTCATAAAGGGAAGTGCCCACCTCACTCCTGGTGTGAGCTAGCTTCCTCTTCCTAGGTTCCCATGAAGTATTTAATTAAATCCAATCACATTGAAATGCTGTGTTTGAGATTCCACTTTTCGCTTCTTCATTTACTTTCTGGTATATATAGACGCCCTGGATTTTATTTAGTCAGATGTCTAACTAGAAATTGCACCTTTCAGAAAAGATAAAAAATAATGATCATCTAATTCCCTATTTTCCACAGAGCCACTTAACTTTATAAAGTGCTTGGTACTAATCAATAAAAGTCTTTCATCACACAACCCAATAAGCAAGATCAAATTCGAGGGAAATGCTCAAAAAAGAGCAATGGTTGGCACCCAAACCATTTTGTGAGGTCAGAATCACTTTTCCACGTGAAGCTCATTCCTACTCATGGCCCAGAGCCATTCCACCTCCTGCTCTCCGATCTCTTGCTTTTAAAATTTGAGTCCAGTGGGTCTACTGCGGAGAGCACAGGGTCTACTATGATCAGCATCCAGTGAAAACCTAAAACCAGAATCGACACCAGATACATCGTGTTACCAGCTTGAGACCCAGTTCAAGGGCTGCTTTGCATCCAGGAGAACCTGCAGGCATTGGTTTAGGGAGGAAAGCAGATATGAGGGACGTGTTAAAGAGTCAGTCTTTCTGATGATGTTCAGATGGTATTTGGACCCAGAATTTCTGGGCTCGTTCCATAAACCCCCCCCTTTCCCCGACCCTCTCCAAGGAAGTTAAACACATGGAAAACAGAACAAAGAAAAGGGGAAGAGCCTTAATTGTCAGTTGGGCTTGAGCCCCAAATCTCAGTACAGAAAATGTTAGTGGGCTGGGTTGTAGTGCAAGGTTCATATTAACACTAAAGAGATGCCTTGCCCACCAAGTCCAAACCTAGCTTTTGAATTTTACCATCTTCCATTCAGCCACATGTGAATAAAAGACAGAAGAGTGAGAGGAAAAATCCTGGGTCAGCTTCCCACTGTCACCTCAGGGGTTTAAGGGGGAAAAGAGAGAGAGAGAGAGAGAGAGAGAGAGAGAGAGAGAGAGACATTCATAATACAAGTGCCCCATACAGCTAACAAATGTAGAATGATCACTTAATTGAAATTTGTTAATTGATGTTAGGAGTCAACTACTACTTCTATGAAAATAACTTTTCTGGAATATAGGTGGAACTTAATAAATGCTTGTTCATGTATGTATGTGAGAGAGAGACACACACAGAGAGATGGAGAGAGAGACAGAGGTAATTCACATGGATGTTGATATATTCCTCTCATACATTATTCTGAACCTAAATTGGAAACACATCATCACAATTAATTAATAATTCCTTAAAACATGTCTAAAACAAAATTCATTGTTAGATTTTTTCTTTCTTTATTTTCTGTACTATGTTTAAAAGATACTATTTAAGGTTGCAGAATTCTGCTGTAAATAAAAGACCTTATTATCCATGCATACCAGCAAAAATATACATAGGTAGGAAATTGTTACCATGTAACTAGTCTCAACAGGTAAAACACGATCCACGGTTTCAAGTTAGACGCCAGTATAATAAAGAGCAATATATATATACTTGGAGAAAAAAAGTTAAATGTTTATTCCCATAGAACTCAGAAATGGATTATTGAGAATGGCAATACAAAATACTTCAAACTTACACGAGTTCTTAGGCTATTTGGAACAGTTTTCTTATTCGAATAAGGTCTAGAAGTCAAAGTAAAAGAAAATCACTCATGTCCAAAGAACTCACTCGCAAAGGCTCTGCTTGTTCAGGAGGATGGGAGAAGCCGCTGGCTTTGGGTTGGGCTTACCTGTGTGAATCCACTCGCCCTTGAGCAGTCCCGCCCCTGCTTAGGAGGCCGTGGGCTGTGTTTCAGTGCACCTCTAAGATGATCAAAGTGTCCCTGATTCAAATCTAACACAAGCACCAAAATCAGTTTGCTTTCTCTCTAGAACTTGTGCCTATGAACCAACTAACCAACATTTTTTGCAAAATTGGTATTTCATAAAGGAGAACTCAGGGAAGAAGTTCTGCAAGAAGTCAAAACATTGGGTCCTGTTATCTCATTAGCATACTTACAACAATAGCAAGGTTGTAAGTTGTTTAATAAGTGCAGACCTTCACCAGCTGTCCCACTTTGACACCAGATGCCCATCAGAGGTTGCTCTCCTGACAAATGGTTGTGAAATTGGATCTTCCTGTTTGCAAAGAATGCCTCTGTTTTCTGGGAATGGGGACTTTGTCCTGTTCTTTGGTGTACCTTAAGCTCCTTCCACATGTCAAATGTTTTTCTTAAGTGAAAAATAAATGAATGAACAAGTGAATTCCCTTAAATTCAATTGGAAGGGTGGAAATTATGGAAATGAACAAAAAAGAAAGCATTTCTTTCTCCGAAAGATTTAGGCATTTTCTTTTGAAGAAGTTGTATGACTTGGTTTTGTAACACACAGTTTCCATCATCCACTATAAGGGACTCCCGCTTCACCAGATCTTATTTTGACTTGAAATGTTTCATGACAGGTTTATGGCATTAATTTCCTCCTCTTGGGTGCATGGTCTTTATATGTGTTTTCTTCAGAGGATAAATCAACTTGCTAGGGCGAGACAGACAGAATATCCGTTATGTGACTTTAAGAAACAGTCTTCCACAAACAGACTATGAGGGATTGTGGCCCACTGAGGAGTTTCCACTCGGCCAGGTTTTAATGCTAAGAGCCACCAGAACATATAAGTAATCAGCTTTTAAAAATAAAGGAGTTTCAATTAAATGATTTCTCCGAGTCCTATTGCTGACACCGGTTACTTCTATTTCTAATGGATTTTTGAGACTTGTTGTTCAGAAGTGAATCCTGGTCATGAGATTCGATTTTCCTTTTGCCTTAATAGTGCACTTTGAAATACTTACGGTGAAGCCCGGGAATATTTGGTGTGTAGGATTGCTGTGGTTCTCTGTGTAATCTTGGCAAGTAAGACTAAGAGACTCACTGGAGAGAGAAGGGAAGAAGTGGAAAGACTGACTCCTCTGCAATTTAGAAAAGAAAATAGGTCAGTGTTTCGTTCTGTGAACCTAGTTCAATGTTGTTCAACCTGTGAAGCGTGCATTACCATCAAGGGCCTTTAACCTGAAGGGGGCCAGCCAACTCCCTTTAAACAACCTGGCTGCTTAATAACTATATAAATGGCTGTACACTGTACACTGTAAAAAGAAAAACAGTTTCCTGGCATAAAGCAGGCCTGCCTTGTCTCCAGATTTCCTTTTGGCAAAATTTCCCTAATGAGCTTTAATATTCTTTAATTTCTAAACCTTTTTTTTTTTTTGCCTACCTTAGAGCTATGAAATCTATGGCTCTTGTAGAGGCACCAGAAACAAATTTGTTTTATGCAGTCTTTCATCATAGATATAATAATACTAAGAACCTAGTCTGTGCAAGACAGGGAGGAAAGAGCTTAAAGTCCAACCAAAATTTAATTTGGCTGTTTGAGAAAAGTAAGTGAAAGGAAGGGCATGTCAATTGAGGGCTGCCTTAAATAAAGACAGTGTGATGTCAGAGGCAGCAGGATCTGCGGATGTGCTTGTCATGAAGGATGAGTGTTCACCAAGGGCCGTGTTGGGAAAGCAGTTTAAAGTTCATACAGAGCAGGAGGGTACGGCTCTTGAGTGCCAGGCTAAGAAGGCATGGGCTTTATTCTGTAGACAATGAGAAGTGATGCGTTTTGGTGGGGAGGGGAGTAGGAGAAATGTACTGTCCAGGCTAACGCCTGAAAATTCAGGTGAATATTTTGAATTAGGGAATATTTTCTTACATTTTAAAAATACTGTTTCCCAACTTCGCAAGCATTATAAAATCTGATTATTGTTGATGCTGTATTGAACTGAAAACTTTTATTAATAGTTGTGGTTTCATTTTATAAAATTATCATAACTGATGGATTTACAGTTGTGAAACAGTTACAAAATCTTAATAATGAAGCCATTAATACGTACCTTGTCTTCAGGGTACGGTATTTGTGACAATGAAATATTTGCTGTGAAAGCAGCAATCCCCAAACTAATATATTTATATCTCTGTGTAAGCTGCACAGATGTCTCCCCAGTTAACAGCACATCGTGTTGTCTTGACAATGAGAATTCTTCCACCAGTGTTGGTGCTTTCTTCCACTTCGCAGGGGGAAAAAAAAGATGTTTGAAATATAAAAGAAATGAATTGTCAAGATGATCTTGAGAGACTTAAAAAATAATTTAAGAAGGAATTTCAACTTGAGCTCACTGTTCCTGGGGCTTCCCTGCAAAGGCTGTGGGGTGTGTGGGGGGGTTTGCTAAGACTCACAGCTGCGTTTACATTTAAATGAAAATACAAACATACATGTTTAACAGAGACCATCTACTTATGCCCCTTAAAACCATGTTTTTTCCATAAAAGGAACAAGGAACATCCCACTCTGCCAATCCACTGAAATACCAATTTATTCTCTGTGAAAACAGTACATTGTGCAACAGTCTGGGATATTTATTTATTTCATTAATTTTATTTATTTGTTATTTTCCTGGATCGATGTCTATGCTGAGAATCAGCCTCCCGAAGAAGACATAAACAGCCTCGGGTCCTGTTCTATTAATTACTGAAAGTGAAACCGGAGAAAACTTTGAGGTTTCTTTTGGCTACATCCTGCTCCCCCCACTGCCACCATTTCTGTTTCATGAAACTGACACCCAGATGGTCCAGGTGACTTACCCTAAATTATGTACCCAGTGACAGCACTGGGAGTGGGGTGACGTCCTTGACTCCCCACGGAGGTGCTCATTTTGACCTGTTTCTGGCATACTCATCTAAGGTACTTACTGGGAGAATGTCAGTAGCGTCTGAAAAGGATCTTCTTCAGAAAAAGATCTTACCTGTCCGCTGTATTCCTTCCTGCTCTCAGCCAACCACTGTCCTAGCTTTGGGGATGAGAGCAATTAGTACTGATATCAGAACTAATAATGAAGAAGTCTGGGTGTGTAATCTTTTCCCTAATGTGTGCTCCTTTGTTCTAATTATTCAACACAGGCGATGTCATAGCATCTGTACTGTTATCGGCATTTTATGTCAGGTGAGACTTGGAGACGTCAAGTTGCTTGTCTGGTATCACACAGCTAGTAAGGTTCAGGCAGAGATTTGAACCCAAGTCATTCTGAAGTCAAAGTTCATCATGATCTTTACGATACTTGAGATACTTCTCCCGGCCCGAAGAACTGTAGGCAGAATCTGTCTTAACAGACCTGCTGACTACCTATCCCTCTGCACACGTTATCCCTTTTGCTCTAAAGTCCGTGTTGATAAAATGCAATAACTGATCAGAGTTTAAGGACCACCTCTGAAAGCAGACATACTTATTTCCACTTAGAGCATCTGGGTCTTCAATTTCAAGTATCAAAGCAAAACTTCTAGGCATTACACGGAGATCTTACTGAAATGACTAATGCTGCAACGTTGGTATAAAGCACTTTGGGAAACTCCCAAAGCTAAATTACATTCCTGAGTCAAAAGCCAAACTTCTCTTCCAGGGCTGCTTAATTGTAGTTGAGCAACTACTTATTTCCAGCCCTTGGGGCCAAGTTCAGCAAACCACTTATTTTTCTAAGATGCAAAAATATTTCCATGAATGTGATTTTTGCAGTTTTGCTTATTTATTCATTCATTTATTTATTTATCTGCCTATTAAAATAAATACAGCTGTGTACAAAACTGGAGAGGTGACTACTTGGATGGGAAAAAGCTGCCTTTCTTAAAGTATCTAGAACTGAGATAGACAGGAGATGTAAATGCGCTTCCTACTCAATGTCCTGGGGGAGGCACAGGACAGATAAGGGTTCTGAAGAAAGGAATTTGAATTCTAGCTCAGCTGCTCACCGGCTGGGGTACTAAGTGTCCTCAAGCTGAAGCTAGAGGTTTGGCAAAAGTTAGTTTCAAAGAAGCAAAGATGAAACGTTGTAGCCATTGTGCATTTAGAAGAGATGCTTAATAGATACTCCGGGGTAAGTTTTCTTATGAGCGTGGGAGCTAATGTGAGTTCTGGACAATCCATGACCGGTGGAAGCAAAACATGGGGAGAAGGAGGGGGGCTGCCCACGCAGAGTTTTTACAAGCAGGCTTGCTGCCACTGGCTCTTGTTTCCTTTGGGGCTGTCTTCAAGGCACAGTCAAGTGTTTAAAATTGACTGACAGCCATTTTTTTAGTACTGTTTCCCCCGAGGCTGTAAACTCCACAAGGGCAGTGAGTAAATTGCCTTTGTTCCTTGTCACACCCCAAACATAGTTCCTTGCTTGACACCTGGCAGGGAAGTCCTAGAGGTAATGGTTACGGTTATTACCGAAGTTATGACTATTTTCCATATTCAGATTTCTATGATAAACTCCAATTTTTTTCAGTTTTATTCCACTCTGTCATCTTGGCTCCTGTGTTTGCATTTGTTTGGATCTTGTAGCTGCTTTTGCAGTTTTCACTCATTTTTGTCTCACCATTCTTAATTTCCACGGGTGCACGATTCTCTTTTCCTGTTCTGCACTCAGGTGTCACTCAAGTATCTCAGCCTCATTTTCTTCCATTTTAAAACAGAAATAATGCAAAAGTTCTGGGTGACTACAGAAGAAAATGTGTGTAAAGAATCCAGCCCCGTATGCAAGAGATAATTATTTATTATCCTACTGCAAATCTTGTTACTAGTAATGGGCTCAGTAGACTGGACTGATGGGGCAAGAGCTGTAGTTATCCTAACCTCAGCCTGGAGAAACGTGGTCATGAGAAATAACCAGCTAAGTCAGGCTTAGTTGTGTAATTTTCCCACATTGTTTATGAAGGTGATTTCCAGAAATAAAGAGTTCTTGTGAAAACAGAGCAGAGTAGAAATCTGTGCATGCTGAAGTCCACGTGCTGTACTTAGTTTACAACTGAACAAAAATTTCATTTGCATTTAACAGAAACATGGTACAGAGCTGAAATTTATTTGACTGAGAAAGATTAAAAGAAAAAAAGAAGATATTCGGACAGAGGCAGGCATAAGCAAGAGCGCGTGTTCCCAGTGGCCATGATGCTGTGTGATTCATAAGGTCAAATTTTACAATTACAGATTTTGCATAGGTCACTCCTTTAGCATGGGAGATAATTCTTTCCAAGATGTGCTCTCTCTTTTACCCGAGCTCTGTGTGGCCTGTCACACTCTTGAGGTGCAACATTACAATTCAGCAGTGTAAGAGATTCTAAATTTGACCTGAGCTTTGGCAAAATTAAATGTGCCCTAGCTAACTCCAAATCAATGTCGGTTTTCCATCGCCCCTTTCAGATATTTGCCATTTTAAAGTGAAATGAATGTATGAATGACTAAACTCATTTATATATCATAAAATGGGCTAACCTCACCTACCTAAAGATCTAAACATAATTATAGATAGCCTTAAAAGTACATAACAAAAAGTAAGCTTTATATAAAGAGAAAGGTATGGAAACAAATTATATGCAATATGCATACATCAATTCAATGCATAGTTGAATGGCTGAATGTGCTTTCTGTAAAGTAGGATTTAGTCAAGCAGTAAAAACTTTTACTCTGCAAAGATTAAACTAATCATATTGCTGAATGAAGGTCTGGCCCAAAAACTGAAAAGAAAAGAGAGAGATTAAGAAAAACAGCAAGAGATTCTACAGGAAAGAAGAGGGGAGAGTGAGTGTTCATGGGCAATGGTTCATCAGTTCATTCCTGGTGCTGCCCTCAGAGTGACCTCGCTGGTGTCTGGAGTCATCTTGTAAGGCCCCTGCTCAGTAACCTTCATTATTTTCTTATAACCTAGAGGGAAAGGCCAACCTGGTACCTTGACATTCGAGACCCTTCCCATTCTGCCCCAGCCTCCGGATCCATGTTTGTAATTCATTCTTTCCTTTGAAAATTCAGGACTCATCCAATCATTCTTGAAACTTGTCTCCTACAGAATTGATCAAGGGGTGTCTACTCAGCTTTCCCTTCTCATTTGAGTGTATGCCTTAGCCCATTATTAACCATTAGAATCCCACCCGTCCTCTAAGGCTCAGAACGAGTCCTCTTTAGTCTGAGACCTGTCTTGCCCTGGACCTTCCCAGCTGAAGGACTAGAACACTGTGAGCTTCACATATTTGGGGAAGTATAGTGGCTAAAAGTCTGAGCTAAGGAGCCATCCACATCTTGGTGACTCCTTTCTGGGTGTAGTGACCCTGAGGGTCACTGACTTATCCAGTATAACCTCAGTTAGCACCTCTTGAATATGGGATGATGTTAATCTAAGTCTCACGTCATAGTTGTGAAAATTAAAAGAGATAATGTAAATAAAGACGCATGGCAAGTGCTCAGTAAAAGGGCTCATAACTCCGTATCCCGCGTTTATGTACTGATCCTGAAGGGAGGCTCTTCGGAATCCAGTGATAATTTGGATAAGCCCATCTGTGCTAGCAAGAAATGCAGAGTTACTGGTTCATAGATCACTTCTCCAAAATACATTTTGGCAAGTTTTTTCTTTTAGGAGAAATGAGGATTGTACGGGAAGTTTACTGAAAGACAGATTTCTCAGACCCCATTTCCACTGATTGTGTGTATGTAAGCTGGACTAGTGTAAGTCCAGGAATCTGTATTTTTAACAAAAACTCCAGCTGATTCTGATGCAGAAATCTAGGGAACACATTTTGACAAACATGACCTAGTAGAGACGATACTTATTCTAAGATTGGAAATTCGAGCTGCCATATTTAGGATTGTATGACATAGATACTGTTATTATCATACTGAGTATTTGTATTTGTGTATGATTGTATTGATGTGTAGTTCATATGAAGCAAAATGCACAAACCTGAATTTTACATATATATATAAAATTATGTGTGTGCATATGTCTAACCACCACCCAGATTAAGACATAGAACATTTCCATCAATCCAGAAAGTTTCTTTATGCCTTTTTCCAGTAATATCCACCTCATAGGTAACTACTAATTTTTTTAAATAAATTTATTTATTTTTATTTTTGGCTGGGTTGGCTCTTCATTGCTGCCCGCGGGCTTTCTCTAGTTATGGTGAATGGGGGCCACTCTTCATTCTGGTGCGAGGGCTTCTCATTGCTGTAGCTTCTGTTGTTGTGGAGCACAGGCTCTAGGCACGCGGGCTTCAATAGTTGTGGCACGCGGGCTCTGGAGCGCAGGCTCAGTAGTTGTGGTGCACATGCTTAGTTGCGTTTCAGCATTTAGGATCTTCCCAGCCCACTGTCCCCTGCGTTGGCAGGCGGATTCTTAACCACTGCACCACCAGGAAAGTCCCTGTAACTACTATTTTTACCTTTATTTTCAGAACCTAATTTTTACCTGTTATTGGACTTCATATAAATGGAATAAAATGGTATGTATTCTCAACATTACATTTACGAGATTCATCCATGATGCTATGACATATTTCAAATCTCTCAAACATCCTCTCTCCCATTTTTCTGATGAAAGTTACCTTCCTTGTCAATATCTGGAATTGCCTGGAGGGACCAAACTTTCTGATTCTTAAACACCATAGCACACAGCTCACATTTTCCAAGCTGACTTACTGAACAATTTCAAATGTGACCTTTTTAAAATGATGCTGCTTCTGACACAAGCACATGTTTTCCTCTCCAGGCCAATATTTTACATTCAATACTGGGAGTAGGCATGGGGGGAGGGGCAGGGATACACGTCCTGGGCACGATGTATACTTAAAAATGACATTTTTCTGAACTTGGAAAATAAACAGCAACCTGCAGAATGAATCAGGGTGGAGAGCGCCATTGATGAAATTGGCAAAAAGGAGCAGCCCATTTTCAACTCATATACCCCTTGAATTACATTAGTAATTTGGTGTGTCATCTGTTACTCAGCCAATTTTATAGAAATTATAGAGAGATTCATTCCTAATTAAGAATAATCTGATGGTTGGGCTTGACCCAGTTAAATTCTTATCTTTATGACATCAATCTTTTATAATGCTTCCAGAAGCCTTGGCAAAGGCTCTAATTTTATAAGTAAAAATTAATTAATTGGGACATTAAATGTGAAAGATGCTTTTATCTTTTCCCTGGTTCATGCCTTCACAACAGAATGCAATAATTAACAGTTTTATTCAAATATATGAAATAATTCCTTGAAGATTTCTAACCACTTTAAGTCCTCCAAGAATCAAATGATATGATGTCAAGATATCAACAGACAAAGGAAAGTGGATTTTTTGCAGATACTTTACCGAGAGAGTTCTCCATAGTAATCGCTTCCACTGGGGTAAGGCTAGGTGTTACGAAGTTAACTTGGGACCAAATTGTGCTGCCCCAGAAAATTCCAATATAATTTTTTGTTTAAAAAAAGTACCCTTTGGGGATTCCCTGGTGGCGCAGTGGTTGAGAGTCCGCCTGCCGATGCAGGGGACACGGGTTCGTGCCCCGGTCCGGGAAGATCCCACATGTCGCGGAGCGGCTGAGCCCGTGAGCCATGGCCGCTGAGCCTTCGCGTCCGGAGCCTGTGCTCTGCAACGGGAGAGGCCACAGCGGTGAGAGGCCCACGTACCGCAAAAGAAAAAAAAAGTACCCTTTGTTCAGGATTTTCAAATAATTTTTTTCAGGATTTTCACAGCTTTCTCTCGAAAACAAATCTTCCTAGCTAAGCTCACCTAATTTGACTAATCAGAAAATGAACTATTAACCTGCATCTTGAATTGATTTGAATGCATCAGCATGAAACTAGTGTTGGATGTGCTTATCTATGTTGGTTCCATTGTTCATTTACCTGTCCCTTCATTCATCGCTACTTCCTGGAGTATGGCACATCTGGAAGAGGATAATTAAGAAGACTACACAAACTCCCAGAGGCTAGCTAGGATTTGCCTAGTTCCATGGACTGAGTAACCACCTCTGAAGAGTGTGGCTTGGCCAGTCTAAAGAGAGGCCTCCAATGGTGTGCTCCAGCGCTCTGACTTGCCTGAAAGTTTTATTAAAAATTTGGGAGACACTGGAGAGGATGAACTCATCCTTTCAGATGAACTGATTTATTCAGATAACATGAATTGAATAATAACATGAAACTGAGTGGAGAGGAAGAAGCCAACTCGCATGTCTGAGAAGGGTATGGTTGTACCTCTTCACAGATTCTACTCTTTTTCACCAAAGAAAGGGGAAAGGAAGGTTTAGGGTAGTAAAGTAACTTGCTCCATATCGTACAAAAGTACATATTAGAGCTGACCACCTTCCTAGGTTGGTCTGTAGGCCACAAGTTTTTTGACACACTTCGTATTGATAGATGGGGGCCTATCCCTCGCAACCCCCTTGAATCTGGGTCAAGCTTAGTGACCTGTCAGTCCATGGAGTATGGTGTAAGTGATGCTACACAACTTCCCAGGCTTGGTTAGGAAAGACCCTGCAGCTTCTGTCTGGTTCCTTTGGGACACTGTCTCTTGGAAACCAGCTACCATGCTGTGACTAAGCCAACGAAGCTTGTGGAGAGACACAGGTTGCAAGAAACCAGCACCCCTGGCCCTGACCTGCAGTCCCAGCAGGGCTCTCAGCTAACAGCACCAACTTGCCAGCCATGTGAGCGAGCTGTCCTGAAAGTGGATTCTCCAATCCCTTGTTGAAATGTGCCCCACTGGAGGCACTGATGAACTGTTTCTCCTGTGGCCTGCCCAAATGGCATATTCAGGAACAAAATAAATGATTACTGTTGTTTCAAGCTACTAAGTGTGGATGGTGGTTTGTTATGCAGCATAAATAACTGGACCTCAACACTGGTGCCCTCTTTGTATGTCCTGTTGCCTCCTAGAAAGGAAATGTCTTAAAGACAAGGTGGCGACCGTTTTGAAGCATGGTTCACAGTGATGGGAGTGCAGGTAAAGGCCTGAGTGTTGAGCATCAATTCCATGAGACTGAGTTCTAGGCAAACAGGGTTTGGGCATTTAACTTGGATTTGTCAGTTGAGCCCACAGTTGTGATGGGTTAACTGGAGTGACCCAGCTGCTCCAGAGCATTTGTGGTTGAAATCAACTGGAGAACAGGCTCAGCAGAAAGGACATGTGGGTCTTCAAATGCAAAGAGTGCAAACTCATCCCCTTCCGACCACAACCAGCATAGTATGCTCAGTTTGGGGAGCCATGGTCAGGAAAACCATTGAAAAAGTTGACTGGTATTCTGCAAAGGTTGAATAAATGATAAATGGTCTGTAAATTGGGTACCATGTGGAAGAGATGATGGTACCATTAACATTAACATCCAGCCGGCCAGAGCCAGTGAAGTATGGATCAAAGGTTAAGAACAAGGATCAAGAGCAAGGATGCAGTGACCATGCGAGGAAAGAACATCCACTTCGAAGCCAGGTGGCCTGGCTGATCATCTCAGCTGTGTGGTTCCTGTAGAGTCCTGCACTCCCAGACTCTCAGCTCAGTTACAAATTAAAAGGATAATCTCTACCTCCCTCACAGGCTTATAGGCACAATGTTAGGACTATTGAAGATAATTTATATGAAAGCACGGTATGTGGGAGACCCTCAATACTTCTTTGCTGTTATCCTCAGGAGTGTGGATTTGGGCTTTATTTTATTTATTTATTTATTTTTCTTCCCCATATCCTTGTCTTTATTTTTTTTTGCAAAGTTTATTTTTTTAATAGATCTTTATTGGAGTATAACTGCTTCACAGTACTGTGTTAGTTTCTGTTGTACACCACAGTGAATCAGCCATGTGCATACATATGTCCCCATAACCCCTCCCTCTTGAGCCTCCCTCCCATCCTCCCTATCCCACCCCTCTAGGTCATCGCAAAACATCAACATGATCTCCCTGTGCTATGCAGCTGCTTCCCACCAACCAGCTAATATTCCATTCTGTATATGTGCCACATCTTCTTTATCCGTTCATCTTTCAGTGGACACTTATGTTGCTTCCATGTCCTGGCTGTTGTAAATAGTGCTGCAGTGAACATTGTGGTGCATGTCTCTGTTTGAATTATGGTTTTCTCAGGGTATATGCCCAGTAGTGGGATTGTTGGGTCATATGGTAGTTCTCTTTTTAGTTTTTTAAGGAACCTCCTTACTGTTTTCCATAGTGGTGTATTAATTTACATTCCCACCAACAGTGCATGAAGGTTCGCGTTTCACCACACCCTTTCCAGCATTTATTGTTTCTAGATTTTTTGATGATGGCCATTCTGACCGGCATGAGGTGATACCTCATTGTAGGTTTGATTTACATTTCTCTAATAATTAGTGATGTTGAGCATCTTTTCATGTGCCTCTTGGCCATCTGTATGTCTTTCTTGGGGAAATGTCTATTTAGGTCTTCCACCCATTTTTTAATTGGTTTGTTTATTTTTTTGATATTGAGCTGCATGAGCTGTTTGTATATTTTGGAGATTAATCCGTTGTCTGTTCTTTCATTTGCAAATATTTTCTCCCACTCTGAGAGTTGTCTTTCTGTCTTGTTTATGGTTTCATTTGCTATGCAAAAGCTTTTAAGTTTAATTAAGTCCCATTTGTTTATTTTTATTTCCATTACTCTAGGAGGTGGGTCAACAAAGATCTTGCTGTGGTTTATGTCAAAGAGTGTTTTTCCTATGTTTTCCTCTAAGAGTTTTATAGTGTCTGGTCTTACACTTAGCTCTTTAATCCATTTGGACTTTATTTTTGTGTATGGTATTAGGTAGTATTCTAATTTCATTCTTTTACATGTACCTGTCCATTTTTTCCAGCACCACTTATTTAAGAGGCTGTCTTTCTTCATTGTATGTTCTTGCCTCCTTTGTTGTAAATTAGGTGACCATATGTGTGTCGGTTTATCTCTGGGCATTCTGTTCTGTACCATTGATCTATATTTCTGTTTTTGTGCCAGTACCATACTGTCTTGATTACTGTAGCTTTGTGGTATAGTTTGAAGTCAGGGAGCCTGATTCCTCCAACTCCATTTTTCTTTCTCAAATTGCTGTGGTGGTCCTATGCCAGCTTCCCAGGCTTCATCCCCGCACAGCCTGTGAGCGACAGCCCTTCCCTTACACCTGACTGGGCCTCTGGGGTGAGGAGGTGCTGCATGAAATGAAATCTGAGGCACAGAGAAGTTAACTGCCTGGTCCAAGGACACAGAACTAAGCTGTGAGATTTGAATTGGTGTCCTTCATGCATCACATCTTCCCCATCGCTTAAGAAGCCATTGAAATACTTGCATATTTAGCTGCCTCCTACCTGCTCTGTGGCTGAAAGGGTCTTGATGCTCAGGCAGGCTATCAGGCTGGAGCCTCTGAGGTGGGAGAGCCAAGTTCAGGACATTGGACCACTAGAGAACCCCCTGGCCCCATGTAATATCAATCGCCCAGAGCTCTCCCAGAGCTCTCCATCTCAATGCTAAGACCCAGCTCCATCCAACGGCCAGCAAGCTCCAGTGCTGAATGCCCCATGCCAATCAACTTGCAAGACAGGAACACAACCCCACCCGTTAGCAGAGACGTTGCTTAAAATCATACTAAGGTCACAGATACCCCAAAACACAGGACCAGACGTGGCCCTGCCCACCAGACAGACAAGATCCAGCCCCACCAGAACGCAGGAACCAGTCCCCTCCACCAGGAAGCCTACACAAGCCAGAGAACCAACCTTACCCACTGGGTAGGTTTTGGGGCAGACACCAAAAACAATGAGAGCTACGAACGTGCAGCCTGCGAAAAAGAGACCCCAAACACAGTAAGTTAAACAAATTGAGAAGACAGAGAAATACGCAGCAGATGAAGGAGCAAGCTATAAACCCAGCAGACCAAACAAATGAAGAGGAAATAGGCAGTCTACCTC
This sequence comes from Delphinapterus leucas, assembly GCF_059928025.1. Classification (NCBI taxonomy): domain Eukaryota; kingdom Metazoa; phylum Chordata; class Mammalia; order Artiodactyla; family Monodontidae; genus Delphinapterus; species Delphinapterus leucas. The sequence goes on from NC_143148.1 coordinate 40,244,056, forward strand.
AAAAAGAATTCAGAGTAATGATAGTAGAGTGATGATCCAAAATCTTGGAAATAGATTGGAGAAAATACAAGAAACATTTAACAAGGACATAGAAGAACTAAACAGCAAACAAACAATGATGAACAACATAATAAATGAAATTAAAAATTCTCTAGAAGGAATCAGTAGCAGAATAACTGAGGCAGGAGAATGGATAAGTTACCTGGAAGATGAAATAGTGGAAATAACTACCACAGAGCAGAATAAAGAAAAAACAATGAAAAGAATTGAGGGACAATCTCAGAGACCTCTGGGACAATATTAAATGCACCAACATTCGAATTATAGGGGTCCCAGAAGAAGAAGAGAAAAAGAAAGATCTCAGAAAATATTTGAAGAGATTATAGTTGAAAACTTCCCTAACATGGGAAAGGAAATAGTCAATCAAGTCCAGGAAGCGCAGAGAGTCCCACACAAGATAAATCCAAAGAGAAACACGCCAAGACACATATTAATCAAACTGTCAAAAATTAAATACAAAGAAAAAATATTAAAAGCAGCAAGGGAAAAGCAACAAATAACATACAAGGGAATCCCCATAAGGTTAACATCTGGTCTTTCAGCAGAAACTCTACAAGCCAGAAGGTAGTGGCAAGACATATTTAAAGTGTTGAAAGGGAAAAACCTACAACCAAGACTACTCTACCCAGCAAGGCTCTCATTCACATTTGATGGAGAAATTAAAACCTTTACAGACAAGCAAAAGTTATGAGAATTCAGCACCACCAAACCAGCTTTATAACAAATGCTAAAGGAACTTCTCTAGGCGGGAAACACAAGAGAAGGAAAGACTTAAAAAAACAAACCCAAAACAATTAAGAAAATGGTGATAGGAACATACATATCAATAATTACCTTAAATGGAAATGGATTAAGTGCTCCAATCAAAAGATATAGACTGGCTGAATGGACACAAAAACAAGACCTGTATATATGCGATCTACAAGAGATCCACTTCAGATCTAGGGACACATACAGACTGAAAGTGAGGGGATGGAAAAAGATATTCCATGCAAATGGAAATCAAAAGAAAGCTGGAGTAGCATTTCTCTTATCAGACAAAATAGACTTTAAAATAAAGACTATTACAAGAGACAAAGGACACTACAGAATGATCAAGGGATCAATCCAAGAAGAAGATATAACAATTGTAAATATTTATGCACCCAATATAGGAACACCTCAATACATAAGGCAAATGCTAACAGCCATAAAAAGGGAAATCAGCAGTAACACAACAATAGTAAGGGACTTTAACATGCCACTTTCACCAATGGACAGATCATCCTAAGTGAAAATAAATAAGGAAACACAGCCTTAAATGATATATTAGACAAGATAGACTTAATTGATATTTATAGGACATTCCATCCAAAAACAACAGAATACACTTTCTTCTCAAGTGCTCATGGAACATTCTCCAGGATAGATTATATCTTGGGTCACAAATCAAGCCTTGGTAAGTTTATGAAAATTGAAATAATATCAAGTATCTTTTCTGACCACAACGCTATGAGACTAGATATCAGTTACAGGAAAAACACTGTAAAAAATACAAACACATGGAGGCTAAACAATGTCCTACTAAATAACCAAGAGATTACTGAAGAAATCAAAGAGGAACTCAAAAAATACCTAGAAACAAATGACAATGAAAGCACAATGACCCAAAACCTATGGGATGCAGCAAAAGCAGTTCTAAGAGGGAAGTTTATAGCAATAAAATCCTACCTCAATAAACAAGAAAAATCTCAAATAAACAACCTAACCCTACATCTAAAGCAACTAGAGAAAGAAGAACAAAAAAACCCCAAAGTTAGCAGAAGGAAAGAAATCATAAAGATCAGATCAGAAATAAATGAAAAAGAAATGAAGGGCACAATAGCAAAGATCAATAAAACTAAAAGCTGGTTCTTTGAGAAGATAAACAATTTGATAAACCATTTGCCAGACTCATTAAGAAAAAAAGGGAGAAGACCCAAATCAACAGAATTAGAAATGAAAAAGGAGATGTAACAACTGACACTGCAGAGATACAGAGGATCATGAGAGATTACTACAAGCAACTATATGACAAAACGGACAACCACAAGAAATGGACAAATTCTTAGAAAAGCACACCTTCCAAGACTGAACCAGGAAGAAATAGAAAATATGAACGTACCAATCACAAGCACTGAAATTGAAACTGATTAAAAATCTTCCAAGAAACAAAAGCCCAGGACCAGATGGCTTCACAAGTGAATTTTATCAAACATTTAGAGAAGAGCTAACAAATACCCTTCTCAAAATCTTCCAAAATATAACAGAGGAAGGAACACTCCCAAATTCATTCTACAAGGCCACCACCACCCTAATACCAAAACCAGGCAAAGATGTCGAAAAAAAGAAAACTACAGGCCAATGTCAATGATGAACATAGATGCAAAAATCCTCAACAAAATACTAGCAAACAGAATCCAACAACACATTAAAAGGATCATACACCGTGATCAAGTGGGGTTTATCCCAGGAATGCAAGGATTCTTCAAGATACACAAACCAATCAATGTGATATACTGTATTAACAAATGGATGGATAAAAACGATATGATGAATTCAGTTGATGCAGAATCAGCTTTCAACAAAATTCATCACCCATTCATGATAAAAACTCTCCAGTAAGTAGGCATAGAGGGAACCTACCTCAACATAATAAAGGCCATATATGACAAACCCACAGCCAACGTCGTTCTCAATGGTGAAAAACTGAAACCATTCCCTCTTAGATCATGAAAAAGACAAGGTTGCCCACTCTTATTGCTATTATTCAACATAGTTTTGGAATTTTTAGCCATAGCAATCAGAGAAGAAAAAGAAATAAAGGAATCCAAATGGGAAAAGAAGAAGTAAAACTGTCACTGTTTGCAGATGACATGACACTATACATAGAGAATCCAAAAGGTGCTACCAGAAAACTACTAGAGCTAATCAATGAATTTGGAAAAGTAGCAGGATACAAAGTTAATTCACAGAAATCTCTTGCACTCCTATACACTAATGACGAAAAATCAGAAAGAGAAATTAAGGAAACACTGCCATTTGCCATTGAAACAAAAAGAGTAAAATACCTAGGAATAAACCTACCTAAGGAGACAAAAGACCTGTGCAGAAAACTATAAGACACTGATGAAAGTAATTATAGACAATACAAAGAGATGGAGAGATATACCATGTTCTTGGATTGGAAGAATCAACACTGTGAAAATGACTATACTATCCAAAGCAATCAACAAATCAGTGCTATCCCTGGCAAGCTACCACAGTATGGTACTGGCACAAAAATAGAAATATAGATCAGTGGAACAGGATAAACAGCCCAGAGATAAACCCACGCACATATGGTCACCTTATCTTTGACAAAGGAGGCAAGAATATGCAATGGAGAAAAGACAGCCTCTTCAACAAGTGGTTTTGGGAAAACTGGACAGCTACATGTAAAAGAGTGAAATTAGAACACTACCTAACACCATACACAAAAATAAACTCCAAATGGATTAAAGACCTAAATGTAAGACCAGACACTATAAAACTCTTAGAGGAAAACATAGGCAGAACACTCTATGACATAAATCACAGCAAGATCCTTTTTGACCCATCTCCTAGAGAAATGGAAATAAGAACATAAATAAACAAATGGGACCTAATGAAACATAAAAGCTTTTGCACAGCAAAGGAAACCATAAACAAGACGAAAAGACAATGCTCAGAATGGGAGAAAATATTTGCGAATGAAGTAACTGACAAAGGATTAATCTCCAAAATATACAAGAAGCTCATGCAGCTCAGTATCAAAAAAAACAAACAACCCAATCCAAAAATGGGCAGAAGACCTAAATAGACATTTCTCCAAAGAAGACATACAGATTGCCAGCAAACACATGAAAGGATGCTCAACATCACTAATCATTAGAGAAATGAATATCAAAACTACAATGAGGGGGCTTCCCTAGTGGCGCAGTGGTTGAGGGTCCACCTGCTGATGCAGGGGACGTGGGTTCATGCCCTGGTCTGGAAGGATCCCACATGCCGTGCAGCAGCTGGGCCCGTGAGCCATGGCTGCTGAGCCTGCACGTCAGGAGCCTGTGCTCCGCAACGGGAGAGGCCACAACAGTGAGAGGCCCGCGTACCGCAAAAAAAAAAAAAAAAACTACAATGAGGTATCACCTCACACCAGTCAGAATGGCCATCACCAGAAAACCTACAAACAGTAAATGCTGGAGAGGGTGTGGAGAAAAGGGAACCCTCTTGCACTGTTGGTGGGAATTCAAATTGATTTACATTGGAGCCAGTATAGAAAAGAGTATGGAGATTCCTTAAAAAAACTAAAAATAGAACTACCACATGACCCAGCAATCCCACTACTGGGAATATACCCCAAGAAAACCATAATTCAAAAAGAGACATGTACCACAATGTTCACTGCAGCACTATTTACAATAGCCAGGACATGGAAGCAACATAAGTGTCCATCAACAGATGAATGGATAAAGAAGATGTCATACATATATACAATGGAATATTACGTGGCCATAAAAAGAAATGAAACTGAGTTATTTGTAGTGAGGTGGATGTCTGTCATACAGAGTGAAGTAATTCAGAAAGAGAAAAACAAATACCGTATGCTAACACATATACATGGAATCTAAAAAAAAAAAAAAGTTTCTGATGAACCTAAGGGCAGGACAGGAATAAAGACGCAGACGTAGAGAATGGACTGAGGACATGGGGAGGTGGAAGGGTAAGCTGGGACGAAGTGAAAGAGTAGCATTGACATATATACACTACCAAATGTGAAATAGATAGCTAGTGGGAAGCCACTACATAGCACAGGGAGATCAGCTTAGTGCTTTGTGACCACCTAGAGGAGTGGGATAGGGATGGGATATGGGGATATATGTATACATATAGCTGATTCACTTTGTTATACAGCAGAAACTATCACACCATTGTAAAGCAATTACACTCCAATAAAGATGCTAAAAAAAGAAAAGATTGCTTTGGCTATCCAGGGTATTTATGAATTGTAAATTTTTTTCTAATTCTGTGAAGAATGCCATTGGTAGTTTGATAGGGATTGCATTGAATCTGTAGATTGCTTTGGGTAGTATAGTCATTTTTACAATATTGATTCTTCCCATCCAAGAACATGGTATATTTCTCCATCTCTTTGTATCATCTTTAATTACTTTCATCAGTGTCTTATAGTTTTCTGCATACAGGTCTTTTGTCTCCTTAGGTAGGTTTATTCCTAGGTATTTTATTCTTTTTGTTTCAGTGGTAAATGGGAGTGTCTCTTTAATTTCTCTTTCTGATTTTTTGTTGTTGGTGTATAGGAATGCCAGAGATATCTGTGCATCAATTTGTGTCCTGCAACCTTACCATATTCATTGATTAGTTCTAGTCGTTTTCTGGTGGCATCTTTAGGATTTTCTATGTATAGTATCACGTCATCTGCAAACAGTGACAGTTTTACTTCTTCTTTTCCAATTTGTATTCCTTTTATTTCTTTTTCTTTGCTGATTGCCGTGGCTAGGACTTCCAAAACTATGTTGAATAATAGTGGCAAGAGTGGACATCCTTGTCTTGTTCCTTATCTTAGTGGAGATGCTTTCACTTTTTTCACCATTGAGTATGATGCTTGCTGTGGGTTTGTCATATATGGCCTTTATTATGTTGAGGTAAGTTCCCTCTGTGGCCATTTTCTGGACAGTTTTTATCATAAATGGGTGTTGAGTTTTGTCCAAAGCTGTTTCTGCATCTATTGAGATGATCATATGGTTTTTACTCCTTAGTTTGTTAATGTGGTGTATCACATTGATTGTTTTGCATATATTGAAGAATCCTTGCATCCCTGGGATAAATCCCACTTGGTCATGGTGTATGATCCTTTTAATGTGTTGTTGGATTCTGTTTGCTAGTATTTTGTTGAGGATTTTTGTGTCTATGTTCATCAGTGTTATTGGCCTGTAGTTTTCTTTTTCTGTGACATCTTTGTCTGGTTTTGGTATCAGGGTGATGGTGGCCTCATAGAATGAGTTTGGGAGTGTTCCTTCCTCTGCAATTTTTTGGAAGAGTTTGAAAAGGATAGGTGTTAGCTCTTCTCTAAATATTTGATAGAATTTGCCTGTGAAGCCATCTTGTCCTGGACTTTTGTTTGTTGGAAGATTTTAATTACGGTTTCAATTTCATTACTTGTGATAGGTGTGTTTATATTTTCTAATTCTTCCTGGTTCAGTATTGGAAAATTGTACCTTTCCCAGAATTTGTCCATTTCTTTGTGGTTGTCCATTTTATTGGCATATGGTTGTTTGTAGCAGTCTCTTATAATCCTTTGTACTTCTGCAGTGTCAGTTGTGATTTCTCCTTTTTCATTTCTAAGTTTATTGATTTACATCCTCTCCCTTTTTTTCTTGATGAGTCTGGCTAAGGGTTTATCAATTTTGTTTATCTTCTCAAAGAACCAGCTTTTAGTTTTATTGATCTTTGCTATTGTTTTCTTCATTTCTATTTCATGTATTTCTGCTCTGATCTTTATGATTTCTTTTCTTCTACTGACTTTGGGTTTTCTTTGTTCTTCTTTCTCTAGTTGCTTTAGGTGTAGTGTTAGATTGTTTGAGATTTTTCTTGTTTATTAAGGTGAGATTGAATTGCTATAAACTTCCCTTTCAGAACTGCTTTTGCTGCGTCCCATAGGTTTTGGGTCATCGTGCTTTTGTTGTCATTTGTTTCTACGTATTTTTTTATTTCTTCTTTGATTCCTTCAGTGATCTCTTGGTTATTTAGTAGCACACTGTTTAGCCTCCATGTATTTGTGGTTTTTACAGTTTTTTTTCTTGTAACTGATTTCCAGTCTTATAATGTTGTGGTCAGAAAAGGTGGTTGATATGATTTCAATTTTCTTAAATTTTCCGAGGCTTGTTTTGTGACCCAAGATGTCATCTATCCTGGAGAATGTTCTGTGTGCACTTGAGAAGAAAGTGTATTCTGCCACTTCTGGGTGGAGTGTTGTATAAACATCAATTAAATCTATCTGCTCTATTATGTCATTTAAAGTTTGTGTTTCCTTATTTATTTTCTGTTTGGATGATCTGACCATTGGTGTAAGTGGGGTATTAAAGTCCCCTACTATTATTGTGTTACTGTCAATTTCTCCTTTCATGGTTGTTATCATTTTCCCTATGTATTGAGGTGCTCATAAGTTGGGTGCATAAACATTTATAATTGTTATATCTTCTTCTTGGATTGATCATTTTATCATTATGTAATGTCCCTCCTTATCTCTTGTAACAGTGTTTGTTTTAAACTCTTATTTTATCTGGTATGAGTATTGCTACTCCAGCTTTCTTCTGATTTCCATTTGCATGGAATAACTTTTTCCATCCCTTCACTTTCAGTCTGTATGTGTCCCTAGGTCCGAAATAGGTCTCTTGTAGACAGCATTTATATGGATCTTATTTTTGTATCCATTCATAGGCTTTATTTTAAAGGGGTTGTTCGTCATTGAAATGCCTGACCTTGGAAAACAGCGAGCCTCCCGTCTTAATGACTTCTTTCAGGGGCTGGTGATTACTCATGAATGATATTAGGAAGCATTCTGGCATGTGTGGGAGGCTGGCCACAGTGACCTCTAAGTTCCCTTTGACCCCTAAGAGATTGCACTGACAGCTACCCTTTTGCAGCTCCAGTGCTGTCTCTCCTAATTGCCTGTGTATCCTAGGAGCCCAGTATCGCCCAACTCTCACAGCAATAAGCGTTAGCTTTGCTTCAGCAGAGGACAGATCCTCGTGAAGTCAACGGCCAGCAAGCCGTTCATGTTCAGACTTTGAAGTTTTACATTCAGCTCTCTTCTCTCCTCTCCACCACTAATATAGAGGCTCCTGGTTGAGATGTAAAATATTTTCAAAATTCATGTATGCAGAAAATGTTGTCTATCAGACAAATGCTCGTACATGAAAGGAACTAAGAACATTTAATATTCTACACCAATGTGAAACCGGAATTCAAGGGCATTTTGTTCTCTGAATCGGAGATGTTGTCATGCTTCTTCCTCCTCCTTTTACTTTTGTGTCAAGAATTACTGTTAAACAAGGTGCAGGAGCTAGCTGCACGGGGATTTACTTTGAATTTCAGCTTCATCCCTTACTACCTCTGCAACCGTGAGCAAGTCACTTAATGTCTCTGAACTCCATTCTCTATATGCAGAATGGAGGTAATCTGGGGCTGTTGTGAGAATTAAATAAGATAAAATGTGTGCTGGTGTCTGTGGCAGGTAGGAAGTTAATACATACTCGCTTCTTTCCCGCTGGTTGATTTCTTTGGGCTGTTTCCATGAGACTGAGAAGGAAGCATCATCTTTCCCCATCTTTTTCTCTCTCCCTGAGATAGACATCTCAATTGTGCCTGTCAGGAGAAATGGCATTTAGGGGCTTGAATCTTTATAGAGGAGGGAAGTACAGCTCCCTTCACTTGCATTGTTTTTCGTTCATTTTTATCCTGGATGCTGTGGCTGCCAGTTGCCCATCTGAAGGTACAGTGTCTCTAAACTGCTTGATGTTAAAACCCCAATTTCTGGCAGTGGGGGAATAATTTCCTTCTTGGATAAAAAGGTGGCTGTTTGTTTTCCAACCTCTCTTTTAGTCAGGCACTGCCATGTGCTTACATTCTGGCCAAAAAGGTATATGAAGATGTGATGTAGAATGATCTGCATTTAAGGAGCCAACTCAGCTGGGCAATGCCTCCAATTGGCTGTCTCGCCTTTCCTCCTCCTCCCAGCCTGAAACTTGTCCTTGCCGGCTGCAGCATCAGTACCAAGTGACCTTGAAGATGTGATAGGCAGAGATATAGGATCCTCGGTCTCTGTGGACCCAAAGGAAGGAGCCACCATGATATTTTGGACTCTCCAGTCTCCATACATCTTTCACTTGGGAGAGAAATAAGGCTCTTTCTTGGGTTAAGCCACTGTTGTTTTTCCCTCTTGCATGCAGCCAAATCTAATTTTAACCAAGAAACATGGGAAGGAACCCAGGAGAAGACTCTTAGAAGGAAAGGTTCCTGATCTACTCTCCCTCTGAAGGAGTCAGGCAGCCTTCTTCGTAGGGGGTTATGGAGAGGCAATTGTGGGGCACAGAGACAGGTGGGAGCGGGCTGGTGGTATAGTTGTGTGTCACAGAGCAGAGCAAAAAAGACCTGCTCTTAGGAGTGAAACTGTGGGGCTTTATCAGAGGCCTCTTCCTTCCTTCCTGTCTCCTTGCCTCCTTCCCAACCATCGGTGAACCACACCTGCTATGTGACAGGTACCAGGAGAAGCACCAAGGATCACGATTCTTGATCTCAAGTTAATTTCCAGTTGGTGGAGGCAGACAACTCATACTTTCATCAAGAATTGTCACAGGATGTGGAGAGCCCTGTGGATGCCATCAGTGTACAGAGCTGGAGCAGTTAATCTAGCTTGAGCTGAAGAAAGGGACTCAAAACAGGCTTTGCCGGGAAGGTGTCTTTGCTGGGTGTGGAAGGGTGATAAGCTTTAGCCATGGGAAGAAAGGATCTTCATCCTGAGGTCTGCAGCCCTGCCTGACATTTCCCACACCCCATGGCTGAGTGCCACGTCATCGCTAATAACTTCTCTCCAGGCCCGATGTGTATCCACATCTGCCACAATTTAAATCTGACTGAAAGGCCACTCAAAATCCCAGCCCCTTAGTCAGTGTTGGATACAAACACCACTTTGGGAAATGGGAAATCTGCATGTGGTAATTACCAGTTTAATCTCAACAGCCTTGTTATTTGGGAAGCACTCTTCCATGTAACTGGCAAATTAGCTGGAGAATTGCCCCCATTCACCCTGTGATGGGGGTGGGGGGAGCAAATGCTTCAGACATAGAAACCAGACAGAGTCTCCAAGTGCCCTCCCAAGACACCAGCCCAGCTGTCAGCAGGCAGAGACAGTTTTTACCTCATCGCCAACCGGGCTGGGGCCATGAGACGTGCAAAAATGGGTTAAGTAGGTAATCAGCTGAGATTGCATCAGCTCGTGAAGATGTGATAGATATATTTTTGACTGCTTGCCTGTAGGGAATGAATAGAAACATCACAGGAGGAAAGAGTTGAGGTTGATATTTATTGAGCACCTACTATTTGCCAAATTATTGTTTTAGGCATTTAACATACCTTGTCTTAGTTGATCCTCACGTTAACACTTTAATATAGTTATATAATATATGTATTGGGACCCACATTATATAAATGAGAACGCAACAGAGCCTGAGGGATTAGGAGAGCTTGTCCAGGGTCTCATTAGCAATCAAGGATTCAGGATCCCACTCCAGTCCACACCCCACACTGACCCCTCACACGAGAGCACATTCATACTAGGCTCCAGCTGTAACGGACTCTGCAAGGCAGAGAATACATTTTTATGTGTGAAGACAGGGCCGGGTGGAGGCTAATAATGATGGTGGACTGGCTGTGTTTCTCAGTGTTGCTGTATCAGGAGCTGTGGACACTTTTCTCTGGTGGAGAACAGCTACCTGACAAGGTATGTTTACCAGAGATGTTTTATATTCCCTTCCCAAAGGGACAGACGTAGCTTCTGGTCTCTAACTAGGAGAAATAATTATGTGTATTCCCTGTTTGTCCTCTGCCCAATAACGTTTGCCAGGCTGTTTACTAATTACCTCAGAAACAACAGGTTCTCAACAGAAAGTAAAAAGAGATCTATTTTCTAGGTACCTTTTCACTCTAACACTCTGGCTTATAGCAGAAAAGAGAAACACACCATATATCCTCAGTTAATGGGCAACCAAACAGACGACTTGTCAGAGAACAGGAGAAAGGATAAAAATATCCTCTCTATGCCACAGGAAACCCATAAACCAAAACAGAACTCAGTAGCCTGTCATATGCTCCTGGGTGCTCCCCTGAAGGGATGAACTCACATTCCAGGGTGGACTGTGTTATGAACTTGAAAGCTTTCTTTCCTTTGCCCCCAAATTATCCAGAGGTATTTCATCTCTCTTCCTCAGAATCTTGACAACCCCTTTGGCACCTGGGAGATGGCTGGGTACAGCAGGAAGAACATGGAATTTGAAATCATTAGACAGGAGATTAGATCTGGCCCTGGCCACTTACTACTTGTGTAACTTCAGGAAAGTCATCCTTAGGAGTCTTACAAGACGATTGAGAAGAACAAACAAGAAATATGTATGTGTAAGCATTTTGCAAACTCTCAGGCACTTCATAGCTTAAAAGAAAACAGTAAACATTGGGACAATCATTAGGATATAGAATGTGAAGGTCACAGCAGAATGTTAGTGTTCAGTGGAACCACATTTATTGAGCACCTACTAATTCCCAGGTAAGGCCCAAAGCCTTACCTCCTTCCAGGGAGGTGCTGTTTTGTGTGCCCACTTCACGCAAATGTGTGAGTAGGTCCCATGCTCTACAGTAGTTGTTTATATATCTTAAATTTAGTAGTGTGTGTTTGTTCATCCCAAGCTCCTGATTTATCCCTCCCCACCACGTTTCCCCTTTGGTCACCATAAGTTTGGTTTCGATATTTGTAAGTCTGTTTCTGTTTTGTTAGTAAGTTCATTTGTTTCATTTTTTAAATTAGGTTTCATGTATGAGTGATATCGTATGATATTTGTGCTTCTCTGATTTACTTCACTTAGTATGATAATCTCTGGGGCCATCCATGTTGCCGCAAATGGCATGATTTCATTCTCTTTATGGCTTTGTAATATTCCATTGTATATATGTACCATATCTTTTGTCAATGGACATTTAGGTTGCTTCCATGTCTTGGCTACTCTAAGCAGTGCTGCAATGTACACTGGGGTGCACGTATCCTTTCGGATGATGGTTTTCTTCGGCTGTATGCCCAGGGGTGGGATTGTTGGATTTTATGGTAGCTCTAGTTTTAGTTTTTTAAGGAGCCTCCATACTGTTCTCCATAGTGGTTGTACCAATTTACATTCCCACCAACAGTGTAAGAAGGTTCCCTTTTCTATGTTGGTAGTTGTATTGTGCTGTTACTGATTTCCTGGCTTTGATAATGCGCAATGGTTATGTGAGATGCCACCATAGGGGGAACTGGGTGAGGCATACATGGGATCTCTCTGTTCTGTTTTTGAACCTAATGTGCACAAGTTTATTTCATGTTACATTTCCCCTCTTAGGACTAATCCCCTTCCCCCTCTTGTTATTATCTGAGTGGCCCAGCCCCCTTCACCACTCTCGTAATATCCTGTACTTACCTTGATGTTAGCACTTAAAGCACTGCTTTGACTTCTTTGATTATCTTATATGTTCTATCGCTAGATTCTGAACTCATGGAAGACAGGGATATTTCTTTATGTCACTATATCCCAGGTAACTATATACAGTCTGGTCCATAAAGTTTTGCTGAATATATAGAAGAATAGATGAGCAAGCTATAATTAATATAGTTATCTTGCTAGTTAGAAACCATGGATAATTCACCAGGGAGACACCAGGAAATATTGCTGTAGTTTTAGGGGTTGCCATGTTATGCCCAGGCTCTTCCCAGAGGCCCCTTTCTGCAGGTCATATCAGTTACCTGGTTATGTCAGGTGCATAATGGGAAGTACAGATGGTAGGAGCTGGAAGTAAGGGAAACACCTTTCTAACACACGTAGTTCCACCAGAGATATGTGCAGCAATTTTTGAAGTGAGATAGAAAGGGAAAATTGATGAGTTAAAATATAAAATCAGAGGGGAAAAAAAGTTTCCTTTTGTATCATGTGGACTCTGGTAGTTACTGTTATTGCCAAATGAATGTTCCCCTTTTCTTGGAAGAGTCATGTGGCACTGGGCATGTCACCAAGGTATAATTTGATCCGCATTAAGTGATGCTGTAGAGTTTGGGGTCCAGAATGGAATTTTAACAGGAACAATAAAACAGTCATGATGGACCTTTTCTAACTTCAAAAAGTGAAATACTGATCCTGGAGTTGAAAATATGGCTCCTGGATCATCACTGTACAATCATCTAGGTCCAGAGTGATTAAAATAAGCCCAGACCAGTTGATGAATCCCAGGTACATTCTACACCATATTTTTACTGTTCTTCAGCAATTCTCAGACACCTTTGACTTACTTTTTTTTTTTCTTTCACATGTTAACTTCTCTGAAATCAGAATGCTGTCAGTCTGGCAGGCAGGAGTCTTGATGTAATTGCCATTGCCTGTTCATATGTATTAAAAGCCGCAGAATGAGGATCTGTAGTTTAGGGGGAAATCCCCTTTACAATAATGGTTCCCTCTTTCAAGAAATGCTATATCACCAGTGGTCTTGATATGGGAAAGACCAGCTATCAATAACTCTGAATTCAAAAGTGACCCTGAAGATTTTTCACTCTGAATATGAAGAAGCTTTATTAAGACCTTGACCAATTTATTTCACTTTTAAAAATAAATGCACAAGAGTAACATATGACAAAATCTATGTCTAAGTAAGTCTCAAAGAGCTCTTTCAGTGAGTTTTTAAAAACAGTGATAAGGAATCACTGTGTCATAGTTTAATTGGCAGAAATATTTCTTGTTTAGTATTACATGTAATAATGATACACCTTAAAATTGATAGTTCCTGGATACAATGAAATAAATTGCATTCTGGGTACAAGTGTCAGAATTCAAGTTAGTAAAACATTCCCAAATCGATTATGTAAAACCAATTAGCGGAATGACCTAAAACCCCTTTTTGCAAGCAATTACTGTCAATATCCAATATTTAGAGAGAAATTTTTAAAGTTTCATTGCTGTTGAAAAATAGATATTCAAAGGACATATGGTAAAAAAGGAAATTACCCCGTGTACCCAATGTTACATTGAAGATCTCAATAAAAAGTTAATAGTTACCTGGTGAATGCGTCCCTCTTGTCCCCTGACCACATGGATTTACCCCTCTGCCGGAAGAAGTAGCATGTGGCTCCATTAACTAGAGTTGGATTTGAACCAGAGTTTTCAGGTTTCAGAGGTGGAAGGGCAGCTAAACAGAGCTCTCCATTTTACAGATGAAGCAACCGCCTCAAGATTGGTTCTCACGCTTAAATCACTTACAAGGTTGTTTTCAATCTAAGACTGTGCTTACACAACCAGAAACATGAAAAAAAAAATCTGAACATAAATATCAGCTGGATCATATATCATCAAGTGACCTCAGTCCATTTCAACATCCACTGAGTGTCTTCTTGCCGTTGGTACCTTGCCTAGAGAATCTTGTGTAAGTGAACACCCACAAACCTTACTGCGCAACTTCACAGATGAGGAAACGGAAGCTGAAAGTTTAAAGGGCTTTGTCCAAGGTCACGCAGCTGGTGGGGGAGGCGGGAACCAAATCAAGTTCTGCGAGACCCACAGATTGCTCTCTTTCTGTCGTAAGACATTACCCCAAAGCACAGCCATGGAGGGAATGGCATTGTGCTCTTCTGAAACTGACACTCTCAGGGAAAAGAACAGTATAAAAGCACATAGTTAAATGCATTTGATCTTGTGCTGCAGTGGAGATTTGGGCACTGGGGGTCTATTGACTCCACACCTCTGTTTGTGGCTGGAGTGGTCCCCTCCTTAATCTCCAATCACTTTTCCCATGGCTAACCCCTACTCCTGAATTAAACTTCAGCACAGGCTTTGGTACTTCCAGAAAGATTCTAAGGCTGAGTTCCTGGCTTCTTCCTCTCTACTCCCCTAAGATCCCATGTATCTCTTTATCATTTCATTTATGCCATTGCATATCGGATTATTGAATGGGCCATCAGACAGTGAGCTCCCCAAGGACAAGGAACAGCTTTTTCATCATTAGACCCCCAAATCTAGCACTGATGCAGGTCTGTTGACTGAATACATGCATCGTATGGACTGCTAAGACTTAGTTGTCCCTTCTATAAGTAGAGACCCTTTGCTTCTCTAAACAAATGGCCACAGTTGAAATATTTAAAGTGGAGGGGCATATGAGGAAGAAAGCAGGGCAAAGTCCCTTTACTAAAAATTGCATACCTAATTCCCCAAACACATAACAGAAACAAATTCAGGAACAGTCTGTGGAAGGCACTGCAAATCTGCATCTGTGTGTCATGCAGCATAAGGAAAAAGCAAATCAAGATTTGGTAAACCAGTAGAAGTTCTTTTCCTAGAATTGCGTACCCGTCTGTCGTTTGGTCAGTGCCTACACTTCTGTGCATCGCTCCCTTAGAGAATGTTTTAGGGTGGCAGAGTGGGCACAGGCTGTAGAGACATTAAGGAATGTCTCGGAATTTGTGAATGAATGGATGAGAGTGAGTTCAAGGATCCAGGACCTTCTCATGTTTCTGTCCTGTTTCTTTCCAATTTTCCCCAGTAGCCCAAGATATACTTTAAAAACAAAACCCTCAACCCATCACCTCTAGTTATTTGAACTTAGGATAAATGCCCCACCAGAAAGTACTCACCTGGCCTTGCAGGATTGCCCCCTGCCTTTTGCTCTGGTCCTCTTTTCTCACTGCACACCAGCCACATCAGCTCTCTCCATTCCCTGAACATACCTAGAAACTTTCTGATCCACATTTATCTTCCTAGATCTCTTTACCCTTTCTCTTCATCTGGTCAACTCCTCTTCCTTCAAATCACTGCTAAATATCACTTCCTCCAGGAAGTCTGATCTGATTACCTAGGCCTAGGTGGGATCCCCTGTTATTTGGTCTTGTTGCATCACATTGTTTTCTACTGGAGCACCTATTACAGTTGAAATTAAATCATTATGTGTGTAATAATTAGTTTGATAACCATCTCCTTCATATGGTAACTCCCCAGGGTGGTGACCACCTGTGTCATTTTCACTCTTCTCTTTTTAGCATATGACATAGTACCATTAATGCTCAAAAATATTTGTTGGACAAAAGATAAGGAATAAGTGAATGAATAAATAAATAATGATTCTTCGGTTTCTGCTTTGGGGATTAAGTGCATCCCATAGAATACAAGATAACTCACGTTCATCATTCTTCCGTTCCCATCCTGCTAACCGTTTCCCCACTCTGCAGCTGCTTCCTCAAAGAATCTCCAACTCTCTCCTCTCTAAATCGTGCAAGCCTGCTGTTGGGAACACCCACAGATGCACTCTGCACACACACACAGCTCACTCTGAGTAATCATATTGATTTGGAATTAATGGCCATTCATATACCTCATTGAAGATGCCATCTGGGATGTTATTACACTTCAGAGGTAGATCATAGTCTGAGAAAATCTGTCAAAATGTAGAAATAACGCATTAAAATGGCCATGGTAGAACCTAGCTGCCCTTCATAGGGAAGCCAAGTGTGATGATGCAGGTTTTCTTCCCCCTAAGTGAGATGAAGAAGGAGGAGCGGCTTTTCTTTTCCTCTGTTTCCTCTGTTCAAGAGTCGAGAGAAATGGAAAGTTCAAGCATATGCAGAGATTGGTAATGGACTCCTTCGCTCAGATCCATCTCACTGACAACAAATGCTCCTCAAGATTATATCTGATCCTGAGGGTATGTGTTTAGGCAGACCTGGGCTTCAGTTCTTTCCTGGCTACTTACTGTAGAGTTTGCCTATTTCCCTGGTGTAAATGCCCCCTCATGTTCTGCTTCAGGCTACCAACAACTAGCTCCCAGAATGTCTCAATATGTAGCAATTGAATCTTGCAAGCCAATACAAGCTAGCTTCAACAAACTACAAGAAGGACCTGTTAATATCCTAAATCTGCCCTCCTTCGGGGTTGCTGCCAGGCCTTGATTGTGCCTGGAGAAACAGAAAATACAGCCTCGGTAGATGCCTGCTTCCCCATCATTCATGTGGAACACCTGGTGGTAGCCCAGGAGCTCCCTGCTTCCGCAGCATCCCTTCATCTCCACAGCAGACCTGCCCTCCTTGGGCAGCATACCATTGTCATGTTAGGGAAATCCAGTATTATTCGGAAGGCACTTTTGAATTGAAAATAACATTTGAAAAAGATTATTCCAGGCAAAGTCATCAACTGTTGTGTACTCATTGAAGTTAAAACAATGCAAGATTGATTACCTTTGTAGTCTATGCAAATTACAAATGGCATTGGTATTAATCCTCAGTATTTGACTTTGACGCTGAGTGCTTCACAATTACTGTTTTTAATTCAAGAAGCTGGACCTTTTCTTTTCTTTTTTACAAAATCAAGTTATATACGTATATATTGATATATATACCCTTCTTCAAAAAACAAAAGTGAAGGAAAAAAAATCACATCCGAAGTATACTAAAAATCCTAAATACTTATGCAAAGAATTAAAGACAAAGCACTTTATGAAATGGCCTCAGTTCTCTGAGATTTCTGACCTCCCACATGGCACCTATCATAAAATGCGATGCCCTTGGTGGGGTTCTCTCATCTGTGAGGGTTTCACCTCTTTCCCGTACTGAGCTGACTGTAACCTTCATTCACAGCTTGGCATAGTGGATTTATCACCTTTGCACCCACTTTAGAGAATATCATGGATGTTATCATTAATTTACCTAGTTAGCCTTCCATATACACAAATACTCCTTAAGTATGTTAATCTGTATGACCTTGGACACAGATAGGGGTATGAGTGGAACTATTTCTGGAATGGTCTGGTGGGGGTGGCAGTGTTAATATTTTCATTTTCACTTACTGAATACCCAAGCAGTATTCTGAGCATTACCTAAATTACCATGGTGTATTATCAGAACATTTTAGGAGGACTTATATTATTTCTCTCATTAAAAAAAAATGCAAAAACAGATATCGAACAGTTAAGAAAACTTTCCCAAAGTGGCACATCTGAAAATGGACAAGGCAAGATTGGAAACTAAGTCCTTCTAGTTGCAAAAGCCATGGCTTTCTCTGATGCATCACTCTGCCTTATGAACCCATGCCCCAAGAGCTGCCTGGAAGCTTGTCTCATTTCCTCCATCTATTTCAAGTCAAGAACAAAGGCACCTTCTGTCTCTACGTTGTCTAAAACTTGAGCTTGAGACGATGTCATGGGATAGTGAAATTAAGTCAGTACAGATTTATCAAATCCTTACTTCATGAGAAGTGCCATGCTGGGTGTAGAATAACCGCAGAGTCCTTCCCAGTGGTAGAGCTGACTCCTCTGCACAGAGAGAAGATTGGGAAGCATGATGAGATGGAACTTGATTACCCCCAGACCTGAGCTCCTCCCTTCATCCCTTGCACACTTCTTGGTCTGCTCACATGAGAGCCATCCTGTCCCCTTTCCTCCTTGTCTGCACTCCCCACTCAGTTTCCAAGTCATCTGGAGCCCACCTATGCCTTCCCTCTAGACCCATCCATAACCACTGTCATTGCCCCAGCACTGGGTTCTAGTATCTCTTGCCTAGACTATTTAAAAAACTTTTAAGCTGACTTTCCCCTTTAGGTCATCCTACACATACTCCTAGATTCATCTTGTGTTTATGTGTTCAACTTTTATCATGACATTCCACTACTACAAATAATTTACAGACTTAAAAAATTATGAGAGTAATATTTTCTCCAAGCAAAACCTTACTTAGAAGCCTAGAAAATCAAGTCGCTGAGAGCAGGTCATCTTTAGTTTAGACTTTAGAAGTGGGGGGCCTTTGCCCTTTGGATTCCCTTCCTCATGCCCCAGAGCACCTCCATGGAACACGAGGGCAGTGCCGAGCAGTTTGAGATTGCCACCCTGAGGAATAAATCCCAGCTTCTTAGCCCAGTGTTCAAGGCCTTCAACCCTTCTGTCTGGCAGGCTTAAGAGCCATCCCATAAGATTCGGAGTCAATACATTCAAGGCCCTTAGAGCGCTCCCAGCACGTGGTGAGTGCTCAGTAAATGTAGTTTGTTTTACTTGTTTTTTCCAATCCTTCACCCATTTATGCACCCTAAGCTTCAGTTTGTGTGAGCTTCTGTGCCCTATTTCTTCAATCCCCATTTGACTATCCCTAGCCATGCTCTCAAGCTATTTCCCCAGCCTAAAACCTCTTCCCTATCTAATCTCTGCGTGCACCACCAGGTCCCTCTTCCAACATCCACAGCCTCTTGGATTATCATCCCAGCCAGGAGCCATCTCTCCTACCTCTGAACACTTGTAAAGTTTTACCTGGGCCTCACCTAGAACCCAGTTGCATCGTTAATTGTGTTTTTCTCTTCCACCACTGCCACCCCAAGGGGCCTGCTGAATCCAAGCCATTTTTGCCCCTGCCACTGTTTCTAACCACCATAGTACGTTCTCTGTAGATACTGAGTAATGAACACAACCCACTTCATCCTTTGAAATGATGATGTGGTGCCTCCTCTTTGGCATTGCCTACTGCTGAGTTAATCAAGGGTGTCTGTGAAAAATCTCAGAATGTTATCAGAGCGTTGAAATGTCATGAAAGTTGAACAACTCTCCTTCTCAAAATACTGCTGATTGAATTAACCTGCTTGCATGTCAGCCGCCTTTTGTTCCAGGGCGTATTTCATTCCTGTTGTTGACATGGAGTTTTCTTCTAGCAGATGCCAACCTTCCTGCCCACTGCCCCAGCCAGTGGTCATGACTTGACTGAATGAAGACTCTCAGACAAGGGAAGCCGCCCGTAGCTCTGAGCCTGCTTCCGTGAGACCCCTACCTCCTCAGCCCTGCGCGGGTCCAGGCGCTTGCCTCTCTCACCTGGACTCTTGGGTCAGCCTTCTAGGAGCTCCCCTGACTCAGCTCTTCTCTTCTAGGGCACCCTTCATGCCCCATGAGAGGGATTTTATAAAACAGGGATCTGACCACATTCCTTATTTTATCCTTTCCTAAAAGCCATAAATAGCCACATTTCCCGAAATGTGATCCACAGGATATCATCAGAGGACTTGGAGTTCTTGCTAAAATGAGACTCCTGAGCTCTGTCCTTGGACCTAATGAGTCCCAGGAAACTGCATTTTTCACCAGCTTCAAAGGTGATTTCTATGCACATAAACATTTAGACAGCCCAGACCGAAATAAAGACCAGTTGTCCATTTCAGCATCCCCTGGAAGCAACAGCATCTTTCACATCTCTGTATTTGACCTGCCGCTGCCTGTGGAACCTCTTCTCTTGCCCCGTGTGCATGTTCTTGGCCTATGAAATACTGTTGCTTCCATCCTGCTGTCTCTAGGAAATGTCACCGCTTCTAGAAAACCTCTTAGTTTCCTAGGCGTGTTCAGTTCCCCACACTCAGGGCCTCTTACCCCACCTCCTAAAGCCCTGTTCTGTAAGTAGTGATGTACATGCCTTTCCCTCACCATCACCCGCCTTCAAAAGCTGGACCCATGCATAGATTTAGAGTCAGTGTAATACCGTGTTTATGAGCCGCACACATGGTCTGCTTCCTCTTCCTGTGCCTCCCTCACTGAGTGACAGTGGGCCCATCACTTCACCTCCTGGGCCTCAGTTTCCTCATCTAAAATGATCACATGACTACCTAACTTCGACTTGTTGGGATTAAATGTGATAATGCACGTGAAGGGCTTAGTAGAGTATCGTATCAGCTACACTTTTGTCTTTATTAATATTATCATTATCTATTATCTTGTTATCTCAAAGGTGAGACAGAACATCTGCCACCGGAGGTAAGAAGTAACTGTAGACCTTCTCTCCTCGTAACACTATTGGGATAAGCTCTACATCCCTGGTAGAAAAAAAATAAAGTAGCATTAGCTTTCTTTTTTTTCCTCTTACCTTGTATAAGATAAATGTCCAGACTTTGCTGGCTTATAAACTGGACAAAATTCCATAGTGGGGCTTCTGTGATTTCCAGTGGTTCTCCTGTGGTGCAGGCAGGATGGTGCCACCGTGGAGGTGGTAGGGCCGTTGTGTCTCAGCCATGAAATAGGTTGCTCTGTGTTGTCCCACACACACCAGAGACCAGGCTCACATGTACAAGACTTTCCTGGACACTCTGAGTAACAGAAGGGAAGAAAGAGCAAAGATAATGATCACTTACATTTGTTGAGCATCCTCTAAGTGCTTTATGCAGTCAAGAAACATTTATTAAGCACCTGCTGTAGGCTGGGCACTATACTCTGAGTAATACAAAAAAATTTATACTAGTGATTAATCAAAAATCCCTGCACTGTGTTGAAATTTCCATGGGGAGAAAGAGACCAAAAAAAGCATAAAAAACGATAGATTATATGGCTGAGTAATATTCCATTATATGTATATATATATATATATATATATATATATGTATGTATACCACGTCTTCTTTGTCCATTACTCAGCCATAAAAAGAATGAAATAATGCCACTTGCAGCAACATGAATGGACCTAGAGATTATCATACTAAGTGAAGTAAGTCAGACAGAGAAAGACAAATACCATATGATATCACTTATATGTGGAATCTAAAATAATGATACAAACGAACTTATTTACAAAAAGGAAATAGATTCACAGACATCGAAAACAAACTCATGGTTCCCAAAGGGGAAGGGGGGGAGGGATACATTTGGAATTTGGGATTAACAGATAGATTACTATATATAAAACAGATAAACAGCAAGGATTTACTGTATAGCACAGGGAACTATACTCAATATCTTATAATAACTTATAATTGAAAAGAATATGGAAAAGAATATGTATGTATAACTGAATCGCTTTGCTGTATACCTGAAACACTATAAGTCAACTATACTTCAGTTGAAAAAATTAAAATTAAAAAGCTATAGATTATAACATGATGTGTGCTACAGTGAGAAGAAATAGAGCATAGTAAGGGAGACTTGCATGTATCATCTCAGTCGCCCATCGTCGTATAGGCAGGTGCTATTGTTATCCTTATTCTAATACATAAAAAAAACGAAGCATGGAGAGGTAAAGTGACTTGCCCACCTTGAGCCAATAGCAAAGGATTAAGTCAGAACTTGAATTCAGCCCATCTGACTTCAGAGTCTACACTCTTAACTAGTGCAGGCGACAGCCAATGGCACTGGCCCCCGCCGCCTTCCCTTGCCTGTGACTACCATGTGGGGCTAGAACGATGGGACAGTCCATCTCCTCCCATAGACGGTATCCTGAGTACGTCTGCTCTTCAGGGATCCAGGTCTCGAATGCAGTGAGGACCAGAGAAATGAAAACGGTTTTTTCTTCCCTCCAGCATAGCTGCCTTTCCTCATGGAGCTTAGAGTCACCTTCAGAGTTAGAAACATATTAGGAAAGAATTGTGCAACCTCAGTACTTCATTTGGTGTTAAATGACATCACATTTTGCATCTCAAAAAATTAAATTATGTTGTGTTGTATCAAACCCAGTACATTTGAGTTTCACTGCCTTTGTTTCAATGGAAAGAGGTTAAGCATGTGCCTACATGTCCTCACAGCAGTATTCTACATCTCTAGCAATAGATTCCAAAGAACACTCATAACTCTAAAGTAAATTGATATATATATACAATAAAAACATAATTTCTTCCCCCAGAGCTACAGAATGGTCAGCTGCATGGCTTACTAGAACTTGCTGTCTGCCTAAAACACATGCATTCAAGTGGGTCAAGGTTTGCATTTTCTCCAGGGTCTTTGGGTGGAACTTTGTTTAACGTTTTAGTATCTAAGAAATCCTTGAAGTGATTTCCATGGAAAAAGGGACACTCTTCTACAATGATAAATGCAAATTTAGGCCTGAGAGACAGAAAACAATTTAAGGGTTTCAAATGGCAATTTTCGTGTTTCAAAAATCTCAGAGACACTGTCATATACAGGGCCCTCTGTGATAAGTGCTACAACTAGGATGTCATAGAACTGCTGAGATTGAGAGACTGTAAATGGCTGGTCCCATCCATCAATCCAGGACAGAACAGAGTAAGGTCTCCATCAGGGACAAAGGCTCCTCCAGGGAATGCTGTGGAGTGGCCCTGTTGCTATACATCTCTCTCCATGCACACCCTTCTTGCACCCACTTCTCTGTGTTTGCACCTGCTGTTCCCCTCAGAGGTGGCCATCCTGCTTCTTTTCCACTTCCCAAAAGCCTATTCCTGTGATCATAGTAACGGGTTCCTACCTCCTCTATGAAGCCCTTCTGTTCCCCTTGAAAGCCTTCCACCTCTGTATCCCCAAGACCCACAGATTGGGAGTGAGTGGTTCTCAAAAATTTAATGTATGCTTTCTCCCTACGACCCTCATAGACACTTGATAGAAGTACTCGTTCACTCCATCCATATTTATTAGCATCTATATTATGCCAGAAACTGTTTTGGATAGTATAGATCTATAGAGAAAGAGCTGAGCCAGTTAGGTGGGGTTACTGTTTTCACAGAGCATGCAATAGAGCAGTAAAGCAGCCATATACGTCCCATCTGCTCCACACACATGTGCATTGTAAGCAATCAATAAATAACTGATGATTGATTGATGTTTCTTCTTACTCAGAAGCTATGACTTTGAGATCCTGTGCTGTGCCAGTCAATGTGCTAGACCCTGAGATTTCTGGGATGAACAAAAAATTAACAGTGCCCACGCTCAGGAAGCTTTGAACCTAGTTACTTTTGTAAAGTTAAGTCACTCATTTAAAAAATATAGATATAGTTTGTAGAAAGATTTCTAGGCAAGTGCAACTTCTCACCTATAGTTACTTGGCTTCCACACTAACAGAATTGCTTTACTTTAAAGATTTTATTTAATCCACACAAACGTGTGTGGTTGGTATAACCCCACAGGTGAACACACTGACATTCAGAGAGGTTAAGTGATTTCAGCCAGCGAGTGAGTAAGAATTCTCATTGCCTGTGGTCGTTCGTTCAGCCTCCTTCCAGGGAGGCCGACAATGACGATGTCCATGTCTTTCAGGGAAGCCTGATCTCTCACTGCAGCTAAACCACATTAGGAAAGAATTGTGCAACCTCAGTAGACCTGGGAGAGCTGGGAGTCCCATATGGGTGTGCTGAGGTCTGCTGAGTCCAAACCCCAAAGACCATCCCCAAACATCTGGGAATGATTCTCTTACTTTTGAGGATCAGAACGTGTGCCACTGACTTTTACCAAGTCAAACAATATGAAGGTAGAGCGGACATCCTCATGTAGACTGGTAAATGTTACAGAGAAATAAATGCGTCATAATGTTAGTTATGTCAGGAAGCAGGGCTTTCAGTATAAAAGAAAGAACATGAAGACAAGGCTGAGGAGGTCAAGTAAAATTAGACTTACGACGTATAAAACAGACATATTTTATCAGTTCGATTCTTTGAAAGGATCTAGAAACATTTGGGGAGTGCTCAGTTTTTCTATTTAAAATATCTTTATCAATTTGATTTATGTCCAAAGGTTTTAAAATATATAGATTGGCTAGGGTAATTTGTCAGAGAATAGATGGAGACAGGATTTCTGTCAATTATAAAATAATTAGTTACTGTTCACAAAGTACCTTAAGTAATGTAGAGGAAACTCTACAACATAATGGAGGATCCTCAAATTACATCTTCATTTCACAATTACATCAAGATTATACTTCCTAGATCCTGACAGAGTCATGATAAGGTAACCCAAGTAGTTTGTCTTACAAACAAAAGAGATCTTTCTGTCTCTGGTACGGGATAATTGCTGTTCTAATAAAAGATCCAAGAGTTCTCCAGGCTCTGCCTCAACCCCATGAGTAGAACATCAATAGTAAGTAATCCTTCTATCATTGCTTCAGCCAAAAAAATATCTAGTTATTAGTTGTGGCTTGGTTTGGTTTTTCCTTGGATTTCTGACTCATTCCTGAGCAGAAGGGTGCATTGTATTTTACGTTAGCAGTATTTCTTGTTTATTCTCATAATTCCATTTAATGAAAAATAAAACTTGGTCCAGATTCTCAGTCTTGTGGCTCTTTGTTGAGAACAACTGGATTTGAGACACACATCTATTGCAGTAGTGGGGGAAACCATCAATGTATTTTAAAGTCAGGAGGTAGAGTGGGGAAACAACTAATGAAGAGTTGCAGACTTAGCCTTGTGTTCCAGCCTCCCTGCTTCTTGTGAGTAAACTTTGGGAAATTATTTAACTGCATGGGGCCTTCCTCTCCTCAGCTATAATCCTCATAGGGTCTTTGGAAAGATTGAAATAAGATCAAGTGTGCAAAATATTTTGCCTATGATAGTACCCAATAAAGATTCTTTCTTTCTTTCTCTAGCTTCTGAGCTGTAATATTACAACTTTCTACTAGATTTTTAAACAGAAATTTGTCACACTTATCTATGTGTATTTGTCTACATACTATAAATATATCTCTATATATATATTATAGGTAATATGTTTGTAGAGTTCTGCTTCACACAGAACTTGTAAGTTTGTCTCTTTCAAATTTAATTTTTTTTTACAATCTACCTCTTTCCCTCCATTTATAACAGTTCAACCTGAATAATATTCTTCCATAACTCACATGATCAAAGCTTGGATGAATCATTGGTTGTCCTCCTTTTCACCTTCTGAGGCTCAGCAAAGTCCTTCCCATAATTAATCCACTGCTAGAGTCCTTGACAAAGAGAGACACACCTTCTCAAGCAGAGATGTCTGTGTCCAACCTCAAGTCCATATTGACTCCATTTTAAAAATCAGTAATTCCTCACCATGTACTTCTGGACACGGTGGCATAAAATAAACATTAACTTTTATATAGGGATGCCTCAAATATGGACTTCTTTTGATGCAGGTACAGGGAGTTAGGAAACAACTACTGGGAAAAGCCAATCTAATCTGGAGCAGAGAAATACTCATGGAACCTCTCACCTAACACTACCTTTATGTTTGTATGTCTCTATACCCACCTACTCTACCTTATAAACTCCTTGGGGTAAGCGGGGGGCGGAGGGAGAGAGAGAGGGGGAAGTTTAATTATAGGATTATGGTTGTGTTGACATCATAGTCTTTTGCTTTTAGAGAGAGAAAAGGAGATATTTACAGATGAAATAAATTGGTGTCTGGAACTTGCTTCAGAATTACCCAAGATAAGGAAAGTGGGTAGGGTTATAAATGAGGCAGAGATTGCTAAGAGCTAATATACTTTGAAACTAAATGATGGATAAGGTGGGTATTCATTATACTCTTCCTTCTACTTTTATATATGCTTGATCTTTTCCATATTTAAACCACAGTTTTTGTTAAAAAGTAGTCAGAGACTTCATGGCAACGTTTATGAATTTGAGAATGACAGTTCTACTTTTAAACTTCTCAGTGAGAGCCTCTGTGGTTTTCAGGTTGAATTCCAAACCATATAACATGGGACACAAGGCTTTTCACAGTCAGGCCTTAGTATGTACTCGCCTTTGCCTGGAACGTCCTTCGTATTTATTTCTGCCTAGGGAAATTCTTTTCCTCTTTCAAGATGCAACACAAACGTAGCCACTTTCTTGACTGTATTTCTGCCCTGAATCAGGCAGAATTCATTATTCTCTCCCCTGTGTTTTCATCATACCCTGTATATTCAAAAGTTATTTCTTCATTTAATTTTTTTTTTTTTTTTTCGGTACGTGGGCCTCTCACTGTTGTGGCCTCTCCCGTTGCGGAGCACAGGCTCCGGACGCGCAGGCTCAACGGCCATGGCTCACGGGTCCAGCCACTCCGCGACATGTGGGATCCTCCCGGACGGGGGCACCAACCCGCGTCCCCTTCATTGGCAGACGGACTCTCTACCACTGCGCCACCAGGGAAGCCCCATTTAATTATTTTAAAAATTATTTTTTGAGTGCCTAATGTAAACCAGACACCATGCAGGTACTAGGGATATAGTAGTGACCTAATCCATGCTCTCTTAACCTATAGTCTTGGTGGAAGATCGCTTAAACAGTGATGAATGCAATACTGAGGAGAGAGGTACAGGGAGCTGGGAAGCATCTACAGGGAAAAGCCAATCTAATCTCGGTTTAGGGTCTATTTATATTGCTTAAGATATAATTCAATTTTGTTTTTGACCCATTCAAAGTATCTGTCATTTAATAAGGAAGATGAACTTCTTTACATGTGTTAAAACACATACATTTTGCTTTGCTTTTGCCATCTTGTTTCCTTTGAGGCTCCCTTGAATTCTGGCTCTTTTAGTGGGGGATTTACTTACTTTGCTCTTACCATATCTGGTGCTTCAGAAGGTATATTTTCTGTTTTTAATTCTACCGTTAGTCATCCAAATTTTTCTATCAGTTTTTCTATCACTTTAATTACCAGTTAATTCTGTTAATTTTCAAATTATATATCTTGATTTTTCCAATGTTAGGTGTATATGGACTCAAAATTATGATGTATTTCTGGTGACTTTTTCCTTTTATGATTAAACAATGGCTCTCTTGTATTCTAAAAAAAAAAAAATACTCATGGAACCTCTCATGGAGGGAAATACTCACGGAACTTCTCACCCAACACTGCCTTTATGTTTGTATGTCTCTATACCCACCTACTCCACCTTATAAACTCCTTGGGGTTATCCTAAAATTTCTTAATGGTTATGTATACTTTCTTTTCTAATCCTCAATGCAATTTGTCAAAATAACTATTATTATTTTCATTTAGAGATGATAAAGTCAAGGTTGAGAAGTAAATGAACCTAGTAAGTGGGAAGACATGGTCTGTCTGCTTGATGCCAGGTTCTGAGCACTGTGTCATGTCCCATGCTGTCCCTGGAGTATGTACTTAAAAATGAGAAATTCCCACCAGGCTGACTGATCCATGTAAATCTCAAGTGGTCACCTTCCATTGAGAAATAAAAACATCCTTGTCCCAAGGGTCATCCTTGTGTTGGCTGGGTAGATGCCCTCTTCCCAGTAGGAAAAGTGCTCTAGGACAATCATGTTATTATCAAATTAATATTAAAAGGCTACAGGAAGACCATGGAGGCCAAATGAAAGGAAATGAATACCTAAGGCACCGGTTCTCAACCAGGGATGATTTTGCCCCTCAGGGGACATTTGGAAATATCTGGAGACATCTTTGGTTGTCATAGTTTGGAAGGAGTGTGCTGGTGGTATTTAATGGATAGAGGCTGAGAGGTGCTGCTACACGTCCTGCAGGATGTAGGGTGCTACATAATCCACAGGACAGACCCCACAAAAAAGGGCTGACTCAAAATGTCATAGTGCTGACACTGAGATCCCTGCAGTAGGGTATCAAGCTGACCCTTCCTTCTCCAAGTTAACCTATGGTGGAGGCCAACGGTTAGAGCTTCTTTTTCCCCAGTACTTGGGCAAGATTGGGTGAGACCAAGTTGCCATTTCCCTTCATTACGTCCATTTAGTGCAGTCATTTGTATCCATCTCCTTTTCATCAGAAGTAGAGGTTTTAGAGAATAATTTGTATTATTGAAATGAAAATCTAATATCAAAAAATGTGGGTGAGAATCCCACTAGGTGAATATGCGTATTTTAATTTTTTCATGTTCTTGTCCAGATCTTACGAAAAGAGTGGTATGGAGTATCGTTTAAGAACTCCAGAGCGGAGGCCAGAATATCTAAGTCTGCTTACCAGCTCTGTCAATTTAGACAAGTAACTTAATGTCTCCAAGTCAGAGTTTGTGCACCTGTAAATGGGATGGTAACCTCGCGGGGCTGTTATGACGATTCAATAGGATAATCAGTGCAAAGTGCTTAACAAAGTGGCTGGCAATGAAGAATACTATTTAAATGTTAGCTATTATTTTTCATGTCTATAATCACAGTATATTTCCCATTAGTCTTCTTATTTATTTTCCATTTAATTGAACATATAAATGCCTATTGTGTTGCTACGAAGTTGTCATAATTAGAATGTTTAGTAATTCATCTAGGCAACGGGTATGTCACTATTTATTTAACCTGCTCCATGTTGGACAGTAAGACTGCCTCCAACTTGAAACTTTAAAACACACACACACATGCACACACACACACAGACACACATGCACAGACACACACAGATTAACATCTCCATATATGCACCTTCTCCGGCATTTTGGATTATTAGACCCAGAAAAGATTTCAAGAATGTTGTTTACCAGATAGGAATGTATTTATACCTATTGACAGCTTGCTTCCAAAAAGAGATTTACAAAAGTTTATTACCATCAGCAATATAAAAGTATGGCCACTCCAATGCATCTTTTGTGTTACTGCTTTCTATCAAAATAAAAGATGCAAAATAATACCTCATGGCTGTTCCACTTAGCACTTTGTGTGTTATTCAGGCTAAACCTTTCACGTTTGTTCTGGGTGTGTATCTTCTTGTGTAACGCTCAGTGTTTGTGTCATTTCTTTATGTATCGTTAGGATGTTCTTTCTAAATGATTTATGAGCACTCTTTGTAGATAAATTGCATTAATACCTTTTTCGTTAATTACTGTGGTGCACTGTCTCCCTTCATGGAACAGAGTTATTTCGCCTCTTACATGTTAAGGACAGTTGTATTTTATTACATTCATGCCTGTGTCCACGTGGAAAGTATTCTAGCTGACTCTTGTTTCTCATTTCTAAAGAATCTCTCATGTCATTTCTGATCCTTCAGAGTCAAGCCTTTTCATGTGAGTCCATTCTCCTACACACTTCATCCCCCTGAAATTGCACCAAGAACCCATGATCAGATCACACCACCAGCAATAAACCCTCCGCTGAGTGTTAGCTTTCCTGCAGGCATCTGAAATGGTGCTAATGTTCAAGTTCTGAATGTCAGCGGACTGTGTGCCCTTCACTCTCAGTAGATGCTGAGTTTTATGCGCACCCATTACTTTCTGTTCACTGGCGCCAATTCATATAGTGCATCAATTTTCTTTCATTTTTGTTTCTCGACTCCTACGGCAAAGTTTAGCACCATAGAATATGTGACATGACTCTATGATGAAGCAGCAGTTTCCTGCTGAAACTTCAGAGCAAGAGGCACTTTTTTTTTTTTTAAAGAAAGAAGGCCATTGAGCTACCAGCTGTTCTCCTAAAAAAGATGTGGCAGCATTATCCATGCAGATATTCTGCAGTTGTTCCCTGGCCATAATGGAAAGGATTTTATTGGAGTTTTTTAGGCTCAACTGCATGTGGCTTCCAGGAACTTGACCGGATAATGAGACATGTAACTTGGTAATGGCTAAACTGAGTCTAGGTGCCATACTTATCCATTGTCAAGGTCAATGTCTATATTTCTTGATTCCTTCTGCAATTACAGCAAGACATGAAAATATAGAAAATGGTGTTTTTTCAAAGGTTACATGACATTAAAATGTGCTTCATTCTACTGCCAAATACCAGTAGATACCGCTTAAAATAAGTGTTGCCCAGATAAAGCAAAGCAAGAATTCACTTGATTTTTCCCTCTCCCCGTGCACTACTTTTCAGCAATATTATCCAAGAAGATTTATCAACACCTTAAATGGAGAAGAATGCTGGGACAGTTTTGATGCTATAGTGAGTTGTTATTCCCCAAATCACTTGAATAGCAAAGACAAATAGAATCATTTCTCCAGATGGCACATAGTAGGAATGGCTAGTTTGCACAGGAAAGGGCATCATTCTGCATTTACACATCCAATACGTGAAATCTTAAGTTACTACCACCTGGTTTGTAAGCATCTCACAAATGTCAACCTGTTTTTTCTCCCCAGTTTCCTTAAAACTCACTCCTGCTCTAGAGCTTGGAGTAGAGGAAGGATGGAGAAATGATAGGTGAGGCAGGTTTTCTCCACTGCCTTCCCCCAAAGATTTGAGCAACCAGGGTTTATCACAGAAATATTGAGACAATGAAAACAATGAGTGGGGAGTAGACAGAGCCAGAGGGAGGCCCTGTAGAAATCATCCAATACAGAGATCTGAGACTCATCCTTGACTTACTCTTCTCTGCCTCTTCTCTCCGCTCAGTCACTTACGAAGCCCTGTGATATCTATTTCCTAAAAAATCTCTCTCCAGTGCCCGCCCCCTCAGTGATCTCCTACCAATTTTCAGAAGTTGGCTCGCTGGTTTCCCTTCCTTCTAGCTCCATCTCACCCCTCAAACCCTTCACTCCAGGCACCAGGGTGATGGTTCTAAAAGGCAAATATACACATTTATTTTATAAAGTTCCTTATATTGCAAAGCAGAATTGTGGCTTCATCTTCGGTAGAGAATAAAACCTCCAGTCTTATGCTGACATGGGAGAGAGAAAATTGTCCAGCAGAGTCAGGGAAGCAATCTGGAAATCAAAATGTTTCTCAGGTACACATTCAACAGTGGTCCTCCTCCTTAAAAGTGCCATCTTTGGAAATTCCCTGGTGGTCCAGTGGTTAGGACTCTGCCCTTTTACTGCCAAGGGCCTGGGTTCAGTCTCTGGTCGGAGAAAAAAAAAAAAAAACAAACCAGAAAGCACCGTCTTCACCTTTACTTTCAGAGGTGATATGTGTTCCTGATCCACTCGGGGGTTCTATGGTCTAAACTAGGTTGCTTCTCAACTTTCCCTATTACCAGCTTGATTCATTTTTCTCCGTACTAGTAAGGTAATTATTTATCCATCTGCTTTTGAGCTTCCAAAGTTTTGTAGAAGATGTCCCTCTTTCACTCTCTGTTCTTGGTATTTATGCCTTTCAAAGAAACCCTGGGTGGGGGAGAGAAGGATTGGGAGTTTGGGACTAATAGATACAAACTGCTATATATAAAATAGATGAACAACAAGGTCCTACTGTATAGCAGAGGAAACTATATTGTCCTGTAATAAACTGTAAAGGAAATGAAAAAAACAGAAAACAAACAGAAAAAGAAACACTATATTGTTGCTTAAATGGCATTTTGAGGGGGAGAGAAAATATATGTATATCTTCAATCTGCCATCTTTACCTAGAATCGACCTGTAATTTTTTTTTTTTACATAAATGCAAGAAACTAGTAAAGTCACCCAGATCCACAAACATATCAAACAGTATTTGTATGAGGAGGTGAAAGGGATATTTTCATAATTTAATTAAAAAATGTGTTGAGTCACACTGTTATACAAAAATGAAATTGCTAGAGATCATATTGCATTTTAATATGGAACTTTAGAACATGGCCCTAGAAAAGATGATCAACTTTTATGCTGCTGAAGCAGTAGAGCACACTAATAAAAATAAAACATACTAAAGGTTCACCCTTAGTATGACATCCAAAGTCAAACTGTTTATGTTTTCTCTGCAGCTTTTGTTTATTATGAAACACACAATTTCATAACAGTTTCATGTCAGAATCATCTTCAAAACTATCACTTTTAATTGTTTTGAAATTCCCTATTGGATTGATAGGCCATAACTTATTCATTTCCAGTCGCGTCCCTAGCATAAGTAAAACTCTATGCATATCGTTGAGCTACTGCTGTGGGTCATCTAGCCCAGTTTTGCTATAAGTTCTACAGCATTTGGTATTATCATTTTAAAATCATGTTTATTTAGTAGTGATGTTTGTTTTAGTTATTGTTTTCTATTAATAACTTTAAGTATTTTATTTACAAAGTTTACTTTGAGATCGCATTGTCTATTGTGGGAAGTGTTTAGATTTTCTCTCCTTTTACCACTTAGTTATTAGTGTTCTAACCAACTGGAATGAACTCTTCCTTCACTGGACAGACACTCACAACCTACTGTAGGGACATAAAGGAGGATGAGACCCAACCTTTGCCTTCTTTGAGTTCACAAGCTAGTGGGCGTACAGACTGTAATGAGCTCAGCATGTGATGCTGTCACGAGGAGGACGTGGCTGAGGACACCCTATGTGCACCTGGGGAACAGTGTGAAGAGAGCAGTCTAGGTAGATGGAACAGGAGACTCAAAGGCAAGGAGGCATATATTTAGAAAACACTAGAAATGGAGATACTGTCTCATCTCCCACTTCCGCTGCAAGCAGCTTTTCTCGTTTCGTCTTTTAAAAGTTATTTAATATTTTTAAATGCATATATGTAATCACATTGGTTGCTCATATTTTGGGGCTGTTACTGTTCCTCTAAAAATGAATCCATTAGGATCTGGGTCTTCATGGTTGACTTTGTACAAAGACATAATAAAGCTGCTGTAGCTAACACTTCTCCTTAGGGTCAGTTATACAAACCTATCATTTTCTTTTTAACCATAAGCAATCGATAAAGAAGTATTTGATTAAGACAACACTGCATTAAGGCTGTATTCTCAAAGTGCCTCTCTGAATGGAGTTGGCTGTCATATGTTATAATGGCAAACAGCACTGCTGCTCATTATTCTGAGTAAAGAGTGTAGTCATTTGGCTCTTAATGACAGACACGGGGTGGGTCTGCAGAGACTGGATCTGGCTCCATTCCTGATGCAGAAATGCTGTTAATATGCAGGACTTTATAAAATGCTATGGTCTTTGCTACATCTTCTTGCATTTAGACACAGAGAGCCACATTTTCTACCACAAGCCCCTGAGGCCTTGATTATTGTTGGAACAACACTTTTTCATTAAAATATATGTGAGTGGGGGCTTCCCTGGTGGCACGGTGGTTGAGAGTCCGCCTGCCGATGCAGGGCACACGGGTTCGTGCCTCGGTCTGGGAGGATCCCACATGCCGCGGAGCGGCTGGACCCATGAGCCATGGCCGCTGGGCCTGTGCGTCCAGAGCCTGTGCTCCGCAGCGGAAGAGGCCACAACAGTGAGAGGCCCGCGTACCGCAAAAGAAAAAAAAAAAAAAAATATATATATATATATATATATATATATATGTGAAAGGGATGTCAAGGATATGATTTTTTTTTCTTCTGGAGTTTATAGATTATTTGGGGTGACCATAATACTTTGAAGACTACATTCAGTTACTACTTGCCTGTCTCTTGCTCACCAGGGTGTAAGCTCCTGGAGGGCAGAAATTATGTCTTATTCATGCTTTTGTCGATAGTGCCTAGAGTATAATAGAAGCTCAATGAAGATGTATTAACTGGCTGAAAGAATGCATGCGTGAACCGGACACGTGCGTGTTACAGCTCTAGTCCAGCTGCACTGTGTGAGTGGTGGAGAGAGGCGTGAGCATTTGGGGGATGGAGAGAGGATGACCAACTGGACAGGATGAAAGCAGACTGCTGGTGGAGCCAGCTAGAGGGCTTGGGCTATGAGGAAGCCAGAGGAATGCAGAGCTGGAAAGCAGGGCAATTCAGACAGCAGAGGGGATGGCAAGACTGCAAGTACAGCCTTAAATCCCAGCAAGAATGACCAGCTCAGATTGGCTGAAACTGCGGGTATGTGGAGGAGAGAGGAGGGGAGTCAGGTAGGAAATGCCTGTGTTTGGAAAGGCTATAAATAAAGCTAAGGAATGTTGGAATTCTCTCAGTAGGCAATGGGCATATCTATTAAATAAACAAACTAACAAATAAATAAAAACAAGGGGCTGGCATCGTCAGAGTTACACATTTGAGAGATCATTCTTGTGACACTGTGGAGAGAGAGAAAGAGAGACCTGGAAAAGGGAAGTCAGTCAGTAAACTATTGAAATAATATATGTGCAGTGATATATGTGAAGCTGAAATAGGGCAACCTTAGTTGGAACTATAGATTTCATGCATTTATTAGGCAGATAATTAACACATAATTGAGGGCCTACTATGTGTCATGCCTGTGCTATGTGCTGAAAATATAATTCTAAGCAGACACACAGATTCCCTCACCTGCATGAGAACACAGTCACAAACTGCAGTAAAGGCAACAAAATCTGATCTGGCTTAGGAGGCAAAGAAAGGCTTCAGTAAGAGCCAGATATCTGACTCCAGACCTGAAGGACAGATGAGCTCTTTAGATAAACAGAGTTGGCAGAGGATGCGGGTAGTGGATGCGTGTATCAGGCAGAGGGGAGAGCCCACGCAAAAGCCTTCTTCTCTTAGTGGGAAACACAGGACATTCTGTGAGTTCCACACCAACTGCTGAGTGGATGAAAGTATTGAGTGAAGGAATGCTTGCTAAAGACGAGTTCAGGGACTGAGCAGACCAAGCATGGCCACTCAGGGTGAAGACGTATTGAGTGGTTTCAAGCAAAAAGGATGACACAACCAGATGGTTATTTTGAAAAGATTATCCTAGTTTTTTGCTGAAAAATGGTTAGAAAAGAGTGAGAGAGAGTGTAGGACATCTGCTAGGTGACCACTAAAGACAACAGGTGATGGTTGCTGCACAAACCACGTGGTTGTTGGAGAAGTGGAAGAATTCCACTCTTACTTAAGAGGTCAGTGGCCCGTGGGAGTTAAAGGTGACTGCTAGGGCCGTTAGCTGTCATAGGAAATGCCAAAAGAGGACCAGGTTTTGGCAAGTAATGTGGGGAAGACAATGAATTAATTTTGAACATGGAGATTTTGAGGTGGATTTGAGATACTGGGTAGACAGGCAGGTAAATAAATGGGATTTCAAGGTGTGTGTAAATTTTAGTCATTGAGTTAAGGTAACCCAAGTCCCTAAAGCTGTCTCTTCTATGGTAAACTAAGGAGAGCATAAGTGTGTATGTAGTAATGTAGGAGCAGCCTTACCTACAGTCCAGGGTTGCTGGAAGGAGAATGGAAGCCTGTGGAATAAGTGGGGGGCTGCTTCATATTTTTGACACTCCTACTTCATAGGAAGCTTATATAAGCAGGCTCTTTCCCCTGCTCCAAGGAAAACTGGAAGCTGATGGAGGCGATGCCACATTTCTAAAGCCACACAGAAAAGAGTTCCAGAGTGGCGTTTGAATCAAGTCTATACTTTTTCTTCTATATCATATTTAAAACTCTAGTACATAAAATCTTAGGAGACCGGAAATCTTGCTCAGGACTGGAAGTTGATGAGCTTATACTAAGAATTCACCCTAAGTTTAGAATGCATCTGTTTTTCTTTTTAATGGTGTGTTCTCTTGCAGTAGTGTTATGCACTGAATGTTTGTTTCCCTCCCATATCTGTATGTCAAAAGCCTTTCCCCCAGTGTGATGATGGTATTAGGAGCTTGGGCTTTTGGGAGGTAGTTATAAGTAGATGAGGTCATAAGGGTGGAGCCCTCATGAATAAGATTAGTGCCCTTATGAGTGTCATGAGAGAGCCTGTTGCTTCCCTCTCTCCCCACTGCCATGTGAGGACACAATGAGAAGTCCGCAGTCTACAACCCGGAAGAGGACCCTCACCAGAACCTGAGCATAATGGCACCCTGATGTTGTACTTCTAGCCTGCAGAACTGTGAGAAATAAATTCCCATTGTTTA
The DNA here is from genome assembly GCF_059928025.1 of Delphinapterus leucas. Lineage (NCBI taxonomy): Eukaryota > Metazoa > Chordata > Mammalia > Artiodactyla > Monodontidae > Delphinapterus > Delphinapterus leucas. Next base: position 40,280,219 of record NC_143148.1, read on the forward strand.
TAAGCCATCTAGTCTGTGGCATTTTGTTATAGCAGCTTGAACTAAGACAGATAGGAAGAATAAAACACTCCTCCCCCAAAATGTCCACATCCTAATTCCAGGGAACTCTGAATATGTTACCTTAAATGGCCAGAGGAACTTGGCAAATGTGATTAAGGACTTTGAGACCGAAAGATCATTTGGGATTATCCAGGTGAGTTCTATCTAATCCCATGAGTACTTGAGAGTGAAGAACCTTTTCTGACTGTGGTCAGAGGGAGATGTGACTGTGGAAGAATGGTCAGGGATCCAGCATTACTGTCTTTGAAGACATGGGAAGGGAGCTATGAGCCAAACAATGTGAACAGCCTCCAGAAGCTGAAAATGTCAAGGAACCAGATTCTCTCCTACGGTTCCAGAAAGGACACTGCCTTGCTATCACCTTGCTTTTAGCCCAAATAGACCTATGTTGAACTTCTATTCTACGAAATTGTAAGATAAAAAATTTGTGTTAAGTCACCATGTTTGTGATAATACATTTTGACAGAAGAACGCTACATTTGAAGTTGTATGGTGGGCTTAGTAGGAATCATCTGACTCAGGGTAACCACAGAGTTTGGATCCAGATTTAGGTGTCTGTGTCCAGTGAACAGTAACTCCAGCCCTGCCATGTTACAGCAGCCAGTTACCCTCACAAGAGTCAGGATTCACTCCTTGGAGCTATTGTACAAATGGCATTTGGTTTCACCTGAATGACCCCGCATCTGGAGCATAAACACTCAAAGCACATACCTTTATGAACAAATCATCCACAAAATAGAATGACCTGTCAATAAGCCAGGTTGAAAAGATTGCACTGAGATCAACACATTAATAAAAATCGTCGTGGCTAAGGAGTAGTGGCCAAGTTAAATAGATTGACGATAGATAGACAGACAGACAGATACATAGAAATAATTAGCCACAGTTCTTTAGAGAAACCTGGAGATAACATATATCTATATATGTCACATAAGAAAATAACAGTCAACAGTAGCTGCTTTTGCTTGACTTGGACAAAAAGGAGCTGCTTTGGGCATCATGATTGGAAGGATATTCAAGCTTCATTCCTGGAAAAAATACTAATTGCCAGTAGCCAATCATGAAGTGACTTAGTGTTTAGAAGACAATGCAGATAGCTCCTAGCTTATGTCCGCATGCATCTTGTTGATGGCGTTTGCTTGCTTGCCTGTTGGTTTTCATTGGTTTGGGGGAGGTGTTCTTTCTGAAGCCACACTCTCTCCTCTCCTTTCTACTTCTCTGGTCCTATCCTGAGCCCTGACTTCAACTCCGTCAGTGTCCTCCCATGATCAGTGCAGGAGAAATTGAACTCCAGAGCAGGGCAGTGTCCTCCTGAATCCCACAGGGAATCAGTAACAGTATGGAGCTCACTGCTTGTGCTTCCCTACGGTTCTGTGGTATAGACTTCTGACTTTTAGGGTTTTTTAACGAAGGGAATGATTAACTGAAAAAACCCTTTGTCCTGATTACACTGATCATTTTTTTAGAAATCTATGTATGTGTCAGGATATTTAAAGACATCTTTCTTGCCAGGGGTGAGGATAAGAAGGAGAAAGCCAGCAAAGGAGAAGAGAACCCAGTGGTGGCTCACATATAAAAATTTTGTATAAATAAATAAGGAAAGAAAAACTAAAGCTAAGACCCCAGTAGACAAGTAAAGGACACGAACAAAGCACTTCACAAAAGAGGAATTAGAAATGACTAATAGGCCCATGTGGGGTGGGAGGTGGGTTCCAGCCTCTTATAAAAATTAAAAAGGAGGCAGTTGCAAAAATGAGAGGAAATTTTTCACCCATCTAATTAACACACATTAAAAATTTAATAGACAGGAGAGAAGAGAAAACGATGATTAAAAGAGTTTTGCTTAACTTACTTTTCTGCATTTCTCTAGGGAGTGTTAATTAGCACAACCCTCTTAGAAGCATTTTAGCAATATGTATCACAGGCCTTTAAAGCATTCCTACCTTTTGACCCATCAATTCTACCTCCAGGATACAAATAAAGATGAAATAATCCTGAATAACACAAGAAGTTCCTGCACACTTTATTGAAATTATGCTTAGAATAATGATACACTGAAAATAACTTTACTTGTCCAAAGAGTTAAAGTTGTAGCTATGAAAAAACTGTGAAAAATGAATTTGTGTTATTGTTAAATTCAAAATAAAAATTTTCATAATCAAAACTTCATTGAAATATGCATATAAAGAAAGCATCAGAATTATAAAACTGCTTTATAAAACCTGAATAGCATCATGAGTGATTATACTTTTTTTCTTTTCCTTTTCCAGATTGTACATAGGCAATCCATTTTACTGTAATAATTAGGAGGCAACCTTATGTAAAACAAAAATTTGGCATTGATTGCGAAATCATTATATGACACATTACTGACGAGGCCCCAAATAGTCTTCCGTGTGGCTTCAGCAGCTTGGGGTAAAAGTGACAGGCATTTCATGGTGCCACCTCAGTCATTCCCGTAGAGGTGACCCTGGACCTAGTAATCATTTGTAATATAACAGCACCAAGGAGGTCTCTGAAATCCTTCCTGTCCTGGCAGGAGACAAGCAAAGTCATTTTGGAGGAACCCAAATTTATATTGGATGAGAGCAAGTCACAGTCATTTGCCAAAGTAAACTGTGTGACAGTTGTAGCTGATGAAAGTCCTATACTCCAAAAACCAGATTTTGAATGATTGGAAAGAGAAGCTCTCTGCAATTAGCCTATCAACTCTTCTCTGAAGGGATGCTAACTCCCACGTTAACTCCGATCAGAGCATGAACTTTTGCTGTCGGGTCCACCTTTGTCATATCCAACATCTGGCATATACTAAGTGCTCAAGAACTACATTCTGAGTAGGAGCCTAGGAGCCTTCTTGAGTTTTCTCTAGCCTCAGCTTCGTAACCAACCCATCCCTTTGGTTTTTTCTTAAAATGCATCTCAGTTCGTCACCTTCTCTCCCTTCCACCTCCCATCCCTCCAGACCACCATCTCTCTTGTCTGGAGAATTTCAAGAGCCTCCTGTCAGCTTTCTCCCCCACCTCACTCTCTTCCTATACATTCTCCACCAATGAGCAAGATTGATGGTCTTAAAGCCCAATCATATCAGGTTGTTCTCTTGCTTAATTTCAAAGTTCTCCAACTGCCTCACCTACTCTCATGTTCCTTAATTGCCTGTGTCGACTGCCACCTCCTATACCCTCCCAGTTCTCTGCGCATGCCACCTTCCCCCTATTCACCATGCCACAATGGTTCTTCTTCCGGGTCTCCTAAGTTTCTTCAACAGCCGAGCTCCTTCCCACGCAAGGCCTGTTTCAGTCTTGTTCCCTCTGCCCAGAGCGCACTTTCTCCCGCTCAGGTTTCAACGTAAATCACCAGTCTTCCAAGACACCTGTCTTGTCCACTGAATTAAAGAAGCCTCCCTTCTTTTCCTTATAGCTCTCACTTTTTCTTGCTTTGTATAGCATTTATGGCAATTTGCAATTACATATAGTTATCCTTTCAGTCTGTTTCTCCCACTCGGATGGTACCCCATGAGAACAGGGACCATTATCATTCATGTTTACCATTGTATCCCAATGTCTAAGTGCACAGCTCTGCAGAAAAGCAGTTCATGACTATGTGCTAAATGAATGAATGAGTTCCTAAAGAAAGGTGTGATTGGAAACACTAGATTCCTTGAATGAGTGAGGGGTGGGGTGGACCAATATACAGTTAGGAAGCAGTTAAGAGAAAGGTTCCAATGACAAAAGCAGCACTGAACTGTAATGGTCCATCCTGTGCAGTTTCACCAGTGCTTCTGGAGGAAGTGGATGGCAGGGCATCACTAAGAGGACTGCAAATACTAATGGAAGCTCACGTACCCCTCAACACCTTTTTATAAACTTAAATGTAATTCATTCCTGTGAATTCTCTCTCTTTTTAAACTGTATATAAAGAGCTTATACCTCTTATTTTTCAGTAATTCTCACCCATTTTTGTTTGGTTGTTGGCATAGTATCCTGAGTTTTAAGAAAAGTATCAGACAAACAGCAATCAGAGAGTGAAGCCCGGGTACCCAGAATGAACAGAGCAGCCAAGACCCCCCCCTTTATAGACTGAAGCTGAACAGAGCCTATTTACATGTGGGGTGTAACCCCACATGGGCTGGGCCATCTCTTAAGAGAACACAGATGGCACTGGACACACTTTGAGACTATGCACTGAACATGCTGGGAAAGCAGTTATAAAGGGATTTAAGTAGATGGCAGAAATGGAGAGGTTAACTCTCAATCCCTTCTGTGGTATATTAAATGGTAAAATGAAAAAGCTTTGGAACATCAAACTAAACTCATCTGGAAAATTGGTTTTGGGAAGAGATGGGCTTGTGCATTTGGACTCGTGTCAGCTGTGTAAACACCCCATTATCTAGCTGGTTATCTCCACGGTTCTGTAAACCCCACACAGGCTCGCTGTACCTGCCTGCAGGTACAGCACACCCTGGAAAAACCGCCTGTTGGAGACGACCTTCTGGGTAGCCTCAGTGACTGCTGTCTCCATGCTGGAGAACTTTGAAGCTGTTTATTTTTGGGTCACAATGACCATTTTGGTAGGAATCCAGCCCTGAGAAGCATGGTTTTCCAAAAGAATGAGGGGTTGGTTGACACCCCTGACTGAAAGGCAGGATGGAAAAAAGATGGTGTGCTGGCTGAATAATCATTTTGTTTTCTATTTAGGTCCCCCAATTATGTTAATTTGGAAACTGTATCTATTAATTGCCCAATTAGACATCTGGTGATCACACTCTACAGAAATATCCCCAATCATAGTGGCAAGGGCTGGATGCACTATTTTATTGTATCACAAATAAAAATCTAATTTAGATTTAATAAAAACTAATTCCAGCTAATTTAATACCAATTGATTATTAATGGGGTGCATTTTGTGGTTTATCAAGAATATAAGAAGGGTATATAATTAACTGGAAATGGCATCTGCAAGGTTATAATTAAATTCTTGGTAACTTTTAACTTTCAACAAATGTTTTACCACTTAATTAACATTTCAGAAGATGATGTATAATATGACTTATTAAACACCAATTGCATTGCGCGGAGTGCTGGACCGACTAATAAGTGTAGTGATGAAGCCTGCTATTTACAAAGTGTCTCTCCTTTCATACTATATAAATATCTTGTTGCAGAATAAGATATCCACATACCCTTTTAGTAAAAATTAGTAATCAATTATGGGCTAAAGTGATTGGATTTTTTAAACACTGTGGTCATAGCATTTTATTCATACTTCTTTCATTTTTATTCAGTGGAGACCCAAAGAGTCAGATAGAATAACTAAGAGTAATGGTTTATTTGGTTGATTTTTGTCTGGACTAGAATAACAGGCAAGAGGGCTGGACCAGGGAAGAAGATGGGTGTTTGCATCCCTAGCTCTTTGCACATAGTCAGCAACTAGCGAATCATTACTTGCTTCAAAGATAGAGACAGAGCTACTGGGAGGAGCATAGGACTCAGGGAGGAGTTCTGCCTTTAACCATCCAGCAGACCTCCAGCAATGGTGGAGTTGTGATCTCGTTGCCATGTGCCGCCTTTGTGCTCCCTTTATGGCATCGACGCTTATTGGAGTATCGTCTCCCACAAATATCTCAATGTGCTCTCTCGCCAAGCCTGCTCCTGCAGGGTTGTCTCATTTGCATCTGAAGGTATCAAAATCTTGCTTAGCAAGTCCCTTCCATCCCAAACATCTTTCAGGATCTGAGCTCAGCACCATTTTAACATGATGCGTCTCGCTTTCCCCGAGGCCTGTTCCAGGAAGGTGAGCTATATTAAACTTGCTGCTGAAATGTTTGGGTTTATTGATTTTTTTTTTTAAACTTGGCACCAAACATCTGAAAGGCAGTTTTCTTTGTTTTTTTTTTGTGGTACGCGGGCCTCTCATTGTTGTGGCCTCTCCCATTGCGGAGCACAGGCTCCGGACGCGCAGGCTCAGCGGCCATGGCTCACGGGCCCAGCCGCTCCGTGGCATGTGGGATCTTCCCGGACCGGGGCACGAACCCGTGTCCCCTGCATCGGCAGGCAGACTCTCAACCACTGCGCCACCAGGGAAGCCCCGAAAGGCAGTTTTTAAAATATCAAAATGGGAAAGACACAAGAAGGGAAAACATGCACCCAACTGTGGCATTTAGCACTGTCCACCGTGGTCAGCGTTTCCAGATGCTATGCTCCAAGATGTATCAAAACGAGGACTCTTCCCCTGATGGCTTTTGTACATGGAGGTGGCAATTTTAGGCTGGAGGCAGCACCAGGACAGAGATGTGAGTCCATTGTTTTATATTGTCAATGCTTGGCTGACTCCTAGAAGGTAGAAAACATATTTAGGTGAGACTCCTTGCAAGTAAGGATTCTCTTCTGCCATTAGGTCTGGCAGCCTCTAAAATTTGCCAGCCAGATTCATTATGAAAATCTTGAGGTCTGTAGTATTACCACAAATTCAAAGGCACTCTTCACACAGCTGCCTTTTGAGGGTTGTAGGATCAAGTTTGTTCATTGATTAGATTTGGCCTTTTTGAGCAGAGTGTAGGAAGCCTTGGGATGGGATGTTTAAACCAGATTAGGGAACAAAATAGTCATCCCAAACTTGCCCCGATAACCATCACTGGAAAGGAGCCTGGGGCCACAGTAGCATCCATCTGTCTATCCATCCATTTATCCATCTGTCCACCCATCCAGCCCTCCCTTCCTCCATCCTTCCCTCCTTACACCCTTCCAGCCATCTTTCCTTCCCTCCGTCTGTTCCTTCTTCCTCCCTTCCGTCTTTCCATCCATCTTTCCATCCATCCATCCATCCAAAAGTTGTATATCAGACACTATGCTAACAACCATGGATTAACAAGATGATAGAATTATTTTACGTTGTAACTGGAGAGGCCAGTACCAAACCAAAGTTCAGCTGCTTGCCACTCGGAAGGCCAATACTTGAGAGAGAGGTGTTGGTGAAAAAGAAACGTTGCTTTATTCAGGAGGCCTGTAACCTGGGAAGATGGTGGACTAACGTCCTAAGACCATCTCCAAGTTGTCAGGAGACAAAGGTTTTTTTGTTTTTTGTTTTTTTTGCGGTATGCGGGCTTCTCACTGCTGTGGCCTCTCCCGTTGCGGAGCACAGGCTCCGGACACGCAGGCTCAGCGGCCATGGCTCACGGGCCTAGCCACTCCGCAGCATGTGGGATCTTCCCAGACCGGGGCACGAACCCGTGTCCCCTGCATCGGCAGGCGGACTCTCAACCACTGCGCCACCAAGGAAGCCCAAAACCTTTTACTTTAAAGGGCAGGGACACGGGGGCTTGAATGCAGGTTAAGTCCCTCCTTTTCTTTGATACCCCTCAATCTTGAGGGGAACAGATGCTAGATTAAAAAGAGAATAATGTTTTGGATAGAGAGTTTATCATAAACTTGACAGAGGAATTCAATTTTAAGGGACTTGGTTTTAATATCATCAAATGTCTCTCCATCTTCCAAATCCATCATGCTCTTCTAGCCTTCATACTTTTGTTCTTGCTATTACTAACCCTGGAATCTCCTTTTCTACCAGGAAAATGTCTTCTCGTTGTTAAAATCTCAGTCCAAAAGTACCATCGCCTGAGAAATGTTCCCAAATGTCTGATCCTGAATTAAGTGTTTCTGCCTATTTATTCGTTTGCTACTTTATACATATATGTTCACTACTTCTTGTCACATTTTATTTAAGTCTTTAAAAATAACAGGAGCAAGAATAACAACGATAACAAATAGATTGTGTTTACAAGTACTCACTATGACTAGGCACTTTGCCAAGCACTTCACATGTATTAAACATTTAGTCCTCGCGGTAATCCTCGGAAGAAGCTACTATGATTACCTCTATTTTAAAGGAGAAGCTGAGGCAGAGAGGTAATTTATGGGTCATTATACCCAGGCACTGAGCTCTCCTTGGTTTGAAGAGATGCTATCTACCATGAAGTTAGTCAATGCCTATCACAGAGGCACAAAATAGATACTAAAAGAATGATGAGATGAATCAGGAAATAAAAGAATAAATTTAACTCAAAAATTCTAGGTTTAGTCCCATCACCACAAAATAGCATAATGTTAACTGTGGTTCCTACTTGACCACTTACATTTGTCATTCAGGTGTGGATTCACTGTGGATTTTGGTGCCATTCAAGGGACTGTCACTGGATGCTAAATATATATCAGGCACCCCAATATGCATTTTACATAGATTATCTCTTTTAAGAACTTACAACACCCTATGAGGTAAGGACACTTGTTATTCCATTTCAAAGGTGCAGAAAAACTGAGGCTTACAGATGTTAAGAACTTTGCTTAAGGTCACCTAGGTAGGAAGTGTTGAATCTGGTGTTCAGAGCCATGCGAGCTTTCCCCAGAGCCTTCAAACCTCACCTGGCATTGTATGTCTCTGCTAACAGGCACATACAGAGAAATAACGCAAAAAATGGGGAGAGAAAGAGGCAGATACAGAGAAAGCAGGAAGGGGTATCATTTCATGAATAATATAAATGCTTAGGCTGCTCTATCCCTTCTTTTCTGTAAGGCATTGTTTTCAGTAATATCTATTCAGAGTGCCTTGAGATGTTAAGCACTTGGGGAAAAAAGCTGAGAAAGGGCTAAACTCCTGCTTAGTGACAAATTATGTGTAATTTATAATATAAGAATTTGTATTAATGCTTGTTTGAGCTTTTAGGTTCAAAACAATATTCTCAATTGCATAGCCACGGTGACATGTCGGGCCGTGATGCCTCTTTCATCTCTATAGGATGTTTTCTGGTTAGGTTTATGAATAGATCCGTATATACCACTAGCCTTGGCATTCAGAGTAGCCTGCAGTTATTTCTTGTCCTGGAATATCCTACCAGTTCAGCAAAGCTGTGGGTACAGATGGTACGTAATCATTCTGCAATCACTTGTAATTGTTTACCTGCTCCTACCACATCTTGAAATTCCTTTTTCAAAAATCGCAAATGACCCTTTGCTCACCAAAACTAATGGTCTCTTCTCAGCCATCATTTTCCTGGAACCCACTGAACCATTTGATATCACTCACTCATCACTCTCTTTGTGAAGCTCTTTACTGCCCGAGCTTCTGTGTTTTGGATACTGGGTACCTTTTGATTTCACCATTTATTTACAATTTCACTATTTGGCTGGCAGAGGTCACCAAACTAGAGGTTCTCTAGACTTCAGGGTCAATTTTTCTATGGATATCTCAAATAAAAATAGTTCAGACCCTCTTCCTGTGATGTAATGGGAAAACAAGTTTTACCTTTACCCTATAGATTTTGATGATCCATTTGAGAGCCCCTATTGCAAGATTATCAGCCACAGAGACAATGTGCAAAATTCATTTTGAAATAGCTCTACAGAGAAACGAAGCACAATCCAAACTTTCCAAAGCAGGCATGGGACAGCTTCACTTCTAATCATTAGACTCTTGTGCCTATGATTTATCTGACTTCTACCTGTTGAGTATATGACAAACTACATTTCAACACACATAGACTTTGGAAACTGAGAAATATGACAGTAAGTGAGAAATGCAAAGAAAATGTGAGTCCTCTTTAACTTGTAAAAAGTCAGCATTCTTTCACACACTGTCTGTTGAACAATAGTTAGAGAGGAATGGATGTCTATAACCACGGAAAACGCCTATTACTGATATACAATTGTACAAAAGAGTAAGGAAATGAAAATTACGTTTTAGAGAGGCCCATTCACTCTTTGGGTTTTCAAGGAATAAAAATTGTGTGAGGCAGAGCACACACACACACATTAATGTTCACAGTGCTCTACCACAACCACCTGCTGTGATTTTTGCCCTAACTGATACTAAAACACTATTAGAAACATCTGCACTTACCCTTGTGCTGTTCACAAACATTTCTTCAATTGAGACAGCTCTCAGATTCTCCCTTGGGAGTGTGGAGGGAGGGCAAAATGGCGAGTCAAGTCTGAACTGAATCTGGGCATTTGCTACACAGCTACACATGGTATCACAAGGTGATGTTCAAGCAGCCAGAACTGGGTTAAATTTTTTAAATGAAGAATAGCCAGAAAGGTCTAATAATTGGTGTGTTCCCTGCCGAAAGCAACCAGCAAAAGCCAAATGTAGGCTTTTGTTCCAAGGAGGGCAAGTGAGTAACAGGGACTGTAGAATGGAGTATGGACAGGGATAAATAGAATGCACATGTCCTTGACATGCACTTGGACGTGTCCTTGAGGGTCCAAAGTTCCATCATAGTGGCTGCTGAACGAGTGGGTTATGGGTGGCTTGGTTTGATTTCAAAGCAGAATGTTGGCATGGAAAGGAGTCTGCAGGGAAATACCATATGCATATTTCTCAAAAAAATATTGAATGAAAGACTGAAATGTCATTGAAAGGTTGTTAGTACCATTTCTCTGTCTATGAGAGGATAAGTGTTACACTGATATGCTTAGCTCTTTTTATAGTTTTGTAAGAGGAGACGTTACTGTCAGTCTTTTATATAGTAATTTGTTAAACTAAAAACTAGTTCTCCCACCCCTGCTTTCTTTGTGGATTTTTTAATACTATTTACGTTGACATGAAGCACAGTTTTCCTGTCAGTTGAGCCGGTTGGTATGGCAACACTTAATTTCTTGAAGAAATGTCTGTCAACATCATGATGAAAAAAGTAGCACTGGTACACTGTTCCAGTATGAATCATCACCACCTTCAACAACGACCATGACAAAACATTATCGTAATGATAATAATAGTGATAACAACAACAACATCATGTACAACAACTGAAGTAGAAAAAGCTGAGGCTTAGAAGTCACAGCCATCCCAAGACTCAAATTCCCAAGATCTCTTTCTGACTCAATAACCTTGGGTAGGAATCCCTTTAAATGACCATTTCTTATCTAGAAAAGGAAGCTAATTGTACATACTGCATAGGGTTATAAACAACTTGTAGAGAGGGAGGGGGTAGATAAATGTGTTATTTAAAAAAAAAAAAAGAAAAATGCCCTGCGTACTTTCCAGCACATGGTAGGCTTCTAATACACGATAGTACCACATCTATTTTCATGATCCCAAAGCCAGTTGAGTAACTTTTGAAGAGTTTTAAGGAGAGGAAGATGGCCCTGCAAACTGATGAGCCAGGCTTGTCCAAGTTCTTTTCTCCCACACACAATAGCATTACCCCGGAACCATTCGGACGCATTCCCCATCAACAATAGGGATGGCCGCACTAACTCCATGGAGTCTCACTTGAGGAGGTCTCGTTCTGGCCTCACATAGATTCCTCCCTTAGCCATCAAAGTAAGCTACTTCAGTAAGTCAAAGTTGAGAGCAAAATGCAATGTCATCCAGAAAGATAATAGTCAAAACAACTTTCAAAATAGAGTGGGAGTGAGTTTATACACAGTAACGTATACAAATTCAGTTCTGATGTGAAAGGCAGTGTGTTAAGAATTTCATATGTAAAATTTTGTTTAATTCTCAGAACAAGCATTGGAGGCAGGGTCCTTCAGATCTCCACTTTGCAGGGGAGGAAACAGAGATCTTAGCAGCCATTAAGCCAGTTGTCCAAAGGCATACAATTACCGAGTAGCTAGCTAAAATTCAAAGCCAAAATGGGCTTTCTCCAGCTCACATGCTCAATCTTAAATTTATCCTACCCAGAAGAAAGGAAAAACATAAACATATGTTTATAATAAACGGAGATAGGAGAAAAAGCAGGAAGAAAGAGAGAAAGAGACAAAAACTAGAGAGAAGGAAATAAGGGGGAAAAAATTTAATACAAACATAACCTTTTAAAATACACTAGCTCTCTTAAAAGGAGAAGTTACAACAGACACCACAGAAATACAAAGCATCCTAAATGGACAACCTGGAAGAAATGGACAAATTCTTAGAAAGGTATAACTTTCCAAGACTGAACCAGGAAGAAATAGAAAATATGAACAGACCAATCACAAGTAATGTAATTGAAACTGTGATTAAAAATCTTCCAACAAACAAAAGTCCAGGACCAGATGGCTTCACAGGTGAATTCTATCAAACATTTAGAGAAGAGCTAACACCCATCCTCTTCAAACTCTTCCAAAAGATTGCAAAGGAAGGAACACTCCCAAACTCATTCTATGAGGCCACCATGACCCTGATACCAAAACCAGACAAAGATACTACGAAAAAAGAAAATTACAGACCAATATCACTGATGAACATAGATGCAAAAATCCTCAACAAAATACTAGCAAACAGAATCCAACAACACATTAAAAGGATCATACACCATGATCAAGTGGGATTTATCCCAGGGATGCAGGGTTTCTTCAATATACGCAAATCACTCAATGTGATACACTATATTAACAAATTGAAGAATAAAAACCATATGATCATCTCAATAGATGCAGAAAAAGATTTTGACAAAATTCAACACCTATTTATGATAAAAACTCTCCATAAAGTGGGCACAGAGGGAAGCTACCTCAACATAATAAAGGTCATGTATGACAAACCCACAGCAAACGTCATTCTCAATGGTAAAAAATTGAAAGCATTTCCTCTAAGATCAGGAACAAGACAAGGATGTCCACTCTTGCCACTCTTACTCAACATAGTTTTGGAAGTCCTAGCCATGGCAATCAGAGAAGACAAAGAAGTAAAAGGAATACAGAGTGGAAAAGAAGAAGTAAAACTGTCACTGTTTGCAGATGACATGATGCTATACATAGAGAATCCTAAAGATGCCACCAGAAAACTACTAGAGCTAATCAATGAATTTGGTAAAGTTGCAGGATACAAAATTAATGCACAGAAATCGCTTGCATTCCTATACACTAATGATGAAAAATCTGAAAGAGAAATTAAGGAAACACTCCCATTTACCATTGCAACAAAAAGAATAAAATACCTAGGAATAAACCTACCTAAGGAGACAAAAGACCTGTATGCAGAAAACTGTAAGACACTGATGAAAGAAACTAAAGGTGATACAAACAGATGGAGAGATATGCCATGTTCTTGGATTGGAAGAATCAATATTGTGAAAATGACTGTACTACCCAAAGCAATCTGCAGATTCAATGCAATCCCTATCAAACTACCAATGGCGTTTTTTACAGAACTAGAACAAAAAATCTTAAAATTTGTATGGAGACACAAAAGGCCCTGAATAGCCAAAGCAGTCCTGAGGGAAAAAAACGGAGCTGGAGGAATCAGACTCCCTGACTTCAGACTATACTACAAAGCTACAGTAATCAAGACAGTATGATACTGGCACAAAAACAGAAATATAGATCAATGGAACAGGTTAGAAAGCCCAGAGATAAACCCATGCACCTATGGTCAACTAATCTATGACAAAGGAGGCAAGGATATACAATGGAGAAAAGACAGTCTCTTCAATAAGTGGTGCTGGGAAAACTGGACAGCTACCTGTAAAAGAATGAAATTAGAACACTCCCTAACACCATACACAAAAATAAACTCAAAATAGGTTAGAGGCCTAAATGTAAGACTGGACACTATAAAACTCTTAGAAGAAAATATAGGAAGAACACTCTTTGACATAAATCACAGCAAGATCTTTTTTGATCCACCTCCTAGAGTAATGGAAATAAAAACAAAAATAAACAAATGGGACCTAATGAAACTTAAAACCTTTTGCAAAGCAAAGGAAACTACAAGCAAGACGAAAAGACAACCCTCAGAATGGGAGAAAATATTTGCAAACGAATCAATGGACAGAGGATTAATCTCCAAAATATATAAACAGCTCATGCAGCTCAATATTAAAAAAACAAACAACCCAATCAAAAAATTGGCAGAAGACCTGAATAGACATTTCTCCAAAGAAGACATACAGATGGCCAAGCTGACATACAGATGAAAAGCTGCTCAACATCACTAATTATTAGAGAAATGCAAACCAAAACTACAATGAGGTGTCACCTCACACCAGTTAGAATGGGCATCATCAAAAATCTACAAACAACAAATGCTGGAGAGAGTGTGGAGAAAAGGGAACCCTCTTGCACTGTTGGTAGGAATGTAAATTGATACAGCCACTATGGAGAACAGCATGGAGGTTCCTTAAAACACTAAAAATAGAATTACCATATGACCCAGCAATCCCACTACTGGGCATGTACCCAGAGAAAACCATATACTCAGAGAAAGCCATAATTCAAAAAAACACATGCACCCCAATGTGCATTGCAGCAGTGTTTACAATAGCCAGGTCATGGAAGCAACCTAAATGCCCATCGACAGACAAATGGTTAAAGAAGATGTGGTACATATATACAATGGAATATTACTCAGCCATAAAAAGGAACGAAATAGGGGTCATTTATAGAGATGTGGATGGATCTAGAGACTGCCATTGAGTAAAGTAAGTCAGAAAGAGAAAAACAAATATCGTATATTAACACATATATGTGGAACCTAGAAAAATGGTACAGGTGAACTGGTTTGCAGGGCAGGAAGTGAGACACAGATGTAGAGAGCAAAGGTATGGACACCAAGGGGGTAAAGTGGTGGTAGGGGTGGTGGTGGTGTGATGAATTGGGAGATTGGGATTGACATATATACACTAATATGTATAAAATGGTTAACTAATAAGAACCTGCTGTATAAAAAATAAAATAGAATTCAAAAATAAATAAAATACACGAATTCTTTGTGTGTGATATGCACATATACATACATATATGCATAAATATACATGCATATACTTATGATCTTATATATTTTTCCAGTTTTATTGAGAAATAATTGATATACATCACTGTATAAGTTTAAAGTGTGCAGTACAATGGTTTGCTTTACATATATTGTGAAATGATTACCACAATAGGTTTAGTTAAGCTCCATCATCTCATATAGACACAATAAAAAGAAAAGAAAAAAAATTTTTTTCCTTGTAATGAGAACTCTAAGGATCCACTCTTTCAACAACTTTTCTATGTTATCTTCAGCAGCGTTAAGTATAGCCATCATGTTGTACATTGCATCCCTAGTACTTTTCATCTTTTAACTGGAAGTTTGTACCTTTTGACCACTTTGCTCCAATTCCCCCTCTTGCTCCCTGACCCCATGCCTCTGGTAATAGGAAATCTGATCTCTTTTTCTATGATTTGGTGTATTTGTTGTGTTTTGCTTTTAGATTCCACATATAAGTGAGACCATTCAGTATTTGTCTTTATCTGACTTGTTTCACTTAGCATAATGCCATGTTGCTGTAAATGGTAGGATTATTTTTTATGGCTGAGTAACATTGCATTGTATATATACACTATAACTTCTTTATCCATTCATTCATTGATGAACACAGGTTGTTTCCATGTCTTGACTATTGTATTATGCTGCTATGAACAGGGAGATGCAGATAATCTTCCGAGTTAATGTTTCCTTTCCTTTGAATATATTCCCAGAAGTAAAATTGCTGTGTTATATGGTAGCTCTATTTTTAATTTTTGGAAGAACCTCCATATTGTTTTCCATAGTGGCTGTACCAATTTACAATCCCACCAACAGTGCACAAAATTTCCCTTTTCTCCACATCCTCAACAGCATTTGTTACTTGTGGGCTTTTTGATGATAGCCATTCTGACAGGTGTGAGGTGGTATCTCATTGTGGTTTTAATTTTCACTTCCCTAATAACTAGTGTGGTTGAGCATCTTTTCATGCATCTGTTGGCCACATGACTGTCTTCTTTGGAAAGATGTATTTCAAATCCTTTGCCCATTCTTAAATTGGATTATTTTTCTGCTATTGAGTTTGTATGAGTTCTTTACATATTTTGTATATGAATCTATTATCCGATATATGGTTCACAAACATTTTTTCCCATTCCATAGGTTGTCTTTCCACTTTCTGGTAGTTTCTTTGCTGTGCAGAAGCCTTTTAGTTTGATGTAATTCCACTTGTTTATTTTTTGTTTTGTTGCTATGCTTTAGGTGTGATTTCCAAAAAGCATTCCCAAGACCCATGTCAAGGAACTTTTCTCCTATGATTTCTTCTAGAAGTTTCATGGTTTTAGGTCTTAAATTTAACTCTTTAATCCAGTTTTAGATAATTTTTGTGAGTGGTGTAAGATACAGGTCAAGTTTCATTCTCTCAACAAAAATCGCAGTTTGTTTACATGTTTTCTAGAACTTTATTCTCAAAAGAATGGCCTTATTGCTATAACCTATTATTCATGCTGGCTTGGCTGGATGTTATTTTTCCCTTCACAATCTCAGTGGTGAAATGTTGTTTTCAGTTTGCATCTATGCTCCCCTTGGTGGATGAAGCCCACCGCCTTAGTGGAATGATTTTCATGCTAGAATTACCCCCAGGAATTCAACAAAATCTGGAATACTGGTAGTTTATTATCACTGAACAACCTTTTCAGTCTGGTGTGTGCTTCGTCTGTAATTTTTAAATTCTTTAACTCAAGGATCACAAGTCACTCTTTCTCTCTGAGAAAGTCTGAGGAAATGTAATAGTGTCTTCTCAGACTTCAGTTATTTTATGGATCTTTTTTTAACCACTTGATCCTACCCACCTCTTTGTACCTAGTCATCTAAACTTTTATAATCTGTTGACTTTATTTCACGTTTTTTGCAATAAATTTTTTTTAACATCCAAATGACATCATTCCTAGCTTTAAAAAGTCAACTTTCCTTTGATACCACTACCACCTCCCCCATCACGTCAAAAGCCGAAGTCTAGCTTTGGTTGAAGTTTTCTCCTTCTCATCTCCAGGTCAGGCATGAACTCAGGTTTCCAGGATCAGCCCAGTTGAACTCCCTGGCCACAGTGATTGATTCAAGAATGGGCATGGGGCTTCCCTGGTGACGCAGTGGTTGAGAGTCCGTCTGTCGATGCAGGGGACATGGGTTCATGCCCCGGTCCGGGAAGATCCCACATGCCGCGGAGCAGCTGGGCCCGTGAGCCATGGCCACTGAGCCTGTGTGTCCGGAGCCTGTGCTCCGCAACGGGAGAGGCCACAACAGTGAGAGGCCCGCGTACTGCAAAAAAAAAAAAAAAAAAAAAAAAAAAAAAGAATAGGCATGGAACCCTAATCAATCCTAGGAATTTTTTCACATTTTGAGGGGTTAGGTGTCTCCTTCCTTCTGAACTGGAACCTGGAGAGATGTGAGCCCTCAGGCTCTGGCAGCCATTCTGCCACCATGTATCAGGTGAGAATTAATCCAGCATGGAGGAAAGAGATGCAAGATCACCAACTCCCAGTGATAGTGAGCTCCTGGGAATATTGCCTTTGCGTCACATTACCAGGAATGGTTTCACAGGCATGGAGTCATTGCAATCACACACAGCCCCACAAAGTTGAATGCTTCGAAATCACAGTTTTGAATTATTAATGATTGTATCTTCAAAGTGTGAGTCAAGTCCAGTGGGACAATAGAGCACCGGAAGCACAGAGTTCATGAGTGGTTCTTCGTCCTGCCACCTCCTTGCCTCCCTAGGGCAGGTTCTCAGCTGCTTACTTCCTGTCCCCTATGCCTTGGGCCCCACTCCGGTTCCTGATCCCTGGACTCTCTATCTGCTCTGCAACAGCTGCTGTCCTCTGCCATGTTCCATGATGGTGTAGCATGGATGTGGGATGGAGTGGGGGTCTCAATACACCATCACCCTCAGCCCCCAGGAGGGACCTGGATGCAATCAAGGAGAGGGTTGGGTTGGCAGGTGTCCTAAAACATCTTAGAATGGGGCCAAGTGGTAGACATTCTGCCCCAGGCTGGGAGCATCAAAGTGTGTTCAGCTGTCATTCAACTGAGCGGGATCTGACTGGGTCAGGTATTGGAAGTTGCAATACCTTGGGTGGGGGGTTGGTCAACACTTTTGTCATGGATTGGGACAGTGGTCCCTTAGGAAAGAGAGGTTGATTTTGCCTCCTCCAAAGGGGCCCTACCTTTTTATTTTTCACTGGGTCCTGCATATTGTATAGCTGGACCTGCATGTCATCTGGAGTTTTCAACTAATGTGAGATAATACATTCTCTTTTTTTGTTTAAGATTCTTCAAGTTAGATTTTCTATCAGAGGCCTAATGGACATGCCCATGTTTTCTGCTCAGTCCTGGGCTGGCTGACACATTTCAATCCCTGGCCTTGCTATTTGCCTCACCACTCTCTGGACAGCTATTTCTGTCCTCACAGATCACCTGTTGCTCACATCTCACTGCTGCTTTGTGCTACTGAGCTACGCATTCCTCTGAGCCCAAGGAGTGGGGTGTTAGACTCTCCCTTAATCCCCTTAAAACACAGCTGAAACCAGGCTGCTTGAAATGAGCTTCAGGACTTTAAGAAAATGTAATAAAGACATGTAAAACTCAGAGCTCAGTTGTGGACTCTGGATGCTTTAGGTCCTTCCACTAATCCCCTGGCCTGCCGCCATGTTGCAGGAGCCATATTAGACCCCTTGGTGGATGAAGGTGCTTCAGATGTTCCCCCAATCCCCAAGGAATCTAACCCACATTTTCCTGAGGCCCTTAGAAAGGGGGATCTCCCTGTCAGACCTTCTCAAGAGCAGGAAAGCAAAAGTTTTAACTAATGGTACTACTGGATTTTAAATTAAATCTGACCCCATTTGTAGCCACCAAAATTTTAGAAATATAGTAGTAGTTCAGTCACAGGGCACCTCTTACATGACATACCTCTTATTTCATATTTGTAATTTGTGAACATTTCTATTTCCAACAATTGAATTAAGAGGGAAATTATAGACCAGTCTTACTCAATAACAGATGTAAAAATCCTGCCTAACATGTTAGCAAAAGGAATTCAAGATTGTTATGACTAAATAGGACTTATTGAAGAATGAAACAGTGGTCAAATATTAGAAAATGCAATGTAAAAACAATTAGATAATCCTCTCAAAAGATACAGAGTAAAATATAGCACCAAGTCATGATTAAAAAAAAAAAAAAAACTTTCAGTAAACTAGCCATGGAAAGGAGTGCCCTTAACCTAACAAAAATTACCTATAAATGAAGATTTAGAAACTTTTCCGTTAAACTCAGGATCAAGGTGTGAATCCTCATTATTATATCTTCTATTCAACTCTGTTCTGCAGATCTTGGCCAGCAAGTTAAGGAAGGAGGGAGGGAAGAAAGGAAAGAGGGAAGGAAGGAAAACAACTATAAGGAAAGAATCAAAAGTGTTCACAAATGATAATTCCTTTGTTGAAAATGTAAGGACATGAATATCTACAGATGACTTATTAGCAATAATGAGAGTGTTCATCAGTATTGTTAGGTAATAGATCAATGTCAGAATACACAAAATATTTTTTTAAGACAACGATGTCCTGTAACTAGTAACAACCAATTAGGAAATATAATTTTTAAAGAGTCACAGTAGCAAAAAAATATAAAATACTATGAGAAATTTATAAAAACTTACAGAAAAATATAAAACAAGACCTAAATAAAAGGTGAAATATACCATGTTGATGAATGGGAAGATTTACTGTTTTAAATTTACCAAATTTCCTTAAATTAATCTGATGTGAGTCTACTTATACTAAAATAGATTATTTACTCCATCAAAATCCCAAAGGATTTCTTTTGAGAACTGGATAAACTTAGCCTAAAATTATTATAGATGAGTAAAGGAGAGAGAAACAAAAAGGTAAAGATTATTCTAACAAATAACAAAATTTAATCTGAATCTGTAATAATTATTTCAGAGGAGTATTGGTGCAGAGATAGACAAATAGGTCAGTCTTTCTATGCACAATTATTACATTGCTGTAATAAGACAGCCCCAAAACATGGCCACATATAAATGAGTGCTTGCTATATTTCACAGTTGACTTTATAATGAGTGGGTAATGGATAGACAGTTTAATAATGATATTGAGTTTGGGGGGTGGTGGAGATTATCATTCATATACAAAATCAAATACATTTAGATACTTGCTTTATATTGGACACACAAAAGTAACTTCCAAATACAGTTAGATCCCACCAGTCTACATGTTAAAAGCACAAGAAGCAATCCAAAAAATAGTATAGGGGCACATATATGAACTTAAAGTGTAAAAGCATTCATGGGAAGATTTTTCATCCATTTTAAGACTGTGGGAGGTCTTTAGCTGTCTCTCTAGTATTTTATCTCTTTGCAAAAACAAAAATAAGAAACATGGCAGACTACTAACAGTTTAATAATGAGGTCAATAGGCCTAATAATATCTGATTTTTATTTTTTGTACTTTTCTCTATGTTGAAATATCCTATAATTCAGGAGAAAAAAGAAGCAATTACTACAATGGATGAGTCAGTTGCCATGTATTCAGTCACTGAATTCACCACTTTAACAGAATAAAGGAGGGGAAAAAAACATGTGAACATTTCAATAAATGCAGAAAAAGCTTCTGTTGAAGTCCGTAAGTATGTGTGGTAAGAGGGTAAAACAGCATATTAGGAAAAGAGGTAAACTCTCTAAATCTGATAAAGGACATTAAACAACCTACAACCAACATAGTAAATATTTAATGTTTTACCCTCTACACATAGAAACAAGAGAAATATGCTCACTCTTAACCTCATCTAGTCAATATTGCACCGGAGGCTCTAGTCAGGGAAGAGAAGGGAAGAAAAAAAAATAAAAGACATGCCATTAGGAAAGTAAACTTTATCATTGTATTTATTCACAGATGACATGATTGGGTACACAGAAAAACCAAAGGACTCAACAAATAAACTACTAGAGCTAAATTAGTGAAGTTACTAAGGTTTCTTGATTCAGGGTCAAAATGTGAAAACAAATTGTGTTCTGGGGAAAAGAAATTGGAAAATTCGCAAAATTCCGGATTTTTGAGAGAAATTAAAGGAGTCATAATTAAATGGAGAATATCCATATATAAATATAAATATTTATGTAAGTATCCATATTCAATAAATATAAATATCCATATTCAAGGATAGGACAACCTGATATTGTCTGCATTCTTGTCCATTTCCAGGCCATCCTCTACATTGTTCAGAATCAAAGCTCTGCAGTGGAGTTGACCTTGGCTTGACATGCCTGGTTTAAAAACCCTGAGCAGGGCTTCCCTGGTGGCACAGTGGTTGAGAGTCCGCCTGCCGATGCAGGAGACACGGGTTCGTGCCCTGGTCTGGGAAGATCCCACATGCCGCAGAGCGGCTGGGCCCGTGAGCCATGGCCGCTGAGCCTGCGTGTCCGGAGCCTGTGCTCCGCAACGGGAGAGGCCGCAACAGTGAGAGGCCCGCGTACCGTAAAAAAAAAAAAAATCCCGAGCAGTCCCTATTAGCTGAAGCAGAGGTTACAAGGAGGGCACCTCTAGAGGATGCTGATAAGACTCCTCTCAGATTTTTGCATATCTTTTTGCAATTTCTGGTTGACTTTCTCTTGGGTTCCATGTGTTTTGCCGTTGTGGTAAGAGGCTACTGGGGCCTCTTCGCCTGCTAGCACAGGGAGTTCAAAGTGCCTAGAGATTTCCATTGTGTAGGATGGCCCTAAACTCATGACTAATGGGCATGAGAGTATGAGAGCTAGAAGTTATCAGGTCAGGACAACTGGGACATCACTTGCACTCCAAGACCCCCCTGCAAGAGAGCCCAAAGCTCTTGCAGTCACACCCCTGCTTGTTTTCTTCCCCCGGCCTGCTCCGCTTCCTCCATTTCCAAACTGTCTTCTCCTGGGAGCACCTTCTTAATAAACCCATTGCATATGAATCCTCATCTCAGCATTTACTTCTTGGGACCTGACCTAAGACACACCCCTTCCCGTGGGCCAAATTTCAATTTAAAATATTGTTTGTCATATTTAATTTTCAAACTGAGTAATTTTAAGCTACATTTACGAACCCGATTTGGTTCTTATCACTTCCTTCTGGTTTATTTTAGTACTGTTTTGTTTACTGACCTTCTTTGAAGGCATTTGAGTGTTTAGCCCCTGACCTATGGGCTGTCCACCAGGGTAGGGTGATTTAGGGCCCTTGACAGTCTCACCTCATTATACATGCCTGGCTTCATCCCCCACCTCTCTGTCTCAGGCACCTTCATTTCCTGCCACCACTTAATGCCTTCACACCCCCCATCCTTGCCGGCACTTGTTCCTTTACCCATGATTCTTGGTCTGAATGAAAGATTCTCCCCCACTTTATTTTTTTAAGCAAGCTCTTTTATTATTTTTATTTTTTTATAATTAATATTTTATTGAAGTATAGTTGATTTACAGTGTTGTATTAGTTTCTGCTGTACAGCAAAGTGAATCAGTTATACACACAGATATATCCACTCTTTTTTAGATTCTTTTCCCAAATAGGTCATTACAGAGTATTGAGTAGAGTTCCCTGTGCTATACAGTAGGTTCTTATTAGTTATTCTCCCCCACTTTAGATCCACCTAGCAAAATCCTATTCATCAAGGCCCTCCTCAAATGTTCTATCCTATGGGAAATCCACTTCTCCAGCCCTGCCTGGGCTCCCCTAACACCTTGTACACATGTCTGTGACTGGACATAGAATATCAGAGTGGAATCTGAAGGACAACTGGGATTAACTTACTAGAAGGAGAGAGAGGGTGAGGGCGTCTGGGCAGAGGAACAGCGTGGGAAAAGACCTAGCAGTGGGCTGGGAGGAGATGGATGGAGTAGAGCACCATGTGTTAGAAGAACTGACTAAAGACCAGCGCTGGGGGCATTCGAAATGGGGAGGGAAGGGGTGGGAGGGGAGAAGGACAGGTGACCGGGAAATGCAGCAGTTTCTAGTCTGGAATTCACGGATGAACGCCAGGGGATCCGAAAACACTGTCAGTTCTATATAATATTGGTACATTTGTTTCTGGAGAGAGAGTTCATAGTTTTCATCTCATAGATATCTTTACTAAGAGACATACAGGGAGGGAGGGAGAGAAAAGAGAGAGAGAGAGAGAGAGAGAGAGAGAGCAAGGAGGGGATAAGAATTTTTGAACTTTTTCTACATGTCAGAACTAGGGTTGGGCTCCTACTCCCTCCATCATGAGGTCTACGGCTACCACTGTTCCCATTTGATAGGTAATAGAACTGAGGTTCAGAAGGGTGAAAGCTCCCTGAGGACACACAGCCTGTCTGTGTCAGAGCCAAGATGTCAACTCACTTTTAGGATATGCAGGATCGTGCTCTTTATTCTGCCGGCTGCTGGACAGGAGAGAGCAAGTGGAGAGATTTCCAAAAGGCTTTTGTGTGACTTCCTGAGGCCAGGACAGTGCAAGCTGCAGGCAGAGGGTGGCTGGTGTTGCTTTATTACATGTTCCTCTGCCCAGTTAGTGCATAAAACCGAGGTTGCTTGGGAACCGTGGTCACTGGGGCCAGAGCTTGCCTTGACAGCTTCATTTGAATAAAAAGTTCATAATACTCAAAAGCCTGAGAACAGAGAAAAAGCTCGAAAATTAAAAAGCCATTGGCTCTCTCACGACGCTGTAGCCTTCTTTGACTTAGCTGTTCTTTCTAATTATCTACACTCTGTAGCTGTGGGTCTCAAAGTGTGGTCTCAGGACCATCATCATCACCTGAGAACTTGTTAAAAATACAAATTCTTGGGCTCCACTCCAACCTGCCTAATCAGAAACTCTGGAGATGGGGCCCAGAAATCTGTTTTCACAAGCCCTTCAGGTAATTCAAATGCATGTCTAAGTCTGAGAACCACTGATTGAAAGCATACAAAGCCCTCTCAGATTCATTATCACCAGGTTCTCCCTGGAAACCTTGAATGCATCTTTCTTGTACCCACTGTGCCTTTAAGGATACTAAGGATACAAAAGGATGCGATTTCCAGAATGTAAATCCAGCTTGGTTGGCTTTGTAGGACAGCCCACTTTCTTTGAGCGTGGTGTATCTCCCACCATGTTCTCATGGGGTCCCTGTGAGACCCCCAGACCCCCAGGAGAAAGAAAAGACAGCTTTGCCACCTCCACTCTGAACATTCTCATGCTTCATGACAAGCCATCGGGCAAACATCCAAAGTGGATGACTCTCGTGACCCTAACTGCTATGGGAAAAGATATTTAGAACAATTCATTTGACTTCGGTTGGAAACCAATTTGGGTGTCCAAGCAGACTTTTGATCTATTAGAGACGTGTGTTGCTCCATTAAAAAATTAGGCAGACAGGTGAAACAGCCGAGTGTTTTTAAAACAGTAAAGCACCATTTAAAAATTTAAGAATCACCACCGTTTTGATGAGCATCTACTGTCAACGTTACTTTCCATGTGTCATTGCATTCAGTCCCCATAACAAGGGTGCAGACTTGGTTTCTTCTTTCTCATTTTATTCAAGGAGAAAAATTCATGGTCATGATCACTCTCTTGCTTCAAATCCTTCGGTTAATCTCCATTGATCTACAGCAGTGGTTCTCAACTGTGGCTGCACGTTAGAATGCCTGGGGAATTTAAAATCCGGATGCCCAGCCCCTACCCCAGACCAATTAAATCAGAATCCCTGGGGCATGGACCTGGTATTTTTTAAAGTCCTCCAGATGGTTCCAGTGCACATCCCAGTTGGAGAATCACACTTCGGTGTCCTTAGTGTGGTCTACAAATGCTTAGGTGCTCTGGCTCCTGCCGACCTGTTGAAATCACATCCTATTTCTTTTCCCCAGGGCTTAGCATCCTGGCCTCTTTCTGTTCCTCACCTGTATTTCAATGGCTTCATCACTTCCAAGGCTTTTCATTTGCTGTTCCTCCTGCCAGGATGCTTCTTTTAGCAGCTCTTCACGTGATTGACTCATTAGCACCCTTCAGATCTCAGCCCAAATGCTTCCTCTTCTAAGAGCACTACTTTGGCCTCTTCATCTAAAATCATGCTCAGTGCCATTCTTACCTACCTCTTTGGTTTATCTCTTTGGAAGCATGTTTTACAGCTGTGATAATATATTTGCTGACTCGTGTGTTGTTGGTCTTGCACCATTTTAATGAAGGATCCAGAGAGCAGAGACCTTACTACTGTTCTTCTTCACCACCATATCCCCAGTATCTGGAAGGGTGTCTGCTTCAATAAATATTGCTTGAATAAATGAATGAAGGAGAATGAATGAACTCAGAAGGTTTTAAGTGATTAATCCCCAGCCCTATAACTGTAGTTAGTATTTGAACTCCAGCGTTTTGAGTCCAGGCTCATCAGTTTTTCCAGTACAGTCAAACTGACCATTTATGTTTTCACTCTGCTCGTACATGTTTAATTAAACCAACAAAGGTAGAAACAACATACTGTTCCTAATAAGGAGCCTGGGACTTGGTGACTTGGAGTTTACCTTCTGTGATGTGCAAGGAGTAGGCGAGTGGGCACAGTACAAAACCAGCTGTGTAGATAGCATCACCTCCAGTCAAATTTCAGAGAAGTCAGCAAATTACGCTTCCAGACCCTAGACCATTTATTTCACCGTGCAAGTAATTTCTCTGCTCAGGTCTTTCATTAAGAACCAAATGGAAGGGGCCCCTCTAAGGAGAACATGGTGCCTGATATGATTGTGGGAGACACGTTCTTTAAAAAATGGAATAATCAAATGGTGGTTCACCTTTCCCAGTCAGTTCTCATCGTTATCAGTAACGCAGGGCCACAAGCTGGGCTGAACTCCAGCCCACAGCGTGCCTTGGAGGAGACACAGAGGGCTAGGTCAGCCCTCTGCCAGCAGAAGCAGTAACACCAATGTTAATAACAAGTCACCCGTGTCAACTCTTTGGGGGATAGCTATTGTGTGTGGGGGGGGTTAATATTTTTCTCCCTGTCCATTGTTTCTGAAGTGGAAATGCATTTGCGGATAATACTGCATTGGCTTAACGTGCACAATAGAGTCAGCTTTTACTCTATTGCTACCACAGTGAAACAACCGCATCCAGTATTGGTATCAGAGAAGGCAAAGTCTGGGCAGCCATGGCTGAGGGTTGGGTTTCAGTCTTCACCCGGCTAGCATTTGATCTTAACGAATGATTGCGGGGCAGGGGGTCCATGGCTTTCGTAACTTGCTTTCAGTAACCATCATTTTCATTGAACCTTGCTCTAATTCCAAGAACAAACAATTCTTGTTTCCGTTTGAGAGAAGAGGAATCTGAAAGAAAGGCCATGCAGCTTGCCTAAGATCCCTGCATTACTGAGAGACAGAGCCGGGATTCAAACCCAGGCAGGGCGCAATTCATAACACACTTGGGGAGCTTCTCTGGGTGCTAATAATAATATGTAATAACAGTAATAATAATATAATATTATTAGTAATATTTATTATTAATATTAGTACTTCATAAATGTTAAGTGCAATTGTCTGTCATTGGGGACGGGGGCGTTGTTTCCGGGACCCCCATGGATACCAAAATCCACAGGTGCTCCCCTATGTAAAATGGCATTGTATTTGGCTATAACCTAAGCACATCCTCTCATATGCTTTAAATCACCTCAAAATTACTTATAATACCTAATACAATGTAAAAGCTGTGTAAGTAGTTGCTGGCACAAGGCAAATTCAGGTTTTGCTTTTGGAACCCTCTGAAACATTTTTTCCCAAATATTTTCAACCTGCAGTTGGTTGAACCTGTGGATATGGAGGGCTGACAGTATATGCCGGCGCTATAAGTGCATTACACATATAATTTTATTTAAATCTCATAGTAAGTCATTTAATTCTCATCATGATCTTATCATGTAGAAACTATTACTTTCTCTTTACAGATGCAAATACTAAGGGTCAGAAAGTTTAGCGGCATGCCTGTAACCGTCCATAAGTGACAGAGCCACTTTCAACCTCTTTTTGCTCTTCCCCGATACTCCATGCAACCTAGACTAGAAATCACCAGCCTTCTCACAGCAACAGGCATAGTGAACTCAGAGGCGTGAAACCCAGTCTGGCTACCATGTCATTGTGTGACCTTTGGATGAGTCCTGTCTCCCATCCCATGGGCTGCGGGGCTGGCCAATTTCTTCTGCGTCTTGATGCCCACTCTCGTGTGCTTGCCCACTGCACGCAAATTAGGACAAGACACAGAAAGCCACCATCTCATCAGCATTTCAGATCAGACTCTTTCATATGTGAAATCATATGGTTTAACATTAGCAATGAAAGCAAACCTCTGGACGTGAGTCTTAGGGAGACAGGAGAGGGGATGCTGCTAGAGGAGGTCACTCCCTAGTCCTTTTACTGTGGCTCCAGGGAGAGGAGCAAGTGGCTTGTTTCCTCCCCCGTGCACTGCTCACAAGGGGCTTTGGAAAAACAGCAACAGCAGAAAAACAATCTGGAGCTGAGAACATAATTACGTGAACTTGAAAATGAGGTAAAGACCAAATTGAAGCAGTAAGCCTTAGGCATGAATACAAATGGGTGACTCTCAGGAAATCTCTGCGAGAACAAGTTAAAAAGAAAGTGAGAGGGATCCTCGTGCTACTAAAGTAAAAGCTGAAAAAAAAACTGTGGGAGTTAGCACGGAGGCAGAATCCAGGGGTTGGGATTCCTCACAGGGCTCAGAATAGAGGCATCTGGGCCTGTGCTGTGTATCATCTCACTGAATTCTCACACATGAGATACGTGTCAATACCACCCCCATTTTATAGGTGAGCAAATGGACTCAGATGCTAAAATCTTGTCCAGACCGTACAGCTAGTCGGGGATACAGCCAGGATTCAGAATCAGGTTGTCCTCATCCTGAGCTTTTGCTCTTACCCACTGAGATAGACTGTTCGGTCGGGGCAGCGTTTAAGGGCAGCCCTTGTCACTGGCTCTGTCACCAACCAGGAGAAACCCTCTTCATTCAAGTGATAAGATGATGAGTTCAACTCCAGTGGCCAAATTTGTCACCTTGGCCCTCTCTTCCTCGTTTCAGCCCTCATAATACTGCCTTTGCCCAATTCCTTAACCACTTCTGCTAAGTCACTGTTCCCTCTGTGTGCGTGATACTTGTTTCTTCCACTACACTCAAACTTTTTATTGGTTATTGATCACTTATTGACTGATAGGTTGATTCTTTCATCTTCAAACCTCTCTAAGGTGTGGAGTGCAGTGCCAGGCTCTGACTAGGGTACAGGGTAAGGGTGTGGAGTGAGGCACGGGCAGCTCCCCCAGGGCATGCACAGCACAGTGAAGACGTATTAGGCAAAGGTAGTCTCCACCCACACTGGAGGGGGTGCAGCTGAGTGAAGGGGTTGCTGAGAGAACACACATAAGGAACCCCAAAGCCCACCCAGATGAGAAGAGCAGTGTCCCTAGAAGTGATGCTGGAGACAAGAGGCTCTTCAGCCTTCCCCAGGATAGTGTACACAGGAGGCCTGTGTTGCTCCAACTCTGCCAGGCATGGAAATCGCCAGGGACTGGGGGTAAAACCCAGAGGATGGGCTTCATAACCTCTTATGCCATAGGTTCTCCTGTGGTGGTCTGGGTGGTGCCAGGTGCTGGAGTCATTAACAAGTTCTCAACGTGATTTTATTCCATTCAGGTGGTCTGAGCTGTAGCAGACAACTAACACTTGCTAATAAATACTTACAAATATACATGCATATATGCCAGAGAAATAGACAAATACATGTTTATTAGCAACACCTGTGAGCACTAGTTTATACCCCCCTCATTTATACTTACTGCACGGAGTCTTGCTGGGTGAGATTCCACTTTCTAGGAACCCCTGGAACAGCTGAAATGAAGAATAAACACACTTAGCTCAAAATTATAGTGAGAGGTTTAACGAACAACAACAAAAATCAGTATTCACTGTCAGGGAATGGGACATGACATGTTTGACTCCAAATCTGAGTTGGTAAAACCCAATGCCCTCCTACCCCACGGTGCTTCATTTCCCTCTCTAGGTGGCCACACAAAGCCAGCATCCACTTCTGCTTTCACACCTTTGATGCTTCACTGGAATCCACAGTCCACACTGAGTCTTAAAAGGGACAAGATTAAAAAAAATTTTTTTTCTCCATTGAACTTTCATTGCTCCTCCACATAGATGCTGGCTCTGCCTCCGCAGCTAATTAACCAGTCTCAAATCTCTTGATTTTTGATCTCCAAGATGTCCACATGTCACATGGTGGCTGTTGCCTGACTAAGTCACTCATCATCCACCAAAACCTTACTTAATTATTAATTCATGCAGTAAGTATTTATTGAGCACCTACTAGGCACCCAGCTCTGTTCCAGGCATTTGTGCCCTGTAATGGAAAAACAGCAGACATAATCTGCTGCCTAGACGGAGCTTGGAAAGACAGCCATTAAAAAAAATAAGCAAATCACACTAGGAAGTGTTTTGAAAGGAAGGTAACAGGGCATGGGAATAAGAAAATAACAGAGGTGATAGCTTACACGAGTCTAAGGACATGGAAAACTGAGGACACAGAATCCCCAAAAATCCCCGAGTCAGGAAAGGGCTTGGCATCTTCATGAAATTTCAGATCAAAGTGAGAGAGCGGTGAGAAAGGAGAGGAATAGTGTGAGACTGAGTTGGAAAGGCAAGATGGGCTAGATGACTGGGTACCCTGTAGCCATGGATGGTGCATTGCAATTTCACACAGGAAGTGATGGAAAGCCACTGACGGATTTAAGCAGGAAGGTGACATGATTTGATAAGAAGGATTCCTGTTGTATGGCTATAGTGCCACAATTTTTATCCATTCATCAGTTGATAGATATTTGGGTTGTTTCCACCTTTTGGCTATTGTAAGTAGTGCTGTTATGAACATTCATGGTCATGTTTTTGTTTGAACACCTATTTTCAGTTTTTTGGGGTGTATACCTAGGAGTGGAATTGCTGGGTCATGTATTAATTAAATGTTGAGCTTCTTAAGGGACTGCCAGATTTTCCCACAGTGGCTGTACCACTTTATGTTCCATCATCCATGTATGAGACTTCTAATTTCTCCACATCCTCTACATGCTACGACAAGGATGAACTTTGAACACGTTATGCTAAGTGAAAAAAAGTCATGCACAAAAGTCCTGTATTGTATGGTTAAATTTATATGAAATGCACAGAATAGGCAAATCCATAGACACAGAAGGCAGATTAGTGGTTGACAGTAGCTGCGGGAGAGGGGGAAATGGGGAGTGACTGCTTGACGCATGCAAGGTTTCCTTTTGGAGTGATGAATTGGAGTTCTAAGTTCTAGAATTAGGTAGAGGTGATGGTTGCACAATGATGTGAGTGTACTTAATGCCACTGACGGTTAAAATGGCAAATTTTATATTGTATATCTTTTACTGCAGTAAAAAAAGGATGCCTAACAATTGCATGGAGAATTAGTTAGGAGGGAGACTGGAGAAGGATGCCTGGAGGTGATGTCAGTAGTCTACCTGAGACAGAATGAGGCTCACAGAGGAGAGAGCCAGGAGAGTCATGCAAAGAGGAATGGAATTCTGTTCCGTGGATGCCTTGCTGGTCCTTCTTAATGCAACCTCTTTTTCCTTTTCCCATCAATTTACTGCTTGTACCCACTAATTCATCCCTAGGTCTCTCCTCCCACTGAGTTCTCTATGGTATCAGAGGCATCCATGTTTTATTACATTTGTTAATAAATAAAATAAATCAGTAGCATCAGACGGCTTAAGGTTGTGTGTGCAAACCTGCTGAGTGGCTCTCATTACACCTTCCCCCACATTTTCCTACCTCAGCCAGCTTAGGGTCCTCGGCCACGTGGAAGGAAAAAAGCCCTGAAATCAATACAGTAGTTAACGGGAAGGCACTGAAGTGTGGCCAGCCCAGAAGCAATCTGCTGACTCGGAAGCATGGGGAAGGCTTCTCCGGCCAGGCTGCTGCCTGCCCGAGCCATGGTGGAAGCCCCAGAAAGACGAAGTGCAGTCATCAATCCCAGGGATGCGAGACTTGAGTCTACTTCCTGTATCAGCAGGAGGGAGAAAGAGTTGCAATCCTGAAGCTCCGTTTCTGAGGTGGTAATGAGGCTTCTTCCAACACTGGATGACAGTCGACATGAATGCAAGTCAGAAATCACCATTTCCTGTTAGCGGCCTGACTTTCATGTGCTGCAGGGTCAGCATGGGCCAGGCCTTTTGGTGTGACTTTGCAGCGAAGGTGCTCTGATCCCGTTAATATGGGCTCTGCCTCCTCTGACCCTAACACGAATAAGCATGCTGCCATCTGCTCGCATGAAGATCGGGTACAAGGAGGAGGGCTCAGAACCACGAAGAATAAACACAGCAGACTTGGGCAAGCATCATTCATTGTACTCTCATCTCAAATGATACTATCCTGCAGGTCAGTTACAATGGAGCCCGGTGCTGGGCATTGTTACCTGTCATTACTGAAAAGAAGATCATTTTATAGGCATCCCTCAGTAGGAAGCAAGGTAGCAAGGAGCAGACTATGTTCTCTGAAGTCACACAAACCCAAGTTTAGCTCTTGTCTCCACGACTTCCTAATTGAGTGACCTTGGGAAGGTGACTTAGAAACTGAGACCCTCAGCCTTCCTATCTGGAAAATGGACATAATGATATTGATGTCATAAAGCTACTGGGGAGTATATGGTGTATGTGTGTTAAGACTTAAGATGAGGCCTGGGTGCTGGCAAAGTTCTTCTCCAATAACACAGTGCCTGCAGACAGCAAATGCTCAATACTTTTCAACTCTTTTTATGCCTGGGATCATTGTCTTACACAAAAGCAGAGAATTCCATTGCTGTACTGACCTCCGCCAGGATGAGGGGAGCAAATGCCAACAACTGTCAATAACGAACTTACTTTTTCTTAACCTTTTTCTCATCAGGACCCACTTTTAGTACTGATCAGGAGTCCTGGCTCGAATCGAAGCCATATTTATCCTAGTTCACGGGGGTGGGGGGGGGAGAGTACCCCCACCCCTGAGCCCTGGAGAAGAGCACCACCCAGAGGAGAGAGAAGTGAGGCCCACCCATGGGTACCTGTGGGAGGAGAAAGGAAGGGGATTTGGAGAGAAGCTCAGTGTCCATCACTCTGGGTGCCTCCAGCATGACTCCCTTGAGTTTTGATCCACTGCATAGGTTCCAACCCAAAGGGGAGGGTGCTTTTCCAGGAGTCTCTTTCAAAGGACATGCCTAGTGAGGTGTCTTCCCTCCATTCGAGACTCATTGCTCAGGAGAGCCCTGATGACTGCGGTTAGCGTGATGGCTTATGGGTTTGTGTTGGATGGTAGGGGCAGGGCTGGAGGGAGGTTGGGAACCACATCACTAAGGCCAGGAGTTTGAAGAAAGCTTTTATGGCAAGTAAGACCTAAAGGCTGAGACAAGAAAGAATATTTATACCAATATGATTCATAATGGACCCGAACTAGAAATATCTAATGTCCATCAACAGTACAATCGTGAGTGTGCTGCATGATTTCATTTATATAAAGTTCAAAAATCAGCCAAACAAGTTGATGGGGATAAATATGAGAATAGTAGTTACCTTGTGAGGGGAGTGACTGGGACAAGGTACAAAAAGGGTGCTGGAATATTCTATTTCTTTATTTTATTTTATTTATTTATTTTTTTTTTTTGCGGTACGTGGGCCTCTCACTGTTGTGGCCTCTCCCGTTGCGGAGCACAGGCTCCAGATGCACAGGCTCAGCGGCCATGGCTCATGGGCCCAGCCGCTCCACGGCATGTGGGATCTTCCCGGACCGGGGCACGAACCCATGTCCCCTGCTTCGGTAAGCGGACTCTCAACCGCTGCACCACCAGGGAAGCCCTATTTCTTTTTTTTAAATTGAAGTGTAGTTGATTTACAATGTTGTGTTAGTTTCACGTGTACAGCAAAGTGATTCAGTTATATGTATGTATATTCTTTTTCAGATTCTTTTCCCTTATAAGTTATTACAAGATACTGAATATAGTTCCCTGTGCTATGCAGTAGGTGCTTCTTGGTTACCTATTTTATATTTTATATTTTATGTGTTAATCCCAGGCTCATAATTTATCCCTCCGCCCTTTCCACTTTGGTAACCATAATTTTGTTTTCTATGTCTGTGAGTTTGTTTCTGTTTAGTAGGTAGGTTCATTTGTGCCATATTTTAGATTCCACATATAAGCAATATCATATGGTATTTGTCTTTCTCTGTCTGACTTCACTTAGTATGATAATCTCTAGGTCCATCCATGTTGGGTTGCTGGAATGTTCTATTTCTTGATCCAAGTGGTGGTTACACAGGTGTTTTCATTTTGCAGAACTCCTTTGGGCTCTAAACTTATGATCCATAAGTTTTCTGTATATATGTTATTCTTCCAGAAAAAGTGTTCACTTAGTCTAAAGCACTAACTTCCCAAGTCTCCATGACTCACTGAGTAGATTCAGACCATGTGGCTTCAGCAGACACGGGCCATCGTGGCCCAATACCAGCACTCTCAGAACCACCCACCTAGGGGGGTCTTCACTGGGCAGCAGCAGGGGTGCAGCAGCCTCCCAGGTCACAGAAGCCAGGACACTGGGAGACTCTACATGAGCAGATGAATCATTTAGTGGAGCCCGCATGTGTAAACATCCCTAATTTAAAGATTCTCAGGAAATGTTTAGGGAGGGCTTGGAACACCTTGACCTTCCTACAAAGTGAGATTAGTGCACATAGAAAAATAAACCATATCTAGAAGGTTGCTGTGACCCTGTTCTCCCCCTCAAGTTGGTGGCAGCTAAGAAACATACTTTGAAATGTTTTATGAAGACTTTATCCTGAAATGGTTGTAAGAAATGGTAGATAACAAGTAGTTAAAGAATATTCATTCCCCTTTCCCCTTACGCCACGTTGAAGCCATTGAGAAACAGTAAAATAATCTCCTCAAATTTAATGTAATTGAAAAATCTAAATTTCTGAGCTGTGGACACACCTCTGCTTTTGCTTCTGGAAGAAAATTATTTAAATTAAAATGTCCTTCCCTGCTCAAACAATATTAATATAATATTAATGACTATCAAACTGAATGAAAAATTATTCACTCATGACACCTCTATGCCAGTGAGTAAAACTGTTGTCTTTCAGCATCCATCAATGGGCATATGTTAAATTTTGTAATCACTCCTACTCCACTGATGTGGAGATTTTTCTAAAACTTTGGTGCTATAAATATCACTACAGTGAGATGTTTGTACATAGTTGCCTTTTTCCCTCTCTTTTTGGAATATCTCCAGTAAGTAAGTGAAACTAATTCCTATAAATAGAATAACTAGGTATACAGATTTAGACATGTTTAAGGCCTGTGAGAAATGCTTCCTAAATTCTCCCTTTTAAAAATTGTAAATTTCACTTCCAGGAATTATTTTTAGCTTGTTCTTTGATTTTGTTTTATTCATTCGTGTGTGTGTGTGTGTGTGTGTGTGTGTGTGTGTGTGTGTTGCAAGGTTATTTGGGGAACGGTCGGAAAAGCTTTGTCCATCATGCCCAGCTCTGGCCTATGTGAGCTCTTTGGATTCACAGAGAGAGGCAGTTCTGTGGAATGCAAACTATGGTTCTGAGCTTACCCAAGCTCTTGAAATAGGGACAGCCACATGCAGCACCCTCTCAATATTTCTAAAGCAACTGAAATCAGACTTCATATTCAAATCGTCTCTGGCTGAATTACTTCCAATCTAAAATGGCTTTGAAACTTTTCATATTAATGGATTTGAATATAAAAAATAATAAGAGAAATCTATAGACCTGTATAATTTTAAAGCTTTATGCACGTGAACCTGGACATATTAGAAACATAGCTCACGCTGAGGCATAATATTCGCAATCTAAGAAGAGCTATGACGTGGCCTGGGTGTGGGGAAAGACTTGTCCAATAGCACAGTGATTTTTTTCAAGGGCACAAGAAGGAGTTTAAGGCAGGGACATACTGCAACAGACAAAAGAAAGGAAGAAGGGATGTTACCATTTAATTTGCCTTGTTTGCCTCTAGTAGGGGCTTCAAAAACCTGTACTCTTCTTCCTACAAATGTCATAGTGTGCTCTCCAGATCCTCAATTTGTAATGTTTTTTTCCTCAGAAAGTTTTCAAAATCTTATTAAAATGACACTGACAGTATAGGAATTGTAAAAGGAAAATAATTGAGTAAAAAGGAAAACAAAACAAATATAGCAATTATAACGTGTTTCTGTGGTTAAGTATACACCGGGGGCTCTGAGCTCCCTGACATCCAAGATAAAGAAGGAAATGTGGTGCTTTTCGTATGACATGAGAAATCCTCCTGATTCTGTTAACTGAGTCAACGAGAAACTTGATTTCTGAGAGAAACTTCTTCTCTGGGCCATTATGCAAGGGCCACAGGATAATATGAAGGTCAACATTATCTACCAGAATTTTACAGCAAACACCGAAATTGAATTCATTCTCTGAGCTTTTCACACAACCTTCAATTAAAGTTAGAGGAGTTGGCCGCCATCCAATTCAGCAACGCAATTGTGTGAGGACTAGGGTGATATATTTCAGGTTTGTAACACGAGGACCACAAAGACCTCTCTCATGTTCAGGTTTCCAGGGAATGACCATTTAGCTCAGGGTCTATCAGGACAAAGGTTGGGTGTGAAAAGGCAAGGTCAGCATGACATTAAGAAATCAGTGTTTCACAAAACTGATTCAGCATCATAATCGTGTGTGTGTGTGTGTGTGTGTGTTTTAAAGAAGATGTTGTGGGTAGGAGTTTATTAATTAATTTATTTTTGCTGTGCTGGGTCTTCGTTTCTGTGCGAGGGCTTTCTCTAGTTGCTGCAAGCGGGGGCCACTCTTCATCGCGGTGCGCGGGCCTCTCACTGTCGCGGCCTCTCTTGTTGCGGAGCACAGGCTCCGGACGCGCAGGCTCAGCGGCCATGGCTCACGGGCCCAGCTGCTCCGCGGCATGTGGGATCCTCCCGGACCGGGGCACGCACCCGTGTCCCCTGCATCGGCAGGCAGACTCTCAACCACTGCGCCACCAGGGAAGCCCTGTGTGTGTGTATCTAATACACTAAAACAGAAACGCTGGGGATAGTGCTCAGGAGTGTGTATTTTTTTTAAGTTCACTGTCCAGATGAATCAAGTGCAGACAGTTTGAGCCAGCATTTGGAAACACATGGTCCAGGTGGAGCTTCCTGAAGGCTTTCTTTCTCTTCCGGCCTTTGGCAGGAGCCAGGTAGCAAAGGAGAGGAGACTGGGATCCCTGAAGAACATCTACCAGGTAGATGTGGAAGATGAAGGGTGAAACCTTCATCTTAAGAGCTGCTTAGGGACCATCATGGTTTGGGAAGAAAGAACGAGAGTCGAGGCCATGAGCTCATGCTGACTTGCCCACTTCTTGTATTCATGGGCCCCAGATACTCCCTGCAAAGCACAGGTGCCCATTAGCGGCATCCTTCTCACATGGCGATGCCTCTCTGCTCTGGCAAATTTTGATAAATGCAATGCCAAGTTGAGCAGTGTGCAACCACCGCAAGCAATATTAATCAAAGAAGGGGCTGGTAGATCTCTCGGGTACTTCTGTAGCTGGGGAAAAATAATCGCATGTCTGATTTTTTCAAAAGACCACATTCTTTGGTTCATTTTTTTTAAACCTAACAATCAGGCTGTCTGCAGTCCAATAGATAGACTGGTATCACCAGCTAATGTGTAAAAAGCTGTCCCCTGGAGGCCTATTCCTGATTTGTACTCTCTCCACGTCCCCGAAACACTAAATAAATAAAAGTAGATGGCTTTTAATGAAAACCTTAGCCTCCTCGGTTTAGCTTTTAATTGTGTGACAAACACACACGCACATCACATCCTGAGTTGTTTATTGGAATTACAGACCCTCAGCCTAAATGTCAGGCTATGCCACAGAGAAACGTGAACAGCTCAGTTTATTAATGGCAAGTTCGAAGGTTGGTCCCATCATTCATTGCTATGGGGACTCCAGCTTGCTGAAGCTCTCAGCTTCCAATACAGATCAACATGATCCCGACATTGACGTAGGGCAGATTAGAAACCCACGGCACAAGAAAAGACTGATGAAACCCCTTTGTAGGCTTCAAATAATTCACATGTAGAAACTTGAAACAAAAGACAAGACGCACCTTGACTTGTGTTGGCTTGGATTAAAAGGCTTTAAAGGAGCTTCCCTGGTGGCGCAGTGGTTGAGAATCTGCCTGCCAATGCAGGGGACACGGGTTCAAGCCCTGGTCTGGGAAGATCCCACATGCCGCGGAGCAACTGGGCCCGTGAGCCACAACTACTGAGCCTGCACATCTGGAGCCTGTGCTCTGCAACAAGAGAGGCCATGACAGTGAGAGGCCCAAGCACTGCGATGAAGAGTGGCCCCCACTCGCCGCAACTAGAGAAAGGCGACCCACAGAAACGAAGACCCAGCACAGCCAAAAATAAATAAATAAATACATGCATACATACATACATAACATTTTTTTAAAAAAAGGCTTTTCAGGTTTGCCCGATTTGGATCTGTTCACAATAGATTTGGTGACAATGTCTGAGGCTCCTTTTTCTCATCAGAAAGTAGCCATAATAACATCTGCCTCTATAGAATTGCTGTGAGGTTTTAGTATCGCATGTTTTAATATCTACTGCACACATGTAGTATGTTGTCAAAACAATAACAATAACTAGTTTAATTGATAGGAAAATATTTTTTAAATGTATAGGGTAGAGTCTAATCTTGAACTGAATAGTTAATTCTTTCAATTTGAGAATTCACCCAAAAATTTATGATCAAGACCACATACAGATAAAGGCCTAAGATGTGCATAAAATAATACAATTGAAAGTACAAGTCAGGAAGGACACCTTGTAATGCTGACTCCATACTCCAACTGGTACCCAGATCAGAACAGATCTTCCTGGATCAAAAGCAGGAGTCACTTTTCCAGTTCCTGTTGTCATGTCATTAAGGTGACAAAATGCCAAAGGAACAGGGAGCTGAGGAGAAGAACGGTGCCAGCAGTCAGCAATGGGCCTCGAAGCATCCTACCCTAATGGTACTATGCTGGACATTATTAGTTTATGATACATTCTTCTCCATGTAAAAACAGCAAAAAAATTGACTAAAAGAAATAACCTTAGGTCAATAAACAACTATAACCCTGTAGGCGTCTTAGCGCTTATAAATCCCTTAATGTTTTCACCAGGGGGAATGGAATCATTGATACTAGAAAAGCAAACAGCCAAGTAAAAATGGGTATCATCATGTTTTCTTAAGAAATTCTTCAAGGAGCATTCATTCCCATTGATCTGCTATTTACAGACCCAGAAGCTTTGTTTTATTTGGTTCTAGCCCACATGCCTTATAGTTGTTATCTCCCCTTGAGTCCCACAGGGTGGGAACCCGTTTATCATAAGGAAGACAAGATACTTGGCTGATACTAGTAAATTAACAGCAACTACTAAAAAAGACTCAGTTAAATGCTTGTCCAATAATGTTTATCAGTTTTCGAATGGAAGCAGTGCAGGGTTTTCTGGGTGCATTTGGGTCCCAAATATACCTTGGTGAGCTGAAGTTGACTTTCCTTTTATTATGGCAGGTGGGGAATAGGAAGGTCTTAATTGACAGCACCATACTGTACCATCAAAGAATGGTTAACACAATCAGCTCTCAATAAGTGCTTGCTTCACACCGGAGGCTGAGCCAGAGCCACCCCTGGGGGCCCAAAGACACGTCTGTGAGCTCCCACTTACTGGGAGCATAGTATCTGCCAGCACAGTGCACATACTGCATGCATGTTTCATGTATCACGTCATTCCTCTCCCACTTTACAGATGAGAAAACAGATTCAGAGAGATTAAGTGATTTGCCCAAATGCACATGGCCAGTGAGTGGCAAGACCAAGGCCTCAGCTGCAATCTGCCTTCCTCAGAACTTCTGTTGGAACATAAGTGCCAGTCAGGGAGTGAGAAGTCTTTTCTATTCACCGCTATAACCTCATCATCCAGCACAGGACCTGGTTCAAAGCGTGTGCTCCGTAAATATCTGATGAGGGACAGATGTCCCGGACAACTGATCATAATTTTTTAATATTTATTTATCTATTTATTTATTCATCTATCCATCTATCTATCTGGCTGGCTGGCTGGCTGCGCCAGGTCTTAGTTGCAGCACGCAGGGTCTTCATTGCTGCGTGCAGGATCTTTAGTTGCAGCATGTGAGCTCTTAGTTGCAGCATGCAGAATCTAGTTCCCTGACCAGGGATCAAACCCCGACTCCCTGCATTGGGAGTGCAGAGTCTTAACCACTGGACCACCAGGGAAGTCCCAACTGATCATATTGAGAAGACTCATACTCTTAAACCCCTCATCTCCCTGTTTATTTATACCTGATGCCAGATTGGGCATTCTTCACATATTTTTTTCCTCTGGAACCTCTCTTCACTTTAGCATATGATTTCGGCTTTGTTTGCTCTCTGCCCGCAGAGTCTCCCATTTCTCAGGGGAGCGTTGCTAGTTCTTATTCCCGGCATCACACATTTGACAATGCTGCCTCCCACTTCTGTACCATCAACTCTGGCCCTTGGCTGGTCCTTGATCAAGAGCTCCATCTCCCACCGATGAGAGGAAGAAGCAGGTCATTTAGAGTACAAGAAGGAGTTGATGATCCCTAGGGTGAGGGAATATATATATCAGGCATTTAGGACAAGTCTCTGCATGACAAAAATCTCATGATTTGTGCATTTACACTAGGCATTAGAGTTAATGAGATATTTTCAAAAGATTACTTTATTTTCATAAACTTATAAAGCTCCAAAATCAAGTGAGATGGTTCACATTCTCCTTTCTTGGTCCCTTCTTTAGTGACCTCAGAGAAAAGAGATAGATGAATGGTCCAAGGAACACAGAGGAACATTTTTGAGGCATGGAGAAATACTAATGCCTTATTTAACAGTGAGTTATGACTTAGGAGTTCTTTATATATAATCAAATGTTTTAACAAAAATATATATCACCATAAAATACAGTAGAATTGAATTCTAAGCAAAGATGTATAGAGTAGGTGAGTGTCCAATTATATAGTGTCGATGCTTCTTAGGTGCTGAGGGTTTCTTCTGGAACAGAAAGGTTCTTTTCAGGATGTTTCTACTTCCTTATCCATGAAGAATCTATGTCTCCTGGTTTGGGAGTCTTGTAATATACAGTGGCCCTGTCCAGTGTGGAAAGTGCCTGAGACAAGAGCAGTCAATCTCTGAGTCAAACCCAGGCAGGACTTGTGTCCTCCTACCTACAGCCTTTCTGTGATTATTCTGTGGCTGTGGACTGCTTTTCCTGGGGACCTAGCTAACGATTACAGTAAAATGTGACTTGGAAGAGCTTCCTGTCCCATCAGCTTTGGGGATCAACCTTGACATCACCGTGATCCAGGCAGTGCAGGTATAGAAGAGAAGGTGTGTGTGTGTGTGTGTGTCTGTGTGTGTCTGTGTGTGTTAGTGGTGGTGATAGTGATGTAAGGCAAGGCAGGAAAACAAAATAATTGGCACATACTACCAAGAAAAGTCAGGGCCAGAAAAGCAAACCCAATAATGTTTTTTCTATTAAATAGCTCCAGATGACGCCCTCCGCCTGCACCCCATATTCAGGCTAAACAGTCACCTGCAATCTGCCCCCCAACATCTTAGCTTCAGCTTCAGTTTCTACCTTTAGCCCCTTCAGATTTGGACACTTCTGCATCCTCCCCTCCTGGACATCTAGAATTTGGACAGACATTTCAACTGAAACATCCACTTCTTACCCCCAAAGCGTCCAAAGACTCTAATGGATCTCTCTTTGCTTTTAAACCCACAATAGCTAAAATCAGGCTGAAGCGCGTGTGTACTCATGACTGTCCAGGCGGCCCTAGGTGCAAGGGTGCCAGCCGCATTCTGCTAGCACGTCTGCCCTTGTGGCTCCACTCCCTTCCCCACCTTGTATTTGCGCAGCAGCTCAGCGATGAGGCGTCTGTTCACTCTGCTCCAGCACTGTTTTTACACCTCTGCCAGCCTCTTTTTGATCCCCTTCCTTTGCAAAGGACCCTGATAAATCCTCTCACGATGGCAGGAGTGCAAGAAACAGCAAGGGTGGAAAGGGATGGGGCAGTGCGTGGTCCTACAGCTGTTACCATTTTGGGATCAGAAAGCTGGTGACATTTGTTAAAAGGCA
Source organism: Delphinapterus leucas (assembly GCF_059928025.1). NCBI lineage: Eukaryota > Metazoa > Chordata > Mammalia > Artiodactyla > Monodontidae > Delphinapterus > Delphinapterus leucas. The sequence goes on from NC_143148.1 coordinate 40,321,292, forward strand.
GCCATACTACCATATATCTTAATGTGTCTATCTTAACAAGGACTTTTATGGATTTTATTCTAAGTACGTTTTTTAAATTAACTTAAGTCTTTTTTTTTTTGCGGTACGTGGGCCTCTCACTGCTGTGGCCTCTCCCGTTGCAGAGCACAGGCTCCGGACGCGCAGGCTCAGCGGCCATGGCTCACGGGCCCAGCCGCTCCACGGCATGTGGGATCTTCCCGGACCGGGGCACGAACCTGTGTCCCCTGCATCAGCAGGCGGACTCTCAACCACTGCGCCACCAAGGAAGCCCTAACTTAAGTCTTTTTAAGCCATAAGCCATTGGAACCATTGGAACATAAGCCAACTTGAATGCCCCATTTATTTCTTCCCTGAGTTCCTGTCCCTGTGAGCTCACAGCCCACTTACATGCATGTGTGATGAGGGGAAGGAGAGGTAGACTGTTCATAAATAACCAAGCGATGACATAAGTGTGCCACATATCCTCACTGAAGAAGAACCCAGAGCTGGAGGAGGCAGTGCGCGGGTCCTAACTCAGATTTGCTGAATCAAATAATACTTTTTGGAGGAAGTAGTATCTAAGTTGAAACCTGAAGAGCTCTATAATTTATAATTATTTTATGTATATTCATGTTGACTTGTTCACATGATCTTCATCCCCAAATAGACCATAAACCCCTTCAAAAAAGGAAACATATTTTTCTAATTTAGTCCTGTATTCCCACTGTTTAATTCCAGAGCATGGGACATATTAAGTATACTCATGAATATTCGTTGAAAAAAGAAATGAGAAGCAATGGACTCTGCTTAATCCCCACCCACACGCCCCATACACACTCAGAAAAAACTTCAATTCTCTTTAATTTCCTGTTAAGAATTCCCAGGTTAGTGACTGAGGACAGCAGCCGAATGTCCAAAATGCCTTTTTTTGGGATGTCCAAGAAAAGTTTCAACTTCTGGTGGTGGATTATACAACCTGGCAGAACTCAACAAGACAGTCGCTGGAGTTTTACTCTTGACTTTACCACTGACCTTTGAAAGGCACTTCAGCATACCAGCTAGAAACTGCACATTTGCACAACTCAGTAAATTAATAGATGACCCCAGAAAAAAAACACTTTTTTTCCAATTCCGATTTGAATTTTTGCAATTCACTGTCCACTTTTCAATCTAGTAGTGCACAAATCGCTAAACACTTTCAACAGAAGAACAATGAAAATCCATGCTTCACCATCAGCTGCCTTCTGCTCTCCTCATTTCTTAACCCCGTGCAACGTTAATTGCTTCTGAAGAAAGAAAATGCTTTTTGTGTAGCCAGTGGGCTGCTGATTCAGCAGCCCCTTGGATCTGGAGCCACAAGCATTCCTGTGTTTGCTAAACTTGAGGCAGGAGGGATGGTGGATTCCACAGACTTTGCATCTGTTTCTAATCTAGCTACAGGTCTAGGGAGTTCTAACCTGAAGTTTGTTTGAGAGTAATTCCTGCAATTATCAGTGGAATAGACTCTTAAGGACAGAGGCTTTCTGAAGACAACAGTTTAAAGTTTGGGAGACCCTATTCTTCTGCATAATGGAGAAGACCAGCAGCAGTTCATATAAAATTTCTCCTAGTTATGGGGAATAGAAAATGAACTCACGGATTTTATTTGGTTTAGCATGTGGTCTAGGTGCCTTTTTAATTTACTTATACAAAGATATTAACATTACACCTGCTGGAAGCTTGCTTCCTCCACGGCCTATTTGTAAATACAGAACGTTGGGGCTTTCCTGGTGGCGCAGTGGTTGAGAGTCCGCCTGCCGATGCGGGGGACACAGGTTCGTGCCCCGGTCCGGGAAGATCCCACATGCCGCGGAGCGGCTGGGCCCGTGAGCCATGGCTACTGAGCCTGTGCGTCCGGAGCCTGTGCTCCGCAACGGGAGAGGCCACAACAGTGAGACACCCGCGTACCGCAAAAAAAAAAAAAAAAAAAATACAGAATGTTGAAGATTTATGGTAATTGTAACATTAAAATTATCCTAGTCTTTTGTACAAATCTTGTAACTGTTGCAGCTTACTCAATTCCAATTGCCTTGTGCAAATTGGCCTGATAATGAAAAGCCATACATTTTCATTAGTACAGTCGTTCTGTCTGCTGATGGCTGACATTCTAACTTGATAAACAGCGGGATTCTCTAAACTGCTGATTTTGCAGCTCAGAACTCTCCACTGAGAAGAAATGAAATTTGACTTCTGAATATTGCTGGTAAAACTCATCCTCAAAGGTGTTATAAAATCGTGGGCCTATTTTTAAGACCACTGGAGAAGGCTACTTTTTATAAACTTCCTTTCTCTCATTTGTAAATGCACACCATAATGCATTTTAGAGCGTCATTCATTCATGTCTTCATTCCTTTGGCAGACATTTGCTGATTGCCTACTTGGTAGCTGGTCCTATACTATGTGTCATGAGGTTGAACTGTTATGAGCTTGACATGAATATCCAGTATCTGGTGCACAGTATCAATTCAATAAGTGGCAGAGTCTTTTCTCCTTTTTACAAGAGTGTAGGTAATATGGATAATAATGAGATCTAATAACATAATGAGTTTATTATAGTCAACATTTTGGCCAAGGAATTGTCATCTCTCATGGGAAAGACTTAGATTTCAGAGGGTTAGAAACACTCCTGGATACCATCAAGCTCTCTCCCTGACTCACACAGGGATCTCCCTACGTGCCTTCAGCAAAAGTAAGCTCAGGACAGCCTACAAGGCCGATCATTCTGTGAGTAGGCAATTTGAGCAGTTGGATCTTAAAATAGGCCTCAAATAATAGTCCACCCATTCTCAGACTCCTCTCAGACGTAGGAAAAGAAAGCCGCCTCAATTTTCTCTATTTGAAGACACTTCTTTTTACTCCGAAGCCTTCTCTCAAGCTAATCACCCACTTTTCTTTAACTGTTTGTTTTAAGCTGTTGATGTAAGTTTTAGCTTCTCTCTGTTGTTCACTTACGTCTGAATGTCAGTCATTGAGCCTCTTACAAAATATTTATATAGATTTGACTCGAAGTGAATGAGAAATAATGTCAACAGAATTTCCTCTGGGCGTGATTGGGATAGGGAGGGTGGGAGGGAGACGCAAGAAGGAGGGGATATGGGGATATATGTATACATATAACTGATTCACTTTGTTATACAGCAGAAACTAACTCACCATTGTAAAGCAATTATGCTCCAATAAAGATGTAAAATAAATAAATAAGTAAAATGAAAAATAAATAAAATTTTAAAAGGTAACAATTAGCCTATGGTCACGCAGATACTAAACAGCCAAGTCAGCATTCAAACCCTGGGGCTCATTCCCCAAAAGTCGTTAGATCTTTTCCCTGCTCCACAGATCCCTTGTAACTGAAGTGTTTATGAGTCATTCCTCTCTGCATTATTTACAGAAAATATTTCTCTTGTTAACACTGGACCTAAAGAATGAATATAGAGGGAAGATTTGTTCAAAGTAGCAGTTCTGTATTACCCCCTGAATGAAACTGTGAAGTGTAAGACAAGGAACCAGACAAAAGAGAACTATGTAGAATCAAGAGGACTTTAGATGATATATGAAGGCATTAATAGAAAAGTGGCTATTCACAGGGTTATGATTGATTATGTATTTAAAATAAACACAGTTGGCTTTCTTTACTTTGGCTCTGAGAGGGGCTTAACTTTAGCACCATAATGGCCCACTGTTGTCTACATGGCAGGTGGCTGGTACATAAATCCCGGCAAGGGGCAGACTGAGGGGCCAATGTATGGATTCAATCTATGAACTTTGCATACCCTGCATTTTTGCAGAGAAACAAACCAGCAGTGTCTGTGTTTCCAAGTCTCTGCCTCAGCTTCATGGGAGAAGCAGTGAGACCCTACCTTTCCTTTAGCTTAAAAATGGAGTTAACTAAGTGCAATTAAAAGTTAATTGTGGGGCTTCCCTGGTGGCGTAGTGGTTCCGCCTGCCGATGCAGGGGACACGGGTTCGTGCCCCGGTCTGGGAGGATCCCACATGCCGTGGAGCGGCTGGGCCCATGAGCCATGGCCGCTGAGCCTGTGCGTCCAGAGCCTGTGCTCCGCAACGGGAGAGGCCACAGCGGTGAGAGGCCCATGTACCGCAAAAAAAAAAAAAAAAAGTTAATTGTGGGACTTCTCTGGTGGCACAGTGGTTAAGAATCCGCCTGCCAATGCAGGGAACACAGGTTCAAGCCCAGTTCCGGGAAGATCCCACATGCCGCTGAACAACTAAGCCTGTGCACCACAACTGCTGAAGCCTGCGTGGCTAGAGCCCGTGCTCCGCAACAAGAGAAGCCACTGCAATGAGAAGCCCACGCTCTGCGACGAAGAGTAGCCCCCCTCCCTTCAACTAGAGAAAGCCCGCGTGCAGCAACAAAGACCCAGTGCAGCCAAAAATAAATAAATAAATACATTTATTAAAAAAAAGAAAAGTTAATTGTTGCAATCCCTCATGTGAAACATCTTTCCAGAGTATGGAAGGAGCGTTTTCATGAACTCTGAGGTTACAAAACTGTCCTCTGGGATTATCAAGCCCACCCCTAATGGGATACTTTAGGAATGTTTACAGGAACTCCAAGTCACCATAATGCCTAGTGGAATATGTTAGGAGACGCAAACTCATTATTTCCACTCTTTTATATTTTACTACACATTTCTTCAGTATGGCAGCTCAGAAGAACATCAAATACTTTCATGATAGCAGTCCCCTCTAATAATTTATATTCACCGGGTTATAGAAAATAGGAGGAACAACCAAAAGAAAAACAGAATCTTCACTGAAAATCCATTCATGTGCCAAAGGCAGATATGTGGGGAATAGAAGGAACTTTTAGAGCTGTAATTGGCTCTGCAGATCATCTGGTCTACCATATTGATGTAGAGATGAGAAAACCAAAGCCCAGATAGGGCCAAGACTTACCCACCACTGAAGAGAAAACTGTTTAGAGCCATCCCTATTCTACTAAACCAACAATCAACTCTAATTTGATGTCAGAATTATTCCATCGCCCTCAGCATCATATGTGTAGGCGGACTCATGCAGTGGTCAAAAATTAGTGTAAATTTTTGATTATACACACACACACACATACACACACGCACCTCTAATTGAATTACCAGACATTTGTTCGATTATTTTCAGAAACATAGGCATCTTAACTATGCCATCTTTTTTTTAATCCTCCTGGAAACAAAAATGACAACTAAGAAACACATTATGCAGGGGTTAACTTATTTTATAGGCTTTATAGATGAGAGATACAAAGTTTTGTTTAAAATTGCCATTTTCTTCTGCTAATAACAACTGCAATGATAAGAGAGTTAACATTTACCAATCTATTACTATGTTCCAGGAATTATGCTTAGACTGTTTCTCAATTATATTAAAAATTTTTAATAACAATAATATTTATTAAATACTATTATTACACCCATTTTACAGAAAAAAGAAACTGAGGTTTCAAGAGGTTAAGTAGCTTCACTAATGTCACAGATCTGGAAAGTGATAGAGCTGAGTTTTTTTTTTTAACATCTTTATTGGAGTATAATTGCTTTACAATGGTGTGTTAGTTTCTGCTTTATAGCAAAGTGAATCAGTTATACATATACATATGTCCCCATATCTCTTCCCTCTTGCATCTCCCTCCCTCCCACCCTCCATATCCCATCCCCCTAGGTAGTCACAAACCACCGAGCTGATCTCCCTGTGCCATGCAGCTGCTTCCCACTAGTTATCTATTTTACATTTGGTAGTGTATATATGTCCATGCCACTCTCTTACTTTGTCCCAGCTTACCCCTCCCCCTCCCCAGAGCCTCAGGTCCATTCTCTAGTAGGTCTGCATGTTTATTCCCGTCTTACACCTAGGTTCTCTGACCATCTTTTTTTCTTTTCTTAGATTCCATATATATGTGTTAGCATACAGTATTTGTTTTTCTCTTTCTGACTTACTTCACTCTGTATGACAGTCTCTAGGTCCATCCACCTCACTACAAATAACTCAGTTTCGTTTCTTTTTATGGCTGAGTAATATTCCATTGTATATATGTGCCACATCTTCTTTATCCATTCATCTGTCGATGGACACTTAAGTTGCTTCTGTGTCCTGGCTATTGTAAATAGATTAGAGCTGAGATTTTAACACAGGTAGTTGGACACCAAAAACCTATGTTTGTACATACTGCTCCATTCTTTATGAAGGCAAGTATGAAGAATATGTAGCAACGGGACATTTACTGATACTGTGACAAAGAAAATACAAACATCTGCCTTGAACACTTTGAAGAACTAGAAGTGAAAAATCAATAGATTTTAAAAGCGAGAAAAGCAAAAATACCTGATTGTGACTTGTGACCACAGTTATGCAAAAACATATGTCCATATGGACAAACATTGGAGAGATGAAATCATTGGTTTCTGGATAGGGAGACTTGGAACTACTTACTCAAAAAAAAAGAAAAAAAAGTCCCTCAGCTGATTACTGTTTTTATCAATATCATTTTAAAAGAATCAAATGGTAATGAAATGGGCTCTGCATGTTGCCCTTTGGTCATATCCCTATGGAACTCTACAGGTTAGATGAGAAAAATGGTGAAACTACCCACGAAATTCCATGTTGCTGCGGCAACATCTCCTCCCCACAGCAGAGTACACGGGTGTGTCTCATTGGTTTCTGTTTCATTCAGCAGATACCGTCGGGTGCCTGCTATGTGCCAGATGCCTGAGCCGAGACTTGCTCTGCTCTTAAGATAGTCTAGTGAAGTGAAAAGACAGAGACCATAACAGCTGTAGAGAAAAGCAGCAAAGAACTGCTGGGACTTGAGGAGGGGATACACTGTCTGAGTCAGGGGCTTCACAAAGGGTTTAACTGAGTGGAGACTGTTAGGATAATCACAAATGTGCTAGAAGAGGAAGCATATAACTGAGTGTGGGGGGACTGCGTGCAAAGCCATGGAGATGCAGAAACCAACACGAGCAGATGGGCGTGCTTGCGTGTTAGTTGCATGCGGTGGTCGGGGCTAGCGACTGAAGATAGATGGATACTGGGGGCCATTTCTTAGAGGGCTTTATAAGCCACGCTGAGGAGCTGCAGGATCCCTGGATGCATTTGGGTGGATAAGAGCCAGGAGAGGGCATAGACCTTCGTGTTTACAGAGTTAGAAGTGTTCTCATCCCTCATGCTACCTACCACCCATGTATGTGAAGGAAAACCCTGAAGATACGGAGTCACTGTGGAGATAGGCTGTCTGGAGGCTCATCTCTAGAGTGGGGCGCTCTGGGGGCACCTCCACCTGACATGAAGTGCTGTGTACACATCAATACACCGCCCCCCAGACAGATCAACCAACGCACAACGGCCAAAGCCCTCGTTCTTGCAGATCTCAAAAGCCCCGCAGTCCGTAGCCTTGTATGACCAGCCCTTGGGACAGACTAAAACGCCACAAGCACCTACTTACAGGAAGCCTTTTCCACAGTTTATGGATTGTGTTTAGTTTTTAAGAAAAGAATAAGGAACAAGGGCTGTTCCCAGATAATCAACGGAACGGCATCCCGGCATCCTGCTATGTTCTGCTTTCGTGTTTTAATAAGCTTAACAGTGAGCACAACTCAATGTTATTAAAAAAGAAACAGCATATGGCTGTTTCTTCCCAGTCATCCTATAAATGTGCTTCCCTCTGTCGTTTCAAAAGTATTAAAAGCTAATTGTTTTATTTTTCAGTTGAGGTCTGCGTGTGTGAGAGTTCGTGTCCATTATGTGTCCCCAGCACCATAGCGTTTTCCTGGTGCCATGGCTCTCCCTTGGGTGGCTGTTTTCCATTTGGTGGTGAATGGTGGGAATTCAAGTCCAGCTCTGGTGAGGGGTTGGCAGTCTGAGCTAAAACTCACCCCAAGATGGTACCGCCTGGGTTTCTGTCAGCAAAGGGATATGAATAATTGAAAGCAAGGGGAAGCAAAGATGCCGTTTCTGGAACCTGGTTCGACTGAAGGAGGTAAAATGGCTTTGATTTAAGGGGAGAGAAGGCGACACCATTATGGTGTCGACATCATTATGAACTCCAGGATTTCATGGGCGAATTTTGCCATTTTATCAAGGGAACAGGCAGAACCCGTGTAATTCAAAGTGCTGATTACCTCACTCCCTGGATTATGCAGAGTAGTAAGTTCTGGGAGCAGGGAGACAAATTGGAACAAGTTTTAGGAGAAAATGATTGGGCTGTTCTCATGTAGAACCATCTCCCTTTCCTCAGTCCTACCCTGGCAAAAATGCAAATGGAACTTGCCTGGAAGTTCTTTCTAACCAGTCTGACTCTGGAGGCAGTAAACTCTCCCTGGCCTTCTCTTCACTGAGCTCTGCTCCAACTGGAGCACAATAGATTCTCTGCCTCCTGCTGCCTCCGTTTGAGACACTCCTGGGCATCAGAATCTGCAAATTCACCCCCAGGAGAGTCGGGGGCGCCCAGATACAAGCCCACCAATCTGAAATTGAATTGTATCTCAGTGAAAAAGCAGCTTGTTAAGAGTCATAATATTTCATTCCATTGCAGCTCACCAGAAGTTATTCAGTAAGGATATCCTCTTCACCAGTCATCTGCAGAAAGTCCCTAGCATATGAGGACAGAGAAAGATGGCTTAGTTTGTGACGTCTGGGCTACTTCTTCTAAGCCAACATTTCTATACTTTATCCTATTTACCTGGCTGATGTCAGTCTTACCTGTAGGATTATGTGTCCCACACTGACAGAGCCCAGGACTGGTTTGTTCATCTCTTTCCCCATGCCAGGTTAAGGACGGGCTTGTGAGAGCTACTCAATCCGTATCTCATTCATTCATTCATCTGACGAATCAACTGAGGGTCTACTAGGAGCCAGGCACTGTGCCCTTGGACTACAGCAATAAACAAAAGAGGTATGGCTTTTGGACTCAACAGAACTTACAGTGTGAGGGGGAGGCTTGAATTTGCTGATAATTCTGGAGAGCAAGAGAAAGGAAGTAAACAGGCACATGAGACTAAGGAGAGAGCTGCTTTTGGTCTGGGAGGGAAAGCAGTTCTGAAAAGGTGTCATCCCAGTTGGTACTGGGGAGTGAGAAGGACCCAGGTGTACAAAGAGTGAGAGGTGAGCACCCCTGGAACCAAAGAGGCCCTGCTGTGTCAGAACTTGGCACGTTTGGGAAACTCGATGTGTTAGTTTGCCAGGGCCATCACAGCAGAGTGCCGCAGGCTGGAGACTTCAACAGCAGAAATGTATTTGCTGACAATTCTGGAGGCTGGAAGTCTGAGATCAAGGTGTCAGCAGGGTTGGTTTCTTCTGAAACCTCTCTCCTTGGCTTGCACATGGCTGTCTTCTCCTTATGTCTTCACATGGTCTTTCCTCTAGATCCATCTGTGTCCACATGTCCTTGTCTTATAAAGATACCTGTCATATTGGATCAGGGCCTGCTCAAAATAAATGACCTCATTTTATCTTAATCACCCCTGTAAAGGCCCTGTTTCCAAATACAGTCACATTCTAAGATACTGGGGGTTAGGATTTCAACATATGAATTTGGGGGGGACACAGTTCAGCCCACAACACTTGGTGAAGGCCATTTGGGTTGATTCTTTCAAAGTGTAAAAGGGTCGTTGAAGGCAATAAACCAATGAGTCACAGGGCTGCTTTGCTTTCAAAGCCACTGCTTTGAGAGAAGTGTGGAGAGGAGATCATGGTGTGGCAAAAATAAATGTGAGCAGACATGTTAGGAGCTATTGCAGTTGCCCAGGCAAGAGAGGACGGTAGGCGTGAGGTCAAAGGAGAGGAGAGAGCCTCAAGATGGAGCTGGGAAACAGAGCCAGTTTTTGAATGAGTAAAGGAGTGAATGAATGAATGCATGTATCCAGCCCCTTAATCATTGTGAAAACCCTGGCTGTGCCCTAATGTCAACAGAATGAGACCTCTCATCTTTCTGCGTCTGTCCCCTGTAGGAGAGAAACTTCTCTACCTAAACTGTCGGTGCATTTGGGTGGCAGCATGTGAAAGGGGATAAGGACTCTGTTCTCCCCTCACTCTGTCACACACCAGCATTCCACGTGCACTGTGTGAGTGAGAGGAATGCAAGTGCCTACCTTCATCTTGCTGAACTTGACGGGGGACACTGGTATTGGTATTTCTAATTCATCAGCCTTTCTACTTCTCAGACAACCCCCTGCCTTTGGGAATGTCTTTGCAATGTAAATTGCAAAGCAGTTTTTTTTAAAAGAAAGTGGTTTTATTCAGTTGGGTTTGTGACATTAGCCAAGCACATTTTCCACAGTATTTATAACAGGGGTTGTATTCATTCACTTCACACGTGCACACACAGGATGAGGGAGCCATTCCTTGCAAGAGAGGTCCAAATGCTTGATTAATTAGTGCAATCAGGGATTCATGCCACTGTTCAACTGCAGCTCTGGATGGGACCTTAGTGGCACCACTCCCCACTCCATCCCGACAAGAATTTCCTTTAGAAAAGTCATGATAGGTACCCCAACTTCTTGTACCCTCCCGGGAACCAGGAGCTCACCACTTTGCAGCACTCTCCCTCTTTCCACTGCTAATCCATTCACACTGTTGGTGTTGATGAAGAAGAAAATGAGGTTATTCTCCCCTTATTTACGTAGCTCTACCTGTCCTTTCCTGTGGTGGCCATTCACTGGTTTGTGGCTCCTTATTCAATAATTCCGTTTCCTTTAGTAGCTGCACAGGGCGGGTGATTTCAGCTCTTCCGCCAGCCTGCTTGTGTATCTCTCTGAAGGCCCATTCTGGTCATTGTCTCTCCTAAAATGAGATTCAGGCATTGAACAGAGTGTTCCAGGTGTTTATTGATCGAGAGCCTCTGTCTTGGTTCCTGGAACCGCCACTCATCCTGATATCTAACACTAAAATATGGGCACATCCTCCAGTTTTCCTTTTCCTTCTTGTTAGAGACTGAATATTTGTGTCCTCCTTAAATTTCACGTGTTGAAATCCTACCCCCCAGTGTGATGTTATGGAGGTGGGGCCTTTGGGACGTGATTATTCGTGAGGGGGGAGCCTTCATGAATGAGACTGTGCTCTTATAAAAGAGACCCCAGAAAGCTCTCTCTCCCTCATGGGAGGAGACAATGAGAAGTCGGCAGTATGCACCCCAGAAGCAGGTCCCCACTGGAACATGACCACGCTGGCACCGTGATCTCTGACTTCCAGCTTCCACACCTGTAAGAGATAAATGTCTGTTGTTTCAAAGGCACCCAGTCTATGGTACTTTTTACAGCATCCTGAACTAAGGCTATCCTCTTTCTCCATGCAAATCACACAACCTTGGGATATTTAGCCCTTAGTTTTCTCTTGGCTTTTTCCTTCCTTAATCTATTTACAACAACCAACTAACTGTCCATCCTTTTGCCTAAAGAGTATAAAAATCTCCAATGAAACTGTAACACCTGCCTCCAGTCTTCTTCTCTTGCCCTGACATTATAACATTATAACATTATAGCCCCAGGGACTATAAATTGTGGAATCTGTGCTTGCCCTTTCCTTCCTTAAAGCCCTTCAATTGGTGTGTGTGTGGTGTTGTGAGTATGTGTGTGAGTATGTGTGTGTGTGGTGTGTGTGGTGTGGTGTGTGTGGTATGATGTGTGTTTGTGGTGTGTGTGTGTGTTTGTGGTGTGTGTGGTATGGTGTGTGTGTGTGTGGTGTGTGTGTGTGTGTGTGGTGTTGTGTGTGTATGTGTATGTGGTGAGGGGTGAGTGTGTGGTGGGGGGACAGATTTTCAATGGCTCTACAACACTTTAAATTTCAAGTTCAGACTTCAAATTCTTGCCCTGCCCTTCATGATGTATCCATCACCTGACTCCCTAGCTAGCCCTCTGTCCCATTCCTATCTCCATACAGCAATTTTGAATTCTGCAGTAATCCTCAACCTCATCAGATTCTTCCACTTAATCTGACTTCCTCTGCCAATAATGACCTTCCCCACTTCTTTACTGGGGCAATACCTACTTACCTGTCAAAAGTTAGAGTCTCATCCCTCATGGGGGGTCCTGACTGCCCAAGTCAGGCTAACATACTATGCTTCTCTCCTGAGGCTTTTTCTTGGTCTTGAAGGACAAACATATCACAGTGGAATGTACTTGCCTGGTGACGTGTGTGTCTCTCCCATTCAACCATGGACCCTAGTTCATTTTTATCTTGGTGTCTGGGACCATAACTAGCATGGAGGAGATGTTCAGTGCGTGTTTCCTGAGCTAAACTTTCATCTCCAGGGAATGGGCTTCTGAAGGTTAGGGCTGCTCTGGTGTATGTGGGGAGGCCATATCATGTTTCACGTGTTCATTTCCTGAGTGGCATTGGGCATAAGGAATATGTAGTATGCTACTTGAAACCCAAGAGTCACCAGGGCTTGGTAAAAACCCTGCATCTAAGCAGTTATGGTTTACACTGCAGTTGGAACAGCAGATCAAAGACAGTCCAACAATACCTCATCTGAAAAGACTTGGGCATTCTTCATGGACCAAACACAGCCTCAGCTATAATCACTAGTAACCTCTTATTGCTTCAGCCCAACCCAGAACATATATATTTTGTTTGTTTGTTTGTTTGTTTTTTGCAGTACGTGGGCCTCTCACTGTTGTGGCCTCTCCCGTTGCGGAGCACAGGCTCCGGACGCGCAGGCTCAGTGGCCATTGTTCACGGTCCCAGCCGCTCCGCGGCATGTGGGATCTTCCCAGACCGGGGCACGAACCTGTGTCCCCTGCATCGGCAGGTGGACTCCCAACCACTGCGCCACCAGGGGAGCCCCAGAACATATATTAAATTGATTTGCTAACTGTCCTACTCAAGTATTAGGGAAGAAAAATGTACCCACATTCTAATTAGTAATTTTAAAAAGTAATTTTATACATACTTTTATGATCAAACAATGCAATATAAAACAGATATTTAAAACTTATCTTAAAACATAGCTACCCTGATAAGCATAATTTAGAAATCTTTAATGAATTCACCTCAATTAGCCTTTAATTAACTAGCTCATTAAAAGCTGATTTGAATACTGTTCATGGAGAAATCCTTGTTCAACTGTTGTGACAGAACAGGAAGTTAATGAGGTTAAAATTAAGTGCAGTTTTGGGGGAACAGCCTGAAAGTCATAAAGCTACAAGAGGAAATAAAATCTCTGAACTTTGCCTGACACCTGAGACTTTTCATCATAACCAGAGGCTTAAGTGAATGGTAGACTTGAGGCTCCGGGCAGGGATTGTGTTTTTCTACCCCTTGTTCTCAGCTTGTGGCTTAGGACATTGGAGGTAAAAGGTTAATATTTGATCAATGAACAAATGAATGAATGAATGAAAGAATGCACAGTCAAAACAGATCTGCACAGATTCTAAACTCAAGCAAAAGGTAAAAGAATTTAAAAGAAACGTACATTTAGGGAGCACCCACCTACCATGAGTCAAATGTTTTGAGAGAATTTTTTTAATGTATTTCTCCTAATAGCCCTTCATGCTGGGAGCTAAAATATTATTCCTATTTTTCAGGTGAAAAAACAGGGGAACAAAGTAGTCAACTAACACAGGTAGTAAATACCTGGGCTGAAATTTTAGCTCAGATGGAAGAGAAGAGAACCCCAAATACCTAAAATTCTTCAAGGCCTCATAATAGACTTAACTGAAAACAATCTATTTGGTATCAGCCGTCACCTTCTCATGCCTCCCCCTGCCAACGCCTTCTGAAGAGCATGTCCCCAAGGCTCTGGCTTTTGTTGCCGTAGCTCTGTCGTCCCTGGGGCATCATCTGCCGAGCGTTTCCACCAGTGAATGCTGCCCGGGTGCCTCCCTCTGGGCAGCCCGAGCCGGGGTTTAGCGAGGAGACACTGAGGGGCAGAAGCAGGCTTTGGAAGGAGCCTTTGGGCTCCCAGCACTGCCAGGGGATAGTGCGCCCTCTTGGAAGGGAGGAAAGAAAGACAAAGTTACCATTTTCATCATCTCAATCATTTGGGGATGAATCTGGCAGATTTTAAAGCAGGAAAGCACCCAGGGAATCTATCTGACCTGAAATTCCCAGCACAAAATTGGGTGTTCCTAGACTTCCTGATACATGGCTGCCACCCGGGAAGCCTCAGTCAGAGCTGCAGGGCCCCGCTTCCAGGTGTACAGCTGGACTGAGCTACAGCTGATGCTCAGAGGCATCAAAGCCTTGGGTCCACACTTTCAGGAGAAGGGCCTGAGGGAGCACAAGGAAGATGGTGCCGTGTTCTGAGCACAGCAGGAAGCAAGGATCTGCCTGATTGGAGCTAGACCCCTACCCAGGGTGCAGCAGGATCCACTGTGGGGAAACCAGTGCTCAACCCACAGCAGCTGGTGCTGCCTGCCCAGAGCCACCTCTGGCCAAGATGTAGGCTTGAGCAGAACTGGAGCATCTAAGGATCCCAGGATACAGGGGCTGGGGGCCCGAGGTTTTCCGGCATCTCCATAATGGCTACGGTGAGAAGATGGAGAGGCCGTGGTGGGCAGAAACGTGGCACCAATAAGCAGGGATCCATTCCCCCCTCTTGTGCAGCACTAACTGTACACCAGCTACTGGGCCAGCCAGTCTCTTCCCCCGGCCTTCCCCCACACACAAGTTATGTCAGGCAGGGACTGGCACTTTCCCCGTCTTGTAGAGATTAGTGAGGCTCAGTTAGGACAAGTAGGTCACATTGATAGTGTGTAGCAGAGATGAGGTTCAAACCAGGTCTCTGACATAATATCCCATGCTGGTTCATATGCAGCCTAAAGAGTGTGGGAAGAAGGCAGATGGCGTCTCTGATCAGCAAGGTCCCCTGAAAGCTCAGGCTGGGACACGGGAGCCTCCGTGCCCTGTGGCCTCTGAACCCTAGTGCTAGTCTGGCCATCCGTCCTCTTCTTACCCCAGTGCCCGCCTGGGACCTAGCACATACTGAGCGCTCAGGAAGTGTGAGCTGCTGAAATAAGGGAATGCAGAGGGCAGGAAATTCCTCGAGGGGTCTTCTGTTTCTTTTATGCAAATGTGTTCTGAACGTCCGTTGGTTAAATCTACTTAATCTACTGCCCATGAATACGTTTTGAAATGTGTAAAACTGTGTACAGGAAGCTCTGTATATCTGTCCCCTGCCCATTTCTGCAGCCTCACCTCCTGCCAGGTTCTCACTGCCTTTCTGTGTTCCTGCCTCCCCAGCATTTCGCCTCATCCTGGAATGGGCCATATGGTCCTTTGCCTTATCGCCCTCTTGGCATGGGCTCCTCCCCCTGGCTGGACGCTCTTCTCCTTTGTTACACCTTTACTTGCTGCTTCCTATTCATCCACCCTCTCTTCATGGAGGCGTCCACAGTAGACTAAGTGCCCACATGTGTCATCCTGTGGGACTATCTGTGATTTCCTTCTTTACAATATCATAATTCTATACATGTAGTGAACATCTTCAGCCTCCACGAGGGAAATCTCTGAGGAGAGATGGTGTCTCTTGCTCACCATGGGATCACTGGCAGCTGGTACCTAGTAGATGCTCGATAAGTATGTAATACTAAATGAATGAATGAATGAATAAAATGAATGCATGGTTGTTAGTATACACATGTGAACAATTCCAAGGTTTGTTTGTTTAAAATAAACAAACATTTGTGTTCACATCTGTGTAAATAGCTCACTTGTCTGCCCTATGCAGACAGCCCCGGGAGGCTCACTGCCATTCCTTTCTTCACTTGCCAGGATGCCTCTAATCTATAGGCCGGGCTGTGCCATGTCAGCATTTCTGAGACAGGTAAAGGACTTCTAGGAAGGTTAAGTTAGAACCACAAGTTCCATTCCCAGACCAAGGAACCTATGGCACACAGCATCATTAAACTGAAGGTAATGGCTTGTGAATACATTGGAAATTTCTTCAGAGGTCCACTGGCGTGCATGAGAAGACTCAGGCTGGGTTTCCATCTCCTTTTGTGTGTAACTAGCACATTCATATTCTCATGAAGCTCTCGGTGCAGTAATACAGTGTGGGTGACAATCAGGTGTTCCCTTGCAGAGGCCACTGAATTTCATCATGCATCCCTCAATCATTTATTCCCCGTTCAGTCCTTATTTTCTTATCCATTACCTCCTTCAGTCCTTCAGTTAGACCCTAGAATATAGAATCCATCCATCCATCCATCCATCATTTGCTTTTTTAAGCATCTGTTCTTTGCCTAAGACCAAAGTCTTGCCCCACAGTGGGGCAATTCTCAGGCATGGTCCATACAGTCTCCCAGAGGCCCCCAGCAGGGCTGAGTGGCCATTGCCCATAGCATCAATCTGCTGCTTCACATAACTTTTACTAACCTGCCTCAATTCCTTGTCTCACTTCTCCACTCTCTCACTGTGCTCCCTAAAATCACCTTCCAGATAAATAACTTGTACCCAAACCCTTGTCTAAAGGTCTCTTTTGGGAAAGACAAAGCAAGACATCATCAAAGAAACAGGTTCATTTCTTCTAGATCACCTACGCTACCTATGATTATGCATTTATTAGAGCCAGTCTTTGCTAACTGTCCATGTCCATCTTTAGCTCCAAGAGAACTGAGACCCCCCGCAGCTGTTAGCTCTCCATTGACTACCTAGTGTCTGGCACAAAGCAGACGCTCAAGGAATCTTTCTTAATGAATAAAAGGATATACCAGGCTGTGTCCCCAGTGCTAGGAATTAAACTATTTTGACTCAATCCCTGCTCACAGCCTGAGAGAAGCAAAGTGTAGTATTTATAAAATACTTTCACTGAAATAAATGTCATTCATTAGCCTTAGATGTTAGGAGGTCTTGGGAAAGTGTACTGAACCCAGCTGAAGGATGACCAGTGAAGGCTTCCCAGGGAAGTGATCCCAAAGCCTGATCACCCAGGGGAAGAAGGGCACATACGCCTAGAGTCTGTGGGATTATTGAGAGAGGCAGAATACAAGGATCTTCTTCATGAGCTTGGTAGTTAGGAAGGTTAAAGTTACAGCACCCTCGAACTCAGAGGCTTGGACCAGACTTATAATATTGTAAATATCAATAATGGAAACTGAATAGCAAAGGTATGGGCACCAGTGTGAGCAGTGACGTTGAGTGCTCAGATGTGGCTGGTTTAAAAACTAGGTTGATGTAAAAATCCTCTTGTGGAGGTGCCCTCTCATGTTCGGGAGGTGGTGATTAGTGAGGCCGGGGGCCTGGCCCAGGAAGCTTCCCGTCTACCAAGGCTTTATGAGTCCCCAGGGGCTGGGAGTCATGTTTAGGGAGCACATGCCTCCCCCGCAGAGCCTCTGAGTTCTGAACTCTGCTCCTGTCTTTCAAGATCTATACCTGCAACTGTCAACAGACTCTGTTTTCATTTGTAAATGTCCTTAACGGTGGGACAGATTTGCAAAATTGTCCGTCAACCATCATCACTGAGTGGGATCCAAGTCTGTCTCTTGAATTATGGTGAGGCTGAATGTTGTAACTAACAACCCCAGAACCTCAGTGGCTTAATTTACAAAAAGTGTATTTCTTACTCATGTTACGTGGAGTTGGAAGTTTGAAGGGTCGTCTTCCAATACT
Source organism: Delphinapterus leucas (assembly GCF_059928025.1). NCBI lineage: Eukaryota > Metazoa > Chordata > Mammalia > Artiodactyla > Monodontidae > Delphinapterus > Delphinapterus leucas. The sequence goes on from NC_143148.1 coordinate 40,338,881, forward strand.
GTGATTCAGAGACCCAGAGCTCTTCAATCTGGTGGTTCTGCCATCCCCTGGGGTCCCAGAGTCATCCCTGGATGCTCTACACCCTTCCTCCCAGCAGAATAGGGAAAAGCCTCGCAGGTTGCATGGGAGGTTGTACTGGTTGGCCTGGGGAGGTCTGCTGTTGCTGTTCACATACCATCGGTCATAACTCAGTTCCATGCTCCACTGAAATGCATGGGAGCCTGAGAGCAGCTGTGTTCCCAGGCAGGAAAAAATAACAGGATTTTCTGAAGACCTAGACTTCTCTCCCATAATTTCAAGACACATTTGAAAGGATGGGGCCATGAGAAGATAACCAAAGATGACATTCCCTATCAGTTAATGAAATGCAGTCTGCCTTTACTTTTCTTGATGAGATCATCTTTTCTGCTTTTCACTTGATATGAAAAGTCTGTTGGACACATTGACCTGGAATTCGACTGGCAAAAGTGTGTTAATATTAGGAGTTACTGGAGAATATGTATCCAAAATACCTTTCTCACTTTAGGAAATATAAGGTCAAAAAATTAGTGATGTTCAAGGAATGGACTTCCTCTTTGGCAAAAAGGAGTGATGTTAGTTCTTAGGAAGAGTTCAGAGAAACTGTGTGTGTGTGTGTGTGTGTGTGTGTGTGTGTTTATTGTATGTGTGCCGATTGTGTGTGTGTGCATCCAAAAGACCTTGGAAGAGGTGATGTCAAGATATAGCAAGTGAGAATGTATCCCCAATATCTGTGTCCTAGAAAAGCTCTACTTTAGAATCATGGGAGCCGAAATGATTTTTTCTTTATTAAGAACAGAGTTGAGCCTCCAAGGTCAGCAACCATGTTAGATTGTTATTATAATCATCTCCATTTCAAAGGGAAGTAAACCAAGACTGAGAGATGTTAAGAATTTCCCCCCAAGGTTACACAGCTACTAAGTGGTAGAGGTGGGATTGAAACCCTCCAAATCTGGCGTGAGAGCCCATGCTCAACAGTATGGTTTTCTAAGCCTGTTGGAAGTAGTTGCACGTTGCAGGAAAAATGCATGCAACTCATTGGTAAACACTGCATACGACTGCCTGAAAATTTGGTGTGAAGTGGAAGAAACAAAATCCATAGCCCCCTACCCACTACAACCATGGTTAAAATTTTAGCAAAAATTAGAACAAACAGTATTTATTAATCACCTCACTCCCCATGTCCCACCATCAGAAATCATTCTTGCTAAATGACTAATTCTGTCCAGTCTTTCTTCTTTATACTGTTGAATCACCCTTAGTATCTTCTCTAACCTTGGAGTTAGAGAAGGCAAATAAACCTCAGGGTCAGTCCAGACTGTGCTTTTACTGAGAAGTCTGTTTTCCAATGCAGAATCGCAGTTTTGGAAACTACAGACTCAGGGATGATACTACTCGTAATAGATCCATTTCAGGAAAGGTGGTGTGGCCAGTGACAGCTTCCCAGTGATGTTGCAGTTCTCCATGGCAATTGGGTGCTCTAAGTACACTGTTATTAACATGTGTGCATTGAGTCCAAGTATTGTGACATCTCTCCTTTTCATCTTACTATGGAATAATAGAAATAATTGAGGAAAATTTAAGTAGAGTTCAATAGACACACCCATTCATTCCTCCAATATTAATTGGTGTGTCCTCTGCACAAAGTGCTGTAGCAGGTATGAAGGGTACAACACAGATAAAGTTGGACCTTATGGTGTGTTTTCTATCTGGAGTCTGGGAAAAGGGCTGTGGGAGTTCAGCCCTTGGCCACCAGTGTTATTTGTTCCTCTTAAGTATGGGAGGTCGAAGGGACATCTCAATATCACCAGTTTACTGAGGAGAAAACTGAGACTGTAAAACATTTAGTGACTTACTGACGGTGAGACACAAGTAGAAAGTAGTCAACCCAGAGCTCAAACCTACGTTTGTGATGTTTCTAATGTAAACCAGGGCATTGTAAGAAGTTAGAAATTGTCATTTAGATACATTGTACCAAAAATACCACAAGACCCATTCTGCCTAATAACTACTTTTCTAATCTTCGTGAAGCATCACGATGACAGATACCTGTCAGGATATTCTTCTAGTTATAAGCCCAAAACAAGCCCATGTTTTCTCTGCCTCTGAAATTGTGCAGTAAAGTACCTAGCACAGTGCTTGGCACTGGACAAGTGCTCAGTGTATATCATGTAATTCTGCACTTGTCACGTTTGAGATGATGATCACGTGATTACCAAATTATCTGCTTCTCAACTGTGCAGCCCCTCAAAACAATCAGGACTATGCTTATTTTGGTCTCTGAAGCATTTCCATAAATTATTGAGGGAAAAAGTACCAGTTTACTAGCAAATAAAATTTTAAATCTTGGCACAAATCTGTTATAATTTCAACATGTTTAAAAAGGTGCCTTTGTTCATTGTCTCACTCCTAACGATTATTGCCCTTAAGCCTTGGGCTGGTGTTTATTTATTAACAAGGAATGGATTTGAGTTGGGTAGGAGTAGTCACATGACACGCAAGGTAAGCCTTAAAAGGAGCTTTTCTTCTTGGCCATATCACATGTGTATAAATTACCTTCAGCAGGGAGAGTTTTATTATTAATCATTTCTGCCAATAAACATCTCATTAAATCTAACTTTCACTTATGGAGCATGCAGTTGTCATTATATAAATATTATTTAATTACGTAATGGCTCAACTGTTAAGAAATCTGTATTTAACTGATATTCAAACCACACTCATAAAATGCTCTATCCTAGGGACTATTTGAGAATTCCATAATCTTTTGATTAAAGACTGTAGTATTTTATTGATTGTATTTGGTTAAGCCATGTTGTCTTTATACTAAGGTGTGTTGCTATTAAAAAATGATTAAACATTTTCAAGAGAAGAGCCACTTCATATTCACCCACCTTTCATCTCCATATTATGAATTATATATTATTCTTTTACTTTTATATCCTTAATACATTTTTCTCTCTCTCTGTAGGTGATTATACAGTGACCCATTCATATAGCTCATGAGACGTCTCTATTTTTTATGAATGTCTGTACGTATGGAGGAAATGAGTACAAAATTTATAACCAGTTGGACCATATAAATTTTTTGTGTGTAGAGGGGTATAGTCATCACACTGAACTGTTTGAATTTAAGAGGAAATTATCTTAGAATAGCATGGAGAGTGACGAATGTTTAAATCTAGAACCTCCCTTTAGCCTAGTACGTGACCAAATTCCACATAAGTCGAGGGTTTGGGAAGGCTCACTGTAACGCTACTTTGATTTATTATATGAGAGACGGCAGGAGACTCAGAGGCCAGAGCATGATGAGTGGGTGTTGGCTGCTAGCTGCTGAGAAGAGGGAGGATGGAGATGGAATTGGGCTGAGTCAAGTTTAGGGAACTAACCTATGAAGGGTGATGGTGTCCAAGGAGGCATGATACACCCAAATTTGGTCTCAGCTCAATGCGTATTTCCAAAGTAATCCAACATCAGAATTCTTCAGGGAGCAGTTACACTTGAGATGTGGTTAGTGCCAGAACGGCTTGCAGCCTGCCCCAAAGAGAAGGCAAGAGGAAGAGCTTGGGATCATCCCAGGAAATGCGGCAGGTAAATGACCCACAATAGAGTGTAAGCTCTGCGAGGCCAAGACCCACACCTTTCTGGTTAGTGGTTATATCCATAGCCTCCAGCATAGAGCCCAGCACACTAGTTTTCTAGAAATACTTGCCAATTTGTGGGTGGAGGGAGGATGCAGCCAGTGTCAGGGCACAGATGGAGTATCAGATTTTGTGAGCTTGGGTTTAGTACATGGTTGGAAACCTGAGGCATACCTCCAAGAAAAAGCCAGCTATGTGGACTAGTCCTAGAGTAAAAGACAGCATCTTAGGACAAGGGAGGGTATGTGATGCTCAGAGCTCACTCAAGGAGTGATGGGTACCAATCTTAGGTGGGATATGTGTCTAGTGTTCTCCTTATGCATTCAGTGATCATTTACTGGGCACTAGCTTTGGTCCAAACATCATGTGAAACGTTGGGATGCAGAGATAAAATGTCATGATATCTGGCTTGGGAGAACTTCTTCCCTAGTTGGGAGAAACGCATTCAAACACCATTACAGGGTGGGCCGGCACAGGGCGGTATGTGCAGAGTCTCGGCACAGCTGCCTCCAGGATGGTGGTCTGGATGTCAGGTCTTTGAGAATAAGTTCTGAGAGCCCAGATTCTTCTCAGTAGCAGGGTTTGAACATTCTAGAAACTCCAAATTACATTTAAGGTGTTGGTTATTTCATTTTAAAAAAAACACTTGAACTGGGTCAGGGAAAGGGCTTTACAGATATTAACTCATTTTATCCTCCCAGTAATATTGAGGAATAGGTACTAACATTCCATTTTACAGATGACGAAGCAAGAATTCAGTGGTTAAGCCATTTGCTCGAGATCCCCCAGATAGTATTTGGGGAATTCTGAATTTGAACTCAGAAAATTTCACTCCAGAATTCATAATCTTAAACCTTACACTGTAGTGTGCACAATGATGGGTTCAGAGACAGGGTAGGTGAGTGTGAGGTGAAGTTGCTGGAGGCGGGTGGGTGGGTGGAGGTGTCTGGGCGTGTCTGGTGGAAGATATGGACGAGTTAAATCCCTCTGTGGAGGAGAAAGGCCAGCCATTTTAGAACGGGACTCCGGTGAAAGTGAAGGCATGAGCATAGAAATCCATTTGTTCATTCAAGAGCTATTTATTTCGCATCTACACAGCATGCCGGGCCTTGCACTAGGTGCTGGCCATGCAGCGGTAAGCGAGGGTTGGGGTGGGGGGGGGGTGAGGCCTCCTTTGCTTGGAGCTCCCAGGCTAATGAAGAATTCAGACAAGCCAATGGGTGATTCCAACAGCATCCAGTAGGTCAAGTCCAGCATAGTGGGGACACAGAGGATGGGCTCCTGACCTGGTCAAGGGAGGATTTCTAGAAGTGCAGCACGGAGAGAGCAGCATTGAAAGGATCTAAAATGAAGGCTGAGAAGCATGTTCAGCCATTTAGCAAGGGGAATGGAGGCAAGAGTGGGGGAGTTTCAACTTAAAGAATCGTAAAAGAGGCAGCAATCGAAAAGGATCTCGGGTTCAGAGAGACTAGCTGGTCAGCAAGCACTGCCCCTGGGGTTCAGAATGGTGTCCAGAAGGCCTCGCCAAGGGCAGAGGCTTTGTATCGCAGAGGATAATATTACTGACCATATTTGGTTCTTCAGACCCAACCCAACTTTCCCCTTGTATCATCAATTTAGCAGGTTTAACTAAATATGATGTTTCTGTTCCAGTCTGCTTTGTGAAGCGCTTATGAAAAGACCCTTTATAAATCTCTATAATAATGAATTATGAACAGCAAAAAAAGGGCTGCAGCATCCATCCTCTGTCCTGCTCCTCCAAGGGGAAAGCTGAGTCTGATTCATATATTCCGCTTCGTCTGGCCTTGTTTTCTTTCGAAGACAAGAGGACAACATAACCTTAAGCTCTCTGGTAGAAGTAAAAGATTGATGCAAACTTTACTGTGTAAAATGTGGGTCCTTTTCAGCCAGAAGTGAAAACAATTGAATACTATAAAAACGCACAACATACTTGAGAAGAACTTATTTTATTCAAACGCTAAGAACCTTCACCCTAGGAGAAACCTCTTTATGTGAAAATAAATAAATTAATATGCGCCTCATAAAAAAATAGATGTCTCTGGCAGTTTCAAATCTTGAAGCCCGAAAGTCTGACTGCCTCATTTTAAAAATGCAGACACCAATGAAATGACCCAGGACGTGACATAACTCACTTAAGATCACCAAATATGAATGGGTAAATTCACACCCAGAGAATTTGACTCCAGAACCTTCTTTCACAACCACAACAATATGTTCAGTCTCGCCTTCCAGACCATGTTGAAAAGTTCGCCAGTCATCCTGAGATGCTCCAGAGCACGTAGAAGAGAGGAACTGCCGGAGCCCTCGATGGCTGGGCCCACCGCTGAGAGAGCTGAAAACACCTCTGATGGGAAGTTGTCCCGACACCACCTTCTGGGAGTTCACATCTCATTGTCAGGCTCATTATAAAAGAGCACCGATGTGTCTGATTAAAATGGCTTGAGCAGAGGACGTGGCTACCAACCTCCCGGGGGCATCGTCAGTCACAGCACCCAGTGCAATCCAGCCCAGCCTGGACCACTGGCGTGTGACACCCAGTCGTGGTTCTGTTCACAAATCCACTGAGAAAGCAGAAGGCAGAGGAGAGCTGGCCCAACGACAGCTCGTAGAATAAAGACCTAACTGGACTTTACCCCAGAAACAAATCTATGGTACAATCCACTATAAAAAAAATGGACATAATTACAATGATCACTGTTAAAACGTTAAAGGACAAAACCACAAATAAACAAAACACTAACATAGTCTCAAAGTGCATTAAGAAAAGCAGAATATCCAAAGTATGGATATGGGAGGTGAAAACTGCACTTTCCCCAGGATAGACAACGATCACCAGCAGCATTATTGTTACTATTAACAATATTATTATTATTATTATAATCACCATGTTTTAGTGTCAGCTACTCTGCTAAGCATTTCAGATGGATTAATTCATAATTCATCAATCTCCACAACAACACTACGGGATGGGTTTTTTATCCTTATTTTCAAAAAAAAAAAAAAGAAAATGAGGCTTAGTTGGTATGCCCAAAGTCACAGGACTAGTAAATATGGAAGTAGGGTGTTCAGAGTTGGTTAATTAGGGACTGACAAGATCCTCTATGACCTGAGCCCTTTCCACCCTTCTGCTCCACCATCCCCAGTGGGTCAGCTCGTCCCCAGAGGGCTGCTGCAATCCCGAGCATTGGAAGCAGGCAGAAAGGCTTTTCCCTTCCTCCATGCGTCTCTTATGAGAAAGCCTTTCTGTACATCTGCCATCATAGCTCATTGACCAGAAGTGGATCCTGAACAAATTATCCCACTGGGGATATATTTTTAAAGCTCCCAGGATGCTTCTCTTGTGCAGTCTGGATAGACAACCACTGGTCAAGACTAATTTAGATTCACTGGCTGGGTCTCAGAGGGGTACAGACACCCCTGAGGCACCAGGTGCCAGGCACTGAACAACTTGGGTCCCTTTGGCAAAGAAGATGGGGGTGGGTATTAGCACGTCCACACCCCAGGCTCCCACAGCCAGCATGGGGAGGGGCAGTGATCTCATGGAGAACACACACGTCAAGCTGATTGAGGATTCCTCGTGGCCACCCTGCTCATTCGGAAGGTCCAGTTTCCATCACAGACCCCCAAGGTCCTGGGTTCTTTGCTGGCAAGGGGGTGATTACAAATGCTTTTGCAAATTATAGGGAGTCCTGTTGTAGGGAGATTTTTTGGGTGGCAGGAGAATGACGGCTTTTCCATCAAAGAGGAGGCCACTGGGCAGAAAGAAGGCTGAATGACCGAGTGGTTCTGCTGCAAAACCCTTTCTAAGACATTCATCGAAGGGAAGTGTCAAAGATAAACATGCAGATTCTTTGAGGGACCAAATTATAGCCAGGTGTTTTCTCCCCTCCCCTCCCCTCCCCTCCCTTCCTCCCCGTCTCCCTTCACCCCTCCCTCTCTCCTTCTCCCTCACCCTCCCTCCTTCTCTCTCCCTCTCCTGTTTATCATAATGGTGAACTTAATCACGATGAACTGAGTGGGGCCTGGTCCTCTTGCCCTGTACTCACACTGCTCCTTTAGGATGACAACCTCCCATATCACATATCTAATGTCTATTATGTTTAATAATAAATGTTATTCCAGCCAGGCTATTAGTTTCTCAAAGGCAGGCGCAATCCCCTCTCTCATTTTCCTCAACTTCTCTAGAGGCCAACACGATGCCCGGCCCGTGCAAGGCACTCAACGTCCAGTTAGCAGTGGACTGTCGGGTCTTCTGTAGCACAGCCTTGAAGGGAGAGACAGCCCACCCACCTGGGCTGAGGAAGCGGAAGCCACTGCAGGAGGTGAAGTACTCACACTTCAGTGATTCAATGAACCTTGTGAAAACAGGAGCGTGTGAGGTTCAGGGGGCCCCGCCTCTCTGAGGCGGACCATGACGTGTCAGGTGGGGCGGGGATGCAGCAGAGTGCCTGTGCCCTGCTCACGCCTCTCTGTAGCAGTCAGTGGTTCTCAACTGCACATCAGAATCACCTGGAAGACTTGTTAAGACAGATTGTGCTGCTTCCCCATTTGTGACTCACTGGGTCTGGGATGGGGTCTGAGAACGTGCCGGTCAAACAAGTTCCCAGGCGAGGCTGACGGTGCTACTCGGGTACTTTGGGAACCACTCTTCCTGACATCTCCCAGAGGAGTTCGCTCTCCATCTCAGGAATTCACAAGCTCTCCTTAGGATTGTTGCGAAGGACCGGGTCAGCCCACATCTCTCTGAAAGGAGGCTGACCCCTTCCACCAGGTCTCTGGGTAGACACCAAGTCTTAGGGAGACAGTGCTCAGAGCCAGGCCTTCCTCAATGGAGCTGGTGAGCGTCATGACTCACGAGGCTGGGGGAAGAGTGAAGAGCAGCGGCCCCTCCTCTAAGTGCAGGGCTGCAAGGTGGGGGCCCAGCGGGGCACTCAGCACTGAAGATGCTCACTTCTAGCTTTCAGGACTCCCACCTCGGGTCCTTGTTCCCACAGTCACTGACAGTGTCTTTATCCATCAGAGCCTTTCAACAGACGCTCAGCTCCCCTTGCACGACCCTCAGACCTCCTCATCTCGGGGCCTCTTGCTCTGTCCTGGGTTTTCCATGTCTGCATTTGAGTTCTCTTTGGCCTGGTCAGAGTTCTCCAATGTGCTTGGCAGTGGGGTATGCATTTGAAAAAAAAAAAAAAAAATGGCAGGGATAATCACAGCCTGCTTGATTTCTGAGGTAAAAATAGATTCTCTGCATTGTGGAGAAAGCAGAGGCCAAAAAAGCCCAGAGCAACGTCAGTTCTCTCTCCAGTGGCAGAAACACCTGGAATTGCTGCTTAATTATCTCAGAAGCAACGGTGCAATTTAGAGGTTTCAGGAACAACGTGAGGGACCTCACGTGTTGTTTTGGCAGCTGCCAATCACCACGGGATCCAGCCCAGAAGCTGAGGGTGCATCAAGTTCATCACTTATGAACCGATGTGACCTTGGGTACGTTCCCTCTCCTCACTGGGCCCTGGTTTCCCATCAGTAATTTGGGGGAAATTGTACTTGGTTTTCAGGGCCAATGTGACAACCCACTGAAAGAACATTTGCGAATGCTCTTGGGGAAGAAAGAACTGGTTGGAGCTGGAGGAGGAGAGATAGGAACTCTGCTGTAGTAAAGGATGGACCCGAGGCAGGGACTCAGGAAGGAGGGGTAAGTGAGATTTATTGACCTAAGGAAGCAAGAGCCCGGGGAAAGCAGGGACTACTACTAAGGGAGCTGGCAGAGGTTAGAGGAAGACAGGGACAAGAGGCAGCTTGGGTATAGTTTTCTGTTGATACAGGTTTCTGATATAGTTTTCTGTTGTTGATGGGGTGTCACTGGATGGTTTTAAACAAGGACGGACATCAGAGTTGTAATTTAGAAAATGTGGGGAAGATAGGAATGTCCTGGAAGCAACAGAGCCCAGGGATAAGTCTTCGACCAAAAAAAGTCAGAAACAGTGCAGAGGAAGTGGGGATGGAAAGTAGGGACATGTAAGATTTTTTTTTTTTGGAAGACTGAAAAAACAGGCCTATTGCTGATTAGAAATAGCTTTAAATTAGCATTTGCAAATGAAGGCCTCTTTCCCTGCCTCCTTCTCAAGCCACTTGCCTCTGGAGGGGGCTTTAACTCAGACTCGGCCCCCTCTCAGCCAGGTCCCCGCTGTCCCCCTCCTTGCCTGAGTGTTTTGGCCTGTTGTCTCCTTCCAGGTCCTGAGCTAAGAGGTTCACCCCGCCGACCACAGCCAAGGGAAAAGAACATCCAAATGGGAGGAAACCGCAGAGTTTTCTGTTTTCTTCTGCAAGAGAAAGCAAGGTTATTTTTGGCCCCTTTCAGTACAAATCAGATTTTTTCTTTCTTTCTTTCTCAAAGCCCTGTGTCTGGCAGGCTTCAGGCAGGGGAGCAAACATTAGAGCTCGCATTTTGAATACCGTTGCATTTTTGCTCGGTGTCAGTTTTGTTTCTCTTCCTCTGCTTGGCTGTCTCCCTTGTCTCAGGATTGTTGACTTCCTTCAGACGCTGCTCTCAAGCCAAAGAAAGTAAAAAACCTTCCTCAAGGATGGGGAGCTTTGGTTGGAGAGAAAGAGAAGGACAGAAGGGAAGCATCCCACAGTCTGGGTCTGGCTGTGGACCAAGCGCTTTCACACACAGCCCCACATTCTCGAATTAACTCTCTGGCTCGGAGATGCTGAGATGCCCCAGGAGGCACAGGGCCGGTGGGGCGAGGCCAGAAGTGAAGCCAGCTTTCCGACCGTATGGCCACCTTGTTTCCATGTTCGGCTGTGCCTCCTTTGTGGGTTATGAAGTTTGCTGGTGTCCCCTGTAGCAATGGAACCAGGAGTTAGGAGTCCAGGCTTGACCCCAACTGCTGTGGGTTATAGCCCCGCCTGATCTAAGTTACTGAACCTCCATGAGTGTCAGTTTTCCTGATTTGTGAAATGGGCATAATAACAGTGGATTGTTGAGTTGATGTGAGGGTTAAACGAGAGGATCCACGTGGAGAATTTGGGGACTGCCTGGAACATGCATCGTGCTGGCTGAGTGTGTATGTGTGTGAGTGCTGTGTGCGCTTGTGAAAACCACACCGCCCGCTTTACCTGATGGTCACCCGATTTGTTAAAGTCCTGCTTGGGCTGTTTGGCGGAAGTTGTAAATTAGTTTTGATTCTTAGAAGATTCTTTTCTTTTCCTCCTTCTATTCCGATGGAATTTTTCCCTTAAGGCAGTTCAGGTTAATGTAACCTGTAAGAATGTGGCAAACAGCAATTGGAAGGATTTTCCTATTTAATTCCATACATCAGTTTGCACATTTTGAGCCAGAGTCATTTGTGGGTACGATGACTCTGGCGACTTTTTTTTTTCTTCAATGAAATGTAACATGGGCACGCACGCGCACGCACGCACACACACACACACATACAGACAAACATCATCCTGGGTGGCGCTGTCTAAACCCCACCTTTTCTCCTTTCCAGTTCTTTCTCATTTTGAAAGGAAATTCCTCTGCTTGCCTCATGGAAGGTCCTTCAAAAGTTCCCACCCTGACTAACACCAAATGACAATTAATAGAAGAATGATAAATCAACACCATTGAATGCGCACCTGCTATGTCTTGAGAACTTAGCTTGTGTTCTGTCCAATCTTTACAGCTGCCGTGAAGTTTACACCCATTTTTCAGTTGAGAAAAGTAAGGCACAGAAAGTGAAGGACGAAGGCATTCAGACAAATTAACGAAGCAGGCTGATAAAGGAAGGCATTCCTATCTGGTTTCAAACGTGGTGTTTTGTTCTGCTTTATTTTTCATCTTTATACCAAGGTGCTTCTCCTTCAGGACAAAAGGGCTGCCTGCCTTGTTCCCTCGGTGTCCCCAGTCTCCAGCACATATTTGCAAGTATTTGTTAAATGCTAGCAGAAACAGGCACATGCACACACACACACATACACACACATAGAGACTGTTATTGTGGTTGTCTTATTTTTTATAAGATATCCCTGGCTCTGGACTCCAGCTTCAGCGCCCATGGTTAGGAGGAGTGGGGCAGGCACATGGGTTTGGCAGCCGGCAGTCACAACGGGATCCAGCCCAGAAGCTGCAGATGCCTCAAGTCCGTCACTTATGAATGATGTGACCTTGGCATGTCACCTCTCCTCCTGGGGCCCTGGGTTCCCTATGAGTAAGTTGGGGGAAGATCTCAGAGGGCTCAGAGGGACAGCTTTCTGAGGGATCTGGCACCACGGAGACATTCCAATCCTGCCTGCTTTTTCTCACACCACAGAGACCACTGAGCATCCTGGGACTGGTCTCCATATTTGAATGTGAACCAATTAATTACTACTGACATAAACGAATGGCTGGCATCTAGTCGCTAGCACCCTAAATCAAATATTCTCAATTTTCCAGGCCTACGGAATAGCACGCATGAAGCACCAACTTTTCTCACCATCACTCACAGGCACCACGTTAATCCCATGAGCACTCATTGCACCGGCAGAAGAAACATGTGGATCTGACTCCTGGGGTTTACTTAAGGGCTTCTTGCCCTGACTGATGGTGGGCACGTGAAAACATTTGACCCCCCCCAACCCTGGGAAACCCCTTCTGGTCAGGTTAGGCTTCCTGCAGGTGTAGAGACTGTGCAGAGGTGAAGAACGCTAGCACAGGAGAAGCTGTATGTGTACATATTGAAAGGAGAATTGCTACGGGCTCCTTTATTTGTCTATTGAATGAAGGACTGTTTCTTTCAGGATAGCATTTCCTAACGTTTTCTCTGAAAAACATTGTTTCTGCGGTCTGCTAATCAGGTACATTGGAAAAAAAGAGAGAGCGAGTTGGAAGGAGAGAAAGAAAAGAGTATTCTTTAGTCAAATAATTTTGGGAAATCCTGGAATAAACAACGTTAGGCTTTTTTTTTTTTTTTAATTGCAGAATTTCTGGGCGTCTTTAAGAGGTTAATGTGCATTATGACTACACGAAAGATAAACATGGTATCGTGCTCTTCTGACAACAGAATGTTTTCCCCCTCTCCGAACGTCCCAGGGAACTAGTGTTCTGTACCACACTTTGGGAAAAAGAACTTGCATAGAGGAAGAGAAACTGGATTCTGGGCCTTTATGCAAAGTTTTCGCACAGGTTGAAGTAATTCCAGGTGATTCAAGGCAAGTGAGGAGGTAATCAGTAGGTACTCAGTCTGTAGAGAACCTCCTTCTCCACAGCAGCTCCGCTCGTGAACTCCCCCACAGCAAGCTGGCATCCTGGGTGCTCCGTCCAGGTAGGTCTCTGCCATGCCTTCAGGTGGGCATTCTAAGCTTAGCAGAGCAGACATCTGGGCATCCAGAACAAAGCGGAGAAGGGAGCCATAATAATAAAGAGGACGCCACTCAGCTTCCTTTCCTGGCCTTTGCTTCTTGCACCCAGACAAACGACATGCAGCAGACTCTGGGAAAGGCTTTTAGGAAAGGGATTTTATGTGTGTGTGAGTAGAGGTGTTGCCTTGGGGGCATGTGTAAGCCCACACCTGAAGCGATTGTATGCCAGAGGGCCACGGTTTGAGAAACCCTTGTGAAGGCCATATGGAAGCTGGGATGGCACAGAGCTATTGGCAAGGGATGGCGTCTACTGGGTGGACCACGGCAGCTGACTCAGGTATGACCAGGATGGTCCTCAAGGATTTGGTGGTCTAGGTAATTTCTCTAAGTGGGGTGGGTGGCCATGAGTCCTTACAGGCTTCCCTGTATTCGTGACTAGTCTCAGGATCTTAATGTGCAGGCTCAATTTTAACTTCAAACAACTGAAGAAAGTTGACTTTTGGAGGTGAGACCAAATGTAGATTTAGGGGAGCCTGGAGTTGGTGAGGTTCTGAGTCTTGCTTGAGGACAGCACACAGAGGCACCCGGCCCCCACCCGGGGGGCAGGCTCTGTTAGAGGGGCTCTCACTCAGCCCTCCCTCCTGAGGCACAGAGATTGGCTCAGAGCTAAGCTGATAAAGAGAAGGTGATAAGGAAGGGCAGGAATTTCAGAAATGCTATTGCTTCACTTTCCAGAGGCTTCCCAAACCCTGACCTCAAACTACCCTTGCTCTCTGAAAAAGTGGATGGCGAGTCAGGGAGCTTCACTGACACGGCAGCCCTGGCCTTGCCTAGGCTGTTGGGCTTAATGTTCCAGAGGTTTCTTAAAAGGCACTTGGAGATTTCAGTTTTCTTTCGGTTTTAGGGAAGGGGAGCAGGCGTTAGCATTTGTTGAGTGATGACTGTGTATGGGAAAGGCCCTGCGTTCCCAGAAGTGGCTACACTTGGAATCCCTGGGTTTTGGGTTGGTTGTTTGCTTTATAAATGCTGATTCCTGGGGCCCACCCCAGGTAGCCTGATTTGATTGATCTGGAGTGTGGCCTGCGCCTCGGGGTTCGTGAGCCCCCCACCCCGCCCCCCAGGTGCGTCGAATTTGGGGCAAATTTTGAGAACCGCTGCACCGGAAGCTTCTGTCCCTCACTCCCAGTTACTCACCAGTAACCCAACCATGGGCACATTAGTGTCCGTTGAAGAAACAGAGGCTCAAAGAGCTCAGGACTTTCCCAAGAGCACACGGTCACAGGCTAGAACACAGGTTCCGAGGCCAGTCTTATATCACACTGAGTCAATAAATGTTGCAAAATCTGACCTGATTGGACAGTGACGCCATCATGGGCCTGTATGGGGCTTGGAGGAGTTGGCACCTGCTGCAGCCGTAAAGCTCACCCAATGTACCCCTCTCCGGGGCCCATTCCAAAGAGCAGGGAGTTGTACCCTGGGCCAGGAGCTAAGTGACTTGATTCCACAGCTATTAGGCCCACCCAGGAATCAGGATGGGCTAACACCAGGCCAAGTTTATTTTTCTTTTCTGTCAAGTGTGATCGCTGGAGAAGACTGCATGGGAAGTAATGCAGACACACGTGGGCCCTTGAGGGTGCGGGGTTCACAGTCCATCGAGGAGCCAGCCAGGCTTGACACGGCACCCCTCCTGCTGCACTTACTCAGACACGAGGCCACCTGCGTTCCCACTGGTCTTCAGGAATAGAGAATTGACTTGGAAGGGAAAAATGTGGCCAGGAAGGAAGCTAGGCCCTTATCTAGATTCAGACCCTTATCTATAAAGTAAGGATTAAAATCACCTATAGTTGTGATAATTAAATTATATATAATATGTATAATTATATATGATTATATATGAATACATATTGTATATTGTATTAATATATAAATATTCAAATTATACATAAAATGATATATGCTGTTGTAGACTAATGTATACTATTACATGTATAAACATTATTTTATGTATCATTATCATTTATATGTATATTTGCTCTGTGCACAGCTACGGTGAAAGAGCACCAGGCTGAGTCAGAGGCTAATCTCCATTGGTAACTCACTCCATCAGAAGCCAGTTGGAGTGGTTATACAAATTATGGTACATCCGTTGAATGGAGTTCTTTGCATCTGTTAAAAATGAGCTAAATCCATATATCCAAATAAGGAAAGCTGTCCAAGATAGACACTAAGGGCAAAGAGCAACGTGCAGAGCCATGGGAAGGGATAGCCCTTTTCCATAATGAAAAGCATTTACATATAAATATGTACATGTATAAAATGTAAAGCTAAAAACAGACTCTAGCTGTGCATACACACATGCATGTCCTTGGGGGGATGTGCATGTTTTCTGGAGAAAATACATTTCAGGAGAAAGTTAGAAAAGAGAGATCTGGCAAAAGGAAAAGGGAAAGAAGATTTTCCATTTTATTTTATGCTTTCTCCTTATTTCATACTCAACTGAACTGTTTACACGTTTCCTGTGTGTGTGCCTGTGTCTGTGTTTCAGTAACAGAAATAAAAAAATTTTGAGTTAAAACACAAAAGAAAACAAAGCCTGGACAGACTCTGAGCCTCAAGCTTTTTCTCCGCGTTCTGGGCCAGCCCAGCAGACATGGTTGTTTTTCCAGCTGGGAATCATTTCATCCTCTTGCCCTAAATGCTGAGCGAGCCCAGATCCAGCAGGAGGCCAACAGAGGCCTGGTCCGAGGCAGGACAGCCACCCGCTTCCATGTCTGCTGTTGTCTTTAAGTACCAGCACACAGGTGGGTGTGTTTGGGGAGTCGGGGGAAGGAGCTAGACAAGCCTCAAGGAGGGAGAGAAATTGACATGCCTAATGAGGGAACCCATGTGGTCTGGCACCAGAGTTCCAAATGTTTTCAAATAAAACCGGAAATAAATTTAATCCAAAGAAAAAGGCTGATATAAATCGATGCACAGAAGCAGGAATCCTCTGGGTGAACAGATACCAACTTTGGGGCTAATTCTTCCCCTCACTTGCTGTAATGTGCTCAATGGTGACCCCACCCCCCAAAAGATGCATTGATACCCTAACCCCCAGAACCTATGAATACAACCTTATTGGGGAATAGATCTTTGCAAATGTACGTTAGGATTTCCAGATGAGATCATCCTGGGTTACCTGGATGGGCCCTAAATCCAATGGCAAGTGTTCTTACGAGACATTTCTACGAGACAGAAGGGGAAAGGACACATACAAAGGAGAAGGCCATGTGAAAATGGAGACAGAGATTGGAGTGATGCAGCCACAAGCTAAGGAACACGTGGAGCCACCAGAAGCCGAGAGGAGCAAGAGGAGATGCTACCCTAGAGCCTTTCTTTGGAGGGAGCTTGTCTCTGCCGACACCTTGATCTCAGACTTCTGGCCTCTAGAACTGTCAGAGAATACATTTCCATTGTTTTCAGCCACCAAGATGTGGTAATTTATTACAGCAGGCCTAGGAAACTAAGACACTTGCTGAAGAGACAGGGGTTGGCTTGGATTGACCTCCCAGCCAGGGGCAGACTCTGGGATTTGAAAAGAGAACAGGGAGGCCTCCACACCCACCCAGGACGCCCTGCCAAGCCCCCAACACACTCTGTGGGCCCTCATCTCCCTTTTCTAAACTTCTCCCAACACTCTCTACGGGCTTATTCTGCTTTATTTTTCTGCACGGAGCCTGTCGTGACCTGTTATTACTCATCTATTTGTAAAGTAACTGTCCATCCCCCCGGGGACGTGAGCTCCATGAGGGCAGGGCTGACAGCCCAGCTCACCTCTGAATCTACCCCTGGCCCAGTGCACGTAAGGGTGCCGAGATGATCTTTGAGGAAGGGAGAGAGGGAGCACAGAGGAGGGCCCTGAGAGGGATGTGGTGAGACCACACTCACACCCAGCCCCCAGCAGCCTACCGTCTAGGCTGGGAGGGAGGGAGGTAGAGCAGGTGCTGGGACGGCTGTAACACAAGGTCAGAAGGGTTAAGAAGGACATGGTAAGAAGTTGTAAGAAAGGGGCAGATAAAGTCCTAAGGGAGCAGAGAGATGCAGGAGATGACCTCCACCAGCAGGGATGGGGACACTCCGTCCCAAGGGGACATCTGACAGGTTTCACGGCTGTGATTGACTGCCCTGAATGGAGGAGAGAAGGCCTGCTGCACCGCATGGCCATTGTGAGAGGCAGTGAGGGAAAATGCAGAGGATGGAACAGTTATGAGCGGCAGTGCAGAGCAGGCCCGTGGGACCAGGCCAGTGATGGTGCTGTGTGTACTGGAGATGAAGAGGCCACGGAGGCTTCAAACCAGGAGCCTGCCCAGGTGACTGTCAGAGGCGCTAGGTGCACCTGACCCTGGACACCAGCTCCTTAACTTCCAGGAGGTTAGTCTACATTCCTTTCCATCCTTTACCACTTCCCAAAGCTCACAGTTACATTAGAAATGGCAACTATGCATTGAGTCAAGACTGTGCTAAGAAGGTTCCGTATTTCAATGTTTAATCCTTTAGACACATCCATACAATAGCATGATTATTCCCTTTTTGTAGATGAGACAGTTGAGTCTCAGAGCTGGTAATTGTGGAGATCAAGATTTAACCCTGAACATGCTGACTCTGGTAGCAGGCCCATGCTCTCACCGTGGCCTGTGGCCTTCCTCATTGTGAAGGGTGCCATGACTTCTGGAGTAGCTCGCACACAGGACTCTCCTCGGACCTAAAGCAGAGTTTTGGAGGGTTTAGGGCAGGGGTTATTCACCCCATCTTACAGAAGGGAAAGCTAAGAATCCAAGGAGTGGCGGGGTCTTTCCCAGGCCGCTGCAGACCTGGATGACAGGCACCAGTGTTTCATGCTTAAGGTCCTTTGCCTGGGATGCCCTGTATTCAGACTTGTGCCAGCACGAAAATGCAAGATGAGGTCAGTGGAGTTGGTGCGGGGTGGGGGGGGGTGTCAGGAACTGGAGTGCAATTTGCTGCAGACCCAATGCCTACTGAGCAGGGCTCCTCCCCAGAGCTCAAATCAGTGGGCAGTAAGGCAGCACATCCATCTCCAAAGGGCCTTCCAGGGAAAATTGTACTCCCTGGAAGGAGTTGGCTACATCCATCTTGTAGGACAATATGCTATTTTTGCCAGAGAGCTACAAGGCATAAATATAGATTTCTGAACGTTTTTTATGAGCTGACATGATGGCCTCTGGACACCTCTTCACTAAACCATAAAAAGCCAGACAGCCCTTTCCAGAAACTGCATCCACCTGTGTCCCAGATAGACCTGGGAGCCTGCAGCTACATGGCAGAAAGGGCCCCACTTTGTTGGGGAAAAAAACAAAAAAATCAACGGCCAGTTGTCTTTGAACTGCCTTGGAGATGCATGAAGCAATCACCTGGGGGCATTTTCTGTCTCCTGCTGTGACATCTCTTTCCTTGTGCCCTGTAACCAGGTCAGATCCTGGGGTGCAGACCAAATCCTGAGCCTTGCCCTCAGCCTCCATCTTCCTTCCCATTTTCCCCGTGCTCCTTTCTACCACAGGGCCTTTGCACCACCTGGGATGATCATCTGTCCCTGACATCTGTGCCTAGGCAACCCTTTAGTTCTCAGACCTCCATCAACCCCCCTGCGCCCACCATCTAGGTGACGCTCCTTTGTTTGCCTAGAACCATAGTCACTTGATTCGGGGCATTTACCCCAGTTTGTAAGGGTTTGTGTGGTTATTTGATTAGATCCTGTGTTCCCCACTTTACTGTAACCTTCATGAACGGTTGCTTCCATTACATTCCCAGAGCCTAAAAAGATGCCTGGTCCATAGTCATTTCTAGGTAAATAGTTACCGAATATACAGAAATGTGCCAATGAATGAATTAATAAATAAATAGATGAATAAATGAGTGAGCAGGCAAGCAATGGTTCTCAACCAGGGGAGAGTCCCCCCCCCCCGCCAGCCCCGGGATATTTGGCAGTGTTTTGAGACATTTATGTTAGTCATAACTGGGGAGGGTAGTGGTGGTGCTGTTGGCATCCAGTGGAGACAGGCCAGGGGCGCTGCTAAACATCCTACACAGAACGGTCCTCCCTTCTCCCAGCAAAGAATCTATCCTGCCCCAAATGTCAACAGTGCTGAAGGTGAGAAACCCTGTGAATTCATTTCCTAGGGCTACTGAACAAAGCAGTATAAACTGGGTGGTTTAAAACAACAGAAATTTATTCGAGTACAGTTCTAGAAGCCAGGAGTCCAAAATCAAGGTGTTGGTAGGGTTGGTTCCTTCTGGAGGCCCTGAGGCAAAGTTGACTCCTTGCCTCTCTGCTGGTTTCTGCCGGTTGCTGGCAATCCTGGGTGTCCCTTTGCTCACAGCTACATCTCTCCAATCTCTGCCTCTGTCTTCGTACGGCCTTCTTCCCGAGGTGTCTCTGTGTGTCTCCTCCTCTTATAAGGATACTAGACATTGGCTTTAGAGCCCAACCTAATGACCTCATCTTAATCAATTACAATGGCAAGGACCCTATTTCCGAATAAGGTTACCTTCACAGGTACTGGAGTTAGAATTTGAACATAGCTTTTTAGGAGACACTGTTCAACTCACTACACCCTGGTTTAATGGAAAGTTAATTATATTCATACACACCCTCCCCCCAAAAGAAAGGGGCAAAGAAACCTGCCCTTTGTCCTCTCTTCTCTCACATCCCCGTTGTTGTCCAGGCACTCAGCCAGGTGCCTGGGGGGCTCCTCAGCTTTCCCTCTGCCCAACCCTCTCAGCCACTGTCAGCCACCTTCACCTTGTCAGTACCTTACCTGAGGAATCCACCTCTGCGTTCAAAATCTTCTCCTTTACGCTGGAGCATCATACTAAGTGGGTGATATGCATTCGATCCTTGCGCCAGATCTATAAGCTAGGTATTCCTATTGCCCCATTTACAGATAAAGAAACCTGAGTTCAGAGGGATAAATAAAGAGCCCAAGCTTACGCAGCTGGTAAATGACAGAACCTGGTCATCTGAGGGGAAAGCCCATGCGTGGCCCTGTTTTCTGGGGGCTTCTCCACCCCCTTACTGAGCTCCCAGCTCCTCTCCTTTGCTCTTCTGGCAGGAGCTTCACCCTGTGCTCTCATAACTGGAGGGACTTGCCTCCCTCACAGCCCTTTCTCTCGGCATTATTCCTGTTTGTTTATATTCCTCTCTCCCCTCTAGACTATGAGGGCTTTCAGGGTGAGTACAATGTTGATTTCATCCCTGGGTTCCCAACTCCAGTACCTACCTGCAGAGCACACACAGCCTGTCGATGGTTAAATAAACGAATGCATTCATGGTTTTAACAGCCTGATCTAGGGACGTTACTTTTGTTTGTACTAGAATTCCCCAGGTTACACTGCAGTGAATACGATACAACTCTCTGGCTCTCTTAGAAGCAGCCAGAAGGTGAAATTAAATTAAAAAAAAAAAAGTTTCCCTAGTCCAATTAGCTTGGATAACTCTAGGTTAACCAACACTAAACCTACTTCCTTACTGCTGGACTTCACAGAACCTTAAATATTCTAACATGCTTCGGAATTGCTAAGAGGCTAGATAGTCTTCTGGATACTTCGTATTTGTTTTAATTAAGAAAACTGGTTTTTTACTTTTTAATTTTTTGAACAGTCCCAATAAATACTAAGCCTATTACAGAGTTAGAATATGCCGGGATGACTCACAGCCCCTCCTGGGTGGAGAGTCTCCCACAAAGCTAAGAGGAGGAGGGGGCTTCCGTCTAGAGCTGACTGTGGTCATCGCCGGTGGGCTGGGATGACTCTTCTCTCACCCTCTGGTCTCCAGTCTGCACCCACGTTCTCCTGTGAACTCTTCATTCTTGTTTTTGGTAGATTTCCCCCACTCTCATCAAAGCCCAAGTTTCCTGAGCTAAAAATGAAAGTGGATGGCCTAAAGCTTCCTGTACCTCATTCACCTCCACATTATCTTAGGGAAATTATGCCAATTATCACACCGAGGCTCAGGATTGAACAGCTACAACGTCTGGGCCGACGGTGATGGATGCGACCAATTCAAGGAGTGGAGGGCAGCTCCTCGGGTGGTGAAAGAATCATCTGGTTTGCCAGGAGATGCTCTCCCGTGGCAGACACAAAGTTCGGATCTCCGGTCGGGGTGCTCTCCTAGCATCTTTTTGTAAGAAGGACATTTCTAAGGGGGATTTTTTTTTTAAGCATGTATGGTTAATCTCGTTTTCTTATTGTCTTAATATAGAGAACTAGAGAGAAAACACCAAACATATAAAAATGGCCCATAATCCTCCTACCCAGTGATTTCCGTTGACCTTTAAAACCAATCAAAATGAAAGTAATACAATACAGGTAGGTCTAGACAATCCAAAGAGTTCAATAAGTAACAAAGTTAAAGTGAATCTCTTCCATCCCCTCCCACCCCTTTCTAAGCTCAGTCTCTCAACAGCTAATAGAGTTTTGTGGTTCCTTTAGAAATAGTGTACCTGGGAGAGCATAATGGCTTAGAGCAGGGCATCTCACACCTGATGGACGTTGAAATCACCTGCATAGCTTGTTAAATCACAGGTTGCTGGAGCCCATCCTAAGAGATTCTGATGCAACAAGCGGGAGCAGGGAATTTGCATATTTAAAAATTTCTCAGGTGGTGCTGAATCCTAGTTCTAGCACTTTCCAGCTGTGTGATTTTCTCACACGATAGCCTCTCTGCTTCATCTTCCTCTTCTGTAAAATGGGGCTAATGATGGTTGTGAGGATTAAGTGAATTAAAGTAGTTGAAAGGTTCTGCATATTAAGAACAATGCAACTGCGCTGTGATTCATGGAGCAGCCTGTAAATATGTACCAACTGCCATAGGGATATTTCTACATATTCTTCAGTACCGTGCTTTATTTACAGTAGTGATTTTTCATACGTTTACATATAGATATATTTAGTCCTTTTGAATTACGCTTTCCATAAAATCATAGTTCAGATGTACATTCTGGAGGTTACTCTGGTTCTCTGTAAGTGACCACACTGGTTTCCAAGTATTAGCTAATATAACCAGTGCAGCAAGAGGCATCCTATACCTGTCCTGGCAGACATTCTGTGAGCATATTCATAGAATAAATTCCTGGAAGGGGAGTTGCTAGACCAAAGTATGTGCGTATTTTACGTACTGGTTGTTGGAAAATTTAAATATGTGTTCTTGGGAAGGCTACATTTGTTCTAAGCCTAGGTCTGATGTAATCTAAGGACAAAGGGGGGTTTCTCTGTGGACTTTGTTGTCTTTATCTTCAAAATGAGGATGAGATAGCCAACCAACAATATTGACATACAGCACTGAGGTATATGACTCAAATGACCATGGACCGCTTGTTGAGTACAGAGCAGAAGCTGAGGATCCAAAACTGGTTGAAGCATGCTCTCTGTGCTCAAGGAGCCTTGATCCAGGATCAACTCCCAAGAACACAGACGCATTGCAGTCCAGCGTGAGAGGTGCATCCATAGAGTAATGTGTACAGATCCAAGATGGCACCAAAAGGGAGTCAGGTGGGCTGAAGGAATCAGGGAGAGCTTCAAGAGGACGGGGCAGCTGTGTTTTGCACAGTGAGTGAGAGTGGACAGGAGGGGGGGTCACTTCAGAAAGGAAAAACAGTACGTGTAAGAGCGTGGAGGCTTCCTAGCCCCTAACACAGCACCTGATGTAAGGCAGGTGCTCAAGGATTGTTAGCTGAACACAATCTCAATCCGCGTGGGTTGTGCAACCTACAGAAAGCTAGTGCCTTAGGCGCTCTATGATCCAACTCAAGACGGAGAATTCCTTCAGGTGGGCCTGCTACATTCCTGAATTTGAGATTTCAGGTTCATGAATAGCTTAGTAAATTCCTAATGAATTCACGCAGTCAAGACAAGATCTGCCTTCTTATACTTCTGATCACCAGGTTGGAATATAAGTATTGAAATAGCCTTCAGATGGGTCCTGGCCTTGCCTGCAACACCTACACCCTGGGTAGAAGTCCCAGGATTCTGAAAGTAGAATGATCATAGCCACTTCCTTCTACAAAGATTCCATTCCCCAGTGGACATTCCTTTAGCTCCCACTGCCAGCCTAGAAAGTCTACTAGTCCAGTCAGTCAAAACAATGAAAAAACAGCCAACGATATTGACATACAGTACTGAGGTATAGGACTCAAATGACCATGGACTATTTGTTGAGCACAGATCAAGAAGCTGAGGATCCAGAACAGCCTTTTAGTGTAGCACTGTGGGTTTTGCAAAACTTTTTCACCAAATGGTAAAGGAAAAGCGGACATGAATGAAAATGTCAGGGGATATTTGCCATCAGTAGTTTCAAGGGACAAAGAATGTTCTGGTACAGGCTGCTCTTCAAATATGTCCAAGGATGAATTAGAAAGCACACATCAGAAAGGTGTGTTTGTTGTTGCAGTCTGCAGATGGTTTCAGACAAGGGTTATCAAGACCACAGTTGGTAAGACAATATGGTCCACTGCCACAGAGTAAAAGAAGCAGGTACAGTCTTCAAGGTGACTGCAAAGTATTCCAAAGCCATTATCTCATTCAAGTAGAGGAGGGAGAAGAAGATCTTTGAGGTGCTCTGGTTAATCTGTTCCATCATCAGATCCTGACTGACGACAAACCAGGCCGTTCACCGCCTCACCCCTACTCACTTCACCACCATGATTACCAGCCACAGTCCCCTGCCAGAGATCCCTGCTGTTTCCCAAGCATGGGTTTAAAGTCTGAAAGACTGACTTGCATCCAGGCAATGCCCCTTTATAGCTACACAACCACAGGAAACTCAGTCAACCACCCTCAGACCCAGTTTCTGTATCATGGAGGTAATGTTGACAGGATTAAACAGTAACCTTTTTTGGAAAGGTCTAACTCAGAACCTCAATCATACGGACTTTTGTAAAAATAATGCCCTCAATGCCACTGAAAGAGAGAATTGCCACCACATATGGATATTCCTTATCCCCTTTTAGGTTGGATGGCCTCTAATCTCATGCCTTAACTATGGGCTTCATTGATGATCCCACATGGGTGCTAATGTGCTAATGAGAACTCGGCAGGAAAAGTAAGATGACTGAATGAGTTAGGACTTTTTGTGCTTGCCGAGGCTAAACCCGACTTGAGCTGACCTAAGGAGAAATGTATGTGGCGAATTACAAATAGTAACGTTTCATGAAATAATGGGTTGGAATTGCAACTGAGCCTAGCTAGGGAAGGGCCTGGAAACAAGGACTGGAAGTTAAGTAAACCTGATAATTGGCTCTCTCCACTTACTCTCCCTGCTTCCCTTCATGTACTTGATTCATTGTTTTCTGTTTGCTTGCAGCTTTTCTCTGCTCCCAGTTCCCAGGGAAGAACATGTAGCCCCAAGGATCATGGCTCCACCTGTTAGAGGACCAACCAGAAGCTGAGACCATCAATCCTGCTGCTGGTCCTAGTTTCAGATTCCTAGAAGATAGAATCTGATTCCTGCAGCTTGAGTCTTCCTTGCTCTAATCAGCTCTGGGTGGTAAGTAAAGTCATAGAATGACTAATGGCTACTGGGGGCTCCTGTGCATCTTGGATAATCTATAATATAGGGACAAATTGATGAGTTTCAGAAGACAGTAAAATGTGAGAGGTTTGGAAAGAAGTTGTAGACTAAATGTTGCTCAGTCCCCACTCTCTGTAAAGTGCTGTAGAATATCCAGGTGTGTACATCCAACTTTGGAGGACTATCTGTATTTACATGAGAAAGTTGGACTAGATCAATGGTTTTCAGCCTTGGCTTATCATTTGCATGACGTGGGGACCTTTTAAAAATCTTAATATCCAAGCAACATTCCCAGACCAAATAAATCAGAATCTCTATCTGTGGGATCCTGGTAGCAATTTTTTTTAAGTTCTTTAGATGATTCACTTTTCAGCTGAGGTTCATAACCATTGGACAAGGTCAGTGATTCTCAAATGAATCACCTCAGTCTAGTTAAAATGAAGATTGTGATTTAATTGGTTCAAAGTAGGACATGGGATTCTCTAGTGCTACCAAGATCCAAGGTATTGTCAATGCTGCTGGTCCATAGATTATACTTTGAGTAGCAAAGTACTGAATTATCCCTGTTGTCCTAGTCTAGTCTTGAGATTTCAAGAAAGATTATTTTCTCCAGAAATATTTATTTTCTGCTCTGTACTGGACCTTGTGCTGAATACCGAGGCGTAGAAATCTAGTAAGTTTCTGCCACAGAGGGGTTTGCCTGTAGTCCACAAAGCTGGAGAGAGGCTAGAGAAAATATTCTGTGTACACTACTTTTTCTCAGCTGTGTTTGGAGGTCTGTTTATCAGGGATGTTTGTTTGTTTGTTTTGGTCTGGTTTGTTTTTTAAGAAAACATCCGTACTGAAAAGGCAGCTGGCTTCCCCGACAGGAGAAAAGCTAGCTCAAGACATGGAAGGAAGGGAGGACATAAAATCTAGCAATTTGGGGTAATATAAGCAAAACATGGAGTCTGTGATGGAGAGAGCAGTTTGGCCCTGAGCAAAAACGACAGCAAAGAAACCATAGCTGGGGAATAAGAAAATGACTATGATGGTGATAAGTAGGTAGGTAGGTAGATAGATAGGTAGGTAGATAGATAGATAGGGACTCCATGAAAGGATCTCCTCATTTTTCAGTGGATTCAATGATTAATGAACCAAACCCAATCTAAGAGATCATGAACATGTTTTAGGACATAACTGGAGTCCCTAATAATAACAAAGTTGTTCCAATGCTTACGCTCATAATTCATTAAGCTACTCTGTGCCAGAAAGCCAGGAACACCAGGACAGATTATGATTTCTTGTTTTCATGTCATAGAGCATGAGTCTAAATAGTAGAGGAGGCAAAAGGCCATAATAAATGACCTGGTTTTCATTAAAATATTCTCCGAGTGCCTGGTAGGTGCCAGACACTGAATTTGACCAAAATCTCAACATTGCTATTTGAGGATTATTCATATGCTGTTATCTTTCGATGACAAGAGCAAGCTGCTTGTCTACCCATGGTCACGTTTAATCCTTCCCAAAACCTGGGATGGAGGAGTCAGGGTGGTGATATCTTTATGTTGATGGTGATGGTCGTGTTGGTGATGATGGTGACAGTGGTGGGGTTGGGATATATTTTCTATTTAAGAAAAAAATTTTAAATGGGCTCCAAAGTATTGAAGGACCATATAAAGTCCCACAGCTGGCTAGTAGCCAAGCTGGTGCAAGAACAGAGATTCCCAAATTCCAAACTTGGGTTCTGTCCATTTAACCATGCTGAGTAACTAGAGTATTAGCTAGTTGTTAAAGTTTAGTTTCGGGTTAGCCATCCTAAATACATGGGGAAAGATGAACTAAAACTACAGGACCTGTAAAATACTCTGGCTTTGTGTATTATGACAGAGAGAGCTTCAAAATGACAGCTCCTGAAGTTTCAGATTCTTCATTTCTAGTTTGCATTCTTTTCTCCTGGCAAGGAAGGCTGGAACAAGAAGCAGTCATAAAGGACACGTTTCCCTCTGTCTCACAAATGTATTTCTGTGCCAAAGTTAGCTTCTACCTTTATAACTAATACACATAAAAAGAGAATATTTAGACAGGCACTTCACAAAAGTGTGGTTAGCTTAGGAAGTCAGAGGGTTCTAAGTGCCCCCAAGAAAATGCCATGCTTTTCCAACAGCTTCAAGCTCCCCAGCCTTACAGCATCCCATCTGGTTGGACTCCAACCCCACTCCTCACAGCAGCCAGGGTGAGTCTATCCAAAATGGGAATGTGATTGCCTCTTTGTAGGGTTGAAAATTCTCGCTGGCTCCCTAGAAGAAAGCTCAGGCTCCTTAGCCGAGCACATGATGCCTTTTGTGCCGTGCCTCTTGCTGGCCACTCCAGCCTTGTCTCCTTTCCCTCCTTTCAACCTTCCGTAATGTGCTTCAGCAAAAGCAAGTCACCTATAGCTGCAGCCCCCCTTACAGAATGCTTGGCGTGATGCTTCTTGGCCTTTGATTATCGCTGGTTCCACTGCGGGAAGGCTGCCTCTGCCTTCTTCACCCAGCAGGTTGTTACTCAGCCTTAAGGACTCACCTTATCCAAACACTTCCTTGACCAGCCCGAGACTAGAGCAGAGGAGTCACCTTATGCTGCATCTGTGAGTTTTTAAAAGCAATTCATCTGTTGGTGGACACTTAGGTTTCTTCTATGTCTTGGCAACTGTAAATAATGCTGCTATAAACATTGGGGTGCACATATCTTTTCATTAAAAATTAACATTTTCATTTTTTGCAGATATATACCCAGGAGTGGAATTGCTGGGTCATATGGTAGTTCTGTTTGGGGGTTTTTGAGAAGCCTCCATACTGTTTTGCACAGTGGCTGTACCAATTTATAGTCCCACCAACATTGTACAGGGGTTCCCTTTTCTCCATATCCTCGCCAACCTTTGTTATTTGTGGTCTTTGATGATGGCCATTCTGAAAGGTGTGAGGTGATATCTCATTGTGGTTTTAATTTGCATTTCCCTGATGATTAACAGTGTTGAGCATCTTTTCGTGTGCCTGTTGGCCAAATGTATGTCTTCTTTGGAAAAATGTCTATTCAGATCTTCTGCCCATTTTTTAATCGGGTTGTCTGCTTTTTAATGTTGAGTTGTATGAGCTATTTATATATTTTGGATATTAACCCCTTATTGTTCATATCATTAGCAAACAAACAAAATCTCAAGCTCCCCAGATATGGACAGTGTCTGGAGCATAGTAAGCATAGCAATTGCTCAATAATTTGTAAAGCTAAATTCATAACTATTTTTCATTCATTTAAAAAATAGACTTTATTTTTAGAAGTTTTAGATTTATCAAAAGATTGAAAATATAGTACAGAAAATTTCCTTATACCCCACACTGTTTTCCCTATTATTAGCATCATGCATGAGTTTCATATATTTATTATAATTAATGAACCAATATTTATGCCTTATTATTATTTAAAGTCCATAACTTATTCAGATTTTCTTAGTTTTCATCTCTGGCCCTTTCTGCTCTGGGATTGCATCTTGGATACCATAGTACGTTTTGTTGTCATGTCTCTGTAGGCTGCTCTGGGCTGTGACAGTTTGTCGCTTTCCTTGTCTTTGATGACCTTGACAGTTTTGAGGAGTCAGCTATTTTGTAGGATGCCCCTTTATGGGAGTTTGATGTTTTTCCCATGACTAGTCTAGAGTTATGGGGTTTTGAGAGGAAAACCACAGTGGCAAAGTGCCATTTCCATCATACCATATCAAGGGTACTTACTATCAATATGATTTATGACAGTGGGTGTTGACCTTGATCACACGACTGGGGTAGTGTTTGTCAGATTCCTCTACTGTAAAATTACTAATAATCGTCCCTCCCTTTTCACATATTCTTTGGAACAAAGTCACTGGGTACAGACCAGACTTAAAGAGTCTGGCATTATGCTTCCCCCTTCCTTGAGGGCAGAGTATCTACATAATTGTTTGGAATTCTTCTATACAGGATATTTGCCCCTCCTCCCTGAGTTATTAATTTATTTAATCATTTATTTAGATAAGTATGGACTCATGAATATTCATTTTTGACTTTGGGTTTTAATCCAACCCCACATAATTTTGTTGCTTAAATTATTCTAGCTTTGGCTATTGGAATTTCTTTCAGTTGGCTCCCGTAGTCCTTTGACATCCCCCCATTGGGGTGAGCTTTTTAAATTTTTAGACCCTCCCTTACTTTCTGCTCCAGGCTCATTCTGCATATTTCTAGCAGCTCAAGTCCTAGAGCATTTCTCCAAGAAGCTCTGGTTCCTTTTAATGGAGAATGGTGTTAGAAACCAAGAACTGGGTACTAGCTGTGCTCATGACTACTGGGGTGTTGTCTCTTTTAGGTCTCCTCAGTTAACCGAGCAAAAAAATATGTATTATATAAATGTGTATGCTAACTCATGTATATATGCGTTTATACATATACACTCATGTATATACCCATGTAAATATTTTAATCTGTAACCATCTGTAGCTATAGTAAGCTAAGTATCAGTTCATATTGATATCTCCAACTTTAAATCACTATCACATGAATTACTCCAGCCTCCACATCTTGCTTATTTGTAAATTTCCACACCAACAGTGAGAAGCCTAGTTCCCCGCCATCCATTTACTTAATTGCTTCGTTCCAGTGCACGTGCGTAGCAGTATCAGAATTGTTAACCTGTAACCCTTTGGAAAACAACTTTATCAACCTGGGTACAGTGTTTACGTCATTCTTCTTGCCTTTAATCTTGAAGACTCTACTCATTTCCAGAGCTACTTAGGTCAGCACCTTTTCCTCCCACCCCGTTCAGTGAGGTTGTCTTACACATCTGTTAACACAGTTAGATTTTCTTGTCACAGTCCTACATTCTTTCCTGGGATCCCCCTGATTTCCTAATGATTTTTTTTCATGTGCGTGCATTATGGTTCCTTCTTTGTGCTGTACAGTTCTGTTATTCATTCATTTTTCATCATCTGTTTATTCCCCAGTTATTCACTGTTTACAATACTCCTGTTTCACACAGTCAAATAGAAGTTGAATTAACTGACATTTAGAAAATGTCTCTAACGGAATTTAAAGTAAAACAGAAAGATCAGAATCTACAGAGATTCTCAGAGAGGAATGGGATAGATAACCCTAGCAGAGCTTAACATGAAACAATTACTGCAGTAAAGATTGGAAGTTAACTCAGAGTCTCTTGGCCACCAAGCAGAGCAGCATCCTAGGACAGACAGATCCTTTCCTGGCCCTAGACACTAACTGGCAGTTATAAGGGTTCTATAGGAGAATGAAATAGACTAAGACTCACTTTGGATCTACATGCAGACTCCCAGATGGAAAGTGCTCAGGTTTAAACCCTAAATCTAGAGAAAGTTGCATTTCAAATTCCCCGTGGTTGCTTCAGGAATCTCTCCCCAAGAAGTTCACAGGAGCACATGAGATTCGAGGCCACTACTGGAAATGAGCCTTCATCATCACCATCGTCATGTAGGACTTTTGAATATTTATGTTACATTTGTCTTTACAAAATACTTCTGTTGTTCTTCCACTTATCATTTTCATGTCCACCTGGGAAGATGTCCACCTGGGAAGATGTATAGTCATTCCCATTTTACAGATTAGCAAGTTGAGTGTCAGAGAGGGCTTGATTTCCTGTTGGCACATAGGATAAGGGACTCCATCCCAGAATCTAGCTTTCTTCCTCCTCCTCCAAAGTGACTCTTGCCATTTCCATCACCCTTGACTACTTTGGGGACAGAACCCCAAATAAAGCTAATCTGAACCTGAGGCTATGTGTATAAACTTTCTGATTCCTGTGAGAATCTACATTAGAGGGACTGGGATTTCAATATGGACTTTAAAATTCCCCACAGGTGCACTAGGCCCAGATACACTTCAAGGAGTGTTCTTTGGCCTTCTTTGGCAAAGAAAGCCAGAGTTTCATTTTGTCTTCCCAAGTCATTCTTAGGTATCAGTGTTTTCTCATATCTAATAACATCATTTTTAAAATACCCAGAAACTAAGAAGAATAAAAGCTTTTGAACAGTCAGAGCAGGTGGTATTCATTCCACTCCCTCTTTATTTCCACACACTTAGAGCTTTTTCACTCTTATTTTACACAGAATTCAAATGTTCATAATTTCTTGCAGTCCCCCAGCATGTTAGAAACAGTAACTGGGAAGAGAGGAGAGTGGGTAGAAGAACTGGGCTTTAATGATTTAAAGTAGGAAGTCATCCAGGTACATTTAGTTAAGAAGCGAAGGGTCTCTGTGCAATTCAGTTTCCCCTGATGGCACAGGGTCATTTAAGTGCAGTGGCATAGTCTGTGCTCAGGAAGATGTTTCCAAATTATTTTTTTATGCAAATAATGTCTCATGTACTCTACTTGAAATGGTGGTGATTTTTTTTTAATATTTTCATTCAAAATGATTCAAATAAAAGGGATAATCATTTCCATGTTTAAAGTAGGGAAGCCTTACATCTATGGAAAGCAGGATTACCCAGCATAACTCATTAACTCAATAAACATTTACTGTTTATAAATTGTACATCAGGAACTGGGGGTGAAGAAATAAATAATATCGATCCCTGTCTTCAGGAAGCTCAGCATCTAATTTGAGAATCTGTCTCTGGGGATCTGGATTGCTGGGGTGTCTACAGTGTAAAAGGCTGACGATTAAATCCTCCCTGTTCACTGAGTCTTCCAGGACTCCTAGAGGTGAGAACCACCACTAAGGTGTCAAGGATTGAAAAGAAGCAACAAGACTCATTATTATGGGAAGAAGAGAAGGAATGGAGGCAGGGAGTGAGGGAGGGAATGGGGAAGGGAGGGAGGAAAGAACGATGCTACTCTGCTGAATTTGGGCAGATGAAAATAAAAAGTCTTATCCAAAAACTTCCACTTTGTATCCATGTAAACTTAGTCAAATGCTATAAATAAAAGGATAGTCTTACAGATGCCATCTGTTCCATGATCAATAACTAAACAATGTAAGTGTTATTACCCCAATTTTGTATAGGAGACTGAGGCCCCAAGACTCTAACCATCCTGCCCAAGGTTGGAGCTTGAGCGGTCAGGCATGGCTGGGCCTGGATATGAATGAGTCCACGTCTGTTCCATTTGGTGTGAAATCCCAGGCACTCTTCACTGTGCAACGTTGTATTCAGTTGAAGGAGGTTGGACCGATCAGAGAAGCGTCTACAATAATATGCCACCAAAAAAAGAAGAGGGAGGAAGGAAGGGAAGGGAAGAGAAGAGAAGAGAAGGGAGAAAAGAGGCAAAGCCTCCTTAGGATCCCCTTCACAAGAGAGGCTGTGCTCAGTCTTCATCCATCCATGATTGGGTTTTTTAACACGTTCCCATATAACATGACCACTCTGTCAGTCAGAGTTGTGTGTCAGTCTGTCACATTCCAATTGGTTAACTTGAAGAGAGTTTGGTAAGGAGAATATTTATACAGACACAGCACCGTGTGGGAAACCATCCAGACATGTGCAGTGTACAGTAACCCAGGGCTAGTGCAGGAGAAAGGGGAGAGGGATGGGGGTCTGGCGAGAGCGAGCTGAGAGCAGATGGCCTCCTGGCAGAAGCTGTAGTCGTCCTCTGAGGGGGTTGAAATCAGCCATGGTGACCCACAGCAAGGGAATCAGGGGACTAAATACTACAACCTCCACCTCATCTCTCCCTCTTTTCCATCTCCTGATGGGTTCCCCATTGGCCAATCCCAGCTGGAGACTGGAGGGTAAGGGAGTCCCCTGGTGTAGACCACAGAGGTCAAACACAGAGCAGAGTGAAAAGGGGAAAGTGCATCTGGAAAGACAAATAAGACATTCCCATCCCAGCCACCCTTATGCATTCAAACATGGCACCAACTTAATTCAGTATCAAAGGATGCTTCCTTGTTAGGATCAGAAGCAATCTCCTGATCCTTCTTAGCATAGCCCTCCAGGTAGCTAAGAGTAATTGGCCTAGAAGTTGGGATACGTTTGTCATCCTTGTCTTAACCTGAGCCTGGGACCTTGTTCCTTACTCTTCTTTGGTTGGTTTGATCATTTTGATGTCAGTAACGTCTTAGAATTTTTTGAAAGGTGAACTTAACCTGTGTTCGCTAGGACCACAGTATAGATAACACTTTGTGGATTTAAGATATCCAGGGAGATAGTGACGTTGTCATGAAAGAAGCACTGGGCTTGATTTTAGAAATCTCCATACCTTACAAACTGGGTGACCTTGCACAAGTTAGATGGCTTATCAGATCCTCAGATCTCACTCATGTAAAAGAGGAACCATGAAGTTACCTCTGAGGACGGTACAGTTTTGCCAGTTTAAGGGCACAAAGCAAAAACACAAATATGCTTTGCATCATACGCAGGTGGGCAATGGTTTTTCAATTTATTTATTATTTTTCAGTAAGGCTGCTTAGTAGTTAAGAAATCAAGCTCTAGGTCAGAAAATAAGGCTGTGAACCTTGGCTCTGGAACTTCTTAGCTGAGTGACAAGGAGCAAGTGCCATGGTCTTTCCAAACCTCAGTTTCCTTATCTATCAAATGAGACTATCTAGAGTACCCATCTCACAGGCCATCGTTTACTGGTTCATGATAAACCTCAGTAAGGATAACCATGGGTAGTAGTTACTGCTGCATTGTTACAGATGCAAAGGCTGCCTTCACAGCAGTGGGCAAGTCCATAAGTCATTCATTAACTCAACAGTACTTATTGTGCCTGTTAGTTTATAAGATGTATGATCTAGCTGGGGATAGACATCGACAGGCAGCTGTGCTTCTCTTGAGACCACAGCCATAAACAGAATTCAACCCCTGAGTGCTGGACATTCCTTTTGAATTTGTTTACCCAGGCTTCAGAGACTTTGACTTTAGTCTCGTGATAGTCTCGCGATTTTCTTTCTATGTGATCTGATTGACTCACAAGCCTGGGAGTCAGAGAGGTTGCTACATCTCCTGTTTCTGCTTGCTAACTTGCTGATTGACCCGATATAAACCACTTAGTTTTTCTGGGTCTCGTCGAACTAGATAGATAAATAGATAGATAGATAGATAGATATGGTTAGATAGATATATAATATAAAGGTAGATGATAGAAAGATAGATGGATGGATGGATGGATAGGCAGATAGAGAGATAGATAGGCAGATAGATCTATAGATAGATAGATAGGTGATATAAAGGTAGATAGATGATAGAAAGATGGATGGATGGACAGACAGATAGATAGGATTTACACTAGACAACCCACTCAAATCTTCCATTTCAAAGACTGTGACTCCAGCACCATTCTTTGAAAGCAAATCCATTTGCTTCCAGAGTTGCTTCATCATTCTTCATGCATGGAAGTTGATTAATAAACTCAAGAACACATAAACATCAAGGGCCTGCTATTTGCCTGACACCAGGGACACGTTTAACAAATTCTGTATATTTTCTGAAACAAAGGGTGTTTTCCGTAATCTGTTCTCCAAACCCAGCCCATGTATCTGTCTCCAGCAGAATGGAAGCAACTAACACGAATCTGACCTTTGTTAAATTCTGAAATGCACCTAAAGGCGCCCGAATTCCACGTGGACTCACGCTGCTGAACTTTGATTCATACTCAGTCTCCTAAAATGGGAAGAGAAGATTAGTTGGATGAAGGGCTTTCGTATAAAGAGCAACACACGTGTCTTCTAGGCTAGTGTCTGCTCTTTCTCAAGTTATTAGGGTTAATGCCAGCCCAGGACGGGAGCAGCAGTGGCCAGAGTTATTTTTCCCCCTTAGAACCACAGGGGGAACGTACTGCAGGTAAGAGGTGCCCGGTGTTTTGGCTTTTGGAAACGGAAGTAGAATTGCTATATATATATGTCAGCTTGATCTGGGAAGCCTGACAGTCCTTCCCCTTGCCCCCATCTCGTAATTCTGATTACTGCCAGACTGAGATCTATCTGTCCGTTCTGACTGCTCTTTGCAAGAAAGGTTTCATTGTGAGGGAGGGGGGCCGGCCTTATTTTACCAGTAGAAGGCTATTATCTTGCAACAGCTGTTCATAGTTAACTGCAGCCCGTACTTAAAGCCTGAGCGCTGGAGCCTTATTTAGTGCCTCTGGATTTGTGGTGAAGAGTCAGGCTTAACTCTTACTTCCCCTGTAGTTGATGGCTTCAATGGGGAACAGGATGGAGGCGGTCTGTGAACAAAGAGGGAGGAGATAGATGAAGGGCTACAGTATACAAGTAGAGCAGTTGTCCCCAAAGATGGTAAATATCAAGTTTTTACTATATACCAGGGATGCGTTGAGCACTTTGTATGCAGTGTGTATCAGTGAATTTTGACTAGCCGTGCTCTGATGTTGATATGATTCTGTCCATTTCACAGTTGAGGAGATAGAGGCTCAGGCAGTGAATGCTAGGATTCAATCCACATGAATCCAGTTACAGAGCCAGAGGGCATAACTCCTACAAGAAGCCCTATTATGCCTCCTGTCAATCCAGAGCATTAACTGAGGATATTCTATGTGTCCCGCACTGTGCAGGGCTATCTAT
Source organism: Delphinapterus leucas (assembly GCF_059928025.1). Lineage (NCBI taxonomy): Eukaryota > Metazoa > Chordata > Mammalia > Artiodactyla > Monodontidae > Delphinapterus > Delphinapterus leucas. The sequence goes on from NC_143148.1 coordinate 40,373,973, forward strand.
TATGGACAGAAAGTCGCCTCCCCAGAGGGCTTTCGGGCTGGCTAGACAGGTGAGCAAATGCAGGTGATACACTGAGAATGGAGAAAAGCAGTGAAAACTACGGAAATTGCTCACCCCATCTAGGATGGAGAGAGTCGATCAGGACCCAGGAATTTAGGGAAGGACAGAGTTTACCTTTTTTAAAAAAAGCTAATGTCAAGAAGGGAACACAGCTGCCAAAAATAATAAGAGTGGGTGGGGAGATGGAGAGAAAAGGAGAAAGGAAGAGAGGCTGACTGACTGGGAGAACGCAGGGGCTGTGGGGCATACCCCCAGGAGCACCTCAGCCTGCCCGCCAGGAGTTTAGACTTGAATCTCCAGGAAATGGGCAGCAAGGTAGTCAGATCTACATTTTAGAAAGATCACTTTGGCTGTGGAAGGAAGATGTTTTGGAGGGAGCAAAAGAGAGATGAGAAAAGTTAGGAGATGGGATGAGAATCCAGGAAGAGGAAAATGGCCAGGACGATGGAGGTGGGCAGCTGGGACTGAATTCAAAAGATGTGTCACGGGGAAGAACGAATATACATGGAGTTCAGCTTCGTTGCCTCGCTAAGGACTAAAAAGAGGTTAAATTTTCCAACAGGAAGTTGGAAGGAACATTGCTCAAACCACTAACTCAACCCCAAATGACATACATTCCTGAGGGTTGCAAATGCTAATCAGTGGCGTTGGGGGTGGTGAGTGAGACAGCCTACACACACACACACACACACACACACACACACACACTTTTCTCAGCATGTCTGGAATTCTTGTTCTCCCTTTGACTCCAACATCTTTCCTGATGACAAAGAAAACCAAAGATGTTGAAATCCATAGTTGAGCACAAAGAGAGGCAGAGTCGGGGGGCTCTGGGGGAAAGTTGGCCAGCTTGGAACTTTACTCTCCGCCTTGGTACCCAACAATTCACAGTGGGAGCGAGAGTGGCTTGCCAAAGGGCTCCGTGTGACTGGGCTAAACTAGAAGAATATGTCAAGTTCAAGATGAAAAGACATCCCTCGCAGCTGAAAGCCGAGCTGGGAGCTAATGGAGCTGGGGAAAGGGGCCTTTTCAAAGAAAAGTGCTTATTTGCAAACCCGTTTCTCCGCAGCAAAGGCTCCCAGGACCTCTGGCAAAGGAATTCCTGGACACAGGCCTTCCTGTTGAGCTGTTAGTGATCTGCGGTTAATTACCTCTCGCCAGGCTCCCTTCCGTAGCCAATCCGTGGAGCGGCTGCAGAGGTCTCAGCTGGACATTTTGCCCTTTTAATTCCAACGTACAACAAAGTTAAAGTCTTAGCGCGGCAGAGCTGGAAGAAACCTTACTGTTCCTTCTGCTCTAAATTCCTAATTTTTGCAGTGGGAGGAGTGGTGGTTCAGACAAAGGATAGAGAAGGGCAAGGCCACCAGGGGAGACCTGGGGTCTGTGGTGGTCCATGAGCCAGGTGTGCCCCTCGTGCTGTGAGGATAGTTTGGGGAGAGCCTGATGGTCACCCAGCAAGATCTGCCCTGGTGACGGGAGGGCAGACTGGCTAAGGCCACTTCCAGCACTGCCATCCCAGATTCCCATTGTCTTACGTAGAAGTCAGACACAACAAACCTTTCCTGAAAAGGAGGTGCTTCAGTCAGGTTAGCCAGGGCTCTCCAAAGATATATAGAGAGATTTTCAGGAATTGGCTCATGGGGTATGACAGCTGGCAAGTCTGAAATTTATGGGGCTGGCTAGAGATTCAGGTCAGAGCTGACGCTGCAGCCTTCAGTTGGATTCCAAAGGGCAGCAGGCTGACAACTCAAGCAGGGTTTCTAATTGGCAGTCTTGATAATTTCTTCAACATCGAGAAGCAGTCTTTGCTCTTAATGCCTTCAACTGATTGGATGAGGCCCACTCACATTATGGAGGGTAATCTGCTCTGCCTAAAGTCTACTGATTTAAGTGTTAATGACATCTAAACAAATACCTTCACAGCAACATATGAACTAGTCCCTGACCAAACAACTGGACACTATAGCCTCGCCAAGTTGGCACATAAAATTAGCCATCACAGAAGGTATTCCAACGGGGTCCAGAATGTGCCAGCAGTCTGTATTGTGAGATGCAGGGGATGAGGACCCTGTCAAGGGATGTTTACCCTTCCTTTGCTGACTAGAGTTTAACTCATGCCATTTTAGGCCACCCACCTCTCCATCCATCTCCTCATCCCTAACCTTAGCATTCTATAGGATTAAAACCTGTGCCCAATCTATACTTCTTACCAATCCCAAAATTTAAATTAAAAGTAAATCAGTAAATCGTGAGAAGACAAGCAGAAGCCAGGACTCTCCTTCTACATTGTGGATCTAGTAACTGACATGAGCCCTTGGTTGGGGATTGTTGAGGAGTCTAGAACCCCTTCCTTCCTTCCTTCCTTCCTTCCTTCCCTCCTCCCTCCCTCCCTCCCTCCCTCCCTCCCTCCCTCCCTTCCTCCCTTCCTCCCTTCCTCCCTTCCTTCCTTCCATCTTTATTGGAGTAAAATTGCTTTACAATGGTGTGTTAATTTCTCCTGTATAACAAAGTGAATCAGCTATACATATACATATATCCCCGTATCCCCTCCCTCTTGCGTCTCCCTCCCACCCTCCTTATCCCACCCCTCTAGGTGGTCACAAAGCACCGAGCTGATCTCCCTGTGCTATGCAGCTGCTTCCCACTAGCTTTCTGTTTTACATTTGGTATTGTATATATATCCATGCCACTCTCTTACTTTGTCCCAGCTTACCCTTCCCCCTCCCTGTGTCCTCAAGTCCATTCTCTACATCTGCGTCTTTATTCCTGTCCTGCCCCCAGGGTTCATCAGACCTTTTTTTTTTTTTAGATTCCATATATATGTGTTAGCACATGGTATTTGTTTTTCTCTTTCTGACTTACTTCACTCTGTATGACAGTCTCTAGGTCCATTCATCTCACTACAAATAATTCAGTTTTGTTTCTTTTTATGGCTGAGTAATATTCCATTGTATATACGTGCCACACCTTCTTTATCCGTTCATCTGTCAATGGACACTTAGGTTGCTTCCATGTCCTGGCTATTGTAAATAGAGCTGCAATGAACATTGTGGTACATGACTCTTTTTGAATTATGGTTTTCTCAGGGTATATGCCCAGTAGTGGGATTGCTGGGTCGTATGGTAGTTCCAGTTTTTAGTTTTTTAAGGAACCTCCATACTGTTCTTCATAGTGGCTGTATCAATTTACATTCCCACCAACAGTGCAAGAGGGTTCCCTTTTCTCCACACCCTCTCCAGCATTTATTGTTTGTAGATTTTTTGATGATGCCCATTCTGACCAGTGTGAGGTGATACCTCATTGTAGGTTTGATTTGCATTTCTCTAATGATTAGTGATGTTGAGCATCCTTTCATGTGTTTGTTGGCAATCTGTATATCTTCTTTGGAGAAATATCTATTTAGGTTTTCTGTCCATTTATGGATTGGGTTGTTTGTTTTTTTGATACTGAGCTGCATGAGCTGCCTGTATATTTTGGAGATTAATCCTTTGTCAGTTGCTTAGTTTGCAAATATTTTCTCCCATTCTGAGTGTTGTCTCTTCATCCTGTTTATGGTTTCCTTTGCTGTGCAAAAGCTTTTAAGTTTCATAGGTCCCATTTGTTTATTTCTGTTTTTATTTCCATTACTCTAGGAGGTGGGTCAAAAAAGATCTTGCTGTGATTTATGTCGTAGAGTGTTCTGCCTATGTTTTCCTCTGAGAGTTTTATAGTGTCTGGCCTTACATTTAAGTCTTTAATCCATTTTGAGTTTATTTTTGTGTATGGTGTTAAGGAGTGTTCTAAATTCATTATTTTACATGTAGCTGTCCAGTTTTCCCAGCACCACTTGTTGAAGAGGCTGTCTTTTCTCCATTGAATGTTCTTGCCTCCTTTATCAAAAACAAGGTGACCATATGTGCGTAGGTTTATCTCTGGGCTGTCTATCCTGTTCCTTTGATCTATATTTCTGTTTTTGTGCCAGTACCATACTGTCTCGATTACTGGTCTTTGTAGTATAGTCTGAAGTCTGGGAGCCTGATTCCTCCAGCTCCGTTTTTCTTTCTCAAGATTGCTCTGGCTATTCAGGGTCTTTTGTTTCTCCATACTAATTGTGAAAATTTTTGTTCTAATTTTGTGAAAAATGCCATTGGTAGTTTGATAGGGATTGCATTGAATCTGTAGATTGCTTTGGGTTGTATAGTCATTTTCACAATGTTGATTCTTCCACTCCAAGAACATGGTATATCTCTCCATCTGTTTGTATCATCTTTAATTTCTTTTGTCAATTTCTTATAGTTAGAAACTCTTTATTTTGCTAATGTTGTTGTTGCTTTTTATGTTTTTTTCTGTTTTTTTTTTAACCAAGAGACAACAAAAGCGGAGAAAAGGTCTGTGGAGACACAAACTCAAAACAATGATCAAAAAGTTAGAACTAAAATGTTACTATATCTTATTCTAAAAAAGACTGTAACACTGTCTCAAATTTTTTCACACTGGTTTTGGCATGGGGGTCAACTCACATAAGGAGCGGGGCAGTCTACCCTTTGGGTTGGGCATAAAGGTCCATACTTGTGTTTTCCAGACCTCTAGTGAGTATATTCTGACAGGCCCCACTTTTCTTCTAGGAAAGGGTCAGATTTGTAAAGACAGGTGGAAGGTCATGGTGTAGGCTCTTGACATATAGATAAAGGATATGTCCTAAGACCTTTGAAAATTCATGTTCATATTCATGACTACCCCAGTTGCACATGATTTACCCCCACAGAATTCAGTAAAGCACAGCTAATAAATGGAAGTTGGTGACCCCACTAGATCTTTAATAAGAATCACTCGTTACATGATGAAAAGTAGAAACAAACCCACTTGAGTTGTGGGTATCGGTAGGTAGGTTAGGAACACTCAGGTTGAGAGGGTCATGCGATTATGCCAGTGTCACAGTAAATATCCATGCACAGACCCCAGAGAAATGGCATATTATAGACCCTTGAGGCCTCAGAAGTATGGTCAAAATCTAACTTCCCTCTGTCAATGCCAATGCACAGTTTTTCTTAGATGCCTTCTGACACCCATGCCCACTGGCCAAGCCTGCCCTCAAATCTGTGCATCTCCTTGGTAGCACCCCTTGCCATTGTGGTGAATGAATTATTTATTTATTTGATGTCTTTCTCCTTTGTTGGATGGTGAATTCTGTAAGGGAAATGTCTGAGCCTAGTGTAATGATTGACATGGAGCTGAGTAAGCAAGTGCTCAATGAACATTCATTAAGTGAATGAATCAACCAACCAGTCGCCAAGATGCTACCTTTCTCCAGTATGACTGCACAGGCATTTTCATTCACATGGTTGTGTCTCCTTCCAGTTACCATAGATATAAATAAAACCTCAGCTTTCCCCCTCCTTTTCCTTTCTTCTTTTCAGGTATATACATTGATAAATTGCTCCATACTTTGAGGAATATTTAGAGGCTGCCACATACGTGAGACTGTTTTCTACCACCATCGTTCCCCATGAGATTAATTTCTAGAGAATCATTATCAGTGTATGTATGTATGGTTGTCAGCTACCCATCTTTTATCTTCCTTTCCTATAAAATAGTCCCTTCAGAGCTTGAAGAAAATTGTGTTTCTTCCACATTACTCTGGCCTTTCAAAATGACGCTTTCTGGGAGCATGTTTAAGTGGAAGACATTGCTCAAACCTTCTCATTTCATCTTTCTTTGTCGATGTGTCATCCTAGTCTCCAGTCAGTTCCCACCATTTGTACAATGAAACAAATTGAGACGTGGTATCTAGGGATCAGGTCTGGAGGAAGGTGCTGAGAACATACGGAGAACCAGACACAGTCTCAGCCTTCATAAGTTCACGCTTGTTCAAACAGAAACAGAGACATATTAAAAATGTTGAGTTTATGTGAGCAAAAATCGCTTGCAATCAGGCCACACCAAACCACAAGTAGTTAGAAGCACTCTGCCAACAGGAGTAGGAGGAAGGACTTGTATAGAGAAAGTGTGGAAGCAAAAGAAGGAAAGTATTGTATTTGATTGGCTGTAGCTGAAAGCCTACTTGTCTGTCTCTGATTGGTTGTCCTTAATGTTTCAATTTCCTAGGTTTGAGGTGTTCACAGCGTGGGTTTTGGTGTGCTTTACATAGGCTGCCACAGATTAGAGACGTATCAGTCTAATGGCCTCCTTGTTTCATTAATTTAACACCCTGGATTGAGGAAGGTAGGCATTAAGCAAGTGTGTTAAATATAATGAAAGTTAACAAAGAGAATTTCAAAAATGTGGTGGAAGCATAAATCAAAGAACGTAGTTGAGTCTAGTGTGTCAGGACAGGCCAGCTGGAGAATGTGACATTGAAGCTGAGAATTAAAGGAACGGGAAGGAGGTAGCCAAGTGGACAGAACTGGGCTGGGGATACGGTTACAGGCTGAGGGAAGAGTAGTTAAAAAACCCATCACTGAGAAAGAACAAACTATGTTCAAGAAAATAAAGGAAGCCAGAACACTAGCAGAAGAAACAGTTCTTCCAGCACAACATGCAAACTATTTTGTGCCCCTCCACCTTCTTCACTCCTGCTGTTCCCTTGGTCTTGAATGCTGTTCCCCTTCTCAATCTAGTGCACACTTGGTTCAGTATTTACCTATGTTCTGAAAGTTTGCCCAACATCTCCCTGATGGAATTACTTCTTCCCCCACAACTCTTTATACGAATTTCTACCATGGAGCTCATCTATTTGCAATTTTGCTGTATCACTTACGTCTTATCACCACATGATGATGGCCTCAGTACATCTTATTTCCCAGACTTACACAGTGGCCAGTGCAGAGAGAAACTCAATGCTTTTCCCAAAATGAACTGAATTAAATTATTTGATTCAGCAACTTCCAGAGGGGAGAATACCCCAGAAAGCTTCCAGCCCACAATCCCACCTAATAGCGGGAACACTTTCTTCAGCATTTCTGACTGACAACAAGGCTTTACAGCTAATTATTATCCCCGAGAAGGTCCATAGAGGGCAATGAGTGTAAGCTTCTGAGTTGGGAAATATCTATAAAAGAACATATTGGGAGAAAGATTTAACTTCGGTAAGAAGATTAATAGTCTGAGCTTTAAAATCATTAAGATGTGAGGGAGGAATGAGGTTTGAATAAACAAAGCCATGTCTAATGAAACTTTTTTTATATCAAAGGCACATTACAAGCAGTGGGACTGACATTGGATTTATAAACTTCAGAGTGTCATGGATATTGGGAGCAGGAAGACCTGTCCCAGAAAGATGAGGCCACAAAAATTAGGTCAGCACTGAAGATCCAAGAACATTCTACAAGTTGCTCTAAATGGGGGTCCTCGGTTCAGTAACTGAGTTCCCTGCTTGTTCCTCGGATCCAGCTTGCATGTCCTAAGCTATTCTCGTCTCTGGGTCCCTCCTCTCTTTTCTTGGTAGGCAGTCGAACCCGTCAGTCTCTTCTGTGCTTGAGCTTGTCTTTGGGCTTATCCCTAGCATGTAACAGGTGCTCAAAAGCAAAGGAATATGTAAGATAATAATAACAATAACAGCAACAGCAATAATGATGCATTATTTTTAAAATAGTCTCTTCACCTCTGTAAACTGCCCTCTCTCCCTTTGTAAAATGCAGATCCTGATGTCCATCCTCAGGGCATAGGGTGTCATCAGGAAGCAGGCCTGAAACTATAGTGTGTACACATAAAGGATCATTGGAAACAGAGGCATCATGTTGTGGTAGAAAAGCATCAATTTTTCCTTAGGTGAACTGGAGCAAACCTGACTTTATTATATGCATTCATTTATTCAATCATTTGTTCATCCCTTCATACACAAATGTTTATTCCATGACTTAGCTTAGAAAACTCGCTAACCATCGTTAATAATGCACCATATTTGCTCCCTACCACTAATCATTCCATACAGAGTTGCCAAGGTGAGAACATTTGATTGCAAGTCAAGGCATATAGTCTATTGGTTTAGAGCTTGTATTTGAAATCACGGTTTGTTTGCTGTTTTCATAGCACATAGTATGAAGGGATTTTCTGTTCCATTTGGCCGCCCTGGGGCATCTTGTTGTATCTCAGTGTCCACAACTCAGGAATGCTGTTGTCTATTTTTTCATGGGGCCCCCGGAGCCACCCAGTAGGAATTTTTGCTTTGACAAATCGTTTATATTTTATCTTATACCTTACAAAATATACCTTTCCAATTGCCAGTATGCCATCAAGAGTGTTTGTGAAATGTGGTAACAGTAAATCATAAATGCAATTTTATTTATATGGACACTGTCTTAAACCTTGAGCATATGATCCCAAGCAAAGATGGTCCAGCACCTGCCCTCTTGCAACTTAAAATCAACAAGGGAAGACAAAATGTTTTGTGAGAAATCATAGGAAAGTATGATGAGTGTTAAAATAGGGGAAGAATAGAGGAACATGCAAACATATAGCAGAGACCTAACTCAATTTAGGGGTCAGTGACATATAAATATTTATGATTGTGTAATTTTTAGCAATTCAAAGGCAGTTATGAGCTTATGCAAGGAAGCAGTGGGGACTGGAGAAAGAGTACTCTAGTTATAACAAGTTGGCATTTTAAGTCTGGCTCCTAAGCATAAAGGTTAATACCAGATGCTAAGGTTCAAATCATATCTCTATAACTTACTGTGTGACTCTGGGCAAGTTGTGTAACCCTATGGTGCCTCAATTTCCACATTTGTAAATGTTAAAATACAATGCCCGATCTTGTAGTATTATTTTGATACTCTGATAAGTTCACACATAACAAACTCTCAGAAGAGTGGATAGCTCATAGCAAAAGCTATGCAAATGATAGCAATTACGATCATGAGTATAGTCATGATTATTACTGCTGTTATTATTGTTTGCTATGTAATTTCAAAAGAGGCAAATAAGCACCCAGAGCCTCAGGTTCCTCATACATAAAATGGTAATACAAATACCTTCATTGCAGGGGGATTATTAACTGAAATGATAAATGCAAAGTATGTGTATCTTCTAGGTATCCCATAGGTGTTCAGTTGATAGCACCTGGTGTTCATAACAATAGCCCAAACCTCATGGAGTGCCTTGGCCTTGAGCTTGGCCCTGGCTGCTGTTTATAGGCTATGTTCATGTGTACATACTGACAGGTGTTCCTCCTCTGGGTTTGCCTGGGGTAACAAAGCTCGTGTAGAGGTCAAGTCAGCTGTACCACCCTCACCCAGACATAAAGATGGGCCACCCTTCATAAGTCTTCCTTGCTTGTTAGTGACCCTGGCACTACCTGATCACTACACGTTTCCTTTATAAGATTTTTAATGATGGTGCTTCTGACATCCCTGACTCTGGACAGTTTTCTTTGTCTCTTGCCCTGCGTGTCACATTCAGTGGGGGAAAGGACGGCAAGAAAGAGGAGGTAGATACAACTAGGAAACTCTTGTGCCAACACCTGTCAAAGAGAGATGCAATGATCTTTCAGTGGCTCCCCTTGGGCTCTCCTCATTGCAAATATGGGAGGCAGAAGACTGGGCTGCTCTCTGCAAAAAGAATCCATCACCCAGCCATTTTCCCAGGCCCCATTGAAATGCTGGCACCATTAATCTGCACTACTTTACTTCTCATTATGCAGAAATGTGCTCTTGATCACAAGTCCCCTTGCATAGCAGCCCGATTCATCACCAGTAGCTGTGGGCCACACACCAGAAATTCATAATCAACTGACATTATCCACCCAAATCATTCCCAGGATTTGAACAACTCAGAACATGTCCGTCATTGGGAAGAGGCTGCCACACAGGATGCAATATGCAAATAGGCCTGATAGCTAATACATCAGATTTAACAGGTTTAAATTAAGGAATGAACTGCTGTCTCCCTTTTAGGTATAGTTGACCCTTGAACAACATGGGTTTGAACTGCATGGGTCCACTTATATGTGGATTTTTTTCAATAAATACATATATGTAGTATGTCTTTCTCTTCTTTATGATTTTCTTAATAACAGTTTTTCTCTAGCTTACTTCACTGTAAGAATATAGTATGTAACACATATAACTTACAAAATATGTGTTAATCGACTGCTTATATTATTATAAGGCTTCCAGTCAACAGCGGGCTATTAGTGGTTAAGGTTGGAGGGAGTCAAAAGTTATATGCAGATTTTCAATGACAAGGGGGTCAGCACCCCTAACATCCACGTTGTTCAAGGGTCAACTGTATTCAGGTCACCTATTTTCAGAGAACTCGTCTGCATTGACCCCACATGGGAACTAACCAGCCTGGAATTTGGAGACAAAGGGGGACCTAGGCTAGGGAGACACAGCATCAGTGACACAAAGCCACTTGTAAAAGACAGAGACATTTCTACTACTCCAGGCTTACGTGCTTCTGAGTTCAGTGCCCTTTCTCCAGCACCCAGGTTTGCCAGGGGTGTGTGAACTTGGTCTAGTCACTTGTATCCCATCCTCACTTCCTTTTTCTATCTCTGTCTCACCAAGGAGCGACCTGGGTTAAGTAAAACACTGCAAGTGTGTGACTGTGTTAAGCTTCTGTGTCTGTTCTCTGGACAGTAACCCCTAGGTTGACTACCAAATTTGGGGTAAGAAATGGGGTCCTAATCAAGCTTGTTAATAACACTAATAGCTACCTGATTCCCTCTGAGATGATTGGGCACCGAATACCGTGTGTGTGCTTTGCAAGCATCATCGCAGTTATTTGTACAAACTGCCGTAAACTCATAGGGTTGTTACGGAAATTTTTTAAAATTAATACATATAAAATGCTTAAAAATAGAAAGCACTCAATAAATGATATCCATTAGCATTATGATCTTTGCTAAACATTACATATATAGGGTTGTTTTGCCTCTGTTTGAACACCTGACAAGAGAGTCACTTCCTCCTGGAGGCCTCTATCCCAGTTCTAAACACTTCTGGCCATTGGGTCGATCTGCCATCACTTGGGCTAGGATCTGAATCTTCTCATTTCCAAACCACTGTTTCTACATTCGCCCCCTACATAGAACAAGCCCAATTCTTTCTATTAGGAGAAATCCCTGGAGTAATTTAAAGAGATTAATCGTAATCTTGTCGAGTCTTCTATTTTCTAGGCTAAAAAAAGGTCATTTCTTTTAGTGGCTCTTGTATGACTTGACTTGAACTTCACTTCCTGACTTATTTAAAACTGAGAAATTTCCTCATCTCTGTGCTCACACTGAGTAACAGTGGTGAACCAGCCAAACGACTTCTCCAATAAAGCAAGAGAGGAAACAGGCAATAATCAGACTCCCAGGTACTTTCCTCAAAGATTAAACAGATGCTATCGTTTTGCCATATTTGCTTCAATTTTCTTTTAAATAATAAATAATACCGTATGGCTTCACCTCCCTCCCCCTCTCCAGAGGGGAAGTCAATATCTGGAAGTTGATATGTAACTTTTTCATGCATGTATTTATATGTGGATGTTTCCACAAATAATATGTAGTACTGTTGCAAGCATTTAAAAGTTAAATAAATGCTTCCATACTGTGCATATCATTTCATGTCTTACTGTCTGCATCCATGTTATATTTGTGTTGATTTATCTATGTTTATATACACGTTAATTCATTTTAATTGTATAGCAATTCACTGAGTGAGTTAACTGTACTTTGTTTACTCAATACTATTATAAAGGCCACTTACCTGTAGGTTAATTAGGTTAATTCCAATGTTTTAAATTTTTTATTGGAGTATAGTTGATTTACAATGTTGTGTTAGCTTACAGCAAAGTGATTCAGTTATACATACATACATACAAATACACACGCACACACAGACACACACACACACATTCGTTTTTCAGATTCTTTTCCCATTTCCCTTTTAGGTTAATACAGAATGTTGAGTAGAGTTCCCTGTGCTATATGGTAGGCCCTTGTTGGTTATCTATTTTATAAACAGTAGGATGTGTCTGTTAATCCCAAGCTCCTAATTTACCCCTCGCCCTGACATTTCCCCTTTGGTAACCATAAGTTTGTTTTCAAAATCTGTGAGTCTGTTTCTGTTTCGTAAATAAGTTCACTTATATCACGTTTTAAATTAGATTCCATGTATGAGTGATATCATGATATTTGTATTTCTGTGTCTGACTTACTGCACTTAGTATGATAATCTCTAGCTCCATCCATGTTGCTGCAAAGGGCATTATTTCGTTGTTTTTTATGGCTGGGTAACATTCCATTGTATATATATTTATATACCATGTCTTCTCATCCATTCCTCTGTTGACGGACATTTAGGTTGCTTCCATGTCTGGGCTCTTGTAAATAGTGCTGCAATGAACACTGGGGTGCACGTATCTTTTGGAAGTATGGTTTTCTCTGGATATATGCCCAGGAGAGGGATTGCTGGATCATATGGTAGTTCTATTTTTAGTTTTGTAGGAACCTCCATACTATTCTCCATAGTGGTTGTCCCAGTTTACATTCCCATGCAACAATGTAAGATGGTTCCCTTTTCTCCACATCTCCTTCAACATTTATTGTTTGTAGACGTTTTGGTGATGGCCATGTTAACCGGTGTGAGGTGATACATGATTGCAGTTTTGTTTTGCATTTCTCTGATGATTAGTGATGTTGAGCATCTTTTCATGTGCTTTTCGGCCATCTGTATGTCTCTTTTGGAGAAATGGCTATTTAGATATTCTGCCCATTTTTTGATTGGGTTGTTTGTTTTTTTGACATAGAGCTGCATGAGCTGTTTGTATATTTTGGAGATTAAGCCCTTGTCAGTTGCTTCAGTTGAAAATATTATTCCAATTTTTCTGAAATTAAGGTTTTATCTATATATGCATGCACATATATACATATATACATACATTCTCTTCTCCATATATGTGTGTGCAAACATGTAAACACACATATACACAAGGAGATATTGTATATATGTATGTTTCATATAAATCTGTAAGTGAAATGGTTGTGTCACAATACACACATCTACAGCATTATTGGACATTGACAAATTGTTCTCCCAAATCACTATGCTAATTTATTGTCACCATCAATATATGAAATTACATACTTGATCTCAAAGGAAATTAATAAAATTAAAAAGAAGAGATTATAAAAGAAACGAAATTGAGTTATTTGTAGTGAGGTGGCTGGACCTAGAGTCTGTCATACAGAGTGAAGTAAGTCAGAAAGAGAAAAACAAATACTGTATGCTAACACATATATATGGAATCTAAAAAAAGAAATGGTTCTGATGAACCTAGGGGCAGGACAGGAATAAAGATGCAGATGTAGAGAGTGGACTTGAGGACACAGGGAGGGGAAAGGGTAAGCTGGGGTGAAGTGAGAGAGTGGCATGGACATCTGTACACTACCAAATGTAAAACTGATAGCTAGTGGGAAGCAGCCACATAGCACAGGGAGATCAACTCAGTGCTTTGTGACCACCTAGAGGGGTAGGATAGGGAGGGTGGGAGGGAGGGAAGAGATATGAGGATATATGTATATGTATGGCTGATGCACTCTGTTATACAGCAGAAACTAACACACCATTGTAGAGCAACTATACTCCAATAAAGATGTTAAAAAAAAAGAAGAGACTATAAAATTCACATTCCTTAATCAAAATCCAATAAAATTAGAAATAGTTACCAAAAATAAACAAAATCAAAATTACTTGAAAATTAAGAAAAATACTCCCAAATAATCGAATTATAAACCTAGAAAGCAGTGAAGAAGTAAATACTCACATACCAAAACCTACGGAAGTTAAAAAAAACTGTACTCAGTAACAACATATTTTGCAATGAGCTTTATTTTCACTCTGTGAGAGAGTGTGCAGAAAATAGCTATTCAACTTCTTGGAACAACAGTATTGTAAAAAATATATATAAGTCAAAAATGCCCCAAATTTTCTCCTTATAATTGAACAATCATGTCCTTCCTAACTTTCAGAGAATTAGGAGAGTTAACAGAATAATGCAAAATTGACCACTAGTCATTAAGGACGTAAGGTTCACAAGGGGAAAAACTAGCCCAACAGTTTCAACAATATTATAGTCTCCCATCTTGGGAGGGTAGAAATGCTTTACATTTATTGTGTATATGTTGTTACTAGAAATGGTATTTATTTAACTATAATTTAATGAAATAGCTAGCAAAACGGACTAGAGGCACAGCAAGATTTGACTAATGCAGATTCTTGCAAAGCAACAATTACACTAATAATAATTACTAATAGATAGCTTGAGTGTTAGTTAATTGCTACTGATGTCATTAACTTTGAAAAAAGACTTGATGTTCACATGGAAGGAGACAACTCTATTTTACTTAGGTTGATGAAAATGCTAAGTCAACAGTCTAGGCAAAGCAGAAAAGAGAAAAACTGAAAAAAAAGAGGTGTTTGCTAATTTCTTTAACATCATTTAGGGATGGAGTTAGATATTAAACTTGAAGATAGTGTTAGTAAACAGACAGCAATACTTTTACTGAATGTTGTTCCATTCCCCAAATTTCCACAGTTCTCAAATTTTTTTTACAAAAACTGTACTCAGGGGAAAATGTATAGCTACAAATTAAATTCATAAATTAAATGCATTCATTTCAGAATTTAAAAATAAGAAAAAACTAAGAAATGTAATAACTTTAATCAGAAGAAAGAAACAAAAAAGAATTTTATAAAGTCTGTCATTAATAAAAGTTTAAAAGTAGCAATGAAGCCCAACAACTGTTTCCTTGGAAAGACCAATAAAATAGACAAATCAGGAGTTTTGTTAAAGAGAGAGAGAGAGAAATGTGCAAGATTATGAGAAAGAAGACATGATTGCAAATAGAAAGGAGATTAAAAGAATTAAGGAGAAATCATACCTACAACTTTATGGAATCAATTGGAAAACTTAGAAGAAATGTATAATTTCCTAGAAAGATTGACTCAAGAAGGGAAAAAATAGAATACTATATTACCCTAGATAATATTAGAAACGTAATTTAAAATTTATCACTGAAAAAGGCAACAAGACAGACTAGTTCAAAGTTGACTTTCATCCATCATTTATAATACACAATCAAATGTTGTATAAGTTCAGATCATAGGAAAAAAATAGAAAACTAGCCAATTTGATATGCAGCCAGCAAAGTACCAAAACCTAATGAAGGTAGTATAAAACTGCAGAGAACTTTCACTTATGAATATGTAAGCACAAGTATTAAATGTTAACAAGTTGAACCAGTAATATACCAAAGACTAAGACCTGTGAGAAGCAGCAAAGGTGGCGAAGATTCATTTCAATCCACAGGAAAAGAGTGGATTATTTCAAAATGGTTTTGGCACAACTGGCTATCCATCTGAATAAAACCAATGTCCAAGACCATGTACAAGAATATTTATATACATTAAAGTCTTAAATGTAAAAATAAAATCCTACATAAAAATGAAGAAATATGCATAAGATATATAGGGATTGGGGACACTGTAGATCAAATCTGCGAACCCAGAAACTTTAAAAGAAAATATGGATACATTAACTCAAGTCAAAATTGAAAGAAAATTTTATAACACAATATAGTACACACAAAGTTAATATGAAAATAGTACTTCCCAAATGTCTTTGCATTGCATATGACCCTGGTTTTATAATATTTAAAGTAACCTTACATACTGACAAAGAAAAGAAACTTCACAGGAAAAATGGCAAGGTTATGAATAAACACACACAGGAAAGCAAATCAAAATGGATCACAAGGATTTAAATATGTCCAAATTCAGAGTTAGAGGCATGAAAATTAAATCAAATAATAACTTACACTTGTGACTGGTAATTTTTTTAATTTATTGAAGCAAGTTTGATTTACAATGTTGTGTTAATTTCTACTGTACAGCAAAGTGATTCAGTTATACATACATACATTCTTATACATACATATACATTCTTTTTCATTATTCCTTTCTATTATGGTTTATCACAGGATATTGAATATAGTTCCTTGTGCTACACAGTAGGACTTCGTTCTTTATCCATTCCATATATAATAGTTTGCATCTGCTAATCCCAAACTACCAATCCATCCCTCCTGCACACCCCCTCCCTCTTGGCAACCACAAGTCTGTTCTCTAAATCTGTGAGTCTGTCTCTGTTTCGTAGATAAGTTCATTTGTGTCATATTTTAGATTCCACATGTAAGTGACATCATATGGTTTTTGTCTTTCACTTTCTGATTTACTTCACTTTGTATGATAATCCCTAGGTCTATCCATGTTGCTGCAAATGGCATTATTTCATTCCTCTTTATGGCTGAGTAGTATTCCATTGTGTGTGTATGTGTGTGTGTGTGTGTATATGCGTACACACAAACACACCACATTTTCTTTATCCATTCATCTGTTGATGGACATTTAGGTTGTTTACATCTCTTGGCTATTGTGAGTAGTGCTGCTATGAACATAGGGGTGCATGTATTTTTTTGAATTATAGTTTTGTCCGGATATATGGTCAGGAGTAGGATTGCTGGATCATATGGCAACTCTATTTTTAGTTTTTTGAGGAACCCCTATGCTGTTCTGCAAGGTTGCTGCACCAATTTACATTCCCACCAACAGTGTAGGAGGGTTCCCTTTTCTCCACACCCTCTCCAGCGTTTGTTATTTGAAGATTTTTTAATGATGGCCATTATGATCAGTGTGAGGTAGACCTCATTGTAATTTTGATCTGCATTTCTCTAATAATTAGTGATATTGAGCATCTTTTCATGTGCCTGTTGGCCATCTGTATGTCGTCTTTGGAGAAATGTCTATTTAGGTCTTCTGCCCATTTTTCAATTGGGTTGTTTTGTTGTTGTTGAGTTGTATGAGCCATTTGTATATTTTGGACATTAAGCCCTTGTCAGTTGCATCATTTGCAAATATTTTCTCCCATTCTGTAGGTTGTCTTTTTGGTTTTTTTTTCTTGTTTCCTTTGCTGTGCAAAAGCTTGTAAGTTTAATTAGGTCCCATTTGTTTATTTTTGCTTTTATTTCTATTGCTTTGGGAGACTGACCTAAGAAAATATTGGTATGTCAGAGAATGTTTTGCCTATGTTTTCTTCTAAGAGTTTTATGGTGTCCTGTCTTATATTTGTCTTTAAGCCATTTTGAGTTTATTTTTGTGTATGGTGTGAGGGTGTGTTCTAGCTTCATTGATTTGCATGTGGCTGTCCAACTTTCCCAACAACACTCACTAAAGAGATTGTCTTTTTTCCATTGTATATTCTTGCCTCCTTTGTCGAAGATTGATTGACAGTAGGTATGTGGGTTTATTTCTGGGCTTTCTCTTCTGTCCATTGATCCATATGTCTGTTTTTGTGCCAATACCACACTGTTGTGATTACTGTAGCTTTGTAGTATTGTCTGAAGACTGGGAGGGCTATGCCTCCTATTTTGTTCTTTTTCCTCAGGATTGCTCTGGCAATTCTGGGTCATTTTTAAAAAAATTTTATTGAAATATAGTTGATTTACAATGTTGTGTTAATTTCTGCTGTACAGCAAAGTCTGTATGTATATTACAGACTAACATCTCTTATGAATATAGATGCAAAAATCCTCAGCAAAATACTAGCACACCACACCTAGCAACATATATAAAGAATTATACACCAAGACCGAGTGAGATTTATCCAAAAAAGGCAAATTTTATATAACATCCAAAAATCAGTTCATGCAATATATTATATAAATAGAATAAAGGATAAAAACCATATGATCGTCTCAGTAGATGCAGGAAGAGCATTTGACAAAATCAACACTCTTTCATGATTTAAAAAAAAAGTCAACAAACTAGGAATAGAAGATAATTTCCTTAACCTGTTAAAGGATGCCTATGAAAAACCCACAGCTAAAACTTAGTGGAGAAAAGCAGGATGCTTTCTCCCCTAAAATGAGAAAGAAGACAAGGATGACTGCCTTCATCACTTCTATTCAACATCATACCAGAGATTCTAGGCAGGTCGTGTAGATAAGAAAAAGAAATAAAAAGCATTTAGATTGGATAGGAAAGTAAAACTATATTTGAAGGTAACAGGATCTTATACATAGAAGATCCTGAGGAATTCACTTAATATTAAAACCTATTAGAAATGATAAATGAGTTTAACAAGGTTCCAGGATACAAGAGCAATATACTAAAGAGTAATTGTATTTCTATACACTAGGAATGAAATATCTGAAAATGAAATTAAGAGCTTAATAATAAAACACCCAATTTTAAAAACTGGGCAAAGGGTATGAATATGTATTTCTCCAAAGAAGTTACACAAATGGTCTATAATCACATGAAAAGTGTCCCTATCATTAGCCATTGGGGAAATACAAATCAAAACCACAGTAAGATACCACTTCATACCCAGTAGGATAGTCATAATGGAACAGATAATAGCAAGTGTTGGCAAAGATGTGAAGAAATAGGAACTCTTATACAATGTCAGTGGGAATGTAAAATGATGCAGCCACTTTAGAAAATAGTTTGGCAGTCCCTTAAACATTTAAACACAGAGTTGTCACGTGAGCCGGCGATTCCACTACTAGGTAGATACATAAATACATATATCCAGACAAAAGTTTGTACATGAATGTTCAGAGCAGCGTTGTTCACAAAGCCAAAAAGTGGAAACAACTCAAATGTTGAACAGAAAATGAATGGATGAATAAAACGTGCATTACTCATATGATAAAAAGCAATAAAAAAGGAATGAAGTTCTGATACATGCTATAATCTGGATAAACCTTGAAAACATTATACCAAGTGTAAAGTCAGAAAAGACCACATATTGTATGATTCCATTTATATGAAATGTCCAGAATAGGTGAATCCATAGGGACAAGAAGTAGATTAATGGTTGTCCTAGATTTGGGGAGATAACAGAGAGAGACTGCTAATGGGTATGGGGTTTCTTTTCTGGGGTGATAAATATGTTCTGTAATTAAGACTGTGGTGATGGTTGCACAATTTTATTCTAATAGCTCTTGAATTGTGCACTTTAAATGGGTGAACTATATTATATGTAAATTATATCTAAATAAAGCATTTTTTTAATTTTTTAAAAAAAGGGATAATGGATTGAAAGTTCAAAGATGAATAAGACTGGCCCACATTTGGGGCCTGGTATTATGAAAATGTTTCTTTTCACCTGTGAGACTCCAGGCTCTTTTCCTGTTCCAGTGTTCATTTTTAAATGAAATAACGACAAACCTTTTATTCTTCCATGGAAATTTGTATTACATGTAAATTACCATTCTGCTGTAGAATATAGGGAACTATCTCATAAATGGTATGCCTATCCCCAAACTCATAGCTCAAAACAGCCGAAAAGCATGTTTTGAAATTTTAGAAATAATTAAGTTAATGGAAAGACCTATTTATAACATCAACAACCTTTATGCCAAAATGAGAAAATTAATTGTAAAGTGATTTGACAGGGCTGGATCAATGAAATAATTTTAAAACTATATAGATATATATTGGATTGACCAAAAAGTTCATTTGGGATTTTCCATAACATCTTACAGAATATATATATATAAAACATATATATATTCACTATATATATTCAGTATTAATTAGCTTCCTTATATAGCAAACTACAAACTTTTATCTTGGAATGTGCTAGTTACAAAAGTGAATGTTAACTGAGTGACTTCCTTCATAGAGCTCAACTTTGAATGTGATTTTTTTCTTTAGTATTCATTTGGGAATGAATTGTTGGCTCAGACTTAACGCATATAGACCTTCTCTAGAAGTGTTCTAGGAAATTAACTAATAATCAAGTATGACACACTGAAAAAGAAAAAAAGCATGTATCAGGGCTGATTCACAAGTAAGATCCTTCTGGAGCACCTGATGGTCGATGTGTAGTCACCTGGAGTCTTTGCAGCCACCACAGAACTTCTGGTTACCATCTTCTGACCATTTTAAATGAGCCCCACAGGCCAGCTCCAGATTACACTGGGATCTCATAAAAGGCCACTACAGTATCTTGCTTTTGAAGTTTCTCCACACCATCTCCTATCAGCATGATCCTCTTCCCCAGCTTTTCTGAGTTAAATGCCCCTTTTCCAGTGCCATGCCTTAGCCTCTTGGCCTCATTTTGATTTGAGACTGCAGACCCCATCCATCCATTTCTACCATTATATGATATGCCTGGAAACTGTCAATGAATCATATCTACACCCCAGAACCTCCACCCTTCTCACTGGCTGGAGGTAATGAGTCAGTAGTATTAAGCACAAAGTATAAATTGAGACTGACATAGGTGCTTTATATAGATTAACTTTCAATTTTCATGGCCATTCTCTCCCTTGGGATTTCAGCGGAAATGCTCTAAATGTTGTAGGACCTTGCATACAATTACTCAACTAATATGGGCAGAATTCGAGTACTTCACTCCTGCACCACTGTTTCTCTCAACCTGGACAAAGAATGCCTATAAGGTCACCTGTAAGGTCACACACAGATTCTCTGGCCCCAGCCCAGACCAACTGAATCAGATCAGGTGAATGGGAGGGTAGTATCCAGAGTCTTAGTACTTCACAATATCCACTGGTGATTCTGATACACACCAATTTAAACAACGCTGCATTATTCTTCCGTGAGCGTTTAGTACAGCATTTCAGCAATTT
The DNA here is from genome assembly GCF_059928025.1 of Delphinapterus leucas. Classification (NCBI taxonomy): domain Eukaryota; kingdom Metazoa; phylum Chordata; class Mammalia; order Artiodactyla; family Monodontidae; genus Delphinapterus; species Delphinapterus leucas. The sequence goes on from NC_143148.1 coordinate 40,394,656, forward strand.
CCTAAAAAGATTCAAATCCCTTAATGGCCAAAATGCACATTGCCAGCATCATATTCACAGTGGATGGGGAAGATGTTCTTATATTTCTCTTTCCAATCATTATTTGTTATTTGTTCATGATACATTATGTACCAGAAAATCCAAAAGGAAAAAAAAAATCTAGCAACAAATTACTCAGTGTGTCTGCAGCACCACTTGACTAAGAGGATGAGCTCGGAAATCTGATTTTTACTAGTCATTATTCAAACATACATAGAGGACCCTCACCCCAACAACTCGAATGGCTAAGCTGCAGGCTTGTTCTAGATCCACTAAACCCTCTTGCTGATGAATTGAAGTTGGGTTTACAATCATGGTCCTTGTGTTCCTATTTTAGACACAAAGATCCATAGGCATGGAGAGATGTTGATAGTCTTCACACTCTTGAGAACAAGGCTCCTCAAAATGGGAAGGGGTTGTTGTTTTGTTGTTGAATTGTACAAGTTCTTTATATGTTCAATATTTTGGATATTAACTCCTTATGGGAAATATGATTTGCAAATATCTCCTCTGATTCAGTAGGTTGTCTTTTCGTTTTGTTGATGGTTTCCTTTGCTGTGCAGAAGCATTTAGTTTGATGTAGACCCATTTGTTTATTTTTGCTTTTGTTGCCCTTGCCTGAGGAGATGTATCCAGAAAGATATTGCTAAGATTGATGTCAAAAAGCCTACAGCCTATGTTTTCTTCTAGTTTTATGGTTTCAGGTCTTACATTCAAGTCTTTAATCCATTTTGAGTTGATTTTTGTGTATGATGTGAGATAGTGGTATAGTTTCATTCTTTTCCCTGTGGTGGCAACAGTTGGAAACTAAATTTTTGGTGATGAGCAAGTTGTATACACAGAAGTTGAAATATGATGTTGTACACATAAAACATATAATGTTATAAACCAATGTTACCTCAATTAAAAATTAATTTTAAAAAAGAAAATTAAAAGGAGGCATGTGCACAAAGAATGGGAAGGGGGGAAAGTTTTATTGGGTGCTTGGTAGAAAGGGCATATTTAGGATTTAGCTCATTAGTTGTATGTACCGTCTCCAAATTTAATCTTCACCAACACCCAGCACAATGCCTTGCTAATGGTAAGTTTCTTCATAAATATTTGCCAGGTGAATGAGTCAAGATACTAATTGGTCTTGTGTGAATATCAGAAGTAGAAGAGACCTTTGAGAGACTTGATTCAAACATCTCCATCTCCTTTTACAGTTGAGGAAACATGATCACTGGTCAGAACTCAACTCCTTTCCCCAAAAGGATGAGGTCACTTCCATTTCTTTCTCCACATTTCAGAGCACTTAGCTGAGGGTGTTTTCCCATCCGAGTTAAGGTCTCTATGAGTCTCTGACCTTTTATAGATTTCTCAGTTGTAATATTGTTTCCACACATCACTGTGGCTTCAGGAAGTGCTGTTTCTCCTCTCACCCTTTCCTTGATACTGATAACTGCCATATTCCTGAGAAAGAAAAATTAAAAGCACACTTATTGAGAGAACCAAAGAAAGAGGCGAAAGGAGATAGAGCTCACTGAAAGACAAGTGGAGAGAAGAGAAAGGTGCAGAAGATAATTTCAAGAAAAAAACCACATTGAGCTAAAAGTGTGAAGCCTTAGAACACCCCCTCTCAGGGTAGAGTTTCATTCTCACTGATAGGACAAAGGTTTTCCCAACAGAAGAAGCTTAGCACATTATATAAATACCCCCAATATGCATATGCAGTGGTAGTAATAATTAGTTTTCTCCCCCTTTCATCTCCACTGTTTCTGCCTACACATGTTTCCTATTTTGAGCTTTGGTGTAACAAATGCATCTTTCAAATGGGAAACCCACGCCTTGTTTGCACAAACATAGGTCTCTTTATCGCCCCGTGCAGTCCCTCCATCTCGCGGAACTGAACAATGAGGCATTTTCTTCTCTCCCCGGCCCCAGAGCTCTGACAAAATCCATTTAATTTCCATGGAAAATGTAATCTGCAGATAATAGTAGGTCACTCACAGCAATATCATTTCACTCTCCCAGATCACCCGTTGTTGTGCTAATTGTGGGATAATGTAATAGACAGCTAAGGCTTGCAGATGGAATTAGACGGGGCATTTTGTTTTTGCGATGCTATGAAGAAGGATATAAGAGAAAGTGTCAGCAAATGCCATAGACCTTGTCCCCCTTTTGTAAAATGACTCAAGCAACAAAGGGAAGTCTTCTCGTGTACAGGGCATCTTCGATATTCTTGGTGTCACCTGCAAAATCCACAGGATTTTGGTGTTTCACTGGGCATCTTTGGACCACTTCAATGCTCTACCTTACCTGATGAAGCAAGTTCTTCAGAAGCTGAGAGTAGCCAAATAATTGCTTTGGCAGGTAATAATCACCCACTAATCCATCATTCTTGCTTTGAAATATTTTAAAAATATCGATCACCTCTTAGATTCTTCCTTCTAAGAGAAGCAGAGGCCCTTTCTGTGTAGAATGACTTTCCTCAGTGTAGAAGCCTACACTTGCCCATGCATGCTTAGGTTCTTTGTCTCTCTTTTTTTTTTTTTTTAATTGATTATAATTGACATGTAACATTCTCTTGTTTTTGAGCTGGCAAAGTCAGGAACTATCATGGAATCATGAAAAGTGGGCCCAAAGATGACCAAGCTCAACACTCTAATTTATTTCATGACTTTTTTCTTCTAACAAAGATCATTCATGGTCACTGTACGTTGTTTGAAAGGGTGAAGAAGAAAGCAGAAACAAGCCTATCCTCCAGCGAATCCCTAAGCGCAGACAATAAAGGTGAAGGCAATTATTCTCCTCGAAGGAACAGAGAAGGGGTGGGAGGGTGTGTTTACAATGAGATTTGGGAAGCGGATACTTGAAAAGTGTGTGTGTGTGTGTGTGTGTGTGTCCCTCAGCCACCTGCATCACCGATGCGCTGTGTCTGACCCACGTGTGCTGCCTACTCTATGATGCAGAGGCAGGACAGCTCAGGCACAGCCCCCCCAGCTCCTCTCCTGCCAACAGAACAGAGAGGCCTGCTGGGGCGGCTCGAAGCTTGGCCAGCTCCAGGGCTTGAGGCCAGATTGTCAGGCTCTGATGAGGAAAAGAGCTGGCCCATTCCCTGCTCTCATTCCCCAGCCTGGTTTTGGTATGTGAGGATGGAAAATATCCCCACAAGCTGGGGAAAGAGAGAGAAAGATGGAGAAGTTCAGAGATCCTAGGAGACAGGACAAGAGAGAGTGAGCCCCAGGAAGAAAGAGAACCAACTGGAGACAGCAGACGGAGCTAAGGAAAAGGCAGAGAAGGAGAAAAACAGGGTGATGCGAGGGAGAGGGGCACAGGGAGAGAGGAGCCAGACAGGGACAGAGAACGAAGGGCACACAGGGAGGGGCGTGAAAAGAAAAGAAACACATGAGGAGGATTGAAAGAGACAGAGAGACCCAGAGTGAGACAGAAAGTAGAAACCAACAGGAGTGCTGTGAGGCTCTGAGGAGAGAGGAGCCTGTAAAACAGGCCGAGCCTGAGGCTGGAGGTGAGTGTGTGCACGAGGCTGTGTGTGTGATGGATGGAGGTGTCGGAGAGTATGCGTGTGCATGTGATGGATGCATGTGTGGATGTGTGGAAGGGGCCTTGGACAGGCACAGGATTTGAAAGCTTTCTCCAACTTACGCTATGCCCTCTGCCGCATCTACCCCTAAATACCTCAAGCACCTCTGTAAGTTTCAAAAAGATGTTTTATCTTCATTCTTCCACTCTTCCTTAAAAACCATTAGTTTTTCCCCCATTCCAGTCATTTTCTCAGCAGCTCACTGACTCTCTGGTTTATAACTCTGCATGCTGAGACGCAGCAGGGGGTCATTCTGAAGGGGAGTCCTGTAGGCCTTAAAGCGGTGTGAGGGGAGCGAGCTCGGGTCCATCGCAGGGGTCAGACTCAGCTTCCACAGGGCACTGAGGGCTAAGGTGGATTTCTAGCTCTAAGGTCACTGATAGAGGAAGGGTCAGTCCTGAACAGTCAGATGGGTTAGGGTTAGTTATATCCACACACATATGTTCCCCATCCTGGAGGACAGCCTCTGGTCCATGAGCAGAGTATAGCAGCACTAGGATGGAGGGACACTGGATCCTGGGCACAAAGACCAGGAGAAAATTCTAGGAGTCGATTTGGGGTGGGGAAGCGTGGTGAATAGATAGTTATGTGTATGGGCAAGGCAGCCTAGGGACATAGGACTCTGAGAATGAAGGCAAGTGTGGGAGACCCAGCATGGAAAAATGGGGCTCCCCAGCAGACGCAGCTGGGCTTCTCCACCCCAGCTCACTGTGGGTGACTTCATTCAAAGTCTCACAAGACAGAGCTGGAGCCTCCTGCCTGTGAAAGTTGTCTCGAGCCCTGGACAATGGTGGACCCAATTGTGAGGAATGGAGAGAATATAGTCCAGTGTGGTCCCTGGCCTGTACATAGGAGACAAAGGCAAACACACACGTACATGCACATACACACATTCACATGCATAAAGGCACATGCTCTCTCTCTCTCTCTCTCTCTCTCTCTCCCTCTCTCCCTCTCTCTCTCTCTCTCTCTCCCCCCCCCTCTCCCTCTCTCTCCCTCCCTCTCTCTCTCTGTCTCTCTCTCTCACACACACACACACACACACACACACACACACACACACATCTCTAAGGAATGATTAACTTTACATCCTTGATGCTCAAAGTGTGGTCCATGGCCCAGCAACATCAGCATCACCTGTATGCTTGTTACAAATTCAGACTCTCAGACCTCATCACAGACATACAGATCAAGATCTGTGCTTTAGCAAGAGCACATTAAAGTCTGAGAAGCAATACTCCACATGGCGGGGGACCAGGGAAGGCTTCTCAGAGGTGTAATAATTTCATGAGTTGGGCATTACTTTCTTTGTCTTGTAAGTAAGGGCGATGAAGTTTGAAAGATTCTGTATTAGTGGCCCAAGGTGGCATAGCTATTAAGTGGCAAAGGCTGGTCTCAAACTCAGGTGTAAGGACTTAAGATTAAACTTGGTAAGCCAAGACTACCACTTACTCACAGCTACTATGTGCTAAGCCCAGACCTGAGCACTTGATTATATCTATTAACTACCTGGATTCGCACAGCAACCAGATAAGATATATTTTCGCCAGTCCACAGAGAAAGGAGGTCAATATTTTTTCCCAATGCCACACAGCTGGCAGGAAGCAGAGCTGGGATTCAAATCCACAACTGTCTCACCCCTGACCCTAGGCTTTATTTTTGATTCTGCTCTTTATTGCCCAGCGGTTGGCCACTATACCTTTCTGCTTCATTTTCTAAAGATGTAAAATCTGTTCTAGTTTCAACTACCATCCTGTGCCCCTTTTGGTCACAGTCAGCCTATAGGAGCCAGGCCTGTACCAGCAAGGCAAGATCACTGAAGCCACATGTTGAGGGCAGGTAGCAGACAGATCTGGGCACGTGTGATCAATAGCACTGGAAATAAAGACTCCTGATCAGCCCAGCATTTGGAACCCAGTGGTGGGGTCAGAACTAGAAATTTGTGTTTTTTATGCCTGAGACACACGGATAATGCCTTCCCATGGCCACAGGCTGGATCCCCTGGAGCTGCCAGCCTGGGAAAAGTTCAAGGAAATCAGGTTCCCAGAATGTCTCCAGGTTTTCTGGTAGCAAAATGTCTGGAGGACAGTCTGCTCGACTGTTTTCTCTAATTATAACAAGATGGTTCTCAAGTCCCCGCCCCCTCCTTGCTCAGTGCCCCACCCCCAAACCTGTGCAAACTCCAGGTTGCATTTCCCGTCCTTACAAGCTGTTGCCTCAGATGCAGGAAGTGAAGAGCCCCTGCCCTTCTTCGCTGATCTGCAAAGACCTGACAAAAAGAATGCAGGTGACTTCTCAAGACTTGATCTGAGTTCCAAACTCCCCTAGCCCGTGTGAGTGCATCTGCCGGCAGGAAGGAGCGCCCCAAAATGCAAACCACATGTGCCTAGATCCAGAAAGCTTGTTGTATTATGCCATTAAATAAAGACTAGCAAAGCCCCCACGTCAAATCAAATTTCAGAGGTGACTCTGAAAATATCCATGGATCATAACATCTCCCTCAGGGACACAACCATTCAGAAGTCTCTGAGTCTCAATTCTGATTTTCTGAAGTGACTGAGTCATTCCTCTCCTGGGTTCAGCTTGCCCTCAGGCAGGCTGGAGGCCCGGGGCGGGGCTCTGCACAGGTGGCGCTGCTGAGTGGAGCAGGTTTCTAATAAGGCAGGTGTCAGCCCAGGGCGAAGACATCATTAATGATCGTTTGTGAAGGAGGAGTGGCTGCGCGCAGGGTGAGCCGGGAAGGGAGATGGCTGTCCGCCTGAGGGGTTGGTGGTAGGGATGTAAGATCCTCGTGCCCCAGCGCGGCTGGTAGGGATTCAGCAAGCAGGGGCACGCCGCTTCTGTCCCCGTGTTGGAGAGCAACAACTCAGGACAACAAGCCATCCTGCTACGAGGTTCGGCATCACCTACAGGTACAGAAATATTTAAGGAAAGCGGGGCCTGTCTGGCTGCACTCACTGTAAAAGTACAACGAGGCAGGCTTGATGATTGCGGGAAAGTTACCCCGCGAATGAAAACATGGCTTTCAGCTCTACAAATGCTTTTGAGATTAGAGGAGCCCCTTGGCGGCTGTGACTTTAAGTGGAGGTTGTTCTCTTGAGACAAATCAGCCTCAAATTTTCGAGAGCTCAGGGGCATAAGGAAGGAAATTGTTCCAGCAGGGAGGCTTTTATCAAAGAGCCTGGGGTAGAGTCAGAAGTGGAGAAAGGCACTGAACAGTCAGTGGGGTGGGCTGCTGGAAGCCCTACGGCGGAGAGAGGGCTGAGGGTTCTCTGCGGCCAAGCCAAAGGTCACCCCTTCCCAAGGTGAGGGCTTCTCAGGGGACTGTAGGCAGAAAAGGACAAGCATGGAACTTATGGAGACTCCTGGCCTGGAGAACCAGGATTGTCCCAGCTTCTCCCTTAACCAGTCTTATCCCAGAAGGATAAACATTGTTTTGGTTTTTAGTTTTTCTAACCGAATTATTTACATACAAGAGATTTTTGAAAAGGTGCAGCTGATTGAGTTTTGCAAATGTATTACTCCTGTAGCCACCATCCCAATTAAAATACAGAATATTTCCATCACCCCAAAATGGTTCCCCCTGCCCCTTTCAGCCAGTACTCACCCCACCTCCCTTGCAGGGGCAAACACCATCTTGATTTCTGTCATCACAAGGTTGAGTTTTGCTTGCCCTAGAGCTTCATATAAATGGAATCATACAATATTATTTTATGCCTGGCTTCTTTCACCCAAAAGAATGTTTTCAAGATTTGTCTCTGCTGTTGTGTGCAGTAAAAATTGCTTCCATTTTATTGCTGAATAGTATTCCATTATAAGAATATATCACAGTTTACCCATTTACCTGTAGATGGACATTGGGGTTGATAACAGTTTTGGCTATTACAAGTAAAGCTATGAACATTCTTGTACAGATGTTTGTGGAAATATGCATTCATTTCACTTGGATAAATAAGACTGCGATTTCTGAGTCATAGGTAGCTGGATTTTTATTTTTATAAGCATCTACCAAATTATTTCTCAACATAGTTGAACCATTTTACATTCCCATCAAGTTCCAGGATATTCTGCATCCTTACCAACCCTTGGTATTGTCAGTCTTTCTAATTTTAGCCATTCTGATGTCTGTCAGAATGATATCTGTCAGAGTGATATCATGGTGGTTTTGATTTGCACTTCCCTAATGACTAACTGTGTGGTACATCATCTCATATGCTTATAGGCTAGGTGCATATCTTATTTTGCAAGTCATTTGTCCATTTTCTTATTGGGTTATTTTATTATTGAACTGCATGAATTCTTTGTATATTCTGCATAAAATTTCTATGCAAATATATTTCCCAGTCTGATTTTTTTTTCAAGAGCAGATTTTAATTTTTCTAAAGTTTAATATGCTTTTCTTTTTGTGATTAGTACTGAATGCTATCTAAGAAATTTTCATCTACTTTAAGGCATGAAGATATTCTTTTATGTTTCTTCTAGAAGTTATCTAGTTTTAGCTTTATGCTTAGGTATACAATCCATCTCATATTAACTTCTGTGAAAGGTATGAGATAAGGATTGAAATTCCCTGGTTTTTTCCATACAAGCATCTAGTTGATCCAACACTGTTTCTTTTTTTGTTTTTTTGTAAGCATTGTTAGAAACATCTTCCAATACTATTTCTTGAAGACTTTCCTTTCCCCATTGAGTTGCCTTGACATCTATAGATATGAGTTTATTTATAGACTCTCCATTTTGTTCCAATCGATTGGTTTGTCTGTCCTTACAATACAACCACACAATCTTCATTATTGAAATTTTTTGTTAAGTCTTAAAAAGTCCTCTATCTTCTTTATCAAGATAATTTGGCTATTGTAGAGCCTTTGCATTTACATAAAAATTTTAGACTCCCCTTATCAATTAGTACAAATAGGCTTGCTAGAATTTTAATTGCAAAGACATTAATTTTTTTAACATCTTTATTGGAGTATAATTGTTTTACAATGGTGTGTTAGTTTCTGATTAACAAAGTGAATCAGCTATACATATACATATATCCCCATATCTCCTCCCTCTTGCTTCTCCCTCCCACCCTCCCTATCCCATCCTTCTAGGTAGATAAAAAGCACCAAGCTGATCTCCCTGTGCTATGTATCTGCTTCCCACTAGCTATCTGTTTCACATTTGGCAGTGTATATATGTCCATGCCACTCTCTCACTTAGTCCCAGCTTACCCTTCCCCCTCCCCATGTCCTCAAGTCCATTCTCTACATCCGTGTCTTTATTCCTCTCCTGCCCCTAGGTTCCTCAGAACCATTTCTTTTTTTTAGATGCCATATATATGTTAGCATATGGTATTTGTTTCTCTTTCTGACTTACTTCACTCTGTATGACAGTCTCTAGGTCCATCCACCTCACTACAAATAACTCAGTTTTGTTTCTTTTTCTGGCTGAGTAATATTCCTTTGTATATATGTGCCACATCTTCTTTATCCATTCTTCTGTTGATGGACACATAGGTTGCTTCCATGTCCTGGCTATTGTAAATAGAGCTGCAATGAACATTGTGGCACGTGACTCTTTTTGAATTATGGTTTTCTCAGGGTATATGCCCAGTAGTGCGATTGCTGGGTCGTATGGTAGTTCTATTTTTAGTTTTTTAAGGAACCTCCATACTGTTCTCCATAGTGGCTGTATCAATTTACATTCCCATCAACAGTGCAAGACGGTTCCCTTTTCTCCACACCCTCTCCAGCATTTATTGTTTGTAGATTTTTTGATGATGGCCATTCTGACTGGTGTGAGGTGATACCTCATTGTAGTTTTGATTTGCATTTCTCTAATAATTAGTGATGTTGAGCATCCTTTCATGTGTTTCTTGGCAATCTGTATATCTTCTTTGGAGAAATGTCTGTTTAGGTCTTCGGCCCATTTTTGGATTGGATTGTTTGTTTTTTTGATACTGAGCTGCATGAGCTGCTTGTAAATTTTGTAGATTAATCCTTTTGTCAGTTGCTTCATTTGCAAATATTTTCCCCCATTCTGAGCGTTGTCTTTTCGTCTTGTTTATGGTTTCCTTTGCTGTGCGAAGGCTTTTAAGTTTCATTAGGTCCCATTTGTTTATTTTTGTTTTTATTTCCATTTCTCTAGGAGGTGGGTCAAAAAGGATCTTGCTGTGATTTATGTCATAGAGAGTTCTGCCTATGTTTTCCTCTAAGAGTTTGATAGTTTCTGGCCTTACATTTAGGTCTTTAATCCATTTTGAGTTTATTTTTGTGTATGGTGTTAGGGAGTCTTCTAATTTCATTCTTTCACATGCAGCTGTCCAGTTTTCCCAGCACCACTTATTGAAGAGTCTGAGAAAGACATTAATGTTTAAAGAACAATTTTGGGGAAAAAAGACATCTTAACAATATTGAATCTTCCAATCCATGAACATGGTGAATCTTTTATTTAGGTCTTTTAAATTTTTTCTCAACCGCGTTTTGTAGTTTTCAGCATAAAGTCCTGGCTTAAATTATTTTTAAAAGTGTATCCTCAAATATTTTCTTCATGTTTGTTAATGTTGTAGATGGTATTACTTTATATTTCATTTTCTAGTCAGTATTTTAGTTATCAATTGCTGTATAGTAAACCACTCAACAAGGCTCAAAATAACAGTAATTGTTTATTAGCCCTCATAGCCTCTATTGGTAAGAAATTTGGAGTCAGTTAGATGGGAAGTTTCAACTCAGGGTCTCTCCTAAGTTTACAGTAAAAAGTAAAATAGGGCTGCAGTGATCTTCAGACTTGACCAGAGCTAGATGATCCCATCACAAATAAGCTCACTTGTATGGTTGGCGATTTGATGCTGATCCCTTTCCATATGTGAGACTCCCCATGGGGTTGCTTGACTATCTTCACATCAGGGTAGCTGGCTTCCTCTACAGTAAGTGATCCAAAAGACCAAGACAAAAGGTGCAGTGCCTTTGGTGACCTAGCCTCAGAAATCACACATTGTTACTTTTTCCTTTATTCTATTGGTCACTTAAGGCAGCCCTGATTCAACGTCTGTGGAGACTAGACAGGGAATAAAATAGTGGGAGGCAAGGGTCACTGAGGACCATTTTAGAGAATAGATACCAATCCAGTCTATAGAAATAGAATGATTTCTATATGTTGATTTGTATTCTGTGACCTTGCTAAGTTGACATTAATTTTAGTAAGTTTTTTAGATGCCTTAGGATTTTCTATGTAAACAATTATGTCATCTGTGAATAAAGATATTCTTTCTTTTTAATGCGTGCCTTCTATTTTCCTTGCTTTAGTGCATTGGCTAGAACATGGAGCACAATGTTGAACAGAAGTGTTATGAATAGAAACCCCTGTCTTGTGCCCAGTCTTAGGTAGAACACATCCAGTATTTCACCTAAAGTACAATATTGGCTATAGGTTTATCTTGGATGTTCTTTATTAGATTGAAAAAGTTTCTTTCTATTCCTAGATTGCTGAGAGGGCTTTTTCCACCCTCATGGGAATTGAATTTTGTTCAATGCTTTTTCTGCATCTATTAAGGCAGTCATATAGTTTTTCTTCTTTATTTTGCTAATGTGGTAAATTATATTGATTTAGCATGCCCAGATCAGTCAATCTTGCATACCTGGAATAAATCCCAGTGATTCATTACCCCTTTTATATATTTCTGGATTAATTTTTCTAGCATACTTTTAAGGAATTTGGCATTTGTAATCCTGAGGGATATTGGACTATAATTTTATTTACTAATAATATGTTTGTCAAGTTTTGGTATCAGAGTAATGTTGACCTTATGAAACAAGTCAGATGTGTTCCCTAATCCTCTGTTTTCCTAAAGAGTCTGTGTGAGATTAGTGATATTTCTTCCTAAAATATTTTGTAGAATTTATGAGTGACTATATGGGTCTGGAATTTTTTTTGTCAGTACATTCTTTTCCTAACTTGATTTCTTTAAAAGATATATTACTGTTCAAAATTTTTCTTGCATTTGCTTTGGTATGTTGTCACTACCAAGAAATTTGCCATTTTGTTTCAGTTGACAAATAAGTTGACACAAAGTTGTTAGTTTTGTAATATTTATGGGATCTGCTGTTATTTCTCCTGTCATTCCATTAGCATGAAATTGTCAATTCTGTAATATTTGTAGGGTATCTAATCATGCAGAAAAGAGTTAACACAGCAGGTCTGACTGCTGTTATTTGGAAGAAATGATTTCAGGATTGGCCCTTGGGTGGCATCTAGAAACTTAGATTTGGGGAGGGTCCTCACTGTCCTTATCTGATAAGAGGAGCACACTGTACCTAAACTGTACGAACAATACGGTGTGTGCTAAATATGTGCTTTCCTTCTGGAATTTTGTTACATGCTGAATAGAGGCTGCATACATGACCAGCCCCTCCCCATCCATGGACACCAAGTCTCTAATAAGCTCATTAGACATTTCACATATGTTGTCATAAGTAACTTTGGGGAACCTAAACATGTCTTATGTGACTTCACTGAGAGCAGAATCTTGAAAGCTTACACCTGGTTTCCTCTAAACTTCACTCCATGAACCTTTTCCCTTCGTTGATTCTGTTTTGTTTTCTTTTGCTGTTAAAAAAAAAAAAAAATTCTTAGCCATGAGTATGTCTATATGCTGAGTCTTTAAGTCCTCCTAGCAAACCTGGGTAGCCTGGGGACCACCAATACAGTAGTTATTTCTCCTCTATAATACCAGTATTTGTCATTTATATTTTCTCCTTTTGTCCTTAGTTGGTCTGGGAATCCTTTTAGAGAACAAACTTTGGCCTTGTGGACTTGATGGCTCAACATTGGTCATGGTTGGTCTGTTTTCTATGTCATGATTTCTAACCTCATCTTCATTATTTCCTGATTTTTACTTTGTGATTAATTTGTACTTTTATTTGCTTCATATGGTGGAAGCTTAGATCACTGATTTTTAAGCCTATCTCCTTTTCTCATATAAGCACTTAAAACTTACACATTCATCTAAGTATTTCTTTAGTTCCTGCCCACAAATTTTGATATGTTGTGCTTTCAATACAATTTATTTCAAAATATTTTTAACCCCACCTTGTGATTTCTACTAATTTCCAAATATTTTAGAATTTTCCAGATATGTTACTGTTATTGATTTCAAATGATATTCTACTCTTGGCAAAGAATATACTCTGTATGATTCCAACCAGTGGATGATTATTGAGACTTCTTTTAAGGGCCAGCAGATGGTCTATCTTTATGAATGCACCATCTGCACTATATTTTTGCTTTCAACTCATCCATGTGTTTATACTTAAAGTATATCTCCTAAAAACAATATGTACTTGGTTCTTCCTTTATGTCCGGTATGACAATCTCTTCCTTTATTTTTTTTTAAATAAATTTATTTATTTTTGGCTGCATTGGGTCTTCGTTGCTGCACCTGGGCTTTCTCTAGTTGCGGCGAGGGGGGGCTACTCTTCATTGCAGTGCGAGGGCTTCTCATTGTGGTGGCTTCTCTTGTTGTGGAGCATGGGCTCTAGGTGCACGGGCTTCAGTAGTTGTGGTACACAGGCTTAGTTGCTCCCCGGCACGTGGGATCTTCCCGGACCAGGGCTCGAACCCGTGTCCCCTGCATTGGCAGGCAGATTCTTAACCACTGTGCCACCAGGGAAGTCCTCTTCCTTTAAATTGGAATGTGTGGTTTATTTGCATTTGATGTAAATATTAATATAGTTTGGATTAGTTATGCCAGCATGCTATTTATTGTTTATTTGTACTCTCAGTTTTTGTTCTTTTGTTCCTCCTTTGCTATCTTCTTTTGGGCTAATCAAGCTTTTGAAATTGTTTTAACCTGTCTCCTTTATTGGCATTTTCATTCTTATTTAGTTTTTTAAATTGTTATTCTGATAACAATATGCATCCTTAGCTTATCTAAACCTAACGTGAATTAACTTTATATCATTTCACATATAATGTAAGAGTCTAGAATAGTATGTTCCCACCCTGTCTCAGTGCTGTCATCACATATTTTACCACTACTTTATCAGCCTCAACTTTGTTATTAATTTTGCTCTACAGAGTTCATTACATAGTAGAAAATTTGAGAAAAGAAAATATAGCTTTTCATATTTACTCTTTGTAGCGCCCTTCCTTCCTTCCTTCCTTCCTTCCTCCCTCCCTCCCTCCCTCCCTTCCTTTCTTTCTTTCTTTCTTTCTTCATTTGGTATTATTCACATTCAACCTGACTAACTTCCTATAGCATTTCTTGTAGTGTGAGTCAGTATATTTTCTCAGCTTTCATTTACCTGAAAAAATGTCTTTATTTTTTCCTTCATTTTTAAAAAGATATTTTCACACTTGGTAGAGCAATCTATGTAATAGTCCCTCGCTGCACATCACCCCCTGATACTTGAAGATGTCATCCCTTTATCTTCTGGTCTCCATGCTTTCTCTGTCTGTCTTTTTACATAATAAATCTGCTGTCTCTTCTCTGGGTTCTCCTGTATACGTCTCCCCACCTTCCATTCCCCCGAGCTTGTGAGGTTTTCTGCTTACCATGTTTGACAGCAGTTTAACGGTAACGGGCCCAGGCGTGATTTCCTTTGTATTTGTTCTGCCTGAGGTTTTCTGGCTTTATTGGATCTGTGGGTTGATGATTTTGCTCAAACTTTGAAAAAGTTTGGACAACATTTCTTCCAATATCCACTTTTTTTTCCCCTAATTCTCACTTTCCTCTCTTCTTGGACACAGTTACAGGTTGGTTTTTTTGTTTGTTTTGGGGGGGGGTTTCCAATTTTTCTTTTTCTTTCCTCTGTTCTTAGTCTGGATAATTACTATTAATGTATCTTTAAATTTATAAATACTTTCTTTTGTTGGATCTAATCTTCTGTTGATCCCATCCAATGATGCTTCTTTTAAATTTTAGCTATTGTATTTGTCTATTTAAGATCTCTATTTGATTCCTTTCTTTTTTAAGTTTTTATATCTCTTCTGAAATTATCCATTTCTTTATTATCATTATCTCTAACATTTTCTCTTTTTTTAACATTTTCATATTGGTTATTTTTTAATGAAGTGCAAATGCTTCCCCCCCCCCAGTTTTATTGAGATATAATTGACAAGGTAACCTTGTGTCAGTTTAAGGTGTATAATACCTTGAGTTGATACATTTACTAATTGTAAAATGATTACCACCATAGTATTAGCTACCCACCTCTATTGGTCACATAGTTACTGTTTCTTTTTTATACTGAGAAAATTAAAGATCTACTTTCTTGGCAAAATTCAAGTATATGATACAGTATTATTATCTATACTCACCATGCTCTACATTAGATCCCCAAACTTGTTAATCTTAGAACTTGAAGTTTGTATCCTTTGAGCAGTATCTGCCCATTATACCCAACCCCTAACATCTGAGAACCACCACTCTACTCTCTGTTTCTCTGAGTTTGTCTTTTTTAGATACCACATATAAGCGATATAATTCAGTATTTTTGTCTTTCTCTCTCTGACTTATCCACTTAGCAGAATGCTCTCAAGGTTACCCAAGTGGTTGCAAACTCCAAGATTTATTTCTTTCTTGTGGCTGAATAATATTCCTCTCTGTATATGTTTAAATAATCACATAATTTTTTATCCATCCATCAGTTGTGGACACAGGTTGTTTCCATGTCTTGGCTATAGTGAGTAATGCTGCAGTGAAAATGGAAGTGCAGATATCTCTAGAAGATGCTGATTTAATTTCTTTGGGCATATACTCAGAAATGGGATAGCTGGATTATATGGTAGTAATGTTAATTTTTTTTTTTTTTGAGGAGCTTCCACGCTGTTTTCCACACTGGCTGTACCAGTTGCATTCCTACCAACAGTGCACAAGAGTTCCCTTTTCCCCACACCCTCAACAACAGTTACCTCTTACCTGTTTGTTTGTTTGTTTATTTATTGCTATGTTGGGTCTTTGTTGCTGAGCATGGGCTTTCTCCAGTTGCAGTGAGCAGGGGCTACTCTTCGTTGCGGTACGCAGGCTTCTCATTTTGGTTGCTTCTCTTGTTGCAGAGCACGGGCTCTAGGTGCACGAGTTTCAGTAGTTGTGGCTCACGGGCTCTAGAGCACAGGCTCAGTAGTTGTGGCACACAGGCTTAGTTGCTCCGTGGCTTGTGGGATCTTTTCGGACCAGGGCTCAAATCCATGTCCCCTGAATTGGCAGGCGGATTCTTTTTTTACTTTTATTTTTTGGCTGTGTTGGGTCTTTGTTTCTGCGCATGGGCTTTCTCTAATTGTGGAGGGCGGGGACTGCTCTTCATTCCAGTGCACGGGCTTGTCACTGAGGTGGCATCTCTTGTGGAGCACGGGCTCTAGGCCTGCGGGCTTCAGTAGTTGTGGCTCGCGGGCTCTAGAGAGCAGGCTCAGGAGTTGTGGCACATGGGCTTAGTTGCTCTGTGGCATGTGGGATCTTCCCGGACCAGGGCTCGAACCCGTGTCCCCTGCATTAACCACTGCGCCACCAGGGAAGTCTCCCTCTTGTCTTTTTGGTGATAGCCATTCTAACTGGTGTGAGGTGATATCTCATTGTGGTTTTGATTTGCATTTCCCTGATAATTTATGATGTTGAGCACCATTTCGTGTTCCTATGGGCCATATGTATGACTTCTTTTGAAGACTGTCTATTAAGTTCCTCCCATTTTTAAATTATCTATTAGGGTTTTTTTGCTATTGAGTTGTATTGAGATATTTATATATTTTTGATATTAACCCCTTATCAGATATATGATTTGCAAATATTTTCTCTCATTCCTTAGGTTCCCTTTACATTTTGTTGTTTTTCTTTTGCTGTGCAGAAGCTTTTTAGTTTGATGTATTTAGTTTTTAGTTTAGTTTTTTAGTTTGATTTAGTATTTAGTTTTTAGTTTGATGTATTTATTTTTGCTTTTGTTGCTTGTGCTTTTGTTATTACATCCAGAAAATCACTGCTGAGACCAATGTCAAGGAGTTTTTTCCTATTTTATTTATAATTGTTTTATGGATTCAGATCTTAAATTTAAGTCTTTAATTCATTTCAATTTCAGTTTTGTCAATGTGTAAGATAGAGGTCCAGTTTCATTATTCTGCATGTTACGCACTTTTCCAGTCACCATTTATTGAAGATATTATCCTTTCCTCATTGAGTATTCTTGGCACTCTTGTCAAATATTAGTTGCCCATATATGTGGGAGTTTATTTCTAGGCTCTAAATTCTGTTTCATGGGTCTGTTTTTCTGTCAGTACCATACTCTTTTGAATACTGTATAGTATAGCTTGAAATAAGGAAATGTGATGCTTCTAGCTTTGTTCTTTCTCAAGATTGCTTTGGCTATTTGAGGTCCTTTGTTGCTCCATAAGAATGTCAGCATGGATTTTTTTCTATTTCTGTGACAAATGCCATTGGAATTTTGATAGGAATTACACTGAATCTATAAATGGCTTTGGGTAATATGGACATTTTTAACAATATCCTTCCAATCCATGAACATGGGGTATCTTTCCATTTGTTTGTCTTCAATTTCTTTTATCAAAGTCTTGTAGTTTTTAGTGAACAGGTCTTTCACCTCCTTGGTTAAATTTATTTCAAAGTATTTTATTGCTTTTAATGCTATTGTGAACACGATTGTTTTCGTTCCTTTTCATGTTTTGCCGTTAGCATACAAAACTGAAAGTTTTCTGTATGTTGATTTTGTATCCTGCATTCTTACTGAATTTATCGATTAGTTATGTTTTTCGATCGAAAATATATGTATATATATGTATATATAATCATATCAACCGCAAACAAAGACAATTCTACCTCTTCCTTTCCTATTCTGATGCCTTTTATTTCTTTTTCTTGCCTAATTGCTCTGGCTAGGATTTCCAGTACTGTGTTGAATAGGAATGGTGAAAGTGGGCACCCTTGTCTTGTTCCTGCTCTTAGAAAAAATTTTTCAAACTTTCACCATTGAGAATGATGTTGGCTTTGGGTTGTCATATATGGGCTTTATTGTGTTGAGGTATGTTCCTTTTATACCCAATATGTTGAGCATTTTTATCATGAAACCATGTTGTACCTTGTTAAATGCTTTTTCTGCATCTATCGAGATGATCATGATTTTTGTCTTTCATTCTATTAATGTGCTGTATCACATTTACTGATTTGCATAAATTGAACCAGCCTTGCATCCTAGAGATAAATCCCACTTGATCATAGTGAATGATGCTTTTTAATGTGCTATTGAATTCAGTTTGCTAACATTTTGTTGAGACTTTTTTGTATCAGTATTCATCAGGAATACTTGTCTGTAGTTTTCTTGTATCCTTATCTGGCTTTGGTATCAGGGTGAGGCTAGCTTCATAAAATGAGTTTAGGAGTGTTCTCTCCTCTTGAATTTTTGTAGGGGTTAGTGGATGACATTAATTTTTCTTTAAATGTTTTATAGACTTCACCAGTGAATCCATCTGATCCTGGGCTTTTCTGTTTGGGGAGGTTTTTGATTGCTGATACTATCTTCTTCCTTAATATTTACCTGTTCAGATTTCCTATTACTTCATGATTCATTCTTGGTAGGTTGTATGTTTCTAGGAATGTATCTATTCTAGGTTGTCTAGTTTATTGGCATATAATTGTTCATAGTAGTCTCTCATGATCTTTTGTATTTCTGTAGTAACAGTTGTAATGTCTCCTTTCTCATTTTATTTTTTCAGTCCTCTTTTTTTCCTAAGTTAGTCTAGCTAAAAGTTTGTCAATTTTGTTTATCATTTTCAAAAACCCTCAGTCACACAGCTGCAAAAGCCCGGGCTGGCTGTGAGCATAGCTCCTGGGCTCTGGTGGAGAGGGAGGACCCAAGTGGCTGATGTTTTACATTTGCACTGCCACAAAGACCTTGGATGGCTACCGGTGTGGGTGCAAGCCCTAGCAGGTGGTGGGGGTATGAAGGGAGCAGAGAAGGACTGAGGCATAATTGATGTTAGTGAACATAAATACCTGTAGGGCAGCTGGCAAGATCTGCACAGCCAGCCCATGACTTGGTCTATGGTGGGAGCTGCCAAATTTGTCTGCAGGGAAGGTCTCCCTGAACCACAATCACTCCCACTGTGTGTTTGCTAATAATAGTCTCTGCTCTTCTTTCTTTTTCCCTATCCAGCTCTCTTTGCTTATCTAGGCAGGATAAAACTGAGCTAGACCTTCACACTGTGCTGGGAAAGGCTAAAGAAGCTAGTCACTTGCCCCTCTCTTCCTTTCCTGGTGAGAGGAACTTTCACTAGCTGGGAAGTTCTTTCTTGGAGCTGAACAATGCCAGCTTGGGCCATGAGATGAGCCAGGCAAAATGAAGCCGCCTTCTTTTTCTTTTTGTGCATTTATCCTCAGATATTTTGTCCCATGGTGTTCCTAAAATGTCCTAAGTGGAATCTAAAGGTCTCCTGGAGCTGTGTTTGTTTGTGGGTAGCTGTCTTGTCAT
Organism: Delphinapterus leucas; assembly: GCF_059928025.1. Classification (NCBI taxonomy): domain Eukaryota; kingdom Metazoa; phylum Chordata; class Mammalia; order Artiodactyla; family Monodontidae; genus Delphinapterus; species Delphinapterus leucas. Next base: position 40,413,730 of record NC_143148.1, read on the forward strand.
CGAATTTTGTGGGAGGACAGGGAAGCTGGGATTTCTTACATTGCCATTTCCCTGAATGCCTTGGTTATTTTAAAGTGATTGCCTGCTAATTCCAGCTTCTGAACATTTCAGATCTACTTTTATTGACTGTTTTCTCCATAACTAAGAGTTACATTGTCCTGTTTTTTCACACATCTGGTAATTTTTTAAATTGTACGTTGGGCATCATTATTATGTTGTACAGACTCTGAATTGTGTTAGCTCATTTGAAGCAATGTTGCTTTTCTGTTCTAGCAGTTGAGTAGTTATTCACAGATCACCTTGATCCTGCAGCAGCTCAGTTTTAGACTTTATCAGGGTGGGGCTATGTTGGCTTTGCCCTTAGTCCTAAAGTCTCTTAGTTCTCAGAGTCTTTACTTCTAAGTTACAGCCTCTCTTCGACTTCTATGCAAAGCAAAAGATATTTACCCAGCCCCTCTCATGTAGAGGGATTCTAACTCCATGCTCTTATACCTCTTTGGTGGGCAGTAGATTAAATCTCTGCTTAGCTCTCTTATCCTTCCGCTGTTAGTATTGCCTCTGGGCTCCACAGAGCCTCATTCCAGCGTTCATAGTTAAGTATTTAGGCTAAGATTAGAGAGGAATTCATATGTGGGTTTTTGGAGCTTCTCTTCTGTGATTTTGTTCTCAGAATTTTCCTCCTCAATGTCCCAGGATCTCTGGAAAGAACTCCTAGGGTCTCTTTTTGTTTCAAGGATCAAATCTTTACTGGCTTATGTCTACTTTGGGGCACTCTTTGATTCCTCTAATTTTTTTTCCTTTTCTTATGTTGTATCCATATTTTTTGTTTTTTTTTTTCTGGAATGATTAGTTCAATGCAAGCTTCACTGATATCTACATTGGAATGTCTCGAGTAGTCTTTATTCATGTATTTGACAAGTGTTTGTTGAACCCCTACATGTGCCTTGTACTGGGTTAGACATTGGAGATAAAATGGTAAAATTAAAAACATAAAGGGAGTGAAAGAAGAAAAAAAGGTTATAATTTCCATCTTTGTGAAACCTACAGTCTACTAAAAGAGACACAAGGAAATAACCAAGTAAATGTAAAATGAGAGCATGTGGTTATGAGAGCCTATAATAGAGCAATTTGAACTGATCAAGGAGAATCCAGGAATATGTCCCTGGGGAAGTAATAATGGAGCTGCCATCTAAATCTGCTGCTGGCACCTGGGAAGTAGTCATGCGGTTACAGAAGCTGAGTCCCCTTTACTTGCTGAGACCATGGCCACCACCTTGAAATCAGTTGAGCAGTAAACCATGCACTGCTGTGTCAGACCCAGCAAAGGAATCCAGTGATATGTTGGATATCATGGTGCAAGGCTGTATCCTGGATATAAGCTCTTTGGGAAAGCATCCTCTATGATAGAGCCCTGGACCAGGAGAGCTGTGATTGGAGTTGGGAGGGAGAAAGGGGGTACCACCAAACACATCACTCCATGCAGGGACATGTGTGAAAGTAAATGGCCGCTTCTAGCACTTTTAAATAATTGTGAATAGATTTAAATGGTATAGATGGGATAGAATCTGAGAACTGCTTTTTCTGCTGAATTATAAAAAGAAACAGGAGAAGAAGAAAAAAAATTTCCTATATAGATTAAAAATTCTGTTGGCAACAGCAGAACTGTGAGACATGCATGATTTTGTTTCTGCAGTGGAACCCTGTGAGTCCACCAGCAGGGCTTCATGTTGAGATCACCTGGGGAGCGGGAGACAGGAGACCATGGGGTGAGGCTTGGGGGGCTGGAAGTGCACACTTGCCCCGCAAACCTTGGAAAGGTGAGGGCACTTGTTCACGCCTTCAGTCTTGTCATGGCAACTGCTTAATGCTCTTTTATGAAGATTTATTCTGAGTCCTGTCAGCCTTATGGTAACGTTTTCTCAACTTAATTTATGATTGTTGCATAATTATACATGGGTGACACAGATACTTAGTCCCTCTTTTTCTTTCTGTGCAGTGGTAGATATTCTGCTTGAAATTCCTGGTCTGATTAGCCAACCCTGGAAGTAACTTGCCTTTTGTAAATCTTCCTAGTCTAGTGGGAACATGAAAAATATCTCTAAGAAGGCATTCATTATTTTAGTATCAATTAGATTTTAGTTAACAGAGGTTCTTATTCCATGAAGAATATTTAAGAAAACAGAATAGTAGGGGGAAAAACAAAATCTGCATAGCCTATTACCTAAAGCTCACTGCTGCTAACATCCAAGGTTAAGTGCTTAGTACCTGTTAACAGAAGCATCTGGACAGAAATCAGGACTGACTGTGGGTCCCAGCATGGCTGGGTAGATAAGGCAAGAAAAGATGAGGTGGAGAGGTTTGTTGTGGTCAAATCACATATAGCCTTTTAAGGCACATGAAAGATTTTAGAACTTGTTCTTAAATGAAAAGCCATTGAAGATTTCTAAACAAGGAATATTCTCTAATCATATTCACATCTTAAAAACTGCCCTGACTGCACTGTAGAGAATGCATCTGAATGTGGTAAGGGTGCATGGGGAGAGGCTGTCAGGAGGCTCTTGATGTCATCCTGATGATGGTCACCAATGGCCAGAAGGAAGATGGTAGTTACGGACAAGGAGAGAAGTTCACAGGCTCAGGAGATATTCAGGAAGAGCAACTGAAGGTGCGTGGTGATTGATTGGACACCGGATTTGCTCCAGGCTTTTCTTTCTTACATATAGGTTTCTCCTTATCTTAATAGTATTATCTTCTGTACACAAATACTATACGCTGATTATTTTTACTTAACATTATTATTATATGCTGTTACTGAATGCCGTGTGATAATTCATTGAGCTTATGCACCATCACTTAATCCCCTGCTCCCCACTGTGTATGCTGAGGTTGTTCTCTGGGTTTCGCTAATGCATGTAATTCTGTGATTGATATCTTTGGGCATAAAGGACTTTCTTTATATCTGATTATTTATTAAGAATAAATTCCCACCAAAGGATTCATCGGGCTAAGATATACGATCATATTACGATTTGTATGGCCATAATTACATCATTTCTTTGGGGAAACCCTCTCATGTCAGGTTGATTACATGGAAGATCCTTTCATCATGGAATGGATAGTGGTTTGTCTTCCCTGCAGTAGATACAATTTCTGGATATAGATTTGTCTTTCTTGCCCACAGTGTACTGTCAGAACCACCATCTGTGGACTAAGAGAACATTTTATTTGCCGTCATGGAAGAGTACACAACATTGCTTATGAACACAGAACTCATTTTATACCAAAAGAGCTTACACTCATGGAATTCAGTGGTCTTATGTGTCCCATTCTCCCCAAAGCATCCAGTATTCTAGAATGATGGAATGGTGTACTGAAGAGTCAGTTATAGTTGCCTAATAGGAAACTAACTCCCGAAAGCTTGGGGTTATATCTTAAAATATGTGGTATATGCTTTCAGTAAGCAACTGATATACAGTTATTTCTCCCACAGCCAGAATATATGTGTCTGAGAATCAAAAGTGGGAACAACTCCTCTCATTATTATACCCATTCACAGAATATTTGCTCCCTGTCCCCTTTGAGCTCTTCTGATTTGAAAGTTTTAGTCCCCAATGGAGAAATATTTATGCGAGGGGACACAGCGTTCCACTGAATCAGCAGTCTCGATGGCCATCTGCCCATTTCAGGCTTGTTCCACCACTAACCCAACAGAGGGAAAAGTTACTGTCCTGTCCTAACTACATGTTAGTTCCTGATCGTCAGAGGAAATGTGAGTTGCTGCTACGTAATGGGTCAGAAAGCACTATGTCTAGAACCTTGAGGATTCTCTTGGGCAAGTTTTAGTATTCCCGTGTGCAGTACTAGAAGCTAACAGAAAACTGCAGCAACCAAAAAAGGCGAAACAACTAAGGATTTAGACCATACAGGAATGAAGACTGGGTTATCCACCTGCTAAAGAACGATTAGTGTAGATAACCGATAAGGGGAAAGTTGTCAACAGCAACCATGGCCTTATGACCAGCTACAGAAATAAAGATGAGCGTCCATACACACACACACACACACACACACACACAGCATTTTAAAAAATTTTATTGGGGCTTCCCTGGTGGCGCAGCGGTTGAGAGTCTGCCTACGGATACAGGGAACACGGGTTCGTGCCCTGGTCCGGGAAGATCCCACATGCCGCGGAGCAGCTGGGCCCGTGAGCCATGGCCGCTGAGCCTGCGCGTCCGGAGCCTGTGCTCCGCAACGGGAGAGGCCACAACAGTGAGAGGCCCGTGTACTGCAAAAAAAAAAAAAAAAAAAAAAAAAAATTGATTGATGTATAGTTGATTTACAATGTTAATTTCTACTGTATAGCAAAGTGATTCAGTTATACATGTATATACATTCTTTTTCATATTCTTTTCCATTATGGTTTATCACAGGATATTGAATATAGTTCCCTGTGCTATACACTAGGACTCTGTTCTTTATCCATTCCATATATAAAAGTTTGCATCTGCTAATCCCAAACTCCCAATCCATCACACCCCCCCTCTCCCCGGGCAACCACAAGTCTATTCTCTATGTCCATGATTCTGTTTCTGTTTTGTGGATAGGTTTATTTGTGTCATATTTTAGATTCCACGTATAAGTGGTATCATATGGTATTTGTCTTTCTCTTTCTGACTTCACTTAGTATGATAATCTCTATATCCACTCAAATGGCATTATTTCATTTTTAATGAATGAGTACTATTCCATTGTATATGTGTACCGCATCTTCTTTATCCATTCTTCTGTCAGTGGACAGTTAGGTTGTTTCCATGTCTTGGCTATTGTAAATAGTGCTGCTCTGAACATAGAGGTACATGTATCTTTTTGAATTATAGTTTTGTCTGGATATATGCCCAGGAATGGGATTGCAGGATCATAAGGCAACACTATTTTTAGTTTTTTAGGAACCTCCATACTGTTCTCCATAGTGGCTGCACCAATTTACATTCCCACCAGCAGTGTAGGAGGGTTCCCTTTTCTCCAAACCCTCTCCAGCATTTGTTATTTGTAGATTTTTTAATGATGGCCATTCTGACTGGACATACTCCCTTTTATTCTTTTTCATTTATCCTCCTCCTTTCTGCTTATTTTATATAAGACAAATTGGCAGTGTTCGAGAGCATAAGTGGTATCCAGTACAGTTGTTATATATTTTTTTAAATGTTCTTAAATGGTTTCATCATGTATACCAGGACAAAATGAACGAAATGGAAAATTTTAGGTAGTATGTGGGCAGAACCTAAGGAGATACACTGCATCCTTGAAGGACTGGCATAGACAGAAGGAGATGCTTGTCCTTAATGACCTATGGATTTCAGATTAACATAAGAAAGAAGTTTTTAAAAGCACTACATGGGAAGGAAATGGCCCCATTGTCAATGTAATAAGTTCCCTGTCACCGGGAGCCTAAATGATACTTGACGGTGCATTAAATGCAAGTTTGTGAAACCAAATAGGGTATTATTGTTGTTGTTTTACATTTAAGAAAAATAACTGTGGGAGAGTTGATGCACCTTGCCTATCATCACACAGCTAACAGTCCATCTAATACCATTTTGCTGGTAACCCAACAGGATCATGAAGAAAGTTATTAGATTTTTTTTCTCCTTCTCTCTGAGAGTTTTGGCTCTTCTTGGGAGTCAAAGAGATCTTTCTGGATATCAGGCAGCTTCTGTGGGCCTTATTTTAATATGTATTCAAAATGCATTATTAACTGAATAGTTAACCCAATTATTTACCCCCTTAATCTCTAAAAATTTATAGCAAACTGGCATATCATTAACACAACCCAAAGTCAATTACTGTCAGTATATTTGTGATGCTCCTCTTAACTTACCACTCTCAGCCCCACACAGCATCTCACACTCACTCGCTCGCTCACACTCCAGTTTTTTCATAAGTATGTGTGTTTGATCTTTAGAAGTGTCTCATTGTGCCTACTGATATAATTTTTAAAGTGGGAGCTGGCTACATTGTTTAGATACTTAGGTGTTTTTGTACAAATCAATGTTTTTTTCTTCCACTTTTATTGAGATATAATTGATGTACAGCACTGTGTAAGTTCAAGATGTATAGCATAATGACCTGAGTTATATATAATGCATAATGATTAAAACAATAAGTTTAGTTAATATCCTCATCTCATACAGACATAAAAAAAGCAATTTTACCCTTGTGATAAGAACTTTAAGGATCTACCCTCTTAGCAACCTTCAAGTATGCCACCAGCAGTGTAAACCAAAGTCACAAAGTAGCACACTGTATCTCCAGTACTTATTATTCATAAGAATAATGAATTTTGTTGAAGTTTGTGCCTTTTGAGGAACTTCATCCAATTCCCCTACCCCTACCCCTTGCCTCTAGTAACAAGTCTGATTTCTTTTTCAGTGAGTTTGTTGTTGGGTGGGCTTTTTGTTTGTGTTTAAATTCCTCATATAAGTGAGATTAGTATTTTTCTTTCTCTCTCTGACTTAATTAACTTAGCAAGATGCCCTCAGTGTACACCTGTGTTGTTGCAAATGACAGCATTTCCTTTTTTTTTTTTGCCAAATATTTTATTTTTTCAAATAGTATTTTATTGTGGGTGTATATATGTGTATGTGAGTGTGTGTATACATACGTGTACACAAACACATATATGTGTATAGTATACGTATGTATACACACTACATTTTCTTTATCCATTTGTCCATCCGTGAACACTCAGGTTGTTTCCATGTCTTGGCTATTATAAAAATGCTGCAGTGAACATGGGGGTGCAGATGACTCTTCAACATAGTGATTTCATTTCCTATGGATATATACCCAGAAATGAAATTGCTAGATCATATGGTAGTTTGCTTTTTAATTTTGGAGAAACCTCCATATTAGTTTCCACAGTGACTGTAGCAATTTACGTTCCCACCAGTAGTGCACAAGGATTTTCTTTTCTTCATATCCTTGCCAGCATGTTAGCTCTTGTTTTTTCAATGATAGCCATTCTAACAGGTACGAGGTGATGTCTCATTGTAGTTTTTATATGCATTTCCCTAATAATTAGTGATGCAGAGCACCTTTTCAGGTACCTCTTAGTCATTTGAATATCTTCTTTGGAAAAACATCTATTCAAGTCGGTTGCCTATTTTTTTTTTTTTTTTGCGGTACACGGGCCTCTCACTATTGTGGCCTCTCCTGTTGAGGAGCACAGGCTCCGGACGCACAGGCTCAGCGGCCATGGCTCACGGGCCCAGCCACTCCGCAGCATGTGGGATCTTCCCGGACTGGGGCATGAACCCGCGTCCCCTGCATCGGCAGGCGGACTCTCAACCACTGCGCCACCGGGGAAGCCCCCTATTTTTAATTGGATTATTTAATTTTTGCTATTGAGTTCTGTGACTTGTTAATATATTTTGGATATTAATCCTTTATCAAATGTGTGATTTGCAGATATTTTTTCCCATTCCACAGGTTGTCTTTTTATTTTGTTGATCATTTATTTTGCTGTATAGAAGCTATTTAGTTTGACGTAGTCCCACTTGTTTATTTTTTATTTTGCTGCTTATGCTTTAGCTATCATAAACAAAAATTCATTGCCAAGATCCATCCCAAAGACCTTCTTTCTATATTTCTTCTAGCTTTACGGTTTCAGGTCTTACATTTAAGTCTTTAATCCATTTCAAGTTGATTTTTGTGAGTAGTGTAAGATGGGTCTAGTTTCCTTCTTTTACATGTCAATGTCCATTTCCCAGCACCATTTATTGAAGAGACTGTCTTTTATCCATTGAGTGTTCTTGGCTCCCTGGTCAATATTAGTTGACCATACCTATATGTGGAGTTTTTTTCTGGTCTCTCAGTTCTGTTCCATTGGTCTATATGTCTGTTTTTATGCCAGTATCATAAAATACTATCTTATGGTTTTAGATACAATACTGTTATATTTTATTAAATTACTATTTAGATTACTGTTTAGAGTACTATAGCTTTATAGTGTAGCTTGAAATCAGGAAACGTGATTCCTCCAGCTTTGTTCATCTTTCTCAAGATTGCTCTGGCTATTCAGGGTCTTTTGTGATTCCATATACATTTTAGAATCCTTTTCTACTTTGGTAAAAAAAAAAAAAAAGAAAAACCTGCTATTGGAAACTTGATAGGGATTGCATTGAATCTGTAGATATCTTTGGGTAAAATGAGTATTTTAGCAATATATTATTTCAATCCTGAATACAGGATGTCTTTCCTTTTTTGTGTGTCATCTTCAATTGCTTTCATCAGAGTCTTGTAGTTTTCAGTATGGAAATCTTTCACCTCCTTGCTAAAATTTATTCCTAAGTATTATATTGCTTTTGATACTACTGTAAATGGGATCATTTTCTTTATTCATCTTTCAGAAAAGTAGCTGTTTGTGTAGAGAAAAGCTACTTTTTATCCTGAAAAATTAATGAATTTGATCTAACAGATTAGATAGAACAGATTTTTATGATGAAATCTTGAAGATTTTCTTTATATAAAATCAAGTCATCTGCAAATAGAGACACTTTTACTCTTCTTTCCAGTTCTGTTGCCTTTTCTTTCTCTTTTTGCCTGATTGCTCTGGCTGTGACTTCCAGTATTATGTTAAGTAGGATTGGTGAGAGTGGGCACCCTTTTCTTTGTCATGATCTTATTGGAAAATTTTCAGCCTTTCACCACTAAGTACATTATCTGTGGGCTTGTTGTACACTGCCTTTGTTATATTGAGGTATGTTCCTTCTATACCTAATTTAAGAGTTTTTATCATAAATGGATGTTGAATTTTGTCAGATGCTTTTTCTGCATCTATTAAGTGATCATATGATTTTCATCTTTTATTCTGTTAATATGATGTGTCACATAATTGTTTTGAACCATCCTTGCATTCCAGGGATAAATCTTGCTTCATCATAGTATATAATCCTTTTGATGTGCTGCTAAATTTCGGTACTAGTGTTTTGTTGATAATTTTTGCATGTATATATATCAGGGATATAGGCCTGTAGTTTTCTTTTCTAGTAGTGTCCTTTTCTGGCTTTCGTATGAGGGTAATGTTCACCTCAGAAAATGAATTTGGGAGTGTTCCTCCTCTTTGATTCTTTTGGAGGAGCTTGAGAGGATTAGCATTAATTTTTCTTTAAATGTTTGGTAAAATTTACCAGTGACGCCATCTCTGTTCTGGGCTTTTCTTCCTTGGGAGATTTTTTATTACTGGTTCAGTATCCTTATTAGCAATTGATCTGTTCAGATTTTCTATTTCTCCCTGACTCAGTCTTGTTAGGCTGTATGTTTCTAAGAATCTGCGTCTTATAAGTTGTCCATTTTGATGGCAGATAGCTGTTCATAGGAGCCTCTTATGATCCTTTGTATTTCTGTGGTATCAGTTATATCTTCCTCTTTCATTTACAATTTTGTTGACTTGGGGCCTCTCTTTTCCTTGTAAGTCTAGCTGAAGGTTTGTCAATTTTCTTTATTTTTTCTAAGAATGAACTCTTAGTTTTATTTAATCTTCTCTATTGTTTTCCTGTTCTTTATTTCATCTCTAATCTTTATTATTTCTTTCTTTCTGCTAACTTTGAGCTTACTTTGTTCTTCTTTTCCTAGTTCCTTGAGGTGTAAAGTTAGGATGTTTATATGAGATCTAATTACTTGGCATATGTGTTTATAGCTATTAACATCTCTCTTAGAACTGTTTTTCTGCATCTCATAAGTTTTGTTGTGTTTCCAATTTCATTTGTCTCAGGGTGCTTTTTTATCCCCCCTTTAATTTCTTCTTTGATCCATTCACTGCTCATGCGTGGTGTTTAATTTCTGTGTATTCATGAATTTCTAGTTTTTCTCCTGTTATTGATTTCTAGTTTCATACCATGTGGTCAGAGAAGATACTTGGTATGATTTTAATACTTTAATTTTCTAAGACTTGTTTTGTTTTCTAACATATGCTCCATCATAGAAAATATTCCATTTGTGCTTGAGAAGACTATATTCTGTTGTTGTTGGGTAGAACAATCTGTATAGGTCTGCTAGGTCCACTTGATTTATAGTGTTGTTCAGATCTGTTTCCTTATTGATTCTCTGTCCAGATAATGTACCCATTGTTGAGAATGGAGTATTAAGGTCTCCAATTATTGTTGTTTTGCTGTGTATGTCACCTTTTCTGGTTTTGTTTATATATTTTGGTGCTCCGATGTTGGGTGCATAGATATTTACAACTGATTTATATTCTGGTTGAATTGCCCTCTTTATCATTATTTAATGACCTTCTTTCTCTCTTTTTACCATTTTTAACTTAAATTCTATTTTGTCTTATATAGTTATAACTACCCCTGCTTTTTATTGGTTACTATATTTACTTGAAATATTTTGTTTTGCCTTATCACTCTCAGTCTATGTGTGTCTTTAAAGCTAAAGTGAGTCTCTTGCAGATGTATTGTTGAATCTGGATTTTTTAATCCATTCAGCCATTCTGTGTCTTTTGGTTGAAGAATTCAGTCCATTTACATTTCAAGTAATTATTTATCAATAAGGACTTACCATTGCATTTTGTTAACTGTTTTCTGACTGTTTTGTAGATCCACTGTTTATTCTGATCCTTCTGTCTTCTTTGTGTGATTTAATGTTTTATGGTATCAGTATGATTTGACATCTTTATCGTGTTATCACGTTCTTGTGCATAGTTACTACTGAGTGATCTCTTGTGGTTACCATGAGGCTTATATAAAATATCTTAAAATTAGAACATCCCATTTTTAACACCCTTTTTAAAACTGATAACTTGATATCATTTCTAAACTTTATACTTTTACTTTTTCTCCCCCTCACGTATTAGGTTATTGATATTACAGTTTACATATTTTTATCTTATGTATCCAGTAGCAGATTATTATATTAATGCTTTTCTAACTTGTTTTTTAACTTTTTAACTAGAGCTGTAATTTAATTACACAGCAACATTACCATATTACAGAATCTAACTTTGATTACATATTTATCATTATCAGTGAGTTTGATGTAACCATTATATGTTTTTATGATGTTAATTAGCATCCTGAAAATTAGCTTTCTTCCACTGAAAGAAGGGAGGCCTAGTGGTAATGAACTCCCTTAGCTTTGTTTGTTCAGGAAAGTCATTACCTTGCCTTCATTTCAGATGTACAGCTTTGCTGGGTATAGAATACTTGGTTGACAGTTTTTCCGCTTTCAATGTTTTGAATATATCATCCTATTCCTCCTGCCATGCCTAGTTTCTGTTGAGAACTCTGCCTAATGTCTTATTGGGTTTCCTTGTATGTAACCTATCCCTTTTTGCCTGCTCCTTTCAAAAAAAATTTTTTTGTCTTTGACTTTTAAAATTTTAATTAAAATGTGTCTCAGTGTAGATCTATTCAGGTTTAACCTATGTAGAATCCTTTGGGCCTCATGGATGTGGATGTCCATTTCTCTCTCTGGGTTTGGGAAGTTTTTAGCCATTATTGCTTTAAATATACTTTCTGTCCCTTTTTCTTTCTCTTCCCCTTTTGGGATTTCTGTAATATGGATATTTTTTCTGTTGATGTTGTCACATATGTTCAGTAGGCTTTTTTTAAATTCTTTTAAAAATTATTTTTGCTTTTTGTTTCTCTGACTGGATAACTTCAAATGTCCTGCCTTCTAGTTGAATGATAGGGTCAAGACTCCAGAAGTGACAGAGAGGCATGGACATATATACACTACCAAATGTAAAATAGATAGCTAGTGGGAAGCAGCCACATAGCACAGGGAGATCAGCTCAGTGCTTTGTGTCCACCTAGATGAGTGGGATAGGAAGGGTGGGAGGGAGACACAAGAGGGAGGAGATATGGGGATATATGTATATGTATAGCTGATTCACTCTGTTATACATCAGAGACTAACACACCATTGTAAAGCAATTGTACTCCAATAAAGATGTTTAAAAAAAAAAAAGACTCCTGTTCAAACTGTATTGAATATTCAGTTCAACCATTTGTATTCTTCAGCCCTAGGATTTGCATTTGGGGGAGGGTGGGTTCTATTTCTTTAAACTCCTCTTTTTTTCATGCATTGTTTTCCTAGTTTTGTTGAGTTGTCTTTGTGTTCTTGAAGTCAACTAAATTTCTTTAAGAGGATTATTCTGAAGCCTTTGTCTGACAGTTCATAAATCTCCGTTTCTTTAGGGTTAGCTATTGCAGCTATTTGTTTCCTCTGGTGGTGTCATGTTAACCTGATTTTTTATGATCCTTGATTCCTTGCATTGGCATCTCTGCATTTGAGTAAGCGGTCTCCTCTTCCAGACTTTACAGATTCACTTTAGCAGAGGCAGTCCTTCACCAGTAAACTCGCTTGGATTTCTAGACATGTTGGGTGATAACATCCTTGGGCAGGTGGGGCTTGCTATGAGGGTCTGTTTCAGTGCAAGGCCACTACCCAAGTTCTGAGGTGGTAGGGGATTGTCACTGGCTGAGAATGGTTGGATCAGTTGGATAGGACTGCTGGCTTTGTTCCCTGCAAAAGCAAGGCTGTAGGGTAGACTCCATGGCTGCCCGGGTTCTCTGGTCACGCTTTGAGATGGTCAGGATTGGGTACCATAGTCAGCAGTAGGTGGGGCTATGAATTAGCTTCCATGCCCTGTTGGGACAACAGAAAGGTCCCAAGCCCTACAGAACTCATAGGTTTGGGGACCCAAAACCAAGCCAGACTGTGCACTGAATAACCTGGTCAGATGGGGCCACTGGTTTTGCTGTGCAGGTGGAGAAAACCATTGGCTGTGCTCTCTGTTCAAGCACACTGCAAGCAACGCTATATGATGGGCCCTAAAGCTTCCCATGTGTTCTAGTTATGTTCCCTGTTTGGGTGGGCCAAAGGCTGTATTCAGCCGTAAGCAGGGCTATGAATCAGTGTCCCTGCCCAGGCCAGGCTCCAAGGCTGACAAGGCTTCTATCTGGGTGTCAAATTAGGTAGAACTATGTACCAGTTCCCTAGCCTGATTGGCCGCCATCTTAGCTCTGCAGATAGGTAGGGCCACCCACCTGGCTCTACTCAAGTGCCATTGTAATCTGAGTTTCAGGATGAGCTACACAGATCCCCAGGGGCTCTGGTTAGGTTCCTCTTTTGGCCAGGTGGAAAGCTATGTTAAATAGTGGGAGTAGCTATAAATTAGCTTCTGTGCCTGGCTAGGGCTGCTGAACAGGGCCCCAAGGCTGGCAAGGCTCTTTGTTTGGGGGGGTCAAATCAGACAGAAATGTGTGCTAAGCCCTCTGGACAGACAGGGCCACTGTCTTGGTTCTGCAGCCACTGAGTCACTGGCCAGGCTCTCTATTCAAGTGCTGCTGTAGTTGAGGCTGCAGGGTAGGCTACCAAGATACCTAGGAGCTCTGATGAGGTTTTCTGGTTGGTAGAGTTGGAGGCTGTGTTCAGCAGTGGGTGGGGTTATGGATTACCTACACTGTTGCAGGTCGGGAGCTGCAGAGCTGACCCCAAGGTTGGTAAGACTCTAGTTTGGGGAGTGAATCAGGCAGAACTACATACCAAGATCTCAGGCCAGACTGGGTTACTAGCCGGTTCTGCACGTGGGCAGACCTGCTGGCTGAGCTCACAGCTGAAGTGTTGTTGAGCCTGACAGTTCCCCAGGTCAGACTTCCTGGTCAGGTGGGCTCAGGAGCTACCCTCAGCAGTGGGCAGGACTAGGAATTAACTCCGCAGTCCGGGTAGAGCAGCGGAACCTGCTCCAAGGCTGGCAGTGCTTTGCATTTGGGGTCTTGACTCAAGCCAAGCTGCACCCCAAGTTCCCTGGCCAAATAAGGCCACTGGCTTTGATCTACAGATGGTCAGTGCTGCTGACCAAGCTCTCACCTCCAGTGTTGCTGGGCTGAGTAGCTTCTTGGTTGCTCCAGCCGGGTTTCCTGGTTGGGACCGGCCAGGAGCTATTCTCAGCAGTGGGCAAGGCTATGACTTAGCTCCCCCGCCCAGGCAGAGAGGCAGACCACGCTCCAGAGATGGCAAGACTCTTTTTCTGAAGTGCCAAATCAGGCAGACGTGTGCCCCCACCAGATTCCCTGATCAGACTGTACCACCATCTTGGCTGTGCAGCTGAGCACAGCCACTGGCTGGGACTTCTACTTGGGCACCGGCAATAGGAGCTCAGTCTGTCGAGATCCAGATGCTGGTTCCTGCAAGTCTCTCCCCTCTTCTCCATCACAATCCATTGGTCAAGTCCTGCAGATTCCCCCACCATCCCCATGGGGCAGGACCCTAGTGGGCCTCCCCAGAAGCAACTCACAATGTTGGGGGAGCAGGATGTCTACCAGGGCCCTCATTTTCCCCCTGGAGAAACTATGGGATCAGGGAAGTTCTCTTACCCTTCTAATGCAATCTGTCTCGGTGTCTGTGGTGCAGGGGATATACTTCTGCCTCACCCCTATGTTCTAGGGTTTTCACAGTGGTGTCTTTTTCATAAATAGTTGTGTTAGTTCTTCTTGTGAGGGGGAGCAAAGTCAGGAATGACCTGTGTCGCCACCTTGGTTACATCACTCCTCCCACACCAATGTTTCTAGTTCTCTTATCTATCCAAAGACACGGAAGGATTATACTGCCCTGTACCTTTGAGGTTCACCATAGCCATGTGACTCGCTTTATCTCATGAAATGTGACTATGAATTATCTGAGTCACCCTGAAGCCCCAGTATACTGAGATGTTGATGTCATAAGATGATAGCATCTCCATCAGACTGGATCCTTGTGGGACTACAGAGAGCAGAGCCCCCCTCTCAAACTTAACTGGACATGCAGCTTGCACAAGAAACAATCCTTTGTTGTTTTAAGCCACTGAGAAGCAGGATTTGAATGTTAATGCATTAGAACCTAATCTATCCTTACAGATACACATGCCTGCCAAGCCGTATATTAGAGATTGAATCTGCAAAAATCTCTGTGAGATAGACATGATTATTTTCATTTCATAAGTGAGAAAACTGAGGTTCAGTCACTAACATGCCCTAAATCACACAGTGACTTAGAGTTGAAGGGGCTGAAAGAGACAGTGATCCATGTTTCTGAGGAAGATAAGGCTTTGGGTTTGACACTGGACAGAGTCATGGTTTCTCCAAAGGAAAACCTTTTCATAGGCTTTGGTCCCTTTCCTTAACAGCCTTAATCTTTAGAAAGATAGGACATCTCCAAGATTGAGTTCTCAGCTGAGGTCAAATGAGAATGAGGGCGGTGGAGGCAGAGGGCTGTGAAGGAATTGTCTTTTAAAATAAGAAACTCTACATACAAAAGAAAGGTTTTCTCTGGAAATCGAGGCCCACAGAAGGCTGCAAATATATCCCAGTGGACTGCAGCTGTCTGAAACAATAGCTGTTTGAATTGTAGGTGATAAAACAGCATCATAGTAGTGGATGAGGTTATGTGGATAAGTGATGCAACAGGAGAAAATAAAAGACAAAGGAAAAGGAAGGAATTCAAGGTATCAATTCTGGTGAATTAGGTGTGGAAAAGCCACATCATACTATTGTGGGTTACAACCAAGGTGTTAACCGCACATCATCTAAATTGTCCAATGCAAAATCCATGGAGGAGTGACAAATTTTTTTATTGTAGTAAGTTTATAAGCTTTCAAAATGACTGGCCTATTAAAACCATTTCCTTACTTGACCTGCTGTGATCCACACAAGATGATGGAAGTGCTTGCTTCTATACACAGAAAGCAAGAAAGGGAAGATGTCCAAGTTCATCTTCTTAAAATGGTGTCCCATCTCTAAAAGCAAACCAACAAACCAATTATCACTTTACCTGGAATGTTCTCCAACAGATGATGGAGACGTATGGTCCCTAAACACAATCACTGTCTAAAAGTGAACTATATAAACTTGTTGTTTTATGCATTAGAAAAACATTAACATTTTAAAGGAGGCAAAATGATGTGCTTGGGGTCAAAGCTTGAGGTGGGGCAGCACAAGGAAGCCCTCTGCTCCCCCTTGACCTGCAGATACTCATTGCAATGGTCTTGTCTGATGTGCAACATTCAGTTACTCAGATGCCCTCTTTTTCTCTTTCCTTAACTTCCTTGATCTGCAGGCTGACCATTGTCTTTTACTTCACTGCAACAGCCCCCCAAACTGGTCTTCCTGCCTCTAGTCTCCCCCTTGCAATCCCGTCTCCAATAGATGACTGAATGACTTTTCAAAATAATAATTAGATCACATCAGTAGTGCCCTGCTTTTAAGGTTTTCCATGGTTCCCTATAACCCTCAAGTGAAATCAAAACACCGCTTAGCTGAGAAGTCCCTTCCCAATCAGGCATCTCTCTACCTACTTTTCTCTTATTCCCTAGAATGTGCTCATAAACACCCTTCCCTTCAGTTCTGTGGAACCACGTGGAGTTTCCTTGTTCTGTATTCTCACTCACCCTTTGTTTCCTTCCAAACTCCCATTTATGCTTCAAAATTCAAACTAGGCATTTCTTTCTCCAAGAAGCCTCCCTAGATATATGCCCCCCTTAGCTTTTTTGAGATGCATTTGATACTTTGTTTCAATCCTCTTTTGATTTGACCTTTACCACCAATAAATTTCAAAGTCACTGAGATCAGGGAATCAGTCTCATTCATTTTTTATCATGAGACATAATATATGCCAGTCATGTCAATATAGGAAGGGAGGGAGGGAGGAAAAAAGGGAGGAAGGAAAGAACAAAAAAGGGAAGAGAAAAGAAAAAATGAACCAACTCCCACGTTCCCTTTCTCTTGGTCCAGTCTTTTCTCCCATTTTATGGCTGCTTTGGCAATATCTATAAATAAACTGTGACCATGTAGATATTTTGATAGTAAAAATTATATTACTATATCATTTTCTTCTAGTTCAAGAAGAATAGTTAATATAGAAGTAATAGAATTTCTACAGTGAGGAGTTCTTGCAGAAGTATTGCAGTTTCAAAACCTGGTGTTTGAGGTTGGGCACTGCAACAAGATAACCATAAAAAGATGGCCATAAGATCGTTTGTTATAGGGTTATACAATCTTTAAATAGCCTCCATGGGTACTATCTTACCTGGTATTCAGAAATACTCAGAATGCTTGCTAGGCGGACATTACTGCTTCCATCTTACAGAAGAGGAAGTGGGAGAGACAACGTGATTCTTCAAGGTCACCTTGCAAGTCATTGGCAGAGCAGGAGACTGTATGCAAACCTCTGAACTTCACATCATTAAACTTCACTTTCCACACACCCTGCTGAGTCACTTTGCTTTAAATAAAAAGGCAAGGATATTTCCTTGCTTCAGCTGCTGCCCTGGGTTTGACTGCCCTTTGTTTGGGGTTTTATATTCAGCTTTCTATGCAAGTTGTTACAACTCAGCACTTACCCACTAATTTTCTCCAAGGGAAAGAATAACAGTCGTTTCCTTGGGCTTATACTCTTTTCCCTAAGATCTCAAAATTACTATTTCCCAAAGATTTTCCCTGAAGTTTAGAGGGTATAAAACAAGAATGTATAAAAGAGGGGAAAAAAAGCCATTGGTCCTATGAAGCCAAGGACTCTTTATAACCAAAAACCAATTTCAAATGAAGATTTGATCCCTAACTTAAATTTATGGAGGAATTTTTGCATTAGTATGGGGAATTTATGCTAAAATATTTATTTCTTTAAGTGTCCCCTGGGCCTTTTTTCTTTCATTTGTTCAGTCAGTCATTTAGTGAACATTAAGCCCCCCCCCCACCGTACCAGGCATTTTTTGTACATAAGGACTTTTTTGTTATTTCTAAGCTTAAAATCCCAGATCTGGGGAGCATCTTAAATCTAGTGGCATCTCTCTTCCCTCTTCTTTGTGAATTTCATTCTCGAATTTTCTCTACATTTCCATGCCAAGAGACTCTTCTGCCCAGGTTAGAATTGCTCTGCTGATGAGAATCTCATTACTTCTAGAGCTTCCTGAAGTTCAGTAGGTTGCCACTTCCACTTGGTCAGTTTTCGAAGTAGACAATTCTCTCACCCTCAGGGAAGGACAGAAACACAGAGAAGCCAACTCATTAGGAGACTTTGTACAGCTTCCCTACGGTATTGCACTGGACTAGCAGACTCCAGCCTGTTTTAAGACAAAAGAGACCCAACTGTAATTAAATAGTCACAGAAATCCCTTGTGGGTTTCTGCCTTTGCACATTCAGAAGGACACTCATTAGGTGGGGAGCCCTTGTATGCGAGCTCCCCAGGGCACAGAGGGGGACCGCTTGGGGAAGATTCTTGCCTGACCAGCAGTAGTGTTTGGACCCCTCATTGACTCTCTAAATTGTGTTTGCCTCATTAATAAAGCCCTAACGGTGGGGGCCTGCAGACCGCCTGCCTTTCTCCGTCCAGGGGACTCTGCTGTCCCCCAGTGTGGGCTGCTGAGCATGAATGATCCCTTTGTCTTCATCTCAAATGTTTTGGCAGTGCTTCTGAAAACAGTGGTGAATGATAAACCACATGGTTCTAATTGTTTTCTCTGGGATCAGACTGATTTTCTTAGGGCATCCACTGCCACCACTACCAACACACACACACACACACACACACACACACACACACACACACACACACACACACACACACACACACACACACACACACACACACACACACACACACACACACACACACACACACACACACACACACACACACACACACACACACACACACACACACACACACACACACACACACGGTGCTTTGAGATCAACACTGTCCTTAGACTTCCAGCTAATACCCCGAATTGTGAATTTATTTTAGAGAAGTACCGACATACACACAATTTTTTTTTCAGGGAGAATACCTTCTCTACCCAAGTTTAGTTATCAGCCAGGTGAAAACAACAGGGTGTGATTTCCTTTCCAATTAAAAGGAAAACAAGCCACCTGTTTATATCAAGGAAGCTACGAAAACCTTCAGAAGAGGGTTGCCATTTCTTGAATGAAGGAACAAATGAGTAACAACAACTGAATGTAGAAGAAAGGAAGGGGAGAAGGTGGAGGAAAGTGTTCATCCCAAAACTGTGCTGATACGACTGGATGTTTATCTGGCCCCTGTCACTGGGTCAGGGTATCTCAGCTACTGACATTTGAAGCTGGGTAATTCTTTGTGCTATGTGCAGTTCTGTGCATCTCTGCCTCTACCTACGAGATGCCAGTAGGAACCCCATACACCCAGTTGTGACAATCCAATATGTCTCAGATCTTGTCAAATGTCCACTGGGTGGGAGGGCTGAGGAGCACAGAAATCATCCCCGGTTGAAAAATCACTGAATGAGATGAATCAAAAGGATAAGAGTTGCAGAAATGTCAAATGAGAGTGGGCTCTAGAGCTGGCAGCTGGATAAGAATCCCAGCTTTGTCCATTCCTAACTCTTGCGCATCCTTCCTGAACCTACCTTATAAAGTCATGAGGATTAAATGAGAAACTACACATAAGGTGCTTAGCACAATGTCAGGTGCACAGTAAACGCACGATAAATATGGACTGGTGTCAGTATCATCCTCATGATTATTTCTGCCACTCACAGGATGACAGACCTCTTTGCCTGAGAGTAAGATGCTCTATTTCCGCATCTGCTGGGCTCATTTAGAGCTGTTCTTGTCAACCGTCAATTCTGGAGTTTCCTGCCTTCCTATTTTCAGACTTAGGAACAGCAGGGAGTGAGGACTTTGGTATCACCCATGACCCCTTGGCCCCCCTCCTGGGGTCTGCATAAGCCAGGGGCTGAGAAAGAAAGATATTTCCCACAGAAGAGACGGCTCCTGACATTTTAAGAAGCACACTTGGCAGGCCTTGGGACCAGCCAGGGTCATAGGTCAGATTCCTGGTTCTCACAGTTTCCTTCCTCCAAAAGGAAAAGCCCCATGGCGCTAATGGGATACCTTCAGCCTCTGGTTACAGCCTGAGAAGGATGAGGTGTCCCAGCAGCCCAGGTGCTACAAAGATCCCCACACATCACACAGATGCTCCCACCAACAGTCCCATCCTCAGCATGGCCCAAACTCTGCTCCCCAGACCCACCTCCTCTCCAGCCCTCAGCTGCTCTGTCTCCTTTCTACAGGCTTCTCACCGTCCTCACCTTGTGTTCTAGGAAGTCTCTCTGCTGCTTCCGAGATTGGAGATTTGCAGCAGCCTCCTCACCATCCCCCACCTCCAGGGCATCCTCCAAACCACCAACCAGTGCACAACTATGATCGTCACCCCATCCTTAAAAATCTTCCATGGCTCTGCGTTTATTTTGGCCTGAAGTCCTCAGCTCGAAATATAAGCTCCTGAATGTCCTTTGCCCTTGCCCACCTCCCCTCATCTTTCAAGAAGTATCCACCCTCGCCATCCCCACTCACCGTCTGCTCCCTGGGCAAACAACGCCATGCGAGTCCCTGAAAATGTCCTCCTCCTTTTCAGAACTGGTTCATCCTCTTAGCCCTATATACAGGATGCTTAGGGCCAGTGAAGTCAAGAGCCTGCAAAAGTGTTTGAGGTCTGGAAAATATAGATGTATTAGATTATATATGTGAAAAGAAAACAAATCAAAATGAATAAACATTTAATTGAACATCCACAAAACAATACATTGTAACTAGTCAAATATAACTCACCTTACACAATTCTGTATAAATAGAACAGATGAAATTACATGAATAATCTTCTTTTGCCAAAAGTGAAAATTGAAAGTACAACGTGAGCTGTGTGGGTGTATTTATGTTTGATAAAAATGAGGTGGGGCTCCCATCATCAGAAGAGACATGAATGTGAAAAGGTGTAAAAATGTCTCTTTGAACCCTAGATCTTTGCATGTATTCTTTTTTCCCCAGGATTATTGAGATATAACTGACAAGCAAGGTGGTATAAGTTTAAGGTGTACAGCAAAATGACGTGACATGTACATATTGTGAAATGATTACCAGAGTAAGTTTAGTTAACGTTTATCACTTTATATAGTTACAAATTTTTCTCCTTGTGATGCGAACTTTTAGGATTTACTCTTAATAACTTTCAAATATACCATACAGCATTGTTAACTATATTCATCATATTGTACATTACATCACCAGCATTTATAAATGGAAGTTTGTATGTTTTGAATACCTTCACCCAATTCCCCCTGCCTCTGGAAACCACAAATCTGATCTCATTCTATTAATTTGAGGGTTTTTTTAGATTCTACACATGAGTGAGATGATACAGTATTTGTCTTTCTCTGACTTATATCACTCAGCATAATGCCCTGAAGGTCCAACCATGTTGTCACAAATGGCAAGATTTCCTTCTTTTTTATGGAAATAAATAGTATTTTGTTGTACGTACATATGTGTGTATGTATGTATATATACATATGCACACACATCTCATATACTTTATCCACTCATCTGTGGGTTGACACTTAGGATGTTTCCAAGCCTTGGCTATTGTGAATAATGCTGCAATGAACATAGAGGTGCAGATATCTTTGACATAGTTATTTCATTTTCTTTGGACATAGCCCAGAAGTGGGATTGCTAGGTCATACAGCATTTCTATTTTTAATTTTTTGAAGAACCTCATACAGTTTTCCATGGAGGCATTGCCAATTCACATCCCCACCTGCAGTGCACAAGGGTTCACTTTTCTCCACAACCTTACCAGCATTTGTTTCTCCACAACCTTACCAGCATTTGTTATCTCTTGTATTTTTGATGGAAGCGATTCTAACAGTCATGAAGTGATGTCTCATTGTGGTTCTGATTCACATTTCCCTAATGATTAGTGATGTTGAGCACCTTTTTATATATCTGTTAGCCATTTGAATATTTTCGTTGGAAAAATGTTTCCATTTTTAAATTGGATTGTTTGGGTATGTTTTTTTTTTTTCTGTTGAGTTTTTTGAGTTTCATATCTATTTTGGACACTAACCTGTTATCAGATATATTATTTCCAAATATTTTCTCCTTTTCTTTAGGTTGCCTTTTCATCTTGTTGATCATTTCTTTTGCTGTGCGGGAGCTTTTTAGTTCCATATAACCCAATTTGTTTTTTATTTTGCTGCTTGCATTTTAGGTATCATATGCTAAAATCATTGCCAGGATCCATGTCAATAAGCTTTTCCCCTATGTTTTCTTCTAGCAGTTTTATGGTTTTATGTCTTACATTTAAGTCTTTAATCCATTCTGAGTTAATTTTTGTGAGCGGTGGAAGATAGGGGTCTAGTTTCATTCTTCTACATGAAAATATCCAATTTTTTCCCAGTACTATTTATTGAAAAGACTGCCTTTTCTCCATTGAGTAATTAGTAGTCAAACAGTAATTAACTGTATGTGCATGGGTTTCTTTCTAGGTTCTTGATTCTGTTCCATTGGTCTAAGTGCCTATTTTTTATGCCAGTACCGTTTTGATAGCTTTATAAGGTAGCATGAAATCGGAAAGTGTGATGCCTCTAGCATTGATTTCCTCTAATGATTGACATGGCTATGTGGGGTCTTTTATGGATCCATATTTTTTCGACTTCTGTAAAAATTGCCGTCAGAACATTGATAGGATTTGCACTGAATCAAAAGAGGGCTTTGAACAGTATGGATATTTTAACAATATTAATTTTTCCAGTCCATTAACACACAATATCACTTATTTGTGTTAACTTCAATTTCTTTCATCAGTGTCTTGTAGTTTTCATTGTAGAGATATTTCACCTCCTTAAATGTATCCCTAAGTATTTTATTGTTTTAGATGCTATTGTGAATGGGATTGTTTTCTTTATTTCTCTTTTCGGTAATTCGTTGTTAACGTATAGAAATGCTACTGATTTCTGTAAGTTGATTGTGTATCCTGCAACTTTACTGATTTTGTTGATTAGATCTAATGGTGTTTTGGTAGTCTTTAGGATTTTCTGTATGTAGGATTTTCTACATATAAAATCAAGTATCTGCAAATAGAGACAATTTACTTCTTCCTTCTCAATTCTATGCCTTTCTTCCTTCCTTCCATCCCTCCCTTCCCTCCCTTCCTTCCCTCCTTCCCTTTCTTCCCTTCCTTTCCTTCCTTCCTTTGACTGATCGCTCTGGCTAGGACTTCCACTACTATGGTGAATAGGAGTGGTGATAGTAGGCACCTTTGTCTTGTTTCTGATCTTAGAGGAAAAGTTTTCAGCCTTTCACCATTGAGTATGATGTTAGCTGTGGGCTTGTCATATATGACCTTTACTACATTGAAGAACATTCCTTCTATACCTAATTTGTTGAACGTTTTCATCATAAAAGGTTGTTGTATTTTGTCAAATGCTTTTTATGAGTCTATTTAGGTGATCATGTGATTTTTATCTTTCATTCTATTAATGTGATGTATCACATATTCATTTGTGTATGTTGAACCATCCTCGTATCTCAGTTTGAATCCCACTTGATCATGGTATATGATCCTTTTAAATGTGCTGCTGAATTTGGTTTGCTAGTATTTTGTTGAATTTTTGCGTCTGTGTTCATCAGAGATACTGGTCTGTAGTTTTCTTGTAGTGTCCTCATCTAGCTTTAGTATCAGGGTAATACTGGCCTTGTAAACTGAGTTTGGGAGTGTTCCTTTCTCTTTAACTTTTTGGAAGATTTTGAGAAGGATTGGTATTAATTCTTCTTTAAATGTTTAGTAAAATTCATGAGTGAAGCCACCTATCCCTGGGCTTTTATTTGTTGACAGTAGTTTTTGTTTGTTTGTTTGCTTTGTTTTGTTTTCTTTTTGTTACTGATCCAATCTCCTTACTAGTAATTGGTCTGTTTAGACTTGCTGTTATTTCTGATTCAGTCTTGGTAGGCTCTAATTTCTAGAAATGTATCTAGCTTTTCTAGGTTGTCCAGTAGGTTGGCATACATATGTTCATAGTAGCCTCTTATGATCCTTTCTATTTCTGAGGTATCAGTTGTAATGTCTTCTCTTTCATTTATAATTCTGTGAATTTTGGTTCTCTCTCCTTTTTCCTCATAAGTCTATCTAAAGGTGTGCCAATTTTGTGTATCTTTTCAAGGAACCAACTCTTAGTTTTTTAAATCTTTTCTATTCCTTTCCTGTTCTCTAGTTTATTTCGGTTCTAATCTTTATTATTCCCTTCCTTCTGCTAACTTTGGGCTCACTTTGTTCTTTTTCTAGTTCTTTGAGGTATAAAGTTAGGTTGTTTATTTGATATCTTTCTATTTAGTTCATATATGCATTTATAAATGCATATAAATGTCTCTTAGAATGCATATAAATGTGTCTTAGAACTATTATTTATGCATCCCATGGGTTTTGATTTTTTTCCATTTTTGTTTCTCTTAAGATACTTTTTAATTTCCCTTTTAGTTTAATGTTTGATCCATAGGTTGTTCAGGAAGAGTGCTGTTACATGTATTTGTAAATTTTCCAGTTTTCCTCCTGTTACTCCTGTTAACAATCCTCCTGTTACTGATTTCTAGTTTCATATCATTATGGTCAGAGAAGACACTCAGTATGATTTCTGTATCATTCAGTTTGCTAAGACTTGTCTTGTTGTCTAACATATGATCTATCCTAGAAAATGTTTTCTGTAGGTTTGAGAAAAATGTGTATTCTTCTGATGTTAGATAGAGTGTTTTTTATGCGTCTGTTAGAACCATTTTGTCTATAGTATTGTTCAAATCTGTTTCCTTATTGATTCTGTCTGGATGATGTATCCATTGTTGAGAGTATTAACATCCACAACTATTATTGTTTGTTCTTTTAGTTTTGTTAGTACAGCTTGATATATTTTGGTGCTCCAATGTTGGTTCCATAAATATTTATAATTACTATATCCTCTTGATGGTTTGACCCCTTTATCATTATATAATGACATGCTTTGCATTTTTTTTAACATTATTAGCTTAAAGTCTATTTTGTCTGATATAAGCATAGCTACTCCTGCTTTTTTGGTTGTTGTTACCATTTGCTTGACATACCTTTTTTGACTCCTTCACTTTCAGTCTAGGTATGTGTTTGAAGCTAGAGAAAGTCTCTTGTAGACAACATATTTTTGCATCTTGTTTTTAATTCATTCAGTCATTCTGTGTCCTTTGATTGGAGAATTTAATCCATTTATATTTAAAGTAATTATTGATCCATAAGGACTTACTACTGCCATTTTGTTAAACATTTTCTGTTTTTAGTTCCTTTATTCCCTTTTACCCTGCTGTTGTCTTTTGTAATTTGATGACTTTTTTTTTTTGGTATGCTTTGATTTCTTTATCATGATCTTTTGTGCAACTACTACATGCTTTTACTTTGTGGTTACCATGAGGCTTACATATAATATCTTAAATTTTAACGCCTTATTTTAAACTGATAACCACTTAACTTCAATAGCACTTCTAAACTTTACATTTTTACTTCCCCCTCCCATTTTAGTTGATTGATATTACAATTTACGTACTTTATATTGTATATCCAATAATAGATTATTGTAGTCCTGGCTATATTTAATACATTTGTTTTTTCACTTTTAAAGTAGAGTTGTAAGTGAATTACATACCACTATTTCCATATTAGAGAATCTGATTTGACTATATATTTACCATTACCAGCGAGTTTGACACTACCTTCATATATATTTTTTTATAATGTTAATGAGCATCTTTTTACTTGCACTCAAAGAACTCCCTTTAGCATGTCTTTTATGGCCAGTATGATTGTGATGAACTCCTTCAGGTTTTGTTTGTTAGAGAAAATTGTTATCTGTCTTTTATTTCTGAAGGACAGCTTTGATGGGTATATAATTCTTGGTTGACTTTTTTTCTTTCAATATTTTGATTATATCATCCCATTCTCTCCTAGCCTGAAAAGTTCCTGTTGAGAAATCTGCTGATAATCTTACAGGGTTTCCTTGTATGTAACTTGTTTCATTTCACTTGCTGCTTTCAAAATTATTTTTTTTACTTTGACTTTTGACAGTTTAACTCTAATGTGTAGTGCTACCCTATTCATGTTTAACCTATTCGGGGTCCTTTGGGCCTCATGGATCTGGATGTCTGTTTTTCTCCACATGTTTGGGAAATTTTCAGATTTGCTTTAAGTATACTATGTCTCTTTCTCTTCTTCTGGGATTCCCATGATGCACTTATTGTTTCTTTTGATGTTTTCCCATAAGTCTTATAGGCTTTCTTTAGTCTTTTTTATCCTTTTTCTTTTATGCTTCTCTGACTGGATAATTCCAAATGTTCTATCTTCTAGATCACTGATTATTTCTTCTCCATGATTGAGTCTACTGTTGAAGCTCTCTCGTGAATTCTTCAGTTCATCCTTTGTATTCTTCATCTCTAGGATTTATGTTTGGGTTTTTTTTTTTATGTTTTATATCTCTTTGTTGAACTTCTTGTTTTGTTCATGCATTGTTTTCCCAATTTCTTTTTGTTGTCTGTCTGGTGTTCTTGTAGTCCTTAAACATCTTTAAGAGGATTATTCTGAAATTTGTGTCTAATGGTTCATAGATATTCATTTCTTTAGGGTCAATTATTGGAGCTTTATTGGTTTCCTTTGGTGGTGTCTTGTTAACCTACCTGCTTTTTCGTGATCCTTGATTCTTTACATTGGTATCTGTGCATTTGAGTAAGTTGTCCCCTCTTCCAGACTTTGCATTTTCACTTTGGCAGAGACAGTTCTTTATAGTCAGCTTAGCTTGGCATTCTGGACATGTCAGCTGGTAGCATCCCAGCAGCAGTGGGGCTTGCTGTCTGGGTCTACTTGGGGGAAAGGCCACTGCCCAAGCTCTAAAGTTGGGTGGGGGTGTGCTACTGGCCGAGAGCATTTGGATAAGACTGTTGGCTTGGTTCCCTGAACTAGTGCAGCTGTAGGATAGGCTCTGCAGTGGCCTAGATTCTCTGGTCAGGCTTTCTAGATGGTCAGAACTGGACACTATACTCAGCAGTAGGTAGGGCTATGAATTAGCTTCCCTGCCCAGGTGGAGTAACAGAACAGGCACCAAGATCGGCACAGCTGGTTGTTAAATGACCCACGTAAGGCAGGACTGCACACTGGATTCTCCACTCAGAAGGTGCCACTGGCTTTACTCTGCAGACAGGGAGAGGCACTGGCTGTGCTCTCTGTTCAAGTGCTGCTGTATGGAGAGCCATAGGATGGGCTACACAGCTTCCCATGTGCTCTGGTTAGGTTCCCTGGTCAAGCGGGCTAAAGGCTATTTTCAGCAATGTCAGGCTTTCGATTAGTTTCCCTACCTGTGCAGGACCACCATACAGCCCGAAGGCTGTAGGGTCCTTGTTCGGGACCAAATTAGGCAGAACTATGTACCATGTTCCCTGGCCTGACAGGCTACTGCCCTGACTATGCAAATAGGCAAGACCACTAGCTGGATTCCACTGTAATCAGGGTTACAGGATGAGCTACAGATTCCCAGTAACTCTGGTTAAGCTTCCTGGTTATGCAGGCTGGAGGATGTATTCAACAGTGGGTAAGGCTGTAAATTAGATTCCCTGCCCAGGGGGGGCCATAGAATAGACCCCAGGGCTGGCAAGGCTCTTTATTTGGGGACCAAATCATGCAGGACCGTGTACCAAGTCCAGATGGGGCCACTGCCCTGGCTCTGTAGATGGGCAGAGCCACTGGCCATACCCTCCACGAAAGTGCTGCTACGCTAAGCAGCTTCCCATGTGCTCTGCTCAGGCCTCCTGGTCAGGCTGGAATGGGAGCTACGCTTAGCAGAAGGAGAGGCTATGAATCAGCTTCCCTGCTCAAGGGAGTGGCTGAACGGGCTTCAAGGCCAACATAGCTTCGTATTTGGGTTCTTGAATTGGACAGACCGACTCCCGGATGAATTCCCTGCTCAAACTGGGCCACCATTGGCTCTGAAGATGAGCAGTGCCTCTGGGATATACACGGCTACTGTCTCAGTAGGCACTTGGTCTGCCAGGATCAAGCACTGGCTGCTGTCAGCCTCATTCTCCTCCGTCACTACCTGATCCCCAGTGTTCAAGTTTCACAGATTCCCTCACAATCCATATGAAGTGAGACGCGAGTGGGCCTCCTGAGAAGCGTCCCACAATGCTGGGGGAGCTGGATGTCCACCTTGGGCTCTTTCATCACTAGAGGAACTGTGGGTTTGGGGTGGGGTGCCCTCTTAGTGTGGTGCTACGCCAGTCCGGAGGAGGGGCAAGGCCCTCAAAGTGTAGCTGTGCTTCTTACTCTTCTAACGTGGCCCATCTCATTCTCTGTGTTACACGGCATACTTCAGCCTCACCTCCGTGTTCTAGGATTTTTACAGTACTCTCTTGTCCACAGGTAGTAGTCAGTTGGTCTTCTCATAGATTTTCTAAAGTTCAGAACAACCTATGTCACCATCTTAATGATGTCACTCTGCATCTGTTCTTCAGAACATGCTCTCTAGTCTGTCTATTTGGAACGTTGTTTCTTTTTCTTCAAGGCTCAACGTAGATGGTGTCTCATCTAGGAAGCTACCCTGAGGTCTCTCACAGCCAGCTTTCCCTCGGGGCTCTCTCAGAACTTCTCATATTCTCTGTGAGTCTGTGTCTCTCACCAGACTGTAGGGTGGAGCAGGGTTAATGAGGAAGAGGGGGGATTAATGTATTTTGTTCATGTTTAAGCAGTCCCATAGTGCCTGGAACTTACTGTACCATGACAGTAATGACAACAGTGATAGTTATCCAGATGCACTCAACTGGTAGACCCAGAGCCGAGTTCTGCTCTTTCTTAAGTCTCTGTGGACACATCAGGACACCCTATGCTCTGAGTATGGGTCACATCACCACCGGTAGCCATTAGCTGGACAGGTTGCTCATCTTCATCAGTATGACAGGGTTTCTCTCTCCAGACGATGTGGTAATAAATGAAACAGGCCTGTCTCAGATCCTGTTCCTCTAGATCACTAGTACCTCCAGGACCTGGCATGGCCCCTCTGCTTGAAGTAAGATCCTGAGGGGATTTTTCAGGCTTCGAACAAGGGACCAGCTATGCTGGGGCTGTGGTGGCAATGAATGGCTTTTGTGGCTGAGGAAACGTGGAAGGTGAAATTCTGAGCAATCCAGGCATTGTGGCTGCAGTCCCTAAGGATATGGTAGAAATTTCACAAGACACTGTTTCTTTTTCCCCTTTCAGGGGTTGGGATGGGAGGGAAGGGAGTCAGAAGAGCCACGTTCTTGGTTCATGAAACAGATGCTTTGTGTTTTGTTTGTGGGTTTTTTTGTGTTTTTTTTTTTTAATCATTGCTGAGAAAAACTGGGGAAAACAAGAAATACACTTGGGTGGTAGAAAAGAAGTGGCTTTTGGTGTGAGTTGGGCTTGGGTTTGAATCCCAGCTCTGCCACTTACAGTCTATGTGATTGGGGGAAGATTACATAACTCCAACAAGCCTCGATTTCTTCCTTTGTGAACTGGATATAACACACACCTTGAGTATTTGGTGTGAGTTCTGGAGTTTGTGTCTTCATGGTTCGTGTTCAGTGGTGGTGCTGTTGTAGATTTTACGTGCTGGGTGAGACTGATCCCGGCTCCACCACCATACCCCTCATTCCTTCACTTAAAATGGATTTTCCATATTTAGGAACAAAATCATAAAAGAGAAAAAGGCTTTCCTGAGGAATCCTGCTTTCAAGGACTCTACTTGAAAGCAAGCCATGGCAATGAACCATGCTGCAAATGTTGGGATTTGATTTCATTCTGAGTCTTCCTCCAGTTGACTGAAGACAACAATGACTCATGTGAGGGAGTCTCCCAGAGACATCAGAGAAAGCTCTGAAGTGGGAGTTTGGACATCTGAGCTAATGCCTTGGGGAAAAAGTAGCCACAATCAGTCTGTACAGTTTCTGGGAATAACACTGACAAAGTGCTTTGCAAACACACAAAGTTACTTTCACAGATGTGGCACTTCTTTTATGCACTGGGAGGTATACCAGTTGTATTGGCCTATGCTATTTCAGTTTATCTTTTCAGTGTCTCTAAAAAGAGTATCTTCACCTATAATTATCGTGATTAATACAAGGGGTTTTCACTTCACAGGGGTGAAGTGAAAAGTTACAGCCAGTAAGTGACTGAATGAGGATTTGAACCCCCAGATCTGTCTGATTCCAAAACTGTACCACTGGGTAGAGTTCCCTAGACCTTAGGAATGGAGTTATCAGATATGACAAATAAAAATATATGATACCCAGTTAAATTTGCATTCCAGATAAACAACCAATTTTTTTTAGTATAAGTGTATCCCAGTATTACTTAAAAATATTTGTTATTTATGTTAAATGCAAGTTTAGCTGGGCATCTCGTATTTTATTTGGCAGCCCTCCTTAAGAGGCTCATGTCACATGAGCCGGTGAGAAGTGGTATATCAGAGCCTTTCCCTAGGCTTGTAAGGTAGTTCTGAAGGGCACAAAAAGGTGCCCTTCAGAAATAGTAAACACTGTCTCCCATGACAGAAGTTCTAAGAATTTTATAAAAATATAGGGGAAGAAAATCTCAGAGGTGATTTAGGATGTGTTTTCTAGACAGACGTGATACAGGTCTAGATACTCCAAAGGTGTGCAGAGCAAGAATTCCAAATCACAATTGACATATACAATATACTTGGCTGGGTAAGCTCAGGATCACCCAGCAGCTCTCACTCTGAACTTGCATAGGTCTCACTTGGAAGCCATGGCAAGGACCTGACCTGGAAGCCAATACTTACTGAAACCCACCATTGGCCCTTTATCTACAGCATCTCATTTAGAATCATGGCAGTGCTTTGAGGTGTGATAACCCCATTTACTGACTGATATACTGAGATAGAGGAGTCAAAGCCACAGCTCATGAGTGGTAGAGCTGAATTTGATGTAGATCTGTCTGAACCCAACACCAGCATCATGCTGTATAGTTCATGGGAAGTCAGGTGGGCTACAACCCAATGACTGAGATATTTGTTGAGTAGTCCCATGTAACAGAGTTCAAACTGTTCTTTATATAGTCATGCTACCTGAATGTTCTCCTATCTGTTCATCTGTACCTATCTTGACTCATCCTTCAAGGCCTATCTCAAATCCTGTCTTTCATGAGCCATGCTGATGTTTTCAATGGGATGTGGCCCCTGCTTTGCACCCCAAAGTTTTCCCTGGCTTGGTTTACAATGGCCTACAGATTTGGCCTCTAACTGTAGGAACTGGACACTTCCTTGTACTCTACAAGTGGTCTTCCACAACTACTAGAGAAGACACATAGCATAGTGGTTAAGAATACAGACTATGGAGTCCCACTACTGGGTACCACTTATCAGCTGTCAGGCCTTGGACAAATTGCATAACATCTCCATGCCTCAGTTACCTCAACTTTACAATAGAAGATGATAATAAAAATACCTACCTCAAGGGGTTGTCATGAGGACCAAATGAGTTGATGTGCATAAATCACTTAGAACAATGCCTGACACATAGTAAGTGTTCAATACATATTATGTTATTACTGTTACTACTGTGATATCTATCATGATTGGAACTTTTAGTAGGTGCCAGGCCCAGAGTGGAGCAGCACACATGCATCATGTCATTTTATTCTCACCACCACCTTACAGGCAGGTACAATTCTCATTCAGCTAGTAAATCATGGAGTGAGGAGGCAAACCCTGGCTGACCATGGGGCCTATACTTTCATTTCCCATCCTTTTACTCTCATATGTTTTCTCTTTCTTATAGCTTCTTGGAGGTACTTCAACATGATAGTTGACTTAAACTACATTATTCTCTCCATTAACTAACCCATGAAGAGATATAAACATTGTCCGTCTTCACAGAATTGAATGCTACCAAATCAAAACCATCTTTGTGTATATGTGCAAGTAGAAGAATGTGTATGGCAGGGGTTAGATGAGGCCATTTAAGTGTGGGTGTTAAGGGTTAGGCCGATCTAGCTTTCAATCTGTGAGCTGCCTTTCATGTACAATGACATGACCACTCCAGGCCTCAGATTTCTCCTTGGGTCATGAGGGTATCAGTATAAATTAATTAGTTTGGGGAGCATCATATATATTCAAATATCTTATCTGCCCTTTATTCCTTGATACAATAATTTTTAAGTTAGCACACTTTGCTAACCTCAAGCTGGGATGGAATAGGGGGCAAAATCAAAGAAAGTCTTCACGGTGTGTATCATGCAAAATAATACCCATTAATACCCAAATCTCTCAGAACACATTGTACCAAGCAAATCATTTATCTTGAGCAAACCATTCTTCACCTGATCGTGTCATCCTCAGAGCCATCTACCTCCATCCCTAGCCTACAAAAGACCCTAGACAGTCAACTTTGCCAATAGAAAGGAGTCTTTTCTAAAAGCCCCGAGCAGGATTTGTCTCAGTCATAGGTGAACAAATGAAACGAAACACTCCAGTCTGAGACCCGCATTGGTAGCTTCAGAAAGATACCTCGTCTTCACAGACCAGCAAAGAGATCAAAGTTTATGAAAAATTTCATGTGGCCTCAAAAGACACCACATGAGAGATAGCATCCATCTGGGGAGACATCCAGGGACACCATGTCTTCACTGTTCGGCCATGGGCAAGTTTCTCGAATTCTCTGAACCCCAGCTTCCACATCTATGAGTTTGTGAAAATCGTCCTGTGCAGAATTGAGATAGGTACGAAATGAAGTCACAGGTATCAAAGTGCCAGATGTGACTGCTTTCTACCAATCATGTTCTTTTGTTAGGGAACCTGTTTTCCCAAGTATCAATCTTACCCCTTCACAGCACACATCTTTCTGATTTGGGGAAGTAAGGATTCTTTTATCAATCTGGTCATTTCTGTGGCCATTGAAATTCAAAGACTCTCATCCTTTGCTCTTTAATGGCACTGATTGGCTGGATTTTCCCTTCTCACCCACCCATAGTTCAGTTATCTGAGTGAAAAGACGAGGATGAGCTATAAAAATATGATTGCATTGCTGTTGCAACTTCCCAGACTCAGATGGTTATAACCTGATGCAGGACATTCCAATTTTAACTACCTACTGCTGTTTTGATTTCATAAAGCCACTTAAAACATCCTGTACTGCTTTTATATACGTCACTACTTTTATGGCTTTTGTGTCATAATGAAAGGCAGTTTGTTGGAAGCTGAGGGGTTTTTTTTTCCAGCAGAAGAATAGCCAACCTGGAATAAGACATTTCTGTCTAGTTTCTCTGCCTTCTAACTCTGTCCCACGTAATAAGTCCACGTTCCTCCAGGCTGCCAGATTATTCTCCCCAAAATGCTATTTATAAGGCATTACCCTGCTCAGCCTTTAAAGGCTCCCCATTACATTGATTGGAAGGCCCTATGTCCTTAGCCTGGCTTTTTAAAGATGTCTATTGTCTGGCCTCATAACTGACCCATATAAAACAAAACACCTAGATTGCTCTTCACCTGTTTCAGTACTCATGATTTCATACATAATGTGCCTTCTCCACCATTTCTGGAAGCCCTTCTGCCTTGCTTCTTTTTGTTTTTTTCTCTATTTTTTAAAAATTGAAGTATAGTTGATTTACAATGTTGTGTTTAATTTCTGCTGTACAG
Organism: Delphinapterus leucas; assembly: GCF_059928025.1. Lineage (NCBI taxonomy): Eukaryota > Metazoa > Chordata > Mammalia > Artiodactyla > Monodontidae > Delphinapterus > Delphinapterus leucas. The sequence goes on from NC_143148.1 coordinate 40,447,254, forward strand.
CAAAGTGAATTAGTTATAACATATATAAATTATTTTTTTAATATTCTTTTCCATTATGGTTTATCCCAGGAGATTAGACATAGTTCCCTGTGTTACACAGTAGGACCTTGTTGTTTATCCATTCTAAATGTAATAGTTCGCATCTACTAACCCCAAACTCCCAACCCATCACTCCCCCACCCCCAACCTTGGCAACCACAAGTCTGTCCTCTATGTCCGTGAGTCTGTTTCTGTTTTGTAGATAGGCTCATTTGTGCCATATTTTAGATTGCACATATAAGTGATCTCATATGGTATTTATCATTCTCTTTCTGACTTACTTCACTTAGTATGATAATCTCTAGTTGCATCTGTGTTGCTGCAAATGGCATTATTTCATTATTTTTATGGCTGAGTAATATTCCATTGTATATATGTACTGCATCTTCTTTATCCATTCATCTGTTGATGGACATTTAGGTTATTTCCATGTCTTGGTTATTGTGAATATGAATATAGGAGTGTATATCTTTTTGAATTATACTTTTGTCCGAGTATATGCCCAAGAGTGGGATTGCTGGATCATATGGCAGTTCTGTTTTTAGTTTTCTGAGGAAGCTCCATACTGTTCTCCATAGTGACTGTATCAATTTACATTCCCACCAACAGTGTAGGAGGGTTCCCTTTTCTCCACACCCTCTCCAGCATTTGTTATTTGTAGACTTTTTAATGATGGCCATTTTGACTGGTGTGAGGTGATACCTCATTGTGGTTTTGATTTGCATTTCTCTGATAATCAGTGATGATGAGCATCTTTTCATGTGTGTATTGCCCATCTGTATGTCTTTTTGGAGAAATGTCTATTAAGGTCTTCTGCCCAGTTTTCGATTGGGTTGTTTATTTTTTGTTAAGTTGTATGAGCTGTTTGTATATTTTGTAGATTAAGCCCTTGTCGGTCACATTATTTGCAAATATTTTCTCCCATTCTGTAGGTTGTCTTTTCACTTTGTTTATGGTTTCCTTTGCTGTGCAAAGCTTGTAAGTTTGACTAGGTCCCACTTGTTTATTTTTATTTCTCTTGCCTTGGGAGACTGACCAAAGAAAACACTGGTACAATTTATGTCAGAATGTTTTGCCTATGCTCTCTTCTAGGAGTTTTATGATGTCGTGTCTTATGTTTAAGTAGCCTGTGAAGTCATCTGGTCTTTGACTTTTGTTTGTAGGGAGTTTTTAAATTACAGATTCTATTGCACTTCTAGTGATCAGTCTGTTCAAATTATCTATTTCTTCTTGATTCAGTCTTGGTGGGCTGTATGTTTCTAGAAAGTTGTCCATTTCTTCTAGGTTGTCAAATTTGTTGGCATATAATTATTCATAGTATTCTCTTATGATTTTTTTTGTATTTCTGCAGTATTGGTTGAGATTTCTCCTTTTTCATTTCTTATTTTGTATATTTGGGTTCTCTCTCTTTTCTTCTCGGTGAGCCTGGCCAGAGGTTTATCAGTTTTGTTTGTCTTATTGATTTTTACTATTGTTTTTAAAATCTCTACTTATTTCCCCCCTGACCTTTATTATCTCCTTCCTTCTGCTGACTTTAGGGGTTTTTTTGTTCTTATTTTTATAATTCTAGGTGGTATGTTAGGTTATTTATTTGAGATTTTTCTTGTTTTTTGTGGAAGTCCTGTATCACTATGAACTTTCCTCTAAGAACTGCTTTTGCTGCATCCCATAGATTTTGTATGGTTGTGTTTTCATTGTCATTTGTCTCAAGGTATTTATTTAATTTCCTTTTTGATTTCCTTGTTGACCCATGGGTTTTTTATAGCAGGTTCTTTAGTCTCCGTGTGATTGTTTTTTTTGTCATTTCTTTTCCTGTGGTTGATTTGTAGTTTCATGCTGTTGTAGTCAGAGAAGATGCTTGAAATAATTTCTACTCTTAAATTTGTTGCAGTTAGTTTTGTGCCCTAGTATGTGGTCAATCCTAGAGAATGTTCCATGTGCACTGGAAAAGAATGTGTATTCTGTTTTTGGGTGGGGGGTGGTTGCATGTAATGTCCTGAAAATATCAATTTAGTCTAACTGTTCTGTTGTATCATTTAGGATCTCTGTTGCCTTACTGATTTTCTGTCTAGAAGATCTGTCCATTGATGGGAGTGGGGTGTTAAAGTCTCCTACTATTATTGTGTTCCCATCAATTTGTCCCTTTATGTCTGTTAATATTTTATGTATGCAGGTGCTCGTATATTAGATGCATATGTATTGATGAGTGTAAAATCCTCTTCTTGCATTGATCCTTTACCATTATATAGTGTCCTTCTTTATCCTTCTTTATGGCCTTTGTTTTAAAGTCTATTTTGTCTGATATGAGTATTGCAACTCCTGCTTTCTTGTCATTTCCATTTGCATGAAATATCTTTTTCCATCCCCTCACTTTCAATCTATGTGTGTCCTTTGCCTTAAGGTCAGTCACTTGTAGGCAACATACTGTAGGCTCTTGTTTTTTCTCCCGTCTGCCACTCTGTCTTTTGATTGGAGCACTCAATCCATTGACATTTAAGGTAATTATTGATACATTGTATTTATTGTCATTTTAAACCTTGTTTTCCAGTTGATTCTATGTTTCTTCTTTGTTCCTTTTTCCTTTTGTGGTTTGATGATTTTATTTTATGCTTGTGTTCTTTTTGTTTTTTGTGAATCTATTATTGTATGTTTTTGATTTGTGGTTGCCCTGTTTTTCAAGTATGTTAACCCTTTCCTGTATCTGCTTGCTTTAGAATAATAGGCATATAGGCTCAAATACATTCTAAAAAAAAGAATCTACATTTTTTTACCCTCCTTCCCCATATTTTATGATTTTGATGTCCTTTTTTACATCTTCATATTTATCCTTTTGCTATTCCTTGTGTACATCATTGCTTTCACAAATAGTTTTTTTTTCTTTTTGATCTGTATACTGGCTAATTTAAGTGATTTACTTTCCAATTGTGATTTCCTCCTTCCTATATCTTCTTTTCTATTTAGAGAAGACCTTTCAGTGTTTCTTTTAGGGTGGTTTAGTATTGCTGTGTTCTTTTAGTTTTTGCTTGTTTGAAATTCTTTATCATTTAGAATAGGAGGAGAAAGAATTTTGCTGGGTAGAGCATTCTATGTCACAGATTTTTCCCTTTCAAGATTTTGAATATATTTTTGCCACTCCCTCTGGCCTGCAGCATTTCTGTAGAGAAATCAGCTAATAGCCTTATGGCAGTTCCCTTAAGGGAAAGTTAGAAGAGTAATTAACTATTTTTTTTCTCTCTTGCTGCCCTTAGAATCCTCTCTTTAACTTCTGCCATTTTTATTATAATATGTCTTGGTGTAGGTCTGTTTGGGTTCATCTCGTTTGGGACCCTCTGTGCTTCCTGTATCTGGATATCTGTTTCCTTCTTTAGGTTTGGGAAGTTTTCAGCCATAATTTCTTCAAATACATTTTCAATCCCCTTTTCTTTCTTCTCCTTCTGGAATCCCCATAGATTGGCATGCTTTATATTATCCCATAGGTCTGTTATATTGCTTTCATTTGGTTTTCTGTCCACTGTTTTGATTGGGTAATTTCCATTATTCTATCTTCCAGATCACTTATTCTTCTTCTGCATTATTCCTTCTGCTATTCATTGCCTTTAGCTCAGCTTTCATCTAGGCAAATGAATTGTCTAATTTTTCTTGGCTCCTACTTATAGTTTCTAGTTCCTTTTTACACTAGTCTGCATTTCTGGCAATAGCCTTTATTAACTCCTTCAGTATTTTCATTACCTCCTTTTCGAACTTGGTGTCTATTAGACTGAAGAGGTCTGCTTCATTGTTTGTTCCTTCAGGGGAATTCTCTTGGTCTTTCAACTGGGAGTGGTTCCTCTGCTTCTTCATTTTGCTTATATTTCTCTTACTCTGTGAATTTAGGAGAAGCAATTATCTATTTTAGTCTTGGAGGACTATTTATACATGGGAGCATCCCTGCATAACTTGTGTGGATTTAATTTTTTTTGGCATGGGGGCTCTTTTTGGTTTGGATGCTTGCCATCTCTTTACTCAGTGTGTGCTTGCCATTATCCCCTTGATAGGGGGTGTGCAGGTATGCGGCCCAGGTGCATTCCCGAGAAGGCGGGGGCAGTGGTTGGTGCCCAGGCATGGGACCCTTGGAGGTGGTGGGTTGTGCACACGCCTGAGGAGATGGGGACAGTGGTTGGTGCCCAGTTGTGGGACCCTTGGAGGCAGCAGGAGTCTGTGCCTGCCTCTGGAGTCTTAGATGGCAGCAGTAGCTCACACCTGCCCTTGGAGTGCAAGTAGGCAGTACCCTGCCACACCTGAGACTGCATGCCTGGATAAAGAAGCTCCTATGGTGGTCCTGCCCCTCTCCTCGCATACCCCCAAACAATGGCACCTTGCCTCTCTGGCGGGCCCTGGCTTCTTCCCAGACTCCCTTGGTTGTGGTGCACCACACCCTAGCCCCCTCAAGCTGTCTCCATGCAGCCAACCCCAGTCCTCTCCCTGGGTCTGACCTCTGAAGCCTAAGCCTCAGCACCCAGGCCCTGCCTGCCCCAGCAGGGGAGCATCTCAGGCTGGGGAGTGCCAGGCAGTGGCACGGACTGTCTGTGTAGGTCTCTCTCTGCTTTGCCCTCTGCAAACTGGTTGCTGCCCTCTCCTCCAAGTCTTTGAAGCTCCTCCTCTGTCCTGGCTGATCTCCCCGCCAGTGAGGGGACTTCCCAGGGTGTGGAAGCCTTTCCTCTTTCATAGCTCCCTCCCAAGGGTGCAGGGCTTGTCCTGATTCCTTTTTTTTTTTGCCTTTTTTCTTTTTTCCTACCCAGCTATGTGGAGATTTTTCTTGCCCTTTTGGAAGTCTGAGGTCTTCTGCCAGCATTCAGTAGATGTTCTGTGAGAATCTCATTTCACATGTAGATGTATCTTTGATGTTTTTGTGGGAGAAGGTAAGCTCCACGTCCTACTCTTCTGCCATCTTGATCCGATCCCTCCTTGCTTCTCTCCATCAGTTGAATTCTTATCAATAAAAACCTAGCTCTCTATCCAGCTTTTCCATGAATTCCTCCCTGGGATTTCTCCCTCTCCTAACCCTTAGCAGAACTTACCGCTCCCTCTTTTCTTTCAACACAACCATATTCTGCCCAGTCATGTGGCTTTGGTTGTTGCCTTGTGTTATCACTTGTGTGATTCTACAAATCGAGATCCAAAGTTCCCTTAGATTAGGAAACAGGTGTTATATCTTTAACCTGCACTATGCCTGTACTACACATTGTGTAATGATACATTAGAAAAGGGAAAGACTCTAGGAGGAAACTCAGCAGATGCCTCCTTTTACAGAGATTAAGTGCCTTGGCCCTGGTCACATGGAAGTTTATAGGAGATCACTTGAAGCCCACTACAGTGTACTTTCCAGGAATGGGGAAGAGAGGGATGTATAGATGGATAGATGCATGTATGCATTGTAAGTAGGTATCTGTCAAACTCTTGATTCAAGGGTGTGGTGAAAACCTGATAATAGAGGAATGACAACTAATGTGTCTAGTTCATAAGAGATGGAAGTTCCTCTCTACTTCCGCCAGACTCACAAAAGGTAACCCCCCAAGACCTTGGCAGAGCAGCCAACAGGTCCTGGGGGGAAAGACATTAGGTTCCTGGGCAACATTATAACTGGTTGTTCTAACGGTACATTTTTAATCGTAGACCTGGCCTCCCCTACTATGTCCTCCTCCCCAGTCAGAGCTCTCCCTCGCACTTCAGGGTCTTTGCCACTCAAATCCCAAACCCACTTCACTAAGGCAACTGACTCCAAGGACTGATATATGATTAGTGATTTATATTATAATGTGTCCACCATAGTGGTCTGTGTTTATACCACTGTGGCATCTTAGAAAATTGCCTATCAGGGCATCTCTCACACGGACAGATCACCTGACAGGCGACTCTCCAGACTCTGATAATAAGCATCTAGTGACAGAATTGATAACCAGCCCAGGAAGTCCTTATACTTTTCAGACAATTCTGACTCCTATAAAGTCCCTTGTTGAATACGTTTAATCACTTTGTTCAGCTTGTCAACAAACAGTTGTTAATATTGGATGGCGTGGTTGACACAATGTGACACACGGAGATTATGGCATAGACACGGCCCCTTGTCTTAAGGCACGTTCAGTCTAGGTAAAATCTCTTTCTCTGTAATCCCCCCCTCCCATTAATTCTTGGATCAAACAGAACATTTTGATTATCATTGAATAACCAGCCCTAGAGGAATGTGAAGAACAAATCTTCCCTTCCTTACGAGCATCTCTCCTCCTAACTAACCATCTCAGTGCCCTCCAGTTCTTGATAATATGCCATTACCTGATTTTCTCTACATTCTTGGCCACACTGTCTTTGACCGCCTCTCACTCTTGGGAGCATGAGAGTTACAAACAAAAGAGCCATGTATGTGATTTCAGCCCTTGATACTGATAGAAACTCTCTAGTCCAACAGTCCCTTATTATAGACCATAAAGTAGGTTAGGTGAATTCAGACCAAAGACAGATCAGTAATCCCCAGCACTGGAACATCAAAGTCATCACTAACCTAGAAACCATGAAATCTCACTTTCATAGTAGGTGGCTATCCATCTCCAAGGTAGCCTGTTGTGAGAGGAGTAACTTCAGGTGTTAATGACCTAAATATCTAAGGTCCCCCAAATGCACCCTCAGCATGGGTTTCACGGATGCTCACCTGGCCTGGCCTGTTCAAAAAATTCCCACCATGCCCCATGATGTCCCTGATATAGTAGAACCTTCTGGAGGGGACCTCATTTTGGTCCAAATACAGGTTCTTCCTTAACCACATACCTCAAGTGATGGTGTTCCTGTAATAGGTGACTATAACTTTTTTTTTTTTTTTTTTGGCGGTATGCGGGCCTCTCACTGCTGTGGCCTCTTCTGTTGTGGAGCACAGGCTCCGGACACACAGGCTCAGCAGCCATGGCTCACGGGCCCAGCCGCTCCACGGCATGTGGGATCTTCTCGGACCAGGGCACGGACCCATGTCCCCTGCATCGGCAGGCGGACTCTCAACCACTGCGCCACCGGGGAAGCCCGACTATAACTCTTAATGAGAAAATATAATACGTGTTAACCTCACATTCATCTTCCTGCCTTCTTCACATGTAATACATAAATGGTGCTTTACAGGAGATTAAAATAAGACAAAGGCTGGAGCACAGTGTGTGTGAGCTTACCTATTATCAGTATTAGGAGTCAGAATGATTCATATATCCAACAGCTTCTACTGTATCTGGCTCTGAGCTTGGTTATGTAGTACCAAGATGAATAAGGGGCATTCTGTCAGATATGATCTAGTAAGAGTGTTAAGGTAGTTTTCTGCTTCATCCCCCACCCCCACGTTTAAGAAAATCCATGGTACTTTATTCTCATGTTGGCACCAGTGAGGAAATATCTAGGAAAGTCTGACCTCACCTTGGGGTTTCTCATGCTGATGCTTTTGTCACCATCATATTGACCCCTAGAAGTCCTATGATATCACCAGTGTGGATACTGGCTTCTTTTCATGTGGTACCAATAAAACACAGATGAATCATTAAGGTGAAATTTTATTAAAGGTTCGTAATTAACAAGAAGGAAGTTGTTGCATTAGAACTTGTGCTCTGCAGTCAGATCTGAGATGTGAATTTTGGCTTGGTCAGCTTTTATTTCTGTGATCTTAGACACATCATTTAGCTTTTCTGTATCAAACCATCTTCGTATTAAAATTAAGGATTGTAGTATTGACCACATTGGGCTGTTGTTAAGGGTTTACTGAGAACAATAGAAGCTGCCAGGTACCAAAAGAATTGGCTACAATTAAACACAGGACAACAGTAATCTGGCTTACATGGAAGGTCTGCTCTCAAGATTTCCCCATAATTGTTAGTCTACTTTTATACTGTAGGTAACAACCACGCACCAAGCTTTCAAGAACATACCTCAAAACGCAGACCCAAAAAAGAATGACACCCTTGCCCTTCTCATCTCTTAAAATGCAAACTTTATTGGCTTCACATTTTCTCTCCAAAGTGTTAAACATATGGTATTTCATCTGTCTCCGTAAAATTTTAAAGCAGATACAGATGTTCTTCTCTACTAAGTGTTGAATTTAGAGTCAGAAGACCTGGTTGTGAGTTCTGCCTCATCCACTTATTAACAGTAGGATCTGAATCAGCTGGCTTCCTCTCTCTGAGCCTTGGTGTCCCCATCTGCAAAGGAGTAACAATGATGTGATGATGGTGGCAGTGATGGTAAGACAAGGATGCCTCACAAACTTTTAGAGTTAGATAAACTATTGTGTGATAATGGTTGCAGTGTTTAAATTGGAAAGTCCCCATTTGTCTTATTATTTATGATCAGGGGAACCAAAGCTCATGGCATAGAGAAGAGGCTCAAGGTCACCTGTAGTCAGACTGTGCCCATGAAGGTCAAACTGGGACACTCCCAATGGAATGACTGCCTGTACAACCTCTGGAGTTTGTTAACCTTTGGCCCAAATCTGGTTCACCTTCAAGATGAAGTTTCCATTTTCCCCCTGGACCCAATTGAAGATGCCATCAACTACAGTGTTATTCCACACTGGCTCTGTGAGGACACAACAGTGAGTAAGACAGTGGCAGGGCCCTCACGGCTTATAGCTTATTACAGTCTAATAGAAGTAGAATGACCTTAATGATAGTCTAGTTTTAAGGCTTCCTTAAAATCGTGAGGCTGCTGGGACTTATAGTGACTACATAGCTTGTCACACCTCACCCAGGGAAAGGGGAAAGGTAGAATGTGAGCTCAGATTTTCCAGATCCCCAGGCTAATGCTGAGTCTCATGTAACTCTGACATAAATAAGTCACGCCTCTAATTCTTTTCTATTTCAAATAGGATTGCCCTGTGACTTCCGAAGGTAGTTTGCTTAGGGTATTAGGCATTAAAAAATTAATCCACCTTCTTCATTCCTACTTCGGTAGAATACCCATGGGCAAGAGGAGGTCCAGCATCTTCACATATGGATGGTTTTAATGTGATGGACAGACATCCCTCTGCAAAAGGATGGTATTTAAGCTTTTAACTTAATTAACACCCTATCTTAATTAAGGCACCTTTGGCTAGCTGAAGTAAATTGGGGGATTTACTGAAAAGCTCCTAGGGTGTCTTGTGAAACTGATGCAACAGGTGAACTTGGCAAAGGAGATAACCAAAGAGGCTCTGGGGATTCCGTAGTAGAAGCTGAAGGCCATAAAAGTGGCCTCTAGAGGTGTGCTGTCCAATACAATAGACACTAGCTATTAAATGTAAATTTAAGTAAAATTAAAAAGTCAGTTCCTCAGTCACAATAGCCACATTTCAGTTGCTTGATATCCACATGTGGCTACTGTATTGGACAGTGCAAGCTCTAGAACATTTCCATCACTGAGAAAGTTCTACAGCAGAGCACTGCTCTAGACTGATGCATTCAAGTGGCTCATTCCTAAGACTCCCAGACTCGGTATCACCTTATTCCAATTTTCTGATTTTCTGGAGAGAGAACTTAGCCAGGTTTACACTGTGTCTACCAATCAACTATGACCGGGGAGGACAGGATCATTTACTACAGACCTTGCCTGGCTCTGGCTGGCTGCCTCCACGGGGGTGGGGCCTGTAAGAGATCCTTCCCAGAAAAGGGTATGGTCATGTCACCTCCTAGACTCTCCGAACCTGGTCTTTTTTTTTTTTTAAAAGCAAGTATAGTTGATTTACAATGTTGTGTTACTTCCTGCTGCACTGCAAAGTGACTCAGTTATACATATGTATGTTCTTTTTTCATATTCTTTTCCATTATGGCTTGTCATAAGATATTGAATATAGTTCCCTGTGCTATGTACAGTAGGACCTTGTTGTTTATCCATCCTATATATAATAGCTTACATCTGCTAACCCTGGCATCCCACTCCATCCCTCCCCCAACCCCCTTGGCAACCACTAGTCTGTTTTCTGTGTCTGTGATTCTGTTTCATAGATAGGTTCATTTGTGTCATATTTTAGATTCCACATATAAGTGACATCATATGGTATTTGTCTTTCTCTTTCTGACTTACTTAGTATGATAATCTCTAGGTCCGTCCATGTTGTTGCAAATGGCATTATTTCATTCTTTTGTATGGCTGAGAAGTATTTCATTGTATATATATACACCATATCTTTTATATGACTTTTCATCATTTAAAAAAATTGGAGTATAGTTGATTTACAATGTTGTGTTAGTTTCAGGTGTTCAACAAAGTGATTCAGTTTATACACACACACACACACGTTTCAGATTCTTTTCCCTTACAGATTATTATAAAATATTGAGCACCGTTCCCTGTGCTATATACAGTTGGTCCCTGTTGGTTATCTATTTTATATATAGTAGTGAGGGATTTTTTTTAAATAGATCTTTACTGGAGTATAACTGCTTCACAATACTATGTTTCTGTTGTACAGCAAAGTGAATCAGCTATATGTATACATATATCCCCACATCCCCTCCCTCTTGAGCCTCCCTCCCACCCTCCCTATCCCACCCCTCTATGTCGTCGCAAAACACTGAGCTGATCTCCCTGTGCTATGCGGCTGCTTCCCACTAGCTAGCTATTTTACATTCGGTAGTGTAGATATGTCGATGCGAGTCTCACTTCGCCCCAGCTTCCCCCTCCCCGCCACTGTGTCCTCAAGTCCATTCTCTATGTCTACGTCTTTATCCTGCCCTGACACTAGGTTAATCGGTACCATTTTTTTTTAATTCCATATATATGCGTTAGCAAATGGTATTTCTTTTTCTTTCTGACTTCACTCTGACAGACTCCAGGTCCATCCACCTCACTACTAATAATTTCATTTCTTTTTATGGCGGAGTAATATTCCATTGTATATATGTGCCACATCTTCTTAATCCATTCATCTGTCAATGGACATTTAGGTTGCTTCCATGTCCTGGCTATTGTAAATAGTGCTGGAGTGAACATTTTGGTACATGTCTCTTTTTGAATTATGGTTTTCTCAGGGTATATGCCCAGTAGTGGGATTGCTGGCTCATATATGGTAGTTCTATTTTTAGTTTTTTGAGGAACCTCCATACTGTTCTCCATAGTGGCTGTATCAATTTACATTCCCACCAACAGTGCAGGAGGGTTCCCTTTTCACCACACCCTTTCCAGTATTTATCGTTTGTAGATTTTTTGATGATGGCCATTCTGACCGGTGTGAGGTGATACAGCATTGTAGTTTTGATTTGTATTTCTCTAATAATTAGTGATGTTGAGCATCTTTTCATGTGCCTCTTGGCCATCTGTATGTCTTCATTGGTGAAATGTTTATTTAGGTCTTCCGCCCATTTTTTAATTGTATTTGATTTTTTGATATTGAGCTTCATGAGCTGTCTGTATATTTTGAAGATTAATCCTTTTGTCCATTGTTTCATTTGCAAAAATCGTCTCCCATTCTGAGGGTTCTCTTTTTGTCTTGTTTATGGTTTCCTTTGCTGTGCAAAAGCTTTTAAGTTTAACTAGGTCCCATCTGATTATTTTTGTTTTTATTTTCATTACTTCAGGAGGTGAGTCAAAAAAGATCTTGCTGTGGTTTATGTCAAAGAGTGTTTTTCCTATGGTTTCTTCTAAGAGTTTTATAGTGTTTGGCCTTACATTTAGGTCTTTAATCCATCTGGAGTTTATTTTTATGTATGGTGTTAGGGAGTGTTCTAATTTCATTCTTTTACATGTAGCTGTCCAGTTTTCCCAGCACCACTTATTGAAGAGGCTGTCTTTTCCCCATTGTATATTCTTGAAGAGGCTGTCTTTTCCCCATTGTATATTCTTGCCTCCTTTGTCATAAATTAGGTGACCATATGTGAGTGGGTTTATCTCTGGGCATTCTGTCCTGTTCCATTGATCTATATTTCTGTTTTTGTGCCAGTACCATACTGTCTTGATTACTGTAGCTTTGTGGTATAGTTTGAAGCTGGGGAGCCTGATTCCTCCAGCTCCGTTTTTCTTTCTGAAGATTGCTTTGGCTATTCAGTGCCTTTTGTGTTTCCATACAAATTGTAAAATTCTTTTGTTCTAATTCTGTGAAGAATGCCATTGGTAGTTTGATAGGGATTGCATTGAATCTGTAGACTGCTTTGGGTAGTATAGTCATTTTCACAATATTGAGTCTTCCAAGAACATGGCATTTTTATCCATCTGTTTATGTCATCTTTAATCTCTTTCATCAGTGTTTTATAGTTTTCTGAGTACAAGTCTTTTGCCTCCTTAGGGAGGTTTATTCCTAGGTATTTTATTCTTTTTGTTGCAATGGTAAATGGGATTGTTTCTTTAATTTCTCTTTCTGATTTTTCGTTGTTACTGTATAGGAATGCCAGAGATTACTGTGCATTAATTTTGTATCCTGCAGCCTTACCAAATTCATTGATTAGTTCTCGTAGTTTTCTGGTGGCATCTTTAGGATTCTCTATGTATAGTTATCATGTCATATGCAAACAGTGACAGTTTTACTTCTTTTCCAATTTGTATTCCTTTTATTCCTTCTCTGATTGTCATGGTTAGGACTTCAAAACTATGTTGAATAAGGGAGGCGAGCGTGGACATCCTTATCTTTTTCCTGATCTTAGTGGAAATGCTATCAGTTTTTCACCATTGAGTATGATGTTTGCTGTGGGTTTGTTATATATATGGCCTTTATTATGTTGAGGTAGATTTCCTCTACCCATTTTCTGGACAGTATATATATATATATTTTTTTGTGGTACACGGGCCTCTCACTGTCATGGCCTCTCCCATTGCGGAGCACAGGCTCCAGACACACAGGCTCAGTGGCCACGGCTCACGGGCCCAGCTGCTCTGCGGCATGTGGGATCTTCCCGGACCGGGGCATGAACCCGTGTCCCCTGCATCGGCAGGCAGACTCTCAACCACTGCACCACCAGGGAAGCCCTGGACAGTTTTTATCATAAATGGGTGTTGAATTTTGTCAAAAGCTTTCTCTGCATCTATTGAGATGATCATATGATTTTTATTCTTTAATTTGTTAATATGGTGTATCACATTGATTGATTTGCGTATATTGAAGAATCCCTGCATCCCTGAGATAAATCCCACTTGATCATGGTGTATGATCCTTTTTAATATATTGTTGGATTCTGTTTGCTAGTATTTTGTTCAGGATTTTTGCATCTATATTCATCAGTGATACTGGCCTATAATTTTCTTTTTTTGTGATATCTTTTTCTGGTTTGGGTATTAGGTTGGTGGTGGCTTCATAGAATGGATTTGGGAGTGTTTCTCCCTCTGCAATTTTTTGCAAGAGTTTGAGATGGGTGTTAGCTCTTCTCAAAATGTTTGATAGAATTTGCCTCTGAAGCCATCTGGTCCTGGACTTTTGTTTGTTGGAAGATTTTTAATCACAGTTTCAATTTCATTACTTGTGATAGGTCTGTTTATATTTTCTAAATCTTCCTGGTTCAGTCTTGGAAAATTGTGCCTTTCCAAGAATTTGTCCATTTCTTTGTGGTTGTCCGTTTTATTGGCATAGAGTTGTTTGTAGTAGTTTCTTATAACTTTGTATTTCTGCAGTGTCAGTTGTGATTTCTCCTTTTTTATTTCTAATTCTATTGATTTGAGTCTTCTCCATTATTTTCTTGATGAGTCTGGCTAATGGTTTATCAATTTTGTTTATCTTCTCAAAGAACCAGCTTTTAGTTTTATTGATCTTTGCTACTGTTTTCTTTGTTTCTATTTCATTTATTTCTGCTCTGATCTTTATGATTTCTTTCCTTCTGCTGACTGGGTTTTCTTTGTTCTTCTTTCTCTAGTTGCTTTAGGTGTAGGGATAGATTGTTTATTTGAGATTTTTCTTGAGGTGAGATTGTATTGTTATGAACTTCCCTCTTAGAACCACTTTTGCTGTGTCCCATAGGTTTTGGGCCGTTGTGTTTTCATTGTCATTTGTTTTTATGTACTTTTTATTTCTTCTTTGATTTCTTCAGTGATCTCTTGGTTATTTAGTAGTGCACTGTTTAGCCTCCATGTATTTGTGCTTTTTTACAGTTTTTTTTTCCTGTAGTTGATTTCCAGTTTCATAGTGTTGTGGTCAGAAAAGATGCTTGATACAATTTCAATATTCGTAAATTTTCCTTGGCTTGACCTGTGACCCAAGATGTGATCTATTCTGGAGAATGTTCCATGTGCACTTAAGAAGAAAGTGTAATCTGCTGTTTTTGGATGGAATGTGCTATAAATATCAATTAAATCTACCTGGTCTATTGTGTCATTTAAGCTACTGCTTCCATATTTACTTTCATTTTGGATGATCTGTCCATTGGTGAAAGTGGGGTGTTAAAGTTCCCTACTATCATTGTGTTACTGTCAATTTCCCCTTTTATGGCTGTTAGCAGTTGCCTTATGTATTGAGGTGCTCCTATGTTGGGTCCATGTATATTTATAATTGTTATACCTTCTTCTTGGATTGATGCCTTGATCATTATGTAGTGTCCTTCCTTGTCTCTTGTAACATTCTTTATTTTAAAGTCTATTTTATCTGATATGAGTATTGCTACTCCAGCTTTCTTTTGATTTCATTTGCATGGAATATCTTTTTCCATCCCCTCACTTTCAGTCTGTATGTGTCCCTAGGTCTGAAGTGGGTCTCTTGTAGACAGCATATATATGGGTCTTGTTTTTGTATCCATTCAGCCAGTGTGTGTCTTTTGGTTGGGGCATTTACTCCATTTACATTCAAGGTTATTATTAATATGTATGTTCCTGTTACCAGGAACTTCTGCCTCAGTTATTCTGTTATTGATTCCTTCTGGTGTATCTTTCATTTCAGTTATTGTGTTGTTCATCTTTGTTTGTTCTTTAGTGCTTCTAGATCTCTGTTAAACATTTATTTCCTCAATCCATGTCTCCATTCTATTTCTGAGATTCTGGATCATCTTTACTCTCATTACTCTGAATTCTTTTTTCAGGTAGATTGCCTATTTCCTCTTCATTTATTTGGTCTTGTAGGATTTTACCTTGTTCCTTCATCTGTGACATATTTTTTTGCCATCTCATTTTTTTTTTTGGATGAGTGGGATTGTGTTCCTGTCTTACTGGTTGTTTGGCCTGAGGCTTCCAACAGTGGAGTTTGTAGGCTGTTGGGTAGAGCTGGGTTGGTGCTGAGATGAGGACCTGTAGGAGACCTCACTCAGATGAATATTTCCTGGGCGTCTGAGGGTCTCTGTTAGTCCAGTGGTTTGGACTCAGAGCTCTCACTGCAGGAGCTTCTCCCTGACCCCCAGCTTGTGAACCAAGATCCTGCAAGCTGTGCAGTGGGGGTGTGTGGGGGGTGGAAAGTGGAAAAGGTCTTGGCTGTGGAGGGCAGGGCCTATGCTTAGGACCCAGAGGGCTGGAAAATGCCCTGGGGATGTGGCTTATAGAATGGAAGGGGCCCAGGCGTGCCTCCTGCCTCTGGTCTCAGAGGGTGGGGGAGCCCAGCAGGCTTCCCAGGACCCACGTGGCCCAGAGAGGGCTTTGTAGGGCAGGGGACTGGCATAAGAGCTCAGTAGGGTTCCCAGGCTCGAGTGGGCGGGGCCAACACCCTCACCACATCTTCTTTATCCATTCATCTGTTGATGGACATTTAGGTTGTTTCCATGTCTTGGCTATTGTCAGTAGTGCTGCTGTGAACATAGAGGAACGTGTATCTTGTTGAATTAGCATTTTGTCTGGATATATTCCCAGGAGTGGAATTGCTGGATCATATGGTAATTCTGTTTTTAGTCAAACGTGGTATCTTGTCTCCCAGAACTTCCTGTTCATCCCTATAGCATCCTGAGATGATGAAATGGAGACTCTGGGAGGTAGATTCAGGGTTAACAACCCACTTCCTGCGTCTTGTTTGTTACTTTCATAATGCCTTCTTTCACATTCCTCTTTTAAAAATCTAATTTATTAGGAACAGTATTTATATTCATGTTCTTGTTCATTTTAGCATTCTTGAAAACATCCTAATAAACATCAACCCTCTTTTAAGAAGTCCCACTGGGCATGTTAATAGGAACAAAACACCACCTGTTTATGTCTCTTCATCTCAAGGTATATAACCCAATGTATATGGGGCTGTGTACACCAAAGGGGTGATTTATTTTAAATCTAGCGAACCCTCTGAATGCATGATCCATTTTTTAGAACGCAAGTTCAGAGGAATGACAGAAAAGCCAGAGAGGTTTCACTTACTTAGGAGCTTTTGTCCCTTCTATGAAAAGCATCTGCACTAATAACAAACAAACAATGCACAAAACTAATTATTGGCATCATTTTCAATTAACCTGGCCAGCTAGTGTAATCCCTGGAACATTTGTTTATCCATAGGAGTTTTATCTTCAAGACGAAATCATCACTGGTTTTTGTACTCATTGGATCGGTGTGGATTGAGCATCATCGGATCCTTGTATTGAGCGGACGTGTTTGCAGATCTAGGTCGGTAAGTGGGCTGAGGGAGTGAGTTTCCCCCACTGCTTACAGTTTCTCCTTCAGTTTGTCGTCTCCCCATAGACTTCCTTTTTTAGGTCTCCCACAGAACCCTCAGGTCTTGTGTCTTATGGTGTCTGAACTCTATGCATATACCCTGGCTCAGAGCTGCCCTGAGCTGCAGTGTGTCACCTGTCTGCACACCTTCCAGGGTGGCAGTTCTCAGCCTTGACTGCACCTTCGAATTGCCTGAGGAGCTTTTAAAAAGACCCAGTATAGCTGTACTCCAGACCAATTAAATCAGGACCAGCATCAGTGATTTTTATAGCTTCCCAGGTTACTGCAAAGATGCTGCTGACCACTTACTTGAGTGGCAAGTAAGTGGTCAGCAGTGTGAGTGCCACCTGGGTTTGTTAGAAATGCAGGTTCTCTGACACCTCCCCCCACCCAGACCTACTGAACAAGAACCTGCATTCTACTAAGGTATCCTAGGTCTGTTCAGATGCATATTCAAGATCAACAAAGAATCACTGCCCCCCCCCAGGAGCTCTCAAGCTGGAGCATGCGTCAGAAGCACTTGGAGGGCCTGTTACAATGTAGAGTGCTGGGTCCCCACTCGGATTCTAGTTCTAGGGTGAGGCTGTGCATTTCTGACAGTGATGTAATACAGGTGATGCTCCTACCATGCAGGAACCATCTAAGGCATACTTTACCCCCAGTTCATTTATTCTCCCACTATTTGGGAGGAGCACATGAAGATTCTGAGGCACAGGGAATCAGGAGTTAAATTCTAGAGGAAGTCCAGACAATAAATAAGCAGACAAACAACTAAATTACTGAAAAATTGCAGATCATGTTAAGTCTTTACGAAAAAAATTAATTAAGTGGTCAGGTAAGGCCTTTCTGAAGGACTGCCATTTGAGCAAAAACCTGATGGATGAAGGTCTGAAAAGCACAACTAAGAAAAGAACAGGAGAAACTGGGTTCTAGGCAGAAGGAAATATAAATGCCCCAACCAAAGGTAGGCTTCGTAAACCCCAAGTAGGATGGGAGGGCCCAGGGAAAGAGGTTCCTCCTCCACCTCCAGAGCCACAACCTACTGGCTGAACGATTTGGGGAATCCTACCTTTCCTTTTGTGGCCTGTTTACTCATCAAGCTTCCCTCCTAGCATTCTTTGGAAGATTATCAAGAATTTAATTCACGCTCTATTCACACCGAAGTTACACTTGCCTGCTGGCATCAGGTCTCCAAGGGGGAAAGAAAACAGAACTTTCCAACAGCAGTGGGTGAGCCATCCACCTCTACTGTACCTTGTAATAGAGACATATGAAGGATGCAGTGAAATCACTGCCATCAGGAAACCCTGAGAGGCAAGAGGAAACAGAGAAGGCTGCACAGGTATGAATTACAGGGTGGGAGTGATGCCATCAAGATGGTGCCATGGGGAGTTACTGATTTCATTCCCCCCCACAGAACAACAACTATTCCTGGACAAGACATGACTGAGAAAATCCTAGAACACAGGGCTGAGACAGACCACACAAGAAGGGTAAGACGAGCAGCTACACACTGACCACATTGCCCCTCCCCAGGCTGGTGCAGCACCACCCCAGGAGGGCTCCTCCCATGAGAAAAGAAGGCCCAGGGTGGACATCCAGCTGCCCCAGCAATGTGGGTAACTTCTTGGGAGTCCCCATTCAGAATCCGATTGTGATGGAGAAGAGGCGAGGGGTTTGAACAACTAACAAACACTTGGATCTTGGCCAACTGAGTTCCTACCTGCAGTGCCCAAGTAGAAGTCTTAACCACTAGCTTCATTCATCTGCTGAGCTGAGGTGGTGGCAACTCAATGGGGTACAGGTCTGCCTGATTTGGGGCCTCAGAGGAAAAGCTCAAGCTGAGCCTGGCCCCTATACCCCTAAGCAGGGGAGCTAACTCATGGCCCTGCTCAACCTGGAAGCCTCAGCACCTGAGCAGGGGGCCTGGCCAGGGGTTCTGTCCAGCTGGGGTCACTGGCTGGTCTCTGCAAACAGTTTGATAGACAGGACTGCCTCCTTAGTCCCCAGATGGGTCTTATCAGCCTTGGGGCCTTTTCTGTGGCTCCCCTGCCTGCCCCGTGCAGAGAAACTAAGCTGTAGCCCTACCCACTGCTGCACACAGCCTCTAAGCAGCGTTCCTGGGAATCTTGGTAGCATACCCTGCAGCCCTGACTACAGTGGTATTTGAACAGAGAACATGACCGGCAGCTTTGCATCTGCAGAGTCAAGATGGTGACCCATCTTCTCCAGGGAGCTTAGCACACAGGTCTGTCTATTTGATTCCCAAACAAAGCCCTTGCTGGGCCAGGGGCCTATTCTGCAGCTTGACTGGGCAGAGCCCCACCCAACAAGGAACCCTAACCAGAGTTCCCAGGAATCTGTGTAGCCCATCTTGCACCTCCAGTTACACTGCCACCAAGAACCTGGTCGGTGGTCCTACCCATCTGCAGAACTGGGACAGTGGCTACTGCGGCCAGGGACTTGGTACCAAGTTCTGCCTAATTTGACCTACAAATAAGAGCCTTGCCAGCCTTAGAGCCTACAAAGGGCCCTGTCTGGGCAGAAAAACTAATTTGCAGGAACTCACTTCTGACTACAGCCTGCCAACCAGGGGACCTAAACAGAGCACATAGGAAGCTGTGGAGCCCATTTAACAGCCTTGCTTACAAAGCAAATCCCAGGGTTATCCCCATCTGCAGCACAAAAGGGTGGCCCTGTCAGGCAAGGAAATTCAGTACCTAGTCTCGCCTAGTTCAATTCTCCAAACAATGAGTCATCCAGACCTTGATGCCTTTTTCTGCTGCCCCATCAGGACAGGGACGCTAATTCATAGGCCTCTCTACTGCTGAGTATAATATATACCCAGTCCCAATTAGAAAGCCTGACCAAAGAACCCAGGAAATAGCTGAGCCCAAATAGACCCTGACAGCAAGCTCCACCTGCCAAGGACGTTACAGACTGACACATGCAGAAAACCAATTAAGTGGTCTGGTAAAGTCTGGAAGAGGAGACTACTTACTCAGCATAAGAAATCAAGGATCACAAAAAATGGTAAATATGACACCACCAAAGGAAACTAATAAAGCTCTTATAACTGACTGTAAGAAATGGAGACGTATGAACTGTCAAAGAATTTGGAATAAACCTCTTTAAAAAAGTTTACTGAACTACAAGCACACAAAGACAACTAAATGAAATAATTAGGAAAACAATTCATGAACCAAAGTTCAACCAACAAATCCCAGAGGAAAAGTAAACTACAGTAGAATTCAATAGAGAGCTTGAACAGTAGAATCAGTGATCAAGCAGACAGGGCATTTGGAATTACCCAGTCAGAGAAGCAAGAGAAAAGAATGAAGAAGGGTGAAGAAAGCCTACAGGATAAATGGGATAAAATTAAAAGAAAAAACATCCATGTTATGGGAATCCCAGAAGGAGAAGAAAAAAGGAAAGTATATTTAAAGTGATAATGGTTGGAAATTTCCCAAACCTGGAGAGAGACCATGAGGCCTAAAGGATCCAAAATAGGTTGAACCCCAACAGGACTACACTGGGACACATAATTAAATTGTCAAATACAAAGAATTTTGAAAGCAGAGAGGGAATTTACATAAACGGGAATCTCCATAAGACTATAGGTGCATTTTTCAGTAGCAGCGTTCAGGCCAGGAGTGGGTGGGATGATACATTTAAAACACTGAAAGGAAGACACTGTTAACCAAGAATTATTCAAAAATGAAAGATATAATAACTTTCCTGAACAAACGAAAGGTGAGCGAGTTCATCACCTCTAGACCCGCCTTACAAGAAAAGCTAAGGGGAGTTCTAGTGGAAGTAAAAGAACACCAATTAACGTCATATAAACATAAGGTATGTCATAAAACTTACTGGTAATGGTAAATTTATAATCACAGATTTTTCAATATGGTAATGGGGGATGTTTCATTTACAACTCTAGTTTAAAAACTAAACACAAATGTAGTAAAAATAACCATACCTATAATAACCTGCTATGGCTGTGAAATATTAAAAATTGTAACATCAAAATAGGATGTTCTAATTTTAAGATACTTTATGTAAGCCTCATGGTAACCACAAGGATAAAAACTGTAGTAATTACCCAAAAGAACATAATAATCAGGTTAAAGCATACGAATACCAAAAGGCTTCAAAACACACATGCAAAAGAACAGGATAAGCAGCAAGGAACAGTGTATCTACAAGCCAGTCAGAAAACAATTATGGCAATAGTAAGTCCTTACCTATCAATAATTACTTGAAAAGTAAATGAATTAAATTGTCTAATCAAAAGATACAGCATGGCTAAATGCATTAAAAAGAATCAAGATCCAACAATATGCTGCCTACAAGACTCACTTTAGCTCTAAAGATACGCAGAGAGAGTAAAGGAATGAAAAAGAAAAGATATTTCAAGCAAACGGTAATAAAAAGCAACGAGTAGCTATACTTATAATAGGTAAAATATTAAGAGACAAAGACATTATATAATGATAGAGGCATCAGTCCTTCAAGAAGATCTTACAGTTACCCTATATCAGAGCACCACAATATATAAACCAAAAACAACTAAAAGGAGAAATAAACAGCAATACAATAATAGTTGGGGACTTTTAATATCCCACTCTCAATAGTGGATAGATTATCCAGAGAATCAATAAGGAAACAGTGGATTTGAACAACATTATAGACTAGATCGACTTACACAAAACATTTTATTCAACAGCAGAATACACATTCAAGTGCATATGGAGTGTTTTGGTATATTAAGCAACAAAAGTCTTAGAAACTTTAAGAGGATAGAAATCATGCTGAGTATCTCTGACCAAAATGGCATGAACCTAAAAATCAGTAACAGTACAGAACTGGATAACTCTTGAACACAGAAATCAAACAACTCTCTCCTGAACCACCAGTGGATCAAAGAAGAAATTAAATAGTAAAGTACCTTGAGACAAATGAAACTGGAAACACAACATACCAAAACTGATGGGATATAGCAAATCCAGTTCTAAGAGGGAAGTTCATAATAATAAAGGCCTACATTAAGAAACAGAAAGATATCAAATAAGCAAGCTAACTATGCTTCAAGGAACTAGAAAAAGTAAAATAAACCCAAAGTTAGCAGAAAGAAGGAAATAATATTAGAGCAGAAACAGAGGACAGGAAAACAATACAAAAGATTAAAAAAACTAAGAGGTAGTTCTTTGAAAAGATAAATAGACAAGCCTTTAACTAGACTAATAAAGGGAAAAAGGAGACATTACATCTGGTACTACAGAAATACAAAGCATCCTAAGAGGCTACTATGAACAACTACATACCAACAAACAGGACATCCTAGAAGAAATGGAAAAATTCTTAGAAATATATTACCTACCAACACCAAATTAGGAGGAAACAGAATATCTGAACAGATCAATTACTAGTAAGGATACTGAATCCCATGCTCTTGGATTGGAAGAATTAATGTTATTAAAATGGCCATACTACCCAAAATAATCTACAGATTTAATGCAATCCCCATCAAATTACCCATGACATTTTTCACAGAACTAGAACAAATAATCCTAAAATTTATATGGAGCCATAAAAGACCCAGAATTGCCAAAGCAATCCTGAGGAAAAAGAACAAAGCAGGACGCATAACCTCCCAGACTTCAGACAATACTACAAAGCTACAGTAATCAGAACAGCATGGTATTGGCACAAAAACAGACATACGGATCAATGGAATAGAAGAGAGAGCCCAGAAATAAATCCACACACCTATGGACAACTAATCTTGGACAAAGGAGGCAAGAATATAAAATGAGAAAAAGACAGTCTCTTCAGCAGGTGGTGCTGGGAAAGTTGGATAGTTGCATGTAAATCAGTGATGTTAGAACACACCCTCCCACCATACACAAAAACAAACTCAAAGTGACTTAAAAACTTAAATATAATACATGATACCATAAAACTCCTAGAAGAGAACACAGCAGCAAAACATACTGACGTTTTCTTAGGTCAATCTACCCAGGAAATAGAAATAAACACAAAAATAAACAAATGGGACCTAATCAAACTTATAAGCTTGTGCACAGAAAACACAACCATAAACAAAATGAAAAGACAACCTATGGACTGGGAGAAGTTATTTGCAAATGATGTGACCAACAAGAGTTTAATTTCCAAAATATACAAACAGCTCATACCATAACAAAAAGACCCAAAACAACCCAATCAAAAAATGGGCACAAGACCTGAATAGACATTTCTCCAAAGAAGACATACAGTTGGCCAAAAGGTACATGAAAAGATGCTCAACATTGTTAATTATTAGAGAAATTCAAATCAAAACTACAATGAGGTACCACTTCACACCAGTCAGAATGGCCTTCATTAAAAAGTCTACAAATAAGAAATGCTGGAGAGGGTGTGGAGAAAAGGGTGTCACACACATGACCAGGAGAAAGCAGTTTGAGCAGTGTGAGTTGGGATGGTGGCAGGGATGTATACTCTCAAACTGAACTAACCTTTGGCCAAATACATGGATCTGACTGCTTAGTACAGACTTGGATCTGCTGAGATGACAGTTTGGGCCTGAGACCACAGTGCTTTAATAATGCTGTTAGATTCTGTGAGATGAACAGTTTACAAGGTTGGGACAGTGGCCTGTGCCCTGTGAGTACTTAGTATATGAATTGATGAATTACGAAAAATATTAAAATTGCTCTATAATATTAAGAACAGTGTAACAGTGTAGGTTCCTCCTACACTGTTGGTGGAAATGTAAATTGGTACAGCCACTATAGAGAACCGTATGGAAGTTCCTCAGAAAACTAAAAAGAGTTGCCATATGATCCAGCAATCCCCCTCCTGGGACAAAACTATAATTTGAAAAGATACACGCACCTCTGTGTTCACAGCAGCGATATTTACAATAGCCAAGACACGGAAACAACCTAAATGTCCATCGATGGATGAATGGATAAAGAAGATGTAGTATATACATACATACAATGGAATACTACTCAGTCATAGAATGAAATAACGTCCTTTGCAGCTACATGGATGGACCTAGAGATTATCATACTAAGTGAAGTAAGTCTGAAGGAGAGAGAGAGACAAATACCATATGATATCACTTATATGTGGAATCTAAAATATGGCACAAATGAGCATATCTACGAAATAGAAACAGACTCACAGACATAGAGAATAGACTTGTGGTTCCAAGGTGGAGGCAGGGTAGAGGAGGGCTGGATTGGGAGATTGGGACTAGCAGCTGCCCACTATTTCATATAGAGTGAATAAACAACAAGGTCCTACTGTATAGCACTGGGAACTATTTTCAATATCCTGTAACAAACCATAATGGAAAAGAATATGAAGAATACATATACACACACATACACACATATATATATACACATACATATATATGTCTGTGTAGCTGAAAAAAATAAACTAGTAAGGATATTGAATTAGTAATTTAAAAAAATCTTCCAACAAAGAAAAGCCTAGGACCAGATGGCTTCACTGGTGAATTTTACCAAACATTTAAAAAAGAATTAATGCCAAACCTTCTACTCTTCAAAAAAATCAAATAAGAGGGAATAGTCCCAAACTCCTTCTACTCTTCAAAAAAATCAAATAAGAGGGAATAGTCCCAAACTCATTTTACAAGGCCAACATTACCTTGATACTAAAGCCAGAAAAGATACAAGAAAACTGTAGGTTGAGATCCTTCATGAATATAGATATAAAAATGCTGAATAAAATACTAGCAAACCAAATTCAACAGCACATTTAAAGGATCACTCACCATCATCAACTGAGATTTACCCCTAGAATGCAAGGCTGATTCAGCATATGTAAATTAGTTACATCACACAAATAGAATGAAAGCAAAAAATTATGTGATCATCTCAATAGATAGATATAGAAAAATTTGAATTTGACAAAATTCAACATCCATTCATGATAAAACTCTTAATAAATTGGGCATAGGAGGAATACACCTCAACATAATAAAAGCCCTACATGACAGGTCCACAGTTAACATCATACTCAATGGTGAAAGGTTGAAAATTTTTCCTCTAACATCAGGAACAAGACAAGGGTGCCCACTCCCACCACTCCTATTCACCATAGTACTGGAGGTCCTAGCCAGAGCAATCAAGAAAGCAAAACAAAAAGTAAAGGCATCAGAATTGGAAAGAAAGAAAATTGTCTCTGCAGATGACATGACTTTATATATAGAAAAATCCTAAATATTCCACCAAAAAATTACTAGATCTAATCAACATCAGTAAAGTTGCAGGATACAAAATTAACATGCAAAAATTAGTACTGTTTCTATTCATTAACAAAAAATTATCTGAAAAATTAATTTTTCTCATTTACAATTCCATCTAAAACAATAAAATACTTGGGAATACATTTAACCAAGGAGGTGAAAGATCTCTACACTGAAAAGTACAAAACACTGATGAAAGAAATTGAAGAAAAAACAAATAAATGGAAAGGTGTCCTGTGTTCATGGATTAAAAGGATTAATATTGTTAAAATGTTCAAACTACCCACAGGCATCTGTAGAAGCAACACAATCCCTATCAAGATTCCAATGGCATTTTTTACAGAAGTAGAAAAAACAATCCTAAAATACATGGAACCACCAAAGACCCCAAATAGCCAAAGAAATTCTGAGAGAGAAGAAAGTAGGAGGCATCACACTTTCTGATTTTAAACTGCTTATAAAGCTATAGTAATTGAAACAGTACAGTACCAGCATTAAAACAAACACATAGAACAATGGAACAGAATTGAGAACCCAGAAATAAACCCAAGCATATATGGTCAACTAAAATTGACCAGGGACCCAAGAACGCTCAATGGAGAAATTGAAGAATGCTTGAATAAACGGTGCTGGGAAAAAAGCACCTATAAACAAAAAATGAAGCTATACTCCTATCTTCTACCCTTCACAAAAAATCAACTCAAAATGAATTAAAGACTTAAATGAAAGACCTGAAACCATAAAACTAGAAGATAGGAAAAAAGCTCCTTGAGATGGGTCTTAGCAATGATTTTTTTTAGATATTTAAAAATAAACAAGTGGGCTTACATCAGACTACAAAGCTTCTACACAACAGAAGAATCAACAAAATGGAAAACAACTATAGAATGGGAAGCAATATTTGCAAATCATATATCTGATAAGGAGTTAATATCCAAAGTATATTTAAAAATTCATACAACTATGTAGCAAAAAATAATTCAGTTAAAAAGTGGGCAGGTAGTTCCCTGGTGGCGCAGTGGTTAAGAATCTGCCTGCCAATGCAGGGGACACGGGTTCGAGCCCTGCTCCGGGAAGATCCCACATGCCGTGGATCAACTAAGCCCGTGCGCCACAACTACAGAGCCTGCGCTCTACAGCCCACAAGCCACAACCACTGAAGCCCGCGTGTCTAGGGCCCGTACTCCACAACAAGAGAAGCCACCACAATGAGAAGCCCGCACACCACGATGAAAAGTAGCCTCCACTCGCCGCAACTAGAGAAAGCCCGTGGGCAGCAACGAAGACCCAATGCAGCCAAAAGTAATAAATTAATTAATTTTTTTAAAATGGGCAAAGGACCTGAATAGACATTTTTCCAAAGAAGATAGTTGATTCAAATGGCTAACAGGTACATGAAATGGTGCTTAGCATCACTAGTCACTGGGGAAATGCAAATCGAAGCCACATGAGATATCTTCTCACATCTGTTAGAATGGCTCTTATGAAAAAGACAAGAGAACAAATGCTGGCAAGGATATGGAGAAAAGGGAATCCTAGTACACTGTTGGTGGGAATGTAAACGGGTAAAGCCACTATGGAAAACAGTATGGAGGTTCCACCAAAATTTAAAAACAGAACTACCAAAAGACCCAGCAATCTCAGTTCTTGGTGTATTTCCAAAGGAAATGAAAACACATGTTGAAGAGATATCTCCACCCCCGTTTACTATAGCATTATTTATAAGCGCCAAGACATGGAAACAACCTAAGTGTTCATCGATGGACGAATGGATAAAGAAATTGTGATATAATATCTTTAGATAAGTACTATATATACATATAAATATAGATATACAATGAAATATTATTCAACCATTAAAAAAGGAAATCCTGCCACTTGCGACAACATGAATGGACCTTGAGAGCGTTATGCTAAGGAGAATTAGGAAGACAATACTGTATGATCTCACGTTTGGAATCTTAAAGAAAAATTCATAGATATCTACAAAACAGAAATAAAGATGTAGAAAACAAACTTATGGTTACCGGGGGTAAGGGGTGGGGGATAAACTGGGATTGACATACACACACTACTATATATAAAATAGATAACTAATAAGGACCTACTGTATAGCACAGGGAACTCTACTCAGTACTCTGTAATGGCCTATATGGGAAAAGCATCTAAAAAAGAGTGGATGTACGTATATGTATAACTGATTCACTTTGCTGTACACCTGAAACTAACACAACATTGTAAATCAACTATATTCCAATAAAAATTTAAAAAGAAAAGAAAAATTCATAGAAAAAGAGATCAGATTTGTGGTTGCCAGAGATGGGGCGGGTGGTGGGGGGCATTGGATGAAGGTGGTCAAAGGTACAAACTTGCAGTTATAAGATAAATAAGTACGGGGGACGTAACATACAACGTGTTTACTCTAATGAACACTGCTGGATGGTATATTCGGAAGTTGCTAAGAGAGTACATCCTAAGAGTTCTCATCACAAGTGAAAAAACACTCTTTTTGTGTGTGTGCATGTCTATATGAGATGATGGATGTTAACTTACTGTGGTAATCGCTTCACAGTGTATCTAAGTCAGGTCCATATGCTGCACACCTTCAACTTACACAGTGCTGTATGTCAACTGTATCTCAATAACTGGAAAAATTGTGGAATGCACAACTGGGAGCTACCACAAAGACTAAAGCAGTCCAGGAAGGATACCATTAGAGGTGGGGTTTCAAGGAGGCATTATAGGGGGAGTAGGGCTGGAATAAGAGGCCCTATATAAATATATATGAATGAACCATATAATTTTATCTGTTTTATTGAAGAGCTACGTGCATAAAGTCTGAAGATGATACTACCAAACGAACTTTAAACACCTTGTCTTCAGAGTTTACAGGCCTCATCGTTCTGCAAAATACCTTCATTCCTTATTTCCCTCCCTGACTTCCCTTCTGGGAAGCACAAAGCCAAAATTAATACCCACTTAGAGAAAACGTATTTGCATACATTGTATATTAATGATTTGCCTCTTTATTCCACAGCCTTAATATTATATAATAATAACATTTTAAAAATTACCCGAAGTGGGAATTTCTTGACCTTGGGTTCAGGCAGATCTAGATTTGAAAGTTCCAGTAATTTTTAGCTTTGAAGGAATAAGTAAGTCTTAAGGTCACTGAACATCTATTTCTTCATATAAAATGGAAAATTTTAAGTCACTATTTACTGAGTTTGTTGTATCATTCTAGAAAAAGCAATATGTAGAAGCAAAAGGGTTAGTTCCTGGTATATGGTAGGTGCTCTGTAAGTGCCATTTCCCTTTACTCCTGCATTATGTGAGTTGCCATCTCTCTTTTCTGCCCTGGTCTGAACAACACAGAGTCGTCCTATGTTTGATCAGAAAATATTCCCATATGCTTAGGCCTAACTGATGTTCGACCTCCAGCTCCCTTCCATCCCAGCCCTAGTTAAATGCTGCATAAATGATCCCCAGCTCACACACATTTTCCCCCCTGACTTCCCCCTAGGTAAATACCAGATGCCATTGTCTTCTGTTAGGCTCATTAGAGATGTTTACTCATCCGAGCCTCTATGGTTGCACAACCATAAAGGAGATAGCCTTACCAGGGTGTGGGGAGTGACAGAGCTTCACTTTTGTGAGTCCTAAAATTGATGAGGGAGTTGGCAGTGCCTCTGAGTCCCACAGCCTAACGTCAGGGGAATCCCCCTTCCTGATTTGGATGTTCTGTTACTTATTATATTTGAAACGTCAAAGAATATTTCACAACTGTACTTCTCCTCCTTTAACCCTCTCTGATGCCAAAAGAGACCTCTCTGGTCGACAGCTGTTCGTTAAGGGACGAATGAAAAAAGATGCATTTAGAATGTTCCTTTAACAGCCTAAGCGAAAAGCAAGGCAGCCTTGAAGCTGGGCTTGTTTGGAACCTTGGCCAGTTAGCCAAGTGCATAGGAATGAGGGTTATTTCAGTCCAATTCTATGAGGATTTCTGAGTATGTGGAGTCCACCACCACCCATGCCCAAGCTCCATCTCCAGCTCCCAAGCTGACCAAGTTGACCTCACAGGCAGAAGCCAGTGCACATTCAGGTGACTCCGTGACAAGGGCACAGACACCAAATTGACACTCAGGTGCTTCTCTTCATTAAGTCTGAAGACTTTGAAGCATCTGTATCTGGCTTTCGTGGTGTCTACTTCTGAGCATCTGTTCATGGGTCTATTTCAGGGACATGTCTACGGATTCCTGGTGCACCCGGTAGTTAACATTCATGTCTGGCCGCTCTGGGTGCCAGACATAATCTTCTCCTCACTCTCCTCCGTGTCCTAATACAGCGGATGCTTTTGGCGCCCAGAGTAACATCCCTTTGACCCGCATCTGATTTCAGCCACAGCTGTGGTTGACAGCTCAATTCACCCTGAGAGCTCCCCAGCTTAGTTAATGCACAGGGCAAGGGGTCCTGGCTGATGGGTAAGAATAGCCCATCACAGCCCCAGCATCTTAGAACAACTTGGTTCATTCTCTCCTGCCTTCGCTCTTTTCCCTCCCCCCATATATAGATAAGAAGATATGTCATAGATACAGAGATCTGAAAGTGGGGTTCATGGGTTAGCAACATCATAAGGTCTACCTGAGAGACTGATAGAAATGCAGGATCTCCGGTAGGTCCCATCTCAAACTACTGTATCCTACTCTGCATTTAAAAAAGATCTTCAGATCATTCTACTGAACAGTAAAATCTGACAAGTGCTAGTCTGGATTGTTTTATGCATAGGAAAAAAAAAATGTCTGACCCAAAGAAGCTCATCAGCTCTGTGTCTGCTTACAGATAATGATGGCAGCTCTAATATGAAACAGAGTAGACAAGACCCTTCTTTTTAAATTAAAGGGGAAAACTGCCTCATGCTGTTCCCATGTTATATTTCATTGTCAAACATCAAGAATCATTCACTTAATTAACTTGGAAAACAGTTACTTTAGATTACTGAATGCAGGTTAATTCTGGTGCTTAAACACCAGCAGTGCCAGAAAGAATAATTTCCTGAAACCCTCCTATTGCCACACAAAGGAAGTCATTCTTGAAAAAAATAACAGTCCTAATAAAATCGCTTTTCATTTGCACTCATGCAGGAAGTTGCCAAATGTTTGCACTCACCCGTTCTATCAAAAAGTTGCTTTCTTGCCATAATTAAAATATACGTTGGCTGCCCCACTAGCCATGTCATGACACTGGCCCAGGTATTGAGAATTTCTCAGCTAAACCTCCCTGTTATGAGTAGAGCTTAGGCTGTTGAAGCTGGGATAGGCTTTATGCATGAATCTGGACCAACTCCTTTATTTTATAGGACACACCATGTGCACAAGTAGGCGTGAGCTCACACATGGGGGCTTCAAGGAATTGTCATAGCTGGAATTCTATTATAGACCCCCTCAACTCTGAACACGAGTCTCTCCCTATGTCTTTTCAATGTATGAGCATTTCTTTCATCAAAAGAAAAATTGGAAGTTGAGAAAAACTAGTTCATTCTAGCTGTATCTATATTTACCTACGTATCCCCTATTCCCTCCCTCCCTCACTTCCTTTTCTTTCATCTACCTACCTACCGACGTTATCAGCAACTGTTTAAAGCTAAATAACATTAATTTGAGCAAACTCAGAGACACCCAGCATGGAACATATCTATCCCTATAATTTTTCATGTAAATTCTGTCAGTGGTAGCTGGTGTTTGGCTCTGCACGTCATGACATGAAGAAGCATTCATTCCTTTGAGTTTGGGCTAGATTTGCTCCTTTGGGTCACCTATAATCACATTCTAAAGACAGCTGGCTGGGTGTAACTTAGTAGCTTTACTCTGTAAATGGCCACTACTTCTGAATCCTGAGTGACTTACGGTTCCTGCCCATATTTCCTTTGGGTTCAGCAAGGGGAGAATTTCTAGTTCAGTCTTCAGAGGCCCCAGGAAACACCCTGTCCGCTTCTGGAGTTGGCATACTCCAGCTCTTGTAAATAATTGGGTTTTTTTGTTGTTGTTTTTTTTTAAAAACAGAAACCTACCTCTTGCCGTTCACCAAGCTACAAGGGGAAAAGGAATGCCTAGAATCACACACAGGCAGACCCCACAAATTAAAGGAATGAAGTCACATCTTTTCATACAAGTGACACTTCCTTATATCAGCCCAAATGCTCATTTTTTTTACATTGCATGCATCACCCAATTTGACCATCATCATCACAACCCCATAAGATGGGCAGGTCCTACACCTTTAGTTCCATTTTACAGAAAAACAAAAGCTTGAGGCTCAGAGAGAAAGACTTGTTGCTCATGAGGTCACCTCCTTGGTTCTAAGAAGCCCTGGTCTGAATGTTCCCATGGCTAGGAAAATGCCTGGCCTCAAGAGGCACATCAAACCTCTCTCAGCCCTCATTACAGATTATTCTGGGCCAGTTTTGCTAAAGAAACTGAATGGTGTACAAATGCAAAGGGGCCTGGAAGGCATGCCTTCAGGAAACGGTGTTTCTTGGGATGTAGACACCATGTACGGCTCACGCTTACTTATAGTGCTAAACTTTAACTTCTTGGCCGTGGGTTTCCTCTCTCACCTTTTTTTTTTTTTTAACATCTTTATTGGAGTATAATTGCTTTAGAATGGTGTGTTAGTTTCTGCTTTATAAGAAAGTGAATCAGCTATACATATACATATGAAAAAACCCAAACAACCCAATCCAAAAATGGGCAGAAGACCTAAATAGACATTTCTCCAAAGAAGATATACAGACTGCCAACCAACACACGAAAGGATGCTCAACATCACTAATCATTAGAGAAATGCTCATCAAAACAATGAGTTATCACCTCACACCGGTCAGAATGGCCATCATCAGAAAATCTAGAAACAACAAATGCTGGGGAGGGTGTGGAGAAAAGGGAACCCTCTCGCACTGTTGGTGGGAATGTAAATTGATACAGCCACTATGGAGAACAGTATGGAGGTTCCTTAAAAACTAAAAACAGAACTACCATACGACCCAGCAATCCCTCTCTCACCTTTTAAACTCTCACACATGAAGCCTACTTGACCACTAATACATTGTGATGGCTTCAAAGTAAGTCCCCACAAATGGAAGCGGCTCTTTAATTATTCAGAAATCTGACAACACGTATCATCAGTCCCCAGGTCTGAGTCACCCTGGGACCCCAGCAGCAGTTCAGGCATTCTGAACTGCCCTGTCCACAGCCACCTGGACAAGAATAACAGCAGATGCCCAGGCTTCCTCAGCAACTGACCCAGGGATAAACCCCGCCCCTTGGGGATCTGTCCCCTGGCTGTTGCCTGCCAGGACGACAAGGGTTTTCAATCGGTGCTATGAGGCCAGGAAACCACCCTCCCCCAATACATACACAATCACGTTCACGCACTCGTGCTCATAATGTAAATCAGTCTAAGAAGCAGACTAAGAATGAAAGATCCGTAAACTATCTTTCATACCACTATTATTTTTGTCTTTTTAAGCAAACCTGTTTGCCCCACTGCTTTCAACCAATTACCGTAATTTTCATAGTGATGGTTACATACCCTATGCATCTCCTTACCATATCCTTCTTTATCCATTCCCTTTGTTCTGAGCACTTAGTTTCTGCTAAGCCCTGTACTAGGCACTGGAGTGTTAGGGACAAGCATCACCAGCCCCTTCACTGAAAGACAAACCACACCAACACTATATGAGACACCACAAAGAGTAGCTGGGGGTGGTCCAGCTTACTGTAGGCTGGGAGCCATGCCAAGCCCATCCATCATTCATGTGCATCATCTAATCGAGGCCATGCCCTAACCTATGACAGAGGATCTGCTGTCATTCTGTTTGTTTCACAGATGAGGAAACTGAGGCCTGGTGATGCTTATGGACTTTGCTCAGGCATAGCTAGAGTGGCTGCTATGGTCTGAATGTTTGTGTCCCTGTAAAAT
This sequence comes from Delphinapterus leucas, assembly GCF_059928025.1. NCBI lineage: Eukaryota > Metazoa > Chordata > Mammalia > Artiodactyla > Monodontidae > Delphinapterus > Delphinapterus leucas. The sequence goes on from NC_143148.1 coordinate 40,480,063, forward strand.
TCCTGTGTTGAAATCCTAATGCCCAATGTGATGGTATTAGAAGGTGAGGGCTTTGGGAGGTGCTTAGGTCATGAGGATGGAGCCCACATGAATGGGATTAGTGCCCTTATAAAAGAAGCTCCAGAGAGAATCCTAGCCCCATCTACCATATAAATACACAGCGGAAAGCATGAGTTATAAACCAGGAAGAGGGCCCTCACCAGAAGGCAACCATGCTGGCACCTTGATCTTGGACTTCTCAGCCTCTAGAACTGTGAGCAAGAAACTTCTGTTGTTTATAAGCCACCCAGTCAGTGGTATTTTGTTACAGTAGTCAGGACAGACTAAGACAGTGGCCCATGCTCTGGCCATTCCAACCTCCCACTATAGAGATATACAGATTTTTAGATGGAGTATTATAGGACACAGAAGAGGGCCCAAACTGAGATGGACAGAGGTGAAGCAGAGCCTGGGTAGGCTCTCCCCAAAAGGTGACCCCTGAGGGCAGTGCTGAAAATGAGCAGGAATTATTCAAGGAATGGACAGTGGAAACAGCATCCCAGCAGGGACAGTAGCACAGCATGGGCACAGACGTGGCACCACAGAGCAGCGATAAGTCTTCAGGATGCTCACCATGGCTGCAGGAGAGTGGATGCAGAGGGAAGGGGAGCGAGAAAAGGCAGAACAGTCTCGGGACAGGATGTGCTCAGCCGCAGACAGCAGTGCTGTGCTGGGGGTGGGGGCAGAGTCCCACAGGAGAGAATCATGGGGCCACTTCTGGTATCCTGATGTAATGTGACCCTACCTCCCTGCCATGCTCACAGCACACACCCTGAGCAGGCAGTCCTGGGGGGCTGGAGACCCAAGCAGAGCCACATGGGCCCAGGAAAGACAACCAGATGGCATGGTTGGGGTGCAGGGCATAGTTTCAGGGGAACTACCCAGGGTGGGAGGATATCTTTTGTTCCAATTTTAAAGGAGCTATAAGGGCTCAGAAAGAACAATCGTGGGGGCATGTGGACCAAGAGACGGAGACTTCTCTGCAGCATCAGACTTCCCTGTGGCCGGGTGGGCATGGGGCGTGGATGACCAGCAGGGGTGCTGAGCAGGAAGACCCTACCACCTGCCCCTGCAGTCACGGGAGGGGCCTGCACCTCTTGGGCCTCAGCCCCCAGCCCACTCTCAGGCTGGAGGTGATGTGTAGCCCTCCTTTTCCGGTCAGTAAAAGACAGGAGTTCACTTGTCCTTCACAGCCCAAAAACTGCACACTGATGCTTCTGTAAATGGAAGCTCTTTGCGCAATATGTCTGTAATGTGCTGTAAGTGAGCGTGAAAGAGTGAGCTGACAGTTTTGGGTCACAGTCGCCATCCCCGGGGGTAGATGCAGGCAGTGTGACATGGGAAGGCTGAAGAGGAGGTGGGAGAATGGGGCGTGGTGTGTGTGTGTGTGTGTTTCATGCCACCAGGATGAAGGCCAGATCGTTCCCTTCCGGATGCGGGGAAGATGGCGGCAGGAGAGTGGGACAACGATGGGACAGAAGGGCACCCAGCCTCCTCTTCTGCACCGGGAAGGCTTTGGGAGAGTGAGCGAGCATGCTGATGTGCAGCTGAGGGTGGGCCTGCCGGGGTTCCGAAGGAAATGAGATAAAATCACAAATTGAGCAGCTGAGTCACCCCCAGCCTTTCTGATGGAAATACAGATGGTCCAGGACGTGGGGACGTGGAGCCTACAGAGTCCACCTGCCATGAGTCACCTAGTGGGTCATTTCCTCAAGGCCAGGGCCCAGAGCACCTGGAGTGAGCTTCCTTCTCCTACTACTGGGGGCCCCCCACACTCACGCCTTCTCTGTTGAACCCTCCAGCTCCACTGGGCAACCTGGAGCCCAGAAGTAGGCTCTGACAATACAGAACTTTGCCAACCCCAGCTCCCCCAATAGGGCAGGACGATACCCTGCACCCCGATACTCTAGGTTCTGTGCTGGTCCAGGCTCAGAGGGTAAAGGGACCACGATGGGGCAATAATGCCAATGTGTGCCTGAAGCCATGCTGATGCCAACCCAACGCCCCTGATGCTGAGCCTGCCCTGTGTGTGGATGCCGGTTTAGAGGTAGCCAATCTCCCCCCGGGACAGTGGGATTTATTCCTACCTGGGACCCCAACCTGACACCCAATTGTACCATTAGATGGGCTCCCCAGGTCCTGATCCCAACTCAGCCTCCCTCACCTGCCAGCCTCTGTGGAGGCTCCCGCAGGCCTCCCAATGATGCACAGGTGTGGGTCCAAATCGGTTCCACCTCCCTGCTTTGACTCCCACGTCTATCACGTGGCATGTCATCCTCCCTGCCAGGTTGTGTCACTCATAGAGCTTCTGGGCCCTCATATCCTCATCACTGTTAGAACTACTGATCCGACAGTGCTAAGAGGGGTCAGGTTCACTCTATGTGAGCAATTTCCGAGATCACCTCCACCTTGTACATTGGGAGGTCTCCCCACAGGAGGTCAGTTCATGAGACACAGGGACCATGGCTGTGCAGCTGCCAAGCTTGGTGAGGAGAGAAGGAGCTAACAGGAGGGAGGCCGAATAGGACAGTGGTAAGGACCCCCCCTTCAGAGTGAGGCATGTTTGCTGGAATGCTGCCTCTTAACATGGACAGCTGTAAGACGCTTGAACAGTTCTCTTAGGGATGAGAACAACTTCTTGAGAGCTATTTAAATAAGTTCTCATCAGGATACAGTGTGACCCACCATGCACGCAGCCTGACTGAGCACAGTGTAGAGGTGACTCCCCCTTGGTCCTCTGTGTCATCCCTGGGAACTAGGGATTATTCCCATTTTACAGATGGGGCGAGTTGGGCTCAGAGAGAGGAGATGTGAACAAGATCCCATGATGACTCAATACTGAAGCCAGCATTCGGACCTTGGTCTGGACATCTCCAAAGCCTACGTTTCTTTCCCCACCACACACAGCCTTCCTCTTTGTCTCTCGTGACCATATTAGGAGGAAACGTCAAGTATAATTCCTGAATCTTGAGCTTGAGAAAGCTTGAGAAAGTGAGGCCAAGAAGTGCAGCAAATATAGTACACATGACAGATCTGGTGGGAAGATAAAAAATGTCAAGTTTTGAAACCATGAATTATTTTCCTTCTGTTTCCTCAAATCAGAACAAGCCCATCTGTGTGTGGTTTTCCTAAGGCAATATGCTGAGAACAAGGTTCGTCCAGGTCTGTCCCACTTCCTTAAGCCTCCCATGACACTATCTGAATATGCACAGAAAGCACAAGGGTTAGAAGAACGGTGACTGCCTTGTAGTAGATTTCATAAGCCCAGGCAAGACCTTGAACCCTATTCCTAAATACCCAGCCTGGCTGCAGATACCGCTCCTTAAATTTCTTTTCTTATTAATTGTTAAATGATAAGAAAACATGCCTTCATTCCTCAACCAGAAAAATGGAGCTTGTTAAGAAATTCCCCAGGACAACATGTTCTAAATTTCTTACTAAGGTGTGCATGACTGATACTAGGGAGAGGAAGAAGACGCAGGTTCAGCACTTTATATACATTTTCCCATTCATCTTTATACTAACCATGCAGGGTCTGTGCTGTTATCATTGCTCCCATCTTACAGACGAGGCTCAACCTGATGGAATATGTTTTTGTAATCAGTGACTACTAAAATCCAAAGAACATTCCTCTGGGCAAACACAGACACATTCGTGGAAGAGCTAGAGTTTGAACTAAGGCAGATGAACTCCAGAGCCTGCAAATACTGGAGCAATGATAAGACTCCTTAGAGAAAATGTGACCCACTGTTCCCATTTCATAGATATAGAATGTGAGTCCCAGACAAAAAGACGTGCCTTGAAAGTGTTTACATAATACGTTAGAGTCTTTGTTCTCTAACGTATTATGCAGGGTCTGCTTAGGCTCTTATTTACTCACACTTCCAATGACACACCTTTTCTTAAGTGCTCTGAGAACTACCTACCTGAAGTGAACACCTTTAGTTATTCCGCCTAGATCCTCTTTTCCAGGTGGGGGCACCCATCTCCCAAGTGCTGTGAATGCCGGTTGCTAATGGCTCACAGCTGCAACCCTCTCAGGTGAATTGCCCTTGACTGATGGGAGCCACATGACCACAGTGGACTGAGAGGCGATTCCCAGGCTGTGCCCCCCACAGGGGCACTGCATAGCCAATGAATGACTCATGTGAGAGTATATAAGCCCAGGCCCCTTACTTTATGATGGGACCATAACTCTCCAGAGCTCCTCGTGAGATCAGGCTAAAAACAGGTCTCCAGCTAAAAACAAAACATCCTTTCTTAGCTTATTTTCCTTTACCCTATTTTTACTTCTCTCAGTTTCCTCTTCCTTAATACACTCCTTCCATAAGTCACGTGCACAAGAAGCATCCCTGCCTCAGGCTCTGCTGCGAGGGAGCCCATCCTAAGACACTGTCTAAGGAAGAAGGGGGGACGTCGCACAGGCAGGTCATCGCGAGTGGACACCGAAGTCTCTGCCTCGAAACTGTGCTCTGGGTATTGTACTACAATGTGTCCTAGGGTCTCAAAATAAGACCTCCATGTTGTTTAAACTCAGAGCGGCCTTAAAGACATCTGGTCAAGCCTTTCATTTCAGAGACGGGATGGCCAACACCCAGTGAGGAGCAGCAACTTACCCAGCTCACACAGACTTGGAACTCCGATCAATTCCCACAAATAATAGTACAGTCAGACCAAAGGCAAGCCACATTCCTATTCTACTATGGAATGTGTATCACCAGCTCCAGTGGAGCTGGGAGAACGTCTCTGTGGTGGAAGAAGGTGGGGTTGGTGCTCAGAGGTTTGACCAGATCTGATCTGGCTATTCTCTCTTTTTTTAAAAAATAAATTTTATTTATTTGGCTGCAACGGGTCTCCGTTGCTGCATGCGGGCTTTCTCTAGTTGTGGCGAGTGGGGGCTACTCTTTGTTGTGGTGCCCGGGCTTCTCACTGTGGTGGCTTCTCATGTTGAGGAGCACAGACTCTAGGTACGTGGGCTCAGTAGTTGTGGCACGGGCTCTAGGGAGCATGGGCTTTAGTAGTTGCGGCACGCGGGCTCAGTAGCTGTGGCTCACGGACTCCAGAGCACAGGCTCAGTAGTTGTGGCGCACGGGCTTAGTTGCTCCGCAGCACGTGGGAGCTTCCTGGACCAGGGATCGAACCCATGTCCCCTGCATTGGCAGGTGTATTCTTAACCACTGCACCACCAGGGAAATCCCTGGCTATTCTCTTGTCTATAAACCATCGCTCATAGAATGAAAGCCATGCTCCTTGGCCCAACATTTAGGTACGTAAGTCCCCTAAATACGAACAAGTTCTGTTCCAAGAGTGCAACTGGAAGTCCAATTTGTTCCTAAGTCCAACAAAGTTAGCCTAGGTACCCAACTAACACAATCAGCTATATAGTACTGTACTGTAATAGGTTTATAATACTTCTCACACAAATAATACATAAAAAATAAATGCAAACAAATGAAGAACACATTTTTAATCTTACAGTACCTTGAAAAGTACAGTAGTACCACCTACATCACCACCTCTTTTATGCTTTGCTTCTGGACATCCTGGGCTGGAGGTAAAGATACTGTACTGCTGTACCCGATGCAGTCCTGTACCGAACACAAAAGCACAGCCACTTGTAGAGGACGCACACACGTGACAATGTACATCAGACACAGGAACTAACGTACGTGACTGGACGTGCAAACGCACGTCTGCATCTTTGAAAGTTTGCAACTTGAAGGTTTGTATGTAGGTGACTTACTGTACTTTCACACAGCAATGCCCTTGAGCCTTTGTGCTTGACATCCCATGCTCCCCAAGACACTCTGAGTTACATGTGCCCCTCATCTTTCCCTAAGCCCAAGCATGTTGTGCTATGCTGGTCCATACTAGAATATATGTAGAATTACAAGATAAAATACAAATGCCCGGTAAAATATGAATTTCAGTTAAACAACAAATATGTTCTGGGATAAGTATATCCCAGATACTGCATGGGACATACTCATACAAAAAAAGTATCCATCTAATCTGGCATATTGTTTACTCCTTTTGCCTGAAATCCTCTGCCCTACAGAGTCTTGGGAAGGGGGGAACCTCCTCATCCTCCAAAACCAGATCAAAATGAACTTTTTACGGACAGCTTTCTCTAATTTCGGAAATAGTCACTGTCTCCTCAGGGGCACCGTGCCCTGGGTTCTGCTCAGTTAGAGTACCACTGTTAGTGGTATAATATGTTATCAGGAATGGCTTCAATGATGGGATCACCAGGAACCACATGGAAAGGAGGGGTCTGTACTTTCCTTCACACATTTATTCATGCACATGTTCATTCATTCCATAACATGTACTCAGCACCTTCTCCATGTCCAGCACATGTTGGGTGCAGGGTTCACACATCAGTAAATAAGACAGTTATATTGTCTGGCATAGTAGGGCTTACAGCCCCATGGATCAGGAAGGTATTGGAAAATAAATGAATAATTGATTTTAAGTTATGATCAGTCCTACAGAGGAACAAACTAGGCACTTCAATAAGGACATGGGCATTCATCCCAGGGTCACAGGATGGTTCAACATATGCAAATCAATCAATGTGATATACCACATCAACAAAAGAAAAGATAAAAATAACATGATCATCTCTACAGATGTAGAAAAAGCATTTGATAAAATTCAACATCCATTTATGATAAAAACACAAAAGTGGGTAGAGGGAACATATCTCAACATAATAAAAGCTATTTATGACAAACCCACAGCCAATGTAATACTCAACAGTGTAAAGATGAAAGCCTTCCCACTAAAATCTGGAACAAGACAAGGATGCCTACTCTCACCATTTCTCCTCAACATAGTATTGGAAGTCCTAGCCACAGCAATCAGACAAGAAAAAGAAAAGGTACCCAAATTGGAAGGAAAGAGGTAAAATTGTTACCATATGCAGATTATATAGAAAACCCTAAGGACTCCACACAAAAACTACTAGAACTGATAAATCAATTCAGCAAGGTAGCAGGATACAAGATTAACATACAGAAATCAGTTGCATTTCTTTACACTAACAAAGACATATCAGAAAGGGAATGTAAACAAACAATCCCTTTTTTTAAATCTTTACTGGAGTATAATTGCTTCACAATACTGTGTTAGTTTCTGTTGTACACCAAAGTGAATCAGCCATAGGCATACATATGTCCCCATATCCCCTCCCTCTTGAGCCTCCCTCCCAGCCTCCCTATCCCACCCATCTAGGTCATTGCAAAGCACTGAGCTGATCTCCCTGTGCTATACTGCTGCTTCCCACTAGCTATTTTACATTCGGTAGTGTATAAATGTTGATGCTACTCTCACTTCACCCCAGCTTCCCCCTCCCACCCCATGTCCTCAAGTCCATTCTCTATGTCTACATCTTTATTCCTGCTTGCAAGTAGGTTCATCAGTACCATTTTTTTTTTTTTTTAGATTCCATACATATGTGTTAGCATACAGTATTTGTTTTTCTCTTTCTGACTTACTTCACTCTGTATGACAGGCTCTAGGTCCATCCACCTCACTGCAAACAACTCAATTTCACTTCTTATGGCTGAGTAATATTCCATTGCATATATGTGCCACATCTTCTTTGTCCATTCATCTGTCGATGGACATTTAGGTTGGTTCCATGTCCTGGCTATTGTAAATACTGTTGCAATGAACGTCGTGGTACATGTCTCTTTTTGAATTATGGTTTTCTCAGGGTATATGCCCAGTAGTGGGATTGCCAAGTCATATGGTAGTTCTATTTTTAGTTTTTTGAGGAACCTCCATACTGTTTTCCATAGTGGTTGTATCAATTTACATTCCCACCAACATCGCAGGAGATTTCCCTTTTCACCACCTCCTTTCCAGCATTTATTGTTTCTAGATATTTTGTTAATGGCCATTCTGACTGGCATGAGGTGATACCTCATTGTAGTTTTGATCTGCATTTCTCTGTTGAGCATCTTTTCATGTGCCTCTTGGCCATCTGTATGTCTTCTTTGGTGAAAAGTCTATTTAGGTCTTCTGCCCATTTTTTAATTGGATTTTTTTTTGATATTGAGCTCCATGAGCTGTCTGTATATTTTGGAGATTAATCCTTTGTTGTTTCATTTGCAAATATTTTCTCCCATTCTGAGGGTTGTCTTTTTGTCTTGTTTATGGATTCCTTTGCTGTGCAAAAGCTTTTAAGTTTAATTAAACCCCATTTATTTATTTTTGTTTTTATTTTCATTACTTTAGGAGGCGGGTCAAAAAAGGTCTTGCTGTGGTTTATGTCAAAGAGTGTTTTTCCTATGTTTTCCTCTTAGAGTTTTATAGTGTCTGATCTTACATTTAGGTCTTTAATCCATTTGGAGTTTATTTTTGTATATGGTGTTAGGTAGTGTTCTAATTTCATTCTTTTACATGTAGCTGTCCAGTTTTCCCAGCACCACTAAAGAGGTTGTCTTTTCTCCATTATATGTTCTTGCCTCCTTTGTCATAAATGAGGTGACCATATGTGCGTAGGTTTATCTCTGGGCATTCTATCCTGTACCATTTATCTATATTTCTGTTTTTGTGCCAATACCATACTGTCTTGATTACTGTAGCTTTGTAGTATAGTTTGAAGTCAGGGAGCCTGATTCCTCCAACTCCGTTGTTCTTTCTCAGGATCTCTTGGCTATTCTGGGTCTTTTGTGTTGCCATATAAACTGTAAATTTTTTTGTTCTAATTCTGTGAAGAATGCCACTGGTAGTTTGATAGGGATTGCACTGAATCTGTAAATTGCTTTGGGTAGTATAGTCATTTTCACAATATTGATTCTTCCAATCCAAGAACATAGTATATTTCTCCATCTGTTTATGTCATCTTTGATTTCCTTCATCAGTGTTTTATGGTTTTTTGAGTACAAGTCTTTCACCTCCTTAGGGAGGTTTATTCCTAGGTATTTTATTCTTTTTGTTGCAGTGGTAAATGGGAGTGTTTCCTTAATTTGTCTTTCTGATTTTTCGTTGTTGGTGTATAGGAATGCCAGAGACTTCTGTGCATTAATTTTGTATCCTGCAACCTTACCAAATTCATTGATTAGTTCTAGTAGTTTTCTGGTGGCATCTTTAGGATTTTCTACGTATAGTATCATGTCATCCGCAAACGGTGACAGTTTTACTTCTTCTTTTCCAATTTGTATTCCTTTTATTTCTTTTTCTTCTGTGATTGCTGTGGCTAGGACTTCCAAAACTATGTTGAATAAGAGTGGACATCCTTGTCTTTTTCCTGATCTTACTGGAAATGCTTTCAGTTTTTCACCATTGCGTATGATGCTTGCTGTGGGTTTGTCATATATGGCCTTTGTTGGGTTGAGGTGGGTTCCCTCTATACCCATTTTCTGGAGAGGGATGGGCGTTCTCATCAAAAAAATTTAGGAATAAACCTCACCAAGGAGGTGAAAGACTTACATGCAGAGAGCTACAAAACATTAATAAGGGAAACTAAAAATGATTCAAAGAAATGTAAAGATATCCCATGCTCTTGGATTGGAAGAATTAATAGTGTTGAAATGGCCATACTACCCAAAGCAATCTACAGATTTAATGCAATCCCTATCAAATTACCCATGCCATTTTTTATAGAACTAGAACAAATAATCCTAAAATTTATATGGAACCATAAAAGACCCAGAATTGCCAAAGCAATCCTGAGGTGGGGGGGGGAAAGCAGGGCACATAAGCCTCCCAGACTTCAGACAATACTACAAAGCTACAGTAATCAAAACAGCATGGTATTGGCACAAAAACAGACAAACGGATCAATGGAACAGAATACAGTGCCCAGAAATAAACCTACACACCTATGGACCATTAATCTTCAACAAAAGGGGCAAGAATATACAATGGGGAAAAGACAATCTCTTAAGCAAGTGGTATCGGACAACTGCATGTAAATCAATGCAGTTAGAACACATGATCACACCGTGCCAAAAATAAAGTCAAAATGGCTTAAAGACTTAAATATAAAACAAGACACCATAAAACTCCTAGAAGAGAACATAGGCAAAACATTCTCTGACATAAATCATACCAATGTTTTCTTAGGTCTGACTCCAAAGGCAATAGAAATAAAAGCAAAAATAAACATTTTTGACCCTTGCTTTCCCTATCTGTAACAGGACCTTTGGACTTCCATCTGACACTTTTCCATCCAGGAAGAATGGTGTCCCACTGTTTACATGCCCCCACTGTAAAGAAAGTTATCAGAGAGGTATTTTAAATTCTCAGAACCCCCATCCTCACTGGAAGGGGCTTTGGTCTAAAGAAGAGCTGAAATATAACTTAGCAAACTTTACCAAGTAGTATTTTGGCTTTTAAATTAAATATCAACACTGGATTTCCACTGGTAATCTGGCCCAGGCTTCTGGAGAGCAACATCTGATCAACAACACAGGTCAGACCCCCAGGATGGGGCACAAGAGAAACTACCTTCAGGACCTGGGAGGATGGCTTTGCATCATCATAAAGGAGAAAGTGATGGAGGAAAGAATGATGCTGTCCACACTCCCTTCCCCACAGTCTACCCTCTTCATCCAGGGGAGACCCAGCACTGAGGATCTTACAGGCATCTTCTGTTGAGGACCTAACCCACAGGCACCAAGATATTAACTCCCAAAGCAGGGGGAGGAAAAGAAGGAAGGGTTTGGGAGGATCTCCTTTCCTGCTTTTTTCTTCTTGGCTGGGATTTTTTGAACCTCAAAGTCCATATGCCTTATCTCAGGACGCTATGGTCTCCAAAATTTCCCCTAATGTATTTAAAGTTTGAAAGCCTATTGCTCCTCTTCTCTTTCGCAGCCCACCCCACCCCCAACATACCTTACACTGCAATCAAACCTAAATACCCTTTGCTCAAAAACTCTCTCCCCATTTTTATTTTCAGCTCCCAAATGGCAAAATTCTTAGCACCCATCCTAGGCCTCAAGGTCTTCTGGCCTACCCTACTCTTCCTCTGCACTAGTGGGAAGGTCCATACCCTGCCCTGAGCATCCGCTGCCCTGCATCTGGACCTTTCTCACATCCTGGCTGTTGTCCACCACATGCTAAGGTCAATTACATCCCACCATAGCGATCAGCTCCTTTAAAAGCCAGGAATACCAGTTCTCCCTCTTTGAATGCCCCGCAGGGTCAACCTCCATTGTCGTACGAAGGAGAGAAAAGAGGCAGAGGGCAATACTAACTAGCATCTCATCTCATTTTAATTTTTATTTATTTGTTTTCATAAATTTATTTATTGGCTGCACTGGGTCTTCATTGCCGCACACAGACTTTCTCTAGTTGTGGTGAGCGAGGGCTACTCTTTGTTGCGGTGCACGGGCTTCTCATTGCGGTGGCTTCTCTTGTTGCAGAGCACTGGCTCTAGGCACGCAGGTTCTAGAGCGCAGGCTCAGTAGTTGTGGCGCACAGGCTTAGTTGCTCCACGACATGTGGGATCTACCCAGACCAGGGCTCGAACCTGTGTCCCCTGCATTGGCTCGCAGATTCTTAACCACTGTGCCGCCAGGGAAGTCCCGCATCTCATTTTTACAACCCTGCATGATAATTCTACTATCCACAATTTTCAGATGAGAAAACCGAGGCTCACAGAGGTTAAGCAAAAACCCCAATCCCCTAAGTCCTAAGCGTCCAAGCCCATCTAATTCTAAAACTGGTGTCTCCCCAGCCCCCATTCAAGGCCACCCAAACAAAGCTACTTCGCTTTTTAAAACTATCTGCCTCCCTTCCCCATCCGTTACACACTCTTCTCCTGCACTTACTGCAAAGATCATCTGTACCACATCTCACAGCTTCCCCCAGCCCTTCCCTGAAATCTGGCGTTTAATGGGAGTGAGCTAGCTAAGCCTCCTGCAAACACTACAGGACTGTAGGGACTGTTTGGTTTCCAAGGGACCAGCTTGGAGCAGAAGCACCAGAGTGTCGTACATCTGCCACAAGAGCGATGAGACATTTTGGTCTTCACTTGTTTGCAGATCTCATCTGTAACGTTTCTCAGAGAAAGCAAATGTTACAGTCACCAGCAAAAAAAAAATCATTTTACCCCGCTCTGCTGGTCAGAAGTGGTTACCGAGAGTAAGAAGTCTCCTTCTAGTTGACTACTGCCAAAAAATAAAGTCTCCTTTGCAAAGGCTGAGAGACTTTTTGTGATCAGGCCCCTGGTCTCTTCTCTCTGCTGTTCCAGTCCACCCACAGCTGGGCTCTGACCACACAGAGGGCTGAGACTGCCCCCATCCCAGGACCTTAACATGAAATTAAGGCTACACTCCTGGTGGTGTTCTTTCCTCTACCTAGAATCTATTCCTGTCTATGTCTCCTTGTGAGCTTCTTCTCAACCTCTAAAATGTATCTCACCAACAACCCTCTCCTGCACCTTCTCGGAATCCTTGTGACTTTGTTAGCAGAATGAATCACTTTCAAAAGCGATGAGAACACAGCACCTTGTACAAGCCTCTAACCATCATTCATACAACAGCCATATATGCGTCACCCGCTTTGTACCAGGCGCTGTGTCCGGCCCTGGGGATACAGCAATGGATCAAAGAAGTTAAACCCCTTTCTTCGTGGGATTTACGATTGCCTCACCATATGAGGCTCCTCCAGTGCACTGTCGGTGTCTGCACCAAAGAACACTTAATTCCCATCTTTATTTCTCCAAGACAAAGCACGGTGCCCAGCACTTGGTAAACGTTCAACCATTGTCTTTATGTTCAACTGGGGAAGACACATGTCATGACTAACGCTCACCAGGAAGTCAGGATGCCTGGCTCTGCCCCCAAACAACCTGCATGATCTGAGACCAAAACCAGTTCCCATTCTCAGAAATAATTCCCTTTCTGAAATTGAGAGCCAGGGAGGAGATGCTCTTAGGGGTTACTCAGGGCAATACACTTCCAATGAACTACATAATCCACAGTGTGTTTTTCATAGGAGAGAGAAATAAAATACAAAGCTCTGGGCAGATCCTAACTGGATTTGGAGTCAGAATTACCAGGAAGTCTCAAGATCTTAGTCAGTTCCTTCTGATCCTAAGCCCAGGGCCTGCTGGCAACCTGATAGCCCATCTTCAAATCAATCCCATTGATGTTGCTCTGAAACAAAGCCACTTCCCAACAGACCACAGCTCGGAGGTGCTTACATACAGACACAGGTCTGTATCTCTATGCAGAGACAGAGGGTGTATGAGGCATGTCCAGAAGGGTTGACCCTTTCTGTGTTAATAGTGTGACAGCGACCTTTCTTCCTGACACAAAATAGTTCTACATGTGGTGTGAAGGAGAACTTGAAACCTCACCAATCCATCCTCCAGATGCAGACAGTTTCTCTCACAAAATAGGGGAGACAAAGGCATTTTGGTGGATTTTATGAACAGAATGGGGAAAACCCCTTAGGTTCTTTTTTCATCACCTAGAAATGTCAGTCATTGTGACCTAAAGATGGTTAATGACCGGAGGAATGGAACCATTTCATCACTATGTCTTAGGTCTTTGTATGGAAGGCCTCCTTTCAGGGTTGAAAAGAGGAAGAATGTCCAAGTGGGGAGGAGTGACTGGACCTCCCAGTGTGAAACCCATCCCCTGATAATCACCCCCAAGAGACTTCTCACCACCTCCTGCTGCCAAGTCTACACTGGCCTCTGGGGGCGCTGTTTCCCCTGTAAACTTGCTAGCCCCAGTATGGGCACAGGACCCTGCCCTTAATTCTTTGTGCCACAACTGAAACAAAAGCTGGAACCTCCGACTCAGATTGATTAAAGACCTAGGAAAAACAAAAGAGAAATCAACTCAGAGGATCGTGTAAAAGTTGAAAATCACATCACTCAACTTAGCAGATTTGACTTGATCTCTGGACGCTGGGGCATCTCCATTCTAGCCGTGGATTGGCCTCCATGAAATCACACCACCTGGGAGCCCACAGCCTGAGGCTTGTCCTCTCGGCATTCCAGGCACAAGAGAATGAACCTCAGAAAAAAAGGCAAGAAAGCGTTCCCCTGTGCTGTTAAAGTCTTGCTTAGCAAGATCCAGTTTTCTAAGGAACAGAATCTCTGGCTGGGGGCCTGCCTCCTGTAGAAGGGACCTCAGTTCTACTTTATGGCCTCAGGGTTGATCAGGTGAAAATTTAGCTCAATAAGGCCAACATCCTCCTTCCTGACAAGTGATAGATTCGTGTGGTTTCAGAAGAGTTGGAGTTTGCTGTTTGTACATCCAACTGCTTGTTGGACATTTCTTCCAGCTCCTCAAAGGCAACTCAGGATCACCTTCCTCCTGGACCCCCAGACTGCCCCTCCTCTCACATCCCCCATTTCAGACCAGCACCAGACACCCCGCAGGCAAACATATAAGCTCTCTGCATTCTTTCCCTCAACCTTTCCATGTCCCCTCTTCACCAAGCCCTGGTGACATTATCCTGACAAGTCCCAGCTGCCCTTACTGTCCACCTCCACAGTTTTGTCCTCTTTCAGACCACTGTCTCCTCTTCCCCCGAATAGCTGGAACATCCTCCTAACTGGTCCTCTTTACCCTGGATCCCTCCTTTACCAAGCACATGGCTCTTGGGATACAGTTCCCTGAAAACAGCTCAAGTCTTGTTATTCCTCTGCCTCAAAACCTCCAGAAGCTTCCCATTGCCATAAAAACAAGGATTTTATTCTCAAGGGTTTTAGCGAGTGTTCCACAGGCTAAGTATAATACAAAAAGAGATTTTCTGAAAAATACATCTGGGAAACTAGGTTAATACACTTGAAAAATGTGTTTAAATGCAGGACTTCTCAGTGCTTTTGATAAGTAAATTGATAAGTGTATTGAAGTTCCATGGGTGTAATATATTGGGCAAATTCCAAAAATTATTTTATCAACAAGTATTTTAGCAGTATTCCGTGGTACTGTATTTAAAAATTCTTGTGTGTAATATGAAGCACAAAGCCTATATTCTGGCATTTAATGTACTGTGTAATTTAACTCCATTTTTGTTTCTTCAATTTCATCCACGAACAATGCTTAGCTTATTGGGTTGTTTTGTTTTTTCTTTTTTTTTTTTAACATCTTTATTGGAGTATAATTGCTTTACAATGGTGTATTAGTTTCTGCTTTATAACAAAGTGAATCAGTTATACATATACATATGTTCCCATATCTCTTCCCTCTTGCGTCTCCCCCCCTCCCCCCTCCCTATCCCACCCCTCTAGGTGGTCACAAAGCACCGAGCTGATCTCCCTGTGCTATGCGGCTGCTTCCCACTAGCTAGCTATTTTACGTTTGTAGTGTATATATGTCCATGCCACTCTCTCACTTTGTCACAGCTCACCCTTCCCCCTCCCCATATCCTCAAGTCCATTCTCTAGTAGGTCTGTGTCTTCATTCCCATCTTACCCCTAGGTTCTTCATGACCTTTTTTTTTGGGGGGGGGGGTTAATTATAAAATAAATGCATTTTTTATGAAGTTAAATAAGAAACTTTGTTAAGAATTTTAAATTGCTTTTTTCTTCAAACTAGTGCCTTAAGATAACAAAACGATATCATTTTTATCATTCTGTTTCTCTCTTTTGCTATGCTTATAGACACAGAGACAAAGATATACAGGCTTCCTTATTCTTCTTCCTTCTTTTTTCTTTTCACTAAAATAATCGTAATATTTCATACATTATTCTGCAGCTTCTTTTTATGTCATTGACAGTGTTTTCCTGGACATCTTTCCCGACTAATGCACATTGATCTTTATCATTCACTGAAGGAGCTTTGTGATCCACTACAGTACAAATGCACCAAAACACCACAGTTTCTTCAATCATTCCCCTATTAATGGACTGCTAGCATTCTAGTTGTTTCCAGGATATTTATTTTTATTTTTTGTTTGTTTAACACATGCAATGCTACAATAAACATTCATAATTAAATACTTTCATTTTATTTCTGAAGGATTAGTGCCCCAAAAGTTGACCAAACTCATTTTTTTTTTAAACCAAAAACTCATATTATTCACTTTTAGTAGCTCTTGGGTGTGATGAAAACCTACTGAAATGGTCAAGGGGAGATTCTAAACCCCTGGCTGGTGCCCATTATTCTAAATGCCAGATAAAATGACCTTCTGCCCTTTTGAAGTCAACTCTTAGGATGCCTTTCTGGACACGGTGGGCAGATGGTCAGCCTCCTGGTTCATCACAGGACACTGGTCCCCAACCACCTCCTTCCTGCCTTTATTCACGCTCCACGATGATCCCTCCTAAGCTGGGTCTCAGTGACGCCTTCATTTAGAGACGAACCGAAAGACATCGACCATGTGACCACAGCAGGAGATGAGGCACAAGAGCACATGACTCAAAGACTGCTGTGCCCACAAAGTCACGAGAAGGACTCAGGAGGGAGCAGAGCTGACATGGGGACGGGGGGTGCTCCCAACCGCTAGAGAGGCTGTGCATTGCACACGTGAACTCCGCCTGGAAACTGAATTCCAGTGGACCCTGTTCAGGGGAGTCACTTCTGGGAGACTTCAACCTTCCTTCGTCTCCTCCTCACCGTCTCTCCCCTTTGGAACCCATCCTGCTGACCAAGCTGCAAATGATCCTACAAGTTACTCACACATTTTGTTCTCCTGGCCTCAGTTTCATCAACCATAATCTGGGAAGCATAGTAACACAGGGATGTGAAGATTTAATAAGTATAATTTATTTCCTTTTAAATCGATGTCCAGATGTAGACAGATGATACAGACATAAGTATTATACGTATAAAGTGCTTAAAACAATGGCCCATGGCAATCTCCCAGGGAGCCTTAGCTCTTACTATTGGCTACATGCTCAGCACCAGGCCAGGTCTCCCTGGAACACTCCAGCCCAAGACACCATGGACCACTCTTTGTTCCCTGCACATGGCATGATGCCAAACCCCTGCACCTTTGCCCATGTCCCTGCCTCCCCTCAGACTAACCCTCCCCCAGTCCAATGCCTGCTTGCCCAAGTCCTTCTCCTCTTCAAAAGCTCACTTCAAATCAGCTCACTTCTGAAGCTAGAGCCCTCCTATGGGCACGTGTCCACACACCTCACCAATTCGTCATCACCTGTGCCAGAGCCCACATTTTAATCTGAAATGCAGTGTCTGATCCAACTGAAATGGAATACAGGGAAGGTCGAATCCTATTAAGTCATCAGACCATAAAGCAGAAAGGTATAAAGTTGACAAATTGCTTCTCCCAGAGGCAGCAGCTGTGAGACACGCAGCAAGGCTGGGCTCTGACCCAGGAAAGGGCCAACAGATGGTCACTCCTTTTTCCCAGAGCCTGGTCTCAAGGTGCAACATCCTTTCCCAGTCGAGGGGGCTTAAGTGTTTAATGAGTGTTTAGCACGGTTCCTTGTATTTTATTCAAATAGAGTCTGGGTGTACCAGGTCAGGTCAGCCTACCGGATAGTAAGTCCACAGTAACTCCTTAAAAAAGGATTTCTGCTGGTGTGCACCAAGTTACAATTGTACAAGTCCCACCATCCTGTCCTTTCCCTCCCAGACAGTCCTGGGAGGAGCTGAGGGTGTCAGTCATATGTTCCTGAGTTCTCGTGGCTCCACTGGAGTATACACCCTACTCCTTCTTTTATGCTCTGTCAGCCACCAAGGTGACTGTGTCCAGGAGGGGGGAGGTTAAGGAGGGAGGAAAATAGTGCGTACATTTTATCTACATTATCCCCCAGAATTCTCCCTACAACCATGTAATGTCCGTATTGTGGCCCCCATTGTAAAAATAAACAAAGAGAGGTCCAGCGAGGATAGTCACTTATCCAAGGTCAAGCAGGTCAAGCAGCTAGTAAAAAGTTAAGTTGGATTCAAGGTTGAATCTTCCTGATTAAAGATAACTTTTAGTCCATCACATAACACACTTCTCTTGCTTCCTCCAAAGCCCCTACTCTAGTCCACAACTGCCTTCCTGAAATATAAAAAGCAGCAACCTCCCTCTAAAAAGTGTGCTTTACTTGTTCCTAAGTTTCCGTTCCATTCTAGGACCTTTCTATGGACTTTACAACTTTCTACAAACAGCCTGCTAAGAGTTCTGTAAACAAAGCTATGCTGCTGGCCTCTGGCCTCAGTATTTCTCCAGGGCACCTGCCCATTCGACCCAGACAGTTCGTGCTCTTAGACACTGCTATGCTGACGCCCACCCCCTACCCACCTCAGCTCTTAAACGTGGTTCCCAGTTCTCAGTTCAGACCCCTTGGTCTGATGGGCTATTAGGAAAAAAGCTTTAAAAAAGCTTAGAAAAAGCTCTGAACTGCAACTGTTCTTTGCTCAAATAGAATTTTGAAATGGGACTCATAGACCGTAGGTAAGGGACCCTTTTTCCTTCTACTTAAGCATGCTAGTGAACCTCTGTAAGTCTCAGTTTCCTCACCTGTCAAAGGGATAGTAATTGTTCCTCTTTCCTTGGACATAAAAGGTCAGTCCTGTCCTATGCATATAAAGTGCTCAGAGTAGTAACTAGCACAGAATGAAAGCTCAGTAGACGTTAGCCCCATCCTTCTCCTCGTCAGCCACTCTGCCACTGGGGTTCAGATCTTTCTAGGGAGTCTATATTCCTCATGCGAAGGCTCTCATGGCAACACATCCCGCTAACTCTCCAAACACTGGAATCCACTGGGTTGGGGAAACTTTTTTTTTTTCCCCTCAAATAACGTAGAGACAGAATTAGGGCCACCACTCTACTGACTGGGTCTTCCCCCCTTCCTCCTTCCTCAGCTGCAGTTAGTTAGAACCATTGGCAACCGCATCCATCCTTAACGTCCATACTCATTAACTGGTTATTTGAATAGATTGTTTAACTCTACCCAGGAGATTCCAAATCCTGACTTCTTTCAGGAGCATATTTTAATTTTCAAAGCATAAAATTAATAATAAAGAATAGTATTATAAGTATTACAAATAAATCCAAAACAGATCCCAGAATTACAATGGAAGTATTTGCATAGTGCCGTGGAAGCAGAGGGGAGCGTTAGCGCCGTTCTCTCTGAAAAAAGACTAACCTGATGCCGTTCTACTCTCGGAACATGCCTCCCTCCTTCAAGTTGTGGCTCAAACTTCAGCTCCTTCGGGAAGCCATTCCAACGAACAATTTAAAATTTCAGGAAAATATAGCAAATTCCAAGGACTGAAAACAGGGTTACTGGGCTCCATCTAAACTTCCTCCTGACAGGTTGGGGAATACAGTTTGATCTGGGAAGTAACTAGATTTGGAATCTGCTGAGCCACACAAAAATAGGTGTTTCCCAGAAGTTCTCTTGAGCATGAGGAAGAGGAGGAATCTAGGAAACTCTTCCACCTTTTTGGCTGAAGCTTCTCAACATTTGGGAGGTTCTTACCCCAATCAGTCGTCTTGGGAATTTCCAAGCAGACCACACTGTGATGTACCCCTCCTTCCACTGTAGGTCTTTTCATTTTGTGGGTGGAGGGTGGAGAGTGGGGAGTGGGTTTTTTTTCTGGGGAAAGCTCTGAAAAAGGCTTGTCATTTGTAATCTGTTAAGTCAATTATCACATTCAACTAATGATTAGATACAAGAATAATTAGCAACCATTTCACCCAAGGGGCTGCTTTTCTTCAGAGAGCAACAAGGGGCTGCTTAATTTTTCTAAATGTTTTGCTATTAGTGCTTCATTTAATGCCAGAAGGCATCAAGAACAATCCCATTCCCCTTCTCACCTACACCATTCCCATGACTGCACAGGCACGAGAATTCAGTGACAGAGATGGGGGAAGGCACTGATCTTTGCTTAGTCAAACCTTCAACTTTCCTAATTGGATTTAGGAAGACATGATTATTTTCATTCATTGTTCTCTCTACCGAATGTAAAAGGAGAGAGTCAGGACTCATGTCAGAGTTCCAGCTTTTCACACGATGGATCTAAACAATATTGCCTCTTATGAGCAAGTCTGGTTCTGTAGCACAAGCTCTGGTTATGAATGAATGATGACTCCTTCCCCCAGTCAGACAGTGACTCCGAGATTTGCATATCCAACCAAAATCTGTATCCTGAGAATCAGTTATCACTGAACACCCCAGTGCACCAAGGCGTAAATTCATCATCTCCCTCCCCATATCTTCTTCCCTCTGTGCTCCCATACTGGTGAAGAAGCCACCCAGCCTTGCACTTCAGGAACCTGTGCACCATCTTGCAATTCTCCTCCCCCTCATCTCCAAGTCTTACTGAGTCTATCTTCTTATAATCAATAATACCATCTTTTCTCCGCCCCGACCTCTATGACACGGCTCAGCTCCTTATCACTTCATGTATGAATTTCTTGAATATCTCCTGCATGTGCCCCACCCCCAAGCTTGACCTGCCCCCTAAACTTTCCCTACTGCCCTAGTAATCTTTCTCCAATGTAAATCTCATTAAGTCACTACATTCTTTCCCTTATTGCTCATTTCCCTTCAGGATCGATTTCAAGTTTCTTACACTTCCTGAAGAGCCTCCATCCTCTGTATCTGGTCCTCCTCCTGGCCCCTGCCCTAAATGCACTCTATAATCTGTGGAAATATTTACATCCCTTCATCATGAACATTCTTTTATGACTGTGATTTAGTGTCCCTGTGGCACATGGCATAGAGAATGATTGGGTTTTATCTCTCAATCTGAGAATCACTGTCTTTTAGCAAGTGACATTAACTCGTTCATAGAATTGGACATAAGTGTCCAAGTGTATATTAGTAATTACAATGCTGTGAATGAGTTAATTCAGTCTCTGTTTGCTGCTCTTTCTGGTTATTTCCTTATTCTTTGTTTCTTCTCTGACTTCTCTTGAATTGATTGAGGTTCTTCTGCCCTGCTTCCCCGACCTGAATATTTAGTGGCTTAGGGATTGTACTCTAGGTCTATTTTTATAATTGTTACTTTACTCTTTTGATAAACGTACTTGAACATGGATTATTCAGGACAATTTTAAGGACAATCAGCATGTATATTCTCCCTATAACAAGAGTCTCAGCATGCTTTAAATTCCATCTGCCCCTTTATGCAGCACAAGCATGTTGCATTTGGAATCAGCTGAAGTATTTTAGTTAGAAAATTAATTTTTTTAAACATCAAAATAAGGTTTTTCCTGGTTTATTTGTTCACAGTTGTTTCTTTTTTGTCTTTTTTTTTTTTTTTTCTTTTTGCGGTATGCAGGCCTCTCACTGCTGTGGCCTCTCCCGTTGCGGAGCACAGGCTCCGGACGCGCAGGCTCAGCGGCCATGGCTCACGGGCCCAGCTGCTCCGCGGCATGTGGGACCTTCCCGGACTGGGGCACGAACCCATGTCCCCTGCATCGGCAGGCGGACTCTCAACCACTGTGCCACCAGGGAAGCCCCACAATTGTTTCTTTTATCCTACTTCTTCTTGGATGTTTCCCCCCCCCCGGCTCATAATTCTTTTCAAGGGATCTGCACATGGCAAATTTTCTAAATCTTTGCATATCAGAAAATCTGTGGATTTTACCCTTCAGCTTGAATAAACTTGATTAGATATAGCAATCCAGATTCAAAGTTAATTGTCTCCCTGACGTTTGAAAATATTGCCCCATTATCTGGTGTATCAATAGCTGCTGCTGAGAAGTCTGGTGTCAACCTGATTCACATCCCTTTATAGGTAATCAGCCCACCCAGCCCACTGTACCTCACTCCAGAAGCTTTTGGAATTTCCTTTAATGACCTAAAATTTCACCATATAGTGTCTTATATGGATTTAATTTTTCATTTATTTGTTCTGCTTGACATCTAAGATTTGCCTTTCTGTCTAAGAAATTATTAGATTCTTAAATCCTATGAAATCACCTTCTATTATGTGTTTTACATATTGCTGGGTACATTCTGCTCTTCAACTCATGTGCTGCTGTTTCTTCTTTCAACAATGTACTTTTTAATATCTTGCATCTCTAGTTATTCTGTCTGGGATTATTAAGAGCTGCCAAATTGAGTTCTAAAAAGTGTTCTTATTAAGTGGAAAAATCATGCTAAAATGAGTTATTATCTGGATTGAATAGCTTTGAAACAAATGTGCCCAATTTCATAAATCTAGTTTTCACTCTAGAAGTTTGTGACAGACCTGAGAAATTCAGGATTTTAAATCCTCAGATGGAGTAAGAGAAGGCAAGGAAAAGCATAGCTCTGGACAAATAACTGGCCACATACTTCTGTGGTGGTCTTTCAAAGACCAATCACACCCTTGAAATCAAGGTACCTCTGGTGGTAGTGAAACTGCAGGACCCTGTGGGGCTCCTGGGCACAAAAGCCTTTCTATGTCCCCCATTTCTTGTTTGTAGGGAATAGGCTCCAGCCTCCATGACCTTCCCTGAGTTCCAAAGGGCAGGTTCAAACAGTTGCTAATCAGGGAAGGAAGGGACTCCAAGACAAGGGAGGACCAGTCAAAAAACAACAGTGCAGCCTTGGGACAGGGTCCTGGTTCCACCTCAAGGGATACACATAACAATATCTTTGCGCTCTTCTACAGAACTAAAACCCTCAAGAAATGGAAGACGTTAACTACTTGATGAAGCATTCTTCATTCCAGAGAAAAAGTCACGGTTTGATAACCCTGAGAACCTCAGAAGCTCATCAGGACACCACCTGAGGCCAGATTAAAGGAATGCAGGCCCTGCACACACCCCGATCTTTATTAGCAACTCCACCCTTGAACCATCGCTATAAAACCCCTCACCAAATTTCCCCAGGGTGGGACACACACTTTTGAGGGGCACAAGCCCTCTGTGTCCCCCTTTGCCTGGCAAAGCAATAATACTATTCTTTTCTACTTCACCCAGAACTCTGTCTCCAAGATTTGACTTGGTACTGGTGCACAGAGGCAGTCTGAGCATCAGTAGGTGTACAAAAGTAAACGACTTAAACACACCCTAACAAAACAAAAAAAAAGAGTGTCCCCATGGCATCTTTAATGC
The DNA here is from genome assembly GCF_059928025.1 of Delphinapterus leucas. Taxonomy (NCBI): domain Eukaryota; kingdom Metazoa; phylum Chordata; class Mammalia; order Artiodactyla; family Monodontidae; genus Delphinapterus; species Delphinapterus leucas. Next base: position 40,503,031 of record NC_143148.1, read on the forward strand.
ATCCACACCGCATCCATTTAAGTTGAATTAGTGCTTCCCAGTGCCACGTGATGCATATGAGCCAGGGAGAGCACGAATCCGTCTTCGCTTTTGGTATTCTGAGACCCTGGGGTATTTATATTCTCAGCTAAACTGTTTTATTGGCCTGGTGTATGCATTTAACACCTAGTTTCATACTGAAAACATGTAGATGGTGAATGACTTTGAGCTCCTTGAAAAAGCCATGAGCTCCAAATAACAAAGGCAGTGTGTTAGAAGATGTTGTTATTAACTCCCTAGACATCCTTCAGAGTGTCAAAAGCATCTTCCCAAGGAGCAGGGAGTCTAATATGGGTACAGATTCCCCAGATCTTGACATTCAATTTCAGGGTTTTAATTTACTCCAGACTCACACATCCTGTGTCCCATGAAAGACAACAGTCAACTGCAAGATCTCATCACCACCCTCCCCGCAGACTGTCTGAAACTCTGGGGACTCCAAGGGAAAGATAGAGAGATTCTGTCAGATCATTAGCACCCTATTTTCAGAGGTCTTCCGCAAGGTGGAAGTGGAAATACTTAACCTGAGTCTGTGATCAAGTCCCTCAGCTATCAAAGACATGCATCTGGAAAGTTTATTACATATTAAAAAAAAATCCACCTGTTATAGTACTGGCCTTCATAACCCTTTCTGGTCAAGGCATTACCCTTACCCTGATGAAACAGGAAAAGGTATAAACAAAGCCCCATGCTAGTTTTCTAACATAAAAGAAAGAGAAGGGAACTGATTAACTTAGTAAATCTAATGTTTACCACTTGGCTTCACTCTCTCTCTCTCTCTCTCTCACACACACACACACACACACACACACACACACACAATTATAGATATAGAGATAGTCACAGACACAGATATGGATGTTCATTTCCCCCAATATAACCCTTTGAGGTTGATGGATTATCTCATTACTGGATGCGCAAACTAAGGCACAGAGCAATAAAACCCCCTCGGGTAAGTGATAATGTATTCTCAGTTGTTATTTTTCCCAGTTGCTACTCAGGAACTAAATCTGTTGCATTCATCCCAGGATCCTTCTGCCTAGCAGAGAGTTTGGAACATAGTGGGTGGTCAGTGAAATGTGAACCCCTGTCTCTAAAGCCTGTCATCCTTCATTATCACTTGTATTACTGCCACATCAACACCAGCTCATTTACTCAGTGAAATTTCACTGACTACCTCATATGTGCCAGACCCTCTGTTAGGCAGAGTGATACAGGAATGAATGAAACAGAAATAGTCTCTGACCATCTAATGGGATAAATAATAAGAATTCATTATTAGCTGAGCGCTAAAAAAAAAAGGAAAAGGTTCCTGCAAAGGAGATGACCTTCAGAAGTGGGAGAAGAGTGGGTGGGTGATATCCCACCTTACATTAGATATCAGGGCTAGGGAAATCCTCTCTCTCAGGAGGTCATCATGACCGTTTGTCATAGCCACACACCTCAAACCACATGGTCAAGATTTGTTGCCTTTGGAGCACACACACACCAAATACTGCATTTCCTAGAATCTGGCATTGCCAAATTTAGCAAATTAAAACACGGGATTCCCAGTTAAGTTTGATTTTCAGATAAGCAATGACTTTTTACTGTAAGTATATCTCAAATATTACATGGGGTATACTTACACTAAAACATTTTTGTTATCTGAAATTCAGAATTAACTAGGTGTCTTACACTTTCTCAAACTTACTAGAGAATCATTCAATCATTTTAAAGGTAAATGGAATAAAATGTAGAAATAGAGGTTGGAGACCTCAATTTGATTGTTAATTACATATTTTAATTACTGAGAAGAGTTAACTTTCAAAGAAGAAAGCAATGTCTGCATAAGCTCTTTATCTGTCATGATGAATGCAGCCAATGAAGACAACAGGACACCAAGCCTTGTACACAACAAACACCCCATATCAACTGTGGTTGTTTATTTTCATTATTGCTGGGGGTGTGCCCATCAATCCATTATGCTAAAATCAAATGAACCTTATTATTTTCCAGACACTGTATGTACACGATCTCTCTCAATCCTTCCAGCACCCTTATGAGAAAAATATTATCATCCTGAGTTTACAGATGAGGAAACTGAGGCTGAGTGGTGAGAGAATCTGTGTTTTAACCTAATTCACCCCTCATTCCAAGTCCTGTGGCTTCTCCATCATAATAATTGCAAGCACAGGGTGTTTGGGTTTTCATTTAAAACCTTACCGTAAAGGAAGGAAAATGAATTCAAGATAGATAATTCTAATTAAGCAGTGCTAAATATATCTAGCATATTTTTGCAGTAAGATTCTCTTTGCTGTATGTGGTTACTTGTGACAGGTCACCCACCTATCTTCTTTGCAGGCATAAATAACTCCAAGCATTTGCAAGGAGGTATGGAAAGCTGCAGAAAAAACAAAGGAACTTTGGTATAGAAATGCCACATTTGCTAGAATAAACAGGAGCCAAAAACAGCAATGGATTGTGGGCCTTAGACTCTGCCCTATTGACCCAAAACAAAGAGGGGATGGGACGGAGGGAATGAACCCAATACCGCTGCCCTTAAGTGTAGTGAGTAGGTACCACTGCGAGGTGGAAAGGGACTCAGCTTGTCTGGGACACTCCTTAAGCTCCTTGCCCTCCAGTATAATGTTGGTCCATCAGCTAAACATTAAGGGTGACAAAGCCTGTGAATTCCTGGGTTGTCCATCCAGTAACCGGAAGTCCCCAGACAGGGAGAAGGTGTTACACAGAGTGAGGGACAGAGTCACAACAGCCTGCAAAGCTCTTCTTCTGGGTAAATGTGAGTAATAAAAATAACAACAAAACAGACATCCCCAGTGTATAATTTCCAGAGCTCCCTGTAGTGTAAGTATGATAGTCATAATTAATGCTCATTTTGCAGCTGAGGTCCCAGAAGACCTGAGAGGTTGGTTAAGCTATTCTCCCAGTTTCACAGCACACCGCAGGAGAGCTGGAAACAGAAGGTGAGTCCAGAGCACGCACCAGAGGTGCTGGATCTCATGCTATTAAAGGCGTCTCATTCATCCGACTGTCCATGTTTTCTACCTTCTCTTTCATTGCTAGAGATGGATCTATCTGAGGCCAATTTCCCCACTTGCACAAAAGCCCGTGCTCCTTTTCCCACCGAAAGACATCATTCCAAATAGTAAGTCCTCCAGTCGTGCCTTTGCTCCTTGATCATCCTCATGCTGCCTATGTACAACCATGCCTGCACATACACACATGGATACATACACATAAACAGAGAGGTCTTCTCTCTCCCCATCTCACCCCAGTGCTGCCCCATTTCTCTATTCCTTTAACATAAAAAAGGATGGATTGCTAAGTGGATATACAATTGGATAAACAGACATGAGAAGGCAAATCTATTAAAAGGTTAAGTATAGAATCTAGGTGGGGGAGCATATGGGTATTTACTGTACTCTTCTTTCAACCTTTCTGCATATTTGAAAATTTTCGAAGTAAAATATGGGGGAGGGGGAAACTGTCTCTATTTTCTTTCAACTCCTTTCCTCCTATTATCTTCTGAAACCACCCCAGTAAGACTTTCACCACCACTATCCACCAGTGCCTATCAAAGTCACCCATGACCTTCACATTGCTGAATGCAGTGGTCACTCCCCAACCCTCTTACTTGACCTGCTGGCAGTGTTTGACCCTCTCCTTCTTCTACCACTTTCTCCCCACCCCCACTCAGTTTCCGGTATGTCACTACTTTCCTTATAGGTCATTGGATTCTCCTTCTTAGTCTCTTTACCTGTTTTTTTCCCTCACCTTCCCAACAGCTCAACAGTAGTGAGCCTTAGGACTTATTCCTTAGACTTCTCTTCATACTCCTATGCTGAGTTCGCCCAGTCTCATGGCTCTAAGTGATATCTTTGTAGATGACTTCCAAATATATGTCTTTAACCCAGACCTTGCTCCTGAACTCTGGACTCCTATGTCCAGCTGCCTATTCTATATCTGTATCATCCCAATCTTAAAACGTCCAAAGTCGAACTCCTGGTTTGATACCAGCACTCCCAGTCTCACCCAAATCTGCTTATCACCCTGTGAACAAGCCCAACTTAGCCACCTGGAGGACGAGAGGCCGTGTAGAACCAAGGCATTCTGTCAACTGCCAGACATCTGAGTGAGGCCATCCCAGATCAGCAAGTCACCAGCCAAGAAACCAGCCATGGTAGATGTATGTGTGGTCTCAAGAGAGATGAGCTGAGTCAGCCAAGCCAACTCACAGAATTATGAGACTAATAGAAGGCTGCTTTTTTTTTTTTTTTTGTGGTACACGGGCCTCTCACTGTTGTGGCCTCTCCTGTTGCGGAGCACAGGCTCTGGACGCGCAGGCTCAGCGGCCATGGCTCACAGGCCCAGCTGCTCCGCAGCATGTGGTATCTTTCCAAACCGGGGCACGAACCCATGTCCCCTGCATCGGCAAGCGGACTCTCAACCACTGCGCCACCAGGAAAGCCCAAGCCTGCTTTTTTAAGCCATTAAGACTTGGGATGGTTTGTTCTTGATGAAAAATTCCAGAATACCTAAATTATTCTAGAAAGTACATGTAATTTTAAGCAGAAAGAGTCACTCTTGAAGAAAATTACCTAATTCTTTAAATGCATGAATTGGGAGCTGGTCTTGTCTTCTGCCCTTATTTTCTTGAATAGGGTCCCTTAAACTGCCCCAATTTTCTCACCTTGGAAAGTTTTCATGCTAGGACAGCTTCTTTCAACTATCTTTGAGATTCTTGGGTGGAGCCTTATGCATGCTTCCTCTAGGATGTGAAGACACCTGAGTTGATACACTACCTTCTCAGTGAACCTGCATACAGGTCTGTACAAAAGTGTCCTCTGTTTCTTAGTTTAACGCCACGTGACAGCCCCTGGATTTGAAAGCTGATCAGTATGGTCTACATGGCAAACACTCCTCCATTTTGTACTGATTAACTTTTGAGATCGAATCGAAGCATGCTGAATTATTAAAAAATTAATTTTTGACTCTGGACTGAATGCCAATCTGTTTTCAAAATTTATTATGTTTCTAAAATTTTTCCTTAAATTGTATTAGGAAGCCATTGAGATGTACCAGTTTTGCCCTTGATCTGCTAGAATGGTCCAAGGACTTCACAACCACATAGGCCCCAAATCTGACCCAGAGCAGTTACATTTGACTTAAAATATTGCTAATGAATCAGCAGCCTGAGTTTTGCTGGAGGAAAACAAAGATACTGAAGGGCCTACTAAACCCTAACGATAACTACTGCCAAACCTTTTCTTCTTCTCATTTGCTTGGCTCCCTTCCATATTCGATCACATGGAGGGATCTAGGCCCAGAGACCCCCTGCCTGAACCCCTCTCACCTAGCCTCATTTACATGATTCCCCTCTGTGCCCTCACACCTCACTTTCGGACATCTGGTTAGCTCGTAGTGTATGGCATCGCCACTATGAGTTTATCAGCCTTCTGCCCTACTAGACTGATATTCCTTGAGGTCAAGCACTAAGTCTTATTTATATCTGCATGTCTTATACCCAGCACAGGATTTGACATAATGCTGGTGCTCCAAATAGGGCTGTTGATCGAATGAAATAAATAGCCTTATGTCTCCTTATCAAGTATAAATCTCCCCCAAGAAGCTTCAGGACTGAGGACATCTGTACCAGTGTTTGTTACCATCATCATCATCATGATCACTCATTTCATTTCGACAGCTGTGCTTCCTGGATTCCCTTTGCTTCCCCAATCTTTATTATCTTGGAAGCAGTGGGAGGCTAGGCAGAAATCCAGGCCTCCTGGCTCTGAGTCAGTTAATCCTTCTGCACAACATTATTACCATTAGCCTGATGGAAACCCAGAGAGGTCATCAAAGCAAAAGTGGCAGAGACAAGTCTAGAACAGCACATCAGAGCCACCGCCCCCATGAATGAGCGGCAAGAACGTTACCATTCCGAAAACAATAACTCTGTCCTATCCTTGTGCTCGTCGCTCTGTTTCACCTCTTAAAAAAAAAAGCCCAGACTTTAATTTTTCAAGCAGTTTTAAGCTCATGGAAAAATTAAGAGGAAGGTGCAAGAGATTTCCCTATATCCCCTGGCCCCATACACACCTAGCCTCCCCCCATTATCAACATCCCCACCAGAGTGATACACTTGTTACAACTGGAAACTACACTGACACGTCATTATCTCCCAAAGTCCATAATTCACATCAGGGTTTACTCTTGGCGTTGTACATTCTATGGGTTTAAACTATGTTGAATGACACGTATTCATCATTGTAGAATCAGAGAGAGCAGTTTCGCTGCCCTAAAACTGCTCTGCACTTCGCCTATTCATCTCCCTCCCCAGCCCCTGGCAACCGCTAATCCTCTTCCTGTCTCCACAGTTTTGCCTTTTCCAGAATGGCATATAGTTGAAATCATACAGTATGTAGCCTTTTCAGATTTGATTCTTTCATTTAATAACATGCATTTAAGTTTCCTCCATTCCTATTCATGGCTTAATAGCTCATTTCTTTTTAGTACTGGATAATATGCCATCGACTGGATCTACCACAGATTAGTTATCTATACGTACTGAAGGACATCTTGGTTGCTTCCAAGTTTTGGCAATTATGAATAAAGCTGCTATAAACATCCGTGTGCAGGGCTCTGTGTAGATAAAACCTCTTTACTCCTTTGGATAAATATCAAGGAGTGTAACTGCTGGATCATATAAGAGTATGTGTAGTTTTGTAAGAAACTGCTGAACTGTCTTCCAGAGTGGCTGCACCGATTTGCACGTTTCACCTCTTTTTAATTCTTACATTTCAAACACTATGAGATCAGGAATACTTTTACAGATGAGAAAATGGAGCTGCAGTGAATTCTCTAGACAAGGCAGTGAAGATGTGACTCACCACTCACCACCCTTCCAACCAACTTGCCATCCTAGATGTTCTACAGCTGTTCCTACATAGCTTTAAAAAGTTGCCCACAGCCCTATCTCCAGGTAAAAGAGAAAATCTATGACCTCCGTTAACACGGTCAACTTTATTGGAGGCTGGGTAAAGAGGAGAATGCTGTTAGGAAAAGCAAACAGAAAACTATGCCTCTTGAGGACCGAACGGCCCTTTAAGTCGGAAGGAGGACTTCAGCAAGCATGCTTTGTGAATATGAAACTGTCCTTATCCAAAGTGTCTGAGCCCTGGAAAGTTTAAATGTGTGTGTGACGCTCCCAGCCCATGGGTTTCACAGGCATTCTGAGAGCTTGGAGGATTTTGGAGGAGGATACCTCAGAGGTGTTGCATGGGGCACCCAAATAGCGCACGGAACACAAACTAAAACATGTCCTTTATCTGAAATTCAAATTTAACTGGGTGTCTGGTTTTTGTTTTTGTTTTTTTACTATATCTGGCAACCTTACAAAGGTCTCATTTTGACATTGAGGAAGACTGGTCCTCCAGTGTCATTGACCAGAACTGTGACCCGTGTTCATGCCTGTATCCACCCTTAGCAAGGGGGGTAGAACTTCCATGCATGACTTGAATCACTGTGGATAATCTCCCTGAGCCTCCTGAAGCACAGGGTCATGGGTATAAAGTAGGGCTTGTGAGCCACAGGGACGGGAGATGGGATCTAGAAAGGCAACCATCAGTGTCAGCCCCATGACCATCATCGTTCCACGGTTCCATGGCTCACACCCTCTTTTCCAGTCCCAGCCGAGCACACAAGTTCTTAGGATTTAGGCTGAAGCACCTATAGAAGGAGCGAGGAAACGTCTAGTCTGCTTTATTCCTTACTTATTTTCGGCACATCCTTCAGTAGCCACTTCCTGTCCCTCACTTCCTTCAAGACAATGCCTAAGAGGTCTTGCTGTAGAAAGTAAGCTGCCCTGCCTTGCTGAGTGATGGCTCCAGCTCTGCATCACGTGTACCTTTGGGCAAGAAGCCTCCTCTTCCCAGGCCTCCATCTACTCCCTTGTGAAAGGGGAGTGTTACTATAAAGGAGGAAAGTCCCTTCTCCCTCTTTTAGCATAGTCGCCTTCCGGCCCCTCCCACCTACACCAGCTTTGGCATCTCTTAATAGTCACTCTTTCTTTCATTCTTTTCTCTCTTCTCCTCCTTCTTCAGAGTTCTAAGAAGTGGCAGCTATATCCTGGGCACTATTCGGCAGGTGCTGCCGATAAAAGATAAATGTGTTCCCCGCAGCCACCCCTGAGCTCACAGTGCAAGAGAAGAGACAGACATGCACACAGCTAAGTGCCGTTCAAGGTGGGAGTGCCACTGCAGTTATAAAGGAAGTATTAGAGGATGCCAGAGGACGGAGGGAGCAAGCACCCCTGTGTAAGGGAATCTGGGAAGAGTTTAGAGATGAACTGGGTCTGGAAAGGTAAGTGGGGCTTTACCATTCAGGTGAGGCGCCTGGTGCATTCAGGGAGCAGTTAAGAGCTTCATGTGGATGAGAGAAGTTTCCAGGATAATGACTGATGATGAAAAGGGGGGGGGGGCTGCTTCCACAGCAGTGGGGATAAAAGAGCAGAATGAATCCATCAGCTGAGGTGAGCATCTAGAAGACAATTATTCCTAATGCATCAATTCTTAAAATGCCTTTCCTGGCAACATAAATTCACTTTAGGTGATATTGAAGCCTCTGAGAAAAATAGGGCTGCCAGCCATGCATCTCCTAGTGACGTGATGCAAGATCCTGGAGCAGTGCTTAAATGCAATGAGAATGCGGCATACTTCGAGGCATTTGCCTCATTTGTAACATGGATCCCGGCAGAGTGGACATGTTCCACAAGCAGTTCCTGTCTTTCCATCTCGTGGTGTTTTATCACGTCCTCAACATAAATGAGGCGCCTGGAAGGATGAGGGGTGGCTTTCAGGTTGAAAATCAGTGTCTATTCCTTTTAGAGAGAAGCTGATATCTCAGTTTTTAAAGGTGACATGCCATTACAGAGATGCATTGAAAGGTTAAAATTCGAGCACACTCTTGACCATTCTAAGTGGCACACGAGCTAGAAAGGAGCTCTCATTAGTTGTAATGGCTCTTCTACCTTGAAATGCGGGAGAAGAACACACACTGAGAGAAGATATAACAACACGTGTTGGGTAAATAAACACACTCGCAAAGAAATCGAACAGACTGGGTTTCATTCAAAATGGCGCAGCCCTGTGCATCTCTGGAAAAAGGGAGCCGAGCCATATGTAGACGGAGCTCGGATTTGTTAGACGTCTCCTTTCAAAAATGGCCATGGCCAAAATGCTGGTGTATGAGCTAAAATAGCAATTACTGATGAACACTTCAACAGCCCAGGATTAAGAGATTTAGTCTGGTGACTCTTATATACCTCGGATGATATATTATCACAATGATTCTCTTATTAACAGGAAGAAGTTGATGACTAAGTAGGTTGCTATGAAACGGGTCCAGGAATTTACACAGTTTAGTGAATGAACAGTTTTGCAGGGGGAAAAAATGAAGAAACTGGTAAGAAGAAAAATTAAAACATTAGAAGATAATAATTTTTAGTAAGTCAATAACTCTAAAATAATGTCTGGGTGTGTAACGTACATTTTTGTTGTGTTGGTATTTGAGAGGGAGCAAATATTTGATCCTTAGCTTTTGCTATTCTGAGTATAAGTGGATATATGTACTCTTTGGAAAGTAAAGAAAGGAGATATGGAAAAAAAAAAAATGGCCATGGCACTGTGCAAGAGCATTGGGAGGACAGCTGGATTTTCAGCAAGGGCCATTTAGTTATCTTTATCATCATCCCGTAACAGTATCTGGGAACGACATTCACCGAGCTTGAGTGATCTAAGAGTCTTCCTTGCAAAAGGCTCCCCAAATGAATGGACATTCTAATCTCCACTTTGAGATAAGGACACAGAGAGATGGCTAAACATCATCTAGAGAGTGATAGTACCACAGTAAATCCAGGTTTTCATGAAACCAAATGGAACATCTTTCTGCTGAAGCCCAGAGAAAGTAAATGATTTACTCAAGTTCACTAGACCCTGAAGGGGGTTGGAATTTGAACCAAGAACCTCGTTTTTCTCGCTAAATTCAGATTATGCCCTTTCAATATGCTGAGAAGAGCTTCCTCTCTCCAACCTCTTGACCCACTTTCAACTTTGTCAACTTTCCTTCAACAACCATCATCTCTGGTATTGCTGCTCTGTCTGAAAGGGAGTAACTTGATAACCTTTAAAAGCTTTCTTTAGAGGGAAAAAAAAAAAAAAACCCAGCTATACTCCTGCTGCAATCCTCAAGGCTCTACTTGCCTCTGAGCTGGCTTCCTTGGCCTCCCTTGTACCTTGGGCTTTGGTAACAAACTCTCTTTGAGGGCAGGGTGAGAAATGGTAATTCAGCCACTCACAGGGGCGACAGAAGGCAAGCCTGTAAGGTTTCCAGACAGCCAGCAGGCACAGGCCACACTTTCAATGGATAAGAACAAAAGAGTCAAGAGTCATTTTCCCCATGTAGCCCTTATGTGAGCCTGCATGAGACAGAAAGGGAGGAGGACAGGGCAAGAGAAGGGGAGATAGAAGGAGAGATTAAACCAGGAGCAGGGAATCATCAGTTTAGGCTTTTTCAAAATAAATTTAACTTTTGGGCAGAATCGTGGTTTCCAAGTAGGCTTACAGAATCTCCATTTTTCTCATTCCAAAGCTTCCTATTGCATCCAGCATTTCTACAAATATTTCTTTGTAGAAAAGTAGCAGTGTAAGAACAAAGAGGCACCATAAAATAGAAATTGGGACACAACACATTCTCTTCCAAACAGCAATATATCAAAGGCGTGGTTCTGACCCGAGGAGGGGAAGAATTCCCAAGGTGAGGTGTGGTTTGAGTTCTTCCTGCCCACCTGCATGCCACAAGCTGAGAAAATATAAAAACACAGCATAGTCTTCAACACTCTGTATGTACAAGGAAGAACTGGCCAAAACTACAAGAGTCACCCCCGTGGATGGGTGGGATGTCAGGACCCAGTGGCCCAAAGCTCTGACCCCATTTTGCCATTTCCCTGCAGGTAACTCAGTTTGCTACCCACTGACCTCATTACAACACACTCTGGGGCGTGGTGTCCTGCTTCCCACCTAAGACCTGAGTCTGGGCTTCCATGTTTTCCTTTGTTTCCTTTAGCATAATTAGAGGAAAAGATTTTACTGAAGTCTAAGGGAGAAAGGATTGAAAATAAACTCAGTGAACATAAAGGCCATAAAGATGGGTGTAGTTGGGGGGAGGGGGAATCTACTTTTCAATCTTCATGTTTCTTTCCTGTAAAACTCCTTTGAGCTATAAAACTCATATTTAGACACAAAAGAAGACCTCAAACCAGCTTCCAACTTGAAGCTCATCAGTTAAAACCTGGGTGCAGAGGACATGGGGAGGGGGAAGGGTAAGCTGCGACGAAGTGAGAGAGTGGCATGGACATATATACACTACCAAATGTAAAATAGATAGCTAGTGGGAAGCAGCCGCATAACACAGGGAGATCAGCTCCGTGCTTTGTGTCCACCTAGAGGGGTGGAATAGGGAGGGTGGGAGAGAGACGCAAGAGGGAGGAGATATGGGGATATATGTATAGCTGATTCACTTTGTTATACAGTAGAAACTAACACATCATTGTAAAGCAATTATACTCCAACAAAGATGTTAAAAAAAAAAAAAAAGAAAACCTGGGTGCATGCTTATATATACCATGGAGTATTATTCAACCTTAAAAAAGAAGGAAATTCTGACACATGCTACAACACGGATGAAACTTGAGAGCATCATGCTAAGTAAAATAAGCCATTCATAGACAAAACTGCATGATTCCACTTACAGGAGCTACCTGGAGTAGTCAAATTCACAGACACGGAAAGTACAACGGTGGTTACCACGGGCTAGGGAACAGGGGAAAAGGGGTAGTTATTTAACGGGTAGAAAGTTTCAGTTTTGCAAGATGAAAAGACTTCTGGAGAAGAATGGTGGTGATGGTTGCACAGCAATGTGAATGTACTTATACCACTGAACTTTACACTCAAAAATGGTTAAGATAGTAAATTTTACGTTATATGTATTTTACTACAGTAAAATTTTTTTTTAAACCTGGGTTACAGCTAACATCATACTCAAAGGTAAAAAAGATGAAAGCTTTTCTTCTAAGGTCAGGAACAAGACAAGGATGCCCACTCTTGCCACTTTTATTCAATATAATATTGGAAGTCCCAGCCAGAGAAATTGGGCAAGAAAAAGAAATAAAAGTCACCCAAATTGGAAGAAAAGTAAAACTATCACTATTTGCAGATGACATGATATGATATACAGAAAACCCTAAATACTCCACCAAAAGGTGTTAGAACTAATAAACAAATTCAGTAAAGTTGTAGGATATAAAACAAACATAAAAATCTGTGGCATTTCTGTTCACTAACAACAAACTATCAGAAAGAGAAATGAAGAAAACAATCCCATTTACAATTGCATCAAAAAGAATACAATACCTAGGAATAAATTTAACCAAATAGGTGAAAGACCTGTATGTACAATGAAAACTATATAACATTGATGAAACAAATTGAAGACGACACAAATAAATGGGAAGATATTCCATGCCCCTGGATTGGAAAAATTAATATTGTTAAAATGTCCAGGACTTCCCTGGCAGCCCAGTGGTTGAGAATCTGCCTGATAATGCAGGGGACACGGGTTTGAGCCCTGGTATCGGAAGATCCCACATGCCACGGAGCCACTAAGCCCATACACCACAACTACTGAGCCTGCTCTCTAGGGTCCATGAGCCACAACTACTGAGCCCACACACCACAACTACTGAAGCCCATGCGCCTAGAGCCCGTGCTCCACAACAAGAGAGGCCACCGCGACGAGAAGCCCGCACACCACAATGAAGAGTAGCTCCTGCTCGCCGCAACTAGAGAAGGCCCTCATGCAGCAACGAAGACCCAACACAGCCAAAAAATAAATTAATTAAAAAAAAAAATGTCCATATGACCCAAAGCAATCTACAGAGTCCCATTAAAATTCCAGTGGCATTTTTCATAGAAATAAACAATCTTAAAATTTATATGGCATCAGAAAAGACCCCAAATAAGCCAAAGCAATGTTGAGAAAAAAGTACAAAGCTGGAGGCATTCCTCTCTCTTATTTCAAATTATATTACAAAGCTATTAAAATCAGAACAGTATGGTATTGGCATAGAAAACTGACACATAGATCAATGGAACAGAACAGAGAACCCAAAAATAAACCCATGCATGTATAGTCAACTAATTTATGACAAAGGTGCAGGCTAGAAAGTGGGCAAATAAAACTATGTGGCTATGAGTTTCTAGTTGAATTCTGCTTCCTATCTAAATGGAATTAAAAGGCTATTGTTTTGCCTACATTCACAACAACTCACAACAACTTAGTCTATCTTTCTGAAACACCCACCCTGGCAGTCCCCAATCTTGTCTCATCAGGAGCATCACTCCGGCTCCCCTAGAGCCACACATCAATGTGAAGTTCCGAGTGGAGCTGAGGAGAAAGAGATTTTGGTGTCCTAAGTGTGTAGGTAGATGGTGGAAGAAGCCCGTAGGCTTCCAGAGGTTGTTCCAGCAAAAGCAGTGAGAACAGAGGAATGAGGACAAAAACCTGAAGACCATCAACACCCAAGGGAACGAGCAGAGACGTAGAAGGACCAGAAGAGGGAAGGGTCACCAGATTCACAGGAGAAAGGGGCTGGGAGCAGAAACTCATAGTCAACAGCATCTAATGTAGGATAAGAAGTGGTGAGTCATTACGATGTAACACTTAGGGGGTCCCCTGGTATTTTTAGAAAACCGTTTCCATAGAGTTGGGTGGTAAAAGTGATAGTGACACAAGAATAGACGGTGCAAATAAATGCGGACAGTTCTTTTAAGATGATTGACTGGGAAGTGAATGAGGCAAGGAGAGAAGTCTCAAAGGGAGGTAGGTGGATGAAAGGCTGGGAGGTTGCGAAGGTGCTCTCTGTTGTTGAACGTGGGTTGTAGTTGAGTACTTTTGTAGGTTGTGGTCAGAGTGATTTGGAGAGAGGGGGAGAGAGAGAGATTGAGATTCAAGATGCAAGAAGCAGAAGGGTGGCCAGAGGAGGGAAGATCCTAGGGTTGTGATAGATGGGAGCCAGAACCAGACAAGAGGGCATGCCCTACATGGGAGGAAAAACCCTTTTACAAAGGAAATGCAGACCAAGCTCAATGCCTCCTCTTCCACGGAGACCCCATGCAGACCCAGCTTACCTAATGCCAGTCCCCTTCCTCCCCGTGGCAGGGCCTGGTGCAGAGCAATTATTTCTAGCCAATGGGATAGAGAGGCTATGTCTCACGAGGCTCAGCAATGGACTCTGTGTGGAACCCTGAGTGCGAAGCCAGCTCCGTGTGGGCATGGCCAGCAGGGGCTCTGCCCAGGGATGGCTGCTGCTCTCTGATTCTCCGTCTTTGCCTCCCTCCTTCCCACTTAACCCCCATCCTCTGATGTCTTGTGCATTTCTCTTCCAGAGGACAGAGACCCTGGGGCGTTCTGTCATGTGCTGGGAAAACCCAGAGCCCTTTGTGAAAAGGCAGCCCGAGCCTTTCTTCTTCACCACGGGAGACCTGAGCAGTGCTCAGCCAGGCGGTGGGAAGGGCTGCTCATCTTCCTCCTTCCCTCCCTTCCCCTGTCCCCCAACCGGCATTTTTCTGGAAGCACGAATGGTGCCTCAGTTCATGCGGTGCCCAGCCACGAAGTGAGGCCCACTCCCCTGAAGAAGCCAGCAGTCACCTGCTTCGCAGGAGACGGGAGAAATGGAACACTTAGCAGAGAGCTGGAGGATGGGGGCATCCTGTCTGCCGGCTGCCGCCCTACCCACCCCTCTCCACCGCCCCACTCAGGGGCTGATGGACCCAACTGAGAGGCTCAGCCCAGCCCACGGAAGAAGGGCAGGCCCCCCACCTGGGGCTGACTTCCCCCCTTGTCCTCTCTCTGCAGGTGGGCTTCACTCCCTGCAGGGGGGGTGCAGACGCCAGGCCTCCTCCTGAGAACTAGGCTTCTGCCTCATTCCAAAGGCAGCCCCACCCCGTGTCCCAGACTGAGTCTTGGGATAACCGCCTCCCTAGAGATAAAGCTGTCGCTACCCTCACCTTGACTGTCCCCGCTGTGGGACATGCGCTCTGCTCCCAGGCATCAGTCTCATTCATGAGTCCCCGCTCCAGTGCCTCAGTTCCAAAGCACAGACGGCAGTCGCCTCCCTCATTCGCCCTGCCACCGCCAGGACACCTGGAGGAGACCTTCCAGTGCTGATTCCTCACCTGAGCCCCGCCACCCTTGCCTCACTGACCAGCCTTTCTCATTCCACAGTGGCCTCAGTTTCCTCCACTGTCAAATGGGCACAATGACAGCACCCACTTTACCGGGTGGTGTGAGGCTTTGGTGAGGTGGAGAGGTGGAGCGTGCCTCTGACGCCTGCACCTGAACACTGCCCATATCTTGCTCTGGTCTTTGAAAGCACCTCTGGCAGCCTCTGCTCCTAGCCAGCGGCTCCTACCTCAATCTCGGCGTGCACCATGTACCCCCAAGAAGGTGCCCAGCTGGGAAACAGGCAGACCAGCATAGATTCGAGTCCAGACAGACCCAAGTTTGAATCTAGACAATCTGTGTGACTGACAGTGACATCATTAGCCCCCTAGAGCTTCAGCTTGTTCATCTATAAAGCGTCCCTAGTGGGTATTATGGGATAATGAAGTGAGGTGACGTAGGAACCCACCTGGCATCCGTAGGCATCGAAGTCTGCACTCCTGGCCGTCATCCTCCCTTTGGAAGAAGCAGACAGGCCACCCAGGCTTTGAGCCAGACCACCTCAGGATTCCCTTGGAAAAGCTCTGGAGCCTCGCCCTGGAGGGAACTGTGATGCTGGTAACACATGTGGTCACCTCCTCCATGGGCCTGGGGATGCGTTTGATGTAATCAACAACTGCCCGTGTCTGTTGGCTGAATCCCGGCACACAGGCTTGCATCCGACGAGCCTGCTCCTGTTCCTCCAATTAAAGGGGAGCCTGGGGAGAGAATGACTTGTCAGGATATGGGGTCAAGAACGGCCCTCCTGTTCTCCTACGATGGTTATTTACAACTGTGTGCTTCTCCCTGGCCGAGTGTTAGCTGCTAACAGCAACCTTCTCAAGAAGGACTGGAAGGTGTATGAACGGGGCCCCGCCAGCTCCTCTGCACCAAGCCGGCTCAGGAGGGCCTGGGACGGGGTCTGGGGAGGTGTTGAGGAGCGAGGGCTCTGGGATCACACTGCCAGGGCCAGGTTCCCAGCTTACTAGTTTGACTAGTTTGGGACTCCAGGAAAGTAACTCTACCTTTTTGAGCCCCTGTTTCCAAATCTGTCAAGTGGGCATTACAGCATCGCCAGAGGGTGCAATGTGGCAAAGTGCATGGCAAGGTGCTGACGTGCTGTAAGTGCTGGCATCGTGATTAGCTAGAGTTGAATGACCAGTACACGAGCTCTGGGTGTTCTGTTAATGGAAAAGAAGGGAAAGCAGCGGTGGCGTAAAGCACGTACTATGTGCTTTTGTATTTAATCCTCAAAACAAGCCAAGGAAGTGGGTGCAGTATTCCCATTCTAAGGGAGAAGAAAGCCTCAGAGGTTAAGTGACAGACTGAAATCGGTATCAATAGCAAGAGATGTTCAGCCACATGTGCCTGCCTTCTGGGCGCCCTGTGATACCAGGAGGCCTCCGGGGGCTGCGGGGAGATTAGCAATTCACAGGTGGGCTGGGCTGCTGCCTGAACAATGTTCGGAGGAAGAGAGACGACATGAGACAATGGGGCTGACTCACTGAGGAGGACAACATCCCTCCAGGACACACCCTGAAGCCTCAGGAGCAGGCATGCAGGGCACTGCCCATGGCTGGTCCCCCACCCCGAGAGCAAAGGGGCTTCCTCTGGCCTTTCGACACCAGACCAAGGGAAGGGAAGGCATCCAGAGGTGAAGCAGACACAGCTAGGTCTGCTGTAACCACCCAAAGCAGCCCACAGCCTCCAGCCTGGATACCCTCCAGAGTCACGCTGAGTCCCCAGCCCTTCCTGCATGTGCTCCCTCTGCTTGGAACCCTTCCGCATGCTTTTGGGCTGGAATTCCTGTCTCTGTATAAAAATCCCTTCCCTGGGGATCCCTCCAGGAACTACCAGTGTGAGTGAGAGACTCTGTCCTGAGCTCCCATAGCATCCTGCATTCTGCCTGTCCTGGAACTCTGCTACCCCCGTACCCTGTGCAACTGGCCACCTCCACCCAGACTATATGCTCCGAGAGGACGAGGTCTGTGCCTGTCTCACTGCCCTGCTGCATGTAGTTCAAACTCCATCACACAGACTGGGATACGCTAACATCGTTGCTAATGATATCATTGCTGAGTGAGATGCCGTAGGTGAAATTCTGTGTACACGGCACAGTGATGTACACATGGGCAAGGGGAGATGCTCCATGTGGGTTAGATACAGTCTTTACAGTGAAACAGGTTCTAGGCTGTTGGTGGAAGTGCTTCTCCATCAATTCACTCATGTGTTCATTCATTCAGCATGTGTCTTTTTGGTGTCAGGTGAAACTGTACGTAGAAGATCCAAACGTTGGTAAGACATAAAGGATGGCGGCACCGGGCATAAAAAGGCATGAATGCCACAGTGCGTGGCAGGTGCTGTGCTGGAGGTCAAAGGCAGGGAGTGTACGATTCTACCTGGGACCAGCAGAAAAGGCTAATTTGGCAAACAAGGAGAAGGCAGGACCTGCTGGGCCGCGGGGAATCATGACGGACGTGGGACAGAGGTGAAGCCAGTGGGGTTCAAAGTATTTCCGTCCAGAATGAGGGAGTGTTGGGACATTTTATAAAATCCCCAAGAGCACTGACGTGCCAACCATAGAGAGAGGGGAATGAGGACTCAAGTCTTCAGCACCGGTCCTATTTCCTTCTTGGGTGGGCGTCTAGGCTGGGCTGCATGGCAACCTCTGCCTAGCAGTTAAGTCCTGAGTCCTGGTGAGCGTCAGTGTCATTGACAAATGCTGAGACAGTCTGAGCTGCCGCTCTCAGTGTCCAGATGTGGCTGAAACATGACAAATTAGAGACCCTGGCTGGAAGGGGGTTGCTTTAGGGGACTCCTTCCAGGCTGTGACTGTCTTCATCAAACCATCTCCCCCTAAAAGGCTTTTCCTTCTCACTCAGGTATGATTAGAAAAATGACCAGGCTTTAAGCTAAAAATACGAATGCTTTATGTTCCTCCACAGGGGGAGAAAAATAAGACAAGAGAATCTATGAAAGTAACAAGGAATTTCATCCTTCAGTGGGCTCCAGAATGGATATTTTAGACTCAGCCATCCATAAACACTGTGTAATAGCATACTCTCGTAGTGCAGAATGGATTCCACAGAACGAGCCACAAATCTGCATTTGGCCCAGCAAGGCGCAGGGCTGAGGGGCAGGGGTGTCTCTATGAGCATTTAACAATCTAAGTGATGACTGGCATCCTCTGTGCCCAGGTAAACAGATGGCACAGTCAAGGGCCAATCAACCAAACAGCATCGTCTGCTGGGATGTGCAGAGGGGAGAGCCCGGGCAGCTCGAGTCTCCTGGGGACGGGGTTTTGAACTGAAGGAACCCCGATCTCATCCACCCCTTGCCTGTGACCTGTCTTGGATCCTAGCAGATGCAGGGCTTGTAAGGTGCTGAGTGATTTGGCCCCAACTTCTGCCCGTGCATTATCTCTACCACCCCCTTCCATTCTCACCCTCGACTCAGGGCTGAAGGCGACAAGGCTGTCTGTCCCTCTAGCTGTCCTCCCTCCATCCTCTGCAAGCCCTGGGATTCTGTGCTTGCAAGTCTCCCCGCCTAGTTTAGCCATTCCCCAGGCCTTCAGCTTCCAGCTTAAGCATCACACCCTCTGGAAGGCCCCCTGATGGAGATTAGCTGCCTCTTCTGCAGTGACTTGTTGATTTGAGGGAGTAAATGCCAAGCCTGCCATACGCTCAGTGCCACCTCTCTCCCAGCCCCACCCGCACCCAGGCTTCCTCCTTGTCTTGCTGCATTAACCAAGCTACACACACACACACACACACACACACACACACACACACACACACACACACACACCTCTCTCTCTCTCCCCCTCTCCCCCTCCCCCCCCCCGCCAAACCTATGAGTCCCCCATTCCTGGAGCCAACGTCCTTCCCACATCTAAGTCTCCATCTGTGCAGTAATTCAGGGAACTTCCCATCTTTGTCAAATTGAATTAAAAACTCAGAACCTCCTCCTCTTCCTTCAACGATGAGCTCAAACGTCACCTCCCCGAAGCCCCTCCTAACCAGAATCCACAAAACTGCCCTCTCTCATTTGTGCCCCTCTGCCCCCGGTGCCCCTACGTCCCCTCCACCTCCCAGCAGCAGTCTGTCCACATGGGTGTCCTAGTCAGCCGAGTTCAGACCATAACACCTGGTTCTAAGCCACCTTTAACATCCCTGGTTTCTGCACTGCTCCTGACACACAGGAACTTATGTCACTCCAACACCAGGAACAGGGAAACTAAAGGGGCTTCCTTCCCTCGTTTTATGAGCTTGTAACCTGGGGCCCACGAGGAAGGGGCTTGCAAAGACTGAGGGTCTCAGAGGGTTACACCCACTCCTCCGCTCAATTCAGGAGCACGTGTCTGAGATTACCAAATAGGGGGGCAAATTCTGCCCCAGGAAGACCGTGCTCTGTCCCTTCTGGGTTTGGGAAAAGAAGGTAACAGTGTGTTTAATAAAAGCCAGGGTTACAGGTTGGGCTTATACAAAAAAAGCCAGCAGTGTGGAGGGTTCGCGGTGTATCTACCCAGCCCCACGCTACACATCTTACATCCCTTCTCTCCTTTATCCTCAAAACAACCTGATGAGCTAAGTTCAACTACCCCGGCTTTACCGAACAGGAAATCAAGACAGCGAGTATCAGAGTATCTGCCTGGCCGGCCACACAGATATTAAGTGGTCAAGCTGCCTTTCAGGGTTCAAGCTCCAGTGACCTGGGTCCAGGACCGCAGCTCAGAACTGCCGTGGGAGCCCCACCTCTCTGCATTTGGATTTCTTCAGCACATATCTGGAGTCTGGCTGGCGCTCAGAGAGACCGAACAGCTTGCACACATTTAGATCAACTTGTCAACGGCAGGCTTGCTAACAACAGATCTTCCCCATCCATCCTCCCCTGACTCGGGAGGCTGACAGAGTGGTATATTGGATTTCCAAAGGTGTGTTTCATTAGAAAAATACATTCTTTCGATCACCCTCTGTCTTCCCAAAGTCACAAAGGCTGAAAATCAAGTTGCCCAGCGGAACTCCGTTCATCACAGACATAAACATCAACCGTCTGCTCCCCCTACCGCCACCTTCAAAGAGCACACGTCATCTGGAGGTAGGACAAGACGACCTGGCCAGGGACTGGGGAGGCCTGGGTTTGAATCCAAGCTCTGCTGCTACCCTTGGGCAGGTGTGACCTTGGGCAAGTCACTTCTCCTCTCGGTTTTTGTTTCTCCATCTGTACAGCAAGCCTGGCCTTTCTAAACTATGAAATGACTGAATGAATGAACTGATGAATTAATGAATGATGTGATATACCCACCATCTTCCTGCCCTGAGATACTATGACTCTGACGCATTGATCTAGTGAACAGCCCAGCCTGGTTACTAGCCACACCAGAACCCAGGCACGCAGACGCGGAACCGGCATCATACACGTAGTCTCTTTACTTGAAAAGACTTAAAGCAACAAGGCTTTAAGCTAGACCCCAAGCAGGATGAGAGGTTTGTGAAGGTTGGGCCTCTCCTTTTCTGCTCACACTTGAACCCAGCTGCCACTCACAGGCTGCCAGCATGGGGCGAGGGGCTGCCCAGGGCTGGGGGCTGCTGAGTTGGACACAAGCTTGACCCCTCAAGGTCACTCCAAGCTCCAGCTTCTCTGATTCAGTATAGTGGCTGTGACTAATAGATCTGGTCCCTGACACTGTGCATGATAAAGTGACCTGGTACAAAGTCCTATTAAGATAAATCACATTTAAGTTTAGGAAATTACACGTTTGAATCCTGTAATTTAATGTCACTGTGGCGCAGGAGAGGACGGCGAGGGGACTCAGTCAGAGGCTGACTAGACCACGTGGCTCAGCAGCGCTGGGTTGCCTCCCGCCTCTGCCGAAAGGAGTTATGCATGGTAACTCCAGCCCTCCTGCCTGTTTTCCCACCTGTAAAATGGGGCCAGGCCTAGTGAAAGAGAGGAAGTGTGGCCTTGAATCAAAGAGAGAGGCAAGGGCTCCAAGGAAAGGCCTGATGGTCCCCACTTAGGCACCGCCGCCCCCCCCCGCAGCCCAGCACCCTCTTTCTTCCCTGACCCTGGCGGCTCCTCCTGGGGTCCCGGGTAGGCTTCAGAGTCTGTAAACTCTGCACCACAGGATATAAAATCTGTGTGGGGGTCAAGTTTGCAGGGAAGGTGGGTCTCTCAGAGCTTCCATCAGATCTTCAGAAGGTGGCAGAGCTCAAAACACCACAAACCGCCACACCTCTCCGTCCTCCGCTTCAGCACCGGCTACTCTAAAATCTCTCCCTCTCTAACCAACACCCAGCTTCCTGCTGCGACCCGTCTTGGCTGGAGTCACCATCCTACCTTCTCACTCTGTCCTGCCGTTACTCCCATCTCCCCCTCCCACTCCAACCGACACTGCTTGTTCCAGCGTCACCGCTGGTCTCCTAGGAGCCACCTCCATCAGCCTTCATCCATCTTGACATCTCTCCAGCATCAGCCACTCTTCGCCACTTCACTGAATCCCCATCCCCTTTTGGCATCTGTGAACCCAGACACAGTCCTTCCAGAATCATTGCCAAACAAGCTTCTCTTGTATTTCTCCTGGGTTCCAGCCTCTTCCCTTCTCCACTCATGCAGCATGGTCTCCCTGGCCAGCCCTTCCAGCACCTCCAGGTTGAGGGGGCCCAGGTTAATGCCCACATAGACATCTTCTTGAAGGTTCAGACCCATCTATCCAACTACCTCCTGGATCCCACAGAGACCCCTGGCATTCAGCATTCAAGAACAAACTCATTCATTTCACATCCATCTCACGTAGCTGAGATCACTACAAACTCAGCGGCTACAAGCAGAAGATTTCCTCCTAAACGTCGTATCTCTTTTATCCCCAATATTCTGTTGGACATCAACAGATGTCCTTTGAGGGGAGGAATATTCCATCAGGGGAATGGAATGAGGGTTAAGGATCCCATGAAGAGGTTAATGCATTGAGGGAGGTTCTGTAATGGATGGAGCGGAGGTTCCAGAATGTGTGGGGTGGAAGTAAGTAGGTGGGAGAGGATGGGTGGAGGCTGAGCGGGGGTGTGGAGGCCATAAGGAAGGAGGTGAGAGTGCTCGGTCCAAGGAGACGTGTCCTTGACATGGAGACGGTGATGGGTAGAGTCAAGGGCAGAGTGGGATTTGGGGAAAGGATACACATGAGATGAGCTGACATCTACGTTCAAAATGGAACATGGGGGCTTCCCTGGTGGCGCAGTGGTTGAGAGTCCGCCTGCCGATGCAGGGGACACGGGTTCGTGCCCCGGTCGGGGAAGATCCCACATGCCACGGAGCGGCTGGGCCCGCGAGCCATGGCCGCTGAGCCTGTGCTCCGCAAGGGGAGAGGCCACAACAGTGAGAGGCCCGCGTACCACAAAAAAAAAAAAAAAAAAAAGGAACATGGGTGCAAGTTTTCTGTAGCGCTGCCACAAATGTGCTGCCCCCCACCCCCTGCTTTCTGCCAGAGTCTGAGTCCACCTTGACTTACGAAAGCTCAGTAGGTGAGCTAGTGAGGGGGTGAGAAGAAAGATCTTAGCAAGGGGTGCAGGCCTATAACAGCACGGCAACCAAGCTCTATAAGATGGAGGTGGAAGGAAGCAGCATGGGAGTCCTGGGGGCCCGAGACCAGCACGAAAGGAGCGGCAGAAACAGAACACGGGTGCTCGGTCTCCAGTAATTAATATCAAAGAAGGATCCCTTTACGACTGCTTCGACCGAATGATGATGGTGACTGTGGCGACTCTGATAGAAATAATAAAAGAAGAGCTTCTCTTTCTGCAGCACTTCCTAAGTCTTAGCGAAGTCTTAAGCTTTAATAGCTTCAGAGATAGAAATGCTATAAATACACAGAAAACTCATTTGAAAGTTGGTCTACATTTCTTTTGCATTTATTCACGTTGGTGAATTTTTTAAAATAAGTCTTTAAATTTCCTTTTTTTCTTCCCAGCTCCTCTGGCTAAACACAGCGAATACTGACGGAAACAAAAATTTAAATTAAAAATGTATAAATTCACAAAACTGAACACTTAAAGAATGGAAAAGCTTCAACTTTCAAATAATTCATTTGGTAGGTTTATAGCACGTATGTTATTAAAGCTTAAAATTGCACTGAAGCTTTTGGGACACTTGGTATTTAAAAGGCATCATCACCTTATCCAGTTCTCACGACAATCCCCCAAAGGTAGGTACTGTGATCACCCCCATTTTAGAGGCAAAAAACTGAGGGTCAGTGAGGTTAAGAGACTTGCCTGAGGTTACTCAGGGAGAAATTCTGGAACAGAGGCTACTGCCCCTCGTGATCAAAATGAAATTCCAACTAAGGAGAGTTTGGGGAAGGATGTCCCCCAGCTCAGGCAACGGCCTCTCTCAGAGGACCTGCCAAGCACGTTGCCTTGTGAAATAGTAAGGAGTCATTTGAGCAGACCACAGCATGGAAGGAAAAGCAGAGAGTGGGCCTCAGAGATTGTCTCAGGAGGAGCGCTCTAGGGTATAAGGGGAATCAGCCTTGGGCTGGGCTGGGCGGGGACAAGCTGAGGTGTTTCAGGGCTGTTTACACTGACTGCACGGGGCTCTTCAGTCCGTCCTGACTGGGGGTGTGTGGACCAGATGGGGAAGGACTAAGGGAGAGTAAAAGGAAACCCAAAGGGCGAGGCGAGAGTTGCAGGAGCGGAAATGGATGAGAAACGTGGGGCCTGGTGACATGCACACCCTGCGTGGCTGCTCAAATATTAATCCACAATATATTTTAATGACACAGACACCAGTCAGCATGAGAAGGAACATGAGGGGCTTCGGATACCCTGAATGATGGTGTTGTCACTCCAGATGTTCATGGTCTTATCCTGATCAGGATCTTCAGCAAAACCCCAAGCAAATAATCAAGGTGCCGGATGCCGGCTTCCAGATGTGAGCCAGCGGCTCCCTCACGATCGCGTTGCATCTGCATCCCCTAAAGCAACAGACCCCACAGACCACGTCTCAGATCCTACTGGGAAAGGGTCAGGCTTAGGGGCTGCTCAAAAAATGAGCCCCTGCGTGCCCTTGTGCACGTGATAGAACATCTGAAATTCAGTTCTGACGTCTGTGAAGTGGGAGGACGTTAGGCTTGGGGTGAACATTAGCGACACGGCGTGTGAGAGGACCTGCGTGGGCCCAGGCACGCAGTACGTGCGGAGACCAGCTCTGGACCCTTACGTTCCCAGGGCTCACCGGTTCCCAGCTCTTCCTCATTGGGGCTGCTTGGGGTTGGGGCTCCGAGCAGAGCAGCGAGTCACCCACCGTCACACCACTTGTTGTAGAAGGACGGGGCCCTCGGCTCCCCCAGCTGCTGTGTGCTGACTCCTCCCAGAAGGGCCAGCCAGCCGTGGGGGAGCAGAGGAAACCTGGCTCACTCCCGTGTGATCTGGAGAGACCACCCCTCATCTTCTAAAGATAAGAAGGGATGAAATGCCAGTTTTCTTAGACCCATGGTAGAGAGAGACTCTGAACATGGATATGAACAGAAACAGGACTTAGGGGCTGCCTCTGAAAGCCACGGGACCCTGCTTGTTCCTGAGGGGGACACAAGACAGCCAGCACATCCATGGTCAAGGGGAGGAAGAGAGACCTCATGCACTGGACACAGGCAGCCTGCTTGAGAGCTTTCATCTACAACGCCTTCATCCTTCAAGGAGGCAGAATGGGCTCAGGAAGCACAAGTGCACGGCCCAGGGTCTCTCAGCTCCTCAGCGGCCACAGTGAGATGAGTGAGCCCAGAATCCAATGCTCCTGACTCCAAAGGCCCCATCCGTGCTCCACGGGGCTACCTCTCCAAGGCTCAGGTCAGGTCAGGGAGAGTAAAAGACCCCAATCTGGGTCACCTGCAGGCCATTCACGTTCCAACCTTCCTGCCAGGACAAAGTGAGTGGGGTGCACACCTGGGAGGAAAGGGCTGGCATCAGGCGCGGGGAGGACACCCTATGTGGGGACGTGATGCGGGGAAGGGCGGGCCTACGCGTGAGTCCTGGCTCCCCCTTCAGCTTCAGTTTTCCCAAGCAGAAGATAGGAGCGACAGCAGTAATACCCGTCTACCTCACAGCATGCTGAGGATCAAAATGCAGAAATGCCTCCGACGCGGCAAACACTACATAGGTGCTGTTTGCCTCTTCCCCTCCCTTATGCAACTACAGAATCATTCTTCCAAACGGACCTCCATATGCCCCCTCTCCTCACCAGCTGCTGGCCTCAGCTTATACATCAGAAAATCTGAGGCTGTGAAGCTGCCTTCCAGGCCGGGCTGCTGCAGACAGCTGCACAGGCTGTGCACTGTACAAATCCAGGGGGCGCCACATGTAAGGAGCACCCCTGGAGCTGAGCAGAGCTGTGATCTTTCACCCAAAGGGGTACTGTGAGAATTTCATTTGTTAGATCAGTTTGGAAAATGCCAAAAACTGAGAAGATTAGCCATCATCACAATAGCTATCGAAAGAAGTCTCACAATTACCCCCTCCACTGATCCTCTATTGACAGAGTCTGAGCATTTGTAGTACTTACTCTCTACCGCACTGTACAACCAGCAATGACAAACACACACACAAATTATTGAAACTCAGGTGTTAATCACAACCCCGAGGATTGCTCTCTCTCACAACGCAGTATTTTCCAAACTTGAATGTGAATCATCTGGAAAATGTTGTGAAAATGCAGATTCTAACTGCGGGGGGGGGGGGTTTAGGAGGAGGAGAAAGAAGAGAAGGGAGGTGCTGAGACTCTGCATTCTGACCATCTCCCCAGACCTTGTTACGTGAGGCTGATCCTGCGTTCCACTTTGCGGAGTGAATTCGTTAACTCCCGCACCACCGCGCCTCGGCATAAGGGATGTACTTTATTTTCCTCTCGATTTGTTGAGGACCAGCTAGAAATGATGGGTCAGGAAACTGAGGCCCACAGGCCAAATCTAGCCTGCTGCCTCCTTTTGTAAATGCAATTTTATCCACGCCCATGTATTTACATATTACCTGGGGCTGTATTTATTTTTGTATTTATGTCTTGTCTCTGGCTGTATTTATAACATGGTGGTGCTTATTTATTCACATATTGTCCACAGCCCTCTCTGCACAATGGCAGCAGGGCTGAGCAGCTGTGACAGAGGCCGTACGGCCTGCAAAGCTGAAAATATGTACTCTCTGGTCCTTTAAGAAAAAGCTTTCTGACCCCCGAGTGAGACGACCAAGCCGTTAAAGGGAGACAAACTTGCATCCGGTGGGTGCAGGGGCCAGGGTGAGAGAGACAGGAGGGAGGAATGCTGAATTTAAAATCAAACACACTCCATTACACTGTGTTTTTGGCCCCAGGGCCCGGCTAGCCCACTTGTTTCAGAGCTACTGTCAGTCCTTCTCCACAGCATGATGGTAGATGGGGTCTCCTCAGGTTTCCCTGTTGGTGGAGAAACCGGATACACCCCGGGAAGCCGAGGCGAGTCCATCCTGGCCTCCATCACAGAGGCCTAATGGAATTGGCAGAAGCCGACCTGTACGCAGGGGAATGTGATCTGTTTATTGTGGTCCAAGGTGTTCTAGGAAACCCAGCTGGCCCCGGCTGTGTCCGGAGGCACGGCCAGCCACCCCTCAGAGAGCCAATTCATCCTGACACTAAGCCACCAAGCAAAGGATCCACTGTCGAGGGGCTGGCTATAAATAACCCTTTGGGGTGATTTCAGCATTGGTTCAGGAAGCATGTATTTTATGGTTCTAGAGACTCTCCAAGCCGGGCTGCTCTGATCCATCCAGTAAGTCACAAAATTCTCTCAACCAGAGTTCTGACCAGGTGACTCCAGCTTCTGCTTGAACACTTCTGGTGATGGGGAGCTCACTACCACACACGCACGTGCCTATGTAACTACTTGCAAGGAAGATACTCCGTGAACAGAGTTCACACTTGCTTCCACACGACTCCCATCCACTCTCCGAGTGCTGTGTTCCAGAGCCAGAGAGAAAGTCTCACCCGTGTCACCATCGCAGAGCTTCAAACCTCTTCTTGGAGGTGAACTTGGGTGGATACACTGCTTGACCCCTTGGAGCCTCCATTCCCTCACATTTGCATGAGGAAGGCCCATGTAGAATGTGTGTGAGGGTCAGTTTAGCAGCACTTGTCCAGCTGTCCGCAGTATCACATGGCATGCTCACACCAACTATGTGGAGTAGAAATCAGTGATTCTCATTCTACGAATAAGGAAACTGATGCTCAGATGGGTAAGTGACTCAGCTGGGGAGGGTTTCAAATCCAAGCACGCCTGATGCAGACTTCATGCTCTGTGGGTCTTCTCACCTCCCTGGAACGTAGGGGACCAATTTGGGAAGAAGGAAACCCTCAAGCCTACGAATTCCAGATCTGAGGGTTCCAAAATAAGCCCATGAAGGTTTGAAATGAATCAGGTCAATGAAAACCTCTCTGTTTAGAAAAAGGAAATGTTTTCTCAACTTCTCCAACAGGAAATCTGATTTCCGTCCTCGTCACCACTTTATCATTTCTTCCCAGCTGCTACCGAGATCACAGCTTCAGAGATGGTTAAATGTTTGTCACATTTAATACTATCATCCCCATTTTTCAAGTATGGGAAGCTGACTGATGCTTGAAATGCTGGGATTAAAACTCCACTGCCTTATACCGTGAGAAAACCATAATTCAAAAAGAGTCACGTACCACAATGTTCACTGCAGCTCTATTTACAATAGCCAGGACCTGGAATCAACCTAAGTGTCCACTGACAGATGAATGGATCAAGAAGATGTGGTACATATATACAATGGAATATTACTCAGCCAGAAAAAAAAAGAAATTGAGTTGTTTGTAGTGAGGTGGATGGACCTAGAGATTGTCATACAGAATGAAGTAAGTCAGAAAGAGAAAAATACCGTATGCTAACATGGAATCCAATGGAATCTAAAAAAACAAAATGGTTCTAATGAACCTAGGGGCAGGACAGGAATAAAGATGCAGACATAGAGAATGGACTTGAGGACACGGGAAGGGAGAAGGGTAAGCTGGGGCGAAGTAAGAGAGTAGCACTGACACATATACACTACCAAATGTAAAATAGCTAGCTAGTGGGAAGCAGCTGCATCGCTTGGGGAGAACAGCTCGGTGCTTTGTGGCCACCTAGAGGGGTGGGATGGGGGGGTGGGAAGGAGACACAAGAGGGAGGGGATGTATGTATGCATATAGCTGATGCACTTTGTTATACAGCAGAAACTAACACAACATTGTAAAGCAATTATACTCCAAAAAAGATGTTAAAAAAATAAAAAATTAAATTTAAAAAATTTTAAAAATACTCAGCTGCTTGTGCAACTGTGTGTGCAGGGCCAGCGTGCAAACTGCTGCCCAGATGTTTGTCATGGGGTGGCATAGGATGGGGTCTTCTCTGACATGCAGGAGCGAGGCTGGGCAGCCAGAGACAGGGGCCGGCAGGGTGCTAAGTCCTTCTCTGCACCCATGTCCCTAACATTCCCCCCTTCTGTCTAGTTGTTCCCACCACCCCTGCCTTTTTTTTTCTTCCCGGTACGCAGGCCTCTCACTGCTGTGGCCTCTCCCCTTGCGGAGCACAGGCTCCGGACGCGCAGGCTCAGCGGCCATGGCTCACGGGCGCAGCTGCTCTGCGGCATGTGGGATCTTCCCGGACCGGGGCACGAACCCGCGTCCCCTGCATCGGTAGGCAGACTCTCAACCACTGCGCCACCAGGGAAGCCCCACCCCTGCCTTTTTGAAGGCATCCATCTCTCTCACCTGCATGACTTCAACCCCATCCTCCCTGCCAGTGTCACTGGCTCCCTCTGCAAACTTTTTCCCACATTCCCCACACGGCCACCAGAGTGATCCTCAACTACAAATCATATCGTGTCACATCCCTGCTCAGAATCCTTCAGTGCCTTCCTGTTGTCCCCAGGGCAAATCCCACACTCCATGACACGTCCCAACAAGGTCTGCTCTGCTTGACCTCTGTCCGCTCTGAAGCCTGGTCCCTGACTGCGGCCCCTGCAGCCTCGGGTCCAGCCTCTGAGGGCTTGCTTCCAATCACCCCCACTGGGTCAGGCTCTCACCTCTGCACTCTGCCTGCTCTGCCTGGAACCCACTTTCCAGCTCTCCATGATGGCAGATTCCAGATGGCCACGGACGCCTTGGCCCGCCTCCATCAACCGGGGCGGCCTTTATCCTCTCCCCTTGAATCTGGGCAGGCTCCGTGGCTGCCTTGAGCAGCGGAGCTCGGGGAGGGAACGCCCTGCCAGCTTGTGGCCCCAAACCTTAAGAGACTGGCAGCTGCCACCCCCTCTCCGTTGGACCTCTGCGTAGCCTGCAAGAAAGCTGCCTGCCTGCCGGAGAGGCCCGCCGCCAACTGCCCCCTCCGAGGCCCCGGGCGTGAGAGGGAAGCCCTCTAGGATCCACCAGACCAGACTAGCCTCCAGCTGAATACTGTCAAAGGACCTCAATTAATGCCACATGGAGCAGAATTCCCCAAATGAGCCCTATCCAAACTCCTGACTCACAGAATCGTGAGATACAGCAAAATGGTGGCTGTCTTAACCACTACGTTTTGGGGCAGCTCGTTACACAGTAACAGAGAACCCCACTCTCCCCCCCCCCCGCCCCGTTGACCAACAGGCGTGCACCCGGTTCCTCGGGAACCCTCTTCTGATGACACAAGTCCATCTCAGGTGCCTCCGCTCCACGTTCCCATAGGAATCCACACCTCGCCCATCTGAATGTGCCCAACTTCTCTCCCAATGCCTTAAAGGTCATACAGAGTGAAGTAAGTCAGAAAGAGAAAAACAAATACCGTATGCTAACACATATATATGGAATCTAAAAAAAAAAAAATGGTCATGAAGAACCTAGAAGCAAGACGGGAATAAAGACGCAGACATAGAGAATGGAGTTGAGGACACGGGGAGGGGGAAGGGTAAGCTGGGACAAAGTGAGAGAGTGGCGCGGATATATATACACTACCAAACGTAAAATAGCTAGCTAGTGGGAAGCAGCCGTATAGCACAGGGAGATCAGCTCAGTGCTTTGTGACCACCTAGAGGGGTGGGAGGGAGACGCAAGAGGGAAGAGATACGGGAACTGATTCACTTTGTTGTAAAGCAGAAACCAACACACCATTGTAAAGCAATCATACTCCAATAAAGATGTTTAAAGAAAACGAACCAAAAAAAGGTCTCCAGAGGCAAGGATCCCGTGTCCGTCTGCCTCAGCCCTGTGCCTCTAACAGGGAGCACAGTCGCTGTCCAGTAAATATGAATGAGGAATGCAACACCGGGATTTCTAAGGGGTTCCTGATTAGGGGTGAGAAGTGAGCTAAGGACACAAGCAAATTCTTAAAGCCAGCAAGCAGGCTTAAATGACTCTCCATAAGGCTAGGAAGGAACTGATACATAAATTATGTCCAGCCGAGGAGGCTGGGCATACAGATATTCCAGCCCGTGACTATTAAACAGCTCTAAACATTTCCATCTGTGATAAGCGATTCTTAACAATATTACTTGATAAGACAGGTGACAACTCCCCGCCGCCAACACCACCCCCTCCAGACACTTGCACTCACCTGAACACTGGCCTGGTTTATTTGTCCATTCATTCCTCCATGCATTCATTTGTTCAAGAAGCGTCTATCAAGCATCTCCTGCATACCAGATGCTTTGCCAGTTGCTGGAGATTTAAAGCCAAAAAACCACGAGGTCACCAGGGCCATGACGGCCAGACCTGGAGCACCTCAGACAGGCTCAGTGCTAATCAGGGAAGGCTGCTCCCTTGCAGGGGACTTGGAGTGAGTTCTTGAGGAAGGAGCCCCAGGTAGAGAACTCCCTGCATGCCTCGCTCCTGAGTCATCAAGAAACTGATTCCTCGTGGCTGATAATCATGAAATTCAAAGCAGCTGAGGACTGGGGCTAAAAAAGGGAGGTATCCTCAGTGGTGGGGCAGGAGCCGATGCTCCTCAGAAGAGAGAAATCAAACAGGCAATGCCCAAGGCTTTCAGTAATGGAGGAGGGCTGAGACCTGTTAAAGAGAAAAAAAAAAAAAAAAAGGAAAGCTTGAGGCAAAACCCAGAGTTAAAGCTTAATTAAGAAAGCAGGCATTTTAGGTTCACACAAATAAGCAAACAATCCCCTCAGCCCCTCCTAATCATCACCAAGTAATTGCTTTAAAGCTGTGGTTTGCTCTGCTTGGACGATCCTTAAATACAAGTTGATAAAAGTCATGGGCATACGAGTGAGTGGAGAAGACGCCCCTTGACACCTCACTTCCTAGCTTGACCTTGGCCGTGTGTGACCCGGGCAGACCTCTCCCCAGTGGCGCCTCTGTTTCCCTCCACCCCAAACACCAGGGTGTGGGGGATGAAGTCAAATGGATCCTGCGTCTCCTCTTGTCCCGGAGTGTGTGACCTACTTTGATATTTGGCACAAACTCACTTTGAGTGAAATCCATTGGGGTTCACGCCTTACCTCCATCACTTATGACCTGTATGACCTTGGGCACAGCACGTTAGCACTTGGGACTTTGTTTTTTCTCACCTTCAGATTGGAGTTTTTAATGCCAACCCCCTACTTCTGTGAGAATTAGGGAAACCAAGGTCCAAAGCCTCAGGACACAGGGAAGTTCATCTTATTTATCCACAGGAGAGCTGTGGCTGTCTCTCACAGGGCACTGCTGAGCCAGTCACCATCAACAACTCCAGAAGGCTGAGTGGTGCACTCCTGCAAAGGGTGCTGGCAGCGGCATCACCAGGGGTTTGTACTGGCTCTCCCGCTGCGCGGAACAGTTCCTTCTCCCCGGAAGAGGAGCTCTTGCTTGACTAATAATCCCTCCTTACTCTCCGGGGCATGACTTGGGAGCACCTTCCTCCTGGGTGCTACCCCAGAGCCCCAGGTTCAGGGCTGATTCTCTTGCTACCATCAGACCCTTCAGGACGTATACAATTACCCACCTCTTTGTCCCCCCAGTCCCTCCCTCTACTCCCAGGACTGGAAGCTCTGTGAGGGCAGGGACCGAACCTGTTTCCTTCACTGCTGGGTCTCCCAGACGTTGTCTGGCACTTCGTAGCAACGCCATGACTGTCATCTAAGTCAGTTTTTTGAGTCATTCCAACCCTGCTCCTGCATGGCCACTAGCTAACTGCCTCATCTTAGGGAAAACAAAACACATCTAGTTTCTAGTTTCACCTGTGAAATGCGCTCAGGAGTAACTAATATATTACTACTCACCAGAAGACACCATCGATTGAAGGACACCTGTTTTCTTATAAAGCACTAAGAAAGAGAGAAGACTTCCAAAAACCTTTGACCTGATGTTTTTTATCTCTTGGAATTTTCATTTCATAATTAGCTTAAAGTCTCTTTGAGATTTAATTGGCGTAGATTTCATCCCATGGCACTCTTGGGCACACATAAAAAGGAAAACTGATAAATGAATCAAATTGGTTGAAGTATTCCTAAACGTTCTTCATATTCAGAGTCACTCTGCCATCCAAAATCATCAGATAGGTAACTTTCCCCGGCCCTCCGTGTCATCAAGATTATTGGTGACGCAGCATTTCTTACAAGAATCCTTAAAAGAGCCAAAAGTCGTGTTTGCTGAGTGTTTAATCTGGCTTTGTAGCAACGTAGCACTGGTCTACTATCGATGTCTGCCCCCCAGACATTGCTAAATAGCTCTGATTGGCCAATTCTGCATCCCTTTCTCCACAATTGTTTGATTCCTGGGGTCTAAAAGAATGCTCCTAGAATGCTTCTAGGATTTTCATCCAACTTGCCGACACCCATTCTGTGGGTTTTGATGCTTGTACAAACACAGCCAATGACAAGTACATCACGATGCTACAGGACCAACAGCAATTATAAGATGACAGCAGTGATAAGGCACAGCCCAATTTCCAGACATTAATGAATGAAAAAATATGCCTCTTGATATTGATGAATTACAGTACCTCGTGGGGGCTGCCCTTAGAATGAAAGCATGACTGTTTTGAAAAGCTTCTCACATAGGGCCTTGCACACGGTGGGAAATAACATCATGTTTCTTTCTTTCTTTCTTTTTTGCCAGCCTGGAGATGTTACCTCTGATTATAAGTCTCCTGACTATGATGAGTGGTTGATGGAAGGGAAGGGAGGTTTCAACACACAGAATGAGCATCTGATGGGAAACAGGGAAAAGATGAGAGGCAATATAGGACACTGGGTTTCTAAACCTACATCTACAGTGACCATATCATTTATCATCCAAGCCAGGACACTTCTGAGAGTAACAAAGGTAGCTCTCAATAATTTCACTGGGCCCATAATCAAAAACTGAGGCTGGCCCAGAAGATCCTGGGTGTATGACAACCTACCATATCCCATCTTCCATCCAGAAAGTCAGGCTGAAATCACATGCAAAATTCACTCTGCTTGGAGTACCTTTTTGTCCAAAACGAGAAAGGCCATGAGATAACTGATGGGCATGCAGGTACTCTTGGCGCCCATCCCAAGAAGGCTTAACAATAAATTCCAAAATTGGTTAAAATACGAAGCCGCTGTATTGTGGGAGATGCTCCCCTTCCCCAGCTGTTATTTATGGTGCAGAGAAAAAGGAACTGCAATGATGATGGATCTGCTTTTATTGGATAAAAATGGGAGGGACAGTGAAAGATCATGGTGAGATAACATGCAGAATTTCAGGAGGACACTTTAAAAACGTGTATTAGAGGAAATGACTTTTTCACTGGCTAAAATATATCCATTTACAGTCGGAACGTCCCTATATTTATGAGTGTTTTTAGCTCTCAAAATAGTAACTCAGGACAGAATAACAAACAGTCTCTTAATAGCCCTAATTTATCAGACTCAGCAGTTTAAGAAGAATAAATAAAAGGAAATAGGAATGTGAGAGAGAGAAAGTAGGAATCCGAAATACTGGAAATGGTACCGCCCAAAAGTTTACTCCATGTCTGTCTTCTTAAGAAAATGAATCTTAGAGAGATTTTAGCTCAAAGAAAGCCAAGAGTGGCTTTAAAAGCACCCAAGGTTGGGTGCTGATGGGGGTGATGCAAGGTGGGGGTGAGGAAGGGAGCTTGGCCATGTTACTCCAGCTCCCTTTTATGAATGAAGACCTTTGCCTTCACATCTTTGAACGTATTTCTTTGAGGACTCCAATTCTCGATCCCCTAATTGTTTTCTTCACTCTCCTGTCTCTTTCCTTGCCTGGTCTTTTCTGTGGGCTGCAACCAATTTATATCTGCAACATCACTTGGATCACCACCTCCCTCTGGGATGCCAAGATGCCACAGAGTGGAAAGTACACAGAAGTTGGAGACAGACAGAC
The DNA here is from genome assembly GCF_059928025.1 of Delphinapterus leucas. Classification (NCBI taxonomy): domain Eukaryota; kingdom Metazoa; phylum Chordata; class Mammalia; order Artiodactyla; family Monodontidae; genus Delphinapterus; species Delphinapterus leucas. The sequence goes on from NC_143148.1 coordinate 40,537,735, forward strand.
CTGCGTTCAAATAACATTTCTGATGCTTTGTGCTGTGTGACCTGTGGCAAGTTACTGGACCTCTCTGAGTCTCAGTTTACCTCTCCATGAAATGAGATTAACACAGAACCACTAATCCCTTCTTTGCATAACTTTCCTTTGTCACTAGAATTGTCGTCTTCATCCATTCATGGCTCAACTGCACAGCAGAGATGGGCACAACGTTGTAAATCATCTACGCTTCAATAAAAAGAGGATAAAAACCCAACATGGCTCATAGTGTTCAACTCACTACGATTTCAACCTAAGGAAAAACATTATTTGCCACATAAATATTAGTTCCCTTAATATATAAAGATTCCTAAGATATTAATAAGAAAAGCATAGCCAAAGCAAAATAATCATAATTGTAATGAGAATCATAAGAAAGGACGTGAGCAGGAAATTGGCAAAAGAAGAAATAAAAATGACCAACCAAAAATGACTATTTAACAAGAGAAAATCATCCAAACTGGTAATTAAAGAAATCGAAATTAAAACAATGTGAACTTTTAAAAGTTCAAAAAGAATAATAGTAAGTGCAGAAAACTGGTGCTCATGGAGCTGTAAAATTGGTAAAACTTTTCAGGATGGCAATTTCAAATATCTATCCAAAGTCTTAAATATCTGGCAACACTTTGGCTTTAAAATTTCATTCAAAAAATTTATCTCGGGGCTTCCCTGGTGGTGCAGTGGCTGAGAGTCCGCCTGCCGATGCGGGGGACACGGGTTCGTGCCCCGGTCCGGGAAGATCCCACATGCCGCGGAACAGCTGGGCCCGTGAGCCATGGCCGCTGAGCCTGCGCATCCAGAGCCTGTGCTCCGCAACGGGAGAGGCCACGACAGTGAGAGGCCCGCGTACCGCAAAAAAAAAAAAAAAAGAAAAGAAGGGAAAAGTATCTCAAGGACAGTGTTTTTTTTTTAAAGTTCACAAAGACTTAATGTATAATGATGTTTATCATGTTATTTAAATTATAGAAAAGGTGAAAACATTCTAAATGTCCGACAACAAAAGATGGGTAATGTTAAGTAAAATGAAATTCATTGCAGACATTTAAAATTATGCTTTTGAGAAAATTTAATAACAGGCAAATGTGCATAAAACAATTACTAGATGCAAATAGTAGTTATCTCTAGATAGTGGGATTATGAATGACTGTTCTCTTTGCAAATTTCTGGATGTTGAAATTTTCATTTTAAAGGAAGGAAGGAGGAAAGAACAGAAGAGGGAAGGAGGAAAGAGTGGACACTGGCAAGGGACAAATTTGTTTCTACGATGTCCTCTACTGGACGGCAATGCAAATATTAGAATGAGTCAGGAAAGAGGAGGTGGAATTGGGCGATGGGTTTGCCACTGATGTACCGTGTGAGGTTTTGCTCTTTCCTTCACCTTGCGGCACCGCAGTTTTCTCCCCTGTCAGATGAGGACAAAAGTTGCCAGCCCAGCTTATGTGTTGGGTTGCTGTGAGGATCAAAAGGGGTGCCATGTGTGAAAGCACTCATAGAACTGCAAAGTGCTCTACAAGTCCTGGGAAGTGTATTGCCTTCGTTGGTGCGATCATTCTCTCTTGCTCCATTATCCTTTGCTGGAGAGCTGCTTGTCAGGCGATGAGGCGCACTCGGTATTTCCACATATGCAAAGTGAAGTGCATGGGGCTACCCAGGTCTACTTCAACAGATCTGCCATTGAGACATCACCAAGCAGGCACCAGAGACCTCTGTGACTGTGGGTGGGAGCACACGTGGACCTAAGAGAACAAACCTGGCACTGGGCGACCAGGCTTGGAGTTAAACTTGTCCATTGTAAGCTGTGTGGACTCAGACAACCTGCTCCACCTGCCTGTGTGCCATTCATTCATCTGTGAAATGGCGATAGTAACGCCAGTCCTAATTCTATCACATGATCATTTGGGAGGATGCACCCAAAGCATGTGTGTGATTCTTGATGACCACCAACATTGGATACAACATTGAGCGTGCTGTGTAATCTTGGCCATATAGTTATATTGCATATAAAATACAAGCCCTACAGGATGGGGTTCCTCTTGAACTAACAAGCAATATTTGAAAGAGGCTGCATGAGCACGTTTTGCAGAATCACTGATTTTAAACAATAATAAGTATTATTATAATAAAACAAGTTTTTGTTAAGACTTCTCAAAGGCCTTAATATGCTTTTGTATATGTGAATCTCCAAGAGTAGGTTCAATTTCCCAAAGACCTTGGGCCATGGAACCCTGTTTTTATGAAGCATCTGTCTCACGTTCCTTAGCACAAACCTGGTAAATGTTGACCTGAAACAAAACCAAGCCAAGGGCCCCGGATGGGTTCTAACCTTGTTTCTCCAATGCATTGCTCTCCGGAGCCCTTCTATCCTGAACCAAAGATGGAGCATCTAGTTTTCTTAAAGGAAATATCACTCTTACCCATTTAGGCATGTTAGTGCCAACATGTCTTATCCACTCACCCATCACCTTCTTATTAATTATTGGTTTTTAATTAATCCATCTATCTATCCATCTGTCAATCTGTCCATCCATATGTTTATTCCTATTTAACAGACTGAAAAACCAAGGATCAAGAAGATGAAGTAATCTGCTTCAGGGTAAGTAGAGCTTAGGCTCAAATCTAGATATGTCTGATTCCAGGGTCTGCTGTCTTTTCATTGGATCACAGTGCCCCACCTCCCCACCGCCCCTGCCAGGCCCCAGACACCAGAGAGTCAGGAAGTCAAATACAGAACTAGGAGAGGAGAAGGAAGCCACAGCTAGACTATCATGCAGGAGCAGCTGTGAGCCCTGGAGTGGTAGGGAGCTAGCGAGGGCCGGACTGGAGAGAGACTGGAGCTCCCTCCATCCTGTGGGTGTGAGCTGGGCCTGAGAAATAGGCTCATCCGGCCGCTGTACTGGGGTCCTCACCGAGCTCACTTTTCTTCTCAATCAACTGTGATGATAATACCTCTTGGTCAGAAGGCTCTGAGAATTCAGTGAGCTCATGTGTATAAAAGCCTTGGTGAAGCTCTTGTCCAAGGGCTCGGTAAATGGTACCATGCCCCATTTCATCCCAAGTCCATATGGCCCGGTCACATACCAGTTTCCACTGGTGGAGTCACCACTTACTGGATACCCACCATAGGTCAAGGGCGTTTTATGGACAAAAACCAAGTTCCTCCCCCGCAAGAGACCACAACCTATTTGACCTCATTCGCATCTCTGCTTTTCTTGGCAGGGAGGACTTGAGGTATCAAGAGACTTCTTTAAAGCTCTGGAAAATCAGCTGAAACATCCAAGGCTTGTCTGTATCTGATGAAAAGATTGTCAGAGAGCAAATTCATGAACTCTGAGAACACCAAGTTCTAAGAGATTATACTACTACTATTATTAATAATAGTAATAACAGCAGCAGCAACCTTGACCAAAGTCACGCTATACGTTTCCTAACGTTATCTTTCCTCAACGGTGATTTTTGTTAACCGAAACCGAATAAGTAGCCTTTCTCATCCCTGAAAGACCCTGTATTTTCCTTTTCTCTTTTTGTTCATTAAAAGCAAAAGAAGAAGAAAGTGTTTCCTGTTAAAGATTGTCCCGTGCTGCAAAGGGCACTGGATACAAGGATTGTGTTTTAGTCGAGAACACAGAGAGCAGAAAAGCTTGACTAATTATGTTCCTAATCACTTAAAGCATCTTCCATTTGACAATATAATTATGCCGGAGTGAGTTGTCTCAGTTACTGAGGGGAAGGAAAGAAGCCCCCTCCCCACCACCCTTCCCCTTGCTGTTATTTAGGCTGGATTTAAAAAACTTTTTGTCGGACTTCCCTGGTGGCACAGTGGTTAAGAATCCACCTGCCAATGTAGGTTACATGGGTTCGAGCCCTGGTCCGGGAAGATGCCACGTGCCGCGGAGCAACTAAGCCCGTGCACCACAACTACTGAGCGTGAGCTCTAGAGCCCACACGCCCCAACTACTGAGCCCGCGTGCCACAACTACTGAAGCCCACATGCCTAGAGCCCGTGCTCCGCAACAAGAGAAGCCATCACGGTGAGAAGTCCACGCACCGCAACAAAGAGTAGCCCCTACTCGCCGCAACTAGAGAAAGCCCGCGCGCAGCAACAAAGACCCAACGCGGCCAAAAAATAAATAAATTAATTTTTAAAATAAATAAATAACTTTTTCTCAACTCAGAGGTTATTTACCAAAAAATGAAGCCCCACTCCTCTCTCTTAAGCCATGACAGGCTATGTAGAGTCTGGTTAGTTTTTCCTCCAACAGCAGGAATTCCATGAATAAATAAGGTTTGCTCAAAGGAAATAGACCTCTCAGGGACTATCCACCTACTCTATTGTCCTCGGTTAAGGTTCAGTTCTCAGCAGGGTGTGACCTCCAGCAGAATCTTTAAGAATATTCCAGAAGGATTAAAAATGAGAAGGCAAATAATAGTTCTTTCTTGTAGTCAGGTTCTAAACACGCCAGAATTGAAGTGGACATCAGTTCAGAGATGCCTCCAGTTAAAAAGGTTGGTAGGTGCAAGCCAGGTGCAGGGGCAAAGAGATTGGGTAAAGGGAGCAGAATGAGACACAGAGGCATGAGCAATTGCTAATGAAATCCTTGCACCAAGTGACTTGTCAAGTTGATGGTGAAGCAGCCCTGACTTCTTCCCTCATCCTCTTGGAACCACAGTTTCCTAAATGGTAAAACAGCTGGTTGGGTGAGCTTGTGTGGTCTACAGACCAGCTACATCAGCATCACCTGGGGGTTTGTTAGAACTGCAGAATCTCAGGCCTCTCCCCAGACTTACTGCATTTCAGAAAGATCACCCAGGTAATTCATGTCCACATTAAAGTTTAAGAAGCTCTGGAATAGCGTACATTTCTGACATACTTCCTTTCACCCTTTCTCAAAAGACAATCTCAAATTAACATATTCCCCCAGGCCCTTCCTTTCATACATCTCTAGAAAGCCTCTTGACAGATCAAGTCACCGGCAGATATGGAAAATACTTTTCATATCTGATTGATTAGTACTACCTACCTGGAGTGCTGTTTGGGTAAAGAATAATTAGGCAGCATCAAAACCCAGCAGGAAAGAACTCTGTGATCAATTAGTGATGTCTGCCATGGGCACAGGCTGGGAATTACAGGTGTGCTCAATTAGATCTCAAAGGGTTTGCTTCTTAAAAGAGGACTTGGAGGCAAGGGGTGGGTAATGGGCGAAGGCCCTGGGCACTAACCAACCTGGATTCCTGGGACTCCATTCTTGGTTTCAGACCTCAGATGAAGGTTTTGGACTCAGATCACAGAGGACCTTACTACTCTGATGTTCTTCAATCCCACCACCTTTGATCACATGCATATACAGTCATCATACCCGCTCGTGTTCTCACGAAAGCAGGTTTTGTTCCTATGTCACAACAGCCCCAGCTTCCCTTAAACCAGAGCCCTCGTCTTAAATAATAGTCTGGCAGTGGAAAGGGGAAGCCGCCAAGCACACTGGTCTGAGGCAGAGCCCAGCCCGCTACCTCTGCTAGGCATCTGTTTCCAATGAAGCTAAGGAAATTCCTGACCCCACTCCTGCATTCTCTGATTGCTGCCCTGCCCTCGCCTCCACAGCAGCCTCTTCCCTCTGTGGGCTCTAAGCTAAGCCAAAACTCCCCACGGGCTCTCGGGGGCCAGGAAGCAGAACAAGGCCTGGCGCCCTGACTCCCCTGGCAGTAGTGAGCTGCCAGATTTGATTCCCAGAGGCTGCCTAAAGGTGCCTATGAGGAAAATCCACCTTCATAAGGTGTTTGAAGTCTGCCTTCGACATAGGAGAGTTCTAAACTGAACCCTCAGTGATGTGCCTTTTCTAGAGGTGCCTGTCCACGTGTATCCAGAAATTACCTGCTACTACCCGACACTGCAAAACGAAAGCTGAAAGTGCACCTGGGAAGTCATAAGTGAGAGGCAGTGGTTCTCAACTGGGGGAGATTTTACCCCTCTGGGCGCATTTGGCAATGTCGGGTGACATTTGGGGTTGTCACAAATGGAGGGGACAGTGTTACTGGCCAGGGATGCTGCTGAACATCCTATCATGCACAGGAAGCCCTGCACAACAAAGAATTATCCAGACCAAGATGTCAAAGGTTGACCCAGCCCCCGGGTTTATAGCTTGGAAAACTGCTGTCCACACAGGAATCCAGACCTGCTCCAGTGAGCTGGCAGTTAGGCTAAGCTAGGTGCTCCAGCCCCACATCTACCCAGCTGCACAGGCAGGGAAGATGGAAGAAGAAGACTGGTCCTGAGGATGGCCCCGCCCAGGCTTGTAGCGAGAAGCTGAAGAGAAGGAATGGAACATGGGAATGAGGAGCTTTAAGGTACAGTCACCAGGCCCAACAGCGAGACACAACTCAGTGGCTCTCCTGGATCATTCAGGTTAACAACACCTTCCTGCTTACTGGTAATTAGAAAGGGGAGTGGAAAGAGAGGAAACACACGGAGGGAAGGAGCTGAGGAGCCTACATTCCCCATATATATACTATGAGCCACAAAGAAACCCAAACAGCAGGTAATTTGTTTTTGTTGTTGTTACTGTTATTTGCAGTTTTTCCACTAGAAAGTGGTTCTTTGGACACTGTTTTGAGATTCATCCAAGTATATCTCTGGCTAGTCTCAGGGAGTAAGTACCACCATCATTCAGTGCCTCTGATTTACAACCTCCATCATGAATCAGACAAGTGGAGAGATGGCCCACACCCATGATCCAGATTTAGGTCTGAAGTCTGAAGTTCTGGGTCAGAGCAACTTCTTTGCCATCTTGTTTCCAAGTTATTCTAATTACCCTGCTGTTGTGACATCGGTGCCTTCAGAAGTAGATGAAGCAGATGGAAACACTGACATGAGCCTCTGTCCCCTGATCTCCATCTGGTTAAGACCGTCCATAGTCACTGTGTCCAACCCAACCAACTACCCCATGTCATCCAAGGAGATCCTTTTACTACAACTACCCCACCATCTTACATACATACACAGACGTGTTTGAAATGTCCATTTACAAATGGCCCAAAGTGATGTTAAAGGTGGGGCTCATTCTGGAGGGTCTTTACAAAGCCTGTAGCCTCACAATCTCTCTGATGGCTCTGCCAACTGGCCCTCACCATTGTCATTCCTGCAGCATATCCAGAAGCCAGTCCCACTTTAAAAAATCAACATATTTTCTGATTTTAAAAGCAATCCACATACATTGCAAAATACATATGCAAAAGAAAATAAATGTCACCTGAAACAGCCCCAGCAAGAAATGATCACTGTTAAGTAGTAGTGCATATCCTTCTACATTTTTTCAGTAACTGTGTGTACCTGCATCTATATCTACCCATACAGAGCATACACAAATACACATAAATATTTGAATTTAGTCTCCTTGCCTAAAAACTTTCATCACCTGCTGTTTCATCAAACTATATGTCATGTGTCTTTCCCTGCCATTATGTCCTTTTCTGCATCATCACTGCATGGCATTCCATCATCTCAATCTACCCTAATTCAACGAATTCATACCTTACAATTAGATGATATTTTTCTTCTTTTACTGCTGTAAATAACACTGTAATGAACATACTTACAATACACCTTTGAGTGCATCTATAGCTTCCTAGGGTGAATTCCTTTCAGAGAAACCGCTGGGACAAAGTCTATGTACCATTTTTATGACTTTTGAGGCACACCTTCAAACTGCGAGATCAAACTTTTGAAAATATTAGGAACCCCCTTGAAACATGCAGGTGTATAAATCCCCACATTGGAAAAATTAGTGGAATGACTCTTTTGTCCAATATTTGGGAAGTTAAGATCTAATTCTAGTCCTAAAAACATTACAGCTCACTCCTCATTGGTTCTATACTTGCAATTCGGTAATTGACCACTAGTGGCCACTCTCTGGCTTTGAAGGATGAGGACAAGACTTACAGGAGTCACAGGGGTATCCAATACTGTAAACCCACCAACATTATAGCAAATACTATTCACAACTCTGTTTCTCCCTTCAGAAAGAGATCCTCAAGGGAAGGTGCCACATATATTTAATCTCAGAAAACCTAAAGATAAGCAAAGTGTCTGCCACAGAGTACACGTTTATTTTATGGTTCGTAAGTTGCCTTCAACATCTAAACATAAGCCTTAATAAAATTTACATAGTAAAGGTGCCACTAAGGCCCCAGTGAATTTTGCTTAATCAAAAAGGTGATGCCATCTCCAGTGTGAATCTTAGTGCCAGTCCAGGAATAAGTGCATTTTTTTCCATTCTCCCAGAGAGAGGAATATGTTTAAATGAAGATATTTCTTAGAAGAGAATGATAATTTTAAATACGGGAAAAATAAGAAAATAAAAAGAAGGTGGTTTATGGTATTTTAGGGTAACCAGCCAAAGGATGACATTTCTTTCCTGGTTTTCAGTGCCTATTTCTGGGAACAGATTAGGCTATAAATGGAAATAAGAGTGTGCATCATTCCAGGTCCTAGAAAACAGACGGTGAGAGGCAAGTTGGTTCCTTTCAAAAACAGAGGGTCTGACTTTGAACTGCTTGATGGCGAATGAACCAACCTTCCTTGAAATGTCTGGCTAAGGCTTCTGTCTACACTGAGTGCCAAGGACATTTAAATGTGTGATATTTGATTTGCTGGGTGCAAAGCTCAGATGGGGCCTGGAAAATCCATCTGTACTCTCATAGCTTTTCAAAGGGAAACAAGGTTATTAACATTTATGTAGGCTTTAATATCATGGATCAGGCACCAGGAGTATAAGAACTCACCCAATGGTATGGATCCTATGATAAGCTCTCAAAACAGTAGAGAGGATGGTGAATTTTGGCCAGGCCTGGAAGACACATTAGGATCATACTCTTTAAGATGGAGAAAGTAAGCCCCACAGAAGGAAAATAACTCACCCAAGATGACCCAGCTAGCTAGAATCCTACCTAAATCAAACAAATAAACAAAAATTCCTGGTCTGTTAACTTGCAGATTAATTACTCTGTCCCTCTTCTCAATTCTGTTTTGATCTTCTGTCTCGTGTTTCATTTCATGGAAACATAAAAACTGGTGATAAATAAAAGCATTCATGCCTGACTAAGCATCGTTCTCTACAGGCTGAGTGACATGACAAGGGGTCTGAAAAGACCACTGCTATTTGAGATCTGGTGGACAGTATTCCAAATGGTGGAATGTCATAATGGCAAGGGATACCTTTTGGGTCAAGGATACAAGGAATTTCAACTCTAGGTAGGATTTTGATTAAGGATATCTCCAAACCTTCTCCTCCCCTCCAGTCCTGGGGCAATACCCTTACTTAGACCTTCACATATTTTACATGTATGACTCCAATAGACAGCTGTCTCAGTCAAACAGAAAAACAGAAACCGCTCTAAGTATTTAAACAGGAGGAACTGAATACAGGAATGTGGTTATACCAGTGTTAGAAGAGCTGAGAACCCAAATAGGTGAGGTAAAGTAGAGAATCTAAGAAGCTGCTGTCTTCTTAGATTTCAGGGGCAGAGGGGTGAGGGGACATTATTGGAATCTAGGGTCTGGAATCATGTGGGGAAAGTTGAAACCACGGCAGGCCTGTTTAGCAAAGAGATAGGGTGAGGGAGAGGGAAGAGGGAGAGAGAAAGAAAAGAAGATACAGTATCCTGGCTTCCTCCTGAAGCTAGAAAGCAGAAACAAGGAGAAAGCTAAGGGATGAGTCTAAGTGTCAACAGCTCCAAACCTAAATTTTGATCCAACTCCTAATTTATTTCATTGCCTCTCATCTCTCCCTTGCAGAATCTGTCCTGAGTGATCTAACATACAAGTCTGACACTGTCATCTCCTGCTTGACATTCTTCTTGGGCTTCTCCTGCATTTTGGGGAAATGACCCTCACCTCTAGCCTAACATACAAGGTTCCTCTCCATCTGGATGAATGTAAGGCAGACCAAAGCTACTGAAGTTTTCACTCTGGAGCGGCAAATCCACTGGGCTTCAGGAAGGAGGTGGCCTGTTGTGAGCTGCACCAGGCTGGCAAGTGAGGAAGAAGGGCGTGAACGGAGGCCCTTCCAAGTGGAGGAGGATGATCCTGGGCGGAGAGGGAGAGCACACGAGGTGGGGGCCCAGGGAAGGCTAGTGCTGGGCTTCAAACCGCGGTCCCCCTGGTTCCAAAGCCCACCAATGAGAAAAGGGATGAGTTGGGTCTTTGTAAGAGAAAATTCCTCTTCTTCACCCCATGTGAGTCTCCCATGTGAATGGGTCAAGAATGTGGGAGACATTCCAGGCATGTGAAAGATAATAGTTTGAGGATAAAGATGAAAGTACAACTTAGGCCAAAGAACTAGGCCCTTGAATGCCCTCCTAATGAGCACAGACTTCACTCAGCGGGGAGGTGACGTAAGCCCAGCCGGGGGACAGAAAGCCCACTCTCACCCCACTGTGTGGCATGGCCTGGCCGGGGAGGAAGCTGGGAGGAAGAGCCTCCTGTGGTGCTGGCTGCTGCCCCCTGCCCAGCGGATGGAGTGGGGGGCCTCTGCAGCCCCGACTCAGGCCCACACCCCTTGCACCAAGAGCTGTACCTCGTGTGCTTCCAAGGCAGAGAAGTCAATCAACTCATTTTCTCACAGAAAGAGGATGTCTTTGGGAAGGCCCTGGGGAGTTTGTCTGCAGAGCTGAATTTCTGTTGAAGGCTCCTGAGTAGGCAAAAATAGGGAAGGAGGGGCGCGCAGGAGGAGAAACCGAAAGCACTGCCATCTGTCTGCTGAGAACTTGACTTCACCAGGGCTTTTAGGTGCATGATCTCACGCGATGCTTGCAACAGCCTTGTGAGGGGGGAGACCGTGAGGGCAGGGGTAGAACCCGGAAGGGATCAGGGAGGTCGTCTGATCTCTAATACGACAGAGAATTATCAAGGGACTCTGGGAGCCGGGCATCCAGCCAGGTGCTGGGGACCCAGCAATGGACGTGACATCACCCCTTCCCCCAAAGATCTTTCAGTCTTGTGTTGGAAAATGACACGTTGAGAGGCCTTTAGAGCCCGTTTCTGGTGCATTAACCTCCATTCACGTTTCCGCCCGATCACCTCTGGGAACCAAGAATGGTCACCTCTCAAGAAATTTACCAAACATCTGTAAGTATATGACAGACATTTCTCTTCCATCTGCATTAGCTTTCAAACACCTGGATGCATCTTAAAATTGATACAGGAATTGAATGTAGTTGATGTTTTCCTTAAAAAAATATGTATACATATATACATATGTATGTATGTAGTGTTATTGAATCAATGGTGTGGATTGATAGCGTCTTCAATCTGAGTAAGCATGGAAAATGTTTATAATCGAGACGTTATGACCTCTCATTTGGGAGGCACAATGTAGAGTGGGGGGAGGTGATGGGGGATACAATTTACATCCCTTCTCTCTGGTGATGCATGTCCATTTCATAAACATGATTTTAACTAATGTCCCATGTGAGTCAATTAATGTCACCATGAAAAACAAGCCAAAAAGGAGATGTGCTCCTTAATGTTACTTTACATGAAAATGCAGCTCTTGGAGGAGGACGAGTGTGGATCAGTTCAAGCTCCAGTCCCTGACCAATGGCTCAGTCAAGATGGGAATTTGGATGCACGTGAGGAACTGTGTTGATAGCATTCTTGACAAGGGAGCAACACGGACCATCACAAAACATCCTGTCTTTCCGTTTGTTAAGCCACAATCACACGTGAAAACATTTCAACTTATTTGTGGACCCCAAACTCAATTCCATCTGACTTACAAATTCCCCAAACTTCCTAGAGTCTGAAGATTGAGAATAATATGTAGGTTTAAAAAGGATGCAGAATGCATTTCAGTTCCCCTCTGGAGTGGTCCTAAATTCAGTGCAGTGGAAGGAAATGGAGGTGAGACATCTTGGGTGCATTTGCAAAAGGTCACACACAGGGCTGGATGTGTGTTTGGAAATGAGGTGGCTTCAGAAACACACTGGGTCCATCAGAAAGTGGGGTCACCCAGGCCAGGGGAGCGGGAGACACGTGAGATGAGCAGGATCATTACAGGCTCCTTCTCTCCTCTTCCAAATGGGATACGAGATAATGTGATTAAAAAATAAATCTCCTCAGCTCTGGGGATCTCCAGGGAACATTTGTTCTGATGAGATTTCAGGCCTGATTTTCAGGAAAAAGGAGGTGCCAATTATTTGTACAAGCTCCTCAAACAGCATGATCTCTGGCCCTTAGGAGATTTATCTTTTATTTATACAGAGTATTTTTAAAAGCCTGTTACTGTAACAAAGAAATAACTGAGAGGCTTCATGTAAAAGGCAACACAAACATGTTTTTAGAGGCTGCATTTAAAGAAAATATGTGCATAATATTATAAAACAACTAAGTTGAAGGATAGGTAGAAGATTTCAGTCATTCACTTAAACCCACTTTTAATTTGGCACTGGTAGGCACAGGGGAGGTGAATCTGAACACAAGACATTGTCCCTGAGGAATGAACGATCTGGAGGAGGGAACTGATTTGTAAAAATACTAATTTCAGCTTTGAGAGACACAAGGTAGAATAAAGAAGCCACAACACAGAGAAAAAAGAGTAACTACTTCCCTGATGGAATCAGTTAAGGTTTTCCTGAGGCAGTGGCTTGTGTTTTGTCTAGAAAAAGTACATCCTCTTAACCTAGCATCGATGCTAATGTATTAGTTATCTGTAGCTACATGACAAATGACCGTAAAATCTAGTGGCATATAATAAAAATAAACATTTATTATTCCACATAGTTTCTGTATGGCAGGGATTTGGGTACTTCCTTGCTGATTAATTCTGTTCCAGGAATGAAACAGTTAAGGAATTCTGATGATGTTACATTCAAGATTGGTTCAGAACTACGGTTCTCTGAAGGCTGACTGAGACTGGAGGATTTGCTTCCGAGGCAGCTCACTCGCATGGCTGGCTAGTTGGTGCTGGTGGGAGCCTCAGTTCCCTGCTATGGGGACCTCTCCACAAGGCTGCTTGAGTGTCCTCACAACATGGCAGCTGGCTTCCCCAGAGCTAGTGATCCCAGGAAGAGCTAAGCACAAACTGCTATGTCTTTTGGGATTCGGCCTCCTCAAAAGGCATTCTTTATCCTATCCATAATATCCCATTGACTACACAAATCAGCTCTGTTCAGTGTGGGAGGGAGTTACATGAGGGTCTGACTACCAAGAGGTTAGAAGCATCAGAAGCCCCCTTGGAAGCTGGCTACCACAGCTAATGATGCTGCCTGAGGTGGTGGTAGTTTGTTATTATATTTGGTCTGTAGTGATTGGGGTGAGAGTGATGGGGAAATTTATTCAGTGCATAGCAACATCAGACTTGTGAACCACATAAGTCTCGGTTCAAATCTGGGCCCATCTGGCTTCTCTGCTGGTGGGGAGATGATAAAAGCTGGAAAAGCCACATTAGATGCAGGATGGAAGCCATATGTTGAAACAAGCCAGCCACACCCAGCAGTCCTGGGTCACCCTCCTGTGGACTATTATGGGAGAAAAAAGTAAACTTCTACCGTATTTAAGACATTGTGTTTTAGGGTCTCTTTGTTATAAGAGCTTCACCTGTATGTACCCTGATATATTTTAGTTGGTACAAAAAAGTTTAACCTCTGAATCTAATGTTCCTCATCTGTAAAGTAGGGGTAGAAAAACAAACCTCACATTTTTCTTGTGAAGGAAAATGAAATAAGGAACGAAAGTATTTGTCCAGTGTCTGGCCCAGAATTCACACACTCATCTTTGTCACTCTTGTCCTGTTTGAATTTATGATCAGTGTCAACATACTGGAGGCAAGAGAAATATTCAGTGAATTCAGCGAATGTGTGTGTCCATCCACCAACAGTGTCACTCCCAGGGAGTTTAAAACAATTTGCTCTGGGAACTTGTGGGGTTTAAATAAACAAGGCATTGGTTTCACAAAAAGATCTTTCAGTGACTGGTTTGGGGCCAAGATCTGCCATAAACATCTTGTCCTCTCGAGCCCTCAGTTTCCAACTCTGGAAAATGAAAGGGAGAGAAAAAAGAGAAGGAATGAAGGAGGGAGGGAAGAAAGAAAGGGACAAGATCAATGTTTCTCAAATCCCCGAAGTTCCAGAAAGCAACCACAGCACATAGTTCTGCTGTTTCCCGAGTTACAGCATCGGCTCTGAATAGCATTTTGCTGAGGAAAGTGTTCTATTCTATAAACAAGCTTGCAAACCACAAGATGGACAAGATGATCCACAAGGCACCGTCTGGTTCTGTGAATGTTTCCTAAGACACTTCATCTCCAGTGATAACTCCTGCTTCAAATCAAAGAAACCCCCTACTTCTTCCACTCTCAGGGGTGCGCCGTTTGTCCCAAAGGAACTTGACAAAAGACAGACACAAGTCCACAGAGGACTTCCTTAGCTGTGGCTAAATCTCTGCAACTCAGCCAGTCTGAGCCATGCCATCTAGTGAACAAACTGGGCAGTGAAGCATCCTCCAAAGATGGGCTAAGAATTCTCCTTGCAGTTGCAATGGCCACTTAAATACAGAATTAAAATGAGGAAATGAGTGATCCTGCTGAAATCTCAGCTCTAGCCAATGCCCTGCGCCTGAAATGATCAAAACTGTCATTTTATTTTCTCCTCTCTTAAAATGACTACTTTTAATTTGCCTTCTGAAGTTTCTCTGGCCAACTCATCCAATTTTCCATCAAAGTTACCCACAGAATTAATTTGTATGCATTGGCACAAAAGAATGGGCTGATAGGATGGGCCACATCCAAGTGAAGTAAAAAAAAAACAAAACAAAACAAAAAATGCTCCCCACCCACCAAAGGAATACAGTAGACGGAAGAGTGGGGTAACTGGTGTGATGGCCAGAAAGTACTGCCCACTGAATTCTTGCCTTCCCTCCTGAGGCTTAGTGTCTCACATCCACAGCTGCAGAAGCTTTTCCTCACAGGACCAAAGTCTGATGCCAACAGTTCTGTGTCCCCTGGACCCTCCTCTGCAGGTAGAATCTGAGTTATGAATGAACACCTGGGGCAGCTTTGGCTGGATCCGGAAGTCCCAGAGGGCATGTTGACAA
Organism: Delphinapterus leucas; assembly: GCF_059928025.1. NCBI lineage: Eukaryota > Metazoa > Chordata > Mammalia > Artiodactyla > Monodontidae > Delphinapterus > Delphinapterus leucas. The sequence goes on from NC_143148.1 coordinate 40,552,844, forward strand.
GAAGAAGGGAGACATAAAAAATAAAGTCGAGCCTGATGATGCCAAGTCAGTAATGACAATAAATGTATGGTCACACATCTCTTTGGTTAATTAAATATATTTATTTATTATCGGGCATTCTGCTTGAGGATGGGGAGAGAGGGATGAAGACAAGATGGTCAGGGCCCAGTAGGTTAAGGCTAGGCTTCAAGGCAGAGTCCCCGGTTGGTTCTAATGATTTCTAGATATACAGATAGTAGATGAATGACCTTGGGCCAAATGACAACTTCTTTAAGCCTCAATTTCTTCATCTGTGAAACAGAAGTTACACCACTCTCCTCAGTGTGGTTATGAGGATGCATTATGCTCAGCCTCTTTTAATCCTTTCTGGAACAGTGTGAGGTATTAAGAAACAAGACGACTGAGGCCAGGGGCTTGGGTTGCATTAACTGTATAATAAGTGCTGGTCTCCTTGCCCCTGGGGCTGAGCTATCCACCCTGTGAAATCTTTCTCTCACTGCCTCTCTGGGCCCGATCAGGAGTCAGGAAACAGCTGAGAAAAGCATCAGGGAGCTGGTGAGTCCCGGTCACGGCAGCGTCAATAACGCTGTTACAGTGACACAAGATATCAGCCCACTCTGGGCTCTGATGCCCAAAGGTGCCCCACAAGGTCTAGACGCATAGACACTCAGATGCTCGTAGATTTCATCAGAAATTGCTGTTTTTTTGTAAACTTGATCTTTGTTTAGTTTTGCAACTATTTAATAAGTGCTCCCATTCAGTCAGAAAGCAATTATTTTGCATTTACTCCGCCAGGCATTGGGCAAGGAGTGTGAGAAACAGAGAAGCACCAGTCATTTGCATCACGCCCTCCAAAGGCTTGCAGCCTACTGGAGAAGACACGACCATAAAAGCAAAGTCCTGGGAGTTGCCTGGTGGTCCAGTGGTAAAGAATCCGCCTTACAATGCAGGGGACTAGGGTTCAATCCCTGGACAGGGAACTGAGGTCCCACATGCCGCGGGGCAACTAAGCCCGCGCAGCGCAACTACTGAGCCGGCGAGCCTCAACGAGAGAGCCCACGCACTCTGGAGCCCACGTGCCACAACTAGAGAGAAGCCCGTGCACTGCCACGAAGATCCCACATGCCTCAACGAAGATCCCGCATGCCACAACGAAGACCTGATGCAGCCAAATAAATAAATTTAAAAAAAAAAAAAAAAAAAAAAAGCCAGTCCCCTTACAATGGCTTATAAGTGAGAACAGCGCAGAGGTGGGGATACTTCTACCTGCAACAACAGAGAAGGCTTTCCAGGGAGCGAGCCCTCTGATGAACTGGCAGGGGTAGGGGGAAGGGCGGATGGGAACATCTCTCAGCCAGAGGGCACAGAGTCTGCAAAGAAAGGGAGGGAGAGCTTGCCCAGCCCGCTTGGGGAAGAGCTACGATATCAGAGTGGCTGGAATCAACTTTGCGAGAAGAGATTTTGTGGTGAACAAGGTCAGGAAGTTAGTAAGTCGGGGATGAATGAAGGCCGTTGGGAGCCAGGATCAGTAGGGGAATCCAGGTGAGCTGGTACCTTTCACAGCTTCCAGGCAGAGAAGGCTGTGTGCTCTGCTTGGAGGTTTAGTTTGAACAATGCTCTGCATACGCTGTCTGCAAATGACCGTTTGGCTGGGTGCACAGCGGACGCTCAGTAAATGGCTCAGGCGGTCAGATGAAGAGTCCATGGAGTCATAGGAAATCTTTGTCAATGAATTTGCACAAACTTACACGAATATGTTTATGTGCTTTAGCTGAGCGACACACAAAACAAAAATGGGAGTTCCTGGGACATTTTCTCATGCTGTACAAAAAAATTACCTGAAAGCTCATTTTCAGAGAAACCAAATATGGGACCCAGGGGTCTGCATTTCTGGGTCTTAGAGAATGACGGAAACTTGAGGATTTGTAGCCCTCTCCTTGACTCCTGAGAGCCACAGGCGCCCGGACCCCAGGCCCAGTGATGGATGGAGGGTTACCCTTCACGGCCAGCTGCAGACACCCGTCCCAGGCAAGAGGCCGAGCTGTTGCCTAGATTCTGTCCATTTTCTACCATGTTAGGAAATTTATCTTGAGAAAGCACATTCCTTCTGAGTTCACCCCATAATTAGCATTTTGTACAAAAAAAAAAAACAACCTCGGAGCTGAAATTTCTTCTCCTGCCTCCGCCTAACTCAAGTCCAGTTGGTTTTCATTTATTTCACTGTGTACTTTGGAATCGGAGCCCTGCGCTTTCCTTAACTCCCACCACCTGGGGGATGTTATTTTGTGGGGGGCAGGGACTCTGGCTCGTCCCCTGCACCCACCTCTTTCTCCACGTGGCCTCCCTCTACACAGAGGGAGAGAGAGAGGGAGAGGGAAAGGGAGAGGGAGCGGGCCTGGACCCTTCCTGCACTCGGGGTAGTGACTGCCTTCGGCCAGAAACTGCAAAGCCGGAGCCAGCAGGGGCATGGTTCTCTGAAGCGACCCCCTGTGCTTGGATCACATATTGGGGGGAGGCTAATCAAGATGGGATGTGTGACTTCAAAACAGCTGGGAAGCATTACAGGTCAAAAGTTGAAATCAAGTTAAGAGCCATCGGAATGCACAAGCCCCGTTGTTTCCAACCTGTCTCCCCCTCTAGTCTGCACCATGCTCCTTGTGGACAAGACGTCTCAGGCAGGGCTGGTGTTGACACAGGGGCCCAGGAAGGTACATTCGTGAAGGCGGGGCCGCAGAGGCTGTCTGAGCTTATTTCTTGGCAAAATAAAGAAGGGGTCAACCCCAGGGGAAAATATAAACGAGGGACATGTAGAGTCAGAATACGAAAGCTGAAAAGATGAATCATTCAAACCCCTTCATTGCAAGTGTGAAAACAGGCCCAGAGAGGCGAACATATTTAAATCATGCCACACGCCTGTCCAAAACCCGGTGGCTTATGCTTGCCATTAAGATGAAGTGAAATTTCTCTGGCCTATGAGGCCTTGGGTGATCTGGTTCCCCCTACTGCTCTGTTTGCTGGGGTTACACCGCACCTTTTCCACCATCCTCCTGGCATCTTAGCATCTTCTCCACTCTGGAGATTCATGAAGTCCTTTCCCACTTCTGAGTCTGAGGACTCGTTATTTCTCCTTTCTAGAAGATGTATTTTCCCCTCAGTTCCTCTCTCAGCCAGTAGGTAAAACACTACTTCTTCAGCCTGGCCTCTGATGAAACTGTCCGGAGTCCCTCCACAGGAGCCCTCTCTCTTGTAAATTAGCTCAGGTCCTTCCCCGCACCGCACCGGCTCCGTCATCTTCTCCACTTGTTCCTTGGTTACAGTTGCCCCTCCCATTCCAGCAGTAGAAGCTGCTGAGGAGGAAATTACCTGTATTCTGTTTTGCTGTTACAGCCTGGTGTCCAACACATGACAATTGTTCAATACGTATTTGATTAACAGGTTAATCAATCAACCAGTTAGACAATCAATGAATTCAGTGATAGCCTCTTATTGTCTCAGGGATTAAGCACTGGGATGTGTGGAGATTAAAGATGGCCAAAAATTACTTCAGGAGGGGGCCTATGACCCTCCTCTGGAGTCTAGGTGGATCCTGCGATGTTTTAGTTAATAGAAAAATGTCAGAAGTGGCCTGTGCCACTTTCTCAGCTTTAAGAGACCGACAGCTTCCACCTGCAACTGTCTCTGGGAGCCCTGAGGGGCTACCCTGAGATGACCACCAACCTAGAGAGACCACATCAAGTTGCTTCAGTCACTAGCCCCAGCAAAGCCCCCTGCCCAGCCATCCCTGACAAGTTACCAAGTGGAAGGAGTCACTTTGGACCCCCATCTCCCAAACATCTCAGCCACCAACTGAATCCCATCAAGTGACCTCAGCCAATACCACAAGGAGCAGAAGAAACACCCAGCAGAGCCCTGCCCGAATTCGGTGACTGTAATTGATGGGGATTGGTTTCAGCTGCTACATTTCAGCTTGTTATGCAACAATAGATAACGACCACAGGGCTCTATAGCCAGATGGTTTGGATTCAAAACCTAGGCCCGCCATTTCTTTAGTATCTGGGTGACCCCCTACATGTCGACCTTCCTTAACCATCAACAGCTGGATCATCTGCAAAAGGGGCGCGGCGGGATTCCCCACCTGAAGGGTTGTTAGGAGACTAAATGGAAATCCATGTCAAGCGCTTAGCAAGGTGCCTAGCTAGTGATGCCAAATGATCAGTAGGCTTTTAGTTAACATTATCCGTATGCTCTTTGACATATCCTTCCAGCTAAGTAGAGCTCTTCTTTCATATATGAGTCAGGAGAGAAGAGATTCCATGCACTCAGATCACACCATTCACTTGCCATTAATTCATCTATAGGTCCCATCACCAAAGGGAAAAGTCCAAAACTCATTATGATTTGCAAAGCTCTTGCCCTGCCTATACTCAGAGCACCGTCCCAGCCCCTCCTCCTCTCAAATCCTGTTCTTAGCCCTACCTGCCCACCCACACACTCCCAACAGCAACAGGAAGGAAATGGATAAATATTTCCACAGTGAATTCTTCTGAGTAGAAGGATTATAGGCTTATTTGCTTCCTTCCTTGTGATTCACTTTTGTATTTTCTAAACCTTCTACAGCAGACACTTTATTTTCATAAAATATAATAAAGCTTACAAACAACAGGAAGTGACGACTTCTTCTACTAGAAGACAAAGACGCTATTTTACTCCTGTCTTCCTCATAGGATCCACCTGAATGTCTCTTGTACTGTTGAATAAATGAATGAATGAGCTAAGAGGGGTGCACGGCTCATTGTGTATACATGGGCAGGGTAGCCTCAGTTTATACACTAAATATATTTGTAAAAATATAAACTTTAAAAGTTCTTTTTTTTGATTATCAGTTTTTGCTGTTTTTTTGTTTTTTTTTTTAAGATACTTATGGTGAAGCCTTTTTTTAAATGAAAAAACCCTTTGGTGAAGTGACCCATCATTCTGCAATTCATTTTTTTGAAACCAGAAAGCCAGAGTTTCTTAACGTGAGTTTCTCCTTCTGCATCTAGGTTTATAAACTAATGACAGGCTCTTAAACATTCACTTAGCAATGAGGAAGTCCCAAGACAGTGCGCTATATTCTGCTTAGGAGAATTCAGTTTAACCAAATATATATAAACGGCGCATACCCCAACAGAGATGAGGTCTCCGGGAACAGTCAACTCCAGAGTACAGATTTGTAGCCACAAACAAGTCTTCTCTTGGGGCAGCACGTGAGCAGACTGGATGTGGCACAGCCTTGGGGGCCCTGCCCAGGCACAGTGGATAAGCTTCTACAAGTCCTTTTCTTCCCCTGTGTTTCTTTCTGCTGCCTAGCTTCCTGGATTCAAAGACCTTGCATCTCCAATTCTTTCACAAGTTTTCTGAATAGGTTACTAGTTCATGTGCTGGAGTTCTGGGCTCTTGTCAATTCACCAGCTCAGTGTAACCCAAATCAGTCCAGCCTGTGTGAGATGAATTCAGTGAACATGGAAAGTGCCTCCAAGTTCTTCACGCCTCCAACGCAGACACAGGCTCTTCCCGAGCTCCCGTTTTGGATTCCTTTTGCATTAGCAGGAAAGCCAACCTCTTTGAACATGCTAGCACTCCCGCCTTCCCCCTTCTCGTCTGTATTATCTCAGGAGAGTTTTGACTCTACGTCAGCCCAACAGCCTTCTTTTTTTGGTCATTTCTCATCACTTAGATCTATAAATATTAATTACAAGCCTCATATTTTAAAACCCCTTTGAGCATACTAACTATGTAGCCACATAAATCAATCCTAAACTAATCTTAGTGGTTCATGATACTTTTGCAAGTTCCAGAACTTTCTATTTTAGCTCCCACGCTTCACTGTTTTTGCTACCAAAGTTATTTAATACTTTTTCAATCTACTAGGCCTTCTTTAGATAAAAGGAACAGAAAGGGAAGGGTGGAGCAAGGGAGGGAGAGAGAGAGAGAAGTGGGGAGAAGAAAAGGAGGGAAGAGGAGGAGGTTGTTAAGAAAAAGGAGACATGAAGGAAACACAGGTGAGAGGGATAAACACTGCGGGGACCTGAAGATCAGGGACCTACTTCTGATTCTCTAACTGGCCCTCGGAGTCCTGAGAAAGTCACTTAGCCTCTCTGGGGTTGGCTTGGTTTAGAAGCTGGCTCTAGCATTTTCTTACTGGCAAATTATCCTCCTACCGTAAGATCTAGAGTTTTCTCTCTTTGTTACCAGACCACCTTCTAAAAGGATCCCAAGGTAGCACAGAGGTACCTCTTTTCTAAGTACTCACCTGAGCAGGTCAAGGAATCCAAGATTACTGACCAATAGGGGTCCCCAACCCCTGCTTCAAGATTCACTGGAGGACACAGGCTCGGTGGGTGGGTATTTCTACACAGCCTGTATTCAGGTCAATTAGCTTTCAGGGCGCATATGAAAACCTAGTTATATGAAAACCACTCAGCTACCCTAGGAATACCTGGGGAAATCCTAGTAGCATTGATTGCTTTGCAGCAGCTATCTTAAGAAGGATCGGGGCAGGCGGTTGGAGAAGTGGGGAGTCAGAGTAACAGAGAGCAGAGTCAGACTGGCCAGGGCTCGAATACCGGGCCCGCAACGTGTTCAACAGCACACCAGGCACCTCACCTCCCAGAGATGCATTTCCCCCACCTGAAAAGTAGAGAAGCTTCTACGTGCTTCATCTGGCTGTTATCCAGAACAAAAGAGACACTGCTCCAATGCACACCACTCGACACCTGACTCAGTTAGCGTTCAATAAATGTGAGCTTTTATTATTACCATATTTCCTCTATGCTGAGACACTATCGATCGGAAGTCAAAGCATCAATTTAATAACTTCTCGGGTGGGGGGGGGGGAAACATGTTCCCATTTTAAGACATCACAATTTCAACAATATTAAAAGGTGAAAAGAAATGTGTCTTAAAAATCAGTGAATTATGGTCTTATTACTGTCACATTTTGGAACCACTTTAAGTCATTTGCTTGTGTACTTGCCTTTTTCCTGTTTTGTCTGGCTTACCCCAGGAAGACACATAGGTTCCATGAGAATAAAGAGATAGTTGTTCATCACTGGGCTCCCAGTGCCTAGGACAGGTGGCAAATAAATATTTGTTTGATAAGATGGTTCTGTGTCATCTTTTCTTTTTAATAAATTTATTTGTTTGTTTGTTGGCTGTGTTGGTTCTTCGTTGTTGCGCGCGGGTTTTCTCTAGTTGCAGCGAACGGGGGCTGCTCTTCATTGCGGTGCACGGGCTTCTCACTGCGGTGGCTTCTCTTGTTGCGGAGCATGGCCTCTAGGCGCACAGGCTTCTAAAGCTTGGGCTCAGTAGTTGTGGCGCACAGGCTTAGTTGCTCCGCGGCATGTGGGATCTCCCCAGACCAGGGCTCAAACCCATGTCCCCTGCATTGGCAGGCAGATTCTTAACCACTGTGCCACCAGGGAAGCCCCTCTGTGTCATCTTAATATGAGGGCATCACTGATTAAAACCCCACTAATGTTGCCATTGGTTCGTACAATGAAATTTTACCACGTCTTTTCAATCCATTTCAACTTAGTTCCTTACCAGCCTTGGAAGAGAGGTTTGTTTGTTTGAATGTGTATTTGTTGAGAATTGGTATTTTCCTTGAACTATACACACAAGAAATGAGGATGAAAGCAGATAACAACTGCAGAGCATCTACCGTAACCCCTGACACAGAGGTAACAGTCATAAATCACACTTGAAATTGAATGCAAAGCAAGGGTGGGGTACGGGTCCTAGTTGGCTTAAAAAATATGCTGTCAATTTGCATGTCCTTAGGATCTGTAGATATGCATCAGACATTAATAAATATCTATTTATGGAATCAACTAAAATTTCAACTTACAAACCAAAAAAATAAACATTAACATAATCTCCCCAGTGCACATGACTTTTACTTGCCCATTTATAAACCAAACATTCATTCTTTCAATCAGCAAGTATTTACTGAGGGCCTACAATGCGCTGGGCATGTGCCATGCGCTGGGCGTGTGCCAGGTGCTGGGGGTAAGAAGAAAGCTAGGATGGCCTGGAGGACAGGGAAGATGAATGAGGAAAACTTCTGTATATACAGATCATTGCTCCATCTCAGGTAGAAACAGGCACTGGCTCATGGCGGTGGAGCCCCAAGGTAGGGAGCCGGAATGATTTCAAAGAAGAGAGAGTGTTATCCCCAACAAAATGACTGGTGGGGGGAATCTCTGATTTTCCATGACTCCAGCCCTTTCAGAAGATTTCCTATAGCATTAACCAAATCCCAGGCCAGGACACCTGTCAGACTCCAAGTGATGATCTAGGGTCTTGTTGAAAATGAAATGGCTTCTTAGGAGAGGAATGCAAATTTTACTTATTAACTTGCCTTGCAGGGGAGGGGGAGGTAATCACACAAATAAAAGTGACTTTTAACTTATCATGAAATAGTAATTTTCAAATAATTAACATAAACAAGCAATTGGGTCCCCTTACCGCAATCATGAGGAATGTGTTTGACAAGAGCCTGTGCCAGGGTGTCCTCTTCCTTAATGACGATGAGGAAGATTCATTAGAGGGGTAACAAGGACTCTTCATGTGAACAAGGACTTAAGAGGAACTGAGCAGTAGAGAGAGCTGTGAGCCTAGCTCTCAGGCCCAGCTCTCAATAGGTCATAGCTGGACTGACCGGATGGACAACACGAGAAGTCCCAGGATGTCAGACTCGGCTTCACAGAGATGGGGGCAGGAAGTGTTGTTGGAACAGGATGGCCCTTGGCTGGTTTTCAACCATAAGAAGAAATTCACTATTAGCAGGAAGGAAGGAATGTCACCATAGGCTGAGAGAGCATTGGAGCCGCCAAGGGGCTAATCCAATATGGCGCCAGTATACAGAGAGGAAGTTGGTGATGAAGAGGGAAGTGTGGGCAGCAGCTCATTCAAGATGGATCCCCATTATACAAGGAGCTCAGAGTTGTGTTGTTTCAATTTGCTTCAGTTGGCATTGAGGATACAAGTTGTGAGCAGGAAAGTGATACTATCGGATGTGTGTTTCAGGAAGATAATTCTGGTGGTGCTGAAGTTCAGCTGGGAGAGATGAGAAACACAGGAATGGAAAACAGTTACTGCAATAGTTCAGGTGACGGATGGCAGGGTCAGAGCTCATACACTGAGGAGGTGGATGGATGAGGCTTGGCGATCAATTAGCTGAAAAGGAAGCGGGTGAGGAAAAACACCCTGCCTGCTACATTATTAGAATGACGATGGTTAACCCCTTATGTTCTCCTAAAGGAATATACTGGAACACTTACAGCAGCACTCTCCCTAATGGCCACATCGAAGTTACCCAACGTCCATACAGGTATGAGAGAAAAGCTCTCCAACAGAACGGTCAACATGGGTGAAATGCACACACCAGACCCTCCATACACCCACCAAAAAACTCAACCAACCAACCACTAAACAACAACAACAAAACAGAGTGTATACTGTATGATCCCATTTATGATAAGCTCAAAGCCAGTCAAAATGAACTTACGGTGTCAGAAATTATGAGTTAACACTTTGGTGGCGGTTCATACCAGGTCATGATCCTGGGAACACGGGCACCCATAGGGTGAGTTCTGGGGTTCCAGTTCCAAGTTCTGGTTACTTAGGTGTGTTCACCGCGTGAAAAATCCATCTAGCTGTATACACATGATCTATGTGTACTTTCACGCAAATATATTATACTCAGAAATTACAAAAAATAAAAGTATCCTTATTTGCAGTGCCTGCTGTGCAACATTAAAGCAATGTCAATAATCACAGCAACAACAACGATGCCTTCCACTCTGGGAAGCCTAATCCTATGTGCTAGAAACCGGTAGGTGCTGGCTGACAGCCCTCTGTGAGATCAATTTTAACTCCCATTGTACAGATAAGAACGCGGAGGCTCTGAGATGTTAAGTAACACCTAAAGCCACCACATTCTTTAGAAACAGAGCGGGCATTGGAACCCAAGAAGCCCTACACTGGGCTGCCTCATGATTCTACAAGAGTGTTTCAAGAAATCTGGCTGTGATTTTTCTACTTTAGGCATTGACACCGCTGTGCCTATACGACCCTACTTTTCCACTATAAGCCGGATCTGTCACCCACGTATTTCCAAACATCTGGGTTATCGATGTACTATTTTAGCACTCCACAACGTGCTTATTCCACCCACAATCCGAGACCTCTCCCACACACGTCTTCCTTATGAAATTTTCAATCAAACAAATGAATTCAACCCAGAAAAGCAAACACATTTTGGATAGAACACTTGTCTTTTTTAATCAGTTTTTGTGTTTCCTATATAAACCTGCAGCCCAGAGGTACTATTCCTGAAAGCATTTTGTAATGGAAGATTTTACCTAACTGCTGTTTAGTATTGTCGTTACTATCCTTGTTATTAATAATAATGATTTATAGAAGAGGGTGAGGAGACACCGCTCTCTAGAGAGTAGGAACAGCAAACCTGATTTGATACTTAAGTCAGCAAAGGTAATAAAGAGCAGACGCCAGGGGAGAAGTTAAAACAGACGGCTCTGTCTTGGGTCGACATTATCTTCAGGGACCAAGAAGCAGGTAATATGAAGAACAGGTTCAGCAAAAATGGAACTCAAGGACAAACATTTCCTCCACGACGACACAGCAAGAGATGCGGTCTGCTGAAATTCACAGAGCCTCGCCAAAGGCTGGGACACCTTGACAAATTAACTTCTGACATGGAGACATACCAGGAGAGTTTCCAGAGCGGTTCAATAAACAAGATGGCACGTGACCTTTGCAGGACTGCTGAGAGCTAGGCAGGGGTGGCATAGCTTCACACCTCCACGCCTGTCATACTGGAGAAGCAAAGCATCACATGACCACATTACAGAACACCACCCTGACGACTCTACCCTGTAAACGGGCTAGAGCCGGCTGGCAAGGGATCTCAGGAGCTATCCTGTCAGCAGTTCACAGACATCACTGACTAAAAAAGCCACTTGGGAATCTTGTTAAGGATCCAAATTCCTGGATCCTTAACAAGGATCCTAGCCCCATCTTAGACCTGGGGGGAAACCAGGAACTTCTATTTAACAAACCAAACTTCCTAAGGAAATAATTATAGAAATAAAAGAAGAACTCAGGTCTTCAGAATGATAGACCCACTGACAGCACTGCAGAAGATGAACAAACAGAAAACCCTTCCCTAGCATCCTAGTGAGCGTCCAGACTAGCAAAGATGAAGAGAAAATCCTGAAAGCTTAAAAGGAAGAAAGGTGTTATCTTCTATGGGACAGTAATCAGATTCGCATCAGTCCTCGCCTTTTGAGGGAAAATGCATTTCAATTATACGCTAAGACCACGTACATATAAGGACACTAACGTTTCTGCAGAGAATGGTTTCTGCAAAACAGCAATAAAATTGAGAATATACTTCCGCGAAATGAAAAAGAAATCCATGGAAAATAGAAAAGGGGTCCAGGAAATCCAGGGAAGAATGGAAACTAAACCCAGAGACGAATAAAATGAAATCGCAGGATGACAAGTGTGCAGCAAAAAGCAATCAGTCCAGATGGGAACAGGAAGTCGACAGGTGCCAGAAATAACATATTCAAGAGGGGAGTTGACTCTCTCATCTCATTTGTATGATGAAGAAGCTGCAACCCCTTAATGGGAAAACGAGGGCATAGATTTTTCTCTGTCGCGAAAAACTAAAGGAACCCCCCGGAAAAACAAAAGCATGTATATGAAAGGCATGGGCTAACAATGAAAAACTAAAATGCAGCCTATTTCTGAGGAATTCATTGGGCATAAGAAAGAAAGTTGTTATGTTTTCCCCATAGTCCTTCAAGTGATGTGAGTTTAGGGCACAGCCTTGCATTCCCTTCTCTGAGTCCAGCCAGCCCACGTGACTGCGGTCAGTGCCGTGGACACTGAGAGCTCACAGAACATACTGGCTCTGAGCAAGGGCTCTGAGGTCATGGGCGGAGCTCATACTGCATGTGCTGCTTGTTCTGTGTCCTTGGAAAATTTACTTAACTTCTCTAGGCCTCAGTTCTCTCCTTTCTAAAATGTCACCGACCTCAGAGGGATGTTACAGAGATTACATGAGCTAATATATAATGTATTTAGAATGGTTATTGAAATAATAAGCATGCAAACAGTAGAGGTCATCACTGTTACTGTTACAATATTAAAATATAGAAAGGATAGTTGATTTTTGATGTAAAGGCTGTTATTAAAATCAGCCTCTTACCAAAACATAGAAGACTGAGCCAGAATTAAATATCATAAACTAGGGCCTCCCTGGTGGCGCAGTGGTTGGGAGTCCGCCTGCCGATGCAGGGGACGCGGGTTCGTGCCCTGGTCTGGGAGGATCCCACATGCCACGGAGCGGCTGGGCCCGTGTGCCATGGCCGCTGAGCCTGCGCTTCCGGAGGCTGTGCTCCGCTACAGGAGAGGCCACAACAGTGAGAGGCCTGCGTACCGCAAAAAAAAAATATATATATATATATCATAAACTAAATGTAAAAATCAAGAAGGGAAAATAAAAATACAGCTGACAAAGCAGGGAGGAAGGAAGGAGATGCTGCAGAAAGAGGAAGGGGGTTGTTAATTCCTTCATCGAAGATGGAAGCAACCAGAGACTGTACAAGATAAATAGATTAAGCAATAAAGAGTTTTGAGCATAAATATATAACTTAAAATATGTAAATAATTTTTCATTAAAATTGTTTAATTTCTCAGTTATACTTACATAAGTATATTTTACCTACAAATTATCTATAATATTTATAATACATAAACATACAGAGAAATAATGTTGAATGTATCTATACATTATATGTAATTATAATAAATAATCAACCCATTCATTTAAATGTAATTTAAAATAAGAAAACAAACAGTAAACATGATATTTCTAAATACCAAAAAGCAGGTGGTGGAGAGGGAAGGAGAAGTGAGAGGTAACAACCACTGACCTTGGCATAGTGCTTATTCCATGCCAGGTACTGTTCTAAGGGCTCTGCATATATTATCTCATTTAATCCTCTAACAACCCTAAAAGTTAAATATTATTATGCTTCTGCTGATGACCATTTTACAGATGAGGAATTTGAGGCAGAGAGAGACCGAGTATCTCCCCAGGCCAGTTGACTAGTGAAAGACCAGTGACTCTTAGCCACTGCCTTCTGCAACCTCTAACAGTGCTCAGCTTTCACAGCAGGGCAGTGGTCATAGTGGTTTACAGGTAGGATTTAGTGTTAGGGTGGCAAATGCCAAAGGAAAAATTAACAACTGTAGTGGGATGAATGGTGTCCCACAAAAATTTGATGTCTACCCAGAACCTCAGAATGGGACCTTATTTGGAAATAGGGTCTTTGCAGATGTAATTAGTTAAGATGAGGTCACACTGGATTATAGTAGGTCCTAAATCCAAGGACTGGCGTCCTCCTAAGAAGAGGAAAAGAAAACACAAACAGGGAAGAAGCCCAGGTGACAACAGAGGCAGAGAGTGGAATGATACTGCTACAAATCAAGGAACAGGGATTGCTGGGAGCCACCAGAAGTTAGGAAAGGGCAAGGAAGAACTCTTCCCTAGAGCCTTAGTAGGAGTGTGGCCCTGCCAACACCTTGATTTCATACTCCTAGCCTCCAGAACTATGAAAGAATAAGTTTCTGTTGTTTCATGCCACCCGCTACATGATAAGTTGTTACGTCAGCCTTAGGAGATTGATGCAACAACTAACCAAAAACGTACAAGAAAAACAGTTAAAATGAGTGGAGAAAAGGAGAATTTGACCTTGTACTTTACAGCTTTCTGTACCTTTTGCTTTAAAGAATAAAACAAAACAAAGCTATCAGGTGTTACTCTTTGCGGTAGGCAGGCTCTAAGGTGGACCCACCATTCTGTAACCCCCTCTTTCCTCTTCTTCAGTGTGAGTGGGACCTATGATGTGTTTCTAACCAACAGAACACAGCACATCCAGGTGACAGGATGCCTCCTCCATGATCATATTATAGAAGACAGTAATATGGTCTTGTTAGACTCTCTCCCTTGTTGGCTTTGACGAAGCAGGTGGTCACGTTGGGGAAGCCCACATGGCAAGGAACAGAGACACATCTATGGCCAACAACTATCTGGGACCTGAGGGTGGTCTCAACCCACAGCCAGCATGAAATTGGGGCTCCTAGCCCAACAGGCTAAAAAGAACTGAATTCTGCCGACCACGTGGGCTTGGAAACATATCCCTCCCCAGTCCAACCTCAGATGAGACCATTGCCCCATCCAACACCTTGATTGTTGCCTTGTGAGACCCTGGAGCAGAGGACTCAGCCAAGTTGTACACAACCCCTGACCCACAGAAACTGATATAATAAATGTAATAAAGACAAGGGATTTTCAGCCACTAGATTTGTGATAATATTGTTATGCATCAACAGATAACTAACATTCTCCTAAAATTAATAATAGTAATCATAATGATACTTGGAGGTTTTTTCCATTAGCAATAGTTGGCTACAATTAAAAATAAATTTAAGACAACAAATAATTCTGATGATCTGTCAGGTTTGGGAAAAACTCCCTTATTAAACACATAAGGAAACCAAAGCACAGAGAAGTGGAGTGGCAGGGACAGGTCCAGAGAGGAGAAACAATGTGCACACACGTTCACACAGATCACCTGTAAACTGAAACGTCCCTCAAGACACACATCCCCAAGATGGAGAGGGCTCTCCATCTTCCATCTCCTTGCTGCCTGCACAGTGACAACTGGAATTAAAAAAAAAAGTAGTAAAGAGCAAGATAATTGCTCAAATCAAGGGCAAAGATTCAGTTTTGTCTTAGGTTATATTCACGGCAAGTGCTATTCCTGACATTACCCCAGCTCCTGGGAGGGTAGATGTGTTAAACAGGCACTTATTAGACAATTTTTTTGACAGCTGCTGCCTTTGCAATTACTGTAGTATATTTTTTTTCTTCTGAATAGCTCTAGATTTGTTTTTGTCTGAGCTGAGGTGGAAAATTGAAAAATAACGGATCTGACGATAATTGACTTTATTAGAAATATGAATGTATTACACACGCCATATATTAAAAGCTCATTGCTTTTATATTGGCCTCACACGCTGTATACTACTTTTATGGGTCCCGAGTCTCCAATGCTCCCCCTTCTGTACTGTTCCCATCTACTTTATGTTCCTCATTCCCTGTCATGCGGAGGAAATAAATGGTTAAAAATCTACGTGCTCATCAGACACAAGCCAGAGTTAATAAAGCAAAGTGTGCAGGCTTTCATAATTTAAGATATTGCTATGAGCTGGTGTTGCCAAAAATGATGCACTTATTGAACCATAAACACAAGCAATTAAGGTGAGATGTTGATTACTGTGAAGAGAAGCCCCCAATAATACAGAGAAGCAAAGGCCGCAGAGGGAGTCTAATTTGCATAAATATCTCTGGAATCCTGCGAGATCCAAGGAGAGCTGCAGGAGACCCTTTTGCAAAAGGATCCTGGTTTCTCTTGGGAGGAATCCTGAGAAAGTCGCTGCACAGGGAATTCTGCACAGGGAATCACAACCACCAGGCACAGAGCAGAGACAAAGGCTGGCTGTTTCTTTAGTGCACAGTCAGGAAGGAAAGCAGTCCCTCTGAGATAGAAGGAAGGCCTAAGACACGTGGCAAACCACAGCCGAAATGAAATGCTGTTGAATTTTACCTAGCACAGCATCGCTCCAGGCCAACATTGAAGAACTCACTGGAGAAAGCTGGGAACTCAGAGAAAGAGGAGGAGACCCCCTGCCGCTATCTTGAATGGCTGGACACCCCCAGGTTAGCCAAAAAAGCTGCTCTGATTTGAAGGGCTGAGCAGAAAAAGCCTGGATCGACAGCTGGCAGAGTGCTGGCTGATGCCCGTCTGCAGAAGGGGCTAGAATCACAGAAGCGAGAATGTATCTTAGTTGCCGCAGAGGAGGGAACGATGTAGGGATGGTTGGAAAAAGAACTAGGTGACAGGTCTGGACAAATACTTAGCAAGAGCTGATCCCCTACTCTACCCGGCCCTAAGCCCTCAACCACCCCTGCAGCTAGAGGTGCAGGAACAATTAATGACACAATAGAAATCTCTGAACACTGATTGTGTTTTCATCTCTTTCTGGAGTAGAAAGGCAACCCTGATTATGGAGAACTGTACCTGAAAATTCCCAGGAGCACGGCACATGGGAGATGCCCCACAACTGTTCATGGGAGAAAGAAAGAGAAAACAAGGGATGGATAGATGAACAGATGGAGTGAATGGAATGAGTGAAGGTGTCACTGAGACACCACGTAAGGCCAGGACTGATGTTCTGAGTTTCCTTGAGGAGGCAGCGTAGTGGAAAGAGCACGCCAGGCAGAGCGCCCTGAGACACATGGTCAGCCCGGAGCAGGGGGAAGGCAGGCGAGGAAAGAGAAATGAGTGGCCAGCCAGCCACATGATGCTGGCTCAACTAGGTCCTTCCCCTTCTGCCCGGAGAAACTCCGCAGGCACGCCTTACAGCCTGACGATCAGCCTCTGCAAGCAGTGATTGGCATGCGTGAACCCAGCACCTTCAAGGAGACTGACATTTGGGCAGACAGGTCCAAATGTCACCAGCCAAAGGCCACAGTGCTTTGCAGCCTGGCCGGGGCCACTCAGACAGGGAAGGTGACCCTCAGACCAATACAATCACCCTGAGTAGTGGTCTGAAATTCACTGCCTGCAGCCAGTTCATTTACGCAGGAGGCATCTCTGCGCTGGAATAGATGCCTCTTACCAGGGTGTGGGAAGCCAGGGAAAGGAAACCAATGTGTAGAGATCACCTATTTGGGGCCAGGCTCTGTACTAAGGGCATAACACCAGCCTGTTGAGTAGTCAGCAAAACGCTAAGTCAGGGTTATTAGCCCTCTTTTAAAAGAACTCGGGCTCAGATAAATAAGCGGTCTTTTAAAATTGACATGGATGATAAGAGATAGAACCAGGATCAAATCTGGATTTCCTGAGCCACGGAAGTCTTGTTCTTCCTACTGGTCTACACTTTGGACACTGACTCCAAGAGATGCAGAGCTATGCAAGGCGAGATATTTTCCAACGCAAAGAGGCAGAGAGGGAGGAATTTTTAAAGTGTTTCTTCGAACACTGCTGTTGCTATTCTGCAACTGAAGGAGAAATAATTCCTGAGGCAGACGGAGAATAAGATGCTCCACAGGGGTAGCAAGCAGAGAAGGAAGTGCCCTATTGTGCACTGGGCTTTGTATTCGTCCAGAATTCCACGGTACGTAAGAGGGAGGCTGGGAGCAGAGTTGAGTCATTGTTGCTGGCAGGATTAGGGTCAGGGCAGACGCTAAAGCAGGGCGTCCCCAACCAGGCTGCACAGCAGGACGTGCGCGACGAGGGGAGCGAGCGAAGCTTCATCTGCCGTTCCTCATGGCTCCCCATTGCTCGCATTACTGCAAAGGACCACCAGGAAGGTAAAGTAAGTGAAGTACAGGAGCCTGGAAAACTTCGATACATTGTGCCAAGTGAGGCAAAAAAGGCAAGGGACGCAGAGGTCCAGGATTCATTCAACAAACATTGCTGAGTGTTGTATCTGCTGCCCTCAACCCCATGGCTAAAAAAGCTCAGGGGAGGAAGTCTTGTCTACATAGCAGTTGGAATCAAGGAGGAGGACAGACACGGGGAAGGACATGGGCAAGGTTACAAGATGATGCTCTCTCTAGGGAAATGTAGCTTCCAAGACCAAGTCTGTAGGATTGTGTGATTTAATTCATTTATTCAATAAATATTTATTGAGTGGCTCCCATGGGACAGACGATTATAGGCATAGATCAGTGAACAAAATAGATAATAAAGTCTCTGATCTCCTTATGCTTGTGTTCTTGGGTAGTGTATCATGTCTATGCCCGGTCTCGGCACATTTATTTTCCACATGTCTATCAAAATAGTCCTGTGGTCTCCCTCCTCAGGGAAGTGGATGGCAGGGATTGAGGGTGAGGTTTTTATACACAGGCAGCCCTAGATTTGAATCCTGGATTTGTCACATCCTAACTAAGAGATCAACTAAATCTAACACATTGCAAGGGTATTTTCTCACTTATAATAAGGGGGACAATAATCTTTTCCTTGAAGGGGTTTGAGACAAGCTCATTTGAGTATGTGAAAGTATCTAGCCTGACATATAGACACTGAAAATACAACACTCTCTCTTCCTTAGTTGAGCCCTCTAACTCCCCCAAGCCTAAATTACTGTATCAGATTGTAAACCACATACCCCTGCTTCCAATTCCAGCTCTGTCCCCACAGCAGCTCCTGCAGACTGTGGACATCTGCATCAATTGGAAACACTAATTATGTTATCCCACCATAGCACATAGAAAACTCAAATCATCAACTGGGAAAGTGGGGGAGGGAAGAAGCGGGGGAATAGAGGCAAGGAGACCAAAACAAGGCATTTCTCTGGTCAAAAACAACAAATGAGACCCTTTACTGGGACTGTGATCACGGAGACCAGGAAGAAATGCTTTTGAGAGATTTCTGGGAAGTTCTTATCTCAACATCATGCCTGCTGACGAGACATTAGGGCTGAGACAAAGGGAAACACTCAGCATGGCCCAGGTTCTGATCTGGGCTACTGGGTACAGAAGAGTGTTACCTGTAAAGACTCAGCAGGGGCGGAGCAGAGTTACGAGCTGCAGCAGATATGTTACATGTGATGCGTCTGGTGTGCAGGCAGGTGGTGAGAGCAACAAGGAGTTAATGTAAGACTGCATCCTTGATTGGAGAAGACTGGGCAGATCAAGATGCGGGAGCTATTGGGATGTAGCTGGTACCTCTTACCATGAGAGGAAATGAGGTGGTTGGAGGAGAGGTAAGAGAGTGAGAGGAGGGAACTGGGGGTAAAGGACCAGGGACACTGCTGTTTAAAAGTGGACGAGGAGGGGTTCCTGGTGGTGCAGTGGTTAAGAATCGGCCTGCCAATGCAGGGGACATGGGTTCGAGCCCTGGTCTGGGAAAAGCCCACATGCCGTGGAGCAACTAAGCCCGTGCGCCACTACTGAGACTGCGCTCTAGAGCCCGTGAGCCACAACTACTGAGCCCGCATGCCACAACTACTGAGCCCACGAGCCACAACTACTGAGACTGCACTCTAGAGCCCGCGAGCCACAACTACTGAAGCCCACGTGCCTAGAGCCCGTGCTCCTCAACAAGAGAAGCCCGCGCATCGCAACAGAGTAGCCCCCGCTCGCCACAACTAGGGAAAGCCCATGCACAACAACAAAGACCCAACATAGCCAAAAAACAAAAAAGTGGACGAGGAGGTGAAGTCAACGAAGTGAATACAGAAGAGGCAGGCAGAGCCAGAGGCTAAGAAACTTTTCAACTGAACTGTGAACAAGCGTTGGCATCAGGACCAAGGATGGAGAAACATGGCCAAGTCCTCTCCCTTAACTCATAACAGGCAGGATGGGCACACCAAGAGCTCCCTGGGATGTACCCTTCTCCAAGGACTGCAGAGAGCTGCCTTGGCAAATTACAAGAGCAGCCAAAAGATTTGCCTGGAAAATGTAACACTGGAGGAGCCCCAGACCCAAAAAAGCAGAGTATCAGGGCAGCAGTGACCAAGAGTGTACCTCAGATGGGCTGCTCTGAAGATGACGAGTGTTCATTTGGTTTCCTGGGACTTTCCGTATGATTCCTCCCTCCCTTCGTCTGGGAGGTGGAAATGCTTTAGAAAGGAATCTTCCCCGGTTAGAAATTCTCTCAGTTCCTTCTTTTCCTAAATTTTTTTAAAAAATTTATTTATTTTTGGCTGCATCGGGTCTTCATTGCGCTGCGTGGGTTTCTCATTGCGGTGGCTTCTCTTGTTGTGGAGAACAGGCTCTAGGCATGCAGACTTCCGTAATTGTGGCACGTGGGTTCAGTAGTTGTGGCTCACGGGCTCTAGAGCGCCAGCTCAGTAGTTGTGGCGCACAGGCTTAGTTGCTCCACAGCGTGTGGGAATCTCCCCGGACCAGGGCTCAAACCCATGTCCCCTGCATTGGCAGGCGGATTCTTAACCACTGCGCCACCAGGGAAGCTCTCTCGGTTCCTTCTCAACCAGTCAGGCAAGACTGATGGTTGACACAGGAGGTTGACACAGAAGCAATTGGGAATATCATTATTTGCCTTGTATTTATCTGCATTTATGTTAATGGGTTTGCTCTTGGTCAGAGCAGCCACTAAACTAGGGGAAATATTTATTGCACTTAAAGTTTTCCTGTGATGAATTATGTGGGAGTCACAGAATAGCCAATGCACAGAATATGTAGAAAACATTTCCCCTTTCTTGTCTGCTTCTGATCCCAATAGCAGAGGCCTCCTGCATACTTGGGACTAAATCAACTCAATATTTCATATTCTGCTTTCTCATCTGATTGATTTAATGCTTCTTGTGGTCAGACTTTGCAGAGAAAAAGAACACACAAACAATTTCTCTCCCTGGCATGCTCTCTGTTTCTTGATCTTTTTTTTTTTTTTCTTTTTTTTTGATGGGCAATTACATAAAATCACAGGGCTGGGAAGGACCTTTGTGTGCAGTCCTTCCCAGCTCCGTACTGTACAGAAGCACTTGGGAGAAAAAAGAGAGGGAAAGAAGTAACTTTTGGAAGATCTTTCACAGGTCAGGCTGTGGGCTCAGATGCCTCATTTGCATTATCGTATTTAATCTTCATAAAACTCTATTGCCCCCATGGTGAAGATGAATACATTGAGGCTTGGAGATTTAGGCCACAGGTTGGCCACCTACTGCCTGTGGCCCAAATTGAGCCCACTTTCTGTTTATGTAAATAATGTTTTCTTGGACGGCAACCATACTCATTTATCACCTTATGTATCATCTATAGCTGCTCTCAAGCCACAACGGCAGAGCAGAGGGGTTGCCACGAAGACCATCCAGCCCACAAAGCCTAAAATATTTACTATCTGGCCCTTTACAGAAAAAGTTTGCTAACTCCTGGTTTATTAGTTAAATTGCCCTAGTCACAGGTAGTCTGTGAAAATGCATGGAGTACAGATCCCGTTCCCAGTCCAAACCCTCTTTCTTCCATGTTACTGCTATGCCTGTTCACAATATCTACCACATGGAGGACGAACCAATTCAGGTGGCCTCTCTGTGTGATCTATTCCAAAAAAGTACCCACCCACCTACTTACACACCAGTACTTAGAGGTGAAGTAAACTTGAGTGAACAGATACCAATCAAAGGCAGATATTCTTGATCCTGATGGGAGTTAAGAATCTGAAGATGAGAGAAAAAGAAGGTGGGACAGATAGAGGGTGTGAAGAGAGAGGGCTTGAGGGGAACTGAAATGGACAGAAAAAAAACTCTGAGTGCAGGCTCCCTGCGCTGGGAGACTGTGGGGACCAGTCAGAGCTAAGAGACCCAAGAGAGACCAAATGTCATCCGTCCATGGAGCTCCAGTCTACAAGGCATCAGAAGGGTGACACATCTGACCCTGGGGATTGGATCTGAAGTGTGATTTCCACAGAAGCAGAGGGTCTGATTAATCAGAGAATTTTAGGACATCAGGCAAAGAATGGGAGTTATGGGTCATCTGGTCTGATCTTTCATCTGATCCTGACACCTCTCTACAATGCCCACCACCGGGGATGCCCAGACCCTACTTGATCATGTCCAGTGACAGAAAACCTAGTTCCTACAGCACCAGGCAGCTCAAGCAAGACAGGTGATTTCCCTGTGACTGGAACCAATTAATCCCAATTCTCCCTGCAGGAGACAATCAGGACAAACATAACTACCCTTTCACAAAAAATTTCTTAAAAGACACAAAGACAGCTTTGTGTATTTTATGACTTTTAGGACCTTTACAACCGTCCTCTCCAAGTTAAACATAAAAATCACTATTTGTAGACGCCTTCTGTGTATGACCAGATCACCAGGAACTTTATTTCTTATATCCCCAAGAGGTTTTCATTCCTACACCCACTTCACAGGAGAGAAGACTGAGGCTCAGAGAATATAAGTTCCCCATGGTAACATCAACATGCAGGGGTGGCGAGGGGCAGTGGAGAACAAGAGCCAGATTTCCAACATAAGTCATTCTTTGAATCCCATGCAGTTCCTGACACCAGGATTTTGTTTTTGTTTTTGCTTTTTTTTTGGCGGTACGCGGGCCTCTCACTGTTGTGGCCTCTCCCACTGCGGAGCACAGGCTCCAGACGTGCAGGCTCAGCGGCCATGGCTCACGGGCCCAGCCGCTCCGTGGCACGTGGGATCCTCCCAGACCAGGACACGAACCCGTGTCCCCTGCATCGGCAGGCGGACTCTCAACCACTGCGCCACCAGGGAAGCCCTGACACCAGGATTTTGAATTCCCTCAGCAATATGGTAACTTTATTCTGGACTTAAAAAGTAGAAAAGAATAAGTGGGCATGTTTTTATTTGTTTTTTCATTATATCGACATGGAAGAGAAAAAGCAAGTCAGGTTGAGTCAGAGCTATATAAGAAAGACAACGGACCAGTTGAAGAGTATCTTCTTATAAAATTCCTTAGGTTGTTTCTGATGTTTAAAATAAAAATCCGTGGTGCATGTCTCTGTAAATTTAGGAAAGAAATTCACCAGTCTCCCAGGAACAGTCAATAAAATCATATTTCCTTAAACTCATCAAACAGCGGTAATATATATTTGGCATTAATGGAATAAACTTCCTCTCCTTGTTATTTTAAAATCAATAATATCTTTCAAATGTATTTTCATGATAATTCCCTCTAAGAAAAAGTGTCAGAAGAGACAGTTTCATGGACTATAACTTTAAAGACAATGAGGTTAATCAAGCTGGATACATTTTCAAAAATGGCCATGAGCTCTCAAGCCTCCAACGTCACAAAACAGAAATCAACTATAAAATTTTTGTTTGAAGTGGCACCATACAGGCCAATGCCAGTTACCATTTCCAGCTCCTCTTCCTTCAATTCTCATGCCCAACACTATTTCAAATCAGGAACTGGACTTCTGTGGGCACCTTAATGAAGCTGTAACTCCTGTGAGTCCTTCATCTGGGACAACTCCCTTGTGTTACAGATGAAACATCCACCGCCTCATGAGCTGAAAGTCTGACTTCCAAATGCCCAGGGCACTCACTGTCTGACACACACTTACTTTTTGAATATTTTAAAGACAAGGGGATTAGACACTTAAAAATAACAGATTCTGCTTTGCATGAAAATATGTTTCCATCTTAATAATGTAAAAGAACAGCTTGTTATCGCGGTGCATCCGAAGAAAAAACAAATTACACATGCAAATGTTTTTATGGCTAATTAATTCAACTCTGAAGATAAAATTGGGACAGTACAGAATTTCAGGCAGATTCCTAATAAGTTCTAGAATCTAACAATTTTTAACTAAGATACCAGACCATGTATTTCCAGGAGATGAAGCTTCTTGCGGACCCTTACGTTGGTGCCTGATTTATTCCAGGTTTGCAAAGAGCCTTAATAGGCTGATTCGTTATTTGTCCCATCACTTGTACTATGTAAAAAGTTCAGGGTCAAAATTTAGACTGAATAGGTGAAAGTTCTAGTTAACTTGCACAAATTAAAATACCTCCCAGGAAAACAGACTTCATCTACCGCAGTGATATAAAGGCGACATTATAAAACCTATACCAGTTATACAATTAAACCGATCTTTGAGTCTGAAGGCACAACTCCATTTAAATTAGTGGAAAGTACTTGGACTTGGAGTCACACAGATCTGGATTTGAATAATGAACCTGCCAGCTATTTGCTATGTAAGAGGGAAAAACAGTTAAAAGCCCTAATACATACTCATTTTTTTCAGCTGTAAAGTGGGATTTAAAATGTCCATCTTTAAGGGTTTTTGTTGTTGTTGTTTGTTTTCCTTTTGAGGAGAATTAGAACCAAAAATGTATTCGTGTTGGAGGAAAAAAACAAAAACAAACTTTACAACCCCAGCTGCCTTTTATGTATGTTGGTTCCTAATAAAAGAATCCTTTTGTTCTGCCACGAGAGAAAGAGGCCTTGAAAGTCATAAAAATCTTGAGGAAGGCTTTGGACTTCCACAAGGCATGGATAGAAAAGGTGATTAAGCTTGTCTCATCCGGAATTCAGGAATCAAGAAAGACTCTAGATTACACAGTAAAGAAGCTATCTCAGAGCTTGTATACTCAAGAATGTATTTCTTTCCCATCCTAAGGCATCGTTTCTGTGCTATATAATTCCCCAGTTTTCTAGAAGGAGTATCAAGAAATTTGCCTCTTGTTACAGGAGCATCTAATTCCTTCAGCTCAGAAGCAGAAAGAGAGAATTTTTATTACACACCTGATGGTGGCTCCAGACAAGTGGCCGGAGGTCTAGAAAAAGAGTATACAAAAGGCACATAAAGTGTGTGCACACAGAATCACCACACCCTAACCTCTGGCTGGGAAAGATGTTACTGCTCTATGACAGAACTGCCTGGGACTCCAGACCTCCACGTGGCTAAGGAACTGAAGTTGGCCTGAAGGATTAAACACATTTCCCATTATTCATGTATTCCAATAAAAGGGGACTTTTTGGTGTCTCTGCCCAGGATCACCTCTCTGAATGTCCCTGTCAGTCAGGACAGAAAAATACTGAGGGTCACTGGCTGCGAGGCTTGGCATCAGATGGACTTGTTCAGATCACAGAAATCAGGGTTTTAGTTTGTAGTCAGGGGAGACAAAGACCACCTGAACTGGTGTCCCAGAAAAGAGCTGAGAGCAAGGCGAAGGGGCAACAGAACCAAATAATGGTCAGGTCAAAGAAGAACCAGTGGGGCACGGACAAAGAGCTGAAACAGGGCGCTGAGCCTAGACAGGGCCAGGCAGGGGCACCAGGCCAGGACATTGGATTCCCAGCATTTCCCATGTCTTGACAGACTTAGACCAGGAAGCAGGGTTGAGAGGAAGATACCCAGAGCAGAAGTAAGGGGAAGATGTGTCTAGAAAACTGCTAAGGGGCCACAGGCATGGCAGCCAGGACTGGAAGCTTGACCCAAGGATGAGGACTCATGGGACTCCTGTAATGCTGCCACCCCAAATAGTTTTCATCTCCAAGGAATGCCTTAAATCTTGTACCAATATCTGGGAAAAGCCCAAGGGCAGGCAAAAGCCATTCTTCCAAGTCAAGGTAGCAGAGGTCATTTTGATCTTCCTGATGGTGTGAATGAACCCCAAATCCCTTCAAACCATGCTGAATGGATCCAACATGATCACATAGTCTACACTGTCTCTTCTCTAAAATACCAGGAACAGTCAATAAAATCATATTTCCTTATACTCATCTTCCCTTAAATGCTTCTGAATTACTGCCACTGACAATGATTTCTCTGAGCATCAGTCTTCCCATCTATCAGCTGATGAGAATAATATTTATTTTTTATTTTTATTTATTTATTTATTTTGGCGGTACACAGGCCTCTCACTGTTGTGGCCTCTCCCGTTGCGGAGCACAGGCTCCGGACGCACAGGCTCAGCGGCCGTGGCTCACGGGCCCAGCTGCTCCGCGGCATGTGGGATCTTCCCGGACCGGGGCACGAACCCGCGTCCCCTGCATCGGCAGGCGGACTCTCAACCACTGTGCCACCAGGGAAGCCCGAGAATAATATTTAGATGGTGGTAAGTCTCAAGACAGAATTTCAGTAGGAACTAGGGAACTATCCTAGCTCTCTGGCTAAGCAACTCTGAATTCCAGAGTTACGTCTGTCTCATTATTTTGGCTCCTATTTCATGATCTCTGAAATTCAACTCTGAAACAGAAAACAAGGGACGTCCCTGGTGGGACAGTGGTTAAGAATCCACCTGCCAATGCAGGGGACACGGATTCGAGCCCTGGTCCGGGAACACCCCACATGCCGCGGAGCAACTAAGCCCGTGCGCCACAACTACTGAGCCTGCGCTCTAGAGCCCACGAGCCACAACTACCGAGCCCGCGTGCCACAACTCCCGAAGCCCGCGTGCCACAACTCCTGAAGCCCGCGCGCCTAGAGCCCATGCTCCACAACAAGAGAAGCTACGACAATGAGAAGCCCATGCGCCGCAATGAAGAGTAGCCCCCGCTTGCCGCAACTAGAGAAAGCCTGCACGCAGCAACAAAGACCCAACAGAGCCAAAAATAAATACATAAACTAGATAAATAAATAAATAAATAAATAAATAGAAAACAAGGCCACCCATGGATGATCTGAGTCCCTTCTTGGTTAGCACCCTTTGCCTCCATCTTTAGCTTGTGAAGGAGTAGGATTTGCGCAATCATGTGGATGATCTGCATCCCTTCTTGGTTAGCGCCCTTTGCCTCCATCTTTAGCTAGTGAAGGAGTAGCATTTGCGCAAAATCATGTTTTATTTTGGCAGCACAATGTTTAACTTCGGCAAAGACCCAAATGGCATCAGGACTGTTAGGAGTTCAGGGAAACCCACATTCATGTGGAAATTGTTCAGGATTCATAAGTACAAGGAAAAAAAAGAACAATTTCTTTTGCTTTATTAACAGCACTCTGACACCACATGTGTGGGGATTTTCCCACACCAACCAATTCTGCAGTTCTCCAGACTCTGACTGGGTGTCCTATAGTTCATATGACCCTAACTACCTAGAGTCAGTACAGACCCCAAAAGTTAGGGGCTCAGTCCCATAAGACTCCCCCCCAACTTCAGATGCCAATAGCAGTAGTGGGTCCCAGGTCACCACACTTCTGTCCCACTTGGCTACTCAGCAGCTCCTTTAACCCCCTCCTTGGATTCAGGAATTTGCTATAACAGCTCACAGAACTGAGGGAAACACTTACTTATGTTTACCAGTTTATTATAACAGATAAGATAAAGGATCCAGGTGAACAGTCAGAATGAAAGATACACAGGGTGAAGTCTGGAAGGGTCAAGGGGGCAGGAGCTTCTGTTCCCGTGGAGCTGGGGTGCACTACCTTCCAAGCACGTAAATGTCATCACCAACCTAGAAGCTCTCCAAATCCCCTATTTCAGGGATTTTTATGGAAGCTCTATTACATTGGTGTGATTCATCATTAACTCAATCTCCAGCTTCTCTCTCCTTCCCAGAGGATGATGGGGGGCGTGGCTGCAAGTTTCAAGCTTTTAATCATGGCTTGGTCTTCCTGGTGATCAACCCCCATCCTGAAGCCCACCAAAAGTCACCTCATTAGAACAAAAGATGCTCCTATCACCCAGGAAATTCCAAGAGATTTAGGAACCAGGGTCAAATATCAAATATTAGAATAAAAGAGGCTCCTAACAATCCTATCACTCAGGAAATTACAGGGGTTTCGAGAGCTCTGTGTCAGAAACCTGGGACAGAGATCAAATATATATATTTCTTATTACGTCACAAGAGGTGATTGCTATGCAATCCCTATGAAATTACCAATGGCATTTTTTACAAAACTAGAACAAAAAATTTTTAATGTGTATGGAAACACAAAAGACCCCGAAGAGCCAAAGCAATTCTGAGAAAGAAAAACGGAGCTGGAGGAATCAGACTCCCTGGTTTCAGACTATACTACAAAGCTACAGTCATCAAAACAGTATGGTACTGGCACAAAAATAGAAATATAGACCAATAGAACAGGACAGAAAGCCCAGAAATAAACCCACACATCTATGGTCAATTAATCTACGACAAAAGAGGCAAGGATACACAATGAAGAAAAATCAGTCTCTTTAATAACCTGTGCTGTGAAAACTGTACAGCTGCATGTAAAAGAATGAAATTAGAACATTCTCTAACACCATACACAAAAATAAACCCAAAATGGATCAAAGACCTAAATGTAATGCTGGACACGATAAAACTCTTAGAGGAAAACATAGGCAGAACACTCTTGACATAAATCACAGCAATATGTTTTTTGATCCACCTCCTAGAGTAATGAAAATAAAAACAAAAATAAAGCAATGGAACCTAATTAAACTTAAAAGCTTCTGCACAGCAAAGGAAACCATAAAAAAGATGAAAAGACAACCCTCAGAATGGGAGAAAATATTTGCAAACAAAGCAAAAGACAAGGGATTAATCTCCAAAATATACAAACAGCTCATGCAGCTCAATATCAAAAAAACCCACAAACAATCCAATCAAAAAATGGGTGTAAGATCTAAATATACATTTCTCCAAAGAATACATACAGGTGGCCAAAAAGCACATGAAAAGATGCTCAACATCAGTATCAGAGAAATGCAAATCAAAACTACAGTGAGGTATCACCTCACACCAGTCAGAATGGCCATCATCAAAAGGTCTACAAACAATAAATGCAGGAGAGGGTGTGGAGAAAAGGGAACCCTCCTATACTGTTGGTGGGAATATAAATTGATAAAACCACTATGGGGAACAGTATGGAAGTTCCTTAAAAAACTAAAAATAGAGCTGCCATATGATCCAGCAATCCCAGTCCTGGGCATACATCTGGATAAAACTATAATTCGAAAAGATACATGCACCCCAATGTTTACTGCAGCACTATTTACAATAGCCAAGACATGGAAGCAACCTAAATGTCCATCAACAGAGGAATGGATAAAGAAGATGTGATACATATATACAATGAGATATTACTCAGCCATAAAAAAGAACGTAATAATGCCTTTGCAGCAACATGGATGGACCTAGAGATTATCACACTAAGTGAATTAAGTCAGAGAGACAAATATCATATGATATCACTCATACGTGGAATCTAATTAAAAATGATATAAATGAACTTATTTACAAAAGAGAAACAGACTCACAGATTTCAAGAACAAACTTATGGTTACCAAAGGGGAAACATGGAGGGGGAAGGGGTAAATCAGGAGCCTGGGATGAACATACACACACTACTATATATAGGATATATAACCAATTACTGTAGAGCATAGGACCTACTGTATAGCGCAGGGAACTCTACTCAGTATTCTGGGATAACGTATATGAGAAAAGAATCTGAAAAAGAATGAGTATATGTATATGTGTATCTGAATCACTTTGCTGTACACCTGAAACTAACACAACACTGTAAATCAACTATAATCCAATAAAATTTTAAAAACAAACAAAGAGGGCTTCCCTAGTGGTGCAGTGGTTGAGAGTACGCCTGCCAATGCAGGGGACGCGGGTTCGTGCCCCGGTCCGGGAAGATCCCACATGCCGCGAAGCGGCTGGGCCCGCGAGCCATGGCCGCTGAGCCTGCACTCCACAACGGGAGAGGCCACAACAGTGAGAGGCCCGCATACCGCAAAAAAAAAAACAACAAAGAAATCACACACACACACGTGCACAGGCACACACACACACACGGTGATTGTTGTTACTGTGGAAGGACTCTAAGGAAAATTTTTGAAGCTTCATCCTCCTCACTCTTCACCTGTCAAGACAGATGGGTCTTTATGGTAATATTAATAATAGCCAACACTTATTGAGTGTTTACTATATGGCAGGTATGGTTAAATGTATTAAGTGAATTGTCTCCTTCTCCTTATAAGAACCCTAGGAGATGAATACTACTGCTTACCCTCATTTTAGTGATAAGGCAATGGAGTGATGTGGGTAAAGTAACTTGCCCAAGGTCGCCCCACTATAAAGTGGTAAAGCCAGTATTTGAATTCAGGTGGTGATTCCAGAGCCCTAGCTTTAAGTCTCTGTTACACTGTATTCAGAGTTAGGGGACGTGAATGATTGGGGAAGAGATTTTCAGTGGAGGAGGAGAGGGTTGATTTCTATAAACATTGACCACAATGTTCTTGAGGCTGAGACTTAGGTACCATAATGCCAGGGGCATCATAAATTAATAGAATTAACTATACTATACGAGAGTCAGGCCTGTCATCTTCTCTGTAATGACTCCATCTCCTAAAGGGAAGTTTAGAGGAGAGGGGAAAACAAAAGACCAGAAAACTGACCATCTTCCTGAGCCTTCCTGGGGCAGAGCCAGGTCCTGCTCCATCTAATCCTCTAATTGCATTGGTCTTCAAATTCCCAAAGCCTCACCCATGCAGGAATGTGGTGGGGCAGACAAGTACATCATCCTTGCTTTTTAATTCCTTTTTTCATCTTCTTATCACAAGTTCTTTGGTAATTTTCCAATTTCAAAGGAAATATTTGGAAGGATATCTGAGAACTGGATGCGTTGTTTTACACCAAATGCTTTCAACATGAGAATCCGCCCAATTGTACCTAATAAAAATACCCTTCCTGAGCTGGTACCAGGAGGTTTCATTAAAATAGCAGTTGATAACAGAGCTGATTTGGCACCAAGGAAGAAAACATCATGGGCATATCAGGCCTTTGGAACTCAAGAGTGCAGCTGAATCTAAGCCCTTGTTAGTGGTCTTAGGACCTTATTCTGAGTCTTGCCTCATCGGACACTGAGGAATGTATTATGCCAAACAGTGTTGAACTGTCAACTTGAGAGTAGTATTAGAGGTCTTTTCTCTCTCCATCTGGAAGCCATCACTGCCACAATGGAATTGGAAGGAGGAAGGAATTATTCCCAGCTAGTAGAAGCACGGAAGACTTCCTGGAGGAAATGGCATCTAAACTGGGCTTTGATTGTGGGTGAGACCTGGGCATCAAGAATGGGAGAGGGCATACTTGGAGGGGTAATTAGCACAAGTTAAGAGGATGCGAGACCAGGGCTGTGGGTGACCAAGGGACATTCAGGGAATAACTACAAGTTCAGGCTGCCCCGGGTTACAGGGCTGTGGAGGGCATGAGGGCAAAAATGGTCAAACCATCGTCATTGGCTTCTGCTCTTTGGATATAAGTTTATTCATTAACCCAATGCATATGCTGAGGTCTCTTCCAGCTCTGATCATTCCGAATTCTAACTCCATCATTTTGATACAGCTGAAACCTTGGGTATTCTGTAAGGATGAAGGGGGTACTGAGAGCCATGAGCTGAAACCCTGGCAAGCAAAAGCCTCCTTAAATCACGCTAATTTGTGTTTCTCTAGTCTAATTCCAATCCTTTGCGCACGTTGTTTCCCCTGACTGACGTCCTCTCGGCTTTCTCTACTCAGCGTGGTTGGAGAGAAAGAGACTCAGCTCAGATATTGCCTCTTCTGTGTCTAAAGGTTGTCCTCTTCCTGGCCACCTGGCAGCTCTGAGCTCCTGGTTTCCTCTTCCGCTTTCCCATGACACTCTGTCCACCCCTTCAGCCCGGACCACACTGTGCTGAGTTTGTGTGTGTCAGTAACAACAGCAATGGTAACTGTGGATGCCGTTTTCAGAGCTCTCAGGGCCAGCTGGGTTTTCCCTGCAACACTCCATCACTTCCTGATAGCCTGGAATTCATTACCCAGAGGACCTTATCCTAGAGTGAAGAGCGTGGGCCCTGAAGCCAGGCTGCCGGGGTTTGCATCCTGGTTCTGCCACTTATCCGGCTGGGTGAATTTGGGTAAGTTACCAGCCGCCCTGGGCCACAGTTTTTCTCATCTGAAATATGGGGACAACAATAACACTCATCTCACAAGTGTTATTAAAACTGCCATAAACTATCTGAGAAAACGGAGGCCCCCGCGGCTGTGGTGGAGGTTCAGCGAGTTGATGATATATATAACACACTTAGTGCTTGGCACAGAGGCGGTATTCTACGCAGGCATGTTTATTTTATTATGTTTATGCTTGAACTCAGAGTTTCCTATGTCTCGCAACTGTGTTGAATACAGGAGCAGATTTTCCCAAGGTTCCTCCCAGCTCTAGCATTTTCCAGTCCCAGCTGTCACTCAATGGCCTGAGGGGAGGGCAGGGCAGAACCCTTGGGAAGGCCCTGTTACCCCAGCACATCAGGGCAGCCCCCAGCCCAGGGGCAGAGCCTCCACGTCTGGATACTCATCACACAGACATTTCAGGTTAAAGCCTGTGTGACTTAGTAGAGCTATGGAAAAAGCATCCTTCAAAAGATTTTACTTTTTTATTTCTAGGACATGAATTAGGTCTTAAAAAAAAAACAGAATAAAAAAGAAAAGAAAAAGAAAAGTAACTGATCTGTTTTGTGCTAGAGCTGTCCCCGTATCTCCAAACACTTAATCCAGCCGCTCTCATTGTCTGGGATCAAAGCGCCTTCCCCACACGCCGGCTTTGTTCTACTTGGAGCAGAGGAACAGGCTGAAAGGAGAGCTCCTCCAGGCTTCCTGCCCCTCCCTCCCCCTGAACTGTGAGAGAACAAAGAGATTTACAAGGCCAGGATCCCAACTACAAGGTGCTAATGATCAGAATCACATGCACGCAGGTCTGTACGAGTGTTCACAAGTCAGAAAGCTTCCGGGAGGGGGAGGCACTGTTGGGGGGCACCCAGCGGAGCCAGGAACCCAGAGCTCGCTGGATTTGCCTCTTGGAACGCAGCGCACTCCCAGGCAAAAGTGCGTCTCATCCAGGAAGAATGCCCGACCCCCGGGG
Source organism: Delphinapterus leucas (assembly GCF_059928025.1). Lineage (NCBI taxonomy): Eukaryota > Metazoa > Chordata > Mammalia > Artiodactyla > Monodontidae > Delphinapterus > Delphinapterus leucas. Next base: position 40,585,317 of record NC_143148.1, read on the forward strand.
TTGCTCACAGGGTTCTCAGCCCTCTAGGAATCAGGAGGCTCCACCCGGCCCAGGTCCCCTCTTGCACAGCACCTAGAAGTTACTGTTTAGTCTGTGCAGACAGTGGGCAAAGGGTTTGCTCAGAATGACAGAGCACAGGCTCTGGAAGGTGACCTGTTTAGCATGAATCAGAACCACCTCCAGGGCTTGTTGAAATATAGATCGCTGGGCCCCAGGCTCAGAGTTTCCCATTCAGTAAGTCTGGGTAGAGCTTGAGAATTTGCATTTTAACAAGGTCCCAGATGCTGCTGGTTCAGGGACCATCCTTGGAGAGCCTCTGCCCTGTACAACTTACTCTTACAAAAATCATGCAGGGGGCTTCCATGGTGGCGCAGTGGTTGAGAGTCTGCCTGCCGATGCAGGGGACACGGGTTCGTGCCCCTGTCCGAGAAGATCCCACATGCCGCGGAGCGGCTGGGCCCATGAGCCATGGCTGCTGAGCCTGCGCGTCTGGAGCCTGTGCTCTGCAACGGGAGAGGCCATAACAGTGAGAGGCCCGCGTACCTCAAAAAAAAAAAAAAAAAAAAAAAATCATGCAGGGCCTGTTATGGTCTCTAATCTCAGCTTCTGGTTGTTTTTCCCCAAGGAGCAGGAGACCCCATGAGCAATGGAGCTGAGTGAGTGGTCACTGCCCACGCTGGGCCTCTCTTCTCCCTGGTGCCACACGGTCGGGTCAGGGTGGAAACCTCACATCCTGCTCTAAAACCCTTGGTGTAAATCACCGAGATACACGGGATAATGTTGTGAAAAGCAGAGTGGCAGCACTGTGGCAGGGCAGAGGGAGAGGACATTGCTCAAGCAGACTCTCTGGGTCCTGGAAACCCACATAGTAGCTGTGGCCAAGTTACTGCAACACCATGAGGCTCTGTCTCCTTCCTGGAGAATGAGGAATGTGATGGACTGCTCCTTGCTGAGTTGTTAGAGATTCTAGAACCCAAGTATCACCTCAGATCGGGCTCTGTGATAATGTGAGTTTAAAAGCCAACCTCACCTATGTAACCTGCCTCTCTACCTTAAACTCTGTCCTTTCTGTGAGCTTAGCTTTTGCCTGCAACCCGTGGTGGTGGAAGGGATGCTTTGAACCCCAGAGAGCAAAATAGATGCCTTCCTGCCTGAAGTCCCAACAGAAACATGGACACCAGTACCTGTGTATCCCATTACCTGCCCAGGGGCAGGGGCACACAGCATCTCTGTTTAACTGGGCCACGCCCGGGATTCTGACATTCCGGGTCCAGCCTGTACTGCCAGGGAAGCTCCTGTTTCCGGGGAAAGACCCTTGCTGGGGAAACGGTCTCATCACTTGGGCAGGTAAGAACTGAGGCTGCTAGGATTTCAGAGGGATTCTTGCAAGACAGCCTCAGGAAGGAGATGTTACCTCAGACTGGCAGAACAAATGGATTCCCAAATATTTTCCATTTGAAACAGAAGAACTAAAAGTAAAGTGTGGTGACTTTCCTCATCTAGTGAACATCTATAAAAGAGGCATCAGGCCTGACTCCCCCAGGACGCTGCTCAGGGGAAGCCTTGAAAACACATCAGCTTGCGTTTTGCTGCAAGCGCTTTCTGTCCACAGGCTGAGTGTCTGAACCTCTTGGTGAGCAAGTTAAGACCTTCTGTGTGGTCTCGAAAGAATCCAATCAATGACCAGATACCTCCAATGTCACAGAGCTGAAGCATCTGTGAGGGGCAAGGTGGCTCCTGGGCTGCCAGCTGGGCTCAAGTCCCCATAACCTTGAGCCAGGCACACACAGCAGACCAGAGCCCCGCTGCTCAGAGGATCGAAGGAGAGGCTGCAGGTCAAGGCTGAAATCGGGGAGGCCAATAGTGCACCAGCCTCATGAGTGAGAACTGTATAAAAAAGCTGTAAAAAAATAAAAGGCATGACCTGCTCAAATCACTTTTTCAAATATCAGTAGAATAAATGGTATTTCCACAAAAATACGTGGTCAGGGCAAGGTGTCTCCAGCCAGCCTAGGTAGTCCTTCCTTTGGGGAATCCAACCAAGTGCTGTTTCAGGTCCTCGGCCCTCGGGTTTTGACAGCACCTTGAAGGGCAGGCCCATCTCACTGGGCCAAACTCCCACCTTTTAGGCTCAGAGAAGCTGACAGACAAAGGGCCAATCTATTCATAACCCTCCAGAAGCACAAATGCCACAGAAGCCGATGCTTTCCTCTGCAAGACTGGTCTGTCCTGTCCCTATCATCCACACGTTATCCTGTCCCAGGGTAAAAGGTGCCCTGCTAAGCCTCAAATCAGAGCAGGGGCCAAGCTCAGGGTCCACAGTAGGTGAAGGTCAACTCAGAGGACCAAGTACACTCGTGGATCAGAGTTCCTCAGACTCCAGCTCAGGCTGCTTGGCTGATGTGATAAACTGAGGAGCAGCCCCCAAAGACATCCAGGTCCTTATCCCTGGAACCTTGTGTTACCTTAAATGCCACAGGCGGGGGAGGGGGAGGGGTGCAGGTGTGATTAAATTAAAGCTCTCCATACAGGGAGAGTGTCTTGGATTATCCTCGTGGGCCCTAAATGTAATCACAAGGTCCTCATAAGGGGAAGTGAGAGGAGATTTGATGGCAGAGCAGAAGATAAAGGTGATGTAACGACTGAAGCAAGATGCTTCACTGCTGGCTTGAAGATGCTGGCAGAAGGGGCCAAAAGCCAAGGAATGCAAGGAACAGAGCTCTAGAAGCTGGAAAAATATAGGGCTCTCCTGAAGCCTCCAAAGGGAGTGTGGCCCTGCTGACACTTTGAGTTCAGCTCAGTGAAACTGATTTGGGACCTGCGATTTTCTGAATTCTGAGAGAATACAGGTGTGTTGTTTCAGCCGCTAAATGTGTAGTGATTTTTTATAGTAGCCACAGGAAACAAATACAATTGGGCACTGCCTCACTGAACTGTACTCTTCCCTGCTCCCTATGGAATTACCCGTATCCTGCTGTGGGCACTGTCTTTCCCAGCGAGGCACCCACAACACACTGGTCTTCATGTACCTCAGTCCTGCCCACAGGTGATAACCCCCAGGTCACTTCAAAGGAGGTTGAGGTTTTCCCAAACTCTGTAATTGTGCCTTCATGGACACACTTGGTTCATTTCTTCGAGAACTAAAAAGTTCTAGCCAATCAGGGACAGTCACAAAGAACCATCTGGGGTTCAGAACACAGGACCAGTTTTGTCACTGGCACAGGTGGGAATGCAGAAGGTGGTGGGTTGCCCACCTCCCACGCAGATATCAGCTTTTCCCCCAGTCACATCTGGAGAAGCAGGAGGACGGGAGGGGCCCCCCTAGAAATGGATGGAGCCCCTCATCCTCTCAGCAACCTGATGGTTAGCCCCTCTTTCCCTGGGAAAGGGATGAGGAGGACAGCAGAAGTGCTGGTTTCAGGGCTGACCCTTCTGCGGAAGGAGAAGCAGAAGTCCCTTCACGGACACATGGAGAACAGTTGTGTCAACTACTGTCAGGTGGCCAACTTCACCGACTCTGTGCAGTATTTACTAATTTGCTTTTCCAAAGGCAACCTATCCTTCCCTCTCTTCCCAAATTCATGGAGGCCTGCTTGCAAATCACTCCCACGCACCACCTAAAGAAACAGTCATTGTTAGTCAGCATGTCTAGTCAAAGAATCTCAACATCTTTGAACATCATCTGAGCTGCATGGGACATTTCACAGACAGTAAAAGAAGCCCAAGGAACCCCTACAGAACACTGGCGGAAGACCTCAGGCTTCCTAAAAGGCAAGCAAATACCCATGTACCTGGGTAAGGCAAAAGAAAAAAAGGAAAAATAGAGACAGAAGAATAGGGACGGGACCTGCACCAGTGGGAGGGAGCTGTGAAGGAGGAAAGGTTTCCACACACTAGGAAGCCCCTTCACCGGTGGAGACAGGGGGACGGAGGGGGGAAGCTTTGGAGCCACGGAGGAGAGCACAGCAACAGGGGTGCGAAGGGCAAAGCGGAGAGATTCCCGCACAGAGGATCGGTGCTGACCAGCACTCACCGGCCCGAGAGGCTTGTCTGCTCACCTGCCGGGGCGGGCGGGGGCTGGGAGCTGAGGCTCGGACTTCGGAGGTCAGATCCCAGGGAGAGGACTGGGGTTGGCTGCAAGAACACAGCCTGAAGGGGGCTAGTGCACCACAGCTAGCCGGGAGGAAGTCCAGGAAAAAGCCTGGACTTGACGAAGAGGCAAGAGGCCACTGTTTTGGGGTGCGCGAGGAGAGGTGATGCAGAGCACCGCCTAAATGAGCTCCAGAGACTGGCGCAAGCCACGGCTATCAGATCGGACACCAGAGACGGGCATGAAACACTAACGCTGCTGCTGCAGCCACCAAGAAGCCTGTGTGCAAGCACAGGTCACTACTCACACATCCCCTGCCCCGGGAGCCTGTGCAGCCCGCCACTGCCAGGGTCCTGAGATCCAGGGACAAGTTCACTGGGAGAAGAGATGGCGCGCCTCAGGCTGTTGCAACGCCATGCCAGCCATGCAGCACGGGCTCACCCCGCCTTCCAATTGTGACTACCATACCCTTCCCTCCCCCTGGCCTGAGAGAGCAGGAGAGCCCTAGTCGGCTGCTGCTTTAACCCCCTCCTGTCTGGGCAGGAACACATGCCTGAGGGCGACCTACACACAGAGGCAGGGCAAAAACCAAAGCTGAAACCCAGGAGCAGTGTGAACAAAGAAGAGAAAGGGAAATCTCGCCCAGCAGCCTGAGGAGCAGCAGATTAAATCCCCACAATCAACTTGATGCACCCTGCATGTGTGGAATACCTGAATAGACAACAAATGTTCCCAAAATTGAGGCGGTGGACTTTGGGAGCAACTGTAGACGTGGGGTTTGCTGTCGACTAGTGATATGTTCCTGATTTTTATGTTTATCTTAGTTTAGTTTCTGGTGCTTGTTATCATTGATTGATGTATTGGTTTGGTTGCTTTCTTCTTTGTATTTGTTTATTCTATTCTATTCTACTCTACTCTATTTTATTCCTTTTCTTCTGAGCCGTGTGGCTGACAGGGTCTGGGTGCTCTGGCCAGGTGTCAGGCCTGAGCCTCTGATGTGGGAACACCGAGCCCAAGACAGTGGACCACCAGAGACCTCCCGTCCCCAATTAATATCAATCGGTGAGCGCTCTCCCAGAGATCTCTGTCTCAACACTAAGACCCAGCTCTACCCAACGGCCAGCAAGCTCCAGTGCTGGATGCCCCATGTCAAACAACTAGCAAGACAGGAACACAACCCCACCCATTAGCAGAGAGGCTGCCTAAAATCATACTAATTTCACAGACACCCCAAAACACACCACCGGTTGTGGCCCTGCCCACCAGAAAGACAAGATCCAGTTCCACACACCAGAACACAGGCACCAGCCCCCTCCACCAGGAAGCCTACACAAGCCACTGAACCAACATCACCCACTGGGGGCAGACAACACCAAAATCAATGGTAACTATGAACCTGCAGCCTGTGAAAAGGAGACCCCATACACAGTAAGTTAAATAAAATGAGAAGACAGAGAAATACACAGCAGATGAAGGAGCAAGGTAAAAATGCACCAGACCAAACAAATGAAGAGGAAACAGGCAATCTACTCAAAAAAGAATTCAGAGTAATGATAGTAAAGATGATCCAAAATCTTGGAAATAGAATGGAGAAAATACAAGAAAATTTTAACAAGGAACTAGAAGAACTAAAGAGCAAACAAAGAATGATGAACAACACAATAAATGAAATTAAAAATTCTCTAGAAGAAATCAAGAGCAGAATAACTAAGGCAGAAGAAGGGATAAGTGACCTGGAAGATGAAATAGTGGAAATAACTGCTGCAGAGCAGAATAAAGAAAAAAGAATGAAAAGAACTGAGGACAGTCTCACAGACCTCTTGGACAACATTAAATGCACCAACGTTCGAATTATAGGGGTCCCATAAAAAGAAGAGGAAAAGAAAGGGTCTGAGAAAATATTTGAAGAGATTACAGTTGAAAACTTCCCTAACATGGGAAAGGAAATAGTCAATCAAGTCCAGGAAGAGCAGAGAATCCCATACAGGATAAATCCAAGGAGAAACATGCCAAGACACATATTAATCAAAATATCAAAACTTAAATACAAACAAAAAATATTAAAAGCAGCAAGAGAAAAGCAACAAATAACACACAAGGGAATCCCTATAAGGTTAAGAGTGGATCTTTCAGCAGAAACTCTGCAAGCCAGAGTGAGTGGCAGGACATATTTAAAGTGATGAAAGGGAAAAATCTACAACCAAGATTACTCTACCCAGTAAGGATCTCATTCAGATTCTACAGAAAAATTAAAACCTTTACAGACAAGCAAAAGTTAAGAGAATTCAGCACCACCAAACCAGCTTTACAACAAATGCTAAAGGAACTTGTCCAGGAAGGAAATACAAGAGAAGGAAGAGACCTACAAAAACAAACCCAAAACAATTAAGAAAATGGTAATAGGAATATACATATCGATAATTACCTTAAACATAAATGGATTAAACGCTCCAACCAAAAGACACAGACTGGCTGAATGGATACAGAACAAGACTCGTATATATGCTATCTAGAAGAGACCCACTTCAGACCTAGGGACACATACAGACTGAAAGTGAGAGTATGGAAAAAGTTATTCCACGCGAATGGCAATCTAAAGAAAGTTGGAGTAGCAATTCTCATATATCAGACAAAATAGACTTTAAAATAAAGACTATTACGAGACAAAGAAGGAAACTACATAATGATAAAGGGATCAATCAGAAGAAGGTATAACAACTGTAAATATTTACGCACCCAACATAGGAGCACCTCAATACATAAGGCAAATGTTAACAGCCATAAAATGGAAAATCGACAGTAACCCAACAATAGTAGGGGACTTTAACACTCCACTTTCACCAATGGACAGATCATCCTAAATGAAAATAAATAAGAAAACACAAGCTTTAAATGACGCATTAGACAAGATGGACTTAACTGATATTTATAGGACATTCCACCCAAAAACAACAGAATACACTTTCTTCTCAAGTGCTCATGGAACATTCTCCAGTATAGATCATACCTTGGGTCACAAATCAAGCCTTGGTAAATTTAAGAAAATTGATATCATATCAAGTAACTTTTCCAACCACAGCACTATGAGACTAGATATCAATTACAGGAGAAAAACTGTAAAAAATACAAACCCATGGAAGCTAAACAATACACTACTAAACAACCAAGAGATCACTGAAGAAATCAAAGAGGAACTCAAAAAATACCTAGAGACAAATGACAATGAACACACGACAACCCCAAACCTATGTGATACAGCAAAAGCAGTTCTAAAGGGGAAGTTTAGGGCAATACAATCCTACCTCAAGAAACAAGATACATCTCAAATAAACAACCTAACCTTACACCTAAAAGAATTAGAGAAAGAAGAACAACCCCCCCCCGCAAAGTTAGCAGAAGGCAAGAAATCATAAAGATAGATCAGAAATAAATGACAAAGAAATGAAGGAAATGATAGTTAAGATCAATAAAACTAAAAGCTGATTCTTTGAGGAGATAAACAAAACTGATAACCCATTAGCCAGACTCATCAAGAAAAAAATGGAGAAGACTCAGATCAACAGAATTATAAATGAAAAAGGAGAAGTAACAACTGACACTGCAGAAATACAAAGGATCATGAGAGATTACTACAAGCAGCTATATGCCAATAAAATGGACAATCTGGAAAAAATGTACAAATTCTTAGAAAAGCACAGCCAAGACTGAACCAGGAAGAAGTAGAAAATATGAACAAACCAATCACAAGCACTACAGTTGAAACTGTGATTAAAAATCTTCCAACAAACAAAATCCCAGGACCAGATAGCTTCACAGGTGAATTCTATCACACATTTAGAGACGAGCTAACACCTACCCTTTGCAAACTCTTCCAAAATATAGCAGAGGAAGGAAAACTCCCAAACTCATTCTGGGAGGCCACCATCACTCTGACACCAAAACCAGACAAAGATGTCACAAAGAAAGAAAACTACAGGCCAATATCACTGATGAACACAGATGCAAAAATCCTCAACAAAAGACTAGCAAACAGAATCTAACAGCACATTAAAAGGATCATACACCATGATCAAGTGGGGTTTATCCCAGGAATGCAAGGATTCTTCAATATACGCAAATCAATCAATGTGATACACCATATTAACAAATTGAAAGATAAAAACCATATGATCATCTCAATAGATGCAGAAAAAGCTTTTGACAAAATTCAACACCCGCTTATGATAAAAACTCTAGAGAAAGTAGGCATAGAGGGAACCTACCTCAACATAATAAAGTCCACATACGACAAACCCACAGCCAACATCGTTCTCAATGGTGAAAAACTGAAACCATTTCCTCGAAGATTAGGAACAAGACAAGGTTGCCCACTCTCACCACTATTATTCAACATAGTTTTGGAAGTTTTAGCCACGACAATCAGGGTAGAAAAAGCAATAAAAGGAATCCAAATAGGAAAAGAAGAAGTAAAACTGTCACTGTTTTCAGATGACATGGTACTATACATAGAGAATCCTAAAGATGCTACCAGAAAACTACTAGAGCTAATCAATGAATTTGGTAAAGTAGCAGGATACAAAATTAATGCACAGAAATCTCTTGTATTCCCATACACTAATGATGAAAAATCTGAAAGAGAAATTAAGGAAACACTCCCATTTACCATTGCAACAAAAAGAATAAACTACCTAGGAATAAACCCAGCTAAGGAGACAAAAGACCTGTATGCAGGAAACTTAATACACTGATGACAGAAATTAAAGACGATACAAACAGATGGAGAAATACACCATGTTCTTGGATTGGAAGAATCAACATTGTGAAAATGAATATATTACCCAAAGCAACCCACAGATTCAACGCAATCCCTATCAAACTACCAATGGCATTTTTCATGGAACTAGAACAAAAAATTTCACAATGTGTATGGAAACACAAAAGACCCCAAATAACCAGAGCAATTTTGAGACAGAAAAACGGAGCTAAAGGAATCAGGCTCCTGGACTTCAGACTATACTACAAAGCTACAGTAATCAAGACAGTATGGTACTGGCACAAAAACAGAAATACAGATCAATGGAACAGGAGAGAAAGCCCAGAGATATACCCACACACATATGGTCACCTTATCTTTGATAAAGGAGGCAAGCATATATAATGGAGAAAAGACAGCCTCTTCAATAAGTAGTGCTGGGAAAACTGGACAGCTACCTGTAAAAGAATGAAATTAGAACACTCCCTAACACCATACACAAAAATAAACTCAAAATGGATTAAAGGCCTAAATGTAAGGCCAGACACTATAAAACTCTTAGAGGAAAACACAGGCAGAACCCTCTATGACATAAATCACAGCAAGATCCTTTTTGACCCATCTCCTAGAGAAACTGAAATAAAAACAAAAATAAACAAATGGGACCTAATGAAACTTCAAAGCTTTTGCACAGCAAAGGAAACCATAAACAAGACGAAAAGACAACCCTCAGAATGGGAGAAAATATTTGCAAATGAAGCAACAGACAAAGGAATAATCTCCAAAATATACAAGCAGCTCGTGCAGCTCAATAGCAAAAAAACAAACAACCTAATCCAAAAATGCGCAGAAAACCTAAACAGACATTTCTCCAAAGAAGATATACAGATTGCCAACAAACACATGAAAGGTTGCTCAACATCACTAGTCATTAGAGAAACGCAAATCAAAACCACAATGAGGTATCACCTCACACTGGTCAGAATGGCCATCATCAAAAAATCTACAAACAATGAATGCTGGAAAGGGTGTGGAGAAAAGGGAACTCTCCTGCACTGCTGGTGGGAATGTAAATTGATACAGCCACTATGGAGAACAGTATGGAGGTTCCTTAAAAAACTAAAAATAGAACTACCATAGGACCCAGCAATCCCACTGCTCAGCATATACCCTGAGAAAACCATAATTCAAAAAGAGTCACGTGCCACAATGTTCATTGCAGCACTATTTACAATGGCCAGGACATGGAAGCAACCTAAGTGTCCATCGACAGATGAATGGATAAAGAAGATGTGGTATATATATACATGGAATATTACTTAGCTATAAAAAGAAACGAAATTGAGTTGTTTGTAGTGAGGTGTATGGACCTAGAGTCTGTCATACAGAGTGAAGTAAGTCAGAAAGAGAAAAACAAATACCATATGCTAACAAATATATATGACATATATATGGAATCTTAAAAAAAAAAACGGTTCTGATGAACCTGGGGCAGGACAGGAATAACGATGCAGACTCAGAGAATGGACTTGAGGACATAGGGAGGGAGAAGTGTAAGCTGGGACGAAGTGAGAGCATAGCATTGGCATATATACACTACCAAATGTAAAACAGCTAGTGGGAAGCTGCTACATCGCACGGGGAGATTAGCTCGGTGCTTTGTGACCACCTAGAGGGGTGGGATAGGGAGGGTGGGAGGGAGGCGCAAGAGGGAGGAGATATGGGGATATATGTATATGTATAGCTGATTCACTTTGTCATACAGCAGAAACTAACACAACATTGTAAAGCAATTATAGTCCAATAAAGATGTTAAAAAAAAAAAAAAGGAGAATCCCAAGCTACATCCTAGAGCATTTGAATCAGAATTTCTAAGGATTAAAAAATCCAGGCTGCAGGATTTTTTTAACTCTTCAGGTTGTACCAATGTAGAGTCGAGAGTGAGAACCACTGGCTTAGCCCAACCCAGGGAGAGGGGAAGGGGCAGAGGTGGCTTCCTAGAAGTCAATCTGAGCTTGGTCTAGATGGCAATGCACGTTCTAGCAATGAAACACAAGTGTGTGGCTAGGTAGAGAACTTGCTCTCAAACATGGTCACACCATGAAATCACCTGAAAATCTGTAGTGAACGCAGCCTCCTGGTAGCACCCTCAGGGATGGCCTGAGTGCTAGGATAATGAAAAGTTCCCCAAGTATGCAACCAAAGTGGGAAGCAACTACCATGGGCAGAAGGGCATGAACTCATCAGGGTGACTGTCTGAATACGATAGAAGTCAACTTTGGTAATGCCAACAAAGAAGGAATTTACTGCAAGATGTGAATCAGCTCACAGTTGTTGGGAAGCCTGGAGAGAGGGCTGAAACAGTGGGCAGGGATGAGGTAGGCTGGTCCACAGAAGCCACAGACCAACCACGTCCCAGAGTCTGGTGGGAAGGTCTCTGGTCCACCACAAACACTACTGACCCACCAACACTGGATACTGGCACACTGGCCACCAGGCACCAAGGACCCTGCAATTGGTACTAAACTGTCACCTTGTTCTTTGTCACTCATCCCAGATGCAACACCCCACACTGGAGCCTCTGGGTGACCCTGCTCAGGCCAATTCCTAAGAGTCAAGATACTGACTGACTGTCAAGTGGAGAGAACCACCTGCCTCCTTGGGGTTCCCAAAGTAGAAAGCAAAGCTCTGCCTGCCACCCACCTGTCTCAGGGTCCCTCTACATTAGAATGGGTATTCGGATGCTGGGAAGCCAAAAATGACCTATGTCTATTGGGAGTGTAAATTATCAGGTCAGATCACGGGCAAGGAACTCCAAACCTTCAGTGTAATGGTGAGTAGCTGGAAAGGGACAGGACGGGGAAGGTCCAAGCACAGAAGACTGGAACCAGCACATGAGGCAGTGTGGGTCCTTCTGCATCATGCAGCAGCAGGAGAGAAAGGCAGGGGTTACACACTCCAGAAGAGGTCGGAGGAGCTTTCACTAGCTACTTCCCTCTTCCCCTCGCCCTGTATCGTCATGGCTGCCGTTTACTGAGCACTTACTATGGGTGGGCCCAGGGCCAGTGCAGAGCACCATCTCTCCCTTTAGTGGGCTTTTCAACATTTTCCTTGTAATGTTTATTACTTCTACCATACTACTTAATTCACCCACCTATCTTGTGTATTACCCCTTTCCCTTCACCACTAAAATGTAAACTGCAAGAGTGTAGGAATTTTTGTCCGTTTTCGCTCAAGCTCTCTTCCCAGGCAGATGAGAGGACCTGGCACACAGTAGGTGTTTGATAAGTCCCTGTAGAGTGAACAGATTTCTCATCTGGGCAGATGGAGGTGCTGTCTGTTGTATATATGACTAGTGGGGACATCAGGAAAGGGAAGATCCAGAATTCAAAGTCAGGCCTGTTGGGATTCAGAGCCCATGACTTTTGCCTTCCCAAAAGGCTGTGGGTTGGAAGAGAGAGAGTTTCCTTAAGGAAGATGCATAAGGCATCTTCAGAGTCAGAGGTGAGAGACAAAGAGTCAGAGGTGAGAGAACAAATCAGTAAGTCTAGGAAAAGCCACAGTTCAGACAAAAAGTGCCTAGGGCTGGAAACAGGTTCAGGGTTGAGGGAGCTAGGGCAGGCCTAGAATCAGTGGGGTGAGGGATGAGAATAGGGGTGGGGATGGCAGAAAGGGGGCAGGGCCTTGGGCAACTGCCTGCAACCCACCCTCATGGACCAGGTGGAGGGGGCTGCCTGGAAGTATTCAAGACATGACAGACAAGAGCTCTATGGCCTTGGCCATGACACTGAATCACAGACTATAAGATCTGATGAGCTTTGACTTTACATTCCTATTTTAAACTACAGGGATTTGTACATTTTCTGAATAAGGGTAACAATAACTTCACAGGCCTTTGGTGAGAATCAAATGGAATTTTGTGTGTGAGTTATTTATATTAATATTATATTAACTACATATTTTATACACAATTTTTATATATTAAACAAATTTTGTAAAATTATATTGATTCTATGGAGTCAAGTTTTCTGTCATAGACTCTATGACACATATAAAGGTCATTCTATTATGAGAGAGCACATAACAGCCCTCTGCCATAGCTCTTATTGTGCCCATTTTACAGATGAGAAAACTGACTTTCAGAAAGGTAGAGGAACTTGAGTAAGGTCACACGGCTGATAGACGGTTGAGCCGGGACAGAACCTATGCAGTCTGACTTGACAGTCTGTCCCCCAGCCCTCTTGCCACCGCAGTGAATGTGTGTGTAGTGTCACTACAAGGTCATTATAGGTTCCTTGGAAGCTGACGATGTGGATCACTGTCCCTGTCTGGTGTGCCTTCAGCCAGTACCATGTCATCCCCAGGCTTCAGCTACTGAGACCCGTGTCGTCCCGATTCAGGAGACATTATTGGGAGCCACAGCTCAGCATTGAGGCTAATTGCCTCCAAATCAGTATGTTCCATTATGAGATCAGCCAACAAGCCGCAGGCAGCCAGGTGGCTGTGAGGACATGCTCAGCCCATTTCCAATGCCTGTGATGTGAGGGGGACACAGTTCAGATGGAACCCCAGGGCCTGCTCTGAGCCCAAGTCTTGTCCACCGAAGCTGACGTTTTCTGTTGAAGCATTACTGGTAACCTGTTACTGACACTTAGGAGCAGTTTAAGTGCCGTGGGTTCCTTGGAGAGAGAAACTCAGAACATGCCCAACCATGTCTTAGTCCAGTTTTCTACATTCATCCGTGTAGTAAACACTTATCGAGCATCTACTACTCTATACTGTACTGATTCCTGGGGTTGGAAGAATGAAGACGGTCGCTCCCCTCCACGCCTTCTGAAACCTCAGAGTCCAGCATGAAAGAGACGTGCCACAAGGGACACAGCCCATTCTGGACATGAGGATCTGGTGCTGGGCCCGGAGAAGAAGTGATTAAATTGGCCTGGAGGGACTGAGAAGGGTTCGCGGAGACACTGATGGTTCTATGGAACCGCTAAGATCTGCCAAGCAGAGAGGGGCCCTATCAAGTAGAGGGAGCAGGTTACGTATACAAAGACTTAACGGTACTAATGAACAAGCACATCCACAGGGCTAGAACACTGGGGATATGGAGAGGATGGGTGGGATGTTGGACTTGCCATCCTAAAGGCAAGAGACAGGACTGCAGTTCCAGGCACAGCCCTATTGCGATGGAGATTCTATGTCAAGCGACTCCAGCAAAATTTCAGATGGGCTGAGTCTCTAACCTTCCTTCCCTGGCTTGCCTCAGACTCTTTAACCTGAACTCTAAAATGTGTCACGGCAATGCTCCCATGTTAATGATCCAACGTCAAGTCATCTCATTCATATGCAAACGCTCTGACACAGACGCTATATGAAATGAATTCAGATGGAATATGCCTACATCCTTTTTTTTTTAATCTTTCCAGAGAGTTATGATGTTGCTACATAAGTTAATGAGAGGAATGGAAGAGCAAACGCCGCTCCTGAAACCTGTCAGCAGTATAACTATTTAGATGGGTATTAAAGCCAGACACTGTCATATAATTTGAGGGTATGGTTGAAGACATCTTAAGAATATTTTGTTTCTGACAATTGAATCATAATTTTAATAGACATCTCCAAAAAGAGAAGCGGTGGTATCAGCCATGTAACGTTTATTTAGGAGCTGGTGAAGATCTTTGATTCAAATTGCTGGCTGAAATGACAGTACCCGGCTCTTAGAATGTCAGCCCTGACAAAGGGCTTGATTTTATTATAACTGTAAGTGCCAAAAAAAAATATCAACTTGGTGCCCGGCACTATGCAAAGTGCTATACATTAATTTTCTATTTAATCCTCACTGTAGCTTTCTGAGGTAACAATTTTTATCACCGTCATTTTATGGATGGGTAAACAGAGGCACAGAGACGGCAAGTAACTTGCCCAAGGTCACACAGCTCATGAGTGGAGGAGTCAAGATTCCAATCTGGTTTGAGCCTCACTGGCCTATTCTCCCTGTGAGCAATGAATTCTACTGCTTTATTCTTTTTTGTTTTTTTAAATTTTTATTGGAGTATAGTTGCTTTACCAATGTTGTGTTAGTTTCTACTGTACAGCAGAGTTAATCAGCTATACGTATACATATATCCCCTCTTTTTTGGATTTCCTTCCCATTTAGGGCACCACAGAGCACTGAGTAGAGTTGCCTGATCTATACAGTAGGTTCTCATTAGTTATCTATTTTTTAAATTTAATTTTATATATTTATTATTTTTGGTTGTGTTGGGTGTTCGCTGCTGTGCGCAGGCCCTCTCTAGATGGCGGTGAGCGGGGGCTACTCTTCATTGCGGTGCGCGGGCCTCTCATTGCAGTGGCTTCTCTTGTTGTGGAGCACAGGCTCTAGGCACACGGGCTTCAGCAGTTGTGGCACGTGGGCTCAGTAGTTGTGGCTCACAGGCTCTAGAGCGCAGGCTCAGTAGTTGTGACACACGGGCTTAACCGCTCTGCGGCATGTGGGATCTTCCCAGACCAGGGCTCGAACCTGTGTCCCCTGCATTGGCAGGTGGATTCTCAACCACTGTGCCACCAGGGAAGCCCTACTGCTTCATTCTTAAAAGTGAGAAGAGGATGGCCAGCCCAGGGAAGCAGTGACCTGGCCAAACTTCTTGTAGACGCCTTGGAATCAAACTATTTTCCTTTAACTGCTCCCCCACTACCCCTACCCAGTTAAGATGAGCTTTTCATTAAATCTGGCAAAGAGGTGGTATGATTTGTGAAAGGAGTAGAATTTTTAGAGAAACTAAAAACTGTATTAGAATCCTGGTTTTAGCATTTGTCAGATCTGCTGCCTCAGGCAAATGTCTAAACCTTCTCAGCCACGGTTTGATCATGTGGACAATTGGGAGACTCTTACCTACCTTCCAGGGTTGTCACTGGAGCGACCTGAGGTCCTAAATTAAGTTCATGTAAAAAGTCTCACTTCTGCCATTGCCCTGAAGTTCTACCCAATGGCTGCCCTGAGTTTCTGGGCAGGTGAGGGAGCTGGTGTTTAGAGCAAAGGCTCCATGACCATCTCAAAAAGTGGATGCCACTGGACTGTAAAGGAAATAACCCAAATGCCCATCCCCAGTGGAATGGACAGGTAATTTGTGGTATATTCAACCTGATGGAATGTTACACAGCAAGGAGAATAAACAATCTACAACTACACACAACAACATTGATGGTTCTCATAAATGTAGCGTCCAGTGAAAAAAGCCAGACAGAAGAGTACCATATATATGACTTCACTTATATAAAGTACATAAGCAGCCTATGGAGGTCACCCTGGGGAGTCGGTGACTAAAAGGGATAATGAGGAGGGGGGCTTCTAGGGAGCTGCCAATGACTTGTTTATCTGGGTGCTAATGACATAGATTTGTTAATTCTGCAAAACTGTGATAGGCTATATACTGACAATACATGTACTTTTCTATATACTTCAACCTTAACTTTTTTAAGGACTCCAGGGGTTTAGTTCTCCTCTCATAAAAACAGTCTTTGGTCCCACAAAGCCAAAAGAGGCGGGAGATACACCCCACCTGGAGGGAGCCCACCCTGTCTAGACCATGAACAAGGACAAGGGACTCATCCACGTTCCTTCTGAGAGAGTTCTGATGGCAGACATACAAGAAGGCTGTCTTGGGAAGGTGGGAGTGCAGGTGGGGAGAGCCTGGGAGAGGAGGAGAGAACTAAAAGACAGGCCGGTGCCCTGAGACCACCGCCTCAATAGCACCTGTTTCTGCTGAGGGAGCTACGGTCTTGCGTGCAACCACTATGCACTGATGGCTACAAAGCATAATCTAGGCATCATTTTGTTTGGTCTCCCAAGAATCTTCTAAGATAGGTTTTATTGTTCCTCCTTACAGAGGGTGGAAACAAGGCTGTGAGCAAATAAGTTGCTTGTCTAAATGTAGCCAGGAAACAGCCAATCTGGAATTTGAATCAGTCTATCCGATTGCAAGAATTGCTCTTTGACCAAGGCCCTGCTCCTCGTCTTCATGCAAAGATAATTCTGCCTCCTTCCTAACCCTGGGCCACAGTTGGACAGTTATGAGGGCATGTGGGTGAAAGTGAACCAAAGAGCTTTAACCTCAGCCTGGCTGGGTTTTAATTATTAGACCTCTTGTTAGATCCTAACAAGGTAGAGAAACCAAAAGGCTGATTCAAAGGACAGTAGCCATCCAAAGCATCCCCTGACAGCAGCGTTTCTCAGTGAATTAATGAATGGAAGAACCGACAGGCACTTTGCAGTGGCTGTGGAGTTGACTCATTGCATCACATCCTCACCATAAATGGGGAAGCAGATTTTTTTACCCGCACTGTGCATACAGATGAGAAAGTGAAGCCGAGAGCGGGTGGAATGACTGGCTGAAGAATGCCCAGCCAGGGACGGGCAGCGCCAGAAACACCAGGCCTATTAATACACACTTGAAAAACTTCTGCCAGGATGTCAGCACCCCAGCCCACTGTTTAGACAGCAAATCCTCAAAACCATGTTAAAGAGAGGCTGCTCTTTACTTAATGAAGCCCGATGATCCTTTAAAAATACTGCTGCTATTTATTTATTTCTGGAGCGCAGAGCAGCTGAGCAGAATATTTTAATGCCATGTTCTGAGAAAGACGCAGGCTCCAACCGG
The DNA here is from genome assembly GCF_059928025.1 of Delphinapterus leucas. NCBI lineage: Eukaryota > Metazoa > Chordata > Mammalia > Artiodactyla > Monodontidae > Delphinapterus > Delphinapterus leucas. Next base: position 40,602,817 of record NC_143148.1, read on the forward strand.
TGATGCAATTGGCAGAACTTGAGGATACAGTTCCCTGTGCTGTTCGGACAAATCCTCCCTCTGCTGGCTTCTTTGAGGTCTCTCAATGGCATGCCATCCCTGTCTGAGACCGAGGATGTGCTCACAGGGTCTGTTTCTTTTTTTTTTAAACATCTTTATTGGGGTATAATTGCTTTACAATGGTGTATTAGTTTCTGCTTTATAACAAAGTGAATCAGTTATACATATACATATGTTCCCATATCTCTTCCCTCTTGCGTCTCCCTCCCTCCCACCCTCCCTATCCCACCCCTCCAGGCGGTCACAAAGCACCGAGCCGATATCCCTGTGCCATGCGGCTGCTTCCCACTAGCTATCTACCTTACGTTTGTTAGTGTATATGTGTCCATGCCTCTCTCTCGTCTTGATTTGGAGTCTGCGAATCATGGTTCAAAGGAGATAGCCATCGCCCAGTCCCAGGCAAATCTCAATCATCCTCGGCCACTCAATCAATTAATTCTGACACTAAGCCGAGGCAGGGTGTCTCCGATGGATGCTTCCTCCTCTAAAGTTCTAAATGGTACCCCGTGGCCAGCACTCGATTAGGGGCCACAGAGAGAAAGAAGAAAAGCAAGAATATGCCCCCTCTTATTCCTCATTCTTTGGGGAGAGAGTACTTCGCAGGCCTAAAGCAGAAATTACAAGGGGACGTATATAAGACAAAGGGAATCCCTGTAGGATCCAGCGGAGACTATCTGAAACGCCCCTTCTTTCCGCATGACCCTGACCCTCCCCAAGTGTGAAACAATTCCTCCTGTTGCCAGAAGGTAATGAGCCAGGAATTTGACTACCACATGGATGACAACTTTATTTTGTACTATTTTCCATTCTCATTACACTGCTGATTCATTTGTCCCATTTTTTGCCCTCTTCTATGCTCTTTGTGCAAATTAAAAAAAAAAAAATGTTGTCCCTGACTTTGAATTTGCACCGTAAGCCCAAATCCTCCCTCCATCGCTGCTGGAGATGGTCTCCACCGCCAGAGTCAACTCTCTTCAGATGACAACGGCTCTCTCTCCTGACCCTTATGCTTTCTTTCTTTCTCTGGGGTCTGCCGTGCTTTCCCAAAGCTGCCTTGTCAGTGTCCCTATCAGCCCCCATGTTCAGACACAAGCTGAAATCACTGAAAATACTAGCTTCCCTTCTCCAGAGAGTCCAGCCCCTGCTTCTCTCCCAATGAACACAAACTGCAAGGCTCAGGGCTCCGCCTTCGTTAATTAGGATCAAACCTCGCTCTCTGCTAACCCAGAGAAAGGAAAAGGCAGACAGTCATGCTAAGAGGCTGGAAAAGAGCTTCCTCTAATCCTCCCAAAGCACTCAAGAGAAGGCTTTCAGCCAAGCCAGGGTCATTCAATGTATTCTGCTGTGGAAAAGATATTAAAAATGATTAAGTTCATTAGAAAAGAAAGAAAAGAAACCTTGTCTAAAGCAATGACCTCTACCCGGCAGCTGTGTTAAAACAAGTACCTTTTCTTGGGATCTGACAGGTGTTGGAAATCTCGACAAAGGTATGTGGAAAGGCAAGACCCACCCACACCAGGGAGTGCGTCTTTCCGCCCAGCAAACCAGCAGAAGCGCCTCAAAGATCAGAAGCAAACAGCACTGTAGTCTCGGTGCTGAAGAGGAACCAAAGTGGATGACACAGTCTCTGGCCTCAAATATCTTCCAGTCTGGACAGAGAGATGAGAAAATGTAGAGAAAAGAATAGTACCTGATGGGCACAGAGTGGACACAATAAAAGGATCCCTGGAGGGAGGACTTCTGTGCTAAACCTTGGAGGAGGAGTTGAATTTGGAGGGGCAAAGAGGATATTCCAGGTAGAGAAGAATGTTTTGAGCAAATGCAGGAAGTTTAAAGCAAGGGAAAGGCAAGTTTGGCCCCATGGGAGATTGAGTAAAACAGATTGAGTCCTTAAGGGCTTAGACACGAACCAATGAGCTGTGAGGTTGTTCCAGCATCAGTGCGAGTGTACTTTTACCTGAAAGAGGAGGATCGCCTCTTAACGGGCTCGGGATTCCCAGAGCTCAGAATCCTCAAGTTTCCATCACGCCTCTAGAGGAAATGGCATTGCCCAGATGAAACCTCTGAGTCATGTTTGGCCCCTACTAGCAGTCTACTAGTGCCAGCACTACCACTACCACTTACACCAAGATAGCTACCATTTGTTCAACACCTAATACCTTGCGGATAGGGGCTTTGCATAGAGATAAGAATGACTCCCACGGTAGAGTCTTGGAAACTGACTTCCCAAGAGACTCATGTCCAGACCTGTGCACGAGTAGGATGCCCCCCGCTATGCCAGATCTTGGAGCCCAGCAGCACCCACCCAACTAGGCCATCCTTCCACTCCAATCAAAAACAAAGACTTTTCACAGCATCGCCCACATGTGTACTCTTCTCTGATGACTCAGAATGCCCTTGGAAGCCAAACCAGGGGAAGTCACCATGTGGTGAGATACTCCCAACTGTACTGGCAATATTCACCCGCTCATAACCTTCCCTGTGAAAAAATCCTTGAGGCCTTTACAAGGAATATATCCCCTTACAGCAGACTTTGAGAAATGCAACTCTTTCCCAACACCTAAGACCCTCAGGAGCACATAGAGAATTCCCATCATCAACTACGCTTTGTAGTAGGCATAAAATGAAACGCGGCGCATCCAATGTCTGAGATTTTCCTCCTTGAGAAGACCCCGTAATGCAACTCTTAGTTTGTACCTTTATGTTTCCTTTAAATAAAGAAAGGGAATTACGGTTGCATCATAAACTCCATGCCCTTCAGCTCCGTCTTTCTAATGACCATTTACAGATGAAGAAACAGAAGTTAAGAGAGGAAATAAATGTTCCTTGAGCGAGGTCAGAAGGCTAGTGAGGAAAGAAGCTGGGATTTGAACCCAGGTCTACCTCTATTAGATATATTTCTCTATTAGATATACAGTTGACCCTTGAACAATGTGGGAGTTAGGGGTGCCAACCCTCTGTACAGTCAAAAATCTGCATATAAGTTTACAGTCAGCCCTTCGTATCCGTGGTTCCACATCCACGGATTCAATCAACAGCGGGTCGTGTAGTACTATATTAGATATAGTTCTTGAGCTATTGAGCTATTCACTCCTATTCACTCCTGCTCATGATGGGGTGAGGTGTGAGGGGGCAAGAGAATCACTGGGGTGTTTTTCAAAACACCCATGTCTTAGCCCCACCTCGGTTCTGCCTTCTTGAGAAGTTGCAGTGATCCGCTATCAGACCACACGGGGTAAACGTATATTACGAAAAGTATCAGAGATGATTCTGATAATGTGATTCCTCACATTGGCAGTTGAAAACCTGTGCACTAGACCACATCGTCTCCTAGGAGTAGGAATTCCTGACTGGAATGCACAGCTGGACATTTAAGAATTCCATGAGCTCCCTGAGAAACACGAAGTGCTCTGTGCATGTACCACACGCATTATTCTATAATTTTCACCAGATTCTTAAACTAGTCCCCGACTCAAACTTAGAAAGTACTCCTTTGGAGAAAGTGTGGAATTTTTCCACATTCCTAAAGCAGGAATGTTAATTCTATCCTTTCCAGCTTCAACAGGCCCTGGACACATGTAATTTTGAGCCATGATTCAGAGTACTCACTCGGCTTGCATTTAAGGGAATGGTTTCCCCAGTTTCATGTAATATTGCTACTGGCAAATAGATCACTCTTAGAGGCATCGAACCTGCCAACTTTTATATCCACCAAGGTAAAAAACGTTCATTCGATTTTGTCTTTTCATTCTCTCAATGGGCTTTAATAGATTTCTGTCTGGGATCAAAAGGCTGGCTGAATACAGGCCGTGCATAAAGTTTTGTGGGTGAATTAAGATGATCACTAACTGTTTGAGCTCACTCTTAGCCTCATGATTTGTAGGTAGAGAGTTTGCTTCTATCAGACACAGTTGCCCCACTGGGATCACCCTGTGTGCGTGGAATGGTCAAGCAATCACAAGACCCTCGCAAGAAACCTGGCTGTGTTTTGAGCACTGGTCTTGGCATTTGTCACCCTGATAAGGTGCTTTTCTATTGGTTTGGCCTGGTTACACCATTGTGGTAGGAATTTTTGTTTAAATATTTGTGGGCAATCCTATTGCTGTTTTAATTGTTTCCTTATATTCTCTGCTAGTATGTTTCTTTTTCACCAGTGGTTATACCTATACCTCTACTGTATCTCTTTCCTTCTCTGCAGTGTCCATCACCACGTTCATTGATCCAAACACTTACTGAGCACCTGTGATGTGCCTGGAAGACTGCTAGGCACTAAAGAATGGAAGTGAGATGGGACATATGGTCTCTGTGTTCACAGAGCAACTCGAAGCCCAGTGGGGGAGACAGAGACCTGGATCAACACAGCGTAGTAAGAGCTTCCAGAGAGTTAGGTTGCCCGAAGGAAGCAACACTGAGTCTTGGAGGTCCAGTAGACATTAGGCGGGTGAATGGAGAGCAGGTGGAGGAGAGGCTAGCCAGGCAGAGGAGGTGGTACACAGGGAGATGGGCAACAACAGGTGTGTCACTGGCCACGCCCAGCCCATCTCACAGTGGCCAGAATAGAGATGGTTTGCAGATCACGCCAACATCACCATCCCTCTTTAAGAAATGTAAACAGTCTCCAAGAGGTTAGTTGGCTTGCCAAGAAGCAAAGCTGCTATTATGGGCTAAATGTTTTGTGCCCTTCAAGATTCATGTGTTGAAGCCCTAACTCCCCCTTCCCCCACACGGTGTGATGGTTCTTTTTAGTGGGGCCTTTGGGAAGTAATTAGGCTTACATAAGGTCATGAGGGTGGGACCCTCATGGAGGAATTAGTGTCCTTTTAAGAAGAGAAAGATAGCTTAAGACAAGCTCAGGTCACAGCCATGGAAAGCATGGACTTTGAATCCTGACTCTTGATTGTCTAGAGACTGATAATTGAGGTGAAATGACCATTTCTTGCTTAACGTATTAAATTTTCAACAAAATAAGGCAGCTCCTTTTGGAAAATCCAGGATGACCAGCGATAGAGAATGATATGTGACAGGAGCTTTAAACTCCATATTTTATACCCAGGGTGAATTCCTTACAACTCTCCAGGCATTTCCCCTAGGAGGGCTAAGAACCTCCACCCCTTAAAAAGCTTGGGGTAGGGCTGGGGGAGATGGACAGAAGAGGAGGGATTCCATAAGGAACCTACATGGGAGATACTCCCACCCCAAATGCCTCCTACAGTGCCCATCAGAGTTTAACTCCTCCAGTTGAAAACCTATTCAACTTTTAAATTTTGGTTACCACAGCATTTTCCAAAGATTTTGATCTCAGATCTGCCTCTAAAATATATCTTCTGTGTTACCACTGTTGTTTCTGGTTTTATTGTTTTTGTTACTTTGATTGTAACACTATTTAACATCCCAAGGATCCCAACTTAGGAAAACTGCACAAGACCAGTAGAAAGACCTACAGACACATATTCACCAGCCAAAAATTAAAAGAAGGTAGCATGTCAACAGCTGCTATCCTTCTGTGAGGCATTTCCATTCATTTTCATTTTTATGCTCTTCTGAATTTCTAAGGCTTTCAATTTGAATATTTTCCTTTCATAATTCAGGGGAAATTATTTCTTAGTCTGGAACCAAATAAATAACTATTTATGTTACTCGAGGACACTTCCTACTCCTGTGCCAGTTGTAGAAACTGAATTTATTTATTTTTACAAAGACTTGGGAGCAGTTTTGAGTAGTTTGAAGATGCTGAGAGATGGAGATGCAGGATATGTAGATATTCTTTTTTTTTTTTTTTTTTTCCCCTGTATCAGTGGTGCTCAAAGTGTGGCTCCTGGACCAGCAGTGTCACCTGGGAATTCTGAGACACAAAACTTCGCCCACCACATCTGCACACATCTCTACTGAATCAGAAACTCCAGATGGGGAGTGTTTTCACAAAAACAACAACAAAAATGCCCAGCAGTTTGAGCATTGCTTATACTAGGCTTAGAGCGCCACAGGTGGGCTCTCGGTTTTGGAGGCGGCATGATGATCCTGACTTCCCCCTTCCAGCCACCTCCCCCATCTGTGTATTCCCCGGGTCAGCAGAGGAGGGGAAGCAGCCATCTCCTAAGCTGACTCTGCCAGGTGTCTGTGAGGGCTAATGTCGCCTCATTGTCTCTATCAGCCTTCAGCTGTCCCTGCTCTCATTAGTCAAACTACGCCAATCAGCAAGTGGGTCCAACAGCTGTAGAGCAGCAGGTGCAGTAACGAGGAACTTCCCTAACTGGGGTCAATCCCGCACCCCCCCCCAGCCCACCCACCAACCCTCATGGCAGAGCCCAGCCCTGCAGATACATTTATACAGCATGAGGTGGGCCCTTCTGCCCCCTGATTTCATCGAGGCCTCTGCACGGTGCCCGTACTCACACACTAGCAGGTGGGAGATCTCAGCTGGGATGCAACCCAAAGACCATCCCCCCGGAGCCCCGCTTTTTACAAGAACGCATCTGAGGTCCACAGAAGGGAAGAATAGGGCATACCAACACTGGAGTTCAGAATTCCTGTCCCTCAATTCAAAGCCATTTGCAGCGCCCCCCAATGGGAGCTGAATATTCTTATGAAATAAGTACGCGCAGCGATGACTCAATCACCACCTTGTCACTGTGACACATATAATGTAATGAGCAGATATCTGTCATGCATCATCCGCCATTGCAAATAAGGCTCCCACAGAGGACAGATTGCAAAGGACACAAAACAGCCCTGAATTATGCTCTTTTCCAGGGCTGTTGTAAGGATCCCTGTCTGCCCTTTGCTTAAATCATAGCAATCAGTAACCATTTTACCCCTGGTCCTTTCAGTTGCTGCCAATTCATGATTGAAGCAGTGGGAGGTGCTGGGAAAAGACAACCGGCTTCCAGCAGTCCCAGACCTACTGCTCACTAACCAGTGTGACCTTGAACGTGTCACTTAAAATGCCTGGCCTCAGTCTCCCCTTCCTTGAACCGCAGGGGTTAGTTAATAATCTTCAAGGGACTTCCCACTGACAGTAACGCACGCCTAATACCTACTTCCAGTTTGCCTACCTGGGGCAAAGAGAGATGCTTCCTGCAAGCCCACTGAGACAGGCCAGCCTCTGTGTGCTCAGACCTCCTTGTCCCCTCCACCCATCAGCCACCCCATCACAGGGCTTGATCCCTTGGAGGCTCTTGGGAGTCAGAAGTCCTGACTAATTTGCCTGACTGCCCAGCCAGCCTTGGTGGGCTCGTTTGGCATTCCGGCAACACCTGGCTCTGGCTCGGGGAGGAACTGTCCCTGCCCCTCCGGATGGCCATGTTGGATACTCGGAAATTAAAGATGAGACTACCGAACGCTGAAGCACCCCTCTCCATCCAGAGAACGCTGGAGACACCTGCCATTTACGGCCCTAAGAAGAGCTGGTCCCCACTCGGGGACCTAAAGAGCCTGAGTGCGGGGTCTGGGCTCCATTTGTTTACAAAATAGGCGCTTTCAAAGGCCCTTCACTAGGGCCTGGCAATTCCCAGGTCCCCTGCTATAGGCCGATGCATAATGCATAAGGTGCTGGGAAATGTGTATTCATGAGGGCGGCTTGGCTTTTGTCAAAAAGAACTGTGAAATATTATGATGGAACAATTTTCATTTCTGCCACATTGTTTTTATAGTGCATTCATGACTGGGGATTGAGGGCTTTTCGAGTTTTGTCTGGTGCAGATGTTGCAGTGCTGAGAGCTGCTTCAGACGCCTTATTTTCCAACTTTGTTGCTGACAATTACATGAGGTGCGGGGTGGGGAGGGCGGCTCTCATAGGGAGACAAAGGATATATGTCCTCAAGTGATCTTGCCCTGAATGCATTCAGGAGGGTGGGAGGGAGGAGGGAGGAGGGAGGAGGGAGGAGGGAGGAGGGAGGAGGGGGATGGGGAGGGGGAGGGAGGAGGGAGGAGGGGAGGAGGGAAGAGGGAGGGAGGGAGGGAGGAGGAAGGAGGAAGGCAGGGAGGAGGGAGGAGGGAGGGAGGGAGGAAGGAGGGGGAGGGGGGAGGGAGGAGGGAGGAGGGAGGAGGGAAGAGGGGGAGGGAGGAGGGGGATGGGGAGGGGGAGGGAGGAGGGAGGAGGGGAGGAGGGAAGAGGGAGGGAGGGAGGGAGGAGGAAGGAGGAAGGCAGGGAGGAGGGAGGAGGGAGGGAGGGAGGAAGGAGGAGGGGGAGGGGGGAGGGAGGAGGGAGGAGGGGGAGGGGGGAGGGAGGAGGGAGGAGGAAGGAGGGAGGGAGGGAGGAGGGAGGAGGGAGGGAGTAAGGAGGAGGGAAGAGAGAGGAGAGAGGGAGGAGGGGGAGGGAGGAGGGAGGAGGGAGGAGGGAGGAGGGAGGAGGGGGAGGGAGGAGGGGGATGGGGAGGGGAGGGAGGAGGGAGGAGGGGGAGGGAGGAGGGAGGAGGGAGGGAGGGAGGAGGGGGAGGGGGAGGGAGGAGGGGGGAGGGAGGAGGGGGAGGGGGGAGGGAGGAGGGAGGAGGGGAGGGAGGAGGGGAGGGAGGAGGGAGGAGGGAGGGAGGGAGGGAGGAGGGGAGGGAGGAGGGAGGAGGGAGGGAGGGAGGGAGGAGGAAGGAGGGAGGGAGGGAGGAGGGAGGAGGGAGGAGGGAGGGAGCGAGGAGGGAGGGAGGGAGGGAGGAGGGAGGAGGGAGGGAGGAGGGAGGAGGGAGGGAGGAGGGAGGAGGGAGGGAGGAGGGAGGGAGGAGGGAGGGAGGGAGGAAGGAGGGAGGAGGGAGGGAGGAGGGAGGGAGGAGGGAGGGAGGAGGGGGGAGGGAGGGAGGAAGGAGGAGGGAGGAAGGGAGGGAGAGAGGAAGGAGGAGGGAGGAGGGAGGGAGGAAGGAGGAGGGAGGAGGGAGGGAGGGACGAAGGATGAGGGAGGAGGGAGGGAGGGAGGAAGGAGGAGGGAGGCAGGAAGGAGGAGGGAGGAGGGAGGGAGGGAGGGAGGAAGGATGAGGGAGGGAGGAAGGAGGAGGGAGGAGGGAGGGAGGGAGGAAGCAGGGAGGGAGGGAGGAGGGAGGAGGGAGGGAGGGAGGAGGGAGGAGGGAGGGAGGGAGGAAGGAGGAGGGAGGGAGGAAGGAGGGAGGGAGGAGGGAGGAGGGAGGGAGGGAGGAAGGAGGAGGGAGGGAGGAAGCAGGGAGGGAGGAGGGAGGAGGGAGGGAGGGAGAAGGGAGGAGGGAGGGAGGGAGAAGGGAGGAGGGAGGGAGGGAGGAAGGAGGAGGGGGGAGGAGGAGGGAGGGAGGAAAAGAAAAGGGATACTGATGTATGGAGATGACTCTTGACGCCAGGGCTCGGGCTCGGGCTGCCCTCCTTGAGGGGGCCATTATCTGCATTTTACATTTGAGGAACTGAAGGCCCAGCAAGATTGAGGCACTTGTCTGAAATCACATAACCAATGGATGGTGAGGCCTGGGTTTGAACCCACATCAAATGCCCAAGCTTACGGTCTCCTCCAGCTCCAGGAGAACTAAAGCCGAGGAGGAGCGTCCTCCATCTGCAATGCATCTGAGAGACCTGGGGCTGAGAGGCGCACATGCGGCCACCGGGTGAGGAAAACACTGAGGCCCCCATCCCGGGGAAGAAGGGCTGGGAGTTCGACCCTGAGCTGGCACCCGGGCACCCATGTGTTAGGAGGTGGAGGAACTTTCTGAGACTCCACCGCTCCTACCTTCTGGTGCCTGTATTCTAGCTCAAGTCTGTGGACTGCAAACCCCAGTGTGTCTCATCCTGCCACGGGGCTGCCTCCTAGTCCAGAAAACGCTGAGCGCCTTCAAGCCCCTCAGCCAGGACGCAGTGCGTTCCCAGAGGCAGGCATGGGGATATAAATTTCCCTTGGCTTGCAAAGCTCCAGCCAAGATCAGAGCACAGGCTCCCACACCTGCTTCAAATGCACCCAGCCTGACAGAAAGGCCAGGCTGCAGACAAACTCTGAGACACAAGGTGGGAGAAGAATCCATCCCGGGACAATCAGGGGAGCAAAGCAAGCAAGAGAGACAGGTGTGGCCAGGGCCTCATGGCTGGAGAAAGACGTGAGTAGGCACAACACAGGGGTCTCCTAAGGCCAGCAAGTATTCCGAGCCCTGAGTGGCTGGATGCAGAGCAGGGCAAAGCAAAGAGCAGAACAGGGAATGCAGGGGCGGCACAGGTACAGGTGGGTCCCCAAGGACCCCCCGCCCCTCCTTACGGAGGCGACCCAAGTGGGTCTGCGTAGGGGGGCAGAACTTGCCTCCCCAAAACGTCACTTTGGGGTGTGTGGATTATTTTGAGCTGAGAACAATCAGGGCCCGAGAGACTTAGGAAGAAACTTTGTCCATCCCCCCAACTGACTAAAAGAATTTAGCTAGAGGGCCTGTTCCCAGAATAGTGCTATCAGCAGAGACATCTGCTGAGAATATGGGCTTCCGTGCGGGCGGTGCGGGGAACTCGGCAGGGGGCCTGCAGATCAGCGTCCTCTCTGTGTCCCAGTGTCTCTGCAGGGCCCACCAAACATTTATTTACCAAACATTTGCTTTTCCGTCTCCATGTGAGTTACTTTCCTCCCCTTTGAAGTCCCAAACCACTGCCCCCAACATCCTCTTTTGTCTTTAACTGGAAGTGGTATTTAAGGTGAGGGCGTAAATGGCGAGTTCATTTTCCTGGCTCTCTCTCCCGTATATATGTTACCAAGCTTTTGTTTGATGTTCTCCTGTTAATGTGTCTCCCGTCAACTTAATTCTTAGATCAGCCAGAAGAACCCAGATGGGTAGAGGACAATGTTTTCCTCCCCAGCTTTTGAAAGTCTGGGGAAGAAACAGACACATGTGGAGACAATGATGTGTCTCCTGAGAAGTTATCAGGCTGGGAGTACATGACGATCTCCAGACACATTCAGGTCCACTATTCTTTTCCGCGCTTAAGTCATCATTATTCCGGAAATCTTGTCCACAGGGCGATTAGCTGGGAACTTCCGGTGCTCAACCACTAGTGTTAGGGTGGTGATCTCCTGGCAAATCCAGCCCCGCACAGCTCTCTGCCCATTTCTAAAACAGAGCGAACTCTTCCTCACTTGCGGGTCTTTGCACTGACTGTTCCCTCTGTCTCCAATACCCTCCACCTACCTCCAGAGCCAGTACCTCCTCAGCCTTCAGATCTCGGGCTATCTAGCCGGTTCTCTCATCCCGGTGTTTCCCATCAGAGCGTGCTGTTTGGGTTCGCTGCCGCTGTGGGGATTGTTAATGTCTTGTTGTCTGTCTCCAGCTGTGATATACAGTCGTGAGAGCAGGGATCGGGCTGTGATCTGTCCACCCTTCTTTCCCCGAGACCCAGCATCATGCCTAGGACGTGGTCAGAGCTCAGTGAATGTTGAGAATGAATGAATAGGTTCACAGAGTGTCATGCAATAGCATTAATAAGCCGTCCCAAAAGGGCTGAAAATCCAACAATTTGCTCTCGTGCCACACAGGGCACTTCTGCCTATTTGGATAAGTGAACCAGGCCAGGGGCAAGTTCCAAAGCACGAGAAAACCGATCAAAGCTCACCACCACCAAGTCCAAGAGGTGGCCCTGACCCTGCTCCCCCTGGCAGTCAGGCAGAGTCTTGTCAAGCATCGGAACAGACGTGGTTTCAAAACCCCACGCTCCCAGGTACAAGTTTTGTAACCATTAGCCTCTGTTTTCCTACATCAGCACAGAGGGGAGTGAAGTCATCTGCTGAGATCGCCACAAGGACGGAGTGTCCTCACCCCCACTGCCCCAAGGAACGTTTGGCAAAAGTCTGAAGACATTTCTGGTCATCAGGACACCAGGGTAGAGTCCAGGGATGCTGTCAAACATCCTGAAGTTCACAAGACATCCTCCACAACAAAGAATTACTCAGCCCCAAATGTCAACAGTGTCGAGGGCCAGAAACACTGCATCAGAGACAATGCAGTTGCACGGAAGCCGTCGAATCCGTCCCTCTCTGTGACCAGATGCACCTGCAGGCAACTAACTGCAAAGGTCTGATCAGCCTCGGCTGAACACTCCCTGACCGCGCCTCCAACCGGCCTCTGCCCACACCAGTGTCTCACCAGGAATCCCTGCTGTCTTAGTCTGTTTGGGCTGCTGTAACAGAACACCACAGACTGGGTGGCTGAAGCCACAAACACTTACTTCTCACAGCTCTGGAGGCTGGGATGTCCAAGATCAAGGTGCCAGCAGATTCAGGGTCTGGTGAGAGCCCACTCCCTGGTACACAGAGGGCCATCTTTTCACTACGTTCTCATACACTGGAAATGGCAAGGGAGCTCTCTGGGGTCTCCTTTACAAGGACACTAATCCCATTCATGAGGGCTCCACCCTCATGGCCTCATCACCTCCCAAAGGTCTCCCCTCCAAATCCTGCCATATTGGGGATTAGGTTTCACTATATGAATTTGGGGAGGATACAAACATTTGGTCTATAGCACCCATCTTCCGATTGTTATTAAGATCCTTCTTTCACACCTGAATGCAAATCTCACTACAGAGAAGCCTCCACCTGTTTTCTGTGCTGTTAGCCTTGTTTGTCCTACTGCACTGAATGTCCTCAGCGGCACAAATTACAGCCTGCCCGCCCCTGAGGCTTTCTCCTCCCTCTAGCCATCCTTAGGCCTTAGCACCAGGTGTTGCCTCCTAAGGAGAGAACTTGACTCATGAAAAAGGAGAGGGCTTCTTAGGCTAGCAAATCCAAAGTCCTAAATGTACGGCTTCTTCCCGACTGTCTGGCTTTTCTCATCTGCAAAATGGGCACCACTGAATCCATGTGTCAGCCTCTCCCCAAACAATGAGACACTGTTTGTGACATGTTGCTTAGAGTAGGCAATACAATGCCACTGTTTTCACAGGAAGAGCTTAGTAGAGCCTGATCAGCTGAATGTTAAATCCAGCCCTCTCTCCTGAGCAGAGTAAGCTTTTTGTTTTCTAATTCCTTGAGAGCCAAGCATCTTGTCAGGTAGGGGAGGACAGTATCAGGCTTCAAGGCGTGTACCTGGAAGAGGTCATTTTCTTCCTGAGATATCTTACTCTTTGGTCTCTCTCCCTATACAAAGTCAAAGGGCTTCCTTTCAAAACCTGGAAGAGGTTTTGTGGCGTGAATTCCCCACCTTTCCTGGTCTGATCACACCTCCTGAGTGCCAGCCGGCCACCTGGGAGAAACCCCAGGCCACCTGGGGAATCTGCCATTGCCAGCTCTGCACTCCACTTATAGCCTGGTTATGAGAGCGAGGAGGGTCTACAATAGTCATCTCCTAAAGAAACAAGGGAATTCACAGCTCTGGACTCCTAGTTGTAATTTCCAGGGCATCCAGTGATTCCAGAAGGAGAATGTCAAAGGGGCTGACGGCTCAGAGCGTGGGGAGGAAACATTCACCTCCAGCCACTGTGGCAAGTCCGTCAGGGTCAGGGGCATAGATCCCAGCCCCCCGGGGATCCCCCACGACCTCCTTCATCTAATTCACAGGCCACTGTTTTATGAAGTTCATGCAGAAACATCGAGCGAGGGGAAAATGTGCTGGCGGGTGAGGAGTAGAGGGTGTACCCATTTTATTTGCTGGGAGGACCACTCAGGATGTCTCAGACAGGTCCTACTTTTTTAGAGTTCTACTCTTGATGGGGAGTAAGGAAGGATAGCATTCTATCCCTGAACAAACACATGTTTCAGAGCAGGCTTCATGTGCCCCATGCTATTACACTGTTGGCTTCCAGAAGGTCCCCAGTCCTTTCCCTCCACTTCTGCTAAAGTCCCTCCATTAATTCTTGCACCAGAAGCCATGTGACCAAGCAGAAGACACCGTGAGAACTTTAGCAGCTTACCCTAAAGATCTTGCTAATACGTGCAGCTGTCCCCAGATAGAGGACCACGTCAGGAGGCAGCCAGGGTCCCACCCCTGGAAACATCAAGCAGAGGAGCGCTAAGAATCTAGGAGGGGACAGCAGAGGGCTATAGCAGAGACTAGCCCACAGACACGGCAACGGCTATCTGAGGAGGCCAGCTGACAGCAGCAGCTGAAGAATATTTTATTTCAGTGACTCGAGTCTCACCGCTGCTGAGAAGCTGGTCACAGCTAAGGCTCTTCAGGCTTAACATGTGAAACATCATCCAGAAAGCAGCAGACAAAAAACAGACACGAGGCTGACTGATATCAAGGACAGCACGAAACCCCAGAGGCTGGGCTCTACCGGCCAGTCTGCTCTCGCCCCCTCCTGCCCCACTGTCCCTGTCTGTGACGTGGGGAGAACAGTCTCTGCCTTGCTTTTCTGTTGTGAAGATCAGAGTAGATGAGCATTCAGAAAAGGTGAGCGAAACCCTTAAACACTGAAGGAACTATGCTTAGAGGATGAACATTTCAGTACTGCTTCTTCTGGAAGCTTTCCTGATCCTCCCTGACCTGGTCAATTCCTGCCATTAGCTCTCAGAGTACCAGGTCGTCCTTCTTCCACTTACCGCGGTTGTCATCCCATATTTCTCCATCTGATTCTTTGGTTTGTGTTTGTCTCACACGTTTGATTGTAAACACAGAGCAGGCAGGAGCCGGGTCTCTTTGTGTTTGATGTTGCTGTTCGTTCTTACCATGGCCTCCCGGTGCAGGCCCTGATAGACGTCAAACGCCTGAACAAATGGATAACCACAAGCTCCATGGTGTTGGAAATAAACTGCAGCAAACTGCCCCCAATCATTCCCGATCTGTCACTACAAAGGTGTCCGCAGGCTTGATAACCAACAGTGCGCCTCTCTAAGAGAGACCATTATCTCTCCTGAAATTTAGCAGGTTAATGAAGGTGGCTGGTATTTATTCTATTTCTTGGGGCTATGGAATCTTCCCTTATCTGCAAATCACTTAAAAATATTGTGCAGGCATCCTGAAACGTTAAGCGACTTTACTAGGTTTGCTCTTAAAGAGAGAAAGGGAAAAAAAAAAAAAAAAAAAGCTGGTTTTGCATGTAGTTTCCAGCAACCACATTTATAAAAGCAAAGCCTGAAGCTGGAACTTTGGGGTGAGTTTTAAAAGAAATGTGAGTACTGTAAGTTAAATACTACTTTGTGCCGGTGGCACAATGCATGGTGATTATCAATCCTTAATTATGTGGAAATCTAAAGATCTGTGGCCCTTTAATTAACAGTCCAGTGGTTTCCAGCAAGTATGTTCACTACTGCTATTACATTCATGGGGTAAATTGTGCTTTGCGCTCTCCTGCCATTTCTTATGAACAATTCCATTTTCTCCAAACTTTTTGAGCAAAAGAAGGTCACAGAACAGTACTTTTTTTTTTTCTCTTCTGTGTTCCTTGTCCCAGGTGAAATTCCCCCTCTTTCTGCAGTGAGCTTTGGATAATGGCCTCATTAACTGGGTTACATTCCCATTTGGCAGAGGAACAGGTGGGCAGCACAGAGGTAATGGCTCTCGGATGAGAGAGCCACAAAAAGTGAATTGTTTAAAAGCCCCAGATGATTAAACAATTACTCTCTCTGTAGTTCATATTTTAGAGTAAACAGCATTTACCTAGACTGCATTTTTCTTCGTCTCGGAAACTCGTCTGCCTCTGCCGGCTGTGTGTCGGTCCCCTTTCTCCCCGATGAAATTTCATCCCTCCAGGAACTGTCTGCTAGCAGAAGCTGCTGGTCTCCGGCCAAATGAAAAGCGCCTGCACTTTCTGCTTCTCATCGTGCATCAAACCCTCATTTCCAAACACGATACCCTTTTCCTGATAGCCTGCTGCACTCCACTGCCTCTCTCTCCACACTAATTCAGAGGTTATAGCTCCTTCGCTTTATAACATTTACCAAGGGTGCGGACGAGATGGCCTCCCACTTTAAATGGATTTCCAATTTTCAGAGGCCATTATTCAGTTCCCCGCTCCGACGTCCTCGTCCTTGTCGCTTCTGAGTGTCGGTTACAGTGGAGTGACGGAGCACCTGTACGAAACCAAGCCTCCCGAAACTGGATGTTCGGGAACTGCTGAAATCCCAGCATCTCAACTGGGAGTTCTGGCATTTGGGGACTAATTGTGTTGCTGAAATGTGGCCCGATCTGAAAACTGTAACCAGAAACAACGAAGAATATTTGTGTTTGTGTGTGTGTGTGTGTGTGTGTGTGTGTGTGTGTGTGTGTGTGTCTGCAATAACATAGGCACTCATGACCTGAAAACAAGTGTTTTCATTGAGACAAAAGGAGCAAATTGTGTTTTGGGGGCTCCTCCGAAAAATACAAGGTGGTGTGTCATAAATTTGGACCAAGTTCAAGTTCCATACAATTAGGGACAGCCCCTGAAATCCAGCCCAAGTGGAACATGAAAGTGCAATAAGGCGTATTCCTGCAATCTGCTCTATTCGAGGCAAGAGTCCTAACCCTTACACTCAGGCGATGGTGCTTCCACCAGGTCTCTATCTACACTGAGAGGGGATCCCTATCTCTAGCCCCTTCCTCAAGATGATGAATGGATTTACTGAATATGCTGGAGTTCACACGCTGGAAGGAGAACTTGATTCATGTGACTCCACAGACTGAAGTGAACAGACCACATAGAAAACGTGCTGGGCTGGGAGCCTGGACTGCGCTCCCCACGGTGAGGTCAGGATCAGCGGCGCGAGCAGTACCTGGGACTTGAGAGAAACGCAGAACCTCGGGCCCCAGCCCAGACTTACTGAATCAGAACCTGTGTTTTAACAAGAACCCCATTTGAAAAGCGCTGCCCTAAAGCATGTCTGTTAATCTACAACCCATGTGGGGGAGGTTGCAGGTCATTTTTTTTTTAATTGAAGTTGTGTTAGTTTCAACTGTACCTCAAAGTGATTCAGTTATACATATATACATATATATTCTTTTTCAGATTCTTTTCCATTACAGGTTATTACAAGATATTGAGCACATTTCGCTGTGCTATATTTTATATATATATATATATATATATATATATATATATATATATGTAGTATTGTGTACATGTTAATCCCAAACTCCTAATTTCTCCCCCCTCCCCAACCCACTGCTATTCCCTTTGGTAACCATAAGTTTGTTTTCCATGTCTATGAGTCTATTTGTTTTGTAAATAAGTTCATTTGTATCATTTTTTCAGATGTCACATATAAGTGATACCATATGATATTTGTCTCTGTCTGCCTTACTTCACTTACTATGACAATCTCTAGGTCCATCCATGTTGTTGCAAATGACATTATTTCATTCTTTTTTATGGCCGAGTAATAGTCCACTGTGTATAGATACCACATCTTCTTTATCCATTCCTCTGTCGATGGACACTTAGGTTTCTTTCACATCTTGGCGACTGTAAATAGTGCAATGATCATTTGGCCCAGATCACCAGCTTTTAGAATGTGGGCTCCAAGAGGGAAATGCACCTTTAGCC
The DNA here is from genome assembly GCF_059928025.1 of Delphinapterus leucas. NCBI lineage: Eukaryota > Metazoa > Chordata > Mammalia > Artiodactyla > Monodontidae > Delphinapterus > Delphinapterus leucas. The sequence continues at coordinate 40,620,241 of NC_143148.1, forward strand.
CCTCTCTAGTAGACCCTCAATAAATATGCTTTGAAAGAGTAAACGGGTGCCCCCGCGATGCTTGTCCCCCATGGTCTATATGCACCAGACTGTCTACTTCTGGCTACAGGAATCACGTTCCTAACTCTTCAAGTTTGCTTATTAGTTGAGAACTTGTTCTAAGCCCAGCCAGTGAGGTCCCGATATTTACAGTCTAACCTCAGGATGTGCAGCAACTATGGCTACAACATGAGCCCTGGGGCAAACTTCCACTTTTACCTCAGCATTGTTGAACCCTATTTACTAACACGAGTCACTTCGTGTTTGCTATCAAAAGCCCAGAGCAGAGGTAGGGTAGGTAACACTAAACTTCCCTTCACAGAGCCACGATCCAGCCTGTGTAACACTATTAAACTTCCCCTTTCCATCATTAGCTACAAGCTTGGCTGTGGTCACTTTGTCCAAATATCAGTCATAAAAGAACAGAAAATAGCCCCTCCTGCTTTCTCATTCACACTTTGTGATGTGGAACGAAAATGTCTCTTTCTAACCAGAGTTGGCTTTATTGCAGGCTATCAGGCTATCGTGAAACAAAACAAAATAAAAACACAACCCCCCGGCCCCGCCCACACCTGTCTCAAGATACTGGAAGGGAGAATAACAGTTTGAAGTGAGGAGAATATTTAAGGCAAATATAATGTTGGTTTCATCTTTATTCATTTCATGCAAGGGGTACATATAAATCTCAAAGAAAGGACACCCATTATTTTTAGCTCAGTCTTTTTGAATGCACCACACAGAGGGTGAGAGGGCCTCTTTAACCCTCTCTCCACACCTGAAGTTTGCCCCCTGCCCCTACACTGGGTTTGCTCAGCACAGACTGGCACAGCCAAGGCCAGCTCCGCCCACCCTGCAGGCCCACGTCCTGTGCCCCGACTCCTCTCACACAGGACAGCGTCCCCCACACGCTGTCCCCTCCCACATACAACTGCTCGTTTCCCATCACCCTCATTCACATTCCCTCAGAATGTTTCTGTACTTTCCCATTTGCCCCTGACTAGGAGACATGGTGACCTAATTGAAAAAGTAAGGATTTTGGAGTTAGAAGCCAGTGGTTTAAAATTCCTGCCCTGTCTCCTGGTTGTCAAATGATGTTGGGTAACTCATTTATCATCGTTATACCTCCATTTCCTCCTCCGTAGAATGCAGCTAATAGTATATACCGCATTGGGCTGCTCTGCCTGTCACAAACGTGAGCCCATATAAGGTCCATAGGATAATGGTTAGTGCACAGTGACTGCACCCACCCTCCCCAGCAGGCCCTGGTATCCAGGCTCCTGAGGAGTCCTTATACACCAGGCCTGCCTAGCCAGGGGGATGAGAGGCTTACAGAAGCCCACCTCACCTCCTAGGTCAGATGAGACCCAACTCTTTCTCAGTCCTTTATCTTTCCAACTGTCATAGAAAAGGCACAACAAGCCATCCTGAAAGCCAGTGAGTGGAATTCTAAAGTCTAGGAGGGAAAATGCATTATAGAGAATAGAGACACCCATCTTCCAACCAGACAGAGCAAGCTAGACCTCTGACAAGCTGTGTGACCTCAGGCAACTCACTTGAGCTTTCTGAGCTTCCGGTTCCTCATCTCTAGAATGGGGATAATCATGGCTCCTTGCAGAGACCGCAGTGGGATTAAGTAAACATGTTAAAATATTAAAAACAGCAGATCCATAACTGGGGATAAATAACTGAGCGTCTGTCTCGTCTCTTGCCTTTTCATTAAAGGTCAAGGAGCATCGACACAGAGGAGGCTGCCATCGTAACCTGCTCCTCAGGCAGTGACAGCTACTCCTGAGCCATCAGCCCAGGAGTGATCTCTTGAGCTATTCATTAGCATAAGTATTTCACAATAAGGTCATTTTAATGCTCCCCAAAGAGCACCTGTTATCTATCCCACAGATTGGACCCTCCCCGGCATAAATCATCAGGAAGCACTTCCCATGCGTCTTAAATGAAGGAAAGCCCTTCCCGCCAATAAGGCAAATATTAAACAAATCCAAACAAAAGAACAGACAAAGCTCGGAAACACCCCACACTGTGACTTTAAGAGTTGATCAACTGCAGATCAGAACCTTTCATTTCTCCTCGGCTCTGGGCTGACGACAGGAGCTGACTTCCCACTCCTTCAGAGGTGATTACTTTGGTGAAAAACAAAGGCTCTCTTCATCAGACCTTGGCCAATAAACAACCACAAACCTGAGACTCTCTCCCAGAGAAATATCCAGACCATGAGCAATGCCACCACACCACTAGATGACCCCATATAACAGGGCTGTACAGGGACCACTGCCCCACCCCGTGGCCAAGCTGCGGGGAGCAGAACATGACTGTTTCCCTGAGTAGGTCACGAGTTAGTCAAGGGTACAAGACACGCTCTGTCCATTCCAGGATCCAGGCCCAGCCTAGGTACTTGATGTAAGTTGGCTGAATTAATTTCCTCAGGCAAACAAGGGGTGGTCAAGGCCCACTCTGCCTCTCCCACAGGCCTGGCATTCACCTCGCAGGTTCCTCTGCTGACCATCATGTGAAGGTTACAAACCTGTAATTCTACCAGACCCAGCTAATGACCACCTTCTCTCACCAGAGTCCTCCTCTGGTGTTTTGCAGAAAAACAAGCTAATTTATAACAATAATAACCCACACTTCCTCCAGTCCCACCTAGAACTTTTCCTGCATCTCACGCATGGCCCATTTTACATGACAGCATCTGTGCTCTCAGTTGACGACAATGGAAACACTGTCATCGTGCAAGACAGGGAGAGGATGGGGCACGTGGAGATACCACGTCCTCTGGAGTCAAACAGACCAGATTTGAATCATGGTTCTGCCAGGTAATAGCTGAATGGCCTTTAGCAAGTGATTTAACTTCTCCATAAAATGCTACAATACTATCTATCTCACAGGTTCTTCATTCATTTAGTCTATGAATATTACGGAGTGCCTTATTTGCCAGTCACTGAGGTAGGCACTGTTTTGTTCAATTGAGCAGTGAACAAAACAGACACATCCCCTGATCCGATTCGAGTGGGCTGTAGAGAGGTAACCTCTTTGAAAATTGCTAGTCAATGGAAGCAATTCAACAAGCATGCGTTTGTTTCATCTGTAATGCCCAGGACCCTGCCTCAGCATAGCACTTGCTTCATAAATAATGAGACTAAATTAAGTCATTGCTTCTAAAGTAGCGAGAGCCAGAGCCAGCATACTTTAAGCAACATGATTTCTCCTCCTAGTTAAGTGTAACAGTTCAACAGTCATGTCACGTCATGGTGCCTTCCCAGGGCCACACTTAGCTCTAGGTTTGGAAAATACCAGTTGAATGGGTCATATTCTGCTAGGGTGGAGGGAGTGATGGGTAAACAAAGAAATATAATTACTATGTAACATGCACATAAAAGTTAGACAAATGTGCAAGGCTATACAGAGGAAGGAGTGAACTGTGGAGTTGGGGGCAGTGGGCCCCCCGAAGCAGTCACACCTGAGCAGGTGTAGGAGGGGCAGGAGCCTTGTTAGTTGTCATCCATCGTCACCCTGCTCATCTGATACATTACTTGCTGAGTAACTGTGTGTGCACAGCTCCATGCTGGATTCTGAAGGTCAGGTGCAAGGACAGAGGCTCTGCCCCAAAGACTGTCTGCACAGGGTAAGCAGGTGTGCCCCAGAGATGCTCCTGAGGAGCTCGTGGTGCTCAGAGATGGATGTGCCTGGAATCGGGGGGCGGGGGTGTTTCAGAAGAGGCACGTGTGGACCTTAAAGGGACAGTGACACTGGAGCACAGTGAGAAGGGAGCCCTGCTGTCGTGGGGGTCACATTTCCTGCTTGTCCTCGCCTGGACTTTTCCTCTGGGGCACGACTTCTTCAAGCATGAACCATCACCTCTATGGAAGAACAGAACCATCTGGAAGGGGAAACTGCCACTGAGAACAGCTATTTTGGGCCTCAAAAGGTAAGGCACGGCAAGCTGCATGGCCTTCAGAAGGGCGTGGCTACCTACTGGACACATCGCAGGTGCCAGACAGGCCGCTCCAGGGTTGCGGGGTCGCGGGCTCCGTGGTAGGGTGGCAGCCCCCAAGCCTTCCCCAGCAGACAGAAGCTACGGAAGGCGCTGGCACGGACCCAGCAAGCGTGGGGGATGAAGGTGGCGGTTTCCGGCCCACCCTTCTTGACCAGAGGCCATAAATTACCAGCTGCCTGACAACAGCCAATGGGCAATGTCGAGCTAAGCAAAGCAAGTGACCTGGGCCCAGGCTGAAGTCCTGTTGTCTTTCTTTCTCTGCTTGTCAGAGGCCTCTCTGCTTGTAGAAGCTGCATCTTTTAACAGAGGGGGCAGGAGACAGGCAGAAGGGGGTGATGGATTAAGGACCAAAATTGAAAAACAAAACACTGAAGAGGCCTAAGGCCTAACCTTCCCCCAGAGTCTCTATGTCTTTTTACCTCCATCCCCTCATCTCTCTCTGTCATCACTAATAAAACCCTGACGACAATATCAACCAAAGAGTAAAATTCAGCATCAGAGGCTCTGCGAACATCTGTCCAGCAGGAGAGAAGCAGATAAAGCCAGGCCTGTGAGATGCCCTCTGATGCCAGGCCCTGGGGAGACTGCACCCATAGGAGAAGGGGCAGGGGCTGGAGTGACCTGAAGAAGGCCTGAGGCTGTGGTAAAGAAAGAAGCACATCTCCATGCTTCTCCCCCCAAAGCATCTTTGCCCCACCAGTCTCCTTAAATGTTTTCGGTTGACCTCCACACTTGAACAATTTGCCCTTGGTAATGTGAAGGGAAGTGACTTGATAATCATGAAGAGCTGAAATGTGTCCCCCCCAAATTCATGTATATTGAAGCCCTAATCCCCAGTACCTTGGCCTTGAAAGAGGTCATTAAATCAAAATGAAGTCTCTCCGGTGGGCCCTAATCCAATATGGCTGGTATCCTCATAAGAAGAGGACACAGAAGAGGCATCAGGGATGCACAGCTACAGAGAAAAGGCCACGTGAGGAGCAGCAAGAAGGTGGCCATCTGCAAACCAAAGAGAGAAGCCTCAGAAGCCACCAAACCTGCCACCACCTTGATCCTGTACTTCCAGTCTTCAGAACTGTGAGAAAATAAATGTCTGTTGTTTAAGCCACCCAGTCTGTGACGGCAGCTCTAGCACACTAACGCAATGGTCCACGGTTCTAGCTGAGATAATGCACGTGACCCAGGGCACACTCAGATTGACAAGGTGGGTACCGAGCTGGAAACCACCAAGCCTGCAGCAGCACACCGACACACAAAGAAAGACATATGACATGTCACCCACCCACATCTATGGTTGACAAAATGGAATACTCAGACCTTCCAAAGGTCCAGTCCTCCCTTTTAAAGGAAGCAAACCATTTTCAGTTGCTTTGGGGTGGGGAAAGTGAGGAGCTTGTCTTTATAAAGTGTCACAATTTGTCATTTTAATGGTTTGGTTTAAAAAAAACTGTTTAACTCATAAAATATTTGCTCAATTTGACCTAAGTAGTCAAATTGGCAGGTTTGAAAGCCCTGTTTCCATTTGGGGCAATGCTGTTATACGTCTAAGCCAGAAAGTTTGTCCTTCAGGACACAGGGGAGCCCCATAAAAATGACACAGACGCATCGTCACGTTTCCTATCATTGAGCTCAGCTGTCTCTGAGAGCTTGGGACATGTATGACATCTGTGGTACTACTACTAGGACAATTCCCCACATCCCTCTGTAACCTGATGCCTTTGTCATACTGAAGAGTTCCAGCCAGGAGGAAAAGCACCAATTGAAGGCACGTGGTTTCCACTCCTTCAGGGAGGAAACATATTTGATGGCTTACTACATCTCTGTCAATCAACAGGCATGTATCGGCAGCCAGCTGAGTGAAGGGCATTAAGGTGGTGGTAGAAAAATATAGAAATTCGAAGAAACAAATATCCCACTGGCAACATTATTATGAATCAGACAAAGGAAGGATCTGGGGCAAGAACGACCATTCCTTGGAAGCAATCCTACGATATAGTGTGCCCTGCATAACTATAACCCCTTACTACTCCATAATGATGAGTTTATGGCTTCTCAATTTAGCCTACAATACTTCGGCCTTTATTTCCTGCCTACTTGTTGCTAGGGAGTTAATTCTGATGGACAATACTGGGCATTAAATACAGGCACGCACACCTACCTAAGCTAATTTCCCCTGCAGTGGCTGTGGTCTCAGTTATTTTCACCAACCCTCCTTCCAATCTTCTCTTCAATTGCCACAAAGCACAGAGTTGAGTACTTGACATTTCCTTTGAATTAAGACTGCAAGTTAAGTGGACATTTTCCTTTAGATAGATGGTTATTCCACGCCTCCCCACAGCTATTCATACCAGAGAATGTGGATTTCACCTGTTCCTTTCATACACACAAGTCTGCTTGAAATTTGCCAGCAGGTCCTCAATAAAGAAATAGCCCTGATTGCTCATTAAAAGCAGGAGAGAAAGCAATTAAAATACAAAAGGCAGAGCAAAGCTTAACACTTGGAAGTTGAAAGTTGAGCAAGCATTGCTGAAGGTGGGGAAGCAGTTCTGGAGGGTGTGGGAAGAGAATCAAGTGCCCTAGTCAGCTATTCACGGATGCAAACAGATGCACAGAGGAGAGGAAAGGGAGAGGGGGCAGCGGAACCCTGGCGGGCCTGGTGCTCAGCATTCTTTTTCCATTTAATTTTATTTATATCCATCTAAACTCACTTAATTCATTGAAATGAGCTAGATGTGAAATATTACTTCTTTTTAAATTTTCCCCCCTTTCTTTCTTCTCTTCAAAGCTCATACACAACAGATGGGGCAAACTTCAAAAGCGTGTAAGCTGTGCAGTAGAACAAAAGTCCCCTCTACTTAGAAGGACCACTGTTGGTTTGATGTTCAACTACGGCCATCTTGAACTTCTTAATTTCTGAACAAGGGACCCTGCATCTCCATTTTGCACGGGGCCCGGCAAATTATGTAGCCAGTCCCGCTCCTAGAGTAAATGACTGTCCAACCCAGGTTGTTCTTTTCAAACCCTTTGCCAGAACCCTAGATGTGACCAACCAACTTCTCCTGCCCACAGCCCCTCCCAGCCCCACTCAGCTCTTCTCCGGTCTGTGGGACAGACCTTCCGTTGGTATTACTTGCCAACAGGATCAGGGTTAACTTGAAAGAGGGTCCAGGATTTATTGCAAATTAACGTAAGAATTTCTGGATGACATTTCCTGGGAGCATTTTTGGTTGGCCTGAAGTATTTGTGGGGAAGTGATTCTCTTTCAAATTGTTCTGTTCCTGGGTAAGTAGCAGAGAACTACTATCACCATAGAACAATTGTCCCAGGCAATGAAAATTCATCCTAGGTGTTAATCAGCTCAATATTTATCTCATCTAATATGCAAATTAAGACACTGTGGTCTCATTAGCGTCATCTGTGTTTCCTTTAAGCAAAGCTAAATCTCTTGCCAATGCAAGAAAAGGAGAAAAAAACAAACATTAGTATTTCTCTTTGAAGCTAATGAGGGTGTGATTTGTCTCTTTCTTTGTTAGGAGGTAGCAAGTTAGGGAAAACACATTTGAAATATGCCAAGTGTGGCTTGACCTCATCTGTCAGAGGAAAGAACATGGCCTTGACTGGTTACTGGGCTTTCTGCAGCTCGCCGGTCCAGAGGACCGGGGCCCAAGGAGACGGTGGGTGTTTGCAACGAACCCCAGACGAGCAGTTGAACAAAGTATGGAGATGCAGCCTTCAGGAGCCCACTCAGCAGACGGATGTGGTATCACCTCAATGATAAGAGAGGGAGGAAATAAATTTACTTAATGCCTTATATCTTAAAAATAAATTGGAAAAGAACAGAGATTGCAGCTCAAAATATCTTCTCCTTCCAGCTTCCCATTTTAAGATTTTAGAATTTATAGAAACAATAATCAAACCGTCAACAAATACCCACATTGTGCCCCAAAAGTCAGGCTTTATGTGCTGGTGACACAACAATGCTACAGAGCAAGGACTTTAGGAATAACTCGAATGTTCTGGGTCTCCAGCAGGCTACTGTGAATTCTGCACCCGTGAGCTCTAATCTTCACAATAACTCCGCAAGGCATCCTTTCTCCTTTTTACAGGTGATGCCACTGTGGTTCAGGGTGCTGAGGTCACTTGTCCAAGGTCTTGCAGCTAAAACCTGGCCCAGGTGGAATGAAAAAATAAAAGGAACATGACAGCCCGTGGTGAACACAGCCTAATTAGCGAGGTGTCCTAGGCATGGTGGTAGGAGGTTGAAAGGATGTGTGACCCTGTCATCCTGAACGCTAACGCCGTTAACGTGTGGATCTCTGGAATTCTGAGGCCACAAGCCCAGGGTAGCTCCCCCTTGCTGTCCCCCCTTTCCCAATTGTGACTAGTTATTCCAAACCTGTTTTGTGAACACAGTCTGCTTTCTGGGGCAGGAGAGAGACCCGTCTGCATTCCAGCACCTTCTGGGAACTGAAAACTGGAAACTGCTCCCCAGGCAGACGGAGGCTGATTTCCATATGTAGCAAACCGTGTCCAGAGTCACAGCCGTGGTGCAAGGGGAACTCCCGGCTGAAGCCCACCAGGGGCAGGCAGGGGAAGTCCAGAGGAGCTGCCCTCCGCTCCCAGGGGAAACCCGAGAAAGAGGCCTTGACCTCCCTGGGACCCATGGCCCACAGATGACAGGTCCCATGCTGTGAACTGGGCGTTCGCCCTGAAGCCTAGCAGCTGGGCAGAAGCGAAGGCACGTGAACATGGCAAGGCCATGAGGGAGCACTTGAAAGCACTGCTGTCGCCACCAATGCCTCCATAACCAACAAGGGACACAGGGGCCATCAGACAGCTGCATGGACAGATGCTCCAAGTCTCTGGAGACACGTCTACTCTCTACTGGAACCTCCGGAGGATGCTTCTAACCTGTCCAAGCACTTTCCCTTCCATCAGTGACTAGGAGCCCCCAAAACAGGCAGAAAAGGATGTCCCACTTGACAGATAGGAATATTAAGGCTCCCAGAGGCAAAGTGGTCTGCTCAATCAGACCAAGGCAGCCTGGGAGAAGAAACTGTTTCCAGGCTGTCTCCTCTATTCCAGCTCCCATGCGGGGGTGACCACCTGGCTTTCTCCTAGGGCTGTCATAGTGTCCATCTGAAGTGGGGACTGTTGTAGGGATGGAGAAACTGAGTGAGCAGATCACGGAAAGGGAGAAGGAAATGAGTACTTGCTGAGCGCCTGATGCTGGGGACGACGGACGGTAACAAGGCCATTAACATAGGTGCAGGTGATAGAGAGGGTGTGCCACGTGCAGAAAGACCCTAGAGGACAGGGTGAGTGGCTCCTCCTCCTTACAAGGAAAAAGTGAGAGGAAAGAAAAGCAGACAAGGAACTTCCTGTGAAAGTCACACCCTCCACCTCCTGCCCCAGGGCAAGTTTCAGGGAGCAGACAACAGAGCCCGAAGCAGAATGGGAGCCTGCGCAGAGCGGTCAGAGGTGGATCCAGAAGCTCCAGCCCAGGGCCTGGGTGCCTGGGAAGGGAAGGAAAGGAAGCAAGCCACACCAGAGAAGGGTCAACAGAATGGGCTCGGAAGCTTAATGTCCCATGGAGTTTCACTGTCTTTATGCTGTTGTCCCTACACCTCATGACTGATAACGTATTTTGGATTGGTTTTCTTTTTTCGGTCAATAAACCTTTTAACATAAGCTTGCTTTCAGAGTGGTTATCTAGGGTTTCTTTAAATTATGTAACGGAGGGCTTCCCTGGTGGCGCAGTGGTTGAGAGTCCGCCTGCCGATGCAGGGGATGCGGGTTCGTGCCGCGGTCCGGGAAGATCCCACATGCCGCGGAGCGGCTGGGCCCGTGAGCCATGGCCACTGAGGCTGCGCGTCCGGAGCCTGTGCTCCGCAACGGGAGAGGCCACAACAGTGAGAGGCCTGCGTACCGAAAAAAATAAATAAATTAATTAAAATAAATAAATAAATAAAGTAATGGAATATACATTAGGTATATGCAAGATATAAAAAAAAAATCATAAAACCCATCCTCATGGTCCGACCACTGGGCCTGAGAAGTATTGTTACTAAAGTGCTGAGACCTGAGTGTTCCTCTCTCCTTCCATCTCTGCCTTCTCCCTGACAGAAGTGAGTCCCATCCTGAATCGTGCATTCATAAACCACCAGACTGCTTGTCGATATACAAGATATACATACATCATAGATATACAAACATCAATATGCATACATATGTATCCCTTGGAGGTATATAGTTTAGTTTTTATCGTTTATGTACTTTACAAAAATGACATCATACCATGCATGGCCTCGTGCATCCCATTTTTTGGTACGACATGCTGTATTTTTCAGATAGCTTCAGCAATGCCAAAAAATAGGGAATTTCACCTAGCAATGGATTCTGTGCAACTAATTTTAATGAGAGCTCGTGGGGGAAAAAAATTGTATTGCAGCAGATGCTGTAGATCCTATTGATTCATCTAATCCTGCCCCCATTTTACAGACAGACATCAAGCCTAGAGGGATTAAGGAATTTTGTCTCAGTTGCCATTGGGAGCCAAGATGTGTCCCCAGGGCTGCCTAGCGCCCCCTGGAGGCGGTATACTGCAGAACCCTGGGAAGGGCTATCTGCAGGCAGAGTATGGGAATGGTGCCCTCCCTCCTGGTCTGTGTGATGTGGAGGCCCTGCCAAAGCTCCTGCTTTTACCTCTTTGTTTTGCACCCAGAATGGGGCTGATCTTCAAACCTCTGCCAAGACTGCGTGCCTGCTTTTTAAGAAATTTGACCCTGCCGGTGTACTGCCTGAGCCTTGTTTTATTTCCTGTTAATCCGATTTGTGACAGTGAGCCTACTAAAAATTCCTTTCAACTCACATGTCCTCCCCGTGCAATATCATCCTGGAAAAATCACATTTTGCATTACTGAGAAAGTATCTCGCCTGCTTGATTGTCCCCAGCACCAGAAAGAAACGTAACCACTGAGTGACATGACAGTTTGGAAGAGGATGGTGACAAACTCTAAATGAGATTTCAGCTGTTAACCAGAGTTCCTTCGCTGCCATATTAGTCTGAACAGGAGTTAAAGTGCTGCAAGAGTGAGGGAAGTGAGGAAGGGAATTGTGTTCATAGACACTGACAACACACCAGGTACTGACAGGTATGCTTTCCACATGTATTACCATGTTCAAGTGTCACGGCAGCCCTGAGAGGTAGCAATTTCTTAATCCCCATTCTACCGATGAGCAAACGAGGCTCTGAGAATTTAAGTGCTGTGCCACACAGCTGGCCAGTCTGTCGACCTGCAATTCAAATGATTTTCTTCTGACCTGAGCTCCTCGCTCTTTCAGTATTACAACTTGATGACTTATGCCTGCTTGAAGGCAAAACTCATTAAGCATCTTTTGAGTGTGCCATTTGCAGAGCCTGGGGACTTCCCAACAGAGCAAATAACCCTATCTCCAAAACAAGGAAAGGGCTTCATTTCACAACTTTCTCCCATTATGTGGATGAGAAAAATGAGAACCAAATCCCAAAGTGGTAAAGAGTCTTTCAGAAGCCACACTCTTCAAAGGCTCCACCTTCTGGGACACATTCACTGACTGCCCCAGAGGAGCTTGTGATTGCATCTCTACTGTTGTTGCATCAACATTGCATGCTGATCAAAAAAATAAAATAAAATGTTTAAGTAAACTTTTTTATCCTTGAATAACTGTAGATTTACTAAAAAGTTGCAACAGTAATAGGGGGGATTTCCAATATGCCCTTCATCCAGCTTCCCCTAATGTTGACATCTTCCATAATTGTCATCACTGTCAATGCTAAGAAATTAACATTGGTACAATATTATTAGCTAAACTACAGGCCTCATTTGGATACCAACAGTTTTTTCTAATGTCTTTCTATTGCAGGATCCACTCCAGGATTTCAGATGGTAATTTAACTATTTATAAATCTTTCAGCCTTGAAAACATGTCCAGTGTCAGCCCACTCACAAGGACATGAGAGTTCTCAGAAGGTAAGGACCCCTGGAAACGTAGCTCTTTATGTCCAGCCACTAGATATGTACTTGCTAAATGTGCTAAGCAAAACAGACTTAGGAGAGATCTGTTACATTGCTGTTACAGTGCAAAGACCTCAAAAATGGCACCAGAACCAAATTATGAATGCAAATATACAGATAGAGGTCTAGGCATGGGTAATGCACACCCACACATATGTATACAAAAACACATACGTATAGAAACATTCACCATGACAAAGGAAGCATTTCATATCAGTTGAGAAATGTTGGACAGTTCAATAAATGGTGTGAAAACAACTGCCTATTCATATGACATAAGGAACTAAGTAGATTCCTACCTAGCTCCTTACCTAACATCAGTCACAAAAATAGGTTCCAGAATTATTAAAGCATCACACGTCGAACAAGTAAAAATGTCAAATAATTAGAAAAAAAATCCACAGAGAAATATATTTCTAATATTGAGGTTAAGTCAGGCTTTCTAAACACAAACGCTGTAAAGGGAACCAACAGAACACTGGATTACAAGAAATATTTTCAAAATTTATAACAGAAAATATTCATGATGAGAAAAAAAGATTAAAGATGGGGACATATTAAAATGTCTACAAATCAATAGGTAAAAGACGAAATAAACAAGCCAACAGAAAATGACCTAAGGATTTGAACTGGCAATTCCCAGAAACAGACGTATAAACCGACAACACACATCAAAGAGTATTCGCCTTCACTGGTAATCAGGAAGCAAAAACGCAAGCAACATAAGATGCCACTTTCACCCAAAGTGTTACCACCGGTTAAGTAAATGTGTATCAATCTGGACGTTGGGTGACGGTAAGGGGAAGCAGGCCTCACGTGAGCTGACCTGTTGGAAGGAGTATCAGTGAGAGCAGACTTACCCAAGGGTTTTGTCATCAGCCAGCAAATGCTCGTCCCACATCTGTGGATAACAATTGCTGCATTTGCAGCTCCAACCTGGACCTAGGTGGCATGTACTAGAAGGCACACACCTGAGAGCTGGGCATGACCCAGAACTGCCGTCTCAAGCCACTGCTCTAGGGCACAGAGTAGAGGTAGGAACTTGACCTTTCTCTGGGGCAGCCAGGTTGGTCCAGGAGGAGCATACAAAATATGATTCCTGGTGAATGCTGTGTCCCTGTGTCCCTGGCCTACCCTCACCCCACTACCATCCCCACCCCAAAATCAGAGCCCCCCAACTCTGCGCATGAAAATGTAAGGCGGAGGGGCAGGAGGTTCGCAGCTGCAAGAAGAGCTGAGGACGCTGCTGGCAACTTACAATCAGGCCTTAGAGCCCCATCTGAGAAGAGCCTTGACCCCTGCCGTCCTCTGGGCCAGCTGCCAGGTTCTACCCTATCAGGCAGTGACTCCAAAGATCCCTTCTGGAAGGATCACCTGCACTTGCTCTCCCTGTCCCACTCCCTTCACTACGAGGCTTTATTTAGAGCCTTAATACCAAGAGGCCCTGACACGGCACCCACCACGAGCAATATTTTGCACGTTCCTTGTGAATCACTGTTGCTGCCCCAGAGAAAGGCCAAACACTGCAAGCTCCCTCGGGGGGTGGGGGGCATCTACATGACGTAAGAGACCAAGAGTGCTTTCCCTGGGGAGGAGAAGGGCCGGGCCTCCTCCTGGCCAGAGACCCTGATCAGTAATACTACACCTGAAGATCTGCCGACGAGAAGCTGTGAGAGTCTTCCCACTCGGCAAGGCAATCTGTTCTGGAGTCTGAAGATTGCGGAGGGGATGTATAAAGGGAGAGTGAGGCCCTTACAAACATTCTTGAGGAAGAAGCTCAAAAGCCCTCCAAGCCACACTTAGTAGCCTGCCAAACAGACCCACTGCCAGGGCTCCCGCTAGTAAAAGTGCACGGCCCTCTGAATGAGATCAGCTTAAACTAGCCAGTGAGGCTGGAGGCTGAAGGTGCAAACCGAAAAGTTCAGGCCAGTCAGCGGGGGGAGAAATCTACCGGCCAGAGAGCTGTATTTGACTCCTGACACTCTTCAGAATTTCCGGCATCAGGTGATAAGAGAAAGCTGACTGATTTTTATCCAGCTCTCTGCCAACAAAGTACTCCCTTATTATCTACACCTAGGATGGACCTTCCCCACTGCCTGGCCTTGGTATGCCTAACACATGACTGGTTAGTGATTTACTGTATGGGAAAAGACTTCCAAAGGCCTAGCTATCAAATTGTGTTCAGTTATGCACTTAATGCCTCATTCTCACGTGGAATTGAGACCACAGTCTGGGTTCTGCAACCACACTGGTCAGAGACACGGAAGTTGACTTGGACCCTCCCTCCTCAGCCCCCCATCTGAGCAGACCCTCCCTCGCTTTCACCTCTCAGGTGCCTTCCCCACCTCCGATGACAGTCTCAGTGCCGCTCCACTGACCAGGCAGCCCCTGGACCAGGGCATTGTCTCCTGCCTGGTTCTCATGCATTCCCTGGGGGCCTTCTTAATCTGTCCTCTGCACTTTATTCATGCCATTCCCCAGATTTGGCCTTTGACCCCTGCCCACCGCTGAGGCTGGATTCACTCCCTTCCCTCCAAATCCCCCGTTCCTGGGCTGCTCTACAGCTGGCCTCCAGATGTGCTGTTTCACACCTCCACCCCTTTCAGCTAAGCTTTTCCATTGAAAAGAAAGCCATGCCTCCTGGCTCCTTCCTGTTAAGCCTGCCTCATCCTTCAAAATCCATCTGAGCTGTCCCTTCCACAGAAGGCCCTCCTAAGCTTGCCTGCACCCAGAAATTAGCTTTATCAGCACCACTACCTCGGTGAGCTCTATACACAACTGTCCCCAACTAAGTGTCTTAATACCTTTGGATTCAATGTCTAGATGGTTCCTGGCCTCTAGTTCATGCTCAGAAAAAGATGAAAATGTAAATCAATGAATGTAAGGTGTGGGGATCTCTAATCCCTGCAGGCCACTCAGAGTGTTGGGATTTCAAAGCTATTGGTCAGTGATGGTTTCATGGAAGGTGGGGAGTGGGTTCTGGGGCCTGGGCTCTTGGCCGTGACAATGCAACCTGGTCCTCTCCAGAATGTGAAAGAGGTGGGATTGCCCCCCTCATGGGACCTTTGGGCAGACTGAGTGGGGGAGCCGGATAAAGCATCAGGCACAGAGCCTGGCCCCCAGAAGGCTCCAGGACAAGTTCAGCTGAGGCCCAAACTTACGTGCCATGGAAAAGTGGGTGCTGCTAGGAAAAGTGGGCTGAAGCGGCACCACCCATCCTCAAAGTCCAGAAATAACGTCTCCTATGCAGCAAAAGCAAAGAACTCGCCAGGCAGCTTGGTGTATTTCTGCTGTTAAACCTTGGCCTTCATGATCAGATTCTGCTGGAGACACTCGCCACACCACAGCCAGACCAGGCAGGCCCCGCTTCGCATGAGCACCTGAGCTGAACCTCAGGCCTCTGTGGGGAGCCACATCTGCTAGGAGCCCAGGTCCTGCTCTTGAGGCTGGGGTTCAAGTCAAAATCCTGCCACTGACTTCCTCTGTCACACTAGGTGAGGCACTCTCATTTCCCCTTGTAATTCCCTCATCTGTTAAAAAAAAAAATATGTGGGCCAGTAAGATTCCCACTGTTCCTCCCAGAAGTGAGGACTTTTGGAGGTCACTTCTCCCTTGCCTGCACCACAGGGTCCCCACCTGCCCACACAGACTCCAGAGACACCAGTGGAAGGAGAGGGTTGGATGGGCAGGGGCAGGAGGGAGCATGCATTTTCCAAAATGAGTGGAATGCAGTTTCATGGGAGGTTTACAGGACTTCTCAGAGCCTTTAATAAGCAAATACAAACTGTAAGCACATTGACTGTGAATCATCAATTATAAGACATGGAACCACCGTATCCCACTCTTATCTGAGCATGGAGCCTGTTATTCCCTCTAGAGGAAGCTCTCCTAGGACCAAGGGTTATGTAGAAAACACTTTCAGAAACCCCAGGAGGGTAGAAACCATTGCCAAATCTGAACCAAATGCTGGCTCATCTTTCATCTATATGAATTTGGGTGCATTGAGTCTTAGTTTAATTGGATGAAATGGAAATGTTAATCATATCTAACAGGTATCATATTCTTCTTGCCTTATTTTCTATGTTTTCCCAACTTTCTATAATAAGTATTTTAATAACTACTTCTTAAATTTATGAATAACATATTTAAGATGTTAAGTACAAATTCAAAGCCTTCCCCAACCCTCTAGCTCCAGTTCTCAAAAGTAATTCAATACTTGTTTTGCATAACCTTTTAGACCTTCCATGTAAACATTTTTTTTTTTTTTTTTTTTTTTTGCGGTACACGGGCCTCTCACTGTTGTGGCCTCTCCCGTTGCGGAGCACAGGCTCCGGATGCGCAGGCTCAGCGGCCATGGCTCACGGGCCCAGCCACTCCGCGGCATGTGGGATCTTCCCGGACCAGGGCATGAACCCGCATCCCCTGCATCGGCAGGAGGACTCTCAACCACTGCGCCACCAGGGAAGCCCCCCCATGTAAACATTTTAAAATGGAAATCAAATCATGATGCTTTGCTTTCAAACCAGGGCGTCGATGATCTCCAGCTTTGTTGTTTGCTCTAAAGACCATGAGGCATCTCTGCAAGCGGATGAGCCCATCACATAGCTTGACATGATGGGCACCCCATAAACACCAGTTCAAAGCAAACTCCTGCTTTTGGGTTGGACTGCCCGCTCAGGGGGCCCTGTGCCGGTTTGCTTTCAGAGTTGATGACTTCCAGAAGCCGCTGCCCTGTGCAAATTCAGGAAGCAATGGATACCTTCCTAGCTCCAGCCCTGGGAGCCTCTGAAAGCAAACAACTGTGGGAGACATGTGGGTCCATCTGCTCCAAGGGGCCACAAGACTCCAAAGCAGTGCCTTTGTCTGCCTGGGGCCAAACCACTTTCCTGCCAGTGATGACAAGAGAAATCTCTGGCCAGGAGCGTGGGGGTCAGAGCAGGAAGGAGAAGGAGGGATGGAAGGGGTCTCCACACCACCACAGGCCAAAGCTCCCCCTCTCCTCTCCATCGAGTTCTTTCCCAACCCTTCACCGGCCAAGCTCGGAAAAACTCCTCATGGATTTTTACCATGGTCAAATTACTCATTTACAAAAAATGCTGCTGCAGATGGGCAAGTCCCCACGAAATCATGCCAGGGACTCTTTAGGGCAGATCCTGCTGCTTGGCATAATAAGTCCTTATTACCGTAGCACTGAGGGGTGTCCACTTGCCAGATGCCTGCTTTTAATGAACTTTGCCGTCCAAAACTGGCCAAGAGGACACAAGTCACATTTTGCCAGTCAATGGGAATTGATTACTTCTCGAAAGCCATGCCTCAGCTTGCAGGAAACACATACAAACACATCCAATATTTGGGGGTTAGTTTGACTTCTTGGAGAAAAAGGAGTTCTTGGCAGCCGGAGACAATGATGGATCAGCCTTTACAAAATCCCCAGGACGCTGGAAAGAAATGGGGTTTCTGGAGGGAGCCTGGGCGGATGAAGGAAGCTTTGGCAGCCTCGGAGTTTGGATCATGCCCAGAACACCGTCATTTTTTCTTTTTAAATTCCTCTACCCTTCCATCCGTTCATAAATCAGAACTCAACGACACTAAGAACTGACGATCCCAGGTTTGGTACCAGGCTCTGGGATGCCAGAGATGGCCCCTGTCCACTGAGGGGACCAGTCTGTCAAGCAGTAACACACGGCTCTCCTGGCGGAACGGGGGAGGGGGCTATAGCAACTCAGAAGAGGGAGGGTCTCGGCCGGGCTGAATCTTGAAGGATGAAGGCGTGTTCTCCTGGGGAACAAGGGATGGGTAGAAACGTTCTCCTTGACCTGAAGCCTTCACAGCGGCTGTTCTTTCCGCCTGGATAATTTCCAATCCCCATCACATACACCCACCCCTTTACCAGGAAAATCTAATACATCCTTCAGTCTCAGCTTGCGAGAGTATCTGTTCAGGGCAGGCTTCCCTAAACCTCACTGACCTGGTTGGGTGCCACCCCCCCACCCCCAGGACCCACAGAGTCTTGCAATTCCCCAGGCAGAGCCCTCACCACCTGGCACCGTCGGTTCTCATTTGCTGTCTGATTTTGCGCATGGCGCGTGAGCCCTGTGATGAGAGGGGCCATGCCTAGCTTGTTTCCCAAGGTACAGGTGTTAGGACAGTACCTAGCACAACACCGGGCACACAGTAGGTGCTCAATAAATGCTTATTTGACTGTGGAGTCTGTGAACGATCTTAGACTGGAGAGGTAAAGGGCTGCCCCTGGAATACAACAGGGAGATGGCTGGGGACATGGGGGTGGCATCTACTGAGGACCCACTATGCACACGGCCCTCTCCCTGAGCCCTCAAGTCCATTGGGAGAGTGGTGGGCAAGGGTAGTGGAGTCTCTGGAGGGGGAGCCTGCAGACAGAGGGGAGCCGGGCCAGCCCAGACGGAGGGCAGAGCCAGGGGTGAGCCCTCACGTCTTGGTTCGCTGCCCCCGAAGCCCCCTCTACTCTCCAGAGTGCCAGGCCCCCAAATGGGGTAAAGAGGGCACTTCATCAACATCTCCAGGCTGAGGGGACCTCATAGAGGGAGGAGCTGGGGGACAAGCCCGGAGGAGGAGGCTCTCCATCAGGGGCCAGGCCTGGGCCTTCAGGAAGAAGCCACCCAGGACCTAGAGATCCAGGGTGAGATGGGGCTGAGCTAGGGAGGTGCTGGGCTGTGTGTGGAGCCAGCCGAGCTCTGCAAAGGAAGAAACAGAGAGGGCAGGGGTCAGGGATGGCAGCAGAGAGAGGAAGACCGAGACCCAAGGCAGAGAAAGACACAGCAAGAGACGAGAAAAGAGGGTGGTGCAGATGGGAAAGGAAATGAATAGAGAAGCGGAAAGCGAACAAAGAAACTCAAAAGCAAATGGAGTCATAAGGGACAAATGAACCAAAGGAAGAAATGTCAGAGAGGGACAGACATAGATGAGGAGAGAAACAAAGGCAGGGGAAAGTGACCAGCGGTCACCAAGGCTGGTCTGAGAAAGGCAAGCAGCGCCCAGAGCTCCCGCAGCACAGGGCCCAGCTCTCCCCGGGGGCCTTGACCGCTGGGTCCCTCTGGCTCCAATCCGGGCCACGAACAGCCGCCTGTCTACTGAACTGAGTACCACTCAAGTCCTTATACAGCAGAGCCCTCCTCGGACCTTCGGAGTCCACGTCATGTGTGTTGGGAGGCAGGAAGAAGAAGGAGGGGTGTGGGAAGGACAGGAAGGACCCCAGGGCTCTGGGCTTCAGACAACAGCCCCCCACGCCCCCCCAGATGGCTGCTGGGGGGGGGCGGCCGGGCCCCTTGTCTCCCTCTTGCCTGGCCTTGAACGTCAAGCAGCCTGATACTGGCTCTTCACATTAGGGTGGGCTCCCATCCCTGAGCCAAGGCCAGCACATGGCCTGTACCACTCAGACCTTTCCATGGGGCCTGAGGAATGCAGCCCAGGGGCTCTCTGACCCCAGTCCTGGCTGGGAGACCAAGGCCAAGTTCCTTCCCTTTTCTGAGCCTCTGTTTCCTCACCTATTCAATGCAAGGCTAAGTCATCACCCAACAAATTATGTTTAATCCTGAAAATGGTAACAATGATGTGCTTTCCCTGTGCTGTCCCTGTCCTTACAGCCCCAGCTCATCCCTCCTGCCAGACAACCTGACCCTCCCACGGTCAGCTGGCAGAACGCCCATGTCTGTGGTCTTCCCTAAAGAGAGCTCAGCACTGTCCCAAATATGACGGCTAGTCTTACTTATTTTTCATCTTCTAAATTGCACTTCCCCTGAGTCAGGGAAAGCCTGCCATTACCCTATTTAACCTATAGATATCTATATGGTTTTCTCCCGAGCCTGCCAAAAGAGCCCTGTTCCAATTAACCTACAATTCTTTCTTAAAGAGCAGCAGCATGAGATAATAGACACGCAAAGTTGGAAGGGACCTTGGAGATCTTCTAATCCAACCAGAAAGTTCTGTAGCCCATGATACCAGCCCCAGAGAGGCAAGGTCTCAACATACAAAGTCACCCGAGTCAACAGAGGCACTGGGACTTGAACTTATTTTACCCTATTCCCAAACCCTGCTGTCATGCGTTTGTTTGTTGATTAATTTATTAAGCAGGGTTTGGCCTTGCAATGCGCATCTATTTGTTTTGACTTCCCAGGGATCCTTCCCTTTCCTGGTGCCAGCAGTCTGTTCCTATTGAATAACTATTCCTGCTCCTGTGGTCCTGGGGGAATAGGCACCCATACTGCCCATCCCCATTCCAGAACACTAGGACAGGAGGTAGAGGGAGTCGATACTTAGGCATGTGCTATCCCATCTCCCACATGGGATCTGTCGGTGGAAATGCGACCCAGGCGTGCCAACCAGCCTTCCTTGAGATTCATATGTGGATCGCAGTGGGGGAAAGATTCCTCCATTCCACCGCAGCCTGACCCTGCAGAATGGTAAGCTGTGAGGACGTGATTCTACTTGAGGGTTGCCATCTTTCATCTTCCTAACCACAGGGAGAAAGCCTACCTGCTGAAAGAAGCCAGCACACAGAGATCAACAGAGTCAAGAGATCAGAAGAGAGGCTGAGTCCTAGCAGCATCCTCAGAGCTGTGGGTCTAGCTGATCCCCCAAGGAGCCCCGTCTTCTAAAGAAGAGAGCCACCCCAAATCACAGGTGGTAAAAGACATAAAAATACAAATAAACCCTACCTTTCAAGCTGCTGCTCATATTATCTCATTTAACCCACGAAATCATTCCACTCAGTGAATATCATTAAGCCCATTTGATGGTGAATTGATTAAGGCTTTGAGAGGTAAGATATCTTGCCCTGTATCCTAAGTCATATGCCCAAAACAGAAGCTCACCTCAGCTTCAAAGCCAAAATGTTTCCCAATTGTCTACACTGGCTTTTCTGTGATAGAGAGAAGCCCAGGAGGTAGTGGGACACCAAAGGCGACAACCTTTGCCCGCCCGGGGCTGGAGGGAAGAAATGAAGAGGTACCCTCATTAGGAATATGAATGGTGGATTGTGTCTTGAGGAAACTCCAAGTGGATGTGGCCTGAGAAGAGGGAGGAGGATTCCTTCAAACCGCAGGCCTAGAGGTGGAACCTGACAGACGCATCCTGTTTCAGTGTTTCTGCTCCAAACCCCAAAGAGGCCCTTCCATGTCCAGAGAGTGGTCATGATAAAAACTCTGCACAAGTTTCTTTTCAAAGACATTCCTCTTCCTCTCTCTTCACCCCTACCCCTCACCTTCTCTTTCTCTCTTCTCAAACTCCTGCCAAAGGCACTGGAAGCTTAGAGTTTGAGTTCCTGGGTGATCTGAGGTGACAGGAAAACTCAGGCAGCCATCCGATCTGTATTCTGGAGAGCCTAGCTGCAGCATTACTTACAAGGCATTCCGCAACCTTTTGCTGCCGCTTTCTTTAAAGGCTTGAGCAATTTTGATATTTTGGTTCAGTGTCACTATAGAAAAGCTTTACAGTTCTCGCTCAAGAATTAGAAGATATATTTGTAATAAGAAGTGCTAACCACTGTCAGCTGGCAGGCCCATGTCCGTGCATGAAAATGATGCCATTAGATTTCACAACGGTGGGCAAAATGTAAAGATCATGTATCGTATAAGAGACAGAAGTGAAAAAAAAACGCACTCCACCCTTGGGGGATTTCAGGTGGTCAGGGTGGTGAGGCTCCTCGTGCGCATTTAGCCCCTAGATAAGGTGGAAAGCTCAGTACTACTGGTCTTTGCAAATATTACTATTTTCCCTTCATTTTATCTAACTGCTTTCTCCTATAATGTTGAGGAATCGTGCAATTGCATTATAATGAGGTGATGGTGAGTCTGAGAGATAGTGAGGGGGAAGGTAAAGATCTAAGGGAGACAGGAGAGGTCCCAAGCACACAGGTCCCCACAGGTCCAGAGCGTGGCAGGGACACCCAGCCTGTCCCTGCCCTGAAAGCTGGGCCACCCACGTGACTGAGCATGACAGTGTCGGGGCCTCCGAAGCAGACAGGCTGGGGTTGGGCTCCTGCTCTGGCATTTCCAGGCCATGCAGCTTTTGGTGGATTGCTGATACTTTCATTTCTGGTAGAATCCATTTCCTTCCAAAGGGAGAATGCATGACTGCACCTCTGCCATGTTCTAGATGCTGGGGAGATCCTAGTGAAGGGGAGGGGCAAACATCCCTGTGCTCCAGACACCTGGCTCTAACAGGATGATGACGGGGATAACCCAAGAGCACTGGCCTGTGAGGATCGTACAGAGTAACGTAGCCAAAGGGTCAGGCACACAGTAGGTGCTCGATTAATGCCTCTTTCTTCCACTCTTGATCCCCATTTATTTATCACGTCAATCAAGAGAGGAACTTATCCTTAGCAGCAGCTTCTAGGTAAGGAAGAGAGTAAGGATCAGAGGCTGCGAGGATGTACCAGAGACAGAAAGCTTACAGGGCACAGATTCGAGCTCAAGTCTGTCTGACTCAGAAACGCGTTGACTCCCCGTCATCAGCTCTCGTTAAATCAAAGACAGTTGCCAGGGTCTGAGTTCCAGAAACGTGGCCTTTTCTCATCATAATTAGAAACATGGAGGTGACAGCAAGAAAGGTGTTGGATGCTCCCTGACCCCACCCTGGAGAGTGCAGGAAAGGAGGAGAGAGGTGTGTAGACGGAGACTAGAGCTTGGGGAGTGAGCGGTGTGGACCAGACTGGAGCCTTCAGCAGGGACGGGAGGAGGGGCACTGGGCAGCGGCACAATGCCAGACCTCTACTCGTCCCAGCCTGCTCCGTCCTCAGGCCCTGCACCTGTCACCTCAGGCTGGTCATTGATACTTGTGTCTCCTTTCGACACGGCCTTTGTGTCTTACGAGTGGTCCCCTGGGCTACCTTAATTCCGATTCACCTTATAAACGATTCTCTATTTGAAAAGAAACCATTTCTGGTTTAGGATTAAGGATATGGATTTAGGGGCTCATCATAAAAAAGAAAATGAACCCATAAAATGAAAAACATAACACTTGAAAGACCTTTTATGGTTTGCAGAGTGTTTCTCTCATAGTTTCTCACGTGATACTCTTGAAAAGATCCCTTCAAATCTGTATGTACATATGAGGTAAAAAGAGGCAGCCCGAAAAGTAATTTACCTAATCTCTCAGAGCTGTCTTTTGGCAGGTGTGACATTTAAGCCCAAATGTCTTGACATAAAATCCAGAAGGTGCCCCACCACACAGGATCTCTCAATCACTGAAGCGGGAGGGTGTTAAAACTGACTGGACACCAGCCAGGAGTAGTTCACCTGCAGCCACATTGAGGTCTCACAATGAACTTGCAATGCAGTGTTTCTCAGAGTGTGGTCCTCAGGGCACCCACATGGCACCACCCCCCTCCTCCCTGGAAGCTTGTTGGAATATAAGCATCAGGGCCCATCCCAGACTTACTGACTCAGCATCTCCAGGGACAAGCCTGGGAATATGCATCTTATTTAACAAGCTTCCCGGGGACCACTACAGTAAGATAGATATTTATTGTCCCTGGTTATAGATGAGAAACATGAGGACCATGGAGAATCAGTATCTCATCCAGCTTACGCAGTGTTAGATGGTGGATTCAGTCTCAGTCTTTATGATCGCAAAGCCCAGGGTTTACCAATAGACTCATTCATTCAATGAGCATCTATGAAGCACCTACCAAGGGCCAGGCACTGTTCTAGATTACCCTGGCACACAGAGATACAGCCTACCCACTTCTTTGTCTTAATGGGTACCTGATGAGAGAAATAAGCTTAAAAGTTGGAGTTGGGGCAGAAAGAAGGGTTTCAGGGCTCAAAATTGTTGTGTCTGGAGCTGTTTATAGAAGCAATGATAGATATTGGGCACCCTGGGACTTCCCTGGTGGTCCAGTGGTTAGGATTCCATGCTCCCAATGCAGGGGGCCTGGGTTCGATCCCTGGTCAGGGAACTAGATCCCGCATGCCACAACTAAAAAAAAAAATATCCCACGTGCCACAACTGGGACCCAGCGCAGCCAGATTAATTAATTAATTAATATTTTTAAAAAAAGATATTGGGTGCCCTAAGATAAGTTAAGCTCTATTATCTTATTTAATCTGCCAACAATCTATGAGGGGGTATTATTATTATTATTACCATCATCATCGTCCCCAGTTCAGAGTTGGGGACACTGAGAGCAGGAAAGCTAAGTGAATTGTCTAAGTAATTAAAGGCAGAGCCAGGCTGTCTGACTTCAGAGCACACACTATTGAGGCCATCGCTAGAAAAGTCCTTGGTCTCCACCTGGCTCCAAATCCCATGCTCACGGGCTTAGTCTCTACGGGAAGTGCATGTGGCTCATTAACGGGTTCCCATCAAAGAGACAACGTTAATACCCATAACCTAACACAGCCACGAAATAATCATTATAACAGCAATCAACATCACCAGAACACGTTAATGAATTACTGATGACTTTCCATCACCTTAAAGAAAAACACATTTGAGCAGCCAGTCCCATGAGAAAACAAGAGACACATCGTGATTAACCAGCTAATCTATGGTAAATGTGTTAATGTGCTTGAGGGAAGCATCGTGCACTGAGTGTGCAGATTTCTAGCAAGGAGGGTGTGAGTCAGCCGGTCACGGACTTGGCTGGCAGCTGAGAGCTCCAGGGGTGAGCACAAGACATGGATTTAGAGGACTAGCGACGTCCATTCTTCCTTCTAACCCATCCCTTCCTTTACTTCTGTTCATCCTTTTTCTTTTATCAGTGAGCGTCCACTCTAAAGACAGAACCCAACCCAGTTGTCTGAACAGAGAGAACTTAGTATAAAGAACTGTTCAGTAGGAATAAAGTTGATAACTCGGTACTTGAAAGGGTAAAAAGAGAACCACAGGGCATCATAGTTCAACCAACTGTAGGAGCAGCTGCCACTTGCTAGGGCTGAGGGCACAGGGAGAAGTGGTTGGTGTTAGAAAGCTCTGGGGGAGGGGTCTCACAGAGTCAGGACTCAGATCTCTGAGGAAGTGATGCCCGCTGGTGGGGGCAGGTATCTCGAGGGGTTGTGATGGGCTGATTCTGCAAATGATGAAAAAACTGCCAAGGGTGATAAGCTGCTGCTCCAGAAGGGTGAATAAAAACCGGGAAACTGATGGGACGCCCCTAGGAAGAACCATGAGAAAGGATGAGAGCCTCTATGTTTTCTTCCCCCCGAATTACTTCCACATTAAGGGCTACCTATCTCTCTGAAAAATGAATGGATTTGGGGCATCAGAGAACATTCGAGATTCTGGGTTTCCCGACACTGCAACTGTGCCAAGACTCAAACCACAAACACGTTATTGTTTGAACCCATCTGAGCGTCTGCTTTAGGCTGGTGCATCCTTTATCTCATTCAATTTGCCTAAAAGCGTCTGGCAACCAGATATTATTATTCCCACTGTAGAGCAGGCAAACTCCTACCCATGGAGGCTAAGGAGATGCTCCAAAGGCATACAGCTCATCAAAGCCAGGCCTGAAAATTTGCAAACAGCACCATCCTGAGAGCTCTACCCCAACTTCCCACATTTATCCTGCTGGTACCCATCATCTAGCTGCTATCATAGAACTATTACTGCATGCCACGCCTTGTGTGTGGGAGATACCCACAGAACACAAAGGAAAGAGGACATAGCATGGCACACACACACACACAAAACAATTCCAGGAAGAGCCTGTGACAGCTTTCAAGCCACATCCTTGTTGCATGCACCACGACAAAATGCCCTGAAGCATCCTCCATGGTGAGGTGGGCTTAAGAGAAGCTCTAGGAAAGAAGTCTTGTCTTGTCAAAGGCATTTGAGAAACGCTAACTCATCCCCTCTTGGAGGGACACCATGCAGGGTGTCACAGCAAAGGCACTGAGAGGAAAAACTGGCCTGCAGTGAGAAAAGGTAATGAATTTGGTTCAACCAAGTGTTTTGCAAATTTATGTCATGAGTCTTGTTTGCCCACAACAGTTATCAGTATTCCATGGATGGTGTTTTGTGTCGCACACTTGGGAATGCAGCTCTGAGGAAGGGAAGGTTGCAAGGAACACTGTTGTACTTGCCCGGAGCAGGCACAGGCCACAGCCGCCGAGCTCAGAGGCACGGAGGTGGGGGACTGCCCAGGATGCAAGAGATCGAGAAGGTTCAGGGAGGTACCTGCAGCTGAGGAAAGCCAACATCAGGGGTGTAATTAGGAAAGCAGGGACAAGGAGATGGGGACACATTACAGCTGGGAAAGCTCACTGATTATCCCAGAGAGCAGCTTTTTAACCCGATGCCCTTTGAAATGCTTACTGTGCAATGTCTTAAAATCTCTTCTTGTGCAATGTGTGTAACAAAGAATGAATATGCAGAACACATAAAAATTAATCATCCAGGGACTGCCCTGGTGGTGCAGCGGTTAATAATCTGCCTGCCAATGCAGGGGACATGGGTTCCAGCCCTGGTCCAGGGAGATCCCACATGTTGCAGAGCAACTAAGCCTGTGCGTCACAACTACTGATCCTGCGCTCTAGAGCCCTTGAGCCACAACTACTGAGCCCGCATGCCTAGAACCCGTGCTCCGCAACGAGAAGGCACTGCAATGAGAAACCCGTGCACCGCAACGAAGAGTAGCCCCCGTTCGCCGCAACTAGAGAAAGCCCACATGCAGCAACGAAGACCCAATGCAGCCAAAAAAAAAATTAAAAATATTCATACAATTAATAAGAAAAAGGTGACAATCCAATACAGAAGCAGGCACAAGGAAGGAAGAAGCAAATCTCAAAAGGAAAAAATAGCCAACAAACATAAGAAAATATACTCCTCTGGACAGTAATCAGTGGAATGCAAATTAAAACAATATATGTTTGTTTGCTTCCATCTGATTGGTAAAAAAAAAAAGATTTGACGATACTGAATGCTGGTAATGTACAATGCTCCAGCCACTCTGGAGGGCAACCTGGCCTTTTCTGTTAAAATTTAAAATATGCATGCCATCTCTGTCTCAACAATTATTATGGCAACTATTATACATAAATGCCCAATGAGACCTAATCTGTTCACAGCAGGACTGTTTGTGATAGCCCCAAATCTGAAACAACGGAAGGCCCTAGACTGTGGACGGCCCAAATAGCAATTAAAATGAATAAGCCATACACGAACAGTATATGCGGTAAAAAGGTAACAGATTACTATGTATAAGATTATAACGTGTTTATACACGCAAACTGATAATGGTATAAAAACTTGAGAAGGAAACACCTTAATCTGATGCTCACGGTTGCCTCTGGGGATGGGGGTGACCTTGGGGTAAAAGGTCAAGGGAGACTCAAGTTTCATCTGTGGTGTTGGAAGTTTTGCAATGAGAATGTGCTTGTATGTTGCTTTTACACACGTATTTTTTAAAGAAAAGCAATCTCATGTGAGGTGATACACGTGAAACAGAGACAGACATCTCTTCCAGTTGACACAGAGCAAAGAGAGAAGAAATATCTGTCAATGAAGGGAATGACTTTTCTCTTTCCGCTACAGCTATCGGTCTATTTAGCACTACCAGCTTCTGCATGTGGGCAGGAAATAGCTTTCCTGGATCCCCTACTGTATCCTGGGCTCAGTAACAAGCACTTTGCAAGCTCATATATTTACCACCAAAACCTATGGGGTCAACATTGTTAGGCTCCAGAGATGAGGAAGTATCCCAGAGCTCGCTTTTGACAGAGACTGGACCGAAATTCACATGTGCCTGAACACACACCACAAGGCATGACGGGTAATGGTATGTGTCAACCTGTCAGGGCTAAGGGACTCCCAGGTAGCTGGTAAAACATTATTTCTGGGTGCGTCTGTGAGGGTGTTTCCAAAAGAGATTAACATTCGAACCTGTAGATTATCTTCACAGATGTGGGTGAGCGTCATCTAATCCATTGAGAGCCTGAATAGAACAAAGAGGAGGAAGAAGGGAGAATGTGCTCTCTTTGGTGAGCTGGGACCTCCACCTTCTCCTGCCCTTGGACATCGGCACTCCTGGTTCTCAGGCCTTTGGACTCAAATTGAATTCTACTACCAGCTTCCCTGTTCGTCCAGCTTGCAGACGGCAGACCGTGGAACTTCTCAGCCTCCATAATCAAACAGGCCAATTCCTAAAATAAATCTCTTCTTACATATCTATATCCACATCTATATCTATCTATATCCTATCAGTTCTGTTTCTTGAACCTAATACACAGAGTCTTTCCAAAAACCACAACCCTCATATTATTGGGCTATAAACACATGTGCTCATGTATATTTATCTACAGTCTATATATCATCTATCTCTATAAATAGTTGGGTTTATATCAGTGGTTCTCAATTAGGGATGATTTTGGCCCCACCCCCACCCCAGGGGACATTTAGCAATGCCTGGGGACAGTCCTGATCATCACAGCTGAGGGGAGAGGGTTGCTACTGGCCTCTAGTGGGTAGAGGCTGGGGATGCTGCAAAACACGCTCCAATGCACAAAGACTCCGCCAGCCCAAAACATTCAAAGTGCGGAGGCTGAGAAACCTTGGTTTCTACCTATGAGAATGGTTTGAAAGCACACAGCCTCAGGAAGGCCTGGCAAGGTCAGCATGAAATGCCCAACTTACATCTCTAAACGCAGATGTGGCTACTTCCCACAGCCAGATGATCCTTGGCAATGAAAAATTATTGCTCACCGCCCTTTGGACAAAAGCTAGTCAAGTTCTCTGTAGCTTTTTGAGAAACCAAATGGGAGGGCAGCAGGGTCCAACCCAGTCAAAGACAATGCAACTGAACCTGAGTTAAAAGCTTGAGGAATAGGTGAGAATAGTCTCTTTGATTTTTCTCGCCCAGAGAAAAATCTTACAGAAGAACTAACCCATTAGATAGACCAGGAAAGTGCAAAGAATATTAATCAGTAAACAGAAATACCCCACACTGTGTCTGGACTCTATTCTTTCATATCCGATAGCATTGTCACTTAAGATGTGTTTGGATAAATAGTCTTTCTGAGTATTTACCAAATCTCCTTTCAGTATGAATTCTTCCCATTTTCTGTCTTAAGTCTATTTCCAATAGTGAAAAGATGCCAGCGATAATTAAAACCTAATTCTATCCCTGCATTCATTAAAACAAACAAACAAACAGAATACGATCTCCTGTAAAGCCCTCAGAAATAACCAAGTCTCCATAACTGCCCAGAATAACAGTGATTTCAAAAGGATAAAGTTTGGAGAAGAAATACCCAGAAACGCAGTGAAATTAATTGCTGCTTTTCAAGAAGCAGCTCTAAAATGCAGTAATTAATTGACCTCCTATTAGAGACAGTTTCTCCATAGTTAATAACCACTCTTCCCAGACATGAGAAAGACAGATTACTTTCATTTGAAAACAGTTTCTACTAAAATCGAATGATGGAAGACATCACCGCATTTTCTGGTACGTGCACCATAACCAGATGGGGTTTCATGAGTTGCTGTTACTCTTTTAGTCCAGTGAGGGGAACATGCTATCAGTGGTCCTGCAGAACATGCTTCTGTGCTTTCCTGAGTCTGAGACATCTGTACGCCCATGGATTGGTGTGTTATCTGGAGAGAGCTTTCTGTTAGGAATGGCTGTCTTGTCCCACGCGAGGCAGCACGGTGTCGGACTCATCTGTCTAATGAGCAGTGCAGGAGAGGGCACTCAGCTCCCACTCCTTCCCTCCCACACTGATGCTCCTGCGATGGACGCATGCCACGATGCAGGGAGACAGCAGTTGGGTCAAAGTTGTAGGGCTTCTCCTGACTTCCACGCACCCCCTCCAAGTCCACTCCTCTCTCCTGCCCTTGTCCTCGAGGGCTCACCTGTTAGGACTGCATCAGGGGATTCACTTACCTTCTGGCATGTCTTCGGAGGTGGCCAGTCGGGCACCCTCACAAAAAACTCAGGAGCGGGAGAGTAAGATACGGGTATTTCTGCCTTAGACACCCTCCCTGCAGAGCTTCCTCAAGATGGCCACGTCCCGCTCCTGGCATAGCACCTCTCTCCCCTCTCCTCCAAGGGTGCAATTTGAGTGTGCCGTCCATTTCCTGCTCGGGCCAGACTGCTATGCTTATGGGTCTCTCAACCTGATCTTCCCTGGGGCATTTGCTTTGTCTTAGCCTTCTAGTGCCTTGCAAGCAATTTCACTTCATGAGTCTTTCTTTCCGCACCCAAACTGCACTCAGGACCAAGACACTATCTAAAGTCTGCCCCAGCCCCTAGGACTGAGAAGGAGAACCGGAAACTGGAAGAAAATGAAGCTAGAACGTAGCCACTATTGCTAATTTGAGGGGTGACGGTATGGAGAAGACCAAAGTGGATATGAAGCAGACTGAGAAAAATGTGCATAAAGAGTGAGAGTTATTTGTTGAAGGATTTCCATGTCTTTCTCCAGAATGGGGAGTTGAACTCATAGTTTTCCAAAATCCCTCCTCATTTAAAGTCCTAACTCCATGTGTCATACTCCTTGAGTCAGGATTCATGGCTCGGGAGTTAGGTTGCCTTTCCATTCCTCACAGT
Organism: Delphinapterus leucas; assembly: GCF_059928025.1. Classification (NCBI taxonomy): domain Eukaryota; kingdom Metazoa; phylum Chordata; class Mammalia; order Artiodactyla; family Monodontidae; genus Delphinapterus; species Delphinapterus leucas. Next base: position 40,650,872 of record NC_143148.1, read on the forward strand.
CTCCAGAGAGAAAAACTAACTAGTTCTGTTTGTTTGTCTGTCTGTTTTGTTTTATTTTCTCTTTAGTCTTTGGCTTGCGCATGACAGTAAAAGTTCCTTCTCTCTTACTTAGGGGGGATGCTGACTCATGGGGGATGCTTATATCCAAACTCCTCTCTCTCGAGAAAAGTGACCCTCATATTGTGGCTCACCTCTCTTCTTTTTCTCCTCTTCCGCCTCCTCTTTTTCCTCCTTCTCCTTCTTCTTTATTTTGCAAATAAAGTCAATGACACCAGCGCAATGACAGCACCTAGTAAACCACTAAACAAAAGAGCTAAAATACATGGTTCCCCGAACAACTTCTGCCCTTCCTGCTACCTAGTAATTCAGGCTGTTTTATTTAAAATTTAGAATCCCCATTTATCTCAATGGGAACTACCAAAAATGCCCACAGAGGGATATTCTAGTTCTTGGGTTGTCGGAGAGCAGGTGATTAATTGATTGTCCCACAAGCAGATTCCCAGCCCACCCCGTGCAGCTTTAGAGAGCAAGATGGCGGAAACATAAGTTGGGGAGTCCTCCACGTAAAAAGAGTCAACTCTACTCAATGCTCTGTGGTGACCTAAATGGGAAGGGAATCTAAAAGAGAGTGGATAAGTGGATCTATGTATATGTTTAACTGATTCGCTTTGCTGTACAGTAGAAACTAACACAGCATTGTAAAGCAACTATATTCCAATAATAATTAATAAAAATATAAAATAAAAAGAGTCAAGCAACCTGGCTGGAGGGAACGGTCCCAACGCAGTAACTGACACTTCCTACGCAGAGGCTATCCTACTTCTCCTTCCACTGGGACCACATAAACTAAATATCAAGGCTGAAGAGAGGCATGGTCCCTCAGCAGCTCTGAAGCTGCATTCAGCTCTAGGAAAGGAAGCTTAGAAGAGAGTACAAGCCCAGGCTTTCCCTGAATTCGAGAATAGCTGGGGCTGGGAATGGAGGGCTCATCCCAGCTCCCAGGAATCTTAAAGAAAGGTTCTCTGTTAATCCTCATCTCTAATCCTTTCAACTGTTCCTACAATTGAGATAACAGTTCCCAGGTCTGTTAAAACAACAGACACCGCATCTTTGTGAACTATTCAAGAAGAAACCCAATGGCCTTATTCTACAGATACCTCCAAGGCAGTTATACAAACGTGTGCTTCAATCAATACTCATTAAGATGATTTTATATACAGAACACCTAAATAACTAAATCAATCTGCTATGTAGAATGAAAGTGAATAAGGACAGAAGAACCAGGAAAAAAAACCCACTGAGGAGTTAAAATAATGATCATAATGCCTCTGAACTGACTCTCAAAGAATTCTTCTTCATGGCCTCAGGCAGCACCATTTTAAAAATTTGTCTATTCGCAATTATTTTTTCACATACTTCTAATAAAATTGGTTAGTTGCTTTTCTACCACATAGTTAATTAGAAGACGTATACACCTAAAGGGTAAAGCTTGGAGGGGATGGAAGACAGGCAGATCTCACTCAGAATGAAATTATGGGCATTGGGGGTCTAGAGAGAGGGTGATGAAGAAGAGAAATGTTGAGTGACTCAGGAACTGTGCAGCAGGCTGGGATACTTTTGCATAGAAGTAGAAGTCTACATAGTCTACGTAGGCCCAGTAGCTTCTAAAAGAATCATCTGATTCTTTTAGAGCAGAGTGAAAAATTGGAAATTAAAAGGAGAATCCTAAATTACCAAAAAGTAAAATTAAAATACGTTCCAAATCTCCTAGTGGGAACATATGGCAGATTGCAACGGGTCTTCTCTTATTTTCAGTCCACATCATTGATTCCAGGGATGTCATTGATTCCACTGTGATGTCAGTTGTTTTCTGTTGCCTCCAATGCAAATTTAAAATTCCACCATGACGCTTTGAGATTTCTTATGCTCTGTTCTTCTCCCAAGGGACTCTCTTTGCCCCTCTGCATTCATCTTAATCTCTTGCCTCTCATGTACCACCTTGATTCTATTTCACAGAGGCTGTTTCTAGGACTTGCCTTGGACTTCTTATATTTTAAACTTACCTTAGAAAATATAACTTTTAGAGATAACACTTTTTCTTTGAGTCTCCAGAGCAAAGCTTCCTTTCTCTTAAGCAAAGCCCCCCAGGTTAGTGATTTTTAAAAATTATTTGTTTATTTGGCTCATCCCAAGTTGGGAGGAATAAAACTAAACCTATGCTTTTTAGGAGCCAGAGTCAATAGCGTCATAGTCACCACCCAGGTTCCCTGGAATACTGGCCACAGCCATTCATTCATTGGGGTCAGGTTTAATTTTGTCCTGCTCCAACAAGTGGGTTCCCTGCCATTAGCTATGCTACTTTTTCTCACGCAAATAAATAATCCAGAATGAAACATTTCTCCTGCCGCCACTTTTACTTCTGCATCTCCCTGGGTTATTATTTCCATGTCTTTAAAAGCAAGTAGTAGTACAGAAGTTAATGGAATCCCGAGCATTGAGCAGGCTTCTAGAACTTCCACGTTTATAATAAATTTTCCACAATGTTTGTGGATGGTCACCTACCATTCTCGTCAGTGAAACTACTGGGACTTCAAGTGAAGGTTAGACAGCGAGGGTGAGTCTCAAAGCTCTGTATTCGTGTGTGTGTGTGTGCATGTAAGAGAGAGTACGTGCATATGTATGTGCACTGAAATACTTATGTGAGAGAGAGAACTTGATAGGTTCAGACTTTTCTCTAGGTTATTTGAACTGTAGGGCCTGTTTGGTTTTGAGATTGTGCTTAGAATTCTATTAAATCTATTACATAAACTCAGAGCATATGGTCCTACAGTCCTCTCTTAAATTTACGTTGTTTTGCTAGTTTGGCTTTTTGCATTGTCAAAGGTATTTTAGTAGAAAGGAATATCAAATCTATATAGTCTGTGGCATTGCTTAGAAATACATATTCATATTTTGTCTATGCTGTGGAAAAATTTGTAAGTCACAGAAATTATCTGATCTTCAATAGTTCGAGAGAACCCATCAGTGAAATTGCTTGCCACATGAAACCAGTATGCTTTCATTTTCTTCTGTGGTTACTCGTCTATGCAATTAATTAGCGGGACTTTTTTTTTTTCCTGGAGCCAATTTCAGTTATTTCTATTTCTTTCCTAAATAATTGATTTTATCAATAATTTTATCACTGTGTTTACCTCAAGTTGTGCACTGTAATTGTACTCTCTTATTTTTAAACGTTCTCTGTAGTTGCAATTATCCAGCATCTCTTTAATTTTCCTTAAGGGTGAATGGTCATTCCTTCTGTTGTTTTTTTCCTTTAATAAGATTATCGGAAGTTGACCTAGTTGATCTATTCTATTCACTCTCCATATTCCATGACACGGCGGGGGGGGGGCACGGGGGGGGGGAGAAGGGCTGGACACCATTTCCTGCAATGATCTATTTCTTCTATTTATAACTATTTTCTATTTCAATTTATTTTTGTTCCTAGTTTCATCATTTGCATTTACCTAGTCTCCCTAGGCTAGTTTTGGGTTCTCAGTCTAACATTTTAAAGAGACTGTTAGCTTACTTTTCTTACTTCCTATGCAATAAGGAATTGATTTACTATATGAATGTGCCTTGGGGTAAAGCTTTAGTGGTATAACATGTGTTTATGATGGCATATCCTTACCTTTATTTTCTTTCTAAGTAATTAGCAATTGACTTCCTATTATTCATCAGCCCAAAATTATTTGAGAGAAATTTTAATGTTCGTTATTATTTGTTTCTTTTTATTTTTGATTTGTATTTATCCGGCGTTACATTTGGAGAGTTGATCTTACAAAATATCTGCTTTAAGGAATTTATTGTGCTTACTGTTGTGGCTCGGAATAAGATGTAATTTTATAAATCTTCTGGTGAAACATTTTACTATATGAACAGTCTTATTATTTTAATTTGTCTACGTACTTAGTTACTTTAGTCTGTTTTATCTGCCTTGAGTAAGAGAGGTGTGTTACTGTCTCCCTAAAGCAACATGTTTCCTTAGATTTCCCATTTTATTTCTAACGTTTTTAGTTTTATGTATCTTGACGCTATGTCATTTGGCAAATAAATTTTCATGACTATTTTATCTTTATCATGGATTGTAAAATGACACTCTTTGTCTCCTTTAATATTATTTGGCCTGGAATAAAGTTTGTTGGAAACTAAGGTTGTCAGTGCTGCTTTCTTTGTTTTTGCATTTCCTCGGTAGTATACCTTGCAACAAATATTTTTCAACTTCTTTGGCTTTTAGTTTAATGTAGCCTTGAATGGGATTTTACTGTTGAACATAATAGGAGAAATCTGGTCTTCTCAATTGTTGGAAAATATTGTTAATCATACGGAATCTTTTAAAATGATCTAAAAATGCTGACAGACACCTTTCACCAGCAGCCCGCGCACCCCTCTCCGTGTGGTTTCCTCTGGGAAGCAAAGCTGTGAACTGTCAGCCCTTCATTTCACTCCTGGCTACTGGGTGGAATGTCTTGGTTAAGCAAGCATGCCTCTAGGCTATAGAGTCAGCTCAGAACTCTGAGAACATAGGTAAAATGAGAGGTAAATAAGATGTTACTACTAGGTAAAATCTCAGAGCTTACAATAATACTATTATCTGTTGGGGACCTCTCTACGTATTTTTCTTCCCTCTGCCATCTTCTCCCGTACTCTCAACGGGACAGTGGAGCCATAACAGCATTGTGTTGGTATGGGGATAAAATATGAGAAACTCATATTACAGATTTTAGATAGCATCTTCTGTCCAAGACAGGTTAAGACAAGGGCTTTGCCCGTCTACAAGGCCATGGGAGATATCAAGAGTCAAGTCACTATACGACTCCTACATGGCAAGTTACTATTATGTCCCAGTTACTATCTACCAAGAGATCTGCTCCAAGCACTTTGTATCTACTTAAAAGGACTGTGCCTCAGTTTTCTTATCTGTAAAAAGAGGATTAAATGAGGTAATGAGATGCACATGAAGAGTTTGCTCCCTTGGCCATCTTGTTTTATATCAACTTTCATACTGTTTCCATTGCCTCTCTGAACTTTATTTATTTATTTATGTCTATATTTTGCTTATTTTTCCCCAGTAGTTTGGAAAGAACTCATCCTTTAAAAATTTTTGCTTTGGTTGCCTTTTATAGATTTGGATCATAATTTTCTCTGACCCGTAAGATTTAATATCAACCCTCACCCTCTTGCACGATGAGCAATTGAAACCGTTTATTTTTCATGTCCCCTTTATAAATTCATTTTCCATTATATTAGTACTGTATAACTGGGAATTATACTTTTGAGAATTATACTGGTATTTACATTCAAGTTGAAAGGATATTTCCAGCTTTTGACTTTATATTGTTTTCTTTTCTCACAGTCACACTTAATGCCATGGTTTTCCCATTCTTGAGTCACAAATTTCAAGTCAGTTTCTCTGTTGTGTACAGATTGTATTCAAGCTCTTTTTCCCTCAAATAAGATTTCATTGGTAACATATTTTGGAAGTTTTTCAATTTCAATACGCTTTTTGTTTTGTTTTGTGTTAGTGTAGGGTTTTTTTGAAGTTTTGGGTTTTGTTTTTGTTGTTGTTTTTGCCTTCACCCATAAATGGTCATTTAGTTGGTTAGAACACTCTTGGGTCACACGCTTTTCTCTGAAAACACTGTACAAGTTGTTCAATTTTCTGGCATTTACTCTGCCCTTCTAGGTATAGATCTTTTTTCATTATCTCTTTTTACAGTACAGTGGCGATTTTTGATCTCCATATTTAGATCTTTTCGGCTTCAGAAAATTGTATCTAATTATACCCTTGATGATTGTTTTCTTTCAATTGCTCACTTTTAATCTTTAGAAATATCTAAAACGCATGTGTGTTATATCCATTCGCTGTCTCTTCATCCTTTTCTCATCTTTTGCTCTGTATTCCTCTGACATGTATTGGCTGTTCAATAAACAGTCTTGAAGGAAAGAAAACGAAGGAGGGGAGGGAGGGAGGGAGAGAGGGAAGGAAGGATCCAGTTTGGAGACATGTTTTCAAGTTTATCCTACTCAGCTTGGATTTGACTTTCTCATCATTTCTATCTTCACTGTGGGTACTTACTGATTCACCTCCCTACAGCTGAGTGTTAGCTTCCTTGGAACTTATTCTTCTATCACTCACTCCATTGTTCTCATATCAGTCTGTATTGTAGTTGTTTCCAAAAAGGCTTCCAAATAGTGTTCTGGGGTCCCAACTTCCTGTATTTCACCAAACATTCCATATGTTTCGCTCCACACCCAACTTGTATACATAGCAGCTTATTTTCAAGGTGATGTTATTTCTTTCTTTGTTCTGCACTATTTCCCAACAACCCCCTTTGACTTATATTTTTTTTATAAAAGTTCTTGAGTGATGCCACATGGAATTGCTAGTCTGTAACAGGTGTTCTTCCATTCAGGTATGGAGGGACCAAGGTGAGATCATCCCCTAGTCCATCTGTTTGGTTCTCTGACACTTGAAACCAATGACTCAATAAAACATAGGAATCACCTGTATTGTATGCATTGCTGCCAGGGCTTTCCTGTCTTTGCCCCAGTACAGCCCTTTCCCTGTAGGGGTGATGGCCCCTCAGATATAAGGGAACTCTGTCTGTCCTCACTGATTGCCTTCATTTATTTATTATTTATTATGTCTGTAAGTAGATATCGGTGGGACTAAACAGGACGTAGGAGACTCAACTGTCCCTGTCAAGAACAAGTGCTTTAAATAAATGACTAAAACTACTTTCACGATTGGTATAAACCCTGAGTCTCTGAGCCAGGTAGAGACAGTGTGACACTGTGAGTGTGTGTGTGCATATGTGTGTCTATGTGTCTGTGTGTATTGGATGAAATGGAAAATAAATTTTACCCTACATACTTCCATGCATGCAAAATATAGTACTGTAATATATTACTGTAAATAAACAGTAATATATTACTGTAAAATATGGTACTGTAATCTATTGTTTTTCTTTTTCTCCACTTTTATTTTAGCATCTGTTAATCCCAGAATATATTTATTCTGATAAAAAATTAACCTGGACTGTTAGCTCCCTGAGGACAGGGACTATGTACTTGGTTGACCAGTGAATCCGATGGCCAAGCCCATATGAGATGTTGACTGAATAAACAAGTGATTAAATAAAGGTTGGGATGAACCAGACCCACATATTTTTTCATATCATGGACAAAAATCTCCATTTCTTTCTACTTATTCTATTTATTTTAGTTTACAAATATGTTGCTCAAATTTTTAAATTAGAAAGTTAATCCTACCAGCATCCAGCATATGGTAATGATTTTAACGGAAATTTTTGGTTATTCCTCTTTATAAATTGCAATATTTCCATTTCGCATGTGTGATGATAAAAGTGTTAAAATTCACAGAATTATCTCACGTGACATCAAGAAGTTTGGTATGCACATTAAAAAAGTAGCAAGACTGGGACTTCGCTGGCGGTCCAGTGGTTAAGACTCCGTGCTTCCAATGCAGGGGGCGTGGGTTTGATCCCTGGTCAGGGGAAATAGGATCCCACATGCCATGTGGTGCGGCCAGAAAAACAAAAAGTAGCAAGACTATTACGGTTTAAAAAAAAAAAACAAAACTTTTTCTTTTTCATCAGAGTCATTAAAGGACATTTGGAAAACAAGAGAAGAAAATATTCCTATAATCCCAAGACTGAAGTGGTGTCACTAGTAACATCTCGATATGTTTCCTTCATATCGAGGTGTGGTTCAACGTGGCGCCTCATGCCTGTGGGTGTGAAGTGACCCACCAGCCTAACTCTAGTGGGAGGGTCGAATGGTGGTATTTAGGAAGAGGCATGGAATCTACAGCCCTGCAGCTGAGACGTTCCCTTTATCATTCTTTCCCATTTTGAAGAATAATTGCTGCTAGTAAAAACCCTCCACAGCTCTACATCCCATGGCAATCAAAGGGAAATCAGATGAGGGGGCAGAAATCAGAGGAAGCCGCATGGGACAAATGGGAGATGTGGTTGCACGAGGCAGGGCACAGAGGAAAGCAGAATGCCCTTCAAACAGGGTTTTGTAACAACTTTGTTATTCATGTTCTACCAATTTAACAGTTTCTAGTAACAGAAATTTGACAATTCTGCAGCTCACAATTACGGGCCTGACCCATGGAAATGTTACTTAGGGCAAAACTATTATGTGTCCAGAAGGGTGTGAGGAGAGAACGTGGCTGGCAATAGTGAGCCATCTGAGCAAAAAGATAATTCTCCTAGTAAATGCAGGCTAGACCTCTTACTGTGTGTTACTAATAAGGCACTGCTTTGCAATATTCAAAGGTTATCTGAATTATGGGCATGCCAGCCATCTAGAAATCTCTATAAAGTTTTCACTTCAGATTGGGTTCAACCATGCTAACCCATCTGTTGAGTGCCATTGTTAAATCCTAAATTAGATCCCACCCTTCACCCTCAGATTCCATACAACCTGTACTATTAATTATAGAAATCCAAGTCAGGCCCAAACCTATGGGATACAGGTTTAAGATTCTGACACCCAATGTAGACAGAGCAGATTCAACACCTGCCACTCGCTTCACAGAAAAGGGCTCTTTCCAAGGCCTTCCTGTGTGAGTGTGTGCCAAGTGCTACATATTTTTAGACATAATTAGTGGTGTTTACTTTTTGTTGTTAAACCTTTCCATATGTATCATATGGCATTTTGCTTCTTTCTATTCACTTAACATATGATCAAATAGCTCCATTTATTAAATGGGCTTCAGAGCCATCGTTTTAATTACTGCAAGATTCCCCATGCAATGTACACACCATCATCTATTTCCTCCACCTTTGGAGATCTAGACTGAAGAAGCTGCTTTGTATAATCCCCATGTGAAATACTCTCTGGAAAGGTTTAATGATTCATGCAAAGGGTTTAGACTTTTTGATATTGCATGAAGACAGATATCATCCATTGAAAAAAAGAAATGTACCAATCAGAATTCTATTTTATGTTGCTATTTTTTTTTTTTAGCACAACCAACCAACTCTCTATTCTTCTGTTTACATAAAATAGCTACTTATAGAGTAGAGCAATTACATAAGCAGCTACCTCATATAAAGATGCCAGGGGATCGGGTACCACTTCAGAAAGGGGTCTTAAGTCATAAAAGGGACGGCCCCAGCCACACACACTTCTCCTGTGGTTAGTTATTGTGTATTTTAATTCCTGACTCACGTCAAGATGTTTTCTGAGAGGAGCCAGTCCTGGAAGCTGGATGGAAGAATTGAAGATATTTGGGGACGAAGAGGGAGGCTCTAACCAGAGACTGTTAGGCCTCCTCTTTTCAAAACAACAAGAAATGATGACTCTCCTCCATCATATATAATTTAGCTCTGAGGTTTGGCAATTTCTGAGTAAAATGAATAAAAAATAAGGTGTGCAGTCATGTGAAATACCTTTGGTTAAGCTGCCCTGAGAATGACTAAATTCAAGACACAAGTGTGTGGGGGGAAGGGTGAGGGTAGACACACGCATTTAATACGCAGTACACACAGATAGTTCTCCCCTACTCCAGACAAGGGAGGGTGGGTCAGCAGGGGGCGGCATCTTCCCTGAGGGGGAAGAGTATTTTATTACAGACACTGTTGAAAAGGGCAATTATGTTATTACTTTAAAATTTTCTATCTACAACACACCCCCCTACTACCTGCACTCAGGGCAGACCACTCCCATTTACCCAACCTTGGCGTGCCACCAGCTTTCAAATACAGTACCTTATTACCCTTACGAAACAAAATCAGCTGGATTGGTTACTAACCCCATTTCAAGGAGAGGAAGCTGAGAGTCTGAATTTAAACAACTTGCCCTTGGTCATACAGCTAATAAGAGGTCCAGTCAGGATTTGAACTCAGAACATGCTGACTCAAAAGCCTACCTCCTCTAAAATATGCTGACTGCACAGGGATGATGGCTAGAGCTTTTATTCAGAGATAAAGAAGAAGCAAGAAGCGTGAGAGGGGAGAGAAAGAGAGAGCGCTACAGAGTGACTGCTTTTATAGTTTTCGGCCTAAGATCTTTCCCTTCTTACCTCATCATATTGTTTTTTTCTGGTTACCATCTATTGTGGGCTGAACTGCGTCCCTCCGAAATTCATATATTGCGGTCCTAACCTCAAGTATCTCAGGATGTGACTATATTCGGACACAGGGTCTTTAAAGAGGTCATTAAATTAAAATGAGGTCATTATGGTGGGCCCATTCCAGTATGACGGGTGTCCTTGTAAAAAGAGGAAATTTTGACACAGACAAGTCACTAACACAGAGGGAAGCCCATGTGAAGACACAGGCCACATCTACAAGCCAAGGAGAGAGGTCTCAGAAGAAACTGACCCTGCTGACACCACGATCTTGCACTTCCGGCCTCCAGAACCTTGAGAAAATAAATGTCTGTTGTTTAAGCCACCCAGTCTGCAGTATTTTGTTATGGTAGCCCTAGCAGACTAATATACCATCATCAGACTTACATGGAGGCTGCACTTTGGGGGCCGGGGGGGGGGTGGGTGGTGGGGCGGTGTGCCCCATGCTGAGACCCCACAAAGCCACTCTCTCAGTGTGATCCATTAGCTGGGTTCATTTAGCTCCACAGGAACTGGTTTACAGGATCAAGCCAGGACACACATATGTGTACCCAAGGGAGCGATGGGGTTGGCTTCAAATTGACATTCCTATAAGGGTGCTACCCCACCTTTCCCTTTTGTCAAACAGATATTTCCCAGAAAGTTGTATTAAATGTGAACTGGCTGCCGCTGGCAGAGATGACCCCCATTTGGTAGCTACTGAATCAGGGCCTTAACCAAACATGAAATGACAGAACTGTTTCCAGAGGAGGATTAATTGAGCCAACTCAAGGCGAACACAACGTATTCTGGCATTGCTTTTGACAGATGGAAATAAAACAAACATTAGCAAATGGATTGTAGCTAACAATATGTAAAATTAAAGAAGGTACCTTTTTAACTTTGCCTGGGAACGCACTGGCTTTTCTTAAAAAATCTGCAGAAAGAAAAAAAACAGAATTGTTAATCTCATTACACAACCAGTTAGCACATGCAAACAAGGGGAATTATAAGCCTTTGCATTCAGGGGAGGAAACGGATATCTGACACATGTATTTATTAAGGAGACTGGACTGGAAAATAGTACTGCTGCATTAATCAGAAATGGTGTAGAAAATACTTAAATAACACAACAGAATGTGCACAGACAGCAAAAGCTGCTTACAGACGGAAGCCTACAGTCTAAGTATTTTTATTTGAAGATCAAATTTTCAATTAATTTTTTTCAGCTTGTTGCCATCTCTTCCAAGCATCCCTGTTAATTGCTATAAAAACAACGTCTCTCCCTGTTTGAATTCTGGACATGGAGGCCAGAAGCTGTCAGCCATCTAGTGGGCCTCGGAGTATCAGGGCAGAAATCAAAACCACTGGGTAGAGGCTGAACCAGTATATCAGGGTCGAGAAGCCGACTGATCCGTTAAAAACCCCTTTCTTCATTTGCTCAGTTTTTCAAAAGTTACATTTATAAGCTCTAGCGTGTCACTGAAGAGGGCAAATAGAAGCTTTCTGTTATTGGGAATTTCCAAATATCCCAACCTCAGGGGGTCTGTGGCAGACCAGGGTCTATACGCACACTCAGTGGATCAGCGGAGAAGGGACCACTTGCATCCTTCTTCTTTAGAATGAACAGTATACATGTCCCTGGCTGCAAATGAGCTTGTCCACTTCCGGCGGGTTCACTGGTGCTGGAGCGCTCTCTTCTAGTTAACACTCTCATTGTCTGGGATGATGGGAAACAGGAGTTAGAAAGCAAGTGTATGCTTAAGACTTGGGGTCGGAAATAGGGTTACACCTTGAGTCGAGGACAGGATTAGAATGAAGGTTTGGGGTGTAGATACGTTCACATATGTTTGGGCTTGAGAGTCAGATTTAAATTTGAGGATGATTTTAAATTGAGGATAAAGGAGAATAATGGCACTGAGGATCAAATGGGTAGCATTATGTTTAAGTTAAAATAGTCCAGTGTGAGAAAGATAACATGGATGTTTTAAAATAAGGCAAATCTAATTTTATAACCCAGATCCATCACTTAATACTTATGTAATCTTGTATAAGTCACCTAAATTCTCAGCCTCAATATTTTCATCTGTAAAATGAGAAGAGTGTCTATGTTGTACCTTCTTGAAAGAAACAGTAAAAAATAATGGATAGATGATAGATTAGATCGATTTTGTTCCCCTTGTCCAAGAGGACATCTGGCATTGCTTGGAGACATTTTTTTTTTTTTTTACATCTTTATTGGAGTATAATTGCTTTACAATGGTGTGTTAGTTTCTGCTTTATAACAAAGTGAATCAGTTATACATATACGTATGTTCTCATATCCCCTCCCTCTTGAGTCTCCCTCCCTCCCACCCTCCCTATCCCACCCCTCCAGGCGGTCACAAAGCACCGAGCTGATCTCCCTGTGCAATGCGGCTGCTTCCCACTAGCTATCTATTTTACATTTGGTAGTGTATATATGTCCATGCCTCTTTCTCGCTTTGTCACAGCTTACCCTTCCCCCGCCCCATATCCTCAAGTCCGTTCTCTAGTAGGTTTGTGTCTTTATTCCCATCTTACCCCTAGGTTCTTCATGACATCTTTTTTTTTTCTTAGATTGCTTGGAGACATTTTTGATGGCCACAACACGACTTGGGCGAGGAGAGCTACCAAAATCTAGTGACTAGAGGTTCAATATTCTGCTACACACCCTACAAGCACAGGACACACCCCTAAGAATCACCCAGCCCAAAACGTCAATGGTGCTGATACTGAAAAACCCTGGATTTGATGTAGGTCAGCAGATGGTGGAAGACAGGTAAACAGCTAATGAAGAAATTGATTTTGGAGATTTACAGGTCATAAATCTATAGATAAATTGATCGATCGATAGACAAGAGATATTCTGACATGGGAGACGCTCAGCATTCAACAAATGGAAGGGACTTCTGATTAAATCTGAAGATTGGATTAACACCATGAGGGTTAGGATAAAACAGTGGATGTGGCTAAAGGCGAAATGATATATTAGCAATGAAGTTGTGTCAGCCATCACGCTAAGTGTTTTGTATTCTTATCGCATTTGAGATAGGGGTTCACCCAATTCTGTGACTAGGGTTACTGTTAGAACTATGGATCAAGTAAGGGTTGGGATCAGGGCTGGAGCTGGGGAACAGCCCACTGCAGGCCCTTCCCAAGGAACAGCCAAAGCTCACTCATTATTTTGGAAACATGCAGACGGCCCTGCCTGCGTCAAGTATCCTAATCTGCGTCAACTGCAGTTCAAGGAGACGAGAGAGGCAGAGCCTGCACAGGTCAGGCTGACGTGACATACACAGGTCAGGCTGATGTGACATGCACAGGTCAGGCTGGCCCACCCACAACTGATAGAAACTGCAGCACACGGATGACCCAGCTCTACACCAGTCTTTGCATCCAGGTCCATGAGGAAGGAGCCGGAGCAAGCTGGAGGGATCTGGGTTTCATGCAAAGGGACAAAGCTACAGCGTCTCAATACTAAATCTACTTTGAGAATACACAGCGGTTTGTTCCATACGTATTAAGAGAATAGGAAGTTTCTGAGGTTCAAGTGCTCTACTTTGTCTGCAGGAGCAGCAGGCAGCTCCAGAATCTACAAGAGGGCCTTGGAGGGGCCCTGGGAGCACTGGCCACCTGTAGGCACATCTTACCCTCAGGAAGTGGGATCGGCATAACCACACCAAAGTTTCAAGAAGACAGATATGGAATGTCATCCTACAGAAGAATGAAGAGACCTAAAATATTGCACGGTGGCCTGGCTGGGCAAAGACTGCTCGAACAGAACGATAACTGTCTGAATGGAACGTGGCAAAGGGGAGAAGAGAGGAACAGATTTGACAATGACTCACCTGCAACATCCAGGCGGAGGGTCACTGGATCTGAGAAACATTAGCAAACTGGTCCATGAACAGCATCACCAGTAAGAGGGTGGTTTGGTTCACAGGCCACCTGAGCGGCTGTTGTGAAACATCCTTGACACCATCCATCACCCAATGTTCTTATCCAGGCACACCCGGAAAGTGGGTTCCTGGTTATTCAGCACAGAAAGTCAAAGCCCTGGTGGGGCAACGAGAGCCTCCTTGTTCCTGGCAAGAGCAGTTTCTTCATATAAATTATAGACTGAAAATTGGTTTGAACATGTCTCTTGAATCTAATTTCCGGGGCAACTTCCCGTGGGCTCGATTTCCTCCCACGTTCTGCCAAAAAGTCTTGGTGAGAAAGGAGACGTCAAAGTCTGAACCACACCAACTTTGCTGTTATACTCCTGATGGGTTTCTAAAAACGAACAAACAAACAAAAACAACTTTAGTGAAGTAAAATCTATATATCATAATGTTTACTCATTTTAAGCGTGCAATTCAATGATTTTCTAATTAACTTACATAGGGTGCAACCGCGACTACAATTCCATTTTAGAACTTTTCTATCAGCTCAAGAAGATACTTGTGCTCATTGGCAATTAATCCCCGTTTCCACCTCCGAGCCCCAGGCAACCACTGATTGGCTTTCTGTCTCTACAGATTTGCCTTTTCTGGGCATTTCATATAAAGGGAATGATCTATTATGCAGTCTTCTGTATCTGGCAGCTTTCAACTAGCATAATGTTTTTTCAGATTCGTCCATGCTGTAGCGTGTATCAGTACTTCATTCCTTGTTATGACTAAATAATATTCTCTTGTGTGGGCATTCCATATTTTGTTCATCTGTTCATCTGTTGAAGGACACTTGTGCTGTTTCCACTTTTTGGCAATCATGAATGGTACTGCTATGAACTTTGGTAAAACCTTTTGTGGAGCAGCGTTTTCATCTCTCTAGGGTAGGTACCCGGGAGTGGATTTGCTGGGTCACTCGGTAGATTTATGTTTTCCCTGGTGATGTCTTGAGCAGCCAGTGGCCCAGCCTCCTCCTTGGCGTTGTGCAGGGTAACAATGGGAGTGCCTGAGAACTTACCAACTAGGTGTTCATAGCATTCATTCCCTAGGAGACTCCCTGTTAGGACTTGTAAAACTCTACCTACCTTTAAATTGAGGGCTGACTCATAGTAGCCATCTGAGGGTGTGATTTCAACACGATGATTCTCTAAAATACAAAAGACATGAAAGCATCTTGAAGACTTGACATCGCATAAGATGGTCATGTCATATTGCTGCCATCACTGGTATTATTCGCTTGTCATCTGCAATCTGAAAGGATGGGGTTTTAAGCTCTATGTGGTAGGATCAGGAAGCAGCTAAGATCTAACGCAAAGAGCCCTTGGCTCTGACGTTTGGTCCCATCCCTTCCACTCCCAGTGATGGGAACTTCCTGACAGTGATTTGCCCTTAAAAGCTTTACTTGCTTCACTTTGAAAAACAGGGCCACCAACCTCATCTGTCAGAGGTTCCACAGGATTAAACGAATTGCTGGCACATTCAATCCTGTCCCATGGGGCTGTTGGGTGGTTAAATTACTTGACCCTAACTTTAACCAAGAAAGCTTGTGTATCTCAAAGAAAACCTCAAAGAACTAAAATATGTTGCAAGATGGGCTGCCTAAGATTCTGAGACCAATCCTCCAACACCAGCTGGGTGTCCTACAACTTAATTCTGACACCATCTACTTGGGAACAGTATCAGTCCTACAAGACTGCCCCCAGCCCCTTCAGATGACAGTCATAAGCCCAAGTTGTCATCTGTTCTTCTGACTGACCAGCTATAGAGAGGAGGTTCCAGTGACCGCCCCCTCCTAGGGTTTGGTTAATATGCTACAGCAGTTCACAGAACTCAGAGAAACATTTACTTACTAGATTACAGGTTTATTATAGAAAGACAGAACTCAGAAACAGGCAGATGGAAGAGATGTATAGGGCAAGGTACGTGGGAAGGGCACTTAGCTTCCATGCCCTCTCCAGCCTGCCTCCCTCCCAGAATCTCCACCTGTTCACCACCCAGAAACTCTCCAAACTCATCCTTTTGTTTTATATAGAAGCTTCATTACACAGGCATGATTGATTACATCACTGGCCACAGGTGATTGACGTCAATCTCCAGCCCCTTTCCCCTCCCGGGAGATCAGGGGGCCAGACTGGAAGTTCCAACCCTCCAATCATATGGCTGGCTCCCCCAGCAACCAGCTTTGGGCTGCCAATTACCTCCCCCCAGCTTCAGGGGATTTATGGAAGTCACCTCATTAACAAAACCTAGGTGTGGTTGAAAGGGAATTGTTATGAATAACAAGATACCCATTTCACCTTCATGACTCTGCAGCCATTTCAGGAACAAAGGACAAAAGACCAAATATTATAACAAAATATACGCCCACTGTTCTTCCAAGGGTTTGGGGAGCTTTAAGCCAGAAACAGAACAAACACCAAAAATATATTTCTTATTATAAATCACAATATCACACTGCTTCATTTTATTCACTTATCCATTTTATTTCTCTAGGGGATTTATTTGTACAGGATTTTGATATCTCTCTTTTAAATAGAAATAAACAAAAACAATAACACAACACATTGATAAGGCCTTTTTGAAATATGCATTTATATCAATTAGATCATTCAGACGATTTAAACCTGTGGCTCTCAAGCCTGGTTGCTCTTTACAATCACCTGGAGAGTATTCAGTAACACTCAATGCCTGGGCAGCTGAGAGAGGTTACAGGACTTGCCCAAGTCATCCATCTAAGTTGTGATGCCACTGGGATTTGAACCCAGGTCTCTAGATTCAGTCCGGTACTCCATTTCCTACACCATATTTTCTAGAAAGAAAATTGACCTAGAGTTTAACTAAAATTAACTTAAGTGGATGCAAGTCCTGGAGTGGAGAAAGGAAAATTTGAGTCCTTGGCAAAAATATACGGATGAGTGGCAATAACACACTCACCCAGAACAAGTCCACAGGAGGGCCTCATCTCACCTGGCCCAGTGTATGCCGAAACCAGGGCCTAGTTTGTTATAAAACTGCTTACTGTGAAGAAGTTCAGAGAGAAGTGGAGATTCTAAAGGGATAGATAAATCTATAAGCAAGACTACTGAGTTGGTAAAACTCCCAGCTCAGCAGTTCAGAGCCAAAAACAAAAAGGCTTTGTGGGCAGGTGGGTACCTTTATTATAGTAATCAGCTCTGGGCCCAAGAAGCAATGAGGTCATCAGGGTTCCTGGGATGCTCTGAGGGAAGTGAGTAAAGAAACATGTAATCACGTGACACCCGGGGGTGGGGGCTACCAACTTAGGGCCTCTCTGCACCCAAGGCCCGAGTAAGTTTCAGCCAACTTGGAAATCTTCATGGATTGATGGTGGAGACGCTGAACTGGAAGGAATACACTTGAAGAATGAGAAAACTCACAAGAACAGAATGGGAGTTCAAGATCATCAAGACAAGCCCCTTGTTTTACAGGTTAAAGAAAATGAAGACCAGAGAGGGGCAGTGACTTGCTTCAAGGCCACAGAGCTAAGTGGATGGCAGGTCCAAGCCTCCCTGCCCAGTGCTTCTTCCACCATCAAAAACCAAACATGAAAACATGGGCAAAACACAGACAAGCCCCAGTGATCATCAGGGAGAAGAGATTTGGGGGGCACCCCTGTGTGCACTGTCACTCTCTTCCTCCAGCCCCTGCACTCTGCCTAAGGAGGGAGCTGCCACTTTGGTTTCCACTCTGTGTTACAGGGATCAAGAGAATACTATCGAAAGCTGGTTTTACTCTGCCTTTGCTGTGTGTCTTGGGGTTAGTCACTTCATCGCTCTGGGCCTTGGGTTCTCCTTAAGTAAAATGGTATGTGTGAAAAGACAGTTCTAATGATACCCATTATGCCTGGTCTACTCTCTGAACCAGACTGGCAAACTACAACTGATTCTGGCCCACCATCTGTTTTTGTAAATAAAGTTTTATTGGACCACAACCACATCCAGTCATTAATGTATTCTCTATGGATGCTTTTGTGCTATAATGGCAGAGTTGAGTAGAGGCAACGGAGACCACTGCCTGGCCCGCCATGCTGAAAATGTTAACTAGCTGGTCCTCTACAAAAAAAATGTGCTGATCCCTAAAAAACAAACACTCTGCCTACTACCTGTGACATACCCACATACATATATACACACACATCTACCATATATTTATATATTGTCCAGATAATTTTTCTGCTTATGTGTTTGCTTTTAGAAGGAAAATATTTCAAGCATATAGCTAAATATGAAAACAAATGCAATAGATGATCATCATATGCTCCAAGTTTTTTTCTATTTTTTAAAAATTTATTTATTATTTATTTTTGTCTGCGTTGGGTCTGTTGTTGCGCGCGGGCTTTCTCTAGTTGCGGCAAGCAGGGGCTACTCTTCATTGCAGTGTGTGGGCTTCTCACTGCAGCGGCTTCTCTTGTTGCGGAGCACGGGCTCTAGGCGCGTGGGCTTCAGTAGTTGTGGCATGTGGGCTCTAGAGCGCAGGCTCAGTAGTTGTGGCACGCGGGCTCAGTAGTTGTGGTTTGTGGGCTCTAGAGTGCAGGCTCAGTAGTTGTGGCGCACGGGCTTAGCTGCTCCGCAGCAGGTGAGATCTTCCCGGACCAGGGATCAAACCCATGTCCCCTGTATTGGCAGGCGGATTCTTAACCACTGCGCCACCAGGGAAGTCCCCACCCCTAGTTTTAACCGATGTTAATATTCAGTTAGATTTTTATGTTTTCAAAATACTGTATCATAGTAATCTATACTTATAACTAATCTTGAGTTCTTTTAGAAGAAGGAAGAAAAGACATACTCACATGTACCTCGAGCTAAATAACCTGAAGAGTTTAGCACTGTTGTAACATGATTACTGTCATTCTATTTTTGGTTTTTCAGATGGGTAAAAGGGTCTCCCTTATGAGATCCATGGTCTAAATTACAAGGCACACATTTTACCAGAGATTAAGGAATGAGTTTTTTGAGTTTTTTCAATCAAACAAATAGTTTAATATTAAAGTAAAATGGTATCTGGCAACTGATCCACTTTGCTGTACAGCAGAAACTAATAGAACATTGTAAAGCAACTATACCCCAGTAAAGTAAAATGGTGATTTTAGTTAGGACGTTTAACCAGAGCTATCTTTTTTTTTTAAATAAATTTATTTATTTATTTACTTTTGGCTGTGTTGGGTCTTCGTTTCTGTGCAAGGGCTTTCTCTAGTTGCGGCGAGCGGGGGCCACCCTTCATCGCGGTGCGCGGGCCTCTCACTGTCGTGGCCTCTCCTGTTGCGGGGCACAGGCTCCAGACGCGCAGGCTCAGTAGTTGTGCCTCACGGGCCCAGTTGCTCTGCGGCATGTGGGATCCTCCCAGACCAGGGCTCGAACCCGTGTCCCCTGCATTGGCAGGCAGATTCTCAACCACTGCGCCACCAGGGAAGCCCCAAACCATAGCTATCTTAACTAGCAGTTCTTGATGTACTGCTTAAATGCTAATATAAATAGGGCAAGATTTAAAGAAAATAAAGCTTGAGATTGAATTGAATGCCCGTTTCTATCCATGCTTACCCCTAATCCACTTGATGAAATCTTAGTCATAGGAATAAGTTTTAAGAGGAATGTCCTTTTATAGTCACTATTTCTTTTGTTAGAAAAAGCAAAACCTTTGAGACTTCTCTGGACACCAAGGTTTACACAACTTCATTTGAAGTCAAAGTCCCTATAGCCATTTGGTTCCCTAGTGACCTGGTCCCAGCTCACATATAACCAAGGATAGACATTTGTTTCATCTTCTTTAGACAGAGATGGAAAGGGAAGTTTCTGTCTCTCTTATCTGACTTCATCAGCATCTTTGTTTGCCTTCCATAACCTCGTAACATTTCTTCACTGTATTCGTTATTTGTCCTTTTGAGGCTCTTTCACGGTGTGTGTGTGTGTGTGTGTGTGTGTATGTGCACGCACGCGCATGCACACAAGTAGTACCTTCATTCTAATCCTCTTTCAATCCCTCCAATCAATAACAGGGCTCTATATGAGAGAACATAAACTAGCACTGAGGGCTCACCTTTGAAAAATCTCCCTGACCAATATCCCTCTGATACAGAGCTTAAAGATGTACCAAGGGGGAAAGTGGGGGAGGGAGAAATTAGGAGATTGGGATTGACATATACACACTACTATATATAAAATGGGTAACTAATAAGGACCTGCTGTATAGCACAGGGAACTCTACTCAGTACTCTCTAATGGCCTATATGGGAAAAGCATCTAAAAAAGAGTGGATGTACGTATATGTATAACTGATTCACTTTGTTGTACAGCAGAAACTAACACAACACTGTAAATCAACTATACTCTAATAAAAATTAATTTTAAAAATATACAGTGAAGGGGCTTCCCTGGTGGCACAGTGGTTGAGAGTCTGCCTGCCGATGCAGAGGACACAGGTTTGTGCCCCGGTCCGGGAAGATCCCACATGCCACGAAGTGGCTGGGCCCGTGAGCCATGGCTGCTGAGCCTGCGTGTCCGGAGCCTGTGCTCCACAACGGGAGAGGCCACAACAGTGAGAGGCCCACATACCGCAAAAAAAAAAAAAAAAAAAAAAAAAAATATATATATATATATATACAGTGAAATTCAAATGAGCACTTCATATAATTAAGCCTGCTATAGAAATACATATTTCTTCAATTCTTCAAATCTGTAGACCAGAATAACATGAAATATATTTAACATCTTTCACATGCAGAACCACCAACCAAAAAAAAAAAGATGTTTCTGATAAAGCCAGACATTTTTTTCTTAAATTTTAGACCCAAAAGTTTGCTAGATTAGCACATAGTTATACAGTCGTTAAAATAAGCTCTTGAGACAGAAATATACGTTAGTTTTACGACAGCTAGCTCAGTTTGCGCTAATGACGCCACAAGGCAAGGGGGGTGGGGCATGGTCAAAATCTAATGTTTCTGCCCATCTTCCCAATTCCACTCTGTGGCACGCTTGTCTCACGGGTGTTCTTCCTCTCTCCAGACTGAAGGGCACAATGTTTTTAAGCTTTGGGATTTAATGTCTCTGCTTCAACCTTCAGAACAGCTCTCCCTAAACCCAGAGACAGAGTTCCAACCACTATGAAGCCGTCCCAACCTCCCAAGCTGGGAGCCAAGAGTGTGCTTGACACAGAACCCAAGGGGGCCTGGGAATGGTTAAAAATGGAAGATTCTGAAATATATGTATCTATTACTAGGAAGATGAATAACGATAAGAATGCCCTTTCTCAGTGCAAGACTTTTCTCTCTTGATACTTAACCTACCCCAGTGGATGAGGTTAAGCTATGCCCCTTAATGAGGAACTATTAAGACACCTATAACTAAAATATATTCTCCCGAGTGCTCAAGGAAAATTACATTTTTTCCCCTTAACAATTATAAAAACAAAATAACTACAGCAAATTTGAAAAAGGTAATTTCCCTCCCAATTCCACCCCCTCAAAAAGGCATAAAGGGATGGCTTCAATGCAGAATTGTCATACTTGGGAGGCACAAGGACACCTGGAAAATTTACTCAAAATGCAGGTCCCCAGGCCCAATTCACAATAAACTCCACTACTTGAGATTTGGGGTCAGGCTCAGGATCTTACCTTTTAATAAAAGCCCAGGCAGTTTGGATACTCGTAGTCAGGAGACGACGCTTTGAGAAACATTGCCACGTGTTCAATACTAGTCTTTTTTTCTTATATAATATATATCTCCCAATCTTCCAATTCTATGTGCTAGCTTCTTGTTATCCAGCACATATTTATTTACACTACATTTGTTTTTCATCCTGGTGAAATTTAAGAGATCAGAAGTTAAATCCCCAAGCCTCTCTTAAACAGATTTATTCAGATACTTTGTTATTAATGGGCCAGAGGGCAAGGGCATATTTACAGTTTCCACTGTGTATTGCCATATTGCTTTCTCCTAGTGTGGAGAAATTTATATTTAAACTGGCAGATTAAGAGGACCCAATATTCACCATAATGTCACCAGCAATGTGTATTTGAATTTATTTTTACTTTGTTCTGCTAATTTAGTCAGTGTAAAATGGTATCTCAAGGTGGATTTAATTTGCACTTCTTGCATTTCTGGTGAAGATTAATATGTTTCCCTGTGTTTCTTTGCTATTTATAAGTTTCCCAGAGTTACAGTTAAACTTTCGAATCTCTCGTCACATTCAGGGCATGGCTTTTTGCTTCTTTCTTTGTTGTCAAGGCAACTGAAACTTAACAGAGGCCGAAAAGCCAGTGATGGAGCGGGGACTCTGGCTTGATTCAGCATCCCAGGACATGCTCTTGGCCAAACTACGTTCTGTCCTGAGGGTCTTAAGGCAAAAACTTCCAGATGGGAGGAAGACAGGGAAAAAGAAGGTATTCCAAGTCAGGTTTCTGGGGAAGAGACTGTGAGGCCGAGATCTGCATACAGGAGATTCCTGGGGGAATTTTCTCAAGATTAAGACCTGGAGGAGGTGACAGAAGCTGGAGCTGGCCGAGGGAGGGGTTTAGCAGTTGCCATCTCAGCAATGGCCCCGGGGACCACTAGTACTGAGATGATACTTTATGGTTGTCCTGCTTTAAGGCAAGGGTTCCAGGACTTTCTTCCCGCACATGGACCAGTCCTCTGATGCGGGCTGCCCCAGGGAAGGCACTCTGAGCTTGGATGAGGTGACTCTCTTCAGCAGAAGGCAAATCCCAGAGGGGCACTCGGCTGTGAACTGTCAGCCACCAATACTACCAGCAGCTGGGGGGGATGAGAGCTGAGTCCTGAAGAGGGAATCTGGGTGACGTGTCACAGTATCCCCTGCCTAAGGACTCTGACGTTGGTTGAAACACTATAGTTTCCTTTAATATGTGCTATCATTTTAGTTATCTACAGATGTACAACCATCTCAAAACTTAGCCTGAAACAAACAAAACATTTCCGTTTTGCTCATGATTCTGCAGAAAGGGCTGGGCTCAGCTGGGCGGTTCTTCTGCCAGTCTTGCTGATGATCACTCGTTGGCTGTATTCTGCTGCTGAGGGAGCTGTGGTGGGTCTCTCTCCAGGGAGTCTGAGGGCTGCTGCTTCTCACTGTGGTCTCATCAGTTCCAGGTAGCCTCTTTACATGGTCTTCCCAGCAATGCAACCGGTTTTCTTGCATGGAGACTTAGGGCCAGTTCCCAGCCTAAGCCTTTAGAGGAGGGCTTCTCAACCTTGGCACTATTGACAATTGAGGTTGGATCATTCTTTTTCGGGGAGGTGGCAGCAGACACCTGTCCTACGCATTGCAAAATGTTTAGCATCATCCTTGGTCTCCACTCACCAGATGCCAGTAGCACTCTTCCAGTCGGGACAATAAAAAAAGTCTCTAGACATTGCCAAATGTCCCTTGGGGAGTAAAATTGGTTCCCGTTGAGAATCACACTTTTAGAAAACCTAACAACTTACACTTTAGTATCCTTGGAAGTTCTACCACATTCTATTGGTTAAAACAAGCCACAGACACAGCCTAGATTCAAAGCACATGGATACCAGGAGACCTGGCTCATTGGGGGCCAACAATGTAACAGACCGCCATGATTCTGTGAGGTTCACATTAATATTTCCATATCATAATGTGACACTAAGGCTCATTCTTTCAGATCCACACAATCAGAAAGTCATAGCACCGAGATCCAAGCCCAGGTCTGCCTGACACAAAGCGTATACCCTCTCCACCACCTTGAATTGCCTACAGCAGGTTTCAAAAGGTTATTCTTAGAAATGAACTACCCTCAATCTTCTAAAAAAACATGTTAAAGAGCAAGGTTTTACTTGGGTTTACTTACAATTAATGAAGAAAACATTAATCACTTGAAGTGCTATTTTGGAGCTCATGAAACTGAAATGAAGCGCAATATGAGATGTTCATTTATTTCCAAGGGGTTTATTTTGTTAACATTCAATCACTCAATCCTCTTTGCCTTATTTATAGCCTAAGTATGCTTTTTTAATAAGTAAAATCTTATTTGGAGTGATACAAGTAACAGCCTTCTTCTCTTCAAGATGCAGGGGGTAGAGGTTGTGGGCAAAGCCAAGACGTCCCACTGGACACCCCCCTCCACCCAGGGCAGAGTTTCTTCAAGGGTGGTCTACACTGGTGTTCCCCACTTAGAACTGTAGCCTCTTACAAGACCCCAACTCCTGCCAGGGTACGAAATGCCTAGGCTTAAAGCTTAGCTCCACCACTCACTGGCTACACGGCTTTCGATGAGCCATTCAAACGTCCAGAGCCTCAGTTTCCTTGTCTATAAATTGGGTGAAACCCTAGCCTGGAGGATTTGTGTTGAGAAAATGAAATGACACATGGACATGTGATCTCTTTTCCCATCCCTTCCTGGGAAAAAAGGGAACTGCAGTGGATGCAATAGACACAACCAAGAGAAGGTCTTTTTGACTTGAGAGCAGATTAACCCAAGTCTCTTCTTTATCAGATGGGAAGCCCAGTGTAGAAGAGGAGGCTATCAGTGGATTAGGGCACATTCTATGGTCCCCTAGGATTTGTGGATCCTGTGCCATCTCCCCTCCCACCCATGAAGGGAGCAGACACATAAAAGGCAAAAATAAAGCATGAATACTGTTCCTCCTCTATACCTCTCCCACCTTAGCAGACAGGATATAGAAACTGAAGGGAAAGGAAAGACCAGAATGGAGACCATTCATCATTAGATACAGTAACCACTACCTTCCCAGTATTTCTCAAAACATATTCTGTGAGTTCTTCTCCAAATTGCATACATTACATTTATTATAGAGAAAACTCTCTTATCTGGAATGCTCAGGACCCTAACGTTCTAGTGAACTAAATGTTCTATTTAACAGGGAGGCACCAGATCTCTCATACACGGAATTCTAGTTTTCAATGTTGGGACATGGCAACAGGTTTTTTGATCAAAGTTTTAATCAAATATAATTTAATATTTATCCAAGGGCTTCTAAGGTACAGTAGTATTTTGTATTGGCTCCAGGAAATAATAAGAAACATCCACTGTCTAAGACTTGAGGGTTAACATGTAGATTACTGGAGGTTTCTCATTTATACTTCCTTCATAGTTAAACCAATCTGGGTTGAATCCTAGCTCTAGACTTACTAGCTGGCTGTACTTGGGCAGGATAATCTCTACAAGCCTTAGTTTTCAATCTGTAAACTTGTAAACTTTCAATCTGTAAATATAATGGTAATTGCCTTAGGGAAACAATATGATAATTATTGTAAAGTCCTTAGCACAAAGCCTCACTCATAGTAAGTACGTAGTCAACTTTACTTTGACTGTTCTCTCTTTTGGATTCTATTTCAGCTGCATGAAAAATAAACATGCAGAGAAAGAACCAGGAAGCACTATGGAACACCTAACTGTCCTCGTGGAGGACATGCTGACAAAGCAAGTGATGGAGGTTTAGGGTATGGGAAGGCGACTTGCACATCTGCAGGGCACACACCCCGTCTTGTCTAATCATCATGGCCATCCTGTGGTTGGGAATGAAGGCTGATTAGAGAGGAAACCTCAGGAGGCCACTCTAACTGAGGGGTAAAATTTCCCAAGCCCGTGCCAGGGAAAACTGCTGTTTGGATGCAAGAGTCCTGTAGGTGGACAGTCACCGGTGTATCTCCAGTGCTGTGGTTAAAGTGCTCACAGCTCAGCCCCAGAGGGCCTGCCTGCAGTGAGTCAGGGAAGGACATTCTGAAACTCCTGCCCATACCTCCTTATGTGGTCCCAGAGATACACGCAGGCTTTCCTCTGCCATCAGTCACCCTTGGGCATCTAAAAGGCACAGCTGCTTTAGTCTAAGAGATGTTGCCTCAGCTACTGAGCCTAATCACTCATTCAATTTTTACTTGGATAATTATTTCCAAATGATAGCTAAAGGCCCCCTTTTATTTGCTGGCTGACCGTCTTACTAATGTGCCTCAATTTCAGTTAGGACAACTGATGACAGATCTCGGCTCAGACAGGTGGACTCTCCATGAGGACCCCTCGCCTGTGTCTTGCCTCCTGAAGGGTTTTTCCATGATGACTGGCTCACACAAGATGGGCTCAGCTGTCCAGTGGGCACCCAGGAAGCAAAATGTTGTCCCGAAGTGAACAGAAAAGCTCAACGGGCTTCAACGATGCAAGAAACGCTCTGGTGAGAGGAGGAACTAGGTACGTGCTAGGCAGCGCCAGGGGCAGCCCCCTGCAGCCCAGAGAAGCTGCAAAGGAAAGATTAGCAGGACATGAGGTTTCTCAGGAGCCAGAGAGCTTTGCTTTTGGAAGCCTTGCTCAGCGGTGATGACTGTGTTTGTACTGGATCTACGTGGGATGCTTCCTGTTGGCTGCACTTGCCCAGGGACAGGGCTGGCGTGGGTGTTGAGAGCAGCACTGCTCCCCCAGCACGGAAGGAGAGGAGCTGGAAAGACCAGAGAAAAGCAGCCTGTGTCCTGCTGGAGGAAACACCTCTTTTTACAGTCAAGCCAGAGGATAAAAGAGCAGGGAGAAATGGGGTTTTCAATCTGCTGGGTTCGTCTGCAGTCCCCCACCTTGAAGGTGAGGCAGTGGTGGATGGAAGGGGCGTGGACTTGGAGTCCAGAGGTTCCATTTTGCCTCTGCCTATTAGCTGCGTGAGGTTGGGTCTCTGTCCCATCACACTGAAATGGGGACGAGATTACCAACCTTGCAGGGTGGTTGTGAGGTTACATGGAAGGACACATATACAAGATATGGTACCTAATGGTACTCCCCAAATGATCATTGCCTGTTCTCACTAACTTCCTTCCTTTGTCTCCACAGCTTTACCAACTGTGGGGAATTTCATACTAAAATCCAATCTCCCTGTCTCCCTAAGAGAACCCTGGTTTTGTTCAAGGGCAGCCATGAGCCTAAGAGAAGGACTGAATCTAGTAGCCTGCCTTGTAGGTAGAGGTGGCCAATGACACATAGTTACTGAGAAGGGCTTCAGAGAAAGCCCCCTTTGACCCTCACCCAACCTGTTCTTCCATCCAGGAACCACGGCCTGAGCTCAGGCAGAGCTGGGACAAGCCTGGTGCCCAAGAGAGGTTTTTTGACTGAACAACAAGAAAAAAAAAAAAAGTGGCAGAGACAGCTAACATTTATGAGTGCTTGCGCCATGCCAGTCAACGTGCTAAGCCCTTTTCTTGTTTCATTTAGTTTAATCTTCAAAAAGACCCTATGAAATATTTTTCACCTGTTAACTTCTATTTACAAATTAGGAACCTAAAGTCTAGGAATACATGAGTATATGTAAGCGCAACTGAATGAATGAATGAGTGAACATACATACGAATGACAGCATCTTTTGGAATTAAGGAAGGAGAATTAGAGGTGGAGGGTAGGTGGAGGTTCCTATCACTGTGGTAATTTCCTAAATTACCACAAATTTGGTAGCTTCAAACAACACAAATTTATCATCTTACAGTCCTATAGATTAGAAGTCTGACACAGGTGTCTCTGGGCTAAAGTCAATATGTTGGCAGGGCTGTGCTCCTTTCTGGAGGCTCTAGGGGAGAGAATGTTGCCCTGTCTTCTCCAGCTTCTAGAGGCTGCCCACATTCCTTGGCTCAAGGCCCCCTCCTCCATCTCCGAAGCCAGCAGTGCTGGGCTAATTTCCTCTCGCGCCGCTACACTGCCATCTCTGTTCTGCCATCCACTTTTAAGAATGCTTATGATTAAGCTGGGTCCACCAAGATAATCCAAGACAATCTCCCTATTTTAAGGGCGGCTGACCAGCAACACTAATCCCATGTGCAACTTTAATTCCCCTCGCCAGAAGAGGTAACATATTTACAGTTTCCAAGGATTGGGACCTCTCTGGGGACCATTATTCTGCCTACCACAGTAGGTTTTACGGAAGTTTTCCTCATTGTTTACGGGAATATCTCTGTCATAGGAGCAGCTGCAGCATGTACCTAACTCTGCGGCGGGATAGCGTATCTCAGTTTAAGGATGACAGGAAGATGAGACCTGCCTGGTTCATGTTCCTGGCATGGTCATGGGGTGCAGTTGTGGTCACAGAGTCTCACACTGCCACCTGTGGATGCAGACTCCAATCAGTTCTCTGGGGGAAGGATGAGGGTAACACTGGCCGGTCACACCCAATGACCATCTGTGGATCACGGGGCTTTCCTCATCTTATATCCAGTGGCCACTGGGCATGTGGAATTGATTTGCAGGAAATTAAGGAGAAGAAAGGGAGGGGAGTTGCACGATCTCTTCACATTTATTTTCATACTCTTGTCTTTAATCAGCCATGAGATTCACTAGGACAGTGATGCCCTGACAGGGAGGTCGCCTAGCCTGGGTGACCCAGCTACTAGCTGACAAAGTAGAAACTAGGATCTGAGGTCTTCTACCCAGCCTATCCCTGAGCAAGTCTGACTGCTCCCCCACCAGTCCCACGGCCAGACCATTCTCAGGGCCTTTGATCCAATGCCTTTCATGCCCAAACGACCTCTTCTTGCCCTTGTGTGCTTGTATCTTTCCCTCTATCAAGACTATGCGGCCTCCAGGAAGCAGCCTCCCACCACACCACCCAAGTAGCCCATTCTGGCTTCTTGTCCTTACTTTGTGCAGGTCAGCCATTCCATGGCAACTGGTATCTCTGGTATGTCCATGGTGGGTCTCTGTCACTTGACCTTGGACCCCTGAAAGACAGTTACATTTTAATTGTTTTTAGTTCACCATCACTCCCACCTCCGCACCCGCCATAGTATCTTTTCCACCATTGACTGTCTCTAAATGTTTGTTGCTTAAAAGACAATTGGACTTTCCTGCTGGTGCAGTGGTTAAGAATCCGCCTGCCAATGCAGGGGACACAGGTTCGAGCCCTGGTCCGGGAAGATCCCACATGCCGTGGAGCAAGGAAGCCCGTGCGCCACAACTACTGAGCCTGCACTATAGAGCCCGTGTGCCACAACTACTGAGCCCGCGCACCTAGAGCCCGTGCTCCACAACGAGAGAAGCCACCGCAATGAGAAGTCCGCGCACCACAATGAAGAGTAGCCCCCACTCACCGCAGCTAGAGAAATCCAGTGCACAGCAACAAAGACCCAACACAGCCAAAAATAAATAAATTTATTTAAAAAAAAAAAGACAATTGGATGCTTTGAGTTGACCCAAGTCAACAGATATTTTCCTTTTAATATTTCACCTCAACATAGCAGCCTCAGAGCAAATCAGTTACCTTTTCTCCAATACTTCAATGAGTTTTTAAAAAATCCTCCACACTGTCTTAGAAACTACTGTGTCCCTTCTCAAGTCCCTGTCAGGAATGCTTTGTAAGAAATGCCTCTCTACTCCTCAATCAAAAAGCAAAAGCGAAACTAGTTGGTCCTTGAGCCATCACTGACTGGTGTTTCTGCAAAGTGATCTACTCAAGGTGACAACAAAGCAAAGCTCGCTGGTGAGGCTGAGAGAGGGATGCCCCCGCCCACCCCCAGGCTCTGTCCACCGAAACCAAGGAGCAGATGGAGGTTGTATGCCTAGCTGAGCACCGCTAAACACTGCTGTTTGAACAGAAACACTCCTAGGTCAAATCTCAGAGATAAATAGGTAATTACAATGAATCCTTCCTAATTGCCATCCTTCTGCCCAGCACATGGAAACAGCACCTCATTCATTCTTTCAGGGTGCTGAGAGGTGGGTAAGGCCTTCCATGCTGCCTGTGGAGCTCTCTGAATGAAAGGCCTGTGTCCCTATCCTGTGGCTGAGGTGACTGAGAATAAACAAGGCACATGTTTCCGGAGTCGCTGGGGGTGGTGGGAACATCTGTGTGCAGCTGCATTTCTCCGTTTCCGGGAGAATTAGAGAAAAAGATGGACTGGTGAGCACAAAACGAATCTGAAAGATGTTGTCCATCCCTGCCTGAACCTGAATTTGGGAGGCTGCACTTAGCACCTACTGTATACCAGGAACTGAGCTGGACATTTCCACGTTATTTCATTTAATCTCCACAACAACCCTCTATATTATAAATTCCATTTTATAGCTGATAAATCTCAGACTCAGGGCAATGAAATGACTTGCCCAAAGTCCCCCAGGTAGCAGCAGACAAGACCAAAATTTGAATAGTTTCTTCATTCATTTTGATTCACTCTTCAACAGGTATTTATTGTAGAGCTACAAGTATTTAACATAGAGTAATGGGCACCGTGTCCATAGACAAACCAGGCCATTGGGAGAGGCCAAAGTCCCTGTAGGGCTGGGCTTTAATCTGAGACTGGCCTGTATGTCCTAACCAGACGGCACATGCTGAGTAGCCGGGGCCGGGTCCAAGGAGGAACCCAACCCTGGAAAAATCTGTCTCTTCTGCCGTTTTCCTCCTTCCCAAGGCAAAGGATCACTAAATACAATTTCACAAGAGCTTCCATTTCTCCCAAGCCTGGGAGAACTGTCCCAGCACAGCGCACTAGTTCACGGTCATTTCAAAAGCAGCAGAACAGAGGAGGGATGGCTGGAGCTCAGTCAGCCAAGTTGAATAGACTGTGCTCTGGACCTCCAAGTGCAATTCCCAGGCTCAAGCGCTAAGTCTGATACCTCCTGGCTTGGCACAGGTCACGTCATCTCCTGGAGCCTTCGTCCCCCATCAAGTTAAATACTCCTTCTTGCAGTATTTGTAAGAGTACTTCTTGCAGTACCCTTTCCACTTATGGTGGAAATCAAAGGAGATAACATCCAGCACATAGGAAGTGCTTTCAACAAACATGAGAGAAAAGATCCACCAAGGCTGGCGGGCAACGTAGGAAGGTTGCAGAGGGAGCAAAACAAAGCCATGTTCCCTGGATGGAAGAGAGGAAGCCCTGTGAAGGCAGGGGCCACATCTGTGTCCCAGTGCCTAGGGCAGAGTCTGGCATATAAAAGGCCTCTTAATAAACACTTATGAATTTAGCAATGAATGAAAACTGGGCAGTGTCATGGGGGTACAAGAAGAGGTCAATGGCGGACAACGTGCTGGGCAAAACCTGAATCCTGGGGGCCAGGGTCTCGTGTCAACACAGGACCGGAGAATGAGAGAAAGGTCATCACCCTTCCAGACCCAGTTCCTGGAGGAAGGCAGAGCCTTGGTCTCAAACAGGAAGAAAGCGCCTGATTTCTAGCCATGGGGCACTTGATTTGCCAAGACTGGCTGCTGGGATGAGTCTAGGGCCCCCCGGAGTTCACAGCTGTCCCAGCCAAGCCCGTTACAACTAGGACCACTTCAGACATGCCCCATGTTTGGAACCCTTCCTCTGGAACTTCTGGATCAATTTGGCAGAAAGACAATGTCACCAAAGCCAATCCTGGGTCCAAAAATACAACCAAATGTGTTACACAAAGAAACATGGTGGATCTGGATTCCCGATGGCTGGGACTGAGGCCACGGGCCTGCTTCTTGCCTCGACCAGGCCTGTGTGGCCTCAGAACTCGGCAGGCAGGGCTGACGGAGGCCAGCCTGTCCCCTCCCTGCCTTGCACTCAGGCCAGGGCTCTGTGACCCATCTCCGTCACCACCCACCTCTGCCTGAGCTCCCATCAGCTTCTGAAATATTGTCACGATCCGGCATGAGCTGCGGCAGGCTACAATTAATTAACTCATCAGTTTTACTCTATCAGCAAGTGCAGACCAGGAATGTTAAATAAACAAATTAAAGGCTGTGGTTCACTAAAGCTCAGCCCAATGAAATAATAATGAGGCAAAGTTAACTGCTCTGAACAGAAGGAGGAAGGATGTTATAATGGAATACACCAGGGCAGTCATATCCTAGAAAAAGGCAGAGAAGATCCTGCCAGGGGGACCCTCTCACCCTATGCTCCACTCGGGGAAAGTGGTGGGGACCCACAAGGACAGCAGAGAGAGCACAGCTCCACAGCCAGACGCAATTGGACTTGAAGCCCAGCCTGACTGCTTATCAGCAGAAATCCATCCCAGCCTGACTGCTTATCAGGAAGTCCTTAACTGCTTTGAGCCTCAGTTTCCTAACTTATCAAAAGGAGGAGGAAGGGGGCAGCAGTTATCTCCCGCCGGCCGCCTGCGTCAGCGCTCACGTGCATGAGCCTGGCTGCTCCAGAAGACTGGGGCACGGAGGGGCTGACACCCTCGGAGCAGCTCTCCACCCACGATTAGTGCGAGCTGGTGGGTCCCCACTCTAGCTCCTCACCTGCAGGTGGAATGACTCCCAAGTCTCCCAGAGGCCCCCCTGGGGCTGTGCCCCAACGCCCAGAGCCTGCTGGTTCACGCACACTGTACTGTCTTCCTTCCCGCCCTCTCTCCCCTCCCCAGAGCCCTGCTGGTGCTTCCCTGAGCACCTGCCAAACCAGCCACTTGCGATCAAAAGCTGCTTCTGGGAGAATCCAGCTTGAGACACATTCCTTAGACCGATTTGGGGAGCTATTTTCAAATGTTCTGCCCCATCCTCTCTCAGTTACTTTGTATTTCCAATTCATAGTGGCCACGGGGCGTTAAACTTCTCTGAGGATAATGGGCCCGTCTGTCCCACTGGAAGCACAGCTTGGGGGAACTTGCCTTTATGGCCATTCATTTGTTCAGCAAACATATACTTAGAGCCGCCATGAGCCAAGGCCTGGTCTAGGGGCTGGGGGTCCAGCTGTGAGCAGTGCCAACAGACATCACTTGCATGGATAAGAGGCACAAACATCCAACCAGTTGTGACTCCAATGCAGGGAGAAGGCATTATCATAGCACAGGACTAGATGGAGGCCTTCTGCTTCTGGGCCCGGCATGTTCATTGCCTGCCTGTGGGACGGGAAGCACACCTGCCATGACCTTTGGCCTCCTCGGCTGCAAAGTGAAGATGTTGAGACTCTGGTTGAAAATGGGCCAAGAGCTCTGGAATCTTTCAGAAACTGTCTCGACCATTCTCTCAGACAGAAACTGTCTCTCTGTGGTTACTCATCCAGGAATTGATATCTGGGCAAGTTTCCAGCATCGCTGTTGGATGATAATGTCCTTTCCCAAGTTTTTATCTAGGCAGATCAGCATGCGGGGCTGTCAACGAAGGTCTGTACTTTTCCTCCGCCAGGGTCTTCTCTTTAGAAGCTGAGTGTGGCCCTCAGGGAAGGCCCCCTCACTCGTACCTGGGGCAGGAGCATCTCAATTCTCCCCTAATGAAATCATCGTGAAGGCAACTTGTTGGGATTTTCTGAGCTCCCATGCATGGAAGCCTCCAGCCCTGGGCTCTAGCACAAACCTCAGACAGTGTATCTGAAAAGCCAGTTAGAAAAGGCCCCAGAGAATGTTCTAGAACTTAGAGAAGAGGGATCCAGAGGGAGAGAGCTACACCATGGGACAGTCACAGAGGTGGTCTCACATTCTCCCCAGCCCTGGGTGTCTTCGAGAGGTGGCAGGGAGGGTCCCAGCCATGCTCAAACCAAAGAGACGGTAACCATCTTATAGGGCAGTGCTTCCAATTAGGGCCCTTCTAGTGATGATGGGTTTTCCCTGCCAGTTACAGGTAAGAATCTAAGTGACAAATGGTGATGGGGAGCTCCGTTATAACTGCACAAAGATCCCTCTGGCAAAGAATATTAATATGTTCCTCTCCTGCCCTCCCAACCACACACACACACACACACAAGCGCGCGCACGCGCGTTTACCCTGCTTTGCACTGTGCTAACACCCCTTCTACCATTGCAGCTGTTTTAGAACATCAGAGCACTCTGTAACGTCACGTGATGCTTGTGGGATGGTCTTCATAACACCCACCATGATCTCCTGGATTCCTCCTCCCCTCATGCACACCTTTCCAGCTGGAACCGGGAGACTGTGCTCAGCTCTCCCCGTATATGACTAGTAATAGTAATAACAACCATCACTATTTATTCATAGATTACCTTGTGTCAGGTCCTGTGCTAAGCGTTTTATGTGCATTAATTCAGGGGTTACCAAGTAGCCTGAATCTACACACACACACACACACCCCTCCACTGCCTGTCTATGTAAATAATGTTTTATTGGAACAGCCATACCAGTTTGTTTATGTATCATCTATGGCTGCTTTAGTGCTACAATGGCAGAGTAACTGAGACTGCAACCATATGGCCCACGAAGCCTAAAATAGGTCCTATCTAGCCCTTTATGGAAAAATTTTGCTGACCCATGCATTAACTCATCTTACCCTTTTCCAAAGCCCTGGGGATCATTGTAAAAGTCCTTTATATTAAAAGAAACAGGGATTCAGAGAGGTTAAGTACTTTGCCCAAGGACACACAGCTTATAAGTGACAGAAGTAGGGTTTGAAACTCAGGAGTTCAGGGTGCAAGTCCTGGCCTCCAATGATCTACCCACAACTTCTTGTGAAAGTGAATCAGAAATGACCAATGAACCCCTGGCCAACAGGAGGGCTGGGAAGGTGGGAGCAGGTTAGGAGCCACTGATGAATGAGATAACCGGCAGCTCCAGGGCAGTACGAGGGACCAGGGCCTCACAGGTGTTGAGTCTGGAAGGGATTTTTGCTCCTTCCTTTCTCCATCTCTGTGAATGCTGAGTGGCTCACGTCTGCTGGACTTTTAACAAGATTCAGCAACACACAGAGCAACTTGCTACCTGCTGTTATGGCTGCCGCAGGCCTTGTACCGGGGCCTGGTGAACAGCAAATGCTTAAACTTATTTACAAAGGTCGTCTTCACTCTTCTTAAGTCTCTTTTCCACGTTGGATGGAGAATGGGGCAATGTTGCAGCAGTCCTAGAATTTCAAAAGTGTCTCCGGAGCTAAGAAGTCACCCTCCCTCTGGGAGCCCATCCCCCCCAGAACATCCCCTAACTTAGTTTGTCCTGGCTCTCCGGGCCCATCCCAGGACCCCAGGCTGAGCATCCCCATGTGTTTCCACTGCCCCTCCTAGGATCTGGGTCCTCCCCATTGGGGTTCAGTGACACCCATCTTCAGTTGCCTTCAAGCTGCAGAGTTCTGTGCAAACACAGATGCCCCACCTCTCTCCAGAGAATCTGCTTCACCAGGGGCAACTTGGGGTTTGGGTCTGTTAAAGCCCCACCAACGCAGTTTGCCCTGAGGACGAGCGCTCTGGTCCATTATGCCTCAGCACATCCCCGTTTGCTGAGGGCGGCTTTGCAAAACCCTGGTTGACCGGGAGGGTCCCCTGAATGTGGATGGTATTCTCCTTCCAACAGTCAAAGACGTGTCACAAAGGGCCACGAAGGCTTCTGATTGGAAATTTCCTCTGGTCGAAAAAAATCACAGCTGAGCAGGTTGGTTGCATTGGTACCAATTAGTACAGCAAAAACCCAACATGAAAAGGATAACCTTACAGTCTAGGAAGTTTGCCAGAATCTCAGCCCACTCAGGTCATCGTCTAACTCCTGCCACTACAACTTCAATAAAAGTGATAACAACACTTAAATGGGCGATGAAGTTGCATTTTCCTTACTGCAAAGGAAGAGAATTTGGAAACCTGGTGATGGAATTTTTGTCAAAGTCTCATTTAAAACAAAAAAGAGGAACTGATGCTATGAAGCTCGCAGTTAGATCAAGGTTCAAACTCAGGCCCTGTTACCTCTGAAGTATCAGTAGCTTGGGCAAGTCTCTTCATGACCCCAACCCTAATGTTTTCATTAATAAAATGAAGATAAAGATGCTCCCTCCCCAGAGTGGTTAGAGGGCAAAATACTTAAGTAAGGGGTCTGGGACATGGTTGGTCCTCAATAAACACTTACTTAGAATAAGACTGGCTGCCAATGAGAAGTTTGCCTCCTGATAGGAGAGGAAAAATCATGCACAGAGATTATGACCAAAGCCAGTAAATCATGAGGATCGTTCAGAGGGTCAGCAGAAGAAAAAACGGAAGAGAGAAAACTTTAGGAAGAAGGAAGTGTTTGATCTTGGTCTGGGTGATATGGTGGGATTGCAACATTTAAGGTTGGGGGGGAAAGGCAAGCCTGGTGGAGGGATGGCGGAGGCGCACAGGGGCAGCAGCTGACCCAGACCGACCAACAGCAGCCCCCCTGCCACCGAGGTTTCAACAATAGATGGATCAAGCAACCCAGGGTGCGTTCATTTCCACACAAGGACCAACAGCAGCATCCTGGGGGGTGGGGCAAGGGCTGAAGGAGGTTTTATCTCCAAGGTCAGCTTGGGATTGAGGAGCTCGGACATTTTTGCCCTCTCTGCCACCAGCCAGGGGGCAGGGGCAACCCATAGCCCAGAGGCAGAAGGGTCCAGGACAAGGAGGCTCAGAGAGCCAGGGAGCTGCCCGAGGCAATGAGCACAGCCCTGACAAATGGGAGCTTTACCCACACCTGGCCCAAAAACACCCCTCAAAGAGAGCCAGCCAATTGGGCTGACATATAAGGCATTTTATTTTTCTGCAACATATGCTATATTCATCTACCTATGGAAAGGGAAACTCTAGGGGTATGGGGAATGGGTTTTTATATAGTTTGGGGTTGCTCAATATTTTCTAAGATGAGCTGCCTCAGCCTTTGCGTGAAAAGGCACCTGTGGCCAGAGAGGAGGCTGTGACCAGAGGCACGTTTGACCCAGTGTCCCCAAACTGTGCCAGGAGATCCTCAGGACACCAGCATCCAGCCAGATGGTCCAGTTAAAAATCTCTGAGAGCAAGTCTTTGGAAAAGGTTCAGCCGCACTTTCTTTGTAGCGGTGGGACTTCAGAGTGGCTGAGATGCTGACACATGTGAAGAATCTGCAGAGGAGAGGGGTATGCAGTGCTATCCAAGTTCACAGCACCACATGCCACCACCCTGCCTTCTTCTCTAAAAGGCCCTCTGAACAGCTTTGCTGCCTTGGGATCCAGGGAGCAGTTCAGGATGGATGGAGATGGCAATATAAAGGAACGTAGCTGCCTTGCGCACAGGGGCCAACCGGGACAGGTGCGTGCATCTGTGCTCAGGTAGCAGAATGAGCCTGGGTCTCCTCCAGCCTGTCTCCCCACCAGTCTATTCCCAGCTGCCTTCTGGAGAACAGGTATTCCCAACAGCCTCCCATGTGCCTAGCCCTGTGCTTCCTTGTTTAATTGCATTCTCACGGTATTCATTCCCAGGTCAACCATATGAAATAGTTACCGTCAATGTCATGTTATAATACAGGAAACCAAGGCAGCTCAGGGAGGGTAGGAATACTGCCCAAGACCCCACGGTTGTAAAAGGAAGAGCTTGGATTTGAACCACATCTGCCACACTCTGGTGGGCATTTCAACCCCGTGCCAGGGAGAGACCCAGGGATAGATGCTCAGTTTCTCCGCAGAACAGCAGCCACTGTCTGGCTGCCCACCAGCTGACTACGTATGAGCAGATGAGGCAGGCTCGGGGGAGAAGACTGGAAAGCCGATGGGTTCTGCGTTCCCCCAGCTGTATCGCCAGGGTCTAGCTTCCCCGCCAGCTCCAGCAGGTTCCTGGTGCTCAATTTGAGTTACCAGATAATTATGCCCACAAATGTAACACCAAGGAAGCTGAGCTTCCACCCACAACAGAAGCTGGAAGAAATGTGCGTTTATTTTCCCCTGACATCATCATTTTGTCCTCTTCTACTCCTTTCTTTGTCTCTGACTTATGGGCCAAACTCCGGAAGCTTCTAGAAATGAGTGAAGCAGAGGCAGGGGGACAGTATGCTGGACTGTTCGACATTGTTTTTATCTCTGATTCCTTCCTTTCTGCCTCCACCACCTCACACCCCAGATCTGAGCCAATCATTAAGTCCTGACCCTCCACCAGCTGCTGTGTGGTCTTGGTCAAATCCTTGCCTTCTCTGAGCCTGTGTCCTCACTTGTTATTGTAAGCAGAATAATGGTCTCCCAAAGATGTCCACATCCTAACCTTACGAATATGTCACCTTACACATCAAAAGAGACTTTGCAGATGTGATTAAATTGAGTATCTTGAGATTGGGAGATTATCCTGGATTATCTGGGCGGGGGCGGGGGGTGGGGGGGCTCAATGTAATCATGAGAGCATAATAAGAGAACCAGATAGACGGCAGCAGCATGAGGACTTAGCCCAGAGTTGCTGACTTTTAAGATGGAGGAGGGGTCATGTGTGAAGGAATGTGGGCAGCCTCTAGAAGCTGCAAAAGGCAAGGAAACAGATTCTCCCCTAGAGCCTCCAGAAGGAACACAGCCCTTGATTTTAGCCCAGTGAGATACATATCTACGGAACTGTAAGATAATAAACTTGTGTTGTTTTAAGCCACTAAGTTTTTGGTAAGTTGTTACAGCAGCAACACAAAACTCACACCCATGGACGAGGAGGAGGTTCTCTCCAGTTAGAAAAAGTCAAGTGATTTTGTCATTGGTGAAATGATATCTATACAGCAAGAGCTTCCAACAGCAGCTGTGCTTTCAGGACCCTCTGGCAGTGGTAACATCTTCCATGTGGCTCTGCGACCCTCCAGGATCTCAACAGTCCCTCAGGAGCCACAGCACCTGGGAGGTGGCTCATCTGTTACCCTGGGTCTGGGGTCACAGACCCCAGACGCACACTGACTAGATGCACATTGACTAAAAACAATATTTTTAAAAACAAATATTTACTGTCTACCCAGTGGCCAGCACCTTGTGAAGCAATTTCACAAACTGTATTTCATTATTTCACTTATTCTCTAGGGATACCTAACTATCATTACTCCCATGTTACAGCTGATGAATAAAAAGGACAGCTTGAGCACTCTGACCAAATTTACCCAGATAGCAAATGGCACAACTTGAACTTGAGCCAAGTTTCTCCAGCTGCAAATCCCTTGTCTGACACTGTGGAAGAGGGGATGATATCTAGGTACATCAGCAGACAAGCATAAAGCACTTGCAATGCCTTTAAAAGCCACAGGTGAAATAGTAAAGTGGCTGGCATATAGTAGGTGTTCAATAAAAATGAATTGACTTTTTAATAGAAGAGTAAATGTGTTTGGAGCAAACAGAACATTCACTTTTTCCCGTTACTCATTTCAAAGGTGAGGAAACTTGCAGAAAAGAGTCAATGAATTCAAAAATGCAAAACAGTAGTCCAGCCTACAAGAGCACAACTGATGCAGCGTGAGGGTTAGATTAGCATCATCATAAGTTAGAGGTTAAGGGAGAGGAGGAATGTGATACTGCGTTAGACTCAAGCGAGAAAGACGATGGAAAAGGCAGAGGTTTCTAAAGGTTCAATTACAGAGACTGACAAGGCCATGGAAAGGGTGAGAAGGCTGTCCTGACAATTTGCTTTTAGATGTCAGTCACCAGAGCTCCTGCTGTTTCTAGGAAACCAGGGGAGCCGAGGCAGAGGCAGCATGCCATCCCCACACCCTTCCTCCAGGCGTGGCTTAAAGAAGTCAGTCTTATGGGTTGAACTGTGTCCTCCCCAAAATTCATACGTTGAAGTCCTAACCCCTAGAATTTCAGGATATGAGCTCATCTGGAGATACGGTTTTTACAGAGGTCACCAAGTTAAAGTGAGGTCATGAGGGTGGACGCTAATCCAATATGACTGGCGCCCTTGTAAGATGGGGAAATTTTGGACACAAACAAGTACAGAGGGAAGATGATGAAGAAACACAGAGAAAAGATGTCCATCTGCAAGCCAAGGAGAGAGGCCTGGAATAGACCCTTCCCTCCCAGCCCTCAGAAGGAACCAACCCAGCCAACACCTAGATTTGGACTTGCGGCCTCTAGAACTGTGCGACAGTAGAGTTCTGTTGTTTAATCCACCCAGTCTGTGGCAGGTGTCGCAAGTTAATATGAGGGCCTAAGTAGAAAGGGACAGGGTGGGGAGACTTGGCAGAAGGATGGCAGCCTCAGAAGGAGGGTCTCCTCCAGCGTGGACGGACTGGACGCCATCTAAAGGTTCCTCAGAACCAGATGGAGTTTGTTTCCACCCAGGCGGAGGCAGAGGAGGAGCACACAAGATGAGTCCTCAGAGGTCCCTCTTGGCCAGACGAAGGAGCCGCTAACCAGTGAGTGGCGGGTTCATGGATGACCCAGCATGAGCTCAGCCACCAGCGAGCACACAGGCCACCAGGCCACTTCACTCATCCGTGCACGTGGTCATCCACAAATCCACCCTGTGCCTCTGTGACTCCCCACCCGCCTCCCCTCAACCACTCCTCGTTTACACGTGACCAGGGGAGCTGTGGGCTTGTACCGCCCAGGAGAGACTGAGGCCCTCTGGTCTTCTCATTTACTATGACGTTTTACGGCAAAATTGCTCTGGGCATTGTCACAGGTTGGCTGGCTGGGAAGCAGAATCTAAGACAGAGGTCGATAAGCAGAAGGCTTATTAGGGAGTCCTCTCGGGCTCAACACCCACAGAAGGGAAGGGAAAGAAGCTGGACTGGGCAGAGGGAGCAGGTTAGGTGCAGCAGGGTCTCCATGGAAAGCTCAGCCAACTGCACAGGGAATTCTGAGGGTTGGGGGACCCTGCACGCCTGTCCCTAGTTGGGGTGAGAGGGTCAGGCCTTTAGACCCCCACAGGACTCAGCCACAGGAGGTAGGCCACCTCCAAAGAGGGGAAGATTTGGGGGCGGGAGCTCTCTCCAGCTGAGGAAATCCTGCAGCAGGGGGCTCTATGGACATACAAAGTTTAGGTTGCACAAGGTTTTTCAAGACCCCATCCCTGGATTACATCAAGGACTGCCTGGGCTCACTAGGAGGCTGCAAAGCCCAATCTGCTGGTGCCATCCAGGTGTCTCCTCAGCCGTCCATCTTCTCTTGACCCTGTGCCCAGAGCAAAAGCCTGATTAGCTTAACTAAAGGAGCTAAATTTCAATTCTACCATCAGGTGCATGCGTGCCCTCAGAAGCTCTACTCTGCTATTTAACTTCCCACAGTATTAGGGTCCCAGGAGTTGGAGGTAGGGAGACAGACAGAAGCAGTAATCTGGCTCTTTCCCCAGAGTCAAGTTTCCAAGGTGAGAGCATCTTTAACCAACCCTCTGTGCTGAATCCACTTCACAGCTTGACGCCAATGTGCAGAACAAAGTTATACGTGAAGGTGGCAGCGGCTCACACTGCTATGGCTCCGTCACGTGGCTCTCAGTAACTGGGCACAGCTGAGCACAGAGGTCCTCACCTTGGCATCTCCGCATGAGCCCAGAAGAAGGGTCATCTGATTGCACTGAGTGTTCAGAAAAATCACCCAGGGAGGAGATGCTGCAGCTGCGTCTTGAAGAATGAGGAACAGTAAATAAGAAAGGAGAAGGCATTCCAGGCAGAGGAAAGCATGTGCAATAGTATGGAGGCGAGGAAAACGTATCTTAACATGAGGATCCGTGCCCAGAGACATACAGCAATTTATTTCTCACATGAGTGAATGTCAATGTTTGGCCTTGAACTCAGGATTCCTGAGCCTTGGA
Organism: Delphinapterus leucas; assembly: GCF_059928025.1. Lineage (NCBI taxonomy): Eukaryota > Metazoa > Chordata > Mammalia > Artiodactyla > Monodontidae > Delphinapterus > Delphinapterus leucas. The sequence goes on from NC_143148.1 coordinate 40,692,276, forward strand.
TCTAAACTGCAATAAACACAGTGTTGATTTCTATGTCAACAGATACTGATTAAGAGAATTATGTCACATGCTCAGTTGTGCAGAACAAGGAAGAAAACCCAGTCTCCCAGCCTCCAAAAGCCCCCTCTTATCATGGTGGCTGGATTTAAACTCTGACCCAGCAGATCCGGAGTTGAATACCAGCTCCAGCATTTGCTAACCATGAGATTTGGGGAAAGTTACTGAACTCTCCATTCCTTTTGCTCTGTAAATGGGCATAGTGGCCCCTTCAGAGTGGTCATGAGGATGCAAGGTGGTGGGGGCACTGGGTGAAGAAGGAGGTATTGTATGTAAAGGATCCAGACCAGGGTCTGGTCTGGCCACAGTAAGGATCTTGTAGAAAGAGCTCAATCGTCACAGATGTAGTGGGCACTCGACTCTTAATTCTTGCTGGTCTGCTATCTGAACCTCCACCCCCTTCCCAGACATCCGCAGCACTCAGTGGACACCATTCCTTTTCTCTATGGGGTGGAGACATAGTCAGATGTCAAGTCCTCAGGCGGGACCTTGTATCCAGTATAGACTAAGGACTCACTGGTACATGGTGTGGATGCAAGGAGGTAACCAATGTACAGCATCTGGCAAGGAGCAGGCGTGTGATACAAATGGTACAAAAATGACAATACACTGAGGATTGGCCTGAGGCTGTGGTTTTTTAAAATAAATTTATTTATTTTTTGGCTGCGTTGGGTGTTCATTGCTGTGCACGGGCTTTCTCTAGTTGCGGCGAGCGGCGGCTACTCTTTGTTGCGGTGCGCGGGCTTCTTATTGCGGTGGCTTCTCTTGTTGTGGAGCACGGGCTCTAGGTGTGCGGGCTTCAGTAGTTGTGGCTCACGGGCTCTAGAGCGCACGCTCAGTAGTTGTGAGCATGGGCTTAGTTGATCCGCGGCATGTGAAATCTTCCCGGACCAGGGCTCAAACCCGTGTCCCCTGCATTGGCAGGCGGATTCTTAACCACTGCACCACCAGGGAAGTCTGAGGCTGTGTTTTTGAGGAAACACAGCTCTGAGCAGCTCTGTCTCCATTTACCATGACTTTTTAGTGGAGAATCTGGAACTGAGGTTGGAGCCTGACATGTAGTCCACTAGAGGCACTCACCTCCCTTGGCCAGCTTCCTCTACCTACACAGTCATGGGAGCCAAGGACCCAGACCCTTTAAGCTTGGAAAACCCTTCCCCTGGACGACCTGGGAAAAAGAGGCCAACAGGCACCTTCTCGACTAGAATTGGCCAAGAATTGTCTGTTGTCTCAATCCTTTAAAGTAAGTTTCCTTTAGACTCCATGTTCCTAGAGCCTTCAGTGGAAAGCCCCAGAGGCCAGCCTCCTCCTTGGTTGAACAGGGGTCCTGAGAGAAGCCAGAGGTCTGAGATACTCTTTTGATGGCCTGGAGGAAGGTGTGACTCCTGTGTAAACCCCTGCTGAGAAGCCAGCACTGCTGGGGCTGGACGGGAGGATAGCATCTGCTCACAGGGTCATCGTGTTTATCCCTGGTGGTCCACGGATGAGAGACAAGTCTCCTGACTCAAGGAGCTGTGGAGGCCCCTGAACAAATGCAATACAGAGCCAGCTCCTCAGAAGGATGAGGGAGTGCCGAGTGGACGCAGAGAAATGGGAGCAAAAAGCCTCTGGTAGAATAAGTGGAGATGACACAACAGCCATGGTGGTTTGGGGGGAGCCCTGAGTTGGGGGAGGTGAGGCCAGATGTGTGAAGACCCGAAATTCCACACCAAAGCCTGGCTCACACTCAGAAGACAAAGAATAGCCACTGAAGGATAGTAGACCCAAAGACGACATGACTGGATTCCCTCAACAATCTGATGAGTTATTTAGCTTGGAGACAAGGCAAGAATTCCAGAGAAGGTGTTGGAGGGACCAGTGATTTTACTAAGTTCAAATCCCTGATTTTTTAACATGTTTATATGCACCCATGTGCTTATGATACCCTTAGGTGAACAAATGTTCCCGGGGCTGGATGGTAGCCTCAAATGCCATGCCCCCCGCCGAAGTTCATAAGCTCCGTGAAGTGCATCCCTGACCACATCAGCTCTCTTTCTGCTCAAGGAACCTCTGTACTTTCCCATCACCCAAAGAATAAATCCCAGCCTCCATCACTGCCGGACATCCACAGTCCCTCTGACTTTTTTTCCATACTTCCCATCTCAGTCTTGATGATCATGAACCCTGTTCAAGAACTTCTGTCCTGTGTGGTCAAAGTGTGTTTGTCACTCTTCCCATGACTTAACCCTGGGTCCTCAACTCCAAGCCTTTCTAATTGCTGTTCTCTCTGCCTGTGAGGCTCTCCCTCCACACCCATCTTCTCATCCAAATTCCAGCACCTGAGGCCCAGCTCTAAAGATACTCCTCCCAGGAAGTCCGTCCCACTTCCCCCAGTCCTTGGTGGGATCTCCAACTCTCACCGCCATCTCACTCTGCCCCTAAAGTTACTGCATTGTTTTAAAAATCACTGGTGAACAGGTTATCAGTTCCCTATTAGCCTGTGAATAGCTAGAGGACAATAAGCCAAACTTATCATTCCTGCTTTGTTAACAGAGCCTTTTGCATAGAAGATTTTTAATAAATGGGTCTTCTTTGAGTGCTATATGCTCAGGCTTTGACTTCATTTTAACTCCTAATTCTATTCTCCTACTATGTCTCAGAGATGGATATCCTGCCTCTGTCCTAAGAGTAAGTCCCTCTCGAGCCACGCCATACATCCATGGTAACCAGAAACCACCGACAGGACTAAAATCCACATTTACCACCAGACTGACAGGCTCATGATGTAGTCGGTTTCCTTAAAGGTGGTTAACTTAATGTCTAGGTACAAGTGGTTTAACGTAGCCCTCTTTGATGGTCATGTAATTAAATTCCACCCAAAAAAGATTCTTGGACAGATCCTGCATCATGATCTTTTCAGGGAATTTTCAGGGAATTTCATTTTCAGGGAATAACATATACTCCCCTGTGTGTCTCCATCAGGTTAGACACACATACATTATATATATTTTTTCTAACATCTTTTTTGGAGTATAATTGCTTTACAATGGTGTGTTAGTTTCTGCTGTATAACAAAGTGAATCAGCTGTATGTATACATATATCCCCATATCCCCTCCCTCTTGCATCTCCCTCCCACCCTCCCTATCCCACCCCTCTAGGTGGTCACAAAGCACCGAGCTGATCTCCCTGTGCTATGCGGCTGCTTCCCACTAGCTATCTATTTTACATTTGGTAGTATATATAAGTTCATGGACTTATAGACACATACATTTTTAATACATTTGTTCTGAATTTAGCTGGTCTGGACAGAAGTCAAAGGGAAGGAGATTAAACAGTGTTCTGAGCACCAAATTTCAGAGTCCTATTCTGTGGAATTTAAAGCAAGAATGTCTGCGAGAACCCTGAGAAGACTCAGAGCGCTCTGGCTGGTGGCGGCGATGGGATGGTGATTCTTAAGATAATTCTGATTTAAGGCAAGGAAATGAGACCTTCTCTCACGGGGGAGCTCCCACTTCCAATCTTCTCTTGTGTTTAGGTGGGAACAAAATGAGGCAAAGAACTGTACATGTTGCTTTGATAAATTTAGCCTCTTCCTCAATTATAAAATCTCTAGTTATTTCTCAGACTAAAGGCCCCAGCGTGGGTGACTGACTCCGAATGTCACCCCTCCCCCCCGCCCACGGCTCAGCAGTGGGGTATAAGGGACAGAGGGGGAAGCAGGGCTTGTCGGTCACAAAGGCCAGAAAGGGGTGGGGACGGGCGTGAGGCTCTTGGCTCCAGCACTTGACAGCCGGTTGGCATTGAGGGGGTTACTTAGGTACACCGATTCCAAGGCCAGACCAAATGTTCATCTCTCTCTTTGTCTCTGAACCCCTAACTTCATCAACCCTGTAACCGACATTTCCACTTGGCCTTTAAGCAGGCCTCTCAAATTCAATGACTCCTAAACCAGCCCTTTGATCTTCACCCCGCAATAAACCCCCCTGTCCCTCAGGCTTCAGCTTTAAAGGGCAACACCACCTACCACGCACTCGGGCCAAATTCCAGGGTCTAATGCTTATCCTTCTCTTTCTCTCACCCTTCCCATCAGTCCACCATCCTCTTTAAGATCTTGTTTCCTTAAGTGGGGATAATATCTTCCTTCCTCAGATGATGTGAGGATTAGACATAACATACATAAAGTGCCAAGCACATACGAAGTACTCAAATGATACCCATTTTCAACACTGTGCCCCTAGTCGCTGAACAAAAGCCCCCATTCTCCTGAATAGACACATAGGCTCTGAATCTGTGCATTAAAAAAAAAAAAAAAAAAAAAAATTGGAAGAAGATATGTCCTAGCGTCTAGGTTTGGAGGAGATAAATGCTAAAAGCTTTGGGGTGAGTGTCTAAGAGCCTGTGGGTGAGGTAACGATGCATTAAATGAGGGTGCTCTCCTTTTAGTGTGCTCCAAAGCAGCCCACTAATAAGCTATAGTCATCACAGATAAATGGAGACTTCACAAAAAGAAGAAGAAAAAAAGACAAGGAAGACAAATGTGCAATTCAGTCAAAAGGCACTGGCTGCAGTTATGCAATTTCAAGTTCGGGACCAGGCATTATGCTTATTTTCATGTCTGATAACTAACACATTCGCTTGCTGCTGGATGCAACTATTATGGGAAGAAAAAACCCAAAATACAATTCATCCGCACTTGTCACTAGAGTATTGTGTCTGCTACACAAAGGCAGGAGACTGAAATGAAAGATGCCTCTTACTGAATTTTAATTTTGAGAAAATGTGACCCCGCTCTGAGCCTTGGCCACACAGTCAGCTGGGTGGTTTGAAGAAGGCTCAGTGTTCCGCACACAATCCAGGTCTTTGGCACGAAGATACGTTCTGTTTAGGCACATCGTACCCTCGCCACACCCTTTTTCCTATTTACAATCAAGATCTTTAGTCTTCATTATTGGTGGACTATTGATACAGGTGTTTACTCAGAATAACTTGAAGAGCCCCCAAAGTCTCAAATCAGACATTTCCTCTCACTGTCGCAGCCCCTGAAACCCCCCCATGATCGCTGGCTTTGGGAAAACACCTCTTCCCACACAGGTCTCCATTCAACGCCATGTCTGGTTGTCTGTTACCATGTTGGCTTCAGCAAAGCCAAATGCTCACCGAAGTATTATGCTCTAGGACAACAAAGAAAAAGGTCACCTTTTCTTTGATCTTTGGTAAGGATGAAGCGTGCGCTGGAAGTAACCATACCTGTGATAAGGGTGAAATAATAGAGGAGGTGGAAGCTTATACAGGAAGCGCCTCTCAACTGGGAGTTAAGGAGATGTGGGTTTCAGACCTTGCTTGGTTTCTGGCTCACCTTGTGACGTGGAGCAAGTCCAATTCTCTGCTGTCCATAAAGTTGGGTTGAGGACACATGCCCCTCTGGGAGTAAGGGGGGGATGGGGCCAGGATGGAAGGAAGGATTGTAGGTCCAGGACCCAGCCTAGGATCTTGCAGAGAGAGCCCAATCTTCCCAGGTACGTTTGGCACTGGGCTTTTCATTTCTGGCTGTTATTTGAACCTCCATGCCCTTCCTGTGCTCAAGAAACTCTCCATTTTATGCACCGGGGACAGCCTCTCAATAGAGAAGGTGAAAATGCAAGATACCTCCTTTCTCCTCCCCCACCCCCCAGCATCTAGAGTGAGGTACGTAACCTGGGATGTGCCTGAACGGAGTTGGGAGGTGGTGACACAAAGATGTGGGGACCGTAGAGACTCTGTTCTGGAAGTGGGTGGCAATAGTGTTCGGGCCAATGTTGAGATTCTGGGGACAGTGGTGGCAGGGGTCCCCCCAGCTGGTCGTGGGCCCTGATTTTGGCTCCCACTCTGGGTGCCGCCTGATCTCCTCTGTTCTTGCCCCTTTCGCCCTTCCTCCCTCCCTCCCTTCCTTCCTCCATTGTAAAATATCTTCAACATACCATAAAATATTCTTATAATATAATATATACCTGGTTCACAACTGCCCAGCTTAATAAGATCTTAGCATTTTTATATGAAGTAAAATATTATAGATAAATTTGAAGCCTCTGTGTATCCCTCTCTAATCCTATTGCCTTTCTGCCTTCCAAATGTAAACTCTATTCTGAATATGATTATTATTATGCAAAGATATAATTTTAGCACATAAAATTTACTAACTTAATAAAATTCAATAAATTTCACATATGCATGTGTGCACACAAACACCAATGATACGTGGGGGACTTCCGGTCCAATCAACCTGGCAAACAGATATTCTGAAAAACCCTCTCATTACCAAATACCTAGAACAGTGATGCTTTGCAATCACTAGATGACCTCATAAAAAAAGTAAGGGAAATCAGTAGGGTGAGTAAAGCAGATTGTCCCACCTAATGTGGGTGGGCCTCATCCAATCCACTGAAGACCTGAAAAGAACACAAAGGCTGAATAAAAGGGAATTTTGGGGCTTCCCTGGTGGCGTAGTGGTTGAGAGTCTACCTGCCGATGCAGGGAATGCGGGTTCATGCCCCGGTCCGGGAAGATCCCACATGCCGCGGAGCGGCTGGGTGCGTGAGCTATGGCCGCTGAGCCTGCGCGTCCGGAGCCTGTGCTCCGCAGCGGGAGAGGCCACAACAGTGAGAGGCCCGCGTACCGCAAAAAAAAAAAAAAGGGAATTTTGCCTGTCTGACTACATGAGCTGGGACATCAGTCTTCTCCTGGCCTTGGGCTGGAACTAACAGCATTGGCTCTCCTGGTTCTCAGGCCTTCAGACGTGGACCAGAACTGTCAGCTCTCCCAGGTCTCCAGCTTGAGATCTGGCGACTGAGATCTTGGGACTTCTCAGCCTCCATAATCATGTGAACTAATTCCTTATAATAAATCGATAGCTAGCTAGCTAGCTAGAGAGATCGATCCTATTGGTTCTGTTTCTCTGGAGAACCATGACTGATATAGATGCTTGTACCAAGAATGGTTCCAGAGGAACAGAGTTTTAAGGGTGAGTTTTCTGAATTGGTTCTGGGGTTGATGGAATTGACTCTCTAATCTGATTAGATGTAAAGACACTAAAGACTCTATTTCCAGTAGTAAAGAGACCACTGATCGCCTACGACGCAGTGTGATAGGAGAGATACACAAAACACCGTCACTGCATACTCATCAATAATTGACAAGAAGCATGGGCTGGATGACTGTGCATACGATACTTTCAAACACTTTTGGTAAACCAACAAATGTAATGAAGCTGGCTGGTTGTTCCTCATGTCAGTGGACAAAGTGGAGAAAGAAAAGGCTCAGAGATAAGCTGAGAGGTTCAAATTCCCAGCTCAGGTGCTGTATAAATGAGAATCTCGACTAATACAATCTGTAAGAGGGGAGGACAGACAATAGTCGTGGAAATGTCCAGCGGAGACCCCGAGGTTGTGACGGGAATGGAGGAGTGGTGGTGACAGCATATAGTGTGAGATGAAAGCGACGTGGTCGTGGAACAAACACTGGGCAAGGATGCGTGAACTGCTGGTGGGAGCTCGAGACCCAGGATCAAAGAGCTCTCCTCCCCCATGGTATTTCCTTCTTAAATCTGGCTTTATTTCTGATGATGAGATGAAACAAATAAAGGCCCCAGTTTCAGGAGAACGGCATTTTTCCCCCCTGAGGAAGAAGAAATAGGGATGGAGCAAACAGGAGGACCAAGCACGTGGGGATGTGGACGGGTCTGGGGCAAACTCAGGAGCAGTCACCTTAGCTCCAAGGAGACAATCAGCTCCATGGAAGTCATATCTTGCCTTCTGGGCAGGGGGAAAAAAAACAAAAAACTCTGTTCAAATACTACCGTTACAAAATAACATAGGCTCTGTGAAGAAAGTGTTCAGAGTAGAGAAAAGGAAACTGGAGATAGAAAGATCATCCACAGTCTCAAAGACCTTTACTGTTGCTGCCATTCCAGGGTGTGTCTTTTCAGATAAAGAATGTAACTTTTAGGGATGTGAAATGCTGTCAATCAACGGAGAGCCGTGACCACAGAGGACGCTGGGGAGGGAAGGAGCAGTCCATCGTGTTCCTAAGCCACTGTCACACCCCTTAGGCCGGGGGCGGCAGAGCTGGGGAGCCCGGCACCTCCCCAACAAGCCCTGGGTACAGCCTCCAAGAAGCCCCCCAGGATTAGGCTCCCAGGCGTCTGTGGATATGGCGGCACCTGGGGATGGTCCTCCCTGGGTCTGAGTTCTCAGGTCCCACAACACGGCCGAGCCTCTGCTCCATCTCACATTTCTACCCAAACACTCTGGCCTGGGACACATCAAAGTGCAGAGTGTGTGTGTGTGACACAGCTCGGCTTCCCAGGACGGAGGCTGGGTGTGGGGACAGGGCCCAGATGGCAGGAGATGTGCTTATAAACAGCATGTGGGAGGGTGACACCCTGCTGACAGGGTGAGACTTATCTCTGCCTTCCTGGCTCCCAGCCCAAATCTCGGGGGAGGCCAGCGGCAGCCGGTGCCTCTGTGTGTCACCTGGAGCCAGCGCTGTCCCCGCCCAGCCTGCATCGTCCACAGCTGCCAGTCTCCCTGGAGACAGGAAAGCCAGATGCACAGCTCTAGCCTCCAGGAAGTCAGTGCTGGTCGGGAGAGAGGGGGAGCAGTGGGTGATGGATTTTGGAAGGGGACATTCTCTCTCAATCAGGCCACCATCACCTTGGCAACATTTTTCCTGGTTCAAGTCACTGCTTAATAAATCTTGGATTTATTGTCCTACATTAATGGATCCAGGAGAAGAAAGGCTCATTTTCCCTTGGCTCCGGAGGGAGTAAACTATCTTCCTCTCCATGGAGTTCCATGTAGGAGGGAACTGCTGGTGAGGAAGCCAGTTGGGAGCAAGCTCCTCGATAAAGTCTCTGTCTCTCTCTGGGTGTCAGTTTCCCGCCTGAGAAACAAGGAGGGGCTGATGTGCTAATGGGGGAGGTCCCTGAAAGCATTATTGTCGAGGGCTTGATGACTCATGTGGGGTGAGGATTTGTCCAGGATCTAGGTTTGGATCCTGTCTACACTGTGTGACTCGAGGCAAAAGATCTCTCTCCCCATACGTATGATTTACAAAGTTAGGACAAGAGTTTCTACTTCACTATAGTGACACATGGCAATGAACGAGGGTTCTTGGTGGAAAAAAATATGGGTGCATCTAACCAAGGAACCTGTTCTCCCTTCCAAGGCGAGGGCTAAGCTGCTCCTTAAGATGTTGAGGCTGTGACTCCAACACCTGATGACCCCTTGTAAAAAGTTACAAGCGTGTCTGGAAGCCTTGACTTTCAAGGCCCATCTGAAGACCTTCACAGAGAGGAGAGCTGGGCTGGGCAGGGGCCAGGCTGCCCCTGCTGGTGCCCTGGCCACGGCAGGACCACAAGCAGTATTCTCCAGCAGAAAGAGAATGTGAGCCATGTTTGCAATGTAAAATTTTCTGGTTGTTACATTTTTTAAAAAAAGGAAAAAAGAAACAGGTGAAATTAATGTTACTATAACCTGTTTAACCCAATATATCCAAATATTATTTCAATGTAGAATAAATATAAAAGGTATAATTGAGTTTTGTTACTCCTTTTTCTCATCCTAAATTTTCAAAATCTGGAGGGCTTTTACAATTACAGACTAACTCAATTCAGATGGTACATTTTTATTAGAAAGACCTGATTTCTATTTAGATCTCATTTCTCTCTGAGCCCACGTATTTAGTGACTTCTCAGAACTCCGAAGACCAGACGCACAGTTTTGGTCGCAAAGGACAGCGTCGAACAGCAATCCTTCCCCCTCCTTCCTGGGAGCACCCTTAGCCTTAGCTGCCAGGTCCCACCTCCAAACTTTTGCTTGTCCCTTGCCTCCTGCCCTCCCTGCTCCTCTCCACCTACTCAAAGTTCCCACAGGATTCAGACCCACGTGCTACATCTTCTTCCCTAAGGATCCTCCCCACTCACTTGGTCTTCACTTCCTAGGATGCCTACCACGCCCCCATGCATATCACTTAGTCAGCCCTGAGGACACTTGACTCCTATTTGTACCACTGAATTTCCCTTCCAGCTAAACTTGGTGAAATCTAGAACCTGTTTAGTGCTTCTATTTATCTCCTGAGGGGTCCCCGATGCTTTAAATCCTCGCCAATACCTTGTACGTGTCTGACACAGGGCAGACACCCATGTGAAATGTTAACTGAGACTCAGTCTCCGTTCTCGAGGGGATCGTATTCCAGCCAAATGCCTTGCCCCTAAGAACATAGATATTAACAGTAACTCACTTTGACAGCACTTGAGGGTTTGCAAAGCACTTCTGTGTGGCAATTTGATAATAATCCTCAGGCAGCAGTAATTCCTCAGGTCCCCCGAGAGACTGCCTCGACAGCCCACCTAAAGTCCCCTCCCCAATATGCTCTCTCTCAGACCATTAGTTTTGCTTACACAGCACTTACCACGATTTTGCATTATTTGATTTTTTGGTCTTGTCTCTGTCTCCCACTAGAATAGAAGTCTCATGAGGGCAGGGGGCACCCATATCTCTCTCTAGGAGCACTGCGCTCTACCCATGGAAGGCACCCAATACATTTGAAAGGAAAGGATAGGAAAGGGAGGAAAGTTAGGAAGAAAGGAAGAAAGAAAAAGAAAGAAAGAGTTCATTCATATACGCCAAGCTCAGTACACAACTGTTTCTGCATCAGCGCTCTCTAATTGTGAGCCATGTTTGTCATTCATAATTTTCCAGTGGTTACATTGTAAAAATGTAAAAAGAAGCATGTGAAATTAACATTAATATATTGTATATAACCCAATGTATTCAAAATATTATTATTTCAACATATAATGAATAGAAAATATCATTGAGATTTTTTTAACCTGAATTTTTTCATCCTATGTTTTAGAAATACAGAGTATCTTTTACAACTACAGCACATCTCAATTCACATGGTAAAATTTTTATTGGAAATACCTGATCTATATTTAGAACTCATAAACGTACAGTTGAAAAAAATAGATTCACAGACCCAAGTTGTTCCAGACACACTTAAAAGTTTTCCAATCACTGAATCAAGAAATGTTTTTTAAATTTAATTCAAATGACATAAAATGAGAAGTCAGTCCCTCCATTTCATCAGCCACATTTCCAAAGGTCTGTCGCTCCGCTTTGGGGCACTGGAGGTCTAGATAATCCTGTTAAGCCTTAAGCCTAAGTCCCATTGTGCTGTTGCTGTGCTCCTAATTCTCCAGCAGTTTCCCATCACACTCGAGGGGAAAGTCAAAGTCCTGACAGTGGTCCACAAGGCCTTTCATGTCTGCCCCTGCCTACTCTTCCACCTTCATCTCTTGCTTCTCTCCTCCTCACTGACGCCACTCTGGCCACCTCAGACTCTCCAGACCTACTCCCACTTCAAGTGCTTTGTCTTGCTGGGCCCTCTGGCTGGGATGCTCTCACCCCTCCCCCAACACCATCACATGCTGCTCCCTCACTTCCTTCAGGTCTTGATTCAAATACCATCTTCCCCTAGGTTCTCGCCTAGCCACTCTATTCTCCATTGATGACCCCACCCCCTACTGACACTTCAAGTCCTTCTTCCCTGAACTGTTTCACTCCCGGGCAGTCTGCTACCACCATCTGACAAACTCTGGATTTTACTTTTTTGAGATATTTATTATCTCACCTCCTCCCCCAGTGGAATGTAAGCTCTAAGAGGTTAAAACTGTTGCCTGTTTATTTACTGCTGGATCCCTGGCCCTGAGCATATCACTTGTTGAATGAATGTACGAACATGCATTTATGTCACTTGGCGACATTCTTATTTTAACCTTGCAAATACAGAAACAGGATCCAGGTGGTGAAGTGATGAGCCCAAAGGCAAAGAAATAGGAAATAGTCAAAAGTAGAATGCAAGTTTTACTCTAAATTCCACGTCATTCCCATCATGCACGCTAACTTCAAAAATTGCTGCTTGTCACATACTTTCAGGAAGGGGATTAGGATCCCATAGGACGTTCTAAAAATATGAGCGCTTCAAAAACCATGTCAATCAGACAATTAGTGATTGTAAGTTACCCACATACCAGCCGAGTCCATTCCCTGGGTTTTGTACATTCCAAACATGTACATTGCGATCACGAAGCAGAAGTCTGGGATGGCTTTACCGAGTGTAACTTATATGGGCTCACTCTAGCCCCTACTGGATGCTACCTGTCACAGGTGTTGGGGGGGGGTAACTACTTCCAGCACCCTTCCCCTCAACCACTTTAGCCTAAATCCCACGTTTGTAGTCACACAGTTAAGTCTGTAAATATTTGTGTGAATGGCAAATTTCCTTTTTGCTCTAATAGGAACAATCAAAAGATAGCTTAAGATGAGATAATAACTACCAATTATTGGATGCCAGCCTTGTTAACGCACATCATCACAAATCTTTTAATTTTATTTAGGTGTAGTTGATTTACAATGTTGTGTTAATTTCTGCTGTACAGCAAAGTGACTCGGTTATACATATATATATTCTTTTAAATATTCTTTTCCATTATGGTGTGTCACAGAATATTGAATATAGTTCCCTGTGCTATACAGTAGCACCTCGTTGTTTATCCATCCTACGTATAATAGTTTGTCTCTGCTAATCCCAAACTCCTATTCCTTCCCTCCCCCATCCCTCCCCTCCTCCCCCTTGGCAACCACAAGTCTGTGCTCTATGTCTGTGAGTCTGTTTTTGATTCACTGACATGTTCATTTGTGTCATATTTTAGCTTCCACAAATAAATGATATCATATGGTATTTGTCTTTCTCTTTCTGACTCACTTCACTTAGTATAATAATCTCTAGGTCCATCCATGTAGCTGCAATGGCATTATTTCATTCTTTTTATAGCTGAGTGATATTCCATTGTGTGTGTGTGTGTGTGTGTATATATATATATATATATATGACATCTTTATCCATTCATCTGTCAATGGACATTTCAGTTGTTTCCGTGTCTTGGTTATTGTAAATAGTGCTGCTGTGAACATAGGGGTGCATGTATATTTTTGAATTATAGTTTTGGCTGGGTATATGTCAAGGACTGGGATTACTGGATCATATGACAACTCTATTTTTAGTTCTATGAGGAACCGCCATACTGTTTTCCACAGTGGCTGCACCAGTTCACATTCCCACCAACAGTGTAAGAGGGTTCCCTTTTCTCCACACCCTCTCCAGCATTTGTTATTTGTAGGTTTTTTAGTGATGGCCATTCTGACCAGTGCGAGGTGGTACACCTTATTGTAGTTTTGATTTGAATTTTTCTAATAATTAGTGATGTTGAGCTGCTTTTCATGTGCTTACTGACTATCTGTATGTCTTCTCTGGAGAAATGTCTGACATCATCAAATTTAATCACCAGACCCCCTATAGGTGAGGTACTACCATTATGCCCATTTCACAGATGAGGGAACTGAGCCTCAGAGAAGTAACTGGGCCATAGTCACATCATTAGTAAGTGACAGAGTCAAGATCTAAATCCAGACCTATCTGTCTGCTATCTTGTCAACAGCAAACTGCTTTACTATCCTGCAAGCTCATAGAAAACCATAATCAGAACATCTCCTGAAAAGAAGATGGAATTAGTCCAACAAGTTAAAACCCATTCATTTCCCAAATAAATTCACAAATTCATGTGCAAATATGAAGAATCTTGTAGCAATTACATTGCTTCAAATTTGATTAATGGGATGACAACTCAGCAAAGCAGAAATGCAGCTCAAATAACCTTTTATTAACATTTTTCTCTCTATAAATCCACCAGTGCATCAAGTTAATGATAACAAATCATTAGTCAGAAAACACCTTCCTAAATCTGCACATTTAGGTCCTGACCTTGGGATCCATAAAGTCTGGCACAAATGCATTGCCATAGTTTCCTTTTGCATCAGCTGTGACAAGCTGGGTGAGACTAATTCAGCCCAGACACTATGTTGACAATCATTTGTTTTTAAGTGACATACATATTTCATACTCTCAATGCACAATCGACCCACTTAAGTATCACCATTAATATTCACAACATGGCTGTGACAAAGAAGCATGAAGACAGGGCCATCCACATTTCGAGTTTTTCATGGAAAAATAATTGGATGTTTCTTAGTCAAGACCCTACTGGTAACACATAACAAAAAACCCTTTCAAACAAGCTGGAGTGGGAAAAAGGAAATTCATCAGAATGATACACTCATAACTCAAACACAGGCAACAGAGCCAGGCCGCAGCTACCACTGAAAGGAGCATATAAGACCAGTTAGGGGGGCTTCCCTGGTGGCGCAGTGGTTAAGAATCTGCGTGGCAATGCAGGGGACACGGGTTCAAGCCCTGGTCTGGCAAGATCCCACATGCTGTGGAGCAACTAAGCCCGTGCGCCACAACTACTGAGCCTGCGCTCTAGAGCCCATGCTCTGCAACAAGAGACGCCACCGCAATGAGAAGCCTGCACACTGCAATGAAGAATAGCCCCCGCTCTCTGCAACTAGAGAAAGCCCGCACGCAGCAACAAAGACCCAACATAGCCAAAAGTAAATAAATAAATTTATTTATAAAAAAAAAAGACCAGTTAGGAAGACAGGCCACCATCTCTCTCCATCTTTGCTTATTTCTAAGTAACATCTGAGCTTTCACACTTCCCTCTCTCTCTCTGCCCCCATTGTTCCCACCTGCTCCCACATAGAGTGGCCAGTAGAGCTCTGGAGTTTATGTTTCTGCAGTTTGAACAACTTTCCAACAAATGCTAAATCCAAATTTTCAGAGAGTAAATTGAGTAGGCCCAGTTTTGTTCATGTGACCTTACATGGCCTGAGGACACACCATCCCAAAGATCATCTGTGGGTTAGTAAGGTCAATATGCGAGACCTGTCTGGACCACAGGTGGATTGACACCTGAAAAGACAGCTACTACGAATATTCCTGCTCCCGGGAAGTTCTCAGTCAACAATAATTGTCTCAAAATTCATTCTACTTTTCAGTGCTTATTTATTCAATAAACACTTATCGAATGCCCACTAAAGCGCTAAGTAGCCAGCCCTAGCCAGAGGAACATGCAACCTAGAAGGAAAGACTAACAGGCAATTATAAGTCTGTATAGAAGCTAATATAACAGGAAAACAATCATGGGATGATGTGGGGTGAACATATAATTCAGGCCAAGGTGGTGAGGGTGGGGTGAGTGGGGATAGGATATTTCCCAGGGGAGGGAAGACTGACCTGAGATTTGAAGGATGAATAAAAATTAACTAGGCTATGAGAGAGCAGAGCTGGTGATTTGGGATACAAAGAATGCAGATGCAAAGGCACCAAGTTGTCGTCAGCAAGAACTTGGCAGAAACATAGGGATTTGAGCGGGAGAGATAAGCAAGGGGTCAGACCATGAAGAAGCTTGCATGCTTCCTTGCAACTAAGGAACTTGGAAATACTTCAACAATTCTAAACCTTAACTCAATGAACCAAAGACAGCCTGCCAAGAAAGTAAGTTTAGTAAATGTTGCATTTTATATCACCTCTTTTGAAGTGTCACAATTCACATCAGCATATTGAAGGCTCTGAGAAGTCCTGTAACAAACACACACACAAACACACACACACACACACACACACACACACACACACACACACCTGGTTAACTTTGTTTAACCCAGGATTTCCCAAATGTATTAAACTATGAATTTCATTCCTAGCCCATACCCTATGAAACACTCATTAATCCAGTTTGAGTGATGCTGCTTTGAGGCAGTGGGGAGCCTATTGGAGGGATTTTAAAAAGCAGAGTGAAATGATTCAATTTGTGCTTTAGAAATGGCCTACGGCCTGCTGCAGAGAATGGAATGGAGGTGTGTAAGCCAAGATGCTAGGAGACTTGTTAGGGGCTGCTGTAATTATCCAAGGGAGGGATAACGGGGACCTGAACTGAGGCAGTGGCCATGGGGAAGCTGTGGCCGGGAACAGTCATGGGTGCCTAAGATCCTGATACAAATGGCTATCCCATGGCAGGCTCCATTTAGGAAGATAAAAAATAACCATGAGGGCTTCCCTGGTGGCGCAGTGGTTGAGAGTCCGCCTGCCGATGCAGGGGACGCGGGTTCGTGCCCCGGTCCGGGAAGATCCCACATGCCGCGGAGCGGCTGGGCCCGTGAGCCATGGCCGCTGAGCCTGCGCGTCCGGAGCCTGTGCTCCGCAACGGGAGAGGCCACAACACTGAGAGGCCTGCGAACCGCAAAAAAATAAAAATAAAAATAAGCATGAGACTCAACTTTATTATGGGAGCCAAGAATGGAAGCACTAGCTGGGGGGCAGGGCAACTACCAAGCGGTGACTGTAACTCTCCAGCTTATAAAGGATCTGGCATTTCCAAAAGGACAATGCCCCTTTGCTATGGAACTGTACACTCTGGTCTCTAGGAAGGATTGCCCTGAGCCAGGACTGCTGGCCTGGGTTATAGATAGATTCAATTCAACAAACAGCTTGTCTTCTTACAGCGGAAGTCTACAGTGGACAATCATAAGGGAATCAGAATGCCAAGCGACAGAATTTACCCCTTCCTCCTCATACACATTTTAATTAAGTTTATCCTGTGCTAAGTTTATCCTGCTACTTAAAAATTTTCAATTCTAGTGTATCAGTCATCTACTGCTAGGTGACAAATCATCCCCAAATTTGATGGCTTCAAATAACAAAGATTTATTATTTCTCAGGATTCTACGCGTTGGCTAGGCTCACTGGGTGATTCTTCTATCCACACGGTCTTGACAAGGGTCACTGTCATCCAGAGGCCTAACAGGGGCTGGATCATCCATGAGCAGGCAGCTGGTGTAAACTGGGAGCTGGGAGTTCACCCGCGGCTCTTTGCTGGGATGCTTTAGTTCTCTAAAAGCCTATCCCGTGGCTAACTTGGGCTTCCCCATAACATGGTGGTTGGGTTCCAAGAGGACAAATCCCAACTCACAAGTGTTTATCAAGGCCTGCTTTTGTCATGCTTGCCAACGGCCCATCGGCCAAGGCATGTCACACAGCCAAGTCTAGTGTCTGTGCGAAAGGAGTCTACACGAGCCCATGAATACGGGGAAATGTTCGGGCCAACCATGTGACAATACACCTCATGGTAATTATAAAGTTTTACGGTATATATAATGAATCCTATGATGTATCTCTTTATCTATCTACATTGTTGAAATATGAAATAAGGTCTACTCAGAAATGAGTTCTCAAAGGAAACCAACACCCAATCCACACATGTATAATTTGTGAATAACTGATTCAAAAAAGTGCGGATTTGGTGGTCAAAGGGACAAAGTTCATTCCAAGGCCTACTTCACCTTTCCTTAGATGTGTGACCTAGCAAAATATTTGTGTCTGTTCCCTCACCTGAGCAATGAAAGTTATAAAAGCTGCCTTGCACAACTGTTAGGGGGACTTTAAATATTGAGAGAGATGTAAGTATATACAATAAATTTAGCATCACCAGTATAATAAAGCAAACATATTCTTGTCTTTTTGTCCTTTTCTAATCATTATGCTTGTGTGTAAATATATAATTCCGTATCATTTTAATCAAAGTGTACATAAAACTGTTTTTAATATTATACTATTTTAAACCAGTCCATGTTTTCACATAGGATTTGCCTTTAGCTTTTTTAATTGCTGTGAAATATTCCATATGTTGATGCACTATAATTTATATAACCCTTCTCCTACGTTTGTCATTTACTTATTTTCACTTTTCGTAAATTACACTGATGCCTCTATTTAAATTACTCCTTTTTAAAAATCATTCTCATAGTAAGTCTTAGAACTGACATCCTAACGTAAAGTTTGTGAAAATATTCACGACCTGATACGCACTCCTAAACTCCTCCAAAATATGCGTGCCTGTTCCGTCGCACGGCCACCAATGCTGGGTTTTCATAATTTCTTTATTTTCTTTTGATTTTTTTTGATAGGGGCAAATATATGATCTGCCTTCTGTCTAAACCTCAAGTTGTCTGTGTTGTATCATGAAGCTACAATTTGAGAGCTTGCTATCTGTATGCACTGTGATAAATATTTTTTCAGAGATACTTAAAGATGTATAAAGTAGCTACTATTTGTTCCATTTTTAATGGTAAAGAAACTGATGTTCAGAGCCTTTGAGTCCTGAAGGAGACCAGTCAAGTCAGGAGTGGGTTTAAGAGAAAGATACTGATTTTTTTTTTAACAGAGAAGCACACATTTTCCCCTTTACGAGTTTTCACCCTGAGAAGTTAATAACTTCAGTCAGAAACAAAAAACTTACTTCTAGAAAGCAATCCTGTGTAAGGCTCTGGACTAGGTGCTGGGGGAATCCAGCACCTAAAAGTGGGAATAACACACACGCACAACGTGCATTATTCACATTCAACGCAATGATACTGTAATTTCTGATAATATCTCTGAGATTTGTGCAGGAATCTAAAATATTAACTGCATTTGTGCACGTCACTGTTCTACACGCCGGCGATGTTCAAGGTGGATAAGATGCCCTCCCCAAAACAGGAAGTAGGAAGGAAAGAGCAGGTGTTAAGTGTGCCTACGATGTACGTGCCTAACACAGCGTCAGGCCAGGGACGTTCCTGAAGCCTCCCACCAGGGGCAGTGCCAATCCCAAATCAGTTCATATAAGGATCAAAAGGCTCAACGGCATGAGGTTCATCCCTTGCTGGGGGTAATAAAGTCTGTTTCATAGAATGAAAGAAACCTGAGCTGGTCCTTAAGCAGCAGGAAGGACTCAGCCTTGCTGAGATGAGAGGCACGAGCAAGTGCCAAGCTGGGAGGTGTAGGACCCCTGTGTCCGCTCTGCCAGAGCCCCCGTTCCAGAAATGCCTCTCCTCTGAGTGTGGATGCAGCCGGGTGACACCAGTCACCTGGCCAGGAGCACACCAGCTCTCGGGACAATTCTGAGCTGAGTGATTTGTCTGGGCCTCCAAGGAGCTTAATTGATGTAGAAGAACTAATTGGAGAAGAAGATAAAGCAGGATACAATTAAGTGCTAATTGGGTGGGCTTGACTCTCAATCAGCTTTCCCCAACTCACCAGATGATTAAAAACCACCTGGGCCACTTAGTCAACTAGAGATTCCTCAGCCCACTCACCCTAGACAATTTTTTTTTTTTTTTCCGGTACGCGGGCCTCTCACTGTTGTGGCCTCTCCCGTTGCAGAGCACAGGCTCTGGACGCGCAGGCTCAGCGGCCATGGCTCACGGGCCCAGGCGCTCCGCGGCATGTGGGATCCTCCCGGACCAGGGCACGAACCTGTGTCCCCTGCACTGGCAGGCGGACTCTCAATCACTGCGTCACCAGGGAAGCCCCACCCTGGACATTTTGATTCAATAGGTCTGGGGAGGGATTTGAATCCCGAGTCCCACATAACCCAAATCGTCACTTACACCACAATGTCCATCTCTTAAATCAGTGGTTCTCTGAGTGTGACCAGACCAGCCATAATCACCCAGGGCTGGGTCCCCACCCCAGAGTTTGCTTCCGCAGCTCGGCTATCACACTGTGAAACATTCTCTGTGCCATGCTCACGCAGCCCGAAGTCTGAGAACCACTGCTCTGAATGCCAAGTGACCTCCCCAGAAAGTAAGGACATAACACAGAGTACAGTAGACAGCTGCAAAGGCTCCAGCTCCTCCCTGGGGCAATGTAAGGCCTCACTGAGCCTCAGTTTCCCCATCTGAAAAATGGAGGAAATGACTCCAACCTCCCAGAGGTGCTGGAGCGTAGAATGAAATGATGGATGTTTCAGCTCTAATATTGTACCAGGTCCTCAGGGACTAGAGGGCGCGAGTAGATAGGAAAGGGCTTCCCGAAAGAGGGGGCTTGAGATGGCCTTGAAGGTGTGTAATATTTTAATAAGGAAAAGGGAGTACACGAGGCAGTCCAGGGATGGGGGCTGCAGGGGGCTGGGGCTGAAGCAAAGATCTGGGATTGGAACTGAGCCCAGGACATTCCAGGCACAGGAAAAGGAAGAAAATAAGGTTACTAGGAAACAATGGTGATGCAGCATTGGATCTTGCCAACAACACATGTGCTGTGCATGGAGACATGCTGGGGAGGTCACAGGTGGGAGTTTCCCCTGCATGCAGGCAGTCCATCCAGGGACAGGCAGCCAAGCTCAGAACCAGAAAGCCATTTGCCTGGTGTCACACAAGGCAACCCTCACCGTCCTGGTTTCAGTCCAGGTTGGTCCCCCTTCTTGAGCTGTGCTTGCTTCTTCAGGCTCAAGTGGCTGCCCAAGGAAGCATTCCACTGTGTGGCCTGCCTGCCCATGTCCTCCTCGGGATGCCATCCACCGGACCTGGAACTTTCTTGTCCAGTTGGTCTCATACCAGATGTGGGGCTATCACTTACACAGCACCCATCTGCTGATCAGTTACAGTTCCCTCATTTGGCACCTTCTGCATGAGCCTGGGATCCTCGTATGGGAGTGGGAATGTGGATGGTAGCTACTGTGCCCCCTCCTGATGGGCGTAGAGACAGGAAGAAGTTGGGTAGAGGGAGTGGCTCTAAGAGAAGCCGAATCACAGAAATCTTGCTGGATTTCAAGTCTCTAGTTCTGATGGCCCCAAAGCCAGCTGCAGCAACTTTCCTTCCCATGGTTGGCTACTTAAGGTCCACTAGACTCAGTTTTGATGACTGCTATGCTCCCAGCACGTAAAATGATTTCAGGCACATAGTAGACAGTCAATAGATTTGATTTATTCTCTTTTACTTTCAACTAAAACGACCTGATACGCAGTTCCCACTAGAGATATTCCCAAAACTCTTTGTCAGGAGCATTTTCTATCAGTTTCAAGGGCTAGAATCAATGTTTCTCTCCCAATCCTGCCCCTGCTGGGACTCAGAGACTTTCTGAACATTGAGATGGCCAGGGAGGCCTTACCTTCATCCATCTCGCCTCCGTGTGAAGCCGGTCTACACTGCCAGAAGAAGGCTTGGGTGCCTTGGAGATGGCATGGGACTGAGTGACCCTGCAAGGGGTGCACGCTGCCCGGCACATCACCCCTGCCATATCTGGACTTTGGGGGCTCCTTACAGAAGGGACCATGGTAGACTGGGAATGCTTTTTTTATGTTATTAATATCTAAGCTGCTGCTCAATGACCCTGATTCTGGCTCTCAGTTGTTTTGTTTTTGTTTTTCTTGGCTTTTTGCATATTTGGCTTTAAAAAAAAAAATGGGTGTGGGTTTGACATTGAACCTAATCTCGGTGTAAGAACTCAGGAATGTCTGCAGGTTGAGAGAAAGGCGGCATCGTCCGCCAGAGGAGCACCCGCACTGCCCCTCGTTACTCCCACAGCATGGAGCGAAGAGAAGGACCTCGCAGGTGCTCTGGGAAGCTGACCCTGCCTCTGCTCCCCTGGAGATGGAGAGGCGGGGGCCAGCTTCCTGCCTCTCCTCTTGGGCACAGTGACCCTGGCCTGTTCTAGCAGTCAGGGCAGGGTGGGTAGAGGTGGGCTTGGCGTAGAAAGAGGGGCACGTACGCCACTTCCCCAACACAGGAGCCCAAGTTGAAATGCAGATCCCTGGGCTCTACCCCAACACGGCCCAGTTCCTGCCACCCCCATCCCATCCCACAGGGAGGTCACAGCCTCTCCCCACACCTAGCAGGGTTGGTGCTCACCAAGGGGTTTCTGGATAGAACTGAAAGCACTTACAGAACATCATCTTTAACATGAATGAGCTGGGATGGAGGGGTAAAGAGATTTCTCCAAGGGCTCACGGCCAGCCCCCAACCCCACAGTCAGAGGCAACATCGCAACACCAATGTCTCCACAGAACACCGTCATTAAAAGCCCCGACTAATGTATCATTAGGGGAAATGGGACACAGTGATGTTGCCACTTAGGCACGTATTTCATATTTTCACAAGGGCATATGACCTTTTCCAGCCGGCAGGGCCCGGAGAGTGCTGCCTGGACCATACATATGCCCTCTCAGCAAGGACGACATGGCGGTCCCTGAGGGCGGGAGCCTGGCCCTCCCTAAGGGGGGCGCCCACCTCCTGGACCACGTTTCCCAGTCATTCCAGGTCCCAGTTCTGAATGAACGGCGCTCCTCCAGACCTGATCATCCTGCAGCACTGAGAGATTGACCTAAGGAAGGGGATGTGTAGCTAAAAGAGGCGATGCACGGAACGCAAGAGGCCGTGGGCTGGATTTGAAGGGTCCTCCTGTGTGTCTGCAGGAGAAGCAGGTTTCTTAGTGATGGAAGCTGAGAGAGAGGGGAGGAGGAGAGAAGAAGAAAAAGATAAAAGGGAGAGGAGAAGAGGTGGGAGGGGAGGGGAGGTAGGGTGGCTTTCAGGTCACGTGTTTCTTTCTGAGTCCAAATTCCCTTTCAGAATTTCCTTTTTGACAAAGATGACGACCAGCCAAAGGACACGAAATTTCATTTTCTAGAGTCACATTCCTTTAATACACACCTACTGAACTCCCACTACACCCCAGGCCTGTGCTGAGCTTCGGGGATACAGGAGGGCCACAAAGCAGCCACCGTCCTCAGGCTGTCGAGGAAGGTGACCACCATGGCACACAGTGAAGCACGTTCTCAGCACGCACTTAACCCGTTCCTGGCATGCTGAAGCCAGACATCTAAAATTGTTCTCAGGGTCCCTTGCAGCTGGAGATCCAGATGCGAGATTTTTTTTTTTTTCCTCTGCCCATCACATGCAGGGCAGCAGGCGTTTCGCTGGTGTGGACCAGGGCAAAGATGGCTGTGGGGCCTCCATCCGCAGGGGGGCTCCCTGACTCCACAAGCAGCTTCTCACGTCTACCGTTTGCTTCCTGACTGTGCCAGAGGCGGCAGCAGCCTTAGCACCTCAATTCTGTGGTGATGCTTTGGGGATCACCCCTGGAAGCCTAGTGTATCACCTGGGTCTTCACCTCTTAATGGTTGTGTAGGTCATTTAAGACCCTGGCTGCTGCGATGGGGTGTGTAAAAGACACAGTCAGTGCCCTGCCGGGAGCAACCCAACCAGGGGTGTTGGTTCATGTGTAACCACCTGTTCTTTGCAGGAAAAAAAAAAAAAGCCCTGATAGATTTACTGATCCCCATGGTACAAATATTCCCTGAGTGGCTGATGACATACATACACGTCGTCAAATTGTTATTTCACCATATGAATGTGATAACCTCAGAGCGCAGAGAATAGCAATGTGTAGTAAATTAATTGGATGAGATGTTAGTACTTGTTACCTTTGTCTTTCATATAATTTACCTGATGCAAGTTTGTAAAATATAATTTTCAAGAATGGCTGTGTTTCGTGACCAGCCGGCAAAAATTCTTGAAAAGTTGACAATCGGCTCAGTCGGCGTTGGTCTGAGCTGACTCCGGGGCATCACTGATTCCGACCCACCCCAGAGATGCTGGCAGGTGGTTCTGATATTCCAATGGCCTTCTGTGTCTCCTGCATAAAGGTGTTGCCAGCCAAGGCAGCTTGAGAGACCCACACCAGAGGTGCACCAAGGTGCCAGAGAGTTAATGCCCAGAAGACTCTCCACAACCAGGGCCAGGAAGTGGTGAATAAAGCCCCAGCTTATCCCCCGCAATGGTACAGTTTTGAGATGAGCCCCATGGGGATTGCCCCCCAGGTGCCCACAGCAGTAACCGTTCATCCAAGCACCCTTAATTGGTCTTCCCCTTCCCTGTCTCACTCCTCCACTCAAGCATCATGCGTCCTGTGATCAGCCCCCACCCCCAAATAATCTACTTGCACCCTCATCCTTGCCGCAGAGTCTGCTTTGGGAGAAATGTACACCAATACAAGGTGGAATTCATGCTACAATATAAGCAAAGTGCCCAGTACAGGGTAGGCACAAAAAAAGAGTATGAGCAAATGTGTTTTACATTTTCCCATGAACAAACACTCATAGGGCATGACAATTACTGAGTGCTGCATTAAGGTGTCAGCTGGAGTGCTGGCCCTCTGTAGGCACAAAAAAAGAGTATGAGCAAATGTGTTTTACATTTTCCCATGAACAAACACTCATAGGGCATGACAATTACTGAGTGCTGCATTAAGGTGTCAGCTGGAGTGCTGGCCCTCTGTAGCTGCATCTGACTTTAGCATCATGACAAGGTGTGGGTGGGTGGAAGGCTGTCATGGGCTGCTCACTAATACCAACCACACAATGTAATCATTCGAGGGACCTTAGAGATCTCCTGGGCCAGGGCCCGTATTTTTCAATTAAGGAAACTAAGGCAAACAAAGAGACCAACAAGGGATTAACCTCCAAAATATACAGACAGCTCATGCAGCTCAGTATCAAAAAAAAAAAACAACCCAATCAAAAACTGGGCAGAAGACCTAAGTAGACATTTCTCCAAAGAAGACACACAGATGGCCAAGAGGCACATGAAAAGACGCTCAACATCAACATTAGAGAAACGCAAATCAAAACTACAGTGAGGTATCACCTCACACCACTCAGAGGAGCCATCATCAAAAAATCTACAAACGGGACTTCCCTCGTGACACAGTGGTTAAGAATCTGCCTGCCAGTGCAGGGGACACAGGTTCAATCCTTGGTCTGGGAAGATCCCACATACTGTGGAGCAACTAAGCCCATGTGCCACAACTGCTGAGCCTGCGCCCTAGAGCCTGCGAGCCACAACTACTGAGCCCACATGCCTAGAGCCCGTGCTCTGCAACAAGAGAAGCCGCCGCAATGAGAAGCCCGCACACCGCAACGAAGAGTAGCCCCCGCTCGCCGCAACTAGAGAGGCCATGCGCAGCAACGAAGACTCAACACAGCCAAAAATAAATAAATAAACAAATAATTTTTTAAAAAATCTACAAACAATAAATGCTGGAGAGGGTTGGGAGAAAAGGGAACCCTCCTACACTGTTGGTGGGAATGTAAATTGTTGCAGCCACTATGGAGAACAGTATGGAGGTTCCTTAAAAAACTAAAAATACAACAGTGAGAGGCCCACATACCGCAAAAAAAAAAAACCCACTAAAAATAGAGTTGCCATATGATCCAGCAATCCCACTCCTGGGCATATATTCAGAGAAAACCATAATTCGAAAAGATGCATCTACCCCAATGTTCATTGAAGCACTATTTTACAATAGCCAGGACATGGAAGCAACCTAAATGTCCACTGACAGAGGAATGGATAAAGAAGATGTGGTACACATATACAATGGAATAGTACTCAGCCATAAAAAAGAACAAAATAATGCCATTTGCAGTGACACAGATGGACCCAGAGATTGTCGTACTGAGTGAAGTCAGTCAGTCAAAGGCAAATTTCATGTGATACTGCTTCTATGTGGAATCTAAAGAAATGATACAAAACAGACACAGAGTCATAGCTGTAGAAAACAGACTTATGGTTACCAAGTGGGAAGGGAGGGAGAGAGAAATTGGGAGATTGGGATTGCCATATACACACTACAATATATAAAATAGATAACTAATGAGAACCTACTGTAGAGCATAGGGAACTCTCCTCAATACTTTGTAATGACCAATTATATGGGAAGAGAATCTAAAAAAGAGTGGATATATGTATATGTATAACTGATTCACTTTGCTGTACAGCAGAAACTAATACAACATTGTAACTCAACTATACTCTAATTAAAATTAATTTAAAATAAAAGAAACTGAGGCATAAAGAGATGAGGAGGTTCTCCAAGCATCCCTAAAAATCAGCAGCAGAACTAGAAACTGTGCCCTTGCTCTCCAGTGGAGGTCCCCGTCCACTGCAGTCAGCATGGCCTCCTGGCCAGAAGCATTCTCCTTGGGAGGATATTCTCTCCAGAGACTCCCCATCCCCCTTCCCCAGTGCCATGGAATTGTCTCAGCTCAGGGGGTTGCTAAGTGACAGTTCCCTGGGCAGTGCTGTAAGAAATTCTAAAACTGGAGCCTCAACTCATTACAAGTGCGGACACAGTGAGAGGCCGGGACCAGCAGGAGTGGGTCATCTCTGCATCAGCACCGCACACAGCGGCCCCTGTACGGCCAAAGGAGTGGGACTCACATTAGGGAGGAGCTTCCACCCTCTGAGCCTCAGGCCCGTGGACTGTCCGAGGGAATCACGCTCACACCTTAGTCAAGGCACCACCGTCAACCTTCCTAACTGCCGGCAAAGTCAGTGATGGGGCAGGGAAGGAGCGCTCAAGTTATCTTGCCACTGGGAGAGAAATGTGCCAGGCATCGTGTCACCCTGAATCCTATACTAAAACCCCACGAAGTGGGGGGTCATTATTCTCATTTTCAAATGAGTCCACTGAAATGAGTCCAGTAGGGTTAAGTGATATGCCCAAGGTCACACAGATGCTCTGGCTTTGAACCCGGGTCTGATTGTGGAATCTAAATTCAAAGGATTCTCATAGCCCCATGGAGGTCCTCACTGCAAAGCAGTGGAATGCCACAGTAAGGCAAAGAGATGTCAAGTTCATGGCGTGCTCAAGAATGCAACTTACACAGAAGGGCTGGAGCGAAAGGTACAGTGTAGGGCACAGAGCCAAGGACGGCTTGGATTAGTGAGAGGTCAGGGTGGCAAGAGCCTTGAAGGCCAAACTACTGGGTTTTGTATTGGTTCAGTGAGCAGCAGGGAGTCGCAGAGTGACACAGGATGAGTCCCTTCCCTGAGCGGAGGCGAACTCAGAGCCTAAGGCTCTCACTGATGAGAGGATGCTGTCCAGGGCAGGGAGAATGACTCTGGAGAATCCAGAGTCTTGGAGGTCAAAGCCAAAAGCCGGAGGTTAGAACCAGAGACTCAAATCAAGATTTGGGGCTGAGGGACAGATGGCAGCCCACAGACAGGAGACAAGACTAGAGAACCGATACTGGGTGGGCAGGGACAGCATGGAAATGGGGGCAGGAGGGAGCTCGGATAAAAGCTCAGGACGTCAGGACGTCAGCTGTCAATGAGGCAAGGGTGTTATCAGACCCTTTTTGTTAGCTGTCGGCTGCAAGTTATGAAGCCAGGTTAACTGGTCAAGGGTCCCAGAATGGACTGGATGTACATAAGCCAAGAATGGCTTCTCTGCTGTTGACATGCTTTTCTGGGGGATTCAAGTGATCAAAGGGCTACGGATATGAGAATAGTGTAGACAAGTGGGGATGGAGATTCAGGATGAACTGTCCAGGCTGCCCAAGCAGAACTCATCAGAACACCATGTGAACTGAGCCCCACCAGGTCACAGCTCTGTGGGGATATTTAGATGGGGTAGACCCTCCTGGCATCTCTCTATGGCATGGTACTCAAGGCCATAGGACACCAGCTTGACTGGGCAATGGTGTCATCTAGAACCATGACCATATGTCCCTGCACAAGCATCCCTCTCTCTGGATGAAATTTCTCTTTTCTCATCTGGCTAATGTAGCTCTTTCTGATCTGGCAACTGCCCAAATGAATGTTACCCCGAGGCCATCAGGGGGATGCTACAGTCTCCCATGTTGCTTCCTAGAAAATGGGTTGCCATGCCTCTGGACTTGACTTTGAAGGAGAGAGAGAATTTGAATGGGAAGTGGTGATGTTGGGAAGGGGGCCATGCAAGGCTGGGGAAAGAACAGAAGCAAAGCAGGGTGATGAGAAAGCACCTGATGGTTTCTGGGACAAGTAAACAGACAGGTGAGCCTGGAGAATAGAATATGGTGGGCATGTCAATGTGGGAGGATGATGGAGAAGAAAGGGGTGAGTTTAGAAAGGTAGGCATGTGGAGACAGATTGTCAAAGACCTTGATGATCATGCCAAAGGATTAAATTGTGTTCTTAACAAGCAATCAACGGAGAGGTTTAGGGCAGTTCCAGATTTGCACTGGAAGAACATTCCTGTGGCTGTCTGGTGAGACGTCTTAGGGGCTGGGCAGAGATGGACCAAAAGTAGCCTCAAAAGCTATGTGGAGTCCTGCAAGAAGACTCCTGCAGTAACCTAGCTGAGAAATAAAGTGTCCATGGCCACAAGAATGCCCCGGCCCTAAAAGAAAATTCAGGAGATGCCCTTTTTCGTTGTAGCCTATGTACTCTGGGCCCACATGTTAAACCCTGGCAGTATTCCACAGAAATCAAGCAGCGCAACATCCTAGAAAATCCTCTGCCCAATGAAGATTTCAGGTGAAAAAGGCATTTAACCTATATTGCCTGTCGAAAAATGCCGGTCCAGCCAAAACTCAATTTGTGTCTTTTTAATTCAAGTGCAAATGGATTGAAGGCTCAGATAACAACATAAAATTGGTTAATCAACTTTCATCCCATATTTATATTGCAACAGGGAGATTTTATAGTTTTCTGCAGCTCAGCTCGGTGTTCTGTGAAAGCCAGCCAGCATTTTATGTCCCCTTAAAATTGCAAACCAGAGGCCTGTCTGCTGTCAGCGACCCGCCATCCCTCTCCCGCTAACCAGCTCGCTCGTCTGTCTGGACGGGTCAGTGGGTTCAGCTTTCATTCTGAGTGTTAAGGCCCTGCAGGGAGAGGTTTTATGTTTTACTCGAGAAATGGAAATCACTTTTTGTTCCCATCATTGCATCACCATGAAGGGATGCCAGTGAAGTCATGGTATGAGTAAAATTACTGAAAATATTTTAAACTTAATTTTCTGTGTCAGGCAGACACACACCATGCTCATTGCAGGCCTGGTTAAATCTCTCTCTTGGTTTCCTACTGTTCACAGGATAAGGGCTAAAGCCTAGAGGCTGGCACACAAGGCCCTCTGGAATCTGGCCCTTTCATCTATTTTCTCAAGAAGCAATTTTTTGGAATCTAGGAGGTGCCTGTCACAGTGCCAGGTACTGGGTACACAGCTGTGAGCAAGACAGGGATCATTCCTCCACTCGTGGCATTTGAATTCTAATGAGGAAGACAGACAAAAAACACATGATACTGAATGAAAGGAACAATTACAGACCGTATACAGGTTATAGGAATAAAAAAGAAAGAAAAAAACAACAACAAAGGACTCAGAGAACAGGTGGGAGGAGGATGGGAGAGGGAAAGGGGAGATGCTTATTTTAGAAAATGGTGAGTTTACCTGGCAGTGGGAACAGCATATGCAAAGGCTCAGAGGAGGGAATGAGGCTGGCAGGCTTACGAACAAAAAGGAGGACAGCGTGGTGGGAATTAGGGAAAAAGAAGGCGATTGATAAGATGTGAGGGCTGAGAGGTTGGCAGAGGCTAGCTCCAGGAGCTTCTCAGTGTATCAAGCAGATCTGGACTTTATCCCGAGAGCCAAGGGGAGTGACGTGCTAAGATTTGGGTTTCAAAAAGATCCCTTTGGCTGCAGTGTGGAAGACAGATCAGAGGAGGGCAAGGGGGGAGGTAGGGAGGACCATGCGGAGGCTTCTGCTCTGGTTAAGGTGAGCGATGATAAGTGGGAGTAAAGGACGTATTCAAGATGGGTGAATGAGCTGACAAGAATTTTCTTCTCCAGACTTAACTCTCACTCTCACCTTGTCCTCCGGTCTCCTGAGCTTCACTCTGTCCTCTGAACATCTCATGTACTTTCTTGACTCAAGCCATTTCTTCCTCCTTCCTCTAGTGAACTCCTGTATATCCATCAAAACCCAAAACAAAGTACCCCTTTGCATACCTTCACCCCTGGAAGGCTTTACTCTCCCTCTTCTGTGTGTTCCTATCACCTTATATCATCACTGACCTTAATATGTATGAGTGTAATCAATCTCAGAACAGTTTAATTATTTTTTTTAAAGTTTTCACGTATATCTCCCTTGCTCAGTTTTGATGCAAAGACAAAGACTTCTAAATTTCTGAGTTCCTAGCAAACTCACACTTAAGGAAGTGTTCCTAATTGTGAATGAATAAACTGTCACCAGTGAAATGAAGCAAATGACCTGGCTTCAGAAAGGATCTGGAATTATCACACTGAGAAATGACCATCTTTGTGTGACTTTGTCTCCCTGCATAGGCTGCCCTGATAATTGGGAAATAAATGCTCAAATAGGAAAAAGGGAAAAAAAAGTCTTTCAACTCTAGTATCCATTCCTGTGGCTTAAGAGTCATTTATGGAAATTATAACTAACACTACCGTGATAATTAAAACCAAATTGGGGCTTCCCTGGTGGCGCAGTGACTGAGAGTCCGCCTGCCGATGCAGGGGGCACGGGTTCGTGCCCTGGTCCAGGAAGATCCCACATGCCGCGGAGCGGGTGGGCCTGTGAGCCATGGCCGCTGAGCCTGCGCGTCCGGAGCCCGTGCTCCGCAACAGGAGAGGCCACAACAGCGAGAGGCCCGCATACCGCAAAAAAAAAAAAAAAAAAAGAAAGAAAAGAAAAAACAAAATGAACACCTAGTCAGTAGTGCTCAGGCTTGGTAGAAGCAAAGATGAACCCAGTGCATATCCAAGCTGCCCTGATTATGTGCTCCTTGTAATCAACATTACTCTTCCTGGTTACATTTCACAGTTGATTGAATCGAATTCTGTACCAGAGATGCAAAGTTTACTGTATTAGGGTACTTTTTGTTTAGGTTCTACTTTTCATATATATATTCCCATAAGTACAATCAGTTTTAAAAAATGAAATTCTCCCCATGTGGATTTAAGATTAATGATATTTGTGTATTATTGGATGATCTGCCTTCAGCAAGTGGTATGAATAAGAATTGGCTCCCAATCTCACTTAATTTATTTTCATAAGCCAAAAAGCTATAAACATCAAATGCAACTCTCCAGGATGATAACAGGTTATTACCTTCTTAAGCCATTCCCTAATGGGTTTTAAATCTCCAAAAAACAGTGTGTTCTAAAGCAAAGGAGACATGGTAAAATTCTAGTCTGTCTTGGAAAACCAGCTGACATTGGGATCCCCCAGCACCTGGAGCAGGGCCTGACATGTTTTGTTTGTTTGTTTGTTTTCTATAGCTCCTCTGGGATTCCAGTCTGAATGCCTTCCTCCCCAAACCTCTGCCCACTGTGACTAACTTCCCCACTCCTTTTCCACAGTGAAGACGGACTTGGGTTCCATTAAGTCTTGGGTCGTGGTGAGCATGGACCAGAAGCAGGGTGGGCCGGCAAGCCAGGGGTCTGTGCCTCCAGCCCCAGTGCCCAGAGTCCAACAGCAGGTCCTGTGTACAGCCTGAGTCTCAAGATCTTCCAGAGCAATCAGGACTGGACCTACAATGACCCAATACCCTCTGGGGGACATGATTCTGAATGCAGAATGGGTCACCAGGCCATTGCCCATGAAGGTGAGAAAGGGCAAATGAAAATAAGGAGAGAAAGAACTATGGTGGCTGGTGGAGAAAGGAGACAGGGTGGCTCTGGAAGCACCAGCTGTTTTTAGTCAGATGGAAGGGATCTTGGAGAAAACATCTGCTCTCTGCAAGCCCGTCTGTTTCTATGTATCTTGGGCATTTTTTCTTGCGCTCTCTCTCTCTCTCTCTCTCTCTCACACACACACACACACACTCTCTCTCTCTCTCTCTCTCTCTCTCCCCCTCTCTCTCTCTCTAAAGCATTATGAGGAGAAAATTCTGTGTCTGTTCAATATAAGGAAAATGAGTTCTGTCTCTTGCTGGTCCAGGAGGGAGGGGAGGATGAAATCTTCCCGGCTTCATCTTGCTACACTTTCTGCAAATGCTCTCTTCTCCAGCCCCTTGGGATAAAAGACACAAGCCTCCAGCCTCTCAGTGGCTGATCCTCTGGCTCCCTCTCTCCCTAGCTCTGAACACTCTTCTCTTCTCCTGAACCTGCTCTTCCTTCAAGCCCAAGCTCAGGGGCCTTCTCCAGGAAGGGTCAGGCCTCTGGTAAGTGCAAGGTCCAGAAGCAGCACTGAGGCATGGAGATCCTGGGAGGACCAGGGCAGGGATGAAATTCTGAGATGGGGAGAGGGGGCAGGGAGAGCAGCATATGACTGCCATCACAGGTTAGTGATTAACTACGGCAAGATGAAGGCGTTATAATTGACAGGGAGGAATATGGAGGGTTTCTCTGGCCCTGATGTTATGTTTCTTGACTTAAGTCATGGTTACATTGTGTTGGCTTTATCATAAATAAGCTACACAGTTTAATTTCATGAACTTTTCCAAATTAAAAAAAGTTTTGATTTTTTTAACCACTCGAGTTAGGGATTTAAATGTAGAACTAAAACCTTAAATCTTTTGGAGGAAAATCTCAGAGAATGTAGTTGACCCTTGAACAACACAGGTTCGAACTGTGCAGGTTCACTTATACGTGGATATTTTCCAATAGTAAATACCACAGTGTTACACAATCCACAGTTTGTTGAATCCAAGGATACAGAACTGTGGATACGGAGGAACAGTGGATACAAAGAGTCAAATATAAATTTTGCCTGGATTTTCCACTGCAAAGAGGGTTGGTACCCCTAGCCCCTGCACTGTTCAAGGGCCAACTGCGTAGTTATGGCCCCAGAACAGGGAGAATTCCTTAAACAAAATGAAAATGCACAACTTTCCAAAGGAAAGAGTTATAAATCTCTGTACGAGAGAAATTGCTGAAAACAGCATTCAGAGATAAATCAGAGGTTGGGAGAAAATATTTTCAATACATATAAGCAACAAAGTATTAGTATGCAGAAAATATAAAGAACTTATACATATTAACATATGAAAACATAATAATCTTCTCCAATCATCAGAGACATAAATAAAAACCTCAATGAGATACTGTTTTGTACTCATAAAATTGTCAAAAATTGTGATGTGTGAAAATACGTTAGAAAATGGGATCTGTTACACTGCTGACAAAGTGAAAATGTGTATAAACTTTTTGGAGAGCAATTTGGAAATACGTAGTGAAACTTAAAATGCACTTTCCCAAAGACCCAGGTAATCTGTCTCTGAAATATGATCAAGAGACACTCTTATATGTACATGGAAGGAAATACATGGAAGGATGTTTTCTGCCACAACTCAAATGTCTATTCAGAGCATGGATAAGTACATCTTAATTTTTTCAAACAATGAAATACACTCTATAGCCGTGAATATGAAAGAACCAGATTTCACATGATCCATGTGGGTAACTCTCAAAAACTTAGTATTGAGAGATGGAAAAAAAGGAAGTTACAAAATATATGTATCATACAACAGGTAGACACATGATAGGTAGGTAGGTAGGTAGGTAGATAGATAGATAGAAATATACTTTAAAACACATACCACATACCCAGGTAATGAAAGCAAAAAAGCACATGCAGGAGAAACACATGTCAACTTCAAAACAGTGTTTACCTCTAGTTAAGGAGGGCAGGAGAGAAATGTAATCCATAAGGGTTACAAAGATGACTTCAACGGTATAATTTTTAAATTTCCTTTAAAGAAAATAAGAATGAAATGTGGCAATATAATGTCTTTGTTTAAATCTGTCCAGTGTATACATGTGTGTGTGTTTCATCATTTTCTGTCAATTTCCATATATTTTAAATATCTCAGAATTGCAACAAAAATAATAAAATTATAAAGAGAGAAAATACCATTCCCTGCTGATGGGGGACACTGCCTAACACAACATCTTGCACACATCAGTCTCAATATTTTCTTTTTGAAAGTCCCTTGGCTCCCCTGGGAACAAGTCAGGGGTGAGAATAAGGCCATAAGATCCTCAGATGGGCCTGGGCCGGTACCAGCCCCCACGGCCATTGGCTGTGCCTGAAACACAGGGCCGGCCAAGCTGTGTTCAGGAGTGCCCGCCTCTATTTAACTTCCCACCCCTGTCATCTCCCTCCTCTGGCCTGTGAGTGGCTAAGCCTCCTCCCGCGCTCTGCTCCACCCTCCTCCGGAGTGACAGATATTTCACTCTGTGCTACGTGCTATTTACGTCTCCCCCACCCCCAGCCCGGCATGGGAGCCCCGGGCAGCAGCAGGGTCCTGTTCATTCACTGCACATAGGAGGTGACAACAAACACAGGATAGAATGGAAATCACACTGTGCACACCAGCTCCGGGGATGCAGGGGGTCTGGACCTGGAGCGATTCTGCGCCTCCTCCCCTGGGGGGCCTCTGGGAGCCCGGGGCTGGGTGTCTTGCAAGTGGGTCTCTCCGTGAATCCAAGGCCACGCCCTCTGAGAAGAATGGAGCCCAGAGCAGGGTCTGCTCTCTCCTCTCTGACTGCACATCACGCCCGATGCTGCTCACGTTTATGAACACTCTTCTACAGAGACCCAGGGGGACCATACCGACGTGAAAACAGTCGTTGCACCAAACTGGGGGAAATTATGCTTTTCTCCCTATTTTCTAAGCTTTCTGCAATATGGTTTTATTGTCCTCATAAAAACTTATAAAGAATATAAAAACCCATCTAAGGATAGCAAGTGTTTCAATGTTTTGAAAGACTTAATTCCTCACCCTTTAAATGTTCCCTTTGAAATGACCAATAAATATATAAGTAGAGTATATATAAAATTAGAAGATACATAAACACCATTAGAATAAATAATATGCGCAACAGTACCATGGATGAGCCAAAAATTAAGTGCAGATTCTACAAGAAATCCTGCAGACAGGATTTTAAAAAAAAATAGATTTCAGGTTTTCATGCTCAGGGAGGAGGCCAGGCATCTGCATGTCTACCCCCAGGTAATTCTGACTCAGACCTCAGTTTGGAAAACACTGAGGTAGAAAAACAAATTAGTCTCGGAATCAGTGCCTATTTAAGGAAAGCAACTGTGATGCCACCGTATAGAACCTGAAAATCAGAGAGACAAGGGGCGGAGACAGATACACCAGGGACATAGCGCGGCTGGGAAGGGCATCAGGCTTCCCTGATGCAGAGGGAGCTCTAAGTGAAACATTCAGGGGACAATGGGAAGGGGTCTAGCTAGAGTGGGAGGGACAGAGGAGGACAGCAGTGCCCCAGGCCATCTCCATGAACCCAGGAGAGCCACCACCGCCTCCATGCCAAGATGTTACTGATCTCACCACCTGTACAGGAGGCAAGTCTCCAAGTCAGTCAAAATCCACCTCAAGAAATTCTCATTTTTCTTGTACCCAAGTACTTGAACAAGGAACCATTCACACTCTGCCAGAACTCATTCTTCTCCCAACAATAGGCAAATGGACCCTCTCCCCAAGAATGTGAAATAGGAGAGAAATCACTAGACTTCTGAGAATATTCGGTAGTTCCTTTGTGAGATATAAGCAGAATGATACAACATCCAAAGTGAGAGAGAGAGAGAGAGAGAGCATTCAAGAAATCCTCTAGGGCGCTTCACGATGGCGGAAGAGTAAGACGCGGAGATCACCTTCCTCCCCACAGATACATCAGAAATACATCTACACGTGGAACAGCTCCTACAGCACACCTACTGAACACTGGCAGAAGACCTCAGACCTCCCAAAAGGCAAGAAACTCCCCACATACCTGGGTAGGGCAAAAGAAAAAACAGACAAAAGAATAGGGACGGGACCTGCACCAGTGGGAGGGAGCTGTGAAGGAGGAAAGGTTTCCACACACTAGGAAGCCCCTTCGCGGGCGGAGACTGCGGGTGGCGGAGGGGGGGAGCTTCGGAGCCACGGAGGAGAGCACAGCAACAGGGGTGCGGAGGGCAAAGCGGGGAGATTCCCGCACAGAGGATCGGTGCCGACCAGCACTCACCAGGCCGAGAGGCTTGTCTGCTCACCCGCCAGGGCGGGCGGGGGCGGGGAGCTGAGGCTCGGGCTTCGGTCGGAGCGCAGGGAGAGGACTGGGGTTGGCGGCGTGAACACAGCCTGCAGGGGTTTAGTGCACCACGGCTAGCCGGGAGGGAGTCCGGGAAAAAGTCTGGAGCTACGGAAGAGATAAGAGACTTTTTCTTCCCTCTTTATTTTCTGGCGCGCGAGGAGAGGGGATTCAGAGCACCGCTTAAATTAGCTCCAGAGACGGGCGTGAGCCGCGTCTATCAGTGCGGACCCCAGACATGGACATGGGACGCTAAGGCTGCTGCTGCCGCCACCAAGAAGCCTGTGAGCGAGCACAGGTCACCATCCACACCTCCCCTCCCGGGAAGCCTGTGCAGCCCGCCACTGCCAGGGTCCCGTGATCCAGGGACAACTCCCCCGGGAGAGCGCACGGCGCGCCTCAGGCTGGTGCAACGTCACGCGGGCCTCTTCCGCTGCAGGCCCGCCCCGCACTCCGTGCCCCTCCCCCCCACCTCCCGGCCTGGGTGAGCCGGAGTCCCCTAATCAGCGGCTCCTTTAACCCCGTCCTGTCTGGGCGAAGAACAGACGCCCTCAGGCGACCTACAGGCAGAGGCGGGGCCAAATCCAAAGCTGAGCCCCTGGAGCTGTGAGAACAAAGAAGAAAAAGGGAAATCTCTCCCAGCAGCCTCAGAAGCAGCGGATTAAATCTCCACAATCAACTTGATGTACCCTGCATCTGTGGAATACCTGAATAGACAACGAGTCATCCCAAACTGAGGAGGTGGACTTTGAGAGCAAGATTTATGAGTTTTTCCCCTTTTTCTCTTTTTGTGAGTGTGTATGTATAGGCTTTTGTGTGTGATTTTGTCTGTATAGTTTTGCTTTTACCATTTGTCCTAGGGTTCTGTCTGTCTGTTTTTTTTTAGTATAGTTTTTAGCGCTTGATATCATTGGTGGATTTCTTTTTTGGTTTGGTTGATCTCTTCTTTTTTTATTAGGTAAACTTTTTTTAATTTTTAATAATAATTTTCTAATAACATTATTTTATTTTTCTTTCTTTCTTTTTTTCTCCCTTTTATTCTGAGCCGTGTGGATGACAGGGTCTTGGTGCTCCAGCAGGGTGTCAGGGCTATGCCTCCGAGGTGGGAGAACCAAGTTCAGCACATTGCTACACCAGAGACCTGCCAGCTCCATGTAATATCAAACAGCGAATATCTCCCAGAGATCTCCATCTCAACACAAAGACGCAGCTCCACTCAATGACCAGCAGGCTACAGTGCTGGACACACTATGCCAAACAACTAGCAAGACAGGAACACAACCCCACCCATTAGCAGAGAGGCTGCCTAAATTCATAATAATGTCACAGATACCCCAAAACACACCACCAGACACGGACCTGCCCACAGAAAGACAAGATCCAGCCTCATCCAGCAGAACACAGGCACTAGTCCCCTCCACCAGGAAGCCAACACAACCCACTGAACCAACCTTAGCCACTGGGGGCAGACACCAAAAACAATGGGAACTACAAACCTGCAGCCTGAGAAAAGGAGACCCCAAACACATTAAGTGAAGCAAAATGAGAAGACAGAGAAACACACAGCAGATGAAGGAGCAAGGTAAAAACCCATCAGACCAAACAAATGAAGAGGAAACAGGCAGTCTACCTGAAAAAGAATTCAGAATAATGATAGTAAAGATGATCCAAAATCGTGGAAATAGAATGGAGAAAATACAAGAAATGTTTAACAAGGACCTAGAAGAACTAAAGAGCAAACAAACAATGATGAACAACACAATAAATGAAATTAAAAATTCTCTAGAAGGAATCAGTAGCAGAATAACTGAGGCAGAAGAACGGATAAGTGACCTGGAAGATAAAACAGTGGAAATAACTACTGCAGAGCAGAATAAAGAAAAAAGAATGAAAAGAATTGAGGACAGTCTCAGAGACCTCTGGGACAACATTAAACGCACCAACATTTGAATTATAGGGGTCCCAGGAGAAGAGAGAAAGAAAGGGACTGAGAAAATATTTGAACAGATTATAATTAAAAACTTCCCTAATATGGGAAACGAAATAGTCAATTGAGTCCAGGAAGCACACAGAGTCCCATACAGGATAAATTCAAGGAGAAACATGCCAAGACACATATTAATCAAATTATCAAAACTTAAATACAAAGAAAAAATATTAAAAGCAGCAAGGGAAAAAAAACAAATAACACACAAGGGAATCCCCATAAGGTCAACAGCTGATCTTTCAGCAGAAACTCTGCAAGCCAGAAGGGAGTGGCAGGACATATTTAAAGTGATGCAAGGGAAGAACCTACAACCAAGAGTACTCTACCCAGCAAGGATCTCATTCGGATTCGATGGAGAAATTAAAACCTTTACAGACAAGCAAAAGCTAAGAGAATTCAGCACCACCAAACCAGCTTTACCACAAATGCTAAAGGAACTTCTCCAGGCAGGAAACACAAGAGAAGGAAAAGACCTACAATAACAAACCCAAAACAATTAAGAAAATGGTAATAGGAACATACACATTGATAATTACCTTAAATGTAAATGGATTTAATGCTCCATCCAAAAGACACAGACTGGCTGAATGGATACAAAAACAAGACCCGTATATATGCTGTCTACAAGAGACCCACTTCAGACCTACGGACACATGCAGACTGAAAGTGAGGGGATGGAAAAAGATATTCCATGCAAATGGAAATCAAAAGAAAGCTGGAGTAGCAATTCTCATATCAGACAAAATAGACTTTAAAATAAAAACTATTACGAGAGACAAAGAAGGACACTACATAATGATCAAGGGATCAATCCAAGAACAAGATATAACAATTGTAAATATTTATGCACCCAACATAGGAGCACCTCAATACATAAAGCAAATACTAACAGCCATAAAAGGGGAAATTGACAGTAACACAATCATAGTAGGGGACTTTAACACCCTACTTTCACCAATGGACAGATCATCCAAAATGAAAATAAAAGAGGAAACAAAAGCTTTAAATGATACATTAAACAAGATGGACTTAATTGATATTTATAGGACATTCCATCCAAAAACAACAGAATACACTTTCTTGGCAAGGGCTCATGGAACATTCTCCACGATAGATCATATCTTGGGTCACAAATCAAGCCTTGGTAAATTTAAGAAAACTGAAATCGTCTCAAGTATCTTTTCCAACCACAATGCCAGGAGACTAGATATCAATTACAGGAAAAAATCTGTAAAAAATACAAATACATGGAGGCTAAACAATACACCACTTAATAACCAGGAGATCACTGAAGAAATCAAAGAGGAAC
Organism: Delphinapterus leucas; assembly: GCF_059928025.1. Classification (NCBI taxonomy): domain Eukaryota; kingdom Metazoa; phylum Chordata; class Mammalia; order Artiodactyla; family Monodontidae; genus Delphinapterus; species Delphinapterus leucas. The sequence goes on from NC_143148.1 coordinate 40,731,242, forward strand.
TCAAAAAATACCTAGAAACAAATGACAGTGAAAACAGAATGACCCAAAACTTATGGGATGCAGCAAAAGCAGTTCTAAGAGGGAAGTTTATAGCAATACAATTCTACCTTAAGAAAGAAGAAACACCTCAAATAAACAACCTAACCTTACACCGAAAGCAATTAGACAAAGAACAAAAAAATCCCAAAGTTAGCAGAAGGAAAGAAATCCTAAAGATCAGATCAGAAATAAATGAAAAAGAAATGAAGGAAATAATAGCAAAGATCAATAAAACTAAAAGTTGGTTCTTTGAGAATATAAACAAAATTGATAAACCATTAGCCAGACTCATCAAGAAAAAGAGGGAGAAGACTCAAATCAATAGAATTAGAAATAAAAGAGGAGAAGTAACAACTGACACTGCAGAAATACAAAGGATCATGAGAGATTACTACAAGCAACTATATGCCAATAAAATGGACAACCTGGAAGAAATGGACATATTCTTAGAAAAGCACAAGCTTCCAAGACTGAACCAGGAAGAAGTAGAAAAAATAAACAGACCAATCACAAGCACCGAAATTGAAACTGTGATTTAAAATCTTCCAACAAACAAAAGCCCAGGACCAGATGGCTTCACAGGCGAATTCTATCAAACATTTAGAGAAGAGCTAACACCTATCCTTCTCAAACTCTTCCAAAATACAGCAGAGGGAGGAACACTCCAAAACTCATTCTACAAGGCCACCATCACGCTGACACCAAAACCAGACAAAGATATCACAAAGAAAGAAAACTACAGGCCAGTATCACTGATGAACGTAGATGCAAAAATCCTCAACAAAATACTAGCAAACAGAATCCACAGCACATTAAAAAGATCATACACCATGATCAAGTGGGGTTTATCCCAGGGATGCAAGGATTCTTCAATATATGTAAATCAATCAATGTGATACACCATATTAACAAACTGAAGAATAAAAACCATATGATCATCTCAATAGGTGCAGAGAAAGCTTTCGACAAAATTCAACACCAATTTATGATAAAAAACCTCCAGAAGGTAGGCACAGATGGAACTTACCTCAACATAATAAAGGCCACATCTGACAAACCAACAGCCAACATTGTCCTCAATGGTGAAAAACTGAAACTATTTCCACTAAGATCAGGAGCAAGACAAGGTTGCCCACACTCACCACTATTATTCAACATTGTTTTGGAAGTTTTAGTCACAGCAATCAGAGAAGAAAAAGAAATAAAGGGAGTGCAAATCGTGAAGGAAGAAGTAAGGCTGTCACTGTTTGCAGATGACATGATACTATACATAGAGAAACCTAAAGATGCTACCAGAAAACTACTAGAGCTATTCAGTGAATTTGGTAAAGTAGCAGGATACAAAACTAATGCACAGAAATCTCTTGCATTCCTATACACTAATGATGAAAAATCTGAAAGAGAAATTAAGGAAACACTCCCATTTACCATTGCAACAAAAAGAATAAAATACCTAGGAATACACCTACCTAAGGAGACAAAAGGCCTGTATGCAGAAAACTAGAAGACACTGATGAAAGAAATTAAAGATGATACAAATAGATGGAGAGATATACCGTGTTCTTGGATTGGAAGAATCAACATTGTGAAAATGACTATACTACTGAAAGCAATCTACAGATTCAATGCAAACACTATCAAACTACCACTGCCATTTTTCACGGAACTAGAATAAAAAATTTCACAATTTGTATGGAAACTTAAAGACCCCGGATAGCCAAAGCAATCTTGAGAAGGAAAAATGGAGCTGGAGGAATCAGGCTCCCTGACTTCAGACTATACTACAAAGCTACAGTAATCAAGACAGTATGGTACTGGCACAAAAACAGAAATACAGATCAATGGACAGGATAGAAAGACCAGAACTAAACCCACACACATATGGTCACCTTACTTTTGATAAAGGAGGCAAGAATATACAATGGAGAAAAGACAGCCTCTTCAATAAGTGGTGCTGGGAAAACTGGACAGCTACATGTAAAAGAATGAAATTAGAACACTCCCTAACACCATACACAAAAATAAACTCAAAATGGATTAAAGACCTAAATGTAAGGCCAGACACTATAAAACTCTTAAAGAAAAACATAGGCAGAACACTCTATGACATAAATCACAGCAAGATCCTTTTTGACCCACCTCCTAGAGAAATGGAAATAAAAACAAAAATAAACAAATGGGACCTAATGAAACTTAAAAGCTTCTGCACCACAAAGGAAACCATAAACAAGATGAAAAGACAACCCTCACAATGGGAGAAAATACTTGCAAATGAAGCAGCTGACAAAGGTTTAATCTCCAAAATTTACAATTTGCAGCTCAATACAAAAAAATAAACAACCCAATCCAAAAATGGGCAGAAGGCCTAAATAGACATTTCTTCAAAGAAGATATATAGATTGCCAACAGACTCATGAAAGAATGCTCAACATTATTAATCATTAGAGAAATGCAAATGAAAATTACAATGAGATATCATCTCACACCAGTCAGAATGGCCATCATCAAAAAATCTACAAACAATAAATGCTGGAGAGGGTGTGGAGAAAAGGGAACCCTCTTGCACTGTTGGTGGGAATGTAAATTGATACAGCCACTATGGAGAATAGTATGGAGGTTCCTTAAAAAACTAAAAATAGAACTACCATTTGACCCAGCAATCCCACTACTGGGCATATACCCTGAGAAAACCATAATTCAAAAGGAGTCATGTACCACAATGTTCATTGCAGCTCTATTTACAACAGCCAGGACATGGAAGCAACCTAAGTGTCCATCGACAGATGAATGGATAAAGAAGATGTGGCACATACATACAACGGAATATTACTCAGCCATAAAAAGAAACGAAATTGAGTTATTTGTAGTGAGGTGGATGGACCTAGAGTCTGTCATACAGAGTGAAGTAAGTCAGAAAGAGAAAAACAAATACCATATGCTAACACATATATATGGAATCTAAAGAAAAAAAAAAGGTCATGAAGAACCTAGGGGCAGGATGGGAATAAAGACGCAGACCTACTAGAGAATGGACTTGAGGACACGGGAGGGGGAAGGGTAAGCTGGGACAAAGTGAGAGAGTGGCATGGACATATAGACACTACCAAATGTAAAACTGATAGCTAGTGGGAAGCAGCTGCATAGCACAGGGAGATCAGCTCGGTGCTTTGTGACCACCTAGAGGGGTGGGAAAGGGAGGGTGGGACAGACACACAAGAGGGCGGAGATATGGGGGTATATGTATATGTATAGCTGTTTCAGTTTGTTGTAAAGCAGAAACTAACACACCACTGTAAAGCAATTATACTCCAATAAGGATGTCAAAAAAATTAAAACAAAAAAAGTTTAGTGGAACATTGTCTTGCAGTTGTGTGGAAAGCACGATTTGTAAAAAAAAAATCCTCTAACTTATATCCTCAGTAAGCTGTTTACCAATTACATGGCTCACGTGAAAAAAAGATCAGAAAATATTGCTTTTAAATGAAAACACACTACTGAAATAAAATATAGACAGTGTGTAGCAGACTGTATAATGCTGCAGAGTCAATTGATCAAATTCACTCACTTGAGAATTTCTCCTTGGAGTTCTCTACCCCAAGGCTTACCTTCCCCCAGTCCACCCCCTCTATCAAATTTGGTTAATCAGACTAAACCCAGCTCTAGGCAAGCCACTCTCCTGCTTCAAAATACTGAATAGCTCCCAAATGCCAGTGAGGTCCTAACACCCGAGGATAACAGGCAAGGACTTCCGTGCATAGCTTAGGAAAGCTTGCTCAGACCCCAAAGGACTCTTTATATTCCATGTAACTAAGCCATATCTCTCTACTTCTGTGAACTGGCTCATGCTGGTCCAATCCCATAAAAAGTCCTTCTCTCTCATCACCATCTAATAATTAGGACATTCATCAAATGCTTCCATGTGCCAGGTACTTACTAGGTAACGTAAGTACGTAAGAGCCACTAAGTATGGCACTTACATACACGAAACAAAAAACAAAAATCACCATTAATATGTAGAGAATCCAACCTGTTGGCACATTTGTCTAAGCACTGGTGAAACTGCAGGGAATGAAACAGCTAAAGTCTCTTCTGAGAGAGGACAGTGATTAGGGGACAGTTAAATAAAAACAGTAACAACAAATGGTCATCATCAAAAGTCTACAAATAACAAATGCTGGGGAGGGTGTGGAGAAAAAGGAACCCTCCTACACTGTTGGTGGGAATGTAAATTGGTGCAGCCACTATGGAGAACAGTATGGAGGTTCCTTAAAACACTAAAAATGGAGTTATCATATGATCCGGCAATCCCACTCCTGGGCATATATCCAGAGAAAGCTCTAATTTGAAAAGACACCTGCACCCCAATGTTCACTGCAGCACTATTTACAACAGCCAGGACATGGAAGCAACCTAAGTGTCCATCAACAAATGAATGCATAAAGAAGATGTGGTACATATATACAGTGGAATATCACTCAGCCATAAAAAAGAACAAAATAATGCCATTTGCAGCAACATGGATGGATCTAGAGATTGTCGTATTGAGTCAAGTAAGTCAGGCAGAGAAAGACAAATATCATATGACCTCGTTTACATGTGGAATCTAAAAAAGTGGTACAAATGAACATTTTTACAAAACAGAAATGGAGTCACAGATGTAGAAAAGAAACTTATAGTTACCAAGAGGGAAAGGGGGGTCGGATAAATTGGGAGATTGGGATTGACATATACACACTACTATATATAAAATAGATAACTGATAAGAACCTACTGTATAGCACAGGGAACTCTACTTTGTAATGACCTACATGGGAAAAGAATCTAAAAAAAAGTGGATATCTGTATATGTATAACTGATTCACTTCACTGTACAGCAGAAACTAACACAACATTGTAAATCAACTATACTCCAATAAAAATTAATTTAAAAAATTTTAAAATAAAAAGCATCTGATGCTCCCCCAAAAAAGATGTGGTATATATACACAATGGAATACTACTCAGCCATAAAAAATGAAATAATGCCATTTGCAGCAACATGGATGGACCCAGAGATTATCATACTAAGTGTAGTAAGTCAGACAGAGGAAGACAAATACCATATGATATCACTTATCTGTGGAATCTGAAAAATGATACAAATGAACTTATTTACACAACAGAAATAGACTCACAGACGTAGAAAACAAACTTATGGTTACCGAAGGGGAAAAGTGGGGGGGCATAAACTAGGAGTTTGGGATTAACATATACACACTTCTATATATAAAATAGGTAAACAACAAGGACCTACTGTATAGCACAGGGAACTCTACTCAATATTTTATAATAACCTATAATGGAAAAGAATCTAAAAAAGAATACGTGTGCGTGTGTGTTTGTATCTGAATCACTTTGCTGTACACCTAAAACTAACACAATATTGTAAATCAACTACATTTCAATAAAAATTTTTTAAAAAAGGAAAGGTCTCTCTGATGAGGTCGTACATGAGCAGAGACTTGAGGGAAATGAAGGAGCAAAGCTTGGGTATTTCTGGAGGAAAAGAGTTGCAGCTATTGCAATGCAGAGACCTTGAGGTGGGAGCATACTGGGTGGATTTGAGGAACTTCAAAGAAGCCTGCATGTCTGGAACTGAGCATCCTGAGAAGGGATGAAGTCAGAATGAGAGAGAAGGGGGAGGGACGGGGGCAGATCCTGGGACCTTACAGGCCATGGCAAGACTTTGGCTTTCACTCTGAGAACATAGAGAAGCCACAGGAAGGGTTGGGACAGGAGAGTGACATGACATGACACATTACAAAAGTATGGTTCTGGCTGTTGAGTCAGGTGGCCCTTAGGAAACTATATTTCCCAGTCCAGGTGAGTGGTGACGGTGGCCTGGACCAGGGTGAGACCAGTGGAGCGGTGAGAAATGCTCACATTCTGGATGTATTTTGAATGTACAGCCCATGAAATTGGCTGTGGACTTCATGTGGAGTCTGAAAGAAAGAAGAGTCAAGGACCACTGCAAAGTTTTTGTCCTCAGCAACACAAACGATAGAATTGCCATAAATGGAGATGAGACAAGCTTCTGAAGGGGTGAGTGTGTGGAGAAGACGGAGAGTTTGGTTTTGGATATATTGGGATTCAGATGCTAATGAGACTTCCAAGAGAAGATGTCCACCAGGCAGCTGAGGATCTGAGTCTGGCGATCAGGGGAGAGCCTGGTATAGAGATATTTGTTGGGAAGATGTCAGGGCATTATTGAGTGAGATCACCAGAGGTGTGCCAGAAGACAGAGAAGACGTCCTAGAACTGAGCTCCGGGCTGGTCCAGCATTCAGATGACAGAGAAATGAAGAGGGAAGGGCAAAAGAGGCACAATGTGGGGGGGAACTGGGAGGAAACCAACAGAGAGTGGCATCCTGGAAGCCACATGAAGGAGGCAAAAGTGGTCACTTGTGTCAAGTGATGCTCAGCCAAGTAAGATTTGATCAAAGACCTGACCTTTGGTTTTTGCATCATGTAGGTGACTGGTGACCGTAACCCAAGCAATTACAGCGAGATGATAGGGACAATGGCCTGAGTGGAGCTGGTACAAGAAAGAATGGGAGCAGAGAACGGAGAGACAAGTAAACAATTTGTGTGAGGAGTCTGTTCTAAAGGAAGGCAGCGAAACAGGTGGTAGCTGTAAGGGGAATGTGGTTTCAAGGAGAGGCTTCTGTTTTGTTTTGATTGGCAGTATGAACATGCTTGTGTGCTCATGGGCATCACCTAGCAGAGAAAGACCAGCTCTTCGCCGGAGAAAGGACAACTATAGGAGAACATTTTAACCAATTTTATAGTGGAGGAAACTAAAGTTCAGAGAGGTGAAGTGATTTTACAAAGATCACACAGCTAGTTGGCTGCAGACCAGGATTCAGAGCAGGTCTGCCTGCATAAAGCCTGCCTTCTTAACGAGTTCCCCTATTTGATTCAAATCCTCCCCCAATTCAAGTTCAAGTTCACCTCTTCCTTCATGTAGCTTTCTCCAAACATCCAAGCTCGGTGTGACCTCTGCTCGCTCCCTCTGGCCTCTCATACAACCTAATCTTGGTTTTCTTATTACAGCTATTCGTTTTCTGTCTCCTGCCACACTGCAAGCATTTTGAAGGCACAGAATATGCATCATAAACCTCTTTATCCTTCCCATCCCCTAACTCAGTGCCGAGGGCAAGGGAGAACCTCAATCGATGTTTGCTCCAGGCAGGCAGGTGGGAGGGAGAAAAGATAGCAGAGGAGGAGGAAGGGAGGGATGCCTTTTTCAAGAGACTCCTCACAGGTTTGACACCTCATACATTACGGCCTGTTTCTTCTGCCCAAGACTAAGGCACTGTATTTACTTTAAACCTTCCTCCTAGGAGCTGTTGCCTCTTTACTCATGTCTCTGTTTTCTGGATCTGCTCCAGATCCACCACTTCCTGTTAATAATAAATCAGCCCCTCAAATGCCTTGCAAAGGAGAAGACCTTCCACGTGTGCACCTGTTAGGTCAAGAACCACCTGGAGAGGAATTTTACCATCTGCTAATTGCAGCTGGGAGGAAGCTGCAGACGAGCCCGTGCAATTCAGTTCACAAGCCCCTGAAGGTCTCCTGCTCGGCGGCAGATCCCGCACTGGGCAGAAGGGATAATAAGAGGAGCAAGACATTATTCCCGCCTTCACCAGGCTCGTGATCTCGCGGGGAGATGACTGGTAACTGCAGAGCCTGCCACGTGCTCTGCTGGGGAAGCACTGGCCCCTCTGCGAGTACAGGCGAAGGCAGGGCTTTACCCTGGGGGTAGGGGTGGTCAGGGATGCTCCAGGGTGAAAATGAACTTGTTCTCCCAGCCAGCTCTCCCTCCCTGCAGCCTGGCCTCCACAGCCCCACCCACTATAGCTCAGGGTGTAGCCTGCCAGCCATCACCAAGCATGGACACCAACCCCAGATGGCATCAGGCTGGCCAGAACCACTGTCAAGCCCAGGACAAGACCATGCCATGAGAACACCAACCTCACCTCTCGGGGAGAAGGCAGGCAGATTCTGGAACAGCCCTCAGAAGTCACAGCTTACGTGTCATTCAATAATAGTAGGCACAGAGAGGAGAAAGTCGCTCTTGGGAGTTTCCCAGTGTTCCTTGGCCAGTGTAGGGAAGGGCACGGAAACAGAAGAGGAAATCACTGAGAAGGACCCTGGATCTTCCTGGGAGGTGCCACGAAGAGAAGGCACCGAGTCGTAAACCTGGAGGATGCCAGGGCTGCCATAAAGTCCACGGAGAAGGACAGTCATCAAGCTGTGTGGTCCGTGCAAGGCAAGGGGTGGGGTTTCTCTGACTTTAAATCTTCTGTTTTATATGCAAGACGTCACAGAATTCCCTGTGAAGAAACCTTTTCATGGGTGATATAAAATGACTGTCTTTTTTTCACAAATTTGGGAACTAAGACATGGATAGGACAATATATTTATTTAAGATCACACAGCAAGTTTCTGATGGAAAGAAAAAGGCTTCCTGATTCCCAGCACAGAGTTTCTGGATCAGCCTCCGAGGCTGGGTGAATTCAGTGGGAACAGCCCTCAAAGGGGCCCAGTCTGGTGGTCTATGTGCCATTCTTTTACCAGTTTGAATGAAGTATAGAAATTTTACCTCCTTTTATATTCTTTTACCCTTCCTCATTTATAATGTATTGATAACTGTCCTAAATATTTCCTCCATATACATTTATAACCACATTAGACAGTATTACAATTTTTGCTTCAAGCTCATACAACTCAACAACAGAAAAACAAACAACCCAGTCGAAAAATGGGCAGAAGACCTAAATAGACATTTCTCCAAAGATGACTACAGATGACCAATAGGCACATGAAAAGATGCTCAACATCACTAACCATTAGAGAAATGCAAATCAAAACTACAATGAGGTACCACCTCACACTGGTCAGAATGGCCATCACTAAAAAGTCTACAAATAACAAATGGTGGAGAGGGTGTGGAGAAAAGGGAACCGTCCTACACTGTTGGTGGGCATGTAAGTTGATGCAGTCACTATGGAAAACAGTGCATATGGAGGTTCCTCAAAAAACTAAAAATTGAATTACCATATGATCCAGCAATTCCACTCCTGGGCATATATCCAGAGAAAGCCCTAATTTGAAAGGATAACATGCACCCCAATGTTCACTGCAGCACTGTTCACAACAGCCAAGACATGGAAACAACCTAAATGTCCGTCGACAGAGGAATGGATAAAGAAGATGTGGTACATGTATACAATGGAATACTACTCAGCCATAAGAAAAAATGAAATACTGCCATTTGCAGCGATCTGGATGCAACTAGAGATTATCATAGTAAGTGAAGTAAATCAGAAAGAGAAAGACAAATACCATATTATATCACTTATATGTGGAATCTAAAATATGACTTAAATGAACCTATCTATGAAACAGAAACACAATCACAGACATAGAGAACAGACTGGTGGTTGCCAAGGGAGAGGGCATTGGGGGAGGGATGGAGTGGGAGGTTGAGGTTAGCAGATGTAAGCTTTTAATATATAGAATGGATAAACAACAAGGTCCTGCTGTATAGCACAGAAAACTATAATTCAATATCCTATGATAAACCATAATGGAAAAAGAATATTTTAAAAAAGAATGTGTGTATATGCGTATACACTGAATCTGAATCAGTGAATCACTTTGCTGTACAGCAGAAATTAACACAACACTGTAAATCAACTATACTTCAATAAAAAATATTGATAGAATGAAAAAAGAAAAAAGTTTGCTTCAAGCTTCAAACACAATTTAGAAAACTTCAAAGGAGAAGGAAAGTCTACTGTATCGACTAATATTTTTGTTCACTGTCTTTTTCACCCTTCCTGGGGTTTCTGAATTCTTTCCTTTATCATTTCCTTTCTGTTTATAGAACTCCCTTTATCTATCCTTTAAGGGTAGGTCTGCTGGTGACAAATTCTCTTAGTTTTCCTTCGTGTGAGAATGCCTTGATTTCCCCCTTGATCCCTAAAGGATATTTTTGCTGGATATAGAATTGCATGTTGACAATTCTTTCCTTTCAGATCTTGAAAAAATGTTGTGCCCCTTCTTCTGGCCTCTCTAGGTTTCTGATGAGAAGTCCACTGTCATTCAATTTGTGGGGTTTTTTTTCCCTACAGATATGACTTCTCTCTCCCTGCTTTCCAGATTTTATCTTTGTCTTTATTTTTCAGAAGTTTGAGTATAATGTGTCTTGGTGGACATTTCTTTGGTTTTATCCTGTTTGGGGTTCACTCAGCTTCTTAACTTTCTATGTTCATGTGTTTTTGTCAAATTTGGGAAGATTTCAGCCATTATTTCTTTGAGTGGTTTTGTTTTTAAAAACAAAACCACTTCTCCTCTCCTCTCCTTCTCCTCTCCCTCCAGGACTTCAATTACACAAATATTTGATCTTCCTTATAATCCCACAGGTCTCTGAGGCTCTGTTCTCTTGTTTTCAGCCTATTTTCTATTGTTCGTGTTGGGTCATTTTTTTCTATATTCAAGTTCATGATTCTCTCCTGTGTTGCCTCCACTTTGCTGTTGAGCCCATTGGGCTTTTCATTTCAGTTCTTTTCCAGTTTTAAAATTCCCATTTGGTTCTTCATCATATCTTTTCTTCTTTACTGAGAGTTTTTATTTCTTTGCTGAGACCTTCTACTTTTTCATTTGTTTCAAGTGTTTCTGTAATTGTTCACTGAAGCATTGTTCTGATGGCTGCTTTCAAATCTTTGTCAGAGAATTTTAACATCTCCATCATCTGTGTTGACATCTATGGGTTGCCTCTTTTCATTCAGTTTGAAATCCTTCTGCTTATTCTTATGATTTTGGTTTCTATTGAAATCTGGACATATCTTGGGTATTGTGTTATGTTATGACGCTCTGGAGCTTATTTTTTTAATTGAAGTAAGGTTGATTTACAATGTTTCAGGTATACAGCAAAGTGATTCAGTTATACATATGTATATGAATACATATATATTTTTTCTTTTTCAGATTCTTTTCCATTATAGGTTATTACAAGATATTGAATATAGTTCCCTGTGCTATACAGTAAGGTCCTTGTTGTTTATCTGTTTTATATATAGTAGTACTGTATCTGTTAATCCCAAATTCCTAATTTATCTGGAGCTTATTTTAACCTTCTGTTTTAGCTGGCTTTTTCTGACACTGCTCTGGCAGGGGCAGTATCATTGATGATCTCATATATATATATATATATATATATATATATATATATATACACACACACACACACACACACACACACAATCTCCTACCATAGGTAGCAAACTGTATCATTACTGCCAGGTGGGGGTAGAAGTCCAGGTCTCCCACTTGACCTTTGGTGACAACTGACAGGGGTCTCCTCACTCCTTCTGGGTGGGAGGGAGTTCCATCCCCCCAGTATGCCTCCACTGATATCACTCAGTCTGGAGGGGTAGAAGTGATTCATTACTACTCCCGTTTGACTTATACTGCAGAGTGTGTGGTCTTGTTACAGATGGGCAGTGATTAATGTCCTGACTCTCCTGGAGGCCTCCTCTGACAGGCCTCCCAGAAGGGGTGGGGAGAGGCATTTTATTATTCCCATTAGGGGTGGAAGTTCAGAGTGTCCACTGCTAAGGAGAGGAGGTTCCTCATGACTGTCCAGCAGGGATAAAAGTCCCCACTTAAACTTCTCTGGCATTACCAGGCAAGGGTTTCTCTTGGGAAAAAAATGAAGTCTAGATATCCCACCTGGCCTTTGCTGGCATAGATGGGGATGGAGCCACTGATTTTTCTGAGGCATTTGGCTGTAAAGTGTAGTGGTTATTATATTAAAATTTGCCATCTTGTTAGCCTATCTTTTCCTGGTCCTTTGACTACAGAAAACAGGCTTTTGCTAGGGATTTTTTTTTTTTTTTTTTTGGCCTCCAACTATCAGGGTTTGATTTGCTGGATTCTTTAGCTACTAGTCTGGGATAGATGAAGCAAAAAGAAAATCCACAACTGTGTCATTCCTCAGGCCCGATGTTCCTAACTTGTCTGCCTTCTTTCCACCTTTCAGAGTCTTCTTATGTTTGTTTTATTTATAATATCCAGATTTTCTAGTGGTACTTAGCAAGAGGAACAGGAAAAGGTATATCTACTCCACCTTCCCGTGAATGGAACTTAACTAGATTGTGTTTAACAGTCAATATACATTTGTTTCTCATCTGATTTTGTGTCATTCTATCATGATGTAATTTCTATAACTAGTCATAGTGACATGGTTTTCATGATGGGCCTTGAGAGTCCACAGTTTTCATTCAAATTCTCATTCTTCCCCATACTAAAAATTGTTTATATATTTTAAAATGTTTTTATTGAAGCATAATATACATACAGTAAAATTGACCCATTTTAAGTGTACAATTCAGTGAGTTTTGACAAACGCATACAGTCGTATAACCACCAACACATCAGGATACAGAACAGTTTCAATTATTATTTTAAAACAAATAAACAAGTAAAAACTTCCAAGGCCCCTAAATACCTTCAAGATAGAGTCTGGGTTCTTTGCCAGGGGTCTGGCCTCTGCCTCCAAGAGCCTAGAGTCCAGCTGGGAAATAAAAGAGGTTAGATGAGGTGACTTTCAGCTTCATCTCTGACCCAAGATATCTGGGGAGTTTTCAGGTTCTAATTCAGGTGGGTAGAATATATATGTGCTGCACTAAAGGTACCAAAGGCAATGGAAGCTCAGAAACAAGAGAGACCCCTGAGCTCCTTCTGCCCATTGACTCTGATAGTCTCTATTATTTTGCTGATAAACAAACCACTCCAAACTTAACGGCTTAAAAAGGCAAACATTATTGTTTCTTACAATTCTGTGGGTCAGGTCTCCTGGTCTGGGCTAACTCAGTTGGTCTCCATGGTCATCTGGCAGCTTGCCTGTGCTGTGTGGTCTCCATGGCCTTGCTCACACTGCTGGCTGATCTAAGGGGGGCCTTAGCTGGATCTGCTCATCTTGCCTCCACATGGTGTCTCATGCTCCAGCAGGCTAGCTAGCTCGGGCATCTTCACTAGGAAGTCTCAGGGTTCCAAAGAGCAGCAAGAAAGGGTGAGCCCCAATGGACTCAAATCTCTGTTTGCATCTCACTTTCTAATGTCCCATTGATCAAACTAAACCTGGATCCAAAGGAGTGGAGAAAGAGACTCTACTGCTTGATGGTGGGTAACACAGAGTTATATTGCAAAGGAGACTGGATAAAGGGCCAGGAGGAAATTTTGTGGCCATTTTGGCAAACAAGCTACCACACTGTGCTAGAGATAAAGATAACAAGGTACAGAGACCATCCTGCATGATCATCCTGCATGATATACGGAGGATATGGAAAGGGCCTGGGGTTAGTCCTCCAATGTCAAAGGCTCATGCCTAGTGCACCCGGGAGAAAGCTCTGGGCATCAGCATCCGTGTGCCTGAGAAATCTCTGCCCTCTTTTTTTTTATTATTATTTATTTTTGCGGTACACGGGCCTCTCACTGTTGTGGCCTCTCCCGTTGCGGAGCACAGGCTCCGGACGCGCAGGCTCAGCGGCCATGGCTCACGGGCCTAGCCGCTCCGCCGCACGTGGGATCTTCCCGGACCGGGACACGAACCCGCGTCCCCTGCATCGGCAGGCGGACTCTCAACCACTGCGCCACCAGGGAAAGCCAATCTCTGCCTTCTTGACCTTAGTTCAGGCTCCCTGTCCACCTGACCAATTACCACAACCTTCTACCTATTCCCCATCTCTATTTGCATTCTCTCCTATCATCAATCCATGCTGTACCCGGAGAAAATCTTCTAAAATGCACTCGTTCCTCTCAGAAAAGAAAGTGATGCTCCCTACTTTTTATATTCGAAGAGGCCGTGAGGTTGAGTGGCTAACACACATGCTTTGGAATCTCACAGGCCTACTTTCAAATCTGGCTTCAACAATTTACGTTACGGGTGAGTTTGGACAAGTTAATTACCCTTGATAAGCCGCCTTTTCTCGTCTGGAATATGTGTGCTAAGGGTCTTGCACAATGCTGGCCACATGGTACCAGGCACCTTTGATGATGGTACATCCCTGGCTGTAGCAGAGGTGGAGTTCTGACCCAGAGGCGAGGACGCCCGTGGCTTCCAAGGTGTACAAAACAGAAGGGGATTGTTTTCTTTGCTGAGTTTTAACTTGCAACAGATAGGACCCTTGCTGCAAAGTCATTTATTTGGTGCCTCCGGGCTCATATTCGGAAGGCTCCCCTCTCTGTTCCAGGCTGATTTTCCAAACATTAACATATGTCAAAAGCTCACACAAAGCCGGGGATGTAAAATCTCTCTTCAGGAGAAGGAAAAGTGAGGGCAGTTCATGGAGCCAGGGGAGAGACAGGAGGCGAAACTCGAGCTAGCAGGGCGGGATGAGGGAGCAGAAGTAAGATGATAGCAGAGCCCAGGGTGGGAGGGAGGGGATGGGGCTGCCAAGGGGGGGAGTTTAGATTTGCCCAATGAGAGTGTCTGCAGCTATTCTTCAAAACTCACCTTCTTTTTAAATTTTTTATGAATTTATTTATTTATTTTTGGCTGCACTGGGTCTTCATTGCTGCTCACAGGCTTTCTCTAGTTGTGTCGAGCAGGGACCGCTCTTCGTTGCGGTGCGCGGGCTTCTCATTGTCGTGGCTTCTCTTGTTGCGGAGCACGGGTTCTAGGAGCGCAGCCTTCAGTAGTTGCAGCACGTGGGCTCAGTAGTTGTGGCGCGCAGGCACTAGAGCACAGGCTCAATAGTTGTGGCGCACGGGCTTAATTGCTCCATGGCATGTGGGCTCTTCCCGGACCAGGGCTCGAACCCATGTCCCCTGCATTGGTAGGTGGATTCTTAACCACTGCGCCACCAGGGAAGTCCCCCACCTTCTTTATAAAAGCCCCATTCAGTCTCCTCAAAACCTATGTGACGTGGGTATTACCCATTTTACAGAATATGGAACTGAAGCTCACAGATGTTAAGTAACTCACCCAAGTTCACACAGGTAGCAAGGGGCAGAGCTGGGATTTAAACGTGGATCTGTCTGATTCCAGACTCTACACCCTTTTCCCCAGATCTCTCCTCCCTGGAGAAGTCTACACTGTCAGAGGAGGAAGTGTCCTTACTCTTCAACGTGGTTCAACTCCCTTTTAACAGACTGAGAAACAGAGGCTCGTTAAGATTAAGCAAGCTTCCCAGCTCACAGCGCTAATAAGAAGTAGAGACATGATTGGGATCCAGGTCAGAAGGCTCCCATAGACCCAGATCTTCAAGCTGGTCCTCAGTGAAACCCCAGCTCATGGCTCCTACCTGCCTTTCTCCCTGCCTGCCGATCCCACTGCCAAGTCTGACAGATCTCTGCCGAAATGTCATACTGTTCCCAGCATTCGTCTCACCTGCCTGGATCCTTGACCTCTCGGGCTCTGATAACCTCTGTCCAGCCTGTTTCCCCAGGTTCAGACCGAACAGCAGATGACATCTTTTGTCCACCTCCTATCACCCCAGTCTGATACGTTCCTCTTCACATCCTTGTACACTTAACTGCTCCTCATTTGTTCACAATTCAAGGTTCAGAGACAACCTCTGCAGCAGCCACTGTGTGGGTTGCTGGGAACATGAAGACAAACAACACAGAATTCCTGCATCCCTGCCCTCCATGAGCCTGTATTCTATGGCAGTGGGGGCGGGGGGCAAACACTCAGGGAGATGATCACAGGGCACTGGCCTCTGCCCGCTTCCCCACACTGCTTCCACCACTTCAAGGAATCCCTGCCCCTTCCTTTGGACGAGGTGGGACATTTGCATTCTCAACAAATCAATGACTAGAAGGGACACAGGAAGTGTTAGGCTGCCAGGCCAGTGAGGATGCTGAGAGATTGTGGCAGGAGAAAGCTCATGAGGAACCCAACAAAGGGAGACCCAGCAAGGATGGAGCGGAAACAATGGACGCAGGAAGTATTAAGAAGGTCGTGTGAAGAGTGAACAGCACTTGGTGGCTGGTCGGCAGGGGTGAGAAGACACAGAAAGAGCTGCTAGTAGTGATGGGCTTGGTGGCTGCTCAGGCTCAAGCCTGGGGCATTGGAGGTGAACTGAATCATATGCAGAGCACAGAGCCCTCTGCAAATGCAAACCCTTAACCAGCTAACAGGAATCTACTGAAAAGTAAAAGAAATAATTACCACCAAGCTGCGGTTCAATACATCCCAGGTTCATTGCTCTGACTGGGTCGACCTTTGAGATGCAAGACACTGCCATTACCAGGGAGGAGGTGGAGGTTACCCTGGGATTAAGATTCCTACAACCTGAATGCTTCAGACTTTTGTCAAAGACAAAAGAAAGAGGCATACTTATGTTTAACCACAATTCTATTAAACTTCTTCTTTAAACATGAAAACTATGCATCTTAAAAATATGACAGTATCTAAGGAAGAGAAACTCAGGGTGCTTCCTGGAAATGCACAGAAACAAGAGGTTGCAAACACTTTTGCACAAACTGGGAATGATGAGACCCTAGAAAGCCCTTGAATGTTCACAGGAGAGAAAGTCTGAGCCCCAAGTGACAGCTGAGGAAACCGAGATCCAGGTGACATGAGTTGCTCAAGATTTCACCCCTAACTGCTGGAGACAGACTCCCAGGTTCGGGTCTTCCTATGAAGCAGGATAGCAGAGGGGTCAAGGGCATGAGACCTACGTGAGTCCAAAGCCAGACATCTTGGGCCCTAACAGCCATGTGTCCAGCCTGTTTCCTCCAGTTGGGACCTTAAGAGAAGACGCAATCTTCGTTCACTTCCTGTGATCCCAACCTCATGGGTTCCTCTTCACAGACTCCCTCACTTAACCGCTCCTCATTCATTCACAATGAAAGGTCCGACTGTGCGGCAGACACTATGCGGGCTGCTGGCTCAGCTCCACTAAGCCTCCCCTGTTAAACAGGAGCCCGCGAGGACCTGCCTCTCTCCCAGCGGGGCTGGGATGAGCCAGCAGGATGAAGAATGTGAAGCGCTTTCTACAGCACCTCCTGTGCAGGGAAAACTCAGTGAATGTTGCCTCTCATCATTCCCAGCCCCCTGCAGTCTCTCTGATGGGAAGTCCAACCTTCACGCACAATGAGCAGTTTTGACAGGATTGGCAAGGACGAAGGATGGGTGATGATCCTGGTCTGCGCCTGTGAACCACTTGGCCTGCAGTGGGAGGTGCGGCAGGTGAATTTCTGCACAAGGAGGAATACAGCAGAGAGGAGAAGGTGTCAGCAAAAGAGAAACGAGCCATCCTCTTTAAAAGGTGACTTTTTGGTCGCTTCAGACACACCCTTTCAGAGACAAAGAGACAAAGGCTCCCTATAAACTTTGATACAAACACACAGATGGTTTAGAGGCCAGGGCTCTACCAACAACTTTTTTTTTTTTTTTCCATTACAGTTTATTCCAAGAAACTGAATATAGTTCCCTGTGCTATATACTAGGCCCTTGTTGTTTATCTATTTTATATATAGTAGTTTGTATCTGCTAATTCTAAACTCCTAATTTATCCCTCCCCCACTCCCCCTTAGGTAACCGTAAGTTTGTTTTCTATGTCTGTGAATCTGTTTTGTAAATAAGTTCATTTGTATCATTTCTTTAGATTCCACATATAAGTCACATCATATAATATTTGTCTTTGTCTTTGACTTACTTCACTTAGTATGATAATCTCTAGGTCCATCCATGTTGCTACAAATGGCATTATTTCATTCTTTTTTATGGCTGAGTAGTATTGAATTGCATACATATATATATATATATATAACACATCTTCTTTATCCATTCATCTTCAACCATTCATGGACATTTAGGTGTCTTCCATGTCTTGTCTATTGTAAATAGTGCTGCTATGAACACTGGGGTGCAAGTATCTTTGCGAATTATGGTTTTCTCTGGATATATGCCCAGGAGTGGGATTACAGGATCATACGGTAACTCTATTTTTAGTTTGTTGAGGTCCATACTGTTTTCCATAGTGGCTGCACCAATTTACATTCCCACCAACAGTGTAGGACGGTTCCCTTTTCTTCACACCCTCTCCAGCATTTATTGTTTGTAGTTTTTTTTAATGATGGCCATTCTGAC
Organism: Delphinapterus leucas; assembly: GCF_059928025.1. Lineage (NCBI taxonomy): Eukaryota > Metazoa > Chordata > Mammalia > Artiodactyla > Monodontidae > Delphinapterus > Delphinapterus leucas. Next base: position 40,749,428 of record NC_143148.1, read on the forward strand.
TGGTGTGAGGTGATACCTCACTGTACTTTTTTTATAATTTATTTTTAATTAATTAATTTTTCTTTTTTTTCAAATATTGGGTTTTTTTAACATCTTTATTGGAGTATAATTGCTTTATAATGGTGTGATAGTTTCTGCTTTATAACAAACTGAATCAGCTATACATGTACATATATCCCCATTTCTCCTCACTCTTGCGTCTCCATCCCACCCCTCTAGGTGGACACAAAGCACTGAGCTGATCTCCCTGTGCTACGCGGCTGCTTCCCACTAGCTATCTATTTGACATTTGGTAGTGGATATATGTCCATGCCACTCTCTCACATCTTCCCAGTTTACCCTTCCCCCTCCCTGTGTCCTCAAGTCCATTCTCTATGTCTGGGTCTTTATTCCTGTCCTACCCCTACATTCTTCAGAGCCATTTTTTTTTCAGATGCCATGTATACGTGTTAGGATACAGTATTTGTTTTTCTCTTTCTGACTAATTTCACTCTGTCTGACAGCCTCTAGGTCCATCCACCTCACTACAAATAACTCAGTTTCGTTTCTTTTTATGGCTGACTAATATTCCATTGTATACATGTGCCACATCTTCTTTATCCATTCATCTGTCAATGGACACTTAGGTTGCTTCCATGTCCTGGCTGTTGTAAATAGAGCTGCAATGAACACTGTGGTACATGACTCTTTTTGAATTATGGTTTTCTCAGGGTATATGCCCAGTAGTGGGATTGCTGGGTCCTATGGTAGTTCTATTTTTAGTTTTTTAAGGAACCTGCATACTGTTCTCCATAGTGGCTGTATCAATTTACATTCCCACCAACAGTGCAAGAGTGTTCCCTTTTCTCCACACCCTCTCCAGCATTTATTGTTTGTAGATTTTTTGATGATGGCCATTCTGACTGGTGTGAGGTGATACCTCATTGTACTTTTGATTTGCATTTCTCTAATGATTAGTGATATTGAGCATCCTTTCATGTGTTTGTTGGCAATCTGTATATCTTCTCTGGAGAAATGTCTATTAGGACTTCTGCCCATTTTTGGATTAGGTTGTTTCTTGTTTTGATATTGAGCTGCATGAGAGGCTTGTAAATTTTGGAGATTAATCCTTTGTCAGTTGCTTCATTTGCAAATATCTTCTCCTATTCTGAGGGTTGCCTTTTCATCTTGTTTATGTTTTCCTTTGCTGTGCAAAAGCTTTTAAGTTTCACTAGGTCCCATTTGTTTATTTTTTTTTTAACTTCCATTTCTTTAGGGGGTGGGTCAAAAAGGATCTTGCTGTGATTTATGTCATAGAGTGTTCTGCCTATGTTTTTCTCTAAGAGTTTTATAGTGTTTGGACTTACATTTAGGTCTTTAATCCATTTTGAGTTTATTTTTGTGTATGGAGTTAGGGAGTGTTCTAATTTCATCCTTTTACATGTAGCTGTCCAGTTTTCCCAGCACCACTTATTGAAGAGGCTGTCTCTTCTCCATTGCATATTCTTGACTCCTTTATCAAAGATAAAATGACCGTATGTGTGTGGGTTTATGCCTGGTCTTTCTATCCTCTTCCATTGATATATATTTCTGTTTCTGTGCCAGTACCACACTGTCTTGATTACTGTAGCTTTGTAGTATAGTCTGAAATCAGGGAACCTTATTCCTCCAGCTCCGTTTTTCCTTCTCAAGATTCCTTTGGCTATCCGGGGTCTTCTGTGTTTCCATACAAATCGTGAAATTTTTTGTTCTAGTTCCGTGAAAAATGCCAGTGGTAGTTTGATAGGGATTGCATTGAATCTGTAAATTGCTTTGGGTAGTATAGGCATTTTCACAATGTTGATTCCTCCAACCCAAGAACATGGTATATCTCTCCATCTGTTTGTATCATCTTTAATTTCTTTCATCAGCGTTTTATAGTTTTCTGCATACAGGCCTTTTGTCTCCTTAGGTAGGTTTATGTCTAGGTATTTTATTCTTTTTTGTTGCAATGGTAAATGGGAGTGTTTCCTTAATTTCTCTTTCAGATTTTTCATCATTAGTGTATAGGAATGCAAGAGATTTCTGTGAATTTTGTATCCTGTAACTTTACCAAATTCACTGATTAGTCCTAGTAGTTTTCTGGTAGCCTCTTTAGGATTCTCTATGTACAGTATCATGTCATGTGCAAACAGTGACAGCTTTACTTCTTCTTTCCTGATTTGCACTCCCTTTATTTCTTTTTCTTCTCTGATTGCTGTGGCTAAAACTTCCAAAGCTATGTTGAATAATAGTGGTAAGAGTGGGCAACCTTGTCTTGTTCTTGATCTTAGGGGAAATGGTTTCAGTTTTTCACCATTGAGAACGATGTTGGCTGTGGGTGTGTCATATATGGCCTTTATTTTGTTGAGGCAGGTTCCCTCTGTGCCTACTTTCCGGAGGTTTTTTATCATAAATGGGTGTTGAATTTTGTGGAAAGCTTTCTCTGCACCTATTGAGATGATCATATGTTTTTTCTCCTTCAATTTGTTAATATGGTGTATCACATTGATTGATTTGCGTATATTGAAGAATCCTTGCATTCCTGGGATAAACCCCACTTGATCATGCTGTATGATCCTTTTAATGTGCTGTTGGATTCTGTTTGCTAGTATTTTGTTGAGGATTTTTGCATCTATGTTCATCAGTGATACTGGCCTGTAGTTTTCTTTCTTGTGACATCTTTGTCTGGTTTTGGTATCAGGGTGATGGTGGTCTCGTAGAATGAGTTTGGGAGTGTTTCTCCCTCTGCTGTATTTTGGAAGAGTTTGAGAAGGATAGGTGTTATCTCTTCTCTAAATGTTTGATAGAATTCGCCTGTGAATCCATCTGGTCCTGGGCTTTTGTTTGTTGGAAGATTTTAAATCACAGTTTCAATTTCAGTGCTTATTATTGGTCTGTTTATATTTTCCATTTCTTCCTGGTTCAGTCTTGGAAGCTTGTGCTTTTCTAAGAATTTGTCCATTTCGTCCAGGTTGTCCATTTTATTGGCATATAGTTGCTTGTAGTAATCTCTCATGATCCTTTGTATTTCTGCAGTGTCAGTTGTTACCTCTCCTTTTTCATTTCTAATTCTATTCATTTGACTCTTCTCCCTCTTTTTCTTGATGAGTCTGGCTAATGGTTTATCAATTTTGTTTATCTTCACAAAGAACCAGCCTTTAGTTTCATTGATCTTTGCTATTGTTTCCTTCATTTCTTTTTCATTTATTTCTGATCTGATCTTTATGACTTCTTTCCCTCTGCTAACTTTGGGGGTTTTTTTGTTCTTCTTTCTCTAACTGCTTTAAGTGTAAGGCTAGGTTGTTTATTTGAGATGTTCCTTGTTTCTTGAAGTAGGATTGTATTGCTATAAACTTCCCTCTTAGAACTGCTTTTGCTGCATCCCATAGGTTTGGGGTCATTGTGTTTTCACTGTCATTTGTTTCTAGGCATTTTTTGATTTCCTCTTTGATTTCTTCAGTGACCTCTTGTTTATTTAGTAGTGTATTGTTTAGTCTCCAAGTGTTTGTATTTTTTACAGATTTTTTTCTGTAATTGATATCTAGTCTCATAGTGTTGTGGTCGGAGAAGATACTTGATACCGTATCGATTTTCTTTAATTTACCAAGGCTTGATCTGTGACCCAAGATATGATCTATCCTGGAGAATGTTCCATGAGCACTTGAGAAGAAAGTGTATTCTGTTGTTTTTGGATGGAATGTCCTATAAATATCAATTAAGTCCATCTTGTTTAATGTATCATTTAAAGTTTCCTTATGCATTTTGGATGATCTGTCCATTGGTAAAAGTGGGGTGTTAAAGTCCCCTACTATGATTGTGTTACTGTCTATTTCCCCTTTCATGGCTGTTAGCATTTGTCTTATGTACTGAGGTGCTCCTATGTTGGGTGCATAAATATTTACAATTGTTATATCTTCTTCTTCTTGGATTGATACCTTGATCATTATGTAGTGTCCTTCTTTGTCTCTCATAATAGTCTTTATTTTAAAGTCTATTTTGTCTGATATGAGAATTGCTACTCCAGCTTTCTTTTGATTTCCATTTACATGGAATATCTTTTTCCATCCCCTCACTTTCAATCTGTATGTTTCCCTAGGTCTGAAGTGGGTCTCTTGTAGACAGCACATATACGGGTCTTGTTTTTGTATCCATTCAGCCAGTCTATGTCTTTTGGTTGGAGCATTTAACCCCTTTTCATTTAAGGTAATTATCGATATGTATGATCCTATTACCAGTTTCTTAATTGTTTTGGCTTTGTTATTGTAGGTCTTTTCCTTCTCTTGTGTTTCCTGCCTAGAGAAGCTCCTTTAGCATTTGTGGTAAAGCTGGTTTGGTGGTGCTGAATTCCCTTAGCTTTTGCTTGTCTGTAAAGATTTTAATTTCTCCATAGAATCTGAATGAGATCCTTGCTGGGTAGAGTACTCTTGGTTGTAGGTTCTTCCCTTGCATCACTTTAAATATGTCCTGCCACTCCCTTCTGGCTTGCAGAGTTTCTGCCGAAAGACAGGCTGTTAACCTTATGGGAATTCCCTTGTGTGTTATTTGTTGCTTTTCTCTTGCTGCTTTTAATATTTTTTGTTTGTATTTAAGTTTTGACAGTTTGATTAATATGTGTCTTGGCGTGTTTCTCCTTGGATTTATCCTGTATGGGATTCTCTGCTCTTCCTGGACTTGATTGACTATTTCCTTTCCCATGTTAGGGAAGTTTTCAACTGTAATCTCTTCAAATATTTTCTCAGACCCTTTCCTTTCCTCTTCTTCTTCTGGGACCCCTATAATTCGTATGTTGGTGTGTTTAATGTTGTCCAAGAGGTCTCTGAGACTGTCCTCAATTCTTTTCATTCTTTTTTCTTTATTCTGCTCTGTGTTAGTTATTTCCACTATTTTATCTTCCATGGCACTGATCCATTCTTCTCCCTCATTTATTCTGCTATTGATTCCTTCTAGAGAATTTTTAATTTCACTTATTGTGTTGTTCATCATTGCTTGTTTGCTCTTTAGTTCTTCTAGATCCTTGTTAAACGTTTCTTGTATTTTCTCCATTCTATTTCCAAGATTCTGGATGATCTTTACTATCATTACTCTGAATTCTTTTTCAGGTAGACTGCCTATTTCTTCTTCATTTGTTTGGTCTGGTGCGTTTTTACCTTGCTCCTTCATCTGCTGTGTATTTCTCTGTCTTCTCATTTTATTTAACTTACTGTGTATGGGGTCTCCTTTTCACAGGCTGCAGGTTCATAGTTCCCGTTGTTTTTGGTGTCTGTCGCTAGTGCATAAGGTTGGTCCAGTGGGTTGTGTAGGCTTCCTGGTGGAGGGGACTGGTGCCTGTGTTCTGGTGGATGAGGCTGGATCTTGTCTTTCTGGTGGGCAGGATCGCATCCAGTGGTGCATTTAGGGATGTCTTTGACCTTATTATGATTTTAGGCAGCCTCTCTGCTAATGGGTGGGGTTGTGTTCCTGTCTTGCTAGTTGTTTGGCATGGGGTGTACAGCACTGGAGCCTACTCGTCGTTGAGTGGAGCTGGGTCTTAGCGTTGAGATGGAGATCTCTGCGAGAGCTCTCGCCGATTGATATTACATGGGGCCGCGAGGTCTCTGGTGGTCCAATGTCCTGAACTCAGCTCTCCCACCTCACAGGCTCAGGCCTGACACCCTGCCAGAGCACCACGACCCTGTCAGCCACACGGCCAGGTACATGGTGCGTTTCTTGCCTTTTGGGAAGTCTGAAGTCTTCTGCCAGCATTCAGTAGGTATTCTGTAGGAGTTGGTCCACATGTAGATGTATTCTTGATGTATTTCTGGGGAGGAAAGTGATCTCCACGTCTTACTCCTCCACCATCTAGAAGGTCCCCCCGCAACAAACTTTTTAAACTTCATCTCGAAGGGCCAGCTAGGTGTCCCTCTGAGGGTGTCTGCTTATCTTTTGCCGTGTAATAAACCATCTTTCCCAAAATGTACTAGAATAACCAGCAACTCCTTCACATGCTCACGGATCCTGGGGTATGGAATTCAGACAGAGCGCAGAGGGGATGATTTATCTCGGCTCCACGACATTGGGACTTCTGCTAGAAAGCTTCAAATGTCCAGGAGTGACTTAGAATCATCTGAAGTCTTCTTTATTCATGTGTCTGCACCTTGATAGGAAGATTGAACAACTGGTCTCGGCTAGGATGGTCTATTGGAACAGATGGCCTTTCCAACTTGCTGGCCCCAGAGCTCCCAGATATAGTACTCTAGCGAAGAAGGTGGAATTTACATGGCCATTATGATCTAGTTTTGAAAGTTATGTAGTGTCACTTCTGCCATATTCTGTTGGTTGAAGTAGTCACAACCCACCCAGATTCAAGGGTCAAGGACAGAGGCCCCATCTTTGGTAAGGAGGAATGTCAAAGAATTTGCATCCATGTGTTAATACTTTCACTGGGGTTGTTCCAGTGCCTCTCAAGGGATTCAACAACCTCTGAGGTGGAGTTGGTGAATCTTTCACGATTGCCATGGTATTAAAGAACTCAGAGGATGTTTAGGGAACTTCTACCCCTATACTGTAGAGATGAGGGTCCTTAGGCCAGAGGAGGGAGTTGAGGAGTGGAGCTTGACGTAGAACAGTTGAGGAAACTGAGGCCAAGAGCAAGAGCTTGACCCACAAGTGATGGCACACTTGCATTTTCCATCATTCATGATATTAAGGAGAATTTGGACATCTGCAGCTCCCAGATAAAATGCAAAACCAATTTTGGCCTTTTTTTTTTTTTTTTTTAAGATTTTTTGATGTGGATGATTTTTACCGTCTTTATTGAATTTGTTACAATATTGCTTCTGTTTCATGTTTTGGTTTTTTTGGCCCCAAGGCATGTGGAATCTTAGCTCCCTGACCAGGGATGGAGCCCACACCCCCTGCAATGGAAGGCTAAGTCTTAACCACTGGACTGCCAGAGAAGTCCCTTTAGCCTTTTGTTTTAACCTTTTCCACCCTATTTCTTGCCATTAGTTGTAGGATGCAGTCAGGGGCCAACAGACAATGAAGAACCATGTGATGGGATAAGTGTGTGCATTAGCTCAGGACGTGGACATTGTTACTCATTATAAACGTGACCCCAGGATCTAGAAAGAAGGGACCTGCTCATGAAACCAGACCCACACGCAGGCTACTTGTAGTAAACATTCCACACAGACGGACAGATATGCTTAAGTTACTTTTGGGTAAATTTCATAAGGTGAATTGAATCCATTCAACTAATATTTGTGTTTCCCCTAGAAGATTCTAGTGAATACACACCTTTAGACATTGCTGAGGCAGGAAGACAGCTTGGACGTTTGAATCAAGATGCCAGCAAGCAGGGTTTGCAAGCCAAGCAAGCTGTTCCAGAAGGCTCCTAAATAAGGCCTTTCCTTGTTCGAGTGGGCTGCTCTTATATACAGCAGACAGGAGAGGGATCAAGAAAAGTCTTTATAAACAATTTAGTGTCGTTACTTCTTATAAACACAGTGAGGTTTCATCTCCCTCAAAGGGAGGATCTGGCTCATTCTGGAAATTTATACGAGGGCACTAAATGTTCTACAGTCTGGCAACATCTCCATGGCCTTCACAATTCCTAGAAGATCCTACCTACTGCCATCCCCGTCAGACCACGAGATCTTGAGGGCTGATTCTAGGCTATTCATTCGTTGCTAATCCCCACAGTGTATGACAAAGGAACAGACACACAGTAGGAGCTGGATTAAGTAAAAAGTCTTTGCTGGGTAATTAAATGTGAAAAGTCCTGGCACACAGTGGGCAGTCAGTGACTGTGAGTTGCACCTGAGTATTCATTTGCTGATGGAATCCTTGCATTTTGAGTTATAAAGGGCATTTATACATTAAGGGGTAACCTGGATAAAGAGGGGGTGGGCCAGAAGAGAAAAGAAGAGGCCAGAATAATGAGCCCAACCTTGCAATTCTCTCAATAATAAGGCAGAGGCCCCAGGAGGCAAGCAGAGCAGGAGAAAGAGGTTGCCTAGTGTTTTGGGGAGAGAAAAGCTTAAGTACCAATAATTACCCTCCAGAGGCTGAATGTTCCCCATCTAACTAAGGACACCAGCAGAGCATATCCCAGACCTTCTCTAAGTATAGAGGGGACATTTTGGTTTCCAGTTACAGACTTTAAGGCTACAGTCACCAGGGATTCTCTCTAACGCTTTTTGTGGCTTGAAAAAATACTGCCTTCCAATTTACTTTTCCAGAGGACAGAGCAATTCTCTTACCTACCTCTTCCTGTCAGTGGTAAGATGGTGGAATTATCTAAAAGGGAAATGAAGAGAATTTAGAAACATGGAACGCATGTGTATATATATGTGTGTGTATACATGTATATACACACATATAAACACACAGGATATTACATTCTAGCAATGGCTGTATTTATAATCTTCCTTCGGGTGGAGGTAGAGATTCTTGCATTTCTGCATTCCTTCAGTAGATTTTAAGTGCCTACTATGTGCCGGTTATCATGTTATCTGCTAGGGCTTCAGGGATGAGTGAGACATAGCAATAGTACATGACCTACGGGCAGTTTCAGATTAGAAGTGAAAATAAAAAGAGGATCGGAAAAATGGAAATGTGGGGAGGTTAGAAAATCCCTGAGTATCTCCTGAGGTCATGAGGCTCACACAGCCCTTTCCTATGTCCCAAGAAGTGAGGACAGTGTTGGTGACGGTGCTGTTGTATGATTTCTGGTAATTGTGTTGCCACCGAGCACACTGTATAAGCTGACAGTGTGACCCCGAAACACAATAAAAATACAACTATTTCTTTCACCTTTTGACCTGGTTCTAGAACCTGATTAAAGGACTCTTGGTGTGAAGCCTAAACGCATAGGGGAGAGAATTTGGTTTGTGGCCACAAAGACCTTACTTCACACTGTTGTAGCCATGGGATCTTGACAGAGTAACTTGAACTCTGCATCTGAGTTCCAACAACTTGAAAATAACAATAATACCTACCCCACGTGGTTGCCGCATTAGACGACAAACATGTCCAGGTGTCTGAGATATAATGAGTGTTGCATTAAGTGGCTCTTTTCCACTCATAAATGTTTCTGTAACGCTGTGACTGCATTTCTCTTAACAATTAGTATATGATGCCAAAAATGTAAATGAGTTGGAAATGGAGGTATTAGCCTAAACAGATAGCAAAAGTATAGTAAAATAAAGCTCAGCCTGAAACCCCAAAGGCATCTTGGGCTTTGCTTCCTATCAATAGTCATTAGTGATTTAAAATGGAATCACTTGCAAAACAATTGGTAAAAGGGTGATAATTTTTCATGCTCAGGAAAGATGACCCATTTGGGGCTTCAAAATTAACAGAAAGAAGTAGTATTGTCAATATGACAGCAACACAGCCCATAAATGATCTGATCTCAGCCCCTTTGTCTGCTGGGAGGTCTCTGGAGTCAGTTCCCAGCACCTTAAAAGATAAAGGTTGACCTTGCCCCTCTTGCCTAAATAATAATTTATAGATGTGTAAACATTTACCACAACAATTACAGGTCGGCCTAATGAAATTCCAGGAGCACAAGTCACAAAAGACCTGAGTGCGCGTCATAAATTCAGAATCGATCTCCGCAGGCCGGGATCTGCCAACAACTACAACTCAAGGCAAACTCAAGAGCAGACCTGTTCTGGGGGACAGGGCACTGGCGGTTTTATGGTCTGACCCCCTTAAAGGATTTGGACATGCATGTGCCAGGTTCCGAATGCTAACTCTGTGATATCCTTCACTTGGAAATCACTTAACCTTTAGAAGCCTCTGTTTTCTCATCTGTAAAACGGGTGGGTGGGCTTGGGGCTTCCTTGCACGGTAGTTGTGAATATGAACAATCACTGCACTCACTCATTTTGTAAGTACTCATTAACTCCGATATATGTGACTGATCATTAAACAACAACAACCAGCGTTATCATCACTGCTGGAAATTCATTCCTCAGGGATTTTGTTATGAGTGTAGCAAGTTTATTCCTGAGGAAGTTAGAGGACTAGAAGAAAAACAGGATGCTGAGAAGAGGAAGGAAGCTACGAGGACCTCTCCCAAGCCGCCAGGAGACTGGTGTTGGGGGTTAAGCAAGAATCCAAAGGAAAGAACATCTCTCTTGCTCCACACAAATAGAATTGTTAAGGGGAACAGACATGAGCCAAGGGTGTCTCCCTCGCCAGGGCCTTTGCTAGAGATGCCCTGAAGTCACATCATTTACTCCTCACAGTAATTCCCTTGAGTTCACTATTGCCATCCCCACTGAACTATGAGATAATTGAGATTCCAAGAGGTTAAACCCAAAGAAATAGAAATAAGTGAAAAGGGGGCCTTTATTATAGACTAATGAATTTGGGGGTAACCTGTGAGGGCAAATGCCTCCCAAAGTCTAGAGGCAAGTGCCAAGGGGTGTGTGACTATAGATAGAATAAAGATGTCCAGTGTGCAGAAAGACCCAGACCCCAGATCTGGGGAGAAAATGCTCATGCAGCCCAGGTAAGAGCATCCAGTTCAGAGAGCAGGAAAGGCCGGCACCTGCCAGCCTCCTCTGGGAGGTTCCCGAAACAGGACAGAGACCAGCCTGTTTCTCCCGCCAGCAGGGCATCCAGATGGCGCCCTACGTGGTAAAGAGGAATATTCAGGAAAATGACTGCCTCTAACACTTCAGGGGCTGCTATTGTTGGCTGCTTTTAGCAAAACCTGACCCTATTTTTTTTTAATGCAAATGCAAGACAAGTACCCTGAATGCCACACTCAGGGAACACTGTGTCCCTGATTAACCCTAAATGTGACTATTCAGTGTGTGTACTTTTCTTTTCCTTAAGTATAAACCCCATTTGTGGAGAAAGATTTGTTCCAGCTGATTGCTTGGCTACAAATCTCATCCCTGACAGACAGACAGACAGACAGACATATATATATCATACCCTTGATTTTTAAGAGTATTCTGGGGTAGAGAATCTATGATCAGTTGATCCACGTCCTGGGTAACCTCTACTCTCTTTCAAGCTACCCAGATTCGGGAGTACTTTAAAGGAACCATCCCCTGGTAAACGCCAGTGGTAAACAGTCAAGTTCGCAGAAGCAGATCTCCTGGGATAGAAGCCCAGTGAGGCCACTGGCCATGTGCATATGACCACTGACAAGTTGCCAAACCCTCTGCCTTCCAGTCACTCAGATATCATCAGAATTGTGGGGATTTAAAGTATTTATGCAAAACACTTAAAACAGTTCCTGACACATAGTGCGCCCCCAGGAAATCTTAGCTAGATGACCACTGTCCTTGCAGAATGGGGGGAGGCAGCTCCCGTGCTCTGCTCTGCAGGTTAAGATGCTCTCTTAAACCGCAGGCACCCATCTCTGTGCTCTCTGGATCTGTTACACTAACACGAAGGCTGAGGACTTCTTAAGTGCCAGGTATCCCGCTATGAATTTTACAAGCATCATCTCAGTCTAGCTCCTGCTAGGCTGCCTGAAGCACAACTGCGTGATTCCCATATCATACGTGGGAGGCACAGAGAGGTGACCCGGCAGGTCCAGAGCCTGAGCCATTCAGCTTCCGGCTCTGCAGACGCTCTGAGCTGCTGCTTCCTGTGGCCCCCTGACCTGCCGTCCCCCTCTGACCTGGGTCAGGCAGGATGCTGATGTAAGGGGAAACCTTAGCGAAATGACATGACTTTCACAAAGACACAATGAATCCCAAAGAAACTTCTGGGAATAAGAGAAGAGAGTCCTGGGAGGCGCCCCTGATTCCTCCAGGGCAAAGCGGGAGCAGAGGACAGGAGATAGCAACAAAACCCAAGGCATAGACTCCCAAAGAGGACATACTTGTGTGATTCCATTTATAAGAGATTCACAAACAAGGTACTTATCAGAACAGTGGTGGCCTGTGGGGAGCAGGTATTGACTGGAAAGGGGCTGGAGGGGACCTTCTAGGGGGATGGAGATGTTCTATATCTTGTTGGGGTTTTGGTTACATGGTGATACATTTGTCAAAACATCACTGAATTGCATTCCATCGTGTGTGATTGTTGACCTTAATAATAATTTTGTAGAAGATGCAGAACAGAGAAGGGTGGAATGGAACAGGAGAGGTGGTAGCAGGAGATCATCAGAGTGATGGAGTAGGGGGCGGGGCGCATGCGTGGTTGTGACACAGGAGGGACTGCCTGTTTGCAAGACCCAGAGTCAGAATGTACTCTGCCCAGCCATCTGTCCCTCACACTGGCACGATCTGAGCTTTGGGAGCCTCTAGGGGTCCATGCCACCTTGTCAGTACCCCCATCTTTCACCCCATGGTCCAGCCTCCGTTCACATCATCTTGGTAGAAGTTGAAGGGAAACCCCCAAAACGAATGAAAATCCTTTCTCGGTCCCAGCACATGGATTCCTGCAAATCCACCATGTCTCCCTCTGTCAGCTGATACCCCAATCTCCATGGGAGGAGCCCCCTTGAAACTCACACTGGAGACTAGACAAGGTGCCACCAATCTTCCCTGCAGCCCAGGAACCAGGAAGTTCATGGTCTGGACTCCCCCATCCTGGGTGAGTTTTCTGGTCATATTGAGATAAGGTAACATTGAGCCCTTGCCCTCCGGCATTATTTGAGGAATCTAAAGGTCTTATAGAGGCCTGGCTCCCATTCAGTGCCAAGCCCAGGATCTCGAGCGCTCTTATTTTCACTGTAATGTTTTAAATTACTCGATGTGTATTGTCCTCTGCCGCCAGACTCCTGGCCCCAGTCATTTATATCCTAGCCACACTTGCCACTGAGAGTGACCAAAATATATGAGCTTCTGTCTCACGTGCATGCTTCTATATTTGTTATTCCCTCTGCCTAGGGTATGTTTCTTCCTACTTTATCTTTCCAGCAAGTTGCTAATCTCTCTCAAGGTGAAGTTCATCTCCCAATGTCTGCAAATGTTCTGCAAACACACACACACCCAACGGTGCTAGCCCCACCCCTACCCCTGTCATCACATCATTCACAGCACCTCATTGGCCACTTGTCTCCCTCACTAGGCAAGAGCTACTTAATAGCAGGGGAAAGGAATCCTTCGCTGTTTCATCCTCAGAGCCTGGCGCGCAGGAGGTCATCAGTAACTGTTAAGGATGGAGAATGTGCACACACACGCTCACAAAAAAAATAATAAAAAGTGCTCTGCAAAGACCTTCCTCCTTCTGGGTCCAGAGCCCCCTGCTAGGGATACCCTTCTGGGCTGGAGGTGGGGCAAGTGGACGTTTGCTAACCATACCTCTTCCATCCACCAGGCCTTCCAGATCTATCAAAGGCAGGACCTTCTGCACCCACAGGATCCTGGGGCAGGGAAGTCTGTTCCATCACCTACAGCTGTTGAATTGAAAAAGATGCTTTCCCCATGTTTTAGAGGGGGAAGGCAGTTGTTCTTCAGCCTGCAGTTTACATGGCTAAGTTTCTTTGTCAGGACTTTTTTCTTCTTTCCTTCTTTATTAGTATTACTATTAATTCTAAACTCCTAAAAATAAAGGGTATCAAAATGAGCAGTGGAGAGTGGAGCCTTGTTAAACACTGAAATTCTGGGCCTGTGCTGGGGACACACTTCCAGAGTCTAGGGTAGCACTGCCGAGGATCCAGGGAAGGCCTTGCTGCAAGGTTGCCATGGCAACGGAGCTGTCACAGATCCAGGGCTTTGCTGGGTAAGCACAAATGGATGGCATTCAGGCTCCCTCTTTTCATTTGAAAATTACCACTAATTTGCAATTAGTTGGAGGAAAATTAGAGATGGAGGAAAGGGAATTGCTCTTTTTAGCAAACAGCCACCACCACTGAAAATTGACTTTTCTCCTGAGTCATGGTGGAGAGGAAAGAAAGCATGTCGCTGTAGAGAATAAGGGCTTTGCAGCTAGATCAAAGGACTACAGCTTGGTTCTCTCATATCCTGACTGCGTGACCTTGGGGAAGTCTCTCAACCTCTCTGGCTTTCCTTTCTTCAGTTATGAAACCTGTATAAACACATCCACCTGCACGGCTGATGGGAAGGTTAAATGAAATAACAGAAGTCAAGTCTCAGGCACAGAGGAAGTGCGCGGCTAACTGATATCACTACTTGAGGTTTTCATTCATTCACAGTCTTCTGTCCTTCCCTTGCCGTTCCCTTTATTTATCCAATTCCATCATTCCCCTAGTACCTATTTAGCACATGTTCTAGAAACTGTAGCTCTTCGCATCAGAGACCCATAAGCAGTCATGGGTCAGAATCACGTCCTCCCTACAGCTGTGCAGGACCGCCCTCACTCACCACCTTCTCCAGGATGGCCATCCAGGTCTCAATCAGCATCTTCTCCTCTGCATTCTGCCCACTGATGTAAAGATTCTTTTGGCTCTAAGTGCAAAGTCTTCCTTGGTCCTTTTAGGAGAGGAAAGTCCCAAGGAGCTGAGGTTCACAGGGCCAACAGCCTAAAGTGACACCAAAGGCAGGGACCGTGGGGGGAGGAGACTCAGGACTTGCTAAGTCCAGGTGTCCCTGGGCTCTGAGATCTTCCTGAACAAGGACTGAGCCCTCTTTGTCTCCGAGGTCCCACCCACAGGACCATCGTGCACCAGATCACCAACTATCTGGGGAGAGCATGGTAGGACAACCTTCCCATGGGCCCTTCACTCTGCCTGGTGGGCTCTTCTCCCCGACCTTGGAGAATACCCATACTTCAGCCTTCAAGTCTGAGCCCGCAGAGTACATGGGAAAGCACCTCTCTTGCTCTCTTTTTCTGTGCACACAACCCCACTCCAAACCAAGAGAAGAAGTATAGAGCTGGTCCAAAGGAGAGAGGTGCTGGAGGTTTTTCCAACAAGCCCTGTTATCCCTCATCCCTGAGGTCGGGTGGCATCGTGGTTAGGGGCCCGGGCTGCACCAATGTCCTGTCTCCATCCATGGTATGACCTCGCACAAGTTACTTCTTGAAGCTGTAGTTCAATCACATTTGCAAAAATGAGTAATGATGATATTTCCAGGGTACATCCCTGCTGTCTAAGTTTGATCTGCAGGTCCAGGAGTAAAAACTGTTCTCTTTCAAAAACTGGGACTCAAACCAGTAAGTGCAGCCATGAGCACGAGAGAACGGTGATGAGAGCAGAGAACCTGAGCCGTCAGCCTGCACAAGCCTTAGACAGTAAACTGGAGGGAAACCAAGACCGCCACGCTGCAAAGAACCCAGCATCCAGAGCAGCGGCCGGCAGCATTTCCAGCTCCCCTTCTTCCCATTAGAACGGGTGACGTGGACTCACGAAGAATTAGCCACCCACATCGTGAGCCACAAGCAATTATGAATTCTATTACCCAGCAACTTGGCCAAGAAGCCTCTGGCTCACCCTCAGACAAGAAAAGTCCCACCCAGCCAACAGAGGCACCTGGGAAAGAGAACGGTTCATAGGGATGGAAGGCTGGCTGATCAAGTCCTTCATCAGCACCAGGCTGAGCTCTTACCATGATACCTTCCCCCTCTTTGGTATGAAAGTGGCAGGGTGAGAAGAGGGCAGAAGGGGTCAGAATAACCATTTTTGAAGGACTATTCCACTGTGGGAGCCTACGGAGGTGATCTAATCTCTTTGGGCTCCATGTGCCTCCTCTATCAAATTAGGATGATACCCTTGTAAGGGAATAAACGTGTGTAAAGCAGCTAGAGAAGCCCTCTGCATCCTATTGTCTTTGATGATGGATACTGGCAGCATCAATGAGGGTGACCTGAATAAGGCTTTGTCATCATGCAACGGCTCACATTTTTCAAACACTGGATCTACCAAGCTTGGGGACTTACCAAGCATTATCTCATTTAATCCTCAAAATAACTGACAAAGATATTCTTATTACCCGCCCCCCACTTGCCAGGGTGATTGAAGCTCAGGATGAAATAACTTGCCCACAGTCACGCTGCTTCTGGCCCTTCTGACTCCAGAGCCTGTGTTCTTAACTCCCATCCCATCCCACCTCCATTAACCTAGATAACTTACTGAATTGAGGAACTTCGAGGGGCTTTGGATCTGCATTTCACAGCAGTAATTTCAGAGCATTGTATACGGTAAGTACTACAAGTCTTACTACAGGTTACGTTTTCTCTTAATAAGGATCTGAGGGCATATAGCATGTGAAAGGAGTACTTTGTACGCATCACACCAAGGTGTGACCAATGTCTGACTCATGCTGGGTGTTCGGCTAAGGTTGACCCTTGTAAATAATTCAGCTTCCACTAGAACACTTTCACCAGTACCTCTCACCACTGAACAATACAGCTACTCAAAGAATTCCCTTAGACTTTATTTTTCTGTTTCTGTAAGGTCAGTAGTAATGTCCTTTAATTTGTTTTTTATTCTAGTATTTTGAATATTCTCCATTTTTTCTTAGTTAGCCTAAATAAATGTTTGTCAATTTTGTTGGTCTTTTTGAAAAAACAACATTTGGTTTCATTGATTCTCTGTTGAATTAATTTACACTCTGATCCTTATAATTTTCTTCCTTCTGCTTGCTTGGGTTTGTTTGTTCTTCTATGTTAGTGTCTTAAGATAGGAGGTTAGGATGTTGAGATCTTTATTTTCAAAAAATATAGGGATCTACAGCTATAAATTTCCCTCTCAGCACTGATTTAGCTGCATCACGTAAGTTTTGGTATGTTTTTATATTCATTTTCATTCATTTCAAAATTTTTTCTAATTTTTCTTGTAATTTCCTCTATGACCTACTGGTTATTTAGTAGCATGTTGTTTAATTTCCACATATTTGTGAATTTCCCAAGTTGCTTTCTGTAATGAACTTCTAATTTCATTACACTGTGACCAAAGACCATACTTCACACAATTTCAATCTTTTTTACATTTACTGAAGCTTTTTTATGGCTTAGAATATGGTAGATTTTGTAGATCCATTTGCACTAGAGCAGAGTGTATTCTGCTGTTGGGTGGAATGTTCTATAAATATGTTATCTTTAATTTGTATACAATGTTGTTCAAATCTTCTGTTTCCTGGTTCGTTGACATACAGTTTTTCATAGTATTCCCTTATACTTGATTTTTTAAAAATTTCTGTAAGGTCAATAGTAGTATCTCCTCTTTCATCTCTGATCTTAGTAAATTGAGTCTCTCCTATTTTTTTCTTAGTGGGGTATTAACATCTCAAACTTTTATTTTTGAACTTTCTATTTCTCTCCTCAATTCTATCAGCCTTTGCTTCATGTATTTGGGGGCACTGTTGTTAGGTGCATACATGTTTATACTTGTTGTGACTTTCTGATAGACTGATCATTACATCACTATAAAATAATCCTCTTTAACTCTAGTAATATTTTTTGTGTTAAAGTCTACTTTGTCTGAGATTTGTATAGCCACTCCAGTCACTGCATTTTTATAAGGGGTTAAATGAGTTAATCCATATGCATCATACAGAAAAGCATGTGGCTCAGGGCAAGTGTTTGGTAAGTATTAGCTATACTGTTACCTATGGGACACTGCTGGAGTGGCCTTACATGCCCCTGATCTCAGTTAAGCCTCATCACATCCAAACCTGTGGTGCAAACAATTTTCTATATTTTACAGAAGAAAAAAGGAGAAACAAAGAGCTCAAGTAGATTGTCCAAGATCCTCAAGCCAACTGGGTGATCCAGTTGGATCTTTTCTACTCCAAAGCCCATCCTCTCTTCTGTATGCTCTGCCTGAGATGTTGTGGCCAAATCAGTTACCCACAGGATCTTAACTTTATAGTCAAACTGAAGACAAATTGCAGTGATCAAGAACAGGGACTTGGATGTCCTAAGAGTTTACAGTAAATCTTGGAACCACTATTCACTGACTGGAGGACCTTCAGTAAGTTCTTTAGCCTGTGCATGGCTCAATTTTCTCATCAGTAACTTGGTGATTCTGATGGTGCCTCCTCTAAAAGGCCATTACAAGGATTCACTGTGATAATGTCAGTAAATTTCCTGGCATCTAGAGATCAGTAAAAAGTTGGCTGTTATTAATATTTATTATGATTATTACTATGGTTAGCTAAAGGGAGAAGAGGTGCACTAATATACCTACCAGAAAATGTAAGAACTGCCACAAGGTAGACAAGAGGAAGATATGTGTGTGTGTTTGGAGAAAGAAGAAGTCTCCCCTGACTCAAGGACCATCAGAGGATTCCTAAGAAGTGTTATATTCCTGTAGGACCTTGAAAAAGGTACAATGAGGACAGATGAACAGGGCATGACTGGCTTGGTGAACAGCAGAGCCAAGGCACAGAGATAGGTAAGTACTTAAACAGCAGGGAATGGGAAACATGCTGGAATTCCCCATCAGCACAGCTCTGGCCTCCTTTGAGAGTACCATCCTAAACACAAGGTGCCATAAAAATCTAAGTATCTCAGTAAAAGGAAGAACAGATGGCCCAATGTAGAACAGGAAGGAGCTATATCACAAGGCAAGAATCTACATTTCCCCCACTCCACCCCACCACTGTTCTCACCTGTCCTATTTGCCTTTATCTCTGATGAGTTTACTCAGAACTCACCTGCCTGGCGCTAAAAGCTCTGTAGGGTGCAGAGGGTAGGTTTGGGGAAGTAACATCCTGCAAAACTAAAAACTCCCCTCAGTTCTGTGCTCAGCCAACAACACAGATTTCTTCAGCCCAGAACTGCCATGGCATCCCTTGAGTCTGAACCAGAGGCAAAGGAGTGAGTGATCCAGCTGGGCTCCAGGGGAAGGGGCACGAGAAGGTGCTGGGACCTCACATCCTTCAGCACCACCCTGGAGAGTGGTGGTCTATGGATATTGGTCCCCCAACCCCTCCTTATCAATTCTGCCACTATGATCACCCTCACAGAGCACCCTGACCTCCCATTTGTGGAAAATGAGGGATGTCAGCATAGGGGGCATCAGCGTGCACTGCCACTTTCTGAGACACACCCTCCCTCCAAGCTGCTCTGTGGGGCTTTGTGCTCAACAATTTCACAGCCATGATTTTGTGTCCTCCTCCTAACAGTCCACCTGTTGGTTGTTCCTTTTTAAGGGATTCTTATAATCCAAGAGAGGCTCAAAGAGGCAAAGCCACCTGCCTAAGGTCATGAGGTCATAAGTGAGGGAGCCAAAAGGTAACCCCACCCCCACAGGACACCAGACAGCTCAGTGTGGCCCCTGGAGCACACCGGGTGTGGCAAAGCTGAATCTAAGGAGCCAGGTATTATATGGTGGCATCAGATCACAGACCATCTCAGGGGGACGTAAATAGAAGGAGGCAGGGGCTGGAGGGGAGAGCCAATGGGCAGGTGGAGAGTCTCACCAACAGCCTCCAGTGAGCTGAGCAGGCAAGGCAAGGCCATCTTCAAGGCCACATCAGAATGTGGAAGGTACCTCGCCTTTAATCCCACCAAAGGGCCAAGCCCAGCCACCAGGAATCTAGCCCCACGGAGTTGGAGGGGAAACTCAGACGTGGGCTCAAGCCTCCAGTCCGTGACAGGAGGGACTGGCAAAACCAAAGGGGCAGGATTAACATTAATGGAGCCCCTACTACTTGTCAGAAGCTCTCATGCCTTTCATTTCCTTGTAGTCCCTGCTGTGGCCCAATAAGGGGGTAGTCTGTCCCCTAGTATTATAGATGAGGATGCTACAGCCATGATAAGCTAGTTGATCACAAGTTCTATGCCCCCTCCTTCTGTGGCACACTGGTGGATGACACTTCGCAGCACCTGACTTTTGGGGGGTGGGGGCACGTGACTGAGTCCTGACTGATGGAATTGGACACAAGGTATAGAGGTCTCAAACATACTCCTGGGTCCTCATATTTGCCCACAAGAGCCTCCATTCCCTTCCCCCTCTTCATTTGTCTGCTGGCTGGACACAGATGATAAAATGCAGGATTCAGAAGCCCCCATGAATGGCAGAGCCCCGAGATAGAAGGAGCCTGGGTCCCTGAGTGACAGCACTGAGCAAGAAGAGATAGAGCCCTGGGCGGAAGCCCAGGAGACATGGCCCTCCAGATACCCTGCTGTGAGCCCTGCTGCTCCATCATTTCCCCACTGTAGCCTTGGCTTCCCCTTCTGCATAAGATAAGGGTGGGACCAGATGATAGCCAAGGCTCCTCCAAAGAAGGCTGCCTTTCAGGGATGTGCACGCTGCTTTAAGCAAAGGAGGAAGAAGAAAGGCACTGAGGACTCCTCCTCCATCCCATGGGCTCCGCTGCCTTTCTCTGGGGCTGTCTGCCAGGCCTGGTGTGGCACCTCCATCAGAATTGAGGACACCCGCAGGAGCGGCGCTGGTACCCTTTACAGACTTCCCAGCATCGTCACTGATAAGCTGGTTCATCTTCACATCCAACAGGCATGGCCCACGTAGCTCCACCACAAGGACACCAAACCCCATCCACAGCTTCTCCTGCCCCCTGTGGGCCTGAAGGTCCAGCACCCCTGGAGGCATGAGGCTGAGTGATCCTTGTCCTCCTTCCTTCTTGCCTGGACACTCATTACAGGGCAGTGACATTTCATTTTCCGGGGCTCCCAGCCAGTTCCACTACGCTCTGGTCCCCGGAGACCTGTGGAAGTGGTGGAGAAGACACCAGCTTCCTGCCCGGGGCCATGAGGGCCATTTCTGCCGCCTGGAGCTCTACACAGGGGACACGCCTGGCTTCTTCAACCCTCCCTTGGTTATTTGTTAGTGGCGTTATTTCTCTTCCCCTCTCGCTTCTCCGTCTCCCTCCCGTGAATATCTGTTTTAACAGTCACTCTCCAGAGGCATTTGTCTGCTGGGAGAATCGCAGCTGACAGCAAAGGTCACCGTGACCAGTTCTGGCTCGCCGCATACAAATGTGCCTTTTAGCCGTGGGCCCTGCAAAGAAGGAACGGGGCCTATTATTGATAAATCCTTGAAAAGACTCTAATGTATCTTCATTTCAGGGAAAACAACTGCCTTCAAGGTTGCACCAAGAAAATAAAGCAGGAGGCCTGGTGAAGGATGTGAGAAGTTGGCATTTTCCCGAAGATTAAAAGATAATAACACTTCTATTAGGATCACTCCGCCACACTGTATTGATCTCATCAGGGGAGCCACTGCAGGTCTAATATGAACAGAGCGCGTTCTGGAATTAATCACGGGGGGTTTTATTACGGTTCATAGGGCGTTTCATTCAAGCTGCATCGTTAGCAATATTTATGGCCCCACTCCCCTGCCGTTATTAAGTGCAAGTGGGCCTCGTGGAGCTGGGCCTGCTGGGTTAGAACACAAAGTCATTCTTCAAAAGTAAATCTTATCTAAACTGTGCACACAAAGCCAATTACGTTTTGATTTACATGTTAATTCTGCTGCAGATGCCCCATACTGAAGCAGGGGGGCCAGATGGACCATGTCTGGCTGGAGATGGGACCTCGGACAAGCTCCTCGCCTTCACTCTGCCTCAGCTTCCAGATCTGTAGAATGGGGTGGACAAAACCTGCCCCCCAGCAGGAGAATTAAAGAGACAGCACACAGAACATCTGACATAACACCTGACAAGGGAGGAGCAGGCAAAACCCGGCACCGCTCTTCTTCCTGATAGAAGCATTATCCCTTCTTTCTGGAGACCTTACCTGACTTGAATTCTGCAGAGACCGGTCTAAGCAAAAATTCCAGCGAAAATAGGCTGCATTTGTTTTAATCCCAAACCTAAGATAAATACGTGAGCGTGTGTTAGGACTCACGGAACCTAGCTCCTGGTTTAACCAACTTCCACCTCCTGTCCTTTCCTTGTAGATCAGGGATGCCGACGTTTACCCCACAATGTGGGGCAACCCGTCAGCTCTGGGGTAAAGACTATCCTAAATCTCACTGAATTGTTTTGAAAATTACACAAAATAGATTTGAAAGGGCTTAGTCTCGACCTTACACAGAATACGCGCTCCATAACTCAAGACTGTGTCATGAGTAGGAGTCATATACTAGTAATATAATAGTCATAATACTAGTAAGCATGGCAGGACTAGTACCCATGGTGGTAAAATTAGTAATTACAGTGGTAGTAGCAACAGCAGCAAGTAGTGCTACTAGTTGTAATGGTGCTAACGGTAGTAGTAGTACTGGTAGTAACAATAAGGTAATAGTGGGGGTAGTAATGGTGGTAAAGAAGTACCCGAGTCCCAGTCCTCATTACCTGTGTGACGTAAACCAAGTCAGTTAACGTCTCTGAGCCACAGGCTCATCGTTTGTAAAATGGTAGTAAAATCACCTAACCCTCATGGATCTTGTCTGTATCAAACCTTACTTTGTAGGTAAAGCTCTGTCTGGCCCACAGCAGGCTCAGAAAGCATCCATTTCCTTCCCTATCAGCCTCCACCTATTTCTACTCTCTTGCTTACTCCCTGCCCTGAGCTTCTGAGTCTCTTCGTGACTGCACGTCTGGAATCTGTCTTTGTGATTGCTATAATGGGAAAAGCACCAGATCGGGAGGCTGGTGAATGGGGTTTGATGCTGGGTCAAAGACCTACAACTCGTATCTCCATCCCAGGGCTGATGGGAAGACTAAGTGAGAAGATGCAAGTAAGCCCTTCCCACGGGCCTGGTCGCCACAGGCGTTCTATGCCCGATGCCTCTAGAAAAGGCCCTTCACTGTCCTGACCTCAGTTTCCCCGTGTACACGGTGGGAGTCTATTTAAAGTGAGCACCAAATCAAGGAACCTGCTAGAGCACTTCTTAGGACAAAGGGCTTCCATTGTCTCTCCATTCACAGAGCCTGATATAGTCCCTTGCACACAACAGGCGTCCAGTTAACAATTCTTCCATCATTCGGGCCTCGTAAGAATTCCCTTCCACATCACCACAATTAAGAGGCCACGTGGTGTTTTCTGAGTGAGTATCTCCAGCATCAAGGGGTTCATCACCCTGAGATTCAGCCCGCGTCCTCGTTAAACAATTAGAGTTTTCAGACGTGCAGTTGAAATCTACATCTTCATAAATGCCACCCTTCAGGCCAGGCCTTCGGAATCCCATGAAACACTCTGGTGTGGCAGTGCTCCAAGCGTCCCATTAGCTTCGCTCAGCCTCCCTTTTTTACTGGCTAGACGACCCCAGTCCCTTAACCGTTATGTTCAAGACACGGCTCATTCCCTTACCAACCCAGCAAGCACCGAGTACCTGCGCAGCAGGCCAGGCCTGTGCCGGCACTTAGGAACACAGCGACGGCAAACGACAGGCCCTCCGTGCAGAGCGAACGACCCCGCTCACAAGTGTCTGCTGTGACTTGGCTACCCTCCCAGCTTCCTACTCTGGATTCCCATCCACAGGTGCAGGCCCTGGAGCTGAGCCCCAGCCCAGGCAGTCGGACCAGTTCAGAGAGACATCCGACCCCTAGCCCAGCCCCAGTATGTAGTAAATATCCAGGAAGGTATGTTGAATGAATATTTCCTACCTGGATATCACCTTCCTCCTTCTAAAGGCATATGGTCACTAATGTTCTTATCTTATAGGAAAGGCCAAGCAAGCAGCCGACGTGGAATGGGTCCCACAGGACAGAGTTTGAGCATTTCTGACTTGGACCAGTGAATCTAGGAGTGTGCAAAGCCAGAACACAAGAGAGCAGGAGTCTGCTAGCCAGACAGGAGGCTGACAGGGGTCTGAGCACTGAAGGACAGCATGAGATAGAAGTGTCTGGCAGGAAGGTTGATGCCAGCACCCTAGGGTGGAGTAGGGGGGCTGTGTGCTCATGCAGTGAGCTGGGGGCAGCGTCAGAGAGTAAGGACAGAGAGAGTAGAGGGGGAGAGTCAGGTGAGCAAGCTGGAGGGAATGGCTGTCAGCAACGGGGAAAGTGATGCAACTTCTGATGGACACGTGTGTCCCCGGGGCCAGCTGTGGGTGTGAAGGTCAGAGGCGCGTGAGCCTGGGCTGTGGCAGCCACCACCTGGGCTTCCTGGAGCAAATCAGGAACTAGGAGATAGAACAAGTGAGGGAAAGGCGGAGGCGTGGGGGAGAGATGGGGAGAGAGAGGAAACAGTGAGGGTAGGGAAGAAGAGAACAGGAGATAGGGTGGGTAAGACCAAGGAGATCGATGGCGTACGCGAACATTAAACAGCAACCTTGCGAGCACTTTCATAAACCTGGTTTATTGCGTAAGTCATCTTTACCATAAAATAGATTTCCAGTTCCCTCCACCCCAGTCTCCCAGCTCTGGGGCCTGATAAACGCAGCCGTGTGGCCGGTGTAATCTGAGCCTCGTAAATCCGCGGGCTCCGCTGGCTTCACGCCAAGCCCAGGTCGAACTTCCAGGGGGCCCTGGGGCTGGAAGCACCCCACCCTGCCCAGAACACGCCCCCCACACAGACCCCAGAAATAGATGCTAATATCCACGGAAGAAAAGAGTGCTGGTCACGTGTTCATTTTTTAGCTGGGGAAACCCACCTCTGCAGGAAGCGGCATAAAGAGAGCATCATGGATTTGGAAGAAACACCTGAGCCCATCACTTAAAGCGCCAGTCACCCGAACACTCCTACCCTTCTATCTGACACGGGAAGCGGCTGGTTGAGGGCAAAGAGACCAGAAGGGCATTCCAACATGTAGTCAGAAGCGCATCGGGGGCTACCATGGAAGACCAGCTCATTCTCTGTAATACTGAATCCAGAGACTAATCTTAGGGGATTTACAGAGCAACTTGTGAAAATAGTTTTTGATTCACGGGCCCTCATATCGGTTCAACCTGAGAATACTGTTCACTAAAGTTATAGCTCCTAATATTTCCCCATTAAAGTCTGACACACACTTTAAGTTGAATATAGAACCATACTGAATATATGTACACACATATTTGAATATATACATATGTGTAATATGTACATATGTGTGCATATATACACATATATATGAATATATATGTATGCATGAATGAAATAATAGTAGACATTCCGTCTCCACACTCCTGTTGAGTTTTGAGTCCAGACTGATTTCTGCACACGGTGAACAAGAAGAGAATGGCATGCAGTTGCAATGCAGCACAAATACACTAATGTGGGTCTGACGGCTGGCTGCTTTGATTTATGAATTCATCCAGGGAAAAACCAAAAACATTTATTCACAGAGGTTAAAGGTAAGACCCAAAAGAAGAAATGCAAACGACCAATCCACACATGAAAAATTGCTCAATCTCTTGAATAATTAAAGAAAGAAAACTGAACCAGTAATAGTTGTCTTTTAATTTGACAAAGACTAATAAAAAGTGATAATACTCCAAGCTGGCAAGGCTGTGATGAGACAGTTCCTCTCATTCACCGATGAGGCAAATGGAAATGTACATGGGTACCCACTGCAGTCTGGGGTGTCTACTAATAAGCTTGCAATGGTTTAGTGGACCCAGTTACTGTCAGTAAAGAGAGAGCTTTGTTTTCTTATATAATTGCAAAGTCTAGGGATTACCCAGGACAAGAAAGTGATGCTCCAACATGAGGCATGGGGAAAAGAGAATCGGGGAAATGAGAAGAGGCTGGAGCAGTGAAGAAAAGGACCTGACCTGTCCAGAAAAGAGACATTTTCCAGAACCACTGGGGCTAAAAGGTGTACAATTGCCCCATGAAGATCAGAACTCCTCTGCAGGTCACCTATCACTGTGGGCTGAGAGTGACATAGAAACCCCTCCCAAGAACATGTCTTGGTGGGGATCCAGGCAGCCTCAGTCAGTCCCCGTATTGTCACGAAGCAAAGGAAGACCTTCAGGAAATATTATAAAGCACCAAACCAAGCGGGGTCCCTGGTAAGCCTGGGGCCTGACTGGGGAGAACAGGATAGCACGCCCTGAAAGCTCCCTAAGAACCCCAAACCCAAGGGGGCTTGTTGCCATCTGGGACGGCACTTCATCATGCACGGACTTCCCTAAAGTCCGGCTAATGCCTTTCCAGCTGCCAGCCTGGGTTCTCAGCAGTGCTGCCCGCCGCCAACAGCAGGCAACATCTAGTTATCTCATGTGTCCCTGGACTTACGCTTGTGCCACACAAAAAAGATCTTCTCCAATACAGATACAAATGCAATTTTGACGAGGGAAGACAAGTTAGGAGCGATTTCAAGGTGCCAATCAACTCACATATCTGTTCAGGTCCCTGATGTGGTCGCTCTACTGGCTGTAAGGTTTTCTCACCTTCTCTTCATACAAAAGAAATTAAGCTCAGATTTATAAACAAAGTCCCTGATTACGGCTGCATTGTGTTCACACTTGATATGCATATTTTGAGGGTTTTCTAATACTATTTGGCCAGAGGCTATTCAGAAACTCCTTCGCTGAAGAAGCCATGAGCCTCCCCTTGGTTCACTGAACCTCAGTGATGCTCCAGGACCAGAGGGCTGAAAAAGAAAACCTCAACTAAACAGAAGTGAACCACCCAAGAACCTCAAGTTGCTGGGATTGATTTCTATTTCTATATTTGAATCTGCTGAGAATGGGCTTAACTAATTCGATATACTCCTTCAACGAAGGTTTACTGAGGTCCCGCCAAGCCTTCTCCTGGGTGCTGAGGATCAAGCAGTGAAGCAGAGGAAACATCCGTGCCTGCAGAGACTCTGCATCTTAGTGAGAGGAGGACAGAGGCGACACACAGAGTGAATACGTCAAGATTCAGGGCCTCCTTGTCTCCCCAATTCTCCATTTCTCCTCGCCCCATGGCAGGAGACACAAAACTGTTGCTCAACGCTTCAGCTCCACTCAAGGTCCTGGGAGTCACCACAGGCTCAGTCAGACCCTGAGAAAGCATTACTTCTGCACCCAAAGGGCCTGGTGTGCAGGCAGCCCGACTTCTGCCTTGTTCTGACATGGTAGGGACCAGTAGCAGGGCTCTGGCTCAGTAAAGGAATCTGAGACACATGCCATAGCCTGGGCCCCCAGACCAGGCCAGAGCACCGTCAGCAGGCCCTCACAGAAACAGGTTCATAAGAGAACACAGAGAGCTTGGTTTCAGACATGCTGTATTTGAGGTACAACCAGACACGAAGGTTGAGGTGTCCAGTGGGCTTTGAGACCTCCCAGGTCTACAGGTAAGGACCTGGCATGGAGATGGGGGTGGCGGGAGGAAACTCCAACATGGAGGTCTTTCTTGAAACCCAGGTAAGACGTCAACAAAGGATATACTACAGAGAAGGAGAAGAAGAGATCCCAATATGTTGAGAGGAAACTGGCTTTTAGGCGAGTGAAGGAGGGCGAGAGGAGAGAGAGCTTAGATGTGGGGCACAGCCCAAGGGATTCCTGAATGTCACCGAAGGTAAAGCTCTGGGGAAAAGAGAGGAAGTGAAGAGCACCAGCTCAGGGGTGCTGAAATGGAGCCACTGGGTTTGGCAACTTGGACCTTTCCAAAGCCTTTCAAGAGAGGTTCCAATAGAAGGAGGGCAGTCATCTTACAAAGGGAAGAGGGGACACAGTATCAGAAGGCCAAGGAAGCAAGTGTGCAACTCAGCTCAGTAAGTCTGGGGTAAAAAGAAGGGGGGGGAAGGCTCTGGAGGAGGTGGGATGAGAAAGAGCTTACATGAGCTCTCAGGCTGAGACCTTGAACAAGCTAAAGAGGAAAGATCTGCTGGGAGGGAGATCCCACAAAAGGCAGGAGTTGCCTGGAGGAAGAACACAGATGCTTTCAGCTGTGAGTAATGAAGTGTCTCACAAAAGGGGCTTCAACAATAGAACCTTCTTTTTCACACCAAAAATGTACAGAGCGTCAGTCCCATCCTTTAGGAAGCTATGGAAGTGCTAGAACAGGAAGTACTTTTCCTGCAATCGTGATCCAAGTGACATCAAATGGACACAGTTGGCATGGGAACCAGAAAGCTTGAGGGGCTCCATTTTCAGAATTCATTTCACAACTGTATCTGCATTTTGTGTGGTGTGGATGGTAACTGTGATGCTTGGGCCAGTGCAAGGACAAAAACGTATTTCCTAGTGAGCTTCCTAATACTTTCTTCACTGGATAATCAGTACTTTTGTTTTTGGACATCAAACATATTTTCATGAATCATTTCCCATCCAAATGTGACCTACAAATGTGGCTCAGTGGTAGCTTTGTTGTTGAGGGGGTCCATGTTTTGTATGCAGGGCCATCAGCAGAACTAATGCATCAAGGTCCCGTGTATATTCCCACTCTCTTCCCCCCCAGGCAGCCCCATCCTCCTGCTAAAGATCTGATTCCAATATCTGGGGCCGACAGCACTTTGCCCGAAGCGATGAATCACCCTCATTAAGTTAGGGTTGGTCACCTTCAGGTGACTATTTATTTTGCCCTGTGCCTACGGACTGAAGATTTCATTGATTATTAACTTCAGCGAAAACAGGCCTCAAGCATCAATTCTGGCTTATCCCATCAACACTTAGGGATGGAATAGGAACCAATGGGTGGAAGGCATGGGGTGTGGGAGGAGTTTCTAACAGCCAAATGACCCCAGAATGGGACCAGTGATCTTGCAAGGAAATGATTTCTCCTTACTGGGTTGGTTGGAACATCTGAAAGTTTTCCCAGTTTCTCCTAATACCCTTAGGGCCAAGGCAATGTGAGGACATGGAAATGATGCTGGGCTCTCATGTAAAGCTTTTATTCCTACGTGGCATCTCCATCACTGACAACCTTAGTCTACCTGATCCCAGTGGACTTGGCCGCCCAGGATGTGACATTCAAACCCCATCATTCCCCTGAGTCCACACCTAAGAGCTGGGGGACCCAGAGCCCTGACTCTCCCAGAAATGGCCCTGCCAACCATTTCTCACTGCCCACTACCCATTTGAGAGCCACTGTCTAGCATTAGACCATGGAGCCACCGCTTTTATACCTCTCCAGGTGATTCTAATGAATATACAATTTCAAGCCACTTGTTCTCAGGGCAAATGAGAAACTCTATGATAACACGGTGGTTGGTCCTTGATGACCTGGAACCTGCCCAGGTGGTTAGTCTCATCTCTTAATGCTTTGCTGTCTTCAATTTCCAGCAGCACTAAATGCTTACAATTCCCTGTGTGAACCTTATGTGTGGAGCGTGGAGAGATCTGAGACAAAGCAGACTCCAAGACCTGCTTTCATGTGAATCCTTAGTGCGTTAGGACGAGGGGAAGCCCAACAGGACTCAGTCTGGCCTTCTGGGTCTTCTCTGCCCAGTTAACAGGATTTTATCACCCTGTGGCCTTTTGCTCCCTTTCCTTGTGTTTGTGCCATGCACACACCTTACTTGGACCTTTGTGGGTGGCTATGGCTGTGAGCCATGCAGAACTGTTCTTCAGTTCTCTAATCATAAACCACTTAACAGAGCCCCGATGCCACCATTATTTCTATTATTTCTGTGTCTGCCTCTCACAGGAATCTGAGAGCTATTCGAGGGTGGCCCATGGTTCTCAGCACGGAACCTGGCATATAGGAGGTACTCAAACAATTGCTTATTCATAAGAAATTAATATACGAGGAGTGTAACTTCCCAGAGGCTGTGCGGGATGGAGGCATGACAAAAGGAGAAAGTTTTTCAGTTTCTATGACAAATCTGAGGAATAGGGGTTTGACACTCAGAATTCATAATATTCTTTCCAGTTTGCCTCCTTCCTCTCCAGAAGAGATTGGACTCAAACCCATACTTGCACATTCTAGGCCACCCTAACACCTATAACCATGACAACTGTATTATATTTGCAACGTTAAGAATTTGTTGTGCAACTTTCCAAACTTCACCAAAGAAGAGCTCTAGAAATATCTATTGACTGACGGACCACGCGACTGCACGAGAGAGACTGTTTCCCAAGAGTGGGCCCAGGCTCCAACGAGTCATTCTGTCCACATACCATGAGCCATCTGCTTCTGGGTCACCACCATCACCCTATTCCATAGTTCAGCATTCCTTCTGAGCATCACTGCAATAAGATGTCACTGGTACCATCAACCAGGTCTTGAACGAATGCTGTTGGGGGACTTTTACTCTAGATCCAATCTTGTGCAAGCCTGACCCCCTTCTCCCATCACTCCCAGACCCGCCCCTTCACACTCAACCTCACCCACTCCAGGCTCTTCCCAAACCAGATGAGAACACACTATACAAGGGGACAGTCACGGGTCCGGTTGCCCAGGAAGCAAATGCTGAGCTGTTGAGCAAGCTGGATGTTTATTAAGATGAACTTCAGATCAAAACGTGGGGAAGGGAAGGGAACAGAAGTAGGCAGCAGAGGGAGACATTCAGCAAACCCAGTGACAGATTTTGCTGACCCCACGGGAAGCTGTGGAGTTAGGACTGACCGTTCGGCACTGCTCCAGGCTGAGCTCAAATACTTTATACTCCCATGGCGACTATTCAATATTAGATTGGGCACCCCAAGAAGGCGCAAGATCTCAGGTGTGTGTTTCTGCAAAAGGAGGCTGACAGATAGCAAGGCTGTCTGCCAACAGTCCTTTGGCAGCTGGGACAGTAAGTCCTCATTGAAGGGGGGACCTCAGAAGCTCATCACGGCATGTACCCCAGAAGAGTAAAGAGTTTAGTTTATCTCCTCCAAATGTAGGGAACCAGCACACCCTTCAAACTCAAGTCACTCACTCAGGGCAACCAACACAGGAGCTGGCTGCATACTGTGGATCCCAGGAGGGGCCCTGCCTTCCTTCCAACCGTCCCCTCGTAACCCCACCATGGGGCGTTGGCCTCCATCTTCCTGTCCAGCCTTTCTAGTTCTCTTCCCAGTCACTCAGGGCACCCAGCCTCTCTCCACTCTGCCGTAAGTGGATGAAGCACAGACAGCCACGCCACTGCACCTATCTGCCGCCGATTTCCACCCGCTCCCTACCTTTCACTTGTCTACAGTGTTGACCCTTGTCAGACACCAAGGCCTGCTTGGTCCCACACAGAGCTCACTCCATCATCCCATGGACAAGGAGCCCTGGGACAGCAGCACAGCCAGGCTCCCAGTCGCCCCTTCTGGCCACATCCCGTTGCCCACCCAGCAGGAGCTCATTTCAGATGACAGCACACCCTCATGATGGATGTGGCTAAAGGTGAGATTACAAGAGATTTTGAGGGGGCTTTCAGTGACAGGCCTGCAAAGTTGAGGATAAGTTACATTTATAATACTACCCAGGCCCAAGGACATTAATTAGTAACTGAAAGAAACAGGGAAAGGTGCAGAACCACAAATCTATCAGCAACTGTCACTCCTTAACCACTTAGTGACCCACTCATCCGTCCCATCAGTAAGCACAGGCTGATACCCACTTCGGGCCAGTCTCATACTGGGTTCTGGGGACATGAAAATCAAGAGGCCTGGACGGCAATTCACGTGTGCTCTTTCCCCCGTGTTTCCACTTTATCTCGTGAAGGCCACATTTCCATCCACTTTTCCCATGCAGGGAAATGCCTTAGAGGGAACACTGGTCCTCTCTCTGCCTTCTTACTCCCCGATTCCTGTGGAAGGAGGAATGTCTAACCCAACTGGTCAATTTAGATTCAATTGCCCTCTGCCATCCAGGCTCTGGCACCACACATTCTCCTCCTCCTTCCTGCCTCGCTATTCTGAAACCAGCAGGGCAGGACCCCTCTCAGAAGACAAACCCACCACTCGCCCTCTCTCCCCCTTCTCTACTCCCCTACTGATTTCTATGCTTGATGCAGGCAGGCCTGCAGTCCTATTTCACAAGGTTAGGAATCTGGAGTCTACAAGTCATGCTACTTTTCTCATAGTTCGCTCACGTCTGCAGATCCTAAAGTTTAAATACATAATATAATGTAACAAGTAGGAGATACCACTTGGTCCCAAGTCTAAGCCACAAGCTCCTACACAGTTCACTAGAATCTCTAGGTTTGATGGTTACTGAGTGTTTTGCAAGCATTACCAAAGTAGATAAAGGGATCCCCATTCAATAATCAGCTCTTTGTGTACATATTCATTAATGGTCAAACTTTGAATGGGAAGAATGCAGGGCTTCTTTTGCTCCAAGTCCCTAAGAAGACATAGTTTCTACTGTCCTGAAGTTTACAGTCTAAGGGTCAAAAAAAACCAAAAAGACTATAAAAATACAGCAAAAATATACCTAACCCAGCCTGAGGGAGGCATCGGTATAGGCTTTTTGGAAGCAATAAATGCAGAAAACAGACTTACGTGATGAATAAGGTAAATGAAGGACACGGAGAAAGAGGGGATGTAGTCCAGACAGAGGAGCTGCATTGTCAAGCGTTCAGGGTTCAGTTATGGTGTGATGTGAGGGAAGAGCCATAGGTGGTTGAGGCTGGCGTGGGAGAGCTTGCATCCCGTCAGATTAAGCTCCTGCGACACTTGCCCTTGCAGGGGGTAAGGAGGAAGTTCGTATTTTATCCTCTGATTCGTATCTAAATCCCTGAGGATACACCTGGAGTATTAAGCTCTTATTGTTCACCCACGAGGTATTCACCTATAGTCTTGTTTGGCTGTCACGTCTTGGAAAGCAGACCAGACCTGAGCTCCCTTCAATGTTCTGAGTGAGATGTAAACGCCAGTCAAACCAGGCCAATGCACTTCATATACTGGAATGGTTTTGAGCTTCCCAGCAGGTAGAGGCTCCAGGAGAAGCCTTAGGTGAAGAATAACCGTTTACAGCCAGGCCTCTATCACCTTCCGTTTTGCCTACCCTCCACCTTGTCTGACTGGTCTACTTGCTTCTGTCTGATCCTCTTTAATTTAGCCGTCAAACCAGCCACACTACAAATCATACCACGTCAGAATACAATGCTTCAATAGTTCCCCAATGCTGTCAGGACAAAGCCCAATTTCTTTATTATGATGCCACAGGTTGCATTCTTCTAAACATAGACCCTGAGACAACAGTTAACATATAGAAGTGTATTAGGGGACTTCCCTGGTGGCTCAGTGGTTAAGAATCCGCCTGCCAATGCAGGGGACACAGGTTCGAGCCCTGGTCCAGGAAGATCCCACATGCTGGGGAGCAACTAAGCCCGTGCGCCACAACTACTGAGCCTGCACTCTAGAGCCCGAGAGCCACAACTACTGAGCCCAAATGCCACAACTACTGAAGCCCACGCACCTAGAGCCCGTGCTCCACAACAAGAGAAGCCACAACAATGAGGAGCCCGCGCACCACAACAAAGAGTAGCCCCCGCTCGCCGCAACTAGAGAAAGCCTGTGTGCAGCAATGAAGACCCAATGCAGCCAAAAATAAATAAATAAATAGAAGTGTATTAGGGAGTGCCCTTGGGATCAATCCATGTGGAAGGGAAGTGGGGGAAGGAAGAAGAATTGAAGAGAAGCTGAGGAGGTATGATGCAGTCCTAACAAAGGCCTCAGTCAACTCCAAGGGAAGCTCCAAAGCCAGATGACCTTTCAAGAGTTGAACCAAGTTGGGCAAAGGGACCAAGCCTTAATACGTACATGGCAACAAGTCTTGGATACAGACCACCCGGAGAGAGGGGGCATGACCTGGGACAAGGTAGCTTGATCCAAGGCAAATTCCTAAAAGAAGCTGATAGCTGGGGGCTGTCTGCCAGTAGTATTCCCAGCACTTGGAGGAAGAAGGCCATCAGACCTGAGAGAAGATCTGAGTGATACATCACAGCAACTACCTCTTGGCGTTCAATGACTCTTATGATTTTTATGACCTACTATATTAGTTTTCGGGCTGCCATAACAAAGCACCACAGACTGGGTATCTGAAACAACGGAAATGTATTTTTTTCTAGCTCTGTATGGCTAGAAGTCTGAGATGAAGCTGTGAGAAGGGTTGACCTCTCTTCTTGGTTTATAGGTGATCATCTTTCCCCTGTGTCTTCACATGGTCTTCCACGTGTCTGTGTCCTAACTTCCTTTATAAGGACAACCGTCACATTGAATTAGGGCCTGCCTTAATGACCTCATCTTTTCTGCGCTACCTCTTTGAAGACTGTATCTCCAAACACAGTAACATTCTGAGGTCCCAGGAGTTGGGACTTCGACACACAAATTTTGAGGAAGCACAGTTCAGCCTTTAACACCTGCTTACCTCTTATCATTTTCCACCATCAACTGTTCTCCAAACACCTCTGGTCAAATCACATCAAAAAACTGATTCTTTTTCTTCCTCTGAATTTTATTTGCTTACTTTTAAACAAGTTAAATCTCTAAGGGATGCAACCCCACATGGATTCTATGGCCAATGGCCTTAGCAGGAAGCTTGCTTCAGAATTTGGCCCAAACCAGGCTACTGTTCCATGGAAGTGGGTTATCTTTCCCTGGATGACTCTGGTTTTGTTTGGTTTGTCTCCAAAAGTCACTATTTTGTTTTCCCTAGATAAAATTTGGGTTCACGTCAGGCATAAACACTTTCAGTTTTAAGAAGAGCTGTGTGCTCCCTCTGATTTGCAAGACCTTGCTTACTGCCAGCAAAAATGCCTTGGACCACAGCCTTCCAGACATAATTGGTGTTTGAGAAGTCATGATCCCAGCAGGCCTCCACAGGGTCCAACATGGCAAAAAGAGAACTACTGGCTGGTTCTGGAAGATGCTGTGCTGGTCTACACCTCTAGGCTCTGTCCATGCTCTGACCTCTGCCAGAAACGCTCTCCCCACTTTGCCCAGAGAACATCTTCACCTGACCCATGTCTCCTTCAAGAGCCAGCTGATGTGCCCACTCCACTCTGAAGCCTTCATCGCAGTGTCCTGTCTCCTTATGTCCTTTCTCTCACACTCCATGATGATAAACGGTTGCCTCAGAATCTCTAGTATGTACCAGGCATCAGTAAATGTGTGTTGTTTGCGTGGGTGGTTCAAGGTTGGTGCCAGGGATTCTCTCCTGGCCGTGGCCCGTATTTTCTCACCAGCTTTGACCTCAGTGTGGACGTCTTTTACATATTTGAATGCTTTCACTCTGGGTAAAGGCAAAGTGGATCTGGGCACCGTACTTCCTAGTCTCTATTTGTGGTAGGCAAAATACTGACTCTTCCAAAAACGTCCTAATCCCTGGAATTTGTAAATAGGTTACATAGCACAGGGGAATTAAGGTTGCAGTTGGAATTGAGATTGCTAATAAACTGACCTTAAAATAGAAATATTATCTTGGATCATCCAGAAGGGCCCAACGCAATCCCAAAGGCTCTCAAAAGTAAGAGTGGCGCAGAAGGGAGCGTCAGGCGGAGAGATGGTGGAAGAACAGTCAGAGAGATGCAACGCTGCTGGCTTTGAAGATGGAAAAGGGGTATAGTGAGCCGAGTAATACAGGCAACCTCTAGCAGCCGGAAAAGGCAAGGAAGTGGATTCTCCCCTAGAGCCTCTGTAGATGCGGCCCTGCTGACACTGTGATTTTAGCCCAATGAGACGATGTCAAGACTCCTGACAGGACGGTAAGATAGTAAGTTTGTGTTGCGTTCAGTCCCTAAGCTTGTAGTAAGTTGTTTCAGCAATCAAAAACTTACACACCATTCTAAACAGACCTCTTCTCATCACTGCCCTCGTGCCCCAGTCCTACTTCATATGTGCCAGGGAGGGATAGCTTGCATTACCAACATTTGGGGAGGTTCCTGATTCAAGGACCTGGGCCTCTGAAGACCCATGAGGAGCCATAATAGTAAAGCATTTGGTGAGTTTCATTGAAGGGATGTTCTGTGCAGACATTATGACAGGACGTATGTGATTATACAGGATCAAATATGCTCCAGCTTGTTCACAGTCTGTAGGATAGAAGAGGTATGCAGGTAGTGGCCAAACGAAGGTTACTAAGGGGGCAGCTGTTCCTAACGGGGATCTGTTGGGACACAGTTACTAGAATCTCACTGTCTTCTAAAGCAACTCACCCTGAGAATTTTCCAACGGGTTAAGAGTTGGTACAATGAATTACCTAAAGGGGCGTGATCCTCCTGTCTGGAGAAAGTGGGGCTGCCACCGGGTAATATTTAGAAGGTAGGTCATTCTTGTAGGAGAAATGGCAGGAAACGGCTCGGTGCTGGCAGTGCTCTGCCAGAGGTGCGCCTCAGAGGTGCTAGTCTTACAAAAATCAACATGCAAGTTGACGGTAAATCTTGAAGAGGATGCAGTACAGAAACACCGGAACACAGATCATGAGCGGGAGAAAACCAGGGGAAAAGTGTCAACGAGTGAGGGCACGATCCAGACCCTGGAGGACCGATGGGGCGATAGGGAGCCACGACAGATTCCGGAGGAGAGGAGGATGCAGTGCAGGCTGAGGGTGCTGCTGTGGGTGGGCAGAGACAAGGGAGAAGGGGAACCTTGGTAATTACCAGCTTCCGCTCTGAAGCCCCATCACTGACTTTTCCTACCATTCCCAGTGCATCGAATCTGACAGTTCGGGCGCTGTTTTTTTAGTTAACATTGACAAGATTGGGAACTTCAGTCACTTAATTTCCATTAGTCTTTGAGGATGATGCACTGACTTTTTAAACAAAACGAAAAAGAAAAGAAAAAGCAGTCTGTAAATAGATTCTCAAAACTTCCCTCTCATCCGCAGCTCACCTAACCAGACCAACCAAATCCTGCATTTAAAGGTAAATAACGAGCGTGTAGATATTAAGCCATTTTTACTCCTCTATTAGGTGCCTGAGAGACTAATGATATTTTAACAAATAAGCTGTGACATTCTCGTAGCCTAACATCAAAATGTAGGTATGGGTCTATAAATTGAAGGATAATCATAAATAAAACAGTAATATCTACAGAGCTCCTTGCATCGTTCCTGGCGTCTTCACACTCATTTGTGTGGTTGGACTTCACAAGCACTGTGTGGAGTTGGCCTAACAGAGACTCAGAGAGCTTGAAAGCCAGGCATCAACCCCAGGCGGCATTGCTCAAAACCCTTTGCTCTTTACCCAGAACCACAGTGCCTCTTCTGTTTGAACAAATGTCACGCCACATGCGAGAAGAAACATGACATGCAGCCCGATGATACAACATCCAAGCTCAAGTGGCCGGCAAGGCCAAGACAGAATACTGACTTCCCGCAAAGCCAAAGTGGGCACAGGCCCCCTTGGAGCCCATGACCTTATTCCAGGTCTAGAAATGCTGAAATGGAGGCTGCCAGCAGAGAAAAGGCTTGGATCATCTGGAAAATGTATCTGGTGTGAAGAATGCAATTGCAGTTTCCTGAACTGTAAGGCATCACGGACTATTTCACACCTAGTTCAATCCCAGCATCAAGGATTATCGTGCAAACGCCGGCCAAGCAGATCCCACCACATCCCCCGACCAGGCCTGTTCCAGACCAGCAGAACTAGGGGTAGGAGGGGGGCCAGAGCTTTGCTGCTAGGAGCTAAAGCAGTGAGCTCTGAAATGAGCTCTTAACAGCTCTCTTTCTGCTCCATCCAAAATGCCATCTTTCAGCTGGGTTAATTGGACTGACGGGCACCCATGGCTGCAATGACCTTTGCCATCAGTGTCAACGTGGCGCCCACCATGCAGGCACAAAAAATGCAACCCTGCAGGCCACTGCAATGCAACCAGCACACCAGTTCTTCTGGGGAAATGGCATTTCCTTGTCAGTTAAAAAATATATGGGATCTAGGAGAGGAGAAATCAACAGGTTTGGATGCATAGACCAGGCACAGTGCCGAGCTTTTACCAATATTTTCTCCGTGCTTTCTGTGAACAGTGTGCCAAGTTGTTACAAAAGTCCAGGGCAAAGAAAAGGAAACTGAGGGTCCAAGAGTATAAGCAACTCCCCCATGGCCATAGAGCACCCCTCTCATTTACAGGTTAAGAACAGCTCATTTGTGACATCCAAAGTACGTCACGATGTGGCCCCTGCCCACAAGGATAGCACAACTAGGATTAAACCCAGGCCCACCTTTTTCCAAAACCCATGTTCCATGTATTTTTTGAAGGATCCAAAGACTAGCCGCCAAATAAACAAGAGAATATAGATATTTCTACCGCCCCACGCTGTGCTCTTAAATGATGGGTCAAACAGAGAGGAAAAAGGCTTTCAACCAGAACGAGGGGAAAAAAAGAACCAACTGAGATAATTGGACAAAGGTGATGAACAACCAGAGTATTCTCCATATCATTTGCCTGGATCCAGACCTCACCAGGAGGATTATTCCAAAGAAAGTGACCACATGATTTGAAATGCATCTGGGGCACCCACCAACACCTCTTGGAAAATATGGCCCCAGGGAGACTGTACATCTTGGCCTGATGGGGGAGTGTGGTAAAGAGCACAGAAGCCCCCCACTCCCCCAGATCAATGCACGCCCTGCTCAGCTGTGCTTTTCCTGTGGGAGACACTCCCCTCTGTGATAGCAGCAGTGCACGTCAAGGCTGTTCCCTCCCCTGCTCCAGTTCCAACCACTGATGGCTGTGACTTGAACCCTGTGCCGGGGCTGGCCTCCAGTTAGTTATAGACACAGAGCCTCGGCACCAGGAAGCTGAGTGCCCCCCACAAGGCTGAGTAATATACCCAACGGGAAGCTTATCAGCCCTTTGAAGCCCAGAGCTGACTTGGCCAGTATGGATGGTGGTGGAGCTGGTGGGGCAGAGTGACACTTCAGCTGTCATTTGGGACCAGGTCAATGTTTCACAGACGACTCGTCCCTGTTTTATCATCTTCCCCCCACCCCAACCAGCCATAATCCTGGGGGACAGCATCACGCACGTGCACAGAGCTGACTCAGCCATCTGCCATCAGGGTGTTATGCACAGCGGTTGAGAGCGGAAAACATCACCTACCTTCACAGCCCAGCCTCTAGCAGTGACTTGTTGTGGCTCCTGGATCAAGCCGCTTCTTCTCTCCGTGCCTCAGCTTCTCCTCTGTAAAACAGGGATTGTTATGAGATTTCATGAGAAAATCCACCCAAAGCATTTATGCTGTGTCTGACATGCCAGTGACCACTTTTACCTCCACATCAGCTACCACACCCAGGATCTTAAGGTCACTCACAAACTTTCTGGCTCTGAAATCCTAAAATCTAACATCTGACCACAGCCTATGTCTTTTCAGCTCCCTCAATCACCTGCCATCTTCTGTCTGGCCTTATCACGATGTCCAGTCCCTCGAGTGGTTCACCTTGAGCACCTCAACCTCCCCGCTTAACCCTTCCCTTCATTCCATTCTTCTTTTTAAATTTATTTATTTTATTTTTGGCTACACTTGGTCTTTGTTGCTGCACCGGGCTTTTCTCTAGTTGAGGCGAGCGGGGTCTACTCTTTGCTGCGGTGCGCGGGCTTCTCATTGCGGTGGCTTCTCTTGTTGCGGAGTGCTGGCTCTAGAGCGCAGGCTCAGCAGTTGTGGCGCACAGGCTTAGCTGCTCCGCGGCATATGGGATCTTCCCGGACCAGGGCTCGAACCCATGTCCCCTGCATTGGCAGGTGGATTCTCAACCACTGCGCCACCAGGGAAGCCCTCTTCATTCCATTCTTACGATCCATCACGTCAACCATCCTCTGGGTTCTTGCTCCTCAGTGCCTCTGTTACATGCCCCAGAAGAACCCAACCATGGGTCATACCAAACATCTGCCCCTGGTGCTGCCCCGCTGGGCCCCTCCTCACCCTGGAGGTCATGACCCAGCCACACCCTATCCTGGTCCCCATCCCAGCTGTGGCATCAACACACCTTGGTTCCCAGGCCAACTCCCTCCATCACTCTAAGGAGAGGTGCTCCACTGTTCTCAAGTCCCACAGCACAGCACCTGGCTTCCTACCTCCAAATGGTAATAGACGGATTAGGTATAAACTCCCTCAATGTTTTGTTTCACTGCCCACAAATTTATTTATTTATTTATTTAGAGTCAATTTTGTTTATTTATTTTTGGCTGTGTTGGGTCTTCATTGCTGTGCGCGGGCTTTCTCTAGCTGCGGTGAGCGGGGGCTTCTCTTCATTGCAGTGCGCGGGGCTTCTCAGTGCGGTGGCTTCTCTTGTTGCAGAGCACGGGCTCTGGGCACGCGGGCTTCAGTAGTTGTGGCTCGCAGGCACTAGAGCGCAGGCTCGGTAGTTGTGGCGCATAGGCTTAGTTGCTCCGCGGCATGTGGGATCTTCCCGGACCAGGGCTCGAACCCGTGTCCCCTGCATTGGCAGGTGGATTCTTAACCACTGGGCCACCAGGGAAGTCCTGCCCACAGATTTAGAAGCCCCCGCGTCTCTTTTTACCGTGTCCTCCTCCTTGAGGTAAGATGTCCCTGCTTCCACTTTCCTCTGTACCAAGCATCACTCGGGAGTCTTGCCCATCAGTTTTCACTTCTGTATTCTGTGCTTCCAGGCTTCCCCTCACTAAAGACCCCTCCCCTCAGCATATAAATATGCCCAGGCTTCCCAAACCTTAAAAAGAGAAGAAAAATCTCCCTCATCCCTCTCTCCCCCTCCAGCCCCTTCATACAGACAAGCTCCTCCAAAGAGCTGTCCACACTCCTTGCTACTTCACCTTCGCTGGCTCTGCAGTCTGGCTTCCTGAGAAATTACTCTAAGAAGGTCAATAACAAACATGGAGTTGCACTTGACCCCCTTCTCTTCTTCCCTTCTCCCATCCAGTAATTTAAAGTTTGATCAACTCTGACCCTACCCACATAATAGCTTTTACATCTTTCCCAGCTCTCCAGCCCACTAGCAGGGGTGCGTTCTGGATTTCCAAATTTGTCCAAAGATATTTAATTCATACACATCGCCATCCAGCCTCTACTCCAAGCTAAGAGGGAATGTAGGAATGTTACTCTCCTGACTCACCATTCTAAACCGGTTCCCACTGCCTCTAGGGGTAAAATCTGCTCTCCTATGCGTGGTGTACAAGGACGATCTGGCAGCAGTGAACATGGCCTTCATGAGGGCTAACTGAAGGATGGTGACCGGGAATTTAAATGGACATGAGCTCCCCTCCGTCAGGGCACATATTCATTTCCCTCTTTT
Source organism: Delphinapterus leucas (assembly GCF_059928025.1). Lineage (NCBI taxonomy): Eukaryota > Metazoa > Chordata > Mammalia > Artiodactyla > Monodontidae > Delphinapterus > Delphinapterus leucas. The sequence goes on from NC_143148.1 coordinate 40,790,172, forward strand.
GAAAACAATGCTCTTAGTAGGAGCGAAAAGTTTTTTTAAACTTTCAGAGGAAATTCATCAAATGTGGCCCAAATTGGAATACATTTATAGCGTAACGGAAATGTCCTTTTCAGGAACAAATTTTATGTGGTTATTTCTTGAGATGGCTCTCCTACTACAGAAGGCACCACTTAACAGAATATGCTGTAAGAGGCAACTTTCTTAAGAACTGGATGTTATCTTGTGTGATATTTGCAAGTCCAGGACCAAAGGGTCCTTCTCCCTGCCCACTGCATGCCAATGCTCAGCCCTCAGACTCCAGCCCTCTGACCTAGATAGATGCGGCAGCCATCACCGTGCTCCTTTCCAGAGGAGACCCTGAAATCCTACAAGGAAAGGGATTTTCCTTGGGTCCCATGTCCAGTGTCTGTAGCAGAATTGGGACCGAAAGCTGGTCTCTTGCCGCTGTGGTGTGGGGTGTCGCCCATAGGACCCCAGGGTCCACACGGTCTAATATGAGAAGCCCCTTAGGAGCTGGGTCTGATGTATGTCAGCACAGAGGCTGTGATGGGTACGAAGACGTCTGGACCACTGGCAACCACACAGATGTGTGATGAAGAAATGGTGGAGGAGCCTCTAGAAGGAGGAGTAGGGATGGATGTCCCCAGCACAGGGAGTTCAGGATAAAGGAGGAAGCAGGACGCACTCAGCCCCCAGGCTCAGCCCCACAGGAAATGGCTCTGCACTCCTTGCTCTGACTTAACAAGCACTGAATTCCTCTCTGAGAAAGTGTTTTCACCAGAGCATGTGGTCCCGCCCTAGAATACCAAGCAGAAGACAGTCAGATAACCACTCTGATTTCTTACCCCACCATCTTTCTACTGAGCCAGTTAATAATTCCACATCAGTCCAGGTCTCTGGTGGCCCAACCAGCTCCATGCTAAATGACTCGCAACATCCAAGCCAACGCACAGTGCCCTGACATTGTTGGCACAGCCTGCAGCCCAGCATGGATCCACCTACCTTGCCAACACACACACACACACACACACACACACTTTGCCTGATACGCTTCCCCCAGTCGTGGTCTCAGAGTCAGTGAATGACCAGATTCTCCACGCAGTCACTCAACCTCATGTTGAGGAATCAACTTCAGTCCTGCTTCCCAAGCAGCCCAGAGAGTCAAGTTTGTCCAAACCCCATGAGCTGTCCCCCTGTCCCCAGTCCCCACCCTGCCCACCTGGGTCCAGGACCTCCTCATCACTCGCCTGGATCACGTCTCCCCGATCCTCCCCAACCCCCATCTGCCCCTCCTCATAACCACTGCAGGCCTTTGGAGAGGCCTCTCTAAGACAAACTATAACCACAGAACTCCTCTGCTTAACCTCCTTCAGTTCCATTGTCCACAGTAAATCCCAGGCCCCCCGTTATTTACAACCCTGAATCCCAACCCTTCAGCATGCTAACCACCGAAGGCCAATCATTCATTAATTCATCGACTCGACAAACATTCATTGAGTATCTATTCCATGACGGGCACTGTTCTAGGCACTTGGGATAAATCAGAAACAATGACTCCTGCCTCCATGGAGCTTACACTCTAGGTGATAGAGAAAACATAAGTAATAATCATAATAAATGTGTAAATTACTGTGTAATTTAGGAGGTGGTAAGTGCTGTGGGAAAAAGAAGATGGAGGATGAAGAAAGGAAGTCTAGAGTGCGGGAGGGGTGACAAGTATCAATTGGGTGGTCAGGATCGCCCTAGCTGAGAAAAGGACATTGAAGCAAAGACTTGAAGCAGGTGAGGTTGTGAGTCTCAAGGATATCCAGAGGAAGACCAGGCCAGGCGGTGGGAAGAGCCAGTGCAAAGGCCCTGAGATGTGTTGGGGAAACAGCACAGAGGCCAGTGTGGGCAAAAGAAATTGAACAAGAGGGAGAGGAGGGGGAGACGCCATCAGAGACGATAAGGAGGCCAGACTAGCTCCTCTGTCAGTCCCTGCCCTGCACCTCACGAGTCTTTTCTCTGAAATGTCACTGTCGCAATTCCCCGAGCAAACTGGGTGCTCTCGTGCGTCAGTGCTGTGACTGTGTTCTGGTGCCATACTTGACTGACCACCAACCCTCCTGACCGCCCTCCCAGAGCTCTGACAAGCCCATTTCCTCTGCTCCTATTTTCCTTGATCATAAAGGCAATAGAGCACGAAACACACTGAAATGCAATTACCCAACTCCCTGTCTACATAACCCCCTGGACTGAGCTCTTTCAGGATAGGAATCCTAACATCCCTTTCCTCTCGGTTTCCCTAGGAAGCACCTCGTGGCTGGCTACAGAGCGGATGGACGGAGAGAGTCCGCAGCAGAAGGGTAGGAGAAAGGTAAGTTGGAAAATACTGCTTTGCCTGAAAATTGAGATTATCTTGGTCAAATACACACTTAAACTCAGTTTCCCAAGATAAATATGACAATCTTGGCTCTACCTGCCTTCCAGAGTTATTTTGGGAGTCAAAAAGAGAATGGATAGGACACGCCTTACAGAGTGAGACTAACCAAGTGCGGAGGGCCGTCATTATCGTTCCTGGTGTTATGCAGATGTGTTTGCAAAACGGAGCAAGGGGAGCCTGACTCCCTGTGGAGAAGAGCCCTCCGGGTGATGTATGAGGAGGGTCCTTCTACTGACCCATTCACGCTTCTGTCCAGCCAGGTCCAGGCGGCCGGACTGTCTGAGCCACACCTGCCGTGGGAATACCAAAGACCCCCTCCCAACTCAATGCCACCCCCTCAAATTGTCAAAAAGGCATCGTGTGATAAATAGAGCTCCCACATGCCACAAGGCAAGTGTTTAAATCTTTCATAAGATAGTCAATGGCCTTTATAAACCCTCAGACAAGAATTACACTGTGTCTGAGGTGGGGCTGAAAGTCAATGGGAAATTGATCCTGCCTAGCTAGTGCTGTTTCAAGAAGACTGGCTGGCTGCCTTTCGGGACCAAACATGCCTTCTCCCGTGTGCCCCCAGGGCCCGGCCCGTCACACGCTGAGAATACTGAGCTACTGGGGCCCATTTCTGGCCAGAGGCCCAGGCAGCTGTAAGCTCCTACCACAGGAGGACCCCAGAGGGCAGCAAGTAGCACCAGGGATGGTTATGAAGCGTGTTCACCTTCCCAGGAATGGATGCCAGGACCACTCTGATGCCACTGCCTGCACCCTAAGTGCGAAGCCGAAGGGTGATAAACGGCCATTGATCTGGCAGCAACCATCAGGGTCAAGGGACACCTACAATCACCCTTCTCTGCTAATGACCCCATTAGCCACTGGATCAAATACCGTTGGAGTCTGTGACAATGCTGTGGTTATTTCTCTGCCAAAAGCCATCAGCCTGACCCATACTGCCTGCCAGGGGATGCCAAAGTGGGTAGCAAAGACCCCCTGTTTGGGATTAGGGGATCCCAAGGGCCCTGGGATGCCCACTCTGGATGGCTCCTACGTCAGGCGAGTGGATAGACTTGGGCAGGTAAGTCAAACAGCCCCCACCCGGAGAGGTGGTGGGGAGCAGTAGAAAAAGCGCCCACTTTGGAGTCAGGCCGACCTGGAGTGTGAAACCTGGTTTGGCTACTTCCTAACCAGGTGACCTCACAGAAAGCTTGACCCGCCCCAGGGGCCACCTGCTTCGTGCGAAACCTGGGGATGGTGGCGATTCTGCCTCAGCGAGCGGCCGTGACGATGAACTGCGACAGCACAGGCTGCGTGCAGGGCACAGAGCAGGCACTCAATGGCTCTCAGCTCTGCTCATCAGCCAGGAACCCAGAACTGAGAAAGCAGGAAGAGCCTTCTCCCGGAAGCAGACAGCCCGGCATCAAGCAATGACCATGGCAACTCAGCCTCAAGCGCTGACCTGGAGCCAGGTACTGAAGCCAGTGCTTGCCTTGCATCTCCATCCTTCCTTGTCCCAATTTTACCAGTAAGAACACTGGACCCCAAGGAGTTTCAAGAGGTCAATTCAGGGACTTCCCTGGTGGTCCAGTGGTAAAGAATCCGCCTTACAATGCAGGGGACTCGGGTTCGATGCCTGATCAGGGGCCTAAGATCCCACATGCCGTGGGGCAACTAGGCCTGCGCGCCACAACTACTGAGCCCGCGAGCCTCAGCGAGAGAGCCCGCATGCCGCAAACTATAGAGCCCACCCACTCTGGAGCCCTCGCGCCACAACTAGAAAGAAGACCGTGTGCTGCAAGGAAGAGCCCACCCGCACCCCCCAACGAAAGGTCCCGCATGCCTCAATGAAGATCCCGTGTGCCACAAGACCCGACACAGCCAAAAAATAATGTTTTTAATTTTAAAAATATTTTTAATTTAAACAATTTTTTTAATTAAAACATTTTTTAAATTTAATTTAAAAAATTTTTAACCAAAAAATATTTTTTAATTAAAAAAAAAAGAGGTCAATCCATCCAACAAGAACAAACACTAAGGTTAGGTTTATTGCAGGCCTATCCACGCCAGACACCCTCCAAAGGACCAAGCTACCAGGATGAGCAAGACAGACGCTGCTCCAAGGTCAGGCTTAGGGCAAAGCCTAGACTAAAATCAAGACCTCCTGCTGTCAAGGGCTGGACCCTTCTCTGTCCTCTGCCATTTGTCCCAGTAGGAAGCACTCCTCAGAGAATCATTTCCAGCCACCTCTAAGTGTCCTTTAAATTCCTCCAGACTCCACAGCTTGTTTTACAGATGAGGTCGTGTTTCCCAAGGCTTCAAAGTGAGTGGGGAAAGGAGCTGAAATCTTGAAATGAGACATAGAATTTCAGGTCAGGGTTGCTTCCTTCACGGGCTGCTCGTTTTCTGGAATACTGCACTTTATCCGCCCCCAACCCAACCCCACCACCCAGCCAGATCTGTAGGAATCCAGCAACCCACCACGTGCCATGGACCATGGGAGGTAGGTGGGCGGTGAGGGTCTCTGTGCCCCTGAACTATTCAGAAAGATCTGCATAGCCCACTAGGGAGGCTGCCCCATCAGGCCAGATAAAGGCTTGGAAGGGAGCAGCACGCCAGCATCTCTGCTCCTCTTTTTGGTTAAGTAATACCATTGGTACTAGATGGTCAGGTGTCTTTGAACTGAAAGGAGCTTTATTTGAAAACCCTTCAGGAGGCCAGAGAAACAGTCTTTTCCACATCAGCAATCTACCCAAGGCAGGCTTGGCAAAGAAGAACAAATATCACGGGCTGCTAAAGAGGGGTGGGAGGCGGGAGCAGTGTGGTGGTGGGATTGTTAAGGATGAGGTCAGGCAGAAGAGGACAGCGAAGAAGAGCCTCCCTGTTGTCAGACAGTCACAAATAAACACTTGCCAGCAGCTGGAAACTTAGCTCTTAAACCCTGCCAAGTGACAAATGCCTGGTACGGCCAGAAAGGTTATGTTGCCTGACGGGATGACACAGCAGATTCAGGCCAAGAGCCACTTAGATGTTCACATAAGCACATGGTGCGAGAGGCCTGGAGCTCAGCCTCAGTCCTTCCTATCCGGAAAATGGGCATAAAGCAAAGACCCAAGTGCTTAGAGGTAATGTTTCCATGCTGCCATAAAATTGAAAAGCCCAGCATACATACTTCTTCTTATTTATCATACGAGTATTGAGCACCAACTACATACCAGCACCATGCCAGGTGCTGGGGACTCAGCTATGCATGGGACAGGCTTCCTCCCTGCCTTCGTGGAATTTGAAATTTATCATGGAAAACAAACTTGGAAGGATGCAATTATAAGAGGAATGGTGGTGGGGGCCTGTTGTGCCCGTGAGGCCAAGAGAGGAGGTGATAGGGATTCTGGAGATGGCAGTGGAGCATCTGAGGGACTGGAGAAGTGAGCAGCCTGGCAAGGAGATTGCTGTCAAATGATTCAGAAAATGAATAACGATAACTGGTATGTATATATGCAGGTATGCATACACACATACAGAGGGAGAGTAAGAGCAAGAGAGAGAAAGAAAGGCCGACTGGTGGAACAAATTAGGTAGAAATGTTAAAGATTTAGGGCTCTAATGAAGTTTGAAATTATTTTTTTGAAGAATATAAGAACATGTGCTATATTAATTCTATCTTGCAAATTACAAAATTATACTCATATGGTATGACACCCATATTATATACACAACCCACCATGCATGCATACATATGTGAAGAATATAAAGGAAATACACAAATATGTTTCTCACGGTTATCTCTGGATGGTCAAATTATGGGAAAATTTTATCTATTTTTAATGTTTCTCCATACGATTCAAAATTTCTTCCATGAACATATACTGTCCAATGCTTTACAACTGGAACCTAGAATGATGCTACATGGTGGTCCTGTTCATTGGGCAGGCCTCCCGCATCTGTGTAATGCAGCTTATGGTCTCTCCCTCAGAGCATCATTAAAACTCAAAAGACACTTAGGATATAGACATGCTTTTTAACCTGTGAAGTGCTTACACGTGAGAGGTAATATGAATACACAGGTAAAGAAATCATCAACGCTCTTATAATTAATTAATAACTACCAGTCACTGGGGCAAGTCCTTTACCATCTTTAACTTATTCAATTCTCAAAACCATTACAAGTATACCCATTTTACAGATGAGGAAACTAATGCACAGAAATGCTAAGGATCATTTGTCTAAAGTCATCCCTAAACGTGATGGAATCAGGGTTCATACTTGGGGCTGACCATAAAACACATGACCAGTTCACCTCTACCACCACGATGATGTCTGTCTTCCCTCTGGGGAGGGCCGGTCCCCTAATCCTGAGTTGCCCTCCAGCCAGAACAAATGGACTCTATTCTGAAGCATTTCGGTCTCAGTGACAGTTGCTTCCCCAGGCTTTTCCCCACCAAGAAGATGACTTCTGGACACCTCTTTTCTTGCCCTCTCTGGCTTCCAGCTTTCCTCTCCAGCTCTAACAGTGCCCTTTAGTAAATGTCCCTCCGCCTCACGGCTGCTCTTGGCAGTCACGATGACCCACAATTAACCAAATAAAACTAATGAGGTGGAGGAGGAAATACCCTAGTGAGAGCACCCCTGAGCCTGGCATTCCACTCTGATGACTCTTGAGACAAGGCCACTTGGAGGAAGTCCAGTTGGGTCTGAGGAAGCCAGCTATGTGAGTAGTCACTTCTTCCAGAACCAGCAACATGCAGTTTCCCCAGGGATCGCTAATGAAGTCGCTTTCTAACTTTTTTTTTAATGTGTTTTTAATTAAAAACACACACAAAAAAACAAAAAAACCTTCGGAGACTGCACATGAAATGAAAAAGACAATCATTTCCACCTATTAAAGTTACCTCATTTCCTCCAGAATGAGATCTTCCCTTTGACTTTTGCAATTAGGGTCATAGTGTGAACGCTCAAAGTACATGAAAAAGATTCATACGTTTTCTGAAATGAAGAATTCTAGTGTGACTGTCTCAGCTAAGCCTCAGTGTTTTGATTCTGTGGTCTCTTTTGTTGAAATTGAGGTGAGAGGCAAACAAAAATACCCCGAGAATTAGGATCAGATCACGTCAGTGCTGCTAGGACGTGAAAGGCAACAGAATCCGACAAGGTCATTTGCAAAAAGAGAAGCCGAGTCCTGTACAGCTGATGCATCTCATTCATTGTCACACAGCCATTTTGTGGCCCAGCTGGGACTTAAAGTCCTTAACCCTGAGTAATCAGAATTCAGAATACCTCAGCCTAAAATCACTTACATAGTAGAATTTGCAGCCACTAGATTATAAGCTCAGTGAGGGCAGGTCTGTGCATCCTCCAAAGCACTTAGCCTATAGTTGGCACTTGTAGGTATCTAGTAGGCATTTTTTAGGCAAAGAAACTAATGATTTCCAATATTTAGCGGAATTCTAAAAACATCTATAAAATATCTATTTTAAAACATTTTTATTCACATTTAAAACAAATTTCTATACGGTCAAGCCCAGACAGGTCCTGTGTAAGTATTTACTAAACAAAAGATGACTAGTGCTGTGATAATTAATCAGTTGGCATTGACTAAAGCTCTGAATGAAATGAAGCATGAACCTTTTGAAAAAGCAATTGAAAACCATCACACATGCCATGAATCATCTCTTGAATGCACATTTATTCAATCAGAATTCATAACTTTGATATTTTATCTAACAGGTTTGTTACCCTTTCGAGCCTCTATTGGTGGATTAAAAAGACAGATGTTTCCGGAGTTAAATTGGAGGAGGGATGGGGGAGGAAGAAACCAGCCAGACATCAATTAAAGAGAGCAGGCAGCAAAACGCCATTACCCAATGTTTGGGTTTTTTCTATCACCTTGAGATGAAATTCAAAAAAACCTGTGCAAGTGAATAGGCACGGAAACAGGATGCTATACTAAGGTTTCTGGGGTCTGCCTGATAGCAGGCAGATGCTGTCATAGTTCAAGAGGAAGAGATCAGGGACTTCCCTGGTGGCGCAATGGATAGGACTCCACGCTCCCAGTGCAAGGGGCCCAGGTTCAGTCCCTGGTCGGGGGACTAGATCCCACATGCATGTCACAACTAAGAGTATACATGCCACAACTAAGAAGACTGCCGGCTGCAACTAAGGGGCCACGTACCACAACTAAGGAGCCTGCCTGCTGCAACTAAGACCTGGCACAACCAAATAAATAAATAAAAATTAAAAAAAAAAAAAGAGGCAGAGATCAGTTTGGGGGCTGCAGATTTGATTGGCATTAAGAGAAGCTTCAGTCAAACAAGAGTCAGACTAATGCCAAACCTTATTTTTACTTCCGGAGGGTGTCAGAGGGCTGGAGGGGAATCAGAATCCTCTCCCATTTTCAGGCTCTTCAAAGGCACCTGCTCCTCTTACTTGAAGCAAATATATATCACATCAATGTCACATCCAACGACTATTGTCCCAGGCATCTCTTTGGGTGATTAAATGAAAGTGGATTGTGAAGCGTGTGAAGATGTTTAGCTCTTTTGACTGCTGGCGGCAGTAAATTGGCGGATCAAGGTGACATGGTCCCCCATGGCTCACAATTGCAACACTTCTTAGAGTCTCATATTCATAAAAGCAGACCTGGAATCCTTACAGGCAGCCCTCTTGTGCTGAAAGTAAAGGAGAACTTCCCTTTTAACTGCTTTGACACAATGTGGCCATTCTCCTCTAAAGCCTTTCAAGCCCACCCTTTTGCCAGCCAGAATCATGGTCCAGCTGCTGACTGGCATTCCCCTGGAATGTTCTGGCACTTCCCTTGCACAGAACAACACACATCTAAATAATTACTTTTCTCCATTGTAATCTGATGAGATTCCTGTAACCGCGGCGGTAGAGCAATCCCAAGAGTGAACTTGAACATGGACACCTTTAGAGGAAAATAACCATCTCAGTCATACACGGTAGCAGTGGCTTCTCCCCTTCATCTATGTTAAACAAAGGACATTCAATTCCAAAACCAAAGTAGAAGAAAATGTCCACGATTTGAGTAAGGCAAAAAATTGCCAATGCATACAACGAACACAGGATGCCAAGCTCTCTTATATCTTTCTTTTTAAGAAAACTGGAAACTAGGTGTTCTACGGGACACAGGGAGCCCACAATTGAGATCAACTCCTTGTGCTCAGATGGCATTGGGGCTGGGGAGGAGCCACAAGTGACAACGACATTTCTCCAGCTCAGTGGTTCTCCAACTGAAGTGTGCATCACAACCACCTGGAGGGCTTGATAAACCGCAGACTGCTGGGCCCCACTCGCAGAGCTTCTGACTCAGGAGATCTGGGGTGGGTCCCAAGAATTTGTTTCTAACAAGTTCCTGGGGGATGCTGATGTTGCTCATCCAGGCACTACAGTTTGAGAACCATGGCTCTGAGCAAGCCTCACTGGCAAAATCATGCTACTTTCTACAAGGCAAGACAGATGAGATGGACCAAGCCCTCCAGTCTATGTTCTCATCTTGTTTGGGGGCCTCCAAATAAACAGTTTTGCTGTACAGTTGACCCTTGAGCAACATGGGTTTAAACTGCATGGACCCACTTATACGCGGATTTTTTCAATAGCGAATACTACAGTACTACACGACGATCCTTGGTTGGTTGATTCTACAGATTCGGAACCCCAGATACAGAGGAACTGCGTACAGAGGGCCGACTATGAGTTATATATGGATTTTGGACTATGTGGACAGTTGGTGCCCCTGACCCCGGTGTCATTCAAAGGTCAACTACATATTTTTTTTTACTTCTCCTTTGTTATTTGCAGTAATATACCAGCCCTTGAGTTTATTAATATCTGCAGTAAGACAGAGATTCATCCTCATGGCATTGCTCTTCCTAGAATCACTAACCTAGGAGAGGGAAAGGCACTCAGAGGTCCCCCAGACTCACCACAGCACTGGGGCCCACAGGAAACCAAGATCAGAGAGGCTGAGACACTTGCCTGAAGCCACAAAGCAGTGACGGACTAAAACCCAGGGTTGTTGACACCAAACTCAAGTCCTTCCCTCTAACTCAGCCCAACCACATCCCTGACGTCTCTGTTTAAAAACACGTGGCTGGGCTTCCCTGGTGGCGCAGTGGTTGGGAATCCGCCTGCCAATGCAGGGGACACGGGTTCAAGCCCTGGTCCAGGAAGATCCCACATGCCGCGGAGCAACTAAGCCCGTGCACCACAACTACTGAGCCTGCGCTCTAGAGCCCGCGAGCCACAACTACTGAAGGCCGCGCACCTACAGGCCATGCTCGGCAACAAGAGAAGCCAACGCAATGAGAAGCCTGCACACCGCAAGGAAGACCCAACACAGCCAAAAATAAATAAATTTATAAAAAAAAATAAAAACACGTGGCTGATTCCAGCAGAGGATTTTCCACTTACCAGACTGTGCCTTCCTGGACCAGTGGTTCTCAACCCTGGTTGGCTGCACTTTAGAATCCTCTGGGGAGCTAAAAAAAACCATAACGGCAGGCCCCCCTTCAGAGATTTTGATTCAGCTGCTCTGGGATGGAGCCCAGGCACGGAGTGTCTTTATAGCTCCCCTGGTAATTTTAACGTGTACTTGAGCTTGAGAACTGCTACCTAGACCGTGCGATTCTCAAAGGCAGAATATCTGCTCCCCACACACATCTTCTCAAATGTGCAGGCATGTGAATGGACACCCCCGCTTTCAGTAACGAGACCCTAGGAGATTCTTAGTAAACACATGAAACCCCAGGCCAGCACCTGCTACATCACCTGGAAACACATTAGAGATGTATAACCCTCAGCTCTCATCCCAGAGGAAGTGATTCGGAGACCATGGAGGCGGGGCCCAGCTATCAGTGTTTTAGCAAGCCCGCCAGAATCGTGGATGCTGCTGACATAAGTGACCACTGAGGACTTCTAGAGGAGAGGAATTAAAAACTGGATGGAAAAATTGAGTTAGAAACATAAAACTAAAATTAGAGTCTATTTGAGAACAATGACACGTTGCCCAGAAAGGTGGTGGTGGGTAATGATTGTGGTAGGAGTTCAAGGCATGTGGGGATGGGGGGAGTCTAGCTCCACTGGAACAGATGCTATGTGAAGGGAGGGGTGGAGACAAGGATGGAGAAGTCACTGGGCCCCTGAAGGCAGACATGGGGATGCGGGTTACCCGCTTGTCTAAGAGAAGGGGGTGGGGACAGGAACCACTGCACAGGAGGGCAGAGGCCATCACCAAGCGTGCAGGGCACGGCAGTTCCCTTGATTGTCACGAGAATGCTGCAGGTGAAACACTGCAGGTAAGTGAAGCAGGCAACCAACATGGGATCTTGGGGAACATATGGACTTAGATACCCCCCAAATCCTGGCTTTGTGGCATACTAGACATGAGTCCTTGAGCAAAGGACTGAAGTTCTCTGGACTCCAAGCTCATCGTCTCGGAGATGAGCACAATAGCTACTTAGCAAGGCCGCTATCAAGTTATAGGGTATGGAAGCAGCTAGCACAGTGCGTGGAAAGTGGGCCTTGCTCCAACATGATAGCTGGATTTAGTGTTTCAGATGAGGAAGCATGGCCCAAACTCACCGTCCTTACCGTAAAGGCAACTAGAGAGGTGAATAACTCACTCAATCACAAGGGAGGAAGTGGCCCTTTCTGCGGGGAAAGCACAGGTGGAGGGTGTTTTGTCTCAGCATCCTTCCTGGACCTGGGTGTGGAGTTCCCAGGCCAGCCCACAAAACTCACTTTCTCCTGGGTTCTCCTTGAGTCCACATCCACACCCTGAGAGAAGGCAGCCACTGGCAAGGAGAGATGGGGACACTGCACCCTCTCTGTAGTCCATGTGGCTTTAACCAGGCCCAGGGCCCCCACCCTGCTGAGGTGGGAGAGTCAGAAGGTCAGTGCGCTGTCGCCAGCCCGCTGTTTCCCCAGCCTCCGCCTCCAGCAATGCTGAACTCAGGGTGGCCCGCAGGAACTCCAACCAAGCGAGATGTTTTTTGGAGTATTGTTTGAAAAATATATACAAAATAAAAGAACTCCACCTAAAGAAATTAACTTGAAAGCACATGGAAGCCGCCAAAATCTCTCTGCCTTCATTTCCGAACTGAAAGGGCACAGGCTGCCTTTGAAAAAGAGTGCACGCGGCAGGTGTGTGCACGTTTCAGTGAAATGTGAATACAGTCTTGGCTCCACCATCTCCTGATCACGTCCCTTGGGAAAGGAGCATTTAGGGAGTGTGTTCCATGCACGAGGCACAGGGAGAGCCGCTTTCCCATACTCCAGTATCATTTTTTATTCAATCATTCATAAGTGGCCATTGTGCGCCAAGCCTTGTCCTAAAAACTGAGGAACAAAGATGAAGAATTGGGGGAGGGGGGTTACTCCATCCAGCCCTCAAGGGGGTTACAGACTAGGCTGCTGGAGACCACTGCTCTCACTGAATCTCCACAACAACCCTATTAGGTGGGCATTGCCATCTTCCCCCATTTTTCCCCCAGATAAGAACAAGTCCCTTCCCATCTTTCAACCCTCAGGAGTCCCATCAGTAAAACAAATGACTTGATGAAGTAAACTCTAGGGTCCCCTCTGTCTCCATTTATGCCCCCAATTGGGTCAAACCCTGGCTTTCAAAGCTCATACACAGTTGACCCTTGAATGACAGTTTGAACTGCACAGGTCCACTTATATGCAGATTTTTTTCCAATAGTAAATACTACAGTACTACACAATCCACAGTTGGTTGAATCCAAGGATACAGAGGAGCCGCGGATACGGAGGGTTAACTGTGAGCTATAGGCAGATTTTTGGCTGTGAGGAGGTTTTGCACCGCTAACCCCCGAGTTGTTTAAGGGTCAACTGTCTGCACATTCATAACCCTTTTTAAAAAAAAATATTTACTTGTTATTTTGGTTGCACCAGGTCTTAGTTGTGGTGGGCGGGCTCCTTTGTTGCAGCACGCAGCCTCCTTAGCTGTGGCATGTGAACCCTTAGTTGCGGCATACATGTGGGATCTAGTTCCCTGACCAGGGATCGAACCCAGGCTCCCTGCATTGGGAGTGCAGAGTCTTTATCCACTGCACCACCAGGGAAGTCCCCACAACCCTTTGGATGTTAAAGCCAATTAATCCAATTCTGTCATTTGAGACCCAGAAAGGGGAAGGGAATTGCCCGGGGTCACACAGCAAAACTGACATGATACAGACTTGAAGGCTAAGTTTCTTAATGCTTAAGGCTTCCCATTATTAAAGAGACATGTACACACACCTAAACACCTAGAATAGTGTCATTTGTCATAGTTCTTTTTTACTGCTAAGAAAAGAAGTGCTAGAGGAAGAATGGACACCATCCTCCATCCATACTCCAGTCCGCCCAGCCCAGCTTGGGTGCTAAGGGTGCTTTCTGGTTTGAGGAGGGACTGGGGGAACCTCTGGAAAGCTTCACTCAGCTAACAGGAATCTCAGCCCTCCCCAAGGGAGGTTCACTGGGGTTCACTGAAGTCTAAGAGAGAAAGCTGCCTCTTTCATTCCCCAGCCACAGACAGGGAAGGCGTAAAAAAAATGCTGTAAATCAGCCACCACATAATCATGCACTTTTAGAGTTTGCTTGTAATTAGTCTACATTCATGGTGCTGTGTGGGTAGAGAAATCTGCACCCAAGGAAACTCTAAAAACCAACATGTTTGTTTGGAGTGGCTGATCTACAGGAGCCATATGCCAAGTGACAGACAGCTGAGATCCTTCCTCATGAGCATGCTGAGAGAGCCTAAGGCTGTATACATATACATACACACACCTTGATACAACCTTTCCTGCCTCCCCCAGGCTCACACTACCTCATCTGGCTCTAGTTTAACCCTTTTCCATTTGCTAAGGTTTCCCCTCAAGAAAGCAAATTTTTTATCAACATGGCTGATTTCTCAGCGATAGTCGGTAACATCCATCAGTATGTTGACTGCTGACGTGTACTGAGTCTCTATTTCACACCAGGAATTATGCCAGACGTTTACCCATATTCAGTCCTCCCTGCAGCCCTATGAAGGAGTTGTTCTACTACCTGAACTACCTACGACTTATGCTGGGGCCAAAGGCTAGTGGATCAGAACTGTTCTGCTAAGACTGGGTTCAGAGAACCATCTTCTTTTGTGCTGTAATAATAATAACTTGTAGCTTCCAACTTATGTGCATATTAGATATCTCATTTCAGCCATGTGAAAACTCAAACTTTGACTTTATAAATCTAGTGATTGCACAGAAATCTCCTGCATTCCTATACACTAATGATGAAAAATTTGACAGAGAAATTAAGGAAACACTCCCATTTACCACTGCAACAAAAAGAGTAAAATACCTAGGAATAAACCTACCTAAGGAGACAAAAGACCTGTATGCAGAAAACTGTAAGACACTGGTGAAAGAAATTAAAGATGATACAAACAGATGGAGAGATATACCATGTTCTCGGATTGGAAGAATCAACACTGTGAAAATGACTATACTACCCAAAGCAATCTACAGATTCAATGCAATCCCTATCAAACTACCAATGGCACTTTTCACTGAACTAGAATAAAAAGTTTCACAATTTGTATGGAAACATAAAAGAGCCCAAATAGCCAAAGCAATCTTGAGAAAAAAAACCAGAGCTGGAGGAATCAGGCTCCCGGACTTCAGACTATACTACAAACCTACAGTAATCAAGACAGTATGGTACTGGCACAAAAACAGAAGTATAGATCAATGGAACAGGATAGAAAGCCCAGAGATAAACCCACGCACATATGGTCACCTTATTTTTAATAAAAGAGTCAAGAAAATACAATGGAGAAAAGACAGTCTCTTCAATAAGTGGTGCTGGGAAAACTGGACAGCTACATGTAAAAGAATGAAATTAGAACACTCCCTAACACCATACATAAAAATAAACTCAAAATGGATTAAAGACCTAAATGTAAGGCCAGACACTATAAAACTCTTAGAGGAAAACATAGGCAGAACACAGCAAGATCCTTTATGACCTCCCTCCTAGAGAAATGGAAATAAAAACAAAAATAAACAACTTGTACCTAACGAAACTTAAAAGCTTTTTCACAGCAAAGGAAAACTTAAACAAGATGAAAAGACAACCCTCAGAGTGGGAGAAAATATTTGCAAACAAAGCAACTGACAAAGGATTAATCTCCAAAATTTACAAGCAGCTCATGCAGCTCAACATCAAAAAAACAAACAACCCAATCCAAAAATGAGCAGAAGACCTAAACAGACATTTCTCCAAAGAAGATATACAGATTGCCAACAAGCACATAAAAGGATGTTCAACATCACTAATCATTAGAGAAATGAAAATCAAAACTACAATGAGGTATCACCTCACACCAGTCAGAATAACCATCATCAAAAAGTCTACACAGAATAAATGCTGGAGAGGGTGTGGAGAAAAGGGAACACTCTTGCACTGTTGGTGGGAATGTAAATTGATACAGCCACTATGGAGAACAGTATGGAGGTTCCTTAAAAAACTAAAAATAGAACTACCATATGACCCTGCAATCCCACTACTGGGCATACACCCTGAGAAAACCATAATTCGAAAAGAGTCATGTATCACAATGTTCATTGCAGCTCTATTTACAACAGCCAGGACATGGAAGCAACCTAAGTGTCCATCGACAGATGAATGGATAAAGAAGATGTGGCACATATATACAATGGAATATTACTCAGCCACAAAATGAAACGAAATTGAGTTATTTGTAGTGAGGTGGATGGACCTAGAGTCTGTCATACAGAGTGAAGTAAGTCAGAAAGAGAAAAACAAATACCATATGCTAACACATATATATGGAATCTAAAAACAAAAGAAAAAAAAGGTCATGAAGAACCTAGGGGCAGGATGGGAATAAAGACGCAGACGTAGAATGGACTTGAGGACACGAGGAGGGGGAAGGGTAAGCTGCGACGAAGTGAGAGAGTGGCATGGACATATAGACACTACCAAATGTAAAACAGATAGCTAGTGGGAAGCAGCCGCATAGCACAGGGAGATCAGCTCGGTGCTTTGTGACCACCTAGAGGGGTGGGATAGGGAGGGTGGGAGAGACACACAAGAGGGAGGAGATACGGGGGTATATGTATATGTATAGCTGATTCAGTTTGTTATAAAGCAGAAACTAACACACCACTGTAAAGCAATTATACTCCAATAAAGATGTTTAAAAAAAATCTAGTGATTTTGGCCTCGTGTTGACAAAATCGATATGCTACATCCTCTAGGAAAAATCAGAAACAATGTTAATCTGACCTGACTGAATTTCCACGTATGAGAAATCCCAAACTGTCCTCCTCTCCTTCCTGGAAGGTCTCAGCAGAGCACGTAGGGTGAGAGCTCTGGAAGCATCACTGAAGTACAAGTCTCATGTATGTACAGGAGAAGGGGGCAGGTTCCCCTACCTGAAGGGACATTATTTACCTGATCAGCCTTCTCAGGGTGTCAACTCTCTTCCTTCAGATCTCGTTCCATAGATCTATTTAGCCAGACCCAGAAAGACCCTAGGCGCCTAGGACATTATGCAAACAGCAGAAGGGATGAACTCACATTTTGTGATAACCTACACATGTATATTAGACTTTTAGCTTAAATCTGAATGTATCCCCTGCAACTAAAAATGGCTCCCCAGCCTACCACAGTGCATGTCTGTTGTCTGTTATTTACCACCATAGCTGATTCATTTTCCTATCTCCACTGCCTGCCCCCGATTTCTGGCAAAAGGTACACAGTCAAGAAATATTTGCTGGTTGACTCAATGAATCAAACCTAATAATTGTTAAGTTTTATATCTGTTTTGTAGGTTCTACTTTGTTGGGGTTTTGCCTCTCCACTATGGTCTAAGACAGTAATTCTCAATTCTGGCATCAAAATCATAGTCAGAAGCTTATATGATGAGTGGGGATGCTCAGTCTGGGTGTTTATCGATCGATACGGCAGAATCAGCCAGGGAGCTCTGAAAATGTACTGATACCTGGAGCCAAGCTTCAGACGGTCCGGATTGGCAATAGCCTAAAGACTTCTCAGGTGATTCTTACATGCAGGTAGAAGGGGGGAAATTCTAGAGCAGTGGTTCTTTAAAGTGTGGTTCCTCAGAAGAATGGCCTCAGCATCACCTGGGTACTTGCTAGGAATGTGACTACTTGGGCCTCCTTCCAGATTTACCAAAAAACAAACCCTGTGGGTGTGCATTTGGTTTCTTTTTTTCAACAAGCCCTCCAGGTGAGTCTGGTGCGCCAGGATGTGAGAACCTCCACACCTTAGCAATAGAGCCCAGATGCTGGTTCCCTGTGACTCCAGACCCCAGCGTGGGGAGATGGGGTAAGATTCCCCGCTTCCGCTCAGAGCCTGAGATATAGAATGTATCGCTCAGGACTGCAGCAGCCGTGGGAGCTCCAGTGCATCTGTCACTGTTCTCCATTTCTAAAAATTGCTATATCTGCACATGCACGAGCTCACAAAAACGTCTTTGCTACAGGTTGAGAGCTTTATACACACTGTCACGTGCCTGATTCTTCCCAACTTGCTCTGACCAGTGCCATCGCGTGCTCACCAGGGTAGGCGGACGGACATCCCAGCTTCTGCCGCCTCCTGAGCCAGTCAGGACATCCCGTGCAGCCTCCATCATCTCCCGCTGTCTCTCTGGGCAGCTCCTTCATCCTCAGGGTCCTGCCTCTTCATTCATTCTCTTCATTCATAGTCTGCTCCTCCCCCCATCCCCCCCTCCGCCCACAGTCTCAGGCTCATGTAGCTGTATTTGGAACTTTCCAAAGGCCAGCCCTTCCACCCCCAAAGGGACGAAGTCCCACCTGCTGAGCCTCAGGCAGAAGTCCCAGGACAGCTCAACAACTTGCAGTAGAGACAACGGGGTGAGGGGCTGGGGGGCCCCCTCCAAAAACCCAAATGGAAAAGCAGTGCCAAAACGAGAGGAGTGAACAGTAATTCAGCGATCTGGTGAGAAGGAAGAAACGGGGTTTCGGTGTCAGACAGACCTGCTGCCATTCCAGGCTCCCCTCTGATGAGCTGAATGACCTAATCACATTCGGTATCTGAAGTGCAGTTCGCTCATCTGTACAAATGGAGAAAAGTACCATCAGCCTACTAGGGGAAGTACCCAGTGATCTGTGAAAACATTTGATGGCATGTCGTCGTTTCCCCAGGCTGGTGCAAAAATGTTTATCAGGGAAGGAGGGCGGAAGGGTGGCCGCTCCCTGGCATAAATGGAAGAGCGCACGCATTGCTCCATCCAGCTCTTGGGATCTCGTTCCGAATCCAGTGGGGCCAGCCAGGGAGAACGCAAGCATGATACACACTTAACACACTTCCCATATGACCGGGAAGTCTTTTCAAGACCTTGTGCTTGGGGGAGCTCCCAAGCCAGTGATGGAAGCCCTTGGGCTGGGAAAAGGTAAAGAGAAGACAGAGAGGAAGCGGACAGGAAGAGAAAGGACCAAAAGATGGCATGACAAGGGTAGTCAAAGCCTAACAACGTAACAGCTGACATCTGTCCAGCACTGCTCATTCACCCTCCAAAGAGCCTCATGAGGAGGTTTCTATGACACGAACCAAGGCAAATGAAACCTGACCAAGGATGCACAGCACGCAGGAAGGTCTGCATACGATTTTGCGATGGTGGCGCTGGTCCCACACTGGATGGTTCTCTGGTCAGTATCTCTCACCCCAATGCAAGGCCCTCAGTGCTGGGTTCCTGTGAGCCAAAGGACAGTGGTAACACCCAGCCCCGCTGTGTTGTTACGAGGATTACGCGCATCCATTGACTTGCAGAACTGAACTCAAACCCTGAAACCTAGCAAAGCCCGGTCAGCGCTGGTTGCCATAAGGCATATGAGGATGACGTGGAGGTGCTGGGATGTTTCCGTCCCCCTGCGAAGCCTCAACAGCCAGCCAGACCTGGCCCCTGACTGGCATTCAGGAAGCGTGCTTGGTTGAAGGCACGCACCTGAAAGCGGGTCTGAAGATCTGCGGGGCCCTGAGTCAGCCCCAGCCTTCCCCACTCGGGGGCCCCGAGTTCCATCGCTGTCTGGCCAGCCTCGCGGAACACAGCTGACATCCCGGCCGCTGGCAGGACCAATGTTAATGCCCTCATCTCATGTGTGCAGGTGTGTCCTCCCTCTGCCTGGCCCCTTCCTGCAGCCCTGCCTTCAGGGAAATGTTTTCCTCTCAATCAGGAATCAAACAGCTTCTTACTACGATGGAGCCTTGAGATCACAGCACAGAGGCAGAATCACCCTTCAGGGGCCCCACGGGAGGGTCATACTCCTCTCCCCACCCGCCACTAGGAACACCCACGGACTCACAGCTGGCCGAGATGATTGACTGTCAATCCTCTCCTGAAAAAGAGGTAATAACGGCTCCCTGGCCAGGTGTTGTGAGGAGTTAGTGAGCAGGGCTATGGAGGCTCGCCACCCTTCTCCTTCCTTTAACCACACAACCGTCTGCACAGACACAGTTTCACGTGGTTACTGTACCTTCTTACCCAGTCAGCTACCTCTTCGCATTTGCTTCCCAGATTCCCTCTCCACCCCGGTCTGTACCTTGGGATGCTGGCCTGTCTGAACGACATCACTCGAGTCCGTCCCGTGGGAGGTGCCAACAAGAGATCGAGTGTGGAAGGAGAGCAGGGTAAGGATATGACTCCCGGCTCACTCTTCCAGCTGCGCTCCGGTCCTGAAAGCCTCAGCTCGCATCCTGGCTCTCATCTACAGCGACAGCTGCCTCTAGCTTCTGGTGAACCCTCTCTCCCCTCCCTATTCAGATCTGGGATGGTACAGACTCTCCAATGTCGCCCCAAAGTGCTTCCCCACCCCTTGCTGATTTTCCCTTAACCCTCCCCGGACTGTCATTAAGTAGTCCACTTATCGACCACTCCTCAATTCCCCCACTTGAGAGCACCGTCTGTCTCCTTTGGGGACCCTGACCAATGGCCCAGGCTCCTCTTTGGGTTCCGAATGTCCGCCAACATTTGAAGCACATCCTTGAAGGCTCACCCTTTCCAAGAAATCTCCCAGATCAGCCTTAAAGTATTTCTCTGGGCTGACTTTCCACCCACCATTTAGCCTGTGTCATCCTCTCCCTCTTGTTTCCAGACTGCAATCCATCCCCAAGACTGACCACCAGGCCAGGGAAGATACAGGCTCTCCCTAACCCCCTCCTCACTTCCCTCAACAGCTAGCACAAGCCTTATATTCTCGGAAGAGTTTTAAGAGACCAATAAACATACCCTCCCTAGCTCACACCCAGGAAACATCGCTTCAGTACTTCTGTTTTAAATACCAACGATTTTTCACACTGACCTTTTCTCAGTCCATGACTCACAGGAAGGTCTGGCCTGGGGAAGGGCCTGTCGTGGTCTCTCTCACCCCATGGTCCTCAGGGGAATGCTTTCAGAGAAGCACAGAAGATTTAGCCTCAATTAAGATCATCTGTCCCCATCCCCTCATTTTTGCTGATGGGAAAGTGGAGACCAGAGTGCTTAAGGGATTTCTCAAAAGCCACAGGTGAGCTTGTAGATGGAGACCGACCAGCCCACTGCCTTCAAGGGGCAACGGCCACCCGGTCTTTTATGGAGAACCTCACATATCTTGGTGCTTCTTTGATGAAGGTGCCCAGAAATGTGCTCTGGGATTTTAGGAAGCTGGAAGAATAACAAGCGGCAGCTTCCCAGAGGGTCTGCTGTCTGCCAAGTTTCAAGGGCGAGGAGTAAAGACGTTAAGTGCACACAGAGCCGGGACTAGGGTGAGGCGAGTGAGGCACCAGCCTCGGGTGCAAAGTTTAAAAGGGGCCAAAACACTCAGTAATCAAGAGAAATACTATCTTAATGCGATATTTCTTAAAATCAAACTTAATGCCAAAAGATCCATGACCAACAAACTATCACGGTTTTAAATAAAGATGGGATCTGCTCCTGCACTGGCACGAGCCTGCCTCACTCGCCTCACCCTAATCCTGCCACCGGTTCCAATAAAGCTTTATGTACAAAAAGGGGTGGCCAGTTTGCCAATTTGAGTTTTTAAAATATTACATTAAAATGTTACGTATCTTAATTCCTGAGGTTTTCTGGTCTCTCCTTAAATTTGGGGCCCAAGGCAAGTGCCTCACTCTCTTTACCGCAGACTTGCTGTGAGTCATTTGAAATATGCAAAAATAAAGCAAACACTGTTCTACTGAGGACTGGAGTACAAACCTATGTGATTTTTTTTTTTTTTTTGGCGGTACACGGTCCTCTCACTGTTGTGGCCTCTCCCATCGTGGAGCACAGGCTCCGGAAGCGCAGGCTCAGCGGCCATGGCTCACGGGCCCAGCCGCTCCGCGGCATGTAGGATCTTCCCGGACCGGGGCACGAACCTGTGTCCCCTGCATCGGCAAGCGGACTCTCAACCACTGCGCCACCAGGGAAGGCCAAACCTATGTGATTTTCAAGTCGACAGACAGCGAAACCATTTTGTGCTTTGGGCAATACCATCAGACTCCTGGAGGTCTGAGATCACTCTCCCTGGATTTAGGGGTACAGGTATACACCCCGTTTTTCAAAAGTTTGCTTTACACCGCTTCACTTTTACAGAAGACCTACATTAGTACCTGGTTTTGCTAACTGAAAGAAATCCGAAGAGGATTTCTGCTTTTAGGAAAAAGGGTATTTCTTCTTTCGCTTTATGCCATTTCGGTTGACAAAAGGTTTCATAGAAAAGGGTGGCTTTCAGATTGCAACGGAAATGTGCACTTCGTGGAAACCGAGCTGGACAAGGGTTGCCCCGTAAATCAGGTGAATTGTTTTGCTCCACTTTGGAGACGAGGAAGCTGATGGTGAGGGAGGTTCAGTGAATTGCCACGTGTCACCGTTTGAACAGAAGATGGAACCCAGGCAAACTGCCGGCCAGGTAGCCGAGTAAAGAAACCCTTGCATCTGAACCCCCTTCTCAGTGTTACTAAAAAGAAACAAGTGAGTGACCTAAATACGCCTTAGCCGACTTGTCAACCCACTTCTCACCCCAAGGGCGCTGAGCGCTGAGAGAACAGGTTAGGCATCATAATTGTTACTTGGATCAGAAGTTCCAGGGGGTTGGTAGCTATCAAACAGCATCACAGTTATAGGCAGCAGCCACACTGAGGAAGTACACACAGCCCCACAGAGGTCCCAGACCTGATCTAATTATGCCCCAAAGGTGGCAACCTAAAACCGAAGGTTCTTTTTGTTTTTTGTTTTTTTTGCAGTACGCGGGCCTCTCACTGTTGGGGCCTCTACCGTTGCGGAGCACAGGCTCCACACGCGCAGGCTCAGCGGCCATGGCTCACGGGCCCAGCCTCTCCGCGGCATGTGGGATCTTCCCGGACCGGGGCACGAACCCGTGTCCCCTGCATCGGCAGGCGGACTCTCAACCACTGCGCCACCAGGGAAGCCCTAAAACCGAAGGTTGGTGGCCCAGCATCATCGGCATCAAATACGTCACCCGCCATCCTCCCTCTGCCGCCCCGTCTCCGGAATGATTATTCCCCTCCCGCAAACTCTGCCAACTTGCATGAGTTTCAAGACTGAGTTCACACATCTACCCTTTGCGGAAAGCTTCCTGACACCTCTCCTGCATGTGTTCATTCATGAGCTCGTTCATCCCTCCCACAAATAATCGTGAACTGATTTGGCTCAGTGCGGCGTGAGGCTCTGAGGACACAGCGGGGAATGAAGAGACGTTGTCTGAACATCCTCAAGCTCACGGCCTACTGTTCCCAGGGAACCTGGCGACTCCCCCCCTCTCGCGACAGGATGGTTTCACACTGAACGCCACTGGTCTGATTCCATGTTATTCTCTCCAGCTTGCATGGAGCTCCTCAGAGCTGTGTCCTCTCCATCTCCAAATCTCCAGGGCATAGCACGTCCTTGCCCAGAATAAAATAAAATAAAATGTGAGTGAGTGAGAGACCAGATTGGTGTTTATCTTGCTTTGATATTTCAGGCTGTCTATCTGATCACTGTGCCCACGAGCCACGCCCCCTGGCCATTTCTGTCTTTGCCCGAATGCCCACTTGGGGTCCACGGGGCACAGAGCTGTCTTTCCATCCAAGAGTGTCAGCATCATTGGCCTGCGGCAGGAATTTTCTCCATAGCTCCAATCAGCGCCCATTCTTGAGCCAACTACCCAACAGGCTGTTGAAGGATTTCAAAGGCAGCGAGACTAATGGAATGTTTTTGATTGGAAAGTGGGGAAAGAGCTCTCAGGATCCACTCTCGTTAATTACATGGAACAAATACCTCCTTAAGTAGAGCCAGGGAAGCCTGTTTTTGTCTTTGCTCACAGCCCTCCTTCCTGCCCGCTGCTCAGCACAGAGGGGGAAAAAGCCAACACCGGCTCAAGGAATAAGCAAAAGACCCACTAGTCCACCTGCCTGGGACAGTGGGATTATGCCTGACTCTGTAGCATCAATTTCTAATTTATTCTCCTGGTCCCAGATTCCTCTTATAAACCTGTACACTGTGTTCATCTCGAAATCCCAATGTGTTTCTGAATTATGGATCAGCTCAGGAGCGGCCATGCCTCCCCAGTGGGCCCCCAGCCAAGTACCGGGGAGCTTCAAGCCTGAACAGCCACTGACCTCACAGGGGAGGCCCAAGGGGATGCAGGCCCAGATCATCACACAGGGCACAGCATATGTTCCTGTTCCTTTCCCTGTGTGAGCCAGACCTTCCTCCTCTTCAGGCCTCCCTGCCTCCAGTCCAGTCCAGACAATTTCCCTTCCACTGAGAAGGCTTTGCCTGGCACATCCATGCCCCGCCCTTATTCCACAGAATGACCTTGGTATTGGAGGCCTTCCCCAGTCCCACTCCCCCTGCCAAAACAGCTGTGTATCTGAACGTTCCCCATACTGAAATCTCTGCATAGATTCAAGGACCTCTGCAGGCAGACCTGTCTCTTTCCCAACACAACCCTCATCCACCCCCTGGGCCCACACCCACTTACACGCACATAGTTTATCTCTCATTTAGATTTCTCTAACATCTGCTGAATGCCTACTGTGTGCCAGGGGAAGGGAATGAAGAGCTTCACTGAGCACCTATCACATGCCAGGTCTTTATTTAGTCTCCTTGCATCTTGAATCTCATTTTATCCAGTTGTGTAGACATTATTATTACTCCCAGTTATTATAATTATACAGTTAAAATAAAATTATGTAATTATAACTGTAAATATCACAGTATATAATTATAATAGTAGAATATAATTATATAACATATATAATTATATTTAACCATTATAATAATAATTACTGGTTGTTATTATTACATAGTTGAAGTTAAAGAGGCCAAGAGAGGCTAAACAACTTTCCCAGGGGCCCACAGATAAGGGGTACTCAGCATGCACCCGGTCTCTTGACTTTCCACTACACCCTCTAATCCCTTGCCCACCTGCCCAAACTCTGTGCATCTGGATCACAGCCCGTGTCTGTGCGGCTGCTATCTGCATTATTCAGGGCTCTACTGGGGAGAAAGGATGATGACACACTCGAACAGGTGTTAGTCTGATAAAGCACCTATTCACACAGGCGTGGGCAGGGTGTAGGGAGACACCAAGGGATGTTCAGGGCAGGACCCCAGGGCGTGTGACTGGGGAGCCATCACCAACATAGGTCTGAAAAGGGGAGGGAAAGGATATTACCAGAACTCAGAGCTAGAACTGGACAGAGAGGGCTGTGTGGCAAGGCCTCTGTGACTTTGTGTCAATGGATGCAGCCAGCTCTTGGGCATCCATGGGAAGGGAGCTCACTCTCTTCCCATCCCCCACCTTCTCTCGGATCCCATGTAGACACTCACCATTGGCCAAATACAATCAGAAACCAGAAGGCAACAGGACCAAATGATGTTCCAGAAAGAACAGTCTCCCAAGCCAAAAAGCAAGGGGCCTCCACTATTGCCCGGGTGAAAAGTTCACGGCCCCAATGCATGGTACACACGAAGTCCCATCAGCTACTGAGTCACTTCAGGGTAAAGTCAATTGGGTCATCCTCTCACCTGAGTCCTCTGATCATCAGATTCCAGTCTGTAATCACAGTTTCTTTTTCCGCAGCCCACTCCACCCCCCACTGACCTTTGGCCCCGGGAGGGCTCTTTACCTTGAGGGTGAACCAAGCCTCATTTCTTTGAGGTCTAAGTCCTCGGTGGTCTTGTTCTTACTGGGTTGCTGCAGTTATTTTGGCCAGGACTTTGGGAAGGGGAGTGTTAGGAGGTGCCCCAGCAAACCCCCCGGGTTCCAAGCATAACCCTGCCCGATCACCCCTCTGCGTTGCAGCGACAGCCCAACGTGCCATGGAAACTGGGATCCTTTTCCTCGGGTCACTTCGCCGACCCCCTTCTTTGCCTGCTGGTTTAGCAGTACGAAGAACCCAAACGTCAAGGAGACATTTCAGCTTCCAATTCCTAAAATCCAGCTGTGTTCCCGGGTGGAACGATTCCTTCCTTGGGCACCGGGACCTCCCAGTTTAAAATCTTAAAGAGTAAGCTCTGCTCAGAATAGAGCGCTGTTTAAATAAATAACCACACTTAACGCTCATTATAGCCTTGTGAGATGAAAGCTCGTTATCCCACTCTACAGAGGAGAAAACAGAGGCTCAGAGCAAGGGGATTGATTTTCCCAAACGAAACACAGAGCTACCATTCGAGCGTTGGTACGGAACTCGAAAGCCACCTTTAGGACTGCACTGGCTGCAGTCACCCTGTGAGTGTTAGATGTGTATGCCCAGACAGAAAGACAGACAGCCTTTTGGAGTTTTAGGGGCTATAATTCATTTCCTTCCCTGCCCTTTCCTCCGTAGGCCCCAAACACTGCAGAACTGGGGGAGCAAAATGTTCTCTTTATCTTTTGCCAGGTACCTGGTACCCCAGGATTCCTCTTCAGGACTGACCAGACTCAACGAATTACCTAGAAGAGGCTCCTGTTGAAAAAGCTGCAGCCGCCCGGCCCCCCCACCCCTCCGTCAGATCCCTGATTCCCGCCCCCCACCCCCTCAGCTGGGAAGTCAAGACTGTCAACTGATGAAAGCAGCATCTCTCCGGGGCGGGTTTAATCAGAGATAAGGCCTCCAGATAAACCACCTTTGCAAAGCCTCCTTCCCCTGCCCCTTCAAATTAAAAGAGTTCCCGCTACTAATGTATTAATTAAAATGGAATATTAAATAGCTGACCTCTATTATTTATTGGCGGTTTTTGGAGAAAAGAAAAATATCTAGATCCAAAGAGAAATCAATTTCCACAAAACCTCCCTTTCCTGAGCAGACTTGGTTCGTGTCACATAATAAAGAGATAAGCTTATCAGCTACATCGGTTCCAAGACGTCTGCTGTAATGTTGATGTTGAGCCAATAAGAAGATTATAAGCACTGTCATAAAATATCCTTCCAGGATGTAAATTATTCAGAGCCCTCAGTGGGCAGACACAGTATCTCATGCCTCAGTGACCTCCGTTCTGTGCAACACATTTCATTTATTAAAGTTGGAGTGGGCCTCTGTTGATAAAGGCCCCTAAATAAATGATAACCTTCATCTCCTTCTTCTAAATTATTTCCACGATTAGAATTCAGAATGTTGTTGCCAGAGGTGTCAGGAAGCGCTGCCTCTGTAAGCGACGCATATGTCTTCCCTGGGAAGCTCAGCTCACATAATGGGCAAGCCCCCAGATGCTTGGGTCCGGGCAGTGGCTCCAGCAATACAGACAATCCTGGGGGCTCATCCTTACAATGATGAAAGGCGTAATGCAAGATGAAAGGGATAGTGGAATGAAAGGGCTTGGAGCGATAACCTGCCTTGCCAGTCAGGGTGAGTTGCTATCCAACCTCTCCAAAAGTGAGTCTCTTGTTACAGGGAGGTGGGGAATAATATGTGTACCCACCAGGCACAGAGTCTGGCTCACAGCAGGTTCTCAGTCAGTGTTAACCAGGTCAATGACCATGATAGGGACCTCATGGGGAACACTGCTCTTCATCCCCTCAAGGCCTCCTGGAGCCTCAGAGTATCCTGGGCTGCTCTGCCTGCCCCAACAGGTACCTATAGCAGGCCCATCCCGGACTCATCTCCGCTCTTTGTTCACATAAAAGTCAGATAATCCCTACTCATCTTTTAAAGCCCAATTCAAATGCCACCTCCTCCTTGAAGTATCCCATGATATCCTTGGATTCTTTCTTTTTCATCCTTCCTCAAATATTTATGTCATGCCCATTCTGTGCTAAGCACTGATTAGGGCTCTTTCCAGGTACCATCTTACATAATCTTCATTACTACCCTGCAAGGCAAGTCCTATTGTCCATATTTTATAGAAGACGAATTAGGCTTAAGGAGATGAAGTGTCTTGTTCAAAGCCACACATTGAGTAAGTGATGGGGCCAAGATTTGAACCAGGTTTGGCTGGATTCCAAAGCGCACGTTCTCGCCTTTCTTTTCCACTGACTGTCCTGCTGCTGGACCCACAGCTCAATGGTTCCTGTCTGGGCTTCACTTATCCTGCTGATCATGCCTCAGTTCTACTGGGAATGGACCTATATCTCCAGAGCATCATTCAGCCTCCCACATGGAGCCCTCAGGGCCAGTTGCAGCACTGGACCCAGAGCTCGTCACGGACACTACGGCTCCATCTGTCTGGCTCCCAGCTGGACCGGCCCCTGTCGCTCATGACACCCCCAGTCCCTGCCAGCCTCCTCCAGCCCAGGATGACAACAGTAACCTACATCCATTTCTCCTGCTTCTCCATTCACCATTCTGTTCCTCAGTTTTTTCATCCATAAAATGGGAATAAGCAACGGTACCTATTCTAGGCAGCAGCTGTGACGATCAAATGAGATCACGAACGTAGAAGGTTTTAAACGAGCCTGGCACAAAGAGCTCAACAGCAGCAGCTACTATTGCTGTGATCTCAAAGGTTTCTGACTACCTTGTTCTAACCCCTTAGCCATGCGCTCCCCACGTGGCCCTGAGCACTGTGCATCCCCAGAGCAGAAAGCTTGGCGTATAGTGGACAGTCTGCAAGTTGTGAGTTGCTGGTAAATTCTTTCATGTTCTCCAAAGCACATGCCACTTAGCATCGGGTGCCAGTGCATGGGAGAGTGGAGGGTGCTGGGCTCTGGGATCAGACAGGCTGGGTGTGAATCCTGCCTGTGACACCTTCTAGCAGATGGTCCTGGAGGAGTCACTCAATCCTCACCTGAGCCTCTACTTTCACATCTACAAAATGCGGCTGGGGGCAGGGGTAGTTGCCAAAGCTGCCGGGTTGCTGTTATTAGAAGAGAATCTGTCCCCAGAGTGCAACACAGACCAGGGGCACCAGAAACGCTCACTCCCTTCCTCCCCCTACCAATTCCTTTCCTCTGTCTTCCTTTCTCTCCCAACCGCCTACCTTCGGGTTGCTGTTATTAGAAGAGAATCTGCCCCCAGAGTGCAACACAGACCAGGGGCACCAGAAACGCTCACTCCCTTCCTCCCTCTACCAATTCCTTTCCTCTGTCTTCCTTTCTCTCCCAACCGCCTACCTTTGGGTCTCCTGTATCTGCATCCTTTCTTATGAAGATAATCGATGAGGCACCATATTCCACTGTCTGCCTGCTCTTATGTGTTTGGGGTATCTTGTGTTGACCCATTAATCATTTCGACCTTATCTCCCCTGGTATAAATGCTTCAGAAACAGGGACCAGAGCCTGCCTCACCTTGAGTGACAGTAGCTGCTTAGACACAAATGCCTGTGGAAGGAATTGTTCCCATCAACCATGAAAGGGAATATTTGGCAAAAAGGAGGTCCCTAAACCAAGCCAGAAAACCCTTGATTCCCTCCATGCCATGTAGGTTACATCCATTATTCTAACCCAATACTAAGAAAACAAAACAGTCGTTCACTGTGATGATACCAAACCAAGACGAATAACTGCCTCACAGAAAATTTTTAAATTCTCCCATATGCACAAAACACACACACACACACGCACACGTGTACATGTACACACACACACACACACACACACACTAAAACATCCAAGAACCACTGGCAGTGTGCATGGAGATTGCAAATTTCCTTGCAAATTCATCCGAAAGAATGGGTGCTCTGAACTACCTACTGCCCAGAACACAGACGGCACCTGATCAATTCTGCTCCCACAGCAATCCTGCCTTGTCAAGAGCTGACAATCAGACATGCAAAACAAGTGCTCTGTATGAATTTTGCAAAAGTATCACTTTGGGAAAACAGGAACCAAAACAAATTAAGAAATCATATAAATAATTACTCTGAGCTTCAACTCTTAACATGAAAAAGGAAGGCACACAAGCAGAAATGCTAATTAATATGACTGTTTAATTATAGGGGCACAAATTAATAAACCGGAATTACTACAGACTTCCAGCAGGCAGCCCAACTCCGCATGTGATCTTGGAGGCGTGGGCACAGGGGAGAAATGCTTAGCTTTCCTTTGCCAGGTGCCCAGCTGGAATGGCATCAAGAAAGGGGAAGACTAAGCCCCTGGGCAGGGAGATCCAGTCCTCCCAGCCCCCTCCTCTCTGCTCAGACACAGTGAGCCCTCGTCAACATCAGCAGGTGCGAGCTTCCACAAAGGCACCTCCTTAATCAGGAAATCATTCCTCAAGCATCTACAAGGGCCCAACCACAACATGCTAAGGACAAAATGCAACCCAGCACAACCAAGGGGCAGGATTTGTTAAGTTGTTACTGTATGCCAGGTACCCACTCTCTCTCTCTCTCTCTCTCTGTTCTCATTTATGGTTTCCCAAAGTAATACTTCTGGAAATTTCATATATGTCAATTGTTTTACATGTCTGATTCAGCTCTTGACAAGGCAGAAGTGCTATGGGAGCAAAATGCATATCAGACTCAATCAGGTGGATGGTATTATCTACATCAAAGTCTTCATCCCATTATACTGCTGTGAAAACCGAGGCTCCAAAGATCAGCTGGTCTGATTCTGCCAAAGCCACAGGACTGAAAAACAGATGTGTCTGGATGTGTCTGGATTTAAAACTCTGGGCTTTTGAGTTCAAAGTCTGTGCACTTTTAAATACAGTAAGCTTCCTCTAGAAATCAAAAATGCTTCCATCTCTGATCTCACAGCTATAGCACTCATTTGATCTTTTTTTTTTCATTCAGGAAAGTCAATCATGTACCTACCATATGCCAGTTTTGGACTATGTTCTGGGAATACAGTGGTGAAAAACAACTGATCCAGAACTTACTTTTGAGGAGCTTGCGTGAGCAGTAAGAGAGAATGACTTAGATAAAATAATCGCGTGAATAAACAGATTTCCATAGCTTTTGATCAGGGCTACACAGGAAAGAAACAGGGCTAGGAGGACTTGTAAAAGTGAGGGTCTTCAAGAGAGGGAAACCTCTCTTGAAGAAGTAATTGTTGAAGTGTGATCTGAAAGATGAGTGTGAACATGTAACATAGAGAGAGAATGACATATATGAATACAGAAGAATTTTCTATATTTGCTCTCCAGTTCCTTCCCATCCACCAACTCCTCAACCTGCTCCAACCTAATATGCCTTCCGCTCCCATCACTCTGGCATACAAGTTCACGTGGTAAGTTTCATGGACATTTTCAATCCTCAGTTTACTTGAGTCTTCAGACATTTTTTTTTTTGGCGGTACGCGGGCCTCTCACTGTTGTGGCCTCTCCCGTTGTGGAGCACAGGCTCCGGACGCGCAGGCTCAGCGGCCGTGGCTCACGGGCCCAGCTGCTCTGCGGCATGTGGGATCTTCCCGGACCGGGGCACGAACCTGTGTCCCCTGCATCGGCAGGCAGACTCTCAACCACTGCGCCACCAGGGAAGCCCCAGACATTTTTGACAGTCGATCACTCTCTTCTCCTTGAAATCATTTCCTCCTTGCCTTTTGAGCCAGAAATTTACTGGTTTTCCTCTTGCCTCTCTGGATCCTCCCTGAAAATTGCCTTTACTTCATTATTCTCCTCTAAAAGCTCTTCAAGACTTAGTCTTGGGCACTCTTGTCTCTTATTTTATATACAATCTCATCCATGCCACAGCATTATTCACATTCTACTGTCTGCATATCTACTACAGCATTATTCTACTATCTACTATCTCAAATTTGTGTCTCTAGCCCCGACCTTTCTTCTGGACTCCAGATCGGTGTTTCCAAATTTCCTGATGGACAGCTGCTCTTCGATGTCTCAAAGGCACGTCAAACTCAATATGACCAAAACTGAGTTCATCTTGGACCCAAACTCCATCTCAGCACCATCTATCCAATTTGAAAGCTGGAACACCCAGGATCTCTTTTCCTCCCTGCCTTACATGATAGACTGAACGATGGTCCTCAAAGATGTTCAGGTCCTAATCCTTGGAACCTGTTAATCTTACCTTACTGGCAAAAGGGACATTGAAGATGTGATTAAATTAAACAATCTTACATATCTTCAATGAAGATGGAGAGATTATCCTCGATTATCAAGGTGGGCCCTAAATGTAATCACAAGGGTCCTTATGAGAGGGAGGCAGAGGGAGATGTGATGACAAGAGCACAAGTCCATGTGATGATGGGAGCAGAGACTGGACTGATGCAGCCATAAGCCAAGGGAGCCAGCAGCCACTAGAACATAGAAGAAGAAAGAAACAGATTCTCTCCTGCAGCCACTAGAACATGGAAGAGGAAAGAAACGGATTCTCTCCTGGAACCTCCAAGAGGATCCAGCCCTACTAACATGCTGATTTTTAGCCCTTTAAGACTCATTTCTAGGGACTTCCCTGGTGGTGCAGTGGTTAAGACTCCACGCTCCCAATGCAGGGGGCCTGGGTTCGAGCCCTGGTCAGGGAACTAGATCTCGCATGCCGCAACTACAGAGCCTGCATGCCGCAACTAAAGATCCCACATGCTGCAACTAAAGAGATCCTGCATGCCTCAACAAAGATGCCGCACGCGGCCACAAAGATACCGCTTGCCACAACTGAGACCCGGCACAGCCAAACAAACAAACAAATACATAATAAAAGACTCATTTCTACTTCTAGACACCAGAAATAGAATAAACTGCTGTTGTTTTAAGCCATAAGTTTGTGGTAATTTGTTATAGCAGCAACAGACAAAAAACACATCCTGCTATAACATATATACTATCAAGTCTTCTTTATTTTGCTATCCAAAAAATTCCCAGATGCATCTGCTTTTCTCTATCTCTACAGGCCCTTCCCTGGGACAATCTTCCATCATCTCTCAAACGGGCAGATGTCACAGCCTCTGGCTTTCCATGGTTCCTGGGATAAAAAGCAAAATCATTGGCATGGCCCACATAAACATGCTTGTCCTGGTCCCTGTCTCCCTTCTCAGGCTTATCTTGCACACCAGACCACACTGGCTTTCTTTCAGTTCTGGGGAGGGTACTAATCCCCTAACTGCCACAGGACCTTTGCACAACCTTCTTCCTTGGCATGGGACGCTTGTTAACTTCAGATCATAGCTTAAATGTCATCATATTCTTTCTGATCTCCCAGACTGGGCCCATCCATCATATATACAGATTGCAATTTTACAGAAATGTTTAGGATTGTAAAATTAGACAACAAGATGGTTTATGTCTAACTCCCTATCTACCTAGTAAGTCCTCAGAGAAGAGGGTGAGAACAGGATTATGCCTGGTTTTGTCCACCACTGCATCCCCAGCATCTAGCAAAGCACCTGGCACAGAGCAAGTACTCAACGGATATGTCTGGGTGACTCCCAGCACCAAGGGGAGTGTCTTTGGGCATCTGTGTAGATAGGATTGCTGGTCTCAATCCTTAGCTTTGTCCCACCCCTTCCAGACATGCACTTAGAGAAAGGGGGGCGTGGGGTCTCATAAGAAGCCCTTGACTACACTCAGCAATGGCCAAGGCAACTCCAGAATGACAACTGCACCCTCCTCAGTGTCATCTTCTAAAAACTGGTTCTGGGTAGAGTTCTTGTTCATTTAGTATTCACAGGAGAGAATGTATTGAGTTTTTCTTCGCCACTTAGCCTATCCCCTCTCTTTTTCCTTGGCCATTTTTCCTTGGGTTTCTTTGATGAAAGCACTTTGGAAATTATCTAATAATAGACCAGGGCCCTAAAATAGCTCCCAGTGCCCTAGAGTTTACTGAAGGTACATCATAGGTCACTTGGGGCTGGAGGTGGCTCTACACTCACCAAAAGAGCCCCTCTTTATCTATTTTATATACTGGGATTCCACACAGAAATTTTTATGAGAGATTTTTGTGACTAGAAAGAAAAAAATTTTTGTAGAAACCACTATTACGTTATTCGCACAACCCTTTATAAGTACAGATCAGAAAATGGCTCCAGGAGCTTAACTGACTTGCCCAAGATCACAGATCTAGTATAGGACAGAGCTTGGACTCAAGTACAGGACATGGGACTTTATACAAGCCATGGAATGATGGTGTGAGCCAATTTTTTCATTAAGGCACAGATGAATTAAGTGAACGCTTCGGTTTCTTTCGCATGGAGAGAAAACAACACACCATTTTAATACTGATTTCTTCTAGGTGGCTATGTTCGGCGTAAATTTATTGTCTTCGTTGTGCTTCTCTGTAACTTCTACAATGTGCATGCATTCATTTGAGTTTTAGTGAAAACATTAGAAAGTAAAGAAGAATGATTATGAAGTAAGTCAAGGGAATAACGGGAAAGCAGAGGACGGTGTCCTACTCACGCTGGGGTGATGGTTATTTGGAACTGGCTGTGAGCCTTGATGATAAAACCAGGTGTTTTTCCAGCAAAGCATATCTAGGGCAGTGTTATGCTACTGGGTCACAGTTACTCCAGCAGCTTCTGAGACAGGCCGCCCTGCTCTGCCAATTACCACTCGTGGGAGCCTCATAGCCTCTCCGAGCCTCAGTTTAGCTCTTTGTAAAATGGAGGAAGTAAACCCACCTATACTGGCTCCGTCTCTTGATTATACGTGGCAGAAGCACAACTTAAACTAGCTTGGAGCGCAGAAAGAATTCACTGAGCCTCATAAATGAAGGGCTAAGGAATCTCGTTGCAATCACAGCTCTCTTTCCATCTATGAATTCTGCCTTCTCCTTCTTAGCTCCGAAGCACACTCTGCCCTTGTAACTGGAAAGGCGGACAGCAGCAGCCTTGCTCATACCCTCCCAGGTTAGCAAACCTGCTAGAAATAAAACCTCTCTCAGAGCCCACCTGCCACACCCAAGGATGATTCTGAAAGGCCACGCCTGAATCCCACACCCAAGGATGATTCTCATAGGCCACGCTTGAATCCCACGACCCCACCCCCTCTCGCACAGAACCAGTCACTGTGACCCAGCGATAAAGAGTAGGATGGGCCCAGCCGATCCCGTGTGCCCAGCTGCACGCCCAGTAGCCTCTGTCCTGAAGACCCAGCTCTCCTGTGATGGATGCTGAAGGAGGCCACCTCCTGACCAAACCAGATGAGGTGACTGTTTCCACTGGCCAGAGGGTCCCATTGATGTGTGCTGTTAGAAAGGTTAATTAGCTTGTGAAATGCATCAAACATCAAAATACTGCTAAACAGTATTTTAGTACTTAGCAAGGGGGAGAGAAAAATTCTAAAATCAAGGTGACAACATAAAAACAAAGGATATTTAATCAGAAAAAAAAAATAGGACCTTAAGAAGTTAGGTTTGGGAGAAAACTGTCACAGTGCAAGGTTCAGAGAAAACAGGTCTGTGTCCCCTTCCATGGACTAAACCCTTTATGGCCACCAGGTTCTCTCCTTTTGCTGTTTAACTACTCTGAAAACTGGAGACGATGCTCCAATGCAGAAGATACTCCTCCCTCAACACAACTCCAAATAAATTAGATATTGAACGAGACACTGAGATTCTGGCAAGAATACATGCACAAAAAAATTGGGCCTGGAGCTGTTGGGAGATGATAAATTATCAGTTTCTCTTTAATAAGATTGTGTCTCATCACCATCTCCTGTAAGGGATTTGACAGCTTTCGTTTTGAACCTGTGAAGATTAAAATCAATTCCCAGCTACAGCTGGAAGCCCCAAACCATACACCTGCAAATATACAAATCAATCAATCAGTTGGTCAGTAGATCAGCAAATCCATGTCAAGGGCCAAATCTTGCTGGGCATCTGGGGCAGAGAAAAGAATCAGAAAATATGCTCCTGCAGATGTTAGAGGGGGGAAGCCAGGCTTCAGAAGGCATTAACTCCAACTTTTAAGGCAACAGTAAACCTATTTCCATTAGCATTACTGGGCCAGCATATCCCACATTCTCACCTGTCTTGTCTTATGGATATGTTTGATGTTGGACCCTGGATTAATCCACAGACTTTGACTTACACCTTTGCCCTGCTCAGATGTCCACACTGGCAACATCACTCCTTACATATCAGCTGGATTTATGGACCCTACCTGTGCTCCCAGGGCATTTCAGAGGAGGCAGAAATGAGGAAGAAATAAAAAGTTGAAAAAAAAAAGAAATGAGGAAGAAGACTTGGAATGAAGCTCAAATTTCACCTCCACCACTTACTACTTTGGTAGCTTTGCAAAGGTTATTCAGCCCCTCTTGGCCCTGGTATCTTTAACTACCAAAGCAGAAATAACAACATGTGTCTTGTAGCCCTGCAAGGATTAGATGAGATCACCAATGTAGAGCGCTTAAAATGAGGCTTAGTTCAGAGTTAATGGTTGTTCATTAACATTACGTCACCATTGGTGGTGGCGATGTTATTTCAAGTATCAGATGGGTTGTTCCTAGGTTGGATTTTTGTTTAAGTATTTATAAAAATGTGTACAGGCATGTTTTGCTCCAGTGCTTTTTCCCCCTCTCCAAATGGACTTCCTCACCCTACAATAATCCTATTAAATTCTACAGACTTCTACTTACATGACACATACCCTGCTGGCTTCAGCCCAAACAAAAACTAATTGTCCCCTTGTCTGTCTGTTTGCCTTTGTTTTTCCAGATGAAACATTTCAGGCTCTGTTTCCTTGTCCCTTGGCATTTTTTTTTAACAACCAACACTATATGAGCAAGCCACAAAGATAGGGTTTCCTGGAGCAAGGAAGGAAGAGTGTGTGAAGCAAGTGGCTCTATTTGAAGCCACAGCTCTTAATTTCAGTAAAGAAATGGCTGAAGGAGTGTGATAGAGAGGAGAGACTACCAACTCGGAGGTCAGAATAGGCAGTGTCTTCATTAATCCTGCCTTCCCCCTTCTACCTCCTATGAGCTACATGACTCTGGGTATGTTAATAAACCAGTGCAAAATCAACAACTGTTTTCTCTTTCGAGAATGAATTTGGCCTGATTTATAGACGTTATTTCCTCAAATATTCCTTAATAATTAATTCCTCAAATATTCCTTACAATATTCTCTTAACAAGTTTGAGAGTCATCACCATCCTTGAAGTGAGGAAATCAATGGAGGAATTTCCATGGGAGGTTCTGGAGAAAGGAGCCTAAGACAGAAAAGTGGAAGATTCAAGTTTAAGTCCTGGTCCTTCCATCAAAATCTGGGTGACCTGGAATAGGCCGTTCTCCCCATGCTGGCCACAGTTTACGCATTTGAGAGTGGGGTGGGGGGGGGTGTCAGACAACAGGATCAATTAAATTTCCTTCCAGCTCCAGCACTTGGTGACACTCCACTCCAAGACTCTCCATGTCGTAAAATCATACTGCCATTCTCTCTCCTCTAAGCTGCCTCACCAACTACACCTGCTACTTCTCGCTTGTCAACAACAATAATAACCAGTATTTGTCGGATGCCAACTACGGGTCCGAGACTGTGTCCGATACTGTATGTGCTTCATCTTAGTTAATTCTTACCACAACCCTCTGAAGCAGAGGCTATCATTATCCCTCATTGATAACTGAGGAACTTGACGCTAAGAAACGTTGAATGACTTCTTAACTCAGAAACTTTACTGGGGCCCCACACTGCTGTACTACCTCTCAACTATTATGACCTGGGCTTCCAAGATACAGAACTTGCCAAGGTCACCTCTTATCTTCCCAAGGGGCCTCTAAAGCATCTCCCTTTGTTTGTCAGGTCTTCCTGCCCCATCCAGCCCACACCTGTTGTTTGGACTTTGACTCAGGTCTTTGACAGGAGGCAACATGGGGTAATGGAGGGTTCAGAGACCTTGGAGGTGGGCTGAGTAGAATTAGAGTCCTATCTCAGCCAGGCACGAGAGCGTGCTCTCAGATGACCTCCCCAAGCCTGGCTGTCCTCGTCCAGGGCACTCCTGTCTAGGAGGCTATTGGGAAAGTTAAGTGGGACTCCGGAGATGAAGCTCCAGGGACAAATGCTGACACACTACCGAGCAGTGCTCTTCCCCTATTCATATCCCACTTTCCTTTGACACCCAACTCTTGAGAGCTACTTTTCTGTTTTTGGAATTAATCCATTCCTCCTTGAATTAGTCCAGGTTCCAATAAGAAAGAGATTGTGTACTGAAAACAGGGTGATT
This sequence comes from Delphinapterus leucas, assembly GCF_059928025.1. NCBI lineage: Eukaryota > Metazoa > Chordata > Mammalia > Artiodactyla > Monodontidae > Delphinapterus > Delphinapterus leucas. The sequence continues at coordinate 40,828,098 of NC_143148.1, forward strand.
CCAGGGGGATTATTTTTGAAGGGGCTATGTACAAAGGTAAGGCGACAGGGGGCTAAAAGCACTAAGCAATCACCTGAGGCTTCAGAGCAGCAGAACTTTATCACACCTAGGACTAAAAGGCTGAGGGGCAGGAGTAGTTGCCAGAAACCAGAGGGAGAGAATACAAGACAATCATCTTCCTTGGGAGAAGCAATGATCTTCAGTCACGGACCCAGCCAAGCCCAGGGGAGACCTGGCAGGGAGCAGTTAGGGGATAAATACTCTGACCTCACTCTTGGCTGTGAAACTTAATTCCAGAAACACAGAAGTGGCCTGAGCTATTCTGCAAAAACACCTGGACAATACTGACCCTTAGTCAAGGCAAGAAATGTACTGAAAAACAGCATTGCTTTGTAACTATGAGTCCAAGGTATTTGGTGCTGGTTTGCACCCACTAGTTAGCAATGGTTATTGATAATGGTGACAGCAATGAAGGCACCCTCTGACCTCCCACCTAACTCTTTTCAGAGCTCCCCATTGGCTGGACCCAGTCGGAAGCAGCACGCGGAAGACCCCATTGATGTCATTCATGCAGTACAGCTTCTGGGGCAGACAGCAGGGTGAAGAAGGAGAGAGTGGATCTCCCCAGCACAGTGTTTTCCCATGCATCACCCTCTCTGGGCTCTCTTTCACATCAGAAAAGTATATGTGTGGGTGTGCTGGCCTCACCCCCTGACCATGAGCCCCTAAGAACATATGAGCCCCTTCCTTCCCATGGTCACCGCCCCCAACCATCTCAGTGCTGGGCACGGAGTAGGTGCCTGGTAAGTGTGATGGAACCTCCAGGTCCAGCAAGCACCATGGAGGATCTTCCTTTCCCCAAGATCGGTCCTTTATTTTTGGTGCTGCCAAAGACCTTGCCAGTGGCTCAGCAGCTCCAGAGACATTTCGGAAGGTGGAGAGAACCAGCTGAGGGGAGAGAGAGCGTTTGCAGGTTGACGTCTAGTCATAACAATTCTCCAAGTGCCTCCCCCGGTGACATTAGATAAACAGAGATGGGAATCACATTTCAGCGTGACAGCTGAAGAGGCATGTCAAGAAACAGTTAAAAAGATCTAGAGCAACCCGGTCCTGAGAGACTTTGTCAGTGTGACCCTGCTTCCCGTCAGGGCCGCGGTGGGGGTGATATGGCCCCGGGGCCCACACTCAGGACCGTGAATTCTCTAAGGCTGGATCCTCTGAGACCTGGGACTGGAGGCTAAGTGAGCCTGGAGCTTTCGGCCCTTGCCTGCCTATCAGTGTTTGTGAAATCACCTGCAATCAGCAGCACGGAGCATCAGTCTCCGCTGGAGCACGTTACCCTCCAATACTCGTCAAACCCCATCCGCGAGGAATATATATAGAGTATCAGCTGAAGGACGTGCTGTCTGCCATTCCTTTAGATCAGCAGTTTTCCAGATTATCTTCCCCAGAGGCCTGGAATTCCTGGGCGTGTCCCTGAGGCTCCCTAGAAGCCAATCCCCTGCCTCTTCTCCAATCAAGAGAATGCAGGTCTTCCCTGTCACACACGGGGATCCTGGGGTTGCACACAGGAAATCAATTGCCTTTTTAAAAAGGGATGCTGATGTCTTAAAAGAATAAAAGCCATCCCATTAGCCTAGATTTCAGGCTGCGGTCAAGCCAGATGGAGAGAGATCTGCAAGCTTGGGTCATGTTCCTTTGCTCTGCTGCCCTTAGAATTTCTGGCGCTAAATTGAGTTTCAGTGGAATCCCATCAGCCCACCTTGTAGGAGCCCATGAAATCTCACCATTTGCAACAACACAGATGGACCTTGAGGGTCTTACTCTAAGTAAAGTAAGTCAGAGAAAGACAAATACCATATGATTTCAACCCTATATGGAACCTAAAAGAACAAAACAAACGACTCTTAGATACAGAGAACAAGCTGGTGGTTGCCAGAGGGAAAGGGGTGTGTGGCGAGGGGCAAATCAGTGAAGGGGATTCTGAGGTACAAACTTCCAGCTATCGAATAAATCAGTCACGGGGATGTAATGCACACATAGGGAACGTAGTCAGTGATATTGTAACAACTTTGCATGGTGACAGATCGCGGGGATGTAACGCACACATAGGGGATGCAATGCACACATAGGGGACGTAGTCAGTGATACCGTAACAGCTTCGTATGGTGACAGATGGTGACTGTGGCGATTATTTCATAAGGTACAAAAGTATCAATTCACCTAAGAAATAATACAAATGAATCTATATGCAAAACAGAAACAGACTCAGACATAGAAACTAAACTTATGGTTACCAAAGGGGAACAGGAGAGAGGGCAAGGATAAATTAGGAGCATGGGATTAACAGATACAGACTACTGTACGTAAAATAGACAAGCAACAAGGATTTACTGCATAACAGAGGGACTATATTCAATATCTTGTAATAACCTATAATGGAAAATAATCTGAAAAAAAGATACATATATATATAGTAACTGAATCACTTTGCCGTACACCTGAAACTAACACAATATTGTAAATCAACTATACTTCAATTTAAAAAATAAATTCAGTGAAAGCAAAAAAAAAAATCAATTCATTATATTGTACACCTGAAACTAATATAATGTTGTATGTCAAGTATAACTTAAATTAAAAACAAATTATTTATTTAAAAAACTTAAAAAGAACAGCTTTTTGAAATTCCTGAAATGCCTCTTGAAAGACTCCTTTTGGCGAATCCATGAGACCATTTCCTCTCCTGTACCAGGAAGAGTTGATGCGGTTTGACTGTGTCATGTGACCACGCTGGAACCTGGCTCTGCCTTGGCCTCTGGGAACCTCAGTGCCAGCTCTGGAGCCCGCTTCCGAAACTGCTCTTTGAGACTCTAATCTCTGCCCCACTCCCTCAGTTACTTATTTTATCATTTTGGATTGCCTTTAGTTTTGTGAGATACTGCAGAATATGTGCATCCTCCCTCCTTTGTGGAAACAGAGGAAGAGTATAAACACAGAAATAAATAAAAATAAGTGGCCCTCCAAAAAAAAAGGAAGCAACCCAGTTCATTTGGTTGGGCTTTCACCACCACCTCAAACACGTTCTAATTCTGATCTCCTGTGAAATACACGGATTTCCCTATTCCCTGATGACAAATCTGTGTTGGCTCCCAGCCTGCTGGCTATAGGAGGACATCCAGGCTCCCTCAGATGGATGGAACCCCAAGGCCTTCTCGATCCTAATTCACCAGCCCAGTGCCTGCTTCCTACACCCCCATTACGCTAAAGCATCCTCCAGTCCCCAAATCCACCCAGCCCTTTCCCAGCCCAGTCTTTGGCACACATGGTTCCTAAGCCTGTAATGTCCCCTCCCTGTTTTCCCCATAGAAATTCAAGACCAGGAGTGCGTTCCCACTCCTCTGGCTCCCAGTGTGGCCAGCTGCCCCCAAACCCGGTTTCTTCAGGCTGAGTCATAGCTCTGTGGTCACGCACAACACTGAACTTCCGGGCTTCTCTGTTAGTCTCTCCCACTACACTCCACCCTCCCTATGGACAGGGGGACCCCACTTTACAGGACAGACTTGTAGATGGTATAGAGGGGGCCCGGCAGAGAGGAGTTCTGTCCTCTGTTTATGCCACAAAAGACAGGCAGACAGAGCCCCGAAGCGTCATTCTATTGCTCACTAGAAACGGGGATGGCCGTGGTCACTCTCAGCTCCCCGCTCCCCCGCACTCCCTGAGATCACCTCCAACCTGGAAATATATCTGCAGGTGTGAAGCCTGAAATTTGTTTTACTGTCATTGGCCCAGTGTCGGGCTTCTGATATTTTTAATTCCTACACTGAAGAATCCGTATTAGTTTTGCCGAGGAGAGAGGGCATAATCTGAGGACCCATGGAAGCTACATTTGCTTCCATTCTGCTATCCTGACTGATGACACAGAGTGAGCCTCCTGGGGTAGCACGAGGCACCAACAGAGCTGTTGTCTGCGCACGCCCACGACACATTAGCAGGACCACACCCCCCCATGCTGAGCCCTGAGAGAATGTGGGGTCACAAAGACTTGACTTGAAACTCTGGTTCACCTACTTAGCAAGTGTGCGTGTCCTTGGGCAGGTATTCTAACCTGTATAAGCCACACTGTGCTCTGCACAATAGGGAACATCATATTTTATTTCCCCTACAAGCTAATAAGACGGGCATAAGGAATAGCTCCAGTCTAATATGTCACTTAACCGCTCTGTCCCTCAGTTTCCCTACTTACACAGTAGGGATCATATACATGCCTACTTCACTGGGCTACTATGAGAATCAAATATGAAAATGTACATATAGAACTCAGCATGAAGCCTAGCTATGAATGCTTATTTATTGTGTATGGCCATGTCTCCAAGAGATGAAAACTTTCAGCCTTTTGTTGTATTTTCTGCCGATCCAGGGGAAGTGTGACCTATGGCTCTGATGTGTGTTGTGTCTGATAGCCATAAGGATATTCCTGGGAAGGACTCTCACTGCCAATTTGGACAGATCCCTTTGATTCTAACATACACACCAAAGCCACAGTCATTGTCTGCCAATGAGCCTCTTGATGTCTATACACCTCTGAAGCTTTCTTGCCGGGCAGCACCCCCTTACCAAGCTCTGTTGTTGTTTGAAACGTCCCCATCCATCCTCCATGCCACCACCTAAGGCTCCAGTGACATCCTTCTACCCAGAGTGCTGGTCACCACATTCTAGGTACCTCATTCAACCTGCCAACATGTAGCCCCTCCCTCACCTTCCCCTGTGGCTACTGACATCCCATCTAACACCCCCTCTCTGGTAGGGGGCTCTGGACTCAGTCAGCTCCCCTCCAAGGCAACCAACTGCAGCCTGCTTAGAAAGTGAGGAGCACGGGAGAAGCACACTGACACATTAAGAGCCTTCACTGTGCCAGTGCCCAGACAAAGAAGGCATTTACCCATCACCGGGCCTGGGGAGGCTGCCATTTTTCTTCCAGAACTCTCCCCACTCCCAAGGGATGATATTTAATTCATGATGCTGGGGCTAGAAGCATTGCCAGATATACTTCCTTGATGATTAAACATTAAACACACAAGTATTTCAAAGCACTTGAAATAACTCAGAACTAACGAAGGACTAATTGCTTCACTCTGTGTATTCAAATAGTGATGTTATTTTTTAAAAATGCATTCTTATGTCAACTGTTGCATCAGTTAACTGCAAAGTTTCCAACAGTTCGCTATAGTGTGATTAAAGCATATGAAAACAATCTTTTAGTTAGCTTTCATTTCGAAACAAATAGACAATTAAACCAAAGTAGTAAGTGTGAAAATTCTGTTGGTCTGCTTTTTCAGGGGGGACACTTGTACAAATAATGACTGCATCATGGGAAATTATTTCCTTGGCTAGTCTAATGGTTGTTACAGTAATTTCATCTTTTCCCTTTACATCCCTTCTATTTCTTATAACCCCATACCCTTGCTGTTTTCCCCAGAAGCCTAAACTATACAACTAGATAATAATAGCCTTTTTCAAGAATGTCTTTTTGAGCAGAGCTATTCAAAGTACTAGCCAATTCTTATTAAAAATATCACCGCACATATCACTGGTATTTAAAAAGGGGAAATAATTTTGTGTGGGCCACTGAGTCATTAATACTTTCACCCACCTTATGAAGCAGAAGTGAGACTGCAGTGAGAGGAGAGAGGCTAAGGGCATAAGATTTAAGTAGGCACGCACTCTCTCAGGGTCCGTGCCTCCTTAAACTTTATGACCTAGGTGCCTTACTTGCCTCACTCTAGTCCCAGCCTTACTATGAAAAGTCACAGGGCACCTACTACATGCTTAGTGCTATTCAACAACCAGTTAACAACAAGAAAGGGATTATAGAATCTATTTGGTCCAAACCCTCCTGTGTTACATGTAGGGAGACTGGGGCCCAGAGAAGAGGAAGGAACAATCTGCTACAGAGAAAAGAAAGATGGAGATGACAAGGTCCTGGTCCCTGTCCATTTAGTCAAAAAGCATTGGGTGGGCATCTCCTCGGGGTGTGGCATGTGTGGGAGATCACCAGCCTCCAGTGGGCAGCGTTACCCTGGAAGGCACACTCTGTAGAGCACAGCAAGAGAGCTGAACCTGAGGAAACGGAGATTAAAGGCCACTCTTTGAGCTGAGTGACCCTGGGTTAGTGACTTCACCTCTCTGAGCCTGTGGATCATGTCTTTAAGTGAAGATAATATTTATGTCACTGTGAGCTCCAAGAATAGTGATAGAAAGAGTGTTGCACAGTAACTGACACTAAGTAGAGCATAATAATGACAACAGGTACCATCTCATAGGGATTGAACTATGTGCCAAGCACTAGGCCAAATGCTTTGCCTGCATTATAGCATTTTAACAGCACAGCAACCCATGGGATAAGCATTGCAAACTTCATTTTATAGGTAAGGAGACAGGCTCAAAGAAATGAAATGACCTGTCCAAGTTCATGCAGCGGGCAAGTGGCAGAGTCAGGATCTAAACTAGTTTCATCAATTTCTGATGTTCAAACTGTTATGCTAAAAAAAAAAAAGAGAGAAACTGGAGCTCAAACTTGGGAACACACTCGTGGCTAGTAGGATTCTTAAGGAACTCCCTATAGACTTAAAACTCCATCATCCCATTCCCTCAGCTCCCATCACAAACTCAATTAACAGTGCCCAGTAACATCAGCAGCTAGAGTAGTACTGTAATCTCATCATGATGGAGATGATGTATAAGACGCAAAAAATCAATTTCCACATGATGGTACAACTGCATCTAGATACTTTGAGACCTGGATAATAGAACCTCAGCATGTAACAGAACCGTAGAATTCAATGGTTAGAAGGAATCCTAGCTTCTGTGGCACCCAACTCCCCAGCACCTCTGGCATCAGGTGGTACAGCCTTGTTCACCCCCCATAAAAGGGGGCCCTTCACTTCATCAGGAAACCCCTTCTCCGTAGGGCATGCTTCCTATACGCCTTATCTCAACCACTCTTCCTGTAACCTCAGGAATTCTGACACACGTGGGGTTAAATCCCAGCTCCAGCACCAGAGCTAACCTCCAGGAAGGCAATCAGAACTTCGGTTTCCTCTTCTAGAAAGTAAAAGTAATAACAGCTACCTATTGCAGGGTTATTGTATTAAATGAGATGAAGCATATAAACACATTACCTGCTCCGTCTAAGCTCTCCATAAATGCTAACCCCTGTCACCACTACTCTGATGATGTCAGAGGGAAGCAGGGCAGAACTCGGGGGCCTGAGGCAATGGAGAAATGGGATTAAGGAGGGTCCAGCAGGCCAATCTGCAAGGGACCGAGCAGAGGTAAGGTCGGGTCTACCTTCCCAAAGGGTAATCAGTAAATAAACAGCTGTTGTATCGAACAGAGTTCCCTGTGGGGATGCTTCAGAGCCGGGGTTTCTGCAGCTCCGCTCAGGTATCATTTGGGTTCTGCTAAGTTATCGCCAGAACGTGTTATCACGAACTACTCTGAGACCCGGCAGAACTGAGTGAAATGCGATCCCACGGCATAAACGGAAGGAGCGGGGCACTGGCAGTGGCACGTGCATTTACACCATTTCGTTTCACTCTTTCAACTGCTAAAACGTTCAGAGCTCCCAGCAGGGACCGCTGGCCACTGCGGAAGGAAGACACTGAGTCATGGCGCGTCCTCGTCAGCCTTCCCGGGAAAGCAGCGGCGAGCAAGCGCTGCTGACCTGTGGTGATGTGCAGAGCATGTGGCGGCAGTGGGGAGCGGCTCGGCTTTGGGGTTTTCAGAGGTCAAAGCGGGGAGAGCAAATTATAAGGACTCCGGGATGCCGCGTTCTTTTCTGCGTTGAGGATTGGTGAAATCACAGAAAGGCGAATGAAATTAGGGATGGTCCACTTCGTCCTCCTTCCCCACTTCCTACTCCAGCTGTTGGGATAAAACCTCTAACCCTCCCAGACCTGGAGGGAGCAAAGGCCAGCTCTGCTGGGAATGTAACAGGAACATCTTGAAAAGCCAGCATAGGGACCTGAAAAGGTTCTGCCCAGGGGTAGAGAGCACCGGGTACTCAGTGACCTGAATCTCGGACACTAAAACCATCAGGTTTAAGTTAAGACCCTGACCCTTCTAGATTCCCCACCATCCACCCCACCACTGATGCTCTGAGTGAGACATTCCCCCAACCTCATCTACTGACAGAATGAACCCAGGGTAATGTGCCAGGGAATAAAATGGGAAACTGATCGTATCTGAGGATCAGTAAAGGATTTACATGAGGAAGAAAATAATTTTGGAGGTTTGAAGAATGAGTTGGCATTAAATATCCAAGGGGAGGTTGGAGGGCTGGGACATTGCAGCCAGTGTCTGCAGAAGCTCTGTAGCAGGAAGGAACCTGGCAAACAGGAAGAACTGAAGGGAAAGCTGGGGGCTGGAACAGACAATGGGATGGAGACTGGAGGGCGAGGATGCCAGACACTGGGGTGGGCCAGACGACAGCAGGCCCAGGCCGCTGGGAGGATGTTGGCTGGGGTTAACAGGTCAATGTGATTAGGTTTGAGTTTTAAAAACTTAAATCTGTCTGCTATCTGGGGACTGGACTGTAGGTTTTGTCAGGAAGGGAGGGAAGTGGATTGACTAGGTGGCTATTAACAATGGTCCCAGTGAGGGTGATGAACTTGGGCCTGGATCAGGGAAGATGGAGCAGAGAAGATATATCCCGGAGATGGCCAGGAGCTGAAATCAGCAGAACTTGACAATGGAGTGTCTATGGTGGGAGAAAGACTGAAGCATCAGGTTTGGCCTTAGGTGTTCATCCAAATGCTCACCTGTGCCAGGTAATCCAAAGCCTAACAAAACAGTCTTCATGAAATCAGATGTGATGAAAAAGCAGGACTGTGGTAGGCTGCTCATTTGAGCAACATTGAAAAATACAGCACACGGTAGCCCTGCTGCTCTTTCTAGAATTTTCAGTGCCATGAACTGGGACTTGACATCTTCAGACATATTTTCTCTCTAGATCTGTTCTGAAATCTGTTTGATGTAAAGTTGTTTCTAATGTTAGTCTGTAGAGAAAGAACTATTGAATATTCTGTGAAATGAAAATTCAGAAACATATTTGTTTTTTCTTTAATCTCATCAAAAAGCTACATCAGGATACCTAAACCAGTTCCAGCTTTGCCATTAACTTGCTATGTGACCTCAGGCAATTTTCTTTCCCTCTCTGTGCTTTCATCTCTATTTTGGGAATGCTGAACTGAGTAATCTGTAAAGCAGCTTCCAGCCCTAAAATCCTTCACATACGAGGTGCCATTTTTGCACACGTGGAGGAGAACATGCTCGTAACTGCAGGTAACTGAACTTCTGTTTCACACTGAGTATTGCACACCCGGCTCCCTACTTTAATTCAGAAAGTTCTTTCAAACAAAATGCAATATAATTTACAGTCAATTTGGAAACAAATTGACTCTAATGAAAAATGTTCCCAGCAACAGCATCGCTTTTATAAGACTTACATTTTCCTAATGGGCACCATGGCAAAGGGAAACATCCAGAGAGTTACCAAACCTGCAAACCCCAAGAATATCCACCACTTAAACTTTGCTGTTTGTTCCCAATAAAATTAGCTACACGTTAACCTGCACAGTTGGACTCCTCGAATGATGTTTCCGAGTGGTACCAATTCATATCTCATGCCTCCCAGCAGAGCCCACCTGACAGCGCCTCTGCCATATCATGCAAAGGAACATCTGCTCTTGCTGTCTCAAAGCTGCTTCCAGGAATATACTTGTACTCCGTGCACAGAGTTGTAGATTCAATGTCCCCCACCCTCCGCTCTCGCTGCCAATACCTTACTTTGGATTAGATCATCATCACCATTTCATGGACCACGGCAACAGCAGGGTAACTGGTCTACCAGACTCCAGCGGCCCCGCCCCACTCTTCTATGTTCTGTGTCAGCTACCAGAATGTTGTTTATAACAGGCAAGCCCGTATTTCTCACCTCCTTGCTCCAAAATCCCTCTGCTGCTCAGGATGGAGTCCAAGCCCCCAGACATAGCATTCCAGGTCCTTCAGGAACTGACTCCAGGCCACCTTTCCAGTCTCACCTGTCCAGACTTGGCCTCATACACCTTCCTGCCCAGACGCACTGGCTGTCTTCATCTTCGCACACATAACATCCTCCTCCACATTGGCCTATTTTTACTCACACTGTTCCCTTTCTCTAGACGAGTCTTTCTCTGCTTGGTGTACACGGGCTGACTCGCTCCACAAATGTTTGAGCACCTACTACATGACTAGAAATGACAGAATATGTAAGCCAAACTCTACGAGAAGACAAATGAATTGAGATTTAATACTCTGGAAACAATCATTTAGAAGGATGCTTGAGAATGACTCTCCTAGAACAATGATATTCAAACTTAAATGAGCACACAAGTCACCTGGTGATCTGCAAAGATGCAGATTTTCATTCACCCAGTCTTTGATGGAGCGGAGCCAGGGAATCTGAAACTTCTAACACACTCCAAAGCAGTGTCCATGTTGCCAGTCCAAGGACTTTGAGTAGCAAGGGCATGACCTTCAGATTTAGACTTAACTGGATTCAAATCCCAGCTCTGCTGCCTCCTTGCTGTGGGAAGTTGAGCAAGTTGTTTCACTTGTCTGAGCTTCAGTTCTTTGATAGTGATTTGATAACCAACAGATGCTGGTTATTCAATAATGTCTACTCAAGGAACTCTGAGATGAGTGGGAGAGACACACAGATAGACAATTAGGGCATAGCAAGATGTGTGTTATGATGGGGGTACAGACCCAGGAAAAGCTCCAAAGACTTTCTAAAGAAAACTATCTCTGATCTGAACCTTAAAAAGAGAATAGGAGTGAGCCGGTCAAAGATGTGGGTAATCCAGGTGGAGAGAGTAGCCTCACCAAGGAAAAGAGATGAGAGAGAGAACGAGTGTTGGGAAGGAAAAGTAAACTGGCTACATCCATAGGGCAAGGTGCTTGTCGGAGAGCAAGGAGGATTGGGACTGGAGGAGTGACTGATGACTCAGGCATGAAGGGGCTTGTATGTCATGTGTGGAGTTTGGGATTCCCCCCGAAGACAAGATGGAGCTACTGGGACTTTAAGCAGGGGAGGGACCTGAGCAGACTTGCCTCTTAGTTTGATATACTGAGCTGCCACGTGGCAGGAGTCAGACTGGAGGAAAGGACACTGGTCAGGGGTGGGGGGCAGTGGGGAGAAGGAGGTTGCTGCAGAAAGATGCTTGTCATGTGCCTTTGAAATGTTAGTTGAATATACAAGTGAATAAAGATTTCGTTATCTCCTTTCTTTTTTTAAAATTGAAGTAGAGTTGATTTACAATACTGTGTTAGTTTCACATGTACAGCAAAGTGATTCATATATATACATATATATTTATTCTTTTTCAGATTCTTTTCCATTACAGTTTATTACAAGATACTGAACATAGTTCCCTGTGCTATACAGTAAAACCTTGTTGTTCATCTATTTTCTTTATGGTAGTGTGCACCTGTTAATTCCATACTCCCAATTTATCCCTCTGCCCTTTCCCTTTTGGTAACCATAAATTTGTTTTCTATGTCTGTGAGTCTGTTTCTGTTTTGCAAATAAGTTCACTTGTACTATCTTTTTAGATCCCACATATAAGTGATAGCATATAATATTTGTCTTTCTCTGACTTACTTCACTTAGTATAATTTCTAGGTCCATCCATGTTGCTGCAAATGTCAATATTTCTTTCATTTTCATGGCTGAGTAATATTTATATATATATATATATATATATATATATATATATATATATCACATCTTCTGTATCCATTCATCTGTCAGTGGACATTTAGGTTGTTTCCATGTCTTGCCTATTGTAAACAGTGCTGCTATGAACACTGGGGTGCAATGTGCAATATCTTTTTGAATTAGAGCTTTCATATTTTCCAGATATATGCCCAGGAGTGGGATTGAAGGATCATATGGCAACTCTATTTTTAGTTTTTTAAGGAACCTCCATACTGTTTTCCATAGTAGCTGCACCAATTTACATTCCCACCAACAGTGTTCCCTTTTCTCCACAACCTCTCCAGCATTTATTCGTTGTAGACATTTGAGTCATCCCCTTTCTTGAATACACTGACTTCATTCCTAGTATTATAAAGAACCCAGTGATATAAACAGACCATCTCACTGCTCCAGGTCTCACCAAGCAAACTATAAAAAATATTAGGATTTAGTTATATTCTGAATTTCTACTAACACGGGGGCAGTACTCTCTAACTGAGCTCGCCTAGCTAGTGAGAAATGGGCAGTAATGAATAAAAGTGGCTACAAAAACATAAGATTGTCAAATTTTGTAAAACCCTTTTCCCCACTGAAAATGGTATTTTCACAGGCACTGTATTATTCATTTATCCCTGCAGCTTTGCTTCCAGTCATTGGCTTCAGGCCCCAGAACTCTGAAAGCTTGTTCCCAAACATGCGTCCATGGACTTTATCCTGATCCAAGAGAAAGTTTACATTGGAAGGCGGAAAATGAGGAGGTAATTATTCACTTTAATGGAATTGTCTTTATTCTGAGATTATAAACTTGTTATCTAGAGGGTGGTGTTAAAATGTCCTTTAATGAAATGATGATGGTAGAAGGTGGAAGATATTTTGTTGTTATTACTTTGTTTGTCCTTTCTCAGCCAAATAATAAGTTTGTTATTCTAACACGCTCCAAAAATATTTTTGGACATTTTAAAGGTTTATAAAATCTAAAATTTTGAGGTCTACTGTTCTACACCATTTAGAGGTCCTTTTCAAGACATGCCGAACCAAGGTCAGGAGACTTTATTGAGTGAGTTTTACTCCATGACCTGACACCAACTCACTGGTAATTGCTACCTAGAAAATGTATTGATGGGCTTCCCAGGGCTTCCCTGGTAGCGCAGTGGTTGGGAGTCTGCCTGCCAATGGAGGGGACACGGGTTCGTGCCCCAGTCCAGGAGGATCCCACATGCTGCAGAGCAGCTGGGCCCGTGGGCCGTGGCCGCTGGGCCTGCACGTCCGGAGCCTGTGCTCCACAACGGGAGAGGCCACAACAGTGAGAGGCCCGTGAGCTGCAAAAAAAAAAAAAAAAAAAAAAAATAGAAAATGTATTGGAAAGGATTCTGAGCCTCATCTGTAGCTCAACAGGGGGAAAATGTGTTAGAATCCATTAGTGAGGACTGCCATGGATGGGGGCGGGGTGGAATGGCAATCCATTTGCAGTGGTATGCTAGTAAATATTTAACAACTGCTCTCTAAAAAGAAGAAAAGCCCTGATGTGTGTCACTGGCCAATTTCCATGGTAAAAATGCTCTCCCCATGGCTAATTTCAAGCCCTCAACATGACATCACTGAAAGCAGAGTTGGGAAGAAATGTACCCAGTTGGCTATCACAAACTGGCACAAGCCAGCTCCAGGGCACCATAGCACCCTTGCTATAGATTTGCTGTTCTGATTCTAGACAGCAGGGAACCACTGAATGCATGTGCTTCAGTCTTACATCCACAGACCGCAACTTCTTCCCCTTGCTCACAATATCTTCTGACGGAAGATATTCCTTCTTCTAAATATGGTTTATTTATCAACTCTCCTTTACGTAACTCCAGCATGAAATGAAATGCGTGATCTCATAGACCTCTCGCTGGCAAGAACAATGACACTGAAACGTGAACAGTGACACTGAAACAAAGCTATTCAAGTAAACTCCCTCAACGGGGACTGGCATTAGGTGCTGTGGCTGATGGAGGCCTAACTGATATTTCCTGCTATGGATACAAAATAGACCAATGCTAGAGCGTGTTATCTAGTGACCAAAATTAATTGAGCCAAGGTGGTATTTCTAGGCTGAGCAAGACAGCTTTCTGAAGAACATCACATACTAATATTTATTAAAATACTGAGTCATGATGTTAAGCCTGAGGTGTAGGGCCCAAGAAAGTCCTATAGTACTGAGTGCTGGTTTTGTCATTTGGCTTCATGCACACACAACTTGCATCCTACCTTTTTTGCACCCATCCTCTCCAACTCTACTCTGGAGCTCAACTCCCCAGGTTGAGGGAGAGCCAGGCACCTGGTCCACACTGGGATTTTAGGATCTGGGACTGGGTCTGGGATGAGTTTGGAACCTAGAGTATGGGATACCGTGTTAAAGGCAATAGGTCCACGCAAGGCTCCAATGTACATCTGTGCAGGCTGCGCACTGCACAACTCCAGGGTGCACCATTTTATGTGAATATGGCAGCCCTCCATCTATAGGGCCTGGAAATGAGGCAGGGTTTGGAGTAAACGGTCAGTGATGAAGAACAAGGAAGACTGATGAAGGGAATTGAGGAGAAAAAGAAAAAGCCACGTTCGGACTGCTGTAGTTGAGCCCGTTGATGGAGAGAGAGCTAGCAAGTATGCAGATCTTGCTTGAAGTAGACTCAACATTGTACAGATGGGGAAGCTGAGACTCAGTGAGGGGACTGCTCATTGTCCTGGAAACGAGGGGACCAACAGAAAGAAGGCCTTTCCTTGGGTGAAGATTACCTGGGGAGAGGTAGCCCTTGCAGCTCAAGACCAGGAGTGTTTGTAAACTGAGCACGTTGGTAGGAGTGGGAGTACAGGACCAGGGCAGAATCGGAAATGAGTTCAGAGTCAGGAAATGGATTCCAGAGGATGCTCCATGAGCAGGGCAAGGGTGGGGTGACCAGATCCCAACCAGGTTCCCCAGGATGGGCTGAATTCCTGACCCCACCTGCTATCTGAATTCACCTTCCTGTTTCTTAAAGACAGCCGCACCAGTGTTCTAGCCAGCAGTGAAATGCCCACACTTCAAAGCACCCCTCCACAAGCCTGCATCTGCCCCAGGCTGGTCTTCAGCCCGAGGCCCTCCCTGATGTTGATTGAAATTGGCAGATACCACTGCCTAGAGTGGAGAGAGGACCAGAGGAAGAAGGGAAATAATGTCACGTTACTGAATTGCAATGGAATGGAGTATAGAACGATGCATGTGTGGTCACTGGCACACATGATCCCATCGCATCCTCACAACATCCCCTTACCTGAGGTACAAGAATTCTGTTCCACATTCTCAATGTCAAAGAACTGAAGCTCAGAGAAGCAAAATAACTTGCTCAACCTCCCCCAGCAAGGAAGCAGCAGAGCTGGGATTTGAATCCAGTTATGTCTAAATCTAAAGGTCTGCCCTTGCTACTCAAAGTCCTTAGACTGGCAGCTTCGGTACCACCTTGGAGCTTGTTAGAAATTTCAGATTCTCTGGCTCCATCAAAGACCCACTGAATCAGAATCTGCGTCTTCGCAAGATCACCAGGTCACCTGTGTGCTCGTTTAAGTTTGTATATCATTGTTCTAGGAGAGCCCTTCCCAAGCATCCTGCAAAATGATTCTGCTTCCAGAATATCAAATCTTGATTCCGGGACTTCCCTGGTGGCGCAATGGTTAAGAATCTACCTGCCAATGCAGGGGACACGGGTTCAATCCCTGGTCCGGGAAGATCCCACATACGGCGGAGCAACTAAGCCCGTGCACCACAACTACTGAGCCTGCGCTCTAGAGCCCGCAAGCCACAACTACTGAGCCCGCGTGCCACAACTACTGAGCCCACCCCCCTAGAGCCTGTGCTCCTCAACAAGAGAAGCCACCGCAATAAGAAACCCACACACTGCAACAAAGAGTAGCCCCCGCTCTCCACAACTAGTGAGAGCCTGCGCGCAGCAACGAAGACCCAACACAGCCAAAATAAGTAAATAAATACATAAAATAAATAAATTTATTTTTTTAATTGGTTCATTTTTCTTCTGGTAGAGTTTGGCTAAGATATTTTGCCATTCCTAGCTGTGACTTACCCCAGACCAAGAAAAGTGTCAGGGGTGGAAGCTGTTACTTCCTCTTCCATTTCTTTGCAAAGGAGAGAGAAAACATCACAGCCATGTGTGACTTCTCTCATGGAGAAGGGAGGTGAAGGGAGGCTTGTGGCTTCATCTGGGTGTATGTGACTTTCCATCGCCTCAGCTGTCAAACAGGAAGGAATTCAGTGTAGCTTGCTGATGCGGTTGCCGGGAAAAGTAGAACGGGACGGAGACCACTGGACTTCACCTCCCTTCTCCTCAAGCTGTCAGAACAAGCCCACTGCTGTCACCCTAGCCCGTGGGAAATTATAGGAAGAAATTACACAAAGAAAGATGTCTAAAAGGAATAACCCATTGTCCATTTGGATGAACATTCCCCTCGCACAGCCCCAGGTGGAGCATACAATCCCTCCTTCCTGTCCATAGCTGAGCAGATCGAGGATGGAGCAGAGATGGCATGGCTCTCTCAGGTTCACATATCCATTCCCATTCTTATTCTCTCTCCCTCCTTCTCTCCTCTTTCCCTCCCTCCCTCTTTTGTTCCCTACTTCCTCCTCACTCTTTCTCTCCTCCCCCACCCCATATCTGGAATTGCAAAACAGAGAGAGGAGTTGTCAGTTAGGAGTGACGGGGTATAGCAGGTGTCCTGGATGCCCCCTGCCCATGCCCTCTAGGTCCTCACCTCTATATGCTGAAAGCTGCTTCTGACAAACTCCTGTAACTCTCCCTGCAGGAGCGTGCTTGGCCGACACACAGAGGAAGTGGGAAGTGCTGAAGGTTAATGCCCCCAGAGCTGCCCTGAAAATGACTAGTGAGATGTGATATATAAATACCCCGGCTCTCTGGCTCCTTGTGTAGACTGCCTTGGAGACACATACTCCACACTGATGGCCCAGGTTCCCCAAAGGGATGAGGCTCCATTTGCTCGAAGTAATAACCTGCTTGATAGCACATCCTTTACTGGCTGCCTTTCTCGTCCCTTCCTCACAGCCTCACCCGCTTTCTGCTATTTCCTGGAATTACCTTCCAAATAAGCACTGGTACTCGAACTTTCACTTCAGGACCTGCTTCTGAAGTCCATCTCAAGGAGCTCTCAAAGACGAAGTAAGAGGTCATGGACAGACCCGGGGAAGCCAAGTTCTGAGGAAGCAGGAGACGCAAAGGCAGAGGAGAGGATGAAAAGTCAAAGGCACAGCGGGCAGGAGAAGCCAGGGCAGCCACCGTGGTCCCCGGTCCCCAGAGCAGCCTCAGCTCCAAATGGCCCTCCAGGCCCAGGAGTCCTCATGGAAAGCCCTCTTCCTTAGAGATGCCAGAGAAAACACCTGACCCTTGCCCACCCCACCCCCCCCCGAGCCTAATTAGATGGGCAAGCCAAACCAAGACAAAAGGAGGGGCAGCCAGGTAACATACTAGAACAATAGGAGCCGCTAGCACTTCCTGGACACTCTTGCTGTGTGGCATCCCCCTGAGTTCACTCAGGAAATCCTCACAACCCTGTGAGGTCACCGACATCACCAGTTACTGATGAGGAAACCGAGTCACAGAGACGCGAAGGCGAGTGACGTGCCACAGCTGTTAAATCTTAAGTGGCAGGTATAGGCTCCAGCCCACGTGGTTTATCCCCTAAACACCAGGCTGGTCGATACAGCACTTGCTGTGGCACTGCCCTCCTTTTAGAGGTTGGGTTTTCATATTTCCAGAACATATTTCTCATTTTGAGAGGAAATAAAAAATGTTGCTATGGTCTCCAAAAGCTCCTGGCTCTGGACCTCTTTACTTCTTAAGTGGATTCGGTCTCAAGCGATGCTGGGTCCTGAAGAAGCTTGGACGGAGTCACAGTGAGGCAGGGGTGAGGCTGAGGCACCGGCCCAGCTCTCAGGCCAGAGCCAGGGAGAAGGATGCTCATGGAGCATCACACGGTGGACCGCCCTCCGCCAGCAACCGCATGCAACCACGTGCTGAGCACAGAGTTAGGAGCTTTATCTGCTTTATAATCTAACGCCATCCCCTCTCTGCTGAGTATGCTGCACGAACCCCATTTCAAATCTGAGTAGGCTGAAGCCCAGATAAGTTAAGTGCTAAGCTGACTGGAGCCCCCTGGGTCTCTCTAACTCCAGAAACTTATATCCCTGCCCAGAGAACCTGGGCTGACTCTGATCTGGCTCTGGTCACCCAACGTGCTCCACTGGGTGGCTGGGACACGTGGGCAGGACTCTCCAGAGTGGGCCTTGGTGGCCAGCCATCAGCAGTGGAAGGACGCAGGGAGCTGGGCATCTCCTGGGTTGAGGAGTGTCTCATAAACCTCAAGACTTTTCTCAGACACCCATCAGCATCTACATTCATATTGCACCTCCCACCCCTCCCAGGTCTGCTCCCGTCAACCTAAGGCATCCTCTTCTGATTCTACAACAGGAAGCCTTGCTTGGACTCACCACGAATCCTCCCAAATCTGTTTCTAGGTGTGGGTTCCTTCTGCTTCCTGTAGGGCGTGGTTTTCGACATTCAAAAGCCAGTAAAGGGCTTCCCTGGTGGTGCAGTGGTTGAGAATCCGCCTGCCAATGCAGGGGACACGGGTTCGTGCCCCGGTCTGGGAAGATCCCACATGCCACGGAGCGGCTGGGCCCATGAGTCATGGCCGCTGAGCCTGCATGTCCGGAGCCTGTGCTCTGCAACGGGAGAGGCCACAACAGTGAGAGGCCCGTGTACCGCAAAAAAAAAAAAAAAGAAAAGCCAAACACCTGAAGTCATCTAGCATTTAGGGGAAGAGTGAACCTCAAATGTTGTTGCGTTTTGAGGTTTTTTTTTGGTGGGGGGGATGCAATTCCTCATTTTTCTTCTCCTTTAGATTCTAAAGGTTTGTGCTAGTTTCCTTTTTCTTTTATTTTTTCCCCCAGAGATCAAAAAACGTCCAGAAGGAAGCTCAGCCAGACAAAGTCTGATTAGAAGGTGCCCCCACAGGAGGGGCTGAAAAGAAGCTTTTTAAGAAAATACAAATAGAAAAAGCAACACCAGTGGCGCAGGCATTTTTGCCACTAAGAATAGCAGCAGACAGCTTCGGGCTCCCCGGGCCCCTCTTCTAAAGCTCATTGTGGGGGGAGCTAGAATCCATTTTCTGTTTCAATTGACGTTAATTTCATCCTGGCATATTTCAGGCCTCTCATCACCAGATGATTCATTGCTGCATGTAAGCGAGTACAATCAGCTCAAATATTTGTAGTCTTCATGCAATTGCTGTAAGAAAACAGGGGACTGCGTGCCACAGATCGCCTCCTTGCCGCCTGTCCCCGCCCCGGGGCCAACGTGTTGGGTGAGACTGACAGGCAGCGGCTGGTTCCTCTGTCCTCTTCCACTTTGCTGACTTAGGACCATACAAAGCATCCCTCCCCCTGGAGACCAGCAGCTTCTGGCGGGGAGATATTTTCACAGAGAGGGGTTATGCTCCTGATAGCCTGGCCAGGAATGTTTCCAAGGGCAATTCAGAGGAAATGTTGGCAGACCTACCCTTCCATGGTTTTCTAACCTTTGGGTCCAAGAAACTCTCAGGGTATGTTTTCTTGGTGATAATCTTAGCATCCAAGAATCACCAGGCAGGAGGAGGCCTGGGACCTCTTCCTTGCCATCGCAGGGAGGAAATCAAAAACAGAGTAGAGGGGCTTCCCTGGTGGCGCAGTGGTTGAGAGTCCGCCTGCCGATGCAGGGGACACGGGTTCGTGCCCCGGTCCGGGAAGATCCCACATGCCGCGGAGCGGCTGGGCCCGTGAGCCATGGCCGCTGAGCCTGCGCGTGTGGAGCCTGAGCTCCGCAGCGGGAGAGGCCACAACAGTGAGAGGCCTGCGTACCGCAAGAGTAGACAAGGCTCATCAAAGGTTAAGTAGCAAGGGAATCAAGGTTAGACTCTAGATCTCCTGACTCATGGTCCAGACTACATACAGCTGCTCTTATTATTCTATAGGTTTTTAGAATAATTTTTTTCTGATTATTAAAAGTATTCATGTTCACTATAGAGAATGTTCCAAATATGGAATATGCTCACTCCATGATCCCAGTCCTTCAAGACAGTCACCATCAAAGCCAGGTGCACAGACACTCAACCTGTGCAGTCACAAAGGGCTTTGCACGTAGAAGGGTCCTGTGCTTTGTCTAATGGTCTCATGTTTGCCATCTTGAATTTCCTCACTTTTGAACAAGGGACCGTGTGTTTTCATTTTGCACCAGGCCCTGCAAATTATGTCCCTGGTCCTAATCACCATTAATATTTCAGCGCCTTCTCTTCCGGTGCCTAGCATCTTGCTACATCCCATTCATTCATTCCTTTGTTCATCCAACAAATGTTTACTGAGCACACACTACATGCAAATTACAGAATCCCATGAAAATATCATTGAGAGGAAGGCTTCCTTGATTGCTCTATTCCATGAACACAGACAAATGTGCTAGAATTGTTGCCCTAGGAAGATTAAACTGGCTGTCCGTGGAGAAAAGACTGACTAAAACTTATCTGATTCTAAAACCAACCACCACACAAGGAAGAGGTCAGGCACAGGGAAGAGGTCAGGCATGGTCCTTTGGCATCTATGGTCCCCTACTCTGCATGTCCACATGTGTGCAGTGCTCTGATAGAGGCAGTGAGGGCAGGGCTTGAAGGACAGATGGGCATTATTTATATGCCAGCAATGGCTCAGAGAACTGACCTGTAATTGCAGACATCTCTACAACCTAGCTGCAAGAAATAAGACCAGACTCCATCCAGTTCCTACAAAGGCCAACTCCATAGCCATGGCCCAAGCACTTCCAGTGAAAAGCATGACATTTAGTAATTGCTCTGCAGACCTGGCTCTGTCCTGCGTTTCCCAGCATTTTGATGACTAGGGAGTGGCAAGGGATTTCTTTGCCCTAGAGTCTAGGGAAAGATGCTTTTCAAAGCAGTGAAGAGCTATTTCCTCCAAACTGCAGGTCGAAAAGGTAAAAGAAAGAGAAGAATTATCCCCAATTACATGGTAGACATTGGAAATGCAGAGGACAAGCTCTGTAGGGTTTAAATGTTATATCTCCACAAGAAAAAAAAATTAATGTAACCTTTCTTTCTCTGGACCAAAGGCATCTGATATGGATGCTCCACATTTATAGCAATATATCCCACAGGATATTTGAAAGCTCTGATTTAATCTTTAATTTCTCCCCAACAAGGTGAATGCCTGAATTGCACCACTGCAATAAGACAGAGGTTCCAACTCTATAACTAGGTGTTGCTCTGAGTCCATAAATATTTACTTGCCTTCCAGAGGTTCTGGAAAAGGGGAATGGTCAAAAGTTCAACTGCCTCCTTGGTATCTGACCCCACTTATCTTGCTGTTGAACACCTCCAAGGGTAACTCTCAAGCCCCAACGAGTTGAGAGAAAAATGTCCTTTAACATAGACCCAGATAACATGAACTTCTCACCCTCAGTCTCCCTCTTGGAGACAGTCACTCCCACTGCTTCCCTGGATTTTTCTTAGAGAAGCACCAAACTCGCCACTGAGAACATTCAAATCACATGGCTTTGATTGGGCTTGAGATAATTACTGGAGAATTTCTCCCATAAGATAATGTCTGCTGCTGCCAGTCTTGCCCCCTCCAATCCATACTTCTTCCTAAGACCAAAGCGATGTTCTAAAAGGCAAATCTAACCATGCGTGTAGAAGATGCTCTGTATCCCTGAAGCTCACCTGAGTAAAGGGCAGCCACGATGGAAGGTGCCATGCGCACCTGCAGTAGCCCACCTCAAGTTCACGCTGTGATGTCGCTCTGTTTTTCTACCTCTGGGCTTTCTCTGGAGTCACAGAGTCAGCTGAACCCATGATTGATTAAAAGTCATTTGACTGTAAAAATGACCATCACACAAGGGAGAGGCTGGGTGGAGAGATGAAGGTCAGGCACGGTCCTTGGACATCTATGGTAATTTACTCTCCATGTCCACATGTGAAAAGTGCTCTGAGAGAGGCAGTGAGGGCAGGGCTCGCAGTGCAGATGGGCCTTAGTTACAGGCAAACAGCTGTACGTACAAGGAATCATTGCCTCTGAGGGTAACCTTCAATTAATGACGGATGGGAGTCAGCGGATAAATGCCCCCTGCTTCCTATCTTCAGGGGGACAATTCTGGGGCACGTTCTACATGCTTCATTAAAGGATCCCCAGCAAGACAGAGATCTGCTTTGCCCATAGTTGGTACCAGCTCAAAAACACACAGTTTCCACTGTTCTTCCTTCCCTGTATCATTTTTCACACCCCTTCTGTTTCCTGGGATCACCCTCCAAATAGACCACATGCACCCAAGTACTCATCCTAGGCTCTGCTTTCAGGGGAACCCAAACTAAGATACCATCTCATTCTGGGCTTTAAACCCCTCGAAATCTCTTTGTGTTTAGGATAAAACTGAAGCTTCTTAGCTTAATGTTCAAGGCCTTTATGGATGTTACTCATTTGAACCCCAAATGCCAGCAGCACCTAGCTACCTGCAATTAAAACCATCGCTCAGTTACACAGCTTCACGTCTTCCCTCATGCAGAGTTCTCTTTCCCTGATTTCTTGGTCCGCATCTTGTTACCGCTCATGCCTCACGACTATGGCTTCATACCTCCTCAGCTGGAAACCTTTCTGCACCTGGATGCATGTGCATGGAGCCTTTTTCATAGCATCGGTATTTGCACCCCTGCCCAGCTCCCCAGGAGAATGTGTTCCTCAAGGGCAGAACTGGGTCTTAGCTTGTCAGTAGGGTCCAGGGCTTCATGCAGAGCTTGGCATACTCTAGGGGCACTTAGACATTTCTAAAGGACCATATAAAGCTTTTCCTTCTGTTCTCAGCTAGATTTGGTGTCCTCGAAGTATCCTGGGCATTGTTGGTCTTTTATCTGGGCAACAAAGGGACTTTTTTTTTTTAAGGAAATGGCATAAAGTAACTCATTCAAACATTTGCCGACTTGTCTACCATGCAAAATTCCCTCTCCTGGAGGGAGCAGGAAGGATACTTATGTCCCATCAGTATCGACACCCAGGCCAAGGCACGCAGAGGTGCGAGGTGGAAGAACCTGAGGGCCTTGCAACGCCAGAGCTGGGCAAAACTGAGGATTATACAGCCCGGCCAAGAAAGGGACTTGCTCGAAGAGACTAGACGCCCAGGCTCCAAACTCCCAGGCAGGCGTTCTTTCCACGCACCCGCATCAACTCTCACAAACACTGAGTCAGAAACAGCCTGGCTGGGCCTTGGACTTAGCCTTTTTTTTTTTTTTTTTTAATGCTTGGCTTTTTTTTTTACTTACTTACTTACTTACTTATTTATTTATGGCTGTGTTGGGTCTTCATTTCTGCACGAGGGCTTTCTCTAGTTGTGGCAAGCGGGGGCCACTCTTCACTGCAGTGCGCGGGTCTCTCACTATCGCAGCCTCTCTTGTTGCGGAGCACAGGTTCCAGACGCGCAGGCTCAGTAGTTGTGGCTCACGGGCCCAGTTGCTCTGCGGCATGTGGAATCCTCCCAGACCAGAGCTCGAACCCGTGTCCCCTGCATTAGCAGGCAGATTCTCAACCACTGCGCCACCAGGGAAGCCCCCTTAGCCTTTTCTAGCAGGTCAGGATGCAATAGTTTTTGAAGGGTAAGGGAGTAGGGAAGCGGTACTTCAAGGAGAGTAACTGTTCTGAACACCCCAATTCAAGTTGATCTGGCAAATTTCCTCAGAGGAATGAGGATGCTCTTCATAGAACAAATCTCAAGGAGAGAAAAAAACAAGCAAGGGTAACCGAGTTGATGGATCAGGTTTTCTAGTATGTGCTCTGTATTCTAAATATTCTTCCTTATTTTTTTATTTCTATACGTACAGTCCTTTCCTCACTGTGCATTGTGCAAAATATATGATTGTGAACTTGGTGAAGTAGGAAAGGCCTTGTCTAGCTCATTTCCATTTCTCCAGCACTGACTCATTAACCTTGTCCCCACCTTAGACCAACAGAAGAAGTGAATTACGTGTGTAGCAAGGCAGATGGACAAGTGGACAGATGATGGGTGGCTGACAGATGGAGGGACAAAGGAACGGGTGGCTGGGTGAAGGCATGGGGTCTCCCTTCAGTGCCTCCCTTCCTGCCCTGTTTCTTCACGACTTCTTCTCTGCCTTACCACCCCAAAGCCATTATCCCTTTACCTTTTTCCAAGCCTACTCTAAATACAGGATCTGACCGGTTTCTCCAGCAGGTAGAGGGCCTATATGACCCAGAGATGAGGCTCTCCTCATCTCCTGGAGAGATGGCTTTCTTTATATCCTTATCATCCCCCTGGGCCAGTCCTCAGAAGTCTGTGACGTGTCAAAGGCCATCACCCAGACATCCTGCTGGAGAGCAGACCTGAGACCCTTTTGAAGGCAGAAGTCCACTCTGGACCATGTATGAGCTTGTGACCCATGGTCAGATGCCGACCTCCTGAGACACTTTCCCAGCAGTTGGAGATTCCTCCTTTCCCCATCTCCTCCCCGTTCCTTTTAGCATTTTGCATAATGTTCATTTCCCTAGACAGTTCCCATCATGTTTATTTCAGGAACTCCAGCAGTCACTGTTAATGTGACCTACATTTTTATTTTTGATGTCCTAGGTGTTCCCCAATTATCGTTAACCCAGTATGTTTTAAAACCAGTATTAGAAGAAGAAATTATAGGAGGGAACTAGTTTTGCTTCTTTCCAATCAACAGGAGGAAATAATAAGAGAAGGGTCTCAATCATCAGCTGAGAAACCTGCTTCCTAAGCAAAAGTCAGAAGAAAAATTGGCCACTTGGGAAAGAAGGAAGCAAACATTTCTTGATCCCCTACTGTGCACTAGATATTTCACCTGTTATTTCCCACAATCCTCATAACATCTTACAAAGTAAGTATCAAAATTTCCACTTTTATAGATGTGGGAACTGAGGCTTAGAGAAATTGGAAATATTCCTGAGATAAAAAGACTAGTAAGTGCAGAAGCAGAGGTTTGGCTATGCAAGCAAGCTTTCCAGGTCCATAAGCTGGACCAGAGGTTGCCTCTGGCTAGGTCTGACCACTACAACACACCACCACCTTTGCAGAACAGCATCCTGTGGCTGGAGAGAAAGCAGCCATGCTCTTCCTTGGCCTTGCCCCCTCAACATCTCCACTGAACACAGTTGACTGGTCCTGGGTTAGACATTCAACCTAAGTTCAACCAATCTGATTGGTCCAGGGTTGGACATTGAACTCAAGCCCAATCAATCTGATTGGTCAAGGATTGGACATTCAGCCCAAGCCCAACCAATCATAGACTTTGTCTCTGGGATTCTTCACACTGGAACCAGAAAACAAAGCCAGACCCTCTCTGATATCTGGCAGCAGCAGAAGTGAGGCCGAGACATGAAGGCCAGGAGCAGCAGGAAGACATTTACAGGGGAAAGTGGAAACGAAAGAGGTACAGAGAGGTGGCAGAGCCCCTGCCGTGGGAAGTGCCCAAAGCCCAGCTGCATCTTCATCCTTCCTGTGGTTTGCTTGTTCAACCTCACCTTGCCCATGAGCCAATAAATATCCCTCTGCCCAAGCTGGCTCTAGTCATAGTTTAGCCTTGAACAACCAAAAAGAGTTTGGACTAATATGAAGGCCCTGTGTGTACATTTCCTAGTCCTTGGCTGGAGATGGGATAAGTAAAGGGGGGATCAGACTGAGCAAAGATGTCCCTTAATTCCATAACACGAGGGAGATTCACTTGAAAACCTTTCCATGCCTGAAGCGTGACTACTGGTTTCTAAGGGATTTAAAGGGCTGGTCTCGGGCTTCCCTGGTGGTGCAGTGGTTGAGAGTCCACCTGCTGATGCAGGGGACATGGGTTCATGCTCCAGTCCGGGAAGACCCCACATGCCGCGGAGCGGCTGGGCCCGTGAGCCATGGTCGCTGAGCCTGCACATCCGGAGCCTGTGCTCTGCAATGGGAGAGGCCACAGCAGTGAGAGGCTCGCATACCGTAAATAAATAAATAAATAAATAAAAATAAAGGGCTGGTCCCAACTCAAAACAGTTCAGTATATGAGCAGGAGCAGGGAGTGGAGAGATGAGGCCGCTTCACAGCCACAACGCAGCCCACACGTCACCCTCCTTCCCTCAGCCTCCGTCTCACGGTCTCTAGAATGAGACAGCTGACTAGATCAGGCTCTCAGCCACTCACCTACTGCCCTCACCATGGGAGCCAGTGTTTACACAACACTTTTTTAAAAATGGGTTCACTTTGTTGTCCTTTATCTGTGAATAACGGATTCGATGTGCCAGCCGTATTTTTCCAATACATATTAAAATGCATAACGACTCAAATGAAACACGTTTGACTGTGTGCCATGCAAATCCCCTCGGGTTCCACAGTCTGCAGAATCACGGAGCAGACAATCTCCAAGAAGCCGACGACTGTGTCTTGGAAGACAGTGATAGAAGGCCAGTCACTCAATGTTCATTCAACCAGCATGGACAGAGTCCCTGCTCCAGGCCAGCCCCACGAAGAAACTGCAGCAATCCACGTAGTGTTAGCTGACAGTACGTGCGCATTTACAACGGGCTAGACGCCGTACTGAGTGCTTTATAGCCGTTAGCTCATTTTCATCCACTGAAAACTCCCATGAGGTAGATATAACTAATTTCTGAATCTCAGAACGGTGAGTTATTCGTCACTTAATCCAAAAGCGAGTGTGTTAGTTTTCCATCACTGCCCTAACAAATTGTCACAAATTTAGCGGCTTAAAACATCACCCGTTTATAAGTTCACAATCCTCTAGGTCAGAAGTCCGACGTGGGTCTCAGCAGGCTAACATGAAGGTGCCAGCAGGATGCATTCCTTTCTGGCAGCTCTCAGGGAAAACCTGTTTCCTTGTCTTTTCCGGCTTCTAGAGGCCACTGCATTCCCTGGCTCATGACCACCTTCCTCCATCACAAAAGCTAGCAACACAGACCGTGTCCTTCTCATGATGTCATCTCTCGGGTTCTCTGCAGCCAGAAGTACTTTGCTTTGAAGTACTCCTGTGATGAGATCGGCTCCCCTGGATAATTCAGGATCACCTTCCCCATCCGAAGCTCCTTAACCTTAACCACAACCACAACTGCAAAGCTTCTTTTGTCACTTAAGGTGACATATCCACAAGTCCCAGAGATTAGGATGCGGACATCACCGGGGGGTATTATTCTCCCTATCACAGAGAGCAAGGGGCACACGAGATTCAATCCTTTATCCCAGGGGTCCCCAACCCCCAGGCCGCAGACCGGCACAGGTCCACGGCTTGTTAGGAACCGGGCCGCAAAGCAGGTGGTGAGCGGCGGGCGAGCGAGCGAAGCTTCATCTGCCTTTCCGCATCGCTCGCGTTACTGCCTGAACCATCCCCACCCCCCACATCCGTGGAAAAACTGTCTTCCACGAAACCGGTCCCTGGTCCCAAAAATATTGGGGACCGCTGCTTTATCCCACAGTCTTAACCACTAACTCAGAGAGGCAGCACTCAAGGGGCTGCTAGCTTAGTGAGACATGGACGAGTGACAGAGAAAGCATGCCCACCTGAAATTACAGTCCATGTTGTTTTCTTGTTTATTGTCTCTTTAACTAGAATGTAAACTCCATGAAGGTGGGGAATGTATTTTTAATTTAATTAATTTATTTTTTATACAGCAGGTTCTTATTATCTATTTCATACTGAAGGTGGGGATTCTGATGCCCTGTACACAGCTGTATCTTATCACCCAGAGTTGGGCTGTCTAATACGGTGGCCACAAGCCACACTGAGCACTGGAAATGTGACCATCCCTAATCGAGATGTGCTGAATGTGTAACATATACACCAGATTTCAAAGACTTAGTATGAAAAAAAGAATTAAAACATCATTATTAATATTTTTGTATTGATTACACGTTAAAATTGATATTTTAGACATATGAGGTTAAATATCAAAATTAACTTCATCTTTTTCTTTTTACCTCTTTTAATGTACCTACCAGAATATCTAAATTACATATGTGGCTCACATTATCTTTCGATTGGATAGCACTGATCTAGAAAAGTACTTGACGCACAGCAGACACCCAGTCCATACCAGATGAGTGAACAGAGGGGTGAAACAGTGTGAGAAAGTGGAGAATAAAGCCGGCATTTTCAAACGTGCAGTCTGAGTCAGGGAGTCATGGGCTTCAAGCCCCAAGAGGCAGGCAGCGGACGTGACATGGATTCACACAGTGAACCAGTGTTTCCTGAACACCTAGCAAGAGTGAAGGTAAAATCTAGTCTAATCATCGTGGTAGAACCAGTGAAGGACTGGTTGTAGGCTAGGAAGTGAGGTGGCTGAATTTCTGTTTGAGAAAGCGGGTTCTTTATGTGAGCTATGAAGGCTGGATGGGGAAGGGGCTTGAGGAGATAGGGAATCACGCCCCTTTGAAGAGGAAGTAGTTAAGGAACAACATGAAGTGGCTTATAGGACAAAAGGGAGGGGAGGCTTCATGTATTTCAGAACCAGCTGGGTGAGAAGCACTTACGTGGGATTGGGTAAAACTGTAAACGGAAAGATCACAAAGACAGGGAATGGGTGAAAGAACAAAGGCTCTCGAGTCCAAAGTCGGGCAAATCGAGGGCAGACAGCAGGAAGGAATGTTTCATCCTAGAGATCATGAGACTGGAGGCCGCTTCTGCAGAGATGATGTGGATGCCTGGGAACCGGGTCAACGCAGCGCTGGGCGGTGGGTTCTGGAAAGGTCAGCGCCGACCTGACCAAGAGGAGAGAACCCGCCTCGCCGGGGCCTCCAAAGCACCAGCCGGTGCTCCCAGCACATCTGGCTCTTTGTTACAGAACCGGGGGCAGCACGCTTTAGAAGGGAAGCCAATAGATTGAGCGGCGTCTCAAGCCTTATCTGCAACACGCCTTCATTAAATATTCATGGCGCAGAAAGCCCACTTCAAAGGAGGAAAGCGTTTGCAGCGTCCACAGAAAACCTGGTGTGTCCCTGCCAAAGTGGGAGTCAGCCACGGAGCCTGCACTCCTAACTGGTGTTCTGTTTTCCCCTCTGGGCACATGCCAATTAATTTCAACACAGAAACATAACTCACAAATGTCCAATCCATACCAGTGGGACAAGGGAACCAGGGCCCAAGCCGGGAGGGAGGAGGCTGCATTGTGAGCACAGAAAGTGGGAGGGTGTGCCCTCACTCTGCACTTGGGGCAGCCCTTGCCCCATTCCTGGGATCCAGAGGGAGCCCAGGTACTGCCTGCAGCCTCCCTGAGCCTCCAAATGCCCGGCAAAGGCAAGACTTCCCTGCACAAGTGAGGCTACAACAGGGCCAGGGAGACAGAAAAAAATTTTCATGGAAAAAAGGAAGTGATTTCTGGGAAAGAAGGTGAGTTTTACACCAATATTTACTTTCCCTTTCCCTTTCCCTTCCGGCTCCCCGGGGGGCACGCTCCCTGTGCGCTCCCGTCATTCTAGCCGCTCCTCTCGTCCCTGCGCCCCACCTGAGAGCCTGCCCTGCCCCTCCTTGCCTCTGCCTGTCCACCAGCGTCAGCAGAGGGGTCTCTCCCGACACGAGATGTGCCTGATGCTCCCCTTGGTTCCCCGCGCTTCCTCTAGTGCCCCAGACTGCTTCTTCAGCACCATCCTTCTCTACCAGTTTGTAAAGTCCCATTCACTGCTGTTTCCACGTGAACACGGACCTGGCGCGTAGTGGGCATGCGAAGTTGTGGAGTCAAAGAAGTAAGAAGGAATTAACCCAACTCAGTTGTTGCTTTGATCCCAGAGTCTCAACTTTCCATCAGTTGGAATTAATCTCATCACTTGATTCCCATGAAATTTTATCTAAGTGACTGAGAATCATTTGACTTAACACTTTATAATGTATAGATGTTTTCCCTTAGCTTCAGAATCAATTAAATATTTTAACTATGAAAAACAAAAGGCACAGAGAGACATACAACACATCCGTATACACCACATACACACAAGGATGTATATATATACACACCCCCACACATACATCTATACATACCTGTATACACATGTATACACACATACGTGTACACATATACACAGCCACACATATACACACCCTCACACATACATGTGTACACATGCATATATACGCAAGTACTCGCAACCCCACACATACGTACATACACACACACACATACACACACCTATAGCCTTTTTGTTTGTTTCTCACAGGCAATGGCTTTCTGTTTTGTCTGAAAGGTCCAGGCCAGTAGCCTTGTAGAAAGCCCCACATTGTGCATTTTTCTACTTGCGTCCTCATGATTCGACTCAGAGTAAACATTTCTGGCAAGAATATTAGGTAGATGATGTCACTGACTTCTCACTGTATCGCATCAAGAGGCCCGCAACGTCAGGACTTCCCTCTCCTAGAGACACTAGGCTTGATCATCAGTTCAGGTGGTGACTACTATCTTCAGCACAAGGGCCCATTTTTCCCACTGTAATTTGTAGTTAATCTGTGGGCTGATTCTCTGGAATCATATTAATATCCTGCTCCCCCAATGCCTTTCACCCAATGGTCTCAGCACCCCTTGTGGGCCTTGCACTGGAGGTCGCAAATTGGTAACTCTCATTCCCTCTACGTTGATTGCCGGCGTTCTGCTGTAAAGTGTTTCTCTCTTCTCCTGTCTCCGCCACCCCCCACCCCCATCTCTCCTGGACTACTATCAACCATGAACTCATAAATACTGTATTATTCTATTTGATGCTCGAAAACTATCCTTGTGGGAGCCCACACAAGCTGGCAGCCACGTGTCTTATTCCTTTCTGCATGTCTAGGAGCTGTGTGACTTTGGACAAATGATTTAACTTCTCTGTTTTTCAGTTTCACCATCTGTTAAACAGATGATAACTGACCATCAGCTGATGGGTTGGTGTAAGAATTCACTGAAGGAATGCATGTAAAACCCTGGCAACTGTGCCTGCTACGTGATAAGCCCCATGTAAGTGCCCGTTATTATATGTATTCTTGTGATCTTTACCATCATCACCACCACCACAAGCCCAGCCTTCGGCACGATGCCAGAGCTCCACGGGCAGTTTAGAAAGGAGGAATGGGGGAGGGAGGAGAGGAGAAAGGGTGGGGTAAAAATCTTTAAAGAAGAGAGAACATGTTGGAAAATCCCAGCACCACCTTCCTCCCCACCCCACCCTCGCTCCCCCACGCATGACCGGGTCCTAGCTACCATCCAGCCCACACCACTGCTCCTGGAAAAATATTTGGTGAACTGAATTAACAGGGCTCTCAGATAAACCCAAATGCTGGTTGAGAAGACGTGTGCTCTTTCCCATCTGCTGCCGTCCAAACAATGTTGGTCTTATTATTTCAAATGACACGCAGTTCTCTGTAAATTTGCTTGTTGTGCCAATCCAGCTTTTGTGTAAGTGTGTTTCATTTCCCTCTGCATACAAGTCACTGATGCAAAGCAGCTACATCCCAGGTCTGCTGTGCTCCCTGGGGGATGGCCTCAGACAAGTCTTCAGTTCCTTGACCTCAGCAGGCACCTTGGACCTCTCTGCAGAGACCGTGAAGAGCCTCTGAATGCTGACGGGTAAGGATGGTAAGAGAGGAAGCAAGAGCAGGAAGTGGTGCCTGTTGAAGCTGGCGGTAAGTGTGTGAGTTGGTTGTATTATTTTCTCTAATTGCATGTATTTGGGATTTTCCATTCCAACAAGTTGAGGGAGAAAGCCTCTGAGAGCTGGGCATCTCGTGTGAGTTTTGCAGGGTGAATAGGAGTTTCTGATCCAATGAGAAACAGAAGAACAATCCAGATAGAAAGAGACGTCGCAGGAGAAGAGCCCACAGAGTACAGCCCGGTAGAAGGTTGCTCTGTTTCAACGTCAACCAGTGAACTGCAATTGGATGCTGGCACTACCCACCCAGTTAGTACAGACCCCACAAGTTAAGCAGGCCTCCTGACAAGACGTGCTCTCACTTCAGACACCAACTACAAGTGGGGTCCCCAGGCCACCCATGCTTCTGCCCAGCTGGTTTCAAATTGGGGGGCAGGTTCCTATGCCCCCCTTTGATAATTCACTAGAACAGCTCACAGAACTCAGCAAAGTGCTCTACTCATTATTAGAGTTTTATTATAAAAGATACAGATCAGGACCAGCCTAATAATGAAACACACCGGACAGGTCTGGGATGGGAAGGACCCAAACGCTGAGCCCCCATGTCCTCTCCCTGTGGGAGTCAGGATTGTCGCCCTCCAGGCACATTGATGGGCTCCCCATCCAGGAAGCTCCACGGAGCTTCAGTGTCCAGCATTTTTATTGGGGTTTCCTTACAGAGGGATGATTACTAACTCAGTCTCCAGCCCCTCCCCACAGCCCGGAGGTCAGGCTGGTTCAAAGCCCCAACCCTCTAATCACGCAGTTGGTCTTTCTGGGGATGCATCTGCATACTTGAGCCAACTCATCTCATTAGCATAACTTAAGTTTAATTTAAGGGGCTCATGAATTACAAAGGTACTCCCACCACTTGAGAAATTCGTTTCAGAAGCTCTATGCCAGCAACCTAGGATAAAGTCCGGACAAATTCCTTATTATACAACAAGGGTACATGCAGTGGAGAACACGAGGCAACAGGCAGGCACCGAGGACAGGCTCTGCTCTGGGTGCTCTATCCGCACGAGACATCACTCAGTCCTCACGGCTCACTGCAAGGTGTGTGTGCAGGGGAGGGAGAAAGTGACAGAAAGCAGGAGTGGGAAGAAGGGAGAGAGATGGAGGGACAGAGAGAGGAAGTGGGGGGAGAGAGAGTGGGCGAGAGAGAGAGAGAGAGAGAGAGAGCTGGTGGGAGGCAGAGGCGGGAAGGAAAGAGAGGGAGAGAAGGATCTCAACTCCATTTTACAGGAGTCTGAGCCCCAGAGAGAGTGACTGTCAAGTCCAAAATTACTTGGGTATTAGGAAGCAGCAACAAGACTCAAATCTAGGCCAACTGGACTCCCACCTGTGCTTTTTCAGTCTGGAGCAGAGGACAAAAGTGAGCTTAAGAAGGATCGTGTATAACAAAGGTGCTGAGACTTTATTCTGTCGGGTAATGAGAACAGGCAGAAGTTTGCAGGCAGGGGACACAGTAAGACCTGCACCTGCAGCTCCATGGGACATGGACAGGAGGGAGCCAGCAGGAGTGG
Organism: Delphinapterus leucas; assembly: GCF_059928025.1. NCBI lineage: Eukaryota > Metazoa > Chordata > Mammalia > Artiodactyla > Monodontidae > Delphinapterus > Delphinapterus leucas. Next base: position 40,861,157 of record NC_143148.1, read on the forward strand.
GAGGGCAAAGCGAAGAACTGGGTCCAGGTGGGCACAGAGGAGGCCTAAACTAGAGGAGTCAGGGAGCTGATGGGCTGGGGAGCTGGACCAGGCGCAAGGGATGGGCTGCAGGCGGACCAACCTCCATGTAGGAGCAGGGGCCCTTTCCCTGCCATCTAAATGCAAGTGGGCCCACTATGTTATACAATACCCAGCCTCTGCTTTCTATACGTGCATGTCAGACAATTCTGCTTTTCTGCAAGCCCATGTGTAATCCTTTCAGCCTCCCAGATGTCACTGGTGCAGAGAATCCAGCCAGTTCCCCCTTTCCTCTGACAGTGTACACTAGACCTTCCTACAGTAGAGAGCCTGCTGCACTTTCCCCCACCCAGAGTTGTCATGTGAGATCTACAAAGAACCAAGAGAAGTGACTCGAGGCTTCTGCATAACATCCTGGACAGGATGGGCCAAGAATTCGTGGGCAGCCCAGCTCATCTCCTTTGGGGAGCCACATCCCCACCCCCTTGCTTGGGGTTCTAGAGCAAATGTCTGGGACGGTACACCTCACACACACTTGCTGCAGTGATGGGCTTAAAGCCAGGCTCGGCCAAACCTGCTTCTTCATCCCCCAGCGACAGTGATTGGTCCAAGGGAAGCCAATCAGAATCCTTCCTTGGAAGTGAAGGGCAGCCCTGTTCCCATTTGGGTTTCTACCACTACCAGTCACATTCTCTAAAGGCAGGGAGCACACCAGTCCAGCAGCACCAAGAAGGCACTGGGGTGGGGGTGGGGAGAGACAGGGAACAACATCTGAGAGGCCCGGGCTCAACCCGTGAACTTCCAAGTTACATGAATCAATCATTTTTTTCTTTCAAGATAGTCTGAAGCAAGTTTCTGTCCCCTGATTCCAGAGAGGGTCTGCTAATCCATGACATGGCTTTGAATCAAATGTTACACCACCTTCACCACATCCCCTAGACTCTCTGGTGTCTGGAGCAGTGTTCTGATCCATTTGTTTACTATTGGTCCTGGCCTGGGGAAAGAGACCTGGGTGCTACAGGGTTTAGAAACTCACATAAGCAGCAGGCTGGCAGCCGGGAAGGGTCTCGCATCTCAGCATGGAAACCCTTGCAGAGCACCTTGCAGGGAGGCAGTCAAGGAGAGCCAATCTGTGGAAGGCAGGTGCTCAGGGCCGAGTGTGAGGGACAGGGACGCAAACGGGCTGTCAGCAAAGAAACCCACAGTAAAGGGAACGCCTACCAAGGGGCATCAAGGAGTTGGTCAGGGAATGAGAGGATGCAGCAGGACCTCGGACTAGACAGAGAGGAAATAAGAACAGTGCATTTCTGCTCGAAAGATAACTGCCCCAGAATTCTGTGTGCCAACTTCTGCCCCAGCTCCTAGTAGAGAGATTCCACACACAAATCTGGGCTATAACGCAGCGGTAGATTCCACCGGACCCAGACTGGGAGCAGAGAATCCCAGATCATGTTTTTCATTTATTATTGTTCTTGTTAATAACCGGCGGCAGCAGGAGCCACAGCGAACAGCCAGTGGACTGTGTGTGCTGGGCAGCGTGCTCATAGCCTCTGTTCATATCGGATTCAGTCCTTGGGTCCTTGTTCAACTAGGTCAGGCGAGCCGTGGGATCCCAGTTCCCAGATGAGGATGCTAACGCTTGAGAGGTTAAGTAATTCGTTCCCAGCTTCTCAGCTTCTAAGTGGTAAAGTCATTACACAGACAGGAAAACTAAGGCCCACAGAGAGAAAGTGACTCACTCAATGTCCCACAGCAAGTCAAGCTAGCAGAAGGATTCCAACTCAAACTCAGAACTCAGGGCTCTCACTCCAGTGCTCTATCTCAGCAGCACCAAAGGAACACCATCAGAGAACAGGCTGTACCATTAGGCTGATGGCTGTTCTGCATTCTTGGATCCTTCCATGAGAATTTTAGCCAATGCCAAGGGTTCAGAGGAGGGGTACTTTCGGGGTGGATGAACCAGAGGCTGTAAACTGGCAATCCACGGGCTGGTCAGAAGCGTTTTTGTTTTGCCTGCAGAGTGGTATATGAATTTGATTCAATACTTAAAAACTGAGAGATTCCACACACGACCTGGGCTATAACACAGCGGTAGATTCCACCAGACCCAGACTGGGAGCAGAGTATCTACCAAGCACAGTGAGTTATGAACCAGAGTTCATCCTCCCTACCTCCATCTCCATTCAGAAAACTCGGGCTTTCCTACTGTGTTCGCACATAGGATCTGACGGAACTAGAAAATGATGCAGCCCCTGCGTCAAGCTGATCCTTTATGACAGATGGTCTTCTGCAAAGCTGCTGGGCATAACAGAAAACTCCCAGCCCCCAGTGGTACAAAAATATTTATTACTCTAAGGTATGTAGATTTCAGGGGAAGCTCTACTTCTGGCTTTGTGGGGTGTGGGGCGAGCTCGGGTCTGCTCCACATCTCTCTCTCCAGGACCAGCAACTCATCTGGGCAGTCCCTTCTCCTAGCAAACGGCGGAAATGCAAGTCTGGGCAAAATTACACAAGTATGATTAGAGACTCTGCTTTTGTGCACCTACTAGCATTTTATTGGCTAACAGCCCATGACCACACCCAGAGTCAATGGGGTAGAGATAAATACTCCATCTTCTCTGTAGAAAGACACTACAAAGTCCTAGGGCAAGGGGTGTGGGTGTATCATCCTATAACAAGGAGGGAGTGAAGCCTTGGGACTGATCAATCTACATCACTCATGATCCATCGGCCCTTTCAGTCACTGATCTGCCACTCTGTTGGGCCCTGTGGGAAAGGAGGACAGAGATGTGATGGGGTGGGTTGCAGTCTGTCTGCACTACGCCAGAAGACTGTGCTCAGAGCTAAATAGAGAACAAGAGGCCGCAGTGGAAAATGCACTGGAGAGAGGAGAGCAGCCCATGCCTCTGGAAAAGGAGGACAACGCTCACGTTCCGTGATCCCGGGACCTGCAGCAGGAGGCAAGTGTCAGAGCACAAGGTACGGCTGCTCTCACCACCTGAGAGCCAGCCAGCCAAGGCTAATGCGGAGGAGGTCTGAGGAGGGGGCCCCCATGGGTGGACAGGGTCATGGCACCAGAGGCACTTCTCGCTAATAGGCCTGCTTCAGACACTGACTCACCAAACGCGGGGGTGGATCCCAAGCCCAGTGAGGGTCCTGCAGTCCTCAGGTCAGGGCTCAGAGAGGACCAAGCCCTGGGCAGTCAGCCAGACCAGATTCTACCGGGATGTCTCTGAAACCTCCTCCAGCCTGAGTCACTGAGGCTTTGAAAGCTCTGCTTTAACCCACTTCAAGCCTCGGGCTTTACTTGAGAAAAGTTGTACAGCAAGAAAGAAGAGGAGAAAAAAGGCGGTGACTGGAAAGGGATTTTTACGAAAACACAGATTGGGTCTTTTAAGCGTGGGCAATTCCTTGGTGGGCACGGTTGTCCTGGGCTAGAGAGAGACCACCCAGCCCTCTCTCTTTAGAGAAGCCTGGCAGAGGCCTTCAGAGCAACTTCCTGGCTTCCCTGGCAACAGTGACCAACAAGAAGTGAATTACGTCTCCATCAGCATTTATATGCCTCACGTGGGGCTGTGGTGGCTTGGGATGGAGAAAGAGTCTTCTCTCCCCCAAAGTGGCCCCTGAAGCCAAGAAGTCCCACCAACCCCAACCTTCAGTAGCCAAATGAGCTCGAGCACATGCTCGGGAAGAAAACACATAATAAACGTCAAAGCTGAGCTCAGCTCCTGGGATTCAAAATCATGGAGCTGGTCCAAACTCGTGAGAATAGCATAAATGGACGAGTTCAATTCCGTAACTTTACAGATGGAGAAGCTGAGGCTTTGGGTTCAAGTGGGTCTTCAAACGTTAGTTTTCCTCTAAGAATGAGAATAAATAAAATGAGGACTTTGGGGCAGACACTATGTTAAGGACCACGGCAGCTGCCAGCCCCTGGTCTTGACCTTTGTAAGAGTAAGGCACTCTGCCCATGCTTTCACCTCTGCCTGCTCACCCTTCCTCCCTGTACCATCCTTTGCTCGTCCGGGTCCTATGGATCCTTCAAGACACAGCTTGGGAAATACCTACTCTAGGAAGCCCAATGTTTCCCCTCCTCACCCTCCCCACTCTCGTCCTGCTGGACCCAACGTCTCTCCTTCTGGGGTCCCAAAACGCCTTCCTTTCTCATTCACCGAATGAGAGAATGTGTCTTGTTTCTTTTCCCACATAAGCCTGTGCGAGGCAGGGACCGTTTATATTTTATTAACACTAGGAAGTACACAGCCCTTGTGTAGTCCATGCTGTAGAGTAGATACCCCACCCATGTGTGGACTAAATGAACGGGGGGTGCTTATCATGCATACGATGAAGAGTAGATCTGGTAAGTCATGAAGTGCAGACCCACCGCCCGGAGCAGCTACAGCCGGCAGTGGGTGCTCGATAAACCTTAGTCTGAATACAACTAAAAGGCCAGCCGGAACCCCCAGATGGCCGAGGGCATCCTGGTGGTGCCCAGGGGAATCTGACTGTGAACGCCATTAAGCACATCCATTAAGCCAGCAGCGTCTCTGGGCCTCAGCCCAGAGGAGTTCACGCACCCACAGCCGTGGTCCTGCAAGAATAATGATGAGGGAGGAAGAGTAATCAAGAGAGGATGATGGAATAACTGAGCAGTCATCCGAGCATTACCAGGGCCCTGGGGAGCCCCGGGCACCTCGGGCAGGGCCGGGAGGAAAGCAAAATCAGGAGGGCTTGTCAGAAACCTGTGGCATGGGCAGAGAAGTCCAAGGTTAGAAGAAGGGGCTGTTTTTCTCCAGATGACTTCCAGGAGCTTCCGAGAGGGGCCACTACAATGATGCATAGCTGGAGGGGGCCTTCAGAGAGGCTGCCTCCTCTTGAGGACAAAATAGTAAGCCATTGGTCACATTTTTTTTTTTTTTTGCGGTACGCAGGCCTCTCACTGTTGTGGCCTCTCCCGTCGCGGAGCACAGGCTCCGGACGCGCAGGCTCAGCGGCCATGGCTCACGGGCCCAGCCACTCCGCGGCATGTGGGATCTTCCCGGACCGGGGCACGAACCCGCGTCCCCTGCCTTGGCAGGCGGACTCTCAACCACCGGGCCACCAGGGAAGCCCTATCGGTCCAATTTAAACACCCTCCCATCAAGAGTCTGGTTGAGGATAAAGGACTGTGATTCTCCGTCATCCGCAGCTTAAGAACCAGCCGCGGAGGGAATGCCCGGGGGGGGGGGTGTCACTGATGGAGGGGCTCAGGTGAAGTGTGTGATTTAGGGAGGGACTGTGGCAGGGACAGCTATCCTCCCATCATCAGGGGGCCACTGGGTTACAGCCCCGCCCCAGAGAGAAGTGGTGAAGGGGGCGAGAGTTATTAATTCTCGGATGCTCTGAATGTCCACTGGCCCCTGTGGCAGATCCATATCTCAACAGCACTAGCTACCACGAATTGAGACCCACCCACACATTAAACATTTTTGGACCCTGGTCCCACACTGCGAGTCCAGAAAATGTTGGAGGGCTGGGATTTGAACCCATGGATCCACCCCAAAGCTCACTGTCTTTCCTCAGCCCCATGTTGGCTGTTTGCTCTCATCACACTTCTCCCCTGCGGCAGAGGCTAAAGTGCTCTGGCTCAGGATGGGCGGAGGGCCCCCAGCTCAACACGCACGCACGTGGTTCATCCTCCTGTTACCTCCTGGCCCCACTGATCATCCCACCCGTATCCACCGTCTGACTATGTCCCGAGCTCTGTGCCGACACAAGGTAGGAGAGGAGTGGGGACGGCCACCCTGAGGCAACTCCAGCTCCTCTAAGGTGTTCACGAACCTTCACTCCTAACTGTCAGAGCAAATTCTGCGAGGTGAGAACGGCCCTCTCCATTCTGCCAACCGAGAAACAGCGGCTCAGAGGGGCGGCGGGAAGGACTGCGTGTTTCTCCCTGCCCCATGCGAGGAACCCAGCACACCTTATATATGTAGGCGGAGCAGTGGAGCCCTCAAGGTGACGTGGATGACAGAAAGAATAACTGCTCGAACTGGGGGCTCAGACCCACTTTCCCTGCCTCCTCCATCACCCAAATGTGGATCTTTTTTCTCTCTTACTGCTGTAGACTGAATTTGCCTCCACCCCCCAAATCCACATAATGAAGCCCTGACCCCCAATGAGACTGCCCTTGGAGATGGGGCTTTTCAGGTGGTATTTAAGGTTAACTGAGGTCATGAGGCCGAGGCCCTATCCTGTAGGACACCAGAGCTGGCTGTCTCTCTGTCTCTGTCTCTCCCTCCATGTGTGCACACAGGCCAAGCGAGGACACGGCGAGAAGGCGGCCATCTGCAAGTCAGGAAGAGAGGCCTCATCGGGCATCAACCCTGTGGGCACCTTGGTGTTGAACATCCAGACTCCAGAACTGTCAGGAAATAAAATTCTATTGTTTACGCTACCCAGTTGGTGCGTCCTGTTATGGCAACCTGAGCTAACCCTACAGCTACTTTCAGGACCGTCTCTTTCTTCAGCCTGTAGGGCTTTTGTACACCCCTCACAGCCTCTTGTTCTCCTCAGATGATGGCCAGCTTCCTTTGGCTCTGTCTTGCCGACAAGGCTCTTACTGGTATCTGGTCTGTGCATGCCACGAGGGCCTTCCCTATTCCTGGAGCCGAGGCGGGAGGAGGCTGTCCGAAGCCTCTCCCAAGCCTCCCACGCTGCTTACGGCAGCGGTGGGCAAATCCCTCATGAAGAGCCTGGACGTTAAGTGGGACCAAGGGTGCTTGGGGCTACAGAGGTGGAGGGGAGCCTGGTCACAGTGCAGTGTCACTGTCACCAAGGTGGGACCATTTCTCACTGCAGAAGTCAGAGTCACCAGACGTTAGAAGCACATGATAAAGTGGACACAGCATGGATTTAACTTCTGGCTCTGCCACTTGCTGAGAGACTGGTAGTCGATAGGGCTATGCGCCAGGCACCCTCCTTTCAAGTAGGTGGTAGGATTGATCTTCCCGCCTCCTGGAAGTTGGGTGTGGCCATACGACTTGCTAAAGCCACTGAAATGAGAACTTTAAGGGCCAAGGCTTGCCTCACTACACTTTCTTTTCCCTCTGGCATGGCAAACAAGGTTCCAAATGGCAGCTGCTCCGTCAGCCTGGGTTCCTAAATGAGAAAAAGAGCAAGGAGCAGAACCCGTAGCTGTCCCATGGTGGATATACAGAGTGAGCAAGAAATAAACCTCTGTTTTCAGTCACAAAGATTCAGGGGCTGCTTGTTGCTACAGCATAACCTAGCTCATCCTGAGTGATACAGAGACACTGATTAAATCACAGTCTCCTTGAGACTTCATTTCTGCACCTGTAAGATGGAGATAATAGTATCCCACTCACAAAGTTTTAGGGAGATAATATATACCATGCTTGGTACATAGTAGGTCTTTGACAAATGTTAGCGCTCTCTCTCTTCTCTGCACTGTTTTCCCCCAAATCCTTCGTGATGGCATTAGACATTTTGAGGCACCATTCCTTTAGGACAGATGCTCAGGCACATCCATCTTCGTATCCCTAGGACCTTGTACTATGTTGGCATCACAGCAAGTACGCAGTAAGTACGTATTATTGAACACTTACATAGCAACTAAACTCGGACCAAGTTGTTAACTCTGTGCTGAGTACCAGATTCTGAGGTCTCTGATAATCTCTCCTGCCTCTCACCTTCCAGGATATACATTTTTACCTTCTTCCCAGATCAAGATGGCACATAATCCTAGACTCCTGGGGCTAGATGGGCAAGTAAGTCCCCTTCTTTCAGGCAGTAGTGGGATCCCCTCCACAAGAGCCCTGCTGATCGATTTCTCAATCTCTGCCGAGACACTTTCAGCAACAGAGAACTTACTTCCTACAAAATGCTCTTCTACATTTGGAGTTAGAAGGAGGCAGGTTTGGTTCTGGGCCAAATCCACGGGCCCTTCTAGCGACACTACAAAGCATGTGCCATTATTATCACCCCATCATAAGATGGGACTCTAGGAAATGAGGGTTCAGAGAGGCAGATCAATTTGCCCAAGGTCACACACCCAGTGCATTATCTTGTAGCCACACAAATAGTGCACACTTGAGAAATGTTAACAGCCTGACTGACAGCTCAGTCCTGGGAGGGCCATTCCTAGCGGCTCCAAATCTTCACGTAAACACCACCCCAGAATTTCCACCTTGGCTTTTGGGAACCTTAACAATGCAAACAGCCCTTCAGCACTGTTAAGACACAAATCTCAATAAATGATTTCCAATAACACAGTCCTTGCCAGGAAAGGAAACATTTACACTGCTGCTTGCGCATAATATAGGTTAATATTTCAGGATGCATTACATGTGTAAATGTTTAGAGGGTGGAGAAGTTCTGGTTGTGAGTCCGGGCACGCTTCAGAAAAGACCAGATGCTGAAGGGAAGGGGATATTTTTAGACATGGACCCAACCTGACACTACCCGTAAGTACTTCATGTTAGTGCGCACAGTGGGCAAGGCAGGAAAATAACATGTTGGTTTCAAACAGATGCTCCTGAACCTTTAATACAAGCTGATGACTTCAAGATGGGCTGGCTGCTTTGTGGCTTCTTTGGAGACAGTCGAAATTAGGATGGGATTTGGTGCATGACAAAGCACCAAACCTGCCCAGGATGTGCCTGAATAACTAAAGAAGGGAGATGCGCCAGACGAGCCACGTGCTGAAATCAAGGCACATGCAGGAGACTGGAATATTCAGTTGGCCTCTGGAGGAAGCAAAAGGGGGAAGACAAGCTGGGGGAAGAGATGAGAATGCCGAGGGGTGATATATTTCAAATAAATATGAGATTGAGCCAGATGAAATCGTTGATATTTGACGTTTGTTGTCCAAAAATATGATACTTTCATATGGATTAATCTAATGATAGATATATTAATACATATTAATATCTATTAATGTAATATAACCACCACACATCCCAGTCAGCACCCACCACTGTGTCAGGGTGGAGCGGCAGACACATAACTGTCCACAATGTGAGGCCACGGTCCACAGTACAGAACACCAGCCACACAAACTTTGGAGTTTATGTGCTGAAGTGAAAAGACCCAAATATTTTTGTCAAGATAGGAAAAAAAAAAAAAAAGACAGAAAGGATATGCTGTAATCTGAATTTTTATATACCTCCCCAAATTCACATGTTGAAATCCTAAGCCCCAAAGATGATAGTATTAGGAGGTGGGGCCTTTGAGAGGTTCTCAGGTCATGAGGGTGGAACCCTCATGAATGGGATTACTGCCCTCCTCAGAGAGGCTCCAGAGAGATCCCTAGCCCCTTCCACCGTTTACGGAGGACACAGCACAAAGGTGCTGGCCGTGAACCAGTAAAGGACCTTCACCAGAGGATGACCACGTTGGCACCTTGAACTTGGACTTCCCAGCCTCCAGAAGTGTGAGGAATAAACGTCTGCTGTTTAAGAGTCACCCAGCCAGTGGTATTTTGTTACAGCAGCATGAATGGACTAAGACAGGATCATACCCTCGGGGGAAAGACCAATTAAAACCCCAACCAAGCTGACTGAGCCTGGCAACTTCTGCAGTTTCTATCGCTGATGTCCCAGCACATCAGCCATGCGGCAGGGAACCCAGGGCAGTGCTGAGAAGCCCCACCTCTGCAGTCACACTGCCTGGGTTCAGGTGCTGGTTGTGCTCTTTACAAGTGGTAGTGGGTTGAACGGTGGCCCCCAAAAGATATGTCCATGTCTTAACTCCCAGAACCTGTGACTATTATATGAAGAAAGTTGGCTTAGGTTAAGGATCCTATGAGGAATTTGTCTTGGATTATCCATAAGGGCTCTAAATCCAACGGCATGTGTCCTTATAGGAGACAGACACAGAGAGGAACAGACACCACCCATGAAGAGGAGGTGGCAATGTGGCCACATAGAGCGATGCGGCCACAAGCTAAGGAATGCCAGAGCCACCAGAAGCTTGAAGAGGTAAGGATGGAATCCTCTCCAAAGTACAGCCCCACTGACACCTTGATTTCAGACTTCAGCCCTCCAGAACTGCAAGAGATTAGATTTCCATTGTTTTGACCCACCAAGTTTGAGGTCATTTGTCACAGAGGCCACAGGAAACTCATACAGAAGCCCTCTGCCTCAGTGCTCTCGTCTGTAAAATGGGATAATAACTTCAGGAGAGGATGCAGATGAAGGTTTTAGCGTGACACCTGGTATGCACTAAGCACTCTGTAAAAGTAAGATGTAATTGGCAAACCACAGCAGGACAGAGAGTCGAATCAGATCCAGGGAAATGGAGATAACTGCCTGCCGTGTATGCATCCGGTGCTTCAAAGATGTGATACCTCCGAGTGTGAGACGTGAGGCCTTCCTGGAGGAGACCCGAGCCCCAGTCTCAAGTCACAACTGGGAGCTGAGAGCCCTTTTCCGATAACCCTCAGACAACCCCCAGCAAAACCTGCTCTGGTTACAAATGTACATATATTTATATGAAAGTATTCTGGAGGAGTCCATTTCCTTACAGAGCTGCGTATCATACACAATTTCAGCACTTGGGAATCTGGCATTTTGAGCCTGTTCGACCAATGGAAGAAGTGTCTTTCAAAAAGATAGTTTTTTAAGAAAATAGGACACAAGGGAAGAAAATGGTTATTAAAAATGCTTAAGAGCCTTCCTGAACTTCAAGTGGGCTCTTCACAACAACAATACTGATGATTTAAGGGAAAAATGACTCAAGACTCTATTGATTAAATGTCCCTTAAATTATGTGTGGGTTTTAAATGTGTGGCAGTATGCAAAGCATGTTGGAGATAAAACGTTTGAAAAATCACCCAAGACCTTTAAAGAACTGGGAATGTAGCTGCAGGTTCAGCCCCAGGAGCGAACAGCCTGGGCAACAGAGAGCAGAAAGGGCAACCCAGAACCCTCAAGACCATCTGTGATCCAGGCCAGGGACATCTAATCCCAGGGCACTGACAGCAGGCAGTGATGTCTACTTCCTGCTGAGGTGGCACTGGTCCTCCCAAGCCCTGGTGTCGGCTCTGCACCAATAACCTCAACATCATTCATTCCAGAAGCATTTGCTGAACACCTCCTGGGTGCCAAGCACCGTGCCTAGAGCCAGGGGATACGCAGCACACGGTCTAATGCAGCCACAGATGTGAAAACAGGCTGTTTCGATAGGAGGTTGAGAATCTTGACATGAAGGATGCAGGGTGGGGGACTGTGAATCCCCATGGGGACAGCACATGTCCAGTCCAGGGAGATCGGGGGACTTCCCGGAGGAAAGGAAATCTGAGATGAGACCTGAAGGGTGAGCCATCATTGGCCAGGGGCAGAGACGTAGAGGAAGAGTGGCACGTGCCAAGGGGCCAGAGGGACAGGGTGCTTCAGAACAAAAACAAGTGCAGCCAGGCCTGCTTCTGGGCCTCCACCTGGGCCACCTGCTCAGCCTCCCCTGGGCAGCTGCTGGACTGCGCTTCCTACAGCCCCTAGCTCTGCTCGCGCAGTGTCTTCAGAGTCTCTAGAATTCCTAAATAAGAGACTCACTGGGGGAGGACGGCCAGACAGCTTGCAGGGAGGCCTCAAAAGATGTGATGTCACGGGGAAACCTCTCAGTGTCAAGGGCAAATCCTCTCCCCAGTAGCCTGGCCCTCACCACGTGACTGACCACCTCCCCCTCCCAGCACACCCTCCTCCTTACTCAGAGCTGGGCCAACTGGCAGGTTTCGTCCAACCTCCCCCCATCATGCTGAGCTGGGACCCCTCTTCTGTCTCTAACCTGCCCCACAGCATAGAGAGAGAGACAGGCTGAGCACAAAACCTCCTCCGGAACTGCTGCAGGGAAAGGCGAAAGCCTGGGGACAGTCCCTCCCCCACCGGTCCTCATGGTGGACAGGGACCAGACCCTCGCTGTCCCCGGAAGCAGTCTCTGAAGGCCCAGGAATGTCCCAGTTCAAAGACAGCGGCAGTCACTCTCTCCTTGTGGGCCACGTCTTCCACGTGGTACCCAGATCCCAATTCCCCCCTTTCTGCTACGAGCTGCTGCTGGAGAGCAGGAAGCTGCCCCATTTTGCTCACGGTTGTTCTCCCATGGTTGTGTTGCCCAGTGCCCGGCACAAGACGGTGCTTAATAAACATAGCCGAGGAATGCGTGCAGACGTCCTGTGCACTGGCCTGGCCAGTTCACTGTTGCCTTGAAGCTCACCTTGAGCAGAAAGAACAGGGTGATGAGCCTCATTAGAGATTCAGCCAAAGCAGATTCAGGCAGTCACACAACACAGAGAGGCAAAATCAGGACAAGAACCCGGGGCTCTGGACCCACACACACCCTCCCCGCACCCCCCACCCCACCAGCCTCACTTGTCCTCTTGCCCTGCAGGCTCTCTAGATAGAACCATTCTTTGCCTGCATCAGTCAGAGCACCCAGCAGGGCACATGATGGGAGAGCGACGAGGAGAAAGAAAGGGAAGAAAAAATAACCCATGATTCTCAGCCCTCGAGACGTCGGCTACCAGTACCCGAGAATTACAGATTTGATCTTAAGATATTGTTTCCTCCCTTTCCTCCTTCCACAAAGCGGTACGTGGCCCATTTATATATTTAATTAGAATGGATTAAAATTAATAACATCTTGAGTGGTTCCTGACCCTTCTTGAGATAATTGGAGACACCCCGGTGTGACGTGAAACCAGGAGAAAGAATTGCTGATCTCACCAACAGAGGCTGAACTTTCTCATGTGTATGTGATCAGCGCAGCCCCTCATCACCCCCTGTATAGTTTTTAACTAAGACAGGTATTCTCATGATGTGGAATCGCGTCCGGTCCCTCGGGCTGCAGAGCCGAAGGCGTGCCCTTGGCAGGCGGAAAATCTGTCCTGCCTACATTCGCCGACCCCTACGTTGCTCTCAGACATTTTAAAGGTTTTGTTTTGGTTTGGTTTGGGTTTTTAACAGATTTTTATTGTATTATTCGTCTCCACAGGTACAAATATAAAAACCATTCCTGAGCACCTACTGGGTGCCAAGGACTGTGCTAAGTACACCCACACCCGTAACTTGTCCAATCTTCACAACAACCCCATCAGACCAGAGAGGGTGCAGACACGGGGTAATTCTCTCCCATTGGACAGTCGAGGGAACCAAGGTGAAAGATGGCACGGGAGCTAGACTCTGGATTGAAACCCAGCCCCTGGGAGCCAAAACCCCTCAAGACATTGTTATAAGGCACACGGGAACCTCGCCCTTTGATCTGCCTGCCGTGATGACTAATGCTCACTGCTCGGCCTCTGCTCGCAGCCCAGCAGCCTGCAGGCCTCCACACGGGTGTGGTGGGGCCCTTCAGGGTCTGAACCCCTCCACCTCCGACCCAAGGACAGAAGGCTGCCAGCCATGAGGAGTGAGCAGGAGCTCAAGAGGAAGCCACGCCCACCCCCAATGGAAAGGGGGAAGTCGGGAGCGGAGGCCCGAGCCCACCAGGACCCCTGCCTCCTGGGCTCCGAGAGCCGCACTGCACAGGAAGGCCTGCTGGGAAGGGGAGGACAAAGGACTTCAGTGGGCAGTGCTGGCTTCAAACCCAGCTGTGCCACTTGCGGTGCAGGACAGACATGTGACCTCAGATAAGCCGCTCAGGCATACCGAGTATCAGCTTCTGCACCTGGGAAAGGAGGTTAACACCTGTCCATCAGAGCCTAATGATAACAATAACGCATCCATCATCTGGTCAGGGACCTAACAGGACGGTCACTGTTCTGGAGATGAGGAAACAGGTCCAGTCACATGGTCACCCAAAGATACCCATCTGTTTCCAGGACACCTCCCAGCTTCTCACAGGGCAGGGACCCCAGGTTTCCGGGCCCACGGGGAGGACAAGGTGCTTCAGATCATCGCTGAGGAAGGAAAGCCTCTGCTCATCTTCCTCGGGGGTCACCCCAAACTTCAGAGGCCAGGACCACCTCCTCCCCTGGTACATCCCCACTCCCATTCGGGCAGGTTCCCCCATCCCGCCCAACCATCCTTCTCCTCCCTGCCGTCCCCTGGATAATAAACAGGGTAAAGCACGATAAGGACTGTGCTTATGTTGGGACAGCATTTCTGGGCAAATTAGGTCAGGCCAGATCAGCGGCACTGGAGCTGCTACGGCATTAGGTAATCAACTCGAGGCCGGTTCCGCCCGGAGCCATTTAATTTGGGGGAGGCGAGATTTAGCTGACTTGAAAGAAGGGGGAAGCAAGCTTGCAGAAAGAGACTGATTTCAGAGAGAAATTCATGCTCACTAAGTGCCTTAACACTTCAGAATCCATTAAAATGAGATGGAGAAAAAGGCGCAGAGAAATAGAGGAAGACAGCAGGCTCGAGTGGGAAATAGGAGTGTGGGAGGAGGGAGGCTTGCTGGGGGCCAGGGCAGAAGGACTCCAGTCCAAGGGGACCCCTCAGGCTGGAAGCAAATGCTGGGGCCCTGAGACAGGTCCAGGGACTGGCGAGCAACAGACCCAGCACGTGGGGTCTCAAATCTCAGTGAGAATCAGCTTTGGGGGAATGGAAGTAAGGAGTGACACCTGTCAAGTCCTGGGACCACTTCCTGAAGGTCTGATTCATTCAGTCTGTGGAGGAGCTGGGAATCCACCTGACTAACCATCCCTAGCCTCTGGTTTGGGTGGTCTGGGACCACACTTTGAAAAGCAAGGACTAGACTAGAGAATCCATGGTATGCCCCTCAACCTGCCTCTGCTCCCCTAACGTATGTCCACACAAAAACCTGCACACGGGTGTTTACAGCACCTTGATTCACGACTGCCAAAAACCTGGATGCAACCAAGACATCCTACAGTAGGTGAATGCATTGACAAACTGTGGTACATGGACAATGAAATATTATTCAGTGCAGAAAAGAAATGAGCTATCAAGCCACAGAAATGCATACTGCCAATGAACCTTCAATGCGTATTGCCAAGTAAAAGAAGCCAATCTGAAAAGACTAGAGACCCTATGATTCCAACTATATGACATTCTGGAAAATCAAAACTATGGAGTCACTAAAGAGATCAGTGGCTGTAAGGGGTTGGGTGGGAAGGGAAGGATGGGGATATTTAGGGCAGTAAAACTCTTCTGTATGACACTGAAATGGTGGATACACGTCATTATACCTTTGTCAAAATCCACAGAATATACAACACCGAGAGTGAACCATTATGGAAACTGTGGACTTGGGGGATAACAATGTGTAGATGTAGGTTCATCACTTGTAACAAATGGACCAAGTCTGGGGGGGGATGTTGATAATGGGGGAGGTTACCCACGTGTCAAGGAAGGGGTATATGGGAAATCTCTCTACGTCCCACATGGTTTTGCTATGAACCTAAAATGCTCTAAAGAAGAAAAAAAAAAACCAGAGACTGCCTCAGGTCCCATGAAATATGGGATGTGCTAGGAAGGCGGAGTGGTGAAACATGGGGTGGGGACTAAAGCCATTGGGGACATGGCCAGAGTAAATCCAGGCTGCTGGCCAGGTGCCAGATCCTTCCAGGGCAAACGAAGTAAGGCATGGGCTGAGGAGCTGCAAAATCAGAACAGCGAGCGCAGGCTCCTTGCTTCCCACCCTTCCCACCAGTGCAGACGATACTGCAAACAGCAGCAAGATCTCAGCGAGAGTGCAGTCTCTGCACTGTCTGAAATCCTCAAAGATCCCTTCATCTCCCCCCAGGAAAACCGTTCAAACAGGTGCACAAACTAGCGAGTTGGACCGGGAGCCTCAGTATCATGATCCTCTGGGCGAGGCCACCTACTGCCCCTTAATACAGAATCTCCCTGCCTGCTTCTAATAAAGGCGCCTCTCCTTCATGAGAGTCCTATAAAATGCATAAATATTCCTAAAGGAATCGAGGGAGCTCCAAACAGTCTTTAATAGCTGTCATAAAATGAAGGATAAAATGTGTGAAAGGAGCTTGGTCACGATAACAGTGCGAGGTATGAGAGTAGTGAATCTTCCAACCCCTCCCCAGCTGAGTTTTACAGCAGAAAGATACTTCCTGGAGTCGGGAGCATGGTCAGAGGAGGGAAACTATGGAGGGGACATCCAGTCTCTGGTCAGAGATTCCTGAACAGTTGAACGGAGAAAGCTGAGGGCCACGACCGAAGGAGACCTGCCTAAGGTCATACAGCAAATGGCAGACTCCAGTCTAGAGCCGCCGTGATTCTGCTGTGGCCTGGATGAACTGAGTCCTAGGAATTCACACTGTTCATTTATTCTCTGGGTGACTGAAATAAAAACCAGCCTATACTAACTAAGCCCGTGACTACAACAACTTGTCATGGATACACAGATTCCCCCAAGCTCTGTGGGGGCCAGAGACTAGTCTGCCGATGGAGCTTGCAGCCTGAGTACTGCCCAGAAACTGGAAAAGGACTCTAGAACATGTTAACAAGCCAAGTGTCAAAGGCAGGGTGCAATGGTGAGAATCCGCAAACCAGGGAAACAAGAGTATGCTCCGGAGGACGGGTGGCTAGAATGGGTGCTGTGACAGGCTTGTAGTGAACACTTTGGGGCCGTGGCACATGGGAGGATGACCCAGTTGGCAGGAGAGCCCACAGCTAATAGACAGCAAAGCCCCTAGCTGGTGTCCTGGCATGCAACAGGGGCTCAACCTACAGCAGCTCTTGTCAGATACAGCACTGAATGTCCACAGAGACGCTCCACCAGCCAAGAACTGCCGTTGATTAAACCCCTACTGCATGCCGGGATTTGAGCTGGGGCTTTGCACGTATAATCGCATTTAGCCCTCATGGCGCTAAACTTGAGTCTAACCACACTGACCCACTGGTACACGCAAGACCTAAGGTTGATGAAGTAACATCCAGGCAACACAGCCTGGATCTGGGCACTCGTTCCTGCTCCTCACTGTGGTCTAGGGCCTACTGGCCTCCCAATACTTACGCTTTGCCTTCTGGTCTACCTCCTCCTCCTGTGTCTTGATGCCAGTGGCATGGCTTCTCACATCTGACCCTCAGGACCTTCAGGACGTAAGACTCTCTTCTCCTCAGGCTCACCACACCCACATGTTACAACTCTCGTTCAGGGATCCCTATCCCAGGGTCTTCCTGACGCCCTGGGGTCTCAGTCCAGCCCATCCTGCTCATAATAACGTGAGGTCTAAGAAACCACATTTCCCTCTGGCCATCCAGGCTGACGAAGCAAAGCTATGGGAGGCTTCACTGCTGCAAGTCAACTGGCAAAACTTCAGCTAACATCTCGCTGCACAGAAGTCAAACCTAGAGATGGGGTACGGGCAAGTGGAGAAGAGTAAAGCTTTTTTTGTAAGTTTTGCTCCCCAGCCAGATAGGGACACCTGACAGTACTCAGCGCTTATAGATAACCTAAGATTCTGGTGTGATCCAATATCGTCCTGAAGGAATTCAGCAACAGATAAGACACAAAAAAGAAATATAGAAGGACTGGAATAGAAAAACAAAACCATCACTATTCCTAGCTGATCTTCATGGAAGACCTGAAAGAATCTACAATTATTAAAATAGAAAACTAGCAAAACCACTGGACATAAGAGCAATCAACAAAAATCAATTATATTTATTCTAGCATCAAGCACACAAAGTTTTATACGATATCATCTACAATAGCAACAAAATGCATAAAGGACCTAGGAGAGTCTAACAAAAGATGCTCAAGACCTTTGTGGAAGAGATTAAAAAGATTTATTGAAAGACACTGAAGAAGACCTAAATACGTAAAGAAATAGACCAAGTTCATGGGCAGAAAACTTCAATATCATAAAAATATCAACTTGAGAAGAATTGGCCTGTAGATTCTATGCAATTCTAAAAAAGATTTCCAACAAGGTTTTTTGTGGAATTTGACAAGTAGATTTATAAATAGATGAATATGCACACACACACACACACCCCAAAACACATAATTTTCAACTTGCTCAAAAGAAGACAAATATAAATTAAAACTACATGGAGATACCAATTTTCACCCAAAAGTTTTCCAAAAACTAAATGAGGAAAAAAGTACTTCCACACTCTTGGTGAGAACTCAAAATGATATTAATGCCATAGAGGGGAAGTCTTGCAGAAATAAGATGGATGAAATTAAATAAAGACCATGTAATCACCAACTTGAGAACCCATGCTTTATCTTCCATGTACATATGTCTGTCTGTCTGTCTGTATGTTATATAAGTGCAAGTTCCCTAGCTCTATCAACCCTAACAGTCCAGAAACAATGACTAAGCTACTAGAAATAAAGCCTCCTAATGCCCAGACTCTAGTTTTTCTGAATAGCATTTTGCACTAACAGGAACCAGAACATCTCAGACAAATGGCTAATTCCAGGTCTGGGGTTGAAAATGTCCAAGATGAACCTGGAATAGTTTGTAATTTCAGATTTCAGAAAAGTAAATAAAACGACTGGGTTAGGTGAAGAAATTGCAGGATCTAACTTGAAGCAGCTCCCAGTGGCCATAGGTGGGGCAACTGGACATCACTGAGGGTAATAACTACACCAGATTAAAGCACAAAGATTTAACCCAGGAATTTATAATGATACCTTTTAAACTGTATTTGTTACCTCTGGAGGAAGTCATTTTCAAAATTGGTAAAGGAAAGAAAAGAATCACCTGACAGTGCTCAGTGTGGATAGATGATTCTGCTGTGGTCCAACTTGTCCTATTTTCTTTCATAAAATGTACCTCAAGGTAATGAACAGCTAGAGGAAATTTATCTTTATAAAATAATTCCAGCTAATAAGTAGGAAAGAATGATAGAATTAGAATGCTGCCTTTTTGTAATCCCTAGTGAATTAATGGGTCTAAGCCATGATGATCAATGGCTTCTATTAGCACAAAAGAGAGACAGCTAAATACTATGCATCTCCTGATGGAAGTGCATACATACTACCACCTGTGAAGTAATCTTGCCTCTCCCTCACCCAAAAATGAACTTGAATCTGATCAACTCTCTTGTCTAGTTACAAGAAATACATGGAACAGAGGAACATGTTAAACGACACTAAGGTAATGTAACAGCAAAGTCCAGACCGTGATAAACTCTTGGGATGGACCTTTCCTGAAGTTGATTCAAACAGTTTTCAAAAACATGAAACACACACAGCTTGGGAAATTTGCCTTGTTAACAGGGTATGTGAGAACATTCTGTTTTAGATGTCATAAGGGTATTATGCATATTTTTTAGACTTTTTAAAATTTATTTATTTTTTATAAATTTATTTATTTTATTTATTATTTTTGTCTGAGTTGGGTCTTCATTGTTGTGCGGGGGCCTTCTCTAGTTGCGGCAAGAGGGGGCTACTCTTCGTTGCAGTGCGCAGGCTTCTTACTGCAGTGGCTTCTCTTGTCACAGAGCACAGGCTCTAGGCATGCAGGCTTCCATAGTTGTGACTTGTGGGCTCAGGAGTTGTGGCTCGCGGGCTCTAGAGCGCAGGCTCAGTAGTTGTGGCGCAGGGGCTTAGTTGCTCCGCGGCATGTGGGATCTTCCCGGACCAGGGCTCGAACCCGTGTCCCCTGCGTTGACAGGTGGATTCTTAACCACTGCGCCACCAGGGAAGCCCCTATTATGCATATTTTTAATGAGTCCTTAAATATGCACACAGGAACAAAAAGAGTCAAGGCGCCACAGAAGCCGAAGGGAGTGGAACTTGCCCCACCAGTCATCAAGAATTATTGGGCTTCCCTGGTGGCACAGTGGTTGAGAGTCCGCCTGCCGATGCAGGGGACACGGGTTCGTGCCCCGGTCTGGGAGGACCCCACACGCCGCAGAGCAGCTAGGCCCGTGAGCCATGGCCGCTGAGCCTGTGCGTCTGGAGCCTGTGCTGTGCAACGGGAGAGGACACAGCAGTGAAAGGCCCGCGTACCGCAAAAAAAAAAAGAATTATTATTATTATTTTTTTAATGTTCACAAGTTTTCTTTTACCTTTTATTTTTATTTATTTTTGGCTGCGTTGGGTCTTCATTGCTGCACGTGGGCTTTCTCTGGTTGCGGCAAGCGGGGCCTCCTCTTTGTTGTGGTGCACGGGCTTCTCACTGTGGTGGCTTCTCTTATTGCAGAGCACGGGCTCTAGGCACATGGGCTTCAGTAGTTCTGGCACGTGGGCTCAGCAGTTGTGGCACGTGGGCTCTAGGGTGCAGGCTCAGTAGTTGTGACGCACGGGCTTAGTAGTTCCATGGCATGTGGGATCTCCCTGGACCAGGGCTCGAACCCGTGTCCCCTGCATCGGCAGGGGGATTCTCAACCACTGCACCACCAGGGAAGCCTCATCAAGAATTATTAAATGGGGCTTCCCTGGTGGCGCAGTGGTTGAGAGTCCGCCTGCCGATGCAGGGGACACGGGTTCGTGCCCCGGTCCAGGAGGATCCCACATACCGCGGAGCAGCTGGGCCCGTGAGCCATGGCCGCTGAGCCTGCGCATCTGGAGCCTGTGCTCCGCAACGGGAGAGGCCACAACAGTGAGAGGCCCACGTACCGCAAAAAAAAAAAAAAAAAAAAAGAATTATTAAATGGATAAGGCGATATTGGTGCAGGGGTAGACAAACTGACTAATGGAGCAAAATAGAAAGCAAAAAAATAGATCCATTATATAAGCACATATTATACTTTTTTTATAAAGCTAATTTCTCAGGCAAATGGGAGACAGTAGGATTAATCTACTGATGCTGGGACAATGGAATTGATTATCCACAGGGAAAATAAACCATTCAAGAAAAAAAGAATAGTCTGTTCACTTAAACTACACTAAAATGAAAAACTTCTCTTCATCAAGAGACACCTGAAAGAGAGAAGATGGCTCAAACAGGGAAAGACATATGCCACATATATATAAGGCCAAATAATTAGAATCCAGAGTATATATTTAACTCCTTAAAAAAACCAGTGAGGAAGAGACACACAATCCAACTTAAAACTTTGGAAAAGACTAGAATGCGTATTCTCAAACAAGGAAACCAGAATAGCTAATAAACTTTTGAAAAGATACCTCATTATGCAATCAAGAAAATTTAAGTTGAAAACAAGATGGAATGTATTTTCACACCCAATTAAAGAATCTGACAAATACCGAAGTGCCAGGGAAGATGTACATTGATGAGACTTTATACTCTCTCCAGAAGTGTATAAGATTTGACTCAAATACTTCGGAGAGCAATTTGGCATCAGCTAGTACAGTTTAGTTTGAGTTTTACAATACGGCCTGGTAATTTTATTTTTAGGTATATACCACATGGTACCCAGATATGGTTTCAAGAATGTTTATAGCACTTTTTTTTTTCCTAGAAGAGACGAGAAACACCACAAACATTCATTAAAAGGAAAATGGAGAAATCAGTTGTGGTATGGTCCCACAATGGGCCGGAATACAACAGTGAAAATTAACACAAGCCTAGTACACAGATCGTCATGAATGAAATTCACAAATTCTTCTTTCTGGTGAGAGAGAAAAAGCAAGTTGCATAAAAATACTTAACAGCATGATAGAATTTTTATAGAATTAAACCAAACAATAAGTAATATACTGTTTAGGGCTATATACATATACGGTAACAGTCTAAAGAAAGGCAGGTGAATGACATGTACGAGATGCAGAAAAGTGATTATGTTTGTGAGAGGGAGGCCGAGCTTCAATGTTGTTGGTCTCATAATATTTTTTTAAATCGAGTTTTGGATTCACAGGTGTTTGTTTTATTATTACATTTCACAACTTACATACTTAATGTATTTGTTTCTGAAGCTAAGAAATGGTCCGGGTTAAATGGCTGGGCCGACTCTCTTAGGACTGACGTGTGTCTGGGTTCTGCATGGAAGACGCAGACTCAGCTCTGGGAGGAGATGAAGATGCTATTCCCAAGACTGACAGCACAGCCAGAAGGGCCGGCATACCAAGTAGACCTTGCCAAGGCAAAGAGATGCTCCCAAAGATGCGAGGTTGGGACTTCCTTTGCGGTCCAGTGGTTAGGGCTCCACGCTTCCACTGCTGGGGGCATGGGTTCGATCCCTGCTCAGGGAATTAAGATCCCGCATGCCACACAGTGCAGCCAAAGTGAGGAGAAAAGGTGCACGGTTACGAAGGAAGAATTTTTCCTGGGCTGGAAGGAATATCTAAAGTTTTCAGTTATTCCTGAAATGCTGCACCATCTTTGAGAAGGATACTACAGAATCTCAGCTCCTGTCAGCCGAGGCCTGTTCACAGCTGGATGGCCTATTTCAGATGTGTGGCCATGTCTTTTCTCATAGACCCTCCAGGCTACCTGCTTCTAAGGTCGGTGCCCCAAGGTACCTAAGTCCCTAAGGAAATGTCTGAAGGACTTCCAGTCTCCAATTCCACAGGTATTCTTGACACCTAACCCATCCCGAGCACCCTTCTGGGTGCCGGGGCTCTGAGGTAAGCACGATAAAGTCTTTGCCCTTCAGCACACCTAGTGTGATAGGAGGAGGAGGCGCCCACGAGGAGAGGCCAGCACTCCCTTCGGTCTTGACATCACAGTGAGACACGAAAATGCAGTTCAGGAAAACTACATGTGCTCCCAGCTGCCAGCTGCACTTCTGTACCAGGTGGTTTTTGAATCTCAAAAACAAGAATGATGCCCAGAACATTTTCTCTCTGGCTCCTCCAAGTTTTCTTACGATTTCTTGCAAAATAAAAAGAAATCACCCTTAAGTCTCCAATGTCCGTGATGATGTCAGATGAAAGAATGACAATGGGAGGGCTTTTCACAAATCTGGAGGAAGGATGGATCCAGGGACAAGTCTGCGCACATCAGTAGGCATCCTCAAGTTCCCATCCACCTGACATTCTGCAGTGGATTCATTTATTTTGTTCTCAGACAACCAGGCAGATGAAGTCAGGAGGAAGCTGGTAAAATTTCGTGTGTGCTGAAACCCATTTCTTTCTCCTGGCTGGGTCTCTCCTGGGGCCGGCAGGGGGTACCAGAACCCCATTTAGGTGGTGAAGTAATAGGAAAAGGTAGGACACACAGCTGGTCAGCCTCTGGCAGCCAAATGCCCAGGACCAAGGGGGTAGAGGTCACTGCCACCTTCACTGTGGCCCAGCAAGTGGCCAAGGGCCTGGGAGACAGGGGAGATCACGAGAATTTGAGGAAGCGTATTAGGTACATTTGACGAGACCACAGAACCCTTAAGTCTCGAGAGTAGGAGTCACAGGGAAGCTCTGAAGACGGAGTGTGCAGATGAGAATAAAAACAGGATGATTCGTTGAAAATGTGTACGAGGGGCTCCCATGGCCCCAGCCCCTCTCCCCACACAGTCAGGTGGCCACCCTCTCCACCACCCAGCAAAAGACTCTGGTACTGCTGGTCTCTGGGGACAGCAGGCCAGAGGGGTTCAGGACTCAGTTGACAGGGACAACTTAGGGACGTGGAGAGGCACATACTGAAAACAGGAGGATTGAGAAGAAGTCAGCCAGGAGGAAACTCCTACAGAAGTCGGCCAGGTGAGGGGCAGGGAGGGTGAAGAAAAGCAAGCAGAGGACAGCATGGAGGGAGCGGTGGAAACAAGGCAGCAGCACATCCATCCCTTCTGGTGACCATCACCAGCCCATCCACAGGTCTGTGCACCATAAGGCAGAGAAACTTTGATTCAGTGTGTGGTGTTTTTGTCTGTTTGTTTGAGCAGAATGGCATTCAATTGTTTTAAAGGAGAAATTATACTCCAGTATCTGCTATGACTTTGGTCTGGGCCTCTCTGAACCTTCTCCCAGTTTTACAGGGGATGTTTTTGTCCATATCCATCTATTGGCAAGGATGGAAAAGTGGATTCATTCTTAGGGCTCCTGCCAGGCTGAGAGGAGCGTGCAGAGTCTCCTCCAGGGTGACAAGAAGTTGGGAGGGCAGTGATCCAACCACCGGATCCAACAGAGAGACAGAGTCCCAGTTGTCCAGCTCCAGGCCTCCACACCCAGCGTGGCTACGTGCAGGGCCCGACATTCCCATCCCGGGAAGGGCAAAGGCTCCGCAGCCACTTTGCCTACACCTGGCTCTGGGACATCACAGAGTCACTTAATATTTCTAACTCAGTTTCTTCTTCCATAAAATGCTTTGTATTTTTTTTAATGGAAGACTAAGCAACACTGCACAAGGGAAGCCTCTAGCTCAGAGCATGGCATGTGGTTTGCTCTCTTTCATCTGCCCCTCCCCTCCTGAAGGGTACGTCTTAAATATCTTCTGTCAGGGAATCATCATCTTTGTGAGCATACATTGCTTTTTTAAAGATTTATTTATTATTAATTTATTTTTGGCTGCGGGATCGTTGTTTTTTTTTTTTGGTTGAGGCATGTGGGATCTTCTGTGGCGTGTGCCTTCTCTCTAGTTGTGGCATGCGGGCTTTTTCTCTTCTCTAGTTGTGGCACACAGGCTCCAGGGCATGTGTGTAGTTGTGGCACGTGGGCTTAGTTGCCCCGCAGCATGTGGGATCTTAGTTCCCTGACCAGGGATCAACCCACGTCCCCTGCATCGCAAGGCGGATTCATTACCACTGGATCACCAGGGAAGTCCCATGAGCGTACCTTTTATTTTTGTAAACAGAAATCACTTGAGGGCCAAACTGCTGACGAATTAGGGAGATTTTGATGTTGGTTCTGACACTGACAAGACACGTGGCCTTGGGCAAGTCACTTCCACCCCTGAGCCTCAGTTTCCTCATCTGTGAAATGGGGAGGCCTGGCTCGATCTCTTTGAAGGCCTTTCCATTTGAAGTTGTAAATGTATGTCTCCCTTAGGGATCCACTATCCACTGATCAGTGCACAAAAGTTGGATAAACTAGTTTTGAGGCTGTCTTGAAGTAAGAACCACTTTGCATACCCACACACAGACGTTCCAAGAAATAAGCGGTCACCCATAGAAACCAGCACTTTCAAGATGCCAACTGAGAGGCGGCAAATGTGTGTGTCTGTGCTTTTAGCACAGGTAGATTCATTCATGATCAGAACCAGAACTTGACAGTAACAGCTCGAAGGCGACGCTGTCCCATTTTAGCTGAAAACATCAAGTGACTTGTGCAGCTCCACGGCCACTTAGGGCAGAGTGGCTCATGCCAGGATGACAAAGTCCCCTGCCCCACCCCAGTCCCATCCACCACACTCACTCTGAACAACGTTTCAACCCTTTGATCCCAATTTCGAATAATTAAGGTGGCTTCTGTGGCATCGTCAAACGGCTCAGCGTCTGAAATCAGAAATGATGCTCAGAGGCCTGTTGGGAGCGATGCCAGTTTGGGGGAGGGGGGCGGATAATTAAGGAAATCATGGTGAATTAAGCTTTCTGCAATGAGGCACAAACATCTTCTCATGAAAAGCAACATCATGTTAGCTTATGTTTTGCCAGAGAGAAAGGCAGGGCCTATCCTTGGGGTTTTCAGCCTGGTAAAACACACCTGGCAACTAAGCCAAATATTTAAGGGTCATTAAAATCCCAAACTCCCCGTGCCAAGAACTTTTCTCCTTTGTTATTCAAGTGCGGAGCAGTTATGGAAAATGCCTTCCATATGGCTTGTGCTGCCGCGCTCCTATTTACTTCATCAAATCACTGCTTTGAAAGAGCTATTTGATGTCAAAGATGCGTTAAGATTTTATAGACTTTCCCAATCCAGCTTTTAAAGATGCCCCCTTTGAACCAGAAACGCTTGCCAGGAGTAAACAGAACTAAAACCACGAGGGGTCAAAGGATTTGCTGGAAACAAAGACCCCAGCCTGATCAAGGGCTTTCAAAGGTTTGGGGCAAACATGCATTTCCAACTGCTTGCCAAAAAGCTCCACCGACGATCATGTTTCCCACATAAGTTACATGAAGATAAATGTTTTCAATGTTCTCATATTTTATTAATAATGTATATAACACCCTCACCCACCACCTCCCACCAAGAAACAAGGACACAAGATAGTCACGTGCTTAAAATATGAACAGACTTCAGAACGTTAGAAAATTTATCTTTAAGCCATAAATCGGAATTCTTTCCAGCGAGGGTTTTGCAGCCTTGAGAGAAAAAGCAGACAGACATAGACCTTGGAAAAGCTCCCAGGGCCAGAGTGAACAGACCCTCCAAGATACCCAGAGCTAGAAGAGCATTCGAGAGTAGCTCTCATTTAATAGATGGGGAAACTGAGGACCAGAATGCAGGGTCAGCCAATAATAGGACCAGAGCTCCCAAATTGGTCCCTTTATTTCTCCACTGCCTTCACCTTTATCCAATTCTAAATGGTCTCTTCCTTGACAGCCTCCTCCCAATTCCCCCACATCCTCCCTTCTCCCCATCATATCCCCCGCCTACCAGAGCAGCCAGGGTGATGTCTGTAAAATTGGATTCAGGTCCTATCACTTCTCTGTTCAAAACTCCTCAGCATCCCGACTCCCCAACCTTCTACCATGCCTACTCACCTAGCATGACTGTCCCCCACTCACCTGCCCACCCTCACCACGTGCCGATAACCCCTACTCACTCTGCTCTACCCACACTACTACCTTCCAGCCCCTCGAGCCCACAAAGGTCATTTCTGCCCCAGGACCTTTGCACTTGCAGTTCCTTCTGCCAGAAGTGCTTTTTCCTTCTCTGCATAGCTTATCTTTCAACTCTCAGCTTAAGCCACACCTCTCCAAAGAGCTCTTTCCTGGTTATTCAATGTAAAGAACCCCCATGACCTTCACTGACTCCTGTCTCTGCACATATATCAACTGAGGCCATGAAAAGAGGGACTATGCGTTGTTTCTCCACTGTAACTCCTTTGCCCAGCACAATGCCTGGAATATAACAGGCACTCGGTCAAGCATAACTTATCGATAACAAGTTCCTATCTCCCAGCCCCAGGCTCCTTCAATTAATGGGAGAAGATTCTCAAGAAGAGGCCAGTGCCTGTGTTTAGAACACAACTCTGTCCTCTGTCTCTCTTTTTCTCTCTCCCTGATGCTGCCTTCTCCTCACCCCATTCTGGGGCCCTGCCTTCTTATAAACTGCCTTCACTCACTCCCCATCTGTTCCCACGTCCCCCGATCTCAGGCTCTCCCAGCAGTTCACAATACAACCCCCTTCAAAGCAAGTCTTGAAATTTAATTGGAATCCGAAGATTCAAAATATCGCTAACTTTTCATGGTGGAAAGTGAGGCAGCCACGTGATGCGGGAGCTGCAGGGGGAAGGGGGGTGGAGAACAGAGCCTGGAGTCTTTCCCCTGAGGTTCCAAGTCCCTGCTTTCTCCATCCCTCAGAGAACTGAAGCTAATTAAATTGCCTTCTGATGGCCAATCCCTCACCTTGTCTTTAAGTGGCTTCTTCATTTCCCATGTATCTTTCTGGAAGTTGAATATTTTTTATTTGTATTTTTGTGTGGAGTAAAATAAAACTGGCTTGAGATAAAATGTATGTGAATTGCAACGATTATACAGTCAATTTCCCTCTTTGCCAGGAAGTCCTGATGGAGGTAGATGAATATCTCAGCCCAAAAGCTTGGAAAGAAAATCAGAAATCTACAGCTCGAGCATTTATTCCCTTAGTCATTCCTCAAACATTTTTTGAGAGCCTAATATGTTCCAGACGTTTTACTGGGGCTCCTGTGATGAACAAGACCCGCATGACTCCCAGGAAGAAGGCAGGCAGTGGGCAAGTTATCACTCAAGCTCTCACTTGGGGTGACTGTGTCTGGCGAAGGTCATGTGACAATGTGAGACTGTATCACATGGAACCTGTTCTAAGCTGGCGAGTTGGAGGCACCTTCCCTGGGGAAGCAGCAGTTGAGATGAGGTCTGTGCCTGGTAGACAACTGAAGAAACTGTCACATGAGCACTGGCCACAGTCAGGAGGACCCAGCCTCCAAGCCCAGCTCTCCAGCACCATCCAGTTATGCGATCCTACGCACACCATCTTCCCTCTCTGTTGTACCCCCTTAAGTTTCCAAATCCTTCTGCCCACCCTTCCCCTTCCCCTACCACTTCCCCAGTTCAATTCCATTGATCTTTGCCTTGCATTAATATTCTAACCACCCCTAACCCAGTGTCCCTGGCCCCAGATCTTCTATTCTCTATTTCTGGTCCTCTCCCTGAAGCACAGTCCCAGGCGCTTGGGGGCCAGGATGTCCTGGAGCTGGACAGCACCCAAAGGAACACATTCATTTAGGAAAGATCCTAAAGAGAAGCTCAACCTGGTGCCATGACAACCAGGTGGAAAGGAAATGTGGAGCAGGAAAGGCTTGCAGGGGGTGGGAGGGATAGGGAGAGGGCAGGAGGAGGCCCAGTGGGGATGGGGGCCTGGCAGCAGAACACAGGTGAGCAGACACAACCACCAGGTTCCGCGCAGCATCAAGACCCTCTGTGCCCCTCTGTTCTCATAAGTAGGCACAACCTTCTTCCTCAAGGCCCATCGGGGCCCACAAGTGAGTTTAAATTCAAGGGAACAGAGAGAAACATATTCAAAAGAGTTCAAACATTCCCCTAGGAAGGATTCTGGCAAGAGACCTGTTCTGAATCCATGATATCCTGGGGGTAAAGGAGAGAGAGAAATAAGACAAGGGAAGTATCTCTGAAAGGAGCTCTGACCCCAGCCTCAGAAACAGAAACTGGCTTTAAGCCTTTGAATGCTCCAGTAAAAAGAATGTGTAAATAATTTAGCTCCCCAAGTAGTAGATTCTAAACAGCCAACACAGCCTGCTGAGAGGAGGGCTGTGGAGGCTCCAGGGAAGAGAGGGCTCTGGACTGAGTCCCATGAGGGCTGGGAGCAGGGCTGCTGGCCGCCGCCAGACCTCCAGCACCTGCAAGGTCCCCGGACCATGGCAGGTACACAGGGGCTATCCAAGTGGATCAAGCCAAAGTGAACAAACAAAGGAGTACATGGCTTATCCTTGGGGAAAACACACACACACACAACACATGACCATAAACATGGTCCAGTTTTGCCACCACTGCCGGCTCCCCTGCCTGTCACCCACAGGTAAAGGAAATCCCTTCCCAGATCCCGGGTTTCTGCAAACATATGCTAGGAAGCATCTTGTAGTAGTCACTTATAAATAACAGATAAAACTCAAAACAATAAGAAAAGTGGGGATAGGGGTGATTTTTAGTGTCTTTCCAGGCTATCTCACTCCTTAGCTTCCTTCTGCAGGTCAATTCCATCCTCTCTGGCGTCCCATGACTCCACCTGCCTGGAAGGGCGGCTGGCTGCATCCAGGATCTTTATTTAACATCCCAGAGGCAGAAAAGAAAATCTCTTCCTTCTCCAGTATATATAAGACCTAGGGAAGAAACTTAATGGTTGGTTTGGGTCGTGTGCCCAGGCCTTGGACCAAGCCTTTGTGGCCAGGGGAAGAGTATTCTGATTGGCTAGGCGTGGATCAGCCATAGGCTCCTGTGGTCAGAGGAGCTGGTTCTGTAACTGAGAGCCCCACAAGAATTACACGGAATGGGCCAACGGGGTGTACCTCCCAAAGGAAGGAGTCTGCCATCACCATCATTAGCAGCAGGAGGAGGAGGAGGAAGAAGGGGAAGGAGGTGCGCTAGACAGATAAGACCAATAGATGCCCCCACCCACCATATCCTTCATACTCACAGAACCCTTCATTACTGCTGCAGGCACTCGGACGAAAGAACAGAAGGGACAATCACTCCGTAGCAGCTTAGATAAAATATGCTTTCAACTGTTCTTCTCCTAGCAAGGAGGCCAAGTGCCACAGCAAAGAAAATATAAGCTATGGAGTTGGACAGGTCCAAGTTCAAATCTCAGCCTCAAAACATGCTTGCTATGTAATCTTGGGCAAGTTGCTTAAATTCCATGAGCTCCATTTCTTCATCTGCAAAGCAAGCAGCAAGACCCAACGCATAATATGTGCTGAGGAGTAAATGAGAAAAAATATATAAAAGACTTGGCGGGGCTTCCCTGGTGGCTCAGTGGTTAAGAATCCGCCTGCCCATGAAGGGGACACGGGTTCGATCCCTGGTCCGGGAAAATCCCACATGCAGTGGAGTGGCGAAGCCTGTGCACCACAACTACTGAGCCTGTGCTCTAGAGCCCACGAGCCACAACTACTGAGCCCACATGCCACAGCTACTGAAGCCCGTGCGCCTAGAGCCCATGCTCCACAAGAGAAGCCACCGCAATGAGAAGCCCGCGAACTGCAACGAAGAGTAGCCCCTGCTCGCCGAAACTGGAGGAAGCCCGCACACAGCAACGGAGACCCAATGCAGCCAAAAATAAATAAATAAATATTTTTTAAAAAGACTTGGCATACATTGTCTGACACGAAGATGTCAATAAACATTTGCTCAATGCATGAATTAATTAATTTGAACTTCACAGGTCAGAGGGGACTTGGCTGGCCTGTCCTACTTCCATCACTCAGGAGCAGAATGAGTTTTTCTTTTCATAAAAACTGATGGAGGCATAAACTTCTAGGAGAGGAAAAACTCCAAGTGGCCATGTGTGGGTCTTAGATGCTACAACTGTCCCCATTTTATAGATGAAGAAACTAAAGCTCACAAGACAAGAAACGTAATCCTCTAAAAGGAAATCATAGTACTCTGACCAAAAGGAAGGGAGGTAATATTAGAATAAGGGCCTATTTTAAACCGTGGTTAAGCTGCCAGGAATTGGCTAGTTACTACTCTCCATACACCAGCAGGATGACAAAACCTCCTTCCATCTGTGTGGAAAGCACGCCTCCTCCAGACATCACTTGACCTGAGACTCACCTTCGCACTCTGAGAAGAGAAGACAGGCACTGTTAGATCCTTTACAGATGGGGAAATAAGCTCAGAAAGTTTAAGTCATGGTCACATAACCATCGAATAGTCAAATCCACGGGTCAAAACTGGCTCCGTCTGTGAGAAGAAAGGTAGAACCGAAATAGCCATGGCACTTTCTGTTCATCATATATAGCAGCAAGCGATTGGTACTAACACAAGCATAAAGTCTGAGCACAGGAATGATCTTGAAGGCAGTGGACACACCCTCTTCCCAACTTGGGAAGGTTCCTTCAGCCTCCCGGAGATGTGAGGTAGAGGCACAACCAGAGTTACAGACACACCCTACAACCATCCCCAGCGTGGCAAAGAATGGCAAATAGACCACCAACTCGTCAGCAAACATATCAACCCAGGTGTGATTCTTTCTTTTTTTTTTTTTTTTTTTTGGCTCCATTGGGTCTTCGTTGCTGTGCACGTGCTTTCTCTGGTTGCGGCGAGCGGAGGGCTACTCTTCGTTGTGGTGCGCGGGCTTCTCATTCCGGTGGCTTCTCTTGCTGAGGAGCGCCGGCTCTAGGAGCGCGGGCTTCAGTAGTTGTGGCTCGCGGGCTCAGTAGTTGTGGCGCACGGGCTTAGTTGCTCTACGGCATGTGGGATCTTCCCGGACCAGGGCTCAAACCCACGTCCCCTGCATTGGCAGGCAGATTATTAAACACTGTGCCACCAGGGAAGTCCCCAGGTGTGATTCTTAAAAATGAAAAAGTTTTGGTCTACAACATGCCTCACACTGTAATAAGGAATTTAAGATTCTAGTATGCTAGAGCAAGACATGTAAATTGTGATAAATGCATCTGTCAATGAGGAGATGTTTCACAGTTCAAGACCTTGAGGTCTAAGTTTTGGACCATTGCGTATGAAAAGGATCTGGCTACAACATCACCTCCTACACCTTCCCGGAGACTGGACCTTTCCCCACATATGTAAACAGAGGGACCATTTAATTTATTGTCCAGATCGAAACACTTTTAAGAGTCGAGGGGGATGTTACTAATCACCATGCCATGACCACAGATGAAAACCAGGACTGTCATGGGCAAACCAAGACAGTCACCCCAGTTAGAAGGAACAACTGAAAATCATTCAGTCACAAAGAGCTAATGTCGAATGTTGTATGCCTTGCTGAAAACATCTCCCCTCTTCGCCAGTCTTTTTTGACCTCGATTTCTCATGTGATTCCTCAACAGTAATTGTTCAGAGGAAAGTGCAGATAAACATATATTCTGAGTAAAGGTTTTACATGATTGCTAATTTAGTTAAAATGGCTTTTGAACATCGTCTTTGGATAATCCAAGTTGGTTACAGAACAACAGCACAGTGGGAGGCTAATGGAGATTTAGCCCCCTGCGGCTAATTGTCGTTTCTTTGGGTTTCCTTTCTAAATCATTTTCTTTTCTGCCTTTGAATCCCTATTTCCATTTATGTCAGGTCTGGCCCAGTCACAGCTCCATCCCAGCCTCCTCTGAGGTCAGAAGGGCCCAGGTGGACAGCAGAGCAGTGGGATCTGGACAGAGCTGGGCCTACAAACCCTGTCACCCATCCAGATGGAAAAAGAGCCCCTTGACACAGAATCCTGCAGAAGCAGCTCTTCCGTGGCAAGGATGTAGGCTATTCACATCCAACGCTGGCAAGTCTGACTTTCTAACATTCCCCCCACTGAGGTCTCACAGGAAGCCTTTTCAACCTGCAAGTCATTCAATCCCCAAACTCCCTTCCACTCGATGGCCAGAATTCTATTTTCTTGCCCCAAACATCCTTACTTTTTGATGACGGGGAAAAAAGTCAACAGAGGAGAGGAAATCTAAATAAAATGAGCTAAATAACACTGTGGCCACCTCTCAAAGGCGAATTCTGTGATTCAACAGTGCCAGGCATGTTCCAGAACTGGGGATGACGCTTCCTTCAAAGATGGCCCCGTGGGAACCAGGCCAACTTTTGCTGGTCAGAATTTGTATCCTCCTAAGTTCTTAGGTGTAGGGAGGAAAGGTCCATTTAAACAAGGATATCTGAAAGCTGTGACCTGAGATTCTTCTAGAATTAGTGGCTCTTCCAAAAGTTTTCTATAAGAATTAGTTAGGTGAACCTTAGAAGTGGGTTTCTGGAGTTGGGCCATAAAGGATAAGTAAAGGAGTGCAGGAGTTAGGCATAAAAATTGGAAAGAGTAAAAAGCCAACCAGGAAAAGAGACGGTGAGTATATCAGAACAAATTTATAAGTCTCTGCCGATTTGAAGGAGCATAAACAATTTCTGAGATGTGTGGAACACTGGGTGATGGCAGAAGTTCAGACAGAAGCCGAAGAATCATAGTTTAGTGATCTTTAGTCTATGCTGCCTAGAGCCCCTGGGTTCCAGGAGACGGTCCTGGGCTCCCCTCAGGTGGGGATGTGACTGAGTGATGGGCCAAAGGGGTTCTGAACAGGGCTCTGATGCCCCCGCCCCACTTCATTCCATGTACATCCGAACTCCAGGTAAGATTTCATCTGAGTAAGAGTCAACTGCTGAAAGATTTGGTGATCAAAGATTCTAGTTTAATACCTGACAGAACTAAACCAGGGAGTGAATGGACTTGCCAAGGTCCAACACAAAAGTAATAACACAACCAAAATGCAATCAGATCCTCTGGCTCTGATCCAGTACTTTTTCTATTACACAATTTGATGTGAGGATCTTCCCAGAATCAAATGAAAAAGTGAAAGAGGCCAAAAAATAGGACCGTAATTTTTCCCATCGTTGGCCAAGAGAACTCTGGTCCTAAACATCACACACACACACACACACACACACACACACACACCCTTCACCTAGGAACCTGGGAAACCTGTCACACTAACTTCAGCGCTCAGTGGTACCAAATACATGTGTCTTATAGGCAGGGTGTGCAAAGAATCATTTTGACCTGTTTGACCTTATAGGCAAAGAATCATTTTGACCGGTTTAATCAACAGGAAATGGACAAAATATTAATGGTTATTTACAACACCCACCACCTTCCTGCTCCCCCAAAGACAGATACATTCATAACAGAATCTTCAATTTTGCCGAGTGTGGTGAAAGAAAGAAAGATCAACTAGTGAAGATAAAAAAAATTCCTAAATTGCTTGCAATCAGGAGTCCAAAATCACAGTCTGTGGACCAAACCTACCTCACTTCCTGTTTTGTTCTATTTTGTTTTGTTTTGTTTTTGCAGTCCGTGGGCCTCTCACTGTTGTGGCCTCTCCCGTTGCGGAGCACAGGCTCTGGAAGCGCAGGTTCAGCGGCCATGGCTCACGGGCCCAGCCGCTCCGCGGCATGTGGGATCTTCCCGGACCGGGACACGAACCCGAGTCCCCTGCATCGGCAGGCGGACTCCCAAGCACTGTGCCACCAGGGAAGCCCCACTTCCTATTCTTTTAAATAAAGTTTTATTCAAACACAACTATGCCATTCATTTCCTTATCTCTGGCTGCCTTCGAGTTATAAGGGCAGAGCTGAGCCACTGTGACAAAGAACCTATAGCCCAGAAAACCTAAAAATATTTGCTATCTGGACCTTTACAGAAAAGCTTGATGATCTTTTCTCTAAATTAAAGGTCTACAGAAATCAGAAGAGCCCAGGAGAGAGGAGGAAGCTGGAGGAACACAGCCTGAAAGGGAAGAACAAAGCAAGATAGTTGAGAGAGAGAGAGGGAAATAGGGGTGGGGTGATCTGGCAGCTGCCGTGGAGAGAAACTGGAAAATGAGATGTTAAGATGGATTTTTAGAGTTTCACTGTGGAATGTGCATAAATGTATTCCTTTGACCCCTGCTGAGAAGAGGGCTTCAGTTAAAACAACTCAGCATTATTTTTCAAAACTTTTGAGAATGTATTTGTGATTTTTACTGATGCCAAGTTCTGTGAGATTTGCCTACAGACAGAAGGTGCTGACTGAATGCAGGGACAACCCGAGGAGGGTTGGTTATGTTTGGGTAAAAAAAAAAAAAAAAAAGTTTCTGAAAAAGGCCTACTAATAAACGTACAGAAATTAATTGAGACTGTATCCCCCCGTCTCTTCCCAAGGCCGCTCCACCCTGGCCGTGAGATGACTACAGATGAGACGAATCCATGGCGGGCTCAATGCAGTACTGACAATGACTAACAAAGGAGCACTGGATATGTTTTCAGATACTTCTGTTTATTGCTTCATTGAACCTGGAAGAGAACCCTAGCAGGACGCACTGTTATTACCCCCATTTTACAGATATGAAACCGAGGCTCAGAGAAGGCAAGTGGCCACTGATAGAGCCAAAGTAGAGATATAAACCTGACTCCAAGCAGCCAGCGCTAATGGTTGGCCTCCTTCCCCACTTTGAGAGGATTCTGGGCCACATGTTCAACCCAAAGATGCTAGCCAGATGCCTGCCCTGTTGTCAAAGTCCAACAGCCCTCACAGACCAGCTCATCCTGGAACGTCCTGAAGGCCTGGGAGGGGAGCCCAGCCCTGTTTTTCATCCTCTAAACCACACATTCCTCCTCCACTATTTTTCCCCTCCTTTTCTAGGGAACCCCTCTGTTTCCTGCACCACACCATGCTGTCCTGGCAATGTTTCTTTAATTCCTACTCCCTTTCCATGGCATTATTTTTATGCATTCACTCCCCAGAACTGAAGACTATTTATGAAGACACATATAGCACAATCACAAAATATTAGGGGTCAATGAGAAATGTGTGCTTGCGAGGAACTACAGGACCGGCCCTGATAAAACAAAGCATTCCATAAAATCTCGTACTGTTGCAAGGGGTCAATCAGGCATACAGTTTGAGTTTCCTAGCAGCCAGCCCGAAGAGGAAATCTATGTCCACACAACTGAAGCAGCGTGATTTTTTTTTTTTTTTCCTGAGAGGCACAAGTATCCCCCCTTCCTAAAACAAGCAAGTTCCTTCTCCCACGAGTCCTCCTTAAGAGGACACCGTGGTATGGAATGAACATGATGGTCAGCAACATTTTCGAGTAAATCCTCTGAAAATTCTCACCAGGCCCTTCCTTCTTTACTCAACACGTTCAGCAAGATTTAGTCCACATTTAACAGTTATCTGTTGAGTGCCTACTCTGAGCCAGGCACTGCTCTAAGGATCAGGGGTTCATTGATGAACAAGAGAGGCAGTGGCGTTACCCCCATGAGGCGGAGGGTGGTATGGTAGCTGCCATCTAACCAAAGATCCAGTAAAAGCATTCCAACCAGAGGGAGGGCACAGTGTAAACGTCACTATTCAGATGCGTAGCTTTCAGAGATCTAATGACATTGGGTGTGAGATACTAGAGAGAGGTCACTGGGCTAGGCGTGGCTTGCAGCCTCAGATTTCTGAGCGCTAGTACATACAAATAGGTGTCTGTATACATACGTGATGATACAGACAGACAGACAACATGAAGCATCTTAGAAACCTGCCCCTCTCCCTACTGCCTTGCACAAGCCTGCCTGGAACACTTACCAGCCTGCTGGCAATGGCCTCTGCAGGGTTCTAAGTGCTGACTTAGGAAAGGATGAAGGGGCCATTATCCTTCAAGCAATTCCCCACCAGCATGTAGCAGATTCTTGAACGTTGATTGTGTTATAAAAAGAACCTTTTTTTAAAAAAGAGTAAAATTGTTCCTCAACCATCTGGAACAGATGCTAGGGGCCAGCAAAAGTACCTAGAGGAGATTTTTCTCCCCCAGTTTGAGATTTCACAAGGAAAAAAAAATACATCTCAGAATCTTTAAGGTTAAAAAAAAAGTAGGGGACACCATCCTCAGTCATCTTGCTTTAGATCTAAGACTCTGGCTTTCTTCAATTCTCAGGGCGATCGAATGAAATTCATTCTGGCAGGCGAGACGCCAGGAATTCCACAAGTGTCTGCGTCGCCAAAGGATGGACATTTTATCAAATGAACAATACTCTGAAGACTTCAGGCGTCTCAGTTTGCAATCTGTCGATTCGGAACTTGGAAAAGGGTGGGCTGTGGGGGCCTGAAAGCTGAGACCCTATATCTGAGAAGAGATAAAACTTCAAAGCCATCCCATGGGAAGAGACTTAATTTCATAGTCAGCCAGGGAACGTAAGAGAGAAGGAAAAGGGGGATAGAAAACCTCACGAAGAACACATACTCCTAACGCGCTTCCACAGGAGGTGATGCAGGATCGCATTCCCGTGGTGGAGCCGCACTGTATTTGTTTTAAGGCCCAAGTACAGCCGGAGTGTTTGTAAAAGGAATGCTACAAACATGAACCACGATTTCTGTCTGTAACTCCAGGTGTTTGCAGTGCATCAGGACTCTGTGCATTAGAACGCTTGGCTCTGGAAACAATTCGGATGTAAATTTCACCTCTCACCACACCCAAGTGAAATATTTATCAAAAAAAAAAAAAAACAAGGGAGAATAGGGAGAGCTTGCTTTGGGGAATTCTAATCAGGTCAGAGTCCAGTGTGAGCGCCATCCCTGCAGAAGAGCAGTCAGGCCACCACGAAGGTCACCATTGCCCTGGGATACGAAAGGAAGAAAGCCAGGGAGAGAGAAAAGGATTATTAACAGAGCATCAGCTCTGTGCCAGACACTGTATTTGTTACCTATCGCTAATAATAAATCATGCTAAAATTTAGCAGCTTCATCACGTTGATTTTTCACAGTTTCTGAAGGCCAGGCGTGGCTTTGCTGGGTGCCTCCGGCTCAGGGCCCACCACAGTCTGCAACCCAGGTATCGGCAGGGGCTGCCATCATTATAAGGTTCCACTGGGGAAAGAGCTGGTTCCAAGTTCACTACCATGGCTGTTGGCAGGCCTCTGGTGCTCACCGGCTGTCTGCTAGAGACATCAGTTTCTTGCCACATGGGCCTCTTCATAGGACAGCTCATAACACGGCAGGTGGCCTCCATCAGAGCCAGCGAGGGAGAGAGTATAATGGGGTGCCCAAGATGGAGGACACAATTTTTTGTCACCTAACCTTGGGAATGACATCCCATCACCTTTGCCATATTCTTTTCATTAGAAGCAAATCACTAAGTCTGGCCCCTATTCAAGAAGAGGGGATCACAGAAGGGCACAAACAGAAGGTGGAGATAACTGGGGGCCTCCTTAGGGCCTGCCAACCACGCAGGGCCAGGCTTCTCAGATCTGTTTATTGAAAACAAACAAAACATTGAGGAAAGCATCCTTTTCCTAACTGTGCAGACTGTGTAGCTGAGGTCATGGATGCTTGAACAAACTAAGGACAACCTTACAGCTCTGCGTGCAGCGGAGCCGGGATTCAAACTGAAGAACCCATACACTCCCCGTAACATCACACAAAGGGAAGCAGAAAGCTACAAAGGGGATTTTCTTTTACTCACTTCCTTAGCAGTTTCTTCCTCATCATAGAGGAAACCACTTTCTTTTAAGGGCAAATTAATACCCAGTGTGGCGCAACAGTTTCCCACAGATGTGTTTGTTTGATCTGCCGCTGAAATTCTTTTAAGATATTTTGCATGGAGAGGTAAACTATTATATAAAGGATGGGTAAACAACAAGGTCCTACTAGATGGCACAGGGAACTATATTCAATAGCCTGTGATAAACCATAACAGAAAAGAATACCAAAAAGAAAAGAATATACGTGTCTAACTGAGTCACTCTGCTGCACAGCAGAGATTCGCACAACACTGTAAATCAGCTATATTTCAATTAAAAAATAAATTTAAAAAAAATTTTAAGATATTTTGCAGAAGACGCTATTAAACAGTTAAAAGTTTATCTGCTGTAGTGCAAACAGCAAGTGGGGAGGTGAAGTGGAGTGGGGATGGGATATGTCTCTATCCACTCAACCTCCCTCTAACTCTTAGAGCCCTGAGGATCTGAGAAGTCGGTTTGAAAACATACCAGTACAATAGAAACTACAGTAAAATCTACGAGTACAGAGCTTTAGAGTCAGAAAATCATCACGTACCAGCTGAGAGGTATTAGGCAAATCTCTCCAATCTCAGCCTCCCTTCCCTCACCTGGAACAGCGGGATAATGGTAATGCCTACTCCACACTGTGGGATAAAAATCCCAGAGAGCCCTGGGTATGTGCTAGTTAATGCTACTTAACAAATGCTAGTTTTTATGTTCAAACTAAAGCGCTAGTAAGTACCAAGATACTATTAGACTTGTCGTCTAGAAAGGGAAAAAAGCAAGCGCCTCAGATGCCAGATAAGATTGATGCTGTGAAACACAAAAGTCATGGAAAGAATATTAAATCCTACACATAAAGAATGAGTGGGATGTTTGCTTTCTAGCCATGAAGGGATAACTGATACCAGATTTTGCTTCTCTTGTAAATAACTAGAAAACTGGATAGGACACATTAAATAACTGACTTCAGATGTAGGTAACAGGCAGTACATGACTGCTAGGCTTGAGGAAAGGGAAACAAGTGAGGTGAGGCCCATGGTGGCCCCGACTACCTTCTGCTGGGTGATGCATTAGGACACAGGGTAGAGGCATGGGACCGGGAGAGGGAATCGAAGGAGAACATGATACCTCACTGGGGTGAGACGACAAAGAGTTGAAGGTGACTGAGATCGCTGGAAGTTTTAGGTCAGGTACTGGACAGAATTTATCGAAGGAGAGAAACTCCAAAATCTTGCATAAGAGTCCTCTTGAGTCTTTGGCCAAATACTAAGCTCTGAATGCACAGGGCAAGACCCCAGGAGGCCAAGTAAGGAACTACTAACGGGAGAAAAGAACTTCTGAAAAACTCTGAGCTGAACTCCCCGCCGCCAAAGTCACACAGGGCCAAGAGTTCCAACCAGTGAGGGTGGAGAGACTTTGTTCAACTCCATGGGCATTCAACAAACAGACTAAAAGGGCCACACTTTAGAAATATGGTTAATCTAGCCCTAGACCCACCCAAGGCTTTTTTTTAAAGCCTTGAGTGAGTTAAGAGCTCCTCAAGTCAATTCACTTTCTGCTGGAAGAACACCACTGTGAAACAGATGTCAAAATCTAGACATCCAAGAACTTAGCATCCATAAAGTAGAGCATACAATAAAAAAAAATCTAGACATGCAAAGAAGCAGAAAATGAGATGCACAGAAGAAAAATCAGTCAAGAGAAACAAAGTCAAAAAAGACAGAGAGGACAGAATTAGCAGGAAAAACTTTTTTAAGTAGCTCTTAAATTCAAGGACTTAAAGAAAACCAGAATATAAGAACAAATAGAAAATCTCAGTTGAGTAATGAAAGCTATTTAAAACAAACAGACAAAAAACCCACACTACGCACCTATTAGGATGGCTAAAATCCGAAACACTGATGAGGATGTGGAGCAGCAGGGACTCTCACTTGTTGCTGGTGGGAATGCAAAACAGTGCAGCCACTTTGGAAAACAGTTGGGTGGCTTTTTTACAAAGCTAAACATAGGCTTTCCATATGATCCAGCTATCATTTTCTTTGGTATTTACCCAAATGAGTTGAAAACTTATGTCTAAACCAAAACCTGTATATGATTGTTTATAGAAGCTTTATTCATAATTGCCAAAGCTTGGAAGCCACCAAGATGTCCTTCAATAGATGGACGAATAAACAAACAGCATACAATGGACTACCATTCAGCAGTAAGGATAAAATCAGCTATCGAGCCACAGAACGACGTGGAGAAATGTTAAACGCACATTGCTAAGTGACAGAAACTAGTCTGAAAAGGCTACATATTACGATTCCAACTAAATTACATTCTGGAAGAGGTAAAACTATGGAGACAGTGGTTGCCAGGGGTTTGGAGGAAGATCTGAGGGAAGGGATAATAGGTGGGGCACGGGGGATTTTAGGGTGGTGAAACTATTCTGTATGATACCATAACGGTAGATGCATGCCATTATGCATTCATCAAAACCTATAGGACCTGCCAACACAAAGAATGAACCCTAATGTAAACTGCGAACTTAGTTAATAAAAATGTGTCAATACTGATTTATCAATTGTAATAACATTACACTAATGCAAAGTGTTAACAGAGGAAACTATGTACTTGGGGGTGGGGGGTAGTATATGAGAACTCTGTATTTTCTGCATAATTTTTCCATAAACCTAAAACTGCTCCAAAAAATAAAACATTATTTTTTTTAAAAAAATGCAAATTCTAAAACTGAAAAATACATTATCTGAAATTGTTTAAATCCACTGAACGAAGTAAGTAGCAGATCAGACCCCTGCAGAAGCAGAGATCAGTAAACTTATACATGAAGCAATACAAAGTATCTGAAATGAAGTACAAAGAGATGAAAAGGCTAAATAAAAGAACAGAGGCTCAACCATGAGACCATATAAAGTACTGTAATACACTTGAAGTTAGAGTCCCAAAGGAGAGGAGAGAGATTGGGGTAGAGAAAATATTTGAAGAACTAGCAGATGGAAATTTTCCAAATTTGATGACAAATATTAACTCATAGACTGAAGAAGGTCAATAACCCCCAAGAATTATAAGCAAAGAAAAAAAACACTAAGACTTACAATAATCAAACTGTAATAAACCAAAGATAAAAATCTTAAAAGCAGCCACAGAAGAGACACAAAACATACAGGAGAGAAAATAATAGTTTCCACTGACTTTTCACCAGAAATAATGCAACAGAGAAAACAGAACAATGTCTTTAAGGGGCTGAAATAAAAACATCGTCAATGAAAATGCTATATCCGGGGCAAATACCCTTAAAAATTACGGTAAAATAAAAAATTATAAAATAGAAAAAACTGAAAAACTCCATAGCTAGAAAATCTATACTATGAGAAATACGGAAGGAAGTTATTCAGGAAGAAGGAAAATGATACCAGATGGAAATTTATATTTACACAAAGAAATGAAGAGCACCACAAACAGAAAATATTAAATATTTTTCCTCTCGTTTCTTGATTTTTTAAAAAGATTATTTAAATCCAAATAGTAACAATGTATTTTGGGTTTATAAGGTGTAGAAGTAAAACGTGAGACTACAATAGCACAAAATAATGAGAAAAGAGCCTTATACTGCTGTATGGTTCTTACACTAAATGTGAGGTAGTAAAATATTAAAAGTGTAAGTTATAAGTTAAGGGTGTATACTGTAAAACCCAGAGTGACCACTAAAAATATAGGCCACAGAGTTACAGCTACTAAGCCAATCAAGGAGATATAATTACTAGAATATGTTCAATTAACCCACAAGGAAGCAAGAAGATTAAAAATATGAGAAATATAAACCCAAACACATAATTTAATTAAATGTAAAAGAACTAAACACTCCCGCTAAAAGATAACACTCATTAGATTGGATTTTTTTTAAATATCAGGCACTAACTATATCATGTATAGAAGTGTTCAAACAGGTCAGAAGTCAAAAGATGAAGACACACTGATTAAAAGAAAGCTGGAATAACCATACTAACATTAGTTAATATAGATTTCAAGGTAAGTATTACCAGATATAAAGAGAAACATTTAATAAGGGCAAACATGTCAATTCATGAAGAAGATATAACAATCATAATTGTCTGTAACTGAAGCAAAAATTGACAGAATGGGAGAAATGATACATTTACAATTAGAGCTGCAAACTTCAATGCAGTTGACCC
Organism: Delphinapterus leucas; assembly: GCF_059928025.1. Lineage (NCBI taxonomy): Eukaryota > Metazoa > Chordata > Mammalia > Artiodactyla > Monodontidae > Delphinapterus > Delphinapterus leucas. The sequence goes on from NC_143148.1 coordinate 40,903,485, forward strand.
TTGAACAACATGGGGGTTAATCCAAGGATAACTTATAGTTGGCCCTCCATTTCCTAGGTTCCTCTGCATCCGTGGATTCAGTCAACCATGTACCATGTAGTACTGTAGTATTTATTATTATACTATTGAAAAATGTCTGTGTACAAGTGGTAGTTCAAACCTGTCAACTGTACTTAGTTCTGGATAGACAAAGTACCTTAGCCCATTTGGGCTGCTAGAACAGAGTACCATAAACTGGGTGACTTATAAACAACAGAAATGTCTTACAGTTCTAGAGGCTGGCAAGTTCAAGATGAAGGCACCAACAGATTTGGTGTCTGGTGAGGACTCATTTCCTGGTTCATAGTCATCTGTCTTCTTGCCATGTCTTCACATGGTGGCAGGGGCAAGGGAGTCTCTGAGGTCTCTTTTATAAGGGCACTAAGCTCATTCATGAGGGCTCCATCCTCATGAGCTAATTACCTATCAAAGGCCCCACCTCCTAAGACCAGCGTACTGAGATAATTTCAACATATGAATTTGGGGGGACACAAACATTCAGTCTATAGCAAGAAGTAAACAAAAAATCAAGAATATACAAAATGTGAACAACACTACAATCAACTCAATCTAATTCATAGTCTATCCAAGCGCACATGGAATATTCACCGAAATACACCTTATTGTGGGCCATAAAACAAGTCTCAAACTTAAAACAATTCAAATCCTACAGAGTTTGTTTTCTGACAAAATGAAGTTGAGTTAGAAATTAATAACAAGATTCCAGGAAAATCCATAAATGTTGGAAATTAAGCATTACACTTCTAAATAACCCATAAACCAAAGGAGAAATTGTAAAGTGAATTAGACAATATTTTAAACTAGAAAAATAAAAAACACAATGTACCAAAATTTGTGGGATGCAGCTAACACAGGGTTTAGAAGTAAACTTACAGGTCTAAAGATTTATATTAGAAGAGAAAAATAAACATTACCTAAGCTTCAACCTAAAAAGATTTTTAAATGAGGAATTAAACTCAAAGTATGCAGAAGAAAAAATAATAAAGAATGGAAAATTATATAAAAGGAAATAATCAAAACATCAGGAAAAATGGCAACAAAAGTGGGTTCTTTGAGAAATTTAATAAAATTGATAAAACTCCAGCTAGACTGATGAAATAGAGTGAAACACAAATAATCAATATCAGGAATGAAAGAGAACATATCTCTACAGAGTCCACATACTTTAAAATGATAATGACAAAACATTATTAACTTCATTCTCATAATTTTAAAACTCAGGCTAACTGGATAAATTCCTTGGAACACACAAATTACCAATATTGACTCAAGAAGTAGAAAATCTAAATCACCATATATCTATTAAAGAAAGTGAATTTGTAATTAAGTATCTTCCCACAAAGAAAACTCCAGATCTAGACGGCTGTCCTGATGGTTTTATCAGATATTTAAGGAAGATATAATGCCAATCCTAAACAACCACTCTATAAACCTGGAGGAGGGGAACACAATTTCAGCCTCACTGTATGAGACCAGCATAAACCTCATGTCCCAACCAGATAAAAACATCCAAGAAAAGAAAACTGCAGGCTAATATGCCTCATGGACATTTTATGAAAAATCCTTAACACAATATTAGCAAATCAAACTGCACAAAATATTACAAAATACAACACAACATGACCAAGTGAGATTTATCACAGGAATGCGAAGTTGGTTAACATTCAAATACCAACTAATAAAATTTGTCACATTATTAGAATAAGGTGGGTGGGGGAGAGCTATAATAATCTCAACAGGTGCTGAAAAATCTTTTGACAATTTAGAGAAGAAAAAAAGCTCTCACACTAGAAACAGAGGAAATCTACTTAAACCTAATATTATCTATGAGAAGCTTACAACTAACATTATATTAAACGCTTTCTCACTTAGATCAGGAAAAAGGCTGGAATGTCCACTCTCACCAATTCTAGTGCAGTGTTGCATAGAGGTTCTAGGCAGGATAGTAAGAAAAAGAAATGAAAGGCATATAAAAGGAATTTAAAGTGAAGCTACTTTTATTTGCAGACTACACAGCAGTGTACATAGAAAATCCTAAGGAATCCAAAACAAAAACTTACAGAACTAAGTGAATTTATCAGTGTCACAGGATACATAGACCTAAACACAGACCTAAAAGCAAAAACTATAAGATGTCTAGGGGAAAAGGAGGAACATATTTTTGTGAACTTGGGCTAGATAAACTTTTGTAGATAGGATATAGAATTCAGTAACCATTAGAAAACTGAACAGTTGAACTTTATCAAAATGCTATTTTAAAAAAGATTTTTGCTTATCAAAAACACATTTTTAAATGATTAAGCAGGCTGTAAACTGAAAATATTCATAAAATCTGACAAAGTGTATATAGAGATATATGTTATCTATCTCTAGCTCTGTTATCTTCTACAATAAAAAACAACCCACGCAATAAATAATGGCAGTTTCTTAAAGTATTAAATAAACATATATTTAGTCCACAGCCAGCAATTCCATTCTACGGTATTTACCTAAGAAAAATGAAAACACCTATCCACAAAAAGTCTTTTACAAAACTTAATCATAGCAGCTTTATTCACAATAGCCAAAAACTGGTAGCCACCCAGGTGTTCATCAAGAGATGAAAGAATGAACAAATTGTGTTGTATTCGTTCAGCGGAATAATACTCATCAATAAAAATGAACAAACCACTGAGAGACAAAGCAAAAGTATTATGCTGAGAGAGAAGCCTTCACACAAATGTACACATTGCTTGATTTCCTTTCCAAGAAGTTCTAGAAAAGGCAAAACATGATAGAAATCAGGACAGTAGTTATTTCTGAGAACTCAGAATGACAAGAAGGCCACAATGGAGCTTTCTGGGGTTATCGAAATGTCCTGATAAAAGCGTGGCTTACACGGGTATATATGTTTGTAAGACCTGTGCATTTCAATGTATTTAAACCTTAATTTTACAAAATCTTAACTTTTATTTTTAGAAATGGATGATTTTAAAAACATCTTGAGAGCCTAGAAAAGCTAAACAATCTTGAAAAAGAGTAAGAGTAAGATAAAATCACAGATTTCAAGACTTATTATGAAGCCATGGTAATCAAGACACTGTGGTGTTGGTAATGAAAGCCACATATATCAGTGGAACAGAGTCCAGAAAGATCCATACTTATATAACCAACTGATTTGGGGGTCAAGGAACCTAAGCAATTCAATGAGGGAAAACACAGGTTTTTTTCAATAAATAGTACTGGAACAAACAGCTTGGGGTAAATCTATAAGGGGTAAAAATTAACTGTAACTCTTGCCTTACACCATACACAAAAGTTAATTCAACGTGGATCATACATATCAGTATAAAAGCTTAGAACAATAAAACTGCCAAAAGAAACCAAATGAGAATATCTTTGCAACTCTGAAGTAGATATGGATTTCTCAGACAGGAATGAAAAAGCATTCATCATAAGAGGAAAATCCGATACACTAGATTTTCTCAAACTTTTAAAAATTTATGAAAAGACATTATTACGCTAGGCACAGATCAAGTGAAAATTCACAAATATATTCACAAAACATATATCTGACAAGCCTCTGGATCTAAAATATACAAAGAACTTCTCAAACCTCAATCATAAAAAGACAGCCCAATTTTTGAAATGAGTAAAAAGTCTAGAACAGGCAGTTCACTAAAGAATACACATGAGGGACTTCCCTGGTGGTCTAGTAGTTAAGACACGGTGCTCCCAATGCAGGGGGCACGGGTTTGATCCCACACGCCACGTGGCCAAAAAAAAAAAAAATCTATGTTATAAAAATACACATGAGGGCTTCCCTGGTGGCGCAGTGGTTGGGGGTCCGCCTGCCGATGCAGGGAACATGGGTTCGTGTCCCGGTCCGGGAAGATCCCACATGCCGCGAAGCGGCTGGGCCCGTGAGCCGTGGCCGCTGAGCCTGCGCTCCGCAACGGGAGAGGCCACAGCAGTGAGAGGCCCGCGTACGGCAGACAAACAAACAAACAAATAAATAAAAATACACATGAGTGTACGATAAGCACATGGAGAAAAGGCTCAACAGCATTAGTCATCAAGGAAATGCAAATTAAAACAAAGATGATATACAATTATGCACACACCATAAGGGCTGACATTTCAAAACTGGCAACATCAAATTCCGAGAAGGATGTGGAGCTACAGGACTCTGGTACAGTAACATCAGGAAGGCAAAATGGCCACTTCGGAAATCCGTCTAGCAGTTCCCCATAACGTTAAGCATTCACCTGCCCTAGGACCCAGAAATTCCACTTCTACCCACAGGCGTACCTCAGAGATATTGCGGGGCCAGTTCCAGACCACCACAATAAAGCCCGTATCTCAGTAAAGCGAGTCATACAAATTTTTGGTTTCCCGGCGCAGGTAAGGCAGTGCACTCAGTGGTCCGCGGATCCGTCTCTTGCTTCAACAATGTTTGGACAGAAGAGGCCCAGGGACACCCCCCTCCTCCAACTTCCGACCACCCTCCAACCTTTTTTCCAGTAGTCACCTTCAGAACCAACCTCTACAGCTATCCTCAGCCTCCAGGACCAGCCAACACCATTTTTTGAGCTTAGCTCCTAATTGCCCGTCAACCATGAGCTCCCAGATTCATCAGAATTATTTCACCCAGGTGGAGGCTGCCATCCACTACCTGGTCTATGTGCATCTGCGGGCCTCCCGCACCTACCTCTCTCTGGGCTTCTATTTCGAACGCGTCAATGTGGCTCTGGAGGCGTGGGCCACTTTCGTCCGCGAACAGGCCGAGGAGAAGCTGGAGTGCTCTGAGCGTCTCTTGAAGATCAAACCCAGCGCAGCAGTCGTGCCCTCTTCCAGGGCTGCAAAAGCCGTCCCAAGATGAGTGGGGCAAAACCCAGGACGCTATGGAAGCCGCCATGGTCCTGGAGAACCTGAACCAGGCCCTTTTGGATCTGCGTGCCCTGGGTTCTGCCCGGGCAGATCACCAGCTCCGTGACTTCCGGGAGAGCCGCTTCCGGGATGAGCAGGTGAAACTCATCAAGAAGATGGGCGACCACATGACCGACCTCCGCAGGCTGCCTGGTCCCTAGGCTGGGCTGCGCCAGTATCTCTTCCCAAAGGCTCACCCTCAAGCAAGAGCAGGAGCCTCCAGAGCCCAGCAGCCTTTGAGGGGCCCGTCTGGCGTCCCCCTGGTGAAGGCTTCTGCCTGAAGTCTTTCTCCGCAGCCACTAGGCAGCTTTTCAACCACTCTGGAGCCCTCTCCCAAGCGGTAGACCAAACGTAAACAATAAAGTTTTTTGCAGTAGCCAAATAAAGTTACGTTTATACTATACTGTAGTCTATTAAGTATGCAATACCACTATGTCTAAAAATACAATGTACATACCTTAGTTTTAAAATACTTTATTGCTAAAAAATGCTAATGATCATCTGAGCCTTCAGTGAGTCATAATCTTTTTGCAACAGTAACATCAAAGATCACTGATCACAGAGCGCAATAGCAAGTATAATAATGAAAAAGCTTAAAATGTTTCAATAATTTTGAAAATGTGACACAGAGACATGAAGAGAGGAGGTGCTGTTGGGAAAATGGCGCCAATAGACTTGCTTGCTGCAGGGCTGCCACAGACCTACTATTTGTAGAAAACCCAGTGCCTGCGAAGCACAATAGAGCTGAGTGCAACAAAATGAAGTCTGCCTGTATTTACTCAAGAGAAATGAAAATGTGCACAATAAGAGCTGAATAAGAATATCCATATCAGCTTTGTTCGTAATAGCCAAAAACTAGAAATGACCCAAATGTCCTTGTTGAACAAGTGAGGGGATAAAAAATGGAGTTATAATCATACAACAGAAGTTACCCACCAATAAAGAGGAAGGAATTACTGATACATGCAACGACACAAATGAGCCTCAAAGACATGATGCTGAAAAAAGCCAGCTACAAAAGAATACATCCTGCACAATTTGATTTATATGGAGTTCTAGAACAGGCAAAATTAATCTCTGTTGAAAGAAATCAGAGCAATGTTTTCCTGAGAGCCAGGAGGAAGTGGGTGGGGGAAGGATGGACCGGGAGCAGGTAGAATGTTTTGGGGGTGATGGAAATGTTCTGTGTCTTGACAGAGATGTGGGTTACGTGGCAACACGCATTTGCAAAAACTCATTAAACTGTAATCTTAAGATCTGTGCATTTCACTGCCTATTAATTATATGTCAATTAAACAAATAAGGGACTGACATTTTTTAAAGAAGAAGATATGGGGGAAAAAAGCACATACAAGAGCCTGAGAAAATATCAGGGTGCAGTTAAGCAGTGATTAATAATGGGTGGGCATCAATGAAAGGTACCAAATCATGGTGAAATATTTGTTTTCTGTAAAAATGTGGGTTTTGCTAATGATTCATTTTTCAATGTTATCTATGATTGCTTTAAGTAATTTCTCCTTCCCTTTTTTAGGCATGCTTACTTTGAAAAATATGTTAATTTTCTAGTAAGTTTGCAACACTTTCTTAAACATGTACAGTTGGTCAATCAAGTCATAAGGCCACAGTCTGTCTTTACCACCTACCAAGTAGGCACAGTCACCCACCTGAAGCCCAGGTGGCCAAGGATAGACAGGAGAGCCCCTGAATGCTGAGCTGGCAGCTGTAATAGGACGCAATAAACACGACCACAGCACAGATCGTTATCTGATTTACCCTGAGTTCTTTAGCTCAACAAATTGGGCCTTTTCTGTGCTTTGGGCTCTAGTTTTCCTGAAACCATTTTCAGATGCTTTAAATATGGCAGTGTATCAAGAGGCAATGAAATAAACTTACATCAACTTAATTGGTGGATGGCAAATTTAAGCTAACTGTAGAACATGCATTCAAAAAACAACCAGAATGTTAATTTGATTGTAGGGAGTGAACCATTTTTCTCAGTGCTGTGAGGGGTGGTCTCATCTCTCCCCCATGTCTCTTCCATGGGCCTGGAAATTATCAAAGCAGGATCACAAAACGAGCAGTTGCTAAGGTGGCTCAAATCAGAGATGAGACAGACCATTTTTGCATAGTAACTCCCAAGAAACTTACCATGGAGAGGCCCATATTCACAAGGGGAGACATTGGCTGGTTTCTAAGATACTCCATTAGTGGGATTTGACTCTCCACCCCTCACCATTCTCTCATTCAAAGTGAAGCCAGATGACTGAATGTCACGGGTGATTAAAAGTGGTCGGGTCCTAGAGTAACAAGCGTGAGCATTAAAGGGCTTAACCTCTTGTAGCAACTGCAAGAGGTTGACTCCAAGAGTTCACCTTCAACCACCCACAGCTGTTGGGGAGCAAGTTAAATAGAGTGGGTAACTCACACCTGAATCCCTCCCTCCCCCATCAAGCTGAAGCACGTAGACCCCACACTACCCAAAGTATGGCCAGGAGCCAGGAGCATCAGCATTACCTGGGAGCTTGTTAGAAATACAGGATCTCGGGCCACACCCCAGACCTACAGAGTCTGCATTACTACAAAATCCCCATGTGATTCATGTGCACATTGAAATTTGAGAAATGCTGCTGGGAGTTCATCTGTTTATATTTAACAAACACATATATAGCATTCATTATGTGCCAGGCACTGTTCTACATGAGTTAGAAATATTAACAGATTTAACCCTCACAGCAACCTTCTGATTGTCGGTACTACTGTCATTTCCATTTCAAGGAAGAGGAATATGGGGCACAGAGAAGTTAAGCGACTTGCCCAAGGTCACACAGGTAGTAAGTGGCAGAGCTGGGATTTAAACCCTAGAAGCCTAGCTTCGGTGTCTGTGCTCTTAATCATTGCATTGTGTAGTTGAAATGATTCCAAGGAGAAATACAGGATTTTTTTTTTACATTTTTCTGGGATCCATTTGTATCTCCACTTTTGTATTTGTATGTCTATAGTTAATTGTACTGTGATTTGATCGTGGACTTTAACGCACCAGTTCTTCCACCCTAAAGGGTGCAAGACTGGGGTACACTTATTTGAGGTGCTCTCCCCAAAAGAATATATTTCTCCTATATTCTGTGAAATGGCACTGCTTGCCTAGTTTTCCCATTGAGGGTTAGAGAACTTGGACACATATTCAGCTAAGCTTACTAGTCAAATATCCATCTTTACAAACCTGGAGGGATTCGTTTACTAATAACATAATGACAGGAAATGACTGAATCCACAATATGGAAAGCATTAAAAGAGTTTAGTATCTGATTTATGTTAACAACTATGCATCAGACAAACTACAACTAATAGCCAACATCACTGCTGTACATTTCTAGTACCAATTCCCCCCACCAAAGAATTAGTGGAACCCTCAGGTTCATGTAGCTCACGGAAATTAATCTGAAACAATATCAAAATTGTCCGTGTCTCACATACAAAGGAACAGACTATAGACCAATTACTTCCTGTAAGTAGATCTGTCTGTTCATCTCAATGAAGGAAATTGCTAAACTTTTTAGTGTGGGATCTTCAAAATGCACACAGTATCTTCCTGGATTGAACTGTGATCCTCTGCAGTGGTGGATCTTAAGTGCAGATCTTAAGGTTTTGGTACCTTGAACACAACTCTTAGGCTGTGTGCTACATGAAAACTCTCCCTGGTTATATGGGAAAGCTATTCATGCTAGACTTCCTTCCTGTGTTACTTTGTGAAATGTCCCCCGGGTATTACCACTGTTAGCACTCCAGGTTCCCTTATGTTTGGGCAAAAGGCTCAAAGAGTATTTTTGATTGACTAGATTATTCCCTGAAGAACCTACTTGCTCTTGCCTGAGAAAAAAGTTATGACCACAACCAATGGCCTCACTCCAAGTACACTTTCATCCTCGTCATCATTTATATTGATGGCTCCTAAAAGTCTCCGAAAGACACTTTCTGACAGGCAGCCTGGTGTAAGGCAGTAATTTAAAACTTTGCCTGCATATTAGGATGGCCTGGAGCACTTCTCAAAAATACCAATGTCTAGACCCCACCCTGAGTTTCTGATTTAACTGGTCAGGGTGAAGCCTGAACTTTGAATTCCCACAACCACGGTCACTGTAAGGATTAAATGGGACACAGAAAATGAGACACCAAACGCAGTGATTGGCACAGCTATCTACTTGAAAATGCCAGCTGTCCTCTGCCACCCGTGCCCTCCCAGTTTCTGCAGAAACAAAGGGAATCCCTAAAATATGGTTCTACTTCAGGGGTAGCAGAGCACATTGGAACAACTCATTATGGGAGAAAATGAGAGTGGGGGGCGGTGTAGGGGGGGGAGTAGCCAGCCACTGACAGGGGATCGAGACACAGAAAGATTTTTTTTTTTAATAAATTGATTTATTTATTTATCTTTGGCTGCATTGGGTCCTTGCTGCTGCGCGCGGGCTTTCTCTAGTTGCGGTGAGAGGGGGCCCCTCTTCGTTGCAGTGCGCAAGCTTCTCATTGCGGTGGCTTCTCTTGTTGCAGAGCACGGGCTCTAGGCACACGAGCTTCAGTAGTTGTGGCTCACGGGCTCAGTAGTTGTGGCGCATGGGCTTAGTTGCTCCGTGGCATGTGGGATCTTCCTGGACCCGTGTCCCCTGCATTGGCAGGCGGATTCTTAACCACTGAGCCACCAGGGAAGCCCCAAAGATTTTGTCTAATGCAGGGCAAGAAGTCAGGAGAATGAAGCAAGAAAAAGTCAGATTTAGTAAAATCTGATCACCTGGAAATTTTTAAAGGGGTCATTGCCAACACTTGCGCGGCTGTATGGAGTACATTTTACTCAGAAAAATTTAGGGGTGGAGGAGGCTCCATTTAGCTTATAATCTATATTTAAATAGAAAGTTCAAAGCTGAAGTTGGGGGCGAGAAAGAGGAGCTAATGGAAGTTAGGAAATCTTCTTGGGAGGAAACAGCTCCTCTCAAGCCTTAGACAATGTCCTGTCCTCTCTCTATATCCCTCAGGGAAGAAAAATAGGGAGAGAAACAACTAACACATGACAAGCAACTTCATCACTTTAAATACTTTCAACAATAAAAACTGCTAGGGAAATATTCATGCATTTGTTCAACATACATTTATTGAGCACCTACTATGTGTCAATCTCTGTGCTAAGAATAGTCTGATTTCATAAATGAGGAACTAAAACTAAGTAACTTGTCTAAGAAGAGGAAATCACAAAACTGGGGCTCAATTTGAGGTATGGCCCCAACTAACATGTAGAGATAATTAGGTCCCCAGCTTTCACTGGGAAATTTAGATGTGATATCCCTGGTTTGCAGCTCTTACGTCTGATACTCCCTTCCTCCCCACCAACCCCAGCAAGTTTCCTGCTGTCTTACTCCGGATTTTACTTCAAGGATCAGCTAGTACATCCGCTTCTTCTACAGGCCTTTCCTGACTCCACACGAGTTGACTCTCCATTTGTAGACCTCTGGCAGCTTGTGAGTGCCTGTGTCATGGCAAAATTATTCCGCATTATGATTAATCACTTGTCTGTCTTCTCCACTGGACCATGAGATCCTCGAAGACAGGGGTTACTCATGATCCCTATTTCTTTTCATAGGGCCTAGCACAATGCCTGATGAAGAATCGGAAAGGAAGGAGGGTGGAAGGAAGGAAGGGATTCAGTGAAGTCTTTCTAGAAGAGGTGAGCAACTGAGCTGGATATAGATTCGAATCAACATGGGAGGGACTGAATGTTGGCTTGCACTTGCTGGAGGACTTGTTCAAGGAAAATCACAAGGAAAGGAATGTGGTGCTGTGTGGAGAGCACATCGGGACCTACTACCCTCCACGGACGCAGGGTTTCAGGCCGAGCGGCGAAGCTAAGAATGTAAGGTCCGAGGATGTCTTGCAGGACTGACAAACACTCAGCCGTCATCCACGGGACAGGTATGAACTGAGCACCTACTATGAGCCAGGGGTTCTGCCCAGCAGAGTGAGAGAGACCAGCACAGGCCCTGCTGTCACGGAGCTCAGGGTCCCACAGGCCAAACCTGTTCTGAGAGAAGAAAAAGGAATCAATCAAGGTCCTCACCCAGGCAGTGATGTAACTTAAGTGGAGTCTGAGGGCAATTTATCTTGTTCAGAGTGAAGCATGATCTGAGAGGAGGAAGGGGAGGAGGAGAGAGAGAAGAGGAAGAGAAGATGGGAAGAAAATGATGAGAAGCTCCAAATTAGACTCTTAACTCTGTGGGGGCAAAGTTGGATTCTGTATGGCCCGGTCTCATGTGTTTTGTGTATTCCAGCACCCAGGACAGTACCTGGCCATGACAGGTGCTCAAGAAATATTCGTGGAATTTTACTGAATTGAAGCGAATTAAGGGAGAGCAGTAGAGAAGCCCTTAACTGGGTGTCATGGTCCCTGGTGTCCAGTCCTTCCTGGCTCTGCTACTGACCAGCCAAGTGATCAGGCACTTTGATAGCTTTTGTTGCCTCATCTGTTGGAGGTACAGGGGATTTCAATTTGTACCCTAGTTTTCCATAGAATTTGACTATTTCATACAGTCAAATTCAAGCCTACAGAGCCAGCTCATTTGGGACAACGCTAAGTTAAATAAATATAAACAAGTCTCTTGACCATGGGACATCTCAGAGCCTTGAACATGCCTGGGTGAATTGGAAGCCCCGAGAGGAAGATAACATATGCTTTGGTTCCCAATTCCTTTGACTACAGAACCCCAACCTTCATTTTTTGTTTTTCATTTTCAATCTTACAGAACCTCTCCAGCCCTAATGGCATCGTCCAATGATGTCATCTAATGATGTCATCCAACTTCACCAAGACAGGGATGGCCATGCGGATTTGGGGATTAGTGAACAACCAGATTTAGCTGACGCAGTGAGTCTAAGTAGGAGGAGAGGAATCTCTTGTCTGTGGGATGGGGAAAGGGTGGCTGCAGGAGACCTGAAGGTCCAGTGAAGAAGTCCTTGATTTCCATGCGGGCTGAGACTTGGAATCTCACTGAAGAAAAGCAAGCCATCCTCTGTGTGAGGCATTGATATTCTGGCGTGGTTTTTAATTTCCCGTCCCTGGGATTAGCTGTGTCAGGGAGGAATCCTTTGGCCGCCTTCTCTCAATACATCCCGGAGCTTTTATTTTATTACCAATTTCCCTACATTGTATGCTTTCTTTGAGAATCATAACCGTGCGAATATTTGACAACTGAATGGTACGAACATCTTGAAATATACAGTTTTCCCCAGAGTTGCATTTCGTACTATAATCCGAGGTGATCTCGGTTGCCAGAAACACTCACGCCGTTAATGGATTTGGAGGGAAGATGCTAGTAATGAGATTTTCAAATGCGAATTGTTTTGCTTTCAAATATGGGGTGAAATCCAATGAAATATTACCTTCGACACGCTGGTGCAGTAAGTCCAGCTGATCAAATGAACGCTCGGTGTGTGCTTCGTGTAGGCCTTTTCTGTTCCAAACAAGAGCTAGAAGGGGATCCGTCTTCTTTTTCCTGGTAAAATGGATCCTTGATCCCCAAAGTTGTCTTCTGTATTTGAGGGCACACACTTGGCCTCTTCCCATCTACAATCTTGAGAGGTTTATTTATTTCACTCACTCATTCAATAAAAACTGACGGGGAACCTACTATGTGCCAGGCAGCTTCGTACACTGAGTGGGACAGCAGCTAACAGTGTTTTACAATATTTACACGTGTTTCTGTCATCACAGGGCCTACACCCTGGTGAGACACATACACACGATAGACAAGTAAACACAAACATTTAAATGTCAGGTGGCGGTAACAGCCTCGGAGAAGAATAAGCAAGGTGAGGGTTAGAGTATGATGGGACGGCTCCTGTGTTAGCTAGGATGCCAGGGGCTAACACCTTCCGTGGAGGTGACTACGGAGCAGAGACCCTGGATAGAAGAGGAAACTGGAGGCCCACGGCTGCTCCAGACTCCAGAACTCTGGAGCGATAGCGCGGAGCTTTGGGTGCAGCTTTGCCTGATTCCAGACTGGATGCTCCTTCCACAGTGTCCTCCAGCCTCACTGGGAACCAGATAGAGAATCATCAGGGCGAGGCAAGAAGTTGGAGATGATGCCAGGATCTGAAGGAGGTGATGCCATGATACAAAGAAAGGAAATTCAGGCAGGGCTGGTAGGCAGGGCACAAGGAAGATGGGCAGCTGTGCTGGACCCCATCCATCTGGCCTGCCTCTCCCTGACACCCCACACTCAGCAGGTCAAAGCTGGGCTCCTCGTCCTTGCCCCAGAGCCAGCCCCTCTCCCTGACTTCTCCAGCTCCATGAAAGGTGCCCAGCATCTGCCTGGTCATCCAAGTGTGGCTGGTCATCAAACTCCCCCGCCACCCCGTTCCCTCCACGCTCCTCTTGTCACACCCTCCAGGCCTCCACAAATGACATCTGGGACACCTCCCCCAGCCCTCGACCCTGGAAGTCTAGAGGCTATGTCAGAACACTTACGGAAGCATTCTGAGAGCACAATCTTCTTGAATTTATAGTACAATCTCCTTTAAAGGGGCCAGCAGAAGAGAACCCAGAAAGGTGCCATTTCCAAACGGGGCCATTTGAGAAACGATAGCGATTGCTCCAGAAATACTTCTCCACCCCGCTGCTGTGCCGCCAGCTCACCCGGGATTCTCTGAAGCAATGGGATGCAGAGATCTGGGAGATGGAGCCGTCCTTTCAACAGAAAGGAAAGCTGGCCGAGGAATCCTTTCATTGTGGTTTCGGCGAGACTCTGCCTTTCATCCGGGTGACTGGTGAGTCCGAAGGAAGAGAAGTGGCTCTATTGAAGTGACGCCTCTGAAATGGATGCTGGGTATTAACGGAGCAAATGCCTCTTGGAAAGGAGGTGAAAGCTCAACCAGAGAGAGCACTTTGCATTTGGGTGGGCGAGGGCAGAACATGCTGGAGCCCACAGAAGGGGAGGTCTGGAGAGGAAAGGGCTTGGTGCAACGGGCCTTGCGGGCGCTGCTCCAGGGCCCCTTGGCCCACCCTAGGGGTCACTGCCAACATTCCTACACACGGCAACATCTCCCTGCATCTCTCTGCCTGAGGGTTTCTGCTGGCTGCAGGAGCATGCTTGCCCCGCGTACAAAATAAGCCCGAGTGCAGGGGAGTTACAAATGAGACCCTCAGCCAATGAGGGGTAAGAGCTGGTGGATAAACGCCTCAGTTCCCTTGCCCCTTGGTGAGACAATCCTAGGTGTGTTCCACACACTCTCCAGAGGGGCCCCAGTGAGAATGAACCCAATTATTAGCTTTGCTCTCTTCCCTGTCTGGCCTCCCCGCTCGCTCACAGTGCATTTTGGGATCACATCACAGATAAACCTCATGTACCCATCTCTGTCTTAGGATCTGCTTTTAGGAAGAACCAAGCTAAGACAATGGGGAAACCGGCCCAGTAGTAAGAAAGCCCCCAGCAGTCTGAGGTGTCCAAATGGGCTCCCTTCTGGCAGGTATCAGCATCAAAGGACAGCCAATTCCAAGGCTGTGGGGAGAAAGGTAATGAGCCTCTATGAGAAAGAATTAAATAGCCTCTAGAGAAGGTGCCTTGCCAATGTAACCCTGTCAATAAAGTTTGGGTGCCCCAAAGCTTCCCAGGAGACATATGCACTCAAGAACCCTGTATTAGTAAGCTAGGGCTGCCTCTGGAGGCTAGAAATCTGAAAGTAAAGTATTGGTAGAGTCGAATTCTTCTGAGACCTCTCTCTTTCGCTTGAAGATGGCCATCTTCTCCCAGTGTCTTCATATGGTCTTTCCTCTGTGTGTGTCTATGGCCTAATCTCCCCTTCTGATAAAGACACCAGTCCTATTGGATTAGGGCCCACCCATATGTTTTACCTTAATCCCCTCTTTAAAGGCCTTATCTATTGGGCTGGCCAAAAGATTCTTTCGGTTTTTCCATAAGATGCCTCTAGTGACACTTAATTGTCTTTAACTTCATTCAAAACAATTTTGTTAGATTGTATGTGACAGCTGTCATATCAGCATGCATTTTTTAAAAGACTTATCAAAATTGTTGAAATTTGTGTAGCCATTTTTTAAAAGCTTTTTTTAAATTTTATTTATTTATTTTTGGCTGCATTGGGTCTCTGTTGCTGCACAAGGGCTTTCTCTAGTTGCGGCGCATGGGCTTCTCATTGTGGTGGCTTCTCTTGTTGCAGAGCACAGGCTCTAGGTGCACGGGCTTCAGTAGTTGTGGCACACAGGCTCAGTAGTTGTGGCTTACAGGCTCTAGAGCTCAGGCTCAGTAGTTGTGGCACACGGGCTTAGTTGCTCCACGGCATGTGGGATCTTCCTGGACCAGGGCTTGAAACTGTGTCTCCTGCGTTGGCAGGTGGATTCTTAATCACTGCGTCACCAGGGAAGTCCCCTGTGTAGCCATTTTAATATTGAAGACGAAAGAAAAAAAGCAACTTTTTCGGCATATTATGCTTTATTATTTCAAGAAAGGTAAAAAAACACCTGAAACACACAAAAAAAGATTTGTGCAGTGTAGGGAGAAGGTGCTGTGACTGATGGAACGTGTCAGAAGTGGTTTGTGAAGTTTCATGCTGGAGATTTCTCGCTGGGCGACGCTCCACGGTCAGGTAGACCAGTTGAAGTTGATATCGATCAAATCGAGACATTCACTGAGAACAATCAACGTTATACCATGCGGGATAATAGCCGACATACTCAGAATATCCAAATCAAGAGCTGAAAATCATTTGCACCAGCTTGGTTATGTGAATTGCTTTGATGTTTGGGTTCCACATAAGTTAAGCAAAAAAAACTTTCTTGACCGTATTTCCGCATGTGATTCTCTACTTACACGTAATGAAAATGTTCCGTTTTTAAAACAAATTGTGACGGGTGATGAAAAGTGGACACTGTACAACAATGTGGAACGGAAGAGACCATGGGGCAAGCGAAATGAACCACCACCAACCACACCAGAAGCCGGTCTTCACCCAAAGAAGGTGATGTTGTGTATATGGTGGGATTGAAGGGAGTCCTCTATTATAAGCTCCTTCTGGAAAACCAAAGGATTAATTCCAAGTACTGCTCCCAGTTAGACCGACTGAAAGCAGCACTCGAAGAAAAGCGTCCAGAATTAGTCAACAGAGAACGCATCATCTTCCATCAGGATAAGGCAAGACTGAATGTTTCTTTGATGACCAGGCAAAAACGGTTACAGCTTGGCTGGGAAGTTCTGATTCATCCGTCATATTCACCAGACATTGCACCTTTGGATTTCCATTTATTTTAGTCTTTACAAAATTCTCTTAATGGAAAAAAATTCAATTCCATGGAAGACTGTAAAAGGCACCGAGAACAGTTCTTTGCTCAAAAAGATTAAAAGTTTTGGGAAGATGGAATCATGAAGGTGCCTGAAAAATGGCACAAGGTAGTGGAACAAAAGGGTGAATACGCTGTTCAATAAAGTTCTTGGTGAAAATGAAAAATGTGTCTTTTATTTTTACTTTACAACCGAAGGCACTTTTTGGCCAACCCATACAAACACTGTCACATTCTGACGTACTAGGTTTAGGACTTCAACTCATGGACTGTGTATGAGAGGCGACACAATTCAGCTCATAACAGACTCAAGAGATGCCCACTTCCCAGCCGAACAAAGAAGGACCCTGAATCCACCATCTGTGAGGTTCCTGGATGTGACAGCTC
The DNA here is from genome assembly GCF_059928025.1 of Delphinapterus leucas. NCBI lineage: Eukaryota > Metazoa > Chordata > Mammalia > Artiodactyla > Monodontidae > Delphinapterus > Delphinapterus leucas. The sequence goes on from NC_143148.1 coordinate 40,920,169, forward strand.
TTGGTTAGAGCACAAAGCGACAAAGCATAATGAGGCCTGAAATGAGCCTGTCAGAAATGAGGAGGGGGCAGGAAGGGAGGCTGTGAAGTCTAAGCCACAGCAACTATTTGACCCACCAGTGGGTTGGGTCCTATTTCTAGGGAAATGAGCTCATTACGGTTAAATCTTTTTGCAGCTCCTGGTTGATTCATGAAGTGGTTTTGAATGTTGATAATCGCTTCATGAATCACTGACAAACACGAGAGCCAAATACCTGGCACTTGGATTGCTATCTCTCCTGATGAGCATTTCTGTCATGACGTGGGGTGTCCCCCCTCCCAGCAACCAGGTGTGCAGATGAGAAGAGTCCTCGTTCATGTGCCGAAGTCTCCTGCTTCAGTCATTCCGCCCCCACCATTCTGTCAGGCACTGACTCACCCCAAATATTTAATGATCGTTAATGAGTTAATTCTGCAAGGTTCACTTTGAAGCCCTCATGACATTGGGCATGAAGGGATCAGGCATCAAGTCCTGCAGCACCGTTTCTGGGGGAAGTAAAATGGTGTCTCTCAGAGCGTGTCACGGTGTCCAAAGGAGAATCTGCTTCAGCCCAGACCGCGAACGAGACACGGCCACTGCCTCAGGCAAAGTGAGAATACCTATCTCTCAGGCAGACCACAGTCCTCAAAGAAACAGAAACTGAGGGATCAGACTGGAGAGGGATACAAGAGAGCCACCATGTTGCATTTGGCTATTAGAGAGGATATTGGAGAGACACAAAAGATGCAGCCTCCAAACCTAAAATCTTCTTGAACACTTGAGACATAAAGACCAGCAGCTCAGAAGCAGAGGCAGACAGATGTTCCTCCCAGATACCTGCCCGGTTCACTCTCTCACTTCATTCTCCTCACCTCACCTGCCTGGCCACCCCTCAGAAGAGCTTCTGCAGGCACCTCTGCTGCCCCTTCCTGATAGACTGTCCTCCACAGCACTTATCACCACCCGCCACCTTCTAGATCCGTCTATTGGCTTATCTTCTGTCTCCCCCAGCAGTAAGTAAGCTCCACAGGGCAGGGATCTCGGTCTGTTCTGTTCTCTACTGCAGTCCCGCAACCTAAAAGAGTGCTCGGGATACAGAGCAGGTGCTTAATAAATATTTGCGGAAAAAGTGAGTGTGACAAGAACTGTGTTGGGCATAAAGAAGAGAATCTGTAGAACTTGAAAGAAGAGGAATGTTGTCTGAGTGGTCGCTTCTCTCTCTACCCCCGCTGCATATTTATGGTCTTTTGAAATCCTTGGTGAGGAGGAAGGGGTTCTTTGTATCCAAGTTGGTATCCAGTTCTCACGCCCATGTGGACTCAGGCACCCTCAACGTATCATGTCAAAGCCTTCGCTAAGTCTGAGGAGAAGATCTCCCTCAGATGCTGTGACAGAACCATGTTTGGGTAGATCCCAAATGACTTCTGGAGTCCAGACCCCCCTGGGTCCCTCTTCTTTATTTGTGTTTGGCTGTGCTGTGGAAGAATCTCTACATGCCATTCAAAACCCAATAATGGTTTTGCTGAAAACGCCCATCCAGACTATCTACTTCCTCTTCACCGGAAAAGGAACTCCGAAGGCTCAGAGAGGGCAAGTAGTTAACCCATGTTCACACAGACTGCAGTAGAATCAGGACAGAAACCAAAGCCTTCTAATCCCCATGGTAGAGTGTATGCTTCCACCCTAAGCTATCCGCCTACCTTCCAGAGTTGAAGAATTTAACTGTGAGGAAGGAAATAACTGAGCATCCCAACTCAGCTTGTATTAGACTACAAGAAACCAGGTGGGTTAGATCACAGATTTCTGGGGCCTCTGGTTTGCCTTAAAGCACCATATATTTGACATAGAAGGTGCCCTGGAGGACATCTCACCCAAGTGCCCTGCTGTAAGATGGGCAAATAGGAGTTCAGAAAGTCACACAGGAAGGGAGTTAAAAGAGTTAGGGCCAGACCTCCAGCCCCTGTCCTCAGTTTAGGCCATTTTTAATCTCATCTTACCAACCTGATCAGCAACTACAGATGTGGGAAGAAAAAACCTTAAGTGTCCTTTTGCCCAAATGCCCATTTTCCAGATGAGGAGACTGAGGCTGAATGGACCAGGTGAGTGTCAAAGTCTGGAGCCTAGGTCTACACTTCTTTTCCCCACTGCCATCCTCACTGGGGGGACAAGCAGGGCCTCCAGGCCATACTTTCAGGGCTGCTGAGGATACTACCTAATGTCCACGGGCCTTGGAGTCTGGAAGATGTGGATTCCAGTCCCAGCTCTGCTCCGTGCCAGCTGGGTGACCTCAAGTGAGTCACTGCACCACCTGGGCCCACAGTTTCCTCGAGTTCTTAAGTGTCTTAGAAATGTCAAAATATGACCAGCTCTGTGAATTGCCAAGCACAGAAGAGCCACTCTGTGTCCGTGTCCTTCTTTCCTATGCCTTTTGCTCTCCACCTTTTATCCCATTGGGTAGTGAGATCTTCATTCCTTTAACGTAACTATTTCTGTTCGTGTTAAAATGGGAACAAAGAAGCGTCTGTAAGTCAGGGGGCGTTTGAACCGGGCCTTGAAGGATGAGTGGGAATTTTCTACGTAGACAAGCGGGGGAGAGAATTCCAGGATGATAGAATCACTTATACAAAAGCATATAGGTCCGAGAAAAGGAAACCCTCACAGGAGCGTGAAGGGGAGGAAACCTGGGGTGGGGTGACTTGGCTGAGATGAGAAAAAGAAAGGTCCCTGTGGAATAGCTGTGGGAGGCCTGGAATGCCACACCCAAGAGACTTCGTGGTGGGGAAGGATGGGGAAGGATGTGATGTGTTTCAGTGGAAAAATGATGAATTTCTTTGAAAGGTCACTCACTCGGGGCAGCAGCTAGAAAGATGAAGGGTTGGAAAGAGAGAAGGAGGTGAAGCAACCACTGAAGAGAGTTTTGGCAAAAGCCCAGCTGGTATACAAAGAGTCCAGGGCTTAGAAGGCCAGGGTGGAGGGTGAATGGCTGAGGCAGATGGATAGGGCCTCCCGCAGGCTGCCTGTCCCCTCTGCACACCCCTCAGTGTGACCTCAGAGGTGATGTCTCAAGCAGAGGGCTGTGCCCCACTCCCCAAGCCAGCAAGAGATGCCCCACAAGTGCCCTCCTTCCCTCATCACCCTCTCCCCTCGCGCTTCCTGGTACCTGGCAGCCAGCCTTCCCTAGCTTTATTTTTTTTTCTTTTCCTGCAAAATACCTAGCATCTCTTCTTTGTTATTTCAAAGTACCGTCCGTCCAACAGAGCTCAGACTGGCATCCCTCATCCTCCCACCAGTCTCCCAAGCTCCTCCGTCGTCCCTCCAGAAACCACGGCACAAGCACTCTTTACACACAGCCTCCTCCTCAACGGAGCCCATATCTCCATCTGGTTTTCAGCTTAAAATAAGTTTCTAAAAACCCTCATCTACAGACAGCCCCCCTCTTTGCAATAATATCCAGGTTGTATTTTCAGCCATTGTCTCTTTAGACCAGGGACTGCATTTGATTAAATCACGTGGTATGTGTATTGCCGACCCCCTCCCAGCCTGCATCAGCCTTTGATGGGAACTATCTTATCTGTAATCGGTTTACTGGGTTATGGACCCAAATTTCCTCTGCAAAACATCAGGCTGGGAGGCTTCGCCCACCCCTCCTCCTAGGAATGCAGCTCGGCTTTGATAAACCTGAGATTCCATTCCCTAGAACTTCAGAGTCCAACAGAGCCTTGGTTCCAATCCAACACTCACCATCCCAGGGCAAAGCTAATTTTAAGTTTTATTTCAACACACTGTAAGGTGACCACGGTGTTCAGCACGACGAAAGAGATGATCTCAACAAACAATGATTGTAAACCTACAATGTTCCAGCTGTTTAAGATAAGCATAGGCTGACTTCCTGGGGCTCACATCTGGGTGGGGGCCAGGAGAAAGACTGAACACTAAATCGTTTACCATTCGATGTGATAAGTGCAATATTATGAGTATGGGAAAGGTATTCAGCTGACTTGGTGATACCTGCTCTGTGTTTTTTGTTAAAATGCTGGGCTTCCCTGGTGGCGCAGTGGTTGAGAGTCTGCCTGCCGATGCAGGGGACACAGGTTCGTGTCCCAGTCTGGAAAGATCCCACATGCCGCGGAGCGGCTGGGCCCGTGAGCCATGGCCGCTGAGCCTGCTCATCCGGAGCCTGTGCTCCGCAACGGGAGAGGCCACAACAGTGAGAGGCCCGCGTACCGCAGAAAAAAAAAAAAACAATGCTAGTGAAGTTATGGTAAGATTTATAAGAGAGCAATGAGAAAACACACTCAAAGAATCAGAATAGCGAGCATAACATCCCCCCCCACCCCACCCCCATAATCACGCTCCTAGGAATTTATCCTAAGTTACAACTAAAAAAAAAAAAAAGATAAAGGATGTTCAATATATTGTTTTCTAATAGAAATGGTCATTGAGATACATCAGCTCAAGGATATAGTATGTAGTTATTTAAATTAATTATGGAGACTAGTCATTAGAACTCTATTTGGGATCTAATTTCAAGCAAAAGAAGGAACACACAAAGCTACCTTTAATAACTGCCTGTGGGGACTTCCCTGGTGGTTCAGTGGTTAAGACTCCACACTTCCAGTGCAGGGGGCACAGGTTCGATCCCTGGTCAGGGCACTAAGATTCCACATGCCGCGGGGTGTGGCCAAAAAGTGTGCCCAAAAAATCCCAAAGCTGCCTGTGGATTCTGCACTCAATGTCCTCACCTTCTACTGGGTTTCGCTTTGAACACCGGTAGCCTGAAGGGTCCTTCTCTCCATGCTCCCATTCAACTCTCAGAACAGCCCTGTGACGTTGATATTGTGCTCCCCATCTTACAGATAAGGTAATGAGGCTCAGACAGGCTTAAATGACAGGCACGCAACATCTAAACCAAGGAGCTCTAACCTAGGTCTCCTAACTCCACATCCAGGGCTCTTTCCTGATTTCCATCATCTAGCCAGGTCTGAGGACCAGGAAGAACCACTAATGCAATGGGTGGGCAGTGAGATACTGGGACCATCTGTCTGCTGCTGGAAAACACCATGATGAAGGCCACAACTCCTCACAAGAACACCTGGATGTGTCTTTGTCCCAAGACGTCTGAGCGGGCCAGTGGGGATGGAGAGGGCGCCTTTTCCAGCCAAACCGCAGCTGCTAAAGACGAGCTTGCTGAGAGGAAAAGCATGTAACCAACATGCACCAATTTATGCAACTATATCAGGGCTAGGCAATGGGAGGCAGGGACAGAGGGACAGAAATAACCATCTTTGCTGCCCCGTTGCTGAGTGACCACCAAAAGCAGGCATTTAAGAGTGTGTTCATCCATTCATCCGTTGATGGACACTTAGATTGTTTCTACATCTTGACTATTGTGAATAATGCTGTAATGAACACTTAGGAGCACAGATATATCTTTGAGATCCTGATTTCCATTCTTTGGGACAAATACCCAGGAGTGGACTTGCTGGATCATATGTAGTTCTATTTTTAATTTTTTGAAGAACCTCCATACTATTTTTCATAGCAGCTGCACCATTTTACATTCCCAACCACAAGGGTTCCAATTTCTAAATGCATACAAAGGAATATTATTCGGCCTTGAAAAATAAGGAAATCCTGCCATGTGAGACAAAATGAACACAATAAGCAAGCCACAGAAAGACAAATACTGTATAATTCCACTTATACAAGGCATCTAAAATAGTCAAACTCAGAGAAGCAGAGAGCAGAATGGTGGTTTCCAGAGGCTGAGGGAGAGGGAAATGGGGAGTTGCCATTCAACAGGTATAAGGCTTCAGTTAAGCAAGACAAATAACTTCTAGAGCTCTGCCATACGACATTGTGCCCATAGTTAACAGTAACATATTATACACTTCAAACTTTGAGAGTAGATCTCATGTTGTGTTCTTATCATACACACATAAAAACCAGAGTACGTACATCCGAATTAGGTAGACACCTAGACACCTGTGCTTACCTCTGTTTTCCCCTTCACTTGCTGTGGTGACCTTGGGCAAGTCCATCAATCGCTGTGTGTCTCTGTCTCCTCATCTGTAAAATGAGAATAACAGTACTTACCTCATAGAATTATCATGAAGTTCAATGGTTTTCTGATATTAATAAGCTTAGAACAGTTCCTAGAATATACTAGGACAGACATCATCTTAAGTGCTGGATATCCACTTCTCAACTTATCCTCAAGACTCCCTGTAAGGAAGAAATTGTGATTTCCATCTTACAGGTGAGGAGACTGAGGCTGTGGGAGCTTAAGGTTATATGCAGCAGCACATGCATGAGGGACCAGCGAATGGCATCAACGGTAGGCCCTGCCAAAGTATGGAGAAGGAAGAGATCCTGCTGGTTATGTAACCCTGGAAGGCTTCCTGAAGGAGGTGGCATGGCATCTGAGCTTTAAAGAACATGGAAGATGTGAACCAATGTTTTGAGTTGCTGATGGTGGGGACAAAGCACAGTGTTGAGAAGATGGATGGAAGTTCAAGAATAAAGAGACCGGTAGAATAGGCCTATTCTGTCCTGGGCCTCGAATGCCTGGCCAAGGTGTCTGAAGATGCTTCCTTGGCAGTGGTGAGTCAGAAAGGCTGTGGGGCAGGAGTGGGAACAGTGTGTAAGGACGATCATCCATTCACCTAGTCAACATGGGCCCATCAGGAACCCACTTCAAGTGCCAGTTTATACCCCTGACCTCTCTCTCCACCATTCCCTCTTCTGAAGAGGCTCTGAGTGAGGCTGAAGGCAGAAACCAATGAGACACAGTCCCAGGAGTCAAGGATGTCCTGCTCTAGCCCAGAACTTCTTAGAATTTTAATGTGTATCTGAATCCCCCCCCCCACCGAGTTTATTACAAACAGATTCTGATTCATTAAGTCTGGGGCGGGGCCTGAGAATCTGAATTTCTAACAAGCTCCCAGGTGATGCTGATCACTGGACCATGCTTGGAGTAATAAGAGTCTAACGTGTTCGCTCCCTTTCTAGTTTCATAGTTGTAATCCCAACAAGTAGCACAATGCCTGGTCCAAAGCGGGTGCTTCATAAAACATGTGTTAAATTGAAAAATCTTAATCACTTTTACTCCTGTTACCACTGAGTTTGATTAAGGAGACCACTCCCTCCCAACACACACACACACACACACACACACACACACACACACACACACACACCAGTGGCCATTTCGTCTTCTTTGGCACATCATCCCACAACCTAACTACTAGAATTCAACATCCCTTTTCCAACCTATCACACTGTCTTTTTTTTTTTTTTTTTTTTTTTTGCCGTACGCGGGCCTCTCACTGTTGTGGCCTCTCCCATTGCGGAGCACAGGCTCTGGACGCGCAGGCTCAGCGGCCATGGCTCACGGGCCCAGTCGCTCCGCGGCACGTGGGATCCTCCCAGACGGGGGCACGAACCCATGTCCCCTGCACCGGCAAGCGGACTCTCAACCACTGCACCACCAGGGAAGCCCCTATCACACTGTCTTTATGAATGACTTTAAACCCTCGGGCTCTTTTCTTTCTGTTACAAAAATGATGCATGTTTATTGGAAAAAACAGAGGAAAAATGAGCAAAAAGAAGAAGAAACTGCGACCCGATACACACCCTTTCTGATTCTGTGTGTGTTACAGAATGGAACATTCATTCCATTGGGATTTTAATTATCTTAAACTATGAAGGATAATTTCCCATGTCAAAAATATCATTTTAATGGTTACATAACATTTCATTATTTTAAATTTTCATAAAGCACACGTTTCACTGATGTAAAATATCGTGACGTTAAAAAATAGGAAACAAGCTCCATACTGAATGACCAAATGAAGAATGTACAGACAAAATGTTACAATGTCTATGATTTGCTTTAAAATCATCCAGTGAGTGGGAAAGCAGGAGACAACGGAGCCAGATCAGGATGAGCCATATGTAGGTCATTGTTAAACTGGCCTGCATTATACAACCCTCTCACTTTTGCATGTGTTGGTAACTTCCCATAATAAAAGTTTTAAAATAAAAGCAAGGTCCAAATGAGGTCTAGGAACATGTACACGCTGTTATATTTAAAAAGGATAACCAACAAGGACCTGCTGTATAGCACAGGGAACTCTGCTCAATGTTATGTGGCAGCCTGGATGGGAGGGGAGCCTGGGGGAGAATGGATACACTCATGTGTATGGCTGAGTCACTGTGCCGCGCACCTGAAGCTATCACAACATTGTTAACTGGCTATACTCCAATAAAAAAGTTTTTTAAAAAAGTACGTAACTTCCATGATTTTTTTTAGTCACTAAGATTTAAAACTCAAATTTATCTAGATTATTTGTATTAATTTTTTTAATACATCTTTATTGGAGTATAATTTCTTCACAATACCGTGTTAGTTTCCGTTGCACAACGAAGCGAATCAGCCACATGCATACACATGTCCCCATATCCCCTCCCTCTTGAGCCTCCCTCCCAGCCTCCCTATCCCACCCCTCTAGGTCATCGCAAAGCTCCGAGCCGATCTCCCTGTGCTATGCAGCTGCTTCCCACCAGCCAACTATTTTACATCCGGTAGTGTATATACGTCAGTGCTACTCTCACTTCGCCCCAGCTTCATCCTCTCACCCCATGTCATCAAGTCCATCTCTATGTCTACCTCTTTATTCCTGCCCTGCAACTAGGTTCATCAGTACCATTTTGGTTTTTTTTTTTTTAGATTCCATATATATGTGTTAGCATACGGTATTTGTTTGTCTCTTTCTGACTTACTTCACTCTGTATGACAGACTCTAGGTCCAGCCACCTCACTACAAATAACTCAATTTCGTTTCTTTTTATGGCTGAGTAATATTCCATTGTACATATGTGCCACATCTTCTTTATCCATTCATCTGTTGATGGACATTTAGGTTGCTTCCACGTCCTGGCTATTGTAAATAGTGCTGCAATGAACATTGCGGTGCATGACTCTTTTTGAATTATGGTTTTCTCCGGCTATATGCCCTGTAGTGGGATTGCAGGGTCATATGGTAGTTCTATTTTTAGTTTTTTAAGGAAACTCCATACTGTTTTCCATAGTGGTTATATCAATTTACATTCCCACCAACAGTGTAGGAGGGTTCCCTTTTTACCACACCCTTTCCAGCATTTATTGTTTCTAGCTCTTTTGATAATGGCCATTCTGACCGGCATGAGGTGATACCTCTTTGTAGTTTTCATTTGCATTTCTCTAATAATTAGTGACGGTGGAGCATCTTTTCATGTGCCTCTTGGCCATCTGTTTGTCTTCCTTGGTAGGTTAACTCACTGTTTGTTTTTTTGATATTGAGCTCCATGAGCTGTTTGTATATTTTGGAGATTAATCCTTTGTCTGCTGTTTCATTTGCAAATATTTTCTCCCATTCTGAGGGTTGTCTTTTTGTCTTGTTTATGGTTTCTTTTGCTGTCCAAAAGCTTTTAAGTCCCATTTGTTTATTTTAGTTTTTATTTCTGTCACTCTAGGAGGTGGGTCAAAAAAGATCTTGCTGTGGTTTATGTCAAAGAGTGTTTTTCCTATGTTTTCCTCTAAAAGTTTTATAGTGTCTGGTCTTACAGTTAAGTCTTTAATCCATTTGGAGTTTATTTTTGTGTATGGTGTTAGGGAGTGTTCTAATTTCAGTCTTTTACATGTAGCTGTCCAGTTTCCAAAGCACCACTCATTGAAGAGGCCGTCTTTTCTCCATTGTATGTTCTTGCCTCCTTTGTCATAAATTAGGTGCCCGTATGTGTGTAGGTTTATCTCTGGTCATTCTATCCTGTACCATTGATCTATATATCTGTTTTTGTGCCAGTACCATACTGTCTTGATTACTGTAGCTTTGTGGTATAGTTTGAAGTCAGGGACCCTGATTCCTCCAACTCCATTTTTCTTTCTCAAGATTGCTTTGGCTATTCAGGGTCTTTCGTGTTTTCATACGAATTGTAAGATTTTTTGTTCTAATTCTGTGAAGAATTCCATTGGTAGTTTGATAGGGATTGCACTGAATCTGTAGATTGCCTTGGGCGGTATAGTCATTTTCACAATATTAATTCTTCCAATCCAAGAACATGGTATATTTCTCCATCTGTTTATGTCATCTTTGATTTCTTTCATCAGTGTTTTATAGTTTTCTGAGTACAAGTCTTTTGCCTCCTTAGGGAGGTTTATTCTGAAGTATTTTCCTCTTTTTGTTGCAATGGTAAATGGGAGTGTTTCCTTAATTTCTCTTTCTGATTTTTCGTTGTTGGTGTATAGGAATGTCAGAGATTTCTGTGCATTAATTTTGTATCCTGTAACCTTACCAAATTCATTGATTACTTCTAGTAGCCTTCTGGTGGCATCTTTAGGATTTTCTATGTATAGTATCATGTCATTGGCAAATAGTGACAATTTTACTTCTTCTTTTCCAATTTGTATTCCTTTTATTTCTTTTTCTTCTCTGATTGCCATGGCTAGGACTTCCAAAACTATGTTGAATAAGAGTGGCAAGAGTGGAGATCCTTGTCTTGTTCCTGATCCTAGTGGAAATGCTTTCAGTTTTTCACCATTGAATATGATGCTTGCTGTGGGTTTGTCATATATGGTCTTTATTATGTTGAGGGAGGTTCCCTCTCTGCCAATTTTCTGGTGAGTTTTTATCATAAATAGGTGTTGAATTTTGTCAAAAGCTTTTTCTGCATCTATTGCGGTGATCATATGGTTTTTATTCCTTAGTTAATGTGGTGTATCACATTGATTGATTTGCGTATACTGAAGAATCCTTGCATCCCTGGGATAAATCCCACTTGATCATGGTGTATGATCCTTTTAATGTGCTGTTGGATTCTGTTTGCTAGTATTTTGTTCAGGATTTTTGCGTCTATGTTCATCAGTGATATTGGTCTATAATTTTCTTTTTTTGTGATATCTTTTTCTGGTTTCAGTATCAGGGTGATGGTGGCTTCGTAGAATGAATTTGGGAGTGTTTCTCCCTCTGCAATTTTTTGGAAGAGTTTGAGAAGGATCGGTGTTAGCTCTTCTCTAAATATTTAAGAAAATTCACCTGTGAAGCCATCTAGTCCTGGACTTTTGTTTGTTGGAAGATTTTTAATTATGGTTTCAATTTCATTACTTGTGATAGGTCTGTTTATATTTTCTAATTCTTCCTGGTTCAGTCTTGGAAAATTGTACCTTTCCAAGAATTTGTTCATTTCTTCGTGGTTGCCCATTTTATTGGCATAGAGCTGGTTTTAGTAGTCTCTTATAATCCTTTGTATTTCTGCAGTGTCAGTTGTGATTTCTCCTTTTTTATTTCCAATTTTATTGATTTGCGTCCTCTCCCTTTTTTTCTTGATGAGTCTGGCTAAGGGTTTATCAATTTTGTTTATCTTCCCAAAGAACCAGCTTTTAGTTTTATTGATCTTTGCTACTGTTTTCTTTGTTTCTATTTCATTTATTTCTGCTCTGATCTTTATGATTTCTTTCCTTCTGCTGGCTTTGGGTTTTCTTTGTTTTTCTTTCTCTAGTTGTTTTAAGTGTACGGTTAGACTGTTTATTTGAGATTTTTCTTGTTTCTTGAGGTGAGATTGAATTGCTATGAACTTCCCTCTTAGAACTGCTTTTGCTATGTCCCATAGGTTTGAGGTTATCATGTTTTCATTGTCATTTGTTTCTATGTACTTTTTTATTTCTTCTTTGATTTCTTCAGTGAGCTCTTGGTTATTTAGTAGCACACTGTTTAGCCTCCATGTATTTGTGTTTTTTACAGTTTTTTTCCTGTAATTGATTTCCAATCTCATAGCGTTGTGGTTAGAAAAGATGCCTGATATGATTTCAATTTTCTTAAATTTTCCAAGGCTTGATTTGTGACCCAAGATGTGATCTATCCTGGAGAATGTTCCATGTGCACTTGAGAAGAAAGTGTATTCTGCCACTTTTGGGTGGAATGTTCTATAAATATCAATTAGATCTATCTAGTCTATTGTGTCATTTAAAGCTTGTGTTTCCTTACTTATTTTCTCTTTGGATGATCTGTCCATTGTTGTGAGTGGGGTGTTAAAGTCCCCTAGTATTATTGTGTTACTGTCAACTTCTCCTTTCATGTTTGTTAGCATGTGCCTTATATATTGAGGTGCTCCTATGTTGGGTGCATAAACATTTATAATTGTTATATATTCTTCTTGGTTTGATCATTATGTAGTGTCTCTCCTTATCTCTTGTAACAGTCTTTATTTTAAACTCTATTTTAGCTGATACGAGTATTGCTACTCCAGCTTTCTTTTGATTTCTATTTGCATGGAATATCTTTTCCCATCCCTTCACTTTCAGTCTGTATGTGTCCCTAGGTCTGAAGTGGGTCTCTTGTAGACAGCATATATATGGGTCTTGTATTTGTATCCATTCAGCCAGTCTGTGTCTTTTGGTTGGGGCATTTAATCCCTTTACATTCAATGTTATTATCAATATGTATGTTCCTATTACCATTTTCTTAACTGTTCTGGGTTGGTTTTTATGGGTCTTTTTCTTCTCCTGTGTTTCCTGCTCAGAGAAGTTTCTTTAGCATTTGTTGTAAAGCTGGTTTGGTGGTGTTGAATTCTCTTAGCTTTTGCTTGTCTGAAAAGCTTTTGACTTCTCTATTGAATCTGAATGAGATCCTTGCTGGGTAGAGTAATCTTGCTTGTAGGTTTTTCTCTTTCATCACTTTAAGTATATCCTGCCACTGCCTTCTGGCCTGCAGAGTTTCCACTGAAAAATCAGCTGATACCCTTACGAGGATTCCTTTGTATGTTATTTTTTGTTTTCCCCTTGCTGCTTTTAATGTTTTTTCTTTGAATTTAATTTTTGTTAGTTTGATTAATATGTGTCTCGGTGCGTATTTCCTAGGGTTTATCCTGTATGGGACTCTCTGTGCTTCCTGGTGACTATTTCCTTTCCCATGTTAGGGAATTTTTCCCCTATAATATCTTCAAATATTTTCTCAGACTCTCTCTTTTTCTCTTCTTCTTCTGGGACCCCTATAATTCGAATGTTGGTGCATATAGTGTTGTCCCAGAGGTCTCTGGGATTGTCTTCAATTCTTTTCATTCTTTTTTCTTTATTCTGCTCTTCAGCAGTTATTTCCACCATTTTGTCTTCCAGCTCACTTATTCGTTCTTCTGCCTCAATTATTCTGTTATTGATTCCTTCTAGTACATTTTTCATTTCAGTTATTGTGTTGTTCATCTCTGTTTGTTCTTTAGTTCTCCTAGATCTTTGTTAAAGATTTTTTGTATTTTCTCAATCTGTGCTTCCATTCTATTTCCAAGATTCTGGATCATCTTTAGTATCATTACTCTGAATTCTTTTTCAGGTAAATTGCCTTTTTCCTCTTCATTTATTTGATCTTGTAGGCTTTTTACCTTGCTCCTTCATCTGTGACATCTTTTTTTGCCTTTTTTTTTTTTTTTTTTTTTAATGAGTGGGATTGTGTTCCTGTTTTACTGGTTGTTTGGCCTGAGGCTTCCAACACTGGAGTTTGTAGGCTATTGGGTAGAACTGGGTCTTAGTGCTGAGATGAGGAACTCTGTGAGACCTCACTCCGATGAATAGTCCCTGGGGTCTGAGGTTCTCTGTTAGTCCAGTGGTTTGGACTTGGAGCTCCCACTGCAGGAGCTTCCACCCGAACCTGGGCTTGTGAATGAAGATCCTACAAGCTGCGTGGGGCAACAAAAAAAAAAAGAGAGAGAACAATAACAAAGTGAAAAATAAAATAAGACTAGGAAACTAACAGATACGTTAGAAAGAAGGTAAAAATAAAAATATAGATGAATCAACAACTGGAAGATACATCAGTACCACAATATTAAAAAAGTGGAGGAGGAAAGAAGGGTGGGGCGGGGGGGGAGCCTTGGCTGTGGAGGGCAGGGCCAATGCTCAGGACCCACAGGGCTGGAAAAGGCCCTGGGGGCTGTGAGGAGTGGTGCTTAGGCTCAAGGAACAGAAGGGGCCCAGGCGTGCCCACCACCCCTGGTCTCAGAGGGCAGGGGACCTCACCTGGGAGCCCAGCAGGCTTCCTGGGCTCCAGTTGGTGGGGTAAACGCCCTCCTCTCCTCCCCTGCTCTTCCAGTCTGGGGTCTGGGAGGGCCCCTCTCACCTGCCTCTCCTGATCTCCTGGGCCTCCCTCCTATGTCCCCAGGACCAATGTGCATGGGGCGTGGGGGGGAAGGGGGGCCCTTGGAGGGCAGGGGAACGGCCTGGGAGCTCAGCAGACTCCCCATGTCCGCGTGGTAGGGGCAATCGCCCTCCGCTCCTCTCCCGGTCTCCCCAGAGGCCCCCTCCCGCCTGCTTCTCCTGATCTCCCCAGCCTCCCTCCTATGCGTCCAGCACCCACGTGACCTGGATGGGGCTTTGGAGCAGGGGAACCGGGGGGAGCTCAGCAGGCTCCCCGGCCCCAGTGAACCAGGCAATCGCCCACCGCTCCTCTCCCGCTCTTCCCGGAGAGCCCCTCCCACCTGCCTCTCCTGATCTCCCCGGCCTCAGGGGCACCGGTCTGCCCTCCACTTCTCCTCCCCCCTCCATCCCCCTACGTCCTACCGGTTCACTCTGGGGTTCCTCCCCTCTCCTTGGGGATTAGAGTTCCCCAGCAGCAGCTGGCAGGCACCCTAGTTGTGGGGAGACGCTAACTCCACGTCTTCCCACACTGCCATCTTGACTCCTTCCCTTTCTTCCATCTTCTGTATCAATTTTAAATTATTTTCTCTTCAAAATTTCTTAGGAGCTAATTACTGTCTTTGTTACAAAACAAAAAAAGAAGAGGTCTAGGAAGAGGATTCTGAGACAGGGACAGAGATGCAAAGTGTTAGAAGTTAGTTTTTCACCCTCCAAGAAAGAACAATGTTTCATTTAGGACCATTTAGCCTGTGGCTTCAAAATTCCAAGATCCTAGAGCTATTGAATTGCACTAGAATAATCCGCCTTTATTATTTCTGGTCCTGTCAGGATGGATTTGCATTTTAAGTGCATGCTTGATGTCATGTCTAAATTGGAACTAATTGAGACATGCAGGAATGTGGACACGTGCAGGAATGTGGACGCGTGCTCCGGCCTCGATGGGGACAACACGGGGTTTGCCCATTTAGAGCCCTGCAGACAGATGGGGGTTCTGGGAAGCAGGGGGCACAGCCTGCCCTATCTCTAGCTTGTATGAACCTTAGCCAGATCAGTTCACCTCTCGGAGCCTCAGTTTCCTAATCTGTAAGAGGAAAGGATTTGAACCACCTTTAACTTACAACCTCTCTCTGCTCAAAAGTAATGAGGTTCCACTATGGGAACACCTTCACCACTCTGCTGTGCAATATGCAAATTAGCTAAATTTGGTAACTGGACAAAGCTGATGAGAACAATTTAATAAACTTTGATAACATTGCACAAAGTAATTGTTCAATTTTCTCAAAGGGAAACTCCAGGGGGGTGGGGAGCAGGGGAGCCTTAGCAATTACCTGTTTGTTAATCACCTCATCCAGGAGAAGCCAAATAAGAATGAAGACTGTGTATGTGGGGGGAGGGGGGCTGTTTGTTTTAATTCTGCTTAACTGTACTTTCATCTGAACATTTTTAAGCGTTGCTTTTGTCTTCCTCATCTGGATGTTGACTGAGTCCTGTTATCAGGATTTTAATTAACACCAGGTAGAGAAGGGGAAGCAGGATGATACACTATTACTTCTGTTTGATTTAACATCAATGCTGGAGACTCTTCTTCGAGGAGCTGTTGAAAGTGTCTTATCTCATGCATTCCAAGGATGGCTGTTTCATGTAAATGTCATTTCTGCTGTCCAAAATGTTACAACACACGCAAGCACAACAGAACTACCGTCTTGTTCTAAGAGACACTAGGGAGCTAGCAAGCTTTTGATCAAAGGCACGATTCGAACATCAAAGTAACACCTCTTCTGCTAAATTCAGGAATCAAGACTCAGAATAAAGGGATGAAGACTCTGGCTTTAGTGATAGCCTAGCCTCCTATGCTGGAAAATGCTTAAATTTCCAAGGTTTAATCCATTTGCAGACAACTGGCCGGGAAGGGGCACTTGCGTCTTGTAGTCTACGTGCTTGTATTCAGTCTGTATATGTTCACCTGCTCCTGTGTAGGCTTCTCTCCTGGGACTAGAAAACTGGAGCTGCCATGACCCTCCCCACACAGAGGCAGTGGCTAAAAGCCCTTGGAGCAGGATGGAGCTCGGCTCAAAACCACGCCGTACCACTTGCCAGCTGTGTGACCTTATGTAACTTACCTTGACTTCCAGACCACCATGTCTATATAGAGATGGCCCCCAACTTAGATGGTTCCACTTAAGGTTCTTCAACTTTACAATGATGCAAAAGCAACATGCAATCAGTGGAAACCGGACTTGGAATTTTGAATTTTGCTCTTTTCTCGGGCTAGATATATGTGGTACGATACTCTCTCAAGATGCTGGGCAGCGGCAGAGAGCTCACAGCCGCCCCCCCCTCAGCCACGTGATCACAAGGGTAAATAACCCATACACGTATAACCATTCTGTACCCAGGCAGCCATTCTGTTTTTCACTTTAAGTACCACATTCAATAAATTACATGAGATATTCAAAACTTTATTATAAAATAGGCTTTGTGTTAGATGATGTTGCCCAACTGTAGGCTTATATAAGTGTTCTGAGTACATTTAAGGTGGGCTGGGCTAGGCTATGATGTTTGTAGTTTAGGTGTATTCAATGCCTTTTCAACTTACAATATTTTCAACTTATGATGGGTTTGTCACGATGTAACTCCATATATGTGTATATAAACACACACACACATATATATATAAATAATATGAATGTCAAAAACATTATGTTGCAAGAAAGAAGCTATAGTCTCAGAACAATGATCATTTCGACGGGGGACATGGGGCATGGGAGAACTTGCTGTGGGATGGGAATGCTCTATCTTAATCAGGGTGGTGGTAACATGAGTGTACACATGTGAAAAAGTCACCAAAATATACTCTGTGAAATGCATACCTCAATTAAAAAGGTTACATCAAAATGCCATCATATCTGACGCACAGAATTGCTGTGAAGATAAAATGAAGATGGTCCATGGAAAGTACCTATCCTGTTGGCCGGACTGAGTAAGTACAGCGAAGAATGGTTATGATGACTGTTTACGTTGTGCTCACCGTTAGTGTGGAGTCACATCTGACACAGAAATTGGCGTCTACAGTTCAGCACATAAGTCTTTTCTGTTAAAATCGTCCCCTGAGAAACCCTTAAATTGTCCATAAGCTACAGTCTGCCTCATTTGGTACATACAGCCCTGCCCAGTAAAAGATGCTTCTATGTATAATGGATTCAGTAATGGGCAGCAGGCAATAAAGGCGGTTGGATGTAAGAAGCACACCTCTGTAGACAGTGAGGCCACAACCAGGGGCTCAGCCTGGAAGAGGCTCACGGGTACCGAGAGCAAGGGCAGACTAGCCTCATGGTCACGTCCCACTCCTGCCTGGAAATGGGCTCATTGAGAATGGCAGGTATAACCACCAGACCAGGCAAATTGCTAACTGCTCACTCGCTCTCTCCCTCTCTGTCTCTCTCCCTTCCCCTCTCTGCCTCTCTCCCTCTCCCTCCCTCTCCCTCTCTCTGTCTCTATCTCTATCTGGATCTTTCTATTTTCCTTTCTCTCTCTCTCATTGAATTTGCACTAGTTAACGAAGCCTAAGATACAACTTCACTGTACCGTATTTCCAGGCCTCCATCCCCAGTGCTGAAACACTGAAAGCTTTGTCTGGTCTGACTCAGGGGATTCTTCCCAGTTCCCAGAAGGAAAGAGATAAGAAGTTAACATTACACCAAACTGCATATTACTTTGCTTGAAAATAGAACAGCCGTTGCAGTACTGTTGGGTAAATCCACCATACTTCATATTTTGGGCTGTCTTTCTCAGTGAATCATTTTGCAAGCTTTACACAATCTCGGGTACCCTTGCACAATAGATGCCTAGACCTGGGAGACCATGTAGACAATTGCATCTCGGATCCAGTGCTCACTGTGGACAGACCCAGGAAGCAGCTGCCCACTGCCATGCCCTCGAGCGCTGCCCTACACCGTGGAGCCCACAGGGAACCACAGAGAAGGTGTGTTATTACCAGAGGAATCTGGCTTCTGAGTGCAGACCAGCCAGGGCTGCCCTGTGAATAGAAACCAAGGAGGGGGCAGGGCCCGTTGCTGGAGGGGCTTGGACTCTAATACTGGTGGGCTCCAGCCCCTCTCTTAGCGCGGTGCCTGACATCCCATTAGCCCACTTGGAGAGCCTCTATGGAGGCCTGGACAGGTGTTAAATTACCTTTCGTCACCCCACGGTGTGTGAGATATGCTGCAGAAGCAAATGTCACATCTCCTGAAGCAGGAGGCCCTGCCAGGGATTTTCTCTGAGCACAGGGATCCAGAGACTCTTTCACTTTTGACTTAGAAATGACCTGGATCAAGCACCCAGCTTTCTAAACATGACAGGATGATAAAAATATTCTCTGACAGCGTCTCCGTGTGAGACAGAAGACTCCGAGCTGAGCTCCAAAGCTAGAAGAGTGAATGTCATCCCTTCTCTTATCCAACGGCCACTTATCATGCACAAGAACCTGCCCAGGCTGGCAAAGGGGCCATGGGAGATCAATAATGATTAGAAAAAGAATCTAATGTCTGTCTATAGAGTATTAGCCTTATTTTTATTATTTATTCATGTATTTACCTCCCCTCACCCCACCCCTATCAAGCACACTCTGAGCAACTTGAGGGCAGGAGACCATGTCTTTTTATCCTTGTAACTCTACAGCCAGCAAAGCATCTTTAATAAAACAGTTTCTTGCTTAAAAAAAAAAAAGAATCTGAAATAAATCACACCTACTCTCTAGGTGTTTAAGGCTTATGTGAAAAGATGGAACATGTGAACATGAAAAAGTAAAGTTCAAGGACATCCAATTATTTTTCACAAACCTACACTAGGTGTCCGTCATGGGCCAGGCACTGCGCCCCCTTTGGAGAATCAGAATGAGTCTGACATGGTGACCCCTGCAGCGAGTCACATCCCAACAGTGGAGCTGGGCAATTAAATCATTATGCAGAGTGACAGGGAGTAAGAGAGGTGTATCAACATCCTGTCCAAGCAAAAAGAAGTGAGTTAATCATTTACACCTGGGTGTGTCCGAAAAACATTTGAATTTTGGCGTGCTGAGTAAGTAGGACTTAGCCGAGGAGGCAACGTGAGGAAGGGCGTTCCAGGCGTAGAGAATAGCATGAACAGTGGCAGAGCGGCTGGACAGACACAAAGTGCCATGGCGGGAAGGCTGGAAAAGGTCGTGAAGGGCCTTGCGCCCAGGTTTAGAACTTGAACTTGGCCCAGGAGGCAGGAGGAATGGGGAGATGAGAGGGCAGCCCGGCATCAGTGTCAGGTGTGGCTGGGAGGGTAGGAGGCAGGAGGTGGGGAAGCTCGGGTGAGCGCAGTGCAGCTGGAGGGGATGAACAGGGCTCACGGGCAGCTTCCCGGTGGCATTTGGAGCAGAAGAATTCTCAGTCCGATTCCATGATGGAATCACCACTGATTCCCTACAGAAGCTCCCTCAGCACTCACTCCCCCGGAACCTCAAGAAAAGTGTTAAACCCTTTCCCTGCGTCACGGAAGCTTTCTGCTTCCCTTCCTCCCAAAGCCACAAACTGAAGACAAGAGATTCTTAATCACACACCTTCTGATTTCCCAGTGTACTTTTCCAACCAGTGAGAAAATGTTCCTCACTGAAGGGTTTGCTTTGTTCTTAAAAGAATCAGGCCATTTTTCTCTCCAGAATCTTAAGAACAATTACAAACGTGAAAAGACGTGGCTTTCCAATATGGGGATAAAAAAGAAGCGGAAGATACAGTTCTTTCCCTTGAAAGATGAACAAGGCAGGTTCTCTTTACCCCACTGAGCAGCAGCAAAATCTCTGGATTGCACCAAACAAGGGACGGAGCAAATCCAGAGTCTGCCCCATCTTCCTCAGGCCCCTCGGGCTTAGGACTCATATTCAAAGCCATCCATCTTTAAGCCAACAGCAAGGGAAGTAGTTTCCCTTTCTTACTACCTCATCTGATGATGTTTGTCACTCATCATGGAAAATGAAAAGTCATTCACATGGCTCCCCAGTGCCTCCCTCCATTCATCAGAGGAGGCCAAGTTGGCCAGAATGTGTCTTGTCCTCTTCCCAAAGGACCTTAGTTTGAGTCCAAGTGAAGCAGAAGCAGACCCTGAGGCAAAGAATCAGGCTCAAGAGTGTCATTGGTATCATACAATAAACACAGGAATGGAAACTGAGAGCAGGTAAGTGACTCCACCAAGGTCTTACCCAACATGATGGTTAATATGCATGTTTTTTAACTAGGAAACTTCAATTGGATGGGATACTATCAAATATATGTTTCTCTGAGTTGGTTGCAACCACAGGAGGATTCTTTCCATTTCACACACACACACACATGCACACACACACACACTGAATTGCAGGTGGAAAAGAAAGAAACTCTCTGTTACAAGTTCCACAACCTGAAGTAATGACAAATGTCACAATATCAAGCTTTTCGATGTCCAGGGGGTTGGAGGCAGAGTCTAGTCTTCCCGGGGTGGCTCACGATCCATCTGATATCAAGCCCATGACTCACCTGGCTCCTCCCAACCTCCTCCTCCAATCACTACATACCCATCATGTGCCGGATGCTTCAAGCATTGTCACAAGCCCTCACGATAGCCCTGGAAAGAAGAAAATGCTGTCTGCGTTTTACAAACTGTGACTCATCGGCTACTGGTGGAGCCGTGATACAAACCCAGACCTGTGTGAGTCAAAGCCACCCTCCTGACAACACAACACATTCCTCATGAAGAAGGAATTGTTCTAACGTTAGCGCTGCCTGCCTTCTTCATTCATTCATTCAGGAATCTCTACGGAGCATCTCTTTTGGGCAGGTCCCCCCTTGGAGGAGGTGAGCAGTGGGGAAACCATAAAGAAATTATAAAACTCCCAGCGTTCCTACGGGACAGGAATTGAACTTAGTACCAGACGGGCATCGAGCATTAGAGCAGAAATCACGCAGGGCTGCCGTTACTGTTCATGTGTCTGCCTTTGCATTTGAGATGGTGGCCACAGTACTGATCAATGTTGATCAATCCTCATACCTGATAGATGAGGAAACTGCAAGTCACTGAGTGGATGTGACTTGCCTGTGCTTCACATTGAGTCGATGACAGAGTCAAAAAGGAAACTCAGGCCTGCTGACTCCCAGTCCAGTGCTCTTTCTGGGACCAGGGGATGAGCCGCCTTGGGGAGATCTTGCCAGCTGCCTCGTCATGTCTACTTCCAGCTGTGCCGCTCTGACTCATCCCTCAGATTCACCTCCCCTCTCTCCGTCTGACCCACAGACGCCCTCCCTTCTCCAGGACTCCCAGGCAGCCCCAATCCCCTCCACAGCCTGTCCCTTGATTCGGCTCATGGGTGGGTCTCATCCTGTTCAGTGATGACCAGGATAACTAATGCCCATCAAGCACATACAGACCCTCTGAGCAGCCTGGCCAACAGTCTCACTTTAGGGAGCAAATAAATCCCACACCTATGAGAGACTGACGGAGGGTAACGCATCCCCAAGAAGCCACTCGGGAGACACGCCGTGTTCTAGGACTTTGCTGTGACAACTTTGCGATGTACTTGGGCCATTTGAACAAAGGCAGGTCCGTAACAGGCAGGCTGCCCTGCCCTCTGGAACGAGAAACCACCCAAGCTCAATAGAGGTTCTCTCTTTTTTTTTTTTTACATCTTTATTGGAGTATAATTGCTTTACAATGGTGTGCTAGTTTCTGCTTTATATCAAAGTGAATCAGTTATACGTATACATATGTTCCCATATCTCCTCCCTCTTGCGTCTCCCTCCCTCCCACCCTCCCTATCCCACCCCTCTAGGTGGTCACAAAGCACCGAGCTGATCTCCCTGTGCTCTGTGGCTGCTTCCCACTAGCTATCTATTTTACATTTGGTAGTGTATATATATATGTCCATGCCACTCTCTCGCTTTCTTAAAATAAGAACAAACTTGAACACCCGGTTGATGGGGGCGGGTTAATGGGAAAGGAAGGGCATGGCGAGGCAGGGAGGGAAAGGAAGAGAAAGGAAGGGAGTTTTGCTCAAGATCTATTGATTTTTTTTTTTAACTCATAATGATAAAAAGATTTTTAAGGATATTTTTGGAATTTAAATGCTATGCACCAATTATACCTTTCTCCCTTTGATGCTAACCAGGGGATTGGAAACTTTGAACACTTCGGGGGTTATTTTGCCCCAGACTTGATGCCTTGTGGTGTGTAGGAGGTAGAAGACAGTGGGCTTCAGTGACTCTCTGCAGTGGGTGGTACGGGATGGTGAGCCGTACATCCTATAGAGGAGAGGTAGGACCCAGCCTCAAGGATTCAATTACTGTTGGTTAATTCGATGTCGGTTTTCTCAGGGAAAAGGACTGGGAGAGAGGGTGGAAGGGCTCTGCCAGCCAGGACTAAGAGCTTGAACTTCACCCTGTAAGCAAAGGTGGTACATGACCATTTAACCAAGGGAATACCATGAACAAACCTGTGTTTTGGAAAGCTTGCCACGTGGAGCCTGATAGGGGGTAACATACCCTAATGGTTACCTAGCCTCAAAGAACACTGGCTCTGAGGCCACACCCAGTGTGCATCCGACTGTCAGTGGCGTCACTCCGGGCAAGTTATTTAACCTCTCCGGACCTTTGTTTCTCGTAAGTAAAACGAGCGTATCAACTATACCTATCTCAGTGGCTTGACCTAGGTGGGGTAATCTATCGAAAGACCTGTCACATATATACATCTCTGTAAATGGTCCCTAGAGTTTTCTGTATTCTCTTCCTAAGTCATAAGTGTACAGAGAGAAATTAGAGCGGCTGCTTCTCAGTGACTGCCCCCAAGGCCAAGCCTGTGTCATCCACACTTCTAGGAGCCACTCTCCTCCCTACAGCCCTGTCTTCTGTTCTGAGTAGGAGCTGTTATCTTCCCAGCCCTACCTCTCAGCCACAGTGATTGGCCCAGGGCTTGGACATGGGACCCCTAGTCTGACCAAGCAGGCTCTTTTCCTCAAAGAGCATTAACTGATACTGGAGAGAAGATCCCTTTTCCTCTCACTGGCGAACTTTTGAGATGTGAGTCTGGAAGCTGCAGGTGACCCTGCAGGTACGGAGGGAATTTACAAGGAGAGAGTAAAGCTGAAGACAGAGATGAGACATAGAGGGACAGTCTTTGTGGCATCTGAAGACCTATTTCTCCGCATGGACTTGCCCTGGTTTTCCATGACCTGATTTCTCATTTTGTCCTTTAATTCTATGAGCTGTTCTAAAAGCCTTCTAATAAACACTATTTTTTGCTTAAACTAGTTCAAGTTTGGTGCCCACGATTTGTTACCAAACCCTCTGATTTGATGTGACCATTGACTGATCTTAGCTTCAGCACATCCCATTAGACCTCTGTAATTACCCATATTTCCCCAAAACACCTCTAACAAATATATTGTTTCCTTATGATTTGACGTACATTAATCTCTAAAGACAAAACATATAAAAATGAAATCAAATTTCATTGTAGTACACTTAATGAACCAACTCTATTAAAGACTAAAGCGACAAAAGTAGTTCTGTCCCAGGATATCCGGGTTATTTGTCAGAGCCTCCACCATCCCGGTTGCCCAGCCCACTTGAGTGTAGTAAATCTCCAAAGGTTGATAATCATCGAATATTCTTCACTTATATTTATTGTCCATTCCAAAACTGACATTCCCCATTGAACATTTAATCGTGGATTGCTTAGTTAAGCATTTTCTCTGTTCAGAGGAGCACATCAGAAATTGATTCCCTGATAGAATGAAGAAGGAGATGAAGCACAAATTCAACGACAAGCATTTAGACTTCTCCTCTCCTTTCACCTTTGTGGTTTGGACACTTCATTCACCAAAGTAAAAGGTGAGGACTTTAAGACAGAAAACCAATTTGGATGCTGGAATCCAACCAACAACCATGTCCCAGGGCAAAAGGCCAGTCCAAAGGGGCCCAAAATCCATCTCTCAGCACCTTCCAAACACTACAGCCCACCCAGGTCAGAGTCAAAGAAGCTGGTTCTTTGTTCTCAAGGGCCATGAGGCTGACAGATGAAAAAGTTTCACTGGGGCAGAGGAAATGAAATTGAATTCAAGTTGGAGGTTATTTGTCTTCCCCATGACCTACGGTGGTCTCAAGTGTCAGCAGAAGTGCCAGTGGCCAAACTCACGTCTGTGAGTCAATTACTGGGTACCTGAGTTCAAAACAGTTCTGACGCATTAGATTTAAAATGGTTTAAACGTATTGAACAGAAAGGAGAAAGAAGAGGGAACCAAACCCCTTCAGGGATTTTGTGTGAATCTACAAAAAGGCTGGATTGAAACCTGCAGAGGATTTATAAAGAAGCTGTAAAATCTTTTATTCGTTTGAAAGGAGTTGGAAGAGGGACACAGGAAGTGAGGCAGGAGAGACACTGCTGCAGCAGCAGGGGGAGGGGGAAACAACATTGTAACGTGGGCCAAAATGATCATTTTCTCCAGTTGGGAGGACATTCACCCTTGCCATCACTGGTTCATGGACAGATCTGAGTAAGAGTCCCACCTCCACCACTCACTAGTTCTGTAAAATGTCACTTCCATTCTAGGAACCTCAGTGTCCTTACCTGTAAGTTGGAAATAAACTACACACACGGTTTTGTGAAGGTCCAAATGAAATAATAAATGTGAAAGTCCTTTATAAGCTATTGAGAGCCACGCAGATTCTAGTTATACTTATGATTGGTTTAATTTAAGTCACAGGATATACCACCCATGGAATGGAGATCCTGACAAAGAGCCCAGGGCAAAATTCAGATGAGGACAGCCAAGACTGGAAAAGATAAGGTCCAGGCAAAAAGCAATTTCCATTAGAGTCATTTGTTAAAGTCTCAAGCCGTTAATCTTGTGCCAAGTTCTGAGGCCCACAGGTCCGCAGGCTTCCCTTAGCTGAGTAAGACAGGTGGCTGCTATTAGATGATCACCTATGAGTGATTTCTCAGTTTTACTGCAAGTTCTAATTATACTAGATCTTAGTGGCCAGCGCCAGTTGGAGATATCCAGATAGCCGTTCCTAATAGTTCTGCCTCTTGTGCATACCCTATCTAGTGCCACTGCCTCCTAGTGGTGTGTTTTTAAATTGCAGGCATAATATGAATCCGAACCATGGCAGCCTCTCTAGCACTGCTTCTTAATCTTGGTTGCATGTCAGAATCACCTGAGGATTTAAAAAATACTGATGACTGAAGCCAACCTAGAGATTATGATTTAATTGGTTTTGGTGCATCCTGGGCATTGAGATGTTTAAAGCTTCCCCAGGTATTTCTACTGTATGGCCAAGTTCAAGAACCATTACTCTAGAGCAGAGGTAAGCAAACTTTTCTGTAAAGGGCCAGATAGTGATTTTCTCAGGCTGTTCAGGTCATATGGTCTCTGTCACAAGTACACAACTCTGCCCTCATAGTGTAAATGTGCCATAGACAATATATAAACAGAAGGGCATGGCTGTGCTCCAAGAAGATTTTACTCACAAAAGTAAGTAGCAGGCAATAGTTTGCCAGCACCTTCTCTAGAGATTTGTTAAAGTGAGGTCTGAGGACCCACACCATGGACAGTACCTGGGAGCTTGTTAGAAATGCAGAACCTCAGGCCTCAGCAAGATCCCCAGATGATATGTATGCACAGTCAAGCTTGCGAGGCACTGCTCCAGAGGGTACACTTTGTGAATCCAGCCCTGCCAGCATCACAGCACTGAAGTGGAGAGTTCCCATCTCTGTCAGCATCTCCCATGCCTGTCACCTCTATCAGCCTGGCTGTCTCCTAGCTGCCACATTTCTGCAGCATCCTTTCCTTGGTGACTCAGACAATCTGAGTAGCTGTCTATATTTGATTATGGTGTTTCCAAAGGGTCAACACAGCCACACACTCAGTTTCTATTTTTCATAATAATACATGGACAGGACATGGCTGTGGAGCCACGCCAGGTGATATGCCCCTTCTCTCAGGAACTATCCATTTAAACTTGTCAAATGTCATACAGCTCCCCAAACACCCCCTGCTGCTTCAAGCCTCTGTGCCTTATATATGGTATTGTGCTTTGGGGGAAAGTCGTGTGAGTCATCTTGGCACCACGCAAATTTACCCAACCTTAAAACAAACAGACATGGGTGAGACCTTCTGACCACTCCCATCCAGACTGAATCACTTCTTCCCCGTGCTAGCCCCATGCCCTGTATACACCTTTGCTCTAACCCTTAGCACATTTATGGTACTAATGAGCTCACCAGCCTGTCTCTCCAGATGATGCTGAGCCCCTTCTGGCCAGGCTCACGTATCATTCCCTTCTGCATCCATGTGCCTCAAGCTGGGCTTTGATATGATAAATGCTTAATAAATTGATGTTGGTTTTAATTCAACTGACCTAAAAGTGAGTTAACATTTCTTTTGTAACTGGCATGCTAACCTAATCACCACAGAAGCCTTTGAGTGAGGAAAATACGGTTCACAAAAATGTTGCTCTCTAGCACAAACTTTGGGAAATGTTGCCTCTTAGACAATAGCCCTGGTGCAGATCACACACTCGATAGCTTGTAATATCCCCTAGAACTTGAATTATGGCTCCGGCCCTTGCCCAGCAATAAGGAAGAGGTGGGAGAGGGGCTGACAGGATGAATTTGGTTCCTACCAGCCTGAGCCATCTTTCCTGAAAGATAGTTGCAGGACTGTCTCAGGGACACATTAGAATTCCCACCTGACAGAGGAGGAAACTGGCTTAACATGTTAGGGCTTTGCCACTGAGTTAGTGACACAGCCAGGGCCAAAATCCAAATCCAGAATTGTGTCCAGCACAGCAAGGCAGTCTCCTTTACAAGGAGTTTCTCAGGAGGTCACCATCTGTCATCATGTCAGATTATTTTCCCACCTGGCCCACCTAAACCAGACCTGGATAGGAGGGCACAGAGAGAAGTCTGTATCTTCAGGAGAGCTTCACATCTACATCAGAGCCACACAGTGGTCAGCAATGAGATGTTTTTCCATTATAGGCGCCAGTCCAACTTTTGGCTGAGTGAGAAGTCGCTCCAAAATGCTCACCTGTCTTATCCCTCGGTCTGTTTGGAGCTGACATTTTGGCAAGCCTTCCGCCCAAGAATCCTGCCGTTTGGACAAAGCAGCACAGCCAGGGTAGAGTCTTGGCAGCAAATACGACATTGGGGACCTTACTCCTGACTCCCTGCCCTGTCCTCTCTCTGGTCTACTCTGGGAAGCCCCACCCTCCCATGTACCAACACCCCTGTTGGACAGTCAAGATTTGTGCACAAGCACACGCGCACCTGGATGAATCCCTGCACGTGTGAACAAAGGGGAGGCCTGACTAGTGACCCCATCACATCTTATCGTGCAACAGCTTGAGGAAAGTGAGGAGGGAGCGAGCCGGTGGTCTGTCTGCCTTTGGCATCACCTACCCTGGGCTCAGCCAAAAGTGAGGAACCCATGCTAACCCGTGAAGTGGCACTGAAAAAGCTGCCTCTCCTTGCCAGGCTTCAGTTACCACACCTCTCAAAGGAACACGTTAGGCGTGGAAGGAGTAACAGCTGCTACTGATTCACACTTGCTGTGTGCTCTGTGCTTCACGTGCATTATCTCATTTGATCTCAACAACGAAGCCATCCTCCAAAAGCGAAGCCCTGAGTCGGTTGGGTTGGTGTTGCCCAGAAGCAGACCCTGAGACAAAACTGAAAAGCACATAGCTGATTTGAGAGGTGATCAGTAGGGAAGTGGGGAAGTAACACAAGAAAGGTACCCAGGCAATAAACAGTGCGCTATTAAGCCAGCTACACGGCGGTGACTGGATCAATCCAATGGGGAAGCTCTGTGGAGTAACGAGCCTGCTGCTTCTACCAACAATCCCACCCAAGGGACAAGGGAGCTGCAGTACTTATACTAGACTGAACCAACAAAACTGCCATTACCCGATCATGTGTGACCTACAGAAATGGCAATTTCATGTGCTTCAGCAGAATGTTAATTCCAAGTGCTGTTGGTTGAGAACTGCTGGGCAGGGGAAGGGAAGTGTTGATTACATGGCACTTCCCCCCTACCCTCCACCACAGAGGAGCTTCCGAAGTTCTAGGGGAAATCCCTTAGGCGCGGAGACACAGATACTGCCAGTGGGATGGGAACGCACTGAACAGTCTTGGTGGGCCATGACGGGGGCCCTGACAGCGCATACTGCCCTGACCAGGAGAACTGGGATCCAGTCGGGATTCAAACCCAGGGTGTCTGTCTCTGTAGCTCATGTATGTAGCCCACATACTGCCTCCACTCAATTTCTAAGACTCTATCATTTCCCTGAATTACAGAGTCCTATGCTAAGATTCTAGAAGTCTTCAACTACAAAATCTACAACTCAAAGACACGAAGTCGTAAACAGCAGGAGAAGCCAAGCCAATTAGCCAAGGTTGGGTATTCATTGATCTGTTACACAGGCACTTCGCAAGTATACACGATGTTCCAGATTCTGCGCTGGGCTCAAAGGCTACATGGCGAGGAATACTGCCCTGAGAAGACGGATTAACACCAACATATATAAAGAGATGGAGTCAGAGCAGTGCTAGAGCTGGTGCTGGAGGCCAGAGGAGGGCGTAGCTTTTGGAGGGAAAGAAGTGGCCTCCTGCATGAAAGTACACGGTCTGAGCTGGAAAGAGAGCAAGCCAGGCCAGTGTATGCACATCTCCCCCGAACAGCCATTCCAAGGGGATGACAAATGCGCTTTGTATAATCGGATTTACAGAGTTGCTCAGGACCCCAATTCTTTCAGTGTTGCCTAGTAACTTGTGTTTCAAACTTTTAGGAATGAGTTATGACATACCACCTTGAAAATTCAATTACCTCAGCAAGACATTCAGCATAAATCAAAGGTATCTACAGAGTGGAGATGCATTAGAGCTCGTGCACAGAGGGGAAGCGACTCGCCCAAGGTCGCAATGCAAACTGTAGGATTGGCTGAGATAGATTCCTAACCCATAACGTTGCCCAAATTGGCATGTGTTGGGAAACAGAGCACTTGCCTTTTCAACAGATGCTCTCCATCTCTATCATCAGAGTACGAGAGAGAAAAGCCCTGCACAGGGAATCAGAGACCCTGACGTGGACTCGGAGCTCCCCAACAGCCTCAACGTCTGATCAGTAACATGGGAATCACTGTGACTGTCCCGGAGAACTAAATGAGGTCATGTCAGAAGACATTAGATTAAATGGTACATAGTCCTGCAAATGCAAGGGGTTGGTCATAATCTTTACTATTCCTGATTAGGGGTTATTATTGTTTGTTGTACCTGGAATGATCACAGCTAACTTGATTCCTGTTTTTAAGGTATTTCTGTTCAACTTAAGAACGTTTAACAAATTTTTGTTATACTTCATAAAGTATATTTGAAAAATTCAAACACCACAGAGAGTTTAAAATGAAAAGTAAAAGTCCCCCCCATAGCAACCCCTGTTGATATAACAGTTTCTGATAGACCCTTCCAGAAAATGATTTCTGCATATAACACTATGCATGTGTGTGTGTGCCTTCCATTGTTCCGCACATGGCCTTTTTTTTTTTTCATGTAACAATACACCTTGGACAGGTGTTCATGTAACAATACACCTTGGGCTGCTTTTTTAAGCAGGAAAGAGCGTGCCATTAATGGATAAACCAGAAATCATTTAACCAGACCCCTGTTGATGGTCATTTGTGGTATAGTCGGGGATTTTTTTCTTATTACAATAGAAGTGCCATGAGCACCCCATCCACGCATTAAGAGCATGGCCAGGATCAGAGCACATACCTGAGCACATGTTCTTAGACCTGAAATTGCTGGCCAGACACCATGTGCATTTAAAGTCTTGAAAGATGTAGTTAAACCGTAGTTCAGACAGGTCACACTAGCAACCCCCCACACACCCTTCTCCCACTTTAACTGTATGTGGAAGTGTCCCTTTTCTGAATTTCTAGTCAACCCTGGAAAAGAAAAAACTTCCTAATATTTGTCAGTCTGAGAAGTGAAAAATGGCATCTTTTTACTATTTTGATCTGTATTCTCTTTTATCACGACTAACAGTGAATGTCTTTTCATATGTTGATTGGCAATTATTGTGCAGTGTTGTTTTCTCTAGAAGAGGTGTGTGTGTGTGTCAGAGAGACGGGGGGTGGGAGTTCCCGTATTAACTGCCTGTTTATAGAGCCCTTGCCCTTCTTAAACTTTTATTTTTCATATCACCTTATATAACCCTCTTATAATTCAGAAGAGCAGCCTTGGGTGAAAAGGCAGAAACTGTTTCTTTCCTGATACACTGTTACTTTTATCTCTTTTTCATGTTCTTGCCGTGGATTTTTTTTAATGTATAAAATAGCCTTCTAACTGATCCTCCCACTTCCACACTTGCCACAACTGTGATCATTTTAAAACTGAAGACAGATCACGTTGCTTCTTTGCTTACAACCTTCCTGTTCTTTTCCATCATTCTTAGAATAAATTCCACAGTTCAGGAGGCCCCTCCTGGTGTAGACGCTGCCTGTATCTCCGGCTTCACTACGCTGTCCTCCTCATTCCAAGCATACTTGTGCTCTTTCCCATATCAGTTCTTTATACCTTGCTTTCTCTCCTTCCAGAATGTTCTTTCCTCCTCTCATTCTTCAAGGCCACAGCTTAAATGTCCTCTCTCACGCAGACTTACACGATCCCCCCAATTAAAGGCACGTCTTCCTCTGCTATTTTCTACCTCAGCTCCTTGTTTGCCTCTCTGGTTGCATTTATCACAACATATAGATACCTATTTGTTTGCTTCCTTCTGCTTTCCTCTCCAGAATATAAGCTCCATGAGGGCAGGGCCTTGTGGGTCTTGCTCACCATTGCATCCCCAGCGCCTCCATCA
This sequence comes from Delphinapterus leucas, assembly GCF_059928025.1. NCBI lineage: Eukaryota > Metazoa > Chordata > Mammalia > Artiodactyla > Monodontidae > Delphinapterus > Delphinapterus leucas. The sequence goes on from NC_143148.1 coordinate 40,951,254, forward strand.
GTGCCTGAAACAATGTGGGTCCTCGCCACCTATTTATTTAATGCATTAATTAATGTCTAGTCAGATTTATCATTCCCTTCCTTTACAGCTTTTCACTTTTTCTGGGCAGCTTGGAAAGGTACTTATCTCTCCTTTCGTTTTCAGGCTTAAAATCATTCATTGAGACTCAGGTTTATTCTGTTACAGGTATTGTTTATATGCACTGGGTTACTGGGGTGAACAAGACGAGGCAACACAGCTGCCCTCCAAGGGCTCGAATCCCAGTACGGGGATGACAGACCAACCACAAATTGCGACTGGAGGAAGAAATAATTTTAGAGGATGACAAGAGCTATGGAGAAAATAATGCAGGAGAATATGAAAGAGGATGGAGGTGGCCGGGTCTCGTGAGAAGGAGGAAGCCATGGAAAGAGCTGAGGAGGAGCCTGCAAGTGGGATAACAGCAGGTGCAGCTTCGGTGCATGAAGGAGCTTGCTGAGTCCGGAGAACAGAGAGGAGAGAGCCGCGCATCCTCAGAGCAGAGAGCAGGACAAGGGAGGTGGGGCATCGCTCACAGAGGTGGGAGGGGCCTCCGCCGTACATCACAGGGGCGCTCTTCTAAAGGCAACGGGCAGCCACTGCGGGGCTCCAAACCAGGGAGTGGCATCCGACTTCTGTGTTTAGAAAAAATCACCCTCTGATCCATCTAGTGAAAGAAACAAGGAACTGGAAACTTAGCTTTATAAATTTTTTTTTCTCCAAATGACTGGTCAGTTGTCCCATTTATTAAATAATCCATACTACCCTCCCCTGGATTTAAGTGGAAGTGCTTTTTAACATATACTAAAATTCCCTTGGGTGTTTAGTATATATGGGGATGGGGGAGAGGGTGGTCCCTTCTGTTCATTTGTTTCCTGAAACCAAACATATTGATTATTGTACAACAGCTTCAGGATACATTTTGAGATCTGTTGGTACCGTCCCTCCCTTTATTACTATTTTTTACAGAATTGCCCTATTTTTGCACATTTTTCCCCAGGTGACTTTTGAATCCTTTTGACAAATTTTGAAGGTGAAATCCTCTTAGTGTCTTAATTGGGATTCACTGGGTTTATAGATTAACTTATTAATAAATAGATTAAAGAGAAGTTACACCTTTACAATATTATGATTTTCTACTAATAAGCACGACCTATATCTACTTGTTCCCACAGTGTTTTCAGTTTTTTCATGCACCAACTTAACAGGTATTGATTTATTAAAATAACATATAGGGCTTCCCTGGTGGCGCAGTGGTTGAGAGTCCGCCTGCCGATGCAGGGGACGCGGGTTCGTGCCCCGGTCGGGGAAGATCCCCCATGCCGCGGAGCGGCTGGGCCCGTGAGCCATGGCCGCTGAGCCTGTGCGTCCAGAGCCTGTGCTCCACAACGGGAGAGGCCGCAACAGTGAGAGGCCCGTGTACCGCAAAAAAAAATAAAAATAAAAAAAATAACATATAACTTGCTTGCATAAGCTCATTATAGAAATTTAGAAAACAGAAACATAAAATATAAAAGAAACTACAGAAGCAAATAAAAATCCCATATAATTGCATCACACACAGAGCTCCATTGTTAACGGGCTCTTGTGCGTGCAGCAGGCACGTGGGGACGGGAGCATTCTCATGTGCATACTGAGTTTTCCATTGTTTAAAAATGAAACTTCACATTTGGTCCCCCGATAGTAGATATTCTCTCAAGCACAATTATAATGACTGCCCAAAATTACATCACATAAATATGTTATCATTTATTCAACCACTCTTCAATTGTTAAACATTTCAGGGATTTTTTTGCAATGTTTTGTTCTAAGCGGTACTGCAGTGAACACACTTGTAAATAGGTATTTGTTCTCCTGATTATTTCTTAAAGATGGCTTCTTTGACTTCACCAGTGGGTTCATGTCCCTTGCTAGTTTTTCCCCTGTTGTGCAAGATCTCTTTGTCTAGTAAAGATTGTGACCCTTTTGTCTGCCGAATATTTGCTGAAGTTTACCTAGCTTGTTGTCAGCTTTTTTTATTTTTCAATCAAACACTAACCTAGGTATAATACTTCTGTGAGGGACTCTGAAGATGCAAGTAAAGCCCCATGTCAACTGACCTTAAAAAGTAGAGATTATCCAGGTGGGCCTGGCCCAAACAGCTGAGCATTTAAAAGCAGAGAGTTTTCTCTGGCTGGCATCAGCAGAGGAAGTCAGAGAGTGTCAAAGCACGAGGGGGATTTGACGTGCCTTTGCTGGTTTGATGTTGGAGGCAACCACATGAGAAGGAACGCCTACAGCCCTAAATTGCTCAGAGAAACCCCAAGTGATGACCAGCAAGGAAACGGGACCCCAGTCCTCCATCCACAAGGAACCGAATTCTGCCAGTACCCTGAATGTGCTTGGAAGCAGATTCCTCCCCAGAGCTCCCAGAATATGGCTCAGCCAAGCCGTCCCCTTGGAATCAGCCTTGTAACATGCTAAGCAGAGAACCCGCCACACCGTGCCAGACTTCTAAGCTACAGAACCATGAGCTAATAAATGGGTGTTGTTTGAAGTCGCTACAAAGCCACAGAAAGTGAATGCACCATCCAATGGCAACAAAATGCCCCTCTTGCTACAGGCCTCACTCTGCTAAGCGGGGCAGCCAGGATTAGAGCCTCCACTCTGTCTGCATCTTTGCAGGAAACTCCCCGTCAAAGATCAAAAGTTAGCACAGCGTGGTTCATGACAGGAAAACCAACTGCTCCCCGCCTGGCCCTATGCCACCTGCTCTGAGGGGAGAGGGAGAGCTATCTGCCCATATAATATCATCCCTGGGAGCAGGGAAGGCAGTGCAGCGAGTGTGACCCATTAACACATCAAGAGGGCGCCAGGGGAATGGCATCGCAAAGGCCCCACTTTGATTTTTGCAGGCATCTCGGGGAGGAAGGAGGCAACAGAGGCTGTGTTCTGAATCCAAAGCCATCTATTTCTATGCCTTCAAAAGGGAAAATCGTCTAAGCCCTCACAAGGGGAAGAAAAGAGAATGCAAGTTCCCGAATCCAGGCAGCCGCAAAGAGGGAGTATGGGACCAGGGAGCCAGGCAGCGGGTACCACCATCCGCTCCCTGAATGTTAAAATGCTCTCCCCACAGACCTGACAACCACCGGCGCTCCATACCCGACCATGTGAGATTTAGACATATTCAAGTTTTCTGAGCCTCAGATTAGCCCTTGTAAGAGCTCCTCTTCTTCAGAAGCTGGGAAATATTTTAAGTTAATCAGGCCCTAAATTCAGACATCTGGGGAACGCCGCAGCGCCGGTGGCTCCTCCTGTTTGCCACACTTGTCCCATCTCCTGCTGTCCTCTCTCTTCCCCTCACGGTGCTGGTGAAATGCTTGGCAAACTTGTCCCACAAGTGAAAGGGAGACTGAGAGAGAACGGAACAGTTAACATGACACGACACAGCAAAATTACAAAACACTTTTCCCGACAGTGGCAGGCAAATACTCCATCTACCCAACCACAGCCTTTTAAAAATTCCCTAACCTCCCCCCCCAAAAAATTTTAATAAGTGCTTAGAATATGTTGAACATTTGGCTTGGCTCCTGCCCTACAAGAACTCCCAGCACTAGGGAGAACTAGTTCTGAACCCCAACTAGGATGACAGAGGCTTGAATTCCAATAATAATTACTAACACGTGATGAGCACTCAGGACGGCCTCCACGCCAAGTGTTTTCCATATGCAAACTCATTCGTGCCTCATGAGTCCTTTACTGTCAACACCATTAATTACTCCCACTTTACAGATGAGGAATCCGTGCATTAGCGAGGCTAAGGAATTTCACCCCAAGGAGATCCTTCTGGCTCATCTTCTATGTTACTGGGAATTGGGTCTACGCAGAAATTCCAAGCTGGATGTTTCCCACACTCACAGTCCAGTTAGGGAGATATGCTGACCACATGGAACAAGGGACAAGGCTGCAGGGCCTCCAGGAAGGGCAGGCAGGGGTCAAATATACATCTGTGACTTAGGTCAGGTGGCCCAGAAGCAGACCTGGAGAGGAGAATTTGTGTGTAAGAGATTTATTAAGGAAGAAGGAAAGGAAACAGGGGAGTGAGAGGAGGACTTGATGAGAAAGGGAAGAAGCCAAGCAAGGGTGTGATTCAAGGCCAGCTCCCAGCTTCCGCCTGATCCCATGGGGGACTCCGGAGCATAAATTACACCTGAGGTCTGTCCTGCTTCCCGGCAGGGACCTGGCCTTTTATACTCCAGCAATGGATTCTCATTGGCTGCAGGATGCCCAGGAGCCAGTGGGACTGCCAGTAGCTCAAGGGAAGACCTCCTGGGAGAGTCAGAAACAGGAACGTGCAGAGCCCTGACAGTGTCCACTACAACCTATTGGGTTGGCCAAAAGGTTCGTTCAGGTTTTTCCATAACATCTCACAGAAAAACCCGAACAAACATTTTGGCCAACCCAATATTTCAATCCTGATCCTTCTCTCTAGCTGTGTTGCCTCAGACAAGTTGCCTAACCTCTCTGAGTCTTACGATCTGCATCTGCAATAAGAATAAAGATTCCTACCCCTCCCTCGCAGAGTCATCACAAGGATTTGATTCAATAAAATGAGGGTGCACGGTCTAAAATCAGCACCAATCCCCCATGATGTGGCACTGGGCAAATGGCAATAAAAATACTCATGTAGACCCAGGAAAAGACAAAAGTCCACTGAACACCTATGAGTAACTCACAAAGACTTGCACATACTCTCCTCAGCACCAGCCCCCATCCTTCTCCACCAATGAGAAGGCTGTTTGGTAAAACTGCCTTAGCTGTGACCACACAAGCCGAATTGTCTTCTCATCAAACCCACACACTTCTCCCCTGAAAAACAAGCTCCCTCCTAAGAGTTTAGAGCTGCCCCATGCAAAGCCAACTACCCTACCGCCCACCAAGTGTCTGTGACCTGCATCTTTGTTACCACCCAGAGGACAGTACCGGTAAAGTTTACAAAAAGGGCCCCATTTATAAGGGGGAGTGCAGAGAAATCTGTCCAGGTTTGGCAACTGCTGGGGCTCCCTAATCTAGCTCCATTGTTTTAGTTCTCTAATTAAGTGGCTCTGCTCACACCGCCAGCTCCCCTTCCCAAGAATCCCAGCTATATCGAGCAGACACATAGAAGCCAACAATTAAATTGTCTTATCAAATTTTCACAGCTTAAGTTGTTCAGTTGCATGGGAAATGATTAGTGTCTGTAAATAGAGGAGAGAGTGGCAGGCCCACAAGCTGCAGGCTGGAGCTGGGGGGAGCTGAGGGCAGCCCCCTAGAAGGCGTGGGGTGCGCAGACCACGCCAAACTCTGAGCAGGGCCTCCTGTGAGTCCTCAAAGGGCCCAACAGGCCTTGTCTTGAGCACCCAGGAAGCGAGGAGCAGCAGAGATGACCTCTCTGAGGTCCCCAAGACAGCCCTGGACTTGGAGACAGCAGGCAGTGTCCGAGTTCAAGGCCCCACGGCCAACCAGCTGGAGGTAACAGGCAGAGCCCCTTACACGACCGAGCCTCAATTTACTTACTCCGTCTAGACTAGGGCAGAGACCTGATTCCTGGTCACACCTGCTGCTTCCTCAGTGCTCCACTGAGGGTGGCCTGGTCCTCAGAGAGAGTTCTCCGTGTAGCTGTGTCTAACACACCTTCTGCTTTGGACTGGTAAGCGGTCTGCTATACAGATCAGACCCAAAACGGGCCCCATTCCCTCCTGCCCAGGACGGTAGGCGCCCCCCTGCTATTGCCCGAGTTTGATTCTAATCCTCTGACTTGGTGCCTGACCACTGGAGTCTGTGGCCCTATTGGCAATAAGACATTCTTGTGGTTGCTGGAAGAATTGTTTTTTCTGTTTGAGATATTAAAGGAGGAAGCCTAACGTTTCTCATTTTCCTGGAATGTCTCATTTAGATTCGCTATTTGGATGGTGATGGTCCAGCCTGCCCGCCCCAACACGCACAAAAATCTACAAATTACACAGTCATATGAACAAAACATTCAGCCCCGTTTTGACCTTTGGCTTGGATTCTGACAACCATCACTCCCTTTGTATGAGATTTCGTCCCTCTGGTTATTAAAAAAAAAAATCCATTATTTGTTTTAGCTCAGTCTCCTGAAAGCATGGAGGAGCTACAGAACTCTTACAGGGACCCAGGAGTGGGGATGGGGGTAGGAAACTGGGAGAAAGGCCTTTGGGGGTGGGAATCTCCTCTCTATCAGATCAAGATGTTCAATAAAACCTGAGGAAGCAGAGTTTAGAAGCAGCCTTGCCCAGGTCCAGCCGGGCAAAGACAGCCAGTGGCCAAGACACATGATCACTAGACGCATGATCTGAGGCCAAAAGCAGGAGAAAGCAGAACTCCCAGGACAGATGCGCCCTGGATGGTGCGAATGGGCGGAGGCTTAGAGTCAGTCTCTGTCCAGCCCAAGTCCACGTCCCTTGAAGCAGCACCTATCCCATCACTCCTCAGCCAGCTGGACGGATCACAGTGCATCGGCCACAAGAACCACAAGCATCTAGGGTTTTACACAGATTCCTTCATCACTTCAGGGCACTGTCGCAGTCACCATACCTGTGACCCTCTTGGTGCCCCTGACAGGTAGGTAGGGCGGCTTCTCAACAATCCTCCTTGGTCTCACAGGAAACATCCAAGTTCAGAAATTCTACCTCTGCATAATCCATCCTTCAGATACAGAATTCAAGTCTTAATAGGCTTCACCGAGGTGATGAAAAAGCTCTAGATACTCCAGGAGTAGAATTCAGGGTTTCTAACTCTGAATACACTCTTTTGCTCCATTTCAAAACACTTTGGGGAAAGACCCACGTAAAGCTCACAGGCCACCAAAAATCCGTTACACCCAAGTTGGAAACTTAGGAACAGACTCTGGGCACATGTACCCTGGAGAAGAGTGAAAAGCATGATGTTTTCCTTTCTTCCTGTGTATTATTTATTGAGTTATTTATTGAGTTCCTCCTATGTGTAAAGACTCTCCTTTTCTCAAAGTGAGGCATTGATGTCTATATTTTGGTAAAGTGTCTGAAAGCTCTGCTCACATGTCCCTCCCTCCTTTTCCACTCATTTCCCTTTTATGTAGCTGCTGCCCTAACGCAGGATGACGGGCACATGGCAGTGATGGCACCAGGGGGAGAAAGGGAAAGAAAATGTAATTTTCTTCTAAACATACACAAATTTACAATGTGAGGATCTTCTACTTTTTGATGGATTAATCATGTGTAGTCCACAAAATGAGTCAGCTAAGTTAGAAAGATCAATGTGTTTGACTGACGGTGCAACGTCTTTGATTACTGACCCCACGCTGCTGTGGACGGGTCACCAGAGAAGCACCATCTGCACCGACTGGGACTCAGAGATGAACAAGAGCACAGAACACGACCTTGGGCAGATTTGCTTAGCTGTGGAACAGCCAGACACAGAGGGGAGAAAACCCACCGGACAAAGCACGTGCACAAGTGTCAAGCTCAAAGCTAATGGAAACCCCGGCATCTTATCAAGCAGACATCTTCCCCACCCCACCCCCGGCCATTCAAAGATAACAAGCTGAGAATCTCCTGGGGGTCATGGGTGAATGAGAAAGAAAACTGAGCAGAGAAAGAGGCTAGAAACAAAAGATGGAGAGTTGAGGGAGGAAGACTCAAGTGGGAGGTGTGATATGGAAGAACCCTTCCCAAAGTAATGTGGTGCAGTGCGCCTTTATCAACTAAAGAAAAAGCCAACCCAGGCATAAGGTCAGGGAGGGCACACAAGGCTGCCCAGTGACACGTGTCCCAGGGAGTAGGAACTTCCCAAACTTGATCCCAGATCCCCCACTTACTGTCGTAGGACACTGGCTGAGCACCAGAGACTTTATCCACGTCCCAGAGTTTCCGTGCGTATCGGCGGGCTGACACAGGAAAGCACCTATCATGGGTCCTGGGACAGAGTGGGCATCCTTGGTCCTCACCACAGCCCTGGCACTGCTGAGTTGCTGATAAAGAGCCTGACCTGGCCATTGCAGGGCTCATTCCACTCTGCCATCAGTTGCTGGGATACTTTAGAGCAGCAAGTGCTTCTGTCAAATTCAATACGCCATGGATCGCCAACACAGGAAGCCCATGTGAGTGGAGCTTCCCTAGTCAAAATCAGAAGACAGAGTTCAGCCTCGTATTGAAGCCCTGCCCACCCCACACCGCCAACCCTGGCCCCGGCAGTCCCTCGGATCCAGGGCTCTCCACACTCAGCTGAGAAACCTTGAATTTATGATATACAGGCAGGCCTCGGAGATATGGCAGGTTCAGTCCCAGACCAGCTCATTAAAGCAAACACTGCAATAAAGCAAGTCACAGGAACCTTTTGGTTTCCGAATGCGTACAAAAGTTATGTTTACACTATACTGTAGTCTATTAAGTGTAAAATAGAATTATGTCTTTAAAAAACAGTGTACATACCTTAATTTTAAAATACTTTATTGGGACTTCCCTGGTGGCACAGTGGTTAAGAAGCCGCCTGCCAATGCAGGAGACACGGGTTCGAGCCCTGGTCTGGGAAGATTCCCACATGCTACCGAGCAACTAAGCCCATGCGCCACAACTACTGAGGCTGCATTCTAGAGCCGGCGAGGCACTACTACTGAACTCGCGTGCCACAACTACTGAAGCCCGTGCGCCTAGAGCCCGTGCTCCACAAGAGAAACTACCGCCATGAGAAGCCCGCGCACAGCAATGAAGAGTAGCCCCCGCTCGCCACAACTAGAGAAAGCCCACGTGCAGCAATGAAGACCCAACACAGCCAAAAATAAATAAATTAATTAATTTTTAAAAACACTTCATTGCTAAAAAATGCTAAGCATCATCTGAGCCTTCATGGGGTCGCACTCTTTCTGCCGGCGGAGGGTCTTACCTCATCGCTGATGGCTGCTGACTGATCACGGTGGAGGATGCTGAAGGTCGGGTGGCTGCAACAATTTCTTAAAAGAAGACAACAGTGAAATCTGCCACACTGATTGACTCTTCCTTTCACGAACAATTTCTCTGTAACACGCCATGCTATTTGATAGCATTTTACCCACAATAGAACATCTTTCAAAATTGGAGACAATCCTCTTAAACCTTGCCACTGCTTTATCAACTAAGTTTATGTAATATATAAATCCTTCGTTGTCAGTTCAACAATAGATTAAGTTCTCCGTCTTATATGGGTGCAGTGTGAGGGGTCCCCAGACAATCACAATACTAACATCAAAGATCACCGATCACAAATCACCATAACAAATATAATAATAATGTAAAAGTTTGAAATATTGTGAGAATTACCAAAATGTAACAGACACACAAAGACAGCAAATGCTGTTAGAAAAATGGCACCAATACACTTGCTTGATGCAGGGTTGCCACAAACCTTCACCTGTGGAAAACACAGTATCTGCAAAGTGCAATAAAGCAAAACGCAATAAAACAAGGTATGCCTGTAACTCTTCACAAGGCAATGTGCTCATTCAAAAATAAGTTAAACAATATTTGTGCAGCTACTATTCAGACACAACTTTGTCAGGTCCATCTCACAGATGGTAAAACTGAGCCTCAAAGAGGCTCATCAGCTTGTCCAAGGACACACGTACGATGGGTGATAGAAGTGGGATTCAACCTCAGATGCCCACACTGTGAATGCATTATTCTCTCTGATGCCAAAATTCCTTATTAGCCCTTCTCAGCCTCCTGAAGAGGAAATGGGGCTGAATTGACAAAGAGTAGCTCATTTCCCCAGCTCCCCCAACCCTTCGCCTCCAACTGACACCACCATCTGGTTTCCTTCAGCATCAGAGACTGGAGCTCACAGACGGCCTGGAGTATCATTCGCACAGAACGTCACTGTGGGCCCTCAGCCTTGACCCCGGCAGAAGCACGCAGGCTAGAACTGTCAGTCCCTTCGTGGGGCCTCACCTCATCCATCAGCAGCTCTCTGGGCACCCGTCCCTCCACCCTCCATGCAAGGCAGAGCCAAGAGGGAGAGGAATGCCCTCAGCAGGCCATCCAACACACTCAGCTGTTCCCAAGCTGCCACGCCTTTGCAGAAAAATCTCCCCGACCTTGTCTGCAAACATGTCTTTTCCAATGCAGGGCTTGGCCCAGGACTCAAGGATCCTGAGAAATGCTGTGAAATTCAGTTCTCAGTGGGTCAGAGCTATAACGGATGTTGGGGAAGAGGCAGATGTGTTCACACACGTAAGAAGACCCGCTGTGTGGTATTCACCATGCTATACTAGGTTCCGGGGACACAAAATGAAAGGACACATCTCCCACAGAACATGAGGACCCAGTGAATCTTCAGACAGCATTTAGTCCCACCTATCTATTCAAGGTATGAGAAAACGGAGACCCAAGGATGAGGGATTGACCCGAGATGTTCATGTGATCCAAGCCAATAGGGTCCCAGGCTGAGACTGTTGAAGTTGGAGCTAGAGGAGAAGGCTGTGCAGATGTGGCTTCTGGCCAAGGTGAGGACTAGAGTGAAAGAGTCGGGGGCCTCGTGCAAAATGCAAGGAGGCATCCCTCTCAGGGCCTTTCTATACAAGTGTATCTATGGGAGGAGAGATGTATGAGGAGAAACTCTTCAAATCTGTGGCTACTCCAGTGCTTTCCAGTAAATCCCCTCAATCCCTTAAACCAGATAGAGTTGGGTTTCTGTCACTTGCCACCAGCGTGTTCTGCCTAATTATGAGACCTTGCTGTGCCCATCCCCCCCCCTTCTGCTTCTGCTCTGTGACTCAGCTCAACCTTTCTGTCCCTCACCTCTGGCCACTGGCACTAGGCTCTCTCCCATGCTGTGGGGCTGGGGTCCCCCCCTCCAGTTCCCATCTCTCCCAGGATCTCCAGAGCTGCTGAGTGGAGCCTCCTCGAAGCTTGGTGCCCAGGCCCCACCATCAAGGGTTTGAGGACCTATGGTGAGTTGAGTGGGAAAGAGGGAGAACACAGAAATATGCATGAGTCTCAGCTCAGGAGGCAGGTGGACCGGGCTGGAATGCTGGAATAGCCAAATGTCGTCTGAGCAGAGGGACAGTGTCCTTCACGCTGAGTGATCAAGGAAGGCCATGGGAAGGATGAAGAGCTAAAGGGCACTGAGAATGAGCAGACAAGAGTCTAGAGTTCACTCTGACATGACCAGTAAACCAAAGTGCATTCAGGGGCTCTGCCTGCAGATCCCACATTCTGTTCCACCATGGTCTCTTCTGCCTGCCTGCCCAGATGCACAGGGCTGCTGTGACGTCCTTGACTAAGCTAAAGATTCTGCCAGGACTCCCACTGCCTCATCTCCAGACCTGGAGGCACCCGGCCCCAGGGCACCGACACTGAGCCCATCACTGAGCCTAACTAAGCATGGGGCCCCGCCCACCTTCTCCACGTTGGGAGGAAGGGATGTGAGAGCCCGTTTCCTGCCATCGGGCCTCCCCTCTTCCATCTGACGGGATGAGATAAGGTGGAGATGGGAGGCCTGTGATGGCAGCCGTGGGGGAAGCAGCCTTGGAGGCCAAGCAGATTATCTGGGGGGTTTGGACAAACTATTTGCCAATATGGCTTCCACCTTGAGCTGATGCTGGCAGAAGCCCAGTGTCTCAGACTGCAAGAAACTGGAAAGGACCATTTGTCAACTCCGTTCTCCTTAAAAGGATGGTTCTTCCTCAATCAGGCACACGTGACACAGCCGTGGGGGCAGAGAACTAGCCAGCAGCGACCAGAGGCGGGACAGAGCTTGGAGCCCAGGAGGAGTTTAGTGTTTCACCTCACACATCACAAATTATGTTCCCTGCACATTCCTTGGAAGTTTGGAGGCGTAAACTTTCCCCCTTCCCTTTCCTCAAGTGGATTCCAGGAGCTGGCCCTAGTGATGTCTACATTTAAGCAACAGTGAGACTAGGTGTCAGCAGCCCCTGGGGTCCTGATGAGATGAAGAAATGGAGTGGGCTGTCTCCAGGCAAGGAGAGAAATGGAGAACTGGGATGGCATGGGGTGAGCAGCAAGGAATCGCAGCAGAAAAGGGAAACGGGATCTGGTACAGCTGGATCAAGTTAGGGTTTGCAAAGCTAACCCCAGGCAGTGGTGCTTATGACTGTGGGCTCTGGAGTCTCGTCACCAGGGTACAAACCCCAGTGTGCCCTTCAGTTACTATGTGACCGTGTGTGAGTTCCTCAACCTCTCTGAACTATTTTTCTTCAACACATTGGTATCAGGAGTCTTCGTGTGTGTGTGAAAACTATAAAAACAAAAACTAACTTTTTTTTAAAGGGAATTTACTGGAGGGTTACAAGATCACTCACAGAATCAAAGGCAAAACCAAAAAATGTATCATGCCTTGGGAAGGACAGGAGCTAGGTGGCTCCTGAGTGCCAGCTGGTGGCTTATCTTTCAACTTTTTAAAATTTATTTGTTTTTGGCTGCATTGGGTCTTCACTGTTGGGTCTTCGTTGCTGTGCACGGGCTTTCTCTAGTTGTGGTGAGCGGGGGCTACTCTTCGTTGCAGTGCGCGACCTTCTCTTTGCGGTGGCTTCTCTTGTTGCAGAGCACGGGCTCTAGGCACACGGGCTTCAGTAGTTGTGGTGCGTGGGCTCAGTAGTTGTGCCTCATGGGCTCTAGAGCGCAGCCTCAGTAGTTGTGGCTCACGGGCTCTAGAGCGCAGCCTCAGTAGTTGTGGCTCATGGGCTTAGTTGTTCCACGGCATGTGGGATCTTCCCGGACCAGGGCTCAAACCCATGTCCCCTGCCTTGGCAGGCGGATTCTTAACCACTATGCCACCAGGGAAGTCCCTGGCTTATCTTCCTAGAATGTTGGAAGATACGGTTGTTTTTACTCCCCTCCCCCTCCCCCAACCTTGGGCAGAGTGATTGACAGTTCCCCACAAACGTATCAAATGAAGTGGAGGTAATTCAATTCCTCCAATGGGAAAAAACACATTTATGTTTTGACAATTTACATTTATGTGTCTTTTTTCATGTAAGAAAAGTATTCAAACAAAGCTTTTAGTCAAACTCCCAAACTGTGGGGAACAGCCGGGCATTCTACTGAAACAACAGTGGAGGGGGTTGGCAGAGGGTTTTTTTCTTTTTTTAAATCTCATTCCATCTTAATACAGACTCTGGATTAGATGCTGATGAATTGGGCACTAAGGGCTCCTGTTGATCAGTTGTCTGTCAGCAATCGTTTCTGGCCACCTTTCAATTATAAAGCATGGTGGGATTAACTGTACTTTTGCAAATTACCTCTTTACAAAAGTATAAGTAAACTCAAGGTGTACTCCGGGAGTGACATCACCCCTGTTTATACTCACTGTGATTCTGGGGGTTATGACAAGGCTGGGCTCAAGCTGATGAACTTGGATGGAATTCATCCTTGTTTAACAAGGATGGAATCTGCCTTGTTTAACAAGGCATTTTGAGACCTGGGATTTCCTGAGCCAGTTTCCAGAGGGACAACAAAGCACTTCGTAGGGTCACACCAGGCAGGAACCTTGGCTGAACCTGGGGATGGGCTTGGCCTTCTGCCCCATTGGAGAGTGATCAGGTGAGCGGGGCCCACAGCTGCCCCTCCTGCAGGACGTGCAGCCCAGGACAGCACAGACCGGGCCTCCACTGTCTGGGAGGTCTCGGCTCATCTATCTGCTCATTCACTGGGGATAACAAGAAGGTGCGGGTGATGACAGGAAGGGGAACTGACCGCCATCGGGTTCCTAACAGGCGCCAGAAATTGTATGGCGCTTTTCTGGGGCTTCCCTCTTGATTATAGAAACATTAATAGAAAAAATATACATATATTGGAAAATTTTGAAGAAAGTAGAGTAGAAAAACAAAATTACCTACAACTCGAAGGGACAGTCATGAGCATTTTTTTTTTTTTTTTTTTTTTTTGCGGTAGACGGGCCTCTCACTGTTGTGGCCTCTCCCATTGTGGAGCACAGGCTCCGGATGCGCAGGCTCAGCGGCCATGGCTCACGGGCCCAGCCGCTCCGCGGCATGTGGGATCTTCCCGGACCGGGACACGAACCCGTGTCCCCTGCAGCGGCAGGCGGACTCTCAACCACTGCGCCACCAGGGAAGCCCGATCATGAGCATTTTAAAATATCTGCTTCAAGGTTCCCCAGGTGGGGATGGGGAGGGTGTGCAGGTGTGTTTATCCATATTGTTTCCAATACCTTCCATGAAATAAACAGGGAATAAATAACTAAATTTATGTGCATAATTAGGGTCATAATATATGCATATTTTTGCATTCTGCATTTTTCACTTAACGTGATACTGTATTTCCCCCTGTCATTCTAGTCTTCAAAAACAACATTTTAATAGCGTGTGCTTTGAGTATAAAAGGTATATAGACCCCTGGTGAAAAACTTTGCGGCATACGGATCGGGATTTTGCCCTACCTATCTCACCAACAGACCATTATCACTGTTTACCATTTTCTTACAGTCCATCCACTCTTTCCTATTCATAGATCAATTTACATGTGCCTGTACACAGATGCATATATTTATGTACTTTTACATATATGTATTTATACAACTTCGCATCCTCCTTTGTCACTTACATTATGTGGTGAGTTGTTCTTGTGACTTATATGTTGTTTTTAAAACCTTATCTTGATGACAAATTAATATTACATTATGTAGCGGTACCGCAATGTGCCTCGCTAATATCCAATTTGGGGACATTTGGGTTGTTTCTAATGTTTAATATGATAAATAGTTCTGGGAAGAACATCTTTCCACATGAAACTTTATGTCTGTCTCTAATGTTTCCTGGAAATTTGGGAAATTAATTAAAACTTTGGCTTAGTTTTATGTTAGGCTTAAAAGGCTGTCTTTCCTGCCCACCCCCAGTGCACTTAGTGAATACTGAAATTCTCATTAAATAAGGCAAGTGGTTTCTGTTTTGATAGAATGCTTCCAGGGACGGGGCACTCACTACCATATGAGTCAGGTCCTCCCACATTTGGGCTTCACAATCATATAAACGTCCTTCCTTATACCAAACAGACGTCGGCAGTATGGAACAGCTACACACTGGGGATATGGGGCACTAGCTAATTCCTTCTGAGTTCTTCAAAGAGTTTCAGATATTTCTCTACCCTCTCCCTCCTCTAGGCTAGTAAGCTCAAGTCATTTGAGTTTCCTTCCAAACCCTGGTAGTCTGGGGCCCCTCCCCACCATGGGTCTTTCCTCTGGTACCCCCTGGTGCCCTCATCCCTCCTCCAGAGAGGCCCAGCCTTTACAGGGTGTCCCCCTCACTCTTTCTCCAGCTCACAGGTATTTAGGGAAATGACTCTTAATACCCCTATAACTGATAAGGTGTAGACATGTCACAGCCACATCCTGGGGACAGTAATTGCATCAGGGTTAAGCTCACCAACCTCCTTTGCAGCCGGACTATCCCGTTTCTTGGTCCTGCTCCATCAGCTGTGTGACTTTGAGCGTGTTCCTGAATCTCTCTGGGTCACCAAGGTTGTGTGAAGGATGAAGTGAGATGACGATACATGTGCAGAGCTCACATGAGCTCTGGGACAGCGTTTGTGCTCAGTGCTGTGCGGTCTACCCTGTTTGGTGACAGATTCTCCACCTGGGCAAGCTCAGAGCAACATTCAGGGAGCTTGCCATTCAATGGCCCCCTTAGATTTTACAGCGGCAAACTCTCTGGTCCCAGGGAATCTGTGAGCCCAGGAGTCTGGGTGAAGTACCCTGTGGTTTGCAATGTGCCCACAGGCTGCTGTACACAGTGGGGAAGACTGGGATGGGGAGCTGACCAGGCAGGACTGATGTGCTCAGGCCTGTTTATCTAGAGCATCCCTACTGGGGACACAGGGCCTGTAAGTCAGACATGCCCAATAAGTGGGGAGGCTTCAGGCATGGCTGGTTCCAGGTCACCCACTCAGTTCTGCTTCTCAGGAGCTGAGCAGTCTGTGCAGAGTCATGTGTGTATATATGCACACACACACACACACACAAAACACTTTTTGGAAGGGAGCTCCCAGACTCGGGATCTCAAGATGTACAATCAGCTCCAGAAATGGAACAAATGAAAATTCAAATACAAAAATGGAAGAAAATGGGCTTTGGTTTAGCATTCCAAAATAAATGGCACTTTTGTGCTTTGGCGATTGGGTCAGAAATCAACATATTTGTAAAGTTTGATTAAAATGTACTTTTAGGAGAGGAATGAAAGCGTCGTTGGAACTGCTCTGGCAGCTGTGATGATG
This sequence comes from Delphinapterus leucas, assembly GCF_059928025.1. Lineage (NCBI taxonomy): Eukaryota > Metazoa > Chordata > Mammalia > Artiodactyla > Monodontidae > Delphinapterus > Delphinapterus leucas. The sequence continues at coordinate 40,967,510 of NC_143148.1, forward strand.
CGTCCTGCTGCTGCCCACCCACCTCCAGCTCTGATCCAGGTCGGATAACAACCATAAAAGAGGCAGCTCAGAGGGAGATCAGAGGGCCTGAGATGTTCCTGCTCTCTGGGAAGTCACAGCTCAGGTGACATCGGGGACAAGCCATGTCAGGAGGGAGGCTAACTGCTTAAATTTCATTAACTTGGAGCCTCTGGATGGAGCTCATGAGACATCAGTCAACAAAGACACTAAAATGTCCTTCAAACACTGTTTAAAGCATTGATTTTCATTTTCTCCCTGCTGTTTTCATGGTTGTTATTGCTGCTAAGATGCCTGTTTCATTATTCTCTGTGCTGTACTGGGGCAACCGAAGTCCAACAGAAGATGCCTATCACATGGCCATTCATTCTGTGCAGAGGGCTATCCCTCCCCTACCCACTGGGTAAACTCCTATTCATCCTTTGAAACCCATTTGAAGAAACCTGGGAGTCATTCATCTCTGAGAGGTCCCCCTCTCACAGCCTACCGCCAGGTCTAATTTCTTTCACATCTTGAATCCTTCCCATCTCCCTCCATCCCCACTGCCCCACGGATAGCCCTCATCGTGTCTCCCCAAGATACAGCCACCTCTCTGTACCAGATAAATACTGAACGATGGATGTCACAAATGTAACCCCATTTCATCCTCCCAGCCATCCTGTGGTTGTCACTGGAGACGTGAGTAAGCCATGGGTGTGCAGATCCACCACTAACTGTCCAGTGACCTTGGGCCTCAGTTTTCTCATGTACAAAGTTGGGTTACATTGTCTCTAGGATCCCTTGTAGTTCTAAAACTCCACACCTTACAGTTTCTTGCTTTAAAAAAAAAAAAATGTTCCCAGTGGGATCGTGTTTTCAGTTTTATATTTGGAACGGGGAACATTTTCAGACGAATATGGATCAAACGGATGACATGATAGGAGAGTGAAAAGCCCAGCGGGAAACAGATGAAGGAGTAGGTGTCAGCCAGTTTTGAGAGGGGAACCGTGGGAGTAGAAGGGGGCAAACAGCACAATGGCTGCACCCCTTTGAAAGAACGTCATGTGCAAGAGGCCGCACATGCCTCCTCTCCCTTCAGAAAGCAGATTTGAACTAATCGCAGGAACTTTTCAAGAGGCATGTTTCAACTGAATTTACAAAATGACTTTCTAGGTCTGCACTCCTGAGAGATGAAAGGGCACGAGGCTTAGAAATAAAAAGACCAGGTTAAAAAAAATGGCTCTGCCACCTCCAAGACCCATCTCCTTGAAATTCCTGAGCCTCAGTTTCCTCAGCTGTAAAATGGGGCTAAAGGTAAACCTACCGCAGGGGATTGCGGTGAGAATCAGAACACACAATATTTGTGATGTGCTTAGCACAGAGCTGGCAATTATAATTAGCTGCAGTTATTATTATTACTACTATCATTATAATTATTGTTATTTTTAGCAAAACAACAAGAAAACCAGTTTTTTCTTTTTTTAGACCGTTTTTTTTCTCGTGGTCCCTAAAATGTCCACACTGAGGTGAGTCCTTCCTTCACGAGCAGGTGGAGGTTGCCCCTTCCCACGTGAAGCCCCTTTGGTAATACCGGACACGACCTCTCAACAGAGCCCAGAGGAGCATTCAGAGGCACGGCCAGCACTCATTGCCAAGCCAGACCTGCTTCGAGTCTCAGTTCACGGAACGCACCCAAGCAGTTCAGCCACGTTTTGAAACCACAACCCGCCACGCCTGGTCCTGGACGCAGCCTGTGCTCCCCACTTCCTTGAAGGCGTCAATACCAAGAGCACACGGCTTCTCTGAGAAGCAGGGACAAGTCTGTTCACGCGCTGCAGGATGTGTCATGGAGACAGACAAGCCGGGAGAGCTTGGGAACGTGGGTCAAGCGGGTCATCTATTAACTGGCGTGGCACGTAGGCCTCACAGAGGGCGGACACCATGCCGAGACCGGTGCCCAGCTCAACTCGGAAGAGCACCGGCCCCAAGATACAGAAGCAAGCAGCCCGGCGGATTTCCACATTACAAATTATCTTCCACACTCATCCCCTTAATTCTGAAGTAATGAAAGTCAAATTTCCCTTCCCGGCATCTCCAAGAGCCCTGGGAGAGCGGTTCTTTTCTCAGAGTGGAAGAATGAAGACGAAAAGTTGTTTTGTGCTCTCCTGTTAAAGCCCACACTTCCCACCATTCAGGAACCCCCCAATTCATATTCTTTTCAATATCCTTAGAAAATAAAGTTCGTTGTGTTGGCAGGGGATGACAGCAACTTGACAGGTGAGTAAAAGCGATTTTTGCCCTGGGCACTTCTATTAATGTACCAATATATCTAAATTTTTGAAAAACCTCTTTCCCCATGCACTTTTTTTTTTAACAATAGTAGTAGTAGTATGATTCAAACTTTATTTTATTTGAAGCCAGTCTGTTTATCGAACAAAGATCTAGGTTTGGGAAACCATGAACACCCTGAACGGAGAAGTACATGGCTTTTTTTAATTTTAAAATCTTGGTTAAGAGTATGAGCTTGAGCTTCGGGACTTCCCTGGTGGCACAGTGGTTAAGAATCCACCTGCCAATGCAGGGGACACGGGTTCGAGCCCTGGTCCGGGAAGATCCCACATGCCGCGGAGCAACTAAGCCCATGCGCCACAACTACTGAGCCTGCGCTCTAGAGCCCATGAGCCACAACTACTGAGCCCACGTGCTGCAACTACTGAAGCCTGCACTCCTAGAGCCCATGCTCTGCAACAAGAGAAGCCAGCACAATGAGAAGCCCTCTCACAGCAATGAAGAGTAGCCCCCGCTTGCCGCAACTAGAGAAAGCCCATGCACAGAAACAAAGACCCAAGGCAGCCATAAATCAATCAATCAATCAATCAATCGCTCTCAATCTTTAAAAAAAAAAGAATATGAGCTTTGCCACCAGGCCAGCAGGGTCTCAGCCCCAGCTACGCATCAAAATCACCCAGGTAGCTTTTTCAAATGCCAATATCTGACTCCACCCCAGAAAATAAAATCAAAATCTTTGGGCATGTGACACAGTGCAGATAAATCAACCAAACCCTGGCTCTCCCGACATCAGCTGTCATAGGAACAGGCACTGGCTTCACCAGCCACAGAATGTGAGGAGGAATACGCTAATCTCATAGGGCTGTTGCAAAGTTTAAAGAGGTAAGCTCATGTGAAGTGCTTACTTATAGCATGTGCCCGGCTTCTTACAAGACTACATGGATAGTGAACACTGATTCTGGACCGTGTGTGACACTGTGACATCACTGCATAGATGCAAAGCTCTCATGCTGGGCAGTGCAAAGCAGGGGCCCATGCCTGAGCCCCAGTGTCCTCGTCTGTTAAATGGGATAATAACAGCAGCTACCCCGGAAAGTCACTTTGAAGATTCAGCGATGCAAGTTATATAAAGCTTAGCACAACGCATGATATAACACACACCAATACAGGTTGGCCCTCATTACAGGCAGACCTCAGAGACATTGTAAATTCAGTTCCAGACCACTGCAATAAAGTGAATAAATATCACAATAAAGTGAGTCACATGAACTTTTTGGTTTCCCAGTGCATATAGAAGTTGTGTTTACACTATACTACCGTCTATTAAGTGTGCAATGGCATTGTGTCTATAAAAACAATGTACATACCTTAATTTAAAAATACTTTATTGCTGGATCATATGGTGACTCTATTTTTAGTTTCTTAGGGAACCGCCATACTGTTCTCCATAGTGGCTGCACCAATTTACATTCCCATCAACAGTGTAGGAGGGTTCCCTTTTCTCCACACCCTCTCCAGCATTTATTATTTGTAGTCTTTTTGATGATGGCCATTCTGACCAGTGTGAGGTGATACTTCAGTGTAGTTTTGATTTGCATTTCTCTAATAATTAGCAATGTTGAGCATCTTTTCATGTGCCTGCTGGCCATCTGCATGTTTTCTTTGGAGACATGTCTATTTAGGTCTCCTGCCCATTTTTTGACTGTTTGTTTTTTTTTTTTAATATTGAGCTATATGAGCTGTTTGTACATTTTGGAGATTTAAGTCCTTGTCTGTCACATCGTTTGCAAGTATTTTCTCCCAGTCCACAGGTTGTCTTTTTGTTTTGTTTATGGTTTCCTTTGGTGTGCAAAAGCTTATAAGTTTGACTAGGTCCCATTTGCTTATTTTTGCTTTTACTTCTTTTGCCTTGGGACACTGATCTAAGAAAACATTGCTACGATTTATGTCAGAGAACGTTTTGCCTATATTCTCTTCTAAGAGTTTTATGGTGTCATGTCTTATATTAAGTCTTTAAGCCATTTTGATTTTATTTTTGTGTATAGTGTGAGGAAGTGTTCTGACATCACTGATTTACATGAGGCTGTTCAGCTTTCCCAACACCACTTGTCCAAGAGACTGTCTTTTCCCCATTGTATATTCTTGCCTCCTTTGTTGAAGACTGATTGACCATAGGTGTGTGGGTTTGTTTCTGGGCTCTCTATTCTGTTCCATTGATCCATGTGTCTGTTTTTGTGCCAATACTATGCTGTTTTTATTACTTTGTAGTATAGTCTGAAGTCTGGAAGGGTTATGCCTCCAGCTTTGCTTGTTTTCCTCAGGATTGCTTTGGCAATCCTGGGTCTTTTGTGATTCCATATAAATTTTATGATTATTCTAGTTCTGTGAGAAATGGCATGGGTAATTTGGTAGGGATCACATTAAATCTGTAGATTGCTTTGGGTAGCATGGCCACTTCTTTTTTTTTTAATTTATTTATGGCTGCGTTGGGTCTTTGTTGCTGCACACGGGCTTTCTCTAGTTGCAGCGAGCAGTGGCTACTCTTCGTTGTGGTGCGCGGGCTTCTCATTTTGGTGGCTTCTCTTGTTGCGGAGCACAGGCTCTAGGCGCACGGGCTTCAGCAGTTGCGGCACATGGGCTCAGTAGTTGTGGCACATTAACTCAGTTGTTGTGCCTCACGGGCTCTAGAGCGCAGGCTCAGTAGCTGTGGCACATGGGCTTAGTTGCTCCGCAGCATGTGGGATCTTCCCGGACCAGGGCTTGAACCCATGTCCCTTGCATTGGCAGGTGGATTTTTTTTTTTTTTTTTTTTTTTGGCTGTACGTGGGCCTCTCACTGTCATGGCCTCTCCCATTGCGGAGCACAGGCTCTGGACACGCAGGCTCAGTGGCCATGGCTCAGGGGCCTAGCCGCTCCGCGGCATGTGGGATCTTCCCGGACTGGGGCACGAACCCGTGTCCCCTGCATCGGCAGGCGGACTCTCAACCACTGCGCCACCAGGGAAGCCCCTGGCAGGTGGATTCTTAACCACTGCACCACCAGGAAAGCCCAACCATTTTAACCATGCTAATTCTTCTGGTCCGAGAGCATGGGATATCTTTTCATTTCTTTGAATCACCTTCAGTTTCCTTTATCAGTGTTTTATAGCTCTCAGTGTAGGTCTTTCACCTCCTTGGTTAGGTTTATTCCTACATTTGTTTGTTTTGACGCGATTTTAAGCAGGATTTTTTTTTTTTTTTTACTTTCTCTTTCTGATATGATCCCACAATCTCACTCCTGGGCATATATCCTGAAAAGATGAAACTCTAATTCAAAAAGATATATGCACCCCAATGTTCGTAGCAGCACTATTTGCAATAGCCAAGACATGGAAGCAACATAAGTGTTCATCAACAGATGAATGGGTAAAGAAGATGTAGTATATATATAAAATGGAATATTACTCAGCCATAAAAAGGAATGAAATACTGCCATTTGCAGCAAAGTGGATGGACCTAGAGATTATCATACTAAGTGAAGTAAGTCAGACAGAAAAAGACAAACATAATATGATATCACTTATATGTGGAATCTAAAAACTAATACAAATGAACTTATTTATAAAACTGAAACAAACTCACAAACATAGAAAACAAACTTATGGTTACCAACGGGGAAGGGCGGGAGGGGGTGTAAATTAGGAGTATGGGATTAACAGAGACACATCACTATTTATAAAAGAGAAAAACAACAAGGATTTACTGCATAGCACAGGGAACTATATTCAGTATCTTGCAATAACCTATAATGAAAAAGAATCTGAAAAAGAATATATATAGATATATTACATATATGAGAATCACTTTGCTGTACACCTGAAACTAATACAATATTGGAAATCAACTATAGTTCAATAAAAAATATAAATAAATATCAAAAAACTAAAGAAATCCATTATCCAACAAAATGCTGTGTTGCTAAAAACGCTAACCATCATCTGACAACACAGGGTTGCCACAAACCTTCAATCTGCAGAAATACGGCATCTGCAAAGCACAATGAGGTGGCGCACTATAAAACGAGGTATGCCTACACTGCAAACAGTGATACGCAACCTAGAACTCTCCTGCAAGCAGAGGTCAGCGCCCCACTAGAGAGATGGCGTTAAGTGACTTGCCAAGGCTTACCATCTGGTAAGCAGAATCCTCAAAATTTGCCTGTCTTTTCTCCAAAATCCATGTTTCTCCCTCTTCATCGATCGCCGTTCTTACAGGGGCTGGGTTGCTTCCTTAGTGAGGGCTGAAGGCCTTAGCCTGCCATTCGAGCCCTTTACAGATGGGCTCCAAGCAGGCTTTTCAATTGTATCTCCACTTCTATCCACCACTCCTCAAATGTGCGCCATTTATTCTCTCACCTCTGAGCCTCAAGGCACACTTCTGCACGTGCTCCAATCCTTCCCCGCCTCCAGAGCCTGGTCCAGATGCCTCCCCGCCATGATCTGCCTGCCAGAAGTGCACCCCCCTCTGCTGAGGCCCTGTAGCACTTTGTCAATTATCTTAGTCTTTCTGATAGCCCATCCTGCTTACGAGGCATATCTGTCCTAATGGACTGTGGGCTCTTAGGAGGTGGGATTTGTCCTAATTGTGTCTCTTCTGGCCTGCTGCCTTCAGTAATTCAATCTAACACCTTCTGTTTTTAAGTGGGGGTTAGGGGAACACATGTTTGCCATAAATCAACCCGTTTGACTCCTATGAGATGTCACAGACACACTTAACATTATTAATTTTCCATGAGGCTCAGCTGTGAAGTGTTCGGCAAACCGTCCGTGATGAGGTTTTGACAGTCACTCATGTTGGAAATTCAGAGCAGCAGATGGGTGTGGTAACCCGCATTTGGATAAAGTGTAGTTCAGTGTTTGTGCGTTTTCACAAACTGCAACTTTAGATTCATGCATAAAGGAGAGAAAGAATTCAAAATCAAGTTGTGCATTTCAAGGAGCTGTGTTAATGCTTTTAAACGAGAAGCAAACTGAGGGTCATAGAGAGAGCCCTGCAGAGGGGGGCCGGAGCCATGGGATTAAGTCCCCATCTCTGCACCACCTGGGCTGTGACCTGAAGCAGTAAGTCCTCTTCCAGGGCCTCTATCTGCTCAACTGTCAAGTGGGGAAGTTGGACCAGAAGACGTCTGGCTCTTGTTCTAGGTCCAACATTCCAGGACTCCTCGGATACCAGCTCAATGGAATTTGTTGATTCTGGGATTTGTTTTGTGGGACCAGCAGGGATTGAGAAAGCTTTGAGGGTTCTTGGCCCTAGAATGACCTCTGTTGCTGACCAGAGGCCTGAACCTGAAGTCCCTTTGTTTTCTGGATTCATTTGCAGACAAACAGATTCTAAACTGTCTCTGCAATAAGGAAAATGCTGCCCCATAGGAGCAGGGCTTTAGGGAAATAGATCAGGTTCTATTTGTTTTGCAGAAATACATCCAGGCCTTAACGATCTCTTAACTCCCAGCGGGATTACTAAACCTTCGGAGCAGCCCATCCAACTGCCTTATTTTATAAATGGGGAAAGTGAGGCCCAGGGAGGAGAAGTGACTTGCCCAAGGCCGTAAAGGGCGGGGCAGAGCTGAGGCAAGGATCCTGTTCTCCTGGTTCAGGGACTTCCTTTCCTACTGGCCCTGTGCTGTGGAACTTAATGCAGGCGTGGCTGGGCTGGGGAGCCCTCCTGGAAGGAGGGGCTGGATACGTGGAGCCACGTGAACCCCTTATCTCATCTCTCCTGGGGTCGAGCAGGTCAGAGCTGGAGGGGCCCCTGGAGAATGTGTAGTCCTGTGGTCTCCATCCTGGGAGGAGCAGGCAGCAATCCTGGGGTAGGAAAATCTCCATCCCCAACGTGATGGTAGGGTTACATGAGGTCAAGAGGGTGGGACCTTTGTGACGGGATTATAATGCCCTTATAAAAAAGGATCTCACCTCTCCACCATAGGAGGACGCAGTAAGAAAATGGACATCTACAAACCAGGAAGGACGCCCTCCCCAGATACCGAATGTGCCAGCGCCTTGATCTTGGGCTTCCCACATGCAGAACTGTGAGAAATCAATATTTGTTACTTAAACCCCCAAGTAATCTGTTACAGCAGCCCAAGCTGAGACACTAATCTTATACAACCTCTTCATTTTATAAATGAATAGACTGGATCCTAAAGAGGGCAAGTGATTTGTTTAAGGCCACACGAGACCCAGGACATTCTGCTAAACCATGATCCGTTTGTCTTTCTGTCTCACTCCCTTTCTAAAGGGTCAGAAAATTGTCCACCCTTATGGGCACATCCGGAGAAGGTTCCAGCCACTCCAGTCCTCTGCCGAGCCGCTGGAATGCTCAGTCAGGAGGACTTGAAAGATTTCGTGTTTTCAAAAAGCTGAAATCGAAAAGTGCTGTCATTTTCTTGAAATACATTCTTTTGAATAAAATATCTATTCTGGATGCCAGTAGCAAGCTTCAAAACATGTTCAAGATGACATGATTGATAACAAGGGCTTTTCCAAGATGTTTCTAATTTCATCTTCCTGGTTAAAGAATGTGAACTTTCTAACATGATGTACGGCCTAATAAGAAGTGTGCTCCGACCAAAGTTATTTATTTATGCTTCCATCTTTGACAGAAGAATATTAACTACTGAGAAAATCATAAAGCCAATTAGCAAAAGCTGAATAATGTCCATGTGAGAACGTGAGCGTAGAAAACACAAGATACTTCTCATCCGAATGGCAGATCACAGACATTTTCTGCCCTCCTCCGGGAAGCCATGGCCAGGGCACAGCGGCTCCTCTCCCTCCAAGGTGCCCTCAGGTTGGCCTTGATGAAGTCCAGTCTGGGAGCTGATTCTGGGATGCTCAAGAGAGAGTCACCCTGGCCGTTGAATTCCCTCCCTGTGGGACCTGCAGAAAAATGCATTTCTGGGGCTTCCCTGGTGGCGCAGTGGTTGAGAATCCGCCTGCCAATGCAGGGGATGCGGGTTTGAGCCCTGGTCCGGGAGGATCCCACATGCCGCAGAGCAACTAAGCCCGTGCGCCACAACTACTGAAGCCCGCGCGCCTAGAGCCCGGTGCTCCGCCACAAGAGAAGCCACCGCAATGAGAAGCCTGCGCACCGCAACAAAGAGTAGCCCCCGCTTGCCACAACTAGAGAAAAGCCTGCGCGCAGCAACGAAGACCCAACACAGCCAAAAATAAATAAATTAATAAATTTACAAAATAAACACGCATTTCTGCCCATCCTGCTACTCAGCCAGCTGCCCTCCAGCACTGAGCACAGATGAGGAGAACAACAGGGAGAGGCGGAGCTCCAAAGATGGGCGCTCCTCTCCTCTGCTTCCAGAAGGGAGTCTGCTGCTCCAGGGAAATGGGGGTAACAGCCCCCGCCCCCTCATCTCCTCCTACTTGTCTGCTCTTCCTGACAATGTTGCTCCCAGGAGCTGCAGAGTGAACAAATCTTCAGTGAGCACCTACCATGTGCCAGACACCAGCAAAAACACACAGTCCCGGCTCTCCTGGGGCTCCCAGGCCAGAAGGCATCGCGGCAGGAACCCCCTGGGGACTCGGGAGTGAGCTCATAGGCTGAGATGATGCTGTTCCCCGCTCCTCCAGTCTGCCTTGTCTCTGAAGCTGAGGAAAGGAAGTGGGGATGGGGGCCTGACAACAGCTTCCAAAATTAACAAGAGGTTAATTTCCCCAACACAGGCTGCAAATCTCGTGTTATGCTTCGAGAAACGAATAACAAACAACCTGAGATTTCACTTGGAGGCTGTAAATTAGTCTTTCCCCCAGCACCCTGGGCACCAATCTGTCATCTTGCATTCTGTAGCCCAGTGCTAATTTCTAATAATTTCTTGACAAATACTCACTCCACATTAAATACATGACACTACCACGGTGCAGTTCAAGAAAGCAATGGTCTTCAGGCAGAGAAAGACGTCCCTCATCACCCTACTCCCCACCTACATAATTAGCCAATGGTCAGATCTTCCTGGAAACTGACCTGTATGTTTTTTCCATCACAAATAACTGGTCTTTCAAGCAAACGGCCCCTCTCCAACCTGAACCACCAATGGTAACGAAAAACCCAAGCAGGGCTCTCATTGCCCTCTGTCCCCCGACCCCCTCACCTTGTCTACGGGCCTCACTAAAGCGCGGGAATAGGTTTTTCATCAAGACTCCCCTGCCCGGAATTCTGAAGATTCCCAGTCGATAAAGCTGGTTGCAAGAACGAACAGAGGTCAGACGTAGGGTTGTAGAATCCTAGCCTGTCTGAGCTGGAAGGAACCTTGGAGACAGTCCCACACCAGCCCTTGATTTCTCCTTTTCCAGAGAAAGAAACTGCCTCTGCCCACACAGCAATCAATAATAGGGCTGGGGCGGGACCCACCCCCTGCTCTGGGCCACTAGATCCTTTCCACCAAACCACAGCACACTCCACATTCAAGTTTGCTCATTTCCTGGCCCCAATTCATCATTCTGGGATTTAACACCCTAAATAAACTGTGCAGAATTCCCAGGAACTCTTTAAGAGTCCAGTCCCACGTGTGGCATGAAACCGTCAGAAACTGCAGACAAGAGGCTCACACGTGTGACTGTGGATGGCACATCTCTAAACCCCTCCCCTCCAGACTGAAATCTTTGATGTCATTGGGAATCTCTTCTTCCAGGAGAGAGTACACAGAATTTCCATTTCTCCCCAATGACAAGTCGGAGAGTTTGCAAAGTTATAAACTGTTTTTCATGACCAAAAGGATTAGTCTCTCTATATCCCTACCTCATGAAACGCAAGAGGTCCAAGAGATCATTTTCAGCCCAAGGAACCCACCACGAAGTTGAGTGCAAACATCGTCATTCATTACTCAGCTGGATCTTCTTTGAGAGGGATTTCATCATAACACGATTTGGACAAGCTCGCAGAATAATATTAAAACCATAAACTATGTAGAAGTGCACGTGGTGGCAGGCACAGGGTCTAAGTTGGGAACGCTGAAAGTTATTATCACGTTCCAAATTTAGTGTCACAATGTCTAACCACAGCTCATAATGTTACCTATCAGACTGTTCAGGCATCTTTATTTCTTGTCGGGAAAAAAAAGTTGTCTCCTGTCTTGTTGGACAGTCTGAGTATCTATCTTATATCAAAGACAACAAAATATGTAATTTTACGTATTCCTGTACCCATAAGTTTAGTACAAAAGGACTTTGAACTCAAACTGAATACTCTTTTTTTTTTTTTTTTTTTGCGGTACGCGGGCCTCTCACCACTGCGGCCTCTCCCGCTGCGGAGCACAGGCTCCGGACACGCAGGCTCAGCGGCCATGGCTCACGGGCCCAGCCGCTCCGCGGCACGTGGGATCCTCCCGGACCGGGGCACGAACCCGCGTCCCCTGCATCGGCAGGCGAACTCTCAACCACTGCGCCACCAGGGAAGCCCTGAAACTGAATACTCTTGTTCAGAACTCCATTTGTGAGAGTCACAGCAGAGCAGCAAATGAAGAACATTATATGTTACATGCAACTTATCTTGCCTTTTATTTTTTCCAGTGAGACTGAAGAAGAGAAAAAAAGAGTCAGTGTTTATAAGTCACTTCCTGAAGTCTGAAGAATTACCCCTTTCGTCATTGTAATTTGGTGATCAGCTCCTTCAGTGTGTAATAAACTGTCCGTGGGAAATATGGGACTTTTATTTGTCACGGAATTTGCAGAGAATACATCAGCCCACTGGAGCTCTTGGCACCATGTGTGTTTTCTGGGTTTGAGCTTTGATGGTGCACCAGGACCAAAGAAATGGGGCAACGGTACAATAAGCCACACAGAGAAAGACAAATACTCTATGCACTATATGAGACATCAAACTCCTAGAAACAGAGAGGAGAATGGTGGTTGCCAGGGGCTGGGGGAACTGCGGAGATGTTGGCCAAAGGGTACAAACTCCCAGTTATAAAATGAATGAATAAGCCCTGGGGACCCACAGCAGGATGATGACAGTTAACAATACTGTATCATAAACTGAAAGTAGCTCAAATGGTAGATCTTAAATATTCTCATCACAGAAAAAAAAAAGAAATGGCAATTATGTGAGGTGATGGACATATTAACTAACCTCACTGTGGTCCTCATTTTACGACATATACATGTATCAAATCATCACATTGTACACCTTAAAATTACACAGTTTTATGTCAATTTTATCTCAACAGAGCTGGGATAAAAGATAACTAGATGGAGATGAGTATCAGATGACAGGGCTAAGATATGTGGGTACCACCTAAGCACTAGAACTAGGAGAACATCTTCTCCTGGTCCTGCCACTTATTGGGTCTATAACTTGTAGCAAGTTACTTAATAACCCAGATTGCTTCCATTTTCTCGTTTCTAAAACCAGGATAACAATAATAATACCTCCTTCATAAAACTGTGGAAGTACTGGGTTGGCCAAAAAGTTCATATTACAGAAAAACCCAAACGAACTTTTTGGCCAACGCAACAAATGACTAAAAGATCTTAGCTGGGCTTCCCTGGTGGCGCAGTGGTTGAGAGTCCGCCTGCCGATGCAGGGGACACGGGTTCGTGCCCCGGTCTGGGAAGATCCCCCATGCCGCGGAGCGGCTGGGCCCGTGAGCCATGGCCGCTGAGCCTGCGCGTCCGGAGCCTGTGCTCCGCAACGGGAGAGGCCACAACGGTGAGAGGCCCGCGTACCGCAAAAAAAAAAAAAAAAAAAAGATCTTAGCCAACGGGTCCTGGATCATAGTAAACCCTCAAAAATGTTAGCTGTTTCTCTCCTCCTAACACCCAAGGAATCCTTTTCTTCGGGTTCCTAATTTGCCTTTGATATCTTCTCCTTTGGCTTTTCAAACATGAAAGTGTCAAATTTCAGGAAATTGTTGGGTCAAAATCTACACGCGCTGTTAAGACTGCTAATGACTCCAAATTGCCCTTCAAAAATACTAGTACATTTTACACTACATGTGCACACAGAGCTGACAGGCGAAACCAATAAGTAATTTCAAAGACCATGAGAAACGTACTAAGTGCACGGAAGCATCTGCTGTGTATGTATTTTCAATGAAAGAAACTGCAATTATTTTGATAGCTATGAGAAGTGTTTCTATATAAAAAGACATAAACTATCGTGCTTACTCCACTCCAAAAAAAGAAGAGAAATGGGGCGACGATATCATGCCCCTCCCACCCCTCTTCCTTCATCCATTTGTCTTGACCTCACCGTATTTCCGTGAAAGAACAGAAGGCATTAATCGAGTCCCTTCATGGTTCCTTACCAAACCCAGCTTCAGCTGGTCCCACTTCTCCCTTCTTGCCTCTGCTCACAGGTCAGAAGAGGCTCTGTCCTTCCCACAGACCAGTCACTGCACGTGTGTCAGGACCTAGCTCCCTCTAGCCTCTGATCTGCCTTCAAATCTTCAATGTCCAGACATTCCTCCCTGAATTCCACATCCTGCGCCACCCACCACTCCCTCGCCCCCACTCCCAGGATCCCCACCAGTACAAAAGCACGCACCTGAGCCTCCCATCTTGAGCCAAGAACACACTCTCTTTTTTGGGGGGGGAGCATGCCCTGTGGCTTGTGGGGTCTCAGTCCCCTGACCAGGGACTGAACCCAGGCCACAGCAGTGAAAGCACCAAGTCCCAACCACTAGGCCCCCAGGGAACTCCTGAGAACACTCTCCCTTGACCCCACGCCCCCATCTTCACTCAGGAGGCAGCCTCACACCAGCCCTGCTCCTTCACCACCTGTTCATGAACAACCCACTCCCCTGGGGCTTCTGCACCCACAACTCCATGGAAACTGCCCCTCCTAAAGTTACCACGGTACCTCCTTCTTTGCTCGGATTTGAATGACGGCACCCCCCAGCGTTCAGCCCTCAGACCCACTGGCAGACTTCCGCAGCCCCGTGCCCACCCCACGTTCCCTCAGCACTGACCATACCTGAGCGTGCAGTCCCAACGGCTTCAACCACAGGCAACCGCACCCTGCCCGAGGGCCCTTCCTGGTCACTGGAGTGTGCTCAGCTCACACGGGCAGACCAGAAGGGCCGGGGGTCAGTACCTCCTGGAAGCAGCTCTCAACCCATGGCTGACGGGATCGGTGGATGAATACCCCAGCCCCCTCACTGTTTTGGAGGGATAACCTTGAAGCATGTACTACAATACCTACCAGAGTTCCCACACTGGGTTGAGCCCCACTGTGATTATTTAATGCTCTCTTGTCTGGAGTTGCTATGGACCCGAGTCGTGCCCCCCCCCGCCCCCCGCCACAAATTCATATGTTGAAGTCCTAACCCCAATGTGATGTTATTTAGAGATGGGGGCCTTTGGGAGGTAATGAGGTTTAGATGAGGTCATGAGGGTGGGGCCCTCATGATGGGATTAGTGTCCTTATAAGAAGAGACACCAGAGATATCGCTCTCCCCCACACTCCCCCCCTTTCCCTCCCTCCCCACCTTGTAAGGACACAGTGAGGAAGTGACAATCTGCAAACCAGGAAGAGGACCTTCAACAGAACCCAATCATGCTGGCACCCTGATCTCAGACTTTCCACCTCCAGAACTGTGAGAAATAAATTACTGTGGTTTAAGCCACCAATTCTACAGTATTTTGTTATGGCAGCCTGCACTAAGACAGGGTTAGAAGAAACAGACTGAAGCCAGCTGGTTCAAGCGGCGACAACAGGCTAGAGATACGAACCCAGGAGGCCTCGGCAGATAGACAAGTTGATGAAACAATAAAAGGGGGATAAGGTACTTTCTATCTCACAGGGTGGTTGTGAGGATTGAAGCAGATGCCTCACACCCTCCGTTCAGCTCGTGTGAGGGCACATATGAAAGGCTTGGTAAGTGGGACAGTTCTTACTGTTCTTATTTGCAGGTCACACAAGGAAACGTTCTTAGAATCATAAAATCTCGGAGAGATCATCCAGCTCCTTTGCAGGTAGGGAAACAAAGGCCAAGGCAGGAAAACTGACTTGCCTGGCATTTTCCCACCATTAAAGTTTGTTTTTATAAGATTTACAGACTCAGCAGTAAAGAAGGAAGGCGAGATTTAACTGTACCTTGACAGTCAATTAGACAGGAGCGCACCAATAAACCTTCTCAATGCCAAGGCTGATGAGCTTTGGTCCTGATTCTGTGACTGCTTCCCTCGTCTGATGCTGCTGGCCTCTCCTCCTATTGAAACTCTTCTGACTTGGTTTCCATAAAACGACGCTCTCCTGATTTCCTAGGAAAGAAGAGCGACAAGAAAAAAATTAAAAGGCAGAAGGGAAAGTGACTTAGGGTGGGTTCCCTAGAAGCAGAGCCCATGGCAGGATTGGGGTAGCCCTGAGTCCGTGAGGAGGGCTCTCAGGATGCGGGGAGTGAGGGAAGCGGGACAGAGGAGGAGCTAAGAAGGATGCAACCTTGAGCAGAGGCTAGCCTGATCCCGTGGGGAGCCCTGGAGCATGAACTGCACCGAAAGTTGGCCCTACGTGGCAAAGGAAACCAGCATTGTGTGCCTCAAGTTAGTCAGTGCCCTGAACGGGCAGCCACGGCAGGAACAGGGGACGTTCCAGGGCAGCTGCTCATCCGGCAGCCCCCTTTTGGCTGAGGGCAAGTCTGCAAAGAAGGGGGCAGCTGGGAGTCATTAGCACCCAACCTCACAGCCGCTGGTCGAGCCCCAGTTGCATCAAAAGGAAGGGAGGGAGGAATGAGGGAAGGAAGGAAGGATGCATTAAGTGATCACCAGAGAAGTGCTCTAGAGGCAATAACAATTCTCATTATTGCAATCTTCCTGAAAACCCAACCAAGTCAGGAGGTAGGTGTTACTAGCTTCAGTTTATTGATGTGGAAAATTTGGGGGTGGGGGGGGTGTCCGAGATTTCGAAGGAACAATGAAGTGACCCCCAGCCCCAGAAAACGACCAACCAATGTGAGAAAGTGTCAGATTATTCACTTTTAAAGAGCAGCCCACAGAGCCCAAAAGGACCTCAACAAGCCCTAGTCCTAGAATTAAGGAGCAGGTATCCAAGACCTGAACTCCCTGTACTCCTTAACCTTTCCAGGCCTCAGGTTCCAAGTCTGTGAAATGGGCAGGACATGAACTGACTGTGGCAGCCTGAGGGTGGTCTCCAACAACCTCGACACCGTAATCTCTGGGCCCTGTGAATGTTCCCTCGCGTGGCAAAAGGGACTTTGCAGATGTGATGAAATGAAGGACCTTGAGATGGGGAGATGATCTTGGATTATCCAAGCTCTAGATGAGCTCTAGATGTCATCACAAATACCCATACAGAGAGAAGCAGAGGGAGATTTGACACAGAAGAGAAGGCTGAGTGAGGACAGACGATTCAGAGAAGGAAGATGCTAAGCAACTGACTGAAGGAAAAGGCCACAAGCCAAAAGCTACAGGAGCCTCCAGAAGCTAGAAAGGTGAGGAAGTGGATTCTCTCTGGAGCCTCCCCAGAAGGAAGCGGCCCCGCCAACGTGTTGATTCTCAGCCCCAAAGACTCTCTTGGAGCTCCTGACTTCCAGACCTGAGGATAACTTTGTATTCTTTTAAGCCACTGAGTTTGTGGTCATTTGTTACAGCAGCGACAAGAAAATGAATACTGAACATCATTTCACTCTCAGGAAAATTGTGAAACAAGCTAATGTTCCCAAGGCCCGGGGTGAGGCCAGGTTGTCAGTGGAGACCTGGGGGGGGGGGGAGTGGGGATGGGGATTACAGCTCGAGTTGCCCAAATCACAGCTGCTGGAACCCACCGCCTGCCCTGGAGGCTTCCTGAGCGGTGCCACAGCACAACTTCCCGCTCAGTCAGGACCGGGGCAGGAGGAGGATGGAGTTCAGGAAATGTCTGATTGGCTCTGAGTTTGGGGGTTTGCAAATCAGGCATCCTGAGCGTGAATAAGGTTGAGTCTCAAGCTGGGCACTGATCGGGGTGGTGACCTACAGAAAGACCTGCAGGCCTGGAAAACGTGTGCAGCCCCGATGAACAAACACCTGGAACACTCAGGCTACTTCATGGGGCTCCAGGGCCCCAGCTGAGAGCAGGATGTGGAGTCAAGGGAGGAGAGCTGTCCCCCCACCTCTGCCACCAGTTTGCCCTGTGACTTTAGACAGGTCCCCCGACCCTGCTCTCTGGGCCTCCATCTCCAGTCTGAGACAGCAGGGGGGTGACGCGGGTGAGCCCCGGGGAGCCTGCCTTCTCTGATGCTGGGTCATTTCACATTCCTGGTCAGGCCCGCAGCCAGGAAGGTTGACCCCACTGGACGCTCAAGATTTAGAGGATCACAGAGCCAAAGGCTCAGGAAAAGCAAATCCCAGGGCCTCCCAAAGACAGTTAGAGAGGCAAGGCGGAGGACGGACTGTCAAAATATTTTGTCTAAAAACAGGCCGAGGCAGTCTGCAAAACGCATATTGCACACGCATCCCAAACAGACAGAAACGGAGAGGAGCGCGCAGCCCTAAAACAGGTACATTTACAGAAGCAGGAGAAAGTCTTCCTCCGGTGGCCTGCTTTAGCCAAAAAAACACATAAATCGATTCCCAGGGGAGTAAGGCGATTGAAAAGGGATCAGGGGCTCTGGAAGCGTCTCGATGACAGCACTGCCCGACGAGCTTCCAAAACTCCATCTCCAGGGTGTGGGAAGAGAGAAGCCGCTTAACCAGAGTGGAGGGAGCTGGGGGTGTTGTTTGCACCCTGTAACTCCCATGAGAGGAGGAGGAAGCTGAACTTGAAGAGGAAAGTCACATGCTCAAAGTCAGAAAGCTACAAAGCAGCTGAGATGGGATTCAAAATCAGGGCTGTTGAATCCCAAGTCCCCCAAGTTCTGAGCCGCCAGGAAAACTGTGGAGATGAATTCAGATGAATTCCTTATAGTAGGCCAACCTCAGTCATTAACGGAAAGTTCTGGAGGTTCTGGGCACATGCCTAAACTTTGTGATGCTTGTGGTAAAAGGAAGTTATCATGCTGGTCTACAAGCCAAGTGTCCATCACTCTAACAAGGACAAAAACAAGGATGGAAGGATCAAGCACGGCCTAGGTTGGTCCTCCAGGCCCCTCCAAGGCCAACAGGCACTGGCTTGCTCTCAGGAAGGACTTTTTATAAGTCAGAGCTGACGGTGGAATGGGTTACCCTAGAGGTAGTGAGCTTCCCGTCACAAGGGGTATTCAAACAGAAGATCTTTCCAAACCACAGACTTGACAATATCAACCTCAAGGTTTCAGGCCTTTCCCATCTGCCCTGCCCCAACCCCGGTCTCATGCACACCCCTTTTCCACCAGCATCTTCTCTACACACCTGAACTTCTCACTTCGCAGTCTTCAACCACACCGCCCCCTCTGCTGAAATGTCCATGAGCCTTTTCTATACCTGGGGATTCTACAACGCTTTTACAGATCTGCTCAAATGCCTCTCTTTGGCCAGCCACACCCTCAAGCCATTTTGGGGACCTTTCCACTGCATTCCCCTGCAATTGACTTTATTTATCTCCTTCCCCATCTCTTTGGGGATCAGCTAACAGTCATGCCTTTGTTCCCCTCATTACCCAGCACCATGCCTAACTCTAAGTAGGCCCCCGTGCATGGGTTTTGCATAAGAGTACCCAGCTTGTGTGGTTTGCGCTCTCCAGCCAAGCTTGCTGCCTTTCCACCTTCCCAGAGGGAAAACCCAGGCCCTGGCACACCCACAGCCCTGCCCTGGCTGACCGGAAAGCTCTAGGCCCACGGGGGGAAGCGGGGAAGCTTGTGGTCAACCTTGAAGCTAAGACCATAACAATTTTATTTTTAAAATTTTTAAAACTCAGGGAAGAAACAATCGGGAAGCTCAGTTAGGGGCCTCTGGGCTCAGAAATCATAAAAGTCAGTGGTATTTTAAAAATAAGAATACCTTCCTGACGCTCAAGGGGCTCACGGGGGTTCGCTGGTCCCCAGCCATTTGCACTGCCTCCCTCTCACGCATTATAACGGGTCTCCGCAGCCTCGCTCTGAATTTCTGCTGTTCCAACACTGAAGACAGTTCTCTGGCACACAGCCGTGCAGACCAGACAGTGAGTGCGATCCCTCTCCTTCCTCAGAACAGGAATGCAGGGGACTGGCTCTCGGTAAAGAGCCCACGGACGGACGGAAGTCACAGCCCTTCTCTTCACAGAAATTGAACGCGGGGAGCTGCCCAGGGCCCCCTAAGGCAAACCAAGTCCAGTGGAATGTCTCCGATCAAGTCATCCCGTGGAAAACCCCAGCAAGCTCTCACGGGGCCTCAAGGACACGATCAGGGGTGACCTCCAAGTGGACACCAGTGGATTTGATAAGAATGAAAACACCCTACACTGTGTAGCACTTAGCTATTGCAAATGGGTGTCACACACCCCCCTCTCATCTAGTCCTTCCAGGACGTGTCAGAGGAGATGCCATTGGTCTCTCCCTGTGTGACACATGGAGCCTGAGTCCCAGAGAAGGAGAAACAACTCTCCCAGACCAGTTTTACTGATTTCTAACCCCGAGCTCTCCCTTTGATGTCTTGAGAGTTACCACCAGCAGCATCCTTTTCTCGACTCTCCCTCCACGATACCCAGCCCAGGGTCTGCACATAGTAAGAACTCAGTGCAGTTAACCCTTGAACGACACGGGTTTGAACTGCGTGGGCCCACTTACACGTGGATCTGTTGCAGTAGTAAATACCGCAGGACTACACCATCCACCATCGGTTGAATCCGTGGATACCAAGAAACTGTGGACAAGCATGGCCGTTATAAATTATAAGTGGATTTTCAACCGCACAGAGGGCCAGCATCCTTAAACCCCTCCTTGTTCAAGGGTCAACTGAAAAATTTAACTGAGCTCATTTAATTGTATCCCTGTAGTGAAACAAAGAAAAGATGGCACTTGGCTTTGGCACCAATACATTTTAAGGCGCACAGGATAAGGCATTCAGATTGGGGGGTGGGGGGTGACACTGAGTGCTCCACTTACAACCCAGCACAGGCATTCACGGAGCTCATGAACAGAGCCAACTGTACTCTCCTGACCTCAGAACGATCCACCATTTCCCTCGAAGGTCACACAGTGGCCAAGTGGCAGGAGCAGGTTTTGAATCCAGGCCACCTGACCTCAAAGTCCCTGCATCAGCTCCCAGAGGGAGTCTTACTGGCTGCCCATCCCAGCCCCCACTCTTCTCTTTCAATGCCGCTGTTCACCCCTTTCATCTCCATCTCTTGACTTTTAGGTATTTGTATCTTGTTGCTCACCTCCACTGAAATGGTCTGGGTTGAATAGCTTTATATCCATCATTTATACCTTAAAAGAAATGCGAGTGAGTCAAAACATTAGCCCTTCGGGAGGACCTGGGTTTTCAACCATCTCTTCCTACGATCCCTGGCACAGAGATTCAGAGGGTCCCCGGGGGGTGGTATTTCAGACAGGCCCTGCTCTGGTGGCCCTGCCCAGGAAGGCTGCTCGTGGATTTGGCAGGGAGCAAGTGCAGGGGAGTTTTGCAAGGGCTGCCTCAAGGGACTGCAATTTTTAAATCCTCATGAGTGGTGATCCTTGGAAATCGCTTGGAAGTTAACACAGCAAGAAGCACAAACAGCCCGCTCTTTGCAGAGAAATAGGTGGGGCAAGTTCAGTCAGAGGACCGAAGAGGAAATGCGGAGCTGCAATCTGGTCCTCCACCTGATCAGTCTCCCACATGCATCGCAATTCTCCCAGTCAGAGGGAGGAGGATGCCAGGCCTGCTAGCTTGAAGCACTCCATTGGAAAAAAAAACTTTCCATGTGAGGGACTGCACAAACTCCTCTGCCTCTCTCTTCTACCTCTTCACGTGACAAGGCAGAAGGCCATTTATCACCCACGGTCTCGCCATGCTGGGGTCGGCCCACGTGTGTCAGTCAGGAGAGACCAAGGTTAGCTGCTGTAACAACTGCCCCACGCTCAGTGGCTCACCCCCACAAAGGGTTTGTCATTTCTACACTCAGGGCAGGAGAAGGGAAGGTAGCGAGTCACACACTAGCTCTTAAAACTGCCCTGAGTGACACCATAAGCATTGCATTGGCCCCAAGCAAGTCAGAGGCCCTGCCTGACTTTAACCGGTCGGAGAAGTACAATCCTACCGTTTGCCCAGAGGTAAACAAAATATTTGGTGAGGGGCTTCCCTGGTGGCGCGGTGGTTGAGAGTTTGCCTGCCGATGCAGGGGACACGGGTTCGTGCCCCGGTCCGGGAGGATCCCACATGCCGCGGAGCCATGGCCGCTGAGCCTGCGCGTCCGGAGCCTGTGCTCCGCAGCGGGAGAGGCCACAACAGTGAGAGGCCCGCGTACCGCAAAAATAATAATAATGATAATAATATTTGGTGAATAGCGTGAAGGACTATAGCACTGTAACAGTAATAATAACTGTGATAAAATATTCAAAGAAGCTGACGTTTACTGATATTTACCACATACCAGGCACTGGGTAAAGTGCTTTCTACCCTTTATTCCATTTAATACTGGAATGGATGCTGGTGAAGTGAAGGGAAAATACAAACAAGGTAGATGCTAATATTAGCCTGAATTTATGGATGAGGAAATGTAGGCTCATGAATTCAAGGGACTTGCTTGAGGTCAGATAATTGGAAAATGGTGGATCTGGGACTCGAACCCAGGACTCCTGAGACCATGCCTGCTAATTACTACCCTGCTCCCAAATACATATTTAGGGCCCTCCAGAATGGTGGAAAGGCAACTACACCAACTTTGAGACAGAAACACTGCTTTATTATCCTAGCCCCCATCAAATGTAGCAGGTGGTCTCCAGGTCCAGGAACAAAGTGCCTTCCTTTAATCAAACAGATTCAGGTCTGTCTCTCATCCACCCAGCTGCCCGTGGTGTGCCAGACCCCACACCAGGCAGGTGTAACCTTTATCTGCCTTGATTCTCAACATGCACCTGGCAGGTAGGTCCCTCTGTCCCCATTTTGCAGCTAAGTAACTTGAGGCACACAACTAATTAGAGCAGTTTTGAACCCAGCTCTAGCTGGCTCTGAGGCTTGTGATGACCAAGGAAGACCTCTCCACGGGGAGGTCAGCCCAGGCGGGTGTGTGATTGTAGAGGACCGGCCGGGCATGGGGGTGGGGGTGAGAGCAGGGGAGTCCCTGAGTTCATATAAATGTGGGTGTACTTCTTCAGCCCAGCCCCTCCCCTCCTCACTCCAAAGGGAGTGAACCCTAGACAGGGTGGCCTCTGCCAGATTGTTAAAAGCCCCCACTGGTGACTCCTTTCTCTTGGGGTAAGGCATCTCTGCATCTAGAAGTCTTCTCAGGAAGACAAAACATTAAGTCCCTGTCAGGCAGTGCAGTACAAGGAAAGCACGTGGCTTTGGAGCTCAGTGCAAATAACATCTATTCCACTTGGAAGCTGTGTGACTTTGGGCAAGTCACTTAACCTCTCTGGGCCCTGGTTGCCACAAAATGACAGAGTTGGGCTGCATCTTCTTGAGGATCTCATCCCTGATCATGTTTTAAGAACTAATGATACTCTGATGAACTCAAGCAAAGGCCAGGGGGTGAAAAAAGTTCATGGGCGAGTCAGTGGATGAAACTCCACGCGACGGTGGAAAGCAGCTAACGGTTACAAGCCACTCCTCTGTTAGGGGTGGCTGCATTGAGCACATGACCCTCATTACTGCATGTGGTTCTCTCTACCGCCCCGTGAGAAAAGAGCTCTTATTATCCACAGTTTACCAGGCAGAAATCCATAGAGCGGGACTAGTCCCCAGGCCTGCAGAGACCCAAGTATGTGCTCAGCAGCAGAGAGCTAAGTGCGTTTGCAGGGGAAGGACTGTGAAGGGATCTCTTCCCCACTGCTTTTGGTTGCTAGTCTAGTAATTGCAAAAATAATACAAGCTCATCCTAAATTCTAACAATATTTATATTTTAAGTGAGCATCTTATCCCCCGCCAGCTAATTCTACTCCAAACAGGGGTAAGCTCTATTAATGTTTTCGCGAGGTTCCTTCCAAGTTTTCTCGATGCCTCTACATAGGATTATACAAAGTAGGATTTGTTCATCATTTACTTACGGCCTGCTGACAGTAGTAATAATAGTCACATTTACAGAGCCCTTCCTGAGGCCAGGTTCTATACCAGGTGCTGAGGACAGCTGTGAACAAGAGACACGACCCCCACTCTGGGGGGCCGTCAGAAATACTCTGCAGCTTACCTTGTCCCCCACTTACCAAATTACGAATCACCCCACTTATCCCACTTACATCCTGGGCTGTCAGGCAAATCACGAGATCTACCACACTTTTTTAAACGGAAAATCTCCTTGTGTTTTGTTTTGGTTTTTTTGCGGTACGCAGGCCTCTCACTGTTGTGGCCCCTCCCGTTGCGGAGCACAGGCTCCGGTCGCGCAGGCTCAGCGGCCATGGCTCACGGGCCCAGCCGCTCCGCGGCATGTGGGATCTTCCCGGACCGGGGCACGAACCCATGTCCCCTGCATCGGCGGGCGGACTCTCAACCACTGCGCCACCAGGGAAGCCCTCTCCTTGTGTATTATAAGTGTACTGCCCTCGGTTCAACCAACCCTGTACTGATGAATATTTAGGTTATTTCCAATTTTTTGCTTTCACAAAAAAAAAAAATCCACATTTTTAATGCACTCATGCTAGCACTTACATAAAGTTGATAGATTCCTTGAACGTAAATGTTTATTTTATCTAGACGATAGTCTTTTCATGGTGGGAAGCTTTGGAGTGGACAGCAGGTTCCAAGCAGGACTAGGGGGGCACCATCTACCCCTTAGGGGATTGGGCAGGAAAAGCTGCCACCGAGCTTCTCTCCTTCATTACAGAACTGAACTCTTAATAGAAAGGGCACATCCTGACCTTGAAAATCCCCCTTCAGCCCTTGCTGATTTCCCATTCATGGGCACATCACCAGCTCATCACGATAAATGGCCTCCATCTACTGCGGGGATAGGGAAAGCATAACCAGAAGAAGGATCAGGTTCAGGCGGAGGATAAACAGCCGTTGCTCGTCACCACAAAGCGATGGAGCTGCTGACCCGTGGCTCCCATCCCCTGACACTCACGAAACCCAAAGCCAGCTCTCTGGTCCCTGAGGGCAGGGCTCAAGGCGGGCACTTCTCTTTCCCCCACCAGCGGTTACACCAAGAGCCTGAGTACATTGTTAGTGCTGTATCAATACTCCCTTGGAACGGCCTGATTACTGACAAGTGTTAATTACACCTGGAATGCACACGTGGTGGCTGGGCCTCTGAAAGAGACCATCCTCCCGCGATCCTACTAGGTAGGAAGAGAGGGCAAATGCGGTGTTATGGGAGTACTTCCAACTATTCCAGCAATGGGGGTGGGTCTGAGAAGGCATCCTGGAGCGACAGAGGCTGGAAGTGGGACGGAGGAGTGGGGAGAATTTGGATAAACACAGATAGGAGGAGAGGGCGTGCCAGGCAGAGGAAGGACCCAGACAAAGATAAAAAGCCTTAGGCAGTGCCCTGCGTCTCATCGGCGCTATGCAGGGATGTGCTAGGGCCAACGCCGGCCACCAGAGGAAAGCTCGCGTGTTGCCAGCCCAAACATTACTGCTTGAAAGAGCGGGAGTCCGTACACCAAGGCAATCAGCAAACACTGTAAATCAGGACTTTCCTTTTTCAGCAGGTTTACCAGCACGCGACTCTACATACGCGTACTCTATTATTACAGAAAGCCACAAAAGCATTTAAGCAGGAGGATGACACGGTCAGGTGTGCATTTGTAAAAGGGTCACTCTGGGGCCAGTGTGGGAGGGACAGTTTGGGACAGGAGTGGAAGTAAGGAGACGGCCGGGAGGTCCCTCCAGTTGTCCAGGAGAGTGATGTGGAAAGGAGGCAAGGGACAGTGTCTATTTAAGAGGGAGGACTGATGCCTTGGTGACTGGTGGGATGTGCAATGTGGGGGAGGGGGAAGGGAGGTACCAAGGCCATCTGAGCTTTAAATGATGAAAAACCTTTCTCCACTTGGCAAATGCCTGGCCTTCTCCACCTGATCTCCCACCTCCCCAAAGGAGAAAGAAGATATGTGAGGTTGTTTCTAGAAAACTGCGAGGGGCTGGTCTGGTGCAGGCTGGCAGGAGAAGGGAGACTTCTTACTCTTAGCCTAAGGGAAGCAGTTTCCTCCTTCATCACCTCCTCCCCTTCCCTACCTCCTCCTCACTCTGCAACAAAGCCCTTGTAAATCTGAGGCACAGATATACTTCAGCACTGCAGGTCCAGCCCACCATTTGCGCCTCTGAGCCCCGCAGACACAAACACCCAAAGTTATGAGCAGTGCCGGCCATTAAATCTTCGCCAGACATGTTTCTGATATAATCCTCTCCCTGCACTGTCTGCCTTGGGGTATAAAATCCAGGAAATTTGAGGAAAAAGGAAAGGGCTGGCTGTAGAGAAAGCGCACTGGCTGCAGAGATGGACCCGGGGTGGAGCTTTGCTCTGTCTCTGGAACCTCTCAGAACCTCAGTCTCCTCTTCTGAAAAATGGAGCTGCGGGACCTCGCTGATGGCGTGCAGGGGACACGGGTTCGATCTCTGGTCTGGGAAGATCCCACCAGCCACGGAGCAACTAAGCCCGTGCACCACAACTACTGAGCCTGCGCTCTAGAGCCCGCGAGCCAAAACTACTGAGCCCGTGTGCCACAAACACTGAAGCCTGGGCGCCTAGAGCCCATGCTCCGCAACGAGAAGCCCGCGCACCACAATGAAGGGCGGCCCCCACTCACCGCAACTAGAGAAAGCCCGCATGCAGCAACAAAGATCCAACGCAGCCAAAAATAATTAATAAATAAATAAACTTATCTTTTAAAAAAACAAATGGAGCTGCACTCTCCAGCTCAGAGGATTGTTGTGAGAAGGAAATGAGGAGTGGTAGGGTGGGCCCCGCACACGGAGCCTGACAACAGCAGGTACCCACTCTGTGTAGCTGGTCAGGGGAGAGAATGTGGATTCTGGAGACAGACAAGCCTGGGGTCTGGCCAGCTCTCCAGCTGGCTCTGTGCTGTGTGCCTCTGGGCCATTTACCTAACCTCTCTGGACTGCAATCTCCACCTTTATGGTTATTGTCTTGGGCCAGCCAATCAGCATCCACGCCTCAAGTAGCCTTATCTGTAAAATGGGGCAATGCTGTCTGCTCATCACAGAGTTTAGGTGAGACCCAGCCTCACATAAAGGTGCTTTAAGAAACCCTCACACTACACAGATGCAAGATCTTATTCCAAAAAAATCTTTGACATATTTTGGCCGAGGGAGGAAGAATCTGTAAAGCACAGAAGGCACTACCTGCTGCGGCTCCCAAGCCCAGACGCCAACACTCGCAAGTGTCCATCACGTCGGCACCCTGAACACACACTGCGGAACCCCTACTCTCCAGTCACCGGCTACACAGACGTGAATGCACAGCCCCCGATACTGAGGGCCCCATGCCCTGGGCCACACAGACAAGTTGACAGGTTATGTCAGCAAGCAAGTTCGCCAGAGGACAGAGCCAGATGCCTTGAGAGCACAGAGCAGGGCAGCTAACTTTCGGGAAGCACAAAGAGAGGATGAAACACGCCCCCCACTGCTCACCCTCCACACCTGAATGGCGGCCTGGTGCAGACAGGTGAGGCGAGATGCTCAGATGGTCACGAGTGTAGACAAGGTTCTAACTCAGCCCGAGGGACCTCCAGCACCCCAAACCTGAAGTGAGGGAAGCCCCCACTCCTGGGAATGCTTAAAGGTAAAACGTCCCTGCTGCATGGAGCATGTGTTATTTTTGTCACCAGTATAAGGGACCAAGCCCTTCCCAGGTGCCAGGTGCTGTGCTACCTTGGAAAGCCCCGGCTCCTGCTTCAGTGCCCTTTCCCATGGAGTCACGAAGCATTTGTCCTGTGAGGCCAGCCTAGGCTGCAGTGGGGGAAGACTGGCCTGGCAGGGGGCTGACCTGACCTGACCTGCGCGGCCACACCAGCTGGGAAGCCCCTCCTGCCCGGCCTCTCCGGTCCTGACCTTGTCTGTCAGATCAGGGCCCCCTGCACATGCCCAAGGGCCTCCACCGCCTCGTCCTCTCCCAGCACCTCCTGCAGAGAGGCAAGACCCCACCTTCCTCACAGGTGTCCGCAGAACCCCTCACTCTGCTGGGGAAGCCACGTTTCTCTCTTACCATCAGAGTCCTGCCTTGCTTTTTATCCTTTAATAAGGTTACAGTAGGGCTGGGGGGGGAGACGGAGTTTGGCCTCAGGCTACATCTGCCCTTCATTTAAAACCACCCTGACTCCCGCCAGGATGGAAAACAAGTCTCCGAGCTTCTCTTTTATAGTCTTTGTTAGATCCAAATCCAGAGTTATTTTTGCCCTTAGATCCTATCAGCCTGGAGCCCATTTGCCTGCAGAAACGGACCCTCTTGCTTAAAAAGCAAAACTTCACCCGCGGCACGTCAACCAGCCCAACTCTCGCCCATCCCAGGCTCCTGGGAGCAGCCTCAAACTTACAAATGCCATTTAAGAAAATCTTTTCTCTCCTCCAGGAAGCTTCAGGCTCCCTCCACTGCCCCTAAAACCTGCAGCATCCATTCTCTTCATTCTCAGGCGGGCATGCAGTTTCGGATTAGAAAATGTGTTTCTATTTTTCACTAAAAATAGACGGAGGGGGAGCTTGTTGTCTTTAGTTACACCGGGTCGCCTGACAAAGAGCATCTGGACAGAGGCAAGGCACGTTGAAAGGGGAAACGGTCGTTTCCAACAGAATAAAAGACAGAGTAAGAAAGCACCTCCAACCCAGCAGCGCTCAGAGGGAGCTTTCCTCCCCTCTCCCGGCGCTATCCGGGCCCTGACAGTCTTGTGCTATTAATTTACCAGGCTGGGCCCAGACCCCAAGGCCAGGCCCGCCTGCTGAGAGGCAGAGCTAAAAACAGCTCCAGCCTCTGAAAGGGGCCGGCTGAGCGTCTAATCGCTCAGCTTTCTCCTTGCCCTCCCTGCAGACTCCACTCGGGAGACAGGCCGCCTGGAGAGCAAAGGCGTGCTTTGATTTGGAGAGGAAGAAAAAACGAAGGTTGTGAGGTGTGGAGACAAAATCGTCCAGGCAACCGATGGGAAAATGCCTCTTGGCTGCCACCGGTGCAGGTGTGGCTCCTTTTACCACGGGGGGGGGGGGGCGCGGTGAGGGGTGCCGCTTGCATTGGGAGCCTGGGAGCAGCGGAGTGGGACGTTATCACCCATCCCCGTGTCCCGGTCACAGAGGAGCCCTGGCCACGGCTGTGAGAGGTTTCCCGTTATGAAAGAAAGTTAGCAGGTGGCTGATGGAGTTCCTTAGATCCTTTGTATGTTTCATTTGGGCCAGGATGGGGAGGGAATAAGCATTAATCGTGTGCATTCGGCAGAAGGTTGCCAGACCTTCATGCATCCACGCATTCCCTTAGCCTGCATTTATTATTAATAAGCGTGGCACCATTAGCGGGTTTCCACTGTGGACCAGGTGCTATGCTAAGCGCGTTCCCTTGGGTATCTGATTCAGGCCTCACAGCTTCCCTGTAACAGGACATTATTACCCCCATTTTACTGATAATGAAGCAGGCTCAGGAAAAAGACAGTGGCTTGCCCCAGTCTGTAAAAGCAGAGATCCAAAGCCAGACCTGACCAACTCCGAAGTCCAAGCTCTTTACCATGAGGATCTCCTGCGTCCCTGTGTGGTCTCTCTACCTGGCCTTGTGGTAGTGCTTGAATAAATGTCTGATGAAAGAAAGATTTCTGGAATGACATATTACAGGTTCAGCCTGGACATATGGGTACTAAAAACTGGATTCTTTTCTCACCTCTCACTGCAAGACTCTCCTGGGCAGAGGGTAGCAGAGAATTCAGGCTGAGTGAACTTCCACCCAGGCCAAGAAGAGGGCTGGCCAAGGGGACTCTATTAGCAAAAATGGTCCAGTTCTCTACCCCTCTTGTGACCGCATCCTTTGCAAAGTGATTCAGCAGTTCATCTGATCTTGAGACAGTGTCTCTTTTCCCATCCCTGAATCTGGGCTGGTCTTGTGACTTGCTTTGGTTAACAGAATGCAGAGAAAATGATGCGCAGAACCTGGGCCTCAAGAGGCTTGTGGCTCCTGCTCTCTCTTCCTCTGAATCTTGCCGTTATCATGTGACAGCCCTACTGGCCTGATGCAGGATTAGAGGCGTGGGTCCCAGTCACCCCCATGACCCTAAGCCACAGCCTTCCAACCACCACATAATGAGGCCACTGTAGACCAGTCTAACCTCCAGCCAACCTGGCACCTGACCACAGACAGATAAGTGAGTCCTGCCAAGACCAGAACTGCCCAATGGACGCCAAAGTGCCGACCTGCAGAATCATGAGCTAAATAAATGTTGGTTGTTTAAGGCACCAGCTTTCGGGGTGGCTTGTTGCCTAGTGAAAGCTAACTGGCACATTGCTCATCTGTTTTCTAAAGCCACAGGACATGTGAGCAGAGGTGAGAGTAGCCCTGATGCCCCAGGACCCACCAGAGTCGGGCTGTTAAACCAAGGATGTTTCTGGACCCCTGGGTCTCACCTGTAACCTCTTGTTTATCTCTTTGCTACCTCTTCCCCTATTGGATCTAATTTTGAAAGAAAGAAAAGATCGCAGATGGAAGGCAGAGAAGGGAGGCCAAGATCTATCAGGGGGTCAGTGTGGAGGGAAGGAACGTGACACCATGAGTTGGGCGTCCCTACCGCTCTAACACCCACACGTCACAGTCTGTGCCCCAGTTTTTTTCACCCGTGTGACATCAGACTTTTGTAGTGTACGTATATAAGGGAAGACAGTGTGTGGGGAAGCTCTGGACCATGGGGAGAGGAGAAGCAAAGCCAGAGACCCCAAAACTCGACCCTGTACTAGTTTCCTAGGGCTGCCGTAATGAATTAGCACAGACTTGGTGGCTTCAAACAACAACTTTTCTCTCATAGGTCTAGAGGCCAGAAGTGCATAGTCAGGTGTCAGCAGGACTGGATTCTGCTGGAGACACTGAGGAAGGACCCCTTCCATGTCTCTTCCTAGCTTCCGGGGGTTCTTGGCATCCTTGGCCTGTAACTGTGTCACTCTGCCTCCACCTTCTCATGGCCTTCTTCCTGTGTCTCTGTGGGTCCTCTCCTATTCTTATAAGAACACTAGGAAT
The DNA here is from genome assembly GCF_059928025.1 of Delphinapterus leucas. NCBI lineage: Eukaryota > Metazoa > Chordata > Mammalia > Artiodactyla > Monodontidae > Delphinapterus > Delphinapterus leucas. Next base: position 40,997,962 of record NC_143148.1, read on the forward strand.
TGGGGTTAGTGCCCACCCTAGATCCAGGATGACTTCACCTTGAGATTCTTACCTAATTATACTTGCAAAGATCCTACTTCCAAATAAGGTCACGTTCCGAGGTTCTGGGTGGACATGGATTTCGGGGAGACGCCATAGCGCCACTGCCTGCCCCTCATTGCTCCTGGAGGAGCACGGCCTGCAGGGACATTGTCCAAGGAGCCACCCCCACTCCAACCAGCCCACATCCATTCTTGGGGTGGTGCTTATTTATGCTCCAGGGTTTGTCCTTATCCAGCACAAGCCTGAGATACTGGGGACGCAGTCCCATCCCAAGTGCTCCCTTGTGGCCATCCTATTGCAGAAGGGCAGCGCTCACACCCTGAGCTTCCCTCCCAGACACGCCACTGGCAGAAATGAGGGCCTGCCTAACAGTTCTCTTGTTTCTAAGGAAAATGCAAACAAAGATGAAAGCTGAAAACAGAGCTTTTGTTCCTCAGATCCAAGAATGGCCTAGGGGACCACCTGCAGGAGCCACAGGAAAAGCCCTGCCGGCTCTCCCTGGGAGGAACGGCCCCGAACCCTGCATGGTGAGGACAGGCCCACAGCCTGGCCTGCAGCCAAGCCGACATTTAGCCATCCTCCCACTTATTCTCCATCATGTATGCACAGGGCTGGGCGCTGGGACATGGTTCCTGCCTTTCTGGAGCCCAAGTTCCAGCAGCAGGAACAGACAGGACCACTCAGGATAGGGTAGGTAGGGGCTAGCCCAGGAGGGAAAGGCTTCTCATGGAGCTCGTGCCTGCGGGACCCTGAGAGCACACAGCAGGTGGCGAGGGGACAGGGCAGTCACAGCAGGAGGCCTAGCTGGTGCGCACGCGCGGTAGGGCCAATGAGGACCGCGCACCCCAGAATGGCGCGTTCCTGTAGCAGAGGGTGCGAGCGTCGATGGGCAGAAGCAGGAGGCCACGGTGGGAAGGAAGTTTAGTGCAAGCGTTATCCTAGACTGGGCACCCTGGGACCTGGCAGTGGACAGTGACAGTAGCCAGGACCCACACACCCTGTTCAGCCCTGCCCCTGGGGCCCTGGGAAGATGCGGATTCAGAGAGAGGCTTAAATTACGAGATGACACCAAGGGGTGTGATTCACCCCGCAGGAGCCAGGTCACTAATTCCCTGGTTCAAACCTGACCCCAGGAAAGATGCATTCAGAAAACATCAGAAGCAGCAACATTACAACTTCCCAAGTGCTTCCCTCGAGGCCCATCTGCCTCCCAAATCAACTCCCGCTTCGGGGAGGGAAGGCGGACAGCAGGGGGACAGAAGTCTTAGGAAACCTCACCAGGGGAAGCAGTCTGGCCCTTGATTCTGCCCGTTCTTACCGCATCCCTTGACATTCCAAATAGGCCATAACCAGACTTCTTGGAGCCTGAAACAAACCTCAAAAATCCCAAATTCTGGACTCGACCCACACACACAGTCCATCAGGCTTGCTCTGCCTATCTTCCCATCTTGACCTCTGCTGCTGGGACTTAACATCTCCAAAGCCTGAGGCCTGCTTTCTTAGGAGGCCTCTAAGGTTAGCCAGGAAGATCCCACCCAGCTTAAGTGCTATCAGCTCCTGGAGAGGTAAACAGAACTTGGAGAAAAATCCAGACGCTGTCTGCCTCCCCACCCTCAAGTTCTTTTTCACATTATACTTGCTTGAGATTGATAATGTCACACCCCAGCTATGGGATCTTTGTTTAAGAAGCTTTGCTGCTACTTGGCATCATTCCCTACAAGCTCCAAGACTCTCTCGGCTCTAGACCTTGAACACAAGCCTTGAACTAGTAATGAGGGGGTGGGAGTTAGTAATTGGCCGGGCCAGAAATGCAGGGCTTGGGGACCTCCTGGATGGAGGGGGACCCACAGTGGAAGGCAGGTTCCTACAGGCAGGTTAGAGCTGCACCATAAGAGGGCAACACCTCAGAGAAGGAAAAGGAGGATGACGGGGATGCCCCAATCTTGCCATCACGGCCAGCCTTGGTGACCAACATAGAAAATGATCAGATTTGTCCAGTATGTCCTCTGCCTTTGTACATGCTAGACCCTCTGCCAGGCACATCCCCCCCTCTTCTCTGCTTAGAAATCTCTTCTTCCAAGATGTAGCTCAAAGGTCACTTCCGTGAGAAGCTCTCATGACTCCCCCAGACCCAGTTATCCGTCCCCTCCTCTGCACTCACACACCACATGCAGCCTCCTCTACAGAATTCATCCTCGATTTAGATGTCTGACCTTTACCTCCTCCAAACTGGGCTGTACACTCCTCCCTACAGGGTCCCAGACTTACTCACTGTTGCATCAAGACTTCTCATGGAGCCTTGCCTTTAGCTGGTGCTCAGCAAGTTCGGGGGGAGGGAAGGAGAGAGGGAGAGAGAGAGGGAGAGAGGGAGAGAGGGAGAGAGGGAGAGAGGGAGCGAGGGAGGGAGGGAGGGAGGGAGGGAGGAAGAGGGAGAGATTCATTCAAATGATGAATATTTGTAATTTAAAAGAAAAAGCATAGGAGCTGCATCTTTCACCTCACTGTCAACATTCCAGTAGGAAATAATATCTTTATCACTGCTGACCTCGATCTCCAGCATCTAGGAGATGCTCAAGGGCTCCCCTGACACCTGCCTCCCCAGAGGAAGGGCACTGGTGAAAGCCAGGGTCTCCGCAGTGTTGACAAGGAGGTTGTCTGTGTATAAGGAGAGAAGTTAACACCTTGGAGGAGGCCCCTCCTGCCCCTTCGAAGGCAAAGAGGAGGCAGAGGGAGGCGCATGGAAGAGAGCGCAGCTCACAACCAGCTGCCTTTGTGCTTAGCAAAATCACCCTTCCACACTCACTGGGCCCCACCTCCAAGGTATTGAGACCAGGGCCCGATATTACCATGACAGGGACTCCCCTTCCAGCATCTGTGGCCCCTGAGATCACTAGGGTAATGGAATGAAACAAAGGTAAGTCTGGCTCTCAGCAGCTGGGAAGTATTCTTGGTCCCACCTGCCCACCTGTCAAGCAGGGAAAGGCAACCACTGCCTGAAGTCCAGCTCTGGGGGAAATTGGGACAAAGGTTGCATTATGTCAAATTTCTCTCTCTAGTAATTTCACCCCTCCCCAGGTTTTCTCCCAGCTTAGCTCCCCTCCCGTCACCATAGCAACTCACATCCCCTGACAAGGGTCAAGGGCATCGGCAGGAACTATGGGAGAGGGGAACACGTACACACAGTCTCCACAACCAGCACCCATGTTCACCCTCAGAGGGCCCAGCTGGCGATCTGACCTTTTTCAGTGGGTTCTTGGCACCTTGGATCACATAGCACCTGCCCATGAACTGGGAAGATGTCCCCAGTCCTTGATGTCCCCAGAAATCTGTTGAGGGTGACATTTACAGGACCAGGGAAAGCTGTTCAGGACTTCTGCATAGATAAGTGCTAGAAGCTGGAGGTCAAGTTGCTCTAATTAACACTTCTTCTCCATCTGTCCTCTCCCACCAGATGAGGCCTCCCCCCTCTGTCAAAATGCACGTCCTGATTTCTTAAGCAGCATGACCCAACGAGAACTGCACTCCCTCGGTGTCTCAGAACACAGTCCTGCTTGGCACGTAGGTCTCCATAGTTCAGAAATATTTCTGACTTATTGATCCTGGTTATGGGGAAATTCCCAAGAAATAATCCTTTGCTAAGATTTTAGGTAAAGCTGGATGCTTTTAAGGGGCCCCTCGAATGACAAAATTCACACCAGGCGGAAAATCCTGAGGCCCAGCATGAGAAAATGATGGGTCAGTGACAGTTATAAACCGACTCCACCCTGGCAAGCACCCTGGGTTGCCCTGGTGATAAGAAGGACAGAAACAAGATGAGGGTATGAACTGTTGCAGTGGGTGAAAAGGTTTCTTAGATAAACTTTAGTGAGACAGCCACAACTGATCTTTCATGCCGCTGCCAACATCCCGAGATAGCAGTTGTCCTGAGGCTGTGAGATCACCCCCCTCCCCAGGCCTCTTTCTTCTGCATTTAACTCAAGGACCACGGAAGACACGGTCTCACTATAATAGGGCCCTGAAACACATGTGAGGTCCACAGTGGCTCTCTTTGATGGGTATCAATAGATAAGGCAAATCCCAAAATTCTCGGAAGTGTCCTTGTAGATCTGGGGGAGATTGCAGGAGCCCTGTTCTGTGGCTGCCAAGTTTCTGAGGCCGGTTGGACTGCAGGGTATTACTGCAGAAAGCGGTGGCTCTCCACAGCAAGAAGGCAGGTCTGGGCTGACCTGGAGAACACAGGGAGGGGGTACGGGACAGTGGGTCATAGGCCTGCCCAGATGTCAGACCCCACTCTCGAGCAGCTGCTCCGCGGAGCCGCCGCATTTCTGCTGAGTGAGAATCTGCAGGCCATGGCTCCCCCAGGCACCCAGGTCCGCAGCACAGAGGACCACTCAGGGATGCCGTCCAGGCCTCCATTTCTCTTTCCATCAGAGACAAGGCTAAGAGTCACTTCTCCATCAACTGCTGTGATACTGAAAAGCTGCCGGGGTTCAGGGCCCAGGATCTTGCTGGAGGTGGACCCCCTGGAGAAAAGTGGGCTGGCATTGTTCTCTGAGGTCAATGGTTTTCAAACTGCTCTAAAGTGCCCCCCACTCCAGACAGACTGAAGGGGCAGAGCTGACAGCCCCCATCCCCCCTTCCACTGCTCACCTCACTTTTCTGCATTTTACACATTGAGTGTGTCTGCAGGGGATTTTTGTTTCAAAACGAGATTCCACTACCTTAAAAAAAGTTCGGAAACCCCAGTTTTGGATTTCCAAGGCAAAACAATGAGCCATTTCTGGCTTTTACTGTCCCTTGAGCATTAGGGTTTTGTAATTGCATTGCCTTTTTCTGTATTATTTTTAAAAATTATGAAAACTGGGCCATCAGACCAGGCTCTGCAGACAGTCGCAAACTGGGTCCTGGGCTCTGCAGGCTGATTTATGGTCACACGGTTATTTGTACGCAGAACACCTGCCCTCAGCAATTGTGGCTTAGCTCTCCTGAGGTGCAAGGGATGTGCAAACTGGGAGATATTCCTAACCCGTGTGTGTGTGTGTGTGTGTGTGTGTGTGTGCGTGTGCACGTGTGTATGTAGGCATGTGTGTACAGTGGTGGCAGGGAGTGCATACTTTACGAGTATCTGTTTGGACCTTCTCCCCTGCGTTTCCCTAAGCTGTTCCCTGAATTCCAACCCTCTGCATTCCAGGAATCAGCCCATCTAATTCATGGAGCCAGTCCTGGTTTGGGAAAGAATGAGGAGGGTCCCCTGCCCATTGACCCTGAGGGCCCACAAGGCAGAACTAGGGCCACCTAGAAAGTTAGAGAGAGGTCCACCGAGTCCCGTGGAAGGAAGACCCCATGGCAATGAGAGCCGTCGGGGAAACAAAGGCAGGAGGCTTGCCTACTCCCGGCTCCTGACCCAGGGCCCCATCTCCCCCCACCACGCCTGGCAGGAAGCAGGGAAGGGCTCAGGGCATCCGCTGACAGTGTAGTGAGCGAGGCAAGGATGGGTTTGAGGGGATCCATGCCTTCTTCAAAGGGGCAGGGGGTTCTGCCTCTGCAGCTCAGGCTCCTGTCGACAAGAGAGATGCCAGACTCCTCCAAGAGACAGAAGAGGCACTGAGAGGGGGGCTCAGCCCGGGAGGACGCAGGAGCCAGATGACACTTCCTACCACGCTGTCGCGAACCCACTGCTGCCGGGACTGCTCAGCAAAGAGCTCTGCACCCTGGCTCCTGGCCAGTGCTCAGCCCCATCCAGAGGCAGGTGCAGGCTCCCCAGGAGCGCCAGCCTTCGGGGGGGTCCTGTATGGGAGAGGAGGTGCGCATTTCGGCAGCACTGCTGTTGTGTATGTATGCGTCTATGTCTCCCCAAACACACAGGGTAAACGCACCAGGATAAAAACAGATGGCGGCTCTGAAACGGGAGTGGCGCTGCCTCACGACTGTACCGCCGGTTACCCCTCAGAAAACAGAGCAAATGCTTCCCTGCGAGGGACTGATCAGGGGGAGGGGCCAGCACTGCCACAGCCTGGCCTCTGACTCTGGGGAAGCTCCTCCAGGCAGGGGAGCGGGTGGGTGCCACATAGGCACCGTGCCCTTGGTCACCAATGAAACCTGTCCCCACCTGGGGCCCCGCATCAGGCAGCACCGCTGGGACCCTGCAATTTCCTATGCAGGCTGGAGTCTCCTGTTCCCCCAGGCACTGGTGAGGAGGACTCCACAGGCCTTTTCGATTCCTAACCTAGAGGCCCTTTGTCAAATCAGAGACTACAGAAACAAGTCATCGATGGAGGGTTCCTGCTTGGAACTATGGACTGTTCCCCACCCAGAAGTCCTGAGGGGCTGTTACCTGCATCAAGGTCAGTGTCAGCCTCAGTCCTGATGAAACCGTTAGGAAAGATGGACTCACAGCAAACATGCTCTCATTCATTAACTGAGCCAGCAAATCCTCATGGAAAAGAAAGTGAATGGAGTCAGCCAGCCAGCCATGAAATCCATTTACCAAAGGTCTGATATTCCCCAGGTTCCGTTCTAGGCCTGGGGGGTACAGTGGGGACCAAGACACCCAGTCCTGGCCCCTGTGGAGGAGAGGCAGGTTTCTACAGCATTGGGTGGATACTGGTGCCATTTTCTAGACTGGGACTCTAAAGCAGTAACCCTCTTGGGGGGGGAAAGGGTTGGGTTTTGTCCCGGACACACTGAGTTTGAAGAGCCCATAAGATGCCCAAGTAGAATGACCAAGGAGCCTTGGGGTTTGGGGTCTGGAGCAGAGAGGACGGGGCCAGAGAGGCCTGTGGGAGTCCTGAGTGTAGGTGGTAGAGAGGCTCTGTGGTGGGTGAGCATCCCTGGGGGAGCACAGATAACAAGTCTGAGAAACACCAATGCTCCTGGGATAAAAGGGGGGGAAAAAAGAGTCTGAAAAGGAATGTCCAAAAAGCCAGGAGGAAACCAGAGAGGATTCTCCAGAGGAGGGACAGGTCATCTGAGTCCACTGGTGCCAAGAGGTCTATAAAGACTCCCTGGAGATCCTAATGAGACAAATGTCAGTGTGATGCTGGGGACATGGCCCAGTCCTAGTGGACAGAGTGTGAGAGGCGAGGAGAGGCACGGGGCAGGAGCTGGGGGGAAGTGGGGTCAAGGAAGAAGTATGTTTGGGTTTTGTTAGGATGGAAGGACTTGGCATGGTTCAAGGTTGTTGAGAAGGAGAGCAAGTTAAGAAGAGAGAAGGGTCTAGAAAGAAAAAGATGGCCAAGCCCAGGCAGGGAGAAGATGCTGTTCAGCCCACGTTGGAAAGGAAGAAGGACGGGGTGTCTGCGAAAGCTTCTGGGTCTGCAGGTAGCTCTCATTTCCTGTCAGGAGGCGTTTCTCACAAAGACCTATAGGACAGAGGAGAAAATGGAGGAAACAGAGGCTTTCCGAGGACAGGTGACCTGCTCACAGTACAGATCTAGAGAGCAGCAGAGCCAGGATTCAAACCCAGATCCACGTGGCACCAAAATCTCTGCTCTGAATTCCATACGCCCAGGAAAAAGGATAGAAGTAGCTTAGTTCCCCCTCTGGATCCTTTATGTGAGTTTCCTTTTGAAAGTTAACTCTTGTTGGAGGAGAAAAGGAAGAAAGAAAGCCAGGCCAGCTCTGTCATTCTGCTCTGGCTCTGAGGAGGGTAGGAGCCGGGAGAATTAGTACGGCTTCTAGCATTTCCTTAGAACAGGCCGGGAGTCTGCAGGGCCTTCCCCTGCAAATGATAAAGCAATTCATAAAACAAGACTTGCAGGGGAGAGCAGTGAATCTCGGGGGCCCTGCTAATTAAAAAGCCCATATTATATTACTTCCTCGAGTCATCTTCTAATTTTTAGGATTATGGTACATTGATTAATTTATACAAGTTTTTAATCCCTCTGTGCTTAATGAAGTCCAGGAACATGCGACCAGGAGCATAACTGAGCTTCATATTATTTTATTGGGGAGAGCGATGGCCCAACGTGTCATGGAGAAGTCTGTGAGGGTGGAGAGGTTAACCGGCTCGTGCTGTTAACCGATTGCTTTCCAAAGACCTTCAGGGACTCCCCTGGGGCAGACACGGCGCGAGTTAACCTTTCTAAGCCAGGCCGTTCTGTGGCTCCTGGTGGCCTGTAGAGAAAAGCACCTCATCTTTGGCATGGGGTGCAATGCCCACCATGGCATGACCACCTTCCATGTCTGCTCCCCACTCACCCCACACGTGCACCACCCACTTGCTCCAAACTGCCCCACCTGTGCCCTTGCTGTACCGTCTCCCCTACATACCCTTCCCTGACACAGGCTCATCTCTTGATTCAGGTTCAAGTGCTACCTCCTCTGGGGACCCTTCCCTGAACCAGTCCTCAGCAATCTAATTCTGGCTCCAGGGACCCTCTCCTGCAAGAACATTCAAGAATTCTAGAACTCCTCACAAATCCACTGGCTTCTGGTCCAGCACCTTGGAGTTTGGGTCCCACACCCTCTAGGGGCCAGAACTGGAGTTGCAGATGTGAAACTAACAGAGACGACTACCCCTTTTCCTGAGTCTAGAAGAGGCCAGGAGGACTCCTTCACCCCAGAGGGCTGACCCAGCTCTGGTTCCTGAGGAAGCGGAGCCCAGACTCTGAGTTGCGTTTTGATCCTTGCTTCCTCTATCAATTCATCCTGCTGAAAAGACGCAAATCTCTCTGTCTGTCTCTGCCTCTCTCCTCCCCATGGAGAGAAAAGAAGGTTCATAAAACACAGTGTCAGTCAAACCAGCGAGAAGGTAAAGGGGGTTTCCTGGAGCTCTTGGTGTCCCTAAAATCACAGCGCAAAAGTAGCTCACCATTCATCAGGGAGAATGAGAGTAGGGTGGTAGCCTAGCCTCTCTCTGAGACTTTCTCCAAGCAACGTTTGTTGCCCCCATAAAAAGCCTCTCCACGGGGTTTTTTTCAAGGAAACTGATTGCTGCCTAAAATTATTTTGCCATGAGGTAGGAGGAAAATGAATTTTGTACTTAAGAAAGAATTCAAGTCCTGAACCAGGATCCAAGCTTAAATAATCCCATGCCTTTGTTTTGCAGGTGAGGAAACTGAGGCAGAGAGTGAGAAACAAAGCAGCTGTGGTGGAAGAGACCCAGGGTCTTTGACCCCAAATCCTGCTACTTCCCACTAATGAAAAGTTGCTGACTGGGGATCCTGAAATAAATCAGGCCTTCATCCATGGCATCCTGTGTCCAAAGGGAAGCAGAGTACCCAGCCAAGGGCTGGAAGGAGCATTTGTCCAAATGACCATCTTCCAATAGGGGTTCAACCCGCACCCAGGGCTCACAAGTGCATTCCAGGATTTTCAGTCATTATAATAATAAAACTGCCTGTTTCCATTTTATTCCTTAAAAAGCAACAATCAAAATTATCAGTCAGGGCTTCCCTGGTGGCGCAGTGGTTGAGAGTCCGCCTGCTGATGCAGGGGACATGGGTTCGTGCCCCGGTCCGGGAGGATCCCACATGCTGCGGAGCGGCTGGGCCCGTGAGCCATGGCCGCTGAGCCTGTGCGTCCGGAGCCTGTGCTCCGCAACGGGAGAGGCCACAACAGTGAGAGGCCTGCGTACCGCAAAAAAAAAAAAAAAAATTATCAGTCAAATGTGGGTTTTTTTCTTTAAGAACCTTTAGGCTGGCCCAGGGAGGCTGTGCAGAGGTAGGTGGAGGACAGCTGGACGTGGGGCCCAAGCTCAAACATCAGGCCCTCTTGCCCTGGTATATGGAAACACGACAGCAGCATAAAGGGAGGATAATCCTGCAAATTCACCTTTAGATCATCTCAACCAGATCTGGAAATTGCATTCATCAGAACAAAATTCTAAAGGAACGTATCGGACTTCCCCGGTGGCGCAGTGGTTAAGAATCCACCTGCCACTGCTGGGAACACGGGTTTGAGCCCTGGTCCGGGAAGATCCCACATGCCGCGGAGCAAGTAAGCCTGTGCACCACAACTACTGACCCTGCGCTCTAGAGCCCACGAGCCACAACTACTGAAGCCCGCGCGCCTAGAGCCCGTGCTCCGCAACAAGAGAAGCCACTGCAGTGAGAAGCCCGCGCACCGCAACGAAGAGCAGCCCCCTCTCGCCGCAACTAGAGAAAGCCCGCGCATAGCAACAAAGACCCAACACAGCCAAAAATAAAGAAATTAATTAATTAAAAAAATTTAAAAAGGAACTTATCAAGAAGTCTCCACAACTTCAAAAGTCATTTTCTAAAGAGGAAAGAGAGTAACCGTTCTGTCCAACTGTTCTGTTCTGACTTTGTATATTTATTAGAAATAAAAAACATCTACAGCCCAAGGTACCTTATTAGTGGAGACAGGCTTGCAAACCCTTGCTCTTATCACGTTTTGGGAACAGAACACTAAAATTACTTTTAAAAGAACAGCTTTAATTTTGAGAGAAACTTCCAGCATGCCAAATGTCAGGTCTTGAAAACAACATATGGCTGCTCTTATGCTGTAACGTATAGTTAACTTTTGGATCCCATTAAATATACAATTAGGTCCCAAATCCAAACATGATATCAAATGTCAATTTTTAATCTAGTTGCTAACAAATCAAGCTTTTTCATCATTTGTCACATATTAGAAGAAAGATCAAAATTTGCCCGTTTTTATATTATGAATATTAGTTTCAATTTTATTTTAAATGGTTTTTAAATCCAATTTTAATAATTATATACTGATTTAACATCATTTCTTACTGAAAATCACATTTTTAGCTTTTACCACATGAAAATATTGCCTTAAAAAAGTTATTTGAAATTTCATAAGGGGGTTTTCAAGATTATTTCTTACTGTGGAGAAAATCTTCAAGCCAACAAATGCTGGGAAGGGCAAGTCTCGATGAACTCACCTCCAAATGTCTCCTAGTGAAACCACAAGGCTGGATTCTCTAAACTGCCTCAAAATTCTCCACACCCTGGGATGCTCCAGCCTGGATTGCAAATGGCAGATGGTGAAGTCACCTGTTCTCCATTGTGTGGGACCTGCCCAGGAGGCTCAAAACCCAGAGAAGAAGAAGGCGCTTCCTCCCGCAGAGCTAAAGGCAACACCTAAGAAGTCTGGGCTCAGCCATCCTGGCCAGAAGCTTAAACCTTTGAGCACCTGCGTCTGCGACCTCATTAAGTCTCATTAAGAACATTCACCTGCCTGGCCCAACTTGGTAGAGCCTTAAAAGCACCAAAATCTTGAACTCTTTCCTAGGGAAATGATCAGATGCAGACCAAAGTTTAAGCGCAAAGATATTCACTGCAGTGTTTTTATAATAATAACAAAATTCAAAAACAACCTAAATATCCCAAACCAAGGGACCATTTAAGTGCATCACTGGTGCAGGCATTCACTGGGAGGTGGCTGAGCTCACCTAGTGCGTTAGCCACAGGCACACCAATTCAGCTTGTCTGCTGCAGAATCCCAGAGCCTGTTACACATTACTTACCAATGTCTGTTTTATAAGGTAAAATGTACAGCGCATGGTGTTTTGGAAGGATAGGTTCAAAATTCCATATTAAATTTGACCTAGTGGTTAAGGGCACAAACTCTGCCACCTACTGTGTGACCTTGAGCAAGAATCCCCTTGTCTATAAAATGGCGCTAATGTAAGTAGGTCATTGTGAGAATTAAATGAGATTAAAATATATAAAATGTTTAGGGAGGAGGAGGGCTGTTGCTCAGTTTGTGACTCAGGCACTTCTATCCCTCCATTGAAATGATCCCATTTTTCAGATAAGAAAACTGAGGCACAGAAAAGTGACAATTTTGCCCAACATTGCTCTGCAAATTAGTGATGGAGCTGGTTCTAGAACACAAGTCTCCTGATTCCCCAGCTCTGTAAAAAATAATTCAAAGTCCTGCCTCCTCTATAGGTAGTGAGTTCCCCATCATCAGAAGCAATCAAAACCAATGCTCACTTCTCAGAACAGCTACAGGAAAGATTCCTTCAGCATGCATGAAGTGTCTTCTAAAGATTTCTCTAATGCTGTGATTCTATAATTCTAAATCTACCAGACTTTAAAAAGCCAATCATAAGGACAACACCTCCTGACAAAGTGTAAAAGTTCAGAAGAGAAGAAAAAGATCTCATTTACAGTGAAGAAAAAAGGAAAGAACTGTAATAGTAGCAGAAATAAACCTTCTCAAGGCAGAAAGCACTGAAAGAAACATGATTAAATTTTGTGCTTCCTGCCCCACCCCCTTTCCTTCAATAGCTTTGCATGTGTGTGGAAAGAATACTTACTGTGAGATCTACCCTCTTAATAAAATTTTAACTGTACAATATATTGTTGACTATAGGTTCAGTGTTGTACAGCAGATCTCTAGAGCTTATTCATTTTGCTTGACTGAAACAGCACTATTCACAATAGCCAAGATGTAGAAACAGACTAAATGTCCATTGACAGATGAATGGGTAAAGAAAATGTGATATATATACATAGATGCACACACACATACATACGACCGAGAAGTCCCTCAACCTGCCATCTGCAAGCGGGAGGCCCTGATTCCTCTCACATGAGGTATCTGAAATAGTCAAATTCATAGAACCAATGGGTGGAATGTGGGGAGGAGGAAACAGGGAACCCAAAGAGGCAAATATTAAATATAACGTGGCTCCATATTGCAATTATCTAAAAGGGAAGGAAGACTCAGTCCTCTCCGAGGACCGCTACTGGAGTGCATGCTTCTTCAGGAAATGTAAGTTGCACCCTCCTCTGTTTAGAACATCGAGTGGGAACAGCTGCCATCTTCTTTGCACGCAGCATCCCTCTTCATAGTCACAAAGAGCAACATGGAGCAGAGATTTATCATTCCTCATTTTCAGCTGAGGAAACAACCTCAGAGAGGTCAGACCACTTGCCTAGAGTCCACAAGACTTGGATCTCCAGTGATCACACAGTGGACTCCACGGCGATGCTAAGGAGAGACCAGAGGGCTAGAGACAGCCTCCAAAGTGAGGCCCCTTCGTCTGAGAGAGGCCAAAGACCACTCACACCCGGACATCCTCCAATCTGCCTTGGCTTCCCAAACCATTCAACCCTGCTGGCACTGGTATGGGCAAACGGGAGTGTCTGGTGACAGGAAATTACAACAGAAACCATGCACAGAAAGTTCTATCTCTGTTGCCTGCCTCCTGGTCTTCTGGGAGCAAAAGAGACAAGGAAAGAGGGACCAATTGATAAAGAGGCCCTCACTCCTGGAGGCCTTGAGCAGGGCTTCATGAATGTGGACGAGGAGGTGGTTTTAGGTGGACACAGGGACACCTCACAAAATAACATGGAATCACACAATAAGGCAGCCATTTCCTCTTCAGAAGTCTCTTTTATCTTGTGCTGTTTTTAAATATATTATGAAATGTTTAAGATACACAAAAAGGTATAAGAAATACTACCCAGTCGCTCAGGTACCTACTACCCTACTTAAGAAATCAAAACTTATTAATATAGCTGAAGTTCCCTGGTCCCCCTCCCCAGCTCATCACTCTAACCTTACCTCCACCCCCAAATGGAACTACTACCCTGAACTTGGTGTTTATCACTCCCATGCATTTCTTCATACTTCACTATATACACTTGTGCCCCAATGGGATACATACAGATATACAAAGAGGGATTCATTTTGAAGGACTAGATCATGCAAATATAGAGACCGAGAAGTCCCTCAAGCTGCCATCTGCAAGCTGGAGGCCCTGGAAAGCTGGCGATGCTGTTCGGGTCCAGATCAGAAGGCCTGAGAAGCAGGAACACTGATGTCAAGGGCAGGAGAAGGTAGATGCCCCAGTTCAAGCAGACAGAGCAAATTCTCCTTTCCTCCGCTTCTTGTTCTGTTCAGGCCCTCAACAGATTGGACGATGCCCACCCACTTTGGCGAGGATGCTTCTTTATTCAGTCCACTAATTCAAATACTAGTCTCTTCTGGAAACACTCTCATAATAGCTTTTTACCAGCTATCTGAGCATTCCCAGGCAAGCTGATACATGAAATTAACCATCATGTGATATTTGGTAGCGTTGCACGTTTCTTAAAAACTTTATATAAGTGGTATCACACATACATGTTCTTCTTCAACTTATTTCTTCACTCAACCTCATATTGGTGGGATGAATCCCTGTCAAAAGATGTCACTCTAGTGGATTCATTCTCTTTTCCGTAGCGAAGGTGGCCCATGTGCCAAATCCAGCTGGCCACCTGTTTTTATAAATAAAGTTACTGGAACACATCACGCTTGTTCACGTAAGTCCTGTCTACAGCTGCTTCCCCACTACAACGGCAGAGTTGAGTAGCTGTGACAGAGATCGCACGGCCTTCGAAGCCTAAAATATTTTTCATCTGGCCCCCTACAGAAAAGGTTTGCTGACGCCTCCTGCAGACTGTTCCCTTACGATGCTTATTCAGCTAATTTATTCATTCTTCTATTGATGGAGACTCAGGTGGTTTCAATGTGATGCTGTTGTACACTGTGGTCATGAACTATCTTGCACACATCTGTTTGTGAACTCACGTGAGAGTTTCTCTAGAGCTTCCATCGAAGGATGGAACAACTAGGCCTTAGGGCTTATGCATGTTAAACTTTTCTGAAACTTTACCATTTTTTCTCCTAACTGCTTTTACTAATTTATACTCCCAACAGCAATGTAAAACAGTCCTGTGGCACCAAATTCTCAACAACGTTCGGTACCGGGGCACACTGTTGTTCCTCTGATGAGTATGAAACGGTACCTTATTACAGGTCTCATTTGCATTTTTTTCTGATGACCTGCGAAGCTGAGCTGCATTTGTCTATTAGCTGTGTGTGTTCTTGCCTAGCTTGCCCATTCATACCTTTGGCCCACTTTCCCACGAAGGTGTTTGTCTTCTGGTTGATTTACGGCAGTTCTTTCTATATTCTGGATTCCAATCCTTTACTGGTGATAGTATTGCAAGTATCTCCTCCCAAGAAGCTGACCCCTCACTTTCAGGGGTGTCTTTTGATAACAGAGGCTTAAAATAAATATTTCTCACTAAAAACTATTGACCTTCTTTTATGGTTTGGGCTTTTGTGTCTTGTGGAATAACACAGACACGTATACCTTGGAGGTGTTCTAGGTTCGGTTCCAGACCACTGCAATGAAGTGCATATCACAATTAAGCAAGTCACGTAAGTTTTTTTGGTGTCCCAGTGCACCAAAAAGGTATGTTTACACTATACTGTAGTCTATTAAGTGTGCAATAGCATTATGTCTAAAAAGACAATGTACATACCTTAATTTAAAATGCTTTACCCTACAACTACAGAGCCCACATGCCCTGGAGCCTGAGCGCCACTAGAGAGAGAAAACCCACACGCCACAACTAGAGAGGAGCCCGCACACTGCAACTAGATAGAAGCCTATGCACCACAACAAAGGCTCAACACAGCCAAAAAGAAAGAAAATAAAAAATAAAATATTTTTAAAAATGCTAACCATTATCTGAGCCTTCACTGAGTCATAATCTTTTTGCAAGAATAACATAAAAGATCACAAATATAATGATATAATAATAATGAAACGATTATAATAATGTAACAAATATAATAATAATGAAAAATTTTGAAATATTGCGAGAATTATCAAAATGTGACACAGAGACACAAAATGAGCAAATGCTGTTGGAAAAATGGCGCCAATAGACTTGCCCAGTGCACAGTTGCCCCAAAACTTCAATTGTAAAAAATGCAAGAAGCCAATGCACGATAAAACGAGGTGTGCCTGGATGAATGTTTAACTGTAGGAAGTAAAGACAAAATGCTTTCCAAAGTTATTACCCTAATGGGGCAATGTCTCAGAGATCTTGAGACCCAAGATCCACCCTAATACTAGATATTTTCATACTTTTAATTTTTGCCAATTGAGTGGATAAAAATGATCTCATTGCAACACTAATTTGCATTTTCCAGATCACCAATGTGAAAGAAATGTGAAACATCTCTGCGTATATATTGGCCTTCTATATAGTCTTATATGCAAAATGCTGATTCGTGTCTTTTACCCATTTTGTTTTGGTTGTTTGTGGTTTCCTTTTTGATTTATAAGAGTTATTTGATATTCTTGATACTAATCCATTTTAGGTTGTGCACACTGCAAATACCTGCCTGCAGTTTATAACTTGTCTTGTCACTTGCTTTAAGGCGTCTGTTGAAAAACCAAAGTTCTCAGTTCTAATAAAGCCAAATTTACCAATCATTTTTTTTATCTTGTTAAGAAATCTTTTCCTACCCCTAAGAATACCCATGGTAAACTCTTGCATATGTACAACAGAAGACTGTACAAAAATGTTTATAACAGCATCATTCGTAAAAGCAAACACCCTGAAAACCAGATGCCCGTCACTGGGAGAGCAGATAAACAAAGTGTGATATATTCACACATGAAATATCATAAAGCAGTCAAACTACTGTGCAACACAATTATATGGGAAAATGTTAGCAAAATAATATAAAATGAACAAAATAATTCCCAGAAGATTGAAAATAGCATGATAGCCTTTTCGTACAGTTAAAAACAATTAAATTAAAAACATACACTTTTAGAAAAACTTAATGGAATAAAACTATATAAAGAGAAAATAAATAGAATAATGAGCATACGGTTCACAATGATGGTTTCCTTGTGCTGCAGAAACAAAGGAATGGGAGGTGGGGGGCCATACTTTTAGATGTAGGTTATTATCTCAAGGCCCTAGGTTTTGTTTTAGGTAGTGGTTTCATAGGTGCTTATTGCATTATTAATAATAGCTGAATATAACAATAAAAGCAAGCCAGAACAAGGATTATAAATTGAGGATTATAATTAATCCAATTCTGTACACCTCAAATTAAAAAAATATATATTTCCTACACTGAACTCATGAAGATATCCTTCTAAATCTTCATCTAAAGGTTTTTTAAGTTTTGCTTTTTAGGTGTTTAATTCACCTGGAATTTATTTTTGTGTATGAGTTGCCCATCTGATTATTTTCCACATGGATAATCAATCGTCCCCACATCATTCACTAGTCTGCTATGTCATCTCTGTCACTAGAAGGTTTGTTTAGGTGTGTGTCTGACTCCTCTATTCTGTTTTGTTCATCTATTTATCTAGCCTCACAAGAATATTACACCTTCTTAATTACCATAGCTTTATAATAAGTTTTGGTGTCTGACAGAGTGAATATCCACCTTACTATTCTCCAAAAGTGCCCTAGCTATTCTTAGCCCTTTGTTATTCTATATTCAATTTAGAATAAGCCCATGAAGTTACACAAATATCTTATTAGGATTTTTAATGGAATTGTATTAAATGTATAAACTAATTTGGGAAGAACCAACATCTTTTAAATATAGAGCCCACATATCCTTGAACATGGTATAGCTCTCTGGTTATTTAGGTTTTCTTTCAGTGTTATCATTTTCTTTCCTAGATCTTATACAGCTTTCATTATATTTATTTGTAAGCAAGTTACTTTTGTGTTGCTATTGTAAATAGTGTTTTAATGGCTTGTTGCTGATATAAAGAATACAATTGATTTTTGGATGTTGATCTTATATGCAACAAACTTAATGAACTCTCCTATTAATTCTAATTATAATCTTTAAAGACTCTTGGGTTTTCTTCACAGATAATCATAATTGTCCATGAAAAGTGGCAGTTTTGTTTCTTCTTTCCAATCCTTACACCTTCTGTCTCATATTCTTCTTTCATTATGCTGGCTTAGACTGCCAATATAACATTGAAAAGGTAAAAAAAAAAAGACATCCTTGTCTTCTTAATTTTAAAAGAAATGTGTATTTCTTCATTAAGTATGAGGGGTTTTCTAAAACAGATTTTTGACATATATGCTTTGGCAGTTTAAAGAAGTTCCCTATCACAAGGGCCGTACAAGCACAGAAGGTAGCATGCCCATATGTCCCAATTTGCCAAATTTATACTTGTCATCCCAGGATGATTATTAATAGTGTCCCCTTTCATCCTCAAAAGGGTTTTAGTTTGGACAATAAATTATATGCTCCCTCTAATAGAAGGGTGATGTTATACGGTGATGCTAGCAAGGCAATTTGATCTATGATTATGAGATGAATAAGAGGACCTTGGAGGTTTGGGCAGCCTGCAGTTTCCGGGATGTTCTCTGCTTAACTGGGGAGTTTTCAACCTCAAGTAACAACGCAATTACTACCTACTCCTTCCCTCTGCAAATTCATGAGGAGAAATGCTCCAGAGACAGGCCCAATATTGCCCAATTTGCCATACAAGAAGCAAGAAACACACACAAAATGGGGTAATTATCTTATCAAAAACCAGCACGATTGGCAATCTGAGAATGAAGCTGACAACAACCTGGTCTGTCACATGTTCTATTTTATCACTTACATCCCCAATATAAATGCAAAAATGTGAAAACCAGGGGTAAAAGTAAATGGCAATGGATCCATTCTGATGCTGGACTTGAGCCACTTATTGAAGACATAAATTATAGTGCTGTCACCATCACCCTTCCTATTTGCAAATAAATGTTGTCATCTAATCATACAAGACTTGGAGATTGTTTAACAAATTTCTCTGAGGAAGGGCTCAGCAGCAGCTTGGATTCCCTGGACACCCAGATTCCACCTCTCTACTTTGGTCATCTCTCCAAAGATGTGGCTCTTTTTGTTTTGCACGACAGGCACTGTTTTCCCATTTTCTCAGCCTTTCTTGGAGATTAAACCACAAAGATCTGATGTATATCTTTACTAATTCCATTAAAGAATCATTAAGGATGAGAGATGGAGAGAGGCAAGCTCTGAAAAAAGTAGTGAAGGGAAGTTTCTCTCTCGATGCAAGAGGGGTCACCAAGCAGCATGGCCAAGGATGGGGGCTCTACAGCAGAAAGCATCTTTTCCTCTTGATCGTGCCAGAAAGAAGAGTAACACAAAGACAAAGGGCAAAGTCTAGGAATAAAGCCTGGAGGTTCCTGGGACACTTGGGATGTGTGTTTCTGAGTCTTTGGATGCCCCATTTGCTACCCTATTTGGGACACTTGGAATGTGTATTTTTGAGTCTGTGGACACCCCATTTGCTACCTGTGCCCAGGAGACTTCAAGAACGACAAGTAGTAAGGGCAAAGCTGCAGTGACGCTAGCTGCATCCAGCTCATGCGTTTATTCATTATCCAATAAATACCTATTGGTTACCGGCTTAGTTTGAATTCTTCCCGAAGCAGCCCCTCAGAAAGAATTCAAGTACCAGCCGTCTGTTTGGGAGATGAAGACAACACCCAGAGAGGAGTACAAAAGTTAGTGAAGAAAAGGAAGGTGGACAGTAAAGGATGAGTTATCAAGCTCCCCCTGTGGTGACCTCTGATATTCACTGTAGAGCCTGTGCCTTAGACTTATCCCTCCAAAGAGGGGAGGGAGCTGGAGTATTTACACACTCAGTCATTGACGGACCGCTGCTTTTTTTCCAGTCGTGTTTATTTCCCCACTTCTGGTCTTCCATTCAGTGGGACAACGCAGGCTTCAGGGACCTCAGAAAGTCTTCAGGAACCTCAGAAAGTCTTCAGGAATGAAGACTTGTAGAAACTGGCGGTTGGAAGGCAGGCCAAGTGACCTTCAGCTGATGCTCTGCAATAGGGCAGGGCATCAATGTCCACTACCTATGTGCCGAGCTCCTACTACGTGCCGAGAATTGTGCTACATGCCATGGCTACACCCACGAACAAGTGAGAAATGGTCCCTGACCATGTGGAGCTTGTTGAAGGCAAACAGCAGCTACCTGTCCCTGCACCTCTTCCCTTCTCTTCCCAGGACAGACGGGAGGCCTCCGCAAGCCTGTGCCTTGGGGTTCACCCAGGGGTCACCTCTACCTTCTCTGAGTCGCTGACTTCTGCCCTGTCCTATGTCTTCATCTCCATCCCTCCCTCTCTCGTCCCTCTCACCCAGCTCTGAAATGTCTCCCTTCCCTCATCCGCATTACCTGATAATAAGAACA
This sequence comes from Delphinapterus leucas, assembly GCF_059928025.1. Classification (NCBI taxonomy): domain Eukaryota; kingdom Metazoa; phylum Chordata; class Mammalia; order Artiodactyla; family Monodontidae; genus Delphinapterus; species Delphinapterus leucas. Next base: position 41,017,976 of record NC_143148.1, read on the forward strand.
GTGATGAATAAGACCACTTGTTGAGCACATACTGTATGTCACCCCTGGGTTAAGTGATTTACGATTATTATCTCATTCATCTGCAAAACAAGTGTGACCTCCTGCTCCCAACCGGGCTCCTGCCTTATTCCACCTGCGTGATGGGGCCTCCTCGGAAAGCACCGTGACCTAAATCCAGGGCCCACAACCCTCTGCTCACTGCATTTGGGCCAATGTGGTCAGTCCTCTACCTAGGTGCGTGGGGCTGCGTTTGCCCAGACCTGCCTCCATGATCTGCAGCTGAAGCCCCAGCACACCCTTCGCGCCGCAGAAGGCCCCTTCTGCTCCATTCCAGTGAGCAGCCCCGTCTCCCAAGGGTGAACTGCGTTCAGCATCCTCCCAGGTTAGGATTCCCAGAGGCAGGAGAAAGGGCAAAAGGGCTTCTGCAGTTATTCTTCGTTGCTTCGGACAAATATCAAATTTGCCTCCCTTGCCTCTATCCTTCTACCTTTGCAGCCTGAAAATAGGGAATTGGACTGAATCAGTCATTCTCAAACACTACTCCAATAAGTCATGAGTCTCCTTCTCGTGGATTAATCCATTACCTTGTCTCTAATGATGTATTTCCACGCCGCTTTCTAGACACACAGCCCTGATGATAAAGAAGCGGTTTTCGTGGTGGGGATTCAGGCAGAGTGGCGAGGCAAGAGGAGACTATTCGGGGATTGGGGGGATACATTTGGCTGCCCCCTTGTCTGTTGATGCAACAAAGGAACTCAGGCTCAGCGCCTGGGAAATTCAGGCCAAGAAGGGTCAATGGCAACAAAAAGAAAGATAATCACTCCCTATTGGGGAAAAAAAAAAAGGCAGCAGCAAAGGAAGGCTGACCTGCTTATCTTGCATTCTGGCAGAACAGCGGACCACCAACTCAGACACTTCAAAAGACCCCTGGCTCAGCTCCCCAGCCCCTCCCCCGAGGCTCCTGCAGAGAGAACATCATAATACATCTCCTCATTTTCCCCTGCACTTTTGAAGTCAAAATGTGGTCTCGTGAATTAGATGTTAGTGGGGGCCCGGGGGCGCTGGAATCCAAACTCAATAAATTTCATTTCTGAAAGACAAAGAGGTCAAGTGCATATTAAACTTGAGCGCTCACGGAGCTCTGCAGGGCCACTTATTCAGCCGGGCTCCTCATGGTTTCGGCAGAGAGCGCACCAGAGCGGCTTTGGGAGGCTGGCTGGGCGCGGAGGCAGGCCTGGACGTGTGCCCGTCTGACACTGTGGACGAAGAGGCGGAAAAGCTATTCAAATGTTTTCAACAGAAATAGCCGGGTCCCGCAGTCTGAATTTGAAATTTCTGCCAGTATCCAACTCCTTTCATGAGAGGGGCCCGGTAAACTGCCTGGCCCCTTCTTTAGCCTCCGGGCCCTGTGGACCGGACACTGCCTCTCACCACACTCTGCTATTCCCCGAGTTATCGCAGAGCCACGGCCACAGCGCTGGACGTTCTTCTGTCTGTCCTTCTCTCCCCATTTCCTTGACCTGAGCAGCCAGGAAAAATGCACGTAGTACCTGCCAGCTCTGTGGCTGCTGGCCTCCGTGGCTAGAGGAAAACCAACACCCACTAGAGGTGCCCGTGGCCAAAGCCCTTGCTACCGGCAGTAGGCCTAGGGCAGGGCAGCCCCAGGAGTAAAAGGCAGCCCACGGTCAGTCCGGGTCCCTCCGCTTCTCCACTTCGATGCTCCGGGCTTCTAGCTGGGACTCTCCCACCTCACTTCATGGGGGACCCCGGCCTGTGCCAAGATTCCAACCAGCGTTCGGCCGCCTTTGTAAAATGAAACGGGCGACTTTCTCAGCAACGCCTAACTGGGCTACAAGTTTGTCACACACATGCAGGGTGGAGGCTAAACTTTTAGGGATGCGCTGTGAAATCTCTGTTTTGTTTTGTTTTCTTCCTTCCTTTAGTGCGTTTTGATTGGGGTACGAAGGTGTTAGGCACGCATGAGGTGTCCACATTTAGAAAATTACTGAGTTGGCAGTTTAATTACATGTGGAGGCCACTAAATAGGATTGTTTCCCTTTATTTAGACAGCCTGAATCTTCTTAGTCCTGATTCGGGAATGTGATAATCCAAGTGTTGCTTTAACTTGAAAACTTACCAAACCACCACAGCAAGCTCTCCAAGCGACAAAATGTCATGGTGAGACACTCTAGTTTGGAAGTTCCTAGAAACCCCTATTTAAGATGGCTTTGTCTGGCAAAATCCACCATCGCCCACTGCAGCGCAGGGCGGTGGGAACGTCTCTAATTACAGTTCTCCTGTTCTGTTTCTGCAGCATGAAGTCGCTGGGCTGCCATCCTTCCTCATCTCTGCACCCTGGGCTCTCCACATAGAGCTGCTGTTTTTGAAAGAGGGGCCTTTTCTGTTTTGTTTTGTTTTTCTTTTAAACTTTACCAAGAGGCAGTCTACTGTGATAGAAATTGTTTTGCTGAACCAACCTAGCAGCCTGGATTCACCAGCATTCAAATGCAGCTGCATTTACCAGCATTGTTTAAAATCTGATTTCCCAAGGTAGGAAATCTCTAAGAGCTGTTTCTAGTTTAATCGCCTAATATTCTTAATGAAGAAATCTGGAGAAGCCATTTCCAATGATCAACATGGTAGACTCCATCTGCCTGTTTTTTGCTTCCTAAAAATAATTTACCAGCAGCTTCAGAGCTGTGTCTAAGAGGGAGGCAAGCTGGTCAGTTAGGAAGGAGGTTCTCAGTCAAGGAAAATTTCCTTCTGCCTAGCTAGGGGACAAGTGTGGCCCCAGAAACTTGGAAGGCAGGAGAGATGGCTCAAGCTCAAAGAGCCCCCTTCCCAGTGCAGTCCCTAGACTCCCACTGATGGCCCCGTGAGATGTGACTCAGAACCCAGATCAAGCCTTTCCTGACACTGGAAGGGCCCTTTTCCACCAGCCTGCCCACCGGGACAGAGACTTCTCTCAGGGTAAAGCTGGGCACTCAGTAGGGTGGGGTACTTGACCCAGGAGAGAAGCCTCTGGTATTTCCACAGACTGTCCCAGGAAGCTTTGTCTTGAATAAATTTGATTTTCTATACCAGTTGGGAGAGTTCAATTTCAATGTGTATATTACCCTATCCCCAAGTAGAACTCCCAAGTAGAAAGTCTGCTGTATGTGCCTCCCTTGGGCCTGGGTTCCATGGCAGTGTTCAACCATTGCGACTAAGTGTCAGAGTTCCAGACCCTGGAAGTTCCAGCAGAGCCTTGGGCTCCCACCCACTGGCTCACACCTTTGCCCCTTACCTCTCCTGTTTCCTCATCTATCAGGCCCTGATCCTCTGGCTTTTTTATCCCTGTCTGTGGGCCAAAGGAGACTGTGTGTGATGGTTAGGTTCTAGGAACCTGACCTCTAAATCCTCTAGGTCACAACCACCAGCCACCTCACCACGGTCCCTTGATGCAGATGTGTGCTCAGTGGTCAGAGACAACAAAGATGTGTTCTTTATTTGTCCCACATTTCCTGCAGGCTCCTGATGGACCAGATTGGGCCATAAGGATGGGAACTTTTACTTAAGCTAGAGACAGCAGGGGTGGTTACCTTTCCCCTTTCCCCTCCCTCACTCAGATACCAGCCCTCTAAATGTCCATGGCTGGCGAAAAGGGAGAGTAGGAGAAAGAAGGCATTTCTCCCAAGTGTCCCACAAACCAAACAGTTCTACTATTTATCTCCTCCCATTCAATGACGCTAGATGCTTCTTGCTAGATAATACTTTGCGATTTATTTCTCTTTTATAAAAACATTAAGTGATTGCACTTCTCCTGCCGGCTGTAACAGACAAACTGGTATCAGACTAGCCCTCTTGCTGTCAACAGCTAGAAAACTGTACAAAATACATGAAACAACTGTTTTCAGATATTGGATAATAGGCAGCAGAGGGTTGTGATCCATGAAGGAGGGAAACAAAGGAGGGAAACGGGAGCCTTTGTTGACCTGGTTTTCGGTTTGAACTTGCTGTCCAGACCTCGCAGCAAGATGGAGGCCAAACAGACCACAGTGGTCTCTGGGAGCTGAGGAGACAAAGACTGGAGTAATGCTGAGGCACCTGGAATTTGCGGGGTAAAATACTGGAGAGGAGGGCATGGCATAAAAAAGGAGCTCCAGAAATATGCATAAAGGTCCTCTTAAATCTTTGGTCAGGGACTTCCCTGGTGGTGCGGTGGTTAAGAATCCGCCTGCCAATGCAGGCGACATGGGTTCGAGCCCTGGTCCGGGAAGATCCCACATGCCACGGAGCCCGTGCGCCACAACTACTGAGCCCATGTGCCGCAACTACTGAAGCCCGTGCTCTTAGAACCCACGCTCAGCAACAAGAGAAGCCACCACAATGAGAAGCCCGTGCACCGCAACGAAGAGTAGCCCCCGCTCGCCGCAACTAGAGAAAGCCCACACGCAGCAACGAAGACCCAACGCAGCCAATAAATTAATTAATTATTATTATTATTTTTTTAAAGATTAAAAAAAAAAATCTTTGGTCAAATACTAAGCTGTGCTTACACATGACAAGATGCCAAAAGACTTGGCTAAGAACAACTACTGAATAATTGTGACCTGACTGGAGATCCTACAGTGCTGGGAAACAAAGTACTTCCAACCAATCAGAGTTGAGATAAATCGCTGAACATCCTGGTCATTCAGAGACCTCAGGGAGAACACACCTTACCACTCTAACCAAGTGGACTATTCTAAAACAACCCTAAGAAAGCTTTTTTAAAACCCTGAAAGAATTAAGTTGGGGTTTTTTAATGTAAATTAACTGTCTTCCAGAAAAAAATCTACACTCCTTAAAGGAAAATAACAAAATCCAACGTGCCATCCATAATTTCCAATATATGATCAAAAATTACTAGCCATGTGAAGAATCAGTAATGTGTGACCAATAATCAAGAGAAAAATAAGTCTAAAGAAACAGACCAAGAACAATAGAGAGGTTGAAATTAACAGACAAGTGTTTTGAAACAGCTATCAGAAATCTGTTCAAAGATTTAAAGTAATTAGGGAATAGATTCAGAATTTTAGTAGAGGTATGGAAACTATGGAAAAGAATCAAAGAGAAATCTGAGAACCCCCAAATAAAATATCTGAACTGAAAAATTCAGCTGATGGGCATAAAAGCAGATTGGACACTGTAGCAGAAATAGATCGGTGAACTTTTAAAGACAGGGTAATAGAAGCTATCTAAACTGAAGCACAGAGATTTAAAAAAAAAAAAAGGGCAGACACAAATACAGCCAACTGATCTTTGACAAAGGAGCACAGACAATTCAATGGAGAAATGATAGTCTTTTCAACAAAAGTTGCTGATACAACTGGATATTCATGTGCAAAAAAAAAAATCTAGAAACAGACCTACATCTTTCACAAAACTTAACTCAAAACTATAAAACACAAAACTATAAAACTCCTGGAAGATAAAAGGAGAAAATCTAGGTGACCTTGGCTTGGCAATGACTTTTTAGAGACAGCACCAACAGTATGATCAATGAAAGAAAAAATTGCTAAATTGGGCTTCATTACAACTTAAAACTTCTACTCTGCAAAAAAAAACAAAAAACAAAAACACTGATAAGAGAATGAAACTGCAAGCCACAGACTGGGATAAAGTCCCTGAAAACACATGTCTAAGAAAAGACTGGCATCCAAAATATACAAAGAACCCTTAAAATTCAGCAATAAGAAAACAAACGACCCAACTTTAAAGTGGCCAAAAGATCTGAACAGACAGTTCACAAGAGAAGATATAAAGAGGATGATAAACATATGAAAAGATGCTTAACATATGTCATTAGGGAATTGCAAATTAAAATGACAATGAGATACCACAAGATACCTATTAGAATGGCTAAAATCCAGAATATTGACACCACCAAATGCCAGTAAGGTTCTGGAGCAACAGGAATGCCCATTCACTGCTGGTGGAAATGCAAAATGATATGCTTTGGAAGACAGTTTGACAGTTTCTTATAAAACTAAACATACTCTTACCATACAATCCACCAATCATGCTCACTGGTATTTGCTCAAATGAGCGGAAAACATATCCACACAAAAACTTGCACTTGAATGTTTACAGCACCTTTATTCATAATTATCAAAACTTGGAAGCAATAAAGATGTCCTTCAATAAGTGAATGGATAAGCAAATCATGATACAGCCACACAACAGAATATGATTCGGTGCTAAAAAGAAATGAGCTATCAAGCCACAAAAAGACATGGAGGAACCTTATTATAAATCAACTATACTTCAATTTAAAAAAGAGAAAAGAAATGGAGGAAACTTAAATGCATATTGCTAAGTAAAAGAAGCCACTCTGAAGAGTCTACATTCTGTATAATTTTAACTACATGACATTCTGGAAAAGGCAAAACTATGGAGACAATAAAAAGATCAGTGTTTGCCAGGAGTTTGGGGGATGGAAGGGAGAGATGTATAGGCGGAACACAAGGAAATTTTAGGATGATGAAACTATTCTCTATGATATGATAATGGTAGATACATGTATCATACATTTGTCAAAGCCCATAGAATGCACAACAAAAAGAGTAAACCCTAATGTAAACTACAGACTTTGGGTGATATTGACACATCAGTGTAGGTTTATCAATTGTAGCAAATGAAGCATTCAAATGCAAGATGTTAAGACCAGTAGTCAGAAAACGATAAGACACTGATGAAAGAAATCAAAGATGTAACAAACAGATGGAGAGATATACCATGTTCTTGGATTGTAAGAATAAATATTGTGAAAATGACTATATTATCCAAAGCAATCTACAGATTCAGTGCAATCCCTATCAAATTACCAATGGCATTTTTCACAGAATTAGAACAAAAAGTTTTACAATTTGTATGGAAACAAAAAAGACCCCAAGTAACCAAAGCAATCTTGAGAAAGAGAAATGGAGTTGGAAGAATCAGGCTCCCCGACTTCAGACTATACTACAAAACTACAGTAATTAAGACAGTATGGTACTGGCACAAAAACAGAAATATAGATCAATGGAACAGGATAGAAAGCCCAGAGTTAAACCCATGCACCTATGGTCACCTAATCTATGACAAAGGAGGCAAGAATATACAATGGAGAAAAGACAGTCTCTTCAATAAGCAGTGCTGGGAAAACTGGACAGCTACATGTAAAAGAATGAAATTAGAACACTCCCTAATACCACACACAAAAATAAACTCAAAATGGATTAAAGACCTAAATGTAAGACCAGACACTATAAAGCTCTTAGAGGAAAACATGGGAAGAACACTCTTTGACATAAACCACGTTAAGATCTTTTTTGACCCACCTCCTAGAGTAATGAAAATAAAAACAAAAATAAAAATGGGACCTAATTAAACTTAATAGCTTTTGCACAGCAAAGAAAACCATAAACAAGATGAAAAGACAACCCTCAGAATGGGAGAAAATATCTGCAAATGAAGCAACTGACGAAGGATTAATCTCCAAAACATACAAGCAGCTCATGCAGCTCAATATCACAAAAACAAACAACCCAATCAAAAAATGGATGAAAGACCTAAACAGACATTTCTCCAAAGAAGACATACAGATGGCCAAGAGACACATGAAAAGCTGCTCAATATCACTAATCATTAGAGAAATGCAAATCAAAACTACAATGAAGTATCACCTCACACCAGTCAGAATGGCCATCATCAAAAAATCTACAAACAATAAATGCTGGAGAGGGTGTGGAGAAAAGGGAACCCTCATACACTGTTGGTGGGAATGCAAATTGATTCAGCCCCTATGGAGAACAGTATAGAGGTTCCTCAGAAAACTAAAAACCGAACTACCATATGACCGAGCAATCCCACTCCTGGGCATATACCCTGAGAAAACCATAATTCAAAAAGACACATGCACCCCAATGTTCATTGCAGCACTATTTACAATAGCCAGGACACGGAAGCAACCTAAATGTCCATCGACAGATGAATGGATAAAGATGTAGTACATATGTACAATGGAATATTACTCAGCCATAAAAAGGAATGAAATTGGGTCATTTGTAGAGATGTGGATGGACCTAGAGTCTCTCATACAGAGTGAAGTAAGAAAGAGAAAAACAAATACCGTATATTAACGGATATATGTGGAATCTAGAAAAATGGTACAGATGAACCTATTTGCAGGGCAGAAATAGAGATGCAGATGAAGAGACGGATATGTGGACACGGGGGTTGGGGGAAGAGGCGGTGGGATGAACTGGTACATTGGAATTGATGTATATACACTACCATGTGTAAAACAGATCGCCAGTGGAACCTGCTGTATAGCACAGGGAGCTCAGCTCAGTGCTCTGTGATGACCTAGATGGATGGGATGTGGGGTAGTGGGAGGGAGGTCCAAGAAGGAAGGGATATATGTATACATACAACTGATTCACTTCATTGTACCGCAGAAACTAACACAACATTGTAAAGCAACCCAATAAAAAGAAAATATCACAACATTTAAGGTGTTAGTAAGGGGATATATGAGAACTCTGTACTTTCCACTCAATTTTTCTTTAAATCTAAAACTGTTCTCCCACAAAGGTCTATTAATTTGTTTAAATAAACAAAGCCTCAGTGCCCTCTTGGATAAATAGAGGGCCAAAAGAAGAAGAGAGAGAGATTTGGGTCCAAAAAACCAACCAAACAAACAAAAAACCCAAAAAAACTAAAGAAATAGTAATACCGGCCTTTTTTGCCTTCTGAGATGGCCCACGCTCTGTCTGTGGAGTGTGTTTCTCTCTAAATAAATCCACTTCTTCAAAAAAAAAAAAAAGAAATAGTAATACCAAAGATTGTCCAAAATTGATTAAAAATATCAATCCCCAGGTTCAAGATGCTCAACAAAATCCAAGCAGGGTACACTTAATGAAAACCAAATCTAAGCACATCATAATAAAATAACTGAAAACCAAAGAGAAAGAGAAAATCTTTAAAGGAGCCAAAGTGGGGGCAGGACACACTACAGAGAAGGAAATGATACGACTTATCACTGACTCCTCATCAGCAATAAAGCAAACCTGAAAATAATGGAACATCTTCAAAGTGGAAGAAAAAACTTAACTCTAAGTTAACTGTAGTTCCAAGTTCAGTGAAAATATCTTTTAAAATGAAAATACAAATAAATATTTTTAAATAAACAAAAACTTTAAAAGTTTATCACCAGTAGACTTGAATGCCAAAAGTAATTTTTTTTCTTTAGGAAGTTATTCAGGCTGAAGGAAAATTTCTCTAAAATTCAATTGACTGTTTACAAAACCAACAATGTATTGCAGGGAACATAGCATATATAAAAGTAGAATATATGAAAACAGTAGCATAAAGAATAGGATGGGCATGTGGACATACACTACTGCAAGGCTCTTAAATCGTTCAATATGTGATTATTTTGTAAGTGATATAATATTAATAAATAAGTATAGGTAAAAATCCAATACAAAAGATAAAATGTAATATCAAAAAAATGCTCAATTAATCCAAAAGAAGGCAGGAAAGAAGACAAACAGAAAACAAATGAAAGATTGTAAGTTTAAACACAGCCATACAAATAATCACGTTAAACGTAAAGGCAGAGATTTTCAGGTTAGTTTTCTTTAGGCAAAATCCAATTATAAATCTCTGTTTACAAGAGATTCACTTTAAATATGAAGAAAAAGATAAATGACAAATAAAAAGATGAAAAAATATATACCACGCAACAACACAAATTTACAGATATCAGAAATGAAATAGAAGACATCACTATCTACACTGCAACAGTAAAAAGATAAGAAGGAAACATTCTAAACAATTTATGCCACTAAATTAAATAATTTAATGATATTGACAAATTTCTTGTAAAACATAAATTACAAAACTGACACAAGAAGAAACACAAAATATAACTAGCCCTATGCCTACTAAAGAAATTAAATTTATTATCAAAAACCTTCCCACAAAGAAAACTCCAGATGCGTAATGCTTCACTGCTGAATCATATAAAAACACTTAAGAAAAAATAATGCCAATTCTACATAAACTCTTCCAGAAAACAGGGGAAGAAAATACTGACAAACTCATTTATAAGACCAACACGGCTGTGATACTAAAACCATACCAAAGGGAAATTACCAGAAAAGAAAAACCACAAACCAACATCCCTCATGAACACAAATACAAAAATCCTTAATAAAATGTTAGCAAATTGAAATATATAGATATATAAAATAATACATCATGATGAAATAGGTTTATCACAAGATTACGAGATTGGCTTAACATTCAAATATCAATCTATATAATTTGGCATATTAACAGACTAAGGAGAAACTGCTTACGAGTAGCTCAAAAGATGCAGAAAAGGTATTTGACAATATCCAACACTTATTCATGATAAAAATGCTCAGCAAACTTGGAATAAAAATGAACCTTCCTCAATCTGATAAAGGGTTTCCCACAGTAACCTTGCAGCTAATGTCACCCTTCATGGTGAAAGACTGAATACTTTCTCCCTAAGGTAGAGAACAAGGCAAGGATGCCTACTCTCACCACTTCAGCATTTTATTGGAAGTCCTAATCAGTGCATCAAAGCAGGGAAAAGAAAAAAAAAGGTGTACAGATTGGAAAAGAAGGAATAAAATTGTTTATTTGCAGGTAACATAGTCACGTATGTAGAAAATCCTAAGGAAGCTGAGAAAAAAAAGAAAACAGAAATAAAAAGTGAGCTTAGCAAAGCTGCAGGATACAGCCTCAACATCAACATACAATAATTAATTGTATTTCCATACTAGCAAGAAACAATTGGAAACTGTAATTTTAGCAGTACTATTTATAAGAGCATCAAAAAACATGAAATAGGGATAAATCTAACAAAATATATGTAAGAACTGTAACCAAAACTCTGATGAGAGCCAGAACAAAAGAAGAAAAAATTGAAGGACTTACACCACCTGGTTTCAAAACTTACGATAAAGCTACATTAATCAAGAAAATGTGGTATTCATATAAGGTTAACCATATAGCTGGAACCAGGAAGTCTGCATTTAAGCACATGAAAAAGTGCTCAACATTACGAGTCGTTAGGAAAATGTAAATGAAAACTACAAGGAGATACTGCTATACACCCAACAGATTGACTAATACAAAACTAACAATATCAAACTGTCAGGTAAGGACGTGGGGCAATCTGACCTCTCACACCTTGCTGACGGGAGTGCAAAATTACAAGAAGTTTGGAAAACTTTGTCAGTTTCTTATAAAGTTAAGTGTATGCCTATATGCCTACCTTCGACCCAGCAATTCTAGTTCCAGGTATTTATCCAAGAGAAATGAAAACGTATGTCCACAGGAAAAAAAGTACTTATACAAGAACATTCATAACGGCTTCTTCATAACAGCCAACCCAAATGTCCATCAACGGGAGAATGGATAAACTGTGGTTTATCCATATAGTGGAATACTGTGGAGTACGTATAGTGGAATACTACCTAGCAACAAAAAGGAACAAACTACTGATTTATGCAGCAAAGTGGATGAATCTCAGAAACACTGTGTTGAGCAAAAGAAGTCACACAAAGGAGTACACACTGTATGATTCTATTTACATAAAGTTCTAGAACAGGGAAAGCTAACCTATGGTGAAAGAAATCGAACCAGTGGTTGCTTCTGGTAGAGGGGGTAGCAGGGAATGATGGGGCGGGGGGGGGCACACAAAGCAGCTCCCTGGGGCGATGGAGGTGTCCTATATCTGGACAGGGGTGTGGGTTACAGGGCTGGAAGCATTTGTCAAACCTGACTGAGCTGTACAGTTAAGATATCGCTATGCATGCCCGTACCCAACTAAGCATTCACTGTGTAAATTATACTTCCGTTTTTAAAAGTTTTTTTTAAAGCTTCAAAAGTACAGGTTCAACACCTCCTATGAAACAACACAGAAAATTAAGAGCGCACCCTTGGACTTCCCTGGTGGCGCAGTGGTTAAGAATCCGCCTGCCAATGCAGGGGACACGGGTCCGGGAAGATACCACATGCCATGGAGCAACTAAGCCTGTGCTCCATAACTACTGAAGCCCGCGCGCCTAGAGCCCGTGCTCCACAGCAAAAGAAGCCACCGCAATGAGAAGTCCACGCACCACAATGAAGAGTAGCCCCCACTCGCCGCAACTAGAGAAAGCCCGCGCGCAGCAACGAAGACCCAACGCAGCCAAAAATAAACATAATTAATTTTAAACATAATTATTTATTTTTAAAAACCTTCACACACACACAAAAAAGAGTGCACCCCAACTTCATTCTTCCCCTTGTATGGGCCACCTCCCATGTAATGAATGTTAACAGCAAGTGTGTCCTTCCACACCCCTCTCCATGCTTCTAAGACTCAAACACTCAAATGCACATGTATGTAGGAAGGTGTGTGACACTAGCTTGTTTTTTTTAAATAACTGTTTCCTCTGTAGGTGTTTCTGCGACTTGTTTCTATCACCTAACCATACTCCAGGTCATAGCTACACAACATCCCATTCTACGGACAATGGGATTTATCCACTGTAGTAGATTTATCCATCTACTCACAAGTCTCCACTCCCTCCACCCCAATGATGGGCTGTCAGGCTCGCCCAAGTTTTTGTTATTACAAACAATGCTGCAGAAACTTCCTTCATCATACACTTAATCTCCCTGGTGCTTTCGTTTCTATAGAAGAATTTCCCAAAATGGGAATAGTGAATAAAAAAGATAAGTGTGTTATTTGTTTTAATGGATATTGCCGATTACTTTTCACAAAAAGGTTGTAGAAATCTCATTTAGTGTTCAGTCTGATATATTTTAAGTTTCTGCAGACTGGCTTCAGAAATGAAAATAAATTATGAACAAAGCATAATAATCATTTTAGGTAATTCATTATGCCTTGAAGGGGAAAATTCAACAACATATCTAAGCTCACAAATAACCAAGTTATTCTAGTTAAATATCTCCTGAGAGGTGGGATAGCATGATGGTTGAGAACTGAAGCAACCCTGGCCAAGGTATTGCCCAAACCTGACTTACATCATCTCTGTGACCTTGAATAAGTTAGTTGTTTGCACCTGAGCATCCTCATAAACAAAAATGTAAATAATAATAGTACTTATATCATTGAAGATTTAATAAAGGTAACGTGAAGAACCCGGCACACGGAGAGTGGAGAGTCCGATACATGAAAAGAGCTCTGTAATGTTAGTTATTATTGGGCAAGTTGCTTATCTTCTCTGGATCTCCATTTCCTTATCTGTAAAATGGGGACAGTAACACCATTGTCTCATAGGGCACATAAAGTGATCAGAACAATGCTGGTCTCCTCTTAAGCTTTCAATAAAATTAGCTAATGTCATTGTTAAAATGCAATGCTCACATAGAGGAACCAGGCTTGTCACCTGCGGGAATCTAAATGTGGGGTGGGTGGCACTCACAACCTCCCAAAACTCATAAGAAAGCTAAGTTCCTGCCAGGCTGACGATGATATTAAATTCTTGGAAGGCACACAACTACACTGATTGTGCCCAAGGGCCCAGACTCTGGACTAAAAGAGGGGTCTAAAAGAAACGTAGATTTCTAGAAAACAGAGGCCCTGCCCTGCACAATGCAGCCAAGAGTCACCTGCTGGGCCATGTCCATCAACGGTGGCCAATCAGTAGATGGTACCTGCAGTATCAGTCTGGAGGTTTTCAACTCTGTTTATTAACTCAACTGCGGATTTTAGCTAATTTTTTTAAAAGCTCTAGGTAAAGTCAATGATTGTACTGAGGAAAAACAAGCATAAACAAGCCCATGTTATCTCTTTACCAGGATCGAACAAACAAATAAACTTGGCATTGGTTTTACTAAAGACTCCTAGTGATGCTTTTAGCTGGAAGTTAAATATCCCTTCATTTGGGGACAGAGATATCAGCCCAGGCAGTTAACTAAACTGATGGCTGTTGACACTAGCCTTTTGCCTAATGACGACAGGTACAGAGGCCAGTGTACCTGGATTCAGGGAAACAGCTGCAGAGAAATCCGTGGCTGTGGATGGCTGGACACTCGAGTTTGTCCATGTGCCCTGAGGTGACCAGATCCCGTGAAGCTCCTCACACATACCCTGAGCACACATCGTGGATTCCCACAGGTGGATGGATCGTCCCCACCATTGGAACAGCCATACCTGTTCCCAGAGAGCTTTGGTCCCACTATCAAGGGACCAAGGAAATCCAATTTATGGTCGCAGGCTGCGTGTAGAATCTGAACAAAGGATGACGGCTACTCTTGGAAGCTACTGGATCCTCTGTACGTGAGCCTCATGAATACGCCCATGTTCACGCTTCTAGTGTGCAAATCTCCCCCGATGGCCAGGAGAGAGCCAGGGCCACTGATGGAGAGCCACATACTTCACTCAGAGGTGGATTTCTGCCTGCGCCTGGGGCCCCCTCACCGGACAATCCCCCTCCTCTAAGCAGCCCGTCCTTTCCATGGAATGGAAGGGCCAGGAGGGCGACAAGTAGCAGCCACCTCAGAGACCTCCTGGCCACAAGGAACAGAGTTACGTTCTGATCGTAGTACTCAAATAAAACATGATGTGATCTTGTTTTGTATTTGAAGCCCATAAAATCAAGTCAAGTGTTATAATGTGTGTTTGATAGGGGGAGGGGCCCTAGAAAAAATATCAATTATCCAGGTCCTTGACCGCACTATGAAGAAACTATGACAAAATAAAGTCCACCAGGTAGCATGAATAACTAAAATGAAATAAAACAGTAAAAAAATAATAATAATAATAAGTAAAGTAAAATAAAATACACTCCATGTGTTTCACATGACATCAAAACTGGATCATGGCCCCAAATTATCTGATTAAAGGCTCATGAAACACCAGCAAATTGCTTATTGATTAGAGACTGAATGATCAAGAGCCTTTTAACCATTATCCCCATCTCCTCCCTCCCACTCTTGCCTACTTGTCCTCCACACCCACTCTCAGAGTGACCTTTTGAAGGTCACTTTAGGCTGAGCATTTTCCAGGGACCCTGTTTCGTATGTTACATGTATTATCATGTGAGGACACCAGCTCCACAAGGGAAGCATTAGTGTTAGCATCTCCCCACGTTATGGATGATGACACCAAGGCGCTGAGAGGTCAAGTAACTGAATCAAGGTCCACAGCTAGTTAGTAGAGGAGCTGGGATGCCAACCCATGCAGCCCGGGTCTATAGCTCACTCTTAAGCACTTCGCTAAGTAATTCAAAGGGCAAGGATGCATTTTCTCTCGTGGGACTAAATACAGTTACTTTCATTTTCTACCTTTTAGAAATGCAACCCATAAATGTGTTTATTTTTCCTGCTGTGTCCCTGACACAGGACACATTGCTCTGGGCAATCAAAAAAAGAGAGAAGGGAGCACTGGAAGACCTCAGCTGGGTGCTCAACAGTGCCCTCCCCCAGCTCACCACACCACCACCCAACCTTAACCTGCTCTCAAAGTGAAGCGATATCATTGCCCATCGTGTAAACACACTGCTATATAAAAAGTAGATAACTAGTAAGGACCTACTGTATAGCACAGGGAACTCTACTCAATACTCTGTAATGGCCTATATGGGAAAAGCATCTTAAAAAAGAGTGGATAAAAAAACAAACAAACAACAAAAAAAACGGGGGTTTCCCTGGTGGCGCAGTGGTTGAGAGTCCGCCTGCCGATGCAGGGGACACGGGTCCGTGCCCCAGTCCGGGAAGATCCCACATGCCGCGGAGCGGCCGCGCCCGTGAGCCGTGGCCGCTGAGCCTGCGCGTCCGGAGCCTGTGCTCCGCAACGGGAGAGGCCACAACAGTGAGAGGCCCGCGTACCGCAAAAAAAAAAAAAAAAAAAAAGAGTGGATAAATGTATATGTATAACTGATTCACTTTGCTGTACACCTGAAACTAACACAACATTGTAAATCAACTATACTCCAATAAAAATGTTTTAAAAAAGAAAGTCTCAAGATCAAAAAGTTAGAGTTACCACATGGTCCGGCAATTGCACTCCTCTGCATATACCCAAGAGAAATGAAAACATGTCCTTGAGAACAACCGCACCTGAGTATTCACAGCAGCGTTACTCAGAGCAGCCAAACTATGGAAACAACCCAAGTGCCCACCAACTTACGAATGGATGAACAAAATGTGGTAGATCCATACAATGAAGTATTATGCAGCCATATAAAAAAATGAAGTAGAGACACACGCTACAACATGGATGAACCTTGGCAACATTATGCTAAGTGGAAGAAGTCGGACACAAAGGGCCACATACCCTATGACTCCATTTACAGGAAGTGTTCAGAATAAACAAATCCATAGAGACAAAAAGTAGAATCGTGGCTGCTAGGGACTGGGGAGGACAAAAGAATGGGGAGTGACTGCCAGTGGGTACCCAGCTTCTTTTGGAGGTGATGGAAATGGTCTGGAATTAGACAGTGGTGATAATTGTACAACTTCGTCAATTATATTCTTCAAAGGGATGAATTTCGTGGTATATGAGCTATATCTCAATAAAAACTATTTTTTAAAATTAGCAACTGCATTCAAAAAATCTACCCTGAAATTGTTAGAGATTCTATAGGTTAGAAACCTGATAGAATGCTTTCCCAAATTTGACAGAATTCCTATAAATATATATACTATTACCAATAAAGAGTAGTGAAACTGGGAAAAAACTGTTTTAAAGCAACAATAATAAATATATTTCCATCAGTCATGCTAGAGGAAAGACTGAATTATCCCTCTATCTATAGAAAACTAAATTTGTGGCCATATGAAGACAATGATAGTATGTAGCCAAAGATTATGGGAGAAAAATATTAGAGATACGTCAAGAAAATAATAAAATTATCTTTTCTAAGTTTCTATCATGTTCACTCTATTTGTCAGTCTTTTCTTTAAATGAGTGATTGGTTATATCTCTTCTTGTTCTAAACTAAAAATTTACTTTCAAAACAATAAAAAAGGGATGGGGAGGTGGGGAAGAACGTCTTTCTGGGCTGGAAGTGGCATCAAATTCGTATGAACATGGCCTCTACTTTTCTATCTCTTCCTTCCACGCAGCCAGAGTGGCAAGACCTGCAGCAGCGACATGGTTTTCTGTCCCTTTTGCCTCTTCTCTGTTCTCCCTCAGGGGTCCAGACTCAGGGGCCACCCCAGACCATCAAGCCGGCTTTGACAGCCTGGGACAGCTCTGCTCCAGAAATGGGGCCTCAGTCCTGTTCTGACGCTCTAAAAACTTGTCTGCCAGTGTCTCTGAGTATAGTTTTTCCCTCAACAAGGTGACCCTGCTGAGGATGGGTCTGTTCTCTCTTTTTTTTTTTACGTGGTCTTTGTTGCTGCACACGGGCTTTCTCTAGTTGCAGCAAGCGGGGGCTACTCTCCGTTGCGGTGCGTGGGCTTCTCATTGCAGTGGCTTCTCCTTTTGCGGAGCACGGGTTCTAGGTGTGTGGGCTCAGTAGTTGTGGCACACGAGCTCAGCAGTTGTGGCACGTGGTCTCTAGAGCGCAGCCTCAGTAGTTGTGGCGCACCTGCTTAGTTGCTCCGTGGCGTGTGGGCTCTTCCCGGACCGGGGCTTGAATCCATGTCCCCTGCATTGGCAGGTGGATTCTTAACCACTGTGCCACCGGGGAAGCCCCTGGGTCTGGTTCTTAAGGCACATGGACAGACTGAGCTACTCTGATGTCTCTTGAGTCCACTTAGATTTTCGAAAGGGAGTTCTTCACAGTGTCTAGCCTGGTACACCAAAAATCCACCATAGTTCTTGGGGTTAAATCTCCCTTAAACAATGTAACAAACTTTCCTTCTCCCCCTCCCCCTTTGCTACCTTCCTCTTCCCTTTCCCCTTCCTCTTCCTCCTCCTCTCCTTCTCCTTCTCCTTCTCCTTACCCTGGGAATAGCTTTCCCTCCTGGACATCATAGAAGGAAGAATGGATAGACATGAGGATTCAGGAATTCCTGGGTCCCCTGGCTGTGATAAAATCTCAGACTTGCACAACTTCTCACTCCCTGAAAAAGGAAAAGTGTGATCCAAATATGGAGACGGGACTGGACTAGATGGGTCCCTGGCAGGATAAGGCTGTCCCTCAGTGTAGCAGAGAGCTAAGTCTAGAGGAGACAAAATGTGATTGTAAAAGTGGAAAGCAGAGGGTGAGGGCCTGCCGGGCAGACTCTGGAAGGCCTTGAATACCAGTAATTCTCTCCTCATGTGACTTAGGGTTTCATATTCTAACAACACCCTTTACCGACCCACACAAATGCCCCCAGCCAGAAATGCTAAAACCAAGAGAGAAACGCACTGCAATTCTACTACCTGCCCACCCATCTCCACGTCCAGCCCCGGAGACTCTGACACAGACAACTGTGAAGAGGTGGATGTCGAAGGATAAATATCATTGGTCCCATTAATTCTCCAGGTCACTCTGCAGACTTCCTCTGTTCTGAGATGGATGGTTGGTACTATGTTCATAATAATGACCATCAAACCTTAGCATCTGTTTAACATTTTACAATGTATGTGAACTTATTTGATCTGCACAGCTCCATGAAGTAAATATGAGAGCAGCATTCTAACAATGGTATAGGTAGGAAAACTGAAACCCAGGCAGGGGAAGTGATGGCCTGGCTAAAGGTTGCCAAGTTCGCAAGTATTGTTTTATCTAATAAGTTATCTCAGTCTCCCTAATATGAATAAAAATCTTTCAAGTTTAAGGAGTCAGATAAATCTAGCCTGAGGCTTTCTTTGGACGCCTTTTATACATGGAGGGTGGGGTTGCCTGCAAATACAGTTCAGCCTCGGGGAAGAGACCACCCGCCCCCCTTGCCCTTCAGACAAAGGCACATATAGGTTTTGTGTAAAGTGGTCTTTAGGACCCCAAAATCGACAGAGCTCTCTCCTTTAAGAACCATGGATTTTATAAAAACCTGTTGCTGGTCAGCTCTCTTTCCAGACAATAGGCTCCTCTCCAGCTTCAATCACCACTCATCTTAGATAAAAGAAAGCAAGAACACATACAGAAGGCCGCAAGGGGTGTCTGTCTGAAAGCTGCCACCGGCTTAGCAGCATCAGAGCAACACGTTCCAAACATCCCAGCTGCCGGGGCAGGTCGTCCCGCTCGGAGCCCCTTGTTCTTTCTCCAGCCCTTCATGAGTAGGGACTGCCCACTGGGCCCTCTGTTCCTCCGGTGCTGCCACACCCAAGCACCCATGGAGCTGGGAGGTCCAGCTGAGACCCATTCAGTTCGAATCAGAGGAGGTCAAATCCAGCCGGGAGGGCAAGGCAGGGAGGAGACAGGAGGCCACAGAGATGCAAGCAGTCCAGACCCAGAGCAGGAAGTGGGAGCAGGTGAGCAAACTTGGAACCTCTGATAGAAGCAGGACAAAGGGGCACTGCCCCCAAATGTGGTCCTCAAAAGTATTTCCCACACAGTCCACCAAGTCCATCTTCTTCGGAGTTAATACATTCTATTTATGAAATGCATCAGGAAAGGTTACGAACTCTCAGTTGCTCACGCCATAGTAGATCGATCAATCTCTCTCTCTCTCTCTCTCTCTCTCTCTCTCTCTCTCTCTCTCATCTATCCATCCATCCACCCATCCATCCATCCATCCATCATCTATCTATCTCATTCATGTTGGCTATGAGCAGACCTGTGTCCACGTTAAAATATAACACAAACCTGTAGGTAAATTCCATCCCTACCTGAAGCAGGGTCAGAGATGCTGAAATTATCTCACACCTCCATCCATCCATCCATCTCTCCCTGCCTCTTTCCACCCATTTACCCACTCATTTGTGCATCAATTATTAATGATCCCAACTATATGCCTGGGCCTCTGAATTAGATCCACCCTCTTTCCCAAGAACCTCACAGTCTAGAGGGGGAGACGGATATGTGAACAATCCCATGGGACCAGTACCTCAGCAGGGATACAGAGCAGCACGGAAGGCTTCGGAGAGGGGGTTACAGGTGAGCAGGGCCCTGAAAGACAAGGAGGAGTTGAACAGGAGGTCAAGGTAATCAAAAGACACTCCAGGTAGAGGGAACGGCAGGTGAAAAGTCAGAGTCTGGGAATATCAGGGCCAAATCCAGAGTTAGCCTTAGGAGGAATTCTCTTTTATTGCTGGTTTGAGACAATAACTGAAATAAAGTTTCCCATATTCTCCAGTCATGGGTCCTGTTTGGCTTTGACTTCGTTAACGTGAAAATGGTAATACACAGAGAAAGAAAAGGCATAGGGAACAGCATCAGAGGAGTGGGAATAAGTCAAGTTCTGGGAATAGCAAGTAAGCAAGCCAAGATGCCCTTGGTTAATTCAAACAATCCTCCTATCCTGTACAGAAGGTGGAAAGTGATGCCAAGCCAGTGGCCTGTCACGGGAGAGACCACAGTGGCAGCCTTTCACAAACAACGTGTTCCATCGCTGACACACTGTCTTTTTCTGGGGTTCATTTAGTAGAAAGGGATACCATCTTAGTTCACATGCGCTGCTATAACAAAATACCATAGAAGTGGTGGCTTGTAAACCGCAGAAATCATTTCTCACGGTTTTGGAGGCTGGGAGGTCCAAGATGAAGGTGCCGGCAGGTTCAGTGTCTGGCGAGGGCCCACCTCCTAGTTCATAGAGGGCCATCTTTTCGCTGTGTCCTCACTTGGCAGAAGGGGCAAGGGAGCTCTCTGGGTCTCTATTATAAGGGCACCAATCCCATTCATGAGGGCTCTTAATTACCTCCCAAAGGCCCCACCTCCAAAAACCATTCGATTGGGGATTAGGTTTCAACAAATGAATTAGCGGGGGGGAGACACAAACTTTCAGCCTATAGCAGGTGCTGTCCCCCAAATCCAGACCACAAACATATTTCCCACAACCACTCCATCAAACAGAACTTCTTTGAAGTTAACAAACTCTATTTTAAATGGTAAAACACCAAGGAGTAGTATGAACTATCATTTGTTCATACCTTCGTATAAGGTTTCTTAATCAGTGTAGGCATCCCTTTTAGATTAACCATCATGGGGACTTCCCTGGTGGTCCAGCGGTAAAGAATCCACCTTACAATGCAGGGGACGCGGGTTCAATCCCTCATCAAAGAACTAAGATCCAACGTGCTGTGGGGCAACTAAGCCCATGCACCGCGATTACTGAGCTCGCACGCCTCAACTAGAGAGCCTGCGTGCCGCAAACGACAGAGCCCACACGCTCTGGAGCCCGTGTGCCACAACTAGAGAAGAGAAAACCCGCATGCCACAACTAGAGAGGAGCCCACGTGCCGCAATGAAAGATCCCGCTTGCCTCAACGAGGATCCCCTGTGCCGCAACCAAGACCTGACGCAGCCAAAAATAAATTAATTAAATAAATAAATAATAAATAGATTAACCAACGTGAAGGACTGTGAGCTTCCATGGGAGAGAGGAGAAAGAGATTTAAAGAGATCCTGAGCATAGGAGGCAGCATTCAGAGTGGAGTTTAGGAGAAGCCTGAAGTCAGCAAAAAAACACCCAGGCCCTTGAGTCAGACGCCAGGGAGACGGGAGGCTGCAAAGGGCCAGCTGTGTCCATTCCCCATCCTCTAAGGTGTCAGCTATGGGCGTTAGAGTTTGGTGTCGCTGAACATCGTCTCCCACAGTCTGTGATCATCAAGCCAGTAAATGCCTGCAGCTGAAGAAAACAGCTGCTGGATAAGATCATATTAATCATAACGCATCACAGTTTTGTAGCACTTCCTCGAGTTGGCCAGGGCTAAGCGCCTCACATGCATACTCCCAACGAATCTCCCCAGCATCCCGGGAGAGTGGTGGGATAATCCTCCTTTCACAGACATGAAAACTGAGACTTGAGAAGGTTGCATGCCCTGGATCACACAGCTTGGGAGTAGCAGAGCAGACATTTGGTCCAGGTCTGCTTTTCTGTGAAGCATCTGCTTTTACTCCCCACTGAGATGTTCTACTTGTCATGGTGCCTGGACAGAGGAGGCATGCATGCAGGTGGGCACAGTCGGGATATGATAAGTATTTGAATGAATTGGCAGTGGCTCTGAGAAAATGACTGCCTCCCTCATTATCTGTGGCAAAAATATTATACCTCTGTCTTACTGGAGAAGTTTGAAAAGTTAAACGATCCTCATGGAAAGCTCCTTGGATTCATTTCCCAGGGCTGCTGTAACAAAGTACCAAAACCTGGCTAGCTTAAAACAACAGAAATGTATTGTTTCATAGTTCTGGAGGCTGGAACTCCAAAATCACAGTGTTGCAGGGGCAGCCTCTCTCTGACAACTTTAGGGGAAAATCCTTCCTTGTTCCTTCTAGCTGCTGGTGTTGACCAGAAGTCCTTGGCATCCCTTGATATATCCCTTGAAGATATATCACTCCAGTTATATGGCCATCATTTCCCTGTGGGTCTTCACACCATCTTCCCTCTGTGTGTGTCTGGCTCTGTGTCCAAATTTCCCCTTTTTATAGGGACATCAGTCATATTGGATTAGAACCCACCCTAACAACCTCATCTTAACTTGATTACCTCTGTAAAGACCCTATTTCCAAATAAGATCAGATTCTGAAGTACTCGGAGTTAGGACTTCAACATATCTTGCGGGGGGAGGGCGCAAGGTGGGGGGGAGACATCATTCAACCCATCATGTACCTCAACCGTTAATCCTCAGAGTTAAACTTTGATTCATTTACTGCCTTCCCCTGGTTCCCACCTATGCCCGATCTGAGAATAATTACATCCTCAAGTCCCCACAGTGCTGGAGATGGTCTGGATCTATGGTTGAGACACCCCTATCCCCAGCCATGACCCTCACCCCATCCAAGTGCCACCCCTATTGTACTGCCCACCGGATTTCTAAGAAGTGCAGAGAGGCGTCGTCTCTCCCGCAACTGGCCAATTTCCCTTTCATTCTCACTTGCTAATGACATCTGTCAGCTCAGTACTAACAGCCGGGTGCCTTTCTGTCATAATCAGCTCTTTGTCCGCTGCTTCCGGTTGGGTGTTTACAGGCAGCTGGGGACAGTCAGCTGTTTTCTACAATGCTACTGTGTGCTTAAGAAGAAAAACTTGAGTCTCTTAAATTAACCACCACCCTTCAACACGGAAGCCAAGATCATAGCCACTTTACCTCTCTTTACCCCACAGATGTATCCCTGAGGTGACAGAAGGCGAGGCAGGGACTTCATAACAATACAGTTCATAACAATAGAGTTTGTACTGCTTCTAAGCACTTTCCCATCCACAATGTCTTGTCGATAAGCAGGGGGAGGGGGAGCAGGAAACCCCACTGGGGTAGATGGGGAAACTGTGGTCAGTGTCCATGGTTAAATAACTGGTAAGTGGTCTCTTGGGCCAGGTTTCTTTCTATTTTGTCACATCTCTCCTGTCCACAAGGCTGAGAGAGAACTCTGTATTTAAACAAACGCCAAGTAAGGAGGACAACTAACTTCCAAGATGGCCCATGTTCTTCTAGCCACACTAGCTTTCATTTGGAGGAATGCACCAAGTTCCATTGTGCCCCGGGGCCTTTGCACTTGGTGTTCCTGCTGCCTGGAATGCACCTCCCTCCAGGAGTCTCCCTTCAAGTATCAGCTCATGCGTCATAGCCTCCGAGAAGAATTTCTCTCTTTTTTTTAACTTTACTCAGGACTAATTGACAGATACAATTGCATATATTTAAAGTGTACAATGTGATGATTTGTTATACATATACATTATAGGATGACTAACAAGATCAAGATTATTAACATATCCATCACCTCCCTCAGTTAACATACTTAATTTTGTGTGTGTGTGTGTGTGGCTAATACCTATTCTCAGCAACTTTCAAGTACACGATACTGTATTATTAACTATAGTCACCATGCTGTACATTAGATCCTGAGAACTTATTCTTCTTATAATTAAAAATTTGTACCTCTGACCTGTGGATGAATAAAGAAAATGTGCTATAAATATATATACACACATGCACGATGGAATATTATTCAGCCAATAAAAAGAAGGAAATCCTGCCATTGGCACCAACATGGATATACCTGGAGGGCATTATGCTAAGTGAAATAAGCCATCAGACAGAGAAAGACAAATACTGTATGGGGAGGAGGAAACGGGGTTATGTAAGTCAAAGACTATTATACATTTCCAGTTATCAGAGAAGCATTTATTGATGCTTCAGGCTGGGTCACCTCTCTCATCACATACTCTCATAGAACTCTCCACCTCCCCCAAATGTTTGTCACAAGCAGAATTAGTTGATTTATCATCTGATTATATATTTAGCAGCATCTTCTCTGGGAGACAAAGGACAGGAACCAAGGATATCTTGTTCATTCCTAATCCCCAATCCCCCTTGGTCATTCAGATTTTTTAAACAAAAACCACCATATACATGTATTTACAGGGCTTCCCCGGTGGCGCAGTGGTTAAGAATCCACCTGCCAATGCAGGGGACACAGGTTCAAGCCCTGGTCCAGGAAGATCCCACATGCCATGGAGCAACTAAGCCCATGCGCCACAACTACGGGCCTGTGCTCTAGAGCCCGCGAGCCACAACTACTGAGCCTGCGTGCTACAACTACTGAAGCCTGCGCGCCTAGAGCCCATGCTCTGCAACAAGATAAGCCACCGCAGTGAGAAGCCCTCACACCACAACGAAGAGTAGCCCCCGCTTGCCGCAACTAGAGAAAGCCCACGTGCAGCAACGAAGACCCAATGCAGCCAAAAATAAGTAAAATAAATTTATTTTTAAAAAATGTATTTACAGACATTTACTCTGCCACAGGTTATACTTGATATTGCAAGAATCTGCCCAATCCCCCGATCCCCCCCTCCTATACCTGCCTCAGTAAACATCTATCAAATGAGTGAACGAAGGTTATCAACCCTATGAATTGTCCCCAGCCAACAAAGCTACCCCTTTCTCTGTACCACTCCCCTACTCCCAAGCACTTTGTTGGTAACTAGAATATAACTAAGGTGACAGTACACAAATGTGACAACTTTTTGAGACACTCACATATGTGGTCTACACATTAAACAAAATGCTTGAAATTGGGACCAGCAGAAAAGTCTCTGTCACAAAAGGGCTGTAATCTATCACGTATGACAATGGGTTGTAATTAGTGTTTTATCTGTCTCTTCCTCCAGATCATGAACTCCTTGAGGACAGTGACCATGTACTACTCCTCTGTTTCCAGGACACAGCACAGGAAACAAAGGTTTGTGGAATGAATGAATCAATGAATAAGTAAGCACACTGAGTAGTTAAAGAAGAAAATATTTTGCAATGTCAGCAAACATTGCCCAATAAATCGGCTTGGTAAGATTGGGTTTCTTTTTATTTATTTTATTTTTATTCTTTTATTTGAATTTTTTTTTATACAGCAGGTTCTTATTAGTTATCGATTTTATACATATTAGTGTATATGTGTCAATCCCAATCTCCCAATTCACCCCATCACCACCAGCCACTTTCCCCCTTGGTGTCCATACATTTGTTCTCCACATCTGTGTCTCTATTTCTGCCCTGCAAACCGGTTCATCTGTACCATTTTTCTAGATTCCACATGTATGTGTTAATATACAATATTTGTTTTTCTCTTTCTGACTTACTTCACTCTGGATGACAGTCTCTAGGTCCATTCACGTCTCTACAAATGACCCAATTTCGTTCCTTTTTATGGCTGAGTAATATTCCATTGTACATATGTACTACATCTTTATCCATTCATCTGTTGATGGACATTTAGGTCGCTTCCATGACCTGGCTATTGTAAATAGTGCTGCAATGAACATTGGGGTGCATGTGCCTTTTTGAATTATGGTTTTCTCTGGGTATATGCCCAGTATGGGTTTCTTCTTAATATCAGAATTTTCTTTCATAAGAAACCATTTGAGGGGCTTCCCTGGCAGTCCAGTGGTTAAGACTTTGCCTTCCAATGCTGGGGGTATGGGTTCGATCCCTGGTCCGGGAGCTAAGATCTCATATGCCTTGCAGCCAAAAAACCAAAACGTAAAACAGAAGCAATATTGTAACAAATTCAATAAAGACTTTAAAAATGGTCCACATCAAAAAAAAAAGAAAAAAAAGCTTAAAAAGAAACCGCTTGACTCCGCGTTAGAATGAAGAATTTTCTACTCTATTTTCCATGAAGACTTTTTCATAGCCTTACAAATTGGGGAGCCCCATGTGCTATTTTCCATTCTGATCAGTCACAAACCGTATCAGCACTTTAAACCCCAAACTCACACTATAGGTAGAAATATGCACCCTCTGACGCTGGATCCATTATTCCTGGCCAAAACTGTTCATGATATTTAGGAATAAACCTGGGCGGTAACCAAAAATAGAGCAACATGAGGTCTTAGAAAGAGGAGAAATTTTGAAGTCAGACTGACCTGGCTCTTTTCGGGGACCAACGCTCCTCATAGTTAATTCAGCATCGAATCACCTGGTGGGGGGGAGGAGGGAAGGTCTTGTTAATATTCAGATTGATTCTCTAGTTCTAAGGTGGGGTCTGATAAAAAAGTGAACAGATAAGCAAGCCAAAAACCTCATAAACAGGCAATCAAACTTAATTCAAAGCTTCCTATTTCATGTGCATGGTATTCTCAAGCCTGAGACTTTGCATTGTGTTTTACATCACATAAACAATCAGAGCTGACGTTTCTTTTTTTTTTTTAAACAATCTTTATAGATAATTTATTTTAGTTTCCTTAATAGGGAAGAAATTAAAGGAACAGAGCTAGGGATTCTCAGAAATCACATTTCTAAACCTTGGTTATAGAAACATCATTGTTATTATTATTTTTTTAACATCTTTATTGGAGTATAATTGCTTTACAATGGTGTGTTAGTTTCTGCTTTATAACAAAGTGAGTCACTTATACATATACATATATGTTCCCATATCATGCGAGGAAGGAAGAACAAAGCTGGGACTTGACTGTGAATGAGGTTTGGGGAAAACATTAGGCTCCCTGGCTGGGCGTTTAAGACCATTCATGATGTGACCTGCACTTGATCCTCTGGCCACCCCTCTCACCACAGCTACCTCACACCATGCTCAGTCCATGCCACACTACTTCCTGGTCCTGAACCATCTGTCCTCTCTGCACCGCCCACCCCCGCAAAAAAGGGTCTTTGCACATGCCACCCCCATCACTGAATTTTTTTCCTCACGCACCCAGGATATAAACATTTGCCCATCTTTCAAGACTTACCTCAAGCACCACTTCACCTATTAAGTCTTCCCTGATTCCCCAACATGAGATGACCTTTCCCTGCTCTGGCCTGCCCCACCATACCCGCTACAGATTGCCATAGCTTATATTTGTTTATAATCCATTTGTATGTCTGTTTCTTGCTCCTAAACTGAGCTCTCTGAAGTAGGCACTGTGTCCTGTGTCTGCAGAGGCCACACCTCTATCTTAGCAGGTCTTAGTCTTTGTGGAATGAAAAAATGAATGAATGAAGAATGAATGAATCTTTGCAGCAACACTACCTCTACGCCTATCACCGCCCTGATGACACTAAGTTGCAATTTTTGGCTTATATGTCTATTTCCCTGTGAAACTGTGAGCCTCTTGAAGACGGTCCCAGACCCTGCCAATATTAATCTTCACCACCTGTCAATGCTCAATAAATATTTGTTTAATGAATATAAGTTGCTTTGGATCGAAGTCAGATACAGCTCCTTCAGAACAGAAAAGATAAATGCACGATGATAAAGATTTTAAAGGGCTGTCAAGTTCATGTGTTGATTTATGGAGCAAATTAATACGACAGCATCAACACTTCCAGCCCTCCCCAATCAGTTTCAGCAATTATGTGTACCCAGGGCAGGGCGCAGCTGTTTGTGAGATGTGACACAAGAGATGTCTCCCCTGGTTTGCTGAAAGGTCTTCAACATATTTTTAGTTGACAAACAACCATGTGTTACTCATCAGACATCCCATTAAACCAAATTGTACAACTTGTTAGACAGTTTCCAATATTAATTGTGAAGGCTCTGTACATGACTTCAGTCCTGCTGGGTACTGAGCCTACCCAAAAGCCAGGAAAGGTGTGTGTGTGTGTGTGTGTGTGTGTGTGTGTGTGTGTGTGTGTGTGTGTGTGTGTGTGTACGTACACAAATATATATGTATACAGGCTTGAAAAATACAGACCCCAATGGCTTCACTTACCACCTAACGTTTTGTCCCGCCCACGTCAGTGCAATTTTGTACCAATTTCCACAGGGAATTAGCAACATGGGGTATAATAAGTTGGCATATTCCCTACCCCAGAACTCCTGAAAGTATCTAATGTTACAAGAAATATCTAAACTCTCTTGCCATAAAGTATACTTAGAAGTTTTATCAAGAAAGACTACATAGTACATATTAAATGTTGACTTGTGTGATGCAAATAGACACCATTCTGGGCCACCAGTAATGCCATGGATACCTCATCTCTGAGCACAGAATGGGAGGCTTGGGAAATGGAGGAGTAGCATTTTGTTATAAATCTCACAGGTGCCTGGAGATTCTGGAAGGTCACTGAGTGAGCTGACGTACTGACTTAGTGGTATCCAAGGCTCAAGCAAGGGAAAAGTCCACCCTGGAATGAGGCTCAGCTTGTAACAGGGCCAGCCCTCAAATGTGGGAGAAGAGAAGAAAATCACATGTGATGCACCCAGGAGAGGTGTCTCCCCAGCCCACTTGTCCCATCCCTCAAGGTCTCCACAAGAATGGACTCTGCCTCCTGCTTTCGGTGGGTAAATATTTTTAAATGTGATAACTTAACTTTATATAAGCAGAAATCAGTTGTAAAACATACTGAAAAAATATATATATACTGGAAAGCAGAACCACATTCAAAATACCACAGCAATTATATTGCATCTAAAAATACATTTAATGAGAAAAACACAAGCACTTTGTATGAAAATGTACTGAAAGGTATTTTCCAAAGACCTAGAGTAAGAGATGATATTCTTGGATGTGAAGACACACACTGTGTATTTCTTTACTCTTGCCCAAATTTATTAATATAATGCAATTTCAATCAAAATCCTAATAGTTATTTTAATTTAACAAATTGATCGTTAAGGTCATTTGGAAAGCAAATGTGCAAGAATAGTGAAGACATATGTGAAAGAATAATACTGCAGGGAACTTGAGAGCAAGTTCCAAATGTTGAAATGTATATTAATCTAAAATAATTCAAAGTTTGGTACAGATTCGGTCAGGGTATAGAAATACCTGAAATGGCCCCTGGAGGGATAAATAAGACCGAGAGGCTAAGGGGACCCAGGATGCCAAAAAGGGGACCCAAGAAGTCAGAGGGATGAGCTGGAATGGGAGCCTAGGATTTATAGAGCAGATTGCTGGTATAACAAGGTCTGTCTGTTGTCTTGGCCCATTTACATATGTGAACAGAAAAAAACTTTACAAACTCTTGTCCCTCATCATTAAAAAAAAAAAAAAAAAAAGGCTATGGTACCAGCAAAGATACAGGCATAGATCACTGTAACATAATGAAATGTAAAGAATACCTATTACATACAATAATTTAGTGAGTAGAAAGTGGGTTTTCAAATCAAGGGGGAAAAGATAGACTATTTCCCAAAGGTTGTTGGAGAGTTGCCTATCTGTTGGGCAAACTGATGATAGACAGATAGATAGATAGATAGATGATTCATAGATAGGATACCTACATGCATATATACCTATTTCACTCCACACATAATAAAGTTTCAGTGGATTAAAAATCTAAATGTAAAATAAAGAACTGTAAAACTACTAGAAGAAATATGAGAGAACTATTATGACTTGGAGGTAAAGTAGACCATTTTTTTAAATGTTACAAAAAATCCAGGAGTCATTAAAAGGGGAATGGGTTTGATGAGTCTGGCTACATAAAAATTTTAAGTCTCATATTAAAATAAGTGCCTGATTAAGGAAAAATAGTTACAAAATGTACAACTGAAAAAGTATAAACACCCCTAATATATCGAAAGTGCGTACAAATAAACAATAAAAGCATCTGACTTTAAATGAGTCAAATTTTAAGTAGGCAATTCACAAAAGAAATACAAATGGCCTATAAACTTGAAAAAAGATTCTCTTTATGATCAGATAAATATATATCAAAGCAATATATTCCCCACTGGACTGAAAATAGATTAATGAGATTGTGGGAAGACAGTACTCTCAGCCATTCATAGTAGAAATGCAAATTGATACAACGTTCTTGGAAGGCAATTATATAATACACTTCAAAGATCATAGTCCTTGACCCTGCATTCTATTCCTAGGAATTTCTCATTCAAAAATATTCTTTCATATACTCGGAAACACATTGCCACATGATTTGTAACAGTAAAATTTGGGGAGGAAATATATATATACTTGAATAAATTGTGGTAAAACCATATAACTGAATATTCTTCAGCCATCTAAAGGATCTAAAGGATGAGTTAGATCTCATCCTACCTAGTAAAAGTGATATGAACAGATGTCCATAACATGAATATATACTGACTGGCACTTCTGATTTGAATTCAAGACTATGGGGTTTGCACATAACCACTTTTATATTACATCTGTATATTCTTTCTTCCATACAAAGAAAGAATATTGATTCTCAAGACTCGGGAGATGATAGAATCTGAATATCTCATAATTATTTCTTCGTTTTATTGTACATTACACACATAATAATTTCAGAGTAATAATATTAATACTACCATCACCAATATGATTACTGAAAGTTAAAAAGAAATTTTTTTTGGTGCAGCCACTATGGAAAACAGTAATGGAGGCCCCTCAAAAAATTAAAATTAGGGTTGCCATATGATCCATCAATCCCACTCCTGGGTATATACCCAGACAGGACTATAATTCGAAAAGATACATGCACCCCTCTGTTCACAGCAGCACTATTTACAACAGCCAAGACATGGAAACAACCTAAATGTCCACCAAAAGATGAATGGATAAATAAGATAAAATGGTATATGTATCCAGTGGAATATTAGCCATCAAAAAGAATGAAATAATGCCATTTGCAGCAACATGGATGGACCTAGAGATTATCATACTAAGCGAAGTAAGTCAGAAAGAGAAAGACAAATACCATATGATGTCACTTATACATGGAATCTAAAATACAATACAAATCAACATATCTGTGAAACAGAAACAGACTCACACATATAGAGAACAGACCTGTGGTTGCCAAGGGGGACGGGCCGTAGGGGAGGGAAGGAATGGGAGTTTGGGATTAGCAGAGGCAAACTATTATACATAAGATGTATAAACAACAAGGTCTTACTGTATAGCACAGGGAACTATATTCAGTATTCTGTGACACACCATAATGGAAAAAAGAATATGAAAAAGAATATATATATATATATATATACACACACACACACAGCTGAGTCATTTTGCTGTACATAAGAAATTAACACAACATTGTAAATCAACTATACTTCAATAAAATTTTTTTAAAAAGCATTTTTTTTCAATTTTATCTTCTTATTCTCCTCGCACTTTTATAGCTGCAATCTATTTACACTGTCACAGAATTTAGCCAACTACAGACTATTCTCTCTCCCATTAATTCTTTGTTTTTTGTTAGTTCTGCAAGTAATTCTATACTTAAAGCTTACCACAGTTCCTTATATTAATGTCTTCTTAGTTAATTGGGCAGTTTGAAGGTCATTTGCTAGTACAGTCCTCAAAAGTATTAAATTTCCTGCATTCAGATAATAGTTTGTTCCCTTTTTTACTTGAACATCAGCATTGGTGGACACAAGCTCCTTGGCTCACACACTTTCCTCAAGTACGTTAAATGTTACTAGCCATTTTCTCCTGGGAAATTAAGTATCACTTCCCAAAACTCTGATAATGATCTAATTTCATTTCCTTTAAAGTCACTAGGTCTTTGGGCCTAGATACCCACAGGATTTTTCTTTTCTTTAGGGTCCAGTAATTATATTAGAATATGTCTTGGATTTGACAGTTCTGTGTCAATATTCTCAGGAATAGAAAATATGAAACATACTTTCAATCTTTCCTTTTAAGTCCAATGTTTTCTTTTAGGAACGTTTTCTTTTTTAATATTTATTTATTTATTTATGTCTTCATCAGGTCCTAGTTGCAGCACACTGGATCTTTTGTTGCAGCACGCAGGCTCTTCATTGTGGCACACAGGCTCCAGAGCACATGGGTTCTGTAGTTGCGGCACACGGGCTCTCTAGTTATGGTGTGTGGGGTCAGTAGTCGCCACACGGCATGTGGGATCTTAGTTCTGCACCAGAGATCAAATACGCATCCCCTGCATTGGAAGGTGGAATCTTAACCGCTGGACCACCAGGGAAGTCCCAGGAAAGTTTTCTTGAATTATGGTTTTTTCTGTTCGTTTGCCTTGGTTTCCTTCTTCAGGGACTCCTATTGCTCCTGTGTTGGATTGTCTTTGCTTATCTTCAATATTTATCTCTCTTGAATACCTTGTCTCCCCTATTTTCCTTCCCTCCTTCCTTCCTTATTTATTTATTTATTTATTTATGGCTGCGTTGGGTCTTTGTTGCTGCATGCGGGCTTTCTCTAGTTGTGGCGAGTGGGAGCTACTCTTCATTGTGATGCACAGGCTTCTCATTGCAGTGGCTTCTCTTGTTGCGGAGCATGGTCTCTAGGCGTGCGGACTTCAGTAGTTGTGGCATGCAGGCCTCAGTAGTTGTGGCTTGCGGGCTCTAGAGAGCAGGCTCAGTAGTTGTGGCGCACAGGCTTAGTTGCTCTGCGGCATGTGGGATCTTCCCGGCCCAGGGCTCAAACCCATGTCCCCTGCACTGGCAGGCAGATTCTTAACCACTGCGCCACCAGGGAAGCCCTATTTTCCTTTCTCTTTGATTTTTAATTTCTCTCTCCTGTCACCTTCTATTTCTATTAAGATATTTATATTATTTTCGGTTCCTTACAGTTTAGTCTTTATTATTTTTTTAAATTTCTAATTCTTTCCTGAGTTCTCTCACTTTGAGTTTTTCTAATTATGTTATATCTTGTATCATAATGTCTTTTATTCACTTGAAATAGAAAGTTACACTTTGTTCTGCTTTACGGCATGTCTCTTTGCCTGCAGAAATGTTATTCTGGTCCTTATTCTCTTGTTTTCTTATAACAGCTTTGTACTGGATTTCATCTTGATTCTTTTCTGTGAAAATAATTTTCCTGAACTTTTAGGAGGCATTGTTCAGAAGCTAGAAATATTAACTTCCTAGGGATCTTTCTTCTACTCTTTTGTATGGCGTTCAAAAGTATGCGGCTTGCTCTCTGAGATTTCCTGGCCCTGTTCTCTCCTCCCACTTTTATCTGGACTTTATCTCCTCCATCTCTACTGTCCCTTTCTTGCTCAATTTGGATTCCACAGTCAGCAGTTTCTCGTGAGTATGGGCCCTATCCTGGAAGGGGTCTTAGATGGTTAGCTTTAAGAGTCCCTAGGGGTAGCAATCTGTTCCCTATTGCTTCCCTTGCACTGTCCCTCTGCTGAACAAAATCTCTCCCAGTTTCAACGAGGTTCTCAAACTGGCCTGTCATGCTCTACAGTAAACACTGGGTGGGAGGTTGGATGAGGCCCAGAGTCTTCTGAGTTTGGGGCTATGTTTAGTTTTACTTCTCCCTCTTTAACTGTATCCTGTTGTACATATGGTCCCTGATATTGCTCCGAGTCCCCAGATCTGCCTGGCAACTGTAAGGGAAGGGTCAGGGGTGAGGCTATGAAGACAGCTGAGGTTTCCTCAGAACCACCAGCATCTTACCCACTCTGGGGCCCATTCCTTAAAGATATCTCTTGCTAAGGTGTGGACAGAATTTGATTTGAATACCCTAGAGATAGTTGCATTTTAATAGGAGACACCTTACCTTTAACCAAACAAGTGACTTTCTAATGGTGGGGTCTCATGGCAGATGGATAAAGAACGGTTGTCAATAACCTTCTGACAGTCATTAACTGGAGCCCAGGTTCCTAAGCAAGGGGCGGAAGTGGTGTGGCCTGGGCAGTAATCTCAGCAGAGAGAGAGTGGAGACTGCATGCTGGGAGCAATGGGGATGGATAACTTGGGTGGCAGTGAATAGTTACAGGATCCCAAAGTACCGAGACCAGCCAACACCACTGACCATACCAGAACAGGACAAAGATGCCCTGAAGATGGAAAAATGGTAAAAATGTCATCAAGAAAAACCAGAATCCGGTGCAGGTAACTACTTGCACACCCTTCTGTGGTTGCAAATACCAAAGAGGTAGGAGACTGCCAGCAGAGGTAAGACAAAGGTCTTGCTTTCAGGTGTGAATGACCCACAGGGAAATACATGGCAGCCAGAATTACCTTACTGGTGGATAAGGGAGTGGGGTGAGAAGGTTGATATCAGAGACACCCTGGGGGTGAAGGGGCAGAATAACATCACAGCACTTTCCACATACCTAAAACTGTGTTCACAGCTACTGAATACGTACCCAGCATCCCAATTAATGGTGCTAGTCTCACTTTCGAGATGAAGAAATTGAGACTCAAAGGGGCCAGGTGGCCTGCTGAGGATCACATGATGACAAACCAACTGGTGAAAGATTCAAATCTAAGACATCTTCCTGCTCCAAAGCCTTCACCCTTCAAGACTAGACTTGGGTGGGTCTAACTTGTAACTCTGCCACCAATTGGCTGTGTGACCTTTTTCTGACTGCTTAGCCTCTCTGAACCTAAATTCCCTCATCTCAAAAATGGAGACAGTTCTCAGAATTAGCTCAGAAATGAGATGACTCATCCAAGTCCTGTGTGTCTCATGTTCAGTACGGTGCTGGTGCACAGAAAGCCCTTAGAATCCACGTGCCAACCTCTCACCCGTTATCAGCTGTTATCTTTTAAGCATAATCTTAATAATCTTTTAATCTTTTAAGCAACCATTGATCTGCTGCCATCCTCCCTCCCACCTGCTTCATTTTCTTCATTAAATCTATAGAAACTGTCTGGTAGAAAGAGTTATATGACATCCGTGGGAAATACAGGGGGAAAGATTACAGTTTTATCAATGAATTCCAATGATTTTCCCCCCAGTGACATTTCAGAGCAGGCAAAAAAATTGCTTTTCCTAGAGAGTCGAATGAAATTAGGAGAAGTATGTTTTCTGTCTTATTGCAGGGAGATAATCCATATAATCCTTAAACATCTGACAGTCAGTAAAGCTCAGTCAGAGATGAGTTAAGAGGTTAAACCCTCCAGAACAGCCTCTAAGGCCTTGTCTAGGAGTCACATCTGAGACCTGTGTTGAGGAAGGTAAAGAATGAGCCAGAGGGGCTTTCAGAAATGTTCTAACCCTATTCTTATATTTCACAAATAGGGAAACTGAGGCCCAGAGAGGGGAAGTTACTTGTCCAAGTAACCGCCATGCCTGAAACTTGAACCCAGGGCTCCTGACTCCTAGGCCCAGGATTGGCCCAGCACAGTCAGCAACCTGTCCTTTGGAACTGGGACTTCCCCATCATCAGAAACAAATCCTGGCTCCACCACTTCATGGTGGGGTGCTGGGGCCTCAGAAAATTGTTTAGCCTTAGTTTTCTCGTGTGTTAAAATGGGAGTGATAAATTTGGCCTCACAGGATCAACAGACATGAGGAGGTGAACGGCCTGGCACAATTCCTAGCCCGTGCCAGGCACTCAAATGGGGTTCCATTCCTCTTCCTGTCTTCACTGATGTTCCCCCAGAAGCAATGCCTGGCACAGGATTTAAACGCAAGTCGTTTATCTGGGAAATGATCCCAAGAAATACCAGTAGGAGAGCAGGGAAATGAGCAGTAAGGGGATTAAGCAAGCCAATACAGGGTACGTGAATAAGTAGGTTACTCTGTGGGTTACTGAGGCTCCACCCCCCTAACGACCTCTCGGAGACCGTGTAGAGCGGCGGTCCCCAACCTTTCTGGCACCAGGGACCGGTTTCGTGGAAGACAATTTTTCTACAGACAGGTGGCAGGGGAGGAGGGGGAGGGTTCCGGCAGTAATGCGAGCGATGGGGAGCGACAGATGAAGCTTTGCTCGTCGCTGCTCACCTGCTGCTGTGCGACGGTACCGGTCCGCAGCCTGGGGGTTGGGGACCCCGGTGTAGGTCATACCTTAGAGTCCCGCACCTCTGTCCACTATGAGGACGAGGAAGCTAGTTTATCTATTCTCCAACTCCTTCATTAGCCCAGGGCCGACCCTGGGGGTATCACTCCCAGCACTTCCTGCCTGTCCCGAGCACAAGCTGAGATGCCAGAGGAAGCCCTTGGGAGGGTATCACAGGTGCTTGCACTGGGCAGCCGTCCACGTGCCTGAGGACACTGAGCGCCCGTGGAATATGGGCAGTGCTCTGAGAGCATCTGCTGCAGTCCACGGCCCCCTGCGCCACGCAGATCCAATTCTGCTCCACATCAAGTTCATTCTCTTCTGTCCCTGAATTTTTCAAGGTGCTGACAAGGCAGGCTGGGACCTGGGACCCTTTCCTGGAGTGTCTGCACCTGGACAAAGGTCTCCTTGAGCAACAGAATACAAAGAAACGATAAGGGACTAAAAATAACCTCACGCATGCACAGCTGGGGCAAAGTATGACCAATAAGATACAAAAAGGCCAAAACCCAACTGCCATTTCTGAGGTGGCCGGGGCAAAAGCGGGATACGGGGCATGATCCCTGCACGCAGGACCACCCACGGGGTGAGCCCACCACCTAAGCCACTCCTCCAGCCTGACCCACCCTCACCCCGTTTAAGGAGCCAGCTCTCCTCCCTTCCCTGGGGAGCAAGGAAGGGCAACTGTTTCTTGTCCCGGCTTCCTCATGCCGCAGCAGGAGTCCCGGCAAAGCCTCGCCTGAATTTCCCGTCTAGCCTCTTGCCAATTTCTATGGATTAAAAAGAGTCCAAGAATCTGGGTGGGTAACAGTGACTGGTCACAATTTCTTTTATAAATAAACAAACTTACAACAGATGGTTCAGTGGGATAGGCCACAGGTCCCACTGGGGCAGTTAGTTGGTCCTGAGGTTTTAATTCATACTCATCGTGAACCTCCTTGTTGTGGGACGGATTCTGTCCCCAAACAATTCATGTGATGAAATCCTTACCTACCCCTAGTACCTCAGAATGTGACTGTTTCTGGAGACAGGACTTTTAAAAAGGTAATTAAGGTAAAATGAAGTCATTAGGGTGGACCCCAATCCAATCTGGTGTCCTTGTAGGAAGAGGAAATTTGGACACAGATGGATACAGAAGAAAGACCATGTGAAGACAGAGAGAAGACAGCCATCCACAAGCCCTCAAAAGAAACTAACCCCGCTGATTCCTTCATCTTGAACTTTTAGCCTCCAGAACTGTGAGACAATAAATTTCTATTGTTTAAGCCACCTGTTTATGGTAATTTGTTAACGGCATCCCTAGGAAGCTAATACACTCCTCTAGCCCTTTCTCTACCGTGCCCTTGGCCAGCCCTTCCACTGGTCTAGGCTCTTGTCACTCCTTCCTTTCGAAGGGTCCGAGACCTGGGTACCATACTCTGGTACCATATCTGTTATTACTTGTTCATGATTATCTCCAGGTTTACAAGTACCAAGAGGTACCCCAGTGTATCTGCTGAATTCCAGACATATTCTTTCCTGCCCCCATTATGTAGCAACAACACAACCTCCCTGTTATTCTCCTACCAGTATTACAACTCCTTTCTTGGGCTGCTGGTGTACCAGGCAAAGGCTGTAACTTTACAGGATCCCTTCCTGTGCCTTTGGGAACTAGGACCTGAGGTCCAGCAGAGCCTAAAGTTACAGGGATGGAAAACCCAAATCCCCCAGCAGGGGTCACTGGAGTGATGCTAAGAGGACCCACCTCTGATTCCCACTCTAAGGGACCAGATCATCCCATGCTGGGACCCAACCCTCTTCTGCTTATCAGCAGGTCTCACCAGCTTCGTGTCAGTAGCTGAGAGCAGTTCTAAGATCAATCCACCTCCACATTTTTCTGCTAGTGTGTCATGGATCGGGTTCAAGGAGGGGGTCAACAGCCTGAGCTGCCATCTGATCCAGAGCAGTGTTGGCTCCTTAAATAAAATATATACTAAAAATACAGATGGGGTGGAAGGGCTGTTACCAGATGATGGACCAATGTGCTTTATAGAGAACAGGAAGGCTCCCCTGCCCTGGAACTAGAGATTGACAGCCACACACTGACTGCAAGAGTACCTACCATACAACGATTCAGGGCTTACTCTTCTGTCCCATGTGATTTGTGCACACCTGCATGAGCCCAACATGGTGAGGAAACAACGGGTGGGGGAGGGGCAGGAACCTGTTCCAGGTCACTTAGCCCACAGGGGTGACCTGAGATATAAAGGGAAGCCATTTCCTCCCAGAGCCCCTGCTCCTCACCTAAAAAGAGGTGACCAAGCCACACTTCCATGCGGTGTGGTTCTTTGTAAGGCAGACCTCGGAGATATTGCAGGTTCAGTTCCAAGCCATCACAATAAAGCAAATATCGCGATAAAGCAAGTCACACAAATTCTTTGGTTTCCCAGTGCATATAAAAGTTATGTTTACACTCTGCTATGGTCTATTAAGTGCGCAACAGCATCACGTCTTTAAAAACAATATACATACCTTAATTTTAAAATACTGTATTGCTAAAAAGTGCGAACCGTCATCTGAGCCTTCAGCGAGTCATAATCTTTTTGCACAGTCACAGCAAAGATCACTGATCACAAATCACCACGGCAAATATAATAGTAACGAAAAAGTTTGAAATATGGCAAGAATTTCCAAAACGTGACACAGAGACAGGAAGTGAGCAAATGCTTTGGGAAAATGGCGCCGATAGACTTGGTTGATGCAGGATTGCCACAAACCTTCAATTTGTAAAAAACACGTGATCTGCAAAAGCACGTTAAAGCAAGGCAATAAAACGAGGACTGCCTGCCGGCACCCAGGCTACAGTCAATGAGAGCTACCTCCTCCCGGCCCTCGCCTGTACCCATTTGCGGTCGTATTTGTTATTTCCACCAAGATATGTGCTCATTTTTTTGTGAACCACGGAGTTAACTCCAAAACGGCCCCACCCTGCAGAAGGACCCCTGCCCAAAAAAGCCGGCTTTAAGAAATCTCGTACTGAAGTTTGGCTGGGAGGGGCAGCCAAACACCCCACAAATGTTCTGCTTTTCAGTGTGTGAAGTTAAAAGAAGCTTTTAGGAAATGGGCATGTTTACTCCAAACCAGCAATCAAACATTTGTTCCTTTTTTAATATCTTTGAGGCAGTAACAGTTGTGAAGGCAACTGGGGTGGTATTTACCATTACAGGCAGGTCGATGCCATTTCATCTGCCAAGGTGTCTCATCCAGGAACAGAAAAGAGCTGTTTCGGGGGTGACAGGATGTCACACAGCCCCAAGCCGCTCCCCAGCCATTGGGTGGCAGGGCTGCGGGAGCTTTTGAGAACACAATGTGTGACCTCTGCTCTGTCTCCACATGGATGAAAGGATAGAAGAGCTTTCTGTCGATCCTGACATTCTGCCTTATTTAATGGCTTCCGGAGAACCCACTGCTTAACTGTCTTACGGCCAAAAGAAAAGAAAAACAGGGCCCTGAGAGGTGCTTCATGTCAGGGGGAGGACTGGAATCCTGGCACTGGAGCTGCAATTAGATCTTGGTGCATTTTTACCGCGCAAAGGGTTTTAGGTCTGGAGGCTTGACTGAGAAGGGGTCAACAAGGTGGTCTGTAACTGCTCCCAACTGGTTTCCAAACCTGAACACAAAGAAGAGACTGAGCAGTGGGGGAGGATCACCTGACAAATGGTGTGGGGAGAGGAGAGTGGGCCTGGGTGTCCAGCAGACCTGGATGGAGGCCCCTCTCTGCCCCTCACTGGCTGTGTGACCCTGTGCCAGCGACTCTTCTCTGAGCTTCGGTTTCCTCGTCTGTTAAACTGGGGACGGCATTACCCATCTCATGAATCCATGAATATCACAGGAATGGTTCCAAGCAGACTGTGAGATGAGGATTTAGAACAAAGTGATTTTGTAGGAAACGCTCCCAGGAAAACCAGTAAGACGGAAGGAAACGAGCATCAGAAAGAAAGATCCAGCAGGCCTGCCGTACCTGAAGTGTGGCCCACAGCCCCGCAGCAACACCACCGCCTGGGGTTTGCTGCCAGCGAAGAATTTTGAGGTTCTCTTTGACCTACGAAAACAGAATCTGCTTTTTAACAAGATCCCAGGGGATCTGAAAAGCACTGGTGGAAGACACCCCATGGGGGAGGATCCGTCCTTGATGAAGGGCTGGCGCCCAGGGCTGGGGGTGGGGCAGTAGTGCAAATCCACCCCCCAGCAGCTTCCTCTCCCCCCCCTCCGGCAGCCCCCCCTTCCCCGCTGAGGACAGAGACACAGGGACTCGCTGTTGGAAGTGAATTCAGAGGAGCAAGTGCACAGAAGTGGCACTTTAATCCGGTCCCTTTAATCTCCATCTAGAACCTCATGTGTCAGAACAGCTCTGGAGATGCGAGTTTATATTTTCATCCTACAGTTTTCCCCTTTGCTCCCTCCATTAAGATGGGAAGCCTTGGCTTTTAATTCCAAAGTCAAAGACTAGGGTTCGAGAGAGTTAAAAAGAGGTCCTCAGAGGACACGGGGAGGGGGAAGGGTAAGCTGGGACAAAGTGAGAGTGGCATGGACATATATACAATACCAAATGTAAAATAGCTAGCTAGTGGGAAGCAGCCGCATAGCACAGGGAAATCAGCTCGGTGCTTTGTGACCACCTAGAGGGGTGGGATAAGGAGGGTGGGAGGGAGGGAGACGCAAGAGGGAAGAGATACGGGGATATATGTATATGTATAACTGATTCACTTTGTTATAAAGCAGAAACTAACACACCATTGTAAAGCAACTATACTCCAATAAAGATGTTTTAAAAAATTAAGTAAATAAAGAGGTCCTCAGAGATTTGGGAATAGGGGCAAGGAGGCCTATGTTCCGCCTCCCAGACAGCTCCCTGTGCCTGAGATTTATCCACACTACACCCATGCCCCACTAATCAGGTTTAGATGCAGGGACTCTGTCAGCCACCCAGACAGCAAATCTGGAGCAGCCTGAGATTCTCAGCCAACGTTTACAGCTGCACTGATGCAGCCCAGAAACAGTTCCCAGCGCTGGCTGTACAGGAGAATCACCTGGGAGCTTTTAAATATCGGCCTCCACCAGATACCCTGACTCTGTTAGGTGCAGCCCAGGGATGGGGGAATCTTAAAAGCTCCCCGGGTGACACGCCTGCAGAGACAAAGATGAGCGGTGCTGGTCCAAGTGCTGAGTTGGAGGCATCCTGAGGCTATGCGCCCCCCAGCACAACTGGATCCACTTAGCTACACAGAGCAGTCAGGCCCCACCCACCTCGGGTCAGAGGTCATCCAAGCCCATCCAAGTTCAACAGACCAGGGAGCAACCAGGGTTCTGGATGTTCTCAGGCCAGCTCCTCTTTCTGAGGGCTGGCTCTGTTGGGATTCTGAGTTTCAGCCCCTGCTCTGCCCCCAACTCTGGTCACTGGATCCCATCCCTGTCCACTTCCTTCTGCAGTGGCCACTGAATGTAGATGGAAGAACCCAGAAGGCGGGGGCAG
Source organism: Delphinapterus leucas (assembly GCF_059928025.1). Lineage (NCBI taxonomy): Eukaryota > Metazoa > Chordata > Mammalia > Artiodactyla > Monodontidae > Delphinapterus > Delphinapterus leucas. The sequence goes on from NC_143148.1 coordinate 41,059,678, forward strand.
AAGCTCTGGATTCAAGTCCTGACTCTGCCCCTTACCACGGACACTCAATAACAGGTTAAGAAGATGCTGTGAGGCAGCTGTTGCTTTTCTCTGGGAACATTCATTCCCTCATCCACCACACATGGTCCTGGTGGGACTATAGGTCAACAAGCCCCTCTTCCAGCCCGGAGGTAGACACCTGACCCAAATGAGGCCGATCTGACTCACCCTCTCAGGGATGTGTATCTTGAGCAGAGTGACCCAATAATTTCTTTTCTAACCTCTTTATTGGGGTGTAATTGCTTTACAATGGTGTGTTAGTTTCTGCTGTGTAACAAAGTGAATCAGCTATATGCATGCGTATATCCCCATATCCCCTCCCTCTTGCGGCCCTCCCACCCTCCCTATCCCACCCCTCTAGGTGGTCACAAAGCACCGAGCTGATCTCCCTGTGTTATGTGGCTGCTTCCCACTAGCTATCTGTTTTACGTTTGGTAGTGTATATAAGTCCATGCCCCTCTCTCACTTCGTCCCAGCTTACCCTTCCCCCTCCCCCAATAATTTAAAACAAACTGCTCTGTTCATTCATCCCAGTAGAAGCAGCCTGAAATCTGCTGACTAACTCCCCAGGGGCACCACGATTTCTGTTCTTTCAGGGAAGTTTCTTCAGTTTTTCCTTTGTTTTTCTAAACTCCCCACCCATATCCTCCCAACGAATTCCTTGTTAGCTCAAGTTAGCTACACTCAGAATCTGTTGCTTACAACCAAAGAATCCTAACTAATGCAACATGTCTTATTGTCCCCACTTTACAGCTGAGAGAGCTGAGGCCCAAGAAAGGCTAGGCTAGATGTATGGTTATCCATCCACTGAGTAACAGAACCAGAACTCTAATCAGGTCTCCTTCCTCCTCTACACATCACGCTCCTCTCAGTAACAGACGTTTGGGAGTGAAGCGTTGGGGAAATAATTTCTCTAGGAGAAAATCAATGTATAGAGGGACCCAGACTGAAAGCACCAATCTCATTTGTTTGGGTTCCATGCAGAGCCCTAAGAAGTCAGTACAAAGGCACTGACAGTGATTAGAAGCCTGAGAGCTCAATACAGCTGAACCTTCAGGCAAGCTGGCCCGGGACCCACAAAGAGAACAGCAAGTCATCAACAACGTGGCTGAATAAGATGTCCCTCATTTGTATCCCCTCAACACAACAACAATTCACTGCCCATCGATGGACAAAAGTGCATCTGTGGGAGCTGTGGCATCCAGCCCCATATACCACAGGACCGGGAAGAGTCTTGCCCACCTGTGCACCAGGTAATGGGCAGACAAACCTCGGTCCCGCCTACTGACCCTGCAGTGGCCCATGAACTGGTTCCACCTCCTCTTGGCTATGGCCCAGGAGCCCCTAGAGAACACTGTCTAAGAACAACCGCTCACAGATGAGAGACCCATTGTGGAAGTCCAGGTTTCCAGCAGAGAAGTTCTAGCCCACGGTCACAGCAAAAACAATAAAATAAAAATATGAGTGTGGATGCAGTGGAGAGGATAAAAGGGACAATGTGACTTTACTCGTGTCACCATTCACCCAAGGTGGCACAGCTCAGTGTCAAGAGAGATCTTCTTGGCCCGTGATTTCTCCCACGGGGGAAAATGAGATCACGTGAGTGAGTGAGTGAGGGCTCGACCTCCCCGACCACACAGGACGCTGCCAAAGAGGCCCATTTCTCCCACTCCATCAAGAGTAACTGAGTCATGAGCTGCACGACTGGAGGATGGGAAGAGCGTGGTAGAGCAGCAGACAGGACCTCAGAAGGCATTAAAGGAGCAAGGATCCTGGACTCCATCAAGTAGCCTAGCCACGAGCCACTAGGAACACCTCGCACACAGATCCACACCCCTGGTCCATGGACACACTCAGTACTCCATGTGCCTCCCCCCCACACACAAAACCCCAGCCTAGGGCTGGCTCTCGGTGTGTACCCGATGGCAGCGGGAGTGAGCTTTGCCAGATGGCTAGGGAGCTAGCCCAGAAGGCCAGCCAAATGCAGCCCAGGGAGACACCACAAACTTGAGATTTAGTTCTACCCTTGGGAAAGCAAAAGGGAGGACGCCAGTACCCTGCCTGATGTGTTGCAAGATCAAGAGAAGGCAGGCAACTATAAGAATCCTGCCACAAGGGGGAGGAAGAAGCATGGGGCAGGTATATCCATAGAAGGTCTGAGAAATTCTCAGACTCCCCGGCACAGCAGTCACCAGGGGCTGGGGGGCTGGGGAAATGAGGGGATGTCAGTCAAAGGGTACAAACTTCCCTTTGTTATAAGATGAGTAAGGTCTGGGGATCTAACGTACAGCATGGTGATTACAGTTAACAACCCTGTATTATATACTAGAAAGTTGCTAAGAGAGTAGATCTTAAATATATTTAAGATTTTTCTCACCACACACACACAAAAAGCAGTGGTAATAATGTGAGGTGATGGAGGTATTAACCAACCCTACTTTAATGATCATTTCACATTATATGTGTATTAAATCCTCACATTGTACACCTTACACTTACATCATATTATTTGTCAGTTACAGCTTTTTAAAACTATTTATTTATTTATCTCTTTGGCCGCGCCAGGTCTTAGCTGGAGCATGCGGACTCTTAGCCGCGGCATGCGGGATCAAACCCGGGCCCCCGGCATGGGGAGTGTGGAGTCTTAACCGCTGGACCACCAGGGAAGTCCCTTGTCAATTGTACCTTAATAAAGCTGGATAATAAATAAAATTAGGACAATAGTAAAAAAAAAAAAAAAAAAAAAAGGAACCACAAAACTGGAGATTGCCCTTTTTTTCCTTTTTAAGGAATGTTTTGACAACTGTAAATAATTTTCAAGGTTAATGGCATCTTGATTCACAGTAATGGAAGTCTCATTTACCTACATATTAGTGTCCTGAAGGTATAGCTTAATTTACATCACCATAAACTGCATTTCAACCGTCCTCACCAGCGTGTTCCCCATTTGATGAAAACGAAAACGGTAATTTTATTTGGGCTCAGTTGCATACAAACTGCATTTATGCAGCATGAGAAAATAGCATTTTAACCTATCCAGCAAGTTAGGCTCATTACAAAAAATAAGAATATTGGTTAGAACACGGTCAGGTCCCCAAATGTTTTTGAAGGCCCCAGTCATTGTTGTATTATTACCCAATTGGTTTTCACTGTATTTGCTCAAAGCTGGAAAAAGCTAAGACCTCACAATGAAAATGGCCCTTAGACTCCAAGGTCCAGGTAGCCGGTGGGCCCCAAGATTCCAAGATGGCAGGGCGGGGGGAGGACACAGTGTGCAGGGACCCCTCTGTAACCAGCACGGAGGATACTTCCAAAGACTGAGAAGTGGGAAGGAAATCGCGCTTCATTATGACACAAGACAGTGATCCAGTATACGGAGTCAGCTCGTGCAGTTGTGAACACAGGCCTGGCCCCTCTCCCCACCTGGAGGGGAATCCACTGCGTCTCTGAGGGTTTGCGACCTCCCTCTGACCACTGGTTCCCTGTGCAATGCCAGTCTCTGAGCTAGATGCAGTGAAGAGCCCCAGATATGAAGAAAAGCCTGTACTGTCCTCACAGGCAGGAGATAAGATGGCACAACTTGTTGCGAGCCCAGAAAGAAGGAATGACCCTCCTTGGGCTTCCCTGGTGGCGCAGTGGTTGAGAGTCTGCCTGCCGATGCAGGGGACGCAGGTTCGTGCCCCAGACTGGGAAGATCCCACATGCCGTGGAGCGGCTGGGCCCGTGAGCCATGGCCACTGAGCCTGTGCGTCCGGAGCCTGTGCTCCGCAACGGGAGAGGCCACAGCAGTGAGAGGCCCGCGTACCGCAAAAAAAATAATAAATAAATTAATTTTAAAAAATGACCCTCCTCACAAATGCCCTGTGAGGGCGGCAGCCTTGCCATGCGTGTGTGGGCACCAAGGTTCAGCAAGTGGAGCCACCTGCTCAGGTTCACTAGGTGTCATAGTCTGTTTGGACAGCTTTAACAGAATATCATAGGCCGGGTGACTTCTAACAAAGGATAAGTATTTCTCCAGTTCTGGAGGCTGGGAAGTCCAATGTCAAGGTGCCGGCAGATTCCATGTATGGTGAGAGCCAGCTTCCCGGTTCATAGATTTCTGTCTTCTGTGTCCTCACATGGCGGAAGGGGCAAGGGAGCTCTGTAGAGTCTCTTCTAAGAGTGCTCATCCCATTTACAAGAGCTCTACCCTCAGGACCTAATCACCTCCCACAGGCCCCCACCTCCTAATACACCACATTGGGGGTTAGAATTTCAGCATACGAATCTGGGGGGGACACAAACATTCAGCCCATAACACCCAGCCAATGTCAGAGTCACAATGAAAGGCAGGCAGAAAGTCTTAAACTTTCAGCAGGCGTATGGAGCTCAGGTTCCCTGGGAGCCAGGGGGGAAAGCAGGGTGGAAGTGTGGCCAGGTGCAGAGCCACAGGGGTCTCCCCGTGATGTGACCCTTCCCCGCTGCCACTGCAGTGGACATTAGCCCACATGTCAGTACCTACGGCTCCCACCGCAGCTGGGGGCTCTGCACCGCTCTCTGCAAGACGTGTGAAAAGCTGAAGTGAGAAAGGCACATCTCACCAGCAGGATCTTCAGAGCCCACTTAGCTCACACCACCTCTGGGCTCTGGCGAAGTGGGACCCATTTCTTGCTAATCAAGGCTCTGACGGCTGTTCTGCACATCGGACATCACAGCTCTCTGACCCAAAGCTGAGAGCAGAAAGAGACTGAACTATGGAGAAAATGGCCAGACAAGGTCGTTAGGTGTAAGGAATGAATGTGCTCAGCTGTGGACCAGCACCTGTTCCCAAGGTACAGTGGGCAAGACAAGAGATTTCTCCAGGCGTCGAGCAGGCCAACGTGGAAAGGAGTGATGCATCTGTTTCTGGTGACACCTGGCAGTGTGTCAAGCCCTTTAGAAAACGATTCTCAGACACTATAGTTCTCTGTAGACCAGAGATGGCACAGGGGGCAGGGGGATGCAACACAACCAATTTACAGGATGCAAATTGGTGCAACATTTGTCATCTTTCACGGGGCTTTTGTGACATGAGGCACACCTAGGACAGCCGTACCTTGTTAAGATGGTGCTCTGAAAGGCAGCCTTTCTCAGACAAGCATCTCCTGGGGAGCCTGTTCAAACCGCAGAGGCCAGACCCACCCCAGACCCTCTGCACCTCTGCTTGGTGAACAAGCATCCCAGGTGGCTCTGGGGGACCCTGATGAGAAAGCAGCCCTTTATCTCTTACGGCCGGCTCAGGACCCAGGACCCAAGACCCAGAACTCCAGACCCCAGCCAAATTCCTAGGGCTCTTGGTTCAGAAATGCATCTGTAACCTTCTACCTACAATCCTTCCAAGGGTAGCTTTCACACCTGACTTTAGGATGACAGCAAAAAGATTCGATGAGCATGACCAAGGTCACATTCCATAAAAACACTTTGTTGGGGCTTCCCTGGTGGCGCAGTGGTTGAGAGTCCGCCTGCCGATGCAGGGGACACAGGTTCGTGCCCCGGTCCAGGAAGATCCCGCATTCCGCGGAGCGGCTGGGCCCGTGAACCATGGCCGCTGAGCCTGCGCGTCCGGAGCCTGTGCTCCTCAACGGGAGAGGCCACAAAAGTGAGAGGCCCGCGTATGGCAAAAAAAAAACCAAAAACCACGCTTTGTTGTAATACACTCTCTAAAACTTACAAGCAAATATTTGTTGAATGAATGACACAGGTACTCAGTGATTTCTGAGCTCCAGCTTTTCCCCTCTGAGGACTGGTAAGGACCTTAACCAGGACAGGTTGAAGAGACACCCTCCAAGCTCATCTGGTCTGCAAGTTTCTGCACAAACCACATTGCTCTTGTGACACACCCTGCACTGGGGCATCTGCTTCTTGCTCCTGGGTCCCCAGATCCTGAGTGCTTACGTATCTATTGCTTAGGGCAGACTCCAGTGACCTCCCAATCACTGCCAGGGGGCAGCCCACATTCCTCTGCGCCTGAATCTGTGTTCTCTCGGTACAGGCAACAGCTTCCTGGGTACTATGGCCAAGGGCTGTTCCAACTTAACCCTGGAGCCAAAATTGAAACACATGGAGGCTGTGATACTTCCTGTGTGACATAATTAAACACGCCCACTAGCAATATCTCAGAGCTGATGTTAAGGTACTGAGTTCCCTGTCACTGGAGGTATACAAGCAGAAATCAATCTACCATATATCAGGAATGCCGGCAGCCCTCAACTAAAGCATTAGACTTGTCGACCACAGAGTCCTTCCAACTCCAGGTGTGCCTGATTCTGTGAATTTCACATCTGACTTCCACTACTGGGATCAAAAACATGCACATTCTGCCCACACAGCTCTCTGATGCTCAGACTGGTTTCGCCCAAAGTGGTAAAATAACAGTTTAAGTATTTCCTATGTGTCAGAACTGTGAGGAACAAAAACAAATTAATCAACCAACATTTCCCATGGTTTTCAAACCAGCTTGTGTCGTCACCAAACCACAGATGAAATGCTAATAAAGTTCAGCCTACAACAACAGTGTAAAGATTTAAATATGGCCTATTTTTCCAAAGAAAAAAATATATATATTCTTTGGAAAAAGTGGGTCCAGGAAGATCCCACTTGCCGCGGAGCAACAAAGCCCGTGCGCCACAACGACTGAGCTGTGCTCTAGAGCCCGTGAGCCACAACTACTGAGCCTGCGTGCCACAACTACTGAAGCCCGTGCGCCTAAAGCCCGTGCTCTGCAACAAGAGAAGCCACCGCACCGCAACAAAGAGCAGCCCCCGCTCTCCACAACTAGAGAAAGCCCGCGCAGCAAAGAAGACCCAATGCAGCCAAAAATAAATAAGTAAAAAATAAATTTATAAAATATATATATTTCCAAACATGGCCTTCTCAATGAGTGTAAACTTTTTTATAAGAACATGATTAGAATATAGCGAAGGGCTCCTGATGACTGTAATGAGGTGGAGTCCCCATTGAATGGCCTTGGGAATGATCCAAGAGACCCGTGGGCAGGTGTGAAAGTCATCTTCCTTGGATCTAACAGGAGGGATCCTGAGAGAAGAGGCAACGGGCAAAACGGCAGCAATGTAGTCATTTCACCTCTTTAGCCTAATTTGAAGAGATGAGGCTGTGGGACCTTGCTCCAGCTTTGCACACTGACTGTGAATTGCAGCAAGAGAACCGATGTGCTGGCTGCTTCCATCACAGTCAGGACACATGGTGTCCCGGAGGCACAGGAGCTGCCCCCTAGCTGCTCCCCAGTTGCCCATCAGCTTCGCCGCTTGCTGCCCTGCCCGGGGTGACCTGCCTCCTTTCTCAAACATACAGCGTCTTTCTGTGCTTCCATGCTTTTGCCCGTGTTCTCTCTCCTCCTTCTCTCCTTATCAACCTCAACCTTGCTCCAGACCCAAATTCCAAAATCACCTCAACCATGCTGTCTTCCCTGACTTGCAGTGCAATGTTGAACACTCCCTGCTGGGGACCTTTGAACCTCCAAACCCTGTCCCCTGGCCACCCCTCCCTTGCACATCCCCCACTCTGCCTCCCAGATGGCCTCTTGCTAAATTGGAAGCTCTTTGAGGGCAGGGACCATGTCACAGACTCTACTGTATCCCCAGTGTAGCACACAGGCCAACCAAATGCTGGTGGAAGGGAGGCGAGGGCAAAGATGGAAAGCATCACCTTTCAAAGCCACTGACCCAAATGTCAATGTTTTGGCCATAATATCTCCTTACCAGAAGGTCCCCATGGGGATGGGGATATAAAAAGATAAGCCCAAACAACCAGCCATTTTCCATAACTTCCAGAAATTTGGATATTATGCTCATGGCCTGAAAGGCATGTCTCGCTCCACTGGGATCTGGGCTTGCATCATGGAATCAGGCAGACTCAGAATCACAGCCCAGTTGGTCACCTTGCTGTGTGGTCTCGGGCAAGTTACACAACCTCTCTGAGTCTCCGTTTCCTCAGCCTAGACATAGAGATAATAATAATTCCTCTGCAGGGTTGCTGAAAGGTTGTAACAAATAAAGTGGAAGCACCTAGCACCCAAGATTCTCAATAAATGACATGCGCTTCCTCTCCCTGCAGAGTTAGCTACTGTGAGAGTTTTAGATCAGGTGGCACCTCAATCTTTCCATCTGTGGAATAGTCAGGCATGCTCTCCGCTTCTTACTTCACTGCTCAAAGATCAAGTTTATATATAAAAACATTAATATTTATAATACACTTGATTTATTCCCAGTGTCATGTCAGTGTTAAATAGTCATCCATTCTTCCTAAACAATGCAGGAATTATCACCTGCCATTTCTAAGAGGATCAGGAGATTGTCACCCATTAAGAACATGCTATTAGCAGAGAAAACTGTGGCCCATGGATGAGGCCTGTCTCCCCAGCGAGGGAGCAGGGAGCTGTACCCTGCTATCTGCTGGCCCCCCCAGTGGTGTGTGTCAGAGAGGCTCATGTAACCCACAACATGTTGAGGCTGGTAGTACACTCCCCACTTTACTGATGAGGAAACTGAGGCTCAGAAAGGTTTGCTGAGTCCAGATCCAGAGCTCTCCGCCCACCATTGCCCAAGATGCTGCAGGAGGGAGAGGTGCATTACAGAGAAGGTGGAGCAGGTGTGAGATTCTCCAGCACTACAAGAGGAAGCTCAAAGGGCTGGATACCGGACCACGCACACCCCTCCACTTCTCGGAAGGGAGGCACGTGAAGTAGAAAAGTGGGGCTGCTGGAAACATAACAGAACTCAAACTCAGATTCATGACACCCTCCCATAATCCTGTGCAATGCTATAAATTGCCAATGTTTGCATCCACTTAGAAAATTTTTTTAAAAAAACAACTATAATCAAGTACTCTTAGAAGACAATTTCCAGGGGTCTCCCAAGGTTAAATCAGGGATACCATGCGTTCCAGGCTGCCTAGGACAGTCCCCAAATCTACAGAATGATGGTTAACTTGTGGTTCTCAGCCTTGGCTACACATTAGGATCACCTGGGGAGCTTTGTCAACATCTCGATTAAATCAAAATCTATGGGGGGTGGTGAGATCCAGGCATTAGTCTTTTTTTAAGCTTTCCCCAGCACCTGTCATGCACAGCCAAGGTTGAAGGCCACTGTCCTAGGTGGAAGACACATCCTTCCTTGGCATGCAAAGGTGAATCAGGTCAGCGGACAGAGGTGGACAGGTGGCACCCCAACAAGCCCTGAGCTGCCCTGTCCCTGGGGGTCCTGGGGCAGCAGCAGAAGAAGCACGAAGCTGGTCCACAGGCCCCATCCATGGAGATGCTACGCTCGCTGTTCATTCGCCTGTTTGTATTTACTCACCGCCTGCTTCGTGAAAGGGCTGAAGGCTCCATGGCAATTCCGTTGGGTGCCGACTCAGCACTGAGCAGATCGTTACTGCTCACTGGCTCCCAGAGAGGCAGGGAGGGAAATCACCTGTTTCACCTTGAAGCTGAGGAGGAGAACCTGTAGAGGCAGATTTGTCCACACATTTTGGAGAGGTTCTGCCAGAGATTTCCACCGAGGGGCGCACAGCCAGGCTACTGACACAGAGCAGCCCTGGAGCCCAGGGTGCAAATGTGTCCTGGGCAGGGTTTCTTGAACAGATCATCTCCAAATGTTGCCTCTATCCTAATTAATGCTGCGAGAGAAGTCTCTGGTCTCTCATCTCACACAGCAGAGGTTCTTGCAGAGAAGAGGTCCTGCCATCTCCTTGTCCCAGCCACGGAGAGCAGGGCCTGTCCTCACGCAGCTCCCCTGGTTTTGAATCATTTTCTCAGCTCTGGCATTCATATTCCTGACTGTAATGCATTTCCAAGAGCAGAAAATGAAGGTGGAGGTTTGATAGAGGTTTTTTTTTTTTTTTTGGCTGTGTTGGGTCTTCGTTTCTGTGCGAGGGCTTTCTCTAGCTGCGGCAAGCGGGGGCCACTCTTCATCGCGGTGCGCAGGCCTCTCACTATCGCGGCCTCTTTTTGCGGAGCACAGGCTCCAGACGCGCAGGCTCAGTAGTTGTGGCTCACAGGCCTAGTTGCTCCACGGCATGTGGGATCTTCCCAGACCATGGCTCGAACCCATGTCCCCTGCATTAGCAGGCAGATTCTCAACCACTGCACCACCAGGGAAGCCCCATGATAGAGGTTTTTTCTTTCTAAAGAGGGCCAGCAAACATCACTACAACTAGACCTGGATGGTGTTTGTGGCTCCCAGATACATTCTAACTACGTAATGCATTACACATCTCAGTGTTTTTCAGACTGTGTCCCTGAAAAACTCTTCCATGTTGTACTAGGAGAAATTATTCCATGAAATACTGTTAGGGAAACTTCAGTATATGTGGAAAACCAGTCATTTGTGGATATAACATTTATAACTTTGACTCCTGAGTGAGAAATATGCTACCAAATTCCCCCCACCCCATAAAAGTGATAACAATTTGTACCACCACCAATATCACACTCGCACATACACAGCCCTTACTAGCTTGTCATTTTCCAACTTTCTGATCCTTTCCAATCTGGAAAATGAAATAGATTATCTCAATGTAGTTTTCAATTCTTATTAGACTAAGCAACTTTTCATATGCTTAAGAAGTTTTGCTTCCTTCACCATGGAATCCATTCATATCCTTTGCCCATTTTTCTATTAAATTCACAGTCCTTGGTTATTGATTTGCAGGATCTCTTTATATATTAGAGAACCCAGCCCTTCCTCTGTGACATAGCCTGCAAACATCTTGTTTGTCTTTTGATTTTGTTTATGATGCATTTAGCTAAGTCCATTTTAATGGAATTGAATTTATGATTTTGTGGCTTCTGGGTTTTGTATCATACTTTAGACATCCTGATAAGGAAAACATCTTTCATTGTTTCTTTAGTATGAGATCTTCAAAGAACTGAGCCAGGCCAGAAATAATTCAGTGGAAAAATATTCAAAGAAAATCATGACTTAACATGGCTCTTTCTGCATGTGAAGATTATGGTACCCTAAGAGAAAGTTGACCAAACACATCTGTTTTCAAAGATGGTCCACAATGGAGCTTCCCATCTGAGGGACTATTTCTCATAAGATGTTATAATCTAGAATTCCCAGCTCCAGTGTAATTAAAGGCCTCTATATACAGAGATCCTGGTGACATTAGTCTTGTTTATTTCTAAGTCATTCCAAAATTTCTTCTAAGATTCAGGAGGATCTCTTTCTATCAAACCAGTAACTGCCATGTCAGTTGGGGTCTCCCAGAAAACTTCCATTTGGTAATAACTGCATGAAACAAGTGAGATTCTCTGGGTCAAAATATAACACAGCAGCTTTCTATAGGGAACGACTCTAGGGAATGAAATGAGGTTTCTTTTGTGGGTATTTAGATGTGCCCCTCTGTTTCTAGGGATTCCACTGCTCTCTTGTGTCACCAAACCCTACAACAGAGCTTTTGCCTCAGTTTCCTGTTCGGTCTTCAAATATAACTCCAGACACGGATGCCCGCCCTATGCCCACCATGGCAGTTGGTGGCCTGACATCACACCTGCTCCAGCCCACGCCTCCCTGAGTCCTGCTTTCTCCTTCCAGCCAGTCCAGACTCTGAGTCAAAGAAAGCCATCCTGGAGGTGGCGTGAAGAGACATCCCCATTCGGAACCAGGCTTCTGCCCAACTGGCTTGTTCCACAGACTCTTACTACACACGTACTGGGGTTGGGTGAAGGACATACAGATGCTGGGGAAGCTGAAGCAACAGGACAGGTGTGAGTCTGGTGGTGGCTGAGCCCAGAGCCTCTCTTGAGCATCAAACTAGAGAATACTAGAAGTTTGGATTCACCCACATCATCCAGGTCCCCACAGCTTCTGGACTTCAACCTGAAGCCCAAGCACAGTGACTAGGCAACCTGAACCTTTCATAGGTCCTACAGACAGAGCTGGTTCCTTGGCCCAGACTTCCTCACCTGGTCTCCAGGGCCCCTCCTTGCTCGTCTGACCCCTTCCCTCAAAAAACCCTGGCCCTTCCTAAAGCTTGCATGGGGTATAGAAACATCCCCACAAGCTGATCCTGTGTTTCAGATAGCATCGTTCCTAAATCAGAGTACTCCTGGCCTGAGCAATCATTTATTCGTGCAGGAGGACATTTAAAGCACAGAGAGGGTGAGCCTTGCCCAAGGTCAACAGCTAGTTGGCTTCCAAGCCAAAACCGGCGCCCAAGCTTGCCAACTCCTGGCCCAGGGCAGCCTCACCAGCCCTCTGTGGCTCCCAGACCAACTGTCTCCCACTTCCTTGGGGGGAGTGTCCTGGTGAGAACTCCGCTTTTCAATTCTGTCTGGGATGAAAAGAGAACAGGTTGACTTGTAATGTCATCAAATATTGAGCTTGACTTTCCCAGCTCCTGACATCCGAATTGCCAGTGAGCTTGAAAGGCCCAGTGGAGCCTGTTGGCCATGCTGATAGAACCGAGGCTTGCAGCTAGGGAGGGGGGACACAGCCCCTCGCAACTGTGAGAGGAGAGGAGTGGGAGGTGGGGAGCCCTGCAGAGCGGTGGCTGCCAGGGAGTCAGGGACAGGGCAAGAGCCCATACAGACAGATGGGGGTAAGTGTCCTCCTTTAAAATTTTAAACCACAGGCTCTCCACGACCACGCATACTTGAAATGCCATCCGTGCAAGCTGGAAGCCAAAAGGCTGTGAAGGTTATCGTGTGAAGTTGCCAAAAACTGAAGACATAGCGCATTCCTTGTCCTCTGGAAATTTTTTGAAAGAAAAGTTCTCCATGACATGGAACACACTGTACAAATGGGGGCAGGAAAATAAACTTTCCTGAGAGGAGCACCAAAGTGTTACTTTTTAAGAGGGTAGAACTAGACAAATCTCTGGAGTTAGAAAAATGGGCTCTAGCATTAGAAAAATCTGGATTTGGTCTCTGGCTTTAGAGACGCTTTCACGGGATGGGATAAATCTCTCGGAACCTTGGTTGCCCTGTTTGTAAAATGAGGCTGATAACACCTTCCTCAAAGCACAGTTTTGATGATGAAATGGGGGACCCCAAGTAGGGCCTTATGAGCTGGTCCTGTCTCCTCTCCTTTGAGAGCTTGAAATGGACTTTATAATTTGCTTATCTCAATGCCTTAATTTTGCATATGGGGAAACTGAGTCCCAGGTGGTGACATGACTTATCCATGGCCCTCGGCAAGCTAGGAGCAGAAGGGAATTCAAGTCTTCTAATTCTCTGGCCATGACCTTCCCCACATCAAGAAGCCCCTCCTCTCAAATATCTCCTTCCTTCTTTTCCCCATAAGCTCAACATCTCTTAAATATTCAGCAGAAGGGATGGGAGACAAGTGTCCGTGTGCCACTGAGGTCATCCTCAGCATCACTGCCTTCCAAGGCAGGGCTGATACCTAACTCTGCAAAGTAAGTGATGCCTGTGTGACCTGCCCCAAGAAATGTGAGTCCCCGGTGAGAGTAAGCATCGTAAGTAGGAAAAGAGAAAGAAGGGCAGAGAGAGAGACTCCTGGAACCGTGGGGAGCCCCGGAGGGATTTGCAGTGAGATAAAGGAGATTTGCTTTGACACTGTTTTCAAACAAATACGGAAGCAGAGAAACCACAGACAGCGATGGCTGGATGCGTGGAACCAGTGAGGGAGAGAAAGAATACCGGGAACCCAGAGAGGCAAACATGGTAGAGGAATCCATGTGAATAAACACCGCTCCTGTGCAAAACGGGGTGGAACCCCATTCAGGCAACCGACGACGGAACGACGGAGGCAGCCTCTTGAGCTGAGTCCTGGCTGTCGTGCTTTGGTTTCTATTATCTATCTTGATGGAAATTTTCCGATCTTCGCATTGCCAAATACAAGTAGAATTTAAATAGCCATGTTCATGCACTTTTGTGTAGATCTGGGATGTATCCAGCAATTAAAACAGCTTCTCCTCTAAGAAGCCGAGGGATGGGGTGGAGCCACATGCTCCCCTCACCCTACTTCCGCCCCCAGATTGTACTGATTTTACTGCCGTGCAATCAGAAATGGAAAAATTCTCCCGTGTTCTCCTCTACTGTTCACACCGCTGCCACGCTCACAACGCTTCTGACGCCAGATGTGTGGATTTCCCACACAGTGAGCAACTCTCTGATGTCAGCTGGGCGTCCTCTAATTCAATTCGGCTCCAACACTGTCTACCGGGGGTTAGCATCAGAGCCCACAAGTTAAGGGCTTAGTCCCCCAAAACTGGCCCCACTTCAGAGGCCGATTGTCAACTGTGCTCCTGACCAACTGGCTACAAGTTGGGGTTCCCAGGAGCCCCTCCTTGGATTCAATCATTTATTAGGATGGTACACAGAATTCAGGGAAACACTTATGTTTACCAGGTTATTATAAAGGATATAATAAAGGATACAGTTGAACAGCCAGATGAAAAGATACACAGGGCGAAGGGCCCTGAGCACAGGAGCTTCCGCCCCCATGGAATTGGGGTGCACCACCCTCCCAGCACCGGGATGTGTTCACCAATCCGGAAGCTCTCCAAGTTTTTATGGCGGCTTCATCACACAGGCATGAGCAATCATTAACTCAATCTCCATCCCCTTTCCCCTCCCCAGGGGATGGGTAGTAGGGCTAAAAGTTCCCAGCTTCTAATCATGCTTGGTCTTTCTGGTGACCAGCCCCCATCCTGAAGCTACCCAGGAGCCCATCAAGAGTCACCCCATTAGTACAAAAGACACTCCTACCACTTACGAAATCCCAAGGGAATTAGGAGCTCAGGAACTCGGGGCAGAGACCAATATGTATATCTTCTGTGATTTCACACAACCCCAGACCCCGATCCCACATGTATGGGTCACCTACTAGACTCCTCCGGGGAAGATGCTTGGCCTCAAGGAATGTGCATTCTAGCTGGAAGGCAGAGATGAAATCTGGAACAAGATTGTATATGAATAAGAAATAAAGAGATGGTACCTAGAAAATCATGGAAAATCTGAAGGAAAAGGGAGAGATTCTAGGGATAGTTCAATCCAATTCTCTAATGTTACAAATGGAGACACTGAGTGGACCAGAGAGGAGAAGTGACTAGCCCAAGGTCACACACCTAATGCATGGTATAAGGAGTGGAACCTGACCCCCTGTGTGCCTCATTCAACTTCCTCTTTTCGGTGACTGGAAGGACCAGAGGAGGTTTCATCCATCTTCTTGTGCAGATAAGATGCTCCTCCTGGACCCAGGCTGACCCCTCAATCAGAAAGAGCCAGAGCCTGCATCCAGGCTTGACCTTGCCTTTCACTGTGAGCTAAACCCTGGGCCACTCACTCCACCTCTCCCGCTCTCTCTTTCTGCAACTGAACACCTAGGAGTTCACCACTTGGCCCTAACATAGACAGTATAATAAGAGCACTGTACGGCCAATCCAAGGCACACCATCCATGCCGGACTACAGTTTACTGTGTGTCGGGCACCACTCTCAATGCTTGAACACGTGTGTCTTTCCATCCTTATCACAACACAATCGATGCTATGCTGACACCCCCCATTCTACAGTTAAAGAAACTGAGGCCCAGAGAGGCCAAAGGGCCTCCCAAAACCATGTGATTTGCCAAGGGCTGACCCATACTTAACCCAGTCTCACCATGCCCACTTGCTACTGACAAATTCCTAATCCTCTCCTTTGGGCCATCCCATTCACTCATCACCATGACCCACATGGGTGGTTATGAACCCCATTTCCCAATTAAGGAAACTAAGCTCAGAAAGACCAAGTGACTCACTCAAGAATAGGAAGCTAGGGCTTCCCTGGTGGCGCAGTGGTTGGGAGTCCGCCTGCCGATGCGGGGAACACGGGTTCGTGCCCCGGTCCGGGAAGATCCCACATGCCGCGGAACGGCTGGGCCCGTGAGCCACGGCCGCTGAGCCTGCGCGTCAGGAGCCTGTGCTCCGCAACGGGAGAGGCCACAGCAGTGAGAGGCCCGTGTACCGCAAAAAAAAAAAAAAAAAAAAAAGTTTGTTTTGCACACAGGAGAGGATTACAAGACTCCAAATGATGCTAAGTACCACTGTGCCCCTGGCGGCATGTAACCAGGTCTCACTACTCCATCAAAGTGCCACACTGAGGACACTGCCCACCAGGTTTTGCCCTTCCCCTGTAAGGCAGTTTGGAGGAGGGCTGACGTTGCCCAAGCCACTTAAACATTCACAAGACAAAGCTCTCTAATATCTTATAAACGTATGTGTTCCTGTGATGTGGCTTCATGGCTCTCATCTTTTACCTTCAACCAACTGAATCACCCCAGTCCCCCACCTGGTCTGCTTGACACCGGCCACAATAGTGTCTATCGGCAGTTGCAACAAAAACAAAATTCTACACACTGATCAAAATTTTGGGGCGAAACTGCAAAGCATTGCTGGTACACCGGGGGGTCCAGGGACCCACAAAGAATAGCCCTCACCCACACATCCATGAGAGAAAGTGTTTTTGACGCTCCCATTAGCAAATGGGCTGCCTGGGGGCTGGGGGCCCCCTCCCCTGGCAGGGGACTTCGGCAGCCTCCACTGGACACCCCCGACACACAAAGGGCAGAGACCATGCTGAAGTGGCCAGGGAAGGCTGAAAGCCTCCAGGAAAGTCTGTCCCGCCAGGGGACTGTGCTGATTTGTAATCAAATTGTGTTTCATTAAAGAGAAAGTATCCAGAGATTTCCTGATGGCTGCAGTTCTTGTAAATTAAAGATAATGGAGTTAACAAAGAACAGTTATAAGTCAGATACCAACAGGTGAGATGAGCCCACGGCAACTTAATCTCTTTGGATGCTCACCATGTGGGATGTGAGTCCTGATCAGGCACGAGCCAGGATGGATTCTATCTTTGCCCAAAATCATGGGCTCAGGTTAAAAACAGTTCTGCTGCACCCTAAAAGTATGACTTTGAGCCAATCTGTGATCCTGGCTCTCAGCTCTACAACAAAGATCTGTAGGGTGACCAGCTGTCCCAGTTTGCCCAGAAACGTGCCCGGAGTGCGGGGGTTCCCGAGGCACAGGACTTCAGTAGTAAATTCAGGAAAGTTCCAGACAAACCAGGACAAGTTGGCCACCCCACTGGGCTTCCCACGATCCCTGACTGTGTCGACACACTGATTATTCTAACTCTAATACTGTATTCTTGAGAATGACTGAATCACAAGAACTTGAGCCATAACTATTACGTCATGAGCCCAGCAGTGCTTCTGGCACACGGTAGGGACTCTGCAAGTGCTGCCCCTTCCTGTGTCCCTGGCCAAGCAGTGTCACCGATAGCTGTGCTGAAACCCTGGAGTCCTGTGCTGGTGAAGCCTCCAGCCCCGTCATCCTCTCCACAACCCCAGATGTTAGCAAATTTCTATCTTCCAAGTGAAGAAGTTGATGGTCAAAGCAGTTGTGAGATTGGCTTGAGGCCTCAAGACTGTCAGATTAGGGAGCTAGGAGTCCACCTCACGTCCTCTATTCCAAGCTCAGTGGCTCCTTGGCCAGACCAGGCTGCCATGTGCCCCACACACACACAGCCAGCCAGAGGCCCAGGGGGCTACAAACTGTGAGCTCGTGCCTCTCATGCATTTGGGTTTCTCCTACCTTTAAACACCTGCTCACTACCCAGTCCTTTTGCCCGGAGCTCCCCACCTCCTCTGCTCCCACCTACACCGGCACCTCACTGCCCAGTGGAGGGGGTGGTGGTCAGCGTCCCAGCAACCTCGTGTCCACCCCATATCACGAAACACAGGCCCTCCCTGTGGCACCAGGAACTCAGTTCTTGTTCCCCTGTCCACCGCCAACAACTGCCCAGGAGGAAAGACCTGAAAGGGTAGGCAGGTAGAAGGAAGCGCAGGCTGCCCCCACTCTGCCGCAGTCAAGGGCTCCAGGAGCAGAAACTCTGCAGTCTGTCATTCTCCAAGGCCCAAACTGGGCTAGAGAAACCCAAACCTCCAGCCAATGGGGATGGAAACCCAGGAGGAACTGGGCCTTGGGAGGCGGTGGCACATGTGATTTTAATTTACTTTTTCTTGCCCTGAGACAAAAATTAATTTGACTTGGGAAAAAAAAAAAAAAGTAACGTTTTACTTGACTTTTGAAAGTAAAATTTCTGCAACTCTTTTTCCACTTAACAGAACATTTCCTCGACTTCTAAGGCATAATGTTAATATGCACCGAAGATGCGGAATTCCCTGAGCGCGGCTCACATATCACTGAACTGATTTTTTTCTTAATTTCCTAGTAATCCTGGCTGGGTTATGCTAACAGGAGAGTTAACAGCTCATTTTGCTACAGGGAAGATAATAACAGGAAATGATCTTTAATAATGAGTTAAACAGACTCCTTGGATCCCGATTCCTTTTATTAGATAAGGTCAATGGTATCTTAAATGAGCAAATCTATCCTAGGCCGGCAACGAGACACGAAGAAAATTGTCAAGCTGATTTACAGGATACGGTGTGAGCTCTGGAGATCAAATCATAGTCTGACACAACAGGAAGATTGTGAGCTTCAGACTCAAAACCAGACAGGAATACACACTAGCTGTGTGACCTTGACCAAGCCCCCACCTCTCTGAAGTTCTCTCTTGAGCTGTTCATGGGGATAATAACCGCCACCTTCTGGAGCTTTGGGATCATTCCTGAGCCAAAGTGTATAGCACCCATCACAGCCCTGGGTGTAAGCTGGTGCCCCCTGCGAATGGCCCCATTGTATTTGCCCCATTCATTAGACAGAGGATGTAGTTTACCAAACAGTTTCACGTGCACTATGTAATTCAGCCCTCAGAATAACCTCCCTTAAAATGAACTATCCAGACCAGATGAGCCTTATTTCAGGACAAGGAAGGTCGAGCGCTGCCCAAGGCAATGCATTCAGCCAGAGGGAGGACCAGGACCTTACAGTACGTCTTCAGACTCCAATTTATTTCATCTACAGGGTTCTCATTCTTCATACTAATTGTCTCCACTTTTTCTTTTTTAATCATACAGAATTTTTAGCAAAAAGTTTTTACAGGACACATCACCAACCTATGTATCAGTATTTATTAATTATATTTATTAGGCATATATGTGTTATACTCTATTAACAGCTATATCTAGAGAGAGAGTATATATATATATATATATATATATATATATTCAAACATACACAGAAATAGAAGAGATAAATACAACCTAAATATAAACTGAAGCTCTAATGTTTTTTTTACAGGAAGAGAGAGATGCGAAGAACTGCAGGATGAGAAGGGGAGAGCCTGGTGATGGTTACGGAAATCATCATTGCTTCAGGGTTCAGAGCTGGGGCAGCTAGACCTGCCTCTTGTTTCATCAAAGAGGAAGCAGAGGGGTGGAGAGGTTAGGGAATTGCTCAAGGACCTGCAGAACTCACCTCTCCAGGTTCCCTGCCCAGTTCCCTTTCCTCTGTATAGAGGGGAGTTGGTCTGATGCCAGCAAGCCCTAGGGAGCCACTGAGGGTGCTTGAGTGAGGGCAGAGCAAGGCACAGCCTGCTTCTGAATGCTTTTACCCCGTAACTTCCACAGGCGGGTAGTTTCATCCCAGCCAAAGCTCCGGCTCGCATTCCTCTTAGCCAAAGCCCATATGTGGCATTTCCGGTTCCCAGAAGTTTCCAAAGTGGGGGATGTAGTTATGATGTTTTAAAGCAAACAAACACATACCCGAGTGGGAGGACTGCATATTTATTTGACTAATTAGAGGGAATTCACTAAAAGGATGTACAATAATGTTGGCCTCTCTTTTTGGGGTAATCCTAATTGACATTTTCTTTTGACGTGAGTAGCCCCTCTTTATTTTTATGGTGCTCTCAACAAGGTACCAAGGCTAAGCGTCATACTCTGTAGCAATAAACGAGTGTGAATCATGCATCACGCAAGTAGCAGTGGCTCGAGAAGCCCACGGTGCTGAGCATCAGTTATCAGCCTGATGCAGGGAGGGGTGTTCACTGTGCCAATTTGCTGCCTGGCTGCCCAGAGCGCTGGTTCCGCTCAACCCAGCTCCCACGGAGGCCGCTGTCAGCACAACCAGCGCCCAAGCTGACAGAGCACCCCGATGACCAAGAAGGACACACGAGTCAATAGATTTCCGGCCCCTCCTGCCACTTCCATATGCTCGTCCCAAAACGAGCCAAGAAACTATAGTTTCACTTCAACACAGCGGATACATGTTTTCTGAGATCCTAGAATGTGTCCAGCTAAGGTGTCAGGCTCGACACAATGTAGCTGAAAGAACAACTTGGAATCCAACAAATCTGGGTTCGATCTCCATCTGTAAAATAGAAATTAAATACCTACCTCATGGGTTGTACTGAGAAATCAGAAAATTACATAAAGCATTTAACACAATGTATCCCAGGAAGATTTATTGAGAGCTGATGGAAAAGACAATTAACATAGCTCAGGCAACTTCCCACTAGGACACAGTAGGTGCATAATAAGAGCCTTGTTAGACCCCATAAGAACTCTTAATGTTGAGAGAGAGGCAGGCAGAAACACAAACTACCATACTATATAGCTGGCTCCGATAGGTTGGGTGATAGAGAGTCATGGAAGGTCTTTGAGCAGAGGAGGGTGATAAGAGAGCTGTACTAAGTGGAAAACCAATACAGCCTATGGCTAGTGAGCCCTTGGAGTGTGGCGAGTCCGAATTGAGATGTGCCACAGGTATAAAATACACACTAGATTTGCAAGACTTTGTACAATAAAAGGAATAAAAGATTCATCTTTATAGTGATTATATGTTGAAATGATAGTATTTTTTACTATATCAGCTTAATTAAAGTATAGCATTAAAATAGAGTTTACCGATTCCCTCTATGGCTACTAGAAAATTTTAAATTACATCCATGGGTCGTATTCTGTTTCAATTGGACAGCATTGCCTGGGAGTGTTTGCCAGATGCATCCGAGCAGAGCACAGCTGGAAGCAGCAGCAATATCTGGGCCATTTCACCCCAGCCAAACTGCTGCTGTCCTCCGCCCAGCCCTGCCTCCCACGCTGCCAGTTCTCTGAGTAATTAAAATGCCTCGAAGCAAAGAGCCCAGCTCATGAGTGTGCTCAGAGTTTTGCAATGTTGTTTCAGCAGGGAACATCTGGCTGTGTTCTCGAACCCCTCTACATCCTCCCGAATAGGGATCGGGCCCCAAGAGTGCCTGGCTCTCAGCCCGTGACCTGGTGGCCATCGTTCACGCCCAGCAGCAGCCATTTCACAAGGTAAATTAAAAAGCAACCAGCATTTTCCTCTCCACCTGGCACCTAATGGACTGTTTTTCTGTGAGGATTCCCTTGTGGAGGGCTCTCTAAAGCCTGCGAGATCTATCCCAGCAGATCCCAGGCATGGCGCTCCCAGGCATGCAGAGGGGCAAAGCAGCTATTTTCCCCTGCGCTTGGATTTGATCTGCAAGCCCCAGGCTCAGACTTGAACTGAAACCAATAATGCCGCTGACCTTCTGGGTGGGGACCTGGAACCTATGCCTCCCCCTTTCTCCATCGGCAAAATGTGCAGCCGGGTGGCCTGGTCTGGAACGTTCTAGGGGCAGGCCTGCTACCTAATTAGTGAAATACAAGTGCTTTGCGGTCTGTGGGACCTCAGGTTCAAGTCCCAGCTCTGCCACCTGCTGGCCATACTACCTGGGGCAAATTAGCCTGTCTGAGCCCGTTTTCTTTTTAAAATAGGAAGAAAATGGAAATCTCACTAATGACAATCTCATTGCCGGTTGGGATGGTTCAGTTAGATAATGGAGGAAAGATATGTAGTGCTAGCACCAAAACAGCCATCTAGTAAGTAAAGACTTCACAGCTGGTTTGGAAAACATCAGTCCCGGCCTCTGGCAGTCCTGGTCAGCACTGGAGTTTGACATCTCTTCCAGCTGCTAATTCACCCTGATGCTTCGTCCAGTACAGAGGGTCTTCACCCAGCAGAGGCAGAGGCAGAAAGGGGAAAGATGTCCCTCTTTGGCGACGGCTGTCCCAGTGGGCACTGCTGGGACTGAGGGTCAAGAAACCTGGACAAGATCTGAAGGGGGATCAGGAACATGGGTGATGCTCACCCTTTTTGGTAGGCAGAGTCTAAGACGGCCACCAGGATTCCCACCCCCGATGTACACACCCAGTATAATCCCCTCCCCTGGCGTATGGACAGGACCTATGAATACATTGGAGTGTCTCTCTCCCGATTAGGTTACTTTATATGGCAAAGCTGAAGAGATGTTACAGATGGAACTAAAGTCCCTAATATGCTGACTTTGGTTAATCACAGGGGAGATTATCTGGGGGGTGGGCCTGATCTAATCAGGGGAGCTCTTATTACAGGGTTCAGAGGTCAGAGATGGAAGTAGTCAGAGAGGCGTGTCCAGCTGGCCTGGCTGAAGCAAACAGCTGTGCTGTGAGAGGAGGGGGCCGGGTGGCCGGGACCTGAGGGCCGGCTCTAGGAGCTGAGAGTAGTCCCCTGCCACAGCCAGCAAGGTAACAGGGACAGGAAATAAGGAAATGAATTATGCCGACCACCAGCACGCTTGGAAGAGGTCCCCGAGGTCTCACAGTTCAGCCTGGTGAGACCCGAAGCCCCCAGATAACCCACACTCAGACTCCTGAGCCACAGAAACCGTAAGATACTAAAGTATGTGTTGTTTTAAGACACTAAGTTCGTGACGATTTGTTAGGAAAAAATAGGAAACTGATACACCCACCCAGCCCATTCTGGAGTCCATTCCACTTTGCCCCATGGGTCATAGAAAGCCTGTGTGATGGATCCTATTTGCCTAAACCAATCAGCCGAGTCTCATCCTCTCTCGCCTCAGTGATTGGCACAAAGGTGGGCACGTGACCCAATCGGCCCAATCAGCGTGCAGCCCAGGGCATGAGTTTGATGGTTGGGGAAGAGAAGTCTTCCTCTCTGAGGAGTACAGAGTTGGAGGAAATGAAGGGGCACAGCCCCAAAGGCTGAGATAAAAGCAGGCTGTGGAGGGCGGGCCCCATAAACCTCAGGGACTGGGGAAGCACACGGCCCCTAAGGCCCACCCAACCTTGGACTCTACAGACACGAGTCAAGAAATTTCCTTAATTCTCTGTATTACTTTAGCCATTTTACTTCGATTTTTCTAGTCCTCACGGCCACAACTAAAAGCATACTGAATGATACATGGGGGTGTGAGCACGCCGGGCTCAGGCCCTGACTACCCAACAGCTGCCTAACAGCTGTGCACTAGGTGGTAACAATAATAACGCCTCGTGCTGTATTTTGTTCATTCAACAAGAATTGTTTGAGGACTTACAAATGCCAGAAATTGTATTGCTGAGATGAAGCAGAGAAGTGGCACCACAGTCCCTTCCTCATGCATGTCACAGTCTAGTGGGGATGCAGACAGGCAAACCAGCAATTACAAACTGTATACATGGTGCAAGGCATGCACGCTTTGGCCAAATGGCTAAGTGTCAAAATTAACATTTGGGCCCAAGTGAAACCAAATGACACCATCATGGAATTTACTTCTGAGATCAAAGAATAATTCTGGTATCTTATTTTTAAATTTCATTATTATTACAATTTTATAATTTACATTTTAGTAGTCACATACTGAACATTCAACATCTTAGGGCAGGAATAATAATTCCTCAGAACTGTCAGAGGTCAGGTGGCCCCATGGCCGCCGAGCTTGCATTTGTGATATTAAATAAATACTCCCTCTCAACTGAGGTCATGGGAGAAGCAAGATATTGGGGGGTTGCCTCATCTTTCTCCAACACTTTCTTTTTTTCTTGATGTTCTGAATTACATGGGGATCAGACTCATCGTGAATGCTGTACATAATTTTGGAATTTTTCCTCCTATTTTGAGGTAGCAAAGGTGACATTCTATTTCCAATTCATCCTCCCAGGATATGGAAAGATACCCAAATATTTTCTTGAAATCCTCATGACCCAAATAGAATTCCTAGATAGAATTAAATAACTAAACATTGAATGCAGCTGTTGAAGTTTATTTTCTTTAATGTTATGCATGCAGGTACAGTAACAATTCTAAAAATATTCTAATTGTGATATAATCTAATTTCTATTATTCTGTTCTGTATTATTGTTTAAATTTTATATACATTGGTTGGCTCAGAAAGGAAGTAGTATTCTTCCTAAAGTTATCTCGCTAATACTCTCAGTATCTGTTATTAACTGTTACTCTATCTCCCTACTTGTCAACTGAAAATATGTTAAGATGATTTAGCAAATAAAACTAACTTTCATAATCAAAATTAATTATTGCAGTACTTTAGTCTTGCAATAACTTATACTTCAACAATCGATAGTCTGTAAATATAAACAAAAAGATTTGACTCTATAATACTTCAACAACGCTTACCTATATTTGAACGTGAATGTTTAGATATTAACAATATGTAGAAAAGATGTACCTTCTCATACTATTACCTAATTGTTATGTAAATTAAATATGATGATAACCTACATGATCAATCATTGATGACTCACAATCTCACAGATTCCAGAAATGACACTGAATTAATAAGCATTTGTCTGTTCAGCCGCCCAAAGCTGAATACCAAGGTCAAGTCAAAGCTTCTCTCATCCCTGCATCAGTTAGGGCTCAATCAGGGAAACAGAAATCAAAGTATTTTGGTACCAGCTGCTTTGGTACCTAAGTCCTCACTCCTCTCCCCTCCCCCATGCCAAAAATCGTGTTCATTTCTTATAGAGAAAGGTGCTTTTTGCTTTACTATCTCCTTTCAGATCATATCCTTAGAACCTCACATTCATCCAAAGGAGTCCCTCAAGGGATTTTTCCAAAAGAGTCTCTTCTCTCAAAGAAACTTGGGTCCTAGACGTCAAGATAATCATTTCCTTGCCCTGCTGCATGAGTAAGACCTCCTTGAAGTGTTCTGCCACCAGAAAAAAAATAAAATGATGAAAAACCAATGCCCCAGATAATCCTCAGGCCTCTTTCCAATCCTTATGTTTTGGTTCTAAGACGGCCTTGAGGAAGGAATGTCCCAAGTTGGTCTCCCCAGGATTCTATGACCAGAGTCAGAGGACACAGGGGTCTCTGTTTCCTTCTTTAGAGGCACAAAACACTCCCCGCACCTCCCTTCCAGGAGGCAAGGAACTGGACGAGGGCATATCCTATATCCCCCATGTATCCTCCACCCCAGGAGAAGGATGGCCCGGATCCTGGCCACCCAGCCAGATAGCTCCCTGTATCCTGCCTCTCTTGTCTCACTTTACCTATTTTTATAATAAAAGTAATATAGCAATTGTTATAAAGAATATAGAAAATCCAAAAACAGACAGAAGAGAATTACCCCTAACCCCACCACTCACAGGATCCCTCCGTTGTAGATGTTTTCCTTTCTAGTCTTTTTTCTGTGCATAACAGACATCTTCCCCTGTGAAAGTGGATCAGGTGGGACATGACGTTTTGTGTCCTTGATTTTTTCCATCTCTGTGGTCACAGTGAGAGGCAAAGTGGCAGATGGTAGGAAGCAGTTGGGGTTCAGACCCCCCAGTGCCACAGGAGCTAGTAAGTTCCGGCTCTCCACCTTCCTGGGCTGCCATTTCCCCACCTATAATGTGGGCATCACTCCAATATTGCCCTTGCATCACCAGGTTGCTGGGTTATTCCTTGCAAAGTGCTTAGAGCAGTACCTGGCCCATTGTAAATGCTATTACCATGACTGTTATGTTTCCATGGCAGCAAAAATGCCCATGAGCATCATTTTAAATGGATGCATATCATTCCATTGAATGGATGGACGGATGGACTGATGGACATAGGTTATTTAACCACTTCCCTACGGTTGGACACTTAAGGTCTTTCCAAAGTTTTGCCACTATACCCAATGATAAACAACCTCACACATAAATATTTTTGCATCTGTTGATTTAGCTAACTTCCATCCTAGAAGAACAATTGCTAGATCAATGGTAGGAGTTTGTTTAAATCTCAGGGCATGAGGCTAAATTGCTCTTTGTAGAAATCGTGCCATTTATATTTCACTCTGGTGGGCGAGACCCTGCAGCCTGGGCATTTTCAAGTAGTTACTTCATTGTTGTTAATAGTTTTGAATCAAGGCCAACTGGATGAGCAATAACTGATATCTTGTCATCACAGTTGATATATTTTTGCTTTAGCTACTCCGTGAAGCCCTTCTGCCATTTCTCAGCAACTCCCACCACCAACTATGTCTTTTCTACCCACACATCCTGGCGCAGACAAAACATCGGCTTTCCAGCCATCAGCTGAGAGGCTTTAAGAATAGCTGCTCTCAGGAGCCCAAGGTCACCAAAGATGCCCAAAACATGGCCATCCTGATTGCTCTTGGGATCTGTCAGTGACAGTAACAAAAGTCAAAAGAAGGAAGAAAAACAGCTTTCCAAAGAGTTGGAAGAAAGTCTTCTGGGACCAAAGCACGAGATAAACCAGGACCAGTGGCATCCTGGAGGCCACGAGGTGTGTGTGTTCCCCCAGGGGAGGGGCATGCATCACTAGGGAGATACAGGTGGACAGGAAGCCCTGCAGAGCCATGGGCTCAAATGGCCACAGGGGAATAAGAATCAGGGGTGTGACTGAATCCCGGTCAAGAGGCGAGGTTTCCAGCTATGGCTACAGGGCTCCATTGAGGCCGCCCCAGTGGATACCCAGAGGATTTTACCCAAATACCAACAAAGAAACTACTTTTTCAAAACTGTAGATAGAATTAGTCTATTCAAGATGGAACAGAGAAAATAACCCTGCAGCATGTCCCAGGTACGCAGGGACTCTCAGCAAATGTTTACAGAATGAATAACATAGAAGGGAAAACTGGTTTGGGATTTGTCAAAAGTTCTGATTGAACTGAACTCTCTTGTCAAGACTTAAGTGATCATTAACAGAGGCAAAAATCAATATGCTTTAACTGGCTATTCTGTACGAGAGACAACAGAAAAGAATGAACGGGCCCTGCCCTCAAACTGCACCCACAGTAGGGCTGTGGGTAACAACGCACCCCTGGGCTTGAGTCTCAGCTCCCCAGTTCAGTAGCTGAGCGTGTGTAGGCAACTGTCATCGCTCAGTGTCTTCAAGCCTCAGTTTTCTCATCTGTGAAATGGGGTCCTAACAATAACGGCCTGGCCAAGCTGCGTGAGAATAGAGATGACGGATGCAACGTGCCTCGCAATGAACGAACAATGAAGGGCAGCTGCTGTTATTTATTTCCCTTTTACCAAGCAGGAGAGGAAGAGGCTGCTGCTCTGATCAGCTCACCAGCCGGAGGTAAACTGCTCTACAGCAGGAAGACCAACTGCAGGCTTCGTTAGTGACTGGGTTTAGGGCCCATCCTATCATCTTAGCTCACCTCTGAATTACATCTGCCAAGACCCTGTTTCCAATAAGATCACATGCACAGGCCCCCACGGGTTGGGTCTTGAACGTATCTTTTTATGGGGGGGGGGGACACACGCAATTCAACCCACTACAACCAGGAACATATCAGCTCTCTGATACCCGCGTGGCTGGCTCACTCTTTTCCTTCATCTTAGGCTCTGTTCCAATGTCACCTCCCCAGAGAGGCTTCAGCAGCCCTCACCACCCCATGCCCCCACTCTGCTTCATTTTTCTCCAGAGGACTTGTCACCACCTGCCATGTCATAAATTTTACTGTTTGTCATTGGTCTGCCCAGCTAGAACATAAACTCCCTGAGGGCACGGGGTAGTGTGGCATAGAGTTGGCACTTAATAAATGTCTGTGAAATGACTGAGACAGTGAGCAGTGGATGTTTCGCCTCTCTGTGGGGGCACTGGGGGACACCGATGCTGCCATCCAAAGAGTCTTCTCATTTTAGGGGGGTACTATGCTAGGCTGAATAATGGCTCCCCAAAGATGTCCACACCCTAATCCCCAGAACCTGTGATATGTTACCTCACGTGGCAAAAGGGACCTTGCTGAAGTGAATCCATTAAGGCACTTGAGATAGGAGATTATCCTGGATTATCTGGGTGGGTCCAATGTGATCACAAGGGTGCCTACAAGCGGCAAGCAGGACAGCCAGAGTCAGGGGAGATGTAATGACAGAAGCAGAGTGATGCGCTCTAAAGATGGAGGAAGGGGTCATGAGCTAAGGGATGCACGTGTTCTCCACAGGCTGAATAAGGGAAACAGATTCTCCCCTGGAGCCTCCAAAAGGAACACAGCTTTGCCAACACCATGCCCTTAGCCCAGTGAGACCCATCAGACTTCAAATCTAAAATAAAATAATAATTGTGTTGTTTTAAGTCACTAAGGGTGTGGCGATCTGTTACAGCAGCAAGAGGAAACTAATACTGACACCTCGTTCTAACTCTCCCTAGAGCAGCTCCCCCTGGGCAGGCAGGTCAGCTAGGTGGCAAGGATTTGCAAGGCAAGAATCGAGGCCCGGAAAGGTCAAGGAACTTGCCCCAGGTCACACAGCTGGGCAGTGGCCAACCCAAGATTTGAGCCTCTTTATCTGCCTCCAAAGCCCTTGCTTTTACCCCAGCACCAGAGTAAAGGGTAACTGTGCAGCTTCACGTGGCCAGTGAGATGCTCTCAGTCCTGCCCCAGCTCCCAACAGCCACCCTGGGACCTGCACAGAAATGGCTGTCTGAGGAGGGTTCTGTTTCTAAATGGCTTGTCCTGGTGGAAATGCACTTTGAGTGATATGTATGGACACATCTGGGCCCCATGCAGTCCAGGCTATAGCCTGATTGTTGGGGGAATCAGGCAAAGCAGCTGGTGTGATATGCTCAGATGCCTTCAGACATGATGTTCCATAGAGCCAACCTCCAAGGACAGCCAGGAGCCCAGGTAGGAGGGGGAGGGGACGACGGGAAGTCCCCAGTGCTCAAAGGCCGCAGAGCTTTCTCCTGTCTGGGTCCCCTCGGGGTCTCCCATCAATCCGTGGGAGTTACTACCCCATTTTAAAGGTCAACAAACAGAAGCCTGAGGAGGCTACTCATTTGTCCAAGGTCCACAGGGAGAAGGCAGAGCTGGGCTTTGCATCCAGGGCCTGAGTAACTCAAAGACTGTCCCTTGCTGGCCCCAAGAGTCGTACACCCATGACTGTGCCAGGAATCTGTGTCAAGAGTGCAGAGCGTTTGTGAGCTGAGCCGCTTGGCCACCCACCCATGGTCAGGGCCTTGGGCCTGGGCATCCCTGACCCCATGTCTCCCCAGGTGTCTCTAAAGGCCCCTGACATGCCTTCTAAGAGAGTCTTGAAAAGAAACTGAACCCCAGCTCCATATACCCACTACTTCTCTCTCTCTCTCTCTCTCTCTCTCTCTCTCTCTCTCTCTCTCTCTCTCTCTCTCTCTCTCTCTCTCTCACACACACACACTTACCTGCACACAAAGATACACACATATATACATCCCAATGCATACATCTTTACACTCACAGACACACACACACCTGCACAGATATACATGCACACACATTCACCAAGATAACCATATGCTCACAGACACATGCACACACACACACGTAGATTCACACCACACACAAACATTCAGACAGATGCACACATTCTCACCCTCACACAGACGTGCACGTGGACGCACATACACGCACGTTCACCCACACATGCACACACACACACTCCGCGACATGAGCACACGGACCCACACTCACAGTTGGGCTGAGGCTGCTGTTCCTGTGACTCACCTGCTTGTTTATTCAGGAAGATGAATCGACCTGGCCTATTGCTGATTCTCCTGACAGAAAGACAGACTATAAAATCCTTGGCTTAACGTCCTCTAGTCCATGCTCCCCGCCCAACGATTCCCCTCTGATGCTGCCGTCAAGCCCGGCTATTTCCATGAGATGTGCATCTGACCTTGGAGAAATGGCAGGATTAGTCCCCTGGCCTTACACGCACCCTACTCACCCCAACTGGGGCTCCCCCGGGCCTGACACCCTGACTCTGAGCATTTCTCCAGCGTGATGTGTCCTTTCCTTCCCCACAAGAAGCCGGGGTACGGGGTAGGGGCAGGAGTGAGCACTAAGGCCAGTAAGAGCTCCACTGCGCCCCGGCTACAACCACAGGCACCGATGCTCCCGAGAGCTTTGGTTTCCCTTCTGCGGCAGGAGGATAAAGATCCCTGCCCCTCAGGACAGAGACGAGGGATGAATCGGAGATCTACTGGAGCCCAGAGAGCAGGACAGAAGATGCCAAAAGCAAGTGGAGGCAATGCCAGAAAAGGTGTGGCTGCAGAGGTGATGAGAGAGGGGAAATGCATGGTGGCTGAACTGAATCCTGTGTCCGGTCAGCTTCTGTAGGGCTGAGCACCTGCCATGCAGTTCTGAGGACATGCTTATTAAGAACCCCTTTCACTGCCCTGGTTTCAGCCACTCTGGGGCTGTCTGTCATCTCTTTGAGGCACTGGCTCCCAGGACCCACCAATGTGAATTCTGCGTGTACAAGGAGACTCATTTTTAAGTTAAACCACACAAGACCTACCTGCCAACTAGGTGGAATTCTGCAGCTGTGCGTTCTCATGAGATGCAATAACATGACGAAGCTTAAAATAAATGTTCGCTGACCAGCCCCTGGGGCATCAGGGAGACAGCCCTGACTTCTGGGAGGAGCTGGGTGGAGGCAGATGGGTCTGAGCCCAGATCCCAACTCTGACCCGTACCTACCCATTGAGTCACCTTGAACAAATTTCTTAAGCTCTCAGAACCTCAGTTTTCTCCTCTGTTAAATGGGAACAGCACCCGTTCCCACGCCACAGGGTCCTGAGAGGGCCTGATGACTTGCCATATGCACAGTGCCTGACGCACAGCAGGCGCTCAGAGACGTGAGACTGCGCCTCTCCTCTGAGCCCTTACCAGCCAGTCCCGGGACAGGGTCGTGGTGAGGGCCAGCTCTGAAATCAGACTCTGTCGGGGCTGGGAGCCTGGGTCTGTGACCTCGAGCAGGTCACTTTGCCTTGTCACGCCTGGGCTCCCTCCTCCCTAAAATGGAGATAACAGAGGCCCCTCTAGGAAATGTTCACACACCCCTGAGCACTGCCCCACGGAGGGACTCCCCCACCTACTAAGGGTTGGTTGCTCCTGGGGACAGCAGCTCCCAGCACCTCCAGTCTGCCACACAGGTGGGCTGAGCATGCTCTAACAGCTGGAGCACAGCCGCAGGCACAGAGACCCGGTGGGAAGTCACTGCAGTGCTTGGGAACTGTCCACCCAGGCTGCAGGTGACATCGGGTGGGCGGAGGGCATAAGTGCAGAGCCTGGGCCAGGGCTCATGACCCTGCCCCTTGGGACTTGGGGGCAGGGTGCTGTGCTCTCCACAGGCCTTTGGATGAGACATCTTCTGAATGATGCCCCTCTCCATCAGCCTGGGTCCTGACACCGAACTGGGTGATTGAGGAGAGTTTAATGAAGGGACTTGTATGTATTCATTTCTTAGAGCTGCTGTTAAAACAACAGAAATGTATTATTCACAGTTCTTGAGGCCGGAAGTCTGAAATCGAGGTGGGGGGCAGGACCACGATCCCTCTGAAGGCTCTAGTGGAGAGTCCTTCCTCACCTTCCACAGCTTCTGGAGGCTCCAGGCATTCCTTGGCTTGTGGCTGCATCACACCAATCTCTGCCTCCTTCCTGCACAACCCAGGGCCATCTCATCTTGAGATCTTTCACTCAATTATATCTGCAACAACCCTTTTTCCAAATAAGGTCACATTCACAGGTTCCAGGGCTGAGGACAACCCACTACAGGACAGTTTACAGAACTACAGGCATGCTTAAGGCTGACCAACAATGACTTCCCTGGCCGTCCAGCGGTTAAGACTGTGCGCTTCCACTGCAGGGGGCGCCGGTTTGATCCCTAGTTGGGGAACTAAGATCCCACATGACGCGCGGCCAAAAAAAAAAAAAAAAAAAGGCAGACC
The DNA here is from genome assembly GCF_059928025.1 of Delphinapterus leucas. Taxonomy (NCBI): domain Eukaryota; kingdom Metazoa; phylum Chordata; class Mammalia; order Artiodactyla; family Monodontidae; genus Delphinapterus; species Delphinapterus leucas. The sequence continues at coordinate 41,091,597 of NC_143148.1, forward strand.
AACAAGGGAGGGTGGGGCAGGCAGCACCCCTAGGCTTCGGGGTGTGAGGGGAGGTCAGAGACTAGAGCACGGAGAGAGCTGTGAGCACAGCTGCCTGGCACAGCTACCATCAACCCTCAGCTCAGCAGGGAGCGGGCAGGGAAGACACACCCCATCCTCTCCCTCTGTCCCCAGCCCCTGCTGCTGCCTCTCACTGGCCAAACTGAACCTGAAGCCAGAAGGCCGGGGAGCCCAGGTGATGCGGCCACAGCGGGCACTCCTGGCACACAGCCGTGTAGAGAATGAACTGGAAGGGCAGACGTGAATGTCCCGCACACCCTCAGTTTCTCGCTTCCAGGTCCTCTGGTGGAAACCGTCTCCTAGCGAATGAGCATCTCATGACAGGAGAAGCATAAAAGCTGGGTATCTGTTAAGCCTGCACTTCCTTCAACTTGCTCCGGACTTCCACTTCTTGTGCCAAACCCTGGAACCCTACCCCACGCCTGTCCTAAGTCCATGATGTTCCCAGAGCTGGCACATCGCGGAACCTGGCCAGACCTCCACCCACTACCATGCCAGAGAGGAAGAGACCAAATGAGCAATACTGAGGTGTAGGACAGGAAAGTCTGTGGTCCTAGGACTGAACTGGGGTGGAGGCGGCTGCGTCTTACCCACTAGAGACACAGAGAGGCCCCTGCGGCCGGAACACAGCCCGCCCCAAGCCCCCGGCCGACGCCACGCACCCCACCCATTTCTGCCCAGCACTCTAAAGCCAGGGCATCAAGGACGAGGTCCCTGGCCTGAGATCCATCAGACAAAGGGGTCCTGCCCCCACCAGCTCCCCAGGGCTCCACCCAGAAGTGTCACCTTCTCACCACCGAGGCTGAGGCGCAGAATCCCGCCCCCTGCGCTGCCCCGCCAACCTGCAAGTCACTTCAGTTGCTACTTATTTCATCAAGTGCCGCGGAACAAAATATCCTGCAGAAATCACACGGCAGCTCCGTGGAGGGGCCGAGCAGCCCTCCAGTTGCTGTCACATAACCTTCTCCAACTTGATCTCCCTTTTCTTATCTATAATAGATAAATGCCCAGCCCCAGGGAAGGGAAATTTTTTTAACTACTGAGTATAATAAACCAGAAAAGTACCAGCTGTCACCCGCAGGAAGCCGTGCCATTAGTGGGCTCAGAGCAATCCTCACGGCTCCGAACAAGCCTCCAGTCCAGGAAGGAGTGTTCTGGAAGTCCCCGGCTCCCTCAGTCAGCAATATTATGACGAGCCCACCCTGAGCCAGGCCGGAGGGCCAAGGAGCACAGTGCCTGCTGTCCTCTAGCAACTCCCGGCTCAGGGAAACTGTGTCTGAGCCGCCAGCAGCCAGCCTGGAGATGTGCTTGTCGCAGGGAATGTCGTGGGCACAGGCCCTGGATTCTCTCCCTGGCCTCCTGTCAGCCACTCGGAAGGGCCTGGCGAGAGGCTGGGTTAAATCCGCCCTCTCTGCAGGAGCTGCACAGTCTGATTTTGCCTTTAGCAGAGATGTGCCAGGCCATCGTGGGGGACGGACGCACAGAGCCAGCAGCCGAGGGAGGAACTCGGGAAAAGGCTGCCCGTGGGCCTCACCGCCTCCCGATTGGATGCTACAGTCTGCAGGCCAGCGCTCAGAGTTAACTCCCGAGGCATGAGTGGCCAGGGCCCTGCTGCCAAGGCTGCGGGACTCCAGGAGAGTAGGGAGGCCTGCTGGAGGGCACCCAAAGAGGGGGCTGCCGCCCATGGTCCTCTCCAGCCCCACCACCACCAGGACCCTGGTGCCCTAATGGTGAACACAGCCCTTTTCACCTTCTCCATCCAAGGTCCCTGTGACCCTTTACCAAAGGCTTGGGGGCAAAGGGCAGAGTAGCCAGTGAGAGGGTGACGTCTGCCCCAGTCCCCCGGGCCCAACACCTGACTCCACATCTTGGATGAGTCACTTAACCTGCCGGAGCCTCAGTTTCCTCATCTGCAGAGTGGAGCTAGCAATAGGATCCCCCAGAAAGGGCTGGAGTTTCAAATGGGATGAAATGCAAGAAACGCACATAGTAAGGGCTCACTGAATGACAAATGTTAGTATGGTTACAACTATTATGATTTTCACGTGGGGAGCTGCAGGCCCAGGCGAGAGACACCCCATAACGTTCAGCAGGAAAGTGAGTAGGAAGACTCCAACCCCGGGAGCAGGGCCAGGCCCTGCTCTCTGCCAGCCCCACTGTGTGCCTCCCACAATAAAGTCTCCACATTTTGCATAGATGTGGCTCCATCATGTTTAAGATGCATTTCTAGGCGGAAGATCTAAATAGACATTTCTCCAAAGAAGACATACAGATGGCCAAAAAGCACATGAAAAGATGCTCCACATCACTAATTATTAGAGAAATGCAAATCAAAACTACAATGAGGTATCAGCTCACACCAGTCAGAATGGCCACCATCAAAAAATCTCCAAACAATAAATGCTGGAGAGGGTGTGGAAAAAAGGGAACCCTCCTACACTGTTGGTGGGAATGTAAATTGATACAGCCACTATCGAAAACAGTATGGAAGTTCCTTAAAAAACTAAAAATAGCACTACCATATGACCCTGCAATCCCACTACTGGGCATGTACCCTGAGAAAACCATAATTTGAAAAGACACATGCAGCACTATTTACCATAGCCAGGACATGGAAGCAACCTAAATGTTCATTGACAGACGAATGGATAAAGAAGATGTGGTACATATATAGAATGGAATATTACTCAGCCATAAAAAAGAACAAAATAATGCCATTTGCAGCAACATGGATAGACCTAGAGGTTGTCATACTAAGTGAAGTAAGTCAGACACAGAAAGACAAATACCATATGATGTCACTTATATGTGGAATCTAAAAAAAAAGTAGGGTACAAATGAACTTATTTACAAAACAGAAGTAAAGTCACGAATGTAGAAAACAAACTTATGGTCACCAGGGGATAAGGGGGGGGGGAGGGATAAATTGGGAGATTGGGACTGACATATACACACTACTATATATAAATAGATAACTAATAAGAACCTACTGTATAGCACACGGAACTCTACTTAATACTCTGTAATGGCCTATATGGGAAAAGAATCCAACAACAACAAAAAAGACTGGATACATGTGTATGTATAACTGATTCACTTTGATGTACACCGGAAACTAACGCAAAGATTGTAAAGCAACTATACTCCAATAAAATTTTTTTTTAAAAAGATGCCTTTCCGGTCATCCAGGGGAGGCTATAAAACTGCTTACTGGACACAGGCAAGCCCAGAGCCCTCCCACACTGTCATTTCAGGGGCAATTCTGGCTGTGTGGGGCCTTCCCTGGCGGTCCAGTGGTTAGGACTCCGTGCTTCCACTGCAGGGGGCGCGGGTTCGATCCCTGGTCGGGGAACTAAGATCCTGCATGCCTTGCGGTGAGGCCAAAAAAAAGGAAAAAAAGAAAACTCCTGGCTGCATGACTTTCTCTGGGCTGGTTTCTCAGCTCTAAGAGGAGGGGGCAGAACTAGATGGTTCTACCACTGTCTGTGAGCAGAAAACAATCCATGTCAGCCCCAGATCCCCAGCCCCTCCCTCCTACACCTCCCAGCCCCCCAGCAAATCTGGACACACTGGCACTATTTAATGAGGCCCAGCGCCGCTTGAAGTCAGAGCAAGAGATGGCAAGTTGCTGGAAATGTTTAAGTCATGGAAACAAAAATTTCACAGGAGAGGGAGGAACGCGAGCAGTTTTCAACGTGTACTTTTAGGGCCTGGAGTCCCTTTGATTCGTTTAGAAACAAAAACATATGTGTGTCTCAGGCTTGCTTGATTTAGATGTAGGCGTGTCTAGAGGAAAAATGGTTTCCCCCACAGGAGTTTCTGATTTGTTGGGAAAAGCCAAAAGGTTCTTTAGAACAAAAAGACAGTCCGCGCCCCTCACTCCCCGGCCTGTATCCTGTTCTTTTCTTTCTCCTGGGCCTTTCTTCCCTGCTCTGAGGGGGTGTCTGAGAGCCCCGGGGAGGTCCCCAAAGCTTGGGCATCCAGCCCTGACCGCAGCCTGAGCCCTACCCAGCAGCTGGAGACAATTGCTTCCAGATGTGCACAGGCCGGGAACTGCTCTGACGGGCTGGGCTGGAGAACCTAGCGGTGAGGACCCTGCCCGGGGCCAGCGGGCTCCCAGGTCCCACCGCCCACCTCCTGAGACACTCCTCTTCACCCACGACAGGAAACACTCCAGAATGATCGATCAGGGTATTCAGCCCAGGCTCTGCTGAGCCGTCCCCAGTGCTCACACCCCATCCCACCCACATTCAGGAGCCGTTATTTGCCCATTTCCAGATAAGCCCAATGAGCTCAGAACTATTAAGGGACTTGGAAGCCACAGAGCCAGAGGGGAAAGGCAGGTGGGTGTGATTCCACAGCCCGGCCCCGAGACACCAGGCCCAGCGTCCTCTGGCTCCGGGGCACACATCCTGCGGGCAGAGGTTTGGGTGGGCAGAGCCTGGCTGGGCAGCCACGTTTGGGGTAGGCAGACCAGGTGCTTGGGCGCCGAGGTCCCCCCACTGCGCACAGGCGGGCCCCTGGCAGAGGGAGGCCAGGAGCTGCCACCCACAGGCGCACACGGCCACACACAGGAGCGCACACCCTCCACCCCTCCTGCTTCCTGTCCCTCCTGCCTCAGCCTCTTTGTTGTAAAGGACTCCAGACCTTTCTGGAAGTAGACAGAACATACATGAGACTATTCAAGCATATCTGTATCCCCAGGCAGCACATACATGGAGACACGCATGCAGGAAGTGCACAGTCGTACACATACAACCCTCACACGGGTACACGCACACATGCACACACGCACATTCCCCTGCAGGGCTGGTCTCCCGCAGGTCCTGGGGTGGGTCAGCCCCTTGAGGGGAGGGGGCTGCTCATGTTATTTCTCTCTGCCTTTGGCCCCCAGAGGGCACCAAGACATCAGTCCTGAATCTGGGCAAACAGAGGGGGACTTAAGGAAAGAGAGAAAAGAACAAAAGGGAGAAGGAAAAAGAGAAGGAAGGAGGAGGGTGTGAGAAGGGAAAGGAAAGGTGGGAGAGAGAAAAGAGGAAGGGGGAGAGGGGAGTGCTGAAGCCAGCCCCCTTAGAGCCCCAGTGAGTGCACGAGGTACAGCCCATTAGCCTCCGGGTCTAGAAACAGACACACACGAAATCAGATTTTTATCAGCTGTGTGATCTTATGCAAGTTACTTAACATCTCTGAGCCTCAGTCTCTTTTTTTGCAAAGGGGAGATAATAGAGTAGCTGTGTCAGAGGGAAGCACAGAGCACACAGAACAGTGCCAGGCATGTGGGAAGTGCTCAAATAGGGTTCCTGGAGGCCCAGGTGAGATGACACACATCCCATCCCGTGCCAGGCACATTAACTGCGGTTCTTTCTGACAGTATGCTACCACCATCTGCACCGCACGCCAGGCACTGCTCCAGGCACCTCTGGAACCACTATCTCAGCCGACCCTCCAACAACCTTGCGGGGGTTATGTCATTATTCCTATCCTGCAGATGGGTTAGGCAGAGGCTCAGAGGGGTTGAAAAGTCATTTCTTCAAGAGCACACATATGGCAAGTGGCGAAGTCAGCACGTAAGAGGGTCTCCGGAGCCTGTGTCTTTTCCATGACATCACTACAAGGGAGGGGGGCAGTTTCAAGTTTACACTGCAATTTTTCAAAATTAAAGTAGAGGATTCTTCCATAATTAACATTTATTGAGCATTTACGGCATACCAGAGCCTGTGTGGAATGTTTTTGTCTTTGAATCCTCACAATGACTTCATGAAAGAAGTATTTATACACTTATCTTTTAAATGAGGAGACTGGAGCAAAGAATGGTTAAACAATTTGCCCACAGTCACCAGCCAGTAAGTGATGGACCCCAATTCAAGTACGGGCAGTGTCCCCAGAGCCATGCTTTTAACTTTAACTCCTCAGCTGGAGACAGATCAACCTCATATGGTGATATGGAATATCCTCTAAGATATAGTTTTTAAATTATTTTTTTAAGTCAAAAGCAAGGGGCAGAACTGGCTGCCTAACGTACTATATGGTCAAGAGGAGATGTATGGACACGTGGACTTTAATCTGCACAGAGCATCCAGGAAGTCAGTCACAGTTGTTGCCTCCAGGAAAAGGAACTGGGAGGCTGGGTCAGTGGTGGGGGCAGATTCATACTTCTGTACCCTTTAAAAGTATGAACGTGTAAGCCCCCTGTTCAGAAAGACATTATTCTCATGACTTTGCCAGCTTAATGGAAACATGGTGTTAACATGTACTGCAAAGGGGCTCAGGAAGGAGCCTGGGCCGGGGCAGAGGCGGTGCCCCTGATGGATGCCCACACCTCCTCCCCAAAGATGTAAAAGGGGCAGCACGTCTGAATCTGTGCCCACAGTCCCCACAGGAGACTAGCCATGGCTCCAGGGTCTCTCCCTGTTTCCTCTGCTCCAGGCCCAGGACTTGGATTACAGAGAGAGGCCTGCAGACCCGTGTGATCTGCCGCCCTCCGGTTGGAGAAATGACCTTCTCATCCTGGAGAGTGCTCTAGAACTTTCTATAGCTCACTACTGCCTCCACCAGGCAGGTGGGCTGTGGAAAGACCCCTGACCTGGGGACAAGGCCCCTGGGCCAGGCTTCCTGCTCTCACTGACTGTGCCCTCTGGGCCACCCGCCCTCTGGGCCACCCGCCCTCTGGGCCACCTTCCCTCTGGGCCACCCGCCCTCTGGGCCACCTGCCCTCTGGGCCACCTGCCCTCTGGGCCACCTTCCCTACCAAAAGAGCAATGGCAGACTGGGATAAACGGTCTCTCCTGGCTCAAAAAACATGAAGACCCAAGGACTGCAGTGCCCTCTGCCAGTCCCAGGCGCCCACAAGCTGCACCCTCCCTGCTCCAGACCACACTGCCTTCCTCCTCACGGACCCCTCTTCCTCTTCCTTGGAGCCTCCCACCCAGTCCTGAACCCTCACACCACCTACCCGGCGTCCACAGCGACTCACACCTAACAGGCTCACGTAGAGATCTGGTTACAAATAGTCCAATATGTATTCCGCCTAACACCTCAACGGTACATCTTCACACCCATTTCAGAGGTCCATACTCTCTGAGTGGCCACAGTGACCTCTGAGCAGCAGCTCTCAAAGTTTAGCATCATGGGGGCACTTGTTCAAAATGCACATTCAAGGCCCACCTCAGAGGGCCGGATTCAATCAGTGTTTGGAGTGGGGCTCCGAACGTGCCCATTTAACACTCCCCCTGTGGGCTTCAGGACAGCCCATCCAGTCCTCGGAAGCCCTGAGGTTCTGTCCCCTCTTGGGGACAGTAGAGCTGAAAGGGACACTGGAGAAAGGGCAGGCTGGGGGAGGGGTGATGAGTTCACGTCTGGATGTATCAAATCAAAGGTGCCTGTGAGGGTGTACGGCGGGGGTGGGGGGGTGGGGGGTCTGGGGGTAGCAGGATCGATGCTCCAGTGCACGGGAGAGCAGCTCCCCGGAGAGAAGAGACCCAGGATCAAATGCAGAGTCTTCTGCTGAACCCGCAGCAAGAGAGAAAAGAGAGGGGAGGGACGGAGGAAGCCTGCAGGGAGGAAGAAGTCGCTAGCTCTGACGGGGCAAATGAAAGGACCTGGATCTGTGGGGCACCGAGTTCCAGGGCCCCGCGACCTTAAGAACACAAACCAGAAATCGGGAGGCTTGGGTAGGAGGCGTGGCCGCCGGGGGCGGGCGCGGCGCCACTTCGTAGCTAAGCAAACTGAGGCGCGAAGGGCGTGAGGTCTCAGCGGGCCGCGGGGGCTGGGGCGGGGGGCTGGCACGGAGCCCAGGCTGCGCGGCGATGGCCCGCAGCTCGCGGGGGCGCGGCGGCAGCACTGCCGGGAGGCGCGGCTCGCTGGGCCGAGCCGGGCGGGGAGGCGGGCAGGCGGGTGACCGCGTGGCCACAGCGCCCCCTGGCGGCCTTCGGAGCCCTAGCGCGCGGGGGACTGAAGGTGGCAGGCCGGGGCTTCCCGATACCCCACCCCACCCCCGAGAGCCCCGAAACGGCTGCCATCAGGCCCCAGGCAGAGTCCCCCCGTCTGTATATATAAAAGAGGCCAGAAGGTGCCCTATGCTGCCACACACACACCCCTCCAGAGACGGGTTTCCCTCTTCTTGAGATTTTACTTCCTCCCAAACAGTGGTACCCAAATGCAGAATCTCACATTCCAGTGTGACCCCTGTGCTCATCGGACCCTACTTTAAACTCAGCCAGTGGACAGCATGTCTGAAAGCTTCCTTTTTCTGTGCTGAGTTTAAGGTCCTAAAAGGACAGAACCCACCTCCTGCCTGGGCCACCCTAGTAACAGCTAGCACGTGACATTTCCTCAGGGTCAGGGGCTGCTGTTCTAAGTAAGCACTTTGCAGGTGCGATTCCTCACATCAGCTTATTGCTATCCTCATATGAATGAGGTAGCTGAGGCACAGAGAGGGTTAGGAACTTGCCCAGAGTCAAGGGGAATATAGGATTTTAATTCGGGCCATCTTGATTCCAAAAGAGAAAGGGAGATAAAAGGAATGGGGGGATGGGTGGGGAAGAAAAAGTTCGCTTCTAGGACAGGGCAATCCAGGAGTGCCGGGGCCTCTATTTTGTATGAGGATCCAGGATGCCTCATGGCAAGTTCTCTGGCATCCAGGGTCAAGTCATGAGCATGGGCTCACCCAGTGAACTGCCCGGGCCAAGGTTTGGGCAGTGAGATGGAGAGGATGGAGGGGATGGAGAGAGAGGGGAAGGGGTGGAGCGGGGTGGCGGGGGGGAATGGGGAGGGACGGAGAGGGAGGGGAGTTCTGCCCCACTCCGACCTGCCCACCCAGGCCTCTCTGTCCATCTCTGCTGGGGGCGGTCCACCAGGATGGAGAAGGAAAGAGCATGGAGGATGTGCCTTTCAGAATGATTTTTCCAAGCTCTATCAATGCCTGTGGCACAGTGGCTCGCTGTGCCTTCACCTTCAGCTGCCCCCTTACCCTGCCCCCCCCACCCCCGCCAGAGACGCAAGAACAGAAGCCTCACTTGGCGCCTGATTTCTCTGTCTGGCCTCAAGCACAAGAGAGCTGGGGTCTGTATCTTCTCAGGCTTTTTCCTCCCCAGCTGAGATCTAAAATCTCCAAGTTTATAAACCCACCCAGTTCCCTGCATGCCTCTCCCTCCTCCCCCCGTGTGTTGCCAGCAGGCTGCAGAGCTGAGCCCAGGGCAGTGGACACGCCAGAGGGGGAGGAAAGGGGAACCAGAGCAAGAAAGAGGGGCCACTGCAAGACTGGGCTCCCAGGCTTAACCAGAACCATCTTTGAGGTGTAAAGACAAACATAGAATCCAGTTTCCTGTTCGGGAGTGAGTGCTGCTGGAAACCAGGCAAGGCCACCACTGTGCCAACTGGGCCCACAACCCCAGGACCCAGAGAGGGGTGAATCTTGGGGAAATCCTGGAGGGGGAAAATAAGAGGGGATTGTTCCCTGCTGTTACCACTACCCTGGAGAAAGAAACCAAACTGAACGGCTTTTTTGAAACAAATTCCCTGAGTTTCTCTGCCCTTCTCTCTTATGGGATCTCACCCACAAATTCCTCCCCCGCAGAATACCCCAGAATTGAAACATGAATGTGTCCACACTCAGATATACTCTCCCCTTGATTGTAAATGGCTGGACTTTGGTGCAAAGGATGCTGGCATCTTGGTTCTGTGGATCCGTGGGGACAGGAAGGGTGTGGAACCAGCAGGAATAGGAGCCTGGGGGACCCCTTTGATGTCTTCCTATCACAGGTCATGCCTCTCCCACCAGCCTCGGGGCCTTTGCACATGCAGCTCCCTCTGCCCAGACTGCTCTCTCCTCACCCCTTGCATCCACTAAATGATGAGTCTTTCTCAGCTGCAGGAAAAATGTCTTTCTCAAGGAAGCTTTCCTGATGCATGTCTCCCCTGAATCTAGTGTAAAGCATCAAGGCAGCAGGGGTCAGGTAGTTTATGTGGGGTTCCCAGAAGGCACAGCTAAGGTCAGGACTGGGGTGCAGGTAGTTTATTTGGGAGAGGTTCCCAGAGTGCAGGGGTGAAGGAGTGGGGAGAACGACACAGGGAAAAAGAAAAAGATTAAAAGAGGTATGTGGCCAAAAAGGGCTCTGCTGGGACCTCCTAGGAAGCAGTGAGAAGGCTGCAGAGACAGGAGGCTGGAGAATTTATCCACCAGCTCCTGGCCCCCTTGGGCTGAGGATCCCCCCAGGAGATCGGGGGGATTAAGCCCCTGTATTGTCTACAGTTTCTAACTTGGCATTTGGGGCCTTGATCCTGCAGAAACGGGCCTCCCAGAGCTGGTTAATTCCTAGCAATGACTCCCCTGTGAGCCTCTCATAGAAACCAACCAATCCAGAACCCACACCCCTAAGCTCTCACACCCCATGTCAGTATTACCCCTGCCCTAAATCATCCCAGGGCCAAGCATGGAACAACGAGAGACCACCCGCTAGCCCAGAGCCCAAAGCCAGCCGAAATGATTTGAACTCTGCAATTCTAAACTTGCTCACCTGACCCACCCTGCCTCTCCCATCCCTTCCCGTGAAACCCAAATAAAGGCTCCAGGCCATGGCCTGCCCCCTCCCTATTCTGCCTCCTGACTGACCCTGGTCCTTCCCCGTGTGGCCATGTTTCTAGGGGTCGGTGGGCATAAACCTCTTCCTTCGTGACAGTCATTATCTGTGTCTTACACACCTGATGAAAGCATATCCCAGGGACATGTTAACACTGCCAGGCTCCCCTGCGCTGAGGGGGCCCCTCAACATCGGGGAGCGGCCTCAGGCAGCAAGAGAGCAGGCACCTGGAGCGCGTGACGTGGATGCCGTAAGAGCGAGGTGAGTCTGAGCTGCGTGGAGCTGACCGCCAGCCGCCGAGCTGGGGCTGAAATGGGAGCTGGCCCAGGAACGTGGGGAGCAGGGCGTGAGAAGTGATGTGCCACCCCTTGTGCTTGTTCACTTGTTTTTCTCACCACTGAGCCCCCAGGGCCTAGCATCGTGCTAGCACAGTGTGAAGACTAAATACCTACCTCCTGAATTAATGGAGCAATGAGTGACTGAATGAATGAAAACTGTAAGACTGAACCCCCCCACACACACAAAAAAGTGACTAACAGTCCAATATAAGACATTCAAAGGGTCCCAGTCAGGGCATCAAATGATACAGTCAACAGAGTGAAAGGCAACAAACATAATGAGAGCAAATATTTGCAAATCGTTTATCTATAAGGGGTTCATATCCAGAAGCCCTAGAACAACTCAACAATAAAAATATCAAACAACCTGATTTTAAAACAGCCAGAGGACTTGAATAGACATTTCTCCAAAGACGATAATACAAATCGCTAACAAGCATATGAAAAGATGCTGAACATTAGTAATCGTTAGAGAAATGCAAATCAAAAGTCACAATGAGATATCACCTCGCGCCCATTAGGATGGCTACTATCAGAAAAAAACAAAAACAAACAGAAAATATCAAGTGTTGGCAAGGATGTTAAGAAATTGGAACCCTTGTGCCCTGCTGGTAGGATTATAAAGTGGTACAACCACTATGGAAAACAGGATGACAGTTCCGCAAAAAATAAAAATAGAACTATCATAGGATCCAGAAATCCCACTTCAGGGTAAATATCCAAAAGAATTGAAAGCAAGGTCTTGAAGAGATATTTGCACACCCATGTTCATAGCGGCACGATTCACAATAGCCAAGGGTTGGAAGCAACCCAAATGTCTGTTGACAGACGAATGGATTTTTTAAATGTGAGATAGATTCACATGCACACAAACACACACACAACAGGATATTCTTCAGACTTAAAAAGGCAGGAATAGCACAGGGATATCAGCTCTGTGCTTTGTGACCGCCTGGAGGGGTGGGATAGGGAGGGTGGGAGGGAGGGAGACACAAGAGGGAAGAGATATGGGAACATACGCATATGTATAACTGATTCACTTTGTTATAAAGCAGAAGCTAACACACCATTGTAAAGCAATTATACCCCAATAAAGATGTTTAAAAAAAAAAAAAAGGCAGGAAATCCTGTCACATCTTACAACCTGACATTATGCTAAGTGAAATAAGCCAGTTGCAAAAAGACAAATGCTGTGCGATTCCACTTATATGAAGTATCTGAAGTAGTCAAATTCAGAGGGCCAGAAAGTGGAATGGTGGAGCTGGGGGAGGGGAAAGAGCTGTTTAGTGAGTGCAGAGTTTCCATTTTGCAAGATGGAAAAAGTTCTGGAGGTCTGTTTCACGACAATGTGAATGAGTGCGCTTACTACTAAATTGTGTATTCAAAAATTGTTAAGATGGTAGATTTTCTTTTATGTGTTTTTTACCAAAATTTAAAGAGAGAGAGAGAGAGAGAGATCCCTGAACCACCCTTAGACCCAGGTGAGAGGGGCTCCTGCCTGGGACCATGCTTTGGAGAGCCCCACGTTACTCAAACATTAAAATATTTTCCTAGCTTGTTTTGGTCTCTGGAGGAAATTTTTTGAAAGTTCAGTAACCAACTGATAAACAGGAACTAGAGAAGAGCACAAGAGACAAATGGCCACCAGGCCAGAGGGTGTGGGCGGGAATGGGGGTGGGTGCAGTGTGGGTCTAGAGTGGGCAAGGGCGTGTGTGGGGAGGACGTTTCAGCCTGAGGACCTTGCAGACACCACGGTGCCAACACCACGCATCCCGCCCATTGGGCAGAACCCCAAGGGCGTGAGGGGCATGCTGCTGGAAAGGAGGGTGAGGGTCAGGTGGAGAAAGGTGTGAGCTCTGGGCTAAGGAGGGGCTGAGGGGAGCCACTGAAGGTTTGTGAACTGGCATGTTCAACAAAGAAATATTCGCCCATCTCCCCACAGGACCCCAAAACATGAGGCTCTCAGGAGCCAAAATACTCAAATCCACGTGACCTTTGACCTGGACACACCAAGGAAAACCTCCCTCCTCCCCTGTCCCCCTCGTGTACACACACACATACACACACACCTGCACGGCTACATGCACACAGGTGCACACACAAGCACACACAGCTTCCCAGGAGCAGGCCAACTGCTCCCCTGCACCATTTTAATTAAGGGAAGTGGGCCCCAAAGGAATTACACTCCCGCAACATTCAAACCATGACATTTGTCCAGTAGGAAGATGGACCCTGGAACCAAGCTGCTGGGACCAACCCCATTTCCCCAAGTGCCCCAGGGTCCTTTCTGGGAACAGCGCCGTCTGCTGGCCAAAGCAGGCAGAGCTGAGGAAAGGGACCGGCGGTAGTTAGGAGTTTGTTCATTCCTTCACTCACTCAAAGGATGCTTAGGAGGTGCCTGCCTCATATCCAGCACTGGGCAGTGAACAAGGCAAGACTGACCCTGCCCTCAGGGAGCTCGTGCCTCATGATGGGGACAGATCTTCACAATTCGTCACACACATGAAAATGTCACGATCGTTGTCCTAATGGAAGCTGCCCCCTGCTACTGGGCAGCTAGCTGCTCTGTGCCAGGTGACCTACTCCCTGTCTCACTTAATCTTCTCAGTTATCCATCTGGGAGCACCCTCGGCTCCCTCATCTCCATCACGCCCTCATCCCAGTTGTCCACAGTGCGGCTGCCTCTGTTCCCACTTCTCTCCATCCCTCTTCTCTCCTCCCCTCCCTCAGGCTCCACCCGCACTCCCAGGATGCTGCCCCAGCCTCCTCCAGGCCACCTGTGCCCGCTCCCACCCGCTCTAATCTAACGTCCAGGCTGCAGGCAGAGGGAGCCTTTTGCCCTGTCACTGTCGCACTTGACTCTCAGTGGCTCCCACTGTCTTCCAGCCCGAGCTCAGCCTTAACAAATGGCCCGTCAGGTCCCGAAGCCTTGGGCTCCCTCCAGCCTCAGCTCATCTTTGCTGCCTGGCTCACCCTCTGCCACAGCCACGCTGAACACCTGACAGCTCCCCACGCAGGACGCAGACCCCGCCTTCTCTCCAGCTTGGTGTGCACTGCAAAGTCCGCCTGGCCTTGGGCTGTGCCGCATGCACAGTGGCTTCGAAGGTCATTCCCGTCTTTACCTGCAGCTCTCGAAGACCCTCTGAGATTCCAGGTCATAAGAGGCCCTCCACTAATGCTTCCTCACATCTCCCTTCTGCTCTCTCCCCCTTCTCTCCAGCCTGCCGCTGCTCAGGACCCCGTAACCCCTGACCCTCGGCTCTCTCCCCAGCACCCTGCTCCCATGCTCCTGCCCTGGAAGTCCTCCCCTGCCCTTCTCCCTCTCCCCTCCACTTCTGCCTCTCTTTCTTCCGTCTTGTTCTTCATAATAAAAGTAGGGAACCCCCTGGAAAGGCCCACTCTCCTTAGAGCACACAGGTGAGGCAGACACCATGGGGCAAGGAGGGGTCTCTCCAGCCGGGAGGAGGGAGGCTCACACAAATCCACTGTGCAGCGTTCCACCACCCTCCGCAACTCCTAAGCCCTTGTTGCTCTTTCCAGCTCCGGCTGTCCCTTCCCTGAGCCACCCACGGGCAAGGTAAGTCCCCCTCCATCACAGCACTTGTCATGTGCTCCTCGAGTTGCCTACTGATTGTCCCGTGTCCCCTCCCTGAGCAAAGGTCCTGGGCGGCACCCTGCTCCCCACCCCACCCCAGCCCCAGCCCTCCAGAACCTTCATTAGGGTGGATTCAACTGAAATGAACAAAGAGCCAGCCCAGTACCATGACAGCGGAGGAAAGTGTGGGGTGGACACACACACATACACCTGTGCAGTCACACGCACGGCAGTGCACACGCAGCTCCCCAGGAGCAGGCCAACTGCTCCCCTGCACCATTTTCAGTAAGGGGAGTGGGCCCCACGGGAATTACACTCCTGCGATTCTCCAAGCCATGACATTTGTCCAGTGGGAAGATGGACCAGGGACACAAAAGGGACCCTCAGATGAAAGGCTTCCTCACTGGTTCCCACCACGTGGGGCCACCCACGCTGGAGGCAAAGAAGGGTGGTTTTCTGACTGTGGAAGGAGTTTCCAGGTAGATACTTGGTACCAACAAGTGTCAAAACAAGTAAACTAATCCATTTCTCCCCCCTTTATCTGATCAGATAGGGAAATACCTTCCCGCCTCTTCCAGGCAAGAATCAGGACACAAGAATACCTAAAATATTGTTAACAATAAATTTTTTAAAACATAAATAAGACCCTTTCCTTATGAGGTGGACTGTTTTTTCCCCGCTCTCCCACACTGGTCCCGTTTCCTGGGCTGTGGCCCTTCCCAAGGCTGCGGTAACTGAAGGAGGCATCTGATCACGTGGAGATACGGTAAGAGGAGGCCAGCTATGTCCAGGGCAGAGCCACCTGACCCTGAGTCCCTGCTCCCCACGCGCTGACTGTGGCCCTGCAGAGGAGGACCAGAGGGGACTGCGTGCTTCAGACCCCACCAGAGACTGGGCTCATGAATCAGGGCACCAAGGAGCTAGAGGGCAGGAGAGACAGGAAGAGAGAAGGATGTTCATTTCAAGGGACTACAAGAGCAGTGGTCACTCGGGGGGGGGGGGAGTGGCCCCAAGAGCCGAGATCAGAAGACCCATCCTGGAAGATGCTGGTTGGACATGAAGGACAGAACTATTTTATATTCCCCTGGGTTCTGTGTGGGTCTGACCTACTGGCAGGAAAGATGACTGATAATGGAGTGGGCCACCCTTCTTGTCCCGTTAAGACTCCATACTGGGGCTGCATTTGCATCTCTAACGTGCAACCCCTTTATAGCACCTACTGATGGACAGTGGGTTGGCTCAGGAGAGGGACGGAATGCACTTCCCAACCACCACGACAATATGCCCGCCTCCCAAATCCTCACTGCAGAGTGGCCTTGACACTCCTCGCGCTGAGAGGTGGGGCCTACTTTGCCTCTCTGGGGTCTCAGTTGGCATGTGACTCCTTCGACAGCAGAACGAGGCAGAAGTGACGCTGTGTGACTTCCAGGGCTGGGTCATTCAAGGCCACGCAGCTTTCATCTTATTCTCTGAAACACCCATCTTGGCCCTCTGAGCTGCCCGGCTGGGAGGAAGCCAAGCTATGTGGCGAGACCACACATAGGGGGTCCAGCTCGCAACCCTAGTCTTCCAATCATCCCAGCTCACATGGCAGACGAATGAATGAATGAGTGAAGGAATGAGCCTCCTGGTGATTCTATAAGTCACTCCCCAATTTAGAGTCTTTCCAGCTGACAGTGCTACCTGAACTCCAGCCACAGAACCTGTGAGCACAGCTAACTTCTTGTTTTTAGCTGCTAAATGATGCTGTAATTTGTTACACAGACATACTTAACCTGAGCAGGTAGAGTCCAGGCATGTGCTACATAATTCAACAGGCTGGAAACACCCCTTGCTATTAGAACAAACAGACCTAAACTCAAATTTAAGTTCACCTGGGCCAGCTGCTCAAACTCCCTGAGGCTCGGTTTCCCCATCTGTAAAGTGGGGACAACACTGCCCTCGTTGTGAGGATTTAAGTTAAATTCCCCCCGTGAACTCTGAGGGAGATGGAGCCAGGTCAGATGTGTGGGCTGCTTTGAGGATGACACCCAACGTCAATTTGTGGGTGAAAAAAAAAAAAAAACCTGTTCTGACGTTTACAACGTATTGACCCAGTTCTGTGGGTAATCGAGCTTCCGTGTCTTTCCAGACTAAATGAAGAATCTGGGGCATCGTGCCGATGGCAGAAATCAGTGAAATTTCATTTATTCTCTCTCTCTGTTTGTTTTAATTGGTAATTTTTTTAATGCATGGAGAAATTCACTGTCAAAATACAGAAAAAATGGTCCACAGAGAAGCTGAAGAGGCAAGCACAACATAAAGTCTCTAAGGTGATTTTTCGGAAACGGTAACTGAACTTGCGTCATAGTTCAGCAACGAGGCTGCTGCCAGTGGAATCTGGAAACTCTGAAAACAGCACGAGGGGTGTTTCAGATCAGAGGGAGGCAGGTGAAGGTTCCAGCCCAGAAAGGGACCTAGCAGCGGGCTGGAGTTTGCCTTTATTCCTGCAGAAGGGTCACCCGCCCGTGGAACTCCAGGCACAGGTGGCACTAATGAGCTGGCACAGGAGGAGCACCTCCCCCACCACCAGGTGACAAATCTAACGCCACGGAGGAGAGAGGCACCGTGCTGACGTCTGCAGGTTACACAGCGTGGCTTGGGCGCGTGTAGGACTCAGGGAACGGGGGTCCTTGAGGGTGGGCAGCCAGGTAAGCCTCAGGAGAGAGCTCTGAGCATGGGCACCACATTCCTGGGTGACCCCCAAAGATGTTACGATTCACGGAAACCAACAAGGTGGGGAGGAGGGGAAGGAAGACGATGGAGGATGCCACGAAGGGGCAGAGAGGAGCTCACGGATATCGGGGACTCTCGGGAATCCCCAGGTGAGGTTGAAGGTCCTATAACAGCAGGTGGAACCCCAAAACCAGAGAAATCGGGGGGAGGGGGGCGGCAACATGACACACCCAGGAGGAGGGGATGCCATGAGAAAGTCCAGGATTCTGTAGAAGGAAGATATTAGTACCTACTGCAGAAGGTCCTGGGGGTTTGAATGAGATCATTCCTTCACAGAATAGTCACTGAGCACCTGCAAAGTACCACACACACAACAGCACAGGTGGCCTGGCCCTCAGCCCTCGACCCTGCAGAATCACCTAAGCCTCGGGAGTGGACTAGGAACGTGGCAAGCCCTGGCTCCCTCCCCCTCCCTCCGAGGCTGCATCCCATCTCCTGGGAGTCAGTCATTCTTCGGGGTATCTGCTTCTGAAGCCAAGAAACAGGTAGAAGATGTGTTTCCTTTAATAAGTAAAATACAATCTCCTTTGCCTCACCCTCGCCTCCAGGCGGATTCTGGTAATACAAAGTCAAGAGGATTTTGTTGTATCTGTACGTTTTAATAAACAAGAATCATTTCCCCAGCCTCATGTTAAAAAGAAATCTGTTCTTCAGGACAATTCTATGGTGTGTTTCGAAAACAAAAATCTGCAAATTATAATGGCCTTGCCATCACCCAGAAGATAGGAGCAGTTCCTGCGGATGCAGGGCTTGTAGAGAGGGGGGGATGAAGTCGCCTACCCCACCCCACCCCTGGGGCTCCTCAGCCCCAGCTGGATGACCCAGACACACCTCCGACCGATGGCACCCCCGGTGGCTTTCCCAGAGGTTCGTCCGCGTCCCATTCAAAGCCGGCTACCGCGGGTCCCCTTCTCATCTGCGTCCCTGGCGTTCCGGGGCCTCCACTTCTCAGCTGGTCCCTCTAAGCCTTGCAGGTGATGGAGCCAGGGCTGCACCTGGCATTTGTCATGATTCGTTTTTAACGAGGTAAATAATATCTCAGAGGCTGACATCTATAAAATGAGCTGTTCCACCTCAGTGAGGCTTGTCGCAAATACAAGGGCTTGTTCTTTCCAAAATACTCCAACATCTTGCGGGTATGAAAAATAATAATAATAATCTCCCCTCTCGACTGACTGACTCACAGCGGGTTTTGGGCAAGAGCCATAGCAGCTCACTAGCAGCGCACTTCATGAAGGACCCCTTCCCCGCACGGCTCCCCTGAAAGGCCCCACACCATGCTCCCATCACCAGGTATCACCAGCCGAATTCATTCCCAAAAGGAGGTGCTCAGGTGCACCTGGGTCCAGGGCCGCACAGCCCCAGACAGGGAGCGGTGTTGATTTTGGGACATGAGCTGAACCTTCCTCGTGCAGCCCAGGAGGGGCTTCCTGTCCCAGGCTGTCCAGCACACCCACTGGAGACAACTGGGGCCTGTTCTGCCGTAGAGAAAGCATCCAATCAGCTACTGAGTGCCCAATGGGTGCCCAGCCACAGCAAGGGCTGTGGTCATGAAAAACTCCTTGGAAGACGGAAGAGGAGTAATCCTGAGGGGGCGATACAGGATGTGCTCCCCAAGTTCAGTGATGACGGAAACGGTATTCATTAGCAACTGTGTCATTATGGAGGACAGTCACCACTAAATGGAAAACGTATTTTCCATTTTAATAGTGATGGAGGCTAATCAAAACCAGCTTCAAAATCTGAAATGTATTAAGGATCCAATAAATAACTTTGATTCAGGCAATTACTTAAAATTGAAATTTGCTAAGTGAGGAGAATGAGTCATTCATTAGCACAGTGACACCTGGTACCTGTCAGGAGCAGGGAGTCCTGGGGGCGGAGGGGACGTGTTGGTGGAGGTGTTTGCCACCCCCTATATGCATCCTTCTGCAAGGTGGGGAGGCTGCTCACCCCCAGCGAGCGGCCCCGACAGGCCAGGTCCAATCACAGCTCATTGCTTTCCGTCTTGAGTCTTTGTAGCCTGGGTTTACCTTGTCTTTGAGCTGTGTCTTTAATTGGAAAGCTCTGCTTAAGTGTATTGGTTTGGTCCCCCAACCCCCAAAGAAGAGCCTAAGACAAAGTTTCAAATGCAAGGGAAGGGACCACCAGCAGGTGTGGGAAAGAGAAGACAGTCAGTGAAGGGGGTGCTGACAACCAGCCACCACAGGGATGACATGGGAGGCAGAATAATGGCCTCCCATTCCAATTTCTGGCCCCAAGAACTGCCAGATAGTGAATCTGTGTTGTTTTAAGCCACCGAGTTTGTCTTGATTTGTTCCAGCAGCAGTGGAAAATTCAGGTGACTTTAGGAAACTCCCTTGTGCTTCCTGCGTCTGTAAGTGTCTTAGTCAGTTCAGGCTGCTGTAACAAAAATACCACAGACTGGGTGGCTTATAAACAATGGAAACTTATTTCTCATAGTGCCGGAGGCTGGGATGTCCAAGATCAAGGCGCCAGAAGATTCGGTGTGTGGTGCAACCCTGGTTCATAGATGGCTGTCTTCTGCATCCTCACATGGCTGAAGGGGTGAGGAGCTCTCTGGGGGTCTCTTTAATCAGGGCACTAACTGCATTCACAAAGGCTCCACCCTCATGACCTAATCACCTCCCCGAAGCCCCACCTCCAAATATCTTGGGGATTAGGTTTCAACATATGAGCTTGGGGAGGACACAAAGAGTCTACGGCAGCATGTAAGCAGGAAGAGGCAGGATGGCCATTCTTGTGCATGAGGCCGTGGGGCCTCTTTCCATCCTGGATTCACCAGTAGGATGCAGGAAACTTCCCTTAGGCCTGATGGCCAAGCTGAGTTCCCCAATCCAGCTTTTACCAGAGGCCATCACCTACTCACCCAGTTCTTAACAAGCCTTGAGTGTCACACTCTCTCAGGCAAAATCCCAAGACAGAGACAAACCCAGACCTGAAACAAGGGCTCAGCCTGTGCCCAGGCTGTAATGATGACCACCCAGGGCCCTGCAGGAACCGGGTCCAGGGAAAGGAGAGGGATCCTGGGGCTCTGGTCGCAACACTCCAGGCATCCGTATCAGAGATGCTCTTTCTGGACTGCCTCATCACCCACACTCTCTCAGTCGCTCCCTGATAGCTGGTGGTCAGGAAGCCCATTACCTAACAGATGAGAGAGTGTCTTACAGTGGGTTCCCTAGAAACAGACTCTGGGATGGAACGTCCACGAAGAACGCTTACTGTCAAGTGGTCCCAGGAGACACGCATGAAAGGGAGCGAGGAAGGTGGGGTCGGGCGGAGGGAGGAGCTGAGCGCAATGCATTGGGTGACGCGGTGGTGACTGAGGCGTCGGCGGATTCCAGGAGCTCTCTGGAGCCAGGGTGGTCCCTTGGAATTGTCCTAAATTGAGGCCAGAGCGACCAGAACTATATCCCCTCTTTTGTTAGCTATTAGCTAAGGGAAGGGGCTACACCTGGGGTGAGGCAGTTCCCCATGGCCCAGTGAAGGGTGTAGCTTGGAAGACAGTCCCAGCACCCTGAAGAGGCAGAGATGTGTGCAGAAACCCCAGCATTCACCACAGAAGAGGGCCCTGCAGTGGATGGAGCCTGGGCGGAAGGGGTAGCTCTTGTCACCTCCAGTCCTGGCAGAGGGGCTGCACAGCCACCCCGACACTTCCCAGGATCCCACAGGGGCACCGCCTTCCCATCCTCAGGCCCCGGGTGACCTCAGCGAGCTAGCCTGAATCCCCCGCAGAGGTGCTAACAGAGACATCAAAGCCGCAGCATCTCGATTTCAAGAAGCTTTGAAACATGCTTCTGAAATGGCTGTGCCCGGGAAGATTAAAAGTCTTCCTATTGAAGAATCAGAAGGGCTCAAGCATCAGAACAGAGTGGGTGGGCTCACGGATATAAAACGTGGGGTGCTATTGTGCACCAGGCAGTGCAACAGAAAAACCAGAATGAAAATACACGGTGAACCTAAGCAGTAAAGGCTTAGTTCCAGAATCTCTACAGAAGCAATGTAAGCGGGCAGGGCCCCAGCTGGGGTCAGAGAAGTGAGCAGACTGCCAAGAAGAAATCAAAGACCTTCATTAATTCGCTCAATCATTCATTCATGCAGCCGTGACTAATGAGCACCTACTAAGTGCCAGGCACTGTGACAGGGCCCAGGAAACAGAGGGAATAGGACGGACCTGCCTCTGCCCCCACGTTGCTGACAGCCTGGTAGGGGAGCCAGACGAAGAGTTGAGTGTGAAATGTGCTGAGATGGGGAAGCACAGGGGCCACGGGACTCCGAGCGAGTCAGGGAGGGCTTCCTGGAGGAGGCAAAGTCTGAGCTGCGCCCCAAAGGATGCTCAGGAGTGACTTGGGTAAAGGGGGATGGGGAGAAGAGAGTATGAGTGCGGCAAGAGGAAAGAGAGGTCTGAAAGAGGAGTGGAGAGAGGTGAGGCTGGGGGTGTGATCAGATTACACAAGGCCGTGAAGACCAGGCCAAGAGTGTGGGCTTCATCAGGAATGCAGTGAGGAGCCAGTGAAGGGTCTAGAGCAGGGGTGTGACGGGATTCCATTTGTGGGTTAGGGCAATGAGAAGCCCCACCAGCCACTGCAGACCCACACTGAAAATGCCTCTGGGTTCACAACCCACAGCCCTGACCCAGGGATGGAGGGGGCTGGACAGGGGGAGAAGGGCAGGGGGAACTGAAGGTCAAGGCCCGAGCCCCTTGGTTTGCCCTGCACAATCTTGTCCTTTTCTATAAGCCCAGCCCCCTCTCTCGTAGCCCTATGATTACAAAAAATGCCATGCTCCAGACACCCCTAAATCCTTGACTCTCTGCACAGCACCGTTCTGTTCCCCTCCCTCCAGGCCTTTGCTCTGCCTGCCCTGCTCGCTTCACCTGGATGACTCTTACCTGTCCTAAGCTACCACCACCAGGCCAGGCTGGCCAGGGGCTTACTCTCAGAGTTCACCAAGCCCCCACGCTTCCCTTGGGCATGGATTCCTGATGCTGTCACCTGTTTACATGTCCAAGGGTCTACTGTACGTCCACCTGCGTGTAAGAGTCGGGCTCCAGAAAGGCAGGGACCTCATCCATGCAGACTTCCCAGAGCACAGCAGGCCTGGCTCTGTCCCTACCCTGCTGGTTCTGGGCTCCTATGGGTGCTGGGCCTTTTACAGACATCCTGTCTGGTCATCCTCAAATATCAGAGGGGTTAGATACCTGGCCGAGGCCACGGAACTGGTCAAGAGCAAACCAAACTGGGATTCAAACTTGGCCCTTCCCAAGGCTCCTCCCTTATTATTGTCCAGCCCGGTTCTCAAAGCTCTCCCTGGAACGGCAGGCAGCACATCCATCAAAACGGTCTTCGGGGTCCCCAGCTGGAGCATCTCCTGCCTGTTTGCGTGTACTAGTCACACTGCCAAGCCAGCAGGGCTGCAGATCATTGAGTGAGACTGATTCAGGTGAGGAAGGAAAGCATCCCTTGGGCTCCATGTGTGTCCTGGGAGCTCACACGTGTCAGCTTTCCTCCTGGCTCTCCAAGGCCTCCCAGCAAGCAAAACTCGGCATCCTCACAATAACCTTTTCCCTGGTTGCTCAGAGCCGGAGGCTTATAAACCCAACCCGGTAACCATGTTTCCTTGAGGGAATGAAAGCCAATCGTAGCACAGGATGGTTCTGCATCATCTGTGGGACCAGCACCCACGTGACTCGGCAGACCAAGCCCCAGACACAGCAGCTGCCCCCAGAAGAGGGCCTTTTGGTGCCAGGCTCAGGTGGCCCCTTGGCCCAACCAGGTTCTCGGCGAGAGCTGAGCCACCGCCCCTATTTACAACACATTCATCACATCTGGAAAGCCGCCAGGTCATGGCCAGAGGGCAGGGCCACCTTCTCGGCATGAAGAGGCTGATCGAGGAGAGCAGAGGAGAGTATCAAGGCGGCCAGCAGTGACCCGGGCCTTTCAGGTCAGCTACTTGGGCTGGGATGTGAATGCACTGACAGTGCCTGCACGGGAGAACCTGAGAAAAACCTTGAATCTTTACAATTAAACTCAAATCATGTGACAGACATGACCTTTCTGAACAGAAGAACGGGGGAAGTGAGGATAATCCAGTCCACGAAGGACCATCAGATGCAGCAAACGCCGGTTCGTGATGTGAACAGCGTCCTCCCTTGTTGTTCTTATTTATATTTTACTAGGACTTTATTGAATGTTTTCTTGTAGGTCACCTGAAATCCTTCAGGGAATAAAGCAAAGCAAAAATAAATAAATGCGGGCTTCCCTGGTGGCGCAGTGGTTGAGAGTCCGCCTGCCGGTGCAGGGGACACAGGTTCGTGCCCCGGTCCGGGAAGATCCCACATGCCGCGGAGCGGCTGGGCCCGTGAGCCATGGCCGCTAAGCCTGCGCGTCCGGAGCCTGTGCTCCGCAACGGGAGAGGCCACAACGGTGAGAGGCCCGCGTACCACAAAAATAAATAAATAAATAAATATAAATAAATAAATGCTTCAAATTATAGCGTAGGAGGGATGGCATTCCAGAGATAGAAGCGAGCGCTCAGGTAACCAGAGGGGGGCTTTGTACAGAGACACCAACCCCCAGCGACACACAGCAACTCCCATCTCTACGTGGCTAAACTTGCTTAACGCCTACCAGACACTTCCCACGTTAAATCCATCACCCAGCACACTTAACCTGGCATCCAGGCAGCCTGGGCTTACGGGGACCCTCTCCTTCCTCAGCTCCCCGAGGCTGCACTGTGCCTAGGGCAGGGCGGGGCAGGGCAGGTAGAGGAGCATTCCGCGTGTGGCGCTCTGGAGCCAGAGCACCTGAAGTCCAGCCCTGGTTCTATTTCTTCTGCTGTGTGATCCCGAGCACAACTGTCACCTCCTCACCTGAAATGGGGTCCATCCAACACCTGTCTCAACAGGAGGGTTTTGAGCTCGTGGGTGGATACACAATGAGCGTTCAGCAAATACCACTTCTAAGACCGAGGCCCCACCCCTGGGAGTCGCCTCCCCAGGGGGAACCCAGGTGATCCAGGGCCAGCGCCCCAGGTGGGGCCTGGACTGTGGAGTCTCAGAGCAGGGAAGCACTGAAGAACCTCAGGAGGACTTCCTGGAGGAGGAAGAGCCTGGGGTGTCTCCAAAAATGAACGAGAGGAAAGACAGTGCTCCAGAAAGGGAGAACCACACCCACAAAGGCCACAGAGGAGACGTGAATGCAGTGGGCACGGAGGATGGTGAGACAGAGCCAGCCTGGCTGGGGCGGGCGAGGATTGACTGATGGACGAGCTGCCCGAGGGAAGGGAAAGAAGCTGGCTCTCCTGCCCAGACATTGAAAACTAAGCAAATAGACCAACAAGATGAATTCGCACAGGCAAGACAGCCCAAAGCATTGTGCGTGTGTGACCTGAATGCTGTGTAAATCCTGGAAGCGGATGAACCAGAGAAGAATCCTTGGATTGATCTAAGTGACACGGCTCCTGGAACTTCTGCCTCTTGCTTAGCTTAAAGAACTGAAATTAGGCCTCTGCCAGAGAAGGAGACACTCCTGGTTTTGGCAAAGGTTAAAATACAAGCGCCTGGTATGCCCTCAATAAATGCCTGTGGAAGGAAGGAAGCGAGGGAAGGAGGGAGGGATTGGAAAGCTCATGAATATTTTCAGGCGCACCCCTCTTACCTACAAGTTGGGGGAGAATTATAATTTCATCAGCCGGAGCCCCCGGCTCCCTGAGGACACTGAGGCCATTGTCATTGGTACGTTAACACTGAACTTCAGGAGAAAAGGGGTAGAACCTCCAAGGTTAACACTGCCGGGATCCTATTATGAATGTGAACACTTGTAATTCTGAATTAAATCTGGAAGGAAGGGGAAGTGGATTGGTAGGGCAGAGTGAGGAGGTCGCTCCATCCCGAGGCAAAAGTGCAGGTCACAGCCCCCGGCTTCCGGCACAGGGCGGGGGTGGGATGGTCTCTGCTCCCTTGGTCCACAGGTCATGCTCTCTGGGGTTCCCTGGGGCCTCCCCGGCCATTCCTCAGGCATCCCACCTCCTCCTGTCTCCACCCCCAAGAGGCATGCTCCCCGGGCTCTGGCCTGGACTCTATAGCTCCACCCAGACCTGCTACAAGCTAAAATGTCTAACGAGACACAATTACCAAGCACCTACTGCACGCCCGGCTCTGGGCCAAGTACTTTTCATGCATCATTTCCTTTGCTCCTCATAGCCAGCCTTCTGAAAAGGTATTATTAGCCCTGTTTACAGATAGGGAAACTGAGGTTCAGAGGTCCAAGGCCGCCCCACCGGAAGAGTCAGAGTTCTCCAAGATCTCCACCCACGACTCCAAACTGGGGCTCTCAACCCCACTACAATCACTGGTGTACAAGCCTCAGGAGTTTTGCTGCATTGGTGCACCACCTGTACTATTGTTTACTTAATATTTTTCTTCATACTGACTCCCTTTGTTTTTAACTCAAATAAATGTACCTAAAGGAAACAGTGTATCCCTATGGTATGTAAAAACAGTATCACTTCTCAAAAGTAACCAGGAAAGAAAACAGAGTATAAATTGCCCCTGGGCTCTATTGCGGGCTGAAAGCACCTGCTTGCTCTTCATGATTAGCACAAACCAGAGGGCTCACTGGCACCAAACCGCCTCCCCCATCAAGACAGGGTTGATGGAGATTCCAAAAGGGGTCACTCTTCTCGCTCTGTGACCCAGCGCTGTAAAAACCGCATTGGGCCCCTGATGGCAGCCCCCTATGACCTGCCCACCTTCAGTGACGTCTAGCCCACCCTGTGGGAAATGGTGCCCCATCTTGTCCTGGAACCCACCCACTCCCAGGACTTCAATGCCCACCCTCACCCTGAAGGCCTCCAATATGTGTGTCCACAGCCCAGGCCCCTGCAGCCAGCTTCTCAGTGGTCAGGTTCTCTCGCCAGAGATCAGTCAAGGCCCGAGCCCACAGTGTCCACCTACATGCACCTGGTCCCCACACACCTGAATGCATCACCATTAGCCCAGGACCCTAAACTGGAAAGATGTGAGGCATCCTCACCCCTCCCTCACCCCAACACCTCACGCCCAACATCTGTCTGTAAACATTCCCTGCAAAACACCAGGCTGTGAGCTTAAACTTTTTTTTTTTTTGGCTGTGCTGCATGGCTTGCAGGATCTTAGTTCCCCGATCAGGGGATTGAACCCAGGCCCTGGCAATGAAAGCACCGAGTCCTAACCACTGGACCGCCAGGGAATTCCCCAGGCTGTGAGCTTCATGAATCAGGCATATTCACCATCCCTACTCTGAGTTCTCAGTTTAATGAAAGGTAAATAATGGCAGTGAACCCAGACAGCCCTAGCTGGACTAGCAGGAGGTTTGGGAAGACAGACACTTGCTGGGAGGACGGGCTTGGGGAGTTTCACAAAGGAGGTGATGCTTATTTCGCAGTTAAGAAAGCATCTCTCTTCCATCGCCATATGTGATTCTCAAAACAAGGCTGTGGTTAACATAGGGATGCCTGGCCCCATTTTACAGATGAGGAAGTAGAGACCAAGTAGGTTTAAGTAACACAACATCACGCTGGCTCTTTGAGGTGGAGGCAGGACTGCAACTCAGTCACCAAATCTATTCTCTTTTCCCCGTACTGGGCCCTCAGATAATGTTGAATGTGTTGAATCAAATTCCCACATCTCCAAATTGAGTGGAAAGCCCTTGAACACAGGGCTTTGTCTTTCAGAGAAGTCCCCACCATCCTCCAGTTCCCCCAGTGCCATGCCCGCAGTTCCCTGCAAATCAGGGGTGCTTCATGGCGGGGGGGCGGTTAAAAGCAGGAAGAGGAAGAGAAGAAGGAAGCAACAGAACACAGTCCTCGGCTTCCTTCTCGCTGGGGAGACAATGCCCAAGGACCCGGAGCTGTCACTAGACAGGCACCTCCAGAAGGTTTCCCGGAAGAGGTCACTTTGAAGTTGGTTGTGTGCCGCCCAAAACGTAACTGTACTTTTTGGATTTAGGAGGGAGGTAGATTGGTAAGGAGGGACCCGGATGTTGCTTAGAGACTGGGGCTCCTTTCAGTACCGTCCACCTCTGCCAGTCCAGTCAGCAGCCATGCTGTCCCCAGCCCCGCCTGCTTTCGGAATCCCGGATAGAAAGGGCACTGGCGCTGAAGGCTCTCCTTGGGCTTTTCCACTGTGGGAGAGCAGCCCTTGCCGAGAACCTCGGCCCCCACTACTGGCCACCCTGGGTAGCGGCACCCGGTGGGGCTACGGCTGTAAGTAGGAACCCAGGCCTCTGGCTAGAGATGAGGAAAGTCAAGTCCAGTCAAACAGGACCACCTGGTCCTCGACCCAGCCTGAGACACCCCACACCAGGCAATGTGGGAAGCAGGGTATGAAGAGCACCCCGGATGCCCACGGAAGTTTCCTCGGGTCAGCGTCTGCATGATGGCGGAAGTTCTCTTCCTCCAAAGGACTTTCATAACCCATGTCTTCAATACCATCTCTGAGCTGGAGATTAATAACACTACTATTGACACTGCTGGCTTTCAAAGTGCCCCTAAGAGTTTTCTCCCCAGTTTCCCATGTCTAAATAATCGATAGTTTTTAATAGCTATTGTCGCGTCAACAGCAGAGGCTTATTAAGGCACTTGACAGAGTTTTCTGCCTCATCTTGCCCTGGAGGTGAGGGAGAAGGTTTCCTGGTTTTCAGTAATAACAGTGTTTTCGGGCCATCTTGGCACTATCCACAGGCCTGAACTTTCCACAGCCTGCAGGCAGAGTGAAAGGTACCATCAGGACCCGGCATGGTCATCCCTGTCAGGCATGCTCCATGCTCCCCGGGCCAGGGAGCCACACGGCAGCCCAGTGCACGGGGTCTGGGTGACGTGAGCAGGCCTAGCCTGGGAGGGGCGGGGAGGACATGTAGCAGTAGGGCAGCAAGCATGAACAACCTACAAAATGCCTCCACGGGGAGAAGCTGCCTTTGGAATGTCAGTTCCTTAACTGCCTGGTGGGCACAGCCCAGAAAACCTGCCAGAGGGTGATGTTTACTTAACTAGAGCAGCAACAGGAAGGCGTTCACCAAAAGAGGGGCCAATAACTCTTGCCAGGGCCCTACTGGGGGCCCGTGGCTGCTGTGCATTGAGGGAGGGGGTACCAATGCACTGGTGGTGGGTTTTCCTGGGAATCGGCTCCCACGTCTGTGCCTTGCACTAGCTGGGCGCCTGGTGGCTGGGTAGCTTCCAGAGGCAGGACAGGGAAAACAACACCACCAGGAGACTTTCAGGGTGACTTTCGCAGACGGCCCAGAATCCAGCAGGTATGGAGCTTAACTGCAGGCCAAATGCTTTCTTTACATGCGTTTGGACATTAAATCCCCAAAAAACTCCAGGACAGAGGCTGTCATTAGCCTTATTTCAGAGATGAGGAGACTGTGGCTTAGAGAGATGAAGGGACTTATTCCAAGAGCCGAGTCCCAGAGGCGGGAGGCAAACCCACATCTATCTGACCATGTGAAACTCCCAGATGCTAAACAGAGCCCATCCACTCTTCCCCCACCTCCAGGGTCTCCTGGAGAGAGGCCCTCTGACCTCCCCTGTCTCATGCCTCTGCACCGAGACCCACCACTGGCTCGTCCCAAAGCCACCTCTGGGGCCAACACACAGCCACGTCCACTCCAGTCAGATACCAGGGTCCACGTTTTGCCATCCACAGGACATGCTGCTGCTCGCCACTGAAGTCTCCAGTTTGCCCTTTTAGAATGGGGATTGCGTTGTATTACTGTGACTCTGTGTTCTACCTACATCATGGCCAGTGACCTCTTAGCAGCTCCACTGGGCGGGGATGAGTTGTTCCCTCCACCCCCGTGCCCTCTGGCCTGGGTCAGGCACACCCTGTCAGCTCTCGCAGGGACCAACTACGGGAAGAGTGTCCCATGGGCCCCAGGTTAAAGCAGCCCAGCCCCATCCATCCTCTCAGCAACTGCCACAGACACTTACTCCCTTGCCCTCCCCAACTTCAAATCCTCCAAAAGCTCCCCATCACTTTCAGGATAAAACCCAAGCTTCTTACTTGACAGGTCAAGTGTTTCATGATCTCACATGACCAACCTCTCCAAGCTCAGCTCCCAACAGCCCCTCTGCCCACGGGTGGTGCCCGTCCATATGCGCTTCCCCGGAACCCTCGTACTTTGCGGTGTCTCTGGACATTTGCACATGGTCTCCCCTCCCTGTGCGATGCCCTTCCTTTCTACATGGCTCTCTACCTGGGAAAAAGCTATTCAGCTGCAAACCCTGGCTCAAGTGTTGCTCCTGTGAGACGATGTCCCCTGCTGTCCCCCTTGACCCCCTCCCCCAGGCAGAGAAAGCAGTGCTCTTTCCCGGGCCCTAGTGCACCCATCTGCTATACAGCCTCTGAGCGCTTTACATTCTAACGACTGGAGTGCATGCGTTTCCCCTGGTCTGGGAACCCCTGGAGGGCAGGGTGATGCTTGATTAATGACTATACACTGTGTTCTGGGAGCCTAATGCAGGCCCTGGGAATAGCTGACACTGAAAGAATTTGTGCCGAGTGAGCAAGTAGAAGACGGCGCCACAATGGTCTAAGCAAGATGTGGGGAGGGCTGGGCTGAAGGCAACGGTGACGGACGGACAGCTGAGAGCTACCCGCGGATCTGAAGACCACGTCTCCATCCTGGCTGGACCAGTAACTACAGATGTGTCAGCTGACCTTCCTCTAGCCCTCAGTTTTGGCATCAGCCAAACGGACTCAGTAGCAAAACA
Organism: Delphinapterus leucas; assembly: GCF_059928025.1. Taxonomy (NCBI): domain Eukaryota; kingdom Metazoa; phylum Chordata; class Mammalia; order Artiodactyla; family Monodontidae; genus Delphinapterus; species Delphinapterus leucas. The sequence continues at coordinate 41,121,716 of NC_143148.1, forward strand.
CTGTTGATCTCTAGCATCTTCCCAGAGTCAATGAGAGAACACAACGCCCTTAATGAAAGAGAATCACTGCTAGCTAATCCAGCTTTGGGGTCATTTCCATGGGTCGGGACATTCCAAGAAGTTGGTGCCAGAGGTCCATGTTAAACTGGGCTTTCAGGGAGGAGTAAAACGTGGGCAGATGGATGGAGAGGAGAGGAAATCTGTGGCAGTTAGAGAAAATGGTCTGGGAGGCCTTGGCAGGAGGAGGGAGAAGGGAAAAGTAAATAAGCTCCTTCTGCACACCTGCCGTATACTTGGCATATAACATTCTCTTATTTCACGCTCCCAAGGATCCTCTATAGGCAAAGGTGAGGGGGCTGCCGCCAATTTCTGCTCACCAGAAAATGAATAAACCAGCTACAGACTGGGGAAAATATATACTCATATCCACATTACATAACGAATTCCTACACATCAACAACAAAAGGACAAACAACCGAATTTTTTCAGTGGGCGAAAGACTAGAATAGACACGTCACAAAAGAAAATATATGAATGGCCAACACACACATGAAAAATAAGACCAGGATCATTGGTTATCACAGAAATGAAAATTAAAACCAAAATGAGATGCCAATACTCGTCCATTACAGCAGCTAAAATTCAAAAGATCAACACCATCGAATGTTGGAAAGATCGTGGAGCAGCTGGAACTCCCTTACCCTGGGAGTCAGAGTATAAAATGGCCCAACTGCTTTAGAAAGTGTCTGGCAGTTATAATGTTAAATATACACCTCCCTATAAGCCAGCAATTCCACCCCAAGTATCTACCCAAGAGAAATGAAGATATATGTCTACACAAAGCTTTGTAGGTGAATGCTCAGAGCAGTTTTATTCATCTTAGCCCAACACTGGAGGTAACCCTAATGTCCATCAGTAAGTGAAGGGATAAACAAAGCGTGGTGCCTCTATACAACAGAATCCTGCTCAGCAATAAAGGTAACGAGCTATCGCTACGTGCAGCAATATGGGTAAACCTCAGAAACCCTGAGCTGAGTGATAGGAAAGTATAGACAAGTATATTTGCGGCTTCCCTGGTGGCGCAGTGGTTGAGAGTCCGCCTGCCGATGCAGGGGACGCGGGTTCGTGTCCCGGTCCGGGAAGATCCCACATGCCGCGGAGCGGCCGCGCCCGTGAGCCATGGCCGCTGAGCCTGCGCGTCCGGAGCCTGTGCTCCGCAACGGGAGAGGCCACAACAGTGAGAGGCCCGCGTATCACAAAAAAAAAAAAAAAAAAAAGTACATTTGAAGGAGTATATATACTGTATAATTCCACATCTACAAAATCCAGGAACAAAGTGTACCTATGGTGATGGCATTCAGAACATGGGTGCCTCCACATGCGGGATAGGACTGATGGAGAAGAAACATGAAGAATGATGGACATGTTCTATACCTTGCCTAGAGTGCTGCTTACGTGGGTGAATACATTTGTCAACACTCATTGAACTGAACAGCTAAAATCTGTGCATTTTGTTGTATTAGGATTACTCCTCAATTAAAAAAAAAAAAAGATTATGTAGTCAGACCGCCTGGGTTCAAATCCTAACTCCAATCCTTACCAGTTTTGTGATCCAGGTTGATCTCTGAGACTCCATTTCCTTGTCTATAAAATGGGAAGGACATAGCTGTTACCTGTGTACGCCACGGCTAGTAAGTGAGATAATTCACGTGTGTGAAGAGTTTGCCTCAGAGCCCTGAAACTTAGAAAAGCATATAACACACGTGAATTGAGGGAAAGTAGCTTGCTCAAGGCCTCAAGCAGAGTGAGGTACAGGCGACGATGACCCCAAGGGCATGGGTGGACAGACGCAAGGGTGCCACTAGCCCACACACTGCCCCAGGAGGATGAAGTGCAGCCAGAATCCTTAGAAAACACCAGCGCCAGGAGTCCTGTGTGCCTCCACGGCCCCAGACTGAAACAGAAGTTGACACTGCCATTTATGAATGAGTCATGATTTCTGGGCTGCTGGAGGCTATAAGGAGAAGACGGATGGGTGCTACCCAGTGATTTGTTGGGGAAGTTCTGGGTGTGGAGAGCAGGGGACACCCAGACTCAGATAGTGGATGGAGTGACGTGTGGAGAGACTGAGGCATACGCACAGGTCATACATCAGGGTGGGGTGGGGAAGCTTTCTCTCCACAGCTCCCCTGAGCCCAGTGGGTGTGACCGAGCCTGGCTCCATGTGTCAAACACGCAGTTCCTTGCAGACCCTAAGAGCACCCACCTCCTGCCGTTGTTAATGGGTCTCACCCCTCTGCAGAGCCATGAGGAGTGAGGTCAGATGCCCATGGGCCTGCCTTGCCCCATCGAGGCTGCCGAAGGGCTTCCTCTCCACAAACGACACTAATTAATTTGTGATACCCCGCAAGGGGTCTACCACATTCTGCCTCTGCCAAGCTAATTATAAAATGGCTGGCTCACAGCCCCAGGTGATCCCTGCACAGGCAGCAACAGCTGGAGGAAACAACAGTGACTACAAAATAAATGAATTAAAAATCAGGGCTGTTAATGATGATGATAATAAACACACTAACCATTATTTATCAAGCTCCTATAGGGTGCCCGGTACTTTACAGACATGATCCCCAATATTCCCAATGACCCTAAAGATATCATTAGCATCGGGGCTTCCCTGGTGGCACAGTGGTTGAGAACCCGCCTGCCCACACAGGGGACATGGGTTTGATCCCTGGTCCGGGAAGATCCCACATACCGTGGAGCAACTAAGCCCGTGCGCCACAACTACTGAGCCTGCGCTCTAGAGCCCGCGAGCCACAACTACTAAAGCCCACGCGCCTAGAGCCCGTGCTCCGCAACAGCAGAAGCCACCGCAATGAGAAGCCTGGGCACCACAACGAAGAGTAGCCCCCGCTCGCCGCAACCAGAGAAATCCCGCGTGCGGCAACAAAGACCCAACACAGCCATAAATAAATAAATAAATAATTTTTTAAAAAAACAAACAGTAACTGTAAAATGTTATTATAAAAAAAAAGATATCATTAGCATCATTTTCCAAACCAGAAACTAAGGTTCAGAGAGGTGAAGGAATTTGTCTGAGGTCACACAGCAGATTTAAGACAAGGATGTCATATTCCAAAGCCCATGTTCTTACAGTTTCATGTTCTTTCACCTCCTAAGGGGTCCCTTGATGCATTGTGCAGGGGGAGCTTCAGTCCCCCCACAGCTAGATGAGATAGAGTCTAGTCCCTGAGCCCCAGTTCCAGGAACACAGCCTGGGTTACCATCCACATCAGTGACTGGCTGGGCCCCAGAAGCAACTCAATGAGAGCCTGCTTTCTAGGGACAGAAGCTTGGGGTGGGGACACTGAGAAGAGAGGTCACACTTTTTTTTTTAAATAAATTTATTTATTTATTTTTTTGGCTGCGTTGGGTCTTCGTTGCTGTGCACAGGCTTTCTCTAGTCGCGGTGAGCAGGGGCTACTCTTTGTTGCGGTGTGCATGCTTCTCATTGCAGTGGCTTGGCTTGTTGCAGAGCAAGGGCTCTAGGCGCGCCGGCTTCAGTAGTTGTGGCACGCGGGCTCAGTAGTTGTGGCTCGCGGGCTCTAGAGCGCAGGCTCAGTAGTTGTGGCACACGGGCTTAACCGCTCTGCGGCATGTGGGGTCTTCCCAGACCAGGGATCGAACCTGTGTCCCCTGCATTGGCAGGCGGATTCTTAACCACTGCGCCACCAGGGAAGTCCCCAAGAGGTCACACTTCTTATTTTATTACCAGCCCTCTGTCCTGCAGGCAGATGCCTGGTTCTCCCCAAGGTCTCAAAACTATGTGTGTTCCACCTCTTGGGCTCTTCAGCTAAGAGTAGTTAAGGACCTACCGTGCGCTAGTCACCTACTATGTACCAAGCACCATTCAAGACACATGGAGGTGAATAGTAAGGGAAAAAACAGATATGGAAATGGACAAAGATAAAAAAGGGCAGGGCTGTGAACAGCGCTCGGCATTCAAGACAAATGGTAGTGGGAACATAGAAGAAGAAGGAAGGCTGACAGCCTCAGAGGAGGCTTGGTAGAGAAGGAAGCCTTTCAGTGGGACCTGGAGAAGCAGGTGGGCTGTGCGCATGTGGAGTTGAGGCAGGAGGCACTCAGGGAGGAGGAAACAGCGGGAACAAAGGAGTGGAGAAGATGGGTCTATTCTAGACAAGTGTGGGGATGATTCATTCACACACTCAACAAATAATTTATCCAGGAAGCCAAGGGTACAGGAAGGGAGAGTGACTGAGGGTTCTTGAACACCAAGCCATAACAGATGTAGCCCCAGGGCAACGGGGAGGTCTGAAGGGTACCAGGCAGGTGAGTGGGAAGGTGTAGATGTCATCACCGGATCAGGGCAAGTGGCTGGAGAAGCTAGTAGTGGGTGGAGAGGACCAGCTTGGTGAGGATGAGGCTGAGATTTCTCAGCCCTGCATCCCATCAGCCCCTGAGCCTTTCTCCTGTAACCAGATGGAGAAAGTGGCCCCTGCCCTCATGGCAGGGGGATGTACCACCTGAGCCACAATTTCTGCAGCCTGCACCAGGTGTGAAATCTTCACTTCCTAATTCCTGTAAATTATCATGCTTTTTCTTTCTCTCCACTCATTTACTTGGTGTCTTTGACACACTGCTCATCAGAGAGAAAAGTCATCTGCAAACAGAACGGCACAGCGGTGTATCATATTTGAGTATTAGGAGAATGAAATTCACTCAAAAAGAAAAGCTTGTTTCAAGCAAATGTGGCAGCAGTGCGCGCCTGCACGCACACACACACGCACGCACGCACATGCACACGCACACAAACACCCCTTTGCAGAACTTCATCCCGTGCTGGGAAAACAGGCCCCACCCTGAGAGGGGATGGCCACCGGAGGGCCCATGGGAGGCCCAGAGAGCAGGAAGGTTGGAAAATGCTCCCAGAGGAACAGGGCCCGCCACGTGGCCTGCAGGGCTGGAGGGCTGGGGGGAGTTAGGAGGTGCAGTGGGAGAGGGGCCGGCATTCCCCACATTTACTGGGGCATCCCGGCTCCTGCCTCTCCCCAGCCCCATGACTCTCATGCCTGAGCCAGCATGGTAAAGTCAGAATCACTGGGGCGACCCCCCAGGTCCCCAGACCCACTCTATCCAAATCTGAGGGGGGGGGCCTGAGAATCTGTATCTTCACTAGTTCCTCCAGGTCATCTAAACGCCCACACGGGTTTAGGAAGCACACTCCAGCCCTGCCCTCCCAGTCAGGGGGACTTGCCTCCTCTCCCACCTCAGGGCCTGCTTTCAAGGCCCCCGGGGGTCCCTAACCACAGCCCCCAGTGCCTCATTCTGAAAGCCCTGTGCGGGGGATAAGATCCTGAGCCCTGCCTCACAAGGTTATGGGAAATTCCATCTCGATTTCTTGGGGTGGGCGTGAGGAGTGCCCCTGTGCACAGGCGGAGCGGCAGTAATGCCTCCGGCCCTGGGGCGTTCTGACCATCTGGAGTCCGTAGCCTATGGTTCAACCACTTCTACACCTGGGGGGCTGGGTCAGGGGGCCCAGGGCCCAAGACCCTTTGCTTCCCCAGGGGTCCCTGTGAGCTACCTCTCCCATCCCCCAAACCCAATGAGGGGTGCACCAAAAACCCTATGCCCTTTCTAGTTCGGGGAATCTCCCCCTGAGGGCCAATCGGCCTTCCAGAACATTCTTCCCTCCAACCCCTCTTCCTCTTCCCTGGACATGGGGTGGGGGAAGGAGACACTGAAACTGGTAACTTTTCCTTATTAACGCACCCTGTACGTGGGCATATTTATATTTCTTTCTTTTATTAAGGATCTTTTTTTTAATTAATGAAGCTATTCCTAGCCCACTGGTTACAAACGAGTGGTTACAAAGGCGATGCCACTTTATACTCTTAACACAGTAAACAATCATGAGACAAGGGCCCTCACTTGGTCTGCTGTGTGCCAGACCCCATCATGGAAGCTTCCCGTATAGAAGTAGTTCTCACTCCCAGCTGCACACTGGAATCGCCTGGCAGCCTTTTTAAAAATGCAGATGTCCAGACCCCACTCCCCCGAAATTCTGATGAAATCTGCTCAGGTGGGTCTCAGGGTGGACCCAGCCATTGATGCTTGTTTTAATCACCCTGGTGATTCCAATGTACCACCAGGAGTAAGAACCACTGACTTGATTCCAGCCAGGTACGTGTTGTTAGCATCCTCGTTACGCGAATGTGGAAACTGAGGCCCACGGGCTTCAGGAAGAGATGGAGGAGGGAGGAGGGCATGCAGAGCAGTGGGTACCCAGACTGGGTAACCGGTCTGGCTGTTTGGGGCAGGGGCTCTGCTCCAACCCTAGTGCTGTCTCAGCAGATCCCGTCCCGTGGTGAGGATGGAGGGGGTGGCCTTGGGCCATTCACAGCAAGTCACCCATGTGTGGCTAGGGGAAGAGGAGACGGCAAGAGAAGAGGATGCCCAGGTAGGTGTCCCTGCTTCTGCGTCCCCCTCCCCACGACACTGACTGCTCTTCGCCCCAGGCAAGAACCCTGCTGAGCTCCTGTCCTTCCCCCGAGGGCCAGGCAGAAGCCCGAGATCACAGCTGGCTGGGTGGGGCTGGCGGGGCTGAGGCGGGAAATAAGAACAAATTTCAGATAGGACCGAATTTTGGGAAAAAAAAAAAAATAGCAGCCCTGTGAATGAAATAACATATGGGGGTGAGGAAGGGGGTAGCACTCCTGGCCCCAAACCATCCTGCATCAATTCCCACCACTGGCAGCAGAGTCATAGCCAGGATATGTAATTAGCAGCTATTATTGCACTAGCGCGTGTGATATATGCCGATGAGGTACCTGGGTCTGCGAGAAAGCTTCAGACCAGGAAGGCGGTGGGAAGAGAGGGGCGGGGCGGAGGACCCTGGGCTGAGCCTCTGGAACTCTCAGAGAGGCCAAAACACACCCAGCACAGCCCCACCCACTGACCACCCACTGGCTTGCCGCCCGTGGGGCACCAATCTTCGTCTTCCGTGGGATGAAGCACGCACACCCAGCTGCCCCCTCAGCCTGTTGGACCTGACATCTGCCCCCCTCAGAGCATCATTCCAGGGCCAGCAGTGATACTTAATATTCCCCATCAGGCTCTCGAAAGACGCTCCGCGTGTTAATAAATTCAGGACACTCCGGGATTCTGAGCAGCTGGTTATTTCACAGCAGCATTTCACATGGTCCAGCGGGCAAACCCTGCCCAGAACTGAGACCAAACAGGCCTCAGCTTTCAGGGCATGTTCCTCGGGTCTGCTGGGGCAGAGGCGAGGTGAACCCCAGAGCTACCACCCCGCTGGCTTATAGAGTTGGGCCTCGGAGGTTGGGGGAGGAATACTGTGTCTCCCTGGGGTGATGGGGGATGCGTCTAAGCCACGATTCTCTAAGTGTTTTTGTAAGCCACCCACGTCACCAGCAATGCCTGTAAAAATGCAGATTCCAGGGTCCCGGCTTTGCCCTGCTGAATCACTGCGGGCAGGCCTGAGAATCTGTACTTTTAACAAGTTCCCCCGATGATTTTGATTCACACAGAAGTTTGAGAAGCCCGAATCTGAGGACGTGGTGAGAGGCCACATGGTCACCAGGGAGAACAGCCAGAGGCCCCGGGGCCGAGTTCCCACAATGGCCAGACCCGTGGCATGTACAATCTCATTTAAGCATTACAGCACAGGGAAGGGGCGGGGCCTCCACCACAGCTTTGCAGATGAGAAACCGAGGCTCACACACGTTCAAGGCTCAGCTCAGACGTGTCACTTCCTCTCAGAGACCGTGACCACTCGGGTGAGCGTAGCCCCCAGTCACAGCACTTGAAACTGTTGAAAATTATTTTGCTCAGTGGTGTGGCCTCGCCCACGGTGACCTTGACAAGCTCCCGTTTGTCACTTCGACCCCAGCACCCAGCACTGAGCCTGGCACCCCGTCAATATGCACAGAATGATGGAGGCGATGGGGTCAGGGTTCACACCCAGGTTTGGTGACTCCAAGAGGCAAGATCACCCCGGGCGGGAAGGGGCAGGGGGCGGGGCAGGCAGCACGCCTCCTCGGCCCTCGCGGCGCGGCCAGTGAAGGAGCGGGTTTAGGGGCGTGAAGCCAGGTAGGGTCACCGTTCCCGGTTTGCAAGCCAACACCAGGAGGTGAAGTGAGCGACCCAGGGCTTCCCAATAAACAGCAGGCTGCTGCCCACACACGCTCTTCCTCCCTCCTCTGCCGGGAAGGGATTCTTCTCCATGGGGGCTCTGGGGGCTGAACCCCACCTTGGACCAAGGTCAGCCGGCACCCAGCTTTCCAGGGTTCTGGAAGGGTCTGATGGGCCAGGCGAGGCCAGGGAGGAATGTAGGCAAGCAGCCCAGTCACGTCCACCGGCCAAAGACAATTGCAGTCGGAGCCTCATCCTCCGAGAGGTTAATATCTATGCTGCATGTAGAGCAGCCGCGGCAGCTGGTCACCCGCCCTGCCGGCGCCTGCTCGGGCCCAGAAGATGGACTTTTAACAGGCAGCAAATGAACACGTCAAGCCCAATCATTCCACAGTCGGACAGCAGGGCTGTTGGGAGTGGGTGAACAGCCAAGGGACAGTGACCTCGTGGCAGAGCTGTCCCCGGTAGCGCCGGACTCCTCCCATGCCTGGAAACCTGCCTGGCCCCCCGGACCCTTCAGTCCAACCCCCATACGCGCCAGGCCTGCGCAGAGGCCCTGGCGGAGCCGAGGGGGCAGCTGTCGGGGAGAGCTGTGGGGTGAAAGTATAGGGACGGAGGATGGGCTGCGGTGCAGCGGGCAGGCTGGACCGCTCTGGGGGAGGGCAGGGCGGGAACAAGGCCTCACAGGGGCTTAAACACACAAGCTTGCCCCAAAGCCAAGGAGGCATCACCCCTCTCCTCCCGGCTCAGGACTCCAGGTCCACAGGAGCCTTCGTTCTCCACTCCTCTCTGAAAAGCTTCGAGGAAAAGTCCCTGCTTCAGAGAAAACCATCAGAGGTCTTCATGCCGGTTGACAGCTCAGACCCTCCTGAGAGGCTGCCCTCTGACAGCCCCACTTTGCAGGCTCGGTGTCAATCACTAAGTGATGTCGGGGACCACCCTGTCCCACCCCCACCCCTGCCCTAAGGACCTCTGACTGTCCCCCACAGACGCCCCCCAACCCCCAGGCCACCTCTTCCCATAGCCCTGGCCTCAGCATAGGGCTATCTCACTGTTTGGATGGTAGCTTCCAGAAGCAGGAAGGAGGGCTTCTCCCTGCATCCTAGGGCCAAGCCCAGCCATGCCTCGGCTGAATAAAGGTGGAGAGGGGCACCTACCGCATGGCAGCCATCAGGCTGGGGCCCTACCTCTGCCAAGCTCTTTAGATGCCATACTGTCCCTGACAGAGGTCCTCAGCATCACCACTTCATCAGGAAAACTGAGGCTAGTGGTGCCCAGAGAATTGCTGAAGTCACACAGCACACATGGCACACCCAGGACCGCTCAGGACACCCGGGACAGCCCAGGACACCCAGGACCGCTCAGGACACCCAGGACAGCTCAGGACACCCGGGACGGCACAGGACCGCTCAGGACACCCAGGACCGCTCAGGACACCCGGGACAGCCCAGGACACCCAGGACAGCTCAGGACACCCAGGACCGCTCAGGACACCCGGGACGGCACAGGACAGCCGGGACAGCTGGGACAGCCGGGACAGCCCAGGACAGCCGGGACAGCCCAGGACAGGCGCGCTCAGGACACCAGGACTAGAAGCACGGGGCCCTTCTCCCTGTCTTCCCCATCAATGCTCACTTCGGTGTTGTGTGTCTAAGATTTCAAGAGACAGCGGTTTCCTCCCTTTCACAGGCACCGTCCCTTTTTAAACCGACTGTCAGAAACTAGCCCCATGTACACAGGCTTTTATTCCTTGCCTGCTCAGATTCCACAGTGACTAACCGTCTGACCCCATCACCTCGCCGCCCCTCTTCCCAAAACCTCAATGTACATCCCCAGACTTTAGCTGGACGCCGTCCCACCACCAAAGGCAGCAACTGGGTGGGTGGACGTTGCCCACTTTCAGATCTCCTGCCAGATAGCCGCCAAGTGGTCATTCTGAGACCTCGTTCAGGGACAACAGCCTTCCTTGGCCTGCCCCGGTGTCAGGCTCAAAGAAGGCTCTGGAGCAGACAGGCCCTCTGGGTTTGCCAGCACAGACGGGCAAGGGCGTGCCTGCAGGTTCTGTTGATTTCGGGTGGAATCTGCTCCAGATCAGGATTTTCAATGAAGTGCCTTTCTCCCAAGAAAGAGGTGGCAAGCAGGAGTCATAGAGAGGGTCTGGACTGGGGGGCATTGTCAGAGACCCCTGGGGTAGAGCCAGCTCTCTCCTTTTACAGTTGGGGAAGCCAAAGGGAGAAAAGGGGTCTTGCCCAAGTAACTTATGGCCCTGTCAGGACTGCAAACACCACCCAGAGACACAGCTCACAAGCATCCATACACTGACCCATCCGCCTACTCATGAACCGGGAGCCTCAGGCTCCACTGCACACCCTCAGGCCACGTGGGCCAAGCTGCAGTCTACTCTCCCTCTTCAGGGCCACCAAGCTAACGCGGGGTTTTTATGGTCAGTTCTTGCACTTTTTTTTTGTAATTGAAATGTAACTGACATATAACATTATATTAGTTTCAGGCGTACAACATGATGATTCAGTATTTGTATATATTGCAAAATGATCACCATTGTAAGCCTAGTTAACATCCATCACCACACAGTTGCAAATTTTCTTTCTTGTGATGGGAACTTTTAACATCCACTCGCTTAGCAACTTTCAAATATGCACCACAGTATTACTAACCACAGTCACCATGCTGTACATTATATCCCCAGGACTTATTTATCTTAGAACTAGAAGTTTGTACCCTTTGACTCCCTTCACCCGTTTCGCCAACCCCCACCCCTGGCAGCCACCAATCTGTTCTCTGTACCTATGAGTTAGATTTTATGTTGTTGTTTATTTTTGAGATTCCACAGATAAGTGAGATCAGACAGTATTTGTCTTTCTCTGTCTGACTCATTTCACTTAGCATAATGTCCTCAAGGTCCATCAATGTCATTGCAAATGGCAAGACACCCTTCTTTTTCTTTCACCTTTAATGAAGAGAGAGATGGAGATGGTGTGTTAGCTACAGAAGTGAGCAGGGGGTCCCAAGAAAGGACAGACGAGGCTCTGCCTCACAGCAGGGCCCCACTCACTCTGGGGACCTCAGTGGATGCTCACACAAGTCCTAAAGGAAACCAGGTAGCATCTTTGACAACCTTACAGAGGAGAAAACCGGTGCTGCCTGAGTAGGGGTGCCAGACACAGCAACAAAAACACAGGATGGCCTGCTACATTTGAATTTCAGACAATGAATAATTTTGATACGTGTATTCATTTCCTAGGGCTGCTGTGACAACGGAGCACAAACTGGGTGGTTTTATTCATCCTCTCACAGTCCTGGAGCCTGGAAATCTGAAATCACGGTGTCAGTAGGGCCATGCTCTCCCTGAAGTCTCTGGGGGACAATCTGTTCCATGCCTTTCTCTTCACTTCTGGTGTTGTCATCAGTCCTTGGCTGGTACACGTATAGCTCCAACCTCTGCCTCTGTCATTACATGACATTCTCCCTACCTCTCTGTGCCTTCACATGGCCATCATCCCTCTCTGTCTCTTTTCCTCTCATGAGGATATCAGTCATGTTGGATTTAGGTCACACCCTACTCCAGTATGACCTCATCTTCACTTGATTACATTTACGAAGATCCTATTTCCTAGTAAGTGAAGGTCATATTCATAGGCACCAGGGGTTAGGACTGGGGCATATTTTGGGGACAGACACAATTCATGGTAGGTTGGTCCCAAATATTGCATGGGACACACTTATTTCCATCTTAGTCCATTTGGGCTGCTATAACAAAGTACCATAGACTGGGTGGCTTAAACAATAAACACGTATTTCTCTCAGTTCTGGAGGCTGGGACATCCAAGAGCAAGACACCAGCAGATTCAGTGTCTGGGGAAGGCTCACTTCCTGGCTCATGGCCAGTCTTCTCTGTGTCCTCTCATGGTGGAAGGGACAAGGGAGCTCTCTGGGGTCCCTTTTATAAGGGCACTAATCCCATTCATGAGGGCCCCACCCCCATGACCTAACAATTTCCAGCACCACCACATTGGGGATCAGGCTTCAACAAATGAAATTTAGGGGAATACAATCATTCAGTCTATTGTGACAACTAAAAATGTTATTTTTTCTTTATCTGAAATTCAAATGTAAAAAGAGCATCCTGTATTTAATCTGGCAACCCTATACTGGAACCATATGATCTTCCACAAAGCCCCACAACCTGGCTCCTGGTTCTGCCCCCTTGGAAGTCAACTATTTTACAAGAGGGAGAAATGGTGGAGAGGAGAAACTGACTATGAACCAAAGGTTAGTGTCCAAAGGCACCTGAAAGTGACAAAAGATGAGCGTGGAACGGAAGCAGAGAGGGAGAACCTGCTTTACGTCCAGATCTGTGCTGGGCACTCAGGAGAGACAAAGATGGAGGAGGCAGAAGGCAGGGCCAGGTAGGTGCTGGGTCTTTAGTGACCAGAGGGTGTGCAGAATAAGACGGGTGCTCCGGGCTGTGCACCTGCCTGCGACCTGAATGCATCGTTTGAGAGACCATCACCTGTTCCATCTGTGGGGTCCTTAACCCTTCAGACCCCTCAACTCTGCCCCGATGGAGCATCCCTGAGCTCAGCTCCTCGGTCCTGTGCCTTTCCCACTCCACTGCACGTCCTGGGAAATGCACCCAGGACTCTCCAGTCCTACCTGGTCCTTGAATCCACCTGGGCAGGGTCACTGAGCCACACTCGATAGGTTGTCACCTGCCTAGGTCTCCCCTGTGGGTCCCTTTGAGGAGAGGGAACAGGCAGCAGGGGAGACAGGCCTGGCTCCCTGCCCTGGAGGACTGGCACTTCTAAGTGAGGCAAGACTCAACACAGGATGCAAGTTAATGGAAACCAGTCTAAACCGCCCCCTATGGGTGAGGGTGGAGGCTGACCTCATTGGTGGGGTGCCATGGGGCTTGGGGGCTTCTCATCTGTTGAGAAGGTAGTACTGAAGCCAGGGGAGAGAGCAGAGCCATGAGTCCAAAATGAAGATGTGAAAGCTAGGAAGGGAGGTGGAGTAACCTCACTGACCTCTATCCACATCGACAACCTTTACTGAGGGCTTCCTTAGCAGAGCACCAGGTAACTTCAAAAGCATTTCTCTCTAAACTGGAAGGGCTGGGAGGGTGAATGTTCCCAGAGGGACACCCAGCATATTGCACTGCTAAATTAAACTAAAGGGCAAGTATCAGAGTGACCAGGGAATGCTAGAACTAAAGGCCAGCCTTGGGCCATGTCCAGAGCAGGCTTAAATGACAGGTGGGCATGGCCTGGCAGGAGCTGACTGGCATGAGTGGGGCTGGGATGGCCCCCACCTCTTAGAATGGACCATGCAAAGTGGAGGGGGCCTTTGCAGCCAGGCTCCTGGCAGAAGAATGCTGCCTGTGTGTCCAAGCTCGCAACAAAGACCGCGTGCTCGAGACCAGGCAAGCAGGACAGACGCAGCCCACTGAGGGGGCTGAGAAAGTTGGCACATCTGCCTCTAAACACAGACCCGGCATCCAACTGACGTGGGCAGCATGCAGCAGAGGGAGCGGGATGCTTATCCCTCAGCAAATCTCCTCCGGGGTCCCGCATGGAAACCCTGACTTCCCACTCTGACTTCTTCCCGCTACGGACCCGGCCCCACAGACCATACACCTGCACGCACGTGCAAATACTGACAGACCACGTGCACACGCGTGTTCTCAGTCCCACCTATCTGCACACACGACGGCGTGCACACCTCACACACAGATGGGCACTTAGGTACATGCAACCTTCTGCAGACAGGTGCAGGCACCCGCGCTCACGCACACCAGCCAGGACCATACACTGGGTCCTGTAGATTTACACACACGTGGGGCACTTACAATGTCCAACGCTGCAACTGCAGCCACAGCTTATATTTAAAGCATTTCCCTGGCTCTCCAGTGGAAAATAAATTTCTTTTCACACTCCCAGATTCGCTATCTCCAATCCAGTGCCAATTTCCATTTAAAAAATGACACCCAAGGGAGACCGAGAACCTAGAAAGGGAAATGAATCGCAGCCCGACAGGTGCTGGCCCTGAGCGTCCTTACGGCGTGGTGTGGCTGATGCCATAGCAGCCTGTCTTGGTAGCCGGGACAAAAGGGCACGGGCAGAGGGCACTATCTGAATGGCAGTATCGGGCTGGCGCCGAGGCCAGTGAAAATGAACAGGGCGAGGGTTCACGGCCCACAGCGGGCACTGGGGCAGTGAGGCCAACAGGTTAGGGGAGGAGAGGGGCAGCAGCGCCCATGGACGAGTCCAGGGCTACCCAGTGGCCATGCAGGTGGTGCTGCCTCTGAACGATGCCAAGACAGCAGGGGTGGAGGTGGGAGTATTGTATGACTTTCTGGAAAGTCCTATGGCAGCTTGGACCCTCACTGGGAAGTTATTTCTGCCCCTTTGTAGCAGTGCAGGCAGGATGCGAAGAATGAGGTAGTTGCCAAAACCCTCACTAAAACGAGAGAAATCAGGAAAGCCCTGATAAAGTATTAGTTTGCTGAGGCTGCCGTAACAAAGTACCACAACCAGGAGGTTTAAACAACAGATGGACTGTCTCAGGGTTCTGGAGGCTGCAAGTCTGAAATCAAGGTGTGGGCAGGGCTGGTTCCTTCCGAGGACTGGGAAGGATCGATCTGCTCCGGGCCTCTCTCCTTTGGCTTGTAGATTGGCCGTCTTCTCCCCTCTCACAGGTTTCCTGCTATGTGTGTCGGTGTCCAAATTTCCCCATATTATAAGGACACAAGTCATACTGGAGTAGGGCCCATCCTAGGGATCTCATTTTAACTTGATTCCCTCTGTAATATCCAAATAAGGTCACGTTCTGAGTCCTGGGGGTTAGGAGGCCAACAGTTTACCCCCACGTCACCCCAAGATGAAACACCTCAACAGCAGGACGGACCAAGACACTGGGGTGGAGTGTGTCCTGTGGTCCCGGACTGAGCAGGTCGGCAGTCAGACAGACAGACCACGATTCCCGGGGGCCTCTCACAGTTTTCAAAGCAAATCAAGGCTCCGTGCCATGTTTTCAAGTTTTCCGTTAGAGTCCTGTGCTGTGTTTTGACGTTTTCCGTTTTCACTCGCTTATTTTTCTTGCAAAATCATATCTCCAGAAGGAAGAATGCCTTTATTTGTGTTCCTAACTGAGAATGGGCACCGTTTTGTGTGCCGGTCGGGCTCACTGGAATTCGATCTGTGAGGCTCATGTGGGCTCACCTTCAAAGCGTTAGTGAACGAAGCCAACCTCCTGTAAAAACCGTAGTTTACAACTTCAAGTAAACAAACATAGTTTTCTACAAACATTCTAACAAATTTAGTTTCCTATCACAAGCAGTCACAGTCTCAAATGTACAAGTCAGCAGTCCTTGGAACTATGAAAATAAACCTTTCAATATTTCAGGAACACTCCTCGTCCCCTTGGGAAAATCAACTTTATGATGACAAGATACAGAATAAATACAGCTTTCGCTTGAATTCCGTGGCAACTGGTACGTAAATATTTGCTGCACTTCTCTTGTCTATCTAAATAAAGGCTAATGGCTAATTCAGGGTTTTGCATCCTGAAAAGTGCTTGTGTCCTCTCCAGGCATCTGCTCCTGAAGCAGGAAGCCTCTGGCCTCAACTTAATTTTAATCAAAAGTCTGATTTTAAAGTGTTTGGAGTTCATCATTTTTTTTTAAAATTTTTATTGGAGTGTAGTTGATTTACAATGTTGTGTTAGCTTCAGGGAGCTTCTGGCAAACACTCCCAGGGCCCCTTTTTGGGAAGTCATGACCTTGAGGGGGTCTTGGGGCAAATTAAGTTAAGACAAAGCCCAGTTCAGGAGCAGAGACCCGGGGGCTGGTTGGCCTGAGTTGGAATCGCAGCTCTGCCCCACACTAGCCACGTGGCCTCGCCCAAAGCATGTTAACTTCTTTCTCCAAGTCTCAGTTTTCTCATTTGTAAAACGGGGACAATAATAATACCAGTTTCACTAGATTATTGTGAGAATTAAATGAGGTGATATGTGGGTGATGGACACTATGATGTGTCTCCCGCTTCAGAAACAAAAACCTTATTTCCGCCAGAAGACGGCCTCCAGCTGTCAGCCCTCTTTGGGGGGTTGCCTCAGCTGCAGAAAACTGCCTCGCCCAAGGTCACATCTCCTTCCAAGGGCAGCCTGCATTAATGAATGATCAGTGTAGGGGTATAAAGGCCCAGCGCCCTTGTCCCCACTTAGCCAGCTCCCGGGGACCATCCCAGCTCCAGAGCTTCCTGTCGAGCTGGGCGAGCTCTTTGTTGGGACTGCATCACGGCTCAACTCCCCCCCTGCCCAATCCTGCTTCTTACCCCTTCCTTCCCCTGGTGCTGAGCCCGAGACACCCCCTCCTCCTTCATGACCATTCTGCACTCAAGTCTTTGACTCAGAGTCTGCTTCCCCAGCAAGAACAATATGTTACAAGATGTGAAGTGTTCAAAGAAGTGCCTGGCACAGAGTCAGCATCATTTAAAGTGCACGTTAAATAAAAAGGTAGAAGATGTAGTGGTCACAGAATGTCCTCCATGCCTTGGGAGGCCACTGGTGTCTGGATCCAAGTTTGCCTTAGAGGCAGATACTTTGGGGAAGATCTTAGAATGGGACAGAGGAAACATAATCAGACTGCATGCCTCCAGGCCAGGGAGAGCCTAAAGCAACTCCCCGGGAAGGAGAGAAGGAAGTAAAGATTTGGGGTTGCTCTCTACCTCACTGCCTTGAAGCTGTCTGGCAGAGACTGGTGGAGAGGTGGGAGACGTGGAATCTGTCTCCTGAATTCTTCAAATTCTATTTTAATAGAGATCTCTGGATGCTTTCTGCTGTTGTAGTGGAACACTATTCCGGAACAAGAACATCTGGGACAAACAGAAAAGCAGAATTTAGACCAGAGCCAGACAGACATCTAGGACAGTTCTTAGCCACAGGTGCCTGGGGCAGGATGTGAGTTTTTCATTTAAAACTTCCAAATTCTCAGCTTTTAAATCTCTCCACTGTGATATGGGGCCCACTCCCAACCAAGGGATAACAGGACTGACCATGTAGACCCTGACTCTTACCACTAGTCAACTTGGACAAGTATCCATCCTCCCCATTAAAAAGCAGACATCAGAGGCATGAGACTAGTGATAATGCTAAGAAAGGGCTGTTGATGCAGGGGAAGCCCATAGATGGCAGAGATTAATTCTGTCTGGAGAAATGAGGGTAGGCTTCCTGAAGGAGGTGATATTCAAAGTGGGTTTTGACAGATGAATAGAAGTTCTCCAATCACACAAAGTACAGAGAGATTTCTAGGAAATAGCACATCCACTGACACCTAAGACACATACAAGCAGGGAATCTTTAAGAAAAGTTTAGGTGATTTGGTTTGGCTGGAGTTTGGGGTATTGAGAACTAGCTTGAAAGGAAGTAGGAGAATCACATAGGGACCTGCTCATGGCTGACCCAGAATACCATATCAAAGAACTTGAACTTTATTCTGAAGATGATGGGGCACCCACAGGAGCTCCCGAGCAGTGGACTGCCCACACCAGACATGGTTTTTGGAAATGTAAGTCAGATGGTTGGTGTGAGAGAAAGGGGAAGGGCTCACCTGACCACAAGACACATCTTTCCAGCTTGGGCTGGTCAACCAGGAAGCCAAAACCTGGGTTTTGCACATCTATGTGAAAGCCAGACGACAACACAGGTTTGAAAAAGACAGAAGGCCCACAGTTGGAGGAAGCCAGAGAGCTGGAACAGTTTCCTCTTAAACAGCTGTGGTGTACAAGCATTTGGATTTGGTTTGATTATTTAAATGAAATGTACTTCTCAATGCCTCTCCTTGTTTTATGTCAACATCTGAGGTGGCTGCAATAGTATCCAAACGATCTGGGGACTTTCTCAGCCAACAGCAGACGCTTAGCCACGAGCCACAACTGGAGAGCCCATTTTTCTATGGAATTTCCAGCCATAAAAGGACCCAGATGTTCTAAGATGATTTTCTTGGTGCTGAAAAGATGCCAGTTCTTAGCAAAGAACTGCCAAAGAGATGGGTGTCTTAGAGCAGTTTCCCTGGGAAACTCTGGGATGGATCTTTGCACATAGGAGGTTTATTGGGGAGTGTTTCTGGTAGATATACCTGAAGGGAAGAGGGGAAGGCAGGGTTGGGTGGAGGGAGAAGCTGACCCACAAATGCAGCAGCTGAGGCCTCAGCCGATCCTACGAAAGCTTTGGACCTGGGGAGGCCCCAAACTGAGGCAAGGAGGCAGGTCTTGATATCACGTGTATGGGCCACAGGGGAGCATAACGTTGCACAAGGAAGTTCCCACCAGCTGAGGGCGATGCCCAGTAACTGATGCAGCCAGGAACGGATACACTCAGCAGCTGAGGGGTGGGTGTGTGAGCCCTGAAGGGGGGAACTGGGCCAAGCACCCCAATATCTACCACAGGGGGGATCTAAGTCGGCCTCGTGGTCCATGAGCCCCCAAATGTGCAGCCAGAGCTAGATTCAGAGACAAGGCGGGGGAGGGGGACCGTCTGCCCAATTCAATCCACAAAGTATGGTCTCTGCAGTCCTCCAGGTCAGCAAAGCGATGTCTAAGCTCTGGGGTTGCCTTGATGGACAATAGTGCCAGAAGCCTCTGAGCAGCTACAAAACTCAGCTGGAGACCCAGGATTACTCCAGAGAGATCAGCCAGTGTGGACTATCTACAGGGCGTGGCCCATCCAGACAAGCATCAACATTTTTATATTGATTACATGTAAATCAAGGTACCACCAGAATCAACTATGAAACTTTTTAAAAACTGCACATGCCTCCCTACCCCTACCCCAGTTCCTGCTTCAGAAAGTCTGGGATGGGCCTGGGAATCCACATACAGTTGACCTTTAAACAAGGTTAGGGGCACCGGCCCCTCACGCAGTCAAAAATCCAGGTATACCTTTACAGTCAGCCCTCCATGTAAGCCATTCCACACCCGTGGATTCAACCACCCACTGATCGTGTGGTGCTGTAGTATGTACTTACTGAAAACAATTCGAGTATAAGTGGAATGGTGCAGTTCAAATCCATGTTGTTCAAAGGTCAACTGTATTTCAGAAGCTGCATGGTTGATTCTAACGTGCAGGCCTCTTTGAGGCCTCTCTCCTAGACCAGCCTGGACTGACCAGCGTCCAGACTCGTGTAGCCCTGGGGCCACAGACTCAAAGGCCCAGAGGGCTCAGGCGGGTATCACTGTTACATGCAATGCAGTGAGTGGAGTGCGACGTCGTGAGCACAGAGGGGAGAGGGCGCAGGACCCCACCTGGGGGGATCAGGTCTCAGTTCCAACTGATAGCTGATAAATGGGAATGGGGTCTCAGTGAGACCAGAGCTTTCCAGATAAACTAGAAATCCAGACTTTTATGTGAAATCTCCTGAAGTTAAAAGGTTGGCAATTAATTCAAATATTCTTAAACTTTTTCTAAACAGCAAGGTCCTACTGCAGAGCACAGGGAGCTATATTCGGTATCCTGTGATAAACCATAATGGAAAAGAATATGGAAAAGAATATATATATGTATAACTGAATCACTTTGCTGTACAGCAGAAATTAACACAACACTGTAAATCAAATATACTTCAACAAAATTAAAAACAACAAAAAAATATTTTTAAACTTTTTGTAAGCCACATAATCTGTAATCTGCAGGCCTGGTTCTGTCCTTGGGGTACCATTTCATGACTTCTGGTGTAGATCCCTCCATATTAAGCAGGGTAAAGAGTTCTACACAGAACAGGGGAGGCCGAGGGTTGACCAATATGGACAATTCTGAACTAAACAGGTTAGCTATCCTGGATTTGACGGCATGGATAGTTTTGGATGGAACAGGGTAGACCACCGAATGTGACAGTTCTAGGTTAGACAGTATAGACTAGTGGTTCCCAATTGGGGGTGATTGTGCCTCGAGGGGCCTTGTCAATGTCTGGAGACATTTTTTTACTGTCACAACTCAAGGTGGGTAGAGGCCAGGGATGCTGCTAAACATCCCACAATGCACAGGACAGCCACCCCCATCCCTAACAAAGTATTTATCCATCCAAAAAGTCAACAGAGCCGCTACTGAGAAACAAGGGTGTAGGCTCTCCTGGATGAAAGCCTTGACAGTCCTGGGTAGGAGAGTGTAAAACTGCTCAGCCATAATGGTAGCCACTAGCCACCTATGACAGGCGAGCATCTGCAGTGTGCCTAGTGAAACTAAGGAACTAACTATTGCATTTCATTTTAATTTAATTTACATGTTATGAAATCTAAATTCGAATCAAGTATTTCCAATGAAATATTAAACTCTGAATTGAGATGTGCTCTAAGCATGAAATACACACCAAATCTCAAAAACGTAATGCAGAAAAAGGTAAACTGTCTCATTAATCATTTTTATATTGATTACATGTTGATAATATTTTTGCTCTAGTGAGTTAAATAGACATTATTAAAATTGATTTCACCTGTTTCTTTTTATTTGGGGGGATGGGGCTATGAGAGAACTCTGAATATGTGGCACACGTTGTATTTCTATTGGACAGAGCTGGTGTAGAGCATCTTGAATCCCTAGCACAGATAGTCCTGAGTCGGGCAAAACAGAGCATCTTGAATTCATTAACATGAATAACTCTGGGGTGAACAATGTAGACCATTCCGGGTTTGTTAACATGGATAGTCAGGGTGGATGGGAAGAGTGGTGGGGGAGGGGATGCATTAGAGGGGGAGGGGAGGGCAGGGAGGGTGATGACCTCAGGAGGGGCCAGGAGGGAAGGTCACACAGGGTATGCTGGGCTCTGGTGAGGAGTTTGTACTTGACCTAAAAGAACACGGGAGACCCTGAAGGGTTTTAAGCAAGCACATGATGTGATCGTATTTGTGTTTCAGGACAAGCCCTCTGGCAACAGAGTGACAAATGGATTGGGGGGAAAAAAAAAAAAAAAGTCTGGCTTTTACACAGAAAATGCCCCAGCAGAGACTGTGATTGTATTTTGCTCTCCAAGTTGCATCTTTCTTGCCACCTGGCACATGGGAGACACTGGATAAATACTTGAATGAATGAATCAATCAGTATCTCTAGTATTCTGTTCCCTAGTTCAAGGCCACACCTGAGCACTGCCTAGCAGCTAGCAGCAACTTTCCCTTATCTTTTCTGAGTACAAATTAATTCCCAGCTCCCACCCTCCTACATAAAAAAAAAGAGGAGAGTGGAGAAAAATATCATTTCTTGGAAAGAAAAACCTCTCTGTGACTGTTTTCCCTCTTCAAATTCTTAAGCAAGTATACATTGTTCAGAGAGATTAAAGGCATAAAACCAACATTCATGTCCCCCAATTTCTTTCTTTTCTGTGTAAAGAGACGAGAAGAGACGGTGTAGGTGACCAGAACCTCCAGCAGCTCAAGAATGGGCCCTCGGAGAGACACAGGGTGAGAAAGAGACCCACCCTGCCAGGAGGGAACAGACCCTAGCTGGGATGGGAAGGGGATGGGGTACAGCACTGTCCCAGGACCCCAACACCGAGCCCAGAGCTGATGTGTTCCAGGCTGTGCAACCCTGGGCAAGTCTGCACAACCTCTCTGGGCTCACCCTGTTCCCCGGGGGCAGTTACTTTAGTTCAAGCACAGCTCTCAGGTGCCCTGGCAGAAGTCATTAGAGTCCACGGGCACACTGATGGGCAGGGGAGTGGGTACAGGGACAGCAGACAGGAGGCCTGGCTCTGTCCCAGCTCGGCTGTGCAGCTGTGGGGGTCCCTGACTCACTGTGCCACATTTTCCCCACAAGGAAGGGGTGATGGACTTGTCCCTGAGCTCGTGGCTAGGCTGAGGGCATGAACTCTCCCCCACGGGGCAGGTGTCAGACAGACAGACACCAGGATGTCTCAGAAGCGCCAGATGTCTAAAGCCCAGGTGAGGGCAGTGAGCGGTGGCTGCCTGTCCCAGGGTGGACATGGGCTCCCGGGGGGGCCTGAAGGGAGCCCGTTTTCCACAGGCAGTTAGACAAGCTCTCTGCCCCATCCTCCATTACACAGTTGACCAAGTCCTGTCTGGTGGAAGGAGTTTGTCACCCATCCTCCTTCCTGCAGCCTGGCCCTGCCCCTCCCTCCCTCCACTGCAAGGTGCACTTAACAGCAAGAATCCTTTTTACCATAACTCAAGGGGAAGGGGGAGCGGACCCTCTTTAGTACAACAAGTCTTGTGAGAAATGCTAGCCATGTGTCAAACCCCTGGGTGTGAGAGGTCTGCAGATACTGGGCCCTGAAGGGGGCACCCCCTGCCCCGCCTCCATCTCAGAATCAAGGCTTCCCCACCCCCACCCCCCCAGGGGCTCAACTCAGGAGAAAGAGGGACTTTAGGAAGAGGGGAATGGAGGTGACAGAGGGACAGGAGAGACCAGAACTGAAACAGTAGAGAAGGGGGCAGGGCACAACCTTTAAAAGAATGACATAGCCTGAGGACATGACATAAGCTGATTAGAACCAAATGGGCCCAAGATGGCGGACAAGTCAACTTCCACTAGACCTTGAGCCTCAGTATACACTCATTGTAACACGTCAGCAAGCTAAATGACACACCCACAGGCGCCACGACAGTTCCAAGGCCGACCAGAAGGTTCAAAAAGTGGGCGGTGGCCCAATTCCTGGAAATCCCCGCCCCTTCCCCAATAGCTGGAATACTCCTCCCACTCATTAGCCTACGAAATTACCTACCGCTATAAAAACTGGGACAACCCCATTCCCTGGTGCCACTCTCGCCTTCTGAGGTGGCCCACAGTCTGTCTGTGGCGCGTGTCTCTCTCTAAACAAATCCACTTCTTACCTATCACTTTGTCTCTCACTGAATTCTTTCTGAGATGAGACATCAAGGACCTGAGCTTCATTAATGACACCAGGTGTGTGATCTCAGTTGGAAGACCGCGGGTTTTGGCCGAGTTTGAGCCCCAGCCGCATGGGTTCAAGTCCCAAACTGAGGTGCAGGGTTTCAGAACCACTGAGAAGAGGACAGAGGCCCCACACCCAAGAACAGAGCCTGGGAGACGCCGAAGAGAGCAGAAAGGTCACCCCAGCAGTGTGTGTGGATCACTGGGTGGTGTCCCCTGAAACTGGAGTGAAAAATAAATGTTCATCCTCTGTGGGGTTTTTTAGCGGGTGGGGGGGCGGGGAGGTTCTGCCCCTCTCTTCCACATTAAGGGGCTGGTGCCTGGAGGACAAAATATTTACTGCGCACTTGCCACGTGCTGCCTCACCCAGTGTCCACTGCGAGGGTCCCCTGCCGTATTCCAGAGACTGCTCCCCGACCCTGCTGTCCTCTCGCCTCATCCCACAACGCTCGTCCCCTCCTGTCCTCGCTGCTAGATCCCCGCCGCCCACCCCCCTCCCCCCAGGGTCTTCCCAGGCTGCAGTACCGCCTTCCCCGTGATGCTTCCCTGACCTCAAGGGCCTTCTTGTTCTGAACGCTTATTGCTTTTTACACCCTGACCAACACCCATGGTGCAAGACACGTGCACAATCAAAATCCTGTTTAATCTTCATGACAAGCTTAAGTTCTCATCTTAAGCCTAACTCTTGAGAACACTGAGGACCAGGGGTTTCAGGTCCCCGGGCAGTGGCTGGAGGAGACTCAGGGTGTATCCTCCTCCACCTTGTCATCAGCATCTCCATCCCCCCTCACTCCACCGCCCCCTGTCCATGCAAGCTGGCGCGATAAGGTGGGAAGAGCACAGGCTTTGGAGTTAGACAGACCTGGGTTCAAATCCTGACTCTGCCACTCACTGCCTTTGTGATCTGGGTAGCTCCCCTCCTCGGAGAGGGACTCAGTAGTCTCAACTGAAAATTGGGGGAACTGTCATCCCAGCCCCACTGAGTAGCCAAAAGGGGAGGACGAGGTCGTGTGGACAAAGCCCCTCGCACTGGGTCCAAAGAGAAAGCGTACTGTCATCATCACTGTGATGGCAGACAAGGAAAACTAAGGCCCAGAGATTGCTAAGCAACTTGCCCAAGATTCCATGGCAGGCAGGCAGCCGAGCAGGGCCTCGTGACTCCAAGTTCAAGGCTGTGCTTTTCCCCTCTATTTCTCGCTGAACTTGGTTTTAGAACAAAGCAGGCTGAGCAGCCCTGAGCCTGACTTCTGCAGAGACTAAGGAACAAGGATTTTTGTCTTGGACTTGTATTTGCTTACAGAGCCGCCACACGCTCCCACGCCCTTCCCCATCCCAGGCAAAGAAGACAAAGCTCAGCAGAGAAGGCTCTTCTGGCCATCGCCCCTGAGGCTGGGCATTAGTCACAACAAAACTCTGGCAGGAGATCCAGGAAGCCATACACCGGGCACTTAGGGAATGCCGGGTCTTTTACACCCATTGCTGCCCTCCAGTGTCCCTGTGAAGAAGGTCAATAGCTCTCAGGACTGGAGTTCATGGGAGAAAGAAAAGAAAGAAAGAAAAAAAAAAAAACTGGGGAGGCGCAAAGAAAGAGTTGCCTGAAGCTTTATTGTTTACAGGAAATTGGATGGTGCCACTTTCTCTGCTTGAAATCCTCTAGTGCTGCCCTCTCGTGGTAGATGCAATATAGCAGCCATTTGTCCCAGCTATTTGAATTTAAATTTAAAGTAACTAAAATCAGACTTCCCTGGTGGTGCAGTGGTTAAGAATCCACCTGCCAGTGCACGGGACTAGTGGTTCGAGCCCTGGCCCGGGAAGATCCCCGATGCTGAGGAGTAACTAAGCCCGTGCGCCACAACTACTGAGCCTGCGCTCTAGAGTCCGCGTGGCGGGAGTACTGAAGCCCGAGTGCCTAGAGCCCGTGCCCTGCAAAAGGAGAAGACACCGCAATGAGAAGCCCGTGCACAGCAACGAACAGTAGCCCCTGCTCTCCACAACTAGAGAAAGCCTGCACGCAGTAACAAAGACCCAACACAGCCAAAAATAATAAATACATAAAATTTTAAAATAATAAAGTAAATAAAACTAAATAAAACAAAAATTTCAGCCCCTCGTCTGCACCAGCCACACTCCAAGCACTCGGCAGGCACATATGGGTCGTGGCTACCATATATATGGACAACTGGGATACAGAACATTTCCGCCATCAGAGAAAGGCCTGCTGGAATCTGCTGCTCTGGCAGCTTCCTGTTGCTGTTGGGATGAAAGTCCGGCTCCCACGGGGGCCTGCAGGCCCCAGTGAGCCAGCCCCA
Organism: Delphinapterus leucas; assembly: GCF_059928025.1. Classification (NCBI taxonomy): domain Eukaryota; kingdom Metazoa; phylum Chordata; class Mammalia; order Artiodactyla; family Monodontidae; genus Delphinapterus; species Delphinapterus leucas. The sequence goes on from NC_143148.1 coordinate 41,147,110, forward strand.
CCTTCTCTCCAGCCTCCTCTCGGGGTACTCTCTGCCTCTTTCTGATCTGGAACCCATTATCCCATTCAGCAGATGAGAAACTGAGGCGCAGCGAAGTGCAAAATCAGCACAGCCAGTAAATGTTGAGACTTAGGCTCAAACCCATGTCTGGCCCGTAAGCCTTCACCATCTCTTTGAAGTTCTTTACTGCCCCATGACATTAAGGAAGAGGCCTTCATCCCGCTGTTCCCAAGCCCAGCTCCACCCCTTCAGGCTCCTGCCCTGACAGCCTCTCAGACAGCAGAGCTGAGGTGCCCTTCCGCCCATGACCATGCCAAGGTCAAAGGCAGAATATCCAGGGCATAGCCCAGCCCTTCTCTTCCATCAGCAGAAGGAGCATGTCCCCGGGCTGCTGGCTCGTACTGGCCAAGAGCCCAGAGTAGACAGAGCAGAGGCCGGAAGGATACTTTTAAAACAAGAAAACGGATTCGAAGAAATTTCTTTCTCTTTTTTTTGGCTGTGCCGTGCAGCTTGCGGGATCTCAGTTCCCCGACCAGGGATTGAACCCGGGCCACAGCAGTGAAAGCCCCGAATCCTAACCACTAGACCACTAGGGAACTCCTCCAAAGAAACTTCTTCATGACAATACCTGTAAACACACGTTCACACATAGGAATGCATACACTGCCTGGCACACACACACATCAGCACACCTGCAGACTGACACACACACACACACACTGGCTGGCACACACACAGTCACAAACACACACACAAGCTGACTAGCATGGACACACACACATGTACAGAGGAGAACGTTCAAGGCTACACAAGCTTGTTAACACAGACGGCAGTGCCGACACCCAAAACATTCCAGAAAGACAGCCAGGAGAGTGTGCCCCGACTTCACGCAGAGCTCCTTCTCTGAAGGCAGTGGCCTTCCTGTTTTATCTCTGACAAACCTCCAAGTTCCAAAGACAAGCACCCACGAAGGCTGGTGAGAAGCACACAAACAGCCTTACAGATTGGCTGAAAGCCAGTCAGCGAAGGGGACGGCAGAGGATGGGGTGGCATCACCCGGGTGCTAAAAGGTGGCCTGTAGGAGACAGTCTCGCGAGAGGACAGCAATGATGGGACAAAGGGAAACTGTCCAGCACCTTGGCCAGACCAAGAAAATGTCAGAGCCATCTCTGGACCCCCCTGCAGTGAACTGCAAGTCCCCACAGCACAGCCAAGAGCCCGTCAAAGCCTCCTAAAACATCAGTGGCTGAACAGGTGTCGCAGGGAGAAGAGAAGGAACGAGACTGTCAGGATGGGTGTGAGATGGGGAATTTCCGAAGCTCACGAATATTTGCAAAAATACTCAGGCCAAGGCAATGCCCTGACTTTCCACAATAGCCCCAAACAGGAAAGGACCCGAATATCCACCCATGAAGGACTAGACGGGGCATATTGCATGTAGAATTCAATGGAAGATTACTCAGCAATTAAATAAACCACTGACACACAACGATGTGGACAGACGTCAGAGGCATGATCCAGAGTGAGAGAATCTAGGCACAGAAGGGAATGGCCTGCAGGACTCTGTGTAAAATTCAGCCACTGGCGACACCACTCCGTGCAATGAGAAGCCAGGAGAGTGGCTCCCTCTGGTGGGGACAGAGTTGGATGCAGACTTAGAAGGGACCTGAGGGAATTTCTGAGCTAGTGGAATTATCTTTTTTTTCATTGAGCTGTACATTTAAGATGTGCGGCCTTTACCGTATGCATGTTATGCTTCAATAATTTTTTTTTAAGAGGGAGGGAACAGGCTGGGGAGCAGGTGAGTTTGTGGGAGCCAAGGCCCAGAGGGCTCCCTGTAGGAGTGGGCTGGTGTTGCACCTGCTGGGCTGGCCCCTGCAGGGGGCGCTCTTCCTGCCCACCTGGTCCTGCCACGCCCTCCTCCCAGGGGCCCGTGAACCTGAGCCCCAGCAGGCCTCACAAAGGGGGTCTTTGTGAGGAACCATTCCAAATCAGGATGGACCCCACCCCAGCTGGAAGGGGGCTCACTCCCCCTCCCTTTATCTCTCTCTCCTCTCTCTCTCTCTCTCTCTCTCACACACACACACACACACACACACAGAGCCCTGCTGGGGCTGAACTGCAGAGCCTGGGTAGAGCCCGTTAGGGGACCGTGGTCTGGAGGAGGGAGAAAGTGGGCTCTGTCACGCTAAGCATCGCTGTGACTGTATCAGGAGGAGAAGCCTCCCACCCCCACCTCCAGGCAGGGCCCCTGCAGTGTGGCCCCATGTCCTGGTGCAGCTCCATCAGCCCCAGGATGTTGCAGTCTGCTCCCACCTGCTTCAATCACCATGACTCCTGAGTTCTCCTGCTGCTTCCTTGGGCCTCAGTTTCTCCCATCTCTAAAATGGGGTTGTTATCAACTTGAAAGATGACCATGGGGACAAAATGTGGCCGTGCCTAGCCCAGCCCTGACACACAGAAAGGACCCCAGTCCACATGTCCATCCCCTTCAGTTTGCCCCCTTCCCTTGCTGTTGCAAATTGAGCTCTGTGATCAGTGTGACCTCAGGGTCTCTGGGCTGAGGACAGAATCACCTGGGCCCCTAGAAACCATAGAGTGGCCTCCCAGGCCCTCCCAGGAGGTTGGGGTGCAGTGGGGCTGGGTGGGACTGGGCACTGTGTTTTTCACAAGTTCCCCAGTGACTCTCACATCGGGGACATCAGGGAAATTCTGCCGGGAAGGATGGGGGCATGCAGACTCCAGGCGAGATGCTGGTACCTGCCTCATCTGGTGGTTGCAAAAACTCCAAGATGTTACTATTCGGCAGGGCGTGGGGTATGCGTGTGGGTGTGCTGCTTTCAGACCCCCACCCTCAAATCCAAGCACAGAGTAGGTGCTCAGATTATTGTATTACTATAGGAGACTCAGCAATGGATCCTGGCACAGGGGGACCAGGAGGAAAGGCCAAAACAGCAAGCCAAGGCTGGGCCCTCACAGGCCTCTAAAGTCAATGAGGTCCCAGACGGGAGATGAGGGGGGCCCAGCAGGGGGCTTCAAGCTTCAGGACAGTGTAGCCCCCCAACCGGGAGCCTCAGGGCTCAGAAGAGAAACTGACCACAAACACGAAAACAACTACCGCCACCTTTTCTGGGTCCCACTGTGTGGGAGCACAGCCTAGGAGGTGCTTTGCCAACATTCTTTCATTTAAGCCCATCAAGGCAAAGAGGCAAGAAGTATGAGGGCTGCATTCGAATTTCACGCAGCACTTCCGCCTTTGTGGGCACCTTCCTCCATCAAAAAAATCATTAAAAGTTATATGTTATGACTGCATTGGTATAAAGAGGATTATAACCCAGCCTGGATTACATTCTTCTTCTGATTTTAAAAGGAATTAGAAGGTTGTTGTGGGCCCCTGTATTTGTTTCCTACTGCTGCTATAACAAGCTACCATCAATATAGTGGCTTAAAATAACATACATTTGGGGCTTCCCTGGTGGCGCAGTGGTTGAGAGTCCGCCTGCCGATGCAGGGGACACGGGTTCGTGCCCCGGTCTGGAAGGATCCCACATGCCACGGAGTGGCTGGGCCCGTGAGCCACGGCCGCTGAGCCTGCGCGTCTGGAGCCTGTGCTCCGCATCGGGAGAGGCCACAACAGTGAGAGGCCCACGTACCGCAAAAACAAACAAACAAACAAACAAAAAAAACATATATTTATTATCTTACAGTTCTGGAGGTCAGAAATCTGAAACAGGTGTCACTGAGCTAAATTCAAGGTGTCGGCAGGGTTGCCTGCCTTTACAGGAGGCTCCAGGGGAGACTCGTTTCCCTGCCTTTTCCAGCCTCTGGAGGCCACCCACATTCCTTGGCTTGTGGTCCTACCTCCATCTTCAAAGCTGCTCGAGTCCTTCTCGTGTAGCATCCCTCTGAGGCCCCCTCTCCGCCTCCCTCTGGCTCATTTAAGGACCTCTGCCACCACGTTGGGCCTACCAGGGTAATCCAGACTCACCTCTCCACTTTAAGGTCAGCTGATTGGCAACACTAATTCATCTGCAACCTTAATTCCCCTTTGCCATGTAGCAGCATATCATCTTCACGGTTTCCAGGGATTAAGAAGTGGACATCTTTGGGAGGCCATTATTCTGTCCACCAAAGCCCATCAATTAGTATCTTGGGCCCTAGGTACTGTGTCGAATGGATAAACTGGCCCTGAACCTTAGTGTTCTCACTTCATAGCTGAGAAAGCTGAGGCTCAGAGAGTGCAAGCAATTCACTAGAGGCTGCACAGCTTGGAGTTGAGATTGCCACCCTCTGAAGTCGGGGATGGGGCGGGCAGCTATGGTCAGGGTCCCGGGGAAGGTCATGCGGGGGCATCAAAGCCGTCTGCACCAACAGGTAGGACACTTGGAAGGGCCTGGGTTTGGTGGGGGGGCCTGGTTGCTGGGGGCTGACCCAGCCCCTCAAAGCTCCCAGCACTCTGCAGGAAGGCGATGCTGGCAGGTGCCGACAATACAGAGCCGGGGGGCCGGGGGCTCCATGATTCACGGCCGAGCAGATGCCTCCCTGCACCAATGTGCTGAATCTTAATAAAACAGATTCATTTATCTCTGACATTTATGACCGGAGACAGAAATCACGTTGGGGGAAATGTATTACTTTTCAAATGCACATTTCCTTCATCCTCATCACCTACCAGTCAGCAGATGTAGGTAAGAGTTATTTATTTGAGGTTCCTATTAACCGGTAATTAAGTTGCTAACACACTATGAAAAATGCAATTATCTGGGTGAGGGCATCCTCTTCCGGATGGGCAAACCAGGCTGCAGAGCTGGCTGGAGACCCCGCTATGCCCCCGTAATGTGGGGACTGTGACCCAGAGAACCCAGAGAGGCCAGAAGGGGAAGGTGGGGGAGGCCGGAGGTACGTCCAGCAGAGGTCAAGCACCCTCAACTCTGATTCTGGGAATCCGGTGATTCGAGAGGCACCAAGGAAGGTGATGATGGGTCATGCTGGGGCCGCAGTGGGGCTCACAGCAGGACACAAGCATGGTAGGAGAAGGACGGGTCCAGGACTTAAGGGTGGGGGCCCAAAAGTTCATTAGTGCACCCTCCAGAATAGTAATTCCTGCCATTCACAAAGCACCTACTATGCGCTGAGCACCTGGCAGAGAGCTCCTTGAACCCTCTGTGATAACCATGGCTAACACATGCTGGCGTGCTGACTGTGGGCGGCACTGTCCCTGCATCTCACACAATGCCTGCCAAAGTGTTCCCAGTTTTCCAGGTGAAATAACCAAGGCACAGAGAGGTTAATTCACCTGCCCATGGTCACACAGCTTGGGGACCAAGATGCATATTTAAGTGGCTGGGCACCAAGGGCAAGAGGACCAGCCCCTCCTTACTTGCTGGGAGACCAAGAGTCTCAGGGAGTCCCCCAGACCCTCCCTCACCTCTGCAAATCCACCATACACATCAGGCCACCCTACCACTGACAAGGGTCTCAGGCCAGGAACAGAAAGGGAGGCAGGCGAGGGAGGCGAGAATCACCCCTCTCCCCAGCTGCCTGCCCAGATGGGCTCACAGATAATTCTCCCTAATGTTTATTGCCTTTCCGCTTATTTATTAGCCAGGCTGCCTTAAAATGTATGCCCTATCAATGTCGTAACAACAGCTCAGCTGAAAGGATTGATTTCTTTTATTTAAGATGAAACTAGTTTAGTTTGGAGGCCCTGAGCAAAATCCTCATGTTTGCTGAGAAGATGCTGCTTGGCAAGGGGATTCCTGGGAAGAATCCCAAAAGCTGGAGCCCCTATGGGCAAGCTGCCGGCCTTCAAGGCTCATGGTTCCCAAGGCAGCGCCACCAATGCCAAGGAAGGCAAAAGAGGGGAAGACGTGTCACTGACCAGGGCACTGCCACACATACTGCCTCAGTCATGCTGGGAAAGGCGTGTCTCCTCCCCTCCAATTCCTAAACGAGGCCACTGAGGCACAGAAATGTTGAGAAACTCACCCAAGCCACATAGCAAACTAGGTTTGTCTACCTCTAAGTACATGTGTCTTCTCTGAACCTAGTGATGATGGGAGGTTTTTCCCCAAAGTAAATTTGCTGAGTTTCTGAAACCACATCATAAAATGAATTGTCATAAAGCAGAACACGTTTCCCCGCAGGAATGATGTAAGGTATTCAGCTTGGGATCCTGATCAATGGCTGGGCATCCAGTACATCATAAATATGACTAGCCCCGCATCATAAATATAAACGTACAATAACTGTAAATGTCTTAATAATCAGCCAAGGTGTAAACCCTAAATGGTCATGTAAAATTTGTCACAAGTCCTAGAACTTGGGAATAAATACAGCATGCGTATTTGTCACGGGAGAAACCCTAAAGTATTATAAATAATGCACGCATTCAGTGCATAAAAAAATAGAGTTCTCTCATATCATAAACTTGACTTTAAAGTAATGAGTTGCTATAGCAGGGAAAGGAGGGACCTTAAATTTTATTTTTCCTAGTTACCATCTGATGCTGGGATCCCCATCACAACAGCATTGCCAGAGTCTTCCAGCCTCCACTTGAACACCCCCAGGGACGGGGAGCTCACTACCTCTATGGCCTCCTAAACTACTGTAGGTTACATTTCCCTTGCTGTTCCCCAGCATCCTATGGTTACTTGAAAGGAATAAGAACAGCACTCCAAGCAGGGTGTAGCTAGCAAGGATCTTGTCCTTGATTAATGTTCTGTCACCAGCAAGCTGTGTGACCCTAGGTAAGCTACTTCACTTCTGTGAGCCTCAGTTTCCCCACTGAATGATTTAATAGTATCTACATCATACATTGTTATAAAGCCCACATAAGGTAATTCATGTTAGCATTACTTTTAATATTATTATCCTATTGACTGAGTGTCCTCAGTTTCTCTCATATGTGTCTCCCTTGTCTTTGGGCAGCTGCTCTTGATTTGTTTTTCTGTTTTTTAATATTTATTTATTTATTTATTTATTATTTATTTATTTGGCTGCACCAGGTCTTAGTTGCAGCACACAGGATCTTCATTGCCGCGTGCAGGATCTTTGTTGCGGCATGTGGGATCTAGTTCCCTGACCAGGGATCGAACCTGGGGCCCCTGCATTGGGAGGGTGGAGTCTTAGCCAACGGACCACGAGGGAAGTCCCTTGATTTGTTTTTTAAGCCCAGGTGCGAGGCCTTGAACTCATCTTTGTAACGTCACATATTGTTATTTTGAACCATTTCTTTACCCTGTTAAGACGTCTTTGGCTCCCGACCCTATCACCCAACACGTTCTCCATCCCATCAGGGTTTGAATAGCTCACTGCTTTGATTAGTAGACAATCAATGTCTTCTTCTAAGTCACTGACAAAAAATGCTGATCTAGATGGGCCTGGGATGGAGCCCTGTGACATACCACTGTAGACCTTCCTCTAGGTCGGTGTTTCCCAAATCGTGTTCCACAGAACCTTTATTTTCCATGAGATACAAATGTGTGTTTAGGAATAAAGGAGCCTTTTATCAGATGAAGTTGATACACACAGATAATAAAACAGCATTTGCATGAAAAAGCAAATATATAACATCTAATGGTAAGCTTCCAGGCTAGATGGTTTACCTTCCAATAGTATGGGAGGTAGTATTTAAATCCATTTTGTCCACTAAGATTTAATTTTATAAAAGAACTCCAGGAATTCCCTGGTAAAGAGTCCGCCTGCCAATGCAGGGGACACATGTTCGAGTCCTGGTCCAGGAAGATCCCACATGCCGCGGAGCAACTAAGCCCGTGCATCACAACTACTGAGCCTGTGCTCTAGAGCCCGTGAGCCACAACTACTGGGCCCGCGTGCCACAACTACTGAAGCCCGCGCGCCTAGAGCCAGTGCTCCGCAACAAGAGAAGCCACTGCAGTGAGAAGCCCGCGCACCACAACGAAGAGTAGCCCCCACTCGCCACCACTAGAGAAAGCCCACGTGCAGCAATGAAGACACGACACAGCCAAAAATTAAATAAATTTAAAAAAAAAAGAAAATGGCAGCTGCTTTTTTAAAATAAATACATAAATAAAAGAATTCCAAGCTACATGTAAAGATGTTCAATGTCACTAGTCATTTCAGACATGCAAATCAAAACCACAATGAAATATCTCACTGCATACCCATTAAGATGGCTACTATAAAAAAAAAAAGAAAGTAACAAATTTTTGAGAACGTGGAGAGATTGGAAGACTTGTGTACTATTGGAAGGAATGTAAAATGGTGCTGCCAGTATGGGAAACAGTATGGTGGTCCCTAAAAAATTAAAAATATAATTACCACATGATCCAGAAATTCCACTTCTGGGTTTATACCCAAAAGAATTAAAAGTAGAAACTCAAACACATATTTGTACCCTCATGTTCATAGCAGTACAAAGCACAATAGCCAAAAGGTAGAATCAACGCAAGTGCCTATCGACAGATGAACAGGTAAGAAAATGTGGTACGTGCATACAATGGAATATTTTTCAGCCTAAAGAGGAATGAAATTCTGACACATGCTGCAACATGGATGAGCCTGGAGGACACTATGCTAAGTGAAATAAGCTGGTCACGAAGAGAACAAATACTGTTTGATTCCACTCACATGAGTCCTGGAGTAGTCAAAATCAAAAGGACAGACAGTAGAATGGTGGCTGCCAGGGGCTGGGTGAGGGGAGAGTGGGGAGCTACTGTTTAATGGGTACAGAGCTTGGTTGTGCAAGAGGGACAGAGTTCCGTGGATGGGTGGTGGTGAGTGTGCACAGCAGCGTGAATGTGCTGAATGCCACTGAACTGTACAGTCTAAAGCAGTTAAGATGGTAAATCTTCTGTTATGTGTACCTCCTACGAGCGCGCTCCCCATAGCCAGTCACTCCCTCCTTCCTCGGATGCTTTATTTCTTTCAACGTCCCTGCCCCTGGTGAGAACCCCAGCCGTGCCAGAAACTAAAAGGTTCTGAGGCAATTCCCAGGGGCCCTTTGTTTGATCCCACAGGAGCGAGCAGAGTAGGCAGCTGCCATCAAGTTTGACTCATCTCTGTGGGCTCCTATTTAGACCCTAGGCACCAGCTTCAAGGGGCTGCCCCCCAGCACAGCCACCTCAGGTGCCCCACCCCACCTGCCTCCACTGGAGCCCCTCCCAGGGCCAAGAACAGACCTGATGGGACCACAAGGGATTGAGTACCCCAAATATTCTATGCTTCCCCCACCCCGATGTCTGAGAGCCAGCACCACCTCAGACCAGACCCACAGTGGCTGTCTGTGGAATGAATCAATGCCCACATGGAGGTGAGCCGAGCTTTCCTGCCCAAATGAGTATCCATCATTTCAGATTCCTTTCTGCCTCCCCTTCCAGCCCTGCCTAGGACCCAGCCTCCCCAGTGTTAAAGGAAAAATATATTTATGGTACTTGTTAAAGATGGTAGGGCAGACTGTATTCAGGACCACTGCCATAGGTACAGGCACCACTGCAATAAGATTTGGGGTGGGGGGTAGGGGGATTGGGCCCAACTCTGAGAACAGCATTAACAAGTGGGAATTTATAGCCAAGGATCAGGATGAGTGGGGGGTCAGTGGATGGAAAATTACTAGGAGGAAACATCAGGGGTAAGGGGAATTCTGGCTAAATTGGCCTAATAGGATTCTTGCTGAAGACAGGCCAGGGAGCTCAGACATCACCTGGAGGATGCTGGAGGGTGAGGAACCATATTGGATTTCGAGGCTCTGGTTAAACTGACTTAGCAGCATTCTTGCTAAAACTAGATTTTTCAAGGAAGTACACAGATGGGTCCAGGAGAAAGTTACAGACCCTGAGTCAAGTTGGATCAAGAAGAGACTCTCTCTCCAGCCCCTCCTGGGGTTTGTGAATGACCTCTAATCAGAAGAGCTTAAACATGAAACCTGCCATCATGCCACTCTCCTTCTCTCAAAAGACATCTTTTGGAAACATGGGCCCACGTTTCCCAAAAACGTCTGTCTAAGCAACGTGAATGGTCACCTTCTCTCCTCCCACCTGTGTCCCCTGAGAACACAGTCATTGGAAGTCCTGAAGCTGCTCGTCAGTTCTCATAAATGGCCACTAGATGGCGATATCGTGCCTCAGTTACTTTCCGAAAGAGAGCAGCTTGCGGAAACAACACCCAGGATCTATATTAAGCAAAAAGTAAAGAATGGGAGGAAGGAGAGGAAGTGGAAAGGCAGGGACTTTGAATTCCAGCTCCCCCTCCTGCTACGTGGCTATATAACCTTGAACACGCCCATTAATCTCCCAGAGCTTCTGCACCTATAACAGGGAGCTAGTGGTAGGAACTGCTCCTAAGGCAGTCATTAGAGTCCTGGGTGCACATTCGGATCTCCTGGGGCGCTTTAAAACCCAGCGAAGTCTAGCCCCCACGCAGACCAGTTAAATCAGAATCTCCATGTGTGCCTCTCCTCAACCTAGCACTTAGGAAAGAAGCAAAACAAAACAAAAGCTCCCCAGGTAATTGCAGTGTGCAGCCTGGAGAGAAGCACTGCTCTAGGGCGGCAGTTCTCACGCTTGCGTGCATCAGAATCACTCGATGCTCTTAAATAACACAGATTGCTGGGCCCTACCCCCAGAGTTCCTGATTTAGCAAGCTTGGGGTGGGGCCCAAGAATCGGCTGATGTTGCAGGTCAGAGGCATACTTTTTTTTAAAACATCTTTATTGGAGTATAATTGCTTTACAATGGTGTGTTAGTTTCTGCTTTGTAACAAAGTGAATCAGTTATACATATGTTCCCATATCTCTTCCCTCTTGCGTCTCCCCCACTCCCCACCTCCCTATCCCACCCCTCTAGGTGGTCACAAACCACGGAGCTCATCTCCCCGTGCTATGCGGCTGCTTCCCACTAGCTATCTACCTTACGTTTGGTAGTGTATATATGTCCATGCCACTCTTTCACTTTGTCACATACTTTTGAGAGCCTCTGCCATGGAGAGAGAGAGAAAGTCAGCTAATGCATATAAAGCGCCAAGCACCGCGCCTGGCACAAAGGAAACCTTCAGTGAATGTTGGTTACTCTTTTCCTTAACCCACTGCCATGCTTCCAGGCTATCTGTGGGTCACCCTGGCACCAATCTGGGCCCAGTTTTGAAGTCAGACACCCTGCCATCTACTCGCTATATGCCCAGGAATGAATCGAGCCTCAATTTCACATCTGTAAAATAGGAGTGAAAATTCCTGCCTTGCCAGGATGTGATGAGGGAAGGTAATGTATACATGGCACAGGGTAAGTCCCAAGAATTGGCAGCTCATCTTCATGACCTTGAATTAGGCAATGGTTTCTGAGGTTTGATACCAAAAGCACAACAGACAAATGGAAAAAAAAAAAAAAAATATATATATATATATATATTGGACTTCATTATAACTAAAAGCTTTTATATTTCAAAGGACACTATTAAGAAAGTAAAAAAAACAACCCAGAGAATGGGATAGAACATTTGTAAACCACATATTTGATAAGGGACTTATATCTAGACATATAAAAAACTTGCAACACAAGCAAAAAAAGGACAAATAACCCAAATAAAAATGGGCAAATGATTTGAATAGACACTTGTCCAAAGAAGATATACAAATAGCCAATGAAAAGATGCTCAACAATATTAGTCATCTGGGGGCTTCCCTGGTGGCGCAGCGGTTGAGAGTCCGCCTGCCGATGCAGGGGACACGGGTTCGTGCCCGGTCCGGGAAGATCCCGCATGCCGCGGAGCGGCTGGGCCCGTGAGCCATGGCCACTGAGCCTGCGCGTCCGGAGCCTGTGCTCCGCAACAGGAGAGGCCACAACAGTGAGAGGCCCGCGTACCGCAAAAAATAATAATAATAAAATAAATAAATAAATATTAGTCATTTGGGAAATGCAAATCAAAACCAGAACGAGATACCACTTCACACTCACGGTAATAGCTAGAATCAAAAGGACAAACATTGACAAGTGTTGGTGAGAATGTGGAGAAATTAGAGCCCTTGTATATGGCTGGTGGAAATGTAGAATGGTAGAGTGGCTCCGGAAAACAGTTTGACAATTCCTCAAAGATTAAATCTAGAGTTACCATATGACCCAACAATCCTACTCCCAAATACATACCCCAAGAGAATTAAAAACATCTTCACACAAGGACCTAATCAAACTTATAAGCTTCTGCACAGCAAAGGAAACTATAAACAAAAGGAAGAGACAGCCCACAGACTGGGAGAAAGTATCTGCAAAAAATGCAACTGACAAGGGCTTAATTTCCAAAATATACAAACAGCTCATGCAGCTCAATATCAAAAAAACAAACAACCCAATCAAAAAATGAGCAGAAGTTCTAAATAGACATTTCTCCGAAGAAGCCATACAGATGACCAACAGGCATATGAAAAGATGCTCAACATTGCTAATTATTAGAGAAGTGCAAATCAAAACTACAATGAGGTATCACCTCACACCTGTCAGAATGGCCGTCATCAAAAAGTCTACATGTACTAAAGGCTGGAGAGGGTGTGGAGAAAAGGGAACCCTCCTACACTGTTGGTGGGAATGTAAATTGGTACAGCCACTATGGAAAACAGTATGGAGGTTCCTTAAAAAACTAAAAATAAAGTTACAACATAAGCCAGCAATCCCACTCCTTTATCCAGAAAAGACGAAAACTCTAATTTGAAAAGATACATGCACCCCAATGTTCACAGCAGCACTATTTACAATAGCCAAGACGTGGAAGCAACCTAAGTGTCCATCAATAGATGGATAAAGAAGATGTGGCACATATATACAGTGGAATATTACTCAGCCATAAAAAAGAATGAAATGCCATTTGCAGTGACGTGGATGGACCTAGAGATTGTCATACTAAGTAAAGTAAGTCAGACAGAGAAAGACAAATATTATATGATATCACTTATATGTGGAATCTAAAAAATGGTACAAATGAACGTATTTACAAAACAGAAACAGACTCACAGACATAGGAAACAAATTTATGGTTACCAAAGGGGAAGGGGGGGAGGATAAACTAGGAGTATGGGATTAACAGATTAAAAAAAAGAAGGGGTGTGTGTGTGTGTGTGTATATATATATCTCCAAATCACTTTGCTATACACCTGAAACTAACACAATACTGCAAATCAACTGTACTTCAATTTTTTTTAATCTTTACACAAAAGCTTGTAACAAGCGTTCAAGCAGTCTTATTCGTAATAGCCAAAAAGCAGAAACAACCCAAATGTCCATCAACTGATGAATGGATAAACAAATGTGGAATATCTACACATTAGAATATTACTCAGCCATAAAAGAATAATGAAGTACTGATAGATACACAGCATGGGTGAACCTTGAAAACATTACGCTAAGTGAAAGAATCCAGTCACAAAAGACCAAATATTGTTTGATTCCATTTACAGAAGATGTCCAGAAAAGGCAAATCCATAGAGACAGAAAGTAGATTCCTGGCTGCCAGGGGCTGGGGGCAGAAGAGAACTGGGAGTGACTGCTAATGGGGTACTGGGTTTCTTTTGGGGTGATGCAAATGTTCTGGGATTAGATAACGGTGATTGATGCACAACTTTGTGAATATACTAAAAAAAAAAGAAACAGTAAATAAAGGTTCTTACATCTATAAAATTCTAGAAAAGTCCCAACAAATCTATACTGACAGAATCCAGATCGTCAGTTGCCTGGGGAGGGGAGATAGGCAGGGGATACAAAGGGGCATAAGACAAGTTTGGGGGGGTGATAAATATGTCCAATATTTTGATTGTGGTGATGTTTTCACAAATGTATACATATGTCAAATACTGTCAAACTGTATACCTTAAACATACGCAATTTATTGTATACCAATTATTCTTCAATAAAACTTTAAAAAATACATAAAGCTCAATAAAGCTTTTTTTTTTTTTTTAAGAGGGGTAACTCTATTGTTGTTTGTCATGGAGAAGATGATATTTGGATTGAATTTCAGGAAGCTTTAAGGACTAGAGTTTCTTTGGGAGGTGGAATTCCAGGCAGTAGGATGGCACATGCAAGGGCCCTGTGGCCTGACAGAGCCCTGTGCGTGTAGGGAACTCACTCCCCCAGTACAGCTGGAGCTGAAGGGTGAGAAGCAGGACTGCAGCGGGCAGCAGGGTCTTGAATACCCAGCTGAGGAACTTGGACCTTGTCCCAAAGAGCAAAAGATGTTGGTCATCAGGCAGGAACTGGCACCAAACAGCAGACCAGTGAAAACACAGGTGGGGTGGGGTGAGGCTATGTATGACCCTCCCAGAGTGAGGGAGGGCCATAGTGAGAGTCCCAGAGCTGAGGCCCTGCAGCGCTGGCCTACAGGGTGGGAAAGGGTGGCAACCCATCCCTATCCAGCCTCCCTTGTCACCAGGAGTCCAGACCCTCCAAACCCCACCACCCTAACCCCAGTCTTCCCTCACTCCAGCCAACGACCACCATGTGTTTCCTGTGAGTGACCACAGCCAGGACTCAAAAGCAGAAGGAAACTTTCCCAGAAGTACAAACAGAGTGGGAGGACCTGCTCTCAGAAGTGGTCCTTCAGCCCAAGGCAGGGGAATCCCTGATGATGGCCAGATTCTCAGACACAAGGGGGTACAGAAACAGCCCAAGCCTTTGAAGAGCCGTCCATACAGACAAATAGACCCCCAGTTTCCTCCTCTCCGCTGGCAGGATTGCCACAGCACCACCCTGCCCTCCCTGCCCGCAGGCTTGTTAGAACCATACGTAAACTGAGTTAACAGGCTCAGAGACAGCCCTGTGCCTATGAGCGTGAGCCCCGGGGCTGGGGAGGGTTGATTTGGGCCAGGTAGAGTCTCTCGTTTCCCTCCTGGTTCTCAGTGGCATGGCAGGTGGATGAAGCTGGGGGACCCCCAAGACCTCCACCAGCTGTGATCAGTTTCCCCCAGTCTGCCCTGAGTTCTCCCTGGCAGCTTCCTTCCCCAAGACCAGCTCAGACCCCCACCACCTAGCTGGACTGTGCCCATAAGATCTGCCTCACAGGCCACAGGGGGCAGGGTCTGGAGACAGCTGAGGGGCCTGGAGAACGGCCAGAGCCCTGTTTGCCCCATCAAGAGGCAGGATCAAGCGGCTCCTGACCCACCTTCCTGCCCCACAGATGGCAAAGCCTCCGATCCATTGTTCTCTGGGACACTCGATGCAGGACGCAAGCAACGCGGGGCCCAGAGGTAGGAAGTCCTGGCTTCCGTGTAGCAAGCTCTCTGCCAGACTCAGGCTTGCCCTCCAATCAGGGAGGAAGGGCCCTTGGTCCCATCCTGCCACTCCCGGCTCACTGGGCCACCCTGGAGCAAGGCCTTGACCTCTCTGGGCTTCTGCAGGAGATGAGGGTGCACAAGGCTTGGTCAACAGGGTAACAGAGACAGATGATTCCAGATCATGGAGGAGAAAGGGGCTGCCCCCAGGCCTGGCCCTCCTCTGGCCCAGCTGTACCCCTCAGCCCACTTGTGCACCCACAAACATGCGTGGCCACATCAATGTGGGCGTCTTACATGGTCCACGCGAGCTCTGGCACGTGCACGTGTAGCCACATGGCTGCCAAACAAACGCCGCGCACATGCAGAGGCCGCGCTCACACCCTCACACGCGCGCCCCCCACCATCAACTTCTCTGTGGCGTCACTGTCATGACTAACGTTTATCGAGTGGCTACTGTATGACAGAGACAGCTCTGTGCACTTTACTTGAACCTTCTCAATGAATCCTTCCAGCAACCCCACGAGGAAGGCACGCAATCACTCCCATTTTACAGAACGGGAAACTGAGGCACCAAAGGTGCGTCCAGGATCAGCGGGACGGTAAGCAGCAGGCGTGCCCGGGACCTCAACCCTCACGTCAGGCTGCTCCTGGGTACCCCTCAGCCCCGAGCTCAAACACCGCTTCCTAACAGCCTGCCCGGATGTGGTGGGAGAAAAGTGAGAAACATCTGGGAAAGTGCTGTGCAGACAAGGTATCGTTCTCACTGTCGGGAATTCAATCCCTGTTCAATCGGTCCCTTCCTGGCCAAGGAAAGGCCTCACTTAGTGCAGCTCCAGCAACTGTACACTCAACAGCCGCAGCTTGTGGCTCCCCAGCCTGGCCATAGGCCACCAGGCTGGACGGGGTGAATCACCTAAAATTCAGGGCTCCTCGGGGCCCGCCCGGTGAGAGGTCCCCTGGGGTCCCCAGTGTGGCTTGAAAGGCCCCGGCCGCCTGGCTTCACTCCAGCCAGTCCCTGATTTCCCCCACCCAGCAGCTCAACGCTTCCACCCAGGGAATGGCCTCTCCTTCCCAAACAGGCCTCTGTGCCTCTGACCTTGCTGTTCTCTCTTCCTCTTGCCCTGCCCATCTTCTGGCAGCTCCCCAGGCTACCTCCTCCAAGCACCCCCAGCACAAGGCACACACCTCTGTCGCCAACCTGGCTCCACCAGCGCCGCTTACACTGGTCTGACACATCGAAAGCGGGGACCCAGCCCAGTCACCTCTGCGTCCCCCATGCCCACCTCAGAGCTAGACAAAGCCTGCACATCATGAAATGTATTTTTTTAATAATAAACAAGCACAAAACACTATCGAGCAATGACCTGCTGCCTGGAGTAGGATGATGGTGCAGAGCGAGCACTCAACCGGGAACTGGAAGACGAGGGCTGGAATCCTGGCTCCGCTGCTCAGGAGCTGTGTGACCTTGGGCAAGTTACTCAGCTTCTCTGAGCCTCAGCTCCCTCATCAGGGAAATGGGAATATGAATAGTACCTACACTTCTCCGGGCTGTAGTGAGGAATCGTTATATAAGCGGGGAGGAGCCCAGTAGGCTTTGGAACTGAATGAGTGGGGTACAGGTGAGATGGGATCCTTCCAAGGGGCAAGATGCTTTCCAGAATGGGAGTTTAGCAGGGCTGGATGGAGGGGTGGTGCTGGGTTGGGCTAACAGAGGTAGGAACGAAGAGCATCCTGGGTGCAAGGGAAACCGTGCAACTCAGGTTGGGACTTGAGCCCCAAGAGCCGGGACTCGAACCCAGCCAAAACCCAGACTAGGACTTGAACCCATGTTCTTTCAGCTGAGATCACACACCACCTGGTCTCAGGACTTAATGAAGCTCAGGTCCTTGATGTCTCGTTGCAGAAACAATTCAGTGAGAGACAAAGCGGTAGGTAAGAAGTGGATTTCTTTAGAGAGAAACACACTCCACAGACAGAGTGTGGGCCTTCTCAGTTTTTATAGGGGTGGGTACTTTCATAGGTTAATGAGTGGGAGGAGTATTACAGCTATTTTGGGGAAGGGTTGGGGATTTCCAGGAATTACGTCACCGCCCACTTTTTGACCTTTATGGTCAGCCTCGGATGGAACTGTCATGGCGGCTGTGGGTGTATTACAATGAGCATATACTGAGGGCTCAAGGTCAGTGGAAGTCAACTTGTCCGCCATCTTGGACCTATTTGGTTCTAAACAGTTTATGTCGTGTCCTTGGGCTATGTCATCCTTTCAAAGGTTGTGCCCTGGCCCCTTCCCTCGTGTTTCACAAGGACAGCACAGGCAAAGGCCCGGAGGCAGGCGGCTGCAGCAGCTCAGCCTAAGGTGGGCCTGGGGTGTTCAGCAGGGCTCAGCACGTTCGCGGGAGCCCTGGCTTGAGGTGGGCAGTGCCGCCCTGGGCTAGCTACTCAGTGCTGTAAAAGGGGCAGAGCCATACGCCCCCTCAAGGTCGCCCTGCGTATTAAAAATAAGGCTCAGGGCTTCCCTGGTGGAGCAGTGGTTGAGAGTCCGCCTGCCAATGCAGGGGACACGGGTTCGTGCCCTGGTCCGGGAAGATCCCACATGCCGCGGAGCGGCTGGGCCCGTGAGCCATGGCCGCTGAGCCTGCGCGTCCGGAGCCTGTGCTCCGCAACGGGAGAGGCCACAACAGTGAGGGGCCCGCGTACCGCAAAAAAAATAAAAAAATAAGTCTCAGAGCCTGGGCCAGGACATACACATAATAGGTTGGTGACTGTAATTAAGTCCACCCCAGTCTCAGAGTTTATCAAGGGACAGCCTCCTTCACCTCCCTGGGTCCCCACCCCCAGCCGGCACAGAGCTGGGCCCCCAGCAGGGCTGAGAGGCTGACTGACTGATTCAGTGCCTCCTTGAAGCCTCTGAGAAAAGGACCCACTATGTGCTGGAATATACCACGGACCACAGCTACACGCTACACTCGCCCCTCGCCCGGGTCTGTCTCAACGTGCCGGCGACTCATGCAGCCACTCATCCATGCTCTCATTCGCGCATTCATTCGTTCAATGACCCCGGCTCTGGGCACACCCTGAGCTCAGCTCTGAGTGCCCAGGGGTGAGTCCAGCCCAGCCCCTGCTTGGAGCAGCGCTCCCTGTTCCTTTCGGAGCCACAGCTGAAGGTGAGACTCCTCCCCTGCCCCTCCTCCCTCCTGAGCCCCTGCAGGCTACCCTACACCAACCCCGCCGCCGTCTGTTTCCTCGGAAGGTTGTGTTCACTGCCCTCTCCACAGTCAGGGGGCCTTCCCCAAATCCCTGCTGCACCAAAGGCCAAAGTGCTTTCCTTTCGTCTAAAACTCAGCAGGCTGCTCACACAGCGCCCTGCACTCAGGCTCACGGGTAACACAGTCCTCTCCTGCCCACCCCACGCCCGCCCCCAGTGGGCAGCCTGGGAGCCCAGGGCACTCAACTGTCCCCTCTGTCCCCCCAGCACAGGGAAAGTCTGAGCCTCAGGTACCCACACTCCTCATCAACTGCAGGTTTCGACCAATCATCTGGAGAAAAGAGGAAGGAAATGAAAAATATTTCAGCCACGGAGTATATCCCAGGCACTTTCACAGGAGCATCCTCACTTTATCCCTCCCTGCGTGTTCTGGGACACTACGTGCTGTGCTCACGCTCTCTGCCAGGGCTTTGCCTACAGGTGCGGGGCCACCCCGTGCAGGGGTGAAGAGCCCTACACACCCACACACACCCTGCAGAAGTTGCAGATCGGATCCACAGTGGGCTGGCTGCCCTTCTAGGAGCCCACGGTTTCAAGTCCACGTTTATGGAGCGCTCCCCCCGTGCTGTGCGCCCGCCAGGAACAGACACGCAAAGGAGACACAATCCAGGTGCAGGGAAGAGAGAGAAGCAGATGAGCGAGGTGGTGGGCCGTGAAGGGGGTCTGTGTAAAAGGCTTCAGGGGCCCGGAGGAGGGAGCGGAATGGCAGAGGAGAGGGCGGAGGAGACAAGCTCTGGGGGGAGCAGGGGATGGGGGCTCTGCAGGCATGTGAGGGGGGCAGAGGAAGCAGCCCAGTGAGCGGAAGAGTGTGGGCAAAGACCCGGCGGCCCAGCTTCCCTGTGCCATCCTCGGGCCTCCCACACTGTGGGGAAGAAGGAACGGGATCGCTTGCTGAGAAGCCCCTGCTGTGTGCCAGGCAGGAAAGCTTGGTGGGTGAGGAGGTGGCCTCTGGACACAGAGGCCTGGCTGGGAATTTCCAGTCCACCACTGACAAGCTCTGTGATCTTGGGAGCACTTAGTTCCCCGGCTATGTTTCCCCATCTGTATAATGGGAATAACAACAGAACCCTCCCCCAGGGTTGTCCTGAGGATTGAAAGGGGTGTCCCACGGAGGGAGAGCTCCCAGGCCAGGGTCCTCCAATGTGAGCGTGCAAACACGTGGCCTAGGAGCTACATACGTGCAGGTCTCAGGGTTCCGTTGCCAGCCATTCTGCCTCTGCCGCCCTGCTGGGGCCTAGGAATCTGCATTTTCAACACACGCTCCCCAGATGATTCTGAGACAGGTGGCCAGAGGACCACACTTTGAGAAATACCTGTTCAACGCATGTGTGCTGTTACGATCATTTATTTTCATTGTCTCGTCTGCTGCTCCGACAGCCCTGCAAAGTCTGAACTGGTGACTCATTTCACAGGTGAGGAAAGGGGTTCAGAGCGGCAAGCTCCAGGTCACACAGCCAGTGATAAGCTGGCATAGAATCTGCACCGGGTCTGTCCACCCCCAAGCCTGAACCCCTCCAAGCAAGATGTCATAGGGCCCCCTCCCCGGTCAACTTATGTCCTGGCAGAGGCCTTGTTATCACACTCCCCAGCCTACCCACACCGCCTCCATTGTCACTTCCCCCTCCAGCTACTAATCAGGTCCCACAGACCATCCCGTTTCCTGCCAGCCCTCGGGCTGCCTCCTTTGCCCCTGATGGTACCTTCCTGGCCTTGTGTCCTCCCGTCACCTCCTCTGCCTCCAGAGGGGTTGGAATCGGGGGCTGGGCAGTGGCAGAAATCGGGCAGGAGACCCTGAGGGGACCCTCAGGGGCACGAGCTTCCCTCCGTGGCCTGGACTACCTCTCTGTGGAGGCCCCATCCCCACCCCCGGGGCACACGCCCGCCCGGATGACCAGCCCCTTGTTTACTAATGACAGGAACAGCGGGGTTTCAGGGCAGAGTCAACTTCCTCCCAGACTGAGATCACAAAGGGATGGTGCCAGGACAAACCCCATCCCTGTCTGCCACCAGGGCTGAGTCTGAGACCCAGCAGGAAGTGATGCCCGGGCCTGGACCAACCTCACAGGCACACAGACCACAAGGGCAGGCAGTCGGCACAGGCGGGTGTGAGAAGTCAGGCTGAGGCACGAGGGACGGAGCCCTGAGCCGGTCCTGGCTTCTCTGTGGCCACCCCAACCCCTGGCAGGAGAAGGCAGAGTTAATCCTGTTGGAGAAAAAAGTGCTGAGCTTTTGTTTGTTCATTCCACGAACAGCCAGTGATGTGCGGCTTCCCGCGCAGAGGCCCGCCTCAGGACCATCCTCCCTCCAGCGTCATCTGCCTTCCCTGCTGCTGGAGTCCCCTCAGCACACAAACATGCCAGCACTGCTTTAAAACAAAACCTAAAAGCCGCCCATCTCTCTGCTCCATTCACTGCAAGTCTGGGGGAAGGAGCTGGGATCACACGCCTCTATTTCCTGATCCCCCTGCACCAGCCACCCCCCTCAGTCCCTCATGTCGACTCCTTTCCCTTTAACCTGCTCTGGTCACAGCCATCAGTGACCTCCCACTTCCAGATCCAGTGGTCAAGTCTCAGTGCCCACCTTTCCCAGGCTGACCCAGCCAACACCCCTGGCTTCCCTCCTTCCTCCCTGGGCTCTCTCCTAAGGAATCTACAAATCTCAGAGGCCCGGGGCCTCCCTCCCTGTAAGCTCGTCCACTGCCAAGGCCTCAGGTGCCAGCCATACGCTCAGGGCTTCCAAAACTCACCTCCAGGCTGAGTGTCTCCAACTGTATCCACCCTGTCTCCCACTGTCTCCAACTGTATCCACTAAATCCACCCCTGCCCCCAACTGTATCCACCTATATCCAACTATCTACCTCCATCTCCAGCTGCCAATCTGACATGCCACTTGGGTGTCTAAAAGCCATCTCAAACTCAACATGCCTGGAACAGGGAAATCTTTATCTTCCCCTCCCCCCAAAATACCCTCCCACTCCATTCCGCATCTCCACACCAGTGTCCACTGACTTAGTGCCCCTGGGCAAGGCTCTCTCCCTCTCAGGTCTCTGTTTGCCCAGCTGTATAAGAGAGCCAGTTCGGGACTTCCCAGCCATTCATCCATCCATGGAAAAACAGGGGCAACTAGGCAAAGATTCCCACTACCTGCCCTGGGAGATTCCAAATCAGTTGGACTGGGGTGGGGCCCCGGTACCTGCAGTTTGTAAAACCTCCTCTTGTAACTCTCATGATTCACAGAATCCGAGCGCCTTCTGCCCGCAGCTTCTTGGTTCTAACGGTCCCTGGTCCTGCCTTCAGCTTCCCCATCTTCCACGCCCCTCTTGGACTCTTGTTTATCTCAACAGCCATGTGAGGCTGAGGTTATATTATCCCCATTTTACTGAAGAGGAAACTGAGGCTGGGGTGGAGGTGCATGACTGGCCCATCAGGCACCTGGCTCAGCCTGATATTCCTAAACCCAGACGGCGCACCCCTAACCCCCAACACCCAGGCTGGCACCTTACAGCTGGAACCCAGGCCCACGCCCACCGGAAGTCAATCCAGTTCACAGACCCAGGAGCTGCAGCCTGTTCCCATCTCCTACCCACCCCACCGCAGGGGCCCCTGAGGCCTCCCCAGCCACTGCAAAGTCTGCCCCTCCCCCAGCATGTCATGGAGTCACCTGGGAAAATCTGGCTCTGGGCCCAGGGTGACCCAGGCTGGATTTCTGGCTGTGCTACGCCCCAGCTGAGTAGACAAGCACCTTAAACTTGCTGAATTTTTAGTGTCATGAGCTATAAAGTGGGGGTGACGGCACCTGCCCTCGGGGTCACAAGGAAGATGAACGAAGCCCCTCGGCAGGTGTTGGGCTCAAAGCCCCAGAGCTGAGGCCTGGGGTTTGGGCCCGAGTTAAGCGTCCCGGCCAAGTCCAGGGCTAGGCCTCCATGGGGACAGCCCAGCGGGGCCGAGGAAGCCGCCCACCACGGGGCCTGCCTCTCTGCAGCCAGCCCGGCCCTCACAAACGAACAATAACAGGAAACCATCCTTGGTGGGGGTGGGGGGGTGCACATGGGCCAGGGCCAGCTGGAAAACCTGAAGGGGCGGCGGCCAGGCCTCCCTCACCGCCGGGTGGGGCTCCCCTCCAGAGGCTGTTGGCCGAGCTCTGCACAGTTTCACGGCACGCTCAGCCCTGGCCGGACAGCCAGACGGAGCGGACACGCCTCTCAGCCCACAGGCAAGGTGAGTGAGGGTCCTTGACTTCCCCATACGTAGAATGGCCATCATCGGCTCCCAAGGAAGCGCCACTCCTTGGGGTAGACTGGGTCTCCTGGCTCACAACAGAGCTGGGAAAGGTGCGCCCAGGGGTGGTGCCGCGGACACGAAGGGATGTTCTCGGGGAAGGGGTGAGCTCGGCTCTCCCACAGGTAGACTCCCAGACTCAAGGGCCCACTGGCTTCTGTGGGTGCTGGGCTCAGATGCTCAGAGGGCAGGATTCCGCCTGAGTCGCCCAGCATGCCAGGGGCAGAGGACTGGCACCCAAGTGGTGCCCCTTCCCCCACGAGAGAGGATTTACCACGGATGACATCATCCCATCCCCTCGAAGGCTCTGTGCTGGGATTGGGAGAGGAGCCCTGGAAGGGGAGCTTGGAGCCTCGCCCCTCCCTGTCAGCCACTGCCCCCATTTTCAGTACAGGCAAGCTGAGGCTTGACTCTGGGCACCTGAGGCCCTACCTGTGGAATCCCCGCCCCTCCTTCCCCAGACACCGTAGGGGCTGGTTACGAGCTGCGGAAGCTGTAGTTTTTCTCCCCCAAAACCAAGGTACCCGTAGATTGGGGCCCAAGGGACCCAGCAGCCCTCATAATTTTAGAGAAGTTCCCCCCAAAGACTTGGAGGCAGGCGGTCTAGGGTGAGAGCCGTCCTGGATACAAATCCCAGCTCTACCACTCGCTTCCCGCGTGACTTTGGGAAAATTACTCAGTGTCTCCAAAACTCAGTTTGCTTCTCTGAACAATGGAGATGGCGATTCTTTTTGCGGTTCATCATGAGACCTGGAAATGATGTCTACAGAAGGCTCTGAAGCACTGGAGCTCACTACTTTATATTACCAGCAAGCCGATGAATTAGATACAGCCTTTCTCCATTTCTCAGTTGAGGCAACTGAGATTTGGAGCAAGAACTCGTACCCCAAAGCCCAGGCTCTTTCCAGAACCATGCAGCTTCTCATGTGCCAGCCTCCTTATCTGTAAACTGGATAAAAGGGTCTTTTCATGAGGCAGTTAAAGGAAGCGATATACACACTTGGCACTGGGAACGGATCGTAGGAGGGGAGCTTTAAGAAATCACAGCTGAATTTACCTGCCACCCAGAGCTGACCATGGCTTGAGTGTCACAAAGGTTTTGACCCCTGAGGTCGGTCAGTCCCCAGTAGGTGAGAGATGCGTCAGCTCATCCTCCAGCGAGCGCTCTGGGCAGCTACTCCAAGCCAAGCACTATGCTTGTTCCTCACCCCCACCCCATGGACATTTCTGCCATGGGTGGTGGGCAGACAGGATCCTGACAGGAGACGAAGGGCATTCCAGGGGAGGCAGGGAGCCTGGGCAGCTCATTGGACCTGGAGAGGCCAGTGCAGCCAGAAGGTTTTCAGAGCAGGGAGTGGCAGGAGGGCCAGTGATGCAGAAGGCCATGAGTAAGTAGCAGGACCGAGAATTTTGGTTCATCTTCAGGTGACCAGGTGATGGGGAACAGCGGGACCCTCCCATCTGGCCTGAGTCCAGCCATGTGTGGGTGCCAGCCTCGAGGTGATCAAGGGGCCCAGGAGCTTCTGCGCCCCCAGGCAGCCCTGCTAATTCTGGCTTCCAGTGGTGAGGGGGTAGGCGAGGGGCCCACTGGCCTTGCAGGGGTTAAGCTGCCCACCCTGCAGTCTAGACCTGAGCGATTGTGCTGCTGAACAAGGGCCGGACATGGGAGCAGGAAGCTGGAGGGGCCATGCTTATTTTCTCCCATAGCTGGATGACTCACAGCTCTGCTGCTGCCTCGGGGATACACAGTGGACACACTGGCCACTAGCTCAGGGAAAAAAATCTTGAGCCCCTTGCCCATGGGATCCATCCCTTACTACTTCCATCACCTCTCTGCACCCCCTCGGCATCCTTGAAGCTACTAAAAGAATTCCCATTTGACAGACACGACCACAGAGTCTGAGAGAAGCTGAGCAGCCAGTCCAAGGTCACACAGTTACTATGAGGTGAAAGCAGGATATGAATGAGGCCAGCCCCTTCTGACCCCACTGCCCTGTCACACTCCATAGGGAAGCCTGGAGAGGGGAGAAGCAGGGGAGGATTGAACCTGACAGTTCAAGCCACAGAAGCAGGCACCAGGATGAGCCAGGAGCCCAATGATCCTGGGGGAGGAATGTTCTAGGAGACAACTGCTGCCCTCAGTAGCTTAGCTTCTGGCTGGAGAGATACTGACAAGACCATCGTAACCCAGATCCAAGCTGATGTTGGGTGGAGAAATCACAGAAGACTCCCTGGAGGAAGAGCAGGAGCCCCAGAGGATGCTGGGAGGTCTTGGGTCTGCTCTCTGAGCTTCAGTCTTCTAATTTCTCCAGGGCAAGGGATGGACCACATAGTCTCTAAACTGATTCAGGGACCTCCAGATTGTCTGCCACAGCATAACGATCAGATTCTGGCAGGTGCAGACACTGGGAGGAGGGGGAAGTAGGGCCCATGCGGCTGGGCCAGGAAGGCAGTGAATGAGATTTCCTTCTAGAGGAGAACAGACAGGAGCAGGAGGTGGGCCCAGGGCAGAACCAGGAAATGAGGTCAGGTGTGAGTCGGCCAGTCAAGCCCACAGCTGCCAGGCCAGGCTGAGCGGGTAGGTGAGGGTTGAGACACCCACACATTTACTAAGCACCTACTGTGTGCTGGGCTTTGTACCCATGATCTCATTCAATCCTCCATTAGAGATGAGGAAGCTAGAGCTCAGAGAGGGCAAGGAATGGGCCTAAGGCCACACAGCTCATGAGCAAACAGGCAAGTGTGTGAGACTTGTTGCCGCCAATGACTTCCTCAGAGCCCCAGGCAAAGTCAGAAAGCCCAGAGGAGGCTGGAAAAGGCTCTCCCAAGGGTGGGTTTTCTCTCCTTCAAGCTTTGAGCTGCCCCATTAGGAGATAAGGGAATGACCCTGAGACCCCAGGACAAATTTGTTTCGAATCGTACACTAGGTCTGGTGAGTTGGTTGTATCTAGCTCAAAGACTGTATTGAGGATTCAGGGGCTGAGTTCAAGTTCGGTGGGAAACTAACACTGTAATTGATTACTGATGTCTGCCGTGAGTATGTGAATGGCAACCCATGATCTCTGTTTTGCCAGCCCTGTTTTGCACACGGGTGTATGTTCATCAGGGACCCATAAGAAGGATAATCTGACAGTCCTCAAAGGATCAAAATCCTAATGGTGGTGTGCCTGACAAAGTGATGGGTCATTAGAGATGCTGTATGGTGACAGGAGGAGCTTCTCTGAGTTCTGTCAACCACTGTATGTGCTCTGACCACCCAAGGTGTTGTAGGCAGATTTGTGCAGATTTGTTTTAAATCCTCTGAGGAAGGAGGGAAGGAGTGCAAGATCAGAGCTGGAGACGGAGGCAGGCTGACAGACAGCAGTAGGGACACCGACACCTCAAGGTCCTCTGGGCCTTGAGTTCACGCCGCTGGATGCTGGGATGAAGCGGATGCCTGGTCAGAGACACTCGCGCCAGCAGGCAGAGGCTGCGCTGGAGCGGGAGCCAATCAGAAGACCTTGTGGGGGGTACGGACTGGGGCTTGAAAAGAAGCAGAGCACTCACCCAGGGGCCACAGCAAGGAAGGGCATTCGGGCAGAGGGAACAGCCTGTGTATTCCATAAACGTCCAGTTCTCCTCGAGGCTGGGTGGGGCAGGGAGGTGAGGGAGAGGAGAACCAGAGGGGTGGGCAGGGACACTCCGTGCTGGGTCTTGAATGCTGGCTCAGGAGCTAGGCTTCACCCTGCAGGGTGTGGGGAGCCAGGGAGGAGCGGTCAGCAGGGGAGCAGCGTGGGCAGCTCTAAGGGGAGCTGAGGGAGGGAGGCTGTTGGCAGAACCCGAGGGGAGAGGATCGGGTCTAGGACCCGCAAGAGCAGGTCACAGGGCTGAACTGAGCCCCAAACCAGGATAAAGCCCCAAGGGGCCAGCTCATAGCTGCCCGGCCCCACGGCCCCTGGGGACTCACCCTTCATCCTCCCAGTGCCGGTGATCCCTGAACGAGTTTGGGGGTCACTGGCTCCAACCTCGACCCCAGACTGAGGCTCGAGGTGTGGAGTGGGAGGGCGGTGGGAGAGCCGCCCAGGGCCACACAGGGGGCAGGGGCTCTAGCGCCCTCACCCCCACCCCTGCAGGTTCTGGGCCTCTCCTCCCACCTCCTGGCCCCTCATCCCTGACCCAGGGCCTCTGGGCTGCAGCCCAGAGCCTGCAGGAGGCTGGGCTGGGACTGAGCGTCCAGTCCACCCTCCGCGGCTTTGCCTGGGGCCGGGCTCTGCTGCCAGGTCTTGTCCTAGCTGCTGGCGGGCTTGCTGGGCGGGAGAGGGGCCAGCCCCGCAGAGAGGAGACTCTTCGGGGGACAGGGGTGTGTGCTTGTGTAGGCAGCACGTTTGTGTGTCCGTGTGGCCTGAGGATGTCATGTGTGTATCCCTGACCTGGAGTCTTCCTCTACCCCACCCCCAAGGGCCCTCCAGTCTGCTCAATAAACGCCCAGACTTAGCCCCTGAAACCTAAGGCTTGAACAGGGTCGGGGCAGAACCATCCCGGCCGGGGGCGTTTGCCAGGCTGCCCGCTGAGCAGCTCCCAGCTGGCCCAGGCTTCCGAGGGCCCATTTAACTACAAAAGGAGGAGCCCCAACCCGCCCCCCTTCCATCTCCCTCTGGGTCCCCCTGGCTCCTTCTTTTAAAGAGCACAGAGCTGAGCGGACCTCACAGCCCCTTTGAAAAGGCCAAACGCCAGTGACAGAGGGGGTCCTGAGAAACAGACCAAAGGGAGTTTTGCCTACTGTCTCACAGCAGATCAGAGAGAGGCAGGATTCACTGCTGGGCTGAGACCGTCCGAGAAATCAGGGCCCTCCCCTCTCTGCCCTCTCACATCTTCCTCTACGCCTCCATCAAAGCACCACAACTTGAAACTGTGTTTTTTATCAAGTGGTTAATGTCTCTACACAAGGGTGCAGCCTGTGTAGGCTCCCCACTTGTAGTTCAGTACCTGGCACATAGTAGGTGCTCAATAAATGTTTGTTGAATGACTGTATAACCTCCAGGCTCTAGAGAGAGCTTCAGAGAAGTGGTGACATGTGACCTAAGTCCAGGCAGAGGTGAGAGAACGGCAAGTGCAAAGGCCAGAAGCTGTGACCAGGCCTGGTGGGTGTTACCATCCCACAGGCTGGGGCTCCTCTTCGAGGCTCACCAAGCAACACCCCCCCTTTTTTAATTTTTAAATTTATTTATTTATTTTGGCTGCACTGTGCAGCATGCGAGATCCTAGTTCCCCCAACCAGGGACTGAACCGGCGCCCCCTGCAGTGGAAGCACGGAGTCCCAACCACTGGACCGCACCCTTGAGACCCAGACAGGGAACTGGAGAGGAGCAGAGGCACACAACCTCTCCAGCCCCCGCCAACTTGGCTCAGCTTTCAGAGCCAGTCCTCAGGCCCAACCCAGGCATCTAGGTTCTGAGCTCAGTGGTCTCACCCATTGTGGACACAGACCCAAACCCAGGAGTTCTCCAAGGCCTTGCCCTCTGATCCGGGCATGACTGAGTCCAGCCATCCCCCAGATGCTCTGAGGTTCCTCTGCCCCTTCTCCTGGGCTCCATGCCCATTACCAGGGGCCTGGGCCACACACTCTGTCCTCTCATTTTGGGCCCCCTGGACCTTCCCAGACTGACCGAGGGCACAGAGGGCCCACCCTCATCCATCAGTGCATTTGGAGCTGCCCCCAAAAGCCTCTAACACAGCTCCAGGGACTGAGCATCATCACGGATCCTGGGTAACAGGGACACAGGCCAGCACCTGGCCTCTGGGTGCCCAGCAGGCACGTCTGAGCTGCCGAGCGAATCCCCTCTCCCCCATGTCTGTTGTCAGGAAAGGCCCCGGGGCTACTCAGCTGGGCATTTCTGAGCACAGAAATCAATTCCAAGATCCTCAGGCCCACTACACATCTGTGGTACCGCAAACCCAACCAGCAGCGGCCTGATCTCTCCAAAAACTTGGTGAGAGCAACCAAGAGACGTGACTCCTACTTATAGGAAAGTAAAGGGCTAAAATAAACCTGACCCCAGCTGTGCTCTGACCACACCTCCAGAGGTGTGGCCAAGGGAAATTCTGTTTCCCGCTGTGGGTCCAGCAAATCCTGCCGGCTGACTTCCTCTCCAACAGCAGGAGGAGGAGGAACGATTTTTCGATTTTTTGACAAAACCCTTCCTCTCAGCCCCCATTTACGTGGACAAATTTCTAACACAAAAGGCAAAAGACACAAATAAACATGGCTTTTCAGATGGAAAAGTCCCTCAGGACCCTCTGAGATTGGGTGTAGAAGGAGCCCAGGATTTAGAAAAAGATAAATCTGGGTGAGGGTTCCAGATCTACCACTTACGAGGTGTTTGGGTCTGAGCCTCAGTTTCTTCCTCTGTGAAATGGGGATGATAATTCCTACATCCTGAGGACAGTGTGAGAAGTAAATGAGATTTCATCTATGAAAGTCAAACATGGAGAACAGCTGCTTATTACTACTATTATTACTACCATTATTATTATTATTATTACATGTTAATGTCACCGCAGAAATAGAGAGAGAGTGGCATGATGGAAAGGCACTATTCGGGGTGAAAGGCAGCCTAAGTTCAAATCCTGGCTCAACCACTCGCCGCTGTGTGACCCAGCAGGGCTCACTCCACCTCTCTGAGCCTCATCTGCAAAATGGGATCACTGACAACTACCTGGCAGTTTGCAAGGTTTAAGCGAGATACGGTTTCAGTGTGCCACTGAGGAGGTGTTTCAAAGAAGAGACTTCATGAAGGAAACACTTACAGAGCTGTGAGCTCAGTCAAGGGAACAAACGGGATGTTGAGTCCTGCAGAGACCAGCAGCAGACCACCGCAGGACCAAAGGGACAAAGAGGAGGGAAGGGTGTTTCCCGAACCCAGTGAGGGACGGATGGGAGCCATAGAAGCTACCGGGATGGAGAGGTGCAGCCACAGCAGTACAAATGAACCAGAGCAGACAGCAGCAGGGAGGAAGTACCCCAACTTTTCTCCTCCCATCCTCAGACACCTGCTAGAGCCCCCACTGGCCAAACACCAGAACCTCGCGCCTGTAGGCCAAGGGTCAGTCCCCTTGACACAGAGCAGAGGTCAGGGGAGGGGTGGGGGAGTAGATTCAGCAGGGTGGGGACCTGCAAATCCCCCAACCAAATGGTTGGGTGTTCAGAAACAAGAATGGTAAGCTAACTACTCAGTAGAGCAAAACAGAGTGTCGGTGAGGATTCATACGTGCTTGGTTTTATTCTTAGCTACTTTTTTGGCCATGTTACAAATGTTTTTTTTAATTCAGGCCTGAAAACAACCCTGAGAGGTAGACACTAGTGTTCCCATCGTACAGATGACGAGACTGAGGCTCAGAGAGGTAAAGAGTCTCGCGCACGGTCTCAGAGCGGCAAAGCAGCACAACTGACATTCTCTAAACCACAGACCCTGGAATCACAGCCATCACCCTGCTCTGTGTGAACCCAAAGAGGAGAGAGCCATGTGTCAGGTGTGGCTGGGCCTTGGGGAAAAGGGAAGATGTAGACAGGGCAGGTAGAAAGCCATTCTCCAGGAAGGGAGGGAAGCTGTGATTTGAGCCCAGCAATGGGACCTGGGTGTCAACCCTGGGACCAGCCCCAGGCAGTGCTGCAGTGGAAGATGCCCAGGGATGCATGAGATGCAAGGTGAGGACCAGGGATGGCTCCCCAGAGGAGGGCATTTGGGCTTAATCCTGGATGACAAGTTCATGAGACAGAGAAAGAGGAAAGACCTATGGGGCTGTCCTGGGCCACTTCTCCTCCCTCGCTACCTGTCCTCCTTCATGTTCCAGCCTCACAGTTTGAGCACCAGCCACGTGAA
Organism: Delphinapterus leucas; assembly: GCF_059928025.1. Lineage (NCBI taxonomy): Eukaryota > Metazoa > Chordata > Mammalia > Artiodactyla > Monodontidae > Delphinapterus > Delphinapterus leucas. The sequence goes on from NC_143148.1 coordinate 41,177,744, forward strand.
GGGACCGTCTGTAAGCTGCTCCAGCCCCACCTTCTTCCGCACTCCAGGCCAGGTCTCCAGCAGCTGCTGGCCATGGCCACAGAGATGTTTCATAGCAACTCCAACCTGACACAGCCCACACAGACCTTTTGGTACCACTACCCGTCTTCCGAACCTCAGCAAAGCCCTGCCCCCGCCAACTGCTCAGGCCAAAGACTCGAGAGCCATCCTAGATTCCTCTCCATCCCTCACCCGCTACATTCCATTCACAGCAAGTCCTGTTAACTCCACCTCGAAAACACATCCCATGGCCACGCACCTCTACACCTGGTCTGGGCCACCATCAACTCTCGCCTGGATGACAGTGACCTCCCCTGCTGGTCTCCCCTCTCTCCCAGCCCGTCTCCTCACCTCAGCCAGGGATCTCTTCAAATCAGATCATGTCACCTTCCCTTGTGCTTAGGAAAAAGCTCTCTCTAGGCTGCCCTGTACAACCCAACTGCATTAGTTTCCTCCAGCTGCTGTAACAAACCACCCCAAAGGTGGCTGGCTTGAAACAACACCAATTTATTTATTTATTATAGTTCTGGAGGTCTGAAGTCCGAAATGGGTTTCGGCGGGTGAGAATCAGGACTGTTTCCTTCTAGAGCCTCTAGGGGAGAATCTATTTCCATGCCTTTTTTGACTTCCAGAGGCAGCCCCCATTCCTTGGCCCGGGGCCCCGCAGCACCCCAACCTCTGTTTCCATCATCACGTCTCCTTTCTCCTGAGTCTGACCCTCCTGCCTTCATCTTTTAAGGACGCTGTGATTGTACTGGGTCTATCCACATAGTCCAGGATAATCTCCCTATTTCAAGATCCTTAACTTAATCCTATCTGCTGAAAGTCCTTTGCCAGGGAAGGTAATATTCACAGGTTCCAGGGGTGAAGACATGGACACCTTTGGGGAGCTGTCACTCAGCCTACCATCCCGACCTGGTCACCTCTTCTGGAGCCCCCATTGCTCATCTGACCCAAGGGCCTTCTTTTGGCTCTTCAAACAAACGAACCGTTTTTCTACCTCAGGGACTTTGCACTTGCTGACCCTTCTGCCTGGAATACCCTCCCTTCCCCTGGCATTCCTAGGGCTGACACTCCGATGTTGGCATGAGTATCATCTCTCTGACAGGCCTCCCCTGGCCTTGAAGTCCCAGCCAGCTGCCCCCTCGCCCTCTGCTGTGTCCCCCAGTGTAACTCCCGGAGAGCCTCTGGTCAGCAGCTGATGTTCTTCCCCATGTACTTATTTTCCTGGGGTTCCCACGACAGCGTGCACTCCCCGGGGACAGGTCCTGTCTGTCCCGCTCACTGCTGCACCCCAAAGCCTAGCACACAGTAGATGCTCAATACGCATCCGCTCAGGGCGTGGCCTCGTATCTTGTCCTGCCCAGGGGCCTGAGAACTTCTCTCTCCCCATTTCTCAGTTTCACTTCTATCTGTTTTACTTTTTCATTTTTTGAGTCACTTCTCACTTGAGGGAGGAAGAAGGGAGCAAGACATGCAGTTCCTTTTGAGGCAAAGAAGGAAATGACCCACCGGGCCTAAGCCCAGCGAGGCTGGCCAGGGGTCACAGCTGCCACCTCCCCTGAGTCAGGACCAGCTTCCTGGCAGAACTCTCAGCTCCCTGAGCCTTTGTTCACTGCCTTCCTCCGGCCCAGAGCAGCTGCCCTTTTCACAGCCCACCTCAAAGGGCACCAGGTCTCCTCCAGTCTGACCACCTCATTGAGGACTGAGGGAACTGGGACCGGAAGCCTTCCCAGGCACATGGCACCTGCGTTCCAGGCCCGGCTAATGCTCTGTCCCAGCCAAACCCTGCGAGCCCGCTTCTGCCTGGGCCAGTAGCCGGGGGCCACAGGGATGCTGGATGCTAAGCTCAGCAGGCCCACAGGCCAGTCTGCACACACACCCCCGGCCCTCACTGAGGACAGCCTGGCGCCAGTGTCTCAGAGGAAATGTTACTAGAGTTTAGAAACCTCCTGTGCTGTGCAAAATCCAGCTTCTCCCTGCGGCCAGGGCGGGCGACAGCCAGGGAGGTGGCCTCCCATCCAGCACCCAGTGGCTCCTTGCCTCTCTCCAGGCAGGAGCCCTGATTCTGACTCCCACTCCCACCCACCAGCCTTCTTCCTCTGAACCATCCCAGGAGCCACAGGTCAGTGACACAGGGACCAGCAAGGGTAGACTGATGGGGTCAAGGGCTGAGAGGGCATAGTGACAGCTGAGGTCACAGCCTCTACCCACCCTGGGGCAGTGAGACAAGCCCTCTTCCTTCTGGAATTCAGGATGAAGCCAGGCCCTGATCTCTGGGTGACCCCAGATCCCCCTCCAGGTTGATCCCATGTCCCAAGGGCTGCCTTCATGGGGGCAATCACATGGGGTCTTGTGCTTAAAAGGACCCCATGCTGGATTTCACGTTCTTCCGTCTCTGTCCTGAAATTCTTAGTAACTTTTGAGAAAAGGACCCCATGTTTCCATTCTATACTACGCCCCACAAACTACGAAGCTGGTCCTGCGAGCCCAGCCTCTCTACCCACCACCCCATCCCACGAGAACCCCTGTTCTCGTGACAGCTCCTAGGCTAATCACCAACTGTGAGCGCTGCGTCTGGTGAGGGCCTGGCCCTCTAGGTCACCACATTTGGGTTTCTTAAGAGCCTTCTAAAGACAACATCAAAGCAACACTGCCACAGGGGCTCTCGGACTAGCCGGGGGGCATGTTTGTTCAGAGGAGTCTTTAAATCCCACCACACAGTAGCTGCTAGGTCAAGAGAGGGCAGTAGGAAGAGGCATGAACTTTGGGGCCAGGCCGACTTGGTTTGAGTTTGACTCTGAGGCTTCCCGTCTGGGTGATCTCAGAAACGTTACTAAACCTCTTCTTCCTCTGCTCATCTATAGAGTGAGGGCCACAATTATACCCACCTTTTGGCTTACTGGGAGGATTAAGTGCGATAACACATATAAAGTGCTTGGAAGAGTGTCAGGCATTCAATAGTTATTGATATTTATTTTTTGGTACTTATGATACTTATTGATGACACTTACTGATAAATGTCAGCTGCTGAGGTCAGACACCTGGGCTTTATTCTCAGCCCCACCATTTACTCCACTGTGAACTTAACTTCTCTGTGCCTCAGTTTCCCCGTCTGTAAAATCCAAGCTGGGTGTCCACTGCACAAGGCTTTGGCAGCTACCATCCACATCAGCATTGCTCTCTCCTCCAGGAAACCTTCCCTACAGCTCTCCTCTAGCCTCCCCTGTCGCCCATGCTTGCTTGCCCAATAGCACACGTGACTCTTAAGTAGGAATTGTTTGTGTCTGGCTTCCCCTCCCAGACGAGGAGCTCCACGGCGGCAGGAAGAGGGTGTGGTTCCGCTAGTCCGAGCAGAGAGTGAAGGATGAAGGGTTAAACAGCTCAGTGCTCCCCGGGAGGTGCTCGCACCCCACATTCCCTGATGGTCTCTCTCCTCGTCCCTCAGAACCGTCCGTCCCGGGAAGATGCAGGTGTTCGTGATGCTGCTGGCTGCAGGGGGCACCTGCCTGGGCCTGCTGGCGGCAGCTGCAGTGGCCGTCAACCCTGACCGACCCAACCCCCCCAGCTCGCTGCCCATTCACCGGCGCCAGAAGAGAGACTGGATCTGGAACCAGATGCACATCGATGAGGAGAAAAACGGCTCACTGCCCCACTATGTGGGCAAGGTAAGGCTCAGGCCCCAGAGCGGGAGAGGCGTGCCGTGGTGGTGGTGGTGATGATAAAGACAGTGACAGGTGCTGTGGTGGCTGCAGGGATGGGGATGATCGTTGCGAGGGTGATGGTAATAGTGGGAGAGATGGTGGAGGTGGCAGATGTCATGGTGGCGGTGACTATGGTGATAGCCAAGGAGAAGGTGGTGGTGGTAACAGCGGTGGTGGTGGTGATGACGATGATGATCGTGGAGGTGGAGGTGGAGGTGGAGGTGGAGGTGGAGGTGGAGGTGGAGGTGGAGGTGGAGGTGGAGGTGGAGGTGGTGGTAGTAATGGTGAGCACAATGGTTCATCTTTCTCGCAGACTTTGGCCTATGGAGTGAGTATCACTGGCAGAAGGGCCACCCCGTGCACAAGCTAAGGAGGGCAGCCTAGCATGGGGGCTCAGGGCTCAGGGCAGGACCAGCCAAGGCTGCCATTAACTTTGCTTATCTGAGAGGTCTGGAAGACCTGAGCAGACTTCTACAGAACTGTGCTGGTGACACGGCTCATCATCCAGGCCACGGTTTGCCATCTCTAGTCGAGGCCTTTGAACCTCCTCAGAAAGCCCTGTCTCTCAGGGTGTTTTGCCCTAGCATTTAGGGCTTTATGAGCTCCAGATCCTAGGACACCCATAACAAGGCACTTGACCCAAGCCTGCCCTCCAGGGCGGTGCCTACGACTCTAAACCCTCATTTCATCCCATTTAAAACGTGTCCATCCTCAGTCACCTTCCTAGAGCTTGGAGCTAATCTGAGGGACTAATGAACTATCTTCCTGTGTCAAAAGGTCGCTGAGGTCAAAACCATACACTCTAATTGAAAGGAATGGCTCTAGGGGCTTCCCTGGTGGCGCAGTGGTTGAGAGTCCACCTGCCGATGCAGGGGACGCAGGTTCGTGCCCTGGTCCGGGAAGATCCCACATGCCGCGGAGCGGCTGGGCCCGTGAGCCATGGCCGCTGAGCCTGCGCGTCCGGAGCCTGTGCTCCGCAGCGGGAGAGGCCACAACAGTGAGAGGCCCGCGTACCGCAAAAAAAAAAAAAAAAAAAAAAAAAAAAGAAAGGAATGGCTCTAGTGGTGGAATTTCACACACAACGACAGGGAGATGGATTAGGTATTTCAAGAGTTTTCAGTGAGGAGAAAAATTCCTTTCCAATGCTTTAAAATCTCACCACGTCAGTTTCTTGGAAGCTAACCAGGGTCAGCTAAAGAAAGATCAGTGTACTGGTGAGAGGAATTATGGTCCCAAGCACAAGGCTGGGCTCTGGGACATGGTCAGGGGGCAAAGACAGACATGGTCCACACCCTCATGGAGCTTGTGGTCTAGAACAGGGTCTGGCCACATGTAAATCAGTGAAGTTAGAACACTCCCTCACACCATACACAAAAACAAACTCAAAATGGTTTAAAGACTTAAATATAAGACATGATACCATAAAACTCCTAGAAGAGAACATAGGCAAAACATTCTCTGACATTAATCACAGCAATGTTTTCTTAGGTCAGTCTCGCAAGGCAAAAGAAATAAAAGCAAAAATAAATAAACGGGACCTAATCAAACTTATAAGCTTTTGCACAGCAAAGGAAACCATAAACCAAATAAAAAGACAACCTATAGACTGGGAGAAAATATCTGCCAATGTTATGACTGACAAGGGCTTAATCTCCAAAATATATGAACAGCTCATGCAGCTCAGTATCAAGAAAACAAACAACCCAATCAAAAATGGGCAGAAGACCTAAACAGACATTTCTCCAAAGAAGCCATACAGATGGCCAACAAGCACATGAAAAGATGCTCCACACCACTATTAGAGAAATGCAAATCAAAACCACAATGAGGTATCACCTCACAGCAGTCAGAATGGCTGTCATCAAAAAGTCTACAAACAATAAATGCTGGAGAGGGAGTGGGAAAAAGGGAACCCTCCTACACTGTCGGTGGGAATGTAAATTTGTGCAGCCACTATGGAAAACAGTATGGAGGTTCCTTAAAAAACTAAAAATAGAGTTACAATATGAGCCAGCAATCCCACTCCTGGGCATATATCCAGAAAATATGAAAATTCTAATTCAAAAAGATACACGAACCCCAATGTTCAGAGCTGCACTATTTACAACAGCCAAGACGTGGAAGCAATCTAAGTGTCCACCAACAGATGAATGGATACAGAAGGTGTGGTACCTATAAATAATGGAATATTACTCAGCCATAAAAACGAATGAAATCTTGCCATTTAGAGCAACATGGATGGACCCAGAGGTTACCATACTGAGTGAAGTAAATCAGACAGAGAAAGACAAATACCATATGATACCTCTTATATGTCAAATCTAAAAACATGATACAAATGAACTTATTTACAAAACAGAAACAGACTCACAGACATAGAAAACAAACTTACGATTATCAAAGGGGAAAGCAGGGGAGGGATAAATTAGGAGTTTGGGATTAACGTATACATACTACTATATATAAAACAGATAATCAACAAGGACCTACTGCATAGCACAGGGATCTATATTCCGTAGGTTGTAATAACCTATAATGGAAAAGATGTATACACACACACACATATACATCACTTTGCCGTACACAAGAAACTAACACAACACTGTAAATCAACTATACTTCAATTAAATAAATACATAAATAGGGGCTGGTAGAACTGCCCCGCCATGCGGTTTTGTAAATAAAGTTTTATTGGAACAGAGCCACACCGTGCACTTAACAAATGGTCGTGGTTGCTTTCACGCTACAATGGCAGATTTGAGTAATTGTCCCAAAGACCATATGATCCACAAAGTCGAAAATTTTTACTATCTGGCCCTTTACAGAAACAGTTTGCCCACCCTGGTCTAGAAGGGCAGCATGTATCAGACAAAGAACCCCACACATGCTGGAGATGGGGGAGCCCTATGGTTATAGAGAAACAGGCCAGAAACGACCCCTAGACGGGGAAGGGTCAAGTCTGGCCTCAGCACCAGAAATGCCATGGCAGATGGCGGTGGAGCCAGCTGGGGAATCTATACTCACAGCCCTGCCCACGGCCCTCTCCACTGCTCACTGTGCCCAGGCCTCCTCTGGCCACCAAGAATGGCTGGGAAATTCAGATCCTTCAGTCTGGCTACTCAGAAGGGAAAGCGCTTGCCCAGGGTCACACAGTGAAACCAGGATAGAGCCCTAGGAAAGCACAGGGTTCCTGACTCCCAACACCGATGTGAACTCTGTGCCCTAGAGGAAAATGCCATCGGCCCATCTACTCCTTCCCAAGGGGATGAGTGTGCCGTGAATCAACCTCCAAAGAGAATGGCTGCCCCCCAACGAATATCCATGGGCTGAGTCAGGGACAGTCAGCGGCAAGCAGGGCCACCGGCATGCCGCCCAGCCCGGACACGGCAGACCTTGGACGGCTCGCCCGAAGTCCTCTGCGCAGCAGGAAGAGCGTCAGGCCTGCCGTCCCCTGCCAACAGTGTGCACTTGGCACCTGGCATGGGGACAGAGGGTCCCGTGCAGTCCCCGCCCTGGGAAGAAGCAACGGTGTCTGGGAGAGGCAAGGACAGGGCTCCAAGGATCACCTCCTGGCTCCAAAGACGTCATCGGAGGGAAGGAAGTCCCTGATTACCAAGATCAGAGCCAGGAGCCTTTGTTTACAGAGCTGTTTGCTGGACAATGGGAGCTGAGTGGCCTTCTGAATCCACAGACATGGGTCAGCATAGCTTTCGGCATTAAGATGTTATATCCAAATATAGAGATAATTTAAAAAAGGGGAGGGCCCCCCAAACCTATAACCGCAGTCTGTCTAATCGTGAGGAAAACATCGGACAAATTCCAATAGGGGGCATCCTACAAAACACCCAACCAGCACTCCTCAAAACTCTCACGGTCATCAAAAGCAAGCAGAGCCTCACGGACAAAGAAAACAAACTTATGGTTACCAAAGAGGATAGTGGGGGGAGTGGGATTAACATCTACACACTACTATGTATAAACTAGGCAAACAACAAGGACCTACCATCCATCACAGAGAACTATACTCAGTATCTTGTAATAATTTATAATGGAAAAGAATCTGAAAAAGAATATATATGTATATTGTGTATATATATATATATATAACTGAATCACTTTGCTGTACACTTGAAACTAACACGACATTGTAAATAAAGTATATTTCAATTAAAAAAAGAACCATGGAGAATCTGAGAAACTGTCCCAGCCAAGAGTAACTTAAAGGAACATGACAACTAGATGTAATGTGGTATCCTGGGTGGGATCCTCAAACAGAAAAAGGACATTAGGTAAAAACTAAGGAAATCTGCACAAAATATGAACTTTAGTTAATAAGAATATATCAATATTGGTGCATTAATTACAACAAATGTACCATACTAATGTAAGATGTTAATAACAGGGAAATTGGGCACAGGATGTATGGGAACTCTCTGTACTATCACCTCAATTTTTCTATAAATCTAGAACAGTTCTAAAATATAAAGTCTATTTAAGAAAAGTTGGAGGGAAGGAAAACAGAAACTCATATCCAAATGAAGTCTTCTTAACACTATTTATTTGATGATACTGAGAAATTATCAAAGATGTTTAGGTGTGAGTCAAATGCAATCTCAGGCAGAATTCCAGTAACAGATCAAAGCTGACTCACGCCCCCTTGCTACTCCTGCCCACATGGATCCTAATGCACCCACCAGAACCAGGTTTGGAATGACCATCCTATCCTAACCCTGAGTAACTCAGACAGGGCCCCAGACTGTCCCTCCTTCTTGACCCCCACTGTCCTCCCGCCCAAGTCACAGGTTCCAGCGCTGGCGCATCACTTCTTGCCTCCTGCCCATCTGTTCATCGTATGTCCCGGCCACTGGGCTTCGGGACCTCCCCACGAACCATCTGCCCCTGCACACCCGCAGCCCTGCTCCAGGATACTTCTTCACTACCTCCAGCTACAGCCTCACCTCTCTCCCGCCCCGCCCACCAAGGGGGAGGAGCCTCACTCCCTGTCCCCACTTCCTCACCTCCCAGACTCTTTTTAAAGCCCTGTCACCCGGGAGCTTCCCTGGTGGCGCAGTGGTTGAGAGTCCGCCTGCCGATGCAGGGGACGCGGGTTCGTGCCCCGGTCCGGGAAGATCCCACATGCCGCGGAGCGGCTGGGCCCGTGAGCCATGGCGGCTGAGCCTGCGCGTCCGGAGCCTGTGCTCCGCAGCGGGAGAGGCCACAACAGCGAGAGGCCCGCGTACCGCAAAAAAATAAAATAAAATAATAATAATAAAGCCCTGTCATCCGGCTTCTCAATCCACCATCCCCTAACGCTGCTCTCACCAAGGGCTCCGATGACTGCACCGCTGCTAAGCCTAGGGATGCTTTCCAGACCTCGTGGGATCTGACCACACCCATCTTGATGCTCCCTCTTCTGTCCTGAGACCCCACTCTCTCTCAGGTTCTCCTCCAGCCTTTCTGATGCAACACCTTCACTCAAGGCTCTTGTTCCAACTGACCCTTAAATGCTGCCCTTCATCAAAATCTCAGCCTCTGCTGCTCCAAACCAGGCCCTGAGAGAAAGAATGGGGTCTGGACTATCTTTATGCTCCCAGGCTGGCACCTTGTAGGCATCTGATTTTTTTCTTTTACTTTATTGAACTCTATTTTTTGAACACCCTAACCACCTATGGGAGGACAATTCAACATGTATGAAATATGATTAGCTTATGTTCCTAACAGCCTCTGTTTCCAAGATTCCATAAATGAAATGTTCAGCAATTCTAAACTTCTAATATCCTTTAATGTAGGCATCTAGTCTGAATAACAGCTAGCATTTATTGAGAGCCTGTGCAAATTGCTTTACACACATTATTTTCCAAGTCTTATTCCTAAGGACACTAACAGTATGTGTAACAAAGAAAAAGGATTCAGTGGTCTAACAAGTACAGGAAATCCTGAGTTAAACAAAGCTCAGTGGAGTTCTTTTCTGCAGAACTATATGTTGTAAATCTCCAAAAAGAGAACATTTTATGCACCATTCCAAAACTAAATGACTGAGACCACTGATGTGCTGATAAATAGTTGACAACTGGCTTTTGAGGGGAAAAGATCCTGTTTGTAGCATTTGCCAATTTCCTTGGTGTAAATACTTTCACCATGTCTGTTGCAAGCGACCAACTTGATGCCACTGAAGGCAGAGTTGGGAACAGATGTGCATTAACACAGCATTATCCAATATTTCCATCATTCAATACGATCAACATAAAAACTCAAGAACAGGGGTGGGATACGGAGGGTGGGAGGGAGACACAAGAGGGAGGAGATATGGGGATATATGTATATGTATAGCTGATTCACTTCGATATAAAGCAGAAACTAACACATCACTGTAAAGCAATTGTACTCCAATAAAGATGTAAAAAATAAAAAAGTTTTTTAAAAAACTCAAGAGAGCATAGTAAAATGTAGTAAAATGACAGTATTAGGAAGCAATAGATTTATAGTACGTTACCTTTGTTTGTTTGTTTGTTTTTGCGGTACGCGGGCCTCTCACTGTTGTGGCCTCTCCCGTTGCGGAGCACAGGCTCCGGACGGCAGGCTCAGCCGCCATGGCTCACGGGCCCAGCCGCTCCGCAGCATGTGGGATCTTCCCGGACCGGGGCACGAACCCGCGTCCCCTGCATCGGCAGGCGGACTCTCAACCACTGCGCCACCAGGGAAGCCCCTACCTCTGTTTTTAATATGATTCATTTAATTGTAAGTTGATATAATTGATTTTTTTAATAATGCCATGCCCTGGCACACTCACACGGGCACACACTCACACGCACACAGCCACCACTGCTATTTCCAGTTCACGGTGCCTCTCCTTTCCTAGATTAAATCAAGCGTGAACCGCAAGAACACCAAGTACCAGCTCAAAGGAGAGTCTGCCGGCAAGGTCTTCCAGGTTGATGAGAGCACGGGGGACGTGTATGCCTTTGAGAGGCTGGACAGGGAGAAGATCTCTGAGTACCACCTCATCGCCCTCGTGGTGGACAAGAACACTGAGAAGAACCTGGAGTCTCCTTCCAGCTTCACCATCAAAGTTCACGATATCAATGACAACTGGCCTGTGTTCACGCACCGGGTGTTCAATACCTCCGTGCCCGAGATGTCAGGGATAGGTACGCACCCGGTCCGTCTGTCTCCCTCTCCCCTCACTCGTCCCTGGCATGGAGGCACCTCTCCCACTGGCAGCTTCACTGCCTGGGGCAGGATTCAGTGAGTTCCGGGCAGCTATGGGGATGCCCATATTGCCACTTTATATGACTCGAAAGGAACTCTGGTCCCTAAAGACTAAGCTCTGACCTGGCCCCAGACGGAGTCCTGACCATCACACACACACACACGTCTTGTTACTCTTTGGAGCCGACGCCACCCACTGCTCTGACTCTCAGGGCTGGCATGCCAAGAGCGTAGCCTTTGCACATGAAGGAGGCCAACTCTTCCACCAAGACAAGGAGTCACCTTTGGGGTCCATACAGGAGTGGAGGGGGGCGGGAGAGGGACACACCTCATCCCAAGGTGTGTCAGCAGCCTGGACCCCAGGCCTCCAGAGGAGACTATTCCTACTTCAATTCTACCCCCAGCCTCCAGGGGGTGCCAGAAAAGGTCTCCCTTCCCCAGCCCTTAGTCCAGGCTCTCTCGCCAGGTCTCAGGACCAGACCTTCCTGTTAAGTATGGGGAGCCTGGAGTTCAAGGGGAAAGAGATGTGAACCCAGCCCTTTGGGGGCCCTTCCTATTCTCTTGTTCTCATGCTTCCAGAAGGAAGAAGCAGCCCTTACTGTTTCTCCCCATGACCTCAGCCACTCACCTCTTCCCTCATTTCCCCCATAAATGAAAACCACCTGTTCTCTTTGCCCTTCATGTTTGAGGGAGCTGGGCCTCCACCACTGCCAGCGCTTTGCCCCCAGGCAGGCTCCTCAGAAAACAAAGCAGCCTTTTCTCCCTCAGGACCTGGGGGAGGGGGGTTCAGGGAACAGCCTGAGCCCCACGGGCCCTCATCTGGGAATGGGGTGAGGGGCTGGCCATCGCAAAGCAGCAACCCTGGATTCTCTCCCCACAGGGACCTCGGTCATCCAGGTGACAGCAATGGATGCAGATGACCCCACTGTGGCAGACCACGCCTCTGTCGTGTACCAACTCCTGAAGGGAGAAGAACATTTCAGCATCCGTGGTTCTGGTCTGTGTGACTAACCCCCCCGGGGGCGGCACTGGCTTGGAGGGGGTGGAGGTGCAGGCACCGAGGGAAGCCCAGTCTGCCAGGTGTCACTGACCACTGACCACTGACCTACACCACCCTTTGGAGGCAGTCGGTACCCTACGTCAAGACAAGGTGGCTGGTGAGGGCAGAAGGAGGCAGACAGGTGCCCAAGACGTGAACTCAGGTCCAGGGGACAAAGTCAGGACCCAAGCACTGACACGAGAGGTGGAAGAGAATGCCGGTTAGCAGCTCCAGCTATGGAATCAAATGGATCTGGTTTCAGAACCCATTTCTGCTCCTCACTGCTTCTAAAGACCTTGGGCAAGTCAACTGACCTCTGTGAGAGCTAGGGCCCTAATCTCAAAACGGGGGAAGCTTATATTCACCTTGTACGGTAGGTGTGAAGTCTGAATTAGGTAACGTATAATGAGCACGTGGCCCATCGTCATTATCCACTCCACGTGACCCAAAAAACTGTAAGGACTGAGTCTTAGGAGCAAGACAGAAGTCCAGGTGGTCAGGCCTGAGGCAAGCCATCTTTCAGAGTGATGGCAAACACACAGCACAACCTACGCTGCACCAAGGCAGCCATCACTAACCCATCACAGCACTCTTCCCACTCTGAGCCTAGATGTGGCCTCAGGTTCTTGCTCAACCCAGTGCTCCAGGTGGCTAGGACCAATACTGGACCGAAGCGTTTGGCCTAGCAGTGCAGGGCATGGAGGTGGAAGGTGGTTCACCCCTGGCTCTCAGTCCTGGCTGCACAGTGAAATCACCTGGGGAGCTCTGAAGCCAGGCGCCCTATGGGTAGCGGCCGGGCATCGCTATTTTTTAAAAGCTCCCCAAGTAACACGGCTCCTGATGTGACACTTTTTGCAGGACTAATTGTCACAGCGAACAAAAACCTGGACCGAGAGAAGCAGGCCAAGTACGAGATCGTGGTGGAAGCACGAGATGCCCAGGGCCTCCGGGGGGAATCGGGCACGGCCACCGTGCTGATCTCTCTGCAGGACGTCAACGACAACTTCCCCATCTTCACACAGTGTGAGCCCCTCCCCTAGGGCCCCGGGCAGGGCGAGGGTTGGGATACTCCAGGCTCCGTGACCCGGGAGCTCTCAGAGAGGATCCTGGCATCTGTCTACCTCTCTCTCCAACCCAGGGCGGGCCTACGTCAGGGGTGTCTTTCCGGTGTTCCCCATCTATGAACACGTTCCCAAGGCTGTCCAACTGCCCCTGCCACGGAGCCCTCACAGGCCAGCAGGGAGTCACACTCCCTGCTGTGTGCCACCGTGTGCCCAGAGTCCCACTACCAGATAGGACCACTTTCACCCAGATCCCATGGGCTCAGGAAAACCCAGACCCCAGCTAGAAAATCCCCATGAGCTGGGGAACAGGGGTTCAGCAAAGCTCCAGAGCCAGGGCTGGGCTCTGACCCATCCACAGACTGATTCTCCCCGCTTTTGACACACCCTGGGTGGGCTGGGGAGGAAAGTCAGATGACTCATCTCTTACAACTCCAATGCTGACGGCTCAGGCAGAGGCTCAGCCACCCCAAGGACAGGCGGGTTTTCCCGAAGTGGCCTCCTTGCGTACGGCACAAGCTCCGGAAGGCAGAGATTCTCAATTGTCAGTTAACAGGTCCCCTAGCAAGGTGCCTGCCATACAGCAGACGCTTGATAACTACTTGTCAGGTGGATGGAAGGACAGAGCACAACCTCTTTGCCTTGGGACACAAAGTTCCAGAGGAATTACTACTACTACTACTACTATTTTATTGTGCCCGCTTCCTGTAACAAAATGTATTGGGATAGTATGGGGACAGTCGCCTCATCTATCTCATTAACCCAGTGCCCTTTGGGGCGCCTCTTTGCATCAGCCAGGTACATGTTTTCTGTGCCTGAAGACATCCGTGTGGGCAGCCCCCTGGGCTCTCTGTTTGTGGAGGACCCAGACGAGCCCCAGAACCGGAAGACAAAGTACAGCATCGTGCAGGGCGAGTACAGGGACACCTTCACCATCGAGCCTGACCCCAGCCGCAACGAGGGCATCATCAAGCCCATGAAGGTTAGCAGACCTGTGGCAGTGACATCAGATGTGGGGTTGGGGGCTCCCGGCTTCCTCAGGACTCAGCCAGGGGTTGCTCCCGGATCAGAGGCCACCAAAGGTGCACGTTCTGGGTCAGTTTGGAGCTGGCCGTGTGCTCGTGGACACTGTGACCCTGGCGCTGGGAAGGGGAGCCAGGACAGAAGGGTCAGTGCCTTAGGCTGGGCTACCCCGGAAGCAGACCTTGAGGCAAGGATTTGGGTGTAAATAGTTTACTTGGGGAGTGATCTCAGGAAGCCCCAGGAGCAGTGAGATGTGAAAAGGAGGAAAGCGAATACAGGCTCCTCAATGAGCAGGTGAACACCATGGGCGAGTGGGGTGCAGTCCCGCTGGGGACATCTGGGGGACCGTGTGGAATATGCCTCAGAGTCGCAGCAGCTGTGGGCTGATTGAGGGCTCCTGGGGGCTCACTCCCCAGCACTTTCTTCCTTTTTTTTTTTAAGATTTATTTATTTATTTAATTTATTTTTGGCCACCTCAGGTCTTAGTTGCAGCATGCAGACTCTTCATTGTGGCCTGCGGGCTTCTCTCTAGTCGTGGTGTGTGGGTTTTCTCTTCTCTAGTTGTGGCGTGCAGGCTCCAGGGCGCGTGGGCTCTGTAGCTGTGGCGTGAGGGTTCCTAAGTGCGTGGGCTCTGTAGTTTGCGGCACACAGGCTCTCTAGTTGAAGAGCGGGACATCAGTAGTTGTGGCACGTGGGCTTAGTTGCCCCGTGGCATGTGGGATCTTAGTTCCCTGACCAGGGATCGAACCTGCGTCCCCTGCATTGGAAGGCGGATTCTTAACCACTGGGCCACCAGGGAAGTCCCCTCCCTGGCACTTTCTGATCTGCCCTGGGCACGGGCCAGGAAAGCCCTGGAAGATTACAAGTGCTGGCAGCTGAAAGCCATCAGCATGTAAGGAAATAGTGAATGCCGTGGGGAGGGGGTGGCCATTGGCAGTGGCTGCTGCTGAGAAAGCAGTTGGACTGGCTGAATCCAGAAGAGGAGGGAAGGTCTGCCAGGGGCACAAACTGCTTCAGAACGGCCATGCAGAGGACTGGGAGGCCAAGGCCAGTGATGACCTGCCTCAAAGGGGACACTCCAGAACCCCTCTGCCTGAGCCAGGCCATTCCTCCAGCAGACCTCTCCCGAGTCCCTCTCTGGTCCAGCCCTGTGCTGGGGACTAGATATACCCAGAGGAGTCAGACGGCCTCCACGGTACCAAAGCTCTCAGCCAGTAGGGAGGACAGACACAGACATAAAGGGTACCCAGGCAGGGAGCAATTACCTGTGTTGGGAGGGGCAGGAATGGGTTCTGAGAGGGCATCTGATTACCTTCAGATTGGCTTCCTGAGGGGTGAATAGGAGTATGCCAAGCGGGCAAGGGCAGGAGAAGAGACTTGAGCAAAGGCACAAAGAAAAGGAATGTCTTTAAGGAGCTGGGGATAGAACCACTAGTCTGTGGTCCCCTTGATAGCAAGACTGTGGCTGATCCACTGGTTGTCCTCAATACCTGGAATTGAGCCACGGTCAGGATACACGGGAGACAGCTGAAGACAGCCAGGCCACAGCCCCTCATCTGTAAAAAGGGGGTCATCCCAGTATGACCTCGCAGGGTTGCTGTGAAAATCACAACCACGTGCTTGGCTCAGAGCAAGTGCTCACCATAGTTTTCCCTTTGCAGCCCCTGGACTATGAACGCATCCGGCAATACAGCTTCACCATCGAGGCCACGGACCCCACCATCGACCTCCGCTACCTGAGCAGCACCTCCACCAAGAACATCGCCCGTGTCATCATCAACGTCACAGATGTGGACGAGCCCCCCACCTTCCAGCAGCCCTTTTACCACTTCCAGCTGCGGGAGAACCAGAAGAAACCTCTGATCGGCTCAGTGCTGGCCGTGGACCCCGATGCCGCTAAGCGGAGCATCAGGTAAGGCGGGTGGAAGGCGTGACGATGGTGATGATCACAACACCACCCAGGCACTGAGGCTCTTAGGCCTGCTGGACTGAGTCCAGGACTCAGAGGGGGAAACTGGCTTCTCCTGGAAGGTACATGGGACATGCACAGAGGCACGACAAGAAGCCCAAGCTCTTCCACTAACCCATGTGGCCAGGTGGAATCTTGCTCTGCCCAGGCCAGCATGGTCCTGGCCATCAGAGCTTCCCGTTGTCTGCTCTACCTTGAAGGGGAGGTACGAGCTCCCACAGGTCCCGTCTGGGGAGATGTGACAGTCAAGAGAGCAGCCAACTTGACATCCATGAAACCCCTTCGCTAAACATGATTTATTACATTTGTCTTCCCAAAACCACAAAAGGAAAAAGTGTTTATTTCACACAATCAAACAACACAAGGATCTATAAAGAAAACATCATAACCCTGATTTCCAGACAACTCATGTTCATGGTGTGCTGTGGTCCTATCATGCCTTTCTTCGTGACCACACAAACATCTACATACATTTATGGTGGATTTGTCCTTTGTTTGTTTGGGGGATTTGATTGTTTTAAAATTTTTTTGGATCATACTATACCCATTTCATCACTACGGCAAGTCCCTCCCTCAGGTGTTTTTTCACTTTATATATCTTTAATGCATTCTCAAACATTCATTCTTCCACGTGAACCATAAAATTCTTCAGTTTTTAAAAAAGCATCAGAATGCTCATGAGAATTGTGTTTATATATCAATTTGGGGAGAGTTAATGTTTCTCTGTTATCAGGTCTTCCTGTTAAAGACAAATGTGTACCTCCATTTTGATCACATCTCATAAGTTTTAGGACAACTGTTTTCATGGCCATTCTATTCTAAATGGTCTATAATGATAATTTTTATTTCTTCATTGATCCAATGGTTTATTTAAGAGACTTTTTTTTCATTTACAATTGGTAGGGCATTTTTTGGCTTTGCTTTAACTTGTTCTGTGATGTAATGCAATTGTCTTCGTGTGTCTTTCTGTCCATTTTTTTCTGGAATATCTAAGCTTTTGCTTTATGTATTTTTTCTGTTCAGTTAACAAAGGTTTATAACTATTCTACCTTCATTATGACTTGTCACTTTCATCCTTATGACATTTTGTCCTCAATTCCATGTTGCCTGATGTAAAGTTTGTCCTGTTTTCATGTTACTATGTTTGCCTGAAATAAATTTTCCAACCTTTACTTTTAATTTTTTCTAGGTCATGGGCAGTAAGTTGTCTCTTGAAACTGGAATGTAATTGGCTTTGCCTTTTTTTTTTTTTTTCCATCTTTACTGGAGTATAATTGCTTTACAGTGTTGTGTTAGTTTCTGCTGTACAACAAAGTGAATCAGCTATATGTATACACATATCCTTATATCCCCTCCCTCTTGAGCCTCCCTCCCACCCCGCCTATCCCACGCCTCTAGGTCGTCACAAAGCATCGAGCTGATCTCCCTGTGCTCTGTGGCTGCTTCCCACTAGCTATCCATTTTACATGTGGTAGTGTAAATATGTCCATGCTACTCTCTCTTCATCCCAGCTTCCCCTTCCCCCCCGTGTCCTCATGGCTTTGCTTTTTAATCTAAACTGAGATGCTTTGTGTTTAACCTATTTACATTTTTCATTGTAAATGATATGTTTGATCTTACTTCTTTTATCTTGTTTTACATTTGCTATTTCTCAAACTTAATTACTTTTTTCTCTTCCTCCATCTTTGTTGTAGAGTCTATTTTTTCATGTTATTTTCTCATAGATATTTGGATAGAGTACATGCATTTTTACTTCTACCAGTGAGATTTACTTCTATCTGTAAAATTTTAAATGTTTTCCTGCACCAATATTTTCTAGTTAAAAATCTCTGTCTCTCTCTCTGTCTGTCTCTGTCTTGTCTCTGTCTCTCTCTCTCTCTTTCTCTCTCTCTCTCTCTCTCTCTCTCTCTCTCTCACACACACACACACACACACACACACCATTGCCTTCCTATATATGATCAAGATATCAATAGTTTAATTTTAATTCCTCCCAAACCAGATTTTTTTTTTACTTTATTTTGAGACACTTGTTAGATGAAGTGAGTTTTCAAAAAAATTTTTTTCAGGACCCATCTTGTGGATGATATACTTCCTGAATCCTTGCATATTTACAAATCAAAAATATTATCAATGTGTCCTAGCATTTAACTTTGTGAGAATGTCTGGGGTGAGTCTGATTTCTCTTTCTTTATAAGGACGTACCTTTTCTGTCTGGACTCTTTTTGGTTTCTTTATATAGCTCTGAAATTCAAAAGTGTCATCAGGATATAGCTAAATATTGATCTCTTTTTAAAATTACGCCTGATATCAATGACTCTTCTATAAACTTGGGCCTTTCTTCAGATCAGGAAGTTTTCTTCTATTATATCTTTTGTTATTTCTTCTGTTCTCTTTGTTCTGGAATTTTCCTCAGTATTAGAAAAATATATATTTGGAATGTTATATATTTTCATCTCTCTTTTCTTCTCTTCATGCCATTTTCCTTAAGAACTTTTCCAATTTTTACTTCACAAATTTAATTTCCTTTCAATCACTTTGTACCTCTTCCAGCCCCTTTTTTTATTTCTTCCTGGCTCTTGCCCAACTATCTTTTCATTAATCACAAAATGCGATCCAAGCTGTGGTATAGCTGATTATAGTGCCACCTGCCTCAACTGTGAAAGTGCTGTTGATGGAGTCTCAAGTACCACCCTCAGCCCAGTGATGGCAACACTGCCAACATCAAAGGGATTATCTCACTACTCTGACTCCCTCTGGGTGGTCAAGTGCAATGAGCAGTTAGAGGAGGAAGGGGGATGGATGCAAGGGACAGATCCTGAAGGGTCTCATCTGTCCTGCTGGGGAGTTTGGACTCAGCAAAGAACAACGGAAAACCTTGAAACTCTCTCCCGTGGGCAGATACTCCATCCGCAGGACAAGTGACAAGGGCCAGTTCTTCGGAATAACCAAGCAGGGGAATATTTACAATGAGAAGGAGCTGGACAGAGAAGTCTACCCCTGGTGTAACCTGACAGTGGAGGCCAAAGAGCTGGATTCTAGTGGTGAGTGGCCCCATTTGCCAGGGGACCTGGGCTCCTCTCCTTTTCAAATCATCAAAATCTATCATTTTGGGTCTCCAGAGGTACTATAAGCACCCGCTGATGCACCACTTGGTTGGGATGCTATAGCGCCTCCATCCCCAAGTGTGGATGGACCAGCTGCATCCACGTCATCTGAGACTTCGTTAGACGAGCAAAACATCAGGCCCCAACCCCAGACTGAATCAGAATCTCATGCACACTACAGTTTAAGAAGCACTGTTCCAAAACAGGCTGCCAGATGTCCCTGTGATGAGAATCACCTGAGGCACCTCTTAACCACAGAGCTTCTCAGATGCCTCCCTGGAGGTTTTGGTCCAGTGCGTCAGAAATGGGGCCAAGGAATGTGCACTGAACGAGTGCCGTGTGGTCGTTTGGAAAAGGCTGCTTTGGAGGGTGTTTATATGCCAGTTAGTGGGCTGAATTCAAAATCTGAAGCAGTTTCCAACTCCAAGACTGTTAGATTCTCCAGAAATTAGGGTAACTGCTGCCAAAGGGAAAGGCAAGTATCGGAGTTGTGCACTCTTAGCCTCTATGAGAAAATCACAACTGTCCTCTGGGAGAAGGATCAATATTCCCACCTCACACAGAGAGCACAAGGGCCCAGAAAGGGGGTGACTTGGCCAGGGCCCCACCGGTGCTACCCTGAAGGGCCCCTGCTTCCTGCTGGCAGCACGTCCCCCACCTGGCAGCCAGGTCAGCTTCAATGGACTCCTGCGTACTGTCCAGATCAGTCTTTGCCCCTTTCTTCCCCATCTAATCTCACTCATACAATTTTTAAATCTTATAGTAATAGTTTGCTGCCCATTTTAAAATACGGAAAACACAAAAAAGGAGAAGAAAATTATACCCTCATATTCCCACCGTACACAGATAATTACTGTTAGCACTGTAGTGTACTTCCTCTGGTCTTTTTACGATATGTATTTTTATACAAGTGAGATCATAATACTTGTATAAATATCATATCCTGCATTTTTACTTAACCTTATTCCAGAATCATTTTCTCATGGTACTAAAATATCTTTTTTAAAAAGACTGTAATTTTTAAAATGTAATTTACCTGGGCATTGCAAACAGCCACATAGTCCATTCTTTTAAACTGACGTAATTTATTAATGCAATCTCACTTAGATCGTTTACCTTTTCAATTATTTCATAATTAATTTATTTAAATTAGTTGGCTTAAATTGCTGAATTGATTTAATAATTACTTAATTGATTTAATTAAAACCTTTAAAAATACACTTCTGTTGTTCACCTTTTCGATTCTTACAACTAATTCTTTAGCAAATATCCTTGTGCTTGAAGCTTTACCCCCTTCCTCTTCCACTCCCTTCGACCAGGAGGCCATCCCTGGTCTCCCTTCCAGATGTCCATAACCCCCTCTTCCTGCAAAAAGAGCACCCCTCCAGGACTCCCATCCATATACATTCTAATCCCAGGGCTGGCACCTGCTGAACCCACTGTAGTGATGAGTCCTTTCCCCTGCAGGGACCCCCACGGGCAAAGAATCCATTGTGCAGGTCCACATCGAAGTTTTGGATGAGAACGACAATGCCCCAGAGTTTGCCAAGCCCTACGAGCCCAAAGTGTGTGAGAACGCTGCCCAGGGCAAGGTGAGTCTAACTCAGGTGGGAGGGCAAGGCAGCGTCCGCCTGGGGCAGGCCGAGGGGCAGCACCTCCCAGCCACGGTCAGCCGGCATTTCACTAAGTTTAATGTAACTTGTACAACAGCCTTGAGGAAAGGTGACATATTCCCCACAGAGGGTGAAACTGAGGCTCAGAGAGAATGTGTAGTGAGTAGATTGGCGGGGAGGTGGTGGTAGAAAGAGTGGCTCTGTGGAGACCATTTAGGTTAGTGTTACAGGTGAGAGGCAGCCACGGTCAGGTCTAAACCCAAAGTCCCTCCCCATCACTGAAACCCCGGCCAATCCAACACCGCTAATGACCGGCCCCCATCTTCCACCCTCTAGCTGGTCGTGCAAATCTCGGCAATAGACAAGGATATAACACCACGAGATGTGAAGTTCAAGTTTTCCCTGAGCACTGAGGACAGCAACTTCACCCTCACGGATAATCACGGTGCGCCTCAAGGCAGTCAGGCTGGCTCTTGGGGGGCTCGGGGACGGGGTTGAGTCTTGAAGTGCCAGGGTCAAGGACCAAGCCACTGAACTGGGGGCAGGCCCTCAGTGGGGCTTTCAAGTTACAGGAGGTTTTGTACAATTCCCACCACATACCTAACTGGTCTGTGCCATGGTCAGGGCCACCCTGGCACACTGCTAAGTCCACATGGCCGGCCCTTCCCCAAAAGATGCTCAGGTTACTGAGGAGCACAGAACAGATATGCGGTGTAGACAGCTTGGTTCACAAACCAGCCAAAGACTCCTTCCTGCGCTCAGCACAACTGCAAATTGCTCTATGACACAGAACTTTGAGGTTGCTTCCAAAGAGGCAAAACTGGACATTTGAAACCCGAAATGCCTAGGATACAGTGTTTTAATTTGGCTACAATGACTACTTACCAGCAGGTGTCCTCGGGACAGGATCTGGTCCACCAATCACAGCCTAGAGAGCCCTGTGATGTCAGTAGCGGCCAATCAGAATTTCTCATGTGTCAGCGCTGAGTTGACTGAATTCCAGCCAAAAGCAGACAGGCTTCCATGGCTTCTGCACCTTCCTGAGAAAAACACAAAAAATCCCCCTTGGGTCTAAACAGAACAATCCTTCACCCAGAATGGGGTGGAATCCCTGCCCATCCCTAACTGGCAACACTGTGGTTGGTGAGGATCCCTGTATAGAAACAGCCATTGCCACCTTTGAGGAAGGTCAGGGAGTGGGGTCCCTGAGAGCGAGAGGCAGACCCAGGGGATCAGCCACAGACTCGTCCTTAAGGAGCCTCCTGTGGGACGGGGATGGTGGCTATGATGCGTGGACAGTCAATGACAGACCATTCAACATTCCGCTGTCTTTAGTAGTAAATAATATGGAAAAAATACCCGTCACCCCATCCCCAGTGCCCACCTCAATCCTGCCTCAGAGGAGGGCTGCAATGGAGAAGAAAGCTTAAACACCAACCCAAAGACACCCCATATGTGACCAGGAGACTAGCTTGTTGATCTCAGATTCACTTAGAACATGAATGTCCTGCTACAATATTAAATGACTATAGTGAGAAATCTCTAATTTCCCTCATACAGTGTCAGTGGCCATATTGTTATTATTTTCAATTATAAGAGACATGGCTACTTAATAATGAAATGTAATTGGCTTCCATTTGAAATCTAAAAGATGGCCTCCTTTGCTTTTGGCTTCCTGAGTGTGCCAACCCCGCACAGCTAGGTAAACCCTGGAACAGGGAGTCCCTGGACCCTCTAACCATCATCATCTCCTAGGAGCCAACAAAGGGCAGATTATCCAGCCACTGAATCAGAAAGGCGGGAGAGGGGAGGGGGAAAAGGAAGGAGGAGTGGAGGGGGGCGCTTCTGAAAAGCCAGCATGTTAAAAAATCTCCCTGGGGAATTCTGTACATGGATTGATTGGAGCTGAGAGGGAGAGCCTATGTTTGGGCCAAAGCACATTCTCAATTCCAGCCTGACCAGGGAATCCTCAATTACATATGCAATCATTCCCTCAGTGCCCCAGGGAACTGTGCATTGTTTTTACTTTCTAATGGATTTTCAGGGATAGCAAAAACAGCCTTAGAAGTTAGCCGATGGTAAAAGACTTTTTAAGACTTTATTTCCCCCTGATTGCTCATCAAAGCTTGAAACAATGCGTTAATTAGCTGACAGTCACCTTTTATTGAAGTAGAGTTAGGGGTCAGGCATATCATTTGCCCACAGAAACAGAAAGCAAGGGTTTTACATTCTGGCCAAGTCCTTCTTAGAGGCTAGGTCGAAGCAGCTGCCCAAAACATGCCCTCTCTGGAGGAACAGACCTGCGCTCAAATGGCTAAAACCTGAGGCAGGGGGTGCCAAGGGCAGAGACACAGCCCAGGCAGCACGTGGGCTGGCGCAGTCACCAAGGGCTTCCTGGAGGTGGCAGGCAGCGTGGATGAGAGGATGGGCACTCCAGGCAGCAAAGCCTGACTCCGAGGACTTGGTGTTTCCAGATAACACGGCCAACATCACAGTCAAGTACGGGTATTTTGACCGAGAGCGCGCCAAGGTCCACCACCTGCCCGTGCTCATCTCGGACAACGGGAGGCCAAGCCTCACAGGCACCAGCATGCTGGATGTGACCGTGTGCAAGTGCAACGAACGCGGCGAGTTCACCTTGTGTGAGGAGGCGGCCGCCCAGGTGGGCGTCAGCATCCAGGCGCTGGTAGCTATCTTCCTCTGTATCCTCACCATCACAGGTCAGTGCCCAGGAGGATGGGAGGGGCACTGAGGGGGCTGCACAGGAGAAGGAAGAGGCCAGGGACCCAGGCCCAGCCCCGCTTCCAGGCCCTAGTGCAGGCCTGTGCTAGGTGTAAGCTTCACCTCCTTGGGTGCCTAACTGTGGGGATGGCGGAGGACGGGGGGGAAGAAGGGGGGACTCAAGTCTCCTTCCCCAGTTTAAAATACTTTATATATAACATTCACTCATTCAACTGACATATTTTGAGCACTTATTGTGTGCCAGGCACTGTTCTAGGCATTTATTTATATAAAACCTCTTCTGAGGGAACTCGCCGGCGGTCCAATGGTTAGGACTCTTCGCTCTCACTGCAAAGGGGCCGGGTTCAATCCCTGGTCAGGGAACTAAGATCCCACAAGTCACACCTGCTTTGAAAAAAGAGGATCCAGTTCTTCTTTTGGAGAGAAACGGAAAGTTTAAAATTTCTAGTTTAGATTATCGCCAGTGGTTTTCTTTCTATTTTTAGGATTTCTCCAGACTTGATATCTCTTTTCCTCTTGTTTGGGCCTCAGAAATTTTAGGAGCATTTTAGGCCTTGCCTTAGTTTGGGCTCCCCAGGAAGCAGACCCTGGGACCAGGATTGGGGTGCACATGGTTTATTTGAGAGGCACTCCCAAGAAGCCCCAGAAGGAAGAGGGGGAGTGAGACTGGAAAGGTAGGCAGCCGATCAAGGGCAAGGTGTCACACAAGCTGCCACCATGGGACACTGGGGCTTCTTCTCACTGGAGACTGGGTGGCGGCACTCACAGCCCGTATTTTTCCAACGATGCCCACCAGCTGATGGTGGGGCTCCTCCCAGAGGTGTAAGCTCTGCGTTTCACCTGGGGCAGGGGCTGGCCCTCCAGAGGAAGCCCTTGGGTGGTTAGAGGTCACCCTGTGTACTACAATGACAGGACTGACCGGGGGACACGGTGAGGGACCCGCATCGTCTGCTCCAGGCCTTTCCTGCCAGCGGCTTCCCTGAGGGGCCCCCTGGCAGTGCCCCCACTTCTGGGGCTTCCGTGGCAAAGAGTCCAGACCCAGATTTTCCTCTCAATAAAAATTAGTAATAATGATATACTGGCATCACCACCACACACAGAATTGCACTTAACCTCGTAGCCACCTTATCAAATATAAACAGAGCAGAGGAGTCATCACTTCCATTTTATAGGCAAGGAAACAGAGGCTCAGAGAGGGCATCCTGGCTTTTCTTATGTACGGAACAGTTCGTTAAGTCACTCGAGGCTAGAACGACAGAGTCTAGGGATGCTCTGAGCCTACTTCTAGGAGCTCTCTGCCCCACGTGGTCCACTCCTCCTAGGGGCTGGCAACCGTCATGCAGTCACACACCTCAGAGCTTTGAGCAGGGCCAACATCACACCGCTGCCTGATCATGGGACTCTGGGCATGTCACTCAGCTTCCCTGAGCTCGGTTTGCTCATGTAAAATGGGGTATCAATACCTACTTTGAGTAAAAGAACATGAAAATGTGCCAATACCATGCCAGCATGTACACAGTAGGTGCTCAAGAGTAGCTGCTGCTACTGCAACGGGTGCCATGTCCACCAGCACCGCCAAGACCCATCGTCATCATCATGGCTCAGAATCCCTGCACTCCGAGTTCCAACTCCATCCCTTTCCCCATCTCTGCCCCAACCTCTGGCCTCCTGGCCTTTGGACAAGACACAGAAGGATTTGCCACAGTGGTTAAGAGGAGGGAGGAATTGAGGATGCGGGTAGATGGGGAGGAGAGTGGCAGGAGATGAATGAACTTGAGGGAGGCCCGCTCTGTTGCTCTCCCCCCAGCCCTACTGTGGCCAGGACACCAGCAAGGATGGATCCTGGGTGGGGGGTGGGGGGGTGGAGATGACTCTGGAGTGGGAGTGAGGGTGGACCCACCAGGTGTCTAGACCAAACCAAAACTTCTGCATTGGCCCAGCTGTCGCTGGGAGCTGGGCTGGCCCAGGGATGCCCAGGGAGGAGCGGAGGGTGCAGGTAGACCTCAAGGCGGGGGTGTTGGGGGGAGTCCCCCGGTCTGCTGGGCCATGGCTGACCGCCCTGGCTCGCTCGTTCGCAGTGATCACCCTCCTCATCACCCTGCGGCGGCGGCTCCGGAAGCAGGCCCGCGCCCACGGCAAGAGCGTGCCGGAGATCCACGAGCAGCTGGTCACCTATGACGAGGAGGGCGGCGGCGAGATGGACACCACCAGCTACGACGTGTCGGTGCTCAACTCGGTGCGCCACGGTGGGACCAAGCCCCCGCGGCCGGCGCTGGACACGCGGCCGTCCCTCTACGCACAGGTGCAGAAGCCGCCGCGGCACGCGCCTGGGGCGCACGGGCCCGGGGAGATGGCCGCGATGATCGAGGTGAAGAAGGACGAGGCGGACCACGACGGCGGCGGCCCACCCTACGACACGCTGCACATCTACGGCTACGAGGGCGCCGAGTCCATCGCCGAGTCCCTCAGCTCCCTGGGCACCGATTCATCTGACTCGGACATCGATTATGACTTTCTCAATGACTGGGGGCCCAGGTTCAAGATGCTGGCCGAGCTGTATGGCTCGGACCCCCGGGAGGAGCTGATGTATTAGGGGACCGCGGGCCTCTGGGCCTGGGTAGCTCAGGCTAGTCGGACACGGGCACTGAGCCCTCCAATCGTAGCACTCATGTCCCAGCCTAACAGCCCTTCCTCATGGGTCCCAGAGACCTCACCATCTTGGATGGCAAAATCCAAGTCCCTGAAATGTCCAGGAACGTATTTCAGTGATGGCTACTCCCAAAACGCTGAAAAACACCAGGCTGGTGTTCTGTCTGGGCTGAGACATCCACATAACCCTGTCACCTGCGACCACGGGTCCAACTCAGAGACTTTCTCAGTCTTCTCAAAGCAGATTACGCTCAACTGCCAGGCGGAGGTCTTCCCCTGAGGTCCCTGAACCCCTAGTGGGGGGCGGCTGGGGGGGGGGTCCTGGTGCCTGTCACCTGGAGGCAAGGGGCTGGTTGGCATGACTGTGGGGCAAGACTCTCTGTAGCCCAGTCCCCCAGGAGACTGGGCCCGCCCCCCAGGCCTGCCCTGCTTTAGCTTCCTCACACCCTCCCAAGACCCCCAGCATTCTGCAGCCTCTCCCCAGGCCTGTCAAAAGGAAGGAAGGGCCTCTTGACATCTCCCGACCTTGGGTCTTGAGGTGACCTCGCTGGCCTGCCATGCCTGTAACTATGCTGTACTGGGTACTGAAAATTCATCCAAGGTCAGGGAAATGGCTCGTTGAACTTTAAAGCAACTGTGAATTCATCCTGGAGGGACAGTGGAGACCAAACGAGACCACAGATCATAGGGTGAGGGCCACCTCCACACCCACTCCCTCCAGAGAGGACCAGGAGTCGCTGTGACCCCAATTTGACACTCACGACACCCCTCCAGTTTTGCCTGGGAAGTAGGGCAGATGTTTCCGGAGCAGAAGACCTCTCCCTGCCTCGCCCGGTCACTCATTCATGCTCTTTCTTTTTTCTTTCTCTCCATCTACTCTTGATCTCTTGACTTAGAGGCACTTAAGGTGTGACCCACATCAACTCTGGCCAAAGTCCAAACCCAAACATGACTGCGCAACACAGCTGTGTCATTTGCCTTTACACCTCGTTGTTGCCACATCTCAGGGAACCCCAGCAGGGCCCCATCCCTACAGAAGGCAAGGCCCCTGCTCAGGCCCAGTGGTCACCTGTTCCTCTTCCACCTTCAGCCACGTACGGAACTTTCCACTGCAAACACACCTTAGGGAAGTGGCATCACTCAACGGGGGTGCGGGGAAGGAGGCAAACTCTCTGACTCACCATTTGTCATGGACCGAGGTTCCTGCTCTGGGCAAGGCCCCTCAATTCAGGGGACTGTAGATAACACTGACTTTTTATTTTTAACCAATAACAAGTTTTTCATATATTTTTTTTTACTAATAATACTTATACATTTCTAGCTCTCACAAACATATAGAATAGGGTTTTTGCATAATAAGCAGGTTGCTATTTAGGTTAACAATTTTAATTCAGGTTTTTTAGTTGGATAAACAAATTCCTGTAACCTTCTATTTCCTATCATTGTAGTAATTGCCCTAGTGATAATGACTATATATATATTGGCTACACTGGTGCATGGGACATACTGTATTTTTTTATAACTAAATAAAGAAAAATCTTGAAATACTTCTCTTTCTAGAGCTGAGCGAGCTCATGTGAAACACAAGCACATACACCACCACCATCATCACAGGAACCCAGGGTGCAAGGCGACATTTGCAGTCAGGATTTCAGAAACACACTGCAGGAAAGTGATTGCAGCAGAGGGACACCTAGTCCATCCGGGTCTCCTCTCAGAGCCCCATGCCTTCCCTCAGCCTCTGTACGCGGCCCCCAATCCCACCCCGACTCTACACAGCAGGCAGGGCCTCTGGAAGCTGGAGCTGCCACACATTTTCCAACTGAGAAATGAACCAGACGAGTGATATACATCAGCAGTGAGGGAGGAAATCAATCTAATTAGCTGGTTGACAACAGTGATTGAGCGGCTGGCATTTAGTGGGGTGTGTGGACCCCAACATTGGGGTCCTGCCTGGAAAACCTCACATCCGAAAATGAGAACAGGAAGCCTCTTTGCCAGACTTAGGACTTGAATTGGGTAGGTGGGAGATGAAGCTCACTGCAGCAAGGCCCCCGCTCCTTCGTTTCCTGCAGCATTTCCGGGGCAGTGTGACTCCCAGTGATGAGATTTTGCAAACTGTGCTCTGGATGAACACTTTCCTGGAGCTCTCAGGGGGCAATTTGTCTTAATTCCAATTTTGCTCTAATTTCATTGGGATTTCTTTTTTGAGCCATTGGTTATTTGAAACGTATTGTTTAATTTCCAAACATCTGTGAATTTTCCCAATTTCCTTCCATTATTGATTTCTAATTTCATTCCACTGTGGTCAGAGAACATAAGTTTTATGATTTAAATCCTTGTAACTTTACTGATACTACTTTTATACCCTAACATATGTTTTATCCTGAAGAATGTTCCATGTGCACTAGAGAGGAATATGTATTCTACCGTTGTGATGGAGTGTTCTATAGTGGTATGTTAGTGTTGTTCAAGACTTTTATTTCCACACTGATCTTCTGTCTAGTTAGTCTATCAATTATTGAAAGTCTAATGCTAAAATCTCCAGCTATTACTGTTGAATTGTATATTTCTCCCTTCAACTCTTGTCAGATTTTGCTTCATATATTTTGAGTCTCTGTTGTTACGGGCATATAATCTTATAATTGTTATATCTTCTTGATGGATTGACCCTTTGAGCATTATCAAATGCACCTCTTCACATCTAGTCACAACTTTTATCTTAAAGTCTATTTTGTCTGATATTAGTATAGTCACTCCAGCTCTCTTTTCGTTACTGTTTACATGGTATATCTTTTTCTGTCCTTTTCTTTTCAACCTATTTGTGTCTTTTAATATAAAGTGTGTCTTCTGTGAACAAAACATAGTTGGATCAGGGCAGTTTATCCATTCTACCAATCTCTCTTTGACTGCAATGTTCAATCCTTTTACATTTAATGTAATTACCAACAAGGTAGGGTTTATGCCTGTCATTTTCCTATTTGTATTCTTTGGCTTATGTCTTTTTTGTTCCTCTATTACCCCATTATTGCCGTGTTTATGTTAAATAGATATTTTATAGTGTACCGTTTTAATTCTCTTGACGTTTCTTTGACTATATTTTATGTTTTTTTCTTAGTGGTTCTCCTAAGGATTATTCTTAAAATCTTAACTTGTAACAATCCAGTTAGAATTTGTACCAACTTAATTTAAGTAGTGTACAAAACTTTGCCCCTAATAGATCCACTCCCTCCCTGCTCCTTTGTGCTATCGCTGTTGTACATATTACATTTTTATACATCGTATGCCCATCAACATAGATTTATAATTATTGCTTTATGCAGTTGTCTTTTAAATCATATAGGAGGGAAAAAAGAGTTACAAACTATATATATACTGCCTTTTTTATATAAATGTATTTATTTTATTTATTTATTTTTGGCTGCATTGGGTCTTCGTTGCTGCGTGTGTGCTTTCTCTAGTTGCGGCGAGTAGGGGCTCTTCTTCATTGCAGTGCTTGGGCTTCTCACTGCGGTGGCTTCTCTTGTTGCGGAGCACGGGCTCTAGGCGCGCGAGCTTCAGTAGTTGTGGCTTGCGGGCTCTAGAGCACGGGCTCAGTAGTTGTGGTGCAGGGGCTTAGTTGCTCTGTGGCATGTGGGATCTTCCCGGAACAGGGCTCAAAATCGTGTCCCCTGCATTGGCAGGCAGATTCTTAACCACTGCACCACCAGGGGAGCCCTATACTGTCTTTTATATTTACCTATACAGTTACCTTTATCGCTGATCTTTATTTCTTCATGTGGATCCAAGTTACTGTCTGTTTTCTTTCATTTCAGCCTGAATGATCCCTTTAGTATATTTTGTAGGGAAGGTATGCTAGTGAGGAATCTATTTTATCTGGGAAGTCTTGATTTCACCTTTATTTTTTGCAGGATAGTTTTGCTAGGTATGGAATTACTGGTTGATAGGCTTTTTCTTTCAGCCCTTTGCATGTCATCCCACTGCCTTCTGGCCTCCCTGGCTTCTGATGAGAAACTGAGTGTTAATCTTATTGAGGAAACGTTTTATGTGATAAGCTGTTTCTCTCTTGCTGCTTTCAATATTCCCTCTGTCTGTGATTTTCAACAGTCTCATTATGATGTGTCTAGAGTTGATCTTAGGAGTTCATTGAACTTTTTAGATGTGTAGATTAATATTTTTATCAAATTTGGGAAGTTTGGGACCATTATTTCTTCAAATATTCTGTCTCTTTCTCTCTCTCCTTTCCTCTGGGACTCTCATTATGCATGTATTAGGATGCTTGCTAATGTCCAATGGGTATCTAAGGCTCTATTAATTTTCTTTTTTCTGCTCCTCAGACTAGATTATCTCAATTAACCTATCTTCAAGTTTGCTGACCCTTTCTTCAGCTAACTCACATTTGCTCTTGAGGTCTTCTAGTGTATTTTCCTTTCACTTATTGTACTTTCAACTCCAGAATTTCTATTTGGTTCTTTTTTATACCTCTTTATTGATATTCTCTATTTGTTGACACACCACTCTCATACTTCTCTTTCATTCTTTAGACATGGTTTCCTTTAGTTCTTTGAAAAGATTCTAAATAACTGGCTTAAAGTACTTGTCTAGTAAGTCCAACCTTTGGGTTTCTTTAGGGATAATTTCTATTGAATGCTTGTTTTCTTGTGAATGGGCCATTCTTTCTTACTTCTTGGCATGTCTCATAATTTCTATAGAAAATTGGATATTTAAATAATACAATATGGCAACTGCAGAAACCAGATCCGTGACCCCCAGAGTCTGTTGTTGCTGGGTTTTGTTGCTTCTGCAGTTTGTTTAGTGACTTTCCTAAACTAATGCTGTAAAGTTTGTACTCTTTGTTGTGTGCGGTCACTGAAGTCTCTGTTTGGTAGTGGTCAGTTAGCAATTGGACAGAGGCCCTTAAATGCCTGGAATGAATAAGTCTCTCAGCATTTGCCAAGGTGTTCTGTATTTTGGGGAACTCCTCTGATACTCAGGCAGGCAGTCTACAAATCTGCCTTAGCCTTAACTTTTTGTTGCACAGAGCCTCCAGGTCAGTCAGAGGTGAGAGCTTAGGGCCTTCCCAGGTCTTCTCTGAGAATGCGCACATCCCTGCACATGTGAGTGGCCTTTTAGGGTCCCAGGAATATGCCAAAGTTTTTCAAAGCCCTCTGTGGACAGCTCATGCCCTAACTTTTCCTTTAAGACTTTTGGTTAGCTCCTTGTTTGCCCCAGTTGTTATCATTGCCTCAGGCAACTGTGATGTTAAATGACTGCCACTGATTATTTTCAACAAATGCCCCCAGGAAAAAAGGCTTGCTTGCATTAAGCAAGCTTCAAGCCAGGTCAAATAAACACAACCTTTCAAGGGAGGTCATCTAGGGAACCACCAGATGGGTCAGATGATGACAGTTACCTGGGAAATTGAGCTTTGGAGGAGTTGCAATTCTGTTTTTGCTCCTTCCAGTGGCTTCCAGGCTGCTGATTTTCACTGTTAATTGTGGAGCTACTGGGTTTCAAGGCTACTACAGGACTGGAGAGAGGGGAATGGGACTATGGAAAGTTAAAACACTACAAAGTTCACTATTCTTACCAAGATTTAGCTGATTGTTTTTAATGAATACTCCTTGGATTGTTTCAAGCCTTTGCTTAATTTCCGGAGTTCTGAAAACGTTGATTTTGATCATTTTTTTCCAGTGTTCTCATTGCTTTTATGGAAGAGAGGATTTCCTTATTCTGCCATTTCTGCTGATGTCACCCCCTCAGGATGGTTTTTGTGTTCTATTTTCCTACTTGTCTGAAGTGCCTGCCCTCTGAACTCACAGTTTTCCAATCCCTGGAGCCCATGGGATCTCTTCACTACTTCCTCCTCCAAGAAGCCTCTCAGGCAGTCCCAAATCAGGCAGTCCCTCTCCCTCCAACCCTCCCAGAGGGGCCCAGCTCTGAGCACTTTGCCACCCTGGCCACATCTTCTCTGACTCCTATTTACCCTGAGGCGGGAAGAGTGATCCTCATGACAGCTAAGGGCTCACCTCTCAGTCTGGAACCTTTAGTGGACACCAGGAAAGGGCACAAACCCAGTGCTCCCTGGAATCTGCTTACCACACTGCACACACCTGCTCGCTCCATGGGCCCCCCCACCTGGCCAAAGTGGGCAGGAGCCGCAAAGGCTCTGAGCCCTTCCCCAGTTCAAACCTATGAAGCCAGCATGACCTTCCTCATTTCACAGATGACTAAAGTGAGACCCAGAAAGGGATCTTTCTGGAACTCTGCCTTTCTGGGAAGGCCCCAAGCTCTCTTCTCTGGCTGACCTTCAGGCTCTGTGCAATAAAAAGTGGCCAGAGTCACACAGCGAGTTAAAGAGAGAGTTGGGAGTAGCACCCGCCTCCTGGCTCCCAGGAAAATGTGGATCTGTGGGAGACTTCCTCAGACCTGGGGGCTTGGAGGGTGGACCAAGAAACATCATCCACGCCCATTGTGCTAGTCATGGAGAAAATGACCACTAGGGGGTGCGCGGCCTCAACACGTGCTCAGGACTCGATAGCATCCCGGGGATGGAACACCACGGTATCCTGACACAGACCTCAGGTTCCAAGGGGCCTGGACCTTGGCAGAACCCAGATCAGAGAGGCAACCATGGGGTCTGGCCCCACAACTCACTCTGCACCTCCCCTCCTGTCAGTCTCTGATGGGGAAAAGAAAGGCAGGTACCTAGTTCCCCATAGGTACCTGTGGCCTCCAGCAGCACTGATGACAACAGAATCTCAACTAGAGGGAGCAGCTGGCCCTGGCTGTGGGATCCCTGGGCATGTGCACCCCATTATCCTTTCCTGCACCAGGGCCCCCTGCCTCAGTGTCCACACTCAGCCCTCCTGCTCTGCTACACCCTGCTTTCACCAAGCCAATCCTGGAGCATCAACTCTGGGCCAGAAAGAGCAGCCATCCTTGAGCACCCTGGTTCCAGGCATCGTGCAGGTCAAGAATCCTTACCATAAATTCTACTGTCCTCGAAATGATAGGTTGAATCTCTGATCTTCACAACCAAAACTCCAGACCACCCAGCAATTCCCCTTCTAAGGACATAGCCTAAGAGACAAGTACAGCATGTATCTGCCACAGTGTTAATTTCAGGTATATACAAATCAAAAAAATAGGAAACAACAGAAATGCCCAATAATAAAAGACTGTAAGGTAAAATATGGCAGGATCCATAAAACAATACTGGCAGCCATTAAGTCGTGACATGGTGATCTTGAGTTGAACTCAAGGTCAAACAAAAAAGCTGAACTCAATGCATTATTTACAGTCAGATCTCAACTTTTTCTAGCAGATATCCATCTCCAGGCTTGGGAATTATGAAAAATTTTTCTTTTTAATTCTGTGTTTCCCAAATTTTCTATAATCAGCACGCATTATGTTTATAATCAGAAAAGAATGTTATTTTAATGTTAACTTGTAAACACTTCCTTCTCATTGAAAAACAGTAAATTTGATAAGCAAAGTTTGTCCCCACATATCATTTAAAGTTTTTGTTTTTTTAAAAAAAACGTTTTTGGTTTACTATCTATTAATGCAACAGATACTTTTTTTAAATTAACTAATTGCTTTTGAACCCAGCAAAACAAGTTGCTGATTTTTTTTTAAAATCATTCCTTTGAACTTGGTCCTGTGGGATCTTCATCTCTTAGCCTTTGGAGTTTTTTAACCCCAGATTTCCAGCAACTTTCTGGATCAGAGCTATTATAGTCCATGGGATGAGGAAAACCTGGTTTTCCAGCCAAGTGACCCCATAGGATTCTGCAATGCACAGAAATATCCTAGGGACTTCCCTGGTGGCGCAGTAGTTAAGAATCCACCTGCCAATGCAGCAGACACGAGTTCGAGCCCTGGTCAGGGAAGATTCCACATGCCATGGAACAACTAAGCCCGCCCGTACATCACAACTACTGAACCTGTGCTCTAGAGCCCACGAGCCACAACTACTGAGGCCACGTGCCACAACTACTGAAGCCCACACGCCTAGAGCCTGTGCTCTGCAACAAGAGAAGCCACTGCAATGAGAGGCCCATGCACCGCAACGAAGAGTAGCTCCCACTCACCACGACTAGAGAAAAGCCCGTGCTCAGCAACGAAGACCCAATGCAGCCAAAATTAATTAATTAATTAATTTTAAAAAGAGAAATATCCTACATTACTCTTATACTACATTACTCAAACATATAAGAGAAAAAGCTGAGACCAATTTCCCATAGTCCATCCAGAGACCATCTGGGGATGTCTCGGAAAGCTGAGTGTCCACCAACTCTCAGGGACTTCACAGAACTTTGCAATGTGCTTTTGTAGCATAAGGTGTAGGAAGTGCCGTTAACCTCTGATGCTCCTGAGTAACGGTTGCTGGTGGGATGTTTGATGATGTTACACAGGAAGCTGTGCAAAGGGGTTTTGTTTTCATATGGGACTCTGAGCAGGAAGTGAGTCTTTACATCAAAGGAAGAAAACGAAACTCTACCTTTGAGCCCAGGGAACCAGAGAAGGCTTTTCCTGACTGAGCAGAGGGAGACCTACAGGCATACGGTGCTCGGC
This sequence comes from Delphinapterus leucas, assembly GCF_059928025.1. NCBI lineage: Eukaryota > Metazoa > Chordata > Mammalia > Artiodactyla > Monodontidae > Delphinapterus > Delphinapterus leucas. The sequence goes on from NC_143148.1 coordinate 41,212,479, forward strand.
AAGAAACAGAAAAAACCCTGCCTGGGGCATCACATAAAGCAACCAACATTTTGCAGAGTGTAGAGAATAACAAAATGTGACCAGGGGCTTTTTTTTTTTTAAACATGCACACGGTACAGCCATACAATTAAATACTATTGAGTAATAGAAACACTGATACATGCAACAACTTGAGTGAATCTCAAATGCATTACACTAAGTGGAAGAGAATAGATTTAAAAGACTACATACTGTATGATTCCATTTATACAACATTCTGGAAAAGGCAAAACTACAGCAACAGAAAACAGATCAGGGTTTCCAGGAGTTGGGGAGGAGGGATGGTTTGATTAACAAAGAGAAGCTGCATGAGAGAGACTTTTCAGTATCTTAATTGTGGTAGGGGCTACATAATGTGCATTTGTCAAAATCATAGAACTATACTCCAAAAAAGTGAATGTTACTGTATGTAAATATTAATTTTTTTTTTTTTTTTTTTTTTTTGCGGTACGCGGGCCTCTCACTGTTGTGGCCTCTCCCGTTGCGGAGCACAGGCTCCGGACGCGCAGGCTCAGCAGCCATGGCTCACGGGCCAGGCCGCTCTGCGGCACGTGGGGTCTTCCCGGACCGGGGCACAAACCCGTGTCCCCTGCATCGGCAGGCGAACTCCCAACCACTGCGCCACCAGGGAAGCCAAAAATTTTTTTAATTATTAACAATTTTTTTAATGGAGAGATATTTGATCAAGGTCTTACTTTAAAAGTGATCGATTTATTGGTTACTTCACTGGTGTGCAAGGTCCAGGTACACACACTTACTCGTTCCTTCTTTCTAAGTTATCTGTTGAACAATGTGCCAAATTCCCTTCATTCTACTCCTGCCATTTCTTGAAGCCCTCTCCTCCTCTCCTCTTACTGTTCCAACCTTAGATGGGGCCCTCTTCATTCTCTCTACTATGGTATTTCCAAAATTTCCCAATTGCTCTTCCTGTCTCCAGCCTCCAGTCATATTAAGCTACCTTTCCTCAGACATTTGGTAGGTTGTCTTACTGGTCAAAATATGCACTGCCCTTCTCTGTGGGAGGATTACACATTCCCTAACCCACTGATGTCAAACTTGGCCAGGTGATGCACTTTCTCAAATAAAATACGAATGCAAGAGACACTTGCCACTTTGGAGCCGAAACTTTAAGAGTCAGCTCATGGTTCCACTACCTCTCTTCTCCCTGCCACCAGCGATGAACACACAACTTGAGTGAAAAATAAACCTTCACTGTTGTAAGACACTGAGATTTTCAGGTTGTCACCAAAGCATAATTTAGCCTAAGGTGACTAAAACTCTCCACGTAAGCTTCATAATTGTTCACTTTGTAACCTCTATGCATAGTACAGACACAGGGCTGGCACTCAATACACATCTGTAGAATGAACAAATATAATAAGTGAATGAATAAACAGATGACCCCTGGGCCTCTGCACATGCTACTCTCTCTCTGTAAAAAATGACCATCTCTGCTTCTTCACTTGCCCAGCTATTCCTCAAATCAAACCTCAGAGATATCCTCCTCAAAGAAAGCTTGCCTGCCCATCTCTCTATCCTCCCTAAGGCATCTACGTATATTTCTGCTCTCATAATAATTGTATGACTCCCCCCGACCATGAGACCCTTAGGCAGGGCCAGGTCTCTCTCACCTTGGTGGCCCTGTTCCCAGCAGAGCCTGGCCCAGTACAAGTTGGTGGCCTTGTTCCCAGCAGAGCCTGGCCCAGAACAAATGAGTGGATGAATAAATGAAGGAGTAAAGGTGTGGAGAGTTTTCTACCCCTTCAGCTAGCCACAGACTTTCCGCACTCCAGGCCTTTGCGCAGGCTGTTCCCCTACCTGGAACATCAGCCCCTTCCCAGTTTGCCGGCCTAACTGTTCCAAACCCTTCAGCATCAGCTGCCCCGTCCCCTGCACATCCCTGTGTCACAATTAAGTCACTCCCTCTCCCTTGCTCCCACAAACTTAACACATCCCTTCAACAGAGCCCTTGTCACATGGTGCTGAGAGCTTCCAAGCTCACTCGCTCGCGCTCTCTCTCTCTCTCTCTCTCTCTCTCTCTGAGCACTCTGAGGGCTGGGCTTGAGTCACATTCGTCCCTATGTCCTCATACCTAGGACATTTTTTTTCTTTTTGGCCGCGCCATGCAGCATACAGGATCTTAGTTCCCTGACCAGGGATCGAACCCGCGCCCCCTGTAGTGGAAGTGCAGAGTCTTAAGCACTGGACCGCCAGGGAAGTCTCATTCCTAGGACTTAATAATAATGACAGCAACAACAAATACAATAATAATAACCAACCAGGCCTTACTCTGGTCAAATAAATGAGTGAATGAATAGCTGAGTGAATGAATTAAGGGACTGGGCTCTAGCATGTTCTTACACCATCCCTCAGAAAGCCCAGGCTTCCCATCAGAGGATGAGTGACTGAATGTAATGGGGCTGAGCTGACTGACACTTTGTTACCACAGCTGACTCCTCTCCCAGAACTCTGCTCCTGTCCCTAACCTCAAGGGCCACGAGACCCCATCACTGGTGAGTGCAGGGGGGCCGTAAGGCCCAGCACACGGTCCCACTTCCCAAATACACCACCCAGTTCTCCCAGCAGACCTGGCAGAGATGTCCCAGAGAGTGTAACTCCAGGAAAGTGTGTGCACTGGGGTGCCAGTCCTGAAGCGTCCTCTAATCGATTACCAACAAGGGACAACTGGGAGAGGGGAGGAGCAAAGTAAGATATGCAGAAAAGGAGGAGAAGCAAGAAGGAATCTGGACCATCGCAAGGTCACTGTGCTCGGCTAATTGTATAACTGACTGCAGATGTGATCGGGAGCGCTGACTATGACGCTAATCACCTCCACAGAATGCCGCCCTCCTTTGACTCCTGCTCCAGAGACTCCCAAGAATCAAGCAGAAGGAGAAGGGAAAGGAAAAAGAAGCACTTATCCAGAACTAACCCTAAAGACACACCTCCAGGAACCTCAATCACCTGGAAACCAACCAGGAACCAGAAGCAAATAAAAAACTTCTATGTAACTGAGCAATACTCATCAGAGATGTCAAGTTCACGAAAGCAAGGAAAGAATCAGGAACTGTTACAGACCGGAAGAATCTGAGGCGACACAACCATAAGCAAGGTGGGATCCTAAAGCAGATCCTGAAACAGAAAAGGAACATTAGGTAAAAACTAGTGAACTTCACATAGGATACAATAACAATATTGTACCAATTGTTAATTTCCTGGTTTTGATCATTGTACTACGGTTATGTAAGTCGCTATCATTAGGGGAAGCTGGGTGAAGGATATACGTGAGCTCCATTTTTGCAATTCTTCTAAAATTCTTTTAAAATAAAAAGAGTGTTTTGTCTTCTCAAGGACTGCTATGCAGCCAGCAGTGTCCTGGTAAGAATGCAGTCAGTCATTCTCACCAAACGTGGTTTTCCTGAATTGTCGGTGAATGTAGCTTATTTATTTAGCAACCACGGATACTGTTCTCTCAAGAAACCTACAGTTCTTCTGTGAAGCTTATAAGTATCAAATGGAAGGAGGAGGACAGCTAGAAGTAACACACTGAGAAGGGGCAGGGAGGGAGAAAGAACTAGAATACCACAAGGGCAGATGGGGCCCTCCAGAGGCAGCCCCCTGTTCCAGCACAGTCGCTGGTGTCTTTATGATCTAACTCCACTGGTGCAACAAATGTTTATGGAGCCCTGTGCCAGACCCTGAGCTGGGGCCACAGTGATGAATAAGATTCTGTTCTTCCCCTCCAAAGGCTCACAAATAGGGAGGCATGTATGCACAAACACACAAAAAAATCTTACGCAATTTCTATCATTTTGAAATGTGAAGTGTATCATGGGGCCTCAGATGAAGGAGATATTAATTCAACCTAAGGGAAAACAAGGTCAGAGAAGCGGCTGAAGAAGGGGGCATTCGGATGTTAGAGATGGCTGGAGCCCAAGGGGTGAGGGGGAGAGTGACTGGAATAGAACCTAGAGAGGTGGGCAGGGACCAGATCAGAAAGGACCCTGACTGTCCTTTCCAGTGTGGACCTGACCGTGTAGCAATGGGTAACTATTAAAGGGCTTAAGCAAGGGTGTGGCTTGATTTAAGGCAGTGCCAAGGCTGCAGTGGAAGGGTGTCCTTTCTTCCAGACTGAGCTGAGAAAAGGTTACATTGAGGGCAGCCTGTGCCGTGCTTTAGGGGGAGCGGGATGCTTGTAGCACGTTGTATGCCAGTGAAAATGAACAAGGTGACAGTCCAAACAGAGATGCTGAGAAACAGCTTATTCCCCACAGGGTCAAATTCACAAGACTCTGCAGGACCGCTGCGCTGCCTCTTCCCAAGTGCAAAGGCTCAGCTACTCCAGGCTGGGGGCGTAAACTGTTCTGTACTGCATTCGGGTGACACGATTAACATGCTTCTCAGGGACAAGTTCTCCCAGCAGCATTTCAAGTCCACCCTGGTCAGCTCAAAACAAACAGCAGACAGACGCCTCCTAAGGGATGGCAAAGAAGGGGCCCATCTGTCTCTGCCAGTCCAGTTTCCAGCTCTCCTAGGTTCCTGAGCTGCTAAGCCTACTTTAAGGGGAGCAGATGCAGGGGGCAGTGAAACTCCCCACAGCCATCTTGTTCGGTTCTGGGATTTCCTGTTCTTTTGAAATTTGTGGATGTGAGCAGGTGGCATGAGGATGTTCCCGAGTTACCAAGAGTCCCCAGGAACTCTGGTGGAGAGGACCAGGACAGAAAGGAGAGGCAGGGTTAAGAGTCCCCTTCAGAACCCTCCTACACTGTTGACGGGAATGTACGTTGGTGCAGCCACTGTGGAAAACAGTATGGAGGTTCCTTAAAAAACTAAAAATAAGAATTACCAGGGACTTCCCTGGTGGTCCAGTGGTAAAGAATCTGCCTTACAATGCAGGGGACACGGATTCGATCCCTGGTCAGGGAACTGAGATCCCACATGCCGCCAGGCAACTAAGCCTGCACGCCACAACTACTGAGCTCGTGCGCCTCAACGAGAGAGCTCACATGCTGCAAACTACAGAGCCCACACGCCCTGGAGCCCACGTGCCACACTAGAGAGAAGCCCACGTGCCACAACGAAGAGCGCTCACGCCAAAACGAAAGATCCCGCGTGCTACAACTAAGACCTGACGCAGCCAAAAATAAATTAAATAAATAAATAATAAATAAATAAATCTTGGGCGAAAAAAAGAATTACCGTATGATCCAGCAATCCCACTCCTGGGCAATATACCTGGACAAAACTCTAATTCAAAAAGATACATGCACCACTGTGTTCACAGCAGCACTATTCACAATAATCAAGACATGGAGGGACTTCCCTGGTGGCGCAGTGGTTAAGAATCCGCCTGCCAATGCAGGGGACACAGGCTCGATCCCTGGTCCGGGAAGATCCCACATGCCGCAGAGCAATGAAGTAAGAGAAAGACAAGTACCATATGATATCACTTATATGTGGAATCTAAAATATGACACAAATTAACCTATCTATGAAACAGAAACAGAATCACAGGCACAGAGAAGAGACTGGTGGTTGCCAAGGGGGAGTGGAGTTGGGGGAGGGTTGAGGTTAGCAGATATAAGCTTTTATATATAGAATAGATAAACAACAAGGTCCTGCTGTACGGCACCGAGAACTATCTTCAATATCTTATAATAAACCATAATGGAAAAGAATATTAGAATATTAAAAACAGAAGATATATATGTATAACTGAGCCACTTTACATATATATATATATAACTGAATCACTATATATATGTGTATAACTGAATCACATATATGTGTATAACTGAATCATACATATGTATAACTGAATATATATATAATATATATATATCAGTAATTAACACAACTTGGTAAATCAACTATACTTCAATTTAAAAAAAGAGTCCCCTTCATACTCAACAGATGCTCCAGGGGAGGGGGCCACAGTCTGAAGATGCTGGACAGAAGACCCAGGCCCCAGGTGGTACCTGATGGAGACCCTTCTGCTGGACCAAGGTTCTTAAAGGACAAGGGATTCGCCCCAGGACTCACAGCAGGTGAAAAAGAGGAGAATTGAACCCAGATTTTCTGGCTCCAAGCCCAAAGCTCCTGACCCAGACCAGAGTGAATTTCTCTCTGCTTTCTGGTACTTGGAGAAAGCAGAGCCCTCGTGCGGTCCTCTGTGTTCCATCCCCATCCCTCACTGGCCAATGCCCCACAAGTGCATTGGGCACCTACTGTGTACCAGGCCAGCCCCTCCAAACCACACCCTTCCCCTGTAACATCCCCTGAAATAAATGGTGGAAATACCCAACACACGTAAGGCTGCTATAAATGTTTTCTGCACTGTTTTGTTTATTCGTACACCATGTTCCTCCAAAAAGAATCAAAGCCACTTAAAGACACACACATACTATCATGTTTTCTCTAACAAGTGAGTAACTAGGGGCAAAGGAAACATACACACATCTCAACTTTTTTAAAATAAGTGAGTGAATTGGGACAAAGGAAAAATAAAGATAGGAAATAAAAGAAAAAACTCAGGATGACAATGAAAGATACAATTCCTGCACTTGTAAGAGGTGGAGTCCGAAACTGACTTTCAGTAGCAGCCACTGTAGAGGGAAGCACCCTCTACAGAATATTCAACAGATATTTTTAAATAAGTAAAAAGAAAAAAATTATTGTTCAGAAGAAGTGAAACTATGTTTGTTACTGAGCCTCGAAACCAAGTTCTCCCATGGACTGAATAAATATGAGTTCCTTTCCCTTTGCCCCCTCTGCCTAGAAATCGAATTCCTTCTCAATCACCAAGTGGGGAGCCTGCCTCACCTGCCCCGGCTGGGCAGGTGCATAAAGATGAGGCACTCTTTCTTCTGTTTTTAAAACTTTTTTATCAAACTAGATCATATATACATTAAAATGCACGTTAAGTGTGCTGTTCTGTAAGATTTTACAAAATACACCTGTGTGCCCAGCACTCGGATCAAGAAACAACATTACCAGCATGCCTAAAGCCCCCTCCCGGCCAACACCTTGCCAAGCGCAAACACTGCCCAGACTTCTAATACCATAGATGTGCTTTTCCTGTTTTGGAAATTTACATAAATTGAATCATTCAGTGTCTGGCTTCCTTTGCTCAACCCTGTGTTTGTGAGTTGCCCATACATTGCTTGTGGCCGTAGTATGTTCATCTTCATTGCTGAATTCTGTCGTGTGGCTATACCACAATTTAGTCTCCTGCAGATGGGCAGGTCCATCCATCCTTGGTCAGGAAGATAAAGACAACCACAGGTTGCACAGGGGTATTTTTAACTGAGTTAACTCTTAATGATTTGTTTAAGTGCTTGAGTTTGGAAGATGCCAATGTCATTTTCCTAAACTTTTCCTAAATTTGACTTAAACACAGCATCTGAAAACTGTCAGTCTGGCAGCTGACATTATTTTGATCACTAAAATCCAGTTTTGTAATGAAACATGTCTTAGTCCTATGGCCAAGGGACCAAAAAACATATAGAAAAAAAAAAAGAATTTTTTTCACTCTTTTGCAATTAGACATTCAACATTTACAGACAACATTTTACTGAAACGTTACTGTGTGTCAGGAACTGGACTAAACACTTTGTATGTACTATTTCTTTCAATCCTGACAAAAACCCCAGCAACAACTTACAGCTTTGCCCTCAGCACCTAGTGTAGGATCTAATACAAACCATACGCTAAAAAGTGCTTATTAGGGGCTTCCCTGGTGGCGCAGTGGTTAGGAATCCGCCTGTCAATGCAGGGGACACGGGTTTGAGCCCTGGTCTGGGAGGATCCCACATGCCTCCGAGCGACTAAGTCCGTGCGCCACAACTGCTGAGCCTGCGCTCTAGAGCCCGTGAGCCACAACTACTGAAGCCCACGCGCCCAGAGCCCGTGCTCTGCAATAAGAGAAGCCACTGCAATGAGAAGCCCACACACGGTGACGAAGAGTGGCCCCCACTCACCGCAACTAGAGAAAGCCCGTGAGTAGCAACAGAGACACAAGGCAGCCAAAAATTAATTAATTAATTAATTTTTTTAAAAAAAGTAACACATGTCCATGCTTGAAATTTTTTTTTAAAAAAAGTGCTTATTAAATAAGTCAATGAATGAATAATAGCAGATACCATTTATAGAGCCCAAAGTATATACCGGAAACTGTGCCAAATGTTTATATTCATTACCCTATTCAGTCTTCTCAACAAACCTGAGATAACATAGGAGACCACCTTGGGGGTGTTGCCCACCTCACAGGTCCCCACTTTCTCTGAAAATTACCCCCTGCTTAAGACAGGGCCTGGCAACCAACCAGACTGGGGACCAGCCGTGCCTACCAGACCACCCACAGTTGTCAGCCTGCCACAACAGAAGGACCCACACTATCCAAATAGGGGGCACACCTAGAGCCTAGAGCTCTGGTGACCGGAGGGGAGGGTGCTGCTGGGATGCACAGGATGTCTGGTACAGAAGGCCACTTCTCCAAGGTCAGGAAATGTAACCAACTACAAGATACACAGAAATAAAAACAGCAAATGAGGCAACATGAGGTGACGGAGGAACATGTTCCAAATGAAGGAACAAAATAAAACCTCAAAAGAAGAACCAAGTGGAGTGGAAATAGGCAACCTACCCAATAAAGAGTTCAAAGTAATGATCATAAAGATGATCAAAGAACTCAGGAGAAGAATGGATAAACAGAGTGAGAAGCTAGTAGTTTTTAACAAAGAATTAGAAAATATAAAGAAGAACCAAATAGAAATGAAGAATATAATAGCTAAAATGAAAAATACACTAGTAGGAATCAACAGTAGATTAAATGATACAGAAGAATAGATCAGTTAGCTGGAAGACACAGTAGTGGAAATCACTGACGCTGAACAGGAAAAAGACTAAAAATAAATGAGGACAGTTTAAGAGACCTCTGGGACAACATAAAGCATGCTAACACTCTCATTACGGGGTCCCGAAAGAGAAGAGAGAGAGAAAGGTGCAGGGAACATATTTGAAGACATAATAGCTGGAAACTTCCCTAATGTAGGAAAGGAAACAGACGTCCAAGTCCAGGAAGCACAGCATCCCAAACAGGGCCAACCCAAAGAAGACCACAACAAGACACATTGTAATTAAAATGGCAAAAAAAAATTTTTAAAGAGAGAATATTAAAATCAGCAAGGGAAAAGCAACAAGTTACATACAAGGGGCCTCCCATGAGGCTATCAGTTGACTTTTCAGCAGAAACTTTGAAGGCCAGAAGGGAGTGGCATGATATATTTAAAGTGATGAAAAGGGGAAAACCTACAACCAAGAATACTCTACCCAGCACAGCTTTCATTCAGATATGATGGAGAGATCAAAAGTTTTACCTACAAGCAAAAGCTAAAAGAGTTCAGCACCACCAAACCAGCTTTACAAGAAATGTTAAAGGGACTTCTCTAAGCAAAAAAGAAAAGGCCACAGCCAGAAACATGGAAATTATAAAAGGAAAAAGCTCAGTGGTAAAGGCAAATATACAGTAAAGGTAGTAAATCAACCATATGCACAAAGCTAGTAGGAAGGTTAAAAGACAAAAGTAGTAAAATCACCTATATCCACAATAATCAGTTGAAGGATACACAAGACAAAAAGATGTAAAATATCATGTCAAAAACAGTAATCATGAGGGGAGGGGAGTAAAACTTCAGGGTTGTTAAAATGTGTTTGAAATTAAGAGATCAGCCACTTAAAATAATCACAGATAGATAGACAGATAGATAGACAGCCTGACCTCACGGTAACCACAAACCAAAAGTCTATAATAGATACATACACAAAAAAGAGAAAGGAATCCAAACATAACACTAAAGGTAGGCATCAAATCACAAGGAAAGAGAACAAAAGAAGAAAAAAGGAACAAAAAAGAACTATAAAAACAAGCCCAAAACAGTGAACAAAATGGCAATAAGAACATACTCATCAATAATTACTTTAAATGTGAATGGGCTAAATGCTCTAATCAAAAGACACAGATTGGGTGAATGGATACAAAAACAAGACCCATATATATGCTGCTTATACGAGACTCACTTCAGATCTAAAGATACACACAGACAAAGTGAGAGAATGAAAAAAGGTATTCCGTGCAAATGTAAATCAAAAGAAAGCCAGGGTAGCAATATTTATATCAGACAAAATATACTTTAAAACAGAGACTGTAACAAGAGACAAAGAAGGACATTACATAATGATCCAGGGATCACTCCAAGAAGAAGATATAACAATTGTAAATATGTATGCATCTAACATAGGAGCACATAAAAAAAAATAAAATACCTAGGAATAAATATAACTAAAAAGGTAAAAGACATGTACTCAGAAACTATAAGACACTGAGGAAAGAAACTGAAAACTACACAAACGGATGGAAAGATATACCATATTCATGGATTGGAAGAATTAATATTGTTAAAATGACCATATTACCCAAGGCAATTTACAGATTCAATGCAATCTCTATCAAAATACCAATGGCCTTTTTCACAGAACTAGAATAATCCTAAAATTTATATATAAATAAATTTTATATATAGAACCACAAAAGACCCCAAATAGCCAAAACAATCTTGAGAAAGAAGAAGAGAGCTGGAAGTATCACACTCCCTGGCTTCAGACTATACTACAGTAATCAAAACAGTATGGTACAACACAAGAAACAGACACATAGATTAATGGAGCAGAATAGAGAGACCAGAAATAAACCCACGCACTTATGGTCAATTAATCTACGACAAAGGAGGCAAAAGTATACAATGGGGAAAAGAAATGAAATTCTGCCATTTGCAACAGCATGGATGGACCTGGAGGATATTGTGTTTAGTAAAATAAGTCAGACAGAGAAAGAAAAATACTGTGTATTATCATTTATTTGTGGAATCTTAAAAATAAAAAAAAATGAAAAAATATAACAAAACACAGACTCACAGATAATTGAGAACAAACTAGTGGTTACTAGTCGGGAGAGGGAAGCGGGGAGGGGCAAGACAGGGGTAGGGGATTAATAGGTACAAACTACTATGTATAAAATAAATAAGATACAAGGATATATTGTACAGCACAGGTAATACAGCCAATTTTTATAACTGTAAATGGAGTATAACCTATGAAAAATTTGAATCACTATGTTGTACACCTGTAAATCAACTATACCTCAATAAACAAAAACTACCCCCTGCTTATGCATACGTCCAATAGATGCCACATTTGTGCTATATGCCCTCCCCCCCCCCAACCTCGTCACAGTTGATTGGATCAAACGTGAACACCGAATGCAACTCAGCCGATTTTCTCTTGGGAATCTGGACTTACGTCTGAAAGACAGTCAGTCAGGTCTGCTTTTGGTTAAAATGAGCTACTGTGAACTCACTCCTAAGCTGCAGGGTGGACTTTTTTGGAGTAATGGAGAGAGAGGGTCTGCAGGGTGAGAAAATTAGGAGACTGAACAGAGAGATGCAGAGACAAGAGGCAAAGTCCTGCCTGGGTTCCCATCTACTTCTCTGTTCCCCACTCCAGGACCTCAAAAAGCCCAGACTTAGGTTCTAGTAAATTTTCCTTAAAATGGTCCAAGTTGGCACCCATTAGTTGCATTAGTTGCTACCGAAAAAAAATCGAAACTAAGGTAGGTAAATATTATTTTTCCCCTTCTACATATGAAGGAATTGAAGCTCAGAGGAAGTGAAGTTACTTCCCTAAGGGCACAATTCAGTGAGTGGTAGAGCAAACACACGAACCCAAGTCCCCCTAACTCTGCAGCCTGAGCTGTTTCCTATTCCACATGCTGGGGTTTCTCAGTCCAGATCAATGGGGCCCCAGGTCAATCTTTCACCCCTTTTGCAAGCTTTTTGAGGGCTGGAGGCATGTCTAACTCCCTGTAGCAGCTCCACCTGGGATAAACACTGTCAGGTGTCACTAGCAAGCCTGGTGGGATGGATATTTCACGGGGCCAGGGGAAACATCACGGGGTGACTGGTGGGAAGTTAATGGGTTTTGTGGATGCAAACTGTAGACGCAGAAGAGTGGGGCATGGAACTGAGATCCTTCCCAGTTTGACAGACAAACCAGTGAGCAGTTCACAAAAGTCCACAGCAGTCCTAAAGCTGGAGATGGACCACAGCAAGACTGAAGACTTTGGTGAGGGGTACTGCATGCCACCCTGGAAAATGGAGAACCCCTAAATCTTCCTCGTACCACAACCCACAGCCGGGCTGCCTTAACTTCAGCCTTGGCAGGGTAAGTGGAATGAGAACTGGGTTTGGGCCCAGGCTAAACCTGGGGGTTAGGCCAACCCCAGGGCCTAGATCAAGAGCACATCATTGGCGAAGTCCTCATTCTACAGAGACTGAACCACTTGATCCCCTCTGCACACACACAGCCAACCCCATCTTCCACAAGATAGCCAACCCCATCTTCCACAAGATAGCCAGAGAGACCTTTTTAAAACACATACCTGACCATGTCACTCCCTCCTTAAAGCTCTTACATGGCCCCCAAGGCCCTCAGCCTGTTATTCAAGGCATTAGTCTGTCATTCAAGGCCTTTATGACCTGCTGCAATACAATTAGAAATATATTTTGTCTTTGTCCTAGGTTCCTCACACAGAGCAACTAAAACCCACATAATTTCCTAAGTGTGAAGAGTGATAGGGGCATCTTTTGTCACAATATTTGGTTTTTGTATAGAGCTTCTAAGACTCTTGAAATTTCCTAAGTGACAGGAGTGTCTTTTGTTAATCATACCAAGCCCTTTGATCACACCTGAGTTTATGCCAATGGGGTGGCTTACGGTGGGGCCCACACACAGCCTCAGGATGGCAAGGGTCACCAGAAATACCAAGTGATTACAGGGTTGGAACTTTCAGCCCTACCCACTGACCTACAGAAAGGGGATGGAGCCGATGGGGGCTGGAGATGAAGCTGTATAAAAACTCCTGAACAATGAGACTTGATGAGCTTCCTGGTGGGCAAACACATCGAGGTGCAGGGAGGATGGTGCCCCCAGAGAGGTCACAGAGGCTTCACACACCACTCCACACCCTCACACTTTGCCCTGTACATCTCTCCCCTCTGGCTGTTCCTGGGTTGCATTTTTTGTAAGAAACTGGTAAACATAAGTAAAGTGTTTCCCTGAGTTCTGCAAGCCATTCTAGCACACTGTTGAACCCAAGGAGGGGATCATGGGAACTTTCTACTTATAATCAAAGGGTAGTTCTGCAACTGATGCCTAAAGTGGGGGGCAGTCTTGTGGTGCTGCGCCCTTAAGCTGTGGCATCTGTGCTAACTGGGGAGCTGCAGGATTGAATCGAGTTGTTGGACACCCACTTGATGTCTGGAGAGTTGGAGAATCAATTGCTGCTGTGGAAAACACTCCAGACCTTCATTCCAATCTTCTCTCATAACACACCACTCATTGACACTCAACTCCCAATATTCCAAAGTACCTGGGTCCCTGGAATCACCTTGGTCTCTCGACAGCTACACAGCCATCGTACACACAAGCTATTCTCTCTCCTGGAACATCACCCAGTCCTGTCCATCTGGCGAAATTTTAATTAAACTTTAAGCTCAATTCAAGGAGCACAACCTCAAAGCAGGTTTTTCTAACCTCCTCAGATTGGGTTAAGTGTCCTTTCTCTGCGCACGTTTGGCAAAGAAAATAAATTGTTCTGTGACCATTGGTTTACACATCTGCCTTTCCTGACAGACGGTGGGCTCCTTAAGAGCAGAGACCTGGTTTTCTACATCATCTTTTTCACCAGTACCCAGCAGAGTGCTGGGCCTGTAGTAGGCATCAATAAGTATGTTTGGGATGTGTGAATGGATGCATGCAAATGGGGTAAATAGATAAGTAGATGGGCGAATAAATGGGAGTTTGTATGGATAAATGGATGGGTAAATGGACAGGAGGAAGAATAAGTGGATGTGTGGGAGGATATGGAGGTAGATAGATGAAAACAAGGTTAGACAGATGGACGGATGGACGGATGGACGAATGGACGAATGGACGGATGGATGGATGGATGGATGTCAGTGATTTTATTTAACTCATTAACTAATGAGGGAGCCAACAGAATGTTATACACAATCCGAAGTAGAAGACAAAATGTAGCCACAAGTACAGCTTTTAGCCCATTCACCTCCAACAAGATATCAATTGACCTCATCTGATAAAATGCATTTGCATCTCAATGGACAAGAACAGTTTCCATCACAATCAGTTTTCCACAACTTCCAAAATAATAAAACAGCTTAGAGACCATGTAAGCTACAAACTCCTATAGAAACAGACATCCATGTGCCAAGTAACACCTAATAGATAATTAGGAGGACACCTGATAATCTTTTCTGCCTCTTTTAAAGTGTCTCGTCATCTTCCCTGGCGTGGCTTAAGCAGGTGTGCATCTCTGAAAGGCCACTTACATTCAGAAGGCCTCAATCTCATCTGCAAAGTGGGATGAGAGCACAAAACCCTTCAAGCTCTCAGCAGACAGCAGCTCCAGAAGGTGCCGCTTCAGGTTTTACAGCCGCTTCCCCACCTGCTGAGCTTCTTCCCTCTACTTCAGCACCACCTCTGAGCTTGTTGGTCTTAGGAGGGCCCTGCCACTGTCCCCACACCCCACCAAGCATGAACGTCTTTCTTCACCCCCCCTTTAACACTACCGAGACATGTTCAAGGGGATGGATGGATGAATGGATGGATGGATGGCGGACTGGAAGACAGGAGTTGGGATAGGTGACTTAGTGGGAGGACAGATGGGTGAATGAGTGGATAAATAGAGAGATGACAGGAGGATGGGAGAAAGGATATGTGAATTCATGGGAGGATAGATGAGTGGACAGATAGATGGATAAATGGATGGATCAGTCAATTCCGATGCCTGCATGTCTAAGCCTACGGTTCAGTCCTTAGGTTGTCTTTGCAACCGGGACTCCTCTAGCAGTTCTGCTGCCTGCCAGCGACTCCCGAGATTCAACATGTATAAAACCACACGCATAATCTTCTTCCCCAGACTTGATTCCCTCCCAGCGTTCTGCTCCTCAGTGAACGGCAACACCGTCCGTCCCGCTGCACCAACCAGAAATCTAGGCATCATCCCTGATTCCACCCACTCCCGCCACGCCCATACCCAAGACATCACCACGTCTTACTGATTTTACCTTCAACATCTACCTCTAACCGGTTCATCTCTCTCCAGCTCCAGGGCCACCATCACTTCCCTCCCGGGCTAGTGTGCTCCCCACCTCTCAGCCTCCCTGCCTCCATTCTGTCTTGCCCCAAATAACTCCCCACTACCAATAAAGCAATCTTCTCAAGACGCAGGTCTGGGGACTTCACTGGTGGTCCAGTGATTAGGATTCCGCGCTTCCAATGCAGGGGGCGCGGGTTCGATCTCCGGTGGGCAAACTAAGATCCCACATGTCACGCAGCCAAAAAATCCCAAAAAACAAACGCAGGTCTGATTATGCCACCACCACTCCTCCAATATTGTTTAAAACGTTCTTAGGCCCTCCACTGCTCTCAAGATCGAAAGCAGTCCTGTCCTCTGCCCACTTCTCCCGCCTCGTCCCACACCCTGACGAGGTCAGACCTCCCGAAACATTCACTCACATGCTTCCCAAACTTGCGGCACGTCTCATCATGGCAACTTGACATTTATCTCTGTCACTCCGTGGTTAATGTCTGTCACCTCCTCTAAGCAGTAAGCCCCACAAAGGAGAGACCATGACTATTTTGGCTTTGTTTTGGGGTCAAGCAGGCTTGGGTGCAAACCTGGGTTCTGCCCCTAATTAGCCATGTGAACTTGAACAAGTTACTCGGCCTCCATAAACCTCCTTCCTGCACAATTAAAAAAAAAAATGGAGAAAATATCGTCCCCCTCCACAGGATACCGTAAGGACGGAATTGAATAATGCACGTAGAGTGGCTGACGGAGGGTATGGTCACTGGGAGGACGACGTATCATGACTGGCTGGGAACAGCAGCAGAAAGGTGTGCGTGCAGACCCTGCTCACCCCGCAGCCAGCTGACCCTGAAATGAGCTCTACCCTGAGTACAAATCTTCAAGCAGGCCCAGAAATAGGCTCCCCGAGATGGGCCTCGGCAGATAAGAGAGGAGGGGCTGACTTTCACACTCATTACCTGGGGCCTTCTCTCAGGGCCCTGGAAGGGTGGCTTCCCTCCTAACAGGAGACAGCGAGGGGCAGCCTGCCCCAGCCCTCCACCCGGGAGAAAGGGTGTTTGGGGCCTATTCAGTGCCCAGAAGAGTTTAGGAACCCAGAGACCAGCCTTCTTAACAGGTCCATTTCTTTAAGTCCCCTCCTCCCTCAAGAGCGTATGGTGGCTCCCCGCTGCCTACAGCATCAGGTACAGTCTCCTCTACCTGGAATCCCACCTCCATCCTCTGTCTGGCACCTGGCACCCCAGAGCCCACCCTTCATCCAGACAGGCCTCTTCACCAGCCTCCATACTCCTTCTCCACCCCAGGCCCCGCCCTCCATCCTGGAAAGCCTTCTGTCTTCAGGTGTCCCTCTCTAAATCCTTCCCCACCCCTCAAACCCCACCCTCTCCGTCTTCCAGAAAGCGCTGTAGGACTGACCCAGCCCGCACTCATTTCCGTCTCTTCTGAGGGCCTTGGGCCTGATGCCTCCAATGAAAGGCTAAGGTCTTACGTAAAACAGGCCCATGTGGATGCAGTCCCCAGCTTACTACTGTTAAAAGATACATTTTTTAAAGGATAAAATCATGAATGTTATACAAATATAAAATAAACAACACATGTCAAAGATTTCATTTAACGGATTAATTATTTAGGGAAAAATAAGACGTTATACACAATTTAAAGGAGAATCCGAAGCACAGCCACAAGTATAGCTTTTAGCCCCCTCTCTACAAGATCTCAATTGACTTCACCTGATAAAGTGTATTTGCATCTTAATGGACAAGAACAATTTCCCATCACAGTTTTCTACAACTTCCAAAATAATAAAACAGCTTAGAGACCATGAAAGTTACAAACTCCTGTAGAAACAGACAACCATGTGCCGAGTAACACCGAATAGTCAATTCGAAGGACACCTGGTAATCTTTTCTGCCTGTTTTAAAAGTGTTTCATCATCTTACCTAGAGTGGCTTAACCAGGTGTGAATCTCTGGAAAGTCACTTAAATTCGGTGGGTCTCAGTCTCCTCATCCGTAAAGTGGGATGAGAGCACAAAACCCTCCATGCTCTCAGCAGACAGCAACTCCAGAAGGGGCTGCCTCAGGTTTTACAGGTGCTTCCCTGCCCCCAGCTTCCTCTCTCTACTTCAGCACCACCTCAGAGCTTGTTGGCCTTGGGAGGGCTCTGGTCCCTGACCCTACCTGCCACCAAGCAAGAACCAAGCCCTCTTCTCTTCCTTCATCCCCCTTAACATGTTCAAGGGGACCATTAGCAAAAATCAGAGGGAAAGAGGAAAAATCTTTTTAAAGCTGGTGGGTTAGATTTTCCTCCCTCACCTCGTTCTCTTTTTAGAGCATGGTGTACTCCCCACCCCCAAAGCCAAGGCAATCTGGAGAGCCGGGCCCTCTGTAATGTAATTCAAGGCTGGGAAGATGCTTTTGACATAATTCTGTATAAGGGATATACTAGTACAAGGTAACCTTCCTGAAGGGTGTGATGGGATTGTCTGATTGCCGCGCGGCTTGCGGGATCTTAGTTCCCCAACCAGGGACTGAACCTGCACCCTTGGTAGTGAAAGCGCAGAGTCCTAATCACTGGACCGCCAGGGAATTCCCTGTGCTGGGTTTTTCAGACAGATATCCCACCCAGAGGCCAGACCATGCTGATGGCCCTTCCTCCTTCCCTCCTCCACCCTTAGTATCAGAAGATTCCCCCCAACAATAGACTTGATAAGTTGACCATACCTATGAGTGACAGGGGTATTACAGAGCACACTCTAGGGCAGGTCCCCACAGCCTGGCACCTCACTGTCCTCAGATGGCACTGCATAACCTCTCCCAGGCTCCTCCCTCCAGCCTCCCTACCCCGCCCTTTGGTGTAGCAGACACTAAATATCACTGTGCTTCCCTGGTGCCCAGGAAATGTCCCTCCTGCAAGTCTGACCCCATACAGAAGAAAGCTTCAAAACTATATGGACATACCCACCGAAATCCAGAATAATCACAGGCATGCACAAACTTACCCATGAGGATGTTCATTGTGGTGCTGTCCAGAAGTGTGAAAAACTCAAAACTGAATGCCCAGCAGTAGAGAATTGATTAAATAAAATACAGTACAGCCATCTCATGCAAGCCATGAGAAGTGTGACACAGAAGAGGAGAGAGTTAGCAAGCTCACTCCATTAGGGACACTCATACAGATGTGAGATTGAAAAGAAAGAAAAAGAAACCTCAACATTAACAGTGACCAGCTTTTCTGTTCTTTTTTCACCTTTTTATGTTTCTCCAGTGTCCTGTTTATGGATGTATAGACAGGCAAATCAATATAAGCCAACTCCCGAAACCTAGACCCCAACACCACCATGCCCAGTGGAAACCAGTTCCCATTCCGGGCTCCAGTGTGAAGAACAAGCCAGATTTGCCAGCCCAGCGATGCTCAAACAGAGGGTAGAGGGGGATGAGCTCTTTATCAGCTAGAGCCTTCCACAAGGCCGTGCCACAAAATACACATACACACAGTCTTGCCAAAGGGGACAGACTACAGGTAAAACCACTCAACAACCAGTATATCCATCCTGCACAGATCAGCAGGTGTCTGCTTAGGAAGGTCAAGGTCACTTTTAGGAGGGTTGCACAGGGGGGCACAGCCCTGGCCTGCGAGTCCTAGAGCCTCCAATCCTAGCTGTCTAGCCCTGGGCTGCCCCTGCTTTCTCCAGTCCTTTATTTTTTCGTCCATAAAATAAATGCATGGGGTTGGACAAAGGGCCCCTCAGGTTCCATTTCTTAGGACTCAGAAATGTTTCCCTTTATGCTGGCCCCATGCCCCACAAAGCACACATGCCTCCCGATGGCCCCAGATGGAGCTGGAATCCCTCAGCCTGGGTCCCTCCACCCCCCTCAGTCTGGGGGATGGGGTAGGCAGTGCAGGAGGCAGAGCCCAGAATGAACAGTTACCAAAGGGGGCTGGGAAGTGTCCTTACCCACCAAGGCTCTAGACCATGCAGGTCTCTCTGCCTCCACCCAGGGAAGCCCAAGACATGGTGACTGTCAGAGGTGGGCTGGAGTGAGGTTTGTTTTCTCCACCAGAGCCTGCTCTGCTCCCACCCTCCCTGCAGTGCCACTGTCTGCCTGGCTTCTCTTCCACGCCATCCCTATGGCTCCTCCCCTTCCCCAAGTTTTATCATCAGTATGTGCAGCTCCTTATCCTCGTGCTTTATTTCTGACAACCACTTATTAGCTGCCACCGACAAAATGGGGGGTGGGAGAATTACCAACTAAGTATTTCATCAGTTCATTCATCACATTTAGAGCGCATGCTCTGTGCAGGCCCCCAAGGGTCTCCCTCCTGGGACTCCCAGTTAAGTAGGGGAGATTAAATAAATGATTCCACAAATAACTGGAAAGCACCAGGACTAGCAAGAGCGCAATAAACCGGAGCTCTAGTGTAATAAAGAAAGGGAGGTCTGGCGGATGGGGCTGGGCTTGTCCAAGGCCCCAAAGGAGAGTGGGGACAGTGCCTCCGTAAGCCAGGAGCCCCTCCCTGAGCCAGGCACCCCTTGAGGCAGGCATGCATCTGCCAGGGTCAAGCTCTATGCCCAAGGTTTGGGGATAGGGGGATACACAGGGCATAGGATCAGGCCAGGAGTAAAGGAAATAGGCAAGCTGGTCCCTCAGGAGAGGAAGGCTTCAGCCGGGCCTATCTGACATCCCCGAACACCCTAGAACTCACCGCGCGGCAACTGGGAGCAGGAGGCTCTGCCAGGCTCGTCTGCCCCTCCCAGTGGCCGTGACAGGGGTCCCCTGCCCGGATGCCCAGGCTTGCCTCTGAACAACCTGTCTGGCTGTCCTGCCCTGCACATATCGTTTGTCTGCCCTTCTCTGCACATGTCTGAGTCTGCGCCTCTGCTCCCGCCTATCTGTATGTCACTCTCTACACACGCCTGTCCGTCTGTCCTCACACGTCTGGCTGGCACGCCGGCCTCCCTGCATCTCTCGGCCTCCTCGCCGCGCCGCCCCGCCTGCCGCGGTGTGGGTGTCGGGCTGGCAGTGCGCAGAGGGGCGCGGCTCGGCCCTCCCCCTCCGCCGCGTCCCCCCAGCTCAGGAATGACCCGGGCGGCGGCCCAGCGCTGCTGAGGCCCCGGAGCCGCGGCGCAGGGCGGCGGGAGCGGGCGGCCGTGGCGTGGGCGGCGGTGCTGGGCCGGCGGGCGGCCGGGCGGGGCTGAGGCAGGGCCGGGAAGCCGGGAAGCCGGGAAGCCGGGAAGCCGGGAAGCCGCCGCCACCGCCACCGCCGCCGCCTCGGCCGGGGATCTCGGGACCCGGTGGGCTCGGCAGGGCCCCGCCCCGCCACGCCCCTGCGCGCCGAGCAGGCCGAGGCGGAGCGGCGCGCCCCCCGCGACGCCGGAGCCCGAGTCCGAGCGCAGCGGCATCCAAGCGGGAACCGGAGCGGGAGCGGAGCCAGAGCGGGAACCTGAGCTGGAGCCGAAGCTGGAGCCGGCAGTGCGGCGCACGGAGCGGAGCGAGGCAGCCAAGCCGAGTAAGGGGCGTGGGGCCGGGGGCGGCGCTGGGGAGGGGCGGGGAGGGGGTCCCGGCCCCCTCCCCCGCGCTCTGCTGCGGCCCCGGCGCAAGCACACACCCGGGGTCGCTCAGCGCGGTCCGCGGCGGATCCGCGGCGCGCTCCGAACAGGATCCCCGCTCTCCCGCGGACCCCGGCCCCGACCCCCGCGCCCCCGGGCGGGCCACCGGGACTCGCGCGGGCCGTGGCTGCCCCTGAGCATGCCATCGGGCCGCAGGGACGGAGAGGTCTCCCGGTTCTTGCCCGACTTGAGTCCCAAACAAACATCCACCCCACGGAGGGAGCATAAGACAGTCTTCACGACCCCGCGCCCTCGGTTTCGCGGACCCCTGAACAACCCACCCAAGAAGGGTAAACTAGGACGCACTTTTGGTCGGGGTAGGAGAGGAAAGGGGCTCTGGGCTTTGTGGAGTTTGAAGCTAGAACCCACCCCCGACCCTCGAGCCGGGAAGTTTGACCCTCCGACGGGCGGGCCACCAGGGCCATGCCCCCGCTTCGATGCCTACCACGCTGGCCTGTCTCAGCACCATCGGTGGGAGAGGTGGTGTCCCCGCCGCACCTTCTCCAGCTCCGGGGCCGACTTTCCCTGGCGCGGTAAGCGGGACTCGAGGCTGAGTCCGAGGCGGCTGCTCTGGCTGGCTGCGCAGCGCCAAGCGGTACAGCCGCCTCTCCCTAATCGCTCTCGGAAGTTGGGTAGTGCCCACCAGACCCACGGCAGACTCGCACGACCCTCCCCCTCTCCCCATCGGCCCGGCGGTCCTGAGGCTGGCGCGCGGAGGACCCAGGGCTGCCCTCCTGATCCCACGCGCCGTGCCAGCGGAGATGGCCAGGCCCAGGCTGGGAAGGGGAGGGCACCAGTGACAGGTGTGAGCGGCGGGGGCTCCAGGAGCTTGGTCCTTGGTCTTGAGTCACACAGTCCACGGGCACCTGCCTTGAGCAAGCCCCTCCTGACTCTCCTCAAACATCCTGACTGCTCTACTGGAACAAGTGGCTTCACCTCCCTGTGCCTCAATTGCCTCCGCTGACAAGTAGGTAGGATTCTGTGGTGAGCAGAGTGTTTAAGGGCTTTGGAACCAGAGGGTGGGCTTGGAAGACTTCCTAGCCGTGTAATGTTAGGCAAGATACTTAACCTCTCTGAGCCTCAGTTTCCCCATCTGAAACATGGGGAAGGTGGGTTGGGAGGTGAAGTGGTGCTTGTAGGGGCCTAGCATGGTGCTTGGCACTCAGCCATCGCTCAGTTCAGGTTGACTACAGGTGTCATTCTGTGAAGCGCGCAGCACCAGTGGATGCTGAGGCAGAGCGAGTTGCCGAGGTGGCGGCGATACGACCCCCTCCCAACCCCCCAAGCCCCCCTCCAAGGAGGCCTTTGAATCCCCCAAGGGCTTGTTGACATGTAACTGCAGTGCAAATCCCTCTCTTTAGGGCCTGCCCTTTCTCAGCTGTTCCCTCCTCCCTCGGCGCTCTGCTTCCCAGCGGTGCTCGCCTCCCTACCTGTCATCTCCATCCAGGTTGGGAATGACCGTATCTGATCAGCTCTTTCTTCTGCCCTTGACGGATGTCCGCTGCTCACACCCTGTACGAGGGAATTCACACCTCCCTCCACTCTGGGGACGGGGCCTGGGGAGGACTGCTTTCCCTGCGGAGCAATCAGACAGTAGACAGTCAGGTGGCTTGGGTGTTCCAGTGGTGACAGTTCAGACAGGCAGTGAAGAGCCGCAGGGGGAGCAGCCACCAGGGCAAGGAGACAGCGGGGAGTCAGAGGGGTCCCAACCCTGAACCTGCGCTGACCGTGGTGTGTTCATCCAGGCGACTGAGCCACGAGGCACCAGAAATGATAGCCCTTGGAGAGGAAATGAAGCCTGTGGCTGACTGAGAGGTTAGAAGTTCAGAGCTGGAAGGGCCCCAGGAAGAGATCTGCCCAGTCTGTGCAGCTGAGGCTTCAGACCCAGGGCAGAACCAATGAGGCCCAAGGCCTGGGAGAGGATGCTGGAATCCTTGGGGTGGCATGGAGGGTGTAGGTAACCAGGAGCATTGTCGGGAAGAAAACAAGTGTCCAGCTTGTGGACACCTGCGTTAGTCCTGCTCACCTGTGCCCCAGCTGTGAGAACGGGGGGATGGGGGGGTCTGTCCACATGCTGCCTGGTGGGGACCTAGTGAGACAGGCAGAATGGGCTGCCTCCTGGGGGCTGTTTCTACACAAAAACCCCCTCTGTCGTCTTCTTCCTCTGTAGCCTACTCCCACCCCTCCCCCATTCACCCACCAGGGTGTCACATCCCAGCATCTTCCATAATCCTCACCTCTTCTTCCCAAAGGAGTTAATCAGAAACTAATTTAGGAGGTTTGTGTCACCTGGTTCACAGAGTGGAGTACAGCCAGGCAGCAACGTGATGGGGATACGGGCACCTCCTTCAGCCTTGGGGAATAATCAGTTAGACACACTCAGACGCCTATTACCTGAAGCCTTCGCCCTGGAAGTGCTCACGGCACAGCGTAAGGGACGAGAACGTGGCAGCCAGCTCTCAGCCTCCTAAAGGGAGAAACTGAAGCCAGGAGGGCTTCTGAATCCCCCTGGCACAAAGTACAGTTGTGGCTGAGAGCACAGCTTCTTGGAGCTGGACTGCCTGGGTTTATGGCTTGTGATTCTGGGCAGGAGATTTACCTTTCAGAGCCTCAATTTCCTCTTGAAAAGGGGAACAAATAGTCTACATCTCCCAGTATAGTTGTGAGGACTGGAGAAACAATATACAGGAAACACGTGGCAGTGACAAATGGACCCCTCGCAATGGCCTTGCTATGTCTGCATTATGAACATGCACTGAATGCATGCTCTTTCCCAAGCATAAGTATTTTCTCTCTGGAGTCTGAGGACAGCCCTCTAATCTAAGTACTATAATTGCCCGTATTTTATAGATGAGAATACTGAGGCTTAGAAAGGTTAAGGACTAACTTTGCTAAGTATAGAAAACTTAAAACATCACTATGACTCATCATAATTTTATGAGTTTGTAAAATTGATAATTAGCACATTGCATCTTAGACTATATGTAATTAGTTAATGGAATGCTTCCTCAATGGAGATCTGCAATCATTGTATCTTTATGTGTTAATTGCCCATGGGCTATAGAATTTTTAGAGACGTCTTCATTTTTTTTCTATTCAAACAGTATCAAACTGATTTAAAAGAGCAGCTCCCCCCACATTTATTCCCTATCTCTCTTCTCTCCATTTTTCTCCATAGCGCTTATCACCCCCAACATTTATATATCTTACTCATTTGTTTATTGTCTGCCCTCATCAATATAATGTAAACTCCCCAAAGGCAGGGACTTTTAACCATTTTGCTCACTCTCATATCCCCAGAGACTAGAATAACCAGCACTTCGTATGCTTCGCAAATTAGAAAGTGTTTTACAAACATAAGGCCTATTATTGTTATTATTATTGCCAACTGTCTAGTTTGCCTGAAGATAAACCTTAAGGTTCATGGCAGAAACTG
The DNA here is from genome assembly GCF_059928025.1 of Delphinapterus leucas. Lineage (NCBI taxonomy): Eukaryota > Metazoa > Chordata > Mammalia > Artiodactyla > Monodontidae > Delphinapterus > Delphinapterus leucas. Next base: position 41,236,787 of record NC_143148.1, read on the forward strand.
TTCTCTCAAAAATCTGGCAAATAGGACCCGCTCAAGCGCCAGGGAAAATGTGATGAAGGTTAAAACCAGTGGAGATTATTTTCCTAACATGTTAATAAAGCTCCTTATGAGTAAGTTCAAAGACAAGTTAACTTTTTTAAATTTTGGCAATAAAAAAATGGCATGTTCAAAGGCAATTAAATTAGTGTTTAAAACTTCCAATGAGTTAACTATCACTGATTTATTCATTTAATTATTCTTCGTTAGCATAAAAGGTGTTTTCAAATCTTCATTTTAATGATTTTTCAGATTATAAAAGTAATACATGTTCATTGAAGAAAATTTGGAAAATCATTCTTAAAAAATAAAAGAACATAAAAAGCCTCCTCAATCCCACCACTGCCCAGAGAGTGCGTGACTGGATATTTTAGTCTATTTCCTTTTCATCTTTTTCTATGTGTGAATATTTTCTCTAGTTTTTTTTTTTTTTCCTTACAAAATAAGGATCATATTGTAGGCAGAGTTCTAGAACCTGCTTACCTGGTGGGGTTTTTCCCCCCTCTTAACAGTATACCGAAAGTCTTTTATGTTATTAAAATTTCTTTAAAAACATGATTCCATGGCTCTACAATATTCCATTATAAGCGTATGCCAAAATTTTCTCAGCCTCTCCTCTCTTATTGGACACTGGGGTCACATCCCATGTTTCACCACTGTAATAATACTTTTCTATGCCCTCTTTGGTGTTTTCTGGCCCCTGAATCAGGCTTCTCTACACCCTTGGTCAGGACCTATTTGCTGATTTGCAGATGAACCGGTTTATGTAGTTAGTCAGTATGTCAAGTCTTAGAAGTTGGGCCTTGGTGGCAGCGGGGAAGGCAGCTGATCCAGTAGAGGACTACTCCAGGTAAATCAAGGCAACCTGAAGACCCAGTAACCTCCACGCATTTCCTGACCAACCCAGTGTAGCACACATGTGGCCAGATGTTGCATGGGGACAGAAGGCCTCCTTGCTGCAGAGGCTGTCACACACTTGGATCCCTTTTCTAACATCAGGACCAAGTTACTTGTTTGCAAACCTCCGTGTCCTCTGCCAGCCTCTCTGCCACCGTCCTCTCACTCTTTTTCATTTGCTTCTTCATTTAATCACATGACAAACGTTTACAGGCATACCTCGTTTTATTGCTCTTCATAGATATTGCTTGTTTTTACCAACTGAAGTTTTGGAGCAACCTTGCGTCAAGCAAGTCTTATCCATGCCACTTTTCCAACTGTATTTGCCCACTTCATGTCCCTTATGTCACATTTTGGTGATTCTCACAACATTTCAAACTTTTTCATTGCTGTTGTATTTGCTGTGGTGATCTGTGACCAGTGATTTTTTTTTTTTTTTTTTTTTTGCTGTACGCAGGCCTCGCACCGTTGTGGCCTCTCCCGTTGTGGAGCACAGGCTCCGGAGGCGCAGGCTTAGCAGCCATGGCTCATGGGCCCAGCCGCTCTGCGGTATGTGGGACCTTCCCGGACCGGGGCACGAACCTGCTTCCCATAGCATTGGCAGGCGGACTCTCAACCACTGCACCACCAGGGAAGCCCTTTTTTTTTTTTTTTTTTTTTGGTGACCAGTGATTTTTGATGTTACTGTCACAAAAAGATTACCACTCACTGAAGGCTCAGATGATGGTTAGCATTTTTTAGCAATAAAGGTTTTTTTTCTTTTTTTTTTTTTGGCCACGCCATGCGGCATGCGGGATCTTAGTTCCCAGACCAGGGTTCGAACTCGAACCCCCTGCATTGGGAACAGGGAGTCTTAACTGGGCCGGCAGGGAAGTCCCAATAAAGTATTTTTAAATTAAGGTATGTACATTGTTTTTTTGAAAAAATGTCTACTGCAAACCTAACAGACTACAGTATAGGGTGAACCTAACTTTGATATGCACTGGGACACCAAAAAAATCGTGTGACTCACTGTATTGCGGTGGTCCGGAGCCTCGCGACCACCAAACCGCAATATCTCCGAGGTATGCCTGTAATGACATCTACCCGCACTTGCCAAGGAATGTTTTTCTCCATTAGGGAAACCATCAGCTGGGTCTCAGACTAAAGGCCCGCCTCCCTCATTTCTGAGACTCCTTTCTGTGTCAACTGTAAAATGGGGATTTGTTTTGAGATCCAATGGGCTGAGCAGGCGCTGCATAGACGTGGCCCATCCCGGAGGCCAGCCCCTGCGCGGCCCTGCCCCGTCTGCCGTGGACCCCGGTGAAGCTCAACCCTCCAGTCTGGGTGCCTCTGCCGCGCATGCGCTGACCGTCCTGTCCCCGCTGTTACCTGGCCGCCTCCGCCAGGGATACGGCGCCAGTCCACTAACCACAGGCTCATTGATCGAGATCAGAGTGTCGCAGTGGCTACAGAAAGGAGGTATTCCGGGAGCAGGGACGTGAAGCAAAGTGGGATTGACGTGGACTCGCCGCCCACCATTCAGCCACTTCAGAACCTGGAATACCGCAGCCCGCCGGCCCGCCCTCCAGTTTCCAGCCAGACAATCCAGTCGGAGATGAGTCACAGGCAGGGACACGCCTCGCCTCAGATGCTGGGTGCTGAGTGAGGCGGGCGTGGGGGGGGGGAGACGTGACCTGGTGTCAGATCTCTGTGGGGTGGCCCTGCAGTAACCAAGGGGCACTGGAGGGGGGCGGTGACAGATTCCGTGCCTGCATTGCTCCTCCTCCACCTCTTCTCTCTGGGTGACTTCGGGTGGGTTATCATGTCACGGAGCCTATGAGTTTTCTCATTTGCAAAATGAAACTGTTACCCACTTCGGGGCACCTGTTGCAGTAATTTCGGTGATCTTAACTGGCACACGCAGGTGTTTGGTGAACATGAGCCACCCTGAAAGCCGGCGTGCCCAGAACATCTCCACATACGAAAATGTCTACCTGACCCATGGCCAAACCTGCCGGCCCCCTGCCAGCCTTCTGGCCACCTGGGAACCTAACACGCTGTCCACCAAACACCCAAACTGACCATGGAAAACAATACGTAACGCAAGGGTTTTTGGTGCCCCCTGCCCTGGGAGGTCATCTCTCACCTCCCCACACCCTACAAAACCCCAGCCTTCATCTCAGTGTCACAAGGCCCAGTGGGAGGAAAGAGGGGGTACAGGGGGCCTCTAGGAGAAGCAGGACCTTGGAGACAACTGCTTGAAGTGTTGGAGCTGGTCAGCACCCTCCATGGCATCAGGTGCCACCAGGATAGCCTTACAGTAAGTGTACATTCAGCGTGCATTTACTAAGTGCCCACACTATGCCAACTCACTAGAGAGGGAAACAGCCCTGGAACTGTGGAGGTTGGCGCGGAAGCCAGGACATTTTCCTGAGGGCACGGGAGGCTGTGGAAGACTTTTCATCAAGTGACATAATCCATTTTGCCTTTAAGAAAGACCTCTCTGGAAGAAGCACAAGAGATGACCTGACTTACATCCTCCTCCAGACTCACACGCGGCCACAGTGCACACCAGCACACCCGCAGAAATGAACACAGACACAGACACACGTACACACATGTATTTTTAGAAAGCACAGATCCCAGGCCCTGAGATGCTCTGTGAGTTTTCTGGTGTGAAATCACAGTTCCCCAAGCAGCCTGCCACGCAGGTTCTACCAGGCCTGGGGAGATCACATCCTACCTTCACTTCCCCCATCGGAACTCTTGACTGGGTTTCTATGGGGACTGGGAGTGGGTGTCAGGCCAGCCTGGGGTTCACACCAGGACAGGCTGAGCTGGAAGAAGCCACCTGAAGAGGGATTCCCAGGTCAGCAGCAGTCACAGCCCCCTCCCTCTCACCCCCCTCAGGCAGCAGAATGAACGTTTTGCAGCCACACACCTCCTGCCATGGGCTTTCCGTACATAACCCCCGTCCTCACGGCAGGTTAAGTGTCCTTACCCTGCTTTCCCCAGGAAGACACTGCACCTCAGAGAGGTGAAGTGCTCTGTCCAAAGTCACACTGCCAGGAAGTGGCAGAGTTGATATTAGCACTCAGGAATCGGACTTCTGAGCTCAGGCTCTCCAAAGATAGGTGTTTGATTTGTTTGTTAAATAGAATAATCAGTTATTAGTGTAGTTTGGCCAATTGGCCCCGTCAAAACAGGGGACCCATTTGGAGAAATAAAATATATGATAAAAGGGATCCCTGGAGGAGAAAAGGGTGGGACCTCTGGACCCGCCTCTTACAGAAAAGTTCTGTCCACAATGATATCATCCCCAGGATCAGGGAAGCCGAATGTCCCCTGGGACCTAGAGGGGCCAGGTTCTTCTCCCATTGGCTTGTGACTGACAGCTTCCCCTGCAAGTACCTGCTCGGCTCCACATCCATCCAAAGGTGCAGTTTGGTTTCTGCAAGTGAAGTGACCGCACTCCCTAGAAATAAGAACTGTAACTCCCTAATATTCCCATAGCCTCCTGTCACCTGGGGACATACCAGGAGAGACTGAATCAGTTCAGATCTCCAGCAGCATGGGAAGATGGATTACTTTCTGAAAATGTCTCCTCCATTGCAAATGGGTGTTAGAGTAACCTGGCAGTCCTTTGCTGAACAGACATCCTGACACCTGGGTGTTCACTTGGGGGTACAGGGGGAATTGGGGAAGAGACAGTTTCATTCTCTAGGTCCTTATTTCTGAATTGGTAATTTAATATATTAGGTGCCTTTTAAGGGAGTGTGCTGGCTGACAGTGTGGGCTTTGGAGTCAAACAGACCTGGGTTCTAGTCCCAGCCTGTAATTAGAAGCTGTGTGACCCTGGAAAGCTTCATAACCTCTCTGAGCCTCAACTGCCTTATCTATAAAATGAGAATGAAAAGAGAAGAGCATCTTCCTCTTAAAACTGTTGTGATGATGATGATGATGATAAGGTTTGAGCTAGGCATCTATGAATTCCCTTCCAAAGCCAGCTGTGGGACCTTAAACTAGTCCCTCACCCTCTCCAGTTCTCAGTTTCCCCTTCTGTGAAATGAGGACATTGAACTGATCTTTAAGGGTCTTTCCAGCCCTGACAGTTACAAGATTCTCAAGGGTCCACCCAGGAGAGAGATTCCCCCCTTCCACTTACTGAGAACCTAGCACACATTTGTGCCACCCCTGCCCAGAACCCCCATATGCTGCAGCCCAGAGCCCTCCAGGCCCCCACTCAGACTAGGCCCATGCTCTCAAAGTCACCATCCTCTCCCCAGAGGTTGACAGCCCAGGGTACATGAGCGCCCTGCAGGGTCAGTAGGTGCTGTATGGACGCCCCCATCACCTGCCTGTTTGTGTCTCTGCAGGTGAGCGGAGGGTCCTTCCCTGCGAGAAGTCAGAGCTGTGCACGTGGGCAGGCTGGCTCCGCTGTTCTGCTCCAAGGATTACATGTCCTTCAAACGCCCCTGCCCCTGTAAGTCTCCTCCCCACATCTTCCCATGAACCAGGGCCAGGTGAGGGCAGAGTCAGGACTGCAGAAAATGTCTCTAGGATGTTTGGCCAGAGAGCTCCAGGGGTCTGATCAGGGTGTGATGTGATATGACGGATGGGGGGAGGGCAACACAGAAGACTCCTGACATCTGCAAGAGACATCTCACTTTGCGAATCCCTCTGTACGAGCACTTCCCAAAGTGTGGTTCAGGGTTCCTCCAAGGGGTATTAACGGGGTTACTATTTTTTTTAATTCCACGGTCAAGTGAGTGTGGGAAACGCTGAGTGAGACAAGTCAAGTAGATTTTGCTGGACTTTTCAGAGCCTTTAATATGGTGCTGTGTTGTGAGGCTCCATAGGAAAGAGAAAGCCCAGTGATCTTCCCAAATCTAGTTGACCACAAGGAATGTCTCACGGGATGGGTGCTCCACAGAACACACTCCTTGGAGTTCAGTGTCCTAGAAAACCCTTCCTGGAGTAGCCCCACCATGCAGCCCCTCATTTACTAATTCATTTCCATCTAATGAAGCCATAAATGATTTTGCCCGTAACATTCTTCTCATGGCTCCCTGATGCCCACGCATCTAGACGACGGACACAGCCAGGTGTACCCCGGGGCTCAAGGTCGCAGCCCCTAGGGCTCGCTCCCCTAGTCGTCATCAGCCCCGCCTTCACCGACTCATGCTGCCACCCTTACCCCAGAGTCGCCTTCACCTCTCCCCCTGGCAGCCACCTGCTTCCTCCCATGATGTCCCCTGAACCCCCTCAAGCCACCATCATTTGCTGCAGTTTGGGAGGACGTGCGTAACCTCCTCATCCCTTCTCCGTGGTGAGGCGAGACTGTGAGTCTGTGTGAGTTCATCAGGGCCCCCACCTTAGCCTCCCTCTACTTGTCATCTCCCTTCGGCCCGCTCACCAGTGTCTGTTCAAATTTGCACCATTGGTTACGTGTCCCGAATCGTGGGGTTGGGGGCCTCTCTTGCGTATAGTCGAAATCCCAACTGTCAATTGTTTGAACATCAAAGGGCTGCTGTAGCCGGGGTGGGGAGAGCTGGCCCCCCCGTCTGGGAGCGATCATCCCCAGGTGGGCCAGGGAGGGCAAGGTGGCAATGGGTTTACTGTGCAGAGTGGTGTTCAGGGGGCGGGGGAGCCCAGCCTGGCTGCTGGCTGCGTGGGTACCGAGGAGGGCATAGGTCAAGAGTGATAAGCTTTCTGACAGATAGGACAAGCTCAATGAGTTACTGTTACTGTTGTCACCATGGCTGCTGTTGTGGCATAATCAGGTGCCAAAGCCCCAGCGCAAGGCCAGGTGGGAAGGCTGCCACAGGGGGAGCAGGTCGGAGCCCAGGGATGCCTGCCCCACAGAGCGTCAGGGTGGCTGTGCCCTCACTCCTGGGAGCAGCCGGCAGTGGAGAAGGCTGGGGCTGCTGAGTGCAGAGGACTTTCCAGAACCTTCTGGGCTCAAGCCAGGCCCTTCGGAGCCCCGCCCATCTGCACTAATAGGGGCCGACACCCCAGGACAGGGCTTTGTGCATCCAGCTCCTGAGGACTCCAGGGTATGGTCATGGGTATTCTGGGCTGGTCAGAAGCAGTTCCTGCACGTCTCTGAATTCCCCTCTGCCCTCACCGCCCCGCCCCACACCGACAGGCCCAGCGCCTAGCATGCAGTAGGCACTCAATGTTTGTTGAATAAATAAATGCACAGTCAGACACTGTGGATGAGGTGCTGGAGGGGGAGAAGCTGAAGCTCCTGACTCTGCCACCAGATTCTCTCTGTGGCTTTGGCCAGCCCGTCCTCATCTCTAAAACGAAGGGGACTGAGGCCAGTGGGTTCCAGGAGCTCAGGGCAACTGTGAGGCTCCTTGGAGGGTGAGGGGAGCCCAGGCAGGCAGAACCCAGGAGCCCCCCCACCCACTGCTTCAGCCAGAGCAGCTCTGCTAACATCTACAGGTTGGGGTCTATTCAGATTTCAATTGGAGAAGGGTGTCCCAGGCAACGGCAGGTTGGGTCCCATGGGGTTGTCCAGGCCCACCCCTTCCTCCATCATCTCTCCCCTGCTCTGCCGGATTCTTCTCCTCAGACTCTTTACCTTTTCTCTGCACTTGTTTAAGAAGTGCTCACAGCACCCCTTTCAGCACCCTTAGTCTGCTTCAATCTGGCTCCTCCAACCCCACGCCAACACCACATCAGCATCTGTGTCACTAAGTCCATCCCAGAGTTTCCAGTTCTCAGCTGCATCTGACGCTGTTGGTCACATCAGTCTTCCAGGTAACTCCTCCACCGAGGAGTTCCTGACTCTGAGCCCTCAGGTCCTCCTCCAGCCCCTCTGGCTCCCTGGGCTCTGACCATCCATTCCTGGTCTCCTTTGGTGCTGGAGGTGGGTGGATTCTTCCCGCACCTGCCCTGGGATGCTGGGTCCCCCAAGACTCCAATCCTGCTGGCCTTCTCGCCCCAAACACTTCAGACCATCTCATCCTCACTCTGCTCTCAGCTGCAGTGTCGAGGCCGGCAGCTTCCCGGCTCTCTCCCAGCCCAGGTCTGCCTGAGCTTCTGATTCCTTCTGCCTTCTGCTGCCTGGCTCCCCTGGGCGGCCCCCGTCTCCACTGCTCAAATACAGCCTGTCCCAGACTGAACTCCTTGTCTTCCCCTCCACGCTGGCTTGCTTGATTTTGCTGTCTTGGTTTAGGATACCACCATCACCACCACTCAGTTCTTCAGGCCAGAAACCTGGGAGTGACCATCAATTCCCCTCCAACACACCCATCATTGCCAACTGCCCAAGGAGACCCCGGGGTTTCCAAACTGGGTCAACAGATCTCCCTTCTGACTCCCCCCCATCCGGGCCCCTCCTCAAAGCCAACCTGGAAATTGCTGCCTCCCTAGATGTTTACGGAACAACCAGACAAGTGAGCAAATCGAGGCGAAGCAGATGTCTTATGGGCGGCCTCCTGGGCTCGCAGACCAGAGGCCTTCACGCAGGCTCTGGAAGGGATGCAGGAAGTGATGCAGAACCACAAGGGCCCCAGACATCCACATACACCCGACCCGGGGCAATGAGGGATGAAGCCGGAAGTCCAAAGAGGGCCCTGCCGTGGACACACACCCTCTTCTTTTAGCACCTCCTTTCCCGCTCTGTGAATTTAGACACCGACCAGGGAATCCTTGAACCTTCTTAGCTCACAAAATCATCTTGCTCAGTGCATGCAAAGATGCCAAAGACCATTAAAACCTGGAACACTTAGGACAGGAATCACAGCTTGTTCCCGTTTCGGTTTCCACGCCCCTACACCCTGCCGATCGAGAAGGGCAAAAGGGAACATCCCCAGAAAGAAAAACAAGTCCTAGAGTTTCCCAAGCAAGACCCATCTCCTAGGAGTGAGAGTTCACGAGGTCAGGGAGAGTCAGCAGGGAACGTGGATCCAGGGCAGGGAGGAGTAGGGCGATGGGCAGGCGTCTGCCCAGTACCCACAGATTCAGACACTGGGTGAAGTGGGACCATCCACTGGCCTCTCAGGAGCTGGGCAGCCATGAAGCAGACCAGGCTGGGCCCACTCCTCCCAGGCCCTACCACATCCCCGGCCCCATCTTACCTTCCGAGCATCTCAGCTCATCTCAGCCCCTCGCAGAGACAGCCCCAGCAGAACTCCATGCCCCTCCGCCCAGTCAAGCAGATGAAAAGACTAAAGCAGGGAGAGGCGGCAAGAACAGGGGAGGGGAAGCCCTGAGGGTTCTGGCCACAAGGCTGCAGGAGGGAAGTCTGGTCGTCTCCCTACAAGTGCAGGCCTGTGAGCCATTTCCAGCCCTAAGCACTGAGTGAGGAGGACCAGCCTGGCACCTCAGAGAGGCTGGAGGCGTGGGAGCCTCCTCCATCTGGCCCCAGCTGGGCAGGGCAGCCCAGGATCCCCCCAGGACCCAGGCTCCAAGAACAGATGCTTCACAACCTCTTCTTCGCCACCAGCACACGGCAGCTCCACAGAGCTCCCTGTGAGGTGGAGGTGGCCTCAACGGACGGATCTGGGGGAGGAGGGGCTTCGGGGCCGCAGGGGAGACTGAGCCTGTAGCCAAGCAGGAAAGAGAGCCACAGAGAAATCAGGTGGGGCTTGTCTCTGCTAAGCTCACAGGCTGCCCACAGGGCTGGAAGGAATCGCAGCCTGCAAAAGACTCTGGATGGGCTTGACTCTCCCTCAGCGTTGGTGTGATGTGATAGACAGTGCCTGAGTTCGAGTGCAGCATGGCACTGACACTAACAGCTGTGTGATCTGGAGCAAGCTACTTAATGTCTAGAAACCTCAATTTGCTCATCTGTAAAATGGACATAGTCATAATAGCCTTTTGGTTTGATGCCCAGATGTGGTGTACCACAAGGAGCATCTAGCTTGGTGCCAGGCACTGAGAAGATGCTCAAGAAACTTGCAGGTCTTGTCTTTTGACCACCCTCTCTCTACACAGCTTAATATGACCCAAGTCTTTGGTAACAGAATGCGGGAAATGAGGAGAGATGGGGACTTTGGAGATGAATCCGGGGTTTGGACCGGACACTCCTGTTTTCTGCTCTGCTCATTTTAACTGTTACCTCTGCAGAGACTTCGCTGTCAACAGAAGGAAGGACTTGAAAGCTAGGAGGGCAAATGATGGGGCACACTCTGCAATTTACCACTTCTCTGCCCAGAGCAGACATTGCTAATCAACTGCAGTGCTCTTTCCCACTGAGCCCGAATGCAACCTCAGACTCCCTCTGAACACATGCAGGCACTACCCAATAATCATTAGCCTGTGAGATGAAACCTTTGTCCATTCCTTGCTGAGGTCTGATTTTGGAATGGGCAAGGGAATAGAAGGAGTGACTTCGGCTGGCCATGTCTCTCTGAGCCTCAGTTTCCTCATCTGTAAACTGGAAGTTGAAAGGACTGTCCACCTCAAGAGGGCTGCTCTGAGGATCAAATGAGGTACCACAGGTAAAGGGCTTACAAGGCCTTACGATCATTTCTTTATGTGGCCTTCTTGCTTCCTAGAAGCGACTCTGCACAGGAGGGGTCGGTGTGGCCATTTCAGGCCTGAGGAAACTGAAGCTCAAGGACGTGAAGAAGCTAGTCTAGGTGACACAGCTGGAAAATGGTGGGGGTCAGGGATACACCCCAGGTGAGTCTTTCCAGGGCTCAATTTTGGATAATCTGCAGCTGGACAAAAAGGGTAGCGTCAAGTCCGCTCCTTCACCCCCACCCCTTGAATGGAGAGTCCATTCTGCAACCCCATAAACATCCCGGCTGCCCCTCCTCAGAGTTCTCTGGTTGAGCTCAGCACCTGACAGCTAATCTCAGTTTTAAAGGCACGATCATTTTATATTAAGAGTCCTTGGCAAGCGGGCGTCAACCTCAGCTTGAGTGCTTCATGTAGTACTAATAACAGTAGCAGTAGCCCCAGCTTTTGCAGAGCACTCCTTGCTGGCAGAGCTTCTGCACTTCCCCGTCCCCTGGCAGTGGGCTCCCTGGGTGACCTCATCCACCTCATGGTACTGAGCAGCTTCCATACACTGACGGTCCCCAAATTTACATCTCCAGCTCCAGACTCTCCCTGAACTCCAGACTCAGATATCCAACTGTCCACGCCATATCTCCACTCGGATGTCCACTCGGGTGTCTACAGCTTATCTCAGATAGAACATGTCAAAACCATACATCTTGACTCAAAGACCCCACCCAAGCTGCCTGTCATCTTCCCCATCTCAGGAAATGGCAGCTCAGTCCTTCCATGTGCTCAAGCCCCAAATTTTCTCAGTTTTTACTGCTCTCCTTCTCATCTACCCAAACCAATTAATCTGAAAATCCTAACAGTTTCACTTTCAAATCTGACCCCATCTTGCCACCTCCACCTCTAAGCCCCAGGACCAAAGACACCATCGTCATCACCTGTACCACTGTCCTAGCCTCCTAACTGGCCTCTCTGCCCCCCTCTTGTCCCCCTCCGGCCCATTCTGCCACAACCCTGGGAGCGTGGAAAAGGAAAGGATCTAGAGACTGAGTCTTGGGTTGGTTTCTGTATCTAGAAATCTTGCCAAGGAAAGCATGACCCCCAGAGTTGTCACCCACGGCACCCCAAAGTCAAGTACACTGGAGAGGACTGACCTGCAAACAGCGATGTGTAAGGACACTGCCATTTCTCTGCCAAGGGCTACCCTAGATTGGCTACCCCTCCTGCACCTGGAACTGTGCCTAGGGTGATTAGGAAAGGCTGGTCTTCCTCTGTGATGTCACCACAGAAGTGTGCAGGCCTGCACACTTCCCAGACAGGAGAGAGAGGCCCCATGAGAGAAGTCACATGCCCCATGGACCCAGGGGCTACCAACGGAGGAGACAGGTTTCAAAAGCAGGGCTTCCAGGCCCAAGCCCAGGGCACTGGGCACGCTAGTCCCTCTGAGAGCTTGATACATTTTCACCTCCTAGAGTTCCTTCTATTTGCTTCTCTCTGCATTTAAGAACCGTATCCTCCATTAGCCCCCAAACCATCAGCTTCTAAGAGCTGCTCCCTCTTCCCACCTGACCCCACCTAGACTACGTGTCCATAGGTGACCTCCTGGCCTTGCTTGAGAGAGAGTCACTCCAGAGCTTTCCTCTGCCCATCCGCCAGGGCCTTCAGCCGCTGGATGATGTTTGTCTCCCCTAGGAATGTGGCTAAAGCTGGGGATGTAGTCTAATACAGTAAAAACAGCAAGAGCTGAAAGACGCAGGTTCAAAAAACCATTGGAGCAAATGTATTTATATCATCCAAGCCTCCGTTTATTCAGCTATGAAATGGGATTATGAGACCCAGTTTCCAGGGTGACTGAGAGTTTGGTGAGCACATAGATGCTCAGTAAGAGTTTGTTCTATCTTTCACCTCTGGCTCTTGCATCCCACAACGAGAGCTGCAGAACTCACTCGGTCTTCCCTGCAGGGTCCTCCCAAGACCGTTCCAAGGGGAGATCACGTGTTCCCTCTCCCTTTCCAGCCAGCCCCAGGCTGGTGTTGAAACACAGCATGGCATGCTTGGCCACCTTCATCTGACAGGCTCTAATCAGGGGCCAGCCAGATGCCAGCCGTTCACCAGATCCCATCACAGGCACACAATGGGACAATGCAAGAAAATGTGTTCTCCCTACCTTGTAGACTGGATGTAAGAGGTCCTTTGCTGACCCTTTAGGACTTACCCTGGGACTCTACCCCAACTGCCTCACACCAGAGGTGGAGAAACTGAGATGCAGATTGGGGACTGGACCAGGTCACCCAGCGTGTTTGTGGCTGAAACTTTGATGCTCCCAGCCTGACTCCACATAAAGTGCTCCTTCCACATGGAGCCTGCTCCCCTGTTCTCAGTGAAGATGCAGAAAAAGAGCAGCCCTCTTTTGAAAGCGAAACTGTGACAAAAGCCACGTCTTTTTCTTTTTTTTAACGATAAAGACATTTATTATTTCCGCATAGGGAGGGAAGTCCTGAGATGGAACAGCTTTAGGGTTCTCAATTTCAGTGGTCAAGGATGGACATCATTAAGGACCCAGGTTCTTTCCATCTTCTTGCACCAACATTTTCTGCATTGCAAGATGATCCCCGTCAGGGACTTCCCTGGTGGTCCAGTGGCTAAAACTCCGCGCTCCCAATGCAGGGAATCTGGGTTCAATCCCTGGTCAGGGAACTAGATCCCACATGCAGCAACTAAGAGTTCACATACCACAACTGAAGATCCCGCATGCAGCAACAAAGATCCTGTCTGCCGCAACTAAGACCCAGCACAGCCAAATAAATAAATATTAAAAAAAAAAAAAAGACGGCCCCATCAACCCAGGCAGTGACGCAACTTTTCCCAGAAGTCCCCCAGCACACCACTCCCATGTCTTATTGGCCAGAATTTAGTCACATGTCCACCCCTAAGCCAATCATACTGAGGGCATGGTAATACCAAGACTGGCTTACCAAGCCAGTCTTTAAAAGGACAAAGGTTGTTAGAACATAGTCCCCCCTCAGTCTAACATGGAGGCAGTGGACAGTCAAACTAGCAAACCCTTTCCCTCCTGCCTACTCAGTCCTTCCCCTCTGGTCCCCAAGACTCCAGGAGGACCTGTGAAAGTTAGGAGTGAGAACTGAACTGAGGAATTCCTTTTCTGGGGATTCTCTGGGGTTGGTTTTTTGTTTGTTTAGTAGAGATACCAGCTCACAAGAGTGAATACTTAAATATTCAGGAGATTCATGACCCGTTTAATCACTGGTAGCCAGCCTGAAATCCATCATGATGGGAGTATTTACACCATGGAAATTGGCAACCAACACTACAAATCAGGGATTTTTCTTTCTTTTCTTTTTTTTTTTTCCTGGAAAGCTGGTTTGCCAGCACACCACTGTATAAAACATACACGCAGGAAGGGGCACAAATCGTTAGTGTACAACTCAATGAATCTTCACAAACTAAGCACACTCAGGTCAAGAAACACGTCATAAGCTGCATCCCAGAACATCTACCGTGTGCTCTTCCAGTCACTACCCCATGCCCAGGTCAACTACTGTCCTGACTTCTGTCACCATAAATTAGGTTTGCCTGTTTTTGACCTTTATACATTTGGAATCATACAGGATGTTCTCTTTTGTTTCTGGCTTCTTTTGATCAACATTCCACTGTGAGATTCAACCACAGTATTGTATATAATTGTAGATCACTTATTCTCATCACCGTATAGTATTTCATTGTGTCAATATACCACAAATAACTTAACCATTCTACTTTAATGGACATCTGAGTAGTCTTCAGTTTGGGGCTATGAATGAATAGTGAACATTCTAGTAGAGTGCTGTCCAACAGAGCTTTCTGCAATAATGAAAATGTTCTGTATCTTCACTGCCCAATATGATAGCCACAACCCACGTGCACCTATTGAGCCCTTGAAATGCAGCTAGTGCAAATGAGGAACTGAATTTTTTTAGTTTAAGTATACTTGATTTACAATATTGTATTAGTTTCAGGTGTTCAGCATAGTGATTCAGTATTTTTGCATTATAGGTTATTACCAGATAATAAGCGTAATTCCCTGTGTCATACAGTATATCCTTGTCGCTCATCTATTTTATGTATAGTACTTTGTATCTGTTAATCCCATATCCCTAATTTGTCCCTCTCCCCTTCCTTCTCCCCTTTGATAACCACGTTTGTTTTCTATATCTGTGAGTCTATTTTGCATATACAATAATTTATCTTTGAGATTCTACATATAAGTGACATCATATAGTATTTGTCTTTCTCTGTCTTACTTATTTCACTAAGCATAATGTTCTCTAGGTCCATCCACATTGTTACAAATGGCACTATTTCATTCTTTTTATGGCAGAGTAATATTCCATTGTGACCACATCTTCTTAATCCAATTGTCTGTTGATGGGCACCTTGGGTTGCTTCCATGTCTTGGCTATTATAAATAGTGCTGCTACGAATACTGGGGTGCATAAATCTTTTTGAATTAGTGTTTTCATTTTTTCCAGATATATACTCAGGAGTGGAATTGCTGGATTATATGGTAGTTCTATTTTCAGTTTTTTAAGGAACATCATACTGTTTTCCATAGTGACTGCACCAACTTACATTCCCAGCAACAGTGTACATGGGTTCCCTTTTCTCCACATCCTCTCCAACATTTGTTATTTGTGGTCCTTTTGATGACAGCCATTCTGACAGGTGTGAGGTGATACCTCATTGTGGTTTTGATTTGCATTTCTGTAATAATTCGTGATGTTGGGCATCTTTTCTTGTGCCTATTAGCCATCTCTATGTCTTCTTTGGAAAAAACGTCTATTCAAGTCTTCTGCCCATTTTTTGACTGGATTTTTTTTAATATTGAGCAGTATGAGCTGTTAGTATATTTTGGACATTAATCCCTTGTTGGTATCATCATTTTCCAATATTTTCTCCCATCCTGTAGGTTGTCTTTTCATTTGTTGATGGTTTCTTTTGCTGTGCAAAAGCTTTTAAGTTTAATTAGGTCCCATTTGCTTAATTTGTTTTTATGTCTTTTGCCTTAGGAAACTGATCCAAGGAAATATTGCTCCAAATTATGTCAAAGCGTGTCCTGCCTATGTTCTCTCCTAGAGTTTTATGGTTTCATGTCTTACATTTACGTCTTTAAACCCTTTTAAAGTTTATTTTTGTAGTATATAGTGTGAGGGAATGTTCTAATCTCATTGTTTTATATGTGGCTGTCCAGTTTTCCCAGCACCACTTGTTAAAGACGCTGTCTCTTCTCCACTGTGTATTCTTGCCCCTTTTGTCATAGATTGATAAACCACAGGTGTATGGGTTTATTTCCAGGTTCTCTTTTCTGTTCCATTGATCTATGTGTCTGTTTTTGTGCCAATACCATGCTGTTTTTTACTACTGTAACTTTGTAGTATAGTCTGGAATTTGGCAGGGTTATACCTCCAGCTTTGTTTTTTGGTGGTTTTATGTTTGTTTGTATTTAATTTTATTGGAGTATAGTTGATTTACAATGTTGTGTTAGTTTCAGGTGTACAGCAAAGTGGTTCAGTTATATATATATATACACATATATTCATTCTTTTTTAGATTCTTTTCTCATATAGGTTATCACAGAATACTGAGTAGAGTTCCCTGTGCTGTACAGTAGGTCCTTGTTGGTTATCTATCTTAGATATAGTAGTGTGTGTATCTGCCAGTTTTGTTCTTTTTTCTCAGGACTGCTGTGGCAATTTGGGGTCTTTTATGGCTCCACATAAGTTTTAGGATTATTTGTTCTACCTCTGTGAAAAATGTCCTGGGTATTTTGATAGGGACTGCATTAAATCTATAGATTTCTTTGGATAGTATGACATTTTAATAACATTAATTCTTCCAATCTAGCAGCATGGGATATCTTTCTATTTCTTTGAGTCACCTTCAATTTTGAGGAACTGAATTTTAATTTAATTTTCATTAATTTAAGTAGCTACATGCGGCTAGTGGCTACCATACTGGACAGCACTGTTCTAGTACATGACTTTTGGTGAACATACTGATGCATTTCTGTTGGAGAATTCATTCTGCCCAGGAGTGGAATTTCTGGGTTATAGGACATGCATGTGTTTGGCTTTAATAGAGCTAAACAGTTTTCCAGAGTGGCTGTACCAATCCACACTCCTAACATCAATATATGATAGCTCTAGTTGCCCGACATCCTCACCAATGCTTGGCGTTGTCTGGATTTTTTCACTTTAGCCATTCTGCTAGACAGTAGAGATATTACCTTGTGGTTTCATTTGAATTTCTCTGGTGATTAAGTACAGTGTATTTAACACCTTGGATATCCTCTTTTGTGAAGTGATTGTTTAAGCCTTTTGCCCACTTTTTCATTGGGTCTTTTTATTACTGATTTCTAGGAGTTCTTTATATATTCTGACTACCAGTCCTGTGTTGAATATGTTATTGCAAAAATCTTCTCCCTCTTTGTGGACTGCTTTTTGACTCTTATAATCATGTCTTTGGATTCACAGATGTTCTTAAACTTTTATATATAGACTATCTATTCTTGTATATAATTCGCTTTATGCATATTTAACTTCAAAATTTACAGAAAATAAACCGATATGGAGCACACAGTTAGGGGACACCCTCTTGTACTCCTTAGGAGCAAAGGATTCTATTGCTGCACTTCAAAGAATACATTTCTACAAATGTGAAAGCCAAGGTGGGCACCTTTTAAGTTGGATGGCAGCCTTGTTAAAGGGTTTTTGTCTATTACTGAAATTTCAGGTTTTAGGTTAAATGAAACTTAAAGGACTGCTCGTGAAACAATTTAAACTTTTTAAAAAATCTCTCATTTTTTTCAAGATAAAAAAGTACCTCCAACACTAAAATACTGACAGTGATCCCAATAGCTTAAGTACTGTTACAGTACACGTGGCTACTACGCATGCCCAGTATGTCACCAACACTGTCTGAACAATAAGAATCATAGCCCTGTGACACAGTGGCTCTCCTTATCCTTGCGAGCGAACAGGGTGATCAATTACACCTGAGTGATATTAGTGCACTGGTGAATCTACCAAGTGTAAAATCCAGTTATCTAAAACAACATGACTCTCAGATTCCCAGACAGTACGTTATTTCTGAGTTTGTATATTCAGAAACCTGTGGGTTGTTCCTTAAATTCTTTTAAAATAGGAATTACATTGAGCATGAAAAACACTGAACTAAGTAATGTAACCACCAGAGCGGGTGAAGTTCAGTGTCTGGTTTAACAACCGTTTACTATCATTTCAAAATCAATTTCTGCTCAATCCTAGCACAGCCAGCATTTCTCCTGCAGTGACATTTATTTTTAAATGCACAAGAATGAAAGGCCCAGCTATACACCACTGCCTTATTACAAGAGCCACGGGGAAGGTGAGCTGATGAAACACACACAAGAGAGAAACGCGCACAGCATCGTCCCTTTGTTCAACACTGGCTTTGATTTAGAGTAGAATGCAAAAAACATATTATAAAAACAGAATGAGGACCTGTTTCTAAGTGTAGTAGGTAACCAAGAACTATACTTCCACTGCAAAAATCTTTATAGGATTCAAGCACTAAAGTGACACTAGTACTGAAACATAGGTAATCAGAAGTAGCAAAGGCACTGGTAATATGAGTCATCATCAAAAGACAGCCCGGGTAAATATCACACATTTCCTGTCAGCTGCTGCTAAGACTTGCATTTTTCGAACTGAAAAGGAATACTGTGGGTCTTTTTACTTATCAAATTATTTGAAGAAAGGCTGTCTTAGGTCCCCTCATTGAACATGAGGCCTAGGTTACCAAATCAGTTTTCCTATATCATCACAAGACGTATTATACTCAGTTGATACTGTTTGACATTGAATTGCTATAATTGATGGTATGGCTACTCTCTTGGGTCTCCCGCAAAGAACAAACCTACTGGAGTAAAAGAGCTAATTGTGCAAAAGTGGAGGATCCCATAAGGATGTGGAAGAAGGACACTTCTGTGTCTCGGGATCTCTTATCTGGTTCCAGGCACCTGTACAGATTCCTCCCTGAGAAACATTTACCGGTGTCCTGGGGCAGGTTACAAATTATTTAGAAAGTCTTTCAAAACTTTCCCCTTGCTCCAGCCATGGCCTTGACCCTGTTCACATCTCCGTCCCTGTGACCCCTGCCCACCTAGAAGCCCAATCTCCCACCAAAGATCTTTATTTTAATATAGTCCAACTTACCCATTTTTCTCATGGTTAGTACCTTTGTATCCCGTTTAAACAACCCAAGGTCACAAAGATGTTCTACAGTGTTTTCCATTTGGAGCTTTACTGTTTTGCCTTTCACATTTAACACTATGTCTAGGAGTGTTTTTAAATATTTTAAGGTTTAATTGTCATATATTGAGCACCTACTGTGTGCCAAGCATCCTGCCAGGCAGTGTGCTTTGATTAGTTCAAAGAAATTGCTGCTCCCATTGTACAAATGAAGTGATAGAAGCTTAGAGGGGTAAACTGCCCTGAGGGCACCACCTGCAAGAGGCAGGGCCAAGATGTGAACCCCCGACTGTCTGTCTTACTTAGCCAGATCGTAGGACCAGATGAAGGTCAGCTCTGGTGGAGGAGCTCTGGGCTTCCTCCTGCCCTGAGGAAGATGGCTGAGGAGCCATCCTTCTCCCAGAGGACACTAGGACCATGCACCGTCTCAGGATACTGAATGTTGGTGAATAAAAGGCCTTAGGACTGGGGCTGGTTTGCCCCAGCTCAAGGCTGCAAAGCAATCTTGGGGGTGGGCGTGGGGGTCCAGGGCTTGTCCCCAAACACTGCATAATGTTTTTAGAAACCCACATTCCCTGAACCACACGCTGAGAAACAATTCCAAAGCTCCACGGTTCAGTGTGATGGTGTCAGTCATTTGAGATCATCAGGATATATCATGGCCAAGAAGTATCTATCTTTGCCTGGTCTACTAGTTTTTCTCATCCTACCTACTAAAGTGACATGTTAATTGATCTCCTGGTCTTAAACCATTCTGGCATTCCTGGAATAAGTACTTTCTACTTATGAGATATATATACATATATATATATATATTTTGTGTGTGTGTGTGTGTGTGTGTGTGTGTGGTACACGGGCCTCTCACTGTTGTGGCCTCTCCCGTTGTGGAGCACAGGCTCCAGACACGCAGGCTCAGCGGCCGTGGCTCACGGGCCCAGCCGCTCCGCGGCATGTGGGATCCTCCCGGACCAGGGCACGAACCCGTGTCCCCTGCATCCGCAGGCGGACTCTCAACCACTGTGCCACCAGGGAAGCCCGACATATTATTTTTAATACACTGCTGCCCTGGTGCTGGTTTCCCACATGCCCTTGTATTCTAGGAGTTGAGGGAACCACTGTGGAGCAGGGGACAAAATCCCATCACCTCTAACGTGTTCCAGAATCAGAACCCACAAAAGCAAATGGCCAAAACAAAACTCAAGGAAGATAGTACTTGGGATGGGGACTTGGCCACTGTGGCCCAAGAACATACCTTTAGGCTGGTCCAGCTTGTGGTGGGATAGCTGAGGATAATTTGCTGCATTCATGAATTTAACACTGTACATATCAATTATTCATGAACTTCTTGGAAAGTCCACATTGTAGTAAGTGGTCATTTTTCAAAGCCACGATTTTGAGTCTCATAATGCAAACTGGGATGTGATAGCTAATCCCCTAGCTGATGGGCAGGCCAAGCCAGCCCCTGCTCCCAGGCACAGTGACTGCTGGTGTTATAAAAGCTTGCGTTCTCTCTGGAAAATAGCCTAAGAGCCAACTGTAGGTGGGGACAAAAGAGGAGAGAAAATGAGTACAGGGCCATTGATGATTCTAGCAAGAAAAGGAAGAGTTTGGTGTGGGTTCAAGCAGAAAGTCTAATTCTGCCACGGCTTGGTTCCGTAATGTCAGCCAGTTTACCACTTCCTCTGCAGAAATAGGGAAAAGCGGTTTGTGACACTGTTTCAATGGGTTTTCCAGCCAACAAATAAATTGTTCATTAAACCAGAGATAAAACCTTAGTGAATGATGACAAGATGGTAAACTTAGGGAGTTTGGCTACGTAAACGTTCATGTGAGTTAATTTTGGTGAGTTTATTTAAGTGGCAGAATCTATCTCAATAGTGGAATAAATCACTTTCATCTTATACTTATAGAATTATGAAAGGCCTGTGGGTGGTCACTTATATTTTTCCAGTTATATTTTAATGCAGTGGCTGAAAATCTTCCACTTCGCAATGGAGCACTCTCCTATTAACTCTGATGTGTAAAACTGAGGGAAGCAGAGCTACTCTGCATGCTGTGAGAGCAGAGAACTCCATGGTGTACCAAGAGTTTCCCTCTCAGCACTGGGGCACCTGTGTGGGAACTCTTGCTTTCCACGGTTTGAGAGGTTCATTTTAGTGGATTCATATACATGTTCCTAGTGCCTAGCATGTGTCCAGGCATAGAATAAGCACTTAGTGAGTATTGGTGAGTGGATGGATGGGTGGGTAGATGGATGGATGATTGAATATATGGGTGGATGCATGGCTGATCAAGTGGATCCTGAATAGATGCCTAGGTAGATAAATACATTAGGAGGGTGAGTGAATTTATGGAGGACTAATTAATAGGTGGATGACTTCACATTCCAATCCTCCTTTTCACTATAACCTGCCCCACCTGTAATGCCACAAATGGCCAAGTAAAACGTGTCAGGGCCTTGACATACCATTAGCCGACCTCTTATAGAGCTACATCCCATTGTAAGAAGAATACTGAACACCAAGCAGCCTCTTCCTCATCCCCATATCCCAATGTTCAGGGGACATCCCACAGCCTCACCCCAGGAGCACCTCCTCCTTTCCTGAGCTCTGTTGGGACCTTACCCTCTGTACTTCTGCCCAGGCCCCTTCCTCCCTCCCCTGATCTTGTTCTTCTGGTTCATCCTTCAAGACCCAGCCCCTCTGTGTGGATATGTCCCTGACCTGTTCCCGGTACTCTGACTCTCTCTATCACAGTCTCCTGGTAACTAGGTGATATCACCAAGTGGGCTGAGAGGCTGCCCAAAACAGAAGGGGAGGGGACTCAGAAGTGCCCAAGTAAGTGAGCCTGCCCTGCCACGCCCCCTGCGGCAATCCCTGCCGGGAGGCTGAGACCAGCCATTGGTGAGCAGAGGGAAGACGGTGCCTGAATCCTGTTCCCCAGATTCCCTCCAATGACCTCAAGGCTTCAGCAGTGGAGAAAGAGGTGAACTACTGAGGCCAGACTTGCCAGGCAAGTGGACCTATGACAAATGTTTTCAGAATTTTTGGAACCATCAGTCAGATCTCAGTCCTTAGCCCCCCTTCTCCCTCTAGCCAGCGTCTCCGAAGGTGTGGGCAGGTCTGGAGGCCTAAAGATGCTGGCTCAGCACCTCCACTGTCGGTGCCCTTTCTTTGTCAGTGCTCCCAGGTGGCTTCAGCCTGCAAAGAGCACTTGCCTGAACCCAGACAGAGTGACTGCACAGCTGCCCACACACTACAGTCAGCAAGGAGTCAGTAGTGATGTTCTGCTTCCGCTTCCCTGCCCTGCACGTTCCCCACTGTTTCCCAGCCTGCAGCCAGCCCTGACCCCATCCCCCGACGCAAGCCTGAATCTCACTGCCTCGCGCATTGTGTTCACCTGGTTCCCACCTCCTCCCCGCCCTTTCAGACCCCTTCACCCACCCTGCAGTTACAACAGCTCAAGAATAAGCGTCTTTAAGCGTCCTTCAGGCGGATAGCGACCAGGTCCCGAGTGGGCAGAGGACAAACCCACTCTACAGCGAGTGAGTGGTAGAACCAGGAACGGAGCCCCGTTCTCCTGCCTCCACCTCCACCGCACCCAACTCTCTTCCCCTGCTCTGGACCCTAGTGCATGGATTATCAGACACACCTGGGTTCAAATCCCAGCTCTGCCACAAAACTAGGTGGTCAAACTTCAGCTCACCAAGATTCAGTGTCCTATAAATGCGGGTGACGATGGTTCCGCACACAGAGGGGGCAAGCGCCAGACCCGGCCCCACACCCAGGCCGCGGTCATGCAGGGCCTCTGACCCACCTGTGGTTCCCAGTCCCAGCCTGGAGCAGAGGTCTGGAGGCACGAGAGCTGGCTTCTGCCTGGCACAGCGGAGGCCCACGGATACAGGCACCATCCCAGCCCGAAGGGGACCTTGGGACCCCATCTACAGAGTGGGGAGAGCACCAGGGTTGTCGCTGAGGCCTGCTCAAAGGACGTCAGCTTAGCAAGGTGGAGGAACTCTCCTCAGGAGCAGCTGCCATCAAAGGCTTTCAGCTGAGCCCGGCTCCACGCTCCAAGTGCGGGCTTGCGGGCTTCCCCCACGCTCCACGCTCCACCCTCCTCGCTCCACCCTCCACGCTCCCTGCTCCACCCTCCACGCTCCCTGCTCCACCCTCCACGCTCCCTGCTCCACCCTCCACGCTCCCTGCTCCACCCTCCACGCTCCACCTCCTCGCTCCACGCTCCCTGCTCCACCCTCCACGCTCCCTGCTCCACCCTCCACGCTCCTCGCTCAACCCTCCACGCTCCCTGCTCCACCCTCCACGTTCCCTGCTCCACCCTCCACGCTCCCTGCTCCACCCTCCACGCTCCTCGCTCCACCCTCCAAGCTCCCTGCTCCACCCTCCACGCTCCCTGCTCCACCCTCCACGCTCCCTGCTCCACCCTCCACGCTCCTCGCTCCACCCTCCACGCTTCCTGCTCCACCCTCCACGCTCCCTGCTCCACCCTCCACGCTCCTCACTCCACCCTCCACGCTCCACCCTCCACGCCCCTCGCTCCACCCTCCACGCTCCCTGCTCCACCCTCCACGCTCCTCGCTCCACCCTCCACGCTCCACCCTGCACGCTCCCTGCTCCACCCTCCACGCTCCACCCTCCACGCTCCTCACTCCACCCTCCACGCTCCACGCTCCACCTTCCACGCTCCTCGCTCCACCCTCCACGCTCCACCCTGCACGCTCCCTGCTCCACCCTCCACGCTCCTCGCTCCACCCTCCACGCTCCCTGCTCCACCCTCCACGCTCCACCCTCCACGCTCCACCCTCCACGCTCCCTGCTCCACCCTTCACGCTCCCTGCTCCACCCTCCACGCCCCTCGCCCCACCCTCCACACTCCCTGCTCCACCCTCCACGCTCCACCCTTCCTGCTCCACCCTCCACGCTTCCTGCTCCACCCTTCACGCTCCCTGCTCCACCCTCCACGCCCCTCGCCCCACCCTCCACACTCCCTGCTCCACCCTCCACGCTCCACCCTTCCTGCTCCACCCTCCACGCTTCCTGCTCCACCCTCCACGCTCCCTGTTCCACCCTCCACGCTCCACGCTCCCTGCTCCACCCTTCACGCTCCCTGCTCCACCCTCCACGCTCCACCCCCCACGCTCCACGCTCCACCCTCCTCGCTCCACCCTCCACGCTCCACGCTCCACCTTCCACGCTCCTCGCTCCACCCTCCACGCTCCACGCTCCTCGCTCCACCCTCCACGCTCCTCGCTCCACCCTCCACGCTCCTCGCTCCACCCTGCACGCTCCACGCTCCACCCTGCACGCTCCCTGCTCCACCCTCCACGCTCCACCCTCCACGCTCCCTGCTCCACCCTCCACGCTCCTTGCTCCACGATCCACCCTCCTCGCTCCACCCTCCACGCTCCACCCTCCACGCTCCACCCTCCACGCTCCACGCTCCTCGCTCCACGCCCCACCCTCCACGCCCCTCGCCCCACCCTCCACGCCCCTCGCCCCACCCTCCACGCTCCACCCTCCACACTCCCTGCTCCACCCTCCACGCCCCTCGCTCCACCCTCCACGCCCCTCGCTCCACCCTCCACGCTCCCTGCTCCACCCTCCACGCTCCCTGCTCCACCCTCCACGCTCCCTGCTCCACCCTTCACGCTCCCTGCTCCACCCTCCACGCCCCTTGCCCCACCCTCCACACTCCCTGCTCCACCCTCCACGCTCCACCCTTCCTGCTCCACCCTCCACGCTTCCTGCTCCACCCTCCACGCTCCCTGTTCCACCCTCCACGGTCCACGCTCCCTGCTCCACCCTTCACGCTCCCTGCTCCACGCTCCCTGCTCCACCCTCCACGCTCCACCCCCCACGCTCCACGCTCCACCCTCCACGCTCCTCACTCCACCCTCCACCCTCCTCGCTCCACCCTGCACGCTCCCTGCTCCACCCTCCACGCTCCACCCTCCACGCTCCTCGCTCCACCCTCCACGCTCCTCCCTCCACGCTCCACCCTCCACGCTCCTCGCTCCACCCTCCACACTCCCTGCTCCACCCTCCACGCTCCACGCTTCCTGCTCCACCCTCCACGCTTCCTGCTCCACCCTCCACGCTCCCTGCTCTACCCTTCACGCTCCCTGCTCCACCCTCCACGCTCCACGCTCCACCCTCCACGCTCCACCCTCCACCCTCCACGCTCCTCACTCCACGCTCCACGCTCCACCTTCCACGCTCCTCGCTCCACCCTCCACGCTCCTCGCTCCACCCTGCACGCTCCCTGCTCCACCCTCCACGCTCCACCCTCCACCCCCCTCGCGCCACCCTCCACGCTCCCTGCTCCACCCTCCACCCCCCACCCCCCACGCTCCACGCTCCACCCTCCACCCTCCACGCTCCTCACTCCACCCTCCACGCTCCACCCTCCACGCTCAACCCTTCCTGCTCCACCCTCCACGCTTCCTGCTCCACCCTCCACGCTCCCTGTTCCACCCTCCACGCTCCCTGCTCCACCCTTCACGCTCCCTGCTCCACCCTCCACGCTCCACCCCCCACGCTCCACGCTCCACCCTCCACGCTCCACCCTCCACGCTCCTCACTCCACCCTCCACGCTCCACCTTCCACGCTCCACCTTCCACGCTCCACCCTCCACGCTCCTCGCTCCACCCTGCACGCTCCACCCTGCACGCTCCCTGCTCCACCCTCCACGCTCCACCCTCCATGCTCCCCGCTCCCTGCTCCACCCTCCACGCTCCTCGCTCCACGCTCCACCCTCCTCGCTCCTCCCTCCACGCTCCTCGCTCCACCCTCCACGCTCCCTGCCCCACCCTCCACGCCCCTCGCCCCACCCTCCACGCCCCTCGCCCCACCCTCCACGCCCCTCGCCCCACCCTCCACACTCCCTGCTCCACCCTCCACGCTCCCTGCTCCACCCTTCACGCTCCCTGCTCCACCCTCCACGCTCCACCCTCCACCCTCCACGCTCCTCACTCCACCCTCCACGCTCCACCTTCCACGCTCCTCGCTCCACCCTCCACGCTCCTCGCTCCACCCTGCACGCTCCACGCTCCACCCTGCACGCTCCCTGCTCCACCCTCCACGCTCCACCCTCCTCGCGCCACCCTCCACGCTCCACGCTCCCTGCTCCACCCTCCACGCTCCCTGCTCCACCCTCCACGCTCCTCGCTCCACCCCCCACGCTCCACGCTCCACCCTCCACCCTCCACGCTCCTCACTCCACCCTCCACGCTCCGCCTTCCAGGCTCCTCGCTCCACCCTCCACGCTCCTCGCTCCACCCTCCACGCTCCACCCTGCACGCTCCCTGCTCCACCCTCCACGCTCCACCCTCCACGCTCCCTGCTCCACCCTCCACGCTCCCTGCTCCACCCTCCACGCTCCCTGCTCCACCCTCCACGCTCCTCGCTCCACCCTCCACGCTCCACCCTCCTCCTCCACCCTCCACGCCCCTCGCTCCACCCTCCACGCTCCACCCTCCACGCTCCACCCTGCACGCTCCACCCTCCTCGCTCCACCCTCCACGCTCCACCCTCCACGCTCCCTGCTCCACCCTTCACGCTCCACGCTCACATGGACCCTCACAGCAGCCTACTCGCTGGTGTCCCCCCACCCTGCCTCCAGTTCTGCAGCCAGAGGGCGCTCTTAAAACACTGTGACCGCGCCCCTTCATGTCTCCTCTCTACCCTTAAGATAAAAGACAGTCTATTGATTTGACCTTCATGGCGGGGCCCTGTCAGCCCTTCAAAACTCAGCAATGTTCTTTCAGCTGATGATATACCTTCACCCTGAATAAGACGTAGGTCATGGCCTACTTTGACTACATGTTAAGGTGGCCCAGAAAAAGCAAAGCACCGTTTTAGGGAGAGAAAAATTTTACTTTAGCAAGATCCCAGAAACATGAGCGCCAGTGCACAGTGCCTGGTAGCCACAGAGTAGCATCTTGGCTAACAGCATGGGGCTTTGGCTGCCCACTGACCCGGGTCCCTCTGTGGGCTGAGTGACATTGGACAAATAACCTGTCTGAAGCCCAGTTTCTCCACCTGTTAATTGGAGATCCCATCATGGACCATCATAAGAATTAAATAACACAGTGCATGAAAAGTACCAAGCATGGTGAATGACACACAGTAGGTGTCCAGGAGATGATAGCTACTCATGCTGTATGCGGAGGGAGGGCCGCATCTCAGGGATGACCTAGTATCTTGAGGTACAATTTCCTCTTGATCATCAGCACCCTTGTAGAAGCTGCTTGGGAAGAAAGTCTAGGATAGCGGCAAAGCTTGCCTTACCCTCCGTCCTTTCCACAGCTGGTGCAGGGGGAGAGCAAGGCAGAGCGGTGGGAAAGGGGGCTAGCATCATGTTGTTTCTCTGCGGTCATTTTTATCTTGTTGATGAAGTGGACCCTGAATTTGGAAATTGGAAGTTTCCCTCATAATTTAAAGCAGCACCTACCTCCGCCGGTCGCAGGGACTGGAAGATTAACTTCCCCCTGGCCATGCAGGCGGACGCCTGCACCAACTGGCTCCATCTGCAGGCATGGGTGTTGCCATCTCCACACCTGGCTGGTGATGAGCCTGGCACTGCCACGAGAGCGAGGTTCTCATTTGCTGCTGAAGCAGGGAGAGGGAGAGGCGTCTTCAGGGTGACCCCATGGGACTGGCACCTCCGCAGCAGTTTCTGCGTGCTGAGCAGGGCAGGCATGCACACACAAATCCAACCCTAGGTTCTCATTCTGGGCACCTCCAGCCTTGCCATGGCCAGCTTTCTGGTAGCACATCTGCCTTGGACCGTGGGGTGACCAGTACATCCCAAACCATCGCAGCAGCTGGAACAGACCGAACAGGACAGTTGAGAGCAATGTGGACCCCATACACTCCTACCGTCCCCAAGGAGGGCTGCTGTCTCTGACATTCCCAAGCCCTGCCATTGGCTTCAAAGGTGAGAGGAAGAGGGTGACATCGGTTGGATGGCCAGCTGGCTTGTACTTTATCAGAGAGAATACGGTAGCAGAATGACCACTGGCTCAGCTCTAGTCCAAGCCAAAGCCTGGTCATTGGCTCAGGAGTGAAAGCACAGCGGACTAGATGAGTGGTGGCCAAAAGCTTGTCCCCTGACCAGGGTAACCACTGTGTCAAGTACTATGTTGAAAAGGATGCTGCGGCTGCCTCCTGGGCCAAACAGGAAGAGAATGATGATCAGTTAGCCATATACTGGCTATATATGATTGTGGTGGGTTACTTAATACCTTTGAGCCTCAGTATTCTCACCTATAAAATGGGGAGAACATAGCTTCAGGGATGAAGTGAGCTCTCAGCACAGAACCTACACATAGTGGGGGCTCTCAAAACAGTGGTCTGTGTTTGGCCCTCAAAGAATCCCAGAAATCTGCTTACCCTGGCATTTTCATATTAGAGGGTCAGGAAGCACGCATACTCAGCCAAAGCCCAACGGAAGCTCCCTCTCCCCAGTGAAGGTACCTGCAGGGGAGCAGCTTCCAATGAACTTCAGCGAGCAAAGGCTTGGCTCTCAGGCTAGGATGACATTCTGGTCCAGGCAGTAGGGCCTCGAGGCCAGCCCCTCCTAATGAAGGTCAGTAGGCTGCAAGAGCCACCAGCATGGGCCAGAACTGCTGGCAAGGCATGTTCATAGCTCAGGCAAAGGCCCCAAGTTCATGCTTCACCTACCTGTCCCTGACATGGGCTGAGTGTGGGAGAGGCTTTTGGAGATGGTGCTGGGAAGGGATGGGAAGGTACAGGAGGCCACAGTTGAGTTTCTACCTTCTGATTTGCATAAGTCCATGCCCTCACCTGGGAACAAAGCCCTCCTACAACTACCCAGGGAGGTAACCATCCACACTCCACTTGATTACCACTCAAGACAGAGACCTCATTCCCCGGAGGCAGCTCAGGGCCTCCCTGCCACCTCCCCATCTGGCCTCAAGGCTGCAGCCACTCACTCAGTACGTGGCTTGGGCACCTTTGGTGAGCCCAGGCCCAGTGCTGAGCTTGAGGACACAGAAAGCGATCAAACACAAGCCCTGGAAACCGTGCATCATCATATGTGACAAATGCAGAACAGGGACTGGGACACAGGCTCTGGGAGGAGACAGGGGGACCGCTTTCACAACAGGGCCCAGGAAAGCTTGCCCCTGACCCTGTGGCTCGCTGAGTATCTGAAGCTGGCTCCCTATGGCTGTCCAGAGATGGGACCTGCACCCTCAGGAAGGGCTCATGCCTGGGGCAGGGGACAATGGAGAGTGAGCTCGGGACTTTGAAGCTTGGGCCTGAGCTCTCACTTGGCTCAACCACAGAGTGACTGAGTGACCGTGGGCTGGAGCCGAGCATCAGTCCACACATCTATAAAAGGGGAAAACCACATCCCTGCCCAGCTGAGTGGGAGGGAATTAAGGGGCAGTCACGGACGCTCCCTAACGTGGTGCTGGCTCTCCCTGAGCGAGGCAGCAAGTGCCCATGGATGGTCCTGGCTGATTCCAACCCTTCCCTGGGACCCCAGCCCCCAGGGCTCTATCATCTTATCTTATGGGAGGACAAAGCCATCATGGGCCCCAGAAGCTTCCTTTAGTAGGGTTCTCAGGGACCCACCATACCACACCCCTTCCTAGAAGCCCCTTCCCACCTCTCTGCACCTTTACCCTTGTTCTTCCCCTGCCTGGAATACCTCCTAGCTTCACCTCCTCTGGGAAGCCTTCCCTGATCTGATCCAACCCACTGTCATGTCTGGGTCAGTTACTGCTCTTAACCCCAGGCCTGCCTGATTTCCCTGGAGTCCCCTCGGTAGGTTTCGCCCCTGAGGCAGGAGGCCAGTGTTGGAGGCCAGCACATCTGGTCCTCATACTCTGACCCCTGTGTATCCCCCATCCCTTCCCAAGTCTTTGGTAAAGTCATGCTGACCTTCCAACCTCATGTCTTGGTGGAATAGAGTCCTTGTCTAGCACTGAGTCAGGTTCAGTGGGTTCAAGCCTCAGCTCTGCCGCTAATTTGCTGTGTGACCTTGAGCAAGTCCACTGCCCTCTCTGAGCTTCCTTTTTCCTTTCTGTGAGTTGGTTGAGCTCCTAGGCCAGAGGCTTCAGAGGAGAGGCGAGAGGAGGTCAGCCCTCACTAGCAGAGGCTCCTGCGGGGAGGAGGGGAGCAGCGCCTGAATATCCTCATTTAGGGATGAATAACTCACAGGGCAGCAGGGAGGGAGGAGGAAGGTGTGGGGCAGGGTCCGTGCCCCGGCTCAGCGTCCTCTCTCTCTCTGTCTACAGTAGCTCGATACAACCGCACCAGCTACTTCTACCCAACGTTCTCAGAGAGCTCAGAGCACAGCCATCTGCTCGTGTCTCCTGTGCTGGTGGCAAGCGCAGTCATAGGCGTGGTCGTCATCCTCTCCTGCATCACCATCGTCGTGGGCAGCATCCGCAGGGACAGGCAAGCCCGGCTCCAGCGGCACCGCCACCGCCATCGCCGCCACCACCACCATCACCATCGCCGCCGCCGCCGCCGCCGCCGAGAGTACGAGCACGGCTACGGTGAGCTGCCGCCCACCCCGGGCCCTGGGACCCCTGTAGCCCAGGAGGCATCAGGGAGGTGGCAGCTCTGCCATGGGTGGCGCAGGGTGGTCAGAGGAGGCATCCTCAAAGTCATAAGTAATCAGGAAGAGCTCAGAGGCACTCACCATGTCTCAGGGGCATAAGAAGCCCAGTTGTCTGCCAAGGGTGAGGCTGAAGGTCAAAGGGAGGGTGTGGTGCTCCCTCCCCAGCCCTGGCCACTGTGAGACCAGGCCTGCCTGTTCCTACCCTTGTATCACCAGCCTGACCCCCCGGAGAGTACAGGGCTCCTGCTCAGAGCAGGCCCACCCCCAACCAGGAGCCCAGGTACCACCCTCGACCTCCCGCCACCGCAGGATGGCCAGCACGCCCACCTCACATAACTGGACCCGTGCTCTCCACTCCTGCCCCTCCCCAGGCACCTCTTCCATGCTGCTTTCTGCCTCTGCACCTTTGCATATGCTCTTCCCCGTGCCCACAATGCCATTCCCCATACTTCCCCACCTGACAAAAGCCTACTTGTCCTTCCAGACCTGGCTCAAATACCACCTCCTTTTGCAAGTTTCTCTGGCCCCTCCTCAACCACCCCCCAGGCAGGGTTGACCCCCATTCCCTGTACTTCCTTAGCATCATACCCACACTCCCAGCAGTACCCCGACATAGGATGGCTGTGCTGCACCGGTGAAAGCAGGAGCTGCATGTAGCTCTCCGAGAGTTGAGCTCACAGCCCAGAACAGGACCTGGCCCAGAAGAAGTACTCCGCAGGCAAGGGAAGGAACCACTTCATTTCATCCTCACAGCAAGATCTGTGTTAGCCCATTTTAAAGACTGGGAAGCTGGAGGGACTTGTTGAATGGCCTGAGTGCCCCCGAGCCTGCGCCTCGTACTTAGAGCCTAGGAGAGATGCCCACAGGGGTTCCCTACATTAAGGTTGAGGGGTCAACCTTGGCCTTGAGGAGACAGATGGACCTAGGGGCAGGCTAGTCCATCCTGAGTCTGTGGTGGAGCCACAGGGCCTGTGCCACATGAGCAAGGCCCTGTCCCTGACATCAGAGCAGGTGGGGTGACAGCAGGCCACAGCCAGGCCAAGTCTGGGGTCAAGCCTTTGCTTACCCAGCCCCCGCTCCGATGACTCACAGCAGCCCTGCAGCCCTGTTACCGTGGAGACCCCTCTGTGGGGCTCCCGCCTCTCTGCCCACTTCTATTCTCAGCTCTGGCTTTGGCACCTCCTTGGGGACTCAGCAGGGAGCCTGGAGGTGCTGATGCCCCTACACCACCTTCTAGCCTTCAGGGGGTGCACAGGGGCTGCAAGGAGCCTTGGAAAGAAGCCAGGGAAGAGGGGACCTGAAAGCAGCAGAGCACCAACAAACACCATCCTACTGGCCCTGGGGACCCTCTGTCCTTCAGATGCCCTCCCCCGGCTCTAGTGACTCAGCCCCTCCCGGGCTCCCTCCCACCGCTCTGGCCACTCCTTCTCAGACTTCCTGGTGGATTCCTATTCTCTGAGGAGAGGAATATTAAGGTCCCTCAGAGCCCAACCCTGGGCCCTGGGTCCTCTCTCTCTGTACCCACCCCATCTGTACCCATGGCCATCTCATCCACCTGACAGCTCCAGGCACCACCCACCACCCTCACCCAGACGTCCCCGAGACACCGCCCCCTGAAGTCTCAGAGGCACCTCAGACCCAGGGGGTCCAAAACAGCCTTAATCTTCCGCTTCTTACTGCACAACCTCAGGAAAGTTGCTTAACCTCTGTGAGTCATCTGTACAATGGGTACACGGGGACCCACCCCAAAAAGTTATTGTCAGGACTAAATTAGCACAGTACCTGGCTTATGAGTAAGTGCTCAGTAAATGTTAACTATTTTCATGATCTCTCCCTACCACCCCGAGAATACCTACTCCAGGGCCACTTCACTAATGCTGCAACCTCCACACCTGCCAGCCACCGGCCTGGCACCTCCAAGGCATTCTCCACAAGACAGCCAACATGACTGAATTGTGGCTCTACTCAACACTGCTCAGTGGCTCCCCACTGCCCTCAGGACAAAGTTGGTCCTCCTCTGTCTGCCCACAGGGCCCTTCTGTAGGCTGGTCAGGTGCAGAGAGAGGAGCCAACGAATGTTTGAGAATGAATGAAGGAGTGAGTGAGTGAGACAGACAGAAAGACCGAGGAAGGGAGGGAGGGAGGGAGGGAGGGAAATTCTCCTTCCATAAGATGGAAATACCTTGAGCTTTAGGAGACAGATCTGGTCCCCTCCCCTTTCACTTGCCTGGGCTTTAGAGCAAGTGGCTTTATATCCGATTTGTCATCTGAGAGAAGGGAGTAGCCACTTTCCCCCTCTCACAAATTGTTGAGGGTGAATGAGATCGTGAGGCTAGAGCACAGAGGTGCTCATGGATGCAGATTCCTCCTCCCCCCTCTCCCGGGCCTGTCAAAGTTGTTAACCTCGGATTTGGGCTGAATAATGAACCGAAGTATATCTTAACTTGGGTAAATAAGGGAAGAGGGAGATTTGGGCCTCCCTGGACCATTTGGGTCTGTGCTGATGTTGAAGACAGGAAAGGAAAGGAGATAAGAAAGGAATTTGGGGAGTTCAAATAGGGTGTGTGGGGGGGGAGGGGGTTCTTCCCAGCTGTTCCTCAGGACCTCCACCCAGCTGGATGTCTGGGATTGACCTGGGTCATCTCAGGACTGGGGTCTGGGCTAGGTGAGTGCCTCAGGGAAGCCTCAGTCTCCCTGAGACGCTCAGCCTCTGGGGGGCCCAAGAAAAGCAACCCAGGGAGAGAGGTGAACAGCAGAGTGGTTTGGCCCGGTCAGCTCTCAGAGCTGCCCACCAGGAAATAGCCTTACCTTCCCGAGGTCTGGACAGCCATAGCGCCCCCCGCCACTGGCACTGCGAGTGGGGCCCTCCCCACAGCAACGCTGGTAGGGACGGGATCCCGGCACCAGAGCCCAGTGGCCTCAGTTCCACTTTTGTCCTCACGCACTTATTTCATGTTTTCCTCTCTCCTGAGTTTCTTCCCCAATTTCTTCCCAAAATTCTCATCCTTCAGCTGGTGCCCTAAAAGGAAACAAATCTCATTTCAGCTCCTTCTTACAGCATATGTTATTGGGTTCCTTTTTCCTAGTAGAAAAGTAATATGTGTTCACTGTGGAAAACCTTTAAAATACAGAAAATATAAAGAAGAAAATAAGGGTTCTGATCCTGTCCTGCAGACAGAGCCGCTGTTACTGTTTGGAATATTTTCTTCCGAGAGCTTTCTCGAGGTCCATAGATAACCCTGGGACTGCACCAGCAGATAGAGTTTCATATCCAGATTTTTTCCATTCATTGTTGTATCGACGTGAGAAAAAGAGATTTGGGGAGTAGAAAGAGCAATCTTTGGGGTCTACAGACTATGCATGAATTCCAGCTCCACATTCTAGCAATGCGACCCTGAGCCTCTGGCTGTAGAATGGAAAGGGCAACTGCAACAGTACTGCTGACCTCAAAGAAAGGTCATGAGCCCCACCCCAGACAGACAAGCCCCGCCCCTGATGTTACGCCCTGCCCTCTGAGCCACCTGGGAGCCCGTTGGAGGTGAGGAGACCTCGTGTCTCAACCAGTTATCTTTGCAGTTCCCACTGTCCGCGCCCCCCCTCGGCCCACCCCTCTACCAGACCTGTCAGAAACTGGGAGGCGGAGGAGCTGGGACATCCAGCCACCCTCGGCCCAACTAATAATTTGCTGTGTGGCCTCCAGCAAGACACTGAGCCTCTCTGAACCCCAGCTGTAGAATGAGAAGATTGTACTCCATCGGCATTTCCTAAGCAGTGTTACTAGGTCTCAGAAAATAAGATTCCGTGGCCAAATGCTGCACAAGCACAGTTAAATGTGTTTCTCAGCTGTGGGACATTTCAGAGCCTTTGATGTACTATGTGATAAAAACAAAAACAAGAACAAAAAAAACCAGAAGAGAGTGTAGTATATGTAGTCATCAGAGAAACCCCCTTTCTCCCTGGGATACCTAAAGGGACGGAGGCCTGACCTCAGAGACCACCGTTGTCCTCATTCCCTGACACTTCCTCCCCATTTTTTGTGCCCCAGCCCTTCTCCACAGCTCAAAGCTTCCCGTTCACACTACAGTCTTCTTTCACAACTCCCCCTCTTGGCTCAAGCTGTTCTGTTCCCTCTGCCAGGCCTGCCCCTCTTCCCCGGGCTGATTTCTAGACAAGATTCAGCTCTGGGAGCCCTTCCCCCCAGGAAGCCTTCCCTGACCTCCAAGCTGGGTCAGGCCCGTCTCTGCTCCCACAGCCCCAGTACAACATCTATCAAAGCTTGTGACATGTTGCCCACTACCAGGCTGTCCGCAGGACAGGCTGCTCACTACCCTGGGAGCCCCACCAGGGCAGGGCCAGCTCTGCTCCCTGTGACCCCCATGCCCAGCAGGGCACTGGTGCTCACATTCTGGGGCTGTTGCTGATGGAATGAAAGCAGCCCTGGTTGGTAAGGGGCAGGATGGTGAGTTGGAGAGAACAGAATCTCAGTGGCCTCAGGCAGACATGTGAGGACCCTCCCTGGCACCAGCCTGAGGCCCAGGCTGAATGTCCGTTCCCTGCAGTGTCCGACAGGCACACGTATAGCCGCTCGAGCCACAGGACACGCTACACCTGCGGCCCTGCCGAGGACTGGCCTCCACCCTTGGACCTCAGCTCTGATGGGGACGTGGATGCCACGGTGCTCCGAGAGCTGTACCCAGATTCTCCACCAGGGTAAGGAGGCCTGAGAGGGCAGGGCTCTGGGCAAGAATCTCCAGCCCCCATGGGAAACAGCAACACCCCAGATGGCATAAAGGCAGAAAACATCTCCTCACCCTCCTGACCAAGCTGGTCCCTGTAAGGTGGGGCGTGACTAAGCAGATGTCCCTGAGAGACACTCGAAAAGGAAAAAGGAAGAAACGTTCAGCTCCTTCAGGCTGGGTGAAGAGGTGAGGTGGAAGGTCCAGGCCCCAGCCCCTTAGTTTGTGCCCCCAAAGCCCAAATCACATCCACTGGGATAGGCATCATTGTGTCCAGACTGCACTCGTGGCCAGCAGGTGGCCCTGTCCCATGGGGGGGATTCTTCCCTGGGGAGCCTTTGAGTCCTATCCTGTCCTGCCAGCCACCCTCAGGCATAGCGCCACCAGTTTGTACATGAAAAGAGGGGTCTGGGCCTCTATCACTTCCCCACCAGGAGACCACCTGGGCCCCACAAACAGACCCATCCTCTCCATCACCCTTTACCCTCTGCCCCCAGGGGCACTGGGAGGTATGAACTTTGCCTACAGGTGGGTGCTTTTTCACCCTGCAACCATGGGCCCCAGGGACACCTTCCTAACCCTGGAAGGGCCACTTTGGGGTGAGTTGAGACCCAGAAGTGTCTGGCAGCCTGAGGCTGCTCCCACCAGCACCACCCACGCTCGGTGGCCAGCCTGCAGATGCTCCAGCAGCAGCGGCTACAGTTCTGAGCGATCTGAGACCCAGAATTTGGTGGCTCGCTCACTCACGTTCACACGGAACACTGGGGCTGAGTCAGGGCCAGAATCCAGGTCTCGGTGGTTCTGGGGTGCCCCTCCCCAGGGAGTAGAGGGGTTTCATCGGATTCAGTGTGACAAAGGCCTGACCTGGTCCATGCCGGGGCAGCTTGTCGCTGCGGCTAGGCCCCCGGCCCTCAGGGGCGACCCCGCCACCCACCACTGAGGCCGGCTTGCACAGGGCCCTGAGGGAGCCTCTTCTCTTGCAGTTACGAGGAGTGTGTGGGGCCGGGGGCCACTCAGCTGTACGTCCCCACAGACGCCCCACCCCCCTACTCGCTGACCGACTCCTGCCCTACGCTGGACCGCGCCCTGGATGCGGACAGTGGCCGCAGCCCTGGCCAACACCAGCAGGCACAGAGACCGCAGGGCCAGAGTGGCTTCCGCACCATTTCCGTGGACACCCTGCCGCCTTATGAGGCCGTGTGTGGGGCCAGTCCCCCTCCATCGGGCCTGCTGCCACTGCCGGGACCAGAACCAGGGCCGAGGAGCTCCCAGGACTCGCCCACCCCAACCCGGGCCCCAGCCTCAGGCCCAGAGAGGATTATGTGAGGGACCCAGCGGCCGGTCCTGCCAGCCCCTCAGAGCTGGGCCACACCTTTCAGGCACGCAGGGGCGCGCACGCGCACACACGCACACACGCACGCACACACACACACACACACACACAGAAGCGCACACAGATGTGCACACATGGCACTCCCACATGTACACACAACTTGGACACACGCACACACTGATGCACCCATGTGCACGCACACATCCAGACGCCCCACACGTGTGCAGACATGCACACACATAGGCCCCCACACACACACACACACACAATCCCATCTGCGAAGGTTTCATTATAAAGGAAGCTCTCCCGACCTCCCAGTCTCCTCCCCAGCCTGTCAGTGATGCCTCTGTAGCCAATGCAGGGAGAAGAGAGGTGGAGAAGGGACCAGGGCTCATCCCGCCCTCTCCACCGGCCTGTCTGCCCTGCCCGCACCAGGCAGGCTGTGCCCAAACGCTGATTCTGCCTCCAAAAACTGCTCAACCGTCCCAGGTAGCTGCCTGCCCCGACCCCACCCCAGAGCAGCTGGCCCTCCCGGCTGGCAGGACAGGCCTCAGTGAGGCTCAGCTCCGCAATGTCCCCATCTCCCAACCCCAGGGCAGAAGAGCCACAACGTCAACACCCTGCCACTTATAGGGTAAGGGACCCGGGTCTGGGGGCTCAGGCACAACCTGGAGACCCTCGCAGCCCGCCTTGCCCATCCCTCGCCCAGTGCCCTCAGTCTGGTGGTGCTAGCGGAATCATCTCCGAAGCCCCCACCCCAAGCCACGGGTGATGGGCAGGGCCCTTGGTGGGCATGCGGTGGTGGTAGTGGGTCACAGCTGTGCCCACGTCAGTCCAACCACTGCCCAGGACTGAGGGTCTTCAAAGAAGATGGAGGGCTGCCGGGTACACTTCTGAGGAGAGGAGCAGCCCCTCGCTAAGTACATGCCCAGCCAACCATTACGGCCTAAGCTTGAGTGGGCTGGAGTCAGACCCCAGAAGCAGTGCTGTGCTCCTGGGCGGTGGCGCATAGTGGGGAATTGTGAGCCAACGCATTCTGGTCCTGCCCTCCATGGTGTTTGAGGAGACGAAATGAAGGGGATGTGGGCCCCACTATGCCACTGCAAAAGCACCAGTGGCTACATTTTGGCCTTGCTGCCGGGGGTACCACGGAAGGGGATATGTGGGCCTGGTGGTAGAGACTCAGATCTTGGCCCCTGAATCCCAGCAATTTCCATCAGAGACCATGCAAGTAACAGAGCTAATTCCTGAAGACCCAGCCTGCCAGAGGGCGGCAGCCCAGCATCTGTGAAGAGCGTCCCTGCCGGCGTCACCAGCGGTAGAGAGTTCTCAAATCCACCCTACCTCCCTCCTCACCCCCTCCTTAAACAAGAGCACCTCCAACCATCCTCTCCCCCACGTTTCAATTCCTCCAACAAAGGGCTAAGACAATTTAGTAATCCCTTTCTGAAGAGGGGCGGCAAGGAAGGCAATCGTGAATTTTATTTTCTGTAGAAACAGAATTTCTTCTGGTGCAGAACTGAAAGGAATCCACCCAGAGGTTCTGTAGCATCCTGGAGCCCCTGACTCCGCCCCAGGGAGGGACCTTGTTTACAAGCAGTTCTGTCCACCTTTGTGGTGTACTGTTTTCTAGGCAAAAAATATCTGTCTGTTGTACTGTATAGCCTTTAAATGCACTCCAGGGATGAGGCTCTTTTAAGAAACGCATCCTGCTTCTGCAACCCTAGAGAGTGCTGGGGGGGAGGGGGGTGGGCGCGGAAAAGATAAAAATCCCCACATGCTCATCAGTGTTTGAGGGATGGAGCTGAACAGCTTTTCTTGTTCCTGGATTAAGCGCTAAATAAGCAACAATGTATCTTTTCTGTGTTCAAAATAAATATATCAGTAACAAACGTTGCAAGAAGTAATACGATCAAGGAGCCCCTGGTGGGGCTGGCACCATCTGAAACTTGTAAGGAAGGGAAATGGTAAATAGCAGCAAACGGAAAATGTGTTACTTATCTCAAAATCAGCAGCCATTGAAGCCTTTTCATTCTCCTGGTGACACGGATATTCGCGAAGCTAGTGACTTACACGAGTTAATTTTTTTTTAACCTCTCTAAAACATGGCATCATTTCTCCAAGACTTGGCCAGTGTAACTGCCACCAAGACAGGCCATAAACTTCAGGCCATAAACTTCAAGACTCCAGGAACACCAGGGACTGCACTTTGACAGCAGTTGGCTCTCCACACCCTGATGGCTTTGACTACCAGGAAGGGGTGGGCGGGTAATTAGACTGAAATGAGTTGTTTTCTCCCCCTCTGCAGAAATTCTCTTCCTGCCTCTGCTTTCCATAAGACCTTGGCTTTGGTCGTTGATCCCTTGGGGACAGAGACCGGTTCCCTTCTTCTGTCACTATTCCCTCCCACGCGAATTCAGGCAGAGTCCACTAGCATAGTCCTAGACCCCCAAGTGCCCTAAAAGTGGGGGGCGATCCTGAAGTAAGGTACAGCCCTGTCCCACCAGCCCCACTGCAAGCCCACACTGCCACCTGCTGGCTGTCTCCCATCACTGTTCAAAGCAAATGAGTCAGCCCCTGAAACTCCCTTCTTCCACTTTCTAACCCACTGCCGGCGGACACTCATTATTGAAGACAGAACTTGTTTTGGTTCTGGGCTTGTCCTCCACCCTTGGGATGTTCCATGAGGTTTAAATCATTCAAGTACCCCATTTTCAGGAATCACTCCTGCCTCCACATCTCTCTGGCCACAGCCAGACACCTAAATGCCCCTTGCTGTGTGCAAAATAATCACCCCCCTGTCCTTCTAGACACCACTGTGTACGGCTCAGGTGCCACCTCTGTGCTCTGAGACCCCTGCTCCTGGGAATGAATGTAGCAGCCTTCATGGTGACGGTGCCCAGGCCACATGGTGCCCGTGGTGACCCCAATCAGAACCACACCACGCTGACACCCAGTTCCAACAGCAAATACACTCCGGATCCCCCTGGCCCAAGGCACTATCAAGCTCGGTGTTTTCCACCTCCTCCATCCACAACGTGCCTTGTGTCCACATATGGTGCCACATCCAAGGTCCTTGTGCACACTCCTACAAGGAGACTGGCTGCCTCCCTCTGCCAGGGGCCTGAGGGGTCAGGCCAAGGAGAGCACCCTGGGCCCCAAGGAGATGGGAAGCGAAGTCAAATTCCCAGGACGGTGGGAACGGGAGGAGGGGCAGGACCAGGCCCTGGGACAGGGTGTGGACGCAAGGGGCTGATGAGGAAGTGACCCCGGGAGTACCACCACAGAGTGGGCAGTGAAACCAGGAAAGGAAGGAAGCCCGTGCAGGGTGTCATCATGCTGGTCACCACTGTGGGCAACTGAGCTCCATCCCCTTGGCAACTCCGAGGAGCTTGCCTTAAAGTTAGTCAGCTAACAGGGAGGGAAATGGATGACGTACACGCGGCTCTCAGACTCTCAAGGGTCATTGTCTGAGGCTGCTCTTCAATGAATGTTAATCCCTGCCCCTTGTGCGCTGAGCAGGCACCTCTGGCCAAAGAAAGTCTTCGGACAGGGAAGCTGCAGCTGCTTGCTAATGAGGCCACCGCCATGGTCAGCACAAGGTGCGGCCGGACGAGTAAGCACGGCCTCCAGACAGGGCACCCACAGCACCTGCCACACGTAAGCAGCAGAATCACCCGAGGGAGGGAGGAACGAGGGTTGATACCAAGCACGGCCTCCAGACAGGGCACCCACAGCACCTGCCCCACGTGAGCAGCAGAATCACCCGAGGGAGGGAGGAACGAGGGCTGATACCAAGCACGGCCTCCAGACAGGGCACCCACAGCACCTGCCCCACGTGAGCAGCAGAATCACCCGAGGGAGGGAGGAACGAGGGCTGATACCAAGCACGGCCTCCAGACAGGGCACCCACAGCACCTGCCCCACGTGAGCAGCAGAATCACCCAAGGGAGGGAGGAACGAGGGCTGATACCAAGCACGGCCGTCCAGAGCCTCCCGTCAGAACACCCACTGGCTTGCACCAGCCAAGCCCACCCACGTATACACACAGGGGTCTCTCAGACCAACTTCCTAGAGAGACCCTCGGGCGCACCATCACGCAGCTCACCCCACCTGAGGTCTGTATGCATTGGCTCAGATGGCTTCATTGCTCACACACTGTGCCCCTCACTCAGAGCTCACACACTCAGGGGTCCCACATGCACACCCCAAGGGCACCCATACTCACGCTCAGGCGTCATCGGTGTCCCCCAAAGACTGACTAGGCTGGGGGCATGAGCAATGAAAGCACAGGCAGCGTTATCATCTGAGAGCAAATCCTCTGTCCGGGCTCTGCTCTGCTCGACCTCCCAGCGCCCCTCCCCAAGCCCAGGTGAACTCTCTCAAGTAGGACCAATTGCCTGGGGCAGGCCTGGTGCTTCTGAGCAGGGAGGGGGCGGGGCATGCCTTTGCCCCCAGGGTTGCAGCCCAGCTGTGCCTGCTCAGCATCTCTCCAAGGAATCCCAGGTCTGCAGGGCCTCAGGCCCTGTGATCACAGCCTCAGCGAGACCACAACTACGCATCGCCACCAGCCTGACTCCTGTGACCTTGAGCCAGGCCCTTTCCTTCTCTGGGCCTCAGGACCCCATCCCCCATCAGCCTATCCTAACTCAAAGCACCCACCACAAATCTCCAGCATCCCCTCTCCTCCCTCTGCCCCTGCATTGTCCCCAAAGCAAGTCACCCTAGCAGGCAGAGAAAGCAGGTTCTCACTAAGGCACTCACTCCCCTGAGGGCCCAGAAAGTGGGAATAATGCGATTAACACTAAATCCGACAGTTCAAGAGAAGCAGTGGTCCAATGGGGGGAGGAAGCTGGCATTGGAGAAGCAGGGCTGACCCACCTGCGAGAGGGCAGGTAGGGGAATGGATCCAGGCAACCTGCCAGCGCTCTCCCCCCATGATCTTGGACCACCCTGGAGACACTGGGGTGGAAGGCAGTTCACAGACATGACGGGGTTCCCAAGAGCCGAGGATTAAGATATCCAGAATGAGTGAGGTGGTTAAATCACAGGTAACCAAAAGCAATAGGAGAATCACATGGGAGGGGGGGTTAAATTGTGTGTACCAGTTTGTTAAACTTTGGTTTAACATCTCCAGGCCCCTCCTCAGAGAGCAAATGAGGCCAAGGAGAGAGAGAGAGACTGAGAAAATTAAAACCCTTTTGTTTTAAACCTCCCCTGGACCCGATTCCATTGTCTGGTGACCAGCCCTTCAAGACAATTCAGTGGCCTGGGGCCCATCCCCAAACCTGCCACTTCTATTCGGTGATCTTACAAATCTTTGGTATTATGGAAAAAGCATGGCCTTGGGTATCAGATAGACTTGGTGTAGTAAGCTGAATAATGGCCCCCCAAAGATGTCCAGGTCCTGTTCCCCAGAACCAGTGAATATGTTACCTTCCATGGCAAAGGGACGTTGCAGGTGTGATTAAGGACCTTGAGATGAGGCAATTATCCTGGATTGTCCAGGTGGGCCCAGTGTAATCACAAGGGTCCTTATGAGAGGGAAGCCACAGGGTCGTAGAGAAGATGTGATAAACTGAAGCAGAATGAAGAGAGAAGTGAGAGATTTCAAGATGCTATACTGCTGACTTTGAAGATGGAGGAAGGGGCCACAGCCAGGGAATGCAGGTAGCCTCCAGAAACTGGAAAAAGCGAGGAAACAGATTCTCCCCTAGAACCTCCAAAAGGAACCAGCCCAATGAGACTGATCTTGGGCTTCTCACCTGTAGAATTATAAGATAATAAATTTGTGTTGTTTTAAGCCATTAAATTTGCAGTAATTTGTTACAGCAGCAATAAGAAACTAAAATACTTGGGTTTTAATCCCAGCTCTTACCCTCCCTGCCTCAGTCTCCTCATTCATAAAATGGGAGGAAAGGGGATTTGGCCTAGTGATGGACAAGGGCCTCTCTGGCTCTCTCTGGCCCCAGGCTGTCAGGATGACAAACGACCACCAGCATGCTCCCACCCACCTTGGCCTGCACAGCCCTGACCTATGTCTCCTACCCAGAAGGGTGGTCAGATGTGACCTGGACTAGTTACCTAAACTTGCTGAGGTTCAGGATCAGATGAACTAACGTGTGTGAAAGAGTAGCATCCCCACCACTGGACCTAAAAAATGACTAACCTAGACCAGCCTCCAGAGGGAGAGTTGCTACTCACTGGGAGACCCATTTCCAAGTAGCACTCCCATGAGGAAGTAAGTTCCCAACCAGAGGTGTAGGAACCGCCCTGGCCACAGAGCTCGGAAAAGATTGCAGGGGGCAGGGGAGTCGGGGGCAGGAAGCAAACAGACCCCAGGTGTGGTGCGCCCAGGTCTGAGGCCGCTCCAAGGCCAAGCACCAGGCAGATGCCCTTCCTGATGATTGGAGGGGCAGGAGGCCAGCAGAGTCTCACAGAAAGCAAAGGATGGTCAAGAACCAAGTCTTCCTGGGCTGTGTTACTACAAGGTCACAGCCAGCTCCTGCACACACACACACACACACACACACACACACACACACACACACACACACACACACACACACACACACACACACACACCAACTGGGCTCTCCAGACTGTGAGCCACTTTGTCTCATTTGCCTCTGAAGTCCCCGGGCTGCTGTGGAACGGGCCAGGCCGCCTGCTCAAGGACAACACTGCCGCAAGCACCATATGAGAACATTGAAAGGACCCAGGTCCAAGAAGTTGGGAAACAGAGCGCAGGTTGCCCCCTCCTAGAAACTCACACCCCCAGTGAGCTCCCACATGAGAG
The DNA here is from genome assembly GCF_059928025.1 of Delphinapterus leucas. NCBI lineage: Eukaryota > Metazoa > Chordata > Mammalia > Artiodactyla > Monodontidae > Delphinapterus > Delphinapterus leucas. The sequence goes on from NC_143148.1 coordinate 41,279,940, forward strand.
GTCCTAAAGCCAAGAAGCCTAGAGACCTTACTTAATCCAGTGGTTCCCAATGCATTTGGCCACAGGAAATCTTCACTCACGTAAGACTGATTAAAGCCCCAAACCAGTGCTCCTCAGTGGAGCACACTTTGAGAAATGCTGACCCACATGGAACGAGTGAGTCACTGAGTGGCTGAATGAATGAGTGAATCATCACTGAATTAAGTAGTGGGTGAATGGAAGGAAGGGAGAATGGGAGAGAGGGAGAGAGGGAGGGGGCAGTGGAGGGAGGGAAGGCTTGATGGGAGAGTGCATAGGTGATTGTACCCATCTCAATTCCTCCAAAAGCTGTCCCTGACTCAAGATCTGGGTATAAATAGTTTATGTGGGAGGTGATCCCAGGAAGCACAGTGAAGGAGTCAGGAATTAAGACGGGGAGGGAGAAGAGTCAACACAGATGCATCAATGAGCAGGTTATTGCTGTGGGCAACCGGGGCGATCCACTGGGGACCCTCTAAAAGACAGAGTAGGACACACCTCAGAGCTGTCCCACCAAGGACAGGAAGCTGGGGTTTCTACCCACTGACCCTCCTTGGTTAGCTGAGGGTTGCCCCTGGGTGTTAACTCCCTGGCACTTGCAGCCCGCACACCAGCCAAAGAAGGCTCTCAAGCAGGAGGCATCAGGAGCCCTCGCAGGTGACATCAGGGTGGGCTGAGGGTGCCGGGCAGCACGGGCTGCGACCGCTGCAGAGGGGGTGTGGAAGGACGCAGGCGCTGCTGTGCTTTCCCACTTGCTCTTGGGTCAAGGCGAGAACCCAGACTGACCTCGGCTCTGCTCCACTGGGAGGAGATGAACACAGCCCCAGAGTGACAAGCTGTGGCAGGCCACACCGTGCACAGCTTTCTCTTTTGCTAACACAACTTCCTCCTTGGCTTCCTGATTGAGCTGTGGGGCGGGACAGAGGCAGGCCAGCCTGGGCCTGGCCTGGGAGGCCCACCGGACTCTTGTCCACATCCAGTCTCTCGGAGCCGCCATGAGCCGGCCCCGACCCCCAGGCCCAGACGAGGATGCTCTTGAGACCCTCCTGGATGACCTCATCAGCTACTACCTGGACAGGGCAGGGGAGGGCCGGCTTGGGGTCTGCAAGCAAGCAGCTCTCACCTGCAGGGCCCAGCGGCTGCTGGTCACAGGGGTCCCTCCTCAGCTCTATCTGCCTGAGGATGTGGCCCCTGATCTGGGGACCACTCACTCCCAGGGGGCTCCCAGCTCTGCCCAGCACATCTGCCGCAAACTGGTGCGGGCACTGGAGTTCCTAGAGCTGATCTCCGTCAACCTACTCCTGTTTCCCTGGAGGAAGGAAATCAGGTCCCTGAAGGTAGGCACTGCCATGTCCCAGAGAGAGGGGGTCTCGGGGAGGGACAAGGGCTGTGCCTCTGGGTCTCAGGGAGGGACCAGGGCTGTGCCTCTGGGCCTCGGGGAGGGACCAGGGCTGTGCCTCTGAGAGGGGGAACAGTGTGTCGTCTGTCATGCCCACTGACTTTGGTCCCATTTTACAGATGTAGAAACTGAGGGCTATAAGAGATTAATGCAACTTACCTGTGGTCACCAGATAATAAGCAACCCAGACAGGACTCGAACTCAGGCAGTGCAGCTCCTAACCACTAGGCTGTACCGCTTCTCTAAAGAGACAGCACCAAGGAGCTCACAAGAAACAAGGGAAAGATTTTGGCTGTGGAAAGCCACTGGAAAGGTTTAATCTCTTCCAGCTCCAGGCCAGGATTATTGGGCTGGAAGCCAGGATACCAGCTGGCTCAGTCATTCTCCTGCTGTGTGACTTGAGACAAAAGTCCTGCCTCTGGCCTCAGTGTGCCCTTCTATAAAATGGGACAGGGGTGACATGACTGTGGGCCAGGTTTCCATTTGGCCCCATGCCCTGGCCCACCTGCTTCTCAGGAGCCTCTGTGCCCTGGACATCAGCCCTTGGTCCTGCCTGGCCCCTCTCTGCCACTCTGCTGAGACGTGTCCCCCTCTAACAAACAACTCTGTTTGTTCCAGACATACACAGGGAACTTTGTCTACTGGGTGCGGCCTGTGCTTTCTGAACACACACTGCAGACCATTCTGGGCAGGCTGGGCTACATGGCCACCTCCGAGGCCGAGTTTTCACTGGTCCAGGCCAGCAGCGAGGAGAACACCAAGCAGATGGTGTTTGAGATCTTCCTGACGAGAGTCATGTGTGAGGCCGTTCTCGGAACCTCAGGCAGGCAGCTCCTCGGGCCGGGCAGAGAGAAAGCAGACGGGCCCCACTGCAGGCCGAGCTCAGAGAGAGGGCTGCTGAAGACCCACAAGGGCCTGCGGGAGGCCCAGTCAAGCCGAGGCCCCCCAGCAGGGGCGAGGACTGAGAGGGCCCTGGCTGAAAGCCCTGATGGTCAGCGCTCTCTGCCTGTGGTCTTTAGCCTGCCTGAGATCTCAATCGCCCCCGGCAGCCCCCTCACTGGCCCCCCGGTCTCCTTGGGGCCCCAGCGCCGCGCCAGCACACGCTCGGACAGTGAGGAGTTTCTGACCTGCTACAGCGACCTTGTGCTGCACCAGACACCCTTGTTCCCCAGGGACCATCCCCTGAGCAGCCTGAAGGGAAAGCAACTCCAGAGCCCAGGCCTGGGGCCCAGCCCACCTCCAGGGGAGGCAACTGCCCCCGCAGGTAACAGCAGCGAGCAGCCCCTGGTCCCCAGCGCAGCTCCTGAGAGAAAAGGGGTCACCATTCCCGGCCAGCTCTGCCTGGTGCCAGGCCCCCAGTTGTCAGAGAATTCCTTGGACCCAAAACCAGAAGCACAGCTGGAGGTGGCGGCCCCTGGTACAGAAGCTGCACCTCCAAATGCTTCCTCTGAGATGGATGAGCTCTGTGAGTACCTCACCCATCTCCTCAGACCCCCAACTCCAGCAGGCCACCCCGGGGGCTCCCCTGGCCCAGGGGTTGAGGAGAACGGACAATCAGAGCCTCTCATGAGGCCAGAGCCAACCGGTGAGGGTGACAGCCCAGACGGTACAATCACTCAGTTCTGGAGGTCTCCTCAGGCCCCCTCTCATGTACAAGAGCCCCCCGGTGCTCACTACGTCCCCCCGGAGGGGATGGAGGTGCCAGGTGCCACACGAGGATACTACACGAGCAACAGCTGAGATTGTCACCCCTGGATGGCACAGGGGCAGACACCTGACTAAGCCGATTGCTCTTCTGCCAGGAAGGTGACACTTGGAGAGATGGTGGATCTGGGACCACAGTGGGGACAGCAGCCAAACCCACAGCTTGTCAGCCACAGGGACAAACCTGCTAATCCCAGCTGGTCTCAGGTCCCAGCACTGCCACCTATAGACTGTGCGACTTTGGGCCACTCACTGCACCTCTCTGAGCCATGTTTCCTCGTCTCAAAGTGGGTGTGGTGTCAGATCTACCTCACAGGAGGCTAAGAAGAGTTAATGAGGTGAGGTGTGCATAGTGCTGACCTCAGGGGGGCTTCCTGTCCCCTTCACACACCAGCTCAGTGTGTGTGCAGTCACCCTGCATCTCTGAATAGCAGTTTCCCTCAGCATCCTTAAGGCACCTGTCACAGAGCAGATTAAAAGAGAGATGTGTAGACAACCAGACGTGTAATACACCCTTAATCTGTTTAGGGTCCTCTGTCAGCCTCCCTCTTCTCTCAGCCAACTTCAGGTTGACAGAGAGCAAGGCCACAGTTGGGAGCCCAGGGTCAGCTCAGAGGCCTGCTCTGCATCCAGGGTTGGGGGCTCCATCATCTGGGCTGACCGGAGTGGGGGCGCCCCCCCCACCAGCCTCTCCTGCCCCCACATATGCACACATGCATGCACACCTGCACACAAGTGGGTGTGTCCAGGAACGTACACACACACACACACACACACACACACACACACACACACGGGCAATCCTCATAAGGGCCCCAAGAGAAAGCCAAGACCCTCTCTATGGGGTGGCAGGTGGCACCTGCCCAGGGCCTGTCCCTCGGCTTTGCATCTGTGAAGTGGGGAGGATGGCCCCTGCCTCTGAGGGTGGTGGTAAAGGCCCCTTCTGGGCATACAGCAGGTGCTTAATAAACGTTGGCACCTGCTTTGCTGTCCCCAGAGCTGAGCATATGACCCCACCATTTTCAGTCCCTACATCAAGGGGGACCACAGGTGAGAAGGATTTAAGGGGCATGGGCCCCGCCTCCCTCCCAATCAGACTATTGGCCAGGCCCTACACAGGCTTTTCAAGACAAGTCGGGAAGCACTCTGCACTGGGAAGAGAGAGGCACTGGCCAGTCATCCATCCGTCCATCCATCCTTCCTCCCACCCACCCATGCCGATTACTCAGCACAGCACACAGCAGTCGGCACTCAGGCCGGTAAGCTGTTGGTGTCTGGAGCCAGTGAAGCGGGGCCGGGGGGTGGGGATGGTCGGAGCAGACCCTAGCCATAAGCCTCCATTCTGGGGAAGGAGAACGTCAGGAACAGGCTGGGCTGGAGACAGAGAGGGTCAGGAGCCTCGGGAGAAGGGATGAGGTGGGAGGGGGTACGGACCTGGGAATCATGGCAACCAGGGCACCTAGTCCTGGGTCTGACCTGCAGCCCCTGACCATTTTTTATTCGTTATTTTCTGATCATTAACATAATAAGCAAGCTCAGTCCCAAACCACAACAGAACTTTTGTTCTCCCCGTGTTCCTGCCCCGCAGTGCTCCCCATCTACTGGAAAGCTGAGCCCAAGGTAGGAATCATTTTTGATTTCTCTTTCTCTCACATCATTCATCCAAGTATAGCTGTCACAACAAGGACCAAATCTGACCACGTCCCTCCTCCTTCCACAGAGGCCTGAGCCCCTCGACTGAGCTACCAAGGCCTGTCACTCAGATCCTGGGAGGACGCCAGCCCCCTTCCTGGTCTCCCAGCCTCTGCCCTCATCCTCCTGCAGTCAGCTCCATCCAGCTGCCAGAGGATCCTGTTAAAACCTATGTTCCATCATGACTTTCACTCTGTGGTGTTGGATTAGAATCAGAGGTATCACTATGAACTCATGGTTTTTAAATTATAGTTAGATACAGAAATATAGCTATGTGTGTGTATGAGTGGGTTAGTACACATACATGTTTCCTAACTCTGTCCCAAGAGTGGGCTTAGAAGCAGACACCCAGTAACAATGACTACACCTGGCACTTAGATCTTGGTCTCTAAACATCACTCACTCTCCAATACAAGGAACCAGAGATCCTAGTAGTTTATTCCAGGGATGAGCAGGTAAATATCACCAGTAATAAGATGCATGGACATCATACATCCTTTGATAAGATGTACTGAGGGAAGACACAACATCTTTTTTTTTTTTATGGTGGCATCTTGCCAAAAATGTCTAACCTCACTCTAGCCATAAGAGAACACCAAACTCAAATTCTCTAATAGTGAGAAACCCAGCTCTCATAATCTACAGACTATTTACTTATTTGTTCAATTCTAATATATTGGTCGATTCTGGTATAGTTTCAGAATTGCTAAACATATCCCTGCAAGAAACATTTCTAATAACTATCTTTCAGCATTTATGTAAAATAATTTTTACCTTTACTCTTCTCGTATCCAATCAAGACACTCTTTTCCAAGGTTACTTCAGTGAGTTCTTTTCTTCCCAGCACCTTCAGTGTGGTTGTTACTTGTGATTCATCTGTTTGTATTCCATCTTCCGTTCCCCCTACATCCTACTCCACCTTAACTATTTATTTATTTGGGGGGTGAGACATTACTATGGTTAGAGTTATACAAAATGATATATTCACAGGAGTGTATTCCCCTCTCATCCCAGCAACCCTGATCCCATTTTTCCCTTCTCTCCAGCCTTTTCCCACCAATCTATTTAGTTTCTGGGTTGCCCTTCCTGTACTTCCTATAGCATACTATAGATACTCATTTGGACACTGCTTTCTTCCCTTAACAGTGTGTCCTGGAAATCATATCACATCCATTCACAGAGAGAGCCGCCTCGTTCTTCTTCACAGCTGTATACTATTCCATTGTGTGGATGTACCACAGTTTATTTAACCACTCTCTTGTATATGGGTATTTAGGTTGTTTTCAATTATTTTGCAATTACAAAGAATGCTGCCATACATAACCTTGTACATATATACACCTTCATGTCCTAGAAGTGGGGTTGCTGGATTGCGATGTAAGTATGTATGTAGTGTGTCAGGTGGTGTCCTATTTCCCTCCAGAAGGGGTAAACGAATTTGCATGCCCACCAGTAACGTGTAAGAGTGACTGTTTCCCCACAGCCTCAACAACAGGATGTTTCGATATATATGTTTGTGTGTTTGCCAGTCTGGTAAGTATCTCAGTGTTCTTTTATTTGCTGTCTTAGTCTGTTTGGACTGCTGTTAACAAAATACCACAGACTGGGTGGCTTACAAACAAAAGAAATTTATATCTCATGGTTCTGGAGGCTGGAAGTCCAAGATCCTGGTGCCAGCATGGCTGGGTTCTGGTGAAGGCCCTCTTCCAGATTGCAGACTGCCAACTGCCCCCTGTGTCCTCACATGGTAGAAGGGGCTTGGGAGCTCTGTGAGGTCTCTTTTATCAGAGCACTAATCCCATTCATGAGGGGTCCACCCTCATGACCTAATCACCCCCCTGCAAAGGTCCCACCTCCTCATGCCATCACCTTGGACATTAGGTTTTCAACATATGAATTTGGGGGAGACACAAACATTTAGATCATAGCATCTGCATTTCTCTAATTGAGTGAATTTGAGTATTTTTCATATCTTTAAGGGCCATTTTTATTATCTTTTTTGTAAATTTTGTTTGGATATTTTTCTCATTCTTCTATTGGAGTTTTGGTTCTTTGTCCATTTTTAAGAATTCTTCACAAATATTAGCCCTTTGTGATATACACTGTGAATATTTTCTCCCACTTTGTCCACTGCCTTTTGACTTTGTTTCCAAATGAGTTTTGTCATACACATTTTTTAGTCAGATTTATCAATCTTTTATCGTTCCTAGATTTTGAATTAGAGTTACAAAGTTTTCCCTACATCAAGGTTTTAAAAAAGAAGAATTCATTCTTCTAGTACTTGCATGGTTTCATTCTTTACATTTAGATCCCTAACCACTTGGAATTTATTTTTGGGTATGATGTGAGATATGGATCTGTTTTTATCTTTTTCCAAATGGCTACTCAGTCATCTCAGCACCATTTATTTAAAACTCCACCTTTATCCCCAATAATCATTGAGATGTCACCTTTATCATATACTTGGATCTATTTCCGGGCTCTCTATTCTATTCCACTGGTCTACTTGTCTATTCATGCACCAGTATCATACTGTTTCAATTATAGAAGTTTTATAGTATGTTTCAACATCTGGATCCCCAAAGGTAATATTTATTTAAAACTTAGCAACTGGTCCTGCTCTGGGCCCCTTCCACACGCCAGGCTGGTTATCCTCACCGCCCTAGGAAGTGAGCAATGCTCCCATTCAACAGGTAAGACAGCCAACACTCACGAGGGGTGACAACAGTGACAACACTCAAAAACATGCCAAGTTTTCTTGGAACTCCTGGATGTCCACTTCTAGAAAACATCAAGCTAAGAGAAGTGGTCCCCAAACGGTGGTTCCTGGACCAGCAGACTCGTCATCACCTAGAAAGTCATTAGAAAACAAATTCTCAGACCCATCCCAGATCTACTGAATTAGAAACTCTGGGGGTAGGCCCTGCAGTCTGTGTTTTAACACGCCCACCAGAGGACTCAGATGCTCTGAAGTTAGAGGACCATGAGCTAGAGCATCCCGAAGGACACAGAACCAGCAGTCATCAGCAGCTGCAGGCCCCTAAAACAGAGCTTCCCAACGTGTGTTCCAAGGAACATTAGCACATCTGCAGATTGTTGATGTATCCTCCCCAAATGGGAGGCCCCACTGTCAAGTGAGTTTGAGAGTCCCTGGCTAAAACAAGGTTTAGAAGGTGTTTTTATGGCAGGACTTCTTGACTTTATCTAGGCTAATGTACCTTGTGCATCTCAGAGAGGGTACCCAGGTGGTGTTTCCCAAATTTTCTGGACTAACTACGGAACCCTCTTTTCTCAGAGCACCTATTCCTATCTCCCAGGACACCTGTGTTCCACGGACCCCAGTCTTGGAGAAGAAAAAGCCAAAAAATGCAGAAATTCAAGAAGAGAGCAGTAAATGCCAATACCCATTCTGATTCCACAAGCTTGGCTTTCTCCTAGCTTCTGTTTAATGACAGCTTTTGCCAAGTTCACCGTCTTACAGAAACTAGAGGAACACACAGCTCACCCCAGCCTTAGGGGAGCCACAAGGTTGGGGTTATTAGGAAAAGAAAGCGTGTGCCAGTGACCCTGGGGCCTCTGGTAAATAAGTAATCCACTGTCAAAGCCCAGAGACATTGGGCACAATATTATTGTTATTAGATTCTCAACAGTGGAGGGCTGACATCTCCAAGAGCTTGTCAATTATTTTAATAACTGTAACTTCAGGGTGAAGAGGCCAAGCGGGTGAGGTTACTCATTCCGCAGATGTGTGAGCATTTGAAGTGCGCTCCCCCATCTGGCCCCAGGCTCTAGGAAAACGAGGGTGATGCAGATTCCATAGCACCCAGGGGTAGACAGGTTTTGGAAACATCTCCTACCTGCTCCCAGAGCAATAAATACCTCAATCCTTCCTTCCGCAGGTCAGATGGTGGGAGCCTGCGGGAGTCCCAGGAAGGGTCTCTGACTGATGCATTCCTCAGGCAGGGGGGCACTTCTCATCTAGGTGAGGGGCTCAGGTGGAAAGGAAGAAAAGAGGCAGGAAGAGAAAAAGAAAGGGAAAAACAAGCAGGGTGACAGCACTTCCCAGGGCCCACGTTTAGCAAGGGCCTGCCAAGCCATGCCACGCTCCTTACAGCCATTCCTGGGAGTCCGTGGGGAGTGCCTCCCTCTGCTTGAGGAACTGGGCCCCGTGCCTACCACGTGCCATCTGCCCTTTCCCTGCCCTGGTTCTCAGCAGTGTTCACAACTGCTCTGTGACCCCTGCCACCACCAGCCCTGCCTGCCACATGGGGGAGAGCAACCCTTGGTGGGCTGGGCTCTAGCCATTTCCTGTGACATCTCTGGGCCAGGAGATTTTTGTGACAGGCCCCAGCCACTGTGGGTACATACAGCATCCTCTCCAAGATGCCAGGGTGGGAAGACAGAGAGCTCTTATGGACCCGGACATCCCCTGTTAGGAACACAGTGTTTAAAAATTAAAACATTACCTTGCTGGTACAAGGATGCTGCAGGGGCCCAAAATCACTGGCATAGGAAGCACTCCAAAATTATCACCAGGTTTTAAGTGAAGGATTTATTGGCTATCACAGAGCAAGATTTTTTTTTTTTTTTATAAATCACATTTCCCCCAAAACAGATGCTCAAATTGAGGGGAAATTGGACTGTTTGTTTGCAAAGGCCCAAAGATGGTCCTGGCATGTCCAGATGCCTGGAAGCAGAGGCGCTGCCTCCCCCAGGTTTCTGGTCCATCACCAACATCTGGGCTGAGAGACACATCCCCACCAGACTGCCGCCCTCACCCTGTGCACACGGCCCAGGAGTCAGTCCAGCCAGAAAGGGCCGGAAGCCAGAGTGCTGCCCTCCTAGCGCTGCCTCTGGGCCCAGGCCACCCGGGGCACCTGTCACCTATGTAGTGTCAGAGAATTGCATGCACAGGTGCCACACTCACACAGAGGCTGGGATGAGGCCTTCCAACCTTCAGGTACACCAACCACCACTCGGGAGAGGCCAAGGCCTGTTTCCCCAAGTTCATAATCAATCCTCCCCCGTGTCTGCAACAGCCTTCTGGAAGCTCTCTCCACCCACCTCCAAAATTCAGGAGCTCCAGTGCTCCAAGAGCCTTTGCTTGCCAGCCCCAACTTTCCTGCCCAGACTGTCCCCGAAGTGAATGTTCTTCCTTTCTCTTGCTTCCTACTTGACTCAGGAGACAGCCGTGCCTTCAGTGCATTGTTACAGCTGAGCGGAGCTAAGATATTCTCTGAACTAACAAAGATGGTTCATGCCCTAGGGCCCATGGTGTCCCTTTGGATGGAAAAACATTTCAAAAAGACATAAGGCCACTGTGTCTCTCCCCTGGGCCACAAACTCCCAGGAATTCCAAGGGTGAAGCTCCTCACACAAGGCCACTATGGAGGAAGGGAGCCTCAGAAGCCAGGCTGGCAGCCCCTTGCCCAGAACAGCACTGGGCACACCAGCCTGGCGCCATAGGCCATTGCCCTGCCAGGGAATCGGCAGCAGCTCAAGCAGGACCTTCGTCACCAAGGAGACCGAGCACCATTCAGGAGCCAAACCACGATTCTCCTAAGGACAGGGAAGTCCCGATGATGAGGTGGTAAGTTCCACATCAGCCTCACGCTAGTGAACCACTGAACGCTGGGCTTGAGCCAAATACCACACAATTTTGTGAAAGTCTAGAAATGCTAACTGTCCTCAGGAGCTACTCAAATAAGGAGAAAATGATGATGCTGGCTGCATGCACCGCTGCCCCCGCTACCTACCCACACACACACACACACACACACACACACACACAAACTCCCACACACGTGTGGGGCTCTCCAGCAGGGAAGGCAGGGCTCTTGGGATGAGGCAGCCTGGGGCAAGAGATTGATCATTTGGGAGTCACCAGAAGTCTGAATGGTGCTGACTCCACTGTCACTGGCTGTGTGACCCCGGGGAGTCCCTTGGCCAGTCTGAGCTTCAACTTCCTCCCCTGGGATGTAAGACCACTACCTCGCCCTCGAGGATGGTCTGAAGGGCTAGAGACCATGAGCCCAGGGTCAGTCAGGTGGCTCTTCCCTAATTTAGAGGGGTCCAGAGGTGGGAAACCACCAGGAGAAGCACTGGGGGAATGCAAGGCTGCGACACCAAAGGGCCACGACAAACCCATTGGTCCCATCATGTCATTTACCCACGAGGGCCAGAATCCCAGGATAAAGACACTGGCAAAGGAGAGAAGACCATTAGGAAGACAAATGTGCCCAGATAGAAAGCCCTCCTGAGAGTGGATTGTTCCAAACTGCTCGTGAGAGCTAACTTGGCAGCAGCGGGCATTTCTCTGGCATGATCTTCCCCGTCCTATGGACCAAGCTTCCGATCCTCTGGAATTAGTATTCGGTGCCGGTTTTGTTCAAAGAGTTCTAACATTTTCTCCATGTCATGGTCAGCCTCAATCACCTGGAAATTAAACACACAGGTCACAGGGCTGCCCCTGACCTCAACATCATCCTCCCTTCACTGATGAAGAGAGAGAGACAGGGGCAGGCAGGATGAGGCAGGGAGAGGCAGGGAAGCCCAAGGTCACAGGCAGAGAAAAGGGAAGGTTAGGGCCAAACAGCTCCCGTTTCTAGGTCAATCCACATTCTCAACTATATTTTCACTTAAGAATCCACGACAGTTGTCCCTGCGGCAAGCTCATGAATGATTTTTTTATCATCGGTTGATATCAACCATTTTTCTATAATGAGGGGAAAAAAATAAATTTTCTTTAAAAATCCAGTACAGTAACATCTCACTTTCCAGCAACCCCACTGCCTGGAAGAGTCATGAGTACAGTGCTTGAGCAGCTCAGACAGATGTCTCCAAGGCCATGCACACAAGTTTGTGCAAGGCCCTCCCTCAGATCCCACACTGTACACACGTTCCTAACAGTCCGAGGGACCCAACGGTCTGCCTAAAGAAAGTTGGCAGCAGCAAATCAGAAAACGAGGGGACAAGGAAGTGGGGAAACACTGATGGGGCAGAAGCATCAACACAGTTAGAGACGGTGAGTGCCAGCAGCAGAAAGGAGGGTAAAAAGCAAACACGGGAATTCAAAGGCATTAGTAGTCTGGGGCAAACAGTCCTACACACCTCAGCACCTCCTAAGGGGGCATCATTGTGTGACAGACCAGAACAGCAACTGACGTTCCTTCAGATGCCCTGGGTCACCAAGAAAAGGTGCAATGAGGCTTTGGGCCTGCCACCCGCTGGAGAAGGGACGGGCATGTCAGAAAGACCACCACCCCAAGCGGTTAAGGCCAAAACCCAGGTCCAGGAGCTCCAGCCATCTGGAACTCTCCTTTGCTGACAATGCTGGATAACTGAGATGCTACTGTACCACTGGCGTAATGACACTGGGACAGGTCACCTTCTCTCAGGTCTGTCCAGCTCACTAAGGCTCAGTCCAGAACGGGGACTGTGAGACAGAGTCCCTTCCACCCTCCCCGCTTCCTTCTTTCAAATTCTCCAGCTGCAGAGTGGCCGACATCCCCCGAGTCGCTCCTCCTTCTAGAAAAGTCTCCTGCCCTGTCAGGGGGGCTTACCAGAACAGGGGCCGCCACGGGGAAAAGGCTCCCTTTGATGAGCCACTCCTCGTACAGGTGGTGAATAGCATCCAGGTATTCCTGCCGGAGGGGGTAAAAATGCAAGGGCTGTCGGGAGCACATAGGGAGCAGACCTCTCCCCTCCAGGGGTCTCAGGAGCAGGTTAGGTGAATGTCAATGACCACAGGGCAGTGGCTTGGACTAAGGACCCGCAACAGCCAACCTGGCTCAGGTGGACAATGATAAACGTGGCCAAGCACTCTGTCAGCCAGCCCAGCTGTCGCAACAGTCAGAAGCATCCCTCTGGCCACCTGCCCATCCCTCCAGCGCACTCTGCTCCTCTGGCGCTTTGGACATATCCTCCCACCTGGCTGCTCTCGTTTCCTGCCACTTCTCCATCAGCAAGGCCTCTGTTTCTTCACAGGGGCCTGGGAAGCCTCTGAACCCTCCCTCCGTCCTTCCCACCAAGAGGACTGTGACCCTCACTGGCCCAGGAGCCCCACTTGGCTGCTCTCACCCCAACAGACAACTTGTAACCTATTGATCCTTGAAAGCTTAAGGGCAAACTTCAGAAGGAGGACAAGGTGAAACGCAAGGGAAAAGAGGCCCAGACCCGCCCCTAGGGCATCCATGCCTGCGCAACCGGTAGGACTGGTAGGACTGGACGGCACTCTCCCACAAGCAGGCCCCGGTGCTCTCGGCCACAGGCAAACACCTCCTCAAGCAGCAATTTACTCCCAGCCCTGAGGCTCTCGGGTAAACCACACTGCTGCCTCTTTATCCACCACCAAGTTCTCCCTTGGCAACAACAGACTTGTCCCAGAGACCTTGTCAAAACCATTAAGACAATGTCCTCGACAATGACTTGGACAGACTCCAAATTTGTCACTTCTTCCAAACGTCTGGGTCACTGCACAGAGCTGCCGTGCCCCATCCCAGCTTGGTCCAGCCCCGCCCCATTTCACCCTTCCTCTAATCACTCCTGTCTCCAGATTTCAAAGCAGCTGCCCAGAACAAGGCCTGGGCCTTCATGGCTGGAATCCACCTTGCTGGTGCCTGGGGCAAACAAGGCGGGGTGGGCCTCAGGAGCTGGACTGGCCTTCTAGGACCCCAGTCCAGCCCATCCTGGGCTCAGACCCCCATGATATCCCAGTAAATGCTTGCCCAGCCTCTGTCTGTGTACTTCCATTGGCATTCACATGGGGCATTCCGATCAATATTAACTGAGCAACCCCTAGGTGCCAAGGCCTGGGACACATTCTAGGGACGCAGAGGGAATAAGATCTAATCTTAAAAAGTTCATGGTAGTTTTCTGAGGGATGGGGAGCAAACACATAAAGAAATAGTTTCAGAATATTTGTCCTAATGGCTGTGATCATAATAAGCACAGAGGCTGGGGGACCACAATAGAGGGAAGGTCAGAGAAAGCTTCTTGGAGGAGGTGACACCTGAGGCAAAAGAAACCACTATGGCAAAGGTACATTTGTGTAACTCCCTGGTGAGGGGTGGGGGGAGCGGGAGTGGGGAGAGGGGAGAGGGGAGAGGGGAAAGGGGAAAGGGGAAAGGGGAAAGGGGAGGGGGGAGAGGGGAGAGGGGAAAGGGGAGAGGGGAGGGGAGGGGAGGGGAGGGGAGGGGAGAAGGGAGAGGGGAAAGGGGAAGGGGAAAGGGAGAGGGGAAAGGGGAGGGGGAGGGGGGAGGGGAGGGGAGGGGAGGGGGAGAGGGGGAGAGGGGGAGAGAGGGGAAGAGAGAGAGAGAGAGCATGTGTAGCCACAACTAGTTCCTTATGGCCAGAGCATGAAAGGCAGGGAGTGGAAGGGGATGAAGCCAATCATGCAGGATCTCGGATGGCATGCTACAAGTGGGGACTTTATCCTAGACAGTGGTGAGGCACTGAAGAGGGTGGGGTTAGGGAACTGCATGCGTGGTGTTCTGTACTGGGAACGTCACCCAAGCAGCAGTGTGGAGGATGGATTTCTGAGGGGGATGTGGATAGTGAGAGACCAGGGCAAGGAGAGCAGTCCAAGCCTGTCAGACAGCCCTGACTAGAGCTGATGTGGCCCTGAGCCAGAACCCAGAAGGGTGAGGCACTGCGCAGACACTAGTGAGTTTCACCTCCCAGCCAGGCACTGTGCCAAGCACTGGCAATGCAACAGCGAGCAAGTGGGCACGTCCTAGCGAGGATCCAGGGGACGGCACAAAGGCAAGCAATTTTCAGGAGGTGGACCAAACAAGTCCTGGGGACATCTGGGTGGGAACAGGAGAAGGGACGCCTCTGAGCCCCGGGGGTGCCCACCACTGAGTCTGGGGCCACAGGAAGTAAAGCAGACCTGGACACCGCACAGGGTCTCCAGCTCAGAGGAAGTCAGAGTTCACCCTCCAAAGTGCTCAGTTCCTGTTTCTCTCCCTGAAACAACAGCACAATGATCTCACAGAGGGTGGGGCCAGGATGGGATGAAGTTGCACCTTTCCCCGGGTTAAAGGGGCTCTTACCAGTGGAATGACCTTCTCCTCTTCCCTGCATCTCATCTTTAGCCTCTGGTAACAGGTCTCAGGAGTGGTCTGGAGATAAACTGAGATTTTAAAAAACATATATGTGGCTTTAATTACTCTGTTCATGGCTTGGAAATGAAAGTGAGGGGTAGGGGGAAGGAAGGCATGTGGGCAAGGGGTGGAGAGAAACATCTACCAGCAGCCCTGAGCAGGAGAGGCAGACCAGCTGTGTGGCCAAACAGGCATCTTGACCCTCATCCTGACTTTCATTCTCTTTCCACATCACCAGCCCCACAGGGTCACTGTGAAGCTGAATAGGTTCCGTACATTGCCAGAGCTTAGCACAGGGCCTGGCACCCGGCCTGTCTCAGTAACGGTCCAGGTTCTGTCCCTCCTCCCTCCTTTACAAACTAGAAAAAACCCATCATATCACAAGGGACCGAGGGGAAAGCAGTTTGAGGAACTGGCCAGGGTGCTTCTCCAGGAGGGACCAAAAGCCCCAGATTCTATCTGCCCTTTGGGAGAAGGCCGAGTCAAGGTAGGGGAAGAATTGCTTATGGTGAGGGCCCTGCCCACCGCCCCTGCTGCTTGAGGCCCAGCCAACCACCTCCTCACTGGGCCCAGGGGAGGGAGGCCAGGGAGGGACTGTCTCACCTATCAAGTCAATGGACACGTCGATGTTCCTCACAATCCAGTCAAACCATTCCGACAAGACCACATAGTCCACTTCAGGCATCTTCCCACTGTAACGAGAGTTATAAGGTTTTATTATCCCATGAGAAAGTTCCTGGGCCTGTGCCGTTCCCCCAAAACATCTGGACACTGCTTTTATTGCAAGGGCACTGCCAAGGGAACCATGACATAGTGTAATCACATGGTACTGGGCGGGTAGTGATGACAAGGACCCGAAACCTCCTGACCTCCCGCTGCCCAGGGACGGTCGATGGTATAATGCAGCAAGTATCTTGGCACTGCCCGAGGGGAGAATTCATTTGGGATTTGAACTCCAAGCCAAGGAAGGGGCTATGAAGCCTGTCCCCTGAGAACACGGACAGCGCTCAGGCTGGGAGGTGGAACAGCAAACCCGTTTCACCTCTAGAAGTTTATTTTGTGGAAACAATCGTGGATGCCCTCCATAGCACTATTTAAAAAATAATGAAAAACTAAATCATGGTACATCTGTCTAACAGAAAACCACACAGCAACTGAAAGACGATGCTATAAAATAATATTTAATGACATGGAAAATGCTCACAATCAAATTCTCATTATTCAATGAAAACAGGAGGATATAAAACTGTGCATATAGCACGACCCAACCATACTTTCAAGAGTATTCATCCACACATTTAGAAAGGAGACTGGAAAGAAAACCACCAAAAGGTTAACAGTGCTTTCCTCTGAACTGTAGGACTATGGGAGACATTTTTTTCTTTATCTCTTTCTGTATTTTCCAAAATTTAACAACATACTAGTTCTCAATTCGGGGCGGGGGTGGGGGGAAAATTACTACATATTTTAAGTAATAACTGAAAAAGAAAGAAAGAAAGAAGAAGCCCACAAGTGAGAGAGACCTGGCGTCTGGCGTCTGTCCTCTGCCCTGGAGGAAATGAGCAGGGAAGAGCGGGAGGAGGGGCAGCAGCTGGAGGAAACAAACCAGGCAGCTGTGGGGTGACCCTCAAAGGCCCAGGAGAGGAATTCCTTTCAACATCCTCCACCCGTCTTGAATATCATCTTGGATCCACTCAGAACTGGGTTTGGCAAGGCGGGCTACGGGCGAGTGGAGGTGCCTGAGCTGTGTGCAGCTGGGGGTCTTCTGACTGCTGACTAAAGAAGGGGAGGCGGGGAAAAGAGGCCAGTGGAGCGGGTGGTTTGCAGCTGCCCCCGCCACGGGTGGTGAATTGACTCCCACCTGGGTGAGGGGGCAGGATGGGCGTGGAGGAAGGCGCTCTGAAGATGAAAAGCTCAAGCAGCCCTTCCTGGGGGCCCAAACGATGGGGCGGGGCACAGACTGGAGGGGGACATCCTCCCCTAGTCCCTGAGACAACCAGACGCCCTCAGCGCAGAAGAGCTGTGCCTGGCAGAACAGCAGGAAAATGCAGGGTGCCCGGGAGAACAGCAGGGGCAGACGGGCAGTTGTCGGTGCCTTGAGGGGTCTCAGGCATCAGACTTCAGCAGGGAGACCAGAGCAGGCTAACGTGTGAGGACCAGCACCCGCCCCCACGAATAAGTCGGGAGGCTTTGTAGGGGAGGGGAGAGGGAGGAAGTCCCAGGACATTGCAGAAGGGACCAAAATTCAGATACTAAAGGTAACAACTTTGCGATCACAGCTCATATGGTTGCCCATCCCCCAATTCTTTCCTCCTACCTCCTTAAAAGTAGCCCATGGTCTATTCAGGGTCCATCCCACAGGCCTGAGTGTTCAGGGAAACCTGACCGCAGCCCAAGCTTCAGAGCAAACCAACTGGTCTGAGGGACGTCCTCTCCGCTGGCCAGGCTGAGTTGATCAGCCCAGGCCAAAGGGCCCAACCTGACCAGTGAGACATGAGGGAGGTTTGCTGGAGTTTATGGAAACCATGCTTCCTCATGCTTAGAGGAGAGCCACTGGCAAGACATCCACCCTCTGGCCAGCAATGAGAAGCCCGGTTCTGCCACAGGCATTGTGTCACCAAGAGGGAATCATATTGAGGACACAAACAAGACAGTAGGAAAACAGAGAGAAACAGCACTAGGGCCACCGAATGAAACCAGCCCCAAAGCCTGCTGTTAAGGCAGCCCGTGGCAACCTCAGTGTGGAGGCTGCTTTGAGCTGGGCTGCAGCTCAGCGCATTTGATATGCAGACACCAAACCACTCTTCTCAACATGCTTTCCTTCTCTGGAACAAAGCTGACTCCGAGGGAATGAGGATTTGCCAAAAAGAAGCTGCTGATCAGCCCCACTCGCTCCACCAAACACGCAGCCTGGGCACACAGCACAGACTGGCGACTCAAGGGTGTGGGCCAGTGAGCAGCACACATGGAGGGAACGTTGCCCAACAGCCTCCCACGTCATGAACGCTGGACAGTTGGTGTGAGACTGCCCCTGAGGACTTCACCGGTGTCTGTAAGGCTCAAGGGAGGTTCTGTCAAATCCCAGAGCTGGGAGGATACCCTTAGCTGTGGCCACCGAACTGAGTCACAATTCAGGACACAGGTAGCACAGTGTTAACTAAAACCAAACCAACTGACACCACAAAAAGTGTTGGGGCCTGAGAGCCGCTGCTCTGCTGGAAATCGGCCCCAGGTGGTCTCAGGACACCTCCTGGGTGGCTCAGGAACCTCCCATTCTCACCTGGCCCAGGCAAACCTGGGAGGAAGCAGGTCCTCCCTTCCCGATGCTCTCCTTAGAAGTCCTCTAGACGGCTCCGGGGCAGCCTCCCTGAGGGCAGGGTCAGCAGGCAAACCTCCAGAAAACCCTTCCAAGACTGCCAGGAGCCATGTGCTGGGGGGTCCAGGACAACTGGCCACCGGCTGAGCGGAGTGAGGAAACGGAAGCTGCCTTCCATGATTCTGAGGCATGTCAGGCAGCGGGCGCTGTTTTATCTGTATCTGCAGTTTTCCTCCTAGGAATCTGCCCAGCTCCTCCTTTGTCTGCCTCGAGAATGGGGCGCCCAGCAGCACCACCAAGGCACTGCTTTTATTTCCACAGAACACACAGAGGGCAGCACCTCTCTGCAGACCCACCAACGGTGGACTGAGGGGGTTTCATGGTGCCTTCCCCTTATCCTAGAGGGGCAAAATTGAGGTCATGAGTCCACACGAATCCTGCTGACTGTTTTGTTTGGCACGGTTTGCTGCCGCCTTCCCCCTGAGGCCCAGAGAGCATGGGTTAAAACTGAAATCACACACTCAAATGCCAGCCTCCTTGTACACATGACATTCTTTTGTTTCTCACAAGACCTTGTGAGGTCAATTTTAGCCCCAAGTTATAGATGAGGAAAACTGAGGCCCAGAGAAGCTCAGCCCAGCTCTGAGCCAGGGACTGAAGCCTGGCTCTCGGCGGCCCCCAAACCCATACGCTCCTGGCTGCACCACATGCCTCAACCCCACCTGCCCCATCTGTCAGCTGAGGGGGCTGCCCCTGGGCCCGTCCAGTGTCTCTCTAGCCTCAGCCTGAGGAAAGCCACCGCTCGCAGGCCCATGACACAGGCAGTGAGTCCCCAGTCTGGCCTAGAGTGAGGAGGAGTCCAAGCCCCAGGGCCCATCAGGGCAGCAGAAGGATCCGCCTGTTGTTCCAAACGCAGGGCCTTAATGGATGTCCGCAACCCGCAGCCCCAGGTGAGTCAGTGTGTCACTTCCCCAGCTGGGCCCCATGCAATTCCCTTCCTTCTGTTCTTAGAAAACACCAACCAGGCAATCCTGTGAAACCTTTGTGTTCAATTAGCCCACAGGGTCGGGCCACACAGTGGCCTGCGTGGCCGCTTTAGCTGCCTGAGTCTTTCTCGCCACCTTCAGCTGTTCATTCCAGCACAGTGCCCACACCTCAGAAGTCCTTCAGGTTCTTTAAGTCTTTAAGGAGACTGTGGAACCAGAATCTTCCTTGTTGGCAATTAACCCCTGGTGGCATAATTGCATGTATGTTCTGCCCACCCCAAACTCGCTGGGGTGAGGATGCGGGCGGAAGAGGCGGGTCTCTCCCTGGAGGAGCTCCTCACTTGTCCAAGGCCCAAAAGGCAAGAAAGCCCTTCCAGAAATCTGGCTTTGGGGGATGCAGAATTGCAGAATGTGGGCTTTTCTGGGCACCCGAGCCTGCAACTGCAGACAGCAAAGCCACGCCTACCGTACTTCCTTCCATCCCAGTCCCTCCAGATTCCAAGCCAAGGCTGCAAGGGCTTCTGTGAAAGAGAGAAGGACCAACCCCAAGGCTGAAGGGGCAGCAACCATGCACCCCCTGCCTTGTGTAAGGGCTGTCCCTACACAAGCTCCCAGGCAAGAGCTGACACCCCACACAAGCTGTCTTGTGGTTCCCAGTACCCAGCTGAACTTCCACAGGTGGGAACCAAAACATCCTATTCTGGCTATGAGCAAAGGATCCAGCCAAACCCAGTTCTAGGCGTCATTTGGTTTAGGCTCAAAATGATGGTAATCTGTATTTGGGGGGCATGGAAACATCTACTTTCGCAGCACCACTTCACTGTGGAAGGCCCACTGCATGGAGAGAAGCTGGGTTTCTAATGAAAGTGACCAAGAAGAAAGCCCACATCCTACCCTTCCTCCCACCTGTCACTTCTTTAGCTCTGGCTAGAAATGCTGTTTACTGTGCCTCCAAGAAGAAAACCTTTGGCCTACAGCTGCCTCACTCCTGACCTAGGAATACACCCAGAGACCCTGAAAACAAAGGTAATACAACAAAACCCCCAACAACCAAAATCTGAAGCCACAAATGTGAAATGAAGAAACTGCAGGTGGTGTAGGAAGCTGAGGAAATCCTGCTCCACGAAGAACTTGCACTCTGGCCGGCCACCTGCCCCACTGACCCCCACAAAGACAGCCCGCAGGTCTTGCTTTCAACGACCCCTAAGGCCCAGGTGAGGCCCCAAGGAAGCCACGGGGCAAAACTCCCAGGGGAAAGGACCATGATTGGCACAGACGGCCCCTTGCGGGCCACCTGGCTGCGGCCTTCTTCGGAGGCTGCCCCTCCAAGTGTGACGCCAACCAGCAGAATGATAGCTACCCAGGGTGCTTTTCTGCTACAAATGCAGGCTCTCGGGCCCCACCCTGGAAGCAGCATGGGTGCATTAACAAGATGCACGGAGTCTGTGGGAGAAGCTGAGTGTAGGGCCTGGGTGGAAAGGGGCAGAGGCCTGGTCCCCCGGAGCCAGCACACTGGGGACTCCCCTGGGCCTGAAGCCTCTGGCCTTACAGAGAGAAATCTAGATGTCTCACCACTTCCTCCTTCACTGCTGCCCCACAGAGCAGAGTGCAGGTCAGCCCCCCGGTCAGTTTCCTGCCCAACCAAGAAGGAGCAAGGCCTTCAAACCCCACGTGGTTCCTGATCTGCCAAACACGGTCAACAGTGCCCATCTCAGTGCTGCCTGGAGGGTTCAAACGGAAGGACAATAACTGTAGCTCCTGCCCACGGGTCCCTGCCCTGCCCCTCAACCACACGAGCCGTGCCTACTCTCAGGTAAGCTGGACCAGTCCCACAAGTGAATGGCCTGCACTGGGAAGGTGCCTCTTGGTGTCCCTGCCCGTGGATCTCTGCCGCCCAAACTCAGGCTCTCTGGGGAGCGTGGCTGAGTGAGGGGGACTCCCAGCCACGTGCTGAGCGCACCAGTTGTTACAACCACAGGGATATGTTAGGGGATAGAAAGCAAAGACTTCGAAGCGAAGTCTTCAAAGAAATTTCCAGTTAGTTAGCCGGCTGCTTCGGGTACGCAGGCTGGGAAAACCTGCAGGGAAGCGGCCGCCTGGGTGAGCGTTTCTCTGCTTTTGGAGACTTCAGGGAAAGGGTTTGAGGAGCACTGCCTTCTCTCATCTCCCTGAAACCAAAGTGGCGGATGGCCTGGCCCCCCTGGGCCCCCTCTTTGGGAAGCCCAAAACTGCCATTTTTGTGGGTCAAAATTCGTCAAGTGTTAATAATTTCATGTGGTTCAACCTAATTAGAAGTTGTCTTGAATACCATGAAGAAAACCAACAGAAAGAAGTAATTAAGAATAACAAGAGGGGCTTCCCCGGTGGTGCAGTGGTTAAGAATCCACCTGCCAAGGCAGGGGACGTGGGTTTGAGCCCTGGTCCGGGAAGATCCCACGTGCCACAGAGCAACTAAGCCCGTGTGCCACAACTACTGAGCCTGAGTTCTAGAGCCCGCGAGCCACAACTACTAAAGCCTGTGCGCCCTAGAGCCGGTGCTCCAAAACAAAGAGAAGCCACCGCAATGAGAAGCCCACGCACCGCAACTAAGAGTAGCCCCCGCTCGCCACAACTAGAGAAAGTCCACGCACAGCAGCGAAGACCCAACGCAGCCAAAAATAAATACAGAAAAGAAAAGAAAAAAAAGAATGAGAGGCTCAACCCACCTAGACAGGGCGGCTGGGACCACAGCTGCAGATGGGAGGGAACAGGGAGCCAAGGTGTAGAGAGTGGAAGGCAGATATCAGGACCAGCTCTGTGAGGGAGTGAGGCTCAAAGCTACCAAGAAGGGAGACGCAGAGAAGAAGCTGCAGCCCATTCCGCAAGACCCCCAAACATCGGCAGTCAACTGAGCGCAGGAGTGGAGGACCCCACAGCTCTGAGACCACAGCACTGAGGGCCACCAGAAGCCCCCCAGCCAGGTCTGTGTGACAGAGTCCGCTCCCGTGAGGGCAGAAGACAGCTGTCAGTGACATCACAACAAATATGCACGCTGCTGGACTGACTGCTCTAGTCGCTCTGCATCTTCACCCCTCCCTGTCTCCTCCCACCTTGCCATGTAGCCCACAGGGCCCTGCCCCTCTCAGACTGGGGTGGGCCGGTGTGACCTGCTTTGGCCAATGGATGTTAGCGAACGTGAAGCAGAGACCTGAAAAAGAACTACGGTGCTTTTGATCTGCCACAGCCATGAGATGTGAATGCCCAGGCCAGCTTGCCGGTCCCAGGAGGAGGATCAGCAAGCAGATGAGAGATGAGTCACCCCCGTCACCCTCACCGGGCCACCCTAGACCAGCCAACCCCTGGACATATCATTGAGCCAGCCAAGGTCAGCAGAGCCGCCGGGCCGACCGCCCTGGACAGCCGAGCCATCAGCACGGAGAGCTGTCTGTCACTGAGGCTTTATGGTTGGTTGTTACACAGTGTTACTGTGGCAACACAGTAGGTACTCAGTATGTGTCAATTAGATAAATAAGTTTCATTTCTAAAAATTTAATGGTTTAATAAATTATCGATTGTGCAAACTACGGTACCTTCTATACAAGTTTTCTACAAAAACGTATCTTGCGCTGTGAATCGACCGTTCCATCAACCGTACAGGCAATGTCTACAAGAAAACAAAAAGTGATTCACTAACTCAGGCAAACAGGAAGGGGTCAGGAAGCCTTGAAGAATGCCTGTTGCTCCCCCTGCCTATGGTCTATGCTGAATACAAGAATTGAGAAGCCTCAGGAGAGGGAGGTGGACACCAGAGAACCGTGTGTCCCACGTTAGGCTCCCTGGGCCCTGAACCCTCCCCATACCATACCCTGAAGCTCAGGTCAGTGCAGCAAGGCCGGGCGGAGGGCCTGTCAGCAGCAGCCTCCTTCACAGGAGGGGTGAGGCTCCAATGGACTGTGAGTTTGGGGAAGTGCTAGAAAAACTGCCAAGTGCCCCCCGGGAAAGTGGTGGCAAGCACAAAGTGTGGTGATTATCAGGGACCTAAATAGGATGCATTTGCTTAAGCAGAGGCACAGCTCCGAGAGAGCTGGGCTGTGGCTTTATGGAGCCCCACCAGCATGCCTGCCAACTTCACCGCCTCCTCACAGGGCTGGCTGGGGATCACTGCAGCCCTTCAAAACTGGAAAGAACTGTGCCCAGGAAGAGGGAGGACGACACTGACGTGGCCCCTCTCTGCCAGCATGCACACACCCTCCACAGAAGGCCTTTCCCTTTGTCCAGTGTCCCATTGGGAAGCTGGAGGTGCTCTTACTCTTGACACCAAGTGGGCAAACACTGCTCTCACTCAGCCTGGCCCACAGCACCCAATGGGACCTGGACCAGCAAATCAGAGGCTGATTTAAAGCCATAACCCAGGAATTTCCTGACTCTCCTATTTGTCTATCTGTCCATCTGCCTTCTTTTCTATTTTTCAGTCCTCTCCTTACTTATGACTCTCTGCTGTCCATCTTTTGCTAGTTCCCCATTTATCCCTCTCTCCTCCTCCTCCTCTTTCCTAGTCTGTCCATCTCTCTTTCTCTGCCTCCTTCCTGACAGATTTCCTTAAACAGAGGAACACACATACAGCCCGTTATATTCAGATATACTAGATACAATTTACATTTGCAATCAAGTGCCCACTCAGGAGAAGTAGGGTGCATGCCAATCTCAGACCATACTCTGACATGTATCTTTTAGACAGATTTTTGGGGAGATAGAAATTCATATGGTTCTGCTCATATCTTTTTCTATTATTAAAAGACACAGATTTGTAGAAGAATGATATCTATGGTTGCAAGTGCCC
Source organism: Delphinapterus leucas (assembly GCF_059928025.1). NCBI lineage: Eukaryota > Metazoa > Chordata > Mammalia > Artiodactyla > Monodontidae > Delphinapterus > Delphinapterus leucas. The sequence continues at coordinate 41,303,977 of NC_143148.1, forward strand.
AGCCTTGCATCAAACCACTGAATGGCTGTGTCAGAGAAACTGGCCGATGGATCTCCTGTCTCCTTCAAGGAGAGCCTCCAAAGCCAGTCTCTTAGGTGGTACTTGCCATTCTGAACCACGGGTGCCAATCAGATCTCTCAGTCAGCCTTTCTTCTAAGAGACTCTGCCCCTATTCACACCCTGCTGATGGAAGGGGCCTAAGTGGCTGTGCTTGTGACCTGCTCCAATACCTGACTGGACCAGGGCTGGACACCTGACCCAAGCTGAGCCAATCAGATTCTTTCTCTCAAGAACCTGAACTGAGAATGTGAACAAGCCTTGTGAAGGTTAGATCAGCAGCTCTCATGCAAACAAATTTGCAAACAAATGAGGGATGTGTTAAAATCACCTGGAGAGCTTGATAAAACCCAGACTGCTGGGCCTCACCTCAGAATTTCTGATTCAGCAGGTCCAGGATGGGGCCAGAAAACGTGCATTTCTAACAAGTTTCCAGGTGCTGCCGCTGCTCCTACTACAGGCACCACACTTTGAGAAGAGCTGAGTTAAAGGGAGTTGAGCCCAGGAGCGACCGGGTCATGAAGACTCGGGCTTACATGGCATCATAGCAAGTTCTTGGCTAGCTGAGGTTGGTGGGTGGGGGCACTGGAGCCTGGTCCTCAGAGAGCTGTAGGAACAGAGACCTTCACTCCAGAGACAGAGAAGGCTGAGCAGCTCTGAAGGCCCAGTGGGGCTTCCTTGTGAGGTTTCCCTTCCTGGCAACCACATGCCACTCATTTGAAGAAAACTGTGTTTAAGAAGGTTGAAACCATGGGCTTCCCTGGTGGCGCAGTGGTTGAGAGTCCACCTGCCGATGCAGGGGACATGGGTTCATGCCCCGGTCCGGGAAGATCCCACATGCCGCGGAGCAGCTGGGCCCGTGAGCCATGGCCGCTGAGCCTGCGCTTCCGGAGCCTGAGCTCCGCAACAGAAGAGGCCACAACAGTGAGAGGCCCGCGTACCACAAAAAAAAAAAAAAAAAAAGAAGGTTGAAACCAAGCATCTGAAATGTACCTGAGGACGAGTGTGCTGGTCCAGCATGGTGAGCTGCACATATGTCTGCAGCGTGAGGCCCCATCGACAGGCGTCCCGGTACATCAGACCCTAAAGAGGGGAGAATGCAGTGCTCTATCTGTAGGACTCCCAGCCCGGTCACAGAGTGGAAAGAGACAGACACTGGAGCAGTTACAGGACAGCCTGGGAACAGCTATAGTAGAAACCTATATAAAGTCCCAGGGAGCATTCATTCAGGCATTCAGTCATGTTCACTGAGCCCCTACAGCCTGCTCTCTATCCGGCAACCAGTGAGCCTGTTATACTACAGGAGCCAGTTATCATCACTCCCCTGTTCAGGACTCTCCCTGGCTTCCCACTTCATTCACAATGAAATCCAAAGCCCTTACCAAGGCCCACAGGGCCCTAGACAATCACTTCCATCTTCTCTTGTCTCCAACCATTCTTCCTTTGGCTCTGTGAGCTTCCAACCACATGAGCTTCCTTACTGTTACCCAAACACCCAAGTGTGATTTCAACTCAGGGCCTTTGCATCTGCTGTGCCTTCTGTCTGGACACTCTCCCCCAGATACCTGCACTGCTCCCTCCCAAGCTTTGTTTAGGTTTCTGCTCAAATGTCACTTTGTCAGAGATGCCTTCCCAACCATCCTCTCTAAAACAGAATCCACCCCCTCAATCACTCTCTACTGCGTGTAGATACAAAATACTTCCTGCTCCATGTTCCACTTGCTAATAATCCTATTCTGGAGCTTCCCTGGTGGCTGAGAGTCCGCCTGCCGATGCAGGGGACACGGGTTCGTGCCCCGGTCCGGGAAGATCCCACATGCTGCGGAGCGCTGGGCCCGTGAGCTGTGGCCACTAAGCCTGCGCATCCAGAGCCTGTGCTCTGCAATGGGAGAGGGCACAGCAGTGAGAGGCCCGCGTACCGGAAAAAAAAAAAAAAAAAAAATCCTATTCTGCCCTTTTCCACATTTTTGCTTCTTTTTCTCTTGGTGCTAACTAATGAAACTCCGGTGCTCTGCATTGAAAACTGCTAACTCCTCACTGCGGGTGAAAGAATCTCAGAAAAGTTAGGAGAAACACTCCCTCTTGCCTGACAGCTGCAGAGGAAAAGACCCTTCTGCATCAGAAAACCGATTCAGATAAAGTGATGACCTGAGACTTTTCACAAAACTATCAATCTTGCTCCTCTGTCTAGAGTGGAAACTTGTGTAAAAATATCTAATTCTATTGTTTTTTTAATTATAAAACTGTCATTGGCAATGCTCTTTGTGCCACGGATACTCAGACTTCTGAGACTGGGACTGGGTCCTGTGAATGTCACCTCTAACCCCTAACGTCTGCAACTCTAGTTGTCTTACATAACGATCCAGCCCTGGTTCCTCCCAGTTTCCTAGAAGACAGGAATGTTTCTGAGCTTCCTTGTATGCCCACGACTGGCATTCCATCTTCTCCCCCTTGCTGAGAGGTGAAACTCTTTTCCTGTCTCTGGGATTCTTTATTCAAAAGCTCTGAGAGGTTTTGCCTTATTTAAATAATATCCTTTTACCTGCTTTAGATGCCTTCTTGGCTCCTGTCACCACCCGCCGTATCACACACTTTTTAATTGCCTTCTGCCTCCCCACACTGGGATATTAGGGCCAGCAGAGCAGAAGCTTCGAGGTGCTCACTGCCCCAGCGTCTAGAATAGTGTCTGGCACATGGCAGGCATGCAATGAATACTGGCTGAATCAATCAGTGAACAAGCACCTACTAAGTGCTCAGCACTGTGCTATGTTCTAGCAAACAACGGTGAGCCAAATTAGACACAGTCCCTGCCCTTAGCGGAACTCAGAGTCTAAAGAACCACACAAGGAGATGCCATTTGTGTTGCTAGAAATGACGGGACAGCACAGGCTCCCCCTAGTCCAAGGTTCAAACCTAGATCTGTTATTTACCAGCTGTGTGACCTTGGGCAACCTATTTCAGCCATGGTTTCCTTACCTGAAAAACGAAACTAATCGTTCCTCCATCATGGGACAGGAGCCCAGAACCAGCATCCCTTTCTTGAGCTCACTCTTACAGGACCCAGACTCCACCCACCTCTTTCAAGCAGCCAGAGTTGAGCCTTCTGAACAGGAAGGAGGTGGGAGGGGCACAGGCACATTACAGCCCCTACTTGCTAGGTCCACCCTTGGGAAAGCAGACGGGTAGCTTCAGGGTGAGCCTGAGGCAGCCCCTGGGCATTGGTAAGTGCAAACCCCAATCAGAGGTTTACCAAGGAAGCTAGTTACTTAGGCACAGGTCCTGGGGGGCTAGGCCTGAGGAGACCTGGGTTTCTTCTAGGAGAGGGTGGGGTAAGAATGAGCAGCAGGAGAAGGACCCCCTGGTAGCTGGGGCCGACCACTTGGGATAGTTTGGGATAGCTGACAGGAGGTCCCTGGGCTCCTTACATGCCCAGCCAGGCCTCAAAGAACCTTGACCTCAGACCATCGACATGCCGCCATTTTCCCTTTGTCCCCTCCCTCTCCCCCACCACCCAGCGAAGAGCAAGGACACGTCTGGACAGGGTGCAGGCTCAGGCACCAGCAGCGCTGCTCCTGCACACTTAAGGGGCAGCTGGCGGTTCACGCATAGAACAACACACTCACCAGAGGATTATGGCCTCGGACATTTCTCCACTTGGGCACGGGCTCCGTTAACACCTGTCAGGAAAGAAAACATCAGAGAGCTGCTGCTCCTCAGTTCTGAGCTCTGTGAAGGCTCGTGTTAGGGGTGGGATCGGGGAGAGAGTCAAGAGTTGGGCGCCCAGGGTGGGCCAAAATAGTGGAGCAACCCTCCCTGCGAGGCCACAACTCCATGCAGACGTGGCTCCAGGCGCAGCTTCGAGAAATGACTTGAGAACCACTCTGCCCACCCCTGTATACGAGCATATGCACACGCCACTTCTGCTGCCACAGGAGCTCCCGGGGGCAAGTGGGTTCTCCCAATCCCCCCTCCACGTGTTCCACCCTGCCCCTTACTGCCCACCACATCAGGAAGGCAGGGAGGTGAGAGAAGCCAAGAGGGAGGCTGCTTCTTGCACTTCAGGCTGCAGCTTGCACCCAGCTTCCGGCCTGGAGGCTCTCCAGCGACCATGGCAGCGTGCTCTGCCTCCCTTTCCTCCCTCTGATCTCTGTGTTGGGCACACTGACGGCAAAGAGTCCTGTTTCTTTAGTAGCCTCCCTAAGCTGTGCAGGTGTGTGCCGGAAAGGATTTAAATGGTGCCCTTGGGGCTTCCCTGGTGGTCCAGTGGGTAAGACTCTGTGCTCACAATGCAGTGGGTCCGGGATCGATCCCTCGTGGGGGAACTAGATCCCGCATGCATGCCGCAACTAAGAAGTCCGCCTGACGCAACTAAGACCCTGCATAGCCAAAATAAATAAATAAGTAAATGGTGCTCTTAGGGCCAAGATTTTGAGAATATTCGGATCCCTCTGTGGACCTTCAAGTCCATGTGAGTAGGTGCCACAGGTCACAAGAGACCAAAAGAAAGCAATGCATGGGACCCTTGAAGAGTAACCTCCCCCAACCTTTTACCCCTCTGTGCCTTTGCTCATGCTGTTGTTCTGCCCAGTATGCCCACCTCACCTCATTTCACCTCAACTTTCATTACATGGAAAACTCCTATACATCCTTCAGAATCCAGTTCAAATATCCCTTCCTCTGTGAATCATTCCCTGTTCCTCCCAACCTCCCTCTCCTTCTTCTGGGTCTTCAGCACTCTGGTCCTGTCCCCTGAGTAGCATATGCTGTACCACTCAGGCCCACCACAGGCTGGGACACAGGCAGCCTTGACCTGTGCCCCATCTGTGGCACTGTCACTCAACAAATACTGAGCACCCACTGTGCCAGGTGCCAAGGATTCAGCAAGAGAAAAACCACCCCAGCCCTGCTTTCATGCTTTCAACTTTAAACTTACTGGGGAAGCAGACATTAATCAGGTCATCACAGAAAGCAACATATATTTTCAAACCCCGAGAAGTAGTACAAAATAAGGATACAGGGCTTCCCTGGTGGCGCAGTGGTTGAGAGTCCACCTGCCGATGCAGGGGACACGGGTTTGTGCCCCGGTCCGGGAAGATCCCACATGCTGCGGAGCGGCTAGGCCTGTGAGCCATGGCCGCTGAGCCTGCGCGTCCGGAGCCTGTGCTCCGCAATGGGAGAGGCCACAACAGTGAGAGGCCCGCGTACCACAAAAAAAACACAAAAAACAATAAACAAAACAAAAAGGATACAGAGGAGCCAGAAGAACCTACACCATGGAGGGTAACCTAGCTGGGGAGGTCAGAGAGCAGAGCTGAGATCTGAAGGCTGGGTGGTTTTCCTAAAGCCAAAAAAGCTCTGCATACTATAGAGCCAAACAAGGGCATGGCCCCTGGAGCAGACAGCCTGGGCTGGGACATGGCATCACATGCACTAGCCATGCGACACTGGCCAAGCCATGTCACCTCACTGAGCCTCAGTTTCCTCCTCTGCAACTGAAGTAGTAACAGGACCTGTCTCATAGCGACTACTCCTGTAAGAATGAAATCAATTAGATAATGTAACGACGCCTCAACACAGTGCCTGGCATAGAGTATTACCCTCATTAGCTGTTCACTCTCCTTGCTGACGGTATTGTTGCTGTACATTGGCTCCAAGGTGTTCAGTGAGAATACACGTGCTTCTAAAGCGTCAGCGAGAGTTACACAGCTCAGGACAGGTGTGTCGGGAGTCCCCCAGACGCCCGCCTCCCCGGGTCTGAGGAGTCACTAGGAGGACTCACAGGATACAGCATATAGTCATACTCATAGCTAAGATTTATTACAGTGAGAGGTGACAAAGCAGAATCAGCCAAGGAGAAGGGTGTGTGGAGCAAAATCTGGGGGAAAACCAGGCACAAGCTTCCAAGGGGCCTCTCCCTCCTCTCACACAGGACGCGTTCCCCCAGCAACATTTCTATAGGTCCGGTCTGCACCCTTTATAAATGCACCAAGCTTTTGCAGGTTCCTTCAAACCTGGCATGGAAGCTGTACCTCGATGTCCGTTGTGTTGGAGAAGAACTCCAGGCACGTCGTCTTCCCGCTTGCAATATTGCCCTCGACACATATCTAGCAAAAGACAAACACATGTTAGGATCAGAAATCGAGTGCCTGGGGGAATACCAGGAAGAATTTCTAGGGAAGGGCTCAGGTGAACAGCATAATTGGTTCAGCCCAAGACTCCAGTGTGTACACGAAAATCCCTCTGGAGGAAACCCCCAAGGTCCTGTTAGTAATAGCAACCACCTGATCCTTCCCCTCAGTGGCAGGCTCCAGGCCCACCGCTGCTAGCCACCAGGCCACTGCCCTCCGGGACAGACACTCCCTTAGGTCAACCCCTAGATCCCACACAGCTTGCCCTCGGCCGCGCTAGCTCTGCCCTTCCCTAGCTCAACTCCTCAGTCTATTAGATTTTAGGCCTAAATGTCCTGCCTCCTTCACCAGAACCTAATGGGTTTAAGGATGGGAAGCGTGTGTACGTTACCTAGAACCTAATGCATTGCTCTGTGCAGAAAAACATGCTTGGCCGTGGACTGGAAGGTATGAGGACAGGAGAAAAGGACTAAGATGGGCAACATACACCAATCCTGCACTTAACCTTGCCAGGACCTGAGAAGCGGGTTCTAACATTTTCACAGAAGAGAAAAATGAGGCTCTAGAAGGGCATAAGGCAAGGAGTAGAGCTTGAACGTTCACTCTGCTCACACTAAGTGTACTGGGGGGAAGGGGTTGTCTTGGCACTGGTGGGAGGAGTCTACCCATAAGAAAGACAAGGAGCCTCCTACAAGTACCCCACTGCAGGGAAAGAAAGCAACTGAAGCTGTGGTTCTCAGTCTTACGTATGTGCTAGAATCACCTGGGAACCTTTAAGAATCCACAAAAGGAAGCCACAACCCAGGCCAATTCTGGCATGATCTCAGGGTGGGACTCAGGCCTCAGTACCTTGGAAAGCTCTCCAGGTGATTTCAACATGGAGGAAGCTGAGTACCACGGACCCATGGCAGGGTTTCTCAACGAGTGGTCCACAGACACCCTGCTCCAGAAGCACCAGCAGAGCACCCAGACCCTCTCAATCAGACTCTGGGTTGGGACCCTTGAATCTGCTGTCCAGCAATTCTGACAAAACGCTGCTCAGCCAGGACTGCTGGTGACACGGGCCAAATGGCTTTGGTTCCATCAGACCACGAGAGGAAATGGGCAGTTCCACATATGTGAGAAGACAAACTTGCCCTTGACAACACATATTACATGTCCCCTGGGGTACACACAGCCAGAGGGGACCTGTCCTGCTGCACAGTGACCTTTACACCCAGGTTGGAAGCACCCACAGAGAAACGTGGGCCACTTAAGTGACTTGCCCTAGGTGCCAGGGTTGGCGGGGGGAAAAGCTAGAATTCACACCTAGGCCTGGCAACTCCCTTCTCATGACCCCAGTGGAGGCTCAGTCACACCCTGCATAAAGCACAGGGGCACGGTGGGCTGTCTCACCTTGCCCCACCTCTACAAACTCTCGCCAGCAACTGGACTCTCTCTCAGTTGGCTGCAAAGATTTCCTCCTGCCTTGATCCTAACGGCTACCTAGGAGAGCTGGACGGACAACTGCAGTTCCAACAGAGGCCTGGCCCTCCAATCCGGGCTCCCTGTCAGCTTACTCCTTCAGCACAAGAAAACACAGTGAATGTGCAAAAGGGAGACCCCGTCAGGGCACCAGTGGATTTTATTTTTATTGTTGTTCTTTAAAGGAAACAACTTTTCCTAGATATTTAAAAAGAGCTCAACCTAGACATCATTCTGCACAGACTGTTTCTTTCCTGTTCATTGCAAGGAACATGTTATTGAAATCCCTACTGTTGGGATGTTACATTCTGTCCAGTTACTTTTATTATAAAACTGTGTTGTGACACCCATTTTTTTGATATGATAAGCTGTGCTGTGGTAAACATTCCTGTACATAAATCCTTGTCATTGGCTCTGATTATCCCCTTCAATAGACTTCTAGAAATATAATCAGTGCATCAAAGGATAAGTGAGTTTTTACAGCTGTTGATGCATGATGCCAAATTACCCTCTAAAATGCTGACCCAATTCACACCCCTTTTAGAAGGATGAAGAGTGAGCCTATTAACATACTGTGCCAATGCTGGGCATATCCCATCCTAAATCTTCATTAATTTCATTGTTAATAATAATAATGTCTATAAAATTAGCCCCTGTGGGTTCTGTACTTTGCAAACATTGTCACATTGATCCTCACAACAATCACAGCTATGAATATTTGCACAGATGGGGAAACTGAGGCTCTAAGAGGTGAAGGACTTATCCACCTCCACTGAAGAGCAGAGCTGGGACTGGAACCAGGTCTGAGGTCTGATCCACAGCTTTCATCACTCCATCTCCCAAAGCATTCTTTCTCTGTTAGGGAGGTTGAGCACTTTCTTATGTTTATTAGCCATTAATAAATTCACTCAGGAAATGTCTGTTCAGACTCTGTTCACCTGAAAACATTAGTCATTTCTTTTTAACCCGACTTTGGAGTTTATTTTGTAATTCTGTGGTGGTGACTCACTTCGCAGCTGCAGCTCAGCCCAGATATTCCCTGTCCTGTCCAATCCCATGGGATGTCCCATGGGCACCTCAATTTATCACCCCCCAACACCCACATATGGCTTCTCTTCCCGTTCCTGTCCTCAGGAAAGGCTGCACCATCCACCCAGACACCCTCAAGGCCCTGGATATCTTCTCTCCTCACCCAGCAACTCAGCAATACCTCTGGGCCCCACTTCCTACTCACCTGCAGAACCTGGCCTGTCTCCTTGGCCCCTAGTTAAGGTCTCTAACCCTCCTTGTGGGAGCAGCCTCCCTGCTGGCCTCTCCCCCTCCAGTCCAGCCCAGCCAGGTCCCTCATCCCCTATCCATGGTCCACCACCTCTTCCTGAGACGCAAACCAGATCACAGCTGGTGAAGTCTTTCAGTGGCTCCGAGAGCTGGGATCTGTCTCCGGTCCTGTTTCCCGACCCCCAGGCCCTCCCCAGCCACCTCTCTGGGACTGGCCACAAGCCTCAGTCTCTCATCCCTCTGTGACTTACCCCTACAGTTCCCTCTGCTCCAACACTCCTGCTTCGCCCTCTCCTCCTTCTCCCAAGAGGCCTCAAGTCTCCCCTCAGTCATCATCCTCTAGAAGCCCTGCCTACTCCCTGTTGTTCCAGATCCACCATTGTCCTATTCACTGCCATCCCCCCCATCCAACCACAGGCTCACTGACAACAGGGGCTGTTGGATTCCCAGGTCCCCAGGTCCACACAGGAACTCAGAGGATTTGAATGACTAAGAGCAGCCCTGGGCCTGAACGCAGGCTCCACATCACTTCCCATGGACCACCTACTGTGTGTCTGGGGTATAACAGATCACACCCAGAAAGCACCTAGGACAGGCCCGGCTCACAAGAATGCTGGCTCAATAATTAATAGTACAATACTGCATCAATTCCCATCCAGCTCAACTTACCAACCCCTTCCCCCTGCTATGATGCCTATGCCATACCCCATCCCACCTCTAGTTTCAACAAACTTCCATAAATCTCAAGCATTTTCATCACCAGTTCTCTCCGTGTGACTTCACTCCTTCCCAGGCCCTCTCCATCACCCCAAATACCCCAGGGGGCCTCCCCACACCTTCCGCTTTCTGCATATCCCAGCCAAGGTACTCCTGCCCACACCCTCCAAGCAAATCCCTTTCCAGCCATATCTACCAACTTCCAGCTCCCTTAAGGAACTGAGCCTCTGGATCAACGGTGACCGAAATACTGCTCCCCACCGCAGCCTGCTAAAGTCTTAAACATCCCATGGGCATGTCCAGTTTGACCCTCCTTTGACCTTCAACCTCACACCAGCCACAGTCCCACCCCAGAGCTAGCACCTCCAAGTCACTGCACTGGTGGAACCCTTGTCTGTGGACCCCCATGAATTCTCTGTTATCCCTCCCCCACCCACCAGTCTCAGCACTGGTATTCTGGGGGCAGCGGTCAGCAGACCTGCCCTCACAGCCAGGCTGCCACCCACTAACCCAGTCAAACTAAACTTCCACTTTTCAAATCTCTTTGTAATCATTCATCAAGCTAATAGCCCAAATCCACCTAAAGGCTATGAATACATGTATTCTCCCACCTGTGTAGATTCTCAGGTAGGACATACCAGAAACTAGTAACAGAGGTGGTCTCTGGGGAGGGAGTCTGGAGCCCAGGAGTGGAGACAGACTTCCTTATCCCTGGAGATCCTCTTGTATTCGTTTTTTTAACTATGTGCACATAGTTTAAAAAAACTTCACTCCCCTCCTCAAAACATGTGTGTATTATGCATGTGTGTTTATTACACATATATAATCCTACACTGGAAAGAGTGCACATAAGAGGGAGACTTACCACTGATTTTTTCTCTTTTTCATTTTCTCTACCTTTATCTAGAAAAGAAAGGAAATGAATTTTTTAACTTAGTTTTAAATAGCTCACTCTTGGGCTTCCCTGGTGGCGTAGTAGTTGAGAATCTGCCTGCCAATGCAGGGAACACAGGTTTGAGCCCTGGTCTGGGAGGATCCCACATGCCGCGGAGCAACTAGGCCCGTGAGCCACAACTACTGAGCCCGCGCGTCTGGAGCTTGTGCTCCGCAACGAGAGGCTGCGACAGTGAGAGGCCCGCGCACCGCGATGAAGAGTGGCCCCCACTTGCCACAACCAGGGAAAGCCCTCGCACAGAAACGAAGACCCAACACAGCCAAAAATAAATAAATAAATAAATTTTTAAAAAAATTTTAAAAATAGCTTACTCTTCTTTGTCCTAAAATTTTCTAAACCACGACAAAAACAGTAATTTTTATGCTTGCTCCCTGGCCTAAAAATGTTTTCCAGTGACACCTGGGACCCTCCCTAGGTGGACGGAGGCAGGCCTACCACTGCTATCTACCTGTGTGACACTGAAACTGCCGCCGGGGTCCTGTTGGCACGTCAGGACCCCAACTGTGCTCAGTTTTGGTCACTTAGTATATTCTGCTTTCCATTTTCCACACATTTTATATTTATGATCCTCACTGATGGGTGTCCAGCTAGTTAAAACGTAGAGTTACCTCCACTCGTAGCTCCGGGGAAAGAGTGGTTGGCGGGTGGGCCACTGAAACCCAGGGCTGGGTTTCAGCACAGGACTCAGGCTTCTCCTGCAGGCCCGGGGCTGACATCGCGGCCCACCCACCCCACAGGGGTTCTCAGGTGCCACTGAACACCCCGAGGCCAAAGAACGCCAGAACTTGGCCACAACAGGGGCTCTCACTTCTGAAGGGGAGGGTCTCCACTCCCAGCGGGAGAAATAGCGCACCGAGCCTAACCCATCCACCGCTCGCCGGCATCTCCCCCAAGGCCCAAAGAATGGGCCCAGGAACCTTGGGGGAGGGGGGTTCTTTCCGCTCTTTAGAGGGCTCCCCAGCTCCGAACAAGAGTTGGGCCCGGAGCCCCAAGGCCACCCGCTCCCTGCCGGCTGGCGTCTGGGACACCAGCCAGCGACCGCCCCGCCCCTCCCCCCAGGCCGACCGAGGAAATCCCGGCGCCTCGGAGAAGGGGTTTCGGGTTCAGGCAGGTTCCGCGAGCTGAGGGCGCGGAGTGGGGCTGAGGGCCGCCTCCGGGACGCCAGCAAAGGGAACTGAGAGACGCGTTACCCCGAGGCCAGGCCCAACGCTGCGCCCTTGGCAACCCCGGGCTGGAGGCGGGGCTCCCGGGCCTGTCGCGGCGCAGCGCCCGGGAAGCCCAGCTCCGCAGCGTCCGCAGCAGCATTGCCCCGCGGGCGAATCCACCGGGCCTGACCTTCCTTCCGGCGCACGTCGGCGAAAGCGCGGCCCAGCGACTGGGCCCGCCTCCGCGCACCGCCTCCAGCCCCGCGCCCGCCCCGCCCTGCCGGCTCTTAAAGAGACCCCGTCTCATTTCACCCTCTCTCCGAGAAGGTGAGGGGTTCGCCCTTTGCAGCCTGGAAATCTTCCCGCCAACGAGACGCTGTTAGAATGATTTGGCAAGACTCGGGGCATGGGTGGCCAATAACACCAATGACTGATTGGTTAATTAACTATTGGAGATTAGTTAATTGAGCATCTGTTGTATCCAGGCACCTGGCACGCAAGGTGTCATTTATTCTTCCCAACAACCGTATAGGTGGATATTGTCAATCCCATTCTCCGGGCTTAGCTGATCCTTGGAAACTTAGGTAACTCGTAAAAAGTGATCAGAAGCATTCATTAAGGGGTGGAGCTGGAATTCAAGCTCATCTATCTTGCTTCACAGCCAGCACTCTTTCCTCTGAACTTTGACATTTCCAGGGTCTAGACTGTAAATATATTAGATCCCTCAGGAAGTTATTTTAAAAAAAAACGAGAACAGGCCCCAAATGGAGTCGCTTATGCTAAGCCCCACTCACCAAACCAAGGCTTAATTATACTTTTGGCTCTCCAGTCAATCAGGCTTCGTCTGATCAGCACTAGTTAGGTGACCTGCCTGATAGACCCCCTGCCATGCCCTAAAGAAAAGTAACCTGGCAATAACCAACTTCCTTGTTCTCGCTCCCTTCTGCCTATAAAAGTCTTTCATTTTGTACAGCTCTTCAGAGCTCCTTTCTATGTTAGATTGGGTGTGATACTTAGCAGGATCCTGTGGGGCTCCTGGGCACAAAAGTCTTTCTATGTGCCCCATCTCTTTGATTACAGGAAATAGGCTTCATTCAGCCTCTATGACCTTCCCTAAATTCCATCTGGCATATTCAAGCAGCTGCTAATTAGGGAAGGGAGGGGATGCAAGACAAAGGAGAAACAGTCAAGAGAAACAATAAAAGAAAAAGAGAGAGAGAGAGACAATAAAAAAAAAGAGAGAGGGAGAGAGAAACAATAGTGCAGACTTGGGGCAAGGTCCTGGCTCCCCATCAAGCGATATACACGACAGTATCTTTGAGCTGTTTTGCAGATACTGAAACCGCCATCAGATGGGAGAAGTCAATGGTTAAGGACGGTATGCTGCCCACAAGCACGCAGACTCCAGACACCTTGGAACCAGAAGGTTGATGATGCTGACTCCCACTTACCACCAGCCAATCAGAAGAATGCCCAGGAGCTGATCACGCCCTCTTTGAACAATTACTGTAAACCTTCTGACTAACCTCTCCAAGATGGAACACACAGTTTTGAGGGCATTAGCGAGCTGTGGCCCCCTTTGCCTGGCAAAGCAATAAAACTTTTCTACTTCACCCAAAACTCTGTCTCCGAGATTAATTCGGTGGCAGGGTACAGAGGCCGGATTCAACTTCAGATGCCACCCGATTTTAATCCATTTTTGTTCAAATAAAATCTTAAAATTTTTAATATGCCTCAATTTATCTTTTAACAAAGGCACAACCAACGTTCCCACTGGACAACTAGGGGGTGGGGAGAAGCTGGCCTGCTCGGCTCCCCTCTAGGTCTGAGGAAACGCTGCGCGCGAACCCTGGCTTTCCGCATAGCGGGGGCCACCAGTAGGTGGTGGCGGACAGGGTCAGGGTGGCTGCCGCATGTACCAAGTGCGGGCCGAGGTGACCTGCGCATGCGCGCCGCGAAGGCGGGACGCCTTAAAGAGCGGCTCGAGGCCACAGTGGCCGTTGCAGCTGTGGCGCGAGGCCTGGCAGAGCGATCCGCTGAGGAGGGGAACTGACGGAGAAGTGCTGCTGCTGGGTCTTTAGGCGAGATGCTGACGGTGAAGCTGAAACCGAGGCACCGCCTCTTCTGCTTCAGCGTGAAAGGCCACGTGAAGATGCTGCGGCTGGTGAGGGCGGGGCCTCGGGGTGAGGGACGGTGTCCCAGCGCGCTCCCCCGCAGGGAGGTAGGGCTGCAAAGCATGAAGCCAATGCCCTGTCCTCTCTTTCAACCTTGTTGAACCTCTGTCAAGGCCTTCCTAGAGGCAAGGCATTTCGCTCTGCAACCTGAGGGTAAGAGGAGAGAAATAGGGCGCTGTCCTCCCCCATCAGGGGCTTTACAGACTCACTCATAAAGCAAAATCTGCACACCTACATGAATGGCCCACACTTGGACCCACAAACCAGTTACCCAGGTTACCAGGGGAGGCAGCTGCAGTTGTACCACTCAGATGCCAACAAGATTAAAAACAAAAGCACCGAGGGGTTTCAGTGGATGCTGTGTTTACTTGCTAGAACTCAGTAGTTTTGATGTGAGTGAGCTCAAGGCTGATATAGTCCAGAGCAAGGACGGTGGAACTCCTGGTTCCTGGGGTGTCAGACATGCCAGGAGCATTGCAGCCAGTTCTCGCAGAGGTTGGGAGAGAATGAATCGTCATTTGGAGGAAGGCGACCTGGCTAGTTAGAGAAGTGGAAATTATCATAAGAGAATATGTTGAAGGAATTCAAGAAGAGAAAAGGGGAAGGAAAAAAGTAATTCTTAAAATTTAAAGAGGCGACATATAAGGAGAGGAGGTGGAAAGTTAGAGGTTACAGGGAAACATTCCTGCTTATTATGAGGAAGAATTTTTTTTATTGGGAAATTTGCCAAAATTAAGTGGCCACTTGGGAAGGCAGTATATTCCCAGACAGAAAAGGTAGCAGGCGCAGGTGAGCACTTCGCATGTTGTGATGGCGATTTCAGCTTCAGTTGAGTGGGCAGAACAAACTGCATGCAAGGTCCTTCTCACACCAAAGTCTGTGATTCTGAGAAATAACTATGACGTAATGCAAGTCAGAATGCATGAAAGAAGTTTAGAAAACTACTCTGGAGTTCAGAAAACGGAGAGATTAGCTTGGGTTGGAAGTAAATAATCAGGAAAGAAGTGACCTGAGGGTCTGGGGTTTTATGCCAGGTACTGAAAGCTTTGGAACACTGGAGGAGAAATGGGATTTTGTGAGAAAGGTTCCATTTTTTTAAATATAATTATAAATCTTTATTATCATTTGTATATGCTTCAAAGTATTCTATAGTGTGAACGAAACACATTTATCATTCCTCTACTTCTGGTTTTACAGTCTCCAGAAAGGTTTCATTTTTGATATATTAATTCCCTCAACAAAACTCTGAATATTTAATGTATTCCCAGCCCTGAGTTAGGACTTGAGACAACAAAAACACCCAAGACAAAAGTCCCTGACTATGGAGTCCTTCAGTTTAGTCAGAGAGAGGCACACAAGCAGATAGCTGTGATGTGTGACAGGATGAAGTCAGAGCACAGAGTGAGGCATCTAACCAAGGAGGTGTCAGGAAACGTCCTAGGGGGACATTGGGTAGGGTTTAAGGGACAGCCACCTGAGCAAAGGCGTGGAGGCCAAAAAAAAAAAAAAAAAAAAACCCAGCATGATTATGAGCAAACCATAAGAAGTTGAGTTTTGCCTTATTTTTTTCAGCCAACAGATATTTATTGAAAGCCTGCCATGTGCCAGGCACTGTTCCAGGCTCTTGGGAGATATCAGGGGACAAAGCAAAGATCCCTGTCCACATGGAGTTTACATATTGGGGTGGGAGGGCAGGGAAGACAAACAATAAACACAATAAATAAATAAATAAATGGTGTAATATTCTAGAAGGGGGTAAGTGCTGTGGAACAAAGAAAACTAAAGCCAGGTAAGAGAGTGTAAGGGAAGGTAGGGTTGGAGAGGAAGATTGCAGGAATAGAATGGTCAAGTTAGGCCTTGTTGAGGTGACTTCTGAGCAAAGCGTTGAGTGAGATAAGGGAGTTAAGCTATGAATATCTGAAGGAAGAGTGTTTTAGGCAAAGGAAAATCCAGTACAATGGCCCTATGGCAGGAATGTACCTGAAGGGTTCAAGAAAAAGCAAGGAAACCAGTATAGCAGGAGTGGACTGACATAGGGACACAGTGGGAGATGAAGAAGGTTTTGAGTAAAGTTGTATATGATCTAACTAACATTTTTAAAAACTACACCAGCTGATATGTTGACAATAGATTGGGAGGTGGGGGCTGGTGGGGACAGG
Source organism: Delphinapterus leucas (assembly GCF_059928025.1). Lineage (NCBI taxonomy): Eukaryota > Metazoa > Chordata > Mammalia > Artiodactyla > Monodontidae > Delphinapterus > Delphinapterus leucas. The sequence goes on from NC_143148.1 coordinate 41,320,054, forward strand.
AGGATTCCTGCAGGGGCAAGGGTAGAAAAAAAGGAGATGAGTTGGGGCTATTGCAGTAATCTGGGCAAGAGATGATAGCGGCTCAGACCAGGCTGTTAGTGGAGTAGGCTATAAGAAATGATCACATTTCGGATATATTTTGAAAGTAACCCCAACAAGATTTGCTGATGAACCAGATGTGGTGTGAGAGAGGGAGGAGTCCAACATCACTCCAAAGTTTTTGGCCTAAGTAGCTGGAAGAATGGAGTTGCCATCCACTGAAAGCCTGTGGGTGAAGTAAATGTAGGCAGAGGATCAGAAGTTCAATTTTGGATTTCACTTTAGAGATGTCTATTAGACATTCAAGTGGCAATACTGAACAGGCATTTGGAATATACAAGACTGGATTTTAGGAGAGAGATTGGCACTGCAGAAATAGAAGTACTTAAAGTCATAAGACTGATGAGATCATCAAGAGATGAGTGTACATAGAGTGGAGAAGAGGACCATGGATGGAGCCCCAGAACACTTCGACATTAAGAGATTGGGGAGGGACTTCCCTGGTGGCGCAGTGGTTAAGAATCCGCCTGCCAATGCAGGGGACACGGGTTCGAGCCCTGGTCCGGGAAGATCCCACATGCCACGGAGCAACTAAGCCCGTGCGCCACAACTACTGAGCCTGCGCTCTAGAGCCCGTGAGCCACAACTACTGAGCCCACGTGCCTCGACTACTGAAGCCCGCGTGCCTAGAGCCCATGCTCCACAACAAGAGAAGCCACCGCAATGAGAAGCCCGGACACCGAAACGAAGAGTAGCCCCCGCTCACTATAACTAGAGAAAGCCCGTGCGCAGCCAAAAGTATAAATTAATTAATTTAAAAAAAAGAGAGAGAGTCGAGAGAGGAGGAGGAATCAGCAAAGAAGAATGATAAAGCACAATTAGGGAGGTAGGAGAAACTAAAAGTATGGTGTCCTAGAAGCCAAATGAAAACTTTCTCGACGGAATGATCAACTGTGTCAAATACTGATGATAGTTCAAGTAAGATGAGGACTGAGAATTGAGCATTGGAATTATCCTGTGGATAAACTGTGAACAACTCTTTGTTAGAGAAGTAGACAGGAGCTGAGTCATGGAAGACTTTGAATACCATGGTGAAGGTAGGCTCTATTCTAAAAACCATGGGGAGCCATTGAAGGGTTTTAAATAGGTGAAGAATTGCACACATTTTTATTTTAGAAATTTTACTGTAATATCTTTGTCATGGTAATTCAAGGAAAAGATACTGAAGGGCAGTAGTTTTAGGGACAAAGTGGATTCCCAAAATGCTTAAGCATTAAGTCAGCAGGACCCGATGATTGGTCAGTTGTAAGGAGTAAGTTGGAGCAGTGATCTTAGGTTTCCAGGGGCAGGTGAAAAGATAGATGGTCATATCACCAATTAAGACAGTGAATACAGGAGGAAGGAGCAAGGTGACAGTTTTGCACACGGTGAATTAAAGATTCTGAATGGCTATTTATGTGTGAGATGTTGAGGATAGACCTGGGACAGAGACCCAGATTTGTTGAGTGGGTTGTGAACAGAATCTAAAGGAATGCCATCATTTTAAAGAGATGGGCAAAAGGAAACCCACCGAGAGAATAGTTTCAGAGGTATAAGAACTAGAAAAGGTGACATGGGAGCCAAGGAGTAGAAAAGTAGGAAAAAGCCAATGGCAAATAAGTCATGGGGGTCTAGTAGGATAAGGATTGAAAAATGTTTGTTAAATTTAATAATTTTGCAATCATTGATGATCTTGGCAAAAGCAGTCTACATAGAGTGGTGAAGAAATGTTTGAGGTATTAGTGGAATATTTAAAAGCTAACTGAAAACAAAGGCCAGGAGTTAGGAAAGATATGAGCTGTTAGTATGGATTAGGGGAGAACCCAGTGTGACTGAAATCATGGGAACTGTTAAGAAAATGGATTGATCACCAGTGCCAAATTCCAAGGTTACAGAAGATGGGGACTGAAAAAGTGACCCTTGATTTCATAACCCATGAACTCAAGACCCTGGTTCAGTAAAGTAAATGAAGTGATTTGAGATGACATGTTGCTGATCGTAATTATATTAATTATAAAGAATGAGTTATTTAATAACTAGTTATATTTACTGTGTAAGCAAACTGACCAATTTAGAAGTTTAAAGGTAAGCTACTTTTATACTAATAAAGTAATTGAAAGAATTATGAATAAGTAGCCTATATAGATCTAAGGTTAAAAAGAGAATGTGGATGCTGACAGAGTGATCATAAAAGTCTAGCCAGGGAAGACTCTTGACAAAACCATTTTCCAAGAACACAGAGACTTTGGATAGAGCTGTATCTCCTAAGAACATCATGACATTGACAGACCCCCAGCTTATTTTTTCCTTTAAGTCACTTTTCATTTCTGTTTTCTATATCTTCATTTGGAAATGAGGAAATTGGATTAGATTAATAATCTTCAAGGGTTTTTTTTCCACTTAAGTTTTTGTTAATTCTGATTGCATTATGTTTAGATAAGAGGAAGTGTGTTAAAAAGTGAAGCATCAGAACTGTTGGTTGTTTTTTTTTTCCTTTTCTTCCTCACAGGATTCTTTAGAGAACTGTTTTTCTCTGACAATTTGTTTTCAACTTTCCTCCCCAGTATTTTTCATGGCAACATTCTAAGTTTAAATTTGACAGCAGATTCCAGATTGTTAAGAGTTAAGGAGTGATGAGTGGATGATGAGGAATTATATCAGCCAGTATACAGACTTTTTTGAGAAGCATTACAGGGCGAAGTAGAAAATGGGAATTTCTGTGGGGAGCAGGGTGAAAGGAAGGTATGTGTGTTTTAAGAGAAGATAACCTTAGATATGTTTAGAGGATGATGAGGAAAGGAACTAGTGGAGGAGGAGAGATTGAAGGTACGAGAGGGAAAAGGAGATATTTAGTGGAAACAGATCAAGGGGACAGATGTGGGAAGTGATGGTATTAGGTATACAAGCGGAGTAATAGACTTAAAACAGAGAGGGATACCTAGTTCTCTAAAACACAAAGAGACGTCAACATCCATACATTTTAGTCTTCCTCTTTTAGATGTGTGTGTATATGGAAGAAACCCATTTATTTCGTTATTTTAGAAATGATCATTTTTACAGCTTAAACTTGTATTCAATAATCATTGAATAAATCATGTTTTTTTTTTCCTATAGGCGCTAACTGTGACATCTATGACCCTTTTTATCATCGCACAAGCCCCAGAGCCATACATTGTTGTCACTGGATTTGAAGTCACTGTTGCTTTCTTTTTCATAGTTTTATATATACTCAGACTTGATCAATTAATTGACTGTATATTTTGGCCTTTGCTTGTAAGTGTTCAGTTTCACTGTTAAAGTTAACTACTTTTTCCTGCCATAGAAAGACATTTTAATAAACTCTGTTCTTTAGTTTTCTTAAGCCTTTAAGGAATCTCTGACAGGCTTAGGAAGGAGGAACTCTACCCACTGCTAATGTGCTCTGGAGAGATTCTCAGGGAACCAGGGCAGCCACGGAGCATAAATTCTCCTCTGAGCTCTATCTATCAGTAGATGTGGCTGACCTTTCAGACCTTTCTTTCTAAGGAGAATTCACGTAGGTGTAGATCTTCTAAAGAAATTTAAATTCAAGATCATGGTTAATGAAATTATACGGCATTCTTAACCTTTACCTCCTTTTTAAATGCATGTTGATATGACCTCAAAATTGGGGAATAGAAATGGAGACAGATACACAAGTACCTACATCTTACACATCCCTGATCACTAAATGGAAAATCAAAATAATTTAGAGGCTAAATAAAACACAACATTTTCTTACTTCAAAATGTCTGTAATCATTAATGCCACATAATTTTTAACTCATCTTGTAGAACCTTATTTAGTAGCATATGGACTTTACCTGCCATACTCACAGCATTAGGAATAACTGCCCAGTGGAATGCCCAGATGGCCTGGAAACTTTCAAAATAGGCAAGTTGAAGATACTAACTAAGGGATACTTGGCCCTTCAGCCTGGACCATAAGCTGGTTCTAGGAAGGACTGAGTGACTTCACTGCTCCTCTTTCAAGTCTTATCCCCAGAATCCTATGTCCATAGGTCTCCTTTCTGAGACCCCTGCCGCCCTTCCACCCTTTGGCTGGACTGGTAAAAGCGCTTGTCTCATCCTCTTGGATTCCGGAGTGCTGATATCCAAGCTGATAACCCGTATTAAGAAGAGAGGACTTTAGAGCTATTCTCAAACCATAAGCATCCCTTAAAGTGGTGCCTCCTGGAACCACTTTTGAAGACCAATGATGAGCATTTCAGACTAATCACAAGCTGAGAAAGTCCCCAGAGTGGAAAGCTGGGAAATAGATAGGATCTCCATGGCGCCTCTCCAAAATCCTCCTTGATCTACACTTCGGAGCTGGACCTGACTAAAGTATAAGGTCTGGGACAAGAGATTACAAAGCCTTCCTCAGTTGGCCCTCAGGGTATGTAATACCATTTAGCGGCAGAAAGGATGAAGCTAAATTGTCCCAAGGATTTCTTCAAGGAGATGATGAACATGGTTCACATCCTGTTAATCTTGTACACAAAAGGTCACATAGTTGCTCTTCACACTCTGCTTTTCCAAAGTTAATGAAACTAACACATTTTAGCATTTATTTTTCCTCAAACTGTAGTAATTCTCTGGAGCTTCTTACACGTCCCAGTAATAAACTTGGAGTCCTAAAGTTAACAGAACACGCTGAGAAGGAGCGTGGCCTATGTATAGCATGTCTCCAAATCTCTGAGGCTCACACTTGGCTGATGCTGTACTCTTAGAAATGGTGCTATATTGGTCAACTAAGTTATTACTCCATCATGAAACCCAGATTCCTCTCTGCTCTTGATCTCATGAAATCATTTATTCAACAAATATTAAGTACCTGCTAATCCCAGATTCTATACTAGCTTCTTGGATAAAACAAGACACAAATCTTGCACCTGAGAAACTTTCAATGTAGCCAGAAGGTGAGATAGGTGAGCAATCCGGTATAACAGGTGCTGTGACAGGTGTATACCCGGATGGTGTGGAAGGGAAGGGGACCAAGTCATAACAGGCTTGCCCGAGGAAAACTACGCCTGCGTTGAGGGCTGGAGGATGAAAAGTAGTTAGCCAACTGATATGGGGCTGAGAGAGCTTTCCCAGTACAGGGAGCAGTGTGTGTGAGGGTCTAGGGGGAGAAAGAGCTGGACCCTCAAGGACCTGCATGAGTTCCGAGTGGCTGTGAAGAAGAGAGGGGCAAGAGTGGAGGTTTGAAAGGCAGCAGGAGGTCAGAGCATGTAAGGCTTTGAATGCCCTGAGTTTTAATCCAAAGGCTGCTGGAAGCTTTGGGGGGTTTTTAAGTAGGAGAGTGACATGATTAGCTCATATCTGAGGAGATCGCTGGTGGCAGTGTCGATAATGGCTTGAAGAGGAGCAAAACTAGAGGTAGGCCTCAGAGACCGCTTAAAAGTCTCTTATCCTAACCCAGACATGGAAATGAGAAAGGCCTAAATTAAGGTTAAAACGGTAGCTGGTGAGAAAAAGTGTTGATGAAAACTGATAGGACTGGGTAACAGGAAAATCAAGGATAGCTGCCATTTAAAGAACTGTCTTAAGAGGGTAATAAGACAGGAAGTATAGGAGGAAGGACAGCTTTAAGGAAGGGCCAAGGAGAGTGGTATGTAATGAGTTCAGTTTGAGAAATAGAAGGTTTTAGTTGCTTATGGGGTATTCAGATGGAAACGTTCAGGTCTGAAGCTTAGGGGAGAGAAGTCAGAGCTGCAGCTTTGGGAGTCATCACCTCGTGATGGTAAATGAGCTCTGGGAGAATGGCTCGGACGGAGAGTAGAGGAAGATAAGGCAAGACTGGGAAATACCAACATCTGGCGTGGAAAGAAGGAGTGGCCTGAGAAGGACAGGAGAGGACCCAAGGGAGACCCATGTCCCAGAAGCCAAGAGAAGAGAGCATTTCAAGAAGAAAGAAGTGGTGAATAATGTCACAGGTAAAGGAAGAAAGCCCAGAAAAAAAAAAATCTATATTTACTGACTGTATTAATAGAGGCCCCCAGTGGCCTTTCCCAGAGTGGTTTGCCTTGAATGGACAGGTGACAGCAAAGCAGTGGGATTGTTAGACTGAGCAGGGAAGGACACAGCTGTAACTAGAGGGGCCACCACTGAGTTGAGGAAACCTGGCCAGGGACAAAGGAGGGTAATAAACAGTGAGGTCCCAGCAGAGTGGTTGATGGGAATGGGGCCAGAGCACAGCTGGAGAAGTTGTCTGTGGCTCTTTCACTATAACAAAAGTGAAGGACACAAAGATGGCTGAAGATTCCAATTAATCTGTAGGTGGGGAAAAGGTAACCTGTAAATACTTCTACCTGATGGCCACTGTCTTCACTGATTAGGAAAGAGCTTGGTCATCTGCACACAGATGTGTGATATGTGTCATTGTCCCAAAGTTGCAGTAACTAACACAGTTTGTAGAGCAGGCTTCCTCTGTTCCCCTCAAGTGCTCCAGGGACAGAAAACACACAAAGTGAGCCAACCCAGGGCTTTGTGGTGATATGGAAGTACAGGCTCGAAATTTCTGTGAAATCTCCATTTTTGTAATTAAATTTATATTCTACTCCATGGCATACTGATGTTTGGTTTTAAAAGAAAAGCAATGCTTTAAACCACCATTAAGGATCACTGATGTTCTGGGGCAGGTGCATCCTTTCTTTCCCCCCCTGTAATTCTCTGCGCTCCCTAGAACACCATTTTTATCTGAAGCCATTCACATACACTTAGCCAAATTACTAACAGGAGGCAGGGCTGCCTGTCTGAAGCAGAGGTGTGGTCTATTGCCTTGAAGCAGAGAAAAATACCCAGCACAGAGGAGCATTAACCTAGAACTCACTATCTCCTGCAAATGAGGACTTTTTTTCTGCCTAAATGTATCTAATCTTACCCTGTCCCTGTTGAACCTCTTCCTATCTTCTTTGTAATAACCACTTTCCTAAGTTACCAGAGTTTTGAAGTTTGATATTTCTGTGTTAACAATTCCTTCTTGCTACCGTTATCTGCAAATATACATAAACCTTTCCAGAATAAAGACAATTTAACTTTCCCACAGTTTACATCCATTCAAAATGTAAGCTGCACCTCTTAAAGCCACAGTTCAGAATGAAAATGCTTCATTTCAGGAAATTATTAAATGAATGAGCTACATCATCAAAAACTAATTGCATAATTGGCCAGCTGTTGCATACAGATATGTGGGAGCTTTTTCCCCAAAATTACCACTTTCTCCAGCCCTAAGATTTATTAATTGCATTTGGAGTAACATTATAAAGTCGTTTATTTTATGGTGTAGAGCACTCCACACTTTCTCTTATATTATTAAAATTGAGCATCCTGACTTCCCAGTGTACCATTCTACTTTAAACGTTCCACATAATACGTCATCCACTCCTAACCAGATGAGTTCTCCCTCCAACTACATTTAAATAAAAAAGACATAAGCCTGTTAAGGAGTTAAATGATTGGTGTATCATAGGATAAGAGACCCATTAGGCATCATTACAGGCCAAATACAATATATGTGATATTTTACTGCAGCAGTTTGACTTCCCAAAACTAAATAAAACTATTTAAACTAAATAAATTTGTTTAATAAAATGGAACTTTCTTAATCTTTAGGGAGCTGATTCATTTTGTTGGTGATCTTCATGTAAAGCTGACCTTTCTATTCTGTGTTTTCAGGATATTATCAACTCAGTGGTTACAGCAGTATTCATGGTAGTTATATCGGTGTTGGCACTGATCCCAGAAACCACAACATATATAGTCCTTGGAGGGGTAAGTGGAGGTCTTTCTGGTTTCTTCCTTCAGGTTCGATCAGAATTCAAATGTACTTGAAGAATAAATACAAGAACAGAAAGCTAGACTGTATTCATCCTTGAGGCTTCTGTGCCAGTACACAGTACCTAATGGCTTAATACTTTTGTGTGTGAACACGTGCCCTGATTAATGTCAAGGAAGATGATTTCACGCTAAAATTGAAGTTAACCAAATAAAGAGATTCCTCCATATTTCTCATAGATAGGTAGGGCTAGACCAGACTGAGAAAAGCTACTGGAATCAGTTACAGTACTAAACTCTCAGAAACCTGATGTCAAGAATAAAACAAACCATGGATGAATTTCAGAGCTCTCCCTTTTCAAGAAAAGGATACATCCCACTTGCTAATGTGAGACAGGCTGTTCTGAGCTCAGTTATTTCTTGTCCAGATCCTGCTTCAGATGGAATTTAATAGAAGATGTGTCATCGTAAGGGGATGGTGGTAGGAAGCCCTGTAACTAAAGGATTATTTTGAACACTGCTTGAAGAGAAGCAAATCAGTTTAATTTGGAAGGCAAGCCCAAACAAACGAAGAGTCAAGTAATTTAGTTACAGTTCCATCTGATATTCTTCTTAGATTTCTTACAGGGGGTTCAAAATCATTTGGCTTTTCTAGGTTCTGATTTAGAGAAGTGAATTATTAAGTTCTTCTTAAATGAATCTCCCTCCTGCTTCCTTGTCTTTTCATAGTATGGGCCACTTAGGAGAACTGGCCACATATGTCAGAATCCATGGCTTTTCAACTCCTTCATTAGGCCCAAAGCAACTTCATGGGGGATGGGAATTACTCTAGAAATGACATAGTGCTGTAATAGCAATCTCTCCTAGTTGTCTTTAAAGATAATTATGGAGAAAGAGGGATGAGGCATAGGGTTTACTTTCACTCACTTATTTACTCATTCACTCATTGATTCATTCTTTAAGTGCACTTCGGTAGGTGCTGACAAAGTATAGAGCCACAAGCCACAGGTGGCTATTGGGCACTGGAAATGTGGCTGGTCTGAACTGAGATAAGCTGTAAGTATAAAATACACACTGGATTTCAAAGACTTGCTACCCCCAAAAGAGTGTAGAATTTACAATTTTATTATATTGATGACATGTTAAAATTACATTCTTTTGGATGTATCAGGCTAAATAAAATATATTATTAAAATTAATTTCACTTGTTTTTTTCTTTACTTTTTAATGTGGCAATTAGAAAATTTTAAATTAATTATGTGGCTTACATTGGTGACTCACATTATATTTCGTTTAGACAGCTCTGGACTAGAATGTGAGCCCTATCCTCAAGTTGCTTAGAGCCTAATACAGGAGACAAAAGTGCAAGCAGCTGTGTCTGAGCTGTTAACAGAGTACTGTGGGGCACAGAGAAGAGGAAGCAGCTACCTCTCTCCAGCAGTGGAATTGTGGTTTGCCAGAACTAAAGGGGAGGAAACGGGGATGGTTCCAGGTGGAGGAACCAGCAACATGCTGTGTACCAGAGTCATGAATGCACCGGTAGGAGGTACGTAGCATGGTCAGAACCTAGGAAGCTGCGTTTGAGATTCAGGATGGAAAAGGAACAGTGTCTGAAGCCAGAAAGCCAGATTTCTTGGCAGTTGGATGGAGCTGGTGAAATAACACTGACATCCCCTTTCTCCAGCCCCGGCACCAGTTCTCAAATAGCCATCAGAGTACCTAAAGACCATGTTCTAGTTTATTCCCTTTACTTCAGTTTTGTTTTCCTGAGGCCTATTTAGAATCCCACCCCTTAAGTGGATGTAGCCCGGCCTTTGAGAGTTCACTTTGGGTCATCTTATCACTCCATTTCTCCAAATCTCTTATCACAGCTACTATCACCATGGTTAAAGCTTGAGCTGGTGTTAACCTGACCTTTTCTCCAGTACAGTTTGCAATAGGAAAGTCAAACAGTTGATCATTGGGTATAGAAACGTTGATTAGTAACTAAGTATCATCGGCAGGGCTTTAAACAGTATATCCAGGAGCATGTCAAGAGATCCAGACAAGTATTGGTTTCAGAGCCCACACCACCTCAGTATTGTTTCTGCTCACTTAAATTACCTTTCCCTTTCTCTAGGAAGGTACTGGGAAAACTTGGGAATGAGAATAAAATGATCTCTGAAGTCTCTTCCCATTTTAGTATTAGGTGACAGCGTAGGGAGCAATCCTGGTGCCCTCGCAGGAGAGGAAGCCGGTGGGCAGACCATGTAAAACCTGTGTGACCATGGCCACAGCAGTGACACTGTGTCTTTGTTTCAGGTGTTTGGACTCGTGGCCTCGGTGCTCTGTATGGCCGACGGGGCCCTTATTTACCGGAAGCTGCTGTTTAATCCAAGTGGTCCTTATCAGAAAAGTGCTGTTCATGACAAACTATAAGTCTTGTAAATTTATATTCCTTTTTAGTTGATGCTAATTATTAAACATATCTCTTTATTCTACCACATATTTTCTGCAGTTCTCATTTTAATCTCTATATGGGAGCTGGAAGAAGAGATTTAGGAGCTGTGGGCCCAGCGCTGTAACTTTCAAGGGAGCGCTCGAGCGCCTCAATCTTATGGGATCTGGTTTTCCTGTTCCTGGGCCCGGGAGGCAGAGGAGAAAGCGCCGGGAGCGCCCGAAATGGTCTTCAGAGCCCGCTCCCCGGCTGGCTGGCAGCACGGAGGTGGTGGCGTTGAGGGGACCTTGAGTGCCCAGGCTAGGCAGCGGCGTCGCATCCCAGCTGGCTGGCAGCACGGAGGTGGTGGCGTTGAGGGGACCTTGAGTTCCCAGGCTAGGCAGCGGCGTCGCATCCCAGTGGCTACGAGGGCGGCTGAAGGGCTTGGTTTGTCTGCCGGCAGCCAGAGCTGAGTGGGCGCGGGGGAGAGGCGGCCGGCAGCCGTTGGGGCGCGACGCTGGTTCCCCGGGGAGAGGTGGCCGCCGCCGTGCAGGCTCAGAGCCGAGGGGCCCGTCAGACACCACCAGGCCCGGGGGTCCACCATGAATCCTGAAGACGACAACGCACGTTCGGGGGACTCGAAATCCGGGGGGCCTCCCTCCCGCTCAGTAAACGTCGCCCGTGCGGCGCATCCCGAGCGCTCGGCGCCATCCACAAGTTCGGTGCGGGACACAAGCGCGGCGCCCTCAGCATCCCGGGGGCGCACTGCACCCACACTCAAGCCCACTGCACAACCCGCGATCCCCAGCCAGCGGGAGAAGAAGGCCATACAAAAGCGTGCTGAGGGCCGCGCCAAAGTCCCGCCCAAATTCAGGGACAGCCTCAAGCGTTTTCTCTTCTCGCCCACAGGAATGTTGAAGATCATTAGGCTGGTGAGCAGAGAGAGCTGCTGGCCCTCTGGGCGGATGCAAGGGCGGATGCAAGGGCGGATGCAGGCCGGCTTCGGCCTCAGGGAGTGAGTGATTCCCAGGGGCGCCACCTGGGGGAAACTTCCCTAATTCCCTTTGCCGGTCCACATTGTTTCGCCTCCCCTTTCTTCTTCCTCTCCCTTTGCTCCTCCCACACACTCTACCCTTGCTACTAAATTCGGCACGCTTCCCTCCACCCCTCACTTTTATATTCCTCAGGTTTCCCCTCACAAAGGGAACTAGGGAAGCAATGGAGATAATAACAAAAATGTGTACATTAGCAAACAAGAATAATAGACTTGACCAATAAAGTTGATAAACCACTGGCCAATATAACAGGAAAAAATGGGGTAAATGAGGACGTATATTTGAAGTTAGAAACCAGAAAGGGAAAATAATGCAAACCCCGAAGAAACTGAAAGGATTCACAAGAGCACTTTGCAAAACAAATAAATGTGAATAATTGGATCAAAGAGTTGATTTTCTGGGAAACTATAAATTACCAAAACTGATCCCAGAACAGAGAAAAACCTAAACAGACCAATATAAGCACCGGGGGTGGGGGTGGGGGGGTGGGGGGGTGGGGAATGAGAGTATCTTTCAGAAATGTGTCAGGCCCAGACTTTTTCACAGGTTAACTCTTTTCAAACCTTCATGGGATGCAATTCTGATACTATTCAAACTTTTTCAAAGAATAGAGAAAGAAGAAACATTTCTGAGCTATTTTACAAAGTCAGTGTAACACTGATATCAAAACCTGACCAAGTTCAGAAAAAGAAAACTAAATAGAAATCTCACTTGTATCAAAGCAGCAGTATTAATATATTAACAGAAAATGCTCATCAGTGCTTCTTCAAAACACACCATGAAGAAGAAACATAAGGATGATTCAATATTAGGACTCTATTAAACTAATCCACCATAAGTAAAAGAAGAAAAAATTAGGACACTATCAAATAGGGTACAGAACACATTTGACAAAATTCAACATTCACCTCTGAGTGAAAAAAAAGTGAACAAGGGAAGAAGAGAGAGACCCGTTAAATAGGAATACACAGATATTTCACTGACATTATAAAAATAAACCCAAAAGTCAGCATCATATATAATTAAACCTCAGAAGTATTCCCATTAAAATGAGGAACAAAGAGGATGCCCACTAGTCACCACAATCAGACAGGAAAAAGGAATAAGTATGAATATTTGAAAAGAAGAGGCAAAATGTATCATTTCTTACAGCTGATATGATCAAAGATCTAAAAAATAAAATCAACTGGGAAACAATTTAGAACAAGATAAATTCTACTAACTCATTAGTAGAAATGAGCAAACAAGAACTTAAAATAGAAGAAAATATTTCTCTTTGCAATAGCAATCAAGATGACAAAATATCTAAGATTAAATGAAATAAATTTGAAAGACCTATATGAAGAAAACTTTAGAACTCTATTAAGAGAGATTTTAAAGACCACTAAAATAACCGGAAAGATATACTTTGTTCTTAAAGAGTTAAGACTAAATTTTGTAATCTTTCCATATTATAAGTTAAAGGAAATCCCAATTAAAATACCAACAGGCTTAGCTTCGGGAACTTGACCAAGACAAAAATGAGAAACATAAACAACCTGAGAATGAGTACCGAAAGGGGGACTAAGTCAGACAATAATACAACATAAAATGAGTTGCTTGTAATTTCAGAAGTACTAGAAAAGAAATCAGCAACTCAATAGAAAAAAAGAGTTTCAAAAGCATCCCGAATACACACGAAAATTTAGTATATGATAAAGGTTGGATTTCAGATCAGTGGTGTTTCCCAATAGATGATGTTGGGATAATCAACAGCTGTTCAGAAAGAAAGAAAGCTGGGACTCTACCTCACTCTTTCTATCAAAATCAATATATATTTACTTTACTTGACCTGTATATACACAATTCTTTCTGGTATGAAATATACACTGTTAACAGTGATTACTTTTAAGGAGATAGACTAGGGTTGGGATGAGGGAGGAGAAAGAAGCTTCTGTACTGTGTGCAATTTTTGTCTGTGTTATTTCATTTCTTAAACATGTAAGGAATTTTTAAAATAATATATATGTGCAAAACAATACAGGCAATCGCAATATAATCAGATTTACAGTCTGATCATTTATTATTTTATTTTGTTTTTTAATAGCTCATTTGCATTAAAACAAATCCTGTTTCTTTTACTGCAGGGCCTTCTCATAGGGGCACTAGTTTGTTTCATCATTGCTGAAGCCCAGGAGTCCTATGTAGCAATCACAGTCCTGGAAACCTGCATCGTTCTTTTTTTCATTCTAATATATATGCTAACCCTTCACCACTCGATGACTTATTTACATTGGTCCTTACTTGTAAGTGTTCATTTTCATAATTTTCATATAACCTTTGCCCTCAGCCCCACAGTAAAGGCTCTCTTCAAGGGAGCACAACAGAGAAATCTCTCTGGACAATGACATAGCTGAGCTATGACAGAGTGTCACCCTAATCCCAGAGAGGAAACTAGCCTAAAGCTCAGAAAGATTCCTTGAACCCCTCTATCTATAGGACAACCAACACACACACCTGCTTCCATCTCATTATGGCCCTAAACACGCGGTACTTTTCAGCTGGTCCTAAAGAAAATTTTACTCAGTGTATTCAGTAGTGTATTGCTTGTAAAACGGCACGTGCTTCTTCTACTTGTCAAACAGCACCCTCTCTAACAGATTACAAACGTCCCTCCGAAAAAGCATGTTTCTACAACATGGCTAAGTGGCAGAAAACTGTCATGTGTGCCCTGAAAGAGTGCAAGAGTCAAACTTTTCATGTGTCAAGGGTCCAGCTTTTCCAAAGGGGTGCCGTATGGTGGAGTATTCAGGAAAAGACACTGCATGGCCTTCTTCAATAGCTTTTTCCAGAATTTCAAACTCTTTACCAACTGAAAACTTCCCAAAGCTAATTCCTCAGGTCTCAGAAAAATCCTTTTCATTCCGGACTCTGAGGCTCTGTATCCTCACAGACTGGAGAGGAAGCATAGTTTTGTCCAGATACAGACATGGGCCCAGTTCCTGGCCCTGCCACCTTACTAGCTGTGAGAACTTTAGCCTCAGTTTCCCCATCCGGGAAATTCAGAGAAGGAAAAGTGTGATGATAAGAGCTGTCTATAGGGGTCCTGTAACATTTAAATGTGTTTAAAGCAAAGATCACAAAAGGCTTGCCACAAAGTAAATATATTCGCTACAAAGTGTGCGTCGGACCCCCTGAGGCAGTTGGGTGGCTTTTACCCTTTTATCTTTTGCACCGTGAACCATCCTAACTCCGAGCCCATGCCTCTTCCACATCATACATTTTTATGGTACCTTTTTTAAACTGTAAGGTAGGATTGGTTGCTATTGAACTAAAACTCAAAATACTTTCTCCAAGCGTCTGAGGAGTTTTCTGGAAAGGCTGCTGAGCTCTCTCTGTCCCACAGAGTGCTGAGCAGCAGAAAGCACAGGAAGCAATCTCTGAGCAGCTTTAATTGGAAACGTGGAAGACCCTCTCAGTTCCGGAGAGCTACATCCATGGAGAGGTTTCTGAGCGGAAACTAAAATCTCTGTCCATGGAAGTTTTCAAGAGCGGAAGGTAAAATAACTGTTTTTGAGCACATGGCACGCACCAGATACTTCTTCATATAGATTACCTCATTTAATCCTCACAACAACCCAGTGAGGTTGTGGTCGTCCCCCACTCCCCTTTAACAGATGAGAAAATTGGATTAAAGAGACTGTGTTGCCCGTGGTTGTATCTAGGCACATGGAAACTCAGATTTGAGCCCAGGTCTGTCTGACTCTAAAGCCCAGACTCTTTCCAGACTTTATGCCCTATAACCTTGTGCTGGTTTATCTTCACCCTCCCTACATCTTTGTCTTCCTCATATTCTCAAAATCTTACCTTCTCTGAATCCTCTCCCATTTTCTCATGGTTTCCTTAAAATGTGCGACAAACGGTGAATTGATTTTCCTGGAGTGGAGGGCAGGGTACAAGCCTTTAGGGGTCGGCGACTGAGGGCTGCACCAAGGTCAGCAGCTATGGTCAAGAGGACCGGAGCCCTCTAAAGGTCCACGGCCATAAAACTGGAGAGCTGGAGAGAGCCTCAAGGCCCCGTGCTTTGCTGGAGGTCCAGGGGGAGCGTCCAGGAAGAGTCTCAGGGAGAGGCAGGAGCCAGGGTCTCCTAAGCATGAAGCAGGTGCTGTGAGAGGAGCTGTTCCCACAGTCACGGGCAGCTCAGGCCAGCTTGTGGAGAGCTGCAGGCCTCTGGGTGACTCTGGTAAAGCCAGGCCCCCTTTTGCTACCTCTGTCCTTGGGGGAGAGCATCCTCTTTTCTTTGGATAGCTATGGGAGCCCAGAGCGTGATACAAAGCCCCTGCCTTTTTCTTGTTTCTGTCCTCCAGGGTGTGGCCAGCTCTCCTCACCCCACCTGTGGTGGGGTTACTGTCTTTATTGTTAGATTTCATTATCAACTTTACCCACCCTAGTCTTATGTCACCAATCTGTGTACCCAAGAAAAGTATGAAGTATAATTATTGTCTTCTGAATAGCCCATATTTTCAACACTTCTACACTGTAAAGAAGGCATTTCCCCATACAGTCCGAGAAACTGAGTTCTGGTCAAGCTGATGTCTTTTCCAATAGAAAGCAATCTAGAAAAAAGAACATAATAAACATATTTAACTAGAACTCTATTGAAGGGATGATTCCAAAACTACCAGCAATATCTTTACATTTATAAGTAAAAGGTATCAGCTTCAGAATGTCCCCTTCAGATTCTGGTGATGACTGATCAGGTTCTGCCATGTGTTTGGAGAACTCCAAGGCACAAATACCGCATAATGTTTATTGTGTATACATCCTTCTTACAAATACCACATTTTGTAAAACAAAGTGTAAATGTTTGACTTCTTCCTAATATTCAGTGATTTAAAAAAAAAAAAAGGATTCACCATCAAAGCATCTTTTTCTTTCCCAATTTTAATTCTATACAATTTTGTTTATCTCAGGGAACGGTTTGGGGGCTTTACAGAAAAATAATAGTCAAGTCACAAACCCATCTCTCACTGTGTCAGAGGCAGCTACTTGAGTCAATAAGGTATTTAGTCAAAGGGAGAAAGAAAAAGATGATGAGTAAAGATGACATTTATGGGGAAACCAGAAGTGCTTTTGCACATGGCAAGACTCAGCTGTAGTTTTACCCCATCTGGGAGAACGTATCTTTCTCTTTGTCAAAGATGAGGTCAACAAGAGGGTCTGTGTCTAAGGCAAAAGGGAGGGGGTGTTAGTCAGGAGAAGACCCTTGGGCTCTCAAGTCAGACTGAGGAGGGTCATAGCCACTTACTGGCTGAGCAACCCTAGGCAAGTTGCTTACCCATCTGTAAATTGGGGATAATGAGAGTTTGTTGTAAGAATCAAATGAGATCACATATGAACACCTTGGCACCATATGTGACATATAGTAAGTGCTCAAGATATGTGAGCTACAATAGAAATGTTAGGTACGAAGAAAGCATTACTTCCAAGGGACAGTTCAGAAGAGCACTTCTTTGCAAGTAAGGACCACAGTAAACTATAATGTCCAGTAGTCCAGCGAGGAGATGGAATTCTGACAGGGAATCAACAATTGGCTAGGGAGACCGAGTCTGCATTTGTTTTGTTACTGTTATCATCAGTAGTGTGCATTCGTCCAAATTCTCAATGATCTAGACTGCAGTTAGTTAATTTTTAATTTTATAAGTTTACACTCCACTTGGGTCCTTGTTCACATTTTTTGATACCTTGGTTTACACAATCCTCAGATCCTATGCTTCCTGCAAAGCTGAAAACCATTGTACCTGCCCCAGTGTGGGCAGACCTCTCACTCAGCCTACAGAACCCAACTGGAGCTGACTTCCAACCCTCACCAGCCCTGCACCACGTGCCCCCTCCAGTGTTACTCACCAGGCGCCCAAATAACAGACATTAGTGCCTCTCCAAGAGGCAAGTCCCATTCCACAACAGGGCTCCTTGCTCAACAGTCTCCACAGGAAGAACACCTGAAGTTCACAGAAAAGTTTACTATCTTGAAGGCAGATATCAGGAAACTACACTTTGATGCATTCCCACTACACCTCACGTGATGCTTTCAGATTCATTGTGCCAGTTAATCCTCAGAGGAACGCAATGAATCCCAATCATTATCCCCATATCCCCACTCCCTAACACCATACACAAAAATAAACTCAAAGTGGATTAAAGACCTAAATGTAAGGCCAGACACTATCAAACTCTCAGAGGAAAACATAGGCAGAACACTCCATGACATAAATCACAGCAAGATCCTTTTTGACCCACCTCCTAGGGAAATGGAATTAAAAACATAAATAAACAAATGGGACCTAATGGGACTTAAAAGCTTTTGCACAGCAAAGGAAACCATAAACAAGACCAAAAGACAACCCTCAGAATGGGAGAAAATATTTGCAAATGAAGCAACTGACAAAGGATTAATCTCCAAAATTTATAAGCAGCTCATGCAGCTTAATAACAAAAAAACAAACAACCCAATCCAAAAATGGGCAGAAGACCTAAATAGACATTTCTCCAAAGAAGATATACAGATTGCCAACAATCACGTGAAAGAATGCTCAACATCATTAATCATTAGAGAAATGCAAATCAAAACTACAATGAGGTATCATCTCACACCAGTCAGAATGGCCATCATCAAAAAATCTAGAAACAATAAATGCTGGAGAGGGTGTGGAGAAAAGGGAACCCTCTTGCACTGTTGGTGGGAATGTAAATTGATACAGCTACTATGGAGAACAATATGGAGGTTACTTAAAAAACGAAAAATAGAACTACCATATGACCCAGCAATCCCACTACCGGGCATATACCCTGAGAAAACCATAATTCAAAAAGAGTCATGTACCAAAATGTTCATTGCAGCTCTATTTACAATAGCCAGGACATGGAAACAACCTAAGTGTCCATCATCGGATGAATGGATAAAGAAGATGTGGCACATATATACAATGGAGTATTACTCAGCCATAAAAAGAAACGAAATTGAGCTATTTGTAATGAGGTGGATAGACCTAGAGTCTGTCATACAGAGTGAAGTAAGTCAGAAAGAGAGAGACAAATACTGTATGCTAACACATATATATAGAATTTAAGAAAAAAAAATGTCATGAAGAACCTAGGGGTAAGACAGGAATAAAGACACAGACCTACTAGAGAATGGACTTGAGGATATGGGGAGGGGGAAGGGTAAGCTGTGACAAAGTGAGAGAGAGGCATGGACATATATACACTACCAAATCTAAGGTAGATAGCTAGTGGGAAGCAGTCGCATAGCACAGGGAGATCAGCTCGGTGCTTTGTGACCGCCTGGAGGGGTGGGATAGGGAGGATGGGAGGGAGGGAGACGCAAGAGGGAAGAGATATGGGAACATATGTATATATATAACTGATTCATTTTGTTGTAAAGCAGAAACTAACACACCATTGTAAAGCAATTATACTCCAATAAAGATGTTAAAAAAAATTAGCCTGTTGGGGGAACTCCCTGGTGGTCCAGTGGTTAAGACTCCACACTTCCACTGCAGGGGGCACAGATTCATTCACTGGTCAGGGAACTAAGATCCTAGCCTGTTGGCACAGAGGGGTGATAAAACACGCCCCAGGTCATACATCTAGGAATTGGCAGGCCAATTATTTGTCCCATACCATTTTGACCCTCCATTACCCATTCCACAGAAAATGCCAAAGATGGTTGCTGCACTTCCAACCTTGGGGGATAGATCATTTCCACCTTATTTGGGTGTCCCTGATGGGAGGCAATAGTGAGTTGAGTTCTGACTCCACTCCTTGGCAGATATTCAATCATAGTCAATTTAATGAACTTCTCTAAGCCTCTGTTACATCTTCTTAAAATGGGGATCCTAGCCATACTGACTTTGGAGGGTGTTTGTGAGGGTTAAATGAGGTAATAACAGGGGAAACGCTCGGCACGCTGAGGAGTTCCACTTAGACCCATTATGATCAGACAGCAGGGCTCTTTGCTGTGTTTGGGCAAGTGCACCGGACAAGCTGACACTACCAAGTCATGCCACCAAGATGTAAAAACTTAAAATGTTCAGATTAGTTACCTGGGCCGTATGGGGGTTAAAGGACCCCGGGGTTTTACTCATCCTCCAACACCGGTGCCACTGACTCAGTGAGTACCTTCTCTTTCATTATCACTGTGCCACCAAAGCCCAGGGTCTGCTTATCCTCAGGAGTGTGCCCCCTCCCACTCATCCTCATCCTTTATTTAGCACATGAAGAAACAGGTTGGGCCAGCATTTGAAGAACCCAGTATCAATGTCCAAAAAGAAGAACACAGACAGCCTATAGATGTCAGGGCAGACTCAATTCTGGCCATGTTTTAGGAAAGAGAGAAAGTCACTTTCACTCCAGAACATCAGGCTAGCTCCTCAGATGGGTTCCTGCTTCTTGGGACGTGGGACCCTAAAGAATAAATATGATCCAACTTCCAAAGTATCAGTTCTACTGATTTGCAGATTTGGAAGTAGAATTAAATCAGTAAAGTGTTCATCTAAATTTTTATTTTTATATTAAAACAAATGTATTATGGAATAGATGGCAGAATTTACATTAATTTAAAATACAAAACTTCAATAAGATCATATTTATGGAGGGTCAATATGGGTGAGGCCCCTAGACCTCTAGGGTTTTTTCTTGCCCATTTTCCTATGACTTTTAAAAAGTCTGATGGAAAAGTTGTCAGCTTTTTTTTTTTTTAAGAGTGTTCTTTAATTAAGTTAAACCCATTTCTGCTGACGATTCTATCCAGAACCTTATAATCACATAAACTCATGTCTCTGGAAGATATAAGAATTATGCTGCTGAGAGTTCCTCTTAATATTAATCAAATGGAAAGTTGATTTTGGATTTTTTTTTGTTTTTTAAATAGATCTTTATTGGAGTATAATTGCTTCACAATACTGTGTTAGTTTCTGTTGCACAACAAAGCAAATCAGCCATATGCATACACATGTCCCCATATCCCCTCCCTCGTTAGCCTCCCTCCCATCCTCCCTATCCCACCCCTGTAGGTTGTTGCAAAGCACGGAATCTCCCTGTGCTATGCAGCTGCTTCCCACTAGCTATCTATTTTACATTTGGTAGTGTATATACGTCGATGCCACTCTCACTTCGCCCCCCTCCCACCCCAAGTCCTCAAGTCCATTCTCTGTGTCTACCTCTTTATTCCTGCCCTGCAACCAGGTTCATCAGAACCTTTTTTTTTTTTTTTAGATTCTATATATATGTGTTAGCATATGGTATTTGTTTTTCTTTTTCTGACTTACTTCACTCTGTATGACAGTCTCTAGGCCCATCCACATCTCTACAAATGACCCAATTTCGTTCCTTTTTATGGCTGAGTAATATACCATTGTATATATGTACCACAGCTTCTTTATCCATTCGTCTGTTGATGGGCATTTAGGTTGCTTCCATGTCCTGGCTATTGTAAATACTGTTGCAATGAACATTGTGGTACATGTCTCTTTTTGAATTATGGTTTTCTCAGGGTATATGCCCATTAGTGGGATTGCAGGGTCATATGGTAGTTCTATTTTTAGTTTTTTAAGGAACCTCCATACTGTTCTCCATAGTGGCTGTATCAATTTACATTCCCACCAACAGTGTAGGAGGGTTCCTCAAAGGGAAAGTTTTTAAAAGGCATCCATCCTTAGATGGGTAACTGACCAATTTAAATATTTTATAAAATTACATTTTCATGTGAAGTTGACAATTTTCAATTCTGTATTGCAGGATCTTATCAACGGTTTCATTATTGCTGTGTTCCTTTTCGTAGTTGCCATCTTGGCGATGGAAGAAAAGGAAAGAAGTCATTTATTCTACGTTGGAGGGGTAAGTAGAGGCCTTCATGACTCCATTTAAGGTCAGTATTTCAAGACTCTTTGGAAAAGGGAAACTGGCAGACTATCATTATTTCATTTACAGAACACCATCCCCACCACCGCCCTTTCTCTTTCTTGCGCTGACTTCTACAAAAGGTTTGAAGTTGCATCAACTCTAAGCTCATTCTCCAAACAGGTACAAAAGCAAACCTACAGAACCTCTTTTGAAAATCATACACACTCTTTTTTTTAAATGTTGCAACAAGATGTTCTTTTTTTTTTTTTTAAGATGTTCTTATCTATAAATAGGACTTTGACTTTTCTGGACTAGAAAATTATCCTTTAAATCACAAGAAAAAAATGATTGTAGAAAAGAAAAAGTGCATTGTCAAAAGTGAGTGACTCAGCCTGGTTGAGGAAGGAAAAGAAGTTCCCACACCAGGCTAGGCACGTTCTGTTTTAATCTTTGTAACTCTCATTTTTACAGATACGGGAGCTGAGGTTAAATACCTTACCCTGGCTCACGAGGCTGGGACAAATCCTCATCATATGAAGACCACAAGAAATGGCAGATTAGATGCTTGGAAGATACGGGGTGTGGAATGGGGTGGTGAGACTTTGATTCAAGAAGTTAAGCTATGGGAACAGAAATTAATCCAGAAAAAAAAAAGTTTAAGTTCTTTGAATTCATTCTATGATCAGTAAATATTTGTCGATCCCATTGGACTGCGCCTGAGCTCAGTGTTGGAGATAGAGTCCCTTCCCCCTTAGGGAGCTCACAGATTAGCTAGAGCAAGACCTATCTAGGAAAAGTTCATGAAGGCAGCCAGGGATTAAGTGACCGTAAAGAGAAACATACAAGGTAGACAGGAGCTGGGGAACACTTGGAATCTAGGGTGTTGTAGCCCGCTGACCCCCATCTGCTAACTCAGCCACCAAGCCTTCTCCTACCTGCCAGGAGCTCCCACGCCCTGGTCTCCATCAATCCTTACCTGGATGGCAGGGGCTGCTACCACCCTCCACTGGTCTCCCTGCCGCCAGCCTGGTTCGCTTTCCATTCATCTTGCGACAAGTGGGCTTTCTGAATCTGGAACCTCCCCTCCCCTCTTGATGAAGTCCCAGATCCTGCACCTCCCCAGCCTCAACTCTGCCCCCACCCTTACCGGCTCCATACGTCTCAGCCACACCAGATTCCTTGGAGACCCCTGTCCAGTACCTGGAGTTCTCCTCCCAGTTGGTCCCCTTGGAAACTCCTTCCTGCCTTTTCAAACATAGCCCAAGAGTCCTTTCCACTGAGGGGCCTTCTCGGGACCCCACAGCCACCCGGAGCCTCCTAGGATCAGTGCCCTACTCTCGTCCTGGTGCCTCAGACCTTAGGCAAGGCCGTCACTGGCAGAAAAGCCCATTTCCAAAAACCCTTTCTCTGGGAATGCCAGAATGGGCTGCAGCAGCCAACTGGGCAGACACCAGGAAGGTAGTGGAGGGTCAGAGGGGGACAGGAGGCCGCCCGCCCGCCGCCCGGATAGGGAGGACAGGCTGCTAAGAAGCTGCAGAATAACCCCGTCTTTCCTTCCCGCATATGGTCTTGTGTCTGACAGTCCCTGTGTCTCACAGCGGCAATTGTGTGTCTCATCGATGCGACTGTGGTCACCAAGACGATGAGGAATACCATGAAAAAAGCTCTGGGAATCAAAACCAAAACCAGTGCCTCCCCCGCCCAGGAACCCATCTCACCCTCAAGGGTACCCCCAAGGGGAAGCCCAAGGGCACCTACAAGGGCAACCATGAAGCAACGCGGCCTGTCGGAGCCACCCTCGGAAGCACCCTCTCGGGCACCGTCGCGGGCACCTTCGCAAGCACCATCGTCTTCTCCCTCCCGCCGCTGAGCTCGCACGCTGTCACCCATTTCAGCCCACATGTGATCGTAAAATCAGGGCTGCTAAACCCGGAACACTTCTGCTTGCTCGTGCTGCCTTGTGTAAAAGTCGCGTTACATTTTCAGGCGAGTGCCAATGCGCCCGCGGGGCTCTGGGCGCGACCGCCCCAGGAGGCCACAGTTTCAGCCAACCCGACCCGAAGGCGGGAGCAGCGGCTACAGCCCCCGGCAGCCCCCAGAGGCCTCGCGTGGGGAGCGCTCCGCGTGGGGAGCGCTCCGCGTGGAGGCGGGGCCACCACCGGAGCCGGCGTGGGGGCGGGGGCTCCCGCGCAGGGTCTGGGCGGCCGCGGACATTCGAGGCGCTTGCTGCCGGGCGCGGGGGCGCGGCTGGGCGGAGGGGAGTCGCGTGCGGAGACTAGGTGCGCGTCGAGAGGGCGCTAAGCGCTGGCCTTCGCTCGTCCTTCCCGGCCGTTGGCTGAGCGCGGCCTCTAAGCAGGTCGGTGGGCATTCGGCTCGCTCAAAGGCCAGGCCTGGCCGGGAACAGCAAAAATTGGGCAGGCCGTGAGAAGCTGAGAACTCCACGGCAAGATGGCTGACAAAGGCAAAAAGGGCAAACCCGGGGCCGCACCAGCCACGGCCCCGGCCCCGGCCACCGCAGCCGCAGCCGCGCCGGGGGCGGCCCCTCCTCTGGGCAATGAAGTGGGAACGAGGAAGGGGTGTCGCCGTTACAAGTGGGAATTCAAGGACAGCAATAGAGAGTTCTGGCTCATGGGGTACGCTGAGGTCAAGCTCATTAGCTTGGTAAGTGGGCCCGTATCCCTGGGTGGGGCTGGGGGGGTGCAGGGAGTGCCCAAAGACGGGCAGAGGGAGGAGCGGGCTCCCCGAGGCCTCCTCTGGCCCGAGCCGTCTGCCGTGGCTCAAAGGGCATGTCTCCCAGCAGGGCTGCCTAATAGGTTCACTGATGATGTTCAAGGGGACCCCTGTGCACCCCCACCTGACACTCATCATCACCATGGAGTTGTCCATCCTCATCTTCTTCATCATTATCTACACCTTCGCCATCCAGAGATACACGCCCTTCATCCTGTGGCCCATTTCTGTAAGTGAGGGGCGGTGGGGAGTGCCTGAGCCTGGTGTGCGTTCACGCGTGTATCCTGGCACCTGGAAAGTGACTGAACAGAGAGATACGCCTCATCCCCCTTATTTGTGCTCCGGGCATGGGCTCAGACCTTCCAGTGGGGCCAGAGCAGGGGCAGCTGAAGTTAGGTAGAAAAGGCTTCCAGAAAGCCCAGCTTGGGGGTGGAGGGCCTCTTTCCTACCTGGTGGTCAAAGGAAGGAGTCTTTGCCTTCCTGAGGCTTTGCTCTCCTTGGGAGCAGGGGAGGTGTAGCAACCAGCGGTTCCTTCCAACCCCTGTGCCAGCTCACACTTGACTGGAAAGACCACTCTGACGGTACCCCATCCCCAGAATTCAAAGAAAAAAATCAGTAATATAAAATGAGAATTAAAAAAAAAAAAAGTCACATCTAAAGCAGCCTCAGATCTCCAGTGACTATCCCTGCAAGGGATGTTAAGCCCAGAAGGATGTTCAGCCCGAAGCAGTCATCCACTGGAATGGGACTGAGCTGGGCAAGTTACCACCCACTTCCAGACTCTGTTTCCTCATCTGTAACATGAAGACAGTAATAATCTTGTGTGAGATTGTTCCTTAGGAGTAAAAGTAAAGCCCTTGATGCTGTGCCTGAAGACTCATGGACTTGAATCCCTGCCCATTACCTCTGTAATCACAAAGCTTACCTACCTAACTCCCAACTAACCCGAGGTCCCTTGTTCATTGCACATTCACAGCATGTCTCCAGAGCCTATGCTCACTGTTTCACTCACTTTAACATGAAATGGGTTCAGAATGGCTAAGTAACTTGCCCCCAGGTAAATCAGGCAGTAAGTGGCAGAAAAAGGATTCAAACCCAGCTTTATCAGTAGAGTCTTGAGTCCCTAACTACACTCTGTCCTGCCTACTTATTAAAAGTTATTAGGGTCCAGGGATCCATAGGTCTCAGTGGGGTAGATGAGGACTCCCAGTATCAGGAGAAAGGAAAAGAGGGCCATATAAGACTCCTGGGAGATGGATAAGCAGAGGACAAAGTAAAGGGACAGGCAGAGGACACATTCCCAGCCAAGGTGCTTGAGAAGATACTTTTAGTTCCAGCAAGATGAAAAATCATTGAACCCTGAAAATCCTCCTGCTGTACTTACCTAAAACTACTAGGGGAAATGTAAACACTATTGCTTTAACTGAATGGCTGAGCTGGCAAAAAAAAGAAGAGGAAACACAGAGGTGCTAGAAATGGAAAACAGGAGCAGTGACAGCTCAGCTGCTTCAGTGTGGGTGGAAATGACCCACGAGATGTTATCCCAGGAACCTAGAATATGGATTCTCATATACTCTCAAGTTAGGAGTTGAGGCCTTGGTCCCAAGCAAAGTGGGAATTTAGAACTGAGAATCCTGCATAAGGCCAGTACCCTGCAAAGACTGCACCCTAAGGGAAAAGACAGAGAAGATACCTTTTACCCACACAGAGGAACAAGAAAGCATGTTCATCTCTGCCCGAGTTTTGAGTGGGGAAAAGCAAAAAAGACCACCTTGAGAAATACGAACCTTGAGCCTACAATTTGTACAGACTTGGTTTCAGTTTTTCCTACCTTCAGCCTAGAAACCTTCGTGCAGCTTAGAAAATGTAGTGCCTGGGAACTGGCATAAAAATCGATCCCAATTTGATGGTATTCTGAAGAAATCCATGGGACTCCTGAAAAACAAATGCAAAATCATAATCAAAGCATAAAGAGATTCTCACAGGACAGATATGGGTGGGTGGGGTGGTGTACAAAAATCAACTCACAGTTCAAAATTACAAAACACCTGATTTTTAAATCCCCATGACTAAGAATCAAGAACCAGCAAAAATAAGAAATGGGAGGATTAGAACCCTGAGAATATGAGATAATAAAAGAACTGTCTGAAAATAATTTAAGATACACTTAAATTATAAAGACATAAATAAAAGCCCTAAGAAAAGAATAAGACATTATTAGGATGGAACAGACAGATTTTTTTTTAAGTACAAGATACAATGTCTAGAATTGAACATATAGTTATTGAAATAAAAATGTCAATAAATGGGGACAAAAGCTGGGGAAGTAATGAGCTGAAGGATGTGGGGAAATTACCCAGATTATAGTACTGACAGATAAAGAGAGAAAATATGAAAGAGAGAAGTTGAAACATAGAATATGGAATGAGAAAGTTCATCATAAGCCTAATGGGAGTTCCAGAAGAAGACACACAAGATAATAGAGAAGAAATATTCAAAGTGATAGTGACTGAGAACCTGCCAGATTTAATAAGAGTGACATCACTAAAAATGGCAGAGTAGGGAACTCCAAATCTCTGTCCTTCCACTAAAGCAATGATTAGGTTCTCAAAAACTGTCAGAATCGACTTTTTCAGAACTTTGGAATCTAATTCAAAACAAAATAAAACAGGAGAATGCTCAATGAAGAAAGAGGCTGTTGAATTTTGGTAAGAGAATGTTGTAGCATTTTACTCAACCTGCCTGCCATCCCTTAATCCCCAGCTGGTCAGTGGCCATGAAGACAGCCCACATTCCTGGCCACATTCCTTGCTGGTGGCAGACGGAACAATAAAAACCTTGTTCCTGGGCTTACCTGGTGGCGCAGTGGTTGAGAGTCCGCCTGCCGATGCAGGGGACACGGGTCCGGGAAGATCCCGCATGCCGCGGAGCGGCTGGGCCCGTGAACCATGGCTGCTGAGCCTGTGCGTCCGGAGCCTGTGCTCCGCAACGGGAGAGGCCACAGCAGTGAGAGGCCCGCGTACTGCAAAAAAACACAAAAAAACCTTGTTCCCAAAGAATTAGAGTTGTGTGCTTGACCTGTCTGGTGGCTCCCTGAGGGATTAGCCAGGGACTTGCCTTTGTTTCACCTGCCTCAGAGTTTTCTCAGGGCTGAAGCTGTCTCCTAGATAGCATTTGTTAAAGCATTGAAAGGCGTATATACTAACCATAGCCACCCGGGGCAAGGTTTCCCAAGCAGTAGGCAGACCAGAAGTTTGGGAAGCAGATGCTTGGGAGAATAAGAGCTTTGAAAAGCTCCCACCTATACCAGGGAATCTAGAAGGACTGCACATGCCCAAAGCTGGACACATGCCCAGAAAAAAACCCTAAGCTTTCACCTTTGGCTGACCTTTAGGCCCTGCACAAGCAGCAAGTAAAAACTAAGAGCTCTAAACATCCTGGAGAGGTGTTGAAGGAGTGCCCCAACACAAAGGCAATCTGCAAAGACTTGTTTCCAAATATTTAAGGAAATCTCCATCAAATCACTACCTGACCATTAAGCTAGTGAAAAACAAAGACTTCAGTGGCCACACAAGAGAAAGAATAGTCTTTCAAAACATAGTTTAGGAAAAATTATTAAACATACAAATGACTTTAACTCACAACAAGCAACAACAACAAACTCTGGGGAGGAAAGGCAATATGATTTCCAGAGTAACTATATTATAATATTCAAAATGTACAGTTTTCAAAGAATTATAAGGCACACAAAGAAAGAAGTGTGGCCCATTCACAGGAAAAAATTATTAATAGAGACTGTCCTTGAGGAAGCCCAGATATTAGACTTACTGGACAAAGACTTTAAATCAACTGTCTCTAAAATGCTCAAAGAACTAAAGGAAACCAGGAGAACAATTCATGAACAAATACAGAATGTCAGTAAACAGAAGTTTAAAAAGAAACCAAATAAAAATTCTGGAGCTGAAAAGTAATATAACTGAAGTGAAAAATTCACTAGAGTTGTTTAACAGCAGATTTGAGCAGGCAGAAGAATGAATCAGTGAACCTGAAGACAGGTCAATTGAGATTATTCAGTCTGAGGAACAGAAAGAAAAAAAGAATGAAGGAAAAAAATGAAAAGAGCCTAAGACACCCATGGGACACCATCAAGCATACTAACATAGGCAGAGTCCCAAAAGAAGAGAGAGAGAAAGGAACAGAAAGAATATTCAAAGAAATAATGGCCAAAAAACTTTCCAAATTTGGTAAAAGACAGGAGTCTACACATCCAAAAAACACCAAGTAGAATAAACTCAAAGTGATCCACACTGAGACACATTATAATAACTGTCCAAAGACAAAGACAAGGAGAAAGTCTTGAAAGTTGTAAGAGAGAAGCAACTTATCCTGTACAAGGGACACTTGATAAGATTAACAGCCAATTTCTCATCAGACACAATGGAGGCCTGAAGGAGTGGAATGATGTGCTTAAAGTCCTTAAAGGAAAACAAACTGTCCACCAAGGAGTCTATCTTTTAAATTTGCTATCTGTTATGAGTTGAATTATGTACCCCCCAAATATGTTGATGTCCTAACTCCCAGTATCTGTGAATATGACCTTATTTGGAAATAAGCTCTTTGCAGATGGTCAAGTAAAGATGAGGTTATCAGAGTGGAGATAGAGTTGTAAAGAGGACAACATGCCAGTCCTGAAAATGGAGAAAAGACAGTCTCTTCAATAAGTGGTGCTGGGAAAACAGGACAGCTACATGTAAAAGAATGAAATTAGAACACTCCCTAACACCATACACAAAAATAAACTCAAAATGGATTAGAGACCTAAATGTAAGACCGGACAATATAAAACTCTTAGAGGAACACATAGGAAGAACACTCTTTGACATAAATCACAGCAAGATCTTTTTTGATCCACCTCCTAGAGTAATGGAAATAAAAACGAAAATAAACAAATGGGATCTAATGAAACTTAAAATCTTTTGCAAAGCAAAGGAAACTACAAACAAGATGAAAAGACAACCCTCAGAATGGGAGAAAATATTTGCAAATGAAGCAACTGACAAAGGATTAATCTCCAAAATATATAAACAGCTCATGCAACTCAATATTAAAAAAACAAACAACCCAATCCAAAAATGGGCAGAAGACCTAAATAGACATTTCTCCAAAGAAGACATACAGATGGCCAAGAATCACATGAAAAGCTGCTCAGCATCACTAATTATTAGAGAAATGCAAATCAAAACTACAATGAAGTATCACCTCACACCAGTTAGAATGGGCATCCTCAGAAAATCTACAAACAACAAATGCTGGAGAGGGTGTGGAGAAAAGGGAACCCTCTTGCACTGTTGGTGGGAGTGTAAATTGATACAGCCACTATGGAGAACAGTATGGAGGTTCCTTAAAAAACTAAAAATAGAATTACCATATGACCCAGCAATCCCACTACTGGGCATATACCCAGAGAAAACAATAATTCAAAAAGACACATGCACCCCAAAGTTCATTGCAGCACTATTTACAACAGCCAGAACATGGAAGCAACCTAAATGTCCATCGACAGACGAATGGATAAAGAAGATGTGGTACATATATACAATGGAATATTACTCAGCCAATTTATTACAGGGAAATTGGGTCATTTGTAGAGACGTGGATGGACCTAGAGACTGTCATACAGAGTGAAATAAGTCAGAAAGAGTAAAACAAATATCGTATATTAACACATATACATGGAACCTAGAAAAATGGTACAGATGAACCAGTTTGCAGGGCAGAAATTGAGACACAGATGTAGAGAACAAATGTATGGACACCAAGGGGGGAAAGTGGGGCGAGGAGGGGCCTTGGGGTGGTGATGGTGGTGGGATGAATTGGGAGATTGGGATTGACATGTATACACTAATAAGTCTAAAATGGATAACTAATAAGAACCTGCTGTATAAAAAAATAAATAAATTTTTTTAAAAAAGAGGTACCAAAACAAAACAAAACAACAAAAAAAAGGAATTAAGAAAGCAATGTCAAAGAGTTAAAATTAATAAAATAGGAAACAAAGATTCATAGTGATGACTAATAAAACCAAAATCTAATTCTTTGAAAAGACTAATAAAGTAGATAAACCATAAGAAAAAAAGAGAACAAAGAAAAATATTAGTATAAAGAAGAGGTTTTAAAGATCACAGGGAAAATACGAACTTTTATGCCAATAAATTATAATATGATAATATCCCAGAAAAACATATGATGTACAAAAATTGACTCAAAAAGAAATAGAAAAACAGGGTATAAAATAATCCATCCATGTTTTCATCTGGCACTTGTTTCATTTTTTACATTTAAATCTTTTATTTGGAGTCATTTTGGTATATGGTGTGAACCATGGCTCCAGCTTTGTATCCTGATGGCTCTCCAGCTGTTCCACCCTATCACTCAGTTTATTCATTTACTGAATAGTACAACTTCCCCCCACTGATTTGAAATGGCATTTTTGTTAAATGCTAATATCCCATACGTGGGACTTCCTTGGCAGTCCAGTGGTTAAGAATCCACGCTTCCACTGCAGGGGGCACTGGTTTGATCCCTGGTTGGAGAACTAAAATCCCCCATGCCACGTCGTGTGGCCAAAAAAAAATAAAAGAATAAAATCCCATATGCAGTTCATTTCTAGATTCATATTCAGTTCCACTTGTCTGTCCCTTTTTCTCTTAAAAAAAGGGGGGTTATAATATATTGTACCATCTGGTAAAGCTTTGATCTTAAAACCAGACATAATAAGGAAAGTAAACTATAGGCCTATATTATTTGAATACAGCCATAAAAATTCTCAATAAAATACTAGCAAACTAAATCAAGCAATATATAAGCAAGCAATGCATCAGGATCAAGCAGGGCATCTGCAAGGAATGTAAAGGTGGTTTTGTCTCAAAATTCTGTTAACATAATTCACCATCTTTTATTTAAAGGAGAAAACCATTTAATCATCTCATAAGCTGTAGGAAAACTATTTAGTAATATTCAATACTAATTTTTGGAAGACTCTTGGCAAACTAGGAAAAAAGGGAACCTCCTTAACTTAATAACAGAAAACCACCCAAACCTAAAATGAACATTGCATTTCATGGTAAAATGTTAGAAGCGTTTCCTTAGAGGTGCCTATTATCCCCACTTATATTTGACATTGTGCTAAAGATCTTAGTACAATGTGACAAGAAAAACAAAGGGTATATGGATTGGGAAGGAGAAAAAAACTAGCATTACTCCCTGATAATATGATTCTCTACACAGAGAATCTAAGAATCTACAGTCAAATTACTAGAACTGATTGAGTTCCACAAGGTTACAAAAAACAAAAATAGTGTTCCTGAATACCAGCAACAAATAATGAGAAAATATGGCTTTTCAAAGAAACCATTTAAAACAGCAACAGAAATACAGGTGTCTGAGAATACACCCGTTCAAAGATTGTAAAACTTTACATAGAGATTATGACATTTTGTTAATGGACATAGAAGAAAAATCTAAGTAAGAGAAGAAATATACCACATTCACAGATGTGAAGAGCTACTGTCATAAAGATGTCAATTTCATTCCCAAGCAATCTCCACATTAAATGAAATTTTATAACAGAGGTTGTTTGTGGAACTTTGCAAGGTGATTCTAAAATTCTTATGGGGCTTCCCTGGTGGCACAGTGGCTGAGAATCTGCCTGCCAATGCAGGGGACATGGGTTCGAGCCCTGGTCTGGGAAGATCCCACATGCCGCGGAGCAACTGGACCCGTGAGCCACAACTACTGAGCCTGCGCGTCTGGAGCCTGTGCTCCGCAACAAGAGAGGCCGCCATAGTGAGAGGCCCGCGCACCGCGATGAAGAATGGACCCCGCTCACCGCAACTAGAGAAAGCCCTCGCACAGAAACGAAGACCCAACACAGCTAAAAATAAATAAATAAATGTATTTTTAAAATAAATAAAATTCTTATGGAAGAATGAAAAGAATTATAAGGATGGACTCACCCAACGACATATTGTAATTACTATAAAGCTTTGGTACTAGCTCAGGGGTTGACAAAGACTAATGGACTGTGTACCCCCAAAATTCATATGCTGAAATCCTAATCCCCAGTGTGGCTATACTTGCCTATGGGGCCTCCAGAGTGGTAATTAAGTGGTAATTAAGATTAAATGAGATCCTAAGGGTCTGATAGGATTAATGTCCCTATAAAAAAAGACAACAGAGACCTCCCTCCCCCTTCCTCTCCCCTATCCCTCCCCCTACCTCCTCTCCATGGAAAGGCCATATGAGAAAATGGTGAGAAGGCAGCCAGGCAAACCAGGAAGAGAGTCCTCGCCAGAAGCTGAATTTGCTGGCGCCTTGATCATGGACTTCTGGCTTCCAGAACTGTGGGAAAATAAATGTCTGTTGTTTAAGCCACGCAGTCTGTGGCATTTTGTTATGGCAGCCTGAGCAGACTAATACAGGAATAAAAAAGAGAACCCAGAAATAGACCTACATACATATGGCAACTTGGCATATGACAGAGGTGGCATAACACAGCTGAATGGAGTATTTAATAAATGTTCTTGGGACCATGAGAAAGAGAGAGAAAGAGAAACTATGCATACCATTAAAATTAAAACTTTACAACAGAAGACATCATAAACAAAATTTTTAAAACAAGCCAATAGAAAAATGGGGTAAGGGATATGAATAGACAGGAAACCCAACTGCCTAAAACATG
Organism: Delphinapterus leucas; assembly: GCF_059928025.1. Lineage (NCBI taxonomy): Eukaryota > Metazoa > Chordata > Mammalia > Artiodactyla > Monodontidae > Delphinapterus > Delphinapterus leucas. The sequence goes on from NC_143148.1 coordinate 41,352,751, forward strand.
TTTTTAAAAATGCTTCATTAGTAACCAGCGATCAGAAAATTAAAACAACAATGAGGTGCCATTTCGATTCACCAGATGGGCAGAAATAAATAAGCATGGTAATCCTGGGCTTTGGCAAGGACATGGGAAACAGGAGCCCCTATACCTTTGCGGGCATGAGTGGACACTGGCACAAGCCCTTTAGAGAGAAACTTGGCAATACCTCAACAAGGAAAAGATGTGCATGGGAGGCACAGACAAGAGTGTTCACTGCAGGCACAGTTGGCAATAATAATTTCCTAAAAGGGAGAAACACCCTAATGTCTCCAGTTTGGTTTATTCATACATCAGCTAAAATCAATGAATTCAATCTCATTAATCTCAATCTCATATATTTCTTAAAATGGGTAAATCTCAAAAAAAGGTTTTTTTAAGTTTAAAAAGTTTAAAAAGCACGTGCTATAAGATATATCTTTTTATTTAAATTTTTGAAACACAAAATAGTATATATTGTTTATGAATATATAATATGGAGGAAAATACTACTGTGCACTTGGGAAGACTACCCATAGACTTGGAACACATGCAGAAGGCAGGGAAAGGGATGGAATGGTAAGACTGTAGCTCATTCCACAAAGTTTTTTTGTTTATGGTTTGTTTTTGTTTTGAGAGCCCTGAAGCAAATACTGCAAGACATTAACATCTGTTTAATCTCAGTGGGTCACGGCTGGTGGAGGTGGGATTGGGGATGGGATGTTCTATTATTTTCTGTATGAAGTGTGTTAAAATCCAAAATGAGGAGGAAAAGAAAAGGCCTGAGACAAAGTGGCCAGGGAAGTACAACCCCCAGAAAATGGCATCAGAGAAATCAAGGGGAAAGATGGGCGTCACCCAGCACTGCAGGGTCAGCTGCTGCCCATGGGATTAAGAGGATACGCAAGCTCTGGGCCAGCATCACCCCAGGAGTGATGGGGGAGGAAGCCGGCTTGCTGTGGCCATGGTTTGGCCAACTTTGAGTTAAGTTTGGCTGTGCCAGGGAGTGACAGTGGGTGGTATTTGAGGGGAAGGCAGCATGGGAGGCAGCCCTTTTGCCCAGTCTGGGAACATCTGGACCTTGTCAGTATAGGGTAAGGGAAACGAATATGGAGCTAGGGCAGGACTGTGGCCGCAAGGGACGGGAAGGAGAGTGGATGATGGAGGAAGTGACATGGCCTTGCAAAGGCGGGGTGGGGGGGAGGGGGGTCGGTGTCTAAGAAGTAAGGTGGGGGAAGGGATGAGTAGGGGGGGAAGAGGCAGCTGCCAGGCTCCCAGTGAAGGACCAGAGTCCAACAGAACCTCCTGCCAGCAACACAGCCCACCCTGGATTCAGAAAGAGGAGCTGGCCTTCAGAGTAGAAAGATGTTGTGGGGTGGTACCCAAACGGGACATCAATTAGTTAGAGAGTCATGCATTTATTTAAGTGGGCACTGGAAGGGGGGAAAACATAGCCACCAAATGTGTGATTTCACAGACGGGATGGTAGCCGAGGCAGCCCGTAAAGGCAGTTAAGCATCCTGGATTTTGTGTCTCAACTCAAAGAGTCCAGCTGGTAGGCCACAGATATGTCCACCTAGCCCAGTAAATATTCATCTTCCTATATATATTTTTTAAATCAGGCAGAAGTTTGAAAACCATTCCCTTTGGAGGAAGCTAGGCCAGGTCTGGTGTTGACGGGGCCTCATCTCTAAGGCCGACTCATCTCTCCCATGCTTTCAGGACCTTCTCAACGACCTGTTCTCCAGTACTTTCCTCGTGGGGGCCGCCATCTTTGCCGTGAAAAGTCAGCAAACCATGCCAATGCACTACATTTATGGCGTGGTGAGTCTTTCATGTTGGGCTGTTTACTTGTTCAGAAATCACCTCATTTGGAGAATGGTTATTTCCCCCTAAGGAAAAGGGTCTCTTTTCACAAAATCTTAGGATCCAAGCAAAGTTTAAAGGTAAATTGGGTCAACGTTTCCGGGGGAGAAGCCATTGAAAGGAAGATGATGTCCAGGGAGCCCACCCAGCTAAGAGCTTCCCCCCAGAAGCTTGCCTGCCGGCCCCAGAGTGAAGGGCCCCACCCAGGCGGGGTCCAAAGAGAGAAAGAAAATGTGGTGAGGTGACCGGCTACAGGGATGGGGATCAGAATCGGGGAGCTGAGGCCAGGGAGGGGCAAACCCAAAGTCTCTCTGGGGTCTGGCAGTTTGAGGGGTCAAGGGGAGGGGTTAAACAGCACCTACGGACAATCACAAGCCGGGAAGGAACTGTGACAGCTTTGGAAGGAAAAGCACAAGTAACGAGGATTCTTTTGTTTCCCAGATCCTTATCGGTGTGGCTGCACTTTTTGCTTTAATAGATGTTTGTCTTCAAAAGAAACACTTCAAAGGCAAGAAGGTCAAAATGCATGTGCCGATTCCTCCAGGAAAGGATAAAGAGGGCGAAAAGCCAAAGAAAGGAGAAAAACCAGGGGAAGCAGGCAAGGGGAGGGCAGCGGTACCGCCGCAACCACCGTCACCTGCCAAGGGCGGCAAGAAGTGAGGCCGAGGCGCCTGGGGTCGGAAGTGGCCGTGTATCTTACCGCAAAACATGTTTCCACTGTCTAACTTGTCTTTTCTCTAGAATGGTCTTCTTTTCCATTTCAACGACTCTACCTTTGCTTGGAAAAGAAATTTCTCCTTAAATGAATTTTAAAAGCTTAAAGTTGACGTAAACGTTATTTTGTTCATTCAACAAGAGTAGCTGAAGGTTTTGGCGCAGAGGGCGAGGCTGGAGCGGGGCCTCTGGAGGTGTTCGCAGGGCACGGAGGGTTTGGGGGAACAGAAGCGTGGGTGATACCAGCTGTCAACACCGACCAGGCAAAGGGGCCAAAGGAAAACGAGAGACTGGAAAAGAAAAGGCTGCATTTTGTTCACATTGACGTTTTCATGTTACATTTCTATACATTTCAAGAACAGGGGAAAACAGACATATCACTCTCCAGGGTCTCTGCACAGACAGGAAATAGAAAGCAAGAGGCATTGGCACAAAACAGTTAGAAACCTCTGGAGGTCGTCTTGCTCTCCTGGTGTCAAAATGTCAGGAAATCCAGACCAAGCAAAAAATAAGATTTTCAAGGTCAACATAAAAAGAACCTGATTTCTTAGTACTTGAAAACAACTAAAGCACAAGTGCCTGGAAGGAGATGAAGATGGCAGAGGAGGAGGACGCTGAGCTCACCTCCCCCTAGGAATACATCAAACCTACATCTACTGGTGGAGCAATTCTCACTGAAAACAAGTTGGACACTGGCAAAAAGACTCTTACACAACCAAAGCTGTAAAGGTAGATCCATACAGAGTTGGGTAGAAGGGAAGAGAAGCGAACAGGTTGGGACCTATACCCCTGGGAGGGGACACAGAAGAGGAGGGGGATTACACAGGCTCAGAGATCCTCCCTGGGGAGTGAGCAGTTCAAACCACATATGGGAACACCCCACCCCCGGACTCTGACACCAGGAGTCTCCTTAGCTGGTTTGAAAACTACTGAGACTAACAGGAAGGGTGTAAGAAACCTAGACTCGGCTCGTGAAGAGCATACATCTGCTTACTTACTCCCGAGAGCAAGACAGAGGAAGCAGATTGAAATTGCCCAGAGCTCTAGCCAGTTTCCCACAACTGCCCCTGCGTGTGCCCCAGTCCACAACGAGCGCCTGCTCCAGCCTCTCTTGCTTCAGCACTCCTCCCCTCTGGAGTGAAGGTGTCAATACTGGGATGGAGGAGAGTGTGCACTTAGAGGGAACCTGAACTTCAGGGCTTCTGCTCTAGTACCTTGGGACCCTCCCTGACCCTGTATAGGGCGGTGTCAGCCACTGAGCAGAGGAGAAGCAGTGGCTCACACCAGGCTCTGGCTCTAGCTCCTTCATCTCCAGCTCCACCTCCGACCTCCCAGCCCCATCTCCAGCTGTGTGTGACAGCTGCCAGCACACCCTGGGGAAAGACGTGACCCATGCTCATTTCAAATCCCGCTTTCCCACCAAAGCCACTGGGCACACGTAGTCTGCATAGGGATGCTCCCACACAAGGACACCTCTTCAAGACCAGAATAGGTAACCGTTTCACCTAATTTCATAGAGAGAAAGTTAAGCAAAATGAGAGACAGAGGAATTTGTTTCAAATGAAAGAATAAGAAAAAAAAAAGCCTGCTGTGTAGCACAGGAAACTACTCAATACTCCGTAATGGCCTATATGGGAAAAGAATCTAAAAAGAAAACAAAGTGTACATACGTATATGTATAACTGATTCACTTTGCTGTACACCTGAAACTAACACAACACTGTAAATCAACTATACTCCAAAAAAATTTTTAAACTGAAAAAAACAACTAATGATACAGGGATAATTTACCAGTTAAAGAGTTCAAAGCTTTTGTAACAAGAATGCTAACTGAATCAGGGAAAGAACAGATGAACACAGTGAGAATTTTAACAAGAAACTAGAAAATATAAAAAAGAACCAGTCAGGGACTTCCCTGGTGGTCCAGTGGGAAAGAATCCGCCTTCCAATGCAGGGGACACGGGTTTGATCCCTGGTCGGGTAACTAAGATCCCACATGCCACGGGGCAACTAAGCCCGTGTGCCACAACTACTGAGCTCGCACACCTCAATGAGAGAGCCAGCGTGCTGCAGACTACAGAGCCCACGTGCCCTGGAGCCCACGCATCACAACTGGAGAGAGAAAACCCGTGCACCACAACTAGAGAGAAGCCTGAGCGCTGCAACAAAGAGACGGCGCACCACAACAAAAGATCCCTCATGCCTCAGTGAAGATCCCGCATGCCGCAACTAAGACCCAACACAACCAAAAAAACAAATAAATAAATAAGTATATATATAAAAAAAAGAACCAGTCAGAGCTGAAGAATAAAATAACTGAAATGAAAAATACACTAGAAGGAATTAACAGCAGACTAGGTGATACAGAAGAACACATAAGAGATCTGGAAGGTAGAAAAATGGAAATCAGCCAGAACAGCAAAAAGAAAATTTTTTAAAGATGAGAATAGTTTAAGGGAACTCTGGGACAAGATCAAGCATACTAACATTCACAGGAGGAAAAGAGAGAGGGAAAAGAGTAAAAAAAAAATTTTTGATGAAATTATGGCTGAAAACTTCCCAAACCTGAAGAAAAAGATATCCAGTACAGGAATCACAGAGAGTTCCAAATAAGATGATCCCAAAGAGACCCACACCAAGATATATCACAATTAAAATGTCAAAAGTTAAAGAGAAAATTCTAAAGGCAGCAAGAGAAAAACAAAGAATCACACACGAGGGAACCCCCCATAAGGCTATCAGCTGATTTTTCTGTAGAAACTTTGCAGGCCAGAAGGGAAGTGGTATAATATACTGAAAGAGCTGAAAGGGAAAAACCTACAATCTAGGATACTCTATCCAGCAAGATTATCATTCGGAACTGAAATTAGAACATTTTCTCACACCACATACAAAAATAAACTCAAAATAGATTAAAGACCTAAATGTAAGACTGGAAACCATAAAACATGCAGAACACTATGACATAAATCATAGCAACATTTTTTTTTTTGGATCTGTCTCCTAAGGCAAAGGAAACGAAAGCAAAAACAAATAAGAATTAAACTTAAAAGCTTTTGCACAGCAGAGAAAACCATCAACAAAATGAAAGGACCACCTACTGAATGGGAGAAAATATTTGCAAATGATATGACCGATAAGGGGTTAATATCTGAAATATATAAACAGCTCATACAACTCATATCAAAAAAAAACCTGATTGGGGCTTCCCTGGTGGCACAGTGGTTGAGAGTCCGCTTGCCGATGTAGGGGACACGGGTTCGTGTCCCGGTCCGGGAAGATCCCACATGCCGCGGAGCGGCTGGGCCCGTGAGCCGTGGCCGCTGAGCCGGAGCGTCTGGAGCCTGTGCTCCGCAACGGGAGAGGCCACGGCAGTGAGAGGCCCGCATACCGCAAAAAAAAAAAACCTGATTAAAAACTGGGCAAAAGACCTAAAATAGACATTTATGTACACACACACACATACATACATACATACACACACACATATACATACATACATACAATGCAATATTACTCAGCCATAAAAAAGAATGAAATTTTGCCATTTGCAACAACATGTTAGACCTGGAGGATATTGTGCTTAGTAAAATAAGTCAGACAGAGAAAGACAAACACTGTATGTTATCACTTATCTGTGGAATCTAAAAAATAGAACAAATGAATGAATATAACAAGACAGAAACAGACTCACAATATAGAAAACAAACTAGTGGTTACCAGTGGGGTGTGGGAAGTGGCAAGGGGCAAGATAGAGGTAGGGGATTTAAGTTTATAAAATAAATAAGCTACAAGCATATATTTTATAGCACAGGGAATATAGCCAATATTTTATAATAATTTTAAATGGAGTATAATCTATAAAAATATTAAGTCACTATATCGTACACCTGAAATGAATATAATATTGTAAGTCAACTATACTTCAAGAAAAAAAATGAACAAGGAAAAATATTGTGAAAGAAATGGAAACAGTAGTTGCCTCAGGAGGTGGAGAATGGGCAGGAAGGAGCTTATGGGAGTATGAGAAAGTTTTATATCTTAGTTGGGGGAACTGGTTACAAAGGTGTATACATTTGTCAAAACATCCAGCTGTATCCTTGAGATCTGTGTGTTTCATCATAGGTAAATTTTATCAAAAAGCATAAGCTAAATATGACTGTGCTCAGAATCCAGTGGAAAAGGGTGGACCTTGCTAAACTCCTTTGTGTAGCCACTCCTCTCAATCCCTGGGGGTGGCTCTCTGAAGCAGGAAGTTTCTCCACACCCAGTCAGAGAAGTCGTGATGTGCTGGTAGCCACTTGTCCTGCTGAGAAGGGGACTCCCGGTCAGGGACATGGTCACCAGAGACTGCAGGAAGATGCCCCTTCAGAGCAAAACTACACCAGGTGAGTATCTGCCAGGAACAGCCTGCAAGTGGGCATATCACCTATGGATCTAGTAGAAATGCAGATTCTGAAAAATCCTAACTAGTACATTCAGAATAAAGATGGATGCTGTGTCCTTAAAACAAGAAAGACTGTAAAAAAGGTCAAAAAGCTAACAATAGTTTTTTGGGGGGAGTGGTGGGGGGAACATGACAAAGATTTAAAAATTTAACAGAAAGTTTGAAGACAGTGGAAAATCAGTGCTCTGGAAGATAGTCCAGGAAAGCTCCCAGAAAGTAAAGCAAAAGCAAGGAGATTATTTTAGAAGAACTTAAGAGAGACAGGGAGGATAAATCCAAGAGGTTCAACAACCATCTCAAAGGGATCCCATAATGCGAGAAACAGAAAAAAAGGGAGGGAAGAAAATAACCAAAGAAACAACTGGAAAACATTCAGCTATAGAAAAGCTAAAGTGTTCTGATGTAAAGGGGCCACCTAGTGGTGAGCAAGTTTACTGGAAAAGGATCCTCACGTCCACATTTCTTGGTGAAATACGGGAACTCTAAAGATAAAGAGAAAATCCTAAAAGTTTTCAGAGAGAGAAACAGCAAAAAGATGTTACTGGCAAGAGAACAATACCAAACGTCAAAGGCCACCCTGGATATTAGAAAACAGTGAAGCAGTAGCTTCAAAGTTTGGAGGGAACTAGCAATTAAGTGGAAAAGCAAATAAAAGACTTCCCCGCCCCTGCCCCTGCAACCAGTAATGACTCCAAGATTACCACTGACAAATACTTGCTAAAAAAAATAAATAAAAATGAAAAACGTAATACAACCAAAAAGGTGGGTTGTTTTGTTTTTTTTTGTTTTAATTGTAAGGGGAACTCCCTTTGTCAAATCCTTTATTTGGCTATAAAAAAGCAAAAGAAGAAAATGAAAAAAGAACTGCACCTCAGTTCAACTTGAAATTTATGGTAAAATATCAGACGTATCAACTTGAAATTTATGGTAAAATACACATAAAATATACCATTAGTGACATCTAGTACATTCACAAAGTTCTGCAACCGTCACCACCCATCCAGTTCCAGAACATTTTCATTACTCCAAAAAGAAGCCCTGTACCCACTAAGGAATCACTCCCCATTCCTTCCTCTCCCCAGCCCCTGGCAACCGGTAACTTCCTTTCTGTGTCTATGGATTTGACTACTTTGGGTATTTCACATAAATGGAGTCATACAATATGTGGACTTTTGTGTCTGGCTTCTTTCACTTAGCATGTTTTCAACTTTTGTCAACATATAGTGTGTATCAGTACTTTGTTACTTTTTTAAAAGGGATAATTAAACATTTTATTGAGGTAAAATTTACATAATATAAAATTAACCATTCTAAAGTGAACAATTCAGTGGCATTTGTTACATTCACGTACTTGATGTATGAAGAACCAGACAATGTCTCATGAAGGAAAAGACAGACAACAGAAAGTAATCCCAAGAATATCACAAATGTTAGGATGATTAAGCAGATTTGAAAGAGAACATTATAACCATGCTCTAAGAATACATGAAATAAATGGAAAGATAGAAAGTCTCAGAGGAGAAATAGAAGATAATTTTTAAAAAAAGAATCAAGTGGGAATTTTAAAACTGCTAACAATAACCAAAATACAAAACTCATTGGATGGGCTTAATGGCAGAATGGAGATGACAAAAGAAAGAGTTAGTGAACTTGAAAGATCAATAGAAATTATCCAATCTCAACAAAAGGGAGTAAAAAGATCAAAACAAAATGAACAGAGTCTTGGGGACTTTAGAGATAATTCCAAAAGGTCTAACATTTGTATAAATAGATACTTAGAGGAGAAAGAGTGTGGGAAAAAAATTGAAAAAATGATGGCTGACAACTTCCCCAAACTGGCAAAAGACATAAATTTATAGTTTCAAGTTCAGTAAATTCCAAATAGAATAAATTCAAAAAATCCATGCCCAGATACATCATAATCAAATTTCTAAAAACTAAAAATGAAGAAAAAACTCTTGAAAGCAGCCAGAGGAAAATGATGCATTACTTATAGAGAAACAGCAATTTGAATAATTGAGGATTTCTTATCACAGACCGTGGAACACAGAAGGAAGTGCTGAAAGAAATTAAGTGTCAATCCAGAATTCTATATCCAGTGAAATTACCTTTCATCAAGGAATGCAAAATAAAGACATTCTTGAAAAGAGTAAAACTAAGAGAAAGCATTTCCAGCAGATCTACTCTGAAAGAACTGCCAAAGGAAGTTCTTCGGACAGAAGGGGAATGATACCAGAGGAAAATATGGAATTTCAAAGATTAAGGATGAGCAACAGAAATAGTAAATATCTGCGTAAACAGAATATCCTTCTCCTTGAGTTCTTTAAAATGATTTTTGAAAGCAAAAATCATAACATTATCTGATGGGATTTCCAATGTATGTAGATGTAATATATAGATGTAATACGTATGACAACTATAGCATAAAGAAGGGAGGACAAAAGAACAAATATGGTGGTCAGGTTTCTATACTGTATTTGAAGTGGTAAAAAGTTAATTCTATGTAGACTGAAAAGTTAAACATGTATTTGCAATCCCTATAGAAAACACTAAAAAACCTGGACAAGGAGATAGAGTAAAAAACCTCAGTAGGTAAGTTATAATGGAATACTAAAAAATATTCAAATAATCCAAAATGAGGCAGAAGACGAGAAATGAGAACAAAAAGAAGGAACAAACGGACAAAAAATGGTAGATCTAAATCCAAATATACAAATAATTACATTAAATATAAATGGTCTAAATACACCAGTCAAAATAAACTGCCAGATAGATAAAAAATTTTTTAAAAAGACCCAACTATATGCCGTCTGCAGGAAACCCACTTTAAATATAGTGCTATAGTTAGATTAAAAATAAAATGTTGGGAAAAGATATTCCATGCAAACACCAATCAAAAGAAAACTGGAATGGCAATATTAATATCGGACAAAGTATAAAGCAAAGAAAATCACTAGGGATAAAAGGGACACTACATAACAATAAAAGGGTCAATTTGCTTTATGAAGAAGATATAACAATACTAAATGTTCCTAACAACAGAGCCTCAAAATGTATAAAGGAAAAATGGATTGAACTGAAAAGAAAAATGGACAAATCCACAGTTATTGTTGAAGATGTCAACTCTTCTCTCAGTAATTGATAGAACAGGTACGGAGAAAATCATCAAGGATATAGAAGAACTAAACCACCACCAATCAATTGGATCTAATTGACATTTACAGAACATTTCACTCAACAAATACACCTTCTTTTCAAGCATACATAGAGAATTCACCAAGATGGACTATATCCTGAATCACAAAACAAATCTCAATACATTTAAAAGAACTGAAATTATACAAAGTATGTTCTCTGACCATAACAGAATTAAACTGGAAATTAATAACATAAAGATAAGTAGAAAACCTCCAAATGTTTAGAAATTAAACAACACACTGCCAAATAATCTGTGGGTCAAAGATAAAGCCTCAAGAGAAATTAGAAAATATTTTGAAGTAAGCAAAAATGAAAACACAACATATTAAAATTTGTGAGATGAAACTAAAGTAGTACTTAGAGATTTATTGCATCAAATACTTATATGAGAAATGTATAAACAAGAATGCCAGGAACTTCCCTGGTGGTCCAGTGGCTAAGACTCCATGCTCCCAATGCAGGGGGCCCCGGTTCGATTCCTGGTCAGGGAGCTAGATCCCACATGCCACAACTAAGAGTTTGCATGCCACAACTAAAGATCCCACGTGCCACAGCTAAGACCTGGTGCAGCCAAATAAATAAATATTTAAAAAAAAAAACAAGAATGCCAGATAAATGCTACCAAAAAGAAAGTAGGGGTGGTGAACTTAATATTAAATGAAACAGAATTCAAAGTTAAAGGCATTCACTAGGAAAAAGAAAGATGTTTTATTAAGATAATATCTAATAAAAATGACTATATGCTAGGCACTGTTCTAAGATACATTAACACATTTCATCCCTACAGTAGTCATATGACTTAGGTAATATTATTCTCCTCATCTTGCAGATGGAGAAACTGAGAACAGAGAAGTTAAGAAAGTGGTAGAACCAGTGCTTATGCTCTTAATTGCTATACTCCACTGAACAAAATTATGTTAACATTTGTTCATCTAACATCATATCTTAAAAAAAAAAAAGCTCAAAAACTATTAGAAATGCAAGGACAGAGTAATAAACCTAAAACCTTAGTGAGGGCTTCCTTGGTGGTGCAGTGGTTAAGAATCTGCCTGCCAATGCAGGGGACATGGGTTTGAGCCCTGGTCTGAGAAGATCCCATGAGAAGATACATGCCATGGAGGAACTAAGCCCAGGCGCCACAACTACTGAAGCCCGCACACCTAGAGCCCGTGCTCCGCAACAAGAGAAGCCACTGCAATGAGAAGCCCGCGCACCACAACAAAGAGTAACGCCCGCTCACCACAACTACAGAAAGCCTGTGCGCAGCAATGAAGACCCAACACAGCCAAAAATAAATAAATAAAACCTTAGTGAGTAGCTTTAATATACCTGTTTTAATAAGTCAAATATATCAAGTAAAAAAAGATAAGTATACAGAGGGTTAAAATTACATGCTTAATAAGATATATAATGGATACATAGATAAATTTTGTACCCAACAAATAAGAGAAAGCATTCAGTCTTTTTAAACACACATGGAACATTTACAAAAATTGACTCTCTGTTTATTAGGACACAAATCTTAACAAATTCCAGAAAGCAGAACATATAGAACTATTCTCTGAATAAAATACATAAATTAGAAACTAACCACAATGTACAGTCCAAAATTTATCTAATTAAAAATGTAAAAATACCTTTTTAAAATTATTCTTGGGGGACTTCCCTGGTGGCGCAGTGGATAAGACTCTGCGCTCCCAATGCAGGGGGCCCAGGTTTGATCCCTGGTCAGGGAACTAGATCCCACATGCATGCCGCAACTAAGACTTTGCATGCCACAACTAAGAGTTTGCACACCACAACTAAGAGTTCGCATGCTGCAACTAAGGAGCCCGCCTGCCGCAACTAAGACCAGATGCAACCAAATAAATAAATATTTTTAATAAAATAAAATAATTCTTGGATTAAAGAGGAACTTGAAACTGAAACAACCAGCTAATTAGAAATGGATACAAACTAGAGCAATATTTTGGGGATGTGTATGAAGTGATCCCCAGAGAAAAATTTATAGCTTTAAATGCATTCATTAGGAAACAATAAAGAATAACACAAAAAATAAAATGAAATAAAAACAAGAGGTCAATTCTATTTATGAAAATCAAGGCCAAAATCCCAAATAAAATATTAATAAAATGAATCCAGAGGTTTATCAAAAGATCAAAACACCATGACCAAGAAAGGCACATCCCACTACATCTAAGAATGGTGAGCATCATAGACCCTGCTACTGTCATTCACTACATTTATATTTTCAAGGAGAAAAACAGCAGGTTCTAAAAGGAAAATCTGTATGGCAAAAAAGCAAAGCAAAAGACAAATGACAAACCAGAAAAAAAATTCATAACTCACATTTCAAGATTAATTTCCTGAATATACGTATTCTTAGATATTAATTTTTTTAAATCAACAATAGAAAAAAATATGTGAAGGACGTGAAAAGTCAGTTCTCAGAAAAGGAAATGCAAATGGCTCTTACACATGCAAAAAACCCAAGTTTGATTCACTCATAACTAGAGAAATGCAAATTAAAAGTGTCCAGAGGGGGCTTCCCTCGTGGCTCAGTGGTTAAGAATCCACCTGCCGGGCTTCCCTGGTGGCGCAGTGGTTGAGAGTCCACCTGCCGATGAAGGGGACACGGGTTCGTGCCCCGGTCCGGGAAGATCCCACATGCCGCGGAGCGGCTGGGCCCGTGCACCATGGCCGCTGAGCCTGCGCGTCCGGAACCTGTGCTCCGCAACGGGAGAGGCCACAACAGTGAGAGGCCCGTGTACCACAAAAAAAAAAAAAAAAACAGCATCCGCCTGCCAACGCAGGGGACAGGGGTTCGAGCCCCGGTCCAGGAAGATCTCACATGCCATGGAGCAACTAAGCCCGTGTGCCACAACTACTGAGACTGCGTTCCCGCGAGCCACAATTCCTGAAGCCCACGCGCCACTACTGAAGCCCGCGCACCTAGAGCCCGTGCTCTGCAACAAGAGAAGCCACTGCAATGAGAAGCCATTTCTTGGTGCCATCCTGTGTGACGGGTTCTGGGACGGGGCGGGCCATGATGACAGGCCCCTAGGGAGTGCAGAGCCTGCCGGGGAATGCACAGTCGTCACAGATATCCAGTCACCTCATACAAGGGTACCCACCCGGATCGGCTTGCCCTCTCCTAGGCCCTCTCAGCCACTCTGGTCAGTCACTGTATTTTCTTTTTTCTCAGAACCCTTTCAGTAGAAGAGATATAAATTACATGAAATACTATGCACCCATTTTAAGTGCACAGTTTGATGTGTTTTGACAAACATACGTCCCTGTAAAACCATCACCCCAGTCAAAATAAAGAACATTTCCAGCACCCCAGAAAGCTTCCTCCTGCCCCCAGGTAACCACCGATCTGACTTCTGTCACCACAGCTTAGTTTCGCCTGTACTAGAATTTCACAAAAGTGGACTCATACGGTATCATCCTTTTGAGTCTGACTTTCTTCATTCAACATAATATCTGCCAAATGCATCCATGTTGCTACGTTTGTCAAAGATTTATTTCTTTTTATTGCTGAGAAGTACTCCACTGTATAAATGTCCCACAGTTAGTTTATCCCTTTACCTGCTGATGGACTGTGGGTGGTTTCCAGGGGGAGCTATTAAAAACAGGGCTGCTATAAACATCTTCCTACAAGCCTTTGTAAAGACATGTGCTTTCATTTCTCTTGGGTAAATACCTAGGAGTAGAATGGCTGGGTCATATGGTAGGTCTCTGTTTAACTTTTTAAGAAACTGCCATTAAGACAGGAATAAAGACAAAGACCTACTAGAGAACGGACTTGAGGATATGGGGAAGGGGAAGGGTAAGCTGTGACAAAGCGAGAGAGCGGCATGGACATATATACCCTACCAAACGTAAAATAGATAGCTAGTGGGAAGCAGCCGCATAGCACAGGGAGATCAGCTCGGTGCTTTGTGACCACCTAGAGGGGTGGGATGGGGGGGGGGAGACGCAAGAGGGAAGAGATATGGGAACATATGTATATGTATAACTGATTCACTTTGTTATAAGGCAGAAACTAACACACCATTGTAAAGCAATTATACTCCAATAAAGATGTAAAAAAAAAAAAAAAGAAAAGAAACTGTCGAACTGTCTTCCCAAGGGGTGGTAACAATTTCCACCCCGCCAGTGCTGTCTGAGAGTTCTGGTAGCTCCACGTCCTCACGAGCACTTACACAGCAGCGTCCCCTTTTACGAAGCCACTCTGATAGGTGTAGAGTACCATATGATTTCATGGTGGCTTTAATTCACATTCTTAGATGTCTAATGATATTGAACATCTTTCCACATGCTTCTTGGATGTTCATATATCTTTGTTGAATCGTCTGTTCAGATCTTTGGCCCATTCTTTAAATTGGCTTGTTTTCTTCTTCTTATTGAGTTACAGTTTTGAGGCATGTTTTACTTAACACAGATCAGAACCAGTTTATCCTCTGTTCTAATCTTCACCGGGCCTCCTCCCAGGGAATTTGGAGTAAAATCCAAACACCAAGGCCTGGTCCTCCACAATGTGGCTCCACCCCCTTGTCTGATTTGTCTTCTCCCCCAGCCCTTAGCTCAGTCCTTTCATCCACACAGGCTGCCTGGCTGCACTCTGAACCAGCCAGACATCTATTACCAGGAATCATCTTATTCAGGATTCTCTGGACATGCTTAGTGTTTAACCCACCCAGCCTCCCCGCAAACAAAGCTGGGGTTTCCCCGCATCCTGGGCTTCTAGCACTGCTGTAGAATGAATAAATAAATGAGTGAATGAATGTCTCTTACCTAGCTGGAAAGGTTGCAGAAGTCTCCTCTGAGAAAGTGACAATGCAGTATGATCACAGAAGAAAAGGAGGAGTTAATCAGATAACACGGTGGAGAAAGAGCATTCCAGGTAGAAGGATCAGCATGTACAAAGGCCCTGTGTCAAGAGGGAGCATGGAGGAGATAAGAAGCTCTATAGGTGGGAGAGACAGAGGAAAGGGTAGCAAGGGGCTGTTTTTACTCTCTATACCCAGACCCTGAGCAAGATGGAAGCTCCCAAGGTTTTTCCAGGTGAGGAGAATGGAGGTGACTGTGACTGATGATTTAAGCATCCCTCTGGCTGCCAAGAGAGGAAGCAGAGAGGCCTCCTAAAGACACCATCACAACAGTCCAGGAAGGAGACAGCAGTGGTCTGAGATCTAATGGAGAATGTGGTGATGAGATGTGGACAGAGATCTAAGAAAGCTTTAGGAGGCGAAGATGTGTGGGCCTTGGTGATAGATGGGGGGTGAAGGTGAGGGTGGGGTCAGGGAGAACGAGGCCAATCCCCAGGTCTCTGGCTCTTGGGGGTGGAAGGGCAGATGGCAGTGCCCTTGGCAGAGGCTCAGGCATAGTGAGAATGTCATGGGCTGGGTATTGGTCACACTGAACTCCAGACGCCCTGGAGACATGTGTGTGTTGTATAAGGGCTGGGGCTCCGAGGTCTCTATCTGGGAGTCCTCCTGGGATGAAGATGGGGGTGGTGCCGAACCCAGGGCTGGGGCAGACAACAAAGAGGCCGCAGGAGGCTGGGCTGGCCAAAGATGGGAGGGGTGGTCAGGGGAGAAAGAGAGAGGGAGTGGGGCAGGGAGCTGACAGTGGGGTGAAAGCCGCAGGAAGACAACAGAGAGGTCTCGCTGTTTGAAGGCCTAGGCTCCTGGATCCCCGACGCGAGCTAGGGCAGGAAGCTAGACTGGAGACAGCGAATGCAGACAATCTTCTGGGCAAGGAGAGATGGGTGGGAGCTCCGACGGGGGGCGGCAATAAAAAGGTCTCCAGCCGCCAGGACAAGGGTGAGGGGAGAATGCGGGGGTGAGCCTGAGGAAGCCCCAAGCCAGCATCACTGCCAGTTGGACCAGCGAGGGCCTAAGCAGCCCCGAAAGCCAAAGTCCGAGGGGGAGGAGGGGAGGGGAAGAGGAGGAAGGCGGGCGTAAGAGGCGAGAGAGGAGAGGAGCGGGGAGAGAGGAGAGGAGGGGGCAGGAGGGGGGAGGAGGGGAGAGGGAGGGAGGCGAAGAGAGGAGGAGAGGGCAGGAGAGGGCAAGAAGGGAGGAGGGGCGGAGCGCGGGCGGGGCGGGGCGCGGGCGGGGCGGGATGAGCCCCTGCGCCCAACTGGTCTGGCTCGATCCTCCTTCCGCACAGTCAGGGTTTCCGTTTCCCTCCTGTACGCAGAGTAAGGGATAGCGAGGCCGAGCCGCGGCCGCCGCCGCCATGTGGCCCCCAGACCCGGAGCCCGACCCAGACCGCGAGCCCGCCGGCCGCTCCCAGCCCCACGCGGCCCTTCCCGGGCTCCGCGCCCTCCTGCCGGCGCGCGCCTTCCTCTGTTCGCTCAAAGGCCGCCTCCTGCTGGCGGAGACGGTGAGTGCGGGCCCCTGGCCCCCTCCCGGCGGCGCGGAGACCCCTGCGGCAGCTCCCGCCTGCACCTCCCGGGCGTAGGGCTAGGGGCGCCGCCTTCTGTACGCCCGGGTCCTGGCGCCCCGCCCGGCCGGTGCCCCTCGCAGCCCCGCGAAGTTGGGCTGAGATCGGCAAACTTCCGCGGTTTGGGACGGGCTCGCTGAAGCTCAGCCGCGGGTCGGAGACGAGGCGGGAAACGCAGGGAAGCTTGGGGAGGAGGCCCCCGACGCGGCGGCCGGGCCCCTGGGAGCTCGGCCCAGCGCTGTGTGACCTCCGGCGCCTCCGCCCTCTCTGGGCCCCTGGGACGGGCTGCGTCCCCGCATCTTGTGGCCTCCATCGGGGGCACCCCGCTCCGCATAGCCTCTCGCCACGCCCGGGCCGGGCCTGGGAGGAATCGGCCGTTCGCGAACCCCAGGTCGTTTCTCTGCTCCCTGGCCCGCTTTCTTGGGCTCAGGGAGGACCGGCCGGGCCTCGAGCTGCAGGGCGGAAGCCAGAGTGGAGTCCAGCCAGCTGGGAGGGGGGACCCCCGGGATTGGGTGAGGCTCGGGCCACACAGTGGGGGGCGCGCAGGGAGCCCACCCCCACCCAGGCTGCTGAGGGGCGGCCCAGCGGGGTGACTTCATCCCCCTCCTCCCCTCCCTCGCTAGGATCCAGCCGTCCCGCCCCCGCTGAGCTCCTTCCTCCTTCCCGCACCCGCCCCCCACCCCAGGCCCGTCAAGAGGCCTTTGTCCTCGGGACACTCGGAAAACTCCTGCACTGTCAGCCTGTAGGGTTGGGGTTTGGTGCTGGGCCTCTGTGGAGGGAAGGGGAGGAAGAGGCCAAGCGGAGGGGAGGCGGGATAAGAGTGGAGCACTTGTTACTTAGATCTCCAGCAATTTGATAATCTGTCATTATTCCCACTTTGCAGACAAGAAAGCTGAGGCCCGAACCTCTAGGGGATTTGACATGGGTCAGTTGAGGGCCAGGGGACAGCAGGGATCAGAGAGAGGAGGGTTCTGCCGCAGCCTCTCCTTTGTACCACCCAGAGCTGATGGCAGGAGGCCGTCCAACCACCTCCTCTGCCTCTGGGGTCAGCCCAGAGGTCACCAGCCTGGCACCTGCCGGACTCCCAGATGAGGCATCACGGTCCAGGACTCGCAGCTCACACTCCAGGGAGTTGCCTCCTGGTTGGCCACGCAGCCCCACTTTGGAGATTGATGGGAGCCACTTTTTTGGAGAAGCCTTGAATCCACCATCCCCTGAGGGGACCCCAACCACACCCCACTCAGGCCCACCTCATGGGTGGGGGGGATGCTGGCCAGAGCCTAGAGGAGGCCCTCGGCAAAGCTGGGCGCCAAGAATCTAGGTCTAGGAGGATGAAGTGCGGAGGAGGGACGGAGGAGGAGTGGGCACTGAAGACGCAAGGGGAGCCACTGGAGGTCACTCCTGCCCCCTCAGGTCACCTCTGGCTGCCCCCAGGCCCAAGCAAGTGGGGAAGCTGACATGGGCAGGAAGGGGGAGGAAGTTGCCACCAGGAATCAGGGACTGAGGAAACAGAATCGAGAGAGGGATCCCCAGAATCAGGCTTTGGGGGTAGGGGACAGGAAAAGGAGGGACAGAACAGCCTTTGGCAGAGGAAGTAGAGGATAGGGCCAGGCCAGAGTCCTGTGGCCTTGCCTTCCTGGGAGGCCCTAGCAGCCTCTCAGCCCATCTCTACGCCTTAGTTTCCCATCTGTTCAAGTTGGGCTCAGCTACCTCCATTGTCATGTTCAGACCAGATACGGGTGCTCTTCAGCTCATTTGTCTGAAGCTACCACAGGGCCTCCTGTAGGGCATCTGGGTGTCATCTCCACATAGCCCCCTGGCCCACTCTGAGCTACTCAGCCATGGACCTGCTCAAACCCAGCCAGAGTGACCAAAACCAGGACAGATACAGGCCAGCAACCACAGGGCAGTGTTACTTAAGAACTCCAGATGTGGAGTCAGCCAAGCCAGGGTTCAAATTCTGATGCCCTCTTAGCTGTATGTCACTGAGCACACCACTTCATCTCCCTGAACCTCACTCTTCTCATCTGCAAAGTGGGCTGTGCACGGCGCCTGGTGCCTGGGTGGTGGTGAGGAGCTGAGGAGGCCCCACAAGCCTCAGCAGGCACTGGTCCAGTGAACAGCCCTGTCATCCCCGTCTGCTCTTCAGAGCACACGGGTCTGCCGGGGCCTCGGCATCCTCACGCATCGGTTGCCACCCACAGTGTGTGGACAGGGCTGCGGAAAACACTTTAATTCTTAATCAGTTCCTCATTACAGTTCACCCCACCTTTCACAAAGGCTGAACAAACGACGCAGCAGGGCGTGAAGTGTCAGGGTCACCACTCCCTCTCCTGGATGTTTTCGCCTTATTGTGAAAATTTGCAAATATACCAAGAAAAAACCCCATATACCCACCACCTAGATTATACTATTTGCTTTATCACATATCTATCTGTCCATCAAAACGTTTTATTTTTTGATGCATTCAAAGTAAATTGCAGACATCAGTACCTTTCAACTCTGAATACTTCAGCATGTATATCATTAACTAAAGCACCACATTTGTGTATTGTTTTTCAGGTAAATTTTTCATTCAAGCACAAATCTTGGGTGTAATTTTCTGAAACTGGCTACTGCTTAGTGGACTGCCTTTGAGACGGCTTGGGTTTGATTTTCCCGTTGGGCACCATCTGAGTTGGTGGATTCTGCCATAGAGCCTCTGGGGTGGGTGGGAGTGGCGCAGCCCCAGGAGGCAGCTTCCTGGGGGGCTGGACGCAGGAGAGGCTGGGGCTTCCTGACTGGGTCCCGGCAGGGAGCTGGCCTGAGGTCAGGATGCAGAGCCATGCCCAGAGGCACTGGGGGCAGCACGGGTGTGCGTCTGATAGAGTTCTAATCCTGCAGCTGCAGGACTGGGCAGGTCACTTCACCTGCTGGAGCCTCCTCTAGTCCTGCCTGCAGGGAGGGGCTGTGCACGGGCTCTGACTTCTCCCTCCGCCACCTCCCAGGGTCTCTCGTTCATCACCTTCGTCTGCTATGTAGCGTCCTCAGCATCCGCCTTCCTCACGGCGCCCCTGCTGGAGTTCCTGCTGGCCCTCTGCTTCCTCTTTGCTGATGCCATGCAGCTGAACGACAAGTGGCAGGGCTTGTGCTGGCCCATGATGGTGAGGGCTGGGGCCCCGGGAGGAAGGGGTTGACCGGCTGTCACGGAGAGTTGTGCATTTCGGCCCTCACCCTTTCTTCAATGCACTGGAGGGGGCGTTTGCAGTTGGTCGAGCCTGGTGGGTAGGCCTGGCCTCGGGTGATCCAGGCCCCACCGCACGGCAGCCACATGACCCAGGGCAGATTGCCCTGCCTCCAGGGCCTCCAGTGTCCCTCTGTGAGGCTACGAACCCCAGACAGCATCCTCCCCCCTCGCCATCAGGTGGCGCTGGTGTTCCCAACTGGGCCCATCGGCATGAGTCTTAGCCGCAGGAATTCTAGCCATTTCCACACGGGGCAGGGCAGGTTAACTGAGGACTTGCAGGGCTTACCCAGATCTCAGCCGCCTGACAACTTGTTTTATCACCTGGGAGGGCCCAGAACCCCATCCCGGACTTTGCTGTATGAAATGGGTAAGAGAGAAGGTACAGCAAAGGCTGCACTTGAACTCTGGTCTCCTGACTTCATACCCGGCATTCTTCCTGATGGGCTGCACCCGCTGTCCCCATTTTATGGACTGGTAGACAGAAACCATGATACATAAATGATCTGCCACAAGTATGTGGCAAAGCAAGGTCCGGGGCCAGATCTCCCTACTGGAGAGCCAGAGGGAGCAGTGACAAGATTTCCAACTTCTCCGTGCCCGCCAAACGAGGAAGTCTGCATCTGGGCCAAGCCACAGGGAGAGCTGCAGCCTGGTCCGTACCCTGTTGTCCACCTGGCAGAGGACGGCAGCCTACAGGGGGCCGCTGGGCAGGGGCAGGGTGGAGGTCGGGGGAGGACCAGGGAGAGCGGGAGTGCCGTGGACGCTGGACCTGGGGGCCGCGTGTGTCCAGGCTGCCAGGCCCATCCTCCTCTGACGGTGGGATTCCGGCCCTGTTCTTGGCACACAGTGCCCTTCTGAGCCCCTCTCTCCTGCCTCAGCTCCCAGCGGCCCCCTTCCCATGCTGTGCCCCACTCCAGGGAGCTCACGGCGCTGTGACCATGCCTCTCTCTCCCCAGGACTTCCTACGCTGTGTCACAGCGGCCCTCATCTACTTCGCCATCTCCATCACAGCTGTGGCCAAATACTCGGACGGAGCTTCCAAAGCAGCCGGAGTGAGTAGCCACTCTACCCCTGGGAGGGGGCGATGCCCAGTGATGCCCCACTCAAGTTCACCCCACTCCTAAGTGGGTGCCCCTCTTAGCTCCTTGGGCATATTCTGCCTCTGCCTAGGTACCTTGGACTTTGACGTGGATCTCAGCGACTCTACTGTCCTCTTATTGGAGATTTACTCTGCCCAGAGTTCGAAAAGGCGGTTTGCCAAACCAAGTTAACAGCTCGTTTTCCTATCTGTCATTAACGGGAGGGGTCTGTGTCCGCCAATCTGAGCTACTTATCCAAGCAGATAAAAACAAAGCTATGAGGATGGGGCAGCGGCTGCTCCCCCCGCATTCCCAGGCTCCCAGTTCCTGATGACGCGTCCCATCCTCCCTGTCCCCTGTATCCCACAGGTGTTTGGCTTCTTTGCCACCATCGTGTTTGCAATTGACTTCTACCTGATCTTTAACGATGTGGCCAAATTCCTCAAACAAGGGGACTCCGCAGATGAGACCGCAGCTGACAAGGCAGAAGGTAGGTAGCCACCCTGTGGGTCCCACCAGGGAACCCAGCGCATCACCTGGAACGGTTGATGCAGGGGCCCTGCTCTCCCCTGGGGACACTCGGCTAGTTTGAGGCTGGAGTAAGAGCGTTTCCTCTCTCCCCATGGGCAGGAAGTGTTTTCACAGCCTGGTTCTCCTATCCCTTCATGCGGCACTGATGATAAAGCCGGTCGGTCCCCTCTGGGGAGCACAGGATTCCCCAGGGCCTCAGCCTTTCCAGGAAGGGCAAGCTGAGGGCACGCCCGGCACCTCCTCCTCATGAAACCTTCCCTGACGAGCCCCCAGGGTGGCCAGTCACTCGCCTTCAACTCCCTGGACGCCATCCACTGGGCTGCAGCGTGGCCGCCTGTCCCACAGCAGCGCCCCTGCTCCCCAGTCTCGCCTGCCCCCAGCTTAAGGGCCAGCGAACCAAGCTCTCGTGCTTATCCGCAGCACCCAGGCAAACACAGTCAAGCTCGGGCTTGTTTCACTTCTTAGATCCAAAGAAAGTGCCACAGACTCTTTGGTCCCTCAAGCCATCCTTCAGCTCAGAATGGCTGTTGTGCCATTACCTGATTTAAAAAACAAAAACAAAAAACCCCCTGCAAGTTAGATGGCTGGTTTTTCCATCCGTGACAGCAGCCATACCAACGTGACACATCCTCGGGGTGCATGTGCCCAGCTGGAGGCCCTACAGGGGTGCATCCAAGCTCAAGCTGGTTTGGAGCTTGTGATCTCCCTCAGGCCTTCCTCAGTCACAGCCCAGGGCTCTCCTGCCTGGGGAGGCCACCAGATGAGGTGGAGGTCCCTGCCCAGGGGGCAGGAGTTACAGGGGCGGTGGAGGCTCCAGCACAGAAATGCTGGGAAGCGCAGGAGCTGACCTGGGACGGAGGGCCCAGGCCATTTACTTGCCCCTTCCTCTCCACACCCCCAGGCAGGCTTTAAATGGAGAGGCAGATGTCAGCTCCCTGCAACTGAGTAAATCGGATGTTTGGCTCAGCACCAAACTCCCCCAGCCTGGTGTCCCATGATCCCTCGCGGCCCTTCTGTCAGCCTCTGTTGACCCAAACACCTACAGAGGCTGCCATATGCTGGGCCCTAGGGATGTGCAGATGGGCACGGCCAACTACCTGCCCTCAGGGAATTCAGCCCAGACAGGAATTAGATCCAGAGACAAAGTGGTGATGTACACACACGGCACAAGCGGGGCACGAGGAGCCCAGAGTAGATGTCAACCGTAACAGCACAACGAGAGCTAACAGAGGTAGGGATGAAGCAGCTGAGGGAGCACCCACGCTATGTGCCAGCTAGGAGGCTGTGGAGGTGACCCCATTGCTGGGTTTTGATGGATGTATAGGAGTGTGCAGGCAGAAAAAATGGGACAGGTGGAGGGAAGACAACAGAGTATAAAGGGCAGGTGAGGTGTTTCTCTGGAACAGGTGGTCGTGTCCAGTGAGGATCAGCAGTGACATGTGGCTGGACAGAAAGACAAGGGGGGGCTTTTGAGGGGCCTGTAGGCCCCGCCTTGGAGTTGGCATCTCTCCACTGAGTGCCTGCTGTCCCCAGGCAAGTGACATCGAAAATCCTGGGGCAGGGGCGACTGAAGCTATGAAATGGCTAAAAAGAAGCTTCCTGATTTTCCAGTATGTTTTAGTTTCTTAGGCAATAGCTAGCCCCATTTTGACCTGCTGAACTGCGGGTTGGGGGGCAGATATACAACCCTGACACCTCCAGGTAAGAACAGCCCAGGCAGATTTGGGAGGGCCTGGAGCCCCAGAGCAAGGGGCATCTGGGCTCCCCACCTCCATTCGACTGCACCCGGAGACTCCCAAGCACTCGATGGTCCTCGCGCCAAGCAGACGCCACCCACGGCACCATCAGCTGCAGGAGCGGCCTGAGCCCCGGGTCCCAGCTGACAGTGCCTCCCCGGAGATGGCTCCCAGGCACCGCTGGCCCCGAAACTCCTGCCAAGCATCCTCTTTGCTTTCCTTTCAGAAGAGAATTCCGACTCTGACTCCGACTGAAGACCCGACCTGCCCTGGCAGCCTGAGCCACGCAGGCCTCCGCTCCTGCACCTCCTGACCATGCTGGCCGGAGTGTGGCCAGGGGACCGTGCATGTTGGGAGGGAGGCTGTGACTTCTCGCACAGCAGCGGGAGTTGCTGACGGAACAGGCCTCCTCACAGCCCCAGGGTGACGTTCCTGAGCCTGGCATACATGATGACACCCCTTGGCTTAGCACTCTCCAGCCTTTCTTTTCGTAAGGGCATCGTTCCGCCTCTTCTCATTTCTGTCCCACAGACCTTAAGCCCTTGAACCTCTGACAAAAATAAGCACAAAGCAGATAGAGCCTTGTTATACCATTGCAGGAAGCACTTTGGGCTGTGGTGAGTGCGGGGGAAAGACAAGACAGAAACCGGCGGAGGGCCATCCCTGGGCCCCAGCGGCTTCTGTCTGCATCTGGTGCCCCTGCTCACGGCAGGCACTTTGTCGAGAACGACGCTTCCAAGATTCTTTTGTTCAAGGAGCAACAGTTCCCTCTTCATTCTTTTTTTTTTTTTTTTTTTTTTTGCGTTACGCGGGCCTCTCACTGTTGTGGCCTCTCCCGTTGCGGAGCACAGGCTCCGGACACACAGGCTCAGCGGCCATGGCTCACGGGCCCAGCCGCTCTGCAGCATGTGGGATCTTCCCGGACTGGGGCACGAACCCGCGTCCCCTGCATCGGCAGGCGGACTCTCAACCACTGCGCCGCCGGGGAAGTCCCCCTCTTCATTCTTGAAGCAGGGAGAAAAGTGGCCTTTGCTGTATGATCTAGGAGAGAGTGGGTCCCAGTGCCCATGAGTGATACTTTACACCCTTGGAGACCATATCTTCTTCAGATGACATGCCTATTCTGGGTCTAAGACTGTTTCAAGAAGAGCTCGTAGACTAGCTTACCAGGTCCAAGAGATCGAGGGCTCCAAACGACGAAGTGGCAGTGACAGCCCCCAGGGCAGCTGGGCAGGCCCAGCCAAACCCTGTCTTTCCTTGGGCCGTCAGCAGGCCAGAGGCTCTCGGGCCCTCAGGACAATGTGCTTCTGAACACCTGACCCTCACGAGGGGCGAGACGTGCCTTCTGTGTTCACCTAAGGACCTTATGCTGTGCATGTATCTTCAATGGGATTTTGTAACTTTATAATTTTTTTTTTTTTTTTTTTTACACAAAAGCAGCTTCTTAAATGGCATTTCCTGTGACCCAAGAGGCCTTGTGAGTGAGCCAGAGTTCTGGACCCATGTTTTGGACATTTGTAATCTCTGTTCTTCTCTTGCATGTGAATCTCCTACCCTGAAAAAAGCCATAATGGATTAAATCAGACTGACTTCCTGCTTGGAGTGTGTGTGTTTGAAAAAAACCTCACACACCCGGAGCAACGCTGCTGGGCATCATGCGTCAGCACAGGGTGGTCCCACGCGCCGTGTGGATCCTGGCAGCTCCAGGTTACAGCAGTGATGCACGCGCACTTGTTCCCCGCCAGGCCCCCGCTAGGCGTCGGCACGTTTACTCTACCCCTCACACAATCCTCTTTCACAGTTCAGGAAACTGATGGAAGGTTCGGTGACTTGCCCAGGTCCTCACAAGAGGCCCAGGGTCTCACCCACGCATCAGGCTCACGTCTCGTGGTAAGTCAGCGCTTTGGCCCTGGCGATGGAAAAGGATCGAGGCATTCTGCCCCAACTTTCACACACAGTGTGTTCTGAAAACACGTATGAAAGTCGACTGTGCAGAAGCCAACGGGCCTGTGGGTGTGGCCCCACCTCACCAGGCCCAGCCAGGACCAGCCAAGCCGCCTGTGGACAGCGACACTGCGGAGTCCTCACCCCCAACCGTGGCTGCGTTCAACCCCCGCCCTACGGGCGTGTTTCAGGATCCGGGCCACAGCCTTTGAAGGGGCGGGAGGCAAGGCAGAGCGAAGAAAGAGATGACACTGTTTTTACATGTCCGTTTATTAAACAAGAACTCCTTCATGACAATTTAATACAGTATTTATTAGTGATTAGTGTTGAGAAAATTATTTCCCTCTACATACAAAAATACAGATTTGAACACTATGAAAACAATCAGGACAAGTACCGTGAAAAATTGGTCCTTCAAAAGAAATAAAGAGGGAAAACTGAGGGCAGCACGAGGCTTTGTCTGCTGTCAGGGACAAACCAACAGGAGCAAAAGCTTTGGGGCCCCCAAACCACTCCAAATGAATAGAGTCAAACGTGGGAGCCTGTGGGAGCCGGGTGGTGCCCACCCCAGGGCATCCACACCAGCTTCAAAAGCCAGGATGGGAGCTCTGACCTACCAACAGCGTAAACCAAAGTTTGCCAAACAGGCGTCACCTCAGGGCGCCCCGCAGCTGTGTCTACACTGTTAAAGGAAATAGACTTTTAAGAAGCAAAGTGTAGTAGTTGTTAAATTAACATTGCCCCTCTCCCAAGTATCACTGGGCCAAGTACCGAGTAATCACATGGGAATTATCAGCCATCTGACTCGACTTCCTTTGTTAGAAAATGACACATTCCGACCCTTCAAAGCGACGCACACACACACACAAGAGCTACAGTTTTATGTTTTAATAAATCCATTCCTTCATTTTAAATGGGCTCAGCGAGTTTACTCAAGACTTTTCTTGACCAGACATAACTCAGTCCTGCAGGGGTGGGAAAGCAAAAAGAGCAGCCAGCACGTCCTCTGTGTCTTAATTTCATCAAGCTCGTCACAGCAGGGAATCTATTATGTTTGGGCGGGAAACCAGGAAGGGCCACGGAACCTACCCAGGGCATCCACAAACCAATCTGAGATCCGAGTGGAAGGTGAGCCTGAGACCAGCAGAGATTCCCCCCCGCCCCCCAGCACGTCTCACGCAGGCAGAGGGAGGCTGGCCAAGGCGGAGGACGGCGGCCTGAGCTGATCTGGAAGACAGACACCAGCCAGAGAAAGGGCTTTTTTCACCGTTTTAGACCCAAAGAAGGGGAAGTCAGAGCACCGAGAATGTTCTGTTCTTTTTTTATGGAACCACTTTCCTCTTACTGTTTGAGATGAGCAGTGGCTGTTCAAACTGAGAAAGGGGTTAAAAAATGCCAAATGTAGTTATACTGATTAATCACTATTTCACAGAAATATATTCTTACTCTCAGACTGTTTAAATAAGCAGAAACGAGATGTTGGGGAGAAAGCAGCAGAAAACAAGACAGGAAAAGCCGGGGGGTTGGGGTATTTTTTCTTTCTTCTTTTTTAAGATATATAATGAAGTTTAAAGGGAAAACGACCAAACCTCAAAACCAACATTGCTGGAAGCAATATTAAAAGGACACAATCTAGAATCATGCTACAAAAATAGTGTTATCTTGTTTAACTAAATGTACATCTTTTTTTTTTCAATTCCATGATTGACAAAGAGTGTTCATGTGACTGACACACGGAAGGCACCAAAGGTGAAGTGATTATTATTTGTCTTAAAATATACAAAGACATAATTACCTACTTTGGGAAAAGAAAAAATACAGTCATACCTGTAATAAATAGTTAAGTGTTTTTGCCACGGGTTCCTGAACCCCTACAAATTTCAACATATACAAATAATTTCGACCCCTAGCATTCTTTTAGAGGAAACTACATCAGAATCAAGTTATGAAAAGCACTGGTTTTATCCACATACGTCAGTTTCATCATGAGGCAGGATTTGAAAACTCGGTTTTAAACGGGTTACGGAGTGACAGTTGGAAGCAGGCGAGAGGCCTTAGCGGCCTGGGCCAGTCCCGGGAGGCGGCACAGGCATCCTGCCCTCCCGCTCCCCCAGGAACCCTTGGACCAGCCAGTTCTCCCTCCAAGCACTGAGTATCTGCCTTCCTCACATCTGCAGAAAGGAGAACAGAGTTGAAACTTGCAAAATCAATTGTGGAACACGCAGGAAAGCAAAACGGCCCACGAAGGGAAGCAGACAGACCCGGCCCTGCCTACGTGGACACCAGGCCCCCATGCTGTCCTCGTTTCCTGACCGTCCCTTCAGGTGGCTTTCCTGATAAAAGGGGTGCTTCCTACCGGGTTTCAGCAGTGTCCTCCAAAGACGACTCAGATTGGATAGTTCCAGGCTATTACTGAAACCCGTACAAACCACTGTCAGATCAACTGTGTCACGCGTTCTCTCCTCTGAGGTGCAGTTATGAACAGAAACTTTGGGCCTCTCCCTAATCCCACCAACAAAGCTGATTAAGGTCATTTGAGACAAGTTCCTACTCTAAATTAGAACCATGAAAGTTCTGATGTAGCTCACTAGAGTCCAGGCTATTAACCCCTTAATGAAGGCTCTCGGCCTTGTGTAGAATGCATCCCAAAGAAAACACAACACTCCAGGGTGTCTAGATAGCAAGTCACCCAAATTAAAGTCTTGGCATAAAAACTAGACAACAAACTAACCCTGTGAAAAAGATAGACGATTCAAGGATCCATAAACTAAACTTTATTCTAGGCAAGTTGCCACTGATTTACTCAGCGGACTTACGGGTAATTTTTTTTCTTTACTTTTAGGTTTATAGAATAATAAAAACTAGAAAGGAAAAAATAAATCCCCAAGGTTGAGACATTATATCCAAATGGAAAAAGAATCTAGACCAAACGAAGGGAAACTATATCAGAACCCACCCCTCTGTGTCAAGCCTAAAAGTATATAAATGCCATTTACTGGTGTGAAGAAAAGTTAAACAAACATTCAACTTTGAGAAGAAAATTCTTCTAGATCTAACAGATATCGAGGGTATTTTCTTTCAGAGACAGTTTCTAAATAAAAGAAATGTAAAGAGCCAGATATTTCAAATTACCTTCTCAGCCAGACAGTTATGATTTCAGAGATATCTGCTGAGAAGAGAAGAAACAGGAGATTTTATAAAGAGCCAGGAGCGTTTACAAAGCTCACGGCAGGCGGTGTTAGGCCTGCGTCCTCTCTCAGGGGCACCCAAATCAGAATCCGAGTCACCTGTCCACACCTGTGAGTCCCCAAACTCACACTAAGAGCCCGGCGCCAAGGCACGCTGTTCCCCACGCTGGCTCCTGCTCTCAGGTGGGCTCCAGAACACAAGACCTCGCTTTTCCAAAGAGGGCAGGAAGTACCCTGGGTGGGTAACCATGTCCAGTGCTCTTGACAGGCCCACGGCAGACATTCTGAGCCTCCCCCTCCTCCCTCTCCCCTCCCAGACCCGCCCCTGCTCCCACTTCATCGGCTGTCGCCCAGCTGGTCCTGGGAATGGTTGCTGATGAAATAAGAGGGAGCCCCTGAGTTCTGCGAACTTCACGAGGAGCCAGAAAACTGTCTGGAGACCTCACACGCTAATGGCAGTCGCTGGAGCAGGAAGCAACTTTTTATTTCCCTTGAGACAGTCAATCGGCAGCAGCCTAGAGGGTGTTTTCACCTTTTGCTACCTGTGTAATGTCATATTTTCCTGTAAACCAGAGGTGGAGAAAATGAAAATCTGGCAGTGGCACGAAGACTTCATGGTTGCTTTGTTTTGAACATGGATGGCACAACGGGACCCACTTCAGTCATCACGGCCTCCCAGAATCACTGCAGGGGCCACACGTTGTCTCCACACTTTATTCATCCATTAGGACAGATTCTAAGAACGACCCACAGAACATCTTGTACAGCCCGAGATTAGGAGCTTGGTCCGCCTCTTAAACACGTGGGTTTCTCCCCAAACAGCACATGCGAGTCAACAAGAAAAGGTGAGCTTGGGCCACACACACATGAAACTGGAAGGGGATATTCAAGGGTCATTTGCTGCAAGCAAGAATTCACGTACACGTGCACACAAAAGGGTTAGTGCTTCATCTCCTCAGAGGCCGTATGTGGCTTAACCCAAGATTGAATCACTAAGAAAGCTTCGAAGAAAGGCAGATGAAACTGCAAACTTTAAAAGAGTAGGAAAGTTTTCAACTGAGTCACAAAGCTCTCTGCAGAAGCATCCGACACAGGGTGGGGTCGGACACACTCCATGCCTGCCCATGGGCATGAGCCTTTAGCCAAAGGGCAGTGATGGTGCCCAAAGGGCAGGGGGTGGCATCCACCTTCCAGAGCCGAGCCCTCAGAACCAGGCTGTGTCCTTGGCTTCCCTGGGGCCAGGCCGGGCTTCATCCACACTGGCACTTCGGTTCAAGTTGCCATGGAAGACATGGCCATTGGGACTGGGCAGGCTACTACATTCTTGCCTTTCTGTGGACAAAGGGAATCTCTTGGACGACTGTTGTTGTAGAGTGAAAATCTATTTTCTTTGCTTTAAATCGAACTTCTGTTGTGAGATTTTAATCTGTAACTGGCTTTGTCTTTCCCTGGCTTTATATGGAGCCAACAAGTATCTTTAGGCTCTCGTGATTAGAATCTCCCTGTATGAAAGGGGAAAGGTACTTCCCCCCGCCCCACCCCATGCCTTCAGCAGTGTGAAGGGAGGCTAAAGGAGAATCAGAGGAAAGAAAAAATACCGCATCGACCAAACTGATGCCAGGATAAACTTTCTCTGAAGACTTCAGTGTTTGCATCCATCTAAAACCACCAGAGTTTCCACCAAATGCTTGAGGGTTTCAACCATCCAGCCTCCAGGAACAAATTCAAACATACACAAGTCTGGCACCAACTATGAAAGCCAATATCATCCCACCAGAAAACTGAGAAACACTAAGATTGCCTCAGCCTCAAAAATGCCCCAAACCAAACTGACATGGGTCCATATTGGAACTGTTAAATGCAAAAATAAGCTTCCTTCAGTCTGCAAAAAAACAGTCCTTTTAAGCCCCCCAAATCTAGATTGTCTTGTTTGTACACACAGACAACATATGGAAAATGCAGGCGCCTTTCCATTCACACTGGACAACCATATTCCTTCCTTCTCACCACACTGCCACACGTGACAGGACTTATGACTCTGCATCACACCAATTTGCATACCTGGCCACTTCCGGTTGTAGTGGGAGCTTCTTAAATATAAAGAAATATATTTACAAAAACCATGGGAGAGTCTCATGGCACAAAGGACATTAAATAGTTACAGGGGAATAAATAATTCCAAGATTCTAACACTAAGATGCAAATTATTCAATAATTCCTAAGTGGCCTATGGCACAAGGTGTCACCACTTCTTATCATCTATCAGCGTTTACAACTGCCATGGGCTTCAGAACCGTTCCTTGCAGCTGACAACACATCCTCAGGAGGCCAATAGGCTCCTTTCAACCAGATGATAAACTGGTTTTACTGAAGTGACTTGGGAAAATTTGGGCAACAACCCTGCCTGAACAGTCTTCTATTTTTCAATCTCACTTCAAAGGCGGCTTTTTTATTGAGGCCAAGTAACATGAGTCCCAGCAGGAGGTTTCTGATACAGTTCAGGGTGGTCCTTCTAAGTGGGCCCCATTTAATGCAAGGCTGAGTCTTTGTGACCCTGTTTTTAAATGGAACTCTCAAAGGGAGATAAGCCCCATTTTGACTAAGCATATACACTCAACAAATGCAAAATAAATATATAAAATGAACAGATAAAATCCAGATGTCATAATCTCCTCAAAAATCACTACACATAATAGGTACGGAGTTTGTGAAGCATGGTTTGTACTGCCTCACAACATCCATGGGAAGAGGGCTCCGTCAGACCCGCTGTGACCAGGCCTGGCTGCCCTCTGCGGGAACAGAGGGAGGGGAATTACCGCCTGATGAGCTGGGTCTGCACCTGCAGCCCAAGGCCCCTGAGCAGACCAGGGGTTTGAACCGGTGACCTGGGTCACGGCCCTGGAAAGGAACTGCGGCAGAACTGGGATTGTATGGGATGTTCAGTTCAGGGAGCCCTAACCCCGACCCTTCAGAGACAGCACAGTACCATTTCCTGCGGAATCCCCAGCCAAGCAGCGCTACCTGATCAATCCACCCGCGCGGGGAAATGAGACGCTGCTCTGCTATGCAGAACGTAATGCCATGTGTGCACAGCTGGACATTTCTCACACAGGCTCTGCTCGCCCCACCCCCAGACCCAGACCCTCTCTCTTGTTACACCGCACGCTGCTGAAGCTGTAAACACTCACTAGGACAAGATCCTGGGGACTCTCCACGTTAATGCAAAATCTTCCCACCAGCAGTAAGCGTTTTTTTCCTCGGTCAGGGAGAAACACAAAATATTAGAGCTAGAGTGAGGTTTGTAAACATTAAAAACAGTTCAGAGTGAAAACCTGACACGTTAAAACAATTTTTCCATAAAAGATACAATTAGTCTCCAACAGAAAAAAAATAAAAAACTACAGCATCGTAGGGGCTCATTTAACTCAGTCACCACAATAATCGTCACTTTATCGAGAATCAGTTCAAAACCTTACATAACTGGAACTTTCCCCTACAGATCCCAAGATCGACATTCATGGTTACGACCCTGAGGCACAGGGACGACCGTTCCTCTGAAACATCAGTGAAAGGGTGTGTCATGGTGCAGATTCAAGTATTTTCAAATCCTAGACAGATCTACTCAGAATCACTCTAGAACTCTTCTCAGGCATTTGAAAATCAGTGCACACCCCTAAAACAGAGGTGTGTCCCCACCTGTGGTCCATGATGCCAGCAAATGGGCAAGGGTTCGGGCTGGGGGAATGGACTGTATTTCTTTCGTGGCTTTTACCTGGGAAGGTAAAACGACAGAGAATCTGCAGTCCAGCCTCAAAGTATTCAGGAAAGGGAGGAAACTGGAAAAAAGATGGTCCCCACATTCCTGGAGGAGAATCTGAGATTCAGGGAGGTGATTCATTTGAGGAAGCATCAAGGGATTTCTCAGCAGGGTAGGAAACAAATGGTGACCCTCCCACAGGTCAGCAGTGCCACGGCGCTGTGCCAAGAGGATGCCAGCTTTTTCCACCCGCCTCAAACCCCAGACCCAGCGAAAAGCTCCTCCAGCACACCCACCGCCAAGACCCTCAGTGTCTCACGTGGCTTTCCAGGCTTGTGCTGGTGTCTCGATGCCCCGGGCATGGAAAACAACGGGGAGAGGGGGATCCTGGCAGCGAGACTAAAGCTGACCTGGGGCAGCTATGGGAGCTGCCCCGGAATCACTGCTCACCGACTGTTCCAACCATGTACCTTCATTCCTTGATTTTCCCCCCCCACTCCTAGCAGCCCCCATTTAATCCAAAGTCCTGACTTGTCACAAATACATATGACAGGTGGCTCAGAGTCAGACGTGAAGCCTGTGCTCAGGGACAGTGAAGTGGACATGGCAGCCTGTGAGGCCAGCGGCTCCCAGGGCCACCAAACCAGAGGATCTGGGGACCTGTCCCGCCCACCTCTTTCTGAACAGCTGGGCACGGGACTCCCTGCCTCAGGCACCCGCCACCAGGGCCACTGTGAAAACCCTTTCCCAAAATGAACTTTTACCGAGGAGGACAAAATTCAACTTAGTCACATGAAAATCTGACGTGATGAGGGACAGAAAAACTTGATTGAAAGGACGGGCATGAGGAGCAGAGGGAAGAGGACTCTGGCGCGTCCTCACGTGTCCAGACGCTGGATCTCGGGCCGGCTGTCCACGTCTCTGGACTCCGTGCGGGCGCGGATGTAGTCACTGGCACTCTGCTGGCGGAGGCTGACTCTCCACTTCTGCGCCGCCAGGAACGCGCTCACCGCGTGCGCCGCGGTTGCCAAGAAGCCAAATATCTACGAGACACAAACCCAGTTAGTCCACGGGCACGTCAGCCGTCTGAGGGGTCTCTGGGCAGCTTACAATGAGCCGAGCTGCAGCAGCTCTCCCAGCTCTAACCCCAACACGCAGCCCCGCTGAATGTTCAGCTTGTCATGGCCAAGTTCATAGTCGTGTGACCCACAGAAAGGCAGCCTAAGGTCTCTTTTGAAGCAATTAGTCTCCAACAGAAGTGGTTCTACAAGGAAACAGATCACAGAAGTGCCTCTTTTACAGACCTTCATGACACTGGTGCTCGGAGGAAAATACAATGTAGATGAAACATCATGAGATGAAAAATCAGGGTCTCGCTGCGTGAGCCCCAAATCAAACCGCAAGACCTGACGTTCCAAATCACAGCGCCCAGCCCCCACCTGCTATCCAGCTGCCACTCACCTGGGCAGCTCTGAGTGGGCAGCTCCAGGGTGAGAAGCAGTGGAGTTTTAATGATAAGATCATGACTGATAAATCTACTGACTAAAACCTTGGAGAGCTAACAGTTTAGCATTTTTAATAAACCTTTTAACCATCCCCCCCAATTACAAAAGTGCTACATATTCTTTGCAAATACAGAATAAGGAAATGCAGAACACAGAGGGAGAAAGTCTTACATTGTCTGGCCCCATCCTCCCTAACCCCACCCCGACGGCATGCATCTGCTTCATTAACACCCCATCTCGGCAGGGAAGGCCCTTAAAAGCAACACCACTAACAGACATCCAGGGCCCCATTGGGAAGAGACTAAAGCAGGAGTTCTCAAACCTGAGTGTGCATCTGAGAGCTTGTTAAAACACATTTCTGACTCGGCAGCTCTGGGGGAGGCTGAGAAGGGCATTTCTAACACGTTCTCGGGTGATGCTGAGGCTGCTGTTCCAGGGACCACACTTTAAGAACCGCAGCACTGAAGGAACTGGGACCTCCGCTGGCCCAGTAACGGTATCATTAGCAAAGAAAAAGCTAAAGGAGAAGGAGTAGGACACAGGCCAGGGGACCAGAGGAGCAAGTCACAGAAAGTGCACAAATCAGCTCTGTTTCAGCCCGCTGAGTTCACTTACCACGGCAGCAATTTCTGCTCCGGTTTTGTGGTTTAAAGCAGCCAGTACAATGGAAGCGATAAAGAAAAAGAAAGTGCTGAGTCCAGTGTTGACCAAATCCTAAAGAATAAGACAAAACAAAATCACTTGAAAAGAAGCACTTCATGCCTTGCCCTAAAAGCACTGAAGAACTTTCAAAGTAAAAAGCACAACACCCCGCCTCTCTGCTGCCTCCATATTTTAGTCTTGATGGCCCACGGGTATTGGTCACACAGAGGAAGGCAAAGAGGATAACAGTTAATGATGCTATTTGATAAATCACCACAGCAAAATCCACATTTTAACCAACCACGTCATGTTACCATCTCTTTTTTTATTTTTTATATTTTTTTAGAAGATGTTAGGGGTAGGAGTTTATTAATTAATTTATTTTTGCTGTGTTGCGTCTTCGTTTCTGTGTGAGGGCTTTCTCTAGTTGTGGCAAGCGGGGGCCACTCTTCATCGCGGTGCGCGGGCCTCTCGCTATGGCGGCCTCTCGTTGCGGAGCACAGGCTCCAGACGCGCGGGCTCAGTAGCTGTGGCTCACGGGCCTAGTTGCTCCGCGGCATGTGGGATCCTCCCAGACCAGGGCATGAACCCGTGTCCCCTGCATTAGCAGGCAGATTCTCAACCATTGCACCACCAGGGAAGCCCATGTTACCATTTCTTGATGACCTATTATGGAATCCAAACTGCTAACCCACAAGGACACGCACACTAATTACCCAAAACACATTCAGATCCTCTTGGCATGGATAAGAATGGCCTGAAACTGCTAAGCTTCTTGCAAAGCAAATCAGGTTACAAATCCAACGCTTCGAAGATTTAACTCCTGTCTTACTTGTCGAGAGGAACATAGCACAGTGATTAAGGGTCACAGACAGATGAGGGTCCTAACTGACCATGACTGTAGACAAGCCACTTTGTCTCTCTGTGTCTTATATGGGCACAGCCTCCCACCCCACCCCCCGGAGGTGTTTTAAGGATTGGGTGGAAGAGCACATGTGAAGAGCCGAGCATCGTGCCCGGCCCACGGGTAGGGTTCCCTGCACATCTATTGTTACTTCTGATATTACTACCTGGGCATTAGGCCCCCCACAAACTGGGCCATACCAGAGCGCCCCTATGACCTCTACAGGGAAAGAGAATCCAGGCAAAATCCCCAACTGCTTAAGTGCCAGGTTGACTGTGCCATCAATACCAGGTGAGTCCTCCTGGCTGGAGGACTAGCCATATCCTCTTTAAAGATGGCAAAAGGCAGCATTCACATCATAACAGTCCTGAGCCTGTGCAGCGGGACCCTCCATGCACACACATGCTCCTGGCCAGCGCTTCTGCACCGGCTCACAGAGAGCAGCAAAGTACTGACTACAAACTCTATTCAGAAATGTCTGCCAGCAGGGCAGTTTTCAGTGGTGACCAGTGTGAAGCCACAGCAAATTTTTCACAGATTCAAATCAGCGAGTGTTTACTTACACCCAACTCTTGGTAAAGAAAAATATAGGGATATTATACGGATAAAGAAAAATATAAAATGTACTTTCCAAACCAAAGACTATTCAGAAATGGAAAATGTTTTATGATAAAACGCTGAGGCTGAACATCAAACAAAACAGTATGTACATTAATGGTGACAATATAAAAATATAAATGTGGTAAAGGGCAAATAGGTACTAAAGACTTTGAAGAGGTTCATGCTGTCTATGAATTCCACATTTGGAAATTCATCTTAAATATCATGCTAGCACAAAAAGGTCTAAGCACAAGGATGTTCATCATACTATTTTAAACAGCAAAAAACTGAAGGCAAACAAAATGCTTAAGAATCAGTGATTTGTTGAATAAAATGGTATTTCCATAACAGAGCACTATGCAGTCATTAAAAATAATGATATAGTTTTATATTTAAAATGGAAGATGCTCAAGATAGTTTAAATGGAAAAGCATGACTTTAATGGTTCCATTTTTCTGCACTCACATATCACAACGTACATGTACATGTGAAAGACAGTCTAGGGAAAATATTCTAGAAGATTACACCCACATATTACAAATGGTTACCCCTGGATGGGTGCTATCACATATGATTTTATAACAGCTTTCTTGAGATATAATTCACCACAATCTAGTTTTAGAACATTTTTAGCACCTCCAAAACAAACCTCATATTCATTAGCAGTTAATTTTTTTTTTTTTTTTTTTTTTTTGTGGTATGCGGGCCTCTCACTGTTGTGGCCTCTCCCGTTGCGGAGCACAGGCTCCGGACACGGAGGCTCAGCGGCCATGGCTCACGGGCCCAGCCGCTCCGCGGCATGTGGGATCTTCCCGGACCGGGGCACGAACCCGTGTCCCCTGCATCGGCAGGCGGACTCTCAACCACCGCGCCACCAGGGAAGCCCACTTACAAGCTTTTATGTAGACATATGTTTTCATTTCTCTTGGGTCATCACATGATTTTATTTTTCCTTTATTATCTGTATCTTCCACTTTTTCTATAACAAACACTTACTACTTGCACAGTTTAAAAGGCTTAAAACTGGAATACTGCAAAAGTTAGTTAGCATCAATATCTTGAGTTCCTTGGCCATGAAACAAAATTAAGGCTTGTAGATTCACCCTTCGTATTAGGGAGCAGACACAGGCATGCCTTCAGATGTAGATTTGGGGATGGGTTGGGTTTAGTCAACACTGGTGCTTTTTGTTTTGTTTGCTTTAATGCTTTTAATGGGGTACGTGCTCATCAGCCACGCGCTTCATGTCAGCCGCTGCGGTAGCTCCCCTCCCTGCAGTCTCACACCCAGCCAAACTGCTTCCTGGGGTGGGGGGCGGCCCAGAACACCCAAGGTTGCAGCCCCTTCTTAGGCCAGGAGATGAGGAGGAAGGGCACCCTCACACACACATGCTTTCTGGTCTCTCCTTCATTAACACACCAATAAGCACAGGTGGGAGCCGAAGTAACTCCAACAACTGATCATCGGGATCCGGCCCACAGAGAGGTTTGACTTGTACACTGTTCAAAATAGATTTGAACAAGCCAACATTTAAACATCAGAAGACTGCACATAATAAACTTCTAAAAAAAACAAACAAAATCCATCTTTCAGCTGCTCTTGAAAAACTGTCCTGAAGGCCCATGAAGTAACACAATTGGCTGTGACTGAGTAGGAGAACAACCTCTCCGTCTCCCAGACCCCTGGGCCATCTTCTCACTTGCCCATTTCCGCCACATGCGCAGCCCCGGGGGGCCCTGAGTCTATGACCCTGATCCAGTCCTAGAGAGTGGGCCATCCTACAACGTGCCCCCCACCCTTCCATACTCTGTGCCCAGCGAGCACCTGTTCATCCCTCAAGGCTCAACTGGAATCTGGCGTTTTCTCCGAGTTTCCCTGACTGAGCTGCTCCAGGCCGCCTGCCCCAAGGAATCCATTGTGTTCTCCCAGGCCTCACACCAAATGGGATCACCCAGAGCACACATACCACAGTAGAGCAGCTGGCATCTACCTACCCTGCTCTTTCAGTTCCCAAAACCTGGCCCAAAGCAGGTGTTCAATACCACTGGGCTCTGTGGCTAGCTCGAGTCAGCCCTACACATGGACAAGAGAAGAAGTTTACAACCACTCGGACCATACAGTGCACTGACTTGTGCTCAGATGGCCCCAGTATCAAAGGGATGATCGTAGTACTGATGACAGGGGCAGCTACCGTCTACAGAGAGCCCACTGTGCCAAGCATATAACTCCCAGTGTCTCACTGAGCCCTAACCTAATTACCATCCAAAATACCTATAATAAAGGGCCTTTAGAGATGAGGAAATTGAGCCCTAGAAAGGATGAGTCTGACATAATGAAAAATATATATTTGGTCTTTGTCCCAGATTCCTTGGAATTTCCTGAGTGATAGGAGTGTCTTTTGTCATTCTTTTTTTTTTAATTTATTTTTGGCTGCGTTGGGTCTTCGTTTCTGTGCGAGGGCTTTCTCTAGTTGCGGCAAGCGGGGGTCACTCTTCATCGCGGTGTGCGGGCCTCTCGCTATCGCGGCCTCTCTTGTTGTGGAGCACAGTCTCCAGACGCTCAGGCTCAGTAGTTGTGGCTCACGGGCCCAGGTGCTCCGTGGCATGTGGGATCCTCCCAGACCAGGGCTCAAACCCGTGACCCCCAGGCAGACTCTCAACCACCGAGCCACCAGGGAAGCCCCATCTTTTGTCATTCTTAACGAGGCCCTTTCAACTGTCCCTGAGTTTTTGCTAATGAAGTGACTCTCAAGCCCCTAGATAATTTCTGGATGGGGGCTGGTTATCAGAAAAAACAGCCAGGTGATTAGAGGGTTGGAACTTTCAGCTCCACAGCCCCTGTGGGCGGGAGAGGGGCTGGAGATTGAGTTCAACCTCCAAATGGCCAAAGATTTTAATCAACCACGCCTACATAATGAAATCTCCGTAAAAGCCTGAATGACATGACGGGGTTCCACGTGCCAAGAGGGTGTTGCCCCCCAACTCCATGGGGACAGAGACTCCTCTGGACCCTGCCCTATGCATCTCTTCCTTTTGGCTACTCCTGAGTTGTATCCTTTAGAACAAGCCAGAAATCATAAATAAAGCACTTTTCCAAGTTCTTTAAGTTGTTCTAGAAAATTATCGAACCTGAGGAGGGGCTTGTGGGAACTCCTGAATCTGCAGCTGGCCAAGCAGAAGTGCATGTCACCTGGGACCCCATCTGTGTCGGGGGCAGTCTCACGGGACTGAGCCCTTTAACCTGTGGGGTCTGCACTAACTCTGGGAGCTAGTGTCAGAACTGAATTGAATTGCTGGACACCCAGTTGGTCTTGGAGAATTAGAGAAGTTCTCAGTGTGGAAAAACTACACAGATTTGGTGTCAGAAAAAAACACATACTTGGTGTCAAAAGTGGTGTCAGAAAACACTACACAATGAGTCATGGCGAAAGCCTCAGAACTCTGCAAGTGGCCCTTCTGGGGGACTGTTCTCAACTCACCACAGCACCCAGCCTGGGTTCTCAGGTCGGGAGACATCTGTGGGAGGAGCAGGGGCCACAGAGGCCACTAAAGAGAAAGAAGAGAGACTGAGATTGTGGTGTCATCAGAGGCAAGAGGAGAGAGTAGGGCAGGAGGGACTGAGCTGAGCGTATTCCGGTGCTGAAACGGTTGGGGGCGGCGAGGAGGGCTGGGAAGCAACCATAGGATCCAGGAGAACAGAGGCCCCCAGTGATGCTGACCAGAGGACTTTCAAGGACAAAGTCAGGGGAGTGGATGGGGGAGGGGAAGAGGCAGTCCTCGTGTTCGGGAAGGACACAGGCAAGGCTTTTTGGGGTGTTGACACTATCCTATCTGTTGACCCAGGTGATGGCTACACAGTCTTTTATCATTCTTCACTAAACTGTACATTTACTTTTACAAATTTTTCTGAATATGCTGTATTTGACGATAAACGCTGAGACAAGAGATCAGGAAGCAGCGAAGTAGAGAAGGCGTGTGCGGACCTCCGTCTGCTTTAAAAAGTTTGGCTGCGCTTACAGGGCTTGAGGGCTCTGAGTGCCGGCTAAGGAGAGTGGGAGCGCCCGGGGTCAATGGTAGGAAGAGGATGGAAGGAGAGAGGGACGGGGTGGCAGAGGAGGCCAGGGGCACCAATCAAGGTGAACACAGGTAGAACACATGGGCGTGTGAGCTCCCAATATACAGAGAAAAACACACATCACAGAATAAGTCCCATAGAGTCGCTAAAAAAACAAACAAAAAAAACAAGCTGATATTAACACACTCTTTCTGATTGCATCAAATAATGCTTGTATAAAATATATACTTTGCATTGTCCTCCTTATGTACCATTTTTCATGCATATGTGAGTCAACTTATCTCCCGAAATGACCCAGTTTTCTAAATCTATACCAATCACACCCTACGTCACTCATCAGCTGGCTCTCTTGGGGTCAAGAATACTCCTACCACCTTGTTAGAGAAACACACACACCCAAGGCCAACCCACTGTGATGATTCCAGCCGGATCAGCTCTAAGAAATCACTTTTGCTCCCGTCCCTGAGAACAGATGACCTGGGCTCCCATCAGTGTACCATCTCCTCGAGTCCATGAAACTTACATACTCTTTCGTTGGATAAGCAGACACCTTCACCTGCTCTAAAAGGGTAGAAATCCTGCAAAGGATCCCAAAGGACAGAAAGTGTTCTCAAGTGACCACATCACCACCCGGTCATCGGCCCTAGCCAACACCATCCGAAAGGAAAGGAGGGATGTTAACTTTCCAGTGAAAAAGATGCACTTCGATATAACCCCAAAAATGTGGTTGTCAACCAGTGAAAGTCTTTCACGGTTAAAATAGAAAAATCAGGATTTAAGAAAGCTCAACAAATAGGTATTTCTCGAGATAAGATAAAAGCCAGTATGAATTAGTTAGAAATCTGAAGTATGAAGTCTTTTTTGCTGTTGTTATGGTGATCTGTGATCCTTTTTTAATTAATTAATTACCTAACTAACTGATTATTTTTTTGGCTGCGCCACACAGCTTGTGGAATCTTAGTTCCCCAACTAGGAATTGAACCTGGGCTCGTGGCAGTGACAGGGCAGAGTCCTAACCACTGGACTGCCAGGGAATTCCCAGTGATCCTTTTTTTTAATTGAAATGTAGTTGATTTACAATATTATGTTAGTTTCAGGCGTGCAGTACAGTAAGTCAGTATTTTTGCAGATTACACTCCATTATAAATTATTACAAGCTAATGGCTATAATTGCCTATGTTATATAATATAGTGAAGTATAAAGTCGTCTAACAGATTTATGGCTGTCAAATAAGTAGGTAAGACAGAATTAAGGGAGTGAAGTCAAAGCTGGTGGAAATTTACAGGAGAATGACGTGGCTGACAGACACCAAGGGCCTCTGACTCACAGTAAGGTTAATATTTCTCATACTGGCAACAGCGCCCACTGCTTTGGAGCCTTTATACACACTGTCTCATTTCATTCTTAAAACAGCCCTGTAAGAAAAATATTATCATCTCAACTTGGGGCTCTAAGTGACTTGCCCAGGGTCATACACAGCTCTTAAGATCCACCTTGGACTTGAATGCAGACAGGTCAGCCTAACTTAAAGCCAGTGGGGTTTTTTGGTTTTTTTTTTTTTGGCTGCGTCGGGTCTTAGTTGCGGTATGCAGGCTCTTGCCCCGCAGCATATGGGATCTTAGTTCCCCAACCAGGGATCAAACCCGCGCCCCCTGCATTGGAAGGCGGATTCTTAACCACTGGACCGCCAGGGAAGCCCCGCCCCTGGGTCTTAACCATCCTAGCAGCTGCTTCTTTGTCAAACAGGATCTCCATCATGGTTTCATTCACAGCCCGGTCCAGCCCCTCCCTCAGAAAGTATTTACTGTGGCCTTAGAAACTCCCGGGGACCTGGGTTTCCAACGTACCTTGCCCCACAACAATGACCTTGCCCCCATGGAGCCTGCGTGTTAGTTGGGGGGGGGGGTTTGTGAGGTTCTCTTGCGCTACCTGTTCATTACACTATCAGTTTAGAGCCCAACTCTGTAAGCATTTTCTTATGGATAACACAGACTTCATCTTAAAAAGAGGTGAGACATTAAAATCTGTCACCAAAACCCGACAAAATGCCTCCAGTATCTTGAGGTTTTAGAGCTTTTTTCTTAGTTTTCAATGCTGGGAGGACAAAACCATCTGAGTTTGCAACTGACAACTTTTCTAGTCCAATCCTCTTTTTATTTTTCCTCCTAAAAGAGTCTGAACAACACAGAGAGCACTCTGTGACGAAAACCATCTCCTCTTGGTCCCCCACATGAACACCATGGGAGTGGCCCCGCCAGGCAAGGTGACCAGCCCAGGCCGCCTCCTCCTGTGCTCCTGCATTCGGGCCACACTTTCCACGGTGCTGCATACACCCAGCACCGGCCGCCGAGAGAGGAGCCTGCATGAGGGCAGGTGGCCTCAGAGCCCCCCACCCGCCCCCAGGCACAGAAGGAGAGGCAGCTGACAGTGCTCGCCTGGGTCTCCCTAACTGGTTCCCTGTGAGCTCCTGCACGTGCTGATCTGCAAAGAAATATCAAGAAAACCGAGGGCTGTGAAGTTCCCTTTCCCGTTTGGCACAGTAAGGACAAGTTACACAAGCCCAGGAAAAGGGGCCTGGAAGTGACCGGCCCTGAGATGCCTATGCCAGTCAGAAGGTAAGGCTGTCAAACAGAGTTAAGACCCCCAAACCACAGAGGGAAGAGGACACATTTCCTCAAGACTCTCTGATCAAACCAGCAAACCGTCTGGGACCTCCCAGCTGCTTTGAATTTAATAATATTCCTAGGTTTCACAAGTTAATGGCAATTTCATTCATATTTTCAATTCTTCCTGAATCAATATTTTTGCAATCAGCTTTTGGGTCCAGTGTGAGAAATATGCAAGCGTATTAATTCCATGTTCTCTTTCCCATATTCTATAAATATCAACATAACCAATCTTCTCAGAGGAC
This sequence comes from Delphinapterus leucas, assembly GCF_059928025.1. Classification (NCBI taxonomy): domain Eukaryota; kingdom Metazoa; phylum Chordata; class Mammalia; order Artiodactyla; family Monodontidae; genus Delphinapterus; species Delphinapterus leucas. The sequence continues at coordinate 41,395,537 of NC_143148.1, forward strand.
CCCAAAATCGAAATGACATCTTTAAAGGGGTCAGAATAATTGTTCTGTTTCTATCATTAGTGAAGATTCCATTAATTTTGTAGTCATTTTATTCAACCCAGTAAGGAAATTTAAAATTTCACAGTTGCATTACAATGGAATATTTAAGTATCAAAATGAGCTGGAACCAAACATGCCATGGACTGATTCCTGCTTTCCCTGGGAGCCGTGCAGCACCCGATGCTTTCCTAATCTGAGAGCGTGACTTCTACTCACTGTCAGGTTCCAGTTGATCTGGGGGATCCTCATGTGAAGGTTGAGACTGAACATAATCAGCAAGACTCCAGTCACCACAAACGCACTGCAGCTCACAAACTCAAAAAAGTAGAGGCCTTCACACGGGGAGCACTCCATGATGGTCTCTATGCAGATGAACGCAATCAGGGCCAAAATCTGGGAAGAAAATTACAAACACACATGTACGTGTACGTTCAGCACACATCTGTGGACACACGTGTCTGCAGCATTTAAATAAAACTCAACCGCCGCCGCCACATACAGCACCGGAGTTTTTCCCCTGGGGACAGCAGTATCACGGTCAGGAATGTGACCTGATCCAATTCTTACCCAAGAACAGGTATAGGGGGCTTAATGAAAGGATCAGATTCCTCATGTGAACAACCAAGCCCCACCACAGGACACTGACACCAGGCTGGTGCCGTGCAGCTCCTCGTGAGGAAGCAAACAGGAACATGCCCTCAGTGGTTTTAGTCTGCCTCTGCCACGAGTAAGTGGACACTGCCTACACACGCTTCTCACGTATAGTCTCCACCACAAGGATGCCAAACATCAAGAGAGCAGGGTCCTGGTGGCATCTGCAACTACCCTGCTGGTTCAGCTGAGGTCACACAGGCTGACTGAGACCCTTGATGGCTTTAGGAGAAGGATTTGTATAACCCCCTCCCCCCATTTAGAAGTCCCACCCAAAAATAAGGCCCACCTAATTAACTCATGAGCCATGCTTTTAAAAAGTTTATCATTGGACTTGATGATAAAGAGACAGCCTGGCAGTTTATAAAAACATTTTAAATCTACAAACAATAGAATCAATTTCTTTTGGAAGGACCAAAGTAACACTCTAGCAGTATGTCCCAAGCGATGAGAGATCATGAAAGCAAACAGGTATCAATGGAAATCACCAGTTTCAAAGGGAGATTTCAGGAACAGGAGGTGGCAGAGAGGCTGAGTTAGTGGCCTTGTGATCAAGGAGAAGTCAGGTGGTCTTACACCTAAAACCAGACCAGTCTTGGGCTCCTGGTCTGTACCCCACTTCCGCAACCAAGCGCCTCGCTGCCCACTACCTGTCAAGCCTGTGCCAGAGCTTCCAGGCCGGACCCCCCCAAAAGTCAAGGAAGCACAGGCAGGCAGCTCTGTGGTTCCAGATTTGTCCTTAGAACCAGCAACGTCAGCATCACCAGGGAGCTTGTTAGAAATGCAGAATCTCTGCCTCCCCTCCTTGACCTCCAGAGTCACAGTCTGCTTTTTGGACAACATCCCTAGATGACAGAAGTGTGGGAAGCATAGGAGGCACAGGCTGCTCTGGGGCCCTTCTCCACCTCCAGGAGTCCCACTCATGCCTTTCAGTGCCATGCTCAGCTCACATCTTCCCCACGCCCTTCCTGACTGCACCTCTCCCCACCAGACGTGACTGATCCTACCCTCTCCCAGGAAAGCTTGCACGTCTGTGGTTGCGTTCCATCTATCACACTTGCCACCATGGATCTCTCTGCCTCCTGAGCTCTTTGAGGGTAGGGGCCAGTCCATCTCCCTCCACTCCCAAGGCACCAAGCTCACTAACCTGCACAAAGCCAGCGAATAGGGGCCCGGGGAGCCTCTTCAAACCCACCCCAACAATTCCTGACGGACTTGTCAGTCTCCACATGAAAGGAAGGGAGGCTCTGCTTTTTCCATGCCTTTCTAACAATATGTGGTCTTTCCATATTTCTATTCGAAGTCAACACGTAACAATTATGGGCCTTACACCATACTTTGTGCTTCTCCTAATGGCTCTCCTTATAATTCTCTACAGAACCAGACACTTTCATTCTCAATCTGAATTACATGCCTGACTTGCAATCAATTCACAAAGAAAAGAGTTCATATAAGGGAAACTCCTAAAAAAAATTTTCTTTCTTTTTTTTTTTACCCCTGTAATTGGACCTAGTAATCTTGGGCAAGAAATAACACACATCAGTATAGAGTTACAAATGTCTCTGGTATGCTAACTTCAACCGTATTTGTGTGGGAAGGTAACATCTACATTCTTAAATATTAAAATAAAAATGGTTTCAAGAATATGCAAATCCAATAGGCAATTCAATAAATACAGACAAAATTCCCTGCTCTCTAGCTCATATGCTAATGAAGGAGTTTTTAAAAGTAGATTAATAATGTAGCATGTTAGACAGTGATAAATACAAAGAAGAAAAATCAAAGCAGGTAAGGAGAATGAAATGTAACCAGGCAAGGGTGTTCGAAATTTTAGGCAGAGTGACCACGGAAGGTCTAAGAAGGTTCTAGATTTATTACAAAGGATATTAAAGTATACGACTGAAGAGCCAGATGAAGAGATACACAGGGCAAGGTCCAGAAGGGTCTCAAACACAGGAACTTCCGTCCCCCTGGAGTTTGGAGTGCACCCCCCGCCCCCCATCACCTGGATGCGTTTTTGGTTCACCAACCTGGAAGATCAATCCTTGAGTTCAAGACTTTTTACAAAGCTTAATCTGGAGCCCCTCCCCTTTTCAGAGGTCAGTGGCTAAGGCTGAAAGTTCCAACCCTCTCATCACCTGGTTGGTTCCCCTGGCAACCAGCCCCCATCCTTAGGAGCTTTCCAAAAGTCATCTCATTAACACAAACTCAGGTGTGGCTGGAAGGGATCTGTTAAGAATATCAAAAATAGGGGACTTCCCTGGTCGCACAGTGGTTAAGAATCTGCCTGCCAATGCAGGGGACACAGGTTCAATCCCAGGTCCAGGAAGATCCACATGCTGCGGAGCAACTAAGCCCGTGCACCACAACTACTGAGCCTGCGCTCTAGAGCCCAGGAGACACAACTACTGAGCCCGTGCTCCTAGAGCCCATGCTCCGCAACAAGAGAAGCCCCTGCTCGCCACAACTAGAGAAAGCCCACATGCAGCAACAAAGACCCAATGCAGCCAAAAATTTAAAAAAAAAAAAGAATATCAATATCAAACACCTCTTATCACTTAGGAAAGTCCAAGGGTTTTAAGAGCTCTGTGCCAGAAATGGAATGAAGACCAAATATATATTTCATTATTATAAACCACAATATCACAAGTATTGCCATGTGTAAAGATACAGATACATACATATGCACAACTATATACATACAATAATTTAATCAATCCCCCACTGATAGGTCATTAGGTGGTTTGAATACTCTAATAAGCTGTACACTTTTTATAAAATTTATTATATTGAAGTATAGTTGACAATGTACTGATTTCTACTGGCAAAGTGATTCAGTTATACATATATTTCCCTGTGCTAAACAGTAGAACCTTGTTGTTTATCCATCCTATATATAATAGTTTGCATCTACTAATCCCAAACTCCCAGTCCATCCCTCCCCTATCCCCCCCTCCCCCTTGGCAACCACAAGTCTGTTCTCTATGTCTGTGAGTCTGTTTCTGTTTCATAGATAAGTTTACTTGTGTCATATTTTAGATTCCACATATAAGTGTCAAAGAGTGTTCTGCCTATGTTTTCCTCTAAGAGTTTTATAGTGTCCGGTCTTACATTTAGGTCTCTAATCCATTTTGAGTTTATTTTTGTGTATGGTGTTAGGGAGTGTTCTAATTTCATTCTTTTACATGTAGCTGTCCAGTTTTCCCAGCACCACTTATTGAAGAGACTGTCTTTTCTCCATTGTATATTCTTGCCCCCTTTGTCATAGATGAATTGACCATAAGTTCTAGTAAGCAGTATACTTTTTATTTGCCTGCACTTTGGCACAGCAAATCAAATTTCTTCCAGCACATTGAAATCTAACAATCACTGCTGAAGCAAAACCTATCAATTGGCCAATAAGAAAATAGGGACTGGGGCAATTCCCTGGTGGTCCAGTGGTTAGGACTCCATGCTCTCACTGCTGAGGGCCTGGATTCAATCCCTGGTTGGGGAACTAAGATCCCACAAGCCACGTGGTATGGGGAGGGAGGGAGGGAGGGAGGGAGGGAGGGAGGGAGGGAGAAATAGGGACTCAAAGTTATACTGGAAGCCAACAACTTCAAAGCACCTAAAGAATCAAAAGTAATTCAACTTATAACAATTCTGCAGTAGACAAATACACAAGGAAAATTGCACAGAGATGTTCAAAAAGATGTAAATAAGGAATAGCTATTGCAGTTGCTAATCGGGAGATCACGGGTGTGCCCTTGAAGGGAGCCCTTTCCGTGTAGCATCTACCAACTGACCAGGAGCAAATATTTGCACTGTTGATAAGTAAACTGATATTAAAACATTGTCAGATTTCCACAACTATGGCTAATTATGACTGCCAACATCAAAAAGCGGGGGATGGGGGGGACATAGCTGGCTGATTAAGGTAACATAAAACTTTTAAAAATTTCATAACCCCCCTGTTACCAGTGGTGGGAGTGAAAACCATCAGGACCCTTCTGAAGGGCTGTGTTAACACCAGCATGGTTCACAGTACATCCCGTTCTCCTCTCTCGGGGCACATTGTAGGGTTGGAGATTTGTGCGGAGTTTCCTGGGGCAGATTTGCTCTCAAGATGATGAAGCTTATGCTCCCAACATCCCATCCATCACAACTCCTTTTCCCAGGTGGTGATGGAGTAACAGTGAGCATTTTGGGGATTCAGCAAACTGGAAGTTTTGGGGTTCTTTTTAGGAGTTTTAAAAAATTATTATTTATTTTTTGGCTGTGTCGGTTCTTAGTTGCGGCATGCAGGCTCCTTTGTTGAGGCAGGCAGGATCTTTCATTGCGGCACACGGGCTTCTCTCCAGTTGTGGCGTGCGAATTTTCTCTTCTCTAGTCGTGGCACACAGGCTCCAGGGCGTGTGGGCTCTGTAGTTGCGGCGCGCAGGTTCCACAGTGCATGGCCTCTGTATTTGCAGAACGCGGGCTCTAGTTGAGGCACCAGAGCTCAGTAGTTGCAGCACGCGGGTTTAGTTGCCCCGAGACATGTGCGGTCTTAGTCCCCGACCAGGGATCGAACCCACGTCCCCTGCACTGTAAGGCGGATTCTTTACCACTGGACCACCAGGAAAGTCCCGGCTAACTGGAAGCTGAGTGAGAGAGACGGTGAGTTTGGGTTTGGTGGTCACTTTCATGTACGGCTATTGTAGCCTTCCCTCTGATCTGACATCATGAGGAAGAAAAAGGTGCTAAAATTCACAAGATCAATGTGTCTGACAGTGCCAAACTAAAAGTGTGGGTGGTGAAGGGGGAACGGGGTTTGAAACATATGGAGCCAGAAGTTAGCATTCTTTAGAAGGAGAATTCTTCAGATCATCAAACGCCCAAAACAGTAAGTGGACAATTCTGTTTTCATTGGTGCCTAAATGGAAGTTGTGCCCTATCAGGAATATATCCAATAATGCAGAGTATGCAATTATAAACACACTATATACCTTTCCTCCCTTTTCGGTGGGAATCACATGAAATAGAATCTATCATTATTCTGGGGTTCAGGGAATTCCCTGGTGGTCCAGTGGTTAGGACTCCGCAATCTCACTGCCGAGGGCCTGAGTTCAATCCCTGGTTGGGGAATTTAGATCCCACAAGCCATGCGATGCGGCCAAAAGAAAAAAAAAAAAAATTAAAAAAAGAAATTCCAGCAGTGGTATTATAAAGAGCAACTACATATATGTGGGAGATTATTACAATTTATGCATCCCCATGTATCAGATTACATCAAAGTACCTGACAAATCTTGAACTGATAAAGTCTGACAGTCCCCAATAAAATGGCACACAAAGTTGCCTCCCACGAATGGAAACAGCCTGAAGAAACAAATGTTCCAATGACAACTTCCTACACACATTCATCAGTAAGTTGATGTATGCAGTGTAAGAGTATATTGATTGTGTAATGATGGTGCTCAATACAATGGAGTGGCAAACTAAAACCTGAATTGTTCTTGTGTACCCCTACATTTCAGATCGATTTTGTCTACTTTTTCAGAATTAACTGATCATACTGAAATTCAAATACCATCGATCTTAGTGGAGGGCCAAAAGTAAAAACAGAAAGAAAACACTTTTAGAATTTGTAATTTTGTATGCTTCTCATTCTTAAATAGTCATTATTGCACCCAGTTTTATATTTTTAATTTCCTATCTTTTTCCTTAGAGTGGGTCTCCAAAGTCATATGAGTCTCCAGCCTCTCAAAACCTGGCTCTGCTTCTGACTGTGGGCAATCAAAGGTGAGTGGATAAGATACGGTACTTCTGGCAGCAGCCTTCAGGAACTGTGAGCAATTTCACCACGCTCCCGCCCCCGCCAGCCAACAGTGCTCCTAGTGGGGGTGGCCTCTGAGTAAGGCTGATGGGCAGCCAGCTCCCAACTGACCTGAGATGAGTGTGTAACATAGGGGAGAAGGAAACCTCCCTTGGGTTAAGTCATGGAGATTTTAGGTTTGTTTGTTACTTCGGCATAATCCAGCTCATGCCGACTAGGAAGGGCATCTTGGCATAATGTTAAATTTGCACAACAGGTCCTGGGTATTTAGTACAAAACTGCAAATTTTTACAGGATGAATATTACCACGCCACTCACTCTTAAAGACACCCGATCCAAATGGTTTTACAGACCAATTCTTAACAGACTGTCAAGGTAAAGATACTGCCTATGTTATATATAAATTTATTTATTTATTTTTGGCTGCATTGGGTCTTCATTGCTGCACGCAGGCTTTCTCTAGTTGTGGTGAGCGGGGGCCACTCTTTGTTGCGGTGCACGGACTCTAGGCGCATGGGCTTCAGTAGTTGTGGCTCACAGGCTCAGTAGTTGTGGCACTCAGGCTCAATAGTTGTGGCGCACGGGCTTAGTTGCTCCGTGGCATGTGGGATCTTCACGGACCAGGGATCGAACCTGTGTCTTCTGCATTGGCAGGCGGATTCTTAACCACTGCACCACCAGGGAAGTCCATGCCTGTGTTATTTAAACTAACAAAGAAAAGCATAAAATATTTGGAATTTCTGGGATTTATCTACGTGGTAGGACTGTGGATAGATTTTTTTTTTTAACTTAGGCTTCTATTATTTTCCAAAATTTCTACAAGTACATCTTTTTATTTTAAAAATGAAATGATTTTATGTATATAAACACTTTGGGGAAACATCCAGATTTATTATGAGTTACGTGTTAGTGACCTCTAAGAATCATTCCTTATTTCTTTTGAAACCATTCATGAATATTTTAAAATGACATTATATACTTTAATGGAAAATGAAAGTCGCTCTCCAAATCTATGTCAGTCCCATTTCTTTATCAGAAGAGTTCATCATCTCCAAGGCCTCCCTGACCTCAGACCATCCTGTTTCCTGGCCACCATTGCACTTTTAGTGCAGGGAGTGGGCACGTAAGAAACAGGGCAGCCTTCTATATATATATAAAATAGATAAACAACAAGGATGTACTGTTTAACACAGGGAATATAGTCAATATCTTATAATAACCTATAATGGAAAAGAATCTGAAAAAGAATATATATACATATCTGAACCACTTTGCTGTACACCTGAAACTCACACAATATTGTTTGCTTAATTTAAAATAAATAATTCACACTGTATTTATTTCAGTAAAAAAAAAAAAAAAAAGTGTCACTTTTTCCAACTTCTGAAATACTGTCCATTGGTTTTTTGTTGTTGTTGTTGTTGTCACTTATAAATAAAACAAACTGTATTTCAGTAAAAAAGAAAAAAACAATTAAATATAAATTTCTTTTAACAAAAAGAAAGGAAAAGAAAAAGGGCAGCCTTACTCTCACCAATGGGATGGCAAGGACTCTCCCCTCATGCCTCCCAAGTGAACAGTACTGTCCTGGGTATCTATGAAGGCATCTTGGAAGGTTAGACAAAATCCTAACCTTCCTTGATCACCAGTTTATCAAAGGATTTAATGAAGCTCATTTTAAAATACACCTGCAAGCAAAAATCACAGTATTCAAAAACAATTTTCAGGGGACTTCCCTGGTGAGGCAGTGGTTAAGAATCCGCCTGCCAACGCAGGGGACATGGGCTCAAGCCCTGCTCCGGGAAGACCCCACATGCCACGGAGCAACTAAGCCCATGTGCCACAACTACTGAGCCTGTGCTCTAGAGTCCATGAGCCACAACTACTGAGCCTGCGTGCCACAACTACTGAAGCCCACGTGCCTAGAGCCCGTGCTCCACAACAAGAGAAGCCACCGCAATGAGAAGCCCGTGCACCACAACGAAGAGTAGGCCCCGCTGACCACAGCTAGAGAAAGCCCGCACACAGCAACGAAGACCTAACGCAGACAAAAATAAATAAATAAACTGGGGGGAAATAAATAAAATTAAAATAAAAACAATTTTCAGGACTCTTAAAAACCACCAGGTGCAAAAATGACTCTCCATTTGAAGATGTCTGTCACAACGTGAATCCGTGGTGGCTCCTATGTAGTAGCCAGACAACTTCTTCAGTGACCCTGACAGCTTGGTGGCACCTGGGGGCTTGCTGTGCTCAAAGTCTGTTCCAACCCAGCCAACACACCCCATGATACACGCACAGACAGGTAACTAACCAGGTACCAGGAGCTCAGGGAGGGGTTGAGGTTTGGAAGGCAGAGGGTCACTGAGGGTTTGGGGAACAGCAGAAGGCTCTAGAAGGCTTCCTGGAGAGCACTGGACTCAGTGATGTTAGAGAAAAAGCAAGAGAGGAACATTTGTGCATGGTAGTGCCTAGCTTTCCAACTGAGTTCCTTGGTTGGGGGTGAGGTGGAGGGTAGGGACAGAACCCAGCCCCTCACCCAAGTACCTTTGTTTTAGAGGTTCTTAAACTCTTCTGACCAAAGAACAGGACACCTGTTAATAGACTCCTGAACCAACACTACAGGAAGCATAGCTTGCAAATCAGCAGTCTGGTTTATACACTGGGAAAATATTTCTGTTGTGCTTTTTAAAAAGAAACTTTAAGTTTGAAAACTGTGGCAGTCTGACCCTTCCAGTTGCAGAGAAGCAGTCCTGAATTCGCACAGTGTGCTTCGGTGTGGTCCCCATGGCCACCCACCTTTGGGTTTTCTCACGCTAAGCCCCATGCTGTTTCCATCATAACAACATCCCTCCTGGTCTTGGGGTCCTTACAGCACATCGGCATATTAACAGTTCTGAAAAGGCTCACGGTAAAAAAAAAACCTGTTTACCTTTATTTGATGTGCGGATTATGTTACCTGAACACAGAATGTTTTTATTCCTCAGCTATTCCACACCTATTAATACTACATAGTGGGGAAAAAAACTACTACATAGTGGTGTTTGGAGAGAAATGAGTTTGGGAAACACAAAAAGCTTGTGCTGGTCAGTATTCAACTTTGTCAGGTCATACACAATTTAAACGCACAGACTAAAATACAGAAGCTCATTTACTCAGCAGGGTAGCAACCAGTAAGGACCCTGTTAACTGAGTGATACACACACACACACACACACACACACACACACACACAGAGCAAGGTCCAAAGTACCTTCAGAATCAGACCAAACTCTAATCAGCTCTAGCACGTTCAAAATTAAAATGTCTCTCTTCCACCGGTACTGAAAAATTATTTGAGAGATGAGACATGGCTTGTATTTAGCCACAAAGATCCAACAGGCAAGTTGTTAAAATGCCACTTCTTCTGGAAGACCCCACGATGTGCAGAAGACAGAACCCAGAGAGGGCAGCAGAGGGCACTTCAGGAAGCAGCTCCATTCTTATCACTCACAGTGGATGCTTAGATTGGGTCCTGGGGCCAGAACTGCAGAAGAGGCACAGGAGCCCTTTCCCTTCCATCTTTCTGAGTCTGGAGGCCAAGGAATTGAAGTTGCTCCATATAGGGCCAAACAACAGATCACCTTAAAGTGTAAGCTCCCAGGCCAGAAGCCATGCGGCCTGATCTGCAAAGGGTCTCAAATAGCTAGCTGTGCAGTGCCAGGCACCTCAGATTGACAATGGCTTGCATTTAGGGAGCATCACTAATGTAATAAGGATGCTCTCAGGCCCTATGCTGGGCAAGGTCCATTTGTCATCTCTGATGCTCATGACCGCACCTCCATGGAGTGGCCCAGAAGCCCTGTCCCAGGCCCCAAAGGTAGTTTCTCCATATACCTCCTTCTTCTACACCAGATGCCTAATGGTTGATTTATCCAGGGTCTAGAACCTCCCCACACCCTTGGCCATGGGAAAAAGCATCAGTGTATAATTTCTCTTCAATGAACACAGCAGGAGACCCGGGGAGCCAGTGTCACGCAGGTCTCTGACAAAGCACACAACTTGATTACTCAAAGGGATCTAACAACAGTAACATCTCACTTTTTTTTAAGCAAAATAATCCATGAGTTGCTCCACTCAAGGGACGCCATCCCAAGAGGAAGGGAGATTTAAGGTATTACCCTCCTCTCCCCTGAGACAATAGAGCAATGAGCAAATATTTTTTAGTTCTGAAACAAAGGAGCTAATTACAGGTGTAAGTTATTTAACCTTCAATCAATACTTTCTGCGCAGTGATCTTTGGTTCCATTGTTTTTCTTCAGCTAAGTAAACAGTGTCCAAGGTACAGATTTGAGAGATGCAGAGAATTAAAAGAAAACTACCCGCTCTGGAAATGCAGGGATGCCCCCAGGAGCTACAGCCACCCAGGCCGGCAGGGAACACTAATTAGGCAGTAGTTAAGCAAAGGGGCCTAGGGGCAGAGGCAAATAACGTTCCTGATTGTTGAGAAGGAAGAGATGAGGACAAAAGAGAGGGAGGCTGCCAAGGGCTCCGGGCAGTCAGAAGAAAAGAGGGGACCGGAGAGGCCAGTTCTGCCAGCCACACTCCAGGCTGTGGTCACTTCAAACCTCTGAGGGCTTTGTTTTTGACTGAGGACAGAAGGACTCAGGCTGTTGCTGCTCCAGGGAGCTGTCTGTTGGTTGGTCTGAGCGTGGCCCAATGTCACAAGGCCCACTTCAGCCAGTGCTCTGACGTGTTTTTCAAGCTGGGTTCTCCTGTGTAAATAATTTTGCTATTTTGGAATCCTAAAGCCATATGTAAGTTAGGAGCTGAACTCAGCAGACTGCATTTCGATTTCTTTTTCTGTCAAGACTCTCACCTTTCACATAAATTATTATACTTAACAGCATAAGCGAGCTCTAATGCACACGTATTAAACCCACACGTTACTTGTTGGCAATGGCTGGCCATAGCCTATGACAGTCTCAGACAAATTAAAACAGGCTTATTTGGGGACATCCAACAACTTAAAGCACACAAACAGTATTATCCAATGAAGTGCAAAACATTTCCTTGTTTTTTTAAAAAAAAAAGTCTAGAAAACTTTATTATGTGGTTGATGATATAACTGCACATGAGTTCAGAAAACCACAGGACGGTCAGCATCTTTTTTGCCAAAAGAATGCCCACAACATTCTACTGCAAATGCCATCCTGGCCAAAAAGTTACATTTTCAGACCATTTAAATTAGTAATGGAGCAAAAAAAATGCACATGTAGAGGACACAGGAAACAAGCGCCTTCAAACCATACACATCTGAAGATGTTTAACTACACTGCTGGCATTTGGATTTTCTTTTCCCCCTTCCTTTCTCATATCCTAGCTTCATGCATGAAGCTGAAATCCCGGGAAGCAGTGTCACATCCCCAAAGTGATTCAAAAGCAGAACGCAACCCCCACCCCCCCACCCCCACACACACACCCGCTCCTTGCTCTCTCTGCTTTAATTCCCAGGCGTCTCCCGGCCCCAACATCTCTGACAAACCACCTTGACAGATGGGAAAAAGGGGACAGCTTTTCTCAGTGAATGAGAAACCAGCAGGCCATGAGCAGCTTTTTGCTAAAGATTAATTTAGGCCAAAATAGCGACCTGCATACTTTAAGAGGCCAGGAGGAGGTGCGCCTAGAAAACCCAACTCAGCCTTAAGACCTACAGCCGTAAAGGCCCCCAGCACCTCAGCATCATCCAACTGAGGAAGGGTCCCGCAGGAGAGGAGCCAACTTAAGTGGCCGAAGCCCAGGGCCCTGCGCACACATTCAGAGACTTAAGAGACTCAGGTACCTTCCTCCACACCTTAGCACACAAATCAAGGCACTACGGTTCAGCAGAGTCTTTGTAAACTGGTGTCCCTAGCGCCACAGACAATAAGGACAGTGCCCCTAGAATGTGTGATCCGGTGGCCCTCCTAAAAAAACCAACATTTGCTGAGTCCTTCTACTGTGGGTCAGATGCTGTGCTGGGCACTGTCACATGATTCTCCCCTTTTATTTAACCTCCATCCAATCCTGGGAGGAACATGGTTGGTTTGCTTGGGTTTTTTTTGTTTGTTTTTTTGCGGTACTCAGGCCTCTCACTGTTGTGGCCTCTCCCGTTGCGGAGTGCAGGCTCAGCAGCCATGGCTCACGGGCCCAGCTGCTCCGCGGCATGTGGGACCTTCCCAGACCGGGGCACAAACCCGTGTCCCCTGCATCGGCAGGCGGACTCTCAACCACTGCGCCACCAGGGAAGCCCCGGTTTGCTTGTTTTTAATTGAGATGTAATTCACCCATACCATAAAAATCATCCATTTAAAGTGTACATACAATTCAGTGTTTTTTTTAGCATATTCAAAGTTATGCAACCATCACCATTATATAATTGCAGGACATTTTCATCACCTCAAGAGAAAAATCCTTCTTTGTTTGTTTGTTTTTTATTTATTTTATTTATTTTTGGCTGCGCTGGGTCTTCGTTGCTGCGCGCGGGCTTTCTCTAGTTGTGGCGAGCGGGGGCTACTTCGTTGCGATGCACGGGCTTCTCATTGCGGTGGCTTCTCTTGTTGCAGAGCACGGGCTCTAGGCGCATGGGCTTCAGTAGTTGTGGCACATGGGCTCACCAGCTGTGGCTCACGGACTCTAGAGCACAGGCTTCAGTAGCTGTGGCGCACAGGCTTAGCTGCTCCGCGGCATGTGGGATCTTCCCAGACCAGGGCTCGAACCTGTGTCCCCTGCATTGGCAGGTGGAGTCTTAACCACTGTGCCACCAGGGAAGGCTCAGGAGCATCGTTTTTAAACCCCATGCTATTGATGAGGAAAATGAGGGAACCATGTTAAGCAACCCATCCAGGATCACAAAGTCTCCAGCAGAGCTGAGGTGAAACCCAGTCCCTGAACCCCTCACAGCACTGGCTGCCACAGCACTGATCACCCCTCCATCCACCCGTGGCTTCCACCACTCCCTTCCCGTCCTACCAGCCCGCAAACGGTGGGTGCTCCCCAGGGCTTTCCCTCTGCTGCTTTCTCACCAGATAAGTGTACCCAACAGATTTCCCTGATCCTGACTCCCACTCTCAAATCTACTTCTCTAGTCTGAGCCCCGGATCCAGGCTACAGTACTGTCCCACTGGGCATCTCCACCTAAATGTTCCCAGGCACCCACAAATGTGAGAGCAGAAATCTCCTTCCCTGATGCAGTCAACGGCACCACCAGCCATTAGCAATAGCACTCAGCATAGTAGTTAAAGAGTTGGGACTCTGGAGTCTCACAATCCTGAGTTCTGATTTCAGCTCTGCCACTTATTAGCTCTGTGCCCTGGGCACATCGCTTCTCTTCTCTGGGCCTCTATGGCTGCTTCGAGGGTCAAACGTAAGACATTTCGCGCCATGCCCAGCACACAGTGAGTGTTAAGTAAATGGTAGCTGTTGTCATTACTATGTGAAAGGTCCAGCAGAACTCAGACACAGCCTCTGTCTTCACCAAGCTGACTCTTGTGGGGAAATGTGTCCATGTTGTAACATATGTCAGAATTTCCTTGTGAAGGCTGAATGATATTCCATTATATGTATATACCACACTCTGTTTATTCATTCATCTGTTGATGGACACTTGGGTTGCTTTTACCTCTTGGCTACTGTGAATAATGCTGCTATGAACATGGCTGTAGAAATATCCATTTGAGTCCCTGCTTTCAATTCTTTTGAGTACATACCCAGAAGTAAAACTGCTGGGTCACACAGTAATTCTACATCTAATTTTTAGGAGTCAAAAATTTAAGCTCAGGGCTTCCCTGGTGGCGCAGTGGTTGAGAATCTGCCTGCCAATACAGGGGACACAGGTTCGAGCCCTGCTCTGGGAAGATCCCACATGCCGCAGAGCAACTAGGCCCGGGAGCCACAACTACTGAGCCTGTGCGTCTGGAGCTTGTCCGCAACAAGACTGGCCGCGACAGTGAGAGGCCCGTGCACCGCAATGAAGAGTGGCCCCCGCTCACCGCAACTAGAGAAAGTCCTCGCACAGAAACGAAGACCCAACACAGCCAAAAGTAAATAATAAATAAATAAATAAATAAATAAAAATTTAAGCTCAACATCACTAATTATTAGAGAAATGCAAATCAAAACTACAATGAGGTATCACCTCACATCAGTCAGAATGGCCATCATGAAAAAATCTACAAACAATAAATGCTGGAGAAGGTGTGGAGAAAAGGGAGCCCTCATACACTGTTGGTGGGAATGTAAATTGCTACAGCCACTATCGAAAACAGTATGGAGGTTCCTTAAAAAACTAAAAATAGAACTACCATATGACCCAACAATCCCACTACCAGGCATATACCCAAAGAAAACCATAATTCAAAAAGAGTCATGTACCTCAATGTTCATAGTAGCATTATTTACAACAGCCAGGACATGGAAGCAACCTAAATGTCCATCAACAGAGGAATGGATAAAGAAGATGTCGTACACATATACAATGGAATATTACTCAGCCATAAAAAGGAATGAAATTGGGTCATTTGTAGAGACATGGATGAACCTAGAGAATGCCATACAGAGTGAAGTAAGTCAGAAAGAGAAAAGCAAATATCATATAATGCATATGTATGGAATCTAGAAAAATGGTATAGATGATCTTATTTGCAAAGCAGAAACAGAGACACAGACGTGTAGAAGAAATGTATGGATACCAAGGGGGAAAGGGGTGGGGTGGGAGGAACTGGGAGACTGGAATTGACACATATACATTATTGATACTATGCATAAAATAGACAACTGATGGGAACATATTGTATAGCACAGGGAACTCTACCTAATGCACTGTGGTAACCTAAATGGGAGGGAAGTCCAAAAGGTCCTAAATATTATTTCCCACTAACGAACGGACACTTCTTGGAGAAATGACTGATTCCAGGTCTGGGACAGGATGTACACAAGACAAGCATATCAGAAAGTGAGGATGCTATTAAAGACTACTGAGACTGAGTCAGAAGGACACAAGTGAACTCAAAGGGGATGCCAATGGCCAACAAGAGGACAATATAAGCATCAAAGTATTTATTTATTTATTCATTTATTTATTTAATTAAAATAACATCCAAATCTTGGTTTCTAAATACCATTCTTTTTCACTGAAAGGAACCAGGGCTCCTTGGAGAATTGCAGGGCTGAGGAAGAAGAGTTTGAGATGAGCTTGGAAACCTTGTGTTAGAGAATGAAGGGAACATGTGTAAAGGACATTGGAGCCAATTCAAAGGGGCTCTCATTGGCCAAATCCAGGACAATTCGATCATCAAAATAAATAATGATAATTAAGTATTAAAGCCCACAACTAAAATATGAACTCATGAGTCCACACTGATATAAACAAACAGGGAAGAAGGGAAAACTCTTCTGTAAGACTGAAAATCCTGTTAATAAATACAGAAAGAACAATGGATTTATAAAATTGCCATTTGGCAACCATCATAACAATACTTGATTCAAGCAAGAATCATCAATGGATATTAAAACCACTGAGTGAAATGCTGGAGAAATTACAGGATATTTACATGGTCTAAAAGTATCTCTCCACAAAAATACTTACTAATTACATAGGAAAAAACAGTAACCTCACAGTAGGGAAGCCTGGAAGACATCATTTTAACTGAGTTAAGATCACCAGTGCAGAAACGAATTTGTATCATTTGCTTCTAATACCATGGACTGAAAAGAATACCTCTGTGGTATTCCTGACAATACTACAAAACAAACAGAATCTAAACAGGAGAATACGTCAGACAAACCCAAATTAAGGGACATTCTACAAAATAACTGGCCTGTATTCTTCCAAAATGTCAATGTCATGAAACACAAAGGCTCCAGACCGAAGGAGATTAAAGAGACATGACAAGTGAATGCAACACCAATCCAGGACTTTCTTGTACTATAAAGAACAGTTTTGAGACAACCAGGGAACAAGACTAAGGTGTATAGTTTAGCAATAGTATTGTATTGACGTTAATTTCCTGACTTCTATCATTGTACTACGGTTACTTAAAAAGTAGTCTTGTCTTTAAGGATTCTGAAGTATTTAGGCATAAAGAGCCATCAAGTCTGCAACATATTCTCAAAAGACTTAAAATATTATAAAAACATACATATGGGGCTTTCCCTGGTGGTGCAGTGGTTGAGAGTCCGCCTGCCGATGCACGGGACACGGGTTCGTGCCCTGGTCCGGGAAGATCCCACATGCCACAGAGCGGCTGGGCCCGTGAGCCATGGCCGCTGAGCCTGCACGTCCAGAGCCTGTGCTCCGCAACGGGAGAGGCCGCAACAGTGAGAGGCCCGTGTACCACAAAACAAACAAACAAACAAAAAACAACATATACACATGTGTACATACACACACATAAACAGGAAAGTAGAAAGGATGAAGCAAATGTGGTAAAAAGTTAACATTTGGAGAATCTAGGTAAGAGTATATATCATTCTGTACTCTTGCAACCTTTATGTAGTACTGAAATTATTTCAAAATATTTTTAGATGACCACAAAATACTGAGATATATTAAATACATAAAAATTCACAAGTTTGTATGGACATTACCAGGGGGAAAAGCCCATTGTTCATTCACCTTTGGAAGTTGCTAAAGCATCAGCTTGTTATTACGAAAACTGATAGATAAAGGAAAAGAATCAAGCATGTACCTTGCCTTTCCTGTACAAACTGTATTTCAGGGTAATCAAATGGATAATGAGGGAAAGTTCCTTACAGAATTCCAGCTAATAAATGCAGAAGGATGGATAGATTTAGAAAATCACCATTTTGTAATGGACAAAGGCCAGAGTTTCTCAATCCATTTGAAAACTAGAAGATGTTAACTTTGCTGGACTCAACCAAAAAGATTTTTTTTCTGTCTGTTCACTTATCAAAATCATTCTTCTATCTTCCATTTGAGTCATCCTCCACGAAAGCTTTCTCTTGGCTCTTTCTTCCGCCCAAACCAGTCTTCTCTCTCTCTCTGATTTCCTGTAGCTCTTGGTCTATACCAGTGGTTCACATCCTTGGTGCATTGGGGGATCGTTTCAAAATTCTGATAACCACACTGTACCCACCCTGTACTCCAGTACAAGGTTTTTGCAAACTCAGCACTACTGACACTGTGGGCCAGATCATTTGTTGTAGGGATGGTCCTGTGCACTGCAGATGTATAAGCAGCATACCTGGCCTCTACCCTCTAGATGCCAGCACTCACTCCAACCCCAGTGGTGACAACCAAAAACTGTCTCCAGATATTGTCAAATGTCCCCTGGGGGATGGGGGCAAAACCTCCTCCCACCTCCAATGGGGATCAGTGACCTAGGCCTTGCTCATTAATGGCTGTTCGGCTACTAGGTAAAAGGATGATGAGGAATTTTAAATAGATAGATCAGACATCAGACTCACAACACTTGCATCTGAAACCAAGTCCCCCTAAAACTGAGTTCCCCTGCAGAGTTTATGATTAACCTCTCTATCCAAAACTTTATGCCCTTTCTTGTCTCGCCCCTGTTCCCCTCGGGACTGAGGAGTGTCAGAGAAAAGGGGGGACTGAAACCAGGACTCTGCAGGACTTTCCTGGGTACAAAAGCCCCTCTGTGCCCCTGGCTCTTGTTTGTAGAAGAAGGCTTTAGTCTCCTAGGTCTTCTAAAGAGCAGACTCAACAGTTACTAATTAGAGAAAAGAGGGAATGCAGAAACAAAGGAAAAGCAGTTAAGCAAGAAAAGTAATGATGGCTTTTTTTTTTTTTTTTGGCTGTACCACGTGGCTTGTGGGATCTTAGTTCCCTGACCAGGGACGGAACCCACGCCCTCTGCCATGAAAGCGTGGAGTCCTAACCACTGGACCGCCAGGGAATTCCCAATCATGACTTAGACAATAGTTCAGCAGTAAAACAGAGTCTTCCTCAAGGGATATAGATAACAATCTGATGCATACCTTTGAGTTAGTCTGCAGAAAACTAAGACCCACACCCAGGTGGAGTTTGGTGACTACACGTAGTTCACAAGCACGGAGCCCCCAGACTGGCTGACGATTAAGATTTCCAAAACATCACCCTGTTACCACCAACTAATCAGAAGAAAGTCCATGAGCTGATCATGCGCCCTGCAACCCTCACCCCTAATGTAAGCAGATAGGGTGGGGGATGGGGGTCTCTAGAGAAAGAAAACAAGGCATGGTTTTCTTGACATAAGAGAAGCCGTTTTTGACCTAAGCCATTCTGTGATCTAAGCCTGGGCACAATGCTTGCCCTTGAACAGGTCTGATTATTAATGATCTTAAGGGAACAAAAGAATGCAGAAACACACAACTGTTAGCTGGCAAGAGAAGTAACAGTAGCAAAGATAATTTACCAGTTGTAAAGACTCCCAGTTTTGTTTCAATGATAAAGATTAGCCTGAAGTGCTCAAGCACCAGATGGGCTGGAACCTAAGGGATGATGAGGTTGACCTTTTCTGACCCTTGAGATTTCAATCAACTAAAGCTTGGACCCTGTCTACCACCCAAGCCCGTTCATGAATATGCATGAACCCTTAGCTTAAAACTTCCCCAGTTATGTTGTTGGAGGGGGAAATACTGCTTTGGGAAAGATCCCTGGTGTCCTCCCTATTTGCTGCAAATAATAATGAATCCTTCTTTCTCCCAGTCTTGGCTTGGCTGTGTCTTTTGGTTTGACACCCACCAAGAGGCAAACCCAGTTTTTCGGGTAACACTAATGTTGCTTTTTAAAACCCTTCCTGAAAACCACTGGGGAGTTTGGGTCTTTTGAGGATGAGCTGCCCGTTCTCCTTGCTTGGCACCCTGCTATAAATGTTGTACTTTCCTTCACCACAACCCGGTGTCAACAGATTGGCTTTGCTTGGTGTGGGTTCCGTAACACACCCACCAATCAGCCTCTTGTCTCTAAAAAGTGAGGCAGTGAGACCCTACTGCCTTCTGATGTGGAGGCAGTAGGACATACACAGTAGTACCTATAAAGCTTTCTTGCAGGCCCCCTCCCCCCAAATCAAGCCTCTAGAGTCAACCAGCTTACAGGAAATAGAAGAGTTAGAGAAATGTGTTAAAACTGCACTAGAGGGGCCATCAGCCAAATCCAAAATGTGGGAAATTCTACGTAACAAATTAGCTCATTTCATCAACAAATAAACAGCATAAAAGGAGAGGGAAGCTGTTGCAGACTACGAGAGATTAAAAATACAAAGCAACAGAAGCAATGTGTGGATCTTGTTTAGATCCTAATTCATTCAAACCAAAAAGGCATTTTTGAGACCACTGGAGAAGAATGAACACATACTGGATATTAAATGATACTAAGGAATTATTAAGATTATTAATTATTTAGATGTGATAAGTGTGAAGGTATCATTTGGGGAAAAGCATCTTTAACTGTGAGGGACGCATACTAAGCATTTACAGTTGAAATGCTGTGGTGTCTGAGACTTGCTTTAAAATACTACAGCCAAAAAAAGGAGAGGACTTGAAGAAACGAAAATGCAAAATGTTGATAGCTGTTGAAGCTGGGTGAAAGGTATACTACCTGATGATTAATTTTATGCGTCAACTTGAGTGAGTCACAGGGCGCCCGAATTAAACACTGTTTCTGGGTGTGTCTGTGAGGGTGTTTCTAGGTGAGATTAGCATTCGAATCAATTGGGTAAAGCAGACTGCCTTCCCCAGAGTGGCTGAGCATCATCCAGTCTGTTGAGGGCCTGTATAGAATAAAAGAGGAAGGGGGATTTGTCTCTTTTTCCTGCCTCACTGTTGAGCTGGGACATCTCATCACATCTTTTCCTGCCCTTGGATTCATCACCAGCCCCGCTGGTTCTCAGGCCTTCAGACTCGGAGTAAATTACACCACTGGCTTTCTTGGGTCTTTAGCCTGCAGATGACAGATCAAGGAACTTCTCGGCCTCCATAACCACATGAACCAACTCCTCATAATAAATCTTTTATATGCTATTGGCTCTGTTTCTCTGGAGAACCCCGATTAATACTAGTAAATGTTTGAAAGTTTCCATAATAAAAAGTTAAATTTAAAAAGAATATTGAGGGACTTCCCTGGTGGCACAGTGGTTGAGAATCTGCCTGCCAATGCAGGGGACATGGGTTTGAGCCCTGGTCTGGGAAGATCCCACATGCCGTGGAGCAACTAGGCCCGTGAGCCACAATTACTGAGCCTGCGCGTCTGGAGCTTGTGCTCCGCAACAACAGAGGCCGCGACAGTGAGAGGCCCGCGCACCGCGATGAAGAGTGGCCCCCGCTCGCCGCAACTAGAGAAAGTCCTCGCACAGAAACGAAGACCCAACACAGCCAAAAATAAATAAATAAATATATATATATATACATAAAATAAATAAAATAATAAAATTAAAAATTTTAAAAATAAAAAGAATATTGAAGGACTTATATTCAGAATATATAGAGGACTCTCAAATCTTTACAATAAGAAAACAATCCATGGGAGTTCCCTGGTGGTCTAGTGGTTAGGATTTGGCACTTTCAGTGTTGCGGCCTGGGTTCAGTCCCTGGTCAGGAAACTGAGATCCCACAAGCCAAGCAGCGTGGCCAAAAAATAAATAAATAAATAAAACAGAAAGAAAGAAAGGGAGGGAGGGAGAAACGGAGAGAAAGAGACAGAGAAAGGAAGAGATGAAAGAAAGGAAGGAAAGGAAAGGAAAGGAAAGGAAAGGAAAGGAAAGGGAGGGAGGGAGGGGGGTAGGTAGGGAGGGAGGCAGAAAGGAAGAAAAGAAAGGAAGCGAGAGAGAAAGGAAACAACCCAATTAAAAGGTGGGTAGAAGGGACTTCCCTGGTGGTCCAGTGGGTAAGACTTTGTGCTCCCAATGCAGGGGGCCTGGGCTCAATCCCTGGTCAGGGAACTAGATCCTGCATGTATGCCACAACTAAGAGTTCGTATGCCGCAACTAAGAAGTCTGCATGCTGCAACTAAGACCCGGTGCAGCCAAAGTAAATAAATAAATATTTAAAAAAAAAAAAAAAGTGGGTAGAAGATATGAACAGACACTTCATGAAAGAAGATACCAAGATGGCAAATAAGCACAAGAAAAGATCCTTAACATAATTAGCCACTAGGGAAATACAAACTAAAATCACAATGACATGCCACTTCACACTCACTACAATGGCTATAATTTTTAAAAATTATAAGTCAATATCTAGTGATGGTAAGGTGCAAAAGTGACTAGAACGCTCATACACCACTGGTAAGAATGTGAAATAGTACAGCCACTCCGAAAATGGCTTGGCAGTTTCTTATAAAGTCAAACATACACTTGCCATATGGCCCAATAATCCCCCTCCTAGGTAAATGCCCTAGAGAAATGGAAATTATGATCCTATACCTAAATGTAAATGTTTATAGCAGCTCTATTTATAATCGCCCCCAAACTGGAAACAATCCAAATGTCCTTCAATGGGCAAATGGATAAGCAAACAGTGGTATGTCCATAAAATGGAACACTACTCAGCAATAAAAAGGATCAAACCATTGATACGTGTAGCAACATAGAAGAATATCTCAAATACATGATGCTAAGTGAAAAAAGCCAGGCTCAAAAGGCTACACACTGTATGATTCTATTTACGTGACATTCTGGAAAAGGCAAAACTACAGGGATCGAAAAAAGTTCACTGGTTGCCAAGGGTTGGATCGAAGTAGAGAGAGGGACTGACAACAAAACTGCAGCATGAGACAATTTTGAGGGGTGATGAAAGCATTCTGAGCTATGCAGTGATGGACACATGGATACATGTTTGTCAAAATCATAACTGTACACTATAAAAAGTGAATTTATTGTATGTAAATTAAAAATAAAGAAAAACAGAAAAAAGAAAATGCTATGAAGCCTATTGGTAAAGAAAGGCATGTAGAAAATTGTTGTGTTATAAATCAATTTGTAGTTAGTGTGCATGTATTTGTGCATGTGTATGTACACACCCATATTTACGCATGTTAATAAATACACACACAGACAAAAGTATTATATGTGCAATGTGAATAATGCTCACCTCTGATTAGTCAGGTTCCAGGAAACTTGTTTTCTTAACTTACTGATGTTTTCTGATTTTTTTCTAAAATAAATTAGTATTGCTTTTATTATTTCTTTCTTTCTTTTTTTAAAAATAAATTTATTTATTTATTTGTTTTTATTTTTGGCTGTGCTGGGTCTTCATTGCTTCACAAGGGCTGTCTTTAGTTGCGGCGAGCAGGGGCTACTCTTTGTTGCGGTGCGCGGGCATCTCATTGTGGTGGCTTCTCTTGTCGTGGAGCACAGGTTCTAGGTACGTGCGCTCAGTAGTTGTGGCTCGTGGGCTCTAGAGCGCAGGCTCAGTAGTGGTGCAAGGGCTTAGTTGCTCCGCGGCATGTGGGATATTCCCGGACCAGGGATCGAACCTGCGCCCCCTGCATTGGCAGGCAGATTCTTAACCACTGCATCACCAGGGAAGCCCCTATGATTTCTTTAAAAAGTAAGTTTAAAAAAAGCAGATAAAAAGAAAAATGCAAGCTCCTCTGAGATGCTTTTCCTGATTCCTCCACAACCTTTTGCCTTGCAGGCCTCCCCTCCATCTCCTCCAAGCACCTACCACAGGCTGCCCTGCAGCCTCAATTCTCTCTGTAGCCTCAGCCTCCCCTGCTGATGAGCTAAAGTGCCTCATCACCCACCTTGCTCCTGTATTCACTCCAGTTTACTCCAGGGGGGCGCCTGTCTCAGGAATCATGTCCATCTGGTTCCTTGCTCTATCCCAACAGCCACCCCCAACAGGCACTCAGTAAAGAGTTGGTCAGTGACTGACCAAGCAACTGGGAATGAACATGCATCTGATGACCAGTAAACCATATCTACAGGTAACTGGACACAATCCAAAGGGTGATAATTAATGTTTCAAGTCAGCTTAGAATATGGACTCAGGCGAAGGGCCTTTGGGATGACGCCTGCCCACTTAAGTTTCTAGAAATTATTTGGGAGAAAACATACAAGCCTAGCTTATCACTTAGCATATTTGTGGATAAGAGGCTTGGAACTGTTAATACTTAAAATGAGAACTTTCAGAATCATCCCAACATGTGATAAGGTGGACTCTAACTGGTGCATATTTAAGGTTCAAAGAGTAAGCTGCAGGAATACAGAAGAGCAGAAAGCAGACTTGATAAAAGAGGTCAAGTGAAAACAGACCTGGTGACTTGACGTGACATTAGTCTTGCTGAAGCTAAGAAGAAGTAAACGACAAATTTTGGTGGCAGGGGTTGAGCTGAGTGATCACAAATCTTTTCTCATCTAGGACCCTCCATTTTCACATCTACAGGCTGAAGTCTATTCATTAGTTTGAAAAGATATTAAGTCCGAAACTTATTAAAATGGATATTTTTATGATTCCCTTCACATGCCAGGAATATCCAGAGTGATATTTTAAACGTCCTTACTTCAAAAATAAACAACATAAACAAACCAAAATATCACAGCATTCTAACTTCCCTCTAGCCTGAGCAGACCAAGGTCCTAGCAGCCTGCAAGCCAGTAACCTATTTGCTAAATAAAAACATATCAGGGCTTCCCTGGTGGCGCAGTGGTTGGGAGTCTGCCTGCCGATGCGGGGGACGCGGGTTCGTGCCCCGGTCCGGGAAGATCCCACATGCCGCGGAGAGGCTGGGTCCGTGAGCCATGGCCGCTGAGCCTGAGCGTCCAGAGCCTGTGCTCCGCAATGGGAGAGGCCACAACAGTGAGAGGCCCGCGTACTGCAAAAAATAAATAAATAAATAAAAATAAAAACATATCCGAAAGCTTCCAAATATCACAACTTTGGAATTCCAGTTGCAGTTAATGGAGTAAGTACACTCTACCCTGAATGCTGCTATAATATCTGGAAACAATGCATGGAGCAGCTATTTCACGACTCTGAAAAATAAATAGTAGTAGGTAAATGGGGGAAGAAGACCAGAATTCAAAGTTCCACTGAGCCGGCAGTCAGTTTCCTATTTTTCCTCCAAGATTGCCCAGCTTAGACTCAAAGCAGCCTCAAATCCAGAAACGGGAACCAGGTGTGGACAGAGAGAGCCCCAGGACAATCCCTCCTATTCTGGCTGGAGATGTGGGCAAGGGGATTCTTCACACTATAAACACTGGAGGAAATTCTGTTTTTTGTTTTATTTTTTCCCCTTCATTCTCTCCTATTTCAGACCCCAGGCAAGCCTGAAGTGGCATAAGCAGCTGCAGCAACAGAAGCCTGAAGATGCCTGAAACTGACGGAGGGGACTCTTCCTGTATGATCAAGAGGAAGGAGAATTCCAGGAGAATGGGTGAACCCCCGTTGCTGTTTTCTATCCCTGTCTTCCCACTGTTTGGCCCCAGACAAACAGTAGTGAGAGTAATTACAATAGTAACTAAAGTGGCAGCTTTCTGGACACAGACCTGAAAGGGGAGTTACAGAGAACTGGAAAGTACCAAGCAGACAGCAGAAAGAGAAAGCGAATCCATAAAGCTGCTTATAAACGCGGGGCCCACTCCAAGCTGTACATGCAAAGATCTGATTCTAAACAGCATAATAAAGACTTTAAGAACTGAACTATGGGACAGGTCACCACACAGGTCCCAGATCGGCCATTGGGCGGCACACACAAAGGAAAGATCCAATTAGCACTGCAACGGCTTTGAAACAATTGACACTGAATTCTCAACCCACAGAAGACAGGCCACAACTTGCCACCTGAACCCAATCAGGCTGACTGCCTTGTAAAACAAAACAAAACAAAAATCAGCATTCTTCACAGGATTTAAACAAGACCAGAGTTTCAAAATATAATAATCAAATGTCTGTGATATAATCCAAAATCACTTGAAATACAGAAACTAGGAAAATCCCAGCTCACATGGAAAAAGACAATCAACAGATGCCAATGCTGAGATGACAGAGTTGTTGGAATTATCAGACTGTAAAGTAGCTATAACAAGAATAATCCAAGAAAAAAAGATGGACACTCTTAAAAAGAATGGAAAGACAGAAAGTCTCAGCAAAGAAATTGAGATATAAAGAAGAACCAAATGGAAATTTTAGAACTATAAAATGCAATATCCAAAATAAAAAACTCAATGTATGAGCTTAATAGCAGAACGGAGCTGACAGAGGAAAATAATCAGTGAACCTGAAGATAAATCAATAGAAATTACCAAATCTAAACAACGAAGAGAAAAAAATGAACAGAGCCTCAGGGAACTATGCAATAATACCAAAAGGTCTACTGTTTGTGTCACTGGAGTCCCAGAAGTAGAGGAGAAAGAATGTGGAATGGAAAAAAAGTATTTGAAGAAACAATCGCAGACAACTTCCCATATTTGGCAAAAAAACAAAGATTCAAGAAACTCATCAAACCCCAAACAGAAAAAACTCAAAGAAATTTATGCCCAGATGCATCATAAACTGCTGAAAACTGAGAAAGAAAAAGTCCTAAAAGTAGCCAGAGAAAAATGATGCATTATACGTAACAAAACAATGATTCAAATGATGCAGATTTATCATCAGAAACCACAGAGGCCACAAAGAAGTGGAATAACGTTTTTAAAGTGCTGAGAAACAAACTGACAACCCAGAATTCTACATCCAGCAAAACTATCCTTTAAGATTAAAGGTGAGGGGGCTTCCCTGGTGGCATAGTGGTTGAGAGTCTGCCTGCCGATGCAGGGGACACAGGTTCGTGCCCCGGTCCGGGACGATCCCACATGCTGTGGAGCGGCTGGACCCATGAGCCATGGCCACTGAGCCTGCACGTCCGGAGCCTGTGCTCTGCAACGGGAGAGGCCACAACAGTGAGAGGCCTGCGTACCGCAAAAAAAAAAGAAGAATAAAGGTGAGGACTTCCCTGGTGGTACAGTGGTTAAGAATCCACCTGCCAATGCAGGGCACACGAGTTCGAGCCCTGGTACAGGAAGATCCCACATGCCATGGAGCCACTAAGCCCATGCGCCAAAACTACTGAGCGTGCGCTCTAGAGCCCACAAGCCACAACTACTGAGCCTACGTGCCACAACTACTGAAGCAAGAGCGCCTAGAGCCCATGCTCTGCAACAAAGAAAGCCACTGCAACGAGAAGCCCGAGAACTGCAACAAAGAGTAGCCCCCATGCCCACAACTAGAGAAAGCCTGCCTGCAGCACCAAAGACCCAAAATAAAATACATAAATAAATTTATTTAAAAAAAAAGAAGAAAGGTGAAATAAAGACATTCTCAGACAAAAGAAAATTAAGACAATTCATAGCCAGTAGAGGAACTCTAACTGAAATGATAAAATTTCAAACCTTCAGATAGAATAAAAATTATACCAGAAAGAAACTTGGAACATCAGGAAGAGAAGCAACAGAAATGGCAAAAAGCTGAGTAAATAGACAATTTTTCTCCTTTTGAGTTCTTTAAAATATGCATGATGGTTGAGAGCAAAATTTATAACATAGTCTGATGGGATTTTCAATGTATAATATGACAACGAAAACAAGGGAGGAGGGTAAAGAGGTAAAGGAACCTACGTACTGGTAATGTTTCTATATTTTACCTTAAGTAGTAAAATAGTAATTATAATTAGACTGTAAAATGTTAATATTAGTGTTCTATTAATTATGTATTATGTAATTTCTAGAGCAAATACTGAAAAACCCTATGTAAAGGGATATAGTCAAAACTCAGTAGATTAATTCTAATGGAATACTGGCAAATATTCAAATAATCTAAAAGAAGAGAGTAAGGGAAAACAGAGGAACAAAGCACAGAGGGAACAAATAGGAAATAAATCATAAAACTGTAGGCCTAAATACAAACGTAATAATAACAACATTAAAAGTAAATGGTCTAAACACACACCAACTAAAAGATGGAGATTGTCAGAATGGATTTAAAAAACAGGACCCAACTATAATGCTATCTATAAGAAACTTCAAATAGAATGATTTAAGTAGGTTAGAAGAAAATGATGGAAACAAACAAACATCAATAAGAGAAGGCTGGAGTGGCTGTATTAATATATGATAAAAGATACTTCATAAGTCAGAAAGAGAAAAATATCGTATATTAACACATATATGTGGAACCTAGAAAAATGGTACAGATGAACTGGTTTGCAGGGCAGAAATAGAGACACAGATGCAGAGAACAAACGTATGGACACCAAGGGGGGAAAGTGGCGGGGGGGTGGTGGTGGTGGGATGAATTGGGAGATTGGGATTGTCATATATACATTAATATGCATAAAATAGATAATAAGAACCTGCTGCATTAAAAAAAAAAAAGATTCTTCAGAGCATACAAAATTACCAGGGATAAAAAAAGAGATTACATAAAAATAAGTTTCAATTCACTAAGAAGGTATAATACAAGCAATAACAGAGCCTCAAAATACATGAAGCAAAACTGATCAAACTGAAAGAAATGGGCAAATATAGTCGAAGACTTCAACATTCCTCTCTCCAAAGAACCAGGAGACAGAAAATCAGCAAGAATACAGAAGTACTGATGGATCAAACATCTAAACATAAGACCTAAAATAATAAAAACTCTTATAAGAAAACATAGGGGAAAAGTTTCATGACATTGGATTTGGTAATAATTTTTTGGATATGATACCAAAGCACAGGGTAAAAAAGTAAAAATAGATAAATTGAACTACACCAAAATTTAAACTCTGTACACCGGGGGACACAATCAACAGAGTAAAAAGACAACTAGAGAATAGGAGAAAGTATCTGCAAATCATATATTTAGTAAGAGTTAATATCCAGAATATATGAAGTACTTCTACAACTCAACAACAAAAAAAACAAACAGGGCTTCCCTGGTGGCGCAGTGGTTGAGAGTCCACCTGCCGATGCAGGGGACACGGGTTCGTGCCCCAGTCCAGGAAGATCCCACATGTCGCGGAGTGGCTGTGCCCGTGAGCCATGGCCGCTGAGCCTGCGCGTCCGGAGCCTGGGCTCCGCAACGGGAGAGGCCACAACAATGAGAGGCCCGCGTACCGCAAAAATAAATAAATAAATAAAATGCTTAAAACAGTAATTTTTACATTATGTATATTTTATCACAATTTAAAAAAGAATAAAGACGTACTGAACAATATCATCAACCACCTGGATCTGATATTTATAAAACACTTCACCTATCAAAAGGAGAGAACACATCCTTCACAAGTACACATGGAACATCACCAAGATAGATAATGTCTTTGATGAGAAAACATACTTTTTTTTTGGCCGCACCGTGTGGCATGCGGGATCTCAACCAGGGATGGAACCCATGCCCCCTGCAATGGAACCAGAGTCTTAACCACTGTACAGCCAGGGAAGTCCTGAAAACATACTTTAATACATTTAAAAGAAAATCACATAAAGTATGTGCTCTGATCATAATGGAACTAAACTAGAATTAATAATGGAAAGAAAATTGGAAAAATCTCCAATCTCTTGGCAATTAAACAACATGTTCTTAAATAATTGATGTGTTAAAGAGCAAGTTTCAAGAGAAATTAGAAAATATTTTGAACTGATTGAAAATGAGAATACAACTTACGAAAAACTTGTGAGATATAGCTGAACCAGTACTCACTGGGAAAGTTATAACACTGAATGCTTACATTAGAAAAGAGTAGGGGCTTCCCTGGTGGCGCAGTCGTTGAGAATCCGCCTGCTAATGCAGGGGACACGGGTTCGAGCCCTGGTCTGGGAGGATCCCACATGCCCCGGAGCAACTAGGCCCGTGAGCCACAACTACTGAGCCTGCGCGTCTGGAGCCTGTGCTCCGCAACGAGAGAGGCCGCGACAGTGAGAGGCCTGCGCACTGTGATGAAGAGTGGCCCCCGCTTGCCACAACTAGAGAAAGCCCTTGCACAGAAACGAAGACCCAACACAGCAAAAATAAATTAATTAATTAATAAACTCCTACCCCCAACATCTTAAAAAAAAAAAAGCAAATATCTCAAATCAACAATCTAAATTTCCACCTTAAGAAACTAGAAAAAATAGTAATCCTAAAATAAGTAGAAGAAAGGAAATAATAAAGAGCTAAAATCAATAAAATGGGAAAAAATAGAGAAATGTCAACGAAACAAAAAACTGGTTTAAAAAAAAAAAAAACTAGTTTACTTCTGTAGCCAGATGTCCACAGGAAAAAAAAGAAAAAAATTTACCAATTATCAGGAATAAGAAGATATACCAACAGACCCTCACAAACATTAAAAGGATAATAGAGAAATACTACAAACAACTCTACACACATAAATTTGACAATGATAGGGACCAATTTCTTGAAAGCCACAAACTACCAAAACTCACCCAAGAAGTCAAAGGTAACTAAATCTATATTCCTCATGAACAAAGACACAAAAATCCTCAACAAAATACTAGGAAATCTAATCCAGCGATATTATGTAAAAAGAATAGTACACCACAATCATTGTGATTTATCCCAGGAGCAAAAGGCTGCATCAGTTTTCCAAAATCAGTAAATGTAATCCACCATAAAACACTTCATTATGTCAATGGATGCAGGAAAAAACATCTGACAAAATTCAACATTCATTCATGATAAATGTTGCCAGCAAACTAGGAAGAGAAGGGAACTTCCTCAACCCAAGAAAAGGGCATCTACCAAAAATCTACAGCTAATATCATACTTTCTGAAGAAAATGAATGCTTTCCCCCTAGGATGGGGAACAAAGCAATGACCTCTGTTCTCATCACTGATATTCCACATCCCACTGGAAGTGCTAGCCAGTGCAAGAAAAACAGATAGAAGGCATACAGATTGGAAAGAAAGAACAGCTGTCCCTATTCACAGACGGCATGACTGTCTATGCAGTTCCACGGGAATCTATAAAAAAGCTCCAAGGACTCATGTGTGAGTTAGCCAGGTGGCAGGATCCCAGGTTAACACACAAAAATCTATTGTATTTCTGTATCCTAGCAATAAATCATCAAAAACTGAAATTTTTAAAATATATATCAGTTACAATAGATTTGAAAAGAATAAAACACTTACATATAAATCTAACAAAACAGGTACAGGACCTGCACAATGAACAGTACAAAACATTGAAGAAAGAAATAAAAAACAACCTAAATAGGTAGACAGACATACTGTGTTCATGGACTGGAAGACTCAATACAGTTGCAATATCAATTCTCTACAAATCGATCTGTAGGTTTAACACGATCCCAAAATCCCAGCAAGATTTTTCTATAGACAGAAACAAGTTGATTGTAAAATTTATATGGAAAGTCAAAGGAATGATCAAAATTTTGAAGAAGAACTAAGTTGAAGGATTCTTTCTACCTGATTTGAGAAGTACTATAAAGCTACAGTAGGGGACTTCCCTGGTGGCACAGTGGTTGACTCTGTGCTCCCAGTGCAGGGGGCCCCAGGTTCAATCCCTGGTCAGAGAACTAGATCTCACATGCATGCCACAACTAAGGAGCCCACATGCTGTGACTAAGGGGCCCGCCTGCCACAACTAAGACCCAGCACAACCAAATAAATAAATAAATATTTCTTTTAAAAAAGCTACAGTAATCAAGACAGTATAACAGCAATAAAAGGATGGACACATAGATCAACGGAACAGAATAGAGTACAGAAACAGACATACACAAATATGGCCAACTGATTTTTGACAAAGGTGGAAAGGCAATTCAATAGAGAAAGGATAGCCTTTTCAACAGTGTTGGAACAACTAGATGTCAGCAAGTATATAAACCTCAAGCTAAATTTTCCAACTTGTATAAAAACGAACTAAATCTAGATCTAAATTAATATAAAACATGAAACTATAATTCTTAGAATAAAACATGGAAAATTTTTCATGACCTGAGATTAGTTCTTAGATATGACTCAAAGAGCAGAATCCACAAGAAAAAAAAAAAAAAAAAGATAAACTGATTTTCGTCAAAACTAAAAACTTGTTCTGCAAGACATGGTTAAGAGAATGCAAAGACAAACCACAAAATGAGTTTAAAATATTTTCAAGTCATGTATCTGGCAAAGCTCTTATATCCAAAGTATATAAAGAATTCTTAAAACTCAACAGTAAAAAACAAATTGTCTAACAAAAAAACAGGCAAAAGACTCAAATGCTTCAAAGAGAATATACAGAGAGCAAATAAGCGCAAAATGTTTACATCATTAGCCATTTAGGGAAATGCAAATTAAAACCACTGTGAGATGCCACTGCACACCTATTACATTGGCTTTAAAAAAAAAAAAAAAGAAGGGCTTCCCTGGTGGTGGCAGTGGTTAAGAATCCACCTGCCAATGCAGGGGACATGAATTTGAGCCCTGGTCCAGGAAGATCCCACATGCCACAGAGCAACTAAGCCCGTGCGCCACAACTACTGAAGCCCACGCACCTAGAGCCCCTGCTCCGTAACAAGAGAAGCCACCGCAATAAGAAGCCCACGCACCACAACGAAGAATAGCCCCCGCTCATGGCAACTACAGAAAGCCCACGTGGAGCAACGAAGACCCAACGGAGCCAAAATTAAATAAATAAAATTTATTTTAAAAAAAGATAACACCAAGTGCTATAGCCAGGATGCAGAGCAACTGGAACTCCCATATACTAATGGTAAAATGCAAAAT
The DNA here is from genome assembly GCF_059928025.1 of Delphinapterus leucas. Lineage (NCBI taxonomy): Eukaryota > Metazoa > Chordata > Mammalia > Artiodactyla > Monodontidae > Delphinapterus > Delphinapterus leucas. Next base: position 41,427,688 of record NC_143148.1, read on the forward strand.
AGTGCAGACACTCTGGAAAACTATTCAGCAGCTTCTTATACATTTAAACATACACTTACCAGGGACCTCCCTGGTGGTCCAGTGGTTAAGACTCTGCGCTCCCAATGCAGGGGGCCAGGTTCTATCCCTAGTCAGGGAACTAGATACCGCATGGCTCAACGAAAAGATCCCACGTGTTGCAATGAACATCCCGCACGCAGCAACGAAGATCCCACGTGCCGCAACTAAGACCCGGTGCAGCCAAATAAATAAATAAATAAATAAATATTCAAAAAAATAGACAAACAGACACTTAACATATGATCCAGCAATTTCAGTCCTAGGTTTAACCCCAGTGAAATAAAAACCTATGTTCACACAAAAACTGTATATGAATGTTTATAGCAGCTCCATTCATAATCACTAAAAATTGGAAACAACCCCAAATGTCCTTCAACAGTAAATGATTATAAAGAAACTGTAGTACATACTTACAGTACTCAGCAATAAAAAGGAATGAACTACCGATAAAACACAACATGAATGAATCTCAAATGCATCACCTTAAGTGAAAGACAAAACCAAAAGGTTGCATACTCTATGATGCTCTGCAAAAGACACAACTGTTGTGATGGGGAACAGATGAGTGGTTGTCAAGGGGTGGGTGTGACCACAAAGGAGAAGAATGAGGAAGTTTTGTGGGTTGATGAAACTGTTCTGTATCCTGATTGAGGTAGTGGTTATGTGAATGTATATCTGTGTTAAAACTCATAGACCTGAATGCCAAAAAAAGTCAATTTTATTGTATTTCAATTTAAAAAATAGAACATGTGGAGACCACCAACATCCTTAGCATGTCCCCAACCTCTAGAGCTCAAATTTCTGCCAGTTTTCTTATGCTCTCGGAAAGAAAATGGTGTGAACTCCCTTATTAAATTTCTTTTCTTGTTGGTTTAACTCAAAACCACAATGTGACGGATTTCAAATTAGCTTTTAAATGCTGTTTTTCCAGAATTCAAAATATAGAATAAAAGCCCTTCAATTTTGCCACTCAGTCATGAAACAAAACAAAAATAATCTAAAGAAAGAAACAGATCAATTTCCAAAACGGGAACCAAAACAACAGCAAGACTGAGTCTACTGGATGGGGCCGACCAGCTAGAGTCTAAAACATAATGAATCATAATGTTCAGACATTAGCTGTGCATTTAAGACTTGTGCACTCCGCAAACAAGAAAAGCCACAGCAATGAGAAGCCGGCGCACCGCAACAAAGAGTAGCCCCCGCTCACCTCAACTAGAGAAAGCCAGTGTGCAGCAACGAAGACCCAACTCAGCCAAAAACAAATAAATAAATGAAATAAAATAAAAAAAAAAAGACGTGCAGTTTTCTGAATATATACTATACTTCCATAAAAAGTCCTTAAAAGCAATAACATAAATCTACAGTTATAACTGAAAAAAAAAAAAAAACCACCACTCTGTGCCATGCCCCAAAGCAAGTTATAGAACAGCATGTACAATATCCCATGTTTACAAACATGCACACACAGCAACAAAGTCTAAAACAGCAGATACCTGTTAACAGAAGTCCTCCCTAGCTGATGAGAATACTGGTGATTTTTACTTCTTTCTTCATTTTTCTATAGTAGTCTTTTTTTTTTTTTTTTTAACCACAGAGACAAATACTTTTATAATCAGAAAAATTTTTTTCTCATTTTGGAAAAGAGCATTCAAGTTAAAAATGTGATATTTATACTACAGATCAATTTATATATGACTTAGGCTGTGGGCTCCTTGACATAAAGGAGCTTTGTAAGCCTCATACAGTACCAGATTCCCAAAAGACATTTTACCAGATGTGTGTCTGGAGAAGGAAGAATAAAATACGCAAGGCTTCTCACGAGAAGTGGTAACTTCTCTGGCATCTCTGAATAAAAAGAGGGGAAGAAATCAGGCAAGTGGCAAAGGTAGGTCTGGATGGAGGGAGGCCTGTCAGTGATGGCAAAGAGGGAGAATAGATCCTGACACGGAAGGAAGGCAGGGAAGTAGACCTAGAGGGAGACCAGGAAATCTGGAAGAGGTGTGAAGCAAAAGACCAGTGTGCTCACTAAAAGTCAGAGAGCTAACTATTCCATCCCTCTCCCCTTCCCACCCCTAAGAGAAGTGACCCCAAGGCTGTTCCTTGCACAGGGGTGCCATGCTCAGGACCCCAAGTGCCTGAGGGGGGCGGGTCCCTTACCCAAGGGCAGCCAACCCACAGGATGGTGAGGCACCTCTAATTTGGCCTGGCTAGGAAAGCTCCACCCAAATAGAGACAGTGGTAATCAGGCCAATCAGACACTCTCTGGAATTCAACCGCAGTCAGCAAGTTAGCATCAGAGACAGCAGACAGACCTGGGATGAACATTTTAAATAATCTATCAAAATATACTTATAAGATGTACATCAGAAAACGCAACGCCTGCAACTTTGTCTAAGCGTTCTTTTGCGACTCCTCTGACCTTTTAGGAGTTGCTTTTTGGTTTATACTGTCATTTACATAAAATGCCTAAGTGCACACACTGCAGAGCCTGAAAATGCTGTCCTGCACTTTTGTGCTGCTACTTAACAGTGAAATGTGGTTTGTTCCATAGGGCCTCTTACTATGGCAATTCCTTACAACAGGAGATTGTGTTTCCCACTGCTAACAAGTTAGGCAGCAATGTTTTTAACATACTCCCCTTTGCAGTCTTTTCCTCAGCCAGTTTTCTCTTCTTGGAAGTAACCAAGCAGAAGGTTCACATTTTATTAAGAAAACTGCCTTCCTCTGCGTAGTTTTCAACCTCCACTCAGGTCCTTGTCCAGACTTGCTGATGGGATTCTTTCAGGTTAACAGCACCCAGGCCTTGGCTACCTGAGACAGACACCCTGCCATGTGCTGCCCTCCACAGCGGGGCACGACCCCTGTGCCCCTCCAGCCAGTTCTCGTCCCCAAGTTCTCAGACCAAGGCAGTCAGTGCTCACAAGCCCCTGCCAGATAAGCCCAACGGACAGATCCCCGTCCCTAAGCAGGCCCAGCTGGCAGCGGATGAGGCACTTGGCTGGCCTCGGGCTAGAACGGGGCCAGCACAGAGCTGAGCAGAGCCCAGTCCTCTTTCAGATGTGATGAGGTCACAGGCTGGGCTATGAAGAGAGGACATGGGCCCTCTGTGGCCCAGGAGCCATGGGCTGCCCTTAACCCAGCAGCTAGAAAGAAAAACTGAGTCCTGCTGAGTGAAGCACTGACTCGAGTCCAAGATTCATGAGGCCCAGCTGCTTGGTCCTCCCAGGGTTCCCTCCAAGGCCTGGTGTACCTGGTCCTGCAGTCAACCCAAAGGAACCCACGTGTCTCTCTGTTCCTGGCAACTCAGAGCTGACCGACACTGCAGGGATGGGCTCAGCCTTGGGAGCAGCCCACCCAGTCAGAGGCGCCTCAGTGCTCACACCCAGACAGGAGCTCCTGGGGCGGAAAGTGTGTCAGGATATCTGCCCCGGCCTCGACTACCCAAGCACACATCATCAGTTGTTTGACGGATGTTCTAACAATAATTTAGGTTCGGAGCGGGACCGAAAGTTTAATTTCAACAACGTGGGAGCTCTTGTTTAAATGAGTCAGAAAGTTAACTTTTTATCTGTGTTCATCCATTCGGTCATGCAGTACTGACTTCATCTTCATGCACACACCTCACAGAGGACCACACAAAAGGCCAGAAGGCCCTGCACATGCTTACCAATCTAAAAAAGATCTGTTTTAAATACCGTATCTGGAAAACAAAATTTAAAGTTCACATTTTTGTTTTATTTGGTCTTATTTTAAAAATGCACTCCCCTATCTAGCTTAATATCATGGCTAAGCCACGCCTCTAAAATAAGTTTCCCAATTAAATAATCAAGACATAAGCTGCTTCACATGGCACCCGTGTGCCAGTTAGAAACATTCCAGTCTGGGTGGCAACTTGGCTTGGCAAGAGGATAGCAAATTAAAAACAGCACCTGCTCTGGACTGATGAACTGGGACGCTGCCTAGTACCAGGGCACGTGCCTTGGCAAGCAGAGCATGCAGGCTGGATCTCAGCCTCCCTCACCCTCTCGGTTAGACCCCGCGGTGCAGTGCACTGCCTGCCCAACTGTGCACAGTAGCCTTGGACAGTAGAGATGTAGAGCAGGATCTCAGGAACTTTCTTTGCTCCTCTGTGACAATAATAATAATAATAATACTGCTAAACTAATCTTGCTAAATCCTGTACTTGGCCGGTCTTGATGATCTGATTGTCAAATATTAAGAAGTTTACAAACAGGTAGGATTTTAAAATATTGTTTTACTTTGTTTTCATTTATATTGATCTGGTCTGAGACTCAATGATAGATTTCACAGTCCATTAAAAAAAAAACAAAGGGACTTCCCTGGTGGTCCAGTGGTTAAGACTCCGAGCTCCCAATGCGGGGGGTCCGGGTTCAATCCCTGGTCGGGGAACTAAGATCCCACACACTGCACGGCACAGCCAAAAAGAAAAAAAACAAAAACAAAACTGCAGGTCTCCTACAGAACTCCATGGAGCTAAACACAGAGGAGACCCTTTACAAACTACTGGGCTCCCCCAGGCTTCCCTCAACCTGGCAATTCATCATTCTCTGTGGACTTCACTCATCTAACTAGCTTCGCAACCCCAAGGCCTGCAAAGTCCCAGACCAACAGATGAAGCTTTCCCGAAGCGTCTAGTGAGGCAGGTGCAGTATCTCCCCAACTGCCTCACCAAAACCACCTCTGAGCACAACGCCAGTAACATCCTCATCACCACCTCGGCCACCATGGCGCATCTCGGGACCATGCAAACAGCCATGTGAATGAGTTCACCTGTGACAAGTGGGGGGTCTGTCTCCCTAGCTTCAGCTCCAAAACCATACTTGAAAGGAATACAGATCGATTTGCTGGCAAATTATCCTGATGTCAATTTATTATCAGAGAAATTAAGGAACTAAAAGGCAAATTCTATCTACCAATATCAGGCTTTTGTTACAATCCAAACTTTGAGGGCTCCCAAGTCCGCTGCCTGCCCCAGTACATTCACTTGGGCCATTTGGCTGGGCTGGGTAAACACCTGAACTTTTTTATTTTTCTTTTTTTAATGTTTATTTATTTAGGCTGCGCCAGGTCTTAGTTTCGGCACGCGGGCTTCTTAGTTGCAGCATGCCTGCGGGATCTAGTTCCCCGACCAGGGATTGAACCTGGGCCCCCTGCTTTGGAAGCGCGGAGTCTTACCCACTGGACCACCAGGGAGGTCCCAACACCTGCACTTTAAACAGAGTATCACAGGGGAATCCCCTGGCGATCCCAGTGGTTAGGACTCCCCGCTTTTACTGCCGAGGGCCTGGGGTTCAATCTCTGGTCGGGGAACCAAGATCCCCCAAGCCGTGTGGCGCGGCCAAAATAAATAAATAAATAGAGTATTACAGGCAAAGACTTGATTTATCATATACAGGCTTTCCTAAAACTACTATCCTAGAAAATGACTGAGGATGTTAACTATTCATCTGTCTTCCCCATAATCACATAAAGGGTAAGAAAGATTATCAGAATTCACAGAGCTATCCCACATCTGGCTTCACAGAAAGGAATCAAACTGTCACCCTAGAGCAGGAGCCAGTCACAGGGGAAAGAACGCCAGCCTGAGGCCCAGGTTCCAAGACGACCAACAAACTGGACAGCCATAGGTAAGTCACAACTTCTCTAGGGTCAGATTCCTCACGTGTAAAAGTGCCATAAATGTTAGCTTCAGTATTTCTTTGATGGAGAAATAAACAATGAAAAATAAAAACAAGGAATATAATAAACATAACTGCCACCTCTTTACTCCCACTTGCCACGGTCCTTCCTGTCCCCAATCCTCACCTGGACTACTCAGAGTCTCTTAGCAGGCTTTGGATCATCTCATCCTTCTCAAAGCCAGTCTTCACACCCTCTAACCCAGCGACAGCCAACAAAAACACGTGAGCCATGTAAGTAATTTAAAATTTTCTAAGAGCCATATTTTAAAAAGTAAAAAGAAATAGGTAGAGTTCACTTTAATAGTAAATTTTATTTATCCTGATATAGCCAAAATACCACCATTTCAACATGTAATTTTACATTCCGCTTTTTTCCTATCACCTCTTTGACCTCCAGCATGTTTTTTACACCTATGCACACCTGAAAATTCATACTAGCCACACTGCTCAACAGCCACAGCTCTGACTGTTCCTCATCTCCTTCAGAAAATCCAAATTCATTAGCCTAACAAGTCAGGCCCAAACCGGGTCCCCCTCATCCCTCCCCTTCCATACCTCTGCCTGGTGAACCATACCTGGTACTTCCTTCCCACCCGTTTCCTGGGCTTGCCCTCAACTCCCAGGACCTGGTATACTCCTTCTCCACAGGACACACCACACCTCCTAGCCAAGCCCACTGTCCCCACCCCTATTACAGCACTTGGCTCCGGTGATCAGGAAGGTTGTGTACTTTCTTTGCCTCATACCAAACCCTCCTCCAAATGGACTGTGAACCCCTTGGAGGCAGGGATTTTTGTCCTATTTATGTATGTCTAACAGTATCTGGCCCAGCCTCGACGTTCACACACATATGAAGTAGAGTTTTTTTTTTTTTTTAAGGGGGAAAATATGTTAGAATTTTTACCAACATCTAGCTACTGACCTTGATCTAACTCTAAAGCTATTTAGCCAACTCTTAACCTGAAATTATACACATGTGTAGGGTTTGGACCAAAAATGGTTGAGAGAAAGTAGACAAGCTAAAGAAGCAACTACTGCTGGAAGAGCCATTGCTCCTTGGGGTTTGTTTTTTTTCCACTGGCACAAAAAACTTTTAGCCTTAAACTGTTTTACATAGCTGTGCTGGAATAAACGGGAAACCACAAAAATGAAGGCTTCCCTTGCACCAGTCATCAAATTGTAGTGGCAAGAAAGAAACCATTCAAAACTATCCACGTTTGATGAAACTCTGAACATTTTAAGTGTTTATTAACCCATTTAATTCCCAAATTTAACCAATCATTTGAAATGTTCAGAGACAAAATTCTGGATTCCAGTATTTCCTACGGGCCTCTCCAATCTTCACTGGAGATGAAGGCCTCCCTTCTCAGGCCTCACAGAACGGCTGTTCTTTTATTTTCATCAGAGAGGTCCATAAAAACAAGCGCAAGGACCCTCAGCCTCAATCCAGTTGTGACTTCTTTACACATGTTAAGTGTCTGCTCTAAGGATTCTCAAAATACTGACGTGGCAGATCCTCAGTGACCCTCTCCCCCAACATGTTAATCAGAAAGCAGACAACTTTAGTAATAATTACAGAACCCCTGGTTTTCATTTTATACATTCCTAAGCAAAAAGCTTGGCAAAGCCTCTTATGGTTTCCCCTCCTTTTACAAAAATCTGTCTCCTAAGCAAAAGCTTCTGTTTCCTAGTAGCACTAGATACACTTAAAACTCACGGTTAAAAAAAGAAAAAAATAATTACAATGGCATTTTATTTCCATACTTTCTCCCCAATATTTTCCACTTACAACAGAGTCCAGAAGCTTATTTGCTTATAAATATATAAATGTTATTGTTCCCTTGTAGATCCCATGTTTTCAAATAATTTGACCTTACAAACTATGTTAAATAATACATAAACTGTTATTTTTTTTCTTTCTCCTGTGAAACAGATATGTGTATTCACCTGTTCATTCGGTGCCTCACTATGGGCCAGGCACTGTTTTAGACACTGAGGATACCTCAGGGAACTCAAAACACAAAGCCTCTGCTCTCGTGGAGTTGGTATTCTAGTTGGGTGGTAAATGCTGAGAAGAAAAGTAAAGCAGGGTGAGGGGGATAAAGAGCAGGGATGGGGGAGTGTCCTACTTTTGGCAGGTGGTCGGGGAAGGTCTCTTGAGCAGAAGAGAAGAACAGCAGTTCTGAAGAACAGAGCCAAGTGGGCATTTCTGGGAAGGGGTGGAGGGGATGGAAGAATAAACCTCAGATGCAAAGACTCTAAGGCAGGAGTATGTTACTCAAAAAGTTAATCAAAGCTTCTGGTCAAGTGAAATAATCAGTACCTTAAAACCCCAGTCAAAACAGAAACTGGCCTTACTCTGTTTAATGCACTTTATATTAGACTTTCTGAAACACAGTTGGTACCCAGCCCCTCATTCTGATTCTCAACCCCCATTTCTATATTAATAAACTCTCCCAGGGGACCCCCCCACTCTGAAAACCAGTGGCAGACCCCACCATTCTATGTGAGGACACAAGGCCACACACGAGAGGTGCTGAGAGGAGGGCTGGGCGCCACCCCTGCCTTTAAGTGAGAATTTTTCACACAAAAATCCCCCCCATCAAGAAGTTAAACCGCTTCAAAATAAGATAGTTTCCAAATGCTAAAAAGGCAAGATTTTCTCCCAAAGGAGGTGTCACTTTCTGACCTCCGTACCCTTCTACTCATCTGTCCCCTCTTCAGCCAGCTGCAGGCCTGTTCCCAGCTCTGGACCACTTTGAACTGAGCCTTTGAAAGTTTAAACTGGCTCTTCGTCACCAGACAAGATGCTGAGGCCATCCCCTCGTCCGGAGGTGCCCTGCTCTCTTACTCTCTGCCTTTCCTCCTCCTTCTAGACTCTCTGAAGTCTCACCCTGCTAATGAATCCAAATCCCAGTTCATCTCGCCCTGCCTTTTACCTCTCTTGCACACACAGGAATCATCTTATTTTCCAAACAAAAACCTCAGGACTCACTGTCAATATATGGTACTTGCTGCTCTAATTTCAATGCTTGGACTATTTCATAATTTAAAAGTACAGTAATTTTTTAAAACTTAGGATGTACTTATATATGGTTTGAGACAGCACAGAAAATTGAGACTGGGTAAATTTAGGCTCTATGATCACAGTTACAGGCCTTTGACTATTGCGCTATGCTCTAACAACTTTATTTTCCAAAGAAGTACGACATCATCCTACAAAAGGATTTGGAGCTACTTCCAGGAATGAGGATAAAGAGGCAGTGAGTGATAGCTGTGGGTTGAAGGCCAGAATGCTGCTATTTCCAGGTCATTTCAACAGCTCAGGGAGCTAAATGGACCATCATGGAAAATAATCAGCTTTGGCAGCCATACAGACCTCAGCCCTTAATGGAGTGGATCACATATGTGCTGCATCTCAGGTAAAACCAGCACTACCTCTAGGCTGGAAATAAGCCTCTCTCCAGCATGCAGGTAAGCATGCATTCATTCTACCAGGAGGGAGAAGCATCATGGATTTGGCAGGGCATGTACACTGCCCTTGCCCCCTCTAAGCATCCTATTAAGTGCCATGACCAGGGAAAGGCTCTTAGTACTTTGTAATTAAGAAAAAAGGTCATCAGGGACTTCCCTTGTGGTCGAGTGGTTAATAATCCGCCTTCCAATGCAGGGGACACAGGTTCGATCCCTGGCTGGGGAACTAAGATCCCACGTGCCACAAGGCAACGAAGCCCCATGCGCCGCAGCTAGAGAGAAGCTCGTGCACCGCAACAAAAGATCCCGCAGGCCGCAACTAAGATCCGACGCAGCCAAATAAATATTTTTTTAAAAGAAAGAAAAGATAGGGCTTCCCTGGTGGCGCAGTGGTTGAGAGTCCGCCTGCCGATGCAGGGGACACAGGTTCGTGCCCCCGTCCGGGAAGATCCCGCATGCCACAGAGCGGCTGGGCCTGTGAGCCATGTCCGCTGAGCCTGCGCGTCCAGAGCCCGTGCTCCGCAACGGAGAGGCCACAACAGTGAAAGGCCCGCATACCGCAAAAAAAAAAAAAAAAAAAAAAAGAAAGAAAAGATAAAAGGTCATCACAATGATCATTTTGAGGTGTACAGAAATATCAAATCGCTATGCTGTATAACAAGAACTAACGTAGTGTTGTAGGTCAATTATACTTCAACATCAAACTCATAGAAAGAGATCAGAATTGTGGTTACCAGAGGCGGCACGTAGGGGAGAGCGGGATGGATGAGGGTGGTCACAAGGTACAAACTTCCAGGTACAAGATAAATAAGTACTAGGGATGTGATGCACAACATGGTGAGTATAATGAACACTGCTGCTGTTATATATGAAAGTTAAGTGAGTAAATCCTAAGAGTTCTTCTCATCACAAGGAAAAAAAGTTTTTTTTCTATTTCTTTAATTTTGTATCTATCTGAGATGGTGGATGTTCACTAAACTTATAGTGGTAATCATTTCATGATGTATGTAAATCAAATCATTATGCTGCACACCTTAAACTTATACAGCGTCTATGTCAAATATATCTCAATAAAACTGGAAGAGAAGAAATAAATTTTTTTTAAAAGAAAGAAAGAACAAAGGTTTCCAGGGCTATCAAGAAAGAAATTTTTTTTTTTTTTTAATTTTGGCTGCACCAGGTCTTACGGTATGCAGGATCTTTTAGCTGCTGCATGTGAACTCTTAGTTGCGGCATGTGGGATCTAGTTCCCTGACCAAGGATTGAACCCAGGTCCCCTGCATTGGGGGCATGGAGTCTTAGCCACTGGACCACCAGGGAAGTCCCAAGAAAAAATTAATTTGGCCCTATGACCCAGGAGGAGTCCTGAAGGTCTTACTGAACTCAGCATTTCCCAGTGGTAAGTTCTTGTGGGTAAGCACACTGTTAACTTGGGGTAAAGTGAGACCTTTACGTATGTTGTAGGACCAAGTCCATATATTTTTTTTAATGTTCAGAAATGTAATGATATTGCCCTTTGATCTAGTAATAGCACTCCCTGAAATTTAACAAAAAATAGTCACAATTCAAAAGAAAAATGAAGGACATTTACTGAAGGATCCTTCCTAATAGCAAAATATTGGAAACCATGATCAGGGGATCTTATGCAGCCTTTGGAAGGGAAAAATTCCAAAGTGCTTTTCATTTGACTAAGATTTTTTCCCTAATTTCCTTCAGTGTTACAATGGTTTTTTAATTGAGATACAACTGGAATATAACATTACATTAGTTTCAGGTGTACAACATAATGATTCAGTATTTCTATATATCAATATTTGTATCAATGATATACACATTATCACCACAATAAGTCTTATTTAACATGCGTCACCATATATAGTTTAAAAAAATTTTTTTCTTGTGATGAGAGCTTATCAGATCTATTCTCTTAGCAACTTTCAATTACAACTGCAATACAGTATTATTAACTATAGTAGCCAGCCCTATAGGGTAGATTCCTTTCAAATGGGAGAAATTTTTTCATTAGCATCAACAAATTTATTAATCACCCACAATTGTGCAGAAGGTTTTTTTTAAAAAAAAAAAAAACAGGAAAATAGATTGAAAAAATTTTTAAGCTTCAAGTTTCTTCAAGATGTCTGTACTGTATTATCTAAATCATTCTCCCTAAAAGTGCCTCCAAATTACAAAGTAAGAAAGTAATAAAAGGTTAACTAAAGATTATGATTGGTATAATAGCTTTAAGGCTAACCTATACTAAGGTAGAGCTAGTAACAGCTGATGCTTTGGGAATTTTTGAAAAGAAGATATCTGCGTGTGGTATACAATTCAAATACAGTGAAAAATAAATCTCCCTTCCACCCTGACCCTTGGTCACCCAGTTTCCCAATTTGTACCATTCCAGAGATATTCGATAGTGGTAACAGGTTGGTGTGACTTCTATGTGAGAGACACTTTGCTAAGGACTTTGTATGGAAGGCTCACAGGTGCCAGTAACACTCTCATCAGCCCTGATTTACAAATAAGGAGACCTGCTTGTGTCCTGAAGTGAACAAGCAACTGGCCAAAAGTCTCATGGTGATAAGAGACATAAAGTCCATACTCTCAGAGCCCCTCCCCATCCCAGCGCCCAACACACACACACACACACACACACACACCCCTAAACTCCATGTTCTATCTTCATGTTGTGTTGTTCCCTCTGCCCTCAAAACCAACCCTTCATCATCCCTCTGCCTGGCTAACCTGACTTTCCATATCAATTTTAGAATCAGCTTCTCTATCTAAAAAAATCTTGCTGGGATTTTGGGATAATGTTAAACCTACAGATCAATCTGTGGAGAAGCGATACATATTTTTTTTAATTTATTTTTTTAAAGCTTTTATATATTTTTTTTATTTATTTTTGGCTGCATTGGGTCTTTGTTGCTGCATGCGGGCTTTCTCTAGTTGCGGTGAGCGGGGGCTACTCTTCATTGCGGTGTGCGGGCTTCTCACTGTGGTGGCTTCTCTTGTTGCGGAGCACAGGCTCTAGGCGCGTGGGCTCAGTAGTTGCAGCACGCAGGCTCAGTAGTTGTGGCTCACAGGCTCTAGAGCACAGGCTCGGTAGTTGTGGCGGATGGGCTTAGTTGCTCCACGGCATGTGGGATTTTTCCCGACCAGGGTCAAACACATGTCCCCTGCATTGGTAGGTGGATTCTCAACCACTGCGCCACCAGGGAAGCCCAAGAAGTGATATTTTAATAACTATATTGAATCTTCCAATCCATGAGCACAGTATGTCTGCCCACTTATTTCAGTGGTCTTTGATTTCCTTCTTCGGTGTTTTGTAGTTTTCAGCATGTAGATCCTGTACATGTTTTGTTAGATTTAGCCCTAAGTATTTCATTCTTTTTAGAGCTATCATAACTGATATGGGTTGTTTTTTTTTTCAATTTCAGTTTCCAATGATTGATTGCTAGGATATAAAAATATGATTGATTTTTGCGGGTTGACCTTGTATGCTACCACCTTGCTGACTCACACATTAGTCCTAGGAGCTTTCTTATAGATTCCATGGTATTGTCTACATAGACAATCATGCCATCTGCAAATAGGGACAGTTTTTCTTTCTTTCCAGTCTGAATGCCTTCTCTTTATTTTTCTTGCACTGGCTAGCACTTCCAGTAGGATGTGGAAGACAGAAGAGACATGTGGTGAGAACAGGCATCACTGCCTTGCTCCCCATCTTGAGGGGAAAGTATTTTCACCACTAAGTATGTTAGCTGTAGATTTCTGGCAGATGCCCTTTTCCAGGTTGAGGCAGTTCCCTTATCTTACTAGTCTTCTTGGCCACATTTATCGTGAATGAATGTTGAATTTTGTCAAAAGTTCTTTTCTGCATCCCCTGACATAATCAAGTGCTTTTTGTGCTTTAAACTGTTAGTATGGCGGATTATATCTCCTGATTTTGGAAAACTGAACCAGCCTTTTCTTCCTGGGATAAGTCACAATGATTGTCCTGTACTATTCCTTTTACATAACATTGCTGGATTCGATTTCCTAGATTTCCTAGTAGTTCGTTGAGGATTTTTGTGCCTGTGTTCATGAGGATGATGTTCATGAGGATGAGGTCTGAAGCTTTCTTTTCTTGAACCATCTTTGTCTGGTTTTATATAACAGATGTGTACTAGACACTTTCCTGGGGTCTTGGATGATAATTTTACTATTTTTAATCATAAAAACTTAAGAGTGGTTTTAATCTTTGCTTAAATTCTGCTAGAATTTATTTGACTTCAAGTTTTTGACCAGGAAGACAACTCCCAAAGATAACAATCTGCCCAAGGGAAAATGGGACTGTTTTATAAGAAGCCACCTTAAGGTAGAAGTGAGAATCCAATGCAGTGAAACTACTTCACCGGCCATTCTCTGCACGCCCCTGCCCTGCTTCTGTATAGCCCAAGAAAGCCAGAAAAGTGAGGGAAGTGCTCACCAGCATGGGATGAAAAACTGACAGTTTCCATCAAATAAAAGATACTTATCACCCAACCCTGAAATGCAAACGCTCACATCTGTCTTTGAGTTACCTAAGAAAGCACCTGTCAAACATTAACCGTTTAGTTCTTACAATTCCTAAAATGCTCAGTCATTACCACTCACATTCTACTATGGAGGAAGTCAAGAAACAATGGGGTTAAGATATTTCAAGGAGATCAGCAGAGCTAAAATTTGAATTTAAACATCACCTATTACCCAACTTTGTTTAAAAAATAGTCCTAGGGCTTCCCTGGTGGCGCAGTGGTTGAGAGTCTGCCTGACAATGCAGAGGACGCGGGTTCGTGCCCCAGTCTGGGAAGATCCCACATGCCGTGGAGCGGCTGGGCCCGTGAGCCATGGCCATGGCCGCTGAGCCTGCGCGTCCAGAGCCTGCTTGTCCGGAGCCTGTGCTCCGCAATGGGAGAGGCCACAAAAAAAAAAAAAAAAATAGTCCTAAACAAATGCAATGCAATGTCAGAAGGTCAATCAGTCGTGGGAGGGGCTCAAGAAAGGGATCCAGGGACTTCCCTGGTGGTCCAGTGGTTAAGACTCTGAACTCCCACTGCAGGGGACTCAGGTTCGATCCCTGGTCGGGGAACTAAGATCCCACATGCCACGGGGCGCAGCCAAAAAATAAAATAAAATAAATGTAAACAAAAAAGAAAAAAAAAAGGGAAAGGGATCCGAAGCAAAAGAGCTCCTTGAGAGGTGTTTTTGGATATTAAAAGCTGATTCTGCTCTTGGCTCTTTTGAGAAGGCCTATCCCCTCAAGGCGGAAAGTGGCAGGTCTGCTGGGTGAGGAACAGGAACTGCACACCTAGGAACAGCGCAATGGCCACTGAGAAATCAAAACCCTTGTTAAGTGTATCACTTCAGCACGTAAAAGTCACCCAAAAAGTCACCATGCTGACCAAAGACCTCAGAAATGTCCTTGGACTCAAGGTCTCCTCTGCTCTGTGGAACAACTCAAAATGATGTGTTCAGGAGGCAGGAAAGAGCACACCACCTGGGTTCAAATCCCAGCTCCACCAACCACTAGCCACGTGACCTTAAACAAGTCACGACCTCGGTGCCTCTAACTTTCTCAACCATAAAATAAAGGTGATAACAGTAGAGTAAGCACTCATTAATGATGCCTGCTGTTGTGATTCAGAAAGTTGTCCCACGTAGGTCCTGTCCTCTTCTGACACTGTCCTAACATCATGGTATAAGCGATAGTACGCCCCACCCCCATCCCAAGAGCAAAATTCTGCTTTCAACCAAGTGCTTTGGGAAAAAAATCAAAACAAAACAATAAACAAAAGGCCCCTGGGCTTCCCTGGTGGCGCAGTGGTTGAGAGTCCGCCTGCCGATGCAGGGGACGCGGGTTCGTGCCCCAGTCCGGGAGGATCCCACATGCCGCGGAGTGGCTGGGCCCATGAGCCATGGCTGCTGGGCCTGCGCTGCGCAACCGGAGAGGCCACAGCAGTGAGAGGCCCGCGTACCGCAAAAAAAAAAAAAAAAAAAAAAAAAGGCCCACATTAACTATTTCATTAAATGATGTCTGAGAGCTAAAAACCAATAAGCGCTCACAGAATCCACATTTAAAAGAAAGAAGGTATTTAAATCAATAGTTTAAACCAACTCTTTTCCTACAAAAAGTACATTTATATTGTTTGAAATAACCACAGGAGATACTCTCCCCAACTAAGAAATAGGTATGAGTTTCTTTTCTTTTTTTTTGCGGTACGCGGGCCTCTCACTGTTGTGGCCTCTCCCGCTGCGGAGCACAGGCTCCGGACGCGCAGGCTCAGCGGCCATGGCTCACGGGCCCAGCCGCTCCGCGGCACGCGGGACCCTCCCGGACCGGGGCACGAACCCGTGTTCCCTGAATCGGCAGGCGGACTCCCAACCACTGCGCCACCAGCGAAGCCCCGAGTTTCATTTTTAAAACATAAAATCTAGGACTTCCCTGGTGGCGCAGTGGTTAAGAATCTGCCTGCCGATGCAGGGGACACGGGTTCGAGCCCACATGCCTCGGGGCAACTAAGGCTGTGCGCCACAACTACTGAGCCTGCGCCCTAGAGACTGCGAGCCACAACTACTGAAGCCCATGCGCCTAGAGCCCGTGCTCGGCAACCAGAGAAGCCACCACAGTGAGAAGCCCGTGCACCGCAACAAAGAGGAGCCCCTGCTCGCCACAACTAGAGAAAGGCCACACGCAGCAACAAAGACCCAACGCAGCCAAAAATAAATTAATTTTTAAAAAGATATAATCTATGAAAAATGCATTAATTTCCATAATATTTCAGATTAGTTTTACTACCAAATAGCATTCCATTTAAAATATCGATTTAACTTTTAAATCACTAGGAAGTAAACTATCTTTAATTCAAATATATATAATTATAATTATAAAATTATAAAATATATAATTATAATTTTGGGGTGGCATTTTCACCAAGTTTCTTTAAAGACAGGAAGTATTACTTAGCAACAGTGACAGCTAACGTTTTATTACACACTAAGCGCCTAATAAACTAGGTGCTAATTTCTACATACTACCTCATTCTCTTAATCCTTTTCGAGAGATATAGGCTCATTTTACAGAAGAACCTCAGCCTTGAGGTTGACTATTTACGGTTCTGATAGAGAGCTGATTGCTAGTACTGTGTAAGGTTTTAACACTAAAATGATACAGGAAGGTAAGTCTCAAACTTTAATGTGCACGAGAATCTCCCGGAGAATCTTGCTAAACTGCAGATTATGATTCAGAAAGTCTGGGGTTAGGCCTCTGATTCTGCATTTCTAATAAGCTCTCAGATGCTGGCAATGCAGCTGACCACACTTGGAGCAAGGACCTGCAGGTGGCAATAGGCCACAAACCACAAAAAATGTCTCTAAAACCTAAAACGAAAAAAAGTCAAATTTTTTTCTCAAAAACTTATATTAGAATTAGAACTTACATTAGACATATTTCTTGATGGGATTCTGAGCTTTGTAACATCTTAGAAATATCTTCAGGGACTTCCCTGGTGGTGCAGTGGACAGGACTCCATGCTTCCAAGGCAAGGGGCACGGGTTTGATCCCTGGTCGGAGAACTTAGATGCCCCACGGCATGGCCAAAAACAAAAATATCTTCATAACGACTCTTGTCTTCTTTTCCAGTTTAAGTTGAGAGTCCACTATCTTGAAGTTTTGTGGCGGTTTTTCCCCCTAAAAACCCTGATTTTTTTTTTAACAAGGCTGAAAAGCTAAATGCATGGAACTGTTTCACGTTGCCATACCCTTCAAGCAGGTCCCCATCCTTCACTCACCCACACATAACATAACCTCTCGCTGTTTAAATTCTAGAGATTAGACAAAAGACAAGAGTTAGGCGAGATTTTAGGGGCTGGGCCCCAAAGTTCTTCCAGATGAAAAGTAAAGCTCTACAAAAAAAAAAAAAAAAAAGCACCTTACGAAAAGGCAGTGATAAATACCACTGGCTTCCATTTCTGGCTTTAGGTGACAAAATTCCAGCAATGAGGTGATATCTAACATTTTATATAAACTACTGGATTTCATTCTTTTATCAGATCTTTTGAATGGCAAGCTCTATGTACTTTCAAAAGTCCAGAGTAAACAAAACAAGGTACTTAACAAGGCCCTAAATTCCACCTGGGCCGAGGTTCCCTCCCATCCTGCTCTTTAATTCACTTCTGATTATCAGTGCTGTACTCAAACATCAGCTAGCTGCCTCTTTTTAAAGGCAGTTATACACCTCCCCCACTCCTCCATTCACTTTGCTAACAACAATGCCTAACTACAGAACAAATATATCTCTTGGAACATTCCAATTTACCAGATAAGGTCAGTTTAAAATTCTAGAGAGGAATAACCTGCTCCGTTTTGTCTTTCCTGAGAGCCCTTCAAAAACACCCTCCTGCAATCAGCAGAACAAGCCTTTCACCCGAGCGAGAGAGCGAGAGAGCGAGAGAGCGAGAGAGCGAGAGAGCGAGAGAGCGAGAGAGCGAGAGAGCGAGAGAGCGAGAGAGCGAGAGAGCGAGAGAGCGAGAACAGTCTATGATTCTGCAATTTACAAACACTGAGACCTTTATTTAAAGGATATCCACACATTAAATGATTCTCAAGGAACCTTTATCTATGTACTCAAGTAAGCACAAGAAGACCAATGCTTGGAAGAAACAAAATGCACATACATTGCACCTCTGTGCAAATGGCTTCTCTAGATGAGAAGTCGCTGCCAGGCCTCAGAGAAAGGCCTACCTGTGTCAGGGGATATAGGGACAGTTTTTTCCGAACTGGAGTATGCTCTATCCACAGCAGAGCTAAGTAACAAACCAAAGAGGCCTGTTAGAAAACCACAAAAGAGGGGCAGAGGGGACAGGCCCCTGCCGTGAACACCCTGAAAGCTAAAAATAAGAATTCTAAGAAATGAGCTCTACCATAGACAAGCCCAAAAGAAAGTTCTCTGTTTCTGTTACCTCCAAAACTGGCTGCCCTCCCATAGTGATTTAACTCTGGGTACCAACTGGGCAATGCCAGCCACCGTGCTGGGGCGGAGGATTCAGGGATGCCAGTTCTACCTTCTGGGCTAATTAGAAAGAATCAAAACCTCTGCAGCAGGGACTTCCCTGGTGGCCAGTGGTTAAGAATCCGCCTGCCAATGCAGGGGACACTGGTTCAAGCCCTGGTCCAGTAAGATCCCACATGCCGTAGAGCAACTAAGCCCGTGCACCACAACTACTGAGCCTGCACTCTAGAGCCCGGGAGCCACAACTATCGAGCCCGCGTGCCACAACTACTGAAGCCCGAGTGCCTGGAGCCCGTGCTCCGCAACAAGAGAAGCCACCGCAATGAGAAGCCCGTGAAAGGCAACAAAGAGTAGCTCCCACTCGCTGCAACTAGAGAAAGCCCCCGTGCAGCAACGAAGACCCAATGCAGCCATAAATAAATAAATAACAAAAAAACAAACAAACAAAACCTCTGCAGCATAAACTGGAGACTCTGGGCAGATCTGGGCTCCCCCAATGCATCTAGACTACATGCCTCCATTCAACATTTATTTGAGCGTCTACCATATGCCCAGCACTCTGCTGGGCGCCGGGGAAGAAACCGAGCCACAGTCCCCAGTGGTGGAAGCCGAGACAAACGAGGACCATCCGGAGGAGTGGAGGATGTGCGGGCCCCGAACACCTAACACAAGTTGCTATGACCAGCAGTACCCAGGGGACAGCATGACCCCGGCCGGGTTTCGCGCACCACCAAACCCAACAGTGAAAGAGGCTCGCGACAGCGAAGGCTGGAGTGGACAGGAAGGCCCGGGGGCAGGTGTTCAGGTAGAAGGCGCACACCTGAGGCGGCAGGGTCCCCAGGGGAGGCGGGAGGGCGGCACGGGGACCCAGCGAAGGAGAGGGAGCGCAAGGACTGGGGCCATGGGAAGCGAGTGCGCGGTGGAGGCCGGCCGGGCCTGCGCCCCCTGAAGCGGGAGCAGGGAGGGAAGGCGCGCGGCTAGGCCGCCCGCCGGCACCTGGGGCCCCGCCCGGCACCTACCACTTGGGCGACCTTGAGGCAGCCAAACGCGCCGCGCAGGTAGTCCGGGTCGCAGCGCAGGCCAGCCAGCCCGCGGCGCTGGCTCACCGGCTCGGTGGTGGGCTGGTACGGACTGCTGGCGCCCGAGATCATGGAGGTGCTCGAGGCCTCGCCCTCGAAGCCGTCCAGCTCCTCGCCGCTCCGCATGCTGCCGCCCGGCCCGGGCCGCCTTGCGCGGCTGGCCTCAGGCGCCCGGAGCTAGCGGGCTCAGCGGGGCCGCCGCATCGCCGCCGCCGCCGCCGCCGCCTAACTGCCCGCACCGCCGCCGCCGCCGCCTCTGCGCCCGCCGCCCGGCTGCGGCCGCGGCTCGGTCCGCTCGGGCTCGGCTCCCGCCGCCTCGGCAGCGGAAAGGGAGGGAGGCGGGAGCTGGCGGAGAGGGAAGGAGGCGGGAGCCGGCGCGGCCAGCCGGGAGGGGGCGGAGCGAGTGCCCGCCCGCCGACCGCTCGGCGGCGCTCCGCGTCTCCCGCGGGTGGAGGTGGCTGCCCGCGCTGCGGGGCCTCGGGAGGGCGGGGCGGGGCGGGGCGCCAGGGCCTCTGGCTCCGCCCTCACCTGAGTACAAGCGGGGGTCGGGGCCGCGGCTGCGCGCCAGGCGATCACAGCGTGGGAGGGCGGAGGTCGGGGAAAGAGGGGTAGTGGGGAGCAGGGAAAATGGGGGTTGACGGAGGGTCGAGGTAGACCTAGGGGGCACGGAGTTGCTTTCCCAGAGCGCTGCCTCCGTTTTTTCCCTGGAGGAAGTGGGGTCTTCTTCAGGTAGGCCAGGGGACTTATCGGTGAAGACCAAGGTGTGCTGTGCGACCCCCGTGCTGGGAACAGTACGGGGCCCAGGGTGGGCCTGACTTGGACTGTTTGACAAGAGGGGGCTAAGTGTCTGGGCTCCCACACTGGGCAACAAACCAGTACCTAAGTCAGGGACTGAACGGGACAAGGGTGAGAAGTCGGGGTGAGTGAGGTCGCTTAGTACTGGGTCTGTAAGACAGACACGCGGCAATATTTGTGAATAACTCCCAGTGTACGCTCTGGATTCGCCGGTCTGACCGAGAATGAGAGCTAGCCCACAGGAGACCCTCGGTGACTAACATTAGTTTCCTCTCTTAGCTGAAAAGGTTTTGCAATCTCTGCCTAATCACCAAGGCAGGTTAAACACAGATTTTTGCACTGAAGGGCATTAATTAGGGACCAATTTGCAATTCAAGTGTGAAGGATAATTTTAAGCTTAAGTAAAACACCGACTTTCTAAGAATTGTCCCTTTGGTATTGAACCCTCCCACACCACAAATATCTAGAGCTTACCATGCTTTAGACACTGAGGAAGGCACTTGAAAGTGTTATTCCCATTTTACAGAAGACCAGACTAAGGTTTCAGACTGGTAGTCCCAGGCCACACAATTGGTGAGCAGAGCCCACTCACTTCCAAATTTTTTCACTACACAGTGTTGCCTAGTATATAATTCAGATGGGCTTGTGAACTTAGGAAGTGAGAAGCAGTAAATGTCATAACTCAGGAGATCTCAATTTAAAGGGCTCTCACCTTTTGGTTACCAAAGATGGGAAAGACAATGACTCTAACACTCCATTCAGCCCACAAATATTTATTGGGCACTTATATGCTAAAGAATATGCTAGGACCTGGAGGTTGCCAATGAAAGATAACAAGTTGAATGGTTGGATGCAGACTCTGGCCTCTGCTTTCTCCCCAAATCCCAGTGAAATGACAGTTACAGGGGCATTTTTTAAGGGCATAAAACCACAGGGACAAAGAATGGGAAAGGAGACAATGGCAACAAAATGTTGGAAGAAGAAAAGCAAATGGGCAAGTGGTAACTAACTTAGCAGATCCAAGAAAGGTAAACCCTAAGTTGGCACAGGGGAAGGCTGAAATGCAACCTAGGTCATATCACAGGAAAAAAGGCTCAGGAATGGGCAGCACCAAGCACATCTAGAAGTGGGGGGGTGAAAGCAGGAATTAAAAAAAAAAAAAAGACCAAATGAAAGTCTTTTTAAGAAGCAAATGGGGAGGGCTTCCCTGGTGGTGCAGTGGTTAAGAATCCGCCTGCCAATGCACGCAACAGGTTCGAACCCTGGTCTGGGAAGATCCCACATGCCACGGAGCAACTAAGCCTGTGAGCCACAAATATTGAGCCTGCACTCTAGAGCCCACGAGCCACACAAGAGAAGCCGCCGCAATGAGAAGCCTGCACACTGCAACAAGAGTAGCCCCCGCTCACTGCAACTAGAGAAAGCCCACGCGCAGCAACGAAGACCCAAGGCAGACAACAATTAATTAATTAAATTAAAAAAAAAAAAAAGCAGCAAATGCATCCCTGGATCCCCACCCATGACCATCCCCCAAGACTGGAATCTTTTTTCTCTGGAGAAGGTAAAACAGAGGGTCCCTTAGCTAGGGATCACTAGGCACAGTTGAGGGCAGGAGTACCATACTAAAGATTATATATATTTATGTGTGTGTGTACTTGGATACTAAATAAAATGAAAACAAAAATTTTTTTTTTTTTTTTGCGGTACGTGGGCCTCTCACTGTTGTGGCCTCTCCTGTTGCAGAGCACAGGCTCCGGACGCGCAGGCCCAGCGGCCATGGCTCACAGGCCCAGATGCTCTGCGGCATGCGGGATCTTCCCAGACTGGGGCACAAACCCGTGTCCCCTGCAGCGGCAGGCGAACTCTCTACCACTGCACCACCAGGGAAGCCCTGCAAAAAGGTTTTTAATTCAATATAAGAGTTAAAGAGAATCTCACAGGAAATAGAACCAAAAGACAAAGAGATGGAAAATGAGAGAAAAGATAAGAAGAATATTAGAGGTATAGTCCAAGAGAATAATAGAATAATAAGACTCTAATAAAGTTAGAACAGAGAATATAGAGGGAAGAAAACAAAAAATAATAATTAAAAAAAAATTCAGTAACACTTTCCAGAACCAAAGGACATGAGTTTTGGATTTAAAAGACTCACCAGTGCCCAGCACAATGAATGAACATGAATCAGCACCAGGTACACCAGACAACTGGGGGCAAAGAGAAGATCCTCAAGGTTCCAGAGAAGAACAGAGCATGTTTCGTTATAAAGGATCAGGAATCAGAAAGGCAACAGACTTTTCCACAGCAGCTTTGGGAATGGAGTAAACCATTCCACATCCTGAGGAAAAATGATCCCCACTTAGAAGTCTGGTTCCAGCTGGAGTATCAATCGGGTATGAGGATTGATGAAGGACTCTTTTGGACATGCAAAGACTCCCTCTGTCTCTTCTTAGGAGGCTGCTGGAGGAGGACACCACCAGAACAAGCATTTAAACCAAGGAAGCAGAGGACATGGGAGCCAGGAAAGGGTGAGAGAGAGAGATGATAAGGGTCCTATGGTGAAGGGGAGAGAGGCCCCTGTGCAGCAGGGCTGGGGGTTAAGGAGCCCAGATTGGAGCAGCCAGAGCTTCGAGAGATGTCTTCAAGATGAAATTAAGAACGTGTTTAGGGCTTCCCTGGTGGTGCAGTGGTTGAGAGTCCGCCTGCCGATGCAGGGGACACGGGTTCGTGCCCCGGTCCAGGAAGATCCCACATTCCGCGGAGTGGCTGGTCCCATGAGCCATGGCCGCTGAGCCTGCGCGTCTGGAGTCTGTGCTCCGCAACGGGAGAGGCAACGGGAGAGGCCACAGCAGTGAGAGGCCCACATGCCGCAAAAAAAAAAAAATGTGTTTAAATACACAGAAAAGAAAGATTCATAGTTTCTGGAAAGTTTTGAGATAAATTAGTGATAAATGCATAGAAAATTAAGCAAGTATTCATAGATGAACTGCAGGAAATAAACTGATACATAGAAAAGAAGTATGCTAAATTACATGTGAATAACATTTGCATAATTATAACAATGTAAACAATGAGTGCGGATCTAACCAAAAGTACCTGACCCTATTAGGAGGAGAGGATAGAGGGACAGGATGTGTGCATGTGTGATAGGGAGAAGGGGAAGGTGGGCAAGAGACCTAGATACTCATCATCCATCATGGGAGATCAGTAGATGCTTAAAACTGAGAACTCCACAGGAAGCAGTATATGCATGTTCATTAAATATATAAAGGTAAAGGGACTTCCCTGGCGGTTCAGTGGTTAAGACTCTGCGTTTCCACTTCAGGGGGCACGGGTTTGATCCCTGGTCGAGGAACTAAGATCCCACATGCCACGTGGTGAGGCCAAAAAAAAAAAAAAATATATATATATATATATGTATATGTAAATATAAAAATAATTGGTTAAAAGTTAAAAAATGTCAATTCTGGGGAGCAGGATATGTAATGGGGGTTATAGGCCTTGTAGAACTATTTGATTCTCTCAACTATGTGCTCATATAATTTTAATAAAAGCTAAATTTAAAATGATTTTTTTTAAAAAGGAACTTGAGAGTCAGATATAGTCCCTGCCAGCACAGACATGGAGACCAAGCATTGAAACCAGTAAATATACAATAGAGCATTGCTGAGTATTGTTCATGGTGGTATGGGAATTTCCAGGAAGGATTTCATTGAGTCTGTGGGTCAGAATTTCAGCTGAGGTCTGAAATACGAAGAGCAGTTAGCAAGGCAAAGAGATGGTAAGGGGTTGGTAGAAGAGCATTCCCGGAAGAGGGAACAACATGTGCAAAGGCCAAGAGATAAGAAAGCAAAGTACAGTGAAGAGGCTCAAGTGCAGAATTCAAGGGTGAAAGGTGGCCTTGGGTGTCCCTGCAGGGCCTCAGGGACCATGTGAGAGGGTAGATTCTGGACTGAAGCGTGTTAAGCAGGAGAGTGGCCCAGTGAGGCCTCTTTTTAGAATGCTCTCTTTGGCTTCATCGAAGGAAGTAGATTGAGCGGAAGCAAGATAGGAGGCTCCTCTCCAGTACTTGTTAACTGTTCCCTGTTCCTGGACACTAGCCTACGTTTATTTTTAGTTCCGGGGAAAGACTCGAAATTTTTCCTTCTAGTTTTTAACAGAAGTTCACAGACTTCCAACGGGTGTTATTGGGAATCCCACATATTAAGAGCAGATAAAACTTGGTATTGTGCCTTCCTCAAGTGTTCAGTCGTAATACAGCATGAGTCTGTGGCTATAGCTGTGCCTCCAGGTGTCTACAAGTGCTGAAGACAAAATGAGGGTGATAAATGACAGAGAAGTGGGTTGCCCTCAGGTCCCTGGCTCCAGGGTCTGGTCCACATATCCAGGGCTGACTCAAGGAAACCAGACTCAGAAGAGACTGATGAAGAAACCAGATGCTACTTTGTTAATTGTTGCCAGTGGATAGGCTCTGCCAGCAACCGTAATGCTGATTCTTATCTCAGTCCCTGAACTCATCCTGAAAAAAAAACTGCTCAGAGTATAGCATCCTTAGATACACGCTAAGCCCCAGTATATGCTGCTTCACCTACATCGGGCCTGGCCTCTTCCCAAGTCTCTCAGCCTCTCATTTAGCCGAAGGGCAACCACCTCCAACCCACTCTAGCCCTCCTCCCCAAGCACACTGATTCCATAAAACATTGGTCCTACAAGGACTTTAGAATCTGAATTCCATGAAGGGCTGGGAGCAAAACACCTTCCCAAACTGGGGTCCCTGCGTGTTCTGTCCCTGGAGGCAGTGCCTGATAACGTTGAGGAGGGAAGAGGTTCCAGTTTCACTTTGTTTCTTACTGAGGCCCCTCCCCAGGGCAACCCTTAGTGTTGGGGGTAGGGCTGCTTTTCCTGTAACTTCAATTAAGCAATAGTGCTCACCTACTACTTTTAATAAGGTCAGTAATTAGGAGGTCCCTAGAGACTCCTACTTCAAACAGAAAAATACAGACAGCGGTAGTTAAGGAGAACATCGCAGGCATAAAGCATGCAGTGGGAAGACTGAGTTTATCACGAACAACTATCAATGTTAAGCATGAACCAAACATCCAAGAAAATCATGTTTAATGTTTCAAGACTAACAGCTTGGTCTGAAATGATTCTCTACCTTTAAAGGGCCTTTTAAAGAAAGGTACTGGTATAAACTCCTAATGTCTGAGGATTGTAGTCAAAGATGTGAAAAACAAACAACCTCTTTTTGTGTTTGAAAGGACCAAATGTCCCTCTCCTCCTCCCGCAGTGTTCCCACGAGCCTGGAGGGAGGGGCCGGGCCTGGGCAGATTCCAGGCGGGATTGGTTCAGGGGTTAGAGTTAACTGCTGCTTCTGAAAGAACTCGTCCCTTCAGCTGGAAAAATGCTCTCCAAGTCGTCTCTAAAAATAGTGCTCGCCGGGATTTTCCAATTTGACATTCCTTCGGTTCCTATGACCAAGGACAACGCCGGGCCAAACCATCTGCGCCCCTTACCGGGGCCTCCGGTGGAATCCCACCCTCCGTGGGACCCCAGTTTGTTGTTCCCGCTGCCTCCAAGCCCTGCCGGCACTTGATTCAGGGGAAGATTCGCCTGCTCAGCAGCTGCCTGGCTTCTCCCTGGCTGCCCTGCTCTGCTTTTTCTTCCCAGGGCAGGGGATGGGGAATGGTTTTCTGGGGAAGAAGGCAGAAACTGTGGCTACAAGGGAATGTGGACACTGCCTACACTTACCTCCGATACCCGTGGCCCTGCCGGCCTGGGCTGGCTAAACTAGCCTGTGAGCCTCCGGGAGCTGCCCAGGTAGCCAGGAGGAAACGTACATACACCAAACATTTGCTGATGGCCCACCCCCCTGTGCCAGGCACCGAGCCACATTGTGGGGCCTCAAGGCTCTCTGAAAAGAACTGTGGAACTGTAGCAGACATGCTTGCTTCTCTCTGCCTAGCACCATCTGCTGCTTTTAATAACAGCAGCCCTCCTTGTTCTGGGGCTGCTCCTCTTCTACACCAACACCTGCCTTCCTCCTCCCAAGTGATGCCCACCTAAGAAGAGTCGGCACCTGACCCAAGAATGACCAGTCATGGTTCTTTTCCACCCTAGATTGGCTCAGGGTGGGCATGGGACCCAAGCTGAGCCAATGAGAATCCTACCCTGGGTTTTTTCTCTCTAGAATACTGGCATCTGCAAACTTTAATGTGCATAGGACTCACTCAAGGGGTAGATTTTCAGGACCTCCCCCAACAGTCTGACGCTTAGGCCTCAGGTGGGGAACAGAAATCTGCTGCTACAATATTTACAGGACTACAAGGCCAGTATAATTGCCCAGGGTGGGAGAGGCCAGGGAAAGCTTCGAGGAGCTAAACTGGGTCTTGAAGGCTAAGTAGGAGTTCACCCAACAGCATGTGATCCTGCCAACTGCTTCTGCCTTCTTGTGACAGTCTCCTTGCATGGCATAGATGGCCCCAGACACTCCAGATTTTCCTCCCACCTCTCTGGTTGCTCTTTTCAGTCATTTTTATGGGCTTAGCCCCTAGAGTTCAGTGTTCCTCAGGGTGCTACCTTCATCCCCTCTCCCATGACCTTTCTCCCCCTAGATGTCACCCTTGGGCGTCCTGAATTCCATTAGGCCAGAACGTAACCCATACTCTTACCTGCTGTTCCCCCTCCCACAATAAAAACATCCATTCCTTTATAAGGCCAAGGGGAGGAGGAGGAGGGAAGAGGAGGCAAAGGAGGCAGCGGTACTTTTATCATGCTTCCTACATGCCAGAACCTGATCTACTTGGTTTTCACATATTAACTCATTTAATCCTCAAAATAGCCCAGTGTGGATGGCTAACTCCTGCATATCAGGAACACCTTCCTGAGTTCCCAGGCTGGGTCAGGTATTCCTGCCCTGGCTTCCATGGCCCCTTGTATCAAAGTGTTTATTACACTCTGTTATGACTCACTGTTTACCCATCAGTCTCAGACCATGAGCTCTGAGAGGGCAAAGGCCTCATTTATCTCTGTTGCACCCTCTGGGCCTGGCTCAGGGCCAGACACGGGGTAGACATGCAAGAAAGCATTTGTGTAACACAGGATTGTATTCACCGGCTGTATGACCTCAGACAAGTTGTGAACATCTGTGGGCCTCAGTTTCCCCATCTGTAAATTGTAAAGGGTTTAGAATTGTGTCTGAGACAAAGTAGACACTCAGCAAATGTTTACTCATTATTGTTGCCATTATTCTCAACAAGCAAGGCAGGGCAAAGCATTCTGGAAAAAGGACCCAGCCTAAGCAAAGGCCTTGATGGAAAGGCTTGAGGGGTTCAGAAAGAGGTGAGCAGTCTGTGTTCTTGCTCAGGCAGAAAGGGGTTAGAAGGCATGTGAAGGCAGGGGCAGGGACAGATTCTGAAGGCCCCTGCAGCCAGGGGAGCCATCGGGCTGCGCTATGGCCTTTAAGAAGCAAGGTGCTGACATGATTGCATTTGGGTGAAAGTAAAGTGCAGATGAATAATTCAGTCTTATCTCCACTGTATCAAATGGGTGGTAGAGATTGTTGTCTTGAAAAATGTACAGAGCCCTTTATTTTTATTTTAAAATTTATTTATTTTTGGCTGTGTTGGGTCTTCGTTGCTGTGTGCGGGCTTTCCCTAGTTGCGGCGAGCGGGGGCTCCTCTTTGTTGTGGTGTGCGGGCTTCTCACTGCGGTGGCTTCTCTTGTTGCACAGCATGGGCTCTAGGTGTGCGGGCTTCAGTAGTTAGCATGCAGGCTTCAGTAGTTGTGGCTCGCGGGCTCTAGATTGCAGGCTCAGTAGTTGTGGCGCGTGGGCTTAGCTGCTCTGTGGCATGTGGGATCTTCCCAGATCAGGGCTCAAACCCATTTCCCCTGCATTGGCAGATGGATTCTTAACCACTGCGCCACCAGGGAAGTCCTACAGAGCCCTTTAAAAGAAGAAAAGTCGGGCTTCCCTGGTGGTGCAGTGGTTGAGAATCTGCCTGCCAATGCAGGGGACACAGGTTCGAGCCCTGGTCTGGGAAGATCCCACATGCCTCGGAGCAACTAGGCCTGTGAGCCACAACTACTGAGCCTGCGCGTCTGGAGCTTGTGCTCCGCAAGAGGCCGCGACAGTGAGAGGCCCATGCACCGCGATGAAGAGTGGCCCCCGCTCGCCGCAACTAGAGAAAACCCTCACACAGAAACAAAGACCCAACACAGTCAAAAATAAATAAAATTTTAAAAAATAAAGAAGAAAAGTCTCAGAGCCCCCAAGAGTGTATCTGTGGATGCCTAGGGGGTCCGCAGACCTATTCAGGGAAAGCCTGGGACAGCCAGAAAAGCCCCAGGAGTTCAGCAACCTGGTTCTTGGAGCAGGCATGGAGGCCCCCTGGATCAATGGGCACCTGAGCTAAGCGTCAAAAACCAGACAGCACTTAGGTAAGTGATCAGAGTGGGCAGGAAAGCATGATGGTAGGACACACCAAGGGTCAAGTCTGGGAAGCCAGGAGACTAGGGGAGCAAGAATGAAATACGAGCTGAGAAAAACACAAGGAAGTCATGACAGTAGAAAGGTTTTAGGAGTTACTGTGAGTGGCCTGAATGTCACACCACCTGGCTCTTCAGTTCATAGGCATGGGTAGACTTGAAGATGGTTGGTTTGTTTTAATTAAATGTATTTATTTGGAAACAGTCTCAAAAAAATAGTTGTAAGTGCAGAACGAAGAACTTTTTCCCTCTAAACTATTTGAGAGTAAGTTGCCAACCTAATACTGCATCACCCCAAATACTTTAGTATTTATGCTTCTGTCCTATCCTCCTAAAGGAGGATGTTCTCCTCCTTTACCAGAATACGACCATCAAAACCCAGAAGTTATTCATGTTGCAATACTACCATCTAACCATTGGATCCCATTCAAGTTTTGCCAAATGTCCCTGTCTTTGTAAGAAAATGATCCCATTGAGAATCACATGTTACCTTTAGTCGTCATGCTTCTTTAGTCTCCTTCAGATTGGAAGAGGTCCTCACACTCACCTTGACTTTCACAACCTTCACACTTTGGAAGATTACAGCCAATTATCTTGCAGAACGTCCCTCAGTTTGACTTGTCTGATGTTTCCTCACCATTAGATTCCGATTATACACTTTTGGCAGAAATAACCTACATGTGATGTTGTATTCTTCTCAGTACAGCCTATCAGGAGGCACAAGATTTCTGTTTGTCCTATTGCTAATGGCATTCACTTTTGGGGATTAGGCTTGTGTCTCCCAGGCTTCTCCATTACTCTTTTTTCCCCCTTGTGATGAACAAACCTGGGACAAAGTGAGCAATCAAATAAGTATTGACTGTAATGGATTATAACCCATCAAAGAAATCACATCAACTGAAATTTTGATGAGGCGGGGAATGCTGTTTCTCATTAAACTTTCAATTTATTTCATTATATCAATATAGAC
Organism: Delphinapterus leucas; assembly: GCF_059928025.1. Taxonomy (NCBI): domain Eukaryota; kingdom Metazoa; phylum Chordata; class Mammalia; order Artiodactyla; family Monodontidae; genus Delphinapterus; species Delphinapterus leucas. The sequence continues at coordinate 41,457,287 of NC_143148.1, forward strand.
TCACGACTTTCTTTTCTTTTAATGGGCTGTAATCCATTACAATCTTTTTTTTTTTTTTAATGCTCAAATTGTTCCTCAAATCTGGCCAGTGGGCTGCTGTTTTTTTTTTTGACGTTTCCATTGTTCTCTGAGCCCTTTCTTACTTTCTAACAGACATTCCAAGCTTACTTATACTGTCCCTGGCCCAGCCCTGGAATCAGCCATTTCTCCAAGGAGCCCTGATTTATTTTATTGGAGGGTGGTACCTAGAAACTGAGTCTAGACATGAGGTGTGTTCAATGGGCCGTTGCTGCTCCTAGGCCTGAGCTCTCAGTGCAAACAGCTAGGGAATATATGTATATAAACACACACTTATACACATATTTACATCTACATATTTTTTCTCTCTTTGTGTGTACTGAAAATCATGAGTTCACACTGATACCTCCAACTCCAATTCAACGTTCCAGTTTTCTCTCTTTCCATTCTTTGTAACTCCCTTCTAGGGCAGTGAGAAACCTGGCTACTGTCTTTCATACAGTAATTTGCTTGATCAATGCCTCTGTATTAATCCCTTTTCCATCTCCACCATCACCCCATCCCTGCACAGATGCCCTCCTACCACATGACCCCAAACTGGGCCACCCCTCTCTTGTGGAGGCTCTCTTCACCCAACTCAGGTTCTGACATCCCCTCTGGATGCCTTCCTCAGCCCACCCAGGCTGATAGCCTGAGTCAGGTCAGCCCTCTATGGGTTTGCTCTCTTCACCGGACTTGGGCTCTGACACCCTGTGTCCCCGCCCCCCTCCTAACCCCTGCCCTGCACAGGAAGCTGCCCTCTTTACCCTGCTTGGGTTAACACTCCATGCCAGGCCATTCCCTCATCCCTACCCATAGCTGGGATTCTCTTCACCCAGCTCAGTTTCCAAAAACCAGCTCTGGGTCACCACAGCTCCCCACCCCACCCCAACCTATCATGTTCTGCCCACCTAAAGGGTTTAGGGCCAAATCGGTGGGGAAGAGGAAGAGCTAGCACAAAGACCTCTTTTTTTAATTTGTGCAGAGAAGCTGATTGTGGTGTTAGGGACAGCAGTTGGCTTGTCTCTTGCTCCCGGAAGACTACAAGCCCTGCAGGGGGAGGACCCACCTGGTTCACCTATCACCAGCACCTTGAATGTCACCCACTCCTGCCCACAGTTCCTTGGAAGAGGACGGTGGTTGCTGAGGAGAGGCAGGGAGGAGGCCCCAGGAAGCCCCATACCTCAACCACGTATTCGGATGCCCACGCATGCAGACAGTGGAGAGCTGCCTCGTCTAAGAAATCAGGCAGTTGCCCAGGTGATGGAGTTTATGGTGTGCTGAAAGCCTGTCTGCCCTAAAATAGCTCTTGCTCACAGTCTAAACTAGCAATTTCTTTCTTCAGATTTAAGACCTGGTGTTTAGCACTCCCCGGGCTGGGGAAGGGTATGCAGATTAGGTAGCAGAAGGCAGGGAAGGAGCAGCAATGACACTTGGATTCTCAGTCCCAACTGCTCCTTTCTGTGTAACCTTCGTAAGTAATTTCCCTCCCTGGCCTTATTTCCCCATCTTGAAAGTGGCGATTTCTAAGATCCTTTCAAACACTAAGGTCTGTCTCTCACACAATTAGTTCCGGGTTGGTTCGGTTTCAGGACTGTCTGCACACCAGACACTGTGCCGTGCACCCATCTCAATGCATCCAGCCTCCCTGTGAGGTAGGTGAGATTGTCCTCACCACTTTCCAGATGAAGATGCTAGGATTCAGAGGTTAAGTTACTTATTTGTCACCCAAGTCCACTAGACTTGAGGTTCTCAGCTGAGTCAGCCCAGGCGTCCGGGCTGGAACTGTGGGCAATGGCTTTCCCTTTTATGTTAGAGCAGTTCTAGTTCAGCTCAACGCCAGAAACTCTTCTGGTTCCAAGTGTGGGCAGACTGGCTGGTTTGAAGCTGTGTTTGGTGATGCCTCCCTTAAGGAACCAGAGCCAGCAGCAGGGTGGTGTTTGCTGGCCTCCTTTGTGTCTAGGACCAAGCCACCCATGGGAGTCACTGAAGAAACCTGCTCCCAGGGGCAAAACCTCCTAGGGGTTGTCCTAGTTATGGCAAACCCACCAATTTGAAGCTGATTTCCCCTGGGGTAGCGAGAGGGAAGAGAAGGTGGGGACAGGAGAGAGGATACTGAGAGGCTATATACAAAGATCACCAGAGTCCACATTCCAAGAGTCAAACATGGACCTTGACCAAGCCTTAGAAACCCTGTGTGTGGATGTTCTCAAAGGGCATTCTGTGGAACCTAGAGGATGTCCACAGTCACAGTCGGCTGGGAAAGCCCACACTTGAGCCTTTCTGAAGACTCACACCTACGCAGTCACTCATAAAACAAATCAAAACAAAAACCTGTTTCATTTAGTTAAAACTTGAGTCTTCTAATCCTTCTTAACCACCTATATGATATGCCCAGAACACACTTTGGGAAACCTGGATTTAGGCTTCGACAAATGCGAAGAGGAATGTCAAGAGCAAGGCTGCTGGAGAGGGGCAGAGCCTGCCCAGAACCAGGGGGGTGTGCTGGCGCAGCTGCTTTACTACAAAGCAAAGCCTTGCAGTTTGCTCACCTCCTATAGCTCTGCTGTAAGAGAGAAGAGATCCTCTCAGATGGGTCTTCAGGGTGCGAAGCCACCTAACATTAATTGGAACCTCTGAAATACCTCAACATGCACATATCATCTGTATACATAGTTTAAACAATTACAGTGTTTAGTTTCCCATGTACTCCAAAGTCTAATTCCAGGCTAGCATTTGTTAGATGGTTGAGTAGGTCAAAATGGATTCACAGTAAAATGGCGCCAAATATTTTAAATATCAAGGACAGATGTACCACGCCATGGGCTGCTGACAGATGAAAAAAGCACCCCACTCTTTAAAATAAATAACTGCCTTAAAATGGGACATAGTTAAAATCTTTAAATTTTTCCCCAAATGAAACTTATGATCTTATAATCTGAAGTTCCTATCTTGTTTGTCTAGAACGTTAAAATAGTTCCATGAAGAAGCTGACTGGGGGAGGTGGGTTTGCGGGAGGCAGGGTGAGGAAGACAGTGGAGGCTGATGATCACTTAGGAATGTTAACTCAGTTCTACACAAAAAAGTTCAATTATATGTTCTAGGAAAACATCATACAATTGAATGAATACCTCATATCACTCTTGAGATCTATCTTGAGTTGATTGATGAAAACAATCAAGATGGAACACAAAGTTAAACGTTCACATTACTGGAAAAAATTTTTACCTTTACCCACATAGGAATTTCTTAACAAGATCAGAAACACTTGGCAGGCTAGGCTCCTCTTGTCTGAAATGCTGCCCAAGGCTGGGGAAAAGATATCATGACCTCTCAACCCTCCCACACAGAACCCTGGCACCCAGTGATCTGGTGACCACCCCACGCCCCATTCCTAGCCTCTCAAACCCCTGCCATCTCAGCAGTGTCTCCTCTCCCTTCAAGCTGTTGAGGCCCTCAGAGCCCAGGGAGAGGCTTCTGAGCTGTCTCAACTGCGGCCTGGCTCTCTGCACCCGTGGGGGGCAACGTCCACCCAAAGTGGGAGCTCTGGCTTCTTCCTCTTGCTCCCAACAACACTGCCACAGGCCTGTCATGTCCATCTCCCCCTAGTCAGAACTCACCATCTGCGCCTCATCAACCAAGTCCGAAGGAGCATCCAGACAGCACTCTGCATCCTCGTGGCTATCTGCAGGCCTTTCCAGGGTAAGGAATACAGTACTAAGTAACAAGCACTGTCCTTGCCTCCGGAATCCAGGGCTCAGGCGTGGGATCCCATGGGAACTTCACCAGGTGAACCGTTACAGGAGGATATCCATCCCTTTAACCTCTATTTTCTTTAGCAATGAGATGATATTTAGACCACTAACTGTGAAATGCCATAAATGGAAAGGGTAGATTCTACAGGGGTACAAATGGGGTTGCCGGGACTTCCCTGGTGGCCCAGTGGTTAAGAATCCGCCTGCCAATGCAGGGAACATGGGTTCGAACCCTGGTCTGGGAAGATCCCACATGCCATGGAGCAATTGAGCCCGTGTGCCACAACTGCTGAGCCAGTGCTCTCGAACCCGTGAGCCACAACTACTGAGGCCTGCAAGCCTGGAGGCCGTGCTCCACAGCAAAAGAGGCCACTGCTGTGAGAAGCCCGCGCACCGCAACGAAGAGTAGCCCCCGCTCGCCGCAACTAGAAAAAGCCTGGGCGCAACAAAGACCCAACACAGCCAAAAATAAATAATAGATAAATAAATTTATTTAAAACAAACAAAAAAAAACAAATGGGCTTGCTGGAACAACATTAACTGAAGAGTTTCCTACAGGGTCAACCATCACACTGAAGACCTACTATATGCCGGGCACACGTGCACCTCCTCTAATGTTCACAATGACAGGAAAGAAATTTTATCCCCACTTTACAAAGAAAGGAGGCCTAAGAGAAGTGAAGTTCCCCAATTTTGACTGTTTTCTTGTTCTACTTCTTGATCAATTTCTCATCTGTCTAAACTGTACTTTCCTGATTCAAAAGTAATGAGACTTCCGTAGGTCAAAGAAAGCACCAGGATTGGAACCCACTGGAGCCCATGCCCTCCTCCTTACTTGTATATTCAGGAGTATTTGTACTGATGAAGGTCTGCATCTCAGGCCAAGAGCCCTTACCACAGATGACCCCCAAAGCCATTCATGCCTTAAGAGGCAGAGATCTTTCCAAGGAGCAGAGTGGCAGGCATCCCAACCTGCCTTTCTCAATAAAGTAACTGACTGCAATCCCATCCCCCTTTGCCTAGGTGATTGTACACCTTCCCTTTGGGTACATTCTCTGCCATTTTTCTTCCGCCTAACAAGAATGTCTCCTTCATCCCCAACAGAAAGGGGAAAAGGTTGAACAGGAGCACCATGTGTGCTTAAGACCACAGATGAAAACACTTCCAATTGCTTTTATTTCCCCCCATTTGCTTTAAAAATGAGTACAATGAATACGAGCACAGCACCGCTGACTGGGTTCAAATTCTGGCTCTGACCCTGGTAGCTGCCTCGCCTATCCATCTTTAGTTTGCCTCACAGGGTCTTTATAAAGATTAAATCAATTTACATACAACATCTAGAGGAGTCACTGACTCCTCCTTGCTAATAGATGAGATAGCAATCTCTAATATAAATATTTGCCATGACAATGTTACTGCTAGTATCATCAAATTAAGTAATCCCTAAAGTAAGTATTCACAAAATTTCCTAAACTCAATTTTAAGGCAAAATATAACAAGTTAATAATTTCCACAACTGCTGATAGGTGTACAGAATGATGTGATCTTTATGGAAGGGATTTTGAAAACATCTAACAAATAGATGTTTCCTAAAAATAGGACTACCATATGACCCAGCAATCCCACTCCTGGGCATATACCCGGAGAAAACCATAATTTGAAAAGATTCATGCAGCACTATTTACAATAGCCAAGACGTGGAAGCAACCTAAATGTCCATTGGCAGATAAACGGATAAAGAAGATGTGGTATATATATACAATAGAATACTAGTCAGTCATAAAAAAGATTAATGCCATCTGCAGCAACATGGATGGACCTAGAGATTATCATACTAAGTGAAGTAAGCCAGACAGAGACAAATACATGATATTGCTTACATGTGGGATCTTAAAAAATGATACAAATGAACTTATTTACAAACAGACTCAAAGACACAGAAAACAAACTTATGGTTACCAGGGTGTAAGAGGGGTGGGGAGGGATAAATTGGGAGATTGGGATTGACATATACACATTACTATACATAAAATAGATAAGGAAAAAAAATAGATAAGGATCTACTGTATAGCACAGGGACTCCTACTCAATATTTTGTAATGGCCTATATGAGAAAATAATCTAAAAAAGAGTGGATATATGTATATGTATAACTGATTCACTTTGCTGTACAGCAGAAAGTAACACAACATTGTAAATCAACTATACTCCAATTAAAACAACAAAAAAAAGGGAGGACTTCCCTGGTGGTGCAGTGGTTAAGAATCCGCCTGCCAACGCAGGGGACACGGGTTCAATCCCTGGTTTGGGAAGATCTCACATGCCGTGGAGCAACTAAGCCCATGCGCCACAACTACTGAGCCTGTGCTCTAGAGCCTGCGAGCCACAACTACTGAGCCCGTGTGCCACAACTACTGAAGCCCACGCACTCTAGGGCCCTCATGCCACAACTACTGAGCCCACGTGTTGCAACTACTGAAGCTTGTGCACCTAGAGCCCATGCTCTGCAACAAGAGAAGCCACCACAATAAGACAACACGCACCACAACAAAGAGTAGCCCCTGCTCACCACAACTAGAGAAGCCCGTGTGCAGCAATGAAGACCCAATGCAGCCAAAAACAACAACAACAACAACAAAGGGAGTATTGCAATAAAGGAAGTCACACGAAATTAAAAAACAAAACAAAACAAACTACATTTATCTTTTGACAAGGAAGACCCATGGCTAGGAATTTACCCTGAAGGTGCATCTCCGGAAATAAAAGCAACACACGCACAAGGTTATTCATCGCAGCATTATGTAAAAACAAAAGACTGGAAATGTCTTAAATGTCTATCTATAAGAGACTGGTTGAATAAACTATGGTACATCCACATAATCAAGTACTATGCAGCCATAAACAAGAATAATAAACTGAACTGATATATAAAATAACTTTTAGGCAATGTTCAGTGAAAAAGTACATATTGCATGTCCACCAAAAGGGCCTAGATGCAACAGCACCCAGTAACACTAAGCATGCCTACAGTCCAGATCTTGGTTTCTAAATACCAATCCCCACTAAAAGAAACCAGGACTCGCTGGGAAAACGGCTGATTCCAGGTCAGAGGCAGGGGAAATGCAAGGTGGGCCTGGAACATCTTTTTGTGCCAGGAAGTACGGAAATGTTCAAAGAACGATGGGGGCGAGTCAAAAGGACACAGCTATATCTGTAAGAGTCTAGTATCCAGAATATATAAAGAACTCTTACAATTATGCAGTAAGACAAATAATTTTAAAGTGGGCAAAGGATATGAATAGACATCTCTCCTAAGAAGCTATGTAAATAGCCAATAACAACATGAAAAGATGCTCAACATCATTAGTCACTAAGGTACCACTTCACTCATTAGGATAACTATAGTTAAACAAACAAAAAACTCCCAGAAAACAAGTGTTGGCCAAGATATGGAGAAAGAACATTATACACTGCTAGCAGGAACATAAAATGGTTCAGTTGCTATGGAAAAGTTTGGTGATTTTCTGCTAAAATAGAATTATCATATGACCCAGCACTTCCACTTCTAGGTATCTGCCAAAAGAACATATGTTTACACAAAAACTTATTTATGAATGTTCACAGCAGCCTCATTCATAATAACAATTGGAAATAACCCAAATATACATCAACAGATGAATGGATAAACTAAATATGGTTTTCCATGCAGTGGGACATTATTCAGCTACAAAAAGGAATGAAGCACTGACACAATGCTACAACATGGATGAACCTAGAAAACATGCTAAATGAAAGAAGCCAGATACAAAAAGGCCACATATTGTATGATTCCACTTATGTAAAATATCCAGAATAGGCAAATCCATAGACAGAAAGATTTGTGGTTGCTAGGAATGGTGGGAGGGAAGAAATGGGACTAATAGGTATGGAGTTTCTTTTTGGGGTGATGGAAATGTTCTGGAATTTGATGGTGGCAATGGGTGCACAACAGAGTGAATATACATACTAAAAAACCCTGAAATGAACTTTTTTTTTTTTTTTTTTTTGTGGTACACGGGCCCCTCACCGCTGCGGCCCCTCCCGTCCCGGAGCACAGGCTCTGGACGCGCAGGCCCAGCAGCCACGGCCCACGGGCCTAACCGCTCCACAGCATGCGAGATCCTCCCGGACCGGGGCACGAACCCGCATCCCCTGCATAGGCAGGCGGACCCTCAACCACTGCGCCGCCAGGGAAGCCCTGAAATGAACATTTTAAAATGATGAATTTTATATTGTGAATTGTATCTCAATAAAAGGGAAAAAAAAGGGGCTTCCCTGGTGGCACAATGGTTGAGAACCTGCCTGCCAATGCAGGGGACACGGGTTCGAGCCCTGGTCTGGGAAGATCCCACATGCCGCAGAGCAACTAGGCCCATGAGCCACAACTACTGAGCCTGTGCGTCTGGAGCCTGTGCTCAGCAACAAGAGAGGCCGCGATAGTGAGAGGCCCGCGCACTGCGATGAAGAGTGGCCCCCGCTTGCCGCAACTACAGAAAGCCCTCGCACAGAAACAAAGACCCAACACAGCCAAAAATAAATAAATAATAAAAATAAAGGAATTCCCTTAAAAAAAATTTTTTTTTAAAAAAGGACACAACTGGTTGAAGAGGCTCCCACTCATCAAATCTGGAACAATTTGAGCATCAAAAAGTATGAGTTATTAGATTATAACACTTTGAATTAAAAAAACAAAACTGTAAATTCATAGTGAAAATAACTACCCAAAAAGGGTAGAGGAAAGAAAACTCTTCTTTATAGATGAATGCCAGCTAATACATGTAGGGGAATGATGGGATAAGAAAATTACCATTTAAGAACTCCTAATGTGGTAACTGATTTAGGTAAGATCATCAGTGGATGTCATAAAAATGATGTGTAAAAGGTGGCTGAAATCCAACATCTTCAATGGTATCACCCCACTTTGATAGATACAGGGGACACTACCTTAAACAAGGCATCGAACCCAGCATCACCAATAGAGGGACAACCTGATGTGCAATACTGAAACATACACAATCTCACTTATAGCATTCTTACAAAAAATGTTTAACCTAAATGAAATCATGAGGAAACAATAAGACAAATCCAGATTGTGGGATATTCTATAAGACAACTGGCCTGGACTCAGCTAATATATTTAGGGGTGAAATGCCCTGGTGTTTAAAACTTATTTTAAATGACTCAGGGGGAAAAAAGTATATGTGTGTGTATTGAGACAGATATAGGGAAGGAGGGAGGGAGGAAGAGAGGGACAGAGAAAGCAAATATGGCAAAAAGTTAGTAACTGGTGAATCTATGTAAAAGAACATGGGTATTCAATATATCCTCTTCCAACTTTTCTGTAGGTTTACAATTTTTCAAAATAAAAAGTTGGGGAGAAAAGCTGTGTAATAGATCAGCTTTAAAGAACAGAAAATTCAACATGCTTAAAGTGTAATAATCAGAAACACAATTCATCTCTAATATAAAGTGTCCGATTTTCTTAAACATACTTTACTGTTGCCCATTTCAGCAGGTGAGAAGAATTATGGTACAGCTGCTCTGAAATTCCTCTATGAATCCTCAAGGCTTCTAAATTAGTTAAGTGAAAATTTCTTACCCAGTTCAGATAATCAAAAACTTATCTAATAGACAAGAAAATATGTTGGACAACTCACACCCCTTGCACTTTACTTACAGCCTGGAACTCCACATATATCAAAATATGGTTTTAAAATATTCTTTAACAGAATTTCCGATAATTTCAAATGAGAGAGGTATACATTTTTAGCTACATGGTAGATACCTTATATGACTAGCAGACAATTCAGTGTATCTCCAGTGGGATGATTTATCATAAAGAAAGTCACCAAAAATTGTAAGCAGTCTGGATTCGTGTTTATTGAAGCCAGTAATTAGAGACATCTTCTTTTCCAGCACTAGAAAGCAAGGTTCCACATGACTGCATACTGCATCTGGACAGAGCCACACCCCTGGACTAAGGCTGGTGGGGGAATAATCTGCAGTCCTAATTTTAAGTTAAAAACACCAATAAACCTAGTATAGAGACAACAGTGAACTTTCACTTACAGCATCAACATTGTTAAGGTCATGATGTACAGAGCAGTCACTTTCAACTTTGTTAAACTAATAAAACACATCTTCAGTTTAAATACTGGTTTAAAAATGCCAATCCAAAAAAAAAAAAGTGCAAACAAAATTAAATAATTCTAGCAGCATACCCGTTGCATTTTTAGGAAAGACCAATTCATGGCCTTTATCGTGGCCTTATCTTCAAGGTTGGGCTTATTTCTTTGATTTTTCCATTTTAAAGACAAACAGCAGATGTAACCACTACAATGTACTTAAATAGTCATAAAATTATCTTTAACAGTCTACCATACAAGTGTATTCTGCAAATGAAATGAATTTTACTTTAAAAAGTAAAGGCTGTTTATTGTTTGGCCTTTGGTTCCAATGCACGAAAACCCCAAAATAACAAAAAATATGCTCCCTCCTCCCACCCCCCCTAAAAAGAACCCTGCATCTCCCCAAAGTTGGCAGACTTTGGCAACCACTGAGCACATGACACTACACATCAGTTTCTTCTGATCCTAGGAGTGTCCACTTGTTACGAGAAACTAAAGTGATCTCCAAGAAACCTTCCTTCACAAGACAGGTGTCTTAGCATTTCTTCGGTTTTAGTACATTTTATATTGACACAAAAAGTGCTTATCAGTTTAAATGATAAAAAATAAACAAAAAGTAAAGTTTTGCATTAAAATTTAAAATCACACTGTATCCCTCTTAGGCATGTGCCGTTCGAAGAATTCTTTCTTATTTCTGAGGTCACTCATTTTGTGCTCCCTGCCCCTGCCAGCTGCTATGGAGGGATTAAGTGACCCCATCATTCGTGTGGCCACAAGCTGTTTGGCATCTATTGGTCATTATACCACAACCATCATTCCAAGTCAGTTTACTGTCATTACCTGGAAAATCTGGTAACTGGAAGCCAGAATACATTAAAAAAAAAAAAAAACTGAATTAAAAAGGGGGAAAAAAAGTGTATTTTCAACAATAAGACTGGCACAAGAAACACATTTTTATGTTTGTCAGAAAGGCAAGTAAATACTCAGCTTTCTCCTTAACAGTGTTCAGACCTTTACAGAAAAGCAACTCAAGACAGTCTTAGAGTCTTGTTATATAACATACGATATTAAGTTATGTCCAGTATGGTTAGTGGTCAGTCAAATCTGGTATGTAAAAGTAATGACATTAGGGAAGTTATGCTTAGACACAGTACAACAAACATTCATATAAAAAAAGTAAATTCCACATAAGTGAACTGTAGTTTTTCCCTTGATTTGACAACAAATGTTTTATATATTAAATTAATGGTAGTGTTTGCATTTTAATGTTCTGTGTCATGTATAAAATTAAAAGTGCCATTTTAAATCCATAGAAGTCACTTCCAGGATGATGGTGTGACATGACAATGTGCATGAATTTGCCCTACATGGAGACACTTGAAACACTTATTTCCATAAGAAAAAAATGCTACAGTTTATGAAAAACATAAAACAAGAGAAATTTCCATTTTCAATATAAAACATTCACACTTATTTGTCCATCTGATAGCACTGATCAGACCAGGGAGCTAGGACAAAACCCTTTTGCATCAATGGAACTCCACGAAGGTTTCCAATGACCATAAGGCAGGGACTGGTGTAAGCCAATTAACTGGAGTGTATTTACATTAAAAACCTCCTTCAAACTTTCTGTAGCACACTGCATTATGGTAAAATGAGAGGTTGGTCACCCATTCTCTACTAGTAGGCCAGCCTGTGGCAGTTAAAAAAAAAAAATTTTTTTTAAAACAAAGCAGAAGCTATTTAGAAAACACAATTCAAAGTAAGCTAAATTTGTAACTGCTGACTTTAAACATACCCCACAGTGACTGCCCCACGACACACACGCGTGGAGCCCAACACACCTCCCACAAGGACATGGCCTGGGCTAAACACGTGAGTCCTGGGCAGCTGCCATCTTCCCCACCCCCATACCAGCTCCACCTGACTCAGGCATCCCCACACTTAACACATCTTTCATAAGTTAAAGATGCATTCAGAACAAGTCCAATTCCCATTTTGTTTAGTGTTTAGTTTGGAAATGCTTCTGATTTTAAGTCTTAAAAATGATTATTCGACTTCTACTGAACACACAGTATTTACTAACACTGCTCATCTCCTCCTCCTCCACTTCCTGCAACATTCAGCTTCCCTACCAACACTTCTCTCATTCCTCCTTTCAGTCTTTCTCTTTCCTGGACTTTCTGCTCCTTAATCTGCTTCCCAAGAACAAGTGAATCTGTTAACATGCAACTGGTCAGACTAGCCACCATCTGATCAATGACTTCCTGGTCTCATTGGCTCCACCCTGAAAGTAAGTGGGCCCTCTTTCTCTCCATCTACCTTCCCCTCCCCAAGAAGCCCAGCTGCACTTGCGGCCCATGAGAGAGCCACATGCCTGAGAGTCCAAGGGTTATCCTTCACAAAGGGGTCTGACACATAACCTTCCTAAAGGTGCATTTCACACTCGGACAAGCCAATGAAGTATTTTTTTTTTTTTTTTAAGTTCATCTCCCCTGCCCCAAAAAACTGATAGCATGTGCCGTATCAGAAAAATCCTGGTCTTAGAGCAGATCAATACAGATATTTGGTCATTTTACATATGCACTTTTTAAGGAGGATCAGGCTTCATTTTCTGTTGAAGAGTTTGTTACCATGGAGTCTGGTTTTCGAGTCATTCTATCCAGTTCTTCCTGAACATTTGTCAACACAGTCTTTTGTCCTTTAAAGAAAAATAAAGCAGCAGTGATGAGAGAAGAAAAAAAAATTTTTTTTAAGTAACATTTAAAATTATACAGATTTCAAAAAAAAATTATACAGATTTCTATAATCATTTTTGGTGATAATAACTCCAATAAGAATGAGGAAAGTCTTTTTTCATTGCAATGGTTATAAGGAGACAGGCTCTAATTCAGCCCTTCTTAATTCCAAATGCCACAGGTCTGGGCTCCCCAACTACATTACTGCCCCCTGCCTGGGGATGCCTTTGTGCCAAACACAAAGGCCTTTCTGAAAACCCTCTCACCCCTATGCTCTCTCATCACCATCTTCCTAGAGATGGTATTTGAGTTTCTGGCATGCAGCAAACGACTTTCTGTGCCTCAGACAGAACAGGTGTTTATGTTTTGTTACTAATTACAACTGATTCACATGGATATCCTGGAACACCATATTTCAATAAGAATATAAGACTAAGGTTGGCCATTTCGATACAGCACAAAGTTGGTGCACATATTTTTTGTTGTTGAACACTAACTGGGGCCTAGAAGTGACCCCTATTTCCTCCCAGGGAATACCAGTTTATAGCCTGGGCCAACAGATCAGACAGACTCTGAGTCTTCAAGAACTCCAGAGCACCTGAAGGCACAGGCTGACCTGACGATGGAGTGATTTCTTGAGGGTTTCCTTTGATTGGAAAACACCAATTAAGGAAAATACTGTATTAATATTACTTATAGCCAATGGAAAATTAAAACCCTTTGGAAATGGCCTCAAGCTTTCTGGGAAAATTTGTAATTCCCAAGGAACCTGGTTCTCTTGTTTCAGAGACCAAAAAGACATAGACTTGCCCTATGTGCCCACATGGAAGAACAGATGGGTGGGCTGTCACAGAGATGTCTATGTGTGACAAGGGTGGGGAGCTTCATGGAGGAGAAAATGACGACCCTCCAGTGAGACAGTGAGGGTTCACAGGCAGCTAACGGCAAGACTGGAGGCAGTAGAGTGAGCAAAATCCTTATAAAGTAACGCAGAATATTAAAGACTAAATAAAATGTCAATGGTACACTCTAGACCATGACTTCCAATGGACAGAACTTCTACACCTGGGCCATGTACTGGGCTGACCAAAAAGTTCGTTACGTAAGATGTTACAGAAAAACCTGAACGAACTTTTTGGCCAGCCCAATATTTAGGATCTACCTCAACTCACCCAACAGTCAGTTCTTGAGAACCTGAATATACATAAATCCCACCTTAAATGTACCAAGAAACACGCATGGTAATAAGGTAATCCTACTGTAAAGTATACTGCTCAGTGTAAGGTGGAAATCTGTTCAGAACATCAAGGGGTCTGCAGGTCAGTGAAAGCAGACACTCCTGTCCACCACCCCACCTTCCAGCACTCCTTGATCACAAGGGTCCTAAGTCTTTGGGGGCCCTTCAGTACCTGACTTCTTGGCTGTGCCCTGCACCCCACCAGCACCAGGACTTCCAGGAGAGCCTGTTTTTTTACTCAACAGACTATTGAAGAAGCTGGCCAACACCCCTTCACTTGCTGCATTATCTAAGGAAACATTAAGAAAAAAAGCATCACACAAACTGAATGACCCAATTAAACAGCAACAAACTATTTTTCAGCTTGGAATTATCCATCTGTGGTTATGATCTTCCTAGGATACTGAGCAGATTCATTCACTATGATGCCTTATACATTGCCACTGCTAAGGCTGATTATGTGTTAGCATAATTAATAAGTGGAAACCTGTTTAGATTTCCCACCTGTTCAGAGGCATAACAGATAACCTGTGCTCCACATCATCTCCCTGTCCATGAGGCAGTGTTTTTCAAAGTTTTATAAGCCCGTAACGTTCCAAAGCTGCTGTGAAAAGCTCTCATTCAGAATAGAAGACAGTCATCGAACATGCAAGAATTAAATATAATTTGAGGGTTTTACTGCAGCCAACATCTTGGGGTGTTATTAAGTCACTGGGGTAAGGGCTACTTAAACTAGTAAGTAACTGAGCTTGACAAAACAAGTGACAATTCATAAATGGTAATAATATAAACCTTATAAGTAATAAAACCGAGAACTCAAAATATACATTTTAAAGTGACTTCTTATGCTGTATTCTTCTCTGAATATAGAGGCCTAACCAAGGTCTTAAACAAAGCCAGGTGCAAGGGCCACCAATTCCAACAAAGGAAGAGGCCTTGGTCTCTGCCAACCATGAACTCCCTCTCTCAGAGAGAGGAAGTGGGAAGCAGCCCTTCTTGGGAAAGAAAACAGCTCAGCTGCCTTGAGTCTCCACCTTCCAAACCCAGCTACTCAGCCCCTAAAGTAGGAATGAGGCCTAGGACTAAACCACTCTCCAAAGAGACAGGATACATACTTTTGATGTTTGGGTCCGGCTTCTTTACTGACGTGCCTGGGGAGGCACTAGGCACGCTGGCTGGCCCTCCCCGGCCCTGGGTTCTTGGAGAGCCAGAGGGTCCTCTTGCAGGGGATTCCTAAGTCCAAAACCAGCCCAAGTCACACACAGGCATAAAAATAACAGAAAGCACATATTCCAAAAATGAAGACATGCTTCTGCAGGGTATTTTTTACAGTCTAGGGAGAAGGGTGGCAGGAATGGGAGTTTGTGCCCAGCTCAGTCCCTTTTTTAGATCCCAATTTCTCCTGAGAGAAGAGATACCAAGATAACAAAACCCATTCACTCTAATTCCCAGAGCTGTATTCCTTCATCAGACGTTTTCTGAGTTCCTACCATGTTCCTGGCCCTGGGCTTTTAGGGGGACCAAATTCCCTCCGAATATACAAAAGCTCACACAAATGTAAGCTCTCACAAATAATGGTATAAAGTTTGAAGACATGACATTGGGTCTTGACCCTCTGTTTAGTTTAAGGTACTCACGGAGGCTCTCGTGGGTGTGGCTGGCTGCTTGGCAAGGAGTGACTGCAAAGAGAGGGACACACCGACCATTAACCAATGCCTGCAGAGTGTACTGAAGGTCCGGAGAAACACTTCCAAGTATTCCACTAGAGGGCACCATTAACAACAACCAAGTCAGAGGTTCTACACTATAAATGCAAAATATTTCAATTGAGCAATTTGGTATATGGTGAACAAAAAATATTCCCAGTAACCAGTTTTGAAACTAAAGAAGCAAGGTGAGCACAAAAGGAAAAGTTGGTTAAAAGAAACATCAACGCCCCCTGCTGACCTGCCTGCATCATCAGGCAAACCCGTGATGTGTCTAACACCACTCTCAGTGAAACAGAAAGGTGGGACTGGGTCTGCATTCTGAACTGTCATCTTGGGTTTACTCTCCTCACCTACATAATGTGTATATCAGCTCACCTGCCTTCACGCACAGGGCTGTGTAGGACTATGTGAACTAACGGAAGTGAGGTCAGGGCGTTTGGTAAACTGTCAACATGGGAAATACTACGCCAGAAAATCTACATTTGCAGACAGAACAGGTACTTAATAAGATACTAAGCCTATCACTGTAGGAGAATCTGCAAGGCAGGAAGGGGATCCCCTGAGAGGCCCCCTACCCTGTACCAATCCTAGAAATGGGAGAGAACAAGAACTGGTGGCAACCCCTTTGTCCCTGCAAGCTCTTTGTGATACCCCCCACTTCACGCCAGGGAGCTGGTTTCATTCACGAGAAGGCCTCTGCTCTGGCCTCACTGGTCTTCTTACCTGTTGCTTCATTAGGAACACCTGCTCATCCTCCGCTGCCAGCTCTTTGTCGTGGACCAGCTGCGAAGTGAAGTGACACACTCATTCGTGGTCACAGACCAAGAGCACCCCCAACTACTTGTCAAAATTCATGCTGAAAGGAGAATCTTGTGCTCATGTCTCAACATGGGTTTGGGGAGTCCCTGCGGAGACTGCAGAGGTCAAGTCTTTCTAGCCTGGCAAAGACCCTGTTCCAAGACCAGTCTTGGCATATGGCCAAATGACATTTTTAAGTCTGGCAGGTTCTAAACAATACCTCCCAGATCCGGGTCTGCAGGCGATCACAGGAGCAAGTGGGATCTACTAACAGTAATCCAGAGGCAGCAGTGGCAGTCCATCACTCATGCTGTGCCACCCAGAGCCAACTACATAACACGATTTCATCTAAAGACTTTTTTTAAAAGGCCCTTGGATTTTTTTTTACCCCCCCAAATGGTTCAATGTGTAAGACTTGTTTATGTTTCTTTTCCCATGAAAAAAACCTACAACTATTTCTTTATTTTTTTGGCGGTGGGGGGCGGGGGGGGGAGGCCGCGCTGCGCAGCTTGTGGGATCTTAGTTCCCTGACCAGGGATCGAACCCAGTCACTCAGCAGTGAAAGCACAGAGTCCCAACCACTGAGCCGCTGGGGAATTCCCCACCTGCAACTCTTAAAGTGATTGATTTGGGTACCTTTCTCACAGGAGGTTTCACAATAAAGTCTTCATATGCATCTTCTGGCTTCACAGTTGTGAAATTTTCATGTAAAATAGCTATTTTCTTTTCATTGTCCCAGCCTGCAGGTCTAAAGGCAAAGACACAGAGACTGACTTGCTTTTCCTGGGACTGCCTTATGGAATACTCAGCACACTCCGGGTTAGAGAGGACTCCTGGCTGAGATCCTTTCCCACAAGTTCTGGTCTGCAGTTGCTGGGCCGGCTTGTAGCTTTTGGCAGACAAGCCAATATTCACTGCAAGTGTAGTCCATCAGCTCAACCTCACAGGTCCTGCTCCATACTGAGTTCATGAGGCCCAAGGCCTAAGGAGCCAGAGCGAGATCTTACTGACTATACATGCTGACCCACAGGAAGTGTTCAGAGCTTTTCCACAACTCTGCTGAGAAGAACAAGGACACAATGGGGCCCTGTTCTGACAGAGTGGAGAATACAGAGCAACACATAGGACAGAGCTCAGGATGGGGCTGTTTCTCTGGGCTTTGGTATGAAGACACCCCTGTGAGCTGTTTCTCTGAGAACTCTTCTGACAACAGTTTTCTTATGGATTGGTTAATTTTACTGATGTGTGAATATGTACCCTGGAGCCAAGGGGAGTAGCAGGACCTGCACTATCCTGGGCCTCAAACCAGAGGGACACAAGGAGTTCTTGAGGATCCTACATGGGAGCTGCCCAGCTTGACATCGCAGGGCAGGATGGCACCCAGGTTCCATTAAGCTAAGCTGCAGCCTAGGGTAAGGAACAATTGTAAAATGGCCTGTATGACATACTTTTATCTAGAAACCCTAAAAGGTGGCAACTGATTGTTCCCACAGGCTTCTCATTCTCCATCCAACTCCTGCTCCACAGCTCTAGAACCAAGAAGGTGCTTAGCCAGGGCTCTCCACCCCAATGGCTCTGACGACTTCACTGGCTCCCCAACAGGCAACTACCAACAGGACCAAAGGTGCAAAGGGACAGAGCATGACCAAGATATTGCCATGACCCGTGTCACCTTCAGAAGCTCTGAGCTTCTTCTCCACTCCAGACCAGCCCTGAACACATCCAGTCTCCCTGATCCTCCCTCTCCTCAGGATCACAAGTGATTTGGGTACTGACTGACTCCAAAAGCATACCACTCACTGAGAGCTTGTGGCTTTGGTGCTGGCCTGACTGCTCTAGACAACGATTCTCTAAAATCAGTCTAAGTCTCTATGTCTGCTGTCTGGGAAGAGCCCAAGTGAGGCTCTCCCTAAATGTTGAGGAGGCAGCCTATTCGGTCCCGAGAGCTCTCGGCTTTCACACCTTCAGTCTTCTCCCAGATTCTCCCACCCTTCCACTCCTTCTGGCCTGCCTGGGACGCACCACTCACCCTCCCAGCATCACTCCTCTGCTCTCCCTGCCACATTGCCTCTACTACCCCAGTACTGCCCTACCCCTCCTCGGCTGTGTGTGTCCATTAAAGTGCCATGTGCAGGGACCACATCTTGTTCATTTCTACCCTCAGCATAGAACCTGGTCTCCAAAGAAATGCTCAGTATTTGCTGAACGAACTGTAATTCTTTCTTAAGAGGATATCTAAACCTAAAAGCATGATACTAGCACAAGTCCTCTCAGGGACCACACCTTCAACATTTACTTATGCATGCACAACACCCACCATTCTCCACTGAGAGAATGACACAAATTAGGACTAACAGGTATCCAAGTCTCTGCCCAGGACAATCAGCCCCAGTGGCTCCTCAAATGTGAAACACCGGAAACACAACAGGCGTTCAGTACAGCCAAAGCCCAAGCTGATGGGGCGCGAAGGAGGGTGTAGGCAGTCATCCCTGCCAATGGATGCCAATAAACCAGATGCTTCAACGGAAAACGTTCAGGATCCTCAAAGCACCAATTCCATATACTGCAACTCCCTCACTCAGCCGGTATTCTACCAGAGTTGACAGTAAGTGGCAAAAATGTTTTAGCAACTTGCTCTCAATGAAGAAAGGCAGCACCCCTAACCTCACTCCACCCAATTCCCCCAGACTGGAAGCAGAATGGCAACTAATCTGGAAAAGAGCAGAGATGGAAAGGTGGGTGTATATATCCCCTGTGAGGTCCAACTCCAAGCACTTTGCCCCAAGGTAGTAGAAAGCTGGCTGTATAAGAGAGAGACAGAGCCATCTTACTTGGAAGGATAGAATGTAAAGAGCAAATGTACCAGGAAGAGAAGCGTTTGAAAGCATCACCTATAAAGAACTCACATAAAAACTGCTTCCTTTTCCACAACTAAGGCAGGCGTGGTAAAGTGGAAACCATATGTTTTATGAACTATGTACTTATACAACAAGTCGAGGTTTTTCTCTTCCTTCACTGATGTGTAAATCAAGGCAGCTCCATCTAATCAATCTGCTTAAGGAAAACCAATTCACTGCAAGAGGAGACAAAAGCAAATACATACAAGCACAATCCTCAAAGTACTAGTCACAGGATACTCAGTTTTTGATCAACAATTAATAGAAAGTGTTAAAATGTTAAGAACTAAAAAGGTAATAGTAGCAGAAGAAGCAGGTCAAAAGCATAAAGCATGTTGATGATAGCGGGCCACGTAGTTCATTTCTGAACATGTAAACTGTTGTCTTCTGACCCATCATGTTGCGTCCCAAGCAGTCAACTTAATGGTTCTGAGGGTAGCCCAGGAAAACCCTCAGCATATCCAAGGTACACAGATTCTTTCCTAGACAGATGCCCACATGTGATCAAGTTGGTCATTAAGCATACAAGAGTTGGGTACCTACATGTTATTGGCACCTTCCACTGAGCTGGACAAGCTTAAGAGCCCAAAGGAAGTAGTGGAACCCACCCTTACCCTCCCCCGCCCAGGATGTGGGATGATGGCACCAACTGCTATTGGATTTTTACAGAAACAAGACTCAAAAGTCTGCTGGCACAGCATCTCTCTCACGGACAGCACAAAACATAAACATAAAGGAAACCCTGTAGCAGCCAAAACACTATCATGTTGGATAATTAACCTTTTCTATAAAAAAAGCAAAGTTTAAAAAGATTTCCAAGATATGATAAAAATAATCTGCAATAAAAGTATCACATATCAGCTTTCTTCTTAATACAAAAGCCTATCAAATGTACACCATTAAAAATAAAAAGTAATCAAAAATAGGCACAAATTATTAAGTCTCAAATTCTAACACAGTAAACTTTTAGAAAGTAAAATGATGTATACCACGGGTTCCCAACCCCGGGTCCACAGACCGGTATTGGTCCTCAGCCTGTTAGGAACCTGGCCACAAAGCAGGAGGTGAGTGGTGGGCAAGTGAGTGAAGCTTCATCTGCCGCTCCCCATCGCTCGCATTACTGCCTGAACCCTCCCCCGCCCCCCGTGGTCCGTGGAAAAACTGTCTTCCACGAAACCGGTCCCTGGTGCCCAAAAGGTTGGGGACCGCTGATGTATACAATTTCACCCTGGCAAAAAACTATTCTGGATTCAGGAAGTACTTTATCTCTTTGAAGATGCCCCATCTGGAGGAAGCCTGGATTAGCACACACAGAAGGGAGCCTGTGCCCCTGGGCCCCAACACAGCGCCCCAAGGATACACTGGAGGCAGAACCTCCGTAGGTGTGACTGGATGAAGTCAAAGTGCTCGTCCCTGTAATCATGCTCCTTCTCCAGGACACTCACCGCATCACACTGCAGGTAAGATAGAAAGAGAAAGGAGTCATCTTTTTGCCTCTCTGCCTGCTAAGGATGGGAACACTGTCTTTGTCAGTAATAAAGTATCATGGCTTCAAAGGCGGCGGCCATGGGACTTCCTTGGTGGTGCAATGGTTAAGACTCCGCGCTCCCAATGCAGGGGGCCCGGGTTCAATCTCCGGTCAGGGAAATAGATCGTACATTCATGCTGCAACTAAAAGTTCGCATGCCACAACTAAGGAGCCCACCAACCAAAACTAAGATCCAGAGCAACCAAAATAAATTAATTAAAAAAAAAAAAGAAGGCTGCCACAGCCCAAAGTCCAAGCGTTAATTAAATAAATAGACAAGAGTGAAAAGCCACTGGAGATTCTTCTTTCATCCTGGGCCTCGGTTTCCACATCTATAAAGTAGGGATATGATAGCCCTGATCACCTCACAGTTGCTCTAAGCATCAAACAAGGTCACATCAGGAAACAGGCCCACTGGACATGGCTGTGCACTGCACACTCCACAGGGCTCCATTCTCACAGAATATGATGTGAATGGCACATGCTGCAGTTGGGCAACCTAGTGGCTCTGACTAGGATCAAAGAACTTTTGAAACCCCCCATTTTTTTGTTTGTTCTTTATTGGATTTTTTTTCTTAATGCATTTAATTTATTTATTTGCTGCACTGCCAAACCCAGCCAAGCGTACAATTCCCTGGCACACACCTTTGTGCACACCACCAACACTGGGATCCCCAGGTTATGAGTCAGCACGTTGTTACCAAGAGGCAGGGCAACATTTTCTTCATCAGGACCTGAGGTCAGAGGCCCTCTTCTCTGTGGGGAACCTTGACAACCTTCCTCAGGCTCAACATAGTCTTGAAAATCTTTCACAACTACAGGTGAAAAAGAAAAAGAAAATTACACACACACACACAATAAAAAATGCACATGCCAGCTTTAGAAAACTGAAGCAGGTAGTAATAAGCACAAAACATAAAGAGTTGTGACAAACTTCCTAACTGCATCTGACTTAACTGCAATATTAGGGATTTAGGGGTGGTGATACAAAACCCCAATTCTGACATTTTCAGTCAGTCTGAGCAGTATAACTTCAGAGCAGTAAAGATATTCCCCTGGTTATCTTTAATTGCATCTAACTCTTAACAATTAAACAGGTTTTTAAAAACTCCTAAGGCTTCAATAGTTCCTACTATGAAAAACAAAACAAAACACTTTTTTTGGACCACGCTGCAAGGCTTGCAGGATCTTAGTCCTGCTACCAGGGATTGAACCCAGGTCATGGCAGTGAAAGAGCCAAGTCCTAATCACTGGACCACCAGGGAATTCCCAACACTTTTCCTATATATTTTACATTTTCAAATATTAGGATAGTCGAACTGTGTTACTTCAACAGACGCGACCACTAGAATAGGTTACAACTTATAAAACTCCTCAGAGTTCTCATCAGAACCACCTGAATTACCAAGAACATGCTGTTGCCATACAGCTGAGGTGCGTCCGTGCTGAAGAGCGAGGCTGGACTTGCCAGCACCATCTGCATCTCATCATCCTCACTCTTGTGGGCTCAGTTTCATCTTTAGGAGATCCTGAGTCACATGTGTCACGGACCTGTTCCTGCCTAACACAATAAGGGGTGAGTGATATAACATCTACTTCTTGGCATTATTTTGGCCATGGGTGCAACCCCACAGGAGGGCCTTCAAGCTGAGTGGTCCATGGTCTTGGTTAAGGCAAGTGAACACAAAGTCCACAGACCTGCACATTTTCCTGGGTGCTTCAAGGTTATATGTCAGGCCAGAGAACAAGGACATGGTGATTAAAGCTACTTCGAGCCGGCAGCTCTACTCTTCTACACACAACATGACTAAAGGACCAAAAGGACTTTTACTCTCATCCACAACATGCTCACTGAGAAAACACAGACAACTAGATTAAAGAGAATCTAGAGAAAAGTGCATGTACTCTTCTTCAACCACAGAACAGGTTTCGAATACTTTAAAACAGTGAGTCCTAATTTACAAAGACTTTAGGTTATTGTTATATAAGCTTCTGGAATTATCTGGGAGCACAATATCTTTCATATAATACTGGGAAAAAACCACTGCCTAAACCCTAAAGCACAGATATGACATTTCATCTCTACAACTTCTCTTTAATTTAGCTCATTCATATAATTTCATTGCCAATATAAATAATCTACTCATGGGACTTCCCTGGAAGTCCAGTGGTTAAGACTCCATGCTTCCAATGCAGGGGGCGCAGGTTCAATCCCTGGTCGGGGAACTAGGATCCTGCATGCCGCGTGGCCAAAAACAAAAAAAAACGCACAAAAACAACCTACTCAAGAGATTTTTTTTTTTAACCATCAGTGCAGTTTATTTCTTCAGATTCAATAAATGAATACTCAAGAGATCTTTACTGCATTGCACTTTGGACAAAAACAGAGAAGCATTTTCTGATGATTGTTGAAGGCTCTTAAGAAATCAAAGGCTCCCACATTTTCTCTCTCTTTTTTTTTTTTAAATCTGCTTTACTTTAGCTTTATGGAGCCAAGATTGACACACAAGAAACTGCGCATGTTTAAAATGTAAATCTGATTTTTTTTTTTCTTTCTGGCATGGCTCACGGCTTGCAGGATCTTAGTTCTCCGGGGCCACGGCAGTGAGAGCCTGGAATCCTAACCACTAGGCCACCAGGGAACTCCCTAAATTTGGTATTTTTGACATATGAATACACCTATGAGTCAGTACCACAATCAAGACAGTGCATTCGAGGGCTTCCCTGGTGGCGCAGTGGTTGAGAGTCCACCTGCCAATGCAGGGGACATGGGTTCGTGCCCCGGTCCGGGAAGATCCCACATGCCGCAGAGCGGCTGGGCCCGTGAGCCATGGCCGCTGAGCCTGCGCGTCTGGAGCCTGTGCTCCGCAACGGGAGAGGCCACAACAGTGAGAGGCCCGAGTACCACCAAAAAAAAAAAAAAAAAAAGACAGTGCATTTATCTATCACCCCCAGAAGTTTCCTTGTACCTTTTGGTAATCTATCTTCCCCACCTGTCCTCAACACCATCCCTAACTCCAGGCAACCACTGATCTGCTTTTTTTTTCAATACAGATTAGTTTGCATTTTCTAGAGTTATAAGTGTAATTTACATGTATGTAATTACATTTACATATGTAATTACGTTTATAATATAAATATAATTGAGAATATGTACTCTTTTTAGTCTTCCCACATTTTCTCTTTAAAAGCATTTTAACAAATCTTCAAGTCAATGAAAAATACAATGGCTTAACTGTCTGGGTAATATCTATAATTGCCCAAGGTCACGTGAGGCACTCAACCAGGCTTCCAAGACAGTGAGCATGGCAGAGCCTGGAACAGGTTACAGGTAAGCTAAGTGACTGTGGGAAGGAAGGCAGGGGTGGGGCAGCTCCAGCAGTCTGCTCCATGAACCTCCACTACCCAGCGTGCTGTATAAACTCTGCTGTATTCTACATAGGCCATGATATGAAAATGGTTGGGAAACCCTGGGCTAGGCTATTCATTCTCTGAAGGAATGACTGAATTATGGCTATCCAAAAACAGTAGGAAATGCACACGTGTTTTTAATAACTCAGCATTTTAGAAAATAAGCTGGAAGGCAGAGCAAATATTCATAACGGGGGTGTTGAAAAGGAATGATAAAAACATAGCGAGGACTGTGTAATTTGGATAATAAAATGTGCATTTCCCTTAGGCTACACACATACCACAGTATTAGCAGTTTCTCTCTAGGTGGTGGGATGGCCAGCATTTCACAGCAGGGGCCATCAGCCCACCAGGGGCTCTCCTTTAGCATCAGATGGGAGTGGCTATGGGAAGGAGACTGCAGAGCACTGCCTCTTTCTCTTCTTTTCCCTCCTACCTCATTGATCACCCATTAGTTCCACAGTTCTGAGAAGACCCAAGAGACTGCACCTAATCTTTTTCCTCTACTTGATAAGCAACTGAAACCCCAGACACAAAGCAGGAAAGACAAGACTAACCTACACACAAGCACCACCTTCTGGCAGCTTTAGGGGTTGCTCTGCCCTCCCCCTCAGACAAACCCTGCAGCCAAGCAGGGGCCACAGATTCAGGACCACTGAGGAACCTAATCCAGAAAGAGACTGGCTGGCCATGGAGCAGCTTTCCAAACTCAGCAGATTGGAGACTGGTGTTGGATCAGAAAGCAGGTTGGGTGACAGCCCTTTGCTCATTCAATACAATACCTAGAGTCCAATTAATCTGGAAAGTGGGAGTCCTCTAAGCAAAAGGATGGCCAACCACTTTATTAAAATGTAACCTAAAACTAGCACTAACAAAGGCACTCCTTCAACGGGTAACAGAAAGGCGTGAGTACCATTCCAAACACCTCAGAGGAAAGGTGGTGAACACACGAGAGGCTCTCAGAAGGTTAGCCAGAGCCATGAGGCACGGATGTGGTTCCGGCAATCGCCAGCCGCCCTCCAGTGTCCTCTCCTCTTCCTCCTTACAACCAAATCGAGCACTGATACTTAGAACACACGGCCACACAGACTACATTTCCTTAGGAAGTGTCTCCTTAGGAAGACAGCAGGCACACACCCTTCAGCCCTTCTTTGCGTTTCCTCCATCCTGCTGCCTGCAACACAGATGTGAAGGCTGGAGCTCTGGTGGCCAAGAGGAAGAGAACCACACCCTAAAGATGACAAAGCAGTAAGCACAAAGGAGCCAGGGTCCTTGACTTGTCTTCCTCAAGATGCTTTCCAGGCCTGAACTGCCTCTGGATTTCATTCACAGGAGAGAGAAATAAAACCCAGTCTTGTTTAGGCCACTGTTATTTTGGGCTTGTGTCACAAGCAGCTCCATCTAATCCTAAGCAACACAGACATCAATGACTAAGACCACAAAACAAATTCAGTGTGTCATGGGAGCACAAGCTCCCCAGGAGCAGGCACCTTGTCTGCTGTATGTATCCCCAATGCCTTGAACAGATCTGGCACCAGGCAGACAGTCTCCCTATTTGGGAAAGAAAAATATCCTTGGCTCAATCTCTTCCTTTTTTTGTTTTAACAAATCTTTACAAGGTTGTAACTCTAGGAAAACAGGTTCAGAAACTGAAATCTCCTGTGCATTAACCCACTAGTCTGGGTACGATGGTAAATGCGTAGCGAAAGGAGAACAGCTCTTCAGGCTCTGAACTATGCTCAGAAGTTGTCTTTAGGGTCTCTATTTCAGGGGAAAAATAGGCTTTATCTAGAAAGGTCAGTGTTTGAGGACAGATGTGCTGAGCTGCATAACAATCACTGCAGCACACGTGGGTGTCCCAGGAAACACACATGCACACAGCAAACTAAAGAATTCTACGTTAAACTCCCTGTTTTAGCTAATGTAGTCAGGAGCAAGTGAAGTTATGACAGGAAGACACACAGCAAGAAATCTGATTTGAAAAGCACATCAAAATTTCTGAACCCTTCTGCCAGTACGTTTGAAGATCCTGTGTGCCATGCTCCAGAAGCCCTCATTAATTCACTAAAGGGAATGATGTCATCCCGTGGAAATAAGCCAGGCTAAGCCAAGACTGCCCTGGCCAAGACAGCACTGCTGCTGCCACAGCTCCAGCCCCTGCCCCTCCCATTTCCCTGGCAAGTGAACAGAAGCTGATGTAACTGCACAGAAGCAACGAAAAGGAAAAACAAGCTTCTGAACCACATTAAGGAAAACAAAACAAAAAGAACTTCCTTTAAAGTTCTCTGTTCTCAAAAGGGCTTGGATGCCTTGAGTCTTAAAATATCCTTTCATTTTAATGAAAAAAAAAAAGAATTTCTTATTTCTAACTAAAATCATATTTGCTGGATCCCCAAAGGAACTAAGGTAGGAACTCAAAGATTTATCTTTTGTGGGTCTTCCTTTAAACCTGTCAACAAGAGGGTCCATAGGACCTCAATGGAAATACAGGGAAATGGACTCAAGCTGCAGAGATCCCAGTAAATCTCTACACCCACTGATACTAACTCAGCAGACCACGAGTCAACAGAACAGCAAAAAGACTCACAGAACTGATCACATTTTGGGGGTGAGGGAAGAACCCTTATTATAAAAGAGAACCAATGAAAATAATAAGGAATACTGATTTACTTTCTTCAACTGTGACAGCTGAGATAAAGACTGCTTTGAAGACTTTCTGACTACTGAATCTACAAAAGCAAATCTGAAATAAATGGTGCAAACAAAACACAAACACTCTGTAAGGGAAGCTTTGCAGCCTCTTGACACTGTGAAAAGGAAGGTGGCTGGAACCATCCAAAAAGACGAGTGAACTTTCCAATTAAGAAAATCCTGTTTTACTTACACTTCCGTTCCAGCTCCCTCATTTCTTCTGGTGGAATTTTCATTTTATCAATGTGCTCACGTAAAACACTAGCCCATTTCTGTAGAGATTCCATCATAGTCCAAGGCCTAGACATGTCTGCAACAAAAATCACCAGGGTCTCCGGCAAGAATTCAGCAGAAACAGCAAATTTCAGCAGACCTTTGTGATACAAGTCTCCATCCAGAATCCACACATTGCAGCGTGTGTGATCTAAGAAAAGAAGTGAAGCTAAGTTACTGACAACGACCATCAGCACAGCTCAAAGAGCCACATAAGGAAGAACTTAAAGGTGACAGCCACAGAATTCCACACAGAACAGAGACAGAAATCCTAACCAGAAAAGGGTCCAAGTGCTCAGTGGCAGCAACTCTTCATCAAGGTGCCTTGTGAACTGTTTAAACTATAAAATTTTTTAACAACCATAATATACCGTGTCCACATCCAAAAAGATTCCAGCAATGTCTGAGGAGTAAAGAGTGAAGGACATTTTGTCTTTCAATAAGAATCAAAAGATACTAATAAAAGCTACAAATGTTCCCCGGACGACTGTGCCATAGTCTAAATAATCCATTCTTCTAAGATATCAGCAATCTGTGAGGCAGCAAGCTGTGCCGAAGAGCCTGTGGTTAAACAAGCTCTTCTTGTGTCAGTCACACTAAACAGTGTGCTCACATACCACAAAGGGTGCCAAAGAGACAGGACCTTTGTATTTAAATGCCAAGATAAACTCATTACTTATATAAACTGAGATATGAATTACGGGGTGCCTGATAATATTAAGGAATTACACTTATTTTTGATATGATGATATGATTATTTTTTTAAAATCCTAATCTTTTAGACATACATATGGAAGTAGTTACAGATAAAAAGATATAATGTCTGAAATTTGCTTTAATAATCCAATGTGGAGTGAAAAGAGAAGAGGGTGAGAGTACAGCTGAAATAAAATTGACCTAGAACTTTTAACCTGAAGGCAGGTGACAGATATATTGGGGTTCATCAAAATAGTCTATGCTTTTATGTAGTTTTGTTTTCCACAGTAAAGTTAAAAACATATACAGACAAATGTGCAAGTGCTGACACTTAATGAAGCATGTGATTCTCAAATTATATCTGGAAGATCAAACTGTAGAAGATAGTTCTCCAAATTAATAATATACTTTTTAAAAAATTTTAGACATCTTTTTGAGAATTTTTTTTAATAAAAGCACCATGAGGGAGAAATCCTACTATCAAAAATATCATTTCAT
This sequence comes from Delphinapterus leucas, assembly GCF_059928025.1. Lineage (NCBI taxonomy): Eukaryota > Metazoa > Chordata > Mammalia > Artiodactyla > Monodontidae > Delphinapterus > Delphinapterus leucas. The sequence continues at coordinate 41,485,742 of NC_143148.1, forward strand.
TAATTTCTTCCCCAATAAATTGCAACTTACCCTTTAAAAAACCTGTCTTCTGTTAGCTACCTTTTTTTGGGTATAATCAATTCACTAACATGCTGTGAAAAATTTTATATTCATGACTTTATTTCAACAGTACAACAAAGGTATCTACATCTAGCTATACTTTCAACACTCTAATGCATTTAAGATAGCGGTTTTGACTTGGATTCTACGAATGCCTTCAAAAATACTGCACTGTTGGGACTTCCCTGTCGGTCCACTGGTTAAGACTCTGTGCTCCCAACACAGGGGACACGGGTTTGATCTCTCGTTGGGGAACTAAGCTCCCACATGCTGCACGACGTGGCCAAAATACAAACAAACAAACAAACAAACAAACTGTACCTGAAGTCTACAGATTTTAATGTCTGCCCCTCACCAGACACGGTTCATTTTTTTAGCCTTTCTTCCCACTGCCCACTACATATAACTCACCCATGTGCATGGAGATTACACATACCACATGTGGCATTAAATGGATGCCCCCAACCCTTAAGTCAGAGGTCCTTTGACATGCCATGTCCTACCACAAAAGAAGGACAAGCCAGAACCTATTTTCTCTACCTGGGTGATTGCTTGCAAAATGTATATTTATAACCTAGTCACACCACACAATAAAAAATACTGGGGCTAAAAGATGTTTAATTAACCACAAGTAAGGGCAACTCTTTCATCAAAGAGGAACTTGCAAGTAGGCAGCTTAAAAAAAATCCCATAAATGCAGAGATCTAAGTTTTTAAGGCAACCTTAAGGAATCTGAAATAAAAATTAACATGTATTTTAACTCAAAGGTAAGTGAATATAGTTACTTTGATGCTTGGCATGAAATATGTTTATGCCCCTTTGAAACAAGCAGCTATAGCAATGTCAGAGTATCTACACCATGTTTCATATACTTTCAAAAGGGTACTAGACCTACCACCTGTCTCAAGCACTCAGCTACACTTGACACATGCCACCTCTCATTCTGTCAACCTACAAATTGGTACCATTGCCCAATACTACAAATAAGGAAACTGAGGTGCAGAGTGGTTAAGTCAGTCACAACTAGTAACTACCGGAGTGGATTCTGAACCAGTTCTGCCTGGCTCCAAAGCCCAAGTTCTTTCCACAATAATCATCAAAGACAGGAAGCAAAACACTCAGACATATGAGGCCCCCTAGCCCAGCTCGGTGACCCCTGAGTCCCAACCCTACCTACACAAACTCCAGTGGGCCTAGGTGGGCACTGGAAAGCCTCTGCTCTCCTTACACAAGGAGAGCCCTTAGCACCAGGTCTACCTCCTACCTTTCTTTCACATCCTTCAGAGAATGTTCAGTATGGCAAAGGAAGCCAGGGAAGAAGGAGCAGGAATAAAATCTTGGGGTCCTAAGGTGACTACTAAGTTAAGATTAAAGGGTTTTTCCCCTCTATTTAAATGATTCTTGGATCTCGAAGAATTAAGGTGCAAGGAAGGACCTGGGTTCAGCTTCTTCATTTTAGCAATAAGGAAATGGGGAACCAGAGGTGGTGGGATTTGCCCCCTTATATAATCACCCCTACATCATGGTCCTTACTGTACAAATGGGTAAACGCAATTTTAAGAAAGTAATTTAATGAAGATATTTCATCCTTACACTGTAACTTTTCTACAAATAAAAAAACCTAGGCATTAATAATTATTTACTTTAGAGCCATCCAAGATCTAACACAAAGCCTAAAATTTTACAAAGGAGGTATTACTGACTAGTGGTAACCAAAAACCATTATTCCAATCCAACTCACAATCGTACTTATCACAATTTTAAATGATATCTAATCCTTATAATAGGGCTTACCACGCACTTTTTTTTTTTTTTTTTTACCATGCACTTTTAACCATCCCAATTACCCAGAAGGTAGAAAACGATTATTATCCACATTCTAGACATGAGAAATTAAGAGAACATTATTACCTCTGAGCCTCTATTCTCTCCACTGGGGGAAAAAACAAAACAAAACAAAACAAAAACACACAAGCAATCAGCATTTCTACACTGTCACAAAAAGACTCAAAACTCTTTTGTGAATATCTGTTAAGCTTTTATACTCTAAACCACATCAATTTCAGATTCTCCACTAAAACCAGGCAGAGTAACAACGGTGCCCAGATCAGTCTGCCAAGTGTTTCTCTCATAGAAAAGTCCAAAGCACTTAAAAACTTCTTAGTTTCTTAATAAATTTTATCTATCTATCTATGGCCATGCTGGGTCTTCGTTGCTGCACGCGGGCTTTCTCTACTTGTGGCGAGCAGGCGGCTGCTCTTCATTGTGGTGCACTGGCTTCTCATTGTGGTGGCTTCTCCTGTTGTAGAGCACGGGCTTTAGGTGCGCGGGCTTCAGTAGTTGTGGTGCACGGGCTTAGCTGCTCCGCGGCATGTGGGAGCTTACTGGACCAGGGCTCGAACCCGTGTCCCCTGCGTTGGCAGGTGGATTCTTAACCACTGAACCACCAGGGAAGTCCAAAAACTTCTCAGTTTCTTACTTTTATCTGCATTTGAAACTTTACCCTCAGTCTCTCCTCTTAAGTAAGGGCTACCCAGAGCAGCAGGTAACAGGCCCATTCCCCATTTTGCTAACATACTCTGTAAAGAAAAATAGGTAAAGTCCTACAAAGAGATACACTTCATCTATTCCCCTGTGACTAATTCTCTTAGCCCTAAAGAGAAAATTGAGAATGCCTGGGCATGTTGCAGGAGTGGCAACCGAGGAGTCAGAGACTTGCATGGATCAATGCTTCACTCACCATCTCGGTCCTCGTCGTGGACACTGAGGTAGAGATACTCTAGGCCTCTTCCTTTTTTGCCATGCTCAGCTCCTTGAAGTTTAGTCATGAGGGTTGTTTTACCAGAACCATCTTCACCTATAAGTGATGCACGTAAGACAAAGCGTACCGCTTATTCTAGGCAAGGATGGGGAGTCTGGACATTCACACAAGGAACTTTCGTGTAGAGCTTGCTATTGAGGTCTCACCTGTATTCATAAACAAAGCAGGACCTGCTGTAAGAGTGGTCAGGGTGGGGAGAGGTGATAAAGGCGGCAATTTCCAAGATCTAAAATGACAATCTACTGCAGTCATCCTTACCTCACAAGGAAAGGAAGAAGGCAGGCCCGCAGGCCCTACCTATAATTTATAAGACACGCATCTGGAAAAGTGAAAGTAAAAGGGGGGGCTAGTTTCTCACAAAATAAACTTTTACCATAAGGAAAGCAAGAAATCTTCAGAATATAATTAACCTTAAAACCTAGGGACTCTGAACTGAAAAAGTCTGATCCTGCCTCATAATCATAAAGAATGAAGCTGTTATTCACCTTTGATTTTAGTACATTTCTTTCATAAGCACCCTGAAGGCCAGGAAACTGATGAAAATAATTACAGACCTAAGCAAAACTCTTAAGCACTACCTCAGTAATTACCAAGCGCCTCCTCATCCCCCTCCACCCCCTCCACCCCCTCCACGCCAACTCTCCCTCCCCCCAAAAGAAACCTTAAACATCAGAAAGAGCCACCACCAAAAAACACTACTAAGCACCCCTGGGATTTAGTAATATGGAATTACAGAACATGAGAACTGAAAGGCATCCCACAGGTCCAAGTCCTCCTTTCCACCCCCAATGCCACTACCTTACTCAGGCCCTCCACATCCCATCTGGACACGGTGAGCATTCAGCCTGACTTCAGTACCTGCTCATTTTGAGCCACCTGCCACTCTGCTGCCAGCACCCCCTTTCTAAACACACAACTGGTGCCCTTGATCCCCCAATTCGTGAAGACCTCTAAGGGTCTTCTGTTACTTGCAGCAGTGGTCATCAACTAAAGACCAGCCACTCACCTCAAAAACAGTGGGAAAACCACCCTCACAGTGATTCCCGTGAGAATCAGAGGATGGAGGTAAAATAAAAGGCCCTTGAGAATCGGGCGCCTTCAGGAAAAAGCATCGACTCTTCAGCCTTCCACCATCTGCCTTGAACTTACCTCATCAGACACCTTCCACAAGGAGGCTGTGGTAATTTCCAACACCCCCGCCTTGCCTTGTCACCTCTGTATTCCTGCAAACACTAAACCTCTGGGCCCCTACAAGTTAACACCTACCCTTCAAAACACCTAACTCCAAACAGCATCAAGCCATATGATGTGCCCCAAATCATCTGTCTATGCCCAACATGGTGTAGTGCAATCACCAACACATCTATCTGTGTCTCACTACACTGACATGTAGTGTCTGAGGAATGTCTATGCTGTCCCAGTGCCCAACCGACAGTAAACGACCCACTCAACAAATGGGTCTGCTGTATAAATGAACCCAGCCAAACTCCCTTACTTGTATGAGGAAAGGAGACCAGAGACGCTGAGAGACCTAACCCAGGTAACCCAGCAGTGAAGGCTAAAATAATGTAGGAAAAGTCCCTGGGGAAGACTCCAAGTCCTGCTGTCCTTTGCAGCGCCCCTCCCACCGTGCACCGCTCATCAAGATAGAGAAATGGCTCCTGTGGCATCTCCCCACAGCCCGACGACCCCCAGTCACCTCGTTCGCCCGCCTCCTCCGCTAACCTCATCTACTCCCTCCCCTCTCTACGCCCGCAGTTCGGTGAACTTCGAGGCTATGAGCGCAGCAAGTCAGGGACATTTAAAGCAAAGCTGATGTTGCGGCCAAAAGACTATGGAATGTGCCGACGAGCCCTTGCCAGCATCCCAGGGCTCTCGAAAAGGGGCAACGTCCTGGCCTCGGCCGTGGTGGACTTGGCCACTCTCAGGCTGTCCAGCCAGGGTCTCCAGGCTCTCCCGGGCAGGCGGCAGGGGAGAGGAAGGCTGGCACCAGTGAGAGGGCGCCCGCCTCGCCCACCCCAGCTCCCCGGGCAACGCCCCGCCACCGGCGCTCACCGAAAACCAGGATGTTCTTGCCGGACGGCAGCTTGGACCTGGCGCGGGTGGACACCTCGCTCAGGATCGAAGACCTGTGGAGACAATGGCACAGCGGTCGGCCCTGGGGCCAGCCTGAACCTGACTGGCCCGCGACGGCCCGTTAAGTCTGTCCGACGGTCCGGCCCGGCCAGCCCAGCCCGGCCGCCTCGCGGTCTCACCATAGGCTCTGGCCCTCCTCCTCCTCAGTGGTCAGGTCGCCGGCGGCCGCCACCGCGGGCCCGTTAGGGCCCAGCAGCAGCTTCTTCTCCACCCCCACCGGCGCCATCTTGCCAACTGCAGCCACAAAGAGGGCCCTCCCCCGGGCCCGCCGAGGACCCGCGAGGACCCCGCCGGCCCGCCCGCGCCTGCCGCGCCCCCAGCCGCCCGCCCCGCAGGGTCCGCGCCGCCCGCCGCGCTCCGCCGGGCTTGCGATGTCCGCGGCTCCCGCAGGGTCTTGAGGCCAACGCGGTGGCGGGAGGTGGGCGGCGATCAGGCGGCCGCCGGGGCAGCCCTGCTCTGGGAGGCGGCGGCGCGAGCGGGAGCCACCCGGGTGGAGGGCGCGCTAGCGGCCTCTGCCGGCCGAGGGGCGTAAATACACCCGTTCCCGGTCCTCCGTCAGCTGGCCGCTCCAGCTGCGCCGTCTGGGGCCGAGGCACCCGACGGACTGAAGCGAAAAGCTCAGGTCTTGGGATGAGATCAGTACAGGATATCTCACTAAATCTTGTCTAACTCTTTTACGGGTGAGGAACTTGAAGCTCAGAAATCTTGAGAAACCTGACCAAGGACCCAGTGCTTTCTGGCTATCTTCTGATAGCATCCCTGTACTTCCAATTTTACCGATCTTAACCTATTCTATCAAGAACTTTGCTTAATCCTAATCGAACCACGAATTGAAAGACCGGGCTTAAACTAGACCCCCAAATCCTCACAAATATCCTGCTTTTCACCTCCTCCTTCCTTGACCCTATTAAGACCACGAGGTAGTGATCTTTACTGTAGTGAGTAATTCGCTTGATTTTACTTATAAACAGGTGTTTGGTTTTTCTTAATGATATTTTCTGGGAGCCAGCATTTGACACCAGAAATAGGAGGCTTTAATTTCCTTTCTTCAGGAAAGAAGAAAGAAAAAGAGAAAGAAAGGAAGGAAGGAAGGAAAAAAGATATGAAGGGGGAAGGGACAGGGGAGAGAAGGGGAAGGAAGAGGGTACTGGAAGAAAAGGAAAGAAAAAATACATTTCGCCTATCGAGTTTCACTTTAGGTCTGGCCGCTACCTGAGGGCTCTTGCTAGCCTCTGCGGAAGCAGAGGCATTTTACAAGGCATTTCTAAATATCACACGAAAGTAGGATATGTCAGAAAAGCAACCATGTATGTGGGATCCAGATGAGTAGGATTCTGATCCTGACTCTGCCAGAATTTTGGCAGCATGAATTATGGCAGATCCAACAAATGGGCATATCATCTGCCAACCTGAATATAAGGTTCAAACAAGACAATGGGAGTGAAAACCTATTAAGAATTATACCCTGGAAATCTAGGAAGAGCAGGAAAAGTGCTCTAAGTCATAAAACGGTAAGCAGTGTCTGAATTTTCACAGAACAAAAGATGGAGTTGAAAACTACAGGCTAGTGAACTTCATCAGCCCTAGGTGAAATTCTCTAATGTGACCAGTTGGAAAAGGAAAAGACAGCACCAGATTTACACAGTTTCTATTTTGCAGGAATAGCAGGTAGGAGGATGCTGCAGACCTTGAAAATTCAGATTTCAACGGGGCATTTGCCAATGCACATCATAGACAAGACAGTGAAATGTAGGCTGGATGATAGTGTTGAGGCTTGTTAAAGACCAGGCCCAGAGGGGGCTGATGAGCAAGGACCACCAGAGGAGGCTGCTAGGGACCTGGCCCAATCTCCTGCCCTGACCCAGCCAATTCAGGGTGCCATCCATGACTTGGATGAGAATGCAGCAGCACACTCACAGAAGCTGTGGATGACCTGAAGCAGGAAGGGAGGCCTAACACACTGGATGACAAACCGAGTACAAACTAATTCTAACAAGATTAAATTTAACAGGGGCCACTGAAGTCCTGTAGTGGAGTTAAAAATAAATGTGTAAGAACAAGATAGAAATTAATAAAAATTATAAGTCTTAACTATATCAACTATAATCGGAGAGTTGGTCATGTAGAATGCCAAGAAGTATCTTAGGTAAGGTCCATAAAACCTCTTTGGTCCTAGCAAAGAAGCTGATCCCCCTACTCTGCCAGTCAGGCCACATTTCTTTCTGGACACAGTTTATAAACAAAAAGGTATCCAGTGGTCAGTGACTACGCTCATAAGGGGACATGACACTGTTCAGCTGAAACAGGAAGTAGCTGGGGCTCATCAGCATGAAGGATAAAGGATGTAGAGGAGAAAGTGATAGATATCTATCTGTAACTCTCTCAAGGGCTGGTATGTGGAAAAGAGATTCAACTTTTGTGGTTCTGCAGGAGGTACTCCAGAAAAGTATATTTCATTTTAGCATAACGAAGAACTGACCATCAATTATCACCCTGTGAAATAGTAAATTCCAGGTTTCTGAGGATATATGCAAAACTAAAGATAGCCAATGTCCAGATCGTTGTACAGCAGTTTATGCCTCCGGCAGGGAACTATAACTGAGGTCAGCCCCAACTCCAAGGGTCTGACATTATTGAAATCCCTTTTTATTCCCTGTTGAACTGGCCAGGTCTGAGTCCCTAAAGTCAAACAGTCCTCTAATATGTGATCATTCTTTGGCTTTCCTTTTGATGTGTATTCACTTACTTTACTACCAAATTCTATTTGAGGGAAAAAAGCAGTTCACATTAACCAAAAGTTAGCCAAGGGTTAGGATAAGATTTCAAGGTTTCAGAAGGCAGTATAGGTTATTTTAAATATAGTGTCAGTGACTGACACAAAACAGTGTCCCAGCTACAGTATGTCATACTCTTGGGGATGCTCTGTAAGTAGTATTTGATTTCCTGTTACATAGATAATTTCCAATCAATCAAAAAAAAAAAAAAACTATTGCCAGTAAGGCTGAGGCAACAGACAAAATATTTTCCCCTTTGACCTAAAACAACATTCATACATCTTGAGAAATACACATCAAAATAACCCAGCAGATCATTTAAATCATCCCCATAGTGCTTAGGAAATACTGACAGATAATGGACTAGAGTCATTCACACTTTAAATGATACAAAGAATTTTCCTAATTGTAAATTATTCTCATGCTTAAAATTTTTCTGCTTATTAACCCTCTGGAATTTTCATTGTGGATCAGAATAAAAGATATTTAATAAAAATTCTGCTTTATCTAAGTAGACATAGTCATGATCTGAAAGGTGAAAGAATACATGCTTATAGGGAAATACCCTTTGGTATTTATATGAATGACATGAAGCAGTGACCCAATGAGTACATAAGCACAACTGAGCTTTCATGCCCTGATACTTGATCACTTTGCCATAGCAACAGCATTTTAGGTATAATGGAGGATGCATCAGCATGATGGAATATAAAAAGAGTAAGAAAAATAGAAGTTTGAGATCTAATAGTTTGGTTTCCAACTTGAAGAAAACTAACTTAAAAGCAAACAATAAAAAGTTGTTTTAAACAATTTTTGTTGTTGTTGTTATTGTTGTTGTTTTGACCGTGCTGCGAGGCATGTGGGATCTTAGTTCCCTGACTGGGGATCAAACCCATGTCCCCTGCATTGGAAGTGTGGAGTCTTAACCACTGGATCACCAGGGAAATCCAAAAGTGTATTTGTTTTATAAATTATTTTAATAGTTTGATGAGCTACAGCATCACAAAAAGTAATTAAAACAGTATCCCCATTGCCACATTTCCTGCCTCATAAGAGTTTATAAGAATATTTAAAATTTTGTATTTTCAGCACACTGTATTTTAAGATATCAAACTAAAAACTAACAAGTCTTCCAATCAAGGAGCCACACACTTGGGGCGTTTGGTCAGCTTGTGGTATTTGTGAGCAAGGTCCACAGCCTTCCGTCCTTGCTGAAAGGGGAAAGACCACAAAATTAAATTCCAGTGATTTCCCATTTTCTTAACTCCATTGAAAAGGTAATTTACTTCTTCTTCAGTAAAGTTTTTACGAATTCTTCTTTTTTCTGCAATTAATGAGAATTGTAGAATACATTAGTACTTGCTGAAAAAAGAGTTCTTGAGACCCAAATAAATGCTTAACTTATTCTAAGGATATGGATTACACAGTGAGAAAACTTCATGCCTGGACTACTCATCATATAGAAATCCACTTCAATTAAAACAAAACAAAACTGAGTGCTTACTATTAAACTAGATGCTATCACTGTGATCTCTTCAATAATTGTAACAATCCTATTGCGATAATATTCGCAAAATCCTTCAATCAAGAAACACAAAATTTTATAAACATTTGATTGTTAATTCTCTCAACATTCCTGTGAGGACAGTTAACAAACAGCTTACCTATCTTACAGATACAGTCTTCCCAAAGGGCTCCATAACTTCATAGAATAGAATCCGCATCCCCTGCGTTGGAAGGTGGATTCTTAACCACCGGACCACCGGGGAAGTCCCTTAAGCTTTTTAATTCACTGTTAATGCACATTATCATTGTGGGTAGATGCAGATGAGGAAGAGTTTTTGTATTTCCAATTAAGTCTGCTATTTACTTTAGTAGGACCTTGAATAGCTATGCTGGGACAACCTTCGAAAATCTTGCCTTTGCATGTCATGACTGTTAGTCCATCTCTCCTCAGATAGGAGCCATAGTTCAGATCTTTTAAAGCAGGAGGGAAAAATCTTACCAGCAGAAGGCCAAGATATCAATGAAAATAATGTCTAAATATTACTTAATGGTATTCCTTAGAATGCAGGCTCCATGAAGACTGGGATTTTTGTCTGTTTTACTCCCCATGTGTCCCCAGTGCCTAAGACAGTGTCTGACACATAGTAGGTGATCAATAAATATTTGTTGACAGAAAAATGTTACTACCAGTAAAAACTGTTTTAAAACTTATCAATTAAGTTAATTCTTACTTGGGTCTACTGGAAAACTGTGGTTATCCGAGAAATAGATGATTTCAACTTCACTTGCTAAATGATTTGAACTCATTATAATCAGGACCAGATGGGTTATTATAACATTCAAGATATTGGGTCCTGGGGGTGTTCATGTATAGCCAATCCCCACTTTTCCCCTGCAGTTGCCATCTCACTGACTTCTACACTTAAATTAGCATCTGTGCCAAATACCTCAAAGGTTACCACAGCAGCATAGTTGACAGACTAGAAGAAGGAAACAGCTCTCTATACCACAAGACTCTCTTCTGTGACTTCTTTAGTGCTCCTCCTAATACTGACTGGGCATTAGAAAAAAGCAGGGAAAAATAGGCAAGAGGGCTCAGTCCTAGAGACTTATTTTTCAAACCCTCTCAAGATATCAATCCATCCTAAAAGAGAGCCTTGCCCCCAAGGCTCTTTAAATACTTAGATACTGCAAATGGTCCCTTCTCAAAAGAAGAGTCTCAAATTTGAGTGTGACCTATAACCAAATGAAAGGTGATGAATGTCTCTAGTATGAAAGGGAAATTTATTAAGAGGGGGAAAAATGGCAGTACATCAAATATTCCTGGCCTGCTTGTAAAAGAGATATAAGACCAATCTAATCACTACCTCCTCAAGATGTCTTTCTAAATTTGAAAAAAGCAGGCCAACTTATTAACTATTGGATTTTAGCTAAGCAACTCGAACCTACAAAAAAGATGTAGGTATTTACGAGCTTAAAGTGACTTAAAAATATTTAGGATCCCTCTGTATAATCAATATATAACCATAATTATGTATATTTCATGATGCTCTGCAAATGATTTTACTATGAAAAATGATTATAGAATACTTTTAGTTGTTATATATTTGCTTTTAAGACATGCTGCTCAAGAAATTCTATTATTGGGCTTCCCTGCTGGCGCAGTGGTTGACAGTTGCCTGCCGATGCAGGGGACATGGGTTTGTGCCCCGGTCTGGGAAGATCCCACGTGCCGCAGAGCGGCTGGGCCCATGAGCCATGGCCACTGAGCCTGCGCGTCCGGAGCCTGTGCTCCGCAACGGGAGAGGCCACAACAGTGAGAGGCCCGTGTACTGCAAAAAAAAAAAAAAAAAAAAGAAATTCTATTATTTGATGCCAACTCCTTGTCAAAAAGATTTCCAACTGCAATGTTTCTATGGAAAAATACCCATTCTCTAACAGTTTCTACAGAAAATATTACTTCAAAAAGTGGGCTACCCTGTAGTGGTACTGCACTTAATTTTAATTTGTATGCAGAAATTTTAACCTAGAAAAAGACCTAGTTATAAAAAGTAAATTTGAAATTTCTTTCAAGGTTTTGGCAGTGAAAATGGCCAAACAAAAGTATGTGGCAAAATGTTTCTTGTATGGATCAAGTCCAAATGTCTTCACAATAAATAACTGAATGGCTCTACAGATAATACTAATTTCAAAGTGACTTTGACAAGGAGTGTACTCAACTGCTTAGTCTTACTCTGCACATACTAATTCCATATGAACCGAAGATAATGGTAATGTTCTTTAAGTCTTGTGATAAATTTGAAATGGTGATTAACCCTGTAGTTAAAGAAAAACTCCTGTAAATTAACTCATAGTTTAGAAATATTTTAATTTTTAAACAGGGCTCTAAGGTTTATACTATTTGTCTCTTCAATTTTGATTGTTCAAAGTGCTACAGATGTGAACCAAAATCTTCCACAAAATTTGTCTGAAGCACTTGTGCATAGGAGAATAATTTTGCTCTTAAAACAGAAAAGTGATCCGGAGGATAGAAAAGGGGATTCTGGAGAAAGACAGGCTTGCATTTGAATCTAAGTTCTGCCATTTGCCAACTCATTGGCAAATTTCGGCTATTTTCCTACTGCTATGCAACCTAAAAGAAAACAAATTAAAGTGGGAATAAAATAATACCTTATCTTACAATGTTATTATATGAAATAAAGCAAATAACATGTATAAAACACCTAACACATAGGAGGTTCTTAATAAATGTTAGTTTTCTCCTGCCCCTTCCCCAGATGAAAAGTAATAGATGAGCAAGCAACATGAAAAAGGGAAGAGGGAAGCCTCTTTTGTCAGGAAGTATGACCCTCATCAGAAGCAAGGGTTATCATTTAAAAGCCATTAATGATGTGACTGAGAACAATCATTCAGCTGTTCTTTTTCAGGAATATATGAAATTTATATTTATTTAAAAATTAAATATATTCACTTATTCCTCCAGGGGTAGTAGATTCATTATTGAGTTTTCCTCTTCTACGTGGGGTCAGCAGAATTTCTGAAAAATACAGAAAACATTTAGTGTACTTAGAGTATCAATCTGAGTAGTATCACATCAATTCCATTAGTATGATATTCCCTTTTTCCCTCTTCTAATGGGAATCCTTAGGTGGATTAGGAAGAATTTTTAAATTACTAGAGACTAAACCTACTCCCTGGGAACATTTTAAATCACAGTTGCTCAGAGACAGATTTTCTTTTTTTTTTTTTATTAATTAATTAATTTATTTTTGGCTGTGTTGGGTCTTCGTTTCTGTGCGAGGGCTTTCTCTAGTTGTGGCGAGCGGGGGCTACTCTTCATCGCCATGCGCGGGCCTCTCACTATCATGGCCTCGCGGCCTCTCTTGTTGTGGAGCACAGGCTCCAGACGCGCAGGCTCAGTAATTGTGGCTCACGGGCCTAGTTGCTCCACGGCATGTGGGATCTTCCCAGGCCAGAGCTCAAACCCGTGTCCTCTGCATTGGCAGGCAGATTCTCAGCCACTGCACCACCAGGGAAGCCCCAGATTTTCTTTTCAACATTATTTTACCCTTTATCTTTTAATATACTTAATGTTCTAGATCATAGTTCAGAAGGTATGGTTATAATTACAGTTTTGGGTTTTTTTAACATCTTTATTGGAGTATAATTGCTTTACATTGTTGTGTTAGTTGTTGCTGTATAACAAAGTGAATCAGCTATACATATACATATATCCCCATATCTCCTCCCTCTTGCATCTCCCTCCCATCTTCCCTATCCCACTCCTCTAGGTGGTCACAAAGCACCAAGCTGACCTCCCTGTGCTATGCGGCTGCTTCCTACTAGCTATCTATTTTACATTTGGTAGTGTATATATGTCCATGCCGCTCGCTCACTTCGTTCCAGCTTACCCTTCCCCCTCCCCGTGTCCTCAACTCCATTCTCTATGTCTGCGTCTTTATTCCTGTCCTGCCCCTAGGTTCCTCAGAACCATTTTTTTTTTTTTTTAAGATTCTATATACATGTGTGTTAGCATATGGTATTTGTTTTTCTCTTTCTCACTTACTATAATTACAGTTTTAAAATTGCTGAATTAATTACTTTTGTTACAGATAAGTGATTTCCTTAGTCCATTTTTATATCTGTCTTCAGCTTCCACAATGACTTTGTGACGATCACATTGGTATGGGCAAGAGTGTAACAGCTTGCTAAAAGTTCGGCTATTCAGGGATTTTCCTACTGCTATGCAACCTAAAAGAAAACAAATTTAAGTGATGTACAGATGTTACAAAAAATCTAATAACAAATTTATGAAAGCAAATATCTTTATGATGGTAACTGAAGTGAAATCAGCAACTTAATTATAAATACATCAAGAAACTCCAAGTCATGTCATGTGAGAGAGTAAAGACACCAAATATAATACAGTGAAATAACTGTTGCCATAGCGGTGTGAACAGAGTTATGGTGATATAGAAAAGCAGCATCTACCTTGGACTAATTCTGAGCAGGAGTCACTATCAGGGAAGATGTCCAAAGGAAGTGACCCTTATGCCCAGTCGTCTTTTTTTTCTTCTTCTTTTTTTTAATGTTTTACTATGGAACATTTCAAACACACGAGAATAAAGGGAAAAGTATAATTACCCACCACGTATCCATCATCCAGCTTCAACAATTATTAACTCATGGTCTGTCATATTTTATCTTCCCCCACCTACTCAGCTCTGCCCCCCATGTACATACTGGATTATGAAGGCTGCAATTTGCATTCTAGTATCATTTCATCTGTAAATACTTCATATGCATTCTTAACAGATAAGAACTCTTTTTAAAAAAAACACTTACTTTGTTTTATTTCTTTTAATGGCAAAACCACTATTACACCTAAGAAAATTATGCTTAATATAATCTAATATCCAGTCAGTGTTCAAATTTCCCCATCATTTCAAAACTTTCTCTTTACAGTTGGTTTATTTGAATCATGATCCAAACAAGGTCCGCCCTTACATTCAGCTGGTATGTCTCTTGAGTTTCTTTTAATCTACCAATTCTCCTCTCTTCCTCTTTGTCATTTACTTGTTGTAGACCCTGGGTCATTTGTAATGTGCAGTTTCCCAAAGGCTGGGTTTTGCTGATTACATCCTAGCTGCATCCTTTAAAATATTCCTGTGTGCCCAAGAAACCTGTAATTAGATCTAGATGATTGATCAGATTCAGGTTCAATTGTTTTTTTGTGTGTTTTTGTTTTTTTGGTTTTTGCGATACACAAGCCTCTCACTGTTGCGGCCTCTCCCGTTGCGGAGCACAGGCTCCGGACGCGCAGCCTCAGCAGCCATGGCTCACGGGCCCAGCCGCTCCGCGGCATGTGGGATCTTCCCCAACCAGGGCACGAACCCGTGTCCCCTGCATCGGCAGGCGGACTCTCAACCACTGCGCCACCAGGGAAGCCCAGGTTCAATTGTTTTTAGTAGAACTCCTCACAGGTAGTATTGTGTACTTCTTACTGCATCACATTAACAGGAACATAAAGTTTGACTATCTCTCTTTTTATGATATTAAGATTGATCAGTAGGTTCAGGTAATGTTAGCCACATCCATCCATTATAAAGTTCTCTATCCACCTGTCACCTACAGGAAAAGTTAGCCAGGCAGAAAGTTGGCAAGGATGAGGACATTTCAAGTACAAAGAACACGTCAAAAGCACAGAAGAGTAAAAAAGCATAGTATGTTCAGAGAATCACAGGTACTGTGTGTGGCTGGAGTATAAGGTATGAGAGAACTGTGGGAGAAAAGTTGAGGTTAGTAAGGGTTGCAAGGGGCCAGGTCAAAAACGGTCTTGAAAGTCATCTTAAGGATTTTTAACTACTATCTTCAAGTCAATGGGAAGAACTGATGGATATTTATTAAGCAGGGAAATGACAAGATTTGTCTACAGAAAGCTCAACTGAAGGTAAGAGGATCAGTTGAGGGGTAACTTAAACAGTCCAGATAAATAAGGAGATTCTGAAACACAGCATTTGCAGGGAGAATGCAGAGATTTCTGAGGTAAAATTGGTGAATAATGAGCTGTCGGGGTAAGGGAGACATTTAGGACAATTCGATTGTAATGGATCGAATGGCAAAGTTTGGAATAAGCATGGCACATTTCTGGTGGACTTAAACAGAACAAATTGCAGTAAAATTTAACAAGTGGAAGCAGGACAAAGTTCCACACAATTCTGAAAGCCAGGCAGAGAGTTTGATTTAGTGAGTTACAGAGAAGCGCTGAGGGTTATTTAGCATGGTGACATGATACAAAGCACATATGAGGAAGAGAAGTTAATAGCAATACACGTTACTTGGGGGTTGGTGAGACTTGAGACTGAAAGACTGCTAGTAATTTAGGCATGAAGGAAAAGGGGCCTGTGTGGGAAAGAAAGAACCAAATATGATAGACTAGAAATAGGGGATGTAAGGAGAAAAGATAGTTATAGATGATTCAAGGTTTGAAATATGGGGGGCCAGAAGAATAATGGCAACACTAATAAAAATGGAGTGGCTGGAGGGGGGGCAGTTTAAGAGGGAGAAAGATGTTTTATTTTGAATACATTAAGCTTGAAATAACAAAATATTAAAGTGAGTATGTCCTAGGTACAGCTGGATATGGAAGAATGAGGCTATAACCCGAAGTAGAAGTGAAGTATGGAGATACAGATTTGAAAATCACTGGTAAAATGATAGATGATGCCAGCTGCATCTATGATGCTGCAGCAGAGTTGAGTAAGTGCTGTAGACTATATATTGGGGGGAGTATCTGTAGAAATTTGGCAGGAAGATAAGATAAAGGAATAAAGGTAATAAAATGGAGAGCTTTATAGACTGTAAACTTCCTGAAGTGAGGACTGAGTTCTATTCTTCTCTGATTCCAGTGCCTGCTGCAGAATAAGCACTCCCTAAGTGTCTGCAAAATGAATGGTCACTGAGGGAGCAAAGCAACTCGGAAGGAACTATCTCAAACAAACTAAGGGATGAAAGGGAGTTAACAGTTATAGAGCATCCATTCTATGAACTGGAATATTTTTGACCAGAGGTTCCCAACTGTCTCACTCTGTGGCATCTTTAAGATCTTGGTGATTGGGACTTCCCTGGTGGCGCAGTGCTTAAGAATCCACCTGCCAATGCAGAAGATACGTGTTCGATCCCTGGTCCAGGAAGATCCCACATGCTGCAGAGCAACTAAGCCTGTGCACCACAACTACTGAGCCCACATGCCGCAACTACTGAAGCCCCTGCACCTAGAGCGCGCGCTCTGCAGCAAGAGAAGCCCACGCACTGCAACAAAGGGTAGCCCCCACTCACTGCAACTAGAGAAAGCCCGCACGCAACAATGAAGACCCAACACAGCCAAAAAAAAATTAAAAAAAAAAAAAAAGATCTTGGTGATTTTTTCACAGCACCCTTAGGCCAAAAGAAATACCAAATGTTCTGTTAGGTCCAAAACAACTCAATACGTATTTATGTTCTAACAACTTGGTAGCCATTTAAAAAAATAATAGACCTAAATTTGAAATATATATATATATATTTGTATTTCATTCTTATTAATTACAATTACTTCCTAATGGGATTTGTGCAACATTTGGGTACAGCACAAGTTCTCAAAACTTGTAATCAGACTGGACACTGCCACCCTCATTTCCTGTTCCACAGATTTTCACGTGGTGCTTGCTTTTTAAAAATCACAACAACTGGGACTTCCCTGGTGGTGCAATGGTTAAGAATCCACCTGCCAATGCAGGGGACACGGGTTCGAACCCTAGTCTGGGAAGATCCCACATGCCACAGAGCAACTAAGCCCCTGCACCACAACTACTGAGCCTGTGCTCTAGAGCCCGTGTGTCACAACTACTGATGCCCACAATGAGAAACCACCGCAGTAAGAAGCCTGCACACCACAACGAAGAGTAGCCCCCGCTTGCCACAACTAGAGAAAGCCTGCGTGCAGCAACAAAGACCCAACACAGCCAAAAATAAATAAATAAATAAATTAATTAATTAAAAAATCACAACAACCACTGAAAACCCAGCTTCACAAAGATGTGACATCATCAAAAGAGATGTAGTACAATCTAATGGTGAAACTGTGAACTACTTTGAGCTAGTAGTTTACGTGGTGTCCAGGAGATGTTGGCCATTTTGTGTTTCACTTATGAAATTTTAAATATTGTGTAGTGCCCTTGTGAGTTCACTGCAGAGCCCCAGGGAGCTCAGGTGGACAGTTTGGGAACTATGGTTTTCAAATGAGAGGAGAGGATTTCAAGGAATGGTAGTTGACAGTGCAGAAATACTAAAGACAATAAGAATCTTTTAAAAAGTCATTGGTTTGGGGGTTAAAAAAGAGGTTTCAGGTAACCTTTAACATTAAAGTTTAGTAGAATGGCAATAAAAGAAGCTAGACTGCAGGGAGTTAAGAAGGGAAAGAATACGCTGAAAGAGAAGGGAACAAGAGCAGGAATCTGGTAATAGATGGTGGAAGAAAGAACAGATGAATACTTGAAGGGATAGCAAATCACACAAAGTATTTGGGTATTTTTTAAGATGAGGAGAAATGAACATAGTTTAAGGTGGGACAAATGGAGGTAATGAATAGAAAGGGACTAAAGAGAAAGCCTACACAAGTATTATTATAAAATGGGGAGAAAACATAGATGGGATTTGGATTATAGCTAGATATCAGTTTTAGAGTAAAAGAGATAAACCCTTCATCTAAGACAGAAGAATAGTAATATTTTGAGCCTAATGTGGAATAGCCTCAGTTTTCTCCAAAGAGCAGGGTGCAACAGTAAGAGTAAACAAAGAGCAAACACTGGGATATGAAGGAGAAGAAGGGATGGAATAAGCATTGTGGAATTCTGGATTATTTATAATCCAGAACATATACCTATTTATTGGCTCTCTGAAAATATAAAAAATGTTTACCTTACTCAGTAAAGTTAAACTTATAGATGGTGACAGAAAGAGAATAATAAAGTAATTTTTTAAGAGTATTAGCTGCTGAACTGGCTTGCAGGGCAGAAATTGAGACACAGATGTAGAGAACAAACGTATGGACACGAAGTGGGGAATCGCTGGAGGGGGGTGGTGGTGCTGTGATGAACTGGGAGATTGGGATTGATATATATATACTATTATGTATAAAATGGATAACTAATAAGAACCTGCTGTATAAAAAAATAAATAAAATAAAATTCAAAAAAAGAAAAAAGAGTATTAGCTGTATTGATTCATATGAGCAAATACTGGGAACACAGACTAATGCAGATAGAAGGTAATAATTCGAGTGTTTTATGAGACCCCAGATTGTTATTTCTCCAAAGGGAATGAACTTTAAATCACACAGGTAGAACTATTACAAATTCTAGTTAATTAACATCATATAAAGCTTTAATTATGAAACAACTACAATTAAAAAAATATTTACCTGAGCATCTATACTTCAATATTTTGGAACAATTGTCTGTTGCTAGAAAACCAATGACTTCTTTATTTATTATATCTGAACATAATGTCAATGGATCTGGGGAAAAAAATTGCAAAATGAAAGATATTTTTGATTAGTGAAAAGGACCTGACATTTATAAGATTTATTAATTCTCAAGAGTTTCATAAACTGTAGCCCAGTACTCCACTTCCAGTCATCCTGGTGGATATATGGAAAGGATATCAATAAAAGGTGACTGAGGCGTTTAGACCAGAAAGAGAGTCAAAGGCATGGCTTATATGTTAGAGGGAAGATATTACTTTTAGCTATATTAATCACCTAAATATGTTTTCTTGAACAATCAAAGAAGAAACATTTGTAGTCATACCTGTTACTGGTAACTGTTGCTTTGTGTTTTTGCCAATAGGAGTTGGATGTTTAAAAATATGGTCGCTAAAAGAAAATAGACACCAGATTAATAAAAGTAAACATATTGTTTGGTATGTGAACAAATCTTTCCATAAGCAGTAGTGTGATTCTGATGTTTGACAGGCATAAAGAGCTGGAGTCAGGATCTACCAAAATCTACCAAATTCTGCCAAAGTATGGTATGCAATGGTTATAGCCTTGTTTCTAAAAGTGGAGTTAACTACTATATATAATAAAAAATAGATAAACAATAAGGACCTATAGTATAGAACAGGGAACTTTATTCAATATCTTGTAATAATGTATAATGGAAAAGAATCTGATAAAGTATATATATGTGTGTATGTGTGTGTGTGTGTGTGTGTGTGTGTGTATATATATATATATATAACTGAATCACTTTGCTGTACACCTGAAACATTGTAAATCAACTCTACTTCAATTTAAAAAAAAAAAAGTGGAGTTAAACAAGACTCCAGAGGTCAATAATACTGATGCCAGCAGAAACATGGAATAAAAAGTTATAAAAGAGGAAAATAGGAAGGAAGGAGAGCAAAAAAGAGGAAATAACAAATTCATTGGGCCAGAGGGCAAGAAGGTTGGCCCAAGAGCATATCCCACTACTTCCCAATTCTATATCCTTGAGAAATCGGGTTAAAATTACATGAAGAACGGTTTTGAAAAGGAAAAAGGGGGTGTGATGATGTAATCCATCTGTCTAACACTTAGTTTACCCTGCAGCCTCCCCAGAACATAGCACCATTCTCTTCAGTTTCCCTCCTAGCCCAGTAACTATCAGAAGAGCAGAACACAAGAAAGGCTTTAGGAAGAAAAGCTGCAATTCCAGGTCCAGCCCCACAGGCTACCCATGAGCGAGAAAGGACACACACTGGAGGTGAGGTACAGGGAACAAATGAAAAGACAAGCCTAAACCAGATTTTCATCACTCCTTACTCCCTTTTATCAAGTTAAACTTACAAACTGGCTTTTGCTAAATTGCTGATGGATTATCAATATGTGCATTGTTATTTCAGCTACAGAGGTTCAGTTTAAGTTTTCTGAGTATCCCTTCTAAAATTCAAATCTGATCGTGTCACTCAATTTAAAATCGTCAGCGGCTCCCTATACTCTATAAGTTATAACAGAAAATCTTGAGTAGTATTACATGCAAGGCCCTAGATAAACTGGCCCATACTGGTCCATCCAAACTCCTTTCCCAACATTTCCTACATTAGGCTCCTCCTAAAACCATGCTTATCATTTCTATATCCCAGTGTTTAAGAGTATGGCACATAGTACTACACACACACACACACAAATGCTGAATAAATAAAAGTTAGAAACAATTATTAAACTATACCTTGATTGAGAAACAAAATTCTTTTTTTCAAAGGTTGTTTCTTCACGTAAGTTTTGATTGCAGCTTGAATTGGCTTTACATAAAGTCTTATTTTGCTCACTCTCCCTATAACAAGCATTAACTGGATTTGCACTCTTTAACAGGGTCTTCATTTGATCATCATTTGTACATGCTTTGGACATGACTTCATGGGACTTATAACTCTGAAGCTTTCTAGACTGGCTTTTATCCCTATCTTCTGCTTTGGAACCTCCACCACTGCTATCTGCATGGAGGTGTTTCAATGTATTTTGAATATTTATGTTCATAGATGAAACATAATCCTTATATTTTTCTCTTTGTACTCTTTCCTGTAATGTAAAAATAAGTAAATAATTTCAAAATAATCATTTGCTTTATAATTCAATTTACACTCCCTTTAAATAATGCAGAAAAAGTTTATGGTTGTCAATAGAATATACATTATAAAGGGGGTAGTTTACATTAGGAAGGAAGGGGAGAATATTCTTTAAATGATTTGGGGACATTGGGTAGTCAACTTGGGAAAAAGATAAACTGAATACATATCTCACAATTTACACAAAAATAAAGTAAAAATTAACTAAATATTTAAATATAAAAAAATGAAATTATATATGTTCTAAAAGAAACCATGATGTTTTAATATTCTCAATGGGAGGAATACCTTTCCAAGTATTACAAAAAATCAATAAATCATAAAAGAAAAACCTATACTTTACCACATAAAAATTTTTTTTAAGTTCTGCTAGAGATGAAGAATATTGGGGGGTGGGGACCCAGAGGAAAAAAGCGCCAAAAGCAAAATCAAATACAAATCAAAACAGCTAGAAAGAATATGTATGTCATATCTTGAGCTACAGTAGAATTTTTCTAGTAACATTTATAAAAAGCTACTACAATGAATTATGAAAAAGATCAGTAACAGTGTAGAAACATAGGCAAAGGAGATGAACAGTTCACAAGAAAGGAAATATAAATAAATAGCTCTTACACATATGAAAAATGCTCCATCTCACTTTAATAAGAGAAATAAATATTAAAGGTAAATGAGATATCTTTCTTTATTTTATTTTTTTTACCTTTTGGCCCCACCGCACAGCATGTGGGATCTTAGTTCCCCGACCAGGGATCGAACCCGCGCCCCCTGCATTGGAAGTTCGGAGTCTTAACCACTGGACTGCCAGGGAAGTGCCGTAGACATCTTTTTTTTCTTTCTTTTTTTTTTTTTTGCGATACGCGGGCTTCTCACTGTTGTGGCTTCTCCCGTTGCGGAGCACAGGCTCCGGACGCGCAGGCTCAGAGGCCATGGCTCACGGGCCCAGCCGCTCCGCGGCATGCGGGATCTTCCCGGCCGGGGCACGAACCTGCGTCCCCTGCATCGGCAGGCGGACTCTCAACCACTGCACCACCAGGGAAGTCCCTAGACATCTTTCTTCATCTATGACATTGGCAAAGATCAAAAGGGTATAGGGAAACATTCTGTACATTATGGGGGAGAGTGTAAACTGGGACACCTCTATGGAGAAACAATTTGACAGTATCTTTCATAATAAAAACTGTGGGACTTCCCTGGTGGCACAGTGGTTAAGAATCCGCCTGCCAATGCAGGGGACACCGGTTTGATCCCTGGTCTGAGAAGATCTCACATGCCACGGAGCAACTAAGCCTGTGTGCCACAACTATTGAGCCTGAGCTCTAGAGCCCATGAGCCACAACTACTGAAGTCCGTGCGTTCTAGGGCCCACGTACCGTAACTACTAAGCCCACGTGCTACAACTACTGAAGCCCGCGCACCTAGAGCCTGTGCTCCGCAACAAGAGAAACCACCAAAATGAGAAGCCCACGCACTGCAACGAAGAGTAGCCCCCGCTGGCCACAACTAGAGCGAGAAAAGCCCAAGTGCAGCAACAAAGACCCAACGCAGCACAAAACAAACAAACAAACAAAAACATTGTGTATATCTTTTTAAAAAATCCTATAGATATACTTTTACATGTGCAAAATGTTAATGTTATTAACTGCAGTATGGTTTGTAATAGCTAAAAGTTGGAACCTGAAAGCTCACCTCAAGGGGAACTAGCATATCCATCAGTGGAATACTCTGCAATTGTAAGATATATAGGTAGACAGATAGATAGATAGGACTTCCAGATAAAGATGATGACTTTAACACCCGTATTTATTTTCGTTCCTTCCAAAAAAACAATTAGAACAACAGTTCTTAAAAAGGCATAGGTGGACTTCCCTGGTGGCGCAGCAACAAAGACCCAACACAGCTAAAAATAAATAAACAAATTTATTAAAATAAATAAATAAAAAGGCATAGGGATTTCCCTGGTGGCACAGTGGTTAAAGAATCTGCCTGCCAATGCAGGGGACATGGGTTTGATCCCTGACCCGGGAAGATCCCACACACCGCGGAGCAACTAAGCCCATGTGCCACAACTACTGAGGCTGCGCTCTAGAGCCTGCAAGCCACAACTACTGAGCCTGCGTGCACCTAGAGCCCGTGCTCTGTGACAAGAGAAGCCACCGCAATGAGAAGCCCACGCACCGTAATGAAGAGTAGCTCCCACCTGCCGCAACTAGAGAAAAGTCCGTGTGCAGCAATGAAGACCCAACGCAGTCAAAAAAAGAAAAAAAAAAGGCATAAACCCACAAGGAGAAGCATAAATTCCACAAGGAGAAATGGAAGAAGATACAAATGCAACAAAATTTTGGAATTGTAAAGCAGATAGGTGAATGACAGCCTATTTAGCAGACTTGATAAAGTCGAATTTAAATAAATGAAGCAGGGCTTCCCTGGTGGCGCAGTGGTTGAGAAGCTGCCTTCCAATGCAGGGGACATGGGTTCGATCCCTGGTCTGGGAAGATCCCACATGCCGCGGAGCAACTAAGCCCATGTGCCACAACTACTGAGCCTGTGCTCTAGAGCCCGCGTGCCACAACTACTGAAGCCCGCACGACTAGAGCCCGTGCTCCACAATGAGAGAAGCCACCGCAATAAGAAGCCCGAGCACTGCAATGAAGAGTAGCCCCCGCTCGCTGCAACTAGAGAAAACACCTTGTTTTAGATGCAGGGCCTCCCCATCCCCAGGTCTGCCTAATAAACTCTTTGGGAAAACCAGGAGAAAAAATTAGAATTGTCATTGATATATTTAAAAGAAGAATGGCTGTTAAGTCTTAAGTCCATGAAATGAGAATAAGATAATTGAAAAGGAGTAAAAAAGAGGCTTTGGTAACTAAAAACATAATAGCAGAAGTGAAAAACTCAATAGGTTAGTTTAAAAAGTAAATATGAGAACATTTCCCAGAATGTAGAACAAAAAAAGAGAAGAAAATAAGAGAGAAATGATAAGAAGGAAGACCAGCTCAAGAAGTCCAACAAATAAATAATAGGAGTTTCAGAAAACAAGGAAAGAGAAAACAGGGAAGCAATCATCACAGCATAATGCTATAAACTTTCCCAGAACTGAAGGACATAAGTCAACAGATTGAAAGGGCCCACTATGTATATAACACAATGAATGAAAAGAGACTGACACCACACTGTAAAATTTTAAAACACTGGGGATAAAAATTATATAAGCTTCCAGAAGGAAAACACAGGTCACACCAAAGGATCAGAATGGCTTTGGACCTCAAGAGTAACACTGGAAACTGCAAGACTATGGAGCAACACTTTTAATATACTGAGGTGATTTCCAATCTAGAATATTTTGTCCAACCAAACTATCAATTAATTCTGAAGGCAAAATAAAATTATTTTCATATTTACAAGGTCTCAAAAAAATTACATACTATGTACCCTTTTCCAGAAAGCTAAAGAAGAATGTAGCCCATCAAAATGGGAAACTAAACCAAAAAAGAGAGAATGACACAGGATCCAGGAAATCAGGAATCAAGGAAAGATACAAAGAGAATCATTAAGATGATGGTAAAGGAGTATCCCAGGGTAACAGTTGCGTACATGACATAAAGGATGTACCAGTTCTTAATTTATTGCTCCTCAACTCCAAACCTATCCTCCTTTGTCCTGCGTTGTAAAACTTAAACTAGACTCTATAGACCACTATTCTAGGGCTAGCCAGTGTTAGACTCTGACATCAGAATGTGCTAGAGGGGCAATACAAGGATGGAAGAAAAAGAAGGGACTTTTTCTTCTTTTGGTGCCGTGTTGTTTTGAGTGGTGGCAAGTGGAGGCAGACTTGTATTCTAGGAAATGTTAAAAGAGGTTCGTAGGGCTTCCCTGGTGGCGCAGTGGTTGAGAGTCCGCCTGCTGATGCGGGGGATACGGGTTCATGCCCCGGTCTGGGAGGATCCCACGTGCCGTGGAGCGGCTGGGCCCGTGAGCCATGGCCGCTGGGCCTGCGCGTCCGGAGCCTGTGCTCCGCAACGCGAGAGGCCGCAGTGGTGAGGGGCCCGTGTACCGCAAAAAAAAAAAAAAAAGAGGTTCATAATTTCTTTAAAATATAATTGTCCAGTGATTTTGCTCTTAGGTATTTATCGAAGAGAAATGAAAATGTACACTACAGGCACAGAAGTGTACACCAATGTTCACATAATATTATTGCTAGTAGCCAAGATCTAGAAGCAACCCAAATGTCTATCAGTTGGTGAATGGATACACAAGTTGTGGTGTGTCCATACTATGGAATATTACTCAGCAGTAAAAAGGAACAAATATTAATAAAACAACATTGGTGAATCTAAAAAACATTATATATTAAGTGAAATAAATCAAACACAAAATATTATATATGATTCCATTTACATGAAATTATAGAAACGGACACTAATGACAGAAAGCAGATCAGTGAATTGCCTAGGCTGAGGATGGGGAATGGGACTGTCTATAAAAGGGACACAAGGAAACATTTTAGGGTGAGTGGACTGTTCTATATCTTGACTGTCCTGATAGTTACACAACTGTATAAAATTATCATAACTCGGGGACTTCCCTGACAGTCCAGTGGTTAAGACTTTGCCTTCCAGTGCAGAGGGTAATGGTTCGACCCCTGGTTGGGAAGCTAAGATCCCATATGCCTCACAGCCAAAAAAACAAAACATAAAACAGAAGCAATATTGTAACAAATTCAATAAAGACTTTAAAAATGGTCCACATCAAAAAAGAAATAAGAAATAGAAATATGAACAGAACAATCACAAGTAACGAAATTGAAACTGTGATTTAAAATATTCCAACAAGCAAAAGTCCAGGACCAGATGGCTTCACAGATGAATTCTATCAAACATTTAGAGAAGAGCTAACACCCATCCTTCTCAAACTCTTCCAAAAAATTGCAGAGGAAGGAGCACCCCAAACTCATTCTATGAGGCCACCATCACCCTGATACCAAAACCAGACAAAGATACTACAAAAAAAGAAAATTACAGACCAATATCACTGATGAATATAGATGCAAAAATCCTCAACAAAATACTAGCAAACAGAATCCAACAACACATTACAAGGATCATACACCATGATCAAGTGGGATTTACCCCAGGGATGCAAGGATTCTTCAATATACACAAATCAATCAATGTGATACACCATATTAACAAATTGAAGAAGAAAAACCATATGATCATCTCAATAGATGCAGAAAAAGCTTTTGACAAAATTCAACACCATTTATGATAAAAACTCTCCAGAAAGTGGGCATAGATGGAACCTACCTCAACATAATAAAGGCCACTTATGACAAATGCACAGCAAACATCATTCTCAATGGTGAAAACTGAAAGCACTGCCTCTAAGATCAGGAACAAGACAAGGGATACAATTGGAAAAGAAGTAAAACTGTCACTGTTTGCAGATGACATGATACTATATATAGAGAATCGTAAAGACGCCACCAGAAAACTACTAGAGCTAATCAATAAATTTGGTAAAGTTGCAGGATACAAAATTAATGTACAGAAATCTCTTGCACTCCTATACACTAATGATGAAAAATCTGAAAGAGAAATTAAGGAAACACTTCCATTTACCACTGCAACAAAAAGAATAAAATATCTAGGTATAAACCTACCTAGGAAGACAAAAGACCTGTATGCAGAAAACTATAAGACAGTGATGAGAGAAATTAAAGATGATACAAAAAAAAAAAAAAGATGATACAAACAGATGGAGAGATATACCATGTTCTTGGATTGAAAGAATCAATACTGTGAAAATGACTATACTACCCAAAGCAATCTACAGATTCAATGCAATCCCTATCAAATTACCAATGGCATTTTTTACAGAACTAGAACAAAAAATCTTAAAATTTGTATGGAGACACAAAAGACCCCAAATAGCCAAAGCAGTCTTGAGGGAAAAAAATGGAGCTGGAGGAATCAGACTCCCTGACTTCAGACTATACTACAAAGCTACAGTAATCAACACAATATGGTACTGACACAAAAACAGAAATATATATCAATGGAACAGGATAGAAAGCCAGAGATAAACCCACACACCTATGGTCAACTACTCTATGACAAAGGAGGCAAGGATATACAATGGGGAAAAGACAGTCTCTTCAATTCAATAAGTGGTGCTGGGAAAACTGGACAGCTACATGTAAAAGAATGAAATTAGAACACTCCCTAACACCATACACAAAAATAAACTCAAAATGGATTAAAGACCTAAATGTAAGACTGGACACTATAAAACTCTTAGAGGAAAACATAGGAAGAACACTCTTTGACATAAATCACAGCAATATCTTTTTTGATCCATCTCCTAGAGTAACGGAAGTAAAAACAAAAATAAACAAATGGGACCCAATGAAACTTAAAAGCTTTTGCAAAGCAAAGGAAACTACAAACAAGATGAAAAGACAACCCTCAGAATGGGAGAAAATATTTGCAAACGAATCAACGAACAAAGGATTAATCTCCAAAATATATAAGCAGCTCATGCAGCTCAGTATTAAAAAACCAAACAACCCAATCCAAAAATGGGCAGAAGACCTAAATAGACATTTCTCCAAAGACATACAGATGGCCAAGAAGCACATGAAAAGCTACTCAACATCACTAATTATTAGAGAAATGCAAATCAAAACTGCAATGAAGTATCACCTCACACCAGTTAGAATGGGCATCCTCAGAAAATCTACAAACAACAAATGCTGGAGAGGGTGTGGTGAAAAGGAAATCCTCTTGCACTGTTGGTGGGAATGTAAATTGATACAGCCACTATGGAGAACAGTATGGAGGTTCCTTAAAAAACTAAAAATAGAATTACCATATGACCCAGCAATCCCACTACTGGGCATATACCCAGAGAAAACCATAATTCAAAAAGACACATGCACCCCAGTGTTCATTGCAGCACTATTTACAATAGCCAGGTCATGGAAGCAACCTAAATGCCCATCAACAGACAAATGGATAAAGAAGATGTGGTACATATATACAATGGAATATTACTCAGCCATAAAAAGGAACGAAATTGGGTCATTTGTAGAGACGTGGATGGACCCAGAGACTGTCATACAGAGTGAAGTAAGTCAGAAAGAGAAAAACAAATATCATATATTAATGCATATATGTGGAACCTAGAAAAATGGTACAGATGAACCGGTTTGCAGGGCAGAAATAGAGACACAGTTGTAGAGAACAAACGTATGGACACCAAGGTGGGAAAGTGGTGGGGGGGGAGGGGGCGGTGGTGGTGGGATTAATTGGGAGATTGGGATTGATATATACACACTAATATGTATAAAATGGATAACTAATAAGAACCTGCTGTATAAAAAAATAAATAAAATTCTAAAATTCAAAATAAATAAATAAAACTTAAAAGATTATCTCTTGTGGAATAAAAAAAATTATTATAGGGCTTCCCTGGTGGCGCAGCAGTTGAGAGTCCGCCTGCCGATGCAGGTGACGCGGGTTCGTGCCCCGGTACAGGAGGATCCCACATGCCGCGCAGTGGCTGGGCCCGTGAGCCATGCACTGGGCCTGCGCGTCCAGAGCCTGTGTTCCACAACGGGAGAGGCCACAGCGGTGAGAGGCCCGCGTATGGCAAAAAAAAAAAAAAATTATTAAAAGAAAATATATCCTAAGTCAAACTGAATGCTTAAAATGTGTGATTACCATTGTATGTAAATATTATTTTATTAAACATTAAAATATTTTTAGAAAAAAGATAGCTGTTTAAAGCAAAAATAATATTACTGGGCAGTTTATGACAAATGTAGCAGTAAAACGTATGGCAATAGCACAAAGAACAAATGGAAATGTAAGCACACTACTGCAAAGGTCTTACAATATTACATGAGTGGAATGATATTATTTGAATATAGACCATGATGAGTTAAAGATGTGTATTATAAATCCTAAAGCAATCCCTTAAAAAACCAAGAATATTTAGCCAATAATCTAACATGAAATATAATAGAATATTTAAAAATAATATAAAAGGTGGCAGGAGAGCAGGAATAAAAGGAACAAAGAACAAATGGGACAAACAGGAGGCAAATAGCAATATGGTAGACTTAAACCCAAATATATCAGTAATTACATTAAATGGAAATGGAATGATCACATCGATTAAAAAGCAGAAATACACAGGATAATAAAGACCAAACTATATACTGAAACCCATGCTAACTATAAAGACATAGGCTATAGGTAAAAGAGTATGTCCAGGGACTTCCCTGGTGGCGCAGTAGTTAAGAATTCACCTGCCAATGCAGGGGATATGGGTTCAATCCCTGGTCCAGCAAGATCCCACATGCCGCGGAGCAACTAAGCCCATGCACCACAACTACTGAGCCTGTGCTCTAGAGCCCACAAGCCACAACTAATGAAACCCCCCATGTCTAGAGCCTGTGCTCCGCAACAAGAGAAGCCACCACAATGAGAAGCCCGCGCACCGCAACCAAGAGTAGCCCCTGCTCGCCGCAACTAGAGAAAGCCCATGCACAGCAACAAAGACCCAATGTAGCCAAAAATATATAAATTAAAAATAAATTAAAAAAAATAGAGTATGTCCATCAACTGATAAATGGATAAGTAAAATGTAGTACACACAATGGAAAACTCTTTGGCCATAAAAAGCAATGAAATACTGATACATGCTGAAAGATGAATGAGCCTTGAAAACATGCTAAGTGAAAGAAGCCAGTCACAAAAGACCACATACTATGTGATTCCATTCTTATGAAATACCCAGAATAAGCAAACCTGTAGAGTTAGATAGAAGATTGGTGGTTGCTTATGGCTGCGGATCGGAGTGTTCAGGGAAATAGCTAAAGGGTACAGAGTTTCTTTTTGAAGGAATAAAAATATTCTAAAGTTGACTTTGGTGATTATTGCACATATCTGTGAATAAAAACTACTGAACTGTACACTTTAAATAGGCAAATGGTATATAAATTACATCTCAATAAAGCTATTTTTTTAAAAAAGGAAAGAAGTACTGATATATACTACAACATGGATGAACCTTGAAAATGCGCTAAATGAAAGAAGTCAGTCACAAAAGACCACATATTATATAATTCAATTTATATAAAAAGTCCAGAATAGGCAAATACAGAGAGACAAAAAATAGATCAGTGGTTGCCTAGGGTTGGGGGAGGATGGATGGGGGAATACAGAGGGTGACTGCTAAATGGTATGGAGTTTCTTTTTTGGGGTGATAAAAATGTTTTAAAATTAAATGTGGTAATGGTCACACAATTCTGTGAGTATACTAAAAACCAATGAAATGTATACTTCAACTGGGTCAATTGTATGGAATGCGATTTATATCTCAATAAAGCTCTTACAAAGATATAAATGTAGCAGGATACTTACTCTAGAGTTGGTTACACTGGTGAGAGATTAAATATTTTCTAAATGTCCATCAATAAAAGACTAGTTAAATCAAATATGGTAATCTATGATATTGAATACTACTCAGTCATTTAAAAGAATAAAATTACTATACTAAATTAGATACTGTGTTTTTATTTTTTTAAATGCATGCACATACAAAGACACAAAGCATACATACATAGTAAAAATATGGAAATGGGGCTTCCTTGGTGGCTCAGTGGTTAAGAATCTGCCTGCCAATGCAGGGGACATGGTTTTGAGCCCTGATCTGGAAGATCCCACATGCTGTGGAGCAACTGGGCCTGTGAGCCACAACTACAGAGCCTGCACTCTAGAGCCCGCGAGCCACAACTATTGAGCCAGCATGCCACAACTACTGAAGCCCGCACGCCTAGAGCCTGTGCTCAGCAACAAGAGAAGCCACTGCAATGAGAAGCCCACACACGGCAACGAAGAGTAGTCCCCGCTCGCCTCAACTAAAGAAACCCTGGGGGCAGCAACGAAGACCCAACGCATCCAAAAATTAATTAATTAATTAATTTTTAAAAATATGTAAATGTGTGTATGTGTATATATACATACATAAACATGTGTATATATACAGTTGACCCTTGAACAACATGGGGCAGTCAAAAATCCACATACAACTTTACAGTCAGCCCTTCATATCCACAGTTCCACATCCATTGAATCAACCAACCTGAGAGCCTGAGACTGTGTAGTGCTGTAGTACATATTCATTGAAAAAAATCCATGTATGAGTGGATTCAAGCAGTTCAAACACCTGTTGTCCAAGGTCAACTGTATGTGTGTGTATATATATACACACAGATACAGAGAGAGAGAGATTATTACTTCTCCATTCTTTCTCCTTCTTGAACGCTTATTATACAAATGATAGATCTCTT
This sequence comes from Delphinapterus leucas, assembly GCF_059928025.1. NCBI lineage: Eukaryota > Metazoa > Chordata > Mammalia > Artiodactyla > Monodontidae > Delphinapterus > Delphinapterus leucas. Next base: position 41,517,045 of record NC_143148.1, read on the forward strand.
GGCTCTATCTTCCATGTCTCTTATTTTTTCAGTCATCATTTCCACTTTTTAAAAATATTTTTTTCTGTATTCAAGGATGATTCCTCAAGTATTACTAATGAATTTTAAATTTAAAACCATTAAAATAAAAAGTAACTTGGCAAGAAAAATATTTTACCCTCCAATCTGTATTATTAAAAAATATTTGAAAAAAGTTCTACATTCTTTGAAACAAAGAAGCCAACCTCATTTCCTTCTCTTTCAAGCTGTTCTATTCTGTGTAGAATTTCCTTTGCTTTCTTCCAGTAATCTTCAAGATTCTTCTCTTTCATATTAATGTCCTTTAATTGTTCTTCATTTTCATCAAAAGAATATTCTCCTAGACTTAGAGATAACTTCTCAGCTTTATAATATGGGAAAAAATAGGAGTTTATCCATTACTAGAAATGTTATTTTAACACTTTAAATAAGGACAAACTCATACCCCATACCCCCTTCTCTAAATTTTGCACATCCAAACCATCTTAACTGCCTAAGTGGTACTGAAAATAAGTGGAAAACAAGTGCTTGGCAGAGGCTGAGGACACAAAGAGTCATAAATTAGATTTTACTCTTCAGAATTATAGAGAAAAGAAAATAGCAAGAAAACATGTTATGCTAGGCATATAAAAACCCTCAGGTTTATGGCTACTGGTTTTAGTTTTGTTTTTTTTTAACACAGTTTCCATAAAGTGGTTCCTTCCTATATTCTTTTAAACTCTCTTTTTACATATTGTGGCAGCAGTTTTCTCCCAAAAGACCAAAATCCTTTTCATGGCCACTTCCTCTATGCTTCAGCCATCAATTCCTTCAATGCACCAGGCTCCCTCCTCTCACAGGACATTTGTGCCTCACTGTTGCGTATGCCTGAGACACTGGACCATAACAAACTCCCTTCTTTTCACCTAATTAACTCTCTACATTCAGATCTCAGATGAAGAATCACTTCCTCCCAAAGCCTTTTCTGCTCCAAGTCTAGGTCACAGTCCCTGTTACAGGTTAAGATCTGTGCTCCATCCATTCTTAACCTGTACGTTAATTTATAATAACACATTCATTTTTGGGATTATTCAATTACTACCTATTTCTCTAGTTACACTAAGCTCTGTAAACACATAGACTATTGTTTCTTATCACTGTATCTCTAATGCGTAGCACAGTGCCTGGCAAATAAGAGACACTCAAACATTTTTTAAATAAATAAATTAAGGTACTTTATGTTATGATTTAATCATAAGTCACTTGTAGCCCTCAAATTTAAGTCCTACAGCTAAATCTGTCCACACTGCATTAAATAAGTGAATTATCTATACTGTTGTTCTCTTCCATATAAGTTTTTTACACGCTGTAGTACTCTAGTTGTCACGTCAAAATTATATAATCTGCTTTTCAAATGTAAGAAGAGCTTGGGAGCTAAAGGGGCTTGGTTCATCAAAGCAGATATAATTCTCTTGCATAAAGTTTGGTTGGTATTTTTTTAAAGTAATAGTAAACTTACTAATTTTTTTGCAGTTGTGAAGCACAAAAGTGGCAGCTTTGTTTAGTTCCTCGTTCTGAGATTCAGTTAAGACTTGTATCATGAGTGGAAGCCCATTGCTTTTAAAAAGGTCATACTGATTTTCCTCTGGAAAACACATCAAAGATTAAAGCAGAAGATAGTTACTTTATTTATTTATTTATTTATTTCTTGGCCGCACTGCGCAGCTTGCAGGATCTTAGTTCCCCGACCAGAGATTGAATCCCGGCCCCGGCAGTGGAAGTGCAGAGTCCTAGCCGCTGGACCACCAGGGAATTCCCAATAGTTATTTTATCTTAAACTATATGCATGAGGTCATAATTCTTCCTTGTGATAATTATGAACATAGTTCAAATTTTAAAATACAGAAAAACAAAGTTTAAAGGTATTTTCAATTTAGAAAATAATCTACTTATATAAGATACCTAAGTCTCATAAGTGATAATCTCTTAAACACAGTGATAAACACAGCCACAGAGCAGTGTCACACCTCATAAGAGTAAAGAAACTGCCCTCACTTGGTTTAAAAAAAGGTCTTGTTGTCAATTATACCTCAATAAAAAAATAAAAATTAAATTAAAAATTTTAAAGGTATAGTGAATCCTAAATTATACAGAGGTGAAGAGAAAGTATAGATAAATAAACGAATGGAGAGAATGGAAAATGAGGGAAGAGAGAGCAGAAGAAGCAAGAGAGAATAAAAAGAGGGAAGTGGAAAAGTGGGAGGAGGAGAGAGAGGAGATTGGAGGAAGAGAGAAAGGAGAGAGGAAAGTGAAAAGGGTTGGGGGACTTCCGTGGTGGCGCAGTGGTTAAGAATCCCCCTGCCAATGCATGGGACACGGGTTCAAGCCCTGGTCTGGGGAGATCACACATGCCACGGAGCAACTAAGCCCGTGCGCCACAACTACTGAAGCCCGCATGCCTAGAGCCTGTGCTCTCCAACAGAGAAGCCACCGCAACAGAGAAGCCACCACAACAAGAGAAGCTACTGCAATGAGAAGCCCATGCACCACAACGAAGAGTAGCCCCCTCTTGCTGCAACTAGAGAAACCCCACGTACAGTAATAAAGACCCAATGCAAAAATAAAATAAATAAATTTATTTTAAAAAAAAAGTGAAGAGGGTTGGAAAGGAGGAAAGTGGAAAGAGGAAGAATGGCAGGAAAGTGGAGAGAAGGAGAAAATGGGAAGAGAAAAAAGAGAGAGAGGAGAGAATGATAAGTAGACAAAGAAAGAACTTTCTAAGGTTTTCAACAAGGAAAAACAGGATCGTATCTGTGCAGCAGTGTGAAGAGTGGATTGAAAAATGGAGATAGAAGGAAGAGGACACAGGGAGGAATCTATTGTAATAACATTGGTGAAAGATGTTGAGGGGCTGAGGGCTTAAACGGGGAAAATAGCACTGGAATTGAGCAGAAGGGAATAAGGAGGGGTAAACAGAAGTAGAGCCACAGGTCTTAGGGACTGACTGAATGCCACGGCTGAAGAAGGATGAGGAGCAAAATGACTGGTTTGGGGATCAGGAGAAAGGCAATACTTTTAAGCTGGGTGGGTGGGGAGGAATAGTGTATTTCCACTCCACCGTTTTAACTAACACACAAAATAAATCCAATACTTACCACAATCCTCTGTACAATGACCAACAGTAAGTATGATACTAAATTTTTCTCCTGAATCCAGACTTTCATGAAGCAGTAATGCCAGAAGTTTTGAAACAATGTGGTACTTGGATAGTACTACCCCAAAAGTAGCTAAAAAAGGAAAAAAAGAACAAGTACAAACTTAAAACGTATAGCTATACATATAGTATTTTCCAGGTATTACATTATACTATTTTTCAGATCTTATCCTGGGAGAATGACATTATGTATCTACATAATATCTAAAATTCACATCTCATATAACATCTAATATATATGTATATATATGTGTGACTATAAACAAATTCATTGTAATAAAATGGTGGCTTATATAGCCCTCATTAATTCCTCTTTCCATACTAAAGACATTATACTAAAGCAAGCTTTTTGAAGAATGCTTTCTTCTAAGTTGTCCTGCATAATGTTGTGAATATGAAGTAATGATACCACCTTCCTAAAAGCTACTTACTCTCACATTACATTCCTCGTCTTATCTAGATTGACAGTAAAGCCCTTCCTATGAAATCGATTCCTGCCTGTCATTGAAATACACTATTAACTGGCCACGGTTCTACTGACGTTAATGATGCAGTGAAGCATACCTGAAGCTATACTGAGATGTGAAAAATTCAAGAAGTCCACCAATTTAAGCTACACTTCTCACAGTTTTGTTCTTCGTGTGTATGTGTGGTGTTTTTTTTTTCTTTTTTAACAGAGTTCAGAGTCTAACTACTGACAGCAACAAAAAGGTTGTGAATTCCTCAGCAGACTACATCTTAATAATTTTTGTATCTCTAGAGCTCACATAGAGCCCAGCACATAGCAGGCCCTAAATAACTGATTTTTAAAAAAATGATCTATTTTTTTCAGTTATTTGTGAATGTCGAGAGTTACAGAGATTTATAGACTATCATTCCTCAGTATCTGTACATGTGAGAAGCAGCCATGAGTTCAAGTGTGGTTCTGTTACTCACTGGTTACAGTAGGGTAAGTCTATCTCACGCTTATCAGATAGAGGCATACCTTAATTCTTTATCTCACTTTTTAAAATCTATAAATTGGGCTTTCCATTCCCTATGTCTCCAAAATGTCCCTTGATTTCTCATCTAAATTTTTCTTTTTATCACAAGTTGCCAACAGCACTTTATTTTTTCTTTTCAACATCCTGTTCTGCAGCTTCCTTGGCCCTTTTTGTCCAGATGCCAAACAGCCGGGCATTGGCACGGGCCATGTGGAGTAAACTTTTTCATTTAATGCAGCTTTTTAAGTGAAACAAGGGTTTAGGACTGACAGACTCTTATCTTGATTCTATCATCAAACCTGAAGTCAGAAGACCTAGATTTGAATTCTTAGGGAAGTCATAACCTCCATGAGAAAATAAGGAGTTGGACTAGATAATTTCTAAGTTTCTCTCCCACTTATGAGAAATTGGAAGTCCAATCCATGTTAGCGTTCAATCTATCATTTTAACATTCACCATGCTGAATTGAAGCAAAATGCAATTGCAGAAAAATTACTAAGTGTTTTCACTCACGATTATCAGCAATACATGCATCCACTGTCTTTGTCACCACCACTGCAAGCTTAGCACTGGAAAGAGTCTTGTGTGAATCAGATTCCAACTGCACAAGAACTTGAGACAATATATCCAGTCCACCCACAGATATAAAGTATTTCTGCACGTATGCTTAAGGAATAAAGTAGCAGAACTATTATACTTCAAACAAGTATATGGTTTCATTAAATTAATTTGCACTAAATATAACATTAACTTGACTTTTTAAAATACTTACTAAAAATCCCAAAATGAAAAAATGAAAAATCCAATCTTTACCTGTGCATATACATAATCACAAGATTGATTTTATTTACTTACATAAGAAACTCACTTTGACATAGTACAACTACATGTATAGTACAGTACTTCTTTCTTGTATGTTAGATATCTTGTTTCATTTAGCAAGAACTGGTATATTTTGCAAGAATGACATTATTAAATTCAAGTCCTTCAAGAGCTATAAAGAATAGATTCATTCATTTAGCTTGGTATTACAATTAGCAGGCTGACTACTTTCTGAATTCCAACATAACTCATTCCTCAAATCTGAATCAACAAAGGGCAGAGAAAATTAACTGTTCCAAAAAAACCACATATTTCATGCATCTTATTTAAGCCTAATTCTTTTACTTCTTGGAGCATAAAAGTATAACATATGGTTGAGAGTCATAACAACTATTCCAAGCAAAGACTGGATGACAGATACATTTTTAAAAAGCATTTAGTCTTTTGTTCCCCTGTAGGAAATGATTCTGATGGCAAAGTACCCCACAGGTCTGTGAATTCAACAGCCCCTGTCCCAGCAATGGGCATATAACAAATGGATATATGGGCTAGTGATTATAATTCTGTCACAAACCTTCTTCCCAGTCTACTCTAGTACCACAAATTGAGCCAGGATGATTTAAACACAAAAATTACTTTTTGTATTGTTCAATAAAACACAAAAATCTTAATCTAAAAAAATCATGTTCAAAAATTTCTACATCAGAACAGAACTGTTAGGAAATGTTATTTAAGGATAAGCAAACATTTTCAATATTATGGAGACTCCAAAATAGGCTTCTTTACTACAAAGTATTTTCATTAAAAAAATCTTTAAAAAAGGAAGTATCTTAAAATTCTTAGATGAAATTGGGCACTATGTTACCACAAAAATTTTCATTTATAGTCTATGTAATGAAAATTCAGGCTTATAAGCAGAAGAACATCCTAGTCTACACCTGTACACTGAATATTTCAAATTACCTCTAATCTATTTCATGTCAGTTTGCTGAGAGTAATAAGGTCCTATAAGTAGGACACAGCAGTATTACTCATCTAAGTTGGTACTTAAAGAAAGAGGAAATGTCAAAGCATCATGGAAATAGATTTCAATTTTTGAAATTATAGAGATACGTTCCTTTGCATGTGAAACATGACTATTTGCTTTAAACATCTGAATATAGATACACACCAGCAACGTGTGAGAAGGTTCTAGTTGTTCCACATCCTCATCACTATTATCACTAGCCTTTCTACTTTTAACCATGCTAGTTGGTGTATAGGGCTATCTCCTTGGGGTTTTCCTGGGTACAAGTTCTTTATCAGATGTACATTTCACAAATATTTTCTCCCACTCTATGGCTTGCCTTTTCACCTTAACAGGATCTTTTGAAGAGTAAAAGATTTTAATTTCAGTGCAGTCCAATTTATAATCTTTTCTTTAGTGGCTCATGCTTTTTGTGTCCTAAGAAATCTGTCTACTCCCAAATTATAAAGATTTGCTCCTATGTTTTTGTCTAGATGTTTTATAGTTTTAGTTCTTACATTAAGGTGTAGGGATCATTTCAAGTTAATTTGTGTATACTGTGTAAGGTAAGGGTTGAGCTTCATATTTCACAGATAGATAAGTACTTTTTCCAGCATCATTTGTTTCTACCTTTTCCAACACAGAGTTACTGTGGCACCTTTATAGAAAATCAACATTCGTAGAAAATCAATCATATATATATGTCTATTTCTAGGTTCTCTACTTTTTCCATTGATCTATGTCTACACTTACACCAATGCTACACTCTTGATTACTGTATAGTAAGTATTGAAATCAGGTAATATAAACCCTACAATTTTGTCCTTTTTCAAAATAATTTTGACTATCCTAGCCCCTTTGCATTTCCATGTAAATTTTAGAATCAGCTTGTCAATTTCTGCAGAAAAGCCCGTTGAGATTTTGATGGGGAGTGCCAAGAATCTAGAGGTGAATTTGAGAAGTGACAGTATAACAATATTGAATCTTACAATCCATGAATATGATATCTCTCCCATTAATTTAAAGTTTTATCTCAGCAATGTTTTATAGTTTTCAGCATATAGATATAGCAGATGAAATCATTAAATGTACCCCTAAGTATTTTGTTTTTTTTATATTATTGTAAATGGCAGTTACTTTAAGTTCCCAAGTGTTGCTAGTATTTCTGTATATGACCTTGTATCCTGCAACCTTGCTAAAATCACTTATTAGCTCTGTAGCTTTTTGTAGATTCTTTCTTTGGATAATCATGTCATCTATGAATAAATACCATATTTTCTTCTTCCTTTTCAATCTCTATGCCTTTTATTTCATTTTCGTGCCTTACTGCACTGACTTGGATGTCCAGTCAAATTATGAGAGTGGCTATCCTTGTCTTTTTTACAATCTTAGGGGGAAAGCATTAAGTCTTTCACCATTTAAGTATGTTAGCTGTAGTACTTTGTAGAAGCCCTTCATCACATTGAGGAACTTCCCTTCTATTCCTGGCTTACCAAAATCTTCTGTCATGAATGTATGTTGAATTATGTGAAAAGCTTTTCCTGCATCTTTGGAGATCATATAGTTTTTCTTTTCTAGTCTATGTATATGGTGAATTTCCTAATGTTAAACCAATCTTGCATGCCTAAAGTGAATGCCACTTGGTCAGAATATATTATCCTTTCTATATATTGCCGGATTGATTTGTTAATATTTTGTTATGGATGTTTGCATCTATGATCATAAAGGATATTGGCCTACAGTTTTCTTGTAATGTCTTTTTCAAGATTTAGTGTGGAAATAATGCTGCCCTTAAAAGTTTGTTGGGAAGTGTTTCTTCTACTTGTATTTCCTAGAATAATTTATGTAGAATTTTTTTTCCTTAAATGTTTGGTAGAATGCACCAGTGAAGTCTTTTTTCTTTTCTTTTATTTATTTTTGGCTGCGTTTGGTCTTCGTTGCTGCGTGCAGGCTTTCTCTAGTTGTGACGAGTTGGGGCTACTCTTCGTTGCAGTGCACGGGCTTCTCACTGTGGTGGCTTCTCTTGTTGTGGAGCACAAGTTCTAGGCACGTGGGCTTCAGTAGTTGTGGCATACGGGCTCATAGTTGTGGTTGCAGGCTTATAGTTGTGGCTCGTGGGCTCTAGAGCACAGGCTTCAGCAGTTGTGGCGCATGGGCTTTGTTGCTCTGAAGCATGTGGGATCCTCCCGGACCAGGCCTCAAACCCATGTCCCCTGCATTGGTAGGCGGATTCTTAACCACTGTGCCACCAGGGAAGCCCCAGTGAAGCCTTTATGACCTGGAATTTCCTGTGTTAAGGTTTTAAACTACAAATTCAATTTCACTATTAGATATAGGAATATTCAGGTTATCTATTTCTTCTTGAGTGAGCTTTTGTAGTTTGTGTCTTTCAAAGAATTTGTCCAGTTCATTTAAGTTATCAAATTTAACGGCATAAGGTTGTTTCTACTATTCCTTTGTTATCCTATTAATATCTGTTAAGATATAGAGATGTCATCTCTCATCTCTTCTAATTTGGGCCTTCTATTTCGTGGTTAGTCTGGGTAAAGGATCCATTTTAGTGATCTTTTCAAAGAACTAGCTTTTGGTTTAATTGATTACTCTGTTCTATTTCATTGATTGCTAATCTTCTCTTTGTTATTTCCTTTGTTATGCTTACTTTGAGTTTAACTTGCTCTGATTTCTAGTTCCTTAGGTGGAAACTAATATAATTGATTTGAGACCTTCCTTCTTCCCTATGCAAGCCTTATTGCTATAAATTTCCATCTAAACACTGATTTTGCAGCATCCCACTGTTTAATTTTGTGTTTTCATTACCATTAAGTTAAAAACATTTCTAATTTCCTTTATGATTTGTGATTCATAGGTTTGTATTTTTATTTTGATGTGGGTTTTTTTAGTACTGTGTTGCTTAATTTCTAGATATTAGGGACTTTTCTAGATGTTTTACTTTTATTAATTTCTAATTTAATTCTATGTGGTCAGAGAACACTCTCTGTGGGTTTTTACAGTTTTGCTGTGTAGGTGTTCTGTTTTGTGAGGATATATGGGAAGACTCAAAACTATGCTGCCACCACCATCTTCCCATAGCTTCTTAACAATATCTATTTTTAAGATTTTCTATGTATAAGATTTTAACTTATACAATAGTATAAATGGTTCCAAAATGACACAACTTACTGGAATTCATTAATTCAAGAGGCTTTTGTTATGCTTTAAAATATGTTTCTTAAAGTATAACCTAGAGAATAATGAATACTTACTGTTATTTGCAAGAGTGAGTCCAATAAATGAGCAAATAGGGCGAATTATCTCAGGTTTCGTGCAATTTATTAGCCAGTCATTAGCATGTGGAAAAAGTGAAGAGCAAAGCATTTGATTTTCATCTGAAAGGAGAAAAAGGCAATCATATTTTAATATACTTGGAAAATATCAGTTTTTTATTTGTTTTTATCTTTATTTTTATATGTAAATATTTGAGAAAATTACCATTTTGAGGATTGTTGACACAGACACACAGAGTACTACACACTGAAGACCACAACTGATAACTCTGGAAAACATTTTCATCTGACAAATTCAACTCATATTTTGAAAGAACTGTCCTATTAGGTTAAATAGAAAAGGAAGTAATTAATACAAATGTGTTAAGGTCTTAAGAAATCAATAATTAATAACAAGAGATGTATATTTACTTACCTGAACAACTGTGATAGAACTGAAATACAACCTGTTTCTCTCACAAGCGTCTGTCCAGTCCCTTAAAAAAACAGCCATATATTACACGAATATGACTTCTGTTTAGAAAATAATTTTGTAGAAATGGAGAACAACATTTAAGTAGTATTTTTTTAAGTAGTTTTTTTGTTTGTTTGTTTGTTTTTTGCGGTACGCGGGCCTCTCACTGTTGTGGCCTCTCCCATTGCCGAGCAACAGGCTCCGGATGCGCAGGCCCAGCGGCCATGGCTCAAGGGCCCAGCCGCTCCGCGGCATGTGGGATCTTCCCGGACCGGGGCACGAACCCGTGTCCCCTGCATTGGCAGGCGGACTCTCAACCACTGCACCACCAGGGAAGCCCAGTAGTATTTTTAATAAATAACTTTCAGTCACTTTAAAGTATTATAAAGTACAATACACAATTACAGTAGGTAAAAATCTGTAATCAAGATTATTACGGAAAATACATTACTTAGGTTTAGAGAATGATAGTAATCAAATTTCCTCTAAAAATTGCAAAACACTTATTTTGCATGGTTCTGTGTTACAATACCAAAATATGCTCCAAAATAGAAAAAAAATTAATTCAAAACATAAAAATAGAAAAAATAAAATCTAGAAGCATTTAAAATGCATATAAAATTTCTAACAATTTGAAGATTTAAATAAGCAATGTTAAAAAAATAACCTTAGCCTGGGCAATAGGTATACAGGAACACTCTATACACTACCCTTGCAACTTTTCTGTAAATCTAAGATTGTTCCAAAATAAAAACTAAAACAACAATAACAAAAACAAAGTAAAACTTTCTCCAAGAGCTACATGAAATTTAACACCATTGCTGACTGATAAAATGACCTTAAATACAATGATAATTAAATGGCCAATTCAGTGGAAAATCAACCAAACTAATTCATTAAACGCTTCCCTTTTGCTTTTAAAGCTGTTTCTTTTCAATGTTAATTAAATAATGCAAATCACTTTAGTATTTTTTAAAATACTAAATTAATAAATATCAAACAATTAAATGCACCCTATTAATTCTCTTTTCTTTAAAGCCGTAGTTCTCAGAAGTTAGTTAAATTAAAAAAGGTACTGACATAAAGACTAGAATAAAAGGACTAATAATGACTGTTCCAATTTATTATTTTAAAAATATTTCCATAACATAAGAGAATGTACTTACTATTATTTGAAACTAGAACCAAAATAACATAGACAGACATTCTTTTCAAATTTGTGTTTGAATCATTGTTAGATAAGAACCAAGTTAAGTCTTCAAACAATTCTGAAGTGCACAAAGTCTGCTGACAGTAAACTGAAATATGAAAATATAATTTTAATTTCTATGTATTAGCACAGACAAGTTTTAAAATATGCTGAACAAAATATAAAATTGCCATATGGACAATTCTCAACCAATTCTCATTTCACTGACATTTATTAGTCATAAAACAAATTCTGACAAACTTATGTGCTTACTCAATTAACAGACCAAAGAAGCAATATTTTAATCAGAAGTAGTTGATCTAGGTTCTAAAATATGTCTTGCAATCTCACAGAATTTCCAATAAAAGCCTAACTGAACAAAAATTTAAAATAAAACATGACCAAAAAATTGATGATAAGTAACAAAACATAGCCAAAGAAAAATTTAAGAAAATTCAGAAACCTGCTTTAGAAAAGAAGGACAAATGATACTTGTGGTATTTTTAAAGACTTTTCTAGATATAAAAATATCTTTCCCAAAGACAAAAATGATACCTACACGACAGGAGAGGCTTTTTGGTGATAATCATGCAATAAGCAGAATTTTTAAAAAATAATTTGAACACATATATCCAGTGTCTAGAACAGCTTTTAGACACTTTCAAAGGCAAAGGCAATGTCTTATTTATCCCCAATGCCTAGCACACAGCTTGGTTCTCAACAAGTGGTGAAGAAATATTTAACGGTTGAAAATATAAGAATATAAAGTTATTTGACAAACTGATAGTTTAGATTTAACCTCATTTCAGGTATGCTACAGAAACATGTTTTTGTTGGCCATACAGAAAGCATATTTATCCACATATAAGATGGCTGTAAGTTATCTTCATATTCTGATTCAAGTACCTGGATATATAGATAATGAACAGAATAGAAAAACTAGAAATAGACTCATTAAGTGATAATGGTAGCATCTCAAATCAACGTGAAAAAGATCTACTTTTAATAAGAAGTGTTGGGATAGCTGGATTGCCATATTAAAAAAAAGATAAAACTGGAACCTTCATCACATCATATCCCAGGAAAATTCAAAAAGAATAAAACATGTATAACTAAAAAATAAAATCATACAAGTACCAAAAGAAAACATGGGTGGATTCCCCTGTAATCTGGGAGTATGGAAAATTTTCTTATGATTCAAAATCCAAAAGCAAAAAAGAGAAAGAATGATGAATTTTATTTTTATAAAAATAAAAAACATTCATATGGCAAAAAAAAAAGCATAGTAAAAGACAAAGTAAAAAAAATGTTTCCAACTAATGGCAAGAAAAATTGTGAAAGATTTTGAAATGGATGATAACAATTACTGAATGTCCTGTCTAGCACACCCTTCTAGATTATTTGTCTTTTACTGTCTTTGGGCTATTTTATAACTCTGTAAATTGTAGAAAACTGATATTAATGCAAGTTACTCTTGTCCACAGAAATGCAAAACATTTCGACCGGTAGAACATAATTGAGTTTTAACCTGCAGACACTGACCAGTTATGTGCCTATTCCTAAATTTCAGCTTTCCCAAATGCCTATAGTATTGTTTTTTGCCATTACTTTTGAAACAGTTGTAACATTTTACTCGTTCCCTCATTAGTTAATAAGATAAATAAAATCTTTGGTATGCATTAATTTAAATAAAATACCTGTAAAAAACTATCCAGACATGTAAAAAAGGAATTGAACTCTAAAATTATTTTTTAGTAGTTTGTTAAAGTATAACACAATGATTAAAGGATAGTGAAATAAAGTTTTCTTATTTTACCATTTTGTTCTGCAACAGCTCCTAGTGTATATAATGCTGCTTCTTTTACCATACTATGTTCACTTGACTTTGCAAGATCTTTTACAAACATCAAACCACCAATTTCCCGAAAATAAAGACCTGCATTACCTGTAGAGTGTGCAGACAAAACAAAGAAGAATATTTATTATAATTATTATTTTAAGGACAATAAATCACATGAACCCAGTAACATAATATGTAAAATAACTGAGTAGAAGAGAAAGAACTATGCATATTTCATATATCACAATACTAAACAACTAGAATCACAAATAAAAATTCACTATCATGTCTTACTGTTTTGTTGGCAAATTGAATGAATAGTGACCAGAGCTTCCTTTTGCGAAAAAGCATTGTCCATTTGATACTTCAGACACTCCAATAATAAGTTCAGGTCAGTCTTCATTCCTAAAGAACAAAAATTTCATTATTTTAAACCAAACATTTCCTTTCAAAAATTAACCATTTAAATTTCACACTCTAAATACATATCTTTGTATCTGCTTTTTAAATAATATGTATTACTTTTTAAAATCTAATAAGCAGGGGCTTCCCTGGTGGCGCAGTGGTTGAGAATCTGCCTGCCATTGCAGGGGACACGGGTTCGAGCCCTGGTCTGGGAAGATCCCACATGCCGCGGAGCAACTACGCCCGTGAGACACAACTACTGAGCCTGCGCGTATGGAGCTTGTGCTCCGCAACGAGAGGCCGCGACAGTGAGAGGCCCGTGCGCTGCAATGAAGAGTGGCCCACGCTCACTGAAACTAGAGAAAGCCCACACACAGAAACGAAGACCCAACACAGCCAAAAACAAATAAATAAATAAAATTAAAAAAAATCTAATAAGCAATAAAGATATGTAAAAGAAAGATGTTCCTTAGATAGTATAACTTGAACTTCTTATAATTATTTGATTTTCCCTTTGCATGAAATATATGAAAAGAAAATCCAAATATTATTCTCTTTAATTAAAGCCACATTGGTTTAAATATCTGCTATTTAGAATGAACTGAATGAAAATGAAAATACACTATATTAGGGGCTTCCCTGGTGAACAGGAAGGAATCCGCCTGCCAATGCAGGGGACACGGGTTCGATCCCTGGCTCAGGAAGATCCCACATGCCACGAAGCAACGAAGCCCGTGCACCACAACTACTGAGCCTGCTCTCCAGAGCCCGCGAGCCACAACTCCTGAAGCCTGGGCACCTAGAGCCCATGCTCTGCCACAAGAGAAGCCACCACAATGAGAAGCCCACGCACCGCAATGAAAAGTAGCCCCGACTCGCCACAACTAGAGAAAGCCCGCGCACAGCAACAAAGACCCAACACAGCCAAAAATAAATACAATAAATACATTTTTTAAATACCTTTAAAATAAAAGTAGTGTTTTCTGAAGTGAAGATAAGCCACAAATGGAGAAAATACTTGTAAAGCACATATCTGATAAAAACATATCCAGAAAACATATAGACCTTTCAAAACTCAACGAGAGCAAACCACCCAATAAAACAATGAGCAAAAGATTTGAACAGACAAAAAAGATACACAGATAGCAAATAAGCACATGAAAAGCTGCTCAACATCATTAATCATTAGGAAAATGCAAATTAAAACCGTAAGGAGACATTATTACATGCCCACTAAAATGACTAAAATTTAAAAGACTGACCACAACATATTTTGACAAGGATACAAAGGAACTATAACTCTCATATACTGCTGGTGGACACATAAAATAGTACAACCACTTTGAAAGTTTAGCAGTTTCATAAATTGTTAAACATATACCTAAAATTTGATGCAGTCATTCTACTCCTAAGTACTTACTCAAAATAAAAGGAGATATATGTACATACAAAGACTTGTACACAAATGTTCATGGTGACATTATATGTAATAACCAAAAATTGTAAACAACTGAAATGTCCATCAGCAGATGAATGGATAAAGAAGTTGTGGTATAACCATACAATGGAATACTATTTAGTGATAAAAAGGAATTAACTATTCATACATACAACCACACGGATAAATCTCAAAATACTTATGCTGAGTGAAATAAACTACACACAAAAAAGAGTATACGATAGTATACTGTACAATTCCACATACTGAAAAAACACAAACTAGTCTACAGTAACAGAAGGCACATCAGTGGTTGCTTGGGGAAAGGAGGTCCAGGAAGGCACAGAAGGGAGGTATTACAAAGGGACACGAGGCTATGCTCACTATACTGATTGTGCTGATGTTTACACAATGCTGGGTATATACACATGTTAAAATTTATCAAAATACAAAGTTTAAATATTTATTTACGGGCTTCCCTGGTGGCGCAGTGGTTGGGAGTCCGCCTGCCGATGCGGGGGATGTGGGTTCGTGCCCCGGTCCAGGAGGATCCCGCGTGCCGCGGAGCGCCTGGGCCCGTGGGCCGTGGCCGCTGGGCCTGAGCGTCCGGAGCCTGTGCTCCGCAGCGGGAGAGGCTGCAGCGGTGAGAGGCCCACGTACCGCAAAAAAAAACAAAAAAAAACATATTTATTTACAACTAAAAGGAAACAATAGACAATCATTTTCCTATAAAATTCTTTACAATAGCCTTTAAACAATTTCTTGTCTTGGTTTTAAGGATTTAAATAAAATTGTACATAGACTTTGACATAATGCTTGAATTAATATTTAAAGTTTTCAAAGATATAGAATGAAAGGAGGAAAAAAATATAGAGAAGCACACTAAAAAAAAACAACTAAGATCTATTGTGAATCAATTAGTCTTCCTCTTGACAGAAATTCAACTGGCAATTTGGTTCAATGAAATAATTCATGACTCAGTTTGTTAGTAAAATATCATAGTACAAAGGTTATCACTGAGTTGTCTTGGAGTAACAGCAAACTTTTATTGATCATGTTATACATTAATAGAAACCATAAGAAGGTTAGTGTGACTGTACAGATATCAATAAGCCATTCATCATCAATAACAAGCCAAAGAGGATTTTTGATGGGGCATGGTGATTTTCAATTCTAGGCACAGAAACTTTTTATGTACTTTTCTTAATTCCTTCTGTACTTCTTTTTCATACTTTAATATTTCCTATCATAATCCCTCCCTTCCCAGACAAAGCACCTACTGATAACTACAACTGGGTTTTTATCTTCTCCAGGCTATGCAAGCTAGCTCCTTCAGTAATTCCTGAAGAAAATAAACAAGCAAACAAAAACTGAAGTGTTTACAATACCAAAACCACAAGCAATAAAAGCAAATTCAATAAATTGGACTTAAAACTGAAAATTTCTGAGCTTCAAAAGGTATCATTAAGAATGTAAAAAGACAACTCACAGACTGAAAGAAAATATCTGCAAATCAGATATATCCAATAAGGGGCTTGTGTTCAGAATACATAAGGAACTCCTAAAACTCAACAGTAAAAGACAACCCAATTAAAAAGCATGCAAAGGATTTAAATAGACATTTCTCCAAAGAACATATACAAATGGTCAATAAGTATATGAAAAGATGCTCAATATCATTAGTTCTTAGGGAAGTACAAACTAAAGCCACAATTAGATACCACTTCACAACCACTAGGATGGCTATAATCAAAAATAGTCTAACATTCTGACCAAAGATTTGGAGAAATTGGAACCCTTATACATTGCTGTGGGAATGTAAAATGGTACAGCTGCTTTGGTAAACAGTCTAGCAGTTCCTCAAAAGGTTAAACATAAATTTACCATAGATTCAGCAATTCCACTCCTGGGTATATACCCAAAAGAAATGAAAACATATGTATACCCCAAAACTTATACATGGATATTCATAGCAGCGCTATTCATAATAGCCAAACAGTGGAGACCCAAATGTCCATCAACTCTTGAATGGATAAATAAAATATGATATATCCATTCAATGGAATCATTCCACAAAAAAGAGGAATGAAGATACTGAGACAACACGGATGATCCTTGAAATCATTATGCTAAGTGAAAGAAGCTAGTCAAAAAGGCCCACATATTATATGATTCCATTTATATAAAATGTCCTGAATAGGCAAATTTAGAGACATAGAACAGATTAGTGGTTGTCTAGGGTTAACAGGGGTGTGTGTGGGGGGGGTGACTGCTAAAGGGTACAGGTTTCTTTGAGGGTGATGAAAATGTTCTAAAATTGATTGTGGTGATGGTTGTACAACACTGTGAATATATGGAAACAAGTGAACTATATATTTTAAATGAGTAAATTACGTGGTATGTCAATTACATCTTAATAAATTTGTAGGTATACATATATATATATTTTTTAATTACTGGTATGCTCTGCAGTTGACCTAATGACTGCAGTGGCCCCAATCACACTTTTTTTGGGTGATTGATATGGATGCTGGGAAAGACACAGTCTCTCTCCTTTGCAAGTCACAAACTGTATGTAAATTTGGCTATTCACTTCCAAGGCCAAATCTGGACTCTTGTCATTCATTAGTCAGAACAGCTCTACCACTGATATTTTCAATTCCATTATTTCATTTTCTGAATATTACTCCTAATTCTTTCAACTGGCTTACTTCCTTATTCTTATATTTACTCCTTGACCCCTATGATCTCTACTTCCTTTACTCATGTTCTCAGAGACTTGGTTTCATTTCCTTCCCTCTTCATCCCAGATCCCATGATTCATCACCTCAACCATTATCTTGCTAGGATTCCTTGGACCCCTTCTCCTTCTACCAGACATGTTTTATAATCCTAATTGTGACTCAAAACAGTTTCTTTTCTCTGCTCTTTCAGCTCAAATTTAGGCATTGCTAAAAGGAAAAAAAAATTAAGCAGTTACGCCATTGCAAATATTTGGTATGCATTCCAGGTTACACCCCCCAACTCTACTCAGCAACCCCATCCATGGTCAGCTCCATCTCCAATTCCCTTCTGTTGTTTCTCCCATTTTCCTCAATGGCTACTCCAAATCTTCAGCTCTCTTCAAACCTCATCTCTTTCTCTTCCACTTCATGTTTTAATTTCAGGCCTCCCAGAAGTAGACCATGAAACAAAAATTTGAGTGCAAGTACTTTTTTGAAAAGATGAAACAGAAAGGGAAGGTAGACACAAGCAACCCCACCAGGAAACTCTGGGAGCTAGGGTAGAGCCATGTGTCTCAGAGTCATCACAGTCAAAGTGTGAAGAGTATTTATCTATCAGCTCCCGTCAGTTGTTTAGGGCTGATTCCAGAGAATATGCCATTAATTATTTGTCATCTCTGTCTCGGCCTTGCTCTCTGGGCAAAGCAGGTTATAAATGCTATAATAAACTCTCGGTCAAAAAGACACAGATGTTAGGCCTTCACAGAATTCCCAGAACACTTTCCACAACACAGAATTCCTACAAAAATATCTGCAGCCACACCCATTCTTACCTCTTCCTCTACAATATCACACCAGGATCCAGCTCCCATCCTGTTCATGGTTAACACATTCACCTGTGTTTTGGGATCCTGCAATGACTACAACTACAGTTGGCCCATGAACAACACGGGGATTAAGGGCACCGACCCTCCACTCAGTTGAAAACCCACATATAATTTGTAATCCGCCCTCCATATTTGTGGTTCCACATCCTCATATTCAACCAATCTCAGATCATGTAGTACTATCAAAAAAAAATCTGAATGTAAGTGGACCCACACAGTTCAAACCCATGTTGTTCAAGGTTCAACTGTACTATAGTTTTTTTCTTGCCCAGAATGATTTCCCTCTTCCTTCTCGTGGTTCCTTCGGAGAACATTTCCTCACAACTCTGAGTTTCCCAGTTGTATGAACTGATACGTTTCCTTTTTTTCCTTGAACTAGTTTGAGTTGTATTTCTCTCGCATACAACTCAAAAGGCACTATTACAGGCCTATGACCTTCATTAAAATATATTCATTTAACAAATCTTTATTGAATGTCTACTATGCATCCACTCTGTATCAGATAGGGATTCTGATTCCAAGGAACTCACAATCTGGTGATAGAGACAGAAGAGGATGTAAGTAATTCCCATAGTGTGATAAATGATCTGAGAGGAGCATCTCCAGCAATTATCCCATCTTTCCAGTTTCTTCAATTTCTCCCTCTCCATAATCCCCACTCCCTCTTCACATATTCTCTTATCTCTATACCTCTTATAAGACTCCTTAACATTACATCCTCCCTCTAGTTAATGCCATATATCTTCAGACAAGCTTTTAAGAAGAGTAAGCTATTCATACTGTCTCCAGACTATTTCCCACCCAGACCTCAATATACTGCAATCTGGCTGAAATCTATTAAATTTACTATTAATAAAACAAAAGACCTCCTAAATGAAAAATCCAGTGGATACTTCAGTCTTCATCTGTGATACTTAACACTGAGGCTCTTGGGTAATCTTTCTCAAAGCATTCTCCTAAGGCTGATTTCCAAAATACCACACTCCTGACCTTTCTGAAATGTTTTTCTCGGTCTTTTTTTGAGGGTCCTCTTCCTCAGCCAAACCCTGATGTGATGGGGTCCATTAGGGAATACTATTCCCCATCCTTTTCTATTTTAATATTTCCTCTCTGGTTAACCTCCTTTATGCCCATGAATTAAATTTCCATTTTTCTGAGGACAGCTCTGAAATTTGATGGTGGTCCTCTCAGGTTTCCACTGTTCTTATATATACCTCCATTAAATCAGCTATCATATGGTATTCTAATTATCAACATGCCATCTCCCATTAGAATGTCAGTTTCCTGAAGTCAGTGTGACAGGCACAGAGTATATGCTTAATAAATATTCATGTAAATTGCTGAATAATTCTTTCATTTCCTGAAGCCTGTCAGATAATCTGCAGTATATCCCACAAATACACTATAAAACAAATTTCAGATATATGATCCATAAATTTCTCACCTTGTATTTTCTTTGTGTCCTCACTTTCCATGCTTGTCTGCATTCTTTTACCTTATGTTTCATCTATAAGATAAAGGTATTTTCTCAATTTAAATCAATTTTGAGAATTCCAGAATTATATATGCAAAGGGGTAGGAAAACAATAGTTTTCTCAAACCAGAAGAGCAAAGATTGAATCTGAAACTTATTAGGTGTGTGGTATTAGGTATGCTTAAGTTCTCTAAGGCTCAGTTTCCTCATCTGTAAAATATAAATTTCCAACTTCATAGAGTTGTTACAAGAATTAAATTTGAAAACATACATAAATGCACCTCGCACTCAAGTACTACAGGCATTCAACACATTTTATTAAACAAACACAGGAATGATTGGTTGACTGAATCTAGTTGCTCCACTTCTGGTTCTCCTTCCTTATTTTCTTTTCTGTAAATTTTTATCCCATGATTTCAGATTGGGCACTCCTCCATGAACCAGAGGTTTAAAACACAAATATGCACACACTCTTTAGATGTGCATTTCTCTTCACAAGCTTAGCTTAATACTAAAATTTTTTCTAACAACTCATGGCTATTTTCAAGCTTAAACCTCTGTTTATATTCATTAGATGAATTTTAAAAATAACTGGCAACCCTAATACGGCCTCTCACATTCTTTAAAATGCTAAACTGATTTTTTAGAAAAATACATCAGAGTCCAATTAATTTCTTAGAGCTATAATTCAGGACTCACAGAACTCTAAAATTCTTATTTACTAAAGCACTGGGTGGTTAAAGAGAGATCGTTAATTATCCTTTCTTTCATTTTAACTCTCAAACTGAAAATTCCCAAACAAAAAATTTAATGATAAATATGAGAATCTTTTATAAAGTAATATACAAATATTTACTAGTTTTGTCATTTTTTTAACCTAAATATTCCATTTAAAAAGGAATGGGTAAGTACATCATAGTATATCCACAGGACAGGATATTGTTACAAGAATATTGACATTTACTTGAAATGTTTGACAGTATGGAAAAATGCTTATGTTACAATGTAATCAAGGGCTTCCCTGGTGGCGCAGCGGTTGGGAGTCCGCCTGCTGATGCGGGGGACGCGGGTTCGTGCCCCGGTCCGGGAGGATCCCACATTACGCGAAGCGGGTAGGTCCGTGAGCCATGGCCGCTGAGCCTGCGCGTCCGGAGCCTGTGCTCCGCAACGGGAGAGGCCACAACAGTGAGAGGCCTGTGTACCACCAAAAAAAAAAAAAACAAAAAAACAAAAACAAAAAAACAATGTAATCGAAAGAGCAAGACTCAAAATTTTATCTACAGTATGACCCCAATTATGTAGAGGCAAACATAAAATAAAACTAGATGGAAAAGAGCAACATATTAACACTTGTTGTCTTTAGCTGGTGGTGTTTTATTTCACTGTTTTTCATTTTTCACAAGTTTTATAATAGAAGCTTCTAATGTTCAGCAAGCCCAATGATAGACCAGGCTCTATAAACCCCTATAAACCTTATAAATACTATCTTTTTAGTCTTTACACTAACCCTACAAGGGAGCTATAAGGATAAAGATAGATGAGGAGAAAGTAAACAATTTGCTCAAGTTCAAACAGCTAGTAAGTGCCAGAGCTAGAATGGGAACCAAGAAAATCTGAGGCAAGGGCTACACTCTTATCTTGTTATACTGCCTCCTACATATAATTTGGAGACATATTATAAACAGACATACTATATGTCTGTTTCATTTATACTATATATAAATGAAAATTTACAGGAAAATTTACATCCTTTTTTAAAGGTTGCATTATCTTTGAGCAAATGGGTTAGGATTTGGAAAAAGACTAGATTAAAAAACAGCCTGTTAAAAAAAAAAGACGTATCACACATGGAGGTTTTTGCTTTGTGATGGAGTTTAATTTTAATTAGTCAATCTATTCTGCTTTTTAATATAATTTTCATATTTAAAGAGGGATATGTTTTAAATTGAAGCTGACAACACAAACTACCTTCTGTTCCCCTTTGTCTGTCTTTCTTATACTGTTTTCTAATAAATGGTTACTTTGCACAGTAAAATAAGATAAAGTTTGCCAAATATCTAGTAGCATTAATACAAGTCATCTATTTACCTGCTACATGCTTAAAAACATCCACAGCAAAGGACAAGTTATGACTTCTAAGGGAGGGATAACTATAAAATTATATTTAAAAGTATAAAATATAGTATAATCCCAAGAACAAAATCATCTGCTCAATAAAACATATTATTAAGTATTTTCAGTAACTTAGTGAATAGATGCAGACTGCCATGAACAAGATTTCAGAATTATTTACTGTATTCTCACAGGGGGAAAAAGGGATTTTTTTTCCAGGTAACAGGAAGAAACTATCCTACTTACAGTTTGCGCTCAATCAATTCCCCAAAACACTACTGTTAAATTCAAATTTAAGCAAGAAAATGAGCTGAACATTTCCTCTTCTACGTGGCCTAGAAAATGTTAACATGAAAAGCTTTTTGAAATCTAAATAGCACCCTCAAAATATCTGAAAGATAAATGACATCTTTCTGTGCATAAGGCTGGCAGGGCTGAAAATCCCACCATATCTGCCACCACTAAGTTGTTGACAGTGGATCCCCAGCTTGGGCTCATACCAAGTGGAAACTTTCCCCTAAAGTAGGAGAGGCAAGGGAGAAACGGCCAAGATGCAAGTAATGTAACGTAAACTTTCTGTTACAATAGTTTAGATTGAGAGAAAACAGTCGATCAGGTCCAGAAACAGGCTGAGGGTACCAGGAGCCATTTCACTACAACATCAACACTCCCGGCCTCAGGAGACTGGAGCAGCCGTTCCGCATTCATCCTCATCACCTCATCCCAGTTTCCACAGGTAACCGACAGACATCTTTCCCGGGAGAGAAGACTAACTCCACCCTGTTTCGTCCATTTGCGCTCATTAACACCACGACCTGGCTCACCTAAAGAGCTGGAGGAAGTCCTTTTGAAGAGCACAGGTGGTCCCTCGGGCCCTTCCCTCTTAGACCAGGGTTCTCCAACTCCTGCAGGGACGTGGCCACACGTTAGCGACCCGAGACTGGCTCCACCACGGGCGATTCACCGGCAGGGCATCGGGTGGGTCTGAATGTCCGCCCCGTTAACGTGCCCTCCCCCTCAGGTGATGCGGAACACAGGTTCCCACCCCCCGATCTGAGAAACAACTGTCCCAGCAGCGCCCACCCCCTTCATACATCAGAGCCACCTAGGGAGGCGCCCGAGAATTCTGAAGTACAATCGGCCAGGCTCTAGCCGCCTAAGTGGTACGTGACAATTCTCTTTTTCCCTGTGCGGGCCTCAGCCCGGGGCAACCGCCTCCTCAGAAAGGCCTCATCCCGCCTCATCGCCCCATCCCCTCATGTGGGTCGGTTAAGAAGGTTAGAGCGGGGCGTTCTGCATCCCAGACCTTCCACAGGAGGCGACGGGCGGGTTCCGAGGCGGGGCTGAGGCAGGACCCAAACGCGCAGGGAGTGGAGGCCGTGGCCTTTACCCTTAAGCCGCAGCGCCCTGGGATTCGCCCTTTCTCCCTCGCCGCCCGCCTAGCACGACGCCCGACCTGGTTTCCCGCCGAGAATACCCGGCGCACTTCGGTGGGGCGGGACTTCCGGCCGCACCGCCCCCACGCCGAGTCTCTCGCCGGCCACTGCTCACCCACATTCCAAAGGGCAGCGGATAGCAAGTGTGCGCCTGTTTAAGTAGTGGAAAGTCGCAATATGAAGGGGAAATCCTCTAATCTCACTGCTCCCTGTGTAAAGGGCTTTCTTTGCTCAGAGGGGCGTTCGCCCGAAGGAGTTAGGAGAACGGGCTCTGGGGTCGCTGAGGCCGGCGTCGTGGCCTCGGGCAGGTGTGCGCAGGCGTGGGGAGGAGGCCGTCTGAACCCCAAGCACTGCCATCATTAATCTTTTACAACCTTCCCTCCTCTTTGTATCCTGTTCTTGTTTTCTGATAAAACTATACATCTGAAATATTTGTCTTTTTAAAGTTGTATTAAAAATAATTTTTTTAAATTTATTTTTATTTTTGGCCGTGTGCGGGCTCTCTCTAGTTGTGGCTACTCTTCGTTGCGGTGCGTGGGCTTCTCACTGCAGTGGCTTCTCTTGTTGCAGAGTGCGGGTTCTAGGCGCATAGGCTTCAGAAGTTGTGGCACATGGGCTTAGTAGTTGTGGCTTGCGGGCTCTAGAGCACAGGCTCAGTAGCTTGTGGCACACGGGCTTAGTTGCTCTGCAGCATGTGGGATCTTCCTGGACCAGGGCTCGAACCCGTGTCCCCTTCATTGGCAGGTGGATTCTTAACCACTGTGCCACCAGGGAAGCCCCTTTTATTTTTTTAACATCTTTATTGGAGTATAATTGCTTTACATTGTTGTTAGTTGCTGCTGTAAAAGTGAATCAGCTATATGTATACACATATCCCCATATCCCCTCCCTCTTGCATCTCCCTCCCACCCTCCCTATCCTATCCCTTTAGGTGCACACAAAGCACCAGCTGATCTCCCTGTGCTATGCAGCTGCTTCCCACTAGCTATCTATTTTAAATTTGGTATTGTATATATGTCTATGACACTCTCACTTCCTCCCAGCTTACCCTTCCCCCTCCCCGTGTCCTCAAGTCCATTCTCTACATCTGCATCTTTATTCCTGTCCTGCCCCTAGGTTCTTCAGAACCTTTTTTTTTTTTTAAGGTTCCGTATTTACGTGTTAGCATACAGTATTTGTTTCTCTTTCTGACTTACTTTACTCTGTATGACAGTCTCTAGGTCTATCCACCTCACTACAAACAACAATTTCATTTCTTTTTATGGCTGAGTAATATTCCATTTTATATATGTGCCACATCTTCTTTATCCATTCATCTGTTGATAGACACTTTGGTTGCTTCCATGTCCTGGGGGGAAGCCCCTTTTAAATTGTATTTTAACAAACAGTGACGGTATTAAGATGTCCACAGCTAAAATCTGCACGTGCCTTAAATTCATTAAGATTATAAGAAAAAATATTTTAAGCTATTTCTAATGTAACACAAGACCTTTTTTTAAAATTTTAAAATTTATTTTTGGCTGCATTGGGTCTTCATTGCTGTCTGTGGGCTTTTCTCTGGTTGTGGTGAGCAGGGGCTACTCTTCGTTGCGGTGTGCGGGCTGTGCGGGCTTCTCATTGCGGTGGCTTCTCTTGTTGCGGAGCACAGGCTCTAGGCGCGTGGGCTTCAGTAGTTGTGGCACACAGGCTCAGTAGTTGTCGCTCACAAGCTCTAGAGTGCAGGCTCAGTAGTTGTGGCGCACGGGCTTAGTTGCTCCACGGCATGTGGGATCTTCCTGGACCAGGGATCGAACCCATGTCCACTGCACCACCAGGGAAGTCCATACAAGACATTTCTATGTTAAGTAACTTTGAAATAGCAAGCCAGAAATAATGAGCTCAGTTAGAAATGGATAGCTTCTGTTCTCTGAGAAAACCGTTTCCTTCCTCCCTCCACCTCAGCTCCCCAAAGAACAAGACTACATTATTACAAGTGAGAAAAATGTTTATTAAGGAAACAACTTAACAGTTCTCCCTTAGCAGAACTTTACAGACTGGAGCACAACCTGAAGGCAATTACAGTTTCAATCATTAACACACTATAGGGTACTTATTCTACAACTGGAAAGTTGCTGAAGTTTGTGACATGCCACTATAAATGTAAGTATTATTAAAAATTACAAATTGTTTGGTGATTACTTTGATAACCTCTTGAGCAGCAGCTCCTGCAAGGAAAAAGGAGAAAAGCAAATCTTTGAAAAAGGTAAATTTCAAGAGTTCTATAAAAATATTCAATTCTGTACAGAAAACCTTTCCTTTCCAAAACCAAAGACGTTTAAAAGTAATCCAAAACAGACATAACTTACTGAGTCATATCAAAACAAAGGACTACAATTTTTTATAACTATGTTATTAAAGGAAATAAAAATTTTGTTATATACATTCACACCCTGGCATATTATGCCACAGTTTAAAAGAAGTATTTTTAATTATGGTAGTTTAAAAAGACTGGCAAAATATATTAAGCAAGAAAAAGTCAAAACAATAGTATAGATGACTGCACTTTTTTTAAAGGCTAAATATAGGCAGAAAGGATTCTCAAAGGATACCCTTCTGTTGCATTTGAATTTTACCCTATGCATGTTTTATCATAAAAAGGGGGGGGTTCCCTGGTGGCACAGTGGTTGAGAGTCCGCCTGCCGATGCAGGGGACGTGGGTTCGTGCCCCGGTCCGGGAGGATCCCGCATGCTGTGGAGTGGCTGGGCCCGTGAGCCATGGCCACTGGGCCTGTGCATCCAGGGCCTGTGCTCCGCAACGGGAGAGGCCACAACAGTGAGAGGCCCGCGTACCGCAAAAAAAAAAAAAAAAAAGAGGGGATAAAGGGGCTTCCCTGGTTGTACAGTGGTTAAGAATCTGCCTGCCTGCCAAAGCAGGGGACACGGGTTTGAGCCCTGGTCCAGGAAGATCTCACATGCCACGGAGCAACGAAGCCCGTGTGCCACGACTACTGAGCCTGCGCTCCAGAGCCCGCGAGCCACACTCCAGAAGCCCGGGCGCCTAGAGCCCGTGCTCTGCAACAGGAGAAGCCACCACAATGAGAAGCCCGCACACCACAACTAGAGAAAGCCCGCGTTCAGCAACAAAGACCCAATGCAGCCAAAAATAAATAAATAAATATTTTTAAAAAGGGAGGGTAAAGGAATATCTGTAATTTGGAAAGGATCTATATTAGATACCCAGACTGCTATACTCAGTAACAGTCTGAGTATATAGTAACAGTAACAAGTTTTAAAGTTACTATTCAAAACAAAACAACAGAAAAAAAAAAAAAACTACCAAGAAGACAATTTTTCATCTTTTATAATCTGAAGCTTCCGCTTTCACATTCACTGATTCAATAAAATTTGAGACTCTACTGTGTACCAGATACTGTCCTAGGCACTAAGGATACAGCAGGGAACAAAAGACAAAAATCCTTATCCTCATGGATCTTACTTTTCAGTAGTGAGGGAGAGAGAATTTACAAATAAGTAAAACGTCAAGTGACTAAGTGCTAAGGAGAAAAAGCAAGGAAGGGGGATATGATGCAAGAGGAGGGACTGTTTTAAATGAATCAGGGATGGCCTCACAGGGAAGATAATATTTTAAAAAAGACCTGAAAGAAATGACTTGTGCAGAATGATTATAGAATGCACATGTTATAGACCGAATGCATGTCCCCAAAAATTCATATGTTAAAGCCTTAACCCCCAATGTTACCATATTTGGCGATGGAGTTGAAGTCTTTGGGAGGTAATTAGGTAATTGAGGTCATGGGGGTGGGGCCCTCATGATGGGATTAGTATACTTATAAGAAGAGACACCAGAGAGCCTCCTCACCTTCCTGCACAAAGAAGAGGTTATGGCACACAGCAAGATTGTGACTGCCTACAAGCCACAAAGAGAGGCCTCACCAGAAACCAACTATGCTGGCCCTGACCTCAAACTTCCAGGCTCCAAGGAGTTTTATTTAAGAGATGGTATTGGTGAGTTGGGTCCTGAAGAACAGGTAGATTTTAGACATGCAGGCAACAGGGAGACTTAAGGCAAATGGGCCCAGATTGGGGTAGAGATTCAAGGAGCGGGAAATCAAAGGGCATGTCTAGGGGAAAAGCAAGTAACTTGAAAAAACCAAGGCCAGAAAGGCTGGGTAAAACCAGAACACAGAAATTTTTTTTTTTTTTTTTTTGTGGTACGCGGGCCTCTCACTGTTGTGGCCTCTCCCGTTGCGGGGCACAGGCTCCGGACGCGTAGGCTCAGCAGCCATGGCTCACGGGCCCAACCGCTCCACGGCATGTGGGATCTTCCGGGAACAGGGCACGAACCCGTGTCCCCTGCATTGGCAGGCAGACTCTCAACCACTGCGCCACCAGGGAAGCCCAACACAGAATGTTTTAAATGTCAAATGAAAGACTCTGGATTTATTTTCCGAGGACTACTGTAGTGTATATGTGTGTACTGCCAGGTGAGAGGGTTAAGTGAGAGACACAATCAGAGCTATGCTTTAGAAAGATTAATTACTCTTCAGGAGTTTAAAATGGACAGCAGTGGGAGAGATGGAAAGCAGGGAGACCAGTTTGGGGGGTACCAAAATAATCTAAACTCAATATTAACATTGTGCTTCACTGACCTCCCTAGTTAAAACAGCTGGGAAAACAAAACTTCATAACTGTACTATATAACAACAGGTGACAGTCTTCTCATCTCTGGAACTCACCCCCTAAGAATGCAGCAATGGTGTGTGGTTCAGCAGCTCCGTATCGGCAACTACAGGAGAGGATGGAGACATGAACATAGATTAGCCTTATGACAGGACAGTATTGTCTCTTGCATTCCCTAAAAAAATACTCACAATTCATGGACATAATCATCTTTCACTATTATGGATAATCCATATTCCTGAAGGAAGCCAGTGAGACAAGACTTCAACTTGCCTATATCTTCTTCAACTTGATAGTTAGATACCCCTAAAATATATATATGCAAATTAATTTTCATTAAAATAAATATGTGACTCAAAATTATTGGCTATCTCCTTTATTTAATCCAGTTTTAGGTATTCTAGTCAAAACATTAAGGTGTAAAACTGAATTAAGAACAAAAATAATGGAAAGTATGAGACAAATATTTGCAGCTATCACAAACCTGTAACAATCAAAGAAACCGTCTAAAATCTATTAAAAATTTGAGTTTGACAAATCTGCTTTGTTCAGTGCTCCTTACCCAGTATCTAGAAGAGTATCTGACACGTAGTGGTGCTCAGTAATTATTTGATAGAACTGAATGAATGAGAAAGTAATGTCCTATTTATACCCTTTATAAAACTTATAGCGTTTATTACCCATTTCCAGGAGACTAAATGACATATATAAAACTATAATAATAGGTAACACAGAGCATTAATAGATGCTGGACATTGTTCTAAACACCATCTAAAATATTAATTCATTTAATCCTTACAGCAACCCTATGAAGTAGGCACTATTATTATCTTCATTTTACAGATAAGGAAACTGAGGCACAGACAGATTAAGTTATGTGCCCGAGTTACTTAGCTCATAAGTAGCAAAACTGTGATATGAGCCCAGGCAGTTCTTAATGATGAAACTATTTTGTCTCCAAAGGTAAGCTATTATTATTATTACTACTGGAAGGAAAAATGTAATTGCCATAATATCCAGGTATTACTAAAACCCTCTAGTTTATTTTATTTTTTAACCCCTCTAGTTTAAAAACTATCATTGGGACTTCCCTGGTGGCGCAGTGGTTAAGAATCCACCTGCCAATGCAGGAGACACAGGTTTGAGCCCTGGTCTGGGAAGATCCCACATGCCGCGGAGCAACTAAGCCACAACTACTGAGCCTGCGCTCTAGAGCCTGCGCTCTAGAGCCTAGAGCCTGCGAGCCACAACTACTAAGACCGCATGCCACAACTACTGAAGCCTGCACACCTAGAGCCTGTGCTCTGCAACAAGAGAAGCCACCACAACGGGAAGCCCGCACACCGCAATGAAGAGTAGCCCCCACTTGCCGCAACTAGAGAAAGCCCATGTGCAGTAACGAAGACCCAATGCAGCCAAAAATAAAAATTAATTAATAAAAAAAAAACCTATCATCACTCCTTCTCAAAATAGTAGCATCTACCCTTTACTGAGTACTTAAAAAAAGCTAAGCAGTATGTTAAGTGATTTTCATACATCACGTATCTAACCCTTACAATCTAATAGAGTAGTTGTTATTATCACCTTTCCATACTGAGAGAACTGAGACTTGGAGGGAAATAGTGACTCACCCAAGATCAAGAGATAATAAGTGATAGATAGAACTTGGATTTGGACCTAGGTTTAACTCCAAAGCCTATGCTCTATGTAATAGCTAATCTCCCATGATGGCTCCCCAATGAACACCTCTTCGTGCCCTTGTGTGGTCCCCCTTCTGCTCTTAATCTAATGTGACCCTGTGAAGCCAACAGAACATGACAAAAGTGATGCTGTGACTTCCAAGGCCAAGTCATAAAAAGCCTTGTACCTTCCACCTGGGTCTTTTGGAATGTTAACTCTGGGGAAGGCAGCCACTATGTAAGAAATCTAGGACTCCCATGCTAAAAGGAAGCCCCAAGTAGCCATGTGGAGACAGAGGCCTGACCAGCACCCGCCCGCTCCCCCCACAGCAGTTCCGGATATCCCAACTAAAGTGCCACACAGGTGAGTGAGCATGTCTTCTTGGATGACTCCAGCCCCAGGCGTCATGCAACTCCATGAGATCCCCTTCCCCCAGTGAGAACTGCCTAACCGAGCCCAGCCCATACAAAGCAATGAGACAGAAAAATCGATTGTTTTAAACTACTAAATTTGGGGATGGTTGGTTATGCAAGAGATAACCAAAAATACATTCTAAGCAAACAATACAAATAAAGCAATACATATTTGGTGTTTATTCCTTTTCCTTTTCTGGTAAGCTTGCTCATTAAGATTATAACTCAGTGGGTATACTACATCAGTTGGGACAACAGGTTTTATGACACACCCAGAATGTGCTGCTATGCAATAATCCTGCACAATTAAAATTACAATCTTAATAAAGATATCCTGGGCAACTGAAGACCTTTGAGCATATGCCAATTCCCCAATTAACAGATAACAAAAAATAGATACTGAGCAAAGAAACATCTTCAGAGTTCTGAGCTCAGAAATCACAGGCATACTTCTTGTGGCTTTCTCATTCCACTAAATCAAACTCAGTGTGAGTCTTAGAAGTAAACTGTACAAACTGACAGGAAAAAATTTTATCCTATATGCAATCAACCAACAGTCCCCTGTGTTGAATCAAACACTACTTGCAACTGGTTACACTTAAAAACCAAATGGTATTTCCTCACTGAGACGAACCAGGTGTAAATTGTTTACAGTGTGACTTCAAGCATCACTACTGCAAACACCCCAAGAATCCTTTAAGATTTCATTCTATTTAAGTATTTATTTAAGATTTTATTGGGGACTTCCCTGGTGGCGCAGTGGTTAAGAATCTGCCTGCCAATGCAGGGGTCATGGGTTCGAGCCCTGGTCCGGGGAGATCCCACATGCTGCGGAGCAACTAAGCCCATATGCCACAACTACTGAGCCATGTGCCACAACTACTGAAACTTGCATGCCTAGAGCCTGTGCTCTGCAACACAGACAAGCCACTGCAATGAGAAGCCTGCACACCGCAAGAAAAGTAGCCCCCACTCACTGCAACTAGAGAAAGCCTGCGCGCAGCAACAAAGACCCAACGCAGACATAAATAAATTAATTAATTTAAAAAAAAAAGATTTTATTGGGAATTCCCTGGTGGTCCAGTGGTTAGGACTTGGAGCTTTCACTGCTGTGGCCTGGGTTCAATCCCTGGTCAGGGAACTAAGATCCCACAAGCCATGCTGTGCAGCCAAAAAACAAGATTTTATTGTATTTGATAATTTGATTGCTATTCTTACCTGGATATCTACCATGTTGTTTATGAAATCTATCAACAGCCCGTAACATTAAGTATAATACTATCTCATTATCTGGATTGTCCATGCTGGAAACTGAAAGGAAAAAAATTTCAGTATAATTTGTGTAATTCATGACATAAAAATAAGGAAGGACTGAATTTACTATATACTCAAAAAGTTTCAGAATACAAGGCAATTCTATCATAAAATTTAGTGACAATAAAATAGAAAATGATAAATAACTATAAAATAAAGGGAGCTACGTTACTGAGATAAAATCCAAAGGTCTTATAGACTATTAGCTATGGTCACATAACCTCTACTATGGTAGTAGTATGCTGACTTTAGCTCTTCTACATATCACACAACTTACTCAGTGACCTAAATAGGATTTTATGTATGTATATATTAAGTTTTATATTTGAAATTATGACTTCTTAGATAGGTTTATAGAATAAAATTTAGAGTATAAATATTTATATTATCCTTTATGTTATCACCATACACTCTACTATACATTCTGTTATTACACAAAATATTTATATCCTTAGAATTAATAACCTAGCATCAAAAGGTTATTACTGGGGCTTCCCTGGTGGCGCAGTGGTCGAGAGTCTGCCTGCCAATGCAGGGGACACGGGTTCGAGCCCTGGTCTGGGAGGATCCCACATGCCGTGGAGCAACTGGGCCCGTGAGCCACAACTACTGAGCCTGCGCGTCTGGAGCCTGTGCTCCGCAACGAGAGGCCGCGACAGTGAGAGGCCCGCGCACCGCGATGAAGACTGGCCCCCCCCTCGCTGCAACTAGAGAAAGCCCTAGCACAGAAACGAAGACCCAACACAGCCATAAATAAATAAATAGATAAATTTTAAAAAGAAAAAACATCACTTTAAAAAAAAAAAGGTTCTTACTTACTAATTTCATCCTTGTTAACTGTATGCAAGCCATATTCTTCAGCTAAGGATCGACATCTCACCACTCGAAGAAATGCAGAATTGCTGCCTGAACACAGAAAAGACATTATGGAAGTAAATGGTTAAGATACATGACTATCCCAATTAAGAAGAGGAAATTCTGTGTATCCTCTTTACAGACATGGAAGTATGAAGAAAAGGTTCTAATAGTTAGCAGAGATGGCACCAGAACACAAGTTATCTTAAATTCATGTCCTTGGCATTACAACCAGTTCAGCACTGACTACATAGGTGATGGCACTTCTCTGAGCCTCAGTTTTCACTTGTAAAATGGAGATACATTGTTTACTTTTGAGCTGTTCTGTGGATCAAAAGTGTAACTGTGTACAGTATGTACCAAGCAGAATGCCTGATAGGGCTCAATGAATAGTAGTTTTTATCATTATTATGGACAAGCAGTACTGAAGGAGAGTGTTATACATACTGTGCTCTGAGAATATGTAAGGCTTTAAAAAAATTTAAAAAAAAGCAAAAAACTTTGTATTATGGAAATTTTCAAACATATTCCAATAGAGACCAGAATAATAAACTCCCAAATACCCAACACATCCAGCTTTTAATCTGGTATCATATAATCTAGTAGCACAAACACTAATGCATAAACACAGTGTAAGATTAGTAGTGGAACAAAACATTGAAACTAAGCCTAAACAAACATGTTGAAGAGTCTTAAAATGAATAATTTGGATAAATAATTTTAAGGATGGGTAACATACAAAATGTAGACTTTTGCAGAAACCAGGGGTCATAGCTACAGGGAAAAATCCTCAGATGGCATGTAAAGCAGATTTTATTACTCTTAAACTAACTCTTAAATTCTCTGGGCCTACTCAGGAGTTATTGAGAAGACCCCAGGAGCCTAGCCACTCTGAAACTAGATGGCAAAATTCTTAATTCTATCACAGTCATTTAACACTGATCGAAGTTAGTATTTAAACCAATACTCTCAATGTACATGTGACTCAAGACTTCACACCCAAAGCCTTCAGATAAAACTTTCCCAAGTTATTTAAAATGAGTAAGCTGAGGGGCTTCTCTGGTGGCGCAGTGGTTGAGAGTCCGCCTGCCGATGCAGGGGACGCGGGTTTGTGCCCCAGCTTGGGAGGATCCCACATGCCGCGGAGCGGCTGGGCCCGTGAGCCATGGCCGCTGAGCCTGCGCGTCCGGAGCCTGTACTCCGCAGCGGGAGAGGCCACAAGAGTGAGAGACCCGCTTACCGCAAAAAAAAAAAAAAAAAAAAAAAAATGAGTAAGCTGAAAATAATTGTCTTACTGATAATTTTCAATTAATTGATCTTCATGTCTTTTTAGCATTAGATAAATATGCTCTACCTCTGACCAGTCTTAGAACACCCTCTCCATTTATTATGAGAAAAAAAAACCTTACCCAATAATTACCTATGTCAATACCACTGAGACCATGGAAAATTTTTAATTTCAACCATTTAAAATTGCTGGGAACATTTCCCATGGCACATTTTTATCAAACGAAATAAGGAAATTAAGTCAAGGTGACTTACAGAGTAATTTTAATTCTTTCTCTGAAATGGACTCTGGTGCCTGTAAAGAGATAAATGCAGATTTTGCTCCAGTATAAAAGCAGATTAACAGAGGGTGCAGCACAAAGCCCATCACTATGACAGGCCTTCTCATTAGCAGGCAAGTGAGGACACCTCTAAAGAAGCTTTGAGCCAGTGCCACGCCTTCTCTCTAAGCCTTTTCTGGCTGGAGTTACATGATGCAATCAGGCCTATATGGAGCTGTACTGTCCATCAAAGGCAGTGTGCCCGGCAGCTTACCTGGCCTATAGACTGAAGCAATTTGGCAACGTGATTACCCACAGCAGCAGCATCTTTCTTTGCTTTTTCACGGTAACTGGAAAAGAACAACAAAAAGCTACTATTAACGAATATTTAAATTACCAAATTTGGGGACTTCCCTGGTGGCACAGTGTTTAAGAATCTGCCTGCCAGTGCAGGGGACACGGGTTCGAGCCCTGGGCCGGGAAGATCCCACATGCCGCGGAGCAACTAAGCCCATGTGCCACAACTACTGAGCCCACGTGCCACAACTACTGAAGCCCGCGTGCCTAGAGCCCATGCTCTGCAACAAGAGAAGCCATGGCAATGAGAAAACCGTGCACCGCAACGAAGAGTAGCCCCCACTCGGCACAACTGGAGAAAGCCCGTGTGCAGCAACAAAGACCCAACGCAGCCAAATATAAATAAATAAATAAATAATTACCAAATCTAAATCTCACCATGAATCAAACAAAAAATGTCTTTCCCTTTCATGAAAAAATACTGATCTGAAAACACATCAAATGTGACAATGCCATGGAAATTCTACCAGCACCTGTTAGTGGTTGGTGATGGATTCTTGGACTGCACTAATAACCTAGGCTCCCTCAATACTAACTTAAAAACTGCCCTTCTAGAGAGATCCATGATCCATGCTTCTCTGACAGAGGACCTAACAAAATATGTTGCAAAAGAACACAATCTCCTTGAAGTCAAGTCCAAGGAAAGTTAAATACTTCAAAACTGTCCATCTATAAATTCATGTAAAACTTTTCTTTAAGTCTATTTACACTTTCACCCTCTAGAGACAATCAGTGTTAAGCTGACTACCTCTGATGTGAGGTCATAATTCTTTTGTCCTCAACTGACTTTTCCCAAGTTTTAGGTAGTTGAACTTTTAGGCTAGGGCAATAAAGATGTGTTAGAGAATGACTGAGATGAAGCATACAATCTGTCTAGGCAACAGAGACCTTCTCTGTGTGTCATCATCTGGCCCCTGAAGAAACAAGGCCAGTGGCCCTGGATTCATCAGCACCATGCCCGAAGTACACAAGGGTAATATCCATTGAGACCTGTCCTTATGACAATCTACCTGGGTTCAGGCTAGTGATACCTGGATAGGTATCTATCTATAGTCATGAACTCTTTAAATTATGAAAATTAATGACAAAAAATTCATCAAAACTAAAGACTTCAAAGTTTTAAATTACAGATAAAAGAGAGTATAGGGCCATGGTTAAGAGTACAGAGGTGAGTTGCATAGATTCAAATCTTGGTTTTGCCATTTTCCAGCTGTCAGACCCTGAAAAAATTACCTCTACTATGTCTTAGTTTTCTCACCTGTAAAACTGGGACAATAATAGTATCTCTCTCATAGGGCTATTGTGAATATTAAATTAGTTAATACATTGAACAGTTGATAGCACAGAGTTAAGTGCTCAAATGTTAGGTTTTACCTTGAAATATGAAAAACAAAATCTGACCCTTCGGGGGTATGTGGGAACTCTATACTTTCTGCCCAATTTTGCTGTGAACTTAAAACTATTCTTAAAAATAAAACATGGGCTTCCCTGGTGGCGCAGTGGTTGAGAGTCTGCCTGCTGATGCAGGGGACACGGGTTCGTGCCCCGATCCGGGAAGATCCCACATGCCGTGGAGCGGCTGGGCCCGTGAGCCATGGCCGCTGGGCCTGCGCGTCCGGAGCCTATGCTCCGCAACGGGAGAGGCCACAACAGTGAGAGGCCCGTGTACCACAAAAAAATATATATATATTTTAAAAATCTGCCCCCTAAGTTTTTTAGCTTATTTTTATAAATTTAGTTTTGGCTGCATTGGGTCTTCGTTGTTGCACATGGGCTTTCTCTAGCTGTGGCGAGCGGGGGCTACTCTGTCGTGGTGTGCAGGCTTCTCATTGCAGTGGCTTCTCTTGTTGTGGAGCACGGGCTCTAGGCGTGCAGGCTTCCATAGCTGTGGTTCGCAGGCTCTAGAGCACAGGCTCAGTAGTTGTGGCACACGGGCTTAGTTACTCCGCGGCATGTGGAATCTTCCCGGACCAGGGATAGAACCTGTGTCCCCGCATTGGCAGGGGGATTCTTAACCACTATGCCCCTAGGGAAGTCCCTTAGATTATTTTTAAAGTGATAAGATTATAACAGGTTTCCATTTGATTTCTGATTTCTGGTAGACTGATAAAATATGTTCATCTCTAATATAAACAGATTGATTTTTCTACTACATAGTTTGAAAACAGGTGACTTACACATTTTGCAGTTTTATATATTTGCCTGAATCTGCAATCATATCAGGAATTGTGCCCCGAACAGGTAAATTTCCTTGACCCTCTTTGGCCACAAATTCCTTTAAGGCACGAGCTAAAATCCAAAATGTCGGAGTCTAAAAGAAGCAAAAAAAATTAATATTAAGTGACATCTGAATTTGACCCAAAGGTTAAGGTGGCATTATTTTTACTTTTTTTGTTATTGTTACCTGTTTGGTGATATTTATGCAGCGATCATCATTAAATATATCTTCAATACTGCTTGGGATCTAACAAAGGAACAGGAAACATTTACTTATACTAAGAATTAATATAAGTTCACTTTTATTTTCACTGCCCACTTTAACTTCCACTGCAATTTTCCAAACAAGTTCAAATACAAACTTAGACTTTTATTCAGAATCACCACCAGATGGAGATTTATTGGCGAAAGAGCGAATGGAAGAAAGTCCCCTCCTGCCCACTGCTGTTAGCATTAAAGACTGACCTATTCTCTTACATCATAAATAGAGTAAAGAAGGAGCCTAAGTAAATCTTTTTATAGTCATATTTGAAGACAGAACAAAGATAACAGACATTAATACCAAGCTAGATTTGTAGTCCTTCATGTTTTTCCATCTTGTCAAAAATCTGAAACCTTTACACCCTAATTAGTGACTGCTGAAAGAGACAACCACTCTGACAGAAATGAGGTAGTTAAATTAAGGACGTTTAATGCTAGCAAGAACATCATACATCAATAAAAACTATAGAAATCTTAGGCTTTGATTCTACTGTTGTGTGGAAAAAAGAACTTTCTTACTGGTAATTCCTAACTGCTCTCTCTGCTTCCACTCCAAGTCCCCTACAGTCTTTTGACCTCACAAGAGCCAGAATAATTTTTTTAGAAATATAAATCAGGTCACTCCATTCCCCGGCTCAAAACACTTTAGTGGCCTGCAGTGCCTTTATGATCAGGCCCTTTCTGCCTCTCCAAACTTAAATCCCTCCCACCTCTTTCCCCCTTGTTTACTTCATTCCAATCACAGTGGCTTTCAAACTGATCCTTGAACAAATGCCAAGCATCATCCCACTTCTGGGCCTTTGCACATGTGCTTCCTTGGCCTGAAAAGTTCTTCTTCTAGACCTCTGCATGACACTTCACTTAGGCTTCTGCTTAAACACATCTCTTTGAGAGTCTCCCTGGCCCCTCCTGATCCCAGACCTCCTCTCCATCATGCTCTACCCCTTTGTTCTACTCTTATTTTGTTCACAGCACCTGGTACGTTTGTCTGTTTGCTTAGTTCACTGTCCCCCAACCATGAGAACCTTGTTTTTTTTAATTGGAGTAAATTTTACATTCAGCAAAACGTACAAATCTTTTTTGTTTCTTTGGGGTTTTTTCTTTTTTTTTTTTTTTTTTTTTGTGGTACGCGGGCCTCACTGTTGTGGCCTCTCCCGTTGCGGAGCACAGGCTCTGGACACGCAGGCTCGGCAGCCATGGCTCACGGGCCCAGCCGCTCCACGGTATGTGGGATCTTCCCGGACCGGGGCACGAACCCATGTCCCCTGCATCGGCAGGCGGATGCTCAACCACTGCGTCACCAGGGAAGCCCCAAATGTACAAATCTTAAATGTACAATTCAATGATTTTTGATAACTATATACATACTTCTAACCATCACCCCAACTGAGACACAGAAAATTTTCATCACCCCAGAAAACTGTGTGATTCACAGGGCACACACTTTTAATCACTCAGCAACACTACCTCACTGTCTCCAAAAAGTACGTAATGACACCTTGAGTGCTTTCCTAACTTGAAAGGTAGCATTTTTTTCCTGTTTTAAATTATAAGAAAATTCTGGGAATTCCCTGGTGGTCCAGTGGTTAGGACTCCACACTGCTAACTGTTAGGCCCTCACTGCTGAGGGCCCGGGTTCAATCCCTGTCAGGGAACTAAGATCCCACAATCTGTGTGGTGCAGCCAAAAAAAAGATTAAAAAAAAAAAAAAAGGATTAAAAAAATTATAAGAAAATTCTAACTTATACTACCAGTTGTATTATTTCAAAGTTCCCCAAAAAACTCACTGGCCAGAATTCAAAAACAAAACAACAACAAAACAAAGAACAACTAAACTAGGTTATCCTCCAAGTAATTTTTAAGGTATACAATGTCATTAAGAACATCTTCCAATGTATCCAAATAATTACTGTCAAAAGCAAAGCAGGGTAAGATTTAACTTTTCAGGCAACACTATTTTGGACCAGCAAAATACCACCTTCATTATATAATTCCTACCCCAAAACACTTATTATTCACAAATCATGTACTTCAAACAATTAATTTATATAAATCACTGTATCAAATTATATGCTGAAGCACTGAGATCCATTTTAACAAGGACAATACAGAATCTTATTAAAAGAATATTCAAGCTGTATTATAGGTATTAATTTCTAACCAACTGTACAGTTTGAGAAATTTAAAATTAAAATCAACTATTTCACGTATGAGGACTTCAGAAAACACCTTTCATTTGTGAATACCTCATCAGCTTTTAATACCTGAGTTATATTTAGTGCTGTGTTCACATTTTTAATAGCTTCTTCAAAATTCTCTTCATCTTCCGGAGCCCCATTTTCATTCTTTAGAATTCCTATTAAAATAGAAATTGATTAGCAAACAAAGCCCTTTTCTTTTCACTCTTTCTCTCCCCCCAGCATTATGGAGATAACCTTGTCAGATTCTGAAGGGAGGACTGGATACTGAACCTTAAGAAGAAATATGGCTCATCACTAGTCATTCTTTTTTTTTTTTTGCGGTACGCGGGCCGCTCACTGTTGTGGCCTCTCCCCTTGCAGAGCACAGGCTCCGGACGCGCAGGCTCAGCGGCCATGGCTCACGGGCCCAGCCGCTCCGCGGCATGTGGGATCTTCCCAGACCGGGGCACGAACCTGTGTCCCCTGCATCGGCAGGCGGACTCTCAACCATTGTGCCACCAGGGAAGCCCACTGGTCATTCTTAAAACTACACAAGGAGTGGCTCCTTAACCTCACGAGGAAAATAAAATAAAAGCTCATGATGGGGGCTTCCCTGGTGGCGCAGTGGTTAAGAATCCGCCTGCCAATGCAGCGGACACCGGTCCAACAAGCCCTGGTCCAGGAAGATCCCACATGCCGCGGAGCAACTGAGCCCGTGCACCAAAACTACTGAGCCTGCACTCTAGAGCCCACGAGCTACAACTACTGAAGCCCGTGTGCCTAGAGCCCATGCTCCTCAACAAGAGAAGCCACCGCAATGAGAAGCCCATGCACCGAACCGAAGAGTAGGCCCCGCTCACCGCAAGTAAAGAAAGCCCATGTGCAGCAACGAAGACCCAGTGCAGCCAAAAATAAACAAATTAAAAAAAGAAAATCTCATGATGGCATCATCTGACAAAGGTGTTGACAGAAATTCAATAAACATTAGCTTCAAGCAATATGCTTTTCAAACTTTATACATTTAATCACATCCCATATTACCTTGTCTGATCAAATCTCTGAAGTCTTCTTTTTCTTTATACGTTTTAGGTATTCGTCCATTAGTCTAAATTGGGTTAAAAAAATTTTAATCTAGTTGTAAAAACTCAAAATATGGAAACTGTAAGTCCAGTTTCCCCCTATCCATATGAGATTTCATCAGCAAATCTATACCTTGGTAAAATCAGCTGACTTGATAGAAAACAGAAACTGTGGGCCACTTCTCTACATTCATTCCCCACTGCCAGTTTCAGAATGACATTTGTTCAAATTTCATTTTGTTAATAAAAATGTCAGTATCAAAAGGGAAACTGCTAGATTTAAACTAGCAGTTTAAATCAGCTGCCCTATAACCACATAAGGAAAAAAAAATCAATGTCCCACCCCCTCCAATGAAATTCTTTATAATAAACTGAAAAAATACAGTCATATATGGAATTTCTTTTTTCAAGAAAGGACGTACTTCACTATACCACTGTGCTAAATATTTAGCTATGATCACAATCCATGGAGTGTGGCTATGGTCCTAAAAATAAAAGAATCAAAGGAAATATCAGTATTAGTTAACATTAATTAGTTGACATTTATTTTTCACTATACCATATCATTTTCAACAAATTCAACAATATTTATTAAATTCAATTATTCAACAATGTTTACATCTCTCAGTATATGTGGAATAATGAACAAAGGAAAATGAACTGGGTTAACAAAAACTGTTTTACAAAGATTTTGAAGGCAGTGTCCAATTTAATTCTAATAAGGCAGGTATATACTATGATTGTCCCCATTCTACCATTAAGAAAACTGTCTCAGGGACTGCCACCCAAAAACAAAGCTCAAGTATCTTGATTTCAGATACCAATCCTAGACTAAGGAAAAGGGATCCTTTCTGTGTTTTCTGATGAACCAAATACCTGCATTTAATTAATGGGTAGTCAGGGGAAAAAAAAAATATATGTGTGTGTGTGTGTGTGTGTATGCCTTAAATTACATGGCCTGTTATAAATATCATTATTTCTATAATGAAATATGCAGTTGCCTTGGTAATTCTCAAACACTAAAAATAAGTTTTAAGAGGAGTCAATTTCAACAAACACCACCCCAAATTCAAACTGTTTTAAAAAGGACATCTATTTGTTTAGGAAAGAGCCATGAAGAGGGCTTCTGGGATATGTTAATGTCCAATTTCTTGACCTGGGTGTTGATTACACAGATATGTTCAGTTAATGTACTTTTCTTCAATAAAAAAGTTTTTAAATTTTGGGGAAAGATAGATTTATTTAAAACAAATTAGGTACAATGTTGTTACTATGTGACCTGGATGACAGGACTACGGAGGTTTATAGTATTTCCTCACTTTGTAATTCAAAAACCTTAGGTTAAAAACAAAGTTTTAAGTATACCTATAAATGGAAGGTCACACACACTACCAACCTTTTTTTCCATATGATCCAAATCATAAGACTGAAAATGTTCTCTCAGTTCAGGAAATGGCTTATCCAGTCGTAGATCCTCTAATGCGTTATCTGGATGAGATTCTATTACTGTGAAACAAATAATCCCAAAAGATAAACTTACTTCTTTAGCAATACTGCTGGCAGTACATACATTATAGGAACTTAGGAAATCTGTAATTTTTTTTTTTTTTTTGCGGTACGCGGGCCTCTCACTGTTGTGGCCTCTCCCGTTGCGAAGCACAGGCTCCAGACGCGCAGGCTCAGCGGCCATGGCTCCCAGGCCCAGCCGCTCTGCGGCATGCGGGATCTTCCCGGACTGGGGCACGAACCCGTGTCCCCTGCATCGGCAGGCAGACTCTCAACCACTGTGCCACCAGGGAAGCCAGGAAATCTGTAATTTTTAAATGGGCATAGGGCCTACAGGTTTTTCTCATTGTTTTGTTCATTATTGAGTTTAATTTACATATACATATAAATTTGTATTTTACTAAATGCACAAATTTTAAGTGGACTATAGTTTTTTTTTTTTTTGGACTATAGTTTTAATAAAAGTAAAACCAAGATTCCTTTAGTGAAGAATTTTCTTATTACAATTGGAAAAGATCAAAATAGGTAAAATTTGCGTTCCGATAGCACCCAACAACCTACCCTTCCTCCGCCTGTGGTCTTCAACAGACAGCATCACCATCTACCTAGACCTCTTCCCTAGAAATGTGATGGTCTTCCCTGACTTTGAGCTTCCTTGGCCCAGTATCAGTCCCTCCCCACATCCTGATGTCACTTCATACACAGCTCTCCACATAGGGGAGCATGGGAAAGTGTAATTTCAGTGAGTGTTTAGAGCTAGGCTCCATTCTGTCACTTGCCAGCTGTGTGACCTTAGGCAAATAGCTTAATCTCTCTATGCCTCAGCATCCTTATCTGTAAAAAGCAGATAAAACAGTATCAGTCTTACAAGGATATTGGAAAGATTAAATGAAATAATCCACATAAAGGCAGGCACACAGCTAGCAATGTTAACCTTCATTACCATCTACCCCCTCTTCCCTATCCTTATAACATCTGCCCTCAGTCAGGAGATCTCTCTCTGTCTCTCTCTTTCTCTTACCTAGACCACTGAAAATCTCCTAAAAGCAACCCTTGTCTCCAATCTTTGTCCCTCCAAATCCATTCATTCTCCACCGGGTTTCAGAGTGACCGGTTTAAAACAAAATGTTTACCTCGTCACTTTCCTACTTACAACTCTTAAATGACCCAGCACCACTGCCAAAAACTTATCCTCAAAAGCCACTCCTTAGCTGCCCAGGCAGATACCACTTTTCAGTGATGCTACCAATGCCAATGACTGTCATTACACTAGCAGAGTACCTGGCTCAGAGCAATGCAGGAGTACTGAACGAAAACTTTATATGATGATTTAAGATTAAAATTTTCTAAATAAAGGGACTTGAACTGATGCAAGCCTGCCTATGGATGAGTTCAGTCTCCTATAAACACTGTTTCCTTGGAACAGTAGTTAGGTAAATGCCTTGCTTGCTGTGTGCAATTACACCTGAACTGGGGAAGCCTAATGCCTGTATGAGAATGGAATAGAATACTGGTGGGGGAAAAGGTGGCATATCCTCTCTGTGTCAGTGTAACCCACATACCTTGGCTCTTACCTGTGCCAGACATACATGCCCTATGTAGGTTAGGAGGCAAAAAAAGCTAGGTATTTGCATAGCTGCTGGGCCTCCTAATAAGATGAAGCAGCTGCACCTGTTGTATCTCCTGCTTTGTATCCTTCTATAATGCTAAGTAAAGGAAATACAAAGATTAAAGCCTACTGATTCTGACTGCCACTTTGAAAGTATAGCCAGAGTTGAGCTGCTACAAATTTACTCTGTGATTTAAAATTGACTTTCTAAATTGTCAAGTTCCTAAAATTATAGCTAAAGTAACCAATAGGAAGCCCCATATGTGCAACAATTTTACCTGGATGTTCTTTTATAATGATCCTCATATAACCAACTAGTCCATATGTCCTACAGATCAAAAGAGGGATTTGGGAACTCCAGAGGATATCTGCTAAACGTAGTAATGTACTGTAAAAGAAGGCACAAAAGATAAGAACATAAGCAAATGGAAACATGCCAAATGTGAAAATGCTTTAAAATAAAGCAACTTTCTTACTAAATAATAAATGCAAAGATATATCTATTGCATTTACATAAACAGCATATTTACTTAAACATATGCTGAAAAGCAAGAAATTCCACAAGGTTGCAGTCTCAAAGAAAGTATATCTTTTGGACTAGAGAGATAGGAAAACCTAGTCCTTTGTATTAGGGAGAATGCTACTGAAAGACATCTCCTAAACATTTCCATAATAAAGAAGAAAATATTTATAAAACCTTTGTATACAGCACCAAGCACTCCCTATAATTAATTCTAACTAGTTTTTTTTCACTAAAAAAATAACCAATGTTCAATTTAACTGTTCTAAATATATTTTTTTTAAAGTTTCACATCTCAGTATTTTTCTCTTCCCTATCTTTTTAGTGCTGGAGATCTATAAGCACTTCTAATTAAAGATTTCTATGGAGTTTAAGAATTTTAAGGACCACAGACTCTGCAGAGAAAACAAAACTATGCAAATCTAATAAGAGATTAAAATAAAAACAAATTAACTTAAAAATTTACCTTTCAGGAAGCTGAGTTGCAACCACAATGGTAAACCTACAGAAAAATGAAGGATCATTGTCTAGAAGGTTTTCTGGACTCTAAATAGGACAGGGGAAAGAAAATCCAACAATTTGACAATCATATTAAAGATGACAGAAACAGTTAAGCTACTTTAGAACAAGTGAGGTAAATGCTAGACTCCAATGTTAAAATAATTCAACTCTCAACATAAATATACAAAGATTCAAAATTCTAAATTCCTAGGGCTCTGAATTAATAAAAAATTAAATTTCTGACCAGAAATAATAATGTGTATATATATACATATATATATATACCTCTTCCACAAAATTCCCAGAGACATCGTTATTTAATTCTTGTAAGAATTCCATGGCGGCTTGAGCTCGGTTCTTTTTAAAAACAAAACATTTTACTTGAATTAGAAAAAAATTTGGTTAAAATGTAACCCCTTAATTTACAGATCAGGCAAAAACACTGTAAAACAACCCAAATTCCATGCACAGATATGACAACTCTGCTTTTCATAGTGTTTAAACTAGGACTA
Organism: Delphinapterus leucas; assembly: GCF_059928025.1. Classification (NCBI taxonomy): domain Eukaryota; kingdom Metazoa; phylum Chordata; class Mammalia; order Artiodactyla; family Monodontidae; genus Delphinapterus; species Delphinapterus leucas. The sequence continues at coordinate 41,561,540 of NC_143148.1, forward strand.
AACCAGAGTATTACTTAAAACAGAGCTAAACCATCATTATTCAGAATTCTTAAATGCTTACATGACTTGCACTCCACTTTTCTGATTAGGCAAATGACCAGAAAACCCTGGGGAGGAGGCAGGGAGATTCTGAGTCAAGTTGAGACTTACTCTAACCTCCCACATTTACAGTCCTGCACATGAGAGGTCAGTCATTAAAGAAACAGTAATTTCTATTCAGAATACTACACTAAGTTGACCCATATGGTTTTGTAAGATTTTTAATATGAAATACAAAACTAAGACACATTCTGACTAACTCTTGGTAAAAAAAAATCTTCTTAACCAAAATACTCCAACCTCTGAACATTAACATCACTGAATATTTAACTTTAATACAGGATAATAAAAACACGAATAGTACTTCTAAGTTCTTAAACTACCAAGCATATAAAGATTTACGAGATCAGAAAAAAAATGAGATAATTAGCTTTTTTCTCAGAGGAATAATAAGCTCTTTTAAAGTAAAGCTTTTCAAACAATCGAAACACAGTGGCATCACTGGATGTTCAAATACAACTATATTCTATAACAAACTGATTTTTTACCTTGCCAATACTGCTTCTCTGAAGGAAAAAACTAAAACAGAATAAAAACAAATTTAATGGCTTCTCTGACTATAAAGGAAAGGTTATTTGTAATACCAGGTGCATTTCATTCATAGTTTAAAACAAACTATATTTTAATTTCAGACTGTAACAGCCTTCCTGGAGGAAGAAAGCTGGACGAAACTTGTAACCAAAGACAGGCTAATAAATCAATGTTTCCCAAAGTATGTACCACAGAACATGAATTTCACAAAATGCTCTGAGAGAAAAGGGTTCCCGGGCTTTAAAAAGTTTGGGAAACAACATATGTTATATTCTCTCTTGGAAATTCATAATATATGTAATACGCATGATGTTGAAGTCTTACACTAAAGAAATATTTAGTTTAATTTGACCCATTTCCCAAACTCATTTGACCATGGAATCCATTTGCCCATTTAACAGCTACTGACCACACTTGGGAAATGCTGCATTGAATAGTCTGCTTTTGCAGGTAACTATAACAGATTTATTCAGGGTTCCTCCCACACATACCCTTGTTGTGCCCCAAGGTCCAGATCTGAGTCTGCTGATCAGAGTCAGGGTACCCTTGGAGCACAAGCTCAGCAGCTCCACAAGAGAAAGAAACTTCATTCTTATTATACCCTGTTCTAACCAACCAAGCAAGCAAAGATAAAAGGACTTTTTCTTTATAGATACCAATAAAAGGGTGTTGTGGTAGTGAAACTTGTATTACCACCCAGAGAAAAGATAACAAAGCTCAATATGAACCAAATTCTGATTTCCCTTCTATTTACTCATTGTTGTTGTTTACTGACAAATATAATGAGAGATCCCAGACTCCAAGTCCCTGAAAAGGCAAGCATGAAATCCAAATTGGGGAATGCTCTGAAAGTCTAAATATGATCATCTTTAAAGAATGATATGCAGGCCATCTTTAAAACAGCAATTTTAGGGCTTCCCTGGTGGCGCAGTGGTTAAGAATCCACCTGCCAATGCAGGGGACACGGGTTTGAGCCCTGGCCCGGGAAGATCCCACATGCCGCAGAGCAACTAAGCCTGTGCACCACAACTGGTGAGCCTGCGCTCTAGAGCCCGCGTGCTGCAACTAGTGAAGCCCACGCACCTAGAGCCCGTGCTGCGCAACCAGAGAAGCCACCGCAATGAGAAGCCTGCACACCGCAACAAAGAGTAATGCCTGCTCGCCACAACTAGAGAAAACCTGTGCACAGTAACGAAGACCCAACACAGCCAAAAAAATAAAATAAATAAATAAATAAATTTATAAAAAAAAAAACGAACAGCATTTTTTACAGACAGTGTAGTGTAGAAAGAGATATACCTGGACTAAGCTTAGAAGACACCACAAACAAAAGGTAGCTTTTACTATCTTATAATCCGAAAATACAATTATTGTTAATTATATACTAACATCTAGGAATCAATATAAGGACTCAGGAAGGATCCAGATTTCACAAATAAATAATGACTACCCTTTTTCATTAATAACAACAATAAAGACAGTAATGATGGGTATCTTTTACTAAAGGCCTATTTGCCAGACACTGTGCTAGCACTTTACCTATATTAACTCACTTCACCCTTGCCATGATCCTAAGCATAGGGACTATTTCCACCTGGAAGTTAAGTCACCCTGACTGAGGAGTTGAAGCTGCGATTCAGGCCTTGCTCTCCCATGACAAGGCACTGCCTTCCCTAACATGCAGGTATTTGAAAAGAATAGAACATACTTATTTCCAGCATCTTCTCCGCTGACCTGATTTCCATCAATAATTGTAAATGAACCAATACCTGGGAGACAAAACAAGAGTCAGTCAAGAATATATATTTCTAGCTCAAAACCTTAAAGAAGTAAATTTACAACAACAAAAGTATAATACCTGGTAGTACCAAGTTTTTAAGAATTTCAGTTCCTGTAGCTGTTGCATTTATTAGGCAAACATGAGCAGATTCTAAAGCCTCTTGCCCATGATCACCCCACAACCTACAAAAGAACACACAAATTTAACGTTTACAAAGCTTTCATGAAAATACAACTTTATTTGAATCATGATCTTTGATCTTTAAAGTGTTCTCGTATAGAATAACTGATGTGACAACCACGGCAAATATGTGAGACAGGAACAGCAGGAGGTGTTACGGGGATTATATAGCTGACTAACCTGAGACTCAAACAGGTTGATGCCTGGCATGGTTAAAGGGGGGGTTAAATCAGGACTAAAAATTTGGTCTTCCAGCTCCTAGTCCATTACTCTTTTCAAGCCAGATAACTTACAGAACAGAAAGTCTTTGTAGTCATTAACATTAGAGAAGAAACTTAGATTTATTTATTATTATTATTCTTTTTTTTTGGCCGTGTCACGCGGCATGTGGGCCATGTGGGATCTTGGTTCTCCTCCCAGGGATTGAACCTGCGCCCCCTGCAGTGGAAGTGTGGAATCTTAACCACTGGACCGCCAGGAAAGTCCCGAGAAGTACCTTAGATTTAAAACCTATTATTCTCTATTTCATTTCTCCTTAAGTTACAGGGATCCAGAATATTTAAGATCTTGACATAGGACTTATCACCATGACGTCTGCAAGAGTGAGAAAAGCTTTACCAAGAAAACTGAATTATCATCTGAAAAGCCTTCACACTGACTTCAATAAGAGTGCTTTAAAATGTAATTCCCAATGAACATTCTAATAGCATGATTAATAAATGCATTAATACATTAACAAACAGAAAGATGTAATAAGGATTAGAAATATGTTATAACCTGAAATATATGTTATATCCTGTCACACCAGCATATCATCAACATGGCAAGGTACATGATCAAATAAGCATCATGACAGCTGATCCAACCTGGTTACCTTCGCCCAGAAAGCCTATTAACTAATGTATCTTTTCTTGTCAGTATAGGAACTAGTATAGGGGGAGCCCAAGTCATTAGAAAAGTTTCATAGCCTGGAGGACTGATAGACTTTAAGGTGCCTTCCCCGTCACCTGATCTAAAGCAGATTCCCTCTTTTTATGTAGCCCATATGTCCTCCAGAGCATATCACAACTGTAACTGCCTCATTTGGGGTTTTTTTCTTTAATTAATTTATTTTATTTATTTATTTTTGGCTGCGCTTGGTCTTCGTGGCTGTGCCTGGTCTTCGTGGCTGTGCCTGGGCTTTCTCTAGTTGCAGCGAGCCGGGGCTACTCTTCGTTGCGGTGCGGTGGCTTCTCTTGTTGCGGAGCACGGGCTCTAGGCGCGCAGGCTTCGGTAGTTGTGGCTCGTGGGCTCCAGAGCGCAGGCTCAGTAGTTGTGGCGCACGGGCTTAGTTACTCCGCAGCATGTGGGATCTTCCCAGACCAGGGATCGAACCCGTGTCCCCTGCATTGGCAGGCAGATTCTTAACCACTGCGCCACCAGGGAAGCCCTCATTTGGTGTTTTATTTGCTGAACACCCATCTCTCCATTCCACTCTAAGCTCCATAAGGGTCCAGACCACTCCCACTGTTCACCACTGGAACCCCAATGCCCGATACAGTGCTCTGCCCAGGATAAGTGATCACTGAATAACTGTCAAATGCATGGAGGAAAGCCTAGAAGAACCAGACAGACTGGAAATGTCTGTTTTTTCTGTGAAAGTAGGGCACACAGAAGACACCTGACATATTTGGTTGATGGATACCCGGGTAGTTGGAAAGTAAGCCTAAAAGAATACTGGCGCATCTCTAGGTAATATATTTCAAGAAACGGCCCAAACAAGAAATCAATCCTCTCTATTCTCTTGCTGGCCTAAGGAAAACAGGGCCTGCTGACTGCTAGCTGGCTCAACAGCTTTGCTGCTTTGCTTGTAACCGCTTCCCTCTGACACTTCAAAGCCAATAAACAGTTCTCACGGTGAAAGGTAAAGTTTGGTCCTTAAATGGACTGGACTCAGGAAAAATGCTTTTTTGTCACAGTTACTTAGTAATCTAAAATATTTTCTCAGCTCTGTCATGTATGGTTACATCTGCATTCAAAACACAAGGATCTCCAAGAATTTACAAGAGAACACAAGTTGGTTACAAGGGCTCTGCCACCTTGCTTCTTTCCCCAGAAGCTCAGGAGCCGATAGTACCAGCTCTGAAAAAGCCAGAAGGACCTGAGTTTACATCCTGGTTCAAATACATGGGAAACTGGGCAGGTTACAGAACTTCTCTAAGACCCAGTTTCCCCATCTATAAAGCAGAGAGAATATCTACCTTCAAGGCTGCTCTCCGAATTGAGTGCATAAAGCCCCTAACCCAGCACTAAGCTGTAGGTACAAATGGGTTCCAGTCCTTAGGGACACACTGTAACTTCTGGCTTGGGGGCTCCAGAAAGGAAGCGGGCCAAACATTTGTGTTACTTCTGCTGCCTTAACACACAGAAGATGATCAATAAATAAGGAATGGGGAGTGTTAGGAGAAAATGCATGGGAGAGGAAGTAGTCAAGAACCAGCCCGATGGCTTAGACCTGCAGTGTCCATTAAGGTAGCCATTAGCCACATGTGGCTAATGAATAAGGCTAGTCCAAACTGAGATGTGCTATAAGTGTAAAGTGCTGGATTTCAAGGACAGAATGGAAAAAAATGTTAAATATCTCTAATAACTTTTTATACTGATTATGCATTAAAATGGTAATACTTTGGATATATTTGGTTAAATAAAATAAACTGCATTATTAAAATTATTTTCACCTGTTTATTTTTCCTTTCTTAATGTGGCTACCAAAAAATATATATAACTACACAGGTGGTTTACATGAGACTAGCATTATATTTCTAGTGGACAGCTCCGGCTTAGAACAATACCTAAGACTCGGTGCTGCTCTCTGCGGCCGGGATGGGGTATTCCCGATCCCCTCATTCTGCAAAACGAGAAGCCTGAGCACAGCGAGGTGGAACTGGCAGCCGCCCCGGTGACCCGGCTGACGCTGGGACGGTGCACCTCGACCTGCACACAGCGTGGCGAGCGGGAGGGCGCGCCCCTCGGGGAAGGCGAGTCCCGGCCCTCGGGAAGCACCGCCGGCCCCAGGCCGGAACCCTGAGCGCCGGCTGCACGGCCCGGCCCAGCCCGGTGGGAGGCCTGAGGGAGGCCCAACCACGCCGCCCGCCCGCTTAGCCCCGGCCCGGACGCAGAGGAACCCGCTGGCCCGCCCGACTCGGTGAGCCCTGGCTCACCTCAGCTGCCGGTCGTACTTCTGCTCCTTAAGCAGCTTTCCCGGCTGCGCCATGGCCGCGCCCGCCGCGCGGAGAGCCGCCGGGCCACTACCGAGAACGACCACCACCTCCACGAGCGCGCAGGCGCACTAAGCCCCCTTCGCTGCAGCTTCCTCCTGCGCGCTGCCCGCAGGGGGCGCCGTCACTGCACTGCGCACGCGTCGCCTGTACGCCAGGCGTGTGCGGCCAAAACTCAGACTCCGGGCTGGTTGGTAATCTAGTCCTCCCCAGTGCACCAGACCCTCTAGTCCGCCAGTCCGAGAATATGTACGCAGTACCTGTGGGGAACTCGAGCTTTGGAATCAGGCAGATTTAGATTTTAACCACTTACTGGTTGTGAGATCTGCTCTTTACCGCTCATATCCTCAGTTTGTTCCTCTGTGCAATGGGGATAAATGAGCCTCCTTCACAGAGTTCTATTAGTCTTTAATGAGATTTTGAATACACAGAACAAGACTCACAAAAATTCATATCTGAATAACTTTCATTATTATGATCATTATTATTCACCCATTTCTTCCATCCTGTCATTCAACAAGCTCACACTAGGGCAGGTTTCCAATCACAAAGCTAGCTGCTCCTGGATGCAGATGCAAAGAGGAATAAGTCTGGGGCTCTGTTCTAGGGGAGTTCATTGTCCCAAGACAGGAGAGGGACGGTAAAGGAGTACTCACTAGACAATGTGAAGCTGGGGAGCTGAGAGGTGGGCAGAGGAACCCCACCCACTCCCCCTCTCCAGGAATGTTTCACGTGGTGTGGGCAAAGTAGAATGTTTTAAGCAGAAGGAACAGCAGGTGTCATCCCTGGGAGGCAGAGGAGGCATGACAGGCTGAGGCACTAAACTTTGGTGTGGTGTGGAGTTAGGTGAAGGGTAGGGAGTGGTCAGGGGAAGTTTGAGGGACCGCAGGGGCCAGGTCACGAGGACTGAGAAGAGAACATAAAAGCAAGGTGGAATTTAAAGCCCTCCACTTCCAGAAAAGAAACATCCCTTTGGGGATGGATGCCAAAGAAGGGGATTACCCCATGAGGAAGGGGGAGAGAAAGGAGACTGGAGGGACATGAGGATTCCTTCCTCTCTATCTCCCAGACTCTACAGGCATCTTCAGGTTAATAATTACCTGAAATAAGGTGAAAATGGGCACAGATCTCCACCCCAACCCACCCTGGAATGGGAACAGGGGAAGGAGCACAGTTTAACAGTAATGATGCAGCGATGATGGATGTAATTCCCCCTAGGTGCTGTCTCCAGGATCAGGTGGGGGCACACCCACTCATGACTTCCCTGATCCCTACATAGCACCCATGGAACACAACTGATGGGAAACAGAGGCATGAGACTCTCCCAGTTTGTCATGTGCTTATGCTGTCACATGTCCTCCTTTCAATTGGACAGGTGAAATATAAGGGATAATAAAATACAACCACGGAATGTGGGAAGGTCAAAAGGCGACAGGTGAGGGTTCAGTGCAATCATGGACTGCATGAATGAAAACATCCCCAAATTTGGCAGAGGGGAGTCATACTGCCTATGAAGAAATATAAGATTTTGAAAAAGGTTTGTGTTGGTGGTGTCCCGTAAAAAAGATGCTTCAGTGTATTATTTTCCTAAAGCGGCTGTAACAAAGTACCACAGACTGGTACAAACTATAGAAATTCATTGTTTCACAGTTCTGAAAGCTGGAAGTCCAAAATTAAAGTGTGCGCAGTATGCTCCTTCTGAAGCTTAAAGGGAAGAATCTGTCCTGGCCTTCCTAGCTTCTGGTGGTTTGCTAGTACTCCTTGGCTTACAGCTGTATGTAGCTCTTCAGTCTCTGCCTGCATCATCATAGATATTCTCCCCTCATGTCTCTGTATTTCTTCTCTTCTTATAAGTCACATTGGATCAGGGCCCGCCCTAATGACCTCATCTTAACTTGATTATATCTACAAAAACCATATTTCCAAATAAGATTACATTCAAAGGTCCTGGGGGTTAGGACTTCAACAACTTTTGGGGGATCTAATTCAACCCATAACAGCATGGAAAGGTGCCTGTGATGGAGCCATGGCGGTTGACCAGACACAAACCCTGCCATCTGGGAACTCAGGGCACCTCACAAGTTCTTCCTATTATAGAAGACAGGGAATCAAAGGTATCAGAACAGGAAACAAAGGCTGCATTCATTTAGACCATTGGTTTTCTAAGTGAGGCCCTGGACCAGAAGCATCAGTATCACCTGGGAACTTGTTAGAAGTGCAAATTCTCAGGCCCCATTCCAGACCTGCTGAAACAGAAACTCTGGAGTGAGGCCTCGGAAACTTTTAAGAAGCTCTCCTGGTGATTCTGATGCATGCTCAAGTTTGAGAACCACCAACCTAGGCCAATCTCCCACTGAACAGGTGGGAAAACTGAGCCCCCAAATCCCTATACAACCCCTGTTTACTGAGTACTCATATGCCAGGCAGGCCCTTGACACGCATCACCATTCTGTGCTCATTGTACTCACCCAATGCAATAGATACTACTGTTTACCCCATTTTATACCCAAGAGAGCAGACACTTGGAGAGGTGAGCAAAATTCCAAATTCTCACAGCTATTAAAAGGTGGCACAGGGATTAGAAACAAACACCCCTACAGATCTAGCCAGACCCAGCTTAGGTCTATTATTTTACCCATCCTGGTTGGTCTCAGCTGGAGGAGACAGGATACTTGGGCTTCCAGGAAGTTTGGGGCTACCTCTGCCCTGGAAGAGGTTATAATCTTTGGGAAACCAGCCAGGAAGAATGAATCACAACCTAGGACACACTCCCAGGCCTTAGCTACTAGCCCTCCCTACCTGACCTTATCTATCCCAGCCCTTCTCATCCTGGTGCTCATTGGCCAATCTCTTGCCTCTTTCCTCCACCCCTCGGCTGAGAAAACTGTGGGTCTGTAATGTTCACAATTGTATCACCCATGCCTGGCTCAGCCCTTCGCATCTAATAAGTCTTCAATAAATGCTTTGAATGAAAGAATAAATTTCTAAAACTATTTCCACCATACCTTCTACATTTTAAAATGCCTTACCCACAATGTGTACCTCATCTTATTTGGTTATACCACTTTCCCAGGGAAATCATCAGACACACACACAAAGATGTATAAATAAGCATGCCCACTGCAGTGCCTTTACAATTGTGAAAACTGGAAATAATCCACATACTAGAGCACTGTGCAATTATTAAGTGTCAAGTTCTCCAAGACTGATGACACAGGGAAATGCTTATCATAGGGCATGAAGTGAAAAAAAAAAAAAAAACTGGTCACAAAGCTCCACATATGATTCCGATTGTCTTTTAAGTACTACTAATACATATTGAAAAAGCCCGGCAGTATGGTCACTACAATGTTAACAGTGGTGATTCTTGGGTGGTAATATGACCAGTGATTTTAATTTTCTTTACTATGCTTTTCTGATTCTCCCAAATTTTCTACAATAAATAGGTGCTACCACTGTAACTGGAAAAGGAATGTTTGGTTTAAATGTGCCCAAACAAGCTAAGGAGAAGGGGAAAGAACAGAGTTCTGAGAGTACATACTTGGTTCCAGGACACTCACAGATATCACCTCACCTGACCATCCTATTAGCCCTCTCGATTCTCTATTCCCATCTGATAGATCGGAAAACAGGTGCAGGACTTCCCTGGTGGTGCAGTGGTTGAGAATCCGCCTGCCAATGCAGGGGACACGGGTTCGATCCCTAGTCCGGGAAGATCCCACATGCCGCGGAGCAACTAAGCCCGTGCACCACACACAACTACTGAGCCTGTGCCCTAGAGCCCGCGAGCCACAACTACTGAAGCCCGCGCACCTAGAGCCCGTGCTCCACAACAAGAGAAGCCACCGCAATGCGAAGCCCATGCACCCCAATGAAGAGTAGCTCCTGCTCTCCACAGCTAGAGAAAGCCCACGTGCAGCAATGAAGACCCAATGCAGCCAAAAATAAATAAATTTTTAAAAAAACAAAAAACAACCCACAATAAGCTGTAATTTTGATCTTAGAGTCTCTAGGTCTTCGGTCTGGCCCGTTGGCCATGTGCACAACACACAGTGAAGAGCAGGCAAGATTCTGCCTGTTGGTGCAGCACTGGACAACTGTTGTCTCAACCAATGTTCACAGGGATCCCATGAGGTGGTCAGGGCTGGGATGATGCCCCAATCACCTCATTGTTATAGAGAAGAGAGACTTGTAACTTTGAGAGGGGAAGTGAGATCTGGTCAAGTTCGCAATGAATGAGGTGTGGCTGTGCAATCTGCTCCTGCCCTCCTTCTCCAGCCCTTCCTTATGGCTCACACATCCCTACCCTCCCTCTCCTCCAGAAACAGCAAAATCCAGGAGGCCACTGATGCCAGTGAGACCAAAGAGTAAACTCCAGAGCAGTGAAATCAATTCAGCTTTAAAGACGGCACGTAATTGAGACAGGAGGTGCCTGAATGGGGGCACAGTCTTTCCCAAGTTGACCTGAGTGGGCTGCAGGGAAACTGGAGCTTCACCTGAGACAGGCAGACTCCATCAGCTCCTCTTACCTACCTGAGTTCCCAGTTCTCCAGCACCCAGAGAAAATTGCCAAAGACAGGATATAGGAAGGAAAGAATTGGATCAACTTTTATCTGGTTGTTAAAGAGGCAATACTTTAATTCTTTCAAAAGGAGTAGGCAGTAAAGAGTGTCCCTCCCACCCCCATTCCGCACCCTCCCCCACCCTTCGGGGCTCCCAGTCTCCACCCTGGAGGCAAACACTCTCCCTAGCTTCTCTTAAGTCATTGTGAAGAGAGTCTTGCATATATACACAAATGATAATCAAATTTAAAATCCACTTCCTCCCCTCTCCTGGTGATTTTAGACATGCTGAATAAGGGACTCAGCAGCCCTGGGTTTTCATTCTTGCTCAGTTGCTCACTGTACAGCTTAACTCAACTTCTCTGAGCCTTGCTTTCCTCATCTGTAAAGTGGGGTTGCTGTGCGGATGAAACTGGATTCAAAACTAAGTAATCCCAACTTTTTTAGCACCAGAAATAAACATGGAAATGTCTTCTGGGTCACAGTGAGGGGGAAGTAGGTCAATGAAGTAGACACATTTGGGCCCATCCCCAGGCCCTGAAAGTGTTGCAACTCCCCCAGGAGAAGAGTGGCTGGCTCTTCTGGGAGATGACCGGAGACTGCAGTCCTCACTCTGAAGCTAGTCTTTGTCTTCTTGGTCTAAAGATGACATTCCTGGTTTGGAGACCTGGGACCTTGACAAGGTTGCATGCCCTGTCACATGACAGTCTTGGGGGCCACCCCCTACATGTTTATTATGATGCCCTGCCCCCCTGCCCTAGGGTCAGATTTCTATTAAGGGCCCCTTCCAGCTCTTGGGTCAGGGAGGAGCATCTAGGCAGTGTTGGGAAGTCACTGACTGACCTTGGCCCAGCGACCAGTTGTCCCTTGATCTCCACAACTCTACTTGGGGACCTGAGGGGTTCAGGGCCTGGGAGAGGGAAATCAAGACAGCCACACAGATATAGGGGAGCCTGGCAGACAAGATGGCACATTCCTTCACAAGGTCAGCCAACAACAGGGCCTGAAATAGTCTCCTCTGGTAGAGGTCAGACCAGCAGACATTTCACAAACGGCCCTTCAACTCTGGTTGGGTACAAGCCCCTGGGTGGGATCAGTTGTCTGTCCTTCTATCCACTCATCTGTTTGTCTTCCCAAAACTGCCTGCTGCGGCCTAGCCAGAGACAAGCCCTATCCTTGGCATAAGGCCACATCCTCAGATGAGTCGGATTGGGCCGGCTGCAGCCAGTGGGTGGAAGACAGAGGACGTCCCAGGTGGAGGGCACAGCAAGGACCAGGCCTTGTGGGTGGGAAAATGTTGGGCCAAGGCAGACACTGAGATTGAGTGCAGGGTGGAGGCCCTGAGCTCCCAGCAGGTGTGCCAAAGGTCATGGAGAGGCAAGGAAAGGAGGGACAAACAGCGGGCTGTAGAGGAATAGGCAAAGAGACCCAGACAGAGGAGGAAGCCAGGAGGAGAAGGAGAGGGTGGAGGCAAGGCCTCAGACTTAGTTCCATGGGAAAGCCAGCTGGTGTCTGTGGGTCTGTCTGTCTTAATGACCAGTGGTTAAAGCCCAAACTCCCCACTCCCCCTTTGAGGCTCCGGTTCTGCCCGAGGCCTCCTCCTAGCCCAGGGCTCCCAGATCCCAACCACAGGACCCCTTTGCCCCCAGCACCAAGGGGAAGTAGTAAAGAGCACAAGAGCCTAGGAGTGAGACAAACTAAGAGTAAATCCCTCACTCTCTGGCTAGATGACCTCGGGCAAGTCACTTCACCTCTCTGGGCCTCAGTCTCCTGTTCTGTGAAATAGGGCTAATGGAAGGACCACCCATTGTTGTAGGGAAGCTGAGAGGGTTAGATGACAGGAAGGACCCAAAGCTTGGCCCAGAACTTGCCAGTGTCTGGCAAACAGGGGAAGCTCCAGTTCTGGACACCTGATGGTCAGTGCAATCTGCAGTTTAAAAGGGTCCCAGTCCAAGAGGACTCAGGGCCCAGAGCCCAGGTCTCTGGTGGTGGGATTTACTGCCCGGTGACAAGCCTGGGGAATAGATGGGATGTGGAGAAACAGAGGCCGCCCTCAGCATTGGCCGTTTCTCCTGCCCCAGAGCCTGTACACGGGCTGGAGGTAAGGAGGGAGAGTGCTCCGACCAGGGCCAGGGTGGGGATGGGGCTGGGGTTTAGGTCCCCTTGACCGCCCCCCACCCACCCCCCGCATCTCGCATCTCAACTCGGGGCTCAACTGGCCTGAGGGCGGGTGGGCGAGGGCGGGGCAGGGCCGGCCCCTCTCGCCCGGCTGGGGGGGGTGGGGGGCGGGTCGCCTGGGAACTGCTCCTCCCGCCTGCCGCCGCTTTAAGAGGCTGCTCCGCGGCAGCGAGCGGGGCCGGAGCCGCAGTCCGAGCGAGCAGAACTGAGCCGAGCCGGCAGGTGCACGGCTGCGGGGACGGCAACAGCATGACCGGCCACCACGGCTGGGGCTACGGCCACAACGACGGTAGGCGCAGACCCCGGCCGGCCCCCACCCGCTGGGACTCGCTCCTGACCCTCGCGCCCAGCCGGGTTTGCGGTACCCTCAAGCCCCCTATCCTATAGGCGGGACCGGGATCCCTCTCCCATCCGTTCCCCAGTACCCGGCCCACCCGCCCGGCCCGAGCCCTGCCTCCCCCCGCACCTGGCGCAAAGTCCGCGCTGCACCCCGGCCGGCCCCGCCGCCAGCTAGCCACCCCGCGGCCGAGCGCGTCCAGCCGCCTCTTCCGCGCAGCCCCTGACGGCCCCGTTCGCTCTGACCCGGGCCGGGACACTCACTCATCGCCGGAGTGCGCAGCGGGTGAAGGTAGCCCAGGGCAGCGGGGGGCGGTCCCGGCGGAGCGCTGTGCGCGGTGTCTGTGCGGGGAGCGCGCACGCGTGTGTGCCGGGACCTCCGGCGAGCTGGGCTCCCCGTGGGCAAGGGCGCGGTGTCCTGCGCAGAGAGTTTCCCGGTCGAAGCGTCCGAGCTTTCGAGTCGGCAGGTATGTGAAGGAAGGGAGCATCTGGGGGCTCACGGATGTGTCTGGGTGTCTGCCTCGGGGAGGGTGTTTGAGCACGTCCAGGTGTGAGGCATGGGAGCCCGTGGCCCACACCAGCCTCCTGGTCTGACCGGGAGAATAGCTCCTCGGTCCTGCCTCAGTTTACTTAAGATGCAGAGGAAGGGAGAAGAGGCAGACGGTGAGAGCCAGAAGGCTTGAGTGTGAGACTGGGGCAAGTCAGTTCCTTTTGGGCTATTTCTTACCAAACTGGGGTCGGGGTGTGGGATAAGGGTTTCTTGCTTTTCCCGAGATGAACAATGAGGAGCAAAGATCCAGGCTGCCAGGATGAAACCCAGGCAAGGCAGGTGGGGGTGGGGAGAAGCGGAAGTGCTGGTGGGAGGAACAGCCCCGTCCCACTCATCTGAGGAGAGACAGGCACTCTGTGAGGGTGGGCGGGGGTCCTAGGCTACAAAGCCTGGGGGTTTGGAGGTTACAATGGGCCAGAAGGAGTTAGGGAGGTGCTGTGGTGTCTCTGGCCCCTCTGGGACCCCAAGCACACAGGAGAATATTCTGGAGAGGAGAACCCCAAATCTAGACATGCAAAAGCTAGAAAGAGACTTTCAGAAAAAGGCAACAGAGATCAGCAGAGATGTAGAGAGAGGCAGAGAAGGGGCAGGTTGACACGACCCATAGAAGATCCTCTTCCCCCCCAGCACCTGCTCCCAGCCAGCTTCAGGGTGCTTCCCCCTGACTCCAGCCTTCTTGCTGGTCCTGCCCACCTGCACTGTGTCCAGTATCCCAATAGGTCTGCCCCATAGCTGGCCACCCTGAAGCTGCTGCCCCTCGCCCAGTCCTGGGCCACCCAGTCTAGTTGCGATGAGGGAGGAAAAGACAGAGGATGGAGGTGCCGGCATGCAGCATGCTCACAGGACTTCAAAAATAACCCAGTGGGTCTGGGCCATGATTCTGAGTCATCCACTGGGGACACAGCTTTGTCGGCACCTGCTGCTGTTTTCTCAGGAAAACTTAAGAAGCCAAAAACGGGGAGAAGCACCAGCCGGCAATAGCTCTAAAAATAGGCTGCATCTCAGGATGTTCCCCGGGGAGATGCCGAGCCTCTCGGCTGCAGATGGAGTCTCTGGGAGGCAGGTGGTGGGTGCTCGTGGGTGTGCATGCAGGTGTGTGTGCGTGTGTGTGCGTGTGTGTATGTGTGTGCACGAGCATGTGTTTTGCTGTAGTCTCTTAGTGCAGACCTGGGTTTGCAACAGGGGATAGCTGTGTGTGAGGGTGCGTATGTGTGTGTCAGAGGTAGTTGGCAGGGCTATGTGTTTGTACACATGTGTTACTGGGCCTGATGGCTCTGGGTGCGGTGAGCTCAGGTCACTGTGCATATATGTGTGCACACGTGAAAATCTCCCCGGACCTGCACATGTCTGGGGAGGGCAGCTGGGGGCAATGCATGCACACACTGTGTATTTATACCAGTGCCCAAGTGTGTGCGCGCACATGCGCCAGTGGCCCTCAGTTCCTTCATCTGTGAAATGGGGATCATGCTCGTTTCTACTTCACGAGGCTGGTATGAGGAGCAAATTCATGTCACAGAGCCAAAGCGAGGTTGATGTGAACTTTTGTTGTCATTTTCACAAACACCAACTCGAACTTGGCCAAAGTGCAGGAAGAGGCCAGATACCTGGTAGGGTCAGGTAAGGGAGTTCGGGAGCCCGGGGACCTCTCTAAGCAATACTGCCTGTCGGGGAGGACCCACTACCCCAAACTGCCCCTGAGCCTGTAGCTTTTTTGGGCTGCCTTCCATGCATTACCTCTCTGGGCCTCCTATCAGCTCTGGGTGGAGAGTTTTAGTGAGGCCATTTCGCAGACAAGGGAATGGAGGCTGAGAGGGGAAGTGGCAGAGCTGGGATTGGAGCTCCACACCTCATGGCTCCAAAGCAGGGAGCCATGGACCATCCCCTACAGGTGCCCTCAGTCTGCAGCCCAGAGATTCAGGCTGGCCTGAGTCCTTGCCCTCTCCCCATCTGCAGGCCCCTCACACTGGCACAAGCTGTATCCCATTGCCCAGGGAGACCGCCAGTCACCAATCAATATCGTATCCAGAAAGGCTGTGTACTCGCCCAGCCTGAGGACACTGGAGCTTTCCTATGAGTCCTGCACGTCCCTCAGCATCGCCAACAATGGCCACTCTGTCCAAGTGGACTTCAATGACAGTGATGACCGAACTGGTAAGTGGCCCTTATGGTGATGTTTGCCGGACCCTGGTACCCTTCCCCCCGGGATCCTAACCTGTTTCGGGCAGGCTCAGGAGGGGCAGCATGCCGTGGTAGGGAAGGAAGGCTCCACTGCTCACCAGCTGTGAAGCCTTAGGCTGAGCCTCAGTCTCCTGATGCATAGGATGGGAGCATTAAGACCCTGTTTTCCTCCCTAGGATCATAGAGAGGAGAAATGAAAAACTGAAGTGATGTTTGTAGTGCTGGCATATAGCAGATGCTCAAGAAATGCTAATTCTCTTTCTTCTCTTTCAGTTGTGCTTTAGGTCAGGTTTGTTTTCACTCCCTGCCCCATCACTGAGCTGCTGTGTGGCCTAAGGCCAAACCCTCCTCTCTGTGTGATCTGGCCAAGCCCAGCAGAGAGAGAACGGAAATAAAATGTTCAGTGTGCCAGGCCCCTTGCTAAGGTCACAGGCAGTTCTTTTATTCTTCTCAAGAACCTACCTCTAAGTTGGGCAAGTAGAGACTCACTGAGCTGGGGAGGGCCAGAACCAGCCTGGTCCCACTCCAAAGGTCTTTTCTCCAACCCACCTACAGCCTCAAGATCCCAACCATCCTGGACAAAAGAGAGGCCAGTGGGAACTTGTAGCAGCTCCTTCCAAGGTCTCTTTGCCCTGGGATTAGAGTTCGGGTTCCTTCATGATAAATTCTTGGACAGAAGCCTCGGGAGTGCTCCTTAGTAAAGGGATTTTTGTCCTTATGACCAGGCCTGTGAGGGATGAAGTGGGGTAAGGAGGGAACCTGCTAAAGTTTCTTATGTAAGGAAGTGACTGGTACTTTGCCCCTCTGTCGCCTCCCCCAACCCCCCCATACGCACAATGAAAGCACTCAGGGAAACTTAAGTTTCAAATAGAAAATCAAAGGGCAGAGAAGGGGAGGAAAGCCAGATAGGAATGATCTTAGTTGCTTAACTCTGAGTTCCCTGGTAGGCTAGGGAAAAGGGGAAAGAGGATCAGTTATAGTTCTTGTTGCAGAAGGTAGGAAATCCAGCAGATCCTCAGAAGAGAGACACAGCATTCTTGGTACTGAATTCTAAGAAAAGCCTCCCACCCAGAACTTTGGGGAGGGACATGGAGCTCTTGATGACCTTAGATCACAGTTTATGAAGGAGCAGTTTTCAAATGGTTGGATCTTCTAAACAGCCTTCAGAGGGCACTGAGGGCTCAATTCAGACATCAATAGCTCAGTGAAGGCCACTCTTGGCAGGCGAAGGCCCAAGGAAACATTCCTCTGGACCACTGATCCAGGGGCTCACTTTCTGACTTGGTTTGGGTTCCGTCCCCGATCAGAATGCCCAGGCCTCAGGGGTAGGGGACCAGTGGGAAGAAAGTAGGCTTGGGAGTGAGACAGTTGGGTCTCTGCCACTCCCCAGCTGTGTGACCTTGGGCAGGATACCTACCTTTCTGAGCCTCAGTCCCACGTCTGGCCAAGGGGGTAACAGGTAACAATGTGTCCCCCTCTAGGTCACTGTGGGGATTAATGTCTGCAGACTGCTGAACACATAGGAAGTACACAGTGAATGGCAGTGTGTTCTATGGTCAGGGTGGAGAGAGGAGGCTAAGGGAGCCAAGCTCAAGGTTTAGGGAGGCAGTTCACTCCCTAAGAGACTGCACTGTGGAGTCCCAGGTGGGTCATGCTCAGAAGAGTGGGCCCTCCCAGCCCATAGCAGGGAGCTGCCTACTCCTGCCCTGGCCCACAGCCATCAGCCCCAGGCTCAGTCAACCACCCAGCATTGCCATGGACAGGCCCCGCTTCTCAGATGAGGCAGGACAGCAAGAATGGGCCTCTGGGCTGTCCCATGGTCCTCCTCCTTGAAGGGCCCACAGGGGGCAAGGCCCTGCCCTGGTCACCCGTCCTCAAGGGGCCTAGTGGAGCTCTGAGCCCAGGGCCGTCACCTGATCCAGGAGCTCACATTCTGCCCTGGCTGGGGCTCCCTCCACTGCCAGATCTCTTTCAGCTGGAAATTCAATCAGTCCCAGGAGGCCTTGTGAGTGGCCCCAGCTCGCCAGGTATCAGAGTGGGAAATTCACAAAACCAGCATAAGTGGGGCTTGCCAAAGAGGGCATGAAGGAGGGACATTGGAGGTACCTGGGCCTGACCATCAGAGTGGGGACCCTTAGGAGCTGGCCTCTAGACATCAGGTCCTGGGGAGCCTCCAGGTTCTGGGGAGGCAGCACGACCTGGTGATTAGGGCCTTGGGCTCTGAACTTATATGAAGTAGATGCAGGCTTATATCCTAGCTCAGTGCCTTGCTGTGTGACCTTGGGCAAATGCCTTGCCCTCTCTGTGCCTCAGTTCCTCCTTTATAAAATAGAAATAATAATAGGTTTTATCTTTCATGAGCTACTATGAGGACTAAAGAAAAGAATTTTTCCGACCCAGCTGTGGGTCAGGGCTCCAGACCTGGGAGGTCTATTGTTAGTGATAATCGGGGCCTGAGAGGCAAAGTCCCAGCTTCCACTCGAAACTGGGCAAGAGTGGGGAGGATCCAGATGGAGAGATATACCCACTCAGTGTACCAGACTCCTCTGTCACCTACAGGGCTCCAGGATTTCTGCCCTGGCCCAGCTAAGGGCATAGGGAACTGGGCGGGGGCTGATCCAAGTCCACTTAGAGCAAGGAATGTTGCAAATGAAAAGTTTATCCCTCTCCTGAGCACTGCCCTGATATTGGCGCTGCTGTCTGCGGGCGGTGTGGGCTCTCTCACAGCAATTGCTACACACCGCCCTTCTCCCCGCAGTGGTGACTGGGGGCCCCCTGGATGGGCCCTACCGGCTCAAGCAGCTCCATTTCCACTGGGGCAAGAAGCACAGTGAGGGCTCAGAGCACACGGTGGACGGCAAGTCATTCCCCAGCGAAGTAAGACCCTCCTCTACCTGAATCCCTTTACCACTTGGGGAAGGAGTTGGGGACTGGGGAGCCAGGGTCTTGACAGGTGCCTGGTGTGGGGTACTGGAGAGAGTGAAGTCACTCGGGGACCTTTGGGAGAGACGCCCTTCACCTGAAGTTCAGGTCTTCCACCTGAACTCTGCCTACTGTCGTCCTGATCTGTGTGTCCAGAAGGAATTTTATGACGGACAAATCCAGTCCCACCACAGCCTTACTAACAACCCTTCAAGGATTAAGCCTGGCATTCAAGGCCCTGCATGAACTGGCCTTGCCTGGCCTCATCTCCCTTGACCTCTTCCCATATTGACCTGCATGTGATGAATCCCCTGCCCACACCTGGCTCTTTCGTATCTCCAGGCTGCTGTTCTTTCAGCCTGGAATACCTTGTCCCAAGAGTTCCATCTGATAACCCCCTTCTTATTCTTTGGACTCAGCTGCAGGCTTCACTTCCTCAGGGAGGTGTCACACTGGATAGTCATTATCTGTTTCACAGTTCACGGAGGGCAGGGCCCGATCTCTTTGGTCCCTTGGGGCTCAGAAAAGGGTCAGGCCCAGAACAGGGTAAATGCTATCTGTGGCCCGCCCCTCCCGCAGAGGGGCCAGGAGTCCGGTGGGAGTGAGGGAAGCCTGGCTCTGAGCTCCCATGGCCCCTGGGAGGCACTAAGCACTGGCCTGGCCTGTCGTTGCCCCTGTAGCTGCACCTGGTTCATTGGAATGCCAAGAAGTACAGCACCTTTGGGGAGGCGGCCTCAGCACCCGATGGCCTGGCTGTGGTTGGTGTCTTCCTGGAGGTGAGGGGGTTACCTGGGCCCAGAAGGCCATGGGAGGCCTGGTACCACCCCTAGCTCCAGAACACAGTGAGATCTGGCCTCACACTACTTCTCCCTGACAGACGGGGGACGAGCACCCCAGCATGAACCGTCTGACAGATGCACTCTACATGGTTCGGTTTAAGGTGAGACCAGGGGTCCATGCCCTTGATCTACAGCAGCCTGGTGGGGAGGAAGGAAGAGGCTAGATCATGGAGTGGGCCCATCCACTCCTCCATCCTGGCAGCAAACCCTGGCAGAGGTGAAGGGTGCAGGTCAGCACCTGTGGTGCCCTGCAACTGACTCCTCGTCATCAGGGTCCACGGCCCCACTGAATGCCCAGCGTGAAGTCTGGGTGGGCATAGGATTGATGAGATGCCTGTCACATTAACGGTTCTCTGACCAGCAGCGCCATTAAGCTCTGTTGAAGGCAAGGGAGAGAACATGGTGCCCAAAGAGCTTTAGGAACCACAGCTTTTACATACAAGGGAATGGGTGGAGAGGGCCAGCCAGGCTGGAATATAGCCTCTGGGATCACAGACATCTGGCCACAATTTGCATCAATGGGCCAAGGAGAAGCCTAAATCCTATTGACAGAAATCGGTGGGGAGGGTGTTGCTCTCATCCTGTTGGGAGGTCTTTGCTGACTCCTGGGTCCCCCACCGTGCCCCAGGGCACCAAGGCCCAGTTCAGCTGCTTCAACCCCAAGTACCTCCTGCCTGCCAGCCGGCACTACTGGACCTACCCTGGCTCCCTGACAACACCCCCACTGAGCGAGAGCGTCACCTGGATTGTGCTCCGGGAGCCCATCAGCATCTCTGAGAGGCAGGTGAGCCGTCCCAGAGTACCAGATGGAAGGATGCGACACTCAGGCACACCCGGACAGTGTGACTCTCCCAACCAGCAGCCCACAGCCTGTGGTCCCACCATCAAGGCTCCCATCTTTTGCTAATAAATGTTTAGATCCTTGGGTGGGAGTCAGCTTGGTTGTTAGTTATTAGGACCTGGACACAGACTAGAAGGAGAGATCCCTGGGTCCTGGGACCACCCCTCGTGTGTTAGGATCTGGACGCTGCCTTTACCGATGATTCTTAGCTGGACAGGAACTGGAACTAGGTGGAGCAGGGTCCAGGTCCAGAGGCTCTTCAGTGAGTAAGTAGCTGAGGTTGGGTTCCCAAAGAGGACATGAGTGGGGAGAAGTAGGGACAAGCCCTAGGGGAAAGAGGAGAGAGGGGCAGAACTGGCTGGGCAGGGTATGCCAGATGTTGTGTCTGGGATCAGAGAGGACCACAGCGCCCCCATTCTGCACTGAGTATCTCTTCTGCCTTAAGATGGAGAAATTCCGGAGCCTGCTTTTCACCACAGAGGATGATGAGAGGATCCACATGGTGAACAACTTCCGGCCGCCACAGCCACTGAAGGGCCGTGTGGTCAAGGCCTCCTTCTGGGCCTGAGCTGCCTACCTGCCCAGCCGGCCACTGAAGCACCATCTTCCCAAGGGCTTCCATGTCAGCAGACACCAAACCATCCAAGGCTCCCTGCGTAGGGCTGCTGTGGACCCCACTTCAGCTGGCTTGCTCCTTGGCCATGCTGGAGGCTTCTCGATGGGACCCTCAAGTCGGGGGACACCTTTCAGCTGCCCTGGGGACAGGAAGGACAGGAGCTGAGCATGGTCCGAGCCTAAGGCTGCCTCTGCTCTCCAACACCCAAAGGCCCCTGGGAACCTCCTCTTGTCTTCCCCGCTGGCAATGGCAGCAGCCCCACCCTGAGCTCACACTGTGATGGATGAGACCAAACTCTCCAGGGCAGGCAGCTGGCATTGCCAGAAAGACTCAAGCAATAATTAGAAGTGGGCAGAGCTGCCCTCTCGGTGTTACCTCTTCTGCAGGCCTCCGCCATGCACGCACCTCACTGCCAGGCCATTAAAATCAGGACCCAGCCTGCTGGAGGTGACATGACCTTCTCCCTCCAGCCACCTGCCGCCATAGGCAGGCACTGGCTACAGCTTACGGAGTATCTCCCTTCGTCCCCACCCAGCCACCAAAGCCGCCTACATGACAATCCATCCATGCACTGATTAATAAATTCATGCATTCATGCAGCAAATACCCGTTGAGTGCCTGTGTTCTGTCACGTGCTGTCCCAGGCATCGGGGCGGCCGTGGTGATGAGTCAAGCACAGGATGTTCAGAGGGCCGTGGGCACCGGACAGGTGAGGGTGATACAGACGGCGGGGCAGGGGCCGTGGGGGCAGAGAAAAGGGGGAGCCTACTTTCCCCACCCTGAGCTCACACTGTGATGTCCTCATCTGGTGAAGAAATTAAATTCCAACCAGTATTCCAAGGCAGAGAGAAGGGAACGGCATGTTTGAGCTCAGGGAAGAGCAGGTGTGCCAGCTCCCAGGTGAGAGCCCAGGGTGTTTGTGGAACAGAGAAGAACAAGTGGGGCTGGAGCCCTGGGGGAGGGCCTGGGACTCTCTCCCAAGGCTAATGAGAGTCAGGAAGGATCTGGAGTAGAGGAGGGGCAGGGGCAGATGTGCAAAGGCTGGGAGATCCCTGTAGAGTGTGAGTTGGCAGGTAGGACTGGCAGCAAGAGAAGGTGGTGGCCAGTGGCCAGGAGAAAGAATACAGGGTGGTGGAGGCCGGGAGAAGGGGGCTGGATGAGAGGGACCTAGGAGGTGGAGCCCAAAGATAGCATTTGGCTCTCTGTGAGGGTGGAGGGGAGTGCAGGGTGTGTCCCTGGGCGGAGACAGAGGACAGGAAAGCCTGGGCAGCAGCAGACCAGGATGGACACACAGCTTTTGTGGGGCCCTGAGAGGAGTGCTAGGAAGCTCTGGGGTGTTGGTGTCTGAGCCGAGGAGAGAGGTGGAGGGTGGAGGGTGCTGCTTTGGAGCATCTTCACTCAAGGTGGTGGGTGAGGCTGAGGGGAGGGAGGGGGAGGGTGCTCAGTGAGAGAAGGGACCCAGGATCTAGCACAGAACCAGCGCACGGCCCTGCGGAGGATCCGCTCAGAGGGAAAGCCACAGAGTGGCATCTGAGATACCTAGGTGGGAGAGTTTGGAAAGGGGCATTGGGGGCTGCTGAGGAGTCTGAGGCAGGGCTGGGGCTGGGGTGAGGCAAGTGATCTCTTAGGGTGCAAAATTTAAGGAGGCACACCCCCTCAGGCCCCGACCCTGCATTTGTATGACGCTGAGGGTGCGTGTCTCCTTAAATGTGCACCGTAAGTGCCTCGCTGGACTCACCCTAGTCCCAGCCCCAGTCCAGAAGGTTTAGAGACCCAGCCATCACTGTGCCCCATGAGCCAGGACAGGGGCAGGTGGTGGACAGTGAGGGGGCTGAGGAGTGAGGGGAAGTAAAACCGGGACAGCAAATGTATACGTGTGGTTGTGAAGGGGAAGAAAGTGATAGCTGAGGGGCCACAGGGTCGAGGCTTTTGGAAAGATGGGCCGGTGGTGTGTCTGAACATCCTTGGGAAGGAGGCCAAGCTGCAGGTACCAGCGGGGCTAGGGGCGCATCGGTCTACTCACTTTGGCCACAGCTCCTGTCATTGTCACTATACCAGAAGGGCACTCCAGGGTCATGGGATACTTCTGGGTTTTGGGTGAGGCCACGAGGAGAGGGTAGAATTAGGCCTTAGACTTCTAGCTTCGAGACCAGGGAGGCAGGTAAGGGAGAGGCTTGCTCTGTTGACTCCCCCCTTCCATTCTCATGCTCAAGGCAAACCTGTCCCCAGAGTGGCCCTCAGCAAATGCTGCTCCAGCACAGGGCCAGACACAGTTTCAGCCTGGCTGGCACCCCTGGCCCAATCTGGGGGCCATTTGCTCTCTCCATGTTTCAGGAGATGGTGAAAAGAATAGTGTCTGGAGGACAGTGTTTGCCCAGCCTGGGGGCAGGTGGCCGCAGGGAAGTAACGCTAGTAATGCTGCCCCTGAAGGCAGGTAAAGGGCCTGGGGCAGATGTCTGACTCTCCCTATGATCTAAGAACTGTCATCACCCCCATGTTACAGATGAGGAAGATGAGGCTGGGGGAGGTTAAATAAGCAAGTGGCCAAGCAAAATTTGAAGCTGGATCTGTCTGCTAACTCTCCTGCTCTACGCCAGAGCACTGAGCATAGTGGTGAACAAATAGGCCTAATACGACTGGTCCTGCCAGGGGTCTTAGCACCCCACCGCCACCTCCCAGGGATGGTGGCACCACAGTCCTGGCACTGCAGAGGACTTGAGAAATGGGAGCTGATTTTAAAATAATTATCCCAAGGCTGCCAGGATTCCTCATTCCTTACATCCTTCCACTTAATTCATTTATTTTTTTAAAAATTTTTATTTATTTACTATCTTTGACTGCGTTGGGTCTTTGTTGCTACGCATGGGCTTTCTCTAGTTGCAGCGAGTGGGGGCCACTCTTCGCTGCAGTGTGCGGGCCTCTCGTTGCGGTGGCTTCTCTTGTTGTGGAGCACAGGCCCAGGTAGGTGGGCTTCATTAGTTGTGGCACATGGGCTCAGTAGTTGTGGCTCACGGGCTCTAGAGTGCAGGCTCAGTAGTTATGGCTCACGGGCTTAGTTGCTTCGCGGCATGTGGGATCTTCCCGGGCCAGGGCTCGAACCCGTGTCCCCTGCATTGGCAGGCAGATTCTTAACCACTGCGCCACCAGGGAAGCCCCATTTTTTAAATTTAAAACTATTTTAAAACCAAAGTGGCCTCCTCCTGTTATAATTACAGTGCAAGGTTTGACTCTATTACATCCAATAGGGATGGCCAACCTCAAGGGAGCCAGGACTGGGTCCTGAATCCTCATCCATGGCAAGATTGCTTCCTGGAGCAAATGCTGGGCACATTTGGGGTACCCAAGACAAGGTGGGCTCTGCTCGCTCCCAAGATCCCAGAGAGGCCCTCCCAGGGCAGCCAGGTGACCCTCTAAGAGATCTGGACTGCAGGGCCCAGGGGAAGGAGTGGCGGAGGAAAGTAATAGATGTGGGAGATCAAGAGGTACAAAGTTCCACATGCAAAATAAATGAGTCACAGGTACGAGATGTACAATGTGAAGAACATAGTCAAGAATTATGTAATATCTTTGTATGGTGACAGATTGTAACTAGACTTAGAGCAGTGATCATTTTGAAATGTATCGCGATATCGAATCACTATGTTGTGTGCCAGAAACTAACATAGTGATGTAGGTCAATCATACTTCAAAAACAAACTCATAGAAAAAGAAATCAAATTTGTAGTTACCAGAGGCGGGGGTGTGTGGGTAGGGGGTGATTGGATGAAGGCAGTCAAAAGGCACAAACCAGTTATAAGATAAATTAGTACTAGGGATGTAATGTACAACATGATAAATATAATGAACACTGCTGTAAGTTATACGTGATAGCTGTTAAGGGGTAAATCCTAAGAGTTCTCGTCACAAGGAAGATTTTTCTATTTCTTTAATTTTTTATCCATACGAGATGATGGATGTTCACTAAACTGATTGTGACAGTCATTTCATGATGTATATAAGTCAAATCATTATGCTGTACCCCTTAAATTTATACAGTGATGTATGTCAATTATATCTCAATAAACTAGAAGAAAAAAACAAAAATAAAATTTTAAAATAATAAAAATCTTATATAAAAGAAAAATGTATATTTCATTTGAAGAATATATTTTAGTTGACTCAGTTATATCCAAAATATCTTACCATTTTAACATATCATCAATATGAAAAATTAATGAGATATTTTACATTATTTGGGGGGCTAAATTTTTTTTTAATTAATTAATTAATTTACTTTTGGCTGGCTTGGGTCTTCGTTGGGTTGCACGGGCTTCTCATTGCAGTGGCTTCTCTTGCTGCGGAGCACGGGCTCTAGGCTTGAGGGCTTTAGTAGTTGTGGCTCTCAGGCTCTAGAGTACAGGCTCAGTTGTAGCACATGGGCTTAGTTGCTCCCTGGCATGTGGGATCTTCCCGGACCAGGGCTCAAACCCATGTCCCCCGCATTGGCAGGCAGATTCTTAACCACTGCGCCACCCGGGAAGCCCTGGGGGCTAAATTTTTGAAATCCAGTGAGTATTTCACACTCACTGCACAGCTCAACTCAAATTAGCCACATTTCAAGTGCCCAAGAACACATGTGGCCAATGGCTACCAGATTGGATAGCATAGCCCAAAACAGATGTCACTCTTTGCAAGGCCATCTGCTAGCAAGGGGTCCAAGCAGGCCCTCTGGCTGGGCCCAGAGCCAGACAACGCGATGGCAGGAATGAGTCAGATCTGCTCCAAGCCTCTGTCCTCGACAAGGGCATTCTCAGAACATTTGATACCAACTTGGCTCCCTCTGTCAGGGCCTCCCTCCTCCGGGAAACCTCCCGAACTCCCCACCTTCCTCCAGCCTGGCTGACCCTGTCCCAGGCCACCCTGCAGGACCTTTGCTGTTCCACTGGGAAAAAGCCCAAGACCCTCAGGAAGGAACTGATTGCAAGAGACTGTCAAGAGTTGGGGGAGGTGGTAGTGTCCCTGAGAAGGATCCTGGCTTGGTTGAGGAGACTTGACTAATCTGGGAGGTCTTCCTGGAAGAGGGGCCCAGAGCAAAGTCGTTAGCGTCCCAGCGGAGGCACAAAAGCCTCAGCAGCAGTGAACATTTACCAGACAGAGAGGAGGGAGGCCTGGCTCTTGCTCAGCATGTATCGACAAAGAGGAGATGTGTGGTTGGGGACACAGGGGTCCCCAGGCTCTGGAGGCCTCAAATGCCAGGCAGGAGTTTGCCCTTACATCCAGGAACCATGAGGAGCCACTGGAGGGCTACATCAGGGGCTAAAAGCCTCCCAGATTGGAGGAAGAAAACTCTCCCTGAGGCTCAGAAAGCACTGGGCATCTTGGCCTGAATTCACCTTCTAACTCGGGGCTCAAGTGCAAATGTTGTCAGGTGCAGTTCATAAGCTCCTCCTGCTGCCCCTCCCTGGCCCCGCTGAATGGACTCATGCCCGTGCCCTGGCAGTTCCTGGTTTGGCAGTCTGTGAGTCTAATCTAAATCCCTCCAGCTGCAACCCAAATGCTGTCTTCAGGGGCATGTGAGGGTGAGCTGGTGGCTCTTTATTCCCACTGAGCTGCCCTACTGGGACAGGCATTGCAGGGAAGGCATGGGGACACAGGCGCCCCGGGCTCAGTTGGGCCCCCATGTGTCTCTTGGGTCTTCAGAAAGGGGCTCTTTCTCCTGCTCCTCCTCTCTCCGCTCCTGCTCTGAGTGACAAGTTGTTGGTTGCTCTGGGCACAGGTGTCTGGGCACGGGTGTCTCACTGCCCTATCTCTCCGGTTGCCCAGCCTCTGGGGGAACTGGGGGGTGGTGAATCCTTGCTGCTGCTGCTTCTCCTGAGTGTTCAGGAGTAGAATTTGGGGGTATACCTTTTTCAGCCAGAGGAAGCCATGTCAGGGATCAATAAATTGCTCAGGGAATCCCAGAGTGTGCAGGCCTAGAGGATTCCTGGTCTGACCCCACTCTACAGATAGAACAACTGAGGCCCAGACACAGAACAGAGTCTGCTGAAATAAGTTGGTGGGAGAGGTAGGATTTATGACCCCTGGCCCTGTGCTCTTCACCCATCACGAGAGCCTAATGTAGCAGAAAGACCCCTACACCGAATTACTCCCTGCTTGCCTATCTTGGAGCCTGAAATCCTGCCATTTGAGCTTCAGTGCTCACAGTTGAGAATGGTTCTCTGAGGAAAGGCAAGTGGCCCTGGAAGGGGCACACAGTAACTTACGGGGGAATGACTTTATCATCTCCTTTTCAGTCTGCTCTGTGATCTCTTCTCTTGGCCTTGGTTTCCCCATCTGTAAAATGTGTTAATGGGAGGCCCAAGGGGCTTAAGGTAGGACTTGAGGGAGGAGAGAAAGCAGATTTCCCAGAGGGAGAGTCAGGCTGTGACCGAGTGGGGGGCAGACAGCTCTGGATCTCAGGATGCAGGTGACCCCCTGTGCCCCCTAAACTGAAAGGGGACATAGTGCTGGGACAAAACTGCAGGGACAGATGACCAGAAGAGCCCCCCATGATCCCCAGGACCTTGCCCATCAATGTGACGGGAGAATACCTGGGATGAGTTTCCTCCCAGCCCAATGTAATGGGAGCTCAGAGCTAGATTCGACTGATTTACAGAAAATAACGGCATTTGATGTGTTTACCCAAGTCCATGAACTATGACCACTGCAACACGAGGTCTGTACTTTAGGAGAAGTCAGTGTTTGGAAATGGTCTCTCCTAGGAGAGAAGAGCTCAAATGGCATAATTTCAGGCAGGGGCAGGTGAGCTGAAAAGATATTTTGGGGGCAGCCAAGCCTTCAAAGCCTTGGCCCCAGCACTAAATCCAGAAGCCTGTGGTTTCTGAGGGCAGCAGAGGGGACTGGGGGGGCCCTCATCCCGTGCAGCTCAGATCGGCCAGGTACAGTTGCTCACACGTGTCCTTTGACCCTGGGCTGGGGGTGGAACGCTGAACACCAACCTGGCTGCTTTAGCTGGCGCCAGTGGCAGTTCCGGCAACTCTGGGAGCCGGGGTCGGGGCACAGCAGCCAGCTCTACAGTCTTTGGGGCACCTGCCTTGATCCCAGTGCCCCCTGAGGTCAGAGGTCATGCTGAGGAAAGAAAGTCAGGTGTCAGGCAGCTGGCAAGAGCTACCAACCCCAGCCAACTTCACTAAGCCTTGCTGTAAGTTAAGACGCTTAGAGATGGGCCCTCAGCGCCCACACAAGACCTCGCCACCATGTCAGGAAATGCCAGGCTTTACTTCCTTCTTTATCTGTCCCTCTTCACACTGACACCCAGGAGAACTGGGGTTGTGGCTGTGGGAACAGAAAAAGGAAGAGCCAACGTTTAGGGTTCCACTATCAGACCTGGAGCCCCTAAATCCCAACGTTTTACTATAGCATATTTTAAGATTTATGGAAAAGTTGAAAAAATACAATGAATAGCCATAGACTGGCCACCCAGGCTCCCCATTTTATCACTTTTGCTCTCTCCCACTCTCTTTCTTCATATATACATTTTTTAAAACTCTTTGAGAATAAGTTGCAGCCATGATACCCTTTCACCTCTAAATACTTCTGTGGTTTTTCCTAAAAACAAAGACATTCTCTTACATAACCACAGTACAAGAATCAAAATCAGGAAATTAACACTGTTACGTCGCTATTATCTAATCAATGTACCTTATTCAAATTTTCCTCACTGTCCCCATAACGTCTCTGTAAACCCCCCAAATTCCCAGACCATGCATTGCATTCAGTTGTCCAGTCCCTTAAGTCTCCTTTTCTCTGGACAAGTTCCTCAGTGTGTCTTTGTCTTTCACAACCTTGATACGGTTGGAGAGCACAGGCCAGTGATGTAGTAGGATGTCCCTCAGCTGGGTTTGTCAGGTGTTTTCTCTTGAAGAGACTCGGGTTATGTACTTTTTGTGGGAATATCACAAGACAGTCCCATGTTGCTTCAGCACATGGTATTGATTTGTCCCATCACTGGTGATGTTAACTTTGTTTTTTGTTGTTATTTTTAAATGGAAGCATAACATATATACAGAAAAGTACATACAGCCAATGAACTTTCACAATCTGAACCCACATGTGCAACCAGCACCCAGATCAGCAAAAGCATGTTTCCAGCACTCCATACCCCCAAGTCCTCATTACGTTCCTACCTCCCCAAAGTCACCACTGTCCTGACTTTTAATAGCATAAATTACATTTGTCTGGTTTCGAACTTCAACTAAATGAAAGTATTTACTTCAGAAATATCCTTGGTTTCTGGATTTTTTGCTCATAGTATGTTCGTGAGATTCTCAGAGCCTCCTTTTCAGAATAATAAACGCCATACCTCCCATTATGAGCCTACAATGAAAATTGAAGAAAATATAACTTATCTCTACACATAATTTCAAAAAATCAGTGTAACACTTTAGTTGTAATATAAAGCACAGTCATTTATAATGCATAATAAGATATATCTATATATACAAATAATATAATTTTCAATAAAGTGATATGTGTGGCAGTATGTAAATGCTGGGGCACAAGGATGTAATGAAGTCTTCCTGTGTTTGCGCCCATACTCAGAAGCCCTATAACATGGCAGCTATGAATGCATTCCAGGCAGAGGAGCACGAGTATTGTTGCCATCATTGTGAGACTTTCCTATTTGGTGAACAACTCCTGGTAAAATACCAAATGACACAAACTATGATAATTTGCTACATATTAAACCTGTGCAGGCATTATTTTGTACTTCCAAATAAAATGGAACAAGGTTGTAGACTCCAATGGAGATAAACAGATTCTTCACCTGTTTGAACATCCAGGTGAGATGTTTGAAGGTGGGACAAGACTCAGACAATCCTTTGTTGTGTGAATCTATCCTGTAGGACTCCTAGCACCCTGACCACCCCAAATGCCAGGGTCTCCTCAGCCATGTGACAACTGACCCCAGATTCTCCAAATGCTTTCTGAGGTGGTACCACAAGTCTAGGGGACAAATGGGGAGGTCATCTGGGGGTCAGAGAACCACAGGGTGTGCACCTGGGGGGGTGTAGGGTAGAAGGTTGGGCGTGACCTGAAGGAGGAGGGGGCATGGATGAGAGCACTGATGGGGTTTCTAAGGTGGGGCCTCCCCATGGCCAGCTCCTGGGTAGCAGGCTGGTCTCTGGGCATGGAGGATCGGGGACCCTATGTGGACCTTGCTACCCATCCCCCAACTCCTCCCTCAGAGGATGCCACCAGGGCCTACTTTCCTGGGCCCTGCATGGACATCTGCTCAACTGCTCTGGATCTCTCAGGAAGTGCACCTCCCAACAGACATGGGGGCCCCATCATCTGTAGCTGGGGACCTCTGGGGACCTCTCTGGGCTGAAAAGCCAGTTAAGCCAAACACCAAAAGGATTATAGGACCCTCACCTGTGTAATCAGATATAAAAACAATACAATATGATACTAAACTGACAGGTAACTATAAAGAAGTTAAACATAGTTCTGATTTCTCCCATTATGCTTTTAATAAAATATTAAATAAAAAATTATTTTAAAGCACCTTCCTTTGGTGACCCTGAGAACATGCTCCATGAGCCTGCGGTGTGAGCAACCAGTGAACACAATCCATGGACTGACTCATTTAATTAAACCCAATACCTTTTGAGGTGGGCACCATTCTTATTCCCATTTGGCAGATGAGATATTGAGGATAAGACTGATTAAGACACTTGCTCTGGGTCACAGAGCGGGAGTTGCTGGGATCAGCATTGGCCAACATTCAGAGCCAAGCCTGAGCCACCACTCTGTAAGCCCCTTAAAAGGCATTCAGCCTCTCCACCACTGACTGTCAGTTCCTGGCACTAAGCACTGTAGAGGGATGTACACACACACACTCAGGTGCTTCCCGCGGTGTGTTTACGCCTTACGCCCCCTGGTGGCCGTGTGTAGCTTGGTCTTTGGTCCATCCCAGCCAGTGATCACTAGCGGGGGCCCAGCCCAGCTGTGCTAGCAAACAAACTTGCCCAGCAGGTTACTACTTGTTAAAATATTTTTTGCTCTTGTTTGTGCTCCTGCTTCACTAGCATCCTAAGCTCTTGCTTCCTCTGCTGCCCAGGGGGTCCAGCACTGGGTGGAGTAGGCAGCTGGTCAGTGCCACCGAGACCACTGGGCTGCTGGGGAGAGGGCATGCATGAAAGTCTGAGACAGTGGTCCCACTGTTCCCCAAAGGTATGGAGGATAGAGGAGGGCATTCCAGGCAGGGGAACAACAGGGACAAAGGCCTGGAGGTAGTTACATGGAACTGAAGGTGAACATGGAAAAAAGCTGAATTAAATTTGACCCAGTCTCCAGCAGAGTCTGGGGGCGGGGGTGCCCTGATTACAGTGACAGGTCCTAGTTCTTTAGACAGAAATATTTCTGGAGCCAAGAAAAGGAGGACAGCTCTGCTTCAACACCCCACATACTGTCCCCTGCCCCCATTCTGTAGTCACAACACACCTGGGGGGGGTCACCCCGACAACATACATGGGAATGGCTGCCCCCATTCAGCAGATGGAGAAACAGAGGCTCTAAATTCACCCGAGGCCCCCTGCCCAAGTCATGTGTCCAATCAATGGCAGAGCTGGGGTTCTTGTGTCTGCCCAACCCTAGGCCCAGCCTCTGAAACCACATTACACGGGGTGCGCTTTCAGAGGCAAAAGAGGCTCTTGTCTTCTGGGAAGGCAGGTGTAAAAAGTACTGAGGGGCTTGGCATTTCATAAATGAGTCCCAAGGCCACAGTGCCACACTGGTCCTTAGCAGGGAAGAAAAAATACCCAGTCCACAGCACTGTTGGCAAGTAAGTAATGTAAGTTGGTGCAGCCACTATGGAAGACAGTATGGAGGTTCCTCAGAAAACTAAAAATAGAATTACCATATGATCCAGCAATCCCACTCCTGGGCATGTATCCAGACAAAACTCTAATTCAAAAAGATACAATATGACCCAGCAATCCCGCTACTGGGCACATACCCAGAGAAAACTGTAATTCAAAAAGACACATGCACCCCAATGTTCACTGCAGCACTATTTACAATAGCCAGGTCATGGAAGCAACCTAAATGCCCATCGACAGACGAATAGATAAAGAAGATGTGGTACATAGATACAATGGAATATTACTCAGCCATAAAAAGGAACGAAATTGGGTCATTTGTAGAGATGTGGATGGATCTAGAGACTGTCATACAGAGTG
This sequence comes from Delphinapterus leucas, assembly GCF_059928025.1. Lineage (NCBI taxonomy): Eukaryota > Metazoa > Chordata > Mammalia > Artiodactyla > Monodontidae > Delphinapterus > Delphinapterus leucas. The sequence continues at coordinate 41,593,631 of NC_143148.1, forward strand.
AAGTAAGTCAGAAAGAGAAGAACAAATATCGTATATTAACGCATATATGTGGAACCTAGAAAAATGATACAGATGAACTGGTTTGCAGGACAGAAATAGAGACACAGACGTGGAGAACAAACGTATGGACACCAAGGGGGGAAAGTGGCAGGGAGGTGGGGGTGGTCGTGGGATGAATTGGGCGATTGGGATTGACATGTATACACTAATATGTATGAAATGGATGACTAATACAAACCTGCTGTATAAAAAAATAAATAAAATTAAATTTAAAAATTAAAAAAAAAAGATACATGCACCCCATTCACAATAGCCAAGACATGGTAACAACCTAAATGTCCATCAATAAGTGAATGGATAAAGAAGATGTGGTACAGGGCTTCCCTGGTGGCGCAGTGGTTGAGAGTCCGCCTGCCGATGCAGGGGACACGGGTTCGTGCCCCGGTCCCGGAATATTCCACATGCCGCGGAGCGGCTGGGCCCATGAGCCATGGCCGCTGAGCCTGTGCGTCCGGAGCCTGTGCTCCGCAACAGGAGAGGCCACAGCAGTGAGAGGCCCGCGTACTGCAAAAAAAAAAAGAAGATGTGGTACAGATATACAGTGGAATACTACTCAACCATAAAAGAGAACAAAATAATGCCATTTGCAGCAACATGGATGCAACTAGAGATTATCATACTAAGCGAAGTAAGTCAGAAAGAGAAAGACAAATACCATATGATGTCACTTATATGTGGAATCTAAAATATGACACAGATGAACCTATCTCCAAAAGAGAAACAGACTCATGGACATAGAGAACAGACCTGTGGTTGCCAAGGGGGAGAGGGTTGGAGGAGGGATGGAGTGGGAGGTTGAGGTTAGCAGATGTAAGCTATTATATATAGAATGGATAAACAACAAGGTCCTACTGTATAGCACAGAGAACTAAATATATTCAATACCCCATGATAAACCATAATAGAAAATAATATTAAAAAAGAATGGATATATATGTATAACTGAATCACTTTGCTTTACAGCAGAAATTAACACAACATGGTAAATCAACTATTCTTCAATTTTTAAAAAATCCTATAGGAAAAAAAAACAAACCCAGTCCACAGACTCCCAGACTTCTACAAGAAGTGGGGTGTTCAGATAGAGGCTTCAATTGTCGCTATTGCCTGATTAAAGTATATTTGATTTGTCATGAGTGTGGTTGAAATGCACCAGCCCTGCATTGCCCACTGGAGGACCAGGTTCAGAAAAGACGCATACATTGTTAGCATACATGAAGATGAAGTTCCTATTAAGTTATAGTCTTTACCTAAAGATGGCTAAACAAAAACACAGCATGGTGAGAGGGTACCCTGTACAGTGTACAGGGGCTCTCTCTCTGGCTTTGGAGAAGCCTAAACTGGTCCCTCAGGCTATCAAATATAGATAAGAAGCTTCTAGGAATGTGGCTTGGCTGAGAGTCCAGAGGCCAAGGCCCAGACTCCTCTTAGCCACAAGCTTAAAGGAGAACATGCAGAAGTACATTCAGGTCTTCGGACTCTATTTTGCTCTTCCAAGAATGGATATATGGGCATCTCACAAAGTATATGTGTTCTGCCAGATGTGACTAGATTTTACAGCAAAAAGGAGGTTCATGGTGAACTGTTTTGAATTGCTGCTATGAAGTTGGATGAATTTCTTTTACTGCACAATTTTTCAGCACCTTGACTAAGCCATTGTTCATTGTGAATCTCTTCCAGTGCAGGGTAGTATGGATGTGGTCCTCTTCTCTCAGAATATTTTCTGGGATTATGTTCCATGGAGCACACTTTAGGAAAGCATGGGTGAGATGCTCCTTCAAGTTCTTCCCAGCCCTGGCCAAAGGCTTGGAGATGAGACAGGCAGACCTGGCTATAAAATTCAAGCCCTTCCCTTGGTTAGCAAGGCCAGGACCTTTGTCCCTGCTATTTTCTCTCCATCAAATGCTTTCTCCCAGATACTGCCAGGCTCACTCCCTAACTTCCTTCAGATGTCTGTCCAAAGCTTATCTTATCAGATAAAACTTCCTCATTCCCCATGTAAAACATCAGGCTCCTCCAGGACCCTGTCCTATCCCCAGCTGCCTCTCTTGCCCCTGAACAGCCCCTACCAAGCCTGTGCTGTGCCTTCTTCCTCCCCACTCCCATGTGTAATTATGTCGGATAGACATTATTGGGGTTTTTCTGATTATTAAATACATGCTGCCTGTTAAAAACATTTTTTAAAAAAGGAAATAAAGAAATAAATGGACTGGCAAAGAATGTGAAAGTTCCTGCAGAGATGATCATTTTTAACTGCTGGCATGTGTCCTACTAAACTTTTCTTTGCCCGCAAAGGCATGTGCAAAGAGAAAGCGGGGGTGGGGAGAGATGCAGAAATAATTGCTGTTATTATCAAATGCCTTCTCTTCTTTGTTGTAATCTGGTTTTTCCATCTGAATTCTGTCCTGGTCAATAGCTCCTTCCTGGACTTTCCAACCTGACTCTTGGCTTCCTGTTGGGCGTTGGGGGTGTGCTCAGGCCAAGGTGCTGACATTCCACCTCTGACCCTGCCTGAAAGGGGCACCCTGGGAGCTCAGGGCGTGGCCTCCACAGGAGGGGCAAGAGAGCATTCAAAGTTGCCCGGAGGACTATTGTTTCACAGGGTAGCAAAGGATGGAGCTGCAAGGGAAAGAACAGAAAGTGTGCTTCTGGGGGGCTCCAGGTCGTCTCCCAACTTCCTCTTGCTTCCTCTTCCCCACACTAGGCCCCTATTTCTGTTCTTCTACTTCTCTCCAGATTTACTTTCAAGAAGAGATACGTCATTGGCAACCTAGAGTACAAATGACAACTCCAAGGGCCACACAACTGCCCTCTCCAAGTAGTTCTACAGAGACTCCAAGAGAGGAAATGACTGGCCCAGGATCACATAGCAAGTAGGTGGCAGAGCTGGGCCTCAGGCTTGGGACTCCAGGGTGATGGAAAATTCTGAGCTTGCCAGTTAATATGGCCTGAGTGAGAATGGGTGTGGGATGGTGGTGGCAAAGGGAATGATTAGTTGAGTGTCACAGAAGAAGCTGCCCCCTGGCCTAGGTCATCACAGCCCTGGCTGCAGCTGTTCCATCAGGCAGCTGAAAAAGATTGACTTGTGTTTGGAGAAGCCTTAAAGAGACAGAAACACAGGTCGTATTTCCCCTCAAAGGCTCTGCCCATCTTCTACAGAAGGGCAATCTTAGGTTGGCTCTAGAAGCTAGGAGCTTAACATAACCATTCTGAGGCCTCCTGATAAACTGGCAAGTCTGTCAGTGCTGTTGCTTCAGAACAGGTTTAAGAGGGCTGAGGCAGGACTTGTATTTTTCAAAAACTCCCAAGCCTTTGTCACGAGCATCCTCAAGACTTGCTAAATATGTCCCTGAGTTTGCTGCTCTGCAGGAATTGGTAACCATTCCCTCTAAAGGAAATGGAGGTGGTGTGTGTGTGTGTGTGTGTGTGTGTGTGTGTGTGTGTGTGTATGTGTGTACGTGCCCGTGCGTGATCAGTTTGGGAGAGGACAGTGCCAGGGAAAGCCACCTGCTTGGTTAAAAGGTGGTGAAGTTAAATCACTTGATTTAGGATGGCACAAATGTGCTCAGATCAGCAAGAAGGCTTTTCTGGGCTTATTCAGCTGCCTTGGGCAGCAATGATAACACAGAAACATCGCAAGGGCAAGCTCATGTTGGCAAAGAAGACATCTGAGGTTTTTTTTTTTTTTTTTTGCGGCACGCAGGCCCCTCACTGCTGTGGCCTCTCCCGCCATGGAGCACAGCCTCTGGACGCGCAGGCTCAGCGGCCATGGCTCACGGGCCCAGCCGCTCCGCGGCATGTGGGATCCTCCCAGACCGGGGCACAAACCCGTATCCCCTGCATCGGCAGGCGGACTCTCAACCGCTGCGCCACCAGGGAAGCCCCATCTGAGGTTTTTTATAAACTCTCCCAGATATCAGGCCAGATATGGTTTTGACAGTTAGACAAAAACCTTCTGCCACCATCTCAATTCCTCCTGACACAAGATCATCCTCAAATCCAGCTTTCCTAACATTCCATAGATGGTCTTATCTGCATTGCTAGGGAATCAGGGGACTTGGCCAGAATCATCTAAGAGATCTATCTCCCTACCCCCGCCACTCCTCCGTTTTTAAAATACAGTTTTGCTTCTTTTTTTTTTTTTTTTTGCGGTACGCGGGCCTCTCACTGTTGTGGCCTCTCCCGTTGCGGAGCACAGGCTCCAGACACGCAGGCTCAGCGGCCATGGCTCAGCAGCCATGGCTCATGGGCCCAGCCGCTCCGCGGCATGTGGGATCTTCCCGGACCAGGGCACGAACCCGTGTCCACTGCATCGGCAGGCAGACTCTCAACCACTGCGCCACCAGGGAAGCCCCTGCTTCTTTTTTTTTTTTTTTTTTTTTCTAATTATACAAGATATTATACAGATGGAGTAATGTGTATTTATTGTAGAAAATTTGTAAGGTTTGCCTTTGACTGCCTCTGTAGGATAAATTAGAAGAAGTAGAATTAGTGGGTCAAAGATCTGTCCATTGGGCAGCCTCAAATTACACTCCCACCTGCCAAGATAGCAATGCCCACTCACCAACATTAGGTATTAATCATGTTTTAATGTTTGTCAGGTTGACTGAAAAAAATCAGTATCTCATTTTAATTCACATTTGCTTGGTTTTGAGTGAGACAGAGTATTTTTACATATTTTCTTGGAAAATGACAGCTGAGCTGCTGCTTTCCCTTTCTCAGGGCAGAGATAAGTCCTTTTCCTTCATTTTTTTCTAATAAGACCTTGTGACAAGGAAGCCTTGGGAGACTGGATAGGGTTCTTGGGCTAGCCATCATGTATAGGGAAACTAAGCTGGTTATACCCTTTAAACAAAAGTTCCAGTGCACACAAAATCCTCAAGGGTGCATTTTTACTTTGGAAGTGGTGTGTGTGTGGTAACTTAGAAACTCAGTGGTTTCAGACATTAGAGTGATGTAATATTCTCAGGAAAGTGTGGTGAGGGCAGCCATCTGTGTGTCCCCTGCAGTTGGCCCAGGGCCTGACATATCGTAGGCACCCATAAGCTGTGCTGCCTCTGTGCTGAAGGACAACCTTCTATAACTCCAAATGGACTATCTATACAAAATAATAATTGTACCCATTTATTTAGAATCCCTTGGAGTTAATTTTAGTTTAAGTATGAAACAGCCATATTTATATCCAGGAAGAGAGATATTGCAAATCCTTACTTACTGGTAGAACTTCCAGAAAGGGCCAAGGGTGAGTGGCGGTATGAATATCATATCAGAGGCAAGTCTGACAGGAGCTGTTTTATGGCAGCCATGTCCTTGGATCCAGGTGGGCTGGCCAGGCTCCCCAGGTAAGCCAGTGTGTCTTCCTTCCAGAAGACCACCTTTTCAGGGCTCTAAGTGGCCTTTTCTGGTCGTCTCCTATTTTTCTCTGCCTCCAGGGAAGACTGCACTTGATTTATCAGAGATAATAGCTGAGTTCTAGTAAAGCAATTCCAGCAGGCCATAACTGGAATTCCACAATGGAAGGGACTGAGGAGATATCTGGTGTCCTGGTTCTCAACCTTTCTCAGCGTACCAACCACTAACTATTGTGGTAACCATCAGTGGCCGTGCCAATGTAATTGTCAGTTCAAAGCCCAGTGGTTGGTGGGGAGCCAATGAAGTCTTTACAGCAGCAATTTGAGCTGTAGAAGGGTCACCTACCTGATCTGTAGAAGCAGAGCAACTAGGGCTAAGTTGAAGTCACAGGTGGGGAGACCAGATGAGAAGGTTGCAGTGGAGTGGGAGGGTAGCTGGAGGCAAATAGTTGGATTGGAGAGAGATTTAGGAGGTGAGATGAACAGGGTTAGATAACAGACAGGAGACGGGTGGGGGTGAGGGAAGAGGAGTCAAAATGACTCCCAGGCTTGGTGCTTGGGTCTCTGAGCAGATGATGGGGCCGTTACTGGGTTAGGGGAGGAGAGGAAGAGCAGGTCTGGCGAAAGATGAGTTCCAGACAAGCTATGTTTAAGGTGTACATAGGGCCTCCAGAGGGAGGCGTCCAAGTGGATATAGAAGTGTGTGGCGCCTGGGAGAGGGGTCTGAACTGGTCAGCACAGAAATGGAGAGGAAGCCGTGGGGTATTATTAACAACAGTGAGGAATGGTAGAGGTTGCTCGGTTTGGGGTGCGCAGAACGGGGAGGGGGGGTGTCACGTGGTGGGGGTGCTCAGCCACAAGACTTCCTGGTCCCGAAGCCCGGCGCCGAGCCTACCCAAGGTCAGAGCCTGAGGGGGGTGTGGGTAAAGGTTGGGTAGGATGGGCGGGGGAGGGGGAGGAACCAGATTGGGCCCCTCTGGATTCCGCCCTCTCTCACTCCTCAGCCATTGGGCAATTACGCTGTCCGTCAGGTGCCCGCCTCCACGGATGAACCAATAAAGGGTGGCGAGAGGATGCTTCCTTCTCTAGCTGGATCAGCACAAGAGGTTCCTTCAGGGAGGTGAGTCCGGGGTGGGGGCAGCTGCGGCACCGTAGGCTGGCGCAGAATTGACTGACGGACCCGGCGGCTTTGGCGCAAGCGGGTGAGAGAAGGACCAGGGTGCGATGTAGGGAAGGGGGTGAGCGCGGGATGTGAAAACCTCTAACCTCGCCGGGTCCGCTCCGGCCCGCAGCATCGGCTCACGTGATGGGGTGGAGAGTGGAGGTGAGGTGAGGGGGCGGGCCCGCGGCGGACGGGGAAGAGCCTTGGTCACAGCTACGGTCACCCGTCTCGCGCGCACGCGCCACGTGGGTTCGCGGCCTTGCGCAGGGCCTTTGGCTGTGTACCGGGACTTCCGCAGTAGCTGTTTTAGCCCTCGGAGTACCCTCTGTGAGCTCAGCATCTCAACTGAGTTCTCCTTTTTTATAGACCCGGAAGCTAGGGCTCAGGGACGTGGCCGCGCCAGGGTTTGAGGGAGATAGGGCTTGTTGGACTTAGGAGGCCGCGCTCTTTCTTATCTGTGAGGCTTGACTTTGGGATCTGTTTTCTTTAGATACGCGAAATTGTCTGGGTCCGGTCTGCGGCAGACCGCCTTGCGTCGGGCATCGCCGCCTGGCTTCTCTGCAGGGCTGGGGGTGGGGTTGGGGGGCAGGGGGGGGCGCCCTCTGCGCGCCCTGCCCGACCGCACCAGTTCGTAGTTCGGCGGGGTGGGCTGGGGAGAGTGGGCGGTCCTCAAGTGTGGGCACTCTCCACACCCCAACAGAAAAACTTGAGGAGGGCAGGATTCATAAACGAAATCTGAAAACACGTGGAAACTCTCCTCCCGGGTCACCAGAGAAAATAGAAAATAGAGCAGCTTTTTTTTTTTTTGTCTAAGGAAAAATACCACCAGAGGCTGTTGAAAGTGCTTAGGAAACTGCTTCCTTCATGCCCTTGTGGAGGCAGATGTGAACCTTTTGGAACTCAGTTTGGCAATATGAGTCTACACCCTTTGACCTACTGATGCCAGCCTTGGGAAATAAGTAGGTTAAAACCTAAGTAGGGGGGCTTCCCTGGTGGCGCAGTGGTTGAGAGTCCGCCTTCCGATTCAGGGGACGCGGGTTCGTGCCCTGGTCTGGGAAGATCCCACATGCCGCGGAGCGGCTGGGCCCGTGAGCCATGGCCGCTGAGCCTGTGCGTCCGGAGCCTGTGCTCCGCAACAGGAGAGGCCACAGCAGTGAGAGGCCCGCGTATCACACACACACACAAAAAAACAACCCTAAGTAGGGGAAAGGTTGAGGCGTTAGGTGTTGCAGTTTGGTATTTTATAAGTAGAGACACAGTGGAAACAACCTCTAATCCCCAATGATACACCTAATGATAAAAGTAATAATACCTTTTTTGGAGCCGAAGGGTTATATTTCTTTAAACCGTCACAAAACCGTATGAAACTAATATTCCCATTCCACGGATGGACAACTGGAACTCAGGCAAGTGAAGTAGTGTGTCTGCTGCTAGACAGCTAGTATCATACCTAGTGTGCTTTTGGGCCTCTGAAATGGCCATGTTTAGCCACTGTTTGAGGCATTCATTTACATACATGTAGAACAAGCTCTGGCCAGTTTTATTAAAGAAACTTTGCATGATTTACTTTTCACCAGTTTCTTCTGGCTTGTTTCTAATCATCACCTGGATCAGTGTACATACTCTGTAGTACTTTCCTCATGCTGTGCCCAATTCAATATTATTGCCGCTGTAGTGACGGACACCAGTTTTGGCCAACATGGTGTAGTACTCTAGTTCAGATTTCCTCAAGGCTGGGCCGTTGTTGGCGAGGAGGACCAGGTTCACTTTGCCTTGTCTGATCATCTTCAGAGTCTGCTTGTACCCCAGCACATACTTTCCACTTACCATAACCAGCTGGAGCCTAGAATTGATCTGTCTCCGGCGACTTTTCCATCTTCTTTGCTGCCACCATCTTCCTGGTTTAGGTGCTGGATGGCGTCCAACAGAAAGCAGCCACCAAGATAGCTGGGGAGCAAGAAAGAGCTTATATTTAAATGAACACTTAAAGCCTACTGGGGAGAGTGAACGTGGGAGCTGAGCACAGGGCCCTGGCAAGGGAAAGGATTTGGGAAGGAGGAAAAGGTGGCCTCTGGGGTAGCCCTCAGTGACTCTTTAAGATCAGAGAGTGTTTAAAAACCCATTTTCTGAAATATGATTATATATTATAATGGGAGGTGTGGAGACTTGCTTAAGTATTTTGAGATTAAGTGTTTTCAGAAGTCATCATTTTTAAAAAATTAAATTTAAAACTTTCTTAAACTCTCAAATTTTCAGGTTTAAAAAAAAAACTTTTTGCTGAAGGAACACATTCGCTCATACAGTTTCAGAATGTCAAGTACTGTGTCCTACTGGATTTTCAATTCTGCAAGAAACAGCATTGCCACATTACAAGGGGGACAACGTTTATATTCAAGATATGCCTCAAATAGGATTAAATCAAAATGGAGGCTCTTTCCCCAGGGGCCAGTCACCCTAAAAAACAATGCCTCATGTGGTGGCATTGCTCTGCAGAAAGCCTATAGACACACATCAACAGAGGAAGATGATTTCCACTTGCCGCTCAGCCCTGAGCAGGTAAATGAAGTGCTGCGAGCCGGTGAGTCGGCCCACAAGATTCTTGACCTTGTCGGTGGAGTCCCAAGTTCGGTGTTGCGGTTTGAGAGCAACCAGCTGGCTGCCAATTTCCCAGTGGAGGACCGGGGAGGTGTAGCCGCCTGCCTGCAGACCAATGGGCTGATGTTTGGTGTCTTCGATGGACATGGGGGCCACGCATGTGCTCAAGCGGTAAGCGAGAGGCTCTTCTACTATGTGGCAGTGTCACTGATGTCCCAGCAGACGCTGGAGCAGATGGAGGGGGCGATGGAAAGCATGAAGCCCCTGCTGCCCATTCTGCAGTGGCTCAAGCACCCAGGGGACAGTATCTACAAGGATGTCACGTCAGTGCACCTTGATCACCTCCGTGTCTACTGGCAGGAGCTGCTGAACCTGCACATGGAAATGGGGCTGAACATTGAGGAAGCATTAATGTACTCCTTCCAGAGGCTGGATTCTGACATCTCGCTAGAGATCCAGGCCGCCCTGGAAGATGAGATGACCAGGAACCTTTCACTCCAGGTTGCTTTCTCAGGGGCAACAGCTTGCATGGCCCATGTCAATGGAGTTCACTTGCATGTGGCAAACGCTGGTGACTGCCGGGCCATCCTTGGTGTCCAGGAGGACAATGGCATGTGGTCTTGTCTGCCCCTCACCCGGGACCACAATGCCTGGAACCCAACCGAGCTGTCACGGCTAAAGAGGGAGCATCCTGAGTCAGAGCACAGGACAATCATCATGGACAACAGGCTGCTGGGTGTCCTCATGCCCTGCAGGGCCTTCGGGGACGTCCAGCTGAAGTGGAGTAAAGAGCTGCAGCGCGGTGTCCTGGAGCGGGGCTTTGACACCGAGGCCCTCAACATTTACCAGTTCACCCCCACACACTACTACACTCCACCTTACCTGACGGCCAGGCCTGAGGTCACATACCACAGGCTGAGGCCCCAGGATAAGTTCCTTGTGCTGGCCTCTGATGGCCTGTGGGATGTGCTGGGCAATGAGGATGTGGTGAGGCTGGTGGTGGAGCACCTGGCTGAAGTGTGTCGGCACAAGCCAGATCTGGCCCAGAGACCCGCCAACCTGGGACTCATGCAGAGCCTGCTGCTGCAGAGGAAAGCCCAGGGGCTCCACGCCACCGACCAAAACGCAGCCACACGTCTGATCAGATACGCCATAGGGAGCAACGAGTACGGGGAGATGGAGCCTGAGCGGCTGTCGGCGATGCTGACATTGCCGGAGGACTTGGCAAGGATGTACAGGGATGATATCTCTGTCACTGTGGTATATTTTAACTCAGACTCGATTGGTGCATCTTACAAGGGGAGTTAAGAGTCTCCCATCCTGTTGCCAAGGTTAACTTAAATGCTCTTCTAAGACATTTTCACTTACCCTTAAACTGGCTATTTAGACCTTGTTGTTAAAGGGCAGGCAGATGTAGCTTGCTTAATAATAGACTAACGTGACAGAAAAAACAGCCTAGGATTAAAAACAATAGTAGTGATTTTATGTCCCTGCATGTTTTGGTCACCTCTTCTACGCAGAAAGGGTGGAACACAGAGACCGTAGACTTGGCTGGGGCTCGTGTAACCCAAGTCCTTTTATAAATACACTGTTGTTAAACTGTGTCAGCCTGAGCCTGCGAAGTATAAAATTAATCATGATTCTAAGGATATGAAGAAGTTCAGGATCTTATGAGGTCTTGATACAAAAATCTGCAAAGTTGGTAATTCTCAATTCGTAATCATGGCCTTCTAGACTATGAAGGGAGGTTTTGTTTGTTTTTTATTTTGAAGTTCCTAAAGACCTAGGTTTACAAAGCATATTACAGGACACTTTTCTATGCAATATTCTAACTTTTTTGTGTGTATGATTTTACTTGTGAAAACATTTTGTAATGCTGCATTCTAGTTCTGATTTAGTTTATTTTAAAATTGAGTCCTCAAACTTGCAAACAGGCCTGCTCTAAGCGCGCATGCTTGGAATGAGTTTTCTTGGTTTTCAGCTGAGGGTGAAGGTGGCCAGGCCTCTGAACCGGCTGAATTTATTTGTGCAGCTTTCGGACTTTTCCACTGAGTCCCACCCCCTGAACCTTTGAGCCATGCTAGGAGCTTACTTCTGTCTGAGCCTTAACTCCTTTCCTGCATTAATAAAATTTCCTCCGGGGTTTAGTAAATCTCTGCAGATTTACTCATAGCACTTAACCTTTCTGATTATACCTCTCAGACATTCTTCTAATTCCACCTAATGTTCCTTCCCCCTCTGCTATGCTGAACTCCCTCACCCTGCTGCTGACTGTGCAATACTGTCTAGAAAGAATGCTCCCAATTCACATGGTTGCAGGGAAGGAGAAAATTCAAGATTGCATGTGGTAATTGTGACAGACAGTTTAGGCAGGACTGCTTATACAGTGGATTCTAGACTTAAAATTCAGCCTCAATCTGGAGAGGTAAAAACATGAAGGACCTGAGAACGGTCACTTAGTCTCCCTAGCTGCATGCATCCCGAGGGGCAGTGGGGAAGAGGGAGGAGTGAGATTTTTCAGATGGGACACTTGCCCATAGATTGTGGGATAAATGGCCATTGCTACTCCTCAGGAACTAGGCCTTATTTAATATAGGCGTTGGGGCAAAAACAAATGTAACCTGTACTGGCTTCTGTGGGCTGCACAGTCTGTGTTTATTTGAAAATTAAACCATGTGGATCCTTTCTGGGGGGATGAATTTCATGTTCTGAATTGCTGTAGCATTTAAACAACAGGAAATGTGTCCCTAAATGGAAACACAAATATAATCCCACAAAAACTGACACTTTTTATGTTCCTGCACTGTCTTCATTGATCGCTCTCCTCACCCCCTTTCGTACTGAAAGGAAAGCAAACAGCTAGGTTTGACTTCCACATTTTTGTCCACATTCAGGACATTCAAGTGTTGAGAAACTTCTAGCCTGCGGATACTTCCCTGTGCATTTACTGATATGGCTTCATCTAAGAAATTCTCCTTTGAGTGCTTAAGCCTTGGTCCTTTTATTCTGAAACTATTAATCTTCCTTCTGATCTCCTAGATCTTAACTCAGAAATAAAACGTGAATCCCTGTCATTCAGCTTGCATGACGGTTTGTTACTAGAGCCGAAGACTGCTTGTCTGACACCCTTGTTCTTTATGCGAGCTAAACCCTGGTGCACGCTCTCATTTACCGGGATTACAGGGTCTGAATCCTGTTTTGGAGCCTAGCTTGGGTCATAAATATACCTGATTAAGTAACCTGTGTGACAGTTGAGAGAATACAGACTTCCCACCTATTCCTTCAAGGGTATCTCTGTTTTTTCTCAGCCTAATAGATTTCCTGCTTTCTAATTGGTATATTGAGAGAGAGGAAAGGCTGGTTTCTTGTCTGCCTTTTGCCATTGTGAACTCTGTCTGCTCTTGCCATGAATGCTCCATGGAGCACCTCCTGGTTAAACCCCAGCATGTCTGATTCCCTGACCACAGTTCTGCTGTCACTGGCCTTCCTGAGGCACATGGACTACCACTTGAGGACACTGGGATTTGAGAGGGGGTTGGTGGTACTTTGTCAGGTCTTCGGAAACACTTATCATTCCTTTTATGTAAAGATTCTGATATTGAGACTTCTGAAATGAACTAAAAAAATGAGATTGAATCTTTAATGTTTAGGATGTCACTTTTGAATAAAGTATGCTTTGGTGCTTTAAACAGCATATTTACTGTTTTAGGTAAGAAATGGTAATATTGGCATGTTTTAGATATTGTTTTATATGTAAATAATACAGTTCTGCTGATTCTGGGGATTGGTCAAAATGGATAGAGAAGTTCTAAATTCAAGTTAGCATGCTAGGTCAAGTTACTTATTCAGTTTTCTGAGACGTTATTTGTAACCTTAAAGCTAATTTATTATAATGAAAGTGTAAACTTTGAGGTATGTTAATATATAAACATATTTTTCCCAGAAGTACGATTGGCCTAAAAGATCGAGTGGGTTAAGACTTAGTTTAGACACAACTGAGCTGACACCTTTTATATGAGGGAAATAGAAACAGCTCAAACTTGAATTAAAGAATAGAATGATTAACTGTATAGAACACGACAGTGTATCCAGAATGAGTCTAGCTTGACTCTTTCATCCATCAGCCCCTAGTGACCTATTTTTCGTTTGACAATCTTGGGGAAACCTTAACTTCCCAGGTTAAATCAGGATATCCTGGAACTGAGCTATCCTAGTTTCATTGTTAGTGGTTCATTTGTCGCTGAACATGACTCCCATAGCAGAGAATGCCCTGGTGTGGCTTTGAGGCTGGGGAATAAAGGCTGGTGGTACCGCTTTTTCCTGTGAGCTGCCACGTGTGTTACCAAGTGGAAAACACACATGGACTGCAGCGCGACTGTCTACTGAGCAGGCTGAGGCTCTGTTCCCGATGCCTTGGGCCCCTGACGTTTAGTTTAACTGGCCTCCTTGAAAATATTTCTTATCAAACATTTACTTGGAAAAATTATTAACCATGTTCTTTAATATTTACTGACATTGGTATTGTAAAGTGTATACCAATGTTTTTTTGACACTGATTTTCTAACCATGAGAGAGATTTAAATGAGATTTGTAAATAAGAGAGGAAAAGTGAGATTTGGTTTCTTTTGTTTTTGAATATTCGCATGTTGAAGGTCCTTAGGGTACTAGATTAGGCCAGCCTTTGTTTCACCGCCTTTGTCTGGCCTGTTCAACAGTCCACCCAAGAGAGAAATTTTCTTTGCAAATTTTCGATGACTGCTGAGCACACAGGAAGTCCTTGCTTAATGTTAACAGTGTGGGAAGCTGAAAAGAATGAAAAGGAAGTGTGAAGGCTTTTGTTGTGAGGGTCTCCACACACTCAGGGCCAAGGCCTGCTGGGATTTCACATTATTTAACTGGCCTTGTAAAACCAGCTTCTTTGTTAATCTTAAATTCAGAGCCAGCTTTGGGGAAGATGCCTAGTTAGCTACCTAGATAGAGTTGAAGACCCCACTCCATCCCGCCCGCACTGACTTTTATCTCATTGCCTCTGCGTGATACAGCTCATAAGGACAGCTCCAGTGGGTGCTTCTTAAAATGCAAATACAACTATTAAGTTGTTAAATTTAGTATGGGCTAGGGTGGTTAAACTGGGCCTTGAGGAGGAGCAGATTTGGGGGAGAGAAAGATAGAAAAGGGAATGTCTGAGGTCTGCTAAGGGTAATGGAGGAGCTGTCTCCTTCTTTATAACATGATGAAAACAGGCCCAGAGGCTTGAAAACTTGCCCCTGACACTGTGGTAGGGCAGGAATTTGAACCAAGTCCACTGTGCTGTGCACATGTCCCAATACTGGGCTTTCAGAAAGGGATAATAATGCAGGGAAAATCTCATGGCCCACTTTTGGCACAGGGTGTGTGGGTGGAGAAGTAGGGCTTGGTGACAAGAAGCTAGATGAATAACCCATGCATTCCAATATCCCATCATTTGGAACTCGAAAAACATAGAGGGAAAACAGGGAGAATTAAATTTTAAACATTGCGCTCTTTAACTAGAGGGGGAAGTCAATTTATACTGTTCTTTTCACCTCTAGAGTTTTTGCTTCCATTTTATTTGATGCTACTAAATGGCCTTAAGTAGTTCCCAGGCTAGTGACCCTCTGTATCGTGGGTAGCTGGCACTCCAAGCAGCTCCCTCTGGGATGGATGGGTGAACCTCTACTGGACCTCCATGGGTCATAGTGTGTTTGTTCCATTGAGCCCTGACCTTACCTGTTCCTGGCTGGGAGGAGCAAGTGGGGATTAAGGGGGCCAGAGTTCCCCTTCCGACTTTCACTGGCGATGGAATAAGTGAAACCAAACAGGACCCTGTGGGGCCCCCTGGATACAAAAGCTGCCCCCCCCTCCCGTCTCCTGTTTTTTATTTGTAGAAAAGGCCCTGGTCTCCTAGGCTTTCCCAGAGTTCCAAAGAGCGGCACAAGAGTTACTAATTAGGGAAGTGAGGGAATTCAGAAACAAAGGAAAACCAGTTAAACAACAAAAGTAATGACAATAGCTCATGGATAAAACAGTTCCTCCTCAAGGTGAATATGTAGCAATCTGACACTTAGCTTTGAGTTGTTCTGAAGGAACTAAACCCCACCCCACCCCCCCAGGTGGAGAATGGTGACTGCGTGCTCACCGCAAGCACTGTGGACCTCAGACTGGTTGGAACCAGAAGGCGGATGATTGAGATTACCAAGACGTCACCCTGGAAATCCCTGCCCTTTCCCCAAAATAGTTGGAATAATCCTCCCACTTATTAGCCTATGAAATTACCCAGCCCATAAAAACTAACCACCTAGGGACTTCCCTGGTGGTACAGTGGTTAAGAATCTGCCCGCCAATGCAGGGGACGTGAGTTCGAACCCTGGTCCCGGAGGATCCCACATGCAGTGGAGCAACTAAGCCTGTGCGCCACAACTACTGAGCCTGCGCTCTAGAGCCCGCGAGCCACAACTACTGAGCCCGCGTGCTGCAACTACTGAAGCCCACGCGCCTAGAGCCCGTGCTCCAGAACAAGAGAAGCCACCGCAACGAGAAGCCCGCGCACCGCAGTGAAGAGAAGCCCCTGCTCACGGCAACTAGAGAAAGCTGGCGCGCAGCAACAAAGACCCAATGCAGCCAAAAGTAAATAATAAAATAAATTAAAAAAACCCCAAAACCAGAAAACTAACCACCCCGTATTTCGGGGCCCCCTCACCTTCTGCCTATGGAAATGTGTATCTCTGCTTTCACTTTACTATGGCTCGCTAGCTCTTGAATTCTCCCCTGCATGAAGCCAGGGACCCTCGCTTGGCAGCCCATCCCAGGAACTCGACAGAGACCTGCGACATGACCATCCTCTCAGGCCCCATTTTCCTGCAGCCTCTTTACAAAGGCTATTAATAAATTTACTTCTTACCTGTCACTTTGCCTCTTGCTGAATTACTTCTGCGCCGAGACACAAACAACCTGAGTTTCATTAAGTCCTGAGACGAGTTGTGGTTTTCAGTTGGAATATTGTGGGTTCGAGTCCCATCTGAGGTGTGTGGCTTCACAGCGCCGTCTCCGTGCAGCAGATGAATAGAAGGAATGTCTGCCGTGAGCTACTGCTCTGTCCAGTCCACCTGCAAACACCTTGTGTGGCCCCGGGGCCCGGCATGCAGAGCTGTCCGGGGATTGGCTCATGACACTGGGCACAATGGGGATGGGGAAGGGCCAGCCCGGGGGTCTGGGACGGGGCTCTGGGTATATTGTGGAAGTAGGGGCAAGAGTTGTAGTGAAGGTTGAGGGGGAGCTGGCCAAAAGTGGCTGAGTGGGCAAGCAGGAGCCCCTCAGGTGATCTCTGGGGATGGGGAAGTGGACAAGGCCACGCAGCGACCTCAGAGAGGACATGGCTTGCTCTTCATCAGTGCGGAGTGGGGTGGGGACAACGCAGAAAGTCTCACCTCAATCCCCCCACTTGCCCTGCGGTGTTGCCACCAGGTGCTGCTGGGCATTTGTCCTTGTTTTTCTCCTCCCCACCCTCATCCCTGTAATGTCAGGCTTAGCCTCCTGTCCTACTGATTGTACAATGAATAAGGAGGGATGGGGGGCAGATGGGTGGATGGATGGATGGATGGGTGGATGGATGAATGGATGATCGAGGGAAGAGCAGATAGAGAGGAACCAGCAAAAGAGAGATCAGAGAAGTAGGAGGAAAACTATGAGTGGGTGGCATGGAAGTGAGGAGAGGCGGGTGAGGAGTGTCCAGACCCAGAAAAGACCGTGGGCGTGGATGGATGAAAATGAACAATTAGCTAAAAAGATCACTAAGGAAAGATGAGGGCCATTGGGTATTCTCACGTGGGACTCAGGACACAGGATGGGCCTAGACAGTGAGGTAGAGATGAGAAGTTGGCTTTGTGAGAGCTGAGCTGCTGGGATGACCCTTCCTCTGAAACAAAGCAGAGCAGTGGGTGGGGGGACGGGGAAATGTCGTCAATAAGCCAAGATGCTCCTTGGTTGTGGAAGGGGAGGGTGTCCACAGGCTGACTTGGGGTTCCAGGGGCCTTGCTGACCACACACTGGGCTTTGGCAGGGAAGGGTGGAGGAGCTGGACCTCTTCAGAGCTCTGCCTGGTGGCTTGGTCTCTAAATCTGAGGATGGCATGACAGGAGCACCAACGTGGAGCCCTGGTGGCACAGGCCTTTGCCGTGGGATGCTGTGGTCAAGCAACATGAGGCGGGTGGCTGCCTCTAGATGTCAGCATCGAGCCACGTTGGCGCCCGCTGCAGCAGGAGTAGGAGGAAAGCGTTCCAGAGAAAACGAGGCCCTGAGCCTCACGCCCAGGTGGAGCAGGGTCTCCGGGAACTGCAGCCTGGACCCCCCCTTCCGGGAGCCTCACCTGGCCCTGGATGTCCTTGGGGCTTGAACGAGTGGGTGGTAGGAGGGGAAGGACCCTGTCCTTCGGTCACGCAGCCCTGCCTTGTGGGGAAGGGGCTGTTGGGATCCTAAGAGAGGCGAGGGGGTGGCTGTCACCTTTTCTGGTCTCCCCCAGTGTGGGTGTTCCTTTCTGGGGACTGCCCCACATCTCTGAACCCTTCCCACCTCCACACTCTGCTCCCTGCAGCCAGTCCCACAGCCCCCACCAGCAGCTTTGGGGTTCACTGCCTCCTGCCCACCACCTGTCCCAGCCCCAAGAATGGTCCAAATCACCTTTACCCTCCTCCACCCCCAAACAATAGATGCCCCCTCTGGTCAACTCCTCCCAGCATACAGCTATCAGAGCCGTCTTGGTCAGACTCAAATCTGGCCGTGTCACTCCTCTGCTCCAAGGGAAAGCTCAGACTCCTCCTCCCCAGGTGTGCGGGCACAACAGTCACACATAGAGGAAGGAGTGAGAAAAGAGAAAGCGGTCTTTGTCTTACCCCACAAGCTGGAGTCACCTCTTCTAAGGGTCAGGCCAGCGCCCTGTCACCTCTGGGATATAGCCTAGAACCCTCCACCTCTTATTCCTGGCTGTGGTTTAAGGTAAGGGTTTTAAGGTCCACATCTGTGAGGGTGTTTCCAGAACAGATTAGCATTTTAATCAGTAGACTGAGTAAAGAAGTGGGTAGACATCATCTAATCCATTGAGGGCTGGGATAGAACAAAAAAGTGGAAGGAAGAGGAAAGTTGCTCTCTGTTGAGCTGGGACATCCATCTTCTGACCTCGGATACCTCAGACCTTTGGACTCTGACTGGGACTTATATCCTTGGCTCCTCTGGTTCGTAGGCCTTTGGATTTGGACTGGAACCACACCACTGGTTTTCCTGAGCCTCCAGCTTGCACAGCAGATGGTGGGACTTAACCTCCATAATCACAAGAGCCAATCCCTTGTCCTCGCAACCATATGAAGCAAGTATTATGAACCCATTTTACAGATGATGAAACTGAACCTGGAGGGATAAAATTATGTGCCCAAGGTCATAAAACTAGTAAATGCAGAGCTGAGTTTCAAACCCTGGTGCTTGTCTCCAAAGCTTCCTTGTAGCTTTTGTGCAATTGCTAAGAGATCATGCAATTCTGTTGAATATCTACTCATCTGATTTTTTTTAAAATGCCCTGTCTGCTCCCCAAAAGCCTGGCAGGTGGAGTAAGCTCTTGGTCCGTGGAAGCATTCTAGCAGAAGCTGCGGGGAATACTTGGCAAGACGAGAACTGGATGGACTGTGGGGTCCTCTTGTGCCTGGGGTGGGACTATGTGAATACAACACAGGACAGACCTCGTATATGGCCTTTCCCTGCGTCCCCAGTCTGTCTGGCCTGTGGAGTTGGGGAGGCAAGAGCAGGTGGAAGCTAGGGGTGGAGGCTGGCCTTGAGCAGCAGGAGGGACCAGCAGACCACAGCCTGCCCTGTTCCCCTGACCCCGTGGTCCTGGATTGGTCTTGGATCCCCTCCCTGCCCTGGGCCTGGCACCTCTGGCTTAGGGGAGGGCTCAGAACTCATCAGTCATACAGTGAAGCCTGTTCTCTCACCCAGCACCTGTTAGAATTTATCCGAAAGAGACAGACAGACAGACAGAGAGGGAGGGAGGGAGGGAGGGAAGGAGGGAGGATCAGGCAACGGTACAAAGGGGTTTGAACAAAAATGGTCATAGCACTGGTATTTGTAAGAAAGAGAAACTGGACACTGCTGACATGTCCTTCCTCTACATACTGGACAAATAGATTCTAGCACAACCATCCAGGTGGACTTTAAAAGTGATAGTGAAAAAATAAAGTGATGATGGAAGATCTTTATTATTTGACAGGAAAACTACTAAATGTAAATCCTGTAAATGAGGGGATAGGAAATCGGATTGCAAAACAGAATGTACAGTACAACCCCAAGTTGAAATCCCTCCCCCCAGAACTCCCCCCCACACACACACACACGCACACGCGCGTGCACGCGCGCGGGCACGCAGTCCGCCCCTCCACCAGCTCCCTCGTGACTAACTGCATTGGCCAGGGGCTGGTTCATGGGGGAGGGGACTGCGACTATATTGGGAAGGGGATGAGATCACCCAAAGACTGGCTGATTTAGAACTGGGTAACTTTTTCCACCCTTGTGGCTCTCAGCGTCTTTTGTGCTGGATCATAAACCTTGGCGCCAGCCTACAGGGT
Organism: Delphinapterus leucas; assembly: GCF_059928025.1. Taxonomy (NCBI): domain Eukaryota; kingdom Metazoa; phylum Chordata; class Mammalia; order Artiodactyla; family Monodontidae; genus Delphinapterus; species Delphinapterus leucas. The sequence goes on from NC_143148.1 coordinate 41,613,424, forward strand.
GGAGGGGGACCGTGTTCCCCGTCCCGAGGGGCGGAGCGGTGGCCGAAGCTGGATACGGCACAGGTGGTGGGCTGAAGTTGCGATAAAATGGCAGAATGGGTCTAGGGGTCCATGAGGCCCAGCTGGGACCCTACAAGAGCTTTGCTCCCAGCAGATCTGAGTGTCCTGTCACTCCACAGGGACCTTTGTGGGCGGAAAGTGCATTTTGTGGGTGCAGGAATATCCTAGAGGGTGGAATATCCCTTGTGGTGAGCTGAGCTGCGTCCCCTTAGGCCCAGCTCTAATGCCCTGTTATGTCTTGAGATTCCTACTTGCCAGTCTGGCCTTCCCCTGAGAGGACTCTCCCCGTTTCTCGACAAACCCAGGGAAAACCCTCGTGCGGGTAGCTGTGGAGGGGAGAGGCCTGGACTGGGAAGGGGATTGGGGTCCAGTTCCAGCTCAATAAATAAATGTGTTCAGTTCAGCTCCCACCTGGACCTCAATGCCCACCCGACTCCCTCAAACCCCTTCTCCTTACATCTCAGTAAGTCTTAACCCTCTGAGCCTCTGCCCAGGCAGCTGTCCCAAACTGGCTACACTTCCCCACTCCAGCTGCCTGGGTCACCTCCACCCATGAGCTGTGTCAGGTGCCATCTGTCCCGCAGGTCAGTGTCCATCATATTGGCTTGTCCGTGTTCATCGGGGGTGACCCCGAGGTCAGGGGTTGGCTCCATGGAAAATGCTAAGACATGTTGGATGAAGGAAAGGGAGGACCCCAGGAAGGGGGGGGGGTCAGGAGAGGACCAATTTTGTGCCCAGCACTGTTCTGTGTCAGGGCTCCAAGGGGGACCTCAGAACCTCAGGTCCCTCACACTCCAGAGCAAACAGCAAGAGAATACAGTGTGGGACACCCTGATCTGGGCTTTGCAGGCGAGGAGCAGGAAGTGGGCAGAACTGGAATGAGCCAGAGCATCCCCTCCTTAGCCTGAGCCCTGGGCAGCAGGGCCAGAAATGGAATTCTCCAGCTAGATGGAGTTGTTCCTGGAAAATCCCCACTGGCCCTTCCAGAAATGTGCTTTTGTGCCTGACTCCGGTTCCTTCAGATTGGCGGGGAAGGGGCGTTTTGGTGGCGGAGCTACACAGGCAAGGCCCTTGTCTTCTCTGGATTCTTTTTTTTTTTTTTTAGCCACGCCACACAGCCTGTGGGATCTTAGTTCCCCAACTAGGGATCCAACTCATGCCCCCTGCAGTAGAAGTGTGGAGTCCTAACCACCGGACTGCCAGGGAAGTCCCGTCTCTGGATTCTAGGACAGCTGAAGTGGAGATTCATGCATTTATTGAGCACCATCTGTCAGCTTCACAGGGTTCTCTCAACCACCCTGAGAAGCAGGGATCAAGGTTCCCATCGTTTGACAAGGAAGCCGATGCTGGGAGATACCAAGTGGCTTGCCCAAGGTCACGTGGCCAAGTCAGAATTCTATCTAAGCCCACCTATTGAGGATCGGCCTGCTTATGGCTCCAGTCCCCCCACCCCATTCAGGATTCCCAAAATGGCAGGGACAGCCTGCAGGCTCAGGATGCCACTTCCAGCTCAGTCCCACTTGACCGAGCCTGGGCTGGCCCTGTGCCTGCCACCCTCAGAATAACCTTGATGGTTCTGGGCATGGATCACTGACCATCACCTGGGATCTACTTTTGTCCTTCGGGTAACAAGGAAGTCTCACCTTGTACAGTAACCCCTTGGGGTGAGGGTAAAACATGTGACTCCCCAGTCCCAGCTGACCTGCTGGGAACTGACCCCAGTGGGGAAGGCGGAGGCCTGGCTCAGCCACGCTCCCTTTCTTGCCCTGCCCAGCCACGTTCCAGAATCTGGCTCCCTACCCCCATCCCTTCTTCCTGGCAGCCCACACCCTCCCCCAACCCCAACAAAGACTAGGAAACTGACAAATGGATCATTTGTCCTCATGGTCCATTGCTTAATCTTATGCACCTGAACAGCCAGAAAATTCTTTCTCACATCTATCTGTGGAAGCAAGCCCCATTTCCTTAGGTGTTAGCCAGAGAGTTCTAGAATCCAGGTGCAGGAGCCATCTGGGAAACCAGCTCCTAAACTCAACATTCAGATTCTGGAGCCCTGGAATCCTATGGGGCAGTGGTTGATGACATTTGAGGAGATGACAGAAGCTGTGGGCATACCATAGACACTCTGGAAGGTCAAGTACAGTCTTAGGGGTCATGGACCCCAAAGGCTATTTATAGAGGGGTGATCCCTGGGAGTGGGGCCCAGAGATGCAGAGAGAGGTACCCCAGCAGACTTAGGGGCTCCTTTCTACTGAAATCAAATGTGTGGAGGGGGGAGGAGTTTTGTGACCTGAACTCAGTGACATAAGATAAATGCACAGAAAAAAAGACTAGAAGGAAACCTGATAAAAATGTTACTGTAACAACTAAACCAAGAATGACTGTAGCTGTGATGACAATAATAATCCTAGCTATTCCCATTTTTTGAGGGCCAATTATGTGTCAGCCCCTGTGCTAAGTTAGGGTTCTGCTTGTGTTATCTCAGTTAATCCCTACAACGTGCTCTTCTCTCGGGGGCCATGGCCAGTGGCCTATGGGGTGAGCGCCATAAATGAGGATGGTTTTTGCCAGGTCTGCAGCTTCCTTGGAGGTGGGCTACTGAGCCCTCAGGCCCAGTACACAGGGGATGCTGTGTTCTCCTTGCCAGCAGCGCTGGGCCTGAGAGGGCATGGCTGGCCCCTCGGGGATGCCTTCGGGGAGCCAGCCAGACCCACTGAGCTGACCCCAGCCCTCACTTGGCCCTACTCCTTCAGGCGTTGGGGCTCAAAATAGCGGCCGCTAGAGAGCTGACAGAGGGCGGCTAAAAAAAGTCCCCTCAGTCTGGGCTCTGTCGCATACGGCTCGTAGGGACTATTTTGGGGAGAGGGTGCCGACGTGCCAATGGAAAATCCATGGGGCGGGAGTCTCCAAGGTGGGGAACCCACGTGTCTCCCTCTCCCCATCCTGGCCGTGTGCAGAGACACACACGTATTTGCAGCCCTCAGTCCACCTTCCTGACTGTTGGACTTTGTCATTCCTACAACAGCCCCGGAAATGGTAAGGAAACAGAAGTTCAGAGGAAGGGAAGTGACTTACCCAAGGTCACACAGCTAGAAAGCGGGCAGGACAGCGGTCAGCCTGGGCCCCTGTGGCTCACAGTACAGTGCTCTCCCTGTAAATGTGGCCCCTGCCTACAGCCTCGCTGGGGAAGCCAACACCTTACCTTCTCGGGCATTGAAAGCTCAGAGGTGGTCCATTCTGGGGTGGACTGGGTAGGAAGCTAAGGATGACTTGAGGGTGTTAATGACCACATGGGCAGAAATTCCACTGGAAACCCCTGGCCAATTCTGATGGGAGCTTGCCTAGCTGTAGGAGAGACAGCTGAGCTGGCACAGGGCCTTGTTCCGAGTGAGCCCATCCCCCCACCCTGTCCCTGTGACTGCCTCACCCGCCCTGTCCAGGCTCCCAAAGCCTGGCAGCCCCTGCCAAGTTTCCAGGGAACGTGTCCGATAAGGGACTGGTGCTCATGACTCGCTCCCACCTAGCCACTATCTCTGACCCTGCTGCCACCACCAAGTGGGTAAGAATAGCAACAGCCCTGCTGAGTGGGCATGTACACAGGGACAGCACAGCGACAGCTTCAGGCAGGCAGCTCTGGCCCTCAGACTGAGGATAAGTCTCTAGGTCCCTCTTCCCATCAGACACATTCGCCACCTCCCACCCATTGCCCTTGAGTCCCACCACACCTTATGATAAAGCACCAAGCCTCATCCCCTTCCCCTGCTGCCTCAGTGGAAGGGACATGGAGGGGAGCACACTGCCCTGTGGATCCTGGCCTGGGGCCTGAGCCCTGCCCTCCACTGACGAGCTGTGTGACCTGGAGCCAGACACTGTCCCTCTCTGGGCCGATAAGCAGGGTAAGGTAACACAGCAGCCCCCTGAAGCATGGAAAATGGCCAGCAAGGCCTCTCCACATGCTAGGGGCCCTTGTGGTCCTGGTACCTGCTGCCTGGCGTCTCCTAAGTGCCCATGTGAACTCTGACCCTTTGACTTCCCGGTCAGTGGGGATGTGGATGGGGTAAGGGTATGGGAGTCCCTGGGATATGGCACATGTTGTGGCTGAGTCCCCTCTATGAGTCTCCCTGTGACACTCCTGTGTGTGCTCCACTGCGTCACATGGGTGTGCAAGGGTGGCTGCATCACTCTGAGGGAAGAGGCTGTTGTCATGGAACCCAGGATGAGCGTCACCACGATATCTGAAGCAGGGAGATCTAAGGAGGCTTGCATCCAAGTTCCTGAGTCACTGTGACACCTGGGGGTAATTAAGGGAGATGAGGCTGAGTTCTGCGGTCCCCAGATCGGTGGCCCCTGAAGCTCTCACAGCCTGACTCACTGCATGGCTCAGACCTGGACCCAGCTCCTCCCCCAGCCTCCTCACCCCTCGCAGCACGCTTGCTCTCCTCATCTTGCCTGTTCTCTTCTCCTTGACCCTCAAGCCTACCTCCTGCCTGCCCCCCCATGTTCCCCACTGACCCAAGGAGTCCCAGGGGGAAGGGGCCAGGTATGCCAGGGAGGGGGAAGAAGGAAGGGGCTGGGCTGGGCTCCTCGCATGCTTACACCACGCAGACTAGAGTTTAACGCACACTTACACACCCATAGGCACATGCGTGTGCACACAGGCACACACGCACACCTGATGGAGTGACAGGGCTGCCATGGTGTCTCCAGGCTCAGTCTCTTAGCACTAGCTCTCAGGTAGGCCCCCAAAACCCCTCAACCCTTTGGGTCCTCGCATGTCCCTGAGACCCCCTCATTAGAGACACATTACCCCGCAGCAGCAGGACGTCTGGAGGTGAGATCAGAGGAAGAACTCCTGCCCTGAGGCCCAAGCTAGAGTCTTAGGATGGGTATTGGTAGATGTGAGTGGGGTGGGGGGTCTCTGAGGTCCCAAGACTGTTTCTTCCTTTGTGAGCAAGGGCCGGACTGACCTCTGGGCCTCTTGCTTCAAGAGCCCTAATCTCTGGAGCTGGAAAAAGTTTAAAAATATCCTCATGTTTACATTCTTTCCAAGCCCGCCTCCCAGTCCTCAGTGCTGGGTCCCTTTGATCTGGCCCTGTGCCTCTGGAAGGAGCCTGGGAGAGGGAGACCATGAGCTCCCCAACGGGGGGAGCCTCCAGACCAGTCTGAACCCCATGAGAACCCTCAGCGTCACCCAGAGAGAGCCTTGGAGCTGGCAAGGAGCCAAGGCTGGAGGCAGATGTCTTTCCAGGGCCGTGTGAGAGCTGGAGTTGGGGCCCCTCTCCACACTCCGCCCCGCAAAAGCCTGGGCCCATGGGGCCCATGGGGAGTGTGTGAGTCTGTGGCTATAGGCATCTGAGGTAAGTCCTCCCCACACTCCATGGACCAGGGAAAGCCATGTTGATTGAGCTCCTGCTGTGTGCCCGGCATTGTGCTACACATTTTGGGGGGATTATCTCGCGTAGTCCTCTCAACAACTCCATCTGAGCCAGCCCATTTTATCAACAAGTAAACCGAGGCTCAGAGAGGTAACGAGACTCACCTGGGAACACACAGCAAGGATGAGGCAGAGCATGAATCACGTGTTCTTCTGCCCACACTGAGCCACCAGTTATCCCCCACTTTGCCCTCGCAGGGTCCAGGCCCCGCTGCCTGCAGAGTAAGGCCCGCTCACTAGCGTGAATCTGCACAAGCACTTGCTGACCTACCACCAAGCCCACAAACAAGCACCAGCTTCTTGTTTCTCTCCCTCTGAGACCCGGGAGAAGCCACGCCCCTCTATGACCCTCACTTTACTCTATAGAAGGGGCTGAGGATTGCAGGAGAGGCTTATGTCCACAAATGCTCAGGAAAACTGGGGATTGTGGACCCTGTTGTCAGCCCCACAAGCAGAAAGTATTTTGAGGTCTGGAGGCTTAAGGAAGGAACCCTCAAATTGGGGCAGATGCCTTAATATGCCCTGGTATCCTGTCATCCATCCTTTCCTTGGCTGGGGTTCCACCTACCTGCTTACCAACCCATACATCCATCCATTTACCCCCACCACCACCACCTATCCATCCATCTACCCATCTACCCACCCATCATCCACCAACCCACCCATCCATCCATGCATCCACTCACCCACCTATTAGCCTATCTATCTATCCAGAACAAGGACCCAGAAAGCAGGGGTTCCAGGGTTCCAGCTCAGGTGCTGCATCCCACTGGCTGGATGAACTTGGGAAGGTCTCCCCACCTCTTTGTGATTTACTTTTCCAACTTGATTAGAAGTTGCTGGCCTCAGTGCTCTCTAAGGCTCTTCTGGGGGACCTCATGGGAGCAGAGCCCAGCTGAAGGCTGTGGACACTGCTGGAGCAGTAAGATAAACCTTGACCAGACAGTCTCACCTTGTGCCCTGCTTCTAAGACTCCCAGCAGCAGCCCTTAATCTCCCTGACCTTCAAGATCCTTCACTGGAAAATGGGGCCGATAAGCCTGCCCTCGTAGGTTGACGGAAAGATTAGATGAGATCTGCTTTCGAAGAACTTTGCACCCTGAAGACTTCTGAGTGGGTACAGGCCAAGCAGAGGATCCTAGGAGAGGGGCGGGAAGCTCTGCTTGGACCACAGTAGTCAGCAGAACCTCCCGTGGAGGATGGGGGTGTGGGTGGGGAGAGGGGACCTGGGCCCAGAGTGGCTGGGATCAGCCTCAGGGTCTCTCCCTGGGCTGGGGATCCAGGCTGAGTTTCCCACGCTCCCCCAGGCCAGCCAGGATGCCTGCCCCATCTCTCTTGGCTGGGCTTGGCCTCCATCCCACAGAATCTGCCAGGAGTGAAGAGATTATCTCCTAAAAATAGGGCCTGGGCCCCAATGAGGTTGTTTTTCTCCCTTCCCCGTGATTTACCATCATCAGCTCAGGGTGCCTGGGACAACAAGTCCCACCCCGGCTCCCCAGAGACCGTTGGGATGAAGGCATGGGGGATCAGCATGTGTCTGGGGTCAGTCAAGGGTCAGGGATCAGAAGTCAGTCTGGAGATGCGGTCAGGGCTTAGCACCAGGGCCATGGCTTAATCTTCGGCCAGGGGAAGGGGTTCACCTGAGGCAGGGGCAGGGTGAGCCACGAGGGTTCCTATTCCACCCCAGTGGTGTCCATCTGAATAATTCCCCCTTCTCTTTTTGCAGACTGGACACAAGTATGCTCACACATGAGTACAGGACATGGACTCACAAGGTGCACCCCCCCAGAGCAAAGATGATATCCAGGCAAACACAGAAATAGCACTCTCAGGGACACCCTCCTCAACCATCACCTGGACAGTTAACCCATGCAGGGCCTGCAGCCAGTGTTCTCCGAATGCCCACAGAAATGACCCACCTTGCTCTAGCCTCAGGATCTCACCAAGAGCCCATATGATGCCCCTGTGTCTTTCCCCGCTGGGGACCCCAGGCTCATCCCTCAAGCCCCCACACCCTTTCTGTGCAGCCAGAGATGGGGAAGGGATGAAAGGGCAGGTGGACATGGATAATGCACACACGCACATGGACACCTGGACATGGGCCCACAGTCCTCTAGGACCCACGCCCAGTTCTCCGAGGCTTTATTATTGGACAAACATGAGCCATGTGAAGTGCTCCCACGGGCAGCCCGTTTAGTCCGTGTGCAGGCTCTGCAGATACGTCTGGTGATGTTGCCTCCACCCTAGGGCAGGTGAAGGGGCTTCTGCCCTGTCCTGGCCCTCGTGGATCTGGAGTGCTGGGCCATCTCCCAGTGGATTCAGATGGAGCCAGAGGCCAAGTTCCCAGCAGGGGCTGCCTGGACCATTTAAAGCGCCGCCTTCAGGGGCACACTGTCTACTGGCTGATCTAGGTCCTTCTTCCTCGCCAGGGTCAAGTGGGTGAAGACGAGGATGAGGAAGATGCCTGAGGGGCCGGAGAGGGATAGATCAGCCCTCCGAAAGGGCCATAGAACTTGTCTATCACTAGGGACTCCTTGCTGTTGGTATTGATTTAATAAGGCAGCAAAGTTCCCTAGACAGCATCCCCAAGGCTGGGCTGGGTATGACTCTGTGGTTCCGGTGCCTGAAGGAGCCTGACTGCTTGGCCTGCTCAGCCCTCACCAGGGCCAGAACACCCCAGCCTCCAAGGCCCCTTTCTCTGGGGAACAGTTTGGGTGGGGATCATCTGGGAGCCAGTGAGTTGTTCCCACGGACCTCTGAGAGAAAGGCACACTGTAGCAATGTGCTAGAACCAGCAAAGAAAACCAGCCAGGAACAAAATTTAAGGGGCTAAAGAAACAAAGGGGAGAGAGAGGGAGGCTTGGACTGAAAGAGTTAGGCTGGAAAGAGCTGGGCTCTGCCACACCCTGGCTGTGTAACCTCAGACAAATCACTTAACCTCTCTGAGCATCAGTGACCTCATCTGGAAAATGGGGAAATGCCAGCGCCACAGGGTTGTAGGGAGGATTCAACGCAATAATCCTATGCTTGGCATAAGGCCTGATACACAGTTAATGCATAGCAGTAACAGTAAATGCTGTTATCAATGAGGATGATCTTGACTATGATAACAGGAGGCAACAGCATAATGACTAGAAGAGTTGGGGGGCTCCTTCTCCATCCCTGTGGGGACACCATGGGACGGGGGGCACTGTTTATCCAGAGGCTGTGGCTCCAGCCACCATTGCCCTCCCCCACACAGGAGCCCAACCTCCATTACCTATTGCTATCAGGGTGCCCACGAGGATGCCCACCGCTGACAGCTTCGTGGGCATGCCCTTCATGCGGCCCACCTTGCGCATGCACTGCCCCTCCACATTGCAGCGACACACGATCACTGGGGAGAGGCAGGGGAGGAAGGTAAGGGCAGTGGAGGCGGGCTCCCCAGCTCCTCAGAGCCCTCAGCCCAGCCCAGCTGGCCAGTATGTGGGTTTTGGTGCATACGCTGTGTTCATGCGTGTGGCAGGGGGATGCAAGCTCCTCTGTGCACGTGCCTGTGTGCACTGCAGTCTGTGCGCCCAGCCACACATATGCAGGTGTACTCAGGCATATGCTGTCCTTATGAGCCCGTAGATGTGTTGCCCAGCTCCTCCCCCTGCATCTCAGGGGTTCCCTCAGGAACCACAGGCCCCTGACCTTGGCTGCACCCCAGCCCGGCCTCACCTCGGACCTGGATCTGCCACACCCGGTCATGGCGGCTGACAACTATGGGGACTACGTGTTCGCGTGGCTCCACCCAATGCAGGCCCAGGGTGAGGTAGGCATGGGACCCTGTTGGGACCATAAGCAGCGATCAGAGTCACTAGCCCGCTCCCCGAGGCCCAGCCCCATGGCATCTCCCTTCTAAGCGCCATCCACTCCCCACCTTGGCCACAGCCTCCCTGCTTCCCCCACTACACACCATTGAGAGCCCGGAGGCGCCAATCCCGCTGCGCCGTGGGGTTGGGACCAAGGGCAAAGCTGTAGGGACCGTGTCCGCCGGCCAGGTCAGGGTCCCCTCTGGGTCCACCGACAACCACGCCACGGTCCTGGCGGGGTGTGCAGAGGTGTCTGGAGGGCTCAGGAGCCAGAGTCGGGGTTGGGGCAGAAGGGGCCTTCAGGAAGTGGATCACGAGGGTCGCAGAGGTGCTCAGCATTGGCTCATCTGCAGAGGAGGTAGTGCTGAGCTGGCCTGGGCCCTTCTGGGGGTGGGGTGAATTCAGAGTCCCTGGCCTGGTCCCCTTCCCCACAGCCCATCAGTCTCACCCTGTGAGTCCCCTTCCACGCCCCCTCCCTCCCCTTGACCCCCTCCTCTCCATCCCCTCTCTCTTCCTCACAATGCACTTCACCCCCTTCACTATCTAAACAGCTGCCAGGCCTTTCTGTGCCCTTCTGGATACCAAGCTCGTTCTCACTGTCCCCCCACCCCACCCTGGCCCCTGGTGCCAGGGCCCAACAATGTGGAAATGCCCTGACTATAGATGAGCTCACCCCTGTCACAGGACAGCCCAGCTCAGAGCTGAAACCTGCCTTCCTGACGGACCCGCCCTTGGGCCAGCTCTTCAGCCTGTCAAAATGGCATTCAGAGTCCTCCCCACCTGACCTCAGCGTCCCATCCAGGCTCACTTCCTGGCACGCCTGCCCCAGGAGAGCCCCTGGCCCTCCCTCCCCACGCCCCGGTCCCACCCCCTCTGCTCCCAGCCTGTGTCTGAAACTGACACCCTGAGAGGCCTTCCGGGGCTGAGGTTGGGGGGTGGCAGGTGTGTCTGGAGGGAAGGGTGGTCTGAGAGGGGAGGCAGAGGCCAGGCCTTCTCAGAGAAGTATACTGGCCGCAGCCCCTTGCCCATCCCTCCTGCCTGGAGCAGAGCGGGTGCCAGCAAGGGCGCTGGGGAGGAAGCTTCGCCCTGCCTGTCTGTCTTAGGTTTTCTCACCTTCCCAGAGGCCCCCACCACAGCCTGGCCATACCTGCATCCTGGGCCTCCACGAGCACTGTGTACATGTCCCCAGGCTGTGCACCCTGCAGGGCCCGGGCTATGTGCACCTCCCCGGAGACCTCCTCTATGCAGAGCCAGCCCTCTGAGTCATTGACCAGGGAGAACCTGAGGGTCAAAGAAGATGGGGCAGGGAGGCAGGGACCACATATGATGTCTTGCCCAGAGACCTTCTGGGTCATGTGATCTGCCCAAGTTCCACATGCCCTTTGTGACTTGAGGGCAGCAGCAGTGCCCGTGATCTCGCTCCAGCTTAACGGACTCGTTGGGGGGCAGGGCTTAAACCACAGATACTGTGGCCGAGGGAGGGACTCTCAGAGCCTGGGGGGCCTGACTCATTTCCACTATTCCCAGGTCAGCCTACGAAGGGGCCGGATAGAGCGAGAGCCTGGGAACAGCACCCGGCGCTGCAGTCTGGGCGGGCGGCTGGCAGAGGGCCTGGTCCAGGACAGTATGCGGAAGCAACGTCTGAGCCCTCACGGGGTCCAAACACCCCTCTCCATCCAGCCTTGATCCCCACCAGGGGTCACAACCTTCACATTAATGTTTGAGGAACATTGCAGGCTGTAGATAATGTGAGCTCCCTCTGAGGCCCTGGGATCATCCGAGGAAGCAGGGGTGGTCCAGCCCAGCTAAGGGGCTGGTCTTCTGGCTCACCTGAGGGGATTGCTCATGGGGTCTGAGGGCCGGATGGTCAGCAGGAGGGAGCCAGCAGGGGTGCTGACTGGGACACTGGCCTCGTAGCTCTCCTGGTCCAACTGAGGGGGTGGCACCACCCTTTGCACCAGCACAGTCACGGTGACTGTGGCTCCAGGGCCTGGGTCTGGCCCCACCGGCTCTGCCACGCTCCGCACCACCACCACCAACTTGTGACTTGGAGCTGCCTCATAGCTGAGGTTCTGGAACCAGTGGGGCCCGGGTCACTGTGTGGGCCACGGCTTGGCACCCTGTGCATGAATGTGTGTATGTGTGCGCCACTCCCCCACCCCTAGCCCCTCACCTTGAGGAGTCGCAGCTGGACACGACCAGAGTCTGGCTCCCAATCCAGGCCGAAGTTTCCCTCCACATCCCCTGCCTCAATGGCAAAGTCCATGAGGCGGAAGGCAGGCTCAAGGTCAGCGTCAGTGGCCATGAGTGTGGTCACCAGAGTCCCAGGCTCTGTGTCCTCAGGGAGGCTTAGGGGCTCAATCTGGAGAGATGGGGAGGGGCTGTGAGCCCCCCCGTTAGCACCTTCTCAAGGTGTCCTCCCCTGTTCCTGCTTACCTGGGAAGTGGTGAACTCAGGGGCATGGTCATTGATATCCGTGATCGTGACTGCAATCTCACAGGTGCTGCTGAGGCCTGAGGCAGGGGAGGGCATGTTGGGGAGGCCAGGGTGGGAACAGAGGGGTCAGGGATCCCTGGTCACCTTCAGGGCACTTACCGCCCTCTGCTCCTCCCAGGTCAATGACCAGCACCTGAAGCAAGATGTTCTGGCCAGCTTGGAGGGGGGCATCCCCCAGTGTTACACTGCCCAAGGTGGAGTCCAGCTCGAAAGCTTTCCCCTCTGCCCCCTCCTCAGGCTCGGGGCTCAGCAGCCGATACACAATGTGGGAGTTGGGGGAACCGGGGGCATCAGCATCCTCTACCGAAAGCTTAGCCACCTTGGTGCCTGCGAAGACATCACCCACATGGATGGGACCACAGCCAGGCCTCGAGGCCTTTCCTCACCCACTCTTCTTGTGTGTGTGTGTGTGTGTGTGTGTGTGTGTGTGTGTGTGCATGTGTGTGTATGTGTTGGGGATGAGACATTGATATAGGGACCTGGGGCTTGTCCCATCCCAGAGGAGAGCAAGATGGGATAGCTCACAGGGACTTCACCCCTCCCCCACCCCCTGACAAGGCTCATAGCCCACCTGGGGGGCTGAGCTCAGGAATGCTGATTGCGGGGCCTCGTGGGGGGCAGACAGGCATGTTGTCATTCTCATCCATCACCACCACAGACAGCTCCAGAGGTTCGGCCGCGTAGTCCTCGCCGCGGGTATTCTGAGCCCGCACCCGGAGCAGGTACTATAGCGGGCAGTGGAGGGCTTCAGATGAAGACCAGGGGCAGCTCCAGCCTGGCCTGGGTCTGGGTTCCCTTCTGGTGGCCAGCTCCAGCTCTTCTGCCTCAGTGCCTGTGGGGGATGTGACACCCCCGGAAGCCCACTGGACGGGGACCAAGCACCCCTCAGCCTGTCCTCCTGGCTTTCCCCTCACCTCACCTCAGCCTGGGCTTCTCGGTCCAGCTCCCTGGTCACGTAGAGTTTCCCCTCCTTGTCCACATCAAAGGGTCCAAGGGGCTGGCTCTCCAGGTGATAATGTACATCCCCCCCACTCCAATGTACCTGGGAGGGGGACACAGAATGAGGGCCCCCAGGACGAGGGGCAGGAATAGCCCATGTCAGCCCTTATATTCCAACTGTTCCTGGGTAGGGAGCCTGGGCACCAACTGTTTTGTGACCCCAGGCAAGTTGCTGCCCTCTCTGGGGTCCAGGTAGGGTCCTTTTCTTTCAGGGCACTTGTGACAGCTCCACGGTGGCCTTGCCCTGGTCCAAGCCTGGATCTTGCCCAAAGTGCCTGGATGACCAGGTTGTTTTGTTCTCTGCCCTCTCAGGCTGGGCCTGACCCCAGGGCATTCCTCGAGGAGCCTGAGACATTCCTGGCCTGGGTGACAATCCCCATGGCAGCAAGGAGGTGGCAGCTGTTCTGCTGAGGAAGGCTGGGGTCAGCTCAGGAGGTCAGAGCACAGAGCCACGCCTGCCAGAGGATAGCAGGTGAGGAGCTAAGGGCCTGGTCCCAGGGCCTGATACGCTCACTGCATCTTGAGAACTATTGGGGACAGTGGAGGGAGGAGCATAGGTAGGGGAGGAACAGGGGGTCAAGTTGAGCCCCAGACCCACCCCCCCAAATCTCCACGAGACTCAGGCCCAGCTACACCATCCATGGGGTTATTTCAGCTGCTAACAGCCACTTACTCACCTGGGCAATGTGGTGTGGGTACGGAACTTGGAGATTCTCTGCCAGGTGGACAGGATCTAGGGGCACCCAGGTGTTTTCTACTATGGAGACATCTACGGTGGCTGTGGCCTGGTGGCCCGAGGCCTGGTCACCCATGTCCTTGACCTGTACCAACAGCTGGTATGGCCCCTCCAGAGCCTGATCTAGGCTGGTGCTCCCTAGAAGGGGCAGGGTGGTCAGCTGAACAGGGGGCCAGTGCATCCTGGTACCAAACACAAAGCCAAGCATATGTCATGTGTTCAGGATACTCTCTTGGCCAATGGATGAGAGGGACCTTTAGCACCATTGTGAGCATCCAACCAGGACTTGACGGTTTGCAAAATCACTTCCACATCTGTCCACACAATGAATGGTTGATAGACTGGATAGGTGGATGACCAGGATGGGGGGCGGTAAACGGGTGGATAGGTAGATGAGTGAATGACCGATTGGATAAATGGACAGTTGACTAGGTGGATGGATGGGGGTTTGAGAGGGTAGAAAGATGGGGATTTGGGCATGTGGATGGACGGTTGGATAGATGGACTGTATGTACGTTTGCATGGTAGATGGATGAATGGGTGGCTGGCTGAGTGGGTGTGTGACTGGCTTTTCTTTCCTTCCCCGACCTGTGCCTCTGGTCTGAACTCCCAGGTCCAGGTCTCTCCTGCCATCACTCCCAAGGTCTCCCAGCAGTGTCCTGGGCCATAACCCCTCAGGTCTCTCATATCCTTGTCTCTTAGGCCCAAGTCTGCAGAATGTAGGGTTGAGGCACTTCCATCCACACCATTCCTTAACTCTCCATGCATGGTCCTGCCTCCCCCCATGTTTTTGCCTTGCTGCTCTCTCCAGCTGGAATACTTTTTCCGCCTGCTTTATCTCTCAAGCTCCAACCCATCCTGCAGCTCACATGCAACCTTCCCCAGCTTTTCCCAACCCTCCCGCCTCTTCACACCCAGCTCAGGCTCACCCTCGGGGCTGAGAGCCAGAGCCCCCAGCTGAGGCTCCAGCTGGAACATATCTGCGGAAGGCTGGGATGGGGCCTGGTTCAGGATGTGGAATCGAAGATCCGAGTTGGCTGTGCCTGGCGCATCCCCGTCCGAAGCCTCAAGGAAGAAGAAGGGGACACCTGGTATGTGTGGAGAGGGTTCACCATTAGGGGTGAAGGGGTGGGGAGAGCCTCCCAAGCTTCCTTTATCTCTCCCTGGGTCTTCCTTCTGTATTCATCATCATATCAGGATCCTGAAGGTGAGCCATGGCTCTTCACCCCACTTCATAGATGAGCAAACTGAGGCCAAGAGTAGCTGGAACTCACCTGTGGACCCTCAGTGCGATAGGGAGGGTGCAGGATGGGACAGAAATGGGAGGGGGCGACTTGGACCCTGACTGCCTTGTCCCTATGCCAATTCTATGGCCATCTCTTTACTCTCTGTTCTCCGATCAGTGGCCACCTGACCTTGCTGTGAGCTGGCTGCTTTGGGCACTCACCAGGCCTGGTGCCCTGGCTCAGCTGAACTTTGTAGATGGCCTGGGAGAAATGGGGCACCTGGTCATTCTCATCCTTCACGTGCACAAGCACATGCTGCGGGCCCCACAAGACACGTCCATCCTCTGTCTCCAGGGTGACCTGGCAGGGAAGGGTAGTCAGTGCCCCACCTTGCCTTGGTGGCTTTCTCCTACCCCTGGCCCAGTCGTACCTGTAGCTGGTACTCTGCCTGTTCCTCCCGGTCCAGGGCCCTGGTCACCAGCAGGAAGCCAGACTGTGGATCCACAGCAAAGGGGCCCTCAGCTGCCACGCCTGAGTCTCCTGACAGAACAATCTGGCCCTCAGTCTCCTTACGGGGCAGTGGTAGCTGGCGAGGAGAGAACAGAGGTGAAGAGAGTGGGGGCCGGGCCTGGAGGATGCCCGCTCCATCTTATGGCCCCATTTTATATGTGGGGAGACTGAGGCTTAGAGAGCGTTGGCACTTGCCTGAGGTCACAAAGCCAGTAAGGAACAGGGTGGAAATTCAAAGCCAGGGCTCTTTCCTCTGTGCCTGATGCTCTCTATACTCTGTGACCTACTTTCTAAAGCTTGAAACCCCCCCCCCATCACTTCATCCTTAAACTTAAAGCTCTACTTTCTTCTGGGATTAAAATCTTATTAGTCATTCACGCTATACCACATACTGTCTCGAAAGCAGGGTTGAAAGAAAGCCAGAGCAAGAAAGAGAAAGGAGTGCTGGAGGTAGGGGAAGCAGGACTTGTGGGGAGGGCAGCCCACGCATATCTCAGGCTCACCTTGGTCAAGTACAAAGGGAAATTTCCACCGTAGTTTTCCGGGACGTCCACATACACCTCTGCAGGCTGGGCCCCGGGGAAAGCCTGTGGGAGGATTCTCACCACGTCAGCAAGCTGTACCTTCCTGCCGTGGGGGCCGGGACCTGACAGGGAAGGGGAATTCTGCCCCTTCCCTGGGCCTGGCCATACCTTAGCCCATCCACCCCCTGGCCTTTGACCTCCTGACCCCACAACAGGCCTGTAGCCAGCCCTCATCACCATCCCCCAAACACTACCATCCATAGTCAGTGCAACTGGTCCAGGCAGAGTAGCGGGCGAGGGTACCAACCAAAGCTAGGATCTAAGGGTGAGGAGCAGGGCCCAGCTCACCTGGGGGATGAAGAGGCAAAGCAGACACAGCCAGGCAGGAACCATGGTCAGGATGGGCCTGAGGGACATGGCAGTAAGGATCCAGCCCAGATCAGTGGGCAAGATGGTTCCTCTCTCTAGGAAGTCTTCCTCCCCTCATCCCCCCTCAGCCCCGGGGCCATGGCTTCCCCAGGCCCCATGGGGTACAACGGTCCCTCCTTTTTCAGCTGGACCAGCAACTCTCAGAGCTGCCCCTCCCCCTCCCACCCACTTGGACACTGCCCCCGCCCTTGTCCCCTGCCTGAGCCCACTGCATACACATAGCCAGAGGGCCCTCAGGACAGACTGGCCTCCTCTTCCTCCCCTTTTAAGGGCCTGCCGCTCCCCATTGCCTGCAGGGTAGTGTCCAGCTCCTTGGCCAGGCCCATCAAGACCCCCAGGCCCAGCTGCCCTGCATTTCTTCATTCTTGTGCCCACAAGGGTCTCCATGGGAGTTTCACCTCCAGATCTTTGTCTCCTTCCCCCCATGGCCTCCCCAGCTCGTAGATCCCAAAGTGGTCATTTCCCAGAAGCACCCCAAGTCACAAAAGTTTGAAGCTCGAAAGACCCTGACGACTCTGAGGGCCACTTCCTGTGGTCGCCTCACGTTGCCGGCAAGGCCTGAAGGGCAGAGCCTGACCAAGGTCATGGAAGACTTGACCACAGGAGAACTCCTCCTGGAACAGAGGACTCAGGGTTCAGGGTCTACAGGACTGTTCTACCGCCCACTGCCATCCTTCAGCCATGGGGGAGTCCCCGCGGGGCAGGAGCCCTGCCCTCGTCTCAGCATTTTCCAGCAGTTAGCGCGGAGCTGGGCGCACAGAGCACAGACAGCCCCGCCAACCAGTCCCGGGAACTCTTCCCTGGACGACAGGGCAGTGTTTCTCCTTCCCCCACCACCAACACCAGCCTCAGCCCTGCCCACCCTCCACTCCCAGACCCTCACCCGCCGGTGCCTGAGGTTGGCTTCCTTGGTCCAGCCTCCAGGTGAGAGAACTCTTTCTACGGGGAGTGCTGGCCAGGCCGGACCGGGTGGAACAGGGCAGGGCGGACACTTGAGCAGGTAGGCGGGCCAGCCATGCTCGCTCAGGAGTGGAAAACACCACTGGGCCCACAGCAGCAGGCCTGGCCCTGCCCAGCCCCCCAAGTTACTCATTGACTTTGGAAAGCTGGGGGCTGCTCAGCATCCATGACCGCCGGCCCCAGGGGGTGGGGAGATCATCGACCTGGCGCTTGTCCCACCCCTACACGGCCCAGTGGATACTTCTCAGCCCTCTGGGTTTGGACCTGACTATTTTTTCCGTGGCTCCAGACTCGCTCCCCCTTCTCCCTGCTGCGTACCAGCATGTGCAGCTCTGCCTTGGCCCACTCTGTTCCTTTTGTCTGGAATGCCCTTCCCACCCCTTCATCTGTCTGCTAAGCACTTGCTCCGGCTTCAGTACTCAGCTCAAATATTCCCCTCTCCCGGGAACTCTTCCCTGGACTCCCAAGCTTGTTCAGCGTTCTCCTGTGGGAATATCTGGCCCTCCCCCACGCCCCCATGACAAGTGCTATCTCTATCAACACAGAGAGGACACCAGGTTGTCATTGGCTGTCTCTTCCATCAGACTGGGAAGCCCTCCAGAGCAAGAATCAGGGACCCAGTAATGATCTGGCCCTTGCCCGGCCCTGGCAGCTCCCAGGTGGCTTGTGGAACTAAGATAAGGAGCTAGAGGTGGCACGTGCAGGATAGGGGAGCAGTGCATTACCTGAACTGGATACTTAGGGCTCCACACCACCCACCAGTGGGACCAGGGGGTGGGGTGGGGGGACAGCAGCCTGTGAGATCCCCTGAGCCTCCCTAAGTGCTCACACTAGCCCCTGGACACCGACCAGGCTGGGAAAATGTACTGTCTTGTGCCTCTGAGAAGGAGAGAAAAGACTGAGCCAGCTCAGGTGACCTTGAGGGAATTGCAGAGCTGACCAGGGGCCCTGCCCCCAATGAGGGGGCAAATGGGACCCAATGAAACTTAAAAGCTTTTGCAAAGCAAAGGAAACTATAAATGAGATGAAAAGACAACCCTCAGAATGGGAGAAAATATTTGCAAGCAAATAAACAAAGGATTACTCTCCAAAATATATAAACAGCTCATGCAGCTCAATATTAGAAAAACAAACAACCCAATCAAAAAACGGGCAGAAGACCTGAATAGACATTTGTCCAAAGAAGACATACAGATGGCCAAGAGGCACATGAAAAGATGCTCAATATCACTAATCATTAGAGAAATGGAAATCAAAACTACAATGAGGTATCACCTCACACCAGTCAGAATGGGCATCATCAGAAAATCTACAAACAGCAAATGCTGGAGAGGGTGAGGAGAAAAGGGAACCCTCTTGCACTGTTGGTGGGAATGTAGATTGATACAGCCACTATGGAGAACAGTATGGAGGTTCCTTAAAAAACTAAAAATAGAATTACCATATGACCCAGCAATCCCACTACTGGGCACATACCCAGAGGAAACCATAGTTCAAAAAGACACATGCACCCCAGTGTTCATTGCAGCTCTATTTACAATAGCCAGGACATGGAAGCAACCTAAATGCCCATCAACAGATGAACGGATAAAGAAGATGTGGTACATAGAATCAATGGAATATTACTCAGCCATAAAAAGGAACGAAATTGGGTCATTTGTAGAGATGTGGTTGGATCTAGAGACTGTCATACAGAGTGAAGTAAGTCAGAAAGAGAAAAATAAATATCATATATTAACGCATATATGTGGAACCTAGAAAATGCTACAGATGAACTGGTTTGCCGAGCAGAAATTGAGACACAGATGTAGAGAACAAATGTATGGACACCAATGGGGGAAGCAGGGGTGGGGAAGGTGTTGGGATGAGTTGGGAGATTGGGATTGACATATATACACTAATATGTATAAAAATAGATAACTAATAAGAAACTGCTATATTAAAATAAAAATAAATTTTAAAAAAAATGTATGGACCCTGGCCTGGAACCTTCTCAGAAACTGTCCCCAGCCTTGCCCCAGGCTGCTTCTGGTCTCCCAAGGTGGGCAGACATATACCAGTCCCCACTCAGCCACTTCTGCCCGTGTGGCCTCGGGCAAGTGCTTCTGTCCCCTGTCTGCCATTGCTGAATGGGGATGCTCCCTCCTGAAATGATGCGGGAAAACTCCTAGCAGGCACCAATGCCCAGAAGGCTCCTCTTCCCAGGTGTGGGTGGTGGGGAGATGCACACCTCCATTATGCACAAATGCAAGGACTCTCCTTCCAGGAAAGGAGGGCTCCAGGGACCTGCTCCCACATTAGCCAATGCGGAGCATGGGATGCTCTGGCCTGGCCACTCACAGCGGGGAGAACAGTGAACCCTCCCTGTCCTCCGCCCCCCACTCCCTTCCTAGTAGGCCAGCCTCAGCCGGGAGGTGGGGAGACATGTGGACTCAAGTCCGCCTGAGTGCGCCTTCCTCATCCCAGCCTTAACAAACCAGCGGCCTCCTTCTCCAGCCAGGGAGTCTCAGAAGTCTTCCACAGCCACTCCACCTCAGCAGATTTCCAGTCCCTCAGTGGGGAGCAGGGCAGAGACACCCGCCCAGGAGCCGGACCCAGGGTTCTTGTTTGGCCATGACACCTGGGGCAGGACGTGGTCCCTTGGGCAGCCTCCATTTCCCTTACATACAGTGGGGTAACTGAGCCTTTTATCAGCTAGGCAATGCCAGGCTCCAGCTCAGAAGAATCTGGATAACGGGCTGGGTGGGATTCATGTCTCTTCCTGCTGCTTAGACTCCCCAACCAGGTCCCCACCCACACCTGCCCCTCTGACCCAGCTGGCTATATCTGGGCCCAAACATTAGAATAGTCAAGGCCACACACTAGGGTGGGGCGGCTTCAGGAACCAGCCTTGTATGTTCCTCAACTTCAGGAAACCTTCCTGCTCCTGCAGCCCCCCAATCAAAGGAAACACAGAGTCAACAGCCCTGACCTATCAGGAAATAGTCTTTATTACAAAAATCTGCATGTAAACAAATAGCCACGGCACTGAACAGCCTCCCTCCAGGGCATGCACACCACGGGTGTAGAGAAAGGCAGAGTCCTCTCCCCACTCATAGGCCTGCTCCACAGGCTGGGCTCAGGCTGCTGTGTGGATGCACATGGGCCTGCACAGGCATCTCTGTGGGCCCAGCCCTTGATGGCCACTGGGAGCCACCTCCTTGGGCAGCACTGTCTCTCTGTCCATGACCATGAGGTGGGGGATACCCAGAGTCTGAGCCAGCCCTGGGGCACCTTGGGCAGTTGGCTGGGCCAGCCCACCAATCTGCCCATCTGTCTGCACAACACGGTGAGTGCCCCAGGACCTAGAGCACGGAGAGGTCGTGGCAGGACTTGGACTTGGCACGCAAGGCCATCTTGCGGCTGTTTCGAGCGACGATGCGGCCCAGGAAGCGCTTCGCCTTCTTGCCAAGGCTCTCTCGCCGCCGAGTACCCGCTTGCCGACGTGCGTTGGCCTCTTTGCTGTCCCTGCGCAGGCGTATCTGGCGCACGACACCCTCAAACAGCGCCTGGACATTGTGGTGCAGCGCAGCCGACGTCTCAATAAACTTGCAGTCGAAGACCACGGCACAGGCCCGGCCCTCTGGTGTGGGTGCGGACAGGCACAAGTCAATAAACAAAGGGTGGGGCGGGGGGTGAGCAGCCCACTCAAACCCTGGCCACCCCATGGCAGCTACCACATCCCTGGGTCTTCCCCAGAAACACAAAGACACCAGCTCCTGTACAGAGGGGCCCAGGCATCACTGGGTCACCCAATTGGCAGAGCGTGCCCACGTTTAAGGAGCTCACAGAGGCCCACAAAAGGAGACTCATTTATTGAAATAATTTGAAGTTTGATATTTAAATGGAAGTGCTGTAGTAGTCAACAAAATGAAAACTTTGCTGAACAGCTTAGTGTTTTATGGCTTGATGTTATATCATGATGAATGATGGGTAGAATAGGGGGGACATCACCAAGTCACGGTTGGTTCCTCTGCGGGGCTCAGGTCTGGGGGCCACAGAGGATGATGCTGAGTCCAAGAGGGGGGTGCTCCCCAAGGGCAAGACTATGCTGAGACTGGCCCTGGCCTGGAATCCAGGCTCTGAACTCCTGGCCTGATTCCCTGCACTCTCCTCACCCCTCATATGCCAGGCCAGGGACAAAGAAGACAGAAAAGGAGGGCTCTGAGGTGGCCCAGCCCAGCGTCCAGCAGCCTTCACCTCCCCTAGCTCATTTGGTCCTTTCCCCAGCACTCAGGTCTTTGGGAGTCCTGTGGGAGGGCAGAAGCTCTCCCCCATCTCCCTGAGTTTTCTTCCTAAACATTTTTAGCCACTGATGATCCCCAGGGACTCGAGCTGAGTCAAGACTGAGTGGACCACAGCCCAGCCAGGATCTCCCTCCCTTTCTGACCCACTCCCTGCTCACCATCCAAGGAGACCTCACGAGAGCGCACCAGGTCGCTCTTGTTGCCCACTAGGATGATGGGCACGTCTTCTGTCTGCCGCGCCCTCCGCAGCTGGACCCGAAGCTCTGAGGCCTTCTCAAAGCTGTCCTTGTCCGTCACTGAATACACAATGACATATGCATCTCCCATGGCCATGCAGTGGCCAGGTAGCCAGCGGCCCCCATCCTAGGGAACACAGACACATATTTACCCAATAGTCCTCATGCCCCAGCTACAAGGCTGTCACTCCCAGCAGGTTCCTACCCCCAGCTCACCCATCCCACCCTGTCCTGGTCTCAGCCTGCATCTTACCTGCTCCCAAATGTCATAGACCATGAGCGCTGCCTCTTCTCCATCCACCATGATGGAGCGATCATACGTGTGCCCTAGGCAGGAGACCAGTAGTCAGGTTACCTGCTGGCTGCCAAGAGCCGCCCTCCTCCAATACACCAGGTTTCCTGTTCTGGCCACACCCTTCAACTCCTCCCCAGAGCCCTCCTAACCTTCTCCTCCACTGATGGCTGCTATGTAGCAACAGAAGTGACAGGGCTGAGAAATGGGGGGTTGGAGGGCACGGTGTGCCTGGCCTCCACCTAGGCACCCCTTCCCCAAGCTAGCAATGTCCTGGGTAGCCACTCCTGTGCTCCCTGCCCTCCTGTAGCCTGAGACCCAGGGTGGTTCTGACCACAGTGGCCTGAGTTAGAACAGACATCCCCTGGGGACCTTGGTTACCTAGGACTCCTCTCCTAGAAACTCCCTCTGGCTGGGTTCTTGCCCATCCTGGCAGGGAGGGATATCCTGTCCCCAGACTACAGAGTAATTAATCGTATGCCCTTCTACTACTCTAAGCACTTCTTTCCCTACTAAGGGCTGGGGTACCTTCTCCCTTAGTTTCCCCATCTGTGAAAGGGGTAGGTAGAGGCAGATTCTCAAAGTGTCTTCAGAATCCTGTTGTTATCTGCTGCTTTTAACCCTGGTCCCCAGTCCTGTAGCTCCCAGTCCTAACCCTGTGCTCGCCCCTCCCTTGAACAGTCCCTCCCAGCCCCTCACCTGCGGCCTCTGCTTCAGGCCCGTCCTCTATACCACCAAAGATGCGCGCCAGAGCACTCTTGCCGACGCCAGGCGCCCCCAGCAGCAGCACCTTGTAAATGCTCTCGTCTGAATCGCTGCCTCCTGAGCTGAGCGAGTCGGAGGAGCCCTCGGGCCAGTCCAGCCTCGGACCCTGGGCCCCAGTCCCAGCCTCGGCCGTTGTCAGAGCTCCCGGAGCCAGCGCCGCCTGCAGGTCGCGCTCGTCCACAGGCATGCTCCGGCGGTGCAGCGGGGGCGCCGGACCCCAGGGTGTGCTGCCCCGACGGCGCTCGCGCTCGCGGCCCCCACCGCGGCTCCCGCCCGCTCCGCTGCCGCCGCCGTTCAGAGTCATCGCGTCGGACGCCGTCTGGGGAACGGGAATCCAGATGGCCGCGTGAGCCGCGGTGGAGATGGAGTGGGAAGCTGGACCCGGGACGCGCCTGCCCGACCACGGGTCAAGAAAGATGCTCAGGGCCCAGGACATGCCGCAGAAGGTCCTTGCGCCCTAACTTGTGACCCATCCTCCTGACTCGTTCATCCTAGACGGTGAGACCACCCCCACCCCGCTCTGCCAGGACACTTACCCAGTCACACACGGACGCGGTCAGGACTAGGTAGGTCCCGGGCTCAGATACAATCCACTCGCAGACCCAGGCTCGGACACTCGACGCTGTCGCAGCCGCTGCCTTCTCGGTCCGCACCGGGTCCGGGCTCCAGAGCCGCCTATTTAAGCCTCTGCCCGCCCCCGCCGCCACCCCCGCGCTCGCTCAGGGCTGCGCTGTCCGGGGGCTGACATGTCCGTCCCCCTCTCCCGAGGGGAATTCCCCGCCCTCCTCCTAGAACCTCACACCCACCCAGCTCCCGCCTCACCCGCAAGGGCGGGGCAGGGGCAGACTCCGCAGACAACAGCCCGGTCTGAGCGTGTGTGTGTGTGTGTGTGTGTGTGTGTGTGTGTGTGTGTGTGTGTGTGTATGTGTGTGTGTGGCGGGGGGGGCTGGGGAGGAGGGGGGCAGGTAAGGAGGGAAAAGGGAGAAGGAAAGGGAGCACGTGAATGGTGCGGAGGAGGGCGATGGAGGTGGAGGGTGCCACCACGGGTGGGGGCCAGGGGGAAAGCCCCGACCAGCCAAGTGCGCCAAGTCCCCACTAGGGAAGAATTGAGGTCTGGCCCTTTAAAAGTGATTTCTCCTTTCCCTCTCTCCCAGTCCTGGCCTGTCGCCCAAGCAAGCAGACCAGTTACAGGTTGGACAGACTTCACCCTTCACTGCCCATGTCACCCATTCCCCACCTGCTGGTATCTGAGCTAGAATTTAGGGGCCCTAAATCCAGCCTTCTAGCCTCAGCACCAGGTCCTTCCCCACTCTCATCCCTGCCCTTGGCAGCTGAAGATTCCACCTGATGAGCCTGCCCTTCAGGATGAGGGTTAGTGACACCTGAGCCCCTGGGGGCCCTTGGAGAGCTGTTTGGGGGAGGGGGCAAGGAAGGGAGGCCCGCTGGCAGTGTGGTGCAGGTAGAGGGGCAGCTTGAACCTTGGGGAGGGAATACAGGCCCAGAGAAGGAAAAGGATGAAGTCAGCACCACCTCCCCCTCAGCGCCCTCCAGGCAGCTGCCTGTAACTCTGCTAAAAATACCCGGCCCTGGTCATTCTGGTCCTGGCCTGGAGGTTGCCCAAAGTTGGGGAAATCCTGGCAGACAGGTGTCAGATGCCAGCAGGAGCGGATAGGGGTGAGACTAGACCAGGGTCAGGTCCAGCTCCAGCCACTCTAAGAGTCTGCAATGTCTCCTTCCTTCCCTTTAGTCTCAGACTGCGCCTGCAGTTCAGGGCACACACAGGGCCTGGAGGTTCAGGCTCCCATTCAGAAGGGGCATAGTTGTAGAGTAGGGATGGGGTCAGCGGGGTGGGGGTTTAGCCACCACTTGGTGCTACCACTACCCAGAGATCAGCCCCTCCTCAACCCAGGGAGGGTGCTGGGGCACAGAGGGGAGGAGATGTAATGGGGAGGCTTGGGCTCTAGTCCCGAATCTGCCTCCAGGCTCCTGGGTCTTGCCTCCCTCCCAGCCTCAGGGTGGCCAGCTATAAACTGCCTTGCTCACGTTTGGGGTGTGTGGAGACTGGGAACAGGCACGCTGTGAGGTACTCTGTGGCAGGGACTCGCTATTGGAGTGACGCACGATTGTGATGAGTGTGGTGGGGGTGGGGGGCACCCATTCAGGGCTCAGGTGACATCACGGAGGGATGGATCCTAGTGGGCTGCTGTAGGTTGTCATGGAGACCTGGGTCAGGTCTGTCTGACTGCTGCATCAGTTTCCTTGGCAACATCTGAGAGGGCCTTGGAATGAGGAGGGCCTGCTTAAGAGGGTTCATGCAGGCCCGTCTGGTACTTGAGGTCCTCAAAGTTAGACAAGGCCTGGACTGAGGGGTGATCTATCTATTTGTGTTCTTCACGTGGCCTGGGGGGTCTTGGAGGCCTGGGCAATCCCATGTTGGCTCTAGCTTCCTGGACGAGATCCAGAGGGAAGAGGGAGTCATGGGTTAAGCCTTCTGTCAAAGAACGAAAGTCTTGGGACTTCCCTGGCAGTCCAGTGGTTAAGACCTTGCGCTTCCTGTGCAGGGGGCACGGGTTCGATCCCCAGTTGGGGAACTAAGATCCCACATGCCGTGTGGCACGGCCAAAAAATTAAAAAACAACAAAGCAAAACAAAAGGAACAAAAGTCTTAAGAGCCAGCAAACTACTTCCCATCAGGAACGCTGCTGGGCTGCTTATGGCCCCTCCTAACCACCTTACACATGACCTTGCTGCTGACAAGAGCCCCTGGATGTCCAACAGAGGGTGGGTGTGGGGGGTAGCTGTGGTCCTTCCAAGCAGGGAGCCATGCAAGGAATTAGGGCTGGGTTTCCCCTCTGATAATCTAAGCTCTTGACCTCAGCAATGTTTCCTCATTGCCAAGGGAACTGCATCCACATTGGGCCACTCAGGCCCCAAGCATTCTGCAACAGGCCAGACCCATCACAAGCATCGGTATGGCCAGGGGCCAGGGGAACCATGCCAGGACATGACCTTGAAACACCCCCATTCCCACCTCCTGGTCCTCTCAGTTCTCTGGGCTGAGCTTGGCTGCCCAGAAGGAGCAAACTGAGGCTTGAATACCCCTAGGATAGCCCAGCCTTCAAATCCCAGCTCTGCACCTTACTAGCTGTTTCACCTCTGCCCATTTAGCTTGGCTGAGCCTCAGTTCCCGCTTGTGTAGAACAGGGATAATGTCTTCATGGGGTTTGTTATAAGATATAAATAACACAAAATGCAGAGGTAAGGTGGTTGGCACATGTCTGGCCTATAGTAATATCTCGATATGAACACTTTTATTATCACCCTTAGTTGGACAGGACAGGTTGAGTGAATCCCTGGGCCCTCTCCTGCTTCTTCTTTCCTGCTTCTGCTCCATTCTCTCCAGAATGGTGGTCTGCCCAGGAGAGGGGCAGATGCAGATACCTCTCCCCTCTCCCCCATACCCACCTTTTCTCTGTGGGACCCCATGCCCTTCCCCTTCCCTCGGGTAGCAAAATGCTGCAAAGGCAACTTGGCTGGATTTCAGTATTCCCGGCCCTCCTTACACCACAGCTCCCACACCCCAGTCCTTCTGTTCTAAGTCTCAATTCATTCATTCCACTGACCTGTACTAAGTACCTACTACTGTGTGCCAGGCCCTTGTGCTTTGGGAATCATGATGAGCAAAAATGGACATAGCTGGGCCTGTTCATACATGTCATCTAATCTCTGGGTCCGTCTCACTCAGCTATGATTTGTTGTTCCCATTTTGTAGACATGGTAACCGAGGCCTGAGTAGTCACAGGCCAGAAACAGCACAGCCACACACCCCTGGTGGAGGGCTTCAGGGACCTAAAACTTCACCCCACCCCTCCCACCCCCATGTTCTCAGACAGCAGCTGGGATTCCAGAAAGTTCCCTGGGCACTAGCCCAGGATTCACAAATGGTGTCCCTGCAGGCAGCCGTGGGCCACGCACAGATGAGTCAAGACTGACAAGGGGACAATCTGATATGCCAGCTGGATACGAGCAGCTTGATGATCCTCGTCCACCGTGGCCTGGCTGCCAGGAGAGCCAGCTGAATGACTCAGTGACACCTGCCTCCCCCGTGACCTCCCACCCCCAGGTGAACACAGACACCACAGACACCTAGACACAGCGGGCTGTCAGTGCAGAAGTACACACGTCGTAAAGCCTACAGCTGGGTATTGGTGGTTGGGGAGGCTCCCTGGGGCCTGCGGGGCCCTGGGTGGCCTCCTGCCTCTCTGGAGCACTGAGCTTCTTCATCTGTGGAAGTGGGAGGTACTCTGCCTGGAAGATCACATGAAATGGTCCCAGATCCATTTTAAATCTCCAGAGCAGTCCTAAGCTATTGTGTCTCGCCATATGACACATGAAGAAACTGGGTGACGTGGGTCGATGGCTTAACCCCTCTGAGCAGCCAGATCTTGGTCACTAGGTGGCGAAGCTACTCCCGCCTGCAAGTGGGGATTGGAGGTGGGCGTAGGCCCCTCCAGCTAGGCAACAGCACCCCCTGCCAGCTGAGCAGTACCTGCTGACCAGCTGAGGTTCCTCTACTCCCTAACTGGAGGTCTTGGGGAGTCAGTTACTTATTCTAGATTCTTCTTTCCTCATCTGCAAAACAGAGATGATAAAGAACAGCAACTGCCACACAGGGCTGGCTTGAGAACTGACTGACTGGATAGTATATATAAAAGCTTCGGCCAATGCCCACTCTCAGGACAGGTCCAATGTTGTCAGGAGGCCCCCAAAAACAGATTTGCCAAGCGGCCAGGGTCCCTGCTGAGGCCTCTGCCCACCAGGTGGGCAAGTCTTCTTAATATCCGCATTTTTCCTCAGAGAAGGAAATGCAGGCAGGGGATTGTGACATTAGGACTCCTGACTGGCTGATCCGAGGTCTAAGCCCCACGGTCCATCCTGGTGACCAACTGTGCTCAGCGAGGCAGAGGCCCCAGACCTGAGCACCTGGGGTGCCACACGTTTCCCAGGCTGCTGGTGGAGACAGTGCTTCAGATGGCTTTCAGCAGAGAGATCTGCTGGCACTGCCCTGACCAGGGGACCAAACTGATCATCACCAACAGTGGGGACAAGCTGGTATCACACAGCTACTGATGGATGCTAAGGATACATACAACACTCCTGGGCAAGGTTCTCACTAGTCAACTCAAACCTGAACTCAACCAACTTCTAGTTTATAGGAAACACAGCAGACAAAACAACAAATCAGACTGTGGGACTTCTCCAGGACAACTCATCTGGGCTTTTCAAAATAGTCAGTGTCAAGAAAGATTAAAAGGTAGGGAGGCAGGGAGGCAGTTCTAGAAGAGGCTAAAGAGAGATGACAACCAAATGCAATACACGAAACTTGACTGGAGCCTGACTTAAAAAACAACTATGAATGACATTTTGGGAGAAATTCATACATGCCTGGATATTAGATATTAGTGTCAGAGAATTGTTCATTTAGGGGCCAAATAACAGTACTGTGGTTACAGGCTTATTCTTAGGAGACACAGGATGAAGTACCGAGAAATGAAGGGTCACGTGTCTGCAGCTTACTTTCAAGTATATTTATATTCTACACACACATAAATAGAACCAAAGCTGCAACATGTTAACAACTGTTAAATCTAGGTGGTGGGTATACAAAAGTGTTCACTACAATATTCTTTCAATTTTTTGGCATACTTGCAACTTTTCCTAATCAAACCATTGGGAGAAATTTAAAAAATGAACCAAACCTCATTGACCCAGCCTGTATAGGCACTCACTACCACCCCTACCCCAAACCCAGAGTGACCCCCACTGAGATGAAAGACTCTCAGGCATGCTGAGAAATGAATATAAATTAAGGGTTTATTACAAAATGCAAAATGTTAGTTTCTTATTGTCAGTGGTTCAAGAAAACAAGGCCATGAGCCCTGCGTGGGGCTGGGAGCAAAAATTCAGGCTCAGGAGCGGGCTGATAGGCACTGGTTCACAACCTCCAGCAGATGGGTGTTCTCTAGGGCGGCTGCCACCCGCTCTTTATCCGCAAGCTGCTTGTTCACTGGGTGGAAAGAAGAGAGTGGTGAAATATATTTATACCCCCACCAACAAAGCCCTCCTGTCGCCGCCTTCCCAGGATCCCAAACCTTGGTCAGGCTACCCCAACCACCTGAGCCAACACCTACCCCACCTTCTTGTGACCCCTTCCCACCTGGCCACTCATGTCTGCTTCCTATACTATAAAGCCTGACAACCCTGGTCCTGTGTACTTAGGAGAGGGAGAGGGCAGGAGTGGGAGAACATGGTAAACACAGGACACTCAAGTCAGGCCAGCTTAGGTCTAGGCTGCCACCTCCACTGGGGTCACCCACCTAGTGCCAAACCCCCAACCGTCCCCCTAATCTTGCCCTACAGACCACCATGGCAAGCGGGGAGACTCCGGGCTAATGCCTCAACACCAGCCCATACTTACCTGCATGCTCCGAGGCATGGGTCCCTGGGGTAATGTGCACGTCCAGCTGGGAGGGAAATAGGTGGGGCCTGAGCACTCACACACCTGGCTACCCCCTTTCCCCTCTCCCCACTCACCACCTCCATTTGATCCTTCTTCCTAATCATGCCTCTGGACTCCGGCCCTTCCATTACACCCCAAACCCACTCACAGCCATTCCATCTCTACCCAAAGGACTGGCCAATTGCTACTGACTTAAAGGCCCACCTGCGCCCCATCCCTGCTCCAAACTTACCTACAGCTCCCTACTGCCCTTCCTGCCACACTCCTCACTACTTTTCTGCACTTTCCAGCTTGGGTCTTTATTCTTGTCCCATCCAACTGGAAAGCCTCCTCCCAGTTTCATCTCTGCTAGCTGGGATCCTTCCAGATCTCACTCTGATGTTCAAGTTCATGCTCTCCATGTCCTCCTCAGTAGTAGACACTCATGCCTGCCCCACCCCCAGGGCTCAGTTCCACCTTACCTTGAAACGCTGGGGAAGGGATCGCAGAAGCTTGACTTTGATGGACAGGCCAATAAGTGTGGCCATACTGCAGTGCGGAATGGTGGGTGTGAAGGCCACGGCCACTGTGCTTTCGGGGTCGCTCACCTGGTTGGAGAGGTGGGATGTTAGGAGTCATGGCCCGTCTAGCCCATTGACCCTCTTCTTAGTTTGTTGCTTCAGGGAAGTCATCTAATCAGTATGCGTCTCAGTCTCCTCATCCATAAAATGGGCGCACACACACACACACACACACACACACACACACACACACACACCGTTCCAAAGATCCCCTGAGGAGTCCGTGAGCTGAGAGAACGCCAGGCCTCTGGTGCACAGCTGAGACCTTCTGACTCTCCCGAACAAGTCGCTCCCCTGGACGCTGCGAGTGACTCACCTGAACCCGGACTTGCTCTACTACGTTCAATTCTTCCAGCGTCAGTGGATGCTCCGGGTCATTGATGGAGCGAATCAGATGTGGCAAGTGAAGGAAAGGGGACTCTGCGCCTCTGCCCACTCAGAACCCCCCTCCGGGATTGCCCGGCCCTACTACAGCTCCACCGACTACTGGACATCACTTCATCCCACCACCTCCCAGGCCCCCGCGAACCCGCCCGCGCCCGGCAGCGGCGGATATCGAAGATCTCGCGCGCGTCGATGCTGTCTGGAACCTGCTCGTCCTCCTCGCCCGCGGTCACTGGCCGCTCCCCAGAGCGCTCGTAGATGAGGGGGTTAGCGTTCTCGAGGAGGCCGCCCCCCATCCCGCCGCCGCCCACCATCGCGGAACTGCTGCCGGCAACTGCAGGCGGGCGCTTCCGCTCCTACGGTGTATTTCCGGGGAACGGGAAGGGGGCGTGGCGTGGCGTGGCGACGGGGTAACGCGAGGGACACCCGGCCCTGCTGGTATTCCGCCTGCGGTTTGGGTGGGGCGGCTGCCTCCGCGCGCTCTCTACGCGGATCCGAGAAAATGCCGAGCGCTCCAACAAAGACACAGAGAAGGGACCACGGTGTGCGAACCGGGAGGGTGCCTGGCGGCGCAGGCCAAGGCTGGGGCACTAAAGACCCGTCTTGAGATTGAGCCAGGCGTACCGTCAGGCATCACTTCCTCCGAGAGGCCTGCCCCTTAGGCTGGGCGGGCGCCCAGAGTTGCCTCTGTACTGGCACGGTTCACTGCGTTTCGGAACTTCCCAGTGACGCACCTGCAGCCCCCGCTGCACCTTGGGCCTGGGAGTGCTCTCCCGGTTCCCAGCGTGCGGCCCTAAAGACGTTCTTCAAATGTTTGTCCAATGGATAAAGGACCGTGACCTCGATTTTGACGGGAGGTGGGGACAGGGAAAGACACGGGGTGGGGTTAAGGGTGTCATTAAGATGAGTGCCACAATCAGGTGTGCATTTCAGAAGGCCGGCCTTTGCCGAGTAGGGAGGAGGGCCCACAGAGACCCTCAGACCAGGGACGATAGGGGGATGAAGGCGGACCCAGGAAATCGATCCCCGAAAGCAAGGAGGAGTTTTTGGAATGAAGGGCCGTCAGACTACCCTGCCTTTACTCGGGCGGTTCCTTTCACTCTGAACGAAGGTTGTTTTTATTCATCTGTCTATGGGAATCCTGACCGTGCACCTCGTCAAGGAAGCTCTCCTCGTTTCCCCAATCACAGATTATTGCTCCCTCTCTCTCCCCCTTGGAACACACTTGTCGGGCCTGTGACTATAAGGACACTGAACGCAGGTTTGTGGAGAGGGTTCTTGGTATTGCGGAGGGGCTGCAGAAGCCTCAAGGTCCCTGCGGAGGAGGCCCAAGAGGACAGAGGGGAAGTGGCTGTGCTAGCCCCTTCCTGCCACTGGCCTTTCCCCGTTCTGTCCTGCTTTCCTGCCAAACCCGTCTTTCCCCGCCTACTCCCTTCCCAGTACAAAGTCCAGGCCTGGGCGAGACACTCAATCGTCGACGGCTGGATGCGTCCCTGCGCAGCCTCTTGGTGAAAAGCAGCATGTCCGTCGATAGTGCAGAAAAGACCTGTGAGCCCACGATGCAGCTGGACCGACTTCGCAAGCGGCTGAGAGCCGTGGCCTTCGGGGTCCTGCTTCTCCTTGTCCCGGGCCAGGGTGAGGCTCCGACGCGGGGCGGCAGGTACCGGGGTAGGATTTGCCAAATTCTGCAGAGGCAGGACCTGAGGCTGCGGGAGGAAAGGCGTCCGGGAGGTGGGAGCCGGTGGAGAGTTCCAGCACCAGAACCGTGTGAGGGATACGACGCCATCTCTGCGCCCCCTGAGGCGCAGAGAGAGTTTGGGCTGCCCCAAGTCGCACTACCCCAAGGCGCAAGCAGGCCCTAGGGGCTCTGAGCATCGCCGGGGCTGGGGAGTTATTTGGGACATTTCCCTGCGAGTGTTTGTGGTGGAGCTGGTGCTGACGGGGGTAATAACAGCAATAATTATACCTTCCCGCCGCCATTTGGCTCGGCCCTTGGCCAGAGGGGTGTCCTGACACCCACTGATCCCCTCTCCACAGGAGCCCTGGGCAAGGTTACTGGCTAAGCTTACAGAAGCCCCCATCCCCCAGCCACCACATCCTACTATCAGACAGACTTCCACGTGCTTCTCTTCACCCCATGCACCCACCCCGAATGAGGGCAGGTCTTGACCTCCAGGGCAAAGGTGATCTCTCTTTGTGCCAGCCCTTACTGGTAGCCTTTATAGCTTACACTATGTGGGCACGGCACCTGGGCACAGCTCCAGCTCCTGTGCCCCCTCTTTTAAAAAAAAATTTTTTTTATTTATTTGGCTGCGCCAGGTCTTAGTTGCAGCACGCTGGATCTTCATTGCCGCGTGCAGGATCTTCCTTGCAGCATGCGGGATCTTTAGTTGCAGCACATGGGATCTTTTAGTTGCAGCATGTGGGATCTAGTTCCCTGACCAGGGATCGAACCCACACCCCCCACCTTGGGGAGTGTGGAGTCTTAACCACTGGGCCACTAGGGAGGTCCCCTGCGCTCCTCTTGAAGGGCGTGATCCTCTAATCCAAACGGGCTCTGCCTGTGGGACCTGATTATCCTCTCCCTTCCCAGTCGAATCTGCCTGGGTAGCGTCCACACTCAGGACTACCCTGAGGCCCAACCAATCGTGCTTCTGCCCTTACCCCTTGCTCACCAGGCTCTAAGAGGTCACTGGAACCTTCCAGCGCCACGATCTGCGAGGCCTCGCTGATGCCTCTTTCTAAAAATGTTGCTATGTTGGATGGGACCCACTTTCAGAAAAGAAGAACTGGCAAGCACAGATGATGGGTCTGACCCTCTCCTTTCCCACCCAGTCCTGGCTTATAGGCAGGGACCATCTAGGTCCCCAGGGCCTTCCACACACTAACCAGGAGTTTACCCAAGAATGGATGTGTGCATGCATCCTTGGTTTTCACCCAAATGGTCACACATTGCCTCCCTTTTTGGTCCCTGGCTTTTCCACTTCCTGACACAGGGAGTGACCTCTCCACATGCCCACATGGTAGAACTTATTCATACTGTTTAATGAAAGGGCTTCTCTTCAAGGAGGAAGCATCCTTGATGTAACTAGCCTCTGCTCAGGAACATTTTAGCAGGTTTTGTCTTTTGCTATAACAAACATCAAGCATTAAAGGTCGGTGGAGGCAGTGAATTACATGGGCAGACGTTACATCCCACAAAGGACTTATGTAGACAGCGTGTTCCTCGGGAGAAGGATGAGTCTTCTGACTTGGAAAGGCACTGTTCAGTTGCCCTCTGTGGAGCATGTGAATAGCTGCTAACTTCGGCCTCACCCACACCAGGTGTCGTCAGGTGCATTCATCCACATTAATCTAATGGGTGTAGGGTAATGTAGTTCCATAAGGATGTTTTTTTTGTTTTCTTTCTTTTTTTTTTTACTTTTTATTATGAAACCAGGCTCAAATCTGCCAAATTCTGCAGAAGCAGAGCCTGAGCCTGCAGGAGGAAAGGCGCCAGGGAGGTGGGAGCCAGTGGAGATAACACCAGGGGAATTGGGAGCCTGACTGGATACCTCCCTGCGCCCTGAGGCACAGAGAGGGTCAGGACTGCCCGAGGTCACACAGCACCTCAGGGCTCCTCATCTGAGGTAGCGAGAATAATATAACAAACTCAGTGTACCATGATCTACCTTTAATGTTATCAAGACCTGGGCAACTTAGTTTTGTCTGGATTATCACCTCTCCTTTGCACCATTATTTGAAGCAAATCCCAGACATCATATCACCTGTAATTTTTTTTTTTTTTTTTTGCGGTACGCGGGCCTCTCACTGTTGTGGCCTCTCCCGTTGCGGAGCACAGGCTCCTGACCGCAGGCTCAGCGGCCATGGCTCACGGGCCCAGCCGCTCCGCGGCATGTGGGATCTTCCTGGACCGGGGCACGAACCAGTGTCCCCTGCATCGGCAGGCGGACTCTCAACCACTGCGCCACCAGGGAAGCCCCTCACCTGTAATTTTTTTTATCATGTCCTACTAAAAGAAGAAATATATGTCTCATAATTTCTTAATGTAATCAAACATCTAGTCAAATATTCTTATTTCATATTATCTCATGATATTTATGACTTTTTTAAAACCACGATTTAAACAAAGTTCTTACTTTAAACATTAGTAGATGTGCTTTTTTTAATAACAGATTTGAGATATGATTCACATGGCATAACTTTTACCCATTTAAAGTGGTTTTTAGTATAGTCACAGAGTTTACCACATCAATTCCTCTTTCCACAACATTTCTGTCTCTATGAATACACCAATTCTGGAAGTATAAATGAAATAATCCAATATGTGGCCCTTTGTGACTGGCTTTTTTCACTTAGCGTATTTTCAAGTTTCATCCGTATTGTAGCATGTTCGGTACTTCTTTTTATTGCTGAATAATATTCCATTGTATAGATATGGTACATCTTATCAATCCATTTATCAGTTGATGGACATTTGGATTGTTTCCACTTTTTGGCTATTATAAATAATCCTGCTATGAACACTCATACACAAGTTTTTTTGTGGACATATGTTTTCAATTCTCTTGGGTTTATACCTAGGAGTGGGATTGCTGGGTCCTGTGGTAACTCTATTTAACCTTTTTTTAAAAAAATTAATTAATTTATTTATTTTTGGCTGTGTTGGGTCTTCGTTGCTGCGCGCGAGCTTTCTCTAGTTGTGGCGAACAGGGGCTACTCTTTGTTGCGGTGCAGTGGCTTCTTTTGTTGCGGAGCACGGGCTCTAGGTGCGCGGGCTTCAGTAGTTGTGGCATACGGGCTCAGTAGTTGTGGTGCACGGGCTTAGTTGCTCTGCGGCATGTGGGATCTTCCCGGACCAGGGCTCGAACCCGTGTCCCCTGCGTTGGGAGGCAGATTCTTAACCACTGCACCACCAGGGAAGTCCTATGTTTAACCTTTTGAAAAACTGCCAGGGTGTTTTCCAAAGCACCTGCACCATTCTCCCTTCCCACCGGCAATATACAAAGGTTCCAGTTTTTCCACATCCTTTCCAATATTTATTATTATCTATCTTTTTGAAGTATTTCATGAGTCTCTTTCAATCTTCAGATTCCTCCTCTGCCTCTCTTTTATTTTTCTTGTAATTTTGTTGCTGTGTTGAAGAAACCAGTTTGTTCTGGAGAGTATCCCAGAGTTTGAGGGTTTTTTTGTTTTTGTTTTTCCTGAAGTATAGTTGATTTATAATGTTGTGTTAGTTTCAGGCGTACAGTAAAGTGGTTCAGTTATATATATTATATATTCAGAATGTTTTCCCTTATAGATTATTACAAGTTATTGAGTATAACTCCCTGTGCTATACAATAGGTCCTTGTTGGTTATTTTATATATAGTACTGTGTTTGTGTTAATCCCCAAATCCTAATTTATCCCTCCCCCCTTTGTCGCTTTGGTAACCATAAGTTTGTTTTCTATGTCTGTGAGTCACTGTTTTGTAAATAAGTTCATCTGTATCATTTTTTTTTAGATTACACATATAACAGAGTTTGGGTCTTGCTGATTACATCCCTAGGGTGTCTTTTAACTGTTTCTCTGTCCCCTGTATGCCCGTAAACTTGTGTTTATGTTCCAGAGGCTTGATCAGATTCAGATTTTAGGTTTTGCTTTGTTTTGTTTGGGGACAAGACTACTTCATATGTGGTGCAGTGGACTTCCAACAGAAAACATAGAATGTCTGATTGTCTTGCTTTCTGTGACAAAATAAGTTGTTGACATCACAGTCAGATTTCAATGTGCATTTCTCTTAGCATGAGTGAGATGAACATCTCCTCATTTGTGTAAGAGCCATTTACTGATATTCCTTATTCTGTCTGAACATATTCTTTCACCAAATATGCGTAGCTGGCATATTTCTTATTCATTTATAGAAATTCTTTATCTATTAAGAATATCAGCTCTGGGCTTCCCTGGTGGCGCAGTGGTTAGGAATCCACCTGCCAATGCAGGGGACATGGGTTCGACCCCTGGTCCGGGAAGATCCCACATGCCATAGAGCAAGTAAGCCCATGTGCCACAACTACTGAGCCTGCACTCTAGAGCCCGCGAGCCACAACTACTGAAGCCCGTGCACCCAGAGCCCGTGCTCTGCAACAAGAGAAGCCACCGCAATGAGAAGCCCGTGCACCGCAATGAAGAGTAGCCCCCGCTCGCCGCAACTAGAGAAAGCCCTCGCACAGCAACAAAGACTCAACACAGCAAAAAATAAATAAATAAAATAAATGAATTAAAAAAACAAAAATAATAATATCAGCTTTTTCTCTGTTAGGGGACTTTCAATCTCTTTCTGCCTCCCTGATCCCCATAGCAGGGCGGGCTGTGCTTTTTATGTTCTAGACACAGCTGCCCTTCTCTTTGTAGCTCTCCTCATACTATCACTCTTTGTTTGGAGGATACTTTCTTTATGTCATTCTTGCCACCTAGAGTGTGAGATCCTTAAGGACAGGAATCTTGTCTGTCCGATTCCCACAGTTCTCCTACTGCCTCCTAGGACCTGGCACACAGTGAGTAGAAAGGACACTCTCACTCCATCAAGCTCATTTGTGACTATTTGTTTGAGGCTAAACCATGGTGCCAAGCCCCAAGGAGCCTCAGTGAGCATGGTGGAAAAGGCTGGGGCAGTGAAGGCAGTTGGGGGTGGGGGGCGCAGAGTTACAGGCAGGAAATCTGTAAAGCAAGTGTTGGTAGATCAGTGTCCCTTGAGCTGAGCTGAGGACAGGAAGGAGGTGGCGACATCAGCAGTCTGGGAGGGCGGCTAAATGGGGAGACCCAACCCTGATGTCCATCTCTCTGCCCACAGGCCAGGACTCTTCCAGCCCCGTGCGGACCACGCACACGGGCCAGGTGCAGGGGAGCCTCGTCCATGTGAAGAACACTGATGTGGGGATCCACACCTTCTTGGGAATTCCCTTCGCCAAGCCACCTCTAGGGCTGTTGCGGTTTGCGCCCCCGGAGCCCCCGGAATCTTGGAGTGGTATAAAGGATGGGACCTCCCACCCAGCCAAGTAAGCAGGGGGTCCAGGGAACTCTAAGCCCTGGGATAGAGGGTACTCTGAGCTCTGGGCCAGGCTGCAGTTGTCATTTCATGTCATTTCAAAACAGCCAGTTTTCCCTCTGAGTTTGGTGGATTTTCACATGCATTTTTCTGATAAGCATGCAGGGGCTTGAAAGGGTGAAGTAACTTTCCCAGACTGAGGGCTTAGCACTCAAAGAGCATTACCTCCACAAGCTGAAGGGACAAGCAGAGACACACAACTCCCTAGGTTCTAGTTGTGACAGGTGATCTCTGCCACCAGAGGAGGTATCTCTGGGAGAGGTTTGAACCTCGTAGGAGCTCCTGACTCTAGCAGCAGACACTGTAGATCCCTGAGGAGCAGAAGACCCCGCTCTGCACAGTCACTGTGCCAACCGACAGGGCCAGATGCCGTTGACCAAGGGGTGTGTGTGTTCTTGAAACTGGAAACTGTGAGTGATGAGGTTCCCTGAGAGTCTGACTTGGGATGAGGGATGTCCCACTGCCCTTCTCATGAGAAATTAATCCATTCCTTTTGGCAGCACACGTATACAGGCTACTCCCCTGTTCCAGGTCTGCCTGAGTACAGTGATATGGTGGTGAATGTCAACACATGCAACCAATCGTTCTCATAGAGACCCTCCAGAGTCAAGATTTCTCAACCTCAGGAGGATTGATATCCAAGGCCCTCATAAGCTTGAGGCCTCCTGGAAGACTAGGCTCCATCCCAGCTTCTCCAGAGTCTGTGGCCTGTAGCTTGGTGCAAAGGGAGGGATCACATGTGAGTGAGGTATCAGAGGAAGTGGGACTAAGGGTAGTTGGGAGCATATCTGGGCCCAGGATCTGGTTATGGCCACAGCATGGCCCCAGGACTGACTGCCTGCCACGGTCACCAGGTGTCTGCAGGACTTCGCTAGCATGAAAGGAATGACTCTGAAACTACTGAATGTGACCCTGCCTTCTACCTCCATGTCTGAAGACTGCCTGTACCTCAACATCTACACACCTGCCCATTCCCATGAGGGCTCTAAGCTGCCTGTGAGTGCCAGGCCACAGCTGGCTAAGGGGTGGGAGGACATTTCTTCTGCAGAAGATTGAAAAGAACAAGATCAGCCTGGGCCCCACTGCAGTGTGGACCCTGTTAAGAAGCTTCTTACTATCAGATCCAAGAGAGTATTTCTTACCCAGCATGGGTGGCTGATGCCTGGGCACAGGGTCACAGAACCCTGGCTGCTCCCAGACATCAGAAACTGTGGCCCTGGTAGGGACCCAGGACCTATACCCAACCAACTCATACCCAGGACCCACTCAGGTGCTGAGGGATGCACTTTGCGGTGGCCGGAGACCCCAGCCATGGATTATCTGTTGGGCCAATGAGAATAGAGCACACTTGTAATTAATGTGCGTGCATGTGGGGTGATCAGAGAGACATCCCTTTTCTTTCCATGTCAGAGAGGGTTCTGGGAGAAATGGAGCCGGGCTTCGGTATGTGGGACGGGCCCCAAAGTGTGGGAGGCCCGGTTTTCCTGATAGAACTTGGGTTGCCTTCAGCCTAGGTCGTGAAGACACCACTTTGTCTTGCTGGAGCTCTGTCCGTGTGGCTAGGAGGACAGAGCCAAAGTGGTGGTTAGTTTAGGTAGCAGCGCTGATGGGGTTTGGGCTTGGTGGGAGCCATGTGGTGTCTGTGCCTTGGATTCGCCAGGTGATGGTGTGGATCCACGGTGGTGGGTTTGTCATGGGCATGGCTTCCACGTATGACGGCTCTGCTCTGGCGGCCTTCGAGGACGTGGTGGTGGTCGTTATCCAGTACCGCCTGGGTTTGCTGGGCTTCTTCAGGTGAGACTGGGGCTGGGCTCGGCAACGCAGGCTGATGGAGCCAGGACAGTCCCATGACCCTCATCCCTGCCACCTCTCAGCACTGGAGACAAACACGCAACTGGCAACTGGGGCTACCTGGATCAAGTGGCCGCACTACGCTGGGTCCAGCAGAATATCATCTACTTTGGAGGCAACCCTGACCATGTCACCATTTTTGGTGCGTCTGCGGGTGGCATGAGCGTGTCTTTGCATGTTGTGTCCCCCATGTCCAAAGGACTCTTCCACTGTGCTATCATGGAGAGTGGCGTGGCTCTGCTGCCCAGCTTCACCGCCAACTCATCTGACGTGGTCTCCACAGTGAGTGCCCCCAACCGTGGGAAGCCCAGACCTGCTGCCCCATCTCTTACCTCTCAGCCTCCATTACTCTGTCTGTTAAATGGGGATAACAAGGACTCCCCTGCCATCAGAGGACCTTGGAAACAGCCACCTATGTGGGGATTGTCCAAGGGTCAGAATTCACAGGCCTCTGTCAGTGCAGAGGCTGAGTACATTCTGTGGCCCACAAGACTGCTGCGCTGGGGGCCCCCATCATAGGCAGGGCCATCTAGGCAGGTGGGATGGCACCCCTGGCAGAGTCCTCTGAGCATCAGGGAAGTTGGAACAATTTCAAAACTGTAGGAATCCATTCACAATACTCTGTGAGATTTGGGGTACACCTGCCTCCAATTGGGGCACTGGGCAAACCTCTCTCCCCTACCTGGAAGCATGAGCCAGCCGCTGCCTGGTCTCTTTACAGGTGGTGGCCAACCTGTCTGCCTGTGGCCAGGTTGACTCAGAGGCCCTGGTGGACTGCCTGCGGCACAAGAGTGAAGAGGAGATTCTGGCCATCAACAAGGTTTGACTGATGGACATGGCTGTGGAGGGAAGGGTCCAGTAGGTGTGGGGCAGGCAAGCCTGGGTGCCCTTCATCCTCCCTGGGCAAGTTACTGTAGCTCCTCACCTTGGTGTCCTCACAGCCCTGGATGGGAAATCGAGGCCAGGCCATGCTGAGGCAGGTATAGGACCTGCTGGGGTGGGTGTGAGCATTCTGGGACGAGCCAAGAAGGGGTGGAAGATGTCTGCGGCATCAGAATTGTCTGCAACCTGACCTTGAGTGTCCCTTAGCCCTTCAGCATCATCCCTGGCCTGGTGGACGGGATCTTCCTGCCCAAGCACCCCCAGGAGCTGCTGGCCTCTGCCGACTTGCACCCTGTCCCCAGCATCATTGGTGTAAACAACGATGAATACAGTTGGATCATCCCCTCGGTGAGGCCCACTCCCAAGCCTCCAGGTGCGGGGGAGCCCATCCAGTGGGAAGGCCTCGGGGCTTCGTAGCTCCAGGCCCATCGTATCTCCAACTCGATACTCCCCCACCACCCAGTTCATGAACAATTCTGACGCCCAGAAGGAAATGGACAGAGACCATAAAGGATGGCTTGCAGAAAATATCAAAAATGATGGTGAGGTTCCTGGGGACCTGCCCACATGGGGAGGGGGCTCCTTTCCTCTCCCAAGGCACGGGAAACCCAGCCCCCAGATATCCTGTGCATGCAGCACCCCTCGCCCAGAGCTTGGCCCCTTTCCCCGATTCCCTATCCCATCCCAGGATCCGTCTCCCGGTCCTGCCTCTGCTGCGGCCCGGCCCCGCCAGCCTGCCTAACCTGCCCCTTCCTGATCCCCTGGCACAGATGATGCCGCCTGAGTTTGGCGACCTGTTGATGGAGGAGTACATAGGGGACAGTGAGGACCCCCAGACCCTCCGAATCCAGTTCCGTGAGATCCTGGGGGACTGCATCTTCGTGACCCCTGCACTCCAA
Source organism: Delphinapterus leucas (assembly GCF_059928025.1). Classification (NCBI taxonomy): domain Eukaryota; kingdom Metazoa; phylum Chordata; class Mammalia; order Artiodactyla; family Monodontidae; genus Delphinapterus; species Delphinapterus leucas. The sequence goes on from NC_143148.1 coordinate 41,654,397, forward strand.
GTAGCAAAGTTGCAGTGTGAGTACATCTGCACTAAGGCCAGACTGGCTAGGGGGCCACTCAGAGCTGCAGGTGCCAGATGAGGTCTACTGGTGTCCAAAACCTAGACCATGTCTATTTATTGGTGCCTGGCACTTGATATCCTTCATCGTGGTAAATCCTCATGGCTAGTCTAAGAGACAGACATTTACCCCATTTTACGGAGGAGGAAACAGGCTCAGTGACCTTCAGTGACTTGTCTAAAACCATAGCCTAGGAAGTTCCAAGGCCACAATTTGAACCCAGGCCCTTCCCACTGCCCTTGCTCCAGCCTGGGGCTCCTCCACCCCATTGTCCAGATTCCAACCAGCTTTGGACTTAGCTATGTCATCACCATGGGTGATGCAAGAAAGCTCCAGGTGAGGGGCCGCCAGGCCACGGCCCGTCTTCCGCACCTCCCCAGGTTCCTACGCCCCTGTCTACTTCTACGAGTTCCAGCATCAGCCGAGCTTCTTCAGGGATTTCAGGCCGAGCTATGTGAGGGCAGACCATGGAGATGAGGTTCACTTCATCTTCAGAAGTCCTTTCGGGAGCAGCCACAGTGAGTCTTCCTAGTGGGGGTCTCTCAGAGGCTCCTCATTCCCAGGATGTGGGATGGGACATTGGCTAAGACCCTGAGTGAGGGTGATTGCCCTCACTGTACAGGCGAGGAAACTGAGGCTTAGCTGGAGGAGGGGATCAGGTGTCCAAGACGTGACAGCTAGAAAAATTGAGCTTGAATTGGAGTGTAGCATTCTTCAGACTGGAACCCGTGCTCCCTCCAGCTCTCCCTACCCTGACCTTGGGTTTCTGGCATGGGTGCAGAGGGGGTGTTTGAAAGGCCTCTTTCTTTCTTTCTTCCTTCCTTCCTTCCTTCCTCCCTCCCTCCCTCCCTCCCTCTCTCTCTCTCTCTCTCTCTTTCTTTCTTCCTTTTTTTCTTTCTTTTCTTTCCTCCCTCCCTCCTTTCTTTCTTCCTTCCTTTCTCTCTCTCTTTCTTTCCCTCCCTTCCTTCATTCCTTGCTTTCTTTCTTTTTCATATTTCTTTCTTTTCTTTTTTTTTTGCGGTACGCGGGCCTCTCACTGTTGTGGCCTCTCTCATTGCGGAGCACAGGCTCCGGACGCGCAGGCTCAGCGGCCATGGCTCATGGGCCCAGCCACTCCGCGGCACGTGGGATCTTCCCAGACCGGGGCACGAACCCGCGTCCCCTGCATCGGCAGGCGGACTCTCAACCACTGCGCCACCAGGGAAGCCCCATATTTATTTCTTAAATGGCCTTCTGCTGTCAGAAGATGGGAGCCTTCTGGGTCAGGGATGAGCCCAGTGTTGGGTCAGCCAGAGGCCGGGATGAATATATGGGGTTTGGGCAAGGAGAGGGCCTGGGGAGCGGGCAGAGAGCCAGGCCTTGGGATGGCAGGAGGAGCCTGGGATGGGGTGAGGGGGAATGACCCACATGCCGGGCTGAGTTGCCCTGACCTGGACGCTTGTCCTCTTGCTCTGTAGTCCAACTCACTGAGGAGGAGGAGCTGCTGAGCAGGAAGATGACGAAGTATTGGGCCAACTTTGCTCGAAATGGGTGAGATGTCACACTCCTACTTTAACCTCCACGGTGGGGAGGGCAGGGCTTGAGCCCATCCTGGGCTCCCCTTGTCTGTGGTGACTTCATTAGTGGATGTGTCCTTAATTGCATGGCAGCCCCCTCCCCAGCTCCAGGACCCTCCTGGACAGAAAGGGGCCTTATGGGTGCTGGACACTCATTCCATCTTGGGGTGACCTGGATGGGGGGTGACAGTGCTGTTATCTGCAGAGTCTCCCTCTATCAGGAAGGGACAGAGGCCGCCCTGTCCCCTGCGGAGCTGACGCTCTGGTGGGAGGTAGTTTCTTTCCTCCTTCTGGAACCCCACCCCCATTCCCCAAGCTTGTTTGGCTGCCTTGCCTGACCCCAGTCACGGTGCTCTGTCTGGGCTGGGTAGGGCCCAGAGTGACCTTCACACTGCCCCACGGGAGGGCATGTCTACAGGAACCCCAACGGCGAGGGTCTGCCCCACTGGCCTGTGTTCAACCAGGAGGAGCAGTACATGCAGCTGAACACGCAGCCTGCAGTGGGCCGAGCCCTGAAGGCCCACAGGCTGCAGTTCTGGACGAAGACCCTACCCCAGAAGATACGGGAGCTAATGGAGGCCAAGGAGAAGCACACAGAACTGTAACTGCCTGCGTCTGGGGGGAGGGGGGTGGAGGGGTGGGCTTGAGTGTAGGTGGGGGTCTGCTGGATGTGCCCACACACACCCAGTGAGGAGCCAGTAGTTTTTTCCTTCATTCACATAGCCATTCATTTATTCATTCATTCATTTGTCTACCCATCCATCCATCCAGCAAACATTGAAGAACCTACTGCATGATGTTAGCTCCCAAGCCTGCCATGGGTCCTCTCTTGTTAGACACAATCCATAAACCCTCCCAGGAAGCTGGATGAGCAAACCCCAATGGAAGTTTACCTTCCTCAACACCCCACTGGGCCCTGGGCCCCATCCTCCCTTCCTCACCTCCACTCCCGCCCCACCCTCTTTCTCCTCTCCCTCTGAAGGAAGGTGCTTTGGGGCATGTCGCCCACACTTGGCTCTCAGCAAGGCCCCCATGCTTTCCATCTGTAAATGGCCAATAGGAAGCCTGGATACCAGGAGCCTGGGAGCTCTGAGATCTCAGCCCCACTGAGGCTCCCAACTACTAAGAATGTAAGTGTCCCTGTCCCCACTCATTGTCCCCTAGATTAAGTGTCGTCTATCATTGACATTTAAACAACCTACTCATTCACTTATCAGTGTCCCACGGAGGTAACTGACCCCATTTTTTGTAGGAACTCAGAGTGGGCTTGTCCATGGGTCCCTGGAGCCTGGACCAGCTGCCCACTGGCCAGGAGAAGCAGGCAGGTTCCTCAGTCACTGCCTCCGGAAGTTTGTCTTCATTCTCAGTGGTTCTACAGACACTGTAGGGCCCAAGCTTTACATGACTGTAGCACATCCATGAAGATGTTTATCTGTGGGATGTTTCCTGGAAGTAGGATTGAGGGGTCAGAAGATCCAGGCATATCTAGGGGAAGAGACTCCTGTCGGCTGGCTCCCAAGGGCCTCTTCATCCAGGGAGGTCTCCTCTTGCCTTTTAGAATTCCCCTTGCTACCCTGCCCCCCTCCCCTACCCCCTCTGCTGAGCATCGCCCAACTCACCAATTCACTGTGGGTATCCACGTGATTAGTTTTCCTACTTATCTCATTGTTTTCCCCAAACTTTTATTCCCCCTGCACCATCTCCAGCCCACATAAAAACCCTATCTTACATTTTATCTCAACATGCAGAGGTACCAATTATGTTCACGCTGCCTGTTTGTGCCACCAAAGCACTTTCTCTCTATTATTAAGAAGCTGTATCCCTCTTCTCATAGATCCAGGACTCCCTATCTCTGACCCTCTGGGCACCAGGTTTCCCAGGAGGAAGGTCCCCCTTCTTTCTGCCCCACCATAGAGCCTCCTGAAGTTGGGCTTGAAGGCTGGAGATTCCTGCATTGCCAACTATGGCCACCAGATGGCAGACAAGCATAACCTTAAGCTTGAGATGACCAACTCTGGAGCCGGAAGGAGCTTTCCTTCTAAAGAACACTGCCTGGTGCTAATGCTTCCGCCACCCCCGCATCCTGAAAGCATTTATTGAGCACCTATGGCATGCATGCCTCTGTTTTTCAGTCCTGCATATGCACAGTATACTTCCCAAAAGTGGATTCCCAGAACTAGTTTTTAGGACTAGTTTTAGTTAATCTTATTTTTTTTAACAGCTTTATTGTGGAATAATTTACATACAATCAAATTCACCCATTTTAGGTGTACAGTTTGATAAATTGGGATAAATGTATAAGACATACAACCACCATCACATCAAGTTTTAGGATGCATCCATTGCTCAGAAAAGTTCCTTTAGGGACTTCCCTAGTGGTCCAGTTGTTAGGACTTCACCTTCTAATGCGGGGGGTGCGGGTTTGATCCCTGGTCAGGGAGCTGGGATCCCACATGCCTCGTGGCCAAAAAGCCAAAACATAAACTAGAGGCAATATTGTAACAAATTCAATAAAGACTTTAAAAATGATCCACATCAAAAAAAAAATCTTAAAAAAAAAAAAGTTCCTTTACGCCACTTTGCACTGCCCTGACCCTGGTCCCTCACAACCACTAAATCGCTTTCTGTTGCTATAGTTTGCCTTTTCTAAAATGTCATAGAAGTGAAATCATTCTTTTACCAGCTTCTGTCTCTTAGCATGATGTTTTTGAGATTCAACTAGTAGTTCTCTTTTCTTGCTGAATAGTATTCCATATATGACATGCCACATTTTATCCATTCATCCATTGATGGACATCTGAGTGATTTCTATTTTTTGGCTATTTTCAATAAAGTTGCTATGAACGTTTTCAGATAAGTCCTTGTGTGGACGTATGCTTTCATTTTGTAAATAGTAAATAGCTAAGAGTGGAATCGCAGGGTCATGTGGAGAGTGTATGCTTAACTTTTAAAGAAGGTGCCCAACTGTCTTCCAAGTTGACTGTTCCATGTCTGCACGCCCACCGGCCATATAGGTGGGGTCCAATTGTTCCAGACCCTTGCCAACACTTGGTCTTATCAGTCTTTTACATTTGATTAATTTAATTGGTATGTAGTGGCATCTCATTGTGGTTGGTTACCTGCCTCTCTCTCTCTCTTTCTCAGTCTCTCTCTTTCTCATGAGGCCCTGAATGTACCTATGTGTCAAGGTTATGGGAGAGGGAACAGCCCCACCAGGGAGCCTTCCAAAGAGGATGCAGGAAGCTGCACTGGTTATTTCTGGCAGAAGTTTGATCCTCAGGCTCTCCAACTCGAGGTGCCAGCTGGAACCCCAGGAGAGGATCTGGCACCTAGTCCAGGCATGACCCTCACCCTGTCCCTCATTGAATCAGCACATCCAACCGTTTGAATCAGCAAGTATTTGCCAGTGCCTCGTACTCTCCACCCATCCCCCCACCTCCCACTCCCAGCCAGCCATGTTCCTGACACTGAGGCCCAGAGGTAAGTCCTGCCCCGCCTTGGAGTGGGAGTCTCCCAAGCCAGCAGAGAGACAGACACCCTGAGAGATCCGGCCTGACACAAGAACAGGCTCCCATTGGCTCTGTTTCTCGCCTCGTGTTTTCACAATGTAACCTCACTTTAACCCTATGAGGTTGGTTCCTGTTATCATCACTGTTTTATGGATGACAAAACTAGGCCCAGAGCTGTGAAGTAACTTGTATTAGGTCACACAGCTGCCACTTGGGAGAGCCAGGATTTGAGTGCAGGAGGGCTGGCTCTTAAGTCACATCTTCCCTGCATTTGGAATGGGATTCGAGTTGTTAATAGCAGTCTTCCTGCCCCCTTTCCTCCATCATCCCTACCCCGGGTCTCAGGGCCACTGGAGGGTAGTGCCCTGCTTCTGCCCTGTCATTTGAGGGTCCTCCAAGAGAGCAGGCCTACCTGAGAGTCACCCCCAACATACACCCTGGGTATCCTCAGTCCTCGGGCCCCTTGGCAGAGCTGCTCAGGCCCAAGGTGCTGAGGCTCTATAACAGCATCATCCAACCACTGTGGAAAAGAGCTTGTTTGTTTTTCAGAACATTAAACACAGAATTACCATATGACCAGCAATTCCATTCCTAGCTATACAGCCAAGAGAAATGAAAACATAGGACCACAGAGAAATGTATAAATAAATGTTTATAGCAGTACTATTCATAATAGTCAAAAGGTAGAAACAACCCAAATGCCCTTCAATGAATGAATGGATAAAAAAATTGTGGTGCAGCCACAGTGAAATATTATTCGGCCATGAAAAAGGAATGAAGTACTGATATGTGCTGCAACTTAGATGAACCTCAAAAACATGGTGCTAAGTGAAAGAAGCCAGACACAAAAGGTCACATATCGTATGATTGCTTTTATGTGATACATCCAGGATAGGTAAATCCATAGAGGCAGAGAGCAGATTAATGGTTATCAGGTCATCAGGGGATGGGGGTATTGTTGTGTGAGGTGAGGGGGGTAGGGGTGGGAATGGAGAGCGACTACTTAATGGGTACAGGGTGTATTGCTGGGGAAGTGAAAGAGTTTTGTAACTAGAGAGATGTGGTAGTTACACAAAATTGCAAACACACTAAGTGCCACTGAACTGTATACTTTATAATGGTTTATTGTATGTTATGTGAATTTCCATAAACTGTACATTTTTCAGCCAACTAGCTGTTTACTAAATATCCATGGTGAAAGCTTTAGCCATGGAAAGTAACTCATATACCTTATGGAGACCTCTCCATTTCTTACGTGTCACCATTGGCGTAACACTTTCTGAAACTGCTCTGCCGATTTAAACTGCCACCAGCAAAGTCTACAGGTGTCTTGCTTTGTTTTGGAAGTACTGCACGGCTTGCAGGATCTTAGTTCCCCAGCCGGGGATCAAACCGATGCCCCTTGCAGTGGAAGCGTGGAGTCCTAACCACTGGACCGCCAGGGAAGTCCCTGGAGTCTACAAGTTTCATTGCAACTTTACCAGCATTTGCAGACCACAATTTTTAAATGTCAACTTTTTTAAAAAATATAAATTTATTTATATTTGGCTGCGTTGGGTCTTCGTGGCTGTGTGCGGGCTTTCTCTAGCTGCGGCGAGCAGGGGCCACTCTTAGTTGCGGTGCGCAGGCCTCTCAATGCAGTGGCCTCTCTTGTTGCGGAGCACGGGCTCCAGGCGCGGGGGGCTTCAGCACCCGCGGCTCGCAGACTCCAGAGCGCAGGCTCAGCAGTTGTGGCGCACGGGCCCAGTTGCTCCGCGGCATGTGGGATCGTCCCGGACCAGGGGTCGAACCCGTGTCCCCTGCATTGGCAGGCAGACTCTTAACCACTGCACCACCAGGGAAGCCCAAATCTCAACTTTTTTTTAAAAATGTAATTTACATACCATAACATTTACCCCTTTAAAGTGTACAGTTCAGTGGTTTTTAGTATATTCACCAAGTTGTGCCACCATCACCACTATCTTAGTCCAGAACGTTTGCATCAGCATCACCCAGAAACAAGCCGGTGCCCATTAGCAGTCACTTCCCATCCCTCCCCGCACCACCACCCCCAGCCCCTGAAAATCACGCATCTACTTTCTGTCAAATCTATGGATTTGCCTATTCTGGACATTTCATAGAATAGAATCATACAATATATGGGTTTTGGGGTTTTTTTGGGGGGGGTCGTTTGGTTTTTAAATATTGTTTATTTATTTTGGCTGTGCCAGGTCTTAGTTGCGGCATGCGGGATCTTTTAGTTGCGGCATGCAAACTCTTAGTTGTGGCACGCATGTAGAATCTAGTTCCCCAAGCAGGGATGGAACTGGGGACCCCTGCGTTGGGGGCTCGGAGTCTCACCCACTGGACCACCAGGGAAATCCCAGTATATGGTTTTTTGTGTATGACTTCTTTCATCTAATATAATGTTTTCAAGGTTCATGTATGTTGTAACAGATACCAGTACTTCATTCCTTTCTGTGGCTGAATAGCCTACTGTATGGATATACCACATTTTGTTTATCCATCCATCAGTTGATAGACAGTTGGGTTGTTTCCACATTTTTGGCTCTTATGGATTCCCCTACTAAGAACATTTATGTACCAGTTTTTGTGCAAACATATGACTTAATTTCTCTTGGTTATATACTTAGGAATGGAAACTCTGGGTCATATAGCAACTCTTTGTTTCATCATTTCAGGAACTGCTGAACTGTTTTCCAAAGTAGCTGCACCATTTTACGTTCCCACCAGCAGTGTGTGAGGATTTCAATCACTCCACATCCTTGCCAATTCTTGTTAATATCTTTTGTTTTGATGGTAGTCATCCCAGTGGGTGTGAAGTGGTACCTCATTGTGGTTTTGAGTTGCACTTCCCTAGTGACTAAAATAGTGAACATCTTTTCATGCGCTTATTGGCCCTTTTTATATCTCCTTTGGAGAAATGTCTTCTGAAATCTTTTGACCATTTGGATTATTTGCCTTTTTATTGTTTAGTGGTAAAGATTTACGTGTATTCTAGATACAAGTCTCTTATCCAATATATGATTTGCAACTATTTTTCCCATTCTGTGGGTTGTCTTTTCACTTTGCTGACAGTAACCTTTGCAACACAAAAATTCTTTATTTTGATGAGGTTTAATTTATTTTTTCTTTTGTTGCTTGGCCTTTTTGTGTCATATCTAAAAAATGATTGCTTAATCCAAGGTCATAAAGATTTACCTCTATGATTTCTTCTAAGAATTTTATAGTTTTAACTGTTACATGAATGAATTACATTCATCTGAAGTTAATTTTTGTATATGGTATGAATTAGGGATTCTTTTGCATGTGGTTATCCAGCTGTCCCTGCATCGTTTGTTGAAAAAAACCTATTCTTTACTTATTGAACTGTCTTGGTGCCCTTACTGAAAATCAATTGGTCATGAATGAAGGAGCTTGTTTCTGGGCTTTCAGTTCTACTCTGTTAATTTTTATGTCTATCCTTATGCTACTACCACACTATCTTGATTACTGGAGTTTTGTAGTAAGTTTTGAAATTGGGAAGTGTGAATTCCCCAGCTTTGTTCTTCTTTTTCAGGGTTGCTGTATTATTTTGCCGGAGTTGCCATAACAAAGGACCACAGTCTGGGTGACTTAAACAAGAGAAGTTAATTGTCTCACAATCCTAGAGGCTACAAGTCTGAAATCAAGGTGTTAGCAGGGTTGGTTCCTTCTGAGTGCTGTGTGAGAGAATCCATGCCTCTTTCCTAGTTTCTGGTAGCCTCACACATTCCTTGGCTTATAGATGGCATTCTCCCTCTGGCTTCACATTGTCTTCCCTCTGACCCATCTGTCTCTGTGTCCAAATTTCTCCCTTTTACAAGGACACCAGGCATATTAGACTAGGGCCCACCTCTGTAATCATCTTTATTTGACTAACGGCCTTATCTTTAAATGAGGTCACATTCCGAGGTACTGGGGGTTATGACTCCACATATATTTTACGTGGAGACACATATCAATCCATAATAATTGTTTGGCTATTCTGGGTCCCTTGCATTTCCAAGTGAATTATGATCGGCTTGTTCATTTCTGGAAAAAAAAAAAAAGCAGCTGAGATTCTTATAGGGATCACACTGAGTGTATAGATCAGTTTGGGAAGTATTACCATTTTAACAATATTAAGTTTTCTAACCCATGAACATGGAACATCTTTCCATTTAGTTAGGTCTTCTTTAATTTCTCTCAATTATGTTTTCTAGTTTTTAATGTACAGTCTTGAACTTCCCTTATTAAATTTATTCCTAAGTATTCTATTCTTTTTGATGCTATTGTAAATGGAATGGTTTTCTTAATATCATCTTCAGATTGTTCATTGCTAGTGTATAGAAACACAATTGGTTTTTTTGTTTGTTTGTTTGTTTGTTTTGCGGTACGCGGGCATCTCACTGTTGTGGCCTCTCCCGTTGCGGAGCGCAGGCTCCGGATGCGCAGGCTCAGAGGCCATGGCTCACGGGCCCAGCTGCTCCGCGGCATGTGGGATCTACCCGGACTGGGGCACGAACCCGTGTCCCCTGCATCGGCAGGCGGACCCTCAACCACTGCGCCACCAGGGAAGCCCTAGACTGCCCCTTAATGAGCACATACTCTCTGCCAGGAACTGTGTTGTGCTGAGCACTGGGACAGGCATTCATCTCCTTTGATCCTCATTACAACCCTGTGAAGTAGGGACTTTCATTATCCTTATTTTACAGATGAGGGAACTGAGGCTCCAGGTCTCATGATGGGTAAAGGGCAGAGGCAGAGCTTGAGCCAGTTGTCTGATCCCAGAGCTTCAGCTATTAAGATTGCATTGTCAGATGTGAAACCAGGCGGACCTGGGGTCAAATCCCAACCCTAGCTACTTGTCCACAGTTATCCTAACCCCTCTGAGCCCATTTCTTCACCTGTAAATGGGGATGATACATCCCACCCATGTGAGCTGTTTAAGGATACTGGATGCTGCATTTGAAGAGTCTACCAAGGAGCTGGTATCCAGGAGGTGCTCAATCTATGTTCATTTCCCTTCTTTGAGACCCCCCAGAGCCCTCCTCATTCACACAACCTCATCACTGCTCTCTGGAGCCATGGGGAGTGCCCATGATTTGTTCTCTCACTAACTTCCTGGTTAACTTCAACTGAGCACGTGCTCCAGGCCAGAATGCTGTACTTCACATAGGCTGCCAAACAACCTTCCAGGGAGGAGCTACCTTTCAGAGAGGCTCAGCGACCTGTCTGAGGTCACACAGCCAAGCAGTGATTGCAGAGCTAGTATTTTACTCCAGATCTGACCTTATCCCTCCCAGACACCATCTAGAACCCCCAAGGACAGCAAGTGGCTAGCTCCTGGCACATGAGCCCTGGAACATGAGACAGGCCAGGCAGGAGGGTGTGGAGCTTCTTGGGAGGGTCTGCTGTGGCTGTGGGACCTGAGCAGGCCTCTTGCCCCAGGATGTGCCCACTGAGGTGATGCCACCATTATAGATGAATACCTACACAGCAGCTCAGATGGACAAGCCAAATGAGAAGCCTTCCAGGAATTGATAAGCAACGTTGTCATGAACATTGAATTTTTCCAGAAACCTCCAAGGTAAGCCTATCCCTGTCTACCTGTCCCACCTTTCCCACCTGGGCCCAGGAGCTGAGTTATCACAAGTGACATGGTGCCACGCTCCACTGCTACCCCCACTCTCCACTTCATCTCAGGGATGCAGTGTCACAGCAATGAGAGGCGACTCTGGCAGGGCACTCTGCAGAGGAGAAAACCAAGGCACAGAGAGGTGCAGTGACTTGCCAAAGGTCACCCAGCAGGACTTATCACCAATTCTCAGGGATTCAATTGACTCATGAGTGATTTCTTCTGCTTTCAGCCCTTCTCCTGGGAGAAAAGTCTTGCTTCCTCCAAACCTCATGGCTAATCTCTAACACAGTCCTAGAACAGCTCCAGGTTCCTGTCTTTGTGACCTCCGGCAGATACCTAACCCTTCTGTGCCTCAGTCTCCTCATTTGTAAAATGGCAATAATAATACGTAATGAGCTAATCCATAGGTTTTTATGAGGATAAAATGAACAATGACACATAAAGTACATGGAATGGTGCTCAACACCTAGCAAGCACTCAGTAAAGGCTTGCTGTTCATCATTTTGTCATCATCATTATTATTACTTGTATTGGTGTTATGATGAGCCTGGCTTACCAAAGATAGGACCTGATCAGGCTGTGGGTATCTACTTCTCATCCAGCCATCTCTCCACAGATTCTGGGGTCTCCATCTTTTTCTATGAGTTCCAGCATCGACCCAGTTCTTTTGCGAAGATCAAGCCGGCCTGGGTGCGGGCTGATCATGGGGCTGAGAAGACCTTCATCTTCGGGGGTCCTTTCCTCATGGATGAGAGCTCCATGCCGGGTGAGGATGAACAGACACAAGATCCTTAGGCTGCCGGCTCCACCAGGGTAGGGCGGGGCATGCAGGAACAGAGGTCTCAGGTCATCAGAGGGGACCCTTGAGTCTCCTCCAGGACCCACGTGACCTTGATCCAGGTCTGTCCCTCTCATAACCTTTCCAGAAGCCACAGGGGAGGAGCAGGAGCTGAGCCTCACCATGATGGCCCAGTGGACCCACTTCTCCTGGACAGGGTGAGTAAGCAAAGAGGCATGCCTGGCTTTTGGCCTAGACTACTCAGATCTGCCTCCCAGGGAGCAATACAGGAGACCTTTGTCTTCATTCATTCCTCCCAGCCAGGGATCCCAATGGCAAGGGGCTGCCTCCTTGGCCCCCATTCAACTGTTGAGAGCAATACCTGGAAATCAGCCTGGTGCCACGGGTCAGCCAGAAGCTAAGGAAGGCCCGACAGCAGTTCTGGGCAGAGACACTTCCCACCAAGATCTGGCAGTGGCAGCAGAAGCAGAAGGGCAGGAAGGCCCAGGGGGAGCTCGGAGGCAGGTCCTGGGTCTTCTGGGCTGGGGGCCAACCTGAGGGGTGGCCACGTCCCAACAAGGCAGCCTCCTTCACCCCTGCTAAGAGACTTTAACCCAAACCAGGCTGATGGGTGGTCATGTCCCTTAAAGCATCAGCCCCTCCATGACTCCTTTGACATATCACCTACTGCCCATCTAGGGGGCCTTTGCCCAAACTTCTCCCTCTTCCCACTTGCTTCATGGCGAGTTCCAGTTCATACCTCAAGCTCCCCAGAGGACCGTCCTCCTCTAGGAAGTCTTCCCTGCCTTCTCTGGTCCTGGCCCTATCTGTGTCCATTACAGCATAGCCCACTCTAAGCTAGCATTGTCAGTGTCAGTGTTTCTGTCCTGCTCTGAGAAGCTCTGAGTGTGGAAATCAGCCTGACCGCACTCTGCATCTCCCATAGTTGGATCAGTCAGGACTTGGAATCAGAGGATGCTTGGTGAGTGAGTGAAAGACTGAGAAAGTGTGAGAACGGTGACTGCTGGACTTGAACCCAGGCCCTTTAGGCACCACAGCTCCGCTTAGTTCTGCACAGGTGTTGTCCTCCCTGACCAGAAGAGTGGGCGGACTCCGACGGCAGAGACCTGGAGTCAGAGGAGTCCTGAGGCATAAGGGGATCCAGCCGAGAACAGATCTCAGGCCCCAGAGGCCTCTGACTAGGGCTGAGGGAAGTCCCTTTGTCCGTGCTGCCCAGTCTTGGCCCTTGTACAAGGCAGAGCAGAGTCCGGCAGGGCCAGAGCCCTGACCCTTGGACGTGAGATGCAAGCTTCCCAGCGCCAGCACCTCACCCCTTTATGGCCTGCCTGGGCTCTTTCCTCCCGCTCCAGCTAGGGAAGATCACCTTCTGGGCTGCTTGGCACAGGTCGCGGAGCACCCACCGGGACACAGGAGAACAGGTTGGGGGAGGCATCTGGACTAGTGCATCAGTCAGGCTGTTGTCACAAGGTAGACGAGGTCTACCCACTCAGGCTACAACAGGTAAAAAGCAGCCAGAGGTTTTTGAGTAGGGGGGCACACATTTCTTTTTTTGAGGATCAATGCACCATTCCCTTGAGAAATCTGGATTTTAATACATATCACAATGACTTCCCCTGCCCCCGCTGAATCCCATCCTGCCAACTCTGGTCCCACACATACCCTTCCTCAGTCTGACTAAGTTCCTGGCTGCTGACGGTTACATGAAAAACACTTGCAGGTGAGACCAGTTGCGTTTGGAGAAAGTTTATTTGGGGCAGCAAAGAGAGTCATAAACCAGAGGGGTTCTGAGTCGTGCCATTCCTCTGCTCAAAAGCTCCCTGTCACCCCCGGGGCAAGTTCAAGTTCTTTATACCGGCCTTGAAGGCCTCCTATTCTTCTCCCCTCTTTCCACCAGGAAACTTGCCCCCACAAGCTGATAAGAGAGCCTGACAGGTTAAACAGGCCCCATTCCCAGTGTGTCACCGGGGACGCAAAGGGCTATAGGCGTGAGGAGGCATAGACCGGCTGTGACTTGGGACAGTGGAGGGGGGACATCTAAACTGAGACCTGAAGGACAAGCAGAAGTTGCACAGGCCAGAAGAGTAGGCTCGAGGGATGGGAACAAAGAGGAAGGGTGTTCCTGGTAGAGGGAACGGCAGGAACAAAGGCCTGGAGGTTGAGATGTGCTGAGAAAACACAGTTCTGTACATCTGGAGAGGCCAGCAAAGACCAGGCTGTGAGGGCCCTTGTGGGCTGGACTGGTAACCCGGGGATGACATGAACAGGTTGGAGGTTGTGGGTGAGAGCGCGGACAGGGAGAGCAGGGAGGGGGTCAGTGGGGGCTTCCGGGTAGGTGGAAGGCACTGGTGGGCTCTAGATTTAGAAGCAACAGGCAGACCTGGTATCCAAGGGGACACAAAGGTGGGAGAAGGAAGACTTCCCGGGGCTGCGTGGAGGCCGGCAGGACTGGGCTGGGAATCAAGGGCTCGGTTTTGACCATGCTGGATGTACAAACAGGCCTCTTCCTGCGGGCTTGAGGGCGCAGCACACCTGGCAGCCACGGGGAGGCAGGGGTTGTTGGGCGGGGGACGTCACCAGCTTTGGTGTCACCATTGCCAAAGGGCTCTGAGGGGTTGGGCAAGCCTGCCGGTGAGGCCTCAGACCCTGTCTCACTGCCAACTTTCCCTGCCTCTCCTCCTCCTCCCCCCAGCTTCTAGGATTTTCTCCTCACAGGGAGGGAGGGGAATGGCCTGGCACGGCCCCAGTGGCTTGGGGGAGTGCTCAGACAAGGGGTGCTCCTGGGATTCCAGTCTTCTTGCCTCTCTATTCTCCTTTCCCTGGGCCACTACTCACGGAACTCCCCTCCCCTGCCGGCCAGGGCATCCTCCATCCACCGATGGCCCTGCCCCAGGACCCAGAGCCACAGAGCTGAGGGGAGCAAGCCAGGGGCACCCACAAACTCAGACGGAACAGGCCCTGCAGGGCAGGGACTGGTAGACCCAGGGAACCTCTCCGTGGCAGGGTGACAGGAAGGGTCCTGTGAGCACTGTGAGTGTGTGAGCACCAGGGGGTACTGCAGGATCAGACGTGCACACCTGGACCCAGCCACCAGGCAAGGGACTGGTAGATGCTCCCAGTAGACACAGGCAAGCATGTACATACCCAGCGCCAAACATAGATACTCACACACAGAGGGACAGGCCAACAGCTCAACCTCTCCTGGGGGCAGCAGGGCAGGGACATTTAGACGTCTGGGAGGATGGGTGGTAGAGAGCTGGGAGTGTGGACATTTATATTTACATTTTTATAAAATGTATCTTATAATTTACATAATTTTATATGTTTATAATTTATGATTGTATATTTATATTCTTTATAAAATTAATATTATATAAAATTCGTATTAGTATATATATATTAGTGTATGTGTGTGTGTGTGTGTGTGTGTAAAACCATCATGTAACCACCAACCAGATCAAGATCTAGAACATTTCCAGCACCCGACATGCCCCTTCCCAGTCAATACCCTCAAAGTAACCACTGTTCTGACCTCTATCATAAATAAGTTTTGCCCATATTAATGCATTTTAAAAAATGGTTTTTTTGGCCACATCACGCAGCATGCATGATCTTAGTTCCCCGACCAGGGATCGAACCTGTGCCCCCTGCAGTGGAACCGGAGTTTTAACTGCTGGACCACCAGGGAAGTCCCTGCATTAAAAATTTTTTTAACTTGAGAGAAACTTCGCTAAAACCGCTTTTAGCATTTTGGCACATTTTCTCTTAGTTTTTTTATTGCATATTTGTATATAGTTGTGATATTAGCATGCATACAATTTTATACTCTGCTTTTATTCACTTAAAATCATACCATAAACAGTTTATAACAAGTTTATAGTTATATTTATGTTGCCTGGTCCCCAGATACAAATAATGCTTCCCGTACTCACGATAGCATATATGACTATGGTTCATAAAAGTCTTTCTTTTAATGCATTTCTGACTATTTTCATAAGGGTGGGACCCCTTATGAAAATAGTCAGAAAACTATGTGAACATTTTATGGCTCTTATACATTTTGCCAAATTATTTTCCTGCGGTGGTGTATCAATTTATCCTACACTAACAGTATATGTGAATGTCCTTTTCATTGTATCTTTGCCACAATTGGGTGCCATCATTTGTAATTTATTAGGTGGAAATTGTGACTCCTGGTTTTAATTAACATTTTATGACTACTAAAAATGTGGAATATTGTTTTCATAAGTGCTTACATATTGCCTCTGGATAGCAGAGCTGGGATGGAGACCACTCCACCTCAGCTCCTGTTCAGGGGTGTAGAGCACTCTGTCACGTGCTTAGGTGCCCCCAGTGGCTGGGGTGAGGACAGTAAAACACTACTGTTGGGCTTCCCTGGTGGCACAGTGGTTGAGAGTCCGCCTGCCGATGCAGGGGACGCGGGTTCGTGCCCCCGTCTGGGAAGATCCCACATGCCGCGGAGCGGCTGGGCCCGTGAGCCATGGCCGCTGAGCCTGTGCGTCCGGAGCCTGTGCTCCGCAACGGGAGAGGCCACAAGAGTAAGAGGCCCACGTACCACAAAAACAAAAAACAAAAAACACTACTCTTTAGAGCAGAACTCTGATGTGAGCCATTCTGTGTCACTTTGGGCAAGTTATATAACTCTTTGAACTTCCATCCATGTTTGTGTAGTGGGAACATAGTAACAGTTACCTTATACATGTTTTAGGAGGATGAGGTAAAATGGCACATAAGTGTTTGGCCCAGCACCAAGCTATAATCAAGGCTCAGTCAATCACAGTCGTCGGCTATTCAATAAGTGGACCCAGAATTCAGGGCAAATCTGGGTAATATGATAGACCTTGGCCTCCTGGCTCTGTCCTATGAGACCTCAGGCTGGTCACTGATCATCTCTGGGCCTCCAAGCCTCACCCCACTCCTCCCAGGGCAAATGAGAAGCCTATGTGAGAGGACCATGTGAAAGGGCTTTGTAAATTGCAAAGGGCTACATACACAGAGGAGATTTGAGATGGCCCCTTGCTGCCACTGACCTGCCTCCATGCCTGAAGGGCCACCATTACAGCCAATTCTTTGTGCCTGGATATTGCTTATGTAAGACCAGTAGAGACCTGGGGATGTGGGCAGAGAGGTATTTTTGGCCACCTGCAGCTGGGGTGTGAGGGCGTGTTCTTACCACACCAATACCAAATGCTGTTCCAAAAAGCAGTTGCATCAAAGTCTCCTAGAGAGGGTTGTAAATCTAATTTCCTGATGCAACCTGAGATTCCCTTTCAGAGGGTGTAGGGGGTACCTAAGAATCTGAATTTCCCAATGATTCCCCCAGGTGATTCTCATGCACAATCAAGTTCAATAAAATTTGGATCAGATTTGCCTTCTGTCACTTTCCAGAGTGAGCCTCCAGGGGACCAGGGCACAGAAAAATTCAGGTGTTTTTTTTGTTTTGTTTTTTTTCCATGTGGCTTGTGAGATCTTAGTTCCCTGACCAGGGATTGAACCCGGGCCCTCGGCAGTGAGAGTGCAGAGTCCTAACCACTGGATCACCAGTGAATTCCCAAAAAATTCAGTTTTGATAAATGGGGAGGAGGAGAAAGAAAGGACAGGGGTGCTTCAGGAAGGGGCAACAAATGTGAGGTCTCAGCAACCCTCAGCAACAGGAGCGAGGCAGGGTGAGGGCGTAGAACAAGAGGTGTCCATTGGCAGAGTCTAAATTCAACTTGGTGTAGTTTGTATCCCTTGCAAGAGCTAGCTATGGTGTAGGTATGCTTGTAGTGTACAGATGTGAATGTATGCTACATATGGATACATTGTAACCTATATATAACTATACTTATATGCATGTGGGCACACATTTTTTAAAGATTAATTAATTAATTAATTTTTAACTTTATTTTTGGCTGTGTTGGGTCTTCGTTGCTGCGCGCGGGCTTTCTCTAGTTGCGGTGAGTGGGGGCTACCCTTCGTTGAGGTGCGCAGGCTTCCCATTGTCGTGACTTCTCTTGTTGTGGAGCATGGGCTCTAGGCGCTCGGGCTTCAGTGGTTGTGGAGCCAGGCATGCTCCACGGCATGTGGGATCTTCCCGGCCCAGGGCTCGAACCCATGTCTCTTGCATTGGCAGATGGATTCTTAACACTGCACCACCAGGGAAGCCCTGGGCACGCATTTAACTCTTGTGTTTCCCCATGTTTTTTTTTTTGTAAATGAGCTGTGCTCATATATACCCATGTGTGTATAAATTTGCGTGTACATGTAAATATTAATGTGAGTGTGGATATATGTGTGAGAATGCATATATGTGTGTGATTTCTTCCCAGAAAAATGCCAGGCAGATGTTAGCAACAAGAAAGATATATAGTCATACCAATATCAGACAAACAGAAATCAAAATAAATGACACATTTATTGACATTAAATGATACATTAAATGACCAACGGGAAAGTATTCATATAACAGACATGAACTTTTATGCATCTACCAACATAACTTTGAAATCTTAAATCAAATAACGATAGAGAAAAATACTAAGAGGAACACAGAAAAAGAAGACAAATACACAATTGTGAAAAGCTTCAAGCTGGTGCTGGTGCCTGTGGCAGATGGGCCAAGGTGTTTTCGGTGTCCAGGGTGACCCTTCTTCTCTCTTCCTAGGTGCCTTGCATACCAAGGAGCCTCTAGTGGTTACCAAATATGGGACCCTCCAAGAAAGCAGGTACACGTGGGGAAGACACCCATCAATGCCTTCCTAGGAGTTCCCTTCTACAGACCTCCTGTGGGTGCCTGCAGGTTCACTGCCCCAGAACCCCCAGAGTCCTGGGAAGGAATCAGAGATGCTACCACCTGTGCCCCAATGTAAGAGCCAGAGGACTGTCCCCTGGGAGGTGGGCAGACCCTGAGGAAGGCGGTGAACCTATGCCTGCCTCTGGGCCGGGGTTTGAACAACCCACTGAAAAGGGTGCTCTGTGTGGCCACAGGCAGTCCTGGCAACCATTCTGGGCCTCAGTTTCCAAACCTATATAATGAAGTGGCTGGTCCAGATGGTGTTTAAGGCACTAATAATGCTGTTCTTGATTCTCTCATGCGAGAGCTCCAGGCAAGGAGGAGGTGCATACTGACTGTGCCCCCAGGACCTGCTGGGGAGCTGAGTTTCCCTAAATGTGTGTGAGGAGCAGTACACACACACACACACACACACAGAGTGAACCCTGAGCTCTTCCCTCTTCCTTGGTGCTTGAACCTAAGAACAAGCCCATGTGGCACCACCAGCCCTTCCCTGCAGAAGGAGGCCAAAATGGGGAGGGCATGGGCTCAGTTTCAGTTTTAATGTCCCAGGGTCTCAGTGCAACCTCTAGCTGGGCTCAAGCCCTGAATCACATGAGCATGTTGGGACAATGGCTGCCCTTTGACGCACTGGACTTGGCAGTTTACCAAGAACAAGTGTATTTACTGTTTACATAGACCATTGAGTAACCCACTGTCCAGAACATTCTGTGGTGAACATTAACAGTGTTCAGCATCAGTTGGATAAAGTATTGGCTTTAGAAAAATGTCTACTGTGAGAACCTGGGTGTCAGGTGATATAGAAAACTACAACTACCACACTGGATGTCTAGTTGTTAAAAACACGGTGTCCACTGTTATTTTTTTATTATTATTTTTTATTTTTGTGGTACGCGGGCCTCTCACTGTTGCGGCCTCTCCCGTTGCGGAGCACAGGCTCCAGACGCGCAGGCTCAGCGGCCATGGCTCACGGGCCCAGCCGCTCCGCGGCATGTGGGATCTTCCCGGACCGGGGCACGAACCCCCGTCCCCTGCATCGGCAGGGGGACTCTCAACCACTGCGCCACCAGGGAAGCCCAAAAACACGGTGTCCACTGTTAGAACATGATTGACTGTTACTAGAACACTGGCATGTTGGTTGTTAAAACACTGGCCATCACTAAGAGAAACCAAGGTATTCTGAACATTGTGTGACTGTTATTTGGAACTGCACGGATCAGGTGACAGAACATGGAATAACCATTGTTAGAACCCTGAGGATCGGGGGTTTAGAGATTGGGGTGTCCCTTGCATAGGAGTCTGGGTGTCAGTTGTTGGAACATTGGCCATGAGCTGTCAGACACTGGCTGTTCGGAACACAGAGTGTTAGGTGTAAGAATGTGTGGATGGCTTAGAACAGACTGTGGGGTGGCAATTAAGTGGGGAACAGGGAGAGAGGAAGCTGTTACAGAGATGGTGGCTTCCACCAGAGTAGTTACAGTGGAGGTGGTGGGAGTGGTCAGGCTCCAGATTTATTTTGAAGGTAAAATTGACAGGATTTGCTAGAGAATTGGATGTGAGCCACGAGGGAAGAATAATCATCAAGGATAAAAACTGGTTTCAGGGCAGAGCAGCAAGGGGAATAGAGGTACAATTTACTGAAATGGAGAAGACTAGATCAAGAGCAGTTTTGGGCAAAACAAGAGTTCATTTGGGGGCATGTTAAGTTTGACATATCTGATAGTTATCCATGTAGAGATGTGGGGTAGGTAGTCTGGATAAATGGAGCTGGAAGGAGACTGGGCATCAGCAGGTTAACAGTGTGGAGCCCTAGGCCTGAAGGACAGCAGCTCAGGAAAGAATAATCAGCATGAAAAGAGAAATGAGGGTTGAGGCCTGGGGCGCTCTCCAGCTTAGGCCAGGAAGAAGAGGAAGTGTGAGGTGGCAGAAAAGTCAGGAGAGTGGGATTACAGAAGCCCAGAGAAGGAAAGCTGTTCAAGAAGGAGAGTGTGGTCAACCATATAGAGGGGCTACCAGGGCAAGTAAGATGATGAGAGAGATTCAGCAAGATGGAAGTCACTGGTGACCTGGACGAAAATGGCTTTGGTGGCGGGTTGGGGACAGATGCCTCAAATGCTTATAACCCCTGTTCTAGGCTGTAAGAGGCCTGGCTTTCCTGCTGGGATGCTGCATGTGATTTATTGGACAGCATCCTAACGACACTAGCTCCTGCCAAGAGGTCAAGCAAGGAAGGCCGAAGACAATCTGTAGAGCCAGAGACAAGCTGCCTGCTGGTGACCGTGGAGCAGCTGGTGGGGGCGAGGGAAGGACAACTTGTTGAAACATTTGGCCTTGAGGGGAAGAGAGAGATAGCATAGTTGTTGGAGAAGGTGGCTGGTAGAGGATAGGTTTGGACCAAGGTATGTTGAAGTGCTGTTGGGAAGACTGAAAGGGAGCAGGTGATGCTCTAGGGTTAGGGAGGTGGGAGTGGATTACACCTACGTTCACACACACATACACACACTGAAGACAGGCTGGGACAAGAGAAAGGAACAGAGGAATAGGTAGACAGGGATTCCTGCATTCAGTCAAATGGGCCCAGCCCCAGCTGTTATAAGAATAGCCACCCTCAGGGCTGGGCCAGCAGGGAGAAAAGGCAAGGTGGACCAATAGCCTAAGCTCCATAAGTATACCAGATGTCCACACAGTGCAAGGCACAGGGCCAAGTGCCAGGAATCAGATGAATACACCTACATCCCTGCCCTTTGGGAGTAAAAACAACCAATCAAAATAACTCCAACCCAGTATTGTAGTCAATGGTGGATAGAGCTTTGGGAAGCACAGAGGGGAAAGTGCCCAGCAGAGGGGGCACCACTTAAGCTGGACCTTAAATGTGAGTAGGAGTTTGCTGGGCAGAGGAGAAGGCATTTGGTAGACAGAACAGAAGTACAGGGGCTTGCAGGTGAGAGGCAAGGGGTCATGTGTATTTGGAACAAAGAATGGCTGGGAAGGACATGACTAGATGGAAAGGAGGGCCTAGGTCAGTGTGGGTGCATGAGGGCAGGAGGAGCCAGGGAAGGTAATGAGGAGGGGAATGACGTGGTCAGATTTGTGTTGTCTATCAATCTCTCTGGCCAGCATGTGGAGGATGAGTTGCAGGGGAGATGAAGAGGCAGGGGCAGAGTCCTGGCCAGAGTGGTGGTGGCCTTCACAGGGCAGCAGCCCTGAGATGGACAGAGGGGGCCTATTCAAAGGTTGTTTGTGAGGCAGAACAGAGACTGAGCGGAGGACAGGGCATGAAGGAAACGAGGTGCCCAGGGCACCCAGGTTTATGGCTTGACAGCACCAATGTGTCTCCAGCAGGAGCAGGGAACCGCTCCCCAGGCAGACCCATAAGGCAAGGCACAGGCAGCAGGTGCCAACCTGCCTCCCATCCCTGGACCTAACGTTAGTGAAGGCTGCTAGGACACGGATACACACACGCACACACATACACACATATTGCCTGGATTTTGCTTTGGGTTCTGGCCCCTCACTGCAGAACCTGGGTTGAAACCACTCTCCCCACTATTCTTGCAGCGCTGGGCCCCAACTCACATCGTGCCCACAGGTGCCTTCAGGAGTCCTGGGGGCAGATCACCTCCATGTACTTCAACACACACAAAAAATACAAGTGGCTGCATTTCAGTGAGGACTGTCTGTACCTGAATGTGTGCGCGCCAGTAGG
The DNA here is from genome assembly GCF_059928025.1 of Delphinapterus leucas. NCBI lineage: Eukaryota > Metazoa > Chordata > Mammalia > Artiodactyla > Monodontidae > Delphinapterus > Delphinapterus leucas. The sequence goes on from NC_143148.1 coordinate 41,676,461, forward strand.
AGCGCTCGAGGACCCTCTGCTGCCTGTGAGTACTCAGCCTTCAACCACGCACCATCCCACTCAAGCACCCCACTGTCCCGCTCAGGCCTCAGCCCTTCTCGCCCAGGTGATGGTCTGGTTCCCAGGACACGCCTTCCTCGTGGGCTCCGCTTCCACGTATGATGGCTCCAAATTGGCACCCCGGGAGAAAGTGGTGCTAGTGCTTCTGCACCACAGCCTCGGTGTCCTGGGCTTCCTTAGGTGGGCGGGGCCGGGAACCCGAGGCGGGGACCAGGGGCGGGGCCTCCTCTGGACTTGGGCTCAGGGAGGGGGGAGGAGAGGATTGGGCGGAAGGAAAGAGGCACGCCCTATGGGGCGTGTCCGCGTGAGGGGCGTGACAGGGGCATGGTCTAATGCTTGTTGGAGCAGACAGGTGCTTGCTACCGCCTCAATGGGGCGGTGCCCAATTATAAGGAAGGAGATGCGGTGGTAAGACCCAGTCTCTGAGGGACACAGGGGGCGAGGCGGGGGCCCCCAGTACCCAAGCGTCGGGGCTCCGGACCCTGATCGTGAGCCCCGCGCGCTCAGCACAGGCGATAGCCAGGCCCGCGGGAACTGGGCGCCGCTGGACCAGGTTGCAGCTCTGCGCTGGGTGCCGAAGAACATCGCAGCCTTTCGGCGGAGACCCAGGTTGGGTGACCTTGTTTGGCCTGTCATCAGGGGCCATGTGCATCTCGGGACTGGTGAGTGCAGTACTCAGATAGACCAAAGCAGGGACGCAGGCCCGCATGGCCTACGGTTTCTGCACAGATACGTGTGAAGATTTGCATGTGCAAGAACATTCCGGTCCACAGACCTGCCCTCACCCCTGCCATGGGTACGCCCCGCACAGCCAAGGATGTCCATTACATTCAGGGAGCACTGATGAGAAAACCAAGCCAGCCCAGGAAGGGCAATGCTAACACTATGGATGTGGTGGGCCATAAAGATCACCCAGCACCTCCTGCCCCTCCACGTTCCCCCAGAGCTCTATGCCTGAAACAGAGCCCCCCATCTGCCCTCTGGGCAGGGTTGGGGCCACCGACCAGGCCTGGGAGTCAGGCCTGGGTTAGAGACTGGGCTTTGCCCCTGACTCCTGGGGTACCACTGACCTGGAGTGTTCCTGTACTGTGGGTGTAAGGTCAGGTGCCCTGTGAGGGACATGTGGCTGGGCAGTGAGCAGGGACCACATCACACAAGGCCTTGTGGGCCACAATAATAATGCTCAAACACTGGAGCACATTCCATGTGCTGGTCACTCTTCTAAGCACCTTAGGTGTATTCATTTGTTAATAACCTCAACAATCCAAAAAGAAGAGTATTCCCTTTCTTCCCTCTGCAAAAAGAGAAGTCTTCTCCACTCTACAGATGAAGAAAGTGAGGCCCAGAGAAGTTAAGCAACTTTATTGAGAATGCACTGGAGAGCAGGGAAAGATTTTTTTTTAAAGGTCAAGTCTTGTATTTATTTATTTATTTTTGGCTGCATTGGGTCTTTGTTGCTGCATGTGGGGGCTACTCTTCATTTCAGTGCGTGGGCTTCTCATTGTGGTGGCTTCTCTTTCTGCGGAGCACGGGCTCTAGGCGCGCGGGCTTCAGTAGCTGCGGCACGCGGGTTCTACAGCACAGGCTCAGTAGTTTTGGCGCACGGGCTTAGTTGCTCCGCGGCATGTGGGATCTTCCCAGACCAGGGCTCGAACCCGTGTCCCCTGCATTGGCAGGTGGATTCTTAACCACTGCGCCACCAGGGAAGTCCCAAGCAGGGGGAGATTTTAAGCAGGGGAGTGACACAATCAGATGTGCATTTAGAGTTGGCTCAGTCTGCTGGAACTGGGTTAAAAAGAAGCACAAGCAGAGGCTTGGAGACCAGCTTGGGGTGGGGGGTGGCATATCTAATGGGGGCTGTTTCTGAAATAGAGGTAGAAAGGATGGACAGTAGAGGATGGCTGCAGAGTGATGCAGGAGGCCAAGTGGACAGGACAGGGGCAGCTGCAGCATACGGATGACCAGAGGATAGAGGGAAGGCCCCTGGGGCTAGGTGGATGCTATGGGTAAGGGACAACACCCAGATAGGGTGTGGCTGGAGCAAGTTTTGGGCACATGAAGTCTGAGGTGCCCAAGGGACAGGATGGGGGTCTCAGATATGGTTGTTCCCTCCAACTTGGGCAGCAGAGAAAGGCTAAGAGCTATCAGTGCAGATAATTGGGGCCCTGGGAAGCATATGGCCCCCTCTCCCACACTGCTAGCCCAGCAGCAGAGGGAGGCCCTTTCTGGTTGTTACACCAGCAGAACCACTATAACAACACTAGATCCCCTCTGGGACCCCTGGGGCCCGTTGAACAGACCAGAACAAGGATGCCCAGAGACAGGACGGCACTGGCTCTAGGTCTAGGACTCCAGCCCAGAACTCCTGACTCCCTCCCAGCTTCTGCCCTCTCTGAGTGCCTTCAGGCTGCCCAGCCATGGCCAGTGGTCCCCACTTTTGCATCTCATGGGTGCAATTCTCCCCACCCCTGCAGGTGACATCACCCCTAGCCTGGGGTCTCTTCCATCAGGCCATTTCCCAGAGTGGCACCGCAGTGCTCAGAGTCTTCATCACTTCATCACCTGGCTGAGGTTTAGCTGGGCTTGATTCACCCCAGTGCCTACAGGGGACATTCTGCCCTGAGGATCCAGGCTGGTCCAGACCTGCTTCTGAGGGTCCCTCAGTTCTCCCCTCCTCAGGCTTTCTCACACAGGTCTGGGGAAGGGAGTTTCTCCAAACAGCCACCCAGAAGCTATTCTTCCCCAAATTAGAGGGAGAGCAGCTGAGCGGAAGCCAGTCAGGCTGCAGCAGCTGTGAGGATCATAAAGGACTCTGGGAAACTCTAGGACCTTCTCTAGGAATTCAAGCAAGAACTCTGGTAGGCAGCCTGGATGGTGAGCTGGGCCCCTGCCTCCCATCGTCCCTGCCTCATACCCTCCCCATCCGCCCCGGAGGGTACCTCTCTTCCTGTCTGCTCCTCGCGGATGGCACTCCTGGATGAGGGGGTTGGAGAGGGCTACCCACTGCCCTGTCTCCACCCTGTCTTCATGCCTTCGCTGGGATCCCCCGATGGCCACCCAGAGTCCTTCCTAAATCCCCTGCCAGACCCTACCAGGCAGGGAGCGGTTCTCAGAACTGATTAGATCTTGGTGAAGACCCCAGGACAATTCTGTGGCTTTTCTCCAAGTTTACCTCGGCTCGCCCGGGCCACTCTGAGCACGGAGGCGCACCGCTGCAAAGCTGGCCTAGGAAGCGGGCGCGCACACGCGTCTCCTGCGGGCCCCTGCGGCTCAGCTCGACCCTTCCTCTCCTCCAACACCCCGAGATCCCCACCCACTGAAGCAGCAATCACCGGCCGTGGCGCCTGGGGAAGGGCCAATTAGTGCGGGAGACGCAGCCCCTCGGCTGTGCCCGCGCTGACCGCAGCCCCGCAGCGCCGCCGCCGCCGCCGCCTTCCCTGCCCGGCAGACAGCGCCAGCCGCCTGGGAGCCCCGGGGGACGCGCCGTCCGGCCTCCAGCCAACTGCAGTGATGGATCCAGGCGCCTGGCGTGGGGCCAGAGCCCGGGCGGACGCGAGGGCGCCGGGAGCTGCAACTCGCCACCGATGGGTGGTGGGGGTGAGCGGAACGGGGGCCTCCCTCCCTGTGAGGGCTCCTGCACCCCCGACGGCCTGCGCCCCGGCGCCTGCCTTCTTCAATAGCCAGGCAGGCGGGCTGCAGCGGCGCAGCGGCGGGCGGGTGGGGGTGGGGGAGGGTGGGGGAGGCCCTCTTACAGCCTCAAGGTCCTTTGACTTCGGGACCTCCGAAGCTCTGGCCTAGGCTGGCTGAGCCCAGAGCAGTTCCCTTTTGGAAGCCTTAGCAGGACCTGGCTTTAGAAAGCCTCGGCTTGTGCTTGATTAATGCTCCCGTGCAAGAGGAGGTGGGCAGAAGGGTGGGTGGGCAGTGCCGGGCCACAGGTCTCTTTCACCGATGCATGAATGCATGGACTTCCTCCGCTTGGTCCCTGCCCTGCACAACCTGCCTCACCCACCTGTAGGCTTTGGGAGACCCAAGAGGCATCAGTCTTGCCCTCCAGGAGCCCTCAGGCTGTGGGCAGAAGCTCCAGGGGCTTGGCTGGGATCCCAAACTAATGGAAACTCTGCAGTCCAGGGAGACTTCAGGTGAAGGAAAGGGGCAGGCATTACCACTTCAGGGCTTCCCCTTCCCCCAACTGACTCCTTTTCGGCCCAAGCTGGACACACTTGAGCCCTGTACTGAGGGACAAGGTGGGCCTAAGCCCAGGACACACTGGATGAGGCTGAGGAAGGGAAGAAGCAGTGGGGAAGGGTTTGGCAGGAAGGTTCGCAAATGGGGTTCACCAAAGAGATCTACTGCAGGATACTTCTGTTTCCCCCACCTGTGCCACAAGGGGCTGGGTTAGAGGTGCTGAGTCCCTTGACCAGTCCTGGATGCAGTAGTGTGGGGTTCAGGGTGGCTTTTTCCCTGTGACCCCCCCACTCAGGTCTGGCCTTGGTAGGGAAGGGCTGGGGGCCTGCCTTGTGCCCTAGAACCTCACTCAGGCCCTGGTGGGCCAGACTTCCTGTGAGGGAGAAGGGATCACTTCTAAGGGAGTGAGAATTCCCCTTTCTCCGTACCAAGCTCATTAGCTGTGTGTGTGGCAGGGGGGAAAACTGAGAAATTGGGGCATGGGGACTGAGTGAGGAAGGGAGACAATGACACAGATAGCACCTTGGGTCCTTTGTGGAATGAGATGACAGCGTATTGAATTAAAGCATGAGGAAAGGTACGGAGACAGGTGAAAGAGGCTGTGGAACGATCTGCCGAGAAAGCCAGGGAGTGGAGGAAAGAAACAGAAGCAGGTGGACACACGCCCAGACAAGCAAATGGACAGAGAGCCAGGGCAGTGCCGGGGGCTGTCCAGGCTGGAGAAGGGCAGTACCTGGGCACTCAGAAGGGGGCAGTGGGCCCTGTTTCTCATCTCAGTTGTCTGACTGCGGAGGCCCTTGGGGGCATGATAGAAAGGGTCATCTGGAAAGGCTGTGGGAGCACAGGGATGACCTATCTTGGGTTGGGTTGGGGTGTCAGGAGGGCTTCCAGGAGGAGCACCTGAAAGGACCAGTAGGAAAGACAGGAGGGGATGGAGGTGGAGAGGGAGGGGGAGCTGCATCAGAGGTGCAGCAGAAAGACAGGCCTGGAGGCAGGAATTAGCCTGTTCCATCCCAACAGTTCTGCGTCATTTTGGCCCACACGTAACGGCTAAAAGAGGAACCAGGCCCAGAGCTGGAGGACCAGTCCTGTAAGCCTGGGAGAGAGCATGGCCTCTACACTGAGGTACTGGGGAGCCATGGGAAGGACATGTCCTGGTCAGGCTTATCTTCCAGGAGGTTACAGAGTACAGAGCAACTGGAGGAGGAGAGGGAAGAAGTGGGGAGGCCAGGGGAGGGTGGTGCAGAACTGGACAGTGAGTTCTGGACATGGAACAGAGCAAACAATTTCATAAAGCAGATGAGCGAGGTCAACTCTGAACACCCCCTCTCCCCCATCCACAGGTGGGCCCCTGGCTCAGAGCTCTCCCACCCAGCCCAGCCTGGGAACTCATGTGAACCCTCCGCAGGGCCTGGGGTATCTCTGCCCCAACCAAGTGGGACCAGGAAAAGCCCCAAGAGGGAGTGCAGTCCAAGGTGAGGGCACAGGCAGGGCCAGGTGTTGCTGAGGAAGCTCCCCCCTCCACGCCCCCTCCCCCTGCATAAGCTAATCAAGATAGTACTGCAGCCTCCTGCCACTGACCCTCTATCATTGCAACAATAGCTCCATGGCCACAGGGGGTTGAGTCTGGGCCTATTTGTCCGTGGAGCAAATCAGAAGGGGAGGAAGGTCCACGTGAGCCCTGAAAGAACTCAGAGGCTGAGAGCAGGTGGCCTCACGGAGCAGAGGTCAACATATCTCTTTTAGGCAGAGTTTGGGAGCTGTGTGTTCCTGTCTGGGCTTGTTCTGCTGTGTGTGTCCTCAAGCAAGCCACTTGCCTATCTAGGTCTGGTTTCCACTCTTCAGTGCACTGGGAGCAATCTCTGGGGTAGGACACTGCTCCAGCCCCGGGCCCTTCCAGCTACGGTCCAGGACTCCTGTCTACTCCCAGCCTGTTCAGCCGTAGGTGCTATGGAGGAGCATGCCTGTGGCTTCACCAAGGGGTCACTGGGTGACCATTACGTATCTTCTACTGTGAAGGAGCCAGGACCATTTTGAAGGGGAGCCTGAAGGTGGAAGAAAAGCCTTTCAGGAAATTAGCACTAGTGGCGGGAAAATTCATCAAAAGCTGACAGAGGCTCCTGGTGCTGATTCATGTCTCTTGCCTAAGGAGCAGCTCTTCTGGCCTGAGGGAAGGACTAGTAGCTTCCAGGGCCTTCCAAAGACCCCAGACCCAAGACTCCAAAACGCTGGCCCTGTTGCTGGGGCTCTCATTATCTGGTGGGGACACCACCATGAGTTTTTTGCTCCTGAATCATGGGATTCTACAGTGCTAGGAAAGGCTGCTGATGGACAGGGGACTTGGGATTGAATACAACTGTTCCTTCTGCTCTGTGATCTCAGACACTCGGTGGGCCTCTCTGATCCTCTCTGCCAGGAGGAGTTCTGACCTTGCCTGCCTTCTAGGTGACCAATACATCTATAATACTCAGCATATCTGGGAAAAGAATAACTTTTCGAAGAGGGAGGATGGAACCATATCCAAACAACTCTTGGTAGTGGGACCAAGGCAGCAGGGAAACAATCTGGATGTGGACCTCATTCTGGTGGCACAGACCTCCCTCCCACTTCCAGGTATTATGGAAGCCAGAAGAGCTGTTGCAAGACACACCTCCAGGGAGCATCATTTACCTGGTTTACAGTGTGAATGAGTCCCAGGATGTTACCTGAGCTCCATGTCCTACCTCCTCTGAACTTGCCACCTACACGCACAAGTACAACACCCATGCCTCAGAGAAGGCTCTGATGGGATCTCTTGGTTACCACCTAACCCAAAGCATCCACACTGGACAGTCTTTGCAGCTCCGTCCTCCCCTCCAGCCTGTCCATGTTTACCTTCAGCTCCCAGAACTGGTCCGGCCACCAGGCCAGCCAGATTATGTGAAGCAGAATCCTTTGAAGGGGCTATGGATGTAGCAGACCCCAGAGCCACAGGGAATCCCTTCCAGGGCCACTCTGACCCTGGCACTGCCACTGTCTCTGGCTCAGCTACAAAAGGAGGTACACCACAGGCAGCTATCCTCTGCTGTAGGAGATCATTAACTCCCCAGCCTTGTTAAGCCAGCTTCCTTTTTCAGGCCCTTCTTAGTTCATTTTATGGTTTGTTTTTTTTTTTTGAGGGGGTTTCTTTTGGCCACAGTGTGAGGCATGTGGGATCTTAGCTCCCTGACCCGGGATCGAACCGACGCCCCCTGCAGTGGAAGCATGGAGTCTTAACCACTGCATGGCCAAGGAAGCCACCTCATTTTATGATATTTTGACTGGACCTTGTATGGACTCAAGTTGTTATCCAGTTCTTCCCTTGATGGCCAAGGAAGCCACCTCATTTTATGATATTTTGACTGGACCTTGTATGGACTCAAGTTGTTATCCAGTTCTTCCCTTGATGGCCAACATTTACAGCTGGATTTTTATCAAAGTATGAAGTTGTACAAATCCTAGAATTTCATAGCTAGAAAGGACCTTAAAGATTGTCATAGCCACCATGCTTTGAGAGTTTATAACTTTGTGTCAGACACTTTGTACAGATGTTTTTGGCTGCCCAGTATATCCTTTCCTTTTCCTATGACATCACCCTGTCCACAGAGATTCACAGTGTCCACACTTCAGGGATGAGCACGTAACCCAAATTTGGCCTATTAAAGTCAATCCCAAGATTTTTGTGGGAATATCAGGAAAGAGTAGTCCTTACCTCTTGAAGGTGAGTCAGCATGTGAATGAAGCTAAAACATAACAAAGAGACCGAGAGAAAGAGAGACAGACAGACAGAGACAGAAAGAGAGACAGAGACAGATTTCTGGTTTCAGTGCTTGAACACCTGGATCTAGCCATGCCTGAACCAAGAATTTTCAATTAAATGAACTGATACATTCCCTTTTTTTGTGGAAGTTAGTTTTAATTGGGTTTTTGTCACTTGAAGCCAAAACAGCCTTGACAAGTATGAGTAGATGTCTCTGTCCTCAATTTTTTTATTAGAAATCTGAGGAACCAGCTAGCTCTGGGTTCTCAGGCAAGTCACTAAATATCTCTGACATCAGGTTGCTCTGACAAAGATTGAAAGGACTGAATTTCTTCAACTTCAGGACTCCTTTGCTCTCCTGGGATCTCTGGAGCTACCTGGCCACATGCCCTTAAAAGAATCAATCACTTGTTGTGAGTCTCAATTTTCTGAGCTACAAAATAGGACAGTCATTCCTTCCCTCCTTACCTTGGGAGAGTCCAGTGAGAAAGTGTTTGGAAAATTGCTTGTACTAAAGCAAATGTTATGTAGTGTGCATATTATACAAAGGAGGAATCTCAGCTCATACCAGACAACCATTGTCCCAAAATGGCTCATATCTCTTCCAAAACAGTTTTTTAACACTTTTAAAAATAAAACCTAAGACATTAAAACATATTTATAAAGAAGGCTTACCCACAGCATCTCATTGGGCAGGATCTAGCTCAGGACAGGCCCAGGTAAAGTAAGGGATATGGCACTGAGTGAAGCTTGCTTGGGAATCACTCTTTGTCACTGCTGAGCTCTCTAGGAAGCTTTACCTTCAGGCTGTTTTTTGTTTTGTTTTGTTTTAATAAATTTATTTATTTTTTGAGGCTGCGTTGGGTCTTCGTTGCTGCACGTGGGCTTTTCCTAGTGGTAAGTGGGGGCTACTCTTCATTGTGGTGCGTGGGCTTCTCATTGTGGTGGCTTCTCTTGTTGCGGAGCACGGGCTCTAGGCATGCAGGCTTCAGTAGTTGTGGCACACGGGCTCAGTAGTTGTGGCTCGTGGGCTCTAGAGTGCAATAGTCGTGGCGCACAGGCTTAGTTGCTCCGCGGCACATGGGATCCACCCGGACCAGGGCTCAAACCTGTGTCCCCTGCATTGGAAGGCAGATTCTTAACCACTGTGCCACGAGGGAAGTGCCACAGGCTGTTTTTTAAGGAGTGCCCTTGGGATCAGAACCTGTTGATGGGAGAGGAAGGAAGCAGAACTGGGTGGAGGGAGAAGCCAAGCTCCACTGCAGGCCCAACAACAGCTTCAGCTGACTCCACGGGGAGCTTTAGAGCTATTATGACCCATCAGCATTGCCCTGCTGGGCCTTTACAATCCCATCTTGATCAGTCATTGGATGTGAGCTGCCCAGGAAGGAAGAGTGACCTGCAGGTAGCTCTCTGCAGCTCAGGAAATCCCTGAGGGGGATAAGAGCATCCCAGCTGCTGGGGTAACAAGTCCTTCACTGAAGAGGGATCTGGGTGGTGCATCTCTGTGTCCATGTTAATCACCAACACTACTCAAGCTGCAAGGCATGCTGGGAGCTCCCCTTGGGCAGGAGGGAGCAAGATGAAGTTAGCATAAGGTGGGGCTGGGGAAGCTACCAAGACTGTGAGGTGTCCTTGAGGAGGTTGCATTTAGCCTCCAGGGCAGGCGTTGGTGAGGGGATGCTATGGGGCAGTCATTCTGCCCAGCACAGTTGAGAAAGATTTCTCAGAGGCCTCTGAACCCACATTTAATGAAAGAGTATGAATTTGCTTGGCTGAGAAGGGGAAAGAAGCAAGCTAAACAGAGGAAGTTAGGCAGGGCTGGAACAGTCTGAAGCTGAACTCCTTGACCACTCACTCAGAAGTGTCATCTAGAGGAAGAGGGCTATTGTCTGCTTTATTAATTATTCCTCATGTTCCTAGAGGGAAAGCAGGCCGGTGAGGTGGACATTGGCTAGTAATTCTGTCTGCCTATTTATAAGGCAATGTTACAGCATGATGGGAAGCCCTGCCTGCAAGGATGGTTTAGAGCCTGTCAAATTTGGGAAAGAATCCAAGAACAGAGCAAGGTGTCAAGGTATCAGCAGAGAGACAAAAGGAGAGATGGTAAAAGAGGATGCATTTGGACTCAAGAGTTGATGAATGAGCCAGAACTGAGTGTTGAATTATTCAACCTGCCTTATTGATCCATTGATCTCTCTCTGCAGGTCTTGGTTTATTCTTGGTTGGCATTTCCTGTGTCTGAGATAGTGAGAAGAGAAATGGAGGGAGGAGGGAACAGATTTTTAAGACTCAAGAAGAGAGAAGAGGCAGTGCCAAAGAGAAATTTGGCTACAGGTATCAGGAAGCTTAAAATGCCTGTGTCTTTTGACATAGTGGATCTATTTCTGGAAACTGACCCTAAAAACACTATCCAAAACTTTTAAGAAAAAGCCTTAAGCACCACGATGTTCACAGAAGCCTTATTTTATAACAGTGAATAATGGGAAACAACCTAAATAGATGTCCGACAACAGGGGATCAGCTAAGATGCCATTAGGAGTTTTATATGATTACGTGGGAAAATACTTATGTCATAGGGTTAGGTCATAATGGAACATTCAAAACTGTACATATAGAATGTCATAGCTGGGTGAAGAAATGTGGATAGAAAGAGGCCAAAGAAAATATACTGAAATGTTAGCAGTGATTGTTTTGAAGTGGTGGACTCTCTTCTTTTCCTATATTTCCTAAATTTTCTACAATAAATACACACAAGTTTTAAATAATTAAAACGAAATGTAAGGGTGGAGTGAGAGACACTCACATGAAGCCTGCACAGAAGTAAAATAAACACAAATTAGTGGGGAGCCAACTCCTTCCAGAACCGAGGGTACTGCTGTGTCCTAGGTGTGCTGACCATCTCCCTGGCATATTGAATGGACACAACGGAGAGAATGAGGTGACACTGTGGTGCAGTCACTCTGCAGAGGACAATCAAAGGCCCCTGAACTCATATTTAAAGAAAAAGTATGAGTTTTCCTAGCAGAGAAGAGGGAGGAAGTCATGCTCGGTAGAGGGAACAGTTAGAGCAAAGGCACCGAGGCATGTGGGAAACGCAGGCAGGCCAGTGTGGCTGGATTACAGGGTGCCATGGGGAGAAATGATGGGAGATGGGATTAGGAAGGAAAGTAATGACTGTCAGGGGATCACGAATGCTGGGCTGAGGGACTTTGCCTCTCAGCCATAGGCAGACCGGAGACTTGGGGGAGGGGTTTAAGCAGGAGGGCGCTGTGGTTAGAGCACCGCATTCTCCAGTTCCCTAGTGTAGTCTGTTTCCCATCACCCTCCAGAAACTTGGAGAGTAGGGGAGGGGAAGGGGAGCAGTCCAGCAGCCCTCACAGATGGTCAGCCAGGCCCCCTGACACCAGCCTGGCCCTCTTCGCACCACACCAGGTTCAGTCCCCAACCCCAGCCATCCAGACAAACTCCTCCACCTCCCATGACAAAGAGGCTCATTTGGAGCCTGGGCAAGATTTGCAAACGTCAAACTTGTAATTACAAGGATGAAATCATCTGGTTCCTTTTAAGCAAACGGGTTTATTGATCCCAACACTGAAGAAATGCTCTTCTGGGGAAACTTGCTCCTCTCTGCTTTCCTCTCCCTCTGGGATGGCTGAGCTGATGGAGGGAGTGTGGCAGGGCAGTTAAGAAGCGGGAAAACCTCCTGGAGGGGAAATTCTTAAGGGCCTAAGGGTGAATTGTATGGTATGTAAATTATATCTCCAAAAAGTTATTTAGGACTCAGGAAACTGCCTCATTTAGGCAGATGACACCCTCATCCTGGACTTAAGCTCATCTCCATCCAAAAACTAGAAGCTGGGGAGAGCCAGGCTTTAGTGGCTCTGTGCCAGCCCCTGATTCTCCTTCTCTTCCACCCCCCTCAACATTCATTTGTGGCTCCAGATCCTATTTCAGCTTCAAGATGGTACACTATTTCCTCACTAACTGACGGGAAACTTTCTTCAGGAAATAGTGCACCAGTGGCTCAGGGACCTGGAAGGACTTCACCCTCACTTTGAGGAGAGGCAGGTGTGGGTGGCAGCTAACACCAGATCTGTATAAAGCCATCCTTTCTGCTGGACCTGGGAGGCAGGACGTCTAGGCCTTGACCTTCCAAGCCAAGGAGGGACAAACAGCTGGGCTCAGGGGGCAGGAATGTGCAACCATCAAGGGCAAGAGCCACGTCCTGCCTCAAGGCCCACAGTAGGACCCCCTTCATTCAACCCGTTGGGGCCCCTTTGGGAGCATGGTAGGGTGCTTCAGGAGGAATGACCCCAGCCACAGCTCTCCACAAGCTCGCAGTTCAGTTAAGGAGACAAGCAGGACTTTTGGCATCTCTACCGGTACAGGCCTTGGAATGGAATGGTTAAGGGCACCAGCCCCTCTGAACCCCAGTTTTCTCATCTGTAGAACAGGGTCAATAACGACAAACTTGCAGGGTTATGCTGAGGAGTGGACAAAGAGGATACACCCCAAAGGCTTAGCCATTTCATTACCTCTCATGGATCAGGGTCTTGTCCATATCCTGTGGTCACTTATTTACCTTTTCAGAGCCTCTATTTCCTTATCTGTCAGACAGGGACAAGGAGGACTGTCTTAGAAGGTGGTTGTGGGAATTAACTGACATAAGGGGCATAAAAGCACCCAGTTCAGAGATTCACAGTTGGGCCAGACAATTAAGGGTTCCCTCAATACCCTACTCAGGGGTATCGTGCTTTCTCTGCCCACCATCCAAGATCAGTGGGAGCAGCTGCCCACTGGGAAAGCAGGAGAGAGGAGGCCCTGGGCTGACGGAATCCTTAGGAGAGGAAGGCTCCGAGCAGCAGGGCTTCAGAGAATTCAGCCAGGTTTGTGGGGTTGGGAGGGTGTTTCTAGGCAATGGACAGACACCCTCAGGCTTCCATCTGTGGGCCCTGCTAGAGCTGGCTCTTAGCAAACTCCTTCACTGGGTGGTGCCTGGACCAATCCATACTCATCTGGACAGAAGCACAGAGCTAAATATACCTGATGTAGGCGAAATTTTCCTTTATTAATTTCCTTTAATCCAGTTTTTAAAATAAGTGAAAAAAATTTAACAACAACCAAAAAAGGCATACAGAGGTCAGTCGAGGAGATGGCCTCCTTCAGCCTGCGGCTCGTTTCCCGGTCATCCTGGCCGGTTGGATGCCAGACAATGGCGAGTGTGGGTTACCCTGTGGCCTGGAGTTGCCAAAGGCTGTCTGTGGTGCTGCTGTTCTGGGTCTGCCTGGCAGACTTTCCCATCCCTTTCCTTCAGGCCGTCATCCCCCCCAACCCCCACCCCCGTGAGGCTGACACTTAGATTGCTCTGTCCTGCTCTGAACTCCCGCTGCTCCGAGTCCTGCCCCCTTAAGCCTAGAAGGGATTTGTCTTGACCATGACCTTTTCCTTGTCAAAAAAGTTCATGGGGGCTTTCTGGCTCTGCTGCTGCCAAGGCCCCTGTGAAAAAGCTTGTGGCGAAGGGGGGCAAAAAAAGAAGCTAGTACTGAAGTTTACCCTTGACTGCATCCACCCTGCAAAAGATGGAATCATGGATGCTGCCGATTTTGAGCAGTTTCTTTAGGAGAGAATCAAAGTGAACGGAAAAGCTGGGAATCTTGGTGGAGGGGTTGTAACAATCAAGAGAAGCAAGAGCAGGATGACTGTAATGTCTGAGGTGCCTTCTCCCAAAAGGTATCTGAAATATCTCACCAAAAAATATTTGAAGAAGAATAATCTACATGATTGGTTATGCGTAGTTGCTAACAGCAAAGAGCGTTACGAATTGCATTTCTTCCAGATTAATCGAGATGAAGAAGTGGGGGAAGATGAGGATTAAAATTCAACTATCTGGAATATTTTGTACGAGTTCTTGAATAAAACTTGGGAACAACAACAAGAAGTTCATGTCTGTCTGAGCATCTAGGCCACTCCAGTGAGATTTCAACTTTTATTTATTCCACATTTCCCAGGGCAGAAACGATTATTGCTAGAATCCAAACACCAAGGTCAGCTGCAGGTCCGTGAGCCCTACCTGGACCCACTGTGGAGTAAGAGTGCTTCCCTGTGAATCATCTTTTGGAGACAGAAATGAAAGGTTTTACACAAATGTCTACCTGAACAGAATGTGGTGGTGTTGCATGGTGTCACAGGGGATATCCTTTTTTCCTGCTATTGAAGTCAACAGCAGAAACTCTGCTCCCCAGACCACAGTCCATATTGACTGAGAGCAAACTCATCACCTTCCTCTCATTTAAACAATGGCTGTGTTGTCCTAGTGCCCAAAGGTCTTCTTAGTTGAACTGGAAAGACTTAAGGGAGAAGCAGCAGATGGATGAAAACTTCTATTCCTTGTGACTGACTTAGTTCTGCCTTGGTAACTTGGGGTAGAGGCTGCCTCACTTACCTCCCAACATAAAGTGCAGATGTTTTAAGGCTGGTTGTATCCACACTTTGTGCTGATGTGAAGGTTCCCCCTTCAGTTTCACCAGAATCTTTAGGCAGTGAAACTAAAATGGCACCTTTTGCCAGATGTAGCTGATACAAACTGTTCAGTGGGTGCACCATGTACTACTCTGACTCCCTCCTTTTGGGAAAACTGCTATTCCCTTCTTTGAACCATCAGCTTCTCTCTGAAGCTGCCAATCTCAGGCCCCCAATCCGCAATGGGAGAGCATGTGACTTTAGTTGGCCAGTGTCATCACATCTGCCTGGAAATGGTGATTTTGGCAGAGGGGAGAGTATGTGACCCAGACTGGGCCAATCTGGGAGATGGAGACTTTGGAGATGGAGAAGTGGCTGCTCCCATCCTTTGTCAGGAAATGAATGCCATCGAAGAGATGCTGAGAGAATTAGCAGTGAGAAGCAATGGAGAAACGAAGAGTCCCTCTCTGTGATTTGTTTACTTAAAGTAAAACTGACAACTTTTTAGCTTTAAGTTTTTTTGAATTGGTTTTCAGTCACTTGCAATTGAAAGACACCTGAGGGAAAGATTCTGGGATAGCTGGAGGCCCAACAACAGTGGTTGGTGACATCCGTAACTATGTATACCCTTTCTGTTTGTGTACAGACATACATTCACACTGGCTAGGTGTAGGCCAGGGAGCATGCCCTTAGAAGGAGTTGATTCTATGTTTGCTATTCAGAAAGAGTGTGTTTGTTAAAACTACCAGCCTACAGGTTTGCTTTTGCTGAAAACTCTCTCCCTGACCTCGGGCAATCAGTCACTAACTGGACCTCAGGGTGAACAACCAATCCAGTTTGCCAGGGACTGAGTGGTTTCCTGGGACATGGGACTTTCACTGCTAAAACCAGGATACTCCATCATCCTAGCTGAGTTCCATATCCGTAAAAACGAGATTGGACTGGACTAGAAAGGGGTGGGAAAGTCTGCCAAATCCTGCATTCAGGCAGACATTGCCAACTGCCCTTGGCACTAATTCCTGTGAACTTAAGTGTATCCTCACAATCCTTTGCAATAAGGCCAGCTACTGTCAATCAGAGTTGGCACCTATTTGCCATACTTGGACTGAGTTTTTGACAAGCTGAGATTTTAAGGATCAGAATTTATTGAAGACCAACTTTGAGTCAAGCTCTGCCATAAATCCCATATCAGGCTCTCTCCAGCTTGGGCTAAATGACTTCCCTAGAACTTGTGGATCTTGTTGCACATTTGTGTAAATATATGAACTGGTATTGGGTTATATAAGTCAGCTTGTTCTTTAGAAACTTAAATTTATTGAGTGCTCATCATGTGCTAGAATTACGTAAAGGCTCTCATGCTAACACTGCGAGCTTGTGAGAGCCTGCATTTTGGAAAAACGCAAACTGAGGCTTAGCGCGGTCCAGTGCCTATCTAAGGGCCTCAGCCAGCAGGCAGGGGAGTTGAGTAAGATCCCACTTGAGGCCCTTCTGACTCCAACAGCTCCGACCTTTCCACCATTATGCGGATTCAGATGGATTCTTTGGTCTCTTTCCACCTTTAGTCTTTGATGTGCACAGCCTACACCCCTCCCGGTCGGTTCTCGGACGCAAAGTCTCCAAGGACTTCAGTTTCCTCGCGTTCACGTGACATTTTGGGGTTACTCCGCGCTGCTGTGGAGCCCAAAAGTTCCAGTGGAAAGGAAGAACCCGCATGGGCCGCTCCCTGTCTCCAAGAACCGGGCAGATCCCCACCGGACGATTCCACACCAAGTGGCACGCGGGCGGTCCAGAGGAACAGGGCCACGCCGCGGGAGGAGCTCCGCTTCGCTGCAGCCCAGCGGCGCCGAGAGCGGACAGGCAGCGCATGCGCGGCGCGGAGTTGTGAATGGTGCGTTTTGTTTGCTGGAGTTTGGGGCGGGCGGGCGCGCGAGGAGGAGGGGTGGGGCCGACGGGGGCGGGGCGGGCGGGCTAGCGAGGTGGGCGGTGAGAGGAAGTGGCGGCGGCGGCGGCGGCGGCCGGAGGCGGAGAGTGCTGGGTCCGCGCGGGCGGTAGGCAACTGCTGAGGCGGCGGCGGCGGCGGCGGCGGCGGCGGCGGCGGCGTGGGCTGGGCTCGAGCGGGCGGCGGCACCTCAGACTCCCGGCGCGGGAGCCCACGCGGGCGGGCGCCTGAAACAAAGAGAAGCGAGAGTCAGGGCGCCGCGGGTGCGCGGTCAGTCGGTCAGCGCAGAGCCGGCCAGCGGGTGCCCGCGGAAGCCCGGAGCCCGGCCGGCCGGCGCAGCCTCGGGGCGGGAAGATGCCGCGCGTCGTGCCCGACCAGAGAAGCAAGTTCGAGAACGAGGAGTTCTTCAGGAAGCTGAGCCGCGAATGTGAGGTGAGGCAGGCGGGCGGCGGGGAGGCCGCGGCGCGCCCCGAGCGGGCCCGGGCGGAGAAAAGTTTGGGCGGCGCGGCTCCCGGGAACCCCGCGCCGGCGCGCCTGCGGAGGGGCAGTCTCGCCCGGGCAGCCATCTGCCCGCAGACTCTGGTTGCCCTTATCGGTGCCGCGCGGGGCGGGCGGCATCGCGGATTTGGCTTCTGATTTCGGGCCGTCTCTGCCTTGCAGATTAAGTACACGGGCTTCAGGGACCGGCCCCACGAGGAGCGCCAGGCGCGCTTCCAGAACGCCTGCCGCGACGGCCGCTCGGAAATCGTAAGTCGGCGGGGCCGGGGGCACAGGGGAGCAAGCCGCGCGCGGGTCACTTGTTGCGCGGGGGCCGCCGCGGCCCAGGCCGGTTCCGGACGGCGCCGCGGACGCCGCGGCTCCCGGAACTGAGCGGGCGCCGTCTCACTTCCTACTCGGGATTCAAAATGCGAAACCAGACACTGGCGGGCCGCGTCCTCGCGGGGAGACTCTTCCCAGTGGTTCTCGGCGGGTGGATTATGTTTCCCAGACACGACTCGGCAAACACTTTGCCGCGAGTGGAACTCAAACCGGAGCCCAACTAAACAAGGAAAGGTCGTTGTATAGGCTGTGACACTGATTAAAGAAAGGGTCGGTTATTAGTAGGAAGAAAACACCCTTACGGAAAAAATTGGGCTTCGTTCAGGGTTCTGATTCTTGGGCGATAGTTTGTGTCTTAGACGCTAGATTTTTCGTAAACCTATATGTGAAACTGTCTTATTTTCAGTATAGCTGAGAATAAATCTGAGAGTAAATCCAGTTATCTGTTGTCCTAATAGAGGGGGGAAAAAAGCCCTCAAGAACGTGCCATCTTCTTTTCTTAGAATGTTAAGCTTCAGGAGAATCAGAAAGAAACCATTTGGTGTTTTTTTGTTTTTGTTTTTTCCCCAAACCTAAAAAACATATCCCGTTTAGGCCTGAAGTTACTAAAGAATTGCATGGATTTGCAAAACCCACTGTTGATCCGAGGCCCTGTTTTAGGTGGTGGATTTGGTGCCTTACCTCCATGAAACCTAATGTTGAAAAAAATTCAAGTGTCCTAGTTCCCCTCATCTCCTTTTGGTTTGTCCTACTGGAGGTGCTAATGAAGAGAGAATGATGAAGCCAAAAAGTGCATAGGAAAAAACTAAAGAGAAGAGGTTGATTATTAATTTTTAAAAAAGTTGTAGCACTGTATAATGGAACCTGATTATCTGCTCCATGACTTGGACCATTGCATCTGCACACACTTGAAGGTATGGAAGCAGTTTGAATTTAGGTTAACAATAGGAAGACATATTGAAACATTTGCTTCTCCCATTCCTTGTACAGTAGAGAATCTATTTATTGGTATTGAGACATAATTCACATATCATAAAATTCTCCCTTTTCATCACTGAAATCGTTTATTTTTAAAAAATATTTTGATGCTTAAAATGAAGGCTTTTTAGAATTGTATTACAGATCATGAGAAGATACTGGCCAAATTTATTAGGAACTCTAGAATATTTGGTCATTATTGCACATTATAAAAGAAAGTGTCTAGATTTTAGCCCACTTTTTTGAGTGTTTGTAATAGTTATATGATTCAAATGTATAGGACAAATACTTTCTGGTTTTGGCACTGAGTGGTAGAAGAATCATTCATTAGTTGGCTCAGTGATTATATCATCCTTTGTCTGAATTTCCTTTTGGAATAGGTGGATGGTATACCCAACCCATGGATGTTTTGGAAGTAACTTTATTTTTGGAAGGAATTTCACATTTCCCTCTCTTTCTAGTTTCCCCCCCTTTAATTCAATGTTAGCCATATTTAAATTGAGAGATTTTTAGCTTCTAGAGGATGGAGACCACATTAATTCCGTATGTGCCCCCTCTGTATGGGTTTTGCACAGTGTCTTTTGCATCATAAGTACTTGATTATTTGAATTTAGAGGTTACTTCGCTTAATGCCCAAAATATATCTTATGACTTATAAACAGGCTGTGGTTTTTACTTACTTGGTGGTGGAAAATAGGCGTGGAAAAGGCATTTTTTGGCTTCTATTTTGACAGCAGCCATGTATGATAAAAATATGCGTAGTTCCCAAAACTATATCCAACACTTTCTCCCCTCTATTTTATTCTTTTTATTATGAACATCTCCTTAACTTTATCAGTGAGGTTATTGAAGGATTTATTTTGTATTTAGATGCGAAACAGTGTAAGGCTGTGATGCTCATCTCTTCTTAGTTATAAAACTTATCCAGACTCCATATCATAGCATGAAATAAAAGTGATTATGGGTGAGGGGTAGAATTTATTTGGTAAAACCTGATTTATTCCTTATATAAGCTCTTGTAGTAGGAGTGTTAGAGATATCTTCAACACTAATGATTAATAAAAGAAAAAAATACTTATGAGAGGTACGGTGACTACTGTGAAAGCAGTAAAAACTATGTATTTTTAATCCTGAAGATGGAAGAATAAAAGGTATGTTGGACTGGCACAGGTGTGCTATTTTACAGTTTAATGAAACCTGTAAAGTATAGTCAGGACATTCTAGAAATCCTCCATACAGACACTTTTACCAGTGTGACATCTTTGTGTTTTCAAACAGAATTTTCCCAACTCCTAGGTATATGTAGGTGTTCCAGTAAAAAAAATAAAATAAAATAAAGAGTTCTGTGGTCAGATAAATTTGGGAAATGGTATTTTAGAGTGATCTGTTTTTACCACTTCTGTCTCAGAGAGGGATGTTGTTGAGATAATGGACATGAAGTGATGAAGCAGGAAATCTCTCCTGAGGTTGGCCTTCAGGCAGGAGGTGAGGTAATAAGAGCTGCAGAATGTCTTCACCTAACACAGAGCTGATTTGGGGTACACTGGTGGCAGAAGGATTTGTAACTAGGTGAATACTGAAGAAACATGGCTGCGGGATTTTGACGGAGGGTATTCATTCATGGGCAGAATCTCTTATCTGCCCTGAGAATTTCATTATCTGAGACTGACAAGGTTGGCTGTCTTCTTCAGCTCAAAATTACTTCTCATTGTATTTAGCAAATACATGTAGCATTTACTTGGTACTGTTCTAAGCACTTTACAAATACTGGAAACTGAGGTTCAGAGTTAAGTAATTTGCCTCAGGTCACACAGCCTAGGCAGTTTGCCACCTAGTGTCTGTTTTCATTTGAACTATTATTCATTTCAGTTCAGTGGTTGTTTTTTAAACTTATGCTAATAGTGGACAATTTTTTTTTTAAGATTAATATTGTAATATTGATGTTTGTTCAGCCTCTATTCATATAAAACATTTACCACAAGAAAAGGTATCCCAGTGATTAGGGAAATGCCATTAAAGATGTCTGTAGAGGTTTAGCAGTTAGGTTGACAGTTGTACCTACTAGTACCAATCATAGGAAGTACTGTAATTTTTATCTCTAAAGAATCTAAGCCCTTAATCATCAGGGGAACTAGCGGATAGCTGAATCAACTAATGCTTTAAACAAATTGCCCAAAAATGTGAACCCCTTGCTTTCAGATGAAGACTATGCTTGGAAACAAATTATGCTTAAGAACTTTAGTTAGTAAAATAAAACAAACAAAAAGTTCTCTGATTTCAACAAAGAAGAGTTTACATTTAGATGATGAAAAAAAATTTTTTTCAAATGTTTTTTACTTATTTCTTTCATATTTACCCTGGGGAAGAGGGACATGGTTATTTCCATTTTTTACTTGGGGGAAATATAGAGTAAATTGCTCAGGGGCTACACAGAATGAGACTGTATTGAAATGGTTTTAGATTGTTCTGTCTGTTGAGCTGTGCCGTCCAAATCTTTTATAAATATTAGATGAATACTCTTTTGTTATTGTCAGAATCAGTTCTCCTAAAGTCGGGTTTTAGAAAATGCATATTTTTTTAATCATCCAAGGTTTTAGAGAGATGAGAAGTAGTCACATCACATGCTAGTGTATGGTTTATCAGAGGAGAGACAGTCCCAGGTGCATTTTTATTTTCAGTAGGAAGGTATTAACATTTATTTGTATTCACTGTGCAAGTGACTGGAATTTGGGAAACTGGATAAAATAGACACCTATGGGGATGAAAAGGTCTGTATTTTTTAAGCTGAGCCTTTCCTGAAACTAGAATTTTTGTCTCTGAGAGAGAATTCTGCTAAAAACCATAATGGAGGATATTGTCTTCATCTTATAAATTTTGGTTATTAAAAAGCACTTGAAGTGATATTTGGTTAGTTTATTCATGATAATGAGCTCCTCCCAATGTGATATATTGTGGAGATATTTTCACTTCCAGTCATCTCCAAGTGCATTTTTAACATGGGTTTTGGAGCATAGTGTTTCTTTGAGCAAGAGAAATCAGGAAAAATTAAAATGTCTCATTTGCACAACTTTAAATTGTGGTATGCTTTAAAATTCAAAATATTCAGCTCTTCAGTGATTTTCACATTTAAAAATACAGGTTTTTAAATACAGTGATGGTGGCTTCTGGTTAGACATTAGCAGTGCACTATACTAACGTCAGCAAAAAATGACCTGAAAGAAAGTATTGATTCCATGTCTGATTTTATATTTAAGCAGCCAATGGCAAATGTCCTCAAAATGGAATCAGATGTTTGTAACTTAATACTTAAGAAAAATGATGAGTGCATGTTTTTTTACTTTTAAGTAATCTTGGTGCTGCCTGGCTTAAGACAGAAACTGATGTAAAAATAAATGACTGCCTGCATAATTTATGTAATGTCCTGCTCCTGATCCTGTTTGTATTGATTTTTCTAAAAGGCTTTTGTGGCCACAGGAACCAATCTGTCTCTCCAGTTTTTTCCGGCCAGCTGGCAGGGAGAACAGCGACAAACACCTAGCCGAGAGTATGTCGACTTAGAAAGAGAAGCAGGCAAGGTAGGAAACATTTCTTTGCAATTTGAAATACTGTGGATTGTTTTATTACTAGAGATTATCTGATGATTTACATTTTAATAAATAGATCACAGGTTTGATTATTCAGGCATATGATCAGATTTGTTTTCATTCCGTATTATAAAGATATAATACAATTTTTAAAAATCAAATTTTTTATATAATTTTATTGCTAATTTCATGTTTATATCATTTGCCATAGAAAGTTCTAGCCCTTAAAGAGAGTAGTGTGCTTTCTTACATGTAACATTTGAAACTTAATTCCTTTGAAGTGTTGACAAGAAATTTTTTGTTCTACTAAAATGTGTGTGACTATAGTGTTGTAAAAAAAAAAATGAAATTTAGAGAAAAATGGGAAAAGCCTGTGTAGGTTTAAAATTTAATAATATTTGGAAATAGTTTATGGTTAGCTTTCTACTTCTGTTAATATAGCAGATTTAATTTTGAGAAAAACAATGTGAAGATGTTAACTTGGAAATAATTTTTTTGTTTTGAGGAAAAGCTTCTGGGAAACATAAATGTCTTAAAATTATTATGTTGGAAGTTTAGGTTGAATATATGGAAAATGTAGTTGGAAATGTTTAAGCTGAGAGCCATATTAAAATCTAAGTTAAATGTGTTTATGATTTTGATGAAATGTTAATGAATAATATCTTGGATTGGTTCATCTTTTAATGTGGAAATTGACTTCTTGAAATAAAATATTTAAAGAAAATTTTTTGACCTCATTTTGTACTCAGTATTTCTCCTGTTTCCTTTGCAGTGTATTTCTATACCTATTTTTATTAACTTGCTAAATTACTTTTCTAAGTGTCATCGTGAATAGTATAACCTATCACTTTATTTGCAAAACATAAGGAACATCTAAATAGTCCTTTGAGGAACTTAAAAGATTTTTGTATTGGACTGTATTAGGAAAAGGATTTTCTTTTTATTTATTGATTGAATTTTTGAATTTTATTTTTTATACAGCAGGTTCTTATTGTTATCTATTTTATACATATTAGTGTATACATGTCAATCCCAATCTCCCAATTCATCCCACCACCACCACCCCTCCGAAAAGGATTTTCTTATTTTGTATATATACAACGAAGAGGGGTTTTTTTGTTTCCTTTAATTTTATTTATTTATTATTTTTAAAAATAAATTTTATTGATTGATTGATTTTGGCTGTGTTGGGTCTTCGTTGCTGCACATGGGCTTTCTCTAGTTGTGGCGAGCGGGAGCTACTCTTTGTTGCGGTGCGCAGGCTTCTCTTGTTGTGGAGCACGGGCTCTAGGCACACGGGCTTCAGTAGCTGTGGCACGTGGGCTCAGTAGTTGTGGCACATGGGCCCTAGAGCATAGGCTCAGTAGTTGTGGCGCACGAGCTTAGTTGCTCTGCGGCACGTGGGATCTTCCCGGACCAGGGCTTCAACCTGTGTCCCCTGCATTGGCAGGCGGATTCTTAACCACTGCGCCACCAAGGAAGTACAAGACCACATTATCTTTGGACTTAAGCGCCACCAAGGAAGTACAAGACCACATTATCTTTGGACTTAAGCCATTGAGATGTTTTCAGTTATATGATCAACAAGAACAAAAACGTTAGATGGCTTATTCTAGAATTTAGAGGTTTTGTTTTCAAATATATCAGGAAGAGTGCTAGAACTGATGTAAGAAACTTATATTTTAATACTTGTTTTATAATTTTTTTTCTGTAAAGGGCCAGAGAGAAAATATTTTCAGTTTTGCAGGCGTATGTTCTCTGTTGCAACTACTCAGGTTCGCTGTTACAGTGTGAAAGGAGCCATAGACAATACGTAAACAAATGAACGTGGCTGTGTTCCAAGGATGGTAATGCTGGCAGAAATCTGTATCTTTCCCTCAGATTTAAATCTGTAAATGTTTGTGCATAGATGATATATTTCTCAAATATAATTTTACCAACACTTGTACTACGCCAGTAGAATCTAGGGGAAAAAAAATTTAATGAAAAAAAAACCCTGCTAGTATATCACTCTATACCACTGGGATAAATAAGTACTCCAGTGAATTTAGAGAAAAGATAACCCGTGTTTTCTCATCCATAGAGCTCAGGCTACAGGGTCTCTTATTTCTCGTCCTCCTTTTTTATGATGTCTTTCTGATAACCATTAACGTTTATTTCTGTGCCCATAGGACTAGAAGCAAAGCAAATTGAAGGAATTTCCCTAAATGTTAATTATTTGCCTCTGCTCCTTATATTGGATCCAAAATCAGTGTCTCTTCTTCCACATACTCTTGACCTTGTTACATCCTAAGGCAGCTTAGTTCTCTTCCCATTCAGACCCAGCTTTGAGAAGATGAGTGGTTAAGCCTTTCAAGTTAGGTATAATTAAGTCCTGGCTTCATATACTACTTCATTTATTACTCTATAACTTTGGACAAGTTATTTTATCTTTATGGTCCTCAATTATAACGTGAGTTTAATACATATCTCCCAGGGTGGCCGTAGTGATTAAATGAAATAGTGTATATAAAGTGCTTAGCTCAGTACCTGACACAGTTACTCAAAAATTCATTCAGAAGTTCTTTGTTGAACACCTGTTATGTATACTGAGTGAACACTGTCCTGGGCACTTGAGATGCATCAGTGAACAAAACAAAGATCCTGTCCTAGAGGTTGTTTTATGGAAGGAATGGAGTAGTAGGCAATATGCATAGTACATAAGGTATGTAATATGTTACAGAGTGGTAAGTGCTCTGGAAAAAAAGGAAAATTAGAGTAAAATAAGGGTTATCAATGAACAGGAATGTCTGTAATTTTAAATAGGATAGTCTGGGTAGAGAAGGTCATATTTGAGCAGAGACCCGAAGGAGGTTAGGGAATGATGAGCCATGCAGATATCTGAAGGAAAGATGTTCCAGACAGAGGACACAGCCTTGTAAAGGCCCTAGAGTGGGAGCTTGCACAGTGTGTTTATTAAACAACAAGCGGGCCGGTATGGCTGGAGTAGACTGAGTGAGGAGGAGAGGAGTAGAAGAGATGAAGGAGATGTCAAGGAGCCGGTTTATGTGACTATGGGAGACCATGCAACAAGGTGGACTTTATTCTGAGTGGAGTGGGGAGTAGTTTCTGCTTTTTGAGCACATCAGTGATATGATCTGCCTTAAGTTTTGAAAGGATCACTCTAGCTGCTGGGTTAACAGGTTTAGGGGGCAAGAGTGAAGCAGGGGGACCAGTTGGGCTATTGCTTTAGTCTCGGTGAGAGACTAGGCTGGTAGCAATGGAAGTGGTGAGAAGTAGTCATAGTCTGGATATATTTTGAGGTAGAGCCAACAGGATTTGCTTATGGATTGGATGTAAGGTGTGAGAGTCAAGAATGACTCCAGGGGCTTCCCTGGTGGCGCAGTGGTTAAGAATCCGCCTGCTAATGCGGGAGACACGGGTTTGAGCCCTGGTCCGGGAAGATCCCACGTGGCATAGAGCAGCTAAGCCTGTGTGCCACAACTACTGAGCCTGTGCTCTAGAGCCCACAAGCCACAACTGCTGAGCTCACAAGCCACAACCACTGAAGCCCGTGCTCCTAGAGCCCATGCTCCGCAATAAGAGAAGCCATTGCAATGAGAATCCCGTGCACCACAACGAAAAGTAGCCCCTACTCGCCACAACTAGAGAAAGCCCACGGGCAGCAACGAAGACCCAGCTCAGCCAAAAATAAAATAAATTAATAAATAATTTTTTTTAAAAAATCTTTAAAAAAACGAATGACTCTGGGCTTTCCTGGTGGCACAGTGGTTAAGAATCCGCCTGCCAATGCAGGGGACGCGGGTTTGAGCCCTGGTCTGGGAAGATCCCACATGCCGCGTAGCAGCTAAGCTCGTGCACCATAACTACTGAGCCTGCGTGCTGCAACTACTGAAGCCCACGAACCTAGAGCCCGTGCTCCACAACAAGAGAAGCCACCGCAATGAGAAGCCTGGGCACTGCAACAAAGAGTAGCCCCCACTCGCCGCAACCAGAGAAAGCCTGCGCGCAGCAACGAAGACCCAACACAGCCAAAAATAAATAAATAAATTAAAAAAAAAAAAGAATGACTCTTAACTTTCTGGTTAGAGCAGCTGGGAGTATGGGATTACTGTCATCTGAGATGAGAAAAGCTGTGGGTGGAGCAATTTTGAGGAGCAGTTTAGTATATGTGAGTTTGTGGTGGTAGCTTGTTGCAGCTTCTGTTTTCTCACCACCCACCCTTAACTTCTTAAGTTATGGCACTGTTTTTTCATAAGTGACCCTTTGCTTATCTCAAGAGTTCAGTGGCTTTTTTTTTTAAATCAACTTTATTGAAGTATAGTTTACTTACCAAAAAATGCACCCACTTTAAGTGTATAATTTGAGTTTTAACAAATGTACACACCCATGTAAACACCACCCACAATCCAGATAATGTTTCAGTCCCCTCGTGCCCTTTTACAGGAATCTGGGAGTGGCTTGGCTGGGTGGTTCTGGCTTAGGGTCTCCTAGGAGATTGCAGTCAAGCTCTTGGGGCTGTGCAGCCTCTGAGGGCTTGGCTGGAGCTAAAGGATCCCCTTCCAAGCTCACTCATCACTTTTGGTCAGTGGCTTCAGTTCCTAGTCACATGTTCCTCTCCATAGAGAGAAAAAGAATGAGGTCACCCTGCTTTTTATGACCTATTCTCTGATCACTTGTGTCTTCTCCTGTTCATTAGAAGTGAGTCACTAAGTCTAGCCCACACTCAACAGGGAGGGGGTTGGTTTATTCACAAACATGAGAGGAGGCTGGGGTCATTGGGGCCATCTTGGAGGCTGGCTACCACAATGTTCACTTAAATTTGATGAATTCAGAAAAAAATTAGAATGCTGATAGGAAACAGAAGCTCCATAGTCTCTTTGATTTGAAATACGGCTTTATGATCTAAGAAAGTGGTCATAGCAAAACCAGTCCTTTTATTCATTCTTTCTACCTTTGTGTTTGTAGGAATATTTTCAAACCAAGGGTCTTCAGTAAGGAACGTCTGTTAATGGATAACTGACCATCAAGTCAGAGCACACAATTTTATAGTCTTGCAAATATATTTGAAACTTTTGCACCCAGGTATCTAGTGAGTTGTCTACATTGACTCTTAATAAGGGTCTTTCTTAGAAGAGGTTTAAAATAATACAGTGTAGTGGAAAGAGCTCTGGATATAAGACAAAAGACAATCATAACTGGTTTCCTTACCTGTAAATGGGAATCAGAATGTCTTCCCTATTCATATACCTCATGTGAGGATTAAATGACGTACCAGAATATGTGAAAATGCCTTTTAAATTGTAAAGCCCTATCCAAAGTTAGGCTATTTGATGGGTTTGTAGGGTGAGATTATAGATAATCAAGGAGTTTTAGTGCTGTAGAGTGCCTTAGGTCAGCTTCACTTCAGGTAGCTCTACTATGTTGGGAGACTGCATCTTTCCCAAGTGGTCCATCCTGGTATTTTATAAACCTAAACAGCCAAAATGTTTATAATTCTTCCTTAACTTAAACTGCTTTCCTCTAATTTAGCTGTCAGAAGACAAGGGATGCAACAGATAGAATTGAAATCATTCTTATGTTAAATTTTTGTAGACCAAACAACACCCAATTCATTTGATCTTTCCTCTTAGAATCTATTTCCAATTGATTTTTATTTCAAACAAATGCAGATAATTATGGTTGACCATAAGTTATTAGTCTTGAGTGGTCAGAGTAATGGTTTTTGCATGCATTGTGTTTTTGAAAGCCTCCTTAGGTTTTTAAATTAATGATTGTTTATGCTTACTACGTGATCCTAGTTTGTGAGCATGAAGGGTATGAAAACACTTTATAAACTGAACAAATGAACTTTATAGTGCTATTTACCATTTTTTCTATGGAAATTGAATATACTATCTAGTTTTATCTAGATATATCTAGAATATACTGTCTGGTCCCAGAAAAAGCAGTTAAACTTTATATGGTTGTTGCATTGCTATTTATACCTTATGATTTTAATTGATAGTCAGGTAATGTTAATAGCAGACATTGGGAGTAATTATAATGTGTATGGCGTTAGAGTAGGTACTTTTAAACATTTTTGATAAGTTATGTGTTTTACTTTTTTTGTCCTTTCTGAACATTTATACTTAAAATGAAAATCTTTTATCATTCATTTTCATCAGCATAAAATAAGAAAGCAGAATTTAACAGCATTTGATTTAATGCATGAGGACAAACTCTTGTTTTAAATGTCTTCAAAGGTCTGTGACTGCTGCTTCTGGAGTGTTTTGCTTACTTGCTTGCAGGATCTTTGTCCCAAAATAAATATTGTGTCTGTTTATATACCATCCACAATTTGGCAGAGTTTAGAGGACTCCTTAATGTTAGCTTTGAGAAATCCGTATTCAGGCTCAGCAGCAAGTTCCCTCTCCTCCTTATACAGCCCAGTCACTCCAAATAAAAGATATCTGTGGTAACGCTTCGGAATGTGGTTTCCCCAAGAGAAATTGAAGCAACTTTACAACTAACTTGTCAGATCTAGACTTTAAGTATTTCAATTCAACTAAACATGAAGTATATTTTCCAGCACTTAGTTATCAACAGTTCAGTGCATTGAAATAAGTAATCTGGGCTTTTAGAAAAGTTTTATTTCAATAATTTTTAAAAATAAATTTATTTTATTTATTTTTGGCTGCATTGGGTCTTCGTTGCTGTGCATGGGCTTTCTCTGGTTGTGGAGAGGGGGCTACTCTTTGTAGCAGTGCACGGGCTTCTCATTGCAGTGGCTTCTCTTGTTGCGGAGCACGGGCTCTAGACGCGTGGGCTTCAGTAGTTGTGGCACACGGGCTCAGTAGTTGTGGCTTGCGGGCTCTAGAGCGTAGGCTCAGTAGTTGTGGCACACGGGCTTAGTTTCTCCGCGGCATGTGGGATCTTCCCGGACCAGGGCTCAAACCCGTGTCCCCTGCCTTGGCAGGCGGATTCTTAACACTGAGCCACCAGGGAAGCCCTATTTCAACAATTTTTAAATCCAAGAAGAGTTGACTGACTTCATGAAGAAATAATAATGTTTAAAAATGAGAATATCATAGTACCTTCCAGTTAGAGTTACGTTAATTTTCATATATGGTAAATGTACCTCTGAAGTATTTGAAGATGATGTACTCTTTTTTTTTCCTCTCTTTTTTCTCCCAGGTTTTTTGAGATATAATTGATACACAGCACTGATCTTTTCCCCTTTTCTTGAATTGCATTATTTGCCTAGATTTACCTTTTAATGTAAAGATAACATTTTAGTCTTGGCCATATCTCAATTATATATTTCAAGCTAGAGATGTCAGAAAATATGTCTGAGAGAAACATCCTTAATTCTTTCCCTTTTTGCTTCTGTTTCCTACCCCAGTATTTTTGAATGATTAATTCAAACACTTCAAGGATAAAGACTATTGAAATG
This sequence comes from Delphinapterus leucas, assembly GCF_059928025.1. NCBI lineage: Eukaryota > Metazoa > Chordata > Mammalia > Artiodactyla > Monodontidae > Delphinapterus > Delphinapterus leucas. The sequence goes on from NC_143148.1 coordinate 41,705,701, forward strand.
TTCAACTAAAGAAATCAGTTTTTGAGAAGGGCTGCTATATCCCAGCTTTACTGCTTCCCATTTTCTTTTGTAATTTTTTTTTTCAATTGTCATTATTGAGATATAATTTATATACAACAGAATTCACCTATTTAAGGTATATAATTCAGTGACAAATGTGTACAGTAGTTGGTGTGATTACTACCACAATAAAGATACAGAATATTTCCATAACCTCAGAAAGTTCCCTCATGCCCCTTTGCAGGCAGTGTCATTTCAGGTAACCACTATCTCCTTTCTATTACATACTATTTTGTCTTTTCTGGAATTTCATATAAATGGAATCATACAGTATGTAGTCTTTTGTACTTAGCAACTTGCTCTTGAAATTCATCTGTATTGTGTGTATAGTAGTCCATTCCTTTTTATTACTGAGTAGTATTCCACTGTTTGGACTTGTAACACTTTCTTTATCCATTTACCAGTTGATGGCCATTTGAGTTATATCCCCTTGTTTTGGCTACTCTGCTGCTTTGAACATTTATATACGAGTCTTTTATGTAGACATTTGTTTTCATTTCTCTTAGGTAGATATATAGGACTGAAATTACTGGGTTGTTTCATGAGTATAACTTTTTAAGGAACTGTCAAACTGCTCTCCAAAGTGGCTGTACAGTTTCACATTCCAACTAGCCATGTACGAAAGTTTCAGTTACTTCACATCTTTACTAACACTTTGTACTGTTGGTCTTTTTAATTTTAGACATTTTAGTGAGTTTGTAGTGGTATCTCATTTTGGTTTTAATTTGCATCTCCCTAGTGACTAATGATGTTGAGCATGTTTTATGTGCTCGTGTGCCATTTGTGTATCTTTGGCAGTGTCTGTTCAAAACTTTTGCCCATTTTTTGATATCAAGTTATTATTGAGATGTAAGCATTTTTTATGTATTAAATACAAGTTCTTTATCGATATTTTTGCAATTGAAGTTTTATTATGAGTCTGTTTTAAAGTAGAGATAGCCTTGACTGCATATAAAACGTTGTATTAGGGGACTTCACTGGTGGTCCAGTGGTTAAGACTCTGCGCTCCCAATGCAGTGGGCCCCGGTTTTAAAATATTTATTTAGAAAAACATTGTATTAGGAAATATAAATACAGATTCTGTCAAAACTGCTATAATGGAAGTGTAATTTTGGCTTCTGTTGTGCCTCTCTTAACTTTCTCTCATTTGTAAACTTTAATGCTGCCTGGCTCATAATGTTGATAATCTTGAAATTAATGGTAGTTCCTTCAAGAGCTTGATGTATTTTTCTTTAAGTCTTTATTGATTGATTGATTGATTGATTGCCGCGTTGCGTGGCGCATAGGATCTTAGTTCCCCAACCAGGGATCGAACCCATGCCTTCTGCATTGGAAGCAGAGTCTTAACCACTGGACCTCCATGTTTGGGTTTGTTTGTTTGGTTGGTTGGTTTTTTTGAGCTTGTGTTTTTATTTTGTTTATTATGGTAAAATACACATCACAAAAAATTTACCATTTTAACGGTTTTTAACTGTACAGTTCAGTATCGTTAAGTATATTAAAACTGTTGTGTAACTGTCACCACCATCCATCTCCAGAACTTTTGTCATCTTCCTCAAACTGAAACTCTGTACCCATTAACCATAATTCTCCATTCTCCTTTCCCATGCCCCCAGCCCCTGGCAACTGCCATTCTACTTCTGTCTTTGTGAATTTGATTCCTTTAGGTACCTCTTATAAGTGGAATCATATGGTATTTGTCCTGTTGTGACTGACTTATTCCCCTTAGCATAATGTCTTTAAGGTTCATCTGTGTTGTTTCAATGTAGTGGGGTTTTTTTTATATATATAAATTTATTTATTTTATTTTTGGCTGTGTTGGGTCTTTGTTGCTGCGCACGGGCTTTCTCTAGTTGCGGCAAGCAAGGGCTACTCTTTATTGTGGTGCGCCGGCTTCTCTTTACGGTGGCTTCTCTTGTTGTGGAGCACCGGCTCTAGGTGCGCGGGCTTCGGTAGTTGCGGCACGTGGGCTCAGTAGTTGTGGTTCATGGGCTTAGTTGCTCCGCGGCATGTGGGATCTTCCCGGACCAGGGATAGAACCCGTGTCCCCTGCATTGGCATTCTTAACCACTGCACCACCAGGAAAGTCCCTCAATGTAGTGTTTTAAAATAACCTTTTTCCTGACAAAAGAAATAAAAATTTGGAAAATACACTTTTAGAAAAGATATAAAAATCATCCATAACCTACCTCTTAGAAAACCATTGTTAATGTTTTGTTATATTGCTGTTCTTATTTTTTTCTGTGTATATTTAAATTTTAAAGTAAAAATTATTCTATTTGATATAGCATTTACTTTTTATCTTTGAATTTTCTGCACATCTTATTAATTGTAGGATACTTTTTTATCTGACATTAAAATATCCATATCTTTCTGATCTTACTGTTATTAACTATCAAAGAATAGAAAAATCAGAAATAGATACCTTTGTATAAGAAAGAAGCAACAAAATGATTATCAGTGTTAATTTTTAGAATAAAAAGATGAGAAATATGGACATCGATGTACCTAACGAGCACACATGAGTCTTCATCCATCTAGGAAATCTTTGCAAATGTAGGAAACAGTAGTCAGTCAATACTGTACACATGGCAATCATATGAAAAATCTTTTTCTCTCCTACAGAAAATTTTGGGCATTCTAGTAAAGGCGTTTTGGTGGGCAGAAAACGTTTATTAACTACGTCTGAATATATGGGACTCCCTTTGCTCCTGTGTACTCTAATTTCCTCATTTAAGAATTAGAATAATAATAGCAAACAGTTCTGTAGCACTGGCTATGTGCCAGGTGCTGTTTTAATTGCTACATAGATAACATAGATTGATACTTTTATGATCTCCTTTTTACTGAGAAGAAAGCATTTGTAAATTTTAATGCTATTTAGCTTGAGCAGACTTAGAGACTTTATTTATTTGATATCACTTCTTTGATACTTAGTTTTCTACAGAATATTAGAAGCCACAGACTAGCTAACTGTGTTCTTCATGTTATAGACAGTGATTTGGTGGGGAGTTTAATTACTGTTACCTTCTTTTATGAAAGTGTACAATGTAAATAGTTGGAAATTATTATCTACTATGAGCTTTTCAATTTAGGCTGGGCCTTCTCAAATTGATGTGTATTTAGGAACCAAGAATTTAAAATAACACTTAAAATGTGCCTTTTGGCAGTGTAACTGTGCTTTTAGGACTCTGATACTTTGCTGTGCTGTACTGTGTGTCCTCAGCAGGAAAGGGTCAAGTCTGGGAATGGTTGGCAGGTTGTTTTTACAGGGGAAAACCTTTCTTCCATGTATACAGTCAATACTAAGCCCTTCTGTGTTTTAAAACTTTAGATATGAAGGCAGATTAATCTTCAGATTAAAACAAAAGGGTAGGGCTTCCCTGGTGGCGCAGTGGTTGAGAGTCCGCCTGCCGATGCAGGGTACGCGGGTTCGTGCCCCGGTCTGGGAGGATCCCACATGCCGCGGAGCGGCTGGACCAGTGAGCCATGGCCACTGGGCCAGTGAGCCATGGCCGCTGAGCCTGTGCGTCCGGAGCCTGTGCTCTGCAACGGGAGAGGCCACAGCAGTGAGAGGCCCGCGTACTTCAAAAAAAAAAAAAGGTAGGGCTTCCCTGGTGGCGCAGTGGTTAAGAATCCGCCTGCCAATGCCGGAGACACAGGTTTGAGCCCTCGTCTGGGAAGATCCCACATGCCACGGAGCAACTACGCCTGTGCGCCACAACTACTGAGCCTGCCCTCTAGAGCCTGCGTGCCACAGCTAATGAGCCCGCAGGCCACAACTCCTGAAGCCCACGCACCTAGAGCCCGTGCTGTGCAACAAGAGAAGCCACTGCAATGGGAAGCCCTCGCACCGCAAGGAAGAGCAGCCCCAGCTCACCACAGCTAGGAAGAGCCTGCGCGCAGCAATGAAGACCCAACGCAGCCCCAAAAAAACAAAAACCAAAAAAACAAAAGGGTAGCCTAGGAACATGTGACTGCAGCATTTCCATTAGGAGAATTTAGATGTTTTCAAATAAATAAAATATTATGCCCATATTAAATGATATATATTTTTTTTTTTTTTTTTTTTTTTTGCGGTACGCGGGCCTCTCACTGTTGTGGCCTCTCCCGTTGCAGAGCACAGGCTCCGGATGCGCAGGCTTAGCGGCCATGGCTCACGGGCCCAGCCGCTCCGCGGCATGTGGGATCTTCCTGGACCAGGGCACGAGCCCGTGTCCCCTGCATCGGCAGGTGGACTCACAACCACTGCGCCACCAGGGAAGCCCAAATGATAATTTTTAATAAGTGTCTGGCTTCACTTGCAGAGTATTGTTTTAAATAATGGCCCTTTGGGAAAACCCTTCTAAATTTTTTGAGGGTGTTGCTTATTCCAGCTTTTCAGTCCTGGCTTGCCATCCCTTTGCTATCCAGAACATTGCTGCTGGGCCATTTTTTCTTTTTTTAATTGCAGTAAAATTCATGTAACATAGAATTCACCATCTCATCCGTCTGTACAATTCAGTGGTTTTTAATATATTCACAGTGTGCATCACCACTATCAAATTCAGAACGTTTTCAGAACTCGACCATTTAAAATACATTTTGACAATCTACAAACTAGCTTTTATGGTGATCACCACCACTAGTACTAGATGATATATACATTACTACTTCTCTTAATCCTGCGCTATAGTGAAGTCTTTTATTTGATATTGGAACACATTTAATGATAACTTGACTTTACAGCTGAGGAAACTGGGGCCTAGAGAGGCTAAATAAATCTTTAGTAGTCATGTAATCTGTTTCCTAGGTAGAGCCAGGATCGAGACCCAGGTCTTTTACCCCAAGAGTCTGTGTTGTTTGCAGTTTACCACACTGCTGCTAATAATCATTAGGTAAGTTGCTAGAAACTCCACATACCACTTCCCAAAGTTATTGAATATTTTGGCCCACCAAGTTATTCTTTCTTTTAAAGTGAATATTTTAATATGGTCATTTTTGACCTCATTTGATGACTTCAGAACAACCTTTAACTTCCATCTTTTTCCTTTCAACTTTAACTTTTCTTGAATTGTTTTTCTAACAGTGCAAATGATATTTGTGATGATAAACTGCTGGAAAACTACACATAATCAATTTTTTCTGTTAATAATTTGGTAAAGTCAGCTGTAATACTTTTAGAAATAATTCTTAACAGAGTTGACTCAGAATGGGTTACAATAAATAGCGTCTGCCTCTTTTATTTCATTACCTTTTTTTGGTCTTAGTTAAGGAACAAAGAATTTTATAACTTAATTTTGTATGTTTTTCACTTGAAATTGTACCTCTTGGGTCAGAACATTTTAGGACTCTCTTAAAAACGCCTTCCAATGCAGGGGACGCGGGTTCAATCCCTGGTCAGGGAACTAAGGTCCCACATGCTGGGGCAACTAAGCCTGCATGCTCTAGAGCCTGCATGCTCTAGAGCCCGTGCACCACAACTAGAGAACCCGTGTGCCACAACTAAGACCCAGTGCAGCCAAGTAAATAAATAAATGTATTTTTTAAAACGCATTGTTTACTTTGAATCACAGAATTAAGATGGCAGAACTAGTAAACTGTCTATTTTGGGTTGGGGGTGGGATATTCATATAGTATATTCTGAAGTCATGTGAAGAGTTCATGTCATTTATTGTTCTAGATGGCTAAGGATTTAACCATGAAATTGACTGTCCAGTCTCTATTTATTTTTAGGGAAATAGTCTATTTTTACGTGTCCTGAAATACTTAGGAAACATTAATAATGCAGTCCATTAATGCACCTGTGGTTTGGGTGAATGTATAGAGTTATGAGTTTTGGGTGTTAGCTTGTACCACTTACTGGCTCTGTGACCTTCTGCAAGTGAATTATTTAATCTCTCAGTTTTAATTTCTTCTTTTAAACTTTTTCTTCTTATTGGATGGTTGTAAACGTCAGATAGGACTTGGAAAAGTTTTGAGAGCTGTAAAGAATTTATATAAACCTAAAGTGGTAATGCTTGTTAAACCTGAGTGAAAAAGTACCGGTAAGAGAGAGTTAAGAAATGAAGGGAGCTATATGGAGCTGTTTTGGGGTGGGATAGGGACTTCTTTAAGCAAAGTGAGTTCCAAGTAGAGGCTTGGAGTTGCAGAGAGTCCAGAAATAGCATTCAGGGCCTCACAGTGTTAAAGTTGATGGTGGTTTGTGATGCTTATGCTAACATTACTTTTGTATACAGTGAGAAAGCCAGCAGGAATTTTTGTTGTTGTTGTTATTATTTATTTATTTATTTTGGCTGCACCAAGTCTTAGTTGCAGTGGCCCTAGTTGCGGCACGTGGGAACTTCATTGTGGCATGCGAGATTTTTAGTTGTGGCATGCGGACTTCTTAGTTGTGACATGCGGACTCTTAGTTGCGGCATTCGGACTTCTTAGCTGTGGCGTGCAGACTCCCAGTCGTGGCATGTGGAGCTTTCAGTTGCGGCATGCAGACTCCTAGTTGCGCATGCATGTGGGATCTAGCTCCCCGACCAGGGATTGAACCCAGGCCCCCTGCATTTGGAACACAGAGCCCTACCCACTGGACCACCAGGGAATTCCCAGGAATTTTAAATATACCTCCGTGAAGGACAGTTTTGTGTAAGAATATAAATCATATTACAGATTACCAAAGTTTAGACTAGACTAAAAATCTAAGGTTTTTTCTACTTAACAAAGCCATGTATATCTCAGAGTATGAATGTTGTTGGTGCGTGAGCATCTTCTCAGATGGCTCACAGAAGGAATGGCTCTTCCAGACGATGGACCATCAGTGTGTCTAGGTGGAGCATTCTTCTGAAAAATGATGTTTAGTGAAAATTTGCAACACATGACATTAAGTCTGTGGGACTGTACAATAAAACCAGTATAATATTTCAGCATACTTTTTGTGTTGTAAAATTTAATACAGTGATTTTTATTGACACTTAAAATACCTTATAAAATGTCCCAAATTAGGTGGGCTATTTCTGCATATTTTACTTTTTAAATGTTTGTTATTTAACGCATTTTCCCCTTAAAAGCTAGTCATGTTTTCATTTGTTAAGTGATCTTATGAAAGAGTAGATAAAAACATATGTATGGGGACTTCCCTGGTGGAGCAGTGGTTGAGAATCCACCTGCCAGTGCAGGGGACATGAGTTTGAGCCCTAGTCTGGGAAGATCCCACATGCCGTGGAGCAACTAAGCCCGTGCGCCACAACTACTGAGCCTGCGCTCTAGAGCCCGTGAGCCACAACTACTGAGCCTGTATGCCACAACTACTGAAGCCCGCACGCCTAGATCCCGTGCTCCGCAACAAGAGAAGCTACCGCAGTGAGAAGCCCGCGCACCGCAATGATGAGTAGCCCGCGCGCAGTAAGGAAGACCCAATGCAGCCAAAAATAAATTAATTAATTTTTAAAAAACATATGTACAGTTTTAGGAATAATAATAAAAGGAACATCCATGTGATGTCTAGTAGGTAGCCACTAGCCACGTGTGGCTTTTTTTTTTTTAGCAATATTATTTATTTTTTTAAACATTTATTTATTTGGTTGCACCAAGTCTTAGTTTGTAGCAGGTGGGCTCCTTAGTTGCAGCTTACTGGTTCCTTAGTTGTAGCACATGGGCTCTTTTAGTTGTGGCAGGTGGACTCCTTAGTTTTGGCATGAATGTGGGATCTAGTTCCCTGGCCAGGGATCAAAATCGGGGCCCCTGCATTGGGAGCGTGGAGTATTAACCACTCCACCACCAGGGAAGTCCCCACATGTGACTATTGAGCACTTAAAACGTGGCTAGTCTAGTTGACACGTGCTGTATGTGGAAAAGTACACAGTGAATTTTGAAAACTTGGTACAAAAAAAAGAAGCATGTAAGATATCTCAATAATTTTTATATTGATTACACGTTGAAATAATATTTTAGATATATTTGGTTAAGTAACATTACTGGGATTAATTTTACCTGTTTCTTTTTAGTGTTTTAAACATGGCTGCTAGAAAATTTACATTTATATATGTGAGTTGCATTTGTGGTTCCCATTATATTTATGTTGGATAGTGATGCCTTAAAAAACTTCACAGTCCTATTCCCCCCTCCACAAAAACTTCTCACTACCTTGATTAATATATTTACTTCCTTGCTTTTCTTTATCATCTTGTTCCTGTGGATGTATTTCTAAACAGTGATTTGTTTAATTTTGAAAAACTGAATATAGCAAGCACAAACTTCATGGCAATGTAAATAAAGGACTATAATGTCAGTACAACATGAAAGTTCCTAGGAGATAAGCTGAACAAAATCTCAGTGTTACTTCTGGATTCAGCTTCCTGGCGAATTTTAAAAGCCTCTGGGGAAGGTTGTGAGCCGAGTCATGAGTAGGTTATGGAAAACCTAGGGCTCATTCTGGATTTGGGGCATCTGGCACAATGTGAGCCATTGTTCACAGTATGCTGGAGGTCTGGAGGAAATAATGATCAGAGGAAGTGGGCTGCTCTATATTTTCTGATTCTAGGTTCACCATGAACTGCTTCCTTTTTACATGAGTTTTCCCATAACTCTTTTTATTTTATAAAACAAACTCTATACCCATTAAACAGTAACTCCCCATTCCTCGACTCCCCCTTCCCCTTTGTTCCTGGTAGCCACCATTCTTCTTTCTCTGTGATTTTGACTACTCTAAGTACCTCTTATAAGTGGAATCGTACAGTATTTGTCTTTTTATGACTGGCATATTTCATTTAGTATAATGTCTGGAAGATTCATCCATATTGTAGCATATTGCAGAACTTCCTTCTTTAAAAGGCTGAGGGCTTCCCTGGTGGCGCAGTGGTTGGGAGTCTGCCTGCTGATGCAGGGGACACGGGTTCATGCCCCAGTCCGGGAGGATCCCACATGCCGCGGAGCGGCTGGGCCCGTGAGCCATGGCCGCTGAGCCTGCGCGTCCGGAGCCTGTGCTCCGCAACAGGAGAGGCCACAACAGTGAGAGGCCCGCGTACCGCAAAAAAAAAAAAAAAAAAGAAAACGAAAAACAAAGGCTGAATAATAATATTCTATTGTATATATAAACCACATTTTGCTTATCTATTCATTCATCAGTGGACATGTGGGTTGTTTCCATGTTTTAGCTATTGTAAATACTGCTGTTATGGACATGGGTGTGCAAATATGTCTTAGAGACCCTGCTTTCAGTTCTTTTAGGTATATACCCAGAAGTGGAATTGCTGGATCATATGGTAATTCTCTTCTTAATTTTTTGAGGAATTGCCACATGTTGTCCCCAGAAGCTATATTCTTTTTTTTTTCTTTTAAGTCTTATATCATGTAACTTTTCTTTTTTTTCTTAGAATTTTATTTTTTTATACAACAGGTTCTTATTAGTTATCCATTTTATACACATTAGTGTATATATGTCAATCCCAATCTCCCAATTCATTACATCACCACCACCACCCCACCACCACTTTCCCCCCTTGGTGTCCATACATTTGTTCTCTACATCTATGTCTCTATTTCTGCCCTGCAAACCAGTTCATCTGTACCATTTTTCTAGGTTCCACATATATATGTTAACATATGATATTTGTTTTTCTCTTTCTGACTTACTTCACTCTGTATGACAGTCTCTAGGTCCATCCACGTCTCTACAAATGACCCAATTTCGTTCCTTTTTATGGCTGAGTAATATTCCATTGTATATATGTACCACATCTTCTTTATCCATTCATCTGTCGATGGACATTTAGGTTGCTTCCATGACCTGGCTATTGTAAATAGTACTGCAATGAACATTGGGGTGCATGTGTCCTTTTTTTAAAAAATTGTATGTATGTATGTATTTATTTATTTATGGCTGCGTTGGGTCTTTGTTGCTGTGTGCGGGCTTTCTCTGGTTGCGGTGAGCAGGGTCTACTCTTCATTGTGGCGTGTGGGCTTCTCATTGTGGTGGCTTCTCTTGTTGCAGAGCATGGGCTCTAAGTGCCTGGCCTTCAGGAGTTGTGGCTTGCGGGATCTGGAGTGCAGGCTCAGTAGTTGTGGTGCACGGGCTTAGCTGCTCCGCGGCATGTGGGATCTTCCCAGACCAGGGCTCGAACACATGTCCCCCGTTCCCCAGGGAAGCCCTGATAGTGTCTTTTGATGTACAAATTTTTTAAATTTTAATAAAGTCCAGTTTGTCTATTTTTGTTGTTGTTACCTGTTTCTTTGGTGTCATCCCCAAGAAATCATTGTTAAATCCAGTGTCATGAAGATTTTATCCTTGCTTCTAAGAGTTTTATAGTTTTAGGTCTTACATTTAGGTCTTTGGTACATTTTGAAGTAATTTTTGTAGATGGTGTTAGGTAAGAGTCCAACTTTATTCTTCCCCATTGAAGAGAAATGCAAATCAAAACTACAATCAGGGCTTCCCTGGTGGCACAGTGGTTGAGAGTCTGCCTGCCGATGCAGGGGACACGGGTTCGTGCCGCAGTCCGAGAAGATCCCACATGCCGCAGAGCGGCTGGGCCCGTGAGCCATGGCCGCTGAGCCTGCACGTCCGGAGCTTGTGCTCCGCAACGGGAGAGGCCACAACAGTGAGAGGCCCGCGTACAGCAAAAAAAAACAAACTACAATCAGATATCGCCTCACACCATTGAATGTCCTTTCCCCATTGAATGGTCTGGGCACCCTTGTCAAAAATCATTTGACCACCTATGTGAGGATTTATTTCTGGGTGTTTTACTCTAGTCCATTGGTCTATATGTCTTTATGCCAATACTATGCTGTTTTTTTTAATACTGTTTTGATTAATGAATCTTTACAGTAAGTTTTGAAATTGGGAAGTGTGAATCCTCCAGTTTTGTTCTTTTAAGATTGTTTTGGCTATTCAGGTCCCTATGCCTTTTTTTTTCTTTACTTTTACATATTTTAATTCATTTTCCATATGCCTTTTAGGATGGGTTTGGTTAACACATCCATTTATTGAGTGTGCGTCTGTCTGCGTGTGTGCATGCACGCGCGTGCACACGTTTGCTTGCTTAATCTTTTAAGTTCCAGGCACATTCTGTGTTAATCCATGTTACGATTTCTGCAAGAAGTACTGTTTTCTGTTTTGAACTGTAAGAAGTAGATTGGTAAATTACATTAAATCACTATAGAAGAAGCTAATTTTTACACTTAACATGCAACCCAGTTATGATTCAGAGGCAAGTGAGATTGAATGACTGTCTGTAATGATTATCCAACAGGCAAGCAGCTGACTATGCATTTCTAAATGAGGAGGAACATGTGACTAAAGGAGAATGAGTCAGAACCAAGTATCTTCTAAAGGAATCTGTTAAATAGACTACAGAAATGATTACAACTAAAAGGCAGGGTGCATACTTCCTTTGTGGAATATCTTGTTTTCCTGGGTGCCTGTGGCCATCCCAGTATTATTGCTTATCTTTTGATTCATTGGTGTGATCAACTGTTCATTGTCTCAAAAAAAAATGGCTTCTTTCCCTTGGAGAGAAATCACTGTGTAAAACTTTGGTGGAAGTATTGTGTGTAAGCATTCAGTTTCTATGGTGCTCTGTATGTTTCATAAGTGTATGTACATTGGCTTAACTAATTTTTACTATCAGCTATGAAAGAGGTATTATTTAGCCTTGATTTTACATGTGAGGAATCTGAGGCTTATTAGCAATCTTAAATGATTGGTCTCAAATACACTGTTAGAACCAGGATTTAAATCCAGGTTTTATCTGATTATAAAGTACATTTAGTTTTTACTCTTCCCATGCTGTCTTGGGGTTAAGCATAGTGATAATATTCCTTTCCTTTAAAAAATAATTATGGTTGATTCTCCTAATTTATGGTAGTTATCTTCTATAAAGTCCCTGCAGATGTGGAATTAGTGAACACCGAACAACTTCTTCCACGGAAAATACAGAGTTAGGTTCCTGCAAGCGTCTGGTCACAACACCTCCTCAGCCAGTTAATACATAATCTTTTTTATGTATGTTTCTGTTTAAAGACACCTTGTTTAATATAGATTATCGATTCAACATTAAACAACAAGATGTTGAGCATCTAGGTTATTTGTAACCTTTTGCCATTATTAAAAAACCCTTAAGAGTGAACAGCCTTGTAATCAAATACTCTGTGTACATCTTTGATTAAATTTTAGGATACGTTCATAGGCATGACATTGCTGGGTCAAAGGAAATTTCACACTTTAAAAAACTTCTTTATTTTTATATTGGAGCATAGTTGATTAACAATGTTGTGTTAGTTTCAGGTGTACAGCAAAGTGATTCAGTTTTACATATACGTGTATCTATTCTTTTTCAAATTCTTTTCCCGTTTAGGTTATTACAGAATATTGAGCAGAGTTCCCTGTGCTATACACTAGGTCCTTGCTGGTTATCTGTAGTAGATATAGTAGTGTGTACATGTCAATCCCAAACTCCCAATCTATCCCTCCCCACCACGCTTCTCCCCTGGTAACCATAAGTTTGTTCTCTAAAGCTGTGAGTCTGTGAGTCTGTTTTGCAAATAAGTTCATTTGTATCACTTTTTTTTTAGATTCTGCATATATAAGTGATATCATATGATATTTGTCTTTCTCTGTCTGACTTCACTTAGTATGATAATCTCCAGGTCCATCCATGTTGCTGCAAATGGCATTATTTCATTCTTTTCAATGGCTGAGTAATATTACATTGTATATATTGTACCACGTCTTCTTTATCCATTCATCCGTTGATGGACCTTTAGGTTGTTTCCATGTCTTGGCTATTGTAAACAGTGCTACAATGAACATTGGGGTACATGTATCCTTTTGAACCCTGTTTTTCTCCGGATATATGTCCAGGAGTGGGATTGCTGGATCATATGGTAGCTCTGTTTTTAGTTTTTTAAGGAACCTCCATACTGTTCTCCACAGTGCCTGTACCAATGTACCCTTTTCTCCACACCCTCTCCAGCATTTATTGTTTGTAGACACTTTTTAATGATGGCCATTCTGACTGGTGTGAGGCGATATCTGATTGTAATTTTGATTTGCATTTCTCTAATAATAAGCAATTTTGAGCATCTTTTCATGTGTCTCTTGGCCATCTGTATGTCTTCTTTGGAGAAATGTCTATTTAGGTCTTCTGCCCATTTTTTTATTGGGTTGTTTGTTGTTTTTGATATCGAGCCCCACGAGCTGTTTGTAAGAGGAAAATTCACACTGTTGCCAAAAAATGCCTTCCCGGAATTGTTAGCCAGTTCACGCTCCCTCTGACAATGTGGTAGAACCTGATATCTCTTCTCATACACATTATTAAGATTTTTAATTTAAAAATTTTTTTTAAAAATATTTATGTATGTACGTTACGCCGGGTCTTAGTTGCGGCACATGGGAGCTTCGTCGCGGCATGCGGACGCTTAGTTGCCACAAGCACGCAGGATCTAGTTTCCTGACCAGGGATCAAACCTGGGCCCCCTGCATTGGGAGCGCAGAGTCTTACCCAGTCAACCACCAGGGAAGTTCCTAATTTAAAAAATTTTTACCTTTAGTTTAGAAATAGTTACCTTGTTTTATTTTAATACTTTAGCCATTTTATTTTTTTTCAAACTTTTTTTTTTAATGGTAGTCAGTTTTCCCATCTCCACTGGTTAAGTAAAATACCCTTTTACCATTGATTTGAAATGTTACCCTTTTCATTTATTAAGTACTTGTATATGTGGTTTTGTTTTTTAATTTTTTTGTTTATTCCATCAAGTTGTTTCTGGCTGCCACAGCACTACTGCATATGTACTGCTTGCATTGTCACAGGTCTTAATAGCTGAAAGAGCAGAAAAATATTTTCTTTTATTCTCTTGGATAGTCTGATTCTTTTGTATGAGTTATAGACTTACTTTGTAAATTCCAGAAAACGTTATTTTGAGATTTTACTGGAATTTCCTTAAAATAAGGATTACTTTGGGCTAAATTGGCATTTGTAGTCTTACCATTAGAGAACATAACATCTCACTAGTTTTTCAAGTCTCTTTCTGTGTTTCAAAAATTAGGTATTTTCTTCTTATAGAGCCTACCTGTTTCGTATTAAATTTATTCTTAGTAGATACTTTTAATGCTATTTTTTAAAATATAAATTTATTTATTTATTAATTTTTGGCTGCGTTGGGTCTTCTTGCTGCGTGCAGTTTTTCTCTAGTTGCGGCAAGCAGGGGCTACTCTTCATTACGATGTGCAGGCTTCTCATCGTGGTGGCTTCTCTTGTTGCGGAGCACGGGCTCTAGGTGCGCGGGCTTCAGTAGCTGTGGCACACAGGCCCAGTAGTTGTGGCTTGCGGGCTCTAGAGCATAGGCTCAGTAGTTGTGGCGCACAGGCTTAGTTGCTCCGCGGCATGTGGGATCTTCCTGGACCAGGGCTCGAACCCGTGTCCCCTGCATTAGCAGGCGGATTCTTAACCACTGCGCCACCAGGGAAATCCCAATGCTATTTTAAAATAAGGTTTGTTTTTTTAATTTTTCATTTTATTTTCTAAGTAGTTACTGTTGTAATACAGGAAAGTTGTTGGTTTTTTTTTTTTTTATATAACCAGCCACTTTATTGAACTCATTAATTCACTTGGTTTTTCAGTTGAATATTTTAGATTTTTCAGGTAGATAATCTTCAGATATTATATCCTGGTCATGTTTATATGCAACTTTGTTAGAACTGTGGTCTTTAAAAAGAGGTTGCAAAGCTGCTGGATCCAGCTCCTTACAATTTTATTACTGTCAATGGAACATTCCATTAACCTTAGGAGTTAAGTGAGTCCTACTTAAATATAATGGGTGAATTCAGTTTTAATTCTTACAGTTCTTTTTGTATGCATTCCGCTCTTATTAAAGAGTTTAACTGGTGTTGGAATCTTTTTTGGGGTGGTGGGATACAATTTTTTAAAAAATCATCATGTATTCCCCTCTGCCCTTATGATAATACCACGTACAAAATGACAGGTAATATACATCTGTTGAGTAGGTGAATCCTTTCAAATTGAAATTATAGGAAAGCTACAAGAAAAACATTTCTAAATTCCAGGTGTATTTCTGTTCTTCTATTAATCATTATTCAGGTTTGTCCTGAGGGCCTAAGGGGTACTGATCATTTCCTCTACTGTTTTCCCTAATATCTAAGTTTATTGGCTAGAGTCACAATTATTTGAGCTCTGATAGTTTACTATAAGGAAATGAAATATTCTTTCCAATTGAAATGGGTTTTTTGAGGGTGAGGTATCTGCTTCTTGCTTTTATCAATAGCTTTGACACTTGGTTTCTGTGTATCTTGATGTTATGGCTCAGTACCAGTGTGCATGGGAGTCTTTGCAAATTTACAATTATTCTGTTTTAATTATCTTGAAATTATCTTCTTCAGAGCCACTCACTAAAGGGAACTCTTTCTGCTATCCCTTTGTACGCTCAATTTCTATTCTCAGTCCAGCTACCTAGGAGCTAGAAACACTGAACATCCATTATAGTATTGTAGAAGAAAGGGCAATTGAAAATGCCACTGTTTATTCCAAATTTATATCCTCTCAGAATAAGAGACTCCAGACTCAGAGATAGAACTATTTTGTACAGGTTGATAAATAGGAAACTAACTAAGTTCTCTCTTATCCTTCCTCTGGCACATTTCAAAACCCAGGGTAACTAATGTTTAGCTGCTTAAGCAGTTTGGTCCCTTTACTAAATGAAGGGTATTTATCATCTCTCAAGCTTGGTGATACAAAGACCTTGGTGTCTATGAGGGGAAAGGGAAGAATTGCATTTTTACTGTCATAGTTGAATCCTTTTCCCCTTGTACACCCTTTTGAGAATTTGGTGAAAGCATTGGACTTGCTTAGAAAAATGCACATGGACACGAACATACATTTTTACACAGAATTTTGGGAGGTTTCTGGTCTTCTTGAAACTTATCCATAAACCCAAACTCATGTGGGTTTTCTGAACTCCAGACTAAGAACTCCTGCCTTATATAAGAACATTGCTAAAAGTTATGAGTGACCTAAGATACTGTAACGTAATACTTCAAAATCTTATGCAGCCAACAAAGGGGAAACTTTTACTTGGGGGCCTTTAACTTAACCTTTAGCCACTAGGCTCTTTGCATGTTTTCCTGTTTCTTCACTGGCAGTTCATAGGCTGCTCTGCTGGATTATTCTCTTCTGAGAGAATACATCTGAAAGTTGAATTTCCTTAGGGTTCTTCATGGGTCCCCCTCTTTTCTCCTTCTACTTACTGCTTGAGTAATCTCTTCCTTTCCCCTGGATTTAAATAAATACCACTGTGTTGTTGATGGCTGCCAGGTTTGTATCATCAGCCCATACCTCTTCACAGAGTGCTAGAATCCTATATGCAACTGCCTGCTCAAAAATCTCCATATACATATCTTGTAGATGTCACCTATGTAACAGATAAAACTTATTGCAAATATTTTTTATAATAGCTCTATTGAGATAAAATTCATAGACCATAAAATTCATCCTTCACTAAATTAACTAAAAATCCAGGGATTTTTAGTATATTCACAGAATTGTGCAGCTGTCACCACTCTGTCATTCCAAAACATTTTCATCACCCTAAAAAGAAATCCTGTACTTATTAACAGTCACTCCTCATTCCCCCCTCCCCCCAGCCCCTGGGAACCACTGATATCCTTTCTGTCTCTATATTTACCTATTCTGGATGTTTCATATAAATGGAATCATAAAGTATGTGGCCTTTTTCTGGTTTCTTTCACTTAGCATAATGTTTTCAAGATTCATCCATGTTGTAGCGTGTATCACTACTTTATTCCTTTTTATGGCTGAATGGTATCCCATTATATGGATAATGCCACAGTTGGTGCGTACATGTTTTTGCTGAAGCTCTGCTGCTACAGTGATGTGGAATTTAAAGCTACAAATGTGAAAGAAAAGTGATTGTGTAATTTGGATTGAAATAACATCACAAATGCTGATACTTAGAGATTGAGCTGATTAAAAAATTGTGCAATACTTTTACCTTATTTCCAAAAGAACACAAAATGTAAGGCTGCAGTCACTTTTAACTTTCTGTGAAGTCTTAAACACATCCTCTAATATTTTACTTTTGGAAAGATAAGCAAGCTGTTTTGTTATTTTTGTGTGTGATTAGCTGAATATTACCCATTTTAAAGGCTTTATAGAATTCATTTTATATAAAACATTTAATTGTTCTAGGACAGTGGGTTTAAACCCTAGGTCATATTCTAATACATTTTCTTTTCACAGTATGAAATAAACCATCATTATTTTCAGTGAAAAATGTCTGAATGTTTAAATGACATTATTAAATTACATTACAAAATGCCAAAGTAAGAGAGTTTTTCTTTGTACTTCAAGGTTTGGTATTCATGAATGTACGAAAGTGCCAAGCGTTTACTTTGAAGGTCTACACATAAAACTGTATTTATTTAAATGTGAACAATCTAAGTAAATCACAGGATCATCTAAATATTTTAAATTACAGTTCCAGGCACTAGCCTTGATTATGAATGGTAGCCATTTTCTGAACCCATTTAGGAATTTTCCAAAGCAGATCAGTGGTTTTCTTAGTCATGAGAAAACTTTTATAAAGAAGTGATAAATCAGCTGTTTACGAGCTTGGTAATTTCGTAAGGAAAATATTTTTTGACTATGGAAGGTAATATGAATAAGCTAGATTATGGAATCTTTGAATCTAAAAGATGTAAGTCATTGATGAAGAATATAGAATCTGATCATGAAGTTGACCTTTCTCTGCTATTAGATGAGGATTATCTCTTTGTTTAGTGTGAGAATTTAAAATAATGAGGTAGATAGATAAGTGAGATGCTGTGCTCCTGATTGTGTAGCACCCACTCCTCTGTTGGAAAGAGTAAGTGGGAATCTTGATTAGTAGATGTGGTAAGTCAAGTTATATTAATAGGCAATTCAGAGGGTTATTTTAGGTTTAGTGAGGTATCGAATATGAGGTCGTCACAGTTACTTGTTCAACTTAGGTGCATACCAGTGGAGTTTTAAATTCACAGTGTGGAAAGGAATGAGCACTTATCAGAACAGAAGGAAATGTGTGGTTAAACGGTTTCAGCTATAACTGTAGACTGTTTCCCTTGGTCCAAATGGGAGGAGAAATGGAACCTTATGTTTTTGGCTTTTTTTCCAATATCAGTAGAAATTGATTCAGCATGGTTTATTGGGACCCTTAACAGGAAAAACAGTTGTGTTTACTAGTGGAGGGGAATGGCTTAAATATGCACTGAGAAGGCATAAGTCCTCTAGGTTTTTTTTTGTTTGTTTTTTGTTTTTGGTACGCGGGCCTCTCACTGTCGTGGCCTCTCCTGTTGCGGAGCACAGGCTCTGGACGCGCAGGCTTAGCGGCCATGGCTCACGGGCCCAGCCGCTCTGCGGCGTGTGGGATCTTCCCGGACCGGGGCACGAACCCGTGTCCCCTGCATTGGCAGGCGGACTCTCAACCACTGCTCCACCAAGGAAGCCCAGTCCTCTAGGTTTTATTTTACAGGTGTCTCAGTAGTCATTTTTGTTGCATATTTTTAATTACTGACATAATTAATAATTTAATAAGTTATTTTTATTAAACCTCTGTAAAACAAGAATGCCTCATGATTTTTTTTTGTTGAAGAAACTGCTGAATTGAGTAAAGAAAAAGTTGATGCTTCCAGCTTTTTCCTCAAAATGAGAAACTGCCTTACTGAGTATATAATTATAGGTAATAAATAATGCTAATTTTAGCTCACAAAAGCACTGAGATTATCCGAAGAAAATATATTTGATGTAAGCAGATGAAGAACCTTATTTATAAAGATATATTGGATAACTTGGAATTTTGAAAACTCATTGAAGTCCTGCATCCTCTGCATTTAAAAGATCTTGTTAAGGCAGTAAATGATAAAAAAAAAAATCTATGCTGATTTTTATTCAGAAGCCTGTGTTAAATGAGGTAGAGAAGACCTAAAATAACAATGTTGGGGTTTTTTTTTTTTGAAGTACTTATTAGAATAAAATGTTGTTATGATGAGGGAGATTGTAAGAACTAACAAATTTCTCTTTTCTTCTCTTTTATATTTTCTTACTATATCACAGTAAAATACTCACCTCAAGATGATAGCATTAGCACCTTTCCTTTCTTGATGGATCCTTAATTGCTCTTGAGAACAAATATATTTACAGGCAATATGAAAATTAATTTGGTGATCAAAAATGAAAGTGATTTAAATTTGGAAATCATACCTAAAGTGACTTTTGCTCGAGGGTTATATACTTGAAACAGAAGAACTCTCTTATGTTTAGTATGCATAAATAAATGTTGTATCAGTTAAGGTTCTTTGGCTAAAAGTGGTAGAAATCAACTCTGGCTAACTTAAGTAAAAAAAGAAAAAGAAAGAAAAACAGCATTACTTACCAGGAATCTATGATGTAGCTTATAAAATGGAAAGGAAATATGAAGAACCTGACCTTGGGTGGCTCCAGGTATCCAAACAGGGAGAAACAGTGCGTGCTCTTTTCAGGGGCTAGTCAATTCCAGTTGATTTACATCTTTATGTCTTCCTACTCAAGATTCAAAAATTAAAGCGAAGTACCTGATTGTCCTAGCTTCCGCTGCAAAAGAAACAATGTCACTTCAAGTATCACCTTACTACAGTTTTTACAAAATCTGTAAAACTTCCTTTTAAAAATAATCTGGGGCTTTCCTGATGGCGCAGTGGTTGAGAGTCCGCCTGCCGATGCAGGGGACGCGGGTTTGTGCCCCGGTCCGGAAAGATCCCACACGCCGCGGAGCGGCTGGGCCCGTGAGCCATGGCCGCTGAGCCTGCGCGTCCGGAGCCTGTGCTCCGCAACGGGAGAGGCCACGACAGTGAGAGGCCCACGTACTACAAAAAAAAAGTAAAAATAAAAAAATAATAATCTGGAGGGACTTCCCCAGTGATGCATTGGATAAGAATCCTCCTGCCAGTGTAGGGGACACGGGTTCGAGCCCTGGTCCAGGGAGATCCCACATGCCGCGGAGCAACTAAGCTCGTGCACCACAACTACTGAGCCTGTGCTCTAGAGCCCGCAGCCACAACTACTGAGCCCGCGTGCCACAACTACTAGAGCCCGCGTGCCACAACTACTAAAGCCCACACACCTAGAGCCTGTGCTCAACAACAAGAGAAGCCACCACAACGAGAAGCCCAACTGGACAAAGCCCACACGCAGCAACGAAGACCCAACACAGCCAAAAATGAAAATAAAATTAAATCTTTAAAAAAATAAATAATCTGGAAAAATTGTGACTAGAAATAAAATCCTGGTAAACCAGATTAACTTAATTTATAGAATATGGTCAGAGGCTGTGCTTTGTATACTTTCCTACAATTCTTAATTTTATAATTTATTTTTTTCCCCCCCAAAAAAACAGTTTTCATAAGTAAGTTTATCCTTTGTTTTTTATGTGTCTGATGGCTTATCATTGGTTTTCATCCTTCTCTCTGTGTCTTAGGTATATTTGAAGGCTCCTATGATTCTGAATGGAGTCTGTGTTATCTGGAAAGGTTGGATTGATCTCCAGAGACTGGATGGTATGGGCTGCCTGGAGTTTGATGAGGAGCGAGCCCAGGTAGGGTGACTTCAGGCTTTACTGACTGTGGTCCCTTTATTTACCCCTAATCTTGCCTTTGTCTGGAGATCTATTTTACCCAGTCTTTAAGAGTAAGTATACAGTGCTGCCCTGGGAGCCTCAGCTGGTCCCGGCCTTGCAGCTTGCGGGGGAGGCTGCCCGGAGGAGGCGGCGACAGTGGTGGCGGTGGTGTGTCCCTGGGCCCCTGGACCGCAGCTTCTTTACTGCCAAGCCTATCCGTCTGTTCATCCATCCGTGGGGGTCCACAATGGCCACCTTCAGCCGCCAGGAATTTTTCCAGCAGCTCCTACAGGGCTGTCTCCTGCCTACTGCCCAGCAGGGCCTTGACCAGATCTGGCTGCTCCTTGCCATCTGCCTCGCCTGCCGCCTCCTCGGGAGGCTTGGGTTGCCATCCTACCTGAAGCATGCAAGCACCGTGGCAGGTGGGTTCTTCAGCCTCTACCACTTCTTCCAGCTGCACATGGTTTGGGTCATGCTGCTCTGCCTTCTGTGCTACCTCGTGCTGTTCCTCTGCCGACGTTCCTCCCATCGTGGCGTCTTCCTCTCCGTCACCATCTTCATCTACCTACTTATGGGTGAGATGCACATGGTGGACACTGTGACATGGCACAAGATGCGAGGGGCCCAGATGATTGTGGCCATGAAGGCAGTGTCTCTGGGCTTCGATCTGGACCGGGGCGAGGTGGGTGTGGTGCCCTCGCCCGTGGAGTTCATGGGCTACCTCTACTTTGTGGGCACCATCGTCTTTGGGCCCTGGATATCCTTCCACAGCTACCTACAGGCTGTCCAAGGCCTCCCGCTGAGCCGCCAGTGGCTGCAGAAGGTGGCCCAGAGCCTGGTGCTGGCCCTGCTGTGCCTTGTGCTGTCCACCTGTGTGGGCCCCTACCTCTTCCCCTACTTCATTCCCCTTGATGGTGACCACCTCCTTCACAAGTGGCTGCGAGCCTACGAGAGTGCTGTCTCCTTCCACTTCAGCAACTATTTTGTGGGCTTTCTATCTGAGGCCACAGCCACATTGGCGGGGGCTGGCTTCACCGAGGAGAAGGGTCACCTGGAATGGGACCTGACGGTCTCTAAGCCACTGAATGTGGAGCTGCCCCGGTCCATGGTGGAAGTTGTCACAAGCTGGAACCTGCCCATGTCTTGTTGGCTAAATAACTATGTTTTCAAGAATGCTCTCCACCTCGGGACCTTTTCAGCCGTGCTGGTCACCTATGCAACCAGTGCCCTCCTGCACGGCTTTAGCTTCCACCTGGCTGCGGTGCTGCTGTCCCTGGCATTTATCACTTATGTGGAGCACATCCTCCGAAAGCGCCTGGCTCGGATCCTCAGTGCCTGTGTCTTGTCGAAAAGGTGCCCACCAGACTGTTCACACCAGCATCGTTTGGGCTTGGGGGTGCGAGCCTTAAATCTGCTCTTTGGGGCCCTGGCCATCTTCCACCTGACCTACCTGGGCTCCCTGTTTGACGTTGATGTGGACGATACCACAGAGGAGCAGGGCTACAGCATGGCATACACTGTCCACAAGTGGTCAGAGCTCAGCTGGGCCAGTCACTGGGTCACTTTTGGATGCTGGATCTTCTACCATCTCATAGGCTGAGGCACGTCTGTGGACCCTCACAGCTCCCTCAAGAACCCTCCCCTGGGTGCCAGCTCTGATGGGGGATGAGGGAAGGCCCTTTCTCTAATTTTTTTTTTTTTTCCTGCGGTACGCGGGCCTCTCACTGTTGTGGCCTCTCCCATTGCGGAGCACAGGCTCCAGACGCGCAGGCTCAGCAGCCATGGCTCATGGGCCCAGCCGCTCCGCGGCATGTGGGATCTTCCCGGACCGGGGCACGAACCCGTTTCCCCTGCATCGGTAGGCGGACTCTCAACCAGTGCGCCACCAGGGAAGCCCTAATTTTTGACCCTCTTTTTTGACCCTCTCTCCATTCTTGACCCCCCCGCCCAGTACACACACACACACACTCTCTTCCATCCATGGGCCTCCCCGCCTTCCTTGTCTCTTTTTATATACAGTTTGTTGTTATCAACTACAGCTAGGAAGTATTTTTTAAAAAGAGTAAGTATAGAAAGTCTCATGTTCTCATAATATTGATGAATTCTGAAGAGATTGAGACCCAAATATTGGTCCTGGTTTGGGGAAGGTTTTTCCTTCAGTGGTTCTAAATTGCACTGGATTACCACTATATGCTTAGTGGGGCACTTCAAAGTGTAGTAGATGGTTCTGTTTAATATTTGTTCTGGATCCATAGCACATTATGGCGGGGGGGGGCCAGTTTAAAATAAAATGTAGGAGCAGCACTTTTGAAATGGCTGAGTGAGGAGCTTGGCAGATTCTCTCTCCAAAAAGCAGTGATTAAACTTAACAAAATTGTAAACAAACAAACAAAAACCCATTTAAGGTCTCTGGAAATTAACCAAAGGATATATATTGAGAGGCATTTATTCAAACAAAGCTAGTGAATTTCAGTAAGAACAGTGAGAGTCTGGCATTTTTGTCGGGAGCTGCTCCCATCTCCCTTAGCTCTGTGGTTCCTCAAGTCCTACCCTGGGCAGGGTAGAGCCATGAGGACTGGCAGCTCTGCTGTCCTCTCAGAGGGAGCTGACTTTATTTAGAATAGCACTTGGAAAAATACATATCCAGGGCTGTTATTGAAAACAATAGCAGTCTCTGTGGCAAACAATTGGAGAAAACTAATGTTTCAGGAAGCAACAAAATGGCAGACTAGCCAGAAATTTATCAGGGAAATCTAGGGAAAGAGATAGCTAAAGTAAGCCTTATTGAGATCACACTTAACCTCTCATGGTCCAAAAGGCTATGTACATGTGCAAGGCTACACCTATTCAAGAGAGGACAGAGAGAGCCATTGAAAGCTGCTAGTCCCTGGCTGAATACAGGGTAGACTGATAAACTACCTGCACTTTGAAAGTAAGCCACACACAGATCCCATGGCAAAGGATTAGAAGCCTTCTGACTCAAGGTGTTTAAGCAAAACCTCTGACCAATCATTGGCTGACCACTAGGTTATGCTGACCCAGGGGCAACCCCCTAGAAAGCAAGGCTTAAAAAGAAAAAAAACTAAGCAGTGACATCAGAGGCTGCACACTGCTGGGGAAACAGACTCCACACAACTAGGCAAGTCACTAAGTAGACAAACAGAAAACAGCAACAACAGGCTGGAGGCAGGGGTCAGAATTCAGAGTTGCTACAGTATATTATCTAAAATATCCAGTTTTTAACAGGAAATTATAAGACATGCAAATAAGCACAAAAGTGTGACTGATACTCAGGGGAAAAAGCAGGCAGTAGATACTCTGCCTCAAATGATGGTTCGTAGTGACAAAAGACTTAAAAGCAATTCTTTTTCAGTGTGTTCAAAGAGCTAAAGGAAAATTTCTTCCTTTAAAGAATTGAAGGACAGTTATGACAGTGACTCATGAAAGACAGAATATTAATAAAGAGATCTAAATTTTTAAAAAGAATCAAGTAGAAATTCTAGAATTGAAAAGTACAATAACTGAAATGAAAAATTCACAGACTCAACAGATTTAAGCTGGCAGAAGAATTAGTGAACTTGAACATAGATTAATAGAGATTATCCAGTCTCAAGAACAGAAAGAACAAAGAAAAATGAACAGTATCAGAGATTGTAGGACACCAGCACACAGACCAACATATATGTAATGAAAGTCCCAGGCGATAAGGAGAGAAAGAAAGGGGCAGAAAATATGTTTTAAGAAATAATGGCTGAAAACTTCTAAATTTGATGAAAAATATTCATCTCCATGTCCAAGAAGTTTAACGAACTCCAAGTAGGGTAAGCAGAAAGAAATCCACAACTAGGTGCATCATAGCCAAACTGTTGAAAAACAAAGAGAATCTTAAAAGCAGCAAGAAATAGGCCTCATTACATACAAGGGAGCCACAATAAGATTAAGAGCTGACTTGTCTTTTGAAATTATGGAGGCCAGAAGATAGTGTGATGACATATTCAAAATGCTGAAAGAACATGTCAGAGTATCTGATTATTAGCGGGTGTTAATTTTTTCAGTTGTTTAATATTAATCCTCTTAATAAAGTTAAAATAATGGCAAGAATAAAAAGGAGCTCTCTTTTTGTTATTTCTGTTATTCCCATTTTGCTCACCATATATGGAAATGTAGGAATTTTCTTCTTAAGAGATCAAAAAATTAAACCTTCCTAGTAAAAAATTCAGGTTCAAAGTTAAAATTCTTAAGAAAGAATCTCTGCTACCTTGATTTCCACAGGGATAAGGAATACCTAATTCCTTCAGAAAAATAGTAAATAATTGGCAGTTTAGAAGGCTGTTTCTGTAAGAAGTGATACAGCAGATTGAATTTATGTAAGGGTGAATTTCAGATTGAGTTGACTTCTAAAACTGAAATATTTTATTAAAGTGATAGGTAAAAATTTAAAGTTTAGCCCACAGTATTTTCCATACTGAAAATTTCCCTGCTTTGTTGCCCTGGTCCACAAATAGGGCTTTATCACTTACTTATCAAAGTAAGTACTTTGATAAGTACCATATGTTGTCATAGTAAACTAATATAATAATAGGTCTTACATAATATAAAAATTTTAAAGCAGGGGATACCAACCGTTCAGTCAACAGTCAGCACTTCTCTGGAGCTTTCCCCATCCCCCAGTCTTCTGGAAGATAGTAAATGTAAAGAGGCAATGAAGTATAGAAGTTAGGAGTAGGCGCTTCATGGTCATGTAATTGTGATTCCTGGCCCCACCACTTACCAGCTATTGTGGACGGCATGTTTGTGTTCCCCCAAAATTCATATTTTGAACCCCCAACTTCCAATATGACTGTATTTGGAGATAGGACCTTTATGGGGTCTGTTAAGGTTAAATGAGTCCTAAGAGTGGGGCCCTGATATGATAGGATTAGTGTCCTGATAAGACATGCACAAGGGAGCTAAGCTTGCTCAATCTCTCTCTCTGCCATGTGAGAACAAAACTCTCCAATAGATGCTCAGGTACCTGGTAGGCTAAGAGATAAACAGAGGATAGTCACAATTACATTTTTAAAAATTAAATTGTATAAGTATTTCAACTGAAATATTTTCACAGGTATTGTCTTTTTGCCTTTGTTCAGAGTACCTTTGACAAACGTTGGCAAGGATGCGGAACAACAGTTGGTGTGGTGTTTGATTACATAAAGTTGACACAACATTTGGCAATAAATACTAAAACTGCACATGTGTATACCTATGATCCAGCAGTTCTGTCCTGAGGCATGGTATGCAATGGGAATGAATACATATATTCGTCAAAAGATAGGTACTAGGACATTGTAGAGGCATTATTGGTTAATAGCCAGAAACTATAAACTGCCCAAATGCCCACTAACAGTCAAATGGATAAATTGCATGTTCATACAGAGAAATACAATGAAAATGAAAAACTACAACTAGCGTACCAATATGGGTGAATTTCACAAATACATTGAGTGTATTAGAAAAGCACATGCTATATGAATACATTTATATAAAAGTACAAAAATAGGTAAAACTAATAATACATGTTGTTAAAAGGAAGGATAGTGGTTTATCCTTGGGAGAGGAGGGTAGTTCCTGGAATGGAGGAGAAGACGACCTCTGAGATGCTGGTGCTGTTCTGTCTCTTCATATGGCTTTTAGTTACATGGAAAGTTCAGTTTCTGAAGATTCATCAAGGTATCTTTTAGGACAGTGCTGTCCAGTAGAATTCAAATGTGAGCCACATTATGTAAATTAAAATTTTTTAAAAGCCACATTTTAAAAAGGTTTGAAAATTATTAATTTTTATATTTTATTTATCCCAGTATATCCAAAATATTATCATTTGAACATAAAATCAATATAAATATTTATTGGGATATTTACCTGTTTTGGTAACAAGTATTTGAAATCCAGTGTGTATTTTCCACTTACAGACTCAAATTAGCAACATTTCAAGTATGCAGTAGTCACACGTGGCTAGTGGCTACAGTATTGGACAACACAGCCTTAAGATATGTGTACTTTTTTGTATGTGTAAATAGTTCAATAAAATGTTTTAAAAGTTTCCCACAAATGAAGATATTTCTGAGTATAATTGTATAAACTCAAAATTGAATCATGTTTGCTGATATACTTTCATTTCTTTATTTTCTGTAATTTGTAGGATAAATTTCAGTGTTGTCTTTATGTTTGATTTTCAATAATTGCAATTCTCTAAAAGCTTGGAAAACTGAAAAATTTGATGCTTCACCATTGAATACTTTAATCAGAGATTTCCAACTAATTTTGAACAAAATATAACTGAGGACTCATTTACAAAAAAAAAAAAGAGATCAATGCCATTTTAGGAACTAGGTTGATTTCATAGAAGTTCTTCAAAGGCTCAAATTTCTAAAATCCAAAGTGCCTGTATAATGTCATGTGAATTTATTTGTATTCAGCATCAGCTTTGTCACAGAAATTTTATAGTTCAGTCACTTTAACTGTGGATACATAAATATATTTGTAATTTATGCAACTCTAATGTCTAAATGATTGGTAGAATACCTCAGTACTTTGGATAAGAATTGTTTGGATAACAATTATGAATTTCATGTGTACCACAACTAATTACTAGTAAATTTCTATTTCATAGTTTTAAAAATTCACTGAGAATGTTATTTCTTATACGGTGTTTAAATGTTTGCTCCACCAACATTTGTATTTGTATTATCAGTTTAAGAACCAATAACTCTATCTTCATTTTTGTACTTTTTAAATTAGCAGTCACAAAAATATGTTTCACCTTCAATATAATGACCTTCCAAAAGTTCTATTTTGATTCTATAATATGATGAGAAAAATTGAACCATATTGGGTTGAACAGATTTTCTATTTGAATTACCTAATGACACTGATGTAAAACTGGTATCCTTTAGCTTTTTGCAGGGTTTTTCTGTCAGCAAAGCCAACATATGAACAGCTTTGCTTTTTGTATGTTGATGAGAATGTGAGTGAAAATTTAGAAGAGTCGTTTGATGTAAATAAAAAGTTATGTTTTACAGAATGGTGTTAAATGTACCGTTTGCAGCTGCACATGTTAAATTGTCGCCTTTGAAGTATATGTTGATGCTTCTTCAGCAGATTTATTTCTTTTGGTTTTCATGCGATCAGAGATATCATTCTGGTCCCCACAGAGAATAGGAAATGTCGTTATTTTGTACAAATTATGCATTCATCATCAGCTTTCTTGGAAATGAATTTGATTCTTAATTTTTCATTAAATATATACTTCTATTTTTTAAATTCATTGCACAGAAAGGTAAGTATTACCAAACTGTAAAATAAATATAATTGTAGATTTAGCAATACAATAAAGACAAAATTAGTGTAGCAAGAATGGTTAAGAATAGTGTATATATATGCTCTATGAGAGCACTGCTAGGTCTTTATTTACCACGTGGGTTTCACAAACACCCAGCCACCTTTTATGATGACCCCACCTGACTACTTTGTGCAGACTGTGGTATAGACCGTGGAGTAACAGGCTAGTATAACAAGTAGCTGGTGGGGACTGGAGTGCTGAAAGCCTCCCACCACCTGAGTCTGGATAAGGTTATTTGTCCCTATCCATTTGAGCACACTTTATGGGTGAGTGTATAGTTTTATCAGTAAGTACCCTTTATGCTGTCCTTGAAAGGGAGGTGTTACTTAAGTTCGCAACAGGAAAGGATCAGGATAACACTGGATCACTGATCATCTTTCAGATTTAACCATTTAAAGTGCAGACTCTGTTCATTGCACATACATTTCACATCTTACTAGAAAAGACCAAGATAGAAGCTGGAATTAGAGAATAGAGAGCTACCAAATCTCTCTTAGCTTATTTTACTTCAAATATTAGTAATAATACTTTTTTAAATTTTAATAAGGTAAAAATCTATGATCATTGCTAGATGCACATGAGTGGCTAATAACTTCCTTAGGGAGTTAGATTACATCTCGTTTTACATGCTCTCATTTCATCTTGTAATCCTTTACTAAGTCACACTGATATATTGATTTTTGTAATTATTTGTTCATTGTCCACCTGCCCTTCTAGACCAGAAACTATAAGGAAAAGCACCATTTGCTCCCACACATTGTATGCATGGCACCCAGCACAGTGACTTGGGCATAATACAGACTCACGGAATATTTGTGGAATAAATGAAAAAGTGAATGAATGCACAGGACAGAAGGGATATCCTGTTAACAGCAGACCTGTCCTGGTTGATATCTAATCAAATAAGAGAAAGTCCTTGGCATTTGGGAACAGTGTTCTTTTGCAGGTGCCTCTGGCTTATGTAGTACATTCTGAGAATACAGTTGCTATTTATAGTAATGTTTAGTCACGTGTAAATTTTACATGTTCACAAATGCTTATAAAATAATAGCATTTATTGAATGTTGTCAGGTAGTGCACTTAAGCATTTTTATATGTTATCTCATTTAATCTTGAGACATAAGTATTACTACTACGTGCATTTTACATGTGAGTTTACTGAGGCTTAGAAAATGAAATACCTTGCCCTGGGTCACAGAGCTAGTAAATGCAACATAAGAATGGAGACTTGATCACACCTTTCACTTTAGTTTAAGTTATAGACCTTGTGTCAGTGAAAATTGCAAGTATCAAACAACCCTACTAACAGAGCCAAGTAAAGGATTTATCACACAGAATAAGATATCAACAGTATGCAGTTCAGGCAATTATATTATCAGGGGCTGTGGCTCTTTTCATTTTCCTGCTGTACTATGCTCAGTGTGTGGCAACATCCCCAGTATTATGTTTGCAAGATGGTTGCTGTATCGCTGGTCATTGCATCGGTTCCCAGGAAGAAGGAAAGGTGACATGTCTCTTAAATGACTTTCTCAGAAGGCCCATTCATTGACTTACACTTCTATATCATTGGCTAGAACATAGTTACCTGGCCACCCCTTGCTGTAATGAAACTAGGACAGTGAATATTGATGACTTTTTTGGCATTGTTTTTGATATTTTAGTTTCTTCAAGTGTGCCATTGAAAATCCTAGTGTTGAGAAGTGCGTGACTGCAAATCACACACTTGAGCATCCTGTGCTGTAGACAACGAGGGAGCTTTAAGTTGGGGAGTATTGTGGTCAGATTGTCCTTTAGAAGGCACGCTCTGATGGCTGTGTTTTGGATTGGGGGATGACAGAATGGAAACAGGAAGAGACTTTGCAGTAATTTGGGTGAAAGATCTTAGGATCCTGAACTAGGAAAATGTAGGAATGAAAAGGAGCCTAAAGATTCAAAAAATAGGAGGTCAGATGGATAGGATTTGGTGGTTGATTGGCTCTATGGAGACGGGGAGAGTGAAGTGTCAAAGGCAGCTCCAGTTCTTGACCAAAATGAGTGAGTAGTGCCACCATCCAGACTAAAGAAGTGTAAAGGGAAAGTTTAAATTGGTTACCTTTTAGACACAAGAAGTTTGAAGTATCTGGGTTTCCTTCAGATCTTTATCCATTAGTTGGGAAAGGATTAGGATAGATTTGTTATATGTTACAGATAAATTTTTGTTGATAATATCCCTTGGAATTTTCTTTTTGTTGTCTAGAAGTTTCTAACATTTGTATAGTCGATTATGTTAATATTCTCTTTTATATTTCTGGCTTTAGTGTCATTCTTAGAGCGCCTGGCCTGTCTTATCCCCACACTGTAGAAGTATTTAATAATTTCTTTTTCCTTATACTTCTATGTTTTAAATATTGACTTGATCAGGATTTTACTTTGGTGAAGAGGATGAGGTAAGGACAGAAAGGAAAGAGCATTTTCAGTTGTTAGAATATGACTGAACACGATTACTATTTCCAAGGTGTTATAATAGAACATGAAAATACTGAAGTTTTCTTTTAGAAGTTGCTCTGAATTTTTTTATGGCTTTGATGTTTTGAGAAATACTCTGCTGTTCATTTCTTTCAAAAAATAAGACACCCCCCAATTTTTTTTATTATAAATCAAAATTAAAGTATCTATTTCATATATTCTTATGACAGCAGGAGGATGCATTAGCACAACAGGCCTTTGAAGAGGCCCGGAGAAGGACACGTGAATTTGAAGATAGAGACAGGTCTCATCGGGAGGAAATGGAGGTGAGAGTTTCACAGCTGCTGGCAGTAACTGGTTAGTACTTTCCCCAAAACTCTCAGGCTCTATTTGTGATGTTTGTGCATAATGATTTTAAATAGTTTAGTAGTTCAATGTCTTTAATTTTTTAAAAGTTGTACTCTGTGACTTTGTGTTTATTAAATGTAATTGCTATAAAGAAAGTCTTAATTTTAAGGTTGTACATGAATTCCTCATTTATTGGTCCTCAAAAAAAAATTTACTATAATAAGGTATATTTTCTATTAATTGATTGATCCAAATATCTTACCTCTTTTTTCTTAATTATCTTTCAGATTATATGTAAAAATTACCTTACGTTATCATAGGATACATATTTTTACAACATTATTAAACTCTCTGGGAGTAACATTATTTCCCACTTTTCTATAAATATTTGTCTTGATTTTGTAACATAATTTTCAGTCATTTGTATAGTCTCTTCACTAGAGGAAAATTTATTTTCAAACTACTCAAAGAATGGAATTAACCTAGACTATTTTTCTTTTAACCTTTTTATGGTAAAGTACACACCAAATCTACATCAAAAAATATGTAGCTTAATTATTAGAAGGCTAATATCACCCTTATAACCATCCAGGTAAAAAAAAATAAAAATGTGACAGTTACCCCAGTAGCCCCCTCCATGTGTACATCTAATTATGACCTTTTCCCTCCCTTCAAAAATAATAATTTTCTCAGTTTTTATAGTAATCACTTCCTTGTGTCTTTTTATAGTTTTATTATCCATGTCTACTTCAGTCTTAAACACTCAAATTTAGTCTTGTCCAGTGTTTAAATTTGATATGACTATCAACGAAATAGAATAATTTCCAGGCATTAAAAAGAGTTCTGGAGATAGGTTGCACAACAGTGTGAATGTGCTTACTTAACACTACTGAACTGTACACTTAAAGGTGGTTAAGATGGTAATTTTTATGTTGGTAGTTTTTCCACGTTAAAAAATTTTTTTAAGTCATTGTTACATAGTAGAGAAAATGTTGTTTTTTCATTCACTAAATTATACATACACTATTTAAATTAATATAAAAGTGTGTGTGTGTGTGTGCGCGCATGCAAAGACAGTGGTTAAGAGCCCAGACTCTAGAGCCAGATGGCAAGATCTGAATCTGGCTCTGGCACTTTATCACCTCTGACAAATTATTTCACCTTTCGGTGCCTGAGTTTCCTCATCTATAAAATAGGGCTAATTGTGCCTATCTCATAGGGTCATTGTAAGGATTAAATGAGTAAATACATGTGAAAGCACTTTTAGAGAATGTGGCACTGACTAGGTGTCAGCTGATACTATTTCATATATATTTATATATATATATATTTTTTTTTTTTCGGTGTGCAGGCCTCTCACTGTTGTGGCCTCTCCCATTGCGGAGCACAGGCTCCGGACACGCAGGCTCAGCAGCCATGTCTCACTGGCCCAGCCACTCCGCGGCATGTGGGATCTTCCCGGACTGGGGCACAAACCCATGTCCCCTGCATCGGCAGGCGGACTCCCAACCACTGTGCCACCAGGGAAGCCCTCCAATCTTCTTAATCATAATTAGCCCTTCTACTTTGTCGTTTCCAGAGCACTTCTCATTTCTATCATTGTTCTTATTGAACAGGATGTTAAAACAATTATAAAGTTGTCTGTACTCTACCGTAGTGTGATCACCAGTGAAGTGGGGCCCCTGATTTTTTGACCTCCACATTACCCACCACAGTGTTTTGTACATTGCATTTAGTTGTCAAATGGAGAGCTTCAAAAAATAGCTCCTACTCTGCCTGTCTGAAAACTAGAGCCTGTACGTTAAAGTAGAATAATACATGTTAATGGTCTCTGGAAAGATTTTTAAATGTTTACAATTTGTTGGTTTATATTAGCTAGGTAATTTATTAAGTAATGAACTCCACCTGTGTTGTGCTAGATTCTGCATTAGGGACTGGGAAATATATAGATGAAAATGCATGGTTTCTGTCCTTGAACATCTATCAGTCTTGAGGGAAAATAGATGTATAAACAGATAATTGCAGTCTGCTTTAGCAGCACCTGTACTTAAAGGGGAACAGTGGCAGTGCAGAGGAAGGAGCACTTGCATCTGCCTCTGCCTGGGGGATTCACAGGAGAATATACTTGCAGGGATTTGAAGGAAGAATGTGAGTTTGCCAGCTACACAAGCTGGGGAAAGCTTTCTGGACAGAAGGAACAGTGTATGCAAAGGAGTGAAGGAAAAAGATCTTGTCATGTCAGAGAACATGATTGGTCAATCTTTCTAGAGCAAGCTAACATGGCTTTAAATGAATATAAGAATTGTTTTATAAAAAGTGCTGTTCAGCTACATTATATTTGAAGAATAACTATTTGCCAATTAATGGAACAATTAGGAGTTTTTTTATATGATTTGCTTTAAATAAAATTATAGATTAGTTGAGGCTAAGAATTGTCTTCTCTAAAATGTTAATTTGATTATTATAAATAATGTTACTTGAAGAAAAACATTTTGGTGTGTGAGTTTATATGTGCATATGTTTGTATTTGTGTATGAACAAAAATATAGTCTGTTGACAGAGGTGTCAGATAATTTGTTGCTCAGATAGATTGTTTCTAGTGAGTTTTATGTCAGTGATTGAGCACATGGGCTTTGTAGTCAGGCGTAGTTGAGATTCCTGGTGCATTAATTGCTAACCTCTCTTAAGTGCGTTTTCTCATAGAAATTGTGAGAATTAAATGGGAAAGTGCTTATAAGGCACTTAGTATGGTGCTTGATATGTGTGTATGCCTTCAGTAAAAAATAGCTCTAAAGTACTTTAACGCTAAAAGCTCTACCACAGTGCTGGTTCAAGTTAATTGAATTATCTGGCTAACAAGAACATTGTTTTAGTTCTCTAAAGTGTATCAGGGCACTTTTCCTGCATTATGACCTACAGCATAGAGAAAATGGTTAGATTTTCATCAATGATTTAAGATCCATAGTCCCTTATGGCAGTAATTTTAAAAGTTCTCATAGAGAGCTGTTATCTGGAAAATTGGGCTGGAATCTGACCCCAGAGCTTGCACTGGCAGTCTCTTAGGGGAGTTTTGGGTATGCATGTCTTTTGGCACTTTGTGCATGTGTATTTTGCTTCTCTTTAAAAAAAAAAATCATGACAGATTCCTAATATCAGCTTATTTCTTGTAGTTTACCTCCTTTTTCCTAAAAGGAGAACATTGGGGGAAAATGTTGCATTTTTTCCCCTGTAATTCAAACATCTATAAGGGGGTCTTACAAAATATAATTGAACATTGTTTTTATTTGTTTGTTTTTAATTTTGTTTTTTAAAAAGTAACAATTTTATAAAAAATGGTTTTCTTACACTCACCTGGGTAAAATTCTTATTACATTTGAAGAAACTGAGACTCTGAGAAAATTAATTGACCTGCTCTCTTTTCAAATAGTTGGTTAATGAAAGGGAGGGTGAAGACTTAAACCATCTTCCTAAGCAGAAGTTCTCCACAAATACAGCCCAGCACTGGGAAAAGAATTTCCACATCACCCATAAAGATGATTAAGTTGAAAAATAAAATATGCCAGAACCAGAAGAAGTTAGTAACCATTTTGCCTGGCAAAGAAAAAACTGAGGAAGAAAAGAATAATAATGGTTCTACTGGGTGGTCCTGATGACTGACTAAAGACAAGGGCCAAGGAGCAGTGGTAACTCTTGGGTGGCAGTAACCCAGTAAGTGGTCCTTGGAGGCTTAAGATCCTGGCAGCACAGAGGCTTACGGATGTCCTACCCCTGTTTGGATAACCTCTGAGGCCTCTAGCCCTGACATGCTAAACTTGTAACAGTGGTGCTCATGAACATTTAATATGTGTATCTGATTAAGGTTACTCACAGTGGGAAGCAGAACTCCAAGTGGTTTTGGTTTTCCCCAGTGTCTTTTAACCTGAAATCAGTTCTAATACTCCTTGAGTGATTACTTTTCATTGTTTATCTTTCATACCTTTTGAATTTTGTATCATGTGCATCTGTTACCTATCAAGAAGAGAAAAATTGTTGCTAGTGTTAACACAGAATGATGAAAACAGAAGATTCTAGAACTTGCTATCTGTTTTCTCTGACATATAGGCAGTTTTTAAAAATGTGAAATCCTGTCTTCGTTTGAAATTTATACAGAACCTTAATGTATAAAATAGCTTAAAGGGGCGCTGCTCTGGGTGAAGCAGGGGTAGGGATTATTCTGGTCCCCCTCTAGAGTCCCTGGAATGTGTTCAGGGAACCCAGTAACTGGCAGAATGTAACTTGAGAACCTTTGAGGTAGTAGATGAGGATGAGGCTTCTAATAAATTGCCCTGGTTTTGAGTCCTAGCTCTACTTGTTGCCATGTGACATTGGGAAAGTTGCTTATCCTCTTGACCCTCATCTGTAAAATGGAGCTAACACCTTACCTCCAAGGGTGCTGCCTGACTCAGTATCTGACATTTAAAATGGAACTCATTGGAAGCTAGTTCCTTCATCCACTCTTTTTATGCACCTTGGCTCAGAGTGGCAATAAAGGCAGGCATATCCTAACTGTAGACTCTGAAAGTCAAAGATATGTTGCCAAGCTATTTTATATCCTGGTGTTTGTTTCTTTCTTTCTTTGTTTTTTAACAATAGAAAAGGATCTTGAACTTTTCTGGCTTCTCTTGGGCTTGGGTAGTGACAAGGAGGGGGTACAAAGAGGGAACTTCCCACATTTGGTGATATTATATTTCTTGATCTGGAGGCTAGTTACATGGGTGTGTTCACTTTCTGAAAATTCATCACTCATATATATGATTTGTACACTCTTCTGTACTTTAATAAAAAGTAGACTTTAAAAAAAATAATAATCACAGACATTTCTTCTGTAAAGTGCCTCCCTGCCCATTGATATCTGTTGCCACATAGAAGTGGCCCAGTGCCTTTTTACCTGAGTATCTTACCATTATTTAAAACTGTTGACCTGTTATCCATGGCAGTCCTTCAGGTTACACATCTCTATAACTGTAATTCCAGTACCTTACTTTGGGATTTTGTGAAGGAAGATTGAGGCTAATAAGGTACAGACTGAGTGCTTTTGTCATAAATAAGTTGGAAAGATACCTCTGTCATCTGTTTTATAGCAACTCATACACACTCTTGGTGTGTCTAGGGACTGCCTTCAGCTTCATTGGCCTCTTAACCTAAAACTGTGGTACAGTACTGTTGGCTCTTAATTCAGCTGCAAGGTGACAGGGTGCTGAAAGAGATTTTCTCTCTGTCATTACCTAGAAAATGCTTTCATTTGGTTGGGTTATAAAAGCGTTAGCAAATAAATTATCTTTAATGTCAGAGAATGGGTAAATAGTTATTGCTTATTCTGCTATAGGCAGTTTTAAAAGTAAAGTTCAGTAAATCATATGAGAATTTTATGTGGAGACTATTTGGAAATAAAAACAAGTGAAAGACTGTGGTTTTTATATTTGTGTTTTGTATGTTTTTGGAGCCTTCGATTCTGTGTGGTCCAAGAAAAAGAATCACAGCCTCTATTTATTTTAAATTCCCACAGACTTCAGTTTTCATATCACTTAACTCTACCAACACTTATTTTTATGTAAGGACAAATGAACATAAATGTCTGTCTCTTCTGGGCCTTCCTGAGGTGTGTTTTAGGTATAGGCAGTAGATGAAAGTGAACCGAGAATATGAACTCAGACTAAGAATGAGAATCGAAAAAAAAAAAGAATGAGAGGGCTTCCCTGGTGGTGCAGTGGTTAAGAATCCGCCTGCCAATGCAGGGGACACGGGTTCGAGCCCTGGTCCGGGAAGATCCCACATGCCGCGGAGCAGCTAAGCCCGTGTGCTACAACTCTTGAGCCCACATGCCACAACTACTGAAGCCTGTGCACCTAGAGCCCTTGCTCTGCAACAAGAGAAGCCACCACAATGAGAAGCCCGCACACCCCAACGAAGAGTAGCCCCTGCTCTCCACAACTAGAGAAAGCCCGTGCGGAGCAATGAAGACCCAACTCAGCTATAAATAAATAAATAAATAAATTTATAAAAAAGAAAATCCTATTAAAATATAAAATTTTAAAACAAAACAAAAAAGAATGAGAATCGGAAGAGGATTAACGAGGACAAGGATTCTAGCTCTGCTGCTCCCATACTAAGAGAAAAACAGGGTCTTGGTTTGGTCTCTATCATAAGAGATGTAGGTTTTATTAAAATTTATTTTGTTTTAACTTTATTTTAGCCTGTAAAAGTTACTCTTATCTGCAGGATGCAGA
Organism: Delphinapterus leucas; assembly: GCF_059928025.1. Lineage (NCBI taxonomy): Eukaryota > Metazoa > Chordata > Mammalia > Artiodactyla > Monodontidae > Delphinapterus > Delphinapterus leucas. Next base: position 41,742,829 of record NC_143148.1, read on the forward strand.
TTTTTTTAACATTTGAGAAGTTCATACAGATAAATTGGGAAGTTAGGAGCAGCTTTGTTGTGATAGCAACAGCATGAATGCTTACTATGTGCCAGGCAGTATATGCTGCAATATTTGTTTTACACTTGATTCTTAAATGCTCTTATAAGATGTATCTCAATTTTGAGGAACTGAGGCTGAAAGAGGATAAGAGGCTTGTATAAGCTCACATTGCTAACTTGGTAGAGCCACCCTAATCCAAGCCTGGAAATGTCAGTTATTTCCACTATCTCTTTTATTTTAAAATGCCACCTTATAGTTAAAGTTTTCCTGAAGTTGTATACTTTGTAAGAACTGTATATATATATATTTTTTTCCTGCGGTACGCGGGCCTCTCCCGCTGCGGAGCATAGGCTCCGGACGTTCAGGCCCAGCGGCCATGGCCCATGGGCCCAGCCGCTCCGCAGCACGTGGGATTCTCCGGACCGGGGCACAAACCTGCGTCCCCTGCATTGGCAGGCGGACTCGCAACCACTGCGCCACCAGGGAAGCCCCCGAACTGTATTTTTTGATGTGCCTGTTAGACCAGCTCTTGCAGTCTACTTATCTGACAGGTGTTTATGATTGTCTGCTCACCTTGTTTTTACATTTTTAATGAGTTTGGAGAAATTGCATTCCTTTCTCTCATATTAGGACTTAAAATTTCTACTTTGTGTCTCTTCCAGCCTTAGTAGTCAGGAGAAATATCAGTGACTTAGGAGGCTGACATTAATGCTAATTGGAAGTTAAAGGTTCGTCTTTTTAGAGTTGTGAGTTTGTGTTCTCACTGCCGCCACCTAACTCTGAAACCTTGGAGGAATCATTTAACATTCTTGGTCTTGGGCCTATCATCTGTAATGTGAGAGTTGAACTAGATCTCTGTAAAGTACTGTGCTGCTCTAAAATTCTGTCATGCCATGTTCTGACTTTTAGCCAAGTGTCAAACATAAAGTGATTTGCACATTATCTGGATATAGTATACACTCAATAAATTGGATCTATTTTTAGTTATTAGGGCATTTTCTCATGAAGAGTTTTCTGCAGTTTGATGATCTTGATAATAAAAGAATGGAAATCAACCAGGTTTTATTCATTTTCATTTGGGTAGCCCTGCTCTTGGCTACTTCTGCACAGCCCAGACCAGTAGGGAAAGCTCCAGTATTCGGTGAATATTCTTTGTCTCTTCATTTCGAACACATCCTATGACTGCCATCTAGAAACTGGATTTGCCATGTTTCTGGGTGATGGTATACTGAAAGAAAGAAAATAGGAGTGACTGGTAGTGAGGGGTCTGTAGTAAAATTTATAGTTTGTTTTTTTTTTTTTTTTTTTTCAGTTCGCGGGCCTCTCACCGCTGCGGCCTCTCCTGCTGCGGAGCACAGGCTCCGGACGCGCAGGCCCAGTGGCCGTGGCCCACGGACCTAGCCGCTCCGCGGCATGTGGGATCCTCCCGGACCGGGGCACGAACCCGTGCCCCCTGCACCGGCAGGCAGACTCCCAACCACTGCGCCACCAGGGAAGCCCAAATTTCTAGATTTTAATACTTATAAATATTAAAAACAGATTTGTATTCTGAACAGGCTCATGGGTGTCTGCTTTATATTAAAACCCTATTCTGAAATAACTTAATAAAAAGTTAAAATCAAGGACCTATGTGGATTGACTGGGGAGAAAGAAACTAGAAATTATGGACTTTATGTTTTTGGAATAACCAAGTTCAGAGAGTTTCTTTGCCATCATCTAGTCTAGTTTGTGACTCACAGAAGTCATTCTAAAACATCCAACCTCCATTAGAAAACTGCTACAGTAGAAAGCACTGCTTCCCAAGGCAGCGCATCCAGTTGTTGAATTCCAGTCCTGTGGAAGCTATTTCATTAACCTAAATGTTTCTGTATTTGTCTCCTTCATATGACAGCCCATACATCTTCCTCTCCAGCATTAAATTTCCTCCCAGTCTCCCAGCTCTCTCATTCTTCCCTCTTCTGCTCTCATTCATACTCTTTCAGACTTCCCTTACTTTTTTTAATCTTTGATTCTCCTTCATAGTGTCTTCGTTTACATCTTCCTCATTCCTTCTTTACAATGTAAATAGAAATGAAAAACACAAGTAAATAGCAAAACAGCTTTTCTTTCCATGCTTTTACCAAAAATATATTTTAAACAAATAAACCCATGGCAACCTCTGCACAGCCCTGACCAGTAGGGAGAACTCCAGCTGCTGATGACTGTTTTTTTGTCACTTATTTGGAGTCATCCCATTATTAAAATAATTTGAAAATTACTCTTATCCCAAGACAAAAGCTGAAATATTCTTTTCACAAAGTATTACTGGTAGGTTAGTAGTAATTTATAAATGTATAATTAGGATTGATTTTTCTCAGTGTGTTTCTTCATTGCTCAGCCCCTTTCTAACCTTCATTGACTGAAACCAGATGCTTATATCACCATCTCTAATTTTGCAGAATTGATCAGTCCTTACATTACATTTAACATTGATTCTGTATGGAACATAAATTGTTTTCCTAATGCATATGCATTCCATAGCTCTTTCAGTCTGCACCCATGCAGCATAACATTAACCTGACTAGTTAAATGAAAGGAATGTGCTAAAATTTAGTCAGCATGCAGTCTGCTAATAAATAGTTAAGATTTGCTAGAGAAATATATCACAGTTTATAAGAAAGACCACGGAAGTTAGTGTTGGGTTTTATATAATTTGTTTGAAAGTTAATAAAGCTGTGTCATTTCTGTCTAAACAACATTAACCATCTTGAGAAATGATGATATAACTGGAGCTTCTGACTAAACATGATTTTACAGTACAGGTGTGACTTGTTAAGCTGTTTCTTTGAAGGTCAAGGATGCTCTTTCTCTAATTGTTTTAGATCTTAACCATTGAAATCAGAACATTTCTATTTCTGGTTAAATTTGTTTCCAAAAACTGACAGATAATGGACAGTCAATTGGTGATAATAATACATAATTCCATTTAGCTAAGGATTGCACAGGTAATTGCAGTTAGTCCCAGTTGCTGGCATATAACAGAGGTGGCTAAAACAAGATCCACATGAAAGATGATGGTGGCTTGGACTAGGGTAAGAGTGGTAGAGTCAGTCAGAAGTGGTCAGATTCAGGACATATTTAAATGTAGAGATGTCAGAATTTGCTGTTGGGTGTGAGAGATGTTAAGGGGTTTTTGCCCTAAATAATAACTGGTAAAATGGAGTAGCCTTTATCTAACATAGGAAAACTATTGCTGAGGGAACTAGGTTCTGTATACAAACAGATGTTTGTGCTTGACTGACGTTTGTAGTCACTAGAAAACACTTATAGAAGAAAGATGCATTGGAATTTGTGAAAGAGACTGAAAGTAAATACTATGTGTGGATCAAAGGGGGGCACTATGTTCTTTTAAAACTTTATATTAGTAGAGAGTGTCATGCACAGTATGTTAGTTCTTAGATGTTCTCTATTAAGTAATTTGCCATCGTTTAAACAAATGTTTATTCTACAGTGAAACTTGAAATCCTCAATGTTTATGATTGTCAAGCCTCTTAGTTGTTAAGTATTGTTGTAAAGATACTTCTGAATATATAAGTGCACCAAAGATTCTAATATACTTCCGTTTTTGCTTTTGAGACAATACTTTATCCATAGTAATTCTGAATTTTATTTCTTGAGATAGAGATTCCTAGTTAAAATTCAGTTGGCAGAGATGGAATTCATTGAGACATGAAATTCAGTATTACATTTTTCAGTCACATAATTTATAGGCCATATACTTCTGTGTGACTCAGTTTCTTTATCTGTAAAATGGATAAACAATAGCACCTATGTTATAGGTAATTGGCAGGGATTAAATTGGTTCGTCCATGGAAATTGCTTAGAACAGTGCCCAGCATATAGTTGGTGCACAATAAATGTCAGCTATTTTTTTTAATTTTTATTTATTCATTTATATATATTTTATTGAAGTATAGTTGATTTTTTTGCTATTATTGGTGTTAAATTTATTTTTTAAATGTCTTAATATAAAATACAACTTGTTTATTGGAAAAAATAACATTTGGTAACTATCAGTTCCCTAATCTGGTATTGGAATTCCTTTGTTAACTTTTTTTTTTTCTGGTTGTCTCACAATAATTTTTTTTATTGGAGTATAATTGCTTTACAATGTTGTGTTAATTTCTGCTGCACAGCAAAGTGAATCAACCATGTGCATACACACATCCCCTCCCTCCTGTACCTCCTTTCCCCCCACCATGCCACCCAACTAGGCCATCACAGAGCACCAAGCTGAGCTCCCTGTGCTATACAGCAGGTTCCCAGCAGCTATCTGTTTTACACCTGGTAGTGTATTTATGTCAAACCTAATCTCCCAATTCATCCCACCCTCCCCTTCCCACCCTGTGTCCACACGTCTGTTCTGTACATCTGCCTCTCTATTCCTGCCCTGCAAATAGGTTCATCTGTACCATTTTTCTAGATTCCACATATATGCATTAATATATGATATTTGTTTTTCTCTTTCTGTCTTGCTTCACTCTGTATGACAGACCCTAGGTCCATCCACATCTCTACAAATGACCCAATTTCATTTCTTTTTATGGCTGAGTAATATTCCATTGTATATATGTACCACATCTTCTTTATCCATTCATCTTTTGGTGGACATTTAGTTTGTTTCCATGTCCTGGCTATTATAAATAGTGCTGCAATGAACATCGGGGTATATGTGTCTTTTTTTTTTTTTTTTTGGCTGTGATGGGTCCTGGTTGCTCACGCGGGCTTTCTCTAGTGTGGTGAGCAAGGGCTACTCTTTGTTGCGGTATGCGGTATGTGGGCTTCTCATTGCAGTGGCTTCTCTTGTTGCGGAGCACAGGCTCTAGGCGTGCGGGCTTCAGTAGTTGTGGCACACAAGCTCAGTAGTTGTGGCCCGCGGGCTCTAGAGCACAGGCTCAGTAGTTGTGGCGCATGGGCTTAGTTGCTACACAGCATGTGGGATCTTCCCAGACCAGGGCTCGAACCCATGTCCCCTGCATGGGCAGGCAGATTCTTAATCACTGCGCCACCAGGGAAGCCCTATATGTGTCTTTTTGAATTATGGTTTTCTCTGGGTATATGCCCAGTAGTGGGATTGCTGGGTCATATGGTAATTCTATTTTTAGCTTTTTAAGGAACCAACATACTGTTCTCCACAGTGGCTGTATCAATTTACATTCCCACAAACAGTGCAAGAGGGTTCCCTTTTCTCTGCAACCTCTCTAGCATTTATTGTTTGTAGATTTTCTGATGATGGCCATTCTGACTGGTGTGAGGTGATACCTCATTGTAGTTTTGATTTGCATTTCTCTAATAATTAGTGCTGGTGAGCATCTTTTCATTGTTTCTTGGCCATCTGTATGTCTTCTTTGCTGAAATGTCTGGTTAGGTCTTCTGCCCATTTTTTGATTGGGTTGTTTGTTTTTTTGATATTGAGATACATGAGCTGTTTATATATTTTGGAGATTAATCCTTTGTTCATTGATTCGTTTGCAAATATTTTCTCCCATTCTGTGGATTGTCTTTTGTCTTGTTTATGGTTTCCTTTGCTGTTCAAAAGCTTTTAAGTTTAATTAGGTCCCATTCACTTATTTTTGTTTTTATTTTCATTACACTAGGCAGTGGGTCATAAAAGATCTTGCTGTGATTTATGTCAAAGGGTGTTTTTTCCTATGTTTTCCTCTAAGAGTTTTAGTGTCTGGCCTAACATTTAGGACTTTAATCCATTTTGAGTTTATTTTTGTGTATGGTGTTAGAGAGTGTTCTAATTTCCTCAAAATACTAGCAAACAGAATCCAACAACACATTAAAAAGATCATACAACATGATCAAGTGGGATTTATCCCAGGGATGCAAGGATTCTTCAGTATTCACAAAACAATCAATGTGATACACCATATTAACAAATTAAAGAATAAAAACCATATGATCATCTCAATAGATGCAGAAAAAGCTTTTGACAAAATTCAACACCTATTTATGATAAAAATTCTCCAGAAAGTGGGCATAGAGGGAACGTACCTCAACATAATACAGGCCATAGATGACAAACCCACAGCAAACATCATTCTCAATGGTGAAAAGCTGAAAGCTTTTCCTCTAAAATCAGGAACAAGACAAGGATATCCACTCTCACCACTGTTATTCAACGTAGTATTGGAAGTCCTAGCCACAGCAATCAGAGAAGAAAAAGAAGTAAAAGGAATACAAATTGGAAAAGAGGAAATAAAACTGTCACTGTTTGCTAATGACATGATACTATACATAGAAAATCCTAAAGATGCCACCAGAAAACTACTAGAACTAATCAATGAATTTGGTAAGGTTGCAGGATACAAAATTAATGCACAGAAATCTCTGGCATTCCTATACACTAATAACAAAAGATCAGAAAGAGAAATTAAGGAAACAATCCCATTTACCATCACAACGAAAGGAATAAAATACCTAGGAATAAACCTACCTGAGGAGGCAAAAGACCTGTACTCAGAAAACTATAAAACACTGATGAAAGAAATCAAAGATGGCATAAACAGGTGGAGAAATATACCATGCTCCTGGATTGGAAGAATCAATATTGTGAAAATGACTATACTACCCAAAGCAATCTACAGGTTCAGTGCAATCCCTATCAAATTACCAATGGCATTTTCCACAGAATTAGAACAAAAAAATTATACAATTTATATGGAAACACAAAAGACCCCAAATAGCCAAAGCAATCTTGAGAAAGAAAAGTGGAGCTGGAGGAATCAGGCTCCCCAGCTTCAGACTATACCACAAAGCTGCAGTAATCAAGACAATATATGGTACTGGCACAAAACCAGAAATATAGATCAATGGTACAGGTAAGAAAGCCCAGAGGTAAACCCACACACCTGTGGCCACCTGTCTATGACAGAGGAGGCAAGAATATACAATGGAGACAAGACAGCCTCTTCAATAAATGGTGCTGGGAAAACCGGACAAGTACATGCAGAAGTATAGTTGATTTACAATGTTGTGTTAATTTCAGGTGTGCAGCACAGTGATTCAGATATATATATAGATAGACAGATAGATATAGATATATATATAGATATATATGTATACTTTTCCCTTATAGGTTATTACAAAATACTGAGTATAGTTCCCTGTGCTATACAGTAGGTTCTTGTTTATCTATTTTATATATAGTAGTGTGTAAAATGTCAGCTAGCATTAAAAGGGAAAATGGGAAAGTTTGCTTCTAAGGTGATTGGATCATGTGTTCAAGTTAAACCCTTTATTCCCAAAGCTATAAATGTAGGTTTGTTGCTCTTTTATCCACAGTACATATTTTGATAATGCTCTTTTGAATATAATGAGATTTTTTATTCTTGGATTTTAAGGAAACTTTAACACAATATTTCATACATAATCTAAATTGTTCTTTTTCTTCTTACATGTGGAGATACTGGCTGAAAATTTTTTTAGTTGCAAACTTTTCTTATGTGCTACTGTAACATTTATTTATTAGCACTTTGATTTTCAAAACATGTTTTAACCCTAAATTATGATTTTGTCATTGCAGGCAAGAAGACAACAAGACCCTAGTCCTGGATCCAGTTTAGGTGGTGGTGATGACCTCAAACTTCGCTAATTAGTGGCACAAAAGATGTGCCCCCCCATCTTTACATATTCATTTCTAGTCGGCAGAAATAATTGACCAGAAACTGTGATAACTGGAGGTACTACGGTCTATTTCTCAACCTTAGGCAGTAACAAGACATCACAACTGCCATGGTTTTGCACTATGATACAATACCTGCATTTCTAATTTTGTATGCATGTAGCCAGTAATTATTTGAAATTTTCTTCTATGCAAGCTTACCTTGTTGACATTATTTTAGTGAGTTGAAACTATCCACTTGTAAAGCTCTTTTTTTCCACCATTTTAATTTAAAAGTTCATGTCATTTTAGAACAGGTCAAGAAATTAAAATTTTTATCAGAGGGTTTTTTTCCCCTAATCAGTTGCTCTATTTTTTTTTTTATTTTAGATGTGTTGGTTATACAGCTTCATTTTAGATAAATGTTCTTGGTTTTTTTGTTTTGTTTCCTTCTGTGTTTTTATAGTCTATGGCATTTTAAAACTGCTGATGGTTTGCATTATTTACAAGTTAAAAACCTAGTAGCATAGAGCTGTCTGCCACACCTTCTAACACAAAGTTTACAGTTGTTAAAGTTGCAGTATCCTTTTAAATGTTGATAATCAGCTCCTTTTCTTTCCTTTTTAAACATAAATTTTAATTGGTATTAACTCTGGTCTGCCCCAGATCTGTTTTAGATTCTGTTCTGTATTCATGAGTTTGTGTGGAGATATTCTCCATATATGATAATATTCTACTGAAATGCCTAAAGAAGTCACAGGCTGGCTTCTGTTTTATTCAGGGATTTTTTTTTTTTTAAAGTCAATCAGAAAAGGGATACTGGAGCTTCTTCATGTATGTAACAGCATATTAAACTGGAGACAGTGATGAATCAGCTACAAAGGTAATGTTGTATTAAAATCATGTTTAAGATAGCTGCTTTTATGTGTATTTTATAATGCATGCTTTTGTAAAAACAATTCTAGGTGATGAAAGATTAGTCTTAGAGAGAAAATGTACATCTGTGCAGAGGATACATTTTCTTCCATTAATTATTCTGGAAAAAAATTCACAGGTTATATATATGGTATTTTCCAAAAGGACTATTAATAGAACCTTTTGAGATGAATTAGTATAAGAATATTTTTAAAATAGGCTCACTATCAAATTGATTGCAACTTTTTTTTTTTTTAATACAAGACTGGAAAAAAGTGCTAAGTCATTTGGTACCTCCTTACAAATATTTTTCATGGTCATTTTTGGTCATAATTAAATGTTACTACATTTCTGAATTTTTGCAAAAATGTATTTTATCAAAATAGAATGGCATTATTTTAAAGAGTTTGAAAAACTGACATGGTCAATTCAGAAAATGAACTGAAGTCTGAATAAGGTCATTGCATTTAAAACATATATGTATACTTGACTGATAAGGGAGGTGTGACTTTCATTGTATATAGGTCTTATAATTCATAAACATATCCTGTATCTCAGAATAAAAATATTTGTTATATATTTGAAGTCATGCATGGTAAAGGAGTGTGTTTAAATTGTTATAAACAATAATGCATCATAAAAGACCATGCTGATCTTGTGTAACTAAGTACTATGAATGAATTTGGTTGGTATTTGGTGTTGTGCAGCTCACATGTTTACACACTCAGTGCCCTAATTTTCCCTGAGGGAATCACCTTTTAAGTGGTCCTTAAAGTGCTGTTTTAAGGTTACTTTATCACAGAGCTCCTTGGTTTTTGACTTCTGCACTTAAATTTTTTCTTTTCTAATAACATGATGATGGCACATTTTTCTCTATTGTTTCTAGCTAAGGGCTTTCAGTCCACCAGTAACTAAGATCAAATGTTACTAAATGTTCATGTTGCCATCCTTCTGTACATACTGTCATTTAGCATTGTGCTGCTTCCATCTGTCTTAATGCTGGCATTAAGATCATGAGCCCTTTTTCTTCCAAAGGTGCAGGCTTTGAAAACTGCTTTTTTTTAAGTTATTGGTACAATTTGATATTTTTCCATAATCTATATTTAAACACAATTACATCATTGCATCATCTTTTCTAAATTCATCCTCATTAAAACTTGCCTTAAGCTACCAGATTGCTTTTGCCACCATTAGCCATATTGTGTGTTTGTATGTTTAATTTACTTTCACAATAAACTTCTGTGTAGTGAACTTCTGGGTTTTGGCTCTTTATTAACATAATCCAACAATTTCTGTTCTGGTGTTCATTATGACATAAAAATTTATTTTGTTTCTGAGCTGTTCTTGCATTCTGCTTTTTAAGCTTAAAATAAAAACCACCACCAACAGCAGTGGCATCTAGTGGTCATTTCTGTTAATTCCAAAGAAAATCTTTAATGTATATAACACAAAGAATACTAATTTCCCAGTGTGTATTATAGTTTTCAAAAAATCTGCCTTGATTTACCCATCCTATGAGGTATGACTATAGAGTAGTGACCTTGGAGGGAAGGAAGAATTCCAAAAATTACACATCCAAATAACTACCATCTTTCAAACTATTCATTTTAGGAATATACACTCAATTTGATTGTGCTGGTGTCATTTCAGACATTCTTAGGACTTTGCTTGGCATTTTCCTACATCAGAAAATTAAGCCTTTTACTCTAGAAGTATGTCCTAAGCTTGATCCATAAGGAAAAATTTACTTATTCACTACCAGACTTATTGCAAATAACAAATACCTTTAAATGCTGAATTGGTACCATGAAGCAAAATTCCAAAGAATAAGATTCATACTCTGAGGGTTAATTTCAAAAATTATTTGACCAGTAGCATCATGGTTTCAATAAGTATATCACCTCTAGAAACAGGTATTTGGATATGTTAGTTTGGGGCTACCTGGAAAAAGAAATCTCTTACTTGATGTATGCCTCATTTGGCACTGGGGAGCTTTTTCAAGCTATAAGCCATTGTGTGGATTATCCATTGCTACATAATACATTGCCCCCAAATTTAGCAGCCTAAAACAGTAAACATCATCCCACAGTTTCTGTGGGTCAGAAATCTGGAAGAAGCTAAGCCCAGTGGTCTGATCCAGGGTCTCTCCTGAAGTTAGAGTCAGATTGTCAACCTGAGCTATCGTCATCTCAAGGCTTACTTGTGGCTGAAGGATCCCCTTCCAAGCCCACTCATGTGGCCATTGACTGGCCTCAGTTTCTCACAGGCCATTGGGTGTAAGCCCTTGATTCCTAGGTGCTGGGGATGAAGAAGTCCTTCCTTGGCACGTGGGTGTCTCCATAGGGCAGCTCATGACTTGGCAGCTGGCTTTCCCAGAGCAAGTGATCCAAGGAAGAGTGCATGCCTAAGATGAAAGCCACATCTTTTTTTTTTTTTTTTTTTTGGCTGCGTTGGGTCTTTGTTGCTGCATGCGGACTTCCTCTAGTTGTGACGAGCGGGGCTTCTCCGTTGTGGTGCGCGGGCTTCTCATTGCAGTAGCTTCTCTTGTTTCGGAACTCGGGCTCTAGGCGCACTGGCTTCAGTAGTTGCGGCACGTGGACTCAGTAGTTGTGGCTCGCAGGCTCTAGAGTGCAGACTCAGTAGTCATGGCACATGGGCTTAGTTGCTCCGTGGCATGTGGGATCTTCCTGGACCAGGGCTCTAACCCGTGTCCCCTGCATTGGCAGGCGGATTCCTAACCACTGCGCCACCAGGGAAGTCCAAAGCCACATCTTAATAACCTAATCTTGGGCTGCCATATTTCATTATGTTAGAAGTGAGTTGCTGGGTTAGGCCCACAGTGAAAGGGAGGAGTTATTAAGCTTCATCTTGAAGGGGGAGGTGTCAAAGAGTTTATGGACATATTTTTAAAACCACCACAGCCATTTTGCCATATTTATATATGTAACTGAGTACTTATAAGACAACACTGGAGGACTTCCCTGGCAGTGCATTTGTTAGGACTCAGCGCTTCCAATGCAGGGGGTGCGGGTTCGATCCCTGATCAGGGATCTAAGATCCCACAGGCTGTGTGGCACAGCCAAAAAAAAAAACAACAACATTGGCGTTTTGATCTCCCAAACATTCTTTAAAGGTAAGATTTCAGTCACTTGCAGGCATATTTCAAGGCGTGATTCTCCTGGTAGCATCAATTCCCTTTCCTGCATCACCACCATATATACGGATATGGCATTTCAAAGATGTTCCGAGTCTCGAAAATTATAATTTGTAGAGTAGAATCACGGGTGGAAATGGCGGTTTAGTTCATTTAAATACAAGATAACTCTAAAAGTCACTGTATTAGTCAATTCTCAGCTTTTGGCCAGAATAAGCAACTTAAAGTCATTATTGGCCTTTTTCAGGTTTCAGAAACATTTGAAAATGTGAGAAGATAAGATACAGGGAGAAATTTTTTGTTAGAGAAATCATGTATATCCATGTATGGTAGGTACTAGCCATGTGTGGCTGTCGAGCACTTGAAATGTGGCTAGTAAAACCAAGAAACTGAATTTATGTTTTAATTTAAAAACTGAGGCAGTGTTAAATATTTTTCTGTTAAAACTTTGTTTTGGGAGGACTACATTCCATGTTAGCCTTTGAAAATTTTGTGTCCAGGTTGAGATGCACTGTTAGTGTAAAATACTAAATATCAAAATCTAATACAAAAGAAAAAAAAGATTTAATTTTTAATTTTGCTTACATGTTAAAATATTTTTATATACTGGGTTATATTGGGTTAAATAAAATACATTAAAATTAACTACCTTTTTCCTTTTTAATGTGGCTAGTAGAAAATTTTAAATTGCATGTATTGGCTTACAACAATATTAGGATTGTAAGTGGGCAAAGGACAGATCATACAACTAAAAGGAAAAATGTTAAAAAGAAATATTGAGGCTTACTATCACTGTTTAAAAAAAGAGATTAAAACAAAGTATGATTATTTTACCTCCTAGGATCATTTAGGGGAAAAAATGTATATATCCAGTGCCCTAAAGAGACACTGTCTCTGCCCTCACGGAACCTGCAATCTGGCTCAAAACGTAAACAAAAGCAATATTGTTTAAAGTTGTACTGGAAGTTGTGGCTGTTACGGGGCACATCTAACTTGGTCTGGGTGCTCAAGAAAAGCCTTCCTTGAGACATCTGAGCTGACATCTGAAAGATGGCAGACATTATTACAGCATTGAGAAGATGATGAAAGTATTACAGGTAACATGGCAAGTTTGAGAAACTAGGCGCAGTTGAGTACGACTGGACCATGGAGTGGAGGGGGCGCTGCCGCAGTGAGACAAATCTGAAAGGGTCAACAGGGGCCTGGATGAGGGTCACAAGCAGTGCTGGATGGGCTTTTCCAGCCATGTTAAAGTGTCTGGACAATTCCCTAGGGCAAGCAGGAAGCCACTGAGCGGTTGGGAGTTTGAGGGAATGGGTGGTTGATAAAGCTCGTTTTGGTTGATAGAACAAGACTAGAAGCAGCAAGTCAGTCCCACTGATCATATGGTGACCCAGTAGGGAGATTAAGGGTAGTTTAGTGGTCATGGAAACACTTCAAGCTGGAGAAAAAAGTACAGGAGACATAACTGGCAATTTTCCCCCATTTCTCTTATCTGGATAGGCTGGTTGTGTTGCCTAAAGACCCCCAAATTTTATTGGCTTAAAGACTTATCTCTTATTTGTTAAATACCCATCAGTGATTGACCTAGGCTGACAGAGCCATCACTGGAACATTGCCAGCCATGTGACAGAGCCAAGAAAATAGTGTGATGAAAGGGGCACTGACTTTTAAAACTGTCACCTGAAATTGACACATGAGACTTCTGTTTACATTTCATTGGACCTAGCAAATCACAAGGCCATGCCCAGCTGCATCTGGGCAGAAAACCACAATCCTACCTTTTGCCCAGGAAAGAGAATATTTGTGAATAGCTCCAATGACTATCACAGGCCACCCTTTGAATTATTAAATATTTAATTTTACTCTCTTGCCCTCAACAAAATATATCTACCATGGGAGACAACCTAAAAGTCCCAGCTGATCAGGTATTGAACTAAAATTCTGTGATATGTGGTTATCTGCCCACACAGCCAATATACAGTGGTGAAATAGGGACAGGAAAACTGCAGGAAACACTTCCATTCAGAAAGGGAAGAATCAAGTCATTGGTCTTTTACGAAATGACAGTTATGAAATGTCATTAGGGAGAACATTTGAAGGCCCCCTACTCTGAGAGGGGAGTGTTCTTTGTAAGACTGATTGGGAGAGACTCCCCAATTCATCGCTTTCCATGACCCATGGCCCCATCCCTGGTTTTTTGTTTTTTGTTTTTTACCTTGATAAATACAAGCAATTAGTAATCATGGTACTAAGATTCTGCTTTCCAAGCTCTTCAGCTAGGGCTTCAAACTTGGTACATTTCCTGCCTCCTAAATTACCACATGTGACAGTTTTAACGAAAGGATTAGCATCCTTCCAGCCTCCAGTGTCAGTTCCCCCAGCTACTTTCCTATCTTGACACCACCATCCATCCAGCTACCCAAAGCTGGAAACTTGTGGGGGTTTTTTGTTGTTTTTTTTTTTTGCGGTACGCGGGCCTCTCACCACTGCGGCCTCCCCTGTTGCGGAGCACAGGCGGAGCACAGGCTCTGGACGCGCAGGCCCAGTGGCTATGGCCCACGAGCCCAGCCGCTCTGCGGCATGTGGGATCCTCCCGGACCAGGGCACGAACCCGCGCCCCCTGCATCGGCAGGCGGACCCCCAAACACTGTGCCACCAGGGAAGCCCTGGAAACCTGTGTTTTTATCCCTGACTCTTTTTCTCTGTCATTGTCTACATCCAATCTGTAGATCCTGCCAGTGGATTCCATCAGTTCTCTGTCAGTACTAGATTTTTTTTTTAATTAACAGCTCTGTAGGTTTTTTAAAAAACAATTCATTTAAAAAATTTTTTTATTATTTATTTCTTTTTTTGGCCATGCTGCACGGCATGCAGGATCTTAGTTCCCCAACCAGGGATGAAACCCGTGCCCCTGGCAGTGGAAGTGTGGAGTCTTAACCACTGGACCACCGGGGAAGGCCTACTACTAGATTTTTTTTTTTAATTTTTAGTTACACACAAAGCTTTTACCATAACTCAGACACTCTTACAATTGCAGTCCTCCTAACAAATCTGTGAAGTTATGGTCATTTTACAAATGAGGAAAACTAAGGCATGGAGAAATTAAGTAACTTGCCCAAGGCATAAAACTCTTAAAGGACAGAACTGGGATTCAAATTCCCAGTCCATGTACTTAATCACTCACTATACCCTGACCTGAGGCTGTCCCTGCATATCTGACTTGGACCACCTCGATGACTACCTGTGCTCCCCTGAAGGTCTTAGCAGTTCACCAACATCCAGTTCAATATCTCTGAACATCCGCATCCTCAGTTCGGGGGAACAGCAGTTGCTGACATTCTCCCAAGTGGTCCTACTCCCCTGAGTACACCTCCTGCTTCTGCTCTGTGTATCAGGCTCTGGACTCTGGTCTCCTCCCAGACTACCATCCCAAAGCTGTCACTCCTACCCCTGACAAAAACCTGGATGGATCACACTTATGTCAATGGCTTGGGATAGCACAATGAGCTAATATAACCATTTGTTGTTGACTGACATTGTACACAGAAACCTGTCTGTTATCCCAGTAAGGAGATTCTTAGGGGCATCTCCAACCTTGTTCTTCCTCTTGGGTTTTCCAAACTAAAAATCCTTTTCACTGTTGATGAAAAAATTCATCAGTCGATTCAAGAAAGAAATAGAAAATTTTATTCAAGCCAAATTGAGGATTATAACGTGGGAACTGCCTCTCAGGAAGCCCTGAGAACTCTTCCACCCGTTAGAGGTCAAAGCACAGTTATATAAGTTTTTGAGACAGAGGGCTGTACAATAAATGACATACTATTGACAGTTTACACAATCCAGATCATGCATACCAGGTGAGTAGTGGGTCATGGGTCATCATGGCCCCTTACAAGATTAAGAAGAAAGGTTATCTCAAGGAGTTGTGACCCTTGATGAGATTAAGAAGGAATGTTATCTCCTAAGGAGGTCTGGTTAATGCAGGTGCATAACACACACTAAAGGGGAGGGAGGAGGCCCAAATTTTATGTTTAACTTTTTCTTGTCTTGCCATAAAATATGGATTTTATTTCATCATCACGTTGTTATCCATAGTGTGTGGCTTTCTCTTTCTCCTTCCTCTCTTATACCCTTCTTTGTCCACCGGAAATAAGTCCCTCCAAGTGTTTTTTAAATAGAAGAACCATTCCTAGTCTAGTTGGATTTGAGTTAAATTCAGACATTCCAAATTGACTAAGATTACTCCCCACCAACCTTATGTTTTTCTCCAGGCCAGCTGCCCAACAACACATCTTTAATGCTTGCCACACATTGTAAGAGGTAAATGTCCCCCTGATCACTGGCCTCTGCCTCTTTCCCTGTATTCGGTATTACTGATAATTTTTTGTTTATCTTTCAAGAAATGTTCTCCCTTTTATGGTATGGCCAATGTTCTATTTTATTTATTTATTTTTTTGGCCGCACCATGCGCACAGCATACAGAATCTTAGTTCCCTGACCAGGGATGGAACCCGTGCCCCCTGCAATGGAAGCATGGAGGAGTCTTAACCACTGGACTGCCAGGGAAGCCCTAAGGCCAATGTTTCTTTTATTTCTGATTTTACAGGAAAAAAATGGGTCATACTATACAATTTTGCACCTGGCTTTTTTCTCTTGGAGCTCCTTCCACATCAGCATATAGAAATATACTTCATTTTAAAAAATGGATCCTATTATACATATATATCAGAGTTTAGTTAGCCACTTTCCTACTGGTGGACATCTCAGTGACTTAGTTCTATTATTTTGGCATAGGATTCTGCAAATGGACATCCTTCTCCGTATTTGTCTTTCAATATTTATTTATTTATTTTGGCTGCACTGGGTCTTAGTTGTGGCATACGGGCTCTTAGTTGTGGCATGCAGACTTCTTAGTTGCCACATGCATGTGGGATCTAGTTCCCCAACCAGGGGTCAAACCTGGGCCCCCTCCATCAGGAGCACAAAGTCTTACCCACTGGACCACCAGGTAAGTCCCTCCATGTTTGTCTGTTTTTGAAATTTATTTATTTATTTATTTATTTTTGGCTGCGCTGGGTCTTCTTTGCTGTGTGCTGGCTTTCTCTAGTTGCGCCGAGCGGGGCTACTCTTCATTGCGGTGCGCGGACTTCTCATTGCAGTGGCTTCTCGTCATGGAGCACCAGCTCTAGGTGCGAGGGCTTCAGTAGTTGTGGCTCGTGGGCTCAGTAGTTGTGGCACGTGGGCTCAGTAGTTGTGGCTAACGAGCTCTAGAGCACAGGCTCAGTAGTTGTGGCACACCAGCTTAGTTGCTCCGGGGCATGTGGGATCTTCCTGGACCAGGGATCAAACCCGTGTCCCCTGCATTGGCAGGCAGATTCTTAACCACTGCCAGTAGCAGTGGCCAAGTTTTGATAGAGCCTTCCATGTTACACTCCTATCAAGCCAGTTTAAGAATTTAGCATGTCACTCTCTCCCCTGCTGAAAACCTTTCTCCCGGGGCAATGTAATGCAAAGAATTTGAGTTCTACCGCCTAGGTCCACAAGGCCTTTAGCCAATCTGGGCCTCATTTTTTTTCCTGCCTGTAAAGTGAGATTATAACCAATCTTGCATCTCAGGGTGGTTGTGAGAATCCGGAGGCTGCATTCACCAAGGGTCAGCTCCAGAAGAAGCCTGGTTGTCTTTCAGTTTTAAAGTGTCCCAGGGCACGGGCCAATAGCTCAGGCTGAACAGGCTAAAAGACCCCCTACTCCCGACTTGTAAATGAGGCAACTGAGGCACAAAGAGTACAAGCGGTTTGGTCAAAACCACACAGCGTTGGCGGCAAAGCCGGCTCTGGCGGAGTCGGAGCTGCTGCCCTGGGGGCTGCGCACAGCTGAAGGTACTCAGCCAGGAGGTCGGGCTTAGCTCCTCCCCTCTACCCTAGTCCTCTCCCTCAACTGCCCCCCGCCCCGCCCCTACGCACAAGCTCGAGCCCACTCCTCGGTTGCTCTGAGTTCGACCCGAGCCCCAGGGGCCACAGCGAGAAGGAATCATTCCTGAACAACTAGAGGCAGCTGCGGCCGCTGTCAGTCTCGGCACCAACCGGGAGTGCCAGGGCGCTGGCGCGTCTTGGGCTTTGAGACTCCGTGTCCTCCCTCCCCGCTGGACCTCAGGTGGTGCGCCCTCGGAACTCGCCTTTTGCGCCCAGTGACTGTGAGTGGGCCGTACATGCAGAGACGGCAGACAGGTGCTGTACAGCCATGTCACATGCATGTATTGCGTGGTTCAGACATCCTTGTGTGAAACGTGTGCGGTGTGGTGTGCAGATGTAGAGGTTCACAGAGTACGGCGCTCCTCGTTCCAAGAGCGCCAGCACTCAGGCCTCTCTCTGCCTTCGCCCGGACTGTCGCAGCAGCCTATCCGGAGTTTGCGCCTGAGTGACTCCGCCTTAGCTCCTCCCCCGCGATTGAAATCCCGCCTTCGCCCCGCCTCTGCCACACTTTACGGCCCCGCACGCCACTTTTGCCGCAGACGCTCCTGCTGCCGCCGCTGCTGAAGGCTGCTGCCGGTGAGGTGAGGTGAGGTCAGGTGAGGTGTGGTGTTGGGCCGGTAGCGCTGGCGACCGGGTAGAGGTGGAGAACAGGGCTGCCGCGGGTCGGCGGGGGCGGTGGGTCACCTGCTGCTTTGTTTCTTCAGCTCCGGTCCCGTCCGCACTGCCGCAGGGAGGCCGCCCCGGCGAGCCGAACCAATGCTGGATCTGGAGGTAGTGCCCGAGCGCTCTCTGGGAAATGAGCAATGGGAATTCGCTCTGGGTGAGTATGGGGTCCTCCCTCACGACCCTACTCGCTGATCCTTCCTTCCTTCCTTCCTTTCTGGCCCTTCCCACCTCTGGGCTCTGCTCCTTACTCCCCTGCGCCCGCGTCTCCTCGGCTCTTTGGAGCTCCAGCCACTAGATGCCCGCTCCGACCGCCCCGGCTCGGCAGCGTGCCGCTCTGCCAGGCCCTGACGCCCTTGCATCAGGCCTCGGCGGGGCCCCTCCTGGGGCAGTGCTTCAGTAATAATAACAATAACAATGGCTGACACGCCCCAGACATTGATTCAGGGCCAGGCCCTATTCTCCTCTGCATAATTATCTCAAGTATGCCGCCGGGGTCGCTACTCTTGTTATTTCTATCCCCATTTTACAGACCAAATAACTAAGAAGTGACTGACACCCTTAAACACCGCCACAGTGGTCTGTCTCCCTTTGCTCTTCTGGGCTGTGGGTAGCCTCTAGGAGAAACCCAGGCACTGTTCTCATCGTCAGATGTCGGGTGTCTGGTCAGGGGAGTTAAGGAGAGTTTGTGTGTGTTAAAGGAACTTCTGACTAGCTTCCTTCTCGTTTTTAATGTGGTTGATGTGTGGTGTAATCTAAACCCAGACCTTAGCCGAGAGAGTTAAAGGTTGAATGAAATAGGAGTTCGGGGAAAGTAACATTTAGCTTGTAGAAAATGCAGCTTGGCCATTTTGTGAGTTTTGGCCCATTTTTTCCCTTTCCTCAACGTCACTACCTTTATGTGTACAATCATTTGCATTCGGTAACCCCAGAGGGTGTTTACTTTTATGTTCCAGCACTAGGAAGAGGGGATGGGGAGTGGGTGTCTGTGCTGTTTGTTTGTGCAGGGCTGAACTTTTGTCACACTAATTTGGGCTACTGGACTGAGGCAGCTGCTCCATTGGGCTATAGCTTATCCTTGAATCTGGAAGACTCATGTCTATGGAGATAGGGTAGTTGAGAAACTGCAGAACAGATTTGCTGGTGCTCAGTGTCTCCGTGAACTGAACACAACAATCCTCCTCTGGGTTGTAGGAGCCAGTTTTATTGAGAATTTTCAGTCACCTTCTCTCGTAACATTGCAGCTTCTTGTGAAGCACCAAGAACTTGATTGAGAGGCTAATAATAATATCTTTGCCGCCAGGCCCATTTGTCATGCTGATGCTGTTTGGCTTCTAGTTAGGAAAGAACCTCCCCTAACCACAGCTTATGCTCATACCAAGACTTCACAGGGTGGAGTGAAAACTGTAACTATAGCTTCAAACTGTGCTTAATGGTGTGACCAGGTTGTGGGTCTCTGTAGTGCAGTCTCTGGGTCAAAAGTAGTGATTAGGATATCATTTGAGATTTCAAAAAAATTGGGTGGGAGAGTAAGGCTTCTTCTGTCAACTGTTGCTTTGATACCTTAACCCCTACTCCTAACTTTGCCAGTTTCTAGGAATTAAGGATTTGGGTAGTTCTTTTAGGCTGTCTAAGTAGCAACCACAAACAGTGAAAAGAGCATTTTTGTACATTGGGCCCAGAATTGAACTTTGAGTGAAAGCTTAGTTCCTCGGGGAACTAAGATCCCACAAGCCGCGCAGCATGACCAAAAAAAAAAATTCATATTTTTGAATTGTGTCTGTCTGAGAGATGGTGGTCATTTAACTTCCCCAAGCTTTTTATAAAAAAGTAATTTTTCCCTCTTTCTCAATCTTCTTCCCAGCCCTCAACACATTTAAACTGCACTTGAGGCTGATAGGTAGGGATAGGTCTAGTAAGTGGATCTGTGCTTTAGAATTACATTCTTAGGCTAGACTAAAGTCACCACAACCCTGTAAGGTAACCTCCATTTGCCAGATGAAGAACAGGCTCGGAAAGGCAGAGAGGAGAAAAAGAAGCCTAACGGATTTTCTGCTTCTCACTGCTCTGTCCTTCTGAGTATGGGCTCAGCTTTGTCTCCAGGTTTCTTTTTGGAATCTGTGCAAATGCAGATATATCTAGCCCTTGCCATCATCCACCTGGCACAGTGAGGAGCTGCATCCAGCTTTTTGGCTGCCTTCCTGGCCTTTGTGTACTCTTGGGAGATTAGGGAAATGCCAACAACACAGAGACAGGAAAGCCTAGGCAGAGAGGAATCTCTGAGAGTGCCACCCATGAGTTGACCAATAGTGGAGTAAAGGCAGTGCAAACTTGAAATGTTTTCAATGAGACTTGCAGGATGTATTGGTATGGAGACATATCTCTAAATTTGTTTTTAAATTAATCTTGAAAAAAATTGATAACTAACAAGGACCTACTGTATAGCACAGGGAACTCTTCTCAGTACTCTGTAATGACCTATATGGGAAAAGAATCTAAAAAAGAGTGGACATATGTATATGTATAACTGATTCACTTTGCTGTACAGCAGAAACTAACACAACATTTTATATCAACTATACTCCAATAAAAATTTTTTTAAAAATTAATCTTGAAAATGCCCAAGCAAGGTAGATTTAAAGGGTCACTGGAGAATGGTCTTCTCTGAGATTACCTTGTTCCAGAGAGACTGGGGGCTTACTCTATTGAAGGGTCATTATGTGGACTCTGCTTATAATCATTGAAAATTGAGTAAGAAGTGGTCATAAGCCCAGAAGAGCTTAGTCTAGTGGGAGGGAAGGAGTACAGAAATAGTTCATTTTATTATAATGACGTAGAGGTTGTATAGGGTGCTGTGGAAGGGGAGAAGAGACTTGACCTGACCTGGGAGTTCAGAGAAGGCTTCTTATTAATCTGTAGGAACCAATACCATTCCTGGAGCCAGTGAGCACCAGGAAGGCCCTATCAGAAGTCTACTGCCAGATTTTTCAACTACACTTCCATAGACATAAATCTTCCAGTCAGGTTTTAAAAAAAAAAAAAAAAAAAAGTGGGAAAGATAGACGGTGTGGGGAGCTGCAAGCAACTTGGTATTTTAATTAGAGCGTGATGTACTAGTGGAAGAAGATCAGATCCCCAGATTCCCTATTTGTAGTTAGCTGCCTGGGACACTATCAAAGAGTCTCTGTTCAGTGGAAAAAAGGATGCCTATTAGTAAAGTGTTGTGGGCATGGGTTTAGGAAGAAAGTTTGGAGACTAGATTTGGAGATATGGATAAGGAAGAGGAATCTAGAGGTTTCTGGCTTGAGTGACTGTGTTAGAGATGAGATCCAGAATACAGAGGAGAGGCCAGATTGAAGAGAAGATTAAAAAGTCACTTTTAATCTGTCAACTCTTTATTTGCCTTTTTTTAAAGGTTTATTTATTTATTTAAAATATTTATTTATTTATTTGGCTGCACCAGGTCTTAGTTGTGCCACGTGGGATCTTTAGTTGCGGCATGCGGGATCTAGTTCCCTGGCCAGGGATCAAACCTGGGCCCCCTGCATTGGGAGTGTGGAATCTTAACCACTGGACCGCCAGGGAAGTCCCTATTTGCCTTTTGATATATACAGAAAACAGATTGAGATGTAAGTCAGAAACTAGTTGTTTGGGTGAGTGAGGGATGGGCAGAAGGAAATACTGCCCATCATAGAGACTTGGGAAAGTTGGAGGAACAGCAGGAAAGAGTGGTATTGATGGAGACAGGATGAGACTTCTCAGAGGGAGAGGGTGGTCCTAAGGGCCTACAGGATCTATGTATTGTACCTAATTGCTTTATTTCACTCATTCAGAGCTCGACAGGTACATAGAACCACTTACTGTTGTGTGGTGGGCATGGTGATTGAGTGCTGAGGATACAGTCGTAAGACAGACATTGTCTCTGTCCTCAAGGAGGCATGTAGGGGAGACTCTTACAGATAAATAAATGGAATGGGAGGCTTCATTAGATAAGGCAGTCAGGGAAGTGAAGTGTGAGCCAAGACCTGAAGAGTGGGAAGAACCAGCTATGGGAAGAACATTTCAGCAGAGTTGAGTTAGTGCAAAAGCCTAAGGTGGCCAAGAGCTTGATGTGTGCTAGGAACAAAGGGAGGCTTGGTGAGCAGTGGAAAGAGTAGAGGAGGTGGCCAAGGTCCAGAATATTCAGGGCTGTTAGGTGATGGCATGTTGTTTGGGTTTTATCCCCCTGGATTGTGAAACCACTGGAGGGTTATAAGCAGGCAAATAATGAGTAAGGTGTAGGATGTGTAGACTGACCATATACTCCACACCCTTTGGGGGGTTAGGTAACTCTTAGAGCTAGAATGGTGCTCGGGTTTCTTTGCCATATACATGGTTGGTTCCCTTTAGAGACCTTTTGTAGCCTTCCTTTACCAGCAGCTGTGTGACAACTGGTCGTTGGTGGCTGCTTTGTCTCCTCCAGGTGGGTTACTCCCTGGAAGCCTCAGGACCCAAAGATTCCAAGGCCAGGAATTTGATGTGGTTAGGTGCAAAAGAACCATCCCTCAAGAAACTGGTTTGTGCCATGTGGCCTTCTCTTTCTCAGCACCTGAGGTTATCTGTCTTGCCTACATGGATGTTTGCCCATTCCCTATGGGAGAGACAGCATAGATGCTCCTCCATTTCAGGAATGGCAAAGCTGAATGGTGCATCAACTTGTTCATATTCTCAACAAACATTTAAGTCTCTACTATGTGCCAGGCTCTATGCTATAGAAGGCTGGGAAGTACCTTAAGGTGTGGTTCCCTCCAACTTTCTTCAAACCGTAGAATGGACCATTGAATGGAGGCAGGATTAGATCATTGTTTAAATGTAGATGGGTCACACATTTTTTAACTTTCTAATTCTTTGTGTGTGAGCTCTTTTCTGCACATCTCTCCTGGAATCAGAGGTAAACTGATCTTGAATGTGAGCCACAGTGCTGCCCCAAGGTCATATGGTGGTCCTTCTTCCTTTCTCTTATTACCTAGCCCATAATCCTTCAGTCCCACTAAATAAATGTTTATTCAACAGCCACTGTATGGGTCCCCAGTGCTGGGCATCCAGAGAGTGGTGAATAACACAGACACTGTCCTTGCACTCATGAAACTTTGTTTTTGGATTGTCTCTGTGAGTTTCTTGTTTGAAATATAATGCACTCTGTGAGAACATACTTTTTGCTGTTCCCCATGAGTCCCTGGAATCTTTGAGATGTCATTGGGATCTGGATTTCTTAAACCGGGGGCATATGTAAATTTGTTTAAAATGGCCCACAAGTTAAAAAATCAAGTGTTAAGATTTAGAGGATGTTTGTGGGTTGATAAGTGAGAATCCATTGAAATCCTTCATAAAATAAGTTGATTCTGGTAAATGTGTGATTTTTTTTCACTTTTTAAATGAGCCCTTACAAATCATGTGCTCCTGCAGACTAAAAGAGGAGACAGATATCAGAAGGGAAGAGAGGAAGGACCTGCCTAGGTTATATGTAATCATGGCAGAGTGAGAATCAGAACCTTGGCCTCCAGAGTCATGCAGTCAGTGCATTTCTTACTCTATTCTTTGGTTCCTGCTGACTTGCTTTCTCTAAGCCCTTTGCCTGCTTGGGATCAACATGGAAGTCCCCATTTCCAGGAAGTCTTTTATAGTTACTCCCTCCCCTTATACAATCCACTTATTCCCTTAGTGCTTGCCGTTAACTTTATTCTCTAGCTCTTACTGCTTATTGAACGTTTATTTACTCAATATGTCCATAGACTTTAGTGGCCTCTGCTCCCACCCCAGGCTTTACTACAGGGACTAATGCCAAGTACAGTGATAGATGCCAGTAAATGGATAGCCCAAGTAACCACACAGGTGTCCTTGCTTTATTTCAGGAATGCCTCTGGCTCAGGCAGTAGCCATTCTTCAGAAGCACTGTCGCATCATAAAAAATGTCCAGGTTCTCTACAGTGAACAGGTGAGTGGTGGCTGATTTGTTTACTGAAATAGCATCCCTACTTAGTGAATCACTTCTGGAGGCTGATGCTCTGGGAGATAATGACTGGCAGGAATTCCTAGGTCAATGCATCTGAATGGGAGAGTCTTCAACACTAGTCAGTTACCAAGTACATTTTCTTTGATTCTGAAACTTGTGGTTTTGATAATCTAGTGCTGCCAAGCTTAGACGAGCCGTAATAACCAAACTTGGTTTTTTTTTATTATGTTTGACTTACCTACTGGCTCTTAAAAGGGACTTTTTCAGTGGGTGGTCACCTCAAGGATTGTCTGGTCTTCTAGGGTGCTTGCCTTCCACTTTCATGTTTAGTCTTTTCTGCTTTGTTGATTGCTTTGGTTTGTGTTCAGGATTGTTGCAGTACAGATTTCTAGCTAGCACAGCATCCCAGACTTGAAAAAAAGCAGGTATAGCTCACCCCTTTACTGAGAATGATCTGATATATGGAAATTACAAAACATTGGCTCCAAGTTAATGGACATGTTTTACTTTTTTTTTTTTTTTGGTCTGATTTATGGTAGTCTCTATTAATGTTGTGCCCAGAATTAACCCCTATAGTATAATGTTATATGTACCTACAAGGACCTTTTCAGTTTCCAGAAAGAGTATACTATATTTTAGGTTGGCACTGGAGCAGAACTTTTTGAACATCAGGATTTCTTTTATTAGGTTTTATAAGTAAAGTTAGAAACATTTTTATAGACCTTTAGAAATAAGATTCTTCTTATCTCTAAAAATGCAGTCTCCCTTCTGTTGAACTCACTGGAATCCGTAGTTCTTCTGGACACAGACACTGTGGAGCAACCTTTGTGGTGCCCTATGTGTCATAAACCTCAGGGAATAGTTTTGATCCTACACAGGCTATAAGATGTTCTCAATGCCTTTTCTGAGACCCTTTAAGTACCAAAATGATGATTTTATTTCCATTTGTTTCAATTAGTTTCTGATCCTAAAGCAATTGACAGCTTATTTTTGACATGAAGAATGTTGTGGATTAGAGGTGGGTGAGATTTCTGTGAGGCTTCCCAGTTTGGCTTAGTGTCAGAGTTGAGCCTGTTACCTATACCCAAACATTATATTTCATAGTACTGTACCCCTCTGCCAGCCTAGTGAGGCCCCTGTGAGGGGTCCTTCTGAGACAGGGAATGCTTAATCTCCAAGCAAGTGCTTGGATATCCTTGTGCCTACCACAAAACACAGGACTTGGGCAGAGGTTCGTGGAGCCACAATGCCAAAATGGTTTCTCATTTATTAAGTGAAGGATGGTGACTTCCTCTTTTTTGCACTCAGATCATCCCTAACCTTATTTGACTTTCAGTGTTAGACCATGAGGGACTTACTCAGGACAGGTAGCAGCCATCAAAACAGGTATAATGGGCTTACTTCTTGAGCTTATAGCCACCAGTACATTTAGTTAAATCAGATTTAAGCACCCAAGATTAGATACATTAGAAAGTAGGCTTTAAACTTTCTTAACCAATTATTTTAAATGAAGTATATTTCATATATCACTACCTTGTTGTCTGTCATTCCAGTCTTTGGGTACAAATAGTAGTTTTAACATTAATTAAGCTAATTTCCCCCAGTGTCTTCTAAGCAGCCGGAATCATAGGGTTTTGGGGTTTTTTTCGTTTGTTCTATTTATTTATTTGTTTATTTATTTATTTACTTTTGGCTGCATTGGGTCTTTGTTGCTGCATGCGGGGCTTTTCTCTAGTTGCAGCGAGCAGGGACTACTCTTCATTGCGGTGGCTTCTCTTGTTGCGGAGCACAGGCTCTAGGTGCACGGGCTTCAGTAGTTGTGGCACATAGCCTCACTAGTTGTGGCTCACGGGCTTAATTGTTCCGCGGCATGTGGGATCTTCCCGGGCCAGGGCTCAAAACTGTGTCTCCTGTATTGGCAGGTGGATTCCCAACCACTGCGCCACCAGGGAAGCCCCTGGAATCATAGGTTTTTAAATCCAAACCTTGGTTCAGATCTATGCTTTTCCCCATTTCTTGGTTGTCCGACTGTAGCAAGTTAATAACCCGACTGGTTCTCCTTCTGTAAAGTGGATATGGTTTCCTTATAATAGAATAATCTTTTGATGAGGATCAAGAGGAAATAGTCTCTCAGAGCTCTCATATGGTGCTTCTTAAATGTGGGTCCTGTCCTCTTCTGCCCTCCTTCCCTTCCTTTCCCATTTGTGTCTTTGCTTCCCATCATGTGCAGAAAATCATTTGGCCCCATTAAACATTTCAGAAATATCCTGTCTCTAGCAAATCACACCTTGGAAATTAAATGTGCATATCAAGTAGGTCCCACCTTTCTTACAGGGAAGAGATGTTAACAACTAGCAGAGACAGCTTTACTGAACTGGAAAGTACCTGCTTAAACACCACATAGTACATATGTATTTTGGTTCTGTAGATATAAAGTACTAATAAAACATTAATTGTGAGGATGATTTGCTTGCTTTTGAAAATTGCTTGCTTTTGAAAATTGCTTAGTTATGTCCTGAATTGTAACAATGGCAGGGAAAAAATGATCAGATGTTGGGAGCGTGTAAGAAAATTCAGATACTCCAAGCAAGGATCTTGAAAGATGGCTAAAATCTTGCTTCATCCTGCTTACCACCATGGACTAGCCCTCTCAGAAATAGAACTGTGTATTCTGGGTTGAGAATAAGTGACCTAAGGTCAGGGTTCATTATTCCATTATCGTGCTTGACACCTAATGGTTTTAGACATTCATACAGACCTACTGGAAAATTACAACATTCTTTCTTCTAGTGTTTGCCAGGCATAATGGTGCCACCTGGGCCTGCTGTCTTGTGAAGCTCAGTGGGGTGGAGGGGAGCAGACAATCTGAGCTAATCTCAGAAAGCTCCTTCTAGAGAATTTTTCCAGTAAGGCCCACACCAGCAGTGGCACCTGGCCTTGCAGCCCATATCTCTGTCTCTCACAGGCATACTTTCATTTACTGGGCCTACCTTGAGAAGCTCTATAAAGAAACTTGTCTAAACCCTTTTGACAGCTGTGTGCCAGTTTCAAGAAGGGGCAGGGGTTTGGATGGTGGTGTTTTTTTTCTACTTCTGGGCAGCCTGGTTCAGGCATATGGAGAGTCTTCAGACTTTGAATTGATTGCATTGGCACAGAAGCAGGCAGGTGGGGCAGACTCTAGGAAAGAGTACTGTATGCTGAGTGCTGAGCTTGGTGCTTTCTGATCTACTATCTATGTCCTCATAACAACCCTGGAGGGGAAGGGATGATGGTATTCCCATGAAGAAACTAGAGCTCAGAGAAGTTTAGAGAGTCACTTAAGGTCACCAGCTCACCAAGACTCAAGGCCAGCTCTGTCCACTGATTTGCTGCTGCTCCCCTCCCCCCAGGACTCAGAAGGGGCAAATGTAGAAATATGACTCCTTAGGTATTAGACTTGGGCTTTTCACTTTCTGATACGGGATGGTGCGGGGAGGGAGGGAGGAGTAATAAGAGTGTCATCTCATACATAATCAGATCACAAGGTACTTCTTTGTCCTGGAATCTGGCATAAAACAGTCAAAGAATAAAATGTGTTTTCCTGTGGGTGGCACAGTACAGACAGCCTGGGAGTGAACGGACATAGGTTCAGCTAACATGCATTGACCATTACTTGCTGAGTTTGGATCCTGGCGAGGCCTTTTACAAGGCTTTTATTCCTCATCAACTACTCTGTAGGTTTGACAGCAGTAAACCCATGCTACAAATGTGGACCCGGGACCCTTGAAAGAAAATGGCCTGTATACTCACATAATTTTGGCCTTTTCCCCCAGGTAATAACTCAGAGGCTGGAAGTAGAGGACACTGCGTTCACAAACCAGTTTCTGGCTTCCAAACCTGTCAGCTGTCTACACTTAGATATTCCCTGTACACTGCATTTATGCTATAAGGTTTCAGTGGGTGCTGGTGAGAATACTACATGTTCAGAGTGTGTATTTATTTATTATTTTGGTTTTTTGTAGTCTCCTCTAAGCCATGACCTCATCCTTAACCTGACTCAGGACGGGATCAAACTACTGTTTGATGCTTTCAATCAGAGACTTAAGGTAACTATAAATGACGAGTAAAGTTTCACGTCAGGCTGATTAACGTGTGACGTTGTGGGATGTTTCTGAAACTCATAAGTGGGAGTAGACTTTTGTGTTTTAGAGACAACCACAATATAGGGGACTGAAGCTGTGCCTGTTCCCCTAAAAAGAGAGAAGCTGGAGGTGGATTGGGATGGTTGGAAAGAGGCTGGGAAGGACTCCAGCCCCAGGCTCCAGAGGTGAAGGGGAAAGAGTGTTGAAGATTTGGGAACATGCTGTGGGGAGGGGGCTTTTATGTTGAATAGGAAAATGAGAAGAGCTAAGTATTTGGCATTTATTTTATTTATTTATTTTTGGCTGCGTTGGGTCTTCATTGCTGCACGGGGGCTTTCTCTAGTTGCGGTGAGTGGGAACTCTTCTTCCTTGCGGTGCGTAGACTTCTCATTGTGGTGGCTTCTCTTGTTGCGGAGCACAGGCTCTAGGCACGTGGGCTCAGTAGTTGTGGCGCACGGGCTTAGTTGCTCCGCGGCATGTGGGATCTTCCCAGACCGGGGCATGAACCCGTGTCCCCTGCATTGGCAGGCAGACTCTCAACCACTGCGCCACCAGGGAAGCCCTAGTAAGGTTTTTATATCTTGTTGTTTTGCTTCATTCTTGGGTCAAACAATAAGACTGGGAATATGAAAAATGGAAACTGTTCTTCCTAAAATGCCGAAGCTTGGACCTTAACACCACCAGCACTGAGTTGATTCTTGAGCCCCTTTAAAAGGAAATGTAGGGCTTCCCTGGTGGCGCGGTGGTTGGGGGTCCGCCTGCCAATGTAGGGGGCGCGGGTTCGTGCCCCGGTCCGGGAGGATCCCACATGCCGCAGAGCAGCTGGGCCCGTGAGCCATGGTCGCTGGGCCTGTGCGTCCGGAGCCTGTGCTCCGCAACGGGAGAGGCCACAGCAGTGAAAGGCCCGCATACCGCAAAAAAAAAAGGAAATGTAAACAAACAACTTGCTGGTATGTAGGGTTGTCTTAATTGGCAGTCAAGTTTAGTTTACTAACACCTGTTTCAGTCCACGATGTTTTTAACACACTATTTACAAATGCCTGGACATGAAAGGTTAGTCATGTGACGTCAGACTCATGCCTCAGAGTCATAAGGTTGAATGTGGCTCAGGGCAGTGGCATGCCAGAGCCATCGTCCTGGTTAGGTTATATATAGAGTTGCCTTTCCAAAAGGCTTGGAAGACAACATGGAAAAATGATCTGTACGTGGAATAAGAATTCCTCATTTATGATGGTTTTCCAAAAGGAAAGTTTGATGTGAACATTCTTATCCCCACAACACCCTTGCCTCCTCTTGTAGGCTCAGTCATCCTGTCTTTACTGACCAGAAGTTCCACACTGGCAAAGGGTAGAAGGTGGTCTTCAGTGTGGCTTCATCACAAATTAGGGGAAATTAATCTGTAAACACCTTTACAAAGAGTCATTTGTTTTTAACTTGGTAAATCCACTTTAGGAAACATAACCCAAAAAGATTATGGGGAGGGTAGTAATGCCAGATATTTACAGCAGGGCTTTTCATAGTAATGAAAAGCCAGAAGCAACCTAAATAGACAACAGTGGGGGATAGATAGGCAGCCTACCATAGAGTTACAGCATGGTGAGGACAATGTTATATATTTAGTGAGCACTTAGTACATGTTAGGCACATGGCTGAGTGTTTCCCATGCATTTCCTAATTTAATCTTAACAAGCCTGTAAGTGGTACTTCTTACCAATGAAATAACAGAGGGACAGAGGATAAGTGGTCTAGCTGACACCAAGCTTTTAACCCTATGTTACCAGAGTGCAGTAACTGGCCACTGGGAATAGAAATGGCTGAGGTTTGTTGATGAGTATGGGAAATAGATGTGATAAAAGCTGAAGAAAATAGTGTAAGCATACTACGCAGAAAAGTGAGGAATGGGAAGAGATAGGGTAGAACCTTCTCTCTGCCTTCTGTGGGGTCCCTATGAAGAAAGAGGGGCTGGGGCCCTGCCTGAGCCTCTGGAAACTGAGGAAGTAATCCCTCAGGTGCCTTGGTTGGTACCAAGTCTGACCTCACCCATCTGCCTGCCCCTCCATCCAAGGGCTTCAGAAGCTGCTTCTCCCCGATGCTATGTCCTGCAGTTTCCCCATCCTCTCACTCCCTGTCTATGAGAGAGCATTATGGAATGAGGCTTCACAAGTCACAATCTTTACAGCCACGTGTCTTTTCCTTTCCTATCTTGGGTGCTGCCATGTCTTCTCTTCTAGGGAAATCAAGGTCCTTTCCAGCCCAGAGGGTGGAAAACCATGGACTTCAGATTTCCCCAGCTACTTGTCCCTATGGCCCAGCAAGCTCCGTAGGTCAAAATCTGCTTGTTGATTCTGGCAAGGGACCCAGAGTGCTGACTGTCTTAGAGTCCTTCATGTCACAGGTGCCACACCATAAGTGTTGGTGTGGGCTGTTGGCAGGTGAATGATAGTGTCACAGCAAGAATATCCTGGAGGCCCACAGGGTGAGCGATGGG
Organism: Delphinapterus leucas; assembly: GCF_059928025.1. Lineage (NCBI taxonomy): Eukaryota > Metazoa > Chordata > Mammalia > Artiodactyla > Monodontidae > Delphinapterus > Delphinapterus leucas. The sequence goes on from NC_143148.1 coordinate 41,773,827, forward strand.
CAGCCCTTGGGGGATCGTTAGCCAGCCATAGTAGTAGCACTCAAAGAGGCAGAGTGCTTGCCTCTGCTATACAAGCAGGGATTCTGGCTGAGGGTTGAGGCCTCTGCCAGCATGGGACCCCGGCCTCAGTAAAATGGCATACCAGTTTGGCATAACACACTGCCATGCCCAGGCTTTCTGAAGATAGTGTCATGAATCACAGCTATTCCCCTGCCCTTGCATGACCTCTCTTGGCACCACTTTTCATATTTTTGAGCTTCATATTGCCCTTAGCTATCTTCATACCCAGCTGACTCCCTGACATGTGTTGTATACCTCCTCTGTACAAACTAATCAGCCAGACCTCAAGGGGCTTAACTCAGTGGTACCAGTGAACAGCATATGCTAATAGCGGTACCAGTGAGCAGCATATACTAATAGTGTAGGAAAGGGTAGATTGAAGTGCTACAACAGCCCAGCAGAGGGAGTGATTCTTAGCAGCAGGTAGGATCAGAATAGCTGCACCTTATAGTGAAGAGGTGCCCAATTTGTGGTTCAGTTATGATTCTCAAACAAAGTTAGAGACAAGTCTGACCAAGAATGAACTGCCTGTTATGTCTCTGTTCCTGTGACAATGCCAGATGCTCCTGTACCCAGTGTCCCACAGCCCTTCCCAGGATGAAGCCCTGATTGTCAGGGCAAACAGACATTGAACCAGCTCTGCTTGTGCTTCTTCAATGGGGGCCAAACCTCCCAGCTGTAGGATACCAGATGGTGCTCTAGGCCTCAGCCAGCTATGCTACTGCCTGCCTAGCCCTTGACGCCATTGTCATAAAAGACTTCACAACGCTCATTACTTGGCATTGCTAGTGGCTGAGAGTTCGATACCTTTTCCTTTGTCTCATTTCTGAGTTCTTGACATTTCATCTGAGGCTGAACCTTTTGAAACTTCACAAGGGTCCTGAGGTTCTCCAGGTTTGACCAGATGCTCTTCGTTAGGGATATAGCTGAATATTGTCACACTTGACCTAAGCTAAGGTAATATGACTTGTTTTCTAGTAGGATAGACCTCTCCCTCCATCTTTTTTTGTTTTTGTAAACCACAGTATTTTGAAGCTATTTTTGAAAGGGACTTGATTTGGGTTTTTATAATGCAACAAAGTATATAATAAAAGGAAGGGGGCTCAGTATCACCCTTACAGGTTACAGCCTTCACAAACAGCATGAATTTGTTTCTGTGGAGGGTTTTACTGTCCTGTAGCATGGTATGTACAATCTTTTATGTGACCCAGCACTAGATGATATCTAAAAACCTGATGCAGAACATCCATGGACATCTGTTGAACAATCCACTAGAAAGAGGGGTAGGGTGAGTTTATGCTGTGTGTGTGGTATGGGTTTTTCTTCCAGAGTTAAAAATAAGAACAGGGGCTTCCCTGGTGGGGCAGTGGTTAAGAATCCGCCTGCCAATGCAGGGGACACGGGTTTGAGCCTTGGTCCAGGAAGATCCCACATGCCGCGGAGCAGCTAAGCCTGTGCGCCACAACTACTGAACCTGCACTCTAGAGCCCATGAGCCACAACTACTGAAGCCCGCGCACCTAGACCCCGTGCTCCACAACAACAGAAGCACTGCAATGAGAAGCCCATGTGCCACAACAACTGAAGCCCGCGTGCCTAGAGCCCATGCTCCCAACAAGAGAAGCCACCACAATGAGAAGCCTGTGCGCCACAACCAGAGAAGAGCCCGCATGCAGCAACGAAGACCCAACACAGTCAAAAATAAAATAAATAAATTTATAAAAAAAAAAAAAAACGTAATGTGCAGTGCTTCTGGAGAATTTCAACTAGTGATAATTTTTTTTTCTTCACTACTCTATAAATGTCTTTCTAATTAATCTTTTTCAACTGCAGAGCACTAACAGCTCTTAAATTTTTGTTTTTAGGTGATTGAAGTATATGACTTGACTAAAGTAAAGTTAAAATATTGGTAAGTTTTCTCCTGGTATGTGTCATAGGCTTGGTACACAGGGGCTTTATCTACTACCCATATTAAGTTGGTAAAGGATTCCCATCTGCAGCAGTTCTGGGATTACAGCCTGGTGCCATGATTTCCTCCTGCAGCCTCCAAGTCTATTCAGTTTCCTGAGGAAGAGAAGGAAACCTCATTAAGAACACACTGTGTGTAAAACACTTCACATATGTGACAACTTATTTAATCCCACAACAAAGCAGGACCTCAGCTCAGAGGTCTGTGGCTGTCCCCTGGGTCATAGCTACCCTTCCCTGCACGGCCTCTTTTGGCACCTCTTTATGTGTTCATTACCAACAGAGGTGGGACAAACCAGATACATCTGACTTCAAGGCCTATGCTAAAGAGAATGCCAAAAGGATTACTATTTGGGGGGCCAAAATCTGCTTTTTAGAATGAAAATGGGATGTGTTTGTGCCTGTATGATGCACAAATATTTGAACCTCCATTATGGTAAGGCGCTGTGCTGGCATCTAGAATATTCCGTTCAGTAAGCTTCCTTAACAGGCTTACCTTCTCGAGGGTGTGTAAGGGATCAGTTCCTGGGCTGACTCAAGCAGTGTTTGCCAGCAGAGAAGTGGATAAAGCAAATGCATGATAGCACTGACCCCTGCAGATTCTGATTATCTTTTAGTCTTGTTGGGGCCTTCTGTACCTCAGGGTCTGCACTTGAGACCTGCCCTCTTAAGAGACAGTGGTGGGTAAGAGTGAGGGTTCTAGAGTCAGGCTTCCCTGGGTTGGGGTTATGACTTCTTCATTTTATTACTCTGTGAAATTGGGCAAGTCACTTAACCTCTTTGAGTTTGTTTTCTCATCAGAGAAATGAAACCAATAATCAGGTTGCTGGGTTAGGAAGATGACATGAGATAATACTGGTAAAGCATATAGCACAGTGCCTGGTTAAAAACAGCGGTTCCAGATGCAAGCTATTATATATAGAATAGATAGACAACAAGGTCCTACTGTATAGCATGGGAAACTATTTTCAGCATCCTGTAATAAACCATAATGGAAAGACTATGAAAAAGAATGTATATATAATTGAATCACTTTGCTGTACAGCAGAAATTAACAGAACATTGTAAATCAACTATACTTCAATAAAATAAATATTTTAAAAAGCAGAGGTTTTCCATAAGTGATAATTTTTTTAAAGTATTCTTAACCTTAAACATTTTCCTTAAAATTGTAAATGATTTATCTTCATGCTCATTATCTGAGATCATTCGCCTCTCTTTGCTCCCAAGCCCACCCCCCTCCCAGGTATTTTTCCTTTGCTTGGGATCCATTCCTCCCCATCCACATACCCGTTCACCCAATCCATGAGTGCTGGTTCTTCTGCTTGTTAGGAAAACAAGCTGCCTCGCTTGGCTGTACACTTTTAAGACATTCATCCCTTTTTAAGAAAGCTCCTTTTCAAGCAAACTACTAGTATGCATCCTGGGAAAACACATTAACAGTGTCTATTTCTGAGTACTCTTTATCCAAGTCTAAATGCCATGGGGCTGAGGCCAGATTGATTTCCTTCTGAACTGGCCTGGTGGCCACAATTGTCTTGGGAGGTCCTAGAGGACTAATTCTCTGTATCAACCTCAGGAGAATTGACTATTTATGACCTCATTTATTGTCTCTTATTTAAAAGTTCTATAGTTAAACTTTTATTTTGATACAATAGTAGACTCACTCACCTGTGTTTTAAGAGTAACTCTTCAGCCACCATCTCCAATGATCTGTGAGCCCATCTTGCAAAGCCTGGTATTAAAAAGTATCTCTGTTTTTCAGTGGTGTGCATTTCAATTCTCAAGCCATAGCTCCCACCATTGAGCAGATTGACCAGTCTTTTGGTGCGACCCATCCTGGAGGTAAGCCAAGTCCATTTGATTCCTCTGGTCATCTGTAGCCATGTTCCTGTCGGATTTGGGGATTGGTACTTGGGTGTGAAGGAAAGCTCTTTCCTCTTGTTTTCAGTCTAGTAGGTCAGTTCAGAGATGAGACACAAGGAAGGTGTTGCCAGCCATTACTCCCTGCCAGGCTGGTTTGTGTTCACAACTTCTGATGCCATTCAACCATGCCATTTCTTCTCCCCACTCCCACAGTGTACAACTCCGCTGAGCAGCTCTTCCACCTGAACTTCAGAGGACTGTCTTTCTCTTTTCAGCTAGATTCATGGACTGAGGCTCCCAAGTACGAGGTTAGCCTTTGTCTTTCCCTGATATTTATTGCCCGGTGCCCAGGCGATACGGGTCAGCAGAGTACCATTGGAGGAGGCTGGATAGGTGCTCTTTCTTTGGCTTCCTGATCTCTGAGGTCTTCGGAGGCCAATGGGGGGTACAGTGGGGGAAGCTGATAGAACAAAGCCCAGGCTGGCATTCCCAGGAAGAGGGCGCTTTCAACTGAAGAGTGAGGTCGAGCTCACTTTGCAGAGGTAAATCCACGCCGTGTGCTTTAAAACTCCAAATCACCACAGTTTTTCTTAATGGCCTGGAATTTGAGAGAATTCATCCTTAGGCAACAGCATCCTTAGTGTTATGAAATGATAGCTTTTTGTAAGTTTTACATTTTATTAAAGGAGGCATTTCTACATTTTCTCCCTGATGAAGGAATGAAAAACTAAGTAAAATTAAAGATGAACTTGCATGATTAGGTGAATTTATTGACCTGGAGACAGGTTGGACTGTGTGCTTTGACCTGGCCAGTTTTTTTTTTAATATCAAGAGTTTTAATAATCTTGATAAATAAAACAAGCAAACTTCAAAGTTTCTCAGAAACCACAGTCCCATCTTTCTACACTGTAGGTAACCATACCCATTTTTATAGATGAGGAAATAGATACAGAAAATTTGTACCAGGTAAGGCAGTACCAGTAGCAGAGTTCTATCTGAAACTGAGATATTCCAATTCTAAATTCCTTACTTTCGTGACCTGGCCAGTTCTTGAAGACCATATGAGTATCAGGAAAGTGCCAGAGCCTGAGTCACATGGCCCACAGTGTGCTTTTATTAAAATATTTGTCTTGTGTTTGCAGCCCAATTTTGCCCATGGTCTGGCTTCTCTCCAGATACCGCACGGAGCAACTGTGAAACGAATGTACATCTACAGTGGAAACAGCCTACAGGATACCAAGTACGTGTAGGGGAGCACAAGCTTCATGCTAAGGCCATGGGCTCCCTGGGAGGGAGGGCAAAGCCTCTGCTCACTGTGCCTTCCCCCAGGGCTCCCGCGATGCCCCTGAGCTGTTTCTTGGGCAATGTGTACGCTGAGAGTGTAGATGTTCTTCGAGATGGAACTGGACCCTCAGGTTTACGACTTCGCCTACTTGCCGCAGGTCAGTTACTGGCTTTGGGGTGGTGGATTCTCCGTTGTATCCTTGTTGTGATAGTCTAAAATCCCACGTCCTTAGGATAGTTGGTAGAAGACAAATGGTGCTGATGTTTATGGTTAAAAGTTTTCATTTAAATTTGTGAAGGGACAAGACAGTCTTATTTTGAGCAAATCTTAATAAATGGCAGTAAAACTTCTTCCCTCGGCAGGTACATCAGCCTCTGTGTACTTATGTAGCTTTGCAGTGGTTTCTGCGTCCTGGAGATATATCTTATGGGCTCAGTGTTGTATGTTGTCTCGTTTTCCACCCTTTGTGCTAATTTCTCAGAGTAGACTGGCAAGAGGAGTTTGTTGAATTGTGGTATAGCCATACCCTGGTCAGTTTTGTTGACTGAACAAAAAGAGTTGCTGCCTTCAGTAGCTGGTCTCTCCAGGATTCACGCCTTATCTTGTATTTTCTTGTGTGGACAATCTCAACTCCTTCGGACCTTTGGATTATACTTAGTGGTACCGAGATCCTCCTGTGTATAGTTTGCCTCCATAAAGATGGCCTGGGGACTTTGAGCTCCATGATGGGGCTGTGCCTTAATGGAGTTCACATTCTAGCCAGTGTTTGTTTGTAAGCTGGGGTCTTGCATCAGTCTCTGGGGCATCCGTTCTCAACCGTTTAGAGTCTGGTATATAAACTGAACTCACTCCCCTGAACAATTAGACAGTTCACAGCCTCCAGGTTAGAAATTTCTTTTCTTTTCTTTTCTTTTTTTTAATAATTAATTATATATATAATTTTTTAAATAAATTTATTTTTTAGCTGCGTTGGGTTTTCATTACTGGACACAGCCTTTCTCTAGTTGCGGTGATCGGGGTCTATTCTTGCGGTGCATGGGCCTCTCATTGCAGTGTCTTCTTTTGTTGTGGAGCACAGGCTCTAGGCGCACGGGCTTCAGTAGTTGTGGCTCGTGGGCTCTAGAGTGCAGGCTCAGTAGTTGTGGAGCACAGGCTTAGTTGCTCCGCGGCATGTGGGATCTTCCCGGTCCGGGGCACGAACCCGTGTCCCCTGCATCGGCAGGCAGACTCTCAACCACTGCACCACCAGGGAAGCCCCTACAGTGATGCTTTTAACATGGAAAGTCCATTCAATTGTCTTGATCCCCACAATAATTTATAGGATGACTCATTCCAGGGAATCAGAAACTAAAATAGTCTCCTAAAAAGAACTAAGGGTAATTTACCTGAGGAGGCTTCAGGTAGAGTGAGACAAGAGAGGAGGCTCACCTGTAAAGGGTGTCTCCCCTGTAGCCCTACCTGGACATTCACAAGTATCTGGTACTTGGAGACATGGGCACACAGTCCACCTTGACAGGACTTTTGGTGGGTTCCATAGGTCACCCAGGCTTGCCTAAGTGCAGGATTTATAGACAGAGGTTAATGTAGACCGTGGTTTTTCCCAAGACCTAGTTAATGTACACACAGCTGTGTGTGTGTATGTGTCAGGAGTGGGATTTGAAACAGCTCTTATTTTGCCACTCAGTTTATATGTGCTGTGACTTAAGACTCTTGGGTTAGTTGGAGAACTCAGTACCTCTTTGTTTCAGAGTTTGGATCCCTGAAGTCTTCTGTATATAACAAATGGATTGTTATACAAGAAAGAGCTTTGTCAGCTATAAAGCCCTGTGTAGAGTAAGGTGATGGTGGTGGTTATCATGGTACCAGGAATTGCAGTCCTTGGTTTCTTGGCTTCCTTTTATAATTTTGAGCAAAACACTTTGTCTTCTCATCCACAGAATGGGGGAAATTTTACCCTTGGTGTGTCTGTTGCTATTCCACAACCACTTCTGTGTATGTGTGTGTTTAACTAGAACCATTTCTGAAATGTATTAGGCAAAGTCAGGGTTGAAAGATTCTTCCCAACGAAGAAACTTCTGGCAAATCAGGTTTTTTTCTTTCTCCCACTTGCCTGGTTTGTCTCTTTTGAGTGTTAGTGGGTCTGGTGTTTGTAGAATTAGGGAGTTAAAAGTTAGTGTGTGCTTTGCTCTTGGCTCTTTTATAGAGTGATCTTCAGGTCCAGTCTCAGGTTGGGGGTTACCATTGAGAAGTACTTTTTTTTTTTAATATATTTTATTTTTATTTGTTATTTTTGGTTGTGTTGGGTCTTCATTGCTGCATGCGGGCTTCCTCTAGTTGCAGTGTACAGGCTTCTCATTGCGGTGGCTTCTCGTTGCGGAGCACAGGCTCTAGAGCGTGGGCTTCAGTAGATGCAGCACGTGGGCTTAGTAGTTGTGGCTTGTGGGCTCTAGAGCACAGGCTCAGTAGTTGTGGCGCACGGCCTTAGTTGCTCCGTGGCATGTGGGATTTTCCCGGATCAGGGCTTGAACCCATGTCCCCTGCATTGGCAGGCAGATTCTTAACCACTGCGCCACAAGAGAAGCCCCAAGAAGTACTTCTTTTTTTTGGGGGGGTACGCGGGCCTCTCACTGCTGTGGCCTCTCCCGTTGCAGAGCACAGGCCCCAGACGTGCAGGCTCAGCGGCCACGGCTCATGGGCCCAGCCGCTCCGCGGCATGTGGGATCCTCCCGGACCAGGGCACAAACCTGCGTCCCCTGCATCGGCAGGCAGACTCTCAACCACTGCGCCACCAGGGAAGCCCCCCCAAGAAGTACTTCTTAACGTAAATCCTTGTATCTTGTCAGGACCTAGAAAGTGGCAAGCTATAATAAGCACCCATTTATATATTTCCGTAGCACCTGTGCTGCTGTTTATTGTACCACAGTTGTGATGGCCTGATTGGAATCTTCATGCCATAAGCTCCAGTGTGGGCAGAGACTGCGCCTGTTCTGCTCACCATTGTTTCCTCAGCATCTAGCAAAGTGTCCTAGCCCATGGTGTCAATGACTGAGTATTTGCCGAGTCAGTGAATGACTTTTCTAGAGCTCTGTATCACTTTTGTGGGATTGAGTGAATCTCTCACATTATTTTGAGTAGATAGTGATCTCTTCTAGCATCTCAAGTCCTGGTGACCTGGTACTTCAGCTTACATGCAGTCTTTCCCCTCAGCCAAACCTGATAATGCAGCGTGCAGCCACTGGCCTCTCTAGGGCTCCCGGGACCCTGGGCTGCAGGGTCACAGGCTCTGACTGGGAACCTGACCACCTGTACCTTGTTCTCTCCAGGTTGTGGACCCGGCTTATTAGCAGATGCCAAGATGCGGGTATTTGAACGCTCAGTGTATTTTGGCGATTCCTGCCAAGATGTTCTTAGCATGCTTGGCTCTCCACACAAGGTCTTCTACAAGTCAGAAGACAAGGTAGGGAAAATGTGTTTATAAAGTGAATAGGTGGTGTCTCTCTCTCTCTCTTTTTTTTTAATCAACTTTAACTTAATACTGAGTAAATGTAAACTGCTGTTTTCCCATAGGACCTGCTGTATTAAAGCTGATGGAAAAGTAAATTGAAAGCTCTTTTCCGACCCCTGTTGGTCAGATTGTTGTGCCTTTCCTTGGAGACCAAGGCACAGTCTATAGTCAACCAAAGCTGGCTGGGTTGTTCGGCACGAGCATGTGGGACTCCCACACTCTTGCTTCCCCAACAGATTAACGTTATACAAGAAACACAATTTGTAGATTCATTTAATCCAAGAATTAAATGTATTAAGGGGTTGGATTTTAATTCATTGTTATTTTTTCCCCAACAGATGAAGATTCATTCTCCTTCTCCTCATAAGCAAGTTCCATCGAAGTGCAATGACTACTTTTTTAACTACTTCACTCTCGGAGTGGTAAGTTGTGATTCCTTAGAGAAGGGTTCCATTTCTGTGGGAGTGTGCAGTGCCCCTGGGCATACCTGTGTGCATACATGCAGCTTTCACCATGCCTGGCTGCAGGAAACCTCGCCCTAGCTGGCTTTACCAGGGTCGTCTTGCATTGGCATTGGTACCCCCAAAGTAGACCTTTCCTGTCACCACCATTGCTGAGAAACACTGGGTCCTCTGGTATGTCTTCATTTCTTTTCTGAGAGAAACATGCTCCACAAGTAGAGGCTGCAGGAGTCATTCAGGTTAAGATATTTTGGGAACTGCTGTTTTGTAGAGCATAGGACCCTCTTCTGGAGCCAAAAAACAGGTAGACAAAAAAGGCTTAAAGTCTGGGAGTGTGCTTGTGTATTTTTAGGGGATCGTCCCAGAGGCATTGCTGCGGCCCTGTGCTCTGGACGTACGGTGCTGAATGGAGCTGTGGCCATCAGTGCTGACAGTCCAGCTGGTAGATGTGTGTGTGAGAGAAATGATAGTGTAAAGAAAACTGCACCAGCAGGATAGAGCTCAGAGGGTAGGGCTAGCCTGGATATTGGGTTTTCTAACCTTTCAGGTTTCTAGGGCCTGGGACCCAGAAGCAGCAAAGAAATGGTACACTCCAGAGAGGGAGAAAGGAGGAGGACTGGGTCTGCCAGTGTGGAAAAGACCAAAGAGGAGCCGGGAGTAGCAGGGGAGAGGCAATGGGATCATAAACTCTTGAGGGTAGGATGGTGGCAGGAGGGAATGGCACAGTTGTAAGCTGAACCTCTTTTTTTTTTTTTTTTTTTTTTAATGTTTATTTTATTTATTTATTTGGTTGCACTGGGTCTTAGCTGCAGCAGGCAGACTCCTTAGTTGCAGCTCACCAGCTCCTTTAGTTGCAGCACGTGTGCTTCTTAGTTGGGGCTCACCAGCTCCTTAGTTGTGGCAGGTGGGCTCCTTAGTTGCAGCATGCATGTGAGATCTAGTTCCCTGACCAGGGATCGAACCCGGGCCCCCTGCATTGGGAGCGTGGAGTCTTAACCACTGCGCCACCAGGGAAGTCCCAAGCTGAACCTCTTTTTGAGTTCTCAAGGGCCAGTGATGATAGGTGTCAGGGAAGATGGAGCGAATGGACCAGCCCTGATGGGACATGGTGTGGCTATTGGTGGAGGGCTGGAGTCAGGGGTAACCCTGGGGTCTCAGGCAGAACAGCTGACAGGATATGAACCTGAGAAGGGTGTGGCGGGGTACGAAGAGGTGTTTGATAGGCAGTGTCAAATCCAGATCTGAGTCCTGGCTAGAGGCTAGCCTTTACTTCAGTTCCAAGGGTTGCTGACTCCCACAGAGAGGGCCTGTGGAAGCCAGAAGGGTCTGGCAGGTCATGGCATTCAGAATAGCCAGGTGCCTTGAGTCCCTTGAGAGTCAGGTGGCCCCTGAATCTTCTTGTTAGCCTGTAAGCCAAAATCTGTGCTCGGTTACCTTTTTTTTTTTTTTTTTTTTGCGGTACGCGGGCCTCTCACTGTTGTGACCTCTCCCGTTGCGGAGCACAGGCTCCAGACGCGCAGGCTCAGCAGCCATGGCTCACGGGCCCAGCCGCTCCGCGGCATGTGGGATCTTCCCGGACCGGGTCATGAGCCCGTGTCCCCTGCATTGGCAGGCGGACTCTCAACCACTGCGCCACCAGGGAAGCCCTTTTTAACGTCTTTTAAAAAATATGGAACACTTCACGAATTTGCATGTCATCCTTGTGCAGGGGCCATGCTAATCTTCTCTGTATCGTTCCAACTTTAGTATATGTGCTGCTGAAGCAAGCACTCGGTTACATTTTTTATCAGGTGTTTTTGGTCAGGAAAGATGTCCCTGACCGTGTTTGAGTTCCCAAGCAGTGGGAGCTGTAGTCCCTTGTGCCTTTTGGGCCTACTGGTACAAGGTTTGGAATGACGAGGCCTGTAGATGGTTCGATGTATGTCGTCATCCCTTCGCACTCAGCCTCAGCTGTCCCCTTGATTGTTATTTGGGAGAAAGCTGTTCCCCAAGGGCATCCCCATTGTGGAGTGGGTGTCTCTAAGTTGGACATGCCCTCGAAAGCCCCCTGCCCTGCCTCAGTAACTTTCCCCACTTGGGCATCCTTGTTTTCTATCCCAGGACATCCTCTTTGATGCGAATACACACAAAGTGAAGAAATTTGTCCTACACACCAATTACCCTGGACATTATAATTTTAATATGTGAGTATACCTGTACCTGCCCCTCCAGGAAAGAGAGCTTGTGGCTTTGGATGTTTGCTATTTCATGGAAAGCAAACATTTCCTGAGTGTTGGCTCTGTTCCTGGTATAGTACCCATTTCCTTATATCTCTCCATTTATACCCATTTTACAAATAGGGAAATAGATTCAGAAAGCTTGGCCTCTTATCTGAGGTGATAGGGTCTTCAGAGCCCCCAAGCTGTGCCCTTTTTGGTTTGACTCCAGTGCCCAGATCTGGCCTCTCCCAGGGAACACTGTGTCAGGCCCAGAGCCAGGGCTTTGGGCAAGTGTGCTTGATCCTGTTTTTCCTGGGGTGCAGAGTTGAGATGTGGGGGTGGTCAAGGCCTCCCAAGGGGTTCAGCCTTTACCCATCTGCCTTCTTTCTCTAGTTATCACCGCTGTGAGTTCAAGATCCCACTAACTGTAAAGAGAGGTGAGTAGTCAGTGTCCTCAGGGTAAGGAAAGGATTTTAGAATCAATCTCTCATGATGAGAAGAGATTGATCCATGCAGAGAGGGTGGCAGTGGTTGGGTTTGTGGCATCTTTGCCCACCTGCTCCTGCCCATAGCCTCAGCTCCTCTGGGTTGGGCTCTGTGTTCTGGGGCCCACAGTGTTCTTGGTCTGTAGTCTCCTGGAGGCCCTCAAGGTCTTATCCTGTGACCATGGGATTGCTGGTTTCCGAACTTCAATCCCAGTGCATAGGGTGGCTAGGACTGGGGTCACAGGTGGGCTGAGACATCTACCTGAGCAGGTGTGGAACTGAATCTGGGCCAGGCCAGATACCAACCACCCTGTGTTGTCTTTTCAGAAAACACAGATGGTCAGACAGAAACATGCACGACCTACAGCAAGGTAAGCTCCTATTTTCCCACCTGATGCAGTCTGAAAATGAGGTAGGCATGAGTCTGCCAGCAGTCTGGGTTCCCATGTCCTTTGGGCCAGCCATTTGTCACGGGTAGGGTCGGGTCCCTGCTAATCCCCTGTCACCCGCATCCCTCTTACAGTGGGACAACATCCAGGACCTCCTGGGCCACCCTGTGGAGAAACCTGTTGTCCTGCACAGGTGAGCGGGAGGTTGCTGCCTCTGATCACCCCATCCGGGTCCTCACAGCCCAGAAGGCCCAGGGAGCCCTAGCAGTGGGTATGGCTTAATGACAGAAACGACAAACTTCTGATGTTGCCACAAACATGCTTCCTGCTGCAACCCTGCGTGTTAGGACTAGGCCAGCTGTTCTGCATGTTTACTCACACCAGAGAGGCTGCCCCTTGGGATAGCTCCCCCCTCTCCCACCTACCTCCAGGTATGGGGACCTTTTTGCCTCTAGTTATTCAGAAAGGGAGGCAGTTTTGACTAGCTGTCCTGGGCCCCCTTTTCCCTATCAAAGCTGCAACCTGCTTTAGTTCACAGCCCAATACCTGGTTGCATCCTGCCTGACGCTCCCTCTCCCTCCTGACTTTGCACCACTCCAGTCCAACTGCATGTTAACTTTCTGTGCCAGCTGGACTATGTAGGATTTGGTGCTTGAATGAGACCCATCACTATGCCTAGGACCTCAAGGGCCTGTGTGGGAAACACTCACAGCTATGAGGGACCACTGGCTAATAGCCCCCATCCCAAAAGGAACCGGATGCCCTGCCTGGCCTTGGCCTCTGTCTGCCCCTCTAACTGTGGCTTCCCCGGCCTCAGGTCCTCCTCCCCGAACAACACCAACCCATTTGGCTCCACGTTCTGCTTTGGTCTTCAGCGGATGATCTTTGAGGTAAGCCCTGGGGGTTGAGTGGCCGGTGGTCATGGCGAGGACAGGCAAGTGATTGAGAGGGAGATTGGGGAGGGCCTGAGGGCCCTGCTGGGCAGGTTAATCCAACAAGATGAGAGGAAATGGGGATCCCACATTTATATTTGAAAATGTGAGTACAATAGGAAAGGTAACCACAGAGCAAGTGGGGCTCAGTCCGGGGGTGTTGGGGGCCTTTAAATGCCATGTGAATGAATGTGCTGTGGGGTGAGTGGCTATAGAGGCCCCACTGGCTTGGGAGAAGAATGGGCTGCCCCTGTTTTCCCATCTGGATGCCATACCTTCAGCAGACCTCTAGCAGTTCCAGAAGGACTGGACAAATGGGTGTGGTGAAGTTTATATATCCCAGAGAAACAGGCAGACACAGGAGCAGAGATGCCCCCCTTAGCATGAGTTGGGGGGTGTTGAGGGGTCAGTCCAGCCCCGTGTGCAGGTGGGTTGCACACACAACCTCCAGCCCCTGTGCACAGGAGCTGCCTCAAGTCCCTTCTCTTCAGTCACAGCACAGGACTGATGCCACTGCCGGTTTTTGTGGGTCTGATTGCCTGCTCTGCTTACATCCCTTCAACTCCTCCCCCTTGATTCGCTGTCCTCTTCTCATAACAGGTCATGCAGAACAACCACATTGCCTCAGTGACCCTTTATGGCCCCCCCAGGCCTGGTGCCCACCTGAGAACCGCGGAACTCCCCTAGGAACATCACCACCCATGCCCCTCTGCCCCATGGAACTGTGTATCGCATCCTGTTCAGCAGGCCACCCTGTGGGTTTTCTTGGACACCTTGCCAGTGTGGAAGGGCTGTTGTGGTATTTTGAGGTGGGGCTCAGGCTGGGTGCTCTGCCATGGGGTGAGAGGCCCAAATATTCTTCTGTGCGATCTCAGCCTGCTGGTGCCAACAGGGGACACAGACTGCAAAGAGAAGCACAAACTCTGAGCCTTGATACCTGGACCCTGGAGCTCTCGACTAACATGTAAGGAGACAGGGTTCTGTCTCCCCTGTCCCCAACACATTGGGAAAACTTGGGGCTCTTTCTCTGGCTGAGGACACAGGCACCCAGACAAGGACAGGGTCCTGCCTTTGGCCCAACATTGCCACATGACCCTTAAGGCAAGCAGGTAGCATGTCCGTAGTACTTGGTTGCAACTTTTGCACTACATCCACTTTAGTTACTTGATGAGCTGGCTGTGGCCAAGGTGGCCCACTTGCCCTTCCCTGTTTCTTTCTTGCACGTGCTCCCTGCCAGGCCCAGTAGGCACACCGAACTGGTTGAAACACAACTTTCTACTATCAAGGTATGTGCCCAGGCCTGGTTCCCACCCCTCTTGGAGCCAGCCTTCAAGGCCGCCTGTTCCCCTACTCTGCCCCAACCTGGCTGGCAGGGCTGCATGTTTCCATCCTGTTTGCCTCTTTGTTTTAATGCCAAAGTTTTAGCCAAAGACATCTTCCTTCTTTTTTTGTGTTTCAGCATTCTGTTCTGCACTGTGGGCTTGGCCCCCCTGCCTCAGCTCTGGGCAGTGTCCCCTGGCTGGGCCCATTCACGGCTCAAGGCCTCTGGGGCTCATGGAGGGCTGGGCTGCTCAGTCTCTTCGTGGGACTTGCTAAGGAAAGTAGCATATGTGCTTTAAAAATATTAATCCTTTTGAAAAGAATTGAGAAGAGAAATGTATAATTTTATCCCATTTTTAATATTTTGGTCTAGCAACTTGTGATACATAGATGACAATTTTGTGAGTTTTTCAAATGTGTGTACAGATTTTTGTAAATATGACTCTTTTGTAATTAACTCATGTACAGCCTCATCCTGTATAGTTTAACAATGAATGTGCAGGGGACCTGCCCTGGGCGCCTGTGTGGTGCCTGGGCCTACAGCCAGGCTTGTGTGGCGTTCCCATGACTTTGTGACTGGTGTCTTCCCGTGTGGACTGTGGCCTGGCCAGAGACCCTCACACATCCCACTGTGGGGCAGCCAGGACTGTTCCCATCCTCCTAGCATGGGGGAACCTTCCTCATGCCCTGCCCGTACCCCTCCTCCAATAAAGACCTATGCCCTCCACGACAGCTCCCCATGTGCTGTTGCTGGGATGTTTATACTAAAATGAGCGTGGAGGCGTTGATTTTTTTGAGAAAGGGGGTGGTTGAAGAATATGGGGAAACTTACAGCTGGAGGAGTCATCTTAGAAAAAGGTTCCTTGGCTCCTCTGAAGGGGGTAGCACAGGCTCCAGTGGGAGAATGGCACAGTTGTGTGGGTGTAGTAGGTGGGTAGCTGGATATGGGGGAAGACTAGGTAGGACAATGCGCTCAGTCCCTGTGTGTCTCCATCCCTAATGTTCCAGCTAGTCCAGGGCTCAGGAGGGCTTGGCCCCAGGAAAGCAGATCTAAAGACCTAGACGTGGCTAAGAATGCAGTTTGAAGGGGCAGATAGGAAGCAAAACACCTACTTGCAGATTGAGTTGTGGCAGAATGGCTGCCGGTTCCATGAGGACTGAGGCCAGGCCCCTACCCATCCCTGTGGGGTCCAGCCTTGAGAAAGATCTGCATTTGTTGGCCTCACTCTAGGGGTTCCAAACTAAGAAGTATGGTCAGATTCCATGAGCCTCTGCCACCCCCACCCCCACCCACCTCCCTACTAGGAGGACCAGGCACGTTCACCTGCTTGGCAAAGAGCCTGGTTCTCCACCACCTCAGCCCTGGCTGTCTCAAAGGGCCACCATTAGATTGGTTCCAGATCACCTCCCAATAGGGTGTGTCAGCAGGAACCAACCTCAATCTTCACTCCCTGGGACCTTCTGGAGGAAGACACCTGGATGCCCCTTTCTGGGGAAGAATCACATACACAGCACTAATCCGCCTGGGAAACCTACCCTTCAAGCTACCTCCCACTTACCTCCTGGGTCTGAATGAGGGGGACTTATCGAGCTGTGACAGGTGGCTAGGGGGCCCACTGGAAGGGACCCGCAGCGACAGGCCATGGATGCGCACAGGCTGGCCCGTGTGGCCGGTGCAGCAAGTGCCACATAAGCCATATGTCAGCAGCCGAGAGCCCGTGCACTACAACCAGCTCGCGGTAAAAGCAGGGGTCGAAGGTGCGGAGGTGCGGAGCGGCTGAAGGTCGAGGGATGCCAAAGGTGCGGAAAGCAGGGTGAGGCTCAGGCGTGAGACGCAGGCGCTGTAGACACATGCCCAAAAAGACGTCGTCAATGGGGAAAAGCTCAACCTGCGCGCAGGCACCGGCCAGGCGGCGCAGCGTGGCCCGCGAGAGAACGAAGCCGCCGCCGCCTGCGTAGGCCGGGTAGGCGGGCAGGCCGTACACAGCCTCAGGGATGTAGTACTTGCTGGCCCGCACGCGGATTGGCCGCGCCTGCACTATCACGTCACCTGCAAGCAGGTCCTGCTCCGGGTCCCTTGGCGCCAGGAACTCCAGCAGGTTTCCCACGTGCACAAACACGTCGGCGTCGCCCTTAAAGACGAAGCGCACGTCGGGGCAGTAGGCGGAGGCCCAGGCCAGAAAATGGATCTCCTTGAGCGTTAGGTTGAAGAAAGTGTCGTCGAAGGCCCAGAGCAGGATGTCCGCGTACGCACGGCTCTCAGCACGCAGCAGGGCGCTCCAGTGCGTTCGAGTGCCCGCCCCCTCCGCGTCTGCCCCGTCTGTGCCCGCGCCCCGGGGCACGCCCAGCAAAAACACCCGGCGCACTAGCGCCCCCTGCACGCGACCCTCAGCACCCCACGTCTGGCGCACTGCTTGGCGCCGCTCGAAGTCCGCAGCCACCGACTTGACGGCGATGAGCAGGTCGGGTCCGCCGGGGGGTGCGCCATTTCCTCGGCACTTGTGCGCCTGGTTAATGAGGAGAGGGAAGCGCCGCTGGTCCTTGGCTCGAAGATAGCGGCCAAAGTCAAAAGGTCCCGTGGGCGTGGGCGGCTCCGGCGTATCCTCTTCGTAGGCCGGCGGGGCTGCGCCCGCGTCCGGCGCCTGAAATACACGGAGCCCCGGGGTGGGCCCCGGCGCCGCCCTCCCTTGAGCTCGCGGCGCGTTCGTCGTCGGGGCCGCGCCATCGCGCTGCGCATAGAGCAGGAGGCCGAGGGCGGCGCCGAGGAGCAGCGTGAGCGACGCTTCTCCGCGTAGGCGCAGCCTCCGCCTCATGTCCGCCTGGCAGGCGCCCGCGGCCCCTGCGGAGAGACTCAGTCAGGGGCTCAAGACAAGGAAGCCAGCAGCCGGCAGGGGCTCCGGCCCCGCCCTCCCCGGGGGTAGGGCGCGGGAGACCACACGCCTGGGGTCTCCAGCTGCCGGCTGTTCATCCCCCTCCGTTGTCCTCCTACTTTGGGCCCTGACCCCCCACCGGGATGGGCACCCTGAAGGGGCAAGAAGTTCCTCCTAATAGCCGACTCCCACCCTCTCAGCTCCGGCCTAGCACGGTGCCCCAGAGCCAGAACAGGGAGACGCGGAGCCTCGGCCCCACCCTCTTCCCGCGTTGAGGCTGAATCCCTTCTACCCATCCCTACCCACCACGGCGGTCCTTGGGATCCTGATACACGTTCGGCCCTTGGGAGCGGCGTGGCCCCGGATGCCGGGGCCTCCGGGGCTCAGCGCGGGGTCCCAAGGGCGGCCATGGACGGGGCCTGGGCCAAATGCAACGTTGGCAGGAAGGGGGGCCGGGGCCGCTGCCACGTGACCCTACAGCTGTGTGCGCCCGGACATCTGGAGCTCAGTCAGCTCCGCCCTGGCGCTGCCGGAGCGCTGTCTCCTAGTGGAGACTAATCTCTGAGAGGGATCCTCACGGTCAGCTCTCTCTGGGAAGCTCAAAGAGGTGAGTTCTGGTCTCCGTGCAGGCTCAAACTTCCCAATTCTGCCTTTCCGGCGGACGGGAAGAAGCATTAACCTTTCTGGTTAGTTTCCCCACCCCTGCCTCTCCGGAGCAGAAAGGGCCTGGGCTGGGCAGGAGCCCCAGCGCAGGAGGGCTTGGCATCGACCCCTCCCAGGCCATCCTTGGAAGTGCCTCTCCTCAGCTTTCCAGGAGCCCTGGTTCCGCAAGACAGGGTCCAAAAAGTGCCCCGGATACATGGCTGCCTCCTCTCTCCTGGCTCTGCCATGCCCGCCAGCAGACACACCACGCACACAAGGACCAACAAAACTGCATGCGCAATTCTCACAACCCTGGCAGCAGCTGTCATTGATCATGCCCAGATGGGGGACGCTGCCCCTCAGGGAGTTAAGTGACTTGCCCAGGATCGTACAGGCAGAAGGTAAGAGCACTGTCCCAGATCTTCTGGAATTCAGTCCAAGACTCTTTCCTCTGTCCTCCCTTGCCCCTCTCCCTATCCATCCACTTGGATGCAGGAGAGGGGGGCCAACCCTGTCTGCTTTAACTTCACAGGTGAGCACTTCAGTCTGTCTCTCCAGAGGCAGTTCTGAGTTCTTTAGTCCCTAGTGCCCCAGGCCATCATCACCTCCTGCAGGAAGAAATAACCAAGCCTGGGCCCACTGCAGGCCAGGTAGGGCTGGCAGGGATTGGTTTAGCTTGGGGGACTCCTGAAGTAGACCAGTGAGCAAAGGGTTTGATGTGGACACAGGCGGGCAGAGAGGCGCTCTGGAGATTGGGGCCCAGGCCTTGCCCAGCTCTGGCTGCCACCTCTCTCTTCTTGGAACTCAGAGCCTCCAGGTCCCAGCCATGCAGTGGGGCCTGGAGTAGACAACACCCACCCCACCCCGCCCCGCCCCACCCCACCCAAGAGTTTCTGAGGGCAGACTGTGAGAACCAGCACTGCTACCCAGTGCCATCCTCTTTCCAGTGGCTGTGACTGCGCCTTCTGACTTCTTCCCACCAATATTCTCCCTTACAAAATAAACCCTCTGACCTGAGCCTCCCTCTCCCGGTCACAGACTTCTCAGGAGTCCTCTACTCCGGCTGTCTCTGCTGCCTCACCTCCCATCCCTCCTGTGGTCTGGTTTCAGGCTGTCCACACCGTGTCCCAGAAACAGCCCCCACCTAGTAACCTTTTCCCTGACTCCAGTGGACACTCCGCAGCTTTGACAGATTTGCAGCCTCCATCACAGCAGGTGGGTATTCCCCTGGCTTCCAAATCTGGTTTTCCTCCTTGCAATTTGGGTTGCTCTTTTTTCTGGTTGGTGACCTTCAGGACCTCCCCCTGGGCCACCCCACCCACTCCCACCTGTACATTTCTGAATCCTGGGCCTCGACACTCTCCTGAACTCAAAACTATAGATCCAGCTATCCTTGGACTCTCTCCCTGGATGTTCTACAGGAACATCATGCCCAACTTGTCCCAAACAGAGCAAGCACTTCACCTCCCTTCAGCAGGCAGCTCCACCTTCCCTCCAACTGGCAAAGGCAGAAACTCTGGAGTCCTCTCCCACCTCCCTCATTCAGTGTCACCAGGCCTGTTGTCCTTTGTCCTAACTCAATGTTCATCCCTTCCCTCCATCTCTGCTGCTAACTGCCCCAGCCTGGGGCACTGTCTTTTCTCTCTCTCGGCATCCTCACCAGCCTCCCAGCCTTAACTGCCAAAACCCTTTAAAGGCCTCTCACTAGCCTCCAGATAAAATCCAAACTCTGTAAATTGGCTTACCTGACCCCATGCTCTCTGCCTCCCCCACTCACCAATGGGTCTCTGCAAATCCACCCACCCTTAGATCCAGCCACTCTAAACCTTCTGTTCTAAACCCCTTCCTCTCACCTTCCTCAAGACCTCACCTGAGGCTGACCATGCCCAGAATATTGCCCTTCTCTCATTCCACCACCCACAACATTCACACTCATTTCTCTCCCAGGAAGCCTAACCCCTAACCTGGGTTAGGCCCCTGCTCAGTTGCTCCCATAACTCCTTGTATTTTTCACATCAAAAAACTGGTAGTATTTTATTACTGTTTCTTAATATTCAGAGTCTCAGACTGAGTGTGAACTGGGGACAGGCAGGATTCGTGTGTTTTGTTCACCACAGTATTTGCAGCACCCAGGATGATGCCTAGGATACAGCAGGTCCTTAATGAATTATATTGAATTAATGAATAGTAATGAATTGTTCTGTGAATGAAGAGGTAAGGTCTGGCTGAAAGCCCCTCTTCTGCGGTGGGAAAAGGTGAGGTCGACCTCTTGCAGCAGGTCACCCATACGCTCTGTCTCTATCCTAGTATCTAGAACAGAACCTCCAGTGGCACCCCAGCAGACATTGTGGGTGCTTGTCTGACTCTTGGAGAGGGCAGCCATATCTGGTTGTAAGTATGGCGTCAGAGTCCCGTGGGTGGACAGGAGGTCAGCAGTAGCATTAGAAGGGACCCTACAGTCACCCAGGTGCTCCAAACCCTGGCTGGGCAACTGGCCGACTGCCCCTTTCTCTGGTACCCAGGCTAGGCCAGGCCGCCATGGGGATTTGCGAGGCCCAGCAAGTCCTCTGCCAGGCTGGTGAGTTCGTTCTCCTCGAGCGCCTCCACCAGGCGCTGCAGCGTGGCGCGGCGGCCCTCGGCCTGCACGAAGCGCCGCAGCAGCTGGAAGGCCTGCTCATACAGCCCTTCACGCTCGTATTCATAGGCCAGTGAGTCAAGCGCCGGGTCCCGCAATGCACGACAGCCGCGCTGCAAGGAGCGCCCCACCTTGCGCCACTTGAGGCCCACTGAGCGCGCGAACGTCTGTTGGTCCTGCAGGCTCAGCGGCCGGTTCACTGCAGGGGGAGTGGGAAGCGGAGTGAGCTCGGGACACCCTTCCATTTCCGCCCCGCGACTATCCCGCGCAGACCTCGCCCCTCCCCAAACTCCATCCTCCCGAGGATCCTGCCTCTGCTTCTCTCCGGGAGTCTCACCTACGGGCTGACCATGGAACAGAAAAGTCTGGCCAGACGACGGCGGCGGCGGCGGCGGCGGCGGCTTCTCCTCCGACGGAGAGGGTGCCAGAGACTGCGAGGGGGCCGGAGCGCCCTCCACGTCGCCCCCTTGGCCCCCCGAGCCGCACGTCAGATTCCTGAGCGCATCCTCCAACTCTGTTAGTTCCTCATCCCGGAGCCGGTCGGGCTAGGGAGGGGAGTGCGGCGTCGGTGGGGGTCTTAGCCGCGAATCCCCACCCCACCCTGGCCCCAGCCCGGCCGCACCTTCTGGGCGAAGATGCAATTCAAACAGCGCTCCTCGTCGGTCAGCAAGGCATCTAGCTGCTCCGCGCCGGCGCGCAGCTCCAGTTGCAGCGGCACGGAGTGCAGGGTCAGCTCCGCCGCCAAGCACCCTTGCAGCGCGGCGCGCAGTGCCCCCTCGCGGTAGGTGCGGAGGAAGCGGCCGCAGGCCTGGCGCCCGCTGAAACGCAACTGCACGATCAGCTGCGGATCGCTGCGGTGGATCTTGAGCATCTGCAGCACGTCGGGGCTCCCGCCACTCTCTGCGGAGGCAGGCAGTCAGGTGGCATGCGGTCCCCCTGCGGGGCCATTCTCCAAGAGGCCGGAGGACGGATGAAGCCCCGGGTAAGACGCCCTCCCCATCCCCAGACCTAGGGGCGCGGCTATACGCCAGAGCTCCCAGCTGGGAAGCAAATTGGGATGCAAACAGCAACAACCCAGAATAAAGGCCAGGACCTATCACAGGGAGCACCCTAGGATGGAGTGTGTGCTACTCTATCCCCAATCCTGAAGCCCCAAATGAGGGTGGGCAAAAAGGACATGCAAGAGACTTTGCAGGGTAGAAAGGGGCGTTTGCCCTGGGCAGCCAAGCCCTCTGGGTAGGTGGCTGGCGGGACAGGGGGCGAGAGGTCTCAGGTTTTTGGCCTTCTAGTGTGGCTCCCCCCGCCCTGGAAGGAGAGGGGCTCTCGTCGCTCTGAGGCCGGAGCCAGATCCCCCTATTGGCTTCAACCTCTAGTGGCCTCTGCCCTGAGATGGGAAAAGGGGACCCGAAAGGTAGGTACTGGGGAGGGGGTCTTGGGCAAGGAGTGCTGCAGTGAGAGAGGAAAAGAAGAGAGAGGCACGATTAGTAGACAGCAGTGAGCGGGCTGATCCGGGGAGTGGGGGGGCATGGAGCAGGGGGACGTTAGTGCGCACATAGATAGATCATACAGAGACACAAGAGACACAAGTCTACACCCAAGGGCACACATGCATACACAGAGAAGACAGACCCTACACAACCAGGCGTCCTCCTCCTCCCTTCCCTAACGAATCTTTTCCTTAAAGTGGTGGTTAAGCACAGGCCCACAGAGTTGAAGAGGTGAGGTCTCAGTCCCTGGCCCCGCCCACAAAAGGCCCCAGGCCGGCCTTTCCTCTCCAAGTGCCTGACCACTCACGCACCTGCCAGGGCAGTCTGCAGAGCCCTGTACACCGCCACTTTCTGCTGCGGGTGAGCGTAGGCATCCGACAAGACCACCTTGTCCAGCGAGGACTCCACAAATAGGTAGGCACTGCCCACCCACTCCTCCAGCCCATTTGGCCCAGCCGCCATCTTGTCTCCTGGGGACAGAGATAGGCATTCAGATCACCCCAACCCAGCTCTGGAGACAACTGTCCAGTCCCACGTGGCCGAGCTGTCCCCTCAGCTGACATCCAGCCGTCCCCACCCAGCTGGCATACTTATGAGGGTAAGTTCATCATCCCACAGGCAGCCCCTTGTGCTTCTGGCTCTGCACAGCCCAGCCCAGCCCAGCCAAGGTTTTCAGTGAGGACTGTCTCTCCACTGTCTTCTCAGAGAAAGAGCCCAGGGTCACAGGGATGGAAGAGGAGAGGGACAAATGTTGCAGTAGAAACAACAAGTTCTGCTCCCTCCTCAGGCCAGGGTGTCTCTCTTTTTTTTTGTTGCGGTACGAGGGCCTCTCACTGTTGTGGCCCCTCCCCTCGCGGAGCACAGGCCCCGGACGCGCAGGCCCAGCAGCCATGGCCCACGGGCCCAGCCGCTCTGCGGCACGCGGGAGCCTCCCGGACCGGGGCACGAGCCCGCTTCCCTGCATTGGCAGGCGGACCCCCAACCACTGCGCCACCAGGGAAGCCCGAGTGTCTCTCTTTTCAAAGCTGACTGGAGACATCCTTATCCTGGATGGTGCCCATGCCCCACAGCAAAACCAGACCCATGTGCTGGTATGGTATGCCCTCAGCTTAAATTTGAGCCCCCAGGATCCCTGTGGGACCAGAGCCCCCACTTTGGTTTTCTGACCTGAATTCCTACTATATCTCCAGGCTTCACTTCAAAGGACACCTGTAGTTTGCGCCTGCCCAGATTCCCTCCCGCAATCCTGACTGACCTCTGGGGCCTTCCCTCTTCCCTTGTCTCAATCCACATGCCTGTTGGAGGGGCTAACTCCACTCCCTAGCTCCAGGCCTGGGCAAGTGAAACAGGCCTAGCCAATCTGCATATTCCATTCGCCTTCCTGAAATGATTTGTTCAGAGTTGGGCACAGGATTCAAGTTGGACCAATCAAAATCAACCTGCAAATTTGGCTGGATCAATAGGAAAGAGGCATAAGTTTCCCTTCCTATCTTGAAGCTGAGCTAGAAGGAAGGGTAGTTCTCTGCCACTGCTTGGGAACAGCCTGACTGAGAATGAAACTGGCACAGGAGGCTACAGAGCCAAGAGATGAAGTGCACTCCTAACCACACTGTGTCCCATCTTGGACTTTTCCATTATGTGAGCTAAATCATTTCTGTTTACTCTGTGTTTCAGCTCTGCCCCCAAACCCTAACGTGAGAGCCAAATCTGGGACAGTACCTAGGAAGGAGCGCTCCAGCATCACCCAGACCTGGCAAGAAAAATAATACTTGATAACCCTGCCCTGCGTCTGAGCACAGGGATGTACCTTTTGAGCACCGCCCCCCCATAATCTTTTGGTAGAAGACATATTAATACTTGTGTGTTTACCCAAAACCATAGTCTGGAAATTAACAGGAAGTTACCATTGTTTACCTCTGTTGGGGAAGGGGGAGACTTGGCGTGATTTTTATTTTCACTGTATTTAGCAATATTCTACTTTATGTAAACCCCGTAGATGCAGTCCCGCCCCAAGGGGTGGATAAGTAAGGGTGGTAGTCTCCCCAGCAGGCCTACCTGCGGGACATTGAAAACCTGGAGGAGGGGGGAAGCTCCCTCACACTCACTACGACTGGACAAATGGGAGAAGTCAAACAGAAGTCAAACAGGCCTGCCAGGCTAGAGGTCGAGAAGGACAGATAACCTTTGAGAAGCGGCCGGGGCCCTTGGCTCGTTTCGCACCCTTGGGAACTCCTTTCTACGTGTCCTTCCAAAGAAGCCCCTCCTCGGGAAGCCCCGCGCCCCACCCACCCAGAGTCCGCCTCTCTGCGGGCGGGGCCGGGCTGGGTTCTAGGAACTCTTAGCTGGATACCGACTCAAGAAAATATGCCCCTATGACCGGGAGCCAGCCGGTGCAGCGTTCTATTAACACGGCCTAACAGTCCCCGGGTAGCCCCACCTCTGGCCGGGTGGACGGTGACGGCCTGCTGGCGGGCGTGGCCCCTCAAGGACTGACAGGCTGAGAGTCCCAGCATCCTACTCAGCTGGGCCGCTCCCGAGCTCTCGAGGGGAGCTCCCCGGCCTCCCTCGTTCTGGAGTTCTGCTCTTGCTACTGGCCGGGGAGGGCAAAGGGTTTCTGCTCAAATATCTGTTCAGAAACAGCCCCACCCCGTCCTCTCACCCACAGGGTCCTGCCGCCCCTTGAAATCCCCTAACTGGGACAAGGAACTTTCGGGGACCAAGGTCCGTACCCTCTCTCCCGCCTCCCACGGAAACAGCCCAATAGGCCACCACCACCACCTGACCCGAGCAGCCGCGGATGACAACCGCGCCGCGCCCATGCTTCTGAGCCAGGATCCACCTCGGCTCCTGCCGGCACTGGGAAGCCCACCCACCCTCTGCACTAACCTGGCCGCCTCGGCTTGTCCCGGATTCCCACGCCCGCCCGGCTCCACTGGATTCGCGCTGCTTCCGGGTGTGCGCGGAGCGCAGGGGCGGCGCCCCAGTCCGAGCCGCCCCTTCTGTCCCGGCGTCCCGCCCCTCGGGCTCCCCGCGGTTCCTTCCCACCACTGTCCATCGCCGCCAGTCCCCAGTCTCTGGGCAAAACCCACCTGGTCCGCTGAGCAGGTAAGAAACTGGCGCCTGAGGTTAGACAGCAGGGAGAACAGCCCGCGGCAAGGGACTTCGAGGACTTGTGGTTCTTACGAGGCCGGAGGGCCCCAGGGTGAGAGCTGCTCCTCTTCCTCCAGCGGGCAAAGGATGGATCAACAAGGAGGCGCCCCTTGAGGACCAGACGTTTCTGGTGCCTTCTGTGTGGTAGAGCTTGAAGATCTCTGATCTCTGATACTCCCTGACACTCTGAACGGGGTGCCGGTGGGTCCCAAGTTCAGGCCTGGTGGAGGGTATCAGAAGCCCCAGGATACGCGAGGCGCAAATTCCAGCAGGGACCGTTAGCCTAGAAAATAGAAAACTGGCCAGTGGCGTGAAACGTTGGGTACGAAAACCTTTAAGGACCTTAAACTAAAATTGACAACTTCAAAGAGGACGCACATTTTCCAACAAAGACCGCGCTCTCTCTGAGGTGGGTCTGCCGAATTCCAGCTGAACCTAAGCCGCCCAACGGGAGCCTGGGCTGCTTGGGGTTCAGGATCGGAACTTGAACCCAGGGTTCCTCAGGCCCCAGAAACCCAAGACTTTCTCCGCCCCGCCGGCCTTCTCTTGGAAGCACTCGGGACACCTCCCCCTGCGAGGTGGACGAAAGAGCCTCCCTTCTCTGGGCGGATTCGGTTGTGCCCCACCCGCGTCCCTGCTTTCTGATTGGCTTGTGGTCTCTGCCAATTAAAAGTTTTCCCTAATGCTCCCGCCCTATTAACCCTATCGTTACTCTCTAGTGACTGGCGGGGGTAGGACCGGGTTTCTCAACTTGGGACCTGTAGAATCCACCGGCGCTTGTTGAAATTCAGATTCCTGGGCCCTACTCTTTTTGGAGAGCCTAACTTAGTAGGTGGGGCCGTGGAATCTGTAGTGTGAACAAGTGTCCAAGTGATTCTGATGCCCCCGCGCCCTTTGAGAATGCCTCATTTCAATGGTCCTCGGTGCTTGGGCTTAGTCCTCCCCTAGTACTCAGGGTCGAAATTGGGAGGAAAGCAGTTCAGTGACCCCTGTGAGACTAGTCTGGGCCATATGGAGGCTGTAAGCGTGTAGTATAGGGAGGCAGGGGGAGGCAAGAGGGGCCCTCTGAGCTGGGGGGAGGACGTGGTTGTCTGGAGTCAGAGCCTGTGCATCCGCCTTCCAACTTGCTCAGAGAAAACTTTGGTAACTAGAAGAAAGATCCCATAGCATCATCCCAAATCCGGTATTCGGCTTTATCAACGTGGTGCACCGGTCGTGGTTGAGTTCCTTCTAATATAGCATAAAACGTGGATTTGCTCAACAAGTGAGAACGTAGTTTAAAGGAGAATCAGAGATCCTCGGCATCCAGGGCAGACTTCATGGGTCTGAGACCTGTGCACTGCACAGGGCCCCAGGCTTGGTTTAATAACTTGGTTAAATGCTCTGCTGTCACTGTCTGAAACCCTTAATAATGTTTTGAACAAAGAGACCCACATTTTCATTTTGCACTGGGCTCTGCAAATTACATAGCAGCTCCTGGGCTACAAGCATTTCTACACGTAGGCTCCAGGTGTTTCCCTCAACACTTCGGCCTTCCTGCAGCGGAACCCCCACCCTGCGCCCGGCCATGGCGGAGCCTGGAGAACAACTGCCGGAGGAGGTGCTGGCACTCATTTTCCGTCACCTGCCCCTGCGGGACCGCGCCGCTGCCGCGAGGGTTTGCAGAACTTGGGCTGCCGCTGCCACCTGCAGCACTGTGTGGCACAACACGAACATCAGGTGAGCAGGCTCCTCCCCCTCCCGCCTTCTCCCTGGTTCGGTGGAGTCAGGGCTTGGGGAGACACAGTGACTCTCCCCATATTAAAAAGCGTAATCAGGACTTCCAGCGGTCCAGTGGTTGACTGGGCATTTCCAATTCAGGGGGCGTGAGTTCGATCCCTGGTCAGGGAACTAAGATTCCACATGCATGGGCCCCCCCCAAAGTGTAATAATTTCTAACATTTATTGGCCACCAACTGTGTACCAACCATTGTTCTAAGTGCCTTACACATATTAATTTATTTAATCCTCACTAAAACTTTATGTTAGATGGTAGATAGGTGGTATTATTATCTCCGTTGCACAGATAGAAGATTGAGGCAGAGAGATTTAATCGCTTCCTTACTCAGCTGAGAAGTAGCAGAGGCAAATGTGAACCTGGCAATCCAGAGCCCACGCCCCGCCTCCTTAAAGACCGCTGAGAAAGCCCTGTTCTTAAAATATCATTGGCTCTCCGTGGCAAGGTTTCAACCAGCGGCAGATGCATCTGAAGTCTTCTAAATGGATAGGATGGGAGTTCCCTTCTAGCATCACCTTGGAGCGACCAGGCATGGTCGGGACAGGGAGGTATGTGGGGAGGGGGCAGGAAGTGGGGATGGTAGCTGGAACCCAAGCTGAGGGGTGGGTTAGAGGCCTCTCTCCAGGTCGCGGGGACTCGGCCGGCTGATGCCTTTTCTCCACCACTCTACCCCCAAGTTGCGACTGTGAGCTAGAAGGCATGCAGCCGCAGTACCTGTCCGCTTGCCTGGACCACGTTCAGAATCTACGTCTGGAATTTGTGCCGTCCAGGGAGCCGAGCCGCCTGGCGGCCATAGAGTTGCTGACCGCACTGGCTGGCCGTAACCCCGAGCTGCGAGGCCTGTGCCTGGAGTGCCGCGGAGAAAAGCGGCTCTTCGACTCGGGTCGCGACGTTCTGGACGCCGTGCACGCCCTCTGTAGGGCCGCCCGCGCGCTGCGCCACCTCGACCTAAGGCGCTTGCCCTTCACACTGGACGACGCGCTGGTGCTGCAGGTGGCACACAGCTGCCCGGAGCTCTGCAGCCTTTTCCTGGATAACAGTACGCTGGTGGGCAGCGTGGGGCCAGGCTCCGTGCTGGAGCTACTAGAGGCCTGCCCCTGCCTGCGCGCCCTCGGCCTGCACCTGGCCAGCCTGTCGCGCACCGCGCTCGAGGCACTGGCGGCGCCAGACCGCGCACCTTTTGAGCTCCTGGCCCTGCGGTGCGCATGTCCCGAAGACGCACGCGCGTCGCCCCTGCCTAACGAAGCCTGGGCCGAGCTCAGCCGCCGCCACCCTGGACTGGCCGTAGAGCTGGAGCTGGAGCCGGCTCTGCCTGCCGAGAGCGTGACACGCGTCCTGCAGCCTGCTGTGCCCGTGGCTGCGCTGCGCCTCAGCCTCTCTGGGGACACCGTAGGCCCGGTGCGCTTCGCAGCGTGCCACTACGCCGCAACCTTGCGCGCGCTCGAGGTGCGCGCTGCCGCCTCTGCCGAGCTGGACGCCGCGCTGGAGGAGCTGGCAGAGCGCTGCGTGGGCCTGCGCGAAGTGCACTGCTTCTGCGTGGTGCGACCCTCCGTGCTGCATGCCTTCCGCACGCACTGCCCGCGCCTGCGCAGCTACACGCTCAAGCTGACGCGGGAGCCGCATCCCTGGCGGCCCACGCTTGTGGCGTGAGGCGACAAACCCTCTTTCCCCTCCCTGCGGACGTGTGGCCTCTGAGATGCTGCGTGGGTTTGCCCCGGGGCGCGTCAGCTGCTAGTCCGCTCCTTTAGGACTCTGTTGTCTCTTGTCCCTCTCGAGGATTGGGGGCTGTGGGATGGCGTCAGTACCAGCCCGGAGCAACCTGAGTCCACGCGTTGCTGTCAACATCTGCAGACACCCACTGTCCCCGCCATACGGGGCTCACCCTCCTCTAACCCCAGTCCTCTGCAAACTTGCTCGGCGGCCCCGGCGTGGGAGGAGGGAGGGCACTGGTTCAAAGCATGCCTCAGGGTTGAGTGTGAAATAAATCGAGCAGTACCTCTACGTCCTGTGAAAGGCCGGGTCCGCTCTGAAGGGGGAGGGAGGAGAACCAGCAGATGCCGGAGGAGGGGTCCGGGCAGGGGTGGGAGAGTTCGAGACCTCACGGTTTACTTCCACTGGTGCGGCTGCGGGGGTCAGTGTCGGGGCACTTGCATCTTCGGAATGACAACGCCCCAGGGTTCGGCGGGAGGGGGCCAGCTTCTCCTTCCCCCACCCTCCCGCTCTCAAGCTCGCTCCTATCTGCTCCTCTACCCGAGGCTTCACTATGCCCACGCCATCGCCTTATAGGACTTTCCCAGCCCACACCACACGGTGTACGCTGGATTCTCCCGAAGAACAAAGGAGGAAACAGCGGGCCTGAGAGAGTGGTGGGACTCGGACGCAGGTCTACCTCCCTACCGCACCCCGCCCCCACGCACATACTGCCCTTTCTGTCTGCCAGTGCTGAGGCCGCGGTCAGAGCCCCGCCCCGCTGGTTCGCACGTGGCCCCCACCTGACCCGGCGCCGGGAGGCGGAGTAGGGCGGAGCGGGAGGCAAACGCAGCACTTTCCGCGGCTTTGACAAGCCCGCGGCGGCCGGGCCCAAGCGTTAAACGGGGCCGGGACTGCGCCATGCAGGAAGCGCCAGCCGCGCTGCCCACGGAGCCGGGCCCTAGTCCCGTGCCAGCCTTCCTTGGCAAGCTGTGGGCGCTGGTGGGCGACCCGGGCACCGACCACCTGATCCGCTGGAGCCCGGTGAGGGCTGGGGCCTTTCGACTTCCTCAGTGGTCCCCGGGATTCCTCCACGTCAGTGAACGTCCACGCTCACCCAGTCCCTGCCTGGGACGGGGATGAGGGTCCCTTGATTCAGCCGTCCAGGGTATGCGACGGCTTGGAGGGGGTATTCGAGATGGAGGTGAGGCGACTTCCTCCGGGCAGAGGAAAAGGGTGGGAGCCTTCTGGAGGAGACCTAGAACCCGAAGGATCTTCCAGGTCATTTAGTTCCCACCCTGCCCATCAGACAGATTGGAACACAGAGAGGCCAGGAGAAGGGAAGGGCTGGGCCTGGTTCTAGCTCAGAGTCACATCGCGGGTCTGGGAGCCGTCCGGGGCTGGAACCCAGGTTTGCCCTCTGCTCTTACTTTCAGAGAACCGAGTACGGAGTCTGGGTGGGCTGGGATAGAGATTGTGGTCGCCCCAGGCTAGGCCAGAGCTGGTTCTGGCCTGGCCTCGTCCCACGTCCCCACGAATGGCAGCCTCGGTCCCCAGAGTGAGTGCGAGTGTGTATGCGCGCGCGCCAGAGCGCTGGCTTCGCCGTGGGCGGGCACCGCTCACGGTGTCGTCTGGTCTCCGCCCGCACGGTGGGTGGGCGGGCGGCGTTCTCCACAGAGCGGGACCAGTTTCCTCGTCAGCGACCAGAGCCGCTTTGCCAAGGAAGTGCTGCCCCAGTACTTCAAGCACAGCAACATGGCGAGCTTTGTGCGGCAACTCAACATGTGTGAGTCCCTAGGGCCGGTAGGGACGCGGGCGTGGGTGACTTGGTGCGGGGGGGGGCGGGGCAATTTACGCCCCCACGCCCTACTCCCTAGACGGTTTTCGGAAGGTGGTGAGCATCGAGCAGGGTGGCCTGCTGAGGCCGGAACGGGACCACGTCGAGTTCCAGCACCCGAGCTTCGTGCGCGGCCGAGAGCAATTACTGGAACGCGTGCGGCGTAAGGTGGGGGCGGCCTGCAGGAACCAGCAAACAGGGGTGGAGGTGGGACAGCTGTTTCCTGCGACTCTGACTTGAGGGTGCCTCCCACCTGCAGGTGCCTGCGCTGCGCGGCGACGACGGCCGCTGGCGCCCTGAGGACCTGGGCCGTCTTCTGGGCGAGGTGCAGGCTTTTCGGGGAGTGCAGGAGAGCACCGAGGCGCGGCTGCGGGAGCTCAGGCAGTGCGGGGGAGGGGGCGGAGGAGGAGGGGGAGGGGGAAGGGAGGGTCTGGGCGAGGGGGCACTGGCTTCCAAGCGTTTCTAGGCAGCTCCTTCCTCTCTCATGCCTTGGCGCCTCCATCAAGACCAATGGGCCGAGCTGAGGAAGTCTGTTGTCTATGGACGGGTGATCATCCGAGTGGGCGCGGGTTCAGGCCTGCCATTCTGTGGGGGGTGGTGACCGGGCGAACTCTCAGATGCCTCAGCACCCTCCCACGCCTTTCCCCCAGGCAGAACGAGATCTTGTGGAGGGAGGTGGTGACGCTGCGGCAGAGCCACGGTCAGCAGCACCGGGTCATTGGCAAGGTGTTCCTCTTCCCCCTACCCCACTTCTCTCTCTCACTCCTGAACGTACCACCCGCCCCCCAGTCCTGGAAGCCACCTGGAGTGCCTCGTTAGGGTGGGGGGCAAGGTCCAAAGTATGAGTTAACCCTTTGCTTTCTCTTAAGCTGATCCAGTGCCTCTTTGGGCCACTTCAGGCGGGGTCCAGCAGCGCAGGAACTAAGAGAAAGCTGTGAGTGAGAAACCCAGGGACGCCCCCACCCCTTCCAGGACCCTCACAGAAACCCAGGCAGGACTCCTTCTCCTCCAGAAGCCCCTTCACCTGGAATCCTCATTCTTTTTCCCTGCATTACAGTCTTCCTCACCCAATGGCCATCCCCCCAAGGGCCCCCTTCCAGGGCTTTCCCCCTCTACCCCCAACTCTGCCACCAAAACCCCCTCTCTCAGACCCCTCAGTTCCAGGACCTTAACCCCATATTTCCACCCCATCATCCCCTTACCCCTCACCCCAAAGCATCCCAACAGCAGAGGGTCTGGGTCTCAAACCACACTCCCTCCCTCTCCTCTCTACCCCCTAAGGGCCCCCATCTCTGGGGGGAGCCCCTTCTGCCTCTAGCATGTGACTGATGCCCTGGCAACAGGCCTCAGCTCTGCTGACTTGGCTGCTGGGGCCTGTGGGAGGGAGGTGGTGCAGGCTGAGGGGCATGGGAGATGAACCTACCCAGCCCCCTGCCTGTGCCCTGGCCACCCTGCACAGGTCCCTGATGCTGGATGAGGGGTGCCCAACACCAGCCAAATTCAACGCCTGCCCCCTACCTGGTGCCCTCCTGCAGGACCCCTACTTTATCCAATCGGTAGGTTTTTGCTTCTCTCTTCCCTAGAGCACAGCTCGGTTTATGGAGAGCCTGTTCCCTTTCCACATTCCCCAAAAAGAAGAGAAGATGGAGGCCAGCTTTCCCTCCCACCAGACCCAGGCTCCCCAGCATGGGCCCAGCTTCCTCCCTCAAACCTTCCCCCTTAGATCTAGCCCATGTGGTACTGGTTGGGTTCTGGCTTACCCTGTGGCTTGAGGTGAAGGGCTGGGCCTCATCTTCTACTTACAGCCTCTCCCAGAGACCACCCTGGGCCTCAGCAGCCCTCACAGGGCCAGGGGCCCCATCATCTCTGACATTCCGGAAGACTCTCCATCCCCTGAAGGAACCAGGCTTTCTCCCTCCAGTGGTGGCAGGAGGTAAGAGGGATAGGGGCTGCCCTCTGGGGAGCCTGTGGCTGAGGGCCTGGCAGCCCAGATGGCTGTGGGGAGGGGGGAGAGGTCAGTGCCAGGGTCTGGCTGAAGCTTTTCTCTGGTGCAGGGAGAAGGGCCTGGCACTGCTCAAAGAAGAGCCAGCCAGCCCAGGGGGGGAAGGCGAGGCCGGGCTGGCCCTGGCCCCAAACGAGTGTGACTTCTGCGTGACAGCACCCCCACCGCTGCCTGTGGCTGTGGTGCAGGCCATCCTGGAAGGGAAAGGGAGCCTTAGCCCCGAGGGGCCCAGGAGTGCCCAGCAGCCTGAACCAAGAGGCCCCAGGGAGGTTCCTGACAGGTGAGCAGAGAGACCATTTTTGACTGTAAGCCCTGTGGGCCACTTCTGCAGCTAGATCAGCACTAACTAGCCCCCAGACTTCCCAGCCTTCTCTGCCCCTTGGTGGCTGGCTGGTCGGTTGGGCACCACGGTCTCACCTGATTTCTCAGAGCTGCTCTAAGGAGTACCAGCTTCAGAGGCCCCTAGAAAGTGGAAACATGTCAGTGGTAGGGCTCAGGAATCTGCATTTTAAATGCAACCACTGGGGTGCTTGTAAAGTACGCAACAGTTTAAGAACCACTGATATTGATAATTGCATAGGGAGGGGACACAACCCAAACCTCAGGCCAAAAGTAGGAAGTAGAGGCACTCTCTGTGTGCCCCTCTATGTGTGTGTGAGGGATCGTCTTCCAGCATTTTCTATATGTTGTCAGATTTAGATCCTGATGTATTCAGGTTCCTTGGGAACCTAATGGGGGGTGGGGTTGGGCACTGCAGGCCAACGGCAGTTTTCCGTGCACAGGGGGCCTCTGGACCTGGAGAGAGGAGCCCGGAGCCCGGAGAGTGTGTTGCCTCCAATGCTGCTTCGGGCCCCCCCTGAAAGTGTGGAGCCTGCAGGGCCCCTAGATGTGAGTACACCTTCAGCAGGGCAGAGGCATGGGGCTTGGTGGGGTCCAGCTGTTTGTGCAGCCTGGGGAGGACACCACTGACCCAGAGCTCCCCCTAGGTGCTGGGCACCAGCCTCCAAGGGCGGGAGTGGACTCTCATGGACTTAGACATGGAGCTGTCCCTGGTAAGACGGGGGTGGGAAGGGCAGGGGGTTCAGGGTTGTTCAGCCAAGCCCTTTAGTCCACAGCTGTTCTCCCTCAGCCAAAGCCCCAGCTCCCCTCCCCAGCTGCTTCCTGGGGTTCTCTTATGCAGTTGCAGCCCTTGGTTCCAGAGAAGGGTGAGACTGAGCTGGCGGTCAAGGGGTTAAATTCTCCAGGGCCAGGTAATAATTGTGGTGACTCAGGACCTGGGGGAGGCCCATAGGGGCCTGAGCTACCAGGATTGCGTGGGCGGGGCAGTTGGTGTTTTGGAGGGAAATCCCCGGAGGCAGGCTGCTCTGCAGAGTACTGCTTAAGCTGCTTGAGCCACTGGAAGAGAGTGGGGTGGGGGGGGGGGTTGAGAGTGGATGTTTCATCCTAACTGACCGGAGGGCAAGGCGAGTGAAGCTCTCCTTCCCTGAAGAAAGGAGGCGACCATTTCTCCCCGCTGAGCACAGCCCCACTCCTCCTAGGGAAGGACTCCATGCTGGGGGCACCACTCCTGCTGGATGTCCAAGCCGCTTTGGGAGGCCCAGCCCTCAGCCTGCCGGGAGCTTTAACCATTTACAGCGCCCCTGAGAGCCGCGCCTCCTACCTGAGCCCAGGGGCCAACCCCTCCCCCTGAGAGCCCTCTCCACTCTGAAACCAGCCTGGCTGAGGGGTGGGCTGGCCGCCAGCACGCCCGGCTCGGCTTCCTTGAGCCCCTGCTGGAGGCTGAGTGAAGCCCCTCCTACTTTGGCAGCCCCTCTCCAATACCGAGCCCTGCATAAAACTGCGTTTTTTTCTGTGTTTCTGGTCTCTTTTCTCTACCGACCATGGAGCACAGAAGTCATGGGTGGGGGGCGACTTGGCATTCGTAGCAGCGTCCAGATCCTAGGGCTTTAATCGAGGAACACTTGAAGGGTGGAGGTGCTTGGGGAGCCTGCCCCTAGTTCTCCTGCTTAGGCCCCATCCTCCGGGTCCGAATCCAGGGCTGGCGCGTGGCCACTGCGACCTCCGGGAAGCGGGGACTTTTGGGGTCACACCCAGCACCGCAGTGCATCCGTTCTGTGAGCCTGGGTAAGCTGGTCTCCTCTGAGCCTTGTCTGTGACAGGCAAAGATGGGTGTAAAACGCCTGGGAATTGCCGGGGTACTTGGGGCCGCGGGCTTAACTGTCCCCTCCCTGACTCAATCGGCGCGCCAGGGGTGAAGAGGGAAAGCCGACTACGTGTACGAGCCCGGGCGGTACGCGGCTTCCGCGACCTGCCTCCCCGCGTCCCGGGAAGAATGGCCCCCTTTCCCCACCCCCTCCGGGTTCCCGGCAGCCCTGGCCGGCCCGCCCCCGCCGCAGCTGCTGCTTCCATCTCTACCCCGCCCGGCCCTTTCTGCCTCGTCATCTCCTCCCCAGCCAAGGCTTGACCAGTGAGTGGGGCCGCCGGGAGCGCACGGACCGGGAGCTCCCCGGACCCTCGGCTGCGGTGGGGAAGAGAAACTGAGTTTGGGCAAAATCCGCGCCCCACCAAAACCAGCCGCACCCGAAGGAGGTCTGTGAGCCCCGCCCCTCGGCAGGACTCTAGCTCTGGGGCTGGGTGGAGGGGAGTTAAGGGTTCGCACGTGCTCAAAGGCTCCCGCAGTTTTCCACCACCTTCGCTCCCTAGCAAAAGGACGCGCGGGGAGCGAGGTGGGGAGGGCGGCAGAGACCCCGTCCACGCCTCGTAACTGGAGCTGCCTGGTGCTCCGGGAAGGATCTGGGCTGTGAGCACTGAAGGAGATAACTTCGGTATTCACTTCTGAGCATTGAGTTTCAGGGTGAGGACCTGTACCAGCTGGTGTCTCTGCACCCCAGACAGGACAGAGGACAGGACTCGGGGTAACGGAAGGAGGAGGCTAACATGAAAAGAACTTGGGGAGGCA
Organism: Delphinapterus leucas; assembly: GCF_059928025.1. Lineage (NCBI taxonomy): Eukaryota > Metazoa > Chordata > Mammalia > Artiodactyla > Monodontidae > Delphinapterus > Delphinapterus leucas. The sequence continues at coordinate 41,809,343 of NC_143148.1, forward strand.
TGAGAGAGAAGGAGGGGCCAGTCTAATCTTCCTCCTCCCTCTCTGCACCTGTACAGAGTGGGTTCTGTCCTCCCTCCCTTCCTGCACTCGATTTGGGGGACAGGCTTTGGAAGCCTCAAGTGAAGAGGGCAGAGGATCCACAGTACACAGTGCAGTGATGTCAGCCTAGTGGTGAGGGTGTATGTTGTTCACTGGGATACGGAGAAGGAACCAGTCTGCTTGTGGGACACTCAGGCATTGGGGTGGATGAGGGGACATTTGAGTCTTGGAGGATGGATCCACAGCATGGAGGGAGGAAAGGGCATTCCAGGCCTAGGCAACAGCACCTGCGAAGTTTGGGAAGTGCCAGTACTGAGTGGTGGAGGGAAGTGGGGGAAAGCCTGGCTGTCCAGGGGGTGGGAAGTGAACAGATAGTCGGGATTCTCTCTGATAAGCTGTGGGGGGTGGGGGACAGGTAGTTACGGCTGACATTGTGCTTGGCAGGAGACCTTGTAGTTCAGGCTGGAGCAAGTCAGATTCCACTTCTGCCACTTGATCTCTCTGAGCCTGTCCCCTTATCTGTAAAATGGGGACAAAAGCCCTACCCCAGAGAGTTGTCAAAGTCACTGTTCTGTGGGGGTGATGGGATAGGAGTGAGCGGTACTCAGAGAGACTGTTATAGGAGATGAGGTGACCATAGAGGGGTTGAGGGAGATGCTGATAACTCACTGAGAAGTGGAGGAGCAGCATTTGTCCCTGATGGGACATGAAGGGAGAGAGAGGGGTAAAGGGTAGTCCTGGTCTCTGCTCGTGGCCTGGGGGAAGGTCTGACACTTCAGTATGGCTAGGAGGGGTGAAGTGACCAGGGAGGCATAGCATGGCACCAGGTAGTGAGACCTGGGAAGCAGGATGGGGGCTAGGACCAAATCCTAGACCTAGAACCAGGTAAGGAGGTAAAGGAGGGACCCCAAAGGGAGGATGAGATCCAGGAGGGTGTTTTGTGGACAAAGCCAAGGCCAGGGGAGATGGGCTGAGAGGGGGAGTGGTCCAGGGCCTGACCTAATTGCCCTTAATGCCAGGGGCCTTGCTGCCTGGGTCAGGCCACCCAAGAGGAGATGGGCCATTGTCCTTGGTTGTCAATAAATGAACAAAGCAGATTAATTTCTGCCTAACACCTGCTGTTTGGAAGAGACAGCCTCTCAAAATGGGAGGATCTATGGAGGAAAACAGTGAAAATTCAATGTTTGCTGGTAGCTTTTGTGAGTTGGGCCCTGGGTACTTAAAGATGATGGCTGTAAATCATTCCCAGGGCAGCAGGGAGACAGTTTGGTCTCAGGTGATGTCAGGAGATCTTGGTCAGAGCTAAGACTCAAGGGAATTCAGGTATCCCTGCTCAGGTATTAGAACCAGGAGAGACCATGAGACCACTTTGGGGTTACAACATGGTGGTGGCATTGGTGAGGTGGTGCAGGGGCAGGGCCTGTCCTGGAAGGATGGACCTCAGGATAAGGGGTCTGGACTTCCTCCGGTGGGTGAGAGGAGCAGCGGAGGCTCTTAGCACTTCAGGATCTGGGAGTGGGGGGATTCGGGGCTCTGCAGGGTCTAGGATGGAAGTGAAAGGCTAGACTAAGTAAGTGGTGAGGTTGACAGAAATATTGGACAGACTGGGAAGAACCTGACTGCAAGCTGGGTGTGGGGGTATCAGGATCAGTTGTAGGTCTTTCTGCCTGTTAAGTTGGGGAAGCAGGTTGGGAAAGAGAAGTTAGTTTGGATAAACTGGGTCTGAATGGATCGCAGGATCTGCAGGTGGCAGGGGCTCAGGAGGGAAGACATGCTTGGGGAGAGCCGTCAGAGTAGAGACCCCAGTCACGGGTGTTCACTGGGGCCCTGGGAGAGAGGTCAAGGTCAGGGGAGCTCCGGCCCCCACTACCTCTCTCCCCCCACCTCCCATGCAGCCCCCACCATGGGCAACACGCAGGAGAGGCCATCAGAGACGATCGATCGCGAGCGGAAACGCCTGGTAGAGACGCTGCAGTCGGACTCGGGGCTGCTGCTGGATGCGCTGCTGGCACGGGGCGTGCTCACCGGGCCCGAATACGAGGCGTTGGACGCGCTGCCTGATGCCGAGCGCAGGGTACGCCGCCTGCTGCTGCTGGTGCAAAGCAAGGGCGAAGCCGCCTGCCAGGAGCTGCTGAGCTGCGCCCAGCGAACCGTGCGCGCGCCCGACCCCGCCTGGGACTGGCAGCACGTGGGCACGGGTGAGAGCGCGCGCGGGGATGGGGCCTAGGTCAGAGGAGGGGGCGTGGCGTGGGAGCAAGGAGTTGAGGTCTTCCCCAAAGACCCGCACGTGTGCAGGGGAAACCTCAGAGGGGTAAAATGAATCTGAGACACTCCCACCTCCTCCGTAGGCTACCGAGAACGAAGCTACGACCCTCCATGCCCAGGCCACTGGGCTCCTGAGGCAGCTGGCCCAGGGACCGCATGCCCCTGGCTGCCCAGAGCTTCAGATTGCGATGAGGCCCGGGGTCCTGAGGACTCCGAGGCAGCGCAATCCGGAACCCTCGAGGAAACTGAGCCAGAGCTGGAAGCTGAGACCCCTGAAGGGGCTGAGCCGGAGTTGGAACCCCAAATGGATCCTGAACCAGAGCCAGGGACAGAACCAGAGCCAGAACTGGAGCCGGAGCCAGACCTAGAGGCTGGGGACGAATCTGAAGGTGTGAGGCCGACCAAACCTGGTGGGAGGGCGTGGCCTGGGGGGCGGAGGGGGGCGTCCACCTGACTGACCACACCCCTTCCGTCATCTCTAGATTCCTGAAAGCCTTAAAGCTGACAGGCCGCTCCTCGCCCTAGCAGGATGGGATCTAGGATCCTGCCCTGCCGGGGTCAGATGCCACGAAGGCTCCCTCTGTCCCAGTACCACTGAAAGTGAATAAACTCTGGAGGGTCAGCTTGGACTCTGTGATTCTGGCTCTTCGCCCAGGAACTAGGGTGTGGATTTGTACCTCTAAGTCCCAATGACCCGGGCAGCCCTGTGCCCACGGCCCAGTCCTCAACCCCTTTCCATTCCTCAATAGCCCAAGCTGTACCCCTGGAGAGTCCCCAGTGGGACAAGGGCCAGACCCTTGGGCCCTGCTCCACAGCCCTTTTATCCTCGTGAACCATTTGGGGACATGTGTAGTCACCAGCCCCACCTCATGAAAGCCCCTAGGCCTGGCACAAAGAGCCAGGAAAAGGGTACTTCTTTCCACTTAGAGAAGGCTAGAGCTCACCACCTTGGGAAGTGAGACTAGAAAGAGAAAGGGATCTCAAGTAGGCAGAGCCCACACAGTTCATTGTAATTGTTTTAATTGGCTTCTCTCGGGACTGGGAGCTCAGTGAGGGTTGTGACCAGTTAACTGGCACACAGAAGGCGCTCTATACATATTCACTGACTAAATGAATAAGGACTTTGCAGCTGTGTTTCCAGGTTTTCAGATGGGAAAACTAAGGCCAAGGGAGGGAGTAGGACAGGGTCAACCTCACACAGCTGAGTCTGAGATGAAACTGGAAGCAACAATTATCTTGGCACCTCTCCTGGTCTAGGAGGGGCTCAGAACTAGGAACGAGGGGCCTGCCCCTCAGGCTTCATTGTGGCTGCTGCCAGGCTATGCCAACCTCTTCCAGAGACCAGCTGTGAGGGTGTGGGCAAAGACAGGGACAGTAGAGGCCAGTGCAGGGGATGAAGGCAGGGCCAGGTGAGCTCTTAGCTTGATTCACAAGGCGTGTGTGTGTGTGTGTGTGTGTGTGTGTGAGTGAGTGGAGCTAGGAATAGTCGGTGCCTTCCAGAGGAGCCCTGTTCCCTCCATCGAACCTTCAGAAACTGCTGCGTCCCAGCCCCAGTAAGTAGAGCACATAAATAAGGAATAAATACATGACAGTGGGAGAGGCAAAATGCTGGAAAGCACACCCCAGCCCAGCTGGGTCTCTACTACCAGGATCCCTGCTCCTTGAGTCTGTGTGAAAGCCAGGACCTCAGGCTCAGGCAATCACCCCAGAAGAAGGGAGATCCCCACCAGGACCCAGTGAGAGGTAGACAGCATGAAAGCTGAAGGAGCACCAAGGGGCCAGGTGGGGGAGGAAAAGACTGGAGTATGCAGACACCCAAAGCCATCTCGTGCAAGAACAAGTTTCTACTCCCAAGCCACCCCCTCATCCCCATCCAGCTTCCCTCCTGCCCCCAGGCTTTTCCTCTGCTCAAAAGGCAGCTGGAGACAGGAGGGCAGATTTAGTTTGCCTGACATGCTGCTGTTGGCCTTCAGGGTCCAGGGAGGCTAGCAAGGGACACAAACTCTCTGCTGTTGCCTCTCCTCCCTCCTGAAATGCTTCTGCCCTCCCCATTCCCCAAGAAACACGCAGGCTGTGGAAGCACAGAGCAGCCAGCTTCATGTTCTGGGGGCTGATCTGGAGCCCTCTTTCCAGGGCCCCTGCCTGTAGCCCTCAACCAGTATCAGTCATCAGGCAGCAGGCGGCCCAGCTCTGCCTCATCCAGCCGGTTGGTGGTCATGATGTGCTCCAGCTGCTGCCGGTAGCGTGCTAAGTCCTGCATGAAGTGGGGCACCCGGGTGTTGTCCAGCACCCCATGGGGCCGAAGGTGATCTACATCCTCATAGGACACCTGCAGGAAGAAAGCTGGGCCTCAGGAGTAGGCAGGGTGCCCTGGCTTTCAGGCAGCTGGTCCCAGCTCTCTTGCAATGGCCCATAGCCCTTTGCTCCTGGAACTCCTCCCTCTCCCCTCCTGATCCACTCCCAATGTTATGTACCCCGAGGCTCAGTCCTGGGTGTTTGCTCTTTCTCTCAACACCTTCTTTTATCATCTATGTCCTACAACCTCACTCCTGTCTCCAGTCCAGCTTCCCCCCTCACCTCCAAACCTGGGTATCCAACTGCCTTCTGAACGCCTTCCCCGGGATATCCTTCAGGCACCTCAGACTCCCCATATCCAGCATTACTGGGTGCCAGCCTATGCCATCCCCACCCTCCTCACAGTCCCCTAGGTCACATTCCAGGTGGGGGCGTAGAATCTGTCACCCTCCCACTCAGAGTGGCCACTGAGTTAAAAAGATCCACTCTCTGAAGATCTCTCCAGCTTGCTGCTTCCCCTCCAACTGCACGGCCACTGCTGGGTTATGCCAGACCACCATCAAGTCTGCAAAAGTGATTGGAAAGGCCTCCTCCTTTCCCCCCTGCACTCCCTTCCCTAGGCCTCTCCTCCCATATGACAGAGGGAGCCTTCTAAAGCAAACCATCTGTGCCATTCTTCTGCTCAAAGCTCCTAGGATTCCCCATTGCTTTGGATGAAATTCGACTTCCTCAGCCTGGCACAAATACCCAGCGCCAAGGACTTGTTCCCTGGCCATTTCTCCAGCCTCCTTCCCCAGGCCTTCCTGATTGCTCCCTTGGCCTGGAATGCTCTCACCTCCTTTGAAGTGCAGTGTCTACACACACACCTGTGGGCTGGCTCAAGCACCTATATTGGCTGCCAGACCGTCATTTCACCTCCTGTGCTCACCTCCACCCACGCTGCCCCCATCAGAGAGGCCTGGCACCCAGTCCTCAGTTGAGTTCCAATCAGAGGCTCAGGGAACACTGCAGTGATGGGGAGAGCTGGCTGGGCCCTCCGAAGGCGCGTGGTCCCTCACCTTGCCCAGCGAGGTCAGCAGGGGGAAATCGATGGTCTGGCGATGCCGCAGAATGCGCACGATGCCATCCAGGTACACCTGATCCTTGCTGAAGCAGCCTGTGGACACGGGAGGGCCGTGAGCCCTAGGCCCAAAGCCCCACCTGAACCCCCCCCGCACCCCTGCCACAGATCAGGACACTCCCCACTGCACAGGCGCCCACCGGGCAGCGAGGTGTCAGTCTGGCCGCGCTTGGCGCGCACGCAGTACTCCCAGCGCACGTCGGCGTCCTGCACGTAGCGCGCCAGGTCCTGGAACAGCTGGCGGAAGGACATGTGCGCGGCGCGGTGAATGGTGTAGTAGAGCAGCGCGGCGCGCCACAGGAAGGGCTGCTTGCGGAACAGGACACTGTGCAGGCTGGCCAGGCCCTCCTCGGTGGGGTTCGCTGGCCGCAGCCCATACTGCAGCCGGCCCTCGGCGCTGTGCCACGGCTGCCGCGCGTTGTTCACGCCCCGCAGGTAGTGGGTACCTGTGGGGTGGGCGAGGGAGAGGCTGCGCTGGGCCGCGCATCCAAGGGACCCTCCTGCCCAGCCTGGGTCCTGGTCTGCCCAGCTGGACCTCTAGCCAGCGACTCACATATCCTTATGCCTCTAAAGTCAGGCTCTTACACAAGTCCCCTCCACCCCAAACTCATACTCACCCAACCCCAGGCAGCATGAAGACTCTCCTCAGGTGAACTCACACCCAAGGATCCAGAGTCTCACATACATGAACCCTCCCTCACCCGTCCAGGGCTACACACACCCACACAAACTCTCCCAAACTCACACTGCCCCCCAAGCCCCCAGAGAGGTGCAGGAACTCACACACTACCCCAGCCCCACATCCTGCATGCCCATATCATGCTGATGTCCCCAGCAAAAACCATCTTTTGCCCAGAGCAACAGGATTCTTGATGAGGAGGGACAGACAGAAAAGACTAGTAATTAGTGTCCCATGCTCGCTTTTCCAGGCTGGCCCTAACCCCTCCTAAACCCAGCTCTGTGTGTTTTCAGCTAATTCCATTCCCAGGATCTGAACTTCCACCCACCGGGGAGGGCCTGCATGTTGGCTGGGCTTGTGGGACCCTTAGGGCTCTCCCTCTGGCCTGTCTGGGCCTCAGCAGTCTTGCCCCACTGTCAAGGGAAATCATAGAGGAAGTAGAGGGAGGAAAAGATACCCAGAAGGAACAAGAAATGAGGGTGAGCCCAGAGAGTGGGCTGGCATGTTCTGGCCTATGTCTGTGAGCCAGAGGAAGGAGGTAGCTGCTCCTGAAGGGAAGGGGCCCATCCTCCGGAGGGAAGGGGAAGAAAGAGAGGGGGTGGGGTTACTGGAGACCCTCACTGCCCCCCCCTTGTCCTAGCCCCCTCTCACCCCTACCCGCCCACCCGCCTACCCACACCCTGACCTATCTCGTGCCGCAGCATGCCCTCCAACCAATACTGGCGGGCTCCGGTCAGGTTGATGGCCAGTGTTGGTCGGCTGTTCTCCACCATCATCACTGCCTGGGACAGCAGGTCCTCACTCAGCTGCACCACAACCTGCGGGCGGCAGAGCCCTGAGCCACGGCCACCAGCCCAGGGGCAAGTGTGCCGATGGGCCCGCTAAGGCCACAAGGCAGCCAGGCTGGACACTTGGCCACAACACCTACCCTTCCCCACCACTGCTTGGAGCCAGCTCCCACCTTACCGGGGCAGGGGCAGGGGCAGGGCTTGCCCGAGGTCACTAGCTCCATCAGTGTAGAGCTGGGCCTGGCATTGCCCACTCAGCAGCCTGGTTTGGAGCATGTGGAAAGGGGGCCTCGCAGGCAGGGCGAACTCACCTCCCCAGCACAGCCCTCCTTCTGCATGTATTTGCGCACAATGGACCAGATCTGGCACTTGGTCAGCAGCTGGCCCCCAGTCGCAGCCTCAAAGTGCTCATAGGTACCAAACTTCTCCAGGACAGCCTCAATGATGCCAACCGCCTGCACAAAGGGCCACAGCGGCAGGTCAGGCCAGGCCTCTCAGGTGGAAGGGCCAGGGTGAGGTGGGCAGTCTGCACTGACCTGATGGAGGAACTGTCCAGAGGCCTCACTGTACTTCTCCAGCACAGCCGTAGGCATGGGCTCCTGGTACTCGAACTGTGGGTTGTAGGTGTAATGGGACTGGAAGAACTTGTCCCGCTCACGGTCCATGTTGGTTGGCCGCAGAGCCACCAACATGCAGGGGCTCTTGCTGGCACCACGGCCTGCATCCTTTCGAGTCTTAGCAATGTGAGGCAGGGAGGCCGCAGGCCGCAGGGTGCCCCCACCTGGGTCCCGTCCCTGTCCAGGTGGTGCCCGACCCTGGGTGCTGCCCCCCCGCCGGCCAATACTGTTTACGGTGTAGGTGCTCTCACTGCGACGCATGTGGCCACGGTGGCCCAAGTGCAGCTCTGAGCAGGGCTGCGGCTCAGGTCGGGGCCGCAGGGCTGAGCGGACTGAGAGAGCCAGGGGGAAGGCCAGGGACCGAGGCCAGGGGTACAGTGCTGTCCCATCTCGGTCTGAGGGCCTCAGCCTATGGCCCAAGGATGAGGGACTGGATGGTGGGCTGGGGGGTGCCTGCTCATACACCTGAGCCCCTGAGTCCAGCACCATTCTGTCCTGGTGGTCACATCCAGCTGGGTCACTCCAACTCCCCACACGGTCGACTTCTGGAGACACAGAAAGGCATGTGGAGACCAGCATGAGTGGGTGTGGCCTGAGGACCAGCAGGCCTTGTGCTCCATCCACACTGCCCTTGCTGGGCCTTTGGCGGGCCCAGGACCTGACGCCAGGTTCTAACCTGACCCCTCACCTCCACCCTAGTGTCCATCCCCTCCAGCAGGCTCACCCAAGTAAGCTGGACTGGGGGAAAGCAGGAGGAAGAGTCTCATACACCCAGCTAGATGGTGGTTACTCAAATCCCCTTAGACTGTGAGCTTCTGAGAGCAAGGCCTAAGCCCCTATTCATGATTCTTCTAATCCCTGTGCTCAGCGCCCACCCAGACTGGGAGTTTGGTACAGTGTAGCCTCAGCTGCCATGATGACAGGTGAGGGGGTCTCACTACCTTCTACCTGCCTTCTACCTATGGCATTTTCTCAGTCTCACCCCGCCCCTCCCTCCTGGCTCCATCCACTTCCTCCAGCCCATTGGGATTGGGCCTCAGTCAGTTTGAATGCCTGCAGGCCCCTTGCTTATGCTAGTCCCTCCACCTGGAATGCTCTCTCTCCCTGGGCCATCTGCTCAAATCCAAATTAGAATCAGCTTTTGGTGAGCAGAGGGAAACTTCAGCAAATCCAAGCCAATCCCTGGTCTGTCCCCTAAAGTCATCTTTCTAGCAGTCATCCAAGGCCAGTGTCAGGACACTCACCCCTGACTCTGTACCAGGGCTCAGTCCAACCCAGTCTCTCCCCAGAGACTGACTGAAGGCTCCAGCCTCCAAACTCTCCTGCCTGCTCAGGGACATAATTCCAGCATTCCTCTCCTTTCCTACATCTCCTGCATCATCAATCTCTTCCTCTCTACTGGATTCTTCCCATCAGTATAAACACATGTTGTTATTTCTCCATCTTAAAAAACAAAACAAAACCCTCACTTGACCCCACACGCTTCCAGCTCCACTGCATCTCCCTCCAGCGGTTTCCTAGGGCAACACAACACCTCAAGTCGTCTATACTCAGTCTCCAATCCCTTCTTTCCTGTTCTCTCTTCAATTTCGCTTCAAGTGGGGGCTTTTGTCCCCCACTCTCTATCAAAACTGATCTGACCAAGGTCACCAATGATCTTCATATTGATCAGCAGAGCTTGACAAAGTTAATGACTTCATCTTGGCTTGGCCATGTTCTCCACTTGGTTCCCAAATACACTGGAACATGGTTCTCCCACCTCACTGGCTGTTTCTTCTTGGTCTTACTTGCTGGTAATCCCTATCTTTCTGACCTCTTGACACTATAATGTCCAGAACTTGGAAAATTCTCTCCTCTTCTCCGTTTATGCTCACTCCCTAGGTGATCTCATCCACTCTCATGGTTTTAAATATGTCAGCCCAAACTTCTTCCATGAACTTCAGACTAGTGTTGCCAGTTCTCCGTTCAACATCTTTACTTGAACGTCTAACAGGTATCTCAAACTGAACATGTCCCCCGTCTGGAGTGCTTTCCCCTCATATAACTGCAGGGGTCACTCTCACTTTCCTCAGATTTCTGTACAAATATCTTTTTAGAAAAGCCTCCCTAACACACCCTCTATAAAATAAACCTACCCTAGACACTCTCCACCACAACCTCCCCTTCTCCACAATATTGTCCTATGATGCAGTTATCACCATCTGAAGTACAGTACAAGTGAGCTTATCTGTTTTCTCCTTTTAAGTGTTCACAGCTGTGTCCCCAGAACAGTTGCTTAATAAAGGAATGAAACCAAGAGCCCTTGTCCTTCTCAGAACTGGAATCATACCTTCCCTGCACTTATGCTTCCCCATCTAGTTCTGATCCCCTCCCCCTCCTCCCGGCACTCTGCCTAGTGACAAGCTGCTGGAAAAGATTTCAGGCCGCAGGCTTCCCTCCCCTGAACTAACTATACACTTTTCTGGATTCCTCACTGGTCTCCGGGCCTCTGCTTGTACTAATCCCCTTCATCTCCACTTCTTTCATTTGACCTACCTCTTTGCAATTACCAGAATATGCCTGTTTCTTTCATGTCTCAGGTCCTTCTGCCAAGAATGCCCTCCCAATGTCTCCCCGTGGCAAACTCCTTAACCATTCTTCAGGACTTGGTTTAGGCCTCACTTCCTCCGGGAAGCCTTGCCAGCGTCTTAAAGGTTCCCAGTGCCCAGGCGGCTTCTTTACCATCCTAGGCTGTCACTGTTGGAGCCTAGGTCCGTGTCCCCCCATCATCCCCTGAACTCCCTGAGGGCAGGGACGGGTCTGATTCACCCCCATGACCAAAGTAGCCAGCTCTAGACGCAGACTGAATGAAAGATGGTTGTGGGAGGAGCCCAGGCTGAAGGCGGAGTCTGGTGATAAATGAGAGGGTGTGGCCTGAGCCAATAAGAAACTCCGGGAGAGGATAACGTGGAAGAGGAGCCAATGGGGACTGGGAGATCGAGGAGGGGCGTGACCTCCAGCCAATAAGAGGCGGGGGATGGGGCAAAGGGCGTGCCCAATGGAGGGCGGGGCCGGAGGACAATGGAGCGGGGTTCCCTGGTGGATGAGGAGGGGTCGCGTCGAACGCCTTCTCGGCCTCTCGGGGGTGGGGGGATTCCGTCCGCGTGCCGCGCCCCCACCTGTTCAATCCTCTTCTCGCCGCCGCCGTTCCCACTCCGCAACCCCGGCCGCCGGCTGCCCAGCCCTCGGGAGCCGACACTGGTGACGCACGCACTCGGGCACGCGCACGCTCAGACGAAGGCGCGCGGATTCACGTCAATCTCCGCGGCCTCAAGCGCCCGAGGACATGGCTGGGGGTGGGGCCAGGTAGAGCCGGAGGGGGTCTACCATCGGGTCACGCCCCTGGGTGGGGTGTTGTCTTAAGCCCGCCCCCTCCACCTCCGTGGTTGGACTCAGCAGTCGCGCGGGAGACGCGAGCTCGCTGCCGGCGCACGGACACGTGGGGATGTAGTCCGCATACAGCGGCGGAAGCCCGGGTGCTTGGGAAAGCAGCCCATATACAGGTCTGATGCCGGGATAGGTGGGGCGCAGACGTATTTCAGAACTAGAGACAGGATACCTTAGGTATGTCACTGCACTTGGAACCCCTGACCTTCGCGGGGACTTTTATTTCTATCCCCCCTTCTCCAACGCACACAATTCAGGCGTACGGGGGCCGTGGCTTTATTCTGGGGGCAGCCGAGGGTCAGGCACAGGACCCCGAGGGGAGGCAGGAGGACAGCGGGGGTGCAGGTGCTGGCACGAGGCTGAAGAGTGCGCGTCCACCCGCTGGGGGCGAGGGCTGCGGGCCGGCCTGCAGAGAGCTGAGTGCGGCCAGGCGCTGCTCTCGGGACACGTCCCCGCGCAGGTCCAAGAGGGCGGAGACGTGATCCTCGCTATGGAGTACAGGTGCGTAAGCCCCGCCCAGCCCCCCCCCCCGGGTCCCTCCTCCCTTCCCGGCCGGTCTTCGCACCTCACGTCGGGAAATTGTTGCCGCAAGCCTGCCACCTCGAGACCAAGCAGCGTGGGGTCGCGGAGGTTCAGCAGCTCCCTCAAGGCGAGCAGCACTGGCGCGCACTGAACGCTCTCCTCCAGGCCCTGAACACGTCGGGGTTGGTCTCTCTCCAGCCCTCGGCCCCTACCCAACCACTGAGACTCCCGCCCATCTGCTCACCCAGATTCTCACCAAACCGAGGAAAAGCTCCCGAAGCTGGGCGGCATCGTGCCGCAGGCGCTCGGCCGCCTGGGTCCGCTCGTCAGCACCGCGGCACACTAGGCGGCCTTGCATCAGCGCATGTAGGTACTGCAGCACCACGGTACGCTCCGCCTCAGCCAGCAGCAGCTGCGGGGAGCACGATCAAATGGTTCCGGGACGCTTTTCCCATGGGCGCTTTCCCCCCTCCCCAGCCTTTACCCGCAAACGCACCTGGACCACAGGATCCCGCACATGTCGGAAGTCCTGGCAGAAGCTCGCGGTCCGCTCGCACACGTCATCCAGCAGCTCTGGGCTCGACAGCCACCGGCGAGAGGGCAGAGCAGCGAATAGGGGCTGGAGCGGAGGTCAGAGACGCGGCTGGAGGGACGATTCAGATCCGGCATTCCCCGCAGAGACCCCCCATGCATACGCTGTATCTCCTTCTCCCACCCCTATCTCCATCTGAAGCCTCACCTGTAGCTCCGCCAGCAGCGCCTCCAACACCAGGCGGCAGATCCTCCTCTGCAACTCGTCCAGCGCTGCCTCCACCGGAGCCAAGGCCCCAGGAGCCACCCAGTCGGGCTGCAGGACGGACACGGAGGAGCTGGACCGACCAAAAGTACGGCTTCAGGACCAAGGCCAAGGCCCGAGAGGCCTTCCGTTGTCTAGCCACTCGGGCGCCACCTAGTGCCGCAAGTGTGTTCCGTGAGGGGGCAAGAAGGGCGGCTCCCTGCACTTCTGAAAGTCTGGGCCACGGAGTGAAGATGGGAGTGGTGGGCTCAGCGAACTAGAAGGGACACAGGCCAGCTGCACCTGCCTCTAATTCGCGGTGTGACCTTGGGCAAGTCATGTCTTTCAGTTTCTGTTTCGGTAAGGGGAGAGAGTTAATCCCAGTCAGGAGGGAGTCAAAATCATCGTTAATTTGTTTGTCCTCTCTGCCCCCACCCCAAAGAACATGAGACCCAAGAAGAAGGGAATGTTTTTGTTTTGTTCACAGCTGTAATGCCAGACATAACCTGGCACAGAGTAGGGCCTTGATAAATATTTGTTGAATGAATGAATAATTGACACTATGTGCCAGGTACTGTGGTAGGTACATTTTATGTTATCTCATGTGATTCTCAGAATGTCCATTATTACCCATATACTACTGATGACAAAAGCAAGATTCAGAAAGATTAGGTAACTGGCCCAAGGTCACACAGCTAGTAATTAGTAGAACTAGGATAGGAACCCCAGGGCTATGTGAGTCCAAAATTCCGAAAGGCCTAGTGTGAGCTGGGTCCATACCTAATAGGTGTTCAGTCAGGGGTTACTGAAGGTGGGGTTCGGCGGGGGCCTCCTGGTACCTGAGTGCTGATTGGTGGTTGAGGGTGGCCAGTAGGTAGGGCACGTAATGAGGGGCCGTTGCTTCCCCCCTGAGGTGGTCTCGGGAGAATCGGATCAGAGCATCACTGAAGCTGCAAAGGGCAGAGGCGGCTCCTGTATCTGCTGTCGCTGTGTGCAACCCCAGTCCTTGGTACTCTGGCCCCACCTCCAAGATACCCAAGGCCCTGTTTTGAAGGAGCCCTTTTCCACAGGTGTGTCTTATCACTCAGAGCCCCTTAGCGCTGCCCCAGGATCAGGGCCAGGGGTTGGGAGTGGGTCAGTGCCTTGGCAGACCTCCTTAGGAATGCGCTCAGTTCTGACAGTGCCACGCCATGCACCCGCCGCTGCAGTGACTCACTGACCATTCTGGTCACGCGAATGTTCTCTTCCAGGATCTACAGACAGGGATGGGCAGCCATCAGCAGAGTCCTAGTCCTGCCCTCTTTCCCTTTCCCTATGAGAGCTGCCCCCCTGCCTTGCCACTTTTCACCCACCTGCAGCACGATGGCTGGCATTGGTGAGTGGTAGAAGCCAGATGGGTCTGTGTCAGGCTCCTGCTCTCGGCCCCACTCAGCTACATCCCCGTCCAGTGCCTTCTGCAGCCACTGGGCCACACTTGCCTGGGGAAAGAGGCAAGGTGCAGCAGTATGTAGCAGGGCACTGACACTGCTAGAGACAGGTGGACATGCGACTCCACAGATACAGGCCCACAGCTGGTGGCAGAGCTGCTCTGAACCCAGGCCCCAACTACTCACCTGGACTTTGGCCACAAATATTGCCTCCAACTGCTCGATGTTCTCCAGGGTCAGGAGGGGCTCCAGATCAGACACATCAGCCTCGGGCCCTAATTCCAGGCTCCCCATCATTTCTGGCCTAGACATGGGTAGCCCAGTGTTACATTGAGCCTCCAGCCTTTGATGAACCCACTTCCCATTGCCCCAGGGACACTGACCCCAGGTACACATGCAGTGCCCAATGCAGCAAGGTGAAGGCATCGGCAGCTTCCAGCTGAGGCCCTTCCAGGAGTTGCTGCAGGCAGCGGCGCAGGCCGCTGTGCAGGGTGTGGGCCCACAGCCGGACCACGTTGTAGTGTGGTGGGCAGCAGGGTGCTACCAGTGCCTCAGCCGCAGCCAACTCTGCTGGTAGAGCCACCCGCAGAGCCTCCAGCCACTCTGCTAGTGCCCCTGGCCCAGGCTGCAGAGGTGTCCCAAAGTGGATCTGCTCCAAGCCCTCCTGTAGTGCCCGCAGACAGCGCTGCCGCCAGTCCCGGGCAGCCTGCTCCAGGGAGGTTGTGCGCCCAGCGTCCACTTCGGCCACACGCATAGCAGCCACCAGAAGGGCTGGATCCTCCCGTGCCAGCCGCCCTGCAGCCCCTGCAGCCGCCTCCACAGCCTGGCCCAAAGCCTCAGCCAGAGGGCCCAGCCCCTCGAACACTGGCAACTCCAGGCCCCCGAGAGGTGCCCACGTCTCCTCTTGTAGCTGCTCCAGTTCCCGAAGGCTCACATATGCCTCCAAGAGTCGCTGGGCATCAATCAGGGTCTGTGTGTGGGCCAATGCAGCAGGCACTAAGCGGGGAGAAGAGGCAGCCCTGGGTCTCAGCCTTCCCACCTGTGCAGTGGGTATAGCAGTAGATGCTGAGGCCCTGGGGCTGGGGTGATGTGTAAAATATTTAATTATCAGTACAGTAGAGCATTGGTCAATCTGAAAGGACCCAGGGAAGGGCCTACATGGTGGGCCAGGGGTAAACCCTTGAGCTGATGGAACATGAGGAAGTCAGGGATCTTGGAGGGAAGGCAGGAAGGAACTGGGGGGAACATGCCAGTGGCTATTCATCCACGCCGTTAGGGAAATAGTTTAGTAAATTAACAGCCAGGTTGGCCAGAGCCACTTGGTGTCAGTCCTGACTCAGACATCCCATGCTTGGGAACCCCAGAATGAACTAATATGCACCCTTGCTTCATATGCCATTTGAAGCCTGAGTTACTCTCTGGGAGGTCGCCCATGTGTCCGCCCATGTAATCTCCCACTGGCGCCCCAGGCCCTTGATCAGTGATGGTGTTTGTCGACTACCTGTCGGAGGACTGCGGCCTAGGGCCCTACACACTCACCAGCTCGCAGCCGGGGCAACAGCTGAGACATGGCCTGCAGTTGCTTGTGTTGCACAACCTGCTCCCGCAGGGGTTCTAGGGTCTGTGCAGCCTCAGCCATACCCCAGAGCAACCCATGAGCCTGGCCCAGGGCTTCGCGGGCTCCCTGCACGGCCTCAAGGGCCCAGGCCAGCTGCCGCACACCGGTCTTCACACCCTCCAGGTATGACTGCACCACCGACTGTGGGAGGGAGGCAGCCAGTGAGGCCTGGCCAGTCCTGCAGCCCGCCCTCAGCACTCCTGCCTCCTGCCTGATGCCCACCTTGATGCGTGCTTCCAGGGAACAGGTACGCTGCACCTCGCGGCTACGGTACTGGCCGAGCCTGGCCAGCTGCTCTGGCCGGTAGAAGATGCCCGAGGCCCACTTGAGTGCTGCACCCCGGGCCAGCTGCTCCGCCCTCTCCTGCTCCGGCCACTCAGGCCCTGGGCAGGAAGAGCCTGGGCAGCCGCGTCAGTTGGGCAGGGCCTGCAGGAAGTGGCTGCCAAATCTGCTTCCCTTCCTACCCCTCGGCCTGTCCCCCAGGGCAGTCCACTCCTCTCCCTGCCCTCCCTATAGAGCTCCAGGCAGACCTGGCAGGGAGGACCAACCCCACCATCCCCATCTTTCTTGCCACCATCCCCCCCTCAGCCCACCCAGAAGGGCTCATACCAGGGGGAAGTGCGGGCTGCATTTTGTCCCTGGCTGCTGAGTCCATGGCTGGTGGAGCCGGAGCAGAGGTAGGAATAGGGGCAAAGGTCCAGGTTAGAGCAAGTAGAGTGGGAGCGCCTCTGAGTTGCAGCTTCCGTCTAGGCCCCACTGAGAAGGAGGAAGGTTCTTGCCCAGCCCCCTCAGGAAATGAGAGGGAGGTGGGTGTGATGAGAAGGAACCTGAGACACCTTTGCCTGCCGGGTTTCTCAGTTTTGCCCCTCAGATGCAAGTGAAACAGGGTAGGCATGGGCCTCCACTGGACACCGCTCCTGCTCTGAGTTGCAGAGGACAGTTTGATATGGAACTCACCAGGCTTGGCCAGGCGTCCAGTTCTCCCTCCTCCACAGATAGCCTTGGCCTTGAGGATGGCCCTCTCCCCTGGCCTTCTTGGCAGAGCTGGGTACTCCCACCACTGGCTCATGAGACCCACACCTCAGCATGCAGCAAGAGACTTCCTCTCCCCAAGGAAGCCTCTGTCCCACCTCTCTGCCCAGGAGCTCCCTCCTCCCTCCAAGGTCCCGCCCTCTCCAAGGCCACATGCAGAAAGGAAGGAAGCTGAGTCTCTGGTACTTTATTCCCAACAGGAAAGAGCATCTGCACTGTGGGACAGAGTGGGGAGGGCTGGGCGCCACTTCCTCGCGGGGAGGGGGGGTGTACTCCCTGTGATCATTGAGGCTTGAGCAGCCTATGCAGGTTCTGTTGTGCTCAGGACACAGACATGGACTAGATGGCCCCAACCTGGGTGGAGAGCGAGGTGTGCAAATATGGGTGTAGGCAACATCACAGTGTGACAACTGTGTTGACAGGCCCTTCAGAGGTAGGTGTGCTTCTGCACAGGAGCAAGAGACGACAGGCTGTTGTGAAGACAGTGTGTGGTAGGTGATGGCAGAGACGGGTGGAAGGGCTATGAAAGCTATGTTTGTCTTGGGAGTTAAAGGGAGCCATGGAAGGGACTACTAGGTAGTAATAATGTAGTGGACACTGGCTACTACCCGAATCCACCCTTCAGGACAAAGATACTTGTTCCCCCAGCTGCCAGAGATGTAGGCTGTTGAGGTCTCACAGCTGAGTCTCTCAGTCAATGTTAGGGTATAAAGGCCAGGTACCCTTGCCTTGGAAGGCCTTGGAAGAGTCACCCCAGTTTCAGAGCTCCGAGTAGGATGGGCCAAGTTCTCTGTTTTAAAGATTTTTTTAAAAAATTAATTTGCTTATTTTATTTATTTATTTATTTTTGCGGTACGCGGGCCTCTCACTGTTGTGGCCTCTCCCGTTCCAGAGCACAGGCTCCGGATGCGCAGGCTCAGCGGCCATGGCTCACGGGCCCAGGCGCTCCACGGCATGTAGGATCTTCCCGGACCGGGGCGTGAACCCGCGTCCCCTGCATCGGCAAGCGGACTCTAAACCACTGCGCCACCAGGGAAGCCCAAGAGTTTTTTGATGTGGACCATTTTTAAAGTCTCTATTGAATTTGTTACAATATTGCTTCTGTTTTACGTTTTGCTATTTTGGCCGTGAGGCATGTGGGATCTTAGCTCCCTGACCAGGGATTGAACCCACACCCCCTGCATTGGAAGGCGAAGTCTTAACCATTGGACGGCCAGGGAAGTCTCTGAGGCCTCTATTTTAACTGCATAGCAGTTTAATTCTCCTCTCTGCCCGATTCTGCCTGTCTTACGCCTTTACAAGTGTGGCTTCTCAGTAAACTTCTTGCAGGCACATCCCTGTTTCCCAAACAACTTGACCTAAAGTAAACAATAATAAATAATGACAATGTTAAAAATAACGAAATGATACTAGCAAACACACAGTCCTCCCACATGCCAGGAACAGCTCTAAGCGCTTTACATGTATTTACACATAGGTAAACATGTTTGCACTGGTTGAAAAGTGGTTATAATCCCATGGCCTCTGAGCACTGCAGTGTGGAGATAAGAGAAAGATGAGGCTGGGGTCAGGGAAAGAGAGTGGGGATGGAGACAAGTGGACAAGCTAGATGTAGTTAGTGCTTGCTGTTTGGCAGGAAGTGAAGGACAGGAATAGGATGGGTGATCCCAAGACAGTGGGGCAGCCTTTAGGAGCAGGTTTGGGGAAACACATTGGGTTCATCAGGCAGCACAGTCTCCTCTCCTGAGATGAGGGTTGGGGTAGAGTTAGTGGAGTTGGGGCAGGTTGGCCAGCCCGTAAGGTTCCAGTGGCTCCTCCTTCCCTGCTGCCGAGGCTGCCCAAAGACTTCCTCCACATCCTTCCTTAACAACGCTGGTCTCCGGGGATCCTGGGGTTATTTTCGTCCTCTTCGGCGGTTGGACAATTGTTGATGGTCCCCGAAGTTTTTCGGCTGTGTTCGCAGAGATGAATTGTGCTGGATTCCCTGGGAGGGCGCGGAGCGGAAGCGGAAGCAGCGATGCTGGCGCCGGCGGCCTGGAGGCCAGGAACGGAAGCGGAAGTGGCGGCGGCGCCGGCCTGGCCTGGCCTGGCTGAGGGGAGGTGGCGGGAGGGCGCTATGGCGGAGGCCGGGCCACAGGCGCCGCCGCCCCCGGGCACCCCAAGCCGGCACGAGAAGAGTTTGGGACTTCTCACTACCAAGTTCGTGTCGCTTCTGCAGGAGGCAAAGGACGGCGTGCTTGACCTCAAGCTGGTGAGGCCCGGGCTAAGGGGCGACAGGGGGGATGGTGGACCAGGCCTGGGCCGGTAGCGGGAACCCCCGGGGCGGCCCAGCTGAGCCCTCAGAGCAGGCCGCCATCCATGTGCTTTCTCACAGGAGGGAGGCCGGGAGCTGTTTCATTCATTCGGCCGAGGCCATTGGGCGTCAGCTATGTGCCAGGCTTGGGGCTGCAGGTGTTGGTCCTCGTGGCCCTCCCCGGCAGGCGTGGGGAGAAGAGCATCAGAACATCAGCTCAGGCGGCGCCAGGCCTCTTCCCGCCCCACAGTCCCGAGCTGCTGTAGTGCCTGGGAGGAGGGTTGGAATCAAGGCCACCCCCTTTTCAGACTGCTCCAGACTAAGTCTCACCTGAGAGTGGGGCTGAGCATTCCCCACTCTCTTCTGCCTGCCAGGCAGCTGACACCCTAGCTGTTCGCCAGAAGCGGCGGATTTATGACATTACTAACGTGCTGGAAGGTATCGGGCTGATCGAGAAAAAATCCAAGAATAGCATCCAGTGGAAGTGAGTGGGGGCACCAGGGAGGGCAACGGGATCTCCTACCCAGAAGCGTCAGGGGTGTGGGGTGGAGGGTGCAAGAGAGAGCAGGGGCCGTGGGACCCAGAGTTCCTGGCAGCCCCTCTCAGCTCCACTCCCCGGGCTCAGGGGCGTGGGGCCTGGCTGCAATACCCGGGAGATCGCGGACAAGCTGATTGAGCTCAAGGCAGAGATCGAGGAGCTGCAGCAGCGAGAGCAAGAACTAGACCAGCACAAGGTGTGGGTGCAGCAGAGCATCCGGAACGTCACAGAGGACGTGCAGAACAGCTGATATCCTCCTGGCAGTCCCTGCTCCAGGGGAGTGGGCGAGGGGCCCTCTAGTCCAGCTGGGTTTGCTTGTGGTCCACTAGTCCCTATCCCTCTTGGGAGGGTGGTCCTACAGCTCCTGGCCAGGTTCCAGCCTCAGGCTCCTTCCTCAGAGCCTCTCGCCCACCAGTCTTGGACTGTGATCCCTCCCTATGTAGACCCCAGGGCTCAGGACTTTCTTTGAGAGCATATATGTCAGACCTCTCCTGGAGAGCTGGGTCTTCTCTGTGGTCAGCCATCTGTCGCCACGGGCAGGGCATCAGCCGTTCTCCTTAACCCCCACACCTTGGCCTACGTGACTCATGAGGACATCTGCAGATGCTTTGCTGGTGAGCAGAGCCTGGGTAGGGGGAGATGGGGGTGGGGATGGGTTGAGCCACAGCCCTGAGCAGTGGACTCAGTGCCCAAGAGATTTCTGTCTCTTAAGAGGGTTCCTGGGGCTGCCCAAAGAAGAACCAGACAGGGTAAGTCCTGGGTTTGAGGGTCACTGGGACCCTATGGAGGCTAACCATACTGAGAGGGTACAAGAATCCTGGGCTGGGTCCCTGGGTCAACCCCTACCTGCATCGTCCCCTAGGTTTGGCTTCTCACATGTGACAGAAGCATACAAGGGAGAACGTGTGTTTGCATGTTCATGTATGCTTGTATGCAGGGGGCAATGGTGCCCACTTCCAATCTACGGTTAGTTTAGTTGCCTTGTAGGTACAGGAACTGTTTCTTGTTCATCTTGCATCTCCCAGTCTGGTTCAGGGGAAGGGATGTTGGCCTTGGCTAGAACATCTACGCTTGGGGAGCAGCCCCATCAATCAAGTGAGGTGCCCATGGCCAGCAATCTTTTGCTCTATGTGTCTGAACCCAGATTTTCTGGTTATTGACTCCTGGGCTCTTAGGAGGAGAAAAGTTTTAGTTCTCTGCCCCAGCCTACTGTCCAGCCCCTCAGAGACCATTATCTCCTTCCTTACTCTAAGGGATAGGCACTCCATTCTCAGTTCAGACTGAGCGCATGGGCCTTGATCCATCCTCCTTGTCATCCTAGGAGACACCCTCCTTGCCATCCGGGCCCCATCGGGCACCAGCCTGGAGGTGCCCATCCCAGAGGTGGGTGCTCAGCCCAGCCATGCGGGGTGAGGGCGGGTGCTGGCTGTGGAGCCCGATAAGTCCCGGGTGGGGCAGGTAGGGGGAGGCCTGGGGTTTGAGGTTATCTAGGAGAACGGGCAGCCTAGGGTGGGAGAGGACACTGGCCCTTGCCCAGGGTCAGGCAGGAGCCGGGCCTGCTTCCAATTCCACCTGTCCTCCACCCCACACCCTCACCGGTAGGGCCTCAATGGGCAGAAGAAGTACCAGATTCACCTGAAGAGCGTAAGTGGCCCCATCGAGGTGCTGCTGGTGAACAAGGAGGCATGGAGCTCACCACCTGTGGCGGTGCCTGTGCCGCCACCCGAAGATCTGCTCCAGAGCCCACCTGCTGTCTCTACCCCTCCACCTCTGCCCAAGCCTGCTCTGGTCCCGCCCCAGGATGCCTCACGCCCAAGCAGTCCCCAGGTGACCACCCCCAACCCTGTTCCCGGCAGCACCGAAGCCCAGGGGGTGGCCGGTCCAGCCGCTGAGCTCACAGGTGAGGCACAATGGCCATGTGGTGATGGGGTGATTTCTGGGGCCCAAGAGGCAATACCTCTGTGTGATGGAATGCCGTACTCAGAGTGGAAGGGACCCTGTGCCGTTCTTTCTCCTGCTCCCCCATCCCGCAGGCCTCTCCTTGCTAGTGCAGCGAATGGCCCTTGTTAACAGGGAAGTTCTGACTGTGTGAAGCGGCATTAGTGGTGGCAGTTTTCCCCCAGATCTGCCAATGTCACAGTTGCCCTGGCAGCCCCTCTTGAAGTGTGGTCACAGGGGCCATGTCCGTGAGTCTCCCTCCTGCAGGCTTCATGCTCTTGTCTCCTTCAGTGACTAATTTTCACGTTACCTTTTTGGGAGTGATGGGCAGTGCCTAAGTTTCCTTGGGCCTAGGAACTAGGGTGCTAATCATCCTGGCTGTGGCTTCTAGCACGGCCAGCTTCAATACCCTGCTTCCTGTCCCCAAGTGACTGGGTTTGGGGGATGTGGTTGCAGTGAGTGCTATCCCTGGAACCGATAACAAGGACGGTGGTGAGCTCAGCTCCCTCCCGCTAGGCCTGACAGCACTGGACACCCGGCCGCTGCAGTCCTCTGCCCTGTTGGACAGCAGCAGCAGCAGCAGCAGCAATAGCAGTTCATCCGGACCCAACCCTTCTACCTCCTTTGAGCCCATCAAGGCAGACCCCACAGGTGGTGAGTACTTGTCCCCTTGGCAGCAGTGAGAACCCAGCCTCAGACAGTCCTAGGTCAGAAACAGAGTTGGGCTTGGAACCCAGCTCTCCTATCTCCTCAGCCAAAGCTGGTCAGCCCCCTGCCATCAACCAGAGCTCTGCCAGCCAAGGTGAGGAGCCTGGCCTCTGGCTTGGTGCTGGTGCCCCTTTGCCCCCTTCCTGGGCTGACACAGAACTCCCTGGCCCTCCCTTAAGCCCTGCCTGCCACCCCTTGGACCCTGGTCTCAGGAAGGTGTGAATGCTCTCCTGGGGAACGGGCTGTGGTATGGCCCTCAGGCTCCAAAGGTGGGCAGTATGTTCTTAGGAGAGGTGGTGTCATCTGCCTGGTATCTCCTCTCCATCTTGTGACTTGAGCGTTTGCTTTTTCCAGGACTCATTCTCCTCGGCCCTCAAGCACTGCTAAGTCTCTCCTCGTTAAATGACACTTCATCGCCTGTGTCTCTCTCTCTTCTTCCCTATATCCTCTGTGTTTGGACTCCTTGATAAAGTCATCTCCATTCTACTCCATACCCTGGTCTCCTAGTCAGCCTTCAGGTTGCGGCAGTCAGGACCCCAAACCCCCACCCCATGCTACACCAGTGCTACTCTTGATAAGTTGCCCAGCTTTGACAGCCAGCTCCAGCAGGTTTCTGGCCAATTTGCTCTGGTGCTCTCTTGCTCTGTGTTGATGCTCTTTTTTCTCCTTTGGCATTAATGATGTCAGCTCTTGGCTCTTCTCCCTTAATTGGCTTCTTCTTCTGACCTCTCCCTGGCATTCCTTTAAATCTGGTTTCCCAGATCTCTGGCTCATTCCACACCTGTGGAGGGCCCCAGTTCTGGGTAGATGAATCCCAGCCTCCATCTTGCCTAGGCCTTTTGCCTGAACTTAATCTCTTGTGTCCACGTGCCTTCCTCTGCACATCCAGTGGGCACTTCATTCCCATGTGTCCTCAACTGAAACTTGGATTTCCACCTTTGTGCATACCCGACCACTGGCCCTAGTCACCCAGGCCTGACACCTGGGGTCAACTCCAGCTCTCCCTCCTTCTCCCTCCTTCTCCTGCTCCCCACCCCACATCAGCTTAGTGAGTTCTCTTGCAGACATCCCCCATGGATGGCCTCATGTATCCTAACACTCAGGATCACTGCCAGCCACCTCTACCCTAAGTTCTTCAGCATCTTCTTCACCCCGACTGACAAGAATCTGTTTGAAACACAGCCTGACTGGCATTTCTCTGTCTACAAAATTACCTTTAACAGCTCCCAAAGGTCTGCTGGATAAAACCAGAGCCCCTAAACCTGGCATATGAAATCCCTCGTGATCCAGCTCCAGCACTCCTTTCCTCTGTTTCCCATGTGTGTCCTCCTGGTTAGACCTTTGTAGCAGTGTCATCACCCTGTAGCACTATCCCCTATTTAAGAGTGCCTCCTCCTCTGCCAGGTGACTGGCCTGGGCTGTGGTCTCTGAGCCTGGCACCAAGTAGGTGCTTAGCAAGGGCAGGGATGGACAGGACATCCTCTGTCAGACAGGGCATCCTGCATCAGACAGAGTATCCTCCATCAGACAGGGTATGTACTCTGAGCTTAGAAATGGAGAGGGTGTGCTGCCCTTCTGCCAAACCACTGAGTTAGAAGGGCTGTACTGATTACCTACAGTGGTCCTTTGGCACCGAGGAATTCAGGTCTGGTAGGGAAGACTTGCAGACAGTGCCGGCTTGGTCTGGTGCAGGACCTACATCTCAGCTGTATGGAGCCCCTGGGTGGGTGATAAAGGATCTGGGGAAGTGGGGGCTAGAGTGGGACCAGGCTGGATCTCTGTGCCCTTGAGCATGGCTTTCTTGTCTTTCAGTTCTGGAGCTCCCCAAAGAGCTGTCAGAAATCTTTGATCCCACTCGAGGTAGGGCTCTGTTCTTCCCTGGGGTTGGGGTGAGGGGCACAGCTCATTGGGTGTTAGGGCCATTTTCTTGCCCTTCTGAGGACCTTATGGTTGTGCCCGGTACCTGGGCAAAGGGTAAAGTTCCTGATGGTGGCTGGGTGGTCCCCTTCATGGGCTTTGGTGGGTGGAGAGGCAGGAGCCAGAATGTAACTGAGCTCTCCCTCCATCCCCAGAGTGCATGAGCTCAGAGCTCTTGGAGGAGCTGATGTCCTCAGAAGGTAGGTGGCCCAGGCAGGTGGGGGGTGGGTGTGTGTGGGCAGGGTTTGGGTGGCTGCTGGGTGGGGTCTTGGCCCTGGGGCCTCAGCCTGTTGCTCTCTGCAGTGTTTGCACCCCTCCTCCGCCTTTCTCCACCCCCTGGAGACCACGATTACATCTACAACCTGGATGAGAGTGAAGGTGTCTGTGACCTCTTTGATGTGCCTGTTCTCAACCTCTGACTGACAGGGGCATGCCCTTTGTGGCTGGGGCACAGACTGTCTAACCTGGGGGCTGCCTGGGGACCTCCCCCCACCCCACCCCTACACAGCTTGAGAGCCGTAGACTCCTGGCTTCCCCAGCCTTCCCTCACTGCACAGTTCTGGCCACAAGTCCCACTCCTGCACCAACACCTGTTCTGTGCTGGGAGAGCAGGGGAAAGGGGCTTAGCCCTCTCCACTGTGGAGCCAAAGTGTTTGCCACTCCTTTTTGGGGGCCTTCCCCTACCTGGTAGCCTCCCCCAGCCCTCTCAGAGTTCAGTTTCAGCTGCCACCCAGTGGCACAGATCCAAGGACCCTCCATCACCCTCCTTAGGGCAGCGCGTCCAGCCCCACTGCCCTGTACCTGCCAGCCCCTCCCTCTCCAGGAGGAAGCATGGGGTGGGGCTGGGCACTTGCTAGCACCTAGCCTAGCCTCCTTCACTTCTCCCCACGCGGATCACACAGCTCCTTCTGTACTGCTCGTGTGCTCCCTTTCTGCTGGACCCTTGGCCCTGAGAACCTGTTGGGGCGGGCAGGTTGCTAACAGGAGGAATGGAGATCTCTAGCTAGGAATCTGGTCGGGAGAGTCCCTGAGGATTGGCCCGGCCTCCCTCTGCCCCACAGTCCCCCTCTTGTTTATTCATTTATCCTCATTTAGAGCCATTTGCAGAGATTTAGAAAGATTTGCAGTAACGAATGGATTCCTATATAAAGATTATTTTTATACTTTTTGCAACAAAAGGAAATTGTAATATTTGTACAGTGTCCAAATGAATAAAGACCATGCCTAAGGCTGTCTTTGATCTGGTTCTTTCAGGGATCCTCCCTGGGACTGTGCTGGATTGGTGGTGGGAACGGGCGGGTCAACTTTCTGGAAAAGGTGTGGCGGTGCTGACAGCCCGCCCTCCCCCCCCACCTGCCGCACCTTGGGGCGGGGCGGGGCCGCCTCTGCGGGGCGGGGCGGGGAGGCACCCTCCTACCCTCCTACCCCCGGGGACTCCAACCCGGAACTAGCCTCTGCTCTGGCTCCCTTGGGAAGGCCGCGGCGCCTTTTCGGGAGTGGGAGCCTGGGCTGTGAGTGCGGGCCACGGGAACCAAGTCTCGGGCAGAGGAACACCTTCGTCCTCAGGGGCCTCAGACCAGGTGTGCCCTCGGCGGGAAGTTGCACATCTGGAAAGTACAGAGGCCCCCACCTCGGGTAGACTATGGTGCCCCCGCGGAATGTAGTGAAGATCGCCGTCCAGATGCGTGACGCCATCCCGCAGCTCATCCAGCTGGACCAGGTCACCCGGACTGTCTGGCCTCCGTCCACCCCACCACCTACCTCCGGGTCGTCCCTTTCCCCTCGAATAGCCCACCCCCCCTCCCCCAGGCTCCTCCCCAGCTCCCAATCCCATCCGGTGAGTGACTGTTCCACTTGTAGGCAAAACCCCTGGCCGCTGTGCTGAAGGAGGTGTGCGACGCGTGAGTGCGGGTCTGCCGGGGCACGCAGGGTGGCTGGTGGGAGGGCAGGTGGGAGGGCAGGAGGGAGAGGGCGCCCCCTACCCGCCTCGCTGAGCCTCTGCTGCCCGCAGGTGGAGCTTGCCTCACTCTGAGCGCTATGCCCTACAGTTTGCCGATGGGCACAGGAGATACATCACTGAGAACGTGAGTCCCATCCCCGCCCCACATTCCACTCTATGACCCCTTTAACCCACCTGGCTCTGACTCAGAGTCATCATCCCACTCTCTGGAACCTGATCTTTCTTTCACTGACTCCCAAATCCTCCCTTATTGACAACCCCAATTAACGAATCCTCAGAGCCCTTCTTGACTTCTCTTCATTTTCTGCCATCTTTTCCAGAACCGCACGGAGATAAAGAATGGCAGCATCCTGTGTCTCAGTACTGCCCCAGTAATGTCCCTCCCGACCATGCCCTCATTCTGTGCCCCTCTGCTATGCCTCTTCTCTGCCCGCCACTGGCACCTGGGCCCTAGGTCTGGAGGCCCCAGCCCTAGCCCCAGCTCCAGCCCAGTAGTGCCCCACCTAGTGGACCCCAAGTCCCCACATCCCCAGTTCCCACTCCTTACCTCCTCACCTGTTCTTGCTCCCACCCCTGGCAGGACCTTGAGGCTGAGCGGTTGTTGCGTGGGCTGCAGAGCGAGAGTTGTGAAGGGCGCCGGGAAGCCCTTCAGCACCTCGTTCTGCTGGCCCCAGACATGACCTTCACCCGGGAAGTCATCAGCCGTGATGGGCTTCAGAGACTAGGCTCCATCATTGAGGATGGGGACGAGTGAGCACAGGGCTGTGGTGGGTGGTGGACATGGTGGGGCTGGGCGTCCTGGTCTGGTCCTCTCAGCCCCACATGTCTCCCCAGCCTAGGAGAGGTGCTGGCCCTCGCACTGAGGGCCTTCTTGGAGCTCATGGAGCATGGCGTGGTGTCCTGGGAGACGCTCAGCATCCCCTTTGTTAGGAAGGTGGGTGGGCTTTTCTAGAGGTAACAGGTGGGGGCAGTGGAGTGGTGTCAGGGTCTGGCCTTCCATGGTGCTGAGGTGGTGACAACCCCTGCTCCTCTAAAGGTGGTGTGCTATGTGAACATGAACCTCATGGATGCATCTGTGCAGCCCCTGGCCCTGGGGTTGCTGGAGAGTGTGACCTTGAGCAGCCCTGCCCTGGGCCAGCTGGTCAAGAGTGAGGTGCCACTGGATAGGCTGCTGGTGCACCTACAGGTGTAAGTGTCTGGAGGTGGGGTACAGATGAGTGGAGCGGGGCTGGACCCTGGATGGCCGGCTGAGCCCTCTTCCTGTCTCAGGATGAACCAGCAGCTGCAAACCAAGGCCATGGCACTGCTGACAGCTTTGCTGCAGGGGGCCAGTGCTGCTGAACGTAAGGTGGGTGTCAAACCAGTGGCTGGATTGGTGGGGGGAGGAGCTGGTGGGCAGTGTGCTCCACAGTGGGCCTGCAGGATGGGTGCTCATGGTGGGGCTAAATCACCTGAGTCCCCTTCCCACCCACCTCAGCACATGCTTGACTACCTGTGGCAGAGAAACCTTCGCCAGTTCATCTACAAGGTAGGAAGGACCAGGCCAGGCAGACCCTTCCCCGCTCCTCTCCTCGTGGCCCACACTCACACCCGTGAACTGGCTGTTCTCCAGAACATCATCCATAGTGCAGTGCCACTGGGCGACGAGATGGCTCACCACTTGTACGTACTGCAGGCCCTGACGCTGGGGCTGCTGGAGCCACGCATGCGGACGCCACTGGACCCCTACAGCCAGGTAGGTGCCTTTGGGGCACACGAGGCTGGGGACGGCTGGAGCTTGGCCTTGAATCTTCAGTCTTAACACCACTCCAACAATGACCCCAGGAGCAGCGGGAGCAGCTGCAGGCCCTGCGTCAGGCTGCCTTTGAACCGGAGGGGGAGTCCCTGGGCACTGGGCTGAGTGCTGACCGTCGCCGTTCCCTCTGTGCCCGCGAGTTCCGCAAACTGGGCTTCTCTGTGAGTGACCCCTATCCAGCTCCCTGCCCTTGCCTCAAGCCAGGGCTGCTGTTGTTCCAGAGGGCTGGGCCCTTCCTCAGCTGCCTTTCCCCCTTCCCCCAGAACAGCAACCCTGCGCAGGACCTGGAGCGTGTGCCCCCTGGCCTGCTGGCCCTGGACAACATGCTCTACTTCTCCAGACACGCGCCCAGCGCCTACAGCCGGGTCAGTGACAGGGTGGGGTGGGATACGGCAGGTTGCCACCTAGGCGGGGGGTCTCCACAGCCTCAGTCGTGACTCCCCACCCCATCCTGTGCTCCCACCACCCCAGTTTGTGTTGGAGAACAGCAGCCGTGAGGACAAGCACGAGTGTCCCTTTGCCCGGAGCAGCATCCAGCTGACTGTGCTGCTGTGTGAACTGCTCCATGTCGGGGAGCCCTGTGAGTGGTACTGGGCACAGCGTGTCCAGGAACGGGGGACGGAAGGGCAGAGAGGGCCAGGGGCTGCACACACTTTCTCCCTGAGCCCCTCCTGCCCCCCCGCTCCAGGCTCCGAAACTGCCCAGGACTTTTCGCCCATGTTCTTTGGCCAAGACCAGAGCTTCCATGAGCTCTTCTGTGTGAGCATCCAGCTGCTGAATAAGACCTGGAAGGAGATGCGGGCCACTCAGGAAGACTTTGACAAGGTGCGTAGGGCGGGAACAGGGAAACCTGGGCCAGGGCAGGGGATTGTTGTGGGTCGGGGCCCAGAACTCAGGCCCTGAGCTAAGCTTGGGGTGGCCCCAGGTCACGCAAGTGGTGCGGGAGCAGCTGGCCCGCACGCTGGCCCTGAAGCCCAGCTCCCTGGAGCTCTTCCGAACCAAGGTGAACGCGCTCACCTACGGGGAGGTCCTGCGCCTGCGGCAGACAGAGCGGCTGCATCAGGAAGGCACACTGGCTCCTCCCATTCTGTGAGTTGGTGGGGATGGGTCCCAGTCCTAGCCCCCACCTTCCCTGCTGCCCCCTGGGCCTCGCTCAGGCCCAGGTCGTCCTGTTCAGCGAGCCCCCTCCCCCCCTTCCCCAGGGAGCTGCGGGAGAAGCTGAAGCCAGAGCTCATGGGCCTGATCCGACAGCAGCGTTTGCTCCGCCTCTGCGAGGGGACACTCTTCCGCAAGATCAGCAGCCGACGGCGCCAGGGTCATTGCTTGGGCAGTGGGGCTGGAGAGCGGCTGGGCTGGGGTCAGGGCGTGTCCCTCTCATCACTCCTTCCCTCTTACCCTTTCTGCCCACAGACAAGCTGTGGTTCTGCTGCCTGTCCCCCAACCACAAGGTGCTGCAGTATGGGGATGTGGAGGAGGGCGTCGGCCCGCCCGCCCCCGAGAGCCTGCCTGAGCAGCGTAAGGAGGGCAGGGTGGGGGTCAGACACCTGCTCTTCCCAGACCGCCGCCCCACCCCGGGACCGCCTGGGGTCCCAGTGGTCAGCCCTACCTTCTTCCTGCAGTCCCTGTGGCCGACATCAGGGCACTGCTGACAGGCAAGGACTGCCCCCACGTCCGGGAGAAGGGCTCGGGAAAGCAGAACAAGGTGAGTGCAGTGGGGACCAGGGGCTCCTTCCCGCCCGCTCCTGCCATGCCCCCTGCTTAGTGCTCCTGGCTCCCTTGCTTCCCCAGGACGTCTGTGAGTTAGCTTTCTCAGTCAGCTATGACCACGGGGAGGAGGAGGCATACCTCAACTTCGTTGCCCCATCCAAACGGGAGGTGAGTGTCTGGGCAGGCTGAGCAGAGTCGGGCAGACGGGCAGGGGAGGAGACGGGAAGGCCCTCATGGAGATGGCCCCATCCCCAGTTCCACCTGTGGACAGATGGGCTGAGCGCCCTGCTGGGCAGTCCCATGGGCAGTGAGCAGACACGGCTGGACCTGGAGCAGCTGCTGACCATGGAAACCAAGCTGCGGTTGCTGGAGCTGGAAAATGTGCCCATCCCTGAGCAGCCACCCCCCGTTCCCCCGCCCCCCACCAACTTCAACTTCTGCTACGACTGCAGCATCACTGAACCTTGACAGTGAGGTTGGCCAAGGGCCACAGCTGCTGCCACTGTGGTGGCCACAAAGGGTGGAGGGGGGGAGAAGCACAGGCACCCTGACCAGCAGAGGCTGCAGCAGAAATAAAGTCTGCTTGGCTCTTAGACATGTGTTGAGCGAGCTCTGAACCCTGCAGGCTAAGCCTGCCTTCAAGCTTAGCTGGCAGATAAGATGAGGGCGTCAGGCCAGGGCCACAGCTTGGGGCCGCAAACCTGGGCAGCTACAGTTCAGGGGCTGGTGTTCTGAAGGACGGTGGGGACCGGCTGGCCCTGTTACCCTTCTCCAACGTGAGTCCTCAGCCTCCCTCAGTGCTAGGCCTGCAAAGAAGGATGGCCTGTAGTCTGGGGGCACCAGCTGAGAGAGGTCTGGGGCTGCCAGCCAGCTGAGGGTGAGGTGGTAGGGCAGGAGGCATTTCCCCAAGTGGATGCCTTTCTGGGCGCCATTAACAGGAGCCTAGTCTGGGAGCCATGTTTCCAGAAGAAGACTCCTGACAGTCTGAGCTCAGTCCTCAACCCTGCTTGGCCCTTCCCCTGCGTCATTTGTGGGTCGTGACGGCCTCCTGTTGAGAGGCGTGAAGGGAGAGATGTGAAGTTGGGTATGCTTTGTGCTGAAGGGCAAACTCAAGGTTCCAAAAGATGTTCCCCAGGCCAGTGGGAGGATGTAGGCTGATTCTGACAAGAGGGAATTTAGTGCAGCAAGCCTGCATTCTGATTAAAACCCAACTGCAGCAGCATGGGTGGGGTGGGGGCCACAGACAGGCCAGCTGGAGGTGAAGCTTGGAGGCTATGGTCATAGACCCCAAGCCTCTGAGGCAAAGAGGAGCACACCCACCCACAGGACCCACGGGCAGGCTGGAAGCTGCCAGCCACCACCCTCTGACCTCCTCCATGCCTCTCACTACCTCTCTTTCCCAGTGCCTCCTCAAAATATCTTTTTTAAGTGTTAACCATCACCATGTTACCTAAAAACTGATGATACGACACCTCCTTTGAAGAATGTTCTGGGGGAGTATTTGTTCCCCCTCTCTAGCTATGCTTCTGACTTGGGCATTCAGGGCCCCACGTGCCCACTCCTGCATTCAGACTTCCCACTGCACTTAGAATAGTCCCTGTTGAGTTCAAGGTGCAAATGGGGAGCCCAAGTGCAGTTAAGTCTCCTAATACCATCAATTCTTCCTTCTCAGTGTCTCCAGTCCCTTGTTACAGGCCACCATCATCTTGGCAGGAACCTCCTGACTTCCTGCCTCCTGTCTCGCCCTTCCAGTCTTCTCAATACCAACTACCACACTGCTTTCTCAAACAGGAAGCCGATCTGATTACACACTCACACACACACTGTCTCCCCTGTATTCTTCGGTGTCTCCCTATTGACCGTGGATAATGGTCACGGTACCATGATTGAACAGAATTGAGATGGGTTGCAGACGCGTTGTGGTTTAGCCCTTTCAACAGAGTGCTTGTGGCTTACAGAGTCACAAGCATGTGGACCAAGGATGCTCGGTCCAAGCTGGCATCCTCCCTGCCTGCCATGGGACTGGGACTACCCCTACACCCGGCGCCAGCTCTGGCCTGCCCATGTGCACCTCCCTGGTCCCTTCTGCCTAATTGTCTCCTTCCCTCCCTCCTCTTTTTTCACTGACTTGAGTCTTTCCTTGACCTCCCAGGCTAAGCTTATAGCTTCTGTCTCTGTTTAGGAGGTTGGACTAGACCTCTAATGACCCTTCCTACCCACAGATGCTATCCTCTTCAGTGTCTTTTGTGTGTGTGTGGGTGTGTGTGCTGAAAACAGCCTCACTGACTCAGGCAGCCTTAATCACTGCTCCTGGGATCTGGCTGGGATGAGGGTACACAGACATGCCTTTGCTGCAGGACATGTCCTGGGGCTTGTGCTGGGGAGAGGCCTCTGGAGTCTCCCACCCTGTGGGGAAGAAGCTAGGACCTGCTGGGGGCACCTGTAGGGCTTTGGGCCAGGTGTGAGGAAGAAACTGTTCCTCTGGTGTTTCCTACACATTGTCCCTGGGCTGGGCTGCTTCATCTGAGGTGGGGAGGGAAGGGGCCCTTTGGTCTGAGAACTTCGGACAAGGAGGTGAGATCTGGAATTTTTAATCTTGTGTATACAACAAAGACTGTGGCTTGGCTGCTAAAGCTCAGTGCTGGTAGGGGGCTGGGAGAGCTGTGGGGAACAGCACAGGCCTTAGTGTGAGAAGGGGCAGGGCCAGAGGCACAGGGTCTGTTCCTCCCAGCACCAGACCCAGCCCACCTGTGGGCCTGGCCTCTGGACCCAGGCCTGGACAGGAGAGCAGGAGCTGGCATTTCCAGGGGCCTGTGGCAGCGACATGTAGCTGGAAAAGGTTCCTGCTGGGCCGTGGGGCAGACTGGGGCAGGAAGCCCCTTGGGCTGCCCTGATATAGTCCCACCCTTAGTCCTAGAAAAGGGGTTTTTAGCTTGGGGAAGGGGCTCTGGGGCATGTAGCAGAGGGAGGTGGGAGGCACTGAGTCAAACTCCTGGTCAAGAGGCCAGGCCTGGAGCCTCTGGAGGTGACAGAGGCTGAGCCACAGGGCTGGTTACTGACCTGGCCTCAGAGTGTTAGGGTCAGGTCAGCCCCTCCCACGAAGCAGGACTGGACGCAGGTCACCTCAGGCAGTTGGGCTTGGAAGCGCCTGACGGAAGCCATGCTGATGCCAGGACACATGGCCACATCTGCCATCCGGAGCTGCTTGCACGCCTGCCCAGTGGAACCCAGCGTTCCGCAGGGAGGCCACTGGGCGAGCGCTTGACCCGGCACGGGGCCCCAGCCCAGCCCCTACACTG
This sequence comes from Delphinapterus leucas, assembly GCF_059928025.1. Classification (NCBI taxonomy): domain Eukaryota; kingdom Metazoa; phylum Chordata; class Mammalia; order Artiodactyla; family Monodontidae; genus Delphinapterus; species Delphinapterus leucas. Next base: position 41,842,101 of record NC_143148.1, read on the forward strand.
TGTAGCACCGGACACACTCACTGCTCCGAGCGCTGACTGCACCTGGACAGGTTGAGGTGCTGCAGCCTTGGCCGGGAGCCGGCTGCCTGGACCCAGCCCTCGTCGCTGAGGTGGCTGCAGTGACTCAGCACCAAGCGCTCCACGCTGGGGCAGCCTCTGGCCGCAGCCAGCAAGCCCTTTTCTGTGAGTGCTGGCAACAGGCTCAGTGACAGCCGCCTCAGCTGGGGGACCTGGAGCATCTGTGAGGATGGCGGGGGGCGGGTGGTGTGGCGCTGGAGCCCTTCCAGCTTCCCCTACCCCCAGCCAGAGGAATGGCTACGGGCAGCAGAAGCCAATGAGAAATGACTTTTTCCAGGCAAAAAGTGGGTTGGCCCCGACCGCTGGCTTCAGCCGCAGGGCCCTCAGCCTATCCACATCCCCAGCCCCACACCTTGGTCAAACTGGCATCAGTCAGCTTGCTGCAGGCTGTGAGGTCCAAGTCCCGTAGGGCCTGCAGCGTGAGTAGGGCGGGCCCTGTGGCCGGGGAGAAGGGTCCTTTTGCAGCTGGAGGCCCGATGCCCACCTCTCGGGGTGGCTGTGAGAGGAAACCCTTGCTTCCCAGATTCCTCCTGAGTTTGGCCTTCAGCTGTTCCCAGAGACAGGCGCAGGAGGGGCAGGAGGGCAGCTGAGCCCAGGGACTGCCCCGCCCGCCATGACCTCGAGGGTCCCACGCCTGCGGCCCCTGCAGAGTCTCCTCACTTGGTTGCCCCAAGCCCAGAAGCCCCTGGTCACGGAGCTCCTTGCACCAGGCCAGGCGCGGGACTGACAGGTGGGTGAGGTAGGTGCAGATGGCCTGCACGGTCCGGTTGGTGGGGGGCCACGCAGGAGGATAAGTCTAGCACCCTGAGGCTTGGGCCCAGCGCTAGCATCAGGGAGAGCACTGAGGCGTCCTAGGAGGGAAGTGGAAGAGGGAGAGGGCAATGGAGTGGTGGCTTGTGCCTGTGTCACCGGGCTTGGCGGGGGTCACTAGGAAGGTTCTGCCCAAGGTTCCAGCCCCACAGGCAACAGGAAGCTGCCACAGGGTCCACGGAAGGAAGCAACAATATTCCTGTGCTGGTGAGTGTGAGTGGACCTGGTGGGCTGCAGTGGTGGGACGCCAGGAGAAAAGCAAATGCCTAGGTTGGCTGGGGCAGGAAGGATGCAGGTGAAAGTTTCTAAGGTGTTCACCCTGCCTGTGCTCCCAGAACCAGTGGTGGACATCTGATTCTCACTGAGCCAGTCAAATATGCTCCCTCTAGGACTGTGAGGTCACAGAGCGGGTAGGGCTGCCACCACCAGGAGCAGGAACTAAGGGCAGAACAGAGGAAGCAGCTTTGTAGAGGGATGCAGAGACACGGGAAGGCGGGGCCCCAGAGAGAGCAGCTGAGAGATGCACAGTGGTGAAGCCGTGAGGATGGAGTAGGGCAGGGGAAGAGGGGCACTTGGAGGAAAAGGCTGAGATGCTTTTCAGGCGGGCAATGCTCTGGGCACAGTGCTAGATTGAAGTAATAATTTGCTAAAGAGGAAGAGACTGACACTGCAGGAAGACAGGGACGCCACCCAGAGGGACAGGGCTGAGCCCTATTGAAGGAACTGGCTTCAGTCAAGAAATGACCCTTCTGCTCCCACGTCACGTTACCTCCCTTGGGCCCTGCCTGAACCATGACGGCTGTGTAACCTTGGTACCCCTTCCCCGCAGGGCTCAGTTCTGTCACCCCTTTCATCAGCCTTCCTGGCCCTCAGAACACCCACCCTCACTCCCCTCCCCAGACTGCAGTGGTCACCAATCACTTGGCTCGTGAGGTATGTGCCACCTTGTGGGCTGGGCCCCCTGGTCTCCTGGACCTCCCTCTACCTGGACCCACTGTGGGGCTGCGGGGAGGAGTGCTGGCAGCAGACCTGTCTGTCTAGGCTCCTTTCCTCTTCCCGACTGTGTCCCCAGTTCAGCTCTAACTACTCCTTGGACACAAACACTGGGCGCCTCCCTGGCGCCACGCTCCCAGTTCCCCCAATCCCTGGTCCTGGTGAGGAAGGAAGGAAGGAAGGAAGGAAGGGGATGGGATGCTCACCTTGAGTGAGGAGCAGTAGGCCAGGCTGAGGGAGGCCAGTGGGTGTGGAGCTCCGCACACCAAGCCCAGGGCCTGGGCCGATTCCCGCCCTCTCACCAAGCTGCACTCGGCCATGTCGAGGCTCTGCAGCTCCCGCAGGCCCCCTAGGGCTGAGCACCTCGCATCCGTCAGCCGCTGCAGCTTCCTCAGGCTCAGGTGCCACAGACGCCGCAGGCCCCGGCTCACAGCCAAGAGTGCCCCGTCAGCCAGTTCTGAGCAGCCGCTGAGGTCCAGGAAGGTAAGGCCTGGTTGCTGGTGGCAAAGGGTGGCCACAGCCTCTGTGAAGAGGTCCCGGCAGCTGTGCAGGCTCAGCTCCTGCAGTTGCAGCCCGGCCACCTGGCCCAGGGCCTGCAGGGCCTCGGGTGGCAAGCCAGTGCCACTCAGGCCCAGGGCGTGCAGCCTACCAGCCTGCTCCTTCACGAATTGCAGCAGGTTGCGGAAGGAGAGTTGGGAAGGGGAGGAATCCTGGGGGCCGATGGAGCCCTGGGCTGGGCCTGGCTCGAAGGTGAGGTGGCAGCAGGCCAAGGAGAGGCGCTCCAGGCTGAGGACACAACTGCTGAGCCGGTTGAAGCTGAGATCGGTCAGGTCCCGCAGGCTAGCCAGACTGAGCTCACGGAGGCCGCTCAGTGCCTGCTGGACCCGCTGTGCTGTCTTGGGCTGAGCTAGCAGCATGCCTGACGTGAAAAGGCTGTTGCAGCCACTGAGGTCAAGGAAACGCAGGGCCGGGCAGCCCAGGATCAGGGCCACGAAGGAGGCCTCTGTGGGGCTGCCCCCACCAAGGCACAAGCTCTGCAAGTGCAGGCCCAGGTGGTAGGCAACAGACTGCAGCACCTGGTGTGAAGCCGGCGAGCCATCCAGGTTGGTCAGGCTGATGGCAGCAGATGCCCCTGAGACGCAGGCTCTTGACGGTCGGAAGGGAGGCAGAGGACACGGGGATGTTGTACCTTGCGTTGGCCTATGGGACAGCAGCGGGCCCGGGGTTAACACACTCTGGTCTCAAGAGTGTGCTGGCCATCGGGTCTGGGGGCAATTCGCTGGCCAGATTTGAGGGCAGGTCAGGGAAGGGGTTTTCTACAATGGGGACCCACTGTGGTGTGTGGTGTCATGTGTGCTTGAGGGGGTGCTGTTGGGAAGTGGAAGCTGGGAGGATGGGTCCCACTGGGGGTCCAAGGGGACGACTACGAGGGGAGGACAGGAAGGTTAGTGACGGACAGGACTGAATGCCTATGGAGGGCCTGGGCCAGAGTGGGGACTTAGCACGCTGAGTACAGGAGGGCTGGGGGGGACCTGGAGGAGAGCCAGAGAAGCCCCCCGGCAGCAGGAGGACAAAGTATGCTGGACCCCAACTTTTGGGACTTTCAGAAGGTGGCCCTGAGACCCATGGACTCGGCTCCAAATCCAGGGCCTCAGCTTGGCCTTAGCTAAGCAGTCAGCTTCCCCCACTTTCGCGAGAGCATATAAATAGCCCTCGGAACAGCTGAGGGCGGGAAGAAGGTACGCAGGTGTTGCTCAGCACAATTCCCCGTGGCCCAGATGCCAGAGATCTGGGACAGGCAGTGAGGCCGAGGTCCCCTGGTGGCCACACACATTTAGTGTCTCAGCCACATGAATGTTTACAAAAATGGGTTTTGTGTGTGAGTGAAAACGTGCTCACGCACTGAGTGTGGTGTGCGCATGCGTGGGGGCGTGGGCGCGCTCACAAGTGTAGGCCCTTCAGGCTCGAGACTTCAAGACGTGCTTGTGAGCCCTGGGGCTCATCTTTAGAGGGTCTGTCTTATCTGTCCAGGTAAGGAGGGAGAAGCCTCCCGTTTCTGTGGGCAGGAGTTCATAGGATGAATTTCAGAGGCAGGGAGGAAGCTGAGTTGGCCCTGCCGTAGAGGAACAGGGGAGCGAGCGCGGGGAGCACACAGTCGGAGTTGGGTGGGGCTGGGAGGCAAGCTCAGGGCTAAGTTGTTGTGGGAAAAAGCTGGCTTGTTTACCAGTTTGGGGAGCCCCCAGTGAGGGAGATGTTTTTGTGGAACCTTCCCTGACCTTGTGCCAGAAGGAGCCAAAGGACAGTAGCTACAGGAATGTGTGGAACTGGTCTGTGGGGGGAGGGAGAAGAGGACTTGGCTTCTAAAATCCTAGCCCCATTTCTCTACCCCTGACCAACGCCCAGGTTGCAGGCAAGTGGTACTCAAAGGCTCTTGTTTTCACAAGCAAGCTCCCCAAAAAACCTGTCCTGTGAGTAACGGCAAGAACAAGCTGACATTCCCTGCTTGTTCTCCACAGAACATCATCAAAAGGGAACCAGAAAGGTAGAAATGACGCCTAATACGCACTCCCCGCAAGATACTTATCAACAGGATTCTCCCAGGAAGACGTGTGGAACTCATTCCCAGGTGTGGAGAATCAGCCTGGCTTCTGCCCCAGAGAGAAGCAGCTGACTATGGCTGTCCTCACGGGAAGGAGGAGCGTACGGTAAGAGGGAGACCAGCGCCGGGCGAATTTCACGGGAATCAGGGTGTCAAACCAGGTTCCCATTTCAGACCCTGTGGTCAGTATGGATGAGATGAGCTCTCCCCACAGATTCCCCGCGTGGACGCTGGGAGACAGTGGGGTAGTGGGGACTCCCGAGGACCTGGGTCCCTCTCTCAGATTTAAGGAGAGCTGGGGAAGATCTCAGTGTGTGAGGTTCGGGAGGGTACCGAAAAGATCAGGGAGAAAAGGTTCTAGAAAGGAAAGGTAAAGCGTGCCTCCAGCCCTTTCAAAGCCCTGCAGTGACGACAGATGAGCCAGTCTGATGATGAGTAGAATGAACTCTGGCTGGGGGAGTGCAGAGCGGTGCTGGTTGCCAGGCAGCACCTGCCCCCAATAGTCACATGCCACCCCCGCAGGCCCCAGCTCCAGCAGCCTCCAGTCTTCCTTCTTTCCCTGTCTTCCTGAGTCCTGGCTGCCAGGAAAGTTCTTCCCTCTCCCAACTGCCTTCCTGTGAACAAGGTAGATGAACAGCCCAGCGTCCAAGTACAGGGCTGGCAGGTGGCAGCAAAAGCTACCCAATAATGGGGCAGGGCCTGGCCTAAAGGACTTCCAGCTATGGGGCCAGGGTGAGATTTTAGACTGCCTCCTTGCTCCCCACTGTTTTTCTTGGTGGGGAGGAGGAAGCCTGTAAGCCATCACCGAGGTGGTCTACCTGGGACTCAAATACAGGAGCCCAGGAGCAGCCTGTTAGGGATATTTATCATCTGTGGGGGCAGAGCAGCAGGCTTCTGGGTTCTGGTCCTTGGCCCCAGTGTAGGAAAGTCCCCCTTCCCAGGCCCTAGGAAGATGCTTCTAAAGGCCTAAGGGAGGACTACACAGGTACCTGCTCCAGCTTCAGCCACCCCATCACAGAGGGGCCGACTAGCCCCCTGGGCTCCTCCCTTCCCAATGCCGGCATCTTAAGAGTAAATGCGAAATCATTTGGAAAATGCCCTAAACTTGCTAAAAGCAATACATGTCCCTTGACTGTGAGAGGCCAGGACTCTGTCGTAACTACTGAAGTCCTGAGCTGAGATGGCAGGCCTGTGTGCAGACTTGAAAAGCCATCTGACGGAGACGTGGCCCTCCTGTCTGCTGGCACAGGAATCCAAAGTTAACACGCCTGTTTTCCAGAAGCCCTTTGAGAAAATATATGCCCTGGTGCCCAGAGGCTTTGGTCTCCAGAGAGGAGTCAGACTTTGGGGGTCATTTCCAGAGGCGTTATAGACGCCTTGGGCAAGAGAAGGCCGCAGGGGGTGGGAGCCGTCCTGAGTTCTTCAGTGACCAGCCCAGTGGCAGGCAAATAGCACCCCCGCCCTGGTACGGACAGAGCCTGGGTGTATTGTTGGGGTGCTGCCTTTGTCTACCTTCTTATTTGAGAAAATATGGAATTAAGTGGGGGCAGGTCAGGGAGAATAAGAAGTCATGAAGTCTAGTATCCTAGCCTGGTCTGGAGCCATATAGGCCCCAGCTTGGCCTTGGTCAGCCAGAATCTTCTGTAGCACCTACTAGCTGGGGCTCCACCTCCTTATCAAGCTGCTGAGCCCTGGGAGATGGTTCCTGCCAACAGGGTTCCGCAGATTGGTCTCTGGGACGTGGTGCCGGCAGGGCCCTAGATGCTCAGGTATCTGTGGCCTGGCTTCCCAGCACTCCCAGCCCTGGGGGTGGAGTGGGGGACTGAGTTTTGCAGAGGCACCAAACGGGTCTTTGTCAATGTTCTATCTGGAGTTCAGAGTTAGCTGGAGAAGCCCCAGTGCTAAAATGGTAGACTCTACGATCCCAAACTCTGACCCTGGTCTCCTCCTTTTCCTCCCTCCCTTACTCCTATACCAATCTCACCTTTATCCCCGGGGCCTGACTGCCCACTTGGCTTCTTCTGTGCTCTCCTTCCTTGCTGGACTCCAAGAGGCCTCCCCTGGATTACCTCTCCTCAGGGTCCTTGTGGCCCTGCCTGTCATGCTGCTGTCTGTGCCCATTCTCCTTGCCCCCTGCCTGGCCAGGGATGATGAGACCGCTGCCTCCTCTGGGTGTGTGCTGGGGATACAGAATTCTGCCCGAGGAAGCCGTGGCCTCCCCTCGTGCCTGCACTGTCAGCACTGGCCTGCCCACTCCCACCTCCTCACTGCCTCCCCCTCTCTTCTCACTCCCCTCAGACTTCTCTCCAAGCCCACTATCTTCTCCAGCCCCTGACGCTACTGTAGCTCCCTCCCCTCACTCCAGCCTTCTTACAGATGACCTGACCATTTCAAAAAGAAACCAAAGCCCCTTAGGTGGGAAGGCCCTCCCTTTTCCCTGTTCACATCCACCAGCCCACCCCTGGCAGGACCCATCCTAACCTCCTTCCCTCTCCTGCTCTTTGGTTCAGGGTGACCCCCTTCTCCCGGCCTACTGAGCCTGTCCCCCACCCTCTCCTCTGAGAACCCTGCCTTTCCACTGCTCGTTCCCCAGAGTCCACAAACACCCCGGAGTCTTAGCAAAGGCCTCCCTTGATCCTGCATCCCCTCTTCTCACCTTTCACCCCCTCCCCTCCACTGTCAAGCTGCTTGGAAGCACATGGGCGCCCACACCCACTGTGGCCACCTCTTTACCATGGCTTTGCCCACTTACCCCTCCACCACTGCCCCCACAGAATCACTCATTCCCAGCAACAGCTCCTCTCTGGCAAGGTCACCAGCATCTGGGGGCTCCCCTGAAGACTTCCCACAAGTGTCCTCTCTGCCATGCCATGCTGCCTGCTATGGATGGCCAGTCTCCCCTGATGCTCTCTCCCACTGGGGGTTCCGAGACTCTGCCCTCTTGGCTCTCCTACCTTCTAGCCTGCTTTCCATTCAGGGTCACCAAAGAAGAGAAGGACCCAGTCCGTAGACCAGTGGGTTATCCATGGGTTGTTCCATTCTAACACACACACACACACACACACACACACACACACACACACACACTCCCTCCACGTGTACCCAGCAGACTTCATCCCATTCCAACTACTTTGTTTTCCACACCTTCTTCCTGAGCACCAGATACTGGGAGCCATGATCTGATGGACCTCTCTCCGGATTCAAGGATGCAATATGCCCAAATCTGAGTTTACTGTCCTATTGCTGGTCTCTGGCCCTTCTCCTAAACTCTCAGTGCCCTCTACCACATCACCTAAGTCAGAAATCTGGGAGTCATCCTAGACCGCTCCCTCACATCCACAATGATGGAAGTCCTTTCCATTCCATCTCTTTGATACATTGTAATATGTCCCTCTGCTCCCCCCTCATTGCTCTGCCTTAGTTCAGGTGTCCTTATTGTCTGTCAGAAATATATTAAGCAGTTTCCTCCTGATCAGGGTCCGGGCCTCCAGTCTCCCTGGCTCCAGTCTATCCTTGCTATTGTCACCAGGGTGATCCTTACAAAAGGCAATTGACGACACTCTTCAGGCCCTTTGATGGTTCGCCACTGCACAGCATGGAGACTGAGCTTCCTGACTGGCACTCAAGCCCTTCTATTGTCTCATGCTCCCCTGGCTGGGTTCAGCTGTTTTCTGTTTATTTTTGGCAGGGGTGGGTGGGGTGGGTGGGTCTGACCCCTCACCTACTCCTACTTGTCTATTTAGCAAGCATTTATTCCTCTCTGGAGATTTAGCCCAAGCATCCCCTTCTCCATGAAGTCTTTTGTGAATCTTCTCTCTGCATCCTTGGTGTGCCTCATACAACTTTGAGTGCAGCACCCTACCTGCTCCTTTTGGCTTGTGCTGTCTCCCTCTCACTATCAACTCTGGGTGCTGTGTCAGCCCCAACCCTGCACTCCTAGGGCTCAGCAGAGTGCTGGGCACAGAGAGGCAGTATCACCACCTGAGTGAGTGAGGCCCCTCCCTGTGTCTCTGGTAACTTCCCATCTTCCTCCTGCTGTGTGAATATTCCAAACCTCTGCTGAGGCCCTGGCCTCTGCCTCCTACTTACTCCCCTAAGACAACCTGGCCTCCACGGTCACCACACAAAGAACCCACCAGGCTTTAAGGAACTGCCTCAGCAAACAGCTTCACATTGCCACCCCCACCCCTTCACTTCCTCAGGAGAGGTGACATCCTCTCCATCCTACCCAAGACCAAGCCTTGTTTACTGAAGCCTGTCTGGCTGCCACCTCAGGTGGTGGCTGCCATTCCTGACCTCTCTCCTCCCTACACTCACTAGTGACTCCTTCAGCACATAAACACATTAGAGATTTCTCCCAGTTAAAATCCTTTGTTTAGCCCACCTCAACTTCTCTTTACAATTCTATTTATTTTCTTCTTTTCATGGGGAAATTTCTTGCAAGTGAGGTCATCCTCTACATATCCTTTCTTCTCTCATTCACTCTTCAACCTACCCGGCCTTTTTCCCCAGATGCCAAATGTTACTGAAGCCATTGGTGACCACCCTGTATGTCAAACATCACGGACACTATCTGTTCTTTATTTTCTGGACTCTTTGTGGGATTTGACACTGTTACTCATCCACTCAACACTTGAAATGCTCTTCACCTTTGACTTGTGTGTCCTCCTCTCACTGGGATCTCCTCAGCCCCCTCTGTAGGCCCCTCCTCCTCTCCGTGCCTTTGGACTGGTGTCCGCTCGGGGGCATTCTCTGTGGCCTGCTCTTCAGGGCTCCTCGCGCTCTCCCTAGGGGAAGGGACTCAGATCCATGGCTTAAACGCCCACCTGTTCTTTAATGACACCCACATATATATTTATTACCTAGACCCTTCTCTTGAATTCCTCTCTCAGAAACCCAACTGCCAACTGGATCTCACCATTTAGATGTCTTATACTTCAAATTTTCAACAAGTTCAAATCAAATTCCTTTAGACACTAAGCTCAATGACACTGGAGAGAGAACTCAACAACAGACCCTACTTAAACACACACATTTAATATATGACAGAGGAGGCTTCCAACTCATTATACATAAATGGTATTTGGGCTATTTGAAAACTAATCAGTTTAGCTCCTTACCTTAGAGCAGAAATCATAATAAATTACACCAATAAAAATATAATTAATATAAAAATTCAAACCATAAAACACAAGAAACAATTTTGCTGTGAGCCTAAAACTGATCTAAAAAGTAAATTCTAATTAAAAAGAAAGACACAAAATATAAGTATATATTTATCAGATCTCTGAAGAGAGGCAAAGGATCTCTAAAGCAATGGAAGAAATAAGAAAGAAAAGTTCAGAATCAACAACCTAGATATTTAACCTCATAAACAAACACATATCTACAAATCAAATTAAAAGGCAAATATATTAGGAATGTATTTCAATAAATATGTAAAAGGTTAATCTCTTTAATTATAAAAAGTTCATACAAATGGATAAGAAAAATACTAAGACCCCAATAGTTAAATGGACAAGGAACACAAATACACAAAAGAGGGAAATGTAAATGGTCAGCTCATGAGAAAACTGTTCAACCTCAGTGATAATCAAAGAAGTCAAAATTGAAACAAAGAGCTATCATTGCTGCCCTTCAAACGAGCACAGATGCCTGTATTCAACTCCTAGTGGGCTGTCTCCCTGCACTCCGACTCGCCCTCTCAGTCCACTCTGCACTGCAGATGTCTAACACACAAATCACCACATGTCAGTCCCCTGCCTCACATTTCTTTAAAGGCCCCACGATGATAACCAGGAGAAAGTCCCAGCAATGCCACCTGGCACCTCTCGCTGTCTGACCCCTTTCTAGCCTCATCTCCCACCACTTCTCACACACACACCTAAGTTCCAGTCATAGGGAACCTGTGTGGTCGTTTCCAGACCTATTTCACATTTTGGTGCCTTCACCTGTGCTGATATGAGTTCTGGAAGACCAACCTTCATCCTCATCCTATTCCTTCAGGAAGCCTTTCCTGATGCTGCCAGTCTCCTTCGATGTCCTTCTTCATGTCCCCATGGCACCCTTCATTCCAGTGTCACAGCACCGAGCACACGACATCATGATCACTCACATATTTGTGTTTCTCCTTCACTGGACTAGGAGCTTCTCAGGGGAGTTTTATTCATCTGTAGAGCCCCAGCACTGTACCCAGAGCCAAGCACGTATGAGTAAGTATGCAGGAATGAGTGAATGAATGATGCATGAGCAGGGCCAGGAGCAAGCTGAAGTGAGAATGGGCCAGGTGAGGGCGGGTACCTTACCTCCCGAAGGGCATTCTGGGCTGCACAGCACCAAGCCCAACTCACGAGGGAGGCCTCTTTCTGATCTGACAGAGGCAGGAAGCTCAGAATATATGTGAGCATCTGAGGGAAAAAGAATGGGCATTGGGGGCTGTTAGTGCTGGTGGGGGCCTTTGGAACCTTCTCTAGCTGATAGCACAGTAGGTCAGAGGGGACTAGAGCACTGGCTTCTAGTTCATCTTGGATCCTAAGCTTCATGGAGTCTTCACTTCCCCTCTCCAGCCGCCAGGTATCTTTACTGGGAACGAACCTCTCCTGAGCACCACCTGGATGCAGGCTTGCTCTGACTGATAAAAATCAAACTTCCTGCTCAAGTTGGTAAAAAGAACCTGGGCATTGGGACCAGATAAACCTAGTTTAGATCCTTATTCTCTCAAGTGACCTCTCCGAGCCTTATTTTCCTTATCTATAAAAAGACAATTGTAGTGAGATTTAAATGGGTTGTTGTGACAATTAAATAACATGGTGAAGTGTCTGGCAAACGATCTAGAACACAGCAAGTCAGGTGTTCCTTCTCTGATCTTCAGGAAGTTACACTGGGACCGCACTCTTTTCCCATCCTCTTCACTGCCAACTAGGCTACTCAGCTGACTGTTAAGATTCTCAGCAAGAAAGTCTTAACAGCCTGGTAGGCTTAGACTCTCACTCCACCTACGCTCTGTGAGGCTGGGGGTGCGTGGGAGTGGAGGCCCTATTAGGGACTGGGGAAGGGAGTTGCCTGTGAGACCAGGAATTATCTGATATTAACTATTCTTTTCTTCTGGAATCTTCCCTCCTTGACTTCTGTGACACTGTGTTTTCTAGGGCTCCACTCACCACTCCAACTGCCCTGTTTCTGGATTCTTCTGTGGCTCCCAGGGTTCAGACCTGGGCCTTTCAGTCTGTTACTTTCTAGGATAATAAATTCATTTGCATGGCTTTAACAGTTACCTCTATAGGAATAACCAGCAATTCAATATGGACATATTGTTTTATCATTCATGTGCTAGTTTAGTATTGCCAACTGTCCACAGGATTCTTCATCCAAATGTTTTACCATCACCTTCATCTCAACCTCAGTCCAAAGCAGCCCCTCCTCCCAACTTTCCAGCCCCTGAGCTTCAATGCCAACAGTGCATCTCACCTGATGATCCTGATAATACTGTGTACTCTTCATGCTCTTCTGTCCCTTGCTCTCAGATATAGGTGTAAAGCACAGGCTTTAGGCCAGGCTAACTTAGACTCATTCAAATCCCAGCTCCACAAATTCCTAGCTGTGTGACCTCAGGCAAGGTACTTGAACTCTCTGAGCCTCAGTTTCCACACCTGTAAAATGGGGATATTAAAAATCTAGATCATAGTCCTATGATGGGGATTAAGTTATATATACATAATATAATTTATATATATATATATATTTAATAGATATAATATGCTTCACATCTAGTAGGTTGTCCATAAATGGTTCCTGGATTGCTGTTACTAACATTTCTGCCTTTGAAAACTTACCACCTTAGTAGCCCAGATCTTCATCACCCCTGCCTTCATTCCTTCCACAATTTCCCACCTGATCTCCCTGCATCCAGGCTCATCCTTGCTAATCATTCCTCACAATGCAACAAGGTTAATTTTCCTAAAACACAGCTTTCAGTCTCAGTGCACTCCTGATGAAAACCTTCAGGGTTTCCCAGTCCCCTCAAGACAAAATCTCTTCTCCTGGGTCAGCATTGCCAGGCCTCCATGCTTGACTGGACCCCTGATTCCAGAGCTTCCATAATCCAGTCTCCTCACTGTCCTACAAACACAGCATGTCTATTTCCTTATCTCCTTTTGCCTATGTGGACCTTTTTCCCAGTCCACTCTGATCTCTTCTTTCCTTCTCTGATCCCTAGTACACAGAAGGTACTCAGTCAATACTTACTGGATTGCATTAAGTAAGGATGGACAGTCTTTCACCTCTATTTTCACCAAAGGTTTGCTCAAGGAAGGGGTGGGAAGATAAAGCAGATCATTACTGAGAGGAGAATGACTGGGGAGAACAGCCTCTGGACCAGGGAGGCTAGGCATGGGCAAGAGAACACCGATGGGGACTGGGACTGATCACGCCCCTATCCCCAAGGGGAGGCAGGAAAACCTGACTGAGCCGAGGTAAGATAGTGGCCATCCTGTCTTCTGGGGCTCAGCAGTCAATCCAAGGAGCAAAGGGAGGGCAACAAACCTGTCCTCCCTGAGGGGAGGAAGCATGATTCTTTGAGCTGAGAAGCGGGGAGGCCTTTCTAGAGGGACCAGAAGAAGCAGTGATAAGGGTGGAGTGGCCACCCAACGAACCCCATCCCAAGGAGCTACTAGAGATAAGACTGGTCATCTCTGAGATCTATGGGGATGGAACAGATATCCTCCGGGGCCAAAGGGGAGAAGGATGCCATCGCAGGGGGCTCACTGGGGTTGAAGCAGTCCTGTATTTGCTAAGGGAAAGGAGCACCATTCCAAGGGCTGATGGGGAAAGGGTGGCCTGTCTCCCTTGGCTGAGGGAGGGGGTTGCCAGCTCTCAGGGGAAAAGGGATGAAGAGACCATCCCAAGAGGCCACTGGGGACAAAACTTATCATCTCTCTCTGGATAACAGCGGCAGAGTGGTCTTGCTCCAGGCTAAGAAGAGGGAGCAAACGTCCCATGGGGTGAAGGAAGCAGGGATGGCCATCACTAGGGGCCGAGGGAGCGGGGAGCAGGCCTGTCCCCGGTGAGGGAACTCAGAGACCATGCCCGAAGTTGATGGGAGGGGGCATTCTGTTTTCCACCGCCAGGGGAAGGGGCAGCCGTCTCTCGGGGAGGAGGGAATAGAGCGACCATTCCAAGGGGCCAATGGGGATAAGATCGGTTTAACCTTCGGGGATGATGGGATGGAGCGGACATCTTCCAGAGCTGAGGGGGAGGGGCGGCCATCTCAAGAGATGCAGGGTAGGCAGAGGCCCTGTCCTCGCTGAGGTGACAGAGCGGCCATCTCTTGGGGCCGATGGGGAAGGAGAGGATGGTCGCCCAAGGTAAGGGGATGGGGTGGCCCCAAGGCGGGGCCGTTACCCATAGCCAGCAGGTCCTTGGATCTCCCGGGCTGGTTGTTTCCGCCAGACGGGCGGGGCCCAGGCGAGCTGTCTGACAGCCGCTCCCCACAGCCTGGGACCCCGAGGGCGGGGCCTGTCCCGAGCTAGGCCTGAGGGCGGCCTCCTCTCACCTCCAGGGCAGAGATTCAGCCATCGCATCCCTGCCGCCTCCGCCCCCGCGCAAGGCTTTCTGGGAAGTGAAGTCCTGGGAAGGAAGTGGATTTCCCACTTCCGTCCCAGTTGCTTACGATTTGGGTCTGCACCGGAAGTGCCTGTGCAGCAGATGTGGTCCCTACTGAGTGCTGTTTCGGTCGCTCTCCCATCTTTCCCCGGCTGGGTGTTTGCGTCGCACCATGGCGGTAAGGAGGGCGAGTAGGGCGGGGTCCGCAAGGCAAAGCATTCTCGGGGCGGGAGACTGAAAACAGAGGAAGGACATCAAGGGCAGTGGGTCGGCCAGAGGGAGGTGCCATCCGGTGGCTGGACCGTACTAGATTAAGGCGGGGAGTGGAGAGACGCAGGAACGTACCAGAGCTGGTGCCGGAGAGGGGTGGGCGTCAGTACCAGACAGTGTCAGGACTAGCTGGAGATCTGAGGGGCTTGAGGCGGGGTAGGCGTTAGCCCAGATCTGGTTTACTCTAGCAGAGGCCGGAGAGGGTCGCCATTCAAGCCCCCTCAGGGATCCCCTCTGAAGGGTTTGTCAGCCCAAAACTGAGCCTTATCAGAGGATTCAGGAGATACCAGCCTAGTGTTGGATTGTTCCCAGCCCGAGCAGGAGGCGGTCATTGCTGGGTGTGCTGGAAAGATGCTGTCAGCCCTAAGCAGGATGGTTTGGAGGAGGGGTGGACATCCCAAGAATTGTGCTAGCTTTGAGCACCACGGAGACTCGGCTGAGGTGCAGATGAAACTCTGTAGCTAACCGGAATGGTGGGGAGGATAAGGAAGACCCTGGCTGATGAGGGTTCTGACAGCATCTCGTCATCTCTCTTCAGCCCAAGGGCAAAGTGGGCACGAGAGGGAAGAAGCAGATATTTGAGGAGAACAAAGAGACCTTGAAGTTCTACCTGCGAATCATACTGGGGGCCAATGTAAGTGCCTCCCTCCTTGCTTCTGTGCCCACCCAATGTTCCATAGCCCTCAGCTCTGTTTGGTGGGGTGGAGTGGTGGCAGTGTATGACAGCTAAAGCTCCAGAAGAAAACTCCAACTAAAAGTAGATGAGAAAGGACCCTGGCACAAGAAAGTGCTGAATAGTCAAAACAAAAAACCAAAAACGAAATGAGGGTGTGAGTCTCAGATTGACTGGAGAGCCCTTCCCATCCTAAATACAGAGGGGCTTCTTTCCTGGGCTGAAATGTCGGAGGGGAGTCTGGGTATTCAGGAAGCAGACCTCTTCCCCCAACCGTATAAGAAACGACTTGTCTTCTTCCATCACCTGGCCTAATATCTTGGTCAGAGTCGAGGGAGGTCCATGGTTTAGTAAGCTTTTTAGATTTCTTTTTCATTAAAAATTTCATTATTTATTTATTTATTTATGGCTGCATTGGGTCCTTGTTGCTGTGCATGGGCTTTCTCTAGTTGTGGCAAGTGGGGGCTACTCTTCGTTGCAGTGCGCGGGCTTCTCATCGCGGTGGCTCCTCTTGTGGAGCACGGGCTCTAGGCACGTGGGCTTCAGTAGTTGTGGTGTATGGGCCTAGTTGCTCCGCAGCATGTGGGATCCTCCCAGACCAGGGATCGAACCAGTGTCCCCTGCATTGGCAGGCGGATTCCTAACCACTGTGCCACCAGGGAAGTCCCTAGTAAGCTTTCGATCACAGCCTGATCCTGTGTCTGCTTACAGGCCATTTACTGTCTTGTCACCCTGGTCTTCTTCTACTCATCTGCTTCATTTTGGGCCTGGGTAAGTGTCCTGCATCCTGGGAAGTGGGTAAGCACATAGGGTCGGTGGCTGGCCTTTGATACCCCCATTCTTGTTCGGCAGATGGCCCTGGGCTTTAGTCTGGCAGTATACGGAGCCAGCTACCACTCTATGAGCTCGATGGCAAGGGCAGCCTTCTCTGAGGATGGGGCCCTGATGGATGGTGGAATGGATCTCAACATGGAGCAGGGCATGGCAGAGTGAGTGTCCCCCGCTGTCAGCCCAGGTGAGCGGCGCCAGGGCTGGGGTGCTGGGGCCCAAGACCCACAGCTACCTGTGACTTGAAGAGGGTGGAAGGGAGTTGAACTAGGGCCCATCTATTATTTTTTATTTTTATTTTTTTGCGGTACGCGGGTCTCTCACTGTTGTGGCCTCTCCCGTTGCGGAGCACAGGCTCCGGATGCGCAGGCTCAGCGGCCATGGCTCACGGGCCCAGCCGCTCCGCGGCATGTGGGATCTTCCCGGACCTGGGCACGAACCCGTGTCCCCTGCATCGGCAGGCGGACTCTCAACCACTGCGCCACCAGGGAAGCCCCTGTTTTATTTAATTAAAAAAAAAAAATTTTTTTTTTGGCTGTTCTGTGCGGCTTGTGGGATCTTAGTTCCCCGACCAGGGATCGAACCTGGGCCCTCAGCAGTGAAAGCACGGAGGCCTAACCACTGGACCGCCAGGGAATTCTCCGTCCACTGTTTTTGGCCGTTGCAGCCTCCCTTCTATCCACAGGCACCTTAAAGATGTGATCCTACTGACAGCTATTGTGCAGGTGCTCAGCTGCTTCTCCCTCTACATCTGGTCCTTCTGGCTTCTGGTACGTGGGTCGTGGGGCTCCCAACGAGGAGCTGGGGCAGCTACCCCTTCTCTTCTTTCATTTCCTGCACCTGGCTTCAAGCTCCCTTTTCTCTCCTAGGCGCCGGGGAGAGCCCTTTACCTCCTGTGGGTCAATGTACTGGGCCCTTGGTTTACAGCAGACAGTGGCGCCCCAGCACCAGAGCACAACGAGAAACGGCAGCGCCGACAGGAGCGGCGGCAGATGAAGCGGTTATAGCCACTGACGTTGTGGCTACAGGTTTCTGGGCCCCGGGTGGCTCTATCAATCAGGCTACATGGCCTCCATGCCAGGAGCAATGAGGGCCTAGCCCAAGGGCCAAAGGTAGTCTAAGGTATAGGATTGGTGAATAAATGGCTTACAATGTGGATAATGGCTGTGTGGGTGATAGAGATAAGGCAGGAACAGCCAGTCCTTTGGTATTTTACTTCTGCTACAGGCACAGTGTGGTGGGTACTTTGAAAGAAGAAAAAGGCTCTTGGATTGGCTAGGAAAACTTTATTATGCTCCACGTGTCCAGGGAGCTCATACATGCACACGCACACTCACACAGGCACGCACAGCTAATACTGCTCACGGCACTGGCCACGGGCCATTCTCTCTTCTGAGAATGCAGCCACTGGCCCTCGAGTTGAGAAGAGGCCCAGAATTGTGCTGTGGTCCCTCCTCACCATAGTCTCCTGCACTGCAGGCTGGGGCCCAGATAGATAGGTATTGTGGAGGCAGCACCTTCACACTTCCAGGCCAGGACCCTTGCTCAGTCCTAGCGCCTGTACCAGGTCCTCTCCGAGCCCGCTCTTCAACGTCCGTCTCACTGCAAGGACAGAGCAGGGTTGGAGGGGGTTGATGGAGTTAAGGTGGGCAGTGGGTGTGGGGGGAATACTCACAAGACTTGCGGTTGCCACGGGAACGCTTGCGTTCCCGAGCAGCTGAGGCACGAGGACTGCTCTTGGTCACTGACTGCACCAGCAGGTCCATGATCTCATCTGAAGTGTCACTGGGTAAACTGGAGCCTGGAGGTTCTTCTGGGGGTACAGTGCAGGGCCCCACTGTTGTGGGCATGACTGGGGAGCTGCTCTGGACCATGCCTGAGGGAGCCAGATAGGGAGGTGAGGCCAAAGCGGCCCCAGAGCCCACTGCCCCCAGCGGCCGTAGGTCCCACCTCTGCTGCGGCGGCCATGTGTGGTGTCCTCAGGCTTGCTGGCCAGCAGACTCTTCATGCTGGCATGACTGTCGGCATCACCCTCTCCTGGCCCACTGCTCACAGCCACTGGGATAGATGGGTTGCTGGGGGTTTCCCCAGCTGCCACACCTGAGAACTTCTCTGTCTGGAGAGAAGAAAGGGGTGGGTTGGGAGTAGAGGAAGAAAACCATGGGGGTGGCAGTCAAGACCCGGAAGGGACACCCACCTCGGTGATCATGCGTCCCCGGGTCTTGTTGCGCTCACGGTATGTGGCCCGCTTCTGCTGCTGCTGCAGCACCCGGTCCCGGCAAGTCCGATACTCCAGTGCGAACTCCCGCAGCGTGTGGCAGAACTGCATGATGCGCGCCTCACGGGCTGCCTCCGCTGTGTATCCCAGGTACAGCAGGAAGGCGTGGAACCTAGCCAGGTTGGGGTGGGGAGGAGTGGTGAGTCCTGCTTGGGGTTTGAGGGATGGTGGTGGCAGTCCTACCTCTCTCTGGCCCACGCCCCCACCTGTTGCAGACACGGCGGTGCACGACCCTCAGCATGGCAACACGGCGGGTACAGTGGGCCAGGAAGTGGGTGAGGCGGGCACGCAGGGTTGGAGCCAGCTCGTGCTTGGACAAGCTCCGCAGGCTCTCTTCGGCTGCCCGGCTCCGGCGCTCCAGCTGCCCCAGGTTCTCAGTCAGCTGCTCAAAGTCCACCTGGAAAAGCAGGGAGTACACATGCTGTCCCCCCACAGAAAGACACCACCTGAGCTGCCTCTGTGCTGGGATGACTAGCCTGGGCCCTGAGGACACAGCCGAGATCCGGCCCCTGCCCTCCAAAAGCTCACAGTCTGATGCAAGAGACAGACAAGTCCATCTGATGCAGTGGAGAAGGGAGAAGGTTTCCTGGGATAAGTGGCAGCTAAACAGACCTAAAGACAGAGTAGGTGTAGCCATACCAATAGAAGAAAGAGTTTCTGCTAGAGGACACAGCCCACGTGCATGCCTGTAGCCTAAGCAAGCCCTGGCCCAGCAGCCCACTTAGGGAGAGAAGCAGTGCTCCCTCATGCCACGGCCAGTCTTAGTCAAGCCTCTGGCAGGTGCTGACCTTGGCACAGCGGATCAGGGCAGGAATTTCTGAGTAGAGGTCAGAGGAATCAGGCCGGGTCTGGAGCACCAGGGAGCAGAGATGATGCAGCAGTGACTGTCGGCGCACCGTGTCTTTCACCTCTGACACCTTCTCCAGGTAGCTCAGCTCAAAGCCGCTGCTCTGAAAGGACCCCGTCTGAGCCTGAGCCTGAGGCTGGCTGGCTCCAGAGCCCCGGGCCCCGACCTCATGTGCTCTCAGCTCACCTGGGAGCCGTTGAGGAAGTTGCCCACAGCCAGCAGGGTGGCCAGGATGCAGTGGAAGGTGGCATTTTGCACCAGCTGTTGCATGCCCACTTTCAGGTCAAACAGTGGCTCTGCAATTTCCTGGTGTGGGAGACCAGGGACTCAGACTACGTGGTCATCATGCTCACCTGTCCCCACTGCCTGTCCCATCCCATGACCCAGGTACCCGCTCCATGCTGTCATAATCCAGCTTGAAGGCCCATAGTTGTAGGCGGGCAGCCAGGCCCCTGATGGAAGCGAGAGTCATCAGGAAGTTCTCGGCTGGGCCCAGGGGTATGTCAGGATTGGCCAGCTGGGCCTCCTCGATCTTCTGCCGCTCCTCCTCTGTGGGCATCATGGTCAGTAGCTTCTGAGAATGCACCCACCGGCCCACATAGGCCACTCAGTGCTGGCCTGAGGCCTCAGGTATTGGTCTTGACTCCTCCCTAGGTCATCTGGGGCAGCCCCAGAATCTGGGGAAATGCCAAGCCCATGCCCACCACTGGAGGGACAGGAAATGCCCACTGACCAAAGGAGAGGGCCGGACTTGCTGCACCCTTAGCTGGGTATCCCTACCTCAATGCCATCCTTGCTGACAGCAAACTCATCAAAGTTGAGCAGGGCAGCCTTAATGACGTGCACAGGTGGCAGCGTGGTTAGGCCGATGTTGATGGCGTTGCTGCGCTTGGGGTCCAGCACGGTGGTCACTGTGCGGCGGCCCTCACCAGCTTTCTTTGAAATTGGGGGAAGGGCAGTGTAAGGTTGGGAAAGGGTCTAGCTGGGGCAACAATCTAAGAGGGCACACTAAGGCCCCACTCTGAATGGCTAAATGATGGGATTACCCCACAACCAGGGATCTGGGATGTGTAAGGCCTTGGGATGGGCTTAGACGCTAGTTAGGGTTGGGTTGAATCCTTATTGAAGGACCTCAGACAAGTCGCTACTCCTTTCTTTGCCTCGGTTTCCCCATGTGGGAAATGAGTGGCAGCCCCAGCAGTTCAGACGCTTGAGCTCTGACTGCCTCCCCTCTCCCCTAGGGTTACCTTGCAGACGAGGGCACGTTTACCTTGGAAGGCAGCACGTCCTTGGCACGGGACTCGAACAGGTGTTCTAGCCGGGCTGTATCCACCGAGACAGGCTCTAGTGAGGCCCACAGGGTGGGGCAGGGCCCAAAGCGGCTGCCAGAGCCTCCATGGACCCCAGCCAGCTTTAGCTCCCGCCAGAAGAGTTTTACTGTCTTCCTCTTGGTGGGAAGGGCTAGGCCATCAGGTGCTGAGGGGGGAAGAGCGGCAGCTGGGGGTGGTGGTGGGAAGGAGCTTTTGATGGGTGGGGGTGGTGGTGGCGGAGGAGGTGGGGGGCCTCCCGGGAGCGGGGGTGGCGGGGGCGGGACCCCTTTCCCCGCCTCCACAGACTCCGTGTTCAGCACGTCCTGGTCTTCATCCTCCCCCAGGTCTGAGAAGTCCAGGTCCCCAATGCAGAGGCTGGGTATGCTGGTAGGGAGCTCCCGGATGGGCTCAGCCTTGGGGCTTGGTGGGGCCAATGGCTCCTTGGGCTCTGGCTTGAGGCTGTGCCGAGTACGGAGCAGGATTTGAGGGGCAGTGCTCTGGGGTGTTCCGGGTACAGGGGCTGGTTCTGGGGAGCCCCGTAATTCTTGGGTGTCTAGAAAAAGGGAAACAGCCGTCAGTGTCACGTCCTCTGTGGAGCAACAGGGCAACATGGGTGGATCCTGCCCACCCACCTGCTCACCTGGGTGTCCATCGATATCATCGGGCATGGCTCCAGCCAATGTCTCTGCCTGGCCCTGGGCCAGCGCAGCCTGCTTTTCTGTTTCTGCTGCTGCTACATTCTCCAGGAACCGGGCTCTGGGGGGAGGGACTTGTCAGTGAGGGTGTCTGACACACCCCAGCCCAGGGTGGTGCACATGCCTTGCTGGGCCCCTGGGCACTGCCCCTAACTGCAGGCACACACAGACACACAGGGAACAGTCCATGCGCTGAGCAGAACCGGAACCTGCCCCCCCACCCCCACCCCAAGGCCAGCCCCTGTTCAGTCTTCCACATCTGGGGAGGGTCACTACCAACCCAGTATTCCCAGTTCAACATACGGGGAAAAGTTCTACTTAACATCTAACTTGCAACCTTGCTGCTGTTCATGTTCACTGTTCTGATTCTAGACAAGGACCCTTAGAGCAGGGGGAGGGGATACCTGTCCCAATGGGCACACCAGGCCGTCCCTCCCTTGGCATGTCTAGCAGCTTCTGAGAGCTATGGCCTATGCCCAGAAAAGGGCCTGGTAAACGAAAGGCACTCAGTTTACGTTGAAGTCATAAAGGTGATCCCATCTCTTTTTTGGTCCCTCCAGCCTCTGTCGGCACTCAGTCTCTGTCCTTCCCTTAGATGGAGGCTGCTCCTCCACCTCCGCACCACACAGCACTCTAGATCCCCTCCCAGCTCTAATCCTGGGTTTAGGACACAGGAGAATGGGCTCCGGGTTGCGAGTCCACATCCTCATCACTGATCAAAGCTGTTAAGGTGTCAACTGTTAAAGCACTGGGACCTCTATGACCCCAGTGAACTGTTTCCTAGTGCTTAGTCCTTGGGTAACTGAGGACACATAAGTCTGGGAGAGTCCCCCAGCTCTGGCTGCATCAGGCACATGGGACCCCTGCTGGGGGAAGCAATGCTGAAGCCCTGAGCACATGGCAGGCCTGGCAGGCTGGCCTCTGTACTTACTCCAGCCTGGCCTGCCCAGTAGGGAACTGGGGGACAGATGGGCTCTCACGGGCCCTGGGTAGGGGGGAATGAGAGGAAAAAATGGTAATTGTGGTACGTGCTTCACCCCAGAGCCCAGTTGCTCACACCCACACAGAGCTGGGCAGTGATCAGGGGTTCCTTCCCAGCCACAGTGGGAAGAGGAGGGAGAGGGGGAGGCATGATGTGAGGAAACTGGAAGTGGAGGGGAGAGACTGACATGACACAGGACAGGGTGCAGTAAAAGACAAAGAGCAAAACAGGAGAGTCAGACAGTGACAGAGAAAGACAGAAGGGGGTAGAGAGACAGATGACATTGACAAAACAGGCAGAATGCCAGAAAGAAGAGAAGCCGCAGGAGGAGGAGGTCCAGTCAGAGCCGAACCCCACCCCCCAGCAGTCACTTACCAAACAGGAGCAGTTTGGTGAAGTCTGGAAAGAAAGAGAAAGAAAGCACGCGTTTGGGCAGAGAAGTTTGGGCAGAGGAGGACGGAGGGCCCGTGGAGGAGCGCAGAGTGGAGGGACAGTTGGAGGAAAGACTCCCGGGACAGGCTCTATCTCCCTACTTACTTGTAGATGCTCCTCTCGCAGGAACTGTTGGGTGAGGGCGTCACGGAGATGGTAGGAAAGAGGCTCAAGGTGGTATGGAGGCCAGAGACAGGGCCCACGGCGCTGGAGGCGGGGCCTGTAGGTGGGGCGGGGCCTACGGGGCTGGAGGTGGGGCCGGTCGGCAGGGCTGGGCTGGCGGAGGAGGAGGTGGAGACTACTGGTGAGGCGGGGCCTGTGGAGCTAGAGATGTGGCCTGTCAGGAGGCAGGGCTCCTCCTGGCGGTTCCACCCCTCCGCCTCTGCCAAGGCAGTTCGTTCTTACCCAGGCTCCGGGGAGCGCACTTCTAGAGATCGGCGGATCCTCTTGCCTTCCTCTGAGGAAGGCTTTCGGCGGGTGATGCGCCGCCCACCTGTGACGGCTTCTTCCATGTCCCCATCCTCCAACCGCAGGGCGCTCTAGGAGAGTTGAGCCCAGATGGGAGCGACTGAGGCCCAAGTAGGTGGGGTGGGGCACTGGAGAACGGCCTCCCTCCCTCCCCTCCTCTCTCCTGCCTTCGGGCCCTGACAGCCCAGCCCGCCCAGCCCACCTCATAGAGCATAAGCTGGGCGCGCAGGTCGACGTCAGTGCCCGCGGTGCCCAAGTGGCGCTGGACCAGTGCCTCCATGCCCTGCTGCTCCAGTGCATCCGTCACGTCGTAGAAGGAGTCCTGATCCGGGAGCGCTGCCAGAGTCTGGAGGGTGGGGATAGGACGGCAAGGCTAAAGCTGATGGAGAGCAGAAGTCAAGAGCCTGAGGGGCCCAGAATGGCACCTGGCTCCCCCTTTGCTCCCCCTATCCCACCTTGTTGATGAGGGTGACGGTGTACACCAGCAACTCGGGGTCAGCGCCATTCTTCTCCTCCAGGATGGACACCAAATTGGCCCATGGAAGAGCACCTGTCACCCAGATAGGGAGCAGTCATATGGGAACAAGTAGGAGAGAGGGCCCTGAGCAATGGAGGAGGGAGGGACAGTTTCTGACCCGTGGTGCTGGCCACAGAGTTGACTGCACGGATGAACAGTGGTGCGTTGCTCTCAGAGTACTCCACAAACACCAGCAGCAGCTTCAGGGCTGTCTTCACCACCAAGCGGGACTGGGGGGAAGGGGTCACCATACATGAGTGGGGCTTGGGCCAGACCTGTGCTGGCTCCTGGTGGGGAGGGGGAAGGGCTCCTGGGGCTGGACCCAGAGAGGAGAGTCTAGGCAGAAAGAGCCATCTCTAGGCCCAGGTACTGAAGTGACTTTGAGGCTTAGAGGGGCCACAGACCCCCTCCATTCGAGACCACTTTGCAGAAGAGGAAACTGAGGCCCAGAGAGAGGCAGTGGGAAAAGGGTACATGGCTGGGTGGAGGGCCACTTACCAGGCTGGCACACAGCGTGTACAGCCACTGCACGGTCTCACTGTGGGCCACCACCCCCAGCATCCCATCCACAAAAAGCATCAGCTGGCCTAGTGCTGGGGACACAGGGACAAGAAAAGGTCAGTAAGGGGTCACTGAAGGCAGGGGTCATGGGGGAGGGGTGAGGCTGACCTCGGAGGATGTAGCTCTGGTAGTTGTGGTCGGCAGCAGCGCCCACATGGATTAGGCAACTCAGCCCCTCTGAGTGCACGAATTCAGGCACCAGGTCCTTGTCCTCCTGCGGGCACCATGGGGGAGTTTAGTGGGGGGAGGTTCAGCCTGGATGCTCACCCCCAGCCCACCTCTGGGCCTCACCTGGAAGATCTGCTTTAGTGAGAAGAGGGAGCGGCGGAGCTCAGGGCCACTGGAGCCATACAACTTTTCTGCAAGAGGTAGGTGGGCATGGAAACCTCAAGAGGACACACCACAAGCCCCCCACCCCCTTCTACTGGGACGCAACCACAACCCCCCATCAAAGAATCTTCTAGTACTCTTGAACCCCCCACCTCCTCCTCCACTCCCTGACTCTGGGCAAGCCCGACCGCAGTCTAGCAGCTGCCCTGGAAGAAGAGGTCAGGATAGGAATGGGAGGAGTCGCACATCCCATCTCCCATCTACTCTGTCTGCTGTCCAGCACAGGCCTGAAAGAAACGGAGACAACCGGGGCTGGGGGGAGGGGAGGCACTCGACGCTGATATCCTCACACACTCACCTAAGATGGCATTGACTCTCAGAGAAAGCTGGGTCCGCAGGATCAGAGTAGGCTTCCGCCCTTTGCTGGAATCAAGTAGCCCAGTCAGCAGCTCCCAGCCCATTCCTCAGGGTCTCTCCACCCACACCAAGGCAGCCAAAACCTGGCCACAGCTCCTTTCTCCCCAGATGCTTCTCCAAGCCAAAGGGTTGTCCAGATAGGAGGGTTTGAAGAACACAGGCATCTCAGGTATGTAGGAGAGCCCCCACCCCGGTCCCAGGCAGCAGGTAACACTGGCCAGGCCTTGGGATTCCCCTGGCACAGTTCCCTGGGGTGGTAGGAGGAGACCCACAGCCCTGGCTAGAGATCAAGTGTCTTGGCTGCTGACACCTGAGCCAGCCCCTCCAGCATGGGGGCAAGGGTGGGAGCCAGCCTAGCCTTCCTGGCCCCATCAGCTCTGACCTGATCTCTTCAAAAAAACCCTCCAGCATCTCCCGTTGCTCTTCTAGGGACAGCTCAGGGTCCAGGTAGTATCCAGACGGAGACA
The DNA here is from genome assembly GCF_059928025.1 of Delphinapterus leucas. Lineage (NCBI taxonomy): Eukaryota > Metazoa > Chordata > Mammalia > Artiodactyla > Monodontidae > Delphinapterus > Delphinapterus leucas. Next base: position 41,867,256 of record NC_143148.1, read on the forward strand.
CTTGCAGGGCACAGTCCTCTAGCTGGGGGCAAAGGGAACAGCTGTCAGGGCTGGGGAAGAGGTGGCAGGAGTACGTATGGAGACCCCATGACCTCCTACCTCCCACTCAGGGTGCTGGCAGAGGCACACCACAAGGGCCTGCAGTGTACAGCCATGCATTCCTTCAGCAGTCATTTCTCATGGGCCTACTATGTGCAAAGCTCATGTGGCTCAAAGAGCTTTTCTCCTGCCTCATACCTACCCATTCTTTAGGTTTCAGATTAGATAATGCTTTTTTTTTTTTTTTTGCCACACCATGCGGCTTGTGGGATCTTAGTTCCCTGACCAGGGATAGAACCCGCGCCCTTGGCAGTGAAAGCGTGGAGTCCTAACCACTGGACCGCCAGGGAATTCCCAGATAATGCTTTTTTGGAAAGCCTTCCCGGACTCCTCTAGCCAATGCTATGCAAATCCCTCCAGCCCTTGTGTGTACCCTCCTCTGAGGCCTTCCACACATCCTAGACACTAGTCTCCTTCCCCACTAACTGTGTGTTCTCTGGGTTCAGGCACCATGTCTGTCTTGTCCATGCAATGTCTGCAGAGCCTATCACAGCACTTAGCACAAAGCAAGTGCTCCCTAAATGGTTGTTGAGCTACTGAACATGAATGAGGAAGGGGAATGGAGAGAAAATAGGAGGAAGTTCCTGCTTTCAAGGAAGTTCGCAGCTGTGAACATTCAACACCCAGGGAGAAAGTGTTAAGAATGCTGGGAGGTGCAAACCCAGCTGAGAGGGGGGGACGTGTGTCTCCCCGAGTTAAGATAGTGAGAAGGGCTCCCAGTCCCTCCAAGCCTGAGGGTCTTTGCCCTGCCCCAAGTGGGCTACAGTCACCATGGTCCTAGCTGGACCTCAGAGACCTCCAAGAGGCCTATTAAACACCAGGTTTTAGGGTCTGACTCAGTCAGCCTACAGTGGGTCCCTGGAACCTGCACCGTAACAAGTCAGGTGCTCCACCCATGAGTCTGCTGCCCATGTCTCCCACCCCCCTGAGCTGGCTTCCCACCATCATCACCACCACCACCACCACCACCATCACCACCACCATCACCACCACCAGGATGACTCTTGGCCCCTTGAGAAGTGCCTGTAGAAAAGCCTAGTGAGGTGACTCTGGAGAGTCTGAGGGCAGCACCGTGCCACTCCCTGATGCCTACACCATGTAGCACAGTGCCAGTGTGCACGGCTCAGCAAAGTTCCCTTGACTTGAGTGGTGGTGCTTCTTGAGAGGCCCAGGGAAAGCCCACCTCTGGAGAGGCAGAGTGTCTTCTGGTCTCCATCTTACTGGGAAAGTCAACCCCAACATTTGTCCTGATGTTCTGTCAGCCCTGCCCTGCTCTGGACCCAGCCCAAGGACTTCCAGCTGCCCTTGGTCCCCTGGGGTTAAGGGAGTCCAGCTCCTGCCCCTACCCCTCCTCTGCTTAGTACCCCTGCTCATGCCTGAGAGCCTGAGTTCAGCCTGTAAGGCCCTTTGGTGACACCCACACCTCCCACTCCTTCCCACCCCCCCAGGCTCCTGCGTGGGACGTGGGACATAGGACAAACACTCCAGCCTGTTTTCTGTCCCACTTCCTGCTTGGCTGCCTGCCCTCCCTTGGGCAGGCCTGGCCTCTCTCCCCTCCCTGGGAGCAGAGTCATCTTCTCCAGGGCCTACTGGGAATGAGCCCTGAGATGGGGCAGCAAGGCCCCAGGGCTGGGGTCCTTTGCCCAGGGCCAGCTCAGCTGAGGGCAGCCCCACATTCCTCCTGACTCATCTTCCCACATGGTGACTCAGCAGCCAACCACCGCCCACCCCCCCAAGCCAGGCACAGTTACATCTCCTTCTGCCTTGGACTGGAGGACTCTGGGACCCTAGAGAAACATATTTCCCCCAAAGTCACAAACCCCCTCAGAGACCCCCCAAATCACACACATATAGAATAGCTCGTTCATTCAAATAGTCACGAACCAGACTGGTTTTAGGTGCTGAGGACATAGCAGGGAACAACATACTGCCTCTGCCTTCCCTGTCTTCCAACCCCGCTGGGGAGGCAGGCAGGTCTGACTCAGAAAAAGGCCACAAATAAATGTAGAAGCACAACTGCCATGGGTGCTAAGAAAGGGGAGGGGTGGGGTGCTGTAAAGGTAAACACTGGAGGAGTGAGCAGATTCCACCTGGGAGTGGCTTACACACCGAAGAATACAGTCAGGCAGGGTATATATATGCTACTGGCCACGCACAGGTGAGAAGCACACCCACAGAAAGCTCAGATCCAGCAAGCACTCTTCCCCTCCTGCACGCACAGTTGCAGGCTCTAATTCCAAGCGAGCTGAGCGTGGCCCTCGCCTTCCAGAATACCTGCATCCATTTGGGGCACGGTCCTGAAGACTGAATGCTCTACCATCCCCAGCTTCCTCACATGAGCCCCTTTCCCTCTGTGGTGGTAGCAGTGGCTCCCTAGCCACTTCACCTGTCTTATCCTGCCAGGGCCCCATTTCTGGGGAGGAGGTCCAGAGGTAACAGCCAGCCCAAAGCCTCCGGGACAATGCCCCCCACCCTTAACTGTCTGTCCCGGGTGGAGATGGAGCGGGGAGCAGGGTCAGGCAAGCTCCAAGGAGCGGAGACTTCCTGCCAGCTGGGTGTTGCTTGTCCCTCACACCACTGGCCCCTTCCTGAAGTCACCCTTTTTTTAAAAAAATTTTTAAATTTTATTTATTTTTTTTTTACAGCAGGTTCGTATTAGTTATCTATTTTATACATATTAGTGTATATATGTCAATCCCAATCTCCCAATTCATCCCATCACCACCACCCCCTGCCACTTTCCCCCCTTGGTGTCCATACATTTATTCTCTACATGTGTGTCTCAATTTCTGCCCTGCAAACTGGTTCATCTGTAGCATTTTTCTAGGTTCCACATGTATGCGTTAATATACGATATTTGTTTTTCTCTTTCTGACTTACTTCACTCTGTATGACAATCTCTAGACCCATCCTGGGGTCACCCTTCTGAGCGCTAAACCCCTGGGCCTTGTTTCTCACACCCTGGGACTGGGCCAGGCTGGCGTAAGCCCAAACCCTAGTCCCTGAGGACAGTACTTGGGGTCAGCACAGGGTCAGTGTAGGCCCACATGTTGGACTCCCTCCTGGCTCTTGTCTTCCACACTTCTCTGATGTTTGTCTTGGGGTGGAGTCTCTCCCTCATTCTTCCCAGGCTCAGCTCCTCGCTTCAGCCTCCAGCCCACTTTTCTCTATTTATTTGTTTATATTTATTGAGGTATAGCAGATTTACAATATTGTATAAGTTTCAGGCGTACAACATAGTGATCCACAATTTTTAAAGATTATACTTGGGAATTCCCTGGCGGTGCAGTGGTTAGGACTCCGCGCTTTCACCGCCTGGGCCCTGAGTTCTACCCCTGGTCGTCAGGGAACCAGGATTCCACAAGCTGCGCAGCATGGCCAAAAGAAAAAAAAAATTATACTCCATTTAAAATTGTTATAAAATATTGGCTATATTCCTTGTGCTGTACAATATATCCTTGTAGCTTATTTATTTTATATATAGTAGCTTGTACCTCTTAATCTCCTACCCCTATCTTGCCCCAGCCCACTTTTCTCTTGATTCCTTGGGCTAGGCTTTTCTGGCAGCCCAAACCAACTTGTTACATATGGTTTTACAAGCTTAGGACACCATGTTGCCTACTACCCAATATTTTTCATAACAGTATAATCGAGTGAGAATGCCAGGGGCAAGGAAGATGGAGAAAAGTGCAGAATTACATGCTGAAGGACTCTTGTTTTAGGAAATAATTTGTTAACTACCTTTTTCTTCTCCTTTCCTAAAAATGTAAGACCGTTGTGGCCTCTCCCGTTGTGGAGCACACGCTCCGAATGCGCAGGCGCACAGGCTCCGGATGCGCAGGCTCAGCGGCCACGGCTCACGGGACCAGCCGCTCCGCGGCATGTGGGATCTTCCCGGACCTGGGCACAAACCCGTGTCCCCTGCATCGGCAGGCGGACTCTCAACCACTGCGCCACCAGGGAAGCCCCCTCCTTCCCTTTTATCTTGGGTCTCCAACTGGACCTTGGCTTCCTGAATGAGATGACATGAATGGGTCTTGAGGAGGGAAGCCCACATTTGTTACGCCTCCTCTGTGTCACACACTGGGCTGCCTGGTTCCTTTGATTCTCCTGATAATCCTTTTACAGGTGAGGAAACCAAGGCTCAGAAATTCTGTGAATTTGCCCCAGGCTGAATGGAACCAGGGCTAACTGACCTAGATCTTGGGCCAATGGACTTTGGAAGTGCTCCAGGGAGCCCTGCAGGGGAGGTGGAGTGAGGGCTGGAGACCGCCCCTCAGCTTTCTGAACTGTACAAATACCCCAAACTGGTCCTCTTAGTTCCAGCAAGGGAACACAAATGAACACACACACATCATACACATTGGGGTAACAGTGCGTACTTCTGCCAGGACTAAGTTCGGGTCCCTTACCAGGCTGCAACCCAGAATGAACAGACTGGATATGCTGGCCCCAGGGAAAGATGGGAGGAGACCATGACTCATGCCCACATCACAATCTTCTATAGTCTCCCAAAGAGACCTCCACAACAAAAAAGGAAAGGGCAGTTCATCACCAGAGCACCCCATCTTACCCTTAAGAGTCTTCTGGGACCCCTCCAGTTGGTCCCTGTCCCAGAAGGTCAGGTTCACACTTTAGCCCCTTTGTCACAACTGCTCCTTAGGGATAAACTGAGGCTGGAGTAGGGATGGGCAAGGTCAGGAAACAAGTACCACCCCTGCTCCACTCTAATGTTTAGCAGCAGTTGGGGAAACAAAGTTGCTGGTAATGAACAGATTGCTAGGGCTATCTCTGCTGCTAGGAATAGGGGGCTCATCTGGCCTTTGCATGAGGGTCAGAGCAGTACCCAGGTCCCTCTGCCCAGAGCCCAGGGAGAAAGGAGTCTGTGCTATCCCAGATGTGGCAGGGCCTTTGGATATCAGGGAGGGGCTCGTGAGGCAGGCCCAGAAGGGCAAAGGGGTAGCACGGGAGAGTGGGACAGGGTAGCAGGGAGGGTGGGACTGGGCAGCTCTGGGTAAAACAATGAGGCAGGGCCAGAGGGCCAGGTTCTCCCCTGGGGCAGGGGCAGGTCCCTGGGCTCTGGCACAGAGGGGAGACAGATATTCCTGAGTTCCCCTGGGGACACAACACATGACCCAAGGCACTGCCAGGACACCCCCTATCCCACCCCCCAGGGCCAGGAGATGAGTCAGAGGCTGTGGCCAGGAGCTTCCTCCTAGACTGAGAGGAAATGAGCAAGGCCTTTTCAGACCTGAGAGCTTTGAAACATTTAAAAAGGAAGCCCCCAGGGGAACTCTATAGGCAAGCCACAGCCCAGTGGGGTGTGTGTGGGTGGAGCCACAGAGGGAAAGTGGGCTGGGCCTCTGTACATTCCCAGGGAAGGGGCAGGGTATGGGGGGATGATGGGCGTCAGTGGCCAGAATGGGAGGCAGAGGTCATTTGGCTGTGAACTGTTCTCCTGCTGGATAACTGTGCAGAGGCTGAAACAGTGAGCACAGAACCCCTCCCTCTTATTTTGCTCTACAGCCTGGGATGGGGATGCCTGGGTTTCTGGGCCACCTCTCCCCTCTAGAGGGCTGTGGAGCAGGCCTGAGTCATGTCTGTGCCCCTGGGCCACCCACTTATAGGACTAGGGGAGGGACCAGCTGTTGACATTCCCTACAAGGAGGAGCCCTGCTCCCCCTCCCTCAGCTCTCTGATGTCCCTGTCCCTGCCCTACTCTCAGCCCTTCTTCCTCTGGCCTTCTATTCTGGGGCTGTGGTCACAGTTTATATTTGGGATGAGCACATCACAGTGCAGCTGACCATTCCTGGCAGAGCTGCCAGCCCCAGGGAGTCCTGGCTCCAAGCACAGTGGTAACCCAGTGTGCAGGCCCCCATAGTCTGCCTGTTGGGGACAGCTAGGGAGCAGAGAACAGAGGGCAGAGCCCTGGTTGAAGGGGTGGTGGTGATGGGTCCCTAAATGAGGGGGAGAGGCAAGGGGTAATTCTGATCCTTTTTCCTGTAGCTGACCTCCCAAACTTGCCCCTAATTGGGAAGAGGGGTGTTAGGGCTAAGTTCTGTCCTCGAGTCCGGGGTGGGAGGAATACTATGTTCTCTGTAGTGCTCCAGGCTTATTTCAGTACTAGGAGTTCCAGGAGCTTGGAGGCAGGAACCTGGCCTCAGTTCAGCACCCCTCTCTCCCCAGAGCCCATTGTGAATGGGAGGTGGCCTCTGGCTGGAGGTGCTCCTTTTAGGTCCACTTCAGTTTGCCCCTTTGAACAGGGCAGGACAAGAAGGGGTCGCGTCAAAACTCTGGAGAGGGCAATGTGCTGCTATCTTCAATCTTTGTCCTTGAAAGCCTGGGCTTTGCTCATACGCGCCACTCCCCAGGCCAATAGTCTCAGCACTTCTCCAGCCCGCGCTCGGAGGCGGGGCAGGCCCGCAGCGCTAGGAATGTAAGCCGGGGGCCTGGCGCCTGGGGCACATTCCAGGGGAGACCCCAGGCCCGGGGGGCAAGTTTGCGCAACTCGGCGCCCAGCTAAGCCTGGGATCAGGGGAGGGCATCTCCACCAACTCTCTCTTCTCTTCCTCACCACTTGGTGCTGCCTGGCTGGCGGGGCACCCCGGGAGGTGATTTGTGTGCCTCCCAGAGTTCTGGCCCGGAAACAGGGTGCCTGCGAGTGCGCCGGAAAAGGCTGCCTGCGGGGGACTGAGCGCAGCGAGCAGGAGGGGAGGTAGGGCGGGCCATCTGGAAAAGGGCCTCTCCCGGCACTGTGCACGAGTCGGTTCTGGGGTGCAGGCAAACGAGGGCAGGCCGGCGGTTTAAAATTAGCCCGGCCCGCTCCCTCCCTACCAGCTTCCCGGCCGGCGGCGGCAGCTGTACGAGATGGTGGGGGCGGTGACTCAAAGGGCTCTTCCACCAGTGCAGCCTCCCGCGCTCGGGGTGTCCCGGGCCAGGCCGCTTCCCGGGAACTCCCCTCAGCCCGTGAAGACTCTTCTCCACCGGCACTCCCCAGCCGGGCCTCACCAGGCAGGGACAACACGCCGTCCGGCTGGACCCAATCCAACCTCCAGACACCTCCAGCGGCCCGCCCCGGGTCCGCCCTCCGCGTGGTCCCACCCCCACCTGACCTGAAGCAGGTGAAAGCTGTTCTATCCCCAGCTCCCTCTCCTAAGTCCGCTACCGCGCAAACACCCACGCCACCCTATCCAGAGCAGTTAACCAGGCCGACTGGCAGCGAGCGGACCCCGAGCGCCTCCCCAGGTGGGCCTCATTTCGAGGGCCAGCCTGGGTGCCGCAGAGTACAAGCTCCCATCCTCCCTCCTTCAGCTTCCCTCAACTTGAGAGGCGTTCCCCAACAAGCCGGGCAACGTGTACCTTGGGTCCCCAGTACAAAACTTTCCCGGAGGAGCGCACCCGCTCCAGCCTCTCCTCGAGGGGCTCCCAAAAGCTTTCATGGCGCTGACCCTGAACCCTCGGTCGCCCCCAACCTTTCTCCGGCTCCCCTTACCTTGAGCGGCGCCCCCAGCAGGTGGTGCAGCGCGGGTATCTGCGCGCTCAGGGGCAGCGCCCCGTCCAGGCTGCAGGTGGGGGCCCGGCGCGGCTCCGGGAAGTTGGCACATGCGAAAGGGTCGGTGTCCTCTAGGTACTGCACCCGCACGGTCACCACTGATACCGGCTCCCCGTCCCCGCGGTCTTCCTGGCCGGCCATGGCTCCGCCAGTGGCTCGCTCAGTGCGCCTCCGGGCGGGTCCCGGCCGCGCCGCGGCGTCTCCTCAACTAGCTCGCAGTCTGGGCGGGACCGAGCCGGACGCCGAAGAAGAGGGGCGGAGCCAGGCGGAGGCGGGGCGGAGGAAGGGGGTGGAGCCAATAGTAGTCTCCGGAGGCTAGGGGTGGGCAACCGCTGCCGGTGGCGGAGACTGCAGCCAGCCACTCAGAGGGCGTGATCATGGTCCTGTTAGTTCACTGGCTAGTCTGGGGGAAAACCCGAGCTCGCGCGCCCCTCACCCACTTCGAGAGCGCGCGGAGCACGGGGAGGCTTTCTTTGGGCTTGGGGGCGGTGAGGCTGCGCTCTCTTTAGGGCAAGGTGGGGTGCAAGTTTCTTCGGATCGTGGCCCGTCAGGTCCCCCTCAGTTTAGGGGCGAAAGGTCCTGATTCCTTCAGCTGAGGGATGAAGTGGATGGGCTTCCCTCATTTGGAGAAAGCAGGTAGATGGGTCCCTTTCAGTTTAGAGCAAGAAGTGAAAATAGATTACACTCGATTCGAAGGAAGAGGTGGGATCATTTACCTTTAGTTGGAGGAAAAAGAGGTAAGGGTGCCCCTAATTCTGGGAAAAGGATGGGATGACTCAGTTTGGCGGCGAGGTAGAACGTTACCCTCAATTTTAGGGAAGAACGGGGATGGGTTGCCCTTCAGCTTGAATGAAAAGTGGAAACGGTCCTTTTCAGTTTGGGGCAAGATAAGCCGAATGTCCCCTCAAGTTTGGGGAAGAGGTTGGGTGGATCCCTCTTAGTTTGAAGGGAATAGATAGACTGGGGTTTCCATAGTTTAGGGGAGAAGATACGTTTCCTTCATTGTCTCATGGAAAAGGTGAGAAGCGTTCACTGTAGTTTAAGGGAAAGGGAGGCCGGTTTGGTAAATGAAGAGGAACTGCCTCCTATTCAGCCTGGAATGAGCTGGGCCCAATCTGGGCCTTGGGATTTCTGGGGACGATGGGGACAGTTGTCCCTCACGGCTTTCTAAAACGGGCCCAGTGCGCGTGCGCAGCTCTGGTCTGGGCGGGGACCCGAAGGGGGCCCCTCCAGTCTGCACCCGGCAGCGCCGGAGCCCGCGGCCTCGGTATCGGGGACCGGCTGCTGGCCGCTGACAGCACTCTCGGTGGCGGGGCCGCGCTCCTCCCGCCTGGACCCCGCCCCCCGGCAGACCCCGGTCACTCCAGCGGCTGGCCGTCGCCACCGTCGCCACCGGCTGGTGGAATGCAGAGGTGCCCCTGGAGGGCTGTGGCCGCTCACAGCTCTGAATCCGGGTCGGGGAAGGTTTTGGGAGAGTTTGGGGGAGCGCGCTTGAAGGAATAGGTTGCAGGACTTGGGGAAGGGCTGCACTGGGGAATTTCCAGAGTCGGGACTGGTTTAGAGCGGAGGGGCAGGCGTCCGCACTACGGACGCCCGGGGCAGGGTCTCGGAGTCCGGACCTGGCTTGGGGGTATCGGAGCCGGGATTGGGGGGAGCGGGCCCCACGTGCCTGTGACGCGGGGGCGGCCGGTAGGCGGCGGCGGCGGCGACGCGGGGCCGGCGGCCGTACGGTGCCGGGAGGGCTGCTAGGCAGGCGGCAGGATGCTGCGCGCCGCACTGCCGCTGCTCTGGCTGCCCCTGGCGGGGGCGGGAGCAACCGAAGAGCCCACCCAGGAGCCGGGGTCGCCGGGTGAGCCTCCCCCAGGGTTGGCGCTCTTCCGCTGGCAGTGGCACGAGGTGGAGGCGCCCTACCTGGTAGCCCTCTGGATCCTGGTGGCCAGCCTGGCTAAAATCGGTGAGTGCGTGTGTGCGTGCGCCAGAGCCGGCGGCCGTCACTGGACCCGCCCCCAACCCCTAGTCCCCAGATCCGGGCCGGCTTCTTGCAGAGTGCCCCGACCTAGCTTCCGATTCCACAAATCCAGGCTCTCACATTGTTTCTGCGCCTCTTCTTGTTGATCTCCCTCCTCCCCTTCTCCTCGAGTGGGAGCCCTGAGGATTTGCCTTCTCAAAGGGCTGCCCCAGCTCTCTCCAGCCCCATCCCTAGATTCCTTTGCCCTTTCCTCTCTTCTCCTTGAAGTAAGCTCTTTGATCTGGGCTCTCCTCCACCAATCCCCAGCCTCCTAAAAGCTTCTGTCAGCAGTGAAGACGTGTGGGGACATTGAGGGGATGGTGTTCTCCTACAAACCCAGGCATCCTGGTTCTGAGGAAGCAGCCTTCCCTGGAGGCCACCGCCAAGTGTCCATTCTCTTGGGATACTAAACTGCCACTTTTCCTCTATCCCCCCTCTGCTCCCCTAAAGGTGCCCCCTTCTTGTGCCTAGCTGTGCCCCCCACCCCAATTCAGGTCTACCTTCTTCCCTCCTCAGGATATAAGAAACTTCCATTTATTGGGGCTTTAGACTCTGCACTGCCTGCACTAGATGCTTTCATACATCCAGTCTCCTTCAGTCTGCACAATAAAGGTTGTGCTTCAGACTCCTTTCCTTGAATAGAGCTGCTTTTCCTTGCCTCTGCCCCTTCCTCCCCACAGCAGCCAGTGGTCCCTCCTCCCACCACAGACCCTCCTCCCTCTCCCTGTTGTGCAGGCTCTGCTGTGGGGGTGACTAATTATAGCTGAGCCGTTGCTACTCACTCCCCATCTATGCAGGCACAGCCTGTACTCCAGTCTCACCAATACAGTCTTCATGTAGGAATCACAGTCTAGGATTTGCCCCCTTCTCCCCCCAGGGACACAGCTGGGGGTGGGGGCTGGGCAGGAACAGAAGAACTCTCCACTCTGCTGTGGCAGCCCATTAATAATGGAAAATGGGGCTTGAAATGCCCTCAGGGAGCCTAGTGCTGTCAGAGAACAGCTTTTGTGAAGGGTTTTTACTGGGATTAATACATGCTCTGGAGATAAGGATGGAATAAAGTCCCTGAAGGAGAGGAAAGGGGGACCAAAGGTAGGGATGAGTGTGGGAAGAGCTATGGCTGAGCTCACCTTAGGGCCTGGCAGCAATGAGAGCAAGGTGGGAGGAGCCTCAGATTTGGGAGCCAAGAATTGGGTTTGCTGAGAAGTCTGCCAGTTGGAGAGTTCCTGTCTTATTTAGGGTTTACAGCAATGACTGTAGTTTCCCCCATAAATCATAGTGCTTTTTCTAGCTTGGATGACATCTCCTATGGAGGTAGAAGAGAGCCTTTTTCTCATCAAACAAAACAAAAGAAAACAAAATCCTTGGGAATGGGGGCAGGGGAGATGGGTAGAATGTTCAGAGATACCTTCCCCCAGCTTCATTACCAGGAGATTTTTTTTTCCTTTTATTCACCAAATATTTATGTAGATCCCACCATGTGCCAGGCACTGCCCTAGGCTCTCTGGGTACAGCTTCCAAAGGGCACTGTCTTGGCATTGGGTCTCACACAGCCTAACACAGAGGCTTCCCTCACTACCTACCACTCTAGGGATTGTCTGGGGAGAGGTGCTCATCTGGTCTCAGGTCCCAAGGGAAAGCCAAAATAGTTTATATTAGGAGGCAAAGGTAGGAGTGGCAATAGGGCTAGAAAACCTCCTCTTCTTTCCTAGGGACAGATCTGTTATTATTTTCTCTCAGAGTCATACTGAATTAACATTTGCTGAGATCCTATTATGTGTCTGACATTCTGCTAGGAAAATTCACACTATATCATTTTATCCTCACCCTGTGTGATGGGTATCTTTTCCCATATTACAGAAGAAATTGGAATTCAGGTAAATTAAATAATTTGCCTGAGATCACACAATTAGGAAGGAATGGAGCCAGAAGAAGAACTGGATCTCTGACTGCTAAACTTAATGCTTTTTAAACCACTGAGTCCTTAGTGAGCCTATATAATGAAAAGCACATTGGGCTAGGAGGTCTACAGTGCTCCTAGGAGGTATGTTATGCATTATGGTCTAGCTCGAGAGGCAGGGCACAATAATAGGTAACATTTATAGAGTGCTTACTGTAAACCACTGGGCTAAGTGCTTTTGAGTAGACTGCCTTACTTAAACCTCACAACAATCCTATGAGATCATTACTGTTTTTATCCCCATTTTACTGATGGGAAAACTGAAAATGAAAGAGGTGAAGTTATTTGCTCCAAGGTCACAGAACTAGTAAATGGAAGAGCTAGGCTTTAAACCCAGGCAGCCTGACTCCAGAGGTCCTGATTTTTACAGCTGTGTTATGCATAAAAATATACCTAGTATTTGCTGAGATTCAAATAATGGCAATGGATAAGGGAGATCAGAGAAAGGTGAGGTCCTTCAAGGGTGAGAGTAGAGAGGAGGGGGCATTTCCAGAGGTGGAAAAAGTAAGCAAAGGTCTAGGTTACCATGACAGAAGCACCAAGAAACAGACAACTTTGGCTGCAGTGGGGGATTTGAAGCCCTGGAGGCTGGAGATTCTAGCAGTCCTGAATGTTTCTTCTTCCTTGGTCCCAGTGTCAGGGGTCTCGGCCTTGAATAAACTTCTAAGACTGGGAGGTTATAGGCCACTGTGTGTGTGTGTGTGTGTGTGTGTGTGTGTGTGTGTGCGCGCGCGCGCGCGCGCATCCTATAAGCTGATACCTCTTGCCCTCTTCTTGCATTGTAGTGTTTCACTTGTCTCGGAAGGTGACGTCTCTGGTCCCTGAGAGCTGCCTGCTGATTTTGCTGGGACTGGTGCTGGGGGGCATTGTCTTGGCTGTGGCCAAGAAAGCTGAATACCAGCTGGAGCCAGGCACCTTCTTCCTCTTCCTGTTGCCTCCTATCGTGCTGGACTCGGGCTATTTCATGCCTAGCCGGCTATTCTTTGACAACCTGGGCGCCATCCTCACCTACGCTGTGGTGGGCACACTCTGGAATGCCTTCACGACAGGTGCTGCCCTCTGGGGCCTGCAGCAGGCTGGACTTGTGGGTGAGTGACCTTAAGATCTGGACTGGTAGCGGGAGGCTATGCCAGCCTCATCACCCAACTCCCTTCTCCTCCAGCTCTGAAGATCCTGTGTTGATGACAGCCATGCCCTGAGAGCTCCATCTTAGGTCCCTCCCAACTGGAGTGTGAGGCAATGCTCCAGATGAGCCTTCAGCCTTCATTTAGGTCCCTGCCAGATGAGTCTGGGCTTCTGCAGATGACAGCTGAGTAGGGGCCTGGCTCCCAGCTGTGTGTGGACTGCCAAGGCTGGGACTCTGGCTGCCTCCTGCCCTGATACCATACTGCCACTTGCCAGCCTGGCTCCCCTGAGGCACAGCTCACCTTTCCTGTGAGGGCTCTGCCCAGGTCACATCAGGGTGGTTTTCTGTTTTTATTATTATTTTTAATAAATACATATTATACATCCACAGAATGCAAGACACTACACTGGGTGTTCTCTCTTTACTCATCCCACTGGCTCTTCATAGCAACCTTGCTGGGGTTATAATTTGTCCCACTTTAATGGATGAGGAAATAGAGGCCCTTAAACTCATTTGGTATCAGGTCCAAAGTGAGCAGGAGAGGTCTGTTTTCCTGAGGCTCTTTGCCTTCAGGCTGCCCTGTCCTGCTCCCTTCTTCCTCATTCCCTGGCCCCCAAATCCATTCAAGCCTGAATGTTGATAATTCAGACGTGTCGAATTCCTTAGGCTGAGAACCACCGGTGTGGGAGAAAGCACTCCCTTTCGTTCTTCTCCCGAATAAAGCCAGTCAGCAGCCAACTTCCACCTGCTGGTGGTTAGTATTACTGTTGCTGCAGTTCTTACTGTCAGTGCCACCTTAGCTTTCCAGGTTACATAGAGCTCTCGTAGCCATCTCCTGGGTTGATTTTTGCAGCAGTACTGTTAGGCAGGCACATGAGGAGGCATGGCCTATGAGAAGTCATGTGACAATGACAGTGCCAACATCACAGAGCTGGTAAGTGGCAAAGGCAGGCCTTAGGCTCAAGACCTAAGGTCTCCTGACCTGCAGGCCGACGCTCTCTTCACCGTCCCAGGTCCTCTCTGGGGATACTTGTTTTAATAGTGGGGCTGGAGTCTGGGCTTGTCACAGGGACTGCTGTAGGCAATTCAGTACCTCACCATTTGCTGTCCCTCATCTGTCCCTCGAAAGCCCCTAGAGTGCAGGCTGGCTTGCTGGACTTCCTGCTGTTCGGGAGCCTCATCTCAGCAGTGGACCCCGTGGCCGTGCTGGCTGTCTTTGAGGAGGTGCATGTCAACGAGACCCTCTTTATCATCGTCTTCGGCGAGTCCCTGCTCAACGATGCAGTTACTGTGGTGAGAGTGCTCAGCTCGCTGCCGTTCCTTGACCCCAGGCTGCCATGCTCTGACCAGGCCCCACTCCTCCCCGGGCCCTGCCTCGCCGTCTCCACACAGTCCAGGCTGCCACCTTCCCCCGCCGCTCCTGATGCTCCTCTTCTCGCTTAGGTGCTGTACAAGGTCTGCAACTCTTTTGTGGAGATGGGCTCTGCCAACGTGCAGGCCACTGACTACCTGAAGGGAGTCGGTCAGTATTTCCTCCCTCTTGGCGGGCACTGGAGGTCTGCCTCCCCTGGGTTGCTGAGCCCCTGCCCCGCACCGCGTCAGGACAGAGGACGCTGCTCGGGTTGCCTCATTCCCTTCCCTCATGTATGGAGAAATAGGGCCCTGAGAACCTGAGAAGGAGGGCCTTTCCTGGAATCCTAGCTCTGGGACCCTGACCCCTGGGGAGCACAGTGGGCATGCACAGTGGGCATCATCCTCCACTCCCTGCCAGGCAGCAGTCTTGTCAGCCCTGGTGGGGTCCGGGCCAGGGGTCATGCTGACAACCCACTCCTCCCCCAGCCTCCTTGTTTGTGGTCAGTCTGGGCGGGGCAGCCGTGGGCTTAGTCTTTGCCTTCCTCCTGGCCCTGACCACACGCTTCACCAAGCGGGTCCGCATCATCGAGCCTCTGCTGGTCTTCCTCCTCGCCTACGCAGCCTACCTTACTGCTGAAATGGCCTCGCTCTCCGCCATTCTTGCGTGAGTCCTGGGGGCCTTGCAGGCAGGCAGCTGGGAGGGGGCACTGGAGATGGTCGCCCTCACATGGACAGAAGCAGGACCCGGAGGAGTCCATAGGTCTCCCTGAGCCCTTGCGGGAGTGGGAGCTTCAGACTCCCCTGGGGAGATACTAAGCCTCAGGTAACATTCCAGGACCTGCCTCTAGGGCTGTCCTGGGCACCCCAGAGCCCAGAATTCCTCTGCTTAAAGTGCTCTCTGGGGTGTAGGCTGAGCTGGAAGTGGACTTTGAGGCCTGGTGCTACTGGCTCTGGTGGCCACAGAACTCTAAAAGGTGGCTCAGACAGTGCGCTAGTCAGAGCATGTTTCTCCCACCTTCCCCCTCCAGAAGGCACCGAGAGGGAAGCCTGGAGATTCGGAGCCTTTTATCCCAGGACCACCACTACCTACCCTTGGATGGTCTCCATGCCTCCCTGGGCTTTGGCTCTGAGAATCTGACATCCTGTGATGGGCAACACCCTCTCCTGTGCATGCTCAAACCCCAAGGGCTGTGCTTCCTGTGGCCCCTCCTCACTCGCCCTAACTCTCCATTCCTCTCCCAGGGTGACTATGTGTGGCCTGGGCTGTAAGAAGTACGTGGAGGCCAACATCTCCCATAAGTCCCGCACAGCTGTCAAGTACACGATGAAGACTCTAGCCAGCTGCGCTGAGACCATCATCTTCATGCTGCTTGGCATCTCGGCCGTGGACTCTTCCAAGTGGGCCTGGGACTCTGGGCTGGTGCTGGGCACCCTCTTCTTCATCCTGTTCTTCCGAGCCCTCGGTATTGCCGGCACCCTCTGCTTTCCCACCCTCCTTCCTGCCCACCCTCCCAGCTCATCTCCCAGTCTGAGTCCACATCCTTGACAACAATTTCTAAGCCTCCCCTTATTGCTCACCCCTCCCAGCCCGTCAGACCTTAGCCCACATACTTGGTGCCATCCATGCCCAGCGCCCTCCACTCCTGCTGTAGGCGTGCCCTCCAACACCCTGCTCCCACTGGCCTCCCTCCTGCTGTAGGCGTAGTCCTGCAGACGTGGGTGTTGAATCAGTTCCGGCTGGTCCCTCTGGACAAGATTGACCAGGTGGTGATGTCCTATGGGGGCCTGCGGGGGGCTGTGGCCTTCGCTCTCGTCATCCTCCTGGACAGGACCAAGATCCCTGCCAAGGACTACTTTGTAGCCAC
Organism: Delphinapterus leucas; assembly: GCF_059928025.1. Taxonomy (NCBI): domain Eukaryota; kingdom Metazoa; phylum Chordata; class Mammalia; order Artiodactyla; family Monodontidae; genus Delphinapterus; species Delphinapterus leucas. The sequence continues at coordinate 41,883,219 of NC_143148.1, forward strand.
CACTATTGTGGTGGTCTTCTTCACAGTCATCGTGCAGGTGGGAGCGCCCACGAGGCTGGATGGGGAGAGGGTCTGGCAGGCCCTGGGGGAGGCTTAGAGCCTATGGGAGAGGGGCTCCTCCTCCTCTTGTGGGAGGCAGGGGGGCCTGACTTCCCAGACCTTGAGTGCAGTGAGGTGGGGATACAGAAGCTGAAGCCTAACTATGAGGAGGGAAAGGCAGCAGGGAGCTGGACAGGGCAGGGCTCACTGGCTGCCTGTCCGTAGGGCCTGACCATCAAGCCACTGGTCAAGTGGCTGAAGGTGAAGAGGAGTGAGCATCACAAACCTACCCTGAACCAGGAGCTGCATGAGCACGTGGGTACCAGAACCCCATCCCTCCGCCTGTCCCTCTCTCCCTTCTCCTATTTTGAGCAGAGTCCTGATCCGGTCCCCCTACCCACCCCCCTTCTAGACTTTTGACCACATTCTGGCTGCAGTGGAGGACGTTGTGGGGCACCATGGCTATCACTACTGGAGGGACAGGTGAGGGAGCTGCTCCGAGGCTCCTTCAGCAGCGGCAGCCTCACCAGCCAGGGCAGCATGGGGGATGTGCACACTTCTGAGGAGGGACACAGTCAGGCTCAGGCTGGGCAACTTCTTCCTGAAGCCCTTCGGGCAGTACTGGCAGTACTGGTGTCCCAGTACTCTCAGGATAAGACAAGGCTCCCCAGTGAGGCCTGCGCAGCTCTGCCCTGCATGGTCTGGCACCTCCAGACACCAGCCGCATTGTGCTCAGCTGTGTCTTTGACTATCTGTCTGCCAATGAAATGAACCCTGTTTTAGAAACTCAGAACCCACCATGCTCCCCCGGCCCTGGCCACTGGGACCTGTGCACATGTTGTTCTTTCTACTAGAACATTCCTTTGCCTCCCTCTCACCTACTTAACCTCTATTCATCCTTCAGATCTTACCACAGGCATCAAGTCCTTAGGGAGGTTTCCCTGGCCTCCCTGACTAGGACAAATCCCTATCATACTCTATAATTATCCTTTATAGTTCTTACCATGGTTGTAATTTTACAGTTATATGTAATAACTTCATTAATGTCAGGCTTTCCTACAACACTGTCAGTTCCATAAGGGCAGGGACCAGCTTCAAGATTCTCCCTGACTGATGCCCACACCAAGAGACATAGGCCCAGCGCTGGCGGTGCCCCTGCCCTGTCTGAGGAAGGGCCAGCCGCCCAGGCCTTGGGGATGGCACTCAGGACCGGGCCTGGCATCCTCTGTAGGTGGGAGCAGTTTGATAAGAAGTACCTGAGTCAGCTGTTGATGCGGCGGTCAGCCTACCGCATCCGGGACCAGATTTGGGATGTGTACTACAGACTCAACATCCGGGATGCCATCAGCTTCGTGGACCAGGTGGGCCGGCAGACAATGGTGGGTGGGCAGGTGGCCAGCAGGGCAAGGCAGGAAGCGGTGACAAGCAGGCAGGCCCTGAGCAGGGAGTTGGGAATTCCCAACAGACTCCATAGTCTTGTGAAGTGGCAGCTGCAGGAACGAGCCTGGCCTGATGCTGAAATGTAGAGTCTAGCAGGCAGTACAGGAAGGTGGGAAACAGCTGGACTCTGGAGTCAGGAGATGTGGTTCAGTTATCATCTCACGCTTGTGACCTTGGGTAAGTCACTTATCCTCTCGGAGCCTCAGTTTCAACTGTAAGAAAGCACGAGTAAAAGTACCTCTGTCAGAGTTTTGTAGATTCAGTATAAAAAGTGCCTAGCACAGTCCCTGGAACTTCAAAAGAGCAAAGTGTGTTAACCATTGTTATTCTTTTTATTACCCTCTGATTGTCTGGGCCACCTTTCATCTGATTGCCATTTTGACCTCTGACTTGGCCCCTGCAGGGAGGCCACGTCTTGTCCTCCACCGGGCTCACTCTGCCCTCTATGCCCAGCCGCAATTCTGTGGCAGAGACCTCTGTCACCAACCTGCTGTAAGTCCTTGAGCCCCCTTCCCCTTCCTCAAGCTCCTCTCTATTGCGCCCTCTCTCTGAATCCCTTCTGGGGAAGATTTGTGAGCACCTTTGCTTCTGCCCTTCCCCTGGCCTGTGCCTCCTGGCCCGTCCCTAGCACACGTGTCTCCTCCCTCCTGCAGGAGGGAGAGTGGCAGTGGAGCATGTCTGGATCTGCAGGTGATTGACACAGTACGCAGCGGCCGGGACCGTGAGGATGCTGTGATGCACCACCTGCTCTGTGGAGGCCTTTACAAACCTCGCTACAGGGTGAGAACAGGCAGGGCAGAATTCTGAGGGGGAGCATTGTCTGGGGAGGCCACAATGGAAGGCTTAAGAGGCAGCTGGCACCAGCTTGTGGAGAGCTATGGATGCCCAGTTGAAGAGTGTGGGCTTCATCTTGTTGGTTATAACCTTTAGTTTTTTTTTTGAGAAAGGTTGGCCTGTTACAAGAGCTGTTTAAGAATGTCTTCTCTGGTAGCAGAGGGCAGATCAAACTGGAGGGGTTGAGTTGAGAGGCTGGGAGAGCCAGCTGGGAAGCTGGAGTGAACCACTGTGGATTAGACCCGGGTGGTCGGAAGGGAGAGGAGCACAAAGAACTGTGTGATCAGCCAGGAAGGGGAGAGCAGGAGATACAGAGGGCTTGATGGGGTCACAGAACAGGAGTGCTGAGGAAGCCGCCTGCAGGACCACCTTAACCTGGGGGAGGCAGACATCTGCTTTAGGTAATGTGAGTTTAGTCCAATGCAGGTCATGAAGCTTTGGGGTTGGAAAGGCCCAACCCATACAGGAAGGAATCTGTTGCAACCCCACAAGGGGGCAGCAAGCCATTACCTTGAACCTTTTTGAAATGAGAAGCCAGCTGTTACCATTCTTGGCAGCTTTAACAGTCAAGGCTGTTTCTACCGCTGAGACAGATTGGTTTCCTTTAATTTTCTCCCACTGGTCCTGATTTGACTCTCTGCAGCTCTGCAGAGTAGTCTGCAAAGGTTTCAAAACAGCTTCCTTCCACACAGGCCTCCTTGCCCTCAGGCCAGCAGCTCCTGTCCTTGGTGTGCCTTCTTTAGTCATTAGAAATGAGGGCTCTTGGAGTTCTCTGGTAGCCTAGTGGTTAGGACTCTGGGCTTTCACTGCCGTGGCCTGGGTTTGGCACAGGGGCTCTTTCACCTTTCTAGTTCTGGAACTTGCCATTCTCTTCCCACAGCCCAGAATCCCTCCAGCTTTGGCTCACCACCCTGAGGCCCCATATTGTCCTTACAGTCAGGCAACCCACCATGTCTTCCTCAGTTAATGACTATTAAACCCTGTTGCATCTAACCTGTGGGGTTTTTTGTTTGTTTGTTTTTTGGTTTTGTTTACTTTTTTCTTATGGAAAATTTCTGTCGTTCAGAAAACTAGAGAGAATAACTCATTTAACCACCACTCACCTCCAATAATTTTCAATGCATGGTCAATTCTGTTACATTCTGTCCCCCCCTACGCCCCAGCTACACTTTATTATCTTACAGCAAACTCCAGACATCATATCATCTCTATTTCCATATGTATCTCTAGGTGGCAAGAATTCTTTAAAAAAAAAAGCCATAGTGCCCTTATCACTTACAACAAATAACAGTGATTCCTTCTCACCTCAAATATCCAGCCAGTGGCCAATAAATACCTTTTTCCAGCTGGTTTGTTCAAGTCAGGATCCAAATAAAGTCCACAGTTTGCATTTAGTAAACATGTCTCTATTTTTTAAAAAAATCTGTGATAGTTTTGTCTTCCTTTTTTTCTCATTATTTACTTACTGAAGAAACTGGATCCATTATCTCAGAGAATGTTCCATTTTACAGATTCTGCTGATTGCATTCCAGTGGTGGTGTTTAACATGTTCCTCTACATACTGTATTTCTTGGTAGTTAAATCTGGAGGCCCGGTTGTATTCAGGAACATTCGATAGGTGTGCTGTGTATTTCTTATTGTATTACATCAGGAAGTACATAATGACTGACTGTCTGTGGATGTGTGTGTGTAAGATTGGTCAATGGTTCAGTCCAACCAGTTCTTGTGAAGTCAATTAAAAAAAAAACTGGATTAAGATTGTGCTTATCCCTGTTAAATGTCATCTTATTTGATTTAGCCCATCATTCCATTGTTTGGATCCCATGTCTGCCACCAAATATCTCCTCAGATTCACATCATAGGAAAATTTGCTAAGCCTGTTAACTTTGTATTCATCAAAATCAACATACAGATGTTGAACAGGATAGAGCTGAGGACAGAGCCCTGTGGCATGCTACTAAAGACTTTCCTCCAGACTGACCTTGATCAAGAATTTTTTGGGTATGGTTACTCAACCAGTTCTAAATCCACTTAGTTATGCCAGAACACAATCCATAATTCCTCATGTTCTTCACAGAAATATCATCAGAGAGAGACAGAAGTATCTAGTATGCAGTTAGAAACATAAGATTATAGTTTAGGAGAGAGATACGGGCTGGAGATAAAGATTTGGAAGCAATCTATATCAGAGGTTTCCTGGCCTGGCTACATCAGAATCTCCCAGGGAGCTTGCTAGAATACATATTCCTGGCTTCTCCTGGAGAGTCTGATCCTGTAGTGTGCAATAGGATGAGGAATCTGCTCTTAATAAGTCCCCTGAGGGGATTCACATGTAGCTGGTCTGATGGCTGATGTTTGGGAAACACAGATGTATCCCTGGGCTAGCTGGCACTGAGAGAGGACACTTTCACTGGGGAGGGCATTTAGAGGGGAGAGAGGGGGGCCAAGGACAACACTGAGGAATGCACATGTAAGAAAAGGAAGGGGAGCCAGCGGAGGAGAGAGAAGGAGCCCTTGGAGGGGCAGTAGCAGATGGTGTCTCGGAGGCCTGGGGCATAAGGAGGGCTGGACGTTGCACAGATGTTGCCTAACCAGAGGCCATGGCACTGCTGACCAGGGAGAAAGCAGCACATTGAAGTTGTAATCAGGCAAACCCCCCTGGAGCTGTATTTTTTTTTTAGTTTGCATTTCTTTTTTTATTCTTTTTTTTTTTTTAACATCTTTATTGGAGTATAATCGCTTTATAATGGTGTGTTAGTTTCCGCTTTATAACAAAGTGAATCAGCTATACATGTACATGGAGCTGTTTCTCTGATAGTCAAGGAATGGGTACTAGGGGAAGTGTCAGAATGTAAGTGTAAAAGTCTGGCAGCAAAAGCGAGGCAATGGTATCAATGGAAAGGCCTTTTTCAAGGAGGTAAGGGCAGGAGCATGCTTAAAAGCAGAGGGAGGGGGGCCAGTGTCGAGGGAAGGATTGAAGATGCAGGAGAGTGGAGGACCGGGAGGGAGGAGGGAGCAGAGCAGGGAACTGCTGGAGGCAGGGAGTGAGCTAAGCAAAGTGGAGGCCTGGGTTGGGGAGTGAGGAGCCCTGTGAAGGAGCTGGGCCCCCGCATGCCCAGAAGAGAGGGGCACCTCTGTGTGAGCGTGTAGAAGAGGGTAGCTGGGAGGAGACTTAAAGGGGGCTCTTAGATCCAGCTCAGGGAAGCAGGAAATATGAGGCAAAGGAAAGGGACCAGACTGGGGATGTGAGGCAAGACAAATGATTGGGAACATGCGGGCAGTACTTTGGGGGGTTACCACTAGGTAATGAAAAGGCCTCTCAGCAGTCAAGGGCAGAGGTGGAGACGGTCTAAGTGAGTGTGTAGTGGGCTTGGTCTTTATGAGAAAGAGTTGGAAAGAGGAGATGGGGGTGGTCCTGAATTGGACACCAATTCAGGTATTGTGGGACTGAGGGGGTCGAAGGTATCAAGACAGGTAGTCATGGAAGTTCAAAGTGCAGCCTGCGGAGTCACGGTGGTGGCTGTAGAACTGGCTAGCAGGAGAGTTCCAGCTGGACAGAGAGTCCTGTGTAGTTAAAAGGAGGCAAATGGGCCTGGCATGTGGACCAGGCTCAGATAAACAGAGGTACAAAGAAGGAAATGCCCCCCTTGGCCTCACAGTAGCCCTGAGGGACAAGACACAGGGTCCCCTGCCTCTTGTCACTTCAGATCAGAGAGAACTGGGAGAGGGCAGTAGGGAATACGGAAAGCCAAATTTGAGGGAACAGGTTCTGGGATAAAGGAAAGTTTTCCCCCAGTGAACTGAGCATATAGAGAGTATAGAGTCTGGCTGGGTCCCTACTGTATTTTTTGTTTTGTTTTGTTTTTTCAATCCATGGCTAGTTCTGGCAACAGTAGGCTGGCAGGAGCTATGGTGAACATGGGGCTGTGGCCTGGGGTCCCTGTGGGAGGCCAGGACACCCAGCCTCACGGCAGGGCGGGGCTGTCATTGTCAGTACAAAGCCAGCTGCAGCCGCCACTTCATCTCTGAGGATGCGCAGGAGCGCCAGGACAAGGAGGTCTTCCAGCAGAACATGAAGCGGCGGCTGGAGTCCTTTAAGCCCACCAAGCACAACATCTGCTTCACCAAGAGCAAGCCACGACCCCGCAAGGCCGGCCGCAAGAAGGCATGTGCTTTCTCTGGGACTCCTGTCTGCAGCTGCAGGCTGACGGCACGCAGTTTTGAGCTCCCAAGTATTGGAATCCAGCCTAGGGGGCCCCCCCTAGATGGATAATTCTCAGGGACTTGGGGGCTGCAGCAGCTTGGGTTCCCTTTTGCATCTTCCTGGAGCCCCAGAAGGGGAAGGCAAGGGCTTCAGAAGGAGATCAGCCTCTTGTCCATGTGGTCACATGCTGGGAGGCAGCAGGACCACCTACCAGAGGTGAAATGGGCAGGAGAAAGGCAGATTCCTCGTTGGGGGGACTCCATGAGCTCCTTATTCAGCCCAAGCTGACGTACTGAGTGTCCTTGCTGGGGCATGTCAGACTCCACACTTGCGGGGGTGGGGGTGGGGGTGGGTCAAGGGATGGTAGAACCATTGGGATTGACAGATTCCCTTCCCTGCTGCATCAGGAAGACCTGTCCTGTTGACCCCACCAGACGACAGGGTTGGAGTTTGGAGCCAGGCCAGAGGCTTAGGGTTTTTTGTTTTTTGGTCCTTAGAAGGATGGCATGGCTAACACGGAGGCTACAAATGGGAAACCTCCTCGAGACCTGGGCTTCCAGGACACAGGCAAGCAGGGAGTGGGGTGGAGTTGAGGATGGGATAGGGAGGGAAAGGGCAGGGGCCCATCAGCCAGAAGCCTGAAGGACCTCCTCTGTACAGCATTCAATACCATAAACTGGGGCTCTTCCCCTCAGGGACTAGATGGGCATACTTGATTTCAAAGCTGAACATATCTAAGCAGTTATTAGACATCTGTGACATCAGATAGCTAACTACAGGTTACAGGCCTTGAGGACTTGGAGAAGGTGTCATAAAAGGGGGAGCTTGGTCTGGGCCTTGAAGGATGGGTGAACCCTGGTGTCCCCGTCTATAAAACCAGGAGTTTGGATGAGCTGCACACTGATGGGCCTTCCAGCCCTCCAGATGTTTATGCTTCCAGTTGACGATGGGATCTGGGGCTGAGAGATGATGGGGGAGCTGGAAAGTGTGACTTTCCTGATGGCTTCCTCTGAGGACTTGGCTTTCCCTGTTGCCTCCTTCAGCTCTGCAGCCCCACCTCCCTTCCTCTCAAACACCCAACTCCATAGGCCAGTGCTGTAACAGCCACAGGACAAAGCAGGTGTCCCTGCCAACTGCGGGCTCTACCTGGGTGGACAGGGGGTCCGGCTTGGGGTTGTGCAGTACCAAGAGGCAGCTACTGGTGGCCAACCCCACTTGGCTCTTGTCCCTCTCCAGCTGCTGTGATATTAACCGTAGAGTCTGAGGAGGAGGAGGACAGCGACAGTTCGGAGACAGAGAAGGAGGACGATGAAGGGATCATCTTTGTGGCTCGGGCTACCAGTGAGGTTCTCCAAGAGGGCAAAGTTTCAGGTAATGGCTTCCTCCCGCCTACCTCCCTCTGGAACTGTGCAGCTGGTTTCCTCCCCCTTCACTGATGGCCTCTACTCCAGACAATACCTCTTCCTATTCACTCATCTATTCACCAACCAGCATTTACTAAGCATCTCCTTTATGTCAGACACCTGACATACATGATCTAATTCAATCCTCACAACAACCAAGATGGGGAAACTGAGCTCAAAGGAATTTGGGACTTGTCCAGAGCCAGCAGAACCAGAATTTGAACCTGACCCACCCGATTCAAAGCCCAAAGCCTTTTTACTGCCGTGCCGCCTCCCTTTACTCTCTGGCGAGAAACACGAGGTGACGAGCAAACCTAACACCAGGCTCCGTTGTGACCCATGCTCAGCACACCAGCCCTCAGGTACAGACCCGGTGAGGGTGGCAGCCTGACCTGAGAGAGGAGCCTGAGTTGGCTCAAGCACCCTAGGTGTCTTTTAAAAAACATATTATAGAAAATTTCAAAATATACAATAGACAGAATAGTAAAATAAACTTCCCATCTATCCACCAGCCAGCTTCAATAATTATCTACTCCTAACCAATCTTATTTCATCCATACCCTTCACTATGCCCCTCTCTTCACTGGATTCTTTTGAAGCAAATCTCAAATATCATTATCACTTTATCAAAAAATACTTCAGCATGTATCTCTAAAAGATAAGGATTCTTCTTAAAAATATAACCACAATACCATTATCATATCCAAAATCTTTGTTATCAGATACCAGTCAGTGTTCAAGTTTCCCTGATTGTCTTAATGTTTTTTTACAGTAGGTTTGTTCAAATAAAAATCCAGACAAGACCCACCCATGAAATCCGGTTGATAAGTCTCTTCTAATCTACAGCAGTGATTCTGAAGAGGGTAGTGGTGGAGGGATTTTGCCCTCTAGGGGATTGTCTGGAGACATCTTGGGTTGTCACAGCTGGAGGGCTACCTCTGCAGTGAGTGGGTAGAGGCCAGGGATGCTGGTAAACATCCTACCATGCACAGGACAGCCCCCCTACAACAAAGTATCTCTTCCAACATGTCAATAATGTCAAGTTTGAAAAACCCTGATTTATAGGTTCCCCCCACCAATACCTTTTTTTCTTCCACTGGATTTATTGAAATAACCTGATTCTTTGTCCCCCAGTCTTTCCTTATCTGGATTTTGCTGATTGCATCCCCAAAGCATCATTTAATATGTTTCACTGACCCTTATATTTCCTCTAAACCAATAATTAAATCCAGATCAGATCTGGTAAGCATACTTCATAGGTGGTGATGCTGTACCTCCTATTGCATTCATCACACCGGGAAGCATCTGGGTGTCTCTCTTTTTGTGAGGTTAACGTTGATAACAGGCTTTAGCTGTTGTTGGCTTGATCCATCCATTATCAAGTTCCCTGTCAACTTTTCATCAGACGGTCTTGGCAGCCATTGGTGATCACTGCCAGATCCAGCATTTCATTAGGGGTTGCACAGTGGTGATATTCTTTGTCTCTTTTTTCATCTGCATTGATTAACAGTAATTCTTCTATAAAAAAACCTTCCCTTCATCAATTAGTTACTTTGAGGTACAGTTCATATAGGGAAGAATGGATAAATGCTTGAATTTTTCATTTTATTTATCAGTTTTCATACCAACAGTTAGTTCCCCAGCATCCTCTAAAGGTGAACACTGAAGTTTTTTTTTTTAATTAATTAATTAATTTTTGGCTGTGTTGGGTCTTCGTTGCTGTGCACGGGCTTTCTCTAGTTGCGGTGAGCGGGGGCTACTCTTCGTTGCAGCGCGTGGGCTTCTCATTGCCGTGGCTTCTCTTGTTGCGGAGCACGGGCTCTAGGCGCATAGGCTTCAGTAGTTGTGGCACGTGGGCTCAGCAATTGTGGCTCGCGGGCTCTAGAGCTCAGGCTCAGTAGTTGTGGCGCACGGGCTTAGTTGCTCCGCGGCATGTGGGATCTTCCCGGGCCAGGGCTCGAACCCATGTCCCCTGCATTGGCAGGCGGATCCTTAACCACTGCGCCACCATGGAAGCCCAACACTGAAGTTTTTTGTTTAGTTTTTGTTGTTGTTAAAATTCAATCCAGCATCCCAGGTCTTTCAAGAGAGGTAGTTTTACTTTCAATCACAGAACTAATACATTTCATAACATACTCAGTCAAGATTTTTGGAGGGCTCAGGACTTTATCAATGAGCAGACACATACTGAGCACCTATTATACACAAGGCATTGAGCTTGACTTTGGAGAACAAGGGGTGGTAGGTGGCCAGAGGGCTGCTCTTTCCCAGGTTTCCTCTTTCAGAACCTCAGACTTCCTGTAATGCAGCGGCCAGGCCTTCCATGCTGGCTGCCAGCAGTTCTGGGATTCTCAGGTCCCCTGTGCTCTGGCATCCCCCTCGCCGGCACAGCTTTAGCCTGTTGTTAGGTTCACATGAGCTCACACTCCTGGACTCTGTCGCACCAAAGGGCTGTGGTGGGAACTCAGGCAAGGAGCCCAGTGGCCAAGCCTCAAGATCTTCCTCACTCTGCTGCTGTCTCACCCTGGGATGGGGCTTGGCAGGATGTGGTTTAAGACTAGCACTGCAAGTTGGGTGAGGGCTGATCGTAGATGGGTTTTTTCTTGCCTTGATCCCGCTTTCTCTTGCTTTAGTTATTTTCATTTGTTCAATAGGTATTTGTTGAGCAACTGCTACGTGCCCAGCCCTGTGCTAGGTGCTGAGCATACTATGGGGAGCAAAACCAGCTGTGGCGCTTCCACTTGGCAAGGCATGCATCAAATAACTGCACACATGGATGTTATGTGGCAACTGTGGAATGAACTGATTTATTGAAAGTGTGCTTATACTTGAGAAAGATTCCACTGGATTGGTAATGAGTGCATGTGTACTCTGTCCCCAGGGAGCCTTGAGGTGTGTCCAAGCCCACGCATCATACCTCCTTCCCCAACCTGTGCAGAGAAGGAGCTGCCCTGGAAGAGTGGGCAGGGGGACCTGGCAGTCTACGTGTCCTCAGAGACCACCAAGATTGTGCCCGTGGACATGCAGACAGGCTGGAACCAAAGCATCTCGTCCCTGGAGAGCCTGGCATCCCCACCCTGTACCCAGGCCCCACCTATGACCCGCCTGCCTCCCCGCTCACTGGTCACTGAAGAGCCCCAGGCCCCTCTCAACCTGCCTTCTGATCTACGCCCTAGCTTTGCTTTTCCCACAAGCCTGGCCAAGGCTGGCCGCTCTCACAGCGAGAGCAGTGCTGACATCCCCCAGCAGCAGGAGCTGCAGCCCCTCATGGGACACGAGGACCACACTCATCTCAGCCCAGGCACCGCCAACTCCCACTGGTGCATCCAGTTCAACAGAGGTGGCCGGCTGTAGCCCAGGGACTCGAGGAGGAGCAGGGGGCCGAGCCCCTGTGGAAACCTTCCCTGCACAACGGGCAGAGAAGCCCACTCAACCTGACATGGGGCTAGAGGGGCCTGGACTGAAGTAGCAACTGGGCTCCCTTGGGGCAGGTCAGAAGGGTCTCCTGGGCTGGTCCTCACAGGGACCTTTTTCACCACCCTCCTTGCTTCTAACTCCTGCCACTTTCCCTTTCAGTAAGGCCCTTACCCTGGCTCAAGACCCAGTCCAGAGCTTCTAGGGGCAAGGCCCAGAGATGCGGGTAGTTGATGCCCCTTCCCCAGAGGGTCCTCATGGGGTGACTCTACGCAGATGTTCTTGCCCGCAAAGCAAGGGCATCATTCCTCAGCTGACACTGGCCTTTCCTGCCCTCCATCTCCTCCCTAGCGCCAGTGCAAGGACAGTACCCCGACAGAAGGCTCCGTGAGGGGCTGGTCCTCAGAGGGTATGGGGTGGGAGGTGCAGCAGGCTTTGCTGCTCTGTTGGGTCAGCTACCCATAATCAATTTGCTTAGGGCAGTGGGAATCTGTCTCCACTCCTTGCTTTATCTCCTTCCCTTTGCTGCCAGTCACTGGGGCAATAGTTCCTCCTTTTCCAGGACTATGGCCACAGGGCTGGGCCAGGCTTCACAACAGGGCTGCTTCTTAGCCAGGGTTACTCTGAGGGATCTGCTGGTCTGTGTCCAAGTTTGGACCTTTCAGATCCTTGGGTCTGGGTTTTATGAGGAGGGGAGACGATGGTCTCTGGGCTCCCACCCACATTGTCACCTTGTTATTCCCCAAACAGGAAAGGAGCCAGGTATCCCAGGGCCACTGCTCCACTGCTCTGGGGCTGGGATACCTGACTGCAGTGGTAAGGGGCTGACTGGGTGGCAGGTGACTTTCCTGGGGTTAGCGCCTGCCCTGTATTTTGTACTTTGAACCTAAGATACATTAAACATCTCTTGGATGGATGTGTGTCCTGTGTCCATGTGTCTGGGGGTTCTGGGGTGTGGGCAGGAGGCAAGAGGGCAGGTGGTGAGGGAGATGGAAACTGCCAACTCCCTGCCCCAGGGCTTCCTGGATAGAGAATGGGGAGGGGGGTCCTGGGGTCCTGGGAAGGACTGTTAGGCCCTATGGCCCTCCCTCCCTCCTCTCCCATTCCTTCCCAATACGTCACCTTACAGGATGCCTGCAGTCCGGGGGATTGCTGTATGGGCACAGGGTCACAGAACTGGGAGTCCACAAAATGGGAACAACCTGTAGGAAAAGAGACCCCAGAGGTCAGGTGCCAAGGTGCCCAAAGATGCAGCCACCACACACTGGGACCGGATAAGCCTTCCTTAAACACCCGGAGGGAGGTGTAGGACAAATGAACAGAAGTGTTCTGCACCTGGCGGGTGGGAGGACAATCTCAAGGGAGCTGGTTACCTTGAGTGTTTCCGACACAAATTGGATACTGTGGGGTCCAGAAACATTAGGGACAGAAATCCCAGACCCAGATTCAATTTCCACTGTGCTGGAGAATTAAAAAAAAAAAAAAAGTATCTATCTTTATTGACACCTAACACACACCCCATCAAATTCACCCATTTAAAATGTACAGTTCAGTGGTCTTTAACATATTCACAGAATTGTGCAACCCTCACCACAGCCTTAGTTTAGAATGTTTTCATCGTCCCCAAAAGAAACTACCATCAGCCGTCACTCCTCACCCTCTGCCTAGCCCTAGGTAGCCACCATCCTGTGCGTAATCTTTACAGATCTGAAGGACCCAACACACTGCAAAGGTTACAGATTTAGTCAACATTTTTTCTGTGTCATGCCTGGGGAAGGTGTGAAGAGAAGGAAGAGTGACTTTTAGGCTTTGCCCTCACACTGCTTATAGTCGGCAGTGTTAAGGCCCAGCGGTTAGTCCCAGCTCTCACTCACTGGCTATGTTATCTTAGGTATGTCACATATTCTCTCTGAGCCCCAGTGTCTTCATCTCTAAAATGAGGTAACAATCATACTTACTTCATAAGGTTGCTGTCTGGATTAGATGATGAAATGTAAAAACCTAGTAGACAGCCTGGCCCATGGTAAGGGATTATGTTTGTCATCATTGGTGTTACATTACAAGCCAAGGAACATATGAGGCCTTGAGGAAATCTGGGAGGGCTTTGGGAGAAGCATGAGTGTGTGTGTGTGTGTGTGTGTGTGTGTGTGGAGGGGCTCTGACAACATGGGCAAAATTGCATGGGTGCATTCTAGGTGGGAAGAGCAGCATGAATAAAAGATATCTGGAGCACACATGGTGAAAAGCAAGGAGCAGTGGGTGATGTGCTGGGGAGAGACCAGCCAGGGACACAAAGGCTTGGGTGGGGTAACCCCACTGAGTTTTGGAGGTGGCAGAAAGCCAGCCTGGAGAATTATGATCTGGGGAGTGCGGGCAGTGATGCGCATTAGGGAGCTCGAATGTAGCTGGTGCCAGGTGGAGGATGTGTGAAACCCCACGTGGAGGAAGGGTTGGTAGGAGGAAAGGCTAGAAATGGAAGACCTGTTGGGAGGCTCCTCCAGCAGCCCAGGGATGTGAAGGTGCTTGTGCTGAAGAGGGCAGGCAGCCATTCTCAGACCTCAGTATCACTGGGAGCTTGTCAAACACAGATTCCTGGGCCTACCCCAAAGGTTCTGACTCAGCAGGTCTATGGGAGCCCAGCCATTTGTAATCTTAACCAGGTCTCCAGAGGAAGGTGGTCCAGACACCACATCCTTCAAAAATTACGAGATTAGAAAGATTTAGAAATAAAATCCCCATCATCAGACAACTGATGGTGTAGGGGACGGGGGTGCAGAGGGGCTCCTGGGCCTGGAGCTGGGTAAAAGAAAGGGGGGACTTCCAGGCAAATAGGGTTGGTCAGAGATGAGCAGACTGAGGGTAAGAAAGCAGGTGAGCACAGCCGGGAGGAGGCAGGCACCTGGGATGCAGGAGAACAAGCAAGTCACCACCTGACTAGGCAGGATGGCAGAAGTGGCCTCCAGTGCCTTGAAGGAGGAAGGATTTTGACCTGGGGAGATGGACATGGGCCTACCAGGTACAGGAGACAGTTTGAGACAAGACTTGTGATCAGATGAGTTTTCCAGGCCTGTGTAAGAGCTGGTCAGGAAGGCTGTGATGCCTCTAGAAGGTCTTGAAGACCACACTAAGGAGTCTGGAGTTATTCAGGCCAGAGGTGAGAGAGATCTGGAGGGTTTAGGGTATCTGTCAACTTAACTGTCTGGGGCAGTACTAAAAAGGGTATGCAAGGTTTGGGATGGAATGAGGGCAATGACTGTGGATCTCTTATCACTAGGCTCCTTGAGGCACAGAGCTCCCACTTCATTTTTGGTTGAGTCATGTTGGTAAGAAATGCAAAGCTGAGGGAAGGCTGGGGAAGGGGCAGGGGAGGGAGGCCTATCCCCATTTTATGATCTCAGTGGAAAAGGCTGCTGTGAGTAGATTTTGCTGCCAGGAGAGCCACAGAGATGGGCCCCATGAGTCACTGTTCAGTCCTGCAAGCTCAGCCCACAGAGCCTGCTGTGGTCATTGGCACAGGCTGGCTCCAGGCCCAGTCCCCAGTGCTCCCCACTAGGCTCAGTTTGTCCCCATTTCTATCTGTATCTTTGCCATCCTGGGGCTGTGCATCCTGCAGCTCTTTGCCTCTTCTGCATCCCTTTCAGACCGAGCCTCTGAATCTGTCTCCATTTGTGACTCTGGTTTACACCTGGCTCATAAATGGGGAACCTCAGGAGGACAGGGGTAGTGCGACCAGTCTCGGGCACCCCTCAACATTTATTCCAGGCCCTGTGCTAGGTGCTAGAAGTATAGAAGTGGAAGTGGATAAAACACAGTCTCTGTCTTCGCAAAGCTTACAGCATACATTCTATGTAGAGTGAATAAACCAAGGCCTGGCCCTGCTGCTGAATCAGTCTGTCTGCCTGCGCTCAGGGGTGCTGGGGTCAGTTATGGCCTGTGGCTTGAGGTCTCTCTTAGCACTGGAGGGGTACATGTGCCTGCCAGCAGGTCCAACCAGCTCTTAGGGCTCACAGGGGGCCTGGCTGGTGGGTGGGGGTGGGCAGACAGTGGGCAGCAGAAGGGGAGGGAGGGAGCTGGAGGCAGTGACTCAGTGGGGCGGCTCTAGGACAGCTGGGGAGGGAGCCAAGGTTGGTCCTGATGCTCGCTGAAGCTAGAGGAGGGTGGGATGAGAGGGCCTGCTGGGGGTTGGGGATGGAGCAGGACAACTCCGAGGCTCCGCACTCACAGCCAGATCCCCTCATGAAGAAGGCTCCTGGGCAGCTGCTCTGAGAACCTGGACTTGGTGCTGACGTGGCAGCTGCGATGGTGGGGAGGGGAGGATTGCTATTGTTCCCTCTGTGCCTGCTTCTGATGCCCAGGTTCCCTCCTCTGGCAGCCTCCCTGGGCTCATGAAGGAGCTGACTACCTTAGAGCCAGGGAAGCCACTGCACCCACTGCCCTCTCCCCACAAGGAACCAAGGGCCTGAGCATGTTATGGTACAGCAGGCCCACATGCACCAAAGGGACTTCACACCTCAGAGCTGGGAGAGATCTCACAGGTCAACTGTCCAAGTGACTTTCACCAGTTCAGGGTCCCCCAACTGAGGATGAAATGAGGGGCAGGACACGAACACCGCCCAAGAGCTGGCAGCAAGGGGACCTTCGACATACAGGATCTTTCCTAGTTCTCGGGGCAATCCCAGGAGGAAAGAATGACTTTCTTTTCTTTTTTCTTCCTTTTTTTTTTTTACAGGTGAGTAAGATGAGGCTCAAAGACAACTGAGTTACTGGAGCTCACCCATCAGGTAAGTGGAAGAGCAGAGCTGGCCCTCTGGTTCCAGAATCCTGACCTCAGTCTCAGCCTCCTCGGTGGGATTTTGTGGGAGGGGTGTGGGGCTGGGGAGGGAGTGTATATGAAAGAAGTGCAGGAACGCAAGCGCAAGCGAGTGGTGGGGCTGGGCCTGGCGGATTGGTGGATTCCTGGCAGGTCTGGGTCAGCTCCCACCACAGAGCCCCCTCCCTGCCTCCTCCTTCTCTCTAACCCAAACAGCAGCCCATCATGGCATAATACAACCTGGCTCTTGGTGCCTGGGACTGAGGACTGGAAGGAAGATGGGGTCTGCAATGGAAGGGCCCCTCCCTCCCACCCTCCATGAAGATACCCCTACTGGCTGCCAGCAGCACCAAGCAGCTGGCCTGGGTTTAGGGTGTCTTCCTAGAGGCCTCCTGGGCCCCTGGGACCACACTTTTCTTCTCCCAGCTGACAGGAACGAGTGCTCCTTGTCTTGCTGAGGGAGGCTGTGGTAGGGCTCCCCGCATCCTGCGTGCATTCAAGAGCAGAAGCGCCCCCCTCCCCTACGCCGCCACCCTGCAAGCCCCTTCCCTCAGCCCCAGGCGGACCCCTTGCTCACTCACCCTCGCGCACCTACGCCGCCTTCCCCAGCGGGGGAGCGCTTCCGGCGCGCTGAGCAGGCGCGGTGGGAAGGCCGTTGGTCGCTGCCCCAACCGGCGAACTGAGAAGCCAAGTCAGAGTCAGCGGGGGCTTGGGCGGCGGCGCGGGGGAGGGCGGTGAAGCTGAGGCGTCCGGGCCCGCGGGGGACGAGGGGGTGGATGGGCCGGGGGCGCTGCGAGAGCCCGCGTTTTCGCGCTTTCCGGCCGGCTCAGGCGGCTGCCGTCGGGCCTGGCGGGTGGGCTGTGGCTGCGTCTTCCGGCCCCCAGGGGGCGGTGCGGCGTGGCGCCCGGTCCTCTGCCGCGGTCGTTCCCGCCCCCGCGGCCAGGAGGCGGCGCCGGTCAACACCAGGCGCCGCGCCGTACCCGCCGTCGAGGCGGCGGTGTGGTACGTTCGAGGGCTCTGGCTGCCTGGCCTCCCGGGTTCGGGGTTCCCCTCGGCGCGTACCCCGGGCGTGAGCGCGGCGGGCGGGCGGGCGAGCGAGGGAGGGAGGGAGCGGGCGCGCGAGTCCCCCGGTGGCGGGGGGAGGGGGGCGCCAGGGTCGGCTGGGCTCACGGGAGCGCGAGCACGAGGCAGCGCTCCGCCCACCCCGTGAGCGTCCCACCTGCGTAGGCCCGCCCAGCGTGGCGGCAAGTGAGCGTTCGAGCTTGGGGCGCTCCCGGCGAAGGCCCAAGTGAGCGTGGACCCGCGAGCCGTGAGCTGGGGGGAGAGACACCGGCTCTTCTCCCCGCTCCTCAGGCCTGAACTGCGGCACTGACTGCGCTCCCTGAGCCGAGCACCAAGACTGGCATCTCCTACGGCCTAGTGCCTTCTACCTGCATCGCCCGCTCAGCCCTACCCGACCATCTTCAACCTGTTTCCTGGATGAGCTGAGGCCTCAGTTCACACCGAGGGCTTAGCTCCTCTGCCACTTGCCGGGAGTAGGTCCACCCTTAAGGAAGGGGTGATGGAAGGGCCCCTGGAGGATGGGGATGAGTCCTCAGCCTCCCAGGGCCACGCCACCGACTGGAGGTTTGCTGTGTGCAGTTTCAGAGATGCCTGGGATGAGGGGGAACCTGCTCTCCAGATGCAGGACCCCAATCCTCCAAGCCCACCAGCAGGGGCAGCCCAGGGGGAAGGGCTACAGGGCAGCCCTCTGCCTGGTGAGCGTCAGTCAACTCCAGGACAGAAGGTTGCAGATGGGTCGGGGGATGGCCAGAGGGGTGTATTAGGAGGTTCCTTAGTCCAGCGGGAGGAACCAGCCTCCTCTGGAATGGAGATCCTCCTATGCCCAATGTTCTCCCACCTTAGTCTGGCACAGGGTGAGAATGACAGCCAAGGAGGAGGCTTGGCAGGGGACTCAGTTTCAGGCAGGGCAATGCCAATCCGCTTGGACCCTGAAGGGTTGGACAGTGACCCTGTGAACCTCGGGGATCTTTTATCTGAGACATCATCAGAGCTACTGGAGGCAGGTAAGGAAGGAAAGTCTTGGAAGGGAGTGAGGGTACCTGGAGGTGTGGAGGCCTCTGACTCTACTCAGGCTAAAGCCCAAGTTCACGTAGGGGTCTCTGGGTAAATGGCCCAATGTAGACCCAAGCCATTTTCCTTCCCAAGACCCCAACGGATCCAGGCTCCTTAAGTCCACTGACAGCCTCCTGGCCCAAGACCTCGCCTGGGAGCTGCTTGCCAGTGGCCTGGCTGCCCTGCCAGGTAACTGGGAGACACTAGAGGCAGAAGAGGTGGGGTGACTTGATTGTGCAGGTGTTCACCGCCTTCTCCGCACAGGCACTCGGGATGTAGAAGGCAGGGCAGTGCTGCTTCTGAGTGCCCATAACCCGGCCTGGCTTCACCCCAAGTGCAGCAGCCATGAACTCATCCGCCTCCTGCTCTACCTGCGAAGCATCCCCAGGTTGCGGGGTGGAGGTTGGGGGACAGAACCTGAGCAAGGGGATGGCAGGGTTGTGGAAACAGATACTGAACCAAAGCCTGCTCCTTTAGGCCCAAAGTACAGGCCCTGGGACTGACCGTGTTAGTGGATGCCCGAATTTGTTCCCCAATCTCTTCCCTCTTCTGGGGGCTCAGCCAGCTGCAAGTGAGTACAGGATTATAGCTCTCCTCTTCCCCCCCACAACCCTTTTTATAGGGTTAGAAGCAGGGCTGAGCTCAGATTCCTTGCAGGAAGCAGCCCCAGGGTCGGTGCACCAGGTGCTGCTAATGGGAAAGATGCCTCAGGAGGTGCCTTCAGGGCTGCAGGTAGGGACTGAGCCATTTGGCCAGGGTGGAGGTGGGGCACTTCCCCACCAGGCCTGAGTCCAGTACATCTTCTTTTTCTTCAGTTAGAGCAGCTGTCCTCTGATCAGAGCCTGCTGACCCACATCTCCACCTCGGGGTTGCCCACTTCACTAGGAGGAGGCCTGCTTTACTGCCACCAGGCCTGGCTGGGCTTCCGGATGGTCAGTGCACTGGGTGGGGCATAGGGTGGGTAGGCAGGCAATCTGGCCAGCAGAGGAGGCTCCCCTGGGCTGGCTTGAGCAGTGCAGTGGCCTGGGATCCAAGATGCCTGGGACTAGCACTGTGCACTGCCCTGGTCATGCCTGCCTCTGCTCACAGCGTCTGGAAACCCTACAGCAGAGCTGCCAGGTGCTTTGTGCCCTGCTCCAGGGGGCCATTGAGAGCATGAAGGCTGTGCCCCAGCCCATGGAGTCTGGGGTGAGTGTCTCCTTTCAGCACCTCCCCGAATGCTCCCTATCTTCTTCCTCTTCTCCCATGCACACCTCCACTGCCTGTTGCCCTTAATCACAGGAAGTCGGTCGGCTGCTGCAGCAGGCACGGGTCCTGATGCAGCATGTGCTAGACTCACCTCAGTTGGCATGGCTACAGTGCCAGGGAGCCTTGGAGCTGGCATGGCTGAAGCAGGAGGTTCCAGAGGTGACCCTGAGCCCAGACTACAGGTAGGTGCAAGCCCAAATCTTTCCCCAGCCCACCATATCCCATGCCAAGGACTCAGTGGCTGGCTCAGAACCAGCCAGGATTGTGGTCCTAGGACAGGGTGGAGTGGAGCTAGGCACTCAGCAGGGGCGCTAAGACATGTACCATGCACCAGGCCTGCAGTGGACGAGGTTGAGGAGCTGTATGGTCGTGTGGATGGATTGCTGCACCAACTGACCCTGCAGAGTAACCAGCGAGTACAAGCACTGGAGTTGGTCCAGATGCTGGAGGCCCAGGAGGGCGAGCTGCACCAGGTGAGAACTATCTGCCCAGGTGGGCGTCACCTTTCGTCTCAAGCATCACCCCCACCCCACAGCAGCTCTCTTTTCTTTCTTTGTACTCCTCCAGATTGAAGTGTGGCTACAGCAGGTGGGTTGGCCAGCACTTGAGGAGCCAAGGGAACCCTCATTGGACATGCTGCTTCAGGCCCAAGGCCCTTTTGGGGACCTGGACCGAATTGCCCAGGTGAGTTTAGTTACCTGTTCATTGAGCACGGAGAGAGAGGGGAATGGGTTGGGGGTGGAGGGAAGGTCCTCACAGAAGTGACTGATGAGGACATGTAGACATCTGTGGAAAAGACCAGGGCTCGCGGGCTGCACTACCAGGCCCGGGCTTGGTGAGCCCAGTCTCTGTCTCCAGGAGCAGGTCAGGCGAGGGGAGAAACTTCTGCAGCCACTGGTTGGCTGGGATGCGGCTGAACTGGGCCCCGCTGGGGCCCGCTTTCTGACCCTGCAAGCCCAGCTGACTGACTTCTGTAGGGCTTTAGCCCAGCGGCGGCAGCGGCTGGCGGATGCTGAGAGGCTGTTGCAGCTCTTCAGGCAGGTGGGTGAGGGGTCCCACCCCTGGCTCCAGGCGGTCAGTGAAGCCAGAGGGGCGGCTGCTCGGCTCTACGACAGCTTGGGCTTTGTTGTATACCTTGCCTGTTTTCTTTTCTTGTCTTCAGTCTGACCCCAAAATCCTACCACTGAGGATGCAGCCTGGGGCCAACATTCTATGGGGATGGGGGGAGGTAGAGGAGAAGGCTCAGCAGTCTTGGTGGGATCCTTCCTCAATGCTTATCTGGCTTTGGTGTTGCAGGCCTTGATGTGGGCTGAGGAGGGGCAGCGGGTGTTGGCAGAGCTGGAACAGGAACGCCCAGGGGTTGTGCTGCAACGGCTGCAGTTGCATTGGACCAAGCATCCTGACTTGCCTCCTGCCCACTTCCGAAAGATGTGGGCTCTAGCCACAGGGCTGGGATCTGAGGGTATCCGCCAGGAGTGCCGCTGGGCCTGGGCGCGGTGCCAGGACACCTGGCTGGCCCTGGACCAGAAGTTGGAAGCTGCTGTGAAGCCACCACTGACAGGTAGCACCGCTAGCTTGTGTGTCAGCCGGGTACTGGCTGTACCTGCTACCCCTCCCCTGAGGAAGGCATACAGCCTTGATCGGAATCTGGGACTGAGTCTCAGAGAATCTGCCCACCACTGCCACCATGAGGCCATTGTGGCTGCCTGCCACAGACCAGAGGCTGGAGTTGGTGCCCAGTCAGGGTCATGCCCCACCATGCCTCCGCCAGGTGGCTCTGAACCCAGGAGTCCCAACAGGTAGGCAGTGAGCAGGGCGGGGAGGGCAGTGTGGCAGGGCAGATGTCTTGGGTCCTGATTCCACCTACCTGGTAGACTCCAGCTGGTGCTGGCGGAGATGGTGGCTACAGAGCGGGAGTATGTCCGTGCTCTTGACTATACCATGGAGAACTACTTCCCCGAGCTGGATCGCCCTGATGTGCCCCAGGGCCTCCGTGGCCAGCGCGCCCACCTCTTTGGCAACCTGGAGAAGCTGCGGGACTTCCACCGCCATTTCTTCTTGCGTGAGCTGGAGGCCTGTACCCAGCACCCACCCCGGGTGGCCTATGCTTTCCTGCGCCATGTAAGCTCCTCAGGCCGTACAGGCCCTGGCTGATTCTGCCACATTCAACAGAGAGCTACTGGGCACGTGCTTGGGGTCAGGCCCTGTGATGGGTACAGCTATGAGCAGGACCAACCGGTCCCTGTTTTTCAGGGTGCTCTTAGTTTAGCAGAGGAGACATAAAAGTAAAAAAGATAATTCCATGTTATAGTTGAGGTTAGGGGGGGAAAAATGGGATAGATAGGTGATTGTGAGTTAGCAGCAAGGCAGAGGTATCCCCTTTAGAGAGAGCAATTAGAGAGGCCGCTTAGAGGAGCTGATGTTTGAGCTAAGGCCAGAGGGAGGGGCTGCAGTCAGAGCATTCCACCCAGAGGAAAGATCAAGTGCAAAGCCCTGGGCAGGAAAGAGGCCCAGTGGTCAAGGAAGAGAGAAGTCAGTGTAGCATAGTGTAGTGAGCAAGGGAAGGTGTAGTCTGAGGTGAGGTGAGATTAGAGCACTGCTCTCAGAGCTGTGGGAGCAGCAAAGCTGTATGCGGGACTTCTTCCCCGGAGGGCCTGAGGGCAAGCCCCTCTCCGCACAGTGTCTCTTGCCAGATCACCCGTCATTCAAAGCAGGGCACATTGGCTCTGTGTGGGGAGGCCTCCTTGGGACCTTTAGGCATTTTGGTCCTCCCAAACTGAGAGTGGTTTGGCCCCCTTGGATGCTGGCCCATTTGCACCAGACCAAGCTGTGTATCTTTGCAGAGGGTGCAGTTTGGGATGTACGCACTCTACAGCAAGAATAAACCATGCTCCGATGCCCTGATGACCAGCTATGGTCACATCTTTTTCAGGGTAGGTGAGCCTGAGACTGTAGTGGGAGTGGGGGATGGAGCAGGTAACCTGAAGCTCCCTGACGGTCTCTTACGCACCTGGCAGGACAAGCAGCAAGCACTGGGGGACCACTTGGACTTGGCCTCCTATCTGCTGAAGCCCATCCAGCGCATGAGCAAGTACACACTGCTGCTGCAAGAGCTGGCACGGGCCTGCGGGGGAACCGTGCCAGAGCTGAGTGCCCTGCGGGCTGCCCAGAGCCTCGTGCGCTTCCAGCTGCGACACGGCAATGACTTGCTAGCCATGGATGCCATCCAGGGCTGTGACGTGAGTCATCGCAGGCTGTGGTGGGCAGGGGCAGTGGGTGTGAAGGGAGGGGGCAGAAGAGGCTGGGAACCCACTGGGCCCCAACTTGGCAGGTCAACCTCAAGGAACAGGGGCAGTTGGTCCGACAGGATGAGTTCACGGTGTGCTCTGGGCGCCACAAGTCCCTGCGTCGTGTTTTCCTCTTTGAGGAGCTGTTGCTTTTCAGCAAGCCTCGCCGAGGACCCAAAGGCATCGACACATTTGCCTACAAGCGCTCCTTCAAGGTAGGCCCACCCAACCCCTCCCTCTACCCCCTGCACCCCCAGTGCCTCACTAAGCTCCTTTCCTGGCCACACAGATGGCAGACCTTGGCCTCACTGAGTGCTCTGGGGATAGCAATCTGCGCTTTGAGGTCTGGTTTCGCCGTCGCAAGGCCAGGGACACCTTTGTGCTACAAGCTGCCAGCTTGGCCACGAAGCAGGCTTGGACAGCTGACATCTCCCGACTGCTCTGGAGGCAGGCTGTCCACAACAAGGGTGGGTCCCTGCCCCATTTCACCCCACACTCCCCTCCTTGGAGAGCTTACATTGTCCCAGAGGGGCCCCAAGGAGGGCCTAGGGACCTGGAAATACTTGGGAGGGTGGAAAAGGTCCCTCAGCGGCAGCCAGCGCAGGGGAAAGAACTCCAAAGTCAGGAAGTCCTGCAGTCAGTCTCAGAATGTGCACACAGTATTAACCTCTGAGTGTCAGAGGCCTCATCTTTAAAAAGAGAATTATGACACCTCGTGGGATTGTTGGGAAAGGCTCAGCGCACAGGACAGTCTGCAGGCTATGGGTGTACAGGAGAGACTAATGTAAGGGGAAAGAGTGATAAAGGGCTGGGCTCATGTCCAGATGTCCACTCTCCACCCAGAGGTGCGCATGGCTGAGATGGTGTCCTTGGGTGTGGGGAACAAGGCCTTCCAGGACATCGCCCCCAGCAAAGAAGCTATCAACGACCGCACCGTCAACTATATCCTGAAGTGCCAAGGTAGCAGGCAGGCTGCAGGGGGTTGGGGTGAGGAGAGCTGCACAGGCGGCAACATGGACCTCTGTCAGCCGTAGCCTGCGCTCGTCTCAGGACCTTGGCCCACCTGGGCTCTGGCCTGTCCCAACCTGACCCTCTTTCTCATACAGAAGTTCGCTCTCGGGCCTCCATTGCTGTGGCCCCATTTGACTATGACAGCCCTTACCTGGGGGCCTCAAGCTCCCTTTCTGAAGATCCTGCTTCTTGCTCTGTACTGGGGTCCCTCAACCTGCATCTGTACAGAGACCCAGCTGTTCTGGGCTTCCGCTGGCCCCTGTATTCCACCAGCTTCCCAGAGGAAGCAATACTGGAGACTGAAGCTGAGCTGGGCAGCCAGCCATCTTTGAGTAGGTCTGGGCTTGGCCAGAGGCAGGAGGGCATGGCTTGGGGTCTGGGCCTCCTCTGCTGACAGCTCACCCAGTCTCCCTTATTAGTTCCTGAGGACTCAGAGGTCTCCTCCCAGTGCCCGTCAGCCAGTGGCTCCAGTGGCTCGGACAGCAGCTGTGTGTCAGGGCAGGCCCTGGGCAGGGGCCTGGAGGACTTGTCCTATGTGAGTTCCATTTAGCCTTATACCCACCAGCCCTTTCTCAGCCCTGCCTGGGCCTATGGCTGCCTTGCTTTTAGGTGGAAATGGGGGTGGTAGGTCAGAGCCATTCCTCAGAGACCCCACCTGGACCCCGAGCCAGGGAAATACATGTTCGTGCCTAGCTTTGCACCACAGGTCTGAGCCTGGGCTTGAAGGTGGGCAGTGGATCCAGGAGTTGCTAGATCCAAGGAACATCACCTCTCTCAAGATCTGCTACGACCAGGCCATGGGTGGCACCTGGGTCGCTTCCAGCCCACATGCACAGCCCTGTTGACTACCCTTTCTGATGTCTGTGTCATTGGACAGATCACCAGGGACCTCTCCAGGGGATGCTAGTTGCAGAGCCTAAATGAGCACCCTGATTCTGGGCCCCTGGCCTCATGTCCCCTTTTTCTCTCCCCATCTCCAGCTCCCACCCCAGTTCCCACCCAGAACAGAGGGTGGGTGTTTGTTTCTATGCTGTAGGCTGGTGGGACATCTAGTGACTGGGCTGCCCCACCCCTCAGTAGGAATACAGGTGGGTTCCTAGCCACTGCTTCCCAACCCCTGGTCTCAAAGCCAAGCTCATCCCTGTTGGACTCTTACTCTTGTCTACCCTGGCTCCCTAGGCCCAGGCCCTTCTTTCCTGGGTCAGTTTGGCTATATTGATTCAAAGCTTTTTGAATAGATTTCAGTTTAAGATTATTTCACTGGTTGTAAGGTCTTTGGTGTCTCAGAGACGGAGTCCAGACCCTTGACTTGTGATTTATTCTTTGTTTACAATAAAAAATAAACTAACACACCCTTGGACGGGCACACACATTCTGGGGACATCCCCAGTTAAAATGAACCTTGGCGATGGGATGGGGTGTTTGTGGGGCAGCTTCTCTGGGTACCTTAGCCATCTTGTAAATACTTGCTCAGGAGAGAGTAAGAGACAGACCTCGACAGGCCCCTCTGGATGAGCAGGTCCACACAGCGGCCGTATTTCCTGGCAAAAGGCAGCGTGAGCTGGAAGGAAAAGGCTGGTCTTATTCCTGACTTCCTGGCTGTGTGGATGGGGTCCTCCTATCTGGGTGGGGGCAGGGTCAAGGCAAGGCTACTTGATGCTGTTGAGCTCACTTCTGCCTAAAGGCGTCTCACAGACCTGTGGTTTCGAGTGGCTACCAGGGAACACAACAGAATGAATAGAGGGCCAAAAGTGCATGTTTCCTGCCACTGGTTTTCCACTTTCTAGTCGTAGATGCTGACTTCACATTCCACTCAGTAGACTAGGCAGAGGATAGTAACTTGGCACTTTTGTGTTTATAGTGAAAGATGTTATAGTAATGTACTTGATTACAGAAATGCCAGATTAATGAAAAATTAGCTAAATCTTTTTCACCTACAATGTTAAAATAAAAATGTGAATCCTAAAATTATTTTAAGGAATCAAAAAACAAAAAACCTGAGTCATTCCTTTGCCCTTATTGAACATTTTCCTTTTCTTTGTAAAAACTGCTTTAAAGCAGCTTAAGTGTAAAAGGAATGTACAAAAGTACTGACATCATGGCTGAGTAGGTGAAGTTGGTATCAGTCATTGAAAACATCTATCTGACTCCCAGTAGTTTCTCGGATTTCAGCACCCCAAAACCTTGAGCTCGTAGAATGTGCTTCCCTGAGTATAGTCAGGGTTGTTAGTGATGAAGGCTAAATTGGTAAAATGGGAGGAAAACTACAAAAACCAGTGGCCTGAATACTGCTTTTTGACCACTCTAGACAGGTTAATTTCATCCATTGTTCCTCCCTCCCTGGGACCAGAGACTAGAGGTCTCCTTGCCTGTCTTGCCTTCTGGGCAGCACTGGCCTGGCCCTCATGCAGCAAGACAGTGTACATCTGAGGCATCTGGAGGGTCGCCATTCCCAGTGGGGTGCAGGAGGCCCTCACCTCCACCCAGCTGTACAGATGTTCCTGGGTGTACTGGTCATCCTTGAAGCCAGTGATGGCCAGCAAGTCCACCACAAACTGCTTGGGGCTGATGTTCAGGGTCTGCCAGAAGAGCCCACAGTCAGGCAGGCCTGGGGGCAGCAGTGTGACACACATTTGCTCCCAGCCCCTCAGAGTGGGATGCAGAGCAGGGGCTTCCCTGGGCCTGCAGGAGCTGCAGAGGTCAGAGGATACTATCAGTTCAAACTGCCCCTTGGCCAAGGCTTGGCCCAGATGCTGCTGCCCTGTCTCCCTGTCCCTGCCCTTCTGCCCCTGATCTCTTCCCCTTATTCCCCTGACCCTGTATCTTGGCTTGCTTCCTCTTGCCTTGCCTACTTACCGTGGAGGCAAGGGAAAGTGGGGAAGGAACAAGACCTGAGGCCTATCACACGTACCCACAGCCGGTTGGCCAGGGAGACCACCTTGGCTGTGATGGCTTTGGGGTCCTTTTGCCTGATGGAATCCAGAATGATGTCAGTCAGGAAGCAGTGACATTTCTGTGCGTAAAACATCTCTTCCCAGGACAGAGAGAAACTCAGGAAAGTCACCTCTGTGGAGGAGAGAGTGGATGTGGCCACATCTGTCACGGCTAGAGCCTTAGAGCCAGCCCGGAGTAAGGGAGAGGTGTAGGGCTTCCAAGGGAGACTGTATCCCTGAAGTACCCTGGGTGAGGGCTCAGGCATCTCCACAAGGAAGTGCAGGGCCAGGCATGGCTCCAGAGCCTTACCTCGGGGCTGGGGGCTGGCTGTGGGTGGCATGTGTGTGAGGTTGTCCATCTGTGTGGTATAGATGATGCTGTCCTCAAAGAACATGCAGGAGCCATCACTACCCACCACGGGGGGGTGGGTCACTTTGAGGATGACCCCTGTGCTGTCCATCTCACTGGCCTCAGGCAGAGACTGCTCAGGGGCAGGACTTTCTGTGAAAACAACATGGGGAGAGGGCTTTCCTTAAGCCACCTCAGAGCCCAAGCAGGGAGGAGACCTCTGGCAACAGACCAGTACAGTCAGTCACGAGCCTTTGCCTCCAGCTTCTCAGAAGTGGTACCCTGGGCTGGCAGGGGCATGTTCTGGCTCTCCTCTCTACATTGCCCTTGAATCACTGCAAGCCAAGTCCTGAATTTCAGAACTCCAAGAAACTTTCCAAATCCTCTGTTGAACTAGGACTGGTAGTAAATAGAGCTGATAATAACCCAGCTGGGGACTGGAAATCTTAGTAAAATTATGAGAGGAGCTTTTGTGGGGAGTTGCTGATGCATGTCCATTCTGAAGAATATGCTTGAGGGACTTCCCTGGTGGCACAGTGGTTAAGAATCTGCCTGCCAATGCAGGGGACACAGGTTTGATTCCTACTCCGGGAAGATCCCATGTGCCGCAGAGCAACTAAGCCTGCGTGCCACAACTACTGCGCCTGCGCTCTAGAGCCCTCGAGCCACAACTACTGAAGCCCATGTACCTAGAGCCTGTGCTCCACAACAACTGAAGCCACCGCAATGAGAAGCCCAGCCACTGCAATGAAGAGTAGCCCCCGCTCGCTACAACTAGAGAAAGCCCGTGCACAGCAACAAAGACCCAACGCAGGCAAAAATAAATAAATAAATTTATTAAAAAAAAAAAAAGAATCTGCCTGCGCATGCAGGGGACATGGGTTCGATCCCTGTTCCGGGAAGATCCCACATGCCGCGGAGCAGCTAAGCCTGTGCGCCACAACTACTGAGCCTGTGCTCTAGAGCCCTCAAGCCACAACTACTGAGCCCACGTGCTGCAACTCCTGAAGCCCATGGTCCTAGAGCCCATGCTCCGCAACAAGAGAAGCCACCGCAATGAGAAAGCCTGCACACTGCAATTAAGAGTAGCCCCAGCTTGCCACGACTAGAGAAAGCTCGTGTGCAGCAACAAAGACCAGCGCAGCCAGAAATAAATTTAAAAAAAATATGCTTGAGAAACCAACTTGGGGCTCACAGGTGGGGCACAAGAAGACCCCTCCAAGCAGGGCCTGAGCCACTAAAAGGGAAAATGACAGAATACTGTAGGAAGGACTTTGAAGGAGCAGAGGAAACAGTCCGTCATAGCAGTTCTCAGCTCACTTCCCTGGGCTGCTCCATACTTGCCCACCACACACACACCTGTCTATTCAGCCCAGTCCCCATATACCCTCCTGTCTTCTGGACTTCTCCCCTTGGATGTCCATCAGTACCTCACATGCAATGTGTCATCTTCCCCAAGTCCTACTTCTCTTGTCCTTCCTACCTCAGTAACCATCCACCCCCTTGCAATCACCCAAACCAGAAACCTGCCCCCTCCTTGGCCTGATACTTTCCTGCTTCTTCCAACTGCCTAACTTGTTTCATCTAGAATGATCTTGGCATTTCTAACACGTATCCTCCTGCTGCTGCATTTCCTCTGCCCTGGAACAAACTTTCTAAATGCACACCTGACTGCTTGCTTCCTTGTTTAGAATGCTTCAGTGGCTGTCCACTCCCCTTCGGATCAGAACAAACTGCTAGGTCCTGAACCTGACCCACAAGACCTGTCCTGATTTCCTTATGTCTTCAGCCTTATCTCTTTATCACTTCATGTGAAGCCTGGTCTCCAGCTGCTAGACGCATGACTTGTTTCCTCAAGCACCCAAGGCTTCTCCTTCTTTCCCCTGCTGACTCCTCAGCCCCCAACCCTTCTCTGTGCTCCTATCACTTTATAGGCACTTCCTCCCATATGCCTCAAGTAGTTTCTCAAGCCCCCAAGTCATGCCAGTGTGCCTGTCATTTCTGGGTCTTCTGCTTGGCATCAGTGAGTGCAGAGCTCTAGTCCCCCTTAATCACTGACTCGCTCTGTGGTCTTGGCCAAGGTTTGCCTTCTCTGTTGTAAATGAGAATTAGGTCAAGGATGGGACAGGACTCACCTCTCTCCTTTGGGCTCTGCTTGCCCCAGTCCTTCAAGGTGACAGCTCTTTTCATGGGGAAGTATGGCTTAAAAGTTGGCTCTGGCTCCTTGTCTTTGGTTCCAGCTCCAGCCCCTGCCTGTGGGCCTGGGTCCTTCTCTGAGGCTGTGTAATGGCCTTTCCAGGAAGCTGAGGTGCTGGGCTGGGAAACAGCCTCACCTCCTGAGGGGAGCTTCAGGGTGGCTTCCTCCAAGGAGCTGCTCGGGGGGCCTGGCAGTGGCTGGAATTCCCATTGTTTGCAATTGACCATGTCCCATTCCCTTACCAGGGAGATGAGTTTTTGCATGGGGGTGACAGGAGGGTCTTTGCTTTCAGATTTCTGTGTGAGGTTGACTGTGGTACACTTCTTCTTGGGAGGACTCTCAGGGTGGGCCCCCCAGTGTCTAGGGTTGGCACATAGACCAGGACAGTGTGAGTATGTGCTGGGATTACCCGCCCTCTTGGCACCTCGGCATAGGGACACCTGGATTGTCTGGAAGTACTGCTCAGCCTCCTCTATCTGGCTGGACCTGGCCAGGGTCCCCTTGGCCTTGTTCCGTGGAGTCCTGTCACTGCAGTCTTGGAACTCCATAGGCATGCAAGCTGTGGTCTGGAGAGGGAGGGCACAGCAGCTCTGTGCATTCTGTGCTTCCACATCGAAGCCTTACCCAAGATCTCATAAGCTGGGTCTCTAAGACTTCACTTGCTTACCCAGAACAATCCCATCCCCCACATGGTTATTACATTTGATATTTGCTCAGTCTGAGTGGGGGTGGTACCAGCCCAGGGTCCTTTCACACACCAAAGGGACATATCAGCATCCCAGGCCACAGGCAGCCAGCATTTCCTGATGTCTCCCTCCAGGTTCAGAAACCAGTCACTGTGCCAGGAGCCATGTAGGCCCGGCTCTTTCATTTTGCCATACCCCTCAGTAGCGGTCTGCCCTGTGAGCCCTGTGCTGGTGCTCTTTCAGGATAACACCAAACCAAAGAATGCTGGGACTTACTTCTTTGGCATCTCTACTGAACTCCACCAGTGACCCTGGCCCTTCTGTCACCACATGCAGCCTTCTGATGGGAAAAACTTCATTTCCAGATTCTTTCTCCTGGATCCATGACCTGCAGACTCCAAGAGGGTTTGGTTAGTAAGCAGAAGCTTCCACTAGTCCATCGACCAGGTCTGCCCTTTGGCTGGGAGTTAACTCTAGACAGCAGGGGAGAAGGGGCTTTAAAGGGTTTTGCTTAGGTCCCTGCCCAATCCTGGGCCTGCTCCACCCCCTTAACTCTAAGGAGAACAGGTCCTACTGGGAGGTGAGACTTAGGACAGGATTCCCAAGAGGAATATAAAGGTTCAAACTTTAGAACATGGTGTCAGGAGCAGTTTCCTTACTTGTATGCCTCACATTGGATAAGAGCTTCTGAGAGGGATGGGATGTGGTATTCCTCCACCTCCTGGCAGAGGAGGGGCCATTCCCTGCAAATGACAAGATGTCGCACTGGGCATCTGGAGTGGGAGTGTGGGTGGGGTTATAAGCCTCCAGAGCTGCTGCCTTGAACAGCAGTTCACATGTTGGAAATAATATAATCTCCCTGAAGGCTACAAACTCAAATTTCCGTCTTGAAGAGGGATGGGGTTTCATTATATGATTTCCTTCCTTCACTCACTTAAATTCAGATGGTAAAAATAGTTTTCCAAGTCTCAGGAAGTTGAGAATGTGTCGAAACATTTGGCCATCCCCGTGGATCAGCAGGGTCTGTCCATATGTGATCCAGTACACTCTCTGAGGGTTGGACAGCAGTTCTGGATACTGCAAAGGGTTGGACACCAGACTCTTGTTAGTCTGTTAAAGGGCTACATCCTTATTAAGGGGCAGGTCAGCCTTCTCTTCGTTTTCCTAACCATTCTAGAGCAGAGGCTTTGGGATTTCCATCTCCTTATCTTGTTGGCCACAAGGAGCCATAATGAGGAGCAGAGCATCTAGGGAGAAGCACATCATCTCTGCTTCAAGTTTTGCTGGCTCCTAGACCACTCTCTTGAGGCATCTGGAACCTCACCCTATGTCCTGCTCAGTCCAGGTGCCTCAGACTGGCCTCATCCCTACCCAAACTCCTAAAAGCCTTCCCAGAATGCTGCTCATACAATAAAAGCACTTTGGGCCATGGAGCAGAGGGAAGGTCCTTGCTTCTTAATCAGCCTTAAGCAGGTGCTGAAGGCTGTGTACGGGTCAGGTGACAGATTCTTCTCAGCCGCAGAAGCCAAAAGGAGACGAGGGCAGCCTCAGGCCAGCAGTACCTTCAGCAGGGTCTGCAAGGTGGTTGCATACCAGTGGCTTCCAACATAAACTTTGACGATCTGTTGAGGGGAATACACAGTGATTTCTGCCGTCCACTCCTCATCTAAGGAAACCAATGAGAGGGAACACATCACGTGGCCAGAAGGGAAATTAGGTAGGGCATTTTGTCCATTACATGTTAAGACACAATATCTTCATCAGTCATATTCTGTTGCCTAGTCTGAGAAGCAGCAGAAATCCCTGACATCAACCTTTTCTGCTCCTCAGGCCTTCCCTGTGGCTCACCATATGGTTTCCTGGGTGTCAATAGCAGCTTGGAGGGTCAGCTGGTGACTCTGGGTTGGGGGAGGGCCACCAACCCCAAGGGCACTGCTGTTCTTCCCCTGGCCCACCTCTCCCAAGAAAGCTTGGCTAATGTACCTTTCTACCTACCTTGCTAACTGCTTCTGGTTTCTGGCTGGGTGTGTAATTTTCCACATGGCCACTCAGACCGGAGCTAGGAGTCCCTCTGTATGTTTGTGCTTATGGTTTGGCATATATCATAGAGCCAGCGTCTCATCAAATCACTATCACTTCTATAGAGACCAAGCCTCGAGGCATGTCTGGAGAATGGGGCTTTATTCTGGGAAGATGAACTCATGACCCTTTTCCTGGGGTGACTAGATTTAGGCTTTGTTCTGTATTAAGAACCAGTTTCTAATGAGCTTTGTAATGAATGAAGGGTATATAAATAGATGATATAACCAAGAGGTATATAGATTGTGAACCTCATGAAGATAGAAACTGAGTCTGTTTTGCTCTCTTCTGTACCTCTAGTGTTATCTACTGTCCTGGTATATGGTAGGTGCTCAAATAAGTACTGAATGTTGCTGAATGATAGTAATATAGCATAAATTGATCTAAAACACTTTTTGTTAGGAAACAGTTATAGGCAGCTGGTGAAACAACATTGGCTTTAGACTCAGATTTAAATCCCAGCTTGACCATGATCTAGTAATATAAGCAAGTTACCTCCCAGAGCCTCTGCTTTTTTTGTTAAATGGACCCAGGGATCATTCTTCCCTGGATGGCTGCGAGGACCAAATGGGCATAGCATCGGCTCCCAGAGCCAGAGCAGGCATGCCCTTGGGGTCCCATGTGGCCCCCCAACTGGGTCAGTCTGCACAGCTCAGCCTGGACTACTTGAGGCTACCTGTGGGCTTGGGGTGGGGAGGGGTCACCTAACAGGAAAGTTTCCTTTTAGGCGAAACCCACAGATGTTAGTCTAGCTTTCCTTTTCTGTTCCATCTACAGTTCCTGGTTCTAGCCAGCCTTATCTTTCCTCTGTGATCCCCTAGACCCTCCTCTGATGTTGAATTCAAACTGAGAAGCTTCTTTATTTACTGAGCACATCCATGGGTGCCAGAGTCCTCGGCTCCAGATGAGTCTTCAGAGCCACTTTCATTGGCTCATAGGTGATGTCCCTCTTGTCCAGGAAGGCACAGAGCTCGTACACCTCAGAAATGGTCTCAGTCAGGGGCAGCCGGCAAGTCCCCAGCCAGTTCCTGCCCAGAGGAAAGGTCTGTCACAGAGAGCCTCAGCACTGTA
Organism: Delphinapterus leucas; assembly: GCF_059928025.1. Lineage (NCBI taxonomy): Eukaryota > Metazoa > Chordata > Mammalia > Artiodactyla > Monodontidae > Delphinapterus > Delphinapterus leucas. The sequence continues at coordinate 41,916,339 of NC_143148.1, forward strand.
CCCCAAGGGAGTCCAGCCTGTCAACCTTCCATGTCTAGAATGTCTTGCCCTTACACTAACTCAAGCCTGTGGCCACTAACATCATTTCCTTAACTGGTTTCTGATGACGTCTCATAGGGGGGTATACTTGGACACATAGGCTCACCCTTTTGCAGCTGAGTTTGACCTATTTCAGCAAAGCCCTCTAAATTGACTAATTGCAAGCCTCCAAGCCCTGTCTCAGGTTCCAGAATCCAGGCCAGGGCCCAGTCACTCCATTTTTGCCCCCATAAATATCTGCCCAAGACATCTCAGTCACTAGGTGGCAGCCTGTCACAGTTTGGGAGATTACTGATACCTTGTATGCCCAGGAAACCCCGCACCTCCAAAGGCACTTGTCTTTGCCCTCTGTGCCTGTGACATCGGGGTGGGACATCTCCGGGAGAAATGGATGGTGTGGGCCACAAATGACAGTTTTGGGGTAAGACAGTGTTTGGGGTTGGCTGACCCTCTCCCCAGGTGCTCAGGAAAACCCACTTCTATCTTTAGTTTTGGTACCAGTGTATTTAGTGAGCCTAAGAGAGTTGCCCTACTCTGAACCTGTTTACCTTTCTATAAAACAGGATTAGGGGGCTTCCCTGGTGGCGCAGTGGTTGAGAATCTGCCTGTCAATGCAGGGGACACGGGTTCGAGCCCTGGTCTGGGAAGATCCCACATGCCGCGGAGCAACTGGACCCGTGAGCCACAACTACTGAGCCTGCGCGTCTGGAGCCTGTGCTCCGCAACAAGAGAGGCCGCGACAGTGAGAGGCCCGCGCACTGCGATGAAGAGTGGCCCCTGCTTGCCGCAGCTAGAGAAAGCCCTCGCACAGAAACTAAGACCCAACACAGCCAAAAATAAAAAATATATATTACTCAGCCATAAAAAGAAATGAAATTGAGCTATTTGTAATGAGGTAGATAGACCTAGAGTCTGTCATACAGAGTGAAGTAAGTCAGAAAGAAAAAGACAAATACAGTATGCTAACACATATATATGGAATTTAAGAAAAAAAATAATGTCATGAAGAACCTAGGGGTAAGACAGGAATAAAGACACAGACCTACTGGAGAACGGACTTGAGGATATGGGGAGGGGGAAGGGTGAGCTGTGACAGGGCGAGAGAGAGGCATGGACACATATACACTAACAAACGTAAGGTAGATAGTTAGTGGGAAGCAGCCGCATGGCACAGGGATATTGGCTCGGTGCTTTGTGACCGCCTGGAGGGGTGGGATAGGGAGGGTGGGAGGGAGGGAGACACAAGAGGGAAGAGATATGGGAACATATGTATATGTATAACTGATTCACTTTGTTATAAAGCAGAAACTAACACACCATTGTAAAGCAATTATACCCCAATAAAGATGTTAAATATATATACATATTAATTAATTTTAAAAAAAGACCTGAGAAGAAATACATGGCAAATATCTAAAAAAACCCAAAAAAAACAGGGTTAGGGGCTTCCCTGGTGGTGCAGTGGTTAAGAACCCGCCTGCCAATGCAGGGGACATGGGTTCGAGCCCTGTTCCGGGAAGATCCCACATGTCGCGGAGCAACTAAGCCCATGCATCACAACTACTGAGCCTGTGCTCTAGAGCCCGCGAGCCACAACTACTGAAGCCCATGCACCACAACTGCTGAGGCCCGCGTGCGTAGAGCAGGTGCTCCACAACAAAAGAAGCCACTGCAATGAGAAGCCCATGTACTGCAACGAAGAGTAGCCCCCTCTCGCCACAACTAGAGAAAGCCCGTGTACAGCAACGAAGACCCAACGCAGCCATAAATTAATTAATTAACGAATTGATTAAATTAATTTAAAAAACAGGATTAGAATCCATGCCCCTGCGCTAATGGGAACATTCTGAGCTCATCCCACAAGGCAGAGGCCAGGTATCACCTCCTCCAGGAAGCTTGCCTTGCCTTGCTTCTTGCGGGGGGGCTCACCCCTGGCTCTTTCTGTGTGTCAGTGAGCCTCCCAAGGGTTGTGGGGAGGACCTTTGAAGGAGGGGGACTATCCAGCACCCTAAGTGTTGTGATTGGCCTGGTCACCTCAGACCTAGCACAGGGCTAGAACCAGAGCAATAGATCACAGAGGATGGAAATATGAAACAGTGTGAGACCTTTGAACCTTGGGAACATTATACCTTGGCACCAGGCCTCTCCTCCGAGGCCCAAATTTGGTGGTGCTGGTGTGGGTAGTGGGAGTGGCTAAAATGATCATTTTGTCCCCAAGGACACAATCTCTGGCTCATGGGCAGGGCCCCAGGTTGGTTCCTCAAGAAAGGTAAAGCTCAGCCTGAGTGGGACCAAGCTGTGCTCTGAGGAGGGCCTTACTTAACGTGCTGGAAGAGGACCCCGTTCCCAGTGATGTACAGTCTACTTCCATCCAGAGTGCTCTCGATGCGGAGCTGTCCTAGTGCGGAGTCTGGGTACTTGACAAGCAGACCCAGGGTCATCATGTACAGTGGCTTCACAGACTCTAGGCCTGCTGCACGGCCCCCCTTCCCAGGGCTTGGAGGAGGACAGGAGGTCCGGGAACAGCCACCTGTGCCAGAGAGAAAGGGGTGACTCCTAGATCCCTCATGGTCATAACTGTACTGGAAGCTTTGGGTCTTGCTTCCTACTGCTGCCTTAAATCAGTAACTAAAGAGACTTTGAGGAAACGTATTTCCTTGCACAGCCAAATCTGGATCCGCTCGAAATCAGTATAGTTTTTCTTATATTCAGTCAGGTTTAGAGGTCAAAACTATTTGTTGAGAGGCGGGGTGGGTATGGGGGGTAGATTAATTAGCTGTATCACTAACATTTGAATTTCAGAATAACAGCCATCTGGCCCCAGCCTCTGCAGGAATTTCCCTTAGTTCCAAACTCTGCTCTAATTATCCATGGGTAAAGAATGACAACCACAGCATTGAACCTAATGTGCATTACAGGCTTCCCGGATTCACAGTACCTATCACTCTTGGGCAGAATTTTCCCTGGAGACACACTGTGTAGTGTTACTTTCAGGTTGGATATTTGAATTGCGGGCTCATGGGTGAAACCTTGTTCTCCTGCAGTGGGCACAATGCACAGTCTACAGGACCCTGTTCCAGTGGCAACAGTGGGCCAGTGGCAAGCTGCCAGGTGATTTTCATGGGTCATCTCCAATCCTACAAGAGGGGTAGTACTCTCCTCTTATCACAGATGAGGAAACTGTGTCCTGAGAGGCCAGTTAAGAACCTTGCCCCAAATACCAAAGCTAGATGGGGCAGAGCTGAGATTTGAGAGCGCCTCTACTTCCAAGGCTACGAGAGCTGTTTCCCTTAGTTATGGTGCTTTATAAAAGACAAAAAACATGCTTTGTGTTTGGGGGCTGCTTTATGGCTTACAGAGCCTGTCCACAGGCATGCTTCCCTTCCAACTTCACATAGCTCTTGTGCAGCATGCACCGGTCTACTCATCTCTCTGACCCATGTTCTCTGAAGGAACAGAAGTCTTTGGGGGAGAGGTTTGAACTTACACCCTTTGAAGTGGGTTGTAAGATCCCAAGACAGGCTCCTGGGACCTGCAGCAGGATGCCACTACCCCCAAATAGGATAGGACTCCACTTGCCTGGGGAAGAGTCTGGGAGAGCTGGCCTAAAAGTAGGGAAAGTCTGATTCCCATGGAATAAATATCTGGTGACATGAAGGCCAAACTTCACATGTGCAAGACAGTTCTATATATTCTCAGAATGCCAGCTGAGGCCACGCTAAGGTAGCTAGCTCCTGCAACATGCACAGTAGCTTCCATAGACATGCAGGGTTTGGGAAATGGGATGGTGAAAGGCAAATAAAAAATATGAGGAGCAAATTGGAATGAGGTTGGGCCGGGAACTTGAAGGCCTGGACCAGGGTCAGGAAGTGTCAGGAGCAGGCAGAAACAGGCACAGCAGCCAGGGATTTGAAGTAGGGGGGACAAAGGAACTGGGGTGTGTGTGGGATAACTGAAGTCCTATGGGGAATTTCCCACGCCCTCCAGCTATGCCTGGAAGAGGAAGGATGGGAGTGGCAGGTAGGGGTTAGTTACAAGTTCCCAGTTGCTTGACACATCCACAAGGAGGGCAGACCTCCCCTGACCTTGGGAAGCCGGGCCTTAGGCCCAACTTCCCTCCTCTGGACACTCTGGCCCGGTTTCCCCACCCAGGCTGGGCTGAGCTACCTACAGGTCAGTGGCAAGACTGAGCAGACAGAGGGCACACTGGGTTTCAGACTGAAATTTCTCTTCTCAGATTCTAAGTCAGCCAGAACACCTGCTTCTCTCACTACCACCCAAAGCCCAGAGTGGTTGTGGGAGGGAAGATGTTTGTTTTTGGCTTTTCTGGCTAAAGCCCAGACTGCCCCAGGATGTCAAGGGGAGGCCAAGGTTCCCCTGGTGACATACCCATGTTCATTCGGTACAACCTCACAGCTTCACTGAGCTCAGGGATTTCCAGAATTTCCACTTCTGCTTCTAACACATCTATGTTGGAGAAATTATCTGGTAGTAAAATCTTCTGTGAGCGGAGAAAATTCACTTGAAAAACAAAAGGAAACAAAATGGGTTAACAAGGTTATTTCTGATCTAATTGCAGGTCCAGGTTTTGGCAGGTTTTTGGTGCTACAACTTATCCTAGGGGCTCCTTATTCCAAAACAATTTCTAAACATACCTGGTTAGATTAGCTTTCAGTCTGTGGTTTTCAAGGTGAAAAACCCCAAATTACTTTGTTTTCCTGTGTCTGAGTCCGTGGGTGTGGCTTCCCATGGGCTGGCCTGGGGCTCCCAAGCCAGGCCTTCCTGGTGAGCACACACTGGCCCTGAGACTTACCCTGTGAGTCTTAACCCAAGAGCAGGTCATTCCAAAAGAGGGGGTTGTCTTGCCACTTAGAGAGGAAGGGCCTGGCTGAGCCTGGGTTGGCAGGTGGCTCTTGCAGTTTTTCCCTGCCTGGACTGCAGTGTGGGAGGCAGAGATGGAGCCAATGCTACTGTCCTGTGTGAATCAACTTGGAGATTCAGAAGCACATTATAGACAACTTTCCAGGTGACTGTGACTATGAAAGGCTGGGGTTCCAGGCATTTGGTCCCCAGTACAATTGGGGTATTTCCTGCCCTATTCATATAGGCAGCAGCAGCATCTTGGAATCAGTTCAGTTCACACCCCACCAGAGCCTGTCCTGGTGGAGGAGGGAGGCTCTCTTCTGTCCAGGCTTGAAGATCTCATCCCTCCTTAGGCCACTAGCTCAGGTGGACAATTCTACAATGATTCTGGGGAACATTTCACCATCCACCCTTCTTCCCTTTTATCCTGAGTTTAGTGGAAATGAGAGGAGGAAGGGACCATCCTTTGAAACAACCCTATTCCCTCATTTTATGGTGAGAGGAACTGAGGTCTAGAGCCCAGTTGGATACATAAAGGCAGAGAGATAAGTAGTTTGGAGTCCAGCTCAGGGTCTTGCCCTTTACACTAACTCCTGTGGCCCATGACACCACTGCAGCTAGTTTCCAGTGCTCCTTTACACCCAGGCCATTCCAAAATGAACAGGGAATAAAATAGCCCTGAGGCTAGTGGGAGTCTAATGCTGGGAATCCATTTGCTTCCAGGAAGGCTCTGTCATGCATCCACCAGCTCTGCCCAGGGAAGCTCCTGAGGCCCTAAGCCCCATGCTGGGCCTCCAAGTGGTGTGGGGTTAGGAGGGGTGGATGGGTCCTATCAGCCTGCTGCCACCCCACCCCCCTCCCCCCACTCCCCCTCCCCCAACCCCCCAGATAGAGCAATCACCAATGAAGCGGAACTCGCTGCACTCGCACTCGATGAGGGCCACGGTCTTAGCCAGCCACAGCAGATTGTCTTCAGTTACCAGGCTTGGATACTTGGCCACTAGGTCTAGGGGCAGGAAGCAGTAGTGCACGTCCTCTTCTGTGTCTAACAGTGGTGTATCCATAAGTCCCAAAGGTGCCTTATCATGTAGGCCTGGAGGAGAACATGTAGAGGGGCGTCACCACCTCCCAGAGGCCAGGGCTCTCAGAAGTGGGCAGGGCTCTCACTAACCCAGGGACCCCAGAGGAAGCTGAAGAGATCACCCCAGAGATGGTCCCTGCCATATACCTCCTTCTTCTCACTCACTCTTTTCAGATGTAACCCTAGGTTGGCAGAAGTGTGGTGGGGAGCAGGGCATGGAAATCTAGTTTTCTGCAGTGAAGGGCAGTGGGACATGTGAAATTTTGGCTTATATACTCAGTCATTAAATTCATACTGGTTACCTATTTGTTTTTTTTGAATTGATCAAACCAACCACAGATAAAATGGATGACCTACAGATAAAATAGATCCTTTTGACTCTCCCGAAAGCTCAAAACCCATCAATAATCATGAATGGCTATTCTGGTGTCCCAGGTAGGTGGATCTATGCTGCAAGGCACCCACCAGACAGTGATCATTTGGAGACATTCCTTGTGTGGTGGTTAGAGGTGACTTGAAAGTATGGTGGAGTGCCCTGACCAATAGGACGGGGTGGAATGCAGCCCAGCCTTGCCCAAGTGAAACCAGCATGCAGGGGAATGAACATGGAGAAGGATGTTTAGTTCCAGTGAGTAAGAAGTCATGGAGAGGGCATGTGGCAGGTACAAGCTCAAAGGAGATGACAGGAAGGTAGAGGAATCATCCAGAACTAGTTCAGAAATCAGGGCACTCTCTGGATTGAAGCCACTTCTGTTAGAGTGAGAAGGGAAGCTGGTCTGGGCTTCAGAAAAGGTCAGCCTGTGGTTATACCTGTGAAGGCTGGGCTCTTTATAGGAAATTCTGAGGGTTTGCTGATACACTTCCATGTTCGCCAGTAGTTCAAAGATGCTCTCTCAGCAACAGGTATGTCTGCAGGCCTCACACGTAGATGGTATTTCCCTTCCTTCAGATTATCTAGAGTCTGTGAGATAAAGAAGATTATTGCTTTGAAAATTTTAAACCAAGTAACTATCTACCAAGTCTAGGGTAAAATACCAGGAAAAATAGTTTGTGACTTACTTTGGTAAAATGTTTTGAAATAGTCACTTACAAAAATGTAAAAATGTACGTCTATAAGATGATATGCTGATATTCAAAATATCAATGACTATTTCTTTTCTGATTTTGAAACAGTTTTTCTGGATTATAATTTTGATTGATAGAAATTTATCTTATGCAATCTTAAGAGTAATTTATATTTAATAATTAAAAACTTGAGATTTTCTGCTATCAGTTCTCCTCAAGAGTTCAGAAACCCTTTTGACCTGTTATAATTGTGATCTGCTTATTGTTTGTGCTCATCCTAATCCTGGAATGTGATTTATTTAAGTAGGGAAATGGAGGTGGCACTGAGCATCACACTTTTCAAAGCACTTTTACCTACATTTGCTCATTTACCCTGACACAGCTCTCTGAGATAGATGTGGTGTTTGCATTCCCACTTTGCTGATGAGACAGTTGCAGTCAAAGGATTTGTGAGTTGCCCAAGCAGTCTTCCAAGTCCAGCTTCTCCACTTGAAGGAGCAGGTGACCAGGGGTGGGCTGAGGCTGGAATGGAGTACCCCAGCTAGGTTGGGCTGAAGCCCAGAGTAGAGTCTTCATGCTGCCCACATTCAGGGACCTACCCTCCCTAAAAAGTCCTGCACAGGGCGCAGATTACCATAACATCAAGCCCATTTTTTCTGTCCCTTGCTTAGAAGAAAATAGTATTTTCCCAAGAAATTTTTGGAAATAGCTAGAAAAGTAGTCCTCTAAAGGCACCACATGACCAGTTCTTTCTCTAAGAGCCTCAGAATGGACAGAACACCTCAGATGCAGTAAGAAACTGATAAAAGAACCTGCTTAGCTACACAGGTGAAGCTCTTGTGAAGCTGCTCAAGGGAATCCTGAGCTTTGAGAAGAGCCCTCTGGTGGCCATGGCTATAAAATGCACCCTCACAACTGCTTAAGGTCTGTAAAAGGAGAGGACTGGAGCGGGTAATCTTCCCCACTCTGGGGGGCTGATGGATTTGTGGAAGGACTGGACAATGGCAGGGTCATGTGGAGTGCTTTCCTGTTGGCACTGACAATGGAGGAGAACAGTGCATGCGTGAAACAGCAGAAGTGAGTCTGTCATTCATTCATTTGAGAAATACTTGTACAACACCAGGGCCACAGTCAGATACTGTGCCTGGATCCCACAGTTTACATATACTGAGATAAGAGGCAGCATCAGTTATGAAGTTTCAGGACCTCCAGGAACTCTGGGATTTCTTTCGACAGCATTAGAAGGGGACCCAAGCTTTCTTGTCCCTCTTTGCTCAAGACTGCACACGACTTTAGCTTCTATGTCAAACTGTAGCCGTTCTCAGGAGGAAAATCAGTGAGAGGTTGATTTCCGTATGAGGGAGTAGTTGGTCTTGGGCAAAAAGGAATAAAAATGAGGTGCCAGGAAGGTTACTGAGAGGCTGGAACAGATTCTGTATCAGTGGGTGGGCAGGATTATTGAGTTAAGGTGAGGGATAATAGCCTGGCAGTATTTGTGCTGTGAGGCAAAGAAAGGAAAATGGTGACTGTGCACAGAAGGGACAGGACAGGGTCAGGGGGACAGTAGGTAGGGATATATGCTCATCCACCTGCTTCTCTGCCTTGAATGTGGCTTTGTTTAAGGTGTATGGAGGTTGAGGGAGTGTGCGAGGTGAATTCAGAGCAGTAAATAAGAGCCAGAGAGTGAAGAGCTCTGTCAGCTGGGATGAGGAGTCTATCCCCTGGTTAAGAGAAGCCATTGAAGGATTCAAAGCAGGGACTGTGATTTGAATGATATTCACACCATCTCCACCCAGTCAGCCAGCAAGTCCTAGGACTCCATCTTCTGCTCTTGGCACCACCCCTTCTCTCCTCTCCCTTCCCCCAGTCCTGGTCTCCTTGTCCCCAGGCCCTCTCCACTCAGTGATTTTTCAAACAGGAAAATGAGTCCAAACCACTCCCCATCCTAAAAATCTTCAGTGCTCCCCATTACCTATGGGATCAAGTCCAAATTCTCTTTAGCAGTGCACGTAAGCTCCTTCACAATCAAGAACCAGGAGCAGGGTATACACGAGCAATACAAGGGCCTTGAACTCAGACAGACTGGGGTTTCAATCTTGACTCTGACACTTAAGAGCTAACATTTACTGCTCAGGCACTTTTAAACTGAATCCTCATAACGTCCCCCCACTCACAAAGTAGGCTCTAGTACTATCACTCTCTTTTAGCAAATAGGAAACAAGATCCAGGAAGAGAAAGAGGACTCAGTGCCCCAAGTAAGTGGAGATGCTAGGACTGGAACTCAGGATGCTAGAGCCTGTGCTCTTAACCACTTTTCTTAACCAGCTGCCTCCCATTTGTCACTTAACCTCTGCAAGCCTCAGGCTCCTCACATGCAAAGTGGAGACAGTAAAATCTGGAAGATGTTGTAAGGATTAAAGGAAATATTATGTTAGTTTCCTTCCTTTTAGTGGTCAAATCTCAAACTACCTTTCCAGCTTCACCTGCCACCATTATTTCTGTCTCCACCCCATCATCTGTGACATTAACTGCATAAAACTCCAAAGACACACCATGTTCAGTGATACCTCCTCAACTTTATGTATGCTGTTCCCTCTTCCCAAAATACCGCTCTCCTCCCTTCCCTGCCTGAAGAGCCTGGAGCTTCCCCCAGCCAGAGTGGTTCATCCTCCCCCTCTGTTCCCAGAGACCCCTGCAAACTTTTCTATCTCAGCCTGTGGCTTGGTTTCAGGCCTGTCCGTCCCCCTCTACCGAGGCTCCTGGAAAAAGGACTGGATTGATGCAACCCCAGCTTCTAGTCTAGAGCCTAGTATGTAGTAAGTGCTCAGAACCGCTGTGTTGAATGAAAGAATGCATAAAAATGGAGGGCTGGAGAGCTGAGTCCTCTGGAATGAAAAGCAAAATGAGACATGGGGGGGCCAAAAGGAGCTGGCAGAGAAGCAGACTGCACTCATAAAAACTGAGAAAGATGGTGAGAATCCAAAACCATAGGAAAAGCCAGCTCAGGATTACAATGGGCAGAGACCAGAGAGTTCAGAGGACAGTGGAGGCAGCAATTCCAACTTGGGAGCTGGAGTCCAGAGGGAAGATCTAATGGGGTGAAGGACAGGGATGAAGGAGATGGAGACAGGATGACAGGAAGAAAGGGCTCAGCTTGGGTCTGATCAGTAATGGATTGAAAGACATTGGGTGAAGAAGCATGAAAAGGAAGTGAAACTAGGGAGAGCTTAAAAGAGACAGCATATCATTCCAAGCCTATCCTAAGCTAACCGAATCACTGGAACCTGAACCTGCCATTTACTTTATCTGCAGATTCAAATCCCGAGATTCTCAGTGGAAGAAACAGTGGTGCCCTTGAACAACTCTAAATCAGCCACTGGGGAGGCGACATGTTGGGGGAGGGAAATCCCTACCTGGGAGAACAACCTGTTTGAGGATGGACCTAGATGCATTATTTGGAGGTGCTCTTTGGTACCCAGGTGTGTCCTTTGGGGCGGGTCAGTAATGAGAGTCCAACTAGCTTGAGAGATGTGCTAGTTGAGGGAAGAATGATCTAATTTATAGAAATGAAATCTCCATTTCCTGCTACTTCCACTAATGTAAAGTGTAAGCAGTACCATTTTCCCCCAAAAAAGGTGTGTTTGACAAATCTTGAAAAGGAAAAAAAACAAAACACACAAACAAGTAAATCTACAAAGATCGCAATTCCTGCCACTCAAGACATGCTGGAAGCATTAGGCCCAGGAGCCTCAACTAGGTTTTTTTCTAAACTTTCTCAGCCAATTCTTGCTCTGATTTCTAGAAATACAAGGGCTTCTTCTCATGGGAAGCCATTTGGGTGCTGTAAGAATCCACGGGAAGCATCCCTTAACCCCTTCAAAATGCTTTGTTGGTCTCAATAACACCTACTTATTTATTTACTGTCTGCCAGGAGGACCCTGCCTGTTTTGTTCTCTGCTGTATTTGCAGCACCCACAATAGTGTCTGTGGGATCTCAATATATTTTTGTGGAATGAATGAATGAATGAGTGAAGAGCACTTCAGAGAGCCCATGCTTCCAGCTGTCCTTTGGCTTTGCTGACTGAAGTTGCCACAGAGCATGTGGCTGGTCTTCTGTGGATTTCAATTCCCTTTTTTTCTGCCTGAATGTTACTTCTAGTACTTTTACTCTTTATATATTATGACCCAGAAAGTTATTACAGGGAGGATTTCTTTAGGGAAATACAGACCTGAATTCAAATGGCTACTTGCTAGCACAAGGATAACTGATATTGCTTTCGGCCTAGATAATAGTGAAAAAATATGTCAATCAGATGGAACATAAGACTGATGGCACAGGGGCGAGTGTGTGTGTGTGTGTGTGTGTGTGTGTGTGTGTATGTGGTTGCCAAAAGATGGCTGACAAATGCCCTACTGGCAGAGCCTTGGGACTTAATGGAGGTTTTCCAAAGCAGCAGCAGTGCTCAGAGATGCCTTATGCTCTGATGTGGACTGTTGGAAGGAATGTGATGGTAAGAGAGCTTGGGGGAGATTGCAAATCTCCAACTGCTTTGTAAAGACAAGGAGGGCCAGCACCACTTGGAAGCTCAAAGGAAGCAAGGCCGGTAGAACAAAAGGATATTCAGAACAGCTGCTATCAGCCAAACAAGCCAAATAAGACACACGTATCATCGTCTCAAACCTGCCCCTCCACTGCCAGCTCCGGCCCCCTCACCCTGAAGTAGATTCAGCCTTCACAGGTCATCTTGGGTATATCATTCAATGTTCTCTCTGAAGATATTTATTAAACACCTGTTACAGGCCCAGTACTGAGATGCTGGGAATGTGAACATGAAAAGAATACAAGCTAGTGAGGGAGAAAGACATATGAATACATGGTCTCAACAGAATTAGCACTGATCTGAGAGCAGAGAGGCAAAACTCTACCTGGAAATGTCAGGCTAGTCTTCCAGTGGGCCTCATTTAGGCTAAATCTTGAAGGGGAAGCATTCTAGAAAGAGGGAACAGCAAGTGAAAAGGTGTGGAGAGAAAGCATTTAGGGTGCTCAGTGACATGCCTGAACACTGAGGGGTGTGTGTGTGTGTGTGTGTGTGTGTGTGTGTGTGCGTGCGCATATGTGCATGCGTATGTGCCCATGCATGCATGTAGGTATGTATATGTGTTGGGATATGAGTCAGGACAAGCAGATGGGCTGTCCTGTGAGGAGCCCTGATGCCATGTCAAGGCACTTACACTTGAGCTGTCCACTTACCCATATCCACAGATGAGCTACACTGTTGGGATAAATATCTGCTGTTTACATAACCTTCCTTTACAAGATCACAGTGGTAATCTGTCTTCACATCATGAGTAATAGGAAATGTGAGACTCGTCAGTGGTCTGTTTTCTTAAAAGCATCATTTGTGTGATCAACATAAAAACTCTCTGGCTCCCTTGAGCACAAGGAATGCAGGCATTTTTGGGTTGCTTGCTGGTAGCCGAACACTCACAGGTGGAACGATTTAAGTTTCCAAACTTAGAAGTCCTCAGAAGGCAATGAAAAAGGAAACGCAAGCAGCATATACTGTCAACGTACTAAGTCCTCAGTGGACTTCAAGGGGGCAAGTGAAAGGGAATCAACAGTCTGCCATGAACCTTGAACCCTTGTGAGTTACCCTGAAGAAAAATTTCACACTCTGCAGTAGCAGCTATGACTCCCATCCAAGCTGATAGCATGAGAGGCTTGGAGCAGCTTACATTTACACAAAGGGGACTTCCCAAATTACACAGAAGTTCCTAGGAAGCACTGTGACATTAATGTACAGACCTGTAATGACTAGTTTATATCTCCCCTGTGAACAAGATATGACATTCCTAAGCATCCAGGCTCATGGATTTACATACCAACTTTGATGACTCCAAATTTATGTCTCTAGACCTGACTGCTTCCATGAATTCCACACCTATACATCTGGCTGCCTCCTCCCCATCACCACTTGGATGTTTAACAAACACCATTTTCTTGCCTCTCAAACTTAATACATTCAAATCCGAACTCCTCATTTTTCCCTCTGAGCCTGCACCTCAGAATACATCTTTCACCTGATTGCCCAGGATACAAACAGAGGAGTTATCCATTCTCTCTCACTCTACCTCCAATTCATCAGCAAACCCTATCAGTTCTGTCATCAAGACATATCCAGAATTTGAACACTTCTAAATCTACCATTACCACCTTAGGCCAAACCATCACTATCTTTCATTTGAATGCTTCAGGAGCCTCCTAACTTGTCTTCCTGCTCCTCCCTTGCCCCAGTAGAGTCTAGGCCAGGGGTCAACAAAATTTTTTCTGTAAAAGGCCAGATAGTAAATATTTTAGGCTTTGAGAATATAGTCCCTGTTGCAACTATTCAACTCTGTATTGTGGCTTGAGAACAGCTATAGACAATATATAAACAAATAAACTTGGTGTGTTCCAATAAAAGTTTGTTAATGAACACTGAAATTTGAATTTCATATAATTTTTATGTGCCACAAAATATTTTTCTTTTGATTTTTTTCAACCATCTAAAACTGTAAAAGCAATTCTTAGCTCACAGGTTGTACAAAAAAGGTAGTAGGCTGGATTTGGTCCATGGGATATAAATAGTTTGCTGACTCCAGGTCTAATGTCAAGCCAGAAGTTAATGATGTTTTTATAGCTCTATTGAAATATATTTCATATTATATCTAATGTGAATAAGTTTTATATTATATATAAAGATAAAATTTACTCACTTATACAATTCAATGATTTTAAGTATGTTTACAGAGTTGTGCAACCATCATCACAATCTATCTTAACATGATAAAAAGAAACCCTGTACCCATTTACAGTCCACTGCCTATTTTTGCTCACCCTATCCTTCTCACCCCATACCTTGGCCTTAGGCAACCACTAATCTACTTTCTGTCCCTATTAACTTTGTGTATTCTGCACATTTTATATAAATGGAATCATACAGTATATGGTCTTTTGTGTCTGACTTCTTTCACTTAGCATAACATTTCAAAGTTCATCTTTGTTGTTACGTGTATCAGTACTTCATTCCTTTTTATTGACAAATAATAATCCATTGTATGGATATATCATTTTGTTTGTCCATTTATCAGCTGATGAACATACAGGTTGTTTCCACTTCTTGGCTATTATGAATAATGCTGCTATGAACATTTGTCTACAAGTGTTTGTGTGGACATCCTGTAGGTTTTAATTTCTCTTGGGTATATACGTGGGAGTGGGACTGCTGGGTCATAATGATATGTTTAACTTTTTGAGGAACTGCCAGACTGTTTTCCAAAGAGGTTGCACAAATTTACATTCCCATCAGCAGTGTATGAGGGTTCCAGTTTCTCCATATCTTTGCCAACACCAGTTACTGTCTTTTTGATGAGAGGCATTCTAGTGGATGTGAAGTGGTAATTCATCATGGTTTTGATTTGCATTTCTTTGATGGCTAATGATATTGAGCATTTTTCATGTGCTTATTGCCCATTTGTATATCTTCTTTGGAGAAATGTCTACTCAAATCCTTTGCTCACTTTAAAATTTGATTGTCTTTCTGTTGTTTAGTTGTAAGTGTTCTTTATATATTCTGGATACATGTCCCTTATCAGATATGTGATTTGCAAATATTTTGTTCCATTCTGTGTGTGGTCTTTTTACTTTCTTGATGGTGTCCTTTGAAGCACAAAATTTTAAAATTTTGAAGAAATTCAAAATTCATCTATTTTTTCCTTTGTTGCTTGTGCTTTTGATGCTGTACCTGAGAAAACATTGCTTAACCCAAGGTCTAATGATCTTTTAAAATGTTAAATTTGATAATTTTACTTCTTTCTTTAAACATCTCCGAGAGGTACCTATAACATTTAGAATAGATCCTGGGTCTTCAGTGTCACCTGTGAGACTCTGCAAGATTTGGTCCATAGCCTCCTCTGACCTTATCTGTTTCTGGCATCTCCCTACTTTTTTTGTTTTTTTCCCACACTGAATGGCATGTGGAATCTTAGTTCCCCAGCCAGGGGTTGAACCCACACCCCCTGCACTGGAAGCGCGGAGTCTTAACCACTAGACCACCAGGGAAGCCCTGGCATCTCCTTACTTCTCATTGCACCTGACAATGGCTGCTGAGTCTGCCTCTCCCAAGTCACTCGTTTAACCTCAGGGCATTTGTGTTTGTCGTTCCTTATGCCTCAAAGCTCTTTCCCAGACGCCTGCATGACTTGTCCCTTTTTCATTCGGTCTTCTGCTCAAATGTTGCCTTGTCAATGAGGCCAGCCCTGACCACTCTTTCTAAAGGAGTAGCTGGCCTCAGTCACTTGCTATCTCCTTACCACATACTACACATCAGTACATTACAAAACAAGCAGATTAGATGTAAATGCTTTATTCTTTCAACTAAATTCCAGTACTATGAGGGCAGTGACTGACAGAATAAATAAAAACTATACATACAAAAAGAAAATCATATAAACACATTCTGAAACCACAAGAAGTTCTAGAATACAGAAATGCCATCCTCCTTCACTATTACACAGGAAACACTGCTCTATTCTTCATAGCACACACCTCTATCTGACCTTGTATGGCTGTATGGTTTATGCCTATAGCTCCAGTGCTTGGCCTGTGATTAGTGCTCAATACACAATAAATGTTACACTTAGAATCAAGACAATAATAGGTATTGAGCGTGCCCTTTGAAGGCCAAAGCTACAGGCCAGGGGGAGGTGGGGTGGGCAGGTGGACGGGGCTGGGGGACGGGAGAGATAAAGGGTAGGGATGTGAGGGGATGAGGAAAGGTAGAGAGCAGAGCAGCAGTGTGAGCTCAGGCACCTGTCCTCCAGAAGCTTCCCATCTCATTCTACTTGTTGGCTCCTATATGGCTTTCCAACAAAGTTTACTATATTATAGATAATCCTGTGTAGGATATGCCTCCTGTTGCGTGCATGGGAACTTTAGTTAGTGGGAGGCAAAGTCCCATTTTTATTGCTAGGGGCTAAATCTGAAGGACTCTACAGTGAGCAGCACTAACAGGTTAGAACAATTTAGATATGTGCTGTCCAATATGGTAGCCATTAGCCATATATGGCTATTGAGTACTTGAAATGTGATAGTCTGAATCTGAGATGTGCTTTAAGTGTAAAATACACATCAGATTTTGAAGACTTAGTACATAAAAAGAATGTAAAATATATTAATTTTAAAATATTCATTACATATTGAAATGACAGTATTTAAATATACTGGGTTAAATAAAATATATTATTAAAATTAATTTCACTTGGTTTTTTTTTAATGTGGCTACTAGAAAAATTTAAATTACACATGTGGCTCACATATGTGGTTTATATTATATTTTTATTGGATTATCCTATGTTTTCCTTAAAGCCCATAGGAATAATGTCTGGTAACCACAGTGCTTTCAATAAATACTGGCTGAATGCATTAAGGTGGGCTGCCTGAGAAGGGTCTTTAGACTAGAACTGGCAAACTCCATTTTCTCCAAGCAAAATGTTTGTACATTTAGGCAAGAACCTGAGTATGTGGACAGGCCTTAGGAGTGGGGAAAGCGATGGAAACGAGTGAGGTTGTTGATTTGCTTGAGATTGCTGTTGATTCTCCAGCTATATTTACACCCTGCTTCAACGAATAAATACCACTTCAGCTGGGCCGGCTTAAATGTTTATTTAGAGCACCATTTCCAAAACATAAGCACTTATTTTTTGGTCTGTTTTAGGGAGGCAGATCCATATGATTCCTCAAATACTACTGCTCACACAACTTGGAACTTTGGAATTGGACCAATTCATTGGCTTCTGAGTTGTTACCTCCCATTTAGAAGTTGCTTCCCAAATATATTTTGTTTCAATTTGGGAAGTAAGGACATCAAAGGAATTAAAGGGCTGATAAACTGTATAATAGGCTTGTGCTCTTTAAAATGGTTCTTCAAAAAATTGCCTTGATCTCTTTGATTTTCTGCAAGTGACTCCCTCCTTTTCCCCACAAAATGGTGCTTTGGTATAGAATCATTAGCAATCTTGGGAATTCCCTGGCAGTCCAGTGGTAAGGACTCTGCGTTTCCACTGCCAGGGGCCCAGGTTCGATCCCTGGTCAGTAAACAAGCCGTGTGGTGCAACCGCCCCCCCAAAAAAATCAGCAGCCATCTTGACAATCCGGGCTGTTTAAGTGATTTAAAAGCCAATTGTAAGCAATTCTAGTACTCAGTTCCTGGGATAGTTGAAAAAATTTTTATTTCGGGTAGGTAACTTTAAAAAAAATAAAAAGAAAAGAATATACAACAACTTGCACTGGAGTATGTTAAAGATTTTGATTTCCAAATGTATAATACCTTTTAAGAGAAAACACTGATTTCGTAAACAGTGTCCATAAAAATATGCATTATGAAATGTTCTCATTCCCATATGACCCAGATATGCATGGTCTACCTCAATTCTCTTCTATGAGGTGTTGGAGAGGCATAGTTCATAGTGCACTGAGCTGCACTGTGGCTTGTCAGTCAGCGCTCGTGAAGACAGAATAAACAACACCTTGTCCAGACAGTAGGATTAACATGGAGCATGGCCAATGGTCCTTCCCAGTCATAATATTTAGTTCTTCCAGGTTAAAAAAATATCATTGTTCAAAAACTAAGAATAAACTAATTAAGATAAACCACAGAAATGATTTCTGTAGTCTGGAGAAAAATTAGGAAAGAAGGTAATGTTCTTCAGTGATACTATGATGGTTTAAAAGTAAAGGTATTTAAAGCTCTTACACCGAGAAAAGAAGTCTTGGAAAACAGAGAACTGAAGACAAATGAAAGATTCTGCAGTTTGGAGGACGTTTTACTTTGCTGTAAGTGAACACTGTGTACCTAACAGGCGCAGTGAGAAGTGATGTCCTTTTTTTTAAAATTAATTAATTAATTATTTTTTGGCTGCATTGGGTCTTCGTTGCTGCGCACGGGCTTTCTGTAGTTGCGGCGAGTAGGCTTCTCATTGTGGTGGCTTCTCTTGTTCTGAAGCACGGGCTCTAGGCACATAGGCTCAGTAGTTGTGGCTCTCGGGCTCTAGAGCGCAGGCTCAGCAGTTGTGGCGCACAGGCTTAGTTGCTCTGCAGCACGTGGGATCTTCCCGGAACAGGGATTGAACCCATGTCCCCTGCAATGGCAGGAGGATTCTTAACCACTGGGCCATCAGGGAAGTCCCAAGAAGTAATGTTCTTGACAAGTCTTTTAGATTTTAAATCTCAGACACAGTGTATGTAGAAAATCCTACAATTTCTAGTGTTTCCACCTTTTAAAATTCAACAACAAAAGAAAGAAGAAGCTTAAGCTAGGATTTCCAAGAGTCAAGAACACCCTTTCAGGCCGTGGAAAGTCCTATCCTGGGTCTGTGGTGGCTGCTAGCATAGATAAGGCACAGTCAGGATGAAATCCTTTATTCAGAACATGCATTTCTAGTGTTCCGTTTATTACCTTATCTAACTCATCACACTTCCTCATTAAGAGGATCATCTCAGCAACGAATATATAAAAGGACACAATATTTTAGTGATGTAAGGCCTATGTTACTGATCACCACTCCTGGAAGACAAGAGTATCTTACCTGCAGCAAAGGCATCAGCTGCAAACCCAGTGCTTGCTCATAGAGCAAGTTCAGTTCTGCACAACTGGAGAAGGAGAGTTTGGAGGTGTAGAGGTAATAGTGCACATGCCTGAATGTGGAACCATCTCTGTCAATGAACAGCCTCTGGCTTTCCGAAGAGGTCAACGCTGAAGCCTCCTTCCATAACAGGGAGTCTGGGAACTGCGCGAGTTTGCTTCTGGGAACTGAGAAATGCCAGCCCCCGACATTGAAATGAAACAAATCCTCTGCTGACTCATGAGGCATACCAGCCTCCTCCTAAAGGGAAAATGAAAAGAGATCTATGCAATAAAAGGAAATAAAAAGCATCCATATTGGAAAGGAAGAAGTAAAATTATTTCTATTTGTAGATGATGTGATCTTGCATAAAGAAAATCCTGAGGAATGCAGGATTATTTATTATCTAATTATTTATTTATTATCTAATAATAATAAATTATTAGAAATGAGTTCAAGAAGGTTGAAGGGTACAGATCAATATAAAAAATCAACTGTATTTTCATACACTAGCAATGAACAACACAAAAATGAAATTAAGAAAACAATTCCATTCACAACAGTATCAAAAAGAATAAAGTAATTAAGAATAAATTTAACAAAAGAAGTGCAATGCTTGTACTCTGAAAACGTCAAAACATAGTTGAAAGAAAATTTAAAACACCTAAATAAATGGAAAAACATCCCATGTTCACGGATCAGAAGACAATACTGTTATGGTAGCAATACTCTTCAAATTGATCTATTGTACAATTGAACACAATCCCTATGAAAATTCCAACTGCTTTTTTTTCTTTTGCAAAAATTGACACGCTGATGTTAAAATTCATATGGAAATACAAGGGACACAGAATAATCAAAACAATCTTGAAAAAGGAGAATGAAATTTGAGGATTCACACTTCACACTTTCAAAACATACTACAAAAACAAACAAAAAAAACAAAACAAAAACATACTACAGTAATCAAGATGGTGTGCTACTGCACAAGGACAGACATTTGAATAACTGAAACGGAATTAAGAGTCCAGAAATAAACCATTGCATTTATGGTTAATTAATTTTGACAAGAGAGACAAGAAAAGACAATGGGTAAAGAAGAGCCTTTTCAAAAAATGGTGCTGGGACAACTGGACATCCACATGCAAAAAAAAAAAAAAAAAAAAGTTGGATTCCTACCCCACACCATACAAAAAATTAACACCAAATGGATAATAAACCTAAAAATAAGAGGTAAAGATATAAAACCCTTAGAAGAAAACAAAATCTTCATGACCTTGGATTATGCAATGCCTTCTTAGATAAGATACAAAAAGCAAAAGTGAAATAAATAAATAAACAAACCAATAAATAAATAAAACTTCATCAAAAGTAAAAACATTTGTGCTTCAAAAGACATCATCAAGAAAGTAAAAAGACAACCCATATAATGGAACAAATCATCTATCTGATAAAGAATCTGTACTTAGACTATGTAAAAAGAACATTTACTACTCAATAATAGAAAGACAAATAACCAAATTTAAAAGTGGGTTAAGAATCTAAATAGACATTTCTTCAAAGAAGATTCACAAATGGCCAATAGCACATGAAAACATACTTAGCCTCATTAGTCATTAGGGAAATGCAAAGCAAAACTCACAATGAGATACCATTTAACACCCACTAGGATGACCTGAATCAAAATAATAGGTAATGGGCTTCCCCGGTGACGCAGTGGTTGAGAGTCCGCCTGCCGATGCAGGGGACATGGGTTCATGCCCCGGTCCGGGAAGATCCCACATGCCGCGGAGCGGCTAGGCCTGTGAGCCATGGCCGCTGAGCCTGCGCGTCCGGAGCCTGTGCTCCACAACGGGAGAGGCCACAACAGTGAGAGGCCCGCGTAGCGCAAAAAAAAAAAAAAAAAAAAAAAAGATAATAACAAGCGTTGACAAAGACTGGAGAAATTAGAAATCTCATACACTGCTGATGGGAGTGTAAAATGGTGCAGCTGCTCTGCAAAACAGTTCAGTGGTTCCTCAAAACATTAAACACAGAGTTCTTACATGGTTCGCAATTCCATTTCCAGATATAAGCGCAAGAGGAATGAAAACCTATAACCAAACAAAATTTGCAGGCAAATTTGCAAGCAAAATCTGCAGGCATTCATAGAAGAATTATTTATAATAGCCCAAAAGTAGAAACAACCAAAATGTCCATCAGCTGATGAACTAGTAAACAAACTGTAATGTATTCATACAATGCAATGCTATTTGTCAATAAAAAGGAATGAAGTACTGATACACATTAGAACATAGACGAAACCTTAAAACATTATGCAAAGTGAAAGAAGCCAGATGCTAAAGACCACATATTATTCCATCTATATGTAATGTGCAGAATAGGCAAATTTAGAGAGAGAGAGAATAGATTAGTGGTTGCCTAGGGCTGGGGAGGTTGGAGGGGAAATGGAAAATGACTAGTAATACGTATGGAATTTCTCTTTGGGATGATGGAAATGTTCTAAAATTGATTGTGGTGATGGCTGTACAGCTCTGTGACCATACTAAAAACCACTGAATAGTACACTTTAAAACAGTAAATTGAAAGGTATGTGAATTATATCTTAATAAAGCTCTTTTTGAAAGAGTTATGATGAGGTGCTCCCCTCCCCACTGAATATGTCAGGGCTCTCTTGGAATCATACCTGCAGAGACATTACATTATTAAGGCCATGGCAGGATGGCTGAATGCTGTGGGTTCCTTTTTATATATACAAAAGCAGCAAAGATCATTAACCTTCCTCAGTTCATTGTTAAAAGTTGAAGGTTATCTATTCATAAACAAATTGTCCATTTTGCTTCAAGATGACCTAACTTATCAACACTACAAAAAAGCAGAAAGATATCAAACACACAATCTGTATCAGACTTTAAAAAAAAAAAACACTCAAGTAAAGCAGAAACTAACACACCATTGTAAAGCAATTATACTCCAATAAAGATGTAAAAAAAAAAACAAAACCATATTCTGGTCACTAGAGATGATCATGTGGCCTATTGTTATAATAAATTATATTAATAGAAAAAAACACTCAAGGAGCACTACTCTTATAAAAAATTTAGAGTCGTAAATAGTATGTAACATTTTACCTAAAAAAGAACCACAAAACAATACTGAATTTGTGAAAATAAAGGGAAGCCTCACTAAAATGGAGTCAGGAGGCCAGAAGAGGGAGCTCTCACACACATGCCACTCAAGGTCAATAAAAGATCCAACGGAAGAGACATAACTCAAAGCTCCAGCAGGAGGTGATACTACCTTACTATTGGCCAGCAGGAGGAAGAAAGATTTTTCTCCTTGCCTGGCACAACTCAGCCAATGAAAAGTCACTATACTTCAAACTCCCAGTTTCCTCCAATGGATTTTTTTGTTTATAACAGCCCCTCCCAACTTCCCCTTCTCCCTATAAAAGAGTTTCCTCTTTTGCTTTACCCGACTTGCATGTGGTTCACCCTGGTTGCATGTCCTGAGTTGCAGTTCTTTACTGCTCCCAAATAAACCTGTTTTGCTGGTAAAAAAAAAACTGATGGTTTTAGGTTAACAAATTCTAGGTAAACATTATGCATGCTGAAGTGATTGGGGTGCAATGTACCAATATTTGTAACTTATTTTAAAATTTATCAAAAGCTAAGATGAATTGATAGAAGGATGGATAGAGGATATGTAATTAAATAATTACAGCAAAATATTCATTGTAGAATCTAGGTGGTGGGTATATAGTTTCACCGTAAAATTCTTTCAAACTTTCTGAATGTTTCAAAATTTGTATTAAAATGTTGGTGGGGGGAAAGAATGTTAAAATAAGAGGTGGTTTCTCAAGGCAGGAAAAGCCCACTTCTCCAACAGAAATCTGCATCTCCTATTTTGACAGCTGAGTTAGGAAAATAAATGCATGCAATAAAGAAGGGGGTGGGGTTCTCTTCTAACAAGCCTTGTTGATATATTCAGATATAAAGAAAAACAATTATACATGGCCCGTTTGAGGCTAGAAGAATTAAAAGGGACATGAAGAGAAAGATTACAAACTGTAATGGTGTCACGACTCACAGCAGCAGAGCTGGAAAAGCCAATCTAGTGAGTTAATCTAAACTTTTAAGTCCTGGCCTTTCTAAACATAGGTAAGGCTGAACATGACAAGCTGAGGGTAACTAAGGACCCCACCTAGACCAGAAAGCATAAATATGCAAGGACTCTTGATTTTGCTTTCTATTCTCCTTAAAGGTGACAGGCTGCTTGAGAACTCAGTGAAAGTGTCCCAAGTGTGCATATTTTGGGTGCCAAATAAAACCTGCTCCTTGAAGGTGAGCCACAGTTCTGGTCTCAGTTCCTCTTTAAAGATAGGGTATGGCAAGAGGTCTTGCCACAGAGTTTGCCTCCTTCTTACAGGTACATGGCCCATCCACAGGTGGGCTCTCAAGAGAAGCCTGCTGGAGGGAGGGTTGGGGTTAAGGATGTGGTTATGCTTTCCAGAGTTTTCTTCCCAAAGACTGCTCAGGAGCTGGTTAGCGCAGAACTACCCCGGCCTGGGAAGAGCCCTCAGTCACAGGCTGGGGGCCTGTAGTACTTGAAGGACAAAAGGCTTCTTGCCAGATTGACTGCAGGAAATGGGGTAGCCCCAGCATAGTCATCTGACCCCATCCCAAAGGGTATCTCTCTTTTCCACACTGAGCCCTCTCTCCCAGAGGAGCTCCTTCCAAATCAGTTTCTAGAACTAGAACTGCCTCATGCTCTAAAAACAGGACCTCGGGCTTCCCTGGTGGTGCAGTGGTTAAGAATTCGCCTGCCGATGCAGGGGACACGGGTTCGAGTCCTGGTCTGGGAAGATCCCACATGCCGCGGAGCAACTAGGCCTGTGAGCCACAACTACTGAGCCTGCGCGTCTGGAGCCTGTGCTCCGCAACAAGAGAGGCCGCGATAGTGAGAGGCCCGCGCACTGCGATGAAGAGTGGCCCCCGCTTGCCGCAACTAGAGAAAGCCCTCGCATAGAAACGAACACCCAACACAGCCAAAAATAAATAAAATTAAAAAAAAAAAAAAAAAAGACAGGACCTCAACTCCTCAGAGACAACGTTTTATATCTGGAGCTTCCCATCATGCCTCAGAGAGCTGCCCTCCAACCCAATCCTTCAGATCCCCCCACACCCACCACGGTCACCCTCCCGCCCACCGCCTTGCCTCAGAGACAACATTCCCAAGAACTAGAGATATGGAGACCACCGCGTCAGAAGAACACTCCCACCCTTCAGACCTGGCGTCCCCCACACCCTCAGAGCTATATAACACTTCAACTCTCTTCTGACTCCTCAGAACTAGCCCCCAAACCCTTCAAAGCTGGGGCTATATCCACCCCGTGTCCCAGAGTCAGGTTCCTAACCCCACAGCCCTAATCCTCCGCCACATCGCACCCATTCGCAGTTTTAGCGGTTTTGGGGCTCCCGCCAGGGCGGGCTCCATACCATGGTCTACGGTCCTGAGGCGGGTGGGCAGGAGCGTGACCCGGGCAATAACGGCCCCCGGAAGCGCGGCGGCGCGCGGGGCAGGGCGGGGCCTGGAGGCGTGGGGCGGGGCTTGGCGCGCGCCGGGCGGCCTCGCGGGCGGTGACAGGTGAGCGGCGGAGTGGGGCAGGTGGGCGGGAATGGCGGAGCAGTGGGAGCTGGACGAGGAGGGCATCCGCCGCCTGGGGGCGCTGACCCTGGAGCAATCCGGTAGGGCCAGGCCGGGAGGGCCTGGATCGGGAGCTTGGGGTTAGAGGCTGAGGGGAGAAAACAGGGGGAGGCAGAGGAATATGAGGTAGATGGTGGGGAACGGCGGTGGAGGAGCGGTCTCTGAGGCGGAGGAGGGCTTACTGAAGCGGAAGGGTTACAGTGAAGTAGAGGTGAAGGAACTGAAGTAACTGCGGAGTCTGGGGCGGAGGGCGAGAAATTGAGGGAGAGAAGCCGAGTCTAAAATGGAGAAGGAGAAACAAGGTTACGCGGACCCTGAGGCCAGGAACACAGAACTGGACAGTCTGAACTAGTGGAAGGAAAATGAGCCCCAAGAGGGGTATTGGCGGGAGAAGGGAAGCGCGGTGAGAAGGGCTTTTGAGGTCGGGGTGCTATTGAGGAGCCACAAAGGGCGTTAATTTTGGCAGTTTCGGAAACTAACGACCCAGGAGGGCTTTTCCTGGTTGGGGTGAAATGGGAAAGGATGTTCCTTCATCAGCCCCTCTCTTCGTCCAGTCTTCACCTCGAGAACTTGGCGATTCATTTGATCCATCTGGATGCGTAGCCTCCTTTTGAGACTCAGAAAGGGGTCTGATGTAAAAGGAATAGTAGCTGATCTCTCGAGGCGTTTAGATCAGTGCCTTGACTTCGTCCTAGAGGTAAAACGGGCGGAATGACTGCTGACCCCACCTCTGACCTGGGGTCTGACTCACACAGCTTGCTTTCTAAGTTTTTAAGGAGTAGAAATGTTGGGAAAGTTATCAGCGTTCCTGATTCAACTTTTAGCCCTCCTAAATTCACTGCATCGTAATGGCAGACCCTGTGTTAAATGCTTTCCCTGCATTATTTAATCCCCATAACAAGACTGTGAAGCAGATGCTGTTACTGTTCCTATTTTACAGTTGAGGAAAATTGGGTTTAGACTCTTGCCCGAAGCCGCACAGCCGTAAGTAATGCAGCCAGAGTTTATTAACCCAGGACTCTGATTCCAGAGCCTGTGCTCTAACCGTGACAAAGTTACCTTTCTTCCTCTAGTACTTTTTATTTGTGGGATATGCAATAACTTGGTTTTATTTTATTTAAATTATTTGTTATTTAAAATTTATCAAAATTAATACATGCTGGTAACAGTCAAACACTACATGAGTGAGCAAAGAGGGTATTAATCGGTCCTTCTTCTGGAAATCCCCCACCCCACCCCAAAGATAATGGTTTGGTGTGCATATAGATAGATTGATGTAGATATTTCAGGTTTTTCTTTTCCAAACTATTAATACTTTGAGCTCCCCTAATTTACAAGTTATCTAAGAAAAGCTTCATTGGCTTGACATGCTGGTGTACCTTTCTTTTCTTTTTTCCTTTCCTTTTTTAAAAATTTATTCAATTTGATTTGGGGAGGGCACATACCCCTTCCATTTTCCAGCTAGAATAATATGTGGCAGGATTTTTTTTTTTTGCTTGTTAGCTTGTTTTTATTACATGTGAATAACAAAATTGTGTTCATTCTGACAATTCAAACGATACAAAACTATCTAAAGTAAAAGAATATTCTTCCCTCTCCTTTTCTGTTGCTTATACAAACATACATACATAGGTATCCTTTTTTATTTTTTTAAGGAATAGAGCATATATACTATTTGGCAAGTTGCTTTTTTTACTTACCAATAAAACATGGATACTTTTCTTTCCTCCCTTCCATCCTCCCTTCCTTCCTTCTTTCTTTCTTTCTATCCTTCCGCCACGTGGCTTGCACATCTTCATTCCCCAACGAGGGATTGAACCCAGGCCCTGGGCAGTGAGAGAGCAGAGTCCTAACCCCTGGACGGCCAGGGAATTCCCAAAACATGGATACTTTTCAGTTAAATGAATGTGCTGGTATATGCATTCTAAAATTCTTCTATATAAAATCACAGTGGTCACCTTGGGGGAGGGAGGCTTTTACTTTCATTCTGTACTTTTCTGTACTGTTAGAATTTTCTGGCTGTGTAATAAGCATTACTTTCTTTTTAATATCCAAAGGGATAATCTTGGTGGTACAATTATAGACCTTTTCTGTATGTTTGTTTTCTTTGTTATATTTCTCTGTACTAAAAATTTCTAATAAATAATTATCCTTTGTCATGCAGAAAATTTTCATCTTAAGGTAGTCAAGTTTATTTTTCCTTATGATGTGTGATTTTTGTGTCTTATTTATGAAGTTTTCCCCTACACTGATGTAATAGGGTCCTGCATTTTTTTTCTAAAAATTCTGCAGCTTTGCTTTTCACATTATGTCTAATTTTCCAGGGGCTTCCCTGGTGGCTCAGTGGTTAAGAATCTGCCTGCTCATGCAGGGGACACGGGCCCGAGCCCTGGTAGGGGAAGATCCCACATGCCGCGGAGCAGCTAAGCCTGTGCGCCACAACTACTGAAGCCCACACACCTAGAGCCCGTGCTCCACAACAAGAGAAGCCACCACAATGAGAAGCCCGCGCACCGCAATGAAGGGTAGCCCCCACTCCCCGCAACTAGAGAAAGCCTGAGCGCAGCAATGAAGACCCAACGAAGCCAAAAAAAAAAAATAATTAATTAATTAATTAACTATGATCTGTTTCGTTTGATATCTGGAAACAATGGATTCCAAATTTTAAAAAAATCTAATCTATTTGGAGTTTATTTTTATATATGATATGTGATATAATATAATTGTATTTTTCTATGCTAATAGCCAGTTTTCCCAGAACCTATTTTGTAGTGTTATCTCTGCTATATTCCAAGTCACTTTATAAATGTGGGTCTGTTTCTGGGTTTTCTGTTCTGTTCCATTGTTCACTTTATCTACTCCTGCACCAATATCAGACTTTTGTAATTACCATGGCTTAACAGTAAATCTTTTTAATTAATTAATTAATTAACTTATTTTTGGCTGCGTTGGGTCTTCGTTGCTGCACGTGGGCTTTCTCTAGTTATGGCAAGCGGGGGCTACTCTTCATTGAGGTGACTTCTCTTGCTGCAGAGCAGGGGCTCCAGAGCACAGGCTCAGTAGCTCCGCGGCATGTGGGATCTTCCCCCACCAGGGCTCGATTCCCGTGGACCCTGCATTGCCAGGCAGATTCTTAACCACTGCACCACCAGGGAAGTCCCTGGAACTCTTTTTTTAAAATCACATATAAAACCTAAAAATACTTAACAGCAATTTCTTAATATTATCAAATATCCAATTAGTTTTCTAATTTCCCCACTGTCCTATACATTTTTTCTTTTTTTTTTTAATTTTTGGAATCAGGATCTGTGTAAGGTCTATTGCAATTGGTTGATATTTACCTTAAATCTTATTTGATCTACAGGTTCTTCCCATTATTTTTCTTGTATTTTCTATTGTTTTTGAAGAAACTAGTCATGTCCTGAATAATTTCTTACAATCTGGATTTTGCTCACTACATTCCTAAGATGTTTAACATTTACCTCTGTTCCTTGTATTTCCTATGAATTGGTAGTTAGATAAGGCTTGATCACATTCAGGTTTGATTTTTTTTTTTAATTTATTTTTGGCTGTGTTGGGTCTTCGTTGCTGTGCACAGGCTTTCTCTAGTTGTGGTGAGGGGAGCCTACTCTTCATTGAGGTGTGCGGGCTTCTCACTGCAGTGGCTTCTCTTGTTGCAGAGCATGGGCTCTGGACACATGGGCTTCAGTAGTTGCAGCACGCGGGCTCAGTTAGTTGTGGCTCGTGGGCTCTAGAGCACAGGCTCAGTAGTTGTGGTGAAAGGGCTTAGTTGCTCCTCGGCATGTGGGATCTTCCAGGACCAGGGATCGAACCCATGTCCCCTGCACTGGCGGGCGGATTCTTAACCACTGCGCAACCCGGGAAGTCCCTGTTTTTTTGGGTTTTTTTGCAAGACCACTTCATAAGTGATGGTGTATACTTCCATCAGGAAGTATATAACATCTGGTGTTCTTTTTGTGATATTCTCAGTCATTGAATATGATTGCCTAGGATCCATTAATTCATTCGGGATTGCAAAATGATAATTTTAAAATTCATTAATATTTGTTAGTTGTAATACTTATATAAAAAGATATTTCCTCACGCCAACTATTTGGTTATCCTGAGGCACAGTTTGTATAGGAAAGAAAGGATAAAAGAGTTCCCATATACTCTTCCCCCCATCACACCTCCCCCATATCCCCTCTCAGTTTTCCTATTATTAATAACTTGCATTCATGTGGTACATTTGTTATGGCTGTTGAACCAATAATAATACGTTATTATTAACTAAAGTCGATAGTTTACATTAGGGTTCACTCTTTGTGTTGTACAGTTTTGGGGTTTTTGACAAATGTATAGTCATGTGTCCACCATTACAGTATCAACAGAACAGTTTCACTGCCCTAAAAATCCCCAGTGCTCCACCTATTCTTCCATCCCTCACCACTGAACCCCTGGAAACCACTGACCTTTTTCCTGTTGCCTTTTTCAGAATGTCATATAGTTGTAATCATACAGTATGTAACCTCTGGCAACCACTGATTCTTTAAAAAATTTTTTTTAATCTTTTAATTGAGGTATAATTGACATATAACATTAACTTAGTTTCAGGCATACAGTATAATGGTTTGATGTTTGTATACATTGCAAAATGATCACTGCAGGGGCTTCCCTGGTGGTGCAGTGGTTGAGGGTCCGCCTGCCGATGCAGGGGACACGGGTTCGTGCCCCGGTCTGGGAGGATCCCACATGCCGCGGAGCGGTTGGGCCCGTGAGCCATGGCCGCTGATCCTGCGCGTCCGGAGCCTGTGCTCCGCAACGGGAGAGGCCACAACAGTGAGAGGCCCGCGTACCGCAAAAAAAAAAAAAAAAAAAAAATCTATTGTTAATCTTGCATTTATTTTTATTTTTTTTAATTTTTGGCTGCGTCGGGTCTTAGTTGCAGCACACAGGATCTTTCCTTGTGGTGCACAGGCTTCTCTCTAGTTGCAATGCACAGACTGCAGAGCGTTTGGCCCCTTAGTTTGCGGCACACAGGCTCTCTAGTTGAGGCACACGTGCTCAGTGGCGAGGGCTTAGTTGCCCCGTGGCACGTGGGATCCTAGTTCCCTGACCAGGTATCAAACCCACGTCCCCTGAATTAGAAGATGGACTCTTAATCACTGGACCACCAGGGAATTCCCCAGGTAATTTTGCATTTAAACAGATCTTTTACCCGTGTATGATTTTGTAGTAACATCAGGCATCCGTCATTTGAAAAATATTAACTCACTGAGTTATGTCTGTCTTCCAAATACTGGCAAATTTCATTTTGTTACATTAAAAAATCATGTTTGTTAGTATCATCACAAATCTCATCAGAGATATCTTTAGGTTTTGGAATCTATCAAGTTTATGGTGGCAAATACAAGTTTATCAAAATTCTAATTTCAGCTTGGAAGCTCATATGCTATAATTGACAACAGTTGCTGTCACTTGTTTTCCTGAAGTGACAGCCTCACTTTCTTTATTTTCAAGAAAATGTCTGCCAACTATTCAAGTCTGAATAACCATAGTGTGTCAGATTTTTCAGGTAAAAATGGTGTTCAAAAAAAAAAGGGGGGGGTGTTAGTTAAGCTGGCATCTCAAAATCCACACAAGTGTTTTCCCTCAAGGCACCCACCATACTTCAGTATTAAGCAGAAGTACTTCATGCGTACTTCCTGTTTGGTCACACAATATAAAAAAGACATACTCAAGCGTCAAGATTTACTAAAATTAACCATTTTTATTGCTTTTTCAAGGGCATTCTTAAGAGAAAGTGGCTTTTTTTTTTAACTGCAAGCATACAATGGTGACGAATACAATGACTAAGAATGAAGTTTGATGCCACTGCCTTGACTCATCCTAAGGCCTCAGTAGTTTTTGCTTTTACACCATACATGCAAATGTCAACACAGCAAAAAGAGCTATTAATGTTCTAATATTATTATGAAAATAATTTTTAAAAATAGTTTTGATTTTGTGGACCCCTGTACATGTCTCAGGGACCTCCAGGGGTCTAGGGACCATGTTTTGAGAACTGTTACATTTTGTTATGACATCTTTTAGCTTTTGAAATTTGTTTTGAAATACTAAGTTAAAATTTTCATTTGTTTTGTGAATGTATCTTTTTGGAGTGCTTTCATTCTTTAAGGATGCTATTCTGCTCTTTTTTCTTTTTTGTTTTAATAACCTCATATAAAATATGACTGTAAACCTTTTCTGTGTCTCTTTGTTAAAGTGCATTACGTTTTCTATACTTTTAGATGGGAAGAGTGGGCCAGAATAGCTTTCCTAGTTTCAAGGTTTTGGAGCTCCCTCTTCTGTTGTGTTCACAAAGTACTAAAAATAGGGCTTTAAGCTTGCGGAGAACTGCTATCTCTGCCTCCCTCCCTGACTTGTATCTGGACCTTCTCTTTCTTTTGAACCTATTGTCTCTCTCCCCTTCAATGTGGATTCTACTCCCACTGATTTCTCTCAGGGATGAGTCTTGCCTTGAAAGGGATCTTCAGTTTCATACTTTTTATAGTTTATAGGTCCTAGACTGCTCCAGACTGCTCCAGCACCTTAAGAGCTTATTTCAATGCAATCCCCTGGCAGTCATCTGCAAATGGGATTCTGCAGAAACTCCTTCCAGTTTTGGTTGCTGTTCTCATTTTGGCCCACCACACTTGCCAGTGAGCTCCTCTTGGCAGTTTTGAGATTCTCCTCTTTTCAGTGCTGTTAGAAGTCTAGTTGACATATATGTATGCATGTACATATGTATGTGTGTATATATATATATATAATATATATATATATACACATATACCCACATACCTACATACACACACACATATATATTCTTTAAAACACAATCACACACCCAGACACAGAGTCATACTTTTCCCTCACTTAATGTCTTGGAGATCTTTCCATATGAGCATCTACAAATCTACCTCATTCTTTTTAATGACTGCATAACAATAATTAACATGTATATAGCACCATGTGTCAGGCACTGTTCTAAGTTTTGTATACACACACATATATATGTATATATCTTTATATACACACATATATATATATATTCATTTAATCCCTACAACATCTTGTGAGGTAAGTACTATTATCTCCATTTTACAGATAAGGAAACCGATGCACAGAGAAGTTAAGTGACTTGTACAAGGTCACAGATCTAGTACATTGTCCATTGTATCAATGAACTGCTGCTTAGGCCATCTAGTTCTACTCTTCTCCTGATGGGCTCTTTGACAGTTTTGTTTTTCTCCTTTTCCTCCCTCCCTCCCTCCCTTCCTTCCTCCTAAAACTTTCCTGTGATTGACATCCTTCTGGTCTACATTATATATCCTGGCAAAATGTTGTGAGTATTATCTATAGGGCTAAATCCTCGCAGTGGGATTGCTGAATTTGTTTGTTTTGAGAACTTTTGGAGACTTTTACTACATCCTTCAGGGTAATTAGAGAACTCAAGTGTTCTGTAAAACCAAGGCTTGGCGTCACTGCGTAAGACCATATTGATTCTTTTTTTGCGCGGGCCTCTCACTGTTGTGGCCTCTCCCGTTGCGGAGCACAGGCTCCGGATGCACAGGCTCAGCGGCCATGGCTCACGGGCCTAGCCACTCCATGGCATGTGGGATCTTCCCGGACCGGGGTACGAACCCATGTCCCCTGCATCGTCAGGCGGACTCTCAACCACTGTGCCACCGGGAAGCCCCATATTGATGATTTTAAAAGGGTGATCTGATCTTCTTATGAGCCTTGAATGTAGGATCTTTCACAGATGAGATACGGGAGGAAGGAAGGCCTGTTTTCAGTGACTCTGCTCTTTATCCAAGCCGAGATCATAATATATCTACTGATGATCTCTTTTCAGAACTGGTGGAGTCTCTTTCATTGCAGGGATCTTACGCTGGAAAAATCCATTCCATTGGTGATGCCTTCAGAAAT
This sequence comes from Delphinapterus leucas, assembly GCF_059928025.1. Taxonomy (NCBI): domain Eukaryota; kingdom Metazoa; phylum Chordata; class Mammalia; order Artiodactyla; family Monodontidae; genus Delphinapterus; species Delphinapterus leucas. The sequence continues at coordinate 41,948,728 of NC_143148.1, forward strand.
TTTAAAAGTCTCCGATCCTTAGATTTATCAAGAAATTTGATCACTAGCCTGAAGGTAAGTTCTATATTCTATGACCAGTCAGTTTATTTTTTTGATGAAATAAGAAATAAAAGGTAGATAATATCAGCCTGGGGAATATAGCATCTTCCTTTTAAATGTTTCCAAACTAAATTTTATTATTCACTGTGAAATTCTTTTATGTTTGACTTTTTTTTATTATAAAATATTGGGGAAAAATTCCTTTTATACTGAGAGAAAACTATATTAAACTATCACTGCCTAGGGCCATAGTACAATTTTTAATGTATGTTAAAAAAATTATGAGGAGCACTGTTAAAAGTACAGATTCTTGGGAATTCCCTGGTGGTCCAGTAATTAGGACTCTGCTTTCACTGCTGAGGGCTCGGGTTCAATCCCTGGTCAGGGAACTAAGATTCTACAAGCCATGCAGCATGGCCAAAAATAAATAAATAAATATATAATAATAATAAAAGTACAGAGTCTTAGTCCCTATTCCGAGAGAGACTCTAAGTTAATAAATCTATGGTGGGTCCAGGGCATTCCCAGGGGATTCTGATGATGTTGGTGCATGGCCTAAGTTGCTACTGTGAGTTTTTTCTAGGAGGGGGAGGAAATGATGGTCTTAAAAACAAAAATTTCCATGCCAGGAGGTGGTGGTGCAGAGGGCAGTTTAGGAAAGTAGGTGGGAGCATGCTTAAGCAGAAAGTGTGAGGATTAGCAAACGCACAGAACGAGCTCTACAAATATAAATGCCCAAACACACAGAGATGGAAGTTTTATTTTCTTTGCATGGACCCCCAAATGGTATTTCTTCCACTGTTCCCTTTTTGCCCAGCTATGGGGCTGTCTTGATAAAGCCCTTCTGTGCAAGACTGAAGGTGAAAGACAGATTCTATCCAGGATTGGTTAATGATCTGGATTATTCCTCCAGTTTTGCATTTCTTAGGGGAAACTTGTTCAACAACACAAATTAGACCCAATCTCAAGGTCTAAAACTAAGGGCCCCAAAAGAAGAAATCCAAGCTAGATCAAATTTCCAACTAGGATTCCAAAAGCAGAAATTCCAAGTTGAACTTGGTCTTTAGACTCTTTGATAACAGCCCTTTGTATTTGGCCCACAAATTTCAGAAAGTATTAGTACAGAGTTATTTAGGTCTCCTCTTCTCATATGTATTTTTATCTGATTGCTCTTTTCAGACTAAAAAAAATTGAGTGAACATTGCTGTCATTTGCTTTTTTACTCTCTTTTGTTCCATTTCTGTAAATTGGCTGAAAACTGTTGTGAAGATTAATCAAATTAGCACGTGTAATCAAATATTACATATATAAGACTCCTGTAGTGTTTGGCATATAGGAAGTACTTAATAAATGTTAGTTTTACAAATTTTTTGCATCTATGATTTATCTGCATGTATTCATCTCTAGCAGTTCTGAATCATTTTGCTTAATTTTCCCAGGGGAGAAATGTTTTGTGTTTAGTTCTAGTGTAGCGTTGGGGAATACATGAATTTATGCCAACTGGGAAACATGAGAGGAGGATAAGAATTGTTTCCTTGACTTTTACAATGAGACATTAAAAGATTACTTGAGCTGGGACATCAGACACATTTAAAGACAGTCCTAATGGTGTACTGCCCTGAGAGTGAGGCCAAAAGCACTGATAAATATTCCCAACCATTGACCCTTTCACAATGTAGAAGTTAGTGGAGCTGAAAAAAGCCAGAAAGAAATGCATCCAACTGTAAACAGTGTTCTATTCAGAAATGTTTTGAATATATCTTTGAGTTTTCTAAACTTCCTGCAATTATAAAAAGGTTAATTTTAAATGAGAGGAGAATAAAAACATTATTTTATAAATACATGATGGAAAATAATTTTACCTTTCTGAAATAACTCTCAATGACAGAGTTCCTTTTATGGTAACCATTTTTACTACTAACAGTATGTGATTATACATATATGTACATGTTTTGAAATATTGTCCTGAAATTTAGTGTTGGACACAAGCACCTAACTAGCCAAATACATGAAAATTAAACAATTATTTTCGATAGTAAGTTTTAGCAAAGGAGAAAAATTGTGGCTTTTCTTCTCCAGTGTCCCAGTTCTGATTGTACTGTTGCTAGAGAAGTGGAGGGAGGGGGGTGGGGTTGCTAAGTCCACAGAAATAGAACAGAAGAAGGCAGAACATTTCTACCAAGGAGAACTGACTGATTGGAGGATGGGGAGCTTGTAGGGTGGCAGTAACTCTGAAGAGGAAAACAAGGACAAAAGGGGCTCTTGACTGGTCCAGGAGGGAAGACTTGGAGATTGCATTGTTTTGTTTTGCCATATAGTCCATTCACCCTAAAAGTGAGGTCTTGAGATATAAGAACATATACATACACACTTAATTTTTTTCCCTGCCATTCTCCCCAGAACCATCTTTCTTTTGCCTCCCTCCCTCCCTCTTTTAAATTGAGGTGCTCCTGGGGTCAGGAGAGTGGTTATAGCAAGGGTGAGAGAAGTGCAAAAGTGACTTGGCCTGGCTACCACTGAGAAGGATTGGATTGGGAGAGTGATGGGGGGCAACAGAAGTAGAGAACTGACCGCAGATATTTGGATGTCAGAGCTTATAAAGGAGGAAATGTATGATATCTATGAATTATTTAATGTATAGCACATCCAGTGTCCATGGGCTGCAGCATTCTTATTCTCAGGCAACTAAATGCGAATTTCAACCCTGCCTTTCTCATGGGTGTCTCAGGTAACTGTTTAAGGATGGAAAGTAGTAGTTGTATTTCCATCTTGATCTGTGAGATTCCTAGTGCTTCCCAATGTGCAGTTTCACAATGTAGTCTTTTCCTTGCAGGGCATCCAGTATTTATGTTCACTCCAAGACCTGAATTTATATTATAACAACATTCCTTCCTTAGTGGAGGTGTCCCGCCTACAGCCTTTACCCTTCCTCAAAGAACTAGATTTGAGACTCAATCCTGTTGTCAGGAAAGATACAGATTATAGGCTCTTTGCTGTGTACACGCTACAAACTCTGGAGAAACTGGGTGAGACCCTCCTCCCCTGTTCTTTGCCCCAGAATCTTACTTTAAACCAGCTGCCTCCTAACCTTTTGGATGTTGGCCCAGAGTATGCACTGGCAGGATATATTTGTTTATTAGTCAATATTTATGTAACTCTTTTGTTTTGGCAGGATGTATGACGAGTCCTTTTATTGTTTATTGAATGACAATCTATGATTTTATCAGTTACTTCCAGCTTTAGTTTTCTTCAGTTGATGGTTTCACCACCACTTCCTCCCCAACAAAAAGTTTCCAGGTTGAGATTTATTTTTCCAGGTGCCCCAACTTTGTAACTGAATTAGCAATAGAAAACGAATACAACAACTCTTTGGGGCTTAGTTGTCAAGGAACAATAAATATTCCTTCAAATGAGTTAGTCTGTATTTCTTTATAATTTTATTGTTGAGTATACATTTCTTATTGATATAAACTTCTATGTTACATGCCCCTGGGAAAGTTATTATAGAGGAACTAAGAAAAGTCTTTCAGAAATGGTGTAACTTTCAGCCTTAAGATTAGGCCATTTGGATTGTTTGCTGCCCAAGCTGTACTTTGCTGCAAAGGTAGTTACACTTATGTGGCAGTTGTTGCTATGGTGTCCCTGTAGTCTCCCTGAGTTACTAGTGCTCCAGTGACAACATAATAGCATTATTCTGTGACCCATCTCTAACAAAAGATGAGACTGATCTTTAGTTTTTACTCTGTGAATATGCTTTTCTGACCCATTACTGTTTACTCCAAAAAGAAACATGCTCAGACCATGGTTTTTGCCTCTAGATGACCGAGCCGTACGAGAAAGTGAGAGAAAGGCTGCCAAGCTGCATTTTAGTCAGTTGGGTAACAATGAAAATTTTCTTTTAGAGGTGGAAAAAAGGTAAGAAGATTTTTTACAAAAAATTTTTTTAGTTTGGTTCTGGACAGAGAATAGTGAATTCCTGCTTAACTTTCTTCATTTTGCAGCAGAAATCTCTACAAGTTGTAAGAATCCTCAGATCAGAAATGAAAGTATCTATGCAACATTTTGAGATTTATCTGGGGTGAGAATCTGGCCCTCAGTGGAACATTTCTGCTTTCTTGAACTATTGGGTCTTCTTTGGATATAATCGTTGTACATTCTCTAAAGTTGTTGTTCAAAGTTTATAGATAGGGATATTATGGTATTACTTATCATCCCCATAAGTGTATACCAACCCTTTCTTGGTAGAGTTATAAATCAGTACATGGTCTTTTCCCATTGAATTAGGAGGATTACATTACCATGCGCAGGGTCGTTAGAGATAAATTTGTTAAAGAATGATAAGGGAAGCATTTCTGTACAAAACCAAAAGTAAATGGACCTTTAAGCTCTAAAGTATCTGAATGGTAGATTTTTTTCTATTTCTTATTACCAAAATTCTATCAAAGTAAGGTACCATATTTTCTACCCCAAAACTCATGCTTTTGAAAAAAAGTTGCTTTATTATTTTTGAAAAATAGAAGTTTATTATAAACAATTTAAATAATACAGAAGTACAGGGAAAAAAAGTCAAAATCACCCCATATTTTGCTACCGAGTTAACTACTAGTAATGTTTGGTATGCATCCTTCCAGACATCTGTGTACCTATATACACATGTAGATATATCTATTAGTACTTTTTTCTGATGGTAAAAGTAATGTGGGTTTATTGTTGAGAATATGGAAAGTAGAGAAAAAAACAAGGAATAAGCCACTCATAATCCCACTACACAGAAATAAATACTAATTGTATTATGGTAAATATCCTCTTAGTCTTAGGTACATGTATGTGTGTGTGTGTGTGTGTGTGTGTGTGTGTGTGTGTTTTGTGTGTGCATGTTTATATATTATAACAATATATAACATTATATATTATATAATCAATATGTAAATATAAAATAATAAATATATTACATTTATTTTATAGCAATTTTCTTCCTATACATACCTTTTTTAATTTGATAAAATATGAAAATATCCACACAACATTAAATATTCTTCCCCAGAATGTTTTTTATTTGTTTACTTCTTTATTGTCTTTCCCCTCCACTAGACCATAAGCTCCATGAGAACAAAGACCTTGCTTGTCTTGTTTACTGCAGTATCCCTAGTGCCTAGAACAATGTCTGGCCCATATAAGGTGCTAAGGAGTAATTTGTTGAATGATGAATGAGTGAAGTCAGTGCCTGTCGGCCTGGGATCTTGCTCGTTTCCACTGACTTTGCCTGTCTCTGCTCTGATCCATTATATATTTTATAATGTAATCCTCAGAGAGCAGCCTTAGTTCCCTATTTTTTTAAGCTCCCTTTTTTTTAAAGTCAAGTTTATTTACTTAGGTTAATTTACATAGACTAAAATTCACCCTGCTGTAGAAAGAAATGGAATATGTCTTAAAAATTATTTGTATATGTACTTTGTAAATTAATTCCTATTTTATATGCATTGGGGTACCTTGTTTACTATAGAAATCCAAAGATGAGTTAATGTATAACTGAATAAACTTACTAGTGAGGCAAATAATTTTCATCACTATATTTCTGTTTAGTTACCTTATAGTGACTGCAAAAACAGAGGTAAAATGTTGCTCAAGTGCCTGGTGTTAGCATTAATACTTTATAAGCTCTCCAACCTTGGGTGAAGGTTTTTTTTTAAAGCCTTTCTGAGTCCCAGGTCCCCCAACCTATAAAATGGTGATAATAGATTAATAGGAGAGCTTTTATGATTAAATGAAATGGTGGGTGTAAAGTGCCTGGCTTATAGTCTAGGCTGTCTGTACTTACTGTATTTCCCAATCTGTACTTCCCAATCTTACTATACTACATCAACCAAGTGCAAACACCTGCCTTTCTTATCTCTTTTTCAAACTAATGGCTATAGTTGTCTCCATTATAATTCTTGGTAGAAGAACCTTCTTTTCTGTGTCCTAACTATGAGTTTTTTGATACAAAAGAAAATATTATTATTTTATAATATGAAATACTATTCCCTCAATCACCCAGACCTAAGTTTGTGTCAAGAAAACAGAGTAAGTTCTGAACTTTCTGGCTTTCATGCTTTAAAAGCTGAACTAGAGTGTCTTTCTCTCTCATTATTCCCAATAAAAATATGACTTTTTAAAAAATAGCTTTAACTGAAATATTTGTGAAAATAATATGTTCTAGAGCATTTGAAAAAAGAAATCTGATCACCCTGAAATAATGTTTTCTAAATAGCCTTTACTGGTGCTCTCAGAAGCTTCTTTTGAGTTTTAAATAAATTATTCGATGTGGTAGCTCTAGGGAGAAGACAGTGAAAAACTGTGTAGCAAATGAGAGCACTGCATCAAAAGTCAGCACTGATGTTGATGACAGGATTGAAACTGGTAAGTTTTCCCTTTCTGATCACAAAACGATTAAAACATTAGTTGTTTCTGTTTTCATGGCCAATCTTGAGTAGGATGAAGACAAAATAGTTGAGAAATAACCACATTTGAAGAAAGCACAAAATTTACTGGCTTGTATTTTTCCTCTTTTCTTTCACTGCCAGAAGGGCCCTATTTACTGAGTAGGCCTAAGCCAAAACCCATCAAAGTGCACAAGCTGTACTCAGTTCAATTTCACTTATATCACTTTATATCATTAGGCCATCCTGAAAATTGCATTACTGATCTCCACAGGATTCATTAACCAGAGACTCAGGACTCATCTGCATCAATGCAGCTCACACCATTAGCCTTCTGGGCTTCTCCACCTTGAACCTTTGCAGCTACAGAATCTCTTGTGTTTGTGCTATATTCTTGGGGATTGTTGCCCGTACACACTATTGGTAATCCAACGTGAATAAAGTGGTTATGCCACATTAATGGTCATGCCACAGGCTAGAAGAAAGCTTTCCACTGGAGAAATTGCATTCAGTGTGCCCTTATAGATTAATTTGATACTCATCAGATGACCTTTTAATTGAGAAAACTTTCTTTTGTATCAAGGCCTCTGTCCCTTTGAAGGGTCTATTGAATTATATACAAACTCTAAAAATTAATCCTTAAAATCTCAACAGTAACTAATAGACTGACTATGCAGTTTAGACATTAAGGGTTTTCAGTTTGTAACATACAATATTTTATTTCCTGACTTCTTATCTATCTATGTAGACATTAATTGACAAGTTATTTTCACAGTATTTCATGGTAAAATAAGCCATAGTGAGGTATGATTTTTATTTTCCTTTCTTGGAAGTCTCAGCACATGTAAGTCATGGACCATGGATTGCTCTACTTCATCTTAAATAGCATTTTTTATATTTCAAAATTGATGAAATTCTATTGTAATAATTTTGGAAAATACTGAAAAGCATGAAGAACAATATTTTAATCACTCAGAAGCCTGTCCCCTAAAGAGAATCCCAGTTAATTTGGTATGTAGCTTTCTTGGTTTTTTTCTAGGTACAAGCATTTATATATCCATTTCCAGAAAGACAAAGATACACTAAAGCATAATTTGACTGCCTTTATTTGTATGAGCTGAGTTAAACTTCATTTATATCATATTACATCATTAGCACACACAGAGTCACTCCATGAATTATAACGTTTTAAAGTGCACGGTCTTTACTGAGAACAAACTGCTTTACTAGACACAGGGCCTATTTCTAAAGGTTCTTGGAAGCTCCAGCTGTTGCTGGAATTTTTTTTAATGTAAAATTTATTTTGCCATGTTGAAACGTTAAAGAGCTTTGCTTTCCCCTGAAAATTATGTTTGTGCTAGATCCCTGGGGAGTGTTGCCTGTAAGCACTGTTGGTAATCCAACATGACTAAAGTGGTTATACCACGTTAATGGTTGTGCCACAGGCTAGGAGAAAACTTTCTGAAAAATATTTCCCACTAGCTCAATTGTTCAAAACAGTGCTTTCTACCAATCATTTAGGATGGCAGGGAAACTCACTGTCATGGATCCTCATCCTAGTCTCCTAACCACATAATCTTTGACTCTTTCAAAGTTCCCTCTCTCTTTCCCATACCCCTAAAATAAGCATACCTAGGCTATGCCTTCAGACTCTCTTCTTTCTCTACTCTTTGCCCTATTGATCTCATCTATTTCCACAGCTTGCTTTATTTCCTCCCTGTAGATGACTCTTAAATATGTTGGTCTAGCTTTGACAACTTGTACCAGTTTCTCTGCACCAGTCCCCCATTTCTGTTGACCAACTATTAATATACACTTGGAATCACCACTGAATAATTTTCCAGCCCCTCAAGCTAAACATGTTAGAAAACCAAATGAACCCCTTTCCTTCAGCCCTAAACAGCTCTTAGGGTTTCATTAGTGTTACCACCACTTTCCCATTGCTGAGGCTCAGAACCAGAGCGGGGATTGATGCTGCCCCTCCCCTAAAGTCCAGCTGAATGTTCATACCTTACCCTACACAATTAACAAGCCTTTTCCCTTTCCTAATAGTCTCTTAACAGGCATGCCTAATAGCTATCATTTACTGAGTATAGACTCTGGGCTAGGCCCTGTGTATTGTCTCATTTAATCCTCACAACAATCTTGAAGGTGGTTATAATTATCCTTGTTTTACACATGAGGAAACTGTGGTCCAAAGAGGTGAAATAACTTGCTCTAATTATACAGTAAGTGGTAGAGCTGGGATGCAAACTCTAGTCCATCTGTCATCAAAGTCCTCTTAAACATTACACCATGCTGCCTCCCAGTCTCTTCTTTCATTCTCTTAAAACTCAGCTGTGATTATTATACTTGCCTGCTCAAAAACTTGCATGACTCCCACTCACCTACTGAATTAAGAGTCCTTAATCTGACCCACAGGGCTTCTCTAAACAGTGGCTGCAGGTTATCTCTTCAACCTACCCTGAAACCTTATCTCCTGTTTCTCAACTACAGTATCCAATGCTTCAATCAAACCAAACCACTCCCTCCTTCTCACATCGTTCTTCCTTTTTCTCTCTTCTGCCCCTGAACTAATGCTGTCCCCTCTGCTTGGAATGCTTGAATCAAAATCCTGATCTTTCTTTATGACCCTACTCAAAGTCCATTCTTTTTAGTGAAATTTTTTGATTTCTCAACCAAAATTCTTTTCCTTTTTTTGTAGACTCACATAATTTATCTTCTAGAACATATATTCTGGAAATAGAAAATGTAGCCATTCCCTGAATCACTTGCAACATAATTAGGATAATGAGACAAACATGAAAGAGCTAAGTAACACAATTTCAGGCAGTGCATATGAAAACGTCAAATGAATGATACAGATTAGTATTCCTCGAACTCAGGGTTGTGGACTCCTAGTCCAGGGATATATCTTAGAGGTCCATAGGCAATGTGAGACCCTTTAATTTTTTGCTTTTGTTTGATGCAGTTATGAAAAATATTTAAAAGATGTAAAAGCAAAAATACTCTTTTGCAGTATTAGTCTGCTATTTAAAAAATAGAATATTTTTTAGAACAGCTTTAGATTTACAGCAAAACTGAACAGAAATACAGAGTTCCCATATGCCTCCTGCCTCCACACATGCAAGGCCTCCCCCACTACCAACATCAGGCATCAGAGTGGTGCTTTTGTTAGAACTGATGAATCTACAGTGACACATCATCACCCAAAGTCCTTAGTTTACTTTAGGGTTCATTCTTACTGTTGTACATTCTATGGATTTGGCAAATGTATAATAACATGTATCTGCCATTTTAGTGTCACACAGAATAGTTTCACTGCCCTATACTCTGTGCTTACCTAGCTATCCCTTTCTCCCCTTCTGACCCCTGGCAACCACTGATCTTTTTACCATCTCCATATATTTTTTAATAGATTTATTTATTTTTATTAATTTATTTTTGACTGCGTTGGGTCTTTGTTTCTGCTCACAGGCTTTCTCTAGTTGCAGCAAGTGGGGGCTACTCTTCATTGCGGTGCCTGGGCTTCTTGTTGTGGTGGCTTCTCTTGTTGCAGAGCACGGGCTCTAGATTGCAGTTATTTGTGGCACATTTTGTTTATCTATTCACTTGTTGATGGACACTTGGGTTGCTCCCATGTTTTAGCTATTGTGAATAATGCTGCTATGAACATGGGTATACAAATATCTCTCAAGACCCTGCTTTCACTTCTTTGGGGTTTGCACGCAAAACTGAAATTACTGGATCATATAGTAATTTTATTTTTATTTTTTTTTAGGAACTGCCATACTGTTGTCCATAGCAGCTGTACCATTTTATATTCCCACGAACAATGCGCAAGAGTTCTGATTTCTCTACATCCTTCCCAACGTTTGTTATTTTCTGGTTTTTTGATAGTAGCCATCCTAATGGGTGTGAGGTGGTATCTTGTATTTTTAAATTTGTATTTCCCTAATGATCAGTGATGTTGAGTATTTTTTTGTGTGCTTATTGGCCATTTGTATATCTTCGTTTGGAGAAATGTCTATTCAGGTCCTTTGCTATTGAATCAGGTTGTTTGTTTTTTTGTTGCTGAGTGTTAGCAGTTCTCTATATATTCTAGCTATTAATCCCTTATCAGATATATGATTTGCAAATATTTTCTCCCATTCTGTGGGTTGCCTTGTTACTCTGTGGATATTGTTTTTAGAGGCACAAAATTTTTAATTTTTTAAAATAAATTTATTTTATTTATTTTTGGCTGCGTTGGGTCTTTGTTGCTGCGTGTGGGCTTTCTCTAGTTGCTGCGAGCAGGGGCTACTCTTCGTAGCAGTGCGTGGGCTTCTCATTGTGGTGGTTTCTCGTTGCGGAGCATGGGCTCTAGGCACGCGGGCTTCAGTAGTTGTGGCGTGTGGGCTCAGTAGTTGTGGCTCGTGGGCTCTAGAGCGCAGGCTCAACAGTTGTGGCACACAGGCTTAGTTGCTCCGTGGCATGTGGGATCTTTCTGGACCAGGGCTCGAACCTGTGTCCCCTGCATTGGCAGGCGGATTCTTAACCACTGTGCCACCAGGGAAGCCCCTTAATTTTTCATGATGTTCAATTTGTCTATTTTTTCCTTTGTTGCTTTGCTTTTGGTGTCACATTGCCAAATCCAGTGTCATGAAGCATTTTCCCTATGTTTTCTTCTAAGAGTTTTATAGTTTAAGGTGTTACATTTAGGTCTTTGGTCCATTCTGAGTTAATTTTTGTGTATGTGTTAGGTAAGGGTCCAGCTTCATTCTTTTGTATGAGGAATGAGTGATGGGTAGCTGCTACTTTGCTAAGAACTGAATTAAGCAAAATTAACCCTAATTTACCTTCCACATCTTCCCCCAGAAGTTGCAAGTCTTCAGTAGACTCCAGAATTCCAAAATAGTTACAACAGAATTCTGCCAGTGCAGTTGTTGCCTAGGTGGGAGACAGATGCCAGATGCTTCTTACTCTGCCATCTTCCCGTCTCCACAGTTTTGCCTTTTCCAGAATGTCATATAGTTGGAATCGTACAGTATGTAGCCTTTTCAGATTGGCTTCATCTACTTAGTAATATGCATTGAAGTTTCCTTTGTATTTTTTCATGGCTTGGTAGCTACTTTCTTTTTAGTGCTTAATAATATTCCATTATTATTATCCGGAATATTTGTTTATCCATTCACCTACTGAAAAACATCTTGATTGTTCCCAGGTTTGGGCAATTATGAAAAAAGCTGCTATAGACATCTATTTGCAGGTGGTTGTATGGACATAAGCTTTCAACTCCTTTGGGTAAATACCAAGTGTTTAGTTTTGTGAGAAATTTGCAAACTGTCACCCAATATAATCTGCTTTTTAAAATATCTTTTTATACACTGAGTTTCTTAAATTGAAGTTTCTCAAACTGGATTCGTATTTCAGAGTTTATGAGGATGTTGAGTTTGAGAAACACTAATGTAGATAGGCATATGCTATAGAGGCTTAGGGTGTGCTAGGAGCAAATGAGGAAAGGTTTTGTGGCAGATAGAAGTTCATTTCTCCCTCATATAGAAATCCAGATGTTGGCAGTCTAGGGATGTTATTGGGGGTTCTAAGAGGTGAATAAAGGATATAGTGGAGGGCAACTGTCAATCTCTGACACAATGGATGTGAGAGCAATTCAGCGAACAAGTGTATATCTACTGGAAAATCTTGTGTTAGAGGCTAGGCACATTAGGAAATGATACAACAGTGTCAGATCTTCAGATACTCCCACACCAGAGAGATTTATCATAGCTATTAGGTTACAAGTCAGGCTGAGACATGAGTTCGACTGTGATAGAGATAAAGAACTATGGGGGAGAGGCACTAGCAGTTAGTACTGATTGGGGACCTGGGAAAAGACTTCACAAAAAGGAGACATTTAGGTTGGGCATTCAAATAGAATTCATTGGCATAGTTGGGTGTTAAGTGCATAGAGAAGTAGAAGAAACAGGTGTGACAGATTAGGAAATTGACTCAGCTTGTGACTGGAGCTAAGGTGCTTGACTAAAGCCAAGTTGCAAAGGGCCCCTTTACTAAACATTTTCATTTTATTCTCTTGAAAATGGGTAGCAAAGGTGTTTTAGGTGGTAAGCATGATTAAATGTGTGACAGAGAGATAACTCTAAATTGGAACAGTAGTCCCAATGGGAGATAATAAGGACATGTCCTGACATAGGGCAATAATAGCAGTGTGAATGCAAATGAGGAGGTACAGATTGATTAAATCCTTGAGGATATGAAAAGAAAACTTGGAGATAAAACATTAAGTGTTTTTACCTGCAATGTTTTGCTAGGGAGTCCAAACTTCAAAGAGTTGAATTTTGAATGAAATACATATCAGGTATTTAAGGCGGAAAAACAGAAGATTACTTAGGCAGTCTGTTCATGACGGGAAAAACTATAATTTCCTTTCATTATTATCATATCTACAATGGCTATCATATATTAATATATATTATATACACTATAATATATATTATTTATATATACTAATAATATATGATAATATATATCATATATATTATTTCAAAAGTCTGGGATTAAGTTGTCCTCATTGGGGATAAGCAATTTAAAGGAAATAGCAAATCTTCATTTATTTTGGGTTTTTTTGTTTTGTTTTAAATATTTCTTTATTTATTTGGCTGCACTGGGTCTTAGTTGCAGCACGCAGGATCTTCATTGCCACGTGCGGGATCTTTAGTTGTGGCGGACTCTTAGTTGCAGCATGGGGATCTAGTTCCCTGACCAGGGATCGAACCTGGGCCCCCTGCATTGGGAGCACGGAGTCTTAACCATTGGACCACCAGGGAAGTCCCCTTCATTTATTTTGGAGGCTAGTGTTAGACCCATTATTTCTGCTCTCAAAATTTTATCTCAGTGGAATCTAGGGTACAAGATGTTTATTAGAGATCAATATCGAAAGGAAGGAGAGGAAGCAGAGTTGAGCAGAGGGACAGCTCTAGAGCAAGGACTGCCCCTGGGCCCCATTTGGTCACTGCATATGGACTGCCTCTGGAAGGGCATGACATCAGGAGGTAGTTCTCTGTAGCTGAGACACACTCTGAAGAGTAAATCAAGTCCTCCTTGAAAGGGATCTGGGTAGTGCATCTCTGTTTCTACCTCAGATGGGTTGCAAGGTTTTTGGCCAAATGTGTGAAGCAGGGCCTCATCCATATAAGATTACTGGTAATTGAAGTAGCCAACTATTAGTTCTTTGCCACCAGCATCAGCATTATAAAGCCATTTCTCTGTCATTAAAAATATAAAACAATTTTCAGTGGTAAAAAGATAATGAATTATGGTCCTATCACATTGGTTATATGGGTATAAAAACCTGGGCTGGACAACAATGTCATAAATACATTTGATTTTGGAATTAAGTGTTGGATATATTTTACATCTGAAGAAAAAGAAGAAAATAAATTGAAGTATAAGACAAGAAAAAAATTATCTCAGAATGCAAATTGTTTCTTTTTCCTGATTTTTCCTGACTGTGGTACATGACATGCTTAGTCATAATGTAGCAGAGCAAGGTGTCGGTTTATCTTTTTCAGGAGTGAGCCTATATCTTGAATATGGCACCAGAAGTGTAACAACCAAAGAAAAAATAGATGAGTCACACTTTATAAAAATTTAAAACTTTTGTGTTTCAAAGGACACTATCAAGAAAGTTAAAAAAGCTGGGGAATTCCCTGGCAGTCCAGTGGTTAGGACTTCGTGCTTCCACTGGAGGGAGCATGGGTTCCATCCCTGGTTGGGGAACTTACAAGATCCCTCATGCCGCAAGGTGTGGCCAAAATAATAATAATAATAATAAATTAATTAAGAAAACAAAGAAAGTAAAAAAGCAACCCACAGAATGGGAGACAATATTTGCAAATCATATATCTGACAAGGGTCTAGTATCCATTCTATACAAAAAACTCTTACAAATCAATAACAAAAAGACAAACAACCCAATTAGAAAATGGGCAAAAGATTGAATAGACATTTCTCTAAAGAAGTTATGCAACTAGCCAACAAGCACATGAAAGATATTCAACATCACTAGCCATCAGGGAAATGCAAATCAAAACCACAAGGAAGATACCATTTCACACCCACTAGGATGGCTAGAATCAAAAGCACAGATAACAAGTGACGGCAAAGATGTGGAAAAATTGGAACCTTCATACATTTCTGGTGGGAAAGGAAAATGGTATAGCTTCTTTGGAAAACAATTTAGAAGTTCCTCAAAAAGTTAGAGTTACCATTTGACCCAGCAATTTCACCCCTAGATATATACCCAAGAGAAATGAAAACATATGTCCACACAAAGACTTGTACAGGAATGAAATCAGCATTATCCATAATATCCGAAAAGTCTATCAGCTGATGAATGGAGAAACAAAATAATGGCATATCCATATAAGGCATATTTTTCAGCCTAAAAATGATTGAAGTACTGATACATGCTACAATATTTATCTTGAAAGCATCATGCTACTTGACAGAAACCAGATACAAAAGGTCAAACATTATTCCATCTACATGAAATGTCCAGAATAAGCAAATCCTATTTGATGTTTGCTAGGGGCTGGTGGGGAGGAGAGAATTGAGAGTGACAGTTAATTTGGTTTGTTTTGGGGTGATGAAAGTGAAGGTGGTGATGGTTGTACAACTTTGTGAATACAGTAAAAATCACTGAATTGTATTCTGTAAAAGGGTGACTTACATGGCATGTACGTTATACCTCAATTAAAATAAAGATTCCCCCCACCAAAAAAAGTGATTCTATAGAATTTGATAATTGATTGACATTTGAGATGAGAGAGAGAACATCAAAGAACAAGTTTCTATCTTGAGGGATTGGGTGAATAGGAATGCCAGTATTAAGACGAGGGTTAGGGATGGAGGTGAGGACCATCAGCAGAAGTAGGCCTGGAAGTGAAGATTATGAGTTCGATTTAGAAAATAATTGGGAATTCTCTGGTGGTCCAGTGGTTAGGACTCAGCACTTTCACTGCTGGGCCCAGATTCAGTCCCTGGTCGGGGAATTAAAATCCCACACACACAAAAAAAGAAAATACTGACTTTTTAGTTGTCTATAGGGCACACTTTGGGGGGCAGTTCAAAAAACTTGTCTGGACATGAAACGACAGATCAGAGTTAAGAGAGTTAGATTTAAGGTCAACCAGATTTGGGAGATAGCTGACACCAAAGAGAAGGTATGATAGCATCCAGCAAAGAGTTTGGACCTTGGGGGATTTGTTTGAACCAAGAGGTAGGCTGAAAGAAAAAGAACCTGTGAATCTAAAAAAGAGTATTAGCAGGGTAGAACAAAAACCAGGATGGAGCTGGGTCTTGGACACCTGGGAAGTTTGTGTTGTTCTGTAGGAAAGGGTTAAGAGGAGCCTTGAACCCAAAGTCACAGCTTACTAACCATTCTAATTTTCTACTAAGAATCAGGTTAAAATCAGCAATTTCTGCTTCACCTTGGTTTTTTTTTTCTTCCTGTGTTGCTACTGCAAAGGAACCACAGAACATAAACTTTGACAGCTTATGTCACTTTGAGAAATACAGTTCTGTCAAGTACAAGGGTGGAAGAACATCTTGTATTGAAGTAGTAGGACATTTCATTCCCAAAAGGCAACTCAGAAATAAGAAGCATTTTAGAGCTCCAAATGGACTAAAGGGCTGGATTTTCAAAAGGCTGGCTTTATTCTCACTCTGTATTCTCAGTTGCCCTGCCTTATAGTAGCTTTCTGTTGCCAGAGCCTGAACATGGGAACTAGCAGAAGAGCACACTGTTTGACTAAGGCCCAAACTTTGGAAACTATCTTAATTCTTATCCAATCCTACTAGAGAAAAAAACCTCCCTAAAAAAAACCCTCTTATTTTCATCCATGGGTCCCCCAGAAGACCCCAAATCCCAGAATTCTGCAATCAATAAGTATTGATCAAGTATATGCAAAAACTTTTGTACAAGTGTTACAATCTAATAGAAATCCTAACAAACTCTTTTTGAGGTGGCCAGGATAGGATACAGTTTTTGTTTGTTTTTCCTTTCTATTTTTAAAGTTGTTTCTCTAATGGTAGGCAAAAATACTGGGAAACCTAAGGATTTGGCATTTGTTTCTATGAAATAGGTCCTGATTAGTCTTTTTCTTTGAACAAATGAGGAGATCAAGGCAGAAAGAAGCTGGTTTGAAATGATGAAGCTGATTTAAAATGACAAATCATTGCAGACTGTTGATTAAAGCCCTGGAGATGCCTGATGTCAGGAGTCTATTTCCAGCCATCTCCCCCTGTAGCTGGAGATTGTTGAATTGGTGTCAAAGTTTATTATATATTCACTTCAGAAATATGCAAAATATTTGCCTTCTTCTTAATTTCTCTTGAGCATTTCATAATTTATGAAGCCATTTCATATCCATTGTCTTGTTTTAACCTCACCTCAACTCTAAGAGAAAGAAAATTTAGATTTTATCATCACTGTTTTACAAGTGGAGAGATTGAGAGAGGTTGAGCAGTTTGTCCAAGTTCACATGGTCTCCAAGTAGCGGCACCAGGACTAACTCTCAATCTTGTGACTTCTCTTCTAGTATCTTTCCATATGACATGTTGCCTTTAAAGTCTGGTCAGTGCTTCATTGTATGCCTTTTCTTTTGACACAGGCTCAAACAAAGGACTTTTTATTCCCTTCCCTAACTGGGAAATAAAGGATTCCCCAACAAGTACTTCTGTAACCCAGGGCAATGGTATACCAGATCAGAAATTAGACACTTTGCCACTGGGGACACAGGTAATGTACTCACTTTCCTGCTGATCTGTTGACTAATCAATGATTAATGCTAATAATCCAGTGGACTCTCAATTATTGTGAAGGTCTAAGAGGACTTTTTAAAATTAATTTTTATTGGAGTGTAGTTGATTTACAATTTTGTGTTAGTTTCTGCTGTACAGCAAAGTGAATCAGTTATACATATACATATATCCACTCTTTTTTAGATTCTTTTCCTGATAGGTCATTACAGAGTATTGAGTAGAGTTCCCTGTGCTATACAGCAGGTTCTTATTAGTTATCTGTTTTATATATAGTAGTGTGTATATGTCAATCCCAATCTCCCAATTTATCCCTCTCCCCTTCCCCCTTGGTAACCATTAAGTTTGTTTTCTACATCTGTGACTCTAGTTCTGTTTTGTAAATAAGTTCATTTGTATCATTTTTTAAGACTCCACATATAAGCTATATATGATATTGTCTTTCTCTGTCTGACTTAAGAGGACTTTTTTGATGAAGGCATGTTAGACACTTTAAAAGGAAAGCACAAGACAGGATGCAAAGGGCCTTCTCCATTAATTTCAATCTCCCCTTTCCCTCTCCCCCAGTACCTGATCAGATGTAGTATATTTATACATATAACTTTAGCACATTTTATGCCAGGCATTTTGGCACTCAAACAGGGATACAACTGTTACAGGTTTTGTCTGGTTTTCAGTATTCTCCTCTCTACCCAATGTCTCCATTTCCTGTTACCTGGCTTCTTTACATTTTCTACCTCTGCCTTTTAATTACTGTATCTTAACATCTCAGGGGTGGCTCTCCCAACACTGCCTCTTCATTGAAACACAAAAAAAGAAAAGTTAAGCGGTAAAGATGGCATAGAAGTTGTGGGCAATGAAGAGATAGAGACCATGCAAGATGAGGGAAGAATTAAAAATTAGTTTTTAGAGAAAAAAATTGGTGGGAGTCCATTACTTATTTATATGAATGAATATGATGCAGGAAGCAGAATTGACTACTTCAACTTCTCCTTTTGTCTGCATTTTTATTGATAAATTATGAGCAATAAGTTTGCTGAAAATAGCCAGAAGGAGAAAGAAGAGAAGGAAAGACTGATTAATCCACAGTTTGGATAATCAACACTGTACAAAGAAAAATATAGTAAGATTTCAGGTTGAATTTATAATACCTTCATTTTATAAAAAGACAGATTAACATTTAGTTGGTTTCTTTGTTTTTGGAGATTCTACTTGGGTGATTTAGAAACTATTTCAATTACCATTTTTTTTTTTCAATTACCATTTTTTAAAAAATTTGGTATTCTTTTTTTTTTTTTTTTTTTTTTTTTTGGTATTCTTTTAAAGGAAATGGAGACAAAATATACTATAATCTACAGTTAACATTAAATAGCACTTTTTAGATTAAAAACTTTGAAATTACTTCTTGAAGTGCGAGAGAAGAAGAAATTGAATAGCCTACTATATGTCCTCTTAGTTTAAGAAATAGGAAGTAAGATTTCTTTCTCTGCATAACTACCAAAAAGATGCTGAATACTTGAAGATGATTTTGTAAAAAGCAAACTCTAGAAAGCTTTCTACTTTGTATCAATCCTTGCTCAATTATGCCTTAGATTAATTTTCAGCCTATTAAAAAGTCTCAGTAGCTCCTATGGTTGATACTCAGCTTTACTAGAGGTAAAATAAGTATGGGAGTTCTTCAAGCAGAAATAAGTTGGAAAAGGTGGTACCATCTAACTTCTATGCTGAGTTATCTAAAGCAGAGAAAATACAATATTTCACTGTTTGGTATGTCCTTTACCATCTAAGGATATTTTGTCTTTTCAAGGCATCTCCTTATCTGCTCCAGAGCAACTCTAGAATCTCTTTGTATTGTGACTATTTTAAAATAAGCTTAAATCTGGACCTTTGCTTGAAGATCTTTTCCCCTAGTTTGCAAGGATGGACTTGCTTACTAATAGGAAAGTATTCTGAACCTCCCTGTTCTAGTTAAACTCATGTCTGAATGCCCATTGACTCCCTTCTCCTAAACTTTCAAACTTTTTTTTAGATGCAGGAAGTGGCAAGAAAGGAGATACCAAGTGAGAATCACCAGGAAGATGGTAAATATTTTGCTTACAGTATTTTTCTCCACACTAGTCAGAGAAATCTAGGTGTGATGGGATTTGGGAGAAGATGGAGATGTCTCAGTCCTGGGAGACTACGTGATGAATTCTTTTCTGCTTTCATAAGGGGCTGCCCTGGATGCTTAGTGACCTGTGAGTTCTTTCAGGTTGAAGAGTGGATATTCTGACTTACTTTGTTCTTGACTTTTTGTATTGGCTGACTATTCCTTGTTTCTTTTACCTTTCTTGCCTTCTTTTGGATTTATTATGTTTTTTGTTTTTGTTTTTTTTGCGGTACGCGGGCCTCTCACTGTTGTGGCCTCTCCCGTTGCGGAGCACAGGCTCCGGACGCGCAGGATCAGCGGCCATGGCTCACGGGCCCAGCCGCTCCGCGGCATGTGGAATCTTCCCGGACCGGGGCACGAACCCGCGTCCCCTGCATCGGCAGGCGGACTCTCAACCACTGCGCCACCAGGGAAGCCCTATTATGGTTTTATTCATCCATTTTTTTCTTTCTGCTAGTTTACAGTTACACACTGTTTCTATGCTTTTGGTATTATTCCCAAAACTATAATATGTGTCCTTAACTTATTCAACTTTAAAATTAATCAATACCTTAACTCTTCTCTTGTATAATTCAAAGACCTTAAAGTAATTTACTCCTTTTAATCCCTCCTGATTTATGTATTATTATAGATTTTAATTCTCTATATTTTTAAAATTCACAAGATACTATTTTTATAAAGTCATTGTTCATTTAAATTTATCCATGTATTTACCACTTTGCTCTTTTTTTTTTATTTTAATTTTTTGGCCGCACCACGCGGCATGTGGGATCTTAGTTCCCTGACCAGGGATCAAACCCGCACCCCCTGTATTGGAAGCATGGATTCTAAACCACTGGACTGCCAGGGCAGTCCCTTTACGTCTCTTTTTTTTTAATCCCAGACTTCACTTCTGAGATAGTTTTCCTCTAGCTTATAGTACATCTTTTAGAATTTTCTTTAGTGTGGATCTATTCGTGATGAATTCTTTCAGTTTTTGTCTGAAAATGCCCCAATTTCACTATCATTCTTAAAGGGTATTTTGGCTGGGTATAAGTTTCTTTCTTTCTTTTTTTTTTTTTTTTATTACTTTTGACTGTGTTGGGTCTTTGTTTCTGTGCAAGGGCTTTCTCTAGTTGCGGCGAGCGGGGGCCACTCTTCATCACGGTGCGTGGGCCTCTCACTATCGCGGCCTCTCTTGTTGCGGAGTACAGGCTCCAGACGCGCAGGCCCAGTAGTTGTGGCTCATGGACCTAGTTGCTCCGTGGCATGTAGGATCTTC
This sequence comes from Delphinapterus leucas, assembly GCF_059928025.1. Classification (NCBI taxonomy): domain Eukaryota; kingdom Metazoa; phylum Chordata; class Mammalia; order Artiodactyla; family Monodontidae; genus Delphinapterus; species Delphinapterus leucas. The sequence continues at coordinate 41,969,414 of NC_143148.1, forward strand.
CCAGACCAGGGCTCGAACCTGTGTCCCCTGCATTGGCAGGCAGATTCTCAACCACTGTGCCACCAGGGAAGCCCTGGGTATAAGTTTCTATGTTGGCAGTTATTTCTTTCAAAATATTGAAGGTATTACACTGTATTCTATCTTTTGTAGTTGCTTTTGAGAAGTCAGCTAGAACAGGGGTCCCCCCCACCCCCATCCCTGGGCTTGCACAGCAGGAGGTGAGCGATGGGCGAGTGAGCGAAGCTTCATCTACCACTCCCCATCGCTCCCCATTGCTTGCATTACCAGCTGAACCATCGCTTACATCACTGGCTGAACCATCACTTGCATCACCACCTGAAACACCCCCACGCCCCCGACCAGGTCCGTGGAAAAACTGTCGCCCACGAAAACCGGTCCCTGGTGCCAAAAAGGTTGGGGACCACTGAGCTGGAAATTTGTCACTCCTGCAAGGATAATCTGTCTTATTTTTCCTCTGGCTGCTTTTAAGATTTTCCAATTGTCTTTGATTTTCTGCATTTCACTATGGTGTGTGGACTTCTTTTTGTTTATCCTGTTTGGTATTTACTACACTTGAATTTGTGAATTCTGTCTCATTATTTCTGTAAAGTGCTTCAAAAATTATTTATGTCCCATTTTTTCTATCTTGTCCTTCTGGGACTCTTGATTAAGTAAATGTATGTCCTCTTTCACTTTGTCCTCTTTGTCTCTTATTCTTTTATATTTTTTATCTTTCTTTGGTTTGATCTGCATTCTGGATAACTCCTTCTGACCCATATTTAAATTCACTAACATTCTTTTCAGCTGTGTCTAATCTGTTGTTAAGCTTGTCTTCTGAATTCTTAATCTCAGTAGTTTATTTTAAGTTTTATAAATTCGATTTGGTTCTTTTTCAAATCTGCTGGGTCACTTTTTTGGCGGCACAGGCTTCAGACGCGCAGGCCCAGCGGCCACGGCCCACGGGCCCAGCCGCTCCGCGGCATGCGGGATCCTCCCGGACCAGGGCATGAACCCGCATCCCCTGCATTGGCAGGCGGACCCCCAACCACTGCGCTAGCAGGGAAGCCCACCCAGCTGTTTTATATATCTTTAAACATAGTAAAAATAGCCATCTTATAGGCTGCATCTGTTAATTCCAATTTTTGTGCATGTTGTCTGGTTTTTCTACTCATTCTCACTTGTGTTGTCTTATTTCCTTTTTTGTTTTGGCTACTTACTGGCTATTGTATTTTAAAAACTATTTGTAGGAATGATTTAAAGTCTTACATGAAGATATCTTTTCCAGATCAGATTTTCATTTGCTTCTACCAGTTGCCTGGGGAACTATCAGCCTGGAATCACCTTAATCCAAGCTTAAGACTTGAGGTTCCCTGGACCACCCAGATGATGCAAACCTGGATTACCAGTGTACAAGGGCTGGTTTATTTCCAGTTTACCTTAACTTTGAAGATTATATCCTGATTAGGATTCCATATTAATGTGGGGAGTGGGTGAGGGGGTGGTTTCTCCTACTCCTTACCTTGGATGGATCCTGAACTTGGACTTCTGTACCTTTCACTCTAAAGCGCCTTAGGGTAAAAGTCACTTTAAGTGCTAGACACACCTATATGAGTTCTTGCGGTTTTCTAGATTTTGGCCTAGATATTCCTCACTAGCTTATTAGCTCTTTGATGCTTTTAAGAACGTATATCATCCCACTTTTTAAATATCTTCAACAGGAGGGATAGTCTGAATTATCTAATCTCATTACTTGTTCTTAGATTCTTTTTCTTACATAAAGATATTGTTCTATAACCTTTCCCCTACTGTATAGACTGGCCCTTGGTAAAAATGTTGATATTCTTAAAGGTTCTGTAGAGATAGAAGGTACTTGGTTCCACTTTTTTAAAGTTAATGTGACTAACTCAGGAAGGCCTTCAAGCGTATGAATCTCTGAAAGCCCCACGGAGCACAAAGACTTCTCTTTTTGTCTGATACTCTACTTGCCCTACTCTGAGGCTTTTTGGAGATGACAGATACACCTGTCTGAGAGAAATACTTTATAGCTGGATTAGGGATTTTCATAGGTTTTGCATTTCCTGCCATTTAATTTGCTTAGGATAGTGGTTCCCAATGTGTGAACCTAGATCCTCTGGGTAGAGGTTGGGGGTAGGAGTGAGTTTAGCTTTATTGCGAGGCATCTATGAAATCATAGACCTACCAACTATTGTCTGAATACCTAAGATCACAACTTTTGTCATGTGGGAGTGCACCAAAATAGTAGAAATCGTATATAGAAAACTCTGACACTACAGTTTTAGAAGGAAATTCATACAGGATTAGGTTGACATGAAATTTGTCTCCAGAATGTTACAGATTCTTTACTGTCTACACAATGTCCAACATGTTTTGTTTTTCCATGTAGGAATCCTTTTATCACTTTATGCTACCATTTATAAAAATTATAAACCATCTCTTCCTGAGAACTTTTTTTTGGTAGACAGAGGTATATCCAGTGAACAAGGATACCCTAAGAAGAATTCTCATTGTCTTTTGTTTTTTTTTCCCCCTTGGTGATGGTTAGAATTCAGACGCTACTTGCCTCATCAATCCACAGTTCGAACCCCAGAGAAGATGGCTAGAGAAGGGTACCGAATATCTTTTTTGGACAACAAGTCTTCAGGTTCTTCTCCAGAAAAGGATTTGATACCAAAACCTGATACTTATCAGCTTACCCATGACGCCTCATTGGGTAAACGCCTGGATGTGGGTGATTCTAGACAGATTCATCCCTATCAGTTAACTTCAGATGCTGGTCTAGAAAATGATGATAGTCATTATTCTCAAAATCCATCCCTGCATGGAAGTCTTGGTAAAAGGCCTCAGAGAAGCAGGAACTACCGAGAATATAGCACAAAACCTTCAAATAACATGAAGGCCACCACATCCCATTCCTGCGGAGACTTACTGACTTCTCTGTCAAACCCTGACTTCAGCACTGGAAGGCTTTTGAAGCTTAGTTCAGGTAATAGCTTCCTGTTAAGTTTATAGACCTCTTTCATAGGCATGAAGATTGAAGTATAACTGGAAATTTTGGAATTAATATTTCTTAGATTGGGGAATTCCCTGGCAGTCCAGTGGTTAGGACTCTGTACTTTCACTGCCTAGGGCGTGGGTTCAATCCCTGGTTGGGGAACTAAGATCCTGCAAGCTGAAAATAAATAAATAAATAAATAAAGTCACCAGTGGTCCATAGAGCCTTGAGAAATCTGCAGGGTATGTGTTTAACATGATAGATATATTAGAGAAAATTTATAGACAATTTATAGAAATGCAGATTCATAACTATATGTTATTTTAGTTAAATATTGATAGCATCCTGGGACATATTTTTAGTTACATCTAGTCTTCTCTGGCCACAAGCACTTCTATTCTGAGTTACTTTTTCAGAAAAAGCTAGTTTAAGGGTAAGAGACCACTCCTTAGTTATTTATTTATTCAACAAAATGTATTGAATACCCACTATGTGCCAGATACTATTCTATCTCTGCAGATAAAGTAGCAAACAAAAATAAACATAAAATATATGTCAGGTTATGATAAGTGTTGTGAAGGAAAGTAACATAAGGATATTAGAGAGTAATATGGAGGAGGTGATGTTTTAGATAGAATGGTCAGGGTAAGCTTCTCAGGTGAGATATCATAAAAGTAGAGACTTGAATGAAGTGAGAGTGTGAGCCATGTGGATAACTGGGGGGAGAAATTTTAGACAGTGGAAATAGTAAGTGCAAAGTTCCTGAGGCTGGAACATGCTTGGCATATTCAAGAAACAATGAGGAGGCCAGGGCTGCTGCTGCAGAGTGAGCCAGGTAAAGAGTATAGATGAAGTCAGATAGCCAGACATTTATTCTGGGTGAGATCAGAAGCTGTTGGAGAGTTTGTAGCAGAGGAGTGACATGATCTAACTTAAGAATTACTCTGGCTGCTGAGTTGAGAATAGACAATGGAGAGCAAGGATAGAAGTTTTTAAAATTAACAGATTAGAATCTGGATAAGAGATGATGGTAGCTTGAACTAGAGAGATAGCAGTGTAGGTGGTGAGAAATAGATTCTGAATATGTTCTGAAGATAACACTCCATGATTTGTTGGTGGATTGAGGATGAAGTGTGAGAGAAAGAAGGTCAAGGATAACTCCTAGGTTTCAAGTCTGAATAACTGGAAGAATGGAGTTACCATTTTACTCAGATGGAAAAGAGTGTGAGGAACAGGTTTTAGGATGGATACCAAGAGTTGGTCTTTGTCAGCTTAAGTTTGAGGTGACTATTAAAACTTCTCAGAGATGCCAATTTGATAAGTAGACATATTAGTCTGGAGTTCAGGGAAGAAGGTGGGGCTGGGAATTAAGTGTGTGGATGGCATTAAAACAGACTAGATGAGATCTCCCCAAGGGAGTGAATATAGATAGAAAAGATATCTGAGGACTAATCTGAGTCCTCCAACAATTAGAAATCTCGTAGATAAAGAGAAACCATCATGGAGAGCAAGAAAGAGGCAGCTACTAAGGTAGGAGGAAAAAAAAAAAAGCCAAGAAGGAGTGGTATTCTGGAAGCCAAGTGAAGAATATGTTTCAAGAAGGAGGGAGTTATAAATACATTGTCAGATGTCCTTAATAGATGTCTTTAACACTTCTGGGACTGAGAAATGATCATGGTATTTGGCAACGCATTAGTGAGCAGCTTCAGGAGATGCGTTGTTAATAAAAGCCTTGTTGAGGTGAGTTCGAGAAAGAATCAAAGGAGAAGCGGTAGAGTTACCGAGTATATATGACCCCTTCAAGGAGTTTTGCAGTGAAGGGGAGCAAAGACATGGAAATGTAGCTGGAAGGGGGATGGAATCAAGGAGATCATGGTGGAAATGATCCAGTAGAGGGAAAATTGATGATGCAGGAGAGAAAAGGGACAATTACAAGAAAAAAAATTGGGGAGTGGTCAAGAGGAGATGGAATCCAGTCCACCAGTGGAGAGGTTGGCCTTGGATAGAAGCACAGATAGTTCATCTATTACAAGAAGGAAGGGAGGGAATTTATAGACACAAATACAGATGGAATTGGTAGATTTAGTGGTTAGATCACATAGATGTTTTCTTTGATTGCCTCTCTTTTGCTCAGAGAAGTAAAGAGATCAGCAACTGAGAGTGAGGAGGGGGGAGAAGGTGTTGGAAGTTTGAGGAGAAGAGAGATGTGAAATAGTGATCTCAAAGAATACAAGAGTAGGACTTCCCTGGTGGTCCAGTGGCTAAGACTCCTCGCTCCTAATGCACGGGGCCCAGGTTTGATCCCTGGTCAGGGAACTAGATCCCACATGCCGCAACTAAAAATCCTGCATGCTGCAACTAAGACCCAGCGCAGCCAAATAAATAAACATTTTAAAAAATGAGAAAAGAATTTGAAAAAGAGGAGATACATGTATATGTAAGACTGAATCACTTTGCTGTACACCTGAAACCAATATAACATTGTTAATCAACTATACTCCAATATAAATTAAAATTAAAAAAAAGAATAGAAGAGTAAATTGATTAGAGTAATGTATTAGGATAGCCGGGCCCAGTTAAGATAGTGGTTATGAATTTAAAGTGAAGATGTTGGAAAGAGATATATGTTGTTCTCCAGTCACTTCCCACTGCTCTGCTGTAGGCTTGGAGTATGTGCACAGTTGGATTTAACCAGAGTTGGGGTTTTGTCAGGTGGAGGGAGAGAGAAAGGGTCCAGAAAGTTGAGGGTATATGCTAGGGAGAGATCATTATGACCCTTGGGCTCCAGACAGGGTAAGGATGGAAGTAAGACATGAGACAGTTGAAGAGCAGGTTCATCTCCTGGCCTGTTTCCTTCACAGATCTGTATGCCACAACCCATTTCAACAGCGACCCTGCTGTGCTGGTGAATGTAGAGCAAAACTTATCCACCAGCCTCGGCGATTTAACACCAGCACATGGTTCTTTCCCAAACAACACCATCCTGGGAGACTCTCTGCGGACACTGCTGTTGCCTACTGGGACTTCAGAAAACAGAGAGAGTTTGACCAAGGGGTCATTAAGCCCATCGAGAAGAGGATCCAAACGGAAAGAAAATATCCTTGATACCCTGAATCCAAAACATGGTTTCAGAGATGCTACAGGCAGCGAGGCAAGTGTTGGCTTGTTTGTGCTTGTGCAAAATCACATCAGGTCCAAGAGCAGAATGGGGTTCTGTTTTGGTGGTGGTGCTTCGGATGAAAAGAGGTAGAAATTCAAAGGGATTTTCAGAGGCCAGTGGGTAATACTGCCAGGCCAAAGCCTGTGATTCTTTTGCCCTTGGGAAGGTCATTCCCCTTCTGCAGCATTTCCTCATTTATGTCACAGGGAGCAGGGTCCCTAATCTACTTCCAGAGCATAAACATGGTGGAGAAGTACATTGATAATAAGAAGTGGTGAACAGAGTTTACCACAGGAAGGAATGCAGAAGTTGCCAGGGCCTCAGGGTTGGCTGAAGAGTGATCTCTGTAGCATTGATGTTTATAATCCTATCATGTTTACACATTTGCTTTGGCTACAAATCACTAACTTGCTTGGGATCTTTCTTCTAAAAGGATTGCTTTCCTTTCCAGGAATTTAAATTATTCCAGTTTTTTCCAAGATGAATTAGATTAAGAAGATGAATTAGATTTTCCAAGGGATTTTTAGCTGAGAATGAACAACAAATCAAGAGCCATTCCCACATACACAATACAATCATTTCATAAAATTGTAGTATGATAGTTAGTGTTGTTCTTACTTAGTAACTAAGTTTTGTTGCTGCCATTGCATACATCCCTCCATGGAGAATGCCTTCTTCTCTCCTCTCATCTGTTTGAATATTAATTTTTCTCCAGGCCCTACTTCCATCATGAAGCTTTCTTCTCATTAGTTAAAAGAACTATAGCTCTTGGGGCATGCTCTTCCCTTGAACCCATAATCTTTGTCATACGAATCATTTACTGCCTTGTGAGAAAGCAGGGGATTTGGTCAAAAACAACTATTTCTAGTCACTTATTTTTCAGTTGATGGAAATCTTTTTGCACATTGACATGGGTTTATAAGGGGGTTTTGTTGTTTCATTGGTTGGTTTTTTTACCCTTTAAATACTTTCTATTCAGTTTTCAAAACTTTGGAGGTGGTTGTAATTTTTGTGCACCAAAGGGGGCAGTCTTGTAATACTTTTTTGACTTTTTGGTCCTTTTTTGTTTTCCATTTTCAGCCACTGATGCCTATTTTTCCAGACAAAGAGCACTGGTGTTAATGTATTTAGGGCGAAGGTACAGAAACACTTAGGATATTTGGGTGCTATATTAATAAGACGTGTTCTAGGAGATTTTTCCACCTCTATTTCATGTGATAGGATTGTTAAAATAGCAATTAAAATCTCAATGCACTTTTCTGGACTATCTTAAAAATTCCCATTTATTTTTTCCTGTTAGGTACTATATTTCTTTATATGAAGAGTTGTAAAAGAGCTGTTTGAATATAAATATAAAAGAAATACATTGTTCAGTTTCTAGAAAGGTATAAATCAGAATAGCATTTAAAAAGTTATAACTTGAGGATATGAGGAGGGGGAAGGGTGAGCTGTGACAAAGCGAGAGAGAGGCATGGACATATATACACTACCAAACGTTAGGTAGATAGCTAGTGGGAAGCAGCCGCATAGCACAGGAATATCAGATCGGTGCTTTGTGACCGCCTGGAGGGGTGGGATAGGGAGGGTGGGAGGGAGGGAGACACAAGAGGGAAGAGATATGGGAACATATGTATATGTATAACTGATTCACTTTGTTATAAAGCAGAAACTAACACACCATTGTAAAGCAATTATACCCCAATAAAGATGTTAAAAAAATAAAGTTATAAAAAATAATCCCATATAAAAAAACACACAAAATTAAACCAAACATGAATTTGTGAAAATTTATTTTTGACCAACTGACTTTAGAATCATAGACAAATTATAAAAATTAATTTTTAGGGCTTCCCTGGTGGCGCAGTGGTTGAGAGTCCGCCTGCCGATGCAGGGGACGCGGGTTCGTGCCCCGGTCTGGGAAGATCCCACATGCTGCGGAGCGGCTGGGCCCGTGAGCCATGGCCGCTGAGCCTGTGCGTCTGGAGCAACAGGAGAGGCCACAACAGTGAGAGGCCCGCGTACCGCAAAAAAAAAAAAAAAAAAAAAAATTTTTAAAAGCCATGAGGCATGGCTTTTCAGCTTTTAATTTGCTGAAAATTAAAAGTAACAAAATTATTCCAAAGTTCATAAAAAAATTATCCCTCACTCTCACTGCATTGTGATAAATGAAAGAAAATACGTAAAGGCATGTATGTGTTTCTAAGTTGTTCCATGATGCGTACACAGAATTACCAATACATGAAAAATCAATGACAGTAAATATCCATTTTTGACAAGATCCTCTCAAGTGGGCTTGTAGTGTAACCAGTTTTTCTATGACTTTTCTTCCTAATCAGGTTGTTAACTTCTTAAGGACCTCACCTTTTACTTCTTCATATGTTCACAGTCCTTATGTAGAGCTCTCCATGCACATGATCAGTGTTCAGTACAGATCTGTTGAATAAATGTTTATCCCATTTGTAATGCTTTTCCTTATTAATTATAGACCACCTGTGTGACTCAAGTCATAGGTATCAGTGTCTGGTGTTCTGCTTCACAGTTGTCATATGTGACAGCATTATCTAATTAATCATCTATAGTTTTAATATCAAAAGAGCCAAAGATTGAGAAATAATTTGGATGTTTTTAATATATAACAGCTTTCTTGAAGTCCCTTGAGACCCTACAGAAAAGATTTGTAGATTGATCTGTCCAGTAAAATTCCCAATTGTTTTTTATTCATTCAGACATGACTAAATAAATAGACATATACATCATATCTGAATGAATAAACAATTGGGAGTTTCATTGGAGAGCTCTACCTATACATCTATATACATAAGATTCTTACTGAATAAAAAGTATCTTTAGTACTGGGTCCAACAATAACATTTAACATAACTTTTAAAATGTTATGGGATATTTATGTTTATTATATATTAATATACTAAATATAAGCTTATGAGTTATGACTTTTATTAAATTACTCCCCATTTTATTTTATGATATATAATACCTTAAAAAATGTTCTACAGTTTAATCTTTCCATATTACATAACATAATACATTGAGCCATAGACATAGGTGTTAAAACATTTTTTGTTTTCTTCTAAAAATCTCTACAGAAAATTATCATAGAAGATACTGTTACCTTTGAAATTATCCTTGTATATATTATTGTATTTGCCTTAGACATTAATATTCTATTCAAATCCAAATTGAAAGATGAAACCAACTTTCTTTTTTTAATGTTAACACTTTTTTTTTTTTTTTTTGCGGTACGCGGGCCTTTCACTGTTGTGGCCTCTCCCATTGCGGAGCACAGGCTCCAGACGCGCAGGCTCAGCGGCCATGGCTCACGGGCCCAGCCACTCCGCGGCATGTGGGATCTTCCCAGACCAGGGCACGAACCCGTGTCCCCTGCATCGGCAGGTGGACTCTCAACCACTACGCCACCAGGGAAGCCCAATGTTAACACTTTAAATGTCTGGATTTTTACTTCCCTTATTGCATTAGAATGACAAATGGTTGGTTTTTTTGTTTTTTTTCTTGAGCCTCTCTCTAGTGACCTGGGCAGTTTGCATGGTTTGCCAGGAAACCACAGTCCCCCAATCTCTGCCAGAGCATCCCATGTGGCCACTGTCCTCAGACAGCTCCTGGAGCTTGTGGATAAGCACTGGAACGGTTCCGGCTCCCTCCTCCTCAACAAGAAGTTTCTGGGTAAGTGAGTGCATTCTCAGTTCCTGGAGAAGGGCTCAGACCTTGCTTCTGCTTCGTGTTTCTGCTCTATGTTCTGATAAAAGCCACTCAGTCCCCTTAACTTGCAGGGAAAATTGTTCTCATGATCACTTACCAAAATTTCTCAGCCACACAGTGATTGACAAACCTGCATTTTTCTTATAATCTTCTTCTAACCTGTTGTTTGTTTGCTTGTTTGTTTTTGGCTGCACAGAACAGCTTGCAGGATCTTAATTCCCCGACCAGGGATCGAACCCCGGGCCCACTGCAGTGAAAGCACCGAGTCCTAACCACTGGACCTCTAGAGAATTCCCTTCCCTGTTTGTTTTTATCAGCACTCTTCCCTCATGTACCAATTGTCTTGTTCCTCCTGTAAGTTTTTCTTGACAGTCTTTGAGTGATGAGATATAAAATAGAGCATGGTCATGTTAATGATTACAAAAGGATTTTATGATCCTTGGGAAAGTGCCAACAATAAATACAACAGAAATTGGGTTTGATCATTAGAGTTCTGAGATGCCTGTTGAAATATTCGATTCGAAAAATATGATTCAAAAAACTCCAGTGACTAAATGATGTGGACTCTTTTTTAGGGCTTCTTTTTTAGGAACTTGGGAGAAAACAGTTTTGCAAATATTGTCCCCATGTGTTTATTTGTTGTTTAATGTAAGAAGAATTCAAGGAGCTGTTGGTGGTGGTAAAAGTTTAAGTAAAAAACTAGAAACTTTAAAGTTGTTTGGGCTTAACTTTTCTTTTTTTAAATTTCTTTTATTTATTTATTTTTGGCTGCGCTGGGTCTGTTGCTGTGCGCGGGCTTTCTCTAGTTGTGGTGAGTGGGGGCTACTCTTTGTTGCAGTGTGAGGGCTTCTCATTGTGGTGGCTTCTCTTGTTGCGGAGCACGGGCTCTAGGCGCGCGGGCTTCAGTAGCTGTGGCTCACGGACTTAGTTGCTCCGAGGCATGTGGGATCTTCCCGGACCAGGTCTCAAACCCGTGTCCCCCTGCATTGGCAGGCAGATTCTTAACAACTGCGCCACCAGGGAAGCCCTCTTTTTTTCATTTCTAAAGGGACATACAGGAAAAGAAGTCTTAGCCCAGTTACTTTCCTTCCCACATTGATCCTTTGCTCTTGTTTTGTAGGAAATTATCCCCAGGAGCCACTCATCAGTGATTAGATAATAGCACAGAGCATGCACTCACGTGGGTCTGCTGTTGTTTCTCCATAGATGTGGGATATAATTTTTTAAATTAATTTTATTTATTTATTTTTGGCTGCATTGCGTCTTCCTTGCAGCGTGCGTGCTTTCTCTAGTTGCAGTGAGCGGGGGCTACTCTTCGTTGCGGTGCATGGGCTTCTCATTGCGGTGGCTTCTCGTTGCGGAGCACAGGCTCTAGGAACGCGGGCTTCCGTAGTTGTGGTGCGTGGGTCAGTTGTTGTAGCTCGCGGGCTCTAGAGCGCAGTCTCAGTAGTTGTGGCGCACGGCCTTCGTTGCTCCGTGGCATGTGGGAACTTCCAAGACCAGGGCTTGAACCCTTGTCCCCTGCATTGGCAGGTGGATTCTTAACCACTGCGCCACCAGGGAAGCCGATAATTTTTTATCTCCATCATGAAACATCTCTTACAGCCACTTACTAAATTCTTGAAAAAAGGGGATATTAGATTACCCTGTTTGTCCTACAGAGCTGGTAGTTATTGACCAGGAATTCTGTGCTTTAGCTTTTAAGATTGGCCCGTGTGCCCAACCTGAATTTTTGGCAGGTCCTGCCCGAGATCTGCTTCTGACTTTGGTAGTCCCTGCTCCTTCTCAGCAGTGGTGTCACTCACGTCCTGAAGATACATCAAAACCCTCCCACAAGAGGGAGATGGAACTGAAGACGACGGGGCAGCTGGTCCCTAATGACATGGTATGCTGCTCTCAGCTTCTTTTCCTACTCTTCCTTTACTAGAAAAGGATGGGGCACAAGACTAGAACAGGTCTGTGCCATAAAGAACATCATCACCATGAGCATCTAGATGTTTCTGAACTGAAATTTAGAAAAGTCAGTCTGTGCAAATCTGGAACACAAAACTTGCAGGGACAGCTTGGAGGTTTTGCAGGGATGACTCCCTAATCCTAGCCCTAATCCAAAAATTCTAAGGAAAGACTTGAAATGGAAAAAGAAAAAAAGAAGGCCCTAGAATGAAACCATTTAGGACAATGTTCTTGAAGGTTATGGTTTGATTCAGATGAGGGAAGTTAGATGTCTCTGGGATTATCTTTCCTCCCTTCTAATGGAGAGCCCTAAACCAGGGGCCATTCCTAGAGTGTTAGGCTGCTGGCTCTGGGAGCGAAAGAAGGGACTCATATTCTTAGGCTTTTTCCCCCCCTTTTCTTAACATTAGAGGATTTTCAGGCATCCAGTTTAGTTTCTAGAAACTTTAGATAGGTGACTCAGATGCTGGCCACTTGTCAGAACAACCACTTGTTCTGCAAGAGTAGTGGATAACTCACAGGAAAGATTGCAATTGCATGTGATAAATTTGTTTGCTGCACTTGAGCTATGTTTACCAATGAATTAAAATTCTAGTGAGAAAGAGAGATGCTGACCTCCATTCAGTTTATCACTAAACAGAGGAAAGATTTTTTCAGTTTTCTAAAAGCAGTCCTCAGAATTTCAGATTCTTAATGTGTTTGTATTTTGTTTTCTAATCTAAAGGAAAGTTTGAAGCAAAAACTGGTCAGAGTGCTGGAGGAAAACCTTATTTTGTCAGAAAAAATCCAGCAGTTGGAGGAAGGTGCTACCACCTCGATTGTGAGTGCGCACCAGTCCCACACTTATGGTAAGTTCAGGAAAGCAATGTGTGGTGCATCCCAAGACAACCGTTTGTTTATAGATGGCCCGTTTAATAAGCTTCGTCATCCAGAGCTCACATGGCTTCCTAAATGGAAACAACCATCTAGCTTCAGAGTTGTAATGCAGGTGACTTGAGTTACCAGAGTAAAAGAGTTTACTCTTTTATCAGTGTAAAGCATTTACAAATGTGTTATTATTGTCATTATTTTTGAGAAAGACACTTGTTTTTTCTGATTATAGCAGAAGATCGTATTCTTTACAGAAAGTTTGAAAAATATAAGGAAAATATAATCTCACTACCCAGAAATAACTACAATTAGTGTTTTTGGTATATTTTCTTTCACCATATGCCTATACATATATTTAACTCAGAATTAAAATTTGTGTCTTGATTTTTAAAAACTAATTTATGTACAACAAAATACACACATTTTAAGTTTGATGAGTTTTGACAGATATATATATATTCATTTAACTCCATCCCAGTCAAAATACAGAACACTTCTGTACTCTAGAAAGTTTGACCCTTGTGCACTCAGTTCCCACTACTCTCTACCCTAGGCAATTGATTTCTACAACCTAATGTTATTAATTTAATAGCACAGGCATTTCCTATAATGTTACACGAATATACCATATTTCTCTATTCAGTTCTCTATATAGTTGTTTTTAATGTTAGCTATTAAATAAAGCTGCCACTTTTATATTATAAATAATTCTAATTCTAAGAATTTCCAAACATTCGAAAGACCTGAAATAGAAGACCCTAGAGTGAAAATGCTTCTCTAAGATTCTCTTTCTTCTCTTCTGATGGAGCTGAGAGTCCTAATATTTATGCTGTGATAAATAATGCAGCTATTAATATCTGTGTATATAGATCTTTGTGTACATTTTAGACTATTTTCCTAGCAGACATTCCTAGAAGTAGAATTAGTGGGTCAAAAGATGTGGACATTTTCGAGGTTTACACACATCATGAGGTTACACACATCATTCCCAAGAAAGATGGTTTCAGTTTACACTTATATCGGCAGTAAGTATGTATTTGAATGCCTTTTCATTTCACCCTTGCCAACACTGGGTATTATATTTTTTTGCCATTATGATAAGTGAAAAATAATACTTGAATATATACTTGAAAAATAATACATTGAATTCTTGATTTGTACTACTTTATTATTAGTATAGTTTAGGTAGATAAAGTCTACCTCGACTTTAAGCTTCTAGCTCAGCACCCACAAACAAACATTATGGGTATTTGGATTTGAATGAGGAATTTGATTTGGAAATCAGCATTGAATTTCCAGAGTTGAATCTCATCACTATCTGATATTCATAAGCCTGAATTATCAAGACATCATTCTCCACTTACCTGCACTGAAAATAAATAGGTGTTTATTCACTAGGTACCTACTTTCTTTTTTTTAAATAAATTTATTTATTTATTTATTTTTGGCTGCGTTGGGTGTCCGTTGCTGCGCGCGGGCTTTTCTCTAGTTGCGGCGAGCGGGGGCTACTTTTCGTTGAGGCGTGCGGACTTCTCATTGCAGTGGCTTCTCATGTTGCGGAACACGGGCTCTAGGCACGCAGGCTTCAGTAGTTGTGGCTCGCAGGCTCTAGAGCACAGGCTCAGTAGCTGTGGCGCACGGACTTAGTTGCTCCGTGGCATGTGGGATCTTCCCAGACCAGGGCTCGAACCCATGTCCCCTGCATTGACAGGCGGGTTCTTAACCACTGCGCCACCAGGGAAGCCCCAGATACCTATTTTCAATCAGCCATGAGACCCAGTTCTCTATTTTGGATTACTGGTGATAAATACAGCTGTTGCAGCCCTGATTTCCACCTTCCAAAACCTTGCTACTCAAAATGTGAGCCACACATCGCAACATTAGCATCACCTGGGAGCTTGTTAGACCTATAGAACATCTGGCCTCACCTCAGACCTACTGAATCAGAATCTGTTTTCTAAAAAGATCCCCAGGTGATCTGTAAGCATATTAAAGTTTAAGTACTGTTCTAGAAGACTGACTTGCTTAGGACCAGAGTTCCTGTGCTTTTACCTACCTTATTATTGCAGGCAGTGGCAACATATTTGGAAAGCTAGATATGCCTTGGCCACAAACCCAGTTTCTGAAAGCACTCACTGAGCTACTGTCATGTGCCTGACACAGTTCTAGATGTTTTCACATATTCCGTACAGAGTGAAGGACATACATTCATGAACCAAAATGGAGAATACAAGGAGACCAAATATGTGTTGACTGCCTATGCTATGTGAGCACAGATGTCTCACTGACTCCTTATAACAGTGCTACCCAGCATGGTTACTAGCTCTAGTGAAACTCACCAAAATGAACTAGCGTGCAAGATTAAGTGGTTGAATTTTAATTCAGATATGTTTGTTGTGAAACCCTATATTCTTGCCACTATATCTGCTGTTTCCAAGGGAGGGAATGATGAATGGAGGGTGGAGGTGGGTGCAGTGGGGCCCCCAACTCTTCAAGATGTCTCCCTGATCACTCAAGCTCTGCTCAAGACTAGCCACTTGGAATCCTCTCACCCCTGGCTACTGTAACCTTTGTAGATGATCTTCTGCACAAAAACCAACAGCTGAACATGCAGGTGGCTTGCCTGAACCAGGAGCTTGCCCAGCTGAAAAAGCTGGAGGAGATAGTGGCCCTTCTCCACGAAAGTCAGAGGTAGGACTGGGTCCATCTAGCTGACTTCTGGAAGCAGATATTTACTTTCCTTTATCTCCTTTGTCTTACTTGGCAAGTTAATATCTATATACTTTTCAAATTAACTCTATTCTGTGTGCAAACCACCTGTATCCAGGCCAGTTTGCTCAGGGATCAAAATACTGCTTTCCAGAGCACACCAGTTTCTGATTCAGCAGATCTGGGTTGGGAACTGAGAATTTGCATTTCTAGTAAGTTTCCAGGTGATGCTCTTGCTTCTGGCCTAGGGACCACAATTTGAGAACATTAAGATATATATCTTTAGTGATGCTATATTTTAGAGTAACTTGAAATAATTCTTCTGTGTGTTGTTAAACCATCAATTCAATATACAGGTTCAATTCATTTCATTTTGTTTGATTCATAGGGAATATTTTTATTATTTTGATTTAATCTTGTGTATAATTAATGTAAAACTTACATGGTCCCAAAGTCAGATCCACAAAATCAGATAAATTCAGACAAATCTAGCTTCCTTACCTGTCTCCTCTATCCTTTCCTTCCTTCCCACTAGCCTTCCATTGCAGGTGTGGGTGTGTATTTGTGTTCCCCCTCTATTATATAAAAAGAGGCATAATGTTGCTTTAACATTTTATCTAGAAATCATTTTGCAGTGGCGTATAGAGTTAGCTCTCGCTCTTTTTATACATGCATAGGACTCCGCTGTGTGTGTATTCAGTTAGTCCTCTACTGACGGACATTACAGTGTCTTGCTCTCGCAGATAGTGTTGCAGTGAATAGCACTGTGCGTGCATCTTTTTTGGCGGGGAGGGGCAGCCTCTGATAGCGTCCAACATTACATGGTAATACAGAGTCCAAGAATACAGTCATGACTAGCACCATGAGTTTAATTGCAGAGGCAGGATAGATTAGAAGAAGTAGAAATTAAGATTTGGGGATAGAAATTGGAGGTCTGGTCAGGTGCTAGTCTCCCCGTGCGTCTACTTACTTCATCATGAAAGTGCTTTGGAAAGATCAGAACAATCACTATATAAAATGTGAACTATGTTATTGCTACAGTCAGTCTGGAACGTAAACAGAACTGCAATGAATAAATAAACTGTCTGCCTGCTTTTAAAATAACCAACTCATAAATCAGACAGTTCTTTCTATTTAAAGATGTTACTTCATTTTACATTTATTTTTTAATTTTTATTTATTTATTTTTTTACATTTATCTTTAGCAAACATTTCAGGTCAGAATGGCAACGACTTTGCTTTTATGACTTCATGACTGTCTTTTTCGCCCATGCCTCAGATCCCTGGTGGTAACTAATGAGTATCTGCTGCAGCAGCTGACTAAAGAGCAAAAAGGTTATTCTGGGAAAGCACTCCTGCCGCCTGAGAAGAGTCATCATTTGGGGAGATCATCGCCCTTTGGGAAAAGCACTCTGTCTTCCTCCTCACCAGTGGCACATGATACGGGTTAGTATCTAATACAGAGTGTTTCAGACTCTGTCCCAGAGCCTAGTCTATGGAGCTAGCACTGCACACCTTTTTTGCAGCTTCCCTCTCAGCCCCAGGGGGCTCTCAGTGTCATTGCCACTAGTATGGTGGTATTCACTCACAAGATTAAGAAAAAAATCTTATTTTAATTAGACTATGTTGGTCCTTTTTATTTCTTTCTATCTCCTCCCATCAAGTCGTTCTTTCCTTCTGCCCACATAAATAGTTGGCACTTAGTCCTAGGCATCATATCACATAGAAACGTTTGGCTGAAAATGTCAAAAAGAAAAGAACACTAGACATTTTTCCCAAGTGTCAGTTGAAACTGTGTAGTAGGAAGTTTAAAAAGAACATCCATGGCCAGGTATGTTTTGTGTTAGCAGAAATTTTGGAGAACCTCTATTGATCAGTTCATCAAACGTGTTTTGGGTTTTCTCCCACCATAGTGAAAAGGTGACAAGGTCCGGTGTCTTCCTGGAGCAGCCAACAGTTTAGTTGTGTGATGGAGCTCAAAGCTTGCCATTGGTACCAAACAGGCCTAAATAAAAGCCTAGAGAGATCCTGGAAAGACAGACAGAGAGTAGGTAATTCCTACTCTGGAGAATTGGAGAAGGCATCAGTGAGGACTTGTTTGAGTGGAAGCTTGGCAGAATGAGTACAATGGTACCAGGTAGAGGGGGTGCAGGGCCTCCTAGGCCAAGAGTACAGAGTAGAAGAGTCAGGCCCCCAGAGGGATCACCGGGCAGAGAAGACGTAGGCCATGGTGCTATGACAGTATATAACTGGGGGACCTGTCCTAGCCTGGGAGGGAGGTGTGATATCAGGAAAATGTCCCCTATAGAAATGATCTTTCAACCAAGACCTGAAGAATTGAATAGCAGGTCACCAGGCAAAGCATAGGATTGAGGGCAGAGGCAGTGGGGAGAGCTGCAGAGAGAAATAGCATAAGCAATGGCCATGAAATGGGAAGGAACATGGTTCATTCAGGGAATGGAGGGCCTGAGAGGAGATACACAGGAGCTAGGTCGCATGGCTCCCAAAAGATTTTAGATTGGGAAGGCAATCTTCTCTATAAGAAGAGTAGATTGACCCCCGGCCATGTGGAGTGGACCAGAGAGGAGCTAGAGAGATAAGAGAGAAGGCTGGTGCAGTCCAGACCAGAGGTGTGGCTTCTGAAAGTTAGCTTTGGGCTCAGCATCCACTTTACATGTCAGTACCTTGTATTTCAGACTGAGAATCAATCTTTTCTTTAATCCTGATTGATTAGGCATCAATGGGAAAAGATAATGCAAGTGGCTCTAGGTATGTCTCTACTTCAAGGTTGCACAAGTAGCTAATGTTGCCAGAGAGCTGTACAGGGCAAAGGACTGTTTAACCTAATGTCATATTGTACTTCTCTTCATCTTCAGGGTCATGTCAGAGAGAGAGGCAGGTGGAAAGATTAGACACTTATTTGCTCCCCTGACCCAGATCCTGTGCAGGGAAGGAGAGCTATTGCTGTAATAATGAGACATGAAGATCACAACTAAGATCACACATCTCTAAGTTATAAATAAAATCTACAGATCTCTCAATTTTATGTAGGTTCCCCAAAGGAGCATGCACAGAGGAGCCATAAGTTTCTTTGAGCTGCATGGCTCTGAGGGAGCTAGAGTCAGCTCGTTTTCTCTGGAAATGTCAGTTAGAACAGCCCCCCTCCCCGCTCTCATGGGCCTGTCTTGGCCCCATTGAGAGGCCTCCAAAGAGCCTAAGCCTTGCCCAGGTAGGGTAGCCTTAGCTAGTAGCCTTATAGCCCTGTGTTGTCATATTTCACCATCCCAGCCCAGTGCACAGGCCAACTTACTGGACAGCCGATGGGGGCTAGGGGAGGTGGGGGCAGGGATAACGGACTTCTTTCTACAACCCAGCCCTCCCTTCCTTCTCCTATGAATCTCCTATGAATGCTAGCCCAGAACCTATTCAGGGTACCTCTAAGGAGGAGCAAAGAACCTGACCCAGACTAAGTCACCTTCCACTCTATTTTCTATTGTCACTGAAAGTGGCTGGTCCTACCCTAGGCCAGGCCCCTCTCTAGGGTTGCTGGCCACTCATGCAGAGGTCAACTGTGTTTCTGATTTTCACTGTGTGGCCCTTGGTCCAGAGGGCAGGGGTAGGGATTGGTGGCATCAAGGGAAGGGCCAAAGAGTTGTTGCCCTATGGGGCTAAGTGGGCTCAACATGGAGTGGAGGGAGACCCCTGAAGCAAGTAGAAAATAAGTGGACAAGAATTCCTCACCCTGGGCCTGGCACTATTAGGAGAAAGAAGGAAACAAGGCTGGGATGGAAAACAGGTCCTCAGGGAAGTTCTCCAAAAGGAGAGGCAGGGCCCCTCTGAGGTTTGGCCCTCCCGCCAGTTATACATAGCGGGTTTTAATGGCTCCATCCCACAGATCCTAACTTCTCTTCCTTGCCCAACTGGCTTTGCTAGCAAGGGTACCCAAAGCTTTCCACTATGAGGAGGCTATGGGGAGATGGAGCAGTGATAACGGAAGGGCTGAAGTGGCATTGTTTGGTCAGTTCCTGCCATGAACCAGATTCTGCTAGACTAAGGGTCTTCCTGGCTCTGGGTGGGCCTTGATTTCCCTCAGGCTCCATAACTTTTAAAGAAGAGGGGGCTTTACTCCTACAAGGTGGAGTTTCGGGACTCGGCCAGTTCTCTCTCTGGGCTCCTCTAAGCCACACTGCCAATCACAGGAGGGGCCAAACTGCTGCTCCCATACGCACTGGATGGTAATCTCACCTGCAGCTTCATAGCTTAATAACCTGGACCAGGCCAATTTGCAGGATTTGGGTTTCTCTCCTATTATGCTAATTTAAGTAAGCTTGCAATTTAAACCAATTCCCCAGGGCTGGAGGAAGTATTCCTCTTACTGTATGCTGGTGGGAGAGGTAGAGCTGTCTGAAACTCTTCCCTGAGCAATGCAAGGTCAGCGGAGTCAGGAGGATCCCACAACTGTCAGCCATTAGGCAAGGCTCTGCTGTGACCAGGTGATGATCTCTGCTTTCTAATTCCCACCTCACCCCCCAGCGTCTCTGTTCCAAGCCACACTACCACTCTTTACCCTCACTCCAAGTGACTTTGGGCTCAAGGGACTCCGGGGCCACCTGGGGCAAGAACATCCTAGAACAGCCCGAGGGAGAGGGAATAAACAGTTGTGCTGCTTTGCTTTATTATCTGGGTCAAGAAAAAATATTTGTGGATGTGTGCCTTTTAAGCCTTTTCTAGCACTCTTAGGGACTCTGGGCAGTCCCTGAGTTCCATCCAGCCCACTTGTCAGCAGGAAGGAGGGAGAGTTGGCCCCAAAGCCTTAGACTTGGGAATAACTCTGGCCTAACACTGAGAACCTCAGAGGGGAGAAAAGGTTGATCTGAAAGCTCCCAGGAGTTCTCAGGATCAGAGAGAGGACCCCCTCCCCGCCACTGCCCTGCAACCTGGGATGATGAACAGATGGGAGGGAATCAGCAAGAAGAGGCCCCTTCAGTGTTGGACACCCTGCTCACCTGTCAAAGGCTGATGTTGGGTGCCAAGTTCTATTGCTGGCCATCCAGCCTCATTTTTGGAAATCAGTGTTGGGGCTTGCTGTGTTAGAAACAGCCTGGCCAGGGAGGCAAGAGGCATGGTTCTGGCCTCTGTTCTGCAGAAGCCCTTTCACTCTCTGGGCCTGAGTTTCCTCAGCTATAAAATTGGGAGTTGAACTGTCTACTGTCTGCTGTCTTGCATTTTCTGATATTCTGAGATGCAGCCCAGAATGACTCACCTTGGTAGCCCTCTGGAGTGGAGGCCTGTCAGCAAGCTTAGAGCTGAGGCCTGGCACTGGGCCCCACCAATGCTTAGCCCAGTCTGAGTTTGCTGTCTCATCGCCCGCACCTGCTGTGAAAGCCGAGAGGCCAAGACTGAGGCCCTAATTGCGGGAAGATAGCCATGATGTCAGAACTCTAGGTCAGGGCTGAGGTAAAAGGCTTTTGATTTTCCTATAGAGCATCCTCATTCAGCCTGGCTCTGTGCTAATGGAAGGGGCCTGGTGTGTGTCTTTTTTTGGGCGGGGCTGCCAGTGGAAGAATCAGCAGAGTGCGCCTTGGAAGGGGTTGATGACAGAGGGGTCGTGGGGTGTGAATGTCATTACCCTTGTTGTCATATACCTGACCAGGCCATATTGGTACAAAAGGTGGCTTTATTGAGGTCCGGGTAAGAATTAGGCACTTGGCCAGAGCAGCAGCTTAAATATGAGGCAAGCAGGCAGGGGTTAGCCATGCCCGGGGCGAGGTTGGGGTGGTGAGGCTATAGGCACAGACTCTCCTCAGACAGACAGAAGTCGAGGGGGAAAGAAAAAGGGGAAGGGGATGCAGAGCAGTCTGGGTCAGAGGTCTGGTGGGCTGGCCCCATAGGGCTGGGCAGGAAGCGCTGGGCGGCAGATCCAGCAAGGAGGGGACCGGGCTCTCTTGCTCCACATGCCCCTTAGGCGCAGGCCTGAGCCTCTGGCAGGGGCAGCCGTGCTAGGGGAGGCCTTCCCAGGCCTCACTTCTTCACCTTGGCATCATAGGTACCTGCATTCTTGTAGGCACTCACATAGCCACTGTCATCCAGGATGTCCTGCCGCCCAGCAATGCCCTTGCCCTTGCCGCTCTCATCGAAGCGTTCCTTGTGGGAGCCCGTGTACTTGCTGGTGTCAGTCAGCCGTTCCACAGCACCCCCTGTTTTTGCTTTCTGTTTGGACAGAGTTCCCCCAGGGGTACCTGGTTAGGGAGCCCAGCCCTTCCAACCCCAGCCAAGATTCCCCATACCCCCCCTCAGTGGCCAGCCGAGACCATCAGGGCACTTACAGTAACACCCACATTGGCTGGTTCCTTGCCTGCCACCAGCTGGCAGATGGCATCAAAGGCCTCCTCCTTGCTCTTCCCCTTGAATCGCTTGGGTGCCAGCTCTTCTAGGGCCTTCTTGAACTCCTCATAGTTGATGACCCGGGCAGACTTCCCCCTGCCAGGTATGTGGACACCATGAGTTTTCCCCCTTCTCCACATCCTCCCTGGTTCCAGCCCCCCAATTCCCCTTCTGGGAACATCAGAAGGAGGGAATGCCTGGGGCTCACTTGACTTTGGAGAAGACGATGTCGACATCGGTCCCTGTCACAGCCTTTCCGTCAGCCACCTTGCAGTCCTTGCACAGCTTGGCCCAGTTCTTGCCATTCAGCTCGTGCCCACTGGCCTTGGGATCACCATGGATGGCAAACTTGCGGAAGCTTTCCTCCAGCCCAGCCACATCTGTGCTCGCTGCCATGCCACCCTGTTAGGGACCCACCTTGGTCACCTCCTAGCCAAGCTCTCCCCCCCACCCCCCAAGGCACAGAGCATCACTGCCTCTACCTCAAAACCTGCAAGGTTGAAGTTGCAGGCACTTCTGCCACATACCCTCAGAACTGGAGATGGAGCTGCCTGCAGAAAGGGGCCAGTACTCAATGTCTGACTGGGCCCCAGAGCCGTGAGGAAGAGCCCCGAGAGGAAAGGTCCTGTCACTTAATGCCAGCCTGGCTCAGAGTGGAGTTCAGAAGATGAAATCATGATGCTCGCACCAGGCTGGGAACAGAGTAGCACTGTCCAGAAAAACTGTGAGAGCGGCAGCTGGGGCCATGGCTTTGTCTGGCCCTGGCACAAGGCCTGCTTGGGTGGAAGTGAGGGTGGCAGAGCGGGCCCCCTCCCTGGGAGTTCCATGCCAGGCTGGGTCAGGACCAGGCCAGGCTGCTGCTTGGGCAGGTATTTAGTGAGGACAGTGTCTCACTCAGGGTCATGAGGACCCAGCAAGACCCAGCCCAGGCTGAGAAGGGAGCCAGAGCACAGGCAGGGGTGCAGCTGGCCCAGCTGGGACCTTGTTACTATTTGCTATTAAACAAAAACATGAGGGAAGGGGAACTTGGGGCTGGCCTGGCCACAGTTTGTGAAGCCTGGAGACAGTTGCTAACGGAGGGTGGTACTGCTTGGAGAATGTTGTTAAGGGCAGGAGGGTGTCAGGGCAGCTCAGGGAGAAGCTCCCAGTGCTGCTGGGCTGGGCTGGAGAATGGGCTTACGGGTGGGGCACATCAGCACTCCCAGCACCTGGGGCACAACCGTGGCTTCCTGGCCCCTTTCCAGCCATTGGGGCTGTAACGTCCCAATCTGTGGAGTTTAGGAGGAGCAGGAGATTGAGGGGCTAGCCTGAGTGGGGGTTGTAGAGTTATGAGCCCCTAGAGGCATGATGGCAAGTGAGACCGTGGCCTTGGCCCTGTAATCCTCACACCTACGCTCTGCGCTGAGGCACACTTCCCCAATGTCTACACCTTCAGCCCTCTATGGAGGCCTCCTGGCCACACCCTGAGCACCACCACACTAGTCCACACTCTCACAGCTGTGTGCACTTAGCCCTGGCCCTCCATACCTTCGGCCTTAGTCCCACTGACCACACCCCTTAACCTGGTACTCAGACCTCCCTGACCACACCAGCCCTGCACTGAAGTGCCCCCCACACCCCTTACTGCAGTCCCCTGACCACACCCACAGCCCTGGGACAAAGGGCCCCGGTCCATTCCCTCAGCATGCACGCCCCACACATATACTAACAGCCCTGTACTGAGGCCCCCCAATAATAACCCTCAGCCCTGCACTAAAGGGTCTTCCCCACACTTGCCCACAGTACCCACTGCAGTCCCCAACCACACCCTCAGCTCTGCACTGAAACTCCCTCCATGTAACACAGCCTGGTACTGAGGCCTCCCTGACCACACCCTCAGCCCTGCACTGCAGCCACTTCCATCCATACACGGGAAGCCCTGGGACTGGGTCCCCCGTTCACACACCCACAGGCTTTACTGAGACCCCTAACCAGAGCCTCACAATTCACCCTCTCTCCATACATCTGCAGCCCCTGACCACACCCTCAGTTGTGTCCTCAGCAACTATCTTCCACCTCTCCCTTTTATAATAGAGCCTCCAGTGACCACAGCCTGGAGCCTGCCTGCCTACCCGCCTTCCACTACCACTGGCCTTAACACTGAAAACCCTCCCCGGGTCACCACACTCACCCATCCCTAAGTTGCAGTTTCTGGAACTGGGATCACCCACAGCGCCTACATTGCAGCAACTCGGTGGGTCCAGAATCCCTTTCAAACAGCACTCCCCTTCCCTCTCCCTACAATGCAATCTCCCACCAGCAATCTGAAGGAGACCCGCACTTTGTTCACCAAGGGTAAAGTCTGGGGGAGCTTGAGTGCCACAGGATGCTTGTTCCAGGCGCCTAGCAGGACCCTGCACCTGTGCTCACTTCTGTCTGTGAGAAGATGGATTCTTGGTAATTTCAGGCTGATCAGGTGGTGCCAAGTCACAGGCCCCGGTCCCAGGGGTCTGCAGGCCACGCTCGCTCCCGCTGGGACAGCTGGAGTAATCAGTCAGCAAGGAGTTGGGGGTGGGGGGTGGAACGTTTGGGCCCAGGGCAGGACCACTCAGCTGGTGTCCTCAACTCGGTACCATCCAGGGTTGGGACCCCTCCCAGGCCGCTCCCACCCCACCCCCTTCTTATCGTGCAGGATATTGATTAGAGTGGTCGGCGCCGGGGTCTCCTACCGGCTTCTCCCTCGTGGCTGCTCCTGCAGTGCACGTTCGATGGACAGAAAGAAAGACGCAAGAATGGACCGATGGACGCAGGAGACTAGGCGGCTCCACAGCTCTGCTCCCTGCCGGCTCTGGGGCGGGACTGCAGGCCGGGCGGTTCCGCCGTATTATTCCCTTGTTTCTCGGTCTCCATAGAGACGGCGAGTCCCACCCCCGGGGCTGTCTCGGCGGGAGAGTGACCAAGGTCACGCTGGCTCCACCTACCCGACCCCGCCCTCTCCGCTCTCCGCGGGGGCGGAGCTGCTGCGATAGTCTCATCCCGCTGCATCTGTGGCTGGGGTGACCAGACCTGAAGTTCAAAGCTGATCCCCGCCTCCAGGGGAGATCCAACTTCCCAGAGCAGCAACCGAAGGCCTTTGGCGGGGGGCGTGGGGGGGGGGCGTGCAGAGGAGTGGGAAGGTCCCTTCCCTTAGTGACAGTGGGGTCTAAAGCTGGCTCAAGACCACAGCTCTCCAATGAGCGTGTGGCATCCCAGGTCACAACTCCGGGTCACTGGGGGCGGGAGGGGACAGTAAACGAATCACGAGTGCCAGCCCCCAAATGCTGGTACACCGACGTCTCTCCCGCGGCCAGGGAAAAGCTCCTGGACTTCCTGGGTCCGCGTCCTCATTTATTCCCACCCCAGCCCGGTGTTAGCCTCGCAGTCTCTGCTTCCGCTGCTGCCTCCCGACCCCAAAGCCTGCTTCCCCTCCTCTCACCAAGTGCAAACCCTACCTTCAAGAAAAATAACCTCCTCCAGGCAGCTTCTAGGACCTTTCCCAACCAGGAGCCCCGTACCTGAGCTTCTCCATATGACAATCTGGGTGGCCACCCAGCGTACGGTGTGTGTGCGGGGGGAACCCACCTCACCCTCTGCCCCTAGGCTGACTTGCAATGGTCCGGCTCCAGGAGGGCCCGTGGCCCTTGCCATTAAGAAGGTATGCACTAACTCCGCAAAAGCATAAAAAAGTTTATTGGAGCATCACGGCTGGTGGGGCTGTTATTGCTGAGTCGTGGGGGAGGGGGCCGATCCCGCCGGCCCTTAGCGGCCCCTAAAGTGCACTCAGTACGGCGGGGGTGGGGGGTGTTGCATAGAGAGTCTGTCCCGCCTTTCCTCCGCCATCCCTGTTTCTTGTCCCAGCTAAGCGGGACCGGCTTCCGGGCCGCCCCGCGCACCGGGCTCGCCGCTACTCGGGCTTACGAAAACGGCCGGCGCACGCGCCTGCAGCGCCACCCCGGCGCTGCCTAGGCGCGTCTGAGCCACTGGAATCTCGTCCATGGACTCGGCTGACGCCGAGTGGTAGGCGCCTGCAGGGCTGGCGTCAGCGGAATCCGACGACGAGCTAGAGCGGCGGCGGGGGGTCCGCGGCCCTATGGGGCCGGAAGGGAACGTGAGACTAGGAGCTGCTACTCACTTAGGGCCCTACCTTTCCCTCCCTCGTAGCTCCCCGAGCAGGATCCGGTCAGGAAGGGGCGCTCACCCGGCAGCCTGGGCAACGGGGGCTCCCGGTCCAAGGTTCTGGAGGTCCGTACCTTATACATGCGCCGCTTCCTTTTTTTCTGCAGAGACAGGGGGGAGCCTGAGTACCCCTTCCCCAGACCTCACATCGCCAAAAGACGCGCAGGAGTGGAGAGGGGTAGAGGCTTCTTTCCCATCCCCTTCAAACCTGGGCAGGGGGCCCAGCACAATCCCCCCCTACCTGGGGTCGGATCCGGGGGGGCAGAGCGAGAGTCTCTGGGGAGGAGGGCGGTGGAGGCTCCACGTGGCCGCGGGTGGCAAGGAACCGGGAGGGGCTGAAGGGGAAGTGGGAGGATAAATGCTGGATGCTGTTGTTCCTTCAAATCCCACCCTGTTGGAGGTCCTAAAATAAGCCTCCCTTCCTAGCTGGAAAGGCGCATTGATCTGTCCCAGGCCATGATAGCCTGGACCAAGACCTGTCCCTTGGCTTTGGCCTAACCGCTTTCTCCCACCTCAGATGGCCCTGCCATGCCAATGGGAGATGTGAGGTGGCACTTGCCCAGGTTGCACTCACTTAGCATTCACTGAGGCAGGCCTGGCCTGGCCAGGGGGCTCTGGGCGCACATGGCTGAAGGTCCGCATGTAGAACTCCATCTCCTGGGGAAGATGGAGGTGAGGGAGGCTGGGAGGCCAGGTGTGGGTCCAGGGCCTTCTGGGTCCTGGGCCCACTCTATCTTGGATGCAACACCCCCTTACTGGTCACTGTGGGAGGTCTGGGCACAGAGGTCTAGGGCTGTCCTTCAGGCTTCCCAGGTATGCTGGGAAAACCCCAATGCAGAACGAGGCTTAAAACACCTGTGTTTGTACCTTACCCCACCCCCACCATTTTCCTCACTTCATTTAGTCAAACTCCACCTCCTCCAGGAAGCCTCCAGCCTCATGTGTCCAACGTACCCAGTCTAGAGCTGTTCTGGCCAAGTTGGGTTGGGGAGAAGAGGGACTCAGAGAGGCCCTCTCCTGCTCCTGGCTCCTCCCAGGGCTCCAGTCTCTGAACCGATGTTTTTCCCTAGTTGGGAGACTGGGCAGTTCACACACCCGGGTGTGCACCAGAGGCTGCGAGGCTACCTGCAGGAATCCATGGTTCCCTCGGAGCTGAGTCCTCAGAGTACCAGACACAATCTCAGCTGCTGGCGGGGAGTGGGGGGATGAGCAGTCTCCCCAACTTCTACCGGTAAAGGGAAGCAATAGGTGGTGGAAAAAACAGCGCCACAGCCCCACCTGGGACCAGGCTTATGGGTGTTCTCTGTCTTGTTTAGTCGCTGATCCTCACAGTGACCATGGGAGTAGCAGACCCAACCCCTGAAAGTGAAGGGGTCTGAAGCCAGGAGGTAGCAGGAGTGGCCTACGCTTGCACCCCAGCATGCAGCAAGCGCCGAGCCGCACCCAAGAGGACTGCAGGTGAGGAAACAAAAGCCAGGAAAAACAGTCCGAGAAGGGAGCCTGGCGGAGGATGTGGGGTGGCTGGGGGTAGGGCACCGGACAGCTGTCGCGACTCGGCAGTCGTTTCCATGGAGACCCGGGCATCCTGACTAATGCAGAGATGACACTGTAACAGCAACACCGTCTCTAAAACAAGCCTATGTTTGGGGGCAACGGCTCCAGAGTGGGGCCCCTCCCACATTCCTGCTCAGGGTGGGGGTGGGGAGGCTGCCTGCTGGATGGCCCTAGCAGATCTGGGGGCCAGAGCCCAGCCAGTCACCGGCTGGCTACACAGAGGCAGAGAATGAACCCTGGGCAAGCCCTGTGCCCAACACCTGCCCAGGCTGGCCCTTTGGGGAGGAGTGTGGGGGTGCCAGCCTGAGCAGAGGAGCCCTGGGAAAGAGGAAGGAGTCAAAGGCCAGTCACAAGGGCTGGGACGCCAAGGGAATCCTTCCCCCCCCCACATTTCCTCTTCACCAGTGTGCACCTAGCACCCCTCCAGGGCCCAGGAGAGAGGGGGCAAAGCCTACCCTGGTGCCCCTGGGTTCTAGAAGTGTAGGGCAGAGGGCAGGGCAGCAGTAGAGGATGGTCTCAGAAGCCTGAGGAGCCAGATTGGGACAGGAGCCAGGCCCTAGCCAGCTGGGGAAGTTTGAGGGTGCCACCAGGGTGTCCCCATTCAAATTCCCCTCCCCCAGCTGTCCCTACAATCCTCCCTCAGAGATATTCAAAACTTGCACATTCCTGAATGGTACATGGCACCTCTCAGCCTCAGCTCTCCTCTGTACGATGGGACAAACACACCCCTTCTCCCTCTGCCGACGTCTCCCTCAGGTCATTTTCCGATGGTATTAAATGCCCTTGCTGCTGGCACATCTGGCCCCAAAGCCTAAGCAGGCGGTAACTACAGAGCAGGGGTCCTGAGCATTCGAGTCTGGAGATCCCAGGGCCAGCCCTGCCTCAATGGGCACTGGCTGTGAAGCTTGAGAAAGTCTCCTGCCTACCTCTCTGAGCCTCAGTCTCCTCTGTGAAGTAGGGATAGGGATGGTGCCCACTCCCGGGATGGCTGCCACTGTGCTTACATGGGTTCCGTGCCCAGCACCAGGGCAGGTACCCAGCAGTGTGGCAGTTGCGGGGGGGGGGGAGGGGGTTTCCACCAACAGCCATCACTCCCCCAGGCCTACCCAGGCCTGGCAGCCTGGCCCACCCCTGGTGATGAGAACAGGAGAGGTGGGGTCCCAAGCACTCCCCCAATCCACCCACCAGCCTGTGTTTGTGTCCAGTTGCCATGAGGACTTCGGATCCAGGGCTCAGCCTTCCCAACAAGGCCTGCCTGGGCCCCCTGCCTTCCCAGTCCCTGGGGGCTCCAAGGACTGGACCACCCCACCCCCAGCTGCTGACCTCAGGAAGCCAAGGGGCATGGGAATGGGGATAGGCTGATCAACAGCTGGGCTGGCCAGGCCCCGAGCCTGGGCTGGAGGATTCCTGCTTCAGGGTGCAGAGACCTTAACTCTTCCTAGACCCAGCTTGCTTAATCTTTCTTGGCCTCAATATGTTCATCTGCAACATGGGTACGGTAGCATTACCTGCCTCATGGGCTGTTTCAAGATTTAAATGAGGTAATGGGTATAAGGGCTCAGGGTCACAGGTGGAAAGAACTGATGGCTCTATCCTGGTAACCCAGTCCTTGATCCATCCCTCTCTCTTCTCCTGCGGCCCCAACCTGCCTGCTTCCAGGCTCCCACGTTCTGTGCCCTCCAGCACATGCTTCGAGCCTTTCCCCTGGGGTCGGGGAAACACAGGGCTTCCTCTGGCTGTGCCCACACTTGAGCAAGTAGGCACGTGCTTAGTACAGGCTTGCCCTCGCCTCTGCTGCCTCCAGCACCCCCTACCCCAGCTGCTCTTCCAGGCCCGCTTCCCTTTGCCCCGTCTTGTCACTGGCTACTCGTTGCACAGCCCACCACCCCTCCCACACCCCTTCTCCCACTCCCTCAGCCCTCTGGGCCACTTCTATACCTGAATGGGCCGCATCCTGGGGGGACATGACTCAAGCTCCCTGTGGGCCCCCTTTGCCTCCTGGGGCGGACGATGCTGCACGATGTATTCATAGGTGGTGAGCTTGTGCCACACTGAGGGGGTGAAGAGAGGGCTCAGTGCAATGGAAAAGGAACCCTGGAGTGCAGAAGCTGAGGGAGGGTACCCAACCACAGGCTAAAACCATCGTCCCCATATACACTAAGCCATAGAGTGAGACCAGGTCACCATTAAAGAGCCAGCGCTAGGAAGGGGCACAGTTTCAGGGCTCTACAGCCCAAACTGGGTAACTTCCTCCAGCTTAGGGACTCCCATCCCCTGAAAGGCAGGTGTGGGTGTATACGTGGGGGTAGGGGCAGGGGGCACTTACTGAGATAAATGTGGAAGCAGAGCAGGTGGCCGAGCAGGGCTGTGGAGAGCAGGCCCAGAAGGATGAGAAGGGCAGCCAGAGCCAGGATGGCAGGAGCCTGTGTCTCCACAGGGGCAGCAGGCAGGAACACGAACCACACATCTGTGTGATTCTTCAAGACTGCAAGGCACAGGCAGACTGTGCTCAGCCAGGGATGTAACCAGTGACCAGAACAGGCCCAGGGTTGGGGGATGGGAGTGGGCCTGGAGCCCACACTGACCTTCAAAGTGGCGGTTGGTACGCAGCTGCATGGGGTTGACAAAGAACTCCACAAAGACATAAGTGGCCACCAGCACGAGGAGCAGGACGCCCAGTAAGGCAGATGCCACACTGTGTAGAAAGAGCCTGGGCCCAGCCGTGGGCAGCTGTCAGCACCCAGGTGCTCCAGCTGGGCAAGGGCCCAGAGCTCAGAAGGGCCGGTGGTTAGGATGGGGAGCTGGGCCTCTGACCCCACAGCCCTGACTCCTCACGAAGCCAAAACCTTAGGGCAAAGGTGAGTATAGGCGGCCACCCCCAACAGGCTCCCCACCTCTCCCTGGGCCAGCAGGAGAAAGACTCCAAACCTACCCTCATCGCTCTCAGGCGGAAGCCATCGGGAGCATCACCCGCAGACCAGCACACACACTAACGCACACCAGCGCACAGGTCCCCCAAGTACCCCTATCATCGCCCCGCCCCATACACAGGTTCAAGGCCCCTGGCTCGCACAGACACAGGCATCGCCAGGCACCCCTGTGGCCCGGGCCTGGCTCTCACCGGTAGTTCCTCTCGCCCACGCAGTTGTTGAGCCACTTGCAGTGGTGGTCGAAGCCGCACACGCATTTGTTGCAGGCGCTGCAGTGCTTGGAACGAGCACTCCTGCGGTGGGGAGGGGGCACAGCACGGTTGCGGGCTTCTCCCGCCTTTTGCTGCCCGGCCTGGCTGGGGGGTTGCCGGTTCCCCGCCTGGAGCGGGTCACCCACCCGCGCCTAAGCGGAGAGCGGAGCGCGTCAAAGGGGAGCACGCGCGCCCTCTGGCGGGGGGCACTGTGGGGCGGGGCACCCGGAGGAAGCAGCGCTTCTGAAGAGACGGGGTGGGGGTGGGGGTGGGGGTGGGGGCGGGGACGGGAGGTGTACCCAGCGGCGGGAGGAGGTGTAGGCGGCGTTATACTGTCCCGCTCTGGGACAGTGCACCCGCGTGATGGTGGCGTGAAACGAAAACGGAGTTTCCTTTCCAAGCAAGGACCCCCTCTGCCCGGCCAGGGCGCAGAAGAGAGCAAGGCTGCTGGACCCAGGGCCTGCGTTGCTCTTCCTGACATCGCCATTTTTTGAGTCCCTGTTTCTCTGCCAGACTATGGGAATTTTCCTGGCATTCTTCCAGAAAACCCCAGTCTATCTGGGCTAATCCAAAGGGAGCCAAAGGAAGAGGGGTAAGCAGACACCTGGGTGAGCAGTAAGCAGTTCACCGCAGTGAGTCAGGTGAGGTGAGGCTACATTAGGAATGCAAGAGAGTCTCCCTGCCCCAGGGAGGAACCAGGAAAGGCCAAAGGAGAGTGGAAGAATAAATTTCGACCCCCTCCCCCAGAACAGAATGGAGCCCTGGAATACGCAGCGACTGCCAGGGCATCCACTGAGGAACAACGCGCTGACTGGTGTCTAGTGAAAGAAAGGATGGTCTGGTGCCGAAGTCCTCAGCATCTTAATGCCATTGGCTCTTTCTCTGTCCTGTGGACAGAACCCCTTCAACAGGCTGCTTGGGGCTTAATATTAAAAGTGTGGAGCTAGCCTTGAACCATACCCCCATCCCTGATCCCCTACCTAAGGCTGGGAGACTGGGATCCTCCAGAGAGGGGCTTAGGGAGGCAGTCTGGACCAGCCAAGGGGGTATGGGCTCTGTACATTCTGACCCCTCAATGTGACCTGGAGTAAGTCACTTGGCGTCTCTGGGCCTCAGATTCTTCGTGCATAAACAAGGATAGCAGTATTGGCTTCGGGGCCAGGCAGGCTGGGTTGTGAATCTGGCTGCCCAGTAGCCATATGACCAACCTCAGGCCACTCAGCCTTTCTGAGCATTGGACTCTTCCTCCTCTGTGAAGTGAGAAAGATGTTGCCCACTCTGCAGGGTGGTTGTTCATAAGCACTTAGCACATGGTAAGGAGTCAAGTGTTGCTCCCCTCTCCGCCCATACCTGGGAATGCTGGTGAGAGAAGGGGGGTGGTTACTGGTGGAGTTAGTCATCAGAAGTGTTTGTGGCAGGGCCAATTGTCCTACTTTGTTGGAAATGCTATTCCTTATCTTCTGTTTCCAATCACCTTCTCCCTCACCCAGTTCTCTGTCACTCCACTAAGATTCTTGACTGTGTGAAATAAGAGGGTTCTGAGGCTTCAGAATGACTGTAAAGCCTGGGCATGCCCCTGTCTGCCTTCAGCTCCCGCCGGCAGTTCCCCGGGCACACTCATCGGCCACACACACCCCGTCCACACGCACTCACACATCCACATCGCACAAGTTGCAGTGCAGGTCTTCAATGACGTGTGCATGCTGGCTGCGGTTGAAGATGGGCAGGGGCCCAGCATAGCTCTTGTCCCGCACGTTGGCATCTGCTGGGTCGATGGAAACAGCAGTCAGGTGCACCACGAGGTGACCAGCAAAGATGGCGCCCATGCACTGGCCCAACAGGTTAAAGACTCACTCCACACTGCCAGCTGAGAGCCCCACTTCTGCTTCCTGTGGCCAGAGAACTGCTCTCTACCTACATGTGCCTCCCCAGTGCAGAGACTCTCTGCCCGTGCCACCTCCTACCTGCGCCCCACACGGAAGGGCAGAGGGGCTATCTGGTAATGGAGCTCACAAGCCAGCACTGCCTGCTGCTGCTGAGGGGACCAGCTACAGGGCCCTGGCCTCACTAATCCAGGCCTGGCGAAGGCCCTGGCTCATCTCGCCTCAGAACCCGACCTGGCTTCCGATTCTAAATGGTTAAATGAGACTGAGAGAGATCATCCTCTAAAGGTTGAAGGACCCAAAATATAAGTTCTAAGCTTGTTTATCTTTCTTTCACAGGAAGTCAGCTCTGAGAAGGAAGAAGACATCCTCTTCCAGCAGCCAGGCCAGTTGGAGAATCACTTGCAGACAGGGCCTCATATATCCACTGCCTCCCCAATCTAGAGTCCAGGTACTTGGAGGCCTGGGGCTGAATGTCTGGGATGGCCTAACATGTTCAGGGGCTGGCCAGGGGGCAGCATGGCTAATTCCTGAAACACAGATCTTCCAGGATCTATCAGCTCAGCAGCTGGACCAAATGCTGGACACAGTATGCTGACAACTTACTGCAAAGTGAATGTGTAAAACTTCACTAATAGATTCCATCCAGGCAGCCATCCACCCTCCATCTAGCTATCTGTCGATCCATCCATCCATCCTCTTGCTAGCCAAGTAGACATCATCTCTCCATCACTTATCCTCCATCCATCAGCTGTCCAACCTCCTTTTTTTCTTCCTCTTCCTAGAAGCCAAATTTTCCTACATGTCTGCAGGAGCCAGGCTCCACCCTAATGTGCTATACCAGAGCTGAAAGAGACAATCCTGTGGCCCAACACAACCTCTCTATCCCTACGGCCCTGGCTGTGGGTCAGGCTGTCACCTCTTGCCTGGGTTATTCCATAGTCTCCTGACTCTGCTTCTCATGTCTGCGTCCCCTTGAGTACCCTTTACTTGGGTAGTGAGCTCTGAAAAAGCTTAAACCTAAAGCCTTGCCTGCTTAAACTCCTGCAGTGGCTCTCAAGCTAAAGTTTACTCTTCAGCTCAGTGTTCACGGCCCCTTTTCCTCTGAATCCTCTCAAACCTCTCTGGTATCACCAACCACTACTCCTTACCATTCCAGGCTCTCTTCAGACACAATGAATGTGGGCAAACATTTAGTTTCCTGCCTGCTCCAACACTTCTTCCCTCCCCCCCACCCCCCTGGTTCATTCATTCAGCTATTTACTGAGGTCTTTCTCTATGCCAGGCACTGAGGATATGGCAGGAGCAAGACAGACTTGGTCCCTAGCCCCAGGGAGCCTACAGTCTGGCAGAAAACACAGAGTAGGTTGATTGCAATAACAAAAGTTCAGGGGACTATGTGAGTTTGTAACCAGGTGACCTCATCTAGTCTGAAGGGATCTGGAAAGTTTCCCTGAGGAAGTATCATCTCAGTTGAGACTTAGAGAGAAACAGATAACAGGAACATGGCAGGTAATATAAAGAGGAAAGGGGGCCTGGCTGGGTACTGGGAACAAGCAGAGTCCCAACTAGATGTGTGGTTCCAGCTCAGCTTATTGGTGCCATGCAAGAAAGAGAGCCCATGTCACCAAATTCTGGCTTTTCAGAAGGAACCAGAAATATGGATTTGTGTCTGGATATATGAGGCATCTCATTTTTAAAATGTTGACAAGGAAATAAATATTTTTTAAATGTACCTGCCAAAGAAATACTTAAGATATGTCCATTTTGTGTGTTCATTATCCCTCAATTAAAAAAAAAAAAATCTGTAAGCCAAACTGGCCCATGGGCTGCTAGGTCTTGACTTCTAACTTAGCTGGGTATTGGGGTGGAGAGAGAGGCTAGGAGCTTCCAGGCAGAGACCACTGTTGTTGCAACAGAGAACAACAGAGGAAATAAAATAAGAAGATGCTGGGGAGATAAGCAGAGTCCAGAATGTGGAGAGCCATGATGATCTTGAACCTTAAGGCAGGAAGAAGCTATTAGAGGGTGTTAAGCTGGGGAGTAACTTTATCATATTTGTTTTTTGAAAGGGCACTCTCGCTGCAGGGATAGAGATGGACTGGCCGGGGTGAGAGCATGTGTGGGGAGACCTGTGTGGAAACGAAATGGTCATCTAGGTAAAAGAGGCAGATGGCAGTGGGGAGAAAAGAGGGCAAATACAATAGATTTTTAGGAGGCAAAATCAACAGGACTTGATGACTGACTAGATATAGGTGATGAAGAAAAGGGGCGGAGCCAAGAGTACCTAGAGAGGCCAGGAAGAGGGAAGGAGGGGAGCTGAGAGCAACAGGTATGCATCTGGGTGGTGATGTTGGTCTACATGGCCCTCTTCCTGCACTCACAGTCTGCTGTATAAATCCCTACCCCCATACTTACCATGTGATGATCTCCAACCTACAAGGCTTTCCTCCTGTTGGAAGCGGAACATCTAGAGCTGGGGCCCTGTTTTACCCATCTTTGCAACCCTAGGGCCCAGGCAAGTTCTAGGTGCAAGGTGAGTGCTTGGTATACACCCTTACCCTACCTCATTCTGCAGGGGCCCCTGAGGGAGCCTGCAGAAGGAAAGTAGCTTTGAAGGGAGGACAGAGAACCATTCAGGCCTGGAAATGGGAGTGCCAAACCAGGTGGTTCTAAGAGCCTCCAGCATTGCCCAAAGCAATAAATATGGGGAGGACAAAACCCTCAAACCATCCCACTGCCTCAGAGTCAGACTGCCTGAGCAGTCCTCCTGGCCTCACTGGGTAGCAATTGTGTGCCCTCTCTGAGGGCTTCCGTGGTGGCACGGTGGTTAAGAATCCGCCTGCCAAGGCAGGGGACACGGGTTCCAGCCCTGGGCCAGGAAGATCCCACATGCCGCGGAGCAACTAAGGCTGTGCGCCACAACTACTGAGCCTGCGCTCTAGAGCCTGCGAGCCACAACTACTGAGCCCACGCACCACAACTACTGAAGCCTGAGCGCCTAGAGCCCATGCTCCACAACAAGAGAAGCCACCGCATGACAAGCCCTCGCACCGCAATGAAGAGTAGCCCCCGCTTGCAGCAACCAGAGGAAAGCCCACGTGCAGCAACAAAGACCCAACACAGCCAAAAATAAAATAAATAAAAATTAAAAAAAAAACTTTATAATCTCTCTGAGCCCCAACTTCTTTTATGAAAGTGGGGAGAACACCTTCCTTACAGATTATTATGAGAGTTGAACAAGATCATCCATGTATAGGGGTTGGCACAGTGCCTGGCACATATAAGTGCTCAATAAATGCTAGTTACTCTTGGTTACTGTTATTTGCTCTGATTCTGCTCACTCCAAAACATGTGGTTATTAATCTGGCTTCCCAGGTACCCTGATGGCAGAAAGCCAGGTAGTCCTGAGTGAGTGGTGTACCCATTCCGGATCATGGGAGGAATGTTCCATGAAGCGTTCTACTTAACAGCACTGACTAAGCCCTGCTGGTCACCTCAGAGAAAGTCTAGTTTTCATGTACAAAGTTGATGACTAGGCCCTGGGCCCCAGTGAACCAGGAAGCCCCTCAGTGACACTGCTAGCGTCGGAGACCAACGACCTTCTCTTGAGTCTTTCTCCACCCACCTGCCCTGGCTACCCACCAGCCAAGGGCTCTATGGTTTCCCAAGACAGCATGCTCACATTCATGGCTCATACGTTCTGGTGCTCACACACACACATCCTTGTGTGCTCCTTGTCCCCTGCCTGGGAAGCAGGCAGGACTCCTGTCAGAGGAGGAGGCTAAGACGTGGAGAGCTGGCAGAAGCTGCTCAGCCTTGTGCAGCTCTGAAAGGGCTGAGTTAAAGGGTGCTGACTCTACGCCTGAGACTTTCAAATTCATCCCTGCTAACTCCTTTAGCTCACCCTAGGCCACCTTCTCCCAGAGGCCCAAAGAATCATCTCCATGAAGCACACACACCAAGGCACACTCTCATGGGCACCCTCTGGACTGGGGCACATGGCCACATGCTGCCCCTCAACCGCCCAGACTTGCAGCCACATCCTCTGCTCCTGGGGGTTGTGGCCAGGGCTGGGGCAGTCACATCACTAAGTTCAGGCAAGCTCATGTTTGTCACAATTCCCAGGAGCTTCCAGGGCATATTTATCCCTCCTCTTGTCAATTCAACCTTACCCTAAAAGAGTCTGATTTATAAAATCGATGAGCTCCTAAACAGTCCTGGGTACAGCATAATAATCTCTGTAAATAAAACCATATTTTAAATGTACCAGGAAACTTACCATGTAAAGGAATTCTACCATTATTCTTTCCAAAAAGTGAAAAATTATTTCATAAATGGAATAAGGTACTCTCTTTTATCCCTTGTTGAGCTCTGGACACAATTAGCTTAAAGAGAGCTTTAAGGTTCTCTTCTGTAATTGCTCTCGTGGTACCTCAGTTGATGAGGTTCCCATCTGTGTGGGGCTTTCAACGCTCCAAGGTTCGTTAGGCCTGTTCCCTCACCCAATCAGGCAGAGGGGTCAGATGGGGGTTGGAGGCCAGGCAGGTAGGCAACTGGTCCCCCCAGGCAGAGACAGGGCCCATCTGCACTCTCTGAGGCTCTGGAACCCAGCTTCAGGCCTTGCCCATGTCCCTCCATCCATTGTCCCCACTCTTCTATGTACCAGTCCCACACTTTCCCAAGGATACAGCATAGCCAGCAGGCACCCAGTGGTGAGGCAGGAGGGGAACAAGGACCCCAAAGCCAATCACAGCAAAGAAGAGGTACAGCAGCCAGGCCACAATCTGGAGCGGGTGAGGGGGCCAGCTCCACCCATTCCGGCGGGACCGCTGGCCCTGCAGCTCCGGGGAGGGTCCGCTGGCCTGTGCAGGTGCTGTCCACACATTCTTCTCAGGGGCTGTCTTGTTAGAGGGCTTGTTGCAGATGTTCATCTCCAGAGGGAGAAAGGGTAGAAAGATCATTAGCCTGAGGAGGCCCAGGCTGGAGCCCAGAGCCCCGTGCCTGCAGTCAGGTTTCAGCAGGAGGGGCAGGCTAGTATGTGAAGCCATCTCCAGCTACTCTGCAGGGGAATCCGGGGCCCTAGCATGAGAAGCCTGGCAGTGAGGGAGGATGGCAGTAGAGTGCTAGTCTCAAAGCCCCAGAAAAAGTTCTGGCCCCAGTCCTAGCCAGGACAAGGTAGGAAGTTCCAGGGTTTATTCAGCTCACAGTGTGACTGCCTGTTATTCTGCTCTGTCTCCACAGCCATCAGAGTTAAACCCAATAAGACATGTTCTCATCTGGTAACAATATCAGGCTGAGGCCAGAGCGATGAGAACACATGCTGATTCTGTCGGGATTAGTCACCTCTGTCCTGAGGCCCAAATGCAAGTGTCAGAGAGGGCCCCGCTACACTTTGCTTAGGGAAACAGGGAGTGGAGGTGTTCAAAAGAGGGAACTGGCCTCTGCCCCTCA
This sequence comes from Delphinapterus leucas, assembly GCF_059928025.1. Lineage (NCBI taxonomy): Eukaryota > Metazoa > Chordata > Mammalia > Artiodactyla > Monodontidae > Delphinapterus > Delphinapterus leucas. The sequence continues at coordinate 42,007,504 of NC_143148.1, forward strand.
GCAAGCATGTAATCCCTTTAAGGACTAGGGGACCCTGAACCATCTCCCCTGTGCCTCAGATAAGCTACCTGGGGCTTCTTGGCTGGAGAGAAGCCAGCACACAAGAGAGGGGAGGAATCCTCATTGGTTCCCTCCAGCAGTGGAAATGACCATGTTTCTCTAAGTAAATGTGGCCCTGGTACAGTGAGAACAAAAAGGTGAACTGATGCCTTTGACTCACTTGAGGGAGTTCAGGGAAAGACAGGCCTTGGTCAGAGCCAAACCACCAGATGGCAGCACTCTTTACCCCCATCCCACCATCGCTCAGCCCAAGAGCTGACTCAGTGCTCAAAGATACATGCAGGGCAGACGGGTAGGCCTGTCATTACAGGAGAAAGAGCCCAACCCCAGTATCTCTGGGCCTGAGGTGGGACCAGAGCCTGGGCAGGCAGTGCCCCACCTGGGTAGACAGGCCAATTCGGAGCTCTTGGTGGGAAGGTCAAGAGCTGCAGAAAAAACCCTGGCAGCTGGACTCTCCTTTCAGGAGTCCATGCCTGTTGGCCAGGGAGTCTGACTAAGACAAAGGGTATGGCAGACCCTGCTCAGCACATCTGCCTTGAACACCTTCCTCACTTCTAAACCCAACAAAATGTGACCTGACCTTCAGAGCCCACTGCAAGCATCACCTCATCCAGGAAGCTTTCCCTGATGTCCCAAGTTAGTCAGTCACACTCAGTCTTTATTGGGCAAGTCACTTTGCTGTTTGGAACACTTTGCCATCTCCATGTCTGCCCCCCTGTTATGCCAGCTCCCCCTAAGGGCAGCAAAGGTACTGTGATTCATTCACCTCTGTTCCCCACAACCCCTCCCCCAAGCACCCAGAACATACCTTGTACATAGTAGGTGCTCAGTAAATGTTTTCTGACTTGAAAACATCTGAAATAAAAGGAAATGTGGGCACGGTAAATGATGAGGAATCCTGACTCACCCAAAGCCATCTGGCCCGTTCTGCCCTGTCTTCAATCTGCACAGTCGCCAGGCACCCATACCCCCTCCCCGCCCCACGCCAGCCCCATGGCTGTTACCCTAGCTTCCAGACACTCACACTCAGCCACTCTGCCCTTCATCCCACCTGAGGCCCAGAGCCTTCTGTAAACCAAACCTGGAGAGTCTGAGTAGCTTCATCACAAAGCTAAATGGAGTGACCCTAGTTTTCTCCCAGGGACTCCACTGGAATTCTTTGGTCACTTGCTTTGTCTTCAGTAAAAAGCAACGAAAGGTGAAAAAAGAGCCCCAGCTTTGGAGGAAACAGATCTAGGTTCAAGTCCTGGTTCTTCACTTACTAGCTGAGTGGCTTAAGTTTCTTCATCTGAAAAACAGGGGTAGGGATGCCTACCTAGGGCTGTATATAGATCAGCAAAACTGTAGGTAAAGCGTTGACACATAAATGTTCCCTAAATGGTAGACGTTATGATTACCCTTAAAATAGCCCTCTGGGGTGTCCTCATCTCTCCAGACTGAGGAGGCTACTGCATCTGATATTCTGTGAGGTTTTATGAGGTTATGCCCAAAGTGATGGGGTTGGTTCAAGTTGCTTTCTTAAGCCAGTAGTCCCAAGGAACACATTGTCATAAGAGCTGGGCCACTGGATTGTCATTCTAAACTTCTCAGCTTTGATCAAAGATGACAAAGGTGATCAAAAAGATGGCCTCACTTTATTTGGAATGTCCCCAGAGGTGGCAAATCTTTGTCCTTGATTTTTGGAAACAAAGATCATCTGGTCAAGCCCAGTGTATACAGTTGAGCTGGGCAGTTCTGCTCAGGAGGACAAATCCCTGTGGCTTCCACATAGGTTCTCCAGCCATATCACCAGGGCAACTTCTTTGAAGGGAACCCATTAATTGGGATTCCTAAGTCCTGACTTTCTCTTTGCCATCCTCACACCTGAATAACCCAACACCTTGAGGTAGTTTATAAAGAAAGAAGCAGAGGTACATGGCTGGCTGACAGGTCCTCACTTCCAGAGTGGGCTGGCCGTGGCCACAGGCACCCCCAGTGCTGCTGCATCCCTGACACCTGAGGCAGGAGGAGTCACCACCTGAGGCCAGGGGCCTACCACAAACAGCCTTAGGGGTTGCTCTGATACCGAACCCCAGTACCCTTGGCCCAGAGAGGTACCACTTGTATGAGACCATGGATGAGGGGATGGTGGTGCTGTTGGGTGTAAGTCCCTTGCGGGAGGGGCAGCCTGGTACCATGCCGCCTGCAACTAAAGCCTGAGACAACCAACTCTTAACTGATGATATTTTCCCTTGTGGAGTTGGTGGCCACAAATTCTTTTGGCCCCAAAAATTTTGATTAAAAGGGCTTGGAGGTAGGAGATAATCCAAGATGAGGCTTCAAGCATGGATGGGACCACACTGTCACCAGACCCAGGGACTTCTCTGGCTGTCCTACCCCTCTCAGCACTTCCCTAGGAGACCAGATTAAAAGATGCGCGGTTCTGCTACCAGACAACATGGCCAGCTTGTGCACTCATGCCTTGGCCCAGTCAGTGCTTATTGCGGTCCAGCCCCCTTGTGCGTTAAAGATGTAAACACAGATGAGACCATGTTCCTGCCCTCAGGGGCTTGCTTTCTGGGGGCCCAGACAGATTTCAGGGAAGTGGGTGAATGGTATTCTGGCAGCCCTGCAAGGGCCAGCCATTCAGTATGGCAAGATCCAGAGAGAGAGAGAGAGAGAGAGAGAGAGAGAGAGAGAGAGAGAGATGAGCCCTGGGAAGTTGCAGGGTCAGATCCTAGGTTGAAACCAAGTGCCCCTAAAACCAAGTTCCCTTACCAAGATTATGATTAATCTCTCTATCCAAAACTTGATTCCCTTTCAAGTCACCTCTGACCTCAATCCTGTGCTAACTGAACACTAAACAACCAGAGTCACATGACTAAAACTGCTGTTGTCGATGACATCATTAATGTACTAAAATTGCTACTATAGATGTCATCATTAATGTACAAACTCAGGTTGTTTCTCCAGGGCAAGATGAGCTAACAGATCCCTGAGCCATGGACCACCTGGCCAAAGAATCATAAACTAGAGACATTCTGACTCCTGAAACTACAATTAAGAAATGTCACAAAAATGTCACAGGACGATGATTAATCCCAGCCTCTTTGTTCTCCTCCCTCTCCCCACCGAAAAAAAATAAAATAAAATAAAATTCTAACTCAAAGACCAAGCTGGAGTGGACCTGAGGCATGTCTCCCACTCCCTTTGCTTGGCATCCTGCAGTAAACACCGTACTTGCCTTCACCACAGCCTGGCGTCAGCAGGTTGTCTTTGCTACATGTTGGGCAAGCAGATCCGACTTTGGTTCAGTAACAAGGTGATCACAGGAGGCCAGGTGAGTAAGTTTAGGCACTGTTGAAAGAGCCACAGGGAATCACAGAAAGTTTAAACAGGGGAGTTGACATAAAGGTGATGGGTGTTTTAGAAAGCTTTCTATTCACACTGGGAAGGAGGGCATGAGCAAGAAGCGAAAAGGCATGGGGGGAGGTGACACCACAGCAGGCTGGCGTAGGGAGGGCAGCAGCCCAGCAGCCACTGGGAGGAGTTGGGTGGGAAGTGGGGGTCAAGCCCACAAGCTCCCTGATGCCCTGCTGTATCTTTGGTGGGCTGAGAGGTATGTGGGCCTTGACAAAAGATTCTCAAGTACCTTCTCCTGCCACGAGCAAACAACAGAGTTAAGCTGGTGGAGACAGAAAGAAGACAAGAGCAAAGCGGCCCCGTGGAGTGTTAGGCCAAAGGTAGCCACTGCCCTGGTAAGCCAAGGGCCCACCTGGCTTCTGAGGGAGGCTGGAGGGCCTGTGCAGGTCCCTCCCTGTCCCAACAAGGGGAAGGCCATTGCTAGGATGACAATAATCTATGTTAACATTGACTTGCTAAAAGTCTAAAATAGCATTTTCCAAATAAGGTTAGGCTACCTTAATTTATATGCCTAATTTAAGTGAGGAAAATCTTACCATTTCAGGTTCTCATTATGAACTACAGAATAGTTACCTGACTGGTCCACTTCCCTCCTGCCCACCTCTACTCTCACCAAAAAAAAATATTTAGGAATGTTGTTCTGAGATTCATGAATAGCATTGTAAAAGAACCAGACTGAGGTGAAAAGTACCAGCCCTGGAGAGGCTGTAGGCATCCCTGCATTTTTGCAAGATGTCTGAGAATTTCAGGAAAGAATCTACTTAGTTACCAGAGGGTTTGTTGGTAGAGGCCACAGAACTGGGAAGGTACAGTGATGGGGTCAGAAGAGAGGTGACAGGGCTGATGTGGGGGCTTGGAGGGCCTGGAGATCTGAGTTACCAACAAGGAGAAACAGGTTGGAACCAGGGAAGAGGGCTAGGCCTGGAGACATAGCCTGGTTCTGGTCCCTGCGTTGCCACTCACAGATTGAGGAACCTGGTGGGCAAATTTCACAAAGCCATCTCTTTGGATCTCTCCTTTATTTATTTTTCAAAAAGGTTAGCTGGAAAGCAATTTGGTAATGTCTACCAAACTTGAGAACACATATACCCTTGAGCCAAGACATTCCATTTCTAGGTATTTATCTTATACATATGCTCATAAAGTGCACAAAGATTCATTGCAATCTTGTTTGTAATAATAAAGGACAAAAAACAACATAAACAAATATATGGCACATCCACACAATGGAATGCTATATAACATCAAAAATAATGAGGGATGAAATGACTTTTGATACACAGTTAAGCAGAAAAGCAAGATGTGGGACAGTTGTAGAGTGTGCCGCGAGTGAGTGAAAACCAAGGTGGATGGATAGACATCTACATTCCTATATGCACAGGTTCTCTCTGGAAAGAAATGCAAGAAAGCAAACATAGGGATAGCCTGTGAGAAGGTGATCCAGTGGCTGGGGATGAGAGAGATTTGCTTCTACTATGTACTCCTTGGTGCTGTTTGGATTTTTTTTTTTTTTTTACCATGTGCATGTACTACTTTTGAAAAAGATATATACATCAAATAAATAACTGAAGGGTGTCATCTCTTACCCTCCTGGCCCCAGTGGGCTGCCATGTGGACCAAATGTGCTCGTGTGATCTAGAGCCCAGTACTGCGCCAGGCAAACAAGGAAATCTTGCCTAACAACCATGCAACAAAAGAGCACTCAGTTTTAGTTCAATGCTTTCTCACTCTCGAAAGAAGTCCTGAGTTGTTCAGCTGAAGAGCTCCCTGTGAGCTGTTACGGCTTTTGTTAAAGCTGGAATCAGACAACCAGGCAGCACAACAGAGGAGCAGCTGGGCAGGACCTTGTTCCAGTTCTCAGCTGAAGGTCAGCTCAGCTCCCCGTGACTCCAGAACCCAAAGGGAAGGTGCATGCCACAGGAAGGTTTCATTCCCAACCATCTTTTCTTTTAGCTAGAGGATTTATGGTTGTTGTGTGTGTGATTTTCTGTGGATACTTCAAAACAAGTTTTCTGGGTTTTTCCCAGGATCTACTTTTAAACCCATTTTCACTGAGGTTTAACAGATGCCCAATTTAACCATCTAAGGGAGGGGCTGGAAAGAAAATGCTGCATGGTGCACACTGTTTTACAGCACAAAATGTCATTTATAAAAGAACTTTCAAGGGGCAAGTATTTTGTTTATTAGAATTACCCACAGGTGCCAAAGAAGTCTCTGGACTTAAGATTCTGGGAAGTGGCTAGTTTGACTAAGAGATACACATCACAACAACTCCCAGAGAATGAACTGGAACCTCAAGCCTTTCTCATAGACCTCTCTAGTCATTGGTCTCATATGTGGCTGGGCTCCTCACAGCAACAACACGCAGAAGTCTGATGCTAGGGCAGGAAAAGCTTGAAACCTCAGTCATTCCTGAGCTGACGTGGTCTGCAGACATTTCCTGTGCAATTCTCTTCCTGAAGCAACCACTGCAAACTATTTGGGATTCAAGTTAAGCCAAGGAAAGAGGACAAGAAGAAGGGAGCAACTTGGAGCTGAAACAAGGCCAGTGAGCAGAGGCAAGCATTTTTGATTTTAACCAGGAAATCAACTCCCATGATGGCAGAAGCAAGCCTTGAGCAACACCCACCAAGAAACCGTCATCAAGAACAAAGTTGTGACAGAACAGATAAGTAAGAAAAACAAAAGAAAAAAACCTGGCTAATTAAGTACCAATGTTGCTTTTATTGAATCTCATGGTGATTATCTGTTTACAAACCCATCTCCCACTGTGAACCACCAGTTCCACAAAAACAGGGACCACACCTCACCCATCTCTAAATCCAGTTCTCCTTCAAGAAAGGAAGTTAAGCCACTTCTTACCATTTCTGCTGCCATCACCCTAATCCAAGCCCCAGTCATTGCTCCCCTACGGTATTTCAACAATAACAATAACCATCGCTAGCATTTAGAGGGCATTTATTCTGTGCTAGGCACTGCTTTAAGTGTTTTGATGGAATTCACTTATTAAACCCTCACAACTCTCTGAGGTAGGTCCTATCATTTCAAATTGTTCTCATAGGCCTCTCTAGTCATTGGTCTCAGATGTCAATGGCCCCTCACTTTCTCCCTCATAAACAACATGCAGAACAATATGCCCCTTTCACAGATGAGGACACTGAGTCTCAAAGAGACTAAGTAAATTCTAGGAGGCACAGCTAGACTGGCAGAACTAGGATGGCCCTCAACTGACATCCTGGTGTGCCCTGTCACAATCACACTGCTCACCTCACCAGAGTGAGGTGAGCTTTTCAAAACTTGAAATTCATCAAAACTCCTCAATGGTTTCCTTCTCCTGCTAGGATAAAGTTGAAACCGCCACCGCATCCTTCAAGGCTCCCCTCATGCTTGCTGTTCCTCTGGACCTGCTCCCTCCAGATCTTTGCATTTGCTTTTGCCTCTTCCAGAAACACAGTTACCCTGATCACAATGCTGGCTCCTTTTCAACCTTCAGCTCTTGGCTTAAAAGTCACATGATAGAGCGGACCCTCCCTCACCACCTCCCTTCATTTCAGCACCAGAGCATTTAACCCGACCTGAAATCACTTTAGTCGTGTATCTGGCGCCTGCTCCCCGCACCCCCCGCCCCGCCCCTTCTTAACACTGCGGGTTCTGGAGAACCGCGGCGTCCTCTCTGGACCCCTCCGTGGCCCCGCGCCTGGCAAAAAGCCTGGCACACAGCAGACGGTCAATGCAAATCTGTGAACCGGATGAATGCTAGAAGGAAGCCGGGCGCTCTGCCCGGTACCTGGAGCCCAGGCCGCGGGATCCAGGGGCAGAGCTCGGCCGGGCGGCGGCAGCTCTGGCCCCGTGGCTCATGCCAGGCTTCGAGGTGAGAACTGCAGCGGGGGCTCCTCACCTGCGCGTCGTCGGCCGAGCCAGGTCGGCCTTGCCAAGGTCACTCAGCGGCTCAGCCCCCACGCCTGGCCGTCCACCCACCCCAGGGCGGCGGCGCTTCAGACTCTCGCAGCGGAGACGGTCCCCGAGACCCGGAGGCGGTGCGCCCCGGATCGGGGCCCCATCCCGGGCCGCGCGGGGGAGGTTAGGCCCGCAAGTCCTCCGGCTCCGGCTCGAGCGTGCTGGCTGTACCGCGGGGCGAGGCTGAGACGGGCTGGGCCTAGTCCGGCGCGGGCCCGTTCCCCTGGCAACGGCGCGGGCTACGGCGCCCCACAGCGGCCAAACCGCTGCGTCACGTCGCGCCGGCACCCTGGCTCCGGGCGGGGCTCACCAGGGACCCCCTGGCGTCCTAGCCCAACCATTCTCCGTTCCTTTCCAACATTTCTTCTCAAAAACCGACTTTCCCCACCCCCAATCCACAGCTTGTCTTCTCGAAATCCTAACTTGTCCCAGAGGTATTCCCCTCCAGTTTCCCCCCTGAGCCCACCCCTCTCAGGGAGACCCTCAGTCAGCCTGCACACTTTTTAATGAGTATGTGCTGGGCACTGGACATACCATGGGGAACACCCACGAGATCCCTGTCCTTCAGGGAGATTACAGGCTAAGGGGAAGACAGATCTAGAGACAAATAAATACAGTATACATATTGTGGCCCATAATATAAAGTGTGAAGTATAAGAGCTCAAAATATCTCCTTTCTGGGACTTCCCTGGCAGTCCAGTGGTTAGGACTCTGCGCTCTCACTGTCAATGGCCTGGGTTCAATTCCTAGTCGGGTTCAATCCCTGGTCCTGTTCAATCTCTGGCCGGGGAACTAAGGTCCCATAAGACCCACGGTGCAGCCAAATAATAGTAGTTGTAGTAATAATAATAATAACATCTTCTTTCTTTATTTCCTTTATTTATGCATTTATTTATTTATTTTTTGGCTGTGTTGGGTCTTCGTTGCTGTGCGCGAGCTTTCTCTAGTTGCAGTGCGCGGGGACTACTCTTCGTTGGGGTGTGCGAGCTTCTCATTGTCGTGGCTTCTCTTGCTGCGGAGCATGGGCTCTAGCCACGTGGGCTTCAGTAGTTGTGGCACGTGGGCTCAGTAGTTGTGGCTTGCGGGCTCTAGAGCACAGGCTCAGTAGTTGTGGCACATGGGCTTAGTTGCTCCACAGCATGTGGGATCTTCCCGGACCAGGGATCGAACCCGTGTACCCTGCCTTGGCAGGCGGATTCTTAACCACTGTGCCACCAAGGAAGCCCTCTTTATTTCCTTTGAATCAAGCATAAATCCTACTGGGAGCTCCCATATTCCAGGCTGATGGGAAATTCAGTCTTGGCCTCTACTAGTCTTCTCTTCACCCAGGTTATTCCAAGGACTCAGGATCTCCTGCAGGAGCAAACACTGTGGGAAGCACTGTCTGGTCATGGGTCCTCTCTGGTACTAAGGCCACAGCCATTGTCCCACCCACCTACAGGACTTTTAGATTTGGGCCTTGTGGGGCCATGCCTGCTGCACCGGGGCTGCCAGGGGACAGGCACTTACTTCCTCTGTCCCAGGGCCTGCAGACTCTCTTCCCTTTCCCTGCCTGAGGGACCTCCCTGCTGAACTTGGTTTCCCTGAATGCTCCCTCTCCCCTCCACTTGGGGACAGTCAGAATGTGAGTGTTCTATGAGCTCAGGCTTTCTCAAAAGACAGGAAGAGACTTTGTCTTCCACCAGCTGTCCTATCCATATCTGCAAGGCCCTAAAAAGGTGAGCAGCTGGCTGGCTACCTGCTCAGAATGGGCTGGACAGAAAACATCCCTGTCCCTAAAATTATCAGCCACAAACATACAACAAAAGCAACATAGCAACTCCTGCTCTGTCATATGCCAATTGTGGGTCCTGTGCAAGTGTCTTTATCTCTCTATCATGCAAATTCTTGTTTCCAGGACTGATAAACTCAAACTTGATGTGGAATAAATATCAGTGCTACTCTGGCCTCAGAAATACAAGATGACTCCTCAACTCTTATCTGGAATTGTAGAACTTAGGGTAGAAAAGAGATGGTGACCCAGAAATCGAGGTGGAGGGTGAGCCCTTCTATGCCCACAGGGAAGGGAGGGACTGGAGAGTCAAGCCTTGTGGACCCTGGGTCCATCTGCCTCCCAGGCACTTCTAGGTGTCCCGTGGGTATCTAAATGCAACATATCCCTATCTGCCCTCTTCATCCTTGCCACAAACCTGCTCCTCCCTTCAGGCCCTCTGAAGGGCACCATTACCTACCCAGTCTCCCCCTAGTCCTTGCCCAGCTAACCCATACAGTCCCCAAGACCAGGCAGTCCTCCCTCTGAAATACGTCCTGTGTTCATTCTTCCCACCCCACTGTAGCCCAGACCACCAGCATCTTTCTTGCTGACTCTGCAGCAGCCTTCTGTTTGTCTCCCTAACATCAGCCTGCCTGCTTCCAGTCCATTCTCCTCCTAGCTGCCAGGCTTATCATTCTTTCTCTTTATTTGTTAAAGTGGGTGGTAGTCTGAATAACGGCTTCCCAAAGATGTCCATATCCTAATTTCTGGAACCTATGAATATGTTACCTCACATGACAAAGTGTACTTTGCAGATATGATAAGGATCTTGAGATGGGAGAGATTATCCTAGATTATCCAGGTGAGCTCAGTATAATCACAAGGGCCCTTATAAGAGAGAGTCATGTGAGGGTCAGAGTGGGAGTATATGTCATGATGAAAGCAGAGGTCAGAGAGATTTGAAAACAGTATACTTCTGGCTTTGAAGATAGAGGAAGAAGCCATGAGCCAACGAATACAGGTGTCCTCTGGAATCTGGAAAAGGCAAGGGAACAGATCCTCCCCTAGAGCCTCCAGAAGGAACCAGTCAGCTGACCCCTTGACATTAGCCCAGTGAGACCCATTTCAAACTTCTGACCTCCAGAAATGTAAGATAATAAATTCATGTTGTTTTAAGCCACTGAATTTGTGGCACTTTGTTGTATCAGCAATAGGAAACTAATACAGTGGGTTTCAAATAGGGTTAAGTATATACATGCATTTATCCAATTAAAGCTATTTCATTTGAAACAAAACTGACTGCCCAGATTCCCTGGATGTCTATCTGAGTGACTTCAGGCCAAGCTCTCTGAAAAGAAGACTCCCTCTGGCCAAATTTGCTTCTTAAAGGCACAGGCAATTTGATGGTGTTCTGAGTCTGTCAGCCTGGTGTGGTAACCAATCCAGAACCTGACAAGGCCCAGGGCATCACCTACCGAGGAAGGCCACACATTGCTAACATCACCTCATCAGTCTTCTGTTTAAGATACTTCCAGGGCTTCCTTTTGCCTTTAGGATCAATTGAAATGCCAAAGTGTGGCTTGAAAGCCCAGCTCAGCGAGCTCCTGTCCACCTCCTCATCCCTGTCCCCTGATTGGTGCCATTCCTGGAACCCAAGTCTTTCGCTCCCACCCCAGGCTCTTTCCCACAGGGTTCCCTTTACTTCGAGTGTAGTTTCAGCTCCTACTGCCCCCTCTGGCCAGTTTCTATGAAAACATGAGACACATTTTTCTGGGACAGAAGTCATCTCTTAGGGCAGGACTTGTTCCTGCCCAGAGCAGCTGCCCCTGACCAGCAAGGCAGGTCTGCCCAGGGTGAACAGCCCAGGCTGTAGGGACAGAAAAACCCAACTGTGGTTTAAAGAACTTGTGCACATGTGTGTGACAAGGTTCCAAGCTAGCTTACCTGACTCCTAGAATTGCCAGAAGAGACTCCCAGGAAGCTCCTCCCACCCTGGGCTGGATCCAGCAGCCCATTCTTAATTAGAGCCAATGTATGCCCAGGCTTCCTGGGACTTGTCACTTGTCCCAGGGCATGTCGGTGGTTACCTGTTTCAATCCCAGCTCTGCCAGTCGCCAGCTGGGCAAATTCCTTAACCTCTCTAAATCTCAGTTTGCTCCTATGTGAAACAGGGATAACAATAGCTACTGCATAGAGCCACGATGAGGCCTAAAAATGTGGTCCTGCATGTGAAGCACACAGAATGTTCCATTGGTAGTGGACATTGATACGTATAATCTAGACCCTACTTGTCTTTCAATCAGGAAATGATCCTCTCCGTTTCATTAACAAATGGAGTTAAATTTTAATTATCAAATTCACCTGGTGGGATATGGTTAGCCACGGCTCTTGTTCTCTGGGTCCATTTTGTCTGGGTCCCAGTACACTTTCCAGTGGGCCTTGGATGAGTCAGCCCATCCAATTGGCTTGTCCCCATGGCCGCCAGCATCTCTTGCCCTGGCAAACATAGCACCCTCATGACTGGTCTTTCGCTTCCACTGCGGGCTCCCCATCCCCATCAGTCCGTTCTCCTCACAGCTTGTGGCTGTCTTTAAAAAAAACAAAGAAGGAAAGAAAAGAAGGCAAACTGATTATTTTACTTCTTGCTACAACTCTCAGTGACTCTCCCTGCTCCCCGGGGAGCAGTATTTCGATATACCATGAAATTAGAATCAAAACCTCCCTTGCCCCCTGGCTCCAGCTGACCTCTGCAGCCTCCTGACCTCCCTTTCCCTGAAGGACCAGACTCCCTCTTATACTAGGGGCCTTTGCATGTGATGCGTTTGATACCTGGAACATCACTTCCTCCAGGAGAACTTTCTCTGACCCTCAGAATAGAAGAGGTCACAAGACTCTGCTGTCTAGTTCCTTCTGTCAGTAGTGGCTCCTTGACTGCATAGTGATCTGATTAGGGGCTGTCCTCCAGCCAGACACAGAGACCACAAGGGGAGGAATATTTATCTAACTCACCATGGCTTCCCTAAGCATGGAGCCTGGAACACAGTAAGCACTCAGTAGATGTTTGCTGAATGAACGAAGGAGGGAACAAACAAATGAAAGGATAGAGCTACTTATAGGAATTCTTTTGTGAAGCCTTTTGTAAGGTAAATAATACTTGTTGAATTATTTTTGGTGTAAAAATTGACTTTCCTATATTATCGTCCCTTCATCATAGTAAATCTATTATTTCCATGTCCCTTGTAAAGATTTTTTTTTATTTGCTACATTCAAGACGTTTTCCTCCCATTAATTTTTCCTTGTTAAGTAGTGTTTGTGACCATTTTATGCTTTAAGAAAGAAGTGCCATTTGGTATTTACAATATTCTCTCAGCTTCCTTGGTGAGAAGACTCTGGCAGCTTTCTCACTGTTGACTCTGACCAGTGCAGCTTGGAACACGATGTCATCCCTCCAAGAACTCTCTCAGACCTAGATAAAACTTATTCTGTGTCTCCAGTTAGGAACAAGGTGTTTGGAAACAGCACCTTATGCAACAGAGATGATGCAGGGCTATCCCTCGGAGGCAAATGAAATAAAGATCACGGGTGTGTGGAGAATGTATTCCCAGTATCCTAGGAACCAAAGATTTTAAAGCTTCTCTGCCAGTAATTCAGTTTTTATTTTATGTTTCTTGGAAAATGGAAGGCCTGTATTTGCCACGTGTGTTATCTCAGATGCAGAAAGGGGAAAAAAATAAAAGGTACCCTGTGCTGATAAGGATTTCCATGGCAGCCCGGTCAAAGCTGCCCTCTTTGCAACTGGCTTCCACCTGGCCCTGCACATGCTCCCCTGGGAGGGGTTTCTCTATTCAGCATGATATCTGTCTTTTTGCTTCCTCATTTCTATGGGGAATGGTACATGCATACAAAGTCATTGACTATTCTTACTTTATTTCAGAAATGTGCAGGGCTGAGGCACCTGAATTTTTCCTCAAATACTTTAAAGCAAACTATGTGGTAGAACCCCTCATGCCTGCTCCCAGAGGAATTTCCTTTGAGTGTTCATATCTCGAAAGCTTATGTAACCTGACACAATTATCTAAAAAGCCTTGGAATCCGAAAGAACAGAGATATGAGCAGGAATGAAGGTTGGAGCTGGGAAAGAAGTGTTCTCCCAGCCTGGGTACTGGGTCATACTTCACTATGACAATGCACAATTCAACTTCCAAAGAAAAACGTTAACCCCTGGCACTGTGACCAGTGCGTACCCTTGCTTATCGCTCTGAACAAGGAATCTCTTTTTTTTTTAGGAATCTCTTGATGAGGTGCTCGAGGGGCATTACAAAGCCTTAGACCTGGCTGGCGGTTAAAAATATTTCTATAACCATCTTAAGCAACTGGTCTTCCCAGGATGAAAGCAAGAGTGGCTTGGGCCCCTTCTAGAAGATAACCCTCTCCACTGACTCAAAGATCAACCCATCCTGAGAGTTGGGGTCTCGTGCCAGTGGTTAGCGCTGCAAAGGAGGTGTGGATTGGGCTCTGAAATCCATATTTTCACCAAGTGATTGGTCCAGGTGATTTTGACTCAAGCCCAGCTCAATTCCCAACTCAGGGGAGAGGGAAGGAGATGAGGACAGAAACTGTAAGTGCAGACCGAAAATCGGGACTCCACAGGGAGATGACCCTGCCCTGTGCCCAAAAGCCCTTGCGCCAAGAAGCTTCTTTCTCCTCTCTTTGTTTTCACTTTTAGAAATCCCAGCCCCACTTGCTATTTGCATACCAGCGGTGAGGGACCTCCAAGGAGAATAGGCACCACTCATAGGTGGTTGGCTTTTCAAGGAATTTGCTGGAGAAAATTGGAGGCAGGGCAGTGAACAAAACCCCCTCCATCTGGTTTCAGTTTATTTGAAAAAACAACACACACAGGCCTCCCCACCAGCAATCAGAAAACAGCCACAGCTCCCCAAGGAGGGTATTAGCCACAAGGGGTGGGACTGAATTATGTATATGCAAATAAATTAAACCAGCCAGCCAACAGCAACTAATTTTTGTATCTTTTGCAGTTGTTCTGCCAAGAAAAGGCCTGAATCAGGGTGATGGAAGTTGTAAGGAAGCAAGTTTTGGAATTAGTTTTAACAACTTGCCTTAATTCTACCATTGGGAGACATGTTTCTAATCCAGAAGCAAATTTTATTTTATTTTATTTTACTTTTTAAAATGTTTTGGAGCAGAAAAAGTTTTAGCGCAGGGCCAAGCAAGAAAAATGGGTGGCTCATGCTCAAAACCCCTAAACTCCCAGAAGCAAATTTTCAAAGGTTGATAGTCTTTCACCTGGCGGTTGCCCACTGAAAAATGCCAACCTCCTAGGCTGAAGGCCAGGGGGCAGTGCTGCCTGATGGCTGGGAGCAGAGTGTCTGGACGGCTGAGTGACCTAGGGCATGTCACTGAGTCTCTCTGAGTCTGTTTTCTAATGTATAGAATGGTAGTACCTGCATCATAGGGATAATGTGAGGATAGTAAATAAAATTAAGCATGAGGAAGGCAAACACAAGGACTGGCCCACAGCAAGCACATAGTAAATGTGGTAGAGGATTATGAATAACTCAGAGCCTCACTGCAGGACCCAAGAAGACCAGTTTCACCTGGAGTTAACCAAGCTGTCCCAGCAAGTGTTCTCAGCTGGGGCTTGCCTTTCCCCTGGGGCTGGTCCACAAAACCCTTTAGAGCAAATTCTCTTAGTGTTTTCCAAACTCGAGGGCCCTGATCCCCAAATACCTGCCTTCAATCCTGGAAGCAAAAGAAAAGAAGTTCAGAGAAGGGGGCTGGACACGGTTTGAAAATGCAAGTGATACTCCTGGCTTCCTGCATTTCCCCAACCCTTCTCCCCAGTAAGCGAAGGGCCTGACTTCCAGGTGCACAGCCTAGAGGAGAGGGATGGGGGACTCAGTTCATGCCTGGTGAGTTGGCAGTCTCCCAGGCTCTTGTGCCACGTGAGTGACGTGCTGGGGACCATGGGCACCCAGCTACCTCTGGGCTCAGCCCTCACATGTCCACGAGCACTTCGGGCTGTTTATCCAAAACAGACCTTTGCTTCTGTCCCTCGTAGGGATGCACCAACAGGACTCCCAGCCTCCCCTCTTTCCTTGTCCCCAAACCCATTTCCTGGCCAACTGGGACAGGGGCCTTATTTGCTCAAGACTACTCCCAGCTCTCCTTTGCCCTCAGAATGAAGTCTAAGAGGGCACATGTGGCAAACTTAGCTCTGCATTAACAGAGCCAGACTTCGGGCTCTGGTACACTTGATTTTGAATCTTGGGGCTGGTCCAAGATTCAAACTTAAGTGAACCTGAGTTTGAGACCTTGAACAATTTTCCTAGCCTCCAGAAGCCTCAGTTTCCTTGAATGTAAAATAGTAATGATGATACCCACTACAAAGGGCTATTGTGAGGCTTCTGCACCCCAACCCAGGGCTTGGGGCAGAGCAAGAGGTTTGGAGGCCAGTGCATGGAATGAAGATTGAGGATGAGGTAGGAGGGGTTGGCTGCCAGAACTAGGGAGATGATGAGGCCAGTTTTGGACATGCTGAGTGTAAGGGGCCTATGGGTGTCCACGGGAGGCATCTGGGGGCAGCTGGACATGTGGGCCTGGAGTTAAGAGCAAGGCCTTGGCTGGAAAGAAGCATGGGAGTCGCCAATATGTGAGTAGGAAGATGAACTCATGGTGGGGGAGGGACTGAGCATGAGGCTTCCACAGCCAGAGGTTCACCCACAGGGAAGAGAAGCTTGTGAAGGAGGCTGAGAGGGAGAGCCAGAGAGGTAGGAGGAAACCCAGCAGCAGTGGCTTTGCAGGTGCCAAAGGGAGAAAGGGCCTGGGGTACTGAGGAGTTAACTGAAAGCAGAGGTGTATCCATGGTACGTGAGGACTAGGATGTCATCATTGGCGACCCTTGGCGTGGTCAGGAGCGGGAGCTGACTCAGAGCTAGAGTGGGGAGCGGAGAGGGGAGATGGTGACTATAGACAGTTTTCGAGAAACGCGGCTGAGAATGGTGGCGGGGAGCATGAGAACAATGCTTGGGGAAAGGGATATAGGATTGAGTGAGAGAAGTTCTTTATTGCGATTACCAGAGGGAGAGGCCAGAGCGAGCCAGCGTGCATGCTGCTGGGAGGGAGCCAGTGGTTAGTTATGACAGCCACGGTGCGCAGCACAGGGCCCGGCATGAAGTAGGAACTCAATAAAAGTTTGCTCCCTGTGAGGACGGGGAGGGGTGGGGTCTGGAACTCGGGTGGAAAGATTGGCCATTGGCAGGAAGAGGCTCCCCTCTGCCATTGTGCCAGGAGGGAGGAGTGATGGGGTGCCAGGGGGTAAGCAGAATACAAGGCAGGGCCTCCTTGGGACTCTGCTGCCTCCGAACCTGAAGATGAGCTCGTGGTGGGGGAGGGACTGAGCGTGAGGCTTCCACAGCCTGACCACAGAGGAAGGAAGAAGAGGTGATAAGTGAGTGCTTGGCTGCAGAAACCTGGTGTGGTCAGGGAACAGAACATGAGCTCTCAGAGACTGCCACTTGGCACACCCCATCCTGGATTTCTGTTCCTACCATCCTCAGGTCCAGCAGTTGGTTACCTTCCCGGTACTCCTTTCAGAGCCATGCCCTCCCCCAAAGGCCAGTAGATGGGGCCAGTGAGCCGCCGGGCTCGGCAGGAACAGGCCGGGGCCAGCCTGCCAGGCCCTGGCCACCGCACGGCCCTCCGGAGCCTGGGGCACAGGGGGTGGGGTGGGGGGTTGGCTCACCAGGTTTCTGACTCGGGGTGGGGGGGGTGGCGAGGGGTGAGACTAAGGACGAAGGAAAACTATGGGTTGAGGGCTTAGAGGTGGGGTGGCTCAGGGGCTCTGCTCCTTCTGCTTGCCCTTCATTCCTCGGCCCCTGCCAGGCCTGGCCTTATCTGCTGGGGCTCCTGCCGTCTGCCCCCACCCCCTTCCCTTCTCTTCCCTGGAGGACCCTGCCAGCCCAGACTCTTGGTTCTGGCAGAGGCTGGTTCTCTGCCCTTGGGCAGCCACAGCCTGGCACCAGGCCTCAGACAGGGCTGGGCCAGCCCCTCCCAGTCATGACTGCCTGAACCGCCTTCTTTCTACTTCCAGAATGTCTCCACCTGATGCGAGGTAAGGGGTCAGTGGCTGAGGAGGTCACAGGGGGCTGGCGCATAGATCCTGGGAAGGAGGCCTGACCGCCTGGCCTCCTGGCCGCCTGGCCTAGGACGTAGGATGAATTTCTGGAGGGGCAGGTTAAATAAAAATGTGACAGATCATCCAGTCCCACGAGACCCAAACCATGCAAGGCTAATATTTCTGTCTAAGGTGGCACAGTGTCCCAGAAGCTGAACAGGCAATACCTCCAGCCCATCCTAGCCATCCTAGACTCCACAACCAAAGACAATTCCCTACATCCCCTCTCAGCAAGTCTCTCTCCCCGTCGTGGGCTTCCCAATGAGTCAGGATCCTTCATGTTTCCTCCCCAGGACAGTGTAACATCTTGTTTCTCAGACTCTGTTTTCACCTTGCTTTCCCACTTCCACCTCCCTACCCTTTGACTCCTGCTCTGGCAAGCACTGGCACTACCTGTGTGGCCTTGACCTTGAAAGCTGCCTGGGACCCCTCTTCCTCTCCTCTACATCCCCTTTGCAGTCCCAAGGGGAAGCCCTTAATGGTCTGAAGCTGGAGAAATCACAGCCAGACTCTCAGTAGGACAACTAGAGCTGGGAGGGGAGGGTCCCACCAACCCAGGGTCTACAGCTCAGATCAGGAGGCCAGGTCAAGGGTGCTGTGTCCACCTCTGAGACTGGGACACAGATTGAGGACAACAGGAGTCAGCAGGTTTTGGAGGGTGAATGTTTCCCTGAGTTTCCAGAGAACGGACCCAGACCAAGGGAGTCACTGAAAACACACACAACACACACACACACACACACACACATGTACTTACATGCACATACAGGGTTATGGCACAGGGAGAGACATGTCATTTGTGTATGGACAAGCTATGGAGCCCACGGACACGAGTGTACACAAATACAGGCATACACAGGCACACAAGGTCATGTACCCAAAGTCAGGCAGGACCTCCCCAGGCAAGTCCTGCCTCCCTGGGCCAGGGCTAGCTTGTAACCTGTACTTACAGGAGGAGGAATAGGTGGAAGCACAGAAGTGGCTCTGGGAAGGACATGGGTCCTTCACCTTCCCCTTAAGTGGGTCTGACTCCCAGCCCATCCCTGAGACTCCCCCGGCTCATCAGGGGGCCATGCCTGTATGGCAGAGAAGGCTTTGGAGGAAGCATTGCCTTGAAGCCCTGGCACACTAGCTGAGCATCTAAGATAGAGAATGGGCAAGAGGATTGGGAGGGGTCCATGACCTCCAAGGACCTAGTGCAGGCATGGATGAAGCACTGGGCAAGGGTCCATAAGAAGCAGGGACCCCTCTGCCATGGGCTGACCTACTGACCTCAGCACAGGACCTGGCAGCAAGGTACTGACACCAACTCATAGTGCCTGCAGAGTCTGGCATGGATGCCAAGCACAGGGTGCCAGACACTGGGGTGGGCAAGGTGGGGGGCCACTAGGCCCCGCATCAACACAGAACTTCATACACACAGGCAGGGAAATGCACCCACATTCACTTATTTTATACCCTGGGGAATCCTAAGAGCAGGGCAGGGATCACCCTGTCCTAGAGGCTGCCCTCACTGACTCCCCAGGTGTCCCCATTGGCCAGGCTCTTGGAGTCCCTGGGGTTGGGGGGTGGGCTGGAGTTAATGGGAGGCCTACATGCTTCCTCAGAACCGCGCCTCCACACACCCGCGCCCACACATATACACTTGTGTGCCAGGAGGAGGTGAGGTTGCTGCATCCCCAGGGCTGGAAAGTGGAAGGAAGAGGGAAGGCGGGGCAGAGACTCGCGAACCCGGTCGGTCACCCTCCTCCCCCCAGCCCCCTGCCCCAAATCGGTCGGTGGCTACGGGCAGCTTAGGTGTGAGAGCACGTCAGGGCGTGTGTGCCAGGCACCTGCAGCGGCGCAGGGCGTCCGAGTACGTTACGTGTGCCGGCGTTGGCCGCGGCTGCCTGGTGAGGGCGAGCTGGTTGCCCGCGGTGTTCCGGCAAGCCCGGCGACCGCGGCGGTGCTGTCAGTGTGGGGAACTTGGCTGAAGGTTGCGCGTGTCCTCAGGCGTCCCGAGCAAGTGTGAGCTGTGGATGTGCTCACCTGGGAGCCGCGGCTCAGCCGCCCAGGGCGCACATGTCGGGGCGCAGGAGTGAGCGGATGCGGGGCACTAGGGCTAGACCGACCGGACCTCTCCCGGGCGCGGCGGGTGGCGAGGCGGCTGCTCCTCGAGCAGCAACTTTGGGACTCGGTTCCGGCTTCTTCGAAAGCGGATCTGGCCTCGGGGGCGTGGTAGAGGGCGGGAGGTAGAGGTGGGGGCACCTGCCGGGCAGTGGGTGAGAGGAGAGAAGTAAAGGAAAGCCCCGCCCCTTCCCCGCCTCCGCTCCGCCCTCGCCCCCGCCCCCGGGGCTCTTTATAAACTCGGCCCGAGGGCTAACAGAGAAAGCGAGTATCTCTCCCGCCCCTGGCTGGTGTTCTGCACCACCCCGCGCCCCGGCCCCGAGTCCCAATCCCTGCTCTCCAGCCCGGCCCCTGCCCCGCCCCGGCCCAGCCCGGCCCGGCCGCCATGGAGAGCTGGCCCTGGCCGTCGGGCGGCGCCTGGCTGCTTGTGGCGGCCCGTGCGCTGCTGCAGCTGCTGCGCGCGGACCTGCGTCTGGGCCGCCCGCTGCTGGCGGCGCTGGCGCTGCTGGCCGCGCTCGACTGGCTGTGCCAGCGCCTGCTGCCCCCGCTGGCCGCACTTGCTGTGTTGGCCGCCACCGGCTGGATCGTGTTGTCCCGCCTGGCGCGCCCGCAGCGCCTGCCCGTGGCGACTCGCGCGGTGCTCATCACCGGTGAGTGCGCGGGGCGCGGAGCGCGGGGATTCCAGGTTCGAGGGCGGGACCGGACACTCAGAGGGCTCCCCGTGGGCATGCCAAGGCAAGGCGGGACCCCTAGCCCAGGAGTGGGGGAGTCCCTCTCCCCTGGGTGCAGGGAACCAGCCAAGTAGGAAAAGCAGGGCACCTCCCCAAGTCCGGGTTAACTACCTGTGGCTTCAGGGAGTGTTGGAGGGAGAATGAGGCAGGGAGCGGGCAGGTGCACAGGGGAAACTTGTAGCTAAGAAAGAAGGAGCCTTCTGGAGTTTGGGGTTTATGCTATGTCCCTGTCCAAGAGAGCAGTCTTTGGACAGAGGACACTGCTCTGAGGGACTTCAGAGGATGGTCACCCTTTGAACTCTGCCTAACATCCCCACGTGGGAGGTACCATCTCCTCTTCCCTGGGATTAGAGGAATAGGCTTAGATGAAGAGTTAGGACCCCCAATTGTCTGGGCTCCTTGGAGTCCAGAAAAGCTTGAGGTCATCATGAGGGACAGCTGGGCATTTGGCTGCCTCTCAGATCCCACCACCCAAACCTAAATTGCTGAAGTAGCTGTCCAGAGTCTGCACCCAGCACGCCACCACCATTCCTCCTGGTCCTCTGTGCCCAGGAAGGAGGTGAGGTCTTGGAGAGCTGGGCTCAGGTGCCTCTGGTCACCTGGCTGAGCTCTCTTTGTGTGGAGCAAGGAATAAATCTGTCATCAGAAGGAGGGAAGGAGAAGCTGAGGCCCAGC
This sequence comes from Delphinapterus leucas, assembly GCF_059928025.1. Classification (NCBI taxonomy): domain Eukaryota; kingdom Metazoa; phylum Chordata; class Mammalia; order Artiodactyla; family Monodontidae; genus Delphinapterus; species Delphinapterus leucas. The sequence goes on from NC_143148.1 coordinate 42,028,385, forward strand.
CTGAAGTGGGGAGGGGGAGAAAGGCCAGTGGGCACTGGCTCCGTTGTATGGAGGAGGGGCAGCCCGGTCTCTCCCCTAACCCCCATGGCTTTGGACAGGTGCTCAGGGCTCTGCCCTTGCATTGGGCCTGGGCTGGGGGCAGCCACCGGCTGACTGGCTTCTCGGAGACCTCAGTCTAGCAGGGGGCCCTGCATGATCAGATGGAGCTGGAAGAACTTCCCAGAGGAGGCCATCCTTGAGCTGTGCCTCAGAGGCTGGGTGGAGATAGGTGGAGTGTGGAAGGTGTTTTGGATTAGACAAAGGGTGTGGGATAGAAGCTTGAGGCAGGAATGAGCATGGCCTGGGCAGGGGACAGTCAGTAACCAGTCTGGCTGCTGAGATGTGGTGGGATATAAGGTTGTTTCCTTGGAAGGGGCCTTGAATGCCTGGCAAGAAGCCAGAATGTACTGAGGTGGGTGAAGGTGGCATGAGGGTTTGGGCTTCAGTTAAGATGGTGGAGACAGAGCAGGGCTCAGGCTGGATGGGAGAGACCCTAGTTCAGGGTGGAGTGTGAAGTTTCAAGGGACCCCAGTTTTAGTGGTTTAAGGAAGGAGAGATGACAGACCTCCTGGTATTGAAGCAGGGAGCTTCTTTCCCCAGGGATGAGGCAGCTCCCCTCCTGCCTTCTAATTAATGAGTTATCTCAACAGGACCCAGGCCATCTGCAGATATTAGTGACCCAGGCAGTCTTTCCTGGGATCTCACCCCAGGCCTTTGTGCTGCCGCTGTTACATCTCCTAGCCTCGAGCCTGAGAGTGAGGTGAGAGGAGGGATGCCTTTTGTGAATTGGGCTTCCCTCAGCTCTGGTTGCAAAGCCCCGTGAGGGAGGAGGGGAAGAAGACTGCCCAGCCCACCCCACGTAAGCATCAAGAGTAGGCCTCCAAGCTTCCCAATGCCCCCAAACTCTGGGGTTTCCTCTCTCACCACGGACTGCCAGACAAGTAGGTGACCAGGCCCTGCCTCACCTGCTAGGAACGCTGTGTCTTGAGGCTGCCAGAGCTGCCACCCACCCCTCCCTGAGAACCGCTGGCCAAGGCTACTTGGGGAGCTCAGCCCTGGGGTCAGGGTTTGGGTTGAGTGGTTGGGTGCCTTGTGTGCACAGCTGTGCACTGCTGGGGTCTCATGGGAGTGAGCCCATTGTTGTTCATGGCTCACTGCATGTAGGTTGGAGTTATGTGCAGGTATCGCAATGTGTGTGCAGGTGAGCAAGAGGGTGTGAAAGGCTTGGGTGACTGTGTTGGGACCGCAGAGCTGAGGTTCTGGAAGGCCTCAGTTTCCCTGTGAAGGGGCTGTCTGCTCTGGAAGGGAGCTTAGGCAAATGGGGACACACACACAAACACACACATACACACAAGGGCGCTCACTCCCCTCCCCCAGCCAGACTTGCCCAGGAAATACCCCTCCACTGGGGCTTGCTGGTGGGTCCCCAGCCACACAAATCCCAGCTTGCAGACCCCTGCCTAGCTTTGTTCTCTGCCTTAACAGAGGGGACAGGGCTGAAATGGGGGGAACTCGTTGTGCAGAACCACTTTGCAGCTTCTGCTCAGCAAGACCACCACAGGGGCAGGCTCCAGAGAGCCTCCTCCCTCACTGCTCCCAGCCCTGGTTGGCCACCCGTGGAGCCGGATTGGAATGGGAACAATCAAGGAAGCAGGGGTTTATCAGACCCACTGGCTGGCTCTGCCTGGTGGTTCATCTCTCTACATACCAAAGACAGGAAATTAGGCCTCCAAGAGTGGTAACTGACCTCAGGTCACACTTGGTGGGCATGGGAAGGGATTCTAACGCAGATCTGTTCTTATCTTCATCCATTGTGCCCCTGTCCTGGGGGCAAGTGGTCTGGGGCTCAGAGAATGCTCCAGTGTTGCCACTGATTGGAATTCCAAGGGTGGTGGTCAGGGGTGAAGTACGGATGGGCCTCCAACTTGCCTAGAGCCAGGAATAATAGTTGAGGGTGTTGAGGCTGGAAAGGAAGGTGGCTCTCAGGTTGTACAGGGTCTGGATGATGGGAATAGAGGACTTCAGCTTCCTGCTAAGGGCTGTGGGGAGCCTTGGAGAGGTTTTCAGCAGCAGAGGGATATTGTCATTTTTGGAAGGATCCCTCTGGCTGCTTAGGTAGAGAATGGATCCAAGGGGGCAAGATGGGACAGCACTACAAAAGGGAGCTGCTTCAGTGTCCAGGTAAGAAGAAGAAGCCTGGGCAAAGGCAGTGAGAAAGGAAGGGAGGCTGTGCAGTAATACTGCGCATGCGAGCTGAGGCCTGATATCGACCAGACAGAAGGACATCAGAGCTGGGACTGGGTCTCAGCTGGGACTGGCTGACCTGCAATAGAGTCCTGACCTTACTATATGCTGCCTGAGTGACTTTGGGAAGCAACTTAGCATTACTAGGACTCAGTTTCCTCATCTGTAAAGTGGGGATCATAAGCCACGTTTGATGGGGTAGCTATGAGTCGTCAGGGAGATGACAGTTGTGAAAGAGTTGGTACTCAGGTGCTCAGCCAGAGGGGCAAAGCCTGCCAGGAAAAGAAGGGAGGGCTGCTGACTGCTGGTACATTGGGTGTCAGAGGCCTGTATCCCATCCAGACCGTGGTGACCCTGGGGTTGTCTCAGGCCGGACTGGGCCACAGTGGGAGTTCACTGGCTGTCCTTCCCTGGCCAGGCTGTGACTCTGGTTTTGGCAAGGCGACGGCCAAGAAGCTGGATGCGCTGGGCTTCACAGTGCTGGCTACCGTGTTGGATTTGAATAGCCCTGGTGCCCTAGAGCTGCGTGCCTGCTGTTCTCCTCGTTTAAAGCTGCTACAGATGGACCTGACCAAGCCAGCGGACATTAGCCGCGTGCTGGAGTTCACCAAGGCCCACACCGCCAGCACTGGTCAGTAGGCTCAGCTCCGCCAGGAAAGGGCACGGCTCGGCAGGTGTGAGGGGGCAGGGGTTGGAGGTCTGCTGCCGAGCTGACCCTCAGCTTCCCTCCTGGCTCCATGCCTTCAGGTCTGTGGGGCTTGGTCAACAACGCGGGTCAGAACATCCTCGTGGCAGATGCGGAGCTGTCTCCAGTGTCCACATTCCGCAGCTGCATGGAGGTGAACTTCTTCGGTACACTTGAGATGACCAAGGGCCTCTTGCCACTGCTGCGCCATTCCAGCGGGCGCATCGTGACCGTGAGCAGCCCAGCAGGTGAGGGTCCTCCCACACCGGAGCAGAAAAGGTGCCCCTGCAGGGCGGGGAGAGGTGCTGGAGCCCCTGGCCTAGGCTGAGCTGCCCACTCCCAATCCATCCCCAGGAGACATGCCTTTTCCGTGCTTGGCTGCCTATGGGACCTCCAAAGCGGCTGTCGCGTTGCTCATGGACACGTTCAGTTGTGAACTTTTGCCCTGGGGTGTCAAGGTCAGCGTCATCCAGCCTGCCTGCTTCAAGACAGGTGAGGTTCAGGGATTTGGGGCTGGGGCCTGTGTGGTGTAGTGGGGGAGGGGGGAAGGTGAAGTGGGTGTGGTCTTCTCTGGAGTGGGGTGGGGTCTGTGGAATGGGCGTGGCTTTGGCTGGGGGCGGGTCTCAGGTTGTGAGTTAGAGAGACCTGGGTCTGGCTTTGGCTTCCCTAACAGACCCCACTCTGACCTTGCCACTCCTTCCCCAGAGGCAGTGAAAGACATGGACCAGTGGGAAGAGCGCAAGCGGCAGCTGCTGGCCAACCTGCCCCGAGAGCTGCTGCAGGCCTACGGTGAGGACTACATCGAGCACTTGAACGGGCAGTTCCTGCATTGTCTGAGCCAAGCACTGCCAGACCTCAGCCCGGTTGTAGATGCCATCACCGATGCGCTGCTGGCGGCTCAACCACGCCGCCGCTATTACCCAGGCCATGGCCTGGGGCTCATGTACTTCATCCACTACTACCTGCCTGAGGGCCTGCGGCGCCGTTTCCTGCAGTCCTTCTTCATCAGTCCCTATGTGCCAAGAGCACTGCGGCCCAGCCAGCCTGGCCTTACCTCTGCCCGGGATGTAGCCCAGGACCCAGGCCCTAAACCGGGCCCTTCCCCCACTGCCCAATGAGCAGTACGTGCATAGAACTGCTCCGGCAGAGGAGATCCCTTATGCCCTTGGTCCTCCCCTGGGCATTCTGACCCCCCAGGTCTGCCCCAAAGCCTGGCCTAAAGGACCCCAACCCCACCCACTGCCAATGTCACAGGCCAGGCCTGGTGAGGCTGCTTCCCCGTGAACCTCCGGGCCTCTCCTGCTTCATGAGCCCAAACAGACCCTCCTGGGCACAAGGCTCCACCATGCACCTTGGAGAACCCAGCTGGATGGGGAGTTTAGTGCAAGACTCAGCTGTAGCCTTTGACAGTATCCTGCAGACAATGCCTCTGCAAACTAAGGAATGACTGGGAAGGTTGGGGACCCCCTCAGGATTATTTCTTGGCACCAGTGCCTCAGTGCTGCGATTTGAAGGGTGAATCCCACTGTTTCTTGACTGGCTCAAGAATTAGGGCCCTGACCACCCACCCCAAGCCCCCCAAGCCACAGGGAGGCTGCATATTCTACTTGCCTGATTGCCACTTTTTGAATAAAGACAAATTTTTATTTCTCCTAGAATGGGGGAGATGCTACGTTCGCCTAGGTGACAGGCTGTGGCTGTGAAACAGACTGGGCACCGCCTGGGGGCCGAGGCTCTGGGCATAGACTCTGGTTAACACCCAACCCCCTTCAACAACCTTGGGCAGATCATTTATCCATAGGTTTCCTCATAGTGAAATGGGGGTAATGACCCCAGCCCAGGGAGTTCTGGGGCTCAATGAAGCAAAGAGGGAGGCCTGGGCGCCCTCTAGAGTCAGGAGCCAGCACCACAGGCCTGTCAGAGCCTCCAGCAGAGGAAGGGGCTAATCCTCCACTGACTTTCCCCACCCTGAGGAATCTGGCCACACAGGGACAGGGCCAGCCTAGGGCTGCCACCCGAGGAAGGAAGGTAGAAGGTTTAGGTGGGGGTGGGCTCAGCGAGGGTGGGGCCCGAGGGGAGTTGGGGATCTGGGAGAGGGACTAGGGCCCAAAGGAGACAGAAGACAGCTGGGCTTAGAGAGGGCAGCTTTTATTGTCTCAGAGGGGCAGAGCTACTTCCCCTATTCCCCAAGGACACGCACGCTCTATCCTGCCCCTGCGCCACGGCTCTGGGGGACCCGCTGAGGGAGGAGGAGGTTCACGCTGCCCCCAGGGGTTCTCAGGTTAGGGAGGAACACAAACGTGACCACATGCTTCTCAGATACGTCAGCGGCTGTAAACATAGGGCTGAGGGGGCCTCCTTGCTCTGGAGGTGGGGGGCTTGGTCCATCCTTGGTGGGGGGAGCAGGTGCCCAGCCCCTTTTCAGGCCCAAGAGCAGTCTCAGAGAGGGTCAGGGAAGCTGGGCAGCCACTAGGACAGTGTGCTACCCCCCAGGGCACGTAGGTGAGCCGTGAGCTTTGTCACAGCACACGCAGACACACAGGCGCACACACACACTTGTGGGGAGCCTTGGGCCAGGGTGCTAGAAGATGGGGATGTAGTTGTCGATCTTGGCTCGGTGGCGCTGGGCGATGCACTCCGCGATCCATACAATGTTGCGACACTCCTGCTCCTTGAGCTTCACAAAGGCGTAGAAAACACCAAAGTGGAACTGGTTCAGGAAGGCCAACTTGTTCAGTTTCACCTGCAGACACAGGCAGGAGTGGTGTGCAGGTGGCCATGACCAGAGTCAGGCCTAAGCCACCAACCCCTCCCTAGGATGGGCAGGGCCAGCACTCACCTCATGCTCAAAGAATCGGTCCTCCAGGGTCTTGTCTCCAGGGTTGCTGCCCGCACCCTCGAAGAGCAGCTTGTACTCCTGGCCCAGGGGAGCAGGGGGAAGCATGAGCATGAGGGTGCTGTTGGGTATGGGGTGGGGATGTGGGTGCCAACATGCCCGCCCACCGTTCAACAGCCAGGGCACTCACCGGGTAGTAGTCGGCCACGTTCTTGACCTGCTCGTAGTCGTCAGCCCGAGCCAGCTGGGCCAGGCCCTCAGGGTAGAGACGACCGCAGTGCGGAAAGAGCTTGGCACGGTCCTCCTTGGAAAGCTCTGTGCCGAAGGAGTTGATGGTGATGATGAAGGCGCGGCGGTCTGCTTCGAACTGTGGGGCCAGCGCACAGGCAAGGAGAGAGGGACGGGGAGGGAGGCAGCAGCCAGTCAGTTGGCAGGGCTTCCCCCAGGCGAGGGATGGGGGACCAGCAGGCGGCAGGGTGGGCAGGCACTCACCTCCAGGATGGGACACATGGCATCGGCTGTGGTCCCCCCCAGCAGGGTGCAGAACTTGTAGAAGGACTCCAGGTAGGCCTGTGCAGAGCATGGGGCTTCCTCAGCCCAGGCAGGGAGACTTGAGGGGGTCTGCCAGGCCTCCTCCTCACAGTTCCCTCCTTCCCTCCCTGACCCCATTCATGGTGAATCCAAACATCATAACCGTGGCCAGGGCAGCCCCCGTGTCAGAGCCCCTGAAACATCCACAGATTTCCGACTGTTAATCAGCCGAGTAGCAGTAGCCTGCTGCCTCTCCCCACCCAGTAGTTACAGAACAATTTCTGGCCCACTGTCTGCTTCATGGTGCGGTGCCCCTCACACCCTCATCCCATGGAGTGCCAGGCTCAGAGAAGGGCTCTGTCTTCCCCCTGCTGCTCTGCCTGCCCTTCCCCCAAATCTCCCCTCCTCCCCTCTCTCCTCAGAAAACCACGTGTCGATGGGCCAGTGAAGGATGGTGACCCCTGAGAGTTCAAGGGGATGGCCTGGACTGGGTGCCTTGGCCCCTCTCAGCACCCCACCTTAAAGAGCACCTCCTCCTCTTCCCATCCCCTAGGTAGTTCCCAGGCATCACGCAGCAGGAACCAAACTGTACTGTCAGCCCAGCTCCTCCTGAGGGATGGTTATTGCCAGCACAGATGTCAGCCCTGCAATGTGATGGCTGGACACACAGGCTGCCGGTGGGAACAAGCACTTCCTGCCCAGGCAAATTGGATCTGCTGGGCATGAGGAGAAGCCAGGTCAGCCCAGGCCTCAGGTCCCTCCCACGACTAATTCCTGAAACTAGCTAGGCCCAGGCAGGCTTCCTTCCCTGAAGCTCTCCATGTCAAGGAAAGGGGGAGAGTCTCATGACCCCTGGGGAGCTCCCTCTACTCAGGTGCTCCGGGGTCCCACTTGGTGGCATGGCCACAAGAACTCCAGCTCTACAGGCTAGAGACTATTCTCCTGAGCTGGGGGTGAGGGCTGGGAGGCAGGGAAAGCTTTCTGTACTGAGGTCTGCCCTCTAAGGAGCAGAGAACATTCCACCCACCACCTGCTGATGTGGGCCACAGGTTCTACTGACCCAAGAGAGGAGGTGAGATGACACCCAGGAGTCCACGAGCCCAGGCTGAGCCTGGCCAGCAGCACTGGGCAAGCTGGGCTCAGGGGAAGGCCTGAGGTGACCACTGGGGTCACAGGAAACAAAAGTCTAGAACAGGTCAGGGGGAAAGAAGCCTGGAAAGGGAGAGTGGACCCCAGCATAGCAGAGGGCTCGCGTGGTAGCTGCCAATCCTACCATTGATTAGTGGCACTGTTTAGTCCCTCTGGGACTGTCCCCAGCCACCTCCTTCCCCGTGGCCAGCCAAGCTGGGTGTGTCCAAATCTCCAGGCCTGCCCCAGTGGGGCCTGCAGTTCCTATCTGTGGGGGAAGCCACCAGCCTTTGCCGAGCTGGACTGATCCTGGAGACGCTGACCCCAGGGTGGTGGAGACTGGTGGCATAGGCCCAGACTCTCTTCAGGAGGCTCAGGAGCTGAAGAAACTGGCAAGACCCCAGAGGCCCAGGTACCAAGGTCACCTTCCCACCCCCATCCTGTCCCCTGGAGTCTGCCAGCCCATGTCTGCTGCACCAGCTGCCTACAGTTCCCACCCGCTACTGGGGGTCCGCCTAATCTCCCATCTGTGGCCACTGGGCTGGGACATCGCCTGACAGGCGGTCCTGGCACGGTGCCTGTATCATTGGGTCGGTGTTTACAAGCTGGTGCCCAGGCAGCCCTCGCCAGTGACTCCAGCTAGAACCAGTCAGGCCCGGTGACGGTGTGGGTGAGGCTGGGGGGACAGCCGCACCCCTCACCCTGCCTCAGGGCAAGGAAGCCGGCAGTGGGCCAGCTGGGCAGGCACAGCCTCGTGGGGGTGGGCGGGGGCTGCGGGCAGCGTGAGCACTGGCACACCTGAGCCGGCTCTCACTGCCTGCCCGCCCCCCCCATGGCCCCCCTCACCCCACCCTCCCCATCTCCCTCTTTCTCTCCCTACTGGCAGGCAAACGAGAGCGCTCGCTTTGCAGACAAGCTGAGCCGTGCTGCCAGTGTCTAGCAAGTGGCTTCAGGCAACCCACCCTCCTTCTCTAAGCCCTCAGTTTCCTTGTCTTACAAATGGGGATACTGATGCCCACCCAGCTCCTAGGGCAGTCCTGAGGAGTAAAGAAGCCAATAATCTTCCTTCCTCTAGTCTTGTCCCCTCTAGTCTGTCCTCACATTCTGATGATACTCCACCCTGTTGGAAACCTTCGTTGGCCGACCCTGCCCACAGGATAAAATTCAAACTTCTGGCCTGGTGTTCAAGACCCTGGGTGACTTGATCCTGTGCCTGCCTTTTTTTCCAGACCTGTCTCCCACTGTCCATCTGGAACCTGCACTTCCACGGCAAACTGCTTGCCGCTTGGCCCATGTTCCACACTTGCTTCTGCATGTGCTGTCCTCCTGCCTACACTACTACAACCTCCAGGTAGGCTCTTCACCTACCTCCAGACCCTCCCTGCACCCTGGCCCAAACCCCCGCAGGGAGATTGGAGGGCCTGCGCTCAGGCTGCCACTGTGTTGGCCACCTAGTTCCAACTAGGATAGGAGAAGAGCCTCACCATGAAGATCCAAGAGACAGGCGTTCTCAGGGTTAGGTCAGCAGGGCTGCTGGCCAGTGCTATCTTCAGGCCCCCTTCAGGGCCTGCCCACTACTGACCCATCAGAGGTCCTGGCTTCAGAGGTCCTCACCGTGGCCAGGGCCCAGTCTGCCCCCAAAAGCCCTCACTGGTCCCTGGCCGGCCCCCTTCCTTGGCTCTCAGTCCTGCTCCTAACCTCTTTGGGCCAGGGCAGGACTGAGCCAGGAATCCCAAGCCCACTCTATTTCCAGGGGTCACAAGCTTGTCCCACAGCCTGGTGGGAAGCAGAAGGTGGGTGGGGTTGAAGATGATGGGCCACAGCACTGGTTCTAGACCTGGGAACCTGGGGACACAGGGACCTGGCTATGCCTGGCTGTGTTCCTCCCCACACCGTGCTCAGGTGCCTGTCCTTTCTGGTGACAGTCCAGGGGGGGTGAGCCTGAGAGCTATGGCCTGGGTGGTGGCCAGTAACGCTCCTGGATGCAGGGGGAGTGGCCATTCAGGAGCCCGCTCTGACAGGCCAAGCTGCGGAGCACCAGCCACTCCTGCTGATTTGATCTGGGCCCAGGGGATGGAGAACCTGTTCCATGAAGTCTTGCACCAGTCACGGGAGCCAGAGAGTGAGCAGATAAGCCCCTGGGAGAGGAGCCTGGAGCAGCTGTGTCCTGTCCCAGCACCCCACATAAATCATCAGCCCACTGTGCCCGTGGCCCCACCCACCTACTTCACCACCACTGGGTCCAGGGGCACTACCTTGTACAGCGTGTTTCGGATGATCTCGATGTTCATCTCATCAAGGTCCTGCTCTGAGATGCAGTCCTGGAAAAAAGCCGCTGGGGAGGAAAGACGTGGGTATGAGGGGCAGGCGAGTGGACTCGGCCGAAGCAAGAATTGTGCTAATGTTCAACTGCCCCTGCAGGGCACAGAGGACCCCTGCCACAAGGCCCATCTGGCTGGTAATTGGGGGGCACTCAACCTGGCCTGGACTACTGCCTTAGAAGTGGCCGAAGCAATACTCCAGGCCATGTGTACTGACCTGAGCTTCTCCTGCCTTCTTGCTCCTAAAACTGATTTATAAAGGAGGCGGCCAGCCATAACATGATCTAATCGCCTCTGGGGCAGACCCAAGCTCAGATCATGCCAAAGAAAGGCTTGCATAAGAGGCTGTGACATCCTCCCTTCTCGAGGGGCAGCTGTGGATTCTGGGCCTGACGCCCACTTTTCTGCATCTCCCAGGAGAGCCTGGGGCCCACATTTGGAAAACCGTCCTTCTCCTTAGAACAAGGAATGAGCATGACAGCTGGGTGAGCATGGAGCAGTGACCCAGGGGGCCGCTGGAGGGCTGGGAATTAGAGGCCAACGCAGGATAGAGCCCCTCGATCCCCAGGGACCCACGGACTCACTGGTCTGTTTCTTCTTTAAAGGTGAAGAAACTGAAGAAGCCACCAACAGCCCAGAACTAGCTCAGAGTTATTGTGAGAGATAAGATCTTGTGCAGATAAGGCCAGCAAGTAGGGCTTAGGCCTCTTAGTGCAGGACCAAGTGCAGCTTAGGGCCCAGTTGTTCAACCCTGGTGGCTTCCTGGAGGTGGTGCCCTGGGGACTAGGACTCTGGCTATGAGGTCACTAGCTGGTGACAGCCTTAGTGCCTTCTCCCCAGCCTCCCTCCAAGGCAGGCAGGAGCCAGTGCTGCCTAGGCGGGGCCCTGCAGGAAGCTCCCAGTTCCCCTTCCTTCCTTGGCCTCTGACATGAACTCTGCATCCTGCCGGACACTGCCTGACTTGGCCCCTGGGATCTGCTTTGTGGAGGTAAGTGAAGCTCTTTGCTCGCCTCCTCTGCCTCACAGGCAGCAAGCCACTCCAGCCCAGCTTAGGGCCACGGTCTGTCAGAGCTCCCAAGACTCCAAGGGACCCGAAACCCTCTCTCCACTCTCCGTGAGCTCAGCCTTCCTCTGCATTCGGAGAAATCAGACAGATTCACAAAATGAGATGGTCTGAGTCAGGCCCTGGGGCTAGTCAGCCTGGCCCAGCAAAAGCAACAGGAAGGGAGCAAAAGGCAGGTGAGGAGGAGAGAATGGGAGGCGAAGCGGAAGGGAAGAGAAGGGTAAGCAGCAGTGGGCGGACCTCGCTTTCTGGCTTAGGGCCGCCCCCGGGGGTCCGAAAACCCCACACAGAGGCACTGACACTGATGCCGCTGCCTGCCACCTCCCTCCTCCGCCAGGGTAGCTCACCCAGGGGCGTGTCCACCAGAATGGCATTGTAGAGCTCGGCGGGCGTCTGCGCGATGTTCACGGCCTCCATCTGCTCAAAGCTGCCAAGTGGGTGGCACTTGGGCACGAGCTCGGCGATAGAGCGCTGGTGCAGCGTGCCCGTGATGAGCAGGATTACGTTGTCAATCATGTAGCTGTAGCTGCGGGAGGCACACAGCAGCGCGGCAGCCCTTGAAGTCTTGGTGCAGCACCGCGCCCCTGCCCCCACGCGGCGCAGGCCACCAGCCCCTCAGCGGCGAGCACCACCTCAGGCTCCTCTCCCTGTCCAAGGGTGCCCCTCCTCCGGCACCAGAAGCACAGGACAGACACAGCCCCTCCCTGGGTCGGGGGGGAGAACACATACCCCACGAGTGATCAGGAAGCAGGTAGTAACTACCCCCCAGGTGTGAACAGTGTTCTGGCAGGACACGGGAAGCACGGGCGCACGGAGGTGAGGCGCACGGGCCAGCATGGGGGATGAAAGAACTGGGAGATGAAAGCACGTTCTGGGAAGAGGGAACAGTGTGTGCAAAGGCCTGGAAGCAATCGCTGAGTGGCGGATGCCTCAAGGAACTGAGCACGGTCACGGTTGGCAGAAGGAAGGGAACCGGCACGGTGCTGCCAGCAGGCTGGAGCCTAGAGGCGGGTCCTGTGGGCCCGGCTGAGGGTCCTGACTTCGTTTTGAGCACGAGGGACCCATGAGCAGGATATAAGCAAGGAGTACCACAAGCACTCTGGCTGCTGGTGGGGACAGAGGGGGAGATGGCAAGAGGAGGAGAGGCTGAGGAGTGGAGTGGGGAGAAGCTTCTCTAGGGAAAACCAGAGAAGACTCAGAGGGAGGGTCCCTGGAGTAAGGCCCCTGGTCAGTCAGGCTGAGACAAGCAGGCAGACAGCTGCCCTGTGCAGCCCACTCTGAAGACAGGGCACTGCCTCCTCCTTTAGGGCCTGAAGATCCACCCGGATGGCCTGGAGGAGACCCAGAGACCTGGAAGGAGCCTGGGCTCAGGTCAGTCCCCTCCAGCACAGAAGGCCCGCTCTGGACAGTGCATGGGCAGCAGAGGGGGCTGGAGAGCTGGGGAGGGGTGGGGCTACCCAGCTCAGACTTGGCAACGGGCAAGCTCTGCCTCCACCCATTGAGACAATGCCACAAAGGGGCTGTGGCCAAGAGTTCCGTGTAGTCACCTGTGTGAGAAATGGGGTGAAGAGGGCGAGAGGGCCCCAGTCAGGCTGCAGGAGCCACAACATTCCTCCAGCTTGTCACCACTGATGATCTCAGGGCATGAGGCAGCTGGATGAGGCCTGGGGGTTCAGCTCCAAGGCCAGAGTGGGGCTCCCACTGAAGGGTGGGAGCTGGACTGGAGGCTGCTGCCCTGAATTGGGCACTGAGCACACCCTGGCTGTTGGGTGGGCCAACAGCTGTCCTGTGACAGTATCTTGAGGCTGTCCAAGGTACGAAGTGGCCCCCAATTCCAAGGGAAAAAAAGTAAGGAGGTGGTGGCCTAGACCTCAGCTCAGAGGGCTGGCTACGGGGGGAACTCCCACAGGGCCTGCCAGGAAGGCGGCAGGAGGAAGAAACCACAGCTCCTGTCCCCGCCTGACCCCCACCCCCCTGCCTGCTACACACTCCCCCAACTCCCACCCAGCCCAGTGCCCTGCTATGACCTCTGCTCTCCCGGGCTTGGGGCCAGGCAGCTGCCCTCTCTCTGCCCCCAATCCGGCTGGGTCAGCCACAGGATGTGTGCTGAGAAGAGACAGGCCTGCCTTCTCAAACTGAGGGCTTCAGGCAGGGCCCATTCACAGCTGCGAGTCGAGGGGCTCAAACGGCCAGCCTTTTGCCCCAACCTGACAGAGCTGGCAGAGTCGAGGGACCTGAGAGAGATCCCACCAGAGCTTTGTGCCTTGGTCTCCAGCCCCAGCCTGCATTGTCCCTACCCTGGACAGCACATCCCTCGTGCCCCTGATGCCTCCAGAATCTCAAGCACCGCAGGACCCCTGCAACACTCCACCTGTGTCCCATCCAGCCCCACTGTAGCCATCGTGTTCCCTGAGACAGCCACAAAGTCCCCATCGCCGAACCCAAAGATGCTCGTTCACGCTCTCACCAGACTTTGGGCAGGGACGGGGAGAAAGCTGTACCTCTTCGAGCTGTTCTACCCAACTGATCCCACAACCACCAGCATCACCAGCCCCACTGTCAGAGGATATGAGACACAGAGGTTGCAGGCCCCAGGCCCTGTCACATCATAAATCAGAGAAGCATTATGTCTCTTGGTCAGTGTCCATGTACCTCCACCCACATCCAGGTCCCCATGCCTTGACTCTACACTCCCCATCTAGCCTTATCTTCTCAGAGGAATCTTCACAAGTCAGTTTCCTTTCTCTAAACCTCTCCACTCCTCGCACCACAGGGTATTCATTTATGTTGGGGACGGGGCTGGTGTCAGGGCCCAAGGAAGGTGCCTTGGCAATCGTCAGGGTCCTGACCCGGCTCGGAGCTGAGCCCTGTGGGAAGACTCCACTGTCTGGCTTTGCTGCTGTCCCTCCAGTGATGTGGAACAGGATGGCTATGATTCACTTTTCAGCCCTGACAGCAGTTGTGAGGGCTGGTGATAGCACCCCCTGGCTGCCCCCAGACTCTCCTGCTAGAAGTCCTGGCTGGGCACCAAGGGAAATGCTAAGCCAAGTAAAGCTCCCCAGCCCCTTCCAAGGCCCCCTTCTAATCCAGGCTAGACCAGCTTTGGATGACCCTGTGCCAGGCCCAGCGGCTCCCTCCCCCGGGTCAACTGTAAGGTTACTATGGCAGTAGCCCCTGATTTCTCTCCCCTGCCCAATGAGAGCCAGAATCTCCTTTCCTGGGATGAAAGGAGGCAGGGCATGGCAGAGATGATGCCGGCCCAGCTGTCTGCTTTTCCCCCAGGGTGAAGGCCTTCAGCAGGCAGGGAAATCCTCCTCGTCGTCTGGCTTGAGCTGCTGCCTCCCTGCCCCCAGAAAGCCACTCCACCAGTCCTCCCTTCATTTGGCCTTAATAGGAGAGTGTGAGGTTCCAGCTGGTCAGCATCTCCCTCCAGAGGAAGACAGTTGGGGAGTGGACAGGCGTCTGCCCGCCAGGCCAAAGAGGCCCTCTTGGGGTGGGCGTAGGGCAGTCTGTATTCCTCTGCCCTGAGGCCCTCCCTCACCCTGTGCCTTCAAGAGTCAGCCTGGGCCAAAAGAAGTCTTGGGATGGGGTTTAGAAAGTCACTTCCTCCAAGAAGTCTTCCCAGCCCCTAGCCAAGCCCTGTCCCTCTGCTGTGCCCTTTGGCGCCACCTGCTGGAGCATGATGGCTTGCTCCCATGGTCTCATCATTTGGCCCCGGGGGGCCAGGCTTGGCGCTGGATAGGCCATGATGACTACCCGGCCAGTCGGCCCAACTACAGCTCCCAGCAGAAGCTGCTAGTAACCGTACCTGTGCTCAATCACATCTGAGTCCTACAGAGCACTGCCCAGGTGGAAAGTGAACACAGATATCAAGCTGTGGCTTCAGCACATTACCTGTCAAGCCTCAGTTTCCCCTCTGCAATTAGGATGACTGAAGTACAGCCCCCAGCAGAGCCAGTGATGCCCTGACCTTCTCCTTATTAAAATCCTGCCCCTCTCCTGAGGTCCAGTTGGGTCCTCCCTGACCCAGCCTGAGACCTGAGACTTCTCAGCATCAAAGGGCACCTGCATGCTCTCCCTCAGGGCCGGAGCCGGCTCGAGCCCAGGACCCAGAAACCACAGCCTACAGAGACCCTGCTATCAGCTCAGAAATGGTGGTTGTGGACAGTGAAGGCTGGGGGGCCAGAATAGGGAGGCCTAAGGACACCTGATACCTGCTGTGACCCAGCAGAGCCCAAGGTTTGGAAAATTTGACCTGGGGAGAGTGGCAGGTGTGCTGACAGGCCCACTGGGCACTTGGGGCCATTGTCCCAGGACAAAGCTTCTTTCCAGCTGCCCACTCCAGGCTGGTGGTACAGTAGAATATGAGACCTCACCTCCCCCAGATGGTGCAGGTCACCGTGCCCGGGCTCTGCCAATGGGTGCCTGGGCTTCAGGCAGGTGCTACACACTGGAGACGGCCCCTCCAGGGAGGCTCACTCATCTAAGGACAAAGCCTTTGGGGCCCACCCGGGAATCCCCAGAGACCAAACTCACTTCTCCACAAGCCATTCTCTCCCAGCTTCCTTTCTGGGGCCTACTCTCTCATAGGACACCATATGGGATGGCCCAGATCAAAGTCTCCTCTGAAGCTCAGAGAACCCAACAGAGGCTCCACCCCATGTCAGACAGCAAGTGAATGGCTGAGTCTGGAAGGAGCCCTTGGTACAGTGATGTATTACATGTTATCATCATGAAATTGAGCTGAATCATCTCAAAACCACATGACTGATGACAGTCTACTTCAGAGGGACCTCTCTCACTCAGGGCCTGTCTACCACACATGAGGCAGCTGCCTCCACTCTGGCCACCCACTCTGAGTGGCCTCTCGAACCCCATCTGACCCTCGAGTCCTCTCAATGCTGAAGCCCCTGGTTCCATTTGTGGCAGCTTCCCACAGGCCTCCCCAGAAGCTATCTGCACCACCACTGGCACCCATCCTATTGCATCCATAAGTCTCCCTCCCTCCTGGCACTGCACCTGGCCCAGAGCTGAATACTGGTCATGTGTGTTGGCTCAAGGCTGGCTGGGATCTACAAAAGCACTGGACACTGTCTCTCACACAGGAGGGCAGAGGACACCTTGCCCAGCTTCTGCTTGCACACCTGCAATGACAAGGAACTCACCGCCTCCTGGAGAAACCAGTTCCAGCCATCCTGGGCCAGCTCTGTCTGTGGGTAGCACTAGCATTGCTCCCTCAAGCCCCCACATCCAGGAATGGGCATCTAGCTGACGCGTCCATCACCTGGGGATGGCACTCTCCTTTCCGGTAACATTCCTCTGGACATCTCTAGGGTATCTGCTTCCTTCCCAGAGGGTCACAGAGCCAGGGGCCCCGTGCTCCACCTGCTCGGGACATGTATGGTTCCCCCTGCCTTCCCCCAATTCTTCTTTCAAATGCCCTTCCCCTCAGCCAAACAGCCACCTCCTCAGGGAAGACAGTGGTGAGTCCCTGGCCTGGGGAGGTCCCCTGGACAGGCCCCTGTGAAAGCCTTCAGCCCTTTCTGCAACACTCCTTACTCCTGGGATGAGCCAGGGTGGAGGAGGTTACGGAGGTGGAGTGGAGAAGGAAGAGGAGGAGCAGCCGGGGAGGAAGGAGGTAAATCGAAGAGACACCATGAGAGAAAGGAGACTGCTGGGAGGAGGTAAGACGGGTGTGGCTCCTATTAGGTCTGGAGACCCTGGCCACATGAAGGTCAGCGGTGACCTTAGCCGGGGCCTTTGGTGGAGTGATGGGATGGCTGGAAGCGGACTGGAGGCTCAGGATGCAGGAGGTGAGAGAACACAGAGTGAATGTAAAAGTTCAGGCCGCACAAGATGGGTTTTTAATGGTGTGAGAGATTTGAACTTGTTTAGATGCTGTTGGGAAGAATCTGGAAGGGAAGGGGCTGCACAGACAGGAGTGCAGATGAGTGGCCCTCAGGGTTCAGGGAGTGGGGGGAGGGGACTCAGGACATCAGCAGAAGGACCCAAGAGAAGAGGAGGGTACCTCTGCCATTGGAACGCGGTTGGGGGGCACAGACACAGTGCTGGGAGGTGGACTGGCTTCTACTGTCTCTGTGGAGGAAGAGGTGGGCCATCTACCCAGAGAGAAGGCTGGGGGCAGGAGATGAATGGTGTTTAAGATGGGGAGGTGGTCTTCCCACCCTCGGTGGGGAGCTGCAGGGTGCTGAGTAGGGAGAGCGAGTGGCCAGCTGGGCAGGGACAGTCCAGGCCAGCTGAACTAGTAAGTGTGCATGTCTGGCAGCAGGGAAAATCCACCCAACACTGGCTTCCCCGGCTCTGCTCCCGGCAGCGGAGGTGGGGGAGGGCGCCTCGAGGCTGGAGGCTGCTGCGCTTCCTCCAGGGCTGGGGAGCTGCCAGCCGGGTGGGACCATGAGATGGGCGGCCAAGAGCGCTGCGGATGTTGGCAGAAGAGTGCTTGAATGATGGACCAGGGAACCTCAGCTGGGGAGGGAGGAAAATGAAGACAGAAGGGGTGGCAGGGGAGGAAGCAAGGTCCAGAGCCCTGCTGAGTCCGGAACCCATGTCCCACAAGGGGCTGAGAGTGGGCTGGAAGGCCTGAAGGCTGTGGGTAGAGACGGGGTGCCTGACTCAGCGATTTCAGGGCCGGCGCAGTTCCAGGTGGTGACATGTTCTTGGGCAGCCATCGTGGGGGTGGCTCAAGTGGAGAGCAGAGGAGCAGGTCACTGGAGATGACGAGGTCATGAACAAGCAGCCACAGGCTCAGACAGGCTGACACGTGGCTGCCGAGCTATTCCTGAGACAGAGCAGGACTGAGGGGATGGGAAGACTGTGAGCCACAATCACCCATGAATGGAAGGGGCGGGGAAGTGACAGCCTGCCACAGGATAGTGCTTGGCTGCTTTAAGCACGCTTGGTGCTTGCAGCCAACCTCCAGCAAACAGCTGGCGGCCATGCAGCCTCAGTCACGCTCAGAGCCCTCTCCAGTTTCATGGCCTGGCAGGCTAAGACCAAGCCTCTGAGGGCACCAAGACAGGCCAGGGGCTGGCAGCACAGGCAGGTGGCCAAGCAGGCGGCAGGATGGATGACATCTGCCCTCTGACCACTGGCATGGGGTCAGCCTCCTCTGGCCAGCCTAGCTAGCAAGGCCAGAACATTCACCAGGAAGCTGAAGGAGCCCTGTGCAAACAAGGTGAAGGCTGGGCTCTGGCAATAAATGCACTGCTTCCTGGTATGTCCTTCAGCTCTGGCCTTGGGGTAAATGACACCCAGGCCCAGGCTAGGGGTTGATTGACAGATGGGCACTGCAGTATGACCCCCAATGTGGCAGCACGAGACACATGCCATCTCTAGCCTCCTGCCCAGAAGGACTATGTCGGCTGTACCCTGATGGAGGCCAGGGCAGTGTGATATGGATCCAGCCAGGACAGCAGGGAGGTCCCCCGGAAGGAGACCTGTGGCCAGGAGACATCCTGCTTCCCAGCCTGAGCCCTTCAAGTGTCCCAGCCTGTGGCCTCAACCCAAGGATAGAGCCCTTCTGGTTGCAGCCCCTACTTGAGCGAGTAAATGGCTGCTCCTGGCTGGGGGTGGGAAGCAGGCCAAGCAGCAGGCATCCAGCCCTGTCCCTGTAAGTATTAGGGTAGGAGGTATGGCAGGTCCCACGGATCCGGGGGTCCCACCAGCAGGGAAGGGTTAAAGCTAGACAGTACCCAGAAGAGCGCCTGGAAAGGCTTCCCCACAACATACTCACACTCCAGCAGTGCAGAGCACGCTCATGTAAGCCAGCCACCGATGTCTCTGTCCACCACCTGCACTGGGCAGCCACCTGGGCCAGGGCCAACTCTTTGTCCACCAGGCCCTGGCTCATGGCTCCTGGGCCATCCTGGCAGAAGGGGCCTCTCTACCTCCCTGTTTCCACAGGCACACCTGGTGAGCAGAGGCTGTCTCGTCCAAGTGCCCTCCCCAGCCTATAGGTCTCAGGGTCCTTTCCTCTTCTCCAGGAGCTTAGTGGAGGCAGGGTTGCACCCAAGGATTAGACAGTAAGAACGCTGGGCAGCCAAGGGTTGTTAGCATGGGGGCCTGGGCCAGAACTGGGAAAGGCAGCCAGGTGTTCAGCACCCTCTCCGCCTTGCCCCACTTCTCCCTGAGACCCAGGGCCATGGTCAGAGACAACAGAGGAGCCTCAGCCCACACAAGGTCATAGGGCCTGAATGGTCCATCCCAAAACCTGACTCTTCAAAGCTCTACCTATCCCCCAACCCCATCATGGGCAGTGGGGGCCTGGTGAGTGTTCAGGGTGAGTGTTATAGGGTGAACGAGGGAAAGGGCTCCTGTCATTCCTGATGCCTGTTGACACCAGGGACACAGGGAAAGCAGCTTCATCCAGCACTACAGCGTGGGACACTCGGGCCTGCCCACCAGGTTCCCAGACAGCATTGAAGTGGCTGGTGACCCCATTTTATAGGTGGTGGCCTGGGCCCAGCATTGTTGAATAAGCAGCCCAGCCACCCAACCCAGGAGGACCCTGCTGACAGAGGAGCTGTCCCATCCGGTGGGGGGAAAAGGCACTATAGAGAACACTCACGTAATGAAGTCCAGGAAGCTGGCGAGCGGCTCATAGGCATGGTTCCTCATATGGCGGAACTCCACCACCATCTTCTCCTTGAGCCGGTCATCGATGACGGACACTGTCAGCGGTGATGCCTCATTGGCCAGGAAGTTGCCGTAGTCGGTGCTCTGCAGGTGCAGCTTCAGGTCTGAAACCCAAGGGTGGGGGGTGAGAGCCGGCCGTGCTGAGCCTCCCCAGGACCCCAAGTCCCTGTCCCCACCCCGACTCTGGGTCCCAGACCCTCGCCTGCAGTTGTGCCCTGCTGCTACCCTGACCTCCTGTCCCTGCCTCCACCTCCCTGTTGGCTCAGAGCCTACTCCAGGGCAGTCAGGCCAAAGCCAGGACACTGGGCCCCAGAGTCCAAGTACAAGTAAAACCATTGTTCCCCCAAATGACAAGAAAAACTGGGAAACCCCAACCCAAGGTGCCATTCACAACCCACAGCCTTTGAGGCTCTCCTGCATGGTGGGCTCCAGGATGGCCCTAACTTAAAGCAGAATAAGACATGGGCCCTACCCTCCAGAGCCTCAGGGTTAAAGGAGCAAGCCAACGTACCCCCAGGCAGAAACAATGCATATGAAATGAAGGACATGCCCCAGGCCAAGGGTAAAGTGGAGAGGGCACCAAGATAGGACTGAAAGGACACTCCAGGCTGGGCCAGGCAAAACGCGGGGACAGGAAAATGCAAAGGAAGCAGCTAGCAGGATGGCATGAGTGAGGAGTGGCCTAAAGGGCAAATGAGCGGTGTGAGGGGGAGATGAGGCTGGGGAGAAAGACTGGCCTTGCCTGAGGAGTAGCTGGAGGCAGGCAAGCCAAGCCCACGGGCTCTCCTGAGCTCTTCAGAGCAGGAGTGAGGGAAAAGGGAGGAGAGGACAGAGCAGAAGGGCCCTGGGGAGGCAGGACAGGTGAGTCCCAGGGGAATCGTGGCAACAACCTGTCTCACAGCTGTTGCCCGTGCATCCCATCCCCCAGTCTCTTCTCCACCCAGCAGCCAGAGCGATCTTAAAACACCAGGCAGACCCCATCACTCATCTGCACATCCTCACCTCAGGCCCTTTCCCTGCCCCCTTGCTTGGAAAGTGATGAGCTCTCCTCAAATGCCCATCTTCAGAGGCTTCTCCTATAGCCCCACCACTCTGTCCCTTCATTTGTGCCATTTTTCTTTGTAACACATCACATGCCACCTGGCACGGGGCACATAAACCATGATAGCAGGGACTCTGGGTCACTGCAGTATGCTAGAGTCTAGAACACAGTATGTTCTGGTGCATTTTCATGTTCAGTAAGTAACCGTGGAATAAATGGAAGACTCGATAGAGGGCTGGTGAAGACAGCAGGAGGGTTTGCTACTGGGCTTTGAAATGGGGGACACTGTGGTAGTGATGGCAGGACCAAGGACAGTGGCTGAGGAGGGACCCATGTGTGCATATGCATGTGAGTGTGGATTAAGGTCCAACAGTGGAGGCTGGCTTCTGCTGACTGAGGAATGCATGCTTTCTGTGCCCTGGAAGGTTGCCCAGAGGATGACAGGAAGGGTGACACCTGTGAACATTTCCACAAGCGCCACTCCCCTTGCCCCGGCTTAAGGCCTCCCCGTGTGTCTGTGGACCTGGAGGGCCATGCTATACCAGGCTGCTTAGAGAAGAAGGGCGAGTGGGGCACATCATCGCTCCACAGACTTAGGGGACCCCTGTGGTGCCCCTCCTCCTGTACCCCATCAGGAGGAGAATGCTCCCAGCCCAGAGTCAGGTGTGCCAAAGAAGAGATGGAAGAGTATATGGGAGGGAGGCGTGGAGGGAGGGAGGAATGGAGGGGTGCATGCCATCGGAGTGGCCACTTTCTACCTGCACCCAGGTGGCAGTCAGCACTCCTGTCCTCTGTGGCTCCTGGTCACTCAGAGTGGACTTGAACCTTGTGAGGCCTGCAGGAGGCCTTCATCATCCACTGCCTTTGCCATCGCTCTACCATTCACACCTTTTTTCCGGTGGCCACCCAAAAGGGGGACCGAACTGAGGGCAAGGAGGGGCAGGGAGAAGCCACCAGCCCCCTGCTCTGCCCCGTGGACCCCGCTGCCATTTTTCCCAGGAGGTGTGCACACCCCTCCATCCTCACCCCCGGCCGTCTGCTGTGAGCCCTGCCCTGGGTCCATTCTTCCCCCTCCTCACCAGTGTGGCCAAGGCCCACCTACACCTGGAATAAGGCATGGGGTAAGAAGGTGCTTTGCTCAGTAATGCTCGAGTTGTTGCAGTATTTGATTAACCATTTGGTTGTTACAGAAAAATTCTTAACTCTAATTGAGGGATTTCACTGTATGAGCATAAGCCTGTATTTCCACCACTAGTGATAGGTTTTACAAGCTAGCTTTTAATATCCCTGACTCTGGATAAGTGCACAAGTATTTTGTTTTGTGTTTTTTAAAGAAACATGGGTGGCTTCCCTGGTGGCGCAGTGGTTAAGAATCCGTCTGCCAATGCAGGGGACATGGGTTCAAGCCCTGGTCAGGGAAGATTCCACATGCTGGGGAGCAACTAAGCCCATGAGCCACAACTACTGAAGCCCACACGCCTAGAGCCCGTGCTCCGCAACAAGAGAAGCCACCGCAATGAGAAGCCCGCGCACCGCAACTAGAGAAAGACCACGCGCAGCAACAAAGACCCAATGCAGCCAAAAATAAAAAATAAATAAATTTATTTAAAAAAAAAAAGAAACATGGTTTACTTGCACAAAACTGGTAAGTTTTGAGAGATAGTTAATGCCCTCGAAGTGGTTTTTGTGGGTATGAAACAAATGGTGAGAATATGAATTGGTACCTCTTATTTTCATACTGAAATTAACTCTACAAGTCATATGTCATATGCCCTGCTTTTACATCTTTTATCTATCAGTAAACATTGTGATACTTGAAAAAACTAGTGGGCAGGGAGTTATGGCCTGGGCAAAGTAGGTGCTCCAATCCCCACTAGGGGAAGCCACAGTGCGGACAGCAGCTGGAAGCCCAGGCCGGGATGTGGTGTTCTCTGTCTGACGGTCTGGCACAGCAGCTGCCAGCTCAAACCTGTCCATTTATCCATCCAGCCACTGCAGCAGCAAAGAGCCCT
The DNA here is from genome assembly GCF_059928025.1 of Delphinapterus leucas. Classification (NCBI taxonomy): domain Eukaryota; kingdom Metazoa; phylum Chordata; class Mammalia; order Artiodactyla; family Monodontidae; genus Delphinapterus; species Delphinapterus leucas. The sequence continues at coordinate 42,050,941 of NC_143148.1, forward strand.
TCTCAGGCGGTGACAGGCCACAGCCAGGGCTTGGAAGCCAGACCAGATGCACAGGGCAAAAAGCAGGGCAAAACCCAGTCCTCTTGGCGGGGCCCCTCATGCCAGTGGTCCCACTATTCTCTGGGACAGTGAGTTTGGGCCCTGGACCCCAGCCCGGCCTCCTGATTCCTATCCTCCAAAGCAACCAGGGGCCAGGCCTCCCGACACCCCCTCGCCTGGCATCCTTGCACTTGCTGCCGGAAGGCTTCCCCAAGTGCTGTGCTACACCTCCACTACAGCTGCCCGATCTCTCCAGCCGCGTGAAACCTCTGCGCCCCAGCCTCACCTGCTCCACGGGGCTGCCCTCCCTGGGCAGCCTTGCTCCCCAAGTCCCCCACCACCAAGCACCCTCTCTCTCCTCTCCAGCCCCCACCAACTCCACTCAACGCCTGGCACTGATGAGGTGGGAAGCAGCACCCCAACACAAGGCGGGAACCAAGACCAACTCTAACTGGAAACAGATGGGCCCTGCTGAATACTTAACGCCATGCCAGGAGCAACCTATGTGCTGGACCCACCAGCCATGCCCATTTCACAGACTCAAAAAAGGGAAATCAGAGGAAACATGAAACGTGTCGAGTCCCACAGTCAAGCATAGAGAGGCTGGGGATATAGATCAGACCTGGTGGATTCTCTCCATCCCCAACTCTGGTCTCCTCTCCTCCCCCACCCCTTACATTTTTGACCATTCTCCCATGGCCCTTGGCCCAGGATGGGCCTTTCAGATATGGACCCAGCTGCCCAGGCAGACTTTAGTTCCAGAAGAGCTGGCAGGTGGCAGAGAGGTAAGAGGGGCCACAGCAGGCCCCTCCACAGCCTTGGAGGCAACCTGGACACTCACTGCCCACCTGACGGGGGCCCTAGACTGTCATGGTTCACAGATAACCCCTCTGGCATCACTTGTGGTGCCAGCCATTCCTTCAGAAGGTAGTACGTGTGAATAAGAGGGGCAAAGCTGATGGGTGGATTCTCCTTTGCATGCCCCCCACCCCTGGGGCTTAGCATGGACCTTAAAGCAAACATCCCTGTGTCTTGGCTACTGCATTCTGCTGACGCTGCATCTGGGGACTTGGCTGCTGGAACACAGACGACCGGGTGGTTTCTGCTAGTGTTTGTCGAATCAGAGCAAACCCGGGAGATTCTACCGAGAATCCTGCCCAAGGCCTGAGTTTTCCTTACCAGGAAACTCATTTTTAAAAGCCCCCAGTGACGACATCAGAGGGCCATTCCAGACCACTTCCCCTGGCCAAGACCCACTTCTCCCTGTGACCCAGGGTGAGGGGACAGCCCACTAGCCAAGAAGGCAACTTGGAGGCAGGCAGGCTAGCCGATCCTTTGGCTCAGACCACACAGGGCTTCTGAACCAGCTCTGACTCTGTTCAAGAAACCTGGCAGCCAGGCCCAGTGGCTGGCAGCCCCAAGCCCTTTACACAGTCCTCAGGGCTGGGACAGGCCCATTAGAAACCAGCCCCCTCCCCTCCAGCTTCCTGCTCTCTCCGAGGGATGTGGAGGAGGTGTGACTGGGGGTGGGATCAGAGCATAGGAGAAGAGGCCTGGAACTTGTTGAGAGCTTTGTGGGAGACTCGGCCACCCAGCCCTGGCCCAGCCCCCGAGGGCAGACGAGGACGCCAGGGGCTCTGGGAAGGCAGGGGCTAATTCTGCTCTGTGTTCTGAAGCCTGAAAGCCTCGGTGACAGCCCCTGAGAGCCCCAGACGTGCCTGGGCTGAGGTGTGAGCAGTGTTATGGTTAGCACAGACGTGGGGGACTGCTCTGGTCTACCCACAAGCCCAGCTGTCTACCCCAAATCCTCCCATCCATGGCCCGGCATCAGGAATGTCTGGCCAGTCTGGGATCTCTCACAGCAAAAGACTTCCTCAGAGGCTGAGTTCTCACGTCCAAGAAGATGCTGCTGCTGTCAGGAAGTTCTCTCTGCAGTACAACCTAAAGCCCTCCTCAGAGGAAGCCAATCAGCTCAGTTTCCCGTGGCCTGCAGCCTCCCCTGAGGGCCTTGGGCCAGCTCCTCAGGGCCCCTCAACCCCACCCAGGACCCTCCCAGACCTCCTCTGCTTCCCAGTGTTGCCTGTCCCAATGTTCTGGTGACTATCCCCCCAACTTCACTTCCCGGGGCCGCTCAGGTGTCCTCACCGCCACGGTGCCCTTTTGCTGGTCTCCTGCCCCACATCTTGGCTCCCAGCTCCCAAGTCCACTCTCCATACTATCACCAGAGTGTTGTTTTCCAACTCCAATGTGTCGCTGTCACCTTTACCCAGCAGCCCCCGCGGCCCCAGAGCCTGGCCTCCTCTCCCCAGCCTGTGAGGCCCCACACCCTCAGCCCTAGCACAGCCTCAGCCTTAGCCCTTGACTCTCTGCTCTACCGGTGCTATTCTCCGGTTAGGGTGACCTGCCTGTGATCTCTGGCACAAGCAAGTGCTCCAGGCAAGTCCACAGGGTGCCCGCGAGAGAAGCCCTTGAAGTCCAGGAAACAGGGCTGCTTCCTCAGGCCCAGCCAGAGAGGCTGGTTTGGGAGGGCACACCCCAGCCTGGCAAGTGAGAGCCCTGCCCTCCCTCCTCCACAGGGCACCCCTGTCCACCTTGAGATTGCCTGTGTCAAAGACCATTGCCCTGTTCCAGCAGGATCCAGCTGAGCTCTTTGAAGGCGCCTGGGCAGGTTGTAGCCCAACACCCACCTGGCATGACTGTTCCTCCCAGGGCCATGCCAGACTCAAGGAGGCCCCATAGCTGCCACCTGTCCCTCCACTGCCTGCCAACCCCCAACCCAGGTCGTCTGGGCCAGGACCCCTCACCAGCAGAGCCCAGGCCCCAGCTAGCACCTCTGATTACCACTCTTGCCCCTGATTAGCAGGAGGGCATGAAGACCCCTAGCCTGTCCAACACTCTCTGCTCTCTGAGGGACCAAGTGTGGGCTTGGCAGCCAGCTCCAGCCAGACCTTGAGAGGTGGCAGCTGGGCAGCCCTGCCTCCCATCCACTTCCTGAAACCCTTCCCAGATCCTGCCAGCCCTGAAAGTGATCTTTCAGCCCCACCAGGGCTCCCAGGGGCAGGCAGCACACGGCGTCTCCAGTCCCCAAGCCTCTGCAGCAAAGGCCCCAGGGAGGCAGGGAGGGAGGGTCTTGGCCCAGGCCAGGGGTTGGTCTCACGCTGCCCCAGGGGCCCAGCAGGCACAGAGGCAGCCCTGGCACAGTACACTAGGCGGGGCGGCCCCCTGCTTTAGACTCACCCACGGCCTCATGGCCCACGGAGGGGCCTTGCTGGCCAGCTGGCCACGGCACAGTGTGAGAGGACAGTGTGTTCCCAGACTTCACTTCTGCTTTTCCAGAGGTCACTCAACGATGCTCTCCTGGGGAGCTCAGGGGTTTTCAGGAATTGAGGCCCGCTGAGTGAAACCAGATGTGCAAATATGCTCCCTAGAGCCTAGCGTGCCCATCCTGCCACTCCCTGCGAGGGTGGTAGAGCCCTGGAGCCTGTTCTACCACTTTGCTGGGCCCAGGTGAAGGGACTGCTTTGAAGGGACTGGACCTGGGCTCTACCTCCAGTGCTCGTTCTGCCCTAAGGGCTCTCTAATGCTGCAACTTCCAGGGGCTCAAAGCAGGGAAAACTCAGACAAATGGACAGATGTGGACAGACAGCCAGGCTGGTGGCCCAATGGAGCCATAACCACCGCCCCCCCCAGCAAATGGACTGTGTTTGAGTCTCCTCCCCAGGCTCTGGGGGTGGGGGAGACCTCTTTTCTTCATCTCAGCTCCAAAGCAGATGTGTGCACTGGTTGGCTGGCTCTGCAGGGTCAGAGCGCCACATCTGGAACTCCCAGCGTGGGAGCCACAGCATGGAAACCATTAACCCTGGGTTTACCTGGGGGCTGCGGCACAGACTAAGCATCCTCCTCATCCCCAGGCCTCTACCAGGCCCATGACAGGCTCCCTGTAGACCTCATGTAACTGACTAGCCCTGGGTTCCAACTCTTCCTATCAAATACCAGCTCTTCCTCCCCTCCCTCAGGTGTCGCCTGGCATTCCCCATCCAGAGCCTTGGGATTGCCCCCACCCCAAACTGACGTGTCCACAGCCTCTTGCTAGCCCAGGACAATGTCCATGCACAGCCACAGCCCCTCTCTGAAGCCCCACTTTGCCAGGTCACTGGTTTCAGGACATAGCTCCTTAGGTGGTTTAGTGGGACAAGGGAGAGGGACCCTGGGCTTTGGGACCACAGTGACCTGAGTTCACATCTTGTCCCACAGCTTGGCCCTGAGCAGCAGGTGGAATCTCTGGACCCAGGCTCCTGGCCAGTCACCTGGTGAAAGGCCCTGCAGTGCCAGCCTCCGAGGGTAGACACTGAACAGAGACAGTGTTATACAGAGAAAACTGAGCATGGCACGGCACACCCAGAGCTCCACAGAGAGGATCCCACCCAGAGCTCACCAATGGAGAGGCTCAGTCCCAGTCAGGTGGTCTGTGTTCTGACTCCAGTCTGTTGCTCAGGCCGTCCCACTCAGCGCTCCACAGTGTGCCCCTGCCCTTCCTTCCCATGGTCCCGACCCTTCCCCAGGGCTCTGGTGTGTCCTCTCCCCAGGGGCCCTTGTGCAGCACGGGCACGCACACGCACAGGCCACACTCTGCTATGTCCTGGGGAAGGATGAACAAAGTGGGCTCAAAATCTGGGACTCCCATGTCTCACCTCACCTATGAGCAGGATCATACAGAGCTTTGGGCAGCCCGACCCCAAGGACCCGGACAGAGGCTAGGACCCAACTCCGCACCACCCACCACATGGTGAGCTATTGCCCTGCCGTCCTCGGGAGCAGGTGCAGCCAAGGGCAGCCGTTGCTCCATGGGAAGCCCCCGGGCTGGCGGGCCAGCAGTCTCGGGAAGAACCTGGAGGCTACTGCTGGCACAGCCACATGCAAGTTACTGGGTTTCAGCTGGCATAAGGCAGAGATCCTGCAGGAAAAGGACAGCGAGTTCTTCTTCCTAGGTCCCTAGGCTGGCATTTTGTTTCATACTGGAGGCCTTTCAGTGAGGTATGGCATTTGCAGAAGGGGGATGGGGCTGATTTGTAGAAGTGGCCCGGATGACACCACCCACCAGCATATCAGAATCAGAGATTTGATTAGCGGGAGTGTCACTCCCCTTGTCTAGGAGGCAGCAGGATGTGTGCTGTCTAGGTGGCAGCAAGGTTCACCACCCTTCTCCTTGCTCCGAGACAGGTGGCAGGTGGTGACAGAAGCACATGTAATTACCCTCAGGAACACCTCGTCCCTGCAGCTGGGAGAATGAAAGCATCACTCACAGCCCATGAGGAAGTCAACCCACCCGACAGTCAGGAGGGTGCCAGGCAGGTGACAGTCCCACGTGCCAAAGGGAGGGGCAGAACTGGTTACTGCTGCACCCAGGGCAAGTTCCAAGAAGCTCTCCTCTGACTGAGTGGAGATCCGCCTGGATAGCCCCTCATCAGGACGTCCGCACCCAGGGCCCCATGGAACTGGCATGTCCCAGGAGACACAGGGCTTGCAGGGCAGCTTCCCTTGTTGCCCTCCACAGCCCAGGCTGAGAATCAAGTGAGCCAGCCTCGCCCTGGGAGGCAGGGCCCACACCTCTGCTGCTGCCCTGTACTTTGACCCTGAACAAGCTCTTTCTTCTCCAGGCTTACCACCACAGTTACAGTGCAGGCAGGTTGGAGTGGATCTGGGGCTGCGAGCGAAGAGCTTCTTTTCACTTTCCCAAAGATGTATGTTTGCCTGGGTGTTGAACAAGAAGAGGTAAAGTGGCCCTGCGTGGCCAGGCGCCAGGCAGCCCGGGAAAGGCCAGCTGTGGCAGGGAGCTTCTCAAAAGCTGGCTCATGCCCATGTCTGGCTCCTGGGTCCACTGGCCCACACCGCCTGAGCAATCCTCTCTGCCCTTGATGCTTGGCTTCTGTTCTACATGCATAGTCCTTTGGAGGAAGGACCCTAAGAAAAGATGGAGCTCACTTCAACTAGGGGAAAGCAGTTTTAGGGTTGCAGGGGCTGCTGTTCCTGTGAAATTAAGCCAGATCAGGCTGGATCCTGGCTGGAGCATCATGCCGGCTCCACGGTACCTAGAGTCCAAGCTATGGAAATACTCATTGTGCTCAGACCTAGGCCCTATGGATGAGCTCTCAGGATCAGGCCTCATTTGGGGCTGCGAGCCACGCTGTTCTCAGCACGAAGCCTCCTTCCCTGCAGTTCACAGAAACAAGACCAAGCAACCCGGGCCAGGAGCAGAGTTGAGCCATTCCATACTCATGCCCAGCAGACCCAAGAGGCCTGGGCCAGGCAGGAAGTGGCAGGAACAGTAGCATCCAAGCTGGTCCTGTCCAGGACCCCTGACCCCCTCACCCCACCCCCCACCCCCCGCTCAAGGGGCTGACAGGAAACACACAGGGGAAGCAGTAACACACCAGATTGAGTCTGATCAGCACTCAGGCTGGCCCTGGGAGAGAGGTGGTCGCCTGCTTCGGGAATCTCATAGCACTCCACTTTCCCCAGGCCTTGCCACACGGCATCTCGTTTGGAGTTTAAAGTGTTGAAGGTGGGGGAAATGGGTGAGCTACGACCCATGACTGGCATCCTTGGGCCCTGTGTGCCAGGTCATGGGTCGCAGCTCACCTGTATTCCTCGACTCCCAACCCTTAATTCCCATGCTAGATACCATGTGGCAAGCCCTGGGGGAATGGCAAGGGCCCCAGAATCAGGGTCTCTTTCACCTGACCACCCCTTCCCGAGTTGGGGGCCGGGCACAAAGAGGCATAGTCCAGGCAGCCTTCAGTGAAAAAATGAAGGAAAGAATCAAAAAATGTAGAATGACTGGACAGGAGAAGCAAGACGGTTGTCAGGAGACCATAAGCAAGGCCTCGGGCCTCACCAGGACCCAATTTCCCAGGTAAAATAAGAGGGTTATATAAGGTTACTTCCAGGGGCCTGGCCAACTCTGACACTCTCTACCCTGACCAGGCCTGGATCTCACTGACTCTGTGCGACCTCAGCCCCTGAGGGCCACGCAGGGGCTCAGGGTGAGGCCAGAGGCCTGGGTATCCAGGAAGCAGCCCTGGCAGAGTTCACAGCAGGTGCCGGGGAGACCCGGGGCTGTGGAGCAGTGTGGCAAGCAGGAAAAGCTGAGTTGCAGCAGCAAAGACACCACAGATGACTCCTTGGAGGGGAAAGCCCCATCCTCCAGCCAAACACGAAGCCTCAGCTGAGGTCAAAGCCTGAAAATCATTGCCTGAGTAGCCAAGGGGGGGACAAGGTCTGGCCCAGGGCCAGGCCAGAGTTGGCCAGGAAAGCAGTGCCCGGCACCCAGTCAGGGCTGTTCCTCCACACATCCCTTTCCCCGCCACAGGTCTGCCTGCCACCCCTCAGGACCACCCACACACATGGGGGCAGCCCCACCCCAGCCCCTTGAGCTGCAGGGTGCTGAGTGCAGATGGGCAGAACAGGTGTCAGGCCCAGCCTAATAAATGGCCCTTCAGGGCCTTGATTTTCCTGCCTCTAAAAGAAGAAGAAGGCCAATATTCCCACACAGGCTAGTTTTTTTTATTTTTTTTTAATCAACTAAGGAGTCAGTGTTGGATGAGGCAGAAGCCAGGGAGGCCAATGGAAAGACCCCTCCAAAGCGGGGTGCAGGGTGGAGAGCTGTCAATTACCTGATAACATGACTGTATGTACCTATACTCTAGAGAGTCTGGGGTGCCTGATTTGGGCCTCTTCCAGAGTCATCCTACACACATGTACCTGTATGTGCCACATGCACCCCTACATGTTCCCAAAGTGCTGAAGAAGGCTGGAGGAGAGGAGTCTGTCCTGAGGATGAATTTTCTGTCTCCTGGAGGGACCAGAGTAGCAGGACCAAAGTGGAGGCCACCTGGGGAAGGATGGTGCTTCTGGGAGCCTAGGAAGCGTGGCCCTGACTCCTGAGCAGCTTCAAGCTCCTACTTGGAGCTACCAAGACCCTTGGTTCATAGCTAGCACACTGTGCTGAAGCTGAAGCTGAAGCTGCCGCTCCGACTCTGAGGACTGCCAGCACGACCCACGTGGAAGTAAACAAGAACAGCTTGGTGGTCAAGGCTGGAGTAGTCTGCACTGGGCACAAGGTGGACAGCATCAGGGAATTCTCCCTGGCCTTCCCCTTCCTAACCCAGGAAGCTGGGGCACAGGGAGGTGAGGGTGGGAAGAGATGGACAGACAGGAGACACTGAGCCCTACTTAATCCGGGAAGGCCCACTGGGGCTTGGGTGAGGGAAGTAGGGCCCCGGGGCAGAGTCCCAAGGGACAGCGGCTAAAAGCAGGTGCTGCACAGAGAAGCAGAGGAGATGCACCAGTGGATCCGGCCACACCCCCTTCCCTGGCTCTCAAGCAGCGGAATGGTCCTGTTCCACCACCTTGTGGCCAAAGGGAGGATGGCACCGTCAACAGCCAGAGGCTCTGCTCTGGCTCCACGCGATTTAATAACAGCCTCAGACTCCTGGTCTGCATCTCCCCCAGCCGTTGATCCCTGAGGGAATAGGCTGCAGGCACCTGCAGAGCTATGGAGAAATGTGTCACAAAGAACAAGAATAGGACTGAGGTGGACGTGAGTCGGGAAAGCCAGAATGGAGACAAGGCGAGCATGAGTCTGATCATGAGGGACTGGTCTGTCTTGCATCAGTGAAGCAAGGGGCCTTCTGAGGGGCAAAACTGAAGAGGTTACAGAGGAAGCCTGGTCATCCTCAGCTCTCTCCACCCTTGTCCTCCAATTCGGCCAGACGCTTCCAAATCTCCAAATCCCTTTATCCAGCTCTCTACCCGCTGTCTCTAATGTTTAATGCTGTAACAACAACAACAAAAAGTGCTTAATAACCCAGAAACAGGACAATCTACAACATGGTGCACCCCTCCAGGACGGGGGCCTCAGCTTCCCCTCCCCCACAGCCCACACTCTGGCCCCCTGCCAGTACCAATAAAGACCTGCTGCTCATCCAATCATACAAATATCTATTGAGCATTCACTCTGGCTAGGCATGTGCTGTTGAGTCCTAACAACTGCAAGTGATTTCTGTTTCATTTTACAGGTGGGCAAACTAGCTTCAAGGCATTAAATCACATGCATAGTGTCACACAGTTGGCCAGAAAGGGAGCCACGGTCTGCCTGATGCCTGGCCTCACACACAACTCAAGAAAGGTCCTGGTGACCCAGAGAGGCCCTAGGGTCCTGACTCTGAGCAGGCAGAGGTGATTTACAAGACAGACCATTGCATCACGTCTTCACACCTGTTCATTCTTAATGCTGACCCTTCCAACAAGCTGGAGGGCATCTAACAGCTGAACCCAAAGCACAACAACAGCTACAAGTAAGAAAAGGTTCTAGGGTGCTGTAGCAGGCGCTCTGACCACAGGGGGCCAGGGACAAACTACTGGAGGCAGACCTGGGCCCTCAGGGACAGTGGTTTGGTGTCATCTCGTTTCAAGTCTAACAGCCCTAATTCGGGAGAAAGTCTGCTATGTTTATTTAGTGTGTGCCACTGTGAAAGCAAGAAAGTGAGACTAATACATTCCAGAATGGGTTTATGCAAAATGTTCAAAATTTGGATCTTTCCCTCTCTTCCATACAGAAACCCTGGCCACCCAGAAAGCCTCATCTTCAAGGGTCCTGGATGACTGACATTTGCCTGTGCTGAGGTCACCTCAAAAGGTCCTAAGCACAGGTTCAGACACTGGCTCCACCTCAGAAACCAGGCCCAAGAAATCAGGGAGTAAATCCGAGGACAAATGTGTTAACACCCACCAGAGCAAGTTCTGACATGAACTCTGGGGCAGGGCTTATGAAACGGGGGTTATCAGTTCCTGTGTGGACTATCTTGACCATAAACAGCTTCCCAGATAAAACCAGGCTAAAGTATATACTAGCGCAAGATGTAATCAGTGAAGGGAAAGCAAGAAGTAGCGATGGGGAAGTGGCGACAAGGGAAAGAGAGAAAAATGGGCAGGTGAGAGGTGAGCTGCACGTGGACAGGGGCTTTGGGGCTCTAGTCTGAGTGACATGAAGTATCTGGCCCTGGCCCTCATGCATCCCCTGGACACTGAGTCTTCTGGTGTAAAGAGAAGGGGCTTGATGGGGGCTCCCTAAGGCTCAGACCAACCCTACAATGCTGTGAACGAAAATCTGGAAGAACACTCCAGGGTCACCAGCAGGGGTCTTGGCTTGGATGGCGGATGGGTGTAAGTACCTTCTCTTTGCTCGCCTGTATGTTCAAATTTCCTTTATTTTACATATCTTTAGCGGATGTTTTAAATTATAAAACATTTGTTCACTATGACACATTTGAACAATGGAAGGTACGTAAAATTTAAAACTGACATATTCCCCCTCCCAGCCTTTCCAATCCCTCTCTGCAGAGGCTGCCACTCTAGACTTGTTGCCTATGCTTCCAAACACGTTTCCATGTGCACATTACCTGGCATTCTACTAAAATGGGACTATATTACATGCAACGCTTTGCAATTTCTCACCTAGCGAGATGTTTCTAAATCAGTCTTCATGGAACATCACACTTTTGAGCACTGGAATAGTATTCCACTGTAAGCACAGACCATGATTTATTTAACCAAAGCCATCAACGGCTACTCCGCTGGTTCTAACAGGTTGCAGTTACCAACAGGGCTGGTGTGAACACCTCTGTATGTGCCATCCTGTGCTAATTTAGGGGATACGATCCTGTAACTGGGTATATAGGGCCACACAGCACATATACATGCAATGTTTAAACAAGGCAGTAAAAACTTGTCCCCCAAGGATCTACACCAAGTCACCCTTCCACCAACTCTATTTTTGGAATTTCTTTTCAAGTTATGTTTAGTTAAAAAGGAGACCAAAAAAGAAAAGAAACCACCATGCCCAGTCATGCAGGAGGCACGGCAGGGATCTGGAGGGGAATCCCTGGCTGTGGCTCTCCCTGCTCTGCTCGCCAAATTAGGCTCCACGCCAGGTATCCTCCTCAGGCCACGCTTATGTCCACTTGGCCCGCCATTAAGGCTGCTCTCCAGCCTCCTGGCAGGACTTGTGGGCAGGACCAGGCTTCCAAGGGAGGCTTGCCCTGGTTGCAAGCCAACAGATGGCAGGGCGTGGGCTGAGCTGCCGGCCGCCAGTGTGCTGATGACTTCCAGATTGGTATCTTTAGTGCTACTTCCCCTGAGCTCCAGATCCACACAGCCACCTCCCTCAGACACTCTGACTCAGCACTTCTGAGATAGAACACCTCCTCCTCCACCACCCTGTCCATGCCCCAAACCTTCTCCTCCTCCAGTGGTCCCCATCTCAGAAGCAGTTCCAGCACCCACCCAGACATGTTACTTCTAACTAACTTCTAACCCCTCTCACCACCATACCTAAGGCAGACTGGCCCAATCTTATCAGTCTCATGCCCTAAGCTGGTCTCTGACCCAGTCCCTCTTCTGCCCACGTGCCACTCCTGCCCCAGTTGAGCCCCATTCTCTCACCCAGAGAGCTGGAATAGCACCTGCTTCTAGCCTGGCTCCTCCAAACCCAACCTCCTGAGCCCCACATCAAGTTTCACATCACACCACCAACGCTCGTCCCCTTCACAATTCCCCCCTCCTTCATCTACTGACAGATCAAATCCAAGCTGGCTCATGGCAGCAAGACCTCCCTCCTGCCTACCCCTCGCCTCCACCCCTGCTCTGGGGCCTCATCCTCTTGCAGCAGCAGCCAGCTGGAGAGGAACAGTCAAGTCACCACCAGCGATCCATGCCAGCTCATCAATCATTGGGTGCTGGGGGTAGGGGGGAAATGCCTCTTCACACAGCAATGCCACTGCCTGGGGCAGTCGGGACAACATGGGCCATGAGACACTGAAGGGAAAACGTCAGGTGTGTGTGGGCGCAGGCTCTCACAGCTCAGAGACTCAATGTAGTTGTTCCCTTCGGTCCAAGTGCAAACCCTCTCCACGTGTACACCCTTCCCCCAACGCCTCCCAAGCTCCTCTCTCGTGTTTGTGGTCACTGGATTGTAAGAACCCTGTTCTCTCTTCCTCTGGATCACATCTGACTCTGAGAAATTCTGGACCAAGCTAAGCTTGTCTTGCTGTCTAAGCCGTGGTCACGCAGTTTCACCAAATCGATATATTCTCCTCTGACAAACAAAATGGAACAAAGTGTTTCCAGGCAAGAACATAAACTCTTAAGCAAGACATTTCCCACACACAGACCTTGACCTAACTGAAGAATCTCTCTCTCTCTCTCTCTTTTTTTAAACACAACTCTCAGCCCTCCTAAGCTATGTATCTTTCCAAGGCACCCAAGGCCTTCAATGAACCAGCCCAATGCGCCTATCCACCCTCAGCCCTGCACACCCGACACATGCTCTACTCTCTCTTCCCAGTTCCCAAAGTTCTCCTGATATTCTATGCAGTTTCACGTTTCTGAGACTGCTAATGCCATTCCTTCTTCCCCACTCCTTGACCTGGCTAATTTTTTGTGTGTGACAACTTCACTGAGATATAATTCATGTATCATACAATTTTCCCATTTAAAATGTACAATTCAATGGTTTTTAGTATATTCAGAGTTGTGCAACCATCACCACAATTTTAGAACATTTTCATTACCCCAAAAAGAAGCCCTGTACCCTTTAACTGCTACTCCTCACATGCTCCCACTGCCCCAAAGTGTACCACGTGCCTACTGGACATTCAATGCTGTTTTGATGTCCACCAGTCTGTCCATTAGGCACACCTGCACCCAAGCAAGGCCTGTGTGACATGTTTTCATTACCCACTCGAGGCCCAGCATGGTGCCTGCCTCCCAGGAGTGACAGGAAGGAATGACCACAGTGGGAGCAGCTGGCTTCCCTGACTGCTCTCTCGGCTCCAGGCCCTGTGCTTACATGTCACTAACATTTCAGAGTGATCCTATTAATACTCTCATTGTGGGTTTCCCTGGTGGCATAGTGGTTGAGAATCCACCTACCAATGCAGGGGACACAGGTTTGAGCCCTGGTCCGGGAGGATCCCACATGCCGCGGAGCAACAAAGCCCTCGCGCCACAACTACTAAGCCTGTGCTCTAGAGCCCGAGAGCCACAACTACTGAAGCCTGTGCGTCTAGAGCCCGTGCTCCGCAACAAGAGAAGCCCCCACAATAAGAAGCCCGTGCACCTCAATGAAGAGTAGCCCTGCTCACTGCAACTAGAGAAAGCCCGCATGCAGCAATGAAGACCCAATGCAGCCATAAATTAATTAATTAATTTAAAAAATACTCTCGGGGCTTCCCTGGTGGCACAGTGGTTAAGAGTCCGCCTGCCGATGCAGGGGTGACGGGTTCGTGCCCCGGTCCGGGAAGATCCCACATGCCGCGGAGCGGCTGGGCCCGTGAGCCATGGCCACTGAGCCTGCGCGTCCAGAGCCTGTGCTCCGCAATGGGAGAGGCCACAACAGTGAGAGGCCCGCGTACCGCAAAAAAAAAAAAACAAAAAAAAAACTCTCATTATGCAGCTGAGGATAAACCACTTGCCCAGGGTCACAAAGCTAGTAACAGGCTGAGCAGGGATTCATCAGTGAGTTGAGTTCATTGGTGAGCTCTGCTCTGTCTGTATGTTGTCTCTGCCCAACCACTCCATGCACTGCTGTCAGCTTCTAGCCCTGCTCTCCTCTGTACTCATTAAGGTCACCAATGACCTCTGAATGGCAAAACCAAATGAAGAACTGTCTGACTTTATTTCAATCTCTTGGTCATGTTTGTCAGTCACCACCCCCTTCTTTTTCTCTCTTGGGGCTACCAACCTCTCAGGGGATGCCTTTGCTCTTTCTGGCAGGACCATCTTTTGCCCTATCCTTGCTTAACGGAAGCCCTATGCGGGGAGGGTCTCTCTCATCTAGGGCCTCTACTCTTTTGATTCTATGCTCTCTCTTGGGGTCAGTGGCCACACTTCTACCCTGATTCCCCAAGCTCAGACCTCACACCTGAGCAGCAAAAGTAGTCTCCACATCTTCACTCAGATGGCTCACAGATCCCTCAATCCCATCTTCTCACTCTTTCTCCAACCTGTTCCTTCCACAGTCCACTATCATTTCACTTGCCACCTACACAGTTGCCTAAGCCAGAGAGGAGACATCAGCCTTGACTCTTCCTTCTTCCTCAGTCTCCTTATCCAACCCTCAAATCCTATCAACTCCTCTTCCTATAATCCCCACCCCCACCCCACAATGCTCCCTACCAATGCCTGAAGACAGGCTGCCATCATCTTCTCTGCCCTGGATTACTTATATAAGATTCTGCAGACTGTTCTTCCCACCTTCAGTGTGGCCCCGACCCCCAAAACACTTTTCAAACTGCAGGTACATTCTGAAGTACAAGTCCAGTAGTTTTACCCTCCCATCCCCTGCATTCAGGACAAAGCCCTTCTTGTGGTTTTTGCAATCCTTCAAAGCTGATCTCTTTCCAGCCACATTCCTGGCCATACTATAATTAGTGCTGAATAACTAACTGTGCCACTAACAGCTAATTAGTGCCACTCCTGGAGACACCATCTATGTTTGTATCTGCAGTTTGATGTGACCGGTGATTTGGCCAAGGCCAGCCAGGAGTCTCACTTTCCTCTTCCTATATGAGACTGTGTCTTGTGAAATAATGTTGAAATGCAGAAGGAAATGTTGTAATGAACAAAAGACAAGTGACTCAGAACAGAGAGGGATACAGTGTTCTGAAAGAACCAGCATATCACACATGTGAGCTCTTCAATCATAGTCCCTGAGCATCTAACTCACTGGCTGAGGAAAACAATCACTCGGGACCACCTAACTCACATGGAAGTTGAGAAGATCATAGGGTTCCTCCTTCTGAATGCTAAGCATATTTCTTTACAACAGGAAGGATATGTACTGAATGGTCCAAGTGTCAGGGGGAGCCCCCATTCCAAATTAGGAACTGGCATCTGGTACCCATCAGCTGAGTTACAGCTGCATAATCCAGCAAGCCATAGGCTTCTCTGTATTTTCCAAGTTTCTAAGTAAGAAGGGAGCTAATTCATAGAAAAATCCTAGGAATAATGACCAACTCAGCAACAGTGAGAAACCCCTGGACTCAGATTTTGGTCTCTAAATATCATTTTCCTATAAAAAGAATCAGGTCCCCTAAGAGAAACGATGACTCTAGGTCTGGGTCAACAAATGTACAAGATAACATTAGAATATATTGTCATCTCAGTAGTAAGGAAGGCTACAGGGTTATGTCAAAAAACTTATACAACAGGCAGCCTATTGTATAAGCTCCCACTGGCCAAAGGACAATTTGAGCACTGATAAAGTTAAAAGACTGAAGCACAACAAATATATTAAAATCCATAAGTGTGTTATGATACTAAACAAACAAAAAGAAGAACAAACAAACCTCATGAGTCATCTTTGGAGGATGTTGGAAAACCAACTCATAATTTTGGAAGCTAGTAAATATGGGAAAGAATTAAGCATTTATCCTGCCTCTCCTATACAGACTGTATTTCAGGGTAACCAAGTAGTTGATTACTGGCAATTTCCAGGTATAGAAGTATTCAAGCTAGCAATTGCAGAAGGAAACATAAAATTAAAATATCACCATTTTGCAACCCCTAATGAAATAATGGTTCTAGGCAATAAATGTCAATGGTTCCTATGTCATAAAAAGGGAAACAACTAAAGAGAAACAACTCTCAATAGAAGCACAAATGTCATCTATTAAATATTGTTTAAAAAAAATAGAACCAGAATCTAATTAGGTCTTTAGATCTAACTATCAATTTACAGGAAAAACAAGGGACAGAGGAACACATTAAACTATACAGGAGGGATATAATCAGCAAAGTTGAGATGGAAGGAAAATCTATAAATTAAAAGACCCAGCTTCTTCAGTAAATAAAAGGAAAAGTGAGACAGAAAACCTATATACTAAAAGACTTCTGATAGCATCAATCAATTGAAATATATGGATCATAATTGGACCCCACTTGAAACAAATTGTATTAAAAAATCGTTTGAGACAATCAGACAAATCTAAACACGAAATGGATATTTGATGACATCAAAAACTATTGTTTCTTTTAAAGGAGGACTAATCGGATTGTGGTTGTTAAAAAAAAATAAATCATGATCTTTTTTAGAAACACCAAAATATTTACAGCTGAAATGATATGCTGTCTGGGATTTACTTCAAAATAATTTGAGAGTGGGGGGATAAATGCAGCTATTACTGAAACAAGATTGATAACAACAAAAGTTGATCACTGTTGTAATTAGGTGATTATTACTTATAGGTTCGTTATATTATTCCCTCTAATTTGTATATGTTTAATGATTTCCATAATAAATAGTTTTAAAGAGAAAAGAGGAAAGGGGAAAAATTCTGCAGGGCAGGGCCAGAGTCTCACTCATACCTGTATTCCCAGCAGCCAGTCAGACAAATTAATAGCAATGCTTTTAGGCTGAAGCCAAGGTCAAAGCTAAGGGTTCAATCTCAGAACTATGGTAATACCTGAAATACCTGCCTGGCTCTCTTATGAGGCACAGAAGCTGGCACACAGTAGGCCTTCAGGAAGCGTTTTTTGAATGAGCAAACGAAGACTTGAACATCGAATTAGCACGACATATGTTCCTCATGATCTGAAATACATTCACTTAGTCACATCCGACCACCTCAAATTCGGCAGGCCTCTGTGGAAGGTGGTGCCCCTGCCACCACTCTCTCTGCCTCCACACCCAGTGCTGAGGGGCCAGGGGCTTCCTCCCCTGGGCTAAGCCTGATGTTTTTAAACCAAGGGTCTGGGTTCCGAGCAGATTTGTGCTCTTGTCCCCCGCACCCTACCACCCAGGACTCCTTTTGGTCCCTCTGATTGGCCCAACTATTTCTCCTTGTTATGCTGGTCGCTCTGCCCGAAATGTCCCCCACCCCACTCCACCCCATCCCTGGCCTAGCTCTCTGCACAGCTGGCTCCTCATTGTCCACACCTCAGCTCGAATATCCTTCCTCAGCAGGGCCTGAACCAGCCACACTCTCTACAGAAAGTTCCCCTCTGATTCTCTATCATTTCTCCACTGTCCCTTTCACAGGTAACACCCTTAATATGCAATTATATATTTCCTTTGCTTTAAAATAACAATAACTGCAGCTAGCACACTGACTCAGTACTTACCATGTGCCAAGTTCATGCTAAGTGTTTTACAGGGATTATCTTGTTTAGCTTTCACAACCACCCCATCAGTAAAGATACGTATCATTTTATTTATTATTATTTCCATTTTACGGATGATGAAACTCAGGAGAGAGCAGTTACATGGCCACAGAAACGTGCAGTAGTAAGCCCACATTTGTAACCGCTATGCTACACTGATCTCTTAATGTCTTCTGGCCCCACTGACCTCCACCCCCAGACTGTGAGGGTCAAGGGGAACATCATTCAACAAAGTACCTCAGACCCTACTGCTGTGCCTGGCATAAAAGAGGTGCTTTACAAGTATATGTGGAATGAGTGAAAACATTCAAAGTAATCCTGTATGATTTCTCTTTGTGTATCTCTGACCCACCTCCTCTTCCCCACAAGTCCCTAGCACAGGACCCAACTTCTAGAAGGTACTCAACACATCCAAAACACTCAGAGCTGAAAAGAGCTTTTGTGACCACCTAGCTCTGTCCCCTCAGTTCACCAAGGGCTAGGACCTTCTCCTACCTCTGAAAAGAGACAATCAAGCAAGATGGACAATGGAGGATACATGGACTTCAGTGGTCCTAAGAGGCTGAGTTCTAGCAAAAGAGGTCAGAAGCAGACGCCCTGATGGAGTAGAAGCCAAGAAGGAAGGCTACGGTGTGGTGGAGCGTCTATATGTACTTCCTGTACCTTGCAGAACAAATAAACACCCTCCACCCAATGTCCTGAGCCTTCTGGAAACTGTTCCACTTCTAAAACATGTTCTTTGGAAACCTCATCATCTCAGGACACACCTACAGATTTCATAGGGACCACAGGCTTCCTTGGTCTCTCCTTCCCACCTCCCTCCCCTCTCCCCCCCCCCTTTCCCTTTTCCCTGGAGATAAGGAAGCAAAAACACCCAGCAACAAAGGGCTGGAGGTCAGGCCTCTGGGGTGACCTTCAGGAGCAGAGGCCTTTCTGTAGAGGACAAGTGGAGTTTCTGGTCAATCCTTCCTGCCTCTGGTTATCTCCAGCCCCTGAAAGTCCTGAGCATCTCCAGCCTAGAGTCCCAAGAATCTCAAACTCTGTGTTGACAGACTTCTAGGAAAGCAGCACAAACAAACACAAGAGCTGCAACTGGATGGAGGGGGACAACATTCTAGCCTAGCATGTCCACAAAGGGGTTCTAAGATGGGATGGTACTGGGTCTGGGCATTAAAGGGTGGGAATCACTGGGTTTCACGGGAGTAAGAAGGAAGCAGAGAAAATGGCTAGTGCAAATAATACTGAAACGAGCTAACATTTACTTAGCACTTATTCTGTGCTTGGTGCTGAGTTAAGTGTTTTACACATAATAACTTGTTGACATCTCTCAACCTTGTGAGATAGGTGCTGTTAATGTGTCAGACGATGAACCCAAGACCCAGAGATGTTAAATAACTTGTCTAAAGTGATTCAGTAATTGGTGCGGCTGGGATTCAAAGTCAGATTTGAAAGTTCAAAGTCCACCACACAATGTGCACCAAAAGCTGGGGGATGGCTTGCATGAAGGAAAGGAACATGTGTGAAAGAGCGAGGGAATCCCTGAATGTCACACTAAAGGGCTGGATGGTGATCCACAAGGGGACCATGTGTGAGCAGTGCTGTAGGAAGAATGGCTTAACATGTTTATGGGGGATGATGGAGCGTCTGCTGGGAAGATGGGAACCCCGTGCCCCCAGAAGCTCTACACGGGTGGGGTAGGAGGGCAGCAGGAGTGAGGAAAGCCTAGAAGAGAAACAAGTTTACCAAATGCCAGTTGGTAATCAATGGTGTCCGCATTCAGATTTAAGCAAATAAAGATCTTCCTTCAGTCCCAATCAGTCCACAAAACTCCCATTAAATACCACTGTGTGCCAAGCCCTGCCCTGTGCAGCCTCTCTCTGTTTCTCCTCTGTTTGCCACAGTGAGGACAATGAGGTTGCTGTCAAGTTCCTACAACCCAGCACCCTAAAGTGCTCTCCTCTCCGTCCCCACCTCCACTCTCATAAGGGAGGTGAAAGACTTTTTTGCACATTTATGTTAAAACCATAATGCCCACAATTGTATTTGAACTGCAGTAAGTTTTAAAACTTAAAGGTATTTATTTTCACATTACGGGTCCAATTTGCAAGGTACATAACTGTTTTTTTAACTGAGCTCACTTTTAACCTCAGTAAGTTTATGATGAGAAAATTTTCTCCAGAAGGCGAATCATCTGGCCATCTTCCCCCTCCAGCTACCAACCAGGAGGCTAGCAGTACCTCTGTTCGAGGATATAACCTGGAGGTCAGGGATGGGAACTCACAGCCCAGCCACTGTGCCCTTCACTATCACCTGGGGGGCGGCGGTGGGTAGCGGGAGGAGGAAGAGAAGACTGGAATCAGGGAAGTCTCTAATTCAGTAAATCTGATGCTGCGCCTCACAGAGTCAATTCCACTTTGGAGCTGTGTGTCCTGAGAAAAAGTGGAACTCAGCTTCTCACCATTCTTGTGCTAGGAAACCCTGTCTGAACAGGGTTTCCTCATGGAGCGAGTGGGAATTATTGTCAAATACAGGTGTATGAACTTCCCGACTTTCAGGGCTCTCCCAAACAGTGCCTTCAGAAGACCGCTCAGCCAGTGGATCGGCGATGGGAGGAAACTCTCGCTAAGCTGGCTCAGTAATTCCCCAGAAAGGCTCACTGCGCAGGCCAACGTGAAGACACAATGAGCCCAAAGCCCTTGGTGTATGTGCTGGGAGGGAAAGCCGGGGACTTTTCCGCTTAGCTTCCCTAAGCTTTGCCACGAGACAGCTCTCTGGCTACGTCAGGGTAAAGAGGCTTGTACGAGCACATCTCACACCAGCTAACCACTCCCGAGAGACCCTCTCTTCCAAACTACATGGTGGGCAGAACGGGGAAGAAGTGGCCCCAGCAGAGGCGAACCACTGCGGTTCTTAAAGCCTTGTTTGCGTTTGGGCCCACACGGAGCCGCAAATGGAGGTATATTCCCTTCCGGCGCACCCGCCATTAGCCCCCGGATTCCCAGCAGGCCTCTCAGGCCCGGATCCGGTTCCCCGACCTCTCAGGCCCTTCGAGAACCCCCAGCTTCCACTCCCAAACCTCAGAACCTTCAGGCCCGCGCCGGCCTCCCTGCCGGCCTTTCGAGGCCCCGCAGCCCGGCCCCGCGGCTCACCCTCGAGCGTCTCGCACTGAACCAGGTTGAGGTAGTCCGTCTGGCTGAGCACCCCGGCCTTCAGGCCGCGCACCAGTCCCTCCAAGTAGCCATTGTCCACGTTGAAGTAAAGCTCCGGGAAGAACGACATGGCTGCGGCGGGGGCGGCTGGACCGGAGGACCCGGACCTGCCGGCACGCAGCACAACTCCAAGATCAGCTGACGCGGCGCCCGCAGCGGGCTGTCAAGCGCATCAGGTGACGCGCAAGCGGCCCACGTGACCACAACGGGGCGGGGCTCTGAGCGGCGCCCGGCTTCCGGGTGGTTTCTCGCGGAATGGTTGCGCAGGTGTGGGCTGGGGACCGCCCACTGGCGCCTGCGCGCTGAGGGGAAGAGGGCCTCCTGCTCCTCGGCGGGAGCGGCTTGGAGTGTCCAAGGCCGACCGCGTGGTGGCGCCCGTGGCCGCGGGGATTCGATTGGGCCTTCACTCTAGATTTCCCGAGTCTGGTGCACGTGGTGCTGTGGCGGCCAGAGGAGTAAAGATGGGAGTGGGCGGCGCTTCTTATGCTTGGAAATATTCCAGACTGTTATCAGCCTTCCCCTGAAAGGAACTGAAGTCCGGTGAGGGGAAGGCTTCGCTGCGGGTCACGCGTCGAGTTAACGCAAGCAGGCCCTGGAGCCTAATGTTTTGTTAGCCTGCTGGGAGCTACAGCTCCTATGCTGCGTTGCGCCCTCCCTTCCCCTCATTTATTATATAAGATTCTCAAGGGTAGGAGCGCGGCCCTCCTCTGCTTCTCCCAACGACGCCTGGCACTCTAAGAGCATGCATGTAAGTGACTCATGATGGGACAGCGCAGGCCCTGGGGTAGGGATGTGTGTGTGGTGTCTTGGCTTGGAGACACCTTTGCCCCTGCCATGACCTCCCCCCTCCGACGGTCACGTTCGAAATAACGCCACAACCCTGGGGTTGGTCCCATCCTTTATTGTCGCTCCCCTGCCCCAGCCCCGACCCCGACGTCGGCCAACTAGGTGCGGCTGCAGGGGTTCGCGGCAGTACCCAGCTTGCGGCAGTAGCAGAAGGCGTTGAAGAAACGGCAGTAGCACGTGGCACATGGGTCGCAGCATGGTACCTGGTGTCCCAGACAGGACTCGTGCAGCCTTACGCAGCGACGCGGGGAGCGCGGCTTGCGTCCTTCCGGATCTAGCACCTGCAGGGGTTGGGTAACATGGGCCTTCAGCGGCAGCTTCAGGGACCTGACCCAATCAAGGCGGGACGTCAGTGGAGCATGGGGAGGGATGGTCTGCAGTGTCACCCCAAGTGAGAGGGTCACCAAGTGGAGATGGAGGTTGATGCCTGATCCCCCCACCCAGAGATTGTGGCCTCAGCCCTTTTCCTGAGCAGTTACCTCTGCCAAGGCCTTGGCCTCTGCCTCCTGCAGCAGAGCCTCTTCCACCTGTTCTGCCGTTGTCCTCTTCAGCGGGGGCTGCAGGCCCAGGCCTGGGACAGATGATGTGAGGACAGAAAACCCCATGCACAAGACACCCACCTCCCAGGCCTGGGATTGGGAAGGGGGAAAGAGGGCTCATACCAGGCAGAATAGTTAGTGGCCAGAGAGTGTCCAGGCCCCACCCATCCCCACCCCTGCCCACACTGACCTTGGAGCTCTGGGAACAAGGCTTGGTCAGGCCTTCCGATGCCCTCCAGGGGAGCCAAGCCCATCTGGGCCCCCTGCCCGGTGGGCATTGCCAGCAGCAGGGCACAACTCAGCAGCACTGTGGTCAGCATGGCCTGGCTCAGCGGGAAGACCCATCACTTAGTCCCTCTTCATCCCTAGAACACCCTCTAGGTGCCCTATCCCAGACAGAAGACCCCTAGAGAGTAGGAGTCTCTGCCCAACCTGAGGACTTACCTCTGCTTGCTGGATCCTTGCCCCAAGAGTTCCTGGCCACCCCATGCCCTCGGTTTATATGGCAGGGTCTAATGAAGGGCCCACACGTGACTGCTCCCTGCAGCCAGGGCATGAGGGCGCCCCCCCAGACGGTGGGGGCACAGTTCAGGCCTCTCTCACTGGAACCTGGGCTCTATAAGAGGGGTACCCATCTCCAGTTTGGAGTGAGGTCTCCAGGAACCAATCAAAGTTTGGGAACAAGATAGGGTGCCCAGGGCCCCCACATTCATTCCCCAGGACAGGGACCTGGGGAATGGGGATGGGTAGGCTGGAGCCATTAGCAATAACAAGGAAGGCGGCCCTGAACACTTAATTTAATTTGTGGCCCCGGAGATGCTCATTCAGACCCTACGCATGGCATGTTCCCTTTGCTTCCAGGAACTTGGGTCAAGGGCATTGGAGGGGGTGATGGGCCAGTGACCAGAGCGGGGTGGGGTTGGGGTGGAGACCTAGACCCTGGGTTTTTGAGGGGAGAGAGGGGAGGGGAGAAGCCCACTTAGCCAAAAGCAGGCCCTCTGCCTCCATCTCTGGCCCTACCTCTCCTCCCCCTTCTTCCTCCAGGCTTCTCCAAAACCCCAGCCCTGCTCCTGCCCCCGCACCCTTTTCTGCCTGGGGTTCCTGGAAGCCAAGGTGGCCGAACGGACTGTTCCCTGGGTGGACGAGGAGCTTCAAAGTAAAAAGCTTTCAGGCCGCCTGCCTCATTAGTGCTAATGGCTGCTCCTTTCCGCCCGGCGTTGTCAGGCCTGTGCCCACGCCTGGCCTCATCAGCACAGGGCAGATGTGAGGACCGCCCTTTCACAGAGATGGTGGGACACACAGGACCCCACCTGCCCCAGCCTTCCCTCACCGGCCCCGCCAAGGGCACTTTATTACACACTTGCCACTTGGGGATGGGGATGCAGGCTGAGTCAGCTTCCAGGACTCAATATACAAGCAGCTGGCCCAAGACAGCTGGAGGAGGATGTAGAGGCTGTTGGGGCTATTCTGACCAGGGCGAGGCCTGAGGAAGTCCTTCCAGAAAGCACTTGGAAACCATAGGTTATCATCTGGCAGCTTCTGGCCTGGTGTCAACACAGCAATTGGTCTTGGGGAGAGAGTTGTGTGGAGAGGGGCGCTCTGCAGAGGGTGAGCCTGTGGCAGTCTTCTTCCACAGATGGGCATTGATGTCTGTTCTGGGATCAGGCTGGCATTGGACTCGCTTGTGGTTGGCCCAGGGTAACAGTCCTAGGAGCTCAGAGGGTCACCTACTATGGCCCAGGGGAGGAGCAGGGGAGTGAGGGAAAGCCCCTCTGGGGAGGTAGTCCATGGATAATCCAACAAAGGGCCAGTCCCCATTTCTCCCCCGGGAATGGTGCTGGCTGTTTTGGTGACTCTGTCACAAAGCAGACCTGGTGTCAAGGCCTCCCTGGCAACTGACATTAACCTTTGTTTCCCAGAAGCCATAGCTGAGCTCAGTGGCCCACCCCAGGGGTTTCTTATAGTGGTGCAGGGTGAAGGTATCAGGCACCCAGGTGTGCCCCCATCTTGGTTGGGCCACATGGAGCTCAGGAAGGGTAATACATCAAATGTACCCGAGACATTTTCCCCAAATCTTTATGCCCTGGCCCCATCCTTGGAGGTTCTGGCTGAAGAGATGGTGGTAAGGAGCAGGGACTGTGTGAGTATTTTGGCAGGGTGCCCCAGGAGAGGTGAGGCGGGGGCTCTGAGCACCTGGCTGAGCCTGGTCAGCGCTCATGCTAAGGACAGCTCTTCATCTTGGAACGGGGGTGCTCCTGCCAGCTAGGCCCTTAGTGTCTTTGCTCACCTACAGATCAGTGGCTGTCTTCACTTGGGTGTGTGAACACAGGTGTATTGGCCCCATCCATGGACAGCAGGGGCTGCCAAGGTCCCTGATCGGATCCAGTGGGGAAGACAGTCAAGAAAACCAACAACCAAAGTGGAATAGTGGGACTTCCCTGGTGGTTCAGGGAAGGCTCTGCGCTTCCACTGCAGGGGGCATGGGTTCGATCCCTGGTCGGGGAACTAAGATCCCACATCCTGCGCATCGTGGCCAAAAAAACACAGTGGAAAGACCAAAGAAATATAAACATTGGATATTTGATGACATTAAGGAATAACTGTTAACTTTTTTAGTTGTGATAATGGTATTGTAGTCATGTTTTTTTTAAAAAAAAGATTCTTTTAGAGAAAAATGATATATTTACTGATAAAATTATATGAAATATGGTATTTGCCTCAAAATAATCTGAAGTAGGGGGGATAGCAGGAGGTGATATAGATGAAACAGAATTTTTCATGAGCTGGTAATTGTTGAAGCTGGGTGGTGAGTACATGGGCTTTGTTATCCTAATACTGCTACTTTTGTATATGTTTGAAATTTTCCATAATAAAACATTTGTTTATGCCCCTTCCCACCCCACCCAGCTGCCCTCCCATCACCACTGAATTGGCCCAAAACACAGCCTATGGGTTTCTTGTTATAACTCTGTATCTCTATCTATTTGTCTATCTGTGAATTGTAAATCTGTATTTAAAGTTAATTTTCCATTGGTTTATCAAATTTTATTAATCTTTGCCAATAATCAGTCTTTGGCTTGATTTACCAAATTTTGTTACAATTAAGTTTCTGCCTTCCCATCATTTTCTATTTTCCTAGCATTTGTTGATCCTTATGTTTATCTTTCTTCCTTTTTTTTTTGGCGGTACGTGGGCCTCTCACTGTTGTGGCCTCTCCCATTGCGGAGCACAGGCTCCAGACGCGCAGGCTCAGAGGACATGGCTCACGGGCCCAGCCGCTCCGCAGCATGTGGGATCCTCCCAGACCGGGGCACGAACCCGTGTCCCCTGCATCGGCAGGCGGACTCTCAACCACTGCGCCACCAGGGAAGCCCTTCCCTTTTTAAAAAAAAGAAATTTATTTATTTTTGGCTGCGTTGGGTCTTCGTTGCTGCCTGTGGGCTTTCTCTAGTTGAGGTGAGTGGGGGCTTCTCTTCACTGCGGTGCACGGGTTTCTCATTGCGGTGGCTTCTCTTGTTGCGGAGCACGGGCTCTAGGTGCGCAGGCTTCAGAAGTTGTGGCGCGCAGGCTCAGTAGTTGTGGCACACGGGCTTAGTTGCTCCACGGCATGTGGGATCTTCCTGGACTCGGGATTGAACCCGTGTTCCTTGCATTGGAAGGCGGATTCTTAACCACTGCGCCACCAGAGAAGTCCCTATCTTTCTTCCTGATGAACACAGTTGCCTACACCTAGTAGTCTATAAAAGGCTCCTCAGGACCCCTTTCCATTTGCTAAGTACAAACACTGCGTGAGTGATTTTTTGGGTCTGGAACTGGCCTGATGTTCCCAGGACAATGCTTTTTGGCAGAAAGACCTTCAGAAATGTGCGGCATGTTCTGGGTGGAGGATTTGGCAGACCTGGGAGGATGCAAAGCCTACTTCGTAAGGCTGAGGTTGGACCCCAAGCATAGGGACCCTGACTTCAAGGAGGAGAAGGGGGGGAGTGTGGATGCTCTGTGCCAAAGATCAAGTGTGGGGACAAGGAGGGATGCTTGATCCCTACCCCTCCTCCTCTTTTTCCTCCAGCAAGGTAGTTCTCACCCAAGGGTGCTGTTCCTGCTTTGTCCCACAGGGGGCAGCAGAGCACCCACTGGCTCTCCTAATCCAGCTTCATCCTTTTTTTAAAAAACATATTTTTATTTAAATTTATTTATTTATTAATTTATTTTTGGCAGCATTGGGTTTTCGTTGCCGCGCGCGGGCCTTTCTCTAGTCGCAGTGAGCAGGGGCTGCTCTTCGTTGCGGTGCTCAGGCTTGTCAATGCAGTGGCTTCTTGTTGCAGAGCATGGACTCTAGGCGCGTGGGCTTCAGTAGTTGTGGCACGCGGGCTCAGTAGCTGTGGCTTGAGGGCTCTAGAGCGCAGGCTCAGTAGTTGTGGCGCATGGGCTTAGCTGCTCTGCGGCATGTGGGATCTTCCCGGACCAGGGCTCGAACCTGTGTCTCCTGCATTGGCAGGTGGATTCTTAACCACTGCGCCACGAGGGAAGCCCTAGCTTCATTCTGATAGGTGGATCCTCACCCAGCACGCTGTCCCTGGCGCCATGGTTCATCTGTAGGACTTCCAAAAGCCAGAGGTTGCTTGGAGATGTGCAGCCCCCTCATTAATCCAGGGAGGGGAGCAGGATGGAAGGGGGTTATCCCAGGCTGGTGTATATATATATATATATATATATATATATGTGTGTGTGTATATATATATATTTAACATCTTTATTAGAGTATAATTGCTTTACAATGGTGTTAGTTTCTGCTTTATAACAAAGTGAATCAGTTATACATATACATATGTTCCCATATCTATATTTTTTTTGATTGAATATAGTTGACTCAGAATGTTGTGTTAGCTTCTGGTGTACAGCAAAGTGATTCAGTTATACATATATATGTTCTTTTTCATATTATTTTCCATTATGGTTCATTACAGGATATTGAATATAGTTCCCTGTGCTATATAATAGGACCTTGTTGTTTATCCATTCTATGTATAATAGTTTGCATCTGCTAGTCCCAACCTCCCAATCAGCCCTCCCCCCTCCCCCGCTTGGCAACTACAAGTCTGTTCTCTATGTCTGGGAGTCTGTTTTTGTTTCATAGATAAGTTCATTTGTGTCATATTTTAGATTCCACATATAAGCGATATCATATGGTATTTGTCTTTCTCTTTCTGACTTACTTTGCTTAGTATGATAATCTCTAGGTCCATCCATGTAGCTGCAAATGGCATTATTTCATTCTTTTCATGGCTGAGTAATATTCCATTGTGTGTGTATATATATATATATATATATATATATATATATATATATACACACACACCCCACATCTTTAACCATTCATCTGTCAATGGACATTTAGGTTGTTTCCATGTCTTGATTATTGTGAATAGTGCTGCTATGAACATAGGGGTGCTTGTATCTTTTCGAATTATAGTTTTGTCCACATATATGCCCAGTAGTGGGATTCCCGGATCACATGGCAACTCTATTTTTAGTTTTTTGAGGAACCTCCATACTGTTCTCCATAGTGGCTGCACCAATTTACTTTCCCACCAACAGCATAGGAGGGTTCCCTTTTCTCCACACCCTCTCCAGCATTTGTTATTTGCAGACTTTTTTAAAAAAATAAATTTATTTATTTTATTTATTTATTTTTGGCTGCATTGGGTCTTCGTTGCTGTGCGCGGGCTTTCTCTAGTTGCAGCGAGCAGGGGCTACTCTTCGTTGTGGTGTGCGGGCTTCAGTAGTTGTGGCACGTGGGCTCAGTAGTTGTGGCTCGCGGGCTCTAGAGCGCAGACTCAGTAGTTGTGGCACACGGGTTTAGTTGCTCCGCGGCACGTGGGATCTTCCCCGACCAGGGCTTGAACCTGTGTCCCCTGCATTGGCAGGAGGATTCTTAACCACTGCACCACCAGGAAAGTCCCTGCAGACTTTTTAATGATGGCCATTCTGACCAGTGTGAGGTGGTACCTCACTGTAGTTTTGATTTGCATTTCTCTAATAATTAGCAATGCTGAGCATCTTTTCATGTGCATATTGGCCACCTGTATGTCTTCTTGGGAGAAAAGTCTATTTAGGTCTTCCAGGCTGGTGTCTCTTAAGCCCTCAGCTGGAGGGGGTCCCACTGTGATCAGGACCCCCTAGGTGGGAGAGTCATGTTTGTTGCATGAATGCCAGTGCTTGCCATTCTCCCATTCATTTGAGAACTATCTGAGCACATGCTGCATGACGAGCACTATGCCAAGGGGTCTATACTTCAAGGTTTGGTCAGAGGCCGTGGCGACCTGAAGCTCCTGATTTCTGGGGTCAGCCAGGCTTCATGGGCTTGCCTGTTGCCAATGAAAGGGTAGGCTGGGGTCAAGCCAGGGAGAGCAGAGCATGGTGCAGGGCCAGCTGGTGGATGGAACAGCCCTTCCCCTGACTGTAAGGGGGCTCAGGCCCAGAGACACTCCTTCCCCCTCGGGCCTTGCTCTAACTCCCTCTTCCTCTCCCCCCACAGGCCTCCCCTTCAGTGCTGGTAATGGGCCCTTTATTGGGGTCCCCAGAACACCTGGGCTGTGGCTGGAGTGCTCAGATGAAATTTCACAAAAGGGACAGGGAAAACAAATAGGCCCAGCCAATCTGACTCATAGGATGTGACTTGCAGTTTGGATTCATGGGCCCCTCCAAGGCGGCAAAGGCCATCCTAAACGCCAACTTCAACCCATTCTAAAGACATCTACAACCCCTAGGGTCCAAATCTTCAGACATCCAGAGAGGTAACCAGTCCCTCCTCCTGCCTGCCAGGTCCTACTTTTCTGGGTGAAATCTTCAGTTTCTGGAGGCGTTGCAGGACCCTACCTTCTGCCACAGGGTATCCATGCCCTTAATATGTCCAAAGCAGGACATCAGCACCCACACTCACAGGAAACCCACCAAAGTGGTGCACAGCTTGTTCCATTCCAAGTGATAAGAGGACTCTTGGGTATAACAGAATTTCTGGGGAGTGAAATTGAGTCCCCAGCAACCCTCCACAGAGGCATGGCACTGTTGGGCTAGGGAGAGGCACTTGGGATGTCCCCTAAATTGTTTCTAATCCATCCCCATAGAATGGAGCAACCTGACTCCGTGAGGACGTTCAGTGGCTCAGCTGGAGCCCCAGGAACAAAGGTGTTTGCACAACAAGAACCACTGGACTGTCTGGAAATGACTCTCAACCTAGAAACTGCTCTTCCTGCTAAAGACCCAGGAGTTCTCAACCTGCTCATCCCTGCCACTCATGTTCTGTGCAAGTAAGAAGAGAGGCTACAGGAACTCTGGACATAGGCAAAAAGGTACAGCCTAGGACTCCCCTGGTGGTACAGTGGTTAAGAATCTGCCTGCCAATGCAGGGGACACAGGTTTGAGCCCTGGTCCAGAAGGATTCCACATGCCGCGGAACAACTAAACCCATGCAGCACAACTACTGAGCCTGCGCTCTAGAGCCCACGAGCCACAACTACTGAAGCCCACGCGCCTAGAGCCCGTGCTCAGCAACAAGAGAAGCCACCGCAATGAGAAGCCCGCGCACCACAACGAAGAGTAGCCCCCACTTGCCGCAACTAGGGAAAGCCCCTGTGCAGCAACGAAGACCCAATGCAGCCAAATAAATAAATAAAAAGATACAACCTAGGGTAATCGGCACAGAGGTGAGATAAGAGGGTACCTGGCTTGACAGGTTCAAGGTGAGCTGAAGGTCAGCTCAAGAAAGGAGAGAGAGCTGCGGCTGCTCCCAGAGTTCTCTGGACTCACTCCTTTCTGTTTTTACCCCTCCTCATCTCCTATGCCTCCAGCTACAAAGAAGGTCTAGGAGGTGGAGGTATGGGAGCTGGGAGGGGAATGAGTCCTGTGGGGGAGCCGTCATCTGGGGGTGTTGGATGGAAAGGATAACCTTCCAGCTTAAACCAGTCCCCCTGGGCGCAGTTCTCACCCAGGAACCAAGCCTTTGCCCATATGGGAGAAAGAGCTCATAGGGTGGCCCCTGCCAGCAACCCCACTTTTGCCCCTGTAGGCCCTGCATAAACTATCTCCACAAAGCCCTGGGTAGGAGTCCTCCTCCCCAACTCTAGCCAAAGCCAGACTTTGTGTCAGGATCTGTCATAGAGGTAAGTTTTCCTCTCTGCCTCATCCCTTTACCTGCTACAAGTTTACCCAGTGCCCCATAGCAAGACTCCCAGTCCATATGTTTAACTCTCAGTAGAACATGTAACTAAACATTATCATCCCCGTTTTACAGATCAGAAAGCTTTAAGTGACTTAGCTTTGATTACTCAGCTAAAAAGGGGTTGACCTGCTTTCCCTCCTTCCTCGCACGGCCCAGGGTATGTTTTAGAGCTGGAGAAGAGGCATGGTTGGTGTGTGTGTGTGTGTGTGTGTGTGTGTGGGCACGCGTGCGTGCGCCTCGGGGACAGGGCTCAGCCCTAACGTGTCTCCCCACACACACCTTCTGCCTGTGGGAATCTGTCACCCACCCACAGAGCTCCCAGGGGTACAAAGACAAAATTAAGCAGCTGCTCCAGTGCGCTCAGTTGGCTGGTAGAGCTGTGCTGAGTGTCCTTATGCTTGTGGCCACATTTCTAAGTAGCCCACGAATCAAAGAAGAAATCACAAAGGAAACTAGAAATGTTTCAAACTGAATGATAATGAAATACATCAAAACTTAATGGGATGCAGCTAAAGCAATGCATATTTAAGTGGATATATTAGAAAAGAAAAATGGTTGAAAATTAACTACATAAGATTCTTCAAGTGGGGTGAAAACATTTTCAATAAACAGGGTGGGAGCAAGTGACTGTTTTACCTGTACTTTGCAGCCTTCACAAAAATTAATTTGAGATGGATCATCAACATAATTGTGAAGGCAAAACAAATAAAGATTCTAGGGGAAAAAACCACTATCTTCATAACCTTGGAGTAGGTAAAGATTTCTTAAATAAGACAAAGTGCTAACCATCAAAGACTGATAAATTTGACTTCATTAAAACTAAGAACTTGGACTTCCCTGGTGGCGCAGTGGTTAAGAATCCACCTGCCAATGCAGGGGACACGGGTTCAAGCCCTGGTCTGGGAAGATCCCACATGCTGCGGAGCAGCTGAGCCCGTGCGCTACAACTACTGAAGCCCATGCTACCCAGAGCCTGTGCGCCGCAACTACTGAGCCTGCAGGCCTACAGCCCATGCTCTGCAACAAGAAAAGCTACCGCAGTGAGAAGCCCGCACACCACGATGAAGAGTAGCCCCTGCTCGCTGCAACTAGAGAAAGCCTGCACACAGCAACAAAGACCCAATGCAGCCAAATAAATAAATAAATAATTTTTTTTTAAAAAAAGAACAAAACCAAGAACTTCTGGGAATTCCCTGGTGGTCCAGTGGTTAGGACTCAGTGCTCTCACTGCTGGGGCCCCAGGTTCCATCCCTTGGTGGGAGAACTAAGATCCTACAAGCTGCAGGGCCAAAAACACCCAAAACAAACAAACAACTAAGAACTTCTGGTCATTAATTAAAGATAATTAAGAAAGTGAAAAGATAAGCCACAAACTGGGAAAAGAACATTACAATGCATAGACTCAAAAAATGACTCATGCAGAATTACATAGTCATTAAGGAAAAAGGACTTGAACAGACCCGTCACAAAAAAGGATTTCCCAATGGCCAATAAGCATGTGGAAAGGTGCTCAATGTCACTAGAGAAATTTAATTCATAGAGAAATGGGAGTTAAAACCACAATGAGATACTACTATACGCTGACTAGAATGACTAAAAGGTTGACAGTACCAAGTGTTGGCAAGGATATGAAGTAACTAGAACTACTATACACTGATTAGATTGACTAAAAGATTGACAATACCAAGTGTTGGCGAGGATATGAAGTAACTAGAACCGGTAAGAGGTAAAAAGAAAACTGGGGACTTCCCTGGTGGCGCAGTGGCTAAGAATCTGCCTGCCAATGCAGGGGACACAGGTTCAAGCCCTGGTCCGGGAAGATCCCACATGCTGTGGAGCAGCTAAGCCTGTGTGCCACAACTACTGAGCCTGTGCTCTAGAGCCCGCGAGCCACAACTACTGAGCCCATGTGCCACAACTACTGAAGCCCGCGTGCCTAGAGCCCATGCTCTGCAACAAGAGAAGCCACCACAATGAGAAGCCTGTCTGCCATGACGAAGAGTAGCCCCCGTTCACCGCAACTAGAGAAAGCCCATGTGTAGCAATGAAGACCCAACGCAGCCGAAACTAAATAAATTTTTATTAAAAAAAAAAAAACTGTGGTACAGCACAGGGATTATAGCCAATATTTTATAATAACTTTATTTTTTTTAATATTTATTTTTCGGCTGTGTCACATCTTAGTTGCGGCATGTGGACTCTTAGCTGTGGCATGTGGGATCTAGTTCCCCAGCCAGGGATCGAACCCGGGCCCCCTGCATTGGGAGCATGGAGTCCTTCCTACTGGGCCACTAGAGAAGTCCCTATAATAACTTTAAATGGAGTATATTCTGTAAAAGTATTGAATCACCATGTTGTGTACCTGAAACTAATACAACATTGTAAATCAACTATACTTTAATTTTTAAAAATCTCCTATAAGCCACTCCTGACCTGTGGGAATATAAACTGCCTGTGACAAGTACTAAACTCTTGATAAATATGTTATTATAGGTTGCAAGTTGAGTTTTCTGAGCATGGAGCTAGCTACTGGGAAGGCTTAGTAGGGCATGCATGGATACTAATTCCCCTAGCCAGTGTTGCTGGTTTGTATTGTATAGTATTATCTATCAATACATGTATACGTTTACAGGATACCATTAGAATTCACTGTATCTCCAACCTTTCTTTCAATTAATGTATTTTGGTTAGTAGTGATCTTAATACCTTAATTCAAAAGGAATCAGCAGAATCACTGTTGGGTAATTATAACTCCAACACCAAACTTTCTCAAGCATTCCGTTAAAAAATCTCAGAGGGAGCTTCCCTGGTGGCGCAGTGGTTGAGAGTCCGCCTGCCGATGTAGGGGACATGGTTTCGTGCCCCGGTCCGGGAATATCCCACATGCCGCGGAGTGGCTGCGCCCATGAGCCATGGCCACTGAGCCTGCTCATCCGGAGCCTGTGCTCCGCAACGGGAGAGGCCACAACAGTGAGAGGCCCACGTACCGCAAAAAAAAAAAAAAAGTCTCAGAGGGAGAGGATGCTGTACATGCTTTTGCTTTTATTTAATCAGGATTGAGAAAATTATACCTTTTAATTAAGCTAAATTGGTAGTTGAAAATTCTGTATTAAATTTATGTTAACCATAAACTATATTCTGAAATAGAGTCAATATTTTGTTTCATATTTAATGGCATTTGTTAGGATTTAATATTTATAAGATCTCACCTGATACAAATTATTTTTCTGCCTGCACTCTTTAGAAAAAATTGTGAAAGCTACAAATATCAGTAATCTCTTCTTGTTAAGATTATCTTCACTTAATGCTGCATTAAAATGTGTTTACTAAGGGCAGAGAACATGAAAAAATAAAACTGTGGTGTTTACTATAACTACTACGCCTGACCTTCCACCTAGCAAGTTTACTCTTTGGTACAAACCCAAGAGAAGTGGGTGCAATGCCTAGTAAAAGGTATGTGTATAGAATGTTCTTAGAAACTTTATTCATGACAGCTAAAAACTAGAAATAATCCAAATATCCATCAACAGGAAAATGGATAAATAATGGTGTATTCATACAGCTGGAAACTGCACAGCTATAAAAAGTGAATGAACTGCTATACACAACAACACGGACGAATCTCACAGACGTAAAGTTGAACAAAAGGTGCAAGCCACAGAAGAGTGAATATGGTATGATTCCATTTACATGACGTTCAAAACCAGACAAAACTGTAATAAATGATGATGGAGCTCTGAATAGTGGTTAACTCTGGGGGCATTATTGACTGAGTGAGGGGAATTGGGAAGACTTCTGCAGTGCTGGAAATGTTTTTTTATTTTATTTTTAAAGATTTTTTTTTTGATGTGGACCTTTTTTTTTTTTTTTTTTTTTTTTTTGTGGTACGCGGGCCTCTCACCGTTGTGGCCTCTCCCGTTGCGGAGCACAGGCTCAGCGGCCATGGCTCACGGGCCCATCCACTCCGCGGCATGTGGAATCTTCCCGGACCGGGGCACGAACCCGTGTCCCCTGCATCGGCAGGCGGACTCTCAACCACTGCGCCACCAGGGAAGCCCTGATGTGGACCATTTTTAAAGTCTGTATTGAATTTGTTACAATATTGCTTCTGTTTTTTTTTTTTATGTTTTTGTTTTTTGGCCGTGAGGCATGTGGGATCTTAGCTCCCCGACCAGGGATTGAACCCACACCCCCTGCATTGGAAGGCGAAGTCTTAACCAACTGCACTGCCAGGGAAGTCCCTGGAAATGTTTTATATCTTGAATGTTTTATATCTGGGTGGTGGTCACACGGGTTTCCTTTTCACTGTGGGTTCTTCCCTGACTTTGGACTTTGGCATGATCCTTATTCGTACTTGAACCTCTCTCATTGCACCTCTCCTCAAAGCAACTTATGTCGTTTGAAGAGTTCTTCAGACCACAGACCAAAAATCACCCCTTGGAGATGGTGGCAGTGGGTGCCAGGAGAAGAAGGGTACCTATTATCTGGATCAATGGCATTGAAAATGGTCGTTTCCCCAGCTTGCTATCAGGATATGTGCTTGTCTTGTCTCTTGTGACACTTGTTTTCTTCCCTGTCCTTGGGGGTGTCTTCAATCTGTTGACTTCTGGGATTTGCAGATTTCACAATGTGATACTACTTATTTTTTTGTCTGTAGGTTATTTCTCCAGGGGCAAAGAAAATAATTTCCTAAAATCCATATGAATGTAAAGAAAAGCAGTTTGTTACTGGTTGTTGGTGGTTTTTTTTTATAATGCAAAATAAAAATAGTAAAAAGAAAAAAATGGTATCAATGAGATGACAGCAGTTGTAATGAACAGAAAGCTCGATTCAAACTGTCTTAAATTATAAACATAGTTTATTGGCTCATTTAATTGAACAGTCCAGAAGTAGGGCTGGTTTCAGATGAAGTTTGATACAATGCCTTTTGATTTTATAAGGAGTTGATGTGGCAGACACAGCCAGTTGCCTTCCTAATACCTATTCCCCCCTCCTCCAAAAAAGAAGGCCATTTTTGTTTGGGGAAGTGCCTAGTTAAACAGACTAACTTTCTCAGATTCCCTAAGAGTTCATGGTGTCCCTGGGATACATTGTGACCCACAAGACTTACGTTGAGGGCTTCTGGGAAAGTTGCTTCTCTGGCAGAAATGTCTCCCTTTTCTGCTTCTTTTCCCTTCAACTTCCTGCTGAGAATGTGAGTATAATGCTTAGAGCTGTAGCCGCCAACTTCTGACCGTAAGGCAATGAGGCAACAACCTTAAGAATGGACTAGCTTGCTAAAGATGGTGGACAAGAGAAGCAGAGCATGCCTCCGCAACATTGTAAAGCAGTTGCACCAACCCTGGTCTGCCCACCTCCTGATATCTTATTGCATGAGACAAACATGAAACAAATATTTGTTTAAGCTACTGTTAGGTTTTTCTCTTACTTGAGACTAACCACATTCCCAACTGATATCTTCAGTTTCTTTACATCTCTTGTGTACATCTCTTGTGGTAAATGCTTCATTCTAAGGCTTGTTTCCCTTTGTAGACACAAACTGGATTCCAGCAGCCTCAGAAGCCTCCTGCTTCCTCGCTTGCATCCTACAGGAGAGATCTTTATCCTAGAATTCACTGGTCCTGGTCCTGAAAATCCTGCTGGCATC
Source organism: Delphinapterus leucas (assembly GCF_059928025.1). Taxonomy (NCBI): domain Eukaryota; kingdom Metazoa; phylum Chordata; class Mammalia; order Artiodactyla; family Monodontidae; genus Delphinapterus; species Delphinapterus leucas. The sequence continues at coordinate 42,086,659 of NC_143148.1, forward strand.
TACTGCTGGAGTCTGTGGCTAGAGAACTCACGGTGAGTTCCTTTGATCTGGGCAGGGCCTGTTGGTCCTCCCTTGACCCCAGCTGAGCCCTTACAGACCCTGAGCATCCCTAAGATCAGCCTGTGAGTGACAAATGTCCTGACCTCCAGAGGCCTTGCCTCGTCTGTGGCCTTGGAGGTAGAGTATCACAAGGGACAGCACCTTCTGCCAAGGTCAGGGCCAAAAATCTGCCCTTGTAAGCCAGGTTTGGCTTTTGGCTTGGGCAGGTGTTGACTCTGGGCAAATTGCCAGCCCAGACAAGAATGATTTTGGGTGTGAGATCTCATTCTTCCTCAGCACAGCCTTGAAAGCATGTGCTCAGGGTGTTCTATTGCTAAGATAGCAGTTGGGCTGTGTTCAGGTGGTCCAGAGAGAGCTTAAACTGCAGAGGGTCTGGGTATCATAACAGTCTTGTCTGAGGTCACAAAGTTTGTAAGTGGTGGAGCTGAGTCAAACTGAGAAGTGTGACATTCCACCGAAACCCCTCGCAACCAACCATGATGCTAAGACACAATGACACTTAGGGTCATACATATATATATATATAATTATTATTTTTTAACTTGACTTAAAAAATATATATTTATTTATTTATTTTGGCTGCGCCAGGTCTTAGTTGCAGCACGTGGGATCTTCTTTTTTTTTAGTTGTGGCATGCAGACTTTTTAGTTGCAGCATGCGAACTCTTAGTTGTGACAAGCAGGATCTAGTTCCCCGACCAGGGATCAAACCCAGGCCCCCTACATTGGGAGCGTGGAGTCTTACCCACTGGACCACCTGGGAAGTCCCTATATATATATTTTTAATACAGACCTCCTTTGATTGCATTGTAAGTACACAGGAATATTCTTCAGTTCCACAAAGAAATGTGCCTTCTCCCATTTTCCCTGAAGCGCATGACTCTTTGACCTCTCTTTTATTGTTATACTTATTTTGGAGACATGGGTACAGAGAAATAGTTCTCAACTTCAGCGTTGGCAATGGTTCAGGAGTAAGACTAAAAGCCACACACATAACTCAATACTGGGGAGGTGTGGGGCGTGCTTGGCCTGAAAGGGGAAGCCATTGACACCAGGTGGAGATGTAGCCCCAGTGTTGCCAGAGCTTCAGATGTTTCAAGAAAAGCCAGAAAACTGAATTTTTATATGTTGCTTCAACGCTGACTCAAAAAAGCATTGTGCAGGTTCTCAAGTTCTCACTTCCAGTGTAACGGGAGAGAATTTTTGTCCTGGCAGTGGTTCTATCTAGCCTGAAGTGCTGTGAGAACAGCAGTCAAGATTTCCTTCTTCCTGCACCACTGGTAGGAGGAAGGAAATACCACCTGGAGGAGGTGGTATTGGTATTTAAAGAGGGTTCCTAAAGGTGGATGGAGTGTTCTGAAAGGAAGAAGGTAGGGAGTGACCTCAGTGCAGCTTTTGCCCAGTTGTTCATCACAGGAATGCTACTGGGCCCTGCAGTTTCCAGCATCACAACCCCCTGTCCCCCACTTGTCCACACCCTCAGCTTCCAGGTTCCAGCCTCGAGGGGTTCAGCCCACATCTGCCCTTCAGTTTTCTTCTTCCTGGGAACCAAGGAACAAGGTGTCCTCCCATGGCCTCCCAGTGAACTGGGCTGGGGCCTGCTCCCTGGGGTTGGCAAAGGGAACCACTAGCTCTTGGGGCCTTCCCCTTGAACTCAGAAGGTAAGGCAGCAGAAAGAAGGGAGGAGGGCCTGAGGATTCCCCACTGGGTGAGAGTCACCCTCCCCAGGCCATGCCTACTTTTCAGAAAGGGTAAGCCAACTAGGCTGGCTGCCTAGACCCCATACTTAGGTGGGCGAGGTGTGGGGGGCAGCTACCTTCTATCTTGTGAACTACATCATCATCCAGTTTCAACGTCATAAATAGCACAGCAACCTCATCTTATGGGCCCCCTGACGTGATGCAATAATCACCAATATAATATTCTTACCAAAATTGTTTAACGTGAATCTAATCTTGAGGAAGCAGTCAGGTAAATCCAGAATATGGTGCTAACAGGGAACTATATCCAATCTCCTGGGATAAACCATAATGGAAAAGAATATTAAAAAAAAAGAATGTGTCTATGTATGTAAAACTGAGTCACTTTGCTGTACAGCAGAGATTGGCACAGCACTGTAAATCAACTGCACTTCAATAAAAAAAGATAATAATAAAATATGGAAACAGAATGAGGTGCTAAAACTGGCCTGAACTCTTACAAAAAGTAATCAGACAAAAAGGCTGAGTATGGGGCAGAGAATACTCTTCTATATTAAAAGAGACTAAAAAGACCTAACAACCAAACATGTGAACCTTGCCTCCTGAACTGAAATAAAAATGCTGTAAAGGCATTCTTGAGACCAGTAGGGATGACACGACTGAATGGCTGCTTATTTCCTTGGATGTGATGTGGTGCTCTAATGGTGTAGAGTGGGGTCTCTCAGCCTCAACACTTTGGAGACAGATAATTCTCTCTTCTGGGACTTTAGCAGCATTTCTGGCCCCTGCCCTCTAGGTGTCAGGAGCACCGCTTCAGGTGCAACAAGTCGAAAAGTCAGAGATGGTTTAGAATTAGCAATGAAGGTTGCATCACATCATGAATTTACTAAAGAAATACCTTAAAATGGTTAAATGGTGAATTTTATCTTACGTGAATTTTTTCTCAATAAAAAATGTAATTTAAAAAATGTCAGGCTTCCCTGGTGGCACAGTGGTTGAGAGTCCGCCTGCCGATGTAGGGGACACGGGTTCGTGCCCCGGTCCGGGAAGATCCCACATGCCACGGAACGGCTGGGCCCGTGAGCCATGGCCGCTGAGCCTGCACGTCTGGAGCCTGTGCTCCACAACGGGAGAGGCCACAACAGTGAGAGGCCCACGTACCGCAAAAAAAAAAAAAGTCTCTGTTTGACATTGTCAAATAATCCCTGGGGGACAAAATCACCCCAAGTGAAACCACTGGTGCAGAGAGTACACTGCTGGGTGGGAAGGTTGGTGGGAGGGAGTGGGGCGGGAGAGGGAATGCAGGCCGAAGGATTGGGGAGGGAGATGTCTCGTTTGTAACTTACTTTCAAAGAGCAAATGTGGTAAAATGTTAACCATTAGTGACACTAGGTGACAGGTGTGTGGGTTGTTCATTTGACTGTTCTGTCAGCTTTCTATAGACTAATTTTTTTTCAAAACCAAAAGAAAAGAATTCAATTTGAAATTGTCTGTTTACAACATCCCAACGGACCCATGACAGGTGCCAACTGTGCAGCCTCCCTTCAGGTACCGTTATCGTAAGTGCCTACATTGGCTGAGTTGCCCACATTCTTCTTGCTCCGAGGGAGGACTTTCCTTACCTCGCACACCTCTCTCTCTGCTCCCTCTCTCTGTCTTGCTCCCTTGCTTCCTCTCTCTGTCGCTCCTGCCCTATGTCACTCTAAGACTCCCTGAATATTTTGGCCCGTGCTGCACACCATGGAGAGAAAAGCATCCTATGAACCGTCATACACTCAGACTGGTGCTGATGATACGTTCTGTCAGTTCCTTTGTGGTGAGTATTCTCTCCTGTGGTAGCTTTAAAACACGGTCACAAAACTCTTTAGCGCTTGTTCCATTTAGAGACAGGGGTCTATGACCCCTCTCCTTGAATATGGACTCTGCAACTACTTAACCAATAAAATATGGTGGAAGTGACACTGTACTAGTTCCCAGATCTAGGCCTTAGAAAACTAGCATCTGCCATTTTCTGTCTCCTTTGAGACACTGCTCTTGGAACCCAGCTGTCACGCTGTGAGGAAGCCCCAGCCACCCTGTGGAGAGGCACCTGTGGAGAGAAGCAGCATACAGCACCAACTTGAAAGCCATGTGAGTGAGTTATCTTGGAAGTGGATTCTCCTACCCCAGCTGTGTGTGTTAGGGGTTAGGGGTGCGGGGTGCAGAGCTGAGCTGTGCCTGCTGAGCTCTGCTCATTTTGTAGATTCGTGAGCAAACTACATGGCTGCTGTGTTTCTAAGTCACTAATTTTTGGAGTGGTTTGTTTGCAGTGATAGATAACTGATGCATCCCCTACTGGGGGGAAGGGCTTGAAAGGCAGGAAGTGGGCCAGCTCTCTAGCCCCATAGCTAGGACCTAGGTCAGCACTTGTTCCTTCAACAAGTATTTATTGAGTAGTCACCAAGTGCTAGACACTATACCAGGGATTGAGGAGTTAGCAGTGAATGAGGTGGACCTACCCTGCCTGGGGGGCACAGCTCAGGCACAGTAATGAGACAACTATAGCCTCAGCTTGAGAAAGGGGGAGGGAGAACTGTCTTCCTGGGGAGGAGTATTTCTAAGCTGAGACCTGACTCAGGAAAAGGAGTCACCCATGCAGAGAAGCAAGGAAAGGGCAGATGGAACACCATGTGCCAGTTCTGGGTAAGGTTGCCAGATTTGGCAAATAAAAAAAAAATAAAATTAACACCCAGTTAAATTTGAACTTCAGATGAACAATGAATACTTTTTTAGTATATACATATACCCCGTGCAATATTGGGGACATTCTTTTTTTTTTTTTTTCTTTTTTGCGGTATGCAGGCCTCTCATTGCTGTGGCCTCTCCCGTTGCAGAGCACAGGCTCCGGACGCGCAGGCCCAGCGGCCATGGCTCACAGGCCCAGCCGCTCCGCGTCATGTGGGATCCTCCTGGACCAGGGCACGAACCCGCGTCTCCTGCATCGGCAGGTGGACCCTCAACCACTGCGCCACCAGGGAAGCCCGGGGACATTCTTATACTAAAAAGTTATTCATTATTTATTTGAAATTCAAGTTTAACTGGGAGTCGAGGTATTTTATCTGGCAACCCTAGTTCTAGAGCAAAAAAAGACAGAGGAGAAAAAAAACCTCTTGATTTCAAGGGACCGTTCAGGAAGCCAGATGCAGCACACAGACAAACAAGGCCTGGCATGAGAGGTAAAGTTGAGCAGGAGCAAGGTCAGAAAAGGTCAGCTTGGGACTTCCCTGGTGACGCAGTGGTTTAGAATCTGCCTGCCAATGCAGGGGATACGGGTTCAAGCCCTGGTCCGGGAAGATCCCACATGCCACGGAGCAACTAAGCCCGTGCACCACAACTACTGAGCCTGCACTCTAGAGCCTGCGAGCTACAACTACTGAGCCCACATGCCACAACTACTGAAACCCACGTGCCTAGAGCCCGTGCTCTGCAACAAAGAGAAGCCAACACAATGAGAAGCGCACGCACCGCATCGAAGAGTAGCCCCCGCTCACTGCAACTAGAGAAAGCCTGTGTGCAGTAACGAAAACCCAACGCAGCCAAAAATAAATAAATAAATATTTGTAAAAAATAAAGAAAAATGGACCTTGCCAAGGTCCATTTTGAGTTTCACCCTGAAGCAGTGGGGAGCCATGGGAGGGTTTGGAGCAGGGGAGTGACAGACAGTTTTGTGTTTTAGATATTCCGGGCTACCATGTGAGAGGGATGGGAGCCTGTAGGCAGGGAAACCAGGAGGAGTCTCTTGCCCTGCAGTGCTCATACTCTGCATTGTTACCACAAAGCCATGAGAATGTTGCTGGACTAATCCCCCCCTTTATGTTTTTCTTTTCTACAATGTAAGTGTTTTAAGCTGTAAATTTCTCTCTAATCACTGCCTCAGTATATCCCACAAATTTTGATATGTTTAGTTTTTATTATCACTTCATTCAGAATATTTTCTAATTTCCTGTGAAATGTCTCCTTTGACCTACGGATCCTTTACGTGTGTTGTATGATTTCCAAATGTTTGAGATTTTTCTGTGAATCTCCTCGTTATTCATTTTCATTTCCTTCCACCGTGGTCACAGAACATACTTGGCACATTCTTTGAATTTTGTGGATATCATCTGATGGGTGGACATATGGTCTATCGTGGTGAAGGGAGCGCGTTTGCTGGGAAAGAAGATGAACGCTGCAGCTGTTTAGTGTTCACAGATGTCCGTTACAGTCAGGGTACTTGACAGCGTTCTACTGTTCTTCTATGTATTTCCTTATTATTTAGTCCAGCTGTTTTATTCTTTGATGTGTGGGGTATAAAAGTCTTCAATGATTATTATAGATTCGTCTAGTTCTTCCCTTTTCTGTCAGTTTTTTTCTTCAAATATTTTGAAGCTCTGTTACTACATATACACACATGTCTGATTATTATGACTTCCCAGTGAATGATTTTATCCATATGGATTTCCCTGTTTAGCTTGGATAACACCCATTCTCTTGAAGTCTACCACGTCTGATAGGGCTATTGCCACTGCAGCTTTCCTAGGCTCACCGTCAGCTTGGCGTATCTTTATCCATTCTTTACTTTCACCTTATTTATGTCTTTATATTTAAAGTGAGCGTAATTATAGACAGCATATAGTTGGGTCTTACTTTTCTGTTCATCGGAGAATCTCTGCCCTTGACTTGGCATTGTAGTACATTTACATCTAATTATTACTCATATTATTGATACGGTTGATTTAGTTCCATGATTTTAATATTCACTTTCTGTTTTTCCACTGTTTTTGTGCCTCTGTTCCCGTTTGGGTTTTGGAGGAAGAATACAAAATTCTCTTGTATTCTCACTGTTCCATTTATCAGGCGATGTGGAAGGTTGCTAATTTCGAGTGATTTCTAGAACGAGAGTGGACTCTGTAGCAGGTCCAGGCTACAGTATGAGCATTCCTGCCGCTTATGTCAAACAATCAGGTAGATTCCATCACAGAGAAAGATGCTGTGGGGAGCCTTGGGCAAGCCCCAACAGGAGAGTCACAGGGACTCTCTTCTACAACATTAGAAGAGAAATTGCTGACCTTGGTTATTGACTGAGTTCATGACTGTGGGTCATCATGTGAACATGTGGCTAGACCTGCTCGTCATGAACTGGGTGCTGGCCGACACACAAAATCGTTAGGTTGGCCAGGCCAAGCAGTGAGTCCATCATTAATTAGATCTTGTATATCCCAGCTCAAGCTTAGGTAGATCCAAATAGTATAAGTAATCTCTATCAACAGGTGGCTCAAATACCAATGTTGCCTAACACTGTTGCACTGATACCTATCGCTCATCTCACACCCATGCATCAGGTGGGGTACCCAGCAAATGGCTAATAGAGGGAGAAAGCCCAGGCTTGGTTCAAGGACGTGTTGTTTTGGTGTGAAAGAAACAAACTGACAATGAACTGCTCTTGCACTGCACCCCCAGCTGTGGGGGGAAATCTTTCCAGTGGAGAAAAGTTTGAGCAGTGCACCTAGACAGAGGTGAAAGCAGGACCTGCTTCACAGGCCTGAGAGCTGTTTAGTCACACAGGGCAACCTGCTCGAAAGGGTCCCACACTTGTTTAATGCCCTGCTGTCGCCACCTTGAAATTCATAATCATTCTGAACAAGGTGCTCTACCTTTTTATTTTGCACTGAATCCCATAAAATATGTCCTGGGTAAAAGGTTCCAAGACCAGTGTAGAATAGCAGAATAGGGGACGCACAGTAGATAAGACTACCTTGACTGGTATGTGCCGTGATACCCAAGAGTGTGTGTGTGTGTGTGTGTGTGTGTGTGTGTGTGTGCATACAGCCGTATGGTACTTATTAGGTCCTCAAAAATGATGACTGTTGTTACTCTATGTTATTGATGATGACTATGAAGATGATAAGAGTTATTGGACTCCTCCAGCATCGTTTTTCAAATTTTGTTTAACCCTGGTTAATTCACTGTCCACAAGCCATCCTTCTGCTTTGTTGCACTGAAAGGAAAACAATGAAAAAATGCAAAGCATTTTTTATTCAAGCAGTGCCTTTGATAACCCTCAGGAATTTAACACAAATACATACCTAGCCTTTCAAACACCCACTAAGATTTTTGGACACCCTCATTCAACCCCCATCCAACCAGTTGCATCAGCGGTCCCTAAAATCCCACTCCACACCCCTCCCAGCTGCCACAGATTCTCTCAGAATTCACATGGACCGGCACCCACACTCACCCAGGTCATCTGGGTGAGTGTGGGTGATGTCTGTACAATTCCCCACCAGTTCAATGTGAAAACTCCTGCCAGGGACAGCTGATGTGCAAGCTGCAAACCCTATCATTTTCACTTGAAAATTTTTATCACAAATTAGAAATTATGCATGTGTGTGATTTCTAGCGCCTATGAAGGATGTGAAGGCTTGGCATCTTGAAAGGGCATTAGATACATTCCTATAGTTTTCTAGATTTCCAGGGAGAGCCAGAGGTTGTGATTATGTGGAAGGTTAGCAAGGAAACAAAGGTGATTCTCTGCCATTGTGGAGTCTGGAGGTTGGGGATCTGAAAACTCTGAAAGCTCTGAAAATGCCTTAAGGTGAGCCCCTGGGGATACAAGGGTCCTGGTTTAAGGAGGGCTGCCTATGTCAAGGGGAAACCCAGCAATTCCACCGCCTCTCGTGATACAACAAATCTGGGGTTTTAGATTTTAAAAAGCCAGGGCCAAGAGAGGATGGGGATGAAGGACGGTGTCACCCGCTCCTTTCACATTTTCTGCAAGAAAGAAATCCTTGTGGAGACGCCTGGCTCAGTAAATGAGTCACTGGCTTTATAAGCCAAGAGAGATTGGAAAGCAGATTCCAGGAAACAAGCAAGGAGGAAGCTTGGGGAAGGTTTTCAGCTTTAGCGTGAAACTGTCAAGTCTCTATGCTCTTGTGGGAACTCAAGGAGAAAAACAACAGTGAGAAAGACTAGAGAAATAGCAAGGGACCAGACAGGGCTCAAGTGAGAGCCTGGGCATTTGGGCAATTTGGAATGACTGATGGAACCAACTCTGCAAATTATCCAGGCAGTTTCAGAGAGGGAGAAAATACCCCAGTGTTCCAAGGCCTACAGTCATTCCTAATGCAATAGTTGATATTTATGAGCATCCATCAAGTTCCTGTGCTGGGCACTGGGCGTAGAGTAGTCCATGAGGCACCGTGGTCCCTGGTCCTACAGAACTCACAGCCGTTGAGTAAGTCATCATACTTGTGCCAAGTGACAAGGAGGAAGGTTCAGGGGTATGAGCCACTGTGGGAATCCTAGAAGGCTTCTTGACACCTAGGGTAGGATTGTCTAGACACACCGAAGGTCAGGCTAAATTTCAGGCAGAGGCCTGGATCAGAGAGAGCAGGGCTCCTTGGAAGAAATGAATGGCGAGCAGTTTGGGGGACAAAAGCACAAGAAAAGACTGGATGAATCCTTTCACTTCTCTCATTTCGGGTTATTTGTTTGCTTAGCAGATTTAGGGAGGTGCATCTCCTAAGTGCCAGGCAGTCTATTTGGCACTTTCTGTTTATTTACAGAGCAATTCAATTCACCAGTGTTTACTGAGCTCCTTGAGCAAGTGAGCTGGGCCCAGCCACGGAGCAGGCAGAGGGCACAGCAAGAGCGAAGGCCCAGAGGTGGGACCCCACAAAGAAGTCTCAGGGAAGAGCCAGGAGTCCCTTTGGGGCCAGAGTGGGATGGGGGGAGCTGAGGCCTGAGGGAACACCAAGCTGATGTTCGGACCCCAGCCTGGTGGGGAGCAGGTTGAGTCCTGGAGAGACCCTTGCCCTGACGAGCCGAGGCCAGGTGGGGGAGGTCTCTCCTCAGCACATTCTCTTCTGTGTGACGCTGGAGATAATTAACCCAGGGGCCCTAACAGCTGCCACCACCCCCTTCAGGAATCCAAGTCCTCCCTGCATGACTTCTAGGCCACACTCCCACTGCACAGCTCTGTGGGAGAAAGGAGTCTCATTAAACACTTTCATCAGATGTGCTGGCCTGGAGTCACCAGTCTGCTTTCTGGGACAGCCTCCGCCACCTCTCTGGGCTCCCAAGAGCCCAGGCTGATGGCTGCCTTCCCCCCAGGCCAGAGGTCTGCCAACTCCCTGCTGGTCAAAGTCCTTCGGGCCCTCAAGGAGACTTACTCAACTCACAATGGCATCTGGGGGAGCAGGGGAGCCTGGGGAGGGAAGGTAAGAGTCTTAGTTCCCATCCCAGCCTGGCCACTGGTTCACTGGCCTCAGGCATGGCCTTGCTCTCTCTGCAACTTGATGACTTTTGAGATCTAGGACCTCTGAATCTGAGAACCAGGCACAGAGTCAGGTGACTCGACCTAGAGCTAGTCTTGGTGTGGGATCCCTGGAGAGGAGCAGGTGGCCCTTTAGGGAGGGGAGGCAGACAAGGTCTGTGATGTGCGAAGCACAGGGCATTGTGAGAGTGAAGAGGTTACTGACCTGGCCTGGGGTCCAGGGAGGTATCCCAGAGGAAGTGGTGTCTGAGCTGAGACCTAAAGGGTAGGCAGGAGTTACCAGGTGAAGGAAACAAAAAAGATGCACAGAACAGCCTGTGCAAAGATATGGAGGCGTGGGAAAGCAGGATGTATTCACGGAACAAAGAAGTTCAGTCTGGCTGAGCTAGGACCTCATGGGGAGGAACTGGCCAGAGATGAAGGGCCAGCGGGGAAGTGAGAAGGGACAGGGTTTAATATACAGAAGCCATCAAGCGGCTCTGTAGAGAATGGACCAGGCCGGGTGAAACCAAGAACACTAAGAGGCCAGAAAGGAGGTGCAGATGGTGCCCTGGCCAAGGGGCAGAGAAGATGGGGCAACCTGATGGCCAAAGAGGTGTCAGGGGAAAGGCCACCCAGACTAACCTGAGAACCTGGGAGGGAGAGCAGTTCTGAGGAGAAGAGATGGGGTCGACTTTATACAGTGAGTTTGGGATGCCCAAGGGTCATCTTAAGTGGGGAAATGGCACAAGAGATGGGGAACGAAGACTCAAGGCATCACTGTGGGAACAGAAACAAGGCCCTGGAAGCTGTCAGGATGGCCTGTAGAAAAGAATCAAGGATGAGGGAAGGGGACCCAGCACCCTGAGGAGCCCACAGAGGGGCATGAAGAGATATAGCCTGAGAAGCAGCTAGAAATCCAAGAGGAGCAGTCACAGAAGCCAGAGGGAGTTTCAGAAGAGGGGGAAGATCATACGTGTTCAACACACGTGGATCAGGTCAAAGGCGGAGAGGACTGAAAAGTGGAGGGTCAGGGAACTTTTACAAAAAGGCTCAAGTCTGGAGGAGGTTTTAATGGTGGTGGTGGCCTTCCCTGTGACCATGATATGCAACCAGGTCTGAGTGTGAGCAGGACCGCTGCATAGGGCTGAAGCGGTTGCGCACTGCACAGTCCAGTGACTGTCCATTCACGAAAATGTGGCTTGGGGTAAGTGGGCACCTCCTGGAGTTTGGAGGTATTTTGTGAAGCCTGTTACTGCAGTGTAGAGACTTCCCACGTGGTGGCGCCAAAGACCAAGACTATGTCTTGGGCTTGGCTGGGGCAGGGGTCAGTTTGAAGATCGTTAGCCTCCAGGTCATTATCCCATGTGTGGAGGGTATTGCCAGATGCCTAGTGACTAGGCCTTTCCCCACCTCGACACCCTCCACATCTCTGTCAGAACAGTTCGCGTAGTGGTAGGAACTCAGAAGTAAACTACACACCACACACTGGAGCCTTTGCTAGGGGGCCTGGTGAAAGAGTCCCAGGCAAGCAACTCATCCCAGGATCTGGGAGAGGCACAGATGTCCCTCCCACTTGTTCCTTAGGAGAAGGGAGTCTCAGGAAGGAAGGAAGAATGCCTGGCCCAGCCGGAGAGACACAGTCACCCCACCCCAGCAAGGCCCTGCTCACAGGTGCCCCTGGAGGCCAAAGCTGGATCACCCAGGACAATGGCAGAGATAGCCCGACCTGGGGGTGAGTCCCCAGGGAAGTCACCTGTCGAGCCTGGCGACTCCGGACTAGAAGCTTAAACCCACCTGGTGCAGGGGCGGGCCTGGTAATGCCTGAATACATAATGGCCATGTATGATACATTTATTAAAAACCATTCTTTGTATAAGTAAATACAAAGAAGAAAAGAAAGCCACATGAAATTATGCCCAGAGATGATGGCCACTGCTGGGACAGGCCTCCTGACAGCTCTCCAGGGCAATGGATACAGGTTTGACCGGAGGAGACTCCTGCTACAGGAGAACGGGTGTCTGTTCTGGTGCTTTCCCCCAGTCCTCTGTGTCTGTTGTGTTGAGCACCTTTCCCTATTCAGAGATATAAAACCCTCACTCCCTACTCTGCCTGACCTGACTCTGCCACCTCTCAGACCTTACCTTCTTTCCCTCTATCCTAGCCTACATGACTCAAATACAGCAAGGTCATTCCCACCTCCAAGCTGTTGCCCCAGCTGTTTCCCCTGCCTGGAATACAGTGGTCCCTCGGTACCCTCTGGGGATTGGTTCCAGGACCCCCTCACCGATACCAAAATCTGTAGACGCTCAAGTCCCTGTATCAAATAACGTAGTACAGTCAGCCCCCGCAGATACAGAGGGTCGACTGTACTCTTTCTTTGTATCATTTCGTGACTGTTTCCTTCTTGACATTCAGGTCTTGGCTCCAAAGTTACTGTCTCAAAGAGGCCTACGCTGACCACCCTGACTAAAGTAGCACCTTAGCCCCATCGCTCCAAATCACATCACCCTGGTTTGTTTTCTCCACAGCTTCTCCTTCTCTCTGAAGTCATCTTACAGATATGTGAGCTTGATTATTGTCTGTTTCCTTGGGCTGGAGTGTGAACTCCTTGAGAGCAGTGACCTTGCCTATCTGGTCTGCCTCTGTGTCCCCAGCATCCAGAATGATGCCAGGCACATAGTAGATGCTCAATCCATGCCCCACATCCATTTTCAGTGGCCAGGGGTTATCTCAGGGCACACACGAACCTCCTTCACCCTCTGTCTCCCACTGATGGTCACCAGGACTGTGCCATCCCTTTACCTCTGATTGAACAAGCCAGCAATTAGACACATCTTTTCTTGCCTGGATACCTCTTCCTTTGGGATAAATTTCTTTTTTAAAAAAATATTTATTTATTTATTTGGCAGCATGGGGTCTTAGTTGCGGCACACGGGCTCCTCAGCTGTGGCATGCATGTGGGATCTAGTTCCCTGACCAGGGACCGAACCCAGGCCCCCTGCATTGGGAGCACAGAGTTTATCCACTGTGCCACCAGGAAAGTCCCTGGGATAAATTTCTTTTACTTTTTTTCTTTTTATTTATTTGTTTATCTTTTTAATATAAATTTATTTATTTGTTTTTATTTTTGGCTGTGTTGGGTCTTCGTTGACCTGCGCAGGCTTTCTCTAGTTGTGGCGAGCGGGGGCTACTCTTCATTGCAGTGCGCAGACTTCTCATTGTTGTGGCTTCTCTTGTTGCAGAGCACGGGCTCTAATCGCGTGGGCTTCAGTAGTTGTGGCATGCAGGCTCAGTAGTTGTGGCTCGTGGGCTCTAGAGCACAGGCTCAGTAGTTGTGGTGCATGGGCTTAGTTGCTCCACGGCATGTGGGATCTTCCCGGACCAGGGCCCGAACCCGTGTCCCCTGCACTGGCAGGCAGATTCTTAACCACTGCACCACCAGGGAAGCCCTAAATTTCTTGAAGTGGAACTTCAGGGTGAAAAGGAGGGTTTGCACTTGACATCCTGATATATACTGAAAAAACTACTCTTAAATACTCAAACCAGTTCCCATTCTCTACAAAGTATCCACTTACACATCATGTCCATCACTGCCAATCTCAGAGAGCAAAAAAAAGTCTCTTGTTTACATTTGCATTGTGTTGATTATTAATGAGACAGAGTACCTCTTAAAAGTGCAGTTTTCGTGAGTGAATGGATGAGTGCAGTTAAAGCATCAGAAAAGAGAAGTGGCTACAGGAACCGCAAGGTGAGAGTGCTAAAGCCAAGACTTAAACGCGGGCAGCATCCCTGGCCCTTGCCCTTTGACACACACATTGGGCAGTAGGGGCCAGGCTGGGACTGGAGGCAGGCGGAGGTGGTGGCAGGTCCAGGCACACCCACAGACCCACACTTAGCCCCCTTAAAGCCTGCATCTGCCCCCACCACCCACTGAAGTGCCCTAGCGGAGCACAGTGCCCTGGTCCCTCTCACATTTGATCTCTTGGTGAGCCAGTTGACCATCATCGCCTCCAAAAGCTGTCTCTAGCCTGGATACCTCTTTCCTCTACCCACATGTCCACCTGTCTTCAGGACAGCTCCTCCTGGATGGATAGTTCCCAGATCCCTCAGATGCCACCTGCCGAAAGTGACCATGTCACCTTCCCCTAACCTGATCCTCCAGGCCTCTCCACATCACTGAAAAACACCCGTCACCCAGGCCCAAAACTCTGGCATGATCTGGGATGCTTGCCTCTCTAGACCTCACATCCCATCGGTCACCCAGCCGTCCATTTTGCCTCCTGAACATCTCTTGAATGTTTCCATCTCTACTGCCTCAACTCTGGCACAGGCCACCATGACCTTGGCAGGGAAATGATATCTGCCTCTACCTGCCCCCCTCCAAGCACTGCCTGAATGACCTTTGCAAAGCACAGATATGGCCACAGAATTCCCCAGCTTAAAGCCCAGGTTCCCATCACCCTCCATGCTCCTTAGCCAGTCCCCAAAGCCCCTCATGGCTGACTTCATCCCCAACACATAAACAATTCTCCCACCACATTAAGCTTCTACTTCCCGCCAGCAAAGGAGGCTGCTCCTCCCTCCTGTACCTTGAACTCTGCTGTGCTCTCTGCCCCAGATGCTCCTCTAAAGACCCACCCCCTGCCTGCCTAGGGAGCCTCAACAACTTGCCCCATTCCTACAAAGCCCTTCCTAACCAGGACACACCTTCTCTCACACACATAAATGTGCACACAGACACAATCACAGTCGCACATTCACACTGGTGACATAAGAGGTGTAGAGACTCAGGGATGACCTGCCCTAATTGACAGTGAGTCCCCAAGCGCAGGGACTGGGTAGCCTCACCTCTGTCCACCCTTCTGGAACCCCCAGGGCCGAGCACACACCAGGCTCCACGAAAGCTTGCTGAATATCTGGCAAATGAATGAATGAATGTGTACATCCTATCTGAGGCCTGTGAGCACAGGCGCAGTAAGGGGCAGACTTTATTCTGTCCCGTCACAGGAAGCTGGGGGGTGACGTTGCACACCAGAGAGCTGTAGCCATGGGGGCTGTGGGGTGGGGCGAGGGAAGCTTCTGTTTTTCTGCGTTTTGGGACTCGAACCGCGTTACTCTCAAAAGTGGAACTAGCTGCACCATGTGTGAGGAACTGGAGTTCACTATGGTTCTCACCACCCTCTGCCATCTATTAGAGGGATTTTTTTTTCTCAGGCCAGAGCCCATCCCTTCAGGAATGTGAACTGCTCAAAGGTAGAAATGGTGATGATTCAGTGCTCTGCCCTAGCTCCCAGCCAGCACCAGCAGAGCGAATACTCAGGGAATGATGCCTGACTCAGACAGAGCCAAACTAATTAGGATTCGGTGAGCGGAATTGGAGCTCAGATGCTGCCCCTTCCTCTGACCGTGGAAAGGCCCTGCCTTCCCTGAGCCTCAGATGGCGCCTCTGTGAAATGGGTGTCAGCTGTGTCCTTCCTCCCCTGGCTCACTGGTTGCTGTGGAGAGGCCTGGCAGGCCTCTAGCACCCCATGATCTTCGGAGGCTGTCACTCCCTCAAGGCCCCTGAACAGGGGGAGAGGGCCAGGTGAAGCCTCAGGTGTCCCGTCTGCTCACTGCAGCCCCATCCATGCCTGGCCCTGATGGAAAAAGGATGGGGAACCAGGAGTGGTCACAGACAAGGACAATAGGCAGTGATGGGTACTCAGAAGGGGTGAGTGGGAAGCCAGAGGACACAGGTTTCTTGGAGGAGGTGACATTTGAGCTCTTTTCCAAGTGGATAAGGGAGAGGAGCATCCCAGGCAGAAAGGAGGCTGGGAGAAGAGACAGAGGCCAGAGAGTAGGGGCCATGTCCAGGGATCCGCAGGGAGGCTGGTGTAGTGGAAACAGAGCAGGAAGGGCTGGCAGGACAGGTGGGAGATGAGGAGGTGAGGTCATCTAAGGCCAGATCTCCTGGGTCTTGGAGGCCTTACTACAGAGTCTGGACGTATCCTGAGGGCACTGGGGAACCAATATGAACTGACTTATGATTTAATTTGTTTTTTTGGGTTTTTTTGCGGTACGCGGGCCTCTCACCATTGTGGCCTCTCCCATTGCGGAGCACAGGCTCCGGATGCACAGGCTCAGCAGCCATGGCTCAGGGGCCCAGCCGCTCCGCGGCATGTGGGATCTTCCCGGACCGGGGCATGAACCCGTGTTCCCTGCATCGGCACGCAGACCCTCAACCACCGCGCCACCAGGGAAGCCCTGACTTATGATTTAAAAGATCACTTGAGGGAATTCCCTGGCGGTCCAGTGGTTAGGACTCCATGCTTCCACTGCAGGGGGCCCAGGTTTGATCCCTGGTTGGAGAGCTAAGATCCCACAAGCCACAAGATGTAGCCAAAAAAACCCCAAAAAGATCACTCGAGCTGTTGGGTGGACAACAACTGTAGGGTACAAAGGAGGCAGCAGGGAGGCCAGAAAAGACAGTGGCCCAGACCTGGGTACCAGCTGTGACAATGCAGAGATGTGGCCAGACACTGGACAGAGAGACTGATTGACTGTGACAAGCAAGGGCGTTATCTATTACAATTGGGAATTTTCTGGAAGTGGAATTCCAGAATTGCAGGCCAAGAAAGAGTTCCTCAGACAGTACCCTGGTGAGTCCCCACAATCACCGCTGCCTCATCAGAGTCTCAAGCAATGGCACAGGGACAACTCTGTGCCACTGCCACCCCAGGGGCCAGCATGCTGCCCAGCCCTGAATGGTTAGTGGGTGTTTGTTGAGTGAATTAATAAACGACAGAGTTCTAATAGTGGGAGGTGAGGTGCAGGGAGGGAACAAATCTGAAACATGTTAAGGAGATAGAATCTACAGGACTAGGAGGCTGAATTAAGGTGGGGGTAGAGAGGGGGACGTCCAGGGTTCATGCATTTACTCATTCATTCAATCTCTCATTTGATAAATATTTCTTGAATTCCCAATATGAGCCAGGGACAGTGGTGATGAGGACATCTGTGGCCCCTGCCCCCACAGAGCTTAGAGACTCACAGTGAGGCAGGCTTAGGTGCGTGAGCACACACGGGCACACATGCTACCTGGTGGTGATGGGTGACATGAAGGCATGAGTCCACAGGACATGGGGACAGAGAGTACCAAGGAGAGGCTGTCTTCAGAGAAGGTGGTCAGAGGATGCCTTGCTGAGGAGATGACTTTCCAGGTGGGCAGGGTCCAATTGGTGCCAGTTTTGAGAGCTCCAGAGAGGCCCAGCCTCACTTGGGTGGGAGCCTAGGTGGACAGTGGTGCTTTGCAGAGATGAGAACAAAGGAAGAAGAGTCCCTCTGGTGAAGGTCATGAGATCTGGTGGGTCATCAGGGACTCTGGAACAGGAGAGGGCTCTGGGCACAGGGGAAGGCTCAGGATGTTCAGCAGAGGACGGATGAAGTCCTGAGACTGGATATTTTAGGGTGGGGGCAAACAGAAAGAAGAACCCAGTCTCTGGAAGCAATCCCCAGGTCTACTGACTACAGAAAAGGGGGTGCTGCAAAGGAAGGCAAAGAGGAGGGGCTGGAGAGGGGGAGAACTGGGAGAAGGTGAGGTGTGTCTTTGGTAAGAGCTAGCGAGGGAGAGGATGTCAGTGCCCCCTGCTACCTCTAAAGGTGACAGACTACAGAGTGAAGCCTGAAGGGTGGGGTTGGAGAGGACCGGTGTTGTCTTATTGATGGGAGGGGTGGGGGAGTGGAGCTGGCCCTTTTACCCCAGTGTGAGGTCAGCTGTCAGCTCCACCGTAACCCACTCCAGGGGAGAGCCAGTATTCTAGCCCCTCATTGGAAAAGACTGGGTTCTGGCCCCCTTGGACAACATGTACCCAGACCTTGCCAGGGTCCTCACCCATGCTTCCAGAGCAAGGCCCGAGACTCCGCAGATGGCAGTACCCAGTGAGTGGTGAGTGCGTGGCCTGGCTAAGAGCTCAGACTTACCGGTGTCAGATGGTGGCAGGAAGGACAGCCTGCCCCCACAGCAGGGAAACTGAGGCCGGCGGACGGGCAGGGCTCGGGGGCAGCGTCCAGACCCAGAAGGTGTCTGATGAGTAGCCTTCAGGCCTTCCTGTTCCCCTCTCTGAAACTGGCCCTGATCCTTTCCTCCAACCAACTCAACCCAGCCGTGGTCTCTCCAGGACCTGTTTCACATATGGGGGCCTGAAAGGTCTCTAGAGCCCACGGAATTCAAGGAGGGAGCAGGCAGGCGAGGCTCTCCGGTGCACCGGTTTTGGGGTCTGCATGGGAAGGAATGGTTCCTTCCTGCCTTTGCTAATGGTTCTCCGAAAGCCGCCCTATTCCCGCATATGTATCCGGATCCCGAGCAATGAGAACTCCCACCGCCCGCGTGTCGTCCAGGGTTCCCCCCACACCCCGCCCTGTCCCGCCTCGCCCCGCCCCGTCAAGCTGGTGGACGCCGCCAGCCACCGGCCTGCCCCGTTAGCCTAGAGGGCGGAGCGAGCCGTGAGCGCCTCCAGGGGTGCGGGAGCCGCGGGAGCGCAGGGGGTGGGGCCCAGCTGGCCAGGGGAGGAGCGGGGCGTCTGGGCTGCAGGCGGCGGAGCAGAGGGAGGGGCGGGCAGCAGCGGCGGTGACCGCGGCAGCTGCGGCGCGACCTAGCCGGGCAGCGACCAGTGCACGGAGAGCGCGAAGTCCGCGCAGCCCAGCGCAGCCATGTGAGTGTCCCCGCCGTTTCCGGGGACCGCGGGCAGGGCGGGGGTCAGGCGCGGAGGTTCTGGTGCCTACCCCCGCCTGGGGAGTCCCAGATCTGCTGCCCCGGCTGAGGCCCTGTCCCGTATCGCCCCATCCCCGGAACCCAGGCCTCGCGGTGTCGTTCCTCCCCTCCTCTCGGGCGCGGAGGACGCCCACAAAAGCCGCCGCCTCTGGGCCTGCCGCACCCGGCGCTGCCTCCTTCCTTCCCACGGCAAGGCCCAGGCGGCCTGTGCCCCGGGGCTCTGGGGTGGGCCAGGCCTGAGGGTGGGCCCTTGGCGCCAGCCTGGGCCCTGGCACGGACGCTCATCGGGAGCCCCACTGCCCTCGCCGCAGGAGAGACTGAGCTGGGAATGGGGAGAGGGCGACAAGGGGTGCAGGCCCGCCTCCGAGATGAGCTAATCTCTCTGGCCTCACCGGCTGGCCTAAGCCGCTTTGGGCCCCGAGCCGAGGTGGCCGATCCGGCCTTGGGCTGGGCTCTTCGCCCAAATCTGGTGCGGCCCAGGCCGGAGAGGATAGCTCCGGCACCGTAGGGGAACGGACTCTGTACCTGGAAATGAGAGGCTGGTGTGGGAATTCTGCAAGCAGCCAGGCCTGGGCAGCCTGCAGAACCAGTTTGGGGAAGGGGCTGCTCACCAGGGCTAGGGGTCTGGGTAAGCCTGGCTTCAGCACCCTCTGTTCTCCTCTCCCCGTTAGGCCTGAGTCCAGCCTCCAAGACTGACCCATCTCAGCCAGTTCTGGGTTGCTTCTAATATATGTCCAGGCTGGCTGGCCGAGCACCTACTGTGTGCAGTCCAGTGTAACAATACGGTGGGCCATCTGTGGGGCTTGCCCTGGGCCTGCATCGCTCAGTGCCGGCACAGCCTTCTGAGGAGGGTTACCAGACGATCTGGCAAATGCAGAAACTGGCCCAGAGAGGTTAAGTAATATTCTGAAGGTCACACAGCTGGTTTGGAGAGAGGTGGGAATTAGACCCAGATTTGAATTCTTGCCACTGCACCATCCGCTTCCCCGGCATGGAGGGTAGCGGCGGGGATGGGTGGGCGGGGAGAGAGATGAGAATTGGAGAGTGAGGTACAAAACCTCCCTGTCAAAAACAATAAACAAACAAAAACAACCCAACAAAAAAAAACCTCTCTGTCCTGGGTCCTGTGGGGCAGCAGCTGCAGAGGGGTAACTGGAAATGGGTGGGGATGAGGGGAGCACACAGGGCGCTGGGCTGGGTCCTCCCCGGGTGGAAAAGCTGGCGGGGAGGACGCGGCTGAGTCACTGCGGGCCCCTCGCTGCAGCTCGGACTAGCGCCTCTGCCAGGCCCGGCCCGGGGGAGGCCACAAGGCTTCCAGTGCGCCGCCGTCCGGGAATGTGACCAGCTGACCAGGGAGGGGGCCGGCAGGAAGTGAGGCCACCCGGCCGCCTCCGCCCGGTTCCGGGGTGGGGGGTCCCAGGCCGCACCGCGCCCCCTTCCCTCCCTGCTCCCGCAGCTGCGGCATGATGTCAGCAGCCGGGTTTGGGGCAGTTGCCATGGAGACAGGGGCAGGCTCAGGAGGGACCCCATTCTTCCTTGAAGCCGCCCCTTGCCCGGGTTATTTTTAGCGTCTGTTTACCTCAGTCCTGGACGGCCCTGCGGTGGGGCGGGGCTGGACTGGAGACTCCCGGGAAAGCGGCTGGCCTGGCATACCACTGAGCTGGGCCGCACAGGTGGCGGGACCTCCTGACCCACGCAAGTGCACCAGTTTTGGCGTGTAGAGGGTATTAGAGGCCGCGGAATCTGGGGCCACGCAAGCGGGCAGAGTTCCATTCCTAGCTGCCCTGAGCTGGCTATGCTGCAGGCCCCATCACCCTTGAGACCTGGGTTCTTTCCCATGTCCAGAACAGACTTCAGGGCTGCCATAAGTCCAGAAAATCCCCTGGCTCTTATCAGCACCAGTTGAGGTGGCCCCTCTCCCTTAGCTCAAGGGGTTCAGCTCTTTCCCTTCCCCCACCCCCAGCAGGGGAGATCCTGCCTATTCACCCCCTGGAATTGTCACTTAGATTGATATTCTAATGGTCATTTAGACCAACAGTTATACATCCTGGTCCCTGTGGCAGAAGCCCAGAGAAAGAAAATTGATGGGACACTCAGCCTACTCTGAGTCCAGCCCACCTACTCAGTTCCAGAATCCCAGGGAACCCCCACCCAGCCCCATTCTCAGAGGGCAAAAGCCCACCTGCTGATACAATCAGAAAGTAAGGAAAGGAAAAGGAAATTGTCCATGAGGTAGAGGAGTTGGGGTAGATAGAGACTTGAAATCTACCCCTCCAGCAGCTCAGGATCTACCTGTATCTGGGCAACCCAGTTCAGTCAGCCCCCAACTCATAATCAGCTCCTGCCTTCCTTCATTGCTTTGGTGCAGGGCGCAGAGGGTACAGCAGTGAGCAAAGCAGACAGGCCTCAGCCCCCAGAGTTCACAATCTGGTTGGAAGACAGACCCTAAAGGGGAACTGACAACTGAGTTATGTGGCCTCAGGGATCAGAGAGAGGACACTATGAGGCACCTTAAAGGGGGGCCCAATCCAAGGCAGGCTTCTTTGAGGAAGAAGTAGTAGGGTAAGACTTGAAGAAAGAGAGGGAGCTGGCCAGGCTCAGAGTAGTGGGAAGAGGATACAGGATCAATGAGAGCTGCTGCTTAAATGCTGAAGAGCCTACAGGCACGGGGAGAATTCACAGTATCTGGAACAGAACAATCATGGGGGGAACAGAGGGGAGGAGGAAGGTATATGAGGGAAGGGACAGAGCCTGAAGGTCTTGTGGGTCATGTTAGAGAGTCTGGACTTTATCCTTGGGGTAGAGGAATGCCCATGGATGTTTCACAAGAGTTAGAATAGAGGGAAGTTAAAGATTTAGAGTCCTGGGGTTTGAATCCTGGCCCTACCACTTAACAGCTGTGTAATCTTGGGCAGATTAATAATTGTTAATAACATCAGTTAACATTTGTTGTGTGTTTACAGTGAGGTACTGTGTCCACCCCAACTTCTGTACTCCACATACAATTCTCCCTTCCCTGAACACTCCCAGTAGAGGAAGTATCTCATTTCATCCTCCCAACAGCCCTGTGAGATAGTTGTTATTATTATTGTTGTTATCCTCATTTAACAGATGGATACCTGCAGCCCCAAAAGGTTAAGAAATGTCTCGCCCAAAGTCACACAGCCAGTTAGCCTCAGGTTTCTCACCTGTGAAGTGGGGCTAATAGGACACACCCCGTAGGTTTGTTGCCAGAATTAAATGAGATGATGTTTGTTAATTAAGCACAGTGCTTGGCATAGAAATCACTTGATAAAGGACAGTTTTTAGCATTGTCAGGTGACTGGAATTTCAAGAGGGGCAATGCTGTTATTGAATAGATCATTGTGGGTTAGCATGGAGACAGGGAACCCATTAGGAAGCTGCTGTAGGGTTCTAGGTGAGAATTGGTGATGGCTTGGCCTTGAGTTCTAGCTATAGGGGTGGAGGTGAGGGGGCAGATTCCAGAGACGGCAGGAGTGGGTGGCTGAGTAGATGTGGGGGTAACAGAGGCTGAGGGATCCATGATGATTCCTAGTTTCTGTCTTGAACAACTGGATAAATAGATGGTGGGGCTGTCGGGGAGAGGTTAAGACTGGGGAGAGTCAGGTTTGAGGAGGAAAGTGGTGACTTTAGTTTGGGGCCTTCAAACTTAGCACATCCCTAATAACCCACTCCACATTGTCACTCAGCTTCCAGGAGGTATCAAGCAGGCAGCTGGATAAACAGGCCTGGTGCTCAGAAGAACGGTTTGGGCAAAGAAGAGATATGGAAGCTGGCAAAATTTAGATGGCATTAAGCTGTGGGAGATGTACCCAGCCCATGAGTGGGGAGGATGAGGCCCATTCAGGGATGGGGAGAAAGGCAGATCCTCTGGGAAAATAATAATGTGCAGCCAGAGCGATAGGTGGAAAGCCAGAGGCACGTTGTCTCTTGAAATCCAAGACAAGGAAAGGCTCAAGGAAGAGGAAGAGAACTACACAGTGAAAAGCTTTGCTGAGATCAAGCAGGATAAGGACCAAACATTGGACACTGGATTCAGCAATGGGGAAGTCACTGGTGACCTTGTCCAGACCAGTCAGGGGAGTACTGGGTATAGAAGCTGTACCAAGATAGGAAGAAGAGTGGGTGGGTTTGGAGAGGAAATGGAGGTAGACACCTCTTCAAGAAACTTGGCTCTAAAAGAGCCAAATAGGGTGAGGGGTAGGGTAGCTAGAAAGAGGCTGGGAGTCCACAGGGGTCATTTCTTTTTGTAGTTATTTATTTAAAGTTAACTTTATACTGAAATATAATATTCACACAGAAAGGGTATATGTCCTAACTGTACAGCTCACAAGACATTTTCACAAAGGAACACACCCATATAGGATCAGGAAATACAACCCAGATTAGGAAACAGAACATAATCAGTACCCTGTCAGCCCCCTTGCGCTCCCTTCCAGTCACTACTCCCCAGGGGTAGTGTCACTACTATTAATAGTCACTACTATTCTGACTTCTGTCACCATAGATTAAGTTTAACTGTTTTTGAACTTTATATCAAGGAACTCAAACATATATCCTCTCTTGTGGTCTTGCTTTTTTCACTCAACATTATGTCTGTAGGATTCATCCACATTGTTGCATGTGGTTGTATATTGTCCATTCTTTTTGTTGTATAGCATTCCATTATCTACTGATGGGCATTTGGATGGTTTCCAAGGTTGTTTTCATCTTTTATGTGGGAGTGACTTGAGCTTGTTTGAGGCTTGTGGAGAAAGTTTGAAACACTCATCTTCCATGGAAAGGGAGAGAGATGGCTAAGGTCACACATGAGGATTTCCCGCATGGGAAACAAAAGCCTGGCTGAGGTTGAGATTTGCTCTTTTCCAGCCCAGCTGCTGTGCCAAGACCTCTGGCAGCTCCCGCCAGCCTGTGCACAGGTGCAGAGAAGGCAGGGGGTTAGGTTGCCCAGGGTTGGTTTCTGCCAGGTAATAGAGAAGCCCAGGGTGCTGGGGATATTGGTAGCAGGCGAGCAAGCTGGAGTGGTGGCTGCAGATCCAGGCTGGGGAGAAGGGTGTGCAAGGAAGGTAGAGAAGAGAAGGTAGGAGGGAACTGGCAGAGAGAAAGGAAGCAGAGGCGGATTGTGAGCTCTGTGCAGGGCAATGTCTGTGCAATTCCAGCTGTTATCTCCAGAGACTTGCATAGGGTTGTCACTTGGTAAATAGCTGAATAAATGAGCTGAGGTCTCAAGAGGTCACAGGTAGAAGGCAGGTGAGGAGGGGGTGATGGAGATGTGGTTCTGATTTAGGAAAGGGTCATTCCAGAGCCAGGTGATGAAACTGGGGTGTTCCCATGGAGGGTGGCTGCACAGAGCAGAGGCCAGTGTTGAGTGGGCAATCCATGGGAATGCATAGCTGCCAGCATAGGGTGCACAGCATCCAGTCTTCAAGGAAGGAGGGGGAGATAGCATTTCTCAAACTAGGATCCTTGGACATCTTGCATCTGAATCTGTAGCGGGGTGGTGGGCTGGTTGGAAATGCAGACCCCTGGGCCCACCCCAGCCTCTTGGGGAAAAAGTAAGCCCAGTGCAGCAGAATTGAGCATCAAGGAGCAAGAGTGTTTATGGGGTGGGGGAGCACCCAGGCCATCTGAGAGGATGAGATGCTCAATGGACCCTGAGTATGGTGGCCTTTATCCAGGCTAGAGTTGGATAGGGATAGTCAATAAAGAGATACTGGGGGCAAGAAAGGGCCAACACCAAGGGGATTCAGCCCAGGTGAGGTGGGGGCCAGAAGGATGGGGCCTCTGCCCTAGGATGCAGCTTCTGCCAGAGAGAAGGCCCTGATTGGGGAATGGGACCGGATCCTCTACCCTGTGGCCTGGGGGTAGAGAGGGTGTCCAGACTGAGCATCCCCTCTGAGGGTGGAGGGATGGGGGTGGTGCATGGTGCTATGGGACTCTCTGCACCCAGTTGCTTCTCTTCCTTCTCTCGGTAGCAACACATAATATGGGGTTGATCCAGTCCCCCACTTTTAGCTCCTTCTCAGCCTCCAAACCCCCTCATGCTCAGTGCTTCTCTGCCGTCCTTTGGCACAGTCCCTCCACTCAGCACCCCCAGCCCTTCCTTCTACTCTCTCAGCCCCTGCTCTCTAGCCTTCACACACTCAGAACCCCAACTCTCAGCCCTCTGTGTCCAGCTCTCTCTCAGCACCCCTCAACAGCCACACTATGAGCCCCCTGTGCTAACTGCACCCAATTCAGCCCCACCCGGTGTCCTCACTCTGTTTATCCCTCCATATTCACCGCCGCCCTCGACTCCCTTTACCCACACTCCTGACCCAGCCGAGAAGACCCCTGTAAGTCCCCTGCCTGAGGGGAACCTCCAGTCACCCCTCCCAGAGGCTGGGAGGGGGGCCAAGGGCCAGGTGGCCCCGTGGTCCGGCGGGTCCCGCCCCATCCCGGCGGGCTGAGTCAGGCGGCAGGAACTGGGCGGGGGGCGGCGCCAGGAGGAGCTGAAGCAGGAGCCAGAGTCGCTGGGAGCGAGCGCGGAGCCCAGCCCGGCCGGCACCGAGTGGCCCTGGGCCGGCGGGGACACGGGGGGCAAGCACGGAGCTTGGAGGGCTGTCCTGGACTTACCATGAACTCCAAGAAGAGAGGTAGGACCTGGTCCGGGGCTGCGGAGGCTCCGGGGCTGGTCCCAGGGGGCTGCGGGCCGCGTTCTGTGGGCCTGGGGCGCGTGTTTCGCCGGAGCGGTGTGGGGGTCTGCGGAGGATCTCTTCCTGCTAAGGTCACGGGCAAAGGCTGCTGTCTGTGACTCAGTTTCCCGGTTGGAGTCTCAGGAAAGCGGAGGGGGCGGGGCACTTCTCGGCACTGCCCCCCAACCTGGGAATCCCCCGGCTCTGGGCACCGGGAGGGCTCTGGCGTCTGGGCGCCTCGGAGCGGGTGGGGGCTGGAGGGGAGCAGCTTCCGCAGGGCGGCCGGTGTGGGGAGCCCAACCTGCACAGGCCGGGCCTGCCAGGCAGCTCCGCTGGGCTCAAAGCACGCACCCCGCTCCGCCCCGTGACCTCCTACGGCCTCTCGGGGTGTGGGCGTGGGAGCTCCTGGTCCACTTGGGGGGAGGAGGTCAGGGCAGGGCTGGGGAGCCCGCCCCACCCCCGGGTAAACAGGCGCTTCCGCACATTCTTTGCGCGCCCCTCCCCTTTCCTGCCCCTTCCCAGCCCGGGGAGGGTCCCAGTGCGACCCCCCTTCCTGCCCCGCGCGGCAGGCGGAGCCCTCACCTCTGCAGGAAGTGGGGGCGTAGCCGAGGCCACGCTGAGTCCGACACCGAGTCACCCGCGGCCGCCCTGTCATAAGCACCAGGGCAGCTGGGGTTCGGACTCCAGCCTCAGGCCGTGGCCGGCAGGACTGAGATACAGAGTCGGGGCCGCGGGGAGGGGGCTTCAAGGGCCTGATTGGCGCTGGACATCCTCCCTCGCCACCCCCAGGGAGCCCCGCGCGGACTCATTCCATGATGTCCCTGTCGGTGCGGCCGCAGCGCCGCCTGCTCAGCGCCCGGGTCAATAGGAGCCAGTCCTTCGCAGGCGTCCTCGGCAGCCAGGAGCGGGGGCCCAGGTACGCGGCAGAGGGGGGCTTATGGGGTCAAGAGAGTCTGACCGGGTTGGAGTGTGCAAGTGAGGGCTTGGGGAATGACTTCTTGCCCCTTCCTGAGTGCAGTCTCTTCTTCAGGAGCTTCCCAGCCTTCAGTCCCCCGGGGCCCCCACGGAAGCCCCCAGCGCTCTCCCGAGTGTCCAAGATGTTTTCAGTGGCGCACCCGGCCCCCAAGGTCCCACAGCCTGAGCGGCTGGACCTGGTGTACACGGCGCTCAAGCGAGGCCTGACGTAAGCAGTGCCCTCCCAATGCCTTGTCCCATGATCCCTCCCTAAGTCCTCATTCCCTTTCTGCTAGTAGGAGCCTTCCCCAGCCTCACACCCTCTCCTCACTGCTTGTTCCCTGGGCAGGTAGAAGCTGGAGAGGTAAGATAACTCTTGTGGTCACCCCTTTCCCCAGGGCCTATTTGGAAGTGCACCAGCAGGAGCAGGAGAAACTCCAAAGACAGATAAGGGAGTCCAAGAGGAATTCCCGCCTGGTAAGTGAAGGGTTGGCATCCCGTATGCCCAGGATTAATATGCCCTTTGCTCTTGTGGTGTGGGGGACTGGGCAGCACCAGCCCTGGGTGACATCAGAGCTGTTTTCTGGGGTGATTTGGTCCAGGTGTGACTAGAAAAGGGGGTATCAGGGAAGGCTGGGGAGGTTCCTCTCCTCAGCTTTCCCAGGCTGCATGTACTTTGCCTGGGACCCAGTGCCTGTCCATGGGAGCTTCCAGTGGGTTGGGTCAAACCCCACAGACATGGACAGCATAAGATTATGTTGTAGTGGTACTGAGGGAGAGCCATGGTTCTGCCTGGGGGACAGGTCAGGGCTTCCCAGAGGAAGAAACATTTCTGCTGGGTCTTGAAGCATGAACAGGAGTTCCCTGGTAGAGGGAACCATGCATGAAGAGGCACAGAGCTCTCTTCCTAGGGGTTGTAGAAAAGGCAGTGGGCCAGGGGAGGGATCCCATGGAAGAGGTGGGGGGAAGAGTACTAGAGGGGCCTTGGGGACCAAATCTATGACACCAGCAAAGACGAGGCACGTGGGAAGGTAGGTCAGTCCCTGCTTTGACTGGAATGGCTGTGGTCTGTGGTGTGAGAGGGAGGAAGGCTGTGATGAAGAGGAGCTAGGTAGGTCTGGGTGAGCAACTGCCCCTGCTGGAGTACTTCCCCTACCTCCTAATGCCCCCCTCATCTCTCCCCGCAGGGCTTCCTGTATGACTTAGACAAGGTGAGTGTATAGAGAATGGTGTTGGAAGAGGTTGGCTCAGGGGGAGGTAAAGGGCCCTGGGCCTCAGGCTTCTCCTAACGCACCTCTCCCCCAGCAAGTCAAGTCCATTGAACGCTTCCTACGACGGCTGGAGTTCCACGCCAGCAAGGTACTTGTGCAGCATGCGTGTGTGCTTGCAGCGTGGGGTGGGGGATTGGGTATCACAGGGAGATGGGATGATGCTAGGCCCTGGGTGAGCAACCCCAGTAGTGAGTCTCAATCCCCCCTCTGCCACCCCACTCATCTGCCCAGATCGACGAGCTGTATGAGGCATACTGTGTCCAGCGGCGTCTCCGGGATGGCGCCTACAACATGGTCCGGGCCTACAGCACCGGCTCCCCAGGGAGCCGTGAGGCCCGGGACAGCCTGGCCGAGGCTACTCGGGGGCATCGGGAGTACACAGAGGTGAGGGATGTGTGCCTGTGAGGCAGAGGCACAGAGTGTGGCAGAGCTGGTGAGAGGGGACTGGTTCTTGACCTCCTCCTGTCCCTGCCCATCCCTCTCAGAGCATGTGCCTGCTGGAGAGCGAGCTGGAAGCACAGCTGGGCGAGTTCCATCTCCGGATGAAAGGTACCAAGTGGTGAGGCCGACTGGTGGCGGGGAGAGGGAGGTGTGTGCCTGAGACCCCTGGACCCAGCTCATCTACTTCTCCCCCACTCCCAGGGCTGGCCGGCTTCGCCAGGCTATGTGTGGGTGATCAGTATGAGGTAGGAGGATGGGCAGGGAAGGGCTGGGATGGCAGGGTCGCAACACCAAGGGCTGCTTCAACCTGCCTCTTCCCCCTAGATCTGCATGAAATATGGGCGTCAGCGCTGGAAACTACGGGGCCGCATAGAGGGTAGTGGAAAGCAGGTGTGGGACAGTGAGGAAACCGTCTTTCTTCCTCTGCTCACGGAGTTCCTGTCCATCAAGGTGATGTCTCTGCCCAGAACCATAGGACACCAAGATCCTGTGGCTCTATGACCCTGTGAACCCCTTATGATCCTCATGACCCTGAGACCCTTACCCCTGTGACCCCCATCTGGTTCCATGGCCCTCTGTGAATGCGTGACCCCTTGACCTTCATGACCCTGTGATTTCCTTGTGATCGCCTGACTTTGTGAATATATGATCCCTGAACTCTCATGAGGCTGTGACTCCCACGACCTCAATGACTACAAATTTAGACCTCTGTGGTCCCCGTGCTCCCAGGCTGCTTTGAGCCTCCATGGCCCCATTACCCTGAGAACTCCATTCCCTGTAACTTCCTCATGGCCCAATGACCCTGTGACTGTCACATAACCTCTATGCAAATTCAGACCTCTGATCTCCCACAATCTCATGACCCCTACACCCTTGTGACCCCACCATGCATTCTTGGCTACAGGTGACAGAACTGAAGGGCCTGGCCAACCATGTGGTTGTAGGCAGCGTCTCCTGTGAGACCAAGGATCTGTTCGCTGCCCTGCCCCAGGTTGTAGCTGTGGACATTAATGACCTCGGCACCATCAAGCTCAGCCTGGAAGTCACGTGGAGGTTCGTGGGGCTGAGGGGCTTGGAGACGGGGCTGGGGCTTGATGTTAGCACCTTCTAACAGCTTCTTCCCTCTCCAGTCCCTTCGACAAGGATGACCAGCCCTCAGCTGCTTCTACTGTCAACAAGGCCTCCACAGTCACCAAGCGCTTCTCCACCTACAGCCAGAGCCCACCAGACACGCCCTCACTTCGGGAACAGGCCTTCTATGTGAGTCACATCCCAGGCTCAGCCCCCCCTCCAGGGGTTTGCCGGGGGTGGTCCTGAGATGTCCTTTTCTCTCTCCTAGAATATGCTGAGGCGGCAGGAGGAGCTGGAGAATGGGACAGCGTGGTCCCTGTCGTCCGAATCTTCCGATGACTCCTCTAGCCCACAGCTCTCAGGCACTGCGCGCCACTCCTCAGCCCCCAGGCCCCTGGTGCAGCAGCCTGAGCCTCTGCCCATCCAGGTTGCCTTCCGTAGGGCTGAGACCTCCACTTCTGGAACCGTGGATGAGGAGGGGGCCATGGCCCCAGCCCTGGCCAATGGGCATGCCCCCTATAGCCGGACTCTGAGCCATATCAGTGAGGCCAGTGTGGATGCTGCCATGGCTGAGGCTTCAGTGGAGGCTGCAGGCCTAGAAAGTCTAGTCCAGGGACCCAGCCCACCTGCACATCCAGATCCCACACATGGGGAGCACCCTAGTCCTGTCCCTTCTGCCCTGGACCCTGGCCATTCTGCCATAAGCCCCACTCTCAGTACAACAGGCCCCGCCCACACATCTACAGACCCTGCCCCCTCTGCACACCTAGACTCAGTTAACAAGACCATAAATTCTAGCTATCCTGAATTGCCAGACCCCACGCACACCACTACAAGCGCCACCTCTAGTGTTGTAAGCCCTACCCATAGTGCTCCAAGCCTTACTCACACTACCACAGGTTCTACCCACAAGACTGTGGTCTCTACCATCACTATTACAGGCCCTACCCCCAGTACCACAGGGTCAGTCCAGACCACAAGTCCCACCCACAAGCCGATGCTTTCTACCGTCACTCCTGTAGCTCCTGTCCCCAATACTGCAGACCCAGTCCAGACCACCACAAGCCTCAGCCACACTGTCACAAACCTGACACACACTGTCACAAACCTGACACACACTGTCACAAGCCCCACCAACAAACACGTGATCTCTACCCTCTCTACTGCAGGCCCTACCCCCAGTATCACAGACCCAGCCCAGACTACCATAAGCCCCACCCACACTACCACTAGCCCCACCCATACTACTGCAAGCCCTACCCATACCATAACGAGCCCCACCCATACCATAATAAGCCCTGCCAACACTACTGCAAGCTCTACCCACACCACCACAAGCAGTACCCACACTACTGCAACCCCTACTCACACAGCCAGGATTTCAACTCACACCGCTACACCCAATGCTAAGGACCCAGTCCAGATCACCGGGAGTCCTACCCATTCTGTCACAAGTCCCACGCTTATAACTGTAAGCCCTTCCACTTTTCTAGACCTTGCCACGCTCTCCAACCCCTCTGCAAACACAGACCCTCCCCTCCCAGGCATCGACCCCCTGTCCTGTAGCTACCCAGCCTCCACTTCCTGCACTCAGGCAGACCCCATAGCCCTCAGCACCTCCCACCCAAGTCCTACCTGCTCCAGTTGGGAACCCCTCACAAGCCCTTCCCCAAAACTCCCAGAAGCCATCCGTCAGAGCCCAAGTCCCCCTCCCTCACCCCTAGCCCCTGTGCCCCAGCATTCAGACCCTAGAGTGGCCAGGGCTGCCCAGGCCCCAGTTCCAGGGGCAGCTGGAGGTGCTGGGGACAGGAAACTGGAAGAGGCACTGGGGGCCCTAATGGCTGCCCTGGATGACTATCGTGGCCAGTTTCCTGAGCTGCAGGGCCTGGAGCAGGAGGTGACACGGCTGGAGAGTCTGCTTATGGTGAGGAGGGCTGGGCTGGTTTGCGGCAGCGCAGGGAGGGCAGCCAGGCAGGGGCGACAGCTCTGACGCCCTTCACAACCCCAGCAGAGACAAGGCCTGACTCGCAGCCGGGCGTCCAGTCTTAGCATCACTGTGGAGCATGCCCTGGAGAGCTTCAGCTTCCTCAATGAAGATGAAGACAATGACAGTCCTGGGGACAGGTGAGAGGGGCTAGGAGCGGGGGAAGAGGGGAGGTGAGTAGCAGGTGAAGGAGAAAGGCGAGAAAGGGGAACAGGTGAGGTGAGGCCGGGGGAGCACGTAAAGAGAGCAGTAAGATGGGTGGTGGGCTTGAGGGAGGTGGGTGGGAGGGGATGGACTTGCTGGCGGGTACATCTGTGTTCATCCCTCCCATGTACTCCTCGTGTGTCCTTGTTGCTCATGTTTTTAATCCCATCTGTATCCCCAGTGCTTCTGGTCACCTTCCTCCTCATCCCTGCAGTGTCTGCCTCCTCCATCGGTCCCCACCAGCTCCTGAGCCTCCAGCTCCTCCTCTCTTCCTTGGCCTCACCTTGAACCTACCCTATGAACGAGCCTTTACTGTGCCTCC
Organism: Delphinapterus leucas; assembly: GCF_059928025.1. Taxonomy (NCBI): domain Eukaryota; kingdom Metazoa; phylum Chordata; class Mammalia; order Artiodactyla; family Monodontidae; genus Delphinapterus; species Delphinapterus leucas. Next base: position 42,118,384 of record NC_143148.1, read on the forward strand.
CCATGCATCCTGTGCCCCCCAGCATCAACCCCCTCTGTCTGGACCCCAGCTTTCCCAGAGACCCTGGCCCCTTGGGTCTTTGTCCCAGAGTGGCCTTTGCCGATTCCCAGTTGAAGGTCATGCCCAGCCCCTCCTCCCTCCAGTGCTGCCTAGGTTATGGCCCCGTGCCCTGCGCCCCTTGGGCCGCAATCCCTTGCAGTCCACATTGCGTAGACCATCCCGCCTGCAACCCTACTCCCGCCCATCCCAGCCCCGGCGGCCCCAGAGGTCCCAGCAGTCCTAGCTGGAGGTAGCCCTGGGCAGACAGGCTCTGGAGACCCCTGCTACCACCTGCTGGTCCCAGCCCTTTCCTCCTTCTGGAAGTCCTCCGTGAACTTACCCATTGTCTGTTGTTTGTGCATGATGTGTTCTGTTCTCGGATGGGGGGAACTTAATAAAAATACTCTGGTGACCAGATGATGATGTGTGCTCCTGGGGCGGTTGACCCCATTTTTCTCTTAGGCCCCCAAACAGCCCGGAGCCTGGGGCTGAGGACAGCCTCGACTCACCTAGTGCCCGACCCCTCAGCACAGAGTGTCCAGCTCTGGACACTGCCTTGGTCCAGCATCTGTACCACTGCAGCCGCCTCCTGCTGGTGAGGCTAGTGGTATTCCCCCACCCTTCCCTTGTAGCCCCTTCCCCCAGGGAGCCCTACACTTCAATCCTGGCCCTGCACACCTCCTCTAAGTTCCACTCCCCAATGTCCCAGGGCCTGGCTCTTGCTGAATGGAACACCTCCCACACTCTGGCTCCCCCAAGTCTCTCCCGATGCATGCAGGGACTGGTAGTCCCTGGTCTCCACCCTCCCTAAGCTCTGTCTTGAGGTCTGAGCTACTTGGCCACCCCTACTCTCCAGAAACTGGGCACATTTGGGCCCCTGCGCTGCCAAGAGGCATGGGCCCTGGAGCGGCTACTACGGGAGGCCCGAGTGCTCGAAGCAGTATGTGAGCTTAGCAGGCGATGGGAAATCCCTGCCACCTCTGCCCAGGAAGGTAAAAGCTGTGTGGGCTCTGCCTCATGTCTGCCCCAAAGTTCCTCCCTTGCCCTATCCCACCTATGCGCCTGTCTCCCCACCGGCCTGTCCTGTTGCTGACAGTTTCCTGCACCTCCTCACAGTGGTGCAGTTCTCGGCCTCCCGGCCCGGCTTCCTGACCTTCTGGGACCAATGTACAGAGGGACTCAGCCCCTTCATCTGCCCTGTGGAGCGGGTGCTCCTCACCTTCTGCAATCAGTACGGCGCCCGTCTCTCCCTGCGCCAGCCAGGCTTAGCCGAGGCTGGTGAGTGGGCTGCCTACCTGCGCCCTTTGCTCTCCTTTCTCAGATCCCCAGTGATGGGACCTCAGGGAAAGCCAGGTCAGCCCACAGACATGCTGAGATGAGCACTGGGAAGAAACATCGAAGGCTCATGCCTCAGCACAAAAGGGCCCAGATTGGACCCTTTTGTGCTGGGTCCCTGCACCTGCACGTGGGGTGGGAGCACTCTTCCCCCTAAGGGCCCAGGTCCATCCACACCCTGAGACCTGCGGCACTGCCTCCCACAGTGTGTGTCAAGTTCCTGGAGGATGCCCTGGGGCAGAAGCTGCCCCGGAGGCCCCAGTCAGGCCCTGGAGAGCAGCTCACCGTCTACCAGTTCTGGAGTTACTTCGAAGCCTTGGACAGCTCCTCCATGGAAGCCTATGTGACCGAGACTGCCGAGGAGGGTGAGGCAGCAGCCCTGGTCACAAAGTGGCCTGATGCTATGGGTGGGTCTGAAGGTGTGAATTCAGGACATGAAGGTACAAAAGAACCCACCCCGGGAGGCTCTTTGCCCTGCCAGCTTGTTCCAACTGACACCCCCCGCCCGGCTTCCTTTTTTCAGTGTTACTGGTGCGGAATCTGAACTCAGATGACCAGGCTGTGGTGCTGAAAGCCCTGAGGTTGGCACCTGAGGGGCGGCTTCGAAGGGATGGGCTCCGGGCCCTCAGCTCCCTGCTTGTCCATGGCAACAACAAGGTCATGGCTGCTGTCAGCACTCAGCTCCGGAGCCTGTCACTGGGCCCTGCCTTCCGGGAAAGGGTAAGAGTCAGGCAGGGCTCCCTGAGGGCAAAGGCTGGGGTCCCAGGCTCCCAGTGTCTGGCTAAGTCTGCCCTCCCACCCTTAACCAGGCTCTACTCTGCTTCCTGGACCAGCTCGAGGATGAGGATGTGCAGACGAGAGTGGCTGGCTGCTTGGCCCTGGGCTGCATCAAGGTGACCCCTTTCCCTCCCCTCCCAGCTCCCCAAGCCCTGGGTCCTGAGCCTTTCTCACCTGCTGCACTGGGCCCACCTCAATGCTGTCTCCCCCGGTAGGCTCCTGAAGGCATTGAGCCCCTGGTGTACCTGTGCCAAACGGACACAGAAGCCGTGAGGGAAGCAGCTCGGCAGAGCCTGCAGCAATGCGGTGAGACTGGGGAATGGGAGATATGGGTCAAGTTGAGTTCTATGACATTTTGGCTGCTGGGAATAGGGGTGAGATGGGGTCAGGGGTGGGAGGGCCAGGGCGGGGCTAGGGCCTCTCCTGATCCCATCTTTATCCATTACAGGAGAAGAGGGACAGTCTGCCCATCGACGGCTGGAGGAGTCACTGGATGCCCTGCCCCGCATCTTCGGGCCCGGCAGCATGGCCAGCACGGCATTTTAAACACCCCACCCACCGGCCCCCAGTGCCCCTTCCCCCCACTTTCAGGGCTTACCAGGCACTGGCAGGGAGGGTGAGGGCTGGCTCCAGACACTCCTCCCTCACAGATTCCTATCAATGAAAATCTAATATATTCTCCTTTTGTCCTCGGGGTGGGTAGAGTCAGTGCCGCAGTCAAGTGCCTCCCAGCCTCAGCTCAGCACACTTGCCATAGATCGGTGTCCCGGGCCTGGCCGTCCTGCCTCTGCCCTGCCACGTCCCTTGGTTTTGTATTTTATTTACAGAGTTTTACAGAAAATAAAAAAGCAAAATGCCTTTCCTACGTAGCCTGGACTGGTGCACTACTGACCTTCTGCTCCAGCACACTCTGGCTGTGGCCCTGACACTAGTGTGTCCACACTCCAACTGTGACAATGCCATGTGCTTTTGCCCTGGAAATCCAGATGGAAGAGAGCCCAGAGGCTGGAACTGCGCTTGGAAAAGAGGGCAGAGGAAGAGGGTGGTGGAGTGTTGCTGAGGAGGCCCAGCCTGCAGGTGGGTGTACCCTGGGCCTGGAAGCTGTGGGCCTAGACTGGAGCCAAACTGTGGAGTTGGCCTAGAGAAGGCCCAAAGGGTGCCAGTCCTGGGAATGGCTCCCTGGCAGCCAGCTCACTTGGCCAGGAGGCAAAGAGGAAGCAGGCAGGAAAAGGTGTGGTGGTGGCTGGAGCTTCTGGCCACCAGGGAGCAGCAGAACCCTGTCAGGGAATGCCAGGCTTCTGGGTCTACGCCTCAGCCCAGGCAGCTTCCTACAGAAGGGGCTGAGCACAAGGAGCTCCTTGAGCGCTGGGTAGTTGAGAGGAGATTCTTGCCCAGGGCAAGAGCTGGGGCCTGGGAGGCAGGAGATCCGGATGGCTGCCCTGTGACTCTAAACAGAAGGTCACTCCTCTCCCTGAGCCACCTCCTCTCCATAATAACAAACCTGACTAAACCCTGTGACCTCGCCACAGCTGGCAGGCTTGTGCTGCTTCAGGAAAGAGGGCTCTAGGGAGAGGGCTCACGTGAGTTTATTAACCCCAGAAAGTTAAGTGTTCAATGGGAGGAGGCTGAGGGTGGGGGGACTTCAGCATGGCAGGCCTGTTCTAAGGAGGGCCCGAGGGAGGCCCACACTCAAGGCTGGAGAAACAGGTCTGCCACCCTTCCCCTCTCCCTCCAGAGCTTTCAGTGGAGACAGTGCAAGAGCAGGGCCTTCCCCACTCCCTGAGCCCACTCTGGCGTCCCAGTACCTGTGGCTGTAGCACAGCAGCGTGACACCCTGGGGGGAGTCTGTGTCCCTGCACTCAGGTAGAGCCAATGAGATGCCAACAGTCCCCACTGGGGGGTGACCCAGATCCCCAGAGAGCCCTGCCCCCCTGTGTTTTAGAGCTGTGTATGAAGAGGTTTGGCCGGGCCCTTAACCACCTGCTGGGGAAGCCAAGCTGAGCAGAAAAAAAAAAAAACGGTAACAGGAAGGAGCACAGGAAACACCTGTGTGTGGATGCAGGTGGCTCATTCCAGTTGGGTGGGGGCAGGCTGACAGCCCTCAGCGCATAGGCGCAGCGCTGTGCTCCCTCTGTGACTGTGACGGGTGGCATGGGAGGGATAGTGTAACTCAGTTTTGGGGTGGTCGGCTGGAGTGGTAGGGGAGGGGAAGGCAAACAAACGATAGAGACCAAGCCAGTACCCAAAGCTGGCCACAGCCTGGGCCTGCCGCAGGGGCCCCTGCATCAGGGCTGCAGTCCCAGGACCACCCCTAGGAGCCCCTCAGGCCTGAGGCCCCACGAGAGGTCCCCTAGTAGGGCAGGACTGTCCACTGACATCCAAAGCGTGGCCTGTGTGGTGGGCAAAGAGGAAGTGAACACTGGCTGACCATGTCCTGTGAAAGTGCAGGCGGGGGTGACTGGACTAGCACAAGTTCATGGCTTAACCCACAGGAGAAGACAGGGCCTGGGCAAGAAATGTAGGATGGGAAAATATCCCAGCCAGGGGTCAACTGGGACTGTCATTGGAACTTTGAATGGCTCTACATCTCTGCATTCCAATTCTGGGAAGGGATAAGGTACCTAACTCTGTCCTCTACAAGGAGAGTCCTGAATCCCGAGCCTCGTATTCAGCTCTAGGTGAGGGTGGATATGAAGGTCAGAGGGTGCAGGAGCTAGAATTAGGGCACTATGAGGTACAGCCGAAGGACTATCAAGGCCAAGACAAAAAGAGCCTCGGGCCCTTGCCCCACTAACCCTACCCAGCTCAGAGCAGTGTGAACCAACCCCAGAACAGCCACTCAACCCCTCTCCATCAGTGACTTGAAGTCAGGCTGGATGGCCTCCTGTACCCTGGCTCAGGCCCATGTCTGTGAGATGGTGGGGAGCAGGGAGAGCCCTTGTCCTCCCTCCTGTACACCTTGCCCTCCCCTAATACACATAGCCTCACATAGGTCTTCCCACAGGGCAAAGCTGCTCCTAGCACACCTCCTATCTCCTACCCTGCTGTCACACAGGTCTGGGGAGGCACTCACTCCCGCGACTCTGGACAGTTGAGAGCCTGCTGTCTCCAGTGATGGGAGGTTGATGACACCATCGGGAGTCAAATGCACCAGAGCAGGGAAAGCCTGCCCCAGCTGTCCTGTGGAGCCTGTGCCAGCCACTTGAGGGGACAGAAGGAAGTGGGCCTCCAAGTTCTGTGACACACTGAGAAGCACCCCATCAATCAGGTCCATCAAGGCCACAGCCATGCCTTGGCCACCATCGTTGGGGGTCTCCCCGGAAGAAACTAATAAGCATGCACTGCAAAAGGACCAGGCTGAGGTAGTCCAGGATACAATTTATTGTGTTGGTGGTCCCTGGAGGCTCCCCCGACTCCCCTCGTTTCCTTTTGCCCTCCTCCAACCTTACCTTTCCTCCAGTCTCCCACTCTTCTTCCTCATGTAGTCAAAGCTGCAGAGAACCAAAAAAAAAGAAAAAAAAAAAAAAAGGCGTGTTGGTAAATGCAAAGAAGCAGATGGGTTGGCACGTGGGAAGAGAACTGCTTCTTTGTCTCGCCTACAGAGCGGGGGTGATTTCCTTATGTGCTTCTGCCTGGTGTGTGGGTACAATCTGCTGAACCCTAGGCATATGACATGCTCCCCCCAACCCCAAACAGCCCTGGAGTGCCCTATTTAGGCCATCCATCACCCATGGACAGAAGGCTCTTGGCTTGGCTGCCAGACCTGGCTCTTCTGGGCCTACGTAATACAGAAGGGTGAGCTTGGGAAGGACTCCCGGGCCTATACAAACAGCTCAGGAAGAACGTCTATCATTTGGAAAATAAGACTGTCATTGACCTGCGAGAAGGGGCCTCTTGTTTCAGAAGGCTGCAATGGGGTGTGCAATGGGGTCACAGTTTAAGTTTAATGTCAATGGTCACGTCTCACTTATCTCTGAAGACACCCAGGGCATATGGGTCTTCAATAAGTACTGACTTGGAGCAGCTGAATAAGCAGATGAATTGCCATGCTAACACCAACGTTTGTAGCTATTTCCTCTGAAACTCCTTACAACTTTCTCCTCCACCTCCTCCTCAGGCATCCTCTTATAAACATCACTCCACAGGATTCCATTCTAGGCCCTTTTCTCCTCTCTTTTGAAACACACTCCCTGAACCACCTCATCCATTTCTCTGGCTTCCATCTATACGCTGAGGCTGTGTGCCAGTGATTCACACGGCTCTCTCACCTCCCAACCCCCATATCCAACTGGTGACTGGACACCTTTTGAACAGCATTCTCAAAATCAAACTTATCTCAAAACCTGTTTCTCCTCCAGAACTTCTGGAGAAAGTACTCAGGTACTCAAGCCACGCAACTCGGCCTCACCCTTGACTCTTTCCCTGTCCCCTCTTCCCAGCCATCAGAATCTTCTCAATTAAATGCCCTAAATATTTCTAAATTCTGTCTGCTTCTCTTTATCCCCATTGGCACCACTCAGTTTCAGGACATGTTGACCTCTCTCCTAAACACTAAAACTGCCCCCTCACAGGCTCCCTGCCTCTGATCTTGCCCTTCTTCCGTCCATTCTCCATGGTGCAAAGTGATTTCTAAAAACATAAACCCACCACTACAGTTTCTCTTAGGGAAAATTCCAGCCCCCTCAACCTGGCTCACAAAGGCTTTTAAGTGTGTTCCTCTCTCCAGCCTCACGTCTGCCACCTAACTTCTCAGTCTGCACTGGACCTCACCGAACCACCCGCAGGGCTTGCGTGCCCCTCTGTGGTACACTCTTCCCACTCCTCATCTTGCCTTGCTAATGCCTGGTTACCTGATAGGCTTCAACCTAGACATCACAAATTTCTTCAGGAAGCTTCCCTTCCACTGGGCTCCTGTCACAGAAGCATGCATTTCCCCTAGTACAGTACTAGGGGAATCACACCCCATTGCAATTGCTCATTTACTTTGTACCCTCCAATATATACATCCGTAAGTATTTGCTGACTAGGTAACAGGTACCACCCAAGTCTGCGAAAGGTGATTGGTTGCCTTGCTTGTAGAGCTCGGTCCAAGTGTTTTGCTTTGTTTTTAAACAGCTTTATTGAGATTTAGTCCACGTACCATGCAATTCACCCATTTAAAATGTGCAATTCAGTAGTGGCTTTTAGTATATTTACAGAGTTGTACAATCATCACAATCAATTTTAGAGATTTCATCAACCCCAAAAGAAACTTGGCACTCTTTAGGTATCATCCCTGGGAACTCTACATCCCCTTCCCTTTCCCGGCCCCCAGACCCCGAGGCAACCACTAACCTACTGTAACCACAGATCCTATAGATTTGCCTATTCTAGACATTTTTTTTTTTTTGGCCGCACCATGCAGCATGTGGGTCTTAGTTCCCCGACCAGGGATCGAACCCGCACCCCCTGCAGTGGAAGCGTGGACTCTTAACCACTGGACCGCCAGGGAGGTCCCTGGATGTTTCTTATAAATGAAATCAGGTTAGGTCTTCCCAACTTACCCGATTGTAAGAGTCACCTGAGAACTTCCGTGGAGATTCAAATTCAGAGGCCAGGGAATCTGTATTTTAAACACGTGCTCCAGGCAGTTCTCTATTTAATCAGGCTGCATCTGCCTTTACTGTTCCCAGCAAAAGTGGGTCAAGAAATAGCTTTTGATGAATACCGCTAAAACTTAACATGATCTGAAAATATTTTGAACATGAAAGGACAGTGTATGTTTAATGCAGAAAAAGCCTGGATACTCAAAATACTCCCCAGAGTCCCCCATGAAACATAGCTCTTCAGAATGCACTTTTACTGGGACTTCCCTGGTAGCACAATGGTTAAGAATCCGCCTGCCAATGCTCGGGGACATGGTTCAAGCCCTTGTCCAGGAAGACCCCACATGCTGTGGAGCAACTAAGCCCGTGCGCCATAACTACTGAGCCTGTGCTCTAGAGTACGTGAGCCACAACTACTGAAGCCCACGCGCCTAGAGCCCGTGCTCCGCAGCAAGAGAAGCCACCGTGATGAGAAGCTTGCACACCGCAACAGAGAGTAGCCCCTCGCTGCAACTAGAGAAAGCCTGTGCACAGCAACGAAGACCCAATGCAGCCAAAATATAAATTAATTTTTTTTAAATGCACTTTTGGGCTTTCCTGGTGGCGCAGTGGTTGAGAGTCCGCCTGCCGATGCAGGGGACGCGGGTTCATGCCCCAGTCCGGGAAGATCCCACATGCTGCGGAGCGGCTGGGCCTGTGAGCCATGGCCACTGGGCCTGTGCTCCGCAACGGAAGAGGCCACAACAGTGAGAGGCCCACGTACCGCAAAAAAAAAAAAAAATGCACTTTTACCATGGGGATCTCAAATAAGGAGTGGAATGGAAGCCTGAGCAGGGGACAATATAGGGAGGGAGAACTGAGATCAGACCAGTGGAGGCGGCAAGCAAGCTGCATCCACAGGGGCCAGAGGGGGCAGTTAGAAAGGGGCTTGTGGAGTGGCTGAGGAGTTTGGGATTTACCCCCAGAACACTGTGGAGTCATCCATGGGCTTGAAGCAGGGGAATTTTGTGATCACATCTGTGCTTTGGAAAGGTTGCTTTGGCAGTTGTGTGGAGGGAGGAAGCAGGGAGCAGTGAGGAGTCTGCGGCTGTGGTCAGAGTGACAGTGCCTGAGCCAGGTTGGAGGCAGTGGAGATAGAGAGGTTAGAGTGAAGGGATGTTCTGAAGGTAGAATGGACAGGATTTGGAGATTGATGGGATGTGGGAGATGAGAAAATGAAGCTCAGGTTCCTGGCCTGTGTGGTGGATGGGTTGTGGCATCCTTCACTGAAAAGGGGGAGCCCTAGAGAAGCAAATTGGGAGGAGAGTGACAAGGCTCATAAGGGTGGCCTGGGAGCCATCCAGGAGGAAGTGTCCAGAAAGAAGCTAGATACATAGAGCTGGGCAAGAAAAGAAGGGTGTAGGCTAGAGGCAGAACTTTGAGAGTCCTCCTTGCTTTACTGATATCCAGTGACCAATCTGTTCCTCCCACACATGCAGCTCATGCCTTTTACTTGCTTCTCCATCCTTGACTTTTACCTACTAATGCTCATGAGGTTTAGTGTCTCCAGACTAATATAAGACAAAACATAAGGCCCTTGAGGACTAGGGACATCATCTTTCTCCAGTATTACCCTAGCCTTGAGCATAGACCTGGGCATCGAGCAGTTATTCAGGTTACAGATTAATAAGTCATGATTCCAAATACCTCTGCTATCTGCTTTCCAAGTGGCTGGAATTTCCTCCATTAAAGCCCTTCCTGGGACTTCCCAGGCAGTCCAGTGGTTAAGACTCAGCGCTTCCAATGCAGAGGGCGCAGGTTCAATCCCTTGTCAGAGAACTGAGATCCTAGCTGCGTGGTGTGCACCCCCAAAATAAATAAATAATAAACTAAAATAAAATTATGTTTTTTAAAAAAAGCTCTTCCTTTGGGTTAAGGCAATAGTGTCCAACTTGCATTAAAGGGCAGACACCTTTTTACCCTTAAACAAATCACATAAAATTAGGAGAAGGGGGAGAAAATGAGGGAGCAGAGAGGCCCAGAGCCTGCCCGATAGACCTACTTTCCTCTTCCCCCTCCCAAGCAGCCCCTGAGCTAAAGCATCATGTCCAGAGGATCCCTATAAAAATGGAAATGCTACCTAACAGTGAGGAGCCCTGAGCAGCCAGTGAAAGAACAGGAAGAGAGAGGGTGGGGCTGGAAGATCTGAGTACTCATTCTGGTTTTGCCAAGTTACTGGACGACTCTGAGCAAGTCACTTCATTTCTAGAGCTTAGGACAAAACTGTGGCTGGCTCTTCAAAAAGAACTGTGAACATCAGTTGAAAGAGCAGGCATGAAGGTTTTGCAAAGTGAAAAGTGTACAGATTAAATGGAATATTTAAGGGTGATCAATGAATACCTGAAAAATGCAGGTAAGAGCAAAGAGAACAAAAGTGACCTACTTCTCAAATGTGAGATGTAGGCCCAAGCAAAGTCCTTCTTTAGACTTTAGAGAGCAGTAGTTTGAGCTGAGAGGTAAAAAATAAACAGGGTTTTTACAGGGGTCTGAAGAAAGCAGACATCAATATGGAAAAAAATTCCTGTGGTCTGGGTAGGAGATGATGTAGAAGGGCAGGTCTTTAAAATTTAGGAGAAAGCGGTTCGCCTTGGCAGCTGACATTGAAAGCTTTCCAAACATAAGGTTTAGTATCACTACACCCTAGTTCAAAGTATGGGATGACTTGCTGTCCCCCCAACACTCTTCTACCCTTTTATGTCCTTGATTATGGCTCTTCACCTTACACACCTTTGCCTCGTTAATGCCTTCTGATCCTTTAACACCCAGTTGAAATGAGATACTCCTGGGGAATGATTTGCTCCTTTATCTATGAGTTCATTTCTTCTCATTATAACAATTAACGCATTAAATGTTTTTTGGTTTTGTTTTCTAAATTTTGAGTTTAAGGGCAGGAAACACATCTTGGGTCATCTTTGTATCCCCAGTGCCTAGAAAGGGAGCTGAACATAGCTGGTACTCAATAAATCTTTGCTGAATTGGAATATATCTTACACATGTCCTCAACAGACACAGAGAAATGGGAGTGTTCAAGTGTAGCTTTACGTCTTACCCCCAAAGTGGGCAGGAAGTGTCTTGCCCATTGTTACTTAGAAAATCAGCACATCTCTCCTCCATTTGTTGATTCTCTTGCTTAATGAGTTCCAAAAAACACATAAATGATCAAGATTATTGCAAGCTTTACCTGGGGGCAATAGTGGGAGCTAAGGAAGATGTTGGAAATAGCATTGTTCTCCTGAGAATTACAGCACAAAGTACACTTTTCTTGGAAAGAATGGCTTCCAGGCCAAGGAACGCTTAGTCAGTAATTCTATTAATTAATCTAGAAAGACCATGTCCATCAGAAGGTAGATTTGGGAGTGAGGGTAGGTTACTAAGAAGCATAAAAATAAAAGAAATAATAATGATAGTTTACATTTATTGTATGATTAGTGCTGCCTAGAACTATGCCTAAAGTTTTACTTGCATTTTCTCATTCAGTCCTTAGTAAAGTACAATTATCATCCTATCTTATGGAGAAGAAACCTGCAGTTGAGTCGTTACTAATTCACCCAAGATCACACAGCTAATAAGGAGCCAAGACAAGATTCAAATGGCAGACAATCTGACTCCAGCATCACAGAGGATGATATTAAACATTTAAGTTATATAAATTACATCTCAACCTAAGGAACTGCTTACCAAAGCTTTCCAGTAATATGGCTTCCCAGGAGGCTCTCCTATAGGTGAGAATATGCCTTTTGCCAGCATGTGAGCACCCGTCCGCTTCCCAGTTTAGTCACTTGGCTTATCCATCAAGCTCCTGGGCACCTGATGAGTCCCTAAGGAAGGAATCCACTCTTGAGGCTGAGGGCCAGATCCTAGAACGTGGTGACTTCACCAGTGCCATGTGGTAAGCTGACAGCCTTCTGCTGATAATGCCCTGAACTCCTGTGGACTACAAACCTGAGATAGTCCATGGGAAGAACACTTCCTTAAATCACTTGGTGCTTTTAAGTCACAGCAGTTCTCGTTGGTGACGCAGTCTGGGATAGTACTGCAGGGAACAAACCTGTCCTTATTTTTATCATCCCAACTGTTCCACAGGCTCTCATCATATTACTTTTCCTTCTCACCTTGTTTCTATCCAGCATGAAACAGCCTATCCTGTTGGTTTGGCTTTCCGTTCCTTGGTCTTTGGGGCCAATTTCATGAAGTAGGACACATCACCATTTCCTGCAAGAAGAAAACATTTCCTTTTGTTCCTTCCTAGTGATCCTCAGCATTTTCTCAGCCATGTAAGAGCAGCATATGGGAATCTTTGTCTTCAGAGAGCAGGCTCCAAGGCCACTTGGACCCCATTCCTGGTTTCTAACTGATGCCTCAGAGGTCATATAGTTGTAATTATAGTTGATATAATATAAATATAGTAGTTGTCTTAGTCCATTCAGGCTCTGCTGTAACAAAATACCACTGACTGGGCGGCTTATAAACAGCAGATGTTTACTGTCCACAGTTCTGGAGGCTGGAAAATCTGAGGTCAAGGCACCAACATGGTCATATTCTGGTGAAGGCCCTTTTCCTGGTTCATAGCTGTGACTTCTTGCCATGTCCTCACATGGTGGAAGGGGCTAGGAGCTCTATGAAACTTCTTTTATAAGGCACTAGCCCCATTTATGAGGGTTCTGCCCTCAGGACTTAAGCACCTCCCAAAGGCCCCACTTAATAATACCATCACATCTAGCATTAGGATTTCAACATACGCATTTTGGGGAGGACACATATTCAGACCTTAGCAGTTGTAAATATAATTGTAAATACAATTGAGGGGTTTTGCCATCTAAATGCATTGCCTTGGACTTCTTTGGTGGTCCAGTGGGTAAGACTCTGTGTTCCCAATGCACGGGGCCCGGATTTCATCCCTGGTTGGGGAACTAGATCCTGTATGCATGCCACAACTAAGAGTCCGCATGCCGCAACTAAAAAGGATCCTGCCTGCCGCAACTAAGACTGGGCGCAGCCAAACTAAATAAATCAATAAATCAATACATTGCCTTATATTTAAACACATGAATGCTTTAGAGGTGTGGAGAAAAGGGAACCCTCTTGCACTGTTGATGGGAATGTAAGTTGATACAGCCACTATGGAGAACAGTATGGAGTTTCCTTAAAGAACTAAAAATAGAATTACCGTATGACCCAGCAATCCCACTACTGGGCATATACCCTGAGAAAACCATAATTCAAAAAGACACATGCACCCCAATGTTCATTGCAGCACTATTTACAATAGCCAGGTCATGGAAGCAACCTAAATGCCCATCGACAGACGAATGGATAAAGAAGATGTGGTACATAGAAACAATGGAATATTACTCAGCCATAAAAAGGAACGAAATTGGGTCATTTGTAAAGATGTGGTTGGATCTAGAGACTGTCATACAGAGTGAAGTAAGTCAGAAAGAGAAAAATAAATATCATATATTAACGCATATATGTGGAACCTAGAAAATGCTACAGATGAACTGGTTTGCCGAGCAGAAATTGAGACACAGAAGTAGAGAAAAAACATATGGACACCAAGGGGGGAAGCGGGTGTCGGGGGGAGGTTGTGGGGTGATGAATTGGGAGATTGGGATTGACATGTATACACTGATGTGGATAAAATGGATGACTAGTAAGAAAAAAAATAAATAAACATAAAGAAGACATTCTTTTTTTAAAAAATAAATTTATTTATTTATTTTTGGCTGCGTTGGGCATTTGTTGCTGCACGCGGGCTTCCTCTAGTTGCAGCGAGCGGGCGCTATTCTTCATTGTGGTGCGTGGGCTTCCCATTGCGCTGGCTTCTTTTTGTTGCGGAGCACGGGCTCTAGGTGTGCCGGCTTCAGTAGTTGTGGCTCGTGGGCTCTAGAGCGCAGGCTCAGTAGTTGTGGTGCACGGGCTTAGCTGCTCCGCGGCATGTAGGATCTTCCCGGACCAAGGCTTAAACCCATGTCCCTGCATTGGCAGGCAGATTCTTAACTGCTGCGCCACCAGGGAAGTACTAGAAGACACTCTTGAAGCTTAAAGATAAGATGGTTTGAGCAAGGTCTTAGAGAAAGCGAATTAGTCAGATTATTAAAGGTACCAGAAGGAAAAGAAGCTAAGCATTAAAGTGTAAGTCAGCTTTGTTTCCAGTACATAGTTCCTAAGTATACCAGGAGCTGTTTGGAGTGGAGGGCTGAAAAAAATGCAAATATTCCAGAGGTGTCTGGTAATTTTTCTCTAAGTTTGCCTTTTCTTTATGCTTGAGTCCTCAGGTGTACATAAGAGACTACTGGAATAATTTGGTTTCTAGAAAAAGGGATCACATGTAAATTTTCCAGATACTTCACACATTTTGAGAATAGTAAATAATCTCATAAGGCAAGTACCTATTACTAGAAATCAGAAAACTTGGGTGTTGGTGCTGAGAAACCAAATTATCCCTTTTCTTCATGTCTGTACCCAAGCAGCTGAATGTTGCTTAGAGAAAAACCGCACACTGGGCCAACTGGTTTAACTTTAAACTCATGATCACAAACTTCAAATGGGTACCCCATACCACCAAGGCAGTCCCACTAGGAAAACTGCAAGCTTTCTTTCTCTCTCCCCTGCATTTGCACCCATCTTCACCCTTGTTACCCTAATTCCCACAGTGGAAGCATCCTGTTTCTATCCAGGGTCAATCCTCCCAGTTTCCTTATATCCTCCCATGAACTTCACCCTGGTTTATGTCAAGCAAGTGAATTCCCTGGCAGGCCAGTGGTTAAGCGCTTTCACTCCTGTGGGCCTGGGTTCGATCCCTGGTCAGGGAACTAAGATCCTGCAAGCCCTGTGGCGCAGGAAAAAAAAAAAAAAAAAAGTCAAGCAAGGCTTCACTCTCCCGTATCACACTCCCAATGACAAATAAACATGCTCTAGAACCCTTTCATCTTTTAGAACATGCTCTAGAATTCTTTCATCCTCCCTTAACCCCATATCCTTCCACATTTATCCCTGAATTTCTTTGCTCCCTTCGCAGCTAAGCTTCTCTCATGTTGCCTATGTGTGCTGTCTTTATTTCCTCACTTTCCTGTTCACTCTTCAACCCATTCTAGTCAGGTCCACTCCTCTGATTTACCAACATGAATCAAGCCAAAGTCACCAATGATAATCTCGTCTTCCAAGGTGACCAATTCAATATAGCCATGTTTCTGGCCCAAGTTTACCCCTCAGCAGCACTAAACACAGTTGACCATTCCCCTCCTACCTGAATTCTTCTCTGCCCTTGGATTCCAAATTCAACACCGTGGACTTCCTTCTGTCTTCCCGGCTGTTCCTTCTCAGTCTCCTTCTCCATTACCCTATCTCTAAATGCTGGAGTGCCTAGGATTTGGCCTTGGAACTTCTCTTCACTCTTTCCTCCAAGTCAGAGGTCTTATAAACTGACAGCCCCCACGTGCGGCTTAATCAGCTCATGCAGTTTTAAAACATCTGATTTAGTTGCCAACACCTGGAGATTTTACACACAACCCCCCCCCCCAGATTTCCTTTAAAAAGAAAAAAAACAAAATATCTGTCAACATTGGGCTAACATTCTCATAATGGAACAATCAGCTCAATGGAACAGAAGCTGCCCACTTAACGCTGGGTCCGTTTGTTCTTCGTGATCTAAGGTAAGGGCGTTGAGAATACAGTCCTGAGTCAGATTACCATAAGTATCAAAGACTCTCCTCCCTGAGCCACCAGAACATCTTCCAGTCAGTCTTCTGGGAATTTTACCGCTGGTTGGGTAGAGTCCGCAGGTGCATCTCAGGGAGGTGGAGGGGCGACCGCACTGTGAGGGGCTGAAGGACCCCGCCCACAAAGAGCTCAACAGCTCTCGGGCAAAAACAAGAAATGTACGTTTTAAAATACACAATTACGCCGCTCCAAATACAGAAAGTCCTTTTAGCAAAAGACTGCTACGATCGTATAAAAGCATCAAGTCTGGTCTTCTTCTGGCCTCTCCGGGCTGAGATGGCCTGGTCACACCAGAAAGCCCTCGCCCTCTTCTCTCACACCCGGTATTAGGAGGCCCTCTTGTAGGGGGGAGAGATCCCCCAAAACCGCGGGGCAAGGACAGCCCTGCTTGCCGTGGCTCGCAGGCGCTGGATTGTTTCTGAGGAGCCGGGAGTGAGAAGGGACCCGCCCGGCCTTACCCGGTGGCGGGCTGCGGAGCTGCGCTCGGAGGGCGGGTCCGGCCCTGCTAGGGAGGAGACTGGGGCGGGGCCCCCTGCGGGGCCCCGCCCAAGAACCGCCTCAGCCCCACCGCCTAGCCCCACCGCCTAGCCCCGCGCGCGCTTCCTCCAAACACCCTCCCCCCCGACCCCCTCCCTTACGGATTCAGAGCGGGTGACTGCAGCTAAGGAACCAGGTCAACCGGGCCGGGATCCTGGACCGCCCAGAGGCGACTGCCTCCGCCCAGGAAGCCCCACCCAGCGGGAGCCCGGACCTCGGGCTCCCTAAGAACCCACGCGCGACCGGTCTAGGGCGCGTGCGGCGTGACGCGACCCGCAGCGCGTCCCGTGACGCCATCGCGCCCGCTTTTGAAAGTTGGCGCCCGGGGCCGCCTCCCATGCTGCCCTGCGCGAACCCCTCCCCTCACCTTTCCTCCCCCGCCCTCCACTCGTCGCCCGACCGGCCCCCCCACCCGTCTCTTCCCTTATCAGCACCCGCGGCCCCGGCAGCGCCGACGCAGGCGCACTGCACCGCGCCGCCGCCATTTTGTGTCCGAGTCTGTGGAGCGATTAAACCGTGCGCGGAGCTGCTTCTTTGGCGGCAGCGGCGGTGGCGGTAGCCGGTGCGGGTGCGCGGAGCTGGCTGGGGACGCCGGGTGGCCGGAGCGGTGGAGCGGCGGCGGAGCGAGCGCTGCGGGGGGTGTGGCGCGGAGGTAAGGGGGCCCCGGGTGGAGGAGGTTTCGCGGGCCGCCTCTAGGTGTCACGATGGGGCCGCTCCGGTCGGCGCTGGCTGTAGCCCGGCGCCAGCGCCGCCGCCGGGGGGTGTTTGTCTCCCTCTACCGTCCCTGCTGCGGCGCGGCCGCCGCCATTGCCCGTCGCCGCCGCGGCCCGGCCCCCCCCCCCCCACCCCGTCCGCCCGCTCGCTCGCTCGCTAGGCCTCCCTCCTACGGCGCGCTAGGCCTCCGGCGGTGGCACCGACAGAGGCCCGCGCGCTGGCGACTCCATTTTCCTTCCTTTGTCTCTGCCCTCGAGGCCAGCTCTTGGCCCGACCGATCACCCGGCCGCGGCCCGCCCTCTGCCCTCCGCCCCTCCCGTCATGGGTGGCCTCAGCCGAGAGGCGATCTCCGCTCCCCGGCTTCCGCGCCCGCCTCGCTCAAGTGTCGACACCCAGCCACCGCGCGCGCAGCCAGGTCTCCATGCAGTATGGGTGTCGGGCCCTTGCCGACGCCTCTCGGGCTGCCCATCCTCCAGCCTGCCCAGTCCCGGAACCTACCCTGCGGCCTTGCGAGCGTCCCCCGCCGCCCGGCTGCTCCGCGGTCGCTCCCAGTCCGCGCATCGCCGCCGCTGGTGTCCGTCTCCACCGAGTGGCGCAGGCGGCGCTGCTGCGGCTGCGAGTAGAGGGACCCCAGAGCTGCCGAGAGCTCCCTCTGCAAGGCTGGCTGAGCTGCTCGCGCCTCGACGCCGCCTGAGCGGGCGGGGGGATGCGCGCTCGCCGCCCCCGCCGAGCCCCACTGCGCCCCCAAACTAGCGCCCGGGCTCCTCGCCCGACCCGACCGGTGCGGCCCCCCCCCACGGTGGGCGGAAAGGACACGAGTTCCACAAGTTTTTCTCGAGCCAGGGTCGGATTCCCCTCGCAGTGATAGGAGCCTGACTTTGTGCGCTAAGAGATCTCAAAGGGATCAAAACTTAATTTCATTATGATCTCAAGTGACGTGACAGATTCCTGAATTCGGGATTATGGGCTGGCTAAATTGGTTCAGGCACTCTTGAGTTTCCGTCTCGCTTTAAAACGTCCTGACGCTAACTTACTACAGTATTTAGTACCTGATGCTTTTAGGGCTAGGCGAAGGCAGTTTTGCCCCGGGATTGTGCAACCCGATCTAAAGCGCCAGTAGGGCAGAATGAATTTATTCTTGACTCCACTGGTAATTTGCCCATATGCTGAAATATGAGGGATGATGTTGTAATTAAATCCTGGGTCACTAGTTGCAGTTGGTTTATAAATATCTACGCGTAATGTAACTACTTTTTAGTAGCTGACTTCCTGCAGCCCTGAGTTCAGCAATAAGTAAACATTCGCATATGTTGCGTCTTCCTGCTTTCTTTGAGTTTACATCAAATAGGAAAGTTAAAATTCCAGGTCCCCTTTAGGTGGCAAAAGAAGTTAAACAGGGAATGTATGTTAAATTTATTCTGTCCTTAAGTTCTCTTGCATCATTAAAAAGCTTCCTGTCGAATTGCCAGTTTTTTCTTTTTCCTCAAATATTCTAGTACCTTAATACAATATCGTGCAGCACTTGATGTATCAACTGGGGTTGCTTTGGAGAGAGGAAAGTCTTGATTAAATAGCGGGGAGGGGGAGTGGGGAGACTATGTTAAGTTTATGAGGATATTAAAACAGCCTGGTGCTAAGCAAAATTGACCGGTCTACTGTGTGTAATCTCAATCTGTAGGATTCTGCAGCAAATGCCTCCATAGGGGAGTGTTTTCAACATTACTTTTTTGAACCCTACAAAAATGTTCCTTCTCCCTCTCCTCCATAATAAAGTTGCCCTAAGTAACTAAATGCAGTAGTGTTGATGGAGCATCAGGCTTGAGAATAGAACCACGCTTAATTGTCTAAAACATTGGTCCGTTTGTGTAATTTTTGGCATTCTTGTAATTTTCAGTTTTACTTTCCTTTTGAAATTATGGATGGCAGGTGGCATGTTTTACTTATTAAAATAAGGTCCACACGGGTTAAAATCCAGCGGGTCTGTAGTTGAGTCAGGAGGAAAGCTTGTTTTCCCAGTAGCACTGTGCTCTATAGACCATGTTTTGCTTCTTGATTTCAGTTGTGCCATGTACAGCCATCAGCTTCTTGGTCTTACACATCGTTTATGTCTTTTTTTTTTTAATACTCTATTTATTTATGTATGTATGTGTATGTGTATGGCTGTGTTGGGTCTTCCTTGCTGTGCGTGGGCTTTCTCTAGTTGTCGCGACGGGGGGGCTACTCTTCGTTGCCGTGCGCAGGCTTCTCATTGTGGTGGCTTCTCTTGTTGTGTGGGCTCGGTAGTTGTGACACATGGGCTTAGTTGCTTCACGGCATGCGGGATCTTTCTGGACCAGAGCTCGAGCCCGTGTCCCCTGCATTGGCAGGTGGACTCCTAACCACCGCGCCACCAGGGAAGTCCCCTTTATGTCGTTTTAATGGTATAGATCTTGTCTACAGAGTTGCTGTCCTTTAAGATTTCCTGTATGCCAGGATTCATACTTTGTTTGTTTTGCTGCACCGTGCACCATGCGGGATCTTAGTTTCCTGACCAGAGATAGAACCCGGAGATCTAACCGGTGCCCCCTGCATTGGGAGTGCAGAGTCTTTTTTTTTTTTTTTTTAAGAGTCTTAACCACCGGACCACCAGGGAAGTCCCCTTTGTTTTTATTGGAAAACTAAGTTTACAGAGAGAATAAATTGAGGACATAAGTTTACCCAAAGAAACTTAAATCACTAGTATGAGGAAGATTACAACAGGAATGATTACCTACCTAGGAAAATACTGCTTATTTAAGAGTAGCTGGTAAACATAGGAAAATACTGCTTATTTAAGAGTAGCTGTAGGGCTTCCCTGGTGGCGCAGTGGTTGAGAGTCCGCCTGACGATGCAGAGGACGCGGGTTCGTGCCCCGGTCCGGGAAGATCCCACATTGCCACGGAGCGCCTGGGCCCGTGAGCCATGGCCGCTGAGCCTGCGCGTCCGGAGCCTGTGCTCCGCAATGGGAGAGGCCACAACAGCGAGAGTCCCGTGTACCGCAAAAAAAAAAAAAAAAAAAAGTAGCTGTAAAAGTTATCTTTAGGGATCCATTCAACCAGCTTAAAATTTAGGAGCTGTAAAAGTTATCCTTAATATGCATTCAAATTTTAAGAGCTTTAGGATTTTGCTTTAAAGGACATAGAAAAAATGAGGGCACCCACCAAGGACTTCTCTGAGTGGCTTGGGGAGTTCCTTGGGAGTGGCAGAAGCCACCTGTGGCTGACTAGGGCCCTGAGGCAGAGCCTTGCAGAGTGGTGCCTGCTGGCAGAATGTTCCTCCAGAGGCTGTTTTTTTGCTTCAGGGATGCTACTGGCATCAAATTCACTCTACATTAACTACTTTATAGGCTGTATTTCATTTTTTTAAACCAGAAACCTAGTTGACCATCTGTCTAACTTGTTTACCTATCTTGGTTTCAGACGACTAGAAGCTTTTTTGCCAAAAATTAGGTCCCTCTTCAAACAAGTAGGATTTGTCATAATTTAATGCTTTGAGAAAGAGTATACAGGTTTAGAAAGAACAATAATGGCAAGTAATGTATAACTTTGAAGACCGTGGTTCACAATTAAATGTGTAGATTTGGCATACCATATATTTTTTTTAAAACATCCCCAAACTTTCTCTAGTTGTTGTCTTCATATCTTCCCTGGAAGTACCTTTGTGCATTTTCTCAGTGTTTAGTATTTGAATGCAAAGATGTGGCATTGCATATAGACTGCTAACATATACTCCAAGAATAGTGATTTTTCCACACTTGATCTTATTTTAGTCACCCATCAGTTTTCAGGGGCATAAAATTTCATTCCTTTTGACGCACATTAGTGACAATATATGGACTCCAATACAAAAGTGTTTCGTGGACTAAATGCACTAATTCTCTTCTTATGTTGTTATAAATTGCCTTTTCAACAGAGGAGACTTTTCTTTACCTTCATCTGGTAAAGTATTATATCAGTTTAGTTTTGTGGGCTTTAGTTATGAGATGGGTTCCCTCTTAATTACCTCATATGCCAAATTCTTTGGAAATGCTTAAATTTAGCTCTTTCATTTCATTTGGGAGTTTCTCCCCCCCACCCCCTGCCACGGATAAGTACCACTCTGCCATTGCCTGAAGCCTGACAGTCCATTTATTTGTATTTTAGGGAGAGAATTGTCAAGTAACAATATGACCTAAAAGTATTTTGTTATCTGTCTAAAAAAAGATATTTCGTTGCTGTGCTTCTAGGATTTTCAAAGGTCAGTAGTGAAAGCTCCCCCCATAGTTATCTTATTACATGAAAAATACAGTCTTTACTTGTGGTTTAAACTAACTTAATCAGTAAAACCACTACTTGCTGAAGATAAGGAAATAAACTGTTAAAGGAGTATAACTGCATCTGTAAGAATTAATTTTTTGGTAGTTTAACTGTATTTACATTATTTGGTTGCAAGGTCACAATGGGGTGCTATTTTGATAATCAGAAACTTCAGTTCTTTATATATTTAGCAAATGTTTAAAAAAATAAGTAAAGGGGGCTTCCCTGGTGGTGCAGTGGTTGAGTGTCTGCCTACCGATGCAGGGGACACGGGTTCGTGCCCCGGTCCGGGAAGATCCCACATGCCGCAGAGCGGCTGGGCCTGTGAGCCATGGCCACTGAGCCTGCGCGTCCGGAGCCTGTGCACAGCAACGGGAGAGGCCACAACAGTGAGAGGCCCGCGTACTGTAAAAAATTAAAATTTAAAAAAAAATAAGTGAAGGTTTTATTATTGACTTGATAGACATTTACAGCATGTCAATTAGTAATGTGACATTTTAGCAAGTATATTGTTTCCCAATTTTATTAGTCTTCCTCTTGCCCTCATTTTGCTTTTCATACTGTATCTGCATTTGTGTGTGTTTGGTGTTCATAAAATGATTTGTGCTTCTATTTTAGAATGATCACAGACCTGGGGCCAAAGAACAAGATGCAGTAGTGGACAGATTGCTGACCAGAGGCTTAAGAGCTGAGTTCTGTCTTCCCTGCTCAAACTGACTTTGCAGCCACGGAGAGGTAAATGCTGTTTCCATTTCTTGGTCTTAAAAATAGGAGTAATAAGACCTTCCTGGGGTTGGAGGATTTGCTGGATCATTCTTGGGTATAGGACATACAGGACAGTGGGTGATTGAGGGCATACAAGCTTTATATTCAGGCAGTACTCCATTTGAAACTCTGCGTGCACTATTGTATACTAGCTGGGTGACGCTGGGCAAATTACTTAACGTTTCTACTCCTACAGTCCTTATTTGTGAGAATAATACCAGTTAAAGAGACTATTCTCGGAGTTGATGAGAATGTGTATAAAGCATCAAGTACCATTCTGAGTATGTACATAGAAAGACACAAGGATATGGTGGCTGCTTTTCTGTAGAAGCCCAAAATACACTCCAAATATACATTTCATTCAACCCAAATATACATTCCAAAATGTATATTTTGACTCTTGGCAAATGACCTCAAGTCCAGGGCTTGTGGCAATTTGTAATTTTGATGAGGAACAGATGGAATCCTATTATTGGGGAAGCTGGTATCCTAGATGAAAATTGTCTCACTTAATTTGAGTTAACCTAGCTGATAACCCATGTTTGCTTCATAGTGTTACAGTCATTATAAATAATTTTTTAAAAAACATTTGCAAGGGTCACTTAAAATTTACTTTAGCCTACAATTTCTGCTATGAAATATAATGAACAGTATAGGGAACTCGAAACAGGCCTCTCATAAATGTCAGAGTCTACTGGGCTTTGGGATTTCATTAACAATAAAGTAGGGTTCTAGGTGTGAAAATCATCTCTTCTCAGGCTACCAGGAAGAACATCTTTCTTATCCCCTAAAAAATGTGAAAATAGTTTAATTGCACTTGTGTAATGGCGAAAAGGAGTGGAAAAGTGAGGGTTACAAATGCTGAGATTAGATAAGCTTATATGAATGAATCATCTAAATGACTATTAAGATTTTTCTTACAAGCTGTGCCTGGAAAATAGAGAGGAGGAAGGGAACAGGAGTGAAAGCTCTTCTCTTCTTCAGCTCTGTTTTCCAAGTGGGCAGCTTGGTACCTCGATAGATATGAAGGACAAGATGTATGTGCTAGTATTCTGTCGCTCCAGAAATAACTTGTGCCCTGCAGGTTCTTTTAATGTTGACACACAGTGCATACTAATGAGCTGCTGAAAAGAGAAACAATACTGATTTGAAAAGTTATTGAGAAAACTAGCCTTAAGAGTTTTGGGAATGGGGTTGTAAGAACATTTTGGTCACTTTTAAGTGTTATGACTAGTTTAATTGTTTAGATCCCTGGTTCTCAAACTGGGATATGAATACCCTTAGGGTACAAAGTGGTATGATTCCGGGGTACTTGAAGCCACAAGATAAACATGACCCATCTTCTTGGAGCTTCAATTGTGCTCACTGAGGGGGCGGTGAGTTAAGTAATTTAACTGGTAAGTAATTACAAATTTTCTTACATTAAAGCAGATGTATATTTTAGGAGAAGAATGTGAACTCTATGACTGTCTAAGATAACACAGGTCTTCAACAAAATAGGGCACGAGTGCTTGGGAGTGGGAAGCCCTATTTGTATAGGTACTACGGTGCAAACATTTGAGAAGCAGTACTTTCGAGCTATGTAACAGCTCTACCATCCAGCTCCTTACTTTGTCCCCTGTAGTATCTACTGTGGACTGTAGAAGTTAAATTGTATTAAATGGAGCTTGTTTGCTTGTATGCATGTTACTACACATGCCCAACATGAACAAGAGCTCTTTGCAGATTGGTAGACAGTTCTAGATGGCTGGACCAAGTCATCAAGACCATTCCAATGACATAAGAATTATAATTTAAAAGAAAAGCAGCAGTAATGAGCAAAATCAGGTCTAAAACTGTAAATTCTACAAAACAGAATTTTGAAAACAAATGTCACATTAACTCAAGCATAATTAACAATTTATACTGGTTTTTGTACCCTCCCCCCCCCCGCCCCCATTAAGGTTAGTCAGAGTCATAATAAAATGGCTAAATCCTAAGCTGTGGACCTTATGACTCCTAAAATAATTATTTGAAAGCATCTATTCTTAACTGTTTTGTGTGTTTTACAATTTCTAAGTATTGTTACTAGAGTATTGCTCTTAATGTAAATGGCACTTAAGAATTACATTTTCTGTATTGATAATGCCTGCTCTTTGAATACAGGTTTTATATTTGAACCTAACTGGTTCTAGATATACTGAAGTGTGACTTTCTGTGAAATGATGTAAATTGGATCAACTCAGATGTGCTCTAAATACCTGCAATATTTATTTATTGAGCACTTGTAATGTGCTCATTCCATCCTTTGAACACTTGCCTTTCTACTTTGTGCCAGGGAGTGCATTAGGTGACTGGGGATTTCAAGATGAGTAAGAAAAGGTTCTTTTTCCTGAGGGTCTTAAGTAGAGTATGGGGTAAGAGATCTATAAATAAGTGTTGTCAGTGCTCTGATAAAACTATGTTCAGGGTGCAGGGAGGATGGTCAGTTACAGAAGTTAGTGAAAGGTGTTGGGAAAGGCTTTCTGGAGGAGAGACCCTGATCTAGGTGTATCAGGAAATACAAAGGAAGCATAAAATTAGATTTTAATCTTACTAGGGCACCAGAGCTTAGCCAGTGTGCAGCTTAATAGCTGTGGCAAGTTCATTAAGGGTTACTTCCTTGTCCCTTCCTTCCCATTTGTAAAATGATATATCTACTGTATTGGAGGCTTATGACAGTTAAATGTAGTATCGTTAGGGGGAAATATATACAGTTGGCCCTTGAACAATGTGGGCTTGAACTGCTTGGTCCACTTATACACAGATTTTTTTTCCCCCATAGTAAATACTACGGTACTAGTAAATACTAAGGTGCTACAACCCACAGTTGGCTGAATCCACTAATGAGGGTGTGGTGTATATGGAGGGCTGACTATAAATTAAACTTGGATTTTAAACTACATGGAAGTTCAGCTCTCCCCTAAACCCCATGTTCTTTGAGAGTCAGCTGTGTGTTTGTAACTAACTATAATGTGCTACATAGGGGTAAAGCGATGATCTTTACACTTTAGCAGTAGTTGGTCATTGTATATATTTTGCATTGAATCGAATAGTGATGACCACCAGAGAGTACAAAAGTTAAGTGAACTTAAGTGGGACTTATCCGGAAGTTAATCAGAAAATATATTGAGCAGTAGACAAACGGATAAGTAAACAGGATCAAATCCCATGTTGGAAGTGATGTTCGACAACCACTAAAAAAAAGCTGATTGGGAAGACTATTAACCAGCAAAATGCTTATGAGAAGTTTTTGTTTTTGTTTTTTAATATAGTACATGGTGGGGGGAGGGGTAGGCAGGGAATTGGATGAAGGCAGTCAAAAGATACAAACTTCCATTTATAAGATACATAAGCACTTATGTATAAGATACATAAGCACTTAGAGTGCTTATATGTGCAAGGTGATAAGTATAATTAACAACTGCTGTATGTTATATATGAAAGTTAAGAGTAAATCCTAAGAGTCTCATCATGGAGAAAAATATTTTTTTCTATTTCTTTAATTTTATATTTGTATGAAATGATGGATGTTCACTAAACTTACTGTGGTAAATATTTCATGATGTATGTAAGTCAAATCGTATGCTGTACACCTTGAACTTATTACAATGCTATACATCAATTATATCTAAGTAAAACTTGAAGAAAAAAATTAAAATATGGTACAAAAAATTGTTATGGAAGAAAAGTAAAGAAAAACTCAAACAGTAATAACCTGGCATATAGCAAGAGCTTGTTTGAATGAATGAATGCCAAGGAAAAAAAGACTAAATGGATAGGCATCAAAACACTAGTCAGAACAAAATAAACTAGTAGTGTGAGGGTGGTTAGGTTTGGGGTGACTTTTCTTGGTTTTCTGTAGTTTTATAACATAGTTATTTTATAATGCAAATAGGTTTTTTTTCTCAGAATTATCAAAATTTAGGAGTAACAATATTCAACAATAGAGGACTAATTAAATTATAATACACCTATTTACAGATAGTCCTCTGTATCTGCAGATTCAACCAACTGCGATAAAGAGGGACCATTATACTGTGCCATTTTATATATAAGGGACTTGAGCATCCACAGATTTGGGTATCTGGCCAGGGCTGGGAGGTGTCCTGGAGCCAATTCCCTGTGGATACCCAGGGACAACTGTAATAGAATGTCATGCAACCATTTTATTACATCTAGAAATATATTGAAATGGAGAGGGATTTGAGACATGCTACATAAAGAAAGCAGATTATCAAATAGTATGCACAATGTGATTTCGTGTGAGAGTAAATACGTGTATATGTGGGGAGGGGACTGGATATAAACTATGTTTATGTAAAATGTATAAGTTCATATTCTTGCTTATCAGAGTTTTCTCCTATTATCTGTATTGTATAATTTTTAAAGGGAAAAAGGAATACAATGCAATAGGAAGTAGTACTGAAGCTTTCCAATAAGTATAAAGAAATAATAAAAGTATTTTTGCCTAGTAAAGCTAGGCTCGAGAGCCTTGCAGGAACAGTTGCAAAAGTGCAGGCAGGTGGAGGGCACTGGCAGCCGTGTATCTGCCCAAGTGTTAGAGGGAATTGAGGTTGCAGTGACAATTCTTAAAACTTTCCTTACTTAAATTTGGTCTTAAACTTTTTTTGTATCATTCGAGTAATGTTTAGTTTCATTCTTTGGTAGAGTCTAACAATTGTAGAATTATACTAGAACCTAATGAACCTTTTACTCTTTTCCCTAGAGGTAAACACTATTAATAGTTTGGTGTGTTTCCTTTCGGTTTTTTCCTCCACTTTTGTAAATGGGCATGTACGTATGGTACAGGTTTTAAAACAACATGTAGGGCTTCCCTGGTGGCGTAGTGGTTGAGAGTCCGCCTGCCGATGCAGGGGACACGGGTTCGTGCCCCGGTCCGGGAAGATCCCACATGCCGCGGAGCGGCTAGGCCCATGAGCCATGGCCACTGAGTCTGTGCGTCTGGAGCCTGTGCTCCACAACGGGAGAGGCCACAACAGTGAGAGGCCCGCGTACCGCAAAAACAACAACAACAACAACAACAACAACAACATGTAATTGTGCAAGTGTTCTGTGACTACCACATTCAATACAAGGACATGAGAGGAAATATTTCAGACAGTACAAAATGATAATAGTGAAAAGTAATAACTTCCCCCTGCCTCTCATCCCTCAGTTTTCTTCCCCAGAGGTAATAAATATTACCAATTTTTCATATATCCTTCCAGAGAAAATTCTACATATATATAAACATGTGTTTATGTATCTTTTTTTAAAAAAACACAAATGGTAGCATACTATACACATTGTTCTGGACATTTGAGTTGTTTTCGATCTTTTGCTGTTAGAGAAAGATGCTATAATAATTATCCTTCTTGCGTACAGCTCTTTGGGCACATGTACTAGTGTATCTGTACGATAAATTCATAGACGTTGAACTGCTTATATATTCCTAGAAGAGGGGTGGCATGTACAAAGGCCCAGAGGCAAGAGAAAAGAAACCTAGGACGTTCTGGATACTGAAAGCAGTGACTAGAGCAGAGTGGATGAGGCTGGATGCAGATCTGCTGATAGGGCCTTGAAGGACCCTGTAGGCCCAGTGAAAGGGTTTAGACTTCAGCCTAAGAGTTTTATAGCATGGGAGGTTTCAGAAGGGAAGTCTCCTTGCTGATAATGAATTTATATTTTAGAAATCTGTGGCCACTGTGTAAAAAATGGGTGGTAATGGAGCAAGAGGGAAAGCAGGGAAACTAGTCAGGAGGCCATCGCACTTGGCCAGGCAAGATATAATGTCGGCCTGACTTAAGGTAGGGGATCTCAACAGAATTGCTGTTTGTCTAGTTTTGTTGTATTTTTTGTTTTGTTTTGTTAAACTAAGCTGGAATCCTATCCTGTGTCCTCTTTTGTAACCTTTTTTCATGTTATATGTTACGAACATTTTCCTTGTTAGATACCCTATGTTACCTCAAATTACTGGGAACATACTTCCTTATTGCTAAATGTTAAGCTTTCTAAACTATTCCTTGTTGTTGGCCTTAGCTGTTTGCCTCTAATACTTCATGTCTCCTTATTCCCCATGGTTTGAATTATTTCTAAAATAAGAGTAAATTGACTTTGAATGAAAGCCAAGTTAATTGTAACTTTGAGTGCATAGACTTTAATCTATTCAGAATCCTATCAAGTATATAGCTATAGCTCTAAGCATTTTTCACACTGAAATTAAATCCTGTGTTTCTTATTTTGAAAGAGGTAGGTGATACACTAGCTTCCCCAACAAGGAAGGAGGAAATAGAGTCCTAAAGTGTCCTAGATGGGTGAGGGCTTTTGAAGAAAAGAGCAGACAGATATCTTGATGCTTTGTGTGCAGTGGGGAGGGCGGGGGGGGGAATTATACCCTGACTTAAAGCAGCCTTTCTAGTTTAAAACATACCCTAATGGAGTGGGGGGAGAGCCAGTCTGGTAGACTATCTTTTTTTTTTTTTGGCTGCTTTGGGTCTTAGTTGCAGCACGCAGGATCTTTATTGCGGCACTTGGGCTTCTCTCCAGTTGCAGAGCGTGGGCTCAGTAGCGTGGCACATGGGCTTAGTTGCCCCACAGCATGTGGCATCTTAGTTCCCCAACCAGGGATCGAACCCATGTCACCTGCATTGGAAGGCAGATGCTTTTTTTTTTTTTTTTTAATTTATTTTATTTATTTTATTTATTTTTGGCTGTGTTGGGTCTTCGTTGCTGCGCGTGGGCTTTCTCTAGTTGAGGTGAGCAGGGGCTACACTTCGTTGCGGAGCACGGGCTCTAGGCGTGCGGGCTTCAGTAGTTGTGGCTTGCAGGCTCAGTCGTTGTGGCTTGCAGGCTCTAGAGCGCAGGCTCAGTAGTTGTGGCGCACGGGCTTCGTTGCTCTGCGGCATGTGGGACCTTCCCGGACCAGAGCTCAAACCCATGTCCCCTGCATTGGCAGGTGGATTCTTAACCACTGCACCACTAGGGAAGCCCCCAGCCTACTACTTTTTAGATAAACTCTGGTATTACAAAACTCTGGTATAGCATAGCATAGTCACTGTCACAAATTGTTAAGTGTGTGCAAGATACTATACATTCACAGAAGTATGGTACAGAACTATAATAATAGAGGACACCCTAATTGTTTTTAGTATTTCTTGTGTTTCTGTTTTATTTGTATCTTACAGCTTTCTACTTCTGTTTAAAATCTTTTTGTTGTAGGTATATGTTGAGACTATAAAATAGTAGTGACTTGGTTTCCTGTTGGGAATAAATTTTATTATGTAATACATTTTTTACTTTCCAGCTCCTTGGCGGACAAGGCCTTTGACCCTTCTTTTGTCTTGTCTTTTGAGTATTTGATTAAGCTTTTGTCTGTATTTCTTTTTTTTTTTTAACATCTTTATTGGAGTATAATTGCTTTACAATGGTGTGTTAGTTTCTGCTTTATAACAAAGTCAATCAGTTATATATATACATATGTTCCCATATCTCTTCCCTCTTGTGTCTCCCTCCCTCCCACCCTCCCTATCCCACCCCTCTAGGTGGTCACAAAGCACAGAGCTGATCTCCCTGTGCTATGCGGCTGCTTCCCGCTAGCTAGCTATTTTACGTTTTATATTTCTTTTTTTCCTCTATTTGTTTCCATCTTTCTCAGGAGTAACCAAGTTGACAGATTACTTGTTTTTATAACCTAATATTAGTTCAAAGTAGCATTTTGTTTCTTTTATTGTTTAAACTTCTCTGTGTTCCTATGCGTGTATAGCCTTTTTCTGTTTTTCAGATTTCTTTGTTCTGTTGAACAACACTTTAACTATTATTCATATTTTATGCTATACTGTTTACTCACTAAGGATGTCTCTGTATTTTTTTCATATTAACTGTTTTTTGATCTTTGTTCAAAGGCAGTATATTGCCACTTATTATTGCTATTACTATGCCTTTAGTACAGACATTGTTTAAGCTGTTGACTCTGATTTAACCTTGACCTTATAGGAGATCCCATTTACCAAATAAAATGGTCTTGTTTCTACAAAGTAGCCTTCAGGAGTGAGTACTGGGTTATAGAGACCCTGGAGCAGTGGCCACGTGGTCACTGACACACACTGCAAAACCATGAATTCACTCCGTTATGCGTGTCCATTTCTCTTTTTCTTTCCCCCTTTTTCCTTTTGTCGTATGTTGAGCTTGTCCATACCATCTAGAGAGATCTTTTGATATTGATGCTACCCACAATAGAGGTGAAATTTTAGAACTTCCATTATTGCTTATATGGGAATCATATTAGTTTTGAGGTAGGCTTTTTTTTTATTATTCCAAATAAATAAATGAAATGATTCTTTGTTGTAAAGAATGAACCAAAAATTCTAATAGTAGAAAACCATGGGTATTTGAGTGGTTTTGATTTATGTCGACTTGCATTTAGGGTGCATAACTGTTGTGTTCTATCAATAGGTCAGTCACTTCAAAGCCATAGTCAGCAGGCATTCTATATCAGGATTACCTTGGGACCTTTTGAAATAAGGTCTGTCCCACCCCAGACCTATTGAATCAGAATCTCTGGGATCTGTGCATTTGAAAGCTCACCAGGTGATTTTGACACCAACCAGGTTTGGGAACCACTGCTCAGGTAGAACCTGCCCCCAATCCATAGGTGTACTGTATATTTTATACTGTATGTGTGTAATTTATTCCTTTTTATAACATAATTATTTATTCAAGGTGATACTTGCTGTACATCCCCAACCTTTCTCATATTCTCAGTGATGAAACATTGTAGGAGCACTCTAAAGACAGTCTTAACTCTGAGCTGCTTTCAGGATTATGGGCCTGGAGCAGGGCAAGGAGGGACCTGGTGGTCTCTGACATAGTCACCCTTGGGAGAACAAGGAGAAATGAGGCATTAGGTTGCTGTATGCCAGCAAAAGTGTCATTCAGGCTGTAGAAAGCAGAGAGGGATAGCTCGTGCCTGGGAGGCAGCCTCCAATCCATACTGTGGCATTAGGATGCTGACTGCCAGAAAGGCTTTGTCTTCTGTTTCACGTCCAATAAGTGAAATAAACAGGGTACCCTTAATGAGGGCCTAGAACATGACCTATGAAACCAGGTCACAATAATAAACAAGGTGGTTTAATGCAGTCCCACTTGAATTTTTTTGCACAAAGTTTGTCTAATTCCGTACATATTTAAGTCTTTTCCACTTACTGTTTCCTCTGCTAGAATGTTTCTCTCTACTGTAGTTCGCCTGTCAAGGTCTATTTTATCCTTTAAGATCCACCTTTAGCAATTCCTCTTGTTAAAGGCCTCCTTCACCAGCTTAAGCTATTCTTTTTGCCAGGATGGTGGGAAGTATGTGTTAACCTCTGTTATAGCACACACTATATAGCTCTTGTTTCTTGTTCTCTTTGTCTCCCTGTCAGCTGAGGAGCTCTCTGAGAACCAAGCCCTATGCAGTTAGGACTTTTTTTTCCAAGTAATTAAAAGGGAAATTAATTTCTGTGTACCCAGCATCAGGTGCCTTTTGATAAAAGAATTATTATTGGTTTAGCCCTTCTTATTCTTTGTAGCTAAAGAATTCTTTCACCTCCTATGATTGTTTCACCATATTGTTGAATTAATATTGTTGCAATTACAAATATTTTATTAGTATGTATGTATTTCCTTATCTCCTAGGTTCAAAGCTCTCCATAAATAGATTTTTTCAAGTAGCTGTTAGAATCATTGTTCTGCTTGGACTGCACCTTTTAATGTTAACAAATGGGGAGAAGGGTGGGTTAAAAACTGGGGTGCTCTTAACCTTTTTTACTTAAAAGAGATACAATTTTATTTCCCTTTTAATTACTTCTCCCCCCTCCCCCAAATGCCCCATCTGTTCTTATTAAAGTTAATGGCACACAATAGGGAAGAGAAAGGTGTACATGTGACTGAGTAGGTGAGTGCTACTTCAGATAAAGGCTGCTTCTGCTTCCAGTCACCCTGAAGTAAATGGACGCTAATGTTTTTCTGCTTCTCAGACTGAGTCATCCTTTCCACTCAGCTCCTCCCCATTCTTTATGGTAGTTTGCAACTTTCCTGGTACTCAGTATTAATCAGCATGATACTTTGCTTTGAGTTATCTTAAGCTGTCAGATAAGATGATGATGTATATATTTTCAGAAATAGTAGAATAAAATGGTTATTTTATTTGACTTTTTAAACCTAACCTTTGTTCCAAAAGGGTAAATAATTTTTGTTATTTTTGGCTAGTGTTCTGCATCTAATAAAAGTCAGCTTTTCCTTTCATTCTCAGGAGAAACTGGTTACTTATTTGTAATTCCTTTTTTTTTTTCCTTGTCCTAATGACACTTAGTATCCTCTGCAGTCAGAATACTGGACTAGGTTTTTCAGCCTCCTGGCTAAAAGCATTCTTCCAATTTAAAGATCTAGAAAAGAGAAAGCTACAAGGTGTCTCCTCTCTCCTCTGCCTTCTAATGATGTCTGATGTTTTGTATTGAGCAGTCTGAAGGCAAGTTGTTAGGTGACCTCCATGTTAGGCTATTTCAGAATTGCTGTGGCTTATGGAATCTCAGTGGGGAGTTGGGGCTGCTGTTTCTTGCCAAGAGTGTAGACGGTCTTCTGATATGCTCCAGGAAATAAGTTGGGGTTTTAGCTATCTGTTGTCCCTGTAGAGAACAACAGTAGTGTATTAAACAAAAAGTTTTGGTGATTTCATTTATAAAGCAGACTTCTGGAAATTGTCCTTCTCTACTGTCTTATTCTCAATGCACATTTGTTATTCTTAGTACACATATATTTTATAATAACCAGTGTCCCCAAATGACTAAACTCTGAACTAGTGAGTATGAAAGGTTATTTTGGTTGTTTTCCTTTGAGAAATAACCTGACACATTTGCTATCTAGCCACATAATCAGGTGATAAATTACTAAGTCTTAACATCTTCAAAAATTAATGTATTCACAATTAGCTTTTATTTTTGTGGCAGGATTTTTGAAATCTTAAACCTGTACTTGTGTTGTTAAGACTTATTTTTTTCTATTTGAGAAATGACACAAACATAGCAATAAAGGATATAAATTCATATAGTTAAGGTTCCACATAGCATACAAACAAGGTTTTGTTTTTCCATGTTCTCTTCCTGCTTTTGTCATGTGCAGGAACCATTTATACATGTTTCATATGACAGTGACACCAGTATTGAATGTCTGCTGCTTACCTAACACTGTTTTTGTGTTCATTGCTATAGAGTATTCAGAAGTAAAAGGCATAGTACCTGCCCTTATAGTCTATTAGGGGAAAAGACAGATACATAGAACAGTATATTACAGACAAAATAACAAAATGAAACAAATAAATTAGAGTTCAGTCTGCACTGGTCAAGGTTGAGAAGACTTTGAATAGGGGATAACTTGACCTGGAGGGGACAAGACAGTAGGCTCTTGTGTGGGAGATACCCCAAAGGTGAGGTTGGATGGGTCAAAAGGATGGTAACAAATCATACAGAACTCTGGGATCGAAGCCAAAGAGTTCGGAGTTGATTGAGTAACCCTCAGTCCTCATGAGTTTTTCTGCCTCATTTCAGGAAGATTTAGTCTGGAAGCAATATGCTGGACAGACTTATAGACCAGCCTGGGAGGCTGTTTTGTTCCTTTTTGGCTCTTTTTCTTTTTCATTCCTGGATTTGATCAGTCACCAGATTCTGTCTACTGGTTGCTACCTTCACTCTGTAGATAATTGGTAGTTTATCAGAGAAGTCATTTTTGTGGGGAAAATTTATCTAAGGTTTGTGATTAGAATTCTAAGAAACAGAAAGGTCATATGTTAAGCTAACATGTGTTCATTGCCTTCTGGGGTGACCTATAAGGATACAGAGGAGCAAAGTAGCCAGGCTCTGCCTGCATTGTTTTATTTAATCTTTATGACAGCCAGTGAAATGGATACGATTATTATCTTTGTTTTGTAGAAAAGGAAACTGAGGCACAGAAGGGTAGCATGTCTCACTCCAGGCCACACTGCTAGTAAGTAGAAGAACCAGAATTGGAATGCAGGTCTCTGGTTGGAAAGCCTAAGCTCTTAATGACTATTCCATTCTGTTTCTCCTCTTGCCCCCCCCCTTTTTTTTAGATATGGAGCTAGCATTTTCCTCATATAAGGATTATATTAAAACATGATTTTTAATATCTGCATAATATTCTATTTCATGGATGTATCATCATTTACCAAATTTAACTATTCTCCTGTGGTTGTACCTTTAGGTTGTTTATAATTATTCACTCTTGATTAATAATGTCCTTATAATCTTCGTGTTCATCTCTGATTATTTCTTTTTTTTTAATTAATTTATTTTTTTAATATTTATTTTTGGCTGCATTGGGTGTTCGTTGCTACGCACGGGCTTTCTCTAGTTGTAGTGTGCCGGGACTACTCTTCATTGTGGTGTGTGAACTTCTCACTTCAGTGGCTTCTCTTGTTGCAGAGGACGGGCTCTAAGCATGCGGGCTTCAGTAGTTGTGGCACGCGGGCTCAGTAGTTGTAGCTTGTGGGCTTTAGAGCGCAGGCTCAGTAGTTGTGGCACATGGGCTTACTTGCTCCGCAACATGTGGGATCTTCCCGGCCAGGGCTCAAACCCGTGTCTCTTGCATTGGCAGGCGGACTCTTAGCCTGAACCACCAGGGAAGTCTTCTGATTATTTCTGGGCATACAGTTTGAAGTGGAATTACTGGATCACAGTAATTTGAATATTTTAAAAATTCTTGATTCATATCACCAGTTACCTTGCTGTTTTTTTGAGTTTTTTCATTGAAGTATAGTTTACCGCCAACATTATATTAGTTTCAGGTGTGCAACATAGTGATTCAATATTTTTTTAGATTGCACACCATACAAAGTTAATATTTTTTTTTCTCTTTAACATTTATTTTGTAACTGGTAGTTTGTACTTCTAGTCCCCTTCACCCATTTCGCCCACCCTGCCAACTCACCTCCTGTCTGGCAACCACTAGATTGTTCTCTGTATCTGTGAGTTACCTCGCTCATTTCACTGCACCTTGACCAACATTGGGAGTTATCCTTTAAAACAGCCTTAACAGTTTAATAGAGGTAAAATGCTGTGACATTATTTTAATTTGTATTCCTCTCAATGTTTAGGAGATTTGGTTGTGTTTTTTTTTTTTCTCACTCATCTGCCATTTGTATTTCTTTGAATGATGTACTTGTGTCCTTTTCCCAGCTTTCTCTTTTGGTATTTGTCTTATTCTTATAAAATTTACAATTACTGGGGACTTCCCTGGTGGCACAGTGGTTAAGAATCCGCCTGCCAATACAGGGGACATGGGTTCAAGCCCTGGTCCGGGAAGATCCCACATGCCGCGGAGCAGCTAAGCCTGTGCGCCACAACTACTGAGCCTGCGCTCCATAACCCTCGAACCACAACTGCTGAGCCCAGGCACCACAACTACTGAAGCCCGCACGCCTAGAGCCCGTGCTCCGCAGCAAGAGAAGCCACCGCAATGAGAAGCCCACGCACTGCAATGAAGAGTAGCCCCAGCTCGTTGAAACTAGAGAAAGCTGGCATACAGCAACGAAGACCCAATGCGGCCAAAAAAAAAAAAAAAGTGGGCTTCATTTTTCAGAAATTTTATTGCTATCCTCAATATCTTGTTTATTTTTCAGAGATTTTGAAGATTAAATGAACTAGAAATAATTAACATCTTTACAATGTTTGGCCTTTCTGATCATGGATATAGATAGTAGTGTCCCCTATTTAGTGAGGTCTTTTATGCCTCCTAGAAGAGTTTTGTGATCTTCAAATAGGTCTGCAAATTTTGAATTGAGGTTATGTTAAGATTGTTACAACTTTGTATTTCTGTGTTTTTCTGTATTTTCTATTAAATATATATGTGTATACAATTTCAGGTTTATTTATAGCTCATCTTGTTCCACAAAGAATTTGAAGAAATGTATAGAAAATACAAATGGTAAATGATATAAAGTCAAAACCCCAGAAAATACAAATTAGAATAAATTAGAATAAAAGGTTACTACATAGTTTGAGAGGAAAAAGATTTATTAGGGTGTGGCCAGCTAAAGTAATGGTAACATGATCCTGTTACATAGGTCTCACAGTGAAAGAAAAAAATTGCTTAGTTGAAGCAAAGCTTTTCTAAGCATGTAACTCCAAATGAAATTTCTCCCATGTATACTTTAGTGTAAGCCATGGGCATAATGCCAAAACAAAACTTGGTGAAAGCAAGTTCTGTAGGGGATAAGACCATGTGACCCAAGTATACCCAGCTTTCTGATGGTCTGGCATAATTCTGGGATAAAGCCTAGAATAGGATGCTGAATTCCACAGAGAGGTCAAGTCAGATAAGGACAGAAAAGTCTCCTTTGGATTTACCAGTTAAGGGCCATTGCTGGCTTCAGAGCAGTTCAGTAGAGTATTGGGGAACAGAAACCAGACTGGTGAAATGAGGCATGGAAGAGAAGTAAAGGTATAGAGACAGCTAGTGTGGGGTTGAGTGTGGGGGAATACGGAGATGGCAGATGCTAAATTGTCAAGAGGCGTTAAGAGGAGTTTTAAGATTAAAAGATTTGAGCAATATAGAGCTGACAGGCAAGAGGGGGAGGGCTGATCCAGCAGGTTCCCCTAGGATTCAGGCCAGGCTGGTGGTGTAGGAGCATAGGCAGACCTCAGGGGCCTTGACCTCAGGGGCCTTTGCGTTAGAGTCTGGGCCTGTGTATCCTCCCACTCAACCGGTCAGCATGTGTTTTTTTCACAGTGAGAGAACAGCAGTGAGCAAGAGCAGGGTGGTGCTCAAATACCATTTTCCTCTCTTCCAGCTCCCTCACCCCCATGTGCCAGTTTCACTCTGCCTCAGTCTGAGGGAACCTCCTCCTGCCCCATCTTCTGCCCATAAGTTGATAGAATGATTTTTTTAAAAGTGTTCCTAAGCTTCAGTTTTTCACCAAGATGGTAGAGAATACAGGAAGGATCTGGTCTTCAGAGTTCCATTTTTTGTGTGCTACTGCAGCCCAGAAGACTAACCCATTTGCCAAGCTCATTTGGTTGGATTAGGGATTAGAATCTAGGTTTCTTTCTTTTCTTTTTTTTCAAGCCGCACCTTGCAGCTTGCGGGATTTTAGTTGCCCCACCAGGGATCGAATCCAGGCCACAGCAGTGAAAGCGCTGAGTCCTAACCACTGGGCTGCGAGGAAATTCCCCAGGTTTCTTTATTCCTTATCCAATGCCATTGAGTTGAAGGTGATAGCCAAACACATGAGAGAGATCCTTTAGGCAGTGAAACTGTGGGTTTGCGCATGTGGATTTGGGTGGAGACAGCTGAAGTAAAACGGCTAGTGAACCGAATGGCTACGGAGAAGGGAACAGAGCCAGAGCCTTGATGTGCTCAGAGCGGCTGGTGGAGGAGCTCTCAGAGACAAGGGAAGCCAAGGGAGAATTCTGAAAGGCTGATGAAGGAAGAGTATGAGTTTCATACTGTTATATGCCAAAGAAACTGAGTTTGAGGATGAGGGGGAGGCCTTTGGGTTGGCTGGTGTGGTTCCTGGTGAATGTTGCTTGTAGACCAAGCACAGGGACCACAGAGGGCTAGACAGGGCAAGGACAGGTTCTTAAGAGCAAAGCCATATACACGATCTCATCTATATTTAAAAATACATATCCATAAGAGGAAAAAAACTCAGAAAACAGCACCAAAGTATACTAGGTGATTATCTCTAGGTATAGGAATTGCGAACAACTTTTTAAAAAAATTTTATATGTACTTCATTTTCCAGACTTCTATAAATAGACTAATATGCTTTAATAATCTGAAAAAGTTGTGTCCAGAAGTTAATGTAAACCCGTTTTTAATGGCGTTGGTCCACAAAAAGATTTGACAAAATCTAGAAAGCATGCCTAACTCAAGCAAGGAGAGAGGCAGAGAACACGAGAGACTCCAGAGGAACTGAGTGGAAAGCAGGAGGCACAGCTGAGTCCATAGGGGGAGGAAAGGGATGGATCAGAACCGCTAACGGGGTGATACAGCTAGGAGAGTACAGTCCCCAGGGAGTGAGGAGAGTGACCTGGTCCAGGCTATTAAGTTTGTTACTGATTCATAGACTCCTTTTCCTTGGTGGAAGTTAAGTAGAAGGATCCACTGCTGAAGGGATGCACTGCTGGCAGGAATTTCCAAGCAGTGTATGGGTGAGGCTGGTGGCTTGCTACTTTGTGTCTGATTTTTCTTTGTGAAAATAGAACCTACTGCTTTAAGACCCTGAATAGATGCTGATGTTCATGGACCTTGTGCCATGTGTTTTTTCACAGTGAGAGAACACTCTTGTCAGCTCAACCCCCTGGCAGCACAGTTGGTTTCAATTTGTACTCCTTTGTACCAATTCTTTTTCACCTGGTTTATAATTCCATAACCTCTTTTAGGTTGTACTTGGTTATTAAAAGCAATTTCTAATATTTTAAGTTCTCAAATTCATGGCAGAGACAACATGGATTTTTCTGTGTTCTTCAAATTGTTGTGTGCTACAAAATGTCACAGAGCTCAGAGATTAAATGTTTTTCATCCACTTTTTTTTTTTAATTTATTTTGGTTGCGCCAGGTCTTAGTTTTGGCAGGCAGGCTACTTAGTTGAGGCTCTCAGACTCCTTAGTTGTGGCGCACGGGCTCCTGAGTTGTGGCATGCAAACTCTTAGTTGCAGCATGCATGTGGGATCTAGTTCCCTGACCAGGGATCGAACCCACATCCCCTGCATTGGAAGGCGGATTCTTAACTACTGCGCCACCAGGGAAGTCCCTCTACCGGCTTTATTATTGAGGATATCTAAATAGCCTGGGATTATGTAGTGATTCTGTGGCAGGGCTAGCGTTAACATTTACAGCTTGTGAATTTTTTGTCCTTTGATACTTTTCCAAGACTGTTTCCAAGGTGGATGGGGCTTTTTCTCTGTTCCTAACTCCAACATTGAAGTTATCATCTTTGCTGGGGTACTAATTTCAGACCTTCATGGACTGGAAAATGCTTTTTTAAAAAATGTGAGGGCTTCCCTGGTGGCGCAGTGGTTGAGAGTCCGCCTGCCGATGCAGGGGACACGGGTTCGTGCCTCGGTCCGGGAAGATCCCACATGCCGCGGAACGGCTGGGCCCGGGAGCCATGGCCGCTGAGCCCGGGAGTCCAGAGCCTGTGCTCCGCAACGGGAGAGGCCACAACAGTGAGGGGCTCGCGTACCGCAAAAAAAAAAAAATGTGAGAAGAGTAATGGTATAAAGTAGTACATCTCAAACTTTAATATATGACACCACTTAGGGATCTATTAAGTTGCAAATTCTGATTCTGTGGGTCAAGGGTGGAGCCTGAAGTTCTGTGTTTCTAACAAGTTCCAAGGTTAAGCCAACGCTGCTGGTCCTCAGATCATACTTTGAATAACAGAGGTATAAACTGTGCTGTCCAGTACAGTAGCCCTTAACCACATGTGGCTGTTGGGAACTTACAGTGTGACTAGTTCAGATTGAGGTGTACTGTAAAATATATACCAGATTTCAGAGGCTTATGAAGAAAGAATATACAATATCTCGATTTTTTATATTGATTTCATCTTGAAATGATAATATTTTGGACATACTGGGTTAAATAAAATAGATTACTAAAATTAATTTCACCTGTTTCTTGTTAAATATGGCTACTAGAAAATTTTATTTTTTTTTAATTTGTTTTTATTTTTGGTGGTGTTGGGTCTTGTTGCTGCTTACGGGCTTTCTCTAGTTGTGTCAAGCGGGGGCTACTCTCCATTGTGGTGCGTGGGCTTCTCATTGCAGTGGTTTCTCTTGTTGCAGAGCGCGGGCTTCAGTAGTTGTGGCTCACAGGTTCTAGAGTGCAGGTTCAGTAGTTGTGGTGCACGGGCTTAGTTGCTCCACAACATGTGGGATCTTCCCGCATTAGCAGGCGGATTCTTAACCACTGTGCTACCAGGGAAGTCCCTGGAAATTTTTTAATGGTACATACGTGGCTCACTTTTGTGGCTTCCATTATATTTCTATTGGATAGTGCCAGTATAGAACATTCCTGTCCCGAGACAAATCCATCTGAACAGTATTGGTTATATAAAAGTAATTATAGTTAGGATCTTGGCTCAAGTAGTCTTTCGTGATCAGAAATATAAATAAGATCTTATAAAAATGCTAGCACATTGATGCGCAGACATTTTTTATTTACAGGCAAATTACAAAGCACTTCACAAATGTCCCTTGACCCTCATGTTCTCTGGTAACATTTTGTTATATTTGTCCTTGCTGTTAATGGAACAGATTGTAAGAGATCTTTGCATTGAGCATTGTATCAATAGTATATATACTCTTGGTTGTTGAGAATAAGGGACTAATGAAAGCAGGTAATGGCAGAACAAATCAGGACAACCCAACAACCCACAAGGTTTTCCATTAGCCTTGGTTTTCGTTCCATGCAGATGGTGAGGTTTGCTGAATCTGTCCAAATGTGTAGGTTGCTTCAAGCCTGGCTTTTGCCCTCAAAGAGCTTTAATAAGCCAACTGGGGAAATGGATCATTTTGAGAAAAATTTTAAGTGCATAATAGTGTGGTTGTTTTATTAGCAGACACATACAGGGAAAAGTAATGGCTAAAGACCAACAAGTCATGAATCTGAATAGGTTATCTGGGGTCAGATACTGAAGGGCCTTGAAAGCCAGAGGGCATTATATGTATCATGCATCTTTCCCTTTTGCAAAAATACGGATACACTTTGTTGAAGAAATCAAGCACTATTCTTTATGAACCAAGTAAATCTTAATTTCCCCTGCTCAGAAAGCGTATGTGGGACTTCCCTGGTGGCACAGTGGTTAAGAATCCCCCTGCCAGTGCAGGCGACGTGGGTTCGAGCCCTGGTCCGGGAAGATCCCACATGCTGCGGAGCAACTAAGCCCATGTGCCACAACTACTGAAGCCCGCGTGCCTAGAGCCCGTGCTCTGCGACAAGAGAAGCCACCGCAATGAGAAGCCCGTGCACCACAATGAAGAGTAGCCTCCACTCGCTGCAACTAGAGAAAGCCCATACGCAGCAACAAAGACCCAATGCGGCCAAAAATAA
Source organism: Delphinapterus leucas (assembly GCF_059928025.1). NCBI lineage: Eukaryota > Metazoa > Chordata > Mammalia > Artiodactyla > Monodontidae > Delphinapterus > Delphinapterus leucas. Next base: position 42,159,335 of record NC_143148.1, read on the forward strand.
AATAAATAAAATTTTAAAAAGGAAAGAAAGAAAGGAAGCATATGTGATTTCCCATTGACAGCCAAATGAGTATAGTCTTAATATTTTGTCATTCAAGACCGTCCAATCTATGGCCACAACCAGTATACTCATCTTTCTTCTATCTCTTTCTACCCTTTCCTCTGTCCTGTGCCTTTTTTTTTTTTTTTTTTTTTTTGCGGTACGCGGGCCTCTCACTGTTGTGCCCTCTCCCGTTGCGGAGCACAGGCTCCGGACGTACAGGCTCAGTGGCCATGGCTCATGGGCCCAGCCGCTCCGCGGCATGTGGGATCTTCCCGGACCGGGGCACGAACCCGTGTCCCCTGCATCGGCAGGCGGACTCTCAACCACTGCACCACCAGGGAAGCCTTATCCTGTGCTTTTTAAGTCTTTTTTTCTTTAACTGTTTTATTCTTTCTCATAACCAATTCCGTCATATATTTTTTCTACGTAGGGACCCCCTCCCCTGCAAAATTTGTGTGTGTGCACACACACCATGCTGTCTTTAAATATCCTGCCCATCTTGATCTCACACCTGGTTATGTAGGGTTCTCCAAACCTACCACTTTTACCTTGAGCCATTGTACCTATTCTGTCTTTTTTGTTAGACAATAACTCCTAGAATGCAGGACCAGGCCTGCATAGTCTTAGTCTTTGTACTGCTTTACAGGTGGTCCTGACTTAGAGAGCCTTCTCTGACTGCTAGTATGGATAGTGTTAAGGTACCTGAATTGAAGAAACGTGTCTCTAATAGAAGTAGCAAAAGCTTTGTTTGAGACGAGGGCAAGAATACAAAACACTTTAAATTTTAATTTTGAATTAACCTTTTATGTATTTGTCAGTTTTGTTAAGTCAGATTATTGATATGAATTACATAATTGATCAAACTCCTTTTATTCTTAGGTATCTGGGTACTCTCAGCACTCACAAGACATAAGAGCCAGAAACTGTGAATCAGAAAAAAACTGATTTTTTTTTTCTGTTTTCTATTATATATTCAGTTAGCATTTATTGTGTTCTTACCAACCTGGGCGTAGTGCTCAAGAGTAAAAACTACTTGTTTTCATGGTCTGTCCTCAAGGAACTCATGGTCTTACAGACAAGAGAGATACATGAATGTCAAGTTGATGGTATGAGACAGGAGGTAGCGGTGTGTGTAGCTACAAGCAGGACTATTGGAATCTGGATCCAAGTTCTGATTTTGGCTCCAAAAAAAACTCTGGTGGCTTGTTTTCTAAGAGAGAATTTAGTTAAAAACAGTGAGGTCCTCTGCCAGATATAAGAAATGTGTAAGATTTAAACCAGTTTTGTGAATAACTCTTTAATAACAAATATCCAGTCAGAGTTGAATCTCATTGTCTTGTGGCTTTTTTCTTTTTTAATAAATTTATTTCTTTATTTTTGGCTGTGTTGGGTCTTCGTTGCTACGAGCGGGGGCTACTCTTTGTTGCAGTGTGTGGGCTTCTTGTTGCGGAGCACAGGCTCTAGAGCGTAGGCTCAGTAGTTGCGGCGCACGGGCTTAGTTGCTCCGTGGCATGTGGGGTCTTCCCGGACCAGGGCTCGAACCCATGTCCCCTGCATTGGCAGGTGGACTCTTCACCACTGTGCCACCAGGGAAGTCCCTTTAAAAAAAAAAAAAAAAAGATTTCATTTTATTTATTTTGGGCTGTGTTGGGTCTTAGTTGCTGCGTGCGAGCTTTCTCTAGTTGTGGCGAGCGGGGGCTACTCTTCGTTGTGGTGCGCAGGCTTCTTCTTGCGGTGGCTACTCTTGTGGCTCTAGGTGCATGGGCTTCAGTAGCTGTGGCACGTGGGCTCTAGAGCACAGGCTCAGTAGTTGTGGTGCACGGGCTTAGTTGCTCTGCGGCATGTGGGATCTTCCCAGACCAGGGATCAAACCTGTGTCCCCTGCACTGGCAGGGGGATTCTTATCCACTGTGCCACCAGGGAAGTCCTCGTGGCAATTTTTTAAACCATTTGTTGGTTTGAATCAGAATCCAAACAGGATCCATACACTGTGATTGCTGTATCTCTTAGGCCTCTTTTGTCTATATCAGAGTTTCTCAACCTCTGCACTATTGACTTTTGGGGACCATTAATTCTTTGCTGTGGAGGACTGACCTGTGCATAGCAGGATGTTTAGTAACATCTCTGGCCTCTGCCAGAGCATCTACTAGATACTGGTAGCACACCTGCCGCAGTAGTGACAACCAGAAATGTGTCCAGGCCTTGCCAGATGTCTCTTGGAGGCATAGTCACCCCAGGTTGAGAAACACTGATCTGTAGGTTCTCCCTCTACCCTTCCCATTTTTTTTTCTCCTGGTGATTTATTTGAAGAAGAAACTGGGTAGTTATTCCTGCAGTTTCCTTCAGTCTGAATTTCATCCCTGTAGTGTAATTTAATATCATCTGTCACCAGTTTCCTGTTAATTGGTAGTTGGATCTAGAGGCTTGATTCGTTTCAGATTTTTTTGTTTTGTTTGACAAGACTGCTTCATAGGTGGTATTCCATTCTTCCATCAGGAGGTAAATAATATCTGTTGTGTCTTTTTGTAATATTAACAACCACTGGTGCCTAATTCATTCATCGGGGTCTTTTTTGTTTAAAATGTATATGTTTTCAATTAGGCAAATTTTATTTTATATAATAATCTGTGTTCTCCCTTAATAAAGGAAGGGGAAATGGAAGGTGAGGCGGTTGAAGCCATTGTGGAAGAGTCTGAAACTTTCATTAAAGGAAAGGAGAGAAAGACTTACCAGAGACGCCGGGAAGGGGGCCAAGAAGAGGACGCTTGCCACCTACCCCAGAACCAGACTGATGGGGGTGAGGTGGTCCAGGATGTCAATAGCAGTGTACAGATGGTAATGATGGAACAGCTGGATCCTACCCTTCTTCAGATGAAGACTGAAGTAATGGAGGGTGCAGTTGCTCCAGAAGCAGAGGCTGCTGTAGACGATACCCAGATTATAACCTTGCAGGTTGTAAATATGGAGGAACAGCCTATAAACATAGGAGAACTTCAGCTTGTGCAAGTACCCGTTCCCGTGACTGTACCTGTTGCTACCACTTCAGTAGAAGAACTTCAGGGGGCTTATGAGAATGAAGTGTCTAAAGAGGGCCTTGCAGAAAGTGAACCCATGATATGTCACACCTTACCTTTGCCTGAAGGGTTTCAAGTGGTAAAAGTGGGGGCCAATGGAGAGGTGGAGACGCTAGAGCAAGGGGAACTTCCGCCTCAGGAAGATCCTAGTTGGCAAAAAGACCCAGACTATCAACCACCAGCCAAAAAAACAAAGAAAACCAAAAAGAGCAAACTGCGTTACACGGAGGAGGGCAAAGATGTGGATGTGTCTGTGTACGATTTTGAGGAAGAGCAGCAGGAGGGTCTGCTGTCAGAGGTTAACGCAGAGAAAGTGGTTGGTAACATGAAGCCTCCAAAACCAACAAAAATTAAAAAGAAAGGTAAAATGAGTTTATCCATTATACTCTCATAAAACCTTTTTGGGATAAAGCACATAACACAGTGCCTGTGCAGGTGATTTTACATTAAATGCATTTATTTTAAAGATTGTGATGTGGGCACCAGTCTAAAAGAAGTTTTTCCAGATTGAGTACTTCTTAAGTTCTGAAGAGAAAGAAGTAAATCTATTAGTGGCATGAGATAATTATAACTCAATGTGACTTAGTTGGCTTTAGTTATAAAAGGCTAATGAAATATATTTGTGGAAGTTTAAGATGAGGATTAATCTTAACACTTTGAAACCCTGCAACAAGTAAGTGTTTTATTTTGCACATAGGTGTAAAGAAGACATTCCAGTGTGAGCTTTGCAGTTACACATGTCCACGGCGTTCAAATTTGGATCGGCACATGAAAAGTCACACTGATGAGAGACCACACAAGTGCCATCTCTGTGGCAGGGCATTCAGGACAGTCACCCTTCTGAGGAATCACCTTAACACACACACAGGTGGGTGCTGGTTAAGAATGTTGGGGGTGGGGCTTCCCTGGTGGCGCAGTGGTTGAGAGTCCGCCTGCCGATGCAGGGGACACGGGTTCACGCCCCGGTCCGGGAAGATCCCACATGCCGCAGAGCGGCTGGGCCCCTGAGCCATGGCCGCTGAGCCTGCGCGTACGGAGCCTGTGCTCCGCAACGGGAGAGGCCACAACAGTGAGAGGCCCGCGTACCGCAAAAAAAAAAAAGAATGTTGGGGGCTACAGCATAGCAAAGGTTTAAACTTGGGTTTTAAATATCATCTAAGCTGATTCCAGTGGGAATAAGAGTGGGAAGAATTTTTGTTCTTTCTTATGGTACCCTCTTTGTGATCTTGATTTATTGTAAGCAGATGGACTTAGTTATAGGCAAATGTAAAGAAAGTTTAGTGGAAAATAATCTAAATTTTATAAGGATGGTGATTCAGAAAAATATTTTCTGTGGTAGTTAACCTATAATATTTCCCAAAGGTATCACCACTGTGTTGCTAAGGTTTTAACAGCAATGACAAAAACTAACCCCCCCTAAATTCCCAGGCAGTAATTGCCAGGCATTATGAGGAAGAACATTAGAAATAAAAATGAAATCCTACCTTTGTAAAAACTATGGTTTCTGGTTGTTTTACCTCAAAGAAGATAATTCATAATCCCAGAATGGAAAATTTAAGGCACCATTCCAGCAATTCAAACATTTATTTATTCATGGTCCACACATACTTAATACTCTAATATTAGCTTCATGTTGGCTGCAGTCATGTTCTGGGGTCACTAAAGAGGAGAGACTATGGGCTAAAGCTCTCTTTAGACTCTCTTCTGGGCTCTGGTGTTGGCGTTTGGCTGCAAGTGCTAATAGAAACTTTTTTCACCTAGTTCTTCATGCAGAATAGCTTTCCTCTATCCAGATTCTCCACCTCATTTTATATGATGATTATTTTTTATTTGATGTGCTGGTTGTCTGATGAATGTGATCAAGTAGGGATTGGCCAATGAGCAGTATACTGTGCATTAGTATATTTGCTAATGTGACTTGGCCACTTTTCACCAACTACCTAGCTTCTACCCAGACACTTGATAATAATATTTTTTATTTGGTAGTTTGAAACCCTAGGGAAAGGGCATATGACTACATGAAAGCAGCTGGCCGCATTATAGGACTTGCCAGAACGGGAGTGCCTTGATGTGGGCGCTGCATGTCATGGTCTAGTCCTCAGCTTTGAAAATAAGAAATTCAGTCTGTCTGGTTATTCAGGAATGATTTGGCAGGACTAATTCATACTAACCAAATCCTCAAGAGTCAGATTCATATCAGAAAATCAGTTTATGTGGAGGAATATACCTTTTTATTTTCTAGATGCAGTCGTATTGCATTCTAGGGGGCGCCTTTGCCTATGTCAGGATGCTGTAGCAATTGAAGGGTGACTTGGTGAGCCATGGACCTTGAGCAGAGGGATGTAGGCAGTCATGTGGGTCAACCCGATGAAAACTTCTGTCCCACAGCAGTGTCCACTTCTTTCCTAATTGCCATGCTTATGTCTACCAGAGGCAGGCCTCTTTCTCTCCCCTAGATAATACTAGGTAAACATTGGAAATTCTTTGTTTTCAACTTACCTTGTCCTAATAGAAATGGATGTTGCTTTCCTTCTCTTGTTAGTCATTGTTTTACTTACCTGTTTGTACCACCAGACTATACATTTTTCATAGATAAGAACTCTATCCTTCACTCTTAATCCTCAGTGGTAGTAAAGAAGCAAATTGAGCAAATGAACATTCTTTGGAACTTTCTAGTTACTATCATATCCAATCACATTTCCCTCTCCAGTGTTTTCTCAATCTCTGGGATAATCATTTCTGCAGATGGCTGGACCCATTCATTACATTGTGACTCTTCTTAATTCCATTCTCAAAGGTAGCCTTTGATTTTGGTGTTTGAGATTATCTTGCTGTTCACCCCTTACCCACAGCCCACAATTACAGATAGTCCCTAGTTTCTAAATAATAACCTATGAAGGTAGCACTGTGTTCTACTGTCAGCTTTATCTCTTTATTATCATTATTACCTGGGCAGGATATTTTCAGTGCAGTGTTCAGAATATAAAGTGGCTAGAGAAGATCTACTAAAGTAATGTTATGTTATGGGGCTACTATGGGAAGACATATTAAAAACAGTAAGGTTATCTCAGTGAAAGAAAAAACAAAACAAATATAGAGGGTATATTATTAGTTCATAAAAATATTTAAATACTCCATGATTTGACTTTCAGATCACAGAAATTAGATATTGATGTTTGAAAATGATCTGTTTAAATCACATAACATAAAAGGCAATACTACTTTATAAAGCCTTTGATAAATCTCTAGAATACCTTATCAAACCAAATTTATACAGAAAACATGTTATTATATTTGTATTTTTTTTAAAGAAAAAGTTGGTCAATATGGACAGCCCAGTGGCCCTATATGTATAATCATAACAGTAAGATTTGATGTGTAAAAGGATCTTGAGTCAAATAACTATTAATTCTGTGGCCTGTACTTGATAAAAATTGAGGTTTAAAGATGTTGTATATTTTTTAGAAGGGTTGAAACAGAATGGTGTTTCTGTTAACCTTTAATCCATAGTGACCAGAATATTCACAAAATAGGGGTAAAAAATATTTTGTATTCAAAGGCAGCATACTCAAATGGATAATTAAGAGAAACTAAATGTTTGGCATGTGTTTCTAATATTTTGGGGTTAGTGTTGTAAAGTCAGCTGGGCTCACCCATAGTTTTTGGAGCTACTCTCAGGGTTGATGAGATGACCAGGGTCCAACCTCATGTAGCAGTTGTGTCACACATTGAACTCTGTAATTAACTGTGCCCTTAATCTTGTCTTTCTTTTATACCCTCCTTTCTCTAGGTACTCGTCCTCACAAGTGCCCAGACTGCGACATGGCCTTTGTGACTAGTGGAGAATTGGTGCGGCATCGTCGTTACAAACACACCCATGAGAAGCCATTTAAGTGTTCCATGTGCGATTACGCCAGTGTAGAAGTGAGTATTCAGCTCCTTGTTGGTTCCTCTCTGAAGATCATCATGATTCCAGTATGAACTGTCCTCATACTGACTTAATACAAGATAGAAAATCTTGCTAGATTACTACACTCCCACTCCCCCTCCCTACCACCAAAAAAAAAAAACCTGTAATGAGTGTGAAAGGTTTTTCCCATTAAAAAAAGAGTAGTAACGGGACTTCCCTGGTGGTGCGGTGGATAAGGCCCAGGTTCGATCCCTGGTCAGGGAACTAGATCCCACATGCATGCCGCAACTAAGACCCGCAACCAAAAAAAAAGAACAAAAACAAAAAGGAGCAATAGGAACTTCCCTGGTGGCACAGTGGTTAAGAACCTGCCTGCCAATGCAGGGAACACAGGTTCGAGCCCTGGTTCAGGAAGACCCACCACAACCCCACATGCCTTGGAGCAACTGTGCCCATGCGCCACAACTACTGAGCCTGCGCTCTAGAGCCCACACGCCACAACTGTTGAAGCCTGCGCACTCTAGGGCCCACGTGCTGCAGCTACTGAGTCCGTGTGCTGCAACTACTGAAGCCCGCGCATGTAGAGCCTGTGCTCCGCAATGAGAAGCCACTGCAATGAGAAGCCCACACACTACAACGAAGAGTAGCCCTCGCTCGCCACAATTAGAGAAAGCCCACATGCAGCAACAAAGACCCAACTCAGCCAAAATATAATTAATTAATTTTTAAAAAATCATCTAATAAAACAGAGCACTGATCCACATATTATTACAGGCAAGTTCTACCAAACTTCAAAGACGTGAGTAACTATACCAAGAGCACTTCAAAATGGAAGATTTTAGGGACTTCCCTAGTGCTCCAGTGGCTAAGATTCTGCGCTCCCAATGCAGGGGGCCTGGGCTCCATCCCTGGTGAGGGAACTAGATCCCACATGCCTCAACTAAAAGATCCCACATGCAACTAAAAGATCCTGTGTGCCATAATGAAGGTCCTGTGTGCCACAACTAAGATCCTACGTGCTGCAACTAAGGCCCATCAGCTAGCTAGCTAGCTAGCTAGCTTGCTTGCTTGCTTGCTTGCTTGCTTGCTTTATTTATCACCTTTATTGTTTGAGGCTACCCTGTTACCAAAGCTGGATAAGGATACTTCCAAAAGAAGACTGTTTCTGTTTCTCACAGAAAAACCAAAATTCTAAGTGAATTAACAAACCAGATTTGGTAATAGATTTAAAAATAAGTGATTACTAAATAGAATGTATCTAAAATGCAAGAATAATTCAGCATTAGGATATTATTGGTTTGTACTACACTGAGAGATTAAAGAAAAACCATATCATTTCTATAGGTTATTGAAAAATCATAAAATTTAATACTTATTACTGTTTAGAGTTCTAGCAAGTCAAGAGTAGAAAAAAATATCTTTAGGGACTTCCCTGGTGGCACAGTGGTTAAGAATCTGCCTGCCAATGCAGGGAACACTGGTTCAGCCCTGGTCCGGGGAGATCCCACAAGCCGTGGAGCAGCTAAGCCTGCACACTGCAACAAAGAGCAGCCCCCGCTCGCTGCCACTAGAGAAAGCCCGTGCAGCAACGAAGACCCAATGCAGCCAAAAAAAAAAAAAAAAATTTATTATAAGGAGTATATACTGGAAAGCTATAGTAAACCCAGCCTAATTAACTCTGAAACACTGGAAGTATTCCCATTAAACTTTGGAACAAGATTTCCATTCCTACTGTTACCATTTCAACATTGTATTGGAAATCCTAGCTAATAGTATAAAATAATAAATGAATTATAAATGGAAAGACAAAACTGTCATGTCTTACAGACATATTTGCTTACATAGAAAATTCAGGAGTATTGGCTGAAAAACCTAAAGCAGTAAGAGTTCATTTGGCTGGTCAGATCCAAGATAAATACACAAGAATCAGTGACTTATTTATACAATATCAATAGTAGGAAACAGGTTCAAACTCTTAACAGCAATAAAATGACCTAGGGATAAACTGAACAGCAAAAAACATCTGATACCTACCCGTAAGAAGAAAACGTCTCACATTTTTCCAAAGGACATAAATAAATACACATTTCAGCTTGATTCTAAATTTCAGCTGGAAGAGTAAATATGAATGACTAAGAAAATTTTGAAAAACGAATGAGGGGCTTGGGCTTCCCTGGTGGCTCAGTGTCTAAGAATCCACCTGTCAATGCATGGGACACGGGTTTGAGCCCTAGTCTGGGGAGATCCCACATGCCGTGGAGCAACTAAGCCTGTGCACCACAGCTACTGAGCCTGCGCTCTAGAGCCAGTGAGCCACAACTACTGAGCCCACATGCCACAACTACTGAAGCCTGTGCACCTAGAGCCCGTGCTCCACAAGAGAAGCCACCGCAATGAGAAGCCTGCACACCACAACAAAGAGTAGCCCCCACTCGCCACAACTAGAGAAAGCCCGCACACAGCAATGAAGACCCAACGCAGCCATAAATAAATGAATAAATAAATTTAAAAAACAAAAAAAAGAATGAGGGGCTTGTGCTATTGGCTGTTTGAAAACTATATGGTAAATGAAGACTGTGATATTGGAGCAGGAATAAACAAATAGTTTGTTGAAAAAGAATAGATCCTTGTGTATATAGGAATTTAATATATGATAAATAGGCAAGTTTTGGAAAGAGAATTATTCAGTAATGCTGTTGGGACCATTCTTTAGCCTTACAGTGTGTGGAATTTGACTATATAGCACTTAGAAATACAGGGAGATTTTAATGTAAAAATTGGAACACTTTTTAAAATTTTCAAAGGAAACATTAGTGTTCAAAACACTTCTTAGAGTCAAGTTTGAAGGTCACTGTTCTGTTGGAAAGGTACTTAATGAAAGATGAAAAGCATAAGTCCATAGTGAGGAAGGTGAGAGGCCCCTGGTGCCTGGTTTGTCAGGGAAGTGCTGATGATAGGAAGAGAGACTTAAGGGAATTAAAATGCATTTATTAACTTGGATTCAAAATTTGTTAGAAAATTGATCCATAAATAAGCATGGATTATTTTAAAACTATTATGGAAAATTTCAAACATATGTAGAAGTAGATAGACTAGTATAATACACCCCCATGTACCTATCACCCAGCCTAACAGTTAATAATAGCCCATCTTGACTCATCTATGCCCCTATCCATTTTACCCTTTTCCCTTGGATTATGATAGGGATTTGAGAGGCAACAGTTAGAAATAATGAGGAGGAAGAAATACTGTCTTTTAGACTTCTTCTGTATTATGAACTGCAGTGTCCAAAAAATAAGCTTTTGTGCCTGACCCACAGTATTCTCATGTCACAATCTATGTTAACGAAAGTTTAAGAGGTTCGGTTGCTTTTGTGTTTCAGGTCAGCAAATTAAAACGTCACATTCGCTCTCACACTGGAGAGCGTCCTTTCCAGTGCAGCTTATGCAGTTATGCCAGCAGGGACACATACAAGCTGAAAAGGCACATGAGAACCCATTCAGGTAGGACTTCTCCCTTCCTCGTATTAATGAACCGCTTTTTAGTGGATCCCGTGGGACCCTGTGAACCACCACATGCCCCTATTAGTTACCCGAATGGAAGCTGGCATGAGAGTAGTATATAATTGATAAATGCTTCTCTGGCATATCTTTGGAGTTCATTGCTCTGAATATACATTGGAGAATGGAAAGTTTTTACTGTTAGAAGAAGTCTGGGTAGGTTACATAAGTAACCCAACTTGTCAGTTTTCCAGAGTACTCTCTTTTCCTAAAAAGAAAATCTTGCAGGTCCTCCTGTCATCCCGTCTGCTTTCCCCCAAAGGTAAGTACTGCTGTAGGAACTACTCTTACTAAAATGTGAAGGACTCCGTGGCAGAGCTGGGCAAAGCAGAGGTGGTGGCCATAGTTTGGGACTTCTTTTCCATCTCTGAAGATAGGCATGAGCCAGGCAGTGGGCCTGAGCCTCATCCTTCCTAAATTAAGAACTGTAGATTCTCTGTGGATTAGCACATCTGCCACCTGGATTACCCTCCAATTAAATGATAGTATTCAGTTATTTCATCTAAGTTGTTCATTTTGTATTTCCTTTTAAGGGGAAAAACCTTATGAATGTTATATTTGTCATGCACGGTTTACCCAAAGTGGTACCATGAAGATGCACATTTTACAGAAGCACACAGAAAATGTGGCCAAATTTCACTGTCCCCACTGTGACACTGTCATAGCCCGAAAAAGTGATTTGGGTAAGTAAATTAACTAGTGGCAAATGAAAAATATATTTTGACAAATTTGTGAAAATAATGGAGATCACAAATTACTTCCTTCATGTAAGTTTTGTGAATGTGAATGGCCTGCTGTTTAATAAAAGTCATTGCTTAGGTGCTAGTGATACTTTCTTCTGTCTTCTTTCTCTTACTGAAGCTAGGCTACAAGATTCTCCCCTGACTATAGCTCAGCTATAAATTAATGGCAGCTGTAATGAGAGAAAACAGTATAATTAAAGCCCCCAAATAGAGAAGTGACATAGTATGATTCGAACTAAGGTCAGTTGACTTCAGGTTTTTTTCACAATATTTGTACTTTAGGTAATGGGACTGTTTTTATTGGTTTGGTGATAGCTATATTTCTGTGCATAATTAAACTAGAGTTTATATAGAGGCAGAGTTCGGTGGTAGAAATTTTAGTATGACCCATATTCTTTTTTTTTTTTAATTTATTTATCTATTTACTCATTTATTTGTGGCTGCGTTGCGTCTTCGTTGCTGCGCGCAGGCTTTTTGTAGTTGCAACGAGTGGGGGCTACTCTTTGTTGTGGTGCGTGGGCCCCTAATTGCAGTGGCCTCTTTTGTTGCAGAGCACAGGCTCTAGGCATGCGGGCTTCAGTAGTTGTGGCATGCACGCTCGGTAGTTGTGGCTTGTGGGCTCTAGAGCTCAGGCTCAGTAGTTGTGGCTCACGGGCTTAGTTGCTCTGCGGCATGTGGGATCTTCCTGGACCAGGGCTCGAACCATGTCACCTGCATTGGCATGCATGCAGATTCTTAACCACTGCACCACCAGGGAAGTCCCATACTGTGACCCATATTCTTAAAGATAAGGTCACCTGGATTTATCCCTTCATTTTTATTATTTAAAAGAGATAAAAATATTGCCCCAGTCTGTTCTCTATCTAAAATTCATTGCTCCCTGAATAATAATAATAATATATAAACTTAGATAAATTGTACTTTCCAGGTTGTCTTTTACTTTTATTTTACTTCTTTACTCATTTGATCTTCACAACTACCATATGAAGTCATCAAGGTATATTCTAGCTTTATAGATGATGAACAGATGTCTTGACCAAAGCTACACAACACAGCTTATGAGTGGCAAAGCTGGACTTGAGTCCTCTCGAACTCTCTAGAGCTGTTTCTCACACAGGGGAGTACATAAGTACCCAGGTCATATCAGGATCATACTGAGCCACAGCATAAACTTGGCCTGTCTTTCTGCAGCATCGGTTATACTCAGAAGGTTTTGAGTAAAGTTATACAATTGAGCTGGTGTCTTAAAACATTTTTACGTTAATATGACTATATTGAACAAACTGTAGACTGACTAATGTTTTTAAGATGAAACTGTGAGCTTGAAGTAGAGGACTTTGGGCTCCACATAAGATCCAGTGGGTCATGTGTTCATCCTACTCTGCTCTTGAAAGGACTTTGTTAGAAGAACTTAAGAGGTACTGTCCTCAGGTAAATGAAAGAGTTTTACTGTTCGCACTGTATAGAAACAAAAACCTAAACCAGTAATATCTCATGGCAGTGTGTGAGCTGTTAGGCCTCTGTTTGAATTATTTAGTTTTTTTTTTAAGTTACTCACTTTCATGATGCGAATAAAAACCTTGAGTGTTTTATACTTGCATGAAACCCCTTAGACCCTGCATAACGAGTTCTTTATGAGGCACTTAATTGCCTAGGAGCTGTCAAATAATAGTTATCTCCCAAAACTATTCCCAACCAAGTTTGTGTTCCCCAAAGCAGGTCTGATTTCACACTAATATGCAATAATTAAGATTCATCATTTTTGGGACACAGGAAAGCATGGAGAATCTTGACAGACCTACCAGAGTCTAGATTCACCTTCAAATACTTACTGCTCGAAGTCTTTTTTTTTTAACTGAGGTATAAGAATAATTCCTACTTTACAGAATCATTATTGTAAGTATTTAATAAGAATGTATGAAAGAAAGTCTTTATTAAGTCTCTATCCGAGGACCAGAAGGGGAAAGTTGAGGCCTAAAAATTATTTGGAATAATATATGTGTGTATAAAAGGCCTTCATATAGTGAACATGTGTAGAGAGTTAAAAGTGAGCCATCCCTTTCCCCTACCTTATTTCCATTCCCCAGAATTGGCCCTCTTTAAGTTTGATGTGATATCACCTTGATTGAGCAGATTGGTAGCACCATAAATTCATGATCCCAAATGCAGCTGGGCTGAGTAATCCATCTGTTTGTCCTCATCAATTGTGCTCCCATTCTCCTCAGTGAGTTTGTCCATTCATTCATTCATTCCACAAATGTTTGGGTGCCTGCGATGTGGGAGGTTCCATGACAGAGTAGGATAAATCATTGTTAACTTTCTTTAAACCTCTGATCTTCCTTCCCTTTTCTCTTTGCCTCCCTGGTCTCAGTATGTAACCTCTTTTCCTACTTCACAAAAAAATAAAGGCAACAGGTTGAAACTTCACATTTCCTGTTATCAGATGTGTAAATCTGCCTGCATTCATCCTCTTTCCCCATCTGCTACTAGAGAGTTTGTGTCACTCTTCTTGTCTGTGGCCTGTCCCTTTGCCCTGATCCCACTCTCCTGTGTTCTTGGCAGCCTTTCCATGGTCAGGTATCGCATCTTTACCTTCATTTTCATGTTCTCACTCCTTAATCTTCCGCCTCAACTCTAAATGTGCTTTCATCTCTCTTTTTTTTAAAAAAAAAAGTCTTTCCCTTCTAGGTTTAACTCTTATTTCCTTTCTAGCCAATGCTCATGAAGAGTTATATCCCTCACAGCCCTCTCTTCCTCAGCTTCTAGTTTCCTTCCCATCTGGCTTATACCCATCACTCTATAAAGTGACTGACTAAGATCACCAATGACCCCACATTGCAGAATGCAGGAAACGTTCAACTCCCCCATCTGCCTTGATCTCTAAGCATCATTATTCATAGCGGGCTGCACCCTCCTCCTTAAAACACTGTCTTCCTTTGGCTTTCATGGCACTATATCCTGTTGGTTTTCTTCTGATTTCTCTGACTGTTCCTTCTCAGCCTTCTCTTGTTTTAATCCTTTTTCCTCTCACTGGCCTTAACTGTTAGGTTTCTTAAGGCATGACCCATACTCTTTCTTTCTTTGCCTTAGTGATTTCATCAGTTCTCTTGGTCTCACTCAAATCCTACTCCAAATCTGTCCTCTGATTTAGGCTTATGTACCCATCTATTCCTTGCCATCCCTATCCCTACTTGATATCATTGGCATTTCAACTTCAACATGTCCAAAACTGAAGGTCTAAAACCCCTTTACTCCCTTGCCCCAGAGATAAACACAGCTTGGGCTTCAGCCCTGTTCCACTATTCCTTGTCTCAGTAAATGGCCCACCATCTGCTCAGTTTTCCAAGCCAGAAACCTGGAGGTCATTCCTGATACCCACCTTTCTCTTCCTCACTCTCTGGCCAGTCACTCAATCCTGTCGATTCAACTTCTTAGGTCTCTCATCACTCTTAGTTCTTCTCCTTCCCTCCGTACCCACTGCCATCTCCTTTATCCAAACCACCACCTTCTTTCACCTATCCAGTTTCAACGTCTCAACTAGTCTCCCCACGTCTGTTATTCTTTTTATTCATTTTCTGTATAACAGCCAGAGTAATTATTTTAAGAAGCAGAAAGAAATGTATTCTTAACTCTTTGAAATGCTTGTTTGTGTTTTCACAAGTTGGACCGCGCTTTCTATTTTGCTTTCAGGTGTCCACTTGCGAAAGCAGCATTCCTACATTGAGCAGGGCAAGAAATGCCGATACTGCGATGCTGTGTTTCATGAGCGCTATGCCCTCATCCAGCACCAGAAGTCACATAAGAACGAGAAGCGCTTTAAGTGTGATCAGTGTGATTACGCTTGCAGACAGGTAGAGCCTTTCATAGTTAGAAAACGGTTGATGTCCCATTATTGTTAGGTTTTATCAGAGGGTTTTTATATACCTTGTATGGTGACTATTTTTAAGGATAATATTTTCAAACGTGGTTTATGAGATTGTCACCAAAGGTCCTGCTTCTCGATTGTATCATGTCTGGTTCCAACTGACAGTTTTATTCAGTCACACCTTCCCCTACCCTCCACCCGCTCCAGGCAGACTGCTAGCTTTTCTCAAAACCATGGGAAGTAAGTCCCGGACTTGAGAGAAGGGAAGAATCTGGTCCTGGGGCCTGATGCTTGGGAGTGGAGTGATCTACAGAAGCAGCCCAGCAGGAGTGAGCGAATCTGTCCTAGGATTTGGGGAAGCAGTTTTGTACCCCAGTATGGTTAACTTTATCCTCTCAATAAGCAGCTTTGAGCCTAGACCCTTGGGAGAGAAAGGTCTTGTCAGCTACACGCACACAGATGGTGGCTGAGGTAGCAGCCCTAGGACAGGCTCTGAGACCTTCCCCCACCCCACTTTCTTTCAGGAGAGGCACATGATCATGCATAAGCGCACCCACACCGGGGAGAAGCCTTATGCCTGCAGTCACTGCGACAAGACCTTCCGCCAGAAACAGCTCCTTGACATGCACTTCAAACGCTATCATGACCCCAACTTTGTCCCCGCGGCCTTCGTCTGTTCTAAGTGTGGGAAAACATTTACACGCCGGGTAAGAGTCAGAACTTTACTTCCTGTCTCACAGTTCTTGATACCACGTTCTTGAGCTTCCACTGCAAAGCAGGGCAGTTTTTTCCACTGAGCTTATAAATATAGAGATGAACTGTCATTTGGAAAAGGGTCAGTCATCCCCACCTTGAGGTTTTCTGTCCATGTGTGAACCCTTCCACTGATGGGGAACTCAGTATATTTTTATTTATTTATTTATTTGGCCGCACCAGGTCTTAGTTGTGGCCTGCAGGATCTTTGTTGCAGCATGTGGGCTCTTTAGGTGCATCATGTGAACTCTTAGTTGTGGCATGTGGGATCTAGTTCCCTGACCAGGGATTGAACCCAGGCCCCCTGTTTTGGGAGCGTGGAATCTTAGCCACTGGACCACCAGGGAAGTCCTGGGAACTCCGTACTTTTTTTTTTTTTAACAGTTCTGTCCTGGATCTTCACTTAGGACCATGTTTGTCAGGTCTGCACAGGACAGGGAGGTTGGTCTGATTCTCCCCTGCTCAGAGGATCCAACCTCATCTTCTGAGCAACTCTCCTCTCTTGCCCACCCTTGTCTCTCTCCCTGCCCCCTCCAGATGGAGACCATTTCCTCTGATGGGGAGAGTATGTTCAGGACACATTGAGCAGATACTAGAACATTGAGACTTAATAGGATTCCCCCCCACACCCGCTGCCACCCGGTTGTTTTTTTTATTAAACTAAAAGAGAACTTCCAATTTTAATCTTACCTTTTTTAGTAATGTGAAAGACGGTTTTGTTCCTTTTGTTAGAATACCATGGCAAGACATGCTGATAATTGTGCTGGTCCAGATGGTGTAGAAGGGGAAAATGGAGGAGAAACGAAGAAGAGTAAACGTGGAAGGAAAAGAAAGATGCGCTCTAAAAAGGAAGACTCCTCTGACAGTGGTAAGTAACTTGTTTCTTGAGTTAGTTATACATGGCAGGTTTTGGTGCAGAGTTTCCGGTGTATTTACATATGGACATGCTGGAATACAGAGATAAGCCAGTCTCTCATACTTCCTTTAAACCTCTAATCTTCCTGATGTATGTATATATTTACAACAGCAGTTAGTTTATCCCTGGAGCAAATTTTTTTTTTCTTTTTTTTTTCTCATGGCATTCCATTGCTTGATAAGATATTATATGTTATGTTCAGTTAAAGCCAAAGCAAAATTAATATCTTTACTCAATTTACTCAGATTAGTGATATTCTAAGGCCAGCAGAGTTTCTTTTCTATGTTCATAGCTTTTACATTTAGGAAGCTGGTCTAGATTTGAGCAGTGAATCTAATGGACATGAAGAAGGTTGCTTAAGCATCCTGACCAACTTCTGGTTTGACTGCCTGTGTCAGCCTAGCCTTGAGATGTGTTGATCAAATCCATGAAGGTCAGCCTTTCTCTTCCTACCTTAATCTCTCCATTTATAATTTAAAACTTTGCTTATTTTCCTACCATTGATGTTCTTTGGGGTGTTAGTCATGAAATCCAGACAGAAAGTATATGCGTTGTGGTGCTAGACTCATGAAAGGGGTGGCAGACAAAGGTGTTGGTAATGTAGGAATCACGTTTGATTATACAAACTTATTCCATAGTGTTAGGTTTTATAATGTGGATACTTGGGCTACTGGCAGCCAGTTAAGAAGTCACATCTGTGACTTAAAGATTTAAGGTTTTTGTGGAAAAGGATGTAGAGGGGTTTTGTTTTGGAGAATGCACTTACAGATGATGCCTAATGTATTTCTAAGGAGTTCTCATTTTGTCTTCTGCATTGCTTGTCAGTAGAAATAGTGGGGAAGGAAATGAAATTTCTGAAAATGTATTAAAGAACTTATGTTACTTTATTGGTTTTATTATAAAACTTGTTCATGAAAGTACTAGGGTTTTTTTTGTTGTTTGTTTGTTTGTTTGCGGTATGCGGGCCTCTCACTGCTGTGGCCTCTCCCATTGCGGAGCACAGGCTCCGGACGCGCAGGCTCAGCGGCCATGGCTCATGGGCCCAGCCGCTCCGAGGCATGTGGGATCTTCCCGGGCCGGGGCACGAACCTGTGTCCCCTGCATCGGCAGGCAGACTCTCAACCACTGTGCCACCAGGGAAGCCCCAGTACTAGGTTTTTAATATGTAAATCTATAACAAAGTCCCTTTTGTTTTTTTATCTTAATAAAGGCTTCACTTTTCTATTCAGAACTTTAACTGTTTCTGGGAGAATATTCATCTAAGCATAAGAGTAGTTTATTTTTTGCTGCCTTTTTTAGTAGAAAATCTATTTTAAGCAATATCTTCATTCACTCGGTTTTAAGTGAATGCCTCTTTTAAAATGTCACTTTGCTTAATTTTTATAAAAGCGCATCACTCTCTACTGAGAATTTTGTGGGATCCCTTTGTTTGCCTAAGAAATTGAGTGGACTGTTGGGAGGTGCCAAGGAATGTCAGAGGGCCTCAAGTACCAGCAGAGATCCACAGATAACCTTGAGCTTCAGGATACCTGTAGTTGCTCTTCGTTGCAGAGCCTCCTACTCACAGACATTGTCCCATACCCTTTTTTCTTATGGTTCTTCCCTGTTCATTTCTGTGGTTCATCTACCAACAAGACCAGCTCTGTTCTCTAATTGTACTTTACTAGAAGCATCTTTCACCTGCAGTTTATTGACAGTTCCTAATAGGTTTCTACAGTTCCTCCTTTTGTCTTCTGCACTCCTGGTTTGTACAGCACAGTGTTTGGTTTTGGACCTCATACCTAGTGTCTCTTTTTTTTTTTTTTTTTGCGGTACGTGGGCCTCTCACTGTTGTGACCTCTCCAGTTGCGGAGCACAGGCTCCAGACGCGCAGGCTCAGCGGCCATGGCTCATGGGCCTAGCCGCTTCGCGGCATGTGGGATCCTCCCAGACCGGGGCACGAACCCGCCTCCCCTGCATCGGCAGGCGGACTCTCAACCACTGTGCCACCAGGGAAGCTCCCTAGTGTCTCTTTATCCCAGAATTTCTGGGCTGGTGAAGGCCACACAGTCATATTTGTTCCCTCCCAGAAGTTCTGCCTGTTGGCCATCGGCAGAAATTGACCAGCAGAGTCTACTGCTATTTTCAAAGGCTTTTTGCCAAAATCTCTCCCAGCCAATAAGCCTTTGACCCTATTAACCTTCTTTGTGTGCTTTTTCCCCCAATTCTGACTGAACTTGTTTAATTTTCTAGGCATTGGGCCAACTTAGGCAATAGGGGGCTTGAATAAGTTCAGCAGGAAAGCGTGTCGTCCTTGACACTCTGCCACGTACCAGTACGTTCCCCACATTTTCACTTAGGATTTCAGTCGCTTGGCAAATAAGGCATTTTGTCCTGAAGATCAGGCATTTACCCACAGACTTCTAAATTTAAACATTTGGTGCTAGAGAAGGAGAATGTGCTTGTAACCTGCATTTCTTGGAGGAAGGCAGACGGGGTACATTTTGTGCCTTGGCAATGGGGGAGGGGTAGCAAGAACTCTTTGGTTGCCTATAGGTGTGGGCAGCAGAACAGCCCCAAACTGTGGTTAGTTGTGCCTTACAAATCACTTAGCTTCTCTCTATTTCTATAAAATGAGGGTAATATCTCTTATTTAATGAAGCCTAAATGGAATAATGGAGAATTTTTAAACTGTGATGTACAGTGTAAAAATCAACTGTGATTATGTAGTAGAATGTGAGTTACAGAGTACGATTACAGACATTATCTCAGTCCTTGTGATCCTTGGGAGTGCTTTAGAGATTACACAAGGAAACTGAGGTTCAGTGTGGTCATGGTCCCAGGTCACACACTTAGGATATCTGAGACTCAAAACCGTATTATCAGGCTCCTCGTCAGTGTTCTTTCTATAGTAGTTCCCTCTCCTTTTATGTGATAATGGCATTCGGGAGAAGGTAAGGGAGTTAAGAATGACCTGTTAGGTTTGGAACAGCTGGGAATTAAATTAAATCCCAAAACTTGGCCTTATGCTTTTCCTAGGAAATAGGACCTCACGGTGCTTCAAGAACTTCATACACACAGACGTGCATGCACACCTTCTATCACTCTTCAGGGGTCCATATCAGGCTTAGTGTCCTGCTTTATCCTTGTGTAGTAGGTAGAGGGAACATTTGTTTCATTTTCAACTTAGAACACCATTTGTGGGTTTTTTTAATATAACTGGCATATTGTGGATTTGCCTCTAAGAATTCAAAACTCAATATTCTGATATCTAAAGCTGATAGAAAAAAGTAATATCCAGTCCACATAAAATATGAACAATAGTATTTGGGTTGATTTGCTTATTCTGCATCAATACCAGTTTACTCTGTTAACACTGATAACAAAAATTCCAGTGAAAGCATTTTTTAAATGGGCTTTTAACGATGAAAATAAATACGTAACTAGACTTCACAGAATATGTGATTATTTGTGTGTTATTTTTTCTTCCACCACTCTTCTCCTTGCCCCACTACCTCTTCTTCCTGATTTCATGAGAAGAAAATGCTGAGCCAGACCTGGATGACAATGAGGATGAGGAGGAGCCTGCCGTGGAGATTGAACCCGAGCCAGAGCCTCAGCCTGTGACCCCAGCCCCACCACCTGCCAAGAAGCGGAGAGGACGCCCCCCTGGCAGAACCAACCAGCCCAAACAGACCCAGCGTAAGTTGACTGTCTCAGCACAGCAGGCTGGCGTCCTCTCCTAACACGTGGGGAAGGCAGACAGGTCCTTATTCTTTGGGTAGATGGGAACTGAGCCATGAGAACAAATTAAGGTCACACTGGGAACAAACTCTCAGGAAGCGATTTTTTGGTTTTTACGGAGGAACATCTCTAGAGGCCTGTTAGGTTTCAGTAAGAGAAAATCCAGAGTAGAAGGGTACTTATGTTCTACAAGGTGGGTACTGTTAATGTGGGAGAGTTTTACAAAACAACCAGAGTCATAGTCAGCTGGCAAAATTGATGTGGTAATGAACGTAAAACAGCCAAATTTTAAAAGATAGAGGGAAAAAGCAATTTCTGAGCTGACACTGTCCCTCCTAAGAAATCTAGGCCGGTGGATTCTATTGCTGGCCTCCTGATTTATGAGAGGACACAGAGGAGGTGTTCACCCTCCACGTCACACCATGTAGCAGTCCTGTACGGGACGTGGCCCTTGTGACAGCAGGCTCTGCAGGGTCTCAGGTCTCTGTCCTATTCATGAATCTCCTAAAAGCTGGCAATTTTTTTTCTTTCTTTAACAAATACAGGGTTTCATCTATTTTTTTAACATGCTCCCTGAGCCCCGTGTCCAGATGTCTTATTGCAGTGGGGTGGTTGACTCTAAAGATCCCGGGAACTA
This sequence comes from Delphinapterus leucas, assembly GCF_059928025.1. Classification (NCBI taxonomy): domain Eukaryota; kingdom Metazoa; phylum Chordata; class Mammalia; order Artiodactyla; family Monodontidae; genus Delphinapterus; species Delphinapterus leucas. The sequence continues at coordinate 42,180,558 of NC_143148.1, forward strand.
TTTTGCCTACACACATTTGAGTGAGTGAACTGGCGGGAGGGCCCTGGGTGTTGGGAGGACTTCAGACTCAAAAATGTCAGGTTCTTTGCTATAGGTGGGTCATCTCTAAAACGGACCTACATCCCCACACTCTGTGAAGTATTCCTAGTCCCGCACCATCTGCATTTTTTGCCTGTCTCACACACACTATTATGAAGCCCAAATTTATGACATAAAGGAAAACTAAGTTTTTTAATACGCAATTTGGGAGTCATATGAAGAGGAATGTCAACATTTTGTTCTTTGATAGTATCTAGAGTAGTGGGGCTTTGTGTATGGCTGCATTTTAGGTTATTAGGTCTTTTTGACTGACTTTCTCTGTATCGAATCTAAGGCTTTCCTGTGTTGCTGACATTCATTTAGTGTCAAGTCTGAAAAGACCCTTGCAATCCTTGGGGGCTTTAATGGAGCATTTGTTTTGTTCATGCTCTTCTTTGCCAGCAACAGCCATTATTCAGGTCGAAGACCAGAATACAGGTGCAATTGAGAACATTATAGTTGAAGTCAAAAAAGAGCCAGACGCAGAGCCTGCGGAGGGGGAGGAAGAGGAGCCCCAGCCAGCCGCCACAGATGCCCCCAACGGAGACCTCACGCCCGAGATGATCCTCAGCATGATGGACCGGTGATGGCGGGGCCTCGCTCGTTGCCAGGACTGCTCTGGGCTGTGTTTAAACGGCCCGCATCTTAATTTTTCTCCCTTCTTTCTTCTTTTGGCTTTGGGAAAAGCATCATTTTACCAAACATACTGAGAACTAAAACTTCAAGGATGATGTTAGAAAAATGTGATTTAACTAGAACTTGCTGTTTGATGTTAGCAAATAATGGAATGTTCTGAGTCCCTGAGGGTTTACTGTGAAGTGCTGAGGACAGTGTTGACGCCTAACTGGTTTTCTTAGATGGAAACAGAGACATTGAACCCTCTCTCTTGCTATGGTAAACCACTCCAGAAACCACCACTGGGTTTCCCAGAGTTCTATGGTCTTCTTCCCAGGAGAGTTTTTAATTGTAAATGCAGACTTGGGAAGGACTTAGACTTTTAAACTGGTTTTTGCTTTTGCTTTGCCCTGACTCTCTTTGCTTGGAGTCAGTTGCACACCAGTAGTATGGCATGCTACGATTGGTTTCTGTCCTGAAGACTTTGCCTCTTTCTTGGCAAAGTTTCTGGTATGGTCAAGCTTGTAAATAACTTTTTTTACATTTTAATCTTTTCCATTAATTACGAGGTTGAAAAGAAGTGCAGTGTAAGAAAACCCAGCATTTTAATTACTTGCAAATTAAGTTTCCACAGACTGTAGTATGTAAATGTTGACAAGGAATTGGATCACAATCATGTAGCAGAATGGCACCCAGACTGCTGCCCGCTAGTGACGGACACCCACATGGAAGATCATAATTTTCCAGCCCATGGAGCCAGCATTTGAACCTTGTACAATTAACTTTGTTATGATTTCCCATCTACATTTTCTTTGCTTTGTTTGTAGCTGAATTTTGTGTTTTATACATCCTCTGTTAAAGCAGAAGGGTGATTATGAGTGGGTCACAGCAGCTCTTAAAAGCTGGGCCAGAAAATTTCACTAGGTCAGTAATTTAAACTTTGAATCTTCAAAAAATAATAATGTGAAGCAAAACCAACTAAAAAGTGATTCTTGCACATGAACTGTCACATGTTTAAAATGTGTTTTTTAGAGAGCCTCAGTCTTGCTGATTTCAAACACTTTTTTCTTCTGTGTATTGCTTTTAAGAGAGCCATCAGTTAGCTATCAGACTCTAGGTTGATGCATTTTGTACTTAGCTGTACTGTGTGATATTTTTCATTATTTTAGGACGCCAACATGAGACCTGTAATAAAATATGTAATGGGGTTGAAAGCTGGGGAGGAGGATCTACTGCTGTACAGCTAATAAATCATAACGGATTAACAAGTGCTCCAAACACTCCAACTTGTGTGATTCCTGCTTAACGAGGGGCCCAGAGGGGTCTGTGTGCGTAGCCTCAGGCAGTGCAGGCCTCCTAGCCTTTCAGACGCAAGCTATGTTTCCAGGATGACCACTTCCTCTCTAGCAAATGAGAGATGATCTTGGCAGGTGATGGAATATTGAGTGCATCCTGCTGCAAGTTTCAGTGCCCCAAAAGTGGTACGTGAGTAGAGAGGTGAGTGTATACAGCTGCCAGCCCCATGATCCAACTGAAGAGCCGGTTGCCTGTGGTAGAGCAGGTGGGTCAGAGAGCTTAGAGGAGAAAGGGCTGATGGGAATCTTTGGCCTCGAGATCTCAGCTCAAGGTGAGCTGGGATCAAAATACATTGAGCTCTGCCAAGTGCAGGGGAACAGAGAGAATCTGGGCCCAGTCTGCCCTAGAGAAGTTCATTTGAAAGGGAGACAGATGTGCCACCACCAGGCTGTGGGGAGAGAGTCCTATATAGCACAGCTGCTTGTTAGCACCTAGGAAGCAGAATGGAAAGGGAGTGTGTTAGGAAGTTTATGCATTAGTGTAATACCATTTTGCTGCTGTTGGCCATTTCTGGGTAGATTCCTTTGGCAAGCCCCTTTTAGGTGAAAGCTTTGGCCACTAATTATATGTTTTTTGTTTGTTTTTAATTTTTTTTTAATTGAAGTATTTACAGTATGTTAATTACTGCTGTACAGTGATGTTGATTAAGTTATATATACATTCTTTTTTATTTAATACTACTTTGCATTATGGCTTATCATAGGATTTTTTTTTCATTTTTATTTATTTATTTGGTTGCACCGGGTCTATAGTTGTGGCAGGTGGGCTCCTTAGTTGTGGCATGCAAATTCTTTGTTGCAGCATGCATGTGGGATCTCGTTCCCAGACCAGGGATCAAACCTGAGCCCCCTGCATTGGGAGCACAGAGTCTTATCCACTGCACCACCAGGGAAGACCCCTGTCATACGATATTAAATATAGTTCTCTGTGTTATACAGTAGGACCTTGTTGTTTATCCATTCTATATATAAAAGCTTACATCAGCTAACCTCAGCCTCCCACTCCATCCCTCCCCCATCCCCCCTCCCACTTGGCAACCACCACCACCAGTCTGTTCTCTATGTCCGTGATTCTGTTTCTCTTTCATAGATGAGTGCATTCGTGTCATAGTTTAGATTCCACATGTAAGTGATATCATACGGTATTTGTCTTTCTGACTTACTTAGTATGATAATCTCTAGTTGCATCCATGTTGCTGCAAATGGCATTATTTCATTCTTTTTTATGGCTGAGTAGTATTCCACTGTATATACGTACCACATCTTCTTTATCCATTCATCTGTCGATGGACATTTAGGTGGTTTCCGTGTCTTGGCTGTTGCAAATAGTGCTGCTTTGAACATAGGGGTGCATGTATCTTTTTGAATTATGGTTTAGTTTTCTGAGGAACCTCCATACTGGCTGCACCAGCTTACATTCCCATCAACAGTGTAGGAGGGTTCCCTTTTCTCCATACCCTCTCCAGCATGTTATTTGTAGACTTTATAATGATGGCCATTCTGACTGGTGTGAGGTGGTACCTCATTGTAGTTTTGGTTTGCATTTCTCTAATAATTAGTGATGTTGAGCATCTTTTCATGTGCATATTGTCATCTGTGTTTCTTCTTTGGAGAAATGGCTATTTAGGTCTTCTGCCCATTTTTAGCTTCGGTTGTTTGTTTTTCTTTGTTGTATGAACTGTTCGTATATTTTGGAAATTAAGCCCTTGTCATTCACATCATTTGCAGGTATTTTCTCCCATTCCATAGGTTGTCTTTTCAGTTTTTTTATGGTTTCCTTTGCTGTGCAAAAGCTTGTAAGTTTGATTAAGTCCCATTTGTTTATTTTTGTTTTTATTTCTATTGCCTTGGGAGACTGACCTAAGAACATTGGTACAATTTGTGTCAGAGAATGTTTTGCCTATGTTCCCTTCTAGGAGTTTTATGGTGTCATGTCTTATGTTTAAGTCTTTAAGCCATTTGAGTTTATTTTTGTGTATGGTGAGAGAGTGTGTTCTGACTTCATTGATTTACATGCAGCTGTCCCAGCTTTCCCCATACCACTTGCTGAAGAGACTGTCTTTTTCCCATTATATATATATATATATATATATATATTAATTTATTTATTTTTGGCTGCATTGGGTCTTCATTGCTGTGCACAGCTTTCTCTAGTTACGGTGAGCGGGGGCTACTCTTCGGTGCAGTGAGTGGGCTTCTCATTGTGGTGGCTTCTCTTGTTGTGGAGCATGGGCTCTAGGCATGTGGGCTTCAGTAGTTGTGGTGCACAGGCTCAGTAGCTGTGGCTCGTGGGCTCTAGAGCGCAGGCTCAGTAGCTGTGGCGCACAGGCTTAGTTGCTCTGTGACATGTGGGATCTTCCCAGATCAGGGCTCGAACCCATGTCCCCTGCATTGGCAGGCGGATTCTTAACGACTGCGCCACCAGAGAAACCCCCATTATATATTCTCCTGCCTCCGTTGTCAAAGATAAATTGACTGAAGGTTTGGGTTTATTTCTGGGCTCTCTACTCTGTTCCATTGATCCATATGTCTGTTTTTATGCCAGTTTTGATTACTGTAGCTTTGTAGTATTGTCTGAAGTCTTGGAGGGTTATGCCTCCTGCTTTGTTCTTTTTCTTCAGGATCGCTTTGGCAGTTCTGGGTCTTCTATGGTTCCACATGAATTTTAGGATTATTTGTTCTAGTTCTGTGAAAAATATCATGGGTAACTGGATAGGAGTCTCATTAAAACTGTAGATTGCTTTGGGTAGTATGGCCATTTTAACATTATTAATTCTTCCAATCCAATAGCATGGGGTATATTTCCATTTCTTTAAATCATCTTCAGTTTCCTTTATTAATGTTTTATAGTTCTCAGCCTGTAAGTCTTTCACCTCCTTGGTGAGATTTATTCCTAAGTATTCTTTGGATTGCGATTTTAAAAGGTATTTTTTTTACATTCCCTTTGTGATATTTCCTTGTTGGTGTAAAGAAGTGTAACCAGTATGTTAATCTTGTATCTTGCTGAATTCATTTATCGGTTCTGGTAGTTTTTGTGTGGAGTCTTTAGGGTTTTCTGTATATAGTGTCATATCATCTGCATATAATGACAGTTTTACCTCTTCCCTTCCAATTTGGATACTTTTTTAAAAAATTTATTTTTGGCTGCGTTGGGTCTTCGTTGCTGCACACAGGCTTTCTCTAGTTGAGGCAAGCAGGGGGCTACTCTTTGTTGCGGTGCGCAGGCTTCTCACTGCGGGGGCTTCTTGTTAGGCACATGAGCTTCAGTAGTTGTGGTGCACAGGCTTAGCTGCTCCGTGGCATGTGGGATCTTCCCGGACCAGGGCTCGAACCTGTGTCCCCTGCATGGGCAGGTGGCTTTTAACCACTGCACCACCAGGGAAGTCCCCCAATTTGGATACCTTTTATTTCTTTTTCTTGTTTGCTGTGGCTAGGACTTCCAATTCTGTGTTGAATAGAAGAGGTGAGAGAGGGCATCCTTGTCTTCTTCCAGATTTTAGTGGGAAGGCTTTCAGCTTTTCACCGTTGAGTATTATATTGGCTGTGGGTTTGTCATAAATAGCTTTTATGATCTCGAGGTAATTATAGGGTTTTTTAACCAGAATTCCAGTTTTCAGTGAAAAGTAAGTAACAGTGGAGAAGCTGTGTGAAGGCGTCAGCTGGTTTGTGGTATCCATACAGTCGGGTCTCCCAGAAAAATCGGTATCGTCAGGAGCCTTGGGACTGTGAACCAGGCAATCAGCAACTTGGACTGAATGTTAGTGGCCCGAGGCTGTCAGGGCATTTGGTCTCCATCCCAGGCATGGGCTAACCCCCACTGCCACCAGGAACCAGAGCACCCCCTACCAGAGTTGTTTCAGTGGCCACATAGCTTTTTAAAAATTTTAAGCATAGGGCCTTCCCTGGTGGTCCAGTGGTTGGGACTCTGTGCTTCCACTGCAGGGGGCCCGGGTTCGATCCCTGGTCGGGGAACTGGGATCCTGCAAGCCACACAGCCGCCCCACCCCCACCCCCCAAAACAATTTTTTTTAAAATTAATTTTACTTATTTATTTTTTTGGTTGAGTTGGGTCTTCATTGCTGCACGTGGGCTTTCTCTAGTTGTGGCGAGCGGGGGCTACTCTTCATTGTGGTGTGCGGGCTTCTCATTGCTGTGGTTTCTCTTGTTGCGGGACATGGGCTCTAGGCGTGCGGGCTTCAGTAGTCGTGGCACACAGGCTCAGTAGTTGTGGCGCACGGGCTTAGTGGCTCTGCGGCATGTGGGATCTTCCCGGACCAGGGCTCGAACCCGTGTCCCCTGCATTGGCAGGCGGATTCTTAACCACTGCGCCACCAGGGAAGTCCCAACAATTTTTTTTTTAAGTATAACAGAAAATCTCTTCATAGAACAGCAAGCAGTTTATCTGTATCTTCAGCATAGCTTTTCTGTTCTAATTGTATATATTCAAATTGTTTACAAGTAGGTTGGTTTGGGTTGGGGAGGGGGCAAGAAAAGTGACATTGTGATGCAGCTAAGGCCGGAAGGAGATTCCTCCATTGGCATAGCCCATGATACATCCTGTGTGACTCCATTAAATGTGAAACCTTCACACTCTTACTCCACACGGGAGACGGGAGCCTCCTGGCAGTTCTGGGAGCTGCAGCCTGGCCTGTCACCCTGTGCAGGCGGGGCTTATTCCTCATTATGAGCTTTTAGCATTTCCTGAGCACCCACGGAGTGTCATGCTGTCTAGAACACAGAGACAGTCTTGAACAAGTTGAAGGCCTCTCTCCCTCTCATGAGTCACTCACTTGTGGGAGCTGAGTCCCACTTGGTCTCTGATAGCAGTTATGCTTGTTCTGTCACCACCACCCTGACGGCCAGCAGTTACGGAGATGTGTGGCTAGCCTGGCACCCCATCCTAATCTCCAGGCTGATCCTGGTTTCCTCCTCCGCAGCCCCCTGCTTGTCCTCACAGCATTCACTAGACAGGGGCTTATGCCTCCAGTGCAGCTGTTGGTCTCAAGACGCCCTCCACCTGGGAGCAGCTCGAACCCTTTGGCACTTATTCCCTCTTGTATTTCTCATTCTTGTCATTCAAAACAGAAAAATCCCAGTGAGGGGGGTTTTCTATCCTTCTGTTCTGGAGTCTTAAGGTTGCCCTGGTAAGACTTGGCAAATATGAGTGTTCCCTGAGTTCCAGCCACTGTTGTGAGCACCTCTGTAAACATTTAATCCTTACACTTCAAGGTAAGTTAATAGCTCCAGCTTACAAAACAGGAACTGGATGCGCAGAAAGATTGTGACTTACTCAGTGTCAAACAGCCAGTAAGAGGTGGAGTCAGGACTTGAATTCAGGCAGTGTGCTTTCAGAACCTTCATTCTTGGCCACTTGGCCATACTGTGTGTGAGAGCTACTGAGCTCACACCCTAGAAGCAGTTGGTGGGTTCTGTGTGGTCTCTTGTGAGAGTCTTAACCTGAACTCTCTCTCAAGTTGGGAGGCAGCAGAGCAGGACATCCTCTCACCTCTGTTGGCAGGAACTCAGCACCCTCTCCGGCTGAGTCTTGCCCTGTCAGCCCTGGGCTATCACACCTGGGCCTGCTGCTTTAGGGAAGGGGGCTTCCTCCAAGTTGTTACTATTCAGTTTCTACTTTGTCCTAATCTATGGTGGACCTCAGCAAAGGGAGATGAGATTTTGTGGGGGATGGTGGTAGTCAGATGACTGGAAAATGCTCCCACTGCCTCTAGGCCTCAAGGTGAGGAGGGGTAGCTGGAGATGGGAAAGAAACCAAGAGACTGCCCAGTGTCTCTCACCTCCTCTCAGGTTGTTTCACCTCTGCCTGGCTGAGCTGTGGGCAGGGTAGAGGGCTGTTCCTTATCTCATAGAGTTTAATTAGACTAATGGAAGAAAAAAATGGAATCCCCTCCTCTGAACCCTCAGGAATCTAGGTGCCTGGTTTTTTTTTTAATATTTATTTTATTTATTTATTTGGTTGCACCGGGTCTTGGTTACAGCAGGCGGGCTCCTTGGTTGTGGCATGTACGTGGGATCTAGTTCCCTGACCCGGGGTTGCACCCGGGCCCGCTGCATTGGGAGCGCAGAGTCTTAACCACTGCACCACCAGGGAAGTCCCTAGGTCCCTGGTCTTTTATAGGGTATCATGCATCCCATGACCTGATGGCCTCCTAGGCCTCTCTCCTAGTGGTTCCCCCCTCCTCAAACTCTCCAGCTCAGGGAGAATGCAGACATGAGAGGACCCACACACACACATACATTGCCTTGCTCATGAGTCACTCCATCCCTCCCTGCAGCCCTTGGGGCTGGCTGCCCCCTGATGGTACACCCCCATTTTCTGGCCCTGACCTAGCTTGAACTTGATGAAAGCTAAGGAACCTCTGCCACAGAGAAGGCTGTGGGGCCCATCTGGTGTTTTTTCCACCCTGTCAACAGTTTGTGACTCTCCGACGGGTTGAGGGACTCCAGGTTAGGAGCAACAGATAGGGCCCTCCAGGTTTAGGAGGGATCCGATGCTCCTTTCTGAACAGACGCCCCTTGCGTCCTAAGTGCTGTCCATCTTCCCCGCTGGGCTTTGGAGGGGACGGACCGAGGTGGGCCGCAGAGATTCCCCGAGCGGGCAGCGCCCCCTGGTGCTCGCGGCGGGGACTGTGGCGCGGGGTGGAAGTAGTGGGGTAGGAACCGAAAGAGGCACGCGACACGCGAGACCCTCCCGGCCACACCTCTCCCTTCCCTCCCCAGGTCTGCCCTAACGGAGTAGCTCCTGAGCGACGGCGCGGGCGGGCAGCTGGGATCTGCCCCCCTCCTACACCGTCGTACCCGCGCGACTTCTCCCAGCCCGCGGAGGCCTGGCAGGGAGGAGCCGGGTCGGGGGCGGCCTGGCAGGAAGCGGCGCTTACCTTCCGCTGCAGGAGGAGCAGGTGGCTGCAGTGCGCGCCGAGGCCCCAGGCTTCCTGTGCTCGCCCGCCGCTACCGTTTCTCGTCGGAGCTCCTTGGGCCACCCGGCCGCCGGGCCGGCCGCATGGCCCAGACCCCCGACGGCATATCCTGCGAGCTGCGAGGTAAGCCCTGGCCCTTGTCGCCTTCTTGGCTGGGAGGAAGCAGAGCGGCCCCAGAAAGCAGAGGCCCACCCAGCGCCTCGTGGCACCGGGCAAGCGGTTCCCTCTGCTCCTCGGGAGGGCTTGGCGGCCGAAATCCACTCCACTCCTTCCTCGCTGGCCCAGAGATGAGCCCAGGCCCCCTAGCCCGATGCAGACCGTGGGCATGAATTGACCTCCATGGGAGGACCAGTTGCCCAGCAGGCTGCCCTTCCACAGGCGAGATCACCAGGTTCCTGTGGCCCAAGGAGGCAGAGCTGCTGCTGAAAACCTGGCTGCCAGAGCGGGAGGGTGCTGAGCAAGGTCATGTCCTGGTATGGCAGGGGCAGAGGCTGGGAGGGCCACTGGGGCCCCGGCAGAAAGAGGCTCTTGCCCTGCCCAGGGTGTTAGACACTCTCTCCCCTCAGGCACTGCTGCGATGGAGAGCCTACCTGCTCCACACCTGCCTTCCCCTGAGGGTGAGTCCCAGGGCCCAGCTGCCACCCCTTTGCCCTCCAGCAGCTTCCTTGATGAGGGCTGCATCTGTGGTGGTGTCCTTGCGGGCTCTGCCCTTCCAACAGCTCTGGGCTCCCGGGAGCAGGCAGGACTGGAGTGTAGGCAGGTCCAGCTCTGAGATCCAGGCTGCACAAAGGACTGGGCTCCCAAGAGGGTGGGGCTCAGGCCTTAGTCCAGGCTGACCCAGGCGCTCCGCAGGTGGACTGCACGTTCAGCTACCTGGAGGTCCAGGCCATGGCGCTGCAGGAGACACCCCCTCAGGTGAGACCCCTAGTGCCCCACCAGGGCCTGCAGTCTGGTCTTCCCCTCCCCCCAACCTGCCCCACACTTGGAGCCCAGCCCCTGCCCCACCCACCCCAGGTCACCTTTGAGCTGGAGTCCCTGCCTGATCTGGTCCTGGAATTTCCTGGTGTGGCTGCCCTGGAACAGCTGGCCCAGCACATCGCTGCTGCCATCAGGAAGGTCTTCCCTTGCTCCACCCTTGGGTGAGGCCCAGCAACTGAGGGGGCTGGCGGGGAAGAAGGGCAGCAAGGGGTGGTCTGGATGGCGCAGTGGGTGACCTCACTTCCAGGGCCTAGAAGTCCCTTGCCCCCTTCTCCATGTCCCTCCTCAGGAAGCTATTCCGGAGGCCCACGCCCCCCTCCATGCTGGCTCGGCTGGAGAGAAGCAGCCCCTCAGAGGCCACCTCGCCCAGCAGCCCCTGTGGTAAGGGCCAAGGTGGGGCCACACAGGGCTTTCAGCCTACCCCCTCCTGCATCCTGACCCCTGGATTTGGAGGTCTCACAAACTGAACAGAGCCACTCAAGGCACAGCCACTACCCAGTTTCGGGCTGATCTTCCTCCATCTCTGACCTTTTGTCTCTCTCTTTCCCCCACCCCTGCTCCATCACACCCCTGGTACCAACTCAGGTGGCTTTTCGGAGACATATGAGGCTCTGTGTGACTACAATGGCTTCCCTTTCCGAGAGGAGATTCAGTGGGTGAGAGTAGGGCCCTCTCTGGAGGCTCTGGAGACATCTGATCCCCCATGTGCTTTGAGTCCCTCCCTATGCCTTGTGTCCCAAGTAAGTTGGAGGTACTTTCTTCCCACCCAGGATGTGGACACCATCTACCATCGTCAGGGCTGCCGCCATTTCAGCCTAGGCGACTTCAGCCATCTGGGAAGTCGGTGAGTGGCCTGCAAGGTCTGTGAAGAGAGGAAGATTCCATGACCCACATTCCTGGGCCTTAGCCTCTCCATGGAGGGGGGATGCTGGGCCTAGGATCTGGCTGGAGGGCCCTGAGCTCTGCCCCTGCCCTTTCTTCCACCCAGGGACCTGGCCTTGAGTGTGGCCGCCCTGTCTTACAACCTGTGGTTCCGGTGCCTCTCCTGCGTGGACATGAAGCTGGTGAGAGCATAGGCGCGGCGGCGGGGGTGGGGGCGTGGCCTGGGGGCCGGGGTGTAGCCCACTGAGCGCCCCCCATCCTCTGGTTCTCAGAGCCTTGAGGTCTTGGAACAGATTCTGCACATGATGAGTCAGTCATCCCACCTGGAGGAGCTGGTGCTGGAGACCTGTGGCCTGAGGGGGTAGGGGCACAGTGTAGGGATTGGGGAGCGGAGTCTGGGGGCTTGGGATGGAGAGACTAGTGGCCTGGGGAGGAGTTGGGAATCCAGGGTCAGAGCCTCACATCTGGGGTCTGGTCCCCAGAGACTTTGTCCGGCGACTGGCCCAGGCCCTGGCAGGGCACACGAGCTCCGGGTTGCGGGAACTCAGCCTGGCGGGGAACGTGCTGGATGACCGAGGTACGGCTGAGCCTGGGGAACCCCCCGGGGGCTGGCGCTGGAGGAGGTGAGACCCATATGGCTGCCCCCATCCCCCAGGCGTGGCTGCACTCAGCAGACACCTAGAGCATCATCCTGGAGCCCTGAGAAGACTCACCCTGGCACAGACTGGGTTGACGCCGCGAGGTAGGTGGGCTGAGGATGGCTGGGGGAGGTGGAGCTGGGAGGTGGGGCAGCCTGATTGTGAGCCCCTCCTCCACCACCAGGAATGAGGGCTCTGGGCCGGGCGCTGGCTTTCAATGCAGCCTTTGACTCTGCCCTAACCCACTTGGACCTTTCTGGGAATCCCGGGGCACTGGGGGCCTCGGAGGACAATGGGGTGAGTGGCCATCCTTAGGGCGGTGATTGGGGGCGCCGCAGGCAGTGGGGTGTCAGGAAGCTTTTGGTGGGGTGATCCCTGACTCCCTCCCTCCCATCTCCATCCTCCCACCAGGGCCTCTATAGTTTCCTGAGCCGTCCTAATGTTCTGACGTTCCTGAATCTCGCAGGCACTGACACCGCCCTGGACACTGTGAGGGGGTGGTCAGTGGGGGGGGATGATTTGTCGGGCTGGCAAGGCCTGAGGCCCAAGGGTCGACTGGAGGGCAGGGCGGGAAGGGGCTCAGTCCCCCGGCCAGTGTAGCCCACACGCTCCTCCCGCAGCTCTTCGCCTCGCTGTCCCGCGGCTGCTGCGCCAGCCTCACACACCTCGACGCTTCGAGGAACGTGTTCTCCCGCACGTAAGGCGGACGGGGCGGGACGGGGCGGGGGTGGGGCTCTGCCGGGAGCCGCCTTCCCGCGCCAGGAAGCCAAATGCTCCCGCTCCCCGCCCCAGGAAGTCCAGGGCTGCGCCGGACGCGCTGCAGCTCTTCCTCAGCCGCGCCGGGACGCTTCGGTACCTGTGCCTGGCGGGCTGCAAACTGCCGCCCGACGCTCTCAGGTCAGTGTCCCTGCCCACGGCCAGGCCCCCGTCTGTGCGGCCACCACCAGGCCTGGCCTCCAGCACCTCACCCCGCTCGTATCGCACCCATGACCCCCCTGGCATCCTGGCCCTTCCTTCTTGCTATTCGCGCTCTAGGGCCCCTGTTCCCAGCTCCCGCCACCCCCTGTGACATTCCCTCCCAGGGCGCTTTTGGAAGGCCTCGCGCTCAACACACACATGGACGACCTGCACCTGGACCTCAGCGCTTGTGAGGTGAGCGCCCGGCCCAGAGACGAGAGCGGGCAGTGGGCCCACACATCGGCTGTGGGGCTGGGGCTGCGAGGCGGAAGCGCTGGGCAGTTGAGGGCCTAATCCTCCCCACCTGTGGCCTGTTGGCCTGAGCGCATTCCACCTTCCACCTTCAGCTGCGCTCCGCCGGCGCTCAGGTGATTCAAGACTTAGTGTGCGACGCTGGCGCAGTGAGCTCCCTGGATCTGGCAGATAATGGTGAGGCTGCCCAGAAACCCATCCTCCCATCATCCTCCAAATTCCCACCCCTCCCACTCCCGCAGCCTCGCCTTGTGCCTGACCTGAGCCACCCCCAGGCTTCGGCTCAGACATGGTGACTCTGGTGCTGGCCATCGGGAGGAGTCGGTCCCTGCGACACGTGGCGCTTGGAAGGAACTTCAACGTCCGGTGCAAGTGAGCCCGCATCTCACTCCTGGGCCTCCCAACAGCACCCCACCACCCGGGTCTCCCGCCAACCGCTGCCCCTGCCCACAGGGAGACCCTGGACGACGTCCTGCACCGGATTGTTCAGCTCATGCAGGATGACGACTGTGTGAGTTCACAGAACCATGCAGGATCCTCAGGCGATGGACCCCTGCTCCCTGACCTGCCTTGCTTGCTGACCCCTGACTCCAACCACAAATGGCTTTCTCTTAACCCCAGCCCCTGCAGTCTTTGTCCGTGGCTGAGTCGCGACTGAAACTGGGCGCCAGCGTCCTGCTCCGGGCCCTGGGCACCAATCCTAACCTGAGAGCCCTGGATATCAGCGGCAACGCCATGGGGGACACCGGCGCCAAGATGCTGGCCAAGGCGCTTCGGGTCAACACGAGGCTCCGGTGGGCGGGGTCAGAGGGATGGGACCAAATGGGGGAGGAGGGCGTGTATGGAGGGGCTTACTGGGCTAAGGGGCAGAGCTGAACGAAGCGGAGCAAGTGGAGCACAGGGGTGCTCCAGACGAATGGAAAGGCAAGCGGGGTTGGGTGGGGCCTTGCAGAGCTCCACCCCCGACTGAACCCTGGCCCGGCCCAGGTCTGTGGTCTGGGACCGGAACCACACGTCTGCTCTGGGCCTGCTGGATGTGGCACAGGCCCTGGAGCAGAACCGCAGCCTGAAGGCCATGCCTCTGCCACTGAACGATGTGGCCCAGGCGCAGCGCAGCCGCCCTGAACTGACAGCACGTGCGGTGCATCAGGTGGGGGTTCCCTCTCTTCCCCGCCCTCCTCTGTGCCTTGGCCCCACCCCCCACCAGTTCTCAATATCTCTTGTGCCCAGATCCAAGCCTGTCTCCTGCGGAACAACCGCGCAGACCACGCTTCTACTGACTGCACCTCCCACCCGAAGCCACTAGGTCTGGGGTCAGACCCCTCCGAACAGGTCAGAATCCCCTCCCTCGACGTTGAGCACACACAGAAGGTAGGGGATGGGGAGAGCTGTGGCAGCTGAGAGCCTCCATAAGTCTGAGGCTCTGACTTTCCTGGGGCCATGGTGCCTGAATCCTGCTGTCCCAGACAAGTCCCGTTCCTTGATCTGCAGAGGAGCCAAAGGCTCTTGAAATAGTTTCCCCAAATAACACTCCTAGTTGCTTTTTTAAAGCATTTTTTTCTTTCTTTTAATTTTGAACTAATTTTAAACTTACAGAAAAATTACAAGACTAGCACACAGAACTTTTTTTGTCCTGAGCTATTTAAGAGCATGTTGCCAGCAATATGCCCTGTCACCTATGCAAATACTTTACAGCGTGTATCTCCTACAAACCTTTTATTTTTATTTTTTTATTTTCTGGCTGCTCTGCACAGCTTGCGGGATCTTAGTTCCCGGACCAGGGATTGACCCTGGGGCTGCTGCAGTGGAAGTGTGGAGTCCTAACCATTGGACTGCAGGGAATTCCCTTAAAGCATTTAAATAGGCTCCCCTGTCAAAGACAGGAGGTATTTTAAAATCTTCAATCATTTCTCTCCACCCCCAACTGTAGCCCCACCTGTGACTTCCTATTCACAGAGCTTCCCTCCCCTCTCCACTGACCTTTGTTGTGGCCAAACCCAGTGACCCTTTTTCTGGCTTCATCTCCCTCCAGTACCTTGTCTTGGTGAGATGTTCCCCATCCATCCATTCCCAATTCCCACTTCTCTCCCAAGCTCCAGAGCCCAGGCATCGTGACCCAGACATCCTGCAGGGGCTTCACATTTTGTGTCTTCAAGTGATCTCATCGTCTCCCACGTCTCTCTCTTCTCTCTACCCTGGAGCCCAATCTCACTGGTGCCCACACCCACCAAGTGCTGTGGACAGAGCTTCAGTCCATGTCTCTCTTGGCCACACCGAAGCCCCCACAGACCTCCTTGGTTCTGCCTCTTGACCGACTCTCTCAAACACACCACTCTTTACTCCCACCCCAGCCATCCTTCTCTGCCCCTGATCCTTCCTCCATGACTCCTCACTCCCATTTCTCTTCATCCCTCAATCTGTCCTCTAGCTGGATGATGAACAGACTGAGCTTCTAAAACACTGACATGACTAACAGCTCTTTTCCTTCCCATTCTGGACACTTAGGAAGTATATATAAAGTACCTACAGTGAACTAAAGGAGACATTGCTCTCCCTCCTTGAACAGATAGGGTCCCTAAGTGGCTGTCCTGATGGTATCAGTTTCAGGACCTCACTCACCCTGTTGGACACCTTGGGAAGGAAGCAGTCAGGGGATGGGGAGGGGACCAGGCTGAGACTGATTCCTCTTGCCTTCCAGGAAGTGAATGAACTATGTCAGTCGGTGCAGGAGCATGTGGAGTTGCTGGGCTGTGGGGCTGGGCCCCAGGGTGAAGCTGCTGTGCACCAGGCCGAGGATGCCATCCAAAACGCCAACTTCTCTCTCAGTGTGAGCACCCCCTCCCACTACGAGGACCCTTCCCCTCTTAGGTGTCAATTTGCAACTCCTTTTCCTCCATGGTCTCCAGATTCTCCCCATTCTACATGAGGCTGGGAGCTCCCCAAGCCACCAATGGCAGCTGCGGCAGAAGCTGGAGGGCCTCCTGGGACAGGTGGGCGAGGTCTGCCGCCGGGACATTCAGGTGAGATAGTGCCCTTGCCCCAGCCCCACCTCCATATTCAGGCTTGACCCCCATCCATAGGCTTGCCTGTGATATCCCCTGAGTCAATGTTCTGTGAGGGTTGGAGCCTCAAGCCAATTGGTCTGGGCCCCAGCCACACCCTCACCATGCTCTGACGTTTGCCCAGGACTTCACTCAGACCACACTGGACACCACAAGGAGCCTCTGCCCACAGATGCTGCAGGGACCCAGGTGGAGGGAGCAGCTAGAGGGGGTCCTGGGAGGCTCAAGGGGTCTCCCAGAGCTGCTCCCAGAGCACCTGCTGCAAGATGCCTTCACGAGGCTCAGGTAGGCTGGATAGGGCTGGGCTGGGCTGGGCTGGGTAGAGACAGCACACTAACCCTTGCCCTCTGTTGCCGTCAGGGACATGCGCCTGTCAGTCACAGGGACCTTGGCAGAGAGCATTGTGGCTCAGGCTGTTGCGGGTCTGAGTGCAGCCCGGGATCGGCTGGTGAGCAGGAACTGCGTGCTTACGCACACGCACACGCACAGCCACTGCCTTGCAGGGGTTCTGTAATGTCTTCTGGGGTCAGATAGCCCAGGGGTATTTCAGGGTTCCCTTTGCACTGATACGACTATGGCTGAGGTCCTGCCTCCCATCTTTGGGGTGCCTGGTATTGCAGGTGGAGAGTCTGGCTCAACAGGCAACAGAGGCAACGCCCCCTGTCATACCGGCACTAGATGGAGGCGAGCCCAGCCCCCTTGGGCCTGGGGAATTGGAAGGTCTTTTCTTCCCTGAGGAGAAGGAAAAGGAGAATGAAGAGGAACAGAAGGTAGGTGGTCCTAGAACTCTGGGCCTAGAACCCTAGATCTTCCCATCTTGTTCTGGAGTGTAGAAGGAGGGGAGGCAGCTCCCCGCCACCCCAGGCTGAGTTTGTGTCTTCCCCACTAGGATGACAGTCCTCCACAGAAGTGGCCTGAATCCAACCGCTGTCTTCACCTGGTCCCCTCCACTCACAGTAAGTCAGGACCCAGGGAAAGAGAGCTACTCAGGTTGGGCTGAAGTTCCATTAGACCTGGACACCTGGACACATACATTCACCCCTGTCCCGGGAACTCCCTGACCCTTGAGTGGGCTGGGCCAGGACCCCCGTGCAGCGTGCAAAGTTGGGGTCCGCTGTGGTCAGTTAGCACAAGGTGGGACCTGAGCAGACCAGGGCCGGGACACAGCCTCCTCTCACCTCGTTACCTCCCCGCCCCCCCCACCCCTTCCCTACCCCCAAGATGCGCATGCTTGGCGGCGCCGCGCGCCGCTCGGGGCCGCGCTCAGCACCACGGACAGCGGCGGAGGGGGAGGGGCGGGTGGGGGGGCGGGCAGCGTAGCTGGGCCCCTCCCCGCGCCCTGGGCGGGTCCCCCGCCGCCCTAGCGCCGCCGCTGCCACCTCCCTGGGCTTGGCGCTTGGTGCTCTTCTGGTGCTCTCCGCTCAGGTGCTGCTGAGGAACCAGAGCCGGAGCCCGAGCTGGCGGCTCCGGGGGAAGATGCAGAGCCGCAGGCGGGGCCATCTGCTCGTGGCTCTCCGAGCCCCGCCGCCCCTGGGCCCCTGGCCGGCCCATTGCCTCGCATGGACCTGCCACCCGCCGGGCAGCCCCTGCGCCATCCGACCCGGGCCCGGCCGCGGCCACGACGCCAGCACCACCACCGCCCGCCGCCGGGGGGCCCCCAGGTGAGCGCCCTACCCCCACTCCAGAGCTCGTGAAATTGGGGGTCGCGAGTCGCCCGTTCGCGCCTTACGGGTGATGGCCGGCAGGGAGGTGGGTGCCCAAGACCACCTGGTCATACTGCCGAGTTCTGGCTTCTTCCTGGCCAACCCCCCACCCCATGCTCATGCAGGGTCACGAGTGTGTGGATTTTGTTGGGGGAGCGCTTGGGTGTAGGACTGTGCCTCAGGTTGGCCGCTGCATGGGTAGATGTGCGAGAGGGGGCGTCTGTCTTATCCTCCCTCCCCCGGGGTTAATGAAAGATGCTGGGCCCCTGGCTGTGGGGACAATCCTGCGTTTACTGCACGTCCGGTGCGGGTGTGTGTGTGGGCTGGGTACTGGCGCGGGCAGTGGGCACGGGGCCAGAGGCGGGGAGGAGCCGGCTTGAGGCCCCCCAGAGGGTCTGACGCAGCAGCAGGCGCCGCTGAGCCGGCAGCAGGCGGGGTGGGGTGGGGTGGAGGGTACTGCAGGGAACTGTTTGGAGCAGAGGGGGTGGCAAGTGGGAACGTGTGACCCAGCGGGTGCGTGGGCTCTAGCCTGCTGGTGACCAGGTGGTTCAGGGTGTTTAGGATACTCTGTGGGACAAGCATGGGTGTGAACTGGTTATGTCCAGGGCCAACTACAGGCGAGGGGGGGTACGTGAAACCAGCATCTCTGCCCACCAGCTGCACAGTGGGAGAGCTTGTGTCAGCAGCCCTATAGGGTCACTGCAGCTCCCAAGTCCTGGAGTTGCCCAGAGCCTGCCGTTGGACAAGGAAGGGGGAGAGAAGTCACAGTTGCACTCAGCCTGGAGCCTTAACCCTGTGGTGTTCCTCAGGTGCCCCCGGCCCTGCCGCAGGAAGGGAATGGGCTCAGTGCCCGTGTGGACGAGGGCGTGGAGGAATTCTTCTCCAAAAGGCTGATCCATCAGGATCGCCTGTGAGTAAGGGGCAATTGCAAGGGGTGGGAGAGGGTGGAATGCTCCATGGGCCTTCCCACTTACTGCTAGCTGTCCCCACAGCTGGGCCCCCGAGGAGGACCCGGCAGCCGAGGGGGGTACCACCCCTGTCCCCCGTACACTTCGAAAGAAGCTGGGCACTCTCTTTGCCTTCAAGAAGCCTCGTTCAACACGTGCGTCACGGCCTGATCTAGAGACCAGCCCTGGGGCAGCTCCCCGCTCTCGAAAAACCACACTTGGGGACTTGCTTCGGCCACCAGCCCGTCCTGGCCGTGGTGAGGAGGCTGGTGGGGCTGAGGGGGGCACCAGCAGCCCCGACCCTACCCGCAGGAGTCGGCCTCGGTACACTCGGGAAAGCAAGGCCTACTCCATGATACTGCTACCTGCTGAGGAGGAGGAGACAACGTTGGGTGCCAGACCTGACAAGGTGAGGCCTGGTGACAGGGAGTGAAGGCTCTGCAGGAACAGTGAGGGCAGTGGGCTCTCTCCCCACTCGGGTTATCTCTGTCCCAGCAGCAGCCCCTGGAGCGGGGAGACACAGAGCTGGCCCCAACCTTTGAACAGCGAGTACAAGTGATGCTGCAGAGGATCGGCGTGAGCAGAGGCAGCGGGAGTGCCGAAGGCAAGAGGAAGCAAGTGAGCTGGGAAGGGACACACGTGGGAAGTGAGGAGGCAGGTGACACGTAGCTCGTTTTATGTGGGTGATTTATGTGACCAGGAGGAGACTCATGACAGGTCTGTCGATTCTTTCCCCTCCCCACAAAAGTCATCAGTCAACCTTTCTTCTCTCTCTTGGCTTCTACCCTGACCCAGGCCACTGATACCTCCTCCTTGAAGTGGATGGTCTAACAGATGATCTGACAGACATCTGGCTTTGCCATCTGCATTTGAAATAGCAAATCCTCCAGGGGCTTCCTCCCTCAAGACATTGCCCTGACTCCTGATCCTGCCTCAAGGCCCAGTGGGGTCTCAGCCCTGGTCACTGCTTTCACCTCACTGCTCTCAACCCCGGTTCATCTCAGAGCCTCTACACAGGTTCCTCTGTCTGGAACTCCTCCCTGCCCCACTTCCAGCCTCTCATCCCCACCCATGGGCTACACCAGGTCCCTCTTCATCCATCCCTGTATTTCCCTGTGGGCCTTCCTTCACTCTCTTCCATGGCCCCCCTGCTAATGCCACTCTCTGATCACAGTTCCTAATAAGAACCACCACCCTACGGACTATCCCTTTAATAACTTCAGGAAAATAAGAAACACAAATGAAGTGAAACTCAGCTTGAATTTAGAAACATTAAGGTATAGAAAGTGAATCACAGAATTAAGAAATTACTTTCTGTGTCTGTGCTTGCATATGTTTCTGTGTGTTAACTGTCCACCATCACAGACTGAGCTCCAAGAGGACCAGGACTGGGTTTGCCATGTTCTTGCCCAGCCCACGGTGGGCATTTAGTGGCGGTTATAACAAGAATGAATAAAAGGACAAAGCTAGCACGAGGGTGGGACAGGATCAAGCTTAACTTCCCTATTTCCTACAGAGCAAAGATGGAGAGATCAAGAAGGCTGGCTCGGATGGTAAGTGGGACCCTGGGCTAGTGCAGTACATTTCTGGGGAGGAGATTTGCTCCCCTGGCAGAAGAGTGGGAAGGGGTTTGCTCTCCCTGGCAGAAGAGTGGGAATAGCCATGTTTTTCTTCCCCTCACTAAGCCTAAGCCCCTAGCCCTGCCTTTGCAGGTGACATTATGGACAGTTCCACAGAGGCTCCTCCCATCTCGATCAAGTCCCGCACCCACTCTGTGTCTGCTGGTGAGTGAGGGCCACTGTGTATGTTGGGGGTCATGTGGGGTCATGCAGGGACAGGCTGGAGGGGATCAAACCATTGGTCAGGTTCACTTCCGACGCCTGGCCCAGGTCTTGGCTGACACCTTTCTCCCTGCAGACCCTTCATGCAGACCTGGTCCAGGGGGCCAGGGGCCCGAGTCTGCCACCTGGAAGACACTAGGGCAGCAGCTGAATGCAGAGCTCAGGGGCCGTGGCTGGGGTCAACAGGATGGTCCAGGCCCCCCCTCCCCTTGTCCCAGCCCAAGCCTCCGAAGAGCCAGCCCCTCCCCAGACAGCCTGGGCCTCCCAGAGGATTCTTGCTTAGGCTCCAGGAATGAAGGTAAGCAGGTACCCTAGCCCCCACCCAATACTGGGCTAGGGCCTGGAGGAGTCCCTACTGGGAACTCAGCTCCTCTGGAGACCCTGAAGGTGGGAGGCAAGGGCTGGAGCGGGGGGCAGATGTTGGGACCATACCCTGATACCCTGGCCTCCCCCAGATGGCCAGCTGAGGCCGAGGCCTCTCTTGGCGGGTCGACGAGCAGTGTCTGTGCATGAGGACCAGCTCCAGGCCCCTGTTGGTGAGGGGAGACACCTCCATGTGTGCTTGAGTGCAGGAGGAGATGGGGGAGGGGGGGCTCCCTTCGAGGCTCTGGTCCTCGGAGGGGGCCACCAGTGGCGTGAGGGGTTGAGAAATCAGGGAGCCAGGGGCCAGGAGCAAGGGTCTGAGAAGCCCTTCCTACTAGCCCTGGCTTCTACCTCCACAAAAGCAACCTCTGCCAGGGGTGGGAGGATGCTGGGGAAGGGGGAGGCTCTGAAGGCAAGTGTGCGTGGGGGTCGAGGACAGGCAGCAAGCCCTTAGCAACCCTCCCCAAGTCTTTCTGTATCCCTCAGAACGGCCCCGGCGGCTGCAGCGCTCACCTGTCCTCAAGCGCAGGCCAAAGCTTGAGGCACCTCCATCTCCAAGCATAGGTAAAGGGGGCTGGAGCCAGTTGGGTGGGCGGCAGGCCTGCTCAGTCCAGTCCTGACCCTTCCTCTCTCCCTGTGCAGGATCTGGCCTCGGAGCCGAGCCTCTACCCCCACAGTCTACAGAGCCCTCAGGCCCTGAGCGGAGCCCACCATCCCCAGCCACAGACCAAAGAGGCGGCGGCCCCAACCCCTGACCTTCTCCTTTCCTGCCGCATGAGATTATTTTATTAAAAAACTTAAAGGAAGCTGGTGTGAAGCCCTGTTTATCCACCCCCAGGCACGGACCCGTGCACGCATCCTCCCACGTGCTTACGACCCCTCACACCTGGGTTAGTTCAGCCTCTGGCTGTGGCTCCATCAGAAAGTGCAAGGCCCAGGCCACAAGCTGGGGAGGGAGCCTGGGAAGAGAACCATGGTTGTAGGCCAATGGAGACTGGGACGGGTAACCAAGAGAGTGGGGGCACCCCCAGGCACTCACCTGGCAGCTTGGACCTGGGCACACAGGGAGGGGCAGGGTGGCTCGTACTCATATTGGAAGGCAGAACCGTCACGATGCCTCTTTGCGGGGTCCTGAAGGGGGCGGGTATTGTGTCTGGAGAGGGGCCAAAAAGGCCCCTAACCTCATCCAAGGCTACCCCCAGCCCAGCCCCATTCTACTCTCCAGTTGTAAGGGGTGCTATGCTCACCCAGACAGAGCTGGACTCCAGGGCTTCCTTGGTGGTTCTTGTCCTTGGAGAGTGCTGCCGAGTCTTAGGGGGTAACCCTAGCTCCTTGAACTCCAGACTAGGCCTCTGGGCCATGGTTACAGGGGCTTGGTGTAGACTGGGGACATGGCCAAGGGGTGACAGATTTGGGGTGCAGCTCAGGGGTGGGGAGTTGGGTACATGGCTGGGGTGTGGGGAACTGGGGGGCAGGGGGCCATGGGCTGAGCAGATGGCTGACAGGGGCTGGGAGCTGCCCTTCTGCGCTGGGTCTGCAGCAGCCAAGGGCAAGGCAGGTAGAAGGCTGATACTGGCACCACTTTCCTCTGACAGCATGTGGCTGGGTAGGGCAGGGGTTCCTGAGGAGGAAGGGGACTCACCATGGGCACAGACCTCTCAGCTCAGACTAGCTGAATGACCTGTGAACATAGGCCTGCAGGAACTGTGTTCACCTCCCCACCCAGCTGTGTACCCTTTCACAGCATCCTGTGTTGCCCAGGCATCTAACTGATAAACAGCACCAAGAACATGGGGCCTGAGCACCAGCTTACCTGAGGAACTGGGTGAGGAAGGAGGAGAGGAGATGAGAGTCAGAGATAGGTCCTGTAGAGCCGGGTGTGGTGGGGGTAGCTCAGGGCCTGGTGGTCAGGGGAGGCTTATCAGCACGGGGGGCACTGGGCATGCAGGCACTCCCCTCTTGACCTCTCCAGTCCTCCTTACCCTGTGCCCTCTGACCTGGGCCCAGAGAGCTCAGGATTTGCTGGTCATTCTCAGAGATGTGCAGCCATAGGCTGGGGACAGAGTACACAGCTTCTCCCTGTAGGATGAGAACATTCAGTTTGGCCCTTGCCCAACTCCCCACTCCGACATTTCCCAAGAGAAGCCCCAGACTGACCGTGGCTCTGCAGCGTGAGGCCGCCCAGCGGGTGAGGGGGGGTGCTGTGCAAGGGCCTGCCAGCATCAGACAGCTCTCAGCCAGGCTCACTAGCGCCCCCCGATGCTCCTGGTCCTCCTCTACCTCATCCAGAAGTTGGGACAGTGAAAGGCCTAGGGACAGAGGACCCGGGGATGGGCTGAAGCTCAAAGAAGAGGAACGGGGGTGGGGGTGGGGGTGGAGGGGGGAGAAGAGCTTATTAAGGAAGCAGGGGGCTGATGGCTGGAGAGATCACTCTACAGGGAGTATGGGCAACTGGCCAACCCCTATAAGTACCTGCACTGGGAGAGGTGGACTCTGAAAGGTGCTCCCTAGAGAAAGAGGGAACAAGCCTGAGAAAAAATCCTGAAGCCTACCTGATAACACAGATTTTCCATTCCCTGACCGAACCACACCTGACCCAAGAGCCCAACCCCAAACTCACTCCAAGCAGTCATAGAGCTTTTTCCGCACATCCGGGTCCTGATTGCTGGGAAGGAGAAGTAGGAGGCAGTCAATATAACTAGGAGCCCAAGGCCTATGCCAACGCCAGCCAGGCCTGTGTGGGGAGTACAGCTGGAGGGTAGAGGCATCACTTACCAACCAGTCACCCGTTCCCGGGGCTGCTCCGTGGGCAGCAGGCTGAAGCGGTCCACCTGGAGGTAGAACTCCGCGTGCTGGAGGAGTGAGTTCAGGGACCGGGTTTCAGGAGTTGTCAGGAAGTCGGGCCCAGTAACCCACCGAAGCCAGCCTCAACACTCACCGCGCCTGCCTCGGCGACTTGGACGCGGACCCCGCAGTTTTGCAGTAGCAGCAGCCGGCCTTCTGCCCCTCGAAAGCCGAACTCCTTCTCCTCCCTGCAGCGAGCGCGATCCTCACTAACGCGCTTGCCTGAACACTGCCCCGCCCGCCTGGGGCCCGCCCGCCTGAAACCCGCCCACTTCGGGCTCAAGGCTCGTGGTCTCCCACCGGATTCCAATCTTCCCAGGCTCCGCGGAACCTCTCTCACCAGTCCGAGGCGTTCAGAGCCTCCCGCGTCACCAAGCATCGAATACTGTGGGTCCCGTCAGACACAAGTAGCGTGGCCCCTTCAGACGTGTCGGGAGCGCGGGACGGGCCCGGGGCCTCGGCCTCCTGCAGTACCTGACGGCGACGACCTGCGTCAAACCCACCGCACGGGGCCCAGCACTGGTCTCCCGGCCCTGAGAAGGGGGTGGGGACTCACCTTGAGCAGCTGCCCCGCCCGCGGGCTTGAGAGTGCCTCTGACCCTAGAACCAGCTCTCGAATCCAAGGCCGCAGGACCAGACTCCCCAAGCCTGCCATTCCCGCCGCGGTTGCCAGCCGAGCAAACCGGGACCGCGTTTCCCGCGGGCGCTGCGGCCCCGCCTCTCCTCGGAAGAGGAAACGTACGGCGGCTGGGCGGGACCTGAGGTCGAGGTCCCGCCCATGAGCGTGCCCGCGCGTGCGCACGAGCGCGTCCTATTCGGGAAGTTATTTGCAGACCCGTGTTGGTTCAACTCTATGCTGTCCTGCTTACTCTTACCCGAGCATCTCTCCAAGCAGCGGCCGGGCGTTTGCGCCGTTCTTCAAGACTCCTGTGGCACTGGGCAGGAAGGGGCCAAGGGCTGGCTCCGATGGAGTGGGAGGGATCTGGGGCCTGAGGCTCCAGCCAAGGGTGGTCCGAGTGGGTGGCTCAAAGCCACTTCAACGCCTGTGACCCCAAGGAGTTCAGCAATTATTTGTTGTGACTCAGTTTCCTCATCTACAAAATGCGCAGTCTTGTTAGGCCAGTGGAAATAAAAGTATATACCATTCACGCTTCCCTGGTGGAGCAGTGGTTAAGAATCCGCCTGCCAATGCAGGGGACATGGATTCGAACCCTGGTCCGGGATCCTACATGCCGCTGAGCAACTGAGCCCGTGCGCCACAACTACTAAGCCTGCGCTCTAGAGCCCGTGAGCCACAAATACTGAGCCCGCGTGCCACAACCACTGGAGCCCGTGCTCCACAACAAGAGAAGCCACCGCAATGGGAAGCCTGCCCACTGCGACGAAAGAGTAGCCCCCGCTTGCGGCAACTAGAAAAAAACCCGCGCCCAGCAACAAAGACCCAACACAGCCAAAAAAAAATTAATTTTAAAAATGATTAACATGATAAATTACAAAAAGGTACACAGCATTCAACAAATACTTCCCTCTCTCCCCCCTCGGATTGGCCAAGCCCCTCCCCCAGATTCCCGGGAAGCGGGGACCGTAGCGTAATGACGTAGAAGGACGCAAAGATTCTCCCACCCTTATCTCCGTTTCCTAGGAAACGTGGACTCCGCGTTCAACTCCCCGTCGCTGCCCTCTTGACGTCACGGTCCGGACAGGAGGGCGGGGCGAGTGCTACCGCCAGGGGCGGGGCGGCGCGGGCCGGCCGGGCTGTGCACCTGCGCCTCGGCGGTCCGCCTGGGGCATCATCCCCGGCCCGCCTGGCCCCGCCATGGCCAGGCCGCAGAGGACTCCGGCACGCAGTCCCGACAGCATCGTCGAGGTGAAGAGCAAAGTAAGGGCCCCTCCAGCCCCGGCTCCGGCCTCGGCCCTAGGCGCTTGCAATTCCCTCACTCTCCCCTTCCTGACTCCTTGGTCCCCACCTTTTTCTCTCCTCCATCCTCCACGTCCCATTCTTCGGCTTTTCTTCTCGCTTTCCCCCATCCATCCTCCTTCCTTCTACTGTCGGCCTCAAGAGTCCCTCTGTGGCCTGGGTACCTGAGGGCGGGGAGAAGACCTTGGACAGCGTCCCTTGTACTGGGTGCAAGGCTGCAGCTGTTGTGAAGCCCCCCCCCCGTCTTTCTCACCCCTGCCACCTTTGGACCCGTGGTGAGAAAGGGCACGGACTCCATCCTAACCCCTCCCCGCCCCCCCACCCCGGCCTCTAGTTTGATGCCGAGTTCCGACGCTTCGCGCTGCCCCGCGCTTCGGTGAGCGGCTTCCAAGAGTTCTCTCGGTTGCTGCGTGCGGTACACCAGATCCCGGGCCTGGACGTGCTGCTTGGCTATACGGATGCTCACGGCAACCTACTGCCCCTCACCAACGACGACAGCCTGCGCCGGGCCCTGGCCAGTGGGCCCCCGCCGCTGCGCCTGCTAGTGCAGAAGCGGGGTGAGGAGGATGGGGTACAGTGGGCAGCCTCTGTGGGGTAGGGTGACAGGGCAAGTCTAGAAGGGTTAGTCCATGCCCAGTGTGCCCAGGCTTCACCCTCTGCAGTCCCTGCCCTTGGCCTGACCTCCAAGTGGCAGGAAGTAGCTACAGTGCCCCCTTCCTCAGGCCTTGGTCTGATGGAAAAGGGCCCAAATGGGAAAGCAGGGTCTCTGATCTCAGCGTCCCCCTCTCCTGCAGCAGAAGCTGATTCCAGTGGCCTGGCCTTTGCCTCCAACTCTCTGCAGCGGCGCAAGAAAGGGCTCCTACTTCGGCCAGTGGCATCCCTGCGCACGCGGCCACCCCTGCTAATCAGCCTGCCACATGATTTCCGCCAGGTTTCTTCAGTCATAGATGTGGACCTACTGCCTGAGACCCACCGACGGGTGCGGCTGCATAAGCATGGTTCCGACCGCCCCCTGGGTTTCTACATCCGAGATGGCATGAGTGTGCGCGTAGCTCCCCAGGGCCTGGAACGGGTTCCAGGCATCTTCATCTCCCGCCTGGTACGAGGGGGCCTGGCTGAGAGTACAGGGCTGCTGGCAGTCAGTGATGAGATCCTCGAGGTCAATGGCATTGAGGTAGCTGGGAAGACCTTGGACCAAGTGACAGACATGATGGTCGCGAACAGCCACAACCTCATTGTCACTGTCAAGCCAGCCAATCAGCGCAATAATGTGGTGCGTGGGGCATCTGGGCGTCTGACAGGGCCTCCTTCTGCTGGGCCTGGGCCTGCTGAGCCTGATAGCGACGACGACAGCAGTGATCTGATCATTGAGAACCGCGAGCCTCCCTGTTCCAATGGGCTGTCTCAGGGGCCTCCATGCTGGGACCTGCACCCAAGCCACCTACTTCCTGATGCCCGCAGCTCTCTGCCCTCCCTGGATGATAAGGAGCAGGCCAGCTCTGGCTGGGAGAGTAGCATTCAAGGAGATGGTAGTGGCTTCAGCCTCTGACAGGCAAAGATGCAACCCCTTGCCCTTCCCGGCTGCTGGGACATGGCAGGGACTTCCCCAGTGGGGTTTTTTAGCTTGCTCATGGGGCCCTCTCAGTCTGGGGAACATTAAAGGTTTTCTACAAATGCAGTTATGGTCCTTCTGTTTCCCAGCCCTAGCCTCCTCCTTGATCCCACAATCTTGCCTTCTGGCCTGGACATGAGGCAGAAGTGGAGGAGTGATAAGGGCAGCAGAGAAACCTTCCTGTAGTCAAGCAGCAGGAAGGACACCAGACTTGGCATTTCTAGGGTAAGAAAAGCTCTTATGGAAACAAACCCCACTGTGTACAAAAGGTTTAATTTTGACAAAGGGGTTAAGAGGCTGGGATGGCCCTTCCACAGCCACCAGTGACTGGGAAGAGTGCTCTGGGGATACTGCCCACCCACTGCTCCTGTCTTCGAACTCCACTCTATGATGGGGACCAGTCCTGCCCTTTATAACCATGTAGCGATCCTCAGTGAGACCCCTGATTCTATCCCCATAAAAGGGCTCAGGCATCCATCTTCACAAAGACCTTGGGGCGGGAAAAGATCTTGATGGCCTCCTCTACCTGCATCAGTTTCCGGTCCAGCTCAGCACGATGGCTCTGGGCTCTCAGTGAATCCGCCCCAGCAGGCAATAGCACCAGCTCACGCAGCAGCTGGCTCTGGCCTACAGGGGCCCCAGGAACAGTAAGTGCTGGGCAGGGGTGCATGGTCCCCAGTGGGTTCCCCATCCAGCTTCCTTTGGCCACATACTCACTCTGGAGCAGATTGCTCAGTGTCTCCAGCCGCTGGTTCTCAGGCATGCAAGTGTGGCCAGGCGGCATGGCCGGGTCCGGCTGGCTGTGCTGACGGGCCTCAGCCTCCTGCCGCCACAGATCCCTCCGCTCCAACAAGCTGCGATGCAACAGACTCAGGATTGATAATCCCAGGGCAGATGTTGGCTCCCACCCACCATAAGCGTCCCTTACCCTGGGTGTTGGGCAGTAGGACCTACTAATGGGGAACGTGACCCTTCTGTGTGGCGTTGTAGTGCTCCTGGGCCTGCCGTTGCTGCTCCAGCACCTGTGCCAGGACTTGCAGCGAGCGAGAATGACGCCGGGGGGCCCTCTTGGCAGTGCGAGCATTGTGGGTAATGAAGTCCACACTTGGGCCTGGGCCCTGCAGGACATGTCAAGCATGATGAGGTAGCACTGTGTTGTGCCCCTGAACCTCCCCAGAATCCCTGCCCTACCTCCCAGCCCTCACACATCCTCTCACCTTAGCATTGGGACCTGGTGGGGTTAGCTGGGGACTGGGGACACGGGGTGGTGGGAACCCAGGGCCGCAACGGG
This sequence comes from Delphinapterus leucas, assembly GCF_059928025.1. Classification (NCBI taxonomy): domain Eukaryota; kingdom Metazoa; phylum Chordata; class Mammalia; order Artiodactyla; family Monodontidae; genus Delphinapterus; species Delphinapterus leucas. The sequence goes on from NC_143148.1 coordinate 42,208,829, forward strand.
AATGTGCCCTCAGGAAGTGGGCAGGCTCTGTCCCAGAGGCAGGGCTGGGCTCCTGTAGGCCAAGGCATAGCAGAGGGATCAGTCAGGCTGAGGTCAGGGTCTCAAGCCATAAGACCAAGACTCTGCCCTTCCTGCCTTTCAGGATCTTTCTCTATCACCAGTCCTCTGGAATTGGCCTCCTTCGTCATGAAGGAGGACTTCTCCTCATCAGCATTTAAACATGTGTGTTTCTCACATCTTTAAGAAAACAAATACCCCTCCTTCTATCTCAGTCCTGGCTTCAGCCACCATTTCTTTTTTCTTTCCTTCCTAGCCAAGATTTCTGGCTCTGTCCCCACCAAGGTCACCAACAGCTGGTCTCCAAGCCCTCAAATCCAGGGTCACTTCCCTGGTCTCATCTTCCTCTGCCAGATCCTCAATAACTCCTGGATCTCACTCCTGACATCCACATCTGATTCTCCACCTGCTTGCTGGACATATTCCCACTCCCTGCGAGCCCCATAAATGCTCCTGATTCAACACATCCACATATGACCTTATTGTCTTTTCTCTCAATCCTGCCTCTCCGTCTCAGACCCGTGGATAGAGAAGTGGTGCCACTATCTACCCAGATAGAATCCTACCACCATACATACCCCTACCCCTGCCCTTCCCATTGTCCTTAGAAATAAAGGTAAGAAGTGGATTATGTGGCCCTTTATGATGTGGGTACAGGTGACTTCTTGGCCTAACCTCACGCTCTTCTTCCCTCACAGTGAATTGAACACAGCATCCCCACTGCCCACACTCCCTCTGGTCTTAGGACTTCTATCCGTGAGGTTCCATCTCTATAGAATGTTCTCCTCCATCCTCCCCTGGCCTAATTCCTACTTGCCCCTCAGAATCACCCAGCCATCATCACTTCTGAGAAAGCCCCCCAGCCCCACTCTGCAGTAGAACCAGCTATCTCTTAGTCCCCTGTTACCTTAGTTCCCTGTGGTTTTCCACCCTCCTCATAACTCAGATCAGAGTATAATTGTCAAAAAGATGGGCAATACTTCTGGCTGCCTGAGGCAGGTACCTGCAGCTGGGCCTTGACATGGGACTTCACTTTGTCATACTTGGGTGAGCGCCAGAGAGCCTTCAGGGGCCTGGACTGGTCCTGCTCCCGGCTGTGCTCCTGCTCACGGAAGCGCCTCTGGATCTCCCTGATCCGCCTCAGGTTCTCCTTCTCATGGTCTTTAGGGTCCTTCCCTGGGGAAAAGATGTTGCCAGGCTCTGCCCTACATACAGCCCATGCAATCCAACTCACAACAGTGAACACAGAGGCCCACACCCTGCCTCCCACAGAAAGATCTCCCTAACATCTCCATCTAAGTCCACCTCGTCACCTTGTTCCTTTCCTCACACAGTAATTATCTTCTTCTATTCCTGATGATTTTCTACATTTTTTTATTGCGAAGTATACCATTAATCATCTTGCATATCATATTCACCAGTTCACTTGTTTATTGTCTCTCATCTTGATTCGATGATGCTCTTCTCCAACCTTGTTTTCCTAGCACCTATAGGGCCTGGCACACAGGAGACACTCAAGAAACAACCTTTCATTGATGCATGAATTAATGAAGCTGAGCTATGGGTTTTCTGGGGGATACCTCATCTAGTCCTCTCCTGCGAGGAAGAAGAGAGGACTTTTATAGTCGGGGAAACTAACAGTCAGAGAGGTAAAGCCTAAGCCTTCCTCAGGGAAGGAGAAGCAGCTGCTTTTGATCTCAGCTTTGACTTCAGACTCGCCTCGTCCTTTCTGTCCAGAACTTACTCTTGGGAGAGGCCCCTGGGCCTAGGGAAATACCCCTGAGCTGCAGCAGCACGCCACCCATGCCGCGCCGACCACGCTCCAGGATTTCTCGGGCTCCGGGACCGATGCGGGGGCCGCGGGGAGGGGTGGCGTCTAGGTCGGGGTCCGGAGTCAGCAGGCCCAACTTCAGCGTGCTTCCCTCAAGGCGCCCTTGGGCTGAGAGGCCAGACGGGGCGGAGCGCAGAGTTCAATGGTGGAGCTGGGCCCGACCCTTGCTCTGGCTTCGCCAGGGTGAGGCACCCCACAACTCACCCGAGGCCGGCTGCCGGTAGCAGTCAGGACAGAGCGTAGGGTCTGGGGGGATGGGCCCCGAGATGCGGGACGGACCCTCGCACATGCCGCCGTCGTCCTTCTGCAACAATGCACCGAGGCCTGCCGGGCTACGCATCTCCGGCCCCGAACCCCCTTCCTCAGCCCAGTACCTCCTCGCTGGACCCGGACCCTGACCCCAGCTGTGCCGCTTTGCCTGCGTTCCTGGCCCTCGCCCCGCCTCCCGACCCTGGCCTGCGCTCGCCACCTCCGCTCTCAGCCCACTTCCCTGCCCCGCTGGCAGCCCCGCACCCGGGCAGGGTACTCACCCGAGCAGGGTACTCACCCGAGCAGGGTACTCACCCGAGCAGTTTCACCGCCCACTGCCGCCACCCGACCTCTTTGCTGTTGCCAGGTAACAATGGTTTCCGTCCCTGAGGTCAGGGGCCAATGCCCCCTGGCGCAAAGCCTTCTGGGGCTTGTAGTTCCAGCTGAGGGTGGGGCCAGACCGGCTGCCAGTTGCCCTTCGCAACCCGGCCCTTCTCCGGGGTCAGCTCACGGTCTACCAGTCTAGGGTCCGCCCTCCACCTCCCACCCCCCACGTCCCCCAAGCAACCGTCGAGGATGCGCTGATCCTCCGCAGCCATGGTCTCAGCAGGGGCTGAGAAGCGGCCAGGGGCCCAAGAGGGAACAGCATTGGGGCAGTCACAGCTTACGGTGGTGCCTGGTGGCCATGCGCAGAATTCTGAGGTGACCATTAGGCTGTCTAGCCTTCAAACACTTGGCCACAGAGCTTTAGGAGACCAGCTTCTGTGCAATGACCCCCTAACTGCCAGGACAGGCTCCACAGCCTGGGAGGGGCATGGGCTGGTGCCCTTCATCCATATTTGGTATCTAATGGCTGATCCCTGTATCCTTTGCCTGGCCATGGTGACCAGTTACCTATGTGTCACCTCTAGTGTCCAGTTATGGGAGACCAGTGCCTAGTGCCAGCCCATGAAGCCTGCCAAACCCAGGGTGAAGACAAGTGTCCAACAGGGCCAGTCTCAGAGCCAAAGATCCAGGAGGAAAGACTCAAGCTGGAGGAAGAGAGGCACAAGCCAGAGGTGCAGGCACTAGAGGAGAGAGGCCCCAGGCCTATGGCTTCCATTGTGAGGACCAGTCATGGTCTGAAGAGGAAGCCGGTCAAGTGAGGGGGCTTTCAGAGGGAAGAAGCTGAAGGGCTGGGGAGGTGGAATGGGGGTGGATTACGTAGGATTCCTAAATCGGGCATTCCTGCAGTGTACATACTTATCCCCTGCCACCACCATCACTCCTCCCTTCTTCTGTCCCTCAAGAGCTCTGATGTAGGGAACATCCAGAGAGGGAGTCTCAAAGCCTTGTAAGGGGCTGAACTCATGAGCTCTTGGCCCCTGTCCAGCCCCAGGCCTCACTGACCAGGAAAGGGACAAGAATCTGGGCCTGGGGTGGTAGGTAGACAGGGCTATTCCCTAGGACAGGGCACAGGAGCCAAGGCTGGAGGCTGGCTCCTCAGGCCTTCTTGTCCCCTAGCCTCCCAGGACCTAGCCACCAAGCCCATCCTAGGACTGAAGCTGAGCTGCCACAGGGGATGCCGCTGCAGAGGGAGGAGCGGGAGAGTAGCCAGAGTGAGCCCTCGCCGTCTGCCAAACAGCACAAAAAAGCCAAGAAGCGCAAGAGTGTGGGAACCCCAGTGCTCCCTGTGGTGGCCAGCACAGTGTCTGCGCCCTCAGAGACCTTAGGACTGGAGCGTGAGTGGCATTCCCCAGGCCTTCCCTTTATCCCCCGCCTGCTGGACCCCTGACATGGCACAGCTTAGCGCTCCAGCACCTGCCCTGCCCCGGGTCCTTGCAGGAAAGGCCCAGCGCCTGCGGCCCCTGTACCAGTACATCAACTATTGCAACCCTGAGCTGAACCAGGCACAGGAGGGGGACAGGGAGGCCGAGGCTGAGGTGAAGCCTGAGTCGGAGCTGGCCCTCATCCCCAAGGAGACAGGTGTGGAACAACTGTAGGCCTTGCTGCCCACGGCAGATGAGCTGGGCTCAGGCCTCACTTTGCCCTGCCCCAATATGTTCATGACCCCCACCTACACTCTGGTTCCCCTGGGAGAGGAAGCTGGCGAGGAGCCTGGGGGTTTGCCCAGCCTGGGCGTCAGCGGTTGCCTCAGGGCTGAGATGCTCAAGTCAACTCAGGTGGACACCAACAAGATGCTAAGTGTCTGCGCTGCCCCACTTGTACCCCCACCCTCTCCTCAATACAAGTGACTGTCCTGCCCCACTGGGGGCTCCCCTTCTCCCAAGCCTGAACCAGAGCAGCAGTCTATGGCCCTAGGCACTCAGGTGGAAGAGGGGATTCTGCCCCTACCCCTACTTGGGACCTTGGGTTTGCTAAAAATAAACGTTTTTCCTTTTCTCAGACTGTGATCCCCCAAATAAGATGCCTGAAGAGGGAGAGGCTGGGAAGAAGGGTGGAGGATTCCCCAGTACAGTGAACTGGATTGCCCAAGAACTTGACAGAAATATAGATTCCTGGGCACTACCCCAGACCTAAATGAATCAGAATCTGCAGGGGCGGGGCCTGGTTCTGTGCATTTAAAACCTCCTCAGATGAACCTGAAGATCAGACAAGATAACAGTGGGGATGGAAAGGCGGTTGGTAAGGAAGAACTTGGGGAAGAGAAAGGAAAAGAACTGTCAGGTCATGGGAAGCAGGTGCTTGGCCTTGCTCCCTGTCTCCCAGGGAAGGGGCCTGCGTTGATCTGACCTTGAGGGGGCCAACAGTTGGAATCCTCCTTCTGAGGTGGCAGAGTTCATTTGCCTGTCCCAGGAGGGGCAGCTCTCACAGCTGGACCAGACTTTGCCCCCAGAGTGGCCTGGTGACAGAGGAATTGGTGCCTTTTTCTGGCAGGCAAGGGGTGGTGGTAGAGGTGAATGTTCTCTTTGGACCCCTGTGGCTGAGCCACTGGATGACTGCAGCGCCTCATCCTCAGGGGTCTCTGGGAAGAGGGGGCCAGTGCTGGCCATTTTGGAAAGCCCCTATCCTGCTGCCTCCTGGTCCTCTTGCATGTCCCTCAGACATCGTAAACACAGGGAATTCCAGATTAAATGGATTTCTCCTCCCTCCAACCTGCTTTTCTTCCTGTTTCTCATCTACACAATTGTTCAAGCCAAAATCCTGATAGCACCCCAGACCCCATCCTATTCTTTGCTCATTGACTCCTGCCAGCTAATCAGGCATGAAGGCAGGTGAATCTACCCTCTCAGACAGAGAATCTCTTGGACACCCGTCAGCACCCTTGCCTGGGACACTGTCATCTCCAGGTGAGAGCTCACTAGTCTCCCTGCCGGTGGGCCCTTGCCCCACCAACCCACCCAATGATTCTGCTACACACTCCTGAACCCCTGATGGTGTTGCTACCCCTCTAGCACCCTGCCCCTTTTACCCCAGCTACCTTAAAACTTTTTAGTGGCTTCCTGTAATTCCCTGACCAACTACACCTTTTCTTACCTTCCCTCTCTGCCTGTGGGGTTTCCCCTGCCTAAAATGCCTTTATTTCTTCACCCTCAACCTGGCTAGTATACATGTGCCCTTGAAGACTCACAGTGCCTTGCTTCCTGCTGAGCCAGGCAGTACCCAGTGCTGTATTGCCCTGCACTGTAGCATCTACACGCTACTATCACTGTGGGTTATAGAACTATTTCGGGGACTAGACTGTGAACTCCCCAAGGGCATGTGTCATTGCACCGCATCCACCTAACAGAGGGGCCCCATGAAAGGCACCAAGATAAGGAGACCAAGGTGGGGAGCCAAGGAAGCTGCAGAGAGGGACAGGTTAGGATCTGAAAGGTTAAGGCCATCCAAAGTCCAGGACCATATGGGGGGGCCCCTGTAATAATGGCCTGGCCATCCAGGAAGGGAGGGGGTGGGCAGGCCCAGATGGAGGAAGTAGGAAGAAAATGGGCATAATCCCAGGCTGTTCCCTCTTTTAAGGGTCACTTAGATGCTCACTGGCCCCATGACAAGGCCTCAGGGCAAGCCATGGGGTCAGGACATTTATTTTTTTGCCCACACTTCTCCCTGGGCAGTGACTTGACTGAGCTAGGAGATACTTCTACAGGGACCATGCAGACTGAAATGCTGTCCATAGGGATGAGCACGAATTCTCCAAGAATTTTAGAGGTAGAGGGCTCTTCAAGATAACTGAGTTTGATCTCCTGACTTTATGGCTGAGGAAGCAGAGGCCTGCAAAGGAGTGGCCTTGCATGAGACCACACCCTGGGGCCCAGGGAGGGCCTGCCCTTTCCTGAGCCCTGAAGATCTCTGAACCTGGGGGCTCTCTGGCTAAGGCCTGACCCAAGAAGGCTGAGCATCTCCTTTCTCTGTGTGGTCTCCAGGGCTGGAGGTGTCGGCCAGGCCAGCACTGATAAGGAAGATCTGTTCCTATCTCTTCACAGGTGACGTAGGAAATACTCAGTAACCACAGAAGAATCAGTCTGTTTCCTGAGGGCTTATTCACTTGTCAGGCTTGTCTAAGCAGGGTGGGTGATAGTAGCCACAGAAAGGAACAAGACACCACTACCACTCCTAGAAGCTCACTCTAAGTGTGCAATGCTGAGGCAGCATAATTCAAGGAGACGTGATAACGAAAGGGCTGAGGACCAAAGCTGTGGCGCCACAGGTAGTGGGGGTGACTGCCACTTTGCCTGCAGGAGTGAAGAGGCAGCTCTCCAGCTGCTTCCTGAAGGAGAGAGTTGGGTGGCCTTCCAATCAGAGGATATGCCAGGGATGAAGCCTCACTAGTGTGGAAGGTGTCAGCCCCATGTAGGAGGGCCATTTAGCATGGCTGAAGCAGAGGCCTGGCTATCAGACCAGGCTGGGTGTAGGCAACGAGGGATATTGGCCTGACGTTTTGGAGAGGTCGCTTGGGCATCAGCGTGAAGGGCCGAATAAGGAAGGGAAAGACTGGGGATAGGGAGGTGAGGAGGCTGCTGCCATTGTCTGGGTGAGCGCGAGGCCTAGATTTGGTTGGGGGTTGGAAAATAAGCAAAAGGTATTCTGGAAGTTCTCTTCTGCTTGCTGTAACAGAGAGGAAAAGCTAACTGCCTTTTCATTGGCTTGGAAAAACTTTATTTTGACCCAAGGAAGATCCTGAGATTTGGGAAACAGGTCCTGGAAGGTGATGCTGACTTCCTCCAGGAGGGGGAGCTGCAGGACAAGCCTGGAACCAGTTGACTGTCACCTCTGGGAACCAGAACCCTGCTGGCTTCTTTGGGAACAGGCATCTGGGTCACTTCATGGTACCTCTCTTCCCCCTCACCAATCCAAGAGATACAAGATGGTAAAGATGTCTGAGGGATGGCCATGGACCTAGGTTCTGCAGAGTACCAACAGAGGACCTGGGTCCTCAAGAGTAGCTCTGCCCTAAGCCCATGTACAGTCGGCCCCAGGACTTGGTCGGAATCCATCTTTGTAAACCAGAGGTTTTGTTGCAGTCCTATAAAACCTAAGTGCCACTGTGGGTCAATAACGTGGCCCTTTCTTAAGTAAGAGCATCTGAGTCGGATGCAATAGATGCATGTGCTTTCTTGGTCAATACCCAAATTTAGGGGGGATCTCAACATCCTGTTAACACACAGAAGGATGACCTGGAGCTGAGCCGGGAGGAAGGGAGCAGCTTCTTTTCCTTCACCTCTACCAGTATCCTGCCTGGTGGGATTCTTTCTACAGTCCACCTACTAGTTCAGGCCAGGCTGAGATTCCTGCTGTAGAGAGGAATGTAACCTGGATAAGGACCCGAGCGGGGAGGGGCAATGCCTGGGCACTCAAGAGTCTGAGATGCCACAGGCACTAAGGAAGGAATAGTTCAGGGTCAGGCTCTGTAGTAAGAGGACCCTGACCAGGCTCCTAGCTCTGTCACTTATAACTTACAGGAGGCAAGTAACTTTGCCCCTCTCTGCTCTGAATAACGGGAATATTAATAGTAGTACCTCGTAGAGTGGTTTGGATATTAAATAGAATAATACACGTGAACCATCTATCCCAGGGGCCCCAATATGCAATAAGTACACCCCAACACTAGCCACTGTTATTTTATCTCACAAAGACAAGGTCTGAAACCAGGACAATACAGGAAAATAGGCCTGGTGACTCCTATAAAGGGTGCCAGGAGGAAGAGGGAGCCCTCTCTGAGCCTTTCTCTTTCTGGTGAGGAGTCCACAGCAGGCCAGAAAGAGGGAAGATTAGAGAAGGGGAAAGTTTGGTCCAGACTTAATTCTGGCAGAGGAAACAAAGGAGTAGATGTGTCCTTTCCCACCGTCCTGCCCCACCTGCCTCTGACTGACAGGGTTAAAAGCCTCTTCCTGTGGGGACAACAGGTTAGTAAAAGCAGAGCTGGAGACTGGCTGGCTAGGCCAGGCAGTGCTCGGCTACACCCCGGCTACAATGCTTCCGAGGGGCAGCACCTTCCTCCAGTTCACCCCGTCTAGCCTCCCTGGGGCCACTCCTCACCCCTCCTCTCCCAGGGCTCCTCTGGAGCCAACCCCTTGGTTTCAAGAACAGAACCCTTCCTGACCTCCAGCCCAGAGAGACCTCAAACTCTCCCACTATCTCCCCTTAAACATCAAGCCTGATTGGCCCCCTGAAGTCTTAAGTCCTGTTTGCTGAGGAAAGACTTCTTGGAGGGCTCCGGAGGGATTCAGCTGCAAGGAATAAGCCAGGAGATGAGGGCAGACAGTGGTAGGAGCCTGTGTGTCCCGCCAGATAGTGAAGGATCCAGAGCAGGTCAGGGCTGCCATGGAGCCATGAGGAAAGAGAAAAATAGAAACAAATCTACAACAATCAACAAGCCTTTCATTATTAAAGAAACCCAATCTACCAAACAAACAACCAACAACCACATGTCACAGTGTCAGACTTTCTGATTTATTAACATTTATCAGATGTCCCAGAGCTCTCCCTTGTCTCCTCTCTGCCAACTCAGGGGCCCTCTGCCCTAGGTCAACAGCCCCTGAGAGCTCTTCTACTACAGAACCCCTCCTCCCTGCCAGGGAAGGGGCAGCCTGGAGGCCGGAAGGGCTTGGTCACATGGGAGCAAGGGCAGGTGCAGATCCCTGAGGGATGACTTCCTGCCCTCACCATTCCTGAGATGCCCCAGCCCAGGACGGGCATGGAAACAAGGCCTCTTGCCATTTCTCCTCAGGCCTGAGGAATCAAGCCAAGCTGGCTCCCTGCTGTGCTTTCTCATCCAGTTAAGACCACAAATAGGCTGATGAAGCCCCCAAGTCAAGCCTTTGCTGGAACTGCTCACACACTGGGGCAGCTCCGCCCTGTGCAGTGTGCCGGCCCTCTCAGCCATGGCAATAGGAACGGCACCGCCTCACCAGTCTGAGGAGTACATGAGCACTGGAGGGGGCGTTCTCCTGGGGCCACCTTCGGATTCACCCGAATTCAACTCTGCCCAAGTTGACCTATCAAATGAAAGACACTGTGCTATAACCAAGCCCTCCCATCACAGCTCCTCCCTCACCCTTTGCCCCGTGGCAGGGAGCCCACGTGCAGGCTCACAGGTTATTCCGCTGGAGCGCCTCGCACAGGTTCTGGTTGGCGTCGGGCTCCTCCGTCAGCACCTCCACAGCCTCCCACTCCCCGGATCGGCTCGACCGTTTGATGGCATCCACCACGCTCTGCATGTAGAGCCCATCCTCGAATGAGGCGGCCATGGAGACGGGGGTATGGTCCCACGTGCGGCGGTCCCCCTGCCCCTGGAAGGACTGGCGCAGGGCCTGCACCATGTAGACCATGCCCTTCAGGTAAAGCAGCGGGACATCCTGGGGCCCCTGCTCGGGGAGCCCCGTGCCCACAGCCAGCGAGTCCCTCAGCAGCAGCTCCTCTTGTGTGGCAGAGTTCTTCTGCCCGTAGAGGTCAGCTCCCCGGGCAACAAGGCGTCCCGCAGAGCCCACCACCATGACCTCGTGCACAAAGGCGCCTGGCATGTTGAAGTTGAGTGTTACTGTGCTGCACACACCCCCGCCCATGAGCATCTGGAAGAAACAGAAGTCATCGCTGGTGACATGCCGGATGCCGCGGATGGCTGCATTCTGCCTCACAAAGGTCTTGAGCAGCCCATGTACCTTCTCGGCCTTCTGGCCAGTCAGGTGGGTCAGCAGGTCCACAATGTAGGTGCCCATGGTGTGCAGGCCCCCACCGCCCATGAGCTCATCACAGATCCAGCCGTAGCTGGGGCTGAGCAGGCTGCCCGAGTAGACGCGGGCATCACAGATCATCACTGCGCCCACGTAGTGCTCGGCAATCAGCTGCTTCATGCGCACGAAGGCAGGCAGGAAGCGCAGCACGTTCCCCACCAGGCTCATCAGCTGCGGGTAGTAGCGCGAGGCTGTCACCATCCGGAAGGCGTCCACCGAGGTTGCTGCCTTCTCACAGACCACATTCTTCCCAATGCCTGAGAATAAAACACAGCAGGAAATCTCGAAGTTCCAAGGGGTTTACGCTGGGAAAAGAAAACCCATTTCTGGAAGGCAGGTGACTCAGGAAAGCTGCCTCAGACCAGGTGGTGACCTGGGACAAGAGGAAAGGTGATCAGCTTGGATGAAAACAGCACCCAGTGACTGGGACTAGAGAAAGAGTTACGGGCTCGAGAAAGAGAAGCAAGTTCTTAAAGGAAAAATGAAAGGAGTAGAGGCAGAAGGTGCAAACCAGGAGTGGGAGGTAGAGAGGTGGTACAAGGTTAATTTTATGTGTCAACTTGGTTAGGTTATGGTGCCCATCGAATACTAGTCTAGACACTGCTGGGAAGATATCTTTAGATCTTTAAATTAACATTTAAACCAGTAGACTTTGAGTAGAGCAGATTACCCTCCATAATGTGGGTAGGCCTCAACTCATCAGATGAAGGCCTTGAGAAAAAAGACTGAAGTTCCCTAAAGAGGAAGGAATTCTGCCTCCAGACTGCCTTCAGACTCAAGTCTGCAACATCACCTCTTGCTGGAATTCAGATTTGCTCTGTAGATTTCAGATCTGTCAGCTCCTACAATAGCATGAATCAGTTTTTAGAAAATAAATCTCTACCACCCTCTCTCAATATACATCCTCCTGGTTCTGTTTATCTCGAGAACACTGCCTAATACAAGTGGGCTGGAGAGGTGGACATGCTTCTTGGACATGCTTATGTACCTTTATGCATTTATTAGATCATCAGCTTGGGGTAAGAAAATCAAATCTATATTCTAGGGGATGAGCTTGGCACTCTCAGTTGTAACTGCAGAAAGGGCTCTAAGATTCCTCGCAGATTGTCCTCTGAAAACACTGGTTCAGCAAGTTAGTGTAGTCATAAGGCCCGAAAATGCTTGGCTCCAGTAGGAGGGGAAAGGGAGAGAAAACATCCTTTCTGTCTCATGCCTGTTCTGAGTACATCGCAGCTGGAATGCACCCAGAGAGCAAAACAAAGCTAGACAAAGCCCTGAAGAGAGAGACCAAGAGGACTGAGCAGCTCCCACACAAGGAAAAGGAAGGGATCAACACTCCTCCACATCATGAGATGAAAGCTCATGAGGGTACGAACAGCCAAAAGACACCAACTCCTGGAGTATTCCTGTGAGCTTGGGAAGGTTCAAGCAGAAGAAAGTCTTATGCTAGTATCTTCAACAGAAAACTTACAAAGCCCAAGAGGTCGTATGGACTGGACACACACAAGTTTTGGGGTACAGCAAGCTAGGGAAGGGTGAAGACATCCAGTTATTCCATTACTCATTCCACAGACACTGCCCTTGGGGTGCAACTCAAATTCCACGACCTCAATTCACCCAAGAAGTCATGGGCTTCTTGAGGGAACAAGCTCAAGGGTCTGGTACAGATGGCAGAATAAGGGAAGACTTCATGGGGGAGTGCCGCCAGGGTGATCTTTAAGGAAGCAGATGTTCCAAGGAGCATAAGGGGGAAAGGACACCCAGGCAGGAAACTGCATGTGCAAAGGCACTGAGGAAAGGGCTGGGATTCCTAAAGTCCTGAGTGCACACCAGGAAACAGGTCGGAGGGTTTACACAGGGTCGATAAGAAATGTAGGAAATTGGATAGATAATTGGTAGCATCACTCACAAAGACATTCAAGGTGGTGGGGTAGGTTTGGGGTTGGAATCCCAAACTGAGCTCTTGATACTCCCTTCCCTGCGTTTCCTCCATCTCAGTCAATGGCGATTCATTTCTCCCCGTTTCTCAAGCCAAAATCACGGATGTCACTCACATCCATCCCACTTTCAATCATCAGTAAGTCCTGTTGGCTTAGCTTTCAAACTACATCCAGGATCTCACCAGTTCCCACTACCACCAGTGCCACCTTCCTCATCCAAGTCACCACACTTTTTTGCCTGGATTATTGCAATGGTAACTTAACTGGTCTCCCTCAGTCTTTTTTTTTTTTTTATACATTTTATTTATTTATTTATTTATTTTTGGCTGCGTTGGGTCTTTGTTGCCGCGCATGGGCTTTCTCCAGTTGCAGCGAGCAGGGGCTACTCTTCGTTGCGGTGTGTGGGCTTCTCATTGTGGTGGCTTCTCTTGTTGCGGAGCACGGGCTCTAGGCGCACAGGCATCAGTAGTTGTGGCTTGCGGGCTCTAGAGCGCAGGCTCAGTAGTTGTGGCACACGGGCTTAGTTGCTCCGCGGCATGTGGGATCCTCCAGGACCGGGGCTCAAACCCATGTCCCCTGCATTGGCAGGCGGATTCTTTACCACTGCACCACCAGGGAAGTCCGGCTTCTTCTTTTTTACATTTTTATTTAATTTTTTATTTTAATAAATAAAAAATATTTATTTATTAATTTAGGCTGCGCTGGGTCCCAGTTGCACACACAGGATCCTCACTGTGGCCTGCGGGATCTTTTCTTTTAGTTGCAGCATGCGGAATTCTTAGTCGCAGCATGTGAACTCTTAGTTGCAGCATGCAGGATCTAGTTCCCTAACCAAGGATTGAACCTGGGCCCCCCACGATGCGAGCGCAGAGTCCCACCCACTGGACCACCGGGGAAGTCCCTGGGTGTAGCTTCTTCTGATGGATTCTGTTCACACAGGCTCAGGAGGGGAACTTGTCTGGCCACCTTGCAACAGAAACAATGGGGCCCCAGGACAGCTGACTGCTCAGAAAGGGCCATTTATTGGTGCCAAACTCGAGCTTTGGAGCCACTCTGGGATTCAAATTCTGGTTCTCTCGCTTGGTTGCTGCATGACCTGGGACATTTCTAAACCTCTCTGGGCTTTGGTTTACTACACTGTAAAAGGAGAGTCACATCTACCATGCAGGGTAGAATAGTAAGTCAAATGAAGGCAGTATATGTAAAGTGCTCAGCCCAGCACAGCTCTGTCCCCGGTACATTTTATAACCATCACCATGAGAGAGACCCGGCAGATGTCATAAATAGAGGAAAAAAAGGGTCCACTGTGACTCAGATTTTAAGACTCACACAGAAGCTACATTTCCAGGCCAATAATATCAATGTTCAATATTTTGAAATTTTAATTTTTAAAAAGAAGTTTAAAGATCAACATGAACATAGATGAGTTTTCTTATTCTATGTGCTGTTTATCAGGCCTCTCATAGAGTTAGGCCCAGACCAGTCCTTTGGAAGCTCACATCCTGACAAAGCCCACAGGAGATAATCTGGTGCCTTTGGCCAATCCTTCCAAGCTCCCCTCACTTCCTACCCTCTCCCCTGCCACCCTGACCCTCAAGAACCCCACAGAGCATGTGCCATCTGCACATATGGGATTCTCGGGCATGAACTCCCAGTGTTACGAAGCTCAGTGCTGCGGCAAGGAGGAACACGTGTGTAGCCTATGACCCAATTCAATCTCTTCACTTTACAAAACTGTTGAAATCTCCTGCTCTCCTCTAAACGGTAATGAAAGCTTTACAACAGGTACTGGCAGGACAACAGGAGAACGGCTAGCCAAGCGTTACATGCCCAAGGCGGGGAGCAGTGTGGAAAGGGCAGGGGGCCAAGGCAAGGGGAGAGGTCCTTGCACAGGGGTCCAGAGCTGGAGCGGGGCCCTACAAGGATAGTAGCCCCTAACTGCTATCACTTTCTGCTCTTGGAGGGTCTCCAATGCTTCCCCACACTTGTGGGGTTTTAGGATTGGGGACAGGAGAATCACAGTACTGGGTGAGAATCTGGCCACCTGGCAGCAGCTCTGGCCAACCCAGAGGCTTCCTGCTACAACTATGCACAGCAGGGGTTGGGGTGGACACTGCAATGTGGGGAGGAGAGGAGGTGGGTTGGGAGGAAAAGGACTCCTGTGGCTGCTGAGAGTTTGGTGGTGATAAAACTAGAGTAAGTAATATTTACTTCATGCCACGAGAGGTCAGGGAAGGGGAAGAGGCCTTCCTTCTTGAGCCTGAACAGTAAGAGAGCTCTTGAACTTGGGACCCAGTAGTATTACTAGTGTGGGAGCTAAAGGCCATCTTGAGTTAAACCAGGCTCCTGCAGGCCAGCTGCACAGGTCCTGTACCTTTAGGAAGAGTGGTGTTGCCTTGAAAGACATGTTTATTTAAGTTTATCTAGCTTTCCTGTTAGGAAATCAACGAGATATTAGAGAAGCTGAAAACCACTTTTGTCTCCAGGGAATGGGGAAAGCATGGATGCCGAGTGCCATTAGCTCAGATCTTCTGGAGGCTGAACAAGTTCCAGACTGCAAGCCTCTCTCCAGCTCATGCTCCCCAGACGACCTAGGAGTAAAGTGCCCTGAGAAGCTGCCCCAAACCACCTCTTTGTTCCTTAGTAACGCACCACAGGTTCACAGCTCTGGGACAACATCGCTGTTTCCCTTTAGAGGTGTGGGACTAGACAAATGATTTCAAACAGCAGGGAAGAGAAGCAGCCCCAGAAAAAGCAACACTTTTATGTTTTACAAAATCCATGGATTCTGCCTTTTTTTTTTTTTTAACAAAGAATGTTCTGCTACTTAGAAAAGAAAGTTTGATAGCCACCAGACAGAATCACTGCTGCCCACAGCCCAGTCTCTCCTGGGTCACAAGCCCCTGTCAGCTCCCTGAGTCACACCAGCAGACTGGGCTTGCACAGGTAGAATTTGTGAACACTTCCATTCAACCAGTGTGCCAGGCCCTGTGCTAAGCTCAGAGGATACAACATCAGGCATGATCTCTACTTTCAGACAACCTACAGTTTAGTGGGAGAGAAAGCCATTAATCAAATTATCCTATGAATACAAGTAGAATTGCACTTGTGATAAATGCAATGAAGATGATATTAATGTTAATATGAAAGATATAGCAGGGACCTGATCTGGACTGGGGGTCAGGGAAGGCATCCCAAGGGACTGGTGTTCTTGGGATTATATTTTCTGGGTCAGGCTGCTTGAGGAATGATCCCTTGTTATCTTAAGAGCCCATGGGGAAAGGATTGGCAAACCCAGCATTTTTCTAATGAAGCACACAAGTGCCAAGAACTGGGCACAGAAACTTACCTTTTAGTGACAGATTTAAGAAAACATTCAACTATGGCAAAAATGGTGCGGCACTTTGTACATTAAAATTTTTCTGAACCACTTATAAATTGAGAAATAAAACATTAGAGTCCCTCCCTCTCCTTTAAGGAATTCATGGGAAAGCCACACAGATGAAATCTGAGGTGGAAGAAAATGAAAAGTCAAACAAAAGTAGAAAATAAGACCCTGATAAAACCATAATTCAAAAAGACACATGTACCCCAATGTTCATTGCAGCACTATTTACAATAGCTAGGACCTGGAAACAACCTAAGTGTCCATCGACAGATGAATGGATAGAGAAGATGTGGTACATATATACAATGGAATATTACTCAGCCATAATAAAGAACAGAATACGGTCATTTGTAGAGACGTGGATGGACCCAGGCTGTCATACAGTGTGAAGTAAGTCAGAGAGAAAACCAAATATTGTATATTAATGCATACATGTGGAATCTAGAAAAATGGTACAGATGAACCTATTTGCAGCGCAGGAACAGAGATGCATAAAGAACAGATGTGTGGACACAGTGGGGGAAGGAGAGGATGGGATGAATTGGGAGATTAGGTTTGACATAAGTACACTACCATGTGTAAACCAGATAGCTAGTGGGAACCTGTGGTATAGCACAGGGAGCTCAGCTCGGTACTCTGTGATAAGCTAGATAGGTGGGATGGGGGGGTGGGGGTGGGAGGGAGGTCCAAGAAGGAGCTCCTTCCAGAGCTTTACATTACAGGAGGAAAGAATGGGTCATGCTTTTGAGGCATTAATTTAAATACAGTTCTCCAGGGACTTCCCTGGTGGCAAAGTGGTTAAGAATCTGCCTGCCAATGCAGGAGACACGGGTTCGAGCCCTGGTCCAGGAAGATCCCACATGTCACAGAGCAACTAAGTGTGTGCGCCACAACTACTGAGCCTGTGCTCTAGAGTCCACGAGCCACAACTACTGAGCCCGCGTGCCACAACTACTGAAGCCCGTGCACCTAGAGCCCGTGCTCCACAACAAGAGAAGTCACCACAATGAGAAGCCCGCGCACTGCAACTAGAGAAAGCTCACGCGCAGCAACGAAGACCCAATGCGGCCATAAATAAATAAATTTATATTTATAAAGATATATACATATATAGTCCTCCAACCTACAGAAAAGTGTTTCACATTTGAGATGACTCAGAACGCTTAGTTCCATTTCTAAGCTACATTCAACTCAGTGAACACTTACCTAACGAACATCCAGAGGAGATGCCTACCATTTATTTTTGATGTGAATTTAATTTAAACAAATCTGCTGTTCCATGTGGGACAACAGGAAAGCCTGGCTTTCCCTTGTAACGTGATGCCAGTGTCTTTCTTGGTCAGTACTCGGAGGCAGTCATATATCATGCTGGAAAGGCTGAATGATACCCTCATTTCACAGGGGCCCACACAGGTTGAGAGGGACAGAAATAGGGTCAGAAGTGGGGTCTGATGTCAAGGTCAGTTTGGTGCTCTACCTACAGCAGTGCATGTACTCACACCAAGTCATTTGGGAAAACTGGAGGAGTTCTCATGCCCTCTTCCGTATAAGTTAAAATTAAGACAGAATTCTCACTTAAAAAAAAAAAAAAAAGCAAGCAAGCACACAGGGAGTCAACTTCATGGTCACAACAGGCTCAGTGACTCCTTTGGGGCCTAAGTGGGCAGTGCCTGAGGGCAGGTCCAGCTGACAAGGGCTCTCCCAGCCCAACCAAATTGGCCCTGTGGTCATGTACCTGCAAGAACAGACCAAAGACCCTCATTCATAGCCTCCTCCTTCCTGACAACAGAGATGTGGAGAGAAGGCTGATGGCCTTACTTCACTGAGGGCTGGGATACAAGACCCCAGAAGCTTCTGGTCATCCCTGTCCTTCCTGTTTATATTAAATGGCCCAAAGTCCAATGTTTTCCTGTATCAGGAAAACAGCAGGCTTGGGCCCAAAGAACTCTGGGGTTTCCTCTTTCTTCTTACACAGCTCAGAAATGGCCTCTGTGGGGACCCTAAAGTTCAAGAAGGCAACCAGAGTCTCTAGCACTCTGCCTCTGCACACACCCGGCCTCACCAACCTGCATTCATGCCACAAGGAATGGTGAGAAGTCAAGTGACCATGGTAGCTTGATTCCCTTGAACCAGCCCTCTGTTAAAGTGTTGGCTTAAGTCTAGTTCTAAACCCAATCTGGGAGCATTATCTGCCCTAAAAATCTAGGGCCAGTGAATAGCTCCAATGTCACACATCCTCAGAGAGAGGTCTCTGGAAAAAGACAAACCATCTATAATTTTTGGCCAAAACTTACATGCCCTAAATCAACAACCAGACAAACTGCTATTCCTGCTCACTTCAATGAACACTTATCCTCTCCAACCCACTGGGCTAGAGGTGACAGACACCCTCTTATCCTCAGACTACGGGAGACACAAGCAGCAGAGCCTTGGACCCTCCACCATGGTAGTGGCCAGGAGGAGTGGCGGTCAGCCTCACGGCCTACCAGTTCCTGGACCCACAGATCTCTGACTGCATCAGAGGGACACCTGGCTCCCATCACCTTATATAAAACAATTACTCTGTCAATTAATTATATGCTACCTGAATTGTTACTTAAGTCTTTTCTCATTTACCTTGCAATGTGTGTTACTTCTAGTCTCTTCAACTGGACTGTGAAATCTGAAAGCAGAGACAGCTCCAATCCAACACTGCTCTGAATGTCAAGAACGACATCAGGACAATGTCTAGCACACAGGAGACATTTTTTAAAAAACTGCTGGATGAATGTTTACTGGTTTGTTTTCCTACTAAATTAGATTCTGATTCCTACATAAGACAAAGAGAATAATTTTTCTACAGTTGACAGGAAAGAGAAGCCCAACAGGAACTGCAGGAGAACAGCGCACCAAGCCATGCCCAGCCAGAGGCAGGAGGTGGCCGAGCAAACTATTTCCGGAGGGAGGAGAGATGTGAGCAGGCTGATCTGTGGATCCCGTCAGGGAAACCCAGCGCTGTCAGAGAGCCTTCCCACCCTCTGGCATACAAAATTGCAAAGCTTGGCGGGAAGGGTGTGTGCTCAATCTAGTCAAGGACTGACAAAATATGAGAAACGGCAGCCTTGATACACATCCTCTTCTCCTTTCTGTGGTGCCACAGAAATGGAAGAACAAATGCATCAATCACAGCCAATTCCCCAGTGCCCAGGTCTTTGAACTCTGACTTCACAGAGGCAAACTTTACAATGCCTGAGATGTAATAATCTCTAGCCCCTGTGACAGGCCAACTCGAAAGACATTTGCTTAATTTTTGCTCAGGGATTTACTTATTGGAGGTGGGGAACGCTGAATGTCTCCCAGCCACTGGAGCATTTCCTCCCCCAGCCATAAGGCCTCCCAACGTGCCCTCCCTCGGCACTGCTTCAGGGATGAGTGCTGTCCCAGACCCAGGCCCAAGAAGGACCACCCAGGCCCAGAGGAGAGCAGTGTCACTCAAGGACCACTGAGAGGGAGGCGCAATCTGCCCTTGCTATGGCCTGACTGTCCGTACCTAGAGCCTTCACAGATATCTGTCGGGTAAGCGGAGGGGGGATGTTGATGCACACCAGATCCACGTCTTGATGCAGCAAGACGTCATCGGTCCGGCTGGTGTAGAAGGTGATGTTCATCTCCTCGGCAAGCTGCTTCGCCTCCTCCTCAGTCTTCCCCCACAGGGCCTCCACCGTGAACCCTTCTGCCCGCAGCAGTGGGACCAGAACCCGGGCAGAGCTGCCAGTCCCAAACACGCCCACTCCGGGAAGCATCTTCATGCTGGCTTCTCTGTTCACCAACTCATCTCCTCACAAGAGTCTCCAGCATGAGTACGACCATCCCATAGTCCTGGTCACACATGGCTCCTGGAACAGCAAGCAGGACACTGGCTGTTAGTGGAGGGCACACTCAGCTGAGGCTACTTTCTGGGCTGATTCAGAAGCAGCAAGTTCTCTGCCACAAAAGACAAACGAAATATTGCTCCAAACTGAAACGCTGCAGAAGCTTCTCCCATGGAGACTTAAGGATATTAGCAATATCTATCTACTAGGAGGAGGAAGGATGAAAAATGAGTAAAGCTAGGTTCAAATTTCTGTTCTGTTACTTAATTTTCGGTGTGACTCTGGTCAAACCATTTAACCTCCAGGGCCTTAATTTGTACAAGTTCATGATTCTATGATATTATATTACAGAAGAAAAAGAAGAGTGCTGTTATATTACAGTAAAAGATGAAAGAGAACTATTTAGGTGCTATACACGTTATAATTTAAAAGTTAAGGGTAGCAAGCATAGGAAAATGTTCACTAGAAACCAAAAATACCAAAAAAAAATTTCAACTACCAAACTGGCAGCAGCAGCAGCAGCAATAACAAGGATATTTAGAATGAAATTTATTTATTTTTGGCTGCATTGGATCTTCATTGCGGTGCACTGGCTTCTCATTGTGGGGCTCGGTAGTTGTGGCACACAGGCTTAGTTGCTCCGCGGCATGTGGGATCTTCCTGGACCAGGGATCAAACCCGTGTCCGCTGCATTGGCAGGCGGATTCTTAACCACTGCGCCACCAGGGAAGCCCAGAATGAAATTTTTAATATAAAAATATCCATGCTAACGTTGACTAAGATAGTGAAAAATTGGGAAATGAGATAGATGTTCAATAACAGTAGTGGGTTAGATTGCTAACACTACAGAGCCACTGAAAATCATGAGTAGAAGGCCCTCAATGACCTGAAAGACATCACCATGTATTCACTGAAAAGACAGAAAACAGTACGTGAAGGATGACAACAATTTCGTTTAAAACAAAACCAGAAAAAGCACAAAAGGTGTATGTATGTATGAGACTATACAGGATATCTCTATCAATAACCATACTCCATACAGAGGACATAACGGAAGGACCTGAATTTAATAATTATTACTCACATTGATGGGATTGTGGATGATTTTTGTTTTCTGAACTTTGCTAAATTTTCTACAATGAATGTTTCTTACTTATTATGGAGTTCTTCCTTCTGATCACAAGGGTTTATAAAATGAAATAAAGAACGAGACCGAACTAAAGTCTGCTTGGAAACCACAGTGAGATTTAGGTGTGTGCAGGGTTCAGGTTTCTCCACACAGCACTCCCTCAGCTAAACCAGTGGTCCCCACACTAGCTGTGCATAGAGTCATTGGTGACCCCAGACCCACTGAATCAGACTGTAGGGATGAGGCTGTGTCACCATCACTTTCTTTTTTTTTTGGTTCTTATTTTATTGTGGTAAAATACACATAAAATTTACTATCTTAACCATTTTTAAGTGTACAGCTCAGTGGTATTACGTACATTCATACCGTTGTGTAACCATCACCATCATCTACTTCCAAAACTCTTTTCACATTGCAAAACTGAAACTCTGTCCCCGTTAAACAATAACTTCTCATTTCAACCCCTCCCCCCAGCCCCTGGCAACCACCATGTCTCTATGAATCTGACTACTGTAGGTACCTTATATAAGTGGAATCCTATAGCATTTGTCCTTTTGTGACTGGCTTATTTCACTTAGCATGTCCTCAAGGTTCATCCATGGTGTAGCTTATGTCAGAATTTCCTCCCTTTTTGAGGTTGAATAATATTCCATTGTATGTATATACCACATTTTGCTTACACATTCATCTGTACACGAACACCTGGATAGCTTCCACATCTTAGCTACTATGAATAATGCTGTTATGAACATGGGTGTACAAATACTTCTTCCAGACTCTGCTTCCAATTCTTTTGGGTATATACCCAGAGGTGGAATTGCTGGATCATATGGTAAATCTGTTTTTAATTTTATGAGGAACTGCAATACTGTTTTCCACAGGTCCTGTACCATTTTATTTAGTTATTATTATTTTTAATTAATTAATTTATTTATTTAGGCCAAGCCACGCAGCTTGTGGGATCTTAGTTCTGCGACCAGGGATTGAACCCGGGCCCATGGCAGTGAAAGTGCCAAGTCCTAACCACTAGACCGCCAGGGAACTCCCAAGGTCCTGTACCATTTTAAATAATAATTTTATAAACACTTACAGTCCCTTAGTCTACCAATTATCTTTTTAAAAAATCTGACTAATTTCTGCAAATCACAATTTTTAAAAAGTTGTATCCAAATGTTGGATATCCAAATGCTGTTCTACTTTTATCCACATAACATTGCTTTACTTGCATCTCCTCACAGATCAGTCAACCTATTTGTCAGTTTAATGGAGACATGGCATTCCTTTTGTAAATCCATAATAATTAACTACCTCCTTCCCCAACTGTGAGCACTAGCGACATATACATCTCTTCCTTCTCCATCCATGCCATCCCCCCACCTTTCTGGTCATTTCTGAGCACTACTTTCAGGCTCCCCTGCTCTTATCCTCAGCTCCTTCAATGTTGAGCTTCTCGAGGTTCTGTCAGAGGTGTCCTCTTCTCTTCTTGCTCCACATATTCTTTTTCCTACTCATGTCCCAGGCTTTAATTAGTATACCAGTGACTTCCAAATCTGCAGCACAAGCCCAGCTTTCTCTCCAGAGCCTCACACCCATATATTCTAAGCTCCACAAAACCCACATGACCAAACCTGAACAGAAGCAGTAAAGTAAGACGGTGAGAACACACAAAGTGAAGGCATCCAGGACATCTGGGTTCAAATTCTGGCCTCACCACTTCCTAGCTGAATGCAATGTTTTTCATGGGAAAAGCAGGTCTAATGCTGTTTAGCTCCTGGGGTTTTTTGAAGATTAAATGAGGTCCGGTTGTAAGTGCCCAGTGAAGTATCTAGTATACAGTCAGCATTTAATAATTATCACAAGCCTTCCCTCAAACATTTTCTTCCTGTATTCTCTGTCTCTTGGTGTGTCACCACCATCAACTCAGTTCCTCAACTCAGAAAGCTGGCCAGCATCGCAATCTCTTTATTCCCTTACCTGTACAGGTAACTCGTCATCAAGTCTTGTTGATCCTCCCTCTTTATTATGTCTTAAATCTACCCCTTCTTTGATATCCCCTCTGCCATTGCCCTAGTCTAGCCCCCAGCGCCACTCACCTGGATGACTGCAACAACCTTCTACTTGATCTCTCTTGCTTCCATTCTTTCCTTCCTTCATCCATTCCTCATACTGCGCAGAGATCTTTCTAAAATGCAAACGGAATCACATCACTCCCTTCCTTTTTAAACACTTCAGTGACTTCCCATTGGACTCAGTATGAAGTCCAGATGCTTTAGTATGACTTACAAAGCCCTGCAAGATCCAGAAATCTCAAGACAGGTCTAGCTTTAGGTAGGGTCACTTTCAAGGGTTATCTCCAAAAGAGATGAGTTTCAAAACACTTACCTAGATAACCTAGTAAGAAGAACGCTCTGTGAAATTACTAGCTATAAACCAGTTAAAAGGTGGGGAGACAGTTACTCAAGATGAAAACAATGGCTTCAGAGTAACAGCTGATGAGTGCATTTTTTCTTTCTGGGAGA
Organism: Delphinapterus leucas; assembly: GCF_059928025.1. Lineage (NCBI taxonomy): Eukaryota > Metazoa > Chordata > Mammalia > Artiodactyla > Monodontidae > Delphinapterus > Delphinapterus leucas. The sequence goes on from NC_143148.1 coordinate 42,231,964, forward strand.
ATTAAACAGTGCGGAACAGTTGTTTATTGAGCCCCTTTTAGATCATATTAACATATAAACTTGTACATGAATGTTCACAGGAGAATTAATCATAACAGCCAAAAAGTAGAAACAACCCAAATGTCCATCAACTGCTGAATTGGTAAACAAAATCTGGTATAACCATACAAAGTAGTACTATTCAGCCACAACAAGTAATGAAGTACTGATACAAGCTACAACACAGATGAACCTTGAAAACATTATGCTAAGTGAAAGAAGCTAGTCACAGAAGGCCACATATGATTCCATTTATATAAAATATTCAGAACAGGCAAATCCTTGGAGACAGAAGGTAAATTAAGGGATGGGGGAAAGGAAGGAATTGGGAGGTACAGTAAAGTAAGATGTTCTCACCATCTTACTTTACTGCTTCTGTTCAGGTTTGGTCATGTGGGTTTTGTGGAGCTTAGAATAGATGGGTGTGAAGCTCTGGAGAGAAAGCTGGGCTTGTGCTGCAGACTTGGAAGTCCCCGGTATACTAATTAACTTTATTCTTCTATATTTGGTTATTTAGTTGTTCCAGCCCCATTTGTTGAAGAGACTAGTCTTTCCCCCAGAATGACCTTGGCACCTTTACCGAAAATCAGTTGATCATAAATGTATGGGTTTATTTATGGACTCTCAATTTTATTCCATTGGTCTATACATCTGTCCTGAACTTATAGTAAGTTCCGAAATCAGTAAGTGTGAGTCTTCTAACTTTGTTCTTTTTAAATATTATTTTGGCTATTATGGGACCCTTGTATTTTCCTATAAATTTTAGGATCAGTTTGTCAATCTGGGATTTTGATAGAGATTGCTCTGAATCTGTAGATCAGTTTGGGGACTGTTGTCACCTTAACAATATTAAGTTTTCTGATTCATGAACATGGGATGTCTAATTTCTTTCAACAATGTTTTGTAGTTTTTAGAGTATAAGTTAGTACTTTTATGTTAAATTTATTTCTAAGTATTTTATTTTATTTGATGCTATAGTAAATGGAACTGTTTTCTTAATTTCATTTTCAGATCCAGCTTCTCTTTTGCTTCTACCGTAGATACAACTGAACTGTGCGAAGTACACATCTCTGTTAGGGGTTGGTTTGCCTGTATAGCCCACAGTGCAGCATCCTACAGTACTGCTTGATCCTACCTGAAGGACACCTGTGCCTTTGTGAACCACGGACATAAGCATGACTTGAGCTGCCTCTAACTCCAGACCCCTGTCAGCTTCCTGCCTCCTCCTGTCTCTACTCTCTGGGCTGTGGAGCTTGGCTTGTTCCCTGCACGCTACCATTTCTACCATTGGGTTCTAGCTTATGTGGGATCTTAGTTCCCCAAACGGGGATCGAACCCGTGCTTCCTGCATTGGAAGCACAGAGTCTTAACCACTGGACTGCCAGGGAAGTCCCATCTTTCTTTCTGATGGTGAATAATGTCCGTGGCCTCTCAGCCACCTCTCTTTCCTCTTTGCTGATAATTCTCTTGCCCTTACAGGATTCCTTTCTAGTTAGAGAACAGGTCAGTCACATACTATCTTCTATAATTTTCATGTCCTGAACTCCCTTTAGCTATTTTGGTCACTTCCTGCATTTACAGGTTTTTGGGGGGTTACTTACAAGTCATGGAGCTTGAGAGTGTAAAATCTGTAGCACTACACAGTAAGATTCTGCTTAAACTTTGTGGGTGATTCATTACAACAGCTCTAAGGGTCAGGTGAGTGAGACATAGCCACCATAAGCAAGGATGTCCGTGTCCTCTCTAAATTCCTGCCCAGGGCACACTTCTTCCTCTCTCACACCTCATTCCTTCATGCTCTAATTATATTTGGGCGTATATTTGCACTGGTGGCTTAAAACAACAGAATGGATTAGAAGAGATTTTAATAACCTCTGTTTCACTGACAGTGACTCAAAGGGCAGCTTCATTAACATCCATAAATAAAGGCGCAAGAGCTGGCCTCTGAGGAAGCCAGATGGCATGAAGCTAGGCAAGCTTGACTAGGTATTTCCTGCTCCAGTAGACAGAACTGGTTTTCCTCATTTATTTCAGTGATTACCCTTTCTCACCCCAACATGTCCTATTGCTTGCCCCCAACATCCTTGTACATACCTTTCATGTGCCTCCAAAGATCTCCACAAACCCAGTCCTGCCTAGCTCACATGCATTCCAATCATCATATGCTGGTCAGGAATGGAGGGGGAAAAGTGCCTTGACAGGACTGACTATATATAGTTTGACAAGGTTATAGGTTATGGGGAAGGTAGCACAGAGGTTAGAAGCATGGAATCTGCAGCCAACCTTGCCTGGGCTCAGATCCTGGCTCCACCACTGACCAACTAGGTAACGTCAGGTAAGTTTCTTAATCATTCTGTGCCTCTGTTTCCTCATCTGTAAAATGGGGTTAACTGTATGTACTTCATAGAGGAGTTAAGGATTAAATGAGTTAATATTCATGAGCATTTAAAACAGGGCCTGGCCCATAGTAAGTCACTACATGGATTTTTTTTTTTTAAAGCTATGTATGACTGCCTTAGATATCTCCTCTTCGAAAGCTGTGTAGGACTATGAAGATAATATTCTAAGCTAATATGCAGTGAGTGCAATAGGCCAGGCAGTGTTAGTGTAATGTACAGTATATCCCTTCAAGTCCATGCAACCCTGTCTTATAGATGAGGAAAGCAGAAGCTTAGAGTGGCTAGGTAACTCTTCCAGCGTTCCACAGCTGGTTTTGTGTAACACACCTGCCACAACTAGCTGTGAAACCTGGAGCAGGTTACTGAGCTTCTCTGAGCCTCTGTAAAAACAGAGGCTTGTACGTGTGGAACAACTCTTCTCTCATCCTTAGCGATGAGTGTGAGCCAGGAAAGTTCATTCTGCTCCCTGGCTTGGCGACTGCTTGCCTCAGCTCCACCATTCAAACCAATATTGCTCTGTTCATACATCGCACCTTTATTGAGGGCCCCAGGGAGACTGTAGGGGATAAAAAGATGAAAAGACACAGTCTTAACTTTGGGAGCAACAAGTCAGAAAGGGAGTAGGAGCCACAGCTGGTGGCACAAGTGCTAATCTAAGGAGTTTGGACTTTGATTGGTGGGTGTGCTCGGTACTTTTGCTCTGTCCCACCTTCGCCACCTGATCGCCTCTACTCTGCTCTGTCCCCCACGAATCAGAAGGTCAGTCTCTAAGAACTATATCACGTGGGCTTCAGGCCCTCTGGCTTCCATCTGGGTCCAGCCAATCTCAGGAGGAGATCAGAGCACAGGAAGAAAGGTTACACTATTCATTCTCTGCCTCTCTCCCTACCAGCATGTGGCTCTGGCAGGAGCTGTGATCCTTGACCCAGGTCAGTGCCTACGGTGGACCCCTCTCCCATAGCCACAGATTTTGCTGGGTTCCTGTACCCCTCCCTTCCCCCACTGTGCCTAAGGTGGTAACAGTATCAGCTGTAGCTAGTCCCTGTCAGTCCCTGGGTGGGCCACCATCCCTTGTAGGTTTCCCTTACCGCACTCGCCATGGTAAATAATCTCTCCATTAAAGGCTTTTCAATAGCCCTCTGAATGTGCGGGCTGTGTCCTGCCTGGACCCTAACTAACACAGTAAACAAATCAAAGTACTGAATTTTCTTTTTTTTTAATTTGATGTAGGTGGAATAGAGTTCAGGAGACACTAGACACAGAGAACCAGTTAAGATATAAAATAAGAGATAAGGAGGGTCTGACGGAGGGAATGAAGTGGAGCAGACAGCTATCAATAGGACCTGGGATTATGAGCAGAGAGGGAAAAGCCAAAAATGGCGCCAAACTATAGACCAACATCCCGCATGAACATAGGCACAAAATCCTCAACAAAGTATTAGCAAACTGAATCCAGCAATGTGTTAAAAGGACAATGCATGATGACCAAGAAAATGTAAGGCTGTTTCAATATTCTAAAATCAATTACTATAATTCAACATATCAAGTCATGAGATTAGTTATTCAATTGCATTAATTAGAAATGCAAATTAAAACTTATTTATTACAACTACACACCTATTGGAATGTGTGAAATTCAGAAAATCTGATATCAAAAACTGGCGAGGATATAAAGCAGCTGTTCAGTGTTAGTGAAAATGAAAAATGATACAGCCACTTTGGAAAACAGTGTGTCGTCTTTTAAGTTAAATATACACAGCATACAACCTAGCAATCCCACTTCCAGCTATTAACCAAGAGAAATGAAAACTTATGTTCACACAAAAACCCATATGTGAAGGCTTACTTTATAATGTCTAATGTTGGCTTTATTTGTAACTGCCAAAACTTGGAACCAACACAAATGTCCTTCAACTGGTGAGTGGATCAACAAACGGTAGTATATTAATGTAATGGAATACTACTCAGCAATAAAAAAAGAACTACTAATACACGCCACGACATGGATGAACTACTAATACACGCCACGACATGGATGAATTTCAAATGTATTATATGCTAGATGAAATATGCTAGACTCCAAAGGCTCCATACTGCATGATTCCATTTACATCATATAATAAAAAAGGCAAATTATAGGGGCAGAATAATAGATCAGTGGTTCCCAAGAATTGGGGTCAGGGGCCTGAGGAGACTACAAAATGCCACAAGGGAATTTTGGGGGTGGGGAATGGTGAAGGAACTGTTCTATATCTTGACTATGGTGGTGGTTATATGACTATATGCATTTGTCAAAACTCATAGAACTGTACACTAAAAATGGTCAATTTTACTGGTATGTAAATTATATTTTAAAAAAATGTGACCCCCTAAAAATTGATATTGAAGTTCTAAGCCTGGGAAGTTGTAGTATCATTAAGAGAAACAGGGAAGCCATGAGGCCTGACGGTTGAGACACGTGCCAAAACTGGGATTTGTGGATTCTGTTCTTCCCAGACTGGCTAAATATCATCTAACCTTCTGTATGTCTAGTCCATGGAGCCACAGCTTCTGCAAAACCACAGGACGAGACCCACTCCCCATCACAGAGGTGGGCCAAATCCAATATGACACCTGTTTTTTTTTTTAAAAAATTTATTATTTATTTATTTATGGCTGCATCAGGTCTTAGTTGCAGCGTGTGGGCTCTCTAGTTGTGGCGTGCAGGCTCCAGGGTGTGTGGGCTCTGTAGTTGTGGCACTCGGGTTCCAGAGCGCATGGGCTCTGTAGTTTGCAGCACATGGGCTCTAGTTGAGGCACACAAGCTCAGTAGTTGTGCTGCGCGGGCTTAGTTGCCCCGCAGCATGTGGGATCTTACTTCCCTGACCAGGGATTGAACCTGCATCCCCTGCATTGTAAGGCAGATTCTTTACTGCTGGACCACCAGGGAAGTCCGTTTTTGTAAAAAGTTTTACTGGAACATAGTTTCACCCATTCCTTTATCTATGTGCTACGACAGCAAAGTAGCTGCAACATAGACCATATGGCCCACAAAGCCTAAAATATTTACCATCTGGCCCTTTACGGAAAAGGTGTGCTGATCCCTGCCCTATCCCAGGGGTTATAAGGCCAGGAGCTCCAAGTGACAGCGTATAGTCATGAAGGTAGCCAGGATTATGATAAAAAGAACACCCTACCTCACTGTGTGGGTGAAGAGTCACAGATTCTGGGAACTCTGGCGTTAGTGCATAACTTCAGAGAGGTCACTCATTCATTAGGCAGCTTAAGTAGGGGTCAGACCCTGGGCAGAAGGTGCCTATGAATCCTTTTCTACCAACAATTTGTTTATAATGTTGGGGGTTTCAGCGTGCTGAGCTAAAACCTATATTTTCCAGCCTCCCTTGCAAAGAGGTGTGTCTAGGAAGACAAATAATACAAGGTACAGTTTGGTAGAGTTTCTGGAAACGTTCTTTTAAGATAGGGCGGGACTTCCCTGGTGGTCCAGTGGTTAAAACTCCACACTCCAATGCAGGGGGTCCAGGTTTGATCCCTGGTCAGGGAACTAGATCCTGCACGCTGCAACTAAGAACCCCACGCCGCAACTAAAAAAAGAGCCTGGGGGACTTCCCTGGTGGCGCAGTGGTTAAGAACCCGCCTGCCAATGCAGGGGACACGGGTTTGAGCCCTGGTCCAGGAAGATCCCACATGCCGCAGAGCAACTAAGCCCGTGCGTCACAACTACTGAGCCTGCGCTCTAGAGCCCGTGAGCCACAACTACTGAGCCCGTGTACCACAACTACTGAAGCCCACACGCCTAGAGCCCGTGCTCCGCAACAAGAGAAGCCACCACAGTGAGAAGCCCATGCACCGCAACGAAGAGTAGCCCCCGCTCGCCACAACTAGAGGAAGCCCGCGCGCAGCCACAAAGACCCAACGCAGTCAAAAATAAAATAAAATAAATAAATTTATAAAAATAAATAAAAATAAAAAAAGAGCCTGCATGCCGCAAAAAAGATCCCGCATGCCACAACTAAGACCCGGCACAGCCAAAATAAATAAATTAAAAAGACGGCAATCTCAGTTGTCGGGCATATTCCCCCCCCACCTCCCCCTTCATTCTGCCTGAAATGCAGATTCTATGGCTGTTGCCACATACACCTGACCACCAGGAGGCAATCTGAGGATGGAACGCAATTTCCTGCAGATATTGGCACTGAGATGGTGAATCAGATGTCATCCATACCCTTAAGGAACTCCATTTCATCAACAAGACAGGCAGGTAAACACATTTGTTATATGGTATGATAGAGCAACAGGAACCTGTGTGTGGCACAGAGAAGAGCACCATTAACTACATGGGCCCCAGGTGGTGTGCAAGCAGAAAAGGCTTCCTGGAGATGATGTAACAGGTCCAAGTTGGTCAGAAAGCTGGTCATAGAGCTTCTCCAACACATCCAATGGCAAGGCCCTCCTTTTACTGGTGGTCCGCTTCTGTTCCTCTGGGGCCACTTTAGCCAGAAAGTTCCACTTCAGACTGACATGAAGTCTACCCTCATTTAACTTCCATCCCATTGGTCTTACTTCTACACTGTGGAACAACCTGTGATGTTGCTAATGAAACTCTCATGTTTCCTCTACGTTTCCTAGGTTGTTTGCAGATGGCCACAGTAATTCCCTTCCTTGTTTTCATGCCTTGGGTGGTCAATCACTTCGCACAGTGACTCTGTACTTAGCCATGTCACTTGCTTTGGCCAATGGGACATTAGCAACATGACAGAAGAGGTTTGAAAAGTACTTGTGCATTAAGGCTTGCTCTGTTGCAACTCCTGGGATCTCTGGAGGCATCAGCATGTGAACGAGCCCAGGCCATCCTAATGGATCATAAGAAACATGTGACCAAGTCATGCCCTCTGCTCCAGCTGACAGTGAGTAAACTGCCAGTTGACTGAGATCATTTCAGGCTATCCAGTTCTAGCTGAGCTTACCTGGACCAGAACCACCATCCAGGTCACCCTAAGAACCATGAGAAATAATCAATGTTTGTCTTCAGGTACTGAATTTTGAGGTTGTTTGTTATACCACAAAAGCTAACTGATACACTCCTTTACAGACTGAACTCCCTTAATTCCCTCAGACCTTCCTCACATTCTCTATCCTGCTGGCTAAGGCTGCTCTGGTTTGTCCATTGTCTAGATTGTCAATATGCCCCTGAAATGCAGCCCCAGAACTGAACACCATATCCTGAGCATATTCTGGCCTTCTTCCCTGTACATTACACTACTGTTGCTTCCATTCATTTTAGAATTTAGACAGCCATGTCATCCTGACACATGGTAGGATTTTGCACATGTCCTAATATTCTGTACTTGTATAGTTAGGTTTTCAAAAATTTTAATTGTGGTAAAATACACATAACATCAAATTTACCATCCTAACCATTTAAAACTGTACAGTTCAGTGGCATTCAGCACATTCACACTGCTGTGCACACTCACCACCACCCATCCACGGAACTCTTTTCACCCTGCAGAACTAAAACTCTATATCCATTAAACGATAACTCCCCATTCCCCCTCCCCCCAGCCCCTGGGAACTACCGTTCTACTTTCTGTCTATATGGGTCTGACTACCCTAGGTACCTCATATAAGTGTAACCATATTATACTTGTGCTTTTGTGACTGGCTTATTTCACTTAGCACAACGTCCTCAAGGCTCACCCATGTTGTAGCATGTGTCAGAATTTCCTTCCTTTTAAGGCTGGATAATATTCCACTGCATGCACATACCACATTTTGTTTATTCATTCATCTGTCAGTAGACACTTGGGCAGCTTCCACATTTTAGCTACTGTGAACAATGCTTTTATGAACATCGGTGTATAAATGACAGGTTTTTATTTTTAAATAAATAAATTTATTTATTTATTTATTTATTTATTTATGGCCGCACTGGGTCTTCGTTGCTGTGCATGACCTTTCTTTTTAGTTGGAGCGAGCAGGGGCTACTCTTCATTGCAGTGTGCAGGCCTCTCATTGCGGTGGCTTCTCTTGTTGCGGAGCATGGGCTCTAGGCGCGTGGGCTTCAGTAGCTGTGGCACGCAGGCTCAGTAGTTGTGGCTCGCTGGCTCTAGAGCACAGGCTCAGTAGTTGTGGTAGATGGGCTTAGTTGCTCCGCGGCACGTGGGATCTTCCTGGACCAGGGCTTGAACCCTGCATTGGCAGGCAGATTCTTAACTACTGCACCACCAGGGAAGCCCTCAGGGTTTTTTATCAAGTGTCATTACTTGTTCTGGAATTTTGTCTTCCTGATGCTATTAGAATCATAAAGATATTCAGAAGCTTACAGATGGATGGAGCCGGGGTAGTTCCATCCAAGCTATTAAAAAATCTATAATACTTTGCCTTGTAACATATATTTTTAAGTTACAAATTATGCTTTCTATTTTTCACTGCCAGGCTTCAAAAGCCATTAGGGATTTCTACAGACCAACTTACTGCCTTGTAATAGTATATTTACCCTACAAGCCACACAAATGCAGTCAATTGATTTTCAGCCAAAGTATTAAATCAATTCAATGGGGAAAGAAAACTCTTTTTAAAAAATGGTGTTGTTGGGCTTCCCTGCTGGCGCAGTGGTTGAGAGTCCGCCTGCCAATGCAGGGGACACGGGTTCGTGCCCTGGTACGGGAAGATCCCACATGCCGCGGAGCGGCTGGGCCCGTGAGCCATGGCCGCTGAGCCTGCGCGTCCGGAGCCTGTGCTCCGCAACGGGAGAGGCCACAACAGTGAGAGGCCCGCGTACCACCAAAAAAAAAAAAAAAAATGGTGTTGTGGGCTTCCCTGGTGGCGCAGTGGTTAATAATCCGTCTGCCAATGCAGGGGACGTGGGTTCAAGCCTTGGTCAGGAAAGATCCCACATGCTGCGAAGCAACTAAGCCTGTGAGCCACAACTACTGAGCCTGTGCTCTGGAGCCTGCGAGCCACAACTACTGAAGCCTATGCGCCTAGAGTCCGTGCTCCGCAACAAGAGACACCATGCAATGAGAAGCCTGCGCACCACCAACAAAGAGTAGCCCCCGCTCACCGCAACTAAATAAAGCCCAGGCGCAGCAATGAAAACTCAACACAGCCGAAAATAAATAAATAAATTAATTTTTTAAAAATGGTGTTGGAACAATTAGATTTCCATATGGCAAACAAAAAACCTGACCCTTCATTTCTCACTGTGTACACAAAAATTAATTCAAAATGAATCAAAGACCTAAATGTAAAAGCCAGAACCATAAAGCTTCTAGAAAAACGTATCAGAGAACATTTTCAAGTCCATGGAATAGGTAAAGATTTCTTGGACAGGACACAAAAAGGATTAACCCATTGATAAACTGGATTTCAAAAATTTAAAGAATTTCTGCTCATTAAGACTCCACTAAAAAAATAAAGAGGTAAGCCACAGATTAGCAAAAAATATTTGCCAAACACATACGTAACAAAGGACTTGTATGCAGAAGAAATCCTATAAATCAAAGATGAAAAAATGAACAACTTGATTTTTTTTAAATGTCAAAGGACTTTGATTGCTTCACACAAAAGATACAGGAAAAGCCAATAAGCACATGAAAAGGTACTCCACATCATTAGTTATCAGGCATATGCAAACTAAAACCACTGCTGAGATACTCAAAATACTTGGTAGAATGGCAAAGAAAAAAAAAAAGACTGACAATCCCAAAGTTTGGAGAGGATATGGAGCAAATACAACTCTCATACATTGTTGGTGGCAGTGTAAAATAGTACAGTCTCTTTGGAAAACTGACGTTTTCTTCTAAAGTTAAACATATATCAACTCAATGACACAGCAACTCCACTCGTAGATATTTACCCAAGAAAATGAAAACATACGTCCACAAAAAACGTTCTCAGCAGTCCTAATTCATCTTAGCCCCAAACTGGTAATAAACCCAAATGTTTATGAATGAGATTAGATAAACAAATTATGGTATAGGCATACAATGGAATACAGAAAAGCAGTAAAAATGAATGAACTACTAATATATGCAACAACATGTGTGAATCTTAAAAATATTATGTTGAGTGAAAGATGTTAGGCACACACACCAAAAAACCCCCCATACTGTAGGATTCCATTTATTTGAGGTACAGGAACAGGCAAACCTTACTTATTAATGACAGCAGTCAGAAGTGGCAGCGTGGTGGTTGGCAAGTTGGGGTGTGGAGGAGAGAGGTGTGGAACCGACCAGAAAGGGGCACCAGGAAATGAATGATGGTGGAAATACTCTATATCTTGTGTTGCATTGTGGTTACATGGGGATATATTTGTCACAACTCATCAAACTGAATACTTAGCATCTGTTCATTTAATTGTATGTAAATTATACCTCAATTTTTAACCACCATAAGTGGTGTCTAAGGGTATAGAACAACCTACTTGCACCCTGCAGATTTCATCTATAATCAAATTAAATGGACATGTGTGAATTAAAAGTCTCTTTCCTTTAAAACAAAACAAAAACCGTGTAAGAATACTTTTGGTACCAATACAGTTGGCCCTCCGTATCTAAGCATCCTCAGATTCAACCAACCATGGATCTAAGATATTAAAAAAAAAAAGAAAATACCAGAATGTTCCAAAACATAAAACTAGAATTTGCTGCACACCAGTGACTATTTACATAGTTTTACATTGTATTAACTATTTACATAGCATTTACATTGTATTAGGTATTTTAAGTAATCTAGAGATGATATAAAGCATATGAGAGAATGTATGTTATATGCCATTTTATATAAGGGGCTTGAGCATGTGCGTATTTTGGTATCCACAGGGGTCCTGGAACCACACCCCCACACCCACCCGTGCGCACACGCATGCGCGCGCACGCACACACACACACACACACACGTACCGAGGGATGACTGTATGGAGAAAATGGCTGAAGCCAAGCTAAGGCCAATGATCTACTAAGTCTCGGCACTTGCTGAGGATCTGAAGAGGGCACTTTTCCCTAACCAACATCACACTGGATGAGCTGCTGAGCTGTGGGTGTTAGGCAAGTCCTCACCACTCACGAACAACTCATACTAAGGAAGTGAGGGTTCAGAAAGGAGTTCTTCTCCGGTATCGCCGTAGGCAGGTGAAGTTAATGATGGCTATAAGTGAGAAATAATGTGTAACAGTTTGTGGTTGTAGCTGTACAGGTTGGGCAATAAGGTTAGCACACCACAAGGGTGGCTAGCTCAGCTCCCACCCCCCCACGCCCCATAACCAGCCCACAGCTGGAACTCCCCAGCAGCAGCAGCCTTTGAGAGCTGTGCACCCTTAGGGCATCCCTCCTCAGACTTTGCCACAGGCCTCTGGCCCCTCAGACACATTCCAAGGGGCCAGTACCAAGGGGCTTGTTTGGGAATTAGATTTTTCTGAGGATGAATTTTTTCAGTAATTGTATCTTAATATAAAATACGCTAAAATAAAGCATTGTGGCCAGTGATGAGGCCAGGACCCTAGTTATTGAGTTGGGCCCTCAATCAATCTTCCTATCTTTCTTCCTTCCTTTCCTTCCCTTCCCTTTCCTTCCCTTCCCTCCTTCCTTCCTCCCTCCCTCCCTATTTATGTATTTATTTATTTATTTATCGTGCCATGTCGTTTGCAGGATCTTAGTTCTCCAACCAGGGATTGAACCCGTGCCCTCCGTGTTGAAAGCACAGAGTCCTAACCACTGGACAGCCAGCGAATTCCCCAATCTATTTTTTTTAATTAATTTATTTTTATTTTTGGCTGCGTTGGGTCTTTGTTGCTGCGCACGGGGCTTTCTCTAGTTGTAGTGAGCAGGGGTTACTCTTGGTTGCAGCACATGGGCTTCTCATTGTGGTGACTTCTCTTGTTGCGGAGCACGGGCTCTAGGCACGCGGGCTTCAGTAGTTGTGGCACGCGGGCTCAGTAGTTGTGGCTCGCGGGCTCTAGAGCACAGGCTCAGTAGTTGTGGCACACGGGCTTAGCTGCTCCGCGGCATGTGGGATCTTCCCAGACCAGGGCTCGAACCCATGTCTCCTCCATTGGTAGGCGGATTCTGAACCACTAAGACATTAGGGAAGTCCCCCAATTTATTTTTAAAACAGATTGTAACATTAGCTGTGTTTCCTCCTACCTCTCTGGCCATTTCTCTGCTAGTTTCTCCTGATAATGACTATGGTAACCATTGCTCCTGGCTCATGACTGATGATCCTATTCAGTCTCATGGCTTTAAATACTATCTATTCTCTGACAACTCCCAAAGTTATCAGCCAGGTCCTCTTCCTTGAGCTCCAGGCTAGTATAAACAACCGCCTATCTGATGTACATTTCGACTTGGTGTCCAGAACTAAACTCCTGATGTTTCTCCCCACCAAACTCTCTCTTCCCACAATGGCTTCATCTCAGGAACTGGTAACACAAATTTTCCAACTGTTCAAATCAAAACCTTGGAGTAGTCTTTGATCCTTCTTTTTCTCTCACACTTCTCACCTGATCCATAAAAACAAGTTTTGCTGGCTCTCTACCTTCAAAACGCATCCTGTATCCAAGCACTTCCTACTACTCTATTGCCACCACCTTAGTTCAAGTCACTATCACCTCTCTCCAGTGTTACTATGACAGCCCACCTGGTCTCCCAGATTCTACCCTGCCCCTTCCCATGCTCCCCAATCTATTGTCAACAAAGCACTGTGAGTGACGCAATTAAAATGTAAGTCAGATCAAGCCACTCCCCTGCCCGAAGGCGCCACAAGCTTTCCATCTCTCTTATAATAAAAGCCAAGGTTCTTCCCCTGACCTACAAAAGGCCCTATGTGATCTGTCTGCACCCTATCCTCTTTCTGACCTTATACCCAATTTCTCTTCCCTTTGTTCACTCTGCTCCAGCCACAGTGGTTTACTGCTGTATGTATCTCAGACATACCAGGTATGTCTCTGTCTCAGGGCCTTTGCGCTGGCTGTTCCCTCTACTGTACAGATGATATCAATTTGGCTTACTCACTCCCTCACTTCCTTCAGGTCTCTACTCAAATGCTGTCTTATCAGAAACAGGTTTATCTTCCCATTGTTGGTCTCATCCTACCACCCCTGCTAGAAAGCATGCTCCTTGAGGAAAGGGAATTTTTTGTCTGTTTTGTTCACTGCTGTACCCCCAAGTTCCTAAAACAAGGTCTGATATGTAGTGGGTGCTCAGTAAATATTTGCTGAAAAAAATGAAAGATATCAGTCCTTGCTTCTGCATAGTTAATCAATAAACAAAGACGTATATACTGAACTCATCAAAACTGTATATAATTCTGTATGATCTTGGGATATATTCACAAATGTAATAAAGAGAGTACTTACGTTGTTAATTAAATAGTCTTGGGCAGAATCTGGTTTAATGGTTTAGGAAAGAAAGCATCATATAACAGAATAGCTCTGTCTGCCAATTGGGATTAGGAAAATGAGCTGATGCTCTCAGTCTTAAGCTACAACTTGACCTGTCAAGAGGGGCCCTCACCCAGAACTGTCTCTCCAACTACCACCACTCCTCTACATGACATGACTCAAGCTTATCAGTTAGCTCAGACCCCTTGTAGTCAAGTTTCCTCTCTCTAACAGAGAAGCACACTGTAAATCAAGCCTTGGGACTTCTCCGGTGGCGCGCAGTGGTTAAGAATCCACCTGCTGGGCTTCCCTGGTGGCGCAGTGGTTGAGAGTCCGCCTGCCGATGCAGGGGACACGGGTTCGTGCCCCGATCCGGGAAGATCCCACATGCCGCAGAGCAGCTAGGCCCATGAGCCATGGCGACTGAGCCTGCGCGTCCGGAGCCTGTGCTCCGCAACGGGAGAGGCCACAACAGTGAGAGGCCCGCGTACCGCAAAAAAAAAAAAAAAAAAAAAAAAATCTGCCTGCCAATGCAGGGGACACGGGTTTGAGCCCTGGTCCGGGAAGATCCCACATGCCGTGGAGCAACTAAGTCCATGAGCCACAACTACTGAAGCCCGCACGCCTAGAGCCCATGCTCCGAAACAAGAGAAGCCACCGCAATGAGAAGCCCGCGCACTGCAACGAAGAGTAGCCCCCATTTGCCGCAACTAGAGAAAGCCCGTGTGCAGCAACGAAGACCCAATGCAGCCATAAATAAATACATAAATAAATAAGTTAAGTAAGTAAATAAATAATCAATCGAGGCTTGCAGGACCACAGTGATCCAGCACTTAGGGGCTATGTTCAGTCAAATGCCAACAGACAATCGTGAAGGGAAAGTAAGTGATAGTGGACTCAAGTGATAGTGATTCAAACCTAACCAGCTCCTAAGGAACCACTCTGGCTGCAGTGAAGCCTTCCTGCCCCCACAGCCAGTCCATCCCTACAACCCATCAATTGGACATCTTAATGCCCCTTGAATTCATCCACTGCTCTGGTTCCCTGAACAGACATCGAGTGAGTCTCGATGGAAATGGACCTGACCATTTCCTTCCCCAGCCTCTAAGTGACCCTAAGATAAAGCCCAAATTCCTTCACGGGCTCTCCCCAGTGTGGGTTGGGCCTTTTCCCATCTCACCACCTTACCACTTTCCCCTTTACACTGCACTCAGCATGCTAGCAACTACCAAATCTAACTCTTTCAGTCCTGCTCTGAGATTCTGGTCCAAACTGTTTGCTCTGCCTGAAACAATCTTTTCTTTTTCTTATTTCCTCAGGATAACTCCTTCTCAGATCTGTTAGGGCTCCAGTTAAACACCACTTCTTCAGAAAAGCTGTGCCTGAGCTTTGGCTTTCACAGTGCCCGTCACACTTCACTGGGATCTGTCATGATGTCAAGACGTTGCCCATCTCACACTTTGCTGTCACCAGGACAGAGCAGTGTCTGAAGCTGAGTAGGTGCTGCTGCGTAATGATTGAGGAATGAGCATATGAATGAATAAGTACGAGAACAGATGAATCAAGAAGTCAGGTCAAAGCCTTTGTGGTAGCTGCACTGACTAGAAGGCAACAGTTTTTCCTGCTCAAGTTCTTCTTTTCCTTCCTATTTTATTTTTTTTTTTAAGATTTAATTCTATTTATTTTTGGCTGTGTTGGTTCTTTGTTGCTGCACGCCGGCTTTCTCTAGTTGTGGCGAGCTGGGGCTACTCTTTGTTGCGGTGCTCAGGCTTCTCCTTGCAGTGGCTTCTCTTGTTGAGGAGCACGGGCTCTAGAAGCACTGGCCTCAGTAGTTGCGGCACACGGGCTCAGTAGTTGTGGCACGCAGGCTTAGTTGCTCCACGGCATGTGGGATCTTCCCAGGCCAGGAATCGAACCCGTGTCCCCTGCATTGGCAGGCGAATTCTTATCCACTGTGCCACCAGGGAAGTCCCTCCTTCCTACTGTAAACAAAATATGTTCTAAAATCTTTAAGAATATAAGCTTCTTTGTTGTTGTTTTTTTTGGCCACACCACAGGGCTTGCAGGATCTTAGTTCCCTGCCCAGGGATTGAACCCAAGCCCCGGCAGTGAAAGCGCCGAGTCCTAACCACTGGACCACCAGCGAATTCCCTGAATATAAGCTTCTCTGAATGATGCTCCAGAACTGATACGTGGAACATTACCATAGGAGGGGGGTGCCATGATGTAACATCCAGTTGCAAAGGGATCTATAACATAAGAGCATAATTCTTGAGCATGGTAAAGGAGATAAAATTAAAACATAAAGGTCAATTTTAAGCTCAATCCTCCTTTTGCAAAACCCAGGAAACTGGTGGGGAAATTAGTAGCCTTCCATGTGGCCTTCACCATCAGTCATGTACCAAGAACTAATTAGAAAGGTATGTCTAACTGTCCCCCAGCCCTCCTTTGGGCCTCCCAACACCTGGAATTGAGCCACTGTGGTAGACACGCTGCCACTGGGTGGATAGCAGTGCTGGACCCAAGGGGGAAGACAACCACACCTCATCACCCGAGCCTGAGCAGGAACCAGGGGAAGTATGCAGCTTGAGTTCTGAACTACATGTTCACAGCAGAGGGACTACCTGCAGTTCAGTTAGAGCTCCCCATGAACCAGCTGTACTTATAGTCTGAAAGGGTAACACTGCTTTCTGAAGGACTGCTTTCAGATAAATGTGAAAGTGTTTCTTTACCTACATGTATGTTTCCATTGAAAAATAAAAGCCAAACAAAACAAACAGGCATTGAGTTTTACACATGAGTTATGACAAATACTTTGGTCCCTGGGTTTCAACGATCCAAAGGCTCTGTGGCAAGGTTTAGTTTTTCTATGATTTGTTTATTTTAAGTGTCTTACACTGACTCAATGACATAGAGATCGCCGCCTTCTCACTGACAGCAAAAACACAAACAGGACCAGGGAAAGAAATGCTATTCCCCCATTTCTACAAGCTGACACGGAGGTAAACTGTCAGGCAGCCACCAGAGAGCAGGAAAGCATACCCAGCCCTAGCCAAAAATGCCAGTTCCCCACCTCTGCGCTACCCTCCACACAGTGTCCTAGGAGGGACACTAATGAAAGGCCTAATGACCTGTCTAATGAGGTGTAACTACACAATGTACAAAAGGGTCAGCTAAATTGGGTCATAAAGGAGAAGTAAATTGAACACCCACAGAGGTATCTGGATAATTATTATCTGAAAGTTAGTTTCAGCGGATGATCACAGTAAGAAAAAGTACTTATCTACCAGCTGCATTAATTCTTTATTGCTTTTGAAAGCCTGGCAATAACGAGATTATTTTTTCAAAGATTGCCTTAACAGTGAGTTCTAGACTGACATCAACCTGAAAATTCCATCCTCAGCCCTACTCTCTCACAGAGCAATTTTATCTAATCCTTCAACTTCACTCTGACCTCCACGCAAACGTCCTTAACTGGCTCTATACTTCTAAGTGTCTACTGGAAATCCCACCCGAGAGACCGTCCAGCTTCTCCCAACCCAAAATCATCTTTCCTCTCCTTCTCCTGTGCTCCCTCACTCCACTTAATGGTACAATATCCAGTCACCAGAGTTCTTTCCTCATTCGTTCCCTAATATTTGTAAGGGCAACAATGAGTCAGGCATTATGCCAGAAGGTGGGGCACGGAGCAGTGATCCAGACAGGTCAGGTTCCTGGAGCTTAGTTTCCATTTCTTGCTACACCCACTGCTGAATACCAAGGAATAATTTGACAGAGGAACACAATGAGTGGCAGGCATGTGACAAAGACTCTGCCTTTGCTGAAGTAAAGCACACTTGGCTGTGATGCATGTGAAGTAGCCAACCCTAGAGTGAGGTATATTACATACTTTGGTTTTACCTGTAATCCCAAGAAGAGGGTGAGTTTTTAATTGTAATAATAAAACATTTTTCAATGTGCAAACCTAATTTACTAAGGTTTCCTTTGTGTTTTCCACATTCTATATGCATACAAGCATCCTGTCGCTGTGAAAATGGCTATTTCTATGGCAGCAAGAGACGCTTTAGAGAATTACCTATCTGCCTTCCTTCAGATTTTGGGTGTAGGATGTTCTTAGGGCACCCCAGAACACAACAACCCTGACCGGTGTTCTCTAACTCTGTTATATGGCCTCTGGTCACCAGGAAGGTTGAGTAGTTCTCCAGTGACTGGACATGCCTGGTGCCCTTCACAAACATCTCGACTTGTATGCGGAAAACTGCTTACCAACTAGGCCATGATCATGCTCAGCTGTGTTAAACCTGAGATGTAAAATAATCTAATCTCAGGACAGTCTTTGCCATAACACCCCTTTTTCCTGTTTTCCTTTTGGTTAATGTGTAATGAAGGAGGCCGGTTATAAAATACAGGGTGTATATGGGATATGCCCACCTGAAAATAGCCATTCATTTTAGTATTTTAGAATTTTCGAGTATTGTTTAAATGATGCTCAATGTCTTACCTCACTATTGAGACTCTAAGCTCTTTCAGGACCAAGACTGTATTAAGGAGATAACAGGTCCCTGAAACTTAACACTTCAAGGTATTTGGTAACACTCCTATAATAATTTGGAAATTACCTGAAGGCATTTAAATGTTCTTTGGACAACAATCTTAGCATATCAGGAATATTAAGCAGTGAAGGAAGGAGAAACAAAGACAAAAATTTTAAAAGAATAACTACCATGATCGGGAGCAAGCCTTCGGTCGGGGAAACCAAAACAGCCGTTTAAGCACAATGATTTAGCTTCGAAAATAAGATCAGATAAGAAATACTATGTTCAATCATTTCCCCCAGTGCTTCAAAAAGCAAGCTATGTCCCCTTAGCACCTGGCACAGAAATATGAGTGCAAAAGGCTGAAAAGTAACAGGAAGTACAGCTGATCTCTCTACCATCTCCCATTTCCCTGACAATGAGAGGACGCCTGGATGACAAATACACATCTCACAGGCTCCCAGAGCCACCCCCAGACAGGCCCCTCTGAGATGATAACCATTTCCTAGCAGGAACCACCACCAAGCTGCAGAAACCATTAACCACGTGGAACATCCTAAAATGTGCTTTGAGATGCTATAATACAAAACCATCCATCAACAAGCACCAAAAGAGACCCTAAGAGTCAAAACTATTCATCAACGAGCACCAAAAGAAATAGCAGTCTTAGAAAGCAGCATGAGATCTGTACAGTCACCTTTCAAATACGCACATGTAAATTCATTATCCTAGGTAACTGCACTACTGTTTGGTTCATGACACCTGAGTTAATTAGGAACATCAGTGCTGCCCCGTCCCTGCCACCGTTCTCCCTCCACCACTTTTAATACAGTCAGAGAGCAAGAAGGGGTGAAGGCTCGCAGAGAGAAAACGAGTTCAGTATCATTCTTTACACAAGCAAGAAACTTTCAGGAGGGGTTTGTTGGTTTCTTTGTTTTAATATTTACTCATTATAGAAAATTACTATGTGTTCTTTTTATGTTCCTTTTTGCTAAGTTTTTACATCTGTTTGATGTACTTGTAATCCAACTGTATTCACAACTTTGTATCCTGATTTTTTTTCACTTACTATTTTGACATGCATTTTTCATGTTGTCACAGACAGTTTTTAAGGGTTACGTGGTATTTTACTGACTACATGAACCAGCTTTTCCTTTCTCTAGTGTTAGGCACCTATGTCATTTTCCAATTTTCTGTTATAACCATTATACAGGTTAAGAAATTATGGCCCAGAAATTACATGATTTGCCTAACATTATCATTCTAAGCAAAATATAATCGTGAAAGTAAATAATAAAGATTTTGAGGTTGTAAAGTGATATGGTAAATCTCAAAGCCAAGTAGAAGCGTTTCCGGTTGTATTTTGGGATTATCTATTCTCATGAGAAATTGAGAGCTGACAGTTTGAGAGAAGCAGAGTTATCCCAGGCCAGAAAGGAAGACTGTGCTCAGTACTTAGTTCCCATTCCTCAAAGCCTTCGTTCCTAATCTTTCATAGTAGAAGACAGATAGGAACCATTACAGAAGCAGCTTCTGGGAATGGCTCTGAGAGGTGGTTGGGAGACTGAGGTATCCCCACAGTAGTTCCTGGCAATCCTGGGTCCCAAAGAGTGTGGCATTTTGTCACTGGCAACCTTGAAAACCGACAGTACTTAGGACAAAGGCACTACTTGCAATTCCCCTTCTAAGAGCAGGAACTAAAGAACACGTGTTAAGGGTAGGGTTTGAGTGTATTTAAGTAATGCAGGAACATTCACCTCTTCCTTCTTAATGTTTAATCCTATTTTCTAAGTGTTCATTCCTATCATCATGAAAAAGAAATATTTACTCCATTTCTCATTTCCTTTGTCTGGGTTTAAAGACATGGTACTTGAATGAGCTCATTCCTGGCCTAATGGCTAATTCATAAGTGAATGTTAGTGTGCTGGGAAGTCTTACTGTTTTCATGTTTTTCTCAGCATCTTTTATCATTCTGATTTTCATGAGCCCAAACTTATTTCAACTATCTTTCATTCCCCACTCTTAAAAACACCTGACATCTAAATTTTCAAGTAATTTGGACTTTTAGGCTGTCCTGAAGTTTACTAATACAAAGCTGCTTTTATTTGTATGTAAGAAAAATAATGTCCTATTACTATACTGTAAATGAATTCTCAAATATAGCAAAACAACCAATTTTTTTCTAGACGCTGTCCAATTCTAATAGTGGATTTATCCTAGAATTGGACCTCCTATTATAAAAACACACAAGTGACTTGTTAGGCATCAGAAGGGCTCTTCTGCTTCTGAGTGAGTGGTCGCTGATTCCTGTGTTTTCCGAACACCAACTCTGTATTACAACTTCCTACATGAGATCACGCTGTGTGCCCATTTTATTTCTCCTCTTATTGTATAACTAGAAAAGCAGTTCAGTGAAAGTAAATCCTGCTAGCATTACTGGTTTATCTGGTAAGTTGGCCTGTTAAATACTGTTGATTACTTTACTACAGGCCAGGTTTGATAACTGCGCTCAGCTGTCCCAGAAAATGGAATGGATGTTAAGTAATTATTTGTCAAAGGTCTCATTGCCATAGCAATGAAGAAACACTTTGAGAGTGTGCGCATCTTTCTCCTCTGAAAACAAGTGTCTTTCTGATTAGAGGGGCAAAAATAATGCACACAAATCCATGGGGCACACTCACCACATTTAAGCATTATCTTCTCCAAATGCTCATTCAAGGAAGTATTTGCACTGACATTCAAAGTACCCTCCCACCCCCTATCCAGTGCCACAGATGGTAATTGCTCCCTTCCATCTACTTTGATTTTGGCCTACTTGTCTGTCTTCTATCTGGGCCAATGCTAAAGTAATGAGGGTTTCTACACAGAATACAATAATTTTCATAAAGCTTTTCTGACAGGATTTGGTTAACAGTGCCAACGTTCCCCCACAGATTACGTATCCTTCTGATAATACCCCATTATTTCTTGAGGTATTTATACAAATATTTCCAGAGATGGAAGAAAAGTCAATAAAATGCAAAGCCGCAATTGCCATAGTTATGGACACTGGAAGAACAAAGCTTTCTTCCTTAAACTAATTTTACCTATTAACATCATCATACTTTCAATGCATCTTCTCTTATCACTCTGAGGGGTAAAAAAAAACAACAACCCTGCAGCAAAGTCAAATACACAATGATAATTAGTTTTATCAAGCTAGCAACAAACTGACTTCGATGATTAGAATCAGGGACCATCTTTTAAAAATCACACACTTCTTTTCCCCATATTACAAACATTTATGTCTTTTGGGGGAGTACTTATTTTTTCATTGCTAATCCTACTACTAATGGGTTCTAGTATTACTATAGAAATCACATATTTGCATTTTCCCAACAAATAAAAATAACAGATCAGATCCAGACCAATCATTCCATAGGAAAGGTATAGAACAACCAGGTGGTAAGAGAAAGTCTCTCACAATAGAATCTTTAGCTGTAAAATGGTGGGGGTGGGGTGGGTGTCTACCAATAGTACTGTCTGCTGAAAATTTTCAGCTCTTGGTACAGATAAATTCTCTAAACTCCTAGTCCAAAAGCACTAACTTTTTCATGTTTTCTGTAAAATGGATGGCCTTAAAACTCTTGTTCCCTGGTGTAGCTTTTCAGAAGGAAATGAGTTTCCTTATCAAGAATGTATCTAGGGGCTTCCCTGGTGGCGCAGTGGTTGAGAATCCGCCTGCCAATGCAGGGGACAAGGGTTTGATCCCTGGTCCCGGAAGATCCCACATGCCGCGGAGCAACTGAGCCCGTGCGCCACAACTACTGAGCCTGCGCTCTAGAGCCCATGAGCCACAACTACTGAGCCCACGTGCCACAACTATTGAAGCCTGTGCACCTAGAGCCCGTGCTCCGCAACAAGAGAAGCCACTGCAATGAGAAGCCCGCCTACCACAACGAAGAGGAGCCCCTGCTCTCTGCAACTAGAGAAAGCCCGCGCCCAGCAACGAAGACCCAACGGCAGCCAAAAATAAATAAATAAGAATGTATCTAGATTTCCTGACTACCATCTTCTCCATATCTCTCCACATCACAATAATGCATTAAGTGTCTTTTCTAATTTAAACAGTTGTTCAGTTCACCTGAAGATCACAGACTCGGGGCTCTTCCTTCTGAGACCTCTGTGCCCCATAGCTTACAAAGGTCCTCTGCCCTGTGCGACCAGTTTCTGGATACTAAAAGCCACCTACTTCCTTCCTCGTGTGTCTTGCCCTCAGCATGACACTGTGGGAACAATGAACAAAAATAAGGTTTATAACCTTCCTTGGTATCTAACCAAGGCAGCTTTAAACTTTTCTACTCCTGTCTTGTTCTTTACATGCTGCTGTAAACTCTTCACACCACCATTCACAAGTCCTGATCTCCCGGCCCCCTCTTCCTCCCTCACCATTCATCTGATAATGCCTTGAGAATACTTCACCTCACCTTTTGTCTTCGCAAGTCCATCTGCTTCCTTCTTGAGCTTCAAAGGTAGGCCAGGCCCAGGGAGATGTGGCCAGTGGACACTCCGGGACTGGCAGAGCCACCGCACCTTCTGGAGTGTCCCTTCTCCCACCTGCCACCTGAACGCTCTTTTCTTAAAGATTTATCCCCCAAAAGTACCATCTCATTCTGAAAGACGATGGACCAGCTACCCCACGAGCCCTTTGTCTGAGGTTCCCATACCTCACATTCTTATCCACAAAGCGTCGGTCCTCACACAGGTAGGGGGTTCTGCTCGGCACAGGGCGGGGAAGCCTAGGTTTTCGCGTCCGGTAAAGGGATGGGTTATGGCCGAGGTCCTTCCAGGAGCCAAAATTCTAAAATCCTACGACCAAACTTGCAGGTCCTATTTCTGAGGCGGGAGGACGAACTCTGGGGCGACCCCCGAACTCCGAGCCCGCGCTGGCTGTTAGAACGGCCCCCTCCAGCCCCAGCTCTGCGTATCCCCGCCTCCGACCTCGGGCGCCGAGCCGCGGAGGAGGCCCGGCAGGCGCCCGCTCGCCGCCGCGCCATGCCCTTCTTCATCCTCACCCGCCGTCGCCGGCCGCCTCTCACCTGGCAAACTGGCATGCCCCGCCCTGCGCCGCACCGGAGACCAAGGGTCTGGACGGGTCTCGGCGGCCACCAGCCCTCCTTGAGGAAGGCTGGCGGGGACGCACGGGCCCCAGAATCTAGCGCGCAGCCACCGGGAACGCGCCGCCTGGTTTCTAAGGAACCGGGGTCTGGAAAGGGAGGGGCGGGACGGCGGGAGGTCTGCGCATGCTCCCTGACGGGGGTGGACCACCGTAGGGAGGGGCCGTGGCCGAGAGCTGCGCATGCTCGCTGGTTGGGGGCGGAGGTTAAGCAGTCTGGCTGGAAGCCCTGGTCATTCGTTTCCGGCGGTGGAGGCGGCAGACGGAGAGGTTTCCCAGCCTAGGCTTCTTTCCGGTCTGTCGCCCGGCAGCAAGAGCGAGGAGGGTCTGAGTAGTGTGGTGAGCATTGGTTGTCCCAGAAAGAAGGAAGGTCTGCTGCTGGATAACGATGTATCTTTGCGGAACGACAGTTCTCTCGAATTCGCCGGACTTCGCGGCTTTCTGACTCCTAATGACTCGCTTTTTCGTGCCTGTCTGGGGTCCTCTTCTGGATGTTCTTTGGTTGTTCCTTACAAGTCAGTGCTTTTCAAGACTGTGACCTCAGTCCTCCAGATCTCTTTACTGGAACCTAGTTCCCCCCAAATAAACACCACTTTGTAACGAGAGTACCCTTTGTTTCACCAACTGTCCGCTAGAGCAGCGAAATAAACCGGTAAGCCTTAGTGTAAAACAGGCTATGTTGGAAATGTGTCTGGAGGGAAATGAATTTACTGTGGCTTTACTTATGGAACCAGACATTTGTGCTTAATCTAATACTCCACTCTTCCCTCTACACTAGCTTTTCCCTGAGAGTCCTGTAAAATGCCCCTGAGGGAAGCATTCTGTAGTAATGTAAGTTTGGAAAATGCTGGGTTAAGCTACACATCTTAACACAGGATTTTTAGAGCTTTCAATTAGTGGGTGATGTTCACTGTGCGCATCCATGACAGTTTTCATTATTTACTGGGTCACAGAACCCTTCTCCAGTTCCAGGAAACCTGTCTCTCTGAGATAGATTTATATGCTCTCCAGCAAACCTCCTCACTCCAGTGACTTTTAGCCACCACCCATTCCCTTCTGTTCCCTGTATTATCTTGTGGATAATATATCCCTATATTATCCATCCTTTCACCCCAACAAAAAGCCTGCAGTTGCCTTGTCTCTTGCTACCCCGATCTCCCTCACATCCGGTCACTCATCCTGTGGTGCTAACATCCCCTAAATATTTCTCAAACCTGCCTTCTTGTGTTTGGCCTTGTCCTTCTAGATGGTTTCTTTGCTTCGAGTCTTGTCTCCAGGTGGACAGCAACATAATCTATTTTATGCCTCCTCTGCTTAAAACCCTGGTGCCTTGCGAGCAGAGGAGGCAGCTTGAGGCAGGAGCAGGCCAGTCACACTAGGGAGCATCCTCGTGGAGGCAGGGTGGTCATATGTACTGTGTCCCTAGGTGCCAAGCCCTGCCCTGTGCATGCTGTAATCCTCTGTCACCATGGGGAAGCAGGATTAACATGTTAAGAATGGGGAAAATGAAGCTGAGAAAGGTTAATTTTCTGGGGTCACCCAAACTGGGATTTTGAGCATGAGCTCTTTTCCTCAGACTGAAAGGAAGCTAACCTTAATACCCCTCAGAAGAGCTGTGACCAGTGTTTGGAGCAAGCGTATTTAGAATGCATTAAAATCTTAATTTGAGGAGAAGAGGTCCTATGGCCCACCTTTTTGTATTTGCTACTTTTTCTTTGTCTCAGATGAAAGCTGTTTCGCGGGAGAGAATCAAAGCTTTAAGTATCTATGCTCTTTGGGGTCTTGCAAAAAGTCTTGAGAATCCTTGAGACACCAGGGGCCTAGGCACTCGACAAGTAGCCTGGGAAGGGGCCAAGCCCTCCAGGATGGCTGTGCCACACCAAGGGTGCCAATCCCAGCAAGACTCACAACAGAGACCAGACACTCGTGACTACTCATGGATGTGTATTTTAATAAAAATAATTCTGTCAAAATACAACAGGAGTTTTTTCATCTCTCAAGTACAATTTAATAGGATGTTTTGTGTTAGAATTCTCTCTAAACCCTCCCACACCCACAAGTTTCATGCTAATGCCAAGTATCAACTTGCGAGGACAAAGGCAGAACCAGTGTGCACGATGTGGAGGACATCTGTGTCAGCTGTAGTTACTAATGGAGGAAAACCCAATGCAAAGATGCGGCGCCTGAGGCAGCCAGAGTCCACAATCTGGCCACAGGTCCGTGTGCACGGGGCTGGTGGTCAAGTAGGGCTCTCCTGCCCAGCTGCCACACGGTGTGCATACCTGAGTTGTGAGCGACCAAAGGAACTTTCAGCTCTGACAGGTCTCTGCCTCATCTTCTTTGTGCTTGCTTAAGGGGTAGGAAGGTGCTGGGAGGCTGGGCAGTCCCCGCTTCTCCATCTCTTGGTGTCCCTGTTCTGCCGGCCGACACCCAGCCACAGACCCATGTAGGTGAGGAATAGGGGTTCTGGCTTTCTTTGCATGTCCGCCAGTTTCTGCTCTGGAAGGAGCGACCATTTGGTGAAGCAAGAGGAAAAGGTAAGTAGGGAAGGCTGCTCCCCGAGGGCTGAACAACCCAACAGAGCCAGGTCTTCTTCCTGCCTCCTTGGTTCAAGTTCAGCTCTTCACCGGGACTCCTCCCAGGTGCCTTCCCCACTCTCGGCTCCCGGAAGCAGGCTGGCAGGACTGGGTGTGCATAAGGGGCTCCTCGGGCTGGCAGGCAGGCCTGGACTGTCAGCAAGACAGTGGGCTCAAGCAGCTTGAGTTTGGACCTCTCCACGGCTTGTGGGGCAAAGGCTTATGTCCCAAAGCTATGCTGTCCAACTGGGACAGAAAGCCCCTCTGGAGAGGAACAGAGTAAACAACTTGGACTCAGCTGAAACAGTGAGATAAGGCACAGAAAATGGGGAGGTGGCCATGGGTACTGAGTGTGAGGCAGGCGGACACCCAACCCCAAGCAGCACACAGCTGTCCTGAGCCCTCCTGGGCTGCTCAGCTGCTCTACAACCCAAGCCCAGGCACCCATCCCCATCCCTGACACACCCCTGAAGGTACCAGCTGCGCAGACACTGCTGGAGGCCTCGCCAGCCTAACCCCTCACCCGCCATTCAGCTTTAGGACTAAACAGTGTTGTCCAATCCTCAGGAATGAGGTTAGTCCCAGTTCTGCCCTAATTTCTTGTGTGACTTTGGCCAAGTCACTTAATCTCCTGGGCCTGTTTCCTTATCTATAAAAGGAGAGGACTGTTGGAGTAGATGTTCTCTGAACTTCGTTCCAGTTGCAAAAGCCTCTGGTTTTAATTCCCAATCCTGCTTGCTTCTGACCATTTTAAGAGCCTGATGTTTCCAACTTCTTGGTTTGGGAGCTAGGCATCCCCAAGTTTGCACAGGATGAATTTCCTTTACAGACAGGACAACATTCCCCTGATGGGTTGCAGTCTCTGGGATGCCAGCTGGGGCCCTAGTAGGGACCAAGAAAAAAGCAGCAGCCTACAGGATCATGTCCCAGGGCAGAATTCTGGGAGAGCACAGGGCCACTGGGCCCATCACCAGCAGTTAGTCCAACTCAATCATTTCTCTTGTTGTCCAGCTGTAGGCCCAGCGAGTCCTGGTGGGCACTGAATATCTCAGGCCACACCAACCATTCCTGAATCCACTGATGGAAAGCAGGAGCTTGGCCAGCCCAGATCCAGGCAGGGACTGGAAGCTCGACTTCTGACCTTGCCCCTTTGCAGGGGCTGCTTGGGTACTCCCTCCCACTGTGAGGCCGATGGGGAAATCCCAGCCCATCCTGGTGCTCCTCTGGCAGGCCTCTTCCCTTTCTTCCTCCTGGGCAGTCTGTCCTCTCCACAGATGGCCGGCCTAAGTCCTGGCAGCATCGTAACCCTTCCTCTCCTGATTCCCTGATGGCAGTACCGGGACTGTTTCTGACCCACGAGCTGTGAGGATCCGTCTGACATGGACGGTGGGACATTTGTAAAGCCCATGAGGTCCTTTCCTCTGGCCAGCAAATATTCTTAACAGTCTTTCCTAAGAGTGGCCGGGGCCAAACTGCAAAGGAGCTGCCTGGCACAGCTACAGTGAGGCCTGGCCTAGGGGGTCAAGGGTTCCATCCAATCCAGCGACTGGCAGCCCAAAAATCTGTCTCCACAAGGCTTGGCTTTCCAACAGAAAGCATCAATTCCACCAGAGCTGTGCAGAGACGGTGACGATCCAGGCAGGAAAAAGGCAGCCCCTGTACTCAAGGGCCTCTGTCCTGGGTATGGAGACTTCCTCCCCGCAGCCTGACACTCAGCAGCTCTCAGGCAATCAATTTAGAGTAAATGAATTATTTGGCCATCTTAACAACAAAGGCAGGCAGGATGTTGAAAAGGGAAGAGAGAGAGAGGCAAGGCAGGCAGTGAGAGGCAGGGTAGAACGATAGATAGCGTGCTAGCCAAGGGCCCTCTAACTCCCTTGCTCTGCTGTGTAGCCCCGGGGCCAATTCATCTCTTCTTTGGACCTGGGCCCTGCAGTTCTCTGCTCAGTTCAGCTCTCAGGGGCCTAGGGACCCACACCTCTCAGATGCTGCAAACCAGCTTAGCCTGACCTGCCCACTATGTGGCCCCCAAAGCCTACTGGGCTTCCCTAGGCTGCAGCTGGGCCTGTGGCTCAACAAAGGGGAAGCCTGAAATAAACGAATCACTTGGCTGAGGTGACAGAGATGATTCTTTTTAAATGAGTTGGCCTCAAAAACGTATGGTGTCTGGACAGCTTCACCCAAGAGGTGCTGGACCACTAACACTACGATAAATACTGTGTCTTTTTTTAATATATATATTTATATATATATAATCTCATTTTTTTTTACTTATGAAAATAATAAGCTATCACCAACTTGGATAGGCTTCACCACTAAATTAGCAGAAACCAGCTCAGCACAAACTCTCCAGAGATAAATACTGGTGGCTCAGTCGGGGGGGGGGGGGAGATTAAAAAACCCCAACCTCTCCTCAAAACAAACCCCTTCTTTCAAAATAGAAGTAACCAGACAATACTGTGTCATAGGCCGCTGCACATGAAGGGGGGAGAGAGAGAGACTGAGGGTGGGAGAAAAAGAAAGGAAGGAAGGGAAGGAAGGAGAGGAACGGGGGAGGCCAGGCAAGAGGAGTGGACTCTGCCCATGGCTTCCAGGTCCCTGCACCAGGTGCCGATGGAGGGCAGGGCTGCTCCAGCCCTGGGGCCGAGGGAGGGCCAGGTGGGGCCAGACAGTGTGGTCAGCTAGTGCAAGTAGTCGTCGACTCTGGCAAAGGAGCAAGATCCCAGGCCCGCTCGGGCCATGAGCCGTAGACATTCAGATGCCTGGCCCAAGGCGAGCATCAGAGGGGGCTGCTTTGGCAGGTTCTGAGACTCTGTGGAGAAAAGACAAGGCCTGGTCACTGCCCTGCTCAGGGCTAAGCCCAGGTCAAAGTTCCCTTGGGAGCAGAAGGTGGGGGGAGTGGACAGAATCTCTTGGAACAGAGCGTTCATGTGTCTCTGTGTCACCAGGCCATGGCCCTGCCTGTGAATCTCAGCTTTCTTTAGAGCAATGAGCTAGCCAAGGCCCAGGGTCATAGTCTAGGGCCCATCATGATCTAGCCAGCCAACTCAGTTGGGCAGAGGGAGGTGAGGGTTTAGGTTCAGCCATGGGAGCCCAACAGTCCTATGGGTCACCAGAGAGCCTCTGGGCAGAGCTCACTGCCCAGATTTGGATAAACATCAGCAATTTCTAGGGAGGGGTGAAGGGGCCAACCTAGGTACTCATAGGCCAGCTTCTGTTTTTGTTAGATCCACTTACCTAAAATGGCGCTGTTGAGGGCAGCGCATACAGGCTCCCTCTGGATGGGGTCAAGCTGCTGGCCAACTGGGCAGCTCCAGGGGTCTGAGTACGCAAGCAGGCTAAAGGCATCCTAAAGGACAGGGCATTCTTGAAAGGACTGTGGCACGCACCACGCACCCCCTCCTCCATGGCTCCAGGGGGATACAGGGCCCTGTGTGGTGCCCACGGAGAGCACAACATACCCTGACCGAAGGGTCAGGTAGGGCTGTGTCCTCCCCAGAACGTAGAGAGGGTGGGTGTACCCTGGATGTCCTGTTCCCCACTGCAGACTTGACCAGAGCCCACTGTCCCGTTGCTGCTGCCTGCCCCCAGTGCCCTCCCACAGTCACACTGCCCCACCACCAAATGGGGGCCCATTCTGTATGAGGGCCTGGCTTGTCCTGTACCTGCAGCATCTCTGTGTGGGCCAAATTCTTGCCGTATTCCCGGCCCAGCTGCTCACTCAGTGCCTGCAACTCACGGCCAAACAGGATAATCCTTTCTGTGGCCGCCTGATTGCCCCCGCAGAGCTGCCGCCGAGGATGCCCATCATCTGCACCCAGAGCCCAGCAGAGAGCACATCAGGAGGGTGAAGAGAGAAAGGGAGGGCTGGGGTGGGGTCCCCAAAGAGAGCACGACAAGAAGGACCTTGGCTGGGGGTAGGCTGGGGTGGCGCAGCTTCTGCTAGAGGCAAGTGAGGGCTGAGACGAGCAGGTGGACCATCCGGAGCTGAGCTCCTCTTATGTCCACCTATAGCCCATGGTCTAGGAGTCAGACGGGACTCAAGCTTGCCCTCTTCCCACCCTCTGCAAGATACAAGGGTGTTCATAAGGTGTCTGCTCTCACCAGCTCCCTCCAGCTACAAACGCTGGGAACTTGTTCTGGGCAGCAGGCTGAGGCCTTCCCACCTCAAGCACCGATTCATGATTGGCTAAGGAGGCAGTGGACCAGATCTGGATAGAGCTTCTCCAGCCACCAAAGCCTGCCCATCCCAACCACCACAGAGGGGAGAGGACAACGGGACTGAGCAATGCCGCCTGTGGAACACCATGCAGGGGCATGGCCTTACCCATGCTGGACTCATCCGTCTGCAGGTCTTCATGCTTGTAGGCACCATTGACAATGCGTGTGGACATGCTCTCCAGCACACCATTGGGGTAATGTTCCGCCTCCATCTCCATCTCACTGTCGCTGTGGAGAAGGGTTGAGGTGGGAGTTAGCAAAAGGGATGTGACTGGAGCAGCCTGGTTGGGCCTCCATTTAGGCTTTAGCCGCAGTTTGCAGTGGGTAAACTGAGGCGCCCCAAAGGGCATGAAAGGACAGCTCCCAGGCTTCCCAGGCTCTAATACTTGGGCCCTACTGTGACACCAGCCATCCCAGAGGCTTGTTATCTCACTCCCACTCTGGTCCCCATGCTGCCTCTGTGACCGTCCCCACCCTGGCCCTCCTCTGAGTTGATACACCCCTTCTACACACCCCCTGACCCCCAATGACCAGGGCAGGTTAAGTCCTGATAGGCATCTCTGGAAGCCAAACCCAGCTCAGCCCTGTAGCATGCTGGAAGGCTACTGAAAGCCACCTACAGTCTGCAACCTAAAAACCCTGCCTGCCCAACCTGGCTGACCACAAGCTAAGCCCAGTAAAAGCTCCTTTAGTATAGACTCTGGGGGTTCTGAGAGGCCTGGTATTCTTGGAGGCAACCACATTCTCAGTGTCAGTGCCTCTGGAGAAAGACAGGGCCAAGGAAAGTGGCAGCTGAATCAAGAGTTGGACCAGAAGCTGGAGCCAATGCCAGGCCTGGTGGCTCAGCGGCTACTATTCCAGGCACAGACCTGGGATGGAGGTGGGGGTAAAGGGCAGGGTGGCGCTCAAAGGACAGGCTGCAGTGGGCGCAGAGCAGAAGGCAGGAGGAAGAAGCAGAGCAGAACAGGCACCTGGTCTCCTGGTTACTGGTACTGCTGTGGGGCTGGGACTTGGTGGAATCTGTTGAGTTGGACTCGGAGTAATTGACTGAGGATGGAGATGAGGAGGACGAGGACGACGACGAGGAAGAGGAGGAGCTGGGCGGAGGGTATTTACTGTGGTTCTGTTTGCTCTTGGTGGAAGCGACACCATTGCTGCAGCTGGGACTATCTCCTCCTAAAAGCCGGGGGACAGTCAGAAGAGGAGGGGCAGCTTGCCATCAAGCAGGGCCCCAGGAATAACTACAGTGGTCCCACTTCCCTTCCCCCAATCCAGCAGCAAGCCCTGAGCCCATCCCAGGGAAGGGTGTATGGGTGGCCTTGCTTCTCCACACCAGTTCTTCCCAGAGCCCTCTGGAGAGTGGCTGACCTGTGTTGTGCATGTGGGAACTAGTGGGGCCGTGTCGGGGGCTGAGGCTTGGGGAGCCAGGGTAGCTGTCCTGGGACTTGGGGCTTCGGGAGCTCAAGCTGCGGACCTCACTGTCAGTCCCATTCACCATCTCCACAAACTGTCGGCACCTGCAGAAGGAGCAGAGCAGCAACGCTCTGGGCTTGGTCTGGGTTGTGTATGCCCACCACCAGCTGGGCTGTGGGGGACCTGACGGTGCCCCAAACTTACTTGAGCATGAAGAGCAGGTTGGGGTTGTGCTCCAGCAGCCCTGGGTAGAAGCGCTGTGTGGTCTCAATGGCCTCACCCACACGGCCCTCCAGCACCAGCTTCTGGATCTCTGTAGAGAGCAAGAATGCGGCAGTGAGTGAGGGGCCGCAGACCTTCCTCACAGCCACACGTCTACACACTGCCAGCCCCAAGCACGGACCAGCTGAGAGTCAGGTGGGCTGGCTCAGAGTGGCAAGCCCACTGAGATGCTCACAGAAGAGGCTGAAGAAACAACCTGGCCAACCAGCCCCACAACAGATCCTGGTTTCTGTCAAGTGTCAGGTAGTCCTCAAAGAGTAAGAGGGGAAAATGGAGGGGGGTGCTCTTAGCCCAGAGGCAGCAGGTTGAATTTGGAGGCCTGCTCCTACGCAGTACAGGTTGCCAGGGACCTGGGCGGGGGAAGAGGTCCTGGCTGTGGGAGCATAATCTAAGGATGGGCACCCGGGCAGCTTCGTGGCCTGAGAGGCTCCTCTTCAGACAGACTTCTCTCCTCAGGCTTCACAGGGGGTTGCCAATGGGAGCTCATGGATTCTGGGCCAGGGCCCATGTCTCGGCAGTCTTCAGGGGCTGCGGCGCGCCCCCTGATGAGAGAGGAGGTCACCCTCCTCACACTGGCAGCTCTGACGCTGACACCTCTAAGGCCATCGGCATCGTGCTCTTGCCCTGGGGCCTGGTGCGTCTTGCTGGGAGCGACTTCTGGGTAGATCCCAAGTCTGGGATCCCTTTCCGACTGTCTGGCTGGGCGTGGCTTCTCTGGGAGACACAGACACATGCACATACACAGAGACGACAGGCTCAGAGTGATGCAAGCAGGCACACACAGACACACGTGTCCACACACACCTACTCTCCCTCACTCTCCTCTCCTCTTCCTATCTCCTTTCTGGGCTGTTTCCTCTTTCCCAGCACCCTCCTTCCACAAAAGAGCCCCAAACACGCAGTATGCAGGCTAGTATGAATACCAGGAAAGCTTCCTTTGGCTCCTTCTTTGCTGGTCTGCAAAGCCCAGGACCAGAGGTGGGAAGCAGAGAAAGGTCTACCACAGTGGCCACGGAGCATCAGCCTTCCCCCTGTCTGACTGCTTCAGTCCCCTCTCTGCCCAGGGGCAGGCAGAACTACCAAGGTTGAGTAAATGGTGGCAAAGGCAGGGCACTGAACTGGTAAGATGCAAACACACTCTTTCTCGAAGACCGTGAACAGGAGGCTGAGTGGAATCCAGGATGCTGGAGGAAGGAAACAAGCATGGAGGAAGATCCAGCCATACCAGGCCCCAGCCTGTGCCAGGCCATCAGAGTATGCATTAGGGAGGCTGCACCGAGACATTCCCATGCTGCTGGACTGTCCTTCTGGACAGTGTGGTCTTGAAAGAGGGACAGAAGGGCCTGGGGCTGGGCTGTGGGCCGGTCTTCTGGTGAGGACCTGAGCTGAACAGACTCCTGACAGGTTACCCAAGGCTGTCATGAGCCAGAGAGCAGAATTAGGGACAGGTGAGAGAGGGAGGGAGAGGGGAGAGGAGAATCAACCTTACTTTGTCTGTTCTTTATGGACGCTTGTTCTTCCTGAATCGGGGTTTCAGTCATTCGGGCAAAAGCCGTGGCCGTGGCACAATACCCATGATGCACCAGGTAAGATGAGACCATGCTAGAAAAAAGGAAATGCTCAAGGTGACACTTAAGAACTGCATTTCTCACCAACCCCCTGATGGGACAGACTATCTCCCTGTTAGGTCTTCCTTAAACATATCTTACAGGTGCAACCTCCACAGAATAATAAAGGGGCTGAAACAAATGAAAAATCCCCCAGTGCTCATGCAGTCAGGCAGAAGAGGGGCAGGTCACCACATCTGTCCTCACAGCTTGGAGGAGTGGCTGCAGTTTCTCTGGGATATGCTGCCCACAGGTGGGCAAGTATGATAACAAAAGTACATACAGAGGCACATACCATCTCCTTATAGAAGCGGCTGCCTCCTGTGACCTGAAGCAAACCCAGAGACTGCCGAGAGTCTCTATGAGGGCTTCCTGGAAGGGCAGCCAGCCAAGCAGTCTGGCAGCTGCCCAGTGATGATGCATGCCACGTGCGTACCTTCTACAGACACAGGAGCTCCTCTGCAGGTGCCCCACGCGCCCGGCAGAAACATTCCAGCTCAGGTGAACCTGGCCCTCAGGAGTGTTGGCTCTAGACGGTGATGGGGAGCTAACCCACGACCCAAGTTACCCCACGATACACAACAAATTAAGGGCCCAAGAAGCCAAGGTTTCAGGCAGTAACGTGGCCAACAGGAACACAATCTTTGGGAGATGGCCCTGAGAAGCCTGATGCCCAGAAACCATTTAATCCCACTGGAAGCTGGCTAAGCAGCAGCACACGTAGAGTCCTCGTATCTGATGTGTACAAAAGTGAATACCTTGATGTGTGCATATGTCAGTGTCATTAATATAACTGCCAACACAAATGTCTGAAGAGCTGTCATGCAGAAGGCACAGAAGTTCAGCTGTGTGTTCCCTCATGTTTTAAGGGGTAAATGAGATGATCCATATAAAGTGCCTAGCAAAGCAAGAAGTCAATATATACAACCTCTTATTATGAAATTATGTATTTATAACATTAATTATGAATAAGAATTATAATACTTATATTATTATAAACACAAGGTTAAAAATTCTTGACAAAACACGGTTCAGATGCGCCCATATGCACGTCAGAGGCCACTAAAATGTACAGTCCCTTTGACTCAGTAATTCCACTTCTTGAAAGGACACCCAGAAAATAATCTTAAATATGGAAAACTCTTTATGTACAAAAGGGTGACCTACACAAGCAAGAGAGAGGAAATAACCTGAACCTACCACCAAGGGAAGCCAGCCAAGGGGCTTGTGGCAAATGTGTCTGCGAGATAATACAGCCATTAACAATGTCCATAAAGCGAAGTTATATGAAATCACAGATATGAGTTATATGCAGGTCTCAGCAAATACTACATATGAACACACAGGCACACAGATACATACATGTAAACAAATACACCCACGTGCTGAGCCCAGGCCCTGTCAGCTGAGAGTATTAGTCCCTCCCCAACACAGCTGGGGCAGCCCCACCTCTCCCCTTGCCTGTCCCAGCAAGCCTGCTATGGGGACTGGCACCATGCTGGCCCTCCAAGGAAGGGCTTCTTATAAGTTCTGGGGGCTGGGGACAAGATGTAGTAGTGCTGCTATTCCTGAGAAGGGTCTGGCCACCTAGCCCCTGCCTCAGCCCTCCCATGGGGCCTGCCTCAATATCAATCCCTAAAGAAAGGAAGGCTACACAAAGAACCCAGTGTGCAACCCACCCCCACCCGCTGGCCTCTGGTACCCCAGTGTCTGCAAGGCAATGACCAGAGCTAGTAGAAGCCCAGCCCTTCTCGGCCCACCCCTGGGAGCCAAGCTAACAAACTAACCCACCTCCTGGCAGAGTGGGTACAGGTCATTGCCTCACTCAGGCCTGCAGCTGTCAAGTGGAAGAGAGAACCATATCTGGCCTCCCTTGGGATTCTCATCAAGACTGTTTCCCAGGAGAGGCTGGGAATTAATCAGCCAACAGCCAGCTAGGTCCTAGGGAGGACCCTCTTCACACCACCACTGCCACAGATGCAAGGGACTTAGCTGGATCTGACCCTGAGAGGTGACCTTAGGCCAGAGTCATGGTATGACAGACACTCCCTATGATGGAAAAGAAAAGTGCACAGAGGAAGATACCACAGGGCATACTAGCACATCCTCTGCAAAATGACCTGG
Organism: Delphinapterus leucas; assembly: GCF_059928025.1. Lineage (NCBI taxonomy): Eukaryota > Metazoa > Chordata > Mammalia > Artiodactyla > Monodontidae > Delphinapterus > Delphinapterus leucas. The sequence goes on from NC_143148.1 coordinate 42,267,692, forward strand.
GGAAGGAAAACCGCCCTGCTGGTGATATTACATACAGGGCCTTCCGATCCAGTTGAGGGGGCAAAGGTTTAACTAGGAGCAGCTCTGGAGAACTGAACTAAGAGAGGAGCAGGAGAGCAGCAGGCAGAGTCATCCTGGGATTGCTTTCCAGAAGGAACGCTACCCACTAAAGTTCACAAGAGCAGCTTGTAGCAGTACAGGGGCCTACAGGAGAGTGAGGCCCCTGGGACGGGGCAGGGCTGGGTAAGGGCAGGAGCGGGGCACTCACTTCTGCAGCACCGCCTGCCACTCGCCAAGCCGGGCACTGATGGGGAAGCAGTGGACAGTACCCTGGACCTTGGCACGCCACTCCCGCATGTAGTCCTCAATGTCAAACAGGAAGGGTTGCTGCCCAAAGTTGGCGTCCACAATCTCCCCAGGTGTCTGCAGGCCTACGGTGGGGTAGAGGTTGGCCTGAGGAGGAGAATGAAATGTCAGTTGGGCCCTGAGGGCAATGGGGCAGCAGGGCCTCGCCTCATCTCACCTCCGGCACAGAGGGGAAGGCGCTGGCTCCCGCAGGCCGTTGCTTTGGCTTTGAGAGAATTGCAGCATGGCTGGGGGAGGCACGGCTAAGCCACATTCTGCCCACCTCCCTAGCAGAGACACTATTCCCCAAAGTTTGAGGGGAGATGGCAAAAGAAAAGCAAGGCAGGCTCATCATGGAGTCTCTTGCCCTGCATCAGAGGCTGTAGTGTTCCCAAAGCCCAAGGCCCCCCTTCGGGACTCAGCCAGAGCACAGAGAGGCAGGCTGGGCTCCACAGCCCTGCAGGTGTGCCCGTGAAGATCTGCCGCAGGGGTGGATGATGGCTCCTCTCAGAAAGATCCAGGACTACGGATCCCTTTGCCACAAAAAAGGGGGGTATATGAGGGGGCAGGAAGGGATGCGGGGAGAGAGGAAAGGAGGGGAGGAAGAGGAGAGTATGGCCAAATGGCCAAGGGGGTTAGGTGGTATGGACCCCCTGACACTGGAAAAGGGTAAAGAAAGGCTGCTGCCCTTCCTGTCTGAGGCTCACTAAGAGGAGGATCTTCTGGCCAGTGAGGTTTGGGCATGTCCCTCTGGGTGTGGGGCTCCCTGCTTCCCATCTATTCCCTGCCTTGACCAGCTTTTGCCAGGTTGCTCCCTCACTCCATGCCTTCTATGGCTCCCACTGCTACAGCCCAATGCCTCACCAGCCTCCTCCTCATTGGCCCCAGGTCCCCAGTCTTCTCTTCCACCTTCCATCCTTAGACCACATATCTTTCCTGACTACCACGTGCCGGTACTGCACACTGGGTTCAGCCTTTCTAGCACTTGGCACAGAGTGCCATCACATCCATGTCTGGGTGTTTCATGTCATACCTCCACCACTAGACTCTTCCCCACTCAGGGTCAGAATTCTCCTCCTGTGTCTGTTCTCTTTCTTTGCTTAGGACCACAGCCCCTCTCTGGGGACTCCAGGTTGGAGGGAAGGATTTTGATACATAGACAGAGGTTCTAACAGGATCCTGCGTGTTGGCAGTCTGGGCTTCAGAGGGCCCCTCAGATCACAGGGGCATTTCCTATTCCTACAGCATCACAGGGGAGCCCAGGATCCCTAAGCAGCCCCCAGGGTCAGCAAACCTTTCCTCCTTCCAGACCCCAGCCAGGGCACACAGAGCCAAGCCAGGATCCCAGCATTCTGGGTGGAGGCCCTGCATGTGACAAGGCCTGTGATGACTCATGACAAAGAAGGACTGGAGTGCAGGAGGTGGGATGAGCCCTGAACGAAGCCAGCAGGAAACCTCACCCTTTTCTAAGAGGAGAAAAACCCATAAATCTCACCTCTCTGGCCCAGGAGTACCCTGCACAGTAGCAGGTTCAGTCCTCTAGGGCACTGGCTTTCCTCAGGGATCTTTGATGGGTATGCACAGGGACCTGGCTCCCTAACAGCTCAGGAACAAGTTTCTATACGAACAATTTTCTATACTCTGCACACAGGTCCACTAGCTATAAGCCACACAGAACTGGTTCAGACCAGCTGAACCATGGAGCTACCTCATCTCTGCCCACACCGTCCCCTACCTCCTAGCTGCCTTTGGAAATGCCACAAATCTCTGTCACCTGCTAAGAGTCATGGAGGAAGACCAGGCCTTGCTGCTGGAGAGAGAAGAAGGCTGGCAGGTACCGCCTACTGGTACCTTCAAGCTGACGACACAGCACACATCCCTGGCTGGGGAAAGGGCAGGACTCCACACCCTGCACTTGCAGGTAACACCATGCCCTTTCCCAGTCGGCCCCCGGGGCCAGAGCAGGAGACCCAATAGTAGTACTTACCGGGAGGTCTGTGAAGGCTATACCTGTGGAGGGAAAGGAACAGTCATCAGGCCACCTGGTTTCCCATGCCTCTGTGGGCCCCGCGAGGGTCCGTCACAATGGCTGGGGGAGGGGCTGGTCATCACACCTCCCCTATGGTGAAGGACAAGCACTAGCCAGGGCTTGGTAGGTTTATTTTTTATTTTACTTTATTTTATTTATATTTTTAATACATTTATTTATTTATTTATTTATTTATTTTTGGCTGTTTCGAGTCTTCGTTGCTGTGCGCGTGGGCTTTCTCTAGTTGCGAAGAGCGGGGGCTACTCTTTGTTGCAGTGCGTGGGCTTCTCATAGTGGTGGCTTCTCTTGTTGCAGAGCACGGGCTCTAGGCGCACAGCCTTCAGTAGTTGTGGCGCACAGGCTTAATTGAACCACCGCATGTGGGATCTTCCCGGATCAGGGCTCAAACCCATGTCCCCTGCATTGGCCAGCAGATTCTTAACCACTGCGTTACCAGGGAAGTCCCGCCTGGTAGGTTTACACCCTGGCCTTCCCTTTGCTGAGTCGCTTGGCCAGAAGTGAAGTCAGATATTTGGGTATTTGTCCACAGCATTTCTACCCTCTCAGGGAAAACCTGCTAGGAAGGACTAAACCCAAATGATCTACCCTGAGGCCTCTCTAGGCCTGATTGTTCTCTTGATCCAACATGTATTTATGGAGACCTGCCGTGTATGCCAGGCCCTTTTCCATCCATTACCTCATCTGATCCTCACACCAACTATGGGTAGCAGACTTTCTTATCCCCATTTTACAGATGTGGAAAGTAAGCCTCAGAGGTTAAATGATTTGCCAGCAGTCATAAAACCAGCAGAAGCTAGTGGGACTGGACTCATTTCTAGTCTGATGCTCCAACATCATCTCTAAGCTGACAGAGCAGTGGAGACAGAGAGGGCAGCAGCTGCCCATCTTCAGCCCATACTTGCCCAGAGTCCCCAGAGATTCTGAGTTGACAAAGCCCAAGTTAACAGTGGCCTGTGTACCCTCTGAACCCTCCTGCCAAGAGAAGAAGCTGTGTTTCTAGGGACCTTAGTCCTAAATCAGAAGTGAGGGTAGAGGGGATAGGGACCCTAAATATAGGAACAGCCCTGAGCAGGAGAGGGGCCTCAGCATATCTACCAGAGCATTCATATTCTGCAGATTGAGAAATGACTCAAGGCCCAAGGACACTCTCCCAAGGGCTCATAGCCTTCCCATTTTTTTAAATTCTTATATCTTCTAGAAGCTCCTACGCTTTCGGCCTGAGAGGTTTTCAAACCACTGACTATTTGGAGGTCCCTGTCTGCTCCCTCAACTCCACCCCAAAAAGAAAGTGAAACCCAGCAGGACTGAAGAACAGGTGAGGGTCTGATGATAGGTCTCCCAGTAAACCTGGGGCCAGAATCCTGACAGCAGCCAAGTGAGCATCCCATGTTCTTCCTCTGTGCTGGGCACTGGAATCATGTCTTACAAGGAAGCATTTAATCCTCAAAACAACCCTGGAAGGTGTATACTGCCTCTGACACTAGTTTACATATGAAAAAACCAAGGCACAGAGAGACTGTTTACATTCTTTACTGGGCTATTTTGCTCCTCAGTGAAAGAAGTTCATAAACCCATGACCTTCCTGCCTGAGGCCACTCCTGAGCCCCACATGCAGAGTCAGCAGTCACAGAACTAGCAGGATGGAATCTGGAAGCCCCTCCGTGTCCACCCACCAGGTCTGCATGGGAGCTGCCCCCATGAATCTCAGCGTGGCCAGGCTACTGCTGCTGTACTCCCAGGCTCGCGAAGAAGCCCACAGAACCCTGGAAGAAAGTGGAGTCCAGTCTCCATCAATTATCTGCAGTGTGACCTTTGGCAAGCTACCCAACCTCCCTGAGCCCATCTGAAAAAAGGGGGTAACAATATACCCAACACCTCAAGAAGAAAGGAGAAACAGATTCTCTATGAAAGCTGCTTCATAAACTGTGAGGTCTAGGTACAAGTTGGCTAGAGTTGCGCCACAGGGCGAGACAACTGCCACATTTCTGCCCAGGGGATGACCTACTCGGGCTTGCCTAGCTCTACTCACAATGGCACTCAGGAAGGACAAGGCCTTGAGGTGCTTCCAGGAGGATGAGGAAAGAGGCTACTCCACCCCCTATTGCACTGAACAAGGGCAACATCGCTCCCTGTAGCCCTGTAGGTCTCTGGGAGCCTCCACAAAGACATTGTGATGGCAAGGTCTGAGATGGCCCACGGGAAGATCTGAGAAGGGCCAGGCAAAGATCCAGGATGCAAATAGGACATTCAAACCTGCTGCTAAGTACCCTGAGCCAAAAAGACATAGCTCAGGGGTCACTGAGGCTGAGGGTATAAAGAGCCTGTATAAAAATTACTCTGGGGACTTCCCCGGGGGTTCAGTGGTTAAGAATCCATGCTTCAGGGCTTCCCTGGTGGCACAGTGGTTAAGAGTCTGCCTGCCAATTCAGGAGACACGGGTTCGAGCCCTGGTCTCGGAGGATTCCACGTGCCGCGGAGCAACTAAGCCCAGGCGCCCTAGAGCCCATGCTCTGCAACGGGGGAGGCCACCACAATGAGAGGCCCATGCACCGCAGCGAAGAGTGGCCCCTGCTCGCCACAGCTAGAGAGGTCCCACGCGCAGCAACGAGGACCCAACGAAGCCAAAAATAAATAAATAAATTTATTTAAAAAAAAGAAAAAGAATCCGCGCTTTCACTGCAGGGGGTGCGGGTTCGATCCCTGGTGGGAAAGCCAAGATCCCACATGCTGTGCAATGCAGGCAAAAAAAAAATTACTCTGAAAGCTCATGGACCACTTGTGGGTGAGACATCAGTCTCCAGTCTCCATTCACTCAGTGTTCATTTGTTCTCCCATCAAGTATTTGCTGAGACCTCCCAGGAGCTAGGCCTTATGACAGACAATAGGGAGCCAGCTGTAAGCCTGGCCCTAAAAGTGCTGCAAACTCCAGCAAGAGAGATGGTGTGCAACTAGTAATTACACAGACAACTGACCAATGACACACAGGGTGAGTGCTGTGACAGAGGACAACGGAGCAAATAAAAGGAGCGGGGCGGCCAGAGGCAGGAAACATCACTCTGCTTCTCTAAAGGGAGAAATGTTCTGAGGTTAGAGAGCAATGATTGGCTCACTGATCCTGCGTGAGATTCTGAAGTGCATTATATTGATAAGCTGGCTTGTGAAAAGGAAACAAGGTCATTAGAAGATTCACCAAGTGGTCTATCACTTTCATTGACTTTCCATCAAATTTCGTGATCTAGAAAATGCAGAAGACGGGTCATATCCATTTTTTAGTAAGGTCTCAGTAGTATCCTTGTGGAAAAGACAGAAAAACACAAGATTCAATTAACATAATGAAGTGATTCTTAAATGGCTGGTGTCTACCTGGACAAGCTGTAGGCTGAAGGGCTCAAATCCAGCCTTGTCCTCTTCCAATATTTTTATATCTTGATGAAAACACAAATAAACATGTTTATCAAAATTTAGGTTAATACAATGCTGAAGAGGATACCAAATATTCGAGATAGAAAAAGCAAGACCAAAGAAGATCGTGACAGGCTTGAAAAATAGATAATATAGGCCTAAAGGAAGTTTTATTACAAGATGTATGAGGACTTCCATGGAGTCTATATAAACATGTACTAGGGGGAACTTCCCAGGTGGTGCAGTGGTTAAGAATCTGCCTGTCAATGCAGGGGACATGGGTTCGAGTCCTGGTCCGGGAAGATCCCACATGCAGAGCAACTAAGCCCATGCAACACAACTACTGAGCCTGCGTGCCTAGAGCCCGTGCTCCGCAATAAGAGAAGCCACCGCAAAAAGAAGCCCGCACACCACAATGAAGAGTAGCCCCCGCTCACTGCAACTAGAGAAAACCCGCTCACAGCAATGAAGACCCAACGCAGCCAAAAATAAATAAATTAATTTAAAAAACCAAACCAAAACAAAAAAAACATATACTAGACAGAGGAGTTTTTTTTATTTTTCTATTTTTTTTGGTCGCGCCACATGGCATGTGGGATCTTAGTTCCCCAACCAGGTATCAAACCCATGCCCCCTGCAGTGGAAAGTGTGGAGTCTTAACCACTGGACTGCCTGGGAAGTCCTGGGAGATGAGTTTTTAAAAACAGTGTGAGGGGGCTTCTCTGGTAGCGCAATGGTTAAGAATCTGCCTGCCAATGTAGGGGACATGGGTTCAAGCCCTGGTCCGGGAATATCCCACATGCCACAGAGCAACTAAGCCCGTGCACCACAACTACTGAGCCTGAGCTCTACAGCCCACGAGCTACAACTACTGAGCCCACGTCCCACAACTACTGAGCCCACGCGCCACAACTACTGAAGCCCATGCACCTAGAGCCCACGCTCTGCAGCAAGAGCAGCCACCGCAATGAGAAGCCTGCGCACCGCAAGAAAGAGTAGCCCCCACTCGCCACAACTAGAGAAAGCCTGCGTGCAGCAACAAAGACCCAAACCAGCCTAAATAAATAAACAAATAAATAAAATAAAAACGGTGTGAGGGTCTGGGCTGACATTAAGGTGGCCATGAGCTCCTTAGGGACCTAGGGATCTGACTGACAAAGACCTTAGGGCCCAGAGGAGGGAGGTGCAGGTGCAGAAGGGACAGCAGATATGCCCCAAATCTTATGTCCCACAACAGGTGCCATGCTCTGAGCAAAGTGTGGACAAGCTGAAGAGATGTAAGGAGGGCAGGTATTCAGAGCAGACAGGCAGAACTGGGCCTGGCTCGGAGAGGCAAGTGTAACAGGGCTTGGGTAAGGACTGATAGCCCATAATAGTGGCCCCTGGGACTCTGACAGCAGAAAAGTCAAGAGGCAGGAAATAGCTGGAGTCAGAGAACAGAGTGGGGAATGAGGAGTCATCTTGAGACCTTGGCCTTGCCCTCCAGCAGCTAGCTCCTCACAGGCTGGATACCAGCAACTGCAGCTAGGTGGCCATGGATTTCAGGGGAGAGTTTTTCCGGATGTGCACCTGGGTCAGCTCTGCATCGTCTGTGCTATGCTCTTGGCTGCCCATTCTAGGCTGTGGCATCTGACGGCCCTGTTGAGGAATGCTGGCTCCTGCTCGCTCAGCCCCAGCCACAAGTAAACCCCATTTCCACCCAGGTCCCCTGGTTTTGCCCGGGCTCATCTCCTGGAGAAGCTACAGAGGGATGTGGGGAGTGGCAGCCACCTTTTTGACTGTCCCGCAAACCAGGGGAAGTGAGCCTCCTACAAGTTGGGTTCAAAGTAAAATGCCCAACTCCCTTTCCTGGCAAGGTCTGTGGTCAACCTGGCTGGTAGGGTTCTGCCAGATTAGAGACCTCTGCAAACCCAGGCAGGCAGGCCCAGCAGTTAGGTACTACCTCAGGGCCACTTTGGCCACGGGTTCCACTCACTCGAGGGCCAAATAGCAGTCAGCCCTACTACGGCAAGGTGTCAGAATAGCCAAAGTTCCCCTCTCTCTTAGTTTCTAATCCTAAATTCCTATATGTGTACAGGACTACTCTTCAAGGTATCCTCCAGAGTTCTCAAGACCTTCCAAGGACTGCTGCTTCTCCTGGGTTTCTGATCCTAGTTGACAGCACCACTAATCTAGCCACTTCACCATGTTCCCTTCTTTCCAGTGCACCCCATCTATCACTAAGCTCCGCTGCGGCATCCCTAGTCCTTTGCAGGCCTGTTCTCCACTGCCTGCACCCATCACCACGGCCACGGCTCATGCCACCTGCCTCTTCCTCAGCCCTTACTCCAATCAGTCCCTCCTTCTCAGTTTAACCAAAGGGGCTTTTTTAATATAACTCTGTCCAGGTTGCTGTCTATTAACCACAAACAGGCCAGAAGAGATCTGACCCCATCTGACTCCGGCCTGTTTACCTCCTGTACTAGAGCAGCCCTCACTGTTGCTCCATAGCAACCAGTGCCCTGCAGAAGGGCCAGAGAAAGTCTGGGCCCAGGCGACAGGCATGCAAATCACTACCACTGTGAAGTATGTACTAGGGCCCCTCAAACTTCTCACTGACCCTAAACCTCGCTCCAACGAGTGTCACACAGGCCAGGAGCACGACCACGACATTGCTGCTCTCTCAGCACTGACCCAGGCTCGATAAATGCTGCTGAATGGATGGATTAACAAAGGGACCACTTCTATACCCTCCGTTCCCCTTGCAGGGCTCCGATGCTAGGAAATGACTGCAGTTGCCTTGAGCTCAGCAGAGGATCTACAACACTGCTTTGGCTTCAAAGCCTCTCACCAACCCAAGGGGCTCCACAGGGCAGACCCTCCAAGGTCCCCTATGTACCCACCAAGGCTGTGGCCATTCTTGGTGTAGAAGCAAGTGCCATTGATGAGGTTGACGCAGCAGCCAATCACGTCTCCTGTAGTGAATGTGGGACCATAGGGCTGGCCAGTCCCAGAGGAGCAGAAGGAATGCCCATCATCACCATGGTAACCATAGGAATGTTTATCCCAACCTGTGGGGGAAAAGAGAGCAAGAGCTGAGGTGAGGTACTTGAGAGAAAAACAAGACAGTCACAGAAGCCCACCCAGGTCTGAGCTCCTCTCCCAAGCCTGCTACCACCTCACCAGCACTCCTGCCCTCTCACAGAGCCAGCTGTGGGCAGGGTCTGGCTATGCAAAATGAGCAGTGACTTCAGCGAGTCACTGCCCTGAGGAGTTGAGGCAGCCCTACTGAAGAAGGAGCCCAAGCTGTGGTTGACAGGAACCAAAACCATGAGTGCCCCGGAAGGGACTTACCAGAGGGCCATGAAACAAGGAGGTGGTTGGGGAAAGCCTCATGAAGGAGAAGAGGCTTGAACTGAACTCTGAGGTGTATCATGGTTGTTGTTTTTCTTTTTTTTAATTTATTTATCTTATTTATTTCTGGCTGCACTGGGTCTTCGTTGCTGCGTGCGGGCTTTCTCTAGTTGCGGCGAGTGGGGGCTACTCTTCATTGAGGTGCGCAGGCTTCTCATTGCGGTGGCTTCTCTTGTTGAGGAGCAATGGGCTCTCGGCGTACGGGCTTCAGTAGTTGTGGCGTGCAGATTCAGCAGTTGTGGCTCGCGGGCTCTAGCGCGCAGGCTCAGTAGTGGTGTCGCAGGGGCTTAGCTGCTCCGTGGTATGTGGCATCTTCCTGGACCAGGGATCGAACCCGTGTCCCCTGCATTGGCAGGCGGATTCTTAACCACTGCACCACCAGGGAAGACCCTGATGGCTTCTCTTTGTTGTGGAGCACGAGCTCTAGGTGTGTGGGCTTCAGTAGTTGTGGCACACGGGCTCAGTAGTTGTAGCACACAGGCTTAGTTGCTCCACAGCATGTGGGATCTTCCCAGACCAGGGCTCGAACCCGTGTCCCCTGCACTGGCAGGCGGATTCCTAATCACTGCGCCACCAGGGAAGTCCCATGGTGGTTGTTTTTTTTAACTTAAGTATAATTTACATGTAATAAGAGTCTTCCTTTTTAATTGATAGTTGAACAAGTTTTTTTTTTTTTTGAACAAGTTTTAACAAATGTTACCATCACCACGATCAAGATATAGAACATTTCCATCACTACAAAGAGTTTTTCCTCATGCCTCTTGGCAGTCAATTCCACTCCACGCACCCCCAAGTCTCCGGCAGCACTGATCTGATTTGTTCCTATGGTTTTGCCTTTTACAGAATGTCATATAAATGGAATCACAGAATTTGGAGTTTCTTGTGTCTGGCATCTTTCACTTAGCATAATGCGTTTGAGATTCATCCACATTGTTAGATGTACCAGTATTTTGCTTCTTTTATTGCTGAGTAGTACTCCATTGTATGGACATACCACAGTTTGTCCATTCACTAGTTGATGACATATAGTTGTTTCTAATTTTTCGCTATTATGAATAAAGCCAATAAATATTTGTATATAGGTCTTTGTGCAGATGTATGTTTTCATTTCTCTTAAGTAAATACTAAGAAGTGGTACTGCCACATCACAAGATAAGTATATCTTTTACTTGATAACAAACTGCCAAACTGTTTTCCAAAGTAGCAGTACTGTTTTGCATTCCCACCAGCAATGTATGAGTTCACAATCTCACCAGCACTTGTTACTGTCAGTTGTTTTGGTTTTTTCTTCTTCTCTTAGACATTTTAGTAGGTATGTAGGGGCTTTAATTTGCATTTCCCCAATGTCCAAGGATGTTGAGCATCTTTTCATATACTTATTTACCATCAGTTTATTAGAAAATTATTGAATTGTCTATTCAAATTTTTAACCCATTTTTTAAAAAACTCGGGTTGTATATCTTACTGAGCTATAAGGTTATAGATATATTTTAGATACAAAATGTGTTTTGCAAATATTTTCTCCCAGTCTGTGGCTTGTCTTTTTCATTTTCTTAACAGTATCTCTCAAAGGCCTGCTGGGATTTTTTTTCTTTACCACTTTTTTTTTTTTAATTGGTGTAGAGTTGACTTGCTGCTGGGATTTTGATTGGGATTGTGTTGAATCTACAGATCAATTTGGAGAGAATAGATAGCTTAATAATATTGATTATTCAAATCCATGAACATGGTATACCTCTCCATTTATTTAGGTCTTCTTTAATTTCTCTCAACAGATTTTTAACAAATTTATTTCTAAGTATTTCACTTTCAATATTATATATATTTTTTAATAATAACATTGAATTTTTAAATTTTTATTTATTTTATTTATTTATTTTTGGATGTGTTGGGTCTTCGTTGCTGTGTGCAGCTAGTTGTGGAGAGCCACAACCACTGAGCCTGAGTGCCACTACTACTGAAGCCCGCGCGCGACTGGAGCCCGTGCTCTGCAACAAGAGAAGCCACTGCAGTGAGAAGCCCACGCACCACAATGAGGAGTGGCCCCCACTTGCTGCAACTGGGGAGGGCCGCGCACAGCAACGGAGAGCAAAAGCAGCCTAAATAAATAAATTTAAAAAATAAATTTATTTTTAAAAAAAGAGTACAGAAAGTGGGGCATCCTTAAGGGTCAAACAATAGGTTCTATTTTTAAAAATAAATAAAATAAAATAAAATTAGATTATGATAATGGTTGCACAACTCTGTAAACATGTTAAAAACCACTGAACTGTACACTTTAAAAGAGTAGATTTTATGGTATGTAAATTTTATCTCAATAAAGCTATTAAACACACATGTATTTGATTTTTTATATATTCATCTGGTATCCTGCATCCTTGTCAAACTCACCAATTAGTTCTGGTAGCTTTTGTGAAGATTACAGTGCCTACTGGGAAAGGGTTCCTAAGCAAGAAGCCCCACTTCCCACATACAAAGAACATATGTGTAATTCAGAGAAAGCCAGGAGCACCAGAATTCAGGCTAGAGGCCTGAGTTCTCGGCATGGAGTCTCCCAAGATGGGCTATTCTGCTACAGTGCCCTGCAGCTGCTAGAAACCCAAACTTCTGCTCCAGTGGCCTGGGATGCCAGGGATGGTGGTGGGGCTCTCTTTATGCTGCTTGACCAGCACAGCCTTCCCTAAAGCCAAGCCCACTGCTTACCACCTCCTGAGGCCATGTGGCTGTGGGAGAAGACTGTCCAACAAAGCCACTGCCCATTCTAGCCGTCCCCAAAGAGTCCTTGTAGACAGACTGCTTGCTGTTCCTATGGTTCCTCTCAGAACTATGCCCACCGCTGCTGACAGGTGCTCACTGGCTCCTCCCTTTGGCCAGTGCGTCAGGGTTTGCCCATGCTTGCCCCTTGAAGATTTCTGTAACATTCTTTGGTCCTCCCCTAGCATACTGCTCACATCCTTGATCAATTCCGGTTCCTGCTGAGCCTCTCCAATCACCAGTCACTGTTCCTGGGACTGTCCCTGTCTCACTCACCGCTTCCTAACCCTTCCCCCAACCCCCACCATCAGGAGTCGGTGACACAGGTGTGTGCATATACATGTATGTGTGTCTGTGTGTAGTGACTAGTTCCAGCCCACTTCTTTCTCACACAAGGATGATCCTGTGTGACAGATCTTTTATGCAGATTTTACTGTCTAGAAGGTAAAAGACACACACTGGAAGGCTTTTTTTTTTTTTTTAGCTTTCTCCAATTGAAGCAGTAGGTACTTTTTTTTTTGAAGCAGTAGGTAACTCTTAAAAAACGAATACAAATGTGGCCATTTGATTTATTAAAGCTAGAGAAATCATCCGGAAGAACTGTTTCCAACTTGGTCAGTGACTCAAGGATATCTGGGAGCTATTTTTGTCTCAGTGTAAGGGAGGTGCTCAATAATGATCACCAAAACAACAGATGCTTACATTTTCAAAGACCTAAAATAAAAATTAAAGTATTTTTGAATACTTTTCTTCAAAAATAAACTATATAATTATTTTGACAAACCTACCATAGAATTTTTGGATTTTTAACTCAAGCTACTCAAGCTATAAATATGGATTTTAAATTTTTTAAAAACTAAAGAACTCAATAAAAAAAAATATTTATTTAGAGTCAATTCAGGATTCACCATCACCTCAGTTTGGCTGAAAAATAGATACATTTTCCTGTTTTGTTTTTCTTCAATTTCCAAATGATTTGTCAATTATATAGATTTGCCCAGAGGAAGAAAATTCATAGTCCCTGTGACACACTGAATAAGGCCTCCGAAAGATGTCCTAGGTCCTAATCTCTAGAACCTGTGAAATATGCTAACTTGCATGGTAATAAAGATTTTCCAGAAGTGATTAAGTCAAGGCTCTTGAAATGGGGAGATTATCCTGGATTATCTGGGGGCAGGGAGGGTAGGATAATACAATTATAGGGGTACTTGTAAGAGAGAGGCAGAAGAGTCAAGTCAGAAAAGGTGATGTGACGGTGGAAGCAAAGAAAGAATGAAAGATGCTATTACACTGCTGGCTATGAAGATGGACGATGGGGGCCATAAATCAAGAATGTAGGTGGACTCTAAAAGCTAAAAAGGGCAAGGAAATGGATTCTCCCCAAGAGCCTCCAGAAAGACTACTACCCTGCTGACACCTTGATTTTAGGACTTCTGTCCTCCAGAACTGTAAAATGATTATTTTAAGTCACTACTATTGTTACAGCAGCAATAGGAATCTAATACAGTCCACTATGGCTATAGAAGTTGTTTCTGAGCAACTGGAATGATCAGTGCAGAGATGCAACACCTCAGCTACTTGTCTCTTGCTCGTCAAAGTGCTATGAAGTTAAAAGCTTTTCAAAGAAAATCACAGAGCTGTAATGTATATTCAACTGAAGCTATCATTTCATAGCCAATATTTTTTCCAAACACAATTAAGAGCCTGTGTGTGCGTATAAGGTGTATATGTATGTGTTTGAAAGGTAGCTGGGGTTAAAAACAGAATGTTATTATACAGCTCATTTAGTAACAGTGGCTGCAGCAGCAGCAGCAGCTTGGTTTAAGACCTCTGTGTTGGACTTCCCTGGTGGCTGGTGGCACAGTGGTTAAGAATCCGCCTGCCAATGCAGGGGGACATGGGTTCGAGCCCTGGTCCGGGAAGATCCCACATGCCGTGGAGCAGCTGAGCCTGTGCACTACCACAGTGAGAAGCCCGCCTGTAGCAACAAAGACCCAGTGCAGACAAAAAAAAGTAAATAAAATGAATAAATTAAAAAAAAAAAAAGGCCTCTGTGCTACTTTCCCATCCTCTGGAAAGAACATACATCATCCAACTGTCATCAATTAGTTAATAAAGGCCTACTCCATGGAGATGACAAAGTGAGGGTGGTGGGTGGTGTGAAAGGAGCAGAGAAGACATTAATATATAAGTAAATCAATAAGCAAACAAGAAAACACCTGGTAGAGGAAATGTGCTCTGAAGAAAACAAAGCCAGATGATAGGCTGGAAGTGGGACTGGGGATGAGGACTGACCAAGATGGAGTAGTCAAGTTAGTCCTCGCTGAGGGCTGACCCCTGAGCAGAGGTCTGCTTGATGAGAGAATCAGAAGGAAGAACTTTTGGGGTAATGGGAATGAGCTCAGCATGTCTGAGAAACAGAGCCAGGGGGGCTGGATCTGAGTGAGACTTAGGAAAGACTGGGAGCAGAGGTGACAGGGTTTGCTGGATGTGCGCACTGATAGTATGAGGGGAAGTAAGGATGACTCCCAGGTTTTTGTCCAGGCAAATGGGTGGATGGTGGTACCATTTACTAAGAGACAGGGAAGATGGGCAGAAGGAAGAGATCTTTAGGACACATTAAGTTTGAGATGTCTTATTAGACATCTAAGCAGTTGGGTGGCAATATGAGGCAGGTGAGATGACTGTGGCTCATCCCAGATGTGGCAGGGCTGCCATGGGAACACTCACTAAACAAACAGTGGTGTGGACAGAAAACTTAAAATGAAGTCACTGGAGGATTTTCCTATGTGTTGTCCTCACACAATGGCTTTCTGCTTTTCCTCTGGGAGAAAAATTCAGGCTAGTCAAGGACTAGAAAGGGCAGAACAAACACAAGAGAAAGGCACCAGAAGCCCAAAATAGATGAGGACATGTTAAAGGGCACAAAGTTACTCTAAATGGATTCAGTTACCCCGCCCTCAATGAACCTTCTCCCCAGGGCTTGAGAAGCTGTATAGCAGACAGAAGCTAGTACTACCACGGCCATTCTTGAGGAATCGGGCAGACAGAAGAAAAACTACAAGGCCAAGGCCTAACTGCTGTTGCACATTCTGCAGTGAGTCTGTTTTGTGTTGTCAGTCTCGGGCTAAGGAGGGGGGTTTGGCCTCTCTTAGAAAGAAACACTGTAGTCCTGTGTGCCAGGGTAGCCAGTGTGGCCTGAAGGGCCCCTGCAGCCTGGTCCTGGACATAGCACTGTCCCTCCAAGATGGTAGGCCCTGGGCAGTCACTCACCTCCTCAGACCTTGGTTCCCTTCTCTACAAAATGAAAGGGGAGCAATTAGACATCATTGTCAAAGGACCCTAGGTGTCTACTTGTAAGAAACATTCCAAGACTCCAAACCAATCAGTAAGTATGGTAATCCCCATCTGAGGGCTGAGGAAGCTGAGGCACTGAGAGGCTCCACAAAGGCCTGTGGTCCTGCAGATTACACTCTCAGAAGCTTGGGTCTCCTATTTTTTTTTTGGCCAAGGCACGCGGCTTGTGGGAATTTAGTTTCCCGACCAGGGATCAAACCCGCATGCCCTGCAGTGGAAGCGCAGAGTCTTAACCACTGGACCGCCAGGGAAGTCGCCAGGTCTCCTATCTTCTGAGGGACATTCAAGTAAGCTCCAAGCAGGTACCCATGAGGGTGAAGACAAAACCTCCTCCTTCCTGGGGTGGCCCCAACCAATTGTAGGGAAGAGGAAGATGCTTTAAAGGTAGAACAGCATGAGCTCCTGAAGACTGGGCTCCATCAGAACAAACTTCAGGTAACCCCTACAAGGTTTCTGGACCCTAGGCTTGGTCACCTGACCAATACTACTCCCTGTGGGTAACTGGCTGGGTTCCATCAACTTTTGAGAAGGGACTGGGCACAAGTGCCCCAGGGCTGCAAGAACAAACAGCAGGAAAGGGGAACAAGGAGTGCCAGGATTTGTCTGCCAGCTCCCCTTCACTGGGGGATAGCACTCCTTTTCCTAAGAAGTAGCTCCTTCCCTGTGCCAACCCTGTGGCTTCGGTGGGGACTGCCAATCCTAGTTAGCCTCCTCCCTGACCCAAGCTGGACCAGTAAGAGATCTTCCCGGAATTTTTGTACAAGGGAGCTGGGAGGAGAGCGGGTCTCAAAGCTCTATGCTGTCATTGTTCCAACTTCATGTAGAAAGCCAGTTTGACAGACTAAAGCTAATAAACAGAAAGCAGGGACTTTTAAGACAGGGACAGAGACAGAAAGAAAAGTCCCAGACACCATTTGAGTCCCTAAGACTTCACTCCTCTGCTTGCCCTGAGGTCTGGCTGACCAAGTTGGTTAGAGATGGGATTCTCCACCTTGAAGCAACCAAAGTTCTCTGACTAAAGGGGCCACATCCAAGCATCTTTTTCTTTACCTTGCATAACACGTGGCCCACAGTAGGTGCTCAAGAAATGTATGTTGAAATGAAAAGGGAAATGGGTCAAGGGCTGGCAGGTAGCCTGAAGTACAAGACACTGGGGTCAGACCATGCTGACACACCACCATGGGCAATCCTGGGCTTGACTGTGAGTTTTGTTATCGTGATTTTTCTTTTCAAGCAAAGCAAAGGAGTTAGAGCAATCTGCCTATATCATGCCCCCTTTTACACAGACTAATAGCGAAGCCACTTCCGGACCTTTGAAAGAGGCTGCAGACCTGGCTCTATCCCTGGGAAAGTCATTTAACTTCTCTGGTCTCAGTTTCCTCATCTATGAAACAGGGTAGGTGATGCAAATATCCCTGCCAGCTCTAGAAGAACCCATGGTTCTTAGTCCTCCTCATTAAGAGAGTCTAGCAACTATGGTCTTTCCCATACCTCTGCCTGGGTAAGTCTCCCCTCCAGCCCCACCACCCTCAGCTTCAGGACAGGACCTCCTCCAACCCCCTATTCCTGCCCTGGAGTCAAAGTCAACAACTTCCTAAGCGTGAGCCCTGGCAGGATAAGCAGTCACCCATCCCTGGATGGGCCTGGTGTGAAGCTGGGGTGATGTGCCCAGGAATTAGAGTTGTCACCCTCACCACAGGGCCAGAGCCAGCTGTCTCAGAGGACAGTGGGATGTGAGGGCCAGAAGAAAACGAGGGGGCTCAGCTGCCCTGCACAGCTTTCAGGCCCTGTAGGGAGACAGGTCCAGGTGGCTCTGGGTCAAAGGATAGCTGGTGCTGCATGATAGGGACAACACTGTGACAGAGAGTGCCACCCAACTAACCATTCTTCCCTCTCCAAAGAGAATAAGCCCTGTCTCTCCCAGAGAGAATGGATGGATAGCCAGCCTGGTGCCCACATCGAAAAGCCTATCCCTGCCACGTCAGACACCTATCAGATGCCAGTGGTGCAAGGAGAAGCCACTCCAGGAGGCTTCAGGCCAGGAGGCAGGAGGCCCCAAGTGCCCAGTTCAGATGCTCTGGCACCACCCACTTCCTCCTCCATCATCACTCAGAGGGGAACTCCCAATCACAGAAGTATGGGGGTGGCTGAGGAAATGGCTCACCATCTTGGCACTCCCAGATGCCATCCCTGGTTACAGTGTCCTCAAGGTGGGAGACTCCCTATAGGGGTGCCAGGGACTCCAGCATGATTGCTCCAAGAGCTGCCCCATGCCACTCCCACATGGCAGGACACGTCAAGGGCCTCAGTCCCAGGGGAACTAGGAATGGAGAGGACTCCTACTTCTGAGTAGAAAGATTTCCACATCATCAGCACATTAGCACAGAAACCTGGAAGGGGACTGGTGCTGCGCCTGTCCACTAGGTTCTAGTCCTAGCCCGCAAATGACCAGCACACAGGGTCCAGCTCAGGCATCACAAACTAGTTAAGCGCTGATCCCCATGCCACCAAATCAGCCATCTCTCCCCAAGAAATGGATCCTGATCATCACTGGACTTTGGGATCAGAAAGACTTGGGTTTGAATCCCAATTCTGTCTCTTCTTAGCCCTCTGAGTTCCCTTGGCTGAACTCTTTCAGGGTTGGTGGAAGATTAAACGAGAATGGACATGGAACACCAGCCTACAGGAGGCACTCCCTGGCAAGTTTCCCTGCCCTCTCTGTCTCTAACACCAGCTCCATGGTCAAGCCGGGCACTTCGGACTTCCTGCTCCTTTCTTTCCTGAGGGAGCGAGCGGGGTGGAGCTGGCTTTCCTAACTAACAGCCCGCCAACGGCAGTCCTAGGCCTGTTCCACTCTTACTTGTCCCCAGTTTCCTGGGGAGGTCACCTGGCCCTCGGAGCAGTCGGCAGAGTTCAACAGCCATGTCATTCATGGGGCTGGTTATGGAGGGAAGGCGCTGGGCTGGCTTAGCCAGGGTGCTTCCTAAACCTGGGGTCACCGTGGAGAGAGCACATATGTCATAGGAGACCTCATGGCAGGGCTGCTTCTCAAGGATGGTCACTCACTCAGAGTCACCACTCCCTGGAAATCCATCAGACAAATGTTTTCCCCATAACCTCAAATATCTTAAAAAATCTGATAGGACCCACTGCCTGGAGCAGCTCGACAATGGATAATGGGAAAGCAAAAGAGATTCTCTCATTCAGCAAACTCCGTGTGGTGGCATCAGGAAGTCCTGTCATAGTACTCACAAGACTGTTACCCCAAGTTCTAGGAACCTTGGGACCAAGGAACAGGACCAACACAAGCCTAAGGTGATGCTTCTGGCAGCTCCAGGCCAAAGGGGTCAGGGGTGCCCTGGAGGGTCTTCTCTTTATGGTAGTTCAACATGAAAGCCAAGGCAAAGAGGGCAGGAGAAAAAGGCTATCTCTGCAGATAGCTGTGACACCAGGTAGAGCCTGCCCTCATAGGGGCACCCAGGCCCTACACTGAGATAGATGTCAGCCTGAAGCCATGGGCAGGGTGAGGGACTGTACAGCCAGCACCTGCATAAAAAGGGGCCTTCTACAGGTCATATTCCTCCCCAACCCTGACAGAAATAGATACCTGATTGCCAGGAGAGGCCCAGGGACATCCAGGGTGGGTCTTGCTGGGTCTGGCTAAGACATGGCTCAAGTGGCATCTGGCACATTTGGCAGGGCTACCTGCCAACGCCTCAGGCTCCCAGAGAACAGGCTGGGTCTGTCATCCATGCTCAATCAGGCTAAGGAAAGGGGTGAACTGTCCCACTAAACTGAGGTACAACCTCACCTCCCAGGCCTTGGTATCTCTCCTCTGGGATTGGGTTTGGCTTGTCCTTATTTCCACTAAGGTCCTTTCGAACTTCTGGGGAAAGTTAGTGGACAGATGACCCCTGGTAATGTAGGAGCCTGTGACTTTCCGCACATACTGCCAGATCCTGAGAAATGGGCATGCATAAAACCCTTCCCAAAAGAAGGCCCAGTGTGGTAGTCCAGTATTTCCAGGACCCCTAGATACAGACTCCCTCAAGGAGGCAACAAGAGGTTGAGCAGTAACTGGTCCCCACTCAGCTCCACCCTCATGTGGCCCCAGCCTCCAGCCACACCAGACGACACTTGATAATCTCTGTTTTCAGAGACTGACAAACTCAGGTTTCAGAACTGGCTCTTCTGCTGTCGATGAAACCTCTTATCTCAAAGGACTTAACTTGCCCTGAAAAACACAGCCTTAAATCCAAAAATTTTACCTCTGTGCTACAGAGAGGTAGGAGCTGGTATCTGGAAGAAGAAAACAGGATACTGTAGACAAGAAATCCCCAGGCCCAGGAATAATAACTTATTTGTTATCTTGGCTGCCTCATTTCAAAAGGCTGCCAAGGAGTCCTGATACACTGTGGTAATACAGCTCTCCCTGTGGGTGAGGTAAGAAAGGCCCATGGAAAAGGACCACGGGCTTAACTGGCCACAGGGCCAAGGGCACTGCTGGCCCAGAGAGGAGCAGCAGGGAAACAGAGGGCCTCTTACATGAAACAAGCTCCATAGTAGGGACTGGGGAGGGTCCTGTGGCACAAACCATTAACCCCCATGTGAACCACCAGGAGTTTGGACCAGCTACCTGGCCCTTGGGCCCAACTACCAAACCACCCTCTGCCTGGACTGCCCAGTAGAGCCTGCTGCCAGAGCTACAAGGCCTCTGGGTTTCTATCCCTCCACTCCCACCCAGTCATTTCCTAAGGACATTTCAAAGAAAGAACAGAATGAGAAAGGCAACAAGGGGTTGGGCAGCACCAAGCGCATAAACCCCAACCTATCTTCCCACAGCTGGGCAGGTCCTGGGCAGTTGTTCCAGTGGCTTCAGGGAATCTCCTGGCTGCCCCCCTTTTCCAGGGAGGGCTGCCTCAAGGTACCTTATAGGCGTGAACTCAGGACCATCACGAGTCAGTTTCTTCCCTTCACCAGCCTCAGGCAGTACTCACTTGGGAGGCTTGTACAGCACCTACAATCAAGCCAGGGTTGCTGAGGCCTATTCCCAGGCGCACTGCCGGGATTAGGAGGAGGTAACCCAGACACCCAGTGGCGCCCTGATAATTCAACCCTCTCAGCTGGAGAGAAGCACGACTTCCCTCACAGAGGGAATGAGCAGCCCCACGGCAGACCCCTGTGAAGCAACGTAGATCCTAGGTGAAAGATGCTCCAAAGAGAGGTGGTGGTCAATGATGAATACAAAGGGGGCTCATCAGCTGTGGGGAACAAGGGTCTCAGCCCACATGGAGTGGGACAGAAGCAGTCCCCATTTGGTGGGTACAGACTAACAGCACTTCCAGACTACTGGAAACCCACTTACGTGTCAGTAATCTCTAAGACATCTGCTGCACAAAGCCACCTACTATTGGTATTTGCTCTGAGCAGACACCTTATTCTGCATATCCTTAGGAGGATAGAGAGAAAGGATATCCAACACTCAGTTATTTATTGCCACACCGACAGGAGCTAGCCTCTGCCCTCATGAACCTGGCATGGACCCTCAGGGCTCTGCCCTGATCTCTGCTATCTGCTGTTCCTTTCCCATGGCACACGCAGATATGAAATATCAGCTGTTTGCAGAATGTGTCCCACCCAGCAGAAGCAGGCCCCAGCCACAGGGGTTAGGACACAAACACTCCCATGGGTGTGCTCCTAATAGCTCACTCTGTTAGTAAGGTAACAGTCTTAATAAGGTCAGCTCCAGGGAGAGGAAAAGATGCTCACTTGATCATGACCCATCATGTGGAATGCAAGCAGACAGTCGCCCTGCCACCCCTCCTTGCCCTACCACTACACCCTCCCCTCTCACCCCCACTGAGGCCCAGCTGCCAGGTGCCATTTGCTTCAGAAGATATGCCCCCCATCCCAATCCCCATCTGTGGTTTTCCAGCTGCTTCTTTTCCAACAGTTCAAGGAAAGGATGCCTCAACGGGCCTGGGTTCTCCTTTGAGGGGTTGTAGTAATTAAGGTAATAGATGCTACCCCAAGAGAACAGCTGTCTCCTCCAAGGAAATGGCAAGGAGGAAACTATCAGCTGTCCAGCTCTGATGCGGATGAGGCCACCTATCAACACAGCCTGAGTCTCCCTGGCTCTGTCTGACGTACAAGACACAGAAGGAAGATCTGTTCTATCCTTGCCCCCTTCAAAGCACCCGAGCTTGGGAGAAGCCCAAATCCCCCTATATCCACACCCCGACTTTCCTCCTGCTTCTCCAATCCAGGGATCCCAGCCCATGCGGTTTGCTGCCAGCTCAACAACCGAAGGGTGGGGCTGCAGGTACACTCACCTACCTGCAGATCATCCTTCCTGGCTGCAAAGCCATTTAGCCAAGCGTTCTGACATTCTTATTTTGGGCCACACCTGTTCCTTGGTTCATACTTAAGGAGGCCAAAAACACTTTATAAAAGATAAACATCAAAACTTCCACATCTTCCAACAGAAAACCTCTGACCATGCAAGCTACAACATGCCCATATGTTCCCAGGAAAAACTGAGCACACAGCCTCACACGAGAAGCCCTCCCTGTTACCACCTGCTCCCAGAGCCAAGTGAGACCCTCGGCGTGGCTACCCTCGACTCCTGACAGCCCTAAAGGCAAAGATGGGCTTGCTGAGCCAGTACAGGAAAACCTATAAGAAAACACTCAAAACATCAACATCCTGACTTTGGTTGCTATTCCATCTTTGTCCTCCATAATTCACCTCCAGCTAATGTACTAAACGTGTCTACTCAAATGCAGAAAACACAGCACTGGAGAGAAAGTGTAGTTCAGATTACACCTAACTCCACTCTGATACACAAACACCCATAAAAGAACTTTAAATGTATAGGTACTTTCTTCCTCAGGTAGGAAAAACAAACAAACAAACAAAAACCTTTCTGGGGACTTCTCTGGTGGCACAGTGATTAAGAATTCGCCTGCCAATGCAGGGGACACCGATTCAATTCCTGGTCCAGGAAGATCCCACATGCCGTGGAGCAACTAAGCCCATGTGTCACAACTACTGAGCCTGAGCTCTAGAACCCGCGTGCCGCAACTACTGAGCCCACATGCCACAATTACTGAAGCCCGCACGCCTAGAGCCCCTGCTCTGCAACAAGAGAAGCCACCACAATGAGAAGCCCGCGCACAGCAACGAAAAATAGCCCCCACTCGTCACAACTACAGAAAGCCCACGCACAGCAATGAAGACCCGACGCAGCCAAAAATAAATAAATATATACATACATACATACATTAAAAAAAAAACCTTCTCAATAACAATAGAAGCTAAAATCTGTGTACCCCTCTTTTGTATCAGGCACTATTCTAAGCGCTTTAAGCACTCAAGCCCCATACCCATCCCATATGAGTTAGGTACTAGTATCGCATCCATTTTACACATGGGGAAACTGAGACCCAGAGCAGTTAAGGAACTTGCTCTAGGTAACACAGCTGCCAGGATGCAAATGCAGTGTGGCTCCAGAGTCCATGTTCTTGGCCACTGAGCTACACTGCTCGGGAAGCCAACCACAGCCCTAGGTGTCTTTCTTCACATGAGCAAAAGTGAGTCAGTAGTTGGTTCAACAACACTGAGCCCCGACATACAGAAAAGGGGAGACAGTGACTCCTCCTACAGAATGAAGGTAGTGGCAGAGCCCCCATGCACTACCAGTGCCACAATAGGGCGGTGATGGGAGGCTGAGCTCCAGATGAAGGCTTCTAGCCCAAGGCAGGTTGCAGGCCAGGGGGACCTGACTCGGCACTGGTTCCAAAACACATTTGGCTTACTGAAGCTACTTCACTGAGGCAAAGCACAGGGAAATGCAGGAATGGCCTGCTCCCATAGCCCAAGGGCATCTGTGCTCACTCTGGGAGAGCTGCTATAAAAAGATGTGGTCCAGCCCCAAGGAGTTCACAACCCAGCAAGGATACAGTTGCATAAATGTGGAAGGATCGCATGCGGCAGGGTGGCAAGTGTCATCAGAGACATGATCATGGCTGAAGGGGTCAGGCAAGACTGCACGAGGTGTCACAAGCAAGAAGGACACCTCCAGGGCAAGAAGGACATCTGCCAAGGGGCACAGCAGGAAATGTCTGCAGGATGTTTGGGGTCCCACACAGGCATACTGGTGTGCAGCGTGTGTGGAGGGGAGAGGTGGCAGAAAAGGCTGAGCAGGGCCCACAGCACCTGTGTCCTGTGGGCAGAGGGGTCAGAGATCCAAAGCAGGCAAGGGGCAGAGTGTACAAAGGGAATGGAGAGCAGAGGCCTGACGTAAAGAGATTAATCAGGAGGCCATGGAAATAGCCCAATGGAGTAGGGATAGAGAAAGGGGCCAAATTAAAGAGATGCTTGGGAAGTAGCAGAACCATAGGATGAGAGACAATTACTCTGAGGTCTCCTCCCACTTATGGGCCAAGGTGGACAGTGACTGTCAACAGAGACAGGGAACACATGAGGATCTGGTTTTTTTGTTTTGTTTTGTTTTGTTTTTAACATCTTTACTGGGGTATAACTGCTTTACAACGGTGTGTTAGTTTCTGCTTTATAACAAAGTGAATCAGTTATACATATACATATGTTCCCATATCTCTTCCCTCTTGCATCTCCCTCCCTCCCACCCTCCCTATCCCACCCCTCCAGGCGGTCACAAAGCACCGAGCTGATCTCCCTGTGCTATGCGGCTGCTTCCCACTAGCTATCTACCTTACATTTGGTAGTGTATATATGTCCATGCCTCTCTCTCTCGCTTTGTCACAGCTCACCCTTCCCCCTCCCCATATCCTCAAGTCCGTTCTCTAGTAGGTCTGTGGCTTTATTCCTGTCTTACCCCTAGGTTCTTCATGACATTTTTTTTTCTTAAATTCCATATATATGTGTTACCATACGGTATTTGTCTTTCTCTTTCTGACTTACTTCACTCTGTATGACAGACTCTAGGTCTATCCACCTCATTACAAATAGCTCAATTTCGTTTCTTTTTATGGCTGAGTAATATTCCATTGTATATATGTGCCACATCTTCTTTATCCATTCATCCGAAGATGGGCACTTAGGTTGTTTCCATCTCCGGGCTATTGTAAATAGAGCTGCAATGAACATTTTGGTACATGACTCTTTTTGAATTATGGTTTTCTCAGGGTATATGCCCAGTAGTGGGATTGCTGGGTCATATGGTAATTCTATTTTTAGTTTTTTAAGGAACCTCCATACTGTTCTCCATAGTGGCTGTACCAATTCACATTCCCACCAACAGTGCAAGAGGGTTCCCTTTTCTCCACACCCTCTCCAGCATTTATTGTTTCTAGATTTTTTGATGATGGCCATTCTGACTGGTGTGAGATGATATCTCATTGTAGTTTTGATTTGCATTTCTCTAATGATTAATGATGTTGAGCATTCTTTCATGTGTTTATTGGCAGTCTGTATAGGATCTGGTTTCTGCAGGAAGGTAAGCTCATTTTGGGGCAAGCGGGTTCACTGTCTACTGGACCTTAAGCAAAACACTGGGGTTTCTGGAGGCATGATCTGTTCAAAGACAGAGTGGAGACAGAGGAGTAAGTCCTGTGCTCTTGCCTGGAAGGCTCTTCGGCTACCCCTTAACTGCACTTTCAGGGCCTGGCAAAGCACAATCAACCATTCATAGGCAACAGAGAGTCTGCTGGGTTCCTCAAGGAAGGTGAGAACTGCCTCCACTACCTCCATACCCACTTCACCCAGCTACTTTAAGTTCTAATCAAGCCACAACTACTGAGCCCGCATGCTGCAACTACTGAAGCCCACGTGCCTACAGCCCGTGCTCCGCAACAAGAGAAGCCACTGCGATGAGAAGCCTGCACACCACAACGAAGAGTAGCCCCCACTTGCTGCAACTAGAGAAAGCTTGCGTGCCACAACTAAAGATCCCGCACGCCACAACGAAGATCCCACACATGGCAACGAAGATCTCGCGCGCCGCAACTAAGACCTGGCTCAGCCCAATAAATAATTAATTTTTTTTAATTAACTCAAAATGGATCAAAAACCTAAACAGAAGAGTAAAATGGGAATTCCCTGGCAGTCCAATGGTTAGGACTCCCCACTTCCACTGCACGGGGAACAGGTTCAATTCCTGATCAGGGAACTAAGATCCCACATGCCATGTGGTGTGGCCAAAAAAAAAGAGTAAAATTATGAACCTCTTAGAAGAAAACATATTTAATATTCTCGACCTTGGATTTGGCAAAGGATTCTTAGATACGATACCAAAAGCATGAGCAACAAAAGAAAGAAATAGATAAATTGGACTTCATCAAAATTAAAAACTGTTGTACTTCAAAAGATATCAAGAAAAGACAACCTGGAACTTCCCTGGCAGTCCAGTGGTTAAGAATCTGTGCTTCCACTGCAGGGGACATGGGTTCGATCCCTGGTTGGGGAACTAAGATCCCACGTGCCTCAGTGTGGCCGAAAAAAAAAAAAAGAATAAAAGAAAGGACAACCTAATACACACACACACACACACACAAAATGGAACACTACTCAGCCATAAAAAAACAACAAAATAATGCCATTTGCAGCAACATGGATGGACCTAGAGATTATCATACTAAGTGAAGTCAGAAAAAGACAAATACCATATGATACCATGTATATGTGAAATCTAAAATATGATACAAATGAATTTATTTACAAAACAGAAACAGAGTCACAGACATAAAGAACAAACTTACGGTTACCAAAGAGGAAAGGGGGGGTAAGGGGAGGGATAAATTAGGACTTTGGGATTAGCAGATACAAACTACTATATATAAAATAGATAAACAACAAGGTCCTACTGTATAGCACAGGGAACTATATTCAATAGCTTAAAATAAACCATAATAGAAAAGATATGAAAAAAGAAAGTCAACCTAAAGAATAGGGGATGGTGGTGTGATGAATTGGGCGATTGGGATTGACATGTATACACTGATGTGTATAAAATTGATGACTAATAACCTGCTGTATAAAAAAATTTTTTTAATTTAAAAATTAAAAATAAAATAGGGGAAAAGATTTTCAAATCATATAACTGACAAGAAACTTGTATCCTGAACATATAAAGAACTCTTACAACTCAATAATAAGAAGATAAATAACCCAATTTAAAAATAGGCAAGCCACGCAGCGTGGCCCCAAAAAAAAAAGTAAAAGATATTAATAGACATTTCTCCAAGGAAGACAGACAAATGGTCAATAAGCACATGAAAAGAGGCTTGATATTATTAGTCATCAGGGAAATGAAATGAAAACCACAATGAAATACCACTTCACACCCACTAGGATGACTATAATCAAAAAGTCAGATAATAACAAGTGTTGGCAAAGATATGGAGAAATCAACCCTCATACACTGCTAGTGGGAATGTAAAATGGGGCAGCCACTATGGAAAACAGTCTGGCAGCTCCTCAAATGACTAAACAGTGTTACCATATGACCGAGCATTTCTACTCCTAGGTATACAGTCAAGAGAAATGAAAACACATGTCTACAAAAAAAACCTGTCACAAATGTTTATAGTAGCATCAATCATAACAGCCAAAAGGTGGAAACAATCCAAATGACCATCAACAGATGCATGGACAAGCAAAATGTGATATATCCATACAACAGAATAATATTCTGCCACAAGAAGGAATGAAGCTCTGAAACATGCTACAGCATAGGCGAACTTCGAAAACACGCTAACTGAAAGAAGCCAGTCACAAAGGGCAACATATTATATGATTCCATTGATATGAAATCTCCAGAATAGGAAAATCCATGGAGACAGAAAGTAGATTAGTGGTTCCAGGGGCTAGAAGGAGGGAAAGTCCAGGAATGACTATTAATGGGTATGGGGTTTTTCTCTGGGATGATGAAAATAATCTGGAATTAGACTGCAGTGATGGTAGCACAACTTTGTAACTATATTAAAACCACGGAATTGTACACTTTAAAGGAGTGAATTTTATGGTATGTTAATTATATCTCAATTTAAAAATATGTATGAAACAGACTTACTTCCCTAGTGGTCCAGTGGGTAAGACTCCACGCTCCCAATGCAGGGGGCCCAGGTTCGATCCCTGGTCGGGGAACTAGATCCTGCATGCATGCCGCAACTAAGGGTCCGCATGCCGCAACTAAGAAGCCCGCATGCCACATCGAAGATCCCATGTGCCGCAACTAACAACCAGCGCACCCAAAATAAATAAATAAATAAATATTAAAAAAAAAGAAAGCAACAGATTGATAACAGTGATTGTTCTTTATTTAATAATTAACAAAACGGATTCAATTAATCTAAAGGATCAGTCACAAAGACATTTTTAGGTTTCAGTAATATTAATCATAGTCATTTTCCTATACATTAAGAGAACCAGATGGCCAAAGCAGAATATACTAAAAGCAATGCCACAAGAAAAAGCTGCTACTTGAACAAGCTAACAAGAGAGGAAGAGAACACCAAAACATGTCCTCCCTAAAAGACCAACTGTCCCTGATGGATTCACTGATAAACTAATCTACCACCTCCTGAAGTTCCCTGACATGCCTGAGCTCTCACAGTTCTACTGCCCAGGAGCCCCAGCCCAGCCTTGACCCCTTCTAGAAGGCCTCTTCTAAACTAGTTCACTCCTGGACTAGCAAATATGATCACATCTTGCCTCTGCTGAAAACACTCCTGAAACTCAGCCATAAAAAAGAACAAAATAATGCCATTTGCAGCAACACGAGTGATCCTAGAGACTGTCATACTGAGTGAAGTAAGTCAGACACAGAAAGACAAATATATGATATCACTTATATGTGGAATCTAAAAAAAAGGATACAAATGAACTTATTTACAAAACGGAAGTAGAGTCACAGGTGTAGAAAACAAACTTATGGTTACCAGGGGATATGGCGGGGGAGGGATAAATTGGAAGATTGGAACTGACATATACACACTACTATATATAAAATAGATAACTAATAAGAACCTGCTGTATAGCACAGGGAACTCTACTCAATAGTCTGTAATAGTCTATACGGGAAAAGAATCTTAAAAAAAAAAAAGAGAGGATATATGTACATGTATAACTGATTCACTCTGCTGTACACCTGGAACTAACACCACATTGTAAATCAACTATACTTCAACAAAAATTAAAAAAAACAAACGCTCCTGCAGCTCCCACTGCTTATATATACAGAAGTCCAGGCCCCTTGCCATAGTACACAAGACTCTTCCCTCAACTGGTTCATCCTGACTGTTCCCAGGAAGCCATCCCATCACAGCAGAAAACTTATGGATCCACTCTCAGGCCCTAAAGTACCACTGCCCAAAACCATCGGGCAAACTCCTATTTGCCCCTAAATGCCAGGCTGAAACACCACTTCACAGTGCTGTGGTGCAGTAACCACCCCTACAGCTACCCTCCACTAAATACACCTGTATCTATCAAGGAGACACATCAACCCTCAAACATCTCATCTGGAGTTAACACCAAAGTCTCAAATTCTAGACACAGCTAAGGTCACTACCATCACTCCCCTCCCACCAACCATACATCCAAACAGTCCAAATAGCTTTCACCTCAACCAATGACCTCTTAGAAATCAGAAGCAACTGGCAGAAAGGCTTTAGCTGTTATCATCCTCTACCTCTCACCTCACTACCAAAATACATCCAAGTAGTTTCAGGTATAACTGTTTATGAATGATGATACTTTTGGTTTTGGAGAATGTTACGCTCATCATACACACACACATGCGTGCATGTACGTGCACACACACACACAGTGACCCCAGGAAATGGAAAGCACCAAAGGGGATTCTGATCTTCCAAACCCAGTGCTGGGATAAACAGTGGCAGGCCCCCCCATCATTCCTGAGAGGAGTGTCTTGCTGCTATCCCTACATCTGTCCTGTGCTAGGTCTGCGCAGCCATTCAACCAGCCCTGTATCCGGGAAAGCCAGAGGCATCCATCATTCCTAGGGAGAATCCCTATCTAGATGCAACCTGATTCCTACTTTCCACCTTAAGGAATAATCAGAGAGATGATCAGATACAGCAGGAAGGAAAACCCGCAGGAGCTGGCAGGCAGAGTGAAAATGAAGACAGGTACAATATCCACAGAACACTGAGGCTCCTTTCTCTTGCCGAAAGAGAGATGCACCAGTGAGGATGTAAAAAAGGTGCTAGCTTTCCTGATGTGTTAGTGCATGAACTAACACCTTATCCACTGTCCCCAAGCCCCTTCTCCCTACAGGGCCAGGCAGGGTCCGACTTCACAACAATGTTACATTAACAATGTCAAAGCACAAGACCCGCAGCTCACCTCTAAGCAGCCCAGAGGGGTCAAAAGACCCATCTTATGAACAAGGCAAACAGACTGAGACAGCTCCACATGGCTCCATCGCAAACAGTTTCAGGTCAATTTAGGCAGACCTTGAACTCCTCCTACCTCACCTGCTCCACACCATGGATCCCAAACCCAATGGCCAGGTGAAAACGATTCTTACTAAAGAAGGATGAGTGTGTGGAACTCAGAATATCATGCACATGGTAAAAGACTGCATTCCAAGACCAGCTAAAAGACAGGCATTAAAAAAAAAAAAAAAAAAAAAAGACAGGCATGAGGGCTTCTTGATGTAGGGGCATTTGCTTTTGGTTATTTTATTTTAATTTTATTTATATTTTTAAAACAGGTAATATATTCACAAGAAAGAAAATGTGAAAGCTTCAAAAGTGAAAAATTTCCTTCCCAGTCCTATCCCCAGCCACCCTGTCCCAAGGGACAGCCAATATTACAAGTTTTTCTTAGCTTTCCAAAGATATTCTATGCGTGTACAAGCAGATACAGATATATTCATTTTCCCTCATTTTTTTTTACATTTGGTAGCATAATATACATTGTATTTTTCACTTAGTGATACATCCCAGAGATTACTCCAAAACAGTACTTGAAGAGCCTCCTCATTTTTTTCATGGCTGCATAGTATCCTTTTACAGATTAACAAAAATTCATTTAACCAATGTTCAGAGTTGCTTAAAGTGCCACCCAATAACAGATTATAGTAGTTACTTTTGTAAAACGAACCTATAAAAGCCTCTTTTCTCTGCCACCAAAGCCATGCAAAAGTTCAAAGAGCACATTTAGTGCAAGAAAAAGATTTAAGAATCAGTTTACCTTTGATGGGAAATTATTTTTCTAAGCTCCCTGTTCACAAAGAGACAGAGCTATGAACACTGTAGATACATCTAGTCAGCTAAGGCCAAGGCTTGAATAACAAAGATCACAGCTGCACGCTACACAAAGAGGCCAAACATGCCACACACATTCTGATTAATAACTAAAGGACAGTTTTTGCTCAGATCAAAGCCAATTTTTTTTTAAAAGTCAGGTTCCTGACAGTTGAATCCTGAGCAGGTCTAGATTTCAAGTACTTGAAATTAGTCAATGACGAAAAACCTGATTGATATTAAACATAGATTGGAAAAGACATACGGTTTAAGTGCTACTCACTCTTTGGAAAAAGCCAGCTGCCTTCTCTGTGTCAGAGGCCAAAAAGTAGAGAGGGCCCGGGCAAAAACACAAGGACTTTTCCTGCCTCCGTGACAGTGTCAGGACAGCTTGCACCATGCCACTTACACCACTCAAGGGACAAATGGACTGAGGACCATATTCTAGAACCCACCAGCTTCTGGTAGAGGCTTTTGTCCCCTCAACTGCGCCTAGCCCAGGACTGGGCATGAACTGCTGGGCAGAAAACAGCTGAAAGGGTGCCTGGGTGGTAGAGGAGGCCCACCTGCAGGGTCCAGAGCCTTCCACAAATCTGAGGTTTGCTGACTGTAAATCTAAGTCTCACGCACATCCTCCTATTTATTAGGAAACTGCCTCAACTGTCTTCCACATGGAGGTCACTTAAAGACTTTGGTCATTAACATGGTAAGATAAAAAAGGAACCAATGTTGGTGGCAGCCTTCCTCTCCATATATGCCAGAGTCCCATGCTGGTAAGCAAAGGCCAATAGCAGTGAGGGCTAATGAGGTGTATTCCCACTGGAAGCAAGCTCAGGTCACTTGGTTTTGACTGTAAACAGTTCAAATTCCATGAAGGACAATCACTTGCCAATTAATTTTTGGAATGGAAGCCCACACCAGCCCGGCCCAATGGCCACCTTTCAGGATCCTCCACCCAATGGCTTGGCTTAGCAAGTAGGCAGCCAGCAAACAAAGTCCTCTCCAGCTTGTTGGCTGCCACCATGACTCTCATCACAGAATGGATCAAGAGAGCAGAAAAATGTTCTCTTAGCCAATGACTCACCAGGAAGTCTGTTCATGTTGACGCCTTGAGCTGAGAGTCCTATTCCCATGTACCTTTGAAAAAGCATACATACAAAAATTCTGGTTAGCAAATGATTATGCATCTCCCTTCTCAAATATTTCTTGGTAAAAGACAGAAAAACAGGAAAAGCAATGAATGTAGAGACACTTTTAACAAACTAGTGGTTCTTGGAGAACCTTTACATTTTGATTTTCTAATGGAAATCTCTCAATGCCTTAAGCAGCTGGAGAAACAGGAGGTAGTGTCTGTAACCAGGAACCACCGGCTTCAGTTTCAGAGGAAAGTTTCCTGGAGTCACTGCTTCCAGTCCCTTGGTTTCTGGCTCCAGCTAAGGTGGCGGAATCTATTCCCAAGAAGTGCCTAAAGTAACTAGTTCAATCCTAGGTAGTGCTTGGCAGAATAATGCAAGATCAAGCCCAAAGGGACAAGTCACTCTTCAGCAAAGACCAAAACATGGAAGAAGTAAAGCCAGCTGGATCCATATAGGATCGTAAAGACCCCTCACACAGGGCTTCTTCTCTGGGGTCTCCAAATTCATTACCCTTGCCCTATCCATTCACCACTGGTCTCCTCAGTCATCCAAAGCTGAAGGTGGTGGTGTGTGAGGCCCCAGAGACCCACCCCGTACTCTTCCCACCCAGGTACCTAAACAATTTAGGCAGCTACAGCCAGGTGGGACCCATGCTGGGCAACTCTGTCAAAGATATCTCAGTGGCACTCATGAGAGGGCAGGTCAGAAAAGGAAATGAACAGGGTTTTTTAGTCTAAATATTTGTAATGTACAAAGAAACAGTGAGTTATTTCCCCAAGAACTTAGAAATAAGAGAAACAAGTCAACACTATCTAAGTGTAAAATAGTAGAAACCCACACATGATGCCTGAATTAACCGCATATGAGCATCAAGAGGTAGTTGAGAAGCTCACAATATTGAAAACACCAAGACGGCGTGGGGTAACTTTACGGTTACCCCAACCAAGACGGCTAAGGGGTAACTTTACGGTTGCATTAACAATGTGAATAAGGACTTCCCTCGTGGCGCAGTGGTTAAGAATCTGCCTGCCAATGCAGGGGACACGGGTTTGATCTCTGGTCCGGGAAAATCCCACATGCCGCGGAGCATCTAAGCCCATGTGCCACAACTACTGAGCCTGCGCTCTAGAGCCCACACGCTGCAACTACTGAAGCCCACGCGTTCTAGGGCTGTGTGCCACAACTACTGAGCCTGCGTGCTGCAACTATTGAAGCCCATGTGCCTAGAGCCTGTGCTTCGCAACAAGAGAAGCCACCGCAACGAGAAGCCCGTGCAACGGCAAAGAAGAGTAGACCCCGCTCGCCGCAACTAGAGGAAGCCCATGTGCAGCAACGAAGACCCAATGCAACCAAAAATAAATAAGTAAATAAAAACAATGTGAATGAGCTTAATGCCACTGAACTGTTCACTTAAAAATAGTAAAAGTGATAAAATTTATGTGACGTATATTTTACCACAATAAAAATGTATTTTTAAAAAAGCAATTACATGGGGTTGCCTTATTTTGACCATTTCCAAGTAGCTTACATTTACATTCTAATTGTTCCCTGTTGTAATTCTGCAAGAAACCATTTTACATACATTTCCCCACCTTGGGCCATTCTTTTTCTCTCCTGGCATGTTCCATGCACCTTAGGTACCTGTTTCCTAACACTACCAGAGTCCTCACAACGTGGTGCTCCTGAAGCTGCGAGCCTTCCACCTGCAGCAAATGCCCCTTTGCCCTTCTCTGGCCAGCTGCACAACTGGGTGCTGGAGAGCAGGGAGGAAGGCTCTGACCCACCCATTTTCCCCTGAAACCAGCTACCCCCCATCTTGCTGGGCAGGACCCAGGAAACGACAGCATCAACACATAGCAGCAGCCGAATAACTGGCCTGAAGGGGTTAGGGGAAAGGAGAGGGAAGGGAAAGGAGAAAAGGGAAAAGAACAGCACTTCAAAGAATGACTCCCATGGTTCAAAAGACTCTCAAACTGCCTGCTACCTCCTGCCAGGAGGGGACCTTCAAGGACCATCAGGAGCAGAAGCTGTGTAAGCCTGCTGGCAGGATTCCCATTAGACTAAAACCTGCACATTTGCCCAGAAAAACAGCAGCCCAAATAATCAGCTTCCTTACTTTACGTGGAAGATGCTGCCAAAAGTTGGTCTCCATTCCCTTTACACCACAGCTGACCAAGCAGCAAATTACCCCAACTGCCCCTGCAGTCATCAATCAACATATGCAAATGCAACATAGCCAGTTTTCCTGACTTGGATGCCAGGCCACTTATCCTGCCCTGTTTAGAGGGGCCTGGCCTCTGCCCAACATCACATGTGATCCCATCCCTGGCATACAGGTTTCCTGACACTAAGATGAGGGCTTGTGTTTGAAGCACATGTGCTTCCTGGGTGACCCCCAACTGCTTAAGGCTACTGCAAATAGGGGAGGTCAAGGGTCATCCAGGAAGAGTATGCTTGGCCACCAGCAACAGAGCTCTGGTTCCACAACTTCCCATGGGAACAGGGAACTACTAAGGCACATGCACTCAAACACAAGTTGCTTATGTCTCTGTATAGGGGAAGCCTCTTCCACCTCCAGCAGTTGGCCCTCAACACCTCCCTGTAGACTCTGCCCCACAGGTGGGACAGTGTTTACCAGTGGATGTCCTGGGAGCCTCTGTTCAAACCCCAGGGTCAACTTGAGAATCTGAGTAGATAAGCTAAGGGTAGAGCACACAGAGGAGACCAATACCCACACTTGGATGTCATGCCCCCGTGAGTGTCAATGACACAGGGAGCTGCCCCACAGAAGCCTAAGTTGCATGTTCATATGAGGTCAAGCTAAGTCAGTGTTCAAAGGGAATGAGTCCCAATTTTTCAAACATTGGATGATATTAAGTCTTTTCCAAAAGTATGATGTTCTAAAATTACAAAAAGATGCAGCCTTCCAGCAAGTCTTCATACACTTAAAAACTGTTAACCAACCAGTCTAAGATCAGCAAAGAGCAGAAAAAAAACTATAAGGACACTGTGAATATACTAAAAAAACAGTGAATTGTACACTGTGAGTGAATTGTACGGTATATTAAATTACTTCTCAAAGACACTCAACAAACTAGGCATAAAAGGAAACTATCTCAACATAATAAAAGGAAGGCCTTATATGAGAAACCCACAGCTAACATCATATCCAATGGTGAAAGAATGAGAACCTTTCCTCTAAGATCAGGAACAGGACAAAGATGCCTGCTTTCGCCACTTCTATTCAACAGAGTATTAGAAGTTCTAGCCAAAGCAAGTAGACAAGAAAAAGAAATAAAAGGTATCCAAATTGGAAAGGAATAGGTAAAACTATCTCTGTTCACAGATGACATGATCCTATATGTAGGAATCCTATATTCCACAAAAAACTGTTAGTACTAACAAACAAATTCAGCAAAGTCACAGGATACAAAATCAACACACAAAAAGCAGTTGTGCTTCAACATAAACACTGAACAAAGGAAAAAAGAAATCAAGAAAATAATTCCATTTACAATAGCATCAAAAAAAATAAAATACTTAGGAATTAACTTTACCAAGAAGGCAAAAAGCTTGTACACTAAAAACTAAAATGTTGCTGAAATTTTAGAAGACAGAAATAGGAAATTCCCTGGCAATCCAGTGGTTAGGACTCAGGGCTTTCACTGTTGGGGCCCGGGGTTTGATCCCTCGTCAGGGAACTAAGAACCAGCAAGCCATGCGGCACAGCTAATAAATAAATAAATAAAATTTTATAAATAAATAAATTTTCAAAAAGACACAGGGACTTCCCTGTTGGTCCAGTGGCTAAGACTCCACACTCCCAATGCAGGGGGCCCGGGTTCGGTCCTTGGTCAGGGAACTAGATCCCACATGCTGCAAATAAGACCCAGCACAGCCAAATATTTAAATATTTAAATAAATAAGTAAAAAGAAACAAATAAATGGAAAGACATCTGTGTTCACGGACTGGAAGACAATATTGTTAAGATGTCAATACTACCCAAAGCAATGTACAGAATCAATGCCATCCATTTGGGAAAAGAAAAGTTGGGGACTTCCCTGGTGGTGTAGTAGTTAAGAATCCGCCTGCCAATTCAGGGGACACAGGTTCGATCCCTGGTCTGGGAAGATCCCACATGCCGCAAGCAACTAAGCCCATACTCCACAACTACTGAGCCCACGCATCACAACTACTGAAGCCCGGGCGCCTAGAGCCCATGTTCCGCAACAAGAGAAGCCACCATAATGAGAAGCCTGTGCACCAAAATGAAGAGTAGGCCCCGCCTGCCCCAACTAGAGAAAGCCCACGCACAGCAACGAAGACCTAATGCAGCCAAAATAAATAAATTAATTAAATTAAATTAAGAACCCAGAAATAAACTCTCCTATATGTGGTCAACTGATTTCAATAAAGATGCCAAGACGATTCGATGCGAAAGTGATAGTCTTTTCAACAAATGGGACATGTGGATATACAAATAGATATACAACTGGTGCTGGGACAATTGGATATCCACATGCAAAAGAACGAAGTTGGGGGCTTCCCTGGTGGCGCAGTGGTTGAGAGTCCGCCTGCCGATGCAGGGGACACGGGTTC
This sequence comes from Delphinapterus leucas, assembly GCF_059928025.1. Taxonomy (NCBI): domain Eukaryota; kingdom Metazoa; phylum Chordata; class Mammalia; order Artiodactyla; family Monodontidae; genus Delphinapterus; species Delphinapterus leucas. The sequence continues at coordinate 42,303,983 of NC_143148.1, forward strand.
GTGCCCCGGTCCGAAAGGATCCCGCATGTTGCGGAGCGGCTGGGCCTGTGAGCCATGGCCGCTGAACCTGCGCGTCCGGAGCCTGTGCTCCACAATGGGAGAGGCCGCAATAGTGAGAGGCCCGCATACCGTAAAAAAAAAAAGAAAAAGGATGAAGTTGGGGCTTCCCTGGTGGCGCAGTGGTTAAGAATCCGCCTGCCAATGCAGGGGACACATGTTCGAGCCCTAGTCCGGGAAGATCCCACATGCCATAGAGCAACTAAGCCCATGCGCCACAACTACTAACCCTGCGCTCTAGAGCCCACGGGCCACAACTACTGAACCCTGCGCACCTAGAGCCCGTGCTCCACAACAAGAGAAACCACCACAATGAGAAGCCCGTGCACTGCAACGAAGAGTAGCCCCTGTTCGCCACAACTAGAGAAAGCCCTCGCACAGCAACAAAGACCCAACGCAACCAAAAATAAATAAAATAAATTTATTAAAAAAAACAACAAAAATAGAAGGAAGTTGGAGACCCTTACCATACACCATATGCAAAATTAACTCAGAATGGATCAAAGACCTAAATGTAAAACCTAAAACTATAAAACTCTTTGAAGAAAACAGAGGAGAAAAGCTTTATGACATTGGAATTGGCAATGATTTCCTGGATTCTTTGGACACCCAAAGCACAGGCAACAAAAGAAAAAATAAATTGGACTACATCTAACTTTTGTACATCAAAGGACTGTCAACAGAAAAGCAACCAAAGAAATGGGAAAAATATTTGCAAATCATATACCTGATAAGGGTTTAATATCCAGGATATACAAAGAACTCTTACAATCAACAACAAAAAAACAAGCAACTCTATTAAAATGGGCAACTTGAATAAACAAGAGATACACATGGCCAATCAGCACATGAAAAGATGCTCAGCATCGCTAATTGTTAGGAAACACACATCAAAACCACAATGAGATACCATTTCACACCCTTTAGTATGGTTATTATCAAAAAACCAGAAAATAACAAGTATTAGTGAGGATGTAGAGAAACTGAAACCCATGTGTATTAATGGTGCAGCCACTGTGGAAAACAGTATGGCAGTTAATTATATGGCAATTCAAACAGAATTACCATAAGATCCAACAATTCCACTTCTGGGCATATACCCAAAAGAATTGAAAGCAGAATTCTAACAGGTATCTGGACACCCAGATTCATAGTGGCTTTATTCACAATCAGCCAAAGGTGTATTAAAAAGAAATAACAAGACCAAAATGGAGTTATCTGCCCCTAGGACAGCAAACCAAGACTTCACTACACATCAACTATACCCCAATTTAAAAAAAAAAGTAGGGCTTCCCTGGTGGCGCGGTGGTTGGGGGTCCACCTGCCGATGCGGGGGACGCGGGTTCGTGCCCCGGTCCGGGAGGGTCCCACGAGCCGCGGAGCAGCTGGGCCAGTGGGCCGTGGCCGTTGGGCCTGCGCGTCGGGAGCCTGTGCTCCGCAGCGGGAGGGGCCGCAACGGTGAGAGGCTCGCGTACCGCAAAAAAAAAATTAGGGCTTCCCTGGTGGCGCAGTGGTTAAGAATCTGCCTGCCAACGCAGGGGACCCGGGTTGGAGCCCTGGTCTGGGAAGATCCCCACATGCCGCGTAGCAACTAAGCCTGTGCGCCACAACTACTGAAGCCTGTGCACCTAGAGCCCGTGCTCTGCAACAAGAGAAGCCAGGACAATGAGAAGCCCATGCACTGCAACAAAGAGCAGCCCCCACTCACCGCAACTAGAGAAAGCCCGCACACAGCAACGACGACCGAACACAGCCAAAAATTAATTAATTAATTAATTTTAAAAAAAATTAATTGCACTTTGAACCTCTCTCAGGAATGTGACCTTTAAACAATCAATCTGAAATTTCCTGATTAGCACTACTGAGGTAATCTGCATGATAAAACCCCACCATTCCCTTCCTGCAAAAGATGTCCTGCCTAAAACAATCCTTTCTTTTCTTTTGCTAATAACTTTCTTGCCCCACCCTCCTTCTGCCAGATAAAAACCTTTCATTTTGTACAACCCCTTGGAAGGAGTATCTCTCTACTTGCTAAATGCGATGTTGCCCAATTCATGAACCCTTGAATAAAGCCAATTAAATCTTCAAATTCACCAGTTGAATTTTTGTTTTTTAACGGGTAGAAAGTTTCTGTTGATGAGTGGATAAACAGAATATGGTATATACACACAATGGAATATTATACAGCCGTAAAAAGGAAAGAAATTCGGCCAAATGCTACAACATGGATGAACCTTGAGGACACTATGCTAAATGAAATAAAATTCATAAAAACAGAAAGAATGGTGGTTGCCAGGGTCTAGGGGGAGGGGAGAATTGGGAGTTATTGTTTAATGGGTACAGAGTTTCAGTTTGGCAAGATGGAAAAAGTTCTGGAGACAGATGATGGTGATGGTTGTACAACAATGTTAATGTACTTAAGGCCACTGAACTGTACACTTAAAAATGATTAAAATGGTAAATTTTATGTTATGTATTTATATTTTACCACAATAAAATAAATGAACACATATCAGAACAACTTTAAAAAAAAAAGGTTCAAGCCCACTACCACCAATTATAACATTTGTTATTACATAAAGTCTTTTCCTCTCTTCAAGCTTGGTCATTTAGGGTCCAGGGAGATAATATCTTTACCTGCCTTTTCCAAGGTGTCATCTCTGGCCAAAAACCCAGCATGTGAATATGAGTTTATCTGGTTCTGATATCTCCCAAACATCAATCCCTCAACCCAGACAAACAAGGACAATAGATGGAGTCTAAGTCTGCAGGCTCCAACCCTACGTCTCGTGCCACAGTGGGGAGAACAGGTGCTGTGTCTGCTGCCCACCTCAGGATGCTGGGGCTATGGGCCGGAGCCTCCAGCCCTCAGAGGAAAAGCAAGACTCAAGTGCAGTGCTGGGCAAATAATGGACATTCAACAAACGCCTAGGGTTCATCCATTCACAGGTTGGTAAAGAATTTTATCACCAAAGTCACAGGCTCTCTCCCAGCCACATTTCAATGGGAACCTCAGCTTCTAGGTGGTATGAGGTCATGACAGAGCTATATGACAGATAAGTGAGCTCTGAACTCAGCCACAACATCCCCAGTACTATTCTCCCCTCTTGCTGACATTGGACTTCAGCACTGTGAAATTAAATGACTTACAACAACAGACCTAGTGACATAACAGGCACAAGGGAAGTTCACTTCTCCATCCACTCACAAAAAATCTAGGTAAGACCTGAGGTTTCCTCTCAATCACCAATGAGGGGACTTTCCTGGTGGCACAGTGGTTAAGAATCCGCCTGCCAATGCAGAGGACATAGGTTTGACCCCTGGTCCGGGAAGATCCCACATGCCGCGGAGCAACTAAGCCTATGCTCCACAACTACTGAGCCTGCGCTCTGGAGTCTGTGAGCCACAACTACTGAAGCCCACGTGCCTAGAGCCTGTGCTCCACAGCAAGAGAAGCCACCGCAATGAGAAACCCGCACACCGCAATGAAGAAGAGCCCCCACTCGCCGCAACTAGAGAAAGCCCGCCCACAGCAATGAAGACCCAACACAGCCAAAAATAAATAAATTTATTAAAAAGAAAAATCACCAATGAGTAACATGTGTAGTGCCTTGCCAGGTCCTGGACTGATGTGGTCGCAGCTCTCCGATAGGCTGCCATGAATGAGGCAAAACAATAAGGAAAAAAAACCCAAACCCAAGTATGTTCACCTTTGGATCTAAGAAGCAGGAAGAATGATGTTAAGATGCTGCCTCCCCTCCGTTGATCTCTGGTGGCACTTGAAAATGAATGGGTTGTTTGCTGCTGTTGGGTCCTTGCTAAAGTTGTAAAAACAGGTGTGATAAATGTCTCTTCATAGAGGCCTCTGTAGTCACCCATTCCACAAAGATCTTCTGTGCCTAGTACAGCGCTGGGGACACAAGGGTGGATTCCCTGCCCTGGAACAGTTTCCAGTGCCAAGTCAGGGGTGGGCCAGAGAATCAGGGTGCAATGAGTGGGGGGTTCCCAGAGGAAGCGAAGGCTGAGCCAAGACCTAGTAAAGGAGATGAGGGGGAAAAAAAAGGAGCTTGTTCCATGCAGAAGCAACAGAATGTGCTGAGGCGTAGAGGCAAGAAAGCAGCCCCGTGGTCAAGGAAGTGAGAAGAGTTCAGTGTGGCTGGGTCACAGCTTGGGTAGACCTAAAAAGAGCCAAAGCTGGAGCCGGAAACAAGCTATTCACACACAGCCTGCATGTTAGCTTAAGGAGTTTGAACTTCATGGGAGGTCATTGGGAAGCTGCAGAAAGGGTTTAAGAAAGGGCGCAACTGATCAAACATCTGATATTTGAAAAATGGATTGAAGAGGCAAAACTAGAGGCTACCAAAATCATCCCAGTGGAAGATGACAAGGCTGGACAAGGAAAGAAACAGTGGGACGGCAAGATGTGGAGAGAGCCAAGTGTTCTTTAGAATAAGGTGAACTTACTGGGTGGGGGAGGAGCTGCCCAGGACACATCCCAACACAACCAGTCACCAAAGAAAGGGCAATTCTGAGACGTACTTGGAAAGTTTGGAGCCTAAGTGCCTGTCAGTAGCAGCCTTGCTCCAGCTCTGCTCCAAGCCTTTACACTGTGCACAAACAGCTGAATAGGAAACATACCTGTATCAGAGCAAATATATTGGACAAACCCAGACTCAAATCACCTCTTCACCATGTGCCCAAGGGCACATCACTTGGCCTGTCAGAGTCTGCTTCCTCAGCTATCACCATGAATCCAGAGAGCCCTCAGGGCAGCCACTGAAATGAGTGGACAACCCCACTGTCCTCTAGTTCATGCACTGGAGGCTCTTCTAGTATTGGAATCTGGTAAAGGAAAGTAGGCCATCCTTGAAGGCCTGGATCTTGGGACATCTAAAAACAAATGCCTGTTTACATGGGACTGCCAAGGAGAAAGAAGGTGAGCATTTGCTTCCTTCTTGGTAATGGGTCAGGCAATGCTAGGAACACTAACAGACACAGGCTGCCATGGTCTCCTGGGAGGGACGCAACAAGGGCTCTCACTCCCCAAGCTGGTGACAGGCACAGACAGAGCTTAGTTCCCCACACTTCACATCTCCACTAGGGCTTTCTTTTCAAGTAGCAGGATATATCTGAGAAGCTTGGGGGAACAGTTATTTACCCCATAAAATGAGTGAAAGTAAGGTAAACCCATCTGATTTACTCCTTTCTTCTAATATGGTAGCAAAATAGAAAATAGCATTTGTCAGAGAGGTGAAACAGCCAGTAAGTGTAGAGGGACAACAGACGAGCTCTCATGGCAGAGAGGCCATGAGTCGGCCTCTACCTTCTCAGTCTCTACTCTTCACCGCAAAAACCACAACATGGGCTAGAAGAGTGACTCCGCCTCTCTGTCAGGCTCCAGAGAGAAGAGGGCTGGGTCAGGATCTCCCAGAGAGCAGGAGAGAAGAGCAGCAGCAGCAGCAGTGGCCCTCGGCTGACCACACAGCCAGGTCCACCCTGAGGCAGCAGGTCCAAGCCAGGGCCCTGGAAAATGACCAGCCTTGAGAATGGACTGGTCGTTTCTGGGGTCCGTGCTGCCCTCCATCCGCCTCTGCTGACTCTCCCACAAAAGCAACAGTCCGCTGAAACCACTGCAGTCACGCAGAGAGTTGCGAGCATGTTCCAGTCAGCTTAGATTCTTCCTTTTTCTCTTTAGTTTTCCAGATTTTCTACGATTAACATAAATTACTTTGATAATCATAGAAAAATCATTTTCAAGAGCCAGCTGATGGCTGCATACTGAGGAGGTTGCTGGCTCTCACCCATCAGACTCTCCCTGGATTGTACCAGGGCAACATTTCAATGCCAGAGAGACGCAATGAGGGACCTGGTCTTCATGGTCAGCTCCTCAGTATACTCACTTCCCTGAGCCTTGACAGGAGGGCTGAATCTGCATCAGAAGAGCACACCTTCAGAAACAGCAAGAAATGGTCAAAATCCATGCTCAGTAGAGGAGGTGGGGCTCCTGGTGCATCCCAAGCATAACCCAGAGGAGACCCTCAGGAGACCCCGCTGAAGTGACACAGCCTCAGCACAGCTCTAATTGACTGGAGAGTCTTCCATGACCCAGGCAGGCCTAGGGGTAGACAGAGGACAGGACCTTAGAAAGCAGGCCTCTGGACTCTCACACCCTTCGAAGATATACAGCAAGGCCTGGAGGGAGGAGACCACCCCTTTGCTGTAATCCCCCACCTGGTCCTCAGAGATAGCTTGGAGCGCTCCACGCAAGGAACCTCTTTGGCAACAAGTCTGACATTCCCTTCCTGCCTCCTGAAGAGAAGACCCTGAAGAGTTTTAAAGTGACAGGGACACTTTGCGGCAGGGCTCCAGAGACAACATCCCAGACTCTGAAGCCTGGTCTCAGACACTGCAGCCTAACTCAGGACTGTGGGTCTTTGATTTCACCCCACATCTCAGGTTCCCTATCAGAAGAAGAGAGGCTGGACTAAATGGGCTCCTAAGCACCTTTCCAGCTCTGGCCTAGAGACTTCGGTTCTTGGCAGAATAATGTCTGGGTACTGTTGCAAATGTGTTGTACCCAGTTCCAAGACCAAGATGGGGCAGACCCTGGAACAGCAATCAAAAAGCCATCAAGAAGACATCAAAAGAAAAGGAAATTATAGATCAATATACCTTCTGAAGAGAGATGCACAAATCCTCAACAAAACTATAGCAAACCAAATTCAACATCATTAAAAGGATTAATATCACGACCAAGTGAGATTTATGCCAGGAAATCAAGGGCAATTTAACACAAGAAAATCAATCAAGGCACTTCCTGGCGCAGTGGTTAAGAATCCGCCTGGGGCTTCCCTGGTGGCGCAGTGGTTGAGAGTCCGCCTGCCGATGCAGGGGACACAGGTTCGTGCCCCGGTCCGGGAAGATCCCACATGCCGCGGAGCGGCTGGGCCTGTGAGCCATGGCTGCTGAGCCTGCGCGTCCAGAACCTGTGCTCCGCGGCGGGAGAGGCCACATTGGTGAGAGGCCCGCGTACTGCAAAAAAAAAAAAAAGAATCCGCCTGCCAATGCAGGGGACGTGGGTTCGAGCCCTGGTCCAAGAAGATCCCACATGCTGTGGAGCAACTTAAGCCCATGCGCCACAACTACTGAGCCTGTGCTCTAGGGGCCGCAAGCCACAAATATTGAAGCCCGCGTGCCCTAGAGCCCACGCATCGCAACTACTGAGCCCATGCGTCACAACTACTGAAGCCAGCGTGCTCTAGGGCCCGCGTGCCACAACTACTGAGCCCACGTGCTGCAACTACTGAAGCCTGCGTGCCTAGAGCCTGTGCTACGCGACAAGAGAAGCCACTGTAATGAGAAGCCCACGTACCGCAACGAAGAGTAGCCCCCACTCACCGCAACTAGAGAAAGCCCACACGCAGCAATGAAGACTCAATGCAGCCAAAGGAAAAAAATAAAATCAATCAATATAATAAACCGCATTAACAGAAAGAAGGAAAAAGAAAACCACACGATCATCTCAATTGACAGAAAAAGCATTTGAAAAATCCAGCATCCCTTCATGATAAAAACACTCAGAAAACTGGGAACAAAAGGGAACTTCCTCAACATGATAAAGGGCACTTACGAAAAACTCACAGCCAACATACCCAATGGTGAAAGACTGAAAGTTTTTACCCTAAGATGAGGAACAATACAAGGATGTCCACCTTTCACCACTGCTATTCAACACTGCACTGGAAGTTCTACTCAGACCGATTAGACAAGAAAAAGAAATAAAAATTGGAAAGGAATAAGTAAAACTACCTCTATTTGCAGATGACATGATCCTATATCTAGAAAATCCTATATATAGAAAGTCCCAAACAATACACAGAAAGCTTACTAGACCTAATAAACTAGCTAATAAATAGCAAAGTCGCAGGATGCAAAATCAACACACAAGAAGCAGTTTCAATATACTAACACTGAACAATCGAAGGAGAAAATTAAGAAAACAATTCCATTTACAATAGCATCAAAACAAACAAAGAAACAAACAAGAAAAACCCTTAGGAATAAATTTAACCAAGGAGATAAAAGGTTTGTATACAAAAAATTATAAAACATTGCTAAAAGAAATTAAAGAAGACAAAAATAAATGGAAAGACATCCCATGTTCATGGACTGGAAAGCTTAATATTGTTAAGATGGAGAGTATTGTTAATATACTCTAAATTGATTTACAGATTCAACACAATCCCTATCAAAATTCCAACAGTCTTTTTTGTAGAAATAGAAAAGTCAGTCCTCAAAATCCATATGGACTTGCAAGGGATCCCAAGTAGCTAAAACAATCTTGAAGAAAGAACAAAGTTAAAGGATTCATACTTCCCAATTTCAAAACTTACTACAAAACTACAGTAATCAAAACAGTGTGGTACTGGCATAGGTAGACATATAGACTAGTAGAATAGAAGTAAAAGTCCAGAAATAAATTTATACAGCTGAATTACTTTCAACAAGGATGCTAAGTCCATTCAATGGGGAAAGAATAGTCTCTTCAACAATTGGTGCTGGGACAACTGGATTTCTACTTCATACCTTAAATAAAAATTAACTCAAAACGGATCAATGATCATAATACAAGAGCTAAAACCATAAAACTCTTAGAAGATAACATAGGGGAAAAGATTCATGACCTTGGTTTAGGCCATGGATTCTTAGATATGATACCAAAAGCATGAGCACCAAAAGAAAAAAATAGATGAACTGGACTTCATCAAAATTAAAACTTTTATGCATCAAAGGTCATTATCAAGAAAGTGAAAAGAGGGAATTCCCTGGTGGTACAGTGGTTAGGACTCCACACTCCCACCGCAGGGGGCACGGGTTTGATCCCTGGTCAGGGAACTGAGAATCCACAAGCTGCCCAGCGAGGCAAAAAAAAAAAGTGAAAAGACAAACTAGAGAATGGGAGAACATATTTCCAATTCATATATCCTATAAGGATCTACTATTCAAAATATATATAGAATTCCTACAACTCAACAACAAAAAGACAAACAATTATAAAATAGCCAAAGGACTTGAATAGACATTTGTATCGCCAAAGAAGATATACAAATGGCCAATAAATACATGAAAATATGCACAACGTTACTAGTCATTAGGAACTGCAAACCAAAACCAAAATGAGATACTAATTCACACCTAGGATGAGGAAGGGAGGGAGGAAGAAAGAAGGAAATAAGTTGTTGGTGAGGATGTAGAGAAATTAGAAACGTCACACATTGCTGGTGGGGATATAAAATTGTATAGCTGCTTTGGAAAATCGTTTGGTGATTCTTCAAAAAGTTAAACATGGAACAATCAAGCAATTCTTTTTTTTGGCCATACCAAGGGGCTTGTAGGATCCTAGTTCCCTGACCAGGGATCTAACCCAGGCCCCCTGCAGTGGAAGCACAGAGCCCCAACCACTGGACCGCCATGGAATGCTAATCAAGCAATTCTTAAGTGTACACTCAAAAGAACTGAAAAGATGGTCACTTCCCTGGTGGCGCAGTGGTTAAGAATCTGCCTGCCAGTGCAGGGGACACGGGTTCAATCCCTGGTCCAGGAAGATCCCACATGCCACAGAGCAACTAAGCCCACGTGCCACAACTACTGAAGCCCTCGCGCCTAGAGCCCGTGCTCCGCAGCAAGAGAAGCCACCACAATTAGAAGCCCACGCACTGCAAAGAAGAGTAGCCCCCGCTCACCACAACTAGAGAAAGCCCGCACACAGCAACAGAGACCCAACGCAGCCAAAAATAAATAAATTTATTTTTTAAAAATGGCTAAAATGGTACGTTTTATATTTATTTTACCATACATACATACACACACACACACAGTGTCACCAAAAACACCCCTATGGCCCTGCAGGCCAGCATTAGCCTCATCTGGCTTTTCCGGACAAGACAAGTAGGGCTTGGCAGAGCTCAGTGGAAAGCATCAGAGTATCCTGGTCTCATGTCAGGGCCAGAAGAAAGAAGTCCCTCACCATAAGCACACAGCAGATGACAAGAGTGAAGAACACAGAACTAACTCTTTTTACTTTTCATCCATTTCTCCTTAGAGGGAAGGTGGATTTTATGGACTGGCAAGCCCACAGACACTTTTAACAAATGTTGCCAATGATTACGGGACCTGAACTTTTTTTTTTTGGCTGTGCCACAAGGCTTGCGGGATCTTAGTTCCCCAACCAGGGATCCAACTAGGGCCCTGGCAGTGAAAGTGCCAAGTCCTAACCACTGGACCACCAGGGAATTGCCTGAACATTTTTAATTTAAGTTCCATCAATTGAACGTCTCCAGGCTCACAGAGCTCCGGTAGGAAGTGACAAAGAGGAGAGAAGAGACAAGCTCCTCAGCCTCAGGACTGAGATGGCTCTCGGGGGCTGCAGGAAGGTAAGCTCTGCCGTCAAGCCTCTCACGTCAAAGGGCCAGTCACCACTGCCCCGTCCCCTGCCTCAGACCCCCCAAGGAGCTACTGGAATCTCATCGGACAGTTTCCTCTTAACATCTAACACGTAAGCCGCAGCTCGCAAGACTGGCAATCTTGTCTCTGTCAGAACCTGCCCCAGATAAGAAATCAACAGCCTCCACAACAGAGGGGATCTCTGAGGTCGTGGTTACAAAACGGTCCCTGGGAGACATTTCAGGAGAAACACCAACTGACATTTAGGTCTGAAACGAGGGCTAATATTTGATGCTGGGGATTTTACTTCCTGGTCTGACGGACCTGCTTAAAGCCACAGTCCTTCATGACACCAGCTACTGTGTACAAGCTGCTCCTCTAGCAGCCGCACCCCAACCCTGCCCCTCTACCAGGAAGCCACCCAGTCACGCACTGAGCCCAATTCTGTGCAGGCCCCCCCACTGAGAGGAAGGGTATTAGATGAACGGGCCCAACCCGGTACCATCCAAGAAAGAGCAAGCCTGAAGGCAAAGGGACCATGAGACAGGATATGCTTGCAGAGAGGAAGGTGGTTCTGAATGTGGGTCTGGAGACACTCATGCATACACTACCACCAGCACCATCAAAACACCCAGAGAGTCCACAAGACAGGAAGGGGAGGAACAGCCCCCATGAGTGGCCCTAGGCAGCTTATTCACAACCCTGCATTCTGGCTCCTTCCCTAAAGAATCTCCTGGGAAACTCAGGTACCAAGCCTTGAAAATTTCCAGAGCTTACCACATTCCAAAACCAAAGACACTGCCCTTAACTAGAGGGTATAACCAACTGGCACCCCACCTGAACGTGAGAGGGTTCCCACCAGACCCCACATCCCGTAAGCTTTGGACCCCAACCTCTCTGGCCCTGTGTAATTATAAAGCTGGAGCAGAGCTCAGTGTGGACACAGCAAATGCTCTTAGGTACTCAGATATTACCCTTAATTAGTTACAGGTGTTCTCTAGTTACAGGTGTTCATCCAGAAACTGGCCTTGAGTTTGCTGGTTTGTAACTTAGCATCTTTCATTATTCTCAGCACGGGGTCTTATTCAAGTAACCTACCATTACATGGAAACTAAGTCCTAATGATTTTGAAAGCATCAAATTCCATGTAATAAACCCCTTCCTGCTTAAAATATCTGGAATCGTTTCTGTTTTCTGCACTAGTCTCAAATGATATAACATACATAATGGCAATAACCTGGATTTGTTTAAACCTGCATCTCTCTGTCCCTTCTGCTATCTATTGATATTTTTAAAATGTACACCATGTCAGGTGTTACAAGAGCGAATGTATTCCTTTACAGTTTAAAAAAAAATTATAGGTAAAATAAAAATACATTTTGTTTAAAAAAAAAAAAGGCAAGCCTGGGCTTCCCTGGTGGCGCAGTGGTTGAGAATCTGCCTGCCATTGCAGGGGACACGGGTTCGAGCCCTGGTCTGAGAAGATCCCACATGGCACGGAGCGGCTGGGCCCGTGAGCCACGGCTGCTGAGCCTGCGCATCCGGAGCCTGTGCTCTGCAACAAGAGAGGCCACAATAGTGAGAGGCCCGCGCACCACAATGAAGAGTGGCCCCTGCTCACAGCAACTAGGGAAAGCCCTCGCACAGAAACGAAGACCCAACACAGCTAAAAATAAAAAAATAAATTTATTAAAAATAAAAAAAAAGGCAAGGCAAATGTAACTACCAATAAACTCCTCACACAACAGTTGATATTAAAAGAGAGCATTCTATAAAATAGCCCATGCCAATTTCAGACACATGGTTTTGCAGACCAGGTTATAACCAGTTCTGCTCAGCAAACCATCCCCTCTACTTCTTTCCTCTCGGTTCAGCTCTGCCTCGGCAATGTCCTCTAGAAGAGACAAGCTGAGCCCTTGGACCATCTGGGCACAACTGCCCTTCTCCTCTCTCCACCTCTTCTCATCTTAAATTGTCTCTGCCCTGAGGACCAGTAAGTAGGTTTTGTCTCATGATGCAACTCTGACCAAAAGATAGCAGCTGCCTGGTGCATTGTGCAGTGAGAAAACATCTGGGGCTCTGTCTGGACAAGAACAAATGCCGCTATCAATCCGTAACATTTGCCATGCAAGCTGAGTGGACAATGGGGTTATTTGAGCCTTGACACTTGTCATCCATAACCTAAACTTCCCTGAATCCCAGGCCATCTCTAAGGTCCAAGAGGTAGGAGAGGAAGAGAGTGTACAAGGAATGCTAAGACTTACCCCTCCCCCACTTCCCTACACAGTCCAGAGCATCTTTCACTGGCTCCTCCATGGCAGGGGGCTGGGCCCTGTTCCAGCACCAAGTCCCCTTGTCTCATTTCTAGCAAGAGTCACAACCTCACAATTCAATTACAACAGAACACCAAGGATCCTAGAGCTAGAAAGACATTTTATGTGGATTTTAAACAAAATTTCTAGGGAGGCAGAGGAACATCCTTGCATTTTGACACGGTGTTATCCACCCCTCTCCTAGTGATCGGTCTCTTCCTTCTAACCTCTGACCACCCACTCTGGGCCCTTGATTCCCTCCCAATGGTCCCAGAATAGGATGGCACACAGTGCCTGCCATGCAGAGCTGCTGAGACCAGCCTCCTGTGCTCCACTCTGATGAGCTCCCTGCTGCCCCTCTAACAGGGAATCTCCCTTACCTGGTGACTCATCTAGGGAAAAGACCAGGGAATTCCCTGGTGGTCCGGTGGTTAGGACTCTGCGCTTCCACCGCAGGGGGCCCGGGTTTGATCTCTGGTCAGGGAACTAAGATCCCGCAAGCTGCACGGTGTGGCCCCCAAAAAGAAAAGAAAAGACCAAACATTCCCGAGAACAAAAAATAATGGGGGTGGGGTGGGGGAGGGGTAGGCGTGAAGTGAATTTTAGGAATTTCTCTAGAGGCTGATCTTTGACCAAGAAAGTCCCCATTTATGAAGAAAGAAGCCATACTCCTCACTCTCACCTCGAAGTTGGAGCCTGGGTGGTGACATACAGTGGGCAGGGAGGTCTCAGGGAAGCCCAGATGTGCTCAGGGCAGGAACAGGTCTTACCAGAAAAGAGGATGCCATGTGGACTCCAGTCCTCTCACTCTAGGCCAGAGCTGCACCTCAGTACACCCACCCAACTAGACCTGGGCTTTAACCCCCAATACAGGTAAGCAATACAACACTCCAAGCTGCTCCAGAGCCCCAATACACCACATCTCCAGAAACAGTGCAATGTGTTACTAGGGAGAGATGCTGCCCACAGCTCAGCATCTGCCCCTGAGGCCATGAGCACTGGGGGGATGTCGGTGAGAACAGGGCATGATCACTGTTTGTACCTGCCTTGGGCAAAGACAGCACCTACTTCTCAGAGCTGGCAGGACAGGCCTTCTCCAGGTCCACAGATGAGCACCAAATTTCTCAACAGCACTGTACAAGGCACAGAGACTGGAGTGGGGTTCCCAGGGTGAGAGGCCAGCCACAAGCTGTCTCTAGACTGGAGGACCTGCGCTCAAGTAGCTCTGCAAACCAGAAACATGGCAGGTGAGATCTTAACTGGGTGAGTGGATCTCTGAGTCTCCATGAAAAATCATGGACAATGTTGTCTTTCAAATGGGACTTAACAAAACCAGAGTACCAGAGAATACCAGCCACACACAGAGGCCTTTCACCTCCAAGAAGCCACTCTGGCTACCAGTCTTCAACATCCTACCTATGCATCCCACCATACAGGAGAAAGGCCAACCAAGAGAGAGAAGAGACAACTGCTATAGGAAAGCCATGCCCAGAGTCAAGGACCTAAAGTCACTGGCCCAGGGCTTCCCTGGTGGCACAGTGGCTAAGAATCCGCCTGCCAATGCAGGGGACACGGGTTCGAGCCCTGGTCCGGGAAGATCCCACATGCCGCGGAGCAACGAAGCCCATGTGCCACAACTACTGAGCCTGCACTCTAGAGCTCGCGAGCCACAACTACTGAAGCCCACGCGCCTAGAGCCCATGCTCTGCAACAAGAGACAACAAAGAGTAGCCCCTGCTCACCGCAACTAGAGAAAGTCCACACGCAGCAACGAAGACCCAATGCAGCCAATGAATGAATGAATAAATAAATAAATAAATAAATAATTCTTTAAAATAAAATAAAAATAAAGCCACTGGCCTGCACCGGACAGGAATCTCAGCCAGAGGGGCCTGGCTGAACCAAACCAGCAGAGTTTCTTCTCCCCTATCCACTCTCAAAAGTGCAGGCAGGGGACTTCCCTGGTGGTCCAGTGGTTGAGACTCCGTGCTCCCAAAGCAGGGGGCCTGGGATCGATCCCTGGTCAGGGAACTGGATCTCACACGCCACAACTAAAGATCCCGCATGCCCCAACTGAGACCCCAAGCAGCCAAGTAAATAAATAAATAACAAAAGTGCAGGCAGATGCAAAGTCCTCGTATATCGCTACTGCCCTCAGGATAAGCCCAAGCTCTCTGGAAAAAGCACATAAGGTATTTCTGACCTGGCCCCTGCCTAACTCATGCTCTGTCTTCCACGTCTTTGATGCACTGTTCCTTTCGTCTAGAGCGTCGCTTCTCACTTTGTCCATCTGGAACCCTCCAACCTACCCTTCCAGATTCAGCATCATCACCTCTTATATGAAGCTTTCCCCAGACTCTCAGGTACAGGAGGAAGTCCAACCTCTGGGCCACCCTTGGGTACAGCACACACCATGGATGGGCTTTTCCTACACCAGCCTGTGAGGTCATGTGCACAGGCCTATCTGCCTCCTCTCTAGATAGGGAGGGCCTATCCTGGGGCCCAGGTCTGGGCCTGGGACAAAACAATGGGTGCCTCGTTGTCATGTGGAGAATTAATGGATGAGCACATTACTGCCTGGCCAAAGGAAGCTGGCTGCAAGTGAAAGGAAAGGCAGGCTGGCTGTGGCCAAAGGGCCACAGGGCTTGGGCCTGAGCACCAGATGCAGAGGAGAGGAAAGCGTCCGCATCCCACCCCTGCAGCTCCATCCAGTGCTATAGCCCAGGCTTGCTGTTCTTGGGTAGAGCCACTCATCACATGTCAGGAGGCCACCACCGCCGCCACTGCTGGGATGATGTTACAGTCTATTTTGAGGGTCACACTGGAGCATCTGTCAGCCTAGTCAGCCACACCCTCCATGTGTCATCACTAAGAGCTGGAGACACCCAAAGGTCCATGAACTCTGCCTGAGCATGTCATTTCCCCAGGGACCCTCAGTTTCAGGGCCTCCTTGGCTTCCTAACAAGATCAACCCAGATGCCCTTATCTCCTGGCACCAGTGGCAGGGCTCTGATGTCTCCTCACCCCACCAGATCTGCTCCTGGGGTTCCCAGCTCTGGTGACTCGGCAAATGCAGCTGAAGCCCATCAGTCTAAGCCTGGCTCTTAGCTCAAACATAACCCCTCCTTCTCCAGCTCTCCCTTATATTTGAGGAGTGCCCAGAAAGCCCGGCACAGAGATGTCAAGCCAGTTACCAACCAGGCTCATTTTAGGCCCAACAGGCCTCACCTGCTGAGAAACTCCTACTCATCCCTCAAAACCATACCCAGGCTCTGCCTCCTCTTGTAGAGAGCCTTTCAGTGGACTCTCTACAGAATAGGCCAGAGGCTCTCTGAGGATAAGGCTGGCCTGTGCAGGCTTTATTGTTGTTCTCCCTGTACCTAGCATGCACCTGGCACACAGAAGGTATGAATCAGTATAACCCTTGAAATGAAACCTTTCTAATTAGACAAGCTTAGTGTGTTCTGCTACAAAAGACATCGTCAGAACAAAGGCCTTTCTGGAAAACAATGACACTGACAACTGGGTTCATAAACACCTTTTACAAAGGAGGCCTGTACTCAAATCTACAGAAAAACAAGTTTACAGATTCAATGGGATGGTAAGTCAGTCAAGCCCAGTGCAAAGCACGTAAGTCAGTCTGGGCCCACTCAGCATGAAGCACCTTTCAGCTCTGTCCCCTAAGAACACTGTGATCCCCTAAGAATCCAACTGGACATTCCCTCACTCTACCCAGGGAAGGAATGCAACAGGGAAAGGCAGCAGCAGCGTGGACACACGTGTCTGGGATCAGGTGAGGGCATCTGACAAGTTAGGCTACTCCGCTGCACCCTAAGCCCCACAGCCAGGGCAGGTCACCAAACATCCCAGGGGCTCAGGGCTCACCCACAAAACAGGTACACCATCATCTGCTCCAGCCACTTTCCAGAGATGCCATGAGGATGGAACTAAATAATACAGGAAAGCTACATAACCGGTTAACACCTGGGTCATGGAGCAAACACCTTCAACACTGATGGGAAACAGGAAACAAGCTGATCACTGTCTGCCCTGGAACTGCCCTTGGCCTCCTGAAAACCACACCTGGCCCATCTGGCTATATCTTAGCCACATGGGAAGGCTTTCAGGGATTCCATAAAGAGGCCATAGGTGACATTCACACACCTTTTCTCTGACAGTGGCCAACTGAAGCAGGCCACCACAAGCATACATGACCTGGAACCTTTCTAAAACTGAGATTTCCAGGTCAGCTTAACAGCTATATTTACCTCATGTAAAAATGCTGAGAAAGTTGGGAAAAGATGCTCAACTTTCTTTGGATTTGCAGGCAATACCTATAGTAAGGCAATCTAACAAGATACAGGGCCTTTTCCAGCAAGATCCACTTATAACTGAAATGTTAAAAGCCAGGTGAAGGAACCCAGGTCTCCACATTTAAACTGAAATGTAGAGACCCTCTCAAAAACCGTTCTTGTCTTTTATTAGCTCACTGTTATCTACGATTAAGGACTCTGGAGAAAATAATCCATTTTCCTCCCTACAAGTTTAGGAAATGCCCCTCCATTTCTTTGGCAATATGAGACTGCAGCACCAACATTTCAGTCTATACTGTAACTATTTTTGCAGTGTTTGTTTTAAGAGGCTGTTCTCATTCACACTAGTTCAAGCACATTAAATACATGCGCTTTTATCAGATGGTGGAAAGGGAAAATAGAAGATTTAAAGCCCTCCAATAATATAAACTTCCTACCAGTAAATGCTCTATATGGGGATAAAAGTAAAAGATGCAATAGCTTGCCACAATCAGAACTTCAGAATCATAGAATTCTGGGATTACAGGTAGCTTAGATGCTGGCCTAGCTCCCCAGAGTACAGACAAGGAGATCAAAGCCCCATGACCTACCCACAACCACAGAGCCCTGCCCGGCAAAGATGTTACAACTTCACTGAAGAAGCAGGCAAAGCTCCAATTCCAGCAGTATTGCCCCCAGCAGAGCCCCTTGGCCAGGCATTTTGCATGTACCACAAGGGGAACAGTCTCTAGGAGAGAGGAAGTATTCTGAATGCTCAAGAACACACATCAGGGTTGGAAGGAAGGTCGTTGGTGGGGTTCACAAACTACCCACACCAGACCTAAGGTCTGATGAGGAAAACCTTTCCAAAGCAGCTAAAATTATGTTATTTCATAACTTAAACACCTGCTTTGTGACAACAGCCAGAAAAAAAGGGAGACTAGGAGAAGAAAAGGAAGAAAAATGAAAAATCTCCCCTATGATTTCCTGTATCTGCTTGGATCACCCTAAAATAGGGAGCCTCCCTAATGCTGACTTTAATGAGGACCTTCCTAAAGCTGATCCAACTGGTGTTCAAGTCCCTGGACTGAAAAACAAGTTTATGAGTAGCAAGCTCATCTGATTCTGACCATGTGCATGCTGTTTACCCTAAGATGACAGACCAGTGGCTGCCACAGCTTTGATGAATGCTGCAAAGACTCTACTATCCCTTTGAAGTCTACAAGGGCCTCTACCATGACTAAATGCCATAAAAAGGAACCTTGAATACAGCAAGAGTGTGAAAGGAGGGAAGTCACAAACACCACACAACAGTGGGGGAACTCCATTCTGGATGCTGATTTGTTAATGTAAACTTGTTATTTGTTTCCCTGACCTGTTGATGTATCTCATTACACTATCACTAAAGAGAAGCTCCTCCTCTATAAAATGTACCTATTTGTCATCAAAAGCTGCTGCTTAGACCAGGCCATGCCCACAGCCAGGTAACAGAGGTATCCGCTATTCAACCCTTTGCAGCCCAGACCAATGCAGCTCAGCAGCTCACACCAGTCACAGGTGTCAACCAGGAGACCTCAAACTCTGACCACAGGGAACAGTTCAGTGTTGGGGGAAAGAATGTGGTCAGGAGGGGCTTACCCATCTCTTCCTTTGCTGACAATCTTCACCTCAAAGTAATAAATGCCACAGGCAGCAGGTATGGGGTGGGTGGCACGCACTGAGGCTGCATCTTTGTGATTTTTGCCATGACCTAATAAAAGAGGGCAAGGAAGAAATTTCAGCAGAAGGAAATGCAAATGGAAGCCTCATTCTTCTCTGCTCCATGGCAACTTCACCCCTCCATGGCCAGAGAAAGCCCTTGCATAGTCCAAGGAATAATTAGAAAACAACTGAGCAAACACATAAACCTCCCACCTTTGGCTCACCTCCTCCTGAGAATAGCAGCTCTGCCTGAGACACTGCCATTCAAACCACAGGAGGGTACATGCAATGTGGGTGCATATGTGAGAGATTCCCTAGTGCTGCTGGCAGACTCTCCAAGATACAGGCAGCCCACTTGGAAGACTAGGGGAGGAAGAGGCAGCCCTGGAAGACGCCCCCACAACTTTAGCGCAGAACCCTAGGCCTTGTCTGGGATGTCTGGCAGGTGAGCAAGCTCATGGGCCTCTGGCTAATGGAGGGGATGTGACCACCCCTTTCTTCAGACACTTATGAAACTAAGCAGTGGTGAAGGGCCTAGCTCGAGTCGGAGGTACCCCAAAAGAAGCAGGAAGGCCCTGAGAAGAATGTTCACCCCAGCACTGGGTTTGGACACCTGCTGCGGTTCTCCTGACATCAGATGTCTCAGGGCAGAGCAGACTAGGCAGTCAATCCTTGGCCTGGTCAGCCCCACCACCCTAGACACCCCGCAGGAACTAAGGCCCAAGCCGGAGCACTCGAGCTGGGTAAGGGACGTGATGGAGCACGGGCTGGGCAGCACACCCACCCCGCAGACGCTCTGGCCTTCTCCCCCTGCGACCAAACAGGCCAATACCTTTGTAGTGGACGCGAAGGTTGCCCTGGGAGAGGCCGATGTAGTTGTACTTGTCCTTGGGGCTCCAGGAACGCGGCAGCGGCGTCTCGTGCTGGTTGACCGCGGGATACAGGCGCTGCAGGCGCCGGCTCAGTTCCTGCTCCCCTGGGGACGGCAGCCCGCATCCAGTGCCCCCGCCGGAGGAGTCTCCAACCTGCAGGTTCCCAGCTCCCAGGTCCGCCGTCGCCGCCGCCATCTTGGAGGGAGCTGCTATTGTGTCACTGGGGGCGGGGAAAAGCGGGACCAGATCCGCCTCTTTCAGCCAATGGCCAGCGAGCCAACCTGGGCCGCAGGGAAACCGAGTCCCAGTCTGGCACCTCTCCTTCGACACCACTATGCCTCGCCACATTTTGGACTCCACTTCCCACAATGCAGAGCTCTCCAGGGGCGGACCAGCTTGGGCTCGTAAGGATCTCTGGGAGATGTAGTACAAACCCGCTCAGCCATAAGCCTGCTCGGCTGAGACACTGGGACACCGAAAACTACAATTCCCGCTGGCAACGCGGCTCCGGCCTCTCAGTTCACCTCTCTCCCCCATGGCCTCCGTTTATCTCCCTGCCTCAGTTCTGGTCGCTAGGGTCATATCCGCTATAGTGACTGACTCTGAGGACACCCTATTCCCGGTTCGAGTCCACCTTTGCTACTTGGCCTTCCTCCCAGCCCGCGGGTGCGGGGCTCGGAGGCGTGGCACAATCCTGACCCCGTCCCCTTCGCTGGGCTGCTGGGACCTGGTCGCCATGGCTACGGGCTGTAAACTACCACAGCTTCCCTGGCCACTGGTGCTGGCTGCCCGGCTGCCATAGGGTCATAGACTCCCCGAAGCCGCAGTGCCCCAGCTTCGCGACCACGTTGAGGTAGGCGCTGGCCTAACTGAGGGCGGAGAGGAGGCCTTGAGTACTTCCAGAAAGAGAAATGGTACCTGATTCTGACCTCTGCACTTCCTGCCTCTGTCCTTTGATTTGGGGCTCCAACCCCACAGAATCAGTGGTGCACAGTTAGAATCTCAGATGACTTGTCAGCCCAGGAAGGTCGTTATATTCTAGTAAAAGGGCAGGCGCACTTTATCATTAGTAATAGCCAGCTTTTCCGTATTAAGCGTGTATTGTGTGCCAAGTGCTCTTTACACCATATTTAACCCTCACAACAACTCTATAAGGTAGTAATATCACTATTTTACAAATAAAGAAATAGAATCCTGAAGAGATCATGTGTCTTACACATGTTTATAAGTGATGGAGCTAGTATTTGAACCCAGCCATGTGAGACCCATACCTGAGATCTTAGCCACAAGGATAAACAACCTCTTCACCCACTGGCTTATGACAAAGAAGCATCTCTAAGCAGCCCAAGAACATCCCATGGCCTCAAGGTAGCTCCTGCCTGTCTTCAGGGGTGCAGCATCTGGACACTGCAAATATGATAACAAGCTCCGTTAGCCAGGAAAGCCACAAAGTATACATATTAAAACAAAAATTTTGGCTAAATACCTTTCTAGCTCTGAGAGCTTAGAGAAGGCTCTTAAGTTCTGGGCCTCTGTTTCCATATCTCAAACATGGGAATGACACAGCCCACCTTAAACTGTTGGGAAAATTTAGGCAGCATATATGAAGCTCTCATGACAGCTCTTGCACATAATAGGATTCAGTAAGTGTTTAATGAATGTACTTTCTCGCTTCTACTCATTCCTAATGCAAAAAACCTGATCTCACCTAAACTCTAATCCCCCATGGTCAGCTGCCTTGACAGAGAAAGCCTAGAAAAGTCAAGAAATTAAATGCCGCCTTGACAGAGAAAGCCGAGAAAAGTCACGAAATGAATCACAAAAACCAGACAGCAAGCTTGAGAAAGAGTGTTGTTACCCAGCACACGAATGATTTAGGAAACTGCAATCATGTTTGAAAGGGATATGAAACGGACTCAGAAAGAGAATCCCCATGTATTTTAAGAAGGAAGCACAATGTAATTGCTGATGCTGAATTTGGTGACAGTACAAAACATCATTCTTGCCCATATTCTTCATTCACCAGTGTTTAGTGGTGTGTAGTATATTGGGCCAAGCTCACTGCTTCCCTTAGAGGAATAGTGTGGGTGTCCTCCTCCAGCTCACCTTAGAGCAGGGCCAGGATGATGAAGCATGGGCCAGACCTTAGCACTACACGAATGTCAGCAGGACCCTCTAAAAGGGACTTTGAGGGAATTCCCTGGTGGTCCAGTGGTTAGGACACTGCACTCTTACTGCCGAGGGCCTGGGTTCAATCCCTGCTCGGGGAACTAAGATCCCGCAAGCCACACAGTGTACCCAAAAAAATAAATAAAGGGACCTTTGAATTGTGCATTTTCCTGTGGCAGGTTTCCCCTCCCCATTGGCTTTCTCCTATCAGCCTCACATCCCTGGCACAGTAGATTTGTGGATGGAACTCAGTAGCTTGACTTCACTCAATACCAGGATTTACCCCCTGTCAAACCCACTGCTTGCTATTAGTTAAATAACTGAGTTTTCTCCACCTTTGAAGTAGAAATATAATCTATTTCCCATTCCTCTCTGAGAATTGGTGTAAAATATTTAATATAATACTAAAGAAGCATCCTAAGCTTTTTGGATAAGTGTATAGACTCTACCAGGTGTTTTTAAATTTATTTATTTTATTTATTTATTTTTGGCTGCTTTGGGTCTTCGTTGCTGCAAGCGGGCTTTCTCTAGTTGCGACGAGCGGGGGCTACTCTTCGTTGCAGTGCACAGGCTTCTCATTGCGGTGGCTTCTCTTGTTGCAGAGCACGGGCTCTAGGCACGCGGGCTTCGGTAGTTGCAGCATGCGGGCTCAGTAGTTGTGGCTCGTGGGCTTCAGTAGTTGCAGGATGCGGGCTCAGTAGTTGTGGCTTGCGGGCTCTAGAGCGCAGGCTCAGTAGTTGTGGCACACAGGCTTAGTTGCTCCACGGCATGTGGGATCTTCCTGGACCAGGGCTCGAACCTGTGTCCCTGCTTTGGCAGGTGGATTCTTAACCACTGCACCACCAGTGAAGCCCCAGATGGTTTTAAAATTAATATTTGCGAATCTGTTTTTGACTACTGTCTCCCTTGGCATTCAAAACTAACATGTTACCGGCCGCTCTCGCCTTTGAGATGGCCCACACTCTGTCTGTGGAGTGTGTTTCTCTCCAAATAAATCCACCTCTTACATATCACTTTGTCTCTCACTGAGTTCTTTCTGAAAAAACAAACAAAAAAAAACCTAACATGTTACCTACTGAGATTTTCCATCTGGCAACTTCTCAGGATTTGTAGAGTTCCCCATAGTTTTCTTGCTTACATTGCCCCATGTGGTAGTTCCAGTAGGAGCAAGAACAGAGTTTAGAAAATTGACTGGTCTTGACAGGAAGGTATGATTTAACCCAGTGAGCAGGTGGGTTGATCTGCTGCATCCTGTTTCAAACCCATAAACATCTGAGCAAAAGCCTTTCCTTTTCCACACCAGCTGCATATTCGACATGGTTTGCTCACACTTGTTCAGTTTAGAGACAATAGAGAACTGGAGTTTGGGGTGTCACTGCTCCATGAAGTAGGACTGAAGAACCCTGCAGGACAGGGTTTCCCAACTGGGATCACGTCACTGCTCTCAACTTCCCTGGAGTTTGGGTAATCCTTGTCTCAGTTTTATGGACAAGGACACTGAGCTTCAAGAGGTTAAACAGCATACCCAAGGCCACCAGCTAGCAAGGGGAATGAAGACACAAGTCTATCTGGTGGCATAAATCACTCCCACCCGCCGCCACCATGGATTACTGGGATCACTTCTTCCTTTTGTTCCACCTAAGTCTGACTGCCCACAGGCAGCCCTTCCTCTAGACCCCCAAATGCCTTCCTAGCTTGAGCAATGATGGCTCTCCCCAAGAGGCCTAGGAGTTAAAAGTGGTTCCTTATGATCCACTTTTCCCACATCCTGCTGTCACAGTTAATATCTCTGCAGCTCCTTGCAGTTTACAGTTTATTTTTTTTAATGTTTTTTTAAATTAATTAATTTTTAATTTTTTGGCTGCGTTGGGTCTTCGTTGCTGCTTGCTGGCTTTTTCTAGTTGTGGCGAGCGGGGGCTACTCTTCACTGTGGTGCGCGGGCTTCTCATTGCCATGGCTTCTCTTGTTTCAAAGCACAGGCTGTAGGTGTGTGGGCTTCAGTAGTTGTGGCTTGCGGGCTCTAGAGCGCAGGCTCAGTAGTTGTGGCTCACGGGCTTAGTAGCTCTTCAGCATGTGGGATCTTCCTGTACCAGGGCTTGAACCCGTGTCCCCTGCATTGGCAGGTGGATTCTTAACCACTGCGCCACCGAGGAAGTCCCTACAGGTTATTTTTGCATATCTCTTTTACTCTTATTTAAACTTCACAACATTGTGAGATAGAAAATGCAAGAACTGTCTCCACCTCCTTGTGAGGAAACGGGGCTGAAAGAAGTTAAATGACTTGCCCAAGGGGGTCCCTATTGGAAACACAGATGTCAGCCTCTGGGCCCTATCAGCCAGTAAGTAGAGGCTCAAGACTCCCACCCTGGCTCTTGGACCCCAGACCCTGTACTTCTTGTCCTATAGCACCTGCTTTTGGTATCACACCCCCAGAATGTGGCTGTCACATGCACGGAACTGTCATCATAGCCACAGCTAAACACTGAAGGGAAGTATAGGCCTGCAGGGTTCTCTGGGTTCATGGTGAGGGTGTCCTGCCACTGCAGGAGTTGTTGAGACTCTAGTGATGAGAAGGTTTCTGGGAATGTGGGAAAATGGTTTGGGCCCCAAGCCAGGAGCTTGCTGGCAGCACCTCTGGGAATCTGGAGGCAGCACTGGGAAGACCCAGAGCCTGGCTCTGAGGGGAAAGGAAGCCATGTCTTGTGGCTCTGGGAAGAGCGGAAGTGTACTTCCCACTCAAGGCTCTGTCACCCACCACTTCCTTCTCCTTCTCTGTGCAGAGCACACTTGCGACCTTTAGGAGTGATCGTAGATGATTCCTTCCTCACAGAAGCCAAGAATACCCAGAAACGCAAGCTTTCTCAGAAACGGAAGACGCTGCTTCTGAGTGGCCGTGTCCTGTTGGAACCCTAAATTTTGATCCCCAGATCGTTTCTGCCTCCCTCTTTGCAGCCCAAAAGCACCACCCACCCGAACCATGCCCCACCAAGCGGTTTCTCCCCAGTTAGGGGAGTGTGGCTCAGAGGCCAGGCCCAGCAGGCTCTGGGGTGGGGGAACATGCACACTTGCTGCACCTCACCGGAACAGGCTTCCCAGACCTCCCCGAGCAGAGAGGGACTCAGCTCCTACCCACAGATAACCTTCCCCTGCAACGCAGCATTCTGGCGTGGACCTCATTTCTTCATCCAGCCTGCCATGAGCCAGGCATTCTTCTGGGTGCTGGGATGGTCCCACCAGATCTGTCAAGGTCCTTCAGAGCTATGACTATATCTTTTTGTCTTTATGGC
This sequence comes from Delphinapterus leucas, assembly GCF_059928025.1. Taxonomy (NCBI): domain Eukaryota; kingdom Metazoa; phylum Chordata; class Mammalia; order Artiodactyla; family Monodontidae; genus Delphinapterus; species Delphinapterus leucas. Next base: position 42,329,116 of record NC_143148.1, read on the forward strand.
CACAGTGCCTGATGTGGTACTTGAGTGGCTGGTATATGTGCACCATAATTGCTGTATATGTGTGAAGACAGTAGTAAAGGATGTTTCTCCATTGTGTTGTTGGCTCTGCACTGGAGGTAGAGACTCTTTACCAGCCTCATGACAGGTTCTCCCTCCATTCATGTTCTTTAAAGTTTTTATATAAAAATGAATGCTGGGGGCCTTTCTCACCTTCTGAGGTGGCCCACACTCTGTCTGTGGAGTGTGTTTCTCTCTAAATAAATCCACTTCTTACCTATTACTTTGTCTCTCACTGAATTCTTTCTGCAATGAGACGTCAAGAACCTGAGCTTCATTAAGTCCTGAAACCAGGTGTGTGATCTCAGTTGGAAGACTGTGGGTGTTGGCCGGGTCTGAGCCCCAGCCATGAGGGTTCGAGTCCCAATTAGGGTTTTGGCCGGGTTTGAGTCCCAGTCTGGGTTTTGGCCAGGTTTGAGCCCCAGCCATGTGGGTTCGAGTCCCAATCAGGGTTTTGACCGGGTTTGAGTCCCGGCCACGTGGGTTCAAGTCTGTATTTGACGTGCACAGTTTCAGCTGGTGACCACGAAGGGACAGTGATAAGCTTATAGCTAGACCAACTCCTGTTCATCATCAACACCGTTGGTGACGTCTTCTGTGCCATCTCTTTGCGACTTCCAGGGAACTAACACCTGGTTGGGAGACTACCTTGGAAGGGATAGCATCTAAAACTATATTTTTGTACTCTGATGCTGTTAAAAAAAAGTGCTTCATCATCAAGGAGATTCATAGAAAGGCTACGGAAACAATTACAATAGTTCCACATTAAGATGCTGGCTATGTGAGGATTCCAGCCCATACCGACTTAAAACAAGGAGCTGCCCTGCCCCTGGGGCCCCTAGATCAGGCATCAGGAGATTTTTACTCCCTGACAGACAGGATTGATGCCCCTACTCAGCCTGGAAGCAGTTACAGAAGACAGACTATCGCCCTCTGCTTCCGATAAAAATATGGGAGTAAAATCTCTGAGAGGGGAATGAAACAGGAGGGAAGGGGGCAGGGCACAGCCTTTGAAAGAATGACATAGCCCGAGGACATGACATAAATTGATTAGAACCCAATGGGTCCAAGATGGCGGACAAGTCGAATTCCACTAGACCTTTAGCCTCAGTATATGCTCACATCAGCAAGCTAAATGACATCCACAGGTGCCGTGACAGTTCCAAGACTGACCATAAGGATCAAAAAGTGGGTGGTGGCCCAATTCCCGGAAATCCTAGGCCCTTCCTAAAATAGCTGGAATACTCCTCCCACTTATTAGCCTATGAAATTACCCACCCCTATGAAAACTAACAACCCCATACCCTGGTGCCTTTCTCACGTTCTGAGATGGCCCACACTCTGTCTGTGTAGTGTGTTTCTCTCTAAATAAATCCACTTCTTACCTAAAATAAATAAATAAATAAATAAAAATAAAAATAAAAATGAATGCTGGGGAATTCCCTGGCAGTACAGTGGTTAGGACTGCACACTTCCACTACAGGGGGCACAGGTTCCATCCCCGGTCTGGGAGCTAAGGTCCTACATTCCTGCATGCCACGTGGCGTGGCAAAAAAAAAAAAAAAAAAAAAAGGAAGAATATTCTTCCCTGAAATTAAAAAAAAAATACTGTGTTATTAAGATTTGGGGGCTTTTGTTGATACGATCATAAGATTGTTATTACTATTTAAAAAGCAAACAGCCATTGTCCAAATCTTACAGGTGAAAAAACACATCTGAGCAAATTTATAACTCCAGCTCACAGTGGAGAACTGTGGGCTGTGGTGGTTTTCTTTGTGCGAGTATGTCTTGTCTGGAGGATCTGGGGACACATGAGCTGTACACTTTGTGAGGCTGGGTACTTCAAACATGGGGACCCTGACATCAGGGAGGGAAAGGGGTATGTGGACTCTAAGCGGAGACCAAGCGCAGCCACAGTCCCGAAAGATCCGATTACTTGCGGCGCCTTCTCCCCGTCCCCCTCAGCTGCCACCTACTCAGTGGACCTGGGGCCAGGCTCTTTCACTCCCTTTCTTCTGCGCGGCGGCAGTAACACCGTTCTCAACCACCAGAGGACGCTGTTGCCTCCTGCCGCCCCCGACCCCCGGGGCCGCCCTTCCCATTTTCACCTGCAGGGGGAAGCAGAGAGCACGGAGCTCCCGGGAAAGCCGCCTCCCAACCACCCGCTTGTGGAGGCCTTACCAGCTGTTAACAACCAGGACAAGAAAGCAGCACATGCCCAGCAATCAAAGTAGGGTGACTTTTTTCTCTTTACAGAAACGGCAGACAGAGCACGAAGATGGGCCTTTTTTATTTTTTAAGTCTCCCCAAATAAGCTAAATTAAGCTTTATTTCTATGACTAAACTGGTTTTGTCTGCTCAGGAAATTTTCAAGGCTAGTCTCCCTTTGTTTTTGTTCTTGTTTTTTGTTTGTTTGTTTGTTTGTTTTTAACTGAAGTCTGGTTAATTTACAATGTTGTCTTAGTTTTAAGTGTACAGAAAAGTAATTCAGCTTTACATATATAATATATATATTCTTTTTCAGGTTCTTTTCCATTATAGGTTATTACAAGATATTGAATATAGTTCCCTGTGCTATACAGTAGGTCCCTGTCGTTTAGCAGTTTTATATATAGTAGTGTGTATATGTTAATCCGAAACTCCTAATTTATCTCCCCCACACCCACCCCTCTATCCCATTTGGTAACCATAAGTTTGTTTTCTGTGCCTGTGAGCCTATTTATGTTTTGTAAATAAGTTCATTTGTATCATTTTTAAATTTTATTTTATTTTATTTTTATAAATTTATTTATTTATTTTTGGCTGCGTTGGGTCTTCGTTGCTGTGCGGGCTTTCTCTAGTTGCGGAGAGCGGGGGCTACTTGTCCTTGTGGTGCGTGGGCTTCTCATCGCGGTGGCTTCTGTTGTTGCAGAGCACGGGCTCTAGGGCGCATGGGCTTCAGTAGTTGTGGCATGCAGGCTCAGCAGTTGTGGCGCACGGGCTTAGTTGCTCCGCGGCATGTGGGATCTTCCCGGACCAAGGCTCGAACCCGTGTCCCCTGCTTTGGCAGGCAGATTCTTAACCACTGCGCCACCAGGGAAGCCCTGTATCATTTTTTTGGATTCCACATATAAGTGATATTATATATTTGTGTTTCTCTGACTTACTTCATTAATATGATAGTCTCTAGGTCCATCCGTGTTGCTGCAAACGGCATTATTGCATTCTCTTTTATGACTGAGAGTAGTATTCCATTGTATATATGTACCACATCTTCTTTAGCCATTCATCTGTTGATCAACACTCAGGTTGCTTCCATGTCTTAGCTATTGTAAATAGTGCTGCTATGAACATTGGGGTGCATGTATCTTTTCGAATTACAATTTTCTCTGGAAATATGCCCAGGAGCAGGATCATATGGTAAATCTATTTTTAGTTTTTTCAAAAAACCTCCATACTGTTCTCCATAGTGGCTGCACCAATTTACATTCCTACCAGCAGTGTAGGAGGGTTCCTTTTTCTCCACACCCTCTCCAGCATTTATTATTTGTAGACTTTTTAATCATGGCCATTCTGACTGGTGTGAAGTGATACCTCATTGTACTTTTGATTTGCATTTCTCTAATAATTAACGATATTGAGCATCTTTTCATGTGCTTGTTGGCCTGACCTCTTGAAAATGTGAAAAACTTATCATTAACTGACCAGGGTTAGGTGCTTTTTTGACAACTTCCCAGGTGTCTTCCAGGGTTACTTTGCCCTTTTATAAAAATCACATCAATTTTAATAGTCTTTCAAAAAAACTTTTTCTGTCTTGATTTTTAAGTTTGGCTTCTCATGTTTCCAGTTTATCTATTTCTACTTTTATTTCCTATGTTTAAAATTTTTATTGATATTTTTTTCCTTTTCAGGCAACCACAGGCTTGAGGCTTTCTTTCCTAATAGTGAAAGGATTTTATTTTATTTTTTTACATCTTTACTGTAGTGTAATTGCTTTACAATGTTGTGTTAGTTTCTGCTGTATAACAAAGTGAATCAGCTATATGTATACAAATATCCCCATATCCCCTCCCTCTTGCACGTCCCTCCCACCCTCCCTATCCCACCCCTCTAGGTGGTCACAAAGCACTGAGCTGATTTCCCTGTGCCATGCAGCTGCTTCCCACTAGCTAGCTATTTTATATTTGGTAGTGTACATACGTTAATACTACTCTCTCACTTCGTCCCAGCTTACCCTTCCCCCCTCCCCGTGTCCTCAAGTCCATTCTCTATGTCGGCGTCTTTATTCCTGTCCTGCCCCTAGGTTCATCAGAACGATTGATTGATTGATCGATTGGCTGCGTTGGGTCTTCATTGCTGCACGCAGGCTTTCTCTAGTTGTGGCGAGTGGGGGCTACTCCTCGTCGTGGTGCGCAGGCTTCTCATTGCGGTGGCTTCTCTTGTTGCGGAGCACAGGCTCTAGGTGTGCGGGCTTCAGTAGTTGTGTCTCACGGGCTCTAGAGCGCAGACTCAGTAGTTGTGGTACACGGGCTTAGTTGCTCCGCGGCATTGGGATCTTCCTGGACCAGGGCTCGAACCCGTGTCCCCTGCATTGGCAGGCGGATTCTTAACCACTGCGCCACCAGGGAAGCCCCAACCATTTATTTTTAGATAGTGAAAGGATTTTAAGCAATTAAAAACTTGTGAGTGCTTTTCTGATCATATCCCAAACATTTTGAACATGTAATTTTAACATTTCTATAACATGTTGTATTTTTACTTTAAGTAATAAATGGGTCGGGAAAAATATTAATTTATTTTTAAATTTCTGTAAATGGTTAAGTGTTTTAGAGGTATGTTTATATTATCAGTTCTTATTTCATTGTATTATATCAGGAAATCCAAGGTATACAGTTTCTCATTTAAAAATGTGTTAACACCTTATCTGTGGCCTACGATTAGTTTTTTGTATACATTAAAAGATTGTCCTTCTTTATTTCTGTTTAATTTATGTATAAATCTACTCACCTGTCATTATCAACTGTATTACTCTTAGTATTTATCTTTTACTTTTCTCTGCTTGATGTAGCTTATTTTGATAGGAGGGCTTTAAACTCTTTACAATTCTGTTTCATCATCTCTCTTTCCCCCCCTATGTTTTTATCTATTCAACAAATATTTGTTGATTCCCACTGTGTGCCAGGCACTGTGGATACAGTGGTAAACAAGACAGACAAAGTCTGTGTTTCTGAGAGAAGATGGGGGTGTGATGATGGGGAGGTGTGGGCGCTGGGATTGGGAAGAGTATCAGGGAGAACCCCTGAGATGCTAAGGTTGAATAGTCAAGCTGGAGCATTCTGGACCCAGGGAAAGCATGTGTGAACATATACACCCAATAAGTAGCGTTTTCGTTTTTATTATGCCTTGCATCCAGCTAAATTATTGTGCTCCCTTAAATATTTATTCCACAATATTTGCTGAGTGTTACTTAAGACTATGAAGAGTGTTAACACAACATTGTAAATCAACTATACTTCAATTAGGAAAAAAAAAAGACTATGAAGAGTGTGAAGTATGATGCCATCAGTTCTGGAAGTACAGAGATAGGGTCAACCTAGACCCTTGCAAGAGGGTGGAGTCCTCCCTGGGACCTAGCAACAAGGCTTACTATGTACTTTCCAAAATATTTAGGGAAAGGATGAATGATGCAAGATTGAGAAAAAATAGGTAGAACTAATAGAATGCAAAGAAGAGCCCAAGGAAACAGTGGCATTTTCCACATTAAGAGGGTCAGAAGCCAGTTACCATTAGCCTGGAAGGACTCCTAGAACCTGGATGTGTGGGACATGGGTGGTAGGCCTAGTCTCTCTCCATCTCAGAAGAACCTGGAAGCTGGGCTCAGGGCCTTCCACAGAGGAGGCTTTAATACTGAATTCAATAATTCAATGTTCTTTTAAACTTCAAAGTAACTTATGTGCATTGTAGAAAAATTTGAAAAATACACGATTACAGACACATAAGCACCCATGGGCCTATCATTGGAGAATAATTACTGATAACCTTTTGGATTATTTCCTCCATCTTTTCTGGTTTATCATCTTACCTGGTTGTGCTTATTCTCTAATTTCAGGCTTTACTTAACGCTTAGAGATATAGTACATGTTAAGCCTCTTTGTAAACACTTCATGCCTGTATAAGAATCTTCTGTTTTTAGACACTTAGCAGTTTTCTGACTTTTTCATAGTCACAAGTAAGGCTTTGAGGACTGCCCTTAGGCATGAAGCTGCTGCTTCATCTCTGTCCCCTATGCACTGGCCAGCCCAGACCTCAGCCTCAGCCAGCCTGCCCTCCTTGGGCATTGGCCGCTGTTCATAGCCCTTCAAAACTCCTGCTGTTTCCCTGAGGTATTGGTGCTACCCAGGCAGTCTTTGTGCACCACCCCCCCACCTCCCCTGACACATCACTCTCTTCCAGAGTGACCTCAGCTCCTCCCATGAAGTCACTCAAGGTTTACTGAAATCACTGACATCATCACTTCCTCCTCTAAGAGGACCAGCCTCCCCTGGCACCCTCCAGTCAGGGCCCCAACACTCCTGTGACCTGCATCAGCTTCAGTTACTACCTGCTTATCAGTTCATTTGTCATCCCACTTCCATCATACCCCCAGCTTCCTTCATGTCCCAGAACCCAGCAGGGGCTGGCATGTGCTATGGACCCAGAAATGTTTGATGAACAAATGAATGACTGAATGGATGAACCCTAGAAGTAGGCTTCGCTGGGTAAGAGAGTCATTTTTTTCTCTCATGTTTTGAGTATTTCATCAAAAGTTGAAAAAACAAGCTCATAAATACTACTACCCCGTACCCCTGCTCAAGGTTCAAAATGAGATCCCACTGCTTCAGGGCCCTACCACCTCTCCCCTCCCCCTCCCCCAGGGGGTAGAGCCTAGTCTCCTCCCAGGGTCCGCAGGTCACCCTGCTGCATCTCTGCAGTCCTGCCTGAGAGTCCAGGCTTGAGGCTGGGCCTGCCCTCCCCTGTCTCTCTTTAGCTGGACTGTGCTGTGGGGGCAAGAGATGGTCCCAGTAAGTACTCATATCTGTTTTCATAGCATAGGTATTCAATACTCACTGACAAACCTACAGAACTCACCTTTACTGAGCTCCTAGAAGGTGCCTGAGTCTGTGTAAACCACTCTCTATTCTTTCTCGTTGCATTCTCACATCAATACAATGCAATGGGGAGCACAACCATTCCCATTTTACAGATGCAGAGACTGAGGCTCAGACTGTGGTCACATAACCAATAAGGGGGCCCTAGGGTTTAATCTAATCCCTCTCTAACTCTAAGGACCACAGTCTTAATTACGAATCATATTAAGAGATGTTGGGGGGCGGAACCCAGGAGTGGAGGAGGAGCCTGGAGAGGAACATCAGGAAGGGGAGCAATATTGTCATGGTAACCCCACCTGTCCCTTCTTATAGTCCTGTCCGTTCTCCATCGGTGGCCACCTGTCCCCAAGGCCTACATACATCAGTGACCAGACCATTCTGCATAATCGAAAGCCCTGTTCAGATGACTACCGGAAGCGAGTAGGGTAAACCAGGGTTAGCCTGATGGTGGACGGACTGGGCCCAGAAACAGTGCAGGGGTGTTGCTGCCCCAGACCCAGGGCACAAGGGCCTGGTGGGGTGTCCATCACATCTCAGTCCACCACTCCCTGCAGTAGCTGGCAGCAGCAGCCCCTGGGCACTACCAAGCCAAGGTACCTAGAGCAACTAGAGAACTACCTACACAAGGAGCTCCTCCTGCTGGACCTGGGCACAGATTCTGCCCAGGAGCTAAGGCTGCAGGTCAGAGCCACAGAATAACTGGGGGGAGGGCAGGGGCAGGGCTGGGAAGAAACCTTACTCACCAGGACTAGGCACTTCAGACATTCAGGCGAGACCAGCCTTTCCCAGCTCTCTTGAGTTCCCCTTCCTGGTAAGAGAAGCTTGTTCTCTAACAAAGCCAGTGAGCAGGCAAGTCTACCAGCATGGAACCAAAACTCTCCTGAGGGTTGGGTTTCTTTACCTGAGTCAGGTGGCCTGAATGCTGACTCCAGTCCCTTCTGTGATGCCCAGCACCTATCTTGGGTCACTGGGTATCAGTGAATGGAGCCTAAATCCTGGCAGTTGGACAAGCAGGGGTCATACAATGTCTACCAGCCCAGTAACCAGCCCCAAGCTTGAGGAACTTAGCCAGATACAGAGAGAAATCTAGATGTAACCTAGATTCTGATGCATATTAGGGAAGGAATCACCCAATCCCTGCTCAGATGGAAATGATGACTGGGAACCCCTCACTTCTGACTTAGTCACTGACAGAAGCATTTGCTGAGCACTGTCTGTGTGCCAGGCTCTGAGTGGGGCCTTAGATATGGTCTCACAAGCTAAAGGAACCTCGCCAACAAAGAAGCAGAAGCTCAGAGAAGGCATCCGGCTATGTAGTAGTGGAGCTAGGATTCAAACTCAGGGCTGGTTCGGGAGCCTGTGCTCATTCCAGTACACAATGTTGCCTCCAAAAGCTTCCTGTGTGTCCGAGTGGGACAAGAAACCATACCTCCACTTGGAAGCTAGAGCCTTAGACCTTCTCCTGCCTCCACAGGGCTGTAAGATGGGGAGGGGTGCTGGTAAGAGGCCAGCTGAAGCACAGTGCATGGAGGAGGCTGGCTGCCTGGAGAGCCAGAGGGGGCTCAGGTAGAGAGGGGGAGGTCCTGACCCAGGTCGTCTGCCAGGTCTCCGAGACAGCACCAGGAGAGGTCACCAGAGAGCAGCTGAGAGGGATGGAGCTGCCCCTCAGCTCCCTGACTGTGAGAGACCCCAGTGGTGCCTGTGGCATTTATTTGAATGTGAGTTGCCTGGCAGCTTCATGCTAGAACACTTCTAATCCAAGCAAAGAAAAACTTAGGTCCCACTGAGGGTGGCAGCTATAGGCCAGGAGGTGACAGTTTCCCTTTTCTTGCCAGCCTTACAGAGAGATCTTTGAATTTTTCATAGAGGACTTCAAAACATGCAAGCCATTGCTATCCTCCATCAAGAATGCATATGAGGTGATTCTGGGTAAGACTGCAGCCTCCCTGCCTGGCCCCAGACTGGAAGAGGCAGAGAGGATCCTAGTCTGACCTTCTGGGTTCTGCAGCAGGGCTGGGGCAGCTACAAACTGGGCTTTGAGGTCACCAAGCCCCCCTTAGCCTTTTTGCTTACACTGTCATGTGATAGGGCACCCCAGGGCAACTGACTACCTCCCATTCTTGGGAAGCATGGTGGGGCAGTATCTGTGGGAAATAGAGCATCTTTTCTATTGACAGTGAAGCCCAGAAGGGAGGGTGTACCCCTGGGAAGTGAGGGGGCTTCCCTCACCAGGCTCAGGAGGTGCTGGGCATGGTGCAGCTGCAGGACTAAAGGCCGTATGGGTAAAGGGCATAGGTGAGACCCTGGTCCTCATCGGGACTCTGCCCCTGGTTTAAAAGCAAGTGCAAGAAGGACTTAAGCAGGAGCTATGCTTTGAACAGGCATGTATAGACTCCTCGAGTTTGCAAGGGACATAGCCACTCACTGTGACCTCAGGATCAGTGTCTCCTGGTTGTTTGTCCTCCATGGCCCCAAAGGGACTCTCCCACCTGTCCCTGCTTAGCCGACCAGAGGGAGAAGATTCGGGCTCTGGAGCCCCTGAAGGCGAAGCTTGTCACTGTGAATGAGGACTGCAACGAGAGGATCCTGGCCATGAGGGCTAAGGAGAGAGATGAAATCTCCATGCTGAAGAAAGAGAAGATGAATTTGCTAAAACTTCATTGATAAGAAAAATGAGGAGAAGATCTCATTGCAGAGTGAGGTGAAAGGGAGTAATGTGGTGACCAACTCCCTGAATTCCTCCCACTCCCACCCCAGGGGTGACCTTCAGGGCTTCAGCCCTGGGGTGACCCCCTAGCTCTGTCCACCCTTCTGCCTGGAATGATATACAGAGCCACCACCTCCCCCCATACCCCTCTCTCCACATGCTGCCCTCCTCCTCAGCTCAGCACTGGCTTGGTATGGCCCCAAATGCCAGCAGAGTCCCGCTCCTTGGCTGCCAGATTTTCTCCACAGGAGGAAGCTTCAGCACTTTGCTGGATTCTCAGGAATGACCAGTCTCCTCCTCCTTCTACCTTTCTTGTTCTCTTCCCAACAGGTGACCAAACTGAGGAAGAACTTGGCTGAGGAGTATCTGTGCTACCTCAGCGAGCAAGATGCCCGTGAGATCCTTATTGCAGACCTGAATGAGCTACGGTACCAGCGGGAAGACATGTCACTAGCCCAGTCCCCAGGTAAGCCCAAGGTGGGTTTCTCTCCCCTGAAGAGGTGCTGGAGAGGAATCTGGCTCTCACCACTCCTATTCATTCAACTCTCCTATTATCTGCTCATTCACGATGGGAGATGTTCCTGCTGCCACCTGGGTCTGTGGATCTTCTGAGCTGGCCTGAGAATCATAGACTTGTTGTTTACGAAGGAAACAATCACTGGCAGCTGAAGCAGCCTAGACTCCCTAAGGGCAGGACAGGCCTGGTACTCCACATCCTGGGCTTCTCTATTTAAGCTCAAAGCCCTATGCTGGTAGCACTGTGGAAAGACTCAGGGGTTCCCAAGCTGGGAGAGCAGGAAGACCTGGGACATGCCCCAAGGGACACTCAACCCTGCCCTGGGCTACAGGCACCAGAGGCAGGGTGACGTGAGCTGGCGGGCCCCCTGGCAGGTGTCTGGGAGGAGGACCCTGTGAAGTTAACAGTGGCTCTGAAGATGGCCCGGCAAGACTGACCCGCACGCAGATTGAACTCAACACCGTGAAGGCCAACTTTGGAGACGTGGTGCCCAGAAGGGACTTTGAAATGCAGGAGAAGACCCTCAAGGATCTGCAGGAGCAGGTGCTGGTGGGCAGGCAGGGTAGCGAAGGGCCATGCAGGTGAGTAGCAAGGACCAATCACCCTGCCCACAGCTGGACAGCCTGAGAGACGACTATGAAGAGTTCTGCAAGGAGCACAAGATGCTGCTGCAGTTGCACACGAGCTGAAGGAGCAGGACCAGTTATACTCCGAGCTGCAGGAGATCCAGCACATGGCCATACCGCGGCCAGACTGGTCCAAGTGTGAAGGTAATGCTGGCCATGGGAGCCCTAGGGACTGCTCAAGTGCGTGGTCTGGACTCCAGCTCCCTCTCCCCACCTGCAGATGTGGTGGCTGGAGGACGAGATCGCTGGCAAATGCTGGCCGAGGGCAAGAACAGCGACCAGCTGGTGGATGTGCTCCTGGAGATTGGTGAGGGGCTGCTCCAGGAGAAAGACTTCTTCCCTGGTCTGGTAGGGGAGTCCCTGGGCTCAGGAGGCTTGGGGCCAGAGTCAGAATGGCCAGGCCTTGCTGCTGAGAAGACTTGAGGTTCTGGAGGAACTATCTGGGGCTCTGCCCTGCTTGCTGGTGGGGCTACAGAGGGGCCCAGAGATAAGCTGACATGGTTCCATACAGGGTTATGGGGAATCCATCCCCCGTTTCCTTCGGTTTGATGGTGTCATGCAGAACAAGAAGCCAACCAAGAAGGATGTGGTAAACCTCCTCAAGGATGCCTGGAAGGAACGTATCACTGAGGAGCAGGTCAGATCTCTCTAGCCATTTTGGCCTGGTGTGGCTGCCTGAGTCCTCTGGTGCATGGGGGGGTGGGGGTGTCCCTCAAGGTGCTAGGGAACAGGGAGGAGGGCCAACAGACGTGGGGCAGGCTGACCAAGCAGTCTTCCCCCTACCCTGCAGAAGTTCCCAGATTTCTTCTTCAATTTCCTGGAGCGTCGCTTTGGGCCTGGTGATGCCATGGCCTGGGCTTACACCATTTTTTAATATACCAAGCTCTTCCACTCCAATGAGGTCATGAGTCAGTTCTATGCAGTCTTGATGGGAAAGGTAAGCTTGGGCCTGGCCCTCCACCCTTTGTCTCCGGCATAGGCCAGTTCTATCCCCACCCCTCTAGGAAACAGCAAGATGGTCAACGCTTCCCCCCTAGAGGAAAGAGAGTGTGTACATCAAGCAGAATGAGACAACAGCATAGCTGCTGAAGGAGATGACCAGTGCTGACAGCCAGAACGAGGGGCTACTAACCATGGAGCAGTTAAGGTGCGAGACCAGTTGGCCACCCCGAACTTCAGCCCAGCATGACCTCTGGCCAAGCTCCTAGCTATGCAGGGGGAAGGGGAGCCTGGTGGGAAAAGGCCAGACTCAGTGCATTCTGCCCTTTTGAGCACCAGTGGGGCTGGCAGAGGGGTGCGGGGAGATGGGTAGGCAGGCATCAGCCAGGCCTGTCAGCCCTCGTATCTCCCTACAGCACTGCCCTCAAGAGTACTTTCCCCTTCAAGAAGGACAAGAGAATTCAGGAGCTGATGGAGGCAGGGGGCTGGCATCCCAGCAGCAGCAATGCAGACTTGCTCAACTACTGCGTATTATTTATGGAGGTGGGCTGGGGCCCAGGAGCTTGCCCAGTCCTGCCCTAGCCTCTGCTGGACCCTAGCCCGTGTACTCTCACCCTGCCTTGTGGCCCCTTCCCAGGACAAGGAGGGCCAGAGCGTGCCCTTTGTACAAAAGCTGTGGGAACAGTACATGGATGAAAAGGATGAATACTTACAGGAGTTAAAGCAGGAGCTGGACCTGGAACTGTGAGTGACCCTGGGGACCTCAGGCTCACTTAGTCATAGGCAAGTCCTACAGGTTGGGCCACAGAGTAGCACCTCAAGCCCCAGGTCTCCCTATGCACCGAGCTTGCTGCTGGGCACTACATACTGCTCAAGCCTGGGAGAGGGCATCTTGGGGTCTGAGGTACAGAGAGGACAGTCAAGGTCTATCTCTCTCTTTCTTTGTGGGGGCAGCCATGATGAGGTGACCCTACCCAAGGTACGTGAGGCCTTGATGAACATTGATCCCAGCCTGGACAAGCAGACCCTAAACAGCTATTTGAGCCAGGCCTTCCAGCTCCCCATGACAGAACTCCCAGAAGAGGGCGAGGAAAAGGAAGAAGGCATTGTGATAAGGCTCCAGGCTGCACTGGAACAGCTTCAGATGAGTGATGTTAGGCATATGGGGCCCTGAGAGCAGGAACCTGCAAGCTGAGGCCACTGTGGGCAGCCTGAGTGCTCCCGTGCTGCTAACCTCTGACTGTTGTTATAAAATTGTTTGTCTGAACCCATGCTATTCTCTAGGTTATGCTGGGGAGTCAAGGGAAGGGTGGTTGGTCCCTGCTTGGCTGGTCCCAGAACATGCACCAAAGCACAGCATATTCTGTTTGTGACATTTTATTGATGCTGGGGGGCAGGGAGGAAACCTAGAAGTGTATGTGGGGCCAAGGGGCCCCAGGTAGGGACAGGGCAGGTGTTGAGGCCTGGCCACTACTGGGCAGGGAAGACAGTGTTGCCACTGAATGCACAAGGGATGAGCTGCTGTCGGTACTCCAGGGGCAGGTGCCGCTCCACGAGCACATGCAGGGAGACTTGGTCACTGACCAGGCCCTGCCTGCAGCAGAGGAAGATAGAGAATGAGAGAATCAACGCCAGCACTCCCACACCCAGCACCTCCCTGCTTCCATCCACTTACCTTCGCATCAGCAGCTCCAGGTCCTCTGGCCTCACAGTCTTGCGGCCAGCATGAGCAGCAAATACCTCCAGGTCGTCACAAAGATGCTGGAAATACTTGTCCAGGCTGCCAAGAAAGTAGGGGTAAAACAGACTGTTCATGATCTGAGGGGCTCCTCTCCCACCCCAAGTGTCAAGGACTCACCACTTCTCCACCATCTCCACAGCCTTCTTCTCCATAGGCATCTTAGCATAGAAGCTAAAGAGTTTCGCATAGTGGTTCAGTCCAGTCTTGTAGGGATCTTGACGGGGTCTGGAGCCAGGGATTCGGGGCTTGGGAGGAAGCCTGGCCGACAGAGGCTCCGGAGGCTCTGAAGGTAACCTGGGGGCAAGGAGTGAACAGAGTTAGCTGAACTGCTGCTACCTAAAGAGGCCGCTAATCAAACATAAGTCTTGCTGGCTCCTGCCAAGACTGGGGCCCTTGTGCTCCTTGACCAGGCTGGACCAACAGCTCCAACCATTTCTGGGGGGCAGTGGGGACAGGGGGCTATGTAGAAGCCTGGTCTTTCCCTGGGGCCCCAACCCTCCACAATCTGGACACAATGTCCCAGTCTAGCCTCATCATACAAACCAGTACTTGCTCAGGCCCATGATCCTCAGGCTTTGGCATGGACATTCCCCCTACTCAGCCCACTGCTGCCTGTCCCATTCTGCTAATCCTCCTCCAGGAAGCCTTCTCTGACTGCATACTAACCTAGGCACTTCCCCCCTGCCCAGGCTCCTCTAAGCCCCTGCAAGCAGGCACCAGTCAGATGTGCTGAGTGGGCCCCATCCAGCCCACCTTAGGGTGCTCTCCTGGGTAATCATCTACATACCTAAAGGAAGAGTGATAAGAGTGATAACTCTGTGGTACCCAATGCCAACCTTAGTACCTGCCCCCTTCCAAGAGGCCCATGTGGAACAGGGTCGTGGGATCTTACACTGCAGTGCTAGGCGGTGGAGCTGGCTCAAGAAACTGAAGTCGCCTGGCCCGAAGGAACTCTGGGGTGCTGGAGGCCAACTCTGGACTTGCTGCAGAGGAAGGGCAGGGTTACAGAGGGCACAGGCCAGACCATTTCACTCAACCCTGAAGCCCCACAGCCTCCTTATCCTGTTCCTCGAGGGCTCCATCTAGCTCCAGCCAAGCAAGGGGCCTTTCAGAGTTTCCCTGGCCCAAGACCACCTGTGCCCAGAAACACAAGCCAGGTAAGCCCCTCCTCCAAGGCCAGGGACACAGCTGTCCCTTACCCACCCACCCCCTGATCCCTGCACTGGGCCCCTTACCTGTTCTACCAGAGGTGTCTCCATCCCCTGAAGATCCTTCTGGCTCCTTGGCCTCGACAGCCCCCCAGGATCCCTCTGCTTCGGTAACTGCTATGTGTCCTTCAAGCTCTTCTGCTCTGGCGGATCCTTGTGCTTCTGCTGCCTTCTCCACTTCCCTCAAGCTTTCTTCCATTCTTTCCTCTGCCTCCTCACCTACTCCATTCTGTAAGGGCTCTACTCCATCTTCTCCAAAGATATTACTGCTGATGTTCGGAAAGCCCATAGCAAGGGCATCAACCTCCTCCACGTTTCCTGCCAGAAGCTGGGCTGCTTTCCCAGCACCTGAATCAAGGGGAGAGAATATAGGCTAGAAAAGCAGTAGGCCAGGGCTGTAGCTCTGAGAAAGGTAAAGATGGAGTAGTAAAACCCAGCCTAGCCCATCAAGGAGGGAAGAGGGCCAGAGGCAGCCCCAGGGTACTAGTTTGGAATCTCCTGGCCCAACACTGACTCTGCTCTTGGATGGAGGGATCAACAGCCCTCCAAAGGGACTCGGGGGTGACGGGGTACACATATGGGCCTGAGGAGGAAAAAACACCAATGCCAATTCTTGCTTAAGCTAGGCTTGGCTCCAGGTTGCGTGCCCCACATACTCACCGTTGTTCTGCAGCCCAAGCCCACTGCTCCATGTCCTGCGACTGGCAGCCCTCTCCACATCTTTAGCCCCAGAGTGAGAGCAGCAAGGCAGGGAGTGGTGCACACTGGGGGAACGGCCAACCAAGGGCTGGGAGAAGGGCTGGGTGTCCTCCAACACTGTGTCTGTTGGCAGAGTAGCAACAGGGGTTCTGAGGCTCTCATCTGGAGATCAAGGTCCAGTTGGCACTCAGTGTTTTGCACGCCCACCTGCTGTTCTGCTAGCCAGTCACCAGGGCCTGGGTAGTGGACCCACAAGCCTGCCCAAGTGGCCCTCAGAGAGAGAAGACTGAGCCTATTCTAAGCCTAATCTCCCTTCCACAGCTCTCCTTGCTTACCTTTCTGCTCCTTAGCCTGGCATTCCCAGGCTCCATAGGTTGCCCCACCCAATCTGCTCACCCATGCCTCCATTCTCCACTTCTCATTCAGGTCCCTCTGCCTGCAACCCTTCTCTTATCCTGGTGAACTTGACTTGTCTTTTGGAATCAGGCTCCCAGGTCAGCTCTGACTGAACAGCTGATCCTGAAACCTAGCCCCTTTTAACCTCCCAATAAGCTCCAGCCACCATATCACACCCCTTTCCTACCCTCAGTCCTGTAGCTCTTCAAGGATATGGGGTCCTGGAAGATACTGAGGGACTAAGACTGGGCCCCCGGAAGACAAGAGGCAATTTGCAGAAAGAAAGCAGAAAGTCCTCATAAACCTACTGGCCAGGCTTGCTCACTGTTCTTGACTCAAAGGAGAGAGGAGCAGCCCTGGACTCAGCAGCACCTCCCATCAATCATGGGGGGAAAGCTTTCCCCACAGGCCAGAAGACAGAAATCTCAACCCTACCTGGAGGAGCCAAGGCCAGGGAAGTATCTCGCAGATCCTGCAAAAATGTACCCACATCTACAGCTCGGCGGGTAGGAGGTCTGCGGGCCAAACCAGGCCTTTTCACTGATTGTGTTTGCAGAGGTGTGGCGAAGGTCAAGTTGAGGGAGCTGATGGGAGGGACAAGGCACAAAGGAAAGTCAGGTACCTGAGGTCCAACCACCCTCCCCCACCCCAGGAGTCCCCCAGCTGCCCCGGTGCTCTCATCTCTTAGAACCCAGCCACCATGCTGTGAGCATGGAGCAGTTATGGCCAGACTGCATTCTATTCAGCACCCCCTTCCCCAAGCCTCTCCTCCACCAACTCCCGGAACAGGCAACAGCACCTGGTGAGGGAAGAGGCATCAACATTCCCATGAGGCTCTGCAAGAGAATGTAAAAAGAAACCATAATAAGTTACCCAGGCCTCTCTCAGGCCTCCTCAGTCTCTCCAGAGGACAGAGAGGGTGGCCACAGGTGTTGTCCAGGACCTCACCTTGGGAGGGAGGCAGTCCCAAGTCCACTCCTTGCTGAAACACTGACAACCTCAGTCTCTGCTTCCTTCTGCCAAGAGCCAGCAGACCTGGAGCCAGGGTTGTGGGGGGCTCAAGTTCAGGAAGCTGCAGCTCCAGGCTACAAGGATGGAGCTTTTCTCAGACAAGCCAGGGCACCCAACTCCGGCTCTTAGAGCCCCAAGAGGCTCCCTGACTAGTAATGCCCAGCAGCCTAGCCCAAGGAGGGAATTTACTGCACCTGCCCCGACTGCTTTCCCGTCTGGAAGCCTGGACCACCTGCGGTGCCAGCACTGGCTTCACCACTGACTCTGGCATTAGGATGGAAGATTCTGGGGCTGTAGAAATAGGAAGGAGAGAGTGGAGTTGGCAGGGAGGGCTGCCCTAAATGAGAGATTTCACAGGGCTGGTGCCTGATTCTCACTGCAGGCCAGTGCTCACTCACCAGTTAGTAAGATGTTCTTCAGCAGAGTCCGGGGTGTCTGTTCCTCCAAGTGTCCACTGGCTTGAACACGGGCCAATCTGTCAACAGACTTTGGGTAAAAGCATCAAGCAATCAGTTTGTTCCTTTGCCTTGACAGTCCCTCAAGGTGGGCTCCAGAGCAGAGCTATAACTCAAGAGCCCCCGAAGGCAACCAGAGCCCTGTAGTGATCAGCGGGTAGAGCACTTACCCTGGCTCTATTAGAACAACGCCTGGCAGTCGTCTTTGTTTGGCTCCTCAGCCTCCTAGAGGAAGGTGTTTGAAGCAGGGCTCTCTGGACACTGTGTAAAGAGCAGCAATTGTGAGAATTATGTAGGGAGGGTGAACTAGTGACGGGTCTTCGTCAGGGATCTTGGCTGAAGTCCTTTACCCTCAGACACAGGGACCAGAAACCACTTGCCCTCCCACAGCCCTATTCCCAGTTCTATGTCAACAGGGTTGTGGATGAAAGGGAGCCGAGGGGTATGGGAAGAGAGAAGGAATATGATGACCCAGCCAGAGAGAAGGGCTGAGGAAGGCTTCACTGAGGTGACTACGGCAGAAGTAGGGGTTAACCACACAGATAAGAGGAACAACTGGAAATGTATCCATTCTAGACACTAAAACAATCCAGGGATATTTCAATATTTTTAAACCTTTTAAGTACTAGTCAGGGTCTGACAGCAACCTCCACATGGGTCACTCCAGCCCTACTCTCTCCAATCCAATCCCCTCTCAGATTCCAGAACCACATAAATGTTCCTCTGGCACAACTCCCACTTCATCACTCACAGGTCTAAAAACTATAATGAATGGCTTCCCATTGTCTATAAAGGAACTGCACTGCCCCAGGAAGTCAGCAGATGCCATCTTCCACCCTCTCTGCACCATAAGCTCACCACAGCCCTCACCCACTGACACTCCCACTACGTCAGGCCAAATTCGCTGCTCTCTAGCAAAGCATCTTTCCAGTTCCTGCCTCCTGACTGCTACCCAGGCTACGCTCTGCAACTCCTTTCCCATCTTTCAGCTGGGAACCGCTTGGGAGACTGTTCAGGGCAGATGCCTGGACATACTCTGGAGAAAACTGGCCTAGAGAACATAGCAGAGGTCCAGATTCTGAGCACCTATCCTTCGCTTCCAGAAGCGGACCCCCAAGGGCGCCTGTATAATTGAGCTCTGAGGTCCCGAGCGGCCTGGAGTCTCAGGGGTGGGCGCACAAACAGCTGACCCGATCCCAGCGAGGAGAAAGGAGCCTGTTCTCAGAGCCCTGGACTCTGCTCCTCTCCGAGACTCAGTTTCCGTCTCCAAACAGGGTCAGCTCTGGACCCCATCGCCCACTCCCTCAGGTTGCTCTTGTGTTGGGGCAGCGCCCTCACATACTCAGTCCGAGCACTCCGGGGTCGCCGCGGGGTGCGAGGATCCGCTGTATCCAGCACGCGCCGTAGCAGCGTGCGCGTCGTAGGCTCGCTGTCCCGGCTATAGCTGTCTGCCATCGCCTCAGCAGCCAGCCCTCCCAGCCGCTTCAGTAGTTCGCCTTCAGTAGCCGCTTCAGACCGCCGCCTTCCCGCCGCCACATTTAAGCCAACTCTCGCGATGCTGCTGAATTTAGGTCAACTCTCGCGAGGCTGCCGCACAGCCCCACGGGAATTGCAGTTCTAGTCCTGCCGCCGGCTTCGCCCGGTGTGTACAGTGGTGGTAGCAAACGGGTTTTGCGGGCATCCTTACCTTGAGCCTGGGCAAGTACGTGCAGCCAGTCGAAGCCTCGGTTTCCTCACCTAAGGTAAGGTGAGGGTGATAACCACCTAATAAGGGTGTGTGTGTGTGTAATGAGTCAATTAGATAATGTTTAACTCAGGATCTGACAAGTAATAAGCCAGGTCATGAATAAATAGCAGGGACTATTTGTGAGAATGTCTCTCATTCTCATCTCCCTCTCCGAAGATGAGGAGAGACACATTTGGGCCAGGAAAAAAATAACTGTATTCTATATGTGACCTGATCAGATTTGCATTTGCAAAGACCAATGTGTCTATAGGACCTGTATCTATCACAAGAGATCAGTTTGCGGGCTTAGAAGCTAGTGGGCTGTTTGTGATCCAGCAGAGATGTTAAAATCTCCAAACATCAGCAATTCTGAGATGAATTTCGGCTCTCAAAAGTTCTGTTAATGCTGGAGACTCCATTACCATATTTTCACCAATTGACAGCCCCCTGCCCCCTTTCTTACATTTTAATGGGAACTGAAATAGAACTTGAGCTCTGAGTTTCCTGTGGAGTTCTCCTTCATGCTCCTAAATTGTGTGTAAAGTTTCAGATACTGGCAGTGGCATGGGCATATTTGTGCTTATGTTAAAAAATAGAGCAAAAAAAAATTAGATTCTTGCTTCTCAAAATTAGAGAACTGCAGAGGAAAATCATATCAATATTCCTCGTCATTTAGATCTGACCTTTGTGTTATCTGGCTTAAATTGCTAGCCCTTTGCAGGCACAGTTCCACGATCACTATCAACCACCTAAGTGCAATATTTATTTATTATTTGTAAAGCTTTGGACTGGATAATATGGAAAAAACATTAAAAACTTTTCAAAACAATTTGAGAATGAGCTTACTTTTCACAGCATTATTTGTGTTTGCATAGATTGTCTTTACTGTGTTTACACGATTGATTAAACTTTATATTTACTATTTGTCAAAAAAACAAAACAAAACACAGGGACTGCCCTACTGGTGTAGTGGTTAAGAATCCACCTGCCAATTCAGAGGACATTCGAGCCCTGGTCCGGGAAGATCCCACATGCTGCGGAGAAACTAAACCCGTGCACCACAACTACTGAGCCTGTGCTCTAGAGCCCGCAAGCCACATCTACGGAACCTCAGTTCCACAGCTACTGAAGCCGGTGAGCCTAGAGCCCGCGAGCAACAACTACTGAAGTCTGCGCGCCTAGGGCCCGTGCTCCACAACAAAGAGAAGCCACTGCAGTGAGAAGCCTGTGCACTGCAACGAAGAATAGCTCCCTCTTGCCTCAACTAGAGAAAGCCCGCGTGCAGCAACGAAGACCCAATGCAGACAAAATAATAATAATATTTTATAAATATTGTTTTTGTTTTTGTTTTGCGATACGTGGGCCTCTCACTGTTGTGGCCTCTCCCGTTGCGGAGCACAGGCTCTGGACGCGCAGGCTCAGCAGCCATGGCTCACGGGGCCAGCCGCTCTGCAGCGTGAGGGATCCTCCCGGACCAGGGCACGAACCTGTGTCCCCTGCATCGGCAGGCGGACTCTCAACCACTGTGCCACCAGGGAAGCCCCATAAATATTGTTTTAAATAATAAAACACTGGGGGAATTCCCTGGTGGTTCAGTGGTTAGGACTCTGCACTCTCACTGCTGAGGGCCTGGATTCAATCCCTGATCCAAGAACTAAAATCCCACAAGCCGCGTGGTGTGGCCAAAAAACACAAAAAAGCAAAACCAAAACCGAACAATCAAAAAAACTGGGGGCTTCCCTGGTGGCGCAGTGGTTGAGAGTCTGCCTGCCCATGCAGGGGACACGGGTTCGAGCCCTGGTCTGGGAAGATCCCACATGCCGTGGAGCAACTAGGCCTGTGAGCCACAACTACTGAGCCTATGCGTCTGGAGCCTGTGCTCTGCAACAGAGAGGCCACGATAGTGAGAGGCCCGCGCACCACGATGAAGAGTGGCCCCCGCTTGCTGCAACTAGAGAAAGCCCTCACATAGAAACGAAGACCCAACACAGCCAAAAATAAATTAATTAATTAATTTAAAAAAAAATCCACACAAATAACCAAGGATTACATTGGTTGTAAACAGAAATGCAATGGTAATGTTTGGGTGTTGGGACCAGAAAAATAGTTCTTTTTTTCCCCATTGTCGTTTATGTTTCTAGAACATTTTAAGTATGGGTCTGTTTTACAATAAAGAATAACAAACTTGGACTTCCCTGGTGGCGCAGTGGTTAGGAATCCGCCTGCCAATGCAGGGGAAACGGGTTCGAGCCCTGGTCTGGGAAGATCCCACATGCCGCGGAGCAACTAAGCCTGTGCACCACAACTACTGAGCCTGTGCTCTAGAGCCCGCACGCCACAACTATTGAAGCCCGCGCACCTAGAGCCCGCGCTCTGCAACAAGTGAAGCCACCGCAATGAGAAGCCCAAGGACTGCAACAAAGAGTAGCCCCTGCTTGCCGCATCTAGAGAAAAGCCCGTGTGCGGCAACAACGACCCAATGAAGCCAAAAATAAAAAGGAATAACTAAAAAAGTGACAGTTAACTCGGAGTGCTTTTGCAAACTTTTAAAAGGCCCGATCTATTTTGTTTTTATATCAAATAATTAGAAATAATATATAAACTAGGCTTCGAATTCATACCCGTGGTCTGTAATCAGAAGAGAAAAAAGTGAGGAAGGAGAGTCAGGAGAAAGGGTGAAGAACGGCAAGAAGTGGGAGAAACGGGGAACTCGGCAATGGAGGGCTAGCTTACAGGTAATTCTCCATGACGAGTGCCTGGCCTCCTCTCTGGTTTTCCACAGCTTCTCTTGCCCTTTAGAACACTTTCCCCAAGGAAGTCGAGGGAGTGGGGAGGTGACTTGTTACAATACAAATCTTGTCCAACCTCTCCTTTAACACCCCTCCAACAGTTCCCAGTCACCGGCAGAATAAAATCACAAATCTTTTAACTTGGCCCAGTTTGTTATCTTTCGGAGCTTCTGCTATTCTGGCTACCCTTGAGGATCCTTAAGGGCAGAGCCTAGCTCCTTCCTGCCTCAGGTTCTTACAAGCTGGTTCCCGGGCAAAAACCAGCGACTCCTCCCTAACCAAGCTTTTCGTGGATTTTTTCTTCCTGGGCCTCCGCCTCCCACTTTTCCCTCTCCCTTGTTGATTTTTTTTTTTTTTTTGGAGCGTTTATTTCTGTGATTAGACATCCATTAGTGTGCATTCATTCACATCTATTATCCAAAAGTCTGACCCTCATCCCTCTATAGTCAGACCGGGTCGGTATGGTTCCTGCAAGGTTCCCAACTCCCTGCACTATGCTCGGTGCACAGTAGGCGCCTAGTGATGACTATGTTTAGGTCAATAAGACAGTCAAGGCAAGCGGCATCTGAGTCGGGGGAGAGTCTCCAATGCAGACAAAAGGGTTCCCTGAGGTCCTCTGGGGCGCTGAGGCTTAGGTCCTTCCTCCCCTCCCCCGCAGGAATGCCGTGGACTCAGCAGCTCAAGGTTGGGGTACCGCTTCCGGCGAACAACACAACCTCGTCCGAATCCTGGTCCGCTTGCAATCCGACCTTTCCCTTAGGCGGCGCTCCAGGCCGCAGCCGCCAAGTTTAGCGCAAGGCATTTCGGGACTTGTAGTTTCCGTGGGCATGTGCCCAGGGCGCTTGCGCACTGGAGAGACGCGCGCCGCCCGACCACCATCAGGATTCCAGTTCCTTGCGAAGGGCGCTCCAAGCGACAGAGTTCCAACCGAATACGCCTCTCTAGTCCGCCGAGGGTGAGCCGTGTAGGGGAAAAGTCCGCTCTACGTGGGCTGTCGCGGTGCCCTGCAAAGAGACCGGAACAAGCGCGCCCCCGCTCCGGAAGTGAGCGGCTTCTGCCGCGGTGCATTGTGGGGGGCGTAGTCCTCTTTCCCAGGCGGTCCTTCGCGGCGTCCCTGGGGCCCACTCTGGAGCGCAGGCGGGCGGCTGGGCGGCTGGCTCGGCGCGGGCCGACGGGAGGCGTATTCTGGGCACGGGGCGCCGGGCCAGGCCGGCCGCGCCGGGCGGCGGTAGTGGGAGGCCGCCGAAGGCCTCGCGCGGTGCCGCCCGTCGAGGGGCGGGCGGCGGCATACCGACCGGGCCGTCGAAAGGCTCAGAAGGTCGGTGGGCCGGGCCGGGCCGCGCGGCGCAGCCATGCCTGGCTTTACGTGCTGCGTGCCAGGCTGCTACAACAACTCGCACCGGGACAAGGCGTTGCACTTCTACACGTTTCCCAAGGACGCTGAGCTGCGGCGCCTTTGGCTCAAGAATGTGTCCCGTGCCGGCGTCAGTGGGTGCTTCTCCACCTTCCAGCCCACCACGGGCCACCGTCTCTGCAGCGTTCACTTCCAGGGCGGCCGCAAAACCTACACGGTGCGGGTCCCCACCATCTTCCCGCTGCGCGGCGTCAACGAGCGCAAAGTAGCACGCAGACCCGCGGGGGCCGCAGCCGCCCGCCGCAGGCAGCAGCAGCAGCAGCAACAACAGCAGCAGCAGCAACAACAACAGCAGCAGCAGCAGCAGCAGCCGTCGCCGTCCGCCTCCACTGCCCAGACCGCCCAGCTGCAGCCGAACCTGGTATCTGCTTCTGCGGCTGTGCTCCTCACCCTTCAGGCTGCTGTGGACAGCAGCCAGCCTCCGGGATCCGTGCCTCCGGCTCCCACCACTCCCACGGGAGAAGATGTGAAGCCCATTGACCTGACGGTGCAAGTGGAGTTCGCGGCCGCAGAAGGCGCAGCCGCCGCAGCCGCTGCGTCGGAGCTAGAGGCTGCTACAGCAGGGCTGGAGGCCGCCGAGTGCCCCATGGGCCCCCAGTTGGTGGTGGTCGGGGAAGAGGGCTTCCCAGATACTGGCTCCGACCACTCGTACTCGTTGTCGTCAGGCACCACAGAGGAGGAGCTCTTGCGCAAGCTGAACGAGCAGCGGGACATCCTGGCGCTGATGGAGGTGAAGATGAAGGAGATGAAGGGCAGCATCCGTCACCTGCGTCTCACCGAAGCCAAACTCCGTGAAGAACTACGCGAGAAGGATCGGCTGCTGGCCATGGCTGTCATCCGCAAGAAGCACGGAATGTGAACGAGTCCCCTTTCGGCCTTCGGGACTCCCAGACTCCTGCCAGCTTAGAGGGACCTGAGGCCGCCGCTGTTGAACTCCCTCATACTCCTGGGGCACAGGTTGGCAGTACTGAGCCTTAGGGCAGCTGGACTCTTTTGCTGGTGACCAAGCACCCTCTCTTGTTTCCTCCTGAAGCAAGGTCCAGAAGTCTGGGATCTCAGACTCTGCACTGGTGACACCAGCAATTATGACTTTGTCTACCCCTCCCTACCTTCACTCCCCAACCCCAAGTGTATGTTGCAGGTTCTGGTTAAGCAGAGGCTTCAGAACCACTGAACTTGAAACTTATCCCCTAGGGATGCAGGCGAGATGCCCAAGGACTGTGGCTTTGGGAAAACAACTAAACCTTGAGTTTGGCCGGCAATCAGAGACAACTCTTCTGTGTGTAGTGATAAGAGATCCAAGTAACATCAGTTCTACTTTTTGTGCTTTTCCTTCCCAGGTGCAGCCTGTGATTCTGATGGGGACTGGCAGATCTGTGCCTCTGCCTCCTAGGACCTCCCTCCCAGGAGGCCATCGACAAGGGGATCTAGGTGACCTGTTGATGGAGATCCAGCTTGCCAGGGACTTTGGTCTATCCTGTTATGTTTGCTACTGGTTACAAATTCTATTTTCTGTACAATTAGTCAGACTAAAGTTTTCACTGTGTTTGTTTGGCAAAACAGATTAAACAGAAAGTAAGGTTTTTATTTGGGTTTCGCTAATTTATTTTTATAAGGACTCAGCTAAGAGTCCCTGAAACATGGGGAGATGGACTTCCTGATAGGCCTCCACCTTTGCCGCTTTAGGTCTCAAGGACCAGGCTGACCCTGAGAGTAGAGATGCTTCAGTGACTAGGTTTCTCCATAAAGAGGCCCTAAGCACAAGGACCCTGGCCTCATAAGGTCTTTGCAGAGTTCCAGCTCACCCCGAAGGGTCTGGAAATTGCACCAAATGGTCCTGGTTTGTCCATGGGTTAGCTCCCTGTGTCCTTTCAACTGGGAGAAGGAACAACTGAGAACTAAACTGACAGTGGCAGCCCACTTCTCTGAGGGTTTTGAATTCCTTAAGAATTTTCAGCTGGAGTTGAATTTTGCTCACTATTATAGCCCTTAGGCCTAGTATGGTGTCTGGCACACATGGGCATGCAGTTACTTAAATAAGTGAAGACCGTAGCTGGAGCCAGCCATGGACTCTTATACAGATACCTTTGACTTTGGTACATTTCCATTGTGAAGGAGGTGGATCCATAGAGGACTTTAAGCATAGGAGTTGGGATTTGTGACCCGTTGACTCATTTTCTTGGCTGTTAACATCTTTCTTTAGATTGGATATTGTAGCGGCAAGGTGACATTTTTATCTATAGTTCCAAGTAATTTAGCTCAAAGCTAGCTACAAATGCCTTTAAAGCTAGTCATGTTTAACATGGGTGTTGGGGCACAAATGGACACTTATTGGGCTCCATAAAGCATATGACTCCTTTCTCTGTTACTTATGGAAAAAGCCACTTACCTGGGGTCTTTCCCTGTGTTTTCAAACTGGAATGACTCTAAAATTAATGTCTCTAATTTCTGCTCTCCTTCTGGTCCCTTGGCACTGACTTGAGAAACAAGTCTGTGGTGGGGAGGAGGGGTGGGAGATAGGTTGTGCAGTACCTAGATGTGGAAGGGACTGTATCTGTCCCTTCCTAGGGTTAGTTCTGGCTTGTCCTAAGGTGGTGGAAGCACAGCAGTGACCTTCCAGGCCAGGTGGGACTGAAGCCCTTTATGGGTAGGTATTGGATCAGTTGCTCAACTGTCCCCACCCTCCTTCATTAGGAGTGAGGACTTTCCCAGGCCCAAGCCATGCTCTTTAGTGTGTCCTTTAGCTCCTGTGTGTTGAAGGGACTTAGACTGTTTCAGCTTTGGCTCACTTGAACCTCTCAGCAGCACTCCCAGGAGAGGGTGAGGGCCAGACTGGCTAGGACTCTCTGGTGTCTGAATGTTGTGAGCACACAACCTATCTGGTGTTTTAGCTTCTGGAGGGGAGGAGGACAGCTCAGAGCAAGGGAGGTCCTAGACACACCACAAGCAGGGCAATACAGAGTCTCCCTGACTGAGTCATAAGAGAAGAATCTAGTCAGGCAAAGTAATACAGATCTGGGATTTAATTAAACAGAAGCCTAGCCTGGTCGTATGAGGCATTCCCGGGAGGAGCGGTGGGGGTGACAGTGAGGATCTGTGAAGGACCCTTCTGGAAGAACAAGAGAACTGAGAGATCTCTGGTCAGGAGAAGACTTGTTGCTATAGACTTTACCTGTGATCCCCCTGGCTTAGCTGCAGAGCATTTCCCCAGCAGGCCTGAACTAGAGACAGGCCTTACTTCAAAAGTTTGCGTTGCCCGGGAAACGATGAAAATGGGGGTTGAAAGGAAAGGGCAATGGGCGGGAGGGAGATTATGGACAATTTTATCACTTAAATCACGGGGAAGGTTTGGGCGTGCCAGTTATTACTCTTTTCTCTTAATAAAAATGAAACTCTTAGCTGCCATGCCTGCTGGAAAAAAAACAAAAACCAAACTTGTGAGAATGTCTTGTAGACCCTAACTGCAGAAATCTAAAGAGTAATCTTGTCTCCAGCCCAAGAAAAGCCTCGCCTGCTTGAAACCAGCTTTGGGTCCGACTAGCACCGGGCAGGGCGCAAGAATGTTTGGAAAAACAGAAGCTGTGCGTTCCGCCCCGGCTGGCCTTAGAGCAACACTCGAAGGGGCTGCAGGGGCGGCCAGAGCACCAAAGGGGAGGGGGCTTTGCGAGCGGAAACAGCTCAAGGGCCCAGGGAGGGGCGGCTAGGCCAGTTTGGGGCCAGGCCGAGCTCCCACGGAGGCGGGGCCAACACCGAACGGCCGCGCAACCAGAGCTGGGCCGGACCAGCTGGGACTTGGCGATAACTGAGCCCTGACCCTCGCCTGGCGCCAAGCTCGGGTGTTCCAGAGGCTTCCGCTAGACCACAATTCTCAGGGGCTCGCCTCGGCGGCCTCCCTCCCTGACTTAGTCTCCCCTCCCGCGCTGCGGGCCGTGTCTGGGCCTCGGCGCATAGGACGTCGGGAACTGTAGTTTTCTCCTGGCGCACCTATGCCAAAAAGGAGAACGGGGGGAACTGCGTTTCCCAGAGTGCAGCGGGGTGGCAAGGGAAGGCAGGGGGGAAGGGACAGTCGGTCGCAGACCGCGCTGGGTTGCCGCCGCCGCTGCCGCCATCGTGCCAGCCCGTCGGGTGAGTGTCTGGGCTAGCGCGCTGGGGCGGGGGCTGGGCCGCAGGAGCCGCGCTCCGGGTCGCCTGGAGCCTCAGCTGCGAGTCCCAGGGCCGCCCCTCCCCTCCCCCCCCCCCCGGCGGCCCGAAGCCGCGCGGGGCCGGGGCCATGTGTCGCGTGCGGCTCCGCCTCCCGTCGGTCCTCTGAGGCGGCGGCCAGGGGGAACACAGAGACAGCCAGGAACCCATTTCAGGCGTACCGTGCCCGTGGCGGGCACACCGGACTGCGCCGGGGCCGGGCCTTTTTCTCTGTTCTGGACCACCCGGATGGGGCTCTCCGGGCCCCGCCCCGTCTGGCCTAGCCCGGCCAGCCCGAGTCCTGCAAACTCTGTAGGCAGGCTAGCGGGCGGACCCCAGCCACACGTTCTGCCGCCCGCCTGCCAAGGATCCGGGGATGGGCAGGTGCCACCAGGCCCGCTCCGGAGTCAGCACTGGGTAAGGGCGCCCGCCTGCCGCAGCCCTACCCTCACCCGGTTCTCAACCATAGCTCGGCTAGGATGTAGGCGAACGCTCCCTTGCTTGTCTGCCCGCTGAGAGTGCACGAAATCTATCTCCCACCCTGGAACTCAGATTCTCCTGCATCGAGGCCAGGGTCAGGGAATCTGGGGTAGGGAGGGGGTTCCACGTGGGACTTCATCCCCGGCCAGTCTTGGAGGATCTGGCTTGATGAGATGAGGCTGCTCCGGGCTCGTAGGCTCAGTCCCCGCCCTTCTCTCTGTCAGTGATCAGGCCCCAGCCGTGGGTGGGTTGGCCGGCCGCGTTAGTGGAGGGAGGGAAGGAAGGGAAGAAGCCAAGGAGGTAAGGCTGAATGTGTGAGCCTCCAACACATCGTTAGATCTCTTCAGCACAGCCTAATCCTCACTTCTGCCCCTCCCAGAGTCATCTGCCCTTTTCCCACAGAGGAGGATGATTCGATAAGAATGGTAACGGTAAGGTGGGGTTTAATGGAGGGGAAAGTAGAATCCAGGTCTGAGGTCCCTGAGCCTAGTGCCAAACAAGAGGCTGGGCTGCAAGCAACATTGGGCATAGGGCACATCTGGGCTGTGGGGCTCAGATTGATGCTCTGTGAGGCCCTTCTGAAGCCTGGGTGGCAGGACTAGAACTGGAGGCTGCACAAAGTCAGGCTTCCCTCACCTGCCTGCTCACTTTCCAACAACTGAGTGACCTATGAACAGGCAGGAAGCTGGTTGGGCCTTGGGAAATTGCCTTTAATGATGGCTCTAAGGACTCCATTGATTTCTGGGAGTAGGGAAGTATCTAGCCATAGAGTAGTCTTCTAGCAGGCTTTGTAAAGGCACTCCTGATTGGTGATAAAATTAAGGGACAAGTCCAGAGAAGACCATGGGATATGGAGAAGAGACAGTTCGTTAAGCCTTGATTCCTCTGACCCCAATGTAGATTCTGAGCCACAGTTCTCGCAGGGATAAAGAAGCAGCTAAGTCTCTGCAGACCTGGCCTCAGCAGCATGCAGTTCTTTTAGGAGAGTTGAGTTAGGCCTGTAATGCAGGAAGCCACCATCCTTGGAATTTTTTTCCCTTGAGTATTTCCCCAGGTAATATTTTTCTGGTCATTGAACTCTAGCCTTGGAAGTTTTCCTGCAGTTGAATTGCATTCTCCCTGGTTAAGGAGGACAGGCAAGGAAGGTTCTGTTCAGATCTCGTCACCAGGGCCTGCGTTCTCTCTGGACTCAACCCTCCTAGTCCACATCCTAGCCCACGAGCACATGGGAGTCAGGTTCATTCAGCAGACTTAGGAGAGGCCTGGTTTGCCAGTGGAGGTGGGCAACAAGGAGGGACCACCCACAGGACACAAATAGGATCAGTGTGATTGGATTTCTTAGTGCTATAAGTAGTTGTTCCAAGACCTTGAGATTGTCTGGGTTGGTTCTTTCTAGGACACTGGTGTCAAGGTGAATTAGGCTTTATGGCTGTGGATTAGTTCACACATTGCAAAGCCCTAGGTGACTTGAAAACAAGGGTTTTCTTCAAGGTCAAAATGCTGCTGTTCCTTGGGAAAAAGGAACAAAGGTTACTTGGGAACAGGAGGAATTCAGGTCCTCCCTCTCATTCCAATCGTTACAGAACCCTGAGGTTCTCCAGAATCAGTCTGCACCCTCTATTCATGTAGGGCTGACTTGGGAGGTGGGGCCTGGCATGGGACAGTCAGGATATGGCTGCGTAAGCAAGCGGGCAGGCTGTGAGGATGCTGGGCTCTCAACCAGCTCAACTAGGTCCCTTAGTGACATGGAGACCACCTCTCCTCTCTGAGCCACGTTTCACTTTATTCTGCTGTCTTTGCAGTTGGTGGGTTGGGATGGGAAGAATGATTTAAGTGAAAGAATTCTCAAATTTTAGAACTGGAAGGCACCTTGTATCAAAAAATTCTGGAATACCCTTACTGAGGCATTAGTATCTTGCTTGAATTTTTTTTTTTCTCCTTTTACACCAATGATCCATTTTATTCAGCAACCATTCTTGCAGTGCTTTCTATATGTCAGCCCACTGGGCTGAGGCTGGAGGTAGAATAATGAATCCTACCAAGTCCTGGTGCTGGGGAAAGGATGTCACAGTAGTGGAAGAGACAGAGGTAATGTTGCTATTATGTGCTGAGGGCTAAGTTGAAGGGACCCACAAGGGGCTCTTGGCCCTTTGCAAAAGAGGGGGCTTCTGAATGAGTAGAGTACCAGAGAGGAAAGTCTGTTAGTGAGCCCACTCTCCTCTCCAGTGCCTGGAGAAACCACAGAACAAGGTATACTTCAGGATGTTGGGGCCAGGAAAGTCTGGGGTCCCTTGAGAAACTTGGCTGTCACCACTCCAAATTGCTGTGGCTGTTGAGTCTAGCAGCTGTCTTCTATCGGTAGCTCCTGCATTCCTCAGGGGTCTCTGCTGGGTATTCTCCTGGTGTCTGAGAGTCTCACCAGCATTCTGTGGTGTGTGGCCCTATTCCCTGCCTGGAACCTGGGTTTGTGGCTTCTGTCTCTTCTGAGACCCTCTCAGGTCACTTATTCAAGTGCCCAGTGCTCCTGGAGTGATAAATATCAGGACATCTTCCAGAGTCAGACAGAGACACTCTCCCCAGAAGTAAGTGAAAGGGAATAGTCCTTTTGGAGAGAGGGTAGTGGATCCAAAAAGTTTTCCACAGGATGGACATTGAAAGTTGGGCAGGATTTCTGTGTGCTGGGGTTGAGCTGAACCTCCTGATGGGCCTCCTTTTTTTTTTTTTTTTTTTTTGCGGTACGCAGGCCTCTCACTGTTGTGGCCTCTCCCGTTGTGGAGCACAGGCTCCGGACGCGCAGGCTCAGCAGCCATGGCTCACGGGCCCAGCCGCTCTGCAGCATGTGGGATCTTCCCGGACCAGGACATGAACCTGCGTCCCCTGCATCGGCAGGCGAACTCTCAACCGCTGCACCACCAGGGAAGCCCGATGGGCCTCCTTTTTTATTTAATTTAATTTAATTTAATTTTTTATACTGCAGGTTCTTATTGGTTGTCTGTTTTATACATATTAGTGTATACATGTCAGTCCCTATCTCCCAATTCATCCCACCACCACCACCACCACCCCCCCGCCACTTTCCCCTCTTGGTGTCCATGTGTTTGTTCTCTACATCTGTGTCTCTATTTCTGCCTTGCAAACCGGTTCATCTGTACCATTTTTCTAGGTTCCACATGTATGCATTAATATACGATATTTGTTTTTCTCTTTCTGACTTACTTCACTCTGTATGACAGCCTCTAGATCCATCCACATCTCTACAAATGACCCAATTTTGTTCCTTTTTACGGCTGAATAATATTCCATTGTATGTGTATACTACATCTTCTTTATCCATTCGTCTGTTGATGGGTATTTAGGTTGCTTCCATGACCTGGCTATAGTAAATAGTGCTGCAGTGAACATTGGGGTGCATGTGTCTTTTTGAATTATGGTTTTCTCTGGGTATATGCCCAGTAGTGGGATTGCTGGGTCATATGGTAATTCTATTTTTTGTTTTTTAAGGAACCTCCATACTGTTTTCCATAGTGGCTGTATCAATTGACATTCCCACCAACAGTGCAAGAGGGTTCCGATTTCTCCACACCCTCTCCAGCATTTGTTGTTTGTAGATTTTCTTTTTTTTTTAATAAAATTTATTTGTTTTATTTATTTATTTTTGGCTGCGTTGGGTCTTCATTGCTGTGCATAGGCTTTCTCTAGTTGCAGCGAGTTGGAGCTATTCTTCGTTGTGGCAGGCGGGCTTTTCAGTGCAGTGGCTTCTCTTGTTGTGGAGCACAGGCTCTACGCACGCGGGCTTCAGTAGTTGTGGCTCATGGGCTCTAGAGCGTAAGCTCAGTAGTTGTGAACGGGCTTAGTTGCTCCGTGGCATGTGGGATCTTCCCAGACCATAGGTCAAACCTGTGTCCCCTGCGTTGGCAGGCGGATTCTTAGCCACTGCGCCACCAGGGAAGTCCTGTTTGTAGATTTTCTGATGATGCCCATTCTAACTGGTGTGAGGTGATACCTCATTGTAGTTTTGATTTAGATTTCTCTAATAATTAGTGATGTTGAGCATCTTTTCATGTGCTTCTTGGCCATCTGTATGTCTTTGGAGAAATGTCTGTTTAGGTCTTCTGCCCGTGTTTTGATTGGGTTGTTTATTTTTTTGATATTGAGCTGCATGGGTTGTTTATATATTTTGGAGATTAATCCTTTGTCCATTGATTTGTTTGCAAATATTTTCTCCCATTCTGAGGGATGTCTTTTCGTCTTGTTTGTAGTTTCCTTTGCTTTGCAAAAGCTTTTAAGTTTCATTAGGTCCCATTTGTTTATTTTTGTTTTTATTTCCATTATTCTAGGAGGTGGATCAAAAAAGATCTTGCTGTGATTTATGTCAAAGAGTGTTCTTCCTATGTTTTCTTCTAAGAGTTTTATAGTGTCCGGTCTTACATTTAGGTCCTAATCCATTTTGAGTTTATTTTTGTATATGGTGTTAGGGAGTGTTCTAATTTCATTCTTTTACATGTAGCTGTCCAGTTTTCCCAGCACCACTTATTGAAGAGACTGTCTTTTCTCCATTGTATATCCTTGCCTCCTTTGTCGTAGATTAGTTGACCATAGGTGCGTGGGTTTATCTCTGGGCTTTCTATCCTGTTCCATTGATCTATATTTCTGTTTTTGTGCCAGTACCATATTGTCTTCTTTACTGTAGCTTTGTAGTATAGTCTGAAGTCAGGGAGTCTGATTCCTCCAGCTCCGTTTTTTTCCCTCAAGATTGCTTTGGCTAGTCGGGGTCTTTTGTGTCTCCATACAAATTTTAAGATTTTTTGTTCTAGTTCTGTAAAAAATGCCACTGGTAATTTGATAGGGTTTGCATTGAATCTGTAGATTGCTTTGGATAGTATAGTCATTTTCACAACATTGATTCTTCCAATCCAAGAACATGGTATATCTCTCCATCTGTTTGTGTTGTCTTTAATTTCTTTCATAAGTGTCTTATAGTTTCCTTCATACAGGTCTTTTGTCTCCTTAGGTAGGTTTATTCCTAGGTATTTTATTCTTTTTGTTACAATGGTAAATGGGAGTCTTTCCTTAATTTCTCTTTCAGATTTTTTCATCGTTATTGCGTAGGACTGCAAGAGATTTCTGTGCATTAATTTTGTGTCCTACAACTTTACCAAATTCATTGATGAGCTCTAGTAGTTTCCTGGTGGCATCTTTAGGATTCTCTATGTATAGTATCATGTCATCTGCAAACAGTGACAGTTTTACTTCTTCTTTTCCAATTTGTATTCCTTTTATTTCTTTTTCTTCTCTGACTGCCGTGGCTAGGACTTCCAAAACTATGTTGAATAATAGTGGTGAGAGTGGACATCCTTGTCTTGTTCCTGATCTTAGAGGAAATGCTTTCAGTATTTCACCATTGAGAATGATGTTTGCTGTGGGTTTGTCGTATATGCTGATGGGCCTCTTTTTAAAGTTATTTTTTTCTGATGGGCCATTTGAGGATGTTTGTGTGTGTGGAGTTGGATTTGAGTTGACTACCCCTTCCCTAACTTTGAGATTCTGTGATTCTCTTGCTTTGACCATATGTGA
This sequence comes from Delphinapterus leucas, assembly GCF_059928025.1. Taxonomy (NCBI): domain Eukaryota; kingdom Metazoa; phylum Chordata; class Mammalia; order Artiodactyla; family Monodontidae; genus Delphinapterus; species Delphinapterus leucas. The sequence continues at coordinate 42,362,761 of NC_143148.1, forward strand.
CAGGAATTCTTGAAGACTCTCTCCCTGAGGGAGGCCACAGCAGTGGGTTATCCCTGCAGTGACTTCCAGGCCTGGAGTCAGTCTGGAGTGACTGATCGTTCTGGTCATCACCCTTACCACCAGGTCTGTGTGGCGCCTTCTCCTTCTCACCCTATCAGCTGGAATGTGTCTTCCTGGGAGGAATCATTTGCTCAGGTCTGGCTACAACTAGGGAAGTGTCTTAGTGGCCAGGGAAGAGGAACACAAGAGAGCTGGGGTTGGCCCTTCTCACTACCCTAGGCCTTTCTCTTTATTTGTTGCTGGTACCTGCTATGTACCAACTCCTTAAGCACCCAGGCTGGAGTGGGGGCTATGCTGGAGAAGGAGAACCTCCCCTCGTGAGAGGGGTGTGTCCAGGGTACCTGGGAACTGAGGGTAGTTTGCCTCAGTAAACTGGGGGAATTCTGGAATGTTTGTTTCTTAAAGCCTCAGGTGCTGCATTAGAGCCACTGGGTCTCACCAGGGCAGAAACTGTGGCCCCCTGGAAGGATGTCTGTAAAGAGACATTGGTTCACTTGCAGAGATGGTCAGGCCCAGGTCAAAGCAAGTTCTCATTTGTAGGTTGTAAACCTGCTTTGACAGGCTGAGCATGCACTTAGAGGCTTCTGTTCTGATGGCCATGGAGCTTGCTGATTTCAAAGGGGAAGAAAAGGCCTGGGCTCCATTCCTCACAGCCTCATTTTGCCATCTATGCTTTCTGCTGCTTGACATGGGCTCTCAGCTGCTCCAGTCCAGGCCAATTTTGTGGACATTTTAATGCTGACTATGCCAGTGGCCTTCTGTGGTCTTGAATTCTTTCCTAATCTCTCAGAGTCTTGGTTTCTTCATCTACAAAGTTACACTAATCACACCAGCTTTACAGGGCTGTGAGACTCCAATGAGAGAACACATGTAACTGTTTGGCTTACAGGAGTTTGACTTACAGTACATGAACCAGCAAGTTCATGGATGGGAGCTCTCTAGGACGGGGGCCTGAGAGATCCCTGAGCCACCTGGGAAGGGGTGGCCACTCAAGGACTGAATAAGCATGGAGCAGAGGGACTACAATGCAGGTCTCGGGATTCACCTTCTGGGCCAGCCAGGGCAGCCTGAAATCTCTGGAGCCCTTTCTTCAAATAGAAGAGAAGGAAAAGGCCCTTAGGGTGCTGGGGGCACCTAGACATCAGGGGTCTGCCCCAGGAGAGGGTTCTGTCCTGGCCAGCCATCTGGGCAGCAGACCTTAGCTGACTTCCCTCGCAACTTCAGGCAGGGGAGTGGTGGATGAGGCTGTTGCCAGTCCTCGGTCAAGGCTGCTCTTTAGTGTGGTGTCCCTACAGGAGACTGAGATACCCACCTTCTTCCTAGCTCTTGACCTAGTATTCACCTAGCACCTGCCAATGACTGCTTACAGCTGAGTCCTGTTTTATACCCTCAGTTGATTACCCCTCAACATCCTCATAATTACTGATGAAGAGACAGGGTCAGAGGGTCATACCATGAGGGAGAGGAGAAGCAAGCTAGAGGCCAAGCCTTTGAGGGAAGTGGTTGTGTGCCTGCTGTTCAGCCCCAGTTGTCCCTCAGGTGATCAGAGCCTTGTGGGGGGAGGGAGGGTGTTTGGGGCTAAGCCCCACTTCCCACACGCCTCAGACAGATGGCTGGGTGGAAGGCAACGGATTGTTTCCTGACAACTTGGACAGAAGGTGTGGGAGGAGGGGAAGTGGGTCACTTGGCCACTTAAATTGAACGGGGTTTGCCCAGAACTCACTCCTCCAGAGCAGAGGGGCTGGGCCAGGCACCATGGGAACAGGGGTGCCCCAGTCAGGGAGACGGACCATAAACAAATATGTAAATGTGACAATCTCATGCAGTGACAAGTGCTAAGAAGATGAAACGGGGTGGTGAAGTGAGTAAATGGGTGGCTGCTTTAGACGGAGTGGTCACAGTGTCTGAAGGTATCTATGAGGAGGTAACATTTGACCTGACACATATGTGACAAGGAGGCAGACACATGGAGATCTACGAAGAAGGGTGATCCAGGTAGAAGGATCAACAGTTGCAAACCCCTCCAATGAGACAGGCTCAACATGTTCCAGAAACAGGAAAATGCCCAGAGTGGCTGCAGAGGACGGGAAGGAGTGGGTGGCAGGAGACAAGGTTGGATAGCTGGGAGGCCAGGTCACCCAGGGCCTTGAAGGCAGGATAAATGGTTGAGACTGTCAGTGGGGAATGGGAAGGGAAGTCATTGGAGGGCCGTAGGACAGGATATACAGCACCCCTCAGATCATGGAAAGAGGTGCAGTTTGTTCCTGAAGGACAGGCACTATGCAGCCTTCCCTCTCACTCCCCACAGTGCACGCCTGTGCTCTGGGTTTAAGCCAAGGTTATCTGTCAGTCCCACCTGTCGGAGTCCTTCTCAGCCTCTGCTTCAGGGCTCTTGGAGGCCTAGCAGACAGTAGGTGTGAGGGTAATAGAGACGGTTGGTGCCAATTTCAAGGGTCCCACTATAAGCTCAGCATATCTGGCATTCTCTGCGGACCCCGGTGATGGGCCCTCAGAGGTGAGCATCCTTCTGTTTTATTAGTCTGGAGTCAGTAATGTCCTCTTCCTCATCACTTTCCTGCCTCCAGCCCTGACCCAGGTCCAGCTAGGCCAGCATCTATATCTGTTTTGCTGAGATGGTAGAATGGGGTTGTGACTTTGAAGATTTGGGAAAACTGTGAGATCATCCCCCGTGAAAACACCCATTGTTTAGTGTGGCAGTCTGCCTGGTGCCTTTGTTTGGAGGCAGAAGCCCTGGTTCAGACCTGTCTTGCCCCTGTCCGAGAAAGCCAAGGTCAGAGATCAGGGCTTCAGCCCTACATGTTGTTCTTTTTTTTTTTTTATTAATTTATTTTATTTTTATTTATTTTTGGCTGTGTTGGGTCTTCATTGCTGTGCACGGGCTTTCTCTAGTCGTGGCGAGCAGGGGCTACTCCTCGTTGTGGTGCACAGGCTTCATTGTGGTGGCTTCTTTTGTTGCAGAGCATGGGCTCTAGGTGTGTGGGCTTCAGTAGTTGTGGCATGCAGGCTCAGTAGTTGTGGCGCACGGGCTTAGTTGCTCCACGGCATATGGGATCTTCCCGGACCAGAGCTCGAACCCGTGTCCCCTGCATTGGCAGACAGATTCTTAACCACTGCACCACCAGGGAAGCCCCCATGTTGTTCATTTTTATCTCCAGACTAGTTATCACTGGGAGTCCTGGCTCTGGAGTCCACTAAGCCTGGTTCCATCCAGTTCCACCATTTATTAGGCTTGTGACCTTGAGCAAATTAGCTGACCTTGCTGGACCTCATTTTGCTCATCTCTAACATGGGAGTTGACTCACAGGGTGTTAGAACAAATGCATGTAAAGCCCTTAGCACATTTCTACGCGTAATACACATTAGTGAAAATGAGACATTATCAGCCGGACATTGCTGTTTCAAGTTTCAGAATATGGAAACACTGACCCAGAATTTGAGGATAAAAATGAAGTTTTTTCTGTTACCCAATGGAATCTCCTGGGCCAGAGGTTTTAACCTGGGGTCTGTGACAACCTCAGGGAGTATGAATGACTTGAAATCATTCACAAGGCTGGGGCATCTCTGCCTCTGCGCAAATTTATTGGGAAAGGGCCATGGTTTATGAGACATTTTTAGAGCGTCTTTGCACCCACAGAGACCTAAGGGTCAGTGAAGGCTGAAGCTCAGTGGGTGAGAGGTCATCAAGGTCATTTCTGCTCCTCGAGGAGCCTGGCCTTAGTCAGCCTAAGTGAAGCAGGAGACGGTGTGGTCAGCAGCCCTCTTGGAAGAGCTGTAGGAGAAGCTGTCATGAAGGTCACTCTCCAATCTGATGTGAGGCTGCCCCTCAGCCTTGGCATTTTGTTTCTTTCCAGGCTGTTCTTTCCACAATAAATATATTAGAAACAAGGTCAGGGCTGGCTGGCCATCCTGGGGAACATCCTCCCAGCCTGGCCCACCTCTCCTCTATGTTGCATGGGGATGGGAGGTGGGCTCTGCACCCTGTTGCTTTTTCTGGACTCAGGAATGCTGCCTCCTGGCTATGAGTGCAAAGCTTTGTGGAAGATTTGGAGTCAGAAACTATAAATCCTGCAGTTTGCTGGACTCTGTGCTGGGAGGTTGAGGGGGTGGGGTTGGGTGTGGCAAGAACCACACTGGAACCCTCACAGCCTAGAGCTGTGTTTAGGCAGAGGAATGAGCCCTGGGTGTGTTGATACGGCTTTGCACTTGCACGTGGGGTTGGAGTCAACAGTTGAGTCTGGAAAGGAGGACCCAAATGTGTGGCATCTGAACAGTGACCTGAGGGGAGGGCGGGCATCACGGCAGGAGGACTCACCTGTGCAAAAGACACAGGGTGCAAGCACTCAGAGAGTTCTGGTGTGTTTATGTGTGGAGCTGGATGGAGATAGGAGAGAATGGCTGAGGAGTCAGGGATGGGTGTGAATAGCCACCTGTGGGGCTTTGGGGGTTTGACCTTTAACCCAAGGGTGAGGGTTTTGTAGGGGAGGGACATGGACAGCCTTGTGGTTTAGAGCTCAGGGATGCAAAGTTAGCAGAAAGCAAGCAGTGACCTTGACCAGAGAACCCAGTATCAGCACTGATGTACTGGGTGAGCTTGGGGCAACCAGCTGAACCTTGGTTTTCCCACCTGTAAAGTGGGCTGACAGTGGAATCTGACCACATGGTGATGTGATCACGACATAGAAATAAACACATCAAGGTCAAGAAGGCCTCGAACGAGGTTGGTGTTGGCCTCAGCGGCCCCATTTGACATCTTTAAAGCAAAGTCTTCAGTCCACATTCTTTTGAAGGTTCCTTCTCCCACTTTCTGGGAGCCCCTGAGCAGTCCTGTTCCTCAGGAGAGCTCACTCTGCCCTGCCCCACTCCACCGGGCCAAAGGGGTCTTCTTGTCCTTTTATCCCTCCACCTCTTTACTCTACCACTACTTCTGCCAAGTAGTTTTTGTATTAGCATGTTATCACACTGTTAAGAACAATGTTGAAAAAGGAAAAAACACCCCCCCACTTCCTTCACCTCACTGTCCCACCACATAGCGCCACTTCTTTTTTCTTTGGATCAGCTTCTGGCCTTATTTCCCCTCATCCTCCATCTCCAGCTTCTCAGTTTCCTGCCCTAATCTCTTTCTGAGGCTCTAGACATTTGCTAATGTTGTTTCTTCTGACTGGCATACTCCTTTCTCCAAGACCTTCCCTGAGGGCTGCTTAGGACAGAGGGGGAGATGGCCCTCATCCATTCCTCCAGCTTTCCCCCTGCCCCAGAGTTCAAGATGCTCAGCAAGGCATCTTGAGAGCGTGATGTGGTAGGGTTGGGCCACAATGAGTGAGCCAAGCATAGTGAATACTAGGGTGGAAGGGGCAGAGATGCGAGATGTGGGGCTGTGTCCTGCCTCCAGTAACCCAAGTTTGCATGTGGTACAGTCACAGTCTGACCCCTTGGAAATGTGACCAAGACAGAGCAGCTGGGACCAGCTGTTGATCCTATGTTTTTCCCATTTGTTGATGTATTTCTTGGCGGAGTGTGAACTGGGACACACCTTGTCCCAAGCAGGCGTGACCGGGTCCAAGCTTTCTCCTCTGCTTGTTTTAGACTTTCCTGGACATTTCTTAGTCATCCCAGCACTGAGCTGCTATTTTTAGTGCCACCACCTCCTAGGGGACCTAAAATAAAGCTGGCTCAGCTTCCTGGCCCCTCATTGGCTGGAGTGTTGGTCACAGGCAGGGAGATTGGCTGGATTGGGGATAAGCCACTGCCCACTAACACTGTCCTTCCCTCTGGTTCTTCTGGCCTTGGGTGAGGTCATAGGGACTGGAGCAAACTAGCACTTACCATGTTGAGTTGAGGGCTTTACTAGGTTCCCTTAGTGAGACCACAACCACTGGCAACCTCAGGGTTCCACCCTCTTATAGAGAAGGGGGCTGAGGCCCTAAGAAGTGCAGTGACTTGCGTGAGATCCCACTACTGCCAATGGTTGTCTGCCAGGGCCAAACCCACCTCCTTACTGCTTTGGTTCAGAGTTCCTGTTATTAGGAGAGAGGGGGTGGGCTCCTCTACAGTCAGAGATGACTACAGAGCAACACACAGGTCTGCTGTCATGGATCCTGCAGGGAGATGCACGCCACCCTACCCGGGCCTGCCAAAGCGTGAGCGACTCTTTCATCTGGGGCTTGGGTTTTCCGTCTAGCAGCCTGGGGTCCCTGATATCTGTAGCGGGGGGGGCCCACCCCTCCCTCTCCTCCCCCCCCTCAGAGACTGGAGAGGGGCAGCCCTTCTGATGGAGTGAGTGCTGGGATGGGGATGTGAAGACATGACACATTTCCCCCTCACAGCCTTCATTTCCCCTCCCAACATTTCTGTTATTACCTGTGATCCTCTGAACCCATGGTTCCAGCTCTGAAGTGGGTAGATATAACCCCCATCAGTGACGAAATCATGTCACCTGGCCTCAAAGACGTAAACTACCCTCTTAAGACAAAGTGTGTGCGGGGGGAGTCACTCGCTGTCTTTGTTGCAATTGGGGCCTTGAGGAGCCATTTCCCCCCACTCCCACTGGGTCTTCTTCCACCTGCCAGTAAGCCCGGAGGGCAGTGTTGAGGGACTGAGTACTGAGTCTCAGCAGGACAAGGAGTGGGCCTGAAGGCTGCAATAGAAGACACTCCACATACAGACATCAGTAGTTCCCGACCTGCAAAGTGGGAAGAATAGCAATAACTCTCAACAGCCTTGCAGGTTGTTGAGAGGATTAAATGAAAAGATATGGGGAGAGTGCTTAGCTCCTCCTTAAAAGCCCATCCCTCCATTGGACTTGCTCTGACCTTCCTTTGTCCTGGCTCCACCCTCAGCACCCATCCTGCTGTTTCATCCACGAGAGCCCCTCAAAGGAGGGTCTGGGTCTGGTCCACCTCTGGGCTCCCTGCACTGGTCTGTATTGAGGGATCGCCTGTCAGTTCCCTGGGCCCTCTCTGTGTTTCCTGGGAGAACAGACCTCAGCAAAAGACTCCCTACTCAAGGAGGTCTGGGAGGGGTGGGGGTCAGTGAGGAGACTGGCTGGCTACCTCCTGCTTCCACGGTACCAAGGTACCAACACTACTCTCCCTGTCTCACTGGACTTGCAGGTCTCAACGAGGCCGGGTGACGCTCCAGAATGGGAGACAAGCCAATTTGGGAGCAGATTGGATCCAGCTTCATTCAACATTACTACCAGTTATTTGATAACGACAGAACCCAACTAGGCGCAATTTATGTAAGTCTTCAGCTCTAGGACCAGAACGGGACCTCAGGGAATCAATTCAGATGTTGGGCCAGTGCCTCCAGTTCACAAGTTCTGGCAGCCCTCACTGAATTTGGCTGTCCCCTTTTATCTGAGCTACTCTCCATGGCACAGGGGGCTTAAGGCCTAGCCCAACTCCCTGGTCCACACATTCCTTTCTGTCATCTATAAGACTGGATTCTGATACCCTAGGCAGCAGGTTCTGGGCTTGCCATTCCATGGTCCTGGGAGTGCCTCTGTTCTAGTTTGGGCAGCAGCAGACAGAGGCTACGGCTCATGGTGCCCTCTGGAGGCAGCAGGTATGAGCATCATCAGTGCCCCACTGGTCTCTCCTGGAGGCCCCAGGTCCACCTTCCTTTGGGGGGCCAAAAGCCGCTGAATGCTCATGGGAAACAAATGGGGTTAGTCCAGGGAGGTTGGTGTGTCTTGAGAAACCCTTCTATGCAGGTATGATTTGCTGCTATTTTAGTGATGTTCATATATACCAAGAGTTAATTGTATTTGACCCTGCCCAAGACAGAAATGTGATTGATCAGGCCACGCCTAGCAGGTCTGCCTAGGATAGGAGAGGTAGGAGTCATCCAGCATAGCCTTGCAGCCTGACTGGGCTGTGGGCAAACTCCTTTGTGTCTCCCTCCAAAAAGTCAGGGCCAGTTCAGAAATTTTGAAGAAAAGAAAAGGATCTTACCAGTGGAAGGACAAATCCAGCACAGGTATTTGATTGTCATTATCATAGGTAGAGAATTTTAAAAACTCAAACTGGTATGACTCTGGGATCCTTGGCACTTCTACCATATTGCTTTTAAAATCAATTAAAGCAGGCCTGACCCAGAGAAGAGTTAGCAAGGTCCTAAAAGAGTACTTTATGTATGTCATTTTATATAAACCTCAGCACATGTTCCTTTTAAAGATCAGGAAACTGAGACTCAGGGGGAGAAAAAAAAAGTAGCTTGCTTAATGTCAGAGCTGGTAAGTAGCAGAGGCACTTTTGAGTTCTGCCCCTGAAGGCTGTGGCAGGAGAGATGGGGCGGGGAAGAAGTGAAGGTAGTGGGTTACATGTTGATGGTAGGGAGGGTCCCAGGCAAGGCCTTGTCAGCCTCCATTCCTCTCTGACCCCATGGGAAGGACCTCTTTGGAACTCACTGATGGCTTTTCTGGGACTGGTGCTGACTGACCATGCAGCAGGATGGCTTTTGACTGAGCCCTGGCCACATATAGCCAGCCTGGAGCTCATGCATATCAAAGGCCATACAACTTCTTGAATAAAAGGTGGGAAGTGAACTTATTAATAAGTTTGTATTTTGTTACATAGTCTTTCAGAGCTTGGGTTCTGCAGTGCTGGGGTGTAATTAAAGAAGTTGTTCATCCTGTAAAGTTTGGAAGTTACCCTCATTTTCCTTCTTTACAGGCAGGGAAACTAAGACATGAACTAATTTCCCCAAGCAAGACCCTTTTCAGGGTCCTTTCAGGGCCTCAGAGATACTCCTTGTGCTCTGAAGCCCTGACCCCAGGTTTCCTGGTTTTCAGATTGACGCGTCATGCCTTACGTGGGAAGGACAGCAATTCCAGGGGAAAGCTGCCATTGTGGAGAAATTGTCTGTAAGTAAGGGCCAGGGCTGGGCTGCAGGCAGCTCCTTCCCCACCCCACTGGCCACAGCCCACCACCCACTCTTTCCTTTGCAGAGCCTTCCGTTCCAGAAAATCCAGCATAGCATCACGGCGCAGGACCATCAGCCCACGCCAGATAGCTGCATCATCAGCATGGTTGTGGGCCAGCTCAAGGTAATAGTGCTGCTGTCCTGCTTCTCAGGGGACACCCAAAGTGATGCCTAGAGCTGTGTAGCTCAGTACAACAGCCATCAGCCACATGTGGTGATTTTTAAATTACATTAAGTAAAGTGAAATAAAATTAAAATGTAGTTCCTCAGTTGCATTAGTCATACTTCAAGTGCTTGTGGCTGCCTATTGGACAGCACAAACATAGAACATTTCTGTTATTGCAACAAGTCCTATTGGAGAGCACTCGTATAGAGCATTTTTGGAAAAGGGACAAGAGGTATAGGAGCAGGATGGGGCTGTGATCCAAGCCACTGGGCCTTTGCACTGCCCCAAGGTGTAGGTGGGCCTTCTGTAGGCAGCTGATTCTGAGCTGGAGTCCATGCTGCCACTCCCCAAGCTGGCTGCTGATCCTTCCACCTGCTGAGCAAAGCAGATTCCTGAAACTCTTGCTTCTCTTTGCAGTTCTCCTTCCACTTCTCAAGACCTGTTACCTTCAAAGCCTTCCTGTGGTCCCGTACCCCCCAGGAACTCCTTGTTATGCTCTAACAGGCTGAAGCCAGATTCTTGATTTCCAAAAAAAGCCTCTCCTCCTTCCCAAAGCAGGACAAATGAGCTGCCCCTTAACCAGGTTCCAACCTCCTGGGCCTGTGGCGTCATGGGGCCCAGAATAACAGGCCCACATGCCTTCTCCCTAGGCTAGGCAGGGCTTCTTGAGTCCGTTACAAGGGTGGAAGAAAGTGGGGGGGGGCTAGGCCTCTCCAGTGGACCCAGACGGACCTGCCTTCTGGCCTGTTCTTTCCTGTTAGTTTCTCCTGCCTGTCCAAGATACCGTGCCCAGAGAGTGTGCTCAAATAGGCCTTGGGAGTGAGGAGCTCTCTCCTGGGGTCTTAGTGCCCACTTTCCCAGGCTGGAATCAGTTAGCAGTGCCTCTTCCCACCTGGCTTCAGGTTCTTTCTGGTGTTTTTGTCCAACCCCCAAAAGACTGATTTGCCTCCTTGCTGATGATAATTCCTAGAAAAAACAGTGATATTAGAAACACTGTTGGTTGGCTGGGCTCCTACCTCAACTAGGCCTCATCTGGGTATTCTGCAGTTTGGGTGGAAGTCTCTCGCCTTTCTTTTTTCGTTGCAAATATGTTACGTGACAAGAAACAGATTACTTGATAGTGCTGCATTGGTTTTTTTCCCCTGTAGAGCTGTAATCAGTGTGAGCTTGGTTTTGAGCCTTTTCTCATGTACTTGGCCATAGTCAGTATTAGTAGTACCTTCTCCTGGTTGGACTAACTGGCATAATCAGACACTAAGATTGTTTAGTTTTCAGATTACTGTGAGTTACATGGTAAGTGCTGCAGAACTCTTTCAAATTGATCATTTGTGCCCAGAAACATGGGTTCAGAGGCATGTACGTTCTCTGCTCTGTTGCTGTAGCTAACTGGTGAGTTGTTCTGCAGTTTGTGTACATAGCAGTGTGAGCTGCCATCTCAAGGCCCAGTTTAGTGCCCAGTTTAGTGTTTCATACATTGTGTCAATTCAGTCACAAGTACCCCTTAGCTCTCCTAGGATTTGCGTCCAAATTGTAGGGCCTGATCCCAAAGTCAGCGTTCACCTCCTGCTGAACACCCTTCCTGTTCCTTGGCCACCTTACTGAACCATTTTCTCTCTCCTCACAGGCCGATGAAGACCCCATCATGGGGTTCCACCAGATGTTCCTATTAAAGAACATCAATGATGCTTGGGTTTGCACCAATGACATGTTCAGGCTTGCCCTGCACAACTTCGGCTGACCTCCTCCCAGCCAGGCACTCATGCTGTTTCCTCCTCCCTCCTCTTCCCGATATTATTCATGCTCCTCCAGATGCTCCAAATATCATACACAAATGAGCAGGGCCGCGGTGGGAGTGGGCGCAGTGCGCTACTGCTGCCGAGGTATTGTGCATGATGTTTGGACGCTAGACTAGTTGCATCTGATGGGAGAAGTTTGTGTTGTACCAGCGCATGCCTTGGAAAGACTTAAGTAATGCGAAAGGTTGTCTTTTTTTTTTTTTTTTTTTAATCTACTGACAAGTTGCTCTAGTAACCCAAAGAAGTGAAGGAGAAAGCAGCTGCCTCACCACCGAGATATTGATTTGTTCAGATGTTTCAATGCCTCATGATACAATAAAACCACAAAAATTTTCTTAACAGTTTAAATTGTTTTAATTAGTTTAATAGTTGGCTGGGCATCAGTAACTACCCTGCCTCCTTGGCTCTCTCATGTCTCACCCTCCCACCTCTGCCCCACTTCAGCGATACCTGTTGCAAGGAGAAAACGCTGAAGCAGCACTCTCAGCTGGCTTCTCTCAGAAGCCCTGTAGGGCATAGTGTTCCCTCCATGGCCCACCTGGTCTTGGGAAAGTGAGCTGCAGACAGGCAGAGCTCAGGTCTGACCTGAAGCTTCCCTTGCGCTGAAGCCTCTGCAGTCAGTTCTGACACCTCCTGTGACGTCTACGCTGGGTAGGGTCAAAGCTCTAATAACATGTGAGATGACCCAGAACCCCACCGAAGATGGAAAAGCCTTGGCAAAAATGGCCCATTAGCTTCAGGCCCTCTGAACTGAGGGCTCAGCAAGGCCAAGTATGAGCAGAGGTTTGAGGGAAAAGGGCCTGTTCTATCCACAGAAGGGTCAGGATCACATCCAGTGTGCCCCGTAAATCCCAAGCCAAGCAGAGGGCAGCTCTGATGCTGTACCATCTGCTGTGGATATCATACCCAAAGGGGAGTAACTCGAACAGCCAGCCTCCAATGCCCATGGAGCCAGGCCCGGTTGGGTTGGAGTATAGATTTAGAACTACGAAAGAAAGCATTCTGAGTTTGAGGGATTTAGGTTCTAGGATTTCTCACCCCTGAGACCTCTGCAAGGCATCTCTAGGCCTCCTCCATTTCCCTCCCTGACCACACACACACACCTTCACACTATCTTCAAATCCCGGGAAGTCTCAGCTGTTGGGGCAGTTTCTGCTCTTCAGTTTTGGGGACAAGCCTTGCCTAGTACAAATCTAGCCCTTGAGCCCTGAGACCTTGGTGGTGTAAAACTCGTGGCAAGGTAGCAACCACAGGCTAGAACCAAACCCAGGACTTGGGCTGATGCCCTGTTAGGGGTTTTAGGATTGGTGAGGGCACCACAGCTTTGCCTGACCTGCACAGCCCCCTTCCCTCCTGCACTATGGATGGAAGCCAAGGACTTCCTCAGACCCCCCACTGGTTGCCTGGCTACACTGGGCACTGGGCTGGATGATGTGCTGTTTGAAAGGACAGCATACTCAGGAGATTTCAATGGGGCTGATTTCTTGGCTGCTGTGTATTTGGGGGGTGGAGGTTGGGGAGAGAGGTAGAAACCTGCTGCCTCTTAAACCACCCTGTATAAAATCTGCAATACAGCTTTTCCATGTATCTGTGCCTGAAATGTCTGCAATAAAGAGGTGTTTGTAAACTATGGTTCCTTTCTTTTTGCCTGAGGGTGCCAGGTCATGCAGGGGGATGCTGGGAGACGTTAGGGAACAATGGGATGTTTGTGGTGGGACCATCTCCTCTGCCCTTGCAATTCCTGGGTCCGTGACTTCACGGGTCCCCTCAGGTCTTGGGTTACACTGACCCACTTCCCAAAGGGGAAACCGAGGCTCCTACCAATTTAGCTTGCTCCTGGGGCATCTGAGGGATTCAGCTTGGGCAACCAAATTGACCCGGTCCTAGGCCCACCATGAGCCCATGCTTTGGGAGTGGACATGGACCGGGCGGGATATCCTGAGGCAAGTAGGGCGCTTTGGGCGGTCCAGTAGGTGGACATTTGCTCTGCCTCAGCCTCAAGGAACTCCCCAGACCCTACTAGCGCAGGGGCAGGACCGCGGTAGGGGCGGGCTCCGGGAGGGGCGAAGCGTCCGACCCCCAGCCCGGAACCTTTCTTCTCCGCTCTGCTCAGGTTCCGGGAGCCGAGTCTGGGGCGGGCCGGAAGTGGAGGCGGTTGGTGGGGTTGGCGGGGCTCAGGGACGCGGCGCGGGTGGCGGTTTTCTAGCTTTGGGTGGACAGAGTGTAGTGACTGGTCCCACTGTCTGGTCCTGGCGGGGTAGTGCTCAGCTGGACGGTGCGCGGCGGCGGCGAACGAACGCGGCGCGGACCCGGGCGCCCGCGGCTGGGCCCATGGCCTCCTCCTGCGCGAGCATCGACATCGAGGACGCCACGCAGCACCTGCGGGACATCCTCAAGCTGGACCGGCCCGCGGGGGGTGAGCCGGAACGGTGGGGGGTGGGTCCTTGGTGAGCGGGCAGAAGGGCGGTGCGGGCCTCGGCCACCCTCATGGCCCTCGGGTCACTCAGGACCGGCTCTGCATCCTCCCGGCTGGTGAGGGCAGACGAGGGTTGGAGCGGCAAATCCCTGAGCGTGCTTGCTGAAGGGCGCAGACCCCTGGGTGCGATCCTGCCCCATCCCGGAGCCGGGCCGTTCTGCCTCGTCCTTCAGCGTCTCGGCTGAAGGTGAGGCACCTTCTCTGAATTCGCAGAGCCCACCAGGTGTCCTGGCCGCAACGTCTCTAGTGTTCCTGGGACTGGCCCGGGTTCCCTACCCTTTTGGCATAGTTCAGAGGCCTCGTCTGGGCTCTGTATGCGGAGCTCTGGATCTAGACCTAGGCGCTGTAATGAAGAGCCGCTGATCTCCTATGCAACTTGCCCTTCCTTCTGGAATACAGACTCTAGGCATGCGATTCTGAAACTGATTTTCAGGACGACGGTGACCACCCCCAATTCCGTGTCCTCTTTGGGTTTAAGGCAAATCACAGACTGCACAGTCCTGATTGGATCTACAAACATCTTGCAAGCCCTAGTTTACGTCCATTCGTTTAAACTTTTCTTGGGTCTGCAGTGGTACCTCAGCTGCTCCTGCCCTCAGTGAGCTCCTAGGACACAGAGCTAACAAGGTGTAATATAATGCTCTTCTCATTGAAAGAGAGAAGTGTTTGGCACTGTGATGGGGATAGGGTGGGTGGGGTGGGGGCTGGAGAATGCCTGAGAACAGATCTGAGAGAAGAGCAATGTTTAGGCTAGGTCTTATAATATGGAGACGGGCTTGGATGTCAGGAAAGACATTCTGCAAAGAGGAAATAGCATATGTGAAAGTACCAAAGTTTCATGGCAGGTTCAGGGACCTGTGAAATGTTGTAGTGGTTGAGAGACTGGCTGGTAATGGAGGTGTGGATGTGCAGTGGCCAGAGCTGAGAATTGGTGTTTCCTCAGACCCTGTTCTGAAACCTGCTGGAAAGCCCAAACTGGCTCCCTTTGGAAGCAGGCACTGGTGCTCACTCCTGGGTTTAGCTAACCTCTAATCTCTGAGAAAATCTGTCTGCTGCCTGGAACCACCAAGCCCTTTTCCCCAGGCCTGGAGTGTGTGCTCCTTGGACTCATGGGCTTGGCTTGGCCCTCTCATGCTTATTAGCTGCTAGCAAACTAGTCTTCACAAAGGTTTGGTAGAGCCTGGCATGGGTAATGTGTAGCTTGTTTGTTTGTCCTCATGGTAGCCTGCCTGGAAAGGAGAGTGGTCAGCTTACCCCTGAGCAGCTAAGGTGGCTCTGAGGCAAGTGAGGTGGTCCTCTTAACTCTTTGCTTACTGACTGGTACTTGATTCCCCTGTTTGCCAAGTAGCCCTTGCTTGTCTCCTCTCACTGGAGGACCATGTGAGACCCCAGGCAGTTTTGTGACTAGAAACTTGTCATATTCCTTGAATATGAGGCCCTACTCTCCTTGCTACCTGGGAGTTTTGGAGTAGTGTCTGAACCTATGAGGGTGCTTGAAACACAGCCAATGTAAACAACTGAAAGGCTGTCTTTCCTGATTACACACCCTACCCCATAATTTCTCTACTCTTTGTCCAACTCCTTCATGTCCATTCCTCCAGGGTGGCTTCTTCTGAGCCATTTCCGTGTCAGGCAGTCTCCTTCCTTTCTTACTTCCACATCTTATCATGTTTTTCCATGCCTTAGAAGCCCACCGATGTAGGCCCTGGTATCTCTCACCTGGATTCTCAACTATCCTGCATGCTACTTTAGAGCAGTCAGTCCTCTGGCCATAGCAGATCATGTCACTTTCCTATTTAAAACTTTTGTGGCTCTCATTACCACAGGGAAAATCTAAGCACCCTAGCCTCATACCTGAGACCTCTGCAGCCTTGTTTTCCCTCCATCCTTCCCGTGTTTGTGTGTTCTAGCCACGCTGGCTCTGATGGTACCTCCTCTGTAAAGTCTGTCCTGACCCTTCCCATGCCCTCCTTCAAGTACACAGAGTCCCTCTGTACCGACCGAGGCCTGAGTATTAATTGGACTCAGAGCATTCTTATACCCTTCCCCCAGGTAGAAGAGCTTCATGCTCATCCTTGGTCCTAGCATGCATTAGGTTCACCATCAGTGTTTATGGAATAAAGGTTGAACAAAGGGCCCTCCTCCCCACTGACAAGCCTTGTTGAGTGTTCCTAGAGCACCTCATGGTTCTTGAGTGAAGCTCTGCAGGAGGAGAGGCCAGTGGGCAGGTGGAATAACTTCATCAGAGTGGCCCTTTCTGTCTCTAGGTCCCAGTGCAGAGAGCCAGCGACCATCTAATGCCTACAATGGAGATCTCAATGGGCTCCTGGTCCCAGACCCCCTCTGCTCGGGTGATGGTACTTCAACAAACAAGCCTGGTCTCCGAGCCATGCCTCCTATTAACCTGCAGGAAAAGCAGGTCATGTGAGTGTCTGGGAGTGGTGGTGATGGGGTCTTTGAGGCATTTGTGAACTAAAGGCATAAGGGGAGGGGAGAGGGTCCAGCAGCCTCTGATGCTTCCCCACTAGATGACCTGGGGTGGAACACTTAACCACACTGAGTTTGCACTAGGATGAGGGGCAACGACAAGCTCAAGGGCTTGGCCTGGATCTGAAGTTTGGGCACCTGGTTTAGCATGGAAGTAGGGCCATTCCCAAGGAGGGAGGTGAGCAAGGGAAGCTGTAGGTTTGGGGACCAGTGAACCAGGCAGAGTTGGGCATCTGGGACTTTACACTTTCACCAGAGTGTCTGTATCTTCTCCCCCCAACCCTGCCCATCGAGACTTTGGGTGGACAAGAGTCACGCTATGCACCCCTCCCCCCAGCTGCCTCTTAGGAGACGACAGTTCCACCTGCATCGGGATTTTGGCCAAGGAGGTGGAGATTGTGGCCAGCAGTGACTCTAGCATCTCGAGCAAGGCACGGGGGAGCAACAAGGTGGGCACCAGGATGTCATGGCATGTATAGTGGATGGGGCACACTTAGGCTGTCCCTCCCCCATTCCATGCTGCCAGTACCTATGGGGACTATCCTGACAGACAGGTAGTGTATCCCAGTCTCAGGAAGCCAGGGTTGGCTGCCAAGTCTCTGTGGGAATCTGGCCCCAAGAGTTGTGAATGGGTGGCTGGGCCTGCGCATATGGCCTCTACTGTCCCCAGGCATGCTGGGGGCTACCTCAGCTCCAGGAAAGCTGCCCCAGCCCTCGACTTCTGTGACCTTCCTCACTCTTGATTCTCAGGTGAAAATCCAGCCCGTCGCCAAGTATGACTGGGAGCAGAAATACTACTATGGCAACCTAATTGCTGTGTCCAACTCTTTCTTGGCCTATGCTATTCGGGGTGAGTAGGCACAGTACGGAGGAGGGAGGTGTTCTGCTAGTAGCCCCAGAGATGCAGCTCTACTGTCCAGTCACTCAGCCCACTCAGACCGTAGAGGTATAATGGAAGGCTTGTCTGTGCTGGCCCCAGCTCTGCCAGGCCTTCTGGAGCCGAGTGAGAAAACAGAGATTGAGACTGGTAGTGGCAGAGAGGCAGGCAAGGGCAGGGCTTCTCTGCTGCTGCCTGGGCCTAGATACTTATTCATGGCCTACCGCTCTCCTGATTCTAGCTGCCAACAACGGCTCAGCGATGGTACGGGTGATCAGTGTCAGCACTTCAGAGAGGACCCTGCTCAAAGGCTTCACAGGCAGTGTGGCTGATCTGGCCTTTGCACACCTCAATTCCCCACAGCTGGCCTGCCTGGATGAGGCAGGCAACCTGTTTGTGTGGCGCTTGGCCCTGGTTAATGGCAAAATTCAGTATCCTTTCCCAGGGTGGGATGGGGGACTGAAGAAAAGTGGGCGGAGCTGGGTCTGCCAGACATACCTCATTATCCACCTGCCTAGCCCTTAACACCCTGCTCAGAGAAGAGATCTTGGTCCATATCCGACAGCCAGAGGGCACTCCACTGAATCACTTCCGCAGGATCATCTGGTGCCCCTTCATCCCCGAAGAGAGTGAGGACTGCTGTGAGGAGGGCAGCCCAACGGTGGCCCTGTTGCATGAGGACCGGGTGAGGGGGCTGGGCCTGGGGGGAAAGGAGGGGACCAAGTAGCAATGGTGTGGTCATGGGCTGAACGCTCACCTCCCTGTACCTGCTAGGCTGAGGTGTGGGACCTGGACATGCTCCGCTCCAACCACAGCACCTGGCCCGTGGATGTCAGCCAGATCAAGCAGGGCTTCATCGTGGTAAAAGGCCACAGCACAGTAAGCCTGCAACTGACTGCCTTTGCTGCCCTCCTCTCCCCACCCCTTTATGTCCCTCATCTATTCCCTGTTCCCACAGCTGCCCACATAGCTTTCTAGCACTCTGCCATGGGAATTCGGAGCACAGAGGGACCCGACTCCTGTGGCGCTCACACCTAACCGTGCACCCTATGGAGCTGGTTTTCTCTACAGCACCCCGCCCCCATTCATTGTCTTTCATACAAACACGCAGATCCGCTTTGGGTCAGCCTAGCTCACTGCCATCCTCACCTGAGGAGGACTTGCTCCCACCTCTAGTCAGGTGGCAAAGCAAGGCTTTTTGGGTTCTTCCCAGTGCCTAAGTGAAGGGGCCCTCTCACCTGATGGGACTGTCCTGGCTACCGCAAGTCATGATGGCTTCGTCAAGTTCTGGCAGATTTACATTGAGGGGCAGGATGAGCCAAGGTAAGGCGGAGCCTGAGGGCCTGGGCTCTCCCAGGTAGGAGATCAGATCACCCACTCAGGCCACTCATATACCTGCCTGCAGGTGTTTGCACGAGTGGAAGCCTCACGATGGGAGGCCCCTTTCCTGCCTCCTGTTCTGTGACAACCACAAGAAACAGGATCCTGAGTGAGTGAGTGGGCAGGCAGGAGGGTGGTGGGCTGGACTTTGGGCTCCCAGCAGGGGCCCAGCCAGCCACTCAGTGCCTTGTTGCTTTGCAGGGTCCCCTTCTGGAGGTTCCTTATTACTGGTGCTGACCAGAATCGGGAGCTGAAGATGTGGTGCACGGTGTCCTGGACCTGCCTGCAGACCATTCGGTAAGCAGGGGCTGTGGGGCTGGGCAGGGGCAGGGTTGGGTTCCTTCCACCCTCTCAGTCTCATTCATCCTGCCTCGTGGCCACCCCCTCCAGCTTCTCCCCAGATATCTTCAGCTCAGTGAGTGTGCCCCCCAGCCTCAAGGTTTGCCTGGACCTCTCAGCAGAATACCTGATTCTCAGCGATGTACAACGGAAGGTGGGCAGCAGTGGGGACACTCTGGGCAGAGCTGATATCATCAGGGAGGACAAGGGTGTGTGTGGCACATCCACATCTTCCCAGCCCCTGAGCTCAGCTGTGAACTCGCAACCTGTGCAGGTCCTCTATGTGATGGAACTGCTGCAGAACCAGGAGGAGGGCCGTGCCTGCTTCAGCTCCATCTCTGAGTTCCTGCTCACCCACCCTGTGCTGAGCTTCGGTATCCAGGTTGTGAGTCGCTGCCGGCTGCGGCACACTGAGGTGCTGCCAGCCGAGGAGGAGAATGACAGCCTAGGGGCTGGTGAGCCGCTCAGGGTCAGGGATGTGTGCTGGGATGTAGGGGAGTGCTGAGGCTCAGAGGGCCAGGGGCTTAGTCGTCCACATTGTCCTTGCAGATGGGACCCACGGAGCTGGTGCCATGGAGTCTGCAGCTGGTGTGCTCATCAAGCTCTTTTGTGTGCACACTAAGTGAGTGTGCTGGGGAGGCCTGCCTGTGCCCTGTCTGTGCCCCTCCCTACCCTGCTGACTCTGACTCTCATATTCTCCCCCTGCTCTCCCTGCAGGGCATTGCAAGATGTACAGATCCGCTTCCAGCCACAGCTGAACCCTGACGTGGTGGTCCCGCTCCCTACACACCCTGCCCATGAGGACTTTGGTGAGTTGGGGGTGACAGGAAAGCAGGCTCTGACTGGAGTCTGAGATCTGACTCAAGTGGCAGCTTTTCCCACAGCATTTGGAGAGTCTCGACCAGAACTGGCTTCTGAGGGCCTGGGATCGGCCACTCACGGTTCCCAGTCTGACCTCCGACGCATCGTGGAGCTGCCTGCACCTGCCGACTTCCTCAGTCTGAGCAGTGAGACCAAGCCCAAGCTGATGACACCTGACGCCTTCATGACACCTAGCACCTCCCTGCAGCAGGTATGCTGCGGGAGGAGTGTGGGGCACAGGGAGGGAGGCCCTGGGAGTGCCCCCCACAGCCACAGCCCTCGTTCTCCACATCTCCCCAGATCGCTGCATCTCCCAGTAGCAGCAGCAGCAGCAGCAGCAGTTCCTCTCTTACGGCGGTGTCTGCCATGAGCAGTACTTCGGCCGTGGACCCCTCCTTGCCCAGGTGAAATGAGGGTCAGAGTTAGGGCATGTCAGGGGCTGGTGCCAGGTGATGCCAGGCTCTGGCTGCTTACACTTCATCCTTCCTGCCAGCAGGCCACCTGAGGAGCTGACCTTGAACCCCAAGCTACAGCTGGATGGCGGTCTGACAATGAGCAGCAGCAGCAGCCTGCAGGCAAGCCCACGTAGCCTCCTGCCTGGCCTGCTCCCAAGTCCGGCCGACAAATTGCCTCCCAAAGGGCCTGGGCAGGTGCGTATGTGGGTGTGTGTGAAGTGCAGTATAGCAGGTATATGGGAGTGGGAAGGCTGGCGGCAGTCTCCTCCCACAGCACCTTGTCTTCTGGTCCTGCTCTTCCTCAGGTGGTCCATGTTTCCCCTGAGGGTATCTCAGCCCCCGGTGTCCCTGGAGGGCAGATCCTCAGCCTTTCCATCCCCACCTCCTCTCCTCCTGGGCTGCGGCCATTTTTGACCTTCCTCCCCCTTCCCTGTTGTCCCATCTCTCATCACTACACACGCCAGTGCTTCGTCTCTGTACTCCTTTTACTCCTACTTCCCACCACCTAAGTTCCCACCTTTGGCCTACCTCAGGTGCCTACTGCTGCCTCTACACTATCCCTGGAGCTGCAGGAAGTGGAGCCCCTGGGGCTACCCCAGGCGTCCCCCAGCCGCACCCGCTCCCCCGATGTTATCTCCTCGGCTTCCACTGCCCTGTCCCAGGATATCCCTGAGATCGCATCTGAGGCGCTGTCTCGTGGCTTTGGCTCCTCCGCTCCGGAGGGCCTGGAGCCAGACAGTATGGCCTCAGCTGCTTCAGCACTACACCTGCTGTCTCCACGGCCCCGGCCGGGACCCGAGCTTGGCCCCCAGCTTAGCCTGGATGGAGGCCCTGGGGATGGGGATCGGCATAGTACCCCTTCCCTCCTGGAGGCAGCCTTGACCCAGGAGGCCACGGCCCCTGACAGTCAGGTCTGGCCTACGGCACCAGACATTACTCGTGAGACCTGCAGCAGCCTGGCAGAGAGGTGAGGAGCTTAGGAGTGGGAAATGTGCTGATGGTAGGGGCTTCAGATAGAATCATCCACTGCTGAGTTGGCCTGTCCCCCCAGCCCCCGGAATGGCCTCCAGGAAAAGCACAAGAGCCTGGCCTTTCACCGACCACCTTATCACCTGCTACAGCAACACGACAGTCAGGATGCCAGTGCCGAGCAAAGGTAGGCACCACCCCGCACCGTTCCTCTCACAGGGAGGGCCAACAAGTGGGTAGGTGCCTATTTCTCTCCCTGCCCTTCCCACAGCGACCATGATGATGAGGTGGCCAGCCTGGCCTCTGCTGCAGGGGGTTTTGGCACCAAAGTTCCCACTCCACGTCTTCCTGCCAAGGACTGGAAGACCAAAGGATCCCCTCGGGCCTCACCCAAGCTCAAGCGAAAGGGCAAAAAGGATGACGGGTAGGACGGGTCCTGGGGCCAGGGAGAGGGGTGGTCTTCAGGCTGCCTGCTTGACATGGCCTGAGGTGCTTCTCCTCTATGGCAGGGATTCGTCCGTGGGATCCCGGCTCACAGAGCACCAGGTGAGCGAGCAAACACCCTTTCTGCTTCTGGGACTCCTGCCTGTGGGGGTGGGGTAGGGTCCAAGCCTTCCCCTGGTCTGGTGTGTGGGGATGGGCGGGGCGGGCTTCATGTGGCTGTTGGTGTTTCTGGCAGGTGGCAGAGGCCCCTGAGGACTGGCCAGCACTAATTTGGCAACAGCAGAGAGAGCTGGCACAGCTTCGGCACAGCCAAGAAGAGCTGCTACAGCGTCTGTGCACCCAACTTGAAGGCCTGCAGAGCACCGTCACGGGCCACGTAGAACGTGCCCTAGAGTCACGGCACGAGCAGGAGCGTATCCTTGTGGGCAGTGGCACAGCATGGGGCGGCAGCAGCATTCTTGGCCCAGGAAGGGATATGGGACCTGCTGCAGCCCTGTTCCTTAGCTACAATGCAGAGCGGCGACTGGAGCGGGCACTGGCCGAGGGACAGCAGCGTGGTGGGCAGCTGCAGGAGCAGCTGACGCAACAGCTGTCCCAAGCGCTATCTTCAGCTGTGGCTGGGCGGCTGGAGCGCAGCATACGGGATGAGATCAAGAAGACGGTTCCTCCGTGTGAGTTTTGCATGGAGACTTCTGGGTGGGCCAGATGGGAGTGGGGCCCCCTACCTGTCAAGCTTCTTCTCATGGCTCTACTTTTCCCTCCTCACCCTGTCCCAGGTGTGTCTAGGAGTCTGGAGCCCGTGGCAGGCCAACTGAGCAACTCAGTGGCCACCAAACTCACAGCCGTGGAGGGTAGCATGAAAGAGAATATCTCCAAGCTGCTGAAGTCCAAGGTGCTATGGGGCCCAAGGTGAGGGAGGTTGGTGGTTGGTGGGCTTGGGCTCAGCTTTCAACTCAGGCCCCTTCGTCCACCCCCAGAACTTAACAGATGCCATTGCCCGAGCAGCCGCAGACACGTTACAGGGGCCAATGCAGGCCGCCTACCGTGAAGCCTTCCAGAGCGTGGTACTGCCTGCCTTTGAGAAGAGCTGCCAGGCCATGTTCCAGCAGATCAATGATAGCTTCCGACTGGGCACGCAGGAATGTGAGTAGGGTCATATGCCCCAAGAAGGGAAGGGCTCTCGTCTTCTCCCTACCATCCCTCTCATGGCCCCCATGGTCACTTCTCAGACTTGCAGCAGCTGGAGAGCCACATGAAGAGCCGAAAGGCACGAGAACAGGAGGCGCGGGAGCCCGTGCTGGCCCAGCTGCGGGGCCTGGTCAGCACACTGCAGGGAGCCACGGAGCAGATGGCGGCTACCGTGTCCAGCAGCGTTCGGGCTGAGGTGCAGCACCAGCTGCACGTGGCTGTGGGCAGGTGTGTGGGCAGGGCACTGAGCAAGGTGGTGGGTTTGGAAAGGGCCAGACTCAACTGCCTGTCAGCCTCATCTCCCTCACTTGCCTTTGCAGCCTGCAAGAGGCAATTTTAGCACAGGTGCAGCGCATTGTTAAGGGTGAGGTGAGTGTGGCACTCAAGGAGCAGCAGGCTGCCGTCACCTCTAGCATCATGCAGGCCATGCGCTCAGCCGCTGGCACACCTGTCCCTGCCACCCACCTCGACTGCCAAGCCCAGCAAGCCCATATCCTGCAGCTGCTGCAGCAGGGCCACCTCAATCAGGCCTTCCAGCAGGTAAGCCGGGCACTAAGCCCAGATAGAGTCAGGAGTCTCCTGACAAGGCTCACACATCATACATTCCACTCTACCCATCATGCTTTGGGTGGTCTGGCCTCAGCAGACTCTTTTTGGTTCTCTTTGGCCTCCAGGGCATTTCCCTTGCTTTTCCCTCTGTCTGGACCCTGGATCCCTTTCTTCCTACCTCAGTCTACCTTGTTTCAGAACCACCCTTCTCAGGAAAACTTTCCTGATTCCCTAGAGTAACAACACAGCCCTACAGTGCTCTCTCTGGGCCCCAAAGCATCCCCCTCAGGATGCCCTACTCTGGTCATCCTCTCCCAGGCCACATAGCCAGACAAGCAGGCATTCTGTCCTGACATTAGCTATAAACTCTGTTCTCTACTCAGGCCCTGACAGCTGCCGACCTGAACCTGGTGCTGTACGTGTGTGAAACTGTAGACCCAGGCCAGGTTTTTGGGCAGCCACCTTGCCCCCTCTCCCAGCCTGTACTCCTTTCACTCATCCAGCAGCTGGCCTCTGACCTTGGCACTCGAACTGACCTCAAGCTCAGGTGAGTGGGCATAGTCAGGGACTAGGGCTGTGGTGAAGGGCAGGGAGCAGTTCAAAGCAGCGACTCCCACTCCTGCCTGACTCCCCTCCTTAATTTTCTCCACCAATCCCCTCTGTCCCCACCCATCTCAGGCTTTGAGGCCTCCATTATCAGCCTCTGGGCCTCATTGCCACCAGGGGGCACTCCTCTCTGCTGGAGGTCACCTGTAGCCTGTCCTTTTCCTAAACCCCCAGCTACCTGGAAGAGGCTGTGATGCACCTGGACCACAGTGACCCCATCACTCGGGACCACATGGGCTCCGTCATGGCCCAGGTGCGCCAGAAGCTCTTCCAGTTCCTGCAGGCGGAGCCACACAACTCACTTGGCAAAGCGGCCCGGCGTCTCAGCCTCATGCTGCACGGCCTTATGACCCCCAGCCTCCCTTAGCTCAGCCTGCCTTGCCCAGGATGGGGTGGCACTGAAGGTCAGCAGACAGGCCCAGACCAAAGCAGGGTCATGTCTGCCCTTTACCTGCTCAGGCTCCCACCTCTGGCGTGTTTGATGGGGATAGCACTGGCTATGGTCTATAGGTTGTGGTAGCCAGCAGGTTTAGGCTGGGCCCAGGGTGGGTATTGTGCCTTCTTGGGTTCTGCCATGCCTGGAGCATGACCCCTGAGATTATGACACCACTTTAGTTGAATTTTCCATGTTCCTTTTTACCACCAGTTTGGTTCTTTTTGTTTTTGAAAAACATTGAGAAATTCAATTAAATGCTTTTGGAATAAAATGGAGTATGTGTATGCTTTTCGTATGTCTTTGGCATGACTTTGATAACTGCCCTTTGTTACCTGCCCCCTCTCCTGGAGCTCTGTCTAGGCCAACCCACCCCAGGGCCCTGGACACCCACCCTCATCTGCCCAACTGCCTTCCCAGATCTCCGCTCTCCATCTCTGAGGCAAGGCAAGGGCCCTGGGATCAGCTCAGCACCACCCCGAGCTCCTGGGTTCTTCTCTCTGGAGTCCCTCCCTTCTTTGCCTATCTGAACTGGGGGGCGGGGCTGCTGGCTGGTTTGAGCTCCACCCTCACCCCCCATCCAATCACAATTCCTCCTTCTCGGGGCTGGGCTGAAGGGCTGCACTCCAAGCTGCCAGCTCTGGCACTAGGCTCCCAGCCCAGGGAAGATGTGCTGCCGCTTCTGTCACCGCTGGCAACCGCCCTGTGCACTGGGGCTGTTGCTGCTGCTGCTGCCGCCCCTTGGTGAGTGCCGGCGTGCTGGACCCAGCCCAGTCCACACACCCCCTCCCCAGGCTGGGTGTAGGTTGTGTGGGAGCTGAGGCACAGCCCTCCTGAGCGCTGAGAGTCAGGGTGGAGAGGAGGTGAGAGGGCTCCAGGGAGGGATTGTGTGCCAGTGGCTTCAGGATGTAAAGTGAGGGTGGGAACTGAACCCTAGTTTCGGAGGGAAGAACCCCCAAATTCCACAATCCCCATCCTGATAAGGGGAGACTTGACCTCTTGCGGGACTCCCAGACCAACTGTGGGATCTCTGAGGTCCTCTCTTAGGGTCGAACCTGGATCCCAACCCCCTCTATTCTCCCCTACCCGTCAGAAAACACCTGTCTCTGGGGAGGGGATGGAAAGGCCAAACAAAGATTGTCTAGGCTGCAGAGAAACTGGAAGTTGCCAGGGGACCTGCCTCCTTTCACCATGTCCGTACTCTCATTTGGACCATTCTCACCTGACCTGGGACCCAGAAGCTCGGAAGAAGAGCCAACTCCTGGGACGAGGCTTCTTCTTCCCCCATCCCCACCTATCCTGTCCAGGTCTGCCTAGAAGGGGGCAGAGGCAGGTGGTCCCCAGATGTGCCCCTTAGTTCCCTGGGGCACCCCTTTCACGCTGAGTCACATCCCCAGAACGCTCCCTGGTAAACAAGCCCCTGGGGTTTGGCGGCGAGGGGCAGGGATGGTGAGGGCACGCCACCTCATCCTATCAACTATTCTCCACCCCCACCCCCAGTCCTTGTATCTCCCCTGGCAGCAACCACAGCGGTCCCAGGCCGCTGTGACACCATATACCAGGGCTTTGCCGAGTGTCTCATCCGCTTGGGGGACGGCATGGGCCGCGGAGGTGAGCTGGAGAGCGTCTGCAGGTACGGGCAGGCGTGAGGGCAGCAGCCCAACCCCACACCCTTGGGGTCTGAACCTCCTCCCTCCCATTCCAAAGCCCCCTGCCCCACCTGATTACCCTGACTCCAAACCCTTGACAGGTCTTGGAATGATTTCCACACCTGTGCCTCGCGAGTCCTGTTGGGCTGCCCTGAGGAGGCCGCCGCCGTGTGGGAGTCACTACAGCAAGAAGCTCGCCGGGCCCCACACCCAGATAATTTGCACACTCTGTGCGGCACCCCTGTACGCCTTCAGGAGCGCCTTCAGGAGCGCGGGGCGGGCCCAGAGACCAACCAGCAGACGCTGCGGGCGACAGCGCCAGCACCCACTCGGGTCCCCGAGCCCCCTCTGCTGGCGGCTGCTTTGGCACTCGCCTGCCTCCTGGGTCCTCTGGCCTAGCCGGTCTGGCCGGGTAGCAGCGTGTCCCCCCCGCCCCCCCCGCCCACCCCCCCGCCCCGTCTCGAAAGCGCTCGGCTTTCATTAAAGGTATTTATATTTGTACCAAGCTCCTTCCTTTCTTTCCACTGCGGCCCACCTGGCTGGGGTGGAGGCCTCAAGAAGCTGATCCCCAGGACGAGATGGGCGGGCTGAAGACCACCATAGGGGACTCAGTCTTTCTCTTCACAAACACTCATTTCCCAGGGGCAGTGCAGAGCTTTCCATTGCCAGCAGGTTCCAAGACTTCTGGTGGTGACCCAAGATGTGTGGGAATGCACATATTTCTCTGTTCTCCCGGGCTGGCATTCCTAGCCCTACCTGCCCCTCCTGTCCTGGCCCCTAGGGGCCATGTGAGGTGATAGAGTGTCCACAACCCCACCCTCAGCCAGTCTACCCCCCTCCCCAGGTTCTTTCCAGTTTCCAGGCTCCTGTCCATCTCACCTCCTCCTCCCTCTGCTGAACTACCACCTTAGCCTTCAAGACACAGTTCAGATTAAGTACCCTTTCCTCTCCTTCTCTGGGGTCCTGATTCATCTGAGGGGAGCCTGTTCCAGAAGATGGGGAGCCCCCATTGGAGTCTACATTCAAGTACCTGAGGTGACCTGGAGCTTCAGAAATTGGGGTCACGATGAGGGTTCCTCTGGCCTTATGCTCTCCACAAGCTCGTTCTTTGAGAAGAGGTGTGCAGTGTGAGGTCAGAACAATCCCAGAAGGCTTTCTGGAAGCACAGAGGAGCCCCAGTTCATCATGGTGGAGAAGAGCAAGAATCAGAACAGGCAGAATCCTGAGGGAAGGAGGAGGCCTCAGAGAGGGTGAGACCCTCTATTGATCAGTCATCTACTGTCCCTGCCAGGATCCTCTTCCAAGCCATCACCCCACGACTTGTGTGGGCACTGCCATGGCCTCCTCACTGGCTTCTACTCTCACTCCCTCCACTTTATTCTCCATTTTCTAAATTGAAAAACTAATCCTGATATTAAACTCCTTTTCATTGTCTATAAGGCCCTATGTAAGCCAGCTATGTTTATATATAGGACATTTTATTCAGTCTACTCCTTCAACTCCCCCTCTGTAGTAGCACAGAGGAGTGATCTACCTACTCAGTCCTTGGGTTAAGGGGGGTTTCAGAGAAGGACCATGATAGAGGGTGATAGGAGGTAAGGATACAAGACTTACAAATGGTGGAGGAGAACTGGGGCTGAGTTGGAGAGGACTTTACAAGGGGGGCCCAGGCAATCAGCTGGGAGGGGAGGAGGGGTGGGAGTCCAGAACTTGGCAGGCCAGGTTTGCACTAAAGCCCATGCTGGGAGGTTGTTGGCCCTAGGACAGATTCAGGCCTGATAGGACCCTTGACTAGGCTCCAGGGTGACAGGTGCCTCCAGAGACCTCCACCCTACTTTATCATGTAGGAGCCCTACCTCAGCAACGCTTCCCAAACACCCTCCCATTCCAGTTAGCTAAGATGCCTCAGTTAACTCACTCTCTGCCCTGTCTTTTCTCCTGTACTTCATTCACCTGTATTTTTATCCCCACTTCTCTCTCTCTCAGCCATTCCTTACCCATCTCACATCACCTGAAGGAGAAGTTTCAGGAAAAAAACCCTCCCAGATCCACCCCCTTTGACCACCAGTATCTTCCAGAAGGAAAGGCCAGCCTTTTATTCTTTGTACATCTATTCTCTGTGCTCAGAATAACCTTCCTCATTTCCTCCTGGTGAACTCCTACTTCTTGTTCAGTATCACCTACCGCCTCCCTAACCCTGACTCCAAGCTGAATCAGAAGCCTCCTTCAGGTCCACACAGCTCCTGGGCTTTCTTCTGTCTCTGTACGGATAACACTGGTTCACTGGCTTCTTACTGTCTGGGTCTAGGTCAGAATTCCCCACTCTGGATTCCCCAAGTGTCCTCTTTGTGTCTCTAGCACCCAGCCTAAGGCTGGGTATAAAGAGTGTACTTGTGGGAGTGCGTGGAATGAAAAACAGAATTGCTAAATCCTGCACAGGAAGTGTTACAGTCAGCAAAAGCTTGGACTGAGAATGACTTCAGTATGGAGGATGTGTCTTCTTGGGGCAGCCCTCTTAACCTGAGCATACTATTTGGAGGGATGGTGCTGGGGCTCCAAACCCCAAAAGTCTTTCTAGAGCCACTCTTACTCTTGGTGGGTGGCCAGGAGCAGGGGCTCGATTGTGTTGGCCAGCCATCAAAGGGATTACCATCCTCCTGCTGTGACCTACTTTCCCCTGGTTTTTGCCCCCTAAGTCCCTGCTCTTCCCTGGAATTGAGTGACCTGGAGTGTGTGCAGGGGGGTGGGGTTGGGGACAGAATCTGCTCTCTGGCCAGGGGCTTAAGAGCTTTGTGTGTTTTATCCCAGAGCTGCAGGAAAGGGGTGGGCTGAGAGCCAAGTGGGCTGGGCCCTAGACACAGCTGCCCAGGCCAGAGCATCATGATAATGGTGCTTCTCATGTTTGCAGCTCTGCAGACATGGAACAGCTTATTGTTCAAGGGAGAATCTGGGGGTTGGATATCCTGAGCCCAGTCCCCTCTGCATCAATATACCTCTTCATCTCAGGGCCCCCGTGTTCTTCACCAGAGCCCAGGCCAGCACCTTCCATAGCAAGGGCTCAATAAATATTTATTGAATTAATTTGCTGAATGTCTGTAAAATAGAGGTGTTGTGTGGATTTCTAAGCCCCACCAACCCTGGAATTCTGTATTATTTTCAACCCTCACAATAATTGTGAGGTCAAGACTATGATCCCCATTATACAGATAAGAAACATGAAGCTTAAGGAGGGGAAGATGTCTTGCTTAAGTTCAGTTCACACAACTGTGGAAGTGTCAGAGCTGGGATATGATCCCAAGTTTGCTTGGCCCCTAAGTTCATTCCCTTAAGCATCACACTAGACATATGGAAATAATTTTTTAAGTTTTCTTTTTTATTTTTATTTATTTTATTTTTGGCTGAGTGGCCTGTGGGATTTTAGCTCCCTGACCAGGGATTGAACCCACACCCCCTTGCAGTGGAAGCATGAAGTCTTAACCACTGGACCACCAGAGAAGTCCCTAAAGTTTTCTTTTTTAATAAAATCTTTTATGAAGCCCTACTACATAAAACAGACTGTGATATTTTATTGGTGTTAATATATGTTTAGGTTTAAAGTATAACATTAGCTTATACAGTTAAAGACAATTCCATGTATGAAGTAAGGGCTCAATAAAGATTTTAAGAAATGAACAGACTGCAATGAGGAAGATGTATGGAGATTACAATCCCATCATCACTCAAAAGTAGTTGTGGCCGGGGGCAGGGGGGGTTAAGGTGATGGACTAGAAATCCATTGGGGTTTCCCTGCGCAGGTTCAAATCCTGCCAAACTATGCCATCTCTCCCTTATGGTGATCCCTATTGAGTCACAGCCAGTTGGGGAAGAATGCTGTTGCCTTAAAGAAAGAAACTGGGTTGTTCTCCAGCCCTGCTCTTCATGGTTGCTCAGTGAAAGACTCCACCAAGCACGTGGATTGCGCCCCAATAGTAAATATAAGGTAAGTAATAAAAATATTATTAAAGAAGGAAAAAAAATCCCCTTATTACTTGAGACATTTATTTCCCCCCCCATCTCCACCCCGAATCTGGGTTGATTGTAAAGTTAAGTGAGATAATTCTGACCCTATAGAGGAACTGTTAATGGTAACAATTTTTCTTTAATCTACTTGTTTTGCAGCCTCAGGATATACTAAATTTAGTAACAATAAAAACAAAAATAATTAAACTTACTCTGAAGTTGGCCCCAAACTAATCTCATCTATTCTCGTTAACCATTTGCAACTCCGCTGTGATGGAGGTCAAATTCAACATATCTGAGTGCCTGAATTATTTTAATTTCAGTTAAAAAAATAGATTTGTTAATTAAATTTATACCGATCCTTTCCGGAGTTCCAGAGGCACTTCCAGAAACCTCCTGAAATGCACTACGTCCCCAACCACGCACTATATTATTATTTTATTTTTGGCCGCGCCCCGCGGCATGCGGGATCTTATTTTCCCCACCAGGGATCGAACCCGTGGCCCCTGAATTGGGAGTGCGGAGTCTTAACCTCTGGATCTCCATGGAAATCCACCCAACCTCGCACTATAAAGCGCCCTGCCCCAACCTGAATATTGAAACTTTCTCCCTACTTCCCACGGTGCCTGCCCCAAACCTAGGGTCGAGACACTTGGAGCGACACAGAGACTTACCTCCTACTCCCAGAGAGAGCCCGACCCCGCCCTGAAGGCGTTGACTGGCAAGCCACGCTCGGAGAGCCGCCAACCGCGTAGCCCGGCCCTCTCGAGTCCGCCCCTGTCCCGCCCCGTGGGCGGCCCGGATTTGTTTTGGCGTCAAGAGCGCGCTGTGATGACGCCACGACGCTGACGCCTGAGGATGGCGGCGGCGGCGGCGGCGGTGTCGGTGGTCGGGGCTGTGTCCGTGGCCCGGAGAGGGTCAGCACAGTCGCCCGGACGCCGAAGAGCCCGCCGCCCGCGCGAGGTGAGGCGGCCCGGCCAGGACTGACGGCCCCATGGGCGGGAGGGGCTGACGAGCTGCAGACACGGTCGCTTCCTGGAGCACAGGGCCCGTCCCTGCCCAGCCCGGAGCCCTCGGCCTGTGCCCGCTGCGCCGGGGCCTAGGGGGAGTGGGTAGCAGGCCAGGCGATGGCTGCTTGGGGTCCCTGGTGTCCGAGGCTTGACTGGCCTTGAAACATGCTGCTGCGCTGGGTAGCCCGTCTCTGAGGCCCCAAGGGCCAGGTGGACGTGGTCAGCTGTCCTGCCAGCTGTTCAGCCAGTCGACATCGGTCAGGGTGAACCAACCTGGTTGTCCTCCCTACCTTCTCGTGTCTGGCACCTACTCCACACCTCCTATTTTGCTACTGAACGACAGGGTCGGGGGGCAGCTAGTCTCTTCCTTGTTCAGGCTGGGGAAAATCACACCTGAGTCCAGCTGGGTCGCCTGCTTTGTAAGCCAGTTATCCCTCTGCTTTTATAAAGGGAAGCCCAGCTCCCCCACGCTCACTCCCTCTCCTGAAACTGTGAAGTGATAATTCCCACTTGAAAATCTGAATAAGTCCTTCATTGCCTAAAACTGGCTCCTTGGTACCTGCAGGGTAAAGGCCAAACTTCGTAGCAGGGCATTCAGGGCTCTTCATAATCTGGCATAACCCCGAAGTTAACACCTGGGCACTTCTGTCTCCTGCTTACATAGTTTGTTGTTGGAGGTATGTACATCTGCCGTTAGCTCTGTGTTTTAACACCCTTTCGCTTTAGATACGCAATTTTCTCACTTTGTACTACTCTTCTTTCCCCCACCCCCACCTCCACCCACCAGTTTGGAAAATTCACATCTGTCCTTTAAAATCCACCTTAGATTTAATTTCCTTGGAAAAGCCTCCCTTCACATGTAACCATTGACTCCTCTGTACTTCAATTCATGTGACTACTGTTGGAGTTTATTGTGTTGTGTCACCTGATGGTTGGCCTGGGGATTGTGTCTTCTGTCTGCATATCAGTGTCTGGCTCTGTGCTTGGCATAAAGTAGGAGCTGAGTCAACTGTGATAGGTTGCTGATTTAAGAATGGATACAGATTCAGCTATACTACTGAGCACATATCAGGGGCCAGGACCTGAGATGAGCACAGCAAATGCGAGTGTCCTGTTTGCACATTCACACGTATGCATGTGGTAGGTGGTGCAGCCTTGTCAACCTGATGATCTAAAATCTCCTAGTGTGGTTTTTCAAAATACAAATTCAAGAGTCTCATTTTCTGAGATTTTGATGCAGAATATCTGGAATCTGGTAGGAATCTGTATTTTTTTTTTTTTTTTTTTTTTTTTTTTGCGGTACACAGGCCTCTCCCTGCTGTGGCCTCTCCCGTTGCGGAGCACAGGCTCAGGACGCGCAGGCTCAGCGGCCATGGCTCACAGGCCCAGCCGCTCCGCTGCATGTGGGATCTTCCCGGAACGGGGCACGAACCCGTGTCCCCTGCATCGGCAGGCGGACTCTCAACCACTGCACCACCAGGGAAGCCCGGAATCTGTATTTTTTAAAAACTCTCCAGGTGACTTTACTATGCTCCTTAGTTGAAAATCTTTGTCATTACTCCAGGAAACTGTTGTGTCTTTGTCCAGTGGGAAGGGTCAGCTGTGCCTTGTAGCACACAACTGCTGTTGCAGTCTCATTTCCCATATCTTGGGGAGGCAGGATGATTTGGTGGTTAGAAGTATGGGGTTTGGAATAAGAAAGACTTTGATTCAGTTCTTGACTTTTATGAGATCTTGAAGTACTTTGAGTCCTAGTTTGCTCATCCCGTAATAGGAATAATCATGCCTACTTTATGTGGTTGCAGAGAGGAGTGAGAATGCATATAAGACGCTTAGCACAGTTGAAACTTAGGAAATGGAAGCCACTGTTATTACTAATGGCTGTTCTTCTCAGAGTTTATTCCATGTCAAAAGGGGATCTCATCTTAGTAAGCCTGTTTGCTCTTCAGACTGAGTCTTGTGTAGGAAGCTACCTTATGTTATGTGATTTCCTTGAGGTAATTTCTGATCATCAGAGATAGCTCTGACAAAACTGCTTCTACTCAGGGCAGTTGCAGTTGGCTACTCCCCTAGAAAAGATGTGGATTGCTGACTCACTGGAGGGCGGGTTTGCTGAATAAGTATGTTGTCCAGGTTTAATTGCAATTCTTGTTAAGTTGTATAAATGATCTAAAGAAAGTGCAGCTTTCAGGAAACCTGTTTGCCTCTTACAATGAGCTAAAGCTGAGCCTCACTTGGAATGGAATACCCCAGAAGATCCTAGTTTGCCTCTTACACTGAGCTAGAGCTGAGCCTCACTTGGAATGGAATACCCCAGAAGATCCTAGTGTCTGTGAAATCTGAACTAGATACTGGGGTTCTCAGTCACTCACAAGTTCATCGTTAAGTGAGTGAGACTTTGGTTTAGCCGTCTGTTTTTACTTTGTAAGTGTGAGCATGTTATTTGGGCAACTTTTTTTTTTTTTTTTTTTTGCGGTACGCGGGCCTCTCACTGTTGTGGCCTCTCCCGTTGCGGAGCACAGGCTCCGGACGCACAGGCCCAGCGGCCATGGCTCACGGGCCCAGCCGCTCCGCGGCATGTGGGATCTTCCCGGACCGGGGCACGAACCCGTGTCCCCTGCATCGGCAGGCAGACTCTCAACCACTGCGCCGCCAGGGAAGCCCTATTTGGGCAACTTTGATCCTCTCCATTGCTTCCTAAGTGTGTGATGTGAAGTGGCTATAGGTGTGCCAAAGTACTGACCCTTAAGCTTTGAGATAGCTGAGAACAGCTGTCTCCATTGGCCCAGGGTGCACAGAGAAAAATTTGAGAAGTACAGCCCTGGAAGAAAGGAAACAATTCCGCTTGTTGAGAGCTGGAGAGAGACTTATTTATTTGAACTTTCTTTTCTTCCAGGAATCTTACTCAGTAAGTATTAAGCCAATTTGTGTTGGCTAGGTCATCACTGAGCTAATTCTTGGTACAGCCCTCTGTTGCCATGGCATCTCATGTGATGCTAAAGTAGAAAAATGTGCTGTTTTCATTTGCTAGAGGAAAATTATCACAGAGGGACCCCTTCCAGGCTGCCAGCCTTGAAGTGGCCTCACAGGGCATCATAAGAGTAATGGATCAGGGGACACTTGGTGTGGAGCCATTTGGGCTGTAAGTTCCTTGAGAACAGAGATTATAACTGCCTTCTTTTTGTCTGTCACAGCCCCTGGCAGAGTTCCTGGCCCACAGCAGGAGCTCAGTAAATATTTATGGGTTGAACTTCGGGATTTTGGAAGGAGAACCCCAGGTACATTGCCAGAGGCTGTATTTCTGATGATGGGATGGGCAGTGGGTGGGATGTCTCAGATGGAGTTGAGGGTCAGGATAAAATGAGGAGGACACGACAAACTGTTGAACTCTCCTTCTCTCAGCCCTAAAGCAGGAGTCTCTGCTCACCAGTTATTACCGTGTAGAGCAGTGGTGCGTAGAGTCTTTAAGAGGTGGAGTCCTGAGTTACTATATTCCAAAAAGAAGTTATAACAATTCTTATTATGAAATAGTGTTAAAAGTTAAAACATTACGGAAGTGAATAATGAACTGTGTCTTTAGACACAAACACTAATCATTTTTAAAATAATTTGGTGTATATTTGGTATAATAATTTGGTGTATATTCCCCCAGCTTTTTTTCTTATGTATATACTAGTCTATACATTTCTACAATATGTATTTTTTAACTTTAAAAATATAATATGTGGTGATGACTTTAAAATATAGCAATAGCACAGCAGTATGTAATGTGAGAAGTAAGAGTCTCCCTTCCTTCCACCTGTTCCCCCGACATTCCCATACCCTAGAGACAGTCACTGTCAACAGCTTCTCTTCTACCTTTCCAGGATATTTTTTTCCCATGTATATGTCTATACCTTTTTAGAAATTTCTCATTAGACATATGCTTCACATACTCTTTTTTTTTTTTTTTTTTGGCTGCAATACGCAGCATGCGGAACTACCCCGACCAGGGATTGAACCCCTGCCCCCCTGCAGTGGAAGCGCAGAGTTTAACCACTGGACCACTGGGGAAGTCCCTTCACAGACTGTTTTAAACTCCTTGGTACATCACAGACGTGGATACCAGTACAAAGCCACTCAAACTGACGGGTATCTTTCTTTCTTTGTCAATATATATGGATTTACCTCATTCATTTCAACAGCTGCAGAGCATTCCATTATGTGAATGTATCTTAGTTTATTTAATTATTTCCTTCCTGATGAATATTTGGGTTGTTTCAATTTTTTCATTATTATAAAGAATGGTCCCATGAGCTTTCTTTTGCAAATCTATCTTTGTGTACTTGTGGAAGTGGTTTTGTAGAATTATTTCTGAAAATGAAATTGCTGGGTCTTGTGTCAGTTTCCCTGTTTTAGTTTTCTAAATATTTATTTATTTATTTATTTATGGCTGCATTGGGTCTTCGTTGCTGCACGCAGGCTTTCTCTAGTTGTGGCAAGCAGGGGCTACTCTTTGTTGTGGTGTGTGAGCTTCTCATTGCGGTGGCTTCTCTTGTTGCAGAGCACGGGCTCTAGGTGCATGGGCTTCAGTAGTTGCAGCATGCAGGCTCAGTATTTGCAGCACACGGGCTCAGTAGTTGCGGCACGTGGGCTCTAGACCTCAGGCTCAGTAGTTGTGGTGCATGGGCTTAGTTGCTCTCCAGCATGTGGGATCTTCCCGGACCAGGGCATGAACCCGTGTCCCCTGCATTGGCAGGCAGATTCTTAGCTACTGCGCCACAAGGGAAGTCCCAGTTCTCCTGTTTCAGAAAGCAGAATCGTGTGGTTCCCCCTAAGGTTGCAGAGGTCCTTGTTTAGGGTTTTGTTTTGTTTTTTTTTAATTTTACTGAAGTATAGTTGATTTACAGTGTTGTGTTTAATTTCTGCTGTACAGCAAAGTGACTCAGTTACACATATATATTCTTCATATTCTTTTCCATTATGATGTATCACAGGATATTGAATATAGTTCCCTGTGCTATACAGTAGGATCTTGTTGTTTATCCATTCTATATACAGTAGTTTGCATCTGCTAATCCTAGACTCCCAATTCTTCCCTCCCCCCCGCCCCTTGGCAACCACAAGTCCATTCTCTATATTTGTGAGTCTGTTTTTGTTTCGTAGATATGTTCACTTGTGTCGTATTTTAGATTCCACATATAAGTGATATCATACGGTATTTGTCTTTCTCTGACTTAACTTTGCTTAGTATGATAATCTCTAGGTCCATCCATGTTGCTGCAAATGGCATTATTTCATTCTTTTTAATGGCTGAGTAATATTCCATTACACACACACACACACACACGCACACACACACGCACACACACACACACACCATCTTTATCCATTCATCTGTTGATGGACATTTAGGTTGTTTCCATGTCTTGCCTGTTGTAAATAGTGCTGCTGTGAACATAGGGGTGCATGTATCTTTTTGCATTATAGTTTTTTCTGAGTATATGCCCAGGAGTGGGATTGCTGGATCATATGGCAACTCTATTTTTAGTTTCTTGAGGAACCTCCATACTGTTTTCCATAGTGACCGCACCAATTTACATTCCTCCCAACAGTGTAAGAGAGTTTCCCTTTTCTCCACACCCTCTCCAGCATTTATTATTTGTCATTTTTTTTTTTTTTTTTTGCGGTACGCGGGCCTCTCACTGTTGTGGCCTCTCCTGTCGCGGAGCACAGGCTCCGGACGCGCAGGCTCAGCGGCCATGGCTTACGGGCCTAGCTGCTCCGCGGCATGTGGGATCTTACTAGACCGGGGCACGAACCCATGTCCCCTGCATCAGCAGGCGGACTCTCAACCACTGTGCCACCAGGAAAGCCGTGTCAATTTTTTAATGATGGCCATTCTGACTGGTGTGAGGTGGTACGTCACTGTTTTGATTTGCATTTTTCTGGTAATTAGCGATGATGAGCATCTTCTCAAGTGCCTATCGGCCATTTGTATGTCTTTTCAGGAGAAATGTCTATTTAGGTCTTCTAACCATTTTTCTTTCTTTTTTTAAAAAAAATTATTTATTTTATTTGCTTTATATTTATTTTTGGCTGCGTTGGGTCTTCGTTGCTGCACGCAGGCTTTCTCTAGTTGTGGTGGGGGGGGGCTACTCTTCGTTGTGGTGTGCCGGCTTCTCATTGCGGTGGCTTCTCTTGTTGTGGAGCATGGGCTCTAGGCATGCGGGCTTCAGTAGTTGTGGCACGTGGGCTTCAGTAGTTGTGGCTCACGGGCTCTAGAGTGCAGGCTCAGTAGTTGTGGCACACGGGCTTAGTTGCTCCGTGGCATGTGGGATCTTCGCGGACCAGGGCTCGAACCTGTGTCCCCTGCATTGGCAGGCGGATTCTTAACCACTGCACCACCAGGGAAGCCCTAACCATTTTTCGATTGGTTTGTTTGTTTTTTTGTTATTGAATTGTAGGTGCTGATTGTATAATTTGGAAATTAAGCCCTTGTTGGTCCTATCATTTGCAAATATTTTCTCCCATTCCATAGGTTGTCTTTTTGATTTGTTTATGGTTTCCTTTGCTGTGCAAAAGCTTATAAGTTTGATTAGGTCCCATTTGCTTATTTTTGATTTTATTTCTATTGACTTGGGAAACTGATCTAGGAAAACATTGGTACGATTTATGTCAGAGAATGTTTTGCCTGTGTTCTCTTCTAGGAGTTTTATGGTGTCTTGTCTCATATTTAAGTGTATAAGCCATTTTGAGTTTATTTTTGTGTGTGGCGTGAGGGTCAGGGGTTTTTATCTAAAGTGACAGAATTTTTTGCCTGCTATCCCTGCTTGCCTCGTGATGGTTAGAAGTGCTGTTTAGCAGTTACTTATTTCTGGGATTCCTGAGAGATTACTGCCTACTTCATTTTGATAGACAGTCTTTCAAAACATGGGAGCAGAATATAGAGATCTTTGCAGGCAAAAGGTTGTGAAGCTTTGCCGTGGAGAACGGTCTTAGGAGGTGTTATTGGAGTGGGCTGGGTGCCTGCCTGGGAGGCATCCACAGACTTCTGTGGCCGGGAAAATTGTTTCAGGATCCATCCCTGTCCTCTGCTCCTAGGCCCCTGGTCTCCCCACAGATGAGTCTGGCAGTTTATGGACAAACTTGCTTTGGAGTTCAGATAACAATCTGTAAGACCCAAATAGACCCGAGAACTCTGGCTTCCTTTGTTTTTGAGGACATTTATACAGGCGCCCAAAGAGCATGGCTTTGGTTTAACCACCAACCTGGCCTCTTCCTGCCACTTGAAAATTTCTGAGGTTCTGGGATTGTTGCCCCGCAGCAAAAAGAAGCCTGAGAACCAGCCCACCTTTCACTCAGTGTTAACAAACATTGAATGCCTGCTTGGAGCTCAGCACTTGGTTGGGAGCCAGAGAGTTCTAGAAACCTGAGAAGTGGCCCCTTCCCTCAAAAGGCTGACAACTCTAGTGATCAAAAGTAATCTAGAGTATAGCAGTGAGCAGTGTGACCCAGATTGTACGTGGAATGGAGGTTTCAGAACATGCCCTTCAGAAAAGATCCTCGGGCTTCCCTGGTGGCGCAGTGGTTAAGAATCCACCTGCCAATGCAGGGGACATGGATTCGAGCCCTGGTCCAGGAAAATCCCACATGCCGCGGAGCAACTAAGCCTGTGTGCCACAACTGCTGAACCTGAGCTCTAGAGCCCATGAGCCGCAGCTACTGAGCCAGCGTGCCGCAACTACTGAAGCCCGTGAGCCTAGAGCCCGTGCTCCGCAACAAGAGAAGCCACCGTAATGAGAAGCCTCGCACCACAACGAAGAGTAGCCCCTGATTGCCACAACTAGAGAAAGCCCGTGCACAGCAATGAAGACCCAACACAACCAAAAATAAATTAAAAAAAAAAAAAAAGATCCTCAGTGAAGGTTCTTTGATTCATCAGCTGAGTGGTATGAGGAAGGATTGAGACCTTGGCCTGGTGAGTCTGAGCTCAGCTAGGCCCCAGGCACTTCTGGAGTCTGTCTGGTTTGGTGGAAGGAGCTCTGGATGGAGAATGAGATTTTGGCTTGTTCTCGACTGTCACTGTCTGAGTGGCTTTGGACAAGTTTCTACCTTTTTGGCATGTCATTTCTATAAAGTGTTAGCGAGGACAGTAGTGCTGAATGCTCACGCCTACTGCTGCACTCTGTCCAATATGCTTACCTTCTTTGAGGAGTGCTTTGGATCAGGCTTGGAGTTGAAGGTGTGGAGGCCGACTCCAGAGAGTTCAATACTTTCTGTAAGATGTGTTAGGATTGGTGTCACGAGACAGAATAGTGATTGTGAGAGGTGGCATAGCATGACCTTCCTGGGAGGTCACCTCTCGAGGCTTTCCTCATTCACCCCCACCCTCGTCACTCTGCTGGGGGCACATACATGAGAGCTGAGGACAGGAAAACACTTTGCTCTCTTCACAGAAGGAATTTTGCCAGCTGCTTCCCTTGTCCCTGTTTGCCTTTTCACCTAACTGATGTGAAAAGAGAATTTAACAGATGTGATTGGAGTGTGGAGCAGCTATGATCACCTGGAGGCCATCAGCAATTCCCCGCATCAGAGCTGGCACTTTCTTTCCTGCACTCTTGATCTGTAGTTGGGAAGGTGGAGTACCAGCATCAGCCTGTCTTTGAAGAGTTTCTAATTGGAACAAATATGAGAGAAACTGTGTCCCAGAAAGGAATAAGGAAGGTCAGAGAGGGATAATCTTTGGCTGTCTCACTGCTGACTTGAGATCCTTGCTTAGACTTTGTTTAAAGTGAAAAGTCAGCCCTTTTCTTTTGTAAACCTTAGTTTTTCTCATCAGGACCAGACTAGGTATGCACATCTAAACAAAAAGAGCCTGTGGGTACACCTGGAGACAGTTACTTATTTTGCAGATCTAGGGTAGTACCTCCTCCCCAGGAAGAAGTGACATCTGAGTAGCTGTGCTGCGTCACCCATGCAATTTGTCTTCTCTCTGAATGGTGGTAGATGTTGTTCACAGTGCGGTCTTGGGGATCAGGGCCTGTGTTCTGCCTCAGGAATCCTGGCCCAAGAGCTTTTTTTTCCTGAGCTGCAGCCCTTTACTGTATTAAGTCTTGTATTTTCCCTGAAGGAAGAGATGAGTCTGCAAAATTCCAAAGTCCACAGTTCTAATCTTTGGCCTCTGTGAAAAAGAACCTTGTTTCTAAATGCCTTTGTTTATTATTTTTTTATAATTTATTAATTTATTTATTTTTGGCTGCATTGGGTCTTCGTTGCTGTGCTCAGGCTTTCTCTAGTTGGGGCGAGCGGGGGCTACTCTTCGTTGCGGTGCGTGGGCTTCTCATTGCGGTGGCTTCTCTTGTTTCGGAGCACGGGCTCTAGGTGCGTGGGCTTCAGTAGTTGTGGCACGCATGCTCAGTAGTTGTGGGTCGCGGGCTCTAGAGCACAGGCTCAGTAGTTGTGGCATACGGGCTTAGTTGCTCTGCGGCATGTGGGATCTTCCTGGACCAGGGCTCGAACCCGTGTCCCCTGCATTGGCAGGCGGATTCTTAACCACTGCGCCACCAGGGAATCCTTAAATGCCTGTGTTTAAACATGATTTCCTAAGCTGCTATATGGGATCTCCTGGGCATTTGGGTGAAAACTGCAGCAAATCCTGAAGAGCCCATGTTGGTTGAGGAATCTTTTCCTCTTATGTGAGGCAAGATAAATCTCATTCTGCTGAGAGTCATACTGACATACTGATTAAAACCTAAGCCCTTAATCTTTGGTCTTTTTGTCTGATGGATTGGTAATCAAGGTCTTGTGTACATTTCAGAGGTGAGCTTTTTCCTTGGGAACATTGGTCAGTTATTACCACATGAGCCACATTGGTCAGTTATCACCATCTTGGATTCAGACGCTCACTCAGGGCCTCTGTGTGGGTTCTCTGTGACCCTCAAGGTGCCCCAGCAAAAACCTCCCTGGGTCTCCCTCTGCTGCCTTTCATGGGATCTTTTGCTGGCTTTGAAACAGGTTGGGGGTGGGGGTTGGTGTTGCCCCTGGGCAGCCATGGAATCTCTGACCCTGACCAGCTCTTTTCCTTCTTCTTTTTTGTTTTTAAATTAATTTTTATTGGAGTGTAGTTGATTTACAATGTTGTGTTAGTTTCTGGTGTACAGCAAAGTGAATCAGTTATACATATACATATATGCACTCTTTTTTAGATTCTGTTCCTATATCAGTCATTACAGGGTATTGAGTAGAGTTCCCTGTGCTATACCGTAGGTCCTTATTATCTATTTTATATATAAAGCAGTGTGTATATGTCAACCCCAATCTCCCATTTTATCCCCCTCTTTCCCCCTTGGTTGACCAGATCTTTTCAACCATTAGATTCTACATCCAGCCACCCCACTGCAGCACTTCCAGAACTGAACTCTTCCTACTGCTTCCCAAGCCTGTCCCTCCTGCTGCACTCCTGACCTTCTGCCCAGGAGCTGGAGTGAGGGACTGGAGTGCTGTCCTCTCCTCCCTTTCAACCCTATGTCCAGCCTCCAGTCCCTGTCACTTCTCCTGCTGACCTCTCTCCATTCCGCCACCCTGTCTGTGCTGCTACCTTCCTCACTGGCCCTTTCAGTCCACTTTGACCCTCCTCCAGTTCAGCCTTATACTTGTTTCTAAACACAGAGTCGCCTCTCCTTGTAAACCCTTTGGTAGCTTCCTTTCACCTCCCAGGAAGGTCCTGGCTCCTCGCTGTAACTTGGGCTGCTCTCCACAGCCTAGTTCCTGCTGACCTTCCAACACTTCAGCCCCCAGTTCTGTCTTCACATCACCAGACTGCACATTCCCAGGCACGGGATGCTGCTCTGGGCCTCTGAGCCTTTGAGTGTGTCATTCTCTCTGCCTGAAACAACATTCCCACCTTTCCTCACCTGCCTCATTCTTACTTCAAATTCAGCGTGGGGGTCGCCTCCTCCAGGAAGCTTTCCCTAATCCCTGTGTCATTCTTGTGTCATTCATGTATCTACTATTGTTTCTCAAGCCTAACATTTACTTTGTTATATTGAAATTACCTGTTTTGATGTTTTGCTCTTCATTTAGACAATGAGTTTATTGACCATGTTTTGCCTATATTGGGTATGTTAAAATATACCTGCACTGGACGTCTTATTCATTCCTGTATCGCTAGTAGATGTTCAGTAAACGCTTGTTCTGAGTTGATCATTTTATCCCCAATTCTGTATATCCTAATTAATAGGAAATTCTCAGCTCTTTTCTTTCACTCCTGGGGCCCTCAGATCGACTTAGAGAAGGGCAGGCTGGATAGAAGTGACCTCTGGAAAACGGTACTTCAGCACTTCAACTTGTCCAGGGCCCCACCAGCCACAAGGTATTAATAGTTGGAACATCTTTGTCTGGAAAGCAAATGGGAAAGTCTCCTGGATTCTCATCCCGTGGAAGAAGAGTGCCCCAATCCACAGCCTGAGTCTCATCTGGATGAAGTTGTTAGTGTCCTTTCTGAGCTCAAGGCCCCCTCTGCCTCTTTTTTTTTTTTTGGCTGCACTGCGTCTTCTTTGCTGCGCGGGCTTTCTCTAGTTGCGGCAAGCGGGGACTACTCTTCTATGTGGTACGCAGGCTTCTTGTTGCGGTGGCTTCTCTTGGTGTGGAGCACGGGCTCTAGGCGCGTGGACTCCAGTAGTTGTGGCACGCAGGCTCAGTAGTTGTGGCACACGGGCTTATTTACTCCATGGCGTGTGGGATCTTCCCGGACCAGGGCTCGAACCCATGTCCCCTGCCTTGGCAGGTGGATTCTTAAGCACTGTGCCACCAGGGAAGTTCCCCCCTCTGCCTCTTAAATGAAGCCCAGGCTAGTTTGGTGGCTCTCTGGTGGCAGTGTGCTAAGGCTTGTGGTTCCTACTTCACTGGAATTGATTTTAGCCATTTCTGGGACTTGTGTGGCATTTTAGCCATCTATGTGGTAAACTGGGGAAGTGAGAGACCATGGAACAGGGTGTTAAACTGCCAGGGTGAAGATGGTACATTAGAAAAGTAGTGCGAGCCATCAAGGGAAGAGTGAGGTTAGGGCAGCACCCAGAGCAGTGGGTGGTGGTGGGTTGTTGCAGTGGGGGATCAACCCCTGCAGGAGGCCTAGAGGACTAGGAAGGTATCCATGAGGGAGGAGGCCTTGGGGAAGTGGCTTTCTACACCCTGGTGGGTGATAGTGTTGGAGAACAGGCCTCCAACACTCCACGCCCCCGTTTCAGAAAAGATGAGTCAGAGTAATAAGAGGAATAATTTTAACCTTTAAAAAACATAGGACTTCAACTATGATAAGGGACCCAGGGAGAGTAGGGAGGAGGGTGGAGGCAGTGACAGCTGAGCCTGGTGCATGTTCCTGCCCCTCTTCAGAGTTGAAGAGCAGCATGAAAATTATACCCAGGGAGATGTACATCAAGACCACGGAACTCAGACCCAGTCTTTCATGTGGATCCTTCATGGCATCTGGGCTCCAAGCACTCAGGGGCCAAAGCCATTCTCCCTTCCAGGGAACCATACCAGAGTCAGGTCTTCAGTCTGGGTTTATCCAGGGCCAGGGGGGAGGGGGTAAGGAGGATGGCTGGGATCCCTCCAGAAGTGTCCCTGGCTATGCTGAGTTCCTTTCTTCTGTCTGTGTAGGTGTAGACGGGGCACTGCCTGCAGAGCAGGTTCTGCCAGCCTCGCTAGAGAGGATGCCCCCGTGTCCGTGATGGGCTGTGGGACAAGCAAGGTCCTTCCCGAGCCGCCCAAGGATGTCCAGCTGGATCTGGTCAAGAAGGTGGAGCCCTTCAGTGGCACTAAGAGCGATGTGTACAAGCACTTCATTACAGAGGTGGACAGTGTTGGCCCTCTGAAAGCTGGGTTCCCAGAAGCCAGTCAGGGTGCAAACCCCTGCCCTGGTGCCCCCACTACTGGCCACACAGAGCCTCCCTCAGAGCCACCACGCAGGGCCAGGGTGGCTAAGTACAGGGCCAAGTTCGACCCACGTGTGACAGCCAAGTACGACATCAAAGCCCTGATTGGCCGAGGCAGCTTCAGCCGAGTGGTGCGTGTGGAGCACCGGGCAACCCGGCAGCCATATGCCATTAAGATGATTGAGACCAAGTACCGGGAGGGGCGGGAGGTGTGTGAGTCGGAGCTGCGTGTGCTGCGCCGGGTGCGCCACGCCAACATCATCCAGCTGGTGGAGGTGTTTGAGACACAGGAGCGCGTGTACATGGTGATGGAGCTGGCCACTGGTGGAGAGCTCTTTGACCGCATCATCGCCAAGGGTTCTTTCACTGAGCGTGACGCCACTCGAGTGCTGCAGATGGTACTGGATGGCGTCCGGTATCTGCATGCACTGGGCATCACACACCGAGACCTCAAGCCTGAGAATCTGCTCTACTACCACCCAGGCACTGAC
The DNA here is from genome assembly GCF_059928025.1 of Delphinapterus leucas. Lineage (NCBI taxonomy): Eukaryota > Metazoa > Chordata > Mammalia > Artiodactyla > Monodontidae > Delphinapterus > Delphinapterus leucas. Next base: position 42,406,853 of record NC_143148.1, read on the forward strand.
TCCAAGATCATCATCACCGACTTTGGCCTGGCCAGTGCCCGCAAGAAGGGTGACGACTGCCTGATGAAGACCACCTGTGGCACGCCCGAGTACATTGCCCCTGAGGTCCTGGTCCGCAAGCCCTACACCAACTCAGTCGACATGTGGGCGCTGGGCGTCATCGCCTACATCCTGCTCAGTGGCACCATGCCCTTTGAGGATGACAACCGCACCCGGCTGTACCGGCAGATCCTCAGGGGCAAGTACAGTTACTCGGGGGAGGTGAGTCTTCTGTCTCGGGGACGTTGGGAGGCCCCTGGGTGGGTGGGGGCTCCTATCCTACAGCCCTTAATCAGGGGCATGTGCTCTCAGGGCCATGTTCGTGGGGCCAGACAGATGATGTAAAAATGGTAAAGTGAGACTAGTAGGGATTCTTAGCTTGGATTTCCCCAAAAGTGAGCCCTGAGACAAGGACTTGGGAGCAGACTGAGGACCCTGTGAATAATCATGTGGAATGTGCTCAGAATTGTACCACGGAGAGGCAAGAAAGTGGGTGGGTTTTAATCCACTGACTATTGTATGAGTCGAGAATTTCTTTGCAGGGGCTTTAAATGCCTGGCACTTCTGGGCTGTTCTGAATGCCAACTAGTGGTGGAGAAAGTCCTCAGGCAAAGAAGCAGAGAGATACAGGCACTGGCCATGGGAAGCTGTCAGCACACACATGAGCACTGCAGCTGCAGGCGAGCCCAGAGGTGGGCTGAGAGGAAGCAGGACAGGGCATCCATAGCATCTGGTCCAGAGGACTAGGGCAAGCTAATGACTGTGCCCTGTCTAAAGGAACAGCTGCTTCTCATCTCAGCCCAGTTTTGCCACAGAGCAGGGTGGACTCCATGCACCCAGACATTCTAGTTTTTTAAAGAGAAGCCAGAAAATCTGATCTTAAAGTGTTAAAATATAATTCACATATTTAAGCAGTACCATGTGCTTAACCCAGCAAATGCTTACTTCTGGCCCTAATTCAACCAGCAGGCCATCAGTTTGTGTCTTTGGATCCACTGATAGTCCTGATGCCTGAAAAGACCTGTTAGGTTTTAGCACTGCTGGGAGCTGAAGGGAGGTGCAGAAAGAGTAAGAACTGGTTGGTCCTCAGACAGGATGCTGACGGGGTAGGAGACAAGGCTCACCACAGGAAACGGTGAGCACAGCAAGCTGGATAGAATGTTCTTGGGGAGGTTGTGAAGAAAAGAATGTGTGATGGCTTTATGTGGGAGGTGAGGTAAGCTTTGCAGGATGACAGGATTCTGCCAAGGCAGTGAGGGCCCCTCCCCAAGTGGCCCCTGCAGAGTGCTCCCCACAGTGTTCCTCTCAGGCCTGCACTGCTATCCATGCCTCCTGAACAACCCATGGAGAGGGGAGGGAGCTCTGGGACCAGCTCCCTTCTGCAGCCCAGCTTTCCTCCCAGGAATGTTGGACTGGGCCCTCCCTGGTCTCAACCAATTGGCCCAGAGCAGCATTTCCTACAGGAGTTGCCTCAAAGCCTCATGAAGGCAAAGTGCCTGCAGTGCTTGTGGTCCTGTGCTTGATCATCTTCCCTGTCAGCTTCAGGACATGGTCATGGGGTCAGTCAAGGATTTCCCTCCTGTGAGCATGGGGGCTGGCCTTCCCTAGGGGGTCCCCACATCACGTGCCTCAGGGTGGTGAGAGGAAGGGAGGGAAGCCACCTTCTTGCAGCCAGCTCTGTGCTGACCACAGGTGAAGGAGAAACTGGGACATTCTCCAGCTCTCCCCTAAAGTTTTTCATGTTTTCTTTTGTGCTCCAAATGGATTCAACAAAACAAATGCCAACTGGCTGGGAAGCCCAGGCTGTGATGCAGTGGTCACAGCAGACACCGCCCTGCTCACCCTTTGGCTGGGTTTCATCACAGGTCAGAAGAGCCAGAATCCACCTCACAGAGGCAGTGTTGTGCCAGGGCCCTGCCTGGCTTGCCCTTGGAGCTCTGTGTGGTGTAGCTTAGCTACAGGAGGCAGGGAGGTTTCCCAAGAGTTGCTGACAAAGGAAGGATTCTTTCCAGAAGTCTGTAGGTTTGCCCAGGAGTTCCTGATTCTGGCAGTCGTTGATCAGGCAGTTTATCTAATGGGAGCTTGCAGAGCCTTGCTAACTGGCTGTTGATTATCTGAGGGTGAGAGAATGACAAATAAATAGGGTGGGGAATGAACTCAGGCTTCCTGCTCCTATTGTGGCCACAGACTGAGTCCTGAGACTCTGCTTCCTGCTCTGCTGGAATCACGTGGCACGGGTCTGGGGCTCCCGGTGTGTGTGGGGGCACTGCCCAACCTTTGGCCCCCACTGCCCTTCATCTGAAGCTGAAAACATCAGTTCCCAGTCCCAGATTCAAATCCCTGGCCAGCACTGATGGCACCTGTCTGTTACCAGGAGCTTGGCAGACCCCGAGAGGAGATTCCACCACCATCTGCAGAGAGCTCTGGATTGGGAGGAGTTTGTCTGGGGTATTTCCTGGGTAAGGATGCCTTATCATTAGATCAGGCTCTCTGAGCTGGAGACCAGGCATCTTTCTCTTTTGCTTGTAATTGCCTACCCGTAAGTGCACTGGGGATGATGCAGAGAGACATGAAGGCCTGTTCCCCATCCCCATGAAACTTGAGATTGCCCGGGAGAAAGGACTAGGAATAGGAAATGGCCACAGAACGAACCCCTGTTGGCAGGCACATGCCAGCACAGGCCTGGGCAGTCTGGAACATGGGCCATGGGGCACAGGTCAGGTGGTGGATTGGCCCCCCTTCTTAGGACTGGGCCCTGCCCCCATCCTCACCCAACCATCTGTCTTCTACTGTGTGATGGTCATTTGCCCTTATGAAGGCATTCTGAGTAAGCAAGGCCCTGTCTGAGAGCCTCAGGGAGGTGTTTCCATCTAGCTTCTTGTGCAAATAAGGGACTGCCCACTTTGAACTCAGCAAGGTTTGGAGGTGTGCATTCCTCACCTGACAGTAAGTCCCATGGCACTTGGTGCCTTTCTAATAGGCACCCTGCCCCCTTATAGTGGTTTCTCATGTATACCACACTGTCTGGTGTGCTTGTTTCCCAGGGGCTCTATCCATGCAGCTCTCTTTCAGGCTCAGTAGTTTCTGTGGACTTGAATAGAGGACTTCCTTCAGGAGGTGGGCTTTGAGGAGGAGGAAGCTCAGAGAAGGGGATGTTGCTCACTGTGCTCCAGAATAAACAGGAGATTGTTTGGGAATAACAGCAGAGGTTGATGAGGCTGGGCCAGGCCTGGTGTTTGTTGCTGGGAGCTCTGTAGTGCCAGGGATTATTTGGAGATTCCAAGCATTAGGTGGGAGGGAGCCCTCTGACAGTGAAGGGGAAATGTAACAGGAAGTGTTGTGGGAGACTAGCTGGAGGGAAGCTAACTGGGGGCTGTTGGAATAATCCCAGTTTGGAATGGGGGAGCCTGGTGTCCTGGGGATGTTTGGGTCAGATCAAGGATTCTAGCGAGTGGGCTCAACATAGTACATGTGAGCCATAGTTTAGAAAGAGAAGGAGTTGGGGGGCAGAGCCTTCCTGCAGCCCTGCAGGAGGAGCATCATCTCACGAGGCAGATTGAGAAAAGACCCCAAGCTGCCCTCTGCCCCGGAAAGTACGTAGAGTCCTGCTTTGACATCCCCACCTGGGACCCAGCAGTGGAGGGATGCACACAAGTGGGGCCTCCTTCAGCACCTGCCCCACAATGCTGACACTCTAGACACTCTAGCCCCCAGCCCTGGCCCCACGCTCCACCCCATTCCCTACACACCATGGGCCCGAGATGTTTGCTCCTTTCACTCCTCACACTATGCTTTTGCTCAGGATTTTCCCTCTATTCCCAATGTCAGCCTAAGAAATTTGACTGGCTCTCAATCATCCAATTCAAAGATTGCTTCCATTAAGAATCATGTCAACCATTGCCATTGTGTAGCCTACTGAGTACCAGGCACAGGTCTGAGGGTTCTCCACCCAGCATGTCTAATCTCTACAATAATCTTGTCAGTGGATATAATCCCCTCATTTTATAGATTAGTAAACTGAGGCTAGTGAGGTTAAGTAGCTTGTCCAGGGTCTCAGAGAGGGTGGCAGGCTTGGGATTTGAATCCAGGCCATCTTGGCTTCAGAGTTCTTGGCCTTCCCATGCCTACAGTCTACTTTCCCTGACACATACACCTCAGCGTGTTGCTGGAGTCTTTGTTTCAGCACTTTCCCAGGCTGTCATCTGTGGACATCTTTTCCCTCCCCAGCCTGTAAGGTTCTTGAGGACAGCATGTGTATCAATACATATGCTCCCAATACTTTCTCCTGCTTCTCTTGAGGGAAGCACCAGTGGTTGCTGGTGAGGCCCTGGGCAAGGACCCAGAAGTGACTGTCAGGTAGACTAGGCTGCTCCTGCTGGCTGGGAGTGTTCTCTTCTGGGGCTGGGCTCCAGGAAGAAGTGGGGAGCCTGCTGGAGATGCACTTAGGGGGTTGTTGGCCAGACCTGCTTATAAGCAAATGTAGGAATCTTGGAAGAGGAGAGAGTTCTGGAAAGGAAAGCCTGTGACAGGTGATTTTGAGAGGAGAAATCTGAATTTTTATCCAGTGACTGGAGGTGCTGGAGTGGCGAGGGCCAAGCTAGGGTCATGTTGGAAGTGATCGGGAGATACATGTTGGCCAGATGTGAGGAAGGCCTGTGTGAGTGTGAGAGCAGTTTGAAGACACAAAGAGTCACCTTGAAAGAGGGAGCTTCCTGTCATGGGAGGCCTGGAGCAGCTGCTTCTAAAGGAGTGACACAGAAGGTGAGTCACCATCTGTAGACCATACTAGAGGACTGTTATGGTCCCGCCAACTTGGAGATTCTGTGATTCACCTGACATGAAATGTGACGTTGTGGGCCTAACGTTATTGCTTTTGTCAAGAGTTCTATTCCTAGAGGCAGGATGGATGAAGAGGCTCTTGTGGGAATGATGACAGAGTGATGCCATCAGCAGCTTTGCTGTCTGCCACGTTTAGCAACTTTTAATTGTCACCCTCCTCTGCTTGGGCAGTCTCTGAGCTGTGGGCGAGCCCAGGTGACTGCGCCAGGAACAGGTGGGCTTGGGCAAAGGTTCTCACAGAGCCTTGTTCAGGAGAGTTGGTGCTGCCAGGCGGAGGACAGAATCCTGGTGGGAGACGAAGCTCACCTGCAGGACCGATCTACCACTTCCCGGGGGATTGTGTTGGTGGGAGGTGGCTTTCCAGGGGTAGGTCTCTGGGCTGCAGGCTGACCATCCATCAACTTGGGCCAAGGGGCACTTGCTCAGGGGCTGTGAGTTACACCATGTGGTAGTTCTGATAGCCCTGCAGTAGGATGAGTGTCCAGAGCCAGAGCTGACATCTACATTCCCATCCCAGCTGTTTGCCACTTCCAAAAGTGACTCTGACACTGGCCATTCTACCCTGGGATGTTGAGAGTAAAATGAAGTGCAGGGCATGTGGTGTGTTCTGGTGCTCTCCACGTGAAGGGCGCCTGCGCCTGTGGGGGCTGCTCATGCAACCTGCTTCATATGCTCTGACGGAGTGGCCAGGTGAGCAGGGATAAGACCTTGCCCCAGAGCCATGGGGTGGACTGCACGGGGGACGTGGGAGAGCTGGAGACTGGACGTGTGTGGGCAGCAGAGCGGAATGCAAGGAGGCAGGTGGTGTATTTCTGGGCTCGTGCTTGGATTCTGCTGGATGCCTTTAATTGCCTCGTGTTCCCATGGCCAGTGTGGATAGGGGCTCATGTGCCACCTCTGGGCCACTGCTTGGCTCCCTGGAGCCCCATCCTCTTGGCATCCCTCTGCTGTTGTTGCCCTGGTTACACACTCACCTCCTGTGGTGGCAGAAACTTGCCCATCTCCCCACATTGTTGCATTTAGCATTTTTGCCAAAACACCTTGCTCCGACCACCCACAGCATCTCGTTATCCCAAGGTCCTTTCATTACTGCTGTTTCCCACCGCCCTGCTGAGGTCTCCTCCAACAAAGGGGTATATTGTGGGTTGCGTTCAGAGCAGCTTCTGGTGCCCTACCCATCCCCTCCCTCTCCTGCTCTTCCCATTGTCTGCCTCAATAGCTCTGCCCTTTCACAGGCCCTGTTGCTTCTAGGCCCTTGAGTTCCTCTGGGACCTGCTGGGGCTCTTGTTTCTCCCACATTCTGACCTCTTTAAATCTGCTTATGACCTCCCACACTCATCCCCTGCCTGCCCCCACTGAGGTGGTTAAAGGTGACCTGATCCAACCACACCCCCCGGCCGTGCCTCTCCAGACTCTCCTTCCTCGTAGGTTTCTCTGTCTCCCAGTGCGAGTGTGGTGCCCAGACCTGAGCTTTGCTGCAGCATGGCCCGGCCAGCCTGGAGCAGGAGACTGAGTCACCTTCGTCTCTTCACTCATCCTGCCAACCCATGTAGACCTAGTGCCTGCCCTGAGCCGAGTCCTTTGTACCCAGGGTTCCAGGGACACAAGCCTCTGGGGACAGAGGCCACAGTAGGGGTGACATGCTGACAGCCACCAGGGATCCAAACTGCCTCAGAAATTAGAATGGGAAGAAGTTAAAAAAAAAAAAAAAGCCAGGTTAGGCCCTGGAAATCACCTCACTTCAGCAGAACCCTTGAGTGGAGATAGAAGAGACCATTATGTAGCTAGCTCTGAAATCCAGAACCTTCTAGGGCTGTTCCAGGACATTGTTTTTTTGTTCTTGGGTTTTTTTTAAATTTAATTTTGTTTATTTTTTATACCATAGGTTCTTATTAGTTATCTGTTTTATACATATTAGTGTATATATGTCAATCCCAATCTCCCAATTCATCCCACCACCACCAACCCCCCGCCACTTTCCCCCGTTGGTGTACGTACATTTGTTCTCTACATCTCTGTCTCTGTTTCTGCCCTGCAAACCGGTTCATCTGTACCATTTTTCTAGCTTCCACATATATGCGTTAATATATGATATTTGTTTTTCTCTTTCTGACTTGCTTCACTCTGTGTGACAGTCTGTAGATCCATCTGCGTCTCTACAAATGACCCAATTTCGTTCCTTTTATGGCTGAATATTCCATTGTATCCGTGTACCACATCTTCTTTATCCATTTGTCTGTCGATGGGCATTTAGGTTGCTTCCATGACCTGGCTATTGTAAATAGTGCTGCAGTGAACATTGGGGTGCATGTGTCTTTTTGAAGACAGGGTATATGCCCAGTAGTGGGATTGCTGGGTCATATGGTAATTCTATTTTTAGTTTTTTAAGGAACCTCCATACTCTTCTCCATAGTGGCCGTATCAATTTACATTCCCACCAACAGTGCAAGAGGGTTCCGATTTCTCCACACCCTCTCCAGCATTTGTTGTTTGTAGATTTCCTGATGATGCCCATTCTGACTGGTGTGAGGTGATACCTCATTGTAGTTTTGATTTGCATTTCTCTAATAATTAGTGATGTTGAGCAGCTTTTCATGTGCTTCTTGGCCATCTGTATGTCTTCTTTGGAGAAATGTCTATTTAGGTCTTCTGCCCATTTTTTGATTGGGTTGTTTGTTTTTTAAATATTGAGCTGCATGAGCTATTTATATATTTTGGAGTTTAATCCTTTGTTTCTCATTTGCAAATATTTTCTGCCATTCTGAGTGTTGTCTTTTTGTCTTTTCTCAACTTTAAAAAAAAATTTCATTTATCTTTGGCTGTGTTGGGTCTTCATTGCTGCACGCGGGCTTTCTCTAACTGCGGTGAGCGGGGGCTTCTCATTGCGGTGGCTTCTCTTGTTGCGGAGCATGGACTCTAGGCATGCGGGCTTCAGTTGTTGTGGCACGCAGGCTGTAGAGCGCAGGCTCAGTAGTTGTGGCACACGGGCTTAGTTGCTCCGTGGCATGTGGATCTTCCCGGACCAGAGCTCGAACCCGTGTCCCCTGCATTGGCAGGTGGATTCTTAACCGCTGCGCCACCAAGGAAGCCCTGTCTTTTCATCTTGATTGTAGTTTCCTTTGCTTTGCAAAAGCTTTTAAGTTTCATTAGGTTCCATTTGTTTGTTTTTATTTGTGGGAGGTGGATCAAAAAAGATCTTGCTGTGATTTATGTCAAAGAGTGTTCTTCCTATGTTTTCCTCTAAGGGTTTTATAGTGTCTGGTCTTACATTTAGGTCTCTAATCCATTTTGAGTTTATTTTGTGTATGATGTTAGGGAGTGTTCTAATTTCATTCTTTTACATGTAGCTGTCCAGTTCTCCCAGCACCACTTATTGTAAAAGACTGTCTTTTCTCCATTGTATATCCTTGCCTCCTTTGTCATAGATTAGTTGACCATAGGTGCGTGGGTTTATCTCTGGGCTTTCAATCCTGTTCCATTGATCTATATTTCTGTTTTTGTGCCAGTACCATATTGTCTTCTTTACTGTAGCTTTGTAGTATAGTCTGAAGTCAGGGAGTCTGATTCCTCCAGCTCCGTTTTTTTCCCTCAAGATTGCTTTGGCTAGTCGGGGTCTTTTGTGTCTCCATACAAATTTTAAGATATTTTGTTCTAGTTCTGTAAAAAATGCCACTGGTAATTTGATAGGGATTGCACTGAATCTGTAGATTGCTTTGGGTAGTGTAGTCTTTTTTTTTTGAGGAACAAGAGCCCAGTTTTTTTATTTGATCATTTCTTGCATTTGAAGTACTCCTCGATGATATCCTTGGCCTGAGACTCTTTGCCATAGTCCTTAACCACCACACAGCTGCAGCCAACCACTTTACGGGGTTTTCCCTCTCTGTCAATTTTACAGAGGCTTACCCATTCCCCTAGTTTCTTGTTGTCATCAACCTTAATCAGGTTGATTTGGTGCTCAGCACAAAGGGCCTCCACCAACTTGACATACATAGGCTCATCACAGTTGGACGCAAGAACACAGAGATGGGCTTGGCGCTTGTCTAAGGCTTTGGCAGCTTCGCGAATTCCATGTGCTAGGCCATCGTGGATGAGGGCGGTCTTAAGCACCTCTTGCAGAGCAGTATTAACGTCCATTACACCTCCAGCAGCAATGCCTTCCTTGGCCATGGCGGTGAGTTACGGGTGGAGCCGAATCTTGAGTGCACCTGTGCCTGCGCCTCTGCCTCCGCCTGGCTCCGCGGCAGCAGGGCAGTATAGTCATCTTCACAATATTGATTCTTCCAATCCAAGAACATAGTATATCTCTCTATCTGTTTGTGTCATCTTTGATTTCTTTCATCAGTGTCTTATAGTTTTCTGAGTACAGGTCTTTTACCTCCTTAGGTAGGTTTATTACTAGGTATTTTATTCTTTTTGTTGCAATGGTGAATGGGAGTGTTTCCTTAATTTCTCTTTCTGATCTTTCGTTGTTAGTGTATAGGAATGCAAGAGATTTCTGTGCATTAATTTTGTATCCTGCAACTTTACCAAATTCATTGATTAGCTCTAGTAGTTTTCTGGTGGCATCTTTAGGATTCTCTATGTATAGTATCATGTCATCTGCAAACAGTGACAATTTTACTTCTTTTCCAATTTGTATTTCTTTTTCTTGTCTGGTTGCTGAGGCTAGGATTTCCAAAACTATGTTGAATAATAGTGGCGAGAGTGGACATCCTTGTCTTGTTCTGGATCTTAGAGGAAGTGCTTTCAGTCTTTCACCATTGAGAATGATGTTTGCTGTGGGTTTGTCATATATGGCCTTTATTATGTTGAGGTAGGTGCCCTCTATGCCCACTTTCTGGAGAGTTTTTATCATAATTTGTTGAATTTTGTCAAAAGCTTTTTCTGCATCTATTGAGATGATCATATGGTTTTTATCCTTCAATTTGTTAATATGGTGTATCACATTGATTGATTTGCATATATTGAAGAATCCTTGCATCCCTGGGATAAATCCCACTTGATCATGGTGTTTGATCCTTTTAATGTGTTGTTTGATTCTGTTTGTTAGTGTACTGTTGAGGATTTTTGCATCTATATTCATCAGTGATACTGGTCTGTAATTTTCTTCTTATGTAGTACCTTTGTCTGGTTTTGGTATCAGGGTGATGGTGGCCTCATAGAATAAGTTTGGGAGTGTTCCTTCCTCTGCAATTTTTTGGAAGAGTTTGAGAAGGATGGGTGTTAGCTCTTCTCTAAATGTTTGATAGAATTCACCTGTGAAGCAATCTGATCCTAGCCTTTTGTTTGTTGGAAGATTTTTCCTCACAGTTTCAGTTTCACTACTTGTGATTGGTCTGTTCATATTTTCTATTTCTTTCTGGTTCAGTCTTGGAAGGTTATACCTTTCTAAGAATTTGTCCATTTCTTCCAGGTTATCCATTTTATTGGCATAGAGTTGCTTCTAGTAGTCTCTTAGGATGCTTTGTATTTCTGCAGTGTCTGTTGTAACTTCTCCTTTTTCATTTCTAATTTTATTGATTTGAGTCCTCTCCCTCTTTTTCTTGATGAATCTGGCTAAAGGTTTATCAATTTTGTTTATCTTTTCAAAGAACCAGCTTTTAGTTTTATTGATCTTTGCTCTTGTTTTCTTTGTTTCTATTTCATTTATTTCTGCTCTGATCTTTATGATTTCTTTCCTTCTACTAACTTTGGATTTTGTTTGTTCTTTTTTCTCTAGTTCCTTTAGGTGTAAGGTTAGATTGTTTATTTGAGATTTTTCTTGTTTCTTGAGGTAGGCTTGTATTGCTATAAACTTCCCTCTTAGAACTGCTTTTGCTGCATCCCATAGGTTTTGGATCGTCGTGTTCTCATTGTCATTTGTCTCTAGGTATTTTTTGATTTCCTCTTTGATTTCTTCAGTGATCTCTTGGTTATTTAGTAACGTATTGTTTAGCCTCCATGTGTTTGTATTTTTTACGTTTTTTTCCCTGTAATTGATTTCTAATCTCCTAGTGTTTTGGTCAGAAAAGATGCTTGATATGATTTCCGTTTTCTTAAATTTACCAAGGCTTGATTTGTGACCCAAGATGTGATCTCTCCTGGAGCTTGTTCCGTGTGCACTTGAGAAGAAAGTGTAATCTGCTGTTTTGGATGGAATGTCCTATAAATATCAATTAAATCTATCTGGTCTGTTGTGTCATTTAAAGTTTGTGTTTCCTTATTAATTTTCTGTCTGGATGATCTGTCCATTGGTGTAAATGAGGTGTTAAAGTCCCCCACTATTATTGTGTTACTCTCGATTTCCTCTTTTAGAGCTGTTAGCAGTTGCCTTATGTATTGAGGTGCTCCTGTGTTGGGTACACATATGTTTATAATTGTTATATCCTCTTCTTGGATTGGTCCCTTGATCATTATATAGTGTCCTTCCTTGTCTCTTGTAACATTCTTTATTTTAAAGTCTGTTTTATCTGATATGAGTATTGCTACTCCAGCTTTCTTTTGATTTCCATTTGCATGGAATATCTTTTTCCATCCCCTCACTTTCAGTCTGTATGTGTCCCTAGGTCTGAAGTGGGTCTCTTGCAGACAGCGTATGGATGGGTCTTGTTTTTGTATCCATTCAGCAAGCCTGTGTCTTTTAGTTGGAGCATTTAATCCATTCATGTTTAAGGTAATTATTGATATGTATGTTCCTATTACCATTTTCTTAATTGTTATGGGTTTGTTTTTGTAGGTCCTTTTCTCCTCTTGTGTTTCCCACTTAGAGAAGTTCCTTTAGCATTTGTTGTAGAGCTGGTTTTGTGGTGCTGAATTCTCTTAGCTTTTGCTTGTCTGTAGAGCTTTTGATTTCTCCATCGAATCTGAATGAGATCCTTGCCGGGTAATCTTTTTTTTTTTTTTTTTAGCATCTTTATTGGTGTATAATTGCTTTACAATGGTGTGTTAGTTTCTGCTTTATAACAAAGTGAATCAGCTGTACATATACATATATCCCCATATCCCCTCCCTCTTGCGTCTCCCTCCCACCCTCCTTATCCCATCCCTCTAGGTGGCTGCAAAGCACAGAGCTGATCTCCCTGTGCCAGGCAGCTGCTTCCCACTAGCTACCTGTTTTACATTTGATAGTGTATATATGTCAATGCTACTCTCTGACTTCGTCCCACCTTACCCTTCCCCGCTCCGTGTCCTCAAGTCCATTCTCTACGTCTGTGTCTTTATTTCTGTACTGCCCCTGGGTTCATCAGAACAATTTTTTTTTAGATTCCATATATATGTGTTAGCATACGGTATTTGTTTTTCTCTTTTTGACTTAACTTCACTCTGTATGACAGACTCTAGGTCCATCCACCTCACTACAAATAACTCAATTTCGTATCTTTTTATGGCTGAGTAATATTCCATTGTATATATGTGCAACATCTTCTTTATCCATTCATCTGTCAGTGGACACTTAGGTTGCTTCCATGTCCTGGCTACTGTAAATAGTGCTGCAGTGAACATTGGGGTGCATGTCTCTCTTTGAATTATGGTTTTCTCAGGGTATATGCCCAGTAGTGGGATTGCTGGGTCATATGGTAGTTCTATTTTTAGTTTTTTAAGGAACCTCCATACTGTTCTCCATCGTGGCTGTATCAATTTACATTCCCACTAACAGTGCAAGAGGGTTCCCTTTTCTCCACACCCTCTCCAGCATTTGTTGTTTGTAGATTTTCTGATGATGCCCATTCTGACTGGTGTGAGGTGATACCTCCTTGTAGTTTTGATTTGCATTTCTCTAATAATTTAAAATATTTTCTTGGCCGCACCGCACAGCATGTGGGATCTTAGACCAGGGATTGAACCCACACCCCCTGCATTGGAAGCACAGAGTCTTAACCACTGGACTGCCAGGGTAGTCCCCATCTCAAGTTTTAGAACACAGCTTTACCATCCTTTAAGTTGTCACGCCTTTTCTCATTTTATTTTTATCTTTGAGAGTCTCTGCCTCTTTTTTTATATATATAAATTTATTTATTTATTTATATTTGGCTGCGTTGGGTCTTCGTTGCTGTGCGTGGTCTTTCTTTAGTTGTGTCGAGCAGGGGCTACTCTTTTTTTTTTTTTTAGGGGCTACTCTGCGGTGCGTGGGCTTCTCATTTTGGCGGCTTCTCTTGTTGCGGAGCATGACCTTGAGGCGCGCAGTCTTCAGTAGTTGTGGCATGCGGGCTCTAGTGCTCAGGCTCAGTAGTTGTGGCTCGTGGGCTCTAGACCGCAGGCTCAGTAGTTGTGGTGCACAGGCTTAGTTGCTCCGCAGCATGTGGGATATTCCCGGACCAGGGCTCGAACCCGTGTCCCCTGCATTGGCAGGCGAATTCTTAACCACTGCGTCACCAGGGAAGCTCCTCTGCCTCTGTTTAAACCTCTATTATCTTCCTCCTTTTTCTCCTGTCAGCCTCTCTCCCTCAACATCTTTCTTTTCTGCTGCTCAGGTCCCCCCACCCACAGCGTGGTCTCAGCGTGTTGGATACTGTCTGTTCTGGAAGTCCAGACACCAGGATGGTGAGTGTCTTGACCAGAGGAGGAGATGCTGGCTCTACAGCCCCACAGTGTCTAATTGTGCTGATTTTTTCAAAACACTTTTCCTCATGGTTAACATCAGAGTGTGCTGTTCTTATCACACTAATAGTTCTGCTCTCCTGAGTAAACCTGAAGCTCCATTTCCCAGAATATCCTCTGTGCCCTTCTCTCTGCTCTCATTCAGGCCCATGTCAGTACAGGAAGGAGGACTTTGAACATGGGAATGCTGTATCTGAAGACACATGTTGAGACAAAGTTGAGGGAAGAACTGAGTCATGGGAGCAAAGCCCAGGCTTCTTTCTCCCCCTTCTTCCCCTAGCATCTCTTTGCCTGGGCTTCCTTCTCTGCCAGGGAACCTTCCCCAGTGTCATCATGGGCTGGAAGAGAACCCATAAAGGTCAAGACATCAAGTCAGCTTAAACGTTAGATGCTCTACTGCTCTTCCTCACATGCAGCCAAGTGGGGAAAAAAGATGGGGAACCATCTTCTTACAGCCCAGGACTTTATAAACTGGAAGAGACTTAGAATTCATTGCATTCAGCTCCTTCATATGAAAAGTGAGGAGGCTGTGATTTCTCTATGGTCAGCCGAGACGGTAGACCTAGAACACAGGTCACTGGGCTTCCAGCCCAAAGAGACGCTAGGCCTTTTTCTCCCCTTACTTGAGAGCCGTCAGACCTGCTTACCAGAGGGAGTCTAGGGTATGCCCCATGAGCTGGGTTTGCTGCTGGAAGGAAGCAGCTTCCTTCTCCCTCTGCAGCCTAGGCCTCGAGAGCTGGTTCCAGCCCTTGTTCCCTTAGCCCTGGGGCTCAAGGCAGGACCATGGAAGTAGCTTGGGTAACATTCTTGCCAGGCCCTTGTGACATTAGAGCTAGAGCAAGTGAATGAGACTGGGACGGGAGGAAGTGTGTCCTCTGAGCTGGAGTGGCAAACCCTTTCTGGTCTGGTGCCTCCCTCTGAAGGGAGAGTTGGATTCAGCTGCTGAGTGTCACCAGGAGTGACTGGTCTCACAGAAGCAGAGCGATGAGGAGGGTGAAGTTGGTTAGGAAGTACTCATGGGGGAGATCCTTCTTCTACCCTATTGGTTTCTCTGCTGTTACAGCATCAGGAGTAGGTATCTGAACTGCAAGGACTCTGGGGGTTACAGGGTAGGCAGAAGGGCGGCCAGCTCGATGGTCAGAAACAGGGTGGAGGTGATACCCTTCCTCTTACAGCCTCTTCTTGTCCTCCTCTTGGGGCAGGACCCCTCACCCACACAGCTCATGAAAGACTGACTTGTGGACAGGAGGGTGCGGGCTGTCACCCTGAGTATTGCAGCTGTCCTCTGCACACTCAGGTCTCACGGAGGCCTGAGTGTCTGGAGGCAAGGCTGACTGACATTTTGATATTCCCTTTCATGCCCCATGCTCTTTGCCAGCCCAGAAATGGGTGGAAACCTCTAGGAGACTGGCCAGGTGGTACCTGGGGCCTGTCCCTTCTGCCACCCACCTGAGGCTTACATGTGTCCCTGATCTGGCCCCAAGTATACTGAGGCAAAAGTTCTCTCCTTTACCCACAGCTGCAGTTAGAGCTGTGGAAACTGAAGAGCATGACAGTTTATCATTTTCCTTTTTCCTCATGCCCATTTTTCTTTTTCTTTCTTTTGGCTCCACCGTGCGGTATGTGGGATCTTAGTTCCCCGACCAGGGGTCAAACCCGTGCCCCCTGCAGTGGAAGAGTGGAATCCTAACCACTGGACTGCCAGGGAATTTCCCGTTTTTCTTTTCCTCACTTGGCTGCATATGAGGAACAGAATGTTACCTGGCCAGTCAGTCAGAGGCTGCCAGACATACTCATGTGGCTCCAGAGGCCTGAGCATGTTGGGGAAGCAGGTGGGTTGGTCTGCATGTGTTGATCGCTTTCTTTTTCTTTTTTTATTTGGTTGTGCTGGGTCTTAGTTGCGGCAGGTGGGCTCCTTATTTGCGGCTCGTGGGCTCCTTAGTTGCAGCAGGCGGGCTGCTTAGTTGCAGCTCGAGGGTGCCTTCGTTGCTGCTTGAGGGCTCTTTAGTTGCATCTTGCCGGCTCCTTAGTTGTGGCTTGCTGGCTCCTTAGTTGCGGCACGTGGGCTCCTTAGTTGTGGCATGTGAACTCTTAGTTGCGGCATGCATGTGGGATCTAGTTTCCTGACCAGGGGTCGAACCCGGGCCCCTTGCATTGGGAGCACGGAGTGTAAACCACTGTGCCACCAGGGAGGTCCCGATCGCTTTTTCAGGAGGTGCTGAATTGGACTTGGTCAGAAGTGTGGCCATGGGTGAGTGTGGAAGGCCTTGCTTCTCCTTTGTGAGCCCTGTTGGAGACCTCCAAGGGGCCACTATTCTGGAGGTCAACATAAGCCCCTGCCCCACTGTCAGTGGGCTGGCTCGAGGACCACCTTCCCGTGTTTGTCCTGTTTGACTTCCCGCTCCAGGTCCCTCAGTGTGTGAGGGTTAGGCTGGGTGCTATTGCACAGCCCGGTTCTCATGTCAGGACAGCTCGAGTCACATTGTCTTAGGGGACCCACCTGCGCACAGTTCATCAAAGATGGGGAGAGCTGGGGCCTGCCAGAGAGGGTGGGCAGGCCCTCAGACTAATGAGCCCATCAGCATTCCTCACACTGCTGCCTGTACCAGGTAATTGGAGAGGCGAGCGCCTGGGGGAGGAGGAGGGGCAGATCAATCCGGCTCACTTTGGCGATCATGGCAACAAGCAGCAGGGGTTGACAGCTGGTGTGAGCCTGTGTCACTCTGGAGGTGGAGATGCTTAAGCCCACAGTGCGTGTCTAGTGGGAGGCCCATCTGGGACTGCACTGGACTGGTTTGGAGCTGCAGGGGGCCTTGGTTTGTTTGGCTGGGTATGGTTATGAAGTGGGGATGCCTCCGATCCATCCGTGTTCAGGTTCCTGACTTGTGAGTCCTGGTTCGCCACTTTTTATTCTGTCATTTGCAGAGGAGTTGCCTCTCTTCTGGCTTGACTGGACCAAGGGCCAGGGGCAGAATCCATGTCCCAGCCCTGTTTGGCTGGCCTGGGCTGGCAGCTGTGTCTTGGAGCTGTCCCACCAACAGGCTAGGCTGAGCTGCAGTGTGTTCCCCAGTGATTTCTCCTTTTCTTGGAGACCATAAAAGCCGCAGTGCAGCACAAGCACAGGTATTCCCATGACCTGTTCCAGCTCTAGGTTTGCTTTGTCCATCAGTGGCCCCATTATGCCTGCGTCTCTCCATTTCTCAAATGAGTGACAGGGGCCACAGTGTGTCTGTGGTCTAGATTGGCTGGCCCCTCACAATGGCTCTTTGTGTTCAGGTGGCAGCAGCAAGCCATGGGGCTTTTTTGAACTGAGAGCCCACAGCTACTGTGGCAACTGTCTAGTCCAGTCACCCTGCATGTCAGCCTCAGTATCAGAGCCCTGAGTTACACAGGCCTGCAGGGAAATGTGGACCAGGCTGCCTGCGTGGGAGGGCTGTTGCTCCTTGCTCTCCCTCACTGCTCTTAGACAGCACGGGATTTATGGGCCCTAACTGCCCTCCTCCTGGAGGCCAGTCGCTTGCCAGGAATCACTGGGAGCTGGCCCATTGGTGAGGAGGACCCTGTTAGGTGGCTGTTTAGAAATCTGGGCTTTCTGTGACTTTCTTCCAGTTCAGCTCAGTAAAAGTTGAGATTTGCCTTCCAAAGGGCAAGTAAGGATAACAACTACAAGTAGCTCCACCCCTTCTTCAGGACTCCAGATGAGTCTTTTCCTTGTTTCCTACCCCACCCCACCCACTGCCTCCCGGTACATCGACATCAGTGGGGAAAGGCATGAGGGAAGAGTTGGGGGTCAAGGAAGCCTGACTGGGGGTAGTGATAACTGTGTTAGTGTGTCTGCTGAGTGGGCATGCAGCTACCCCAAATGTGGGCTCTCAGACTTTCCGGAGCCCCTTGGAGAGTGTGTTCAGGGGCTCCTCAAGGTGAAGGGCACCATGGGGTAGAACAGTTAGACCTCTCACCAGACAGGAAGGAGGGTGATAGGACACCTGGCATCCCAGCCAAACCACCTGGAGCAGGCTTAGCAGAAGTCCTAGCCACCCACCCTTTGGAGAGTGTCAGAGCCCGTGCCAGAGTGCTCCCAAGAGATGCAGGGACTCGGAGAAGTGCTGCATCTGCCCTCCTTCAGCAGAGTAAGTCAAGGGCCCGGGCATCTGAGCCCCACATCCTGGAAGCAGCTGCAGGAGAGGGCACCCATCAGGTGCCATGCATGGGCTGTTTACTCTCTGAGCCTCTGTCTTCTGAGTGCCTCCTGTATGCCCGGCACCAGGCACTGGTGAATAGCTAAGCATGGTCAAATGGGAACAATAAACTTGAAATTATTCGAATAGTTGCTTAGCACTGGTGGCTAAGAGAGGCAGTGTGAGCAAGTGTCCTTTAACCTGAGAACCTGAGGATTCAGCCAGGTGAAGACAGTTTGTGCAGGCTGAGGCCCTGAGACAGACGGCTGTTTGGTGTGTGGCTGAGATGAGGCAGCCGTGGGTGCATGTAGCAGAGCAGGCTTTGTGCTGAGGAAAGAATGTACTAAAACGAGGCTGGCACAGGGTACTGCCAGGAGCCCCTGTGTGGCTTAGAGAGGTCATGCAGACATGAGAAGCACCCCTGAGAAGGGTCCTAATCCCTGCTGGGCTCCCAGGATCCCCCTGCCATCCCAGCACATGGAGAAATCTAGTTGCCTTGAATTGTTTCCTTTTCTCCTCATGGCTGAGAGGCTGAGGCTGAGGCTGATGCAGAGAATGCAGTGATTATTTTGGCCACTTTTTCAGTTGGAAGGGAGGGCAGACCCTGTTTCTAAGGACTAGGAAGTGGCTCAGTATGGGCATCCAGTGATGGGAGCTTAAGTCCGGCTCAAGATATGGTGGAAGGTTTGGGTCGTTCTCATTAAATCGCCCTGAGTTATGGTGGTCCTGGTGTAGGTTGGGTGGTCTTGACGGGGGCCACCTCCTTGAACCAGGCTTTGAGTCCAGGGCACCTTTGAAGTTTGCTCCTCAGGGAGGGGGTGGATCCTTCTCCTCCTGTCACATTCCTTGTCACTCAGAGAGCAGCCTCTGCTCAGTGGCCTGGGTCAGCACTGGGTGGGAAGGGGAGGCCCGGAATGCTCTACGTGAGAGGAGCCGGGCAGTTCCTCTCTCTAGGGGGAGAGTGCAGGGCTACTGGACAGGTCTGAGTGCTGTGTAGGTGACATCATCGGGATGTTCAGGGCAATGTTGAGTGTGCTCGCTCTAATGCTTGTCCTTGGCTTCTAGCCCTGGCCCAGTGTGTCCAACCTGGCCAAGGACTTCATTGACCGCCTGCTGACGGTGGACCCCGGCGCCCGTATGACGGCACTGCAGGCCCTGAGGCATCCGTGGGTGGTGAGCATGGCAGCCTCTTCGTCTATGAAGAATCTGCACCGCTCCATCTCCCAGAACCTCCTCAAACGCGCCTCCTCGCGCTGCCAGAGCACCAAATCTGCCCAGTCCACGCGTTCCAGCCGCTCTACACGATCCAACAAGTCTCGCCGAGTGCGGGAGCGAGAGCTGCGGGAGCTCAACCTGCGCTACCAGCAGCAGTACAATGGCTGAGCTGCCAGGCTGGGGTGCTGACATGGCATGGCCCCAGCCTGGCCACACATTGCTGTGCCATCTGGGCCCACCGCCCTCTCTAGAGATAGGTCTGTATGGTCAGTGGTAGGTGAATGGCCCCAGCCCCTTCTCTGTGCCTTCAGCAGTCCCCATCTTCACCCTGGGCCTGAGTCTGGTGCGACAGAGTGGAGGGAGCCCTGGGGCATACGAGCCCCCTGAACGGGGAGCCTGGTCTGGCACTAATGCTCCTTTTGCTGGACAACTGCTCTGGTACATATTGGGGGAAGGGCAGGATCTGGCCTTCAGTCTCCTCACCTCTTGGCTCTTCCCTAGACCAAAGGAGCATGCAGTGCCAGGTAGAGGGTGTCCTGTGGTCCCAGGACTCTTTGGGACAGTTACTTCTGGAATCCCCCCTTTCCTCTACCAAGCCTTCCTGTCTGCCCTCCCCCTGCCCCACATTCCATGGCATCCTGATCCTCATGATTATGCTCCAGTGAGAGGCCCAGGTAGGCCCACAGCTTGTGCCTTGGCTGGACTCTCAGCCCCAGGCTAAGTCTAAACAGCCTCCCACCTCCCAGCCAAGATCTGTCTTCCTTCATGGTGCCCCTGGGGACCCCTCCCGGCCCGAGGACTTGCCAGGATCTCTCGTGGTAGGACCGTGGAATGGTCCTTGGCCCTCTGGACTGTGTGGCCATGTTGGTAGCAGGCTTGCTCCAGGCTTCAGCCTCTCTTTGACTATGAGAGTTCCTGCCCACCAGCCTACTGCACTCAGTGCCTTCTTTACAGAGCCTACTATCACCTCCCTCTCCCCCTTGGATGCCCATTCTATTCCCCAGGTGCCTCCTTCCCAACTGTGCGGGGTTAAAAGGAGCCCCACTGCTGCTACCTGGGGGATGGGGGCACCTGGGCCAAAGCAAAGGGCAGGGGCTTCCGAGGGAGAGCCCCATCAGGATTCCAGTGTCAGCCTGGGTTCCACCCTTGGTGTTGCCTCTCCCTTCAGGTGCTGCTGTTCCCTCCTCTGCAGCTGCATGAAGGAGCCATCTAGTGTCTGGCATGAGTATGGGCGGCCGAGGAATGAGCACCATGCTCTCCCTTTATCCTCCAAGAGGAAGTCGGAAGGAAGGAGCTGCTGCATTGAGGGAGGGTCCCCGGGGTGCTCAACCCTATCCCCTTCTGCTGAGCTTCTGCGCAGCTCCCCCTGGAACTTAGCCATACTGTGTGACCTGCCTCTGAACCCTGAGTGCCTGGGGCACTGACCTTCTCACGGTGGCCTTGCTCAGTCCAGCCTGTCCCTGCTTCTTTTCACAGCATTACCCTTCCATTCTGGGCCCCGCTGAATCTCCGTCTGGAGGGAGCCCCTGCGAGAGGTGGGTGGAATTGGGTGGCTGCTTTCCCAGAGGTCTGAGCCAGACCATACCGCGTCAGTCATGGTGCCTCCCCACCACCACAGACGGGGCTGGAACCCAAGCCCTGTCCCTCCACAGCTGCTTTCAGTGGGTGGGAAGGAGCCAGGGCCCAGCTTTAGCCTTAGCTGGACTGCAGGTCCCCTGCCAGCAGGGAGGGTTTGGCTCTTAGTTCCTCCCAGTGGGTTCCCTTGGGCTAGGCCCTCCTCTTTTTGCATGTGCCACCTCCAGTGGGAAACCAAGCCAAAAGAGACCACTCTGGGCCAAGTCATTCGTGCCTTGTACACCCCCTCCTCCTGTCTCCAGTTCTCCTAGCACAAGGCAGTGGAAAGCCCAAGCCCCATGGCCTCAGAATTCCCCCTACTTCCCCCAGTGCCTCTGGGGATTTATTTCTTTTGGCCAGGATGGGCCTGGTCCTGAAGGTAAGACGGAGGGAGTTTGGAGACTTGGGCCTTTATGCCATGGGCTGTGGATGGAGAATGTGCAGTTATTTATTTTGTGTACTCAAGTTTGTAAATGTATCCTTTGTACTCAATAAACAGGCTGCCTTCCCCAGGGAAAGCTGCCCATTCATTCCGACAGCCCAGTCTCTTGCTGTGGACAAGAGGTTGCCCAGGAGGCGGTGGGGAGGTGGGAAGAGCCCAGCCTGGTCACGGCTAGTCTAGGAGGATCCTAACTCCTCAACACCTGCCGTGCCAGAAGACAAACTCCGCTTGGGGAGTGGGGCCCCCAAGAGCCTCTCTCTTTTTTTTTTTTTTTTTTTTTTTTTGGCGGTACACAGGCCTCTCACTGTTGTGGCCTCTCCCGTTGCGGAGCACAGGCTCTGGATGTGCAGCGGCCATGGCTCACGGGCCCAGCAGCTCCGAGGAATGTGGGATCTTCCCGGACCGGGGCACGAACCTGTGTCCCCTGCATCGGCAGGCGGAACCTCAACCACTGTGCCACCAGGGAAGCCCTAGCCTCTGCTTTTCCCTGAACCAGGAAGACAGACAGGCATACACAAGAGGACAGAGCCTGGGGTCTTTATTGGACTGAGATGGGGAGAGGGCCTGTGGTGGGCTTGGTTGTAGGCTATGATTGATCCAGGTACTGAACTTGCTAACCTGAGTGTACGTGGCAGGCGCGCACATGTTGCAGTTATTGGCGCCCCAGGAGACAATACCAGTGAGCACCCACATGTCCCCCTTCTGGCAGACAAGCGGGCCTCCACATTCACCCTGATGGAAGGAGAGGGGAGAAGTCAGTGTGGAGGGTGGGAGTGCCACAGGACAGTGCAGAGGACAGGACAGGGTGCCAGTGCTCACCTGGCACGAGGAGGCCCCGAGGCCCCTGCACAGATCATAGAATTGGTGATGCGTGAGCCCCAGTATTGCTGGCCACTGACTCACGGTGACCAGGGGCAGAATCACCTGCTGCAGGCGTGCAGGAGTCACACTGCCTGTGGGCCGGGAGTGGGTGGTTAGGTCCCAGATGACTTGTCCCCACCCTGCCCTCCCACCCAGAGTTTTGGCCCAAATTCCTACCCGCACCGCTGAGGCGGCCGCAGCCAGTGGTGACACGTGAGGCCTTCAGGCAGCACCTCATTTGAGGAAGCCAGGCAAACTGGTGAGATGTGTGTTGTGTACTGGGCTGGGGAGGCGAGCTTTAGTAGCATCAGATCGTTGTTCATGGTGGTGGGGTTCCAGAAAGGGTGCGTGATGGCCTGCGGAGCCAGGAAGGGGCCATGCAGGATGGGGATGGGCACAGGCCCCCAGTGTGATGGGTGCTGAGGGGACTAGGCCAGAGCATGCTCCGAATTCCTCACCCCCAGAGCCCACACACCTACACTGCCCACTCTTCCTTCCCCATCTGCAGCCCAGGCACTGACCCGCAAGATGGACAGAACCTGCAAAGGCTCAGCGCTGGATGATAGGTCATACTCGCCCAGGATGACAAAGTGGCAGCCAGGGCTGCAGTGAGAGTGGGGTTGGGCAGCCACAAGGAGGGCAGAGTGACAAGAGAGGGGCCTCCAGGGCAAGGGCGTGGGGGGGTGGGGGCTGGGGGCGGTGCAGGTAGAAGGGAAGCACTCACACAACATTGCAGTGGGCAGCAGTGACCACCCAGGACTGACTGATGAGGGAACCACTGCAGAAGTGGAAGCTGTTGCTGTCCTGGGGTCAGGGGTCAGAAGTGGGCGTGGGCCCAGGCTACACCCAGGCATGAAACACCTGAAACCCTGCCCCACCCCCAGGGTGCATGTACCTGCAAGGACACCTGCCAGGGCCACGAGCCCAGCACTGCATTCTCCCCATTGACAATCCTCTGGCTGAAGCTCAGCACCGGTCTGATGGCAGGAACGCCACAACCTGACCATTGGGCTGGTGAGGACCTGCTTCCCACATCCCAGCACACCTCTCCTCTCCTCCTCCTGGGTGCTCCCAGGCTGTGCCCCCCAAGAGGGGTCCAAATCAAGAGGGCTCATCACTACCCCTTCTCACCCTGAGCACCTCTGGGCCTCTATAGCTATCTCAGTTGCCCCCATCCAACCAGTTCCCAAGTTCTGTTCATTCTTCCTCATCTCTCTCCAACCTACGCCCCACCATTCCCCAACTCCACCCCACCCCTGATCCCAGGCCATTTTTCTCCCTGTCCCCAGGAATATTCCTGTCTCCTTCCTAGCCTCTTCACTCCGTCCAGACCTCAACGGTCCATACCCCACATGCAGCCAGAAGGCTCTTCCTAAACTACACGTCCAACCTTTGCTTCTCAGCTTCCTAAACCCTCCCCGGCTCTTGGGCCCAGCCCAAGCTCCTGTCCCATTTGTGAGACTGGCCCCTGACCCCCTCTTGCCCAGCCTTGCCACATCCTTTCTCCTTTGCCCACTCTGTCCACCTGCTTCCCTTCTAGCCAGCCTGGCCCCTGCCCTGAGCCCCTGAGCAGGAAGCCTGGGCTACTGCTGGGAGCTGGGTTGCCCTAAGGCTGTTCAGTCAGGGCTGGGCCAGGCCCACTTACCCAAGGAGGAGCCAAGGAGGAGCCAAGGAGGACCAGGGTAAGGATGAGGCTGAGCAGCAACACTGTGGCAGGCGTGAGGTTGAGAACTGGGCCTGGCTTTATGGTTCTCTTCATCCTTGAGCCAAAGTCCCAGGACTGAGGCCAGGCAGCTGTGGAGGTTCAGCTCCCTGCCATTATTCCTCCTTGCTCTAGGCAGGAGGAGGGTCTCTTTGGGTCAAGGTCCTCCACTCAGGCCTTGACTTATCAGACAGAGCCCAGGTGTGAGGCTCTCACCTCCTCCACCTCCCAAAGCCTGGCCCCTGACTGGATCCCTGAACCACCTCACATCCCAAATGTTGAGCACCAGGTACCGAGGACTTGTGGTTAGACTTAACGGTAACCACCTGGTGGCTGGGATCAGGGAAGTCTCTCAGGGCTATCAGGAGCACCAAACTCACAGAAGCCTGCTCAGCACCCAGGGGTGTTCCTGACTGGTAGAGGGAATGTCCACCTGCACCGGCTCTGCTGTGGAAGGGCCAGGGCCAGGACGGGGGTGCTGGCGGGTTGCAAATCCTAACATATCACCTCAGTGATTCCTCTTCAACTTGGAATGGGTGTCACGGTTTGCTCAGGGAGATGCTGACTCTCCCGCCACATGGTGTGTTTGGACCCAAACCTTCATCTGTCTGGCTCCAAAGCCCACACTGTTCGTGATGAGATGATACACCTAGGAGGGGCCTTGTGCACAGGAGGGCAAGGTATGAGCCCTTGGTGACTGGCCGATCCTAGATGGAGATCAGGGGTGGAAGAATGACAGCCATCAAATCTCTGACAGCCTCCAGGCCTTGGGGCTCCCATGGACAAGCCCCTGGTATCTACAGTCCATTCACTGTAGAGCCCCAAGGTGAGCCTGAACCGAGGGAGAGAAGACACCCCTGTGTGCAAAGTTGCAACAGGTAAGTTGGCTTGCCTCCTTCTAGGGGTGTGAGGGCTTTGGCTGATTCCAGAACACATCAGTCAAAAAAATGAGTTAATTGCTGACTAGAGGGAAGGATAGATAGATACATGGTAAAGCAAATATAACAAAATACTAATTGTAAAGTCTGCAGTGGGTATATAGGTGTTCAACTTTTTTCCAGATTTTATGTTTTAAAATTTTCATAATAAAATACTGAGGGAAAAAGCATAATCAGGGACCCAGGGATGTCCAGCCTGGAGTAGACCCTCCCCAGGGGTTGGGCAGACTCTCTCTAACAGTTCCAAAGCTCCAGGGGAGCTCAGCCATTCTCTCCCAAGGCAGGATGCTCCCACTAGCACCCTGCACCTGGGCTGACACTCAGTGAGTGCTCAGCAAAAGTCTGCTGGATAAATGTGTCATATTATCTCTCCCCACATGAGCCCTGTGATCCCTGGCACCCAGAAAACTTGGAGTCAATCCCCTTAGTCACAGCCCAACACGTGCAAACAGAAGCTCAGCATCATGTTAGCACCTCAGGTATGCCTGGTCATCAGAAGGGTTTCACAGATAAAGCCGTTGTAGGGGTGAGGAGTGCGCTTGTGAGAACTTGCCCTTGGAATAAGGGAGCAGCTCCTCCACCGGCATTTTAGCCATCAGTGGGGATGGGGGGGGGTCTGACTGAGAGCTGTGGGCTGTGTCCTTGGCCACTGATGAGCCAGGTAAAGGCTCTATGTGGGGGCAACACATAGGGCCTTTTGGGTTGTACAACAGCCCTCAGTGGACTAGAGGGCAAGAGCAAGGCATGAGAGTGGTAGGGGGAGCCTCTGTAGTGTGGAGAGTCAGGAGGGGGGCTTTCTACTTTGAGCCTGTGATACTTGCCAGGGCTGGGGTTCTGGAGGGGTAGATGCCTAAGGTGATGGGTGAAGTGCACCCCTTAGGCTAGGCACTGAAGCCATGGGAGGAAGTGGCCCTGCAGGGATACCTTAGGCACAGAGCCCCGCTGGCTGCTTGTCCCCCTCCACCCAAGAAGGACACAGCCATCTGTCTAGGTATTTGTGTTTTCTGGGTTTATTCCTCCTTGTTCCAAGCTCTAAGCCTCAGCCTACTTCACTCCACATCCATGGCCTGCACAGTTTCCTCCAGCAGCTCCAGGGTCAGCGGCATCACTGTCTCTGACAGGACAGCTGTGGTCCCAGGGGCAAAGCGGTACTGTCTGGACCTGGGAAGGAGAAAGGATGACCTCATCAAGTGGCCCGTCTTCTCTTTGCAGCCCCCTATTTCCCTTACTACCACCCCATCCTCCCCTGTGATTCCCCCATCTCCTATGCTCCTACCTCTCTATAGGCTCTGTGGGAGAGCTCAGTGTTCGCAGCAGCTTGGCGCTGGTCCCAGTGATCACACATGCATCCACACTGCCCCCAGAGCCCAAGTCACCCAGGATCCCTGCAGTGATGGCTTCCACCAGCAGCTCCCGCGCTGCCTCCAGCTGTAAAGATGTGTGTGTGTGTGAGTCCTGATGGACCCTTTAGTATCACCCTCAGGCTACAGCCTGGAGACTGTTAATCTTGAAGGCTGGACTATTTACCATTTGCTCACACCCAAACTCCTCTCTCTCCCTACACCCCCATCTCCACCCCAGGCTCCTCTACCCTGGTTTCAGTATCCCTCTTTCCAGAGACCCCAATGTTCCCACTGCCCCCATCTTCACAAACTTCTCTGAGTCACACTTGTGGCTCTGCTTCCAGTGGGCTATTCACCCACCCACAATCCCTGGCTCACTGCCTTTTTCTTTCTGGGCCATAAGCACCTATAAAGTGATATATGCCTTCTGCTTCCATCCACCCTAAACAAAATCCAGACTCGACCCCACCTGCTGTTCCCTTCTCCCTCAACACCAAATGGCCCTGAGTTTTGACTTCTGGGACAGTCCAAGCTTTAGCACTGTTGGAATAGCACTTCACCCTCACTCCACTGGCCCCTCAGTCTCCACTCAGTCGTCACCTCCGAGAAGCCTAGCTCTAGAGTAGGCCAGGGTACCTCTGCGTTTCCCCAGCTCCCGGGTGTGCACTTCCCACCAATGCACGCATAGTGGGGGCGGGGGGAGATGTCGCTCACCGTCATGTTCGGCTGGAACCGGTCCTCCAGCACTGCCAGGGCCGCATCCTGGCCGGAGCCTGCAGGCAGGAAGGGCATCGGAGGTCAGCCGCGGCCTCCCAGTCGCGGGATAAACGTTGAGGTCCCACGGGCGGGGTTCGCGGGAAGGGGGCGGAAGCGCTCACCCTGGGCCGTGAAGGGCAGACGGCTGTAGGAGCCGTGGGGGTGCACGCAGTAGAGCTGCGGTCCGGTGACGTCTACGCCGCCCACAATCAGCGAGGCGCCCACATACCCCCGGTACCTTTTCGCGGAGTGGGTGCGGTCAGTCGAACGCACAGGAATCTAGGTCCCGCCCCTCCTCGATACCGCCCCTGCACCCGAGCCCCGCCCCTTCCCGTGGTCTGGCGCCCCGTGACCAACAGCGTTCCTTCCTGCCACTCTCTTAGCTCCTCTTAGGCCATCCTCTTCCGGTCTCTCGGACCTCGAGGCCCCGCCCTTCCTCCTGTCAAGCCTCCTCTCAGCCCTGCCCTCCCCGCAACTGCCCCTCCCCAGGATCATTTTAGCCCCGCCCCAGCACCGGAAGAGCGTCTGGCGCAAAGCGCGGGTGACCGTGGCCACGCGGGGCTCGCGGCCTGTGGACAGCGCGTGTAGCTCCATGTTAGACGCCGCCATCCGCGTGGTCATCTCTGCGTCCGCGGCTACTCCAGCCCCACAGCAGCTGAAGGCGAAGGGAGGGTTCGTGTGGGCGGGACTATGGATGTTCTGGGACCCGGGATGGGAACGAGGGGGCGGTTCTTGAGGGGGGAACTGGGCGGGGGAATGCTCACTAGATTTTAGGGGCGATGAAGTGGATCTTTTCGCAGCTCTGGTACGCCACGATCGAATCGTTAGTGGCCCGCGTATCCGCGCCCAGGATGACCCCGTCCTGGGGGGGGGAGGACCCATTGGTTCAGTGCCCACCTCCCATTCCCGGCCGCTCCTCTGAGTGTTACAATCCCAACGCCCTACTCACTCGGAACACAAGGCCTGCGATGGTGGTTCCGGTCTTGCGTGCATGAGGAACACGGAGCCCCGGGAGGGAGCGTTCCAAGGCTGCGTTTCTGGAAACGGAGGGGAGAAACCCAGGTTTCAGTTCTTCTGGGACCGTCATCACATCCCCTAACTCCGTCCCGGTTACCCTCACCTTTCGGGTAAGCCTGGGAACCCAAATCGTTCCACACACGTACCTTCCCCCACCCTCGCCCCCAGGAATTTTAAAGACCCTGGGGCTCCCACTCCCGGAAGCCCCCACTGAGGGCGTAGGCAGGTGGGGAACCAACCATCCCCCCACTCACCTCTCGCAGTTTTCGAAGGAGAAGCCCTTTTGGGGTTCTAGCGCTGTCTTCTGCATCTCCGGGTGGGCAGGGGGTCAGAGGAGTGGGATCAACACGGAGGAAGGCCGAAGCCTTGACCTCTCTCGGGCTGCACTACTGAGCTTCCTCCTTTCGCTTTCACCTTCCCTCAGAGCATGCCAGCCCCTCTTTTCTGCATCTTCTCTTTCACTTTCACCTTCAGCTCTGGTCCTAGGCAGCTTGGGAAGGGGGAGATGCCTCTTGCCTGGCTCTCCATGCTGCTCCTGGGCCCTCTGTCTGAACAGAGGGACAGATCCCTCCTCTCTGGCCACTGTCCAGCCTGAGCCCCGAGCTCTGCCTACCCTGACCCCAACTCTAACCTCAGGTCCCAATGTCCTGAGGCTGTCACATTGACCAGGTCTCTGTTATTGTTAGTGGCCTTCCAACAGCATCAATCATGGCTGCCATTTGTCATTCTCCCAACTCCTGCCTCTCTTTTGCTACCTTTGCCTTCTTCCTAAAACCTCAAACACGGAGGCTCAGTCCTCGGCCAAGGTGATGCTGATCCTTCCGTCTTCCATGTCTCGGATGCTGTCTTCCCTCTCTCAAGAGGGGCACCGTAGGTGTCCATCTGGTGGCTCGTAGGCATGCTGGGCTCTACCCATGGCTAAACCTTATTTCACATCCCAAATGACCCTTTATCCACTTCTTTCTCCTACTTACTGCTTGTTTCAGCTAGCATCCTCTCCCCTGGACACTGCACTGGCCTCTCTGGTTTCCCCACACTTCCTGCCCCTCACCCCCCACCCCCAGGCTACACTCTGCCCTGCAGAGAGGGGGCTCTTTTCTAGACTGGAGATCTGGTCACACTCTTTCCCTGGTTAAACCCTGTATCAGCTGCATGCTGCTCTTAGGTTGAAACCAGTCTTTACAGTTACCCTTCTCATTCCATCTGATCTCAGCACAGGCACCACCTCCTCTGGGAAGCCTTCCCTGACCCATAAGAATCACCACCTTGTTCCTCCCTAAACTTTTCTCTCAGATCACTTAGCTCCATTAATTAAATCTTCAATATTGAAATGACCTATTTAGTGGCTGTCACTCTCCTAGATGCTAAACTCTTGTGCTTCTGTCACCCACCTAGCACTCAAAAGTCTGTCTAGAGGTGGGGTCTCACCTGCCCTTTTGGGAGCTAGGAGGGGCAGCTCAGATCTTCTCCATCCTGTACCCTAGGCTCCACGTACCCCCATTCTACAGCTGTGTGTGCAGCTCCCTCCAGTCCCCATGCCCAGAGCAAAGGCAGGCACAGAGAGGCTGCTTAAATAGCTCAACCAGAAGAGTGGGAAGCTGTATATCTCAAGGTGCCCAATTCAATCCCAGGCTCTAGCAAAGCTGTTCTTGCCCTGTGCTCCACAAAGCACCAGGTCTGCAGATGAATGAGTGCTGGTGTGAGGACCCTAGTGTCTTTCCCTGAACCCATAACACACGTCAGGGGTTATAGCAGCAAAGGAAGGTCTTTATTCAGGGGGCATGGGCCTTGGGCTGGCAGTTGGGGGTACGGCGGTGCTATTTCGGTAGGTACCCAGCAGGATGGCATTGATGTGCTCCAGTGTCTGGTTGCTGAAGACCATATTGAGGTGCTGTACCCCAGGCAGAGGCAGCAGGTGCACAGGCTGCTGTTGGAGGCCCTGCCACTGGGCACAGAGCTCGGTGCTGCGCGTGGCCACAGTGTCATCCCCGTCCTCATAGAGCACACCCACAGGGTCCGTGTAGGGGAAGCCATGGTCAAAGATGTAGGTGCTGGGTGTGGGCAGGCCCACGCCATACAGACAGTATACTTCCACTCCAGGTGCTGGGAGCCCTGCCAGCAGGTCACGTGACTGTAACCACATGTACCAGCCTTCCTCAAAGTGCAGGTCTGTAAAGAAGCGCTGCAAGTCACGGCTTGTGTAGTTGAAGGTGGGGGTGGAAATGAACACGTGGTCCTCGGGCCATGCCTGGCTGGAGGGAAACATCCAGGGGGATGCTGTTGTCATGCGCTGCTCCTCTTTCAGCTTGATGCTGGACATGATTGGGATGCCCTGGTTGTCACCTGTGGACACAGAGCAAGGTAGGGCAGGGAGCCAGTCCTGGCTACCCCCGGCCCACAACTTGCCCCCCAGCCCAAGCTCAGCTGGATGCTCAACTTTGTCTTGCCCACTCCAAACATCAACTCCAAGTCATGGACTAGAACCAGCCTGGCATTCAGGAGGGGCTCCATGTGTACTTGTTAAGTGAGAAGCCCTAGTGGCACCTCTGTGAGGCAGAGCTCTAGAGCTTCAACAGGAGGGCAGGGAGGGGTTTCCTGTGTGTGTGAACAGTGGGGGATGGTGCTGGCAGTTCTCTCAGGCAAGTGTCTGTCGGCCCCTGTGGCCTGTGCTGCACAGGGCTCAGAGCTGTGTTCTGGGAAGAATGAAATGAGACCAATCTCTGTTTGACACTCATTGATATAGTCTGGGGAGTGTTTCCTTCACTTAAGCTCCTAGGGGTAAGGCCACGTCTGGCTGTGCTCAGAATACAGTGGGTGCTCCGCAGGTGGTAGCTATGCCACTCCTTGGGGAAGGGCAAGAGGGGCTCCCGGGGTCTGGCCCTGGCTTAGGGCAGATCCCTGGGCAAAGGGGCTCCTGGGAGCAGAAGGCAGCCGAAAGCTGAGTGGGTAGGACCTGAGGCTACAAGGAACAGACCTCAGCAATGAGTCAGATTGCTGGGGTTAACTTCCTCTTTGTTTACTTCCCCTTTGTTATCGCTGAGACACTGTCGGGAGACACTCTAATGGTCCAGGCCAGGCTCACTGCTCTCAGAGGGCCAATGAAAGGGGCTGTGCCCCAGAGGTGGTAGACAACACCCCCAGCCTGGCATTGTGAGAAGAAACAGGAGTGAGGGCAGGCCCACGGTCAGCTTCATTCCACCCCCCACCCCTCCCCATGGGACACAAGTGATCAGAGGCCCTCTCACCTGAGGCCAAGATTATCATGGGCTTGATGGAGCCACCCCAGGGAGCCCCAAGAGAGATGAAACCATCGATGAAGCGGTCCTTCCAGGCCTGGGGCTGGCGCAGTAAGAAATAGAGCAAGTGCAGGCAGCCGAGGCTGTGCCCAATGAGGAAGACAGGCCTTCTGTAGGTAGCGTGCATTTCCTCCACTAGCCCAGCAAGCTTCAGGTAGTACTCCTCCTGCTGGCCTGCAGGGGTGGGTGGATGGGTCAGCACAGCTGGGACTAGGGGCCACCTGCCCTGCCCCAAGCCCCCTATGCACAGAGACACTCACTGGGCTCCAGCCGCCAGTCGTAGGGGGCGGCCCGCACCGTCTCATCCCGCACATACCCATTGTTGACCAGGTTCTGAACCAGTGTGTGCATGTAACCTGTGGGCGAGGCAGTGGCACTGGGGGTTCTGGCCGTGGCTCCTGCAAGCCCACCAAGCCTACAGCCCCACACTTTCCTGCAACACACACACCTGCCAACTTGCTGTTGTCCAGATACTCAACAGAGTAGGTCTTGCCAAAGCCGGGAACACGGATCTGTACACCGGGGGCATTGGATACTCGCCCAGAGCTGCGGTTGTAGACAACCCTGGGGGCAGTGGGACAGTCAGCGGAGCGGCAACCAAGGAATAGGGTGGGGGGCTAGGCCAGAGGGGATGGCACGAACCTGGTGTTATCGATCCAGCAGTCTACCCCAACGGGTAGGAACATATTGAGATCCAGCCAGATGGTGAAAAAGTCGTCTGTCTTGCGGTAGCACATCCAGTTCACCACATTTGGTTTATCCAGCTTGGCTTCCAGCTGATTCCCCAGGCAGCCAGGCACTGCGGGCACCAGCCTTCACTCTGGATCCCTCCCATTTCCCTGCAGTGGACCCCACCCCGGTCTCACCTCCCCAACACTACAGTGACCAGCCCCGCCCC
Source organism: Delphinapterus leucas (assembly GCF_059928025.1). Taxonomy (NCBI): domain Eukaryota; kingdom Metazoa; phylum Chordata; class Mammalia; order Artiodactyla; family Monodontidae; genus Delphinapterus; species Delphinapterus leucas. Next base: position 42,438,568 of record NC_143148.1, read on the forward strand.
TTCATCTCCCACACCCTCCACCCCCAGGGATGAAGGACAAGACCCTCTCTTTCTGATCACATCCCCTGCCCCGTCCCCACAAAGCCCAGGCTCCCCTCGGTCAGGGAAGGTACAGGGGCCAAGGCCACTGCCCCCTGCCCCCACCAAGCAAACATGTAGCATGGCTCTCCATCACTGCCAAAGTCCAAGGGGAGAACAAATAGTACAAGGGAGTGGGGCCGGGCCTAGGAGTAGGGGCAGGACCTGATGAGCCTCTCCTGCTCACCTGGGCTGGGCACCTTGTCATTGCCGGGGTGGGGGCTGAGGAAGGAGTGGTGGGGCTTGGACCGGGGTCCAGTGGCTACAGCTGACCACAACTTGTAATGTCCCAGCCAAGCCCTCAGGCACACCCACCCTCTACTCCACCCACCTCGGGGAGACAACTCCGAGACACGAGAACAGTGTGGTGCGAGAAGGGGTTGATTTCTCTGCAGGACAAGCCTTTGGCCCCTCCAGATGCTGAGGCAGTGATCAGGGCTAATGCAAGGGCAGAAGGGCCTCAGCAGGCTCTGCTACCAGGGGCTGGGGCCCAGGTTCCCCAAGGTCTGCCCTGGTGTATCAGGGGCCTGGTGGGGGCTTACCGAGGATGACGGGCCGTGTGTGGTTACTGAGCTCAGCCTTGGGCGTGGTGTGCGGGGGGAAGAGCACATTGAAGAGCCAGAACGGGGCGGCGGGGGGAAGCAGCAGCCCCAGCAGCAGCAGGACCCACTGCCGTGGGGAGCCGGGCGGCCCCATTCCAGCCCTTGTGCCTAGTGCCCAGTGAAGCAGTCCCGGGCTGGCCTTATCTGGAGTTGGGGTGGGAGGGGCCCCAGGGTCAGTGGGAGGGACAGCCTGGCCAATGGGGGTGGCCAGAGATTTCCGGAAAGGGGCACAGCCTCAGGGAGCCAGCTCTGGGCCTGGGTTCAGTTCCGCCTCCTTCCCTTGGTGCCAGGGGAAACAGAGCCGGGGCAGCGGGAGGCCCAGAAGTACACAATGTTTTATTGAAAAAAGTCAGGCTTCAGCTGGCTCGTTCCATTCAGCTCGGCTTGGTGGGAGTCCCTGCCCACAGTAGCCTGAGTCAGATCTTCCTGCAGGCTGGCTTGGCCAGACCCCTCCCTGGTCGCCCTTCCCCTCCTCTCTGATGGTGACATTCAAACAATAAATATGCAATAAATAGCACTCCTGGGCCAGCTGCCTTCAAACCCCACATCAGCCCCCACCAGTCTTCTGAGTCAGGACAGGCGTCCTGGGGTGCTGGACAGGAAGTCCCCAAACCTCTCAGGGTCTTGCAGGACCTCGGATCCACCTCCATTGTCAGGTCTGGGCCCAGTCTCCAAGGAGACCTAGCAAAGCTGGGTCCAGGGCAGGGCTGGGCAAAGCAGGGCTGGCGGGCGGGTGCTGGGAGGGGGCTGTTTGTTACCCTGGACGCCTCCACTCTAGGCCACAAGTCTGTATTGGGCTCAGGAGTAGATGGTGATGACTTCACGGCCACCACCACGGACCAACAGCACCCGTTCGAGGCCCTCAGTCAGCACCTCCAGGAACTCCATGTCTGTAGGGCATCGAGTCAAGGAGGCAGCACCCAGGGAAGCACCAAGGGGCACCCAGGGAAGTTTGGCCCGTCAGTCAGAGCTGGGTGCCCTGGCACCCCCTAGGGTACCCAGGGAGAGGAGCTCCTGGCCTGACCTCACACACTGTCCACCTCCCCACTGCCCACCTCTTTACAAAGGGATACAGTTCTCATCGCCCTCGCTGTTCTTGGGTGGGCCGGGCATGTTCAGTAGGACCAGGCGGGCGTCATGGGAGCGTGTGACAATGACTTCATTGAGCTTCACAGCCGTGTGCATGCGCCGCACATTGGATTGGTCCCTGAAGGTAATGCAGCTGAACATGGGCCCCGCCCCTGGCCCACCCACAGGGCTTGTCTGCCCCCATCCCACCTCCAACCCCAGACCCTAATGTGGCTGGGTCCATTTCTGCTGCACTCACGGCTTAATATGTACCAGCTCCCGGAAGTTGTCAGGGGCATGGCTGGGGTCCCAGGGCTCTGCTGCCATATATTTGTCCCGTGTCCATGTCATCTGGATCTTGTCAGTCCCAGCTGCAGACTCTTCCTCCTCGTCTGAGTACAGGCTCTCCAGCCGCAGGGCTGAGTGCCGGTCCTTGACCAGCTGGGCCTGAGGACAATCAGAGGAAGTCTCCTCAGTGCCATGGGAAAGGGTGGGCCTGGCTGGCCCAGCGTGATCACCCAGCCTTAGGGAAATGGGTGGGGCTGGGGTGAATCATTCTGATGCTCCCACCTGATGGCGTCTCCCAAGGCCTGACCCTGCCCTGGACTGAGAAGGCCACTGACCTCTCGCTCCCGCTCAGTCTTGGTCAGCCTCATTTGCCGCAGCATCTGGGAGCGCTGCTCCATCATCAGTGTCCGCTCGTAGGTATATGCAGAGATGTCGCTGTTATGCTGGGGAGAGGGTGAGCCATGAGGACCGCGCTACGTGGGGCAGGGTATCCACAGGGCTACGTCGGGCAGGTGGCTTACCATCTCCACCACTTCCACCTCTGCCTCGAGGCGCAGGTGGTACAGGAAGACAGCCAGATCCTTCTTCATCTGGATGCTGTTGTCATCCATCTGGGCCACCGTGAAGATGCGCATCCGGCACTTCCTCCAGACCTGTGGCAACAGAAGGTGGTGGTTCAATCACACCCCACCCCTTCAAGGGCCCAGCCCCTCTCACCGGGGCCCAACCGCCTGGCCCACCTTGTGCTGGCGTAACAGGAAGGGCAAGAGCATGAGCATGCCGCCGTCGTGGACAATCCACCACACATCGATGTGGCCCTCCAGGTAGCGCTCGTGGTTGCTGGGGTAGAAGGCGATGTTCTTGGGCACGAGCAGGGCCAGGTGGGCGGCCGTGGTGCAGCGCACGGTGTCTGGGGAGGAGGGGCACTACTGATCATCAGCCTGTGACCCTCTGGCCTCTGTCCCCACTTGACCCCTGCCCCTGTCCTATGTGGTCGAGCCCAGGCCCTGACCCTCACGCACCAATAAAGGTCTTCCAGGCACGTGGGTCCTCACTCTGTCGCCAGCCGTAGGGCCAGCCCAGCACCACGGAGTTATGCCTCATGCCACCCAGGCCGCAAGACTGGATGAGGTGGGCCAGCCCCTCACGCACCTTGCTGGCCACCACCACCTGGCAGAAGCCCTTCACCTTCTCAATCTCCATCATGTTCTTGATTGTCTGTGGGGAACATAGCAGAGTCAAAAAGCAAGGCCATCAGCGTCCCCTCTGCTGGGCTCCCCACCAAGGCCCCTAGGGCGCAGAGGGTGGGGGTGGGGGTGGGGGAGGAGACGGGGGCAAGCTGCCCACCCAGATGCCATGTTTTCAAGATGGAACAGTTATAACCCCCTTGCGCCAGCTCTCAGCTGGCAGCAGTGCTGTCCACCTGGCTGGCTGTGCACCAGCTGCAGCCCAGACAACTCTAGTCCAGTTCAGTGTCCTCCCAACACCGTCCCCTTGCAGCAGGCACCTGCTCAGCGGCCTGGGCCTCGCCATAGCTCTCCAAGAAGCTGCCCTGGATGACAGAACCAACAATGGTCAGGCCCTTGCCGGCCTTAAGCTGGGAGGCGAAAGTGAGGAGCCGTGGGTACTTCACATGAAGGTCCTCATCTAGCTTCAGCAGCACCAGCAGCTGAGGTCTGTGGTGGCCGAATGGAGAGGGAGCCTGAGACCAGGGCCAGAGGTTTCCAGGGAGCCCAGCTCCTTCCCTTCCTGGCTCACAGGCCCCTACACGTAGCAGTGATCCAAGGGCCAAATAAGCAGGATGCTGCCCCTGGCAACTCAGGACAGGGAGCACGGACTAGGGAGGGGGAGCCAGCACCTCTTGACTCTCCCACCCTCACAGTGCCTGAGCTGGGCCCCACCAGGCCGGGCGTGACTCACCGCCAGTTCTTGGTGTGAGGAGGTCCCTCCTCTAGCCGCAGCAGTGCATAGCGGGCAGCACTCAGGGACAGGCCTCGGATCCCGTCGCCCCACTCCTTCTCAGCCCTGCAGAGGCCCCCACAACCTGGTAAGCCCCTGGTCCCACCCAGGGGTTGCGTCCGTGTGTAGGTGAGATGAAGGGGCCAGGCCCGAATCACAGTCCCCCAGCCCCAGCACCACGGTGGCTAACAAAGGACGGCTCAGCTCCCCACAACCCAATGAAGAGTGGCCCAAAGGCCCCAAGCAGGTGGCAGCCCTCACTCACCCTTGGTACTCAATGTACTTGTAGATCATGCCGGCAATGAGCATGGCAACCAGGGCATAGTACCAGGACGAGACAAACATAAGAGCCAGGCAGAGGCTCATGCCCAGGAAGGACAGCGCCCTGGGCCAGAGAGTGGGAAAGGGCCAGAATCAGGGAGAGACCAATAGGGCCCCAGGCCCAGACCCCCAATCTCTCACCAATAGCAACTGCTGCCCAGAAAATTCAAACCCCATCCAGAATGGGGCTCCCGGCTTCCCCAACAGCTCTTGTGTCAGAGGACCTGGCTCAGGCCCAGCTGGCACTTACCAGTGATAGTACTTGAACCGAGGCCGCCAGTTGGGGGTCCTTAGGAGCGTCTGCACAGCACAGGCCAGGTTCACAAACAGGTAACACATCAGGAAGAACCTGCAGCACAGGGAGTGGCCGGTACAGAGCGGCCTCCTTGGCAGCCAGGTACCTGATGTCCCTGCCCTTCCAGGCTGGGCCTGGATGAGGAACCAGGACATGTCATGGCCCTGCCGTGCACAGGCTCAGGCAGGTCTTCTCAGCCTCACCACACCCAGTCCCACAGCCTGATGCAGATGGGACACTGCAGCAGTGTCCGCAGAACCAGGTCTTAGAGGATGGGCAAGTGTTCACAGGCAGAGGAGGGGAAGGGGGTTCAGGCAGGGGGAACAGCTGTGGAAGAGGATGGTATCGAGGAGGGCTCAGCGTCTGGAGACGGCTAGACAACAGTCAGGCCTCTGGCCTGGGTGACCAGTTGGATGAGGGGCTGTCATGAATGTGGGGAGAGTGGGTCAGGGGAAGACAACAAGGGCCATTTTGAATCACTGAGTTAAAGACACTTGAGGGACACTGCGGTGGGTGTGGGAGACTGGGATGGGGGAGGCCTACCGCATGAGCCCTCCAGGAATGACAGCTGAGGGGCAGAGGACTGAGTGGAGGGGACGCCAACCTTTATCCTCAAGAAGGCAGCAGGGCTTACGAAAGAGGGCGTGCCAGGGGGCAGGGACTCCCATGAGGTGTCCCATTAGGGCTGCCAGGAGGAGCCAAGTGATAAGGCTGAGATACATCCTCTGACTTGGGCAGTAAGGGGCCACCACCCAAGAAGACTGTGGCAAGAACAGTTTCAGGTGTGCGCTGATGTGTGGGTGGAGCTGGGCAGTAATGGGCAGAGGTGTGCTGGGGGGAACAAGAGAGCACTGACCCCAGCAGGCCTGGCTGGGGCTGGGGGGCAGCTACTTCGGGGGGAAGGGGGTCCCTCTCAGTCTCACAGGCTAAGTGGGGCAGCGAAGGCTGGCTCAGTCATAACTGAACAAGCAAAAGGAGCACTGGCAGTGGAGCAAGATGTGTGAAGAGAGGTGGAGTGGGCCCCAACCCTGGCAGAGGTGAACACAGCAAGGACACGAGCCCTGCCGCCAGGACCCCTGGAAATTGCCGCGTGCTCATCACCTCCTGCAGGGCACTGGCAGATTCAGATGCCCAGCATTCCAGAACTTTAAAAGCAAACAACTTTGAAAACGGATGAGGTAGTGGTGGCCTCATCAAGGTGCTAGAGACCAATGCTTGCCCTGACCCTGCTCTGGGGGTCTCCCACAGAGGCACATGGGACCTACTGGTCTCTTTAAAATTTCTGAGTAAGTGCCAGGCTTGCTCCAGAGGCAGAAGTGGCTGAGCTCTGCCAGGCAAACATTCCCCCATACAGCCTGACACATCTCCCTACTGCGCCCTCAACACCAGACAGGGTCACAGAGCTGCTGGGCAGGGCCCCCGGCTGAGGAGTGCTGAGAGTGCAAGGAGCCTTTCCCAAGACCATCCCCCAGCCCTGCCCTGAGCCCCAGCTCACATGGATAGAATGGGGGCCACCATGTCAAGGGAGGCGATGAGGATGCCCAGCTCAGCGATGAGTGCTGTCAGGAGGAGTGCCCATGTTGGTTCGCCATTTGCCTTGCCATGGCCAAAAACCTGCAAGCACCAGGGTCAGTGGGGTCCGAAGTGAAGAAGTTGGTTCCACTGCCCCCATTCCACACCTAAGGCCACAAGTCACAGTCTGGCCTCTATCATGAAGTCCTTCTGGGGCTCAGGTCACACCCATGCCTATCCTGCTAGGTACGAGTTCCTCTGCCCTCCACTTCCTCAGGCCTCTCTGCTGTGGATGAGCCACAGACAGGCCTTGGGGATTCTGGGCCCAAGCAGCTCTGCCAACAGCAGGGCAGGGCCAGGGCCAGGGCAGCTCTCAGCAGCTCTCCATGGATAGCTGCATGGCCCTGGCCCCCAGCAGGATAAAACGCGCCCATACTTATCTCCTACCTCTCTGCCCCAGCCGGTGTGAGGGGCCAGGAGCACCCAGGCGGTGGGGAAGTGCAGAAGGCTCACCCGGAGGAAGGGGATGATGTTGTCCTTGGCGATGGCCTGCAACAGGCGTGGTGCCCCAGTGAGGCTCTGTAGGCCGGCGCCGCAGGTTGAGAAGAAGGAGCCGATGACGATGACCCAGGGCGAAGGCCAGGCTAACGTGCCCACCACCAGGTTCCTGCTGACGCCATCGCCGTACCTGCAGGGGCCGGACTCAGGCCATGTTCCATGCAAGGAGCCCCCCAAACCCTGGGTGGGGTCGCCCAGAGTGAGGGTTGGCAGAAGTCAGGAAGGATGGCTATGGTGGACAGAGCTCTGGCCCCTCAGCAGAGGCCAGGCCACCAGCCCCTATCCTTTCCCCTCAGCCCAGTCCCGATCTGATGTCACCATCCTCTCAGAAGCAAAAGTTCTGCTGGGGCCTGACCCACCACTGGCAACCAGCAGCCTGAGGACATGTGTGGAACCACGTGTGCAAGGGGGGCCGGTGTCAGGGCAGCAAAAGCTGAGCCCAGTGCCACGGGGAGGGGCCCAGATCACTCACTTGTCCCGGAGGACCACACCCTCGATGCAGGCGCCAAAGAGAACCACGCTGCTGAAGTCTGTGGCTGCGTCAAGGAAAGCTCGGCCTCCGCTGCCACTGCCGTCCCCGTGCATCCCCGCACAGCGCCCAAGGGCCCCTCGCCCAAGCCTTAGCTGGAAGACTCAGCTGGGACACCTGCAGCTGTGGGTTTCGTGTTGTGTACACACCCCTTGAGTGTGCGTGTGTGTGTGAGGGGTGAGGTACACATGCACACATAGGGAGTGTGTCTGCGCGTGCCAGCTGGTGACTTATACACAGGCAAGTACCTCCTGTCCCCCTTCCCCACCCACCCCAGGCCTGGGAAAGGATACACACAAGGGAGGTTGTAACAATGGCCAGAATGGTCCCCACTGGGATGGACTTCTGTGCATCTCGGAGGTCCCCGGAGCGGTTTGAGCCAGCCATAATGCCTCCAAAAACAAGGAAACTCCCTGAGGGGCTCCCCGGGAGTGGGGGCAGGGCAGGGTGGGTGGGCAAGAGGGCTCACCTGTTACGGAGGGGAAGAAGATGCCGACTAGCACGGTGAAGGATGTGGCGATGTCGGCCACCACATACAGGGGCAGGCTCTCCTTCAGGCCAAGGGCGTCTGTGGAGGGCAGCCCGTGCTTCTCCACGACCTCACCCTTCTCCAGGTAGGTGCTCCACAGGTTTTCTGTGGGAGCAGCAGCATCACCACTGCAGCCCCACCTACTTCCCAGGGAAGTTTGGGGCAGCCCAGCCAGAGGCTGCAAATGTAAGAGGTTCTCGGGGTTCAGGGGGGTGACTTCAGCCGAATGGCTACGGTGTCAGCCACCGGGCTGCTCTGGCCACAGGGAAGGAGCTGTCTGGCTACAAGTCTGAAAGGCGAAGGTGGCTGAACCACCATCACCTGCCACTGCCTGCCTCCTAGACAGAGGCCCTTTATGGCTCCTGTGAGAACAATCACAGGCAGGGTCAGGGGCTGGTGGCTGGGGAGAAATGGGCTGCCAGAACTTTCTGGGGGTTGTTGAAGGCCTGGGACACTGGCCAAACAGGCTCCGTTCACCCGAAACCCAGCTGCCAGGAGCCAGGCTGAGAGGACACGGCTGGGCTGGGAAAGCAGCCAGAACTGCCTCCCATTCCTGAGCTGGACACACAAGGACGGCTCTGTGCTAATCCATCCTTCTGTGCTCATTCCCTACCTCCTGCTCAGTGTGGGGGGCAGGAGCAGGACAGGAGGGAGGACGCACCCTGGAGCACGCCAGCAGCTGCACCAGGGATGCCAGGGATCTCAGTCACATTGTTGAGCAGAAAGTAGGGGTCGCAGGAGTCTGCGGTGAGGTTGGGGCTGTGGCAGAAGAGGCTCCAGAGCCGAGTGGCCACCGTCTCATTGTCCACCACGGCTGTCTTGGCACAGACATCAAACTGGTCCCGGGACAGGGTCCTATTGCCCAGCATACATACTCTGTGGGGCGGAGGGGGGGACAGAAGCATCAGCACCTGTTCAGCCAGAGACCCCAACCTGCTTCCACCCTGTAGCCTCTACAACTCAAGGCATCAAAGGCCATCCACGTGGGAAGGATGTCAGTGCAATGCCTGGATGTATTCCCAGGTTACTTACGGAAACACGGGAGGGTCAAAAATAGACTTGATGCCCCCAGCATAGATGGAGAGGATGGAGATGATCACACAGGCCAGGAAGAGCGAGGCAAATTTGTTCACATACTTGACACCAACAAACACCACCAGGGTCATGAAGGTCAGAAAAATGGTCCCATACACCCGCATATTGTTCAAGGTGGCACTCGACATGTCATGAGTGTCTGTTGGGTAAAAAATGGCGGCTGGTGGGGCAATGTAGGTCTGAAACAAGAAAACAGATAGAGGAGGTTCAATCTTCCTATGTGGAGAGTCAAGCCCAATATTTTGGTTTTCTTTTTTTAAGAGTATCCAGAGGGGGGTTCCCTGGCGGTCCAGTGGTTAGGACTCAGTGCTTTCACTGCCGTGGCCCAGGTTCAATCCCTGGTTGGGGAACTAAGACCCCATAAGCTGCACGGCCAAAAAAAAACAAAACCAAAAAAGAGTATTCAGAAAAAGCCAGTCACAAAAGAGCATATATCGTATGAGTCCATGTATACGACAAGTCCAGAATAGGTAAACCTGATTAAATCTTTATCTATCTATCTATCTCGCTGCGCCGGGTCTTAGGTGCAGCACGTGGGATCTTTGTTGCAGCGTGTGGGATCTTCGTTGCGGCATACAAGATCTTTTAGTTGCAGCATGCGGGATCTAGTTCCTGACCAGGGATCGAACCCGGGCCCCCTGCATGGGGAGCATGAAGTCTTAACCACTAGACCACCAGGGGAGTCCTTGATTAAATCTTATTGAAGACAGAAAGCAGATTAATGGGTGCCTAGGGCTGGGGGGAATGGAGAGTGATCACTAATGACCATGGGATTTCTTCTTGGGGTGATGAAAATGTTCTAAAATTGACTGTGGTGATAGTTGTACAACTTCATGAATATACTAAAAACCATCCAATTGTATACTTTAAATGGGTAGTGAATTGTATGGTATGTGAATTATCTCTTAATAAAGCCATTATTGGCTTCCCTGGTGGCACAGTGGTTAAGAATCCGCTTGCCAATGCAGGGGACACGGGTTCGAGCCCTGGTCCGGGAAGATCCCACATGCCGCGAAGCAACTAAGCCCGTGTGCCACAACTACTGAGCCTGCGCTCTAGAGCCCGTGAGACACAACTACTGAAGCCCGCACACCTAGAGCCTGTGCTCCACAACAAGAGAAGCCACCACAATGAGAAGCCCGCGCACCGCAATGAAGAGTAGCCCCTGCTCACGGCAACTAGAGAAAGCCCGCACACAGCAACAAAGACCCAACGCAGCCAAAAACAAATAAATTAAAATAAATTAAAAAAAAAAAAAGCCATTATTTACAAAAAAGAAAAAAAGGATCCAGACACAGGAGTTGACCTGAATAGCTAAATAGCAGAAGTGGAACAGTTTGAGGAGCAAAAAAATAATGACAGCACAGGATTATGAGCCAAAGAATAAAATAAATATCCAGGAGTCCATGGGACTTCCCTGGTGGCGCAGTGGTTGGGAGGCTGCCTGCCAATTCAGGGTACACGGGTTCGAGCCCTGGTCTGGGAAGATCCCACATGCTGTGGAGCAACTAAGCCTGCGTGCCACAGCTACTGAGCCTGTGCTCTAGAGCCCGCAGGCCACAACTATTGAGCCCATGCGCCACGACTACTGAAGCCCGCTTGCCTAGAGACCGTGTTCCGCAACAAGAGAAGCCACTGCAATGAGAAGCCCGCACCACAACAGAGTAGCCCCGGCTCGCCACAGCCAGAGAAAGCCCGCGCACAGCAACGAAGACCCAAGGCAGCCAAAAATAAATAAATAAATAAATTTATTTAAAAAAAAAAAAAAAAATATATATATATATCCCCAGGAGTCCATACTGATATAAATACATGGTTGAATAAATAAACAAATGGAAAAAGGACAATTTCCTTACAGAAAAAATCAACATAACAAATGTAGGAATGTGGGTTGGGGCTTCCCTGGTGGCGCAGTGGTTGAGAGTCCGCCTGCCGATGCAGGGGATGTGGGTTCGTGCCCCGGTCCGTGAGGATCCCACATGCCGCCGAGCGGCTGGGCCCGTGAGCCATGGCCGCTGAGCCTGCGTGTCCGGAGCCTGTGCTCCGCAATGGGAGAGGCCACAACAGTGAGAGGCTCGCGTACCGCAAAAAAGAAAAAAAAAAAAAAAAAGTAGGAATGTGGGTAATAGAAAAACAAACAGGGCTTCCCTGGTGGCGCAGTGGTTAAGAATCCGCCTGCCAATGCAAGGGACACGGGTTTGAGCCCTGGTCCAGGAAGATCCCACATGTCACAGAGCAACTAAGCTCATGCGCCGCAACTACTGAGCCTGCACTCTAGAGCCCGTGAGCCACAACTACTGAAGCCCGCGCACCTAGAGCCCATGCTCTGCAACAAGAGAAGCCACCGCAATGAGAAGCCCGCGCACCGCAACGAAGAGTAGCCCCCGTTCTCAGCAACTAGAGAAAACCCGCGTGCAGCAGCAAAGACCCAATGCAGCCAAAAATTAAATAAATGAATAAATAAATTTATAAAAAGAAAAAGAAAAACAAACAACAAAACCCCCAGAATATCCAGGAACAGGCTCCACGCAACAGACAGGGGACCTGGAGGTGGGAATAGACAGGCAGTTCCTCTAGACATCTACTGTCTGGATGCCCAGGGGTGGGCACTCTTTACCCTGTGCTCCCCACTGCTCCTCCCCCTCTTCTCCCACCACGACGGCAGTTCAGTGGGAAGCGGGAAACTGATTCAGAGCACACATGAGGCCCACAGAGGTGGCACTGACCTCCAAACAGGGTCCTGTGGCTGTTCACCCTGATTTAGGGATGAGGATAAGATGGATCTGAAGGGCTTTATTAGCACAGAGCCCTGGGGGAGACAGAGATGGCTAGAGCCCACATGAGCCTGGGAGGCAGGCTCTGAGTCACCACCAAGATCTGTCTCTGAGTTAAATGCAGCAGTTCACAGACCACCTGCCATGGTTGAAATGTTGCCCGAGTGGATGGAACATCCAGGGTCAAGGTGAAGACAGCCAGGCCCCTAGCTTGCCTGGCCCAAACTGGGAAAGGGCTGAAGGGGAGACTGGCTTGAACAAAGATCTTTCTCCCTTGAAGAGGCCTCCCTCATTATAAGCCCTAGACCCTGACCAGAGGTGAAGGGAGCATGAGCCGCCTGGGCCTACGGGAAATGGACTGTTTGGACAAGACCAGAGTTGGCCAAGGCTTAGCCTGACTCACCAGCAGGATCTCAATGGCCCCCAGGATGTACATAGCCGCTGCAAATGTTGTTCCCAGGTAGAAGCACAGGCCAACAGCCCCTCCAAATTCTGGTCCCAGCGAGCGGGAGATCATGAAATAGGAGCCCCCAGCTACAACAGAAAAAGCATACATAGGTCAAGGCTGGTTCTTCTTCAAGGGGGCGTCTCCCATGACAACCCTTCACAACCATCCAGAGGGACAGGGACTGCTTTTTCCATTTATGAACGAGCAGAAGGGTTAGAAGACTTGCCCAAGGCAGCATGGTTAATAAGTGGCCAGGCTGCGGTCGGACCTGATTTCCATTTGACTCCAACACCCAGCACGGGCCAGTGACATGAATACTCTGCTGGGGCAGCTCTAGGTCCGCAGCAAAGCCTAAGTGGCCTACTGTCCCCCACCTCCCTGCAGTTAGGTCAGTCCTCGCAGCCTCCCCTGGTTGGGTGTGTCCTATCTCAGCATGCCTCACCCCTCCCAAGAGCTATCTCTGTTAGTCTGACCCTCCAGACCAGGGCAGGGACTAGCTTTTTGCCCCTAGGGCCGGCCACTGGGTGAATGTCCATGGCTGACCCTCCTGCCCTGAATCTGTGCTTCCATCAGAGTCTAACACCCCTGGCAAGACTGAGTCAACACTGGACCCCAGGGCCAGTGAGGGTGCAGGGGACAAGAACAATCCCATGCTGCTGGTTGAAGCTGCTCCTGATGAAACTTCTCTGGTGAAAAATCTGGCAACAGGGATCAAGAAGCTTTAAAAAGGCTAATAATCCCTTTCATGCTGTAATCCCACCTCTAGGACCCTCTTCTAAGGAAACTGCCAGGGGCGTGAACAAAGATCAGTGTGCAAGGCTGTTTATGACAATAATGTTTACAATAGTGAAAAAGTAGAACCCAAGAGTAGGAGAATAACAAAAATTAGGTAATGTCAATCCTGTTTTAAAAACACAAATGAACTGTTTCCAGCACTTGAGAAACACACAGACACACACACACACACACAGACACACACACACACACACAGAGTTTGGGGAAAACAATACATCTCAATACTTTACAAGACCCTAAGACCATGTATGAAAAGGCTAACAGTTTTGACCTTAGGATGGTGGGATTATGGGTACTTTTCATTTTCTTTTCTACAGTTTTTGCACTTTCAAACCCTCTATGGTAAACATATATTGCCTTTTTTCCCCTATTACTTTTATACTAATGCTAATAAAGCTGTTATTTGAAAAAAACAGAAAAGGATTCAAACACAGAAGCCAACCCGAATAGCCAAATAGCCAGAGTGGAACAGGTCAAGCAAAACAATAAATAATGATGGTACTAAGATTATGAGCCAAAGAATAAAATAAATATCCAGGAGTCCACAGTGATATAAATACATGGTTGAGTAAGTAAAAAAACAGAGTTTCTGAAAACCAAGTCCAATCTCATCATCCCGGCTGAAAACCCTCTGCATTGTCTATACTGTAATCCAGTGTGGCCCAGACTCCTTGGCTTGGGCCACCAGGTATGCCCCATCACCTTCTTTATCAGCCCCAGCCCCCGCTTTTAAAAAAAGTACTTTTATCCAAAAAAAAGCCCAAACAAACAAAACACAAAACAACAGCAATCTCAAACTCTGTCAAGCAAGGATGCTCCTAAGTGGTAGCACTGTCATCACGTCAAGGACTAAGATCCCACCAGAAAACTGCCTGGAAGCGGGGCAATGAGTGTTCCTAGGCATGTCAAGGTGGATTCTGGGCCCATCCCCTCCTCAGGCCTGAGTGGTGCTCACCCACCTGGAACCACACCGTTGGTGGCAATGGCGCTCATGGAGATGGCCGTCAGCAAGGTCTGTGGAAAGGAGGGCCTAGGTGAGCAGCTCAGCTGGGTGGGCTCTGGGGCCCTGCCCCAGCTGGGATACTCACACAACAGCAGCAAATGAGCACAATGAGGAGGGCCTGCAGCACACCGGCCGTGCCCACCATCCAGGTCAGCCGCAGGAAGAGGATAACCCCGAAGATATTCTGCAGGCAGGGCAGGTACACCCCCATGAGGGTGCCCATGCTGGGTGCCTATGGAGCAAGAGAGGGAGGGGGAGACAGAGCGTCAGAGGGGCCCAGATGCTCCACGGAAGGCCAGCCCCTGGTCACGTGACAGTCCCCCGCCCCCAGGGTGTTCTACCAGAGAACAGGTTGGAGAGGGATATTCCAAGTGGAGTCCTGGGGAGTGCAGGGGGTAAGGTGGGAGGATGTCTGTGTTGACTTTGATACATGAAGAAACAGTTTGGGACTGGGAAGGTATAAAACCTGATTCTTTTCAAAACCGCACGTGTGAGCTTTTGAGCCTCACCTCCCCCTCATGGTACTGCCCCCTTCCCTTCCTCTCCTCTTTTATACTTCTGCAAAGTGAGGTCTGTGTCAGATCTCCACCTTCCCACCCAGCATGACCCATGTCACCCAAGCCAGAGTCTAAGAAGTTGTTCCTGACCCTCCCTCTCTCCAACCCCCCAGTTCAGTCCAGTGGACACTGAGTCCTGCCCAGTCTGCCTCTCAAGCTGCCCTGAGATCAGCCTTCCTTGCCTCAGCCTTAGTCCCCTGAACCTGGGGCACTACATCTGGGGCACCTGGATGGTGCCTTCTTGTGCCTCTCAACCTCTCCACACTCCAGCCCGCTCTGCTGCCAGAACAGGTCTCTGAAAACCAAGTCCAATCTCATCATCCCTACTAAAACCCCTCTGCATTGTCTATACTGTAATGCATAGTGTGGGCCAGCCTCCTTGGCTTGGGCCACCAGGCCTGCCCCATCACCTTTGTCAGCCTCAGCTCCTGACAACATCAGTCCCTCAGAGCCTCTGAACCAGGGCATGTGCTGGGCTCTGCCTGGGAGGGTTACCCCTGCCTCACTGCCTGGCAAATTCCTCTTCAGTTAAACCTTCAGGAGACGTAACTGCTTCCTCTCCCAGGAAGTTCCCCCAGGTTGCCTTAGCTGGAGTTGGTACTTCCTCTTGCATCCCCTCAGCATCTGATATACCCTTCTATCATAGTGGTCACGGTAACTGTTCACTCGAATGACCATACTGGGTAGACGTGGCTTGTTCACTGTTCTATTATCAGCAGGCCCTGCTGGTACTCAAAAAGTGCTCCTGAGCCCAGCGAGCGATGCCTTAGAAGGCCTCTGGGATAACCTGTTGGGAAAATCCTGCATAGAGAGTAGAGACTCAGGCTGGAGGGCAGGTAGGGAAGGTCTAACGGGCATATCCAGGCAGGATTTCTCAGCTACCTAAGGGTAGAGTAGGGGCCAAACAGGAGGTCAGGGCAGACGCTGAAGCACAGGATTAGGGCTGGTGCCGCCTTCTTCTTCTTTTTTTTAAAAAAATATTTATTTATTTGGCTGTGCTGGGTCTTAGTCGCGGCCATGTGGGCTCTTAGTTGCGGGATGCAGGATCTAGTCCCCTGGCCAGGGATCGAACCCAGGCCCCCTGCATTGGGAGTGCAGAGTCTTAACCACTAGACCACCAGGGGAGCCCCATGTGCTGGTGCCTTCCTGAAGAACTGAGCCTCACATGAGAGCAGCCCAGAGTAGTGGGGCCCTGAGAGCTTCCACCAGAGCCCCAGCAAAGCCTGCTGCCCTGGAGCTGGGGTGGGAGAAAGAACTCTGGTCACAGGAACTCTTCTCAAGGGTCCAGGCCTGGGGCAGTATCTTTGTGCAGCCTTAAGGACCACAGAAGGGCCTAGAAGGGCCCGAGTAAAAACAAATGGTCCCTCAAACTGTCCTGCACAGTGTAGGTAACGGACACACCTCATCTGGGCTCTGTCTGAGCCCTTCTCAGAGGCCCTGGACCACCCACTGGATAGTAGCAGCTCCCAGTCCCCCATTTGAGGCTGAGTCACTCTGGGAAAAGGGCAGTGTGGGAAAGGGCAGGGCCGGAAATGCTTTCTGCATCTCCAAATAACCTCTGGCAGCCTCAGAAGGTCACCAGGCCACAGGCGGAGCGGCTGCCACAGAGAGGCTGCCTTGGGTCTTGGTGTGGTCTGGTTGGAGGACCGCCCTTCCGGCTTTAAGCTTTCCTTTTCTGAGGCCCCTGCTCAGACCTGCCTGGGCGAGGGCCACAGATCAGCGGCCCCAGCTCCCTAGCTTCCTACTGACTCTCTGTGGACTTGACCAGGCTCCTGCTTTCTCCATGAAAAAGCCACTGGCGCTGGGACACTCAGCCATCCTCTCACATCTTTAACCTAGGGCCAGGTGAGCTGGCAGGTAAGCTGAGGCTGGACCCCAGCATCCTCACAGGCTCCTCATAAGGCCAAGGGACCATGGCCCTTCACCAACTCAGAATTTCTTCTGACACCTTGTTGAGATGTACACTAGCCTTTCTTAGGGACCTTTTTACTCCCAGCCACCAGCTTCCTGGGCTTGGTCTGAAGGGACAGGGAGGAGGCTTTTACCCAAGGATCCCATCACCCACTGCAGGGCTAAACACAGATAGCCACAGATAGTCAGCCCTCTCTCAAGCGTGGGCTAGTTTGCCTCCCAGAATTGAGGGGTGCACATCAGCCTCTCGCCTTGGCCCACCTCAGTAAGGTCCAAATCTCATGGGCAGGTCTGAGGTTGGGGATTTGGCTTATTTCAACCAAGAGCTCCTCCTGCCTGTGCTGACCTCCAGCAAGAATACTACAGCTAGTGCCAGACTCAAGCTGCTTCCAAATCACAGCTTCTTCTCAAACCTCAGGGAGTCAGTAGACATGGAGGGAACGTTCTTTGCCTCCAAACTGAAAACGTAGGGGGGGAAAAACCCAGCATTCAGTTAAATTGAGCCCTGTCACACAGGGGAGCTGAGCAAAGATGTGCAAAGTCATCCCGAAGAGAGGACGGCTGGAGGGCCAGAGGCCTGGATAGTGACTAGGGATGGGACCAGCAGAGGGATAGGGAAGCCCCAAGAGGCATGCTCCTATCACCCCCAACCCTGGTGCTCAAGGAACCCAGGGACTGTCGGAGGGGTCTGCCAGTGGAGCTAACACAGCAAAAGGGTTTAGTCAACTGCTCTAGGTCACATAGCCCCGAGGGACAACCAGGTTCCTGGATCCAAAGGTAATATCCTTATCCATCCTGATGGGATGCCAGTGATCTGGCATTCTATAGTCACATACCTCGCAGTAAGCCCACAAGTCTCCCAGCGTTATGCATTGATCTTGTTTAGCTTAGTCACCTTAGGCAAGTTACTTAATACCCCAACACTCAAGCTTCCTCATCTGTAAAATGGGGATGAAACCAGCACCTGCCTCACAGCTTTGTTGTGAAGACAACATACAAGAACCCAAGCCCACTGCTTAGCATGATGCCTCACACACAGACAGACCTAAGTAACGTCACGTTCCACTGTTATTTTTGAGGGCCTCCCTGGTCCTATGCCCTGAGGGCCACCTCCCTGGCCCACCCCTTGAAGCCTCCTTGAGCCCAAAGCACTCAGTGCCCATCCTCCATGCTCACCAAACCTGGCACCTACTTCCCCCAGGATGCTCATAACTATGTGGGGAAACTGCCAACTCCATGGTGTTGAATCTGTCTTCCTAGGAGCGGCCTCTCTGCTGCCCCTGACCAGCGCACCTTGGCTGCTCTCCGGCGGGCACCCTCTCCAATCTCAGCCTCCTCATGCTCCTTGGCGCCCTGTGTGAGGTTGGTGTAGCTGACGAGCTTGCCCAGAAGAGATGATACCTTTGGGCGGATGTCCAGCTCTTCCTGTAAACGGAGCCACAGGGCAATCTGGCACCAGGCTACCTGTGTGTAGACAGCAGCCTGGCCTCTGGCCCCTTGCCAAGCCCTGAGGCAGGCCTGGGCTCTTGCCTGGGGAAACCCAAGCCAGCCCACTGGGCAGGTGTGGGTGCCACACCCCAGGACTCACTTCTCTCTGCCCCACCTTGGCTACAATCACTACCAGCCCATTTGCAAAACTACCTGCCTTGGGGGGAAAGGGCAGGACAGGGCATGGCTGGCAGACAGGGGAATGGCACGCTTTAGTCTGCCTGTTCGGCCTGGCCACCTCCCAGCTGTGAGTAGGCCTCTGGGACTCATATCTGCCCTCAACAAAAAAGCCACCCTAGTCACCCCAGGGAACCAAGGAGGTCAAAAGAGGTGTGGGACAAGTGAAGTCTCTCTTATCTGCCCAAACCCTGATTGTCCTGGATGGTCTTCACCAGGCCTCACACCCTGTGAGTAACCCACCTCAATCCCCAAGATGGGATCCTGGAGCCCTAGCCCATCTGCAGGTGGGGCCAGGTCAAGAGGCCTCCCAGGGCTCCAGCTCCCATGCAGCATCCAGCACAGCTTCCCCAGCACTGTGCCTCCGCCTGCCTCTGGCCCACATTTAGTCTTTCCCTGTCTATCAGCTCCCTTCTGACCCTACACACGAGGAGAAGCTGGTCTGGTGTAAGAAGTAAAGATGCAGGTCTTTGCAGGTATATGGAGATTGAAGAGCTTATGAGACTTCCATGGGGCAGCTGAATGTGTGGGTCAGAATTTAGGGGCCTAAACCATGACTTCAATCCAGATACAACTTCTAAGCTTGAGTCTGAAAATGATAAAATTCAAGTTCAAAGGCACAAAATTGGGAATGTTTCCAAAGAGACATCCACTGAGGTTGCAGATATGGCTAGAGGGGGCAGATCCGGTGAGAAGGACCAGGGCTCAGTAAACTTGATGGGGACAGAGTTAGAGGAGTCAACCAGGAAGGCCAGGGAAGAGTTCACAGGAGAGGGAAGAATCATGGACTATGAGAAGTCCTAAAAGTGAAGGGGACAAAGGAAATCCTGAGGCAAGAAATACTGAGAGGTGGTGACCTTGCTGAGGGGCTGCATGGAAGTCAAAGGTGAACACCCCTGGAGGTGGTAATGGGGTACAGTGGCCTCTGGGAAAGCAGTTTCAGTTCAAAGGGCCGAGGGAACCACAGCCTGACTGCCAAGGGAGCGACACAGACAAGGGGAGACTGGAGGAGAAGCCGAGACATAAGGAGGCACAACATCCAGCCTGTCTGCTGAGCTAAAGCTTGGGTCCTGACAGGTCCCTGCCCACCCACCTCCCTGCCACACCTGGGGCCCAGAGTGGCTCCTCAGCTACCTCAAACAGTGCCAGGTTCCTGTCATGGTAGTCACTTCCTCTGGAAGCTTCCATGGGACAAAGAAAAGGGCTGTTCTCCTTGTGGTTGCCATGTCCTGTGGAGAGAGAGGAACGGAATCCCAGTCAGGGGCTGCCTACTGAAACCCCAGCATGCACTCCTCCCCAGCAGGCGTGCCGTCATCTCTGTGGAGCACTCTGTGGGCCAGTGTTACCATGCTGGGCCTGTTTCCCCATCATACCCTGCCAGCCTCCTTGAAAGGGCCAGAATTGGCAGTGACCTATGATCAAAACCCAGCACGTAGGGCTTCCCTGGTGGCGCAGTGGTTAAGAATCCGCCTGCCAACGCAGGGGACACGGGTTCAAGCCCTAGTCCGGGAAGATCCCACATGCCACAGAGCAACTAAGCCCGTGTGCCACAACTACCGAGCCTGCGCTCCAGAGCCCGTGCACCACAACTACTGAGCCTGCATGCCACAACTACTGAAGCCCGTGTGCCTAGAGCCCGTGCTTCGCAACAAGAGAAGCCACTGCAATGAGAAGCCCGCGCACCGCAGCGAAGAGTAGGCCCTGCCCGCCTCAACTAGAGAAAAACCCACGCGCGGCAATGAATACCCAACTCAGCCAAAAATAAAATAAATTAAAAAAAAGAGGACTTCCCTGGTGGCACAGTGGTTGAGAGTCCGCCTGCCGATGCAGGGGACACGGGTTCGTGCCCCAGTCCGGAAAGATCCCATGTGCTGCAGAGTGGCTGGGCCCGTGAGCCATGGCCGCTGAGCCTGCGTGTCCGGAGCCTGTGCTCCGCAACGGGACAGGCCACAACAGTGAGAGGCCTGCGTACCGCGCAAGAAAAAAAAAAAAAAGAAAAAGGAAAAAAAAAAAACAGCGTGTACACTCATCTAGCAGAGGGCACAGGTGTGAAGGGCCCAGACAGCACGTGTTAACACCAAGGGGCAGAGTCAACTGCAGGAGGGCGTGGCCCAGTCATGGCCCACCTTCAGACCACCCCTGAGACACACATTCCCATTTTCCAGCCCTTCGGGAATATCCAGTGTGCCGGGTGCCCAGGGCTCGGTGTCTTCAGGGCTCCCCCGAGGTGCTGCCCTCCAGACAGATGAAGCCACACAGGGCTCCTTCTGCCGCCATGGCCAGCCGGCCGCCTACTAGCCACCCCACCATGCACTGCGCAGGGGCGTCCTTGAGGGCCACCCGAGGCATGCCGGGAGGAGAGGCAAGCAGGAGACTGGCCAGAGAGCGGAAGTGGGTGCCTGAAGCTGTCTAGGGTCATCTAGGAAAGCCCTACGGAAGCCTGACCAGGTGGGTGTGGGACTAAGCAGGACTGTTGGCAGGACCCTCTTGTTGACCTACCTCCCTGTCCCCAGATCGCAGCTGCTTGCTCCAGACTAGGCAAGTGGCCAATCCCAGCATCCACCTACCCCCCAGGCTGGTGAGGCAGTGCCTCAGCACCAAGAAAACCTCACAGAAAGGAGCCAGATGCACCTTTTTTTAATACGCCTGCCTCAACTCTCAAAGCTTGGCTGCATTTTCTGGCCACCGGCATTCACACTCTTCCCTGTTTTCCAAACTGTGTCCACTGTGAGTCTCAGTGGGTGACATTCCCATTTTTTCATCAAGCAGGCAGAAGACACCAAGTACTCCTTTTCTAGTTGCTAACAGTAAAACCCCCTTCAGACAGTCTGACAGCTGCAGTGGCAGTGGCTGGAGGCTTCACAGCAAATGGAAAGATGACATCTTGGTTCAAACAAGCCACGTTGGTGTTGGATGGCAATGACTGTGGCAGCAGTGTTGGCCTGGTGTCCAGTGATGGAGGCGGCAACAGAAGTGGCTTCACTGATCCAGCCTAGTGGGGTATTCCAGCCATGCCTGATTTTGTGAGAGCTACCTGCCAACCTTTTCTGGTTAAATAGCCCGCAATCCATTTCTCTTGTTTGCAGCTAAGAATACTGAACGATGATACATCCTCTTCCATCTGATACATCCTCTTGCCATCAGTATGAGACTTAACTTGCCTTCTCTGAGCCACCAATCACTCAGCAGGTGCTACACTGTGGATTCTTTACTGTCCAAAGAGACTGACAGGGAAAGCACGCTGATGACAATTTCCGGGGCAAAATCAGCTGTTCCTTCCCACAGTATGTAAAAGTGGTACATCGCCTCATCTAGGAACCTGGATTAGCTAAGTAAGCCAAGAAGCTCAGTCCCAGAAGCTACATGGCTGTATGTAGGGTAATGCCAACGGCACAGTGGACAAAGGTAGTGGGAGTTCAGGCCAACCTACAGAACCATGTTAAAGCCTCGTGCGGGGACTTCCCTGATGGTGCAGTGGTTAAGAATCTGCCTGTCACTGCAGGGGACATGGGTTAGAGCCCTGGTCTGGGAAGATCCCACATGCCATGGAGCAACTAAGCCAGTGCACCACAACTACTGAGCCTGCGTGCCACAACTACTTAAACCCACGTGCCTAGAGCCCACGCTCCACAACAAGAGAAGCCACCGCAATGAGAAGCCCGCGCACCGCAACAAAGAGTAGCCCCCATTCACCACAACTAGAGAAAGCCTGCGCGCAGCAACGAAGACCCAACGCACCCAAAAATAAATAAATAGATAATTTTTTTAAAAAAGCCTCGTGGGGTCACGTAGCTCCTCAGACACCCTGTGACGTTTGCTGTGCCCTTGATGCTTGTTCAGGATCAGGATAAGAAGCCACAACAAAAATCTGAAAACCCAGTAACAATGCCCATTACACTGACAGCCCTTCAGTGAGAAGCCTCTGAGAAGTACTCTTGGATTTTTGTGACAAAAAAAATCTCCCCTGAATAAGTCAGAGGCTTCATTTTGTCAAAAAAAGGCAACTATAAGAGCTCATCTTATTTCCCTTTCTACCTTGGCTGCCAGGAACCTCTAAGCTAAATTTATTTTTTAGATGCAGTCACCATCTACCTCGTCTCAGAGTCCTTGCCTCTTTCCTCTGCACGGTTTTGACCTGACAGTAACAGTCCCTTGGGGAGGCATTTCTGTTGCACATCTCTTCTGATCCTTTTGTGGAAGTAGGTTGAAAGTAAAGTATAAATTATTCTAAACTCCTGCACTGCAGCCTGCCCCACCACTGTTAACCTCATCTCTCTGAAGACTGCACTAGTATCCAGAAAACACAGAGCTGAGCACACAGCAGTTCCCCCAAAATGCCTGTGGATGGTCCTCTAAGACCCAGCTGATCCTTGTCCCTCAGCCATGAGTCCAGGGCAGCTCAGAGCCCTTGCAAGGGTTACCTCTAGTCCTCAGAGCAACACTCCAGTAGATATCATTTACCCCCTTTTAGTAACAAGGAACGTAAAGCTCAGAGAGATTCAGAGGCAAGGTCACTCAGTGAGAGGGCCAAACTTGGGTCCCAGGATCCACCAGAGCCAGGTGGGAGCTGAGTTGTAGGTTCTACTCCTATTTTGGACCCCCACCCATCCCAGGAGGCACCCCAGGGTGCAGTGCAAGCCTTTAACTAGAGAAGAGTGTCTGGGGTTTGCAATTTGGCCAGGGTGTGCATACCCAAGGCTCTTGGTGCTCAGTGGCCAGCAGACTAGCTTGGATTCCTGAACCTCCCACTGTGTGACCCCGGGCAACCTGCCTACCCTCTCTGTGTTGCCTTGGTTTCCTTTTCTATGAAGTAGAGCTAGTAACACCTACTCTTCCAACTGCCCAGATGCATCAGAAAAGGGACAATCTGGTGCCAGACACTCAACAGGGATTCCGTGGAGTTCCCCAAAACCTCATTTAAAGACAGCTCCCATGGGACTGTGGGAACTGGGGTGGGGGGGGGGGCTGGTGTCTAAGCAGTGCCTGGATATCTGCACTGCCCTCAGCTATTCCAAAAATTCCACGGCAGGTCTGGGCATGCCTGCCAGGCCAAAGCTGCTCAGATACCACCTGAGACCCCTGGCGAACCACAGCATGAAGGCTGGGCCTGGGCGCTGCCTGTGAGGTACACATATATGTGTGCTCCTGCCAGCAGCTGTGAATGTACCAGCTGCAAGCAGGGATCCAGGTGACACTCCTGATCCCTCTGCTCACAGGTATCTGCCAGGGGTACCCCTCTAGAGCCTCTTCACCCCCTGCCCACAGGCCACAGTGAGCTGGGTGAACAGGCTCATCTAGGCCTTTGGAGCAGAGGTATGGACCTTGAGAGATTCAGACACCAAGCTGGGGGGTCCCCATAAGATGGACCTGAGGGGTCACTATTTTCGTGCCCCTAACCCTTTGCAGCCCCCACCAAGAAGGATCATAACCACTCACCAGGGTGCAGAGTGTCCCCCATACCGCAGACGCAGTCAAGATCTGGCTGAAAGGGAGGAAGAGGAGGAAGAAGGGGGATAGCGGGAGGAGCTGGCCCAGCCTGGAGGGACCTGGCAGGACTCAGCCAATGTAGCTCCAGTTCCCTATAGTCAGCCTGTGAGAGGCCAAGGCGGGGCCAGAGGCAGGACTCCGCTCTGCCTACCCACTGGTCCAGGCTGATCTTAGGGATGCAGCCCAGCCCAGCCCAGCCTCTGGGGAGAGCGAGCCTCCAAGGGCTAACAGAGGAGCAGGCGTGGATGCTGGCTCCTGCTCTGGCCACTGGAACAAGGCTAGGGGCAGGTGCCGGCATGGGGCAGGGGTTGAGATGTGTGCACCCACACAGCCGTGAAGCCTGTTAAATGACCATGATGTCCAGCAGCCTCTGCCACTGTCCTGTGCCATCTCCTCACACAGCAGCCAGGTGACACACATATAGCCATCACCCACATCAGGCATGGGTCACCTCAGTCATGTCACCATCACAGACAAATCAGCGTCAGATCAACATCACATCACCTGATACATGCCAACACACACGTTCCCTGCATATCTCCATCACGGTCAGTCACAGACGAAGCATTTGTCATCAGTCACATCACCATCCTCATCATCGATAACCCTGCAGGAAATGGTGGCCCACAAGAAGTGCTATCCTGACCCCACCTTCACTCTGCGGTATCCCACAGCTATACACTTGCACAAGCACAATTACACATGCATATGCTGCTACACATACAGACACATGTTCTCGGCAGTGTTCAGACTCCAAGAGTGGGCCCTGCAAGGACAGCCCCCTGGGGGGCTCCTGGGGGAGGAGATGGTGAAAGGGTCAAGGGCAGGCACCTAGGAGGGGAGGAGGGGTTTACCTTCAGGCCCAGTTTAACATCTAGGTTAAGAGTTAGGGCTCTGGAGGCTCCAACCCTCGATTTGAATCCCCTAGAGCAAGTTACATAAAGGCTCCATGCCTCAATTCGCTCCTTCCTAAGCTTGAGTAACATGACCTATCCCATGGGGGAAATTAGGAGGATTAAACGAGTTAATTCACTTCAAGTGCCTAGACAAGCCTGGTCCCGTGTGAGTGCTCCACAGATGCCCACTGTACCTACAGATGTAAGCTGGGATCCACGCAAGTGCACTCACAGGCAGTTACCCACTGACCCCCTCAGGCAGGCACAGCCTTCTTTCCAGGGCCCGGGAGTGCTGGCAGGGAAGGGGGAAGGGGAGGGGAAGGGAGGAGAGAGAGGGTAGTCTTAGGGAAAGAGGTGCTGCCGCACAAAAGTGTAGGCAAGACGGGAAGCGCTTAGGGGCGGTTCACAGGAGGTAGGAAGTGAAGGGTCTGGGGTCCGGGCTGCGGTCGTTGCTCCCAGCCGGGAAGGGCCAGAGATGGAGGCTCAGCGCTCTCCGCGCCCCGGGCGGCCCGGCTGGCCCGGCAGGCCTGGCCACGTCTGCAGCCCCCGCCCGCGGCCCGCAAGGGAGGAGCTGGGGCGGGGAGGGAGGCCCGACCTTAAGCGCGGGCGCCGGGGGCCGAGGAAAATTGTTTCTGCGCGCGCGGAGTAAGGGACTGCTGGCGGCGACTCAGTCTAAGAAAAGTTGGGCCCGCATCGACGTGTGCGCGCACCGGCCGGCGTCGGTGTGAGAGCGGGCCCCGCGTGGCCAGCTTCCCTGCCCCCGCCCCCGCCCAGGACCCCTCCGGGCGCGTCCTCACCCTCCGAGTCCTCCCGATCGGCTCGCTCCCCGTAGTCCACCCAACTGATACCCTCGAGGTTGTCATAGTCGCCGCGTCGCGGCCCGTCCACCGGCACCACGGTGAAGTGAGGCATCCTGCGCGCTCGGCCCCGCCGCGCCCGCCGCCCCTGCCGCCCGCCTGACCGTCCCCGCCGCCCCGGGCCGGCGTGCCCCGCCCGCTCACATTCCTCCCCGCTGCGCTCACTTCCTCCGCCCGCCCCCCGGGCCGCCCCTCGGGGGCGGGGAGCAGGAGGGGCTCGGGCCGGCTCCTCCCTGAGGGGGGGGGCAAGCGGAGTGAAGCCCCCGGGGCGGGAGTAGTACTCCACGCGCTGGGTAGGCTCGATTCCTGTGTGACCTCGGGTGGTGAGCCGCCCTCTCTGAGCCTTAGTTGCGGTACTTGTAAAATGGGGAAATGTGCTTCCACCTCTTGGGGCTGCTTGAGGGCCGTGAGATGGGGTACGGGGTGCATTGGCCCTGCGCTTTGTGCCTAGTGAGCGCTCAGTGACATTTCTGTGATTCAGGGACGGGGAAGGATAGGGAGGAGCGCAAAGGTCATTCCGGTCCTGCCCAGGGCCTCCCACCATTCCTGAGTACCCCCTCCCCATTTTCATCATCTCTCTCTTCCACCTCTCTCCTCCGCAACCTTGGAAACGGAAACCCAGGAAAGTCCCCTCCCTTCCCCCACCCTCCATGTCTCCCTGTTGGAGGCTGCTGGGGATTCCTGCCCCTTCAGTAGAGGCTGCTTCCGCCTCGGTAGGAAGGACACCCATCCCCCTTGCCCAGCCCCGTTTGCCTCTTTGGACGCTGCATTGGATTCTTTAGCCAAGATCTTTCATCTCAGTTTTATCTTTTACTGTCTCACCTCTTAGGGATTCCTTTACCCAAGCCATTTACTTCTTTGCTCTTAAATTTTCTTTCACTTTCTACTCCACTGCTTCAGATAACGTATCCAGTTGGCTTTACTTTAACATCTTTATCTTTCTAGGCCATTCTTTTAGCTATTTGTTTCTCTATCAGAAAAGCCCAGAGGCCACCTCACACCTCTGTCTCCATTTTTTTCCTCCCTTTTATAACTCAGAGGGCTTTAGAATATCAGAATTAGTGGTATCTTTCCAACCTACCTCAGACTCTGCGCCCTCTGACCTCCAAACTCTGGAGCAGAATAAGGGATCAGAGTCGCTGGGCCCTGCAGGAAGACCTCGGAGCTGACCCCTATTCTGTCCCCTACCCCACAGTCATCCTGGCCAGGGTCTGTTGCTTTGTCCTGTCCTTCATGCCACCTTCACCTGCCCACAGTAGCAGCCTTCCAATGGACTCCCTGCTCCTGGTAGAGCCACCTCTTCTGAAGAAAAAGCCCAAGCTCTTCTCTTGGTCCACAAGGCCCTGCTCCCTCTGGCCCCTCCAACCTCTCCAGCTGCATCTCTCCCTATCCTCCTCCCCAGCCTCAGCCTTTCTGGCTGAGCATCACGGAAGACCAGATGCTCAGATGCTTTGGCTTCTTTCACTTCCCCAAACTCAAGGAGTTTCTGTGCAGCACTTGCACCTGGCAGAATGCCTTTCAACCCTCTGCCCCCACCCTCATTTACCAAACTCCTCTGTGTGGAGGAGGCCTCAGCTTGGAGTTCCACTTCCCCAGAAGACTTCTCTGAAACACACCCCACCTCCCTCCTACCCCGCTTCACCCTCCCCTGGATTGTGTTCCCCTGGGGCACTTTCCCTTCATAGGACCCACTGCAGGGAGAAACGTGTTGGTGGAGATCTTTAATATTTTTCATGCCCACTAGACTGTGGATTTCACATTGGCAGGACCATTTTGGTCTCATTACCTTGGTATCTTCAGTCCTGGTCCCAACACATTTTTTGACTAAAGAATGAACAGGTGCCCCCTCCTTGGTCTTCCCTGATGCTCTGCAAAGGTTCCCCATAGTTCTTACCTGGCCTCTCTCCTCAGGGGTGGGGTCAGGTGCTGTGTGGAAGACAGGCCACTACAGCACAACTGAAACCTTAGACTCTGGGGGACTCTGTAGCTAGGATACAACTTCCCCCATACTATTGACTGGTCACATAGCCTGTACCATCGGGGTACTCGTGGGCAATAATAACAGGCAAAAACTAACAGACATTTAGAAGAACAGACATTTCAAAAGAAAACATCTATCAGGAAAATGATTAGAATACATGGATGAAAAATTCAAAATTAGCCTAATAAACATATTACAAAAGATAAGGGAGAATATTAGCAATATGAAACATGAAAATATAAAAAAGAACAAGCAGAAATATAAGGTAGAGAAAAATATAATTATTCCAGTGATCTATGGCTTCATAACAAATTACCCCAAAACAGTGGCTTAAAGCAACAATCAACAAAAATATTTATTTGCTCACAAATCAGTAAGCTGAGTAAGCTCATCTCTATTCTACATGGCATCAGTTAGGACTGGAGGATTCACTTTCAAGATGATTCATGGGAATTCCCTTGCCGTTGAGTGGTTAGGACTCCTGCTTCCACTGCCAGGGACCCGGGTTCAGTCCCTGGTCCAGGAACTAAGATCTCACAAGCCGTGGGGCGTGACCAAAAAAAAAAAAAAAAAAAAGACGATTCACTGACATTACCAGCAAATTGTTATTGGCTAAGAGCTCAGTGGGGCTGTGCACCAGGGGCTGGGTCCTCTGCATGTGGACCTCTCCCTGGGCTGCTTGGCTTCCTCATAGTATAGTGGCTACAGTCCATGAGTAAGCATCCCAAGAAGCAGGACAGTTCTCTGGGCCTACGCCTGGAAATGGGCACAGCATCACTTTTGCCATATTTCACTGGTCAAGCAGTTACAAAGCCCAGATTCAAGGGGTGGGCAGACATGGAACCCATCTTTGGATGGGAGAAGCACATGGGACCATATATTAAAATTACCACAATAATTGAAACAACACAATAGGTAATCTAATAGCATAAAGTTATAATCGAGAATGAATCAATAAATTGGAAAGACCAAGTTAAGAAATTCTTCCAAAAGAAGAAATAAAAAACAAAGAAAGAGAAAACAGAAAAGAGATATGGGAGGATAGAAAAACAAGTTCTAACATCTGCACAATAGGAATTCCAGAAAAAGAGTAAAATAAAAATGGAGAAAAAGTACAACGTGAATGAACCTTGACAACATTATGCTAACTGTAGGAAGCCAGATACAAAGGTCACCTATTATATGATTCCATTTGTAAGAAATATCCAGGATAGGGAAATCCATAGAGACAGAAAGCAGATTGGTGGTTAGGGGGAAAGAGAAGGATGGGGAGCAACTGCTTAATGGGTAGAGGGTCTCCTTTTAGGGTGACTAAAATATTTTGGAACTAGATAGAAGTGGTGGTTGTTCAACATTGTGAATATACTAAATGCCACTGAATTATTCACTTTAAAATGGTTAATTTTATGGTATGTGAATTTCACTTCAATAAAAATAAATTGCTAGAACTATAGGGAGAAACTGATACATACACCATCACAGTGGAAGATTTCACCACAACTGTCATGCTTACAAATAGGTCAAAAAAAAAAACACAAAAACCCCCCCAGCAAGATATAAAAGATTTTAATAACACAATTAATGACGGTGACCTAATGGACATGTATATAGTTCTACATACAACAATTGGAAAATTCCTTATTTTGGTCAAGTATACTTGGAACATTTACAAAAAATGATTATTGGTTGTGAGGAATACCTCAACAGAACTTCTGCTTCCAATGACGATTGTGTAACAGCGGCCAAATATTCACACACCATAATAATATACAGTATATAGTTCACAAAATGAACACACCAGGTAACCAGCACCCAGATCAAGAAAGAGCACTTTACCAACAATCCTGAGGCCCTTCCTCATGCCCCCTTCCAGTCATTACCTCCCCTGGGGATACCCTTAAACAGACTTTTAACATCATAGATCAGTTTTGCTTGTTTTTGTACTCTATAGAAATGGAATAATATGATAGGTATTATTTTATATCTTGCTTCTTTCACTCAAGATTATTTTGTAAGATTCTCACAAGTTGTGGCGTGTGACTGTAATTTGTTCTTTTTCATTGCTGTGTACTCTTCCATGGAGTTAATATAGCACCATTGATTTCTCTATTGTTAGGTTATTTTCAATTTGAAATTATTAAAAATAGCTCTTCTATAAATATATTTGTTCATGTCTTTCAGTGCACATGTGTGCAGGCATTTCTGTTGGGTCTTTATTTTTAATTTAATTAATTAATTAATTTACCTATTTATTTATGCAGGCTATGCCAGATTATCGTTGCAGCATGCAGGCTCTTAGCTGTGGCATGAGAACTCAGTTGTGGCATGCATGTAGGATCTAGTTCCCCAACCAGGGATTGAACCTGGGCCCCCTGCATTGGGAGCGCAGAGTCTTACCCACTGAATCACCAGGGAAGTCCCTCTGCTGGGTCTTTAGGGAAAAAAAAAATTAAATCCTTGGGAATATGCGTCTTTAACTTTAGTAAATAATGTCAAACTCTTTTTCAATGCAGTTTTTATCAGTTTACACTGCCACCAGCAGGGTATGAGAGAATACCTGCTGCTCCACACCCTTACAAACGCTTGGTATCTTTCATCTGTTGAATTTTAGTTATCCTTTTTTGTGAGTTTTATTTTGCATGTCCTTAGGGACTAGTAAAGTTGACTACCTTTTCATTTTCTTTTTTTAGTATTTATTTATTTATTTGGCCACGCTGGGTCTTTTTTTTAACATCTTTTTTGAATTTTATTCTATTTATTTTTATACGTAGGTTATTTGTTATCTATGTTATACATATTAGTATATATATGTCAATCCCAATCTCCCAATTCATCCCACCACCACCATCCCCCCTGCCACTTTTCCCCCTTGGTGTCCATACGTTTGTTCTCTACATCTGTGTCTCTATTTCTGCCCTGCAAACCGGATCATCTGTACCATTTTTCTAGCTTCCACATATATGCATTAATATGTGATATTTGTTTTTCTCTTTCTGACTTACTTCACTCTGTATGACAGTCTCTAGATCCATCCATGACTCTACAAATGACCCAATTTCGTTCCTTTTTATGGCTGAGTAATATTCCATTGTATCTATGTACCACATCTTCTTTATCCATTCATCTGTCGATGGGCATTTAGGTTGCTTCCATGACCTGGCTATTGTAAATAGTGCTGTAATGAACATTGGGGTGCATGTGTCTTTTTTTTTTTCCTTTAACATCTTTATTGGAGTATAATTGCTTTACAATGGTGTGTTAGTTTCTGCTGTATAACAAAGTGAATCAGCTATATGTATACATATATCCCCATATCTCCTCCCTCTTGTGTCTCCCTCCCACCCTCCCTATCCCACCCCTCTAGGTGGTCACAAAGCACCGAGCTAATATCCCTGTGCTATGCAACTGCTTCCCACTAGCTAGCTATTTTACATTTGGTAATGTATATATGTCAATGCTACTCTCTTACTTCGTCCCAGCTTACCCTTCCCCCTCCCTGTGTCCTCAAGTCCATTCTCTATGTCTGCGTCTTTATTCCTGTCCTGCCTCTAGGTTCATCAGAACCATTTTTTTAGATTCCATATATATGTGTTAGCATACGGTATTTGTTTTTCTCTTGCTGACTTACTTCACTCTGTATGACAGACTCTAGGTCCATCCACCTCATTACAAATAACTCAATTTCGTTCCTTTTTATGGCTGAGTAATATTCCATTGTATATATGCACCACATCTTTAGCCATTCATCTGTCGATGGACACTTAGGTTGCTTCTATGTCCTGGCTACGGTAAATAGTGCTGCAATGAACACTGGGGTGAATGTGTCTTTTTGAATTATGGTTTTCTCTGGGTATATGCCCAGTAGTGGGATTGCTGGGTCATATGGTAATTCTATTTTTAGTTTTTTAAGGAACCTCCATACTGTTCTCCACAGTGGCCGTATCAATTTACATTCCTACCAACAGTGCAAGAGGGTTCCCTTTTCTCCACACCCTCTCCAGCATTTGTTGTTTGTAGATTTTCTGATGATGCCCATTCTGACTGGTGTGAGGTGATACCTCATTGTAGTTTTGATTTGCATTTCTCTAATAATTAGTGATGTTGAGCAGCTTTTCATGTGCTTCTTGGCCATCTGTATATCTTGGAGAAATGTCTATTTAGGTCTTCTGCCCATTTTTTGATTGGGATGTTTGTTTCTTTAATATTGAGCTGCATGAGCTGTTTATATATTTTAGAGATTAATCCTTTGTCCATTGATTCGTTTGCAAATATTTTCTCCCATTCTAAGGGTTGTCTTTTCATCTTGTTTATAGTTTCCTTTGCTGTGCAAAAGCTTTTAAGTTTCATTAGGTCCCATTTATTTATTTTTGTTTTTGTTTCCATTGCTCAAGGAAGTGGTTCAAAAAAGATCTTGCTGTGATTTATGTCAAAGAGTGTTTTTCCTGTGTTTTCCTCTAAGAGTTTTATAGTGTCCGGTCTCACATTTAGGTCTTTAATCCATTTTGAGTTTATTTTTGTGTATGGTGTTAGTGTTCATAATTTCATTCTTTTACTTGTAGCTGTCCAGTTTTCCCAGCATCACTTATTGAAGAGCGTGCTGGGTCTTAGTTGTGGCACTCGCGATCTTCATTGCTGGTGCAGGATCTTCGTTGTGGCATGTGTAATCTTTTAAGCTGTGGCAAGTGAACTCTTAGTTGCAGCATGTGCGATCTAGTTCCCTGACCAGGAATCAAAGCCGGGCCCCCTGCATTGGGAGCGCTGAGTCTTAGCCACTGGACCACCAGGGAAGTCCCTTTCTAAGAGTTTTGTACTTTTATCTTTCGCATTTGGATCAATAACATATTCAAATAATTTTATTTTGTATGTTTTATTCTATATGGTGTGAACTAGGGGTAAATATTCTTTTTTTTTTTCACAAATGGACATCCAGTTTGTCCTTATGGGTTCATTCAGCTTCTCCTCCACCTCACATCCAGCTCTCCTTTTTAACTCTGGCCCAGCTTACCTGTACAGATTTAATACCCAACACCAGATCAAGCAGCCTTTTCCATTGTCTCCTATATGTGCATAAAGTCTAATCCCTATAATAAATCTCTTATTTTATATCATTCACTGTGGATCTACTTATCTGATCAAATATTTACTGATACGATGCTCTTAAAGTGGGAAGACTCACTCTATTTGATGTCAAGACTTGTTTTAAAGTTGCCGACATGGGACTTCCCTGGTGGCTCAGTGGTTAAGAATCTGCCTACCAATGCAGGGGACACTGAGCTCCTGTCCGGGAAGATCCCACATGCCGCGGAGCAGCTAAGCCCGTGCGCTACAACTACTGAGCCTGCGCTCTACAGCCCGCGAGCCACAACTACTGAGTCCGCGTGCCACAACTACTGAAGCCCACGTGCCTAGAGCCCATGCTCCGCAACAAGAGAAGCCACCGCAATGAGAAGCCTGCGCACCGCAACAAAGAGTGGCCTCTGCTCGCCGCAACTAGAGAAAGCCCGCGTGCAACAACGAAGACCCAACGCAGCCAAAAATAAATTAATTAGAAAAAATAAAGTTGCCGTGATTAAAATTTTATAGTATTGATAATACAATAAACAAATAGCCCAAATAAATGGAACAGAATTCAAAGACAGACCCACATATATATGGACACAATTTATGTCATACGTGGCACTGTAGTCTCTCTGCTAATTTCGAGTTCCCATGGAAGGAACTTCGATCTGGCTCTGGCCCACCCTTGTGGATTGGGAGAGGAAAGTGGTCCGAGATGGAAGGCCTGTAGTAAGCTGAGCAGATGGCACTATGTTCCTTTTTTTTTTTCTTTCCAAGACCTGATTTCTCCACCTCCATTAAAAAATCAGTTTAAGAAAAAAAAGAGGACCTTATCTGAAAAATCTAAAAGCTTTTCATGCTTCCTCTCTTGATATTTCCAAACAAGTTAGTTTATGCTACAAAAGGTATCACCCTTTAAAAACAAACAAACAAAAACAAACAAATTTTTTAAACCTTTCAGAGAGAGATTGGGAACTACCACTGTCACACTCCACGATGGGATCAACTCTGCACTTGATTCCGTAGTGCTCTTCTGTGGGCTCAGGCTTCTAGAAAAATAAGGTAAGATGCCTCTGCCTTTCCTGAGAAAGACAAAGCTGGAGGCCAATGGGAACCACCCATCTTGAGCAGCTGGGGCTAGAACATAAGACGGCTCACCAACCAAGAGCCCACCAGACCCAACCCCCCTGCCTGTGAAGAAGGAAGGACATTCACACCTGGCTCTGTACCCAAAATATTTATTCTCAGCACACCTATGTTTGTGCCTGGACCACTAGGAGGGGAATTTTGTGAGACTTTGACACAGTGACCTCTGGAGGACTGGCCAGGTCACCAGAGCCGCAGGATGAGGATTGAGAAGGTGGCAGCAGCCATGAGCCCTAGAACAAGGTGTGGGGAGGCTTTTGAGGGCCTCTGGAGGGCCTGATTGGTTGGCCACTTGTTTCCCACCCGGTGTGTGGCCAGGTGTTCATTCTGAGGCTGAGTCAGGTGGGAGTGGCACGACCTGCCCACCTGCCTGTTTGGAAATTCATCCCCCGCAGGGCTCTGGCCACTGTTTTCCTCTCTCACCTGGGGATGAAAGTCAGCAGTCAGTGGCTTCCCCAGCACCCACCCCCCCATGCCCGCCACCTGCTGAAACACTGAACCATCTTTTTGCCCAGCCCAGCATACCTGTTCCACTTGTCTGAAGACCCGCAGCAGGTTTCCACGAAGGACACCCTGCAGCTCTTCCTCCCTCCAGCCACGCCTCAGCAACTCCTCTATCAGTACCGGGTATGTGGACACGTCCTCCAGCCCCTGTGGGAACCTATGTGGCCACCAGCTGGCTAGCTGTGGACCCGATTCTGGCCTAGGGCCCACTGTCACACCAGCCCCAGCTACATGCGGGAAATGAAGGTCCGTGTTCTTCAGGCTACTGAATGGAACTTGGGAAGCTCCTTGAAGACTGGGCTTCTGCAGCATTTACCTGCCGAGCAGATGCTCAGTCCACAGCACATCTACTGGGCTGGGAGTGGAG
Organism: Delphinapterus leucas; assembly: GCF_059928025.1. Lineage (NCBI taxonomy): Eukaryota > Metazoa > Chordata > Mammalia > Artiodactyla > Monodontidae > Delphinapterus > Delphinapterus leucas. The sequence continues at coordinate 42,472,851 of NC_143148.1, forward strand.
CATGTGCTGGGCAGATGAGATCTCCTGTGAGGGGGTGGGTACTTAACAACTGTGATGGCTTGGAGTGGGAATGGGTCCACTGGGCCACAGGAGGGACAGGGAGAGTCCAGGAAAGAGGTCCTGGGAGTGGGGAGATGTCAGGTGGGCTGGAAGACCAGAGTCTGTGGTGGAGGCCTGAAGGATGGGAGGACCATGGGATAAGGAACTGAGACTAAAGGACTCCCCACTGAACCCCCACCCAAGACAAACCCCAGGGGAAACACTCACCGGCCAGACCCATCATAGTTTCCGCTAATCCCGATGAACTCAGATCCAGTGACGGCTCTGATGTGGTCAAAGTGATCTAGGGGGTGAGCGTTTTGGTGGGCAGCACGAGGCTAGAGTTAGATCCTGGGACCAGCCCTGGTCTGGGGGAACTCAGCGTGGCCAATTCCCCTGCCCACAGCACTCCAGGACATAACAGCTGACTCCACAGAGCTCCCAGCCCATTGTGAGTTCTGAAGTGGTTATAGGCTAGACACTGGACCCAGAGTGAACCTCAGGGCCACCAACCCCTTTGGATCTTTTCCTGCCCAGGAGCCACCATGCCTCTGGGTTCCTTGAGAGCCTGGTTGCGGGGCTCTGCCTGCCCTTTCCAGAGATGTGGGAGCAAATGTGAGACTCAGAGGCAGAGGCAATTGCCTCCCCAAAACCCATCAGCACTGGTTGTATCCCTAGATCTGGGTTCAGGGCAGTGAAGAGCTGTGTCTGCTCCCCTGAGCTGTTGGGAGGCCTGCCCAGGGCCCAGCAGGTACGCCAGACGCCTAGAGCTGTCCTGAGGGCCCTAGTGGCCACAGGCCAAGCTACAACTGCACAAGGAGTCGAAGCGGGGCTCACCTGCCACGGTGGACACGTTAGCAAACAGGTTACACGGCAGCACCCCCGTGGACAGCGACACCATCACAATGCCACCATTTTTCTTCTACATGGATAAACAAGTGGACACTCAGCTTGGCACTTCCGGCCTGATGGCCTGCCACCTATGCCCTGGGGGCCCTGATAGGGTAAGTGCTCACTCCTTGCCTGAGGGGTTGGGTAAGGCTTCACTTCTCTTGGCCCCTGGGTGGAACCCAAGGGTGAGTGAGGCCTGGGCTGGTAGCTTTGTTCAGGGTCAAGGGTCTTTGGATAGGGACTTCCCTAGTGGCGCAGTGGTTAAGACTCCTCACTCCTAATGCAGGGGGCCCAGGTTCAATCCCTGGTCAGGGAACTAGATCCCACATGCATGCCACAACTAAGAGTTCTCATGCTGCAACTAAGGAGCCTGCCTGCCTCAACAAAGACCCAGAGCAACCAAATAAATGAATAAATAAATAAATATTTTTTAAAAAAAGGATCTTTGGATGAAGCATGCCTAGTCCCAGGTTTGAGGGCTGGGGTGGCTGCTCACCAGAAGTTGCAGGATGTCATCGGGAACATTCAGCATATTGTTGCACACAGCCTTGGCAGCTGAGTGGGAGAAGATCACAGGGGCCCTTGACACCTTCAGGGCTTGCCGTGCCAAGGTGTCTGACCCGTAGGACAAGTCCACCATCATGCCCAGGCGGTTCATTTCCCCTATCACCTTCTGCAGGGACAGGTGGGTTTTTTTTTTGCAGGGGGGTGGGTCGGGAGGGACGCACGTGTATGCACATATCTGTAGGGAACGTGCGGGGTAGGATGTGGAAAAGGAGTCCTTACCTCACCAAAGCTTGTCAACCCACTGATGTTGGTGTAGAAGTGTTGAAACTTGGTGGAACTCTCTGCCCTGAAGGACAGCCAGAGGAAGGCAACCTAGCAGGCCCTACCTTGGCCAACAGAGCCTGGACTTCCAGGCTCTCTGTCCATCCATCCCACCTCAGAACAGGGTGAGGATCTGGACCAGCTGCTTTCTGGGAGTGTGAGGGACCTGCTGAGACCCCACAGCCTCCCTCTGTGGACCCCTCTGTCCTCACCTCTCTGGCAGTTTCCCCACCATGCGTCTACCGTTCCACCCTGGCCAGGCACTGCTCACCAGGGCGTGTTGCAGGTGAAGGTGAGTGTCAGGTAGCGTACTCCCAGCAGATAGAAACTGCGCAGCACAGAGAGGCTGCTGTCTAGTGAGTGACCACCCTCCACACCAATAAGGCAAGCCAGCTTTTGAGTGCTGTTCAGTCCTAGAAGAGGGCAGAGAATCAAGCGGTCAGAGCCCAGGGCCAGAACCACCAGAGTGAGGCCCTGACTATCCTCCCATTCCCCAGCCCACCTCTGGCTGAGGTCACAAGCTCCAGTTCAGAGTAGGAGGCACACACGCGACGAATGAGGTCAATCTGCTCCAGCGTGAGGCGCACAGCATCCTGGTCCTGGGTGTGGCATGGTGCGTAGGCTGACCAGAACTGGGGGTTGGTCCAGGGGTCCAGAATGAGATCAGGGTGGACTCCAAGTGCCCTTGGCCTGCTACTCCTCCTCGGCCCCCAAGATACTCATCTGGGTCAGTGGCCCTGAGTGCGGCACTGCATGACCCCGTGGTACCTTGAGGACTATTCAGCTTGCTGCCAGCAGCCAAACCGGCAGCACCCGTCCTCATCTGCCGTTTGTCCATGTGCTACGTGAATGCCCCAAAGGCAATCCACCATATCCTTTGTGGTTTCAGAGCCCCCACGCTTGCCAAGGATTTTCTGATCACTTTCTTTGAGTCTCCACAGAACCTGGGCACCCATGCCTCTGGCCTGCTTTGACCTCCAACACCCCTGCACTCTCCAGCAGCCCCACGATGGCAGACTGCGTGTCCTCTGATAGTCAGAGGCCTGTCTACCCAGGTTCCTGTAGCCCCCACATTCCCCAGCGGCCGTTAAGTGTGTCCCTCTGGTACCTGGGCACCCACGAGGCCATCCCTGAGCTTGTCCAGGCTGGTTTGGCCAAGGCTGAAATTGCGCAGGTTGCCCTCCTGTAGCTCGTTCCGGAAATGCTGTTTCAGGAACAGGGGCAGGTGGTTCTGGCTGGGGGGGTGGGGTCAGGACAAAGTAAGAGTAGGGGGCGTGGCCTCCAGGTCCTGGGCCTGTTCTGTCCCAGCCCACCTCCTCCCTCACACAGACGGTAGTCCTGAGGAGGAGTTCTTAGGTAGGGCGTTCCACCGACAACGGGGTAATGGGGACGAAGGCGCCAGGGGTGATGGAGGAGAGAGGGGTGGTGTGAGGGAGCCTCCTACTAGCCCTTCCTCTCCTGCGCAGGGTCGGGTTCAGCCCCCACCAGCCGGCACACAGCACCGACGCACCCATCCACGAGCCGGAAGTCCCGCATCAGGGCCCGCGCGCGCTCATGCAGACTCGGGGCTCTCGGGGAGCCCGGCGCTGTTGGGGCGCTGGAGGTGTCCGGCCTGGTCGAGGCGCTGGGGGTTCCCTGCGTGGTCCGAGCGCGGGTTACCGGCCACAGCAGCAGCCACAGCAGGAGCAGCAGACGCAGAAGAGGCCGCCGGGTGAGTGCGCGGGGAGCCTCGAGGCCTACGGGCAGCATGCTGCACAGGGCCGAGCAGGCGGGCAGAGGCGGGTCTCGAGAGCCTGAGAGGGGCGAGCGAGAGTCAGAGGGCGACGATGGGGTCCCGACCGTCGATGTAGGTGACCCAGCGGCGCGGCCTCGTCTGACGCGCGGCTGGAGTCAGGACGCTCGACAGACGCGCGGGGACCCACAATGCCGCCTCACAGCGTGGCCGCCAGGGGGCGATAGGATCTTCCCGCCCCGACTAGAACGGCGCACTAGTGGGCCACGCTGGCTTCTGTTGCGAGCGCCCGCTAGCGATGCATCGCGGGCTCCCTCCGCCCCTGCTCCCGGCCCTCCAGCCACCCCTCCTGAGCTGTGTGTACTTACTGACTCGGGGAGAAGGCCCGTGGGGGAACTGGGAGGGGTCCAGGAATCTTCCTAATTTCACCTCTAGCCAAGCAGGTCGCAGGTCCATGTGGGGTTTTAGTTGCAGGGATATTCCCGCCCTCCAACGGGTTAAATATTCCATGAAATTCTAGGAAGAATTAGAATTCAGAAGAGTGAATTCGATCTGTATGTTTTGACGGACAGAAAAGTGATTCCCTATATATTTTTAATAAAAATGAAATGTAAGAATAATACTTATGGGAGACCATTTTGTTTTAGTATCTCGTGTTAAAATTTACTTCTGTGTATGTGTTGTTACACACACACACACACACACACACACAAAAGACCCTAGAGGAATATACATACTAAACATTAGTTAATGGTCGCCATCTTGGGAAGGGGGTTACCTACTCCCTGGTCAATTTATGTCTCTTTTTTTTTTTTTTTTTTTGCGATACGCGGGCCTCTCACCGCTGCGGCCTCTTCCTTTGCAGAGCACAGGCTCCGGACGCGCAGGCTCAGCGGCCATGGCTCACGGGCCCAGCCGCTCCGCGGCATGTGGGGATCTTCCCAGACCGGGGCACGAACCCGTGTCCCCTGCACTGGCAGGCAGACTCTCAACCACTGCGCCATCAGGGAGGCCCCTGTCTCATCTTTTTTTGTATATGGTCATCCTGGCTGAGGGAAGTCGGAGGCAGTGCTGGTGAAGGCTGGCCATGGTGGTAAGAGGTTCATGAAGGCACCAGAACAGTAGCTGAGCCTTGAAAGGATGGGGCTTGGATACTGCAGGGGAGTGGAGAGGGCATCTGGATTGGCCAGTAGCCTAGGCAAAGGTCTGGTTTGAGCAGGATGACTGTGCTGTGGGGAAAGAGCTGGAAGAGTCTCCAAGGCACAGAGTAGGGGGACAGGGTCCAGTTAGGGCCCTTGGTGCTAAGAGCATGAGAGGCTTAGTCTCCTAAGGATAGACAGAACTCCTGCTTTAGGACAAGGTGGTTTCCCGGCTGGGCAGTGGCCTGGACAGTATAATTCGTTGTTTTCTGCAGAAAAAGCTACGGTTTAGGGGGAACTGATCTCAAAACTGCAGTTGGGTGGCATCTGAGCCTCCTGGGCCTGCATCAGGTCCTGCCAGGCTGAGAGGGGCCAACAACACAGGCTGAAATCTAGTCTGAGTTGTCCCCCGCCTTTTGCATTTGTGTGTGTCTCCTCTCTCTTGGACTCCCTGACAAGCCGGCCTCCCCTCTCGGCGCCAGAGGGACCTTGGCCTCTGGTGACCACTGCCCTCTGTCCATCACTGCCCCCTGCCTCTTTCTCATGCCTCAGGGGTAAGGACAAAGTCTGACCTGGTTGCCTCCAGCTTGCCTTCCTCAGCTCAGGAAGGACAAAGGGGGGTGGAGGTGTTTATATTCTGGTGACTCATACATCTGAGCTGACCTGCCACGGAGGTCTTCATTTAAGTGACATTAAACAACCTAATGCATGATGACTTTGCTGATAGTTTCTCAAAAGTGCAGAAGCTTTTCGTATACATTTGTTTCCTATATTAGTCTTAGGTAAAAGGAGAGGGCATAATGTTTACAGTTAATTTTAAAATGTTATCAAATTAATGCATACGCAGTTTCAAATGTCTGGTTGACTAAGTAAATAAATCAAAGTTACAGTCCTCCTGACAATCATTAGAAAAGTTGGGAAAAATATGAAAAGGATCTTCTGGAAGGCATCAGGGAGTTAACAAGATACTGAAAAATTACTTGTGAAGGATCCAGGGAGGGTGGAAACTCAGAGGTGGGCCAGGTCTTTGGGCTGTTTCTTCCACTAGGGACTTTGTGGGGCTAAGGAAATAGAGATTAGTATCCAGGGTCCCCCAAAAGTAAGGAAGAACCCTGAGGAGTTAGAACACAAGACAGCGCACCCTAGGGGAAAGAGTGAATCAGGCCTCAGCAATCCTGGTTATCAAACAATTGTCTCTCAACTCTAGATCCAGCCTTATGTTATTCTCTGCTCTGTGAGGCTGGGGCTTGAACTCTTGAAACCACATTTCCTAGCCACCCAGCTGGCTTCCTATTACATTCTGCCAGTAGGAGTTACCAGAGAAAGGGAGATGGAAAGACAGGAGAGGAAAACAGGAATGTCTCCCTCATTTTTTGTGTTTATGTCAGTGCGGCTCCAAGCAGTGGCAGTTGGCTGCGAGCTCCAACTTCTTCTGGCCATCGTTGAGCAGCCCTGTCATGCCCATTCAGAACACCTGTACCGACTGAGCAGAGCCTTAGATACCCTAGAGGTCTGAGCGCCAGCAACACAGGGCCCTTCTATAAGCTTCTATCTTCTAGTAACCTCCACCTCTTCCCATTTCCCCCTAATTGGACTCTGAGCTGGATCAGCTCAGCTTGGAAGGCTCTGAAATGGGATTAAGGTGATCTCGGAGTGCTGCTCAATCCATCCAAAAGAAGTCAAGCAAGGAGAGAACAGGTGAAACAAATAGAAAGCACTATTAGAACTTTCTGAGTAACAGTTCAGAGACCAGCCAACTTGGACCCTGAGGCAAGAGGAAAAATGTGTACTTCTATACACATTATATATGTATTTTTTAATGGTTAGTTTTTCCAGAATATTAAAATAGTTGAAAAAAATGGAAGAACTTAAAAGTAGGTGTATTAAAACTCACAACACTATTTTATGTTTCCATATTTTACTTACACGCAAACCAGAATTATAATTTTATTTCCCTGGCTTTAATGGAAGCAAACTCATGAATAATATTTTCAAAACCTGCTTCTTCGCTTAGTTCATTTTCTATTGATAGATTGAATGTTTGACAATTTCTCTTGACCAAGTGACATTCTTCAGTAATTTTTTTTTGCCGTACACGGGCCTCTCACTGTTGTGGCCTCTCCCGTTGCGGAGCACAGGCTCCGGACGCGCAGGCTCAGCGGCCATGGCCCACGGGCCCAGCCTCTCCGCGGCACGTGGGATCCTCCCGGACCGGGGCACGAACCCGTGTCCCCTGCATCGGCAGGCGGACTCTCAACCACTGCGCCACCAGGGAAGCCCTATGACAGCTTTTAAGATAATCTTTGGGGGAATTCCCTGGTGGTCCAGTGGTTAGGACCCCGCATTCTCCTTACCTAAGGCAAGGGTTCAGTTCCTGGTCGGGAAACTGAAATCCCACAAACCGCACTGCATGGCAAAAAAAAACACCCCAAAACCAAAAAACAACCTTTGGTCTTTGGCTCCTTGAAGTTTGATTTTTTTTTCTGTTAAGTTTGATTTTGAAATGCATTTGGTGGTATTATGAATAGTGCTGCTATAAATATTATTTCATATACCTTTTTAGGGAACTGGGGAACATATGTATGCATTCCTCTTGGATATATAGCTGGGATGAAATTGCTCAGCCAATGGGATATGTGTAGATTGTTAGCATTAACTATTATCTTTTATTAGTCATTATCTTTTTTTATCATGTTATTTATTATTATTACCTCTCATTATGTTTTAAATGAACTTATTTATTTTATCTTATTTATTTATTTTTGACTGCGTTGGGTCTTCATTGCTGCGCGTGGGCTTTCTCTAGCTGTGGCGAGCGGGGGCCACTCCCGCAGCAGTGCGCGGGCTTCTCAGTGCGGCGGCCTCTCCCGTTGCAGAGCACGGGCTCTAGGTACGTGGGGCTCAGTAGTTGTGGCATGCTGGCTCTAGAGTTCAGGCTCAGTAGTTGTGGCGCACGGGCTTAGCTGCTCCGCAGCATGTTGGATCTTCCCGGACCAGGGCTCGAACCTGTGTCCCCTGCATTGGCAGGTGGATTCTTAACCACTGTGCCCCCAGGGAAGCCCTACCTCTCATTATTAACTCAGTGTATTAACTCAATTTTGGCTATAATTAGTGCAGTTGCTATTATCATTAATGAACTGGGGGAAGATGGGGTGGTTGTCTAAGTAGTCTGAACCGATTAGAGAGGAAGTCCCTGAGGAACAGGGGAGGAGGTGTGCCCACATCCAGAGCAGTCTAGCCATTGGAGGTCCATGGCCCATTAAGTAGCCTGAGATTCTGGGCTCTGTCCAAATAGGTACAAAGATCATTTGTGATCTAGGCATGTTCTCTTCTTGGGCATCTGAACCAGCATTCCCTGAAAGATCCCCAGGTGGTACTCAGTGGGTCAGGATCTGGATTGAGGTGAGCTACACAGAGGGAACCGAGCCACCCACTGTCTTCTTCCAGTGCTGAGCCAAGCCACCTGTGTTTCCTCAGGCCAATGCCAACAGGTCTTCCTTGAGTATCCGGTGTCTAAACTGCAGGGTCCCCCACCAAACCCCAGTATTGGGAGCCTGCACCACAGACCCCACCACGGAGAAGGACACTCACGCTGATTCCATTTCTAAAGCATTTATTTTCACGAAATGTTTGTGCTCGCATGCAAGGAAACTTTGTGGGGTATCTGTGGCTGCCAAAGTGACATCTGGCAGGATTAACTGGATCACCAGAGCCAAATAATGAGGACTGGGAAGGCAGCAATAACTGTGGGGCCTGGGCCCATGTGGGGGCAAGATTTTGAGAATGACCACTTAGGTGACAAAATGGGATTCCCACGAACCGCAGCTCTGGTTAGTTTCTGGTCTGGAGCCAGATCCTCTCTCTGATGCAGACGTGGGAGGACGGAGCGGCAAGAGCTGCCCAGCTGCTCATCTGGGAACTCATCCTCCAAGGGACTCTGTCCCTCGTTCTCTTCCTGTACCTGGAGGTGGCAGTCAGCGGGCAGCACCTCTCACAGCACCCCCGCATACACCTGCTCAGACCATCTGCTCAGAGCTACTCTTTTGCCCAGCCCAGCATACCTGTTCCACCTGTCTGAAGACCTGCCGCACGTTTCCTCGAAGCACACCCCAGAGCTCTTCCTCACTCCAGCCATGCCCCAGCAACTCCTCTATCAGTACCGGGTATATGGACACGTCCTCCAGCCCCTGTGGGAACCTGTGTGGCCACCAGCCAGCCAGCTATTGGGCCTCAGACCTGTTCCCTAGTCCTGAGTCAGAACAGAAGCCCTATGTGTCCAGGGTCCACTGAACCGCAGCCCTGGTCAGATGTGGAAAATGGAGACTTGGAGAGAGTAAATGATTCACTCCTGCTCTTCATCCTTCAGAGGAAGGCCCCCAAAAGCACCTCGACTATTCACCAAAAGTCATCGAATTGTACTGTTAAGATCTATGCCTTTCACTGAATGCAATTTTTGCCTCCATTTATAAAGAGAAGAAAAGCTTTTTAAGAACTGGGTTGACCCCCCTGCATGCACAGGCCCAACTGCAGGCAGAGAAGATGGTTAGCCCAGCCCAGACCTTGCTAAGAGTCTGCTCAGAGGCCGTGGGTCTGCTGGCACTGGATGGGCGCAGATGCTGGGCAGATGAGCTCTCTGTGGTGTTTGAGACAAATATGATGACCTAGAGTAGGGCCAAAAAGACAGAAGAGCCCAGGAAGCAGACCCTGGGGGAGGGGAGATACCAGTTGGGCCAGCACACCTGAGGCTATGGTCAAGGCCATGAGGACCACAGTGTGGTGGGCACAGTGGCTGTGAAAGCCCCACTGCTGCCCAGCCAGCCCGAGACAAGCCACGGTGAAGCACTCACTGGCCAGCCCCGTCATAATCTCCGCCAATCCCGATGAACTTGCATCCAATGACTGCCCTGATGTGGTCAAAGTGATCTGAAGAATGGAAAGTCAGCAGTGTGGGGCTTCCAGGGCAGGGGTGGGGGTGATGACTGGCCTCTGTTGATTCCCCTTTTTGCAGCCTGTAGGCCAAACAGGCCAGTTCCTTCATGGCCTGGCACCGAGAGTACCAACTAGAGGGTCCTGAGGTTTGATCTGAAGTGATCCCAGCTGGCTCTAGACTGGACTTCAGATTTGGAGTGGACCCCAGAGCCCCCTGTTTGGGCCATTTCCCACCCAAGATTCACCCTGCCTTCCAGTCTCCTTGAGAACCTGTGGGGGCTCCTTTCCCCGGGTGTGGAGGATGAGAGAGGAACAAGAGTACAACTGATGAAGACCCCAGAGACCTAAGGAGCTGTCCAGTCCCTTGGCCAGAGGTAGGGGCAGTGCGCTTTAGGAGCCCCTGCAGAGGCACAGATGGGCAGCGCCCGGGCTGTGTGTCTGACACTCCCACTGCTCCGAGGGGGCGCCCTAGGTTGCTCTCCCCCGCCTCTAACCTTCCTGTCCAAGCTGGGGTGCTTCTCTCAGAGGGCCACCTTCAGCCCGAGGCCTCCCGGGAGCACACGTCATCCCCATCTGCCTGCAGCCGGCCCTGCCCACCCCGAGGGCTGCGTGTGAGTGTCTCTGTGGCTACAGATGCTCTAGGCTCCCGGTTTCCCGGTACTGGGCCATGGTGGCTGGTGTGGGGGAAGAGATAGTTTCTGGAAATGGGAGGGGGGTAACCTTGTGAGCTCTGGATTCAGGAAGGGGCCCTCTGCCCCCGACCTTCTCTCTCCACCTACTCGACTCCCCAAACTGCATGACCATTCTCTGGGGACCTCAACCAGCACCTGGGAACTATCAGGAACCTCCCCCACTTCTGTCAGCCAGCCTCAGGAAAGAGCGCCCTCAGGAGCTGCTACACCTCCTCAGGGCCTGAATAGAGGGACTTTTGGGATGTGAACTGAACAACCTTCTGGGGAGAGTCAGCGACCCTTTTACTCAACAGAGCAGGAACCCAGTCAGCAGGCTATTTGAGTGGAAGGAAATGAAGTCATTTCCATGGCAGCAGAGCCCCCACCACAGCAACCTTCCTCCCAGAGCTGTTGGCTGACCTTCTGGCCAGGATCCCTCCTACCTCAGTGTGGAAGGCCCGGCCTCGTGGAGAAGTATAGATTCTGAGGAAAGACCTGGCACCTGGGTTCTGCTGCTACACTTGCCTTATCTCGTGGCCCTTGTGGCTCTAGCTTCCCCAGAAACCTCAAGGACTAAGTGCCTGTGCTTGCTCAGAGGCCGCACGCCATTCCCCATTTCCAGCCTCAGGCCCTCCCCCAGCTGCCTCCTCTAGGGACCCCCTCCCCCCAACACACACACACACACACACACACACACACACACACACACACAGACACACACACACTGGGGATGTGCCTTCTCACAGAAGCTCAACCACTGAGATGCTTTAGGGACTGTGCCCAAACTCCTTCATCTCCAGCCTCTCAAGTTTTTGCTCTGATCCCTGGCACGCCCTGGAGCTGTTCCACCTTTGGAACCTTTCCTGGGTGGCAGGAATGCCTAGCACAGGGGTAGTGACCTAAGTCTGAGCACTGGCGACCCTAGAAATCTGTTACACAAAAACATTTTATTGAGCAGTAAGTGACCCCACTGGGGACAGAAAGGGCTGGCAATAAAGGAGCATGTGAACCTCGGGGCAGGGTGCATGCTGCTTGACTCTCCATCCTGTTCTTGCTTCAGGGAGCAGGTCTTCCTGGGTCTCTCTGTCCTGCCTCCTGAGACCCCAGGCAGGAGGTTCTTTGGGAAGCCACAGATTGCTGCTTTCAGTTTCAAAAAGCCCAGCTCCCCCCTGGTTTGTGGTGGTGGCCACTGACAATGGCTTGGGGCGGGAGCCCATGTGGTAGACTGCTAAGGCTTCTCTGCACCCTGTCTGTGCTCCTGCATCCTCCTCGGCTCGCAGAGTGTAGACTTTTCTTTCTTCAGCTCACAAAGGGGCCCCTGAGGATTGAGCAGAGGAACGTCAGGTTTTCTTCCAGGCCAGCTTCAGCCCTGGGATGTTCAGGGCAGATTCTCATTCAAAACTCAGTTTCTGAGGCTCCTTGCTTACGGCCATTTAGTGTGGAAGGAGGCTCCTGGCTGAGGAAGGCTCAGGCAGAATGACTCAGGTTCAAATCTGTGGCAGTGGGCAGTGGGGGGGCGGGGGGGTGGGGCGCTGCCTTAGGCAGTTAAACCATTGCCCTCTCTTCAGAATGGCTCAGCCAGAAAGATTCTGTGGAGTCCGCCTCCGGGCACCATGCTACAATCGACGGATTTTCGGTCTGGAGCAACTGAGATCTTTGTCGGACTCTTCCGGAGCGTGCTTTCTCTTGGGAGCACGTCTAGGGACTGGCTTCTCTGCTTCCACCTTTGCTGGCGAGGCCAAAGGAACATCCCCGTAGACCCGGTTGCCACCAACTAGGGAGTATGTCTCCCCGTGCCAGCCCAACTGCGTTTCTCCACACCCTCGGCAGAGGACATGGTAGTGACCAGGTGTAGGAGGAGAAACGGGAGCCACTGCTGCTGCAAAGAAAATCAGAACTGATCAGTCACTTCTGCTGTGCACAGTCTCCTGCCAGAACTTCCCTCTCTCATGTCTCTCCCAGTTTCTAGCTGAAGACCTTTAATCTACTTGACATCCAAAACACAGGCTTGGCCCATCACCCCTATGAGTCCCTAGAGAAGGGACACTGGCTGCAAAAGCAATCCCTAGAGCCTAGGGCTGCAGCAGATGAGGAAGTCTCTCCACCGTTTCCAGGGGAAACAGTAGAGCCCGAAAGTAATTGCAATCATGATCCTCTCCATCTCTCCCTTCCACAACAGAGAAAACATTTCTTGCAGTCTGTCACTTCTGAGGCTTTAATGGTCTGTCACTTCTGAGGCTTTAATGGAAATGTCTTTCAAGTTTTGGAAAAAAATAATCTAATATAAATTGGTTAAGAACCCCACCCACCTTGGCAACCCCTCTTGGGCCCCATTTATACTTCCTGTTTCAACCACACTGAACTCTAGCCCTCTGATACTTTTATGTAGATTAGAACAAGGCCAAATGCTGAGGCAGAGTGATCAGGACACTCAGAACCGGGTTCTGGGTACCAAGTCTAGGCTCACATCAACCCAGCCTCCTGGGACACCATCTCCTCGGCCCTCCAGTCTCATTAGCACTTCATCACCCCCCCTTGGTTCTTCCGGTCTTCCCATCAATATGGCACCACCTTCTCCCCTAGTACTCAGCAGCTGAGTATGGGATGTGTCTGAGGGGACCGATATAGACGTCTACATGACAGCACAGAGGTGCCTGGGTTTGAAGGGGCGGTTCTAGAGTGGCCCTCTTCCTCAGACTGCTCCATTTACCATTTGCCAACAAAATTCACTTGTCTTTTGCTAAGAGGCCAATCGGGAAAGGGTCTGAATGGAAGCATCCTGTAGCCCAAAGGGGAAGGCTACATTTATAAAGATCAGAACCGTCCTGCACACTTGTCCAGGGATGACCTTTCACTTGTCCTCAGCAGTGAGCACTGTGGGTCCCTGAAGGTGTCCCAGGTCACTGGTATTACTTACATCTGTGAAAGTGCTCAGGTGTATGTGGTGGGCAAGACCCACGGCAACATGTGCCAGCCAGGTGGGGTTGTGTGTACACCATATTGCTTGTAGAGATGCCCGGTCTGGGTGTACCTGCTGCACTGCCCACCCAGGGAACAGAGCACAGGTCAGAGTAAGTATAGACGATGCAGTCAGACATTCTCTCTCAGACAACAAAAGAGATTGGTATCTGGTGGAGAACTGGTAGGGAAGTTTCTCTGAGGGCAGCACTTTTGCATAGTTACCCTGCCATGGAAACTGTGAGAAGTTCTGTGAGGTCATCACTACCCAGTGAGGTCATAATAAGGAACCTGTGACTTGGGCGGCAGGCTTCAGGAGGAGGGGCAGTTTTGTGGAGGAGAACAGGGTAGAGGCAGAGGTACTCTGCCTGGCCCCTCACACCTGGGCCTCCCCACCCATGCCCTAGTCTAATAGACCACCCCATGTGGGGCGTGCCGGTGGGCTGGCACAGCCCCAGGATCCCCAGGAGGGCAAGAGAGACCCACATTCTGAGATTGGCTTGAGAGGCAAGATTAACGTAAGAGACAGCTAGGTTGTATGGCACTGACCCTAAGAGGCAGAGATTTGTGTGGCCTGGGGAATCAGGGAAGGCTCCTTGGCAGTGGGCCTGAAGGACAAGTGAGATTTGGACCCATGGGGGAGAGAGGGAAGACATCCCAGTTTGGAAGAATAAAAGCAAAGACACAGGGCTTCCCTGGTGGCGCAGTGGTTGAGAGTCCGCCTGCCGATGCGGGGGTCACGGGTTCGTGGCCCGGTCCGGCAAGATCCCACATGCCGCGGAGCCGCTGGGCCCGTGAGCCATGGCTGCTGAGCCTGCGCGTCCGGAGCCTGTGCTCCACAACGGGAGAGGCGACCACAGTGAGAGGCCCGCGTACCGCAAAAAAAAAAAAAAAGCAAAGACACACTTCTCTCGACCTTGTCCTGCCCCAAATATAAATTCATAGCACCCTCACATTTTTACAGCTGAGGACTTAAAAAAACCAAGAGGTTAAGGGGCCTACCCAGTGTTACACAGGTAGTGGAGAGGTGTTCTGCTCAGTGGTTAGGTTCATGTCGGGGCTCCGGATTTATGGCTGATAGGAATGTGAGGACAAGCTCATGCCATTTCAAACATTTCCAAGTGATACTGAGAGAGATGTTAAAGGTGCAAAATGAGGGTGCTGAATGACCTCACAAAGTGGGAATGATAGGCCCATTTTAACATGAAATTGAAAACAAATTCATGACAAAAGGACATAATACAAAATGACAACATAATCATTACACTCCCCTCTCCCCTAGAAGTAAAAATCATTAGAATCCTTTCTCTCTCCACCATGAAAGAATGAGATAAAAGCTCAGCAGCAGCCCCCGTGAAAAACATGGTCAACAGTGTGAAGAGGTGTAACTAAGACGATTTGGTCCGACTCAGAGAAGGAAAGAGACAACTCTGCCCTTAGCCTGATCAGGCCCACAGGAAGGAACCACATTTGGGGCAGCCTTTGATAGTGTGGCAATGAGAGAGAACCTTCTTTAGGAGGGGACTCCCTGTTGCCGACCTTGAAAAAGCAAAGATGGGACATTCGTTTAATGGGGCTGTTGCAGAGGCGATGTGCCCAGGAGGTAGAGACTGCTTGGACTACCATTTTAGAGGTTGGGCCACCCTGGTGGAGAACCACAGCACCTTCTATTCCTAAACTGCTTGAATCAGCGGGTGCACGTTAGGACAGACGAAGTCAGGCCTCATTGGAGCAGACTGCCTTTGGGAGTGGTAGAATGTAAAATGTGAAGGGGAATGCTCTGGAGGAGGTTTGTCATGGCAGGTGGGCCAGCATGAGACCATTCAGATTCTCCAAGGCTCCAGAGATTACTTGGCTGGGAGCATCCCTCTGATGTGGTGGGGGGACTCCTACCTTAACAGGACCTGGCTGGGCATCTGGGGGAGGCAGAATAAATGGTTTATTAACTTACGAGAGCGAGAGACTCACCTGGGGGGTTCCACAAAAGCACTTAAAAAGACTTGTACCTAGATTCTTGAGCCAACCCTCAGAAAACTTATCTAGATCTGGAGTAGGGCTCAGGAAGCTGCACTTTTAATAAGCTTCCTGGGCAGTCCACCACAGTGGTCCATGGATAGAGTGACCAAATTATTGTGTATTCTCGGTTGCTCTTGGGAGTCAAAGTGGGCAATATTAAAAACTGCAGCAGGCATACATATAAACAGGGAATATTCAAGGCAAACAGAGGTGTATAGTTATTCTATGCATGAGTCAGATTTGAGAAAAGCTAGCCTGGTGGTTAAAGAACACAACCCTTAGGACAGACAGACCAGATTCTGTCCTACTTACTTGTGTGATTTTGACCAAGTTCTTTTATCCTTCTGACTGTTTCTTCATATGGAAAAGAGCTATGGCTGTACATTTAGCACAATATTCTCTTTTGGCAAAAGTTGCTCTGGGTCCATGTGTGTTCTCTGAAGCTTAATCCCTTCCAGTGCGCAAGCATTTTTAAGTTGTTTGGTGAAGTACTACACTTGACTTTTAACTGTTCATTCCTTTGGGCAAAGCTTATGTAGTGCTGCAGAGACTAGAACCTATGCAGAGATAGTGAGAGGATGTTATAAGCTTATGCTGCCGGTTTATAAAAAAGTTTAACCTTTTCTCCTCTTCCTCCACCTGCCACCAAGAGATGAGAAAGAAGGCAGAGCCTGGAAATGCACACCAAGCAATACTTCTGTGTCAGTTTGCCTTTTATTCCTCTGCCAGTACTTCCCAGAGAGATTTCACCAAAAGTGCCTAAGCTTGCCATGGCCATTGTTGTGAAGAAAGTTTCTCTCTATTGCTAGTCACATCCCCTTTTCCTTCTCCTGGGGGCTTAATGGATGTTTGGGGGCAGGAAATAAAATTTAAACTAAAACATCAATTGAAAGAGCCTTCGTCCTAAGTGTGGTAGTTTGGAGTGTGAATCTTCTCAGAGTCTAGTGAATTGTGCTCCAGTGGAAACTGTTATTAAGGGACACCCATAGAAACACTGCTTACTGTAAGAAATCATGACACAATACAGAGCCAAGATCGACTTTATTCTTCATGTGAAAGACTACAGAGAGCCATGCTTAGTAGTTCACCCTCCAGTGTTGGCCAGCAGCTTACCTTTTGAAGGCAGACAGCAGCCCAGGCCTTCAGAAGGTGACTAGGCAGCCCAGAGCACCCTACTGACAAGTGTGCTCAGCCATCCAGCACAGAGGGAAAGGTCCCTGTTATGGCATCATATATAAGCCTGCTGCAATAAGGTTTGCTGGTGCAAAGGCTGTCTCACTGAGGACCTAGTCCTGGAAGGCTTCTCCTCCGGCGAGCTGCCAGCTCAATCTTCTGAACCAGGCTCACGTCCCAGGGATGGGTCACAAAGCTGATGACAGTGCCTGGCACTTCGCTCCCCACCCGGCCCACCCTCCCTGCTCTGTGGATGTAGTCTTGCAGGGTGAGAGGGAAATCATAATTGATGACTAGCTCCACCTGGGTGCTGTCCAGGCCCCGAGAGGCGATGTCTGTGCAGAGAAGTATGTCTCGGGAGCCCTTCTGGAAGGACTGGAAGATGCCTGCTCTCATTGAGGCTGGCATCTGTCCCTGCAGTCTTAAGTGTTGGATTTTGTGGTCATCCAGAATATACCCCAGCCAGTTCACAGTGCTGGAGCAATTACAGAACACCAGAACACTTCCTGCGGGGCCAGTCCTATACGCTCTGTCACGCTGCTTGAGGATCGGCACCAACCCAGTCACCTTCTCTGTTCCCTTCAGTCTCATGAATGTCTGTCTGACATGAGGCATGATGCAGTGGAGCTTGTCACTGGTAACAGTGGTTAGAGAGTCTAAGCTGGCAACTTTACTCAGCAGCTGGCCTACACCTTCGGGAAATGTGGCCCCCACCAGCACTAACTGAGCTTTGGGATTGAAGGGGTCTTTTAAGTCAGCTGGGCCTTCTGCTATATGGCTCCCCTCCAAGATGTAATCCACCAGTTCCAGGAAGCTTTCATCCAACAGCGTGTCTGCCTCATCCAACACCAAGAAGGAGAGCTGCTCCAGGCTGATCAGTTGAGTTTTCAGGGCCTTCCACAGAGCCCCCGGAGTGGCCACTAGTATATCTGCTGGAGGATGTTTGGACAGTTGCAGCCTGATCCTACTCATGCCATGGCCTCCCCCTAACTCCCGCACCTGGAGGCCCAAGGAGCTGCCCAAAGGCTGGGCCACGGCCCGCACCTGTTCGGCTAATTCTCGAGAAGGCACAAGAACCAGGCCTCGAGGCGCAGGGATACGACAAGGGTCCAGGCTTGGCTGGCCCAAGAGCCGTTGAAGGAGAGGTAGTAAGTATCCAAGAGTTTTGCCACTGCCGGTTTCTGCGGCGCAGAGGATGTGGCGACCGCGGAGGAGTGGGGGAATGGTACTCGACTGCACGGTTGTGGGCCGAACAACTTCGGGAGCAGCCTCTTGTAGTGCGCTCAGAACGCGTCGCTCCAGACCCAGATCGGTGAAGCTGCCCTTGGGCGAGAGGTTCCGCAGCGCTGGAGCCTCATGTTGCGCGCGCTCGATGGAGAAATGGTCCCCGTGGGCGCGCCGATTCCTCCAGCCGCGCGAAGCGAGTGGCGCGGGTTCCCAAGGGCCCAGCGTGAGGCGAGCCGGCTGGTTCAACTCCGGTCGCCGCGCTGAGATCAGCAGCGACCCAGGTCGCACCAGCACCGGCCGCGGGGGGCTCCGCTGCCCGCTCTGCCGCTCTTCCTGCCGCCGCTGTAGAGCCCGCGGAATGCGCACCACGGGCAGGGGCTCGTTGGGACCGCGGACCGTCAGGTCCCGGCGAGGCGCCAGAAGCAACCGAGCCACGAGCGACAACAGCCCCGGCCGCCGCGCTAGAGCCATACTCCCCTCGGTGCGGGAGAGGCGCACGACAGTGACGTCACGGGCGCGCCAAGGCCTCGCGGACGGTGGCTGGCGCGGCTCAGTAGGGCCCGCGGAATTGGCGAACTGTGTGGAAGGAGCGGGATCTGTAGAGCTCAGCAGCGGCGAGGTCTGTAGGTCCGAACAGGGGATGGTGACTCCAGGCCCCGGCCAACCTTGGGGAAGGGTGCGCGATGGAGGCAGGACCGGGGTCCGGCGATACGCGGCAATGGGGCCCTGGCATTACGAACCAGGAGGGCGGAGGGCTTGTGGCGATCCGATGTCCGATCCCTGCAACGCTCATTTGTCGCCCTCACAGCCCCTGTCATGACTTGGCCAGTTCGGGTCTCCTCCTGTAACTTTACAAGTATTTATTGAGAGTCTGAGTGAATGGTCAGGCCTGGGGGCCGAGGCCTGGGGGCCGAGACCAGGAGTCCGGAGTCGTAGATCCAGGCTCACCCTTCCCTTAGAGCTCCCCAGAGAGCTGAGGGCCCCGAGGGCAAGCTGATGGCCTTCAGCGTATCTTCTCTTCAGTCCAGAGAACTCATCGCTTGGTACTTTTCCCCTCTCTTTTCAGCTGAGGGTCATTCTCCCCTCCCTTGTCATCCTTTCCAGCTTCTCATCCTGAACCCACTGTTTTCTTGGCTAGTTCACCTCCACCGGCTTTCCAGTCAGATACCTCAGTTCCGTAAATAGCAGCGAGGAGGGTCCTGCTACAGATTTGTGGCTTGTCTCACAAAACCACGGTCAGGCAGAATATTTTACTTGAATTCAGTTGTTCAGGTTGCCCAAAAGCCTTACACTACTGGTACTTCTTGAACGGATCCCGAAAATGGGTGTCAGATCATTTCTGTAATTTCCAGTGCCTGGGGTAGGAGATAAGGTAAATGTGGATTAACCATCTGGGAAGTTCTTAACATCTGGAGAAAGAGTTTTACTTTCATTAGATACCGTTATAGAGATAAATACTATTAAATTTCAAATAGCATTTTGATACACGATAGACTTTCTGGAGAGTTACCTGTTAAGCCAGCAGAGGAGAGAGTTTTGAGTACTCATGGGTGAACAGAGTCATTGGATAGAGCAGTGGCTCTTGCGTGAGGGTGATTTTGCCCTCACCCTTCCCCCAGGACATTTGACAATGGCTGGAGACATTTTTCTTTGTCACATCCGGGGGGTGGGGTGGGGTGCTGCAGGCCTCTAGTGGGTAGAGGCCAGGATGCTACTACATATCGTACAAGGCATAGGACAGCCCTCCCCACCACCCCAAAGAATTATCTGGCCCCAAATGTCAGTAGTGTGCTATGGAGAAACCTTGGATAGAGGCTGAGGACTGAAGAGAAGCTGAGGTTGTCACATGTACTCTCACTTCAGGTGGTCAGTCACATTTGCCAGACTATTGTGTGGCCCTGCCCCTTTCCCAGAATCTGTAGCAGGCACACTGATGCCGTGGTTGTCATGTCCTTGGGATGAGAAAACCTTGGGGGCTCCTGAAAGTTATAAACACAGGAAGGAGTGATTTAGGAGGGTGACGAGGGAGAAGAGAACTTTAGGAAGAACAAAATTGTCCTCATGTGTTTGGGAAATGTGCCAGATGGAAAAGAGATGAGGTGTGCCATGGGGTGTACCATTCCAGAAGGCAGACTGGGACTGATGCTTGACTGGGAGTCAGATTCTGAATTTGATATAGACTGCTGTAGCAACTAGAAATGCCTAGATCTGTCTAGAGAGTGCTGGGTTTTCTGTCACTGCAAAGTTCATGTATAGGCTGATGACCACTGATTGGTGATATGATAGAGGGGAGTTGATATAAAGGATGCTCTAAGATATTGTGATTCTACACTACTTTTACGATTCTTTCCCAGAACTCGGAGCTCCTCGTTCGTTAGCTGAAGAGCTCTTGGATGTCTGCTCTGACATGTTTCATCTGTTTACATGTGCCACTCATTTTTCAGGTACAAAGCAAAGAATCGCTTTGCACAAAGCCAGAAGGGATACACTGAAAGAATTATCAGAAAAGAATAATACATAGGTATGTATTTGCATTGACTTTCTCCAAATATTTGAGACAGGGTAGCTGGTTAGTGGCTGCTTTCTCATGCTGGAGCCCTTACAATGTGATCACCTCAGAATGTAATAGGGATTGGAGCCTGTCTGAGCCTGTCTGTCTCTGCCCATGGCCCCTAGTTTCTTCTTGTCATTGCTTTAGTTACTGTGTAAGGCCCTTCTCTTTTCCTCCTGCTGACAGCAGACATTGAGTAACCTCTAGTTGTCACTGAGATGCATATTTCACAGTATAGTACTTTAGAAATGAGAAAGGTTTACTTATTGTGGAAACAAATGTAGGCTCCTGGGAGTGTTAGTGTCACTCGGTAATGTTTTTCCCAGGGCTGCCATGGTAACTGACGTTGCCTGCTTACTCCCTAAGGTTTGAGAAGAATTCTTCCTTGGATCTCAGGTGATAGTGGTACATTCCTTCATTCATTTATTCATTTAGTAAATATTTTCTGAGCACCATGTATGTGCCAGGTACTTTTCATATGGACAGTGAACAAAACAGACAAAATTCCTGCCCTAGTGAACTGTATATTCTGATTTAATTGGCTTGGGGTTAGGCCTGGCCATTGGTAGTTTTTAAAATCTCTCCAGATGATTCTAATGTACAGCTAGGTTTGAGAATCACAGTTATAAATGAAGCACTTTGGGAATTGCAAAGGCATTGCAGAAATAAAAAGTGGCTATTGGTATTCCTTCACTATTCCTGCATTTTCCTGCCTGCATCAGGACTGTTGTACAAGTGCTGATCATTTTCTTTTCAGCCCTTTTCGCTGTTTGCCTAGACCCTTTATCCCTCTTTCTAACCTATCACCCTACCTCCTTCCTGTCTTTCAACCTCCAGTCCATCATCTGTTTGGGATTTATCCTAAACTTGGTGGGAAGGCATTGCAGGGTATAAACAGAGAAGTGGTGTTAGCAGAGATGCCTTTTTCAGACACCATACTGGCTATTGTAAGAGAATGGATAGGAGGGGGCAGGAGTAGATTTGGGGAGACTCATTAGGAGACTGGCTTTGTGCACAGTGGTGGCCTTGCAGATGGAGTAAAGCAGGCAGGTTAGAGTCATATTTGGAAGGTTAGTGATGGCTTGGAGGTGAATAGGAGATAGTGATGAATTGGATGTGGGGAATGTGGGTTAAGGATGTGTAATTGGGTAAATGGAGGTGCTACTTACTGAAATGGGAAAATTTTTCTCCCCACATATTGACCTGATAAACACCTTCTCATCCTCTAGACCTTGAATCAGAGATTCTTTCTTGTTTTCTTTTATTATATTTTATTTTATTTCATTTTTATTTGGGCTGTGACGCCAGCTTGCAGGATCTTAGTTCCCCAACCAGGGATTGAACCCAGGCCCCCTGAACTGGAGGCACAGGGTCCTAACCACTGGACCACCGGGGAATTCCCAGCAGAGATTTTTTTCTTTCTTTTCTTTCTTTTCTTTCTTTTTTTAATATAAGTTTTAATTAATTGATTAATTAATTAATTTTTGGTTGCGTTGGGTCTTTGTTGCCGCGCGTGGGCTTTCTGTAGTTGCGGCAAGCAGGGGCTACTCTTCGTTGCGGTGCACGGGCTTCTCACTGCAGTGGCTTCTCTTGTTGCGGAGCACGGGCTCTATGCGTGCGGGCTTCAGTAGTTGTGGCGCGTGGGCTCAGTAGTGGTGGCTCGCGGGCTTAGTTGCTCTGCAGCATGTGGGATCTTCCCGGACCAGGGAGCAAACCCGTGTCTCCTGCATTGGCAGGCGGATTGTTTGTTTTTTTAAAACATCTTTATTGGAGTATAATTGCTTTACAATGGTGTGTTAGTTTCTGCTGTATAACAAAGTGAATCAGCTATATGCATGCGTATATCCCCATATCCCCTCCCTCTTGCGTCTCCCTCCCACCCTCCTGATCCTACCCCTCTAGGTGGTCACAAGGCACTGAGCTGATCTCCCTGTGCTATGCAGCTGCTTCCCACTTGCTAGCTATTTTACATTTGGTAGTATATATATGTCAATGCTACTCTCTTACTTCATCCCAGCTTACCCTTCCCCCTTCCCGTGTCCTCAAGTCCATTCTCTGTGTCTGCGTCTTTATTCCTGTCCTGCCCCTAGGTTCATTAGAACCATTTTTTTTTTTTTTAGATTCCATATATATGTGTTAGCATACGGTATTTGTTTTTCTCTTTCTGACTTACTTCACTCTGTATGACAGGCTCTAGGTCTATCCACCTCGCTACAAATAACTCAGTTTCGTTTCTTTTTATGGCTGAGTAATATTCCATTGTATATATGTGCCACATCTTCTTTATCTATTCGTCTGTCGATGGACACTTAGGTTGCTTCCATGTCCTGGCTATTGTAAATAGTGCTGGCAGGCAGATTCTGAACCACTGCGCCACCAGGGAAGTCCCCAGAGATTATTTCTTAAGGGAGGCCCTCCTCAACCCCCATGAGTCTCTTTCCTGCTGACATAGACTCCCACAGCCTTATGTAACTGCTCCTTCATAGCACCATACACAGTTTTAATTTCATACATATTTGTAAGTCCCCTTTCTATAACATATTTGTAAGTATCCCTTTCATCATTTTATCTCTAGTGCCTACCAGTGCTTGACATATCTTAGGGGCTCAGTAAGTGTCTGTTGAATAAATAATTGGAGACAGAGGACAAGGCTTAGGAGGGAAGATCAAGGCTTTGTTTTCTACATGTTGAGTAGAAGATGCCCTTAAGACATCCCAGTGGGGATGTGTTTTGAGCAGTTGGTGTGAGGTTGGGATGCCTTTGGAGATGATCATGGCCACTATTTTAAACCATGGGAGTGAATAAATTTGTGAGGATGTGTGAAATTAGAAGGGAAGAGGGCCCACGACTAAGGAGCAACCTCAACCTGTGAGGGGAGGAGGTGAAACCAGCAAAAGAGACTGAAAAGCAGGGGTAGAGAGAAAAACTGGGAGAGTGTGTGGTCGACGAACCCAGGGAGGAGAGAGATCAAGGAAGAGGGGAGGCTCAACCATGCCATGTGCTGCTAGCAAAACAAGATTGAGGACAGGTCAGTGTCTCGTAGATTGAGCAACTTCGAGGTAATTGGTGACTTTAATCAGAGCAGTTTTGGGAGAGTGGCAGAGGGGGAGGCCAGGCCGGAGTAGGCTGAGGAGTAAAAAGTTAGTTAGCAAGCTTTGTGGTTTTTAGAGGGGACCATGTTTGCTTAGAATAAATAAATTAACAGTTATCTCTGGGACATGGGATTTTGATTTTCTTCGATTTACTCCTGTTGCTCTACCTTTAAAATATTTTTAGAATGTGACCACTTCTCACCACTTCCCCTGCTATCTCTCTGTCCTGAGCCACCATCATCTCTGACATCGGTGAGTGAAGAGCCTTCTAACTGATCTGCCTGTGTCTACCGTGGCCCCCACAGTCTGTTTTTCATACAGCAGTCACCGTGATAATGGGGAATGTGATCAGTCATGCCACTCCTCTCCTTAAAACCCTTCACTGGCTCCTATCGTGAAGAGCTAACAAAGCCCGCAGAGCGTCCTACAAGGCCATTCGGGGCCTGACCACTGTGTCCTATCTGCTTACTGCTCTCCATCCATTGTGTATCTGACTTCCATTACTCTCTTCTTTCTGTGCTGCAACCACAGTGGCCTCCTTCCTGTTCTTCTAACACACCAGACAAGCTCCTGCCCCAGGGTCTTTGCACTGGCCCTTTCTTCTCCTGTGCACTCTTCCACTAGATACCAACTTGGCTAACTCAAATCTCTGCTCAGATGTCATCTTCTCATTGAAGCTTATCTGGGCTTCTCTATTTAAAATTTTAACCTATGGGGATGAGGTGGGGGGGAAATGGGTGAAGGTGGTCAGAGGATACAAACTTCCAGTTACAAGACAAATACATTCTGGGATGTAATGTACAGCATGGCAACTATGGTTAACAATACTGTATTGTTTCTTTTTAAATTTTATTTATTTGTTTATTTTTGGCTGTGTTGGGTCTTCGTTGCTGCACGTGGGCTTTCTCTAGTTGCGGTGAGTGGGGGCTCCTCTTTGTTGCGGTGCACAGGCTTCTCATTGTGGTGGCTTCTCTTGTTGCGGAGCACCTGCTCTAGGTGCGCGGGTTTCAGTAGTTGCGGCACGTGTGCTCAGTAGTTGTGGCTTGCGGGCTCTAGAGTGCAGGCTCAGTAGTTGTGGCACACGGGCTTAGTTGCTCCGCGGCATGTGGGATCTTCCCAGACTAGGGATCGAACCCGTGTTCTCTGAACTGGCAGGCAGATTCTTAACCACTGTGCCACCGCGGAAGTCCCGGTAATACTGTATTGTATCCTGAAAGTTGCAAAGAGAGTAGATCTTAAAGGTTCTCATGATGAGAAAAAAATTATGTGAGGTGATAGATATTGTCTAAACTTATTGTGGTAATCATTTGGTGATATATACATATGTGAAAGCTTTATGTTGTACAGCTTAAACTAATACAATATCATATGTTAATTTTATCTCAGTGAAACTGGAAAAAATTTTTAACCCATCTGCAGTTTTCAATCTCCTTTCTCCTTGCTTTTTTTTACTCTATAGCACTATCAATTTTCCATCATACTATGTAATTTACTTATTATGCTTATTGTTTTTGCCTTTTTCCCCACTGGAATGAAAGCTCTACCAGAGTAGGAATCTTTTGTCTGTTTTCTTCTCTAATGTATCCCCAAAGACTAGGACAGTGACTGGTACAGAGTAGACACTTAATAAATATTTGTTGGATGCATAAATGAGCATGCATTATTTTTACGATAAAAGAAAAGGAAAACCAAATACTATGTGTTGGAAAGAAGAAGGAAAGCCTTCTCTGGATAACAGAAGAGATTTTCTCCATTTGAATTTCTGACTCTCTTTCTTCAGGAATGATTGTGAACAGCCTCTCTCTGTGCTACCACAACAAACTCATCTTAGCCCCTATGGTTCGGGTAGGGACTCTCCCAATGCGGCTGCTGGCCCTGGACTATGGAGCGGACATTGTGTACTGTGAGGTAAGGGGCTCCTGATCTTCCCGGAGAGCTCTTCCACAGGTGCAGCCTCCCCATCTGTGGGTGGGAGCGGTCAGGAGTCAGAGGAGGCAGAATGGGCTCTCCCTTCACAGGTGCTCACTGAAGGCAGCAGAGCACAAACACGCAGGAGTCCTGTGAGCCCTGCTGAGGACCAGGAGCCTGGGCAGCACGGAGGCATTGTGGGACACCTGGGCCAGGTGGCTAGATGAGCATCGTGTCAGGTCACTGCTGTGGCCCCCCATAGGAGTTAATACACATTCAGTACATGAATGAGTGAACTCAAGATCAGGAAGAGGAGGAAAAGGACCAGATTCAGGCCAGGGAAGCTGGATGGGGCTGCTTTTGGGAACCATAGGATTTTCTGGTGGCAGTAGCTAGTGGACCAGCTACTGGCCGGCTGCTGTGGAGAACATTAAGACTTGAGACCCAGGTTTAGAAAGCATCTTCTAGGAAAACTAGAGTTACAGGAGTAGCTGATATTGGGTAGGGACTGGGAGCAGTGGTTCTCAGTTGGGCATGCATCAGAATTATCTGGGCAGCTTCCCCCGCAATCCCCAATCCTGATATGTCCCTCTAGTTGGTGTGAGAGGTTAGAGAAACTACCCCAGTGCTTCTGATATTTCCATCTTTAAGAGCCACCGGCGGTGGGATGAGGACTGTGGCTATAAAAGGGAAACACAGGGAATCCTTGTGGTGGTAGAACTATTCTGTGTCAACATCCTGGTTGCGATATTGTACTACGGTTTTGCAAGATGTTACCATGAGGAGAAATTGGGCAATGGGTACATAGAATCTCACATTCTTACAATTGCATGTGAACCTCCAATTATCTCAAAATAAAAAGTTTAATTGAAAAGAAAGCCACTGGTGTAGGGTCTTCCCTGGTAGTCCAGTGGTTAAGACTTTGCGCTCCCAATGCAGGGGGCCCGGGTTCGATCCCTGGTCGGTGAACTAGATCCCACATGCATGCCACAACTAAGAGTTCGCATGCTGAACTAAGAAGCCTGCATGCCACAACTAAGAGCCCGCATGCTGCAGCTAAACATACCGCATGCTGCAACTAAACGCGCCGAAACGAAGATCCCACATGCCGCAAATGAGACCTGGTGCAGCCAAAATAAATAAATAAATATTAAAGAAAAAAAAGTTTAATTGAAAAGAAAGACACTGGTATAGGGACTTCCCTGGTGGTCCAGTGGGTAAGACTCCGCACTCCCAATGCAGGGGGCCTGGGTTTGATCCCTGGTCAGGGAACTAGATCCCGCAGGCATGCCACAACTAAGAGTCTGCATGCCGCAACTAAGAAGCCCGCATGCTGCAACGAAGATCCCGTGTGCCGCAGCTAAGACCCAGTGCAGCCAAAATAAATAAATAAAATAATAAATTTTAAAAAAGAAAATTACCTGATTAGGGCACCGCTGTGGCACATAGATGTGAACACTTGAGGGGTTAATAGATTGAGGAGTAAGCAGCAAAATGAGGAAGTAGAAATAAGGCTGCTGACTACCCCCCAGAAATTCAAGAGGTGAAGGGAGGAAGTGTATAGCTGGAGGTGAAGGAAGAGGGGTGAATGGAGTTGTTTGTTGGTAACTTGCTTGTTTGTAGCGTAGGAAGAAGGGCTTAACAATGAGGGGAGGCCTGAAGATTTGGGGCATTAGGGGGATTTGTAGGGCCAGGTCTTGGAGGGGACAGGATTCTTGACGAGGTGGTAGGACCTGCCTTCCACTGAGATAGGGCAAGGAGGAGAGGGCGAAGATGATGAGGGAAACTGAGGGGTTTTGCCTGAGAGACTTGTTTTACAAGATGTAGGAAGTCAGTCTTCTGTTGGAAATGAGGGTGGCAAGTGTGGGCTAGGGACCTGAGGAAAGGAAGTGAAGGTGTTTTGGTCCTATTCCCATGGGGAATGGGCACTGGGAGATGTGCCTGGCAGGCAGGTGTGCACAGTGATACTGGTTTGCAGCTTTATAGGAAGGAGAGCTTGAGAAGCCTGGCAGGGGGATGCCCATGGCAGGGATTGGCATGCCAGTATCTACAGCAGGGCAGGGGCAGAGGCATCTAGGGTGCTGACAAGGTGAAATGGGAAGGAGGGAGTATGTGTTGTCCAAAGGTGGGAGTCAGAAAGGGATTTTCCAGAGTTTAGGGTCACAGAGACCCAAGACCTGACTTTTAAGTGGTTTGTCAAAGTACAGGTGAGGAGGTCCCAAACATGTGAAATGGGCTGTTAGTGTACATCCATAAATCTTCCAGGCTGCCAGAACGTGCCTACGGCAGGGAGGAGCCTGTTCCCAGGGGCCAGTCCCAGGGGAATGTGGTAGTGTGCTGAGCATATTCATCTGGTCACTCAACCCTTGAGCCTACACTCTGGCCCCAGGGTGGTCAGCCATGGGTTAGGTATAGCCTTTCCTGGCCAGCACTCTCCTTGGCCTCCAGAAAAAACCTCTTGGATTTGGAAGGGGATTGGGAGGAGGAACTATGAAGAATCAGGGACTCAGATTCTGAGGTCTTGGGAACCAAAAAGATGAAATCCCAGAGAACAGCTGTTACCTTTCATTACTTGTGATTCTCCTCTACCCCAGGACAGAGGGTGCATGATAGCTCTTCATCCACTTAGTCCATGTTTACCAATAGGGTCCTGTGGGGTGACTCAGACTCAAGGATGAAGCCCTCTGCTTCTTCCCTGCTGCCCCAACTCCATCACTGTCCAGCTGTAGCCCCGCATGGTTGCTTCAAGGCCCGGGATGTATAGTGTCCCTCTTCTCTCTACCCATGCTTCACATACTGTCTCCATCAATTATTTGCTTACTCTGATGACCCTTCATGTCCCTACTCTCCCTAATCTTGTGCTGTCACGGAAAGTAAGAGTGGGTCCATTGAGTGCTAACCCTTTATTTTCAGATTCATTTATGTCCCTGCGGTGGCCATCCTGCTGGTTTCTTCTCTTAGACCAAGTGGTGGTAAAGGCTTCAGGCCTTTAAAGCACCAGCTCACCAGGGCTCAAACTTATTCTGGGGCACAATTCTGAGGGTTGCTAAAATTGAGGAAAAGGCAGTAGTGCCTACATTGACATATTCAGCCTCCTTGGCCTTCACTTTTGCTATGCGAGCAGCATTTTTCTGGGACCCCAGAGGGTGGAGTTGTATTCACCTGGAGATAATGTGGAGTGAAACACCAGGATGGAAGTGAGTGAGTGTATGACAGCACGGTGTCTGCTCTAGACAGCCACTATATGTTTATAGCCCTGGGGGAATCAGTCTGTGATGAGGTCACGGAAGCTGGGTAGTGAGAAACAGAGCTGACCCGCAGATTCCGGATGCTTCATCAGGTGCTTTGTTGAGAATTCTTAGGGTTGTTTTCAAGCACTTGGGAAGTCATGGTCCCAGGATTTATGCGGTGACTTCAGAATGTGACTCTCCTAATTGGTCAAAGCTTGGTTTTCCTCATGATTGTGACTAATCCATTCTTCCAGGACTCTTCTTGAGTTTGGAGCAGAGTAAATACTGATTAAAACCCTTTGTATTTTTTTTTTTTTTTAAACCCTTTGTATGTTTGACGAGCACTTGCTCTGGGAGAGTCAATATAGCTTATGAATAAATTAAGGGACCTCTGCCAGAAGAGACCTAGGCCCTTTACCCAGACCTAGCTGCTGTGGAGCAGAGGCCGGTGGGCAGGCCAACTGGCCCCTGCCTGTGGTGAGTAGGTCTCTGGGAACTGGGCCCTGAGTACTGGGAAAGGCACAGCATGGCGCCTGGTGCCCCCTGGTGGATCCAGAGTTGCTCTGCAGGCCAGCTGTGTAGATGAACTTACTGTGTTCCCCTGAGGTGACCCATCTGTGGGTTAGATCGTCAAACCACACCATCCACCTCTCAGGACCTCGTGTAGGACCTAGGGCATACCAGGCATACAGGCAGCTCCTTAAAAGGCCTGCAGAACCCTCAGCAGTTGGAGGTGAAGAAAGGATGAACCAGCTCAGCAAAGGTTAAGGGAGCAGTACTCTGATTCCCCACCAAGGTCTGCCCTATTGACGGAGTTTTCTAGGGGTTCATCAGATGTCACTTAACTATTCCTTTTTTAAAAAAATTTACTTGTTTTATTTTTGGCTGCGTTGGGTCTTCATTGCTGCGTGCGGGCTTTCTCTAGTTGTGGAGAGTGGGGGCTACTCTTCGTTGCGGTGCATGGGCTTCTCATTGCGGTGGCTTCTCTTGTTGCGGAGCACGGGCTCTAGGCGCGCGGGCTTCAGTATTTGTGGCTCGTGGGTTCTGGAGCGCAGGCTTAGTAGTTGTGGCTCACGGGCTTAGTTGCTTCGTGGCATGTGGGATCTTCCTGGACCAGGGCTCGAACCCGTGTCCCCTGCACTGGCAGGTGGATTCTTAACCACTGCGCCACCAGGGAAGCCCCCTATTCCTTTTTATAAGAACAATGGATGGACAGACCATGTATTGTCATACTGAGTGAAGTAAATCAGACAGAGAAAGACAAATATCATGATATCACTTATATGTGGAATCTAAAAAAATGGTACAAATGGACTTATTTACAAAACAGAAATAGAGTCACAGATGTACAAAACAAATTTATGGTTACCTGGGGGAAAGAGAGGGGGATAAATTGGGAGATTGGGATTGACATATACACACTACTATTTATAAAATAGATAACTAATAAGAACCTACTGTATAGCACAGGGAACTCTACTCAATACTCTGTAATGACCTATATGTGAAAAGAATCTAAAAAATAGTGGATATATGTATATGTATAACTGATTCACTTTGCTGTACAGCAGAAACTAACACAACATTGTAAATCAACTACACTCAAATAAAAATTAAATAAAAACAAAAAACCAAAAACAACAGGACTCCAGTGGCTTAGACGTGAGAGGACACCTACCTTTTAATAGGCAGGATGAAGGGAGAAGGCAATATTCTTAAGAGACTATGATTACCAAAATGGGTACTTAAATTTTTTTGTGTGGCAAAAAACACATAACAAATTTTACCATATTAACCGTTTTTAAGTGTGCAGTTCAGTAGTTGTGAAACAGATCTCTAGAACTTTTTCATCTTGCAAAACTGAAACTCTATGCCCATTAAACAACAACTCCTCTCCCCACAGCCCCTGGTAACCACCGTTCTACTTTCTGTTTCTATGAATTTGAATACTTTAGCTACCTTATGTAAGTGGAAATATGCAATATTTGTCTTTTTGTGACTGGCTTATTTCACTTAGCATAATAACCTCAAGGTTCATCCATGTTGTACTATGTAACAGGATTTCTTTCCATTTTTAGGCTGAATAATATCATATTATGTAATATGTATACTACCTTTTGCTTATCCATTCATCTGTCGATGGACATTTGGGTTGCTTCTATCTCTTGGCTATTTTGAATAGTGTTGTGCATGTAGGTGTGCAGATACTCCTTTGAGATCCAGCTTTCAATTCTTTGGGATATATATATATATATATATACCCAGAAGTAGGATACTTTCATGTTTTGAGGAACTTCCATACTGTTTTCCCTGTCTTTTGCGCCATTTTACAATCCCACGAGCAGTCCACAATTTCTAAAATCTTTGCCAACACTTGCTATTTTCTCTTTTTTTTTGATAGTACCCATGCTAATGGGTGTGAAGTGATAGCTCATTGTGGTTTTGATTTGCATTTCTCTGAAGATTAGTGTTGTTGAGCATGTTTTTATATGCTTCTTGGCCATCAGTATATCTTTTTTTTTTAACATCGTTATTGGAGTATAATTGCTTTACAATGGTGTGTTAGTTTCTGCTGTATAACAAAGTGAATCAGCTATATGTATACATATATCCCCATATCTCCTCCCTCTTGTGTCTCCCTCCCACCCTCCCTATCCCACCCCTCTAGGTGGTCACAAAGCACTGAGCTGATCTCCCTGTGCTATGCAGCTGCTTCCCACTAGCTAGCTATTTTACATTTGGTAGTGTATATACATGTCAATGCCACTCTCTCACTTCTTCCCAGCTTACCCTTCCCCCTCCCTGTGTCCTCAAGTCCATTCTCTACGCCTGCGTCTTTATTCCTGTCCTGCCCCTAGGGTCATCAGACCATTTTTTTTTTAGATTCCATATATATGTTTTAGCCATGGTATTTGTTTTTCTCTCTCTGACTTCACTCTGTATGACAGACTCTAGGTCCATCCACCTCACTATAGATAATTCAATTTCATTTCTTTTTATGCTATGCCTATTTTTAAATTGAGTTATTTGTCTTTTTATTCTAAGAGTTGTAAGAGTTCTTTATATATTCTGGATACTAGACCTTTATCAGATATATGATTTGATATTTTCTCCCATTCTGTGGATCGTCTTTTCCACTTTATTTTTTTAAAAGACTTTAGTTTTATTTTTTAAAATTTTATTTAAGTATAATTGATTCACTTTGGTTTTTTTTTTGTGTGTGTGGCTGCATTGGTTCTTTGTTGCAGTGTGCGGGCCTCCCACTATGGCAGCTTTTCTTGGTGTGGAGCATGGGCTCTAGGTGCACGGGCCTCAGCAGTTGTGGTGCGCGGGCTCAGCAGTTCTGTGGCATGTGGGATCTCCCCGGACCAGGGATAGAACCCATGTCCCCTTTGTTGGCAGGTGGATTCTCAACCACTGCACCACCAGGGAAGTCCCTGATTCAATTTATTGATAGTATCCTTTGATGCAAAATTTTTTTGCATCAATGCAAAAATTTTTAATTTTAATGAAGTCCAATTTACCTAATTTTTTCCTTTGTTGTTTGTGCTTTTGGTATCATCTCTAAGAAATTATTGCTTAATCTAAGGCCACAAAGATTTATACTTAGGTTTTCTTCTATGAATTTTATAGTTTTGGCTCTTACACTTAGGTCTTGGATGCATTTTGAGTTAATTTTTTTTTTAGTTAATTTTTGTGTACATTATGAGGTAGGGATCAAAATTCATTTTCTTGCATGTGGATATCCAGTTGTCCCAGCACCTGTTAAAAAGACAGTTCTTTCCCCAATAAATTGTCTTGATACTCTTGTCAAAAATCAGTTGGTCATAGATGTTTTGGTTTGTATCTGGACTCTCAAATCTATTCCATTGGTCTATGTGTCTATCCTTATGCCAGTACCATACATCTTGATTATTATAGTTTGCTAGTGGGTTTTGAGATTAGGAAGTGTGAATCCTCCAACTTTATTCTTCTATTTCAAGATTGTTTTGTCTATTCTAGGTTCCATATGAATTTTAGGATCATCTTGTCAATTTCTGCAAAAATGGCAGCTAGGATTCTGATGGGGTTTGTGTTGAATCTACAGATCAGTTTGGGGAATATTGCTATCTTAACAATATTAAATCTTCCAGTCGTTGAACATGATATATCTTTTTTTAAAAAAATAATATTTATTAAAAAAAAATAATAATAATAATATTTATTTATGTAGTTGACTGTGCCGGGTCTTAGTGCGGCACAGGGGATCTTCGTTGCAGCATCCGGGATCTTTAATTGTGGCATGCGGGATCTAGTTCCCTGACTAGGGATCGAACCCGGGCCCCCTGCATTGGGAGCGTGGAGTCTTAACCACTGGACCACCAGGGAAGTCCGGATATCTTTTCATTTATTTAAATCTCCTTTAATTTCTTTAAACAATATTTTATAGTTTTTAGTGAATCACCTCCTTGGTTTCTGGCTGTCATTGTTTCTCATGAAAAATCAGTTGTTAGTCTTATTGAGAATCCCTTGTACATGGTAAGTCACTTCTCTCTTGCTGCTTTCAAGATTATCTCTTTGTCTTTGATTTTCAGCTGTTTGATTGTGATGTGTCTAGGTGTGGATCTCTTTTAAGTTTATTCTACTTGGAGTTTGTTGAGCTTCTTGGATGTATAGATTAATGTTTTTCATCAAATTTGGGAAATTTTCTGCCATTATTTCTTCAAATATTTATTCTATCCCTTCTCTCCTTTTGCAACTCCCATTATTCATTTTGGCAGTGATTTTTTTTTTTTTGAGTGGGCAGTCACACAGTTTGTCAATCTGAGTTTATTTGTGTTTCTGAAAACAGAGATATACCAAAGATTCTTTAACCAAGCTGGAGGTTAAAAGACTATGAAGATAGGTCAGAGATGGGGATGGAAAGGTAGAATGGAGAGACACTGGTGATAAGCAAGATCAGCTCAGATAGAGAAAGCAAGCCAAGTGGAATGGAGGAGATGAAGGCAGCAGGATGTAATAGGAACATAACATGTGACAGACAAGGAAGAATAAGCTCGTATATAATAAGGCAGTTTAAAATTAAATGCTGTTCAAACATTGGGTAGCCATATGAATAAAAAGTGACTTAGAAAGGGCCTTAATTTTCAGATAAGTTAAAAAGCAAATTAGTTTTAAAAGGAAGAGAAAAACCAATCAAAATTATATGCTTTTTCTTAAATAAATTTATTTATTTATTTATTTATTTATGGCTGCATTGGGTCTTCGTTGCTGCACATGGGCTTTTCTCTACTTGTGGCGAGTGGGGGCCACTCTTCATTGTGGTGCGTGGGGTTATTGCTGTGGCTTCTCTTGTTGCGGAGCATGGGCTCTAGGCACGTGGGCTGCAGTAGTTGTGGCACATGGCTCAGTAGTTGTGGTTCGTGGGCTCTAGAGCATAGGCTTAGTAGTTGTGGCACACAGGCTTAGTTGCTCCGTGGCATGTGGGATCTTCCCGGACCAGGGCTCAAACCCATGTCTCCTGCATTGGCAGGTGGATTCGTAACCACTGTGCCACCAGGGGAGCCCTATAATTATATTCTTAACTGTGATGGAGATAGATTTGGGAATTAGAAGGCATTGTTTGTGGCAAAATTGGAGTTGTCTCTTCTATAGAAATAAAAAGATATGTATGATAAAAATTGAGGAAGTGATATTGATAAAGGAAAAATATTTGTGATAATTGAGACAGAAAAATAACATCCAATTTGACAAAAGATAGTTTTTTTTTCTGCACAACTTGTATAGATGTAAAAGGCACTTTGGTAGGAAGATGCCTGGATGATACACTCTACCACGTGGAAAAACAATGTTTGTTTTCACCAATTAAGGAAATGCAGTGAAAAAAAACCTGTGAGGTTCTACTCTATAACCAAAGAGCTAACTAAAATGAATAAAATTGGTAAACAATAGTGTTGGTGTGTGGGTGAGCAGGCACATGTGTGGTTTTATTGATGACAATTTAATTTCTCCACTTAACAACCAGGTGAGCATCTGCTTGCATGTAAGGCATTGAAGTGGCTCCAGCAGATGTTCAGTGAGCACTAGCAACGTGCTAGGTGCTAGTGATGCAAAGATGAATGAGACTGTGACCAGGTCCCAAAGTCTCTTTCAGTGTAGTGGGGAGACAGAAAAGAAAATAAGACCATTCAAGGGCCATTTTGCCTCAACTCCTCCTCTTGGGGCCCTGAGGAGGACCTGGTCAGCATCCTCAAACCCCACCTTTATGTGAAGCGAGAACCTTCCTCAGGGCGTTTGTTGTCTAATGGTAAAGGTATGACAGGTGCATCTGTAACTAGCATACAAAGAGGAAGTGGTCAGGCTGTGAAAGTAGACTGGGCAGGGGGTTTGAGGAATCCCAAGGAGGACAAGTTACTGCTGGCAGGGGTGGGGGCCCAGCAAGGTTTTGCCTCACTTTCCCCTGCTTGTTCTTAGCCGAAGCTCAGCCTGGCTGCAAACCTTCTTTTTATAAGCACAGGCCACTCAGTGCTGCCCACTTGTCCACCTGCTTTCTTGCCTGCCCCTGCAACCAGGATCACTGCCTACAGGGGCTCTGTGTTGGGGTCTGTCCGTCCCTTGGGACACCACACTGATTCTTGGGGCTTGGATGCCAACCGTGCATCCATACTGCTTGGTGGTGGTGATTTGTGTGGTCAGGCCTGGTGAGTGTCAGATACTTGATGACCTGGATGCAGCATAGAGAGAATAGCCACAGAAATACCTAGAGCATGCTTTTTTTAAAAATTCTTTTAAAAAATATATATTATTTATTTATTTATTTGGTCGCGCCAGGTCTTAGTTGTGGCAAGCGGGCTCCTTAGTTGTGGCTTGCCGGGCCCCCTGCATTGGGAGCTTGAGTCTTAACCACTGCGCCACCAGGGAAGTCCCATAAAGCATGTATTAACCTGGATGGTGGATATGCTGGGGGGATCCCCATGGATGCCATAGGACACCTTTGGCCACTTTAGCCCTAAATGCTCCCGTGAGGGAGCAAAGGCCATTGTGCTCACCTGGCTGGGATTGTGACTTGCTGAGGCTTATAGGGAGTCAGTATGGCGATGAGTTCCAGGGCTGAGTTTCTTTCTATCTTCTTCTGGTCTCCCAGAACCCCTGGGCAGGAGCTTCTGGGCAGTGTGACAGGTTCCTGGCTCTTCAGATCTGTCTTCCACATCTATTGAAATGATCACTGAACAAAGCAGAGCAGCCTTGTCTCCCACCAAGAGGTAGAGAATGTCAACCCTTTAGGAGACTTGAATTTCCTTTCGTTTTTTATGATCCTGGTTTTGAAGAACTCCCTTTTTCCTTTCTTTCCTTAGTCTTTGAATATCTCCAGAGCTGAGGAGCTCACCCCTTTCATTTCCACATAGTGTGACCCAGGTTGAATAGGGTTTTAGACTTTTCTTTCCTGTGTCAATCTCAAATCTTCCTCCCTGTGTTTCGTTCATTGGCCCCACTTTTGTCCTTAGACGTTTCCTGGGAGCCCTTCATCTTGCCATTTGCATATGGATGAGGTGGGAGGTTCTTTGAGAGGATGGACTAGAGTTGAGACTAGTAGGTGAGAAAAGTCCAGGTGTCCACATCCTAGGCTATTGTCTGATCTCTGATTCCCTGAGTGGCTCAATCCTTCTAGGCCCGAGACTCTGCAAGGTCCCTGGGAAGAGCAGCTGATGGAGGGGAGCTCACTTAGGCCCATGCTTGCCATGCTTGGTTGGGGAGGACAGCACTACGTGTCCCCAAAGCCATGATTTGATGTTGGTAGTAGGGTGACAGGCAAAGTAGCCCCCATCAGGTGTGTGATGAAGGTCTTCCCCACTATGCCCAGGACCTATGTGTCCAGGACTGACATGTGCCCTCTGATTCCTCTGCAGGAGCTGATTGACCTCAAGATGCTTCAGTGCAAGAGAGTTGTCAATGGTGAGTGCAGCTGTGGTCCCAGGACTGTGTGTATGCCCGGTCATGCCCAAACTGTGCTACCACTGCCCTTGCCTGGGTGTCAGTTACCTCCAGGGTGCTCCTTACCTGTGTAATTTTGTGGATCACATGCTCTCTTTTTTTTAAAGATACATTGATTATAAGCCAATTTTTTAAAAAGTAATTAATTAATTAATTTTTGGCTGCCTTGGGTCTTCATTGCTGAGCGTGGGCTTCCTCTAGTTGCAGCGAGTGGGGGCTACTCTTCTTTGCAGCGCGCAGGCTTCTCATTGCGGTGGCTTCTCTTGTTGCAGAGCACAGGCTCTAGGTGCACCGGCTTCAGTAGTTGCAGCACGTGGGCTCAGTAGTTGTGGCACACGGGCTTAGTTGCTCCGCAGCATGTGGGATCTTCCCGGACCAGGGCGTGAACCCATGTCCCCTGCATTGGCAGGTGTATTCTTAACCACTGCGCCACCAGGAAAGTCCCCACATCCTCTCTTGAGAGTAGTCACTGCCCTCCAGAGACCATGACAAATAGCCAGATGTGAAACAGGCTGAGAATGCCTTCTACCAACAGGCTTGCTGACATATAAATCACCAGGTTTCATAGTACAGGAGGGACCTTTGGGGTCAGGATGGCTTCAGCACTGATCCTGGCTCTGCCTCTTGCTAACTGTGACCTTGGGCAAGTCACTTGACCTCTCTGCCTCAGTTCCTTTAGCTGTAAAAGGAAAATTATAATCCCTGCTTTACTTAAATTACAGGGTTGGAGTGAGGATCAAATAAGATAAAGGACATGTAAGACCTTTGCAAATGGAAGTGGTTGTGCTGAGTTGTGGTTTTGCTTATACTTTATTGATGAGGCTGATTCTGCTTTGATGAGAGTTGTAGTATTGTTTGAGGTTTTTGAAAAGTATACACGCTTGTGAAATCTTAATATAAGTTCACTAGAACTTTTGTCAATTTTGTCTTTTGTTTTAGATTTATATTTTCTTTGTGTTATGAAAAATTCAGTGTTATAGATGTGTATAACCTAAAAAATGAAAATCCCCCATAATCCCATACTTGAAGAGCAATCACAAGGAGAATTAACATGTACTTTTTACACATTTCGTAAAGTGTGTGTATAAAAATATGACATGTTTATATATACTCTCTCCCCTATACACACACACACTTGGGATCATTATACACGTTTTGCCACTTACTTTTCTCTTCTTTTTTTTGGCCGCACTGCGTGGTACACAGGATCCTAGTTCCCCGACCAGGGACTGAACCCATGCCCCATGCAGTGGAAGCGCAGAGTCCCAACGAGTGGACTGCCCTGGAAGTCCCTGCCACTTACTTTTCTATTAGGACATTTTCCCATGTCAATACCTATAGACGACTGTGCCAGAATTGATTTCGCCAGTGCTTTAACAGGGGTTTCAGTATTTTGATGTTAAACAGAAAAGCATAGTATAAACACACTCAGTTTTTGTCGTTCTTCTCACAGACTGCTTACTGCCAGTCATGAGAAGTCTCTGCTGTTGGTGATCACTTCGATTACCTCTCCCAACATGTCAGTGCTGTTACCCCACCTTTTTAACCTTCTAATCTGTTTGTTGCTGGGATGATAATAACAGCTCCCCTTTATGGAAGTGCTTTACGTGCATTAAAGATCCCATTTATTTCTCAGAATAGCCTTTGAGATAGGCATATTCTCCCATCTGCCACATTGGACCCTTCCATGTGATAGTCATCTTTGAAAGCTAATAATGTTAGTACCTATTGTAGAACTTCATTATGAAGAGCATGAGAGATTCTTGTTGTTTGCAATAGTTATGTTCTATAAAGTTGCTCAGAACACCAAATTAGCGAATACAGAACCATTGTTCCTAGGGGAAATACAGAGTTAGGTTCCTGTAAGCCTCTGGTCACGCTCTTTCATTATGTATTTCAGATCAATATATAACCTTGTTTTATGTGTCTTTCTGTTTAAAGACACATTATTTAACATATACTGTTAATTCATTAACATCGAACTCATAACCAACAGCACTATGATTTCATGCCTGAATAAAGCTTGTCTAACACATGTATTTTCTCCGTAAGGCACACCACAACTTTCTTATGCTTAGGAACACTAGATAGCACTTCAGCAGTATGATTGGGGCCATTTTAAACATTGAGATCACCAACAAAAAGCACAAAAATGCAAAAAAAAAAAGTGGCATTAAATATACCACCATAAAGACACTTGTTTGCAGGATGAGAGCTGAAACAAGAAGGCAGAATGTTGCCTTGTTTGACCTCAGCTGGGAATGTGTGCATTGGTGACAGAAATTTTTTGCAGTCTGTGAATGACCATGAAAACACCACAAGTGTTGATTTGGGGGTTACAAATAAATTTAGCAAGCAGGCAAATTTGCAAATACACAACTGCAAATAATGAGGATTGACTGTAATATCGTAAGTCTCCACTCACAGTACCTAGCACATGATAGATAAGTAATTAAGAACAGCAACTTTGCTGAACTTCAGAGTGACATCTTCTGGGAAAATTTGGGCAAAATCTGAAGCAAAGATAAGGTTCCTCTTATCTTTGTACATCTTTTTTTTCAACGTTAAAAGCATTGCGAAATGTCATTTGCAGCAACATGGGTGGGCCAAGAGATTGTCATACTAAGTGAAGTAAGTCAGACAGAGAAAGACAAATATCATATGTTATCACTTATATGATATCATATGATATCACTTATATGTGGAATCTAAAAAAATGATAAAAATGA
Source organism: Delphinapterus leucas (assembly GCF_059928025.1). Classification (NCBI taxonomy): domain Eukaryota; kingdom Metazoa; phylum Chordata; class Mammalia; order Artiodactyla; family Monodontidae; genus Delphinapterus; species Delphinapterus leucas. The sequence goes on from NC_143148.1 coordinate 42,511,935, forward strand.
ACTTATTTACCAAACAGAAATAGAGTCACAGATGTAGAAAACAGACTTATGGTTACCAGGGGGGAAAGGGGTGGGGGAGGGATCAATTGGGAGATCGGGATTGACGTAGACACACTACTATATATAAAATAGATAACTAATAAGGACCTACTGTATAGCACAGGAAACTCTACTCAGTACTCTGTAGTGACCTATATGGGAAAAGAATCTAAAAAAAGAGTGGATGTATGTATATGTATAACTGATTTACTTTGCTGTACAGCAGAAACTAACACAACATTGTAAACCAACTATACTCCAATAAAATTTTCTTAAAGAAATGTAAAGTACAGATGATTCCAAAGATTCATGAGGTCACTTCTAGCTGAGCAGAAAAATTTCTTCTAAAAAAGGTCATTTCTGGGTTTATAGACTGAAGGAAATGTGGGAAAAAACTCAATTATATATGAGAAAGATATTCACAATATATTGTATCTTGTATTATTTTGAGGGTTCCATAATAAAGTAAACATTGCAGAAAGAAGGAATCCAAAGCAATGAATAGTTCATTAAAAAATCTTTTTCTCAAAAAAAAACTGCAAAATGTAAACACCATGCAGAGAAAGTGCATAAAACACAGCACACGGTTTAATAAATAACTGTAAAGCGAGGACCGTGTAACTCACCATCCTTAGGTCAGGGAATAGACCATCATCAGCACCTCAGAAGTCTCCCACGTATACCCTGATTTCTCTCAAGTATAGTGTACTTCTAGCATCCCGTTTTTCCCTTCAAGGTGATACTTTTGTTGTGTTTTCTTCCAGGGGTTAGGTGAGGTTGAACCTGCTTCTTCACTGAGTGGCCCTGTATGTTTGTCTTTTCCTGCAGAGGCGCTCAGCACAGTCGACTTTGTTGCTCCCGACGACCGAGTAGTCTTCCGCACCTGCGAAAGAGAGCAGAGCAGGGTCGTCTTCCAGATGGTACCATATCCCGGGACAGAGCACATTTCCCGTCTCATGCCTTGTGCCGGGCCAATGTTACACGCCTGGGCTCCATTGCACAGTGGCCTTCAGTCTTCCTGAAGACCCTGCTTTAAACGGTTTTCAGAGATCTGCTCATGAGCGATTACACTGTTGGAGATGGTTTAAGCTATTAGCAGTCTGTTACGTGCCTCCAGTCTCAAGTTTAATTTAATTTAATTTAATTTCCTTCATTGTAGGGACTGTCTATTTGGCATGACCTGTATATTTTTATTCCCTAGCATTGGTTGTTCAGATCATGGTCTTTGTTTTGTGTAATCTGTATATATTTCCCATAAAAAGAAATTAAGTTTCTTGAAGAGTAGTTAAGATTTGTGTTAGGATTGTAGTGATTCTCTAGTTCTCTCGCTTTGGGCATTTCTTAGTATTTTTTCAGAAATACTTCCTGAATGATGTTTAGGTTTGTAAAAAATTGATAACAATGAGTAGCCTTATGATAAAGCAAATATAGCAAAATGTTAATTGTAGAATCTAAGTGGTGGTTATATGAATGTTCACTATAAAATTTTTCCAACTTTTTTGTATGTTTGAAAGTATTCCCAGCATTGATGACATTTTCTCAGCCTTCCAGGTCCACTTTTGGCCTCCAACAGTGAGCTGGTCCCGTGGGCTAGCTGTTTGAGAGAATGCCAGTTGGACTTCACTTGCTGATGTGTGTGTGTGTCTGTGTGTGTGCATGGCGTGCCTGAGTGTGTTTGTCTATGCATATGGACCTGTATCAGGGCAGTGGTTGATATAGCCTCTTGTGTTCCCAGGGGACTTCAGATGCAGAGCGAGCTCTTGCTGTGGCCAGGCTTGTGTAAGTTCTTCCCTGTTTGGTACTGTCTTTGCTTCTCTTGTGGGCTGTGAGGTCTTACTGTTCCTGGGGACTTTGGCGGTGACCACCCTCCTGCTTCCTAGTCCACTACTTTCTGTTTCCAGGTTAAAAGGCTCAGGTTCCTTTCTCTATTTGTTGCATCCAAGGGCTGCCCTGGGACTCACGTGAACGCACTGTGTCTGGACTCCAGAGAACCTCTGGGTGGGAGCCTATTTTTTAGTGTTTATTTGTGAGATTTCCTTTGCAGAGACTCTCATGACTGTGAACTCTGAGGTTTTAAATCTCATGAAGTGTAGGTAAGACTTACTGTTTCCTAAATTAATGAAGGCAGGAGAATAATGTGGTTAAGGAGAGGGGCTTTAGACTTAGACCTGGGTTGGAATTCTGGCTTTGCTACCTGCTGACTGTGTGGCCTTAGGTAAGTTACTTAACCTCACTGAGAATTTAGTTTCCTCATGTATAAAATGATACCAATAGTACCACCTCCCTCTGGCGTTATAGGGAAAGGTAAATGAAATGATGCATGTAAATGTCTTTGCAGTATGTGGCACGCAGTGAGCGTTTAGTAAGTTGTTAGCTATTGTTATTAATTACAACAAGGGTGAGAAGGAACTCGGGCAGTCGTTGCTGCTGGTCGCAGACTGGTAACTGTGTATGTAGCAGATGATGAGGAAAGGGTCCTTTCTACGTCTGAGACTTGTTTGGAGGAAGCCAGCTGTGCAGCCTAGCACGCGAAGACAGTCCTCCACTTCCTCCACAATCAGTGATCTGGGAAAGGGCGTTTGTGCTTATGTCACTTTTATGCATTATGGCTTTCACTACCCAGTTAGCACTGGAACTCTGGGATGGAGTGCAGTGTGGCCGTCATTCAATATTCGAGTTATCTGATACAACTCAGAACTAGCAAGATCCTCTACAACTAGCCCTTCCTACATGTGTGAGCACGTTATGTTCTTCCTCTGGAGCTCTACCCAGGAGGAGAGGCTGTTGCACATTTTAGAGACAGGATTTTTCAGCTTCTGTCTCTGAGGGCTGGTGTGTTTTAGAGGGCCAGGGAACATTAAGAATTTCATGAGCACAGACGCATACCTTTGACTTTATGTCCTACCCTCAAGTTGAATATTTATTATCTTTCCTCCTTCATGTTTTTCCAGAGAAAATGATGTGGCTGGTATCGACGTCAACATGGGCTGTCCTAAAGAGTATTCCACCAAGGTAAACTGATTTTGTTATACTCTTCACAAATATAGGGTGCAGATTAAAGGAGACTGACAAGAGGTGACGACTAAGTACAGTACCTGAGTCTGGACTAGATCCTGTACTAATGGGCAAAATGCTCAAAAGGATATTATTAGATCAACTGGCAAAATTGGAATATAGACCATTGTAGCTTAGCTAAAAATACTGTATCAGTGAAAATATATGAAGTTGATAACTTCTGTGGTTATGTAAGAATATCCATATTCTTAGAAAATACACACTGAAATATTTAGGGGTCAAGGGCTATGATATATGTAATTACCCTCAAATGGTTCAGGAAAAATTTTAAATGTGCACACAAACATATACATATATACATAAATAAATACACACACACACACACACACACACACAGCACTTGTGCCCGAGTAATAAAACAAATGATGTAAATGTTAAAAGAAAGAATAATGTGAACCGGGCTTTGTTTTTTCATGAATAAAAATAGAGGATGCAATACATGTGTCCCCACTGTCATATCAGAAGAGACCAGACAGGACTGCTATGAGCTCAGAGAAAGCAGCAGAAGGGCAGCCCTTAAACTCAGGATCCTGTGGGGAAATGTAGTCCTTGATGAGGAGGTTTGGGACTCTGCAGGCAGAGGAAGTGGCACAAGCAGGGACCCAGAGGCCAATGTGAAGTAGAGGCAGGGAACCTTGATTTGACCAGAGGGTTGGGAAGTGGGTAGTGAAGAGGAAGCAGAGGAACACAGGATTGAAATCTTGGTTGGGACCAGATTAGCTGAACTTTGATTTTAAATGCCTCTGATCTTTTTCAAACAGAGAAGGCTTGTGATCAGAAACTTAGTTTCTTCCCCCAGGGGAAACCAATGTTACTAGTTGCTTGTGTGTCTTTCCAAATATATTCTATAAATAGAAATACTAATCTGAAAGCCATGTGTCTAGTGTATTCAAGTGGAAAGAGGCCAGAGGTCAGGATACAGATGTCGGAGATGAGTGTTTTGGGTCCACAGGAGAGACCAGGGATGGAGACAAGAGAAGCCAAATTGGAGCAGACTTTGATAGGATTTGGCTGGCAAATGATTGGACTGGGAGTGGGAGGCAGGGTGAGTGGTGGGGGTAGAGGGAGGAAAGACTGGCAGCCAGTCAGAAGAGATACCTCCCAGTGTGCCGTACCAGTACATGCCAGCTGAATATCTGCTCTCTTCTCATGGTTCAAAAACCGAAGTCATATTAAAAAAATTAATTGAATAGTTTCCCCTCCTTCTAAGGAGGGAGAGTTCTTACTCTTTATCCTTTTGAGCCTTTAAGATTTTTAATATGTTGCCTATTCTAAAAAGCAAGTTAAGAAGTTAAATAGAAAGCGAGGAAGGAAGGAAATACCAATTGGAAAAGCCATTGTTGTCAAAGGGGCAGTGAGACTGGATTTTAGATCCTGTGATTCAACAAGGAAGGGCTGAATCATGTGTTAGGTGAAGAACAGATGGAGTCAGGGTGAGTGTCCAGGGCTTCCTGAAGGCCTGTAAGGTTTATATCTGGAGGTAGCCCAGGGCTAGTAGCTCTGTTCTTTTAGCTCTCCTCTGAAATGCAGGCTCAGTCCGCGCTGGTTCTCTCTGGTTCTAATGTGTAGTTCTTAAACATGAAATTAAACTGTAATAACTGAATTTAAACCTTCTGAGCACATTCCTTGAGCATTCATTAGTACATAGTCTATATACTTGACAGCATATATTTATTGGATTTCTTTTTCTCCCCTTCACCTCACTCTTAATGATTTTTAACATTCTCCCCTGCTCCACTTATTAAAGTAATTCATACCATTGCCCAGGACTTGGATAATATAGAAAAGTACAAAAAAGAACAATAAAATCACCAGTAATCACACCGTTAAGAGACAGCCCCTGGTGTTAATGCTGAGATTTAAGTGACTCCAGGGTTTGTTGATTCCATTAGCTAGGGCTTTTGTTAGAGTTTGACATTGGTCTGGGTGCTCAGGACTGGGCCGGCCATTGTTGCTGGCAGGGGATCAGGGCCTGGACAAGGTTTGGAGGTTGTGTGCCTCTGAGTGGCTTTGCTGGCGGAGGTGGTATCCAAGCAAGTGACGGTAGGATAGGAAGAAGTTGCATTTGATCTCATTTCAAAGGAAGAATGACCCATTGTTTTTTTAAGGGCTTGGCAGTTGGTGGGGTTTAGTTTATTAAGGCACTGAGACCCTGGGTAGGAAATGGGCAGTCCTGAAAAATGATTTTTTAGAACCCACTTCTAGATAGATCTGTGGGTCTTGCTAAGGGGATCAGAGTGCTGGCTCTTAGAATTCATCAAACTGATCCCTGATGTTGTGGGCACAGGCGATTGCCAGTGGACCTTGGTTCCTTGGAGGCAAGTGCTGGGGTACTGCCAGGTTGCCATACCACAGGGAGGAGCCACCCTCCTCCAGCTGTAAGAGCCCCTCTGTGTGCTTTTCCTTAGGGAGGAATGGGAGCTGCCCTGCTATCAGATCCTGACAAGATTGAGAAGGTAAGTCCTGCATGAGTGAAAGCAGAGGTCCTTAAACATGCCTATGAACTAGAGTTGCCTGGAACACCTCCCCTACCCTTCCCCCAGATTTAGAGAATCAGTCACTCCACCCGGGGTCTGGAAATTTTTTCAAAGGCTTTCCAGTGACTTTGACATATAGCCAGGTTCAGAAACCCCTGAGCCAGCCTGCAGTAGCCTTGGAGTTCCTTAAAAGCCCAGGGCTAGGGACATGTCGGTAGAGAGCCAGGGGTCCTGAGGGACTCATTTAGAGCCGCTTCTGTATTGCCTCTCTCCCTTCTGAGAAGATCATGAGAGCATATGCCAGGCTACCTGTGGGTGGTGGGCAGGCTCAGTGGCTGTGTGTGTCAGGTAAGGGATTGGCCTCTCCCTGGGGGCTTGATGAGAGCATCAGTGGGTGCCTTGTACACTGATGGAGTCCACCATCAGTATGAGAGCAGGCCAGGCCAGGGCCATACAAGGTAAGCTGAAGTTAGTCTCTTCTGATCTCCTTCCCTTGGTGATTCTGGTGGCCAGGTTTATGAGGCCTTAGGGTCAGGTTGATGTTTGCCACCAGTGTTGTGAGCTGCCAGTACATGTGGGAGTGACATCTTCTGCCATACCACATGCACCTTTTACTTTCCTCTCACAGTTCACCAGCTTTCTCCTTGCTGCTCCCCTTAGCTCCTTTGATTTCCTTTTCATTCTCCATCCCCACTTCCACCTCTGGGCTTTAAGCCTCCTAGTGCCTCCCATAGGCTAGAGCAACTTGGGATAAGGCACCACCATTAAGAGCTGCCACTGCTGTGTCAGCAGCTCAACCGTGTTATTCTTCCAGCCCTACTGTGTCTGGGATCTAGGAAAATTCGTGTGTTTATGGGCTAGGTGCCTCCTCATTTTTCCCGTGTGTGGACAGGCACAGGTAATGACCTCCAGTCAGACACCTGTATGCAGGCTGGAGTGGACGTGGACTACTGTGCATTCCACACTTAGGGAAGGGGCCTCAGTAGCGGGTGGTTTGCTTCACAGCACATACATACAGGCATTTCTGTTATCCTCTGGCGTCCTGGCTTCTCCCACCCATGCTGTTGGCTCTGTCCTCGCTACTGCCCTTCTTTGGGCACATTTCACACATGAGGCAGCAGAGTTAACACTACCCCTCAGAAGCTCAGTTCATTTCGTTAATTCTCTGGTTGGCAGGGTGGTCGGTTGAGCCAGGTCGGGCTAGTGGACAGGGTTTGCCTTGTGAAAGAGAGGATGCAGGCTTCTACAGTAAAGCCAAATGAGACTCAGGAAGAGTGGGATGGATTAGATTCAGGCTCAAATTCTGCTGGCAAACTGGGTGAGCTGGATGAGAGCTTTGTAGGTCCTTCCAGGCTTGGTGTTTTAGGTCCATGGTTCCATCTGTGGGAACATCTCAGGACCACCTTAGAGATTTTTTCAAAATAAGACTGCTTGTTTGGGGGCGATGAAAGTTTTTGGAAATAGATAGTGGTGATGGTTGTATGACATCTTGAGCTAATGCCACTAAATTATACACTTAGAAATGGTTAAGACAGACAATTGTATGTTATATATGTTTTACCACAATAATTTTTTAAAAAGGATGCTATCTGTTGAGAATTCTGCATATTCTTGGGGTAGACAGAGGCAGGGAGAGGGTATCAGTCTTTTGAAAAAGCTTCCCAGGTGACTCTGGTGTACCCTCCCTGGATTAAGAACCTCAGTTTAAGACTCTATATCAGTAATAGCCTCTCTCTGACCCCTGCCCCACATTCCCTGGGCCCCCGGCTGCTCAGGGCATCCCCTTGTGTGCACTGCACTTGGGCCATGGCTAACAATCAGCAGGGCCAGGACTTGAGCTCAGTTCTCACTGATTCCCAGGCCTGTGCTTTCCTGTCCTCCTCCCTGCCCCCTCCCCAACAACCAGGGGAGCCAAAGTCTGCTTTTCCTGAGTCAACCAGTGGATCTGGGGAGATGTGCCTGCCCGTGGGTAGATGTGCCCAGATACGGGCCCGTCTCAGGTCCTTTTCCCCCACAGACTTTTCACGCCACAGAGACATGGGGTGTGGCTTGGATCTGGGAGAGTTGGGTCCAGGAGAGGTTCTGCTAGAGTCTGACCAAAAGACAGACTCTATTTGCCCTTTCCTCTCAGTGTGACTCTTGCAAAGGGCTAGGACTTTTCGTTACTAATTTCCTTCCTGGTCCTGAACATGCACGTGAAATGAACAGAAAATGAACTGAAGAAGGTGCTTAGAGTTGCTTGGATAAAATACACCAAGAGGAAGCTCTGCAAAACAGAGAACTGGGTCAAAGCAGCTGATGTTGCTTAAATCACCAGACATCAGAGGATTCTGAGTCAGCACTTGCAAAGGAACCCTCCAGAGATTTTATTGTCAGCTTGAAGGACAGGACTAGAGTGAGAAATTTTATTGTGTATCTTGATGGATCTGGCAGTCCCTCTTCCTCCCTTAAAGGGTAGGTGCCCCTTTAAGCCCTGCCAGAGTCACCCTGGGACCTCAGGCCCAGTCAGCCTCCTGCGGCAGCACCTGGGGACTGTTCTTTCCTGTCAGCCTCTGGCAGTTGTGCCTGGGCCAGCAGGCCCTGTCTTGCCCATGATCTGTCCTATCAGTCCAGGCTCTTGGTCTAATGTCTCCTGGAGGGGCCTGCCTTAGCCTGTCCCTGAGAGAAAGGCCTCCTTCACTGGTTCTTGTGACCCGGCTCTCTGCTGCCCCCACCTGTCTAGAACCAGGCTGGCAGCTGCTGCCTGGATGTCCCCTCTGCTCTGCTGGACAGGGATCCAGTTTCTTGGAAGAGGGCTCTTGGCATCACCTTCCCCCTAGCTTGCCTCGCCCAAAATTTTTGATGAGGGAAGAAGATAAAGATAGCAAGGTCACAGACATGCAGTGTCATCTACACCTTTCTTGATGTCTGACTCTTTGTCTGGACTTGCTACTTCCCTGACACTTTCCTGTGTGACTTTCTTGATCTTTATTTGGAGTCCTTTGCAATTACTGTGCAAAATAAACACTTTAAAATATGTTGACTATGTTGTCTTTTCCTTTGCCAGTTTCATTCCTGTATATCTGACTCCCCTAAAGAGAGGGGGTACCTGAGGACAGGGCCAGGACCTGCTCAAACTTTCCTGCTCACTCACTTGGCAGATCCTGGAACAACACTCAGGAAACATGCCTTCAATCAGGAACGGAGCTGTGAGCCATGTGTTCTCAACCAGGGTTAGGCCTCAGAATCATTTTGTGGAGGGAATGTGTTGGGCAGAGTCTTTTGAAATCACATATTCCTAAGCCCTGTCCCTAGAGACTCATTCAGGAAAGATGAGGTGGAATCTAAGATTCTGTATTTCTTAGGCTCTCCAGGTGATTCTGATGTTTGCCCTGGCAAAGGATCACTGTGTTCTGTACAAGCATTCATGCAGATCCAGTCATGCATTCATTCACTCATTCGTTCATTTACCAAATATATGTATACTGCTATATACCAGGCAAGGGGCTGCTGGTGCTGCGGCTCTAGCAGAGAAAAAGGTGAACTCCTTCCCTCATGGAGCTTCCATGTATATGCGTGCAACAGACGCAGTCACATGGACACATACATGGACATAAACATGTCCATGCCACTGGGCCGCACAGGTATGGAGCAGAATTCATTAGTACAAGCAGTTGTGGTGTTTGTTCCAGAAGAGGCAGATGCTCTTGTATTCTTCCCACTGCAGATCCTCAGCACTCTTGTTAAAGGGACACAGAGACCTGTGACCTGCAAGATTCGCATCCTGCCATCGGTAAAGATCTTACATCTGAAGGTCCATTTTCTCTGGGGATGCTGATTTGAGGGTGTGAATGATTCTTGTGGGGCTGAGTTATGTTTGGAGGAGGGGGTAGAGCTGAGCCCACTTTAGGAGCTGGCAGCTGCTCCCTCTGTGGCTTCAGTAAACACCCTGTGTGGTCCTGTCCCTCAGCTGGAAGATACCCTGAGCCTTGTTAAGCGGATAGAGAGGACCGGCATTGCAGCCATCGCGGTTCATGGGAGGTGAGTGGTTGCCTTACTAGTGACTGACTTGCAAGGAGGACCCTAGCCATCTTAATGATTCTTCACCAGACCCCAGGTGACTACCAGCTTCTCTTCTACATACACAGCCTAGCTCTGCATAGCTCATTGATATCCCCTAAGTTCAGAGGGCAGTCAAACTCTTTATGGGGGTTGCATTTTTCTTTGTTTCATTCATTGAGCATCTACTGGTGGTAGGCACTACACCGAGCTTTAGAGATACAGAGGGACCAATGGGAAGGAGAAACACCCCTACCCTCAAGACGTGTAAATGGTAGAGAATGAGTGATTTGCTCAAAATTATATCACGTAGCCAGGAAGTGGTGGAATTAGAACTCTGACTCTGAATCTCATTTTCTTTACACTACAGTCAGCAATAGCTCCTCCCTTGAATGACCCCAGGCAGATTGCTGTTCTTTTAAAGGCACTGCCTCTTTTGTCTGCCCTTGTTGGACTGCCAACTGTTACAGTGACCACTTTAAACAGTCCTTGAATCTGCTGTCTACTGAGAGCTGAGGTATTGCTGAAGGCTACCCTTGGTTTCCCAGTCGAACTCGCTCCCCGTGTCCAGGATGTACTTTTGTACAGAATCCCAGGTCAGCAAACTTTGGCCAGGATGACCTCTCTTTTGAGTGGTGTTCCTTTTGAGTTCAGGGGTCTTGTAGGAACAGTGCATTTTTTGCTGGTTGTATCTATTACAGCATTTTCAGAGAAGGGAACCCAGAACTCCAACACATAAAAACAGAAAAGCAGAGCTGTGCGTGTTGAAGCCAGCAGGGGATGGTGAAAGGCCACACACGCGTACACACAGGCCCCTCCTGGAGGCAGCAGGCTCTGGGCTCAGACTGCCTGGTTTCAAATCCCAGGTCTGGGTTCAAATCCCAGGTCTGCTGCTTGTTGGCTGTGTATCCTTGGACAAGTCATTTAACCTCTCTGAGCACCACAGTCCTCATTTGGAAATTAAGATAATTTCTGCTTGATAGGGTTGTCACGAGGCTTTTATGAGATTGTGAATATACAGCCTTGGCACAGTGCCTGGCATAGAGTGTTTTCTGAATAAATAAAGCTATTCCTTTTTCCCAGTAGTTGGAAACACTAGGAAGACAGATTTGGGTGAGTTTAAAGAGGGACTTTCTGGCCATCAAAGTTGTTAAAGATGGGCTAGAATTGGGCTGCTGGGGGAGCAGGGAGGTGGAGGTGGAGGCTGGGTTGATAGGGCTTTGTAAGGCCCTGTGGCCCCTGACAATTTTGTTGAAGAGTATAGCAGAGGGACACATGCAGATAGGACCTGGGCAAGGGCTTTCTGGTCGACCACCTCTCTGGCTTGTCCCTGTGCACAGCTCAAGTTAGGGCTTACCTTAGCATCCCTAAGACTCACTCACTCATACACAAGAGCTTCTTGCAGTTGACCTTGGATGCAGGGGCCCTGGGTTGTGGTCTTGCCTCCCCTGTGGCTCTTTGTGACAGCCATGGTCTGTGGCCTACTCTGGTTGCTGGGCCTACCCTGTGCCAGGTGCCTCTCCCCAGGATCAGCTGCCCAACTTCGCCTCAGCACACGCAGCTGTGTGGGAGTGGCCAGTCTGAGTGGCGGCAGCTGTTCCCAGTCCCTCTGGGAGGGCAAGACTGGGACAGTAGGGGTAGCATTCTTAAGGCACCGTCCCTCATCTCTGGCAGAAATGAGGGGAAGCTGGGGAGTGGCAGTGTGACCACCCACATCGGCTTCCTGCAGCCATGCCTCACCTGCAGACCTTTGAGAGCTGGACTTGCCTTCTCAGCATGGACCTGTGCTGCTGCTGCCCGGCACAACAGAGGTCAGGGAGAGCCGTCCCCTGTAGCCCAGAGCCCTGTCCCTGCTGGCCACATGGCCTTCCTGAGGTTCAGCAAGGAGGACAGTAGGATTTGGCTGACATAACCCGGTGCTAAGTGTGACGTGACCTTTGGCACTCAGTCCCCAGCCCCATCTCTTTATCTCCAAGGAAGCGGGAGGAGCGACCTCAGCACCCTGTCAGCTGTGAAGCCATCAAAGCAGTCGCCGAAACCCTCTCCATTCCTGTCATAGCCAAGTAAGCCTCCCTTCTTCCTCGTTTATTTTTTTATGCCTCACTTCACTTGGAAGGCATTTGAACTGACAAATAGAAAATGGAATGCGATAGCATCAAAAAATGACTGTAAGAGAAAAGAAAAAAAGGGTGTGACAAAAATGAACTTGGCAGTGAGGCTGAGAAGGGCCCATTGTGTCCCTTGGCCTCTGGTGAGTGGCCGATGTAGGTATGCAGTAGACAGGGGCCCAGGACATTCCGATGCACGGGTTGAGGTGGGAGTGTTTAGGGAGAGCAAGAGAGTGGCTGCTGAAACAGGCCCAGGGGAAGGTGACATCACACCCAGAGTTAGGTGTGTAGGGTGTAGGGTGAGGCGTCTCAAGGCAGAGCACAGAGAGCCATGGCTCAGGAGCATGAGGCAGGTCACAGACTAAAGTCCAGATGAGCATCCTGGACAGTGACAGGACCAGAACCTAGACTGGCAGGTGTGAGGTACCGATGACCAGCCCAAAGGCTTAGCAGTAAGACAGCAGTGTCCTGTTGCCACTGGGGAGCTGGCCTGTGTGGGCCAGTCGGGAGTCCAGCTCAACCCTGTACCTGTCTGATGGCAGGTTGGGAACAGAGAAGTTCTGAAGCCCTAAAGCCCTGACAAAAGGCATGCCTGACTGGAGGGAGGGACGGGGGAGCTAAGGGTGGGGTGGTCCCCAGGCCAAGGGGTGTTAGGGGTGTCTTGGAGAGAGGGTAGGGCTGCTCAAGACCCTGGACCCTGTTGCTGCTGTTGCCACCTGAGAGGGGTTCCCCCACCCGCATTCTCACACACAGTGCTGTCTCTGGGCTGAGGCTGCTGCCCGGCTCCTAATGGAACAGACAAAGAGCAGTTTCCAAGGGGCTGCAGGGTGGCTGAAAGGGAAATTGCAACCAAACCGGGCCTCCTTCCTTCCTCTCATGACCACCACTGCGTCTGTTCCCTCTCTAGGGTTTTGACCCAGCCGTCAGTGGGCATATAGGTGCCCCAGCCTGGGGGTTTTCCTGTGATCCCTGTATCCACGTACAGACCCCGCCCTTCGGATGTGGGCCGGCTTTAGCCACTGTTCGGGATGAGGGGGAAGGAAGGTAAACGCTCCGGAGTACCTCTTAAGTGCCAGGCACGGTTTGGACTGCTTTATTTTGTTATCTCACTTGGTGCTCCTGACCCCACAGTGGGGTGTGTGTTATAATCTCCAGTGTCCCGAAGCTCTCGTAGCTGAAGGACTTGGCCAAAGCCACACACTGAATAAATGGCAGATTTAGGAGTTGCCTTTTTCTGAAATTGCTTGTACAAGGATGGGGATACCGCTCACCCCACTGTTGCTTTTCAGTGGAGGATCTCACGACCACATCCAAGGATATTTGGATATAGAGGACTTTCGACAAGCCACGGCAGCCTCTTCAGTGATGGTGGCCCGAGCGGCCATGTGGAACCCATCCATCTTCCTCAAGGAGGGTCCACGACCCTTGGAGGAGGTCATGCAGAAGTACATCAGATACGTATGTCTATGCACTTTTTCAAAACAATCATTTCTCACTGTCTGCCACATTCCTGCAGAAAGTGCTTTGGGTGAGCCCCCAGCCCCCAGCAGCTCTCCTTTTCTTTTCTTTTTTAAAAAATTTATTATTTATTTATTTATTTATTTTTGGCTGCGTTGGGTCTTCGTTGCTGTGTGCGGGCTTTCTCTAGTTGCGGCGAGCGGGGGCTACTCTTCGTTGCGGTGCGTGGTCTTCTCATTGCGGTGGCTTCTCTTGTTGCAGAGCGTGGGCTCTAGGTGCGCGGGCTTTAGTAGTTGTGGCTCACGGACTCAGTAGTTGTGGCTTGCAGTCTCTAGAGCGCAGGCTCAGTAGTTGTGGCGCACGGGCTTAGTTGCTCCGTGGCATGTGGGATCTTCCCAGACCAGGGCTTGAACCCGTGTCCCCTGCATTGGCAGGCAGATTCTTAACCACTGTGCCACCAAGGAAGTCCCTCTCCTTTTCTTTTTAGTGTAGCGTAGCATTGGGTTTCCCTGGCTGCAATGTGAAGAGCAGGGTGCTGGGGAGGCATGGCCCTACCATTGCCCCCTTCTAAAGCTTTCAAGGTGTGAGGATCATAGCAAGGGCTTCTGGATCCAGGATGCTGTTGGGACCCCAAACACATGATATCTTTCTCTTAGTCTCTGTCACCCCCTGCCCCCCTACACATACACACGCATGCACAATGACAGTGGTGTCTGTGTCACTCATGCCAGTGGGTTGGCACCAGAGGAGCCACAGCCAGGAGGAGCCACTGTAGCTGTTGTGAGGACAGATTCTCTCCGTAAAGACGTGTCTACTGGTCGTCAGTCATAGTCACTTCTAAAAGTCTTCTCTTGCTAATTCCCAGAATGCTTTAGCCTCTGACTTAGGAAATAGCCTAACTTTGACCCTCTCCTCAGGTAATAGCTTTTTCTTCTCACCCGGGGTTTGATGGTAGTGCCCGGGCATTTCCCTGTAAAGGAGTTTTTTGACACCTGCACTATTTCCTTGGCACTGCCCTGGCACCCTGTGAGACTCTGACCAGCTGTGCATGTCTGTCGGCAAAGATAGTGAGTGGTCCTCGAATTCCTCAGTGAGTTGGGCCTGAGCAGAGAGTGCAGCCCTCACCCTGAGCAGACTTCCACCCTCCTCTTCAGTCCTGGAGCTCCTACCCACCTGGGGGGTCAGGAGCTTCTCAGATCCTCAGGCTGCCATGGGCAGTTGTGGCTGCCATGACATGTGGGTGTCCCCAGGGCTGTGCAAGCTGGGGGTGGTTGGAGGCCCTGAGGCCTGTGCCCAGAGCTGGGAAGCCTCTGTTCTAGAGCCTCTTCTGCTTGATGCTGCAGCCTTCATCCTCTTGGTTCTGGGTGTCCTGTTGGGCAGGTTGGCTCTCCAATGGCCTGGGTCAACCAGAGGCAAGGGGGGCTTAGCTCAGTCTAGGTCGGCCGGTTGGCAGGTCTGTGGCAGGGAAGGCACGTTCAGTAGTGCCAAGCTTGCTCACTGGCTGAAAGGTGATGTTATCCTTCCTTCTCAGCCTGTCCCTTGGCAACTCCTCAAGGGGGTGTGTTGGGCCAGAGAAAGGGAGCGGCTTTCAAGCATAGGCAGGGCTGCTTCTGGTCCAGCCAGGTGCCTTCTGTCCCAAACAAGCTGAATCAAGGCCTTGCTGCTGGCCGTGGCTTACCCACGTATCCCTTCTTTGTCCTGAACATGTGGTCGCACCTCCAAGGCACTGAAGACATAGGCCTTGCTGGAGGTATTAGAAGATTTGATAGGGGGCGAGACAGGGAGAGGATTCTGGGGGGCTGAGGCACCCTTTACCCACTGCTCTCCTGCCTGCCCCAGCCAGGCCAACTTCCACTGGGTATCCCTGGGCAGTTGTCTGGCCTCCCTGAGCCTGCATTTCCCAGTCTGAGTAGTGGTAACTACTTGTTTAGCTCAATGAAGTGACAAGTAACACGTGCAAACATGCTTGGTCAATGGTGCTGGGCTTTTCCCATGTTGGGAGAAATTGGAGACAGGCTGTTTAAGATGTGGGCGAGGCAGGCACTCACCATGGTTATAAGGAGTAGAAGAATCTCACCCCTGTCCCGGGGCTGGTCCTGCCACACCAGAACTTGGCTGTTCCCCACTCCCTGCCTTGGAAGATGCTCGGCAACAGGTCCTCTGTGGTAGCCGATGCAGGAGGAACTCCAGGCGCATGTGGACCTTAGGCTGTCCAGTGGAGTGTGCTCCTGACTGTGGGTCTCAGTTGTGACCCTCAAGCATTGTGCCACTAACTAGAGGAGTAGATGGCCAAGATGGAGAGGGCTCTTTTATGGGGTCACACTGCCTCGGCTGCAGGCCCCTCTGATGCCCCCTTGGAGCCCCTTTTCCTGCCATCAGAGCGGAGCTCAGGCCTCAGAGCCTGCCTGGGCAGCAGGGGGGCTCATGGCAGTTCTTCTCTCAGGCTGTGCAGTATGACAACCACTACACCAACACCAAGTACTGCTTGTGCCAGATGCTACGAGAACAGCTGGAGTCGCCCCAGGGGAGGTTGCTCCATGCCGCCCAGTCTTCCCAGGAAATTTGGTGAGAGGGGCAATGGGCTGTTCATCTGTCCTTGCAGACATTACCCAGACTTGACTCTGAGCCCTAAGCTGACTCTACCAGGGGACCCAGGACACAGCTTCTGGAGGTGGATGTGCTGGAGTGGGGAGGTGGTACAGCTTTGCCTCACAGAAGGGGGTACTTTCAAATCTTTAGAACTTTCCATCCCTGGACTGATCTCAGGAGCAGAATTTCGGGAACTAGCGCACTAGTAGGATGGAGGAAGGTGAGGGCTGGGCTTGGGAATCCCTGGGGAGGAAGGGGCTTTCCTGGTAACAGATCTGTCACATGCCAGGCCACCAAGATCCAATGGTTAGGAGAGTTGGGGTTGTAGAATGGAGCCCCTGGCCTGAGCCGGCACCCACACCCCATCACTTTGCAGTCTGAGAGGCCACCGCTTGATCCTCTAGATCTGGTAGAGCTACAGCTCAGGTGGTTGACATTTGGGGCCCCTCACAACCTGGTCTAGTGCCTGTTCCCACAGCTCCCTGTCTGCCTGTGCTTGTACAGGGTCTCCTGCCTGAATGCTGTCTCCCCCGCACATTAGCTGTCTATACTCTCCTTCCTCCAGAGAAGCCTTTCTGGACTAGGCTTGCCCTCAGGCAGCCATCTTCATGAATGTCCTCCAGCCCTTAAGATGCTTCCTAGAGGGAAGAGCCTTGCCAGAACCTTCCTCCTCACCCTGGGCTTGTGGTATTCATTCTGTCCCTAGCCCATGTAGCTTAACCGGCTCGACCCAAGTATCTTGTGAACTCAAGAGGATAACTCTCAAGAGTATCACTTTGTAGCTCTGGCTGGTACCTCAGTTTAGGCTTGGCCTGTGTGTGGTCAGGGCGGGAAGTGGGGAACCAGTCAGTGGTCAGACCTCCGTGTCTTCCTCCCACGGGCCTGCATGAGGACAAGGCTGTGCATACCCCCAGCGCTTGGTCAGTATAGCTCAACTCACTCACTGCTGGCTAGGGACACCTGCCTGTGTGTTCCTCCTCAGAAGAGAGGCTGCAGGTGGCCTTTGGAATCTACTCCACCCAGCCCAGCCTGCCCTCCAGTGCTCACGCTCAGGGACCTGCATTCATTCTCCATCTGTCAGTTCAGGCTGATCACAGGGGTGTGTAGAAAGCACCTTCTGATGGCTAGGCCCTGGTGGTGTTTGGGTATATGTGGGGGGCATTTCTCAGTGGTGGGGCCCTGGGCTCCTGCAGTAGTTTCCTGAATGCTGGCTCCACTAAGGGGCTTCCCCTACTCTGCTTGTCCCTTCATAGTGAGGCCTTTGGCCTTGGTGCCTTCTATGAGGAGACCACACGAGAGCTGGATGCCCGGCGGGCCAAACTCTTGGCCAGGAGCCCAGAGGAGGTGGAGGAGCCAGCTGAAGATACCTCTGGTATCATTAAGATGGCTGTCAAGTTTGACCGGTAGGTCTCCAGCTCGGCCTCAGCTTGGGCCAGGGCCAGTGTCCTCAGGTCTGACTGGGCCAGCAAGCTGGCTGCCGTCCATGGTTATTGCCAAGCTTAGGGACCACACATCTCCTTGGTTTGGATGCTTGTTCTCAGTTTTCAGCAACCCAAAGAAGGCACTTTGGAGAAGACAGTCGCTGAAAGCCCAGGCAGTGCTGTCAGGGTTGCGCATGCTTTCCCAAGGGTGACTAAACTATACCTTTTTCCTGACCCACCCCTTCCCACAACTCAGGCTGGGGAGACTTGTCCCCTCTGTTCCTCAAAGTCTGTGTTTTCTCCTTGGCCCTCAGGAATTAGCTGCCTGAAGGGAGCTCCAGAATACCAGCAGGACCTGAACCCTCACCTGCCTAAGCAGCCTACCCTCACTGCCCCTCGCTAGCCCCGTGGTGCCCTCTCTAGGCAGAAATAGCCTCAGGCCAGTTATTGCCTCAGACTGTGACTCAGCTTTGAATGGGGCCCTCATCCTTGTCTCTGCGATCTGGAATCTGAACCTTTCTGGGGTCCCCAGGCGCAGAGCAGGAGTCAGTCTTGTCTGGCAGAGTCTTGGGAGGAGGGATATAGGCACAGCTGTTGGGCAGTCATATTCAGGGAGAGCTCCTGGTGGGAAGCTAGAACATGGCCTGACTCTGAAACTGGAGTCCACTGTGCCCAAGGCAGCAGCGGATCACCCTGACACTTGGTGGACATAATCAGGGTGGGCCCTGAGCTAGATCCTGAGACCACTGTATGGCCACCTGTGTCCCCACTCCCACCCACTCCCTCCTGATGTTGTCTTGAGAGGCAAATTGTACCTTCCTTCTTGGCTGTTGAAGGCTGTTTTCCAGGCTGGAGCTCAGAGTGCTGGAGTTCACTTCCCATTCCAATTCCCCAAACAACTGAAGCCCATCTTCCCTTTAGGTAGAATTGAGGCCCCAAGCCACTGGTGGGACAGAAATGGGAGCTCAAGGGAATAGGTGCAGGAGTCCTAAGGCAGGAGTTTGCTGTCTCATTCCTGTAGCTCCTACCAGGAACTGAGTAGGGCCCCTGCTGAGGAATGGAGTTCTCATGGTAGGTGGGCCCTGACACCTTTCCCTCCTTCCTTAGGAGAGCATACTCACCCCAGATCACCCCCAAGATGTGCCTGCTGGAGTGGTGCCGGAGGGAGAAGTTGGCACAGCCTGTGTATGAAACGGTGAGTTCCTGCCTGTGGCCTGCCCTGCATCCAGCCCACAGCACTCCCACAGCTAGTGCCGCCACCCCCAGTCCACCCACAGCTCGTACGTGCACTCCAGACTGCTTGGCTGGAGCCTGGCTTTGCCTTCTTTGCCTTCTAGCTCCTTCCCTTTGACAGTGGACCTGTTGTCTAGTTCTGGCCACTTTCATAAAACTGAACTAGAGGCCTAAGAGGCTACTTCAGCCAGTCCCTTCCAGTGGCATTGCTTAGGCAGGAGAGACTTCTCTGGAGAGGGCCAATTGGCTTAGGAAGGACGCTCAAACCTAAAAGTTAGACTGACATGTTTTTGGACCAGGCCTCAGCCGATGGGGCACAGAATTGGGCCCCATGTCTGGGGCCCCTCAGGGGAAACTTTGAGACGGTCTTGCTTCACTTTCTTTGGTCCCCATGGCCTGTTTAGGTTGCCTAGTCTCTTTTGGACTGGCCTTCTGACCTCCAAGCTTGTATCTTCTGGGCCTTGGGTTCCCTTCTGCCAGAGTGACTTTTCCAAAACGAATTTGCTTCTGTCCCCCTTGCTCACGTCCTCATCAGCTCCTCAGCACCTTTGGGATCAAGCCCTACTACCTCAGCCCAGAGCACGAGACCCCCATGTATCTTTCTGCTTCAGGTCACATCCACTCAGCTCTCTGTCCGCCACATCACCTGGTCGCTCTGCCAGGTGTACCTTCTTTGCCCCAGTCCTTGTCCCCTCTCACCGCTTTGCCATCTGGTGAACTCCTTCTCATTTTGGGGGACCTGGCCCACCCAGATGTCAGTAGGAGGAAGCTCCATAGTCACATGCAGCTAAGGGCTCTGACGGACCTTTGCTTAGGTCCATGACAGAACTCCTGACACACTGGGATGTCACTGACTGTTTGTGTATCTACGTTTCTTCCCTGGAAGATGCACCTGGCACTTCTGCTGGGGAGGAGCATGTGATACAGGTAGCCTTCATTTGATTTAGGTGGGAAGTACTTCCCTCCAGGGCTTGGCCGTCTTGCTCTCATGCAGCCATCCCTGTTTCCTTTGCACTCTCTGTACCAGGTTCAACGGCCCCTGGATCGCCTCTTCTGTTCTGTTGTCACTGTTGCTGAACAAAAGTACCAGTCCACCTTGTGGTGAGTTTCCTTATCAGTGGGCATGAGGCTTGTCAACAGGGCCTGATCCTCGCATTGGCCTGGGAGGGTTAGGGGGATGGTGTACCTGGGCAGTGGCATCTCTGGGTGATGACCCCTTCCCTAGTTTTGTCAGAATCTCTGCCAAGGGCGTGTAGAGTCAGGCCTCCCAGACTCTAGTCCTGTAACCAGTCTGCCTGTCTCCCTGCCTTATTGCCCCATGCCTCGTCTGCCTAGGGACAAGTCCAAGAAACTGGCGGAGCAGGCTGCAGCCATCGTCTGTCTGCGGAGCCAGGGCCTCCCTGAGGGTCGGCTGCGTGAGGAGGGCCCCTCCTTGCACAAGCGCAAGCGGGAGGCCCCTGACCAAGACACTGGGGACCCCAGAGCTCAGGAGCCAGTCATGCCTGGGGAGCTGTGCAAGAAGCCCTTTTTAGCCTTGGCAAGTGGTAAAGAGAGCCCCCTGGAAGGCTGGTGACTACTGTCCCTACCCTGGTCAGCCCCTCCCTGGGCCTGGCCCTAGGATGGCTATGGTGCAGAGCATCAGCCAGGTGCCACTGGACAATTTGCTGCCACTGCTGACAGGAATTATGAGGTTCTGGCCTGGGCCAGCAGCCTGGAGCACAGGCCAAGGGATCCCCAGAGTGCCCATCTCCTTTGGTGGGTCTGAGTAGCAGAGCCAAGTTCCCAGTGACCTCAGTATTTTCTTTGAAAACAGGAGCTTTTCAGGTGGCACCTCCCCAACCTGACATTGGTACAGTGCAATAAAGACACCCTTCACCCTTACCCATGGCTGGTTGCTTCAGCCTGGCACCTTTACACGTGGACAGATGTCCTGGCATAATTATTCTGCTTCCACCCTCTGTGCAGAGCTGGGGCTTTCTAAAACATTTCTCCTACCCATCCTTACGAGTCTAGATGGAGGTGGTGGGTTGGTTATCACCTTTAATGCTCACTGGACTTGAGTTGATCCAGGAAAGTCCAAGAAGCCCATTCTCCTGATGGTAAACCTGAGGTACTGGCCGTCAGTTGGCTTTCCTGATGAGAGGTGATATGGAGTCTGGGGGAACGATTAGGGTATCTGGTGCGCTAGTAAGGGACCAGCTCAGGTGAGGGGGGGTGCTGGGTCTGACCCCAGCTAGAGCTCAGACCTGTGAGGTGCCTGCTCTGAGCAGAGAACACTGGAGGCTGCTGATGGCAGCAATTTGGGGCCCTTGTGATTGCCCGCCCATGCCACTGCCCACCCCCCCTTCCGCCCCCACCATCCCGTTCGGGCCGGAAGGAAGTGGCAGATTCTCTTTAATTTCCTTCTGGCAGTGAGAAGCAAACAAACAGCTACCACATCTTATGGGGCCTCCCCCCCCCCCCCCCCGCCCACCACCGCCCGCTTACTGGGAGGGGCGTTCTGACCAAAGGTCCCTGCCCAGCACCGCCTCTGCTTCCTCAGCTGTAAACATGCTGCTTTTCCTCCCCTTTTCAAAGCTCTGTGAGGAGGGGGGGATTCCCCTCTGGGCCAAGGCCTTGTTTCTCCCATCTACTCAGGGTCAGGCCCCTGTGCCAGTCAGTACCCCCAGCCCTGATGACCTGAATCAGGGGTTGGGCAGGTAAGGCCCCTGTCTCAGTCCCGGAGCAGCCCCTCCATGCACCCACACTTGCTCTTCTGTTTGCAGATAAGGATACCAATACCAGTGGCCTCCCAGAGCCCATCACTCTTTGACCTTGGGCAAGTCACTTCTAGTTCTTGCTGGGCCCAAGGGCCCTTCTCTAAGTGGGATCAGGTGTTCTCTTCCTGCTCGAGGCTGGCTGGAGGATAGTCTCGCCCTATGATAGCGGCACTGTGCAGCTAATGGGGTCACTCCATACCGAGGCTGCCCTAACTAACTTCCCAGACCAGTGCTTCCAGAGAAGGAGCCCCACCCAGGAGAGAGACTGAGGCTTGGTTCAGTCTCAGCCATCAAACTTTAGGCACAATTTATTTGATTTTTCTTACAAAAAACTGTTTCAGTCAAAATGCCCCCTTTGCCTTTCCTCATACCCCAACTGGAACAGGACAGACAGAGAGGCCCCAGTGGACCCCTCAGGCATCCTGAGCTAGTCAGAACTTGTGGGAGGACCCTGTGTGGGCCAGGTACCAAGTCTTAAGACCCACTTCCCTGTTGGGGTTGGGCTCTGTCCTCAGACCTCTTCTCCCATCAGTGTGGTTTCCCTGGGCAAGCCCCTTCTCTGGAGGGGTCACATTCATTTCTGGGCTATGGGGAAGGAAAGGCAGGGGTAGAGGTCAGTCGCTAAGATAGAGTTTAGAGTGTGGGGACTTTGAAGGCCCAGGAAAAGTAGTGGGGAAAGGGTTAGTTACAGGGGAGCAGGTGGGGAGGGGCTAGTGTGTGTTCCTTGACTGAGGACGTCTGGCAAAATCCTGGTTGAATATGTTGGCCCTCAAATGGTCTCGCTTTAGCACACCTCAGTGATGCCTGCCCTGGTCTCAGAGAGACCTGCCTAAGAGCTGGGACCAACTGGGAGGGCCCAGTCAGGTCTGAAAGCTCCACCCACTGTTCTCATCATGCCCACCTTAAACTCAGGCCACTTAGATGCCCAAACCCCTCTCTGGTCTGGTAACCACCATACTTATCCATCCATTCCAGCCACCCTGATTGAGGACTTCCTCCTAGCTCATCGTATTTTGGGGACACATGGTTTTGATATGAGCACAAGAGGGAGGGACAAGGCTGGAGAGGGTGGCAGGTCTTCCAAAGGCCACAGCAAGCAGACTGGACTTGGTGCAAAGATGGGTGGGTCATCTCTTGCCCCTGCAGTCCTGCATACTCAGTCCTTCCAGGTGTCACTCCTGCTCAGAACTCCTCAATGGCTCTCAGTTGCCCCCTGGATCAAGTCCAAACTCCTCAGCCTAGCGCTTGAGGACAAAGTGCTGACCCTGTCTTCTCAGCACCATGTGCTGACTTCAGCAACTAACTTTCTTCGATTGTAGTTGGCTGGTCATATCGCCTCTGCCCAGATTGAGAACTGCTCAAGGGCACTCCTTGTGTCCCCTCTGGCCAGCCTGGGCATGGGGGTAGGGAGCAGGCACAGAGGAAAAATCAAACAAGAGCTTGTGTTGGGGGGATGTGTGCCATGGAGAGGAGGAACTTTTCTAAACTCTGACTTTCCTCCAAGGCTCCTATTTGCCCTAATGTGGAACAAGGGGGGCTGGACTGAGCTAAGCTGTACCATTCCATGGCTCAAGAGGCCACAGGAGAGCCTTCAGCGATGAGAATTCAGGGCCAGGCCTGTAGCAGCTGATGAAAGGGATGGTTTTCCTCAGTCTCGAGCCTGGCTGGCATGCACACAGGAGGGAGAGGGGACCCACACTGTCCTTGTCCACCAGCCTGGCCAAGTCTGGGGTTCTATCTGTTGCACTGGGTCCCTGGGCCTCCTGGTTTCACAGGGCTCTCAGAAGGCTGGAGGTGAGTCAGATGGCCTCCTGCCACCTAAGAGAGCTTTGGAGCTGACCTGACGAGGAGCTTATGGGGGAGGTCCTGAACCTGGCTAAGGAAAAGGGGTGGAGACAGTTTGTATACTGATGTCTGTGTATTGATTCGTCACAGCCTGCAGAGCTCCCAGCCACTGCTGCCTTTCTTACAAAGGTGGCAACACTCTTCCTGCAGTTGGTGCCCACCCCCTGCCTCAGCCCTCATCACTCCAGGTTAGGGTTCTCAGTTTCCTCCAGAGCAGAAACCTTCCCCAAGACATGAGCCCTTTTAAGTGTTCTCCAGGTGCATGGTAGCTGGGAACACAGATGCATCGCTAAGCATTTGATGAATGGGTGAAATTTTCAAGCCACCTATAGCTTCTCTGGTCCCCTCCCAGTGGTGGGGCTGACGGGCCCATGATCTCCCTCTTGCCTTCCCCCCTGGCCTGGCTGGCTGAGCCCCTGGTTCAGGTAAAGTCATGTGTCGAGGGCAGAGGGGTTAGATGAAGGTCCATTTTCTCCATCCAGATGATAACCTGAGAGGTATTGTGGGGGGGTGGTGGTAGGGGGCACACATCCCAAAACTGCATCGTTTTATGAGGAGGAGAGGTGAGCTGGCTAAGCTTCTGGGGCCTTTTACTATACTAAGGGTCATGTTACATGTAGTACCAATTGGCAGACCAACCATCTGCCTGGGGCCGAAAGTTGTAAAGTTAGTGTGGAGTTTGGGCTCTAAATTCCACGCTTAGGCCCTCAAGGTTGGATATCCTTTGAAGGCAGGACTGCTTATTGGAAGGCTATTTCACCCACTTAATACCATTTGCTCCCTCTCCTTGACTACTGTTATCTCCTTCTGCCTCTAATCTTCCCCTCCCCCACTCCAATCCAGAGATTCAGAATTCTGAACATGGAAGTCTCCTGCTGGAAACCCTTTTGTGGCTCCCTCCTGCACTCAGGATAAAGTCCAGACACCTTGCAGTGGCTTGCAGTATCCTGCCCCTTCATCTGGCTTTACCTTTGGCTTCTGTTCACTGCGTGTACTCTCTGGTCTCCAAGTCTTTGGAAATCTGTTCTATGTGTGGAACCATCTTTCTCACTTCTTGCCATCTCTCCAATTCTTACTTAGCCTTGTGGACGCCTGCAGCCTGGGAGATTATAAGCCTTCTCTGAGCTCTTGGCACAGCCCTAATCTCTTTGCACAGTGATTATAGATTTGCTTGCCTCCTCTCCCTGATGCCTGAAGGGAGATTAATTTATCTCTGCCTCCCCAGGTCCAGCACAGGTATGGGTACAGAGCACAGGGCAGGAAAAGTTTTCTGACCTCGGGGTGAACCAATCCAAGATAAACGTGTCAACGGCTCTGTACATTCCCTGTCCTCCTGACCCTAGGCCTAGTTGGGCTTTCCCTAGGGCTCCCTGGTACCTCAGGTTGTCAGTCCACATATTGAGACATCTCTGGAGGGTGCTCCACCTTGCCCTCTTCCAGCGGCTTTTGTGGACAGCGTGGGATGTGCCTGGGCTCTTGCACCTGCACCCAAGTTTCTGAGACATAGCAACTTGGTTCCTCTGGCAACACACTTCTAGGGATGCTGTGCCCTTCGCAGCCTAGAGCTAGGGGAGTTGGTCACTGCCACCTCTTCCAGCTCTCCGTCCACCCTGTGCCTTGGAGGAGCCCTAAGTAAACAAGCCAGGCTCAGCGTCCCTGGGCCCGGCTTCCACCCCAGGGCCCAGGAGGAGGCACCTTGGGTAGTCTCCAGGCAAGACAGGCCCGCTGGGGAGGGGCAGAGAGTGAAACTGTTCTGACGCAGCGTCATTTCCTCCCCCCTAACAGCCACTCAGTTTGGGTAACACAATCCCTCCCGTTTTAACCGATGTGCGCCGGGACGCAGAGGTCACAGAGCCCGTTGAATGGTGCGAGTTCACGACGGGGTTTTCCCGTTCAGTCGGCCTGACTTATAGCAGGGACAGACCCTGCCCCGGGGGGCTTTGCCGAGGCCTCGAATGCGCCGGCTGTCCTCGAAGGAGCAGCTGCCAGGCCGGCTGACGGCGAGCAGACAAAGGCTCAGCCACCAAAGCGCGGGCCCCGCCCCGCAAGGGTGGGTCTGCAGCGACTGGTAGCTCAGACTTGAGCCTCATTGCGCAACCCAGGTTTCCTCCGGCTCCGCCCCACCTTAGCTGGAAGCCCGACCCAGTCCCAGCCTTCTCGAGACTCCGCCATTAAGGCTGGGGTAAAGGGGTGAGGGAGTGAGTGATGTCCACGTAACCCTCCGGGGCGCTTTTACCTTCCCCAAACCCAGCCAGGCAGGAATAACACTGCAGCCGCGTGTCACCGCACCCTTAACCCCAAGGCTCTTGGCGCCCCTTCCCCAACGTGGGGTCTGTCTAATAAGGCAAGCGATCTCTGACTGGCCGGTGGTGGGCCCCTCAATATAATTAGAGGGCTATCGACCTCACACCCTGGTACCGGGTCCTGGCTTAGAAGGAGTTGATGCAAACTACGACTCCCAAGAGGTAGTAGGGCTAGCTGACTCTCCATATTCACGTGACTTCCTTCTCCTGGAGAGGGAGTCACGCGGTAGGCCGGTGAGGGGGCGGGGCCATCGGGCTCGTCCGCGGCGCCAGTGGCCTATGGGCGGCCGGGTCAGATGGGCGCGCGGTAGGGGGCGGGACCGGCCTCGCAGCACGGCGCGGGAGCGCGCCGGTAGCGGCCGCTGTAGGGGGGCGGGGAATATCGTCTAAGGCGACCGTGGCAGCTTGGACATCGACGACTGGCAGTGGTGGCGGCTCCTGGTGCGGTTCGGCGCGCGGCCAGTTTTAGAGTTCGGAACGGAACGCTCGACGTCGCGGTCCCCGCCCGGAAAGTTTGCTGCGGAGCTGCAACCTCCTGGCCGGCGCGGCCCGGCATGAAGCGGCGCTGAGGAGCCGCCGCCGCCGCCGCCGCCTGAGGAGGAGCCGCAGCACCCTGGGCCACGCCGATGACTACTGCAAACTGTGGCGCCCACGACGAGCTCGACTTTAAACTCGTCTTTGGCGAGGACGGGGCGCCGCCACCGCCGCCCCCGGTCTCGCGGCCTGCAGGTGGGTGCCGGGCGGGGCGGGAACGAGGAGCGTCAGCTCTTCTCGCTCGCAAGAGCTCGCCCCCTCCCTGCCTGGTCCCTTGGTTGTCCCGGGTCTGGTAACATCGTGTGTGTGTGTGGGGGGGGTGAGTGTCTGGTAACATCGTGCGTGTGTGTGTGTGGTGATGTCTGGTAACATCGTGTGTGTGTGTGGGTGAGTGGTAACGTGTGTATGTGTGTGTGCGGGGGTGAGTGAAGAGCGGATTTAAACCGCTGAGGAGACGTGTGGGTCGCAGCGACGTGGAAGTGGCCGCGGGCTAGGCTGGAAGCAAACTAGTGGGGAACTGGACTCTGGGACGCCTGTGGCCAGTGGACGCCCGAGGTTTGGAGGCCGAGGGTCGGGGTCGCTGCCCAGGTGGCGTCTGGTTGTTGCTGCTTTGCCAGCGTGGTGCGGAGGAAATGTCCCTGTGAAGTGTAAGCAGGTTTGGTTTTTCATCTATTCTAGGTTTTAAAAGCAATCTTCATTTGAAAGATGCGCATTCTGGAAGTGCAGGAGCTCTCTAAAATTCGTGCACATGTCTGTTTAAACCTACTCTGCTAGGAGAGTTACGCTGTAGTGTTAACTTCCACTTGTGCAAGTTAATGGCCCACATTTAATTCGAAGTGTAACTATAACGGGACTTTTCCGAAAACTGGGTTTCTTTTTTTTTTGAGCTAAGTGTTTCGGAAGATATTTAAAAGTGAGGTGCCGTGTTTGTAATTTTCCTAGAAAGTTCTGGAAGTCAGTTTTTAAGAAAAAGCTCACCTCAGAAGATGTTTTAAAGGAGATCATGAGTTGGGTTTTAAAGAGAGCGTGAAAAGCTGGGCACCATAATGTTTGGAGGTCAGACCAATCAGGAAATAGGAACAGGATGGTTGGGGACTCTCCTGTGACCTGGTTTGGAATACTGTGGTTCATTAAGTTCAGTTTCCTTATTACTTATGCAGGTGAACTTCAAAAGGGAGATGGATAAGACTAATCCCCTTTTATTTTTTCCGGTGTTAGGTGAATTACTTTATGTTCATATTGATGTTCAATAGACTGTTCTGTAGGGTTGCACTGAAAAACATATCTGAACGTATGGCATAAGGATTCTCTGGGAAGTATTTGTATTGTATTATCAGCCCTGTTAGTCTTTATATGTTAGATGTCTTTCTCAACATAGTAAATAATTTACAGTAGTTATTTGTTGGCTGTGTTTTTTTCAATTCCACTGACATCATTTGAGCACCTATTATGCTCAAGGTAGTGTTAGGTAGTGTTATGATGGATGCAGAAAGAACTGAGGCCCCTCAAGGAGCTTGGGAAATGGAATGGGGGGCACATAACCCAAATAACTGTGCTACCAGGCTGACTGAATGGTGGTGCAGCTTATAATAGAGGTAGAAACGGGGGGAAAGTGGCGTTGGTGGAGAAGGTTGCATTGAATTGTACTTAAATTATGGGGATTTAACAAAATAAAATCTTGTTTGAATGAGTATTTTCATTATAAAGAAGATAAACAGTTGATGATGTCAGCAAACCTTTATTGGGCACAGACTTGATTAGAGCACATTAAATACCAAATATATGATCAATAAAGATGTTAACCAAACATATGAGTAATAAAGGATTATCATCAAGTAGGAGTTGTATGTACCTCCAAAACATTAAATAACATTTAAATGCTATGAATACAGCTATTTAAGGAATGATTTTTGCCATGAAACCCCTAAAAAAAATTTTGATATTAAATGGGTCTAGAGGAGTTAAGGTTTGAAACTTGATTTACAACTGATTTTCCCAAAGTTAAACTTGAGCAGTTTATTTGTGACAAAAAGTCCACTTTAAAGTAGTCTATTTTTTTTTAACATCTTTATTGGAGTATAATTGCTTTACAGTGGTGTGTTAGTTTCTGCTGTATAACAAAGTGAATCAGCTATACATATACATATATCCTCATATCTCCTCTAGTAGCTATTTTTTGTAAATTAAAAAAAATTAGGTTGAAATACACATGACATAAACCATTTTTAATTGAATGATTCAGTGGCATTTAGTGCATTCCCAGTGTTGTGCAGTCACCACATCTAATTTCAACACATTTTCATCACCCCAAAAGGAAATCCCAAACCCACTAAGCAGTTGCTCCTCATTCTCCCTTTTCCCCTTCAGGTCCCTGGCAGCCGAATCTCTGATCTGGGATCTGTCTCTATGGATTTACCTATTCTGGATATTTCATATAAATGGAATCATACATATGTGACCTTTTGTGTCTGGCTTCTTTCACTTAGCATAGTGTTTTCGTGGTTCATCCATGCTGTAGAACATCGCAGTACGTCATTCTTTTTTTTTTTTTTTTTTTTTTTTCCGGTACGCGGGCATCTCACCGTTGTGGCCTCTCCCGTTGTGGAGCACAGGCTGCGGACGCGCAGACTCAGCAGCCATGGCTCACGGGCCCAGCCGCTCCGCGGCATGTGGGATCTTCCCGGACCAGGGCACGAACCCGTGTCCCCTGCATCGGCAGGCGGACTCTCAACCACTGCGCCACCAGGGAAGCCCCGTCATTCTTTTTTAATGACGGAATCACGTTCTATTGTATATATACTCCAATTTGTTTATTCATCCATAGATGGACAGGACATGAGCTGTTTCTACCTTTAGGCTATTGTAAATAGTGCTGCTATGAACACTTAGCAGCTAATTTTTAAATTCTATTGAAAAGGATGTGCTATTCAAAACTAAGGTTTCAAAGTTATTTGTCCACAAAATTAATTTCATTTTTTAAATAAATCCATTTCCTTTTTAAAAAATTTATTTATTTGTTTTATTTTTGGCAGGCTTCTCATTGCGGTAGCTTCTGTTGTTGTGGAGCACGGGCTGTAGGCGCACGGGCTTCGGTAGTTGTGGCCACTTGGGCTCAGTAGTTGTGGCTCGTGGGCTCTAGAGCGCAGGCTCAGTAGTTGTGGCGCACTGGCTTAGTTGCTCCGCCGCTTGTGGGATCTTCTGGGACCAGGGATCAAACCTGTGTCCCCTGCATTGGCAGGCGGATTCTCAGCCACTGCGCCACCAGGGAAGTCCCTGATTTCATTTTACTGTGCGTAATTATGAGTGTGTAGTTTGAAGGAACTAAGTGGATTAACTGACCTACATTTAGGATGGTAAGACGAAGTAAAGCGGGCCATGAGAGTAAAATTGCTTACTAGGATTCAGATCAGTATTGGGTCATATCATTGAGTTTACTTGTTTCTGAATTCTCTTCCTCACTGAAGCAGAACATTCCATGAGGGCATTGATAATGTCTGTATCTTGTTCATAGATGCCTAGCACAGTGCGTTTAACATAGTAGGCAACCAGTATTTGTTCAGTTAATGAAAAAGTACCACTTAAGTTTTGAGTCAGTCCTTAACGGTTTTTTTGTTGTTTTTTGGTGGTAGGGGAAGTTTATGAGACTTGTTTCAGTTCTTTGACTTTTATTGGTCAATTCCGTAAGACAGCAGATCTTGGTAATTTTGGGCTGCCGGTTTTCCTTCTCTCTCAAGGCTTAAGAGTACTTGTATCACATCTAAATTTCCATACAGAAGATTTTTGAAAAATATTTGGAGGTGGGGGGTGATAGTGGGTGGAGACTGAGAACAAGCCAAGGGGCTGAATTTAGTGAATATCCTAAGCAAGCTTGTTAAAGTACAAATTAGATGATTTGACACTTGATAAGTTCAATATGTTGTGACTTTTTTTTTTTTTTTTTGTGGTACGCGGGTCTCTCGCTGTTGTGGCCTCTCCCGTTGCAGAGCACAGGCTCCGGACGTGCAGGCTCAGCGGCCATGGCTCACGGGCCCAGCCACTCCGCGGCCACCAGGGAGGAAGCCCTGTTGTGACTTTTTTTTAACATCTTTATTGCAGTATAATTGCTTTACAGTGGTGTGTTAGTTTCTGCTGTGTAACAAAGTGAATGAGCTATACATAAACATACATTGCCAGTAACTGACTTTTTAAGTTTATTGCTTACCAAGGTGTTTTGAGATTTTTCCATTAAAGAAAGTTTAAGATCCTAGTCGTTAGCTTTTTTTTTAAATAGGACAGTGTTAACTTTGATTTTTTTCCAGTTAATAATGAATCAAAATACTATGTTTACATTTCTTTTACTTAATACCTAGTTTCAAAATGAAGAGCTACCTCAATAGGAAATAGAGAATATAAAATTGGTAAGTGTTTAATGTATTTCATTAATATTATTTGCCATTATATTTTGCCATTATAAAGGGCAGTTGCGGGGGCTTCCCTGGTGGCGCAGCGGTTGAGAGTCCGCCTGCCGATGCAGGGGACACGGGTTTGTGCCCCGGTCCAGGAAGATCCCACATGCCGCGGAGCAGCTGGGCCCGTGAGCCATGGCCGCTGAGCCTGCGCGTCCGGAGCCTGTGCTCCGCAATGGGAGAGGCCACAACAGTGAGAGGCCCGCGTAACGCAAAAATAAAAAAAAAAAAAAAAAAAAAAAAATAAATAAATAAAATAAAGGGCAGTTGCTGGTGCTCTATTTGAGTGTATTGATTGTATATCTCTAATTTAGTTTGATGTTGTAATAATCTTTATGTTTCAAATTCAAAGTTTCATTCTCAGAGTTTGTTCATTACTAAACATTGACTTTTTTGTCCTGAATGAGAGTCACTGGGAGGAGGGTGTGCTATGTCTTATCTCCTGCTGCTTTTTGAAAGGGGAGAAATATCTTAGATACAATATGTATTTTTGTAAGAAAGTTACTTTATGATAAGTGTAGTTTTATCAGATACCAGTTTAGTATACACCTTTTTCACATAAAGTTGAGGAAAAACAATTTTAAATAAAAATTTAAAAAATGAAGTTGAGGAACTTTTTCTAGATCATTGTCCTAATCTTTAATCTGTAGTGTTCTACTTTGTTTAGTGCTTGGACATCTGATTCTGTTCTTTATAATTTACTGTCTTTTAGATAATTTCATTTTCTCATTTTTTGGTTTTTATTGATAATTTATACTCAGTGGTTTTGTTTTATCTTGTTTTAAATGAGCTAATATATTTAAAGCTCAGCACAGTCCTTGGCCCAGTGGTACTCATTAAGTGATGGTGGTTAACATTTTTTTAAAAGCACACAAAAACTGATGATAGATTATTTTTTATTTCCTCCTATTTCCTAGACCTTTTTCCTATACTAAACTAAAACATTTAGAGAGTAGGGGCAGATGAGAGATCCTGTCTTTTAAACCTTTCTTAGATGAGTTGGAATATTTGTCTTAGATATTTTTATTTTTTCCTCTTAATTCTATTTTCAATGTTACCTTCTTTCTCATATCTTACTAAACATAAGTACTGAAGGTCACTTGCTTTTAATTACGTTTTTCTACTTTCTTGAATTAAGTTGTTACTAAGTATGGTGTGAAGGATGGTTAATTTGCTAACCATACTAAGTATAATTGGATATTTAAATCAGCATGAAAAAAGAGAAGTTGCTTGTATGTTTTCCTGTAGAAATTAATGGTGTGTTTGCACGGCGCATTAGATACTTAAAGGAAGATTCGATTACTGCTGAACCTTACTTTCATACCATAGGTCAGCTTTTTTTTAAGACTCGAATGCAGTGAGAATATATAAGTGATTGAGTCAGTGATAAACATTTCACCATTTCACTTGGAAGAATAATATAATATTCTGTTTCCTTGACACTTTTCCTGATAGGGGTAGAGGATGCTCCTAAGGGTATTAGCAGAATTTTGTGATGGAGATTAGTGAATAAATGTGTTTTAGTGAGTATGGGGAAAAATTGAGGAAAAAATTTCAATGTCATATTGTTTTGTTAAAACTTTGTCATTGTAAGAACATTGCTATACCTGTGCTTTCTTAGATTTTCCCATTTGCCAATACAGAAGGGATATTTTGGCATATATTCTAAACTATTAGCAGAGGTAATACTGTAGTTTTATTAGATGATATGAAAATTAAAAGTTGGCATTATGTACATTGCTAAGAAATTGTGGGGGTCTAGTAAGGCCTGAATCTTAAGTATTTAAGGGCATTTGAGATATTAACTTAAGGTAAATTGTAGAATCAACTTCTTATTATGACTTGCCTTTCTGTGGCAACCAGTAAACCTCACCTAAAATTACTGTATTTTTATTGAAGTATATCCCAAACTCTGCTTTTGTGTCTTGCTCTGTATTTATTTTTTCAATGAAGTGTGATCATGAGGACATTTTTGGTTAGAAATTGGAGTTTGTTGTTCTTCAGAAAAAGTAATAAATAAAATACTAATATATAAAATGGAATATTTTAAAAGAAGATAATTAGTTGTGTTATTGATTGTGAAGTTTAACGCCCTTTACTTTCCTGAGTAGTTGGTGATTCAATATGGTGATGTTTTATTTTAAGTAAGAGGTGGGGTTGAGAAAGCCAGAATATATTGAAGTCAATTGCATTACTCCTGAGAGTTAGGAAACCTGAGTAGGTTGAGCCTCATTCGATAGTAAGCAGTAGTTTGACTGCTCACAGCAGTAACATAAATAAGGGAGGTGTTGTCTAAAGCTGTCCTGGTGGGTCAGGGGAGTAGACACAGCAGACTTGGCAGTAAGCCTGGCTTCTAAAACAAAATCCAAGTCATCAAATTTGCCCAGGCATGCCATATGAGGTTCAAGTAACAGTGGAATTTAAGAGGAGTAAGTTTGTTCGGTGAGGCTTAGGAGAGTCACAAGCAGTAGCAAGCATTTTTAACAGCCATAATTTTAGCTCAAACATAGCATGAGTCTGCATATATTTCAGCATTTCTGGTAATGTTTATATAATTATATTGCATGACTCTCACCTGTTTGCCTGAATTCAGTAAACTTGAGAAGAGAGGAAAAATTAGACCTGTAATATTTAAGCAGAATGTTGTATGAATTGTCTGTGAATTGATAGCTGATGTTTAATCGTTGGGACATTTCTAGTTAACATATTGGTATTCCTGTGTGTAAGGGAAATACATCTTTATGAAAGCCTGAAAGTCTCAGGTACACTGGAGAAGTAACTTGAAGGCTTCATTTTCCTACAAAACGTACAGTTTCCATATGTCTTATGTTTCAGAAGCAGGTGAGATTTTTAATATTTTAAAATATGTTTTCAGTGTCTTAAAATTTTTATATTTCTTAATTTTGTATTAAATTTTCATCAGCTTTGCTGTTTAATTAGAAAATAGGTAGGATTATGTGAGCTTTGAAATTATAACTTTTTTCAATAATGTTGATTTATATCACATGTAAAAATATTTCGAAAAACATTTTTTTCCATCATTGGCCAGAACACTTTAATGGACAGTTTGTGAGTTTTATTTATTTATTTATTTATTTAAAATTTATTTATTTATTTATTTTTGGCTCTGTTGGGTCTTCGTTGCTGCGTGCGGGCTTTTCTCTAGTTGCAGAGAGCGGGGGCTACTCTTCGTTGTGGTGCGTGGGCTTCTCACTGCGGTGGCTTCTCTTGTTGTGGAGCGCAGGCTCTAGGCGCGCGGGCTTCAGTAGTTGTGGCACGTGGGCTCAGTAGTTGTGGCTCGCAGGCTCTAGAGTGCAGGCTCAGTAGTTGTGGCGCACGGGCTCAGTCGCTCCGTGGCATGTGGGATCCTCCCGGACCAGGGCTCGAACCTGCGTCCCCTGCATTGGCAGGCAGATTCTTAACCACTGCGCCACCAGGGAAGTCCTGTGAGTTATATTTAAATGTAAGTATTTTTCAGTATTACTTTAAAATAAAAACGACTTAAATAAAAATGGCATTCAGAAATTGTTGAAGCTAGATGATGGGTGTATGGGAATGCATATAGTATTCTCTGTACTTTTGTGTATGTTTTTAAATTTCCATAATAAAAAGTTTAAAAATGACATTAAAAAAACTACTCAAGCTCTTTAATGTTCTAGATTAGGATAGAAAAAATATTCACTTCAAAAAAACAGCATTGTGAAGTTAATGGAATTTGCTGTTGCATGTAATTTTTTAGAAAACTGGTTTAACAAGTAAAAATAAAAACTAGTTGTGGTATGTCTGATTTACAAAACTTGTTTCTCCCTTTGGGTAGAATTAGTAGTGGAATGTTAGTAGTGTACATAAATAGGAAGTAAACTGATCTTGTGATGTGCTTTTGAGTAGGTATTTTTTAGTTTTTAAAATATTTTCTAAGTAACTATATGGGATCAGATAAATTCACTTATTGTTTAATGATTTAAGGGCTTAAAATTTTTAAAAATTGTAATGTTTGAAAAAAGTTTTTAATGTTTGATCATGTTGCTTGTATCTATCAGTCTAATGTTTATTTATTTTATTTTTTAAAATTAATTAATTTATTTATTTTTGGCTGTGTTGGGTCTTTGTTGCTACACGTGGACTTTCTCTAGTTGCGGGGAGCTGGGGCTACTCTTCGTTGCAGCGCGCGGGCTTCTCATTGCGGTGGCTTCTCTTGTTGTGGAGCACGGGCTCTAGGGCACGCAGGCTTCACTAGTTGTGGCACACGGGCTTAGTTGCTCCGCAGCATGTGGGATCCTCCCGGACCAGGGCTCGAACCCGTGTCCCCCACGTTGGCAGGAGGATTCTTAAGCACTGCGCCACCAGGGAAGTCCCCTAATGTTTATTAAGTATTGTCAATCTCTTAAACTTTTAAATTTATGATGAAATGAAACTAGAGAACTTGATCTTAATTTTAAGATTAGATATTTAATCTTACTGTATAATTAGTAGAGATTAAGTCACAAAAGTATCACATATATAAATCCTTTTGATTTGTAAACATTTCAGGGCAAAGAAGATCTGAAATTTATATCTTACATTTTGTGAATCATATTGAATACTAAAGGAATACAAGTTTTAACCTTGTCCTTTATATAAGGAAAGTCTTTGGGGAAAATATAGAAAGTTTTATCTAAATGTTACTTTTTAATTTTTTTATTGCTATATAAGCATTTTAAGGAAACTTGATATTTCCTCTGCCATCAACACTTCCTTAGAGTTTTTACTTCCTTTTAGTAAAGGTTGTTCAATAAAGAATGGCATTCAGAAATTATTGAAGGTAGATGATAAATGTATGGGGACTCATTATACTATACTCTCTACTTTGTTTTCTTTTTAAAATATTTATTCATTTATTTATTTGTTTGCACCAGGTCTTAGTTGTGGCAGGTGGGCTTCTTAGTTGCAGCTCGAGGGCTCCTTAGTTGTAGCATGCAAACTCTTAGTTGAGGCATGCATGTGGGATCTAGTTCCCTGACCAGGGATCAAACCCAGTCCCTCTGCATTGGGAGCGTGGAGTCTTATCCCCTGCGCCACCAGGGAAGTTCCTCTTTATGTTTGAAAATTTCTGTAATGCAGAGTTTTGAAATCTTTAGACCATGATGCAGAGTAAGAAATACATTTTATGTTTTGAGCCAGCACACACATACATGTTTATACACAGAAAACTGAGATAGAAGTTTCAGTAAAGTAGCATTTACCTTTACTCTGGCATTACCCTCACATTTTCTTTTTCATTATTTTAAAACATTGTTGGT
Organism: Delphinapterus leucas; assembly: GCF_059928025.1. Lineage (NCBI taxonomy): Eukaryota > Metazoa > Chordata > Mammalia > Artiodactyla > Monodontidae > Delphinapterus > Delphinapterus leucas. Next base: position 42,547,538 of record NC_143148.1, read on the forward strand.
CATGTCTTACTAATAGATCACTACCTTCAGTTTGAAAACCAGAGCTCTAGGAGATGGTTTCATAGTTCTGATTATATTAAAACTATTAGGTCATTGACAAGTTCTTGTTACTCAAGCCATATTTCCCATGTCTGTAGTTCTTTAATACATTTTTTAAAAATTATTTTTTATTGTGGTTGCCGAGGCAGGGAGGGAGAGGGATGGACTGGGAATTTGGGCTTGATAGATGCAAACTGTTACATTTAGACTGGATAAACAACAAGGTCCTACTGTATAGCACAGGGAACTATATCCAATCTCCTGGGATAAACCATAATGGAAAAGAATGTTATAAAAAGAATGTGTATACGTATGTAAAACTGAGTCACTTTGCTATAAGATTGGCACAACATTTAAATCAACTATACTTCAGTTAAAAATTATTTTTTATTGAATTAGCTTATTGCTGTCTTTTAATTAATTAATTAATTAATGCCTGCATTGGGTCTTCGTTGCTGCATGCGGGCTTTCTCTAGTTGCAGCGAGCGGGGGCTGCTCTTCATTGCTGTGCACGGGCTTCTCATTGTAGTGGCTTCTCTTGTTGCGGAGCACGGGCTTTAGGCGCGCGGGCTTCAGTAGTTGTGGCTTGGAGGGTCTAGAGCGCAGGCTCAGTAGTTGTGTTGCACGGGCTTAGTTGCTCCGTGGCATGTGGGATCTTCCCGGACCAGGGCTCCAACCCTTGTCCCCTGCATTGGCAGGCGGATTCTTAACCACTGCACCACCAGGGAAGCCCCTATTGCTGTCTTTTTATTGGATTAGTTGGGTGATAAATTATGCCACTTCCTGAAAATGAGTCATATCTTCCCCTTTCTCTGCTCTATGGCGAAAATCAAGTCTTGGTCACCTCCTGTTTGGATTTGTGTAGTTTTTTCTTCATACTTTATAACTCCCCAAATAAGTTTTGAAAGTCACAGCTAAGATCATCTTTGATTCCTGCTCCCTTGTGTCTGTAACGTGCCTCCTTTTCACTCGTTTTCCTCATTGTGCTTTACCTTTTTATTTTTTATTTTTTGGCCTGCGTTGGGTCTTCATTGCTGCACGCAGGCTTTCTCTAGTTGCAGCGAGCGGGGGCGGCTACTCTTTGTTGCAGTGCACAGGCTTCTCATTGCGGTGGCTTCTCTTGTTGCGGAGCATGGGCTCTAGGCGTGTGGGCTTCAGTAGTTGCAGCATGCAGGCTCAGTAGTTGTGGCTCGCAGGCTTAGTTCCTTCACGGCAATGTTGGGTCTTCCCGGACCAGGGATTGAATCCATGTCCCCTGCATTGGCAGGAAAATTCTTATCCACTGCACCAAGAGGGAAGTCCCCTGTGCTTTACCTTTTTTATATCCCTTACTCTGTACATTAGTATCAAGTTCATCATCTTTAGTTTTATTTATCTCTTTTCAGTCCTAACATGAAATCTTTCCTTCTACCCGTTTGTTTGAACTGCCTCTGCCGTCCACATATTATTTCATAGTCTTTTTCTTTTGTGAGGCAATTTAGAAACATTATTTTGAGGTAGTACTAAACTAGATCTGGGTTCTAAATACATATCTATTGCTAGTTGAGTGACACTGCTTAAAAAGCACAGAATAGGGCTTCCCTGGTGGCGCAGTGGCTGAGAGTCCGCCTGCCGATGCGGGAGACATGGGTTCGTGCCCCGGTCAGGGAAGATCCCACATGCTGCGGAGTGGCTGGACCCGTGAGCCATGGCCGCTGAGCCTGTGCATCCGGAGCCTGTGCTCCGCAATGGGAGAGGCCACAACAGTGAGAGGCCCGCGTACCGCAAAAAAAAAAAAAAAGCGCAGAATAATTTCAGGCTAATTTAATTCTTTCATTTTATAAGAGAGGAAATTGAGGTTCAGGATGGTTTGCCCAGGGTCATTTAACTAGCTAGTTAACAAAACAGAGACCCAGGATCTCTGGCTCCTAGTCTTTGTTCTTCTCTAGTAAATTGCTTAATTTCTGCTTGAAAATCCTAGAGTTGTTTTTGCACAGCCTATAATTTTTTTTTTTTTTTTTTTTGCGGTACACGGGCCTCTCACCGTTGTGGCCTCTCCCGTTGCGGAGCACAGGCTCCAGACGCACAGGCTCAGCGGCCATGGCTCACGGGCCCAGCCTCTCCGCGGCATGTGGGATCTTTCCGGACCGGGGTACAAACCCGTGTCCCCTGCATCAGCAGGCGGACTCTCAATCACTGTGCCACCAGGGAAGCCCCACAGTGTATAATTTTGATCATGTTTGTAACTGTTCGTTTTTTTGTGTGTTGTTAGGTAAATATTTAATCCAATATTACTGACTACCTATTTAAGTGCAAGTTATTCTTATATACATTATTTCTAAGTCTCGTGATAACCTGAAGAGGAAGGTACTGTTTCCATTTTACCTGAGGAAGCAGAAATGACGGTAGATTTGACCATCTAGAAAGTAGAAGGGTTGGGATTTGAACCCAGGTTTTCTGACTTGGGCTCTTTCTACTATTCCTCTTGCCTCTCTCCTCCCAGGAAGAGTTTAAGTACAGAAATAGTTTTTCGTTTGGTAAAACCAAGACTCATGGTGAAGCACATGGACTCAAACACGTCTGAGCCAGGGTTTACAAATTACACATGTTCCTGTGACTAGATTTTCTGCTTTTGGCTCAGAATGGCCGCTTGAGGGATGCTTCTTACTCCCGCCTGCTCTAGACATTTTTAAATGGTAGCAGTGGGACTTGCCTGGTGGCACGGTGGTTAAGAATCCACCTGCCAGTGCAGGGGACATGGTTCTGTCCCTGGTCGGGAAGATCCCACATGCTGCGGAGCAGCTAAGCCTGTGCACCACAACTACTGAGCCTGCACTCTAGAGCCTGCGAGCCACAACTACTGAGCCCACGTGCTGCAACTACTAAAGCCTGTGCACCTAGAGCCCATGCTCTGCAACAGGAGAAGCCACTGCAGTGAGAAGCCTGCGCACCGCAATGAAGGGTAGCCCCCACTCACCGCAACTAGAGAAAGCCCGCACGCAGCAACAAAGACCCAATGCAGCCAAAGATAAACAAATTAATTAATTAATTAAAAGAAAAACTTACTGTGTCAGTATTATTATGTATGAATATGATTCAGTTTATTGGAGTGGATGTATATTAAATACAGCAGTAATACAGGTACAGAGAAGGCTCTCTGAGAGCGTAAATGACAAGAGTTTAACTTTGAAAGGTCACAGAAGAGGTTACAATTGACCTGAATCCAGTAGAATGATTTGCCTTAGGTAGATAGGGCAGGAAATACATTTCAGGTGCATTAATGACCACTCCAAAAAACACAAGTTAGCATGGTCCTTTCATTTTGGAAGGTTGAAGATCAGGCTATAATATCCAGATGTGGCTGGAGAAGGAGAGCCTGTTATGCTGTATTGAGGAGTTTGGATTTTAGATTGAAGACTGGGAGCTGTCAGAGGATTCCAAGCTGGGCAGGAATGTCAGATTTGTGGCTTAGATCTCTCTGCTACACTGTGGATAATGGATTGAGTAAGGCAGGAATGGAGGCAAGAGCAGTGTTGTTTCTGAGAAATGATAATGGGCAGAGGAGTGGAGATGGCAAGTTGGGAATGACACTGAGATAGATTTAGGGGAAAGAAATCAAAAGGACTGGTATCAATTGACTAAGGAGAGGAAGGAGACTAGGATTATTTCTGTTTTTCTAATTTTGGTCAACTGTGATAGGAGAAACAGATTTGGAGGTGGGAAGGGGGAAAGATGATTCATTTTAATAAAATATACCAGGTACTATGAAAAGTCTGGGAGGCTTATATGCTGTTTTACCAAAGAGTGATAAAGTATGGAGAAGAGACTAGACAAAGTAAAAAGGGGGTTTGGACTTCTGGTGGGGTGTAAGTTGTGGGTAGGTGACTAGGAAATGTGTGATAAATAGTTGTTTTGTAAGATTTGTTATGCAGATAGGAGTAGTTCTCTTCCTGGTATGGGAGAGGGGAACACCTTTATAAAGGGAAATTTATGCCCAGCTTTTGGGCAGAAAGGGAGAGGGCAGAGAGTTCTTCCTGTTTGCTGTTTTTCAATTGACTTCAGCTCAGATAATCCTTATGCCAAAGTTGCACATTTTGGAGTAGCATATTCTGATCCCCTTCAATAATAAACTATTTGTTTAAAGTGTACAGTTTGGCAAGTTTTGACACATGTATATCTATGGAAATTTCATCACATTAAAGGTAGTGAACATATCCATTACCCCAGAAGTTTCCATGTGTCTTTTGTCATCATTCCCACCCACACACTTTTCCCCTTTTCCCAGACAACCACTGAAATCACGATAGAAAAGATATAAATGGAATCATGAAGTATATAGTTTTTTTGTCTAATTTCTTTCATTTGACATTGTTATTTTGAGATTCATCCATGTTAATGAGCCTATCAATAGGTCATTCATTTTTTTAAAAAAATATTTATTTATTTGTTTGCATTGGGTCTTACTTGGGGCACACAGGATCTTCGTTGTGGCATGCAGGATCCTTTTTTTTTTTTTTGGTTGCGGCATGCAGAATCTTTAGTTGAGACATGTGGGATCTAGTTCCCTGACCAGGGATCGAACCCTGGGCCCCCTGCATTGGGAGCGTGGAGTCTTAGCAACTGGATCACCAGGGAGGTCCCAGGTCATTCATTCTTATTGGAGAGTAGTTTCCATTGTATGCATATCCCACACTTTGTTTATCCATTCACCTCTTGATGGACTTGGATTGTTTTGGCTTACAAATAAAGCTGCTGTGAACATCATGTATAAGTCTTTGTGTGGGCACATTTTTCCTTTATCCTTGGACCTATGGTTGGATCATGTGGTAGGTATGTTTAACTTTTTGAGAGACTGATAAACTGTTTTCCAAAGTGGATATATAATTTCACATTCCTTACTAGCAGTGAAAATGTACATTTCCACATTTTCACCTATGTTTTGGTGTGGTCAGTCTTTTTAATTTTAGTCATCCTAATAGGTGTGTAGTAGTATCTCCTTGTGGTTTTATTTTATACTTCCCTAATGACTAATGCTGTTGAACATCTTTTTATGTGCTTTTTTGCCATCTGTATATCTTTTTTGGTGAAGTGTCTGTTTAAGTCTTTTGCCTATTGAGAAAAGCTTTTCATATTGAAATAATTGTAGATTTACAGAATGTTGCAAAAAATACAGAGAGGTAGTTTCTGGGTATCCTTTACTCAGTTTCTCCCAATGATAAACTCTTGCATAACTATAGTATAATATCAAGACCAGGAAAATGGCATGGCTACAATCCACCAAACTTATTCACTTGTCACCATTTTTACATGCACTCTCTGTGTGTATGTGTAGTTGTGGACAATTTAAAAAAATTTTTTAAATTAATTTTTATTGGAGTATCATTGATTCACAATGTTGTGTTAGTTTCTGCTGTACAGCAAAGTGAATCAGTTATGCATATACATATATCCACTCTTTTTAGATTCTTTTCCCATGTAAGTTCTGTGCAATTTTATCACATGTGTAGGTTCGTGTATCCACTGCCTCAATCAAGATGCAGAACTATTCATTACCACAAAGTTCCATCTCATTAATCCCTTTATAGCCACCCTACTTCCCTCCCACCTCCCTACCCCAGTCTCTAATTCCTGGTAACCACTAATCTGTTCTCTATCTCTATAATTTTATTTTTTAAAAAATGTTATATAAATTGAGTCATATATTGTACTATTTAACCTTTTGAGATTGGCTTTTCCACTCAGTATAATTCCTTGGTGATCCTTCCAAGTTGTTATGTATATTAAATTTGTTCCTTTTAATTACTGAGTAGTATTCCATGATACAGATGTATTGCAATTTGTTTAACCTTGTACCCATTGAAGGACATTTGGTTATTTCCAGTTATTGGCTGTTATGAATAAAGTTACTGTGAACATTTGTGTGTAGATTTTTGTGTGGATATAAGTTTTCATTTCTCTTGTATAGATGACTAAAAGTGCAGTTGCCCCCCAACCTGCAATATGTGAGTTAAGTTTTATAAGGAATTGCCACACTTTCACATTCCCACCTGTAGTGCACAGGTTACCCAGTTTCTCCGCATCTTAGGCAGCATTTGGTATTATCAGCATTTCTTATTTTAGCCATTCTGATGTGTGTGTAGCGATATCTCATTATGGTTTTAATTGATATTCCCCTAATGACTAACACTATTAAGCATCTTTTTTTTATCATCTGTATATCATTTTTGGTTAAGCATCTGTTGAAGTCTTTGCATCTTTAAAAAATTTTTTATTGTTGAGTGTTGAGCAATGTTTACTTTTTTTAGACACAAGTCCTTTATCAGATACATGCTTTGCAAAGAGTTTCTCTTAATCTGTGGCTTGTCTTTTCAATAACAGTGTCTTTTGCACAGGTTTTTAGTTTTGATGAAGTTGATTTATCAATTTGTTCTTTTATGGATTGTGCTTTTGGTTACAGCTGAGAAATCTTTGCCTAACCTGTATAACAAAAAAGAAGCAGACTCATAGAGAACAAACTAGTGGTAACCAGTGGGGAGAGGGAAAGGAAGAGGGGCAATAAAGAGGTAGAGGATTAAGAGGTACAAACTACTAAATAGAAAAGCAGCTGCAAGTATATATTGTACAACATGGGGAGTATAGCTAACATTTTATAATAACTATAAATGAAGTATATAAACTTTCAAAAAATAAAATAAACTGCAAAAAAAAAAAAAGAGAAATCTGCTTAACCTTAGTTCACAGAGATTTTCTCCAAGGTTTTCTTTTGGAGTTTTATAGTTTTGGGTATTGTATTTAGGTCTGTGTTCTATTTTGAGTTAATTTTTTGTGTGTATGGTGTGAAGTATGGACCCAAGTTCATTGTTTTTACATATGGATATCCAGTTCTTCCAGCCCCATTTGTTGAAAAAGCTATCCTTTTCCACTGCATTACCTTTGCACCTTTTTCAAAAATCAGTTGATGGTGTGAGTTTATTTTTTGACTGTTCTATGTTGAGTTGTGTGTCTGTTCTTTACAGATACTGCACTGTCATTTCTGTACCTTTATAGTAACTCTTGAAATCAGATAGTGTCATTTTTCCAACTTTGTTCTTTTCCAGATTGTTTTGGCTATTCTAAACCTTTTGCCTTTCCATATAAATTTTAGAATCTGCCAAACTGTTTTCCAGACTAGCTGCACCATTTTGTATTCCTATCAGCAGTGTACAAGAGTTCCAGTTTCTCCACATCCTTGCTAATACTTGTTATTTTTCTATTGTGGTCTCTCACTGTGGTTTTGATTTGCATTTCTCTAACGGCTAACAATGTTGAACATCTTTTCATGTGCTTACTGGCTATTTTTACATCTTCTTTGCTGAAATGTGTATGCAAGTCCTAAAAATACTTCCATTTTTAAATTGAGTTGTTTGTCTTTTTGTTGTTGAGTTTTAAGAGTTCTTTATATATTCTGGTATCCTGGATACTGTTTGAGATTATATCATATGCTTGTAGCAGTACATTCTTTTCACATGGTGTGCATTCCATCCTAGAATCCCCCAAACCCCTCGTTGATTTTTTATTTATTTTATTTTTTATTATGATTATTTTTTTTGGCCGTACGTGGGCCTCTCACCGCTGTGGCCTCTCCCGCCGCAGAGCACAGGCTCCGGATGCGCAGGCTCAGTGGCCATGGCCCACGGGCCCAGCTGGCCCGCGGCATGTGGGATCTTTCCGGACTGGGGCACGAACCCGTGTCCCCTGCATCGACAGGCGGACTCTCAACCACTGTGCCACCAGGGAAGCCCTATTTATTTTATTTTTAAAGATTTTTTTTGATGTGGACCATTTTTAAAGTCTTTTTTGAATTTTGTTACAATATTGGTTCTGTTTTATGCTTTGGTTTTTTGGCCGCAAGGCATGTGAGATCTTAGCTCCCCGACCAGGGATCGAACCCTCACCCCCTGCATTGGAAGGCGAAGTCTTAACCACTGGACCGCCAGGGAAGTCCCCCTGGTTGATTTTTTTTAAGTTGCATAGGTTAAAGTTTCATTCTTTGTGATGTATAGTTCTTTGGGCTTTGGCAAATGCATAGACTTATTTATTCCTTACCCTAATACCATATAGAACAGTTTCATTATTTTAAAAATTCACCCACTCCCTCTTACCTTTATGTCTGGTTTCTTTCACTTTGCAAAATGCATTTAAGATTCATCTGTGTCATTGTATGAATAAATATCTAGTTCCTTTTTATCACTATAAAGTATTCCACTGTATGGATGTATCACAGTTTGTCCATTTACCTGTTGAAAGATATTTTGGTTCCTCTTGATATTTGGCAATTATGAATAAATCTTCTGTGAAGAGTCACATACAGGTTTTTGTGTGAACATAAGTTTTTAATTCACTTGGTCTTTTCATAGAATCGTTTTGGTTTCATTAATTTTTCTCTATTCTCTGTTTTCTGCTTTCATCTTCATTATTGCCTTTCAAACAGAGAATTTTAAGAAAGAGGAGTGGTTAATATCTGCTTTTTCAAGGCAGTTGATGCAGGTGCAGTGTATCTGAAGCCAGATACACTGGAAAGTGAAGAAGTGGAGACAGTGACAGTACACTACTGTTTCTAAAAATTTAGTTTTTAGAGCAAGTTCTCTCAACTTTGGCATTATTGACATTATTTGTTTATTTATTTATTTGGTTGTGGCAGGTGGGCTCCTCAGTTGTGGCACGTGGGCTCCTCAGTTTCAGCATGTGAACTCCTAGCTTTGGCATGCGTGTGGGATCTAGTTCCCTGACCAGGGATTGAACCCTGGCCCCCTGCATTGGGAGCACAGAGTCCTAACCACTGCACCACCAGGGAAGTCCTATTATAGACATTTTGAACTAGATAATTCTTTGTTTTAAAGGGAGCTGAGGGAATTCCCTGGCTGTCCAGTGGTTGGGACTTGCCCTTCCACTGCAGGGGACATGGGTTTGATCTCTGGTTGGGGAACTAAGATCCTGCAAGCCACGCAGTGTGGCCAAAAAAAAGGGGGTAAGATGTTTAGCAGCATTAGCATCCCTGGCCCCTACTCGCCACTTGTCAGTTGTATCCCTCTGGCTGTGACAATCGAAAATGCTTCTAGACATTGTCAAATGTTCCCTGTGGGGCAAAATTGTTCCCTATTGAGAAACCAGTGTTTTAGAGGAAGGAGGAGGGCAAGACCCTAAAGAAGAACTCAAATCTCAGGGAAGCTTTTTAAAGGAAGTGAGAGATTGAAGGAAGTAGCCAGTGAGAGAAGGAGAGAAGGGGAAGGTTGAAGTTATGAAAGAGAAGATAGCTGATGGAATTTGGGGCTGGAAATTAGATCATAGGTGGAGAGAATAGCTTTATATCTGAGATGAGTCACTTTTTTTACGAAAAAGGAAGAAATGAAAAGGATAAATGTAGAATTTGTATAGATACATGTATTTTTGAGGCATAGGAGATATTGGCTCTTTGTCAAGTAGGGTCAGGATCCCTTGCTAAATGGGGTGTCACTATGGAGACGATGACTGAAGAGATTAGACGTTTGAGATATGGAAAATAAGAGAGGGAGCTGAGCAGAAAAAAGCAAAAACGTTACTGAGTGGCCTTCAGGGCTCAGCTCAGTAGGCAGTTTGAAGATTTGTGTTTCTACCAGTCTGGATGGTTGTTATCTTCTTCTCCCTACCCCCACAGCAATATTTGAGTGTTCAGGTGTAATGACAGGAGACAGATGATTGCATTGATTCTGGGCTGAAATTTGCTGTATGGAAGGAAGGTCAAAGAGTGGATGGAAATGAGCTACCAGGAAGAAGGCAGCTGAAGTGATGGAATTTGAGATACAGACTAGATAAGGAAGGAAGTAAAGCCAGGAGGTGAAAGATAGTTTGAAAGAAAAGGGAGGGGTTCAGAGACTGTGCATCTAGATGAGGTAACGCAGTGGGCATAATGGAATAAGAGAAGAGCGTGATGAATAGTTAGGGCTAGTGTTCAGAGATGGAATTTGAGTTTTAAGATTACAGATGTTAAATGGGCTCTGGCAATGTCGAAGTCCAAGTTAGTTTCCTGGGAGTTGGATATTAAAGTAAGGTGAGGGGTGAAGGGCAAGGATGTTGAAGACACCTAGGATCAAGTAGACATGGAGGGTTGAGGAAGCCTGTGTCAGATGCCAGTGACCTAAAGGCCATTAGATACTGGTAATAACAGGTCGAAGGTGATTTAGCTGGGTGGTGTGGGCCTTCCAAAAACTGGTAAGAAATGTTCCAAAAGCTGGGAGAGGTGTGTAGGAATAGTTGAAAGAGTGTTGACTCTATCTTTTGGGCCCAGAATATGAATTTGAGAGTTGGTGGGTGGGCAGCCATACATTACAATGACTACTAGAGAAGCAGTGTCCTTAAGGGAACCAACTTTAAATTTGAGAGATAGGGATGGGAGGGAGTCTTCTGTTAAGAGATCGAGAGCTGAGAGGAGTCGGGTGGAAGGTGTCATCCTTATTTGTAGCCTGAAGCCCAGGGGAAAAGTGAAGAGTAATAAGGGATTAAGAGAAGAAACAAGATGTAAAAGAGAATACTGGGTTTAGGAGAAATGGAGGGATTATATTACATGACATTTCTTTCTAGACACCGGGGTTCTTGTACATTCATTGAAGACATAAGGATTAGTATTCATATCACTGTAGTAAAGGAATTACTGGTGTGGTTTATTAGAGGACTACTTTTAAAATCCTTTTATTACGCTTTTATTATTATTTGATAATAAACTGTCAGTCTTTTTGTTTGTTTTTTGCCTGTGTCGCGTGGCTTGTGGGATCTTAGTTCCCTGACCAGGGATTGAACCTGAGCCCTTGGCAGTGAAAGCATGTAGTCCTAACCACTGGACCATCAGAGAATTCCCTGCTGTTAGTTTTTTAAGTAGTGGAACTTTATCATTGACTTAAAAATTATAGTCAATAGTAATATGCAGATTATTGAGACCCAGATTTATTTCTGTTCTGTTAAATGTTATATATAATAAGTCTAACATTTATTTGATATCTGTTCCAGATATGATAATAGGTGTTGATATAGATTATCTAGAATCCTCACAACAACTTTCAGTGTAGATATTATCCTCAATTTAGAGATGAGGTAATTGAAACTCAGATTAATTAACTTAATGAAGGTAAGGCAGCTAGTAAGTGGTATATTTGACTCCAAAGACAGTGTTCTCCATTGTATTTTTCTCCTTTGATTTCCCGTCCCCCAGGCTTATTGAGTTAGTCCATGCTATCTCCTAAGTATGATACACAACCCAATTTTCGTCTAATGTGGTCTTACTGTGTTCTGTATTTGTGTTGGAATCATCATAAGAACACTTCGTTGTTTTCTCTCTTCTTTTAAGGGATTTTTCCCCAGCTTCTCATGGTCATTTGAATTTTGTCTTCTGTAGTACCTGCCATTATGTATAATTAATACAGATAGTATAATATTGGGAAACATGAATATATATTTGATATCTTTATATTGTTTATTCATAAGTAACTTGAAAAGGATAAGTTCTAAATGCTGATATCCATGTCTCTGTTTTCAAAACAATTTATCTACCTAATTGCTACCATGATTTCTTGCCTTATTCATGAGAATGTCACATGGGATGGGCTCAAAGCCTTATTATTATAATCTAGGTAGATTTAATTTTCTCTTAATTGTTTTCTCCTTGTAGGACACTATAATGGCTATCTTAGGAGAAAATTGTTCTCGCTTTTTTTTTTTTAATTATTTATTTTTGGCTGCTTTGGGTCTTCGTTGCTGCGCGTCGGCTTTCTCTAGTTGCAGCGAGCAGGGGCTACTTTCATTGCGGTTCACGGGCTTCTCATTGCAGTGGCTTCTCTTGTTGCGGAGCTCGGGCTCTAGGCGCACGGGCTTCAGTAGTCGTGGCTCGTGGGCTCTAGAGCGCAGCCTCAGTAGTTGTGGCACATGGGCTTAGTTGCTCCGCAGCATGTGGGATCTTCCCAGACCAGGGCTCGAACCCATGTCCCCTGCATTGGCAGGTGGATTCTTAACCACTGTGCCACCAGGGAAGTCCCTTGGCAATTTTTTTTTTTTTAGATAAAATCAGACTAGTACATATTATATAGATGACTAAATTTAAATAAATGACCTTATTTATTTTTTCCAACGTGTGGATGTTAAGCTATGATTGCAGCCCCATTTCTATGGTATTGACTTTTTCCCTATAATCAAGCATAGTAATGCTAAGTAAATGATACTTCTGTTTTTTCTTCCCCTTGTGAGAATTCCTTTGGTCAACTCTTCCTTATTATTATTTTTCAGTAATGATAGAACCTAAAGACAGTGGAGGCCCTTGCTTTTAGAAACTCTTCTCAGGAAGTATTTTCTTTCTGCTTTGGTGGGATACAGTGGAATTGAGTACCTGTTTGAAATTCCACATTCATTCTAGCATTCAGTGTACTAGCTTCTTAATATGTTCTTGAACGAAGTGGATTTCCTCTGGTTAATGAATTTGGGGTATAAATTAGTTCACTTTCTCTTGCTGCTGTTTTTTCTTTAAAAAAACATTTATTTACTTATTTGGCTGTGCTGGGTCTTATTTGCAGCATGCAGCATGCGGCATGTGGGATCTTTTTAGTTGCAGCATGCGTCTCTTAGTTGCAGCGTGCGGGATCTAGTTCCCTCACCAGAGATTGAACCCGGGCCCTCTGCATTGGGAGTGTGGAGTCTTGACCGCTGGACCACCAGGGAAGTCCCTCTCTTGCTACTTTATTGCATTATTTTTTCTACTCTAGCTGTGCTAGTATAATTTCATTTTACACAGAATTTTGCTTTTTTATTACTCATTTTTTGGTAATGTTTTAAGTTTTCTTTCCGAGTTACTGAATCATTTTGAATTTAGCCAATAGCTGTTAACTCTCATTTTTCTTACAAAGTACTATTTTTTTTTTTTTTTTTTAGTTATTACAAGTATTGTCAAAGTTATACATGCCTTTGTTTAAAGAATCAAATTGTTCAGTAAAGCTTATTCTGGAAAAAGTAGTTCCTTGACCCTGCCTCTACCTCACCTTGCTTCTTCCCCTTCTTCCCCTGTCTTGCATACGTGTTACATGTCCTCCTTTTGCTTGGTTACTTCTCACTCATTTTGGTGGAGTATTTACTCCAGTAGCTTATGGAAAGTAATGGGAGGTAAATATTTGAGACCGTACATATTTTTAAATGTCTTTATTCTCTCCTCACACTTAATTATGGCTGGTTTTAGAAATCTAGATTAGATATAATTTTTTTCTCAAATTTTTGAAGGTATTGCTCTCCATTTTCTTCAGCTTCCAGAGTTGTTTTTGAGAAGTCTGATGACATTCTAATTCTCGATTCTTCATGTGTAACCTGTTTCTCTCTTCCCAGTCTTTTAGGTTTTTCTCTTTGTCTTTTGTATTCTGAAATTTCATGGTGATGTGTATGGATCTGTTTTCACCCATTGTGCTGGACTTTCAGTGATCCTTTATTCCTCGTCATTTTCTTCTCTCTTCTTTTGGAACTTAAAGTTTCAACTGTGGGACTTCCTGGACAAATTCTTATATTCTCTCTCATTTCCTTTGTCTCTTTGCTGAACTCTTTGGAGGAGTTTCTTCAACTTGATCTTTCTTTTCTTTTAAATTTATTTATTTTTTAAATTTTTGTCTGCATTGGGTCTTCATTGCTGCACGCGGGCTTTCTCTAGTCATGGCGAGCGGGGGCTACTCTTCATTGCAGTGCGTGGGCTTCTCATTGTGGTGGCTTCTCTTGATTACGGGCTCTAGGCACGTGGGCTTCAGTAGTTGTGGCACACTGTTATTTTTAATTTCTTCGGGCTCTTATCTTTTTAAGTCAGCACACGTTCTTGTTTCTGGGTTGCAATATCTTCTTTTTTTCTCTGAGGTTATTGAGGATAGGTTTTGCTTTTATTGTTGAGGTTTCCATCTTATTGCATAGTCTTTTTCCTCCACCTTTCTTTTCTTCTCTTTTTGCCTCTGTCTTTAATGTTGAAGCTTTTCTCGGATCTTTAATGATCTTTGGCTATCTGTTTATTTTTTAAAACGGGGCGCAAAAATCTTAATGGCAATTCTGTGATCACAAGTGGCACTTGCTAACTGCAGGCCTCATCGTAGGAGTTGTACTAGGTTAACTGTGATGTCAGTCTATTGTCTGCAGAGTATAAGTCCATTATTAAACTGTGACAAGGGAGGGAAAAGTGCTGGGGGTTTCAATATACAAGTTTTAGAGAGACTTTTAGTTCATCAGCCTGTTTTCAGTATGGTTACCCTGGCTCTCAGTTAACCTGTTTTACCTATTCAGAAAATCTCTAGTCTTCTGCCTAGAGGGACAGTCATCCAGCAGTGCAGAGTTAGGAGGTGTGGGAAATTGGGGAGGTGGTTAGTGACTCACTAAATAAACAAACTTTGTGCCAGTCTTGTTTTCAGCTTTGCCTTCACCTCTACTTCCAAAAGTACCTGGTAGTGCATTTCCTGAGTGTTTGGAGTTCTTTGGAAATAAGTTTTCTTTTCACTGTTGGCTTAAGTTTTAGCTTTTTCAGGTGCTAAATCAGTTACCATGTGTCCTGCATTCCAGCTTCTAGAAGTTCTGTTGCCATGGTTTCATCTGCTGTTCTTTTTGTTCTTGTTAGTTTACACTCTTAAAAAAAAATTCTTTTAGTATACTATCCTTTAGTGGAGTTTCAGTAGGGAATGGGTAAATGTGTGTTTTCAGTTCTCTGTGTGGAAGTTCTTTCAGTTTGTTTTTGTTTTTTATTGAGGTGAAATTTACATAACACAATTAACCATTTTAAGAATACAGTTAAAGTGGTGTTTAGTGTATTTACAGTATTGTGCAACTGTCAGCTCTCTCTAGTTTCAAAACTTTTTCATCACCTCTTTAAAATACCTGATATGCATTAAGTAATCACTCCCCATTTCCTCCTCCCCCTCCATCCTCAGTAACCTCTAATCTGCTTTTGCCTATTCTAGAAATATCATATAAAAGACATCATACAGTATGTGACCTTTTTTGTCGGGCTTCTTTTCCTTAGCATAATGTTTTCCAGGTTCATCTAGGTTGTAGCACCTGTTAATACTTTGCTTTTTTTATGGTTGAACAGTATTCCATTGTATGTATGCACCATAATTTGCTGCCCTATTCATTCATTGATGGTCATTTTTATTGTTTCTACCTTATGGCTATTATGAGTAATGTTGCTGTAAATATTTGTGTCAAAGCTTCTTTGAAGACATATATTTGCATTCTCTTGGGTATATACCTAGAGGTAGAGTTGCTGGGTCCTGTGGTAATTTTATGTTTAACTTTTTAAGGCAATGTCAAATTGTTTTCCTTAGCATCTGCACCATTTTACTTGGCCACAACCATTATAAGGATTCCTGTTTTTCCACATCCTCACCAACACAACACTTGTTATTTTCTATGGGTTTTTTGTTTGTTTTTTCTTTCCTTTTCTTTTTGTTTATTTTTGTTTTAAAATTGAAGCCATTCTAGTGGGTCTGAAGTGGTATCATTGTGGTTTTGATTTGCATTTTCTTAATGACCAATGATGTTGAACGTATTTTCATGTGCTTGTTGGCAATTTATATATCTTCTTTGGAGAAATGTCTATTCAAGTCCTTTGCCCATTTTTAAAAAATTAATTAATTTATTTTTATTTTCGGCTGTGTTGGGTCTTTGTTGCTGTGTGTGGGCTTTCTCTAGTTGTGGCAAGGAGGGGCTACTCTTCATTGGGTGTGTGGGCTTCTTATTGCAGTGGCTTCTCTTGTTGTGGAGCATGGGCTCTAGGTGCGCGGGCTTCAGTAGTTGTGGCATGCAGGCTCAGTAGTTGTGGCTCTCGGGCTCTATAGAGCAGGCTTAGTAGTTTTGGCACGGGGCTTAGTTGCTCCGTGGCATATGTGATCTTCCTGGACCAGGGATCGAACCTGTTGGCAGGCGGATTCTTACCCACTGAGCCTCCAGGGAAGTCCATATTGATAGTATCTTTTTTTTTTTTTAATTTTTAATTTAATTTAATTTTTTTTTATACAGCAGGTTCTTATTAGTCATCAATTTAATACACATCAGTGTATACATGTCAATCCCAATCGCCCAGTTCATCACACCAACATCCGTACCCCGCCGCGGCTTTCCCCCCTTGGTGTACATACGTTTGTTCTCTACATCTGTGTCTCAACGTCGGCCCTGCAAACTGGTTCATCTTTTCAACCATTTTTCTGGGTTCCACATACATGCGTTAATATACGATATTTGTTTTTCTCATTCTGACTTACTTCACTCTGTATGACAGTCTCTAGATCCATCCACGTCTCAACAAATGACCCAATTTCATTCCTTTTTATGGCTGAGTAATATACTATCGTATATATGTACCACAACTTATTTATCCATTTGTCTGTCAATGGGCATTTACATTGCTTCCATGACCTGGCTATTGTAAATAGTGCTGCAGTGAACATTGGGGTGCATGCGTCTTTTTGAATTATGGTTTTCTCTGGGTATATGCCCAGTAGTGGGATTGCTAGATCATATGGTAATTCTATTTTTAGTTTTTTAAGGAACCTCCATATTGTTCTCCATAGTGGCTGTATCAATTTACATTCCCACCAACAGAGCAAGAGGGTTCCCTTTTCTCCACACCCTCTCCAGCATTTGTTGTTTGTAGATTTTCTGATGATGCCCATTCTAACTGGTGTGAGGTGATACCTCATTGTAGTTTTGATTTGCATTTCTCTAATAATTAGTGATGTTGAGCAGCTTTTCATGTGCGTCTTGGCCATCTGTATGTCTTCTTTGGAGAAATGTCTATTTAGGTCTGCCCATTTTTGGACTGGGTTGTTTGTTTTTTTAACATTGAGCTGCATAAGCTCTTTATATATTTTAGAGATGAATCCGTTGTCCATTGACTTGTTTGCAAATATTTTCTCCCATTCTGAGGGTTGTCTTTTCGTCTTGTTTATGGTTTCCTTTGCTGTGCAAAAGCTTTTAAGTTTCATTAGGTCCCATTTGTTTATTTTTGTTTCCATTACTCTAGGAGGTGGATCAAAAAAGATCTTGCTGTGATTTATGTCAGAGAGCGTTCTTCCTATGTTTTCCTCTAAGAGTTTTATAGTGTCCGGTCTTACGTTTAGGTCTCGAATCCATATTGAGTTTATTTTTGTGTGTGGTGTTAGGGAGTGTTCTAATTTCATTCTTTTACATGTAGCTGTCCAGTTTTCCCAGCACCACTTATTGAAGAGACTGTCTTTTCTCTATTGTATATCCTTGCCTCCTTTGTCATAGATTAGTTGACCATAGGTGCGTGGGTTTATCTCTGGGCTTTCTATCTTGTTCCATTGATCTGTGTTTCTGTTTTTGTGCCAGCACCCTATTGTCTTGATTACTGTAACTTTGTAGTATAGTCTGAAGTCAGGGAGTCTGATTCCTCCCCGTCCGTGTTTTTCCCCTCAATACTGCTTTGGCTATTTGGGGTCTTTTGTGTCTCCATGCAAATTTTAAGATTTTTTGTTCTAGTTCCGTAAAAAATGCCATTGGTAATTTGATAGGGATTGCATTGAATCTGTAGATTGCTTTGGGTAGTATAGTCATTTTCACAATATTGATTCTTCCAGTCCAAGAACATGGTATATCTCTCTATCTGTTGGTATCATCTTTAATTTCTTTCATAAGTGTCTTATAGTTTTCTGCATACAGGTCTTTTGTCTCCCTAGGTAGGTTTATTCCTAGGTATTTTATTCTTTTTGTTGCAATGGTAAATGGGAGTGTTTCCTTAATTTCTTTTTCAAATTTTTCATCATTAGTGTATAGGAATTCAAGAGATTTCTGTGCATTAATTTTGTATCCTGCAACTTTACCGAATTCATTGATTAGCTCTAGTAGTTTTCTGGTGGCATCTTTAGGATTCTGTATGTATAGTATCATGTCATCTGCAAACAGTGACAGTTTTACTTCTTCTTTTCCAATCTGTATTCCTTTTATTTCTTTTTCTTCTCTGATTGCCATGGCTAGGACTTCCAAAACTATGTTGAATAATAGTGGTGAGAGTGGACATCCTTGTCTTGTTCCTGATCTTAGAGGAAGTGCTTTCAGTTTTTCACCATTGAGAATGATGTTTGCTGTGGGTTTGTCGTATATGGCCTTTATTATGTTGAGGTAGGTTCCCTCTTTGCCTGCTTTCTGGAGAGTTTTTATCATAAATGGGTGTTGAATTTTGTCAAAAGCTTTTTTCTGCATCTATTGAGATGATCATATGGTTTTTATTCTTCAATTTGTTAATATGGTGTATCGCAGTGATTGATTTACGTATATTGAAGAATCCTTGCATCCCTGGGATAAATCCCACTTGATCATGGTGTATGATCCTTTTAATGTGTTGTTGGATTCTGTTTGCTAGTATTTTGTTGAGGATTTTTGCATCTATATTCATCAGTGATACTGGTCTGTAATTTTCTTTTTTTGTAGTATCTTTGTCTGGTTTTGATATCAGCGTGATGGTGGTCTCATAGAATGAGTTTGGGAGTGTTCCTTCCTCTGCAATTCTTTGGAAGAGTTTGAGAAGGATGAGTGTTAGCTCTTCTCTAAATGTTTGATAGAATTCACCTGTGAGTCCATCTGGTCCTGGACTTTTGTTTGTTGGAAGAGTTTTCATCACAGTTTCAATTTCATTACCTGTGATTGGTCTGTTCATATTTTCTATTTCCTCCTGGTTCAGTCTTGGAAGGTTATACCTTTCTAAGAATTTGTCTTTTTCTTCCAGGTTGTCCATTTTATTGGCATAGAGTTGCTTGTAGTAGTCTCTTAGGATGCTTTGTATTTCTGCAGTGTCCGTTGTAACTTCTCCTTTTTCATTTCTAATCTTATTGATTTGAGTCCTCTCCCTCTTTTTCTTGATGATTCTGGCTAATGGTTTATCGATTTTGTTTATCTACACAAAGAACCAGCTTTTAGTTTTATTGATGTTTGCTATTGTTTTCTTTGTTTCTATTTCATTTATTTCTGCTCTGATCTTTATGATTTCTTTCCTTCTGCTAACTTTGGGTTTTGTTTGTTCTTCTTTCTCTAGTTCCTTTAGGTGTAAGGTTAGATTGTTTATTTGAGATTTTTCTTGCTTCTTTAGGTAGGTTTGTATAGCTATAAACTTCCCTCTTAGAACTGCTTTTGCTGCATCCCATAGGTTTTGGATCGTCGTGTTTTCATTGTAATTTGTCTCTAGGTATTGTTTGATTTCCTCTTTGATTTCTTCAGTGATCTCTTGGTTATTTAGTAACGTATTGTTTAGCCTCCATGTGTTTGTGTTTTTTACGTTTTTTTCCCTGTAATTAATTTCTAATCTCATAGCGTTGTGGTCAGGAAAGATGCTTGATATGATTTCAATTTTCTTAAATTTACTGAGGCTCGATTTGTGACCCAAGATGTGATCTATCCTGGAGCATGTTCCGTGTGCACTTGAGAAGGAAGTGTAATCGCTGTTTCTGGATGGAATGTCGTATAAATATCAATAAAATCTATCTGGTCTATTGTGTCATTTAAAGCTTCTGTTTCTTTCTTTATTTTCATGTTGGATGATCTGTCCATTGGTGTAAGTGAGGTGTTTAAGTGTTACTGTCGATTTCCTCTTTTTTTTTTTTTTTTTTGCTGTATGCGGGCCTCTCACTGTTGTGGCCTCTCCCTTTGCGGACCACAGGCTCCGGGCGCGCAGGCTCAGCAGCCATGGCTCACGGGCCCAGCCACTTCGCAGCATGTGGGATCTTCCCGGACCGGGGCACGAACCCGTGTCCCCTGCGTCGGCAAGCGGACTCTCAACCACTGTGCCACCAGGGAAGCCCCTATTTCCTCTTTTATAGCTTTTAGCAGTTGCCTTGTGTATTGAGGTGCTCCTATGTTGGGTGCATATATATTTGTAATTGTTATATCTTCTTGGATTGATCCCTTGATCATTATGTGGTGTCCTTCCTTGTCTCTTGTAACATTCTTTATTTTAAAGTCTATTTTATCTGATATGAGTATTGCTACTCCGGCTTTCTTTTGATTTCCATTTGCATGGAATATCTTTTTCCATCCCCTCACTTACAGTCTGAATGTGTCCCTAGGTCTGAAGTGGGTCTCTTGTAGACAGCATATAGATGGGTCTTGTTTTTGTATCCATTCAGCAAGCCTGTGTCTTTTGGTTGGCGCATTTAATCTATTCACGTTTAAGGTAATTATCGATATGCATGGTCCTATGATCATTTTCTTAATTATTTTGGGTTTGTTTTTGTAGGTCCTTTTCTTCTCTTGTGTTTCCCACCTAGAGAAGTTCCTTTAGCATTAGTTGTAGAGCTGGTTTGGTGGTGCTGAATTCTGTTATCTTTTGCTTGTCTGTAAAGCTTTTGATTTCTCCATCGAATCTGAATGAGATCCTTGCTGGGTAGAGTAATCTTGGTTGTAGGTTCTTCCCTTTCATCACTTTAAGTATAACATGCCATTCCCTTCTGGCTTGTAGAGTTTCTGCTGAGAAATCAGTTGTTAACCTTATGGGAGTTCCCTTATATGTTATTTGTCGTTTCTCCCTTGCTGCTTTCAGTAATATTTCTTTGTCTTTAATTTTTGCCAATTTGATTACTGTGTGTCTTGGCATGTTTCTCCTTGTGTTTATCCTGTATGAGACTCTCTGTGCTTCCTGGACTTGGGTGGCTATTTCATTTCCCATGTTAGGGAAGTTTTCCACTATAATCTCTTCAAATATTTTCTCTGGTCCTTTCTCTCTCTCTTCTCCCTCTGGGACCCCTATAAAGCGAATGTTGTTGCATTTAATGTTGTCTCGGAAGTCTCTTAGGCTGTCTTCATTTATTTTCATTCTTTTTTCTTTATTCTGTTCTGCAGCAGTGAATGCCACCATCCTGTCTTCCAAGTCACTTATCTGTTCTTCTGCCTCAGTTATTCTGTTATTGATTCCTTCTAGTGTAGTTTTCATTTCAGTTATTGTATTGTTCATCTCTGTTTGTTTGTTCTTTAATTCTTCTAGGTCTTTGTTAAACATTTCTTGCATCTTCTCAATCTTTGCCTCCATTCTTGTTCCAAGGTTCTGGATCATCTTCACTATCATTCTTCTGAAATCTTTTTCTGGAAGGTTGCCTGTCTCCACTTCATTTAGTTGTTTTTCTGGGGTTTTATCTTGTTCCTTCATCTGGTACATAGCCCTCTGCCTTTTCATCTTGTCTGTCTTTCTGTGAATGTGGTTTTTGTTCCACAGGCTGCAGAATTGTAGTTCTTCTTGCTTCTGCTGTCTGCCCTCTGGTGGATGAGGCTATCTAAGAGACTTGTGCAAGTTTACTGATGGGAGGGACTGGTGGTGGTTAGAGCTGGGTGTTGCTCTGGTGGGCAGAGCTCAGTAAAACTTTAATCTGCTTGACTGCTGACGGGTGGGGCTGGTTTTCCTCCCTGTTGGTTTTTTGGCCTGAGGCAACCCAACACTGGAGCCTACCTGGGCTCTTTGGTGGGACTAATGACAGACTCTGGGAGGGCTCATGCTAAGGAGTACTTCCCAGAACTGCTTCCAGTGTCCTTTCCCCACGGTGAGCCACAGCCACCCCCTGCCTCTGCAGGAGACCCTCCAACACTAGCAGGTAGGTTTGGTTCAGTCTCCCCTGGGGTCACGTCTCCTTCCCCTGAGTCCTGATGCACACACTACTTTGTGTGTGCCCTCCAAGACTGAAGTCTCTGTTTCCCCCAGTCCTGTCGAAGTCCTGCAGTCAAATCCCACTAGGCTTCAAAGTCTGATTCTCTAGGAATTCCTCCTCCCGTTGCCGGACCCCCAGGTTGGGAAGCCTGACGTGGGGCTCAGAACCTTCACTCCAGTGGTATAAATGTTCTCCAGTCTGTGAGTCACCCACCCAGCAGTTATGGGGTTTGATTTCACTGTGATTGCACCCCTCCTACCATCTCATTGTGGCTTCTCCTTTGTCTTTGGATGTGGGATATCTTTTATGGTGAGTTCCAGTGTCTTCCTGTCGATGATTGTCCAGCAGCTAGTTGTGATTCTGGTGTTCTCATGAGAGGGAGGGAGAGCATGTCCTTCTACTCTGCCATCTTGGCTCCTCCTCCAGTAGTATCTTTTGAAGCACAAAAGTTTTTAATTTTTATGAAGTCCATTCCATTTAGTTTTTCTTTTGTTGCTCATACTTTTAGTGTCAAATTTAAGAATACATGTCAAATCTGAGGTCATGAAAGTATACACCTATATTTTCTTCTAAAAGTTTTATGGGTCTAGCTCTTATATTTAGGTCATTGATCCATTTTGAGTTAATTTTTGTGTATGATGTGAGGTGGGGTTAAACTTCATTCTTTTGTATGTGGTTATTCAGTTGTCCCAGCATCATTTGTTGAAGGGACTGTTCTTTCTGCATTGAGTTGTCTTAGCACCCTTGTCACAAATCAGTTGGCCAGATGCTCAACACACTAATTATTAGAGAAATGCAAATCAAAACTACAGTGAGTTATCACCTCACACTGGTTAGAATGGCCATCATCAAAAAGTCTACAAATAATAAATGCTGGAGAGGGTGTGGAAAAAAGGGAACCCTCCTACACTGTTGGTGGGAATGT
Organism: Delphinapterus leucas; assembly: GCF_059928025.1. Taxonomy (NCBI): domain Eukaryota; kingdom Metazoa; phylum Chordata; class Mammalia; order Artiodactyla; family Monodontidae; genus Delphinapterus; species Delphinapterus leucas. Next base: position 42,570,137 of record NC_143148.1, read on the forward strand.
AAATTGGTGCAGCCACTATGGAGAACAGTATGGAGGTTCCTTAAAAAATTAAAAATAGAGTCACCATATGATCTAGCAATCTCACTCCTGGGCATATATACAGAAAAGACGAAAACTCTAATTCAAAAAGATACATGCACTGCAGTGTTCATAGTAACTCTATTTACAGTAGCCAAGACATGGAAGCAACATAAATGTCCATCGACAGATGAGTGGATAAAGAAGATGTGGTGTGTATACGTGTGTGTGTGTGTGTGTGTGTGTATATATATATATATACACACATGTATACACACACACACATATACAATGGAATGGTACTCAGCTATAAAAAACAATGAAATAATGCTATTTGCAGCAACATGGATGGACCTAGAGATTATCATATTAAGTGAAGTAGTAAGGCAGAAAGACAAGTATCATATGATATCAGTTATATGTGGAATCTAAAAAAATGATAAAAATCAACTTATTTACAAAACAGAAATAGACTCACAGGCATAGAAAACAAGTGTATGGTTACCAAAGGGGAAAAGGGTGGAGAGGGATAAATTAGGAGTTTGGGATTAACAGATAGACACTACTATGTAAAAAAATAGATAAACAACAAGAACCTACTATATAGCATAGGGAACTATATTCAATATCTTGTAATAACCTATAATGGAAAAAAATCTGAAAAAGAATAGATATATATAAGTATAACTGAATCATTTTGCTGTACACCTGAAACTAACAACATTTTGAATCAACTATACTTCAGTTTTAAAAAAAGGAAAAAAAATCAGTTGGCCATACATTATCCTAAGTGAAATACGTCAGACAGAGAAAGACAAATGCTATATGATGTCACTTACATGTGGAATCTAAAAAATATTGGGTTGGCCAAAAAGTTCGTTTGGGTTTTCTGTAAGATGTTATGGAACAACCCGAATGAATTTTTTGGGCAACCCAATACAACAAACTAGTGAATATAACAACAAAGAAGCAAACTCTCAGATATAGAGAACAGGCTAGTGGTTACCAGTGGGCAGGGGTGGGGGCAGTATAGGGATGGAGGAGTGAGAGGTTAAAAGTATTGGGTGTAAGATAAGCTACAAGAATGTATTATACAATATGAGGAATATAGCCAATATTTTGTAATAACTGTAAATGGACTGTAACCTTTAAAAATGGTATTAAAAAAATCAATTGTCCGTAGATGTTTTGGGTTTATTTCTGGACTCTCAGTTCTGTTTGTTCCATTAGTTTATATGTCTTTCCTTGTGCCAGTACCACACTGTTCTGATTACTGTCGTTTCGTAGTAAGTTTTGAATTGTGAAGTATGAGTCCTCCTGCTTCATTTTTCATTTTCAATATTTTGGCTGTTCTAGGCCCCTTTCAGTTATGTATAAATTTGAGGATTGGTCTTCCCATTTATGCAGAAAAAGCTATTGAAATTTTGGTAGAGATTGTATTGACTCTGTATATTGCTTTGTGGAGTATTGCAGTGTTAACAATATTAAAGTCTTCCAATTCATGAACAAGGGAAGTCTCTAACCATTTATTTAGATTTTCTTTAATTTCTTTCAGCAAAATTTTGTAGTTTTTAGTGTGCAAGTATTTTTGGTTAAATTTATTCCTAAGTATTATATTCTTTTGGAGGCTATTGTAAATAGAATTTTCTTAGTTTCCTTTTTCGATTGTTCATTGCAGCATATAGAAGCACAACTGAATTTCATGTGTTAATCTTCTACCCTGCAACTTTCCTGAATTTGTTTATTAGCTCTAGTTGCGTTTTGTGGATTCTGTGAGATTTTCTATATATAGAATCATGTCATCAGCAAACAGAGATAGTTTTACCTCTTCCTTTCCGAATTGGATGCTTTCTATTTCTTTTTTTTTTTTTTTCTTTGCGGTACGCGGGCCTCTTACTGTTGTGGCCTCTCCCGTTGCGGAGCACAGGCTCCGGACACGCAGGCTCAGCGGCCATGGCTCACGGGCCCAGCCGCTCTGCGGCATGTGGGATCTTCCCGGCCCCGGGCACGAACCCGTGTCCCCTGCATCGGCAGGCAGACTCTCAACCACTGCGCCACCAGGGAAGCCCCTTTCTATTTCTTTTTATTGCCTAATTGCTGGCTAGGAGTTTCCAGTATAATGTTGAATAGCAGTGGTGAAAGCAGGCGTCTTTGTCTTGTTCCTGATTTGAGGGGGGAAAGCCTTCTGTTTTTCATCATTAAGTATGATATTAGCTGTGGGTTTTTCATAAACACCCTTGATCATTTTAAGGACTTCCCTTCTTTTCCTAGTTTGCTGAGCTTTCTTTTTTTTTTTTTTCCATCATGATAGGGTATTGAATTCTGTCAAATACCTTTTCTGTGTTAATTCAGATGATTGTGTGGTTTTTTATTTCATTTTGGTAATGTGGTAATTGATTTTTGTATGTTGACCCACCCTTACATTCCTGGGATAAATTCCATTTGGTCCTTATAATGTGGTATTAGATTTGGTTAGTATTTTGTTGAGAATTTTTGCATCTCTATTTATAAGAGGTATTGGCTTGTAGTTTTCTTGTGGTATTTTTTGTCTTGTTTTGGTATCAGGGTAAAACTGGGCTTGTAGAATGTTAGGAAGTGTTCTCTACTCTTCTGTTTTTTGGAAGAGTTTGAGAAGGATTGCTGTTAATTCTTATCTAAATGTTTGGTAGAAGCCATGTTGTCCTGGACTTCTTTTGTTGGGAGATTTTTTGGCTACTCATTCAATCTCTTTACTTGATATAGGTCTCTTGAGATTTTCTGTTTCTTCTGAGTCATTATTGGTAATTTTTGTGTTTGTAAGAATTTGCCCATTTCTTGTAGATTGTCTAAGTTGGTGGTATGCAGTTGTTCATAGTATTCTCGTACATATTTCTACCAATACCAGTTATAACACATCCTAACAGAGTACACTTAGATTGTACTAAACTATTTTCTCAACTTTGAAAATATTCTTGCCTGAAGTTTTTCCATGCAAACTATTCATAGAAGGCTAATTTTTCAGTTTAAACTCTGCATTGAGTCTTCAAGTAAATAATAATTAAGTAAAATCAGTAACATTTGGTTACACAGCAGGAGCCAAGGAAAACCTTGAAACCTTTTGTCTTGTTTTGTAATTGCCTCTTGATGTTGCTACCAGTGTCCTCAATTTTTCAACCAACCATCCTTGCTGATAGTCTTTACTAGTTTATTTATTGATTGATTGATTGATTGATTGGTATGCGGGCCTCTCACTGTTGTGGCCTCTCCTGTTGCGGAGCACAGGCTCCGGACGCGCAGGCTCAGCGGCCATGGCTCACGGGCCCAGCCGCTCCGCGGCATGTGGGATCTTCCTGGACCAGGGCACGAACCCGTGTCCCCTGCATTGGCAGGCGGACTCTACCACTGCGCCACCAGGGAAGCCCTTTACTAGTTTATTTTCTCTGAAGTTTCTTCAGTTGCTGCAGTCAGACACAATTTAAGTAAATTACCATTAGTAAGTGGCTTTCTTTGCTTGCCTAACAGACGAGCCATTCAGAAACTTTCTTTGGTTGCAGCCTCATTTTAATTTTTTCTTCTTCTGAAGAAATCCTGCTGTGATAAGGTATTCTGTTTTTTCTCATTTTTTCTCTTGTTTTCCTGTTAGTTGGGAGTATTGTGATGAATGCTTACTGGTAATGCTGATGTATAAGGTATTCTTATAGCACAGCCATAATGTTATTGCACAATAAACATAATTCTTTGCCATCTAATTTGATAAGAAGATAACTCACACTCTACTGTGCCTTAAAAGCATGGCATTCAATTTGAAGTCCACTTTTCTCTTTCCTGTTTTTTAGTGATAGATATGTACCAGTAAGTTTTAAAAAATGTTGCAATACATCAATATGCTTTGCACTCAGAATGCACATAGAACTGTGTCACTGCAGTTTGTTAGTGCACCAAGTAACAGTGGGAAGCATTATCTCTCACAGCTACTCAGCTGTACTTTTGTTCCATGAAAGTAACCATAGGTTGTATATAAATGAATGAGCATGGCTATATTCCAATAAAACTTCATTTGTGGACACCAGAATTTGAATTTCACATTATTTTGTGTCATTAAACAGTACTATTTTGATTTTTTCCAACCATTTTAAAACCATTCTTAGGTTGTAGCCTGTGCAGAAACAGGTGGTAGGCCAGGTTTGGCCTGTGGGCTAAATTTTACCAACCCCTGCTTTACAGTTTAAGCAAATACATTTGTAGGCAACCTGTGTTGCCCAGATTACTGCATGCTTGCCTGGGGCCCCCTGGTGGCTGAAGGGGGCAAATACGTCTCAAGATGGTCAAATTACTGAAGCACCATGAATTTGAGAATTCTAGAGTTGGAAATCTAGATGTAGGACTGTTTATCATAGTGAGATTGTAGTAGCTGCTCATATCATTTCCAGAGCTTGGACTGTGGTGACATTTAGGAAAAAGATAAAACAGCACTCCCCCAAATTTTGCATGCAAATCTCTGCAATGCTTTAAGACATCATTCTGATATAGAATGTTTCTTCATCTACAGTTTACTTGGGGGAAGGGTGTGGATTTCAGCATTATTCAACACAAAATAGCATTGGTACAATAATTACATTTTAATGAAACTATATCTTCCAAGGGTGACTTTCTTCCCTTCTCCCCCACCCTTTTTTTCCCCCCCTCAAAGGGTTGAAGTTTAATACATTGATAATTTTTGCTACTTTATCAAGTACATTTCTTTTTTTTTTTTTTTTTTTTTGCGGTACGCGGGCCTCTCACTGTTGTGGCCTTTCCCGTTGCGGAGCACAGGCTCCGGACGCGCAGGCTCAGCTGCCATGGCTCACGGGCCTAGCCGCTCCGCGGCATGTGGGATCTTCCCGGACCGAGGCACGAATCCGTGTCCCCTGCATCGGCAGGCGGACTCTCAACCACTGCGCCACCAGGGAAGCCCATCAGATACATTTCTTTTTTAAAAAAATGAATTAATTAATTTTGGGCTGCGTTGGGTCTTCATTTCTGCGTGCGGGCTTTTCTCTAGTTGCAGCGAGTGGGGGCTATCCTTCGTTGCAGCGCATGGGCTTCTCATTGCGGTGGCTTCTCCTGTTGTGGAGCACGGGCCCTAGGTGCGCGGGCTTCAGTAGTGGGCTCAGTAGTTGTGGTTCGCAGGCTCTAGAACTCAGGCTCAGTAGTTGTGGTGCACTGGCTTAGTTGCTCTGCGACATGTGGGATCTTCCCGGACCAGGGCTCAAACCCGTGTCCCCTGCGTTGGCAGGCAGAGTCTTAACCACTGCACCACCAGGGAAGTTCCTATCAAGTACATTTCTAAGTAAAATTGGATTTTTTTTTTAACTACAGAAGTATGGTGGTGAATAATTCAGTGACAGTTTGTATAGTTGGGTGCTGCTGTCTTGCTTTGAACCAAGGTGCCAGCAGTTTTTTATATTTTTGTTTTTTTAATTTTAGTAAACTATACATAGCATAAAATCTACCATCTTAACCATTTATAAGTGTATAGTTTAGTGGAATTAAGTATAGTCCCATTTTTGTGCACCTGCAGGCGTGAGTTTTTTAATCTGCCATTTTAAACTTTTTTTATATATATAAATTTATTTTATTTTTTATTTATTTATTTTTGGCTGTGTTGGGTCTTTGTTGCTGTGCTCGAGCTTTCTCTAGTTGTGGCGAGCAGGAGTTACTCTTCGTTGCAGTGCACGGGCTTCTCATTGCAGTGGCTTCTCTTGTTGCAGGGCACAGGCTCTATGTGCACGGGCTTCAGTAGTTGTAGCATGTGGGCTTCAGTAGTTGTGGTTCACAGGCTCTAGAGCACAGGGTCAGTAGTTGTGGCACACGGGCTTAGTTGCTCCGTGGCATGTGGGATCTTCTCGGAGCAGGGCTCGAACCCGTGTCCCCTGCATTGGCAGGCAGATTCTTAACCACTGCGCCACCAGGGAAGTCCCCATTTTAAACTCTTGATCCAAAAAATGAAACCCTCCTGTTCTGATCAATCCCAGATTTGCTATATATTTCTGAATGAAATTATCCTCAAATATAATAGAGATCATGCATTTCCTTTTTAAAACTTTGATGGTTTATATTATCCTTAGAATAAAATTTAAACTCCTTACTATGATCCTTCTAGGTTTTTGCTTCTTTCAGTTTTCGCCCTTCAGTTGTTAACTGTTGCCATAGTTGGCCTTTTGCTTCCTCAAAGAAGTCAAGGTCTTATGTGACTCAGTGTTTGCTTATACTTTCCCCCTGTGTTGGAGCTCTTATACTCATGCCTCTCCACCCCCACCTCCCTTTTCTTTGCTTGCTGGTTCCTATGCTGCCTTCTCAGAAAGGCCATCCCTGTACTCTCTTTAAAATAGGTTCCTTCTTTAGTCTCTTTCCCACCACTTAATAATACTTACAATTTTTAATTTTTGTTTTTGTCGATCTCCTCTGAGACTGTACACTCCATGAGGGCAAGGACCATGCATGTCTTATTTATACCTAGCATCTAGAACAATTCCTAGAAAATACTAATCACATTATAAATAGTCGTTGAATGAATGAACACTTTCTTCACTTGGATTCTGGTATGCCACACTTTTGGTTCTTCCATTTCACTGACTGTCTCTTCTCCTTTCTTATCCATTCTCTTTTGTCTCGCTGTTGCTAAAGTTTGGAATCCTCTATGCCTCAGTTGCCTGCTTTCTTCTTTTTTTTAACAGATCTTTATTGGAGTATAATTGCTTCACAATACTGTATTAGTTCCTGTTGTACACCAAAGTGAATCAGCTATATGCATACATATATCCCCTCCCTCTTGAGCCTCCCTCCCATCCTCCCTATCCCATCCCTCTAGGTCATCGCAAAGCACCGAGCTGATCTCCCTGTGGCCTGCTTTCTTCTATATCTATCTCTGTCTAAGCTCACTCCCTAGTCATCTCTTGTGGTCTTATGGCTTCAAATATTATCTATACATTCATAAGACTCCCAAGTTTACATGGCCAGGCTGAGACTTTTTTTTTTTTTAGGCCGTGCCATGCGGCATGCAGGATCTTAGCTCCCAGCCAGGGATCGAACCTGTGCCTCCTGCATTGGGAGTGTGGAGTCTTAACCACTGGACTGCCAGGGAAGTCCCCAGGCTGAGACTTTTTAATGTAACTATGTACTTGATATCTCTGCTTGGAAAGTTTATTGGAATCTCACATTTAATATGTACAAAGTAAAGTTTTTTTATTTCATATCTCTCAACTCTTCCTCATTTTCTCCTTCATTTCAGTAATTAGAAGTACTGTTCTTGTAATAGTTCAGGCCCAAAACCTTGGTGTCATCTTTGAGTCCCCTCTTTCTCCCATTTAATTCATCAGCGAGTTCTGACAGCTCTACCATAATTAGAAAAAAACTCACTTCTTAATGTTTCCTCTACTTTTACAACCCACCACCTCCTGGGTCCTTATGCTCCATTATTTGGCACCTGGCTTATAACAAGTCTCTTAAATGTATATCAGATTATATATATATATATCAGATCATGACACTGCTTTGCTTACTACCCTCCAGTGGTTTCTCATCTCGTAATAAAAACCAGTCATTCTACTGGTTTGTGAGGCCTTACTTGAGTAGCCAGTGGCCCCACCCCCCACCAAGCCCTTATCATTTTATCTCCTCACTCTATTCCCACTGGCCTTCTTGCTTTTTCTCATAAACTCCAAAAATACTCTGTTCTCAGGCCTTTTGCACTCACTATTTCCTATACCCACAATATTCTTCCCCTAGATCTCTGTATAGCTCATTCCTCATATCCTTTTGGTATCTCCTCAAACATTGGAGAAAGAGCCCTTTTCTGACCTATCTAAATTAACTTCCCCTTTTCCCTACTCCATTCTCCTTACTCTATTTTATTTTTCCTTATAGCAAATATCACCACCTGACATTTTACTAGAATATAAGTTCTAAGAGGATGGGGACTTTACTCATATGTAAAGCTTACTCATGTTTTCAGTGTCTACAACATGCCTGCTATATAGTAGCTACTCAAAAAATATTTATTAAATGAATGATCACATTGCTTGTGGTTTTAGGGCAAAATACACATATATGGTTGAAAAGTGAATAGGACAAAGTTAGCACCTGCGAAATGGCAAAATGGGAATACAGAAAGAAACTGGTTAATGACTTTGTTGAACTGAAGAAATAACACCTACACTGGAGATGTTCTACCTTTGGACCTGGTGTTATTGTTGGATGAAAAATACTGCCCCTCCCCCTCAGCTACTTTGAGTTCAGTTTTCTGTTCTTTGCACCCTACAAACATATTTCATACAGAACCATTTTAGTCCTAAATTACACTAAATTTTAAAATAACATCTTGGTTGAAGAAACTGTCTTATGTCCCTCCAATGTTGCAAATTAAAACAAGTCTTCTGAAACAAATGTCTCTATGTAGTAGGAGTGCTAAAAATGTGTGTGCCCTGTCATCTAGTAACTCTGCCCTTAATTTATCCTTGAAGACTACTTCAAAAGAAGATAAAAAGCTATAGGTATAGAGATGTTCAATGCTACATTATTTATAAGAGTAAAAAGTAGGAAATAACTATGATCATTGACTTGACATTTTATATGGCCTTGAAAATTGTTTAGAAACTTTATAAAGCCCAATATAATATGAAAAAATTGAAAGACCAAGTTGTATGTTAAATAGGCAAAACAGGGCTTCCCTGGTGGCGCAGTGGTTGAGAGTCCGCCTGCCGATGCAGGGGACACGGGTTCGTGCCCCGGTCTGGGAAGATCCCACATACCGCGGAGCAGCTGGGCCCGTGAGCCGTGGCCGCTGAGCCTGCGCGTCCGGAGCCTGTGCTCCGCAACGGGGGAGGCCACAACGGTGAGAGGCTCGCGTACCGCAAAAAAAAAAAAAAAAAAATAGGCAAAACAAATCTAGACTGTTAGAAGTCAATATAGTGGTTACTTTTTTGGGAGAGGTAATAACTTGGAAGGGAGCCAAAGGGGGACTTCTGAGATGTTCTTTTTTTTTTTGAAGTATAGTTGATTTACAGTGTTGTATTAGTTTCTGGTGTACAGCAAAGGGATTCAGATATGTATGTATATGTGTGTGTGTGTGTGTGTGTATATATATATATATTCTTTTTCAGATTCTTTTCCATTATAGTTTATTACAGGATATTGACTATAACTTCCTGTGCCGTACAGTAGGACCTTGTTGTTTATCTACTTTTTATATAGTAGTTTGTATCTGCTAATCCCAAACTCCTAATTTATCCCTCCTCCTGTGTTCTTTTTTTTAAAGGGAGCTATTACAGGGTGTGTATGTTTATGACAGCTTACCCAAACTATATACTTACGATATGTGTACTTTTGTGTATGTACCTTATCCTTTAATAAAAGGTTTTAAAAAAACCCAAAACTGTTATGGTCACAACTGTATAAAATATATACCCATGTAGACCAGGACATACATGAAAATGTTAAATGTGAGGTGATAGCACTTGTTTACAATTTCTTTGATGATTTTCTTATAGTGAGATAAGAAACAAATTTTTTAACTTTTAAAAAATACTTTTAATTGTGAAAAATATACATATATGTTCATTATATATTTATTACAGCTTTATTGAGATATAATTTACATACCATACAATTCACCCATTTAGAGTTTATAATTTAGTGGTTTTTAGTTTATTCACAGAATAGTGCAACCATTACCACAGTCACTGTTACAACATTTTCATCACCCCAGAAAGAAACCCAATACCCATTAGCAGTCACTCCCCATTTTCCCCCAAACCTCTTCATTTTGTTGTTTATTTTTTAAATAAATTTATTTATTTATGTATTTTTGGCTGTGTTGGGTCTTCTTTGCTGCCCACGGGCTTTCTACTCTTCGCTGTGGTGCATGGGCTTCTCATTGCGATGGCTTCTCTTGTTGCGGAGCATGGGCTCTAGGCGTGCGGGCTTCAGTAGTTGCAGTACGCAGGCTTGGTAGTTGTGGCTCACAGGCTTGGTTGCTCCATGGCATGTGGGATCTTCCCGGACCAGGGCTCGAACCTGTGTCCCCTGCACTGGCAGGCAGATTCTTAACCACTGTGCCACCAGTGCAGTCCTTGTTGTTTATTTTTAATAGCTTTTCCCTTCAGCTTTTTTTTCCTTTTTTTTTAATAAATTTATTCATTTGTTTTTATTTTTGGCTGTCTTGGGGTCTTCGTTGCTGCGCGTGGGCTTTCTCTAGTTGTAGCGAGCGGGAGCTACTCTTCGTTGCAGTACGCGGGCTTCTCATTGTGGTGGTTCCTCTTGTGGAGCACGGGTTCCAGGCAGACGGGCTTCAGTAGTTGCGGCATGCGGGCTCAGTAGTTATGGCTCATGGGCTCTCTAGAGCGCAGGCTCAGTAGTTGTGGCGCATAGGCTTAGTTGCTCCGCGGCATGTGGGAATTTCCCGGACCAGGGCTTGAACCCATGTCCCCTGCATTGGCAGGCAGATTCCACTGCGCCACCAGGGAAGCCCCCTTCAGCTTTTTATCTAAGTCACAGATGGGTTTTCTTCTTTGGAGTTCTGATTTCCTTCTTCTCTTGATTCAGTAAGTGGGTTGAGAGAGTAGAGTGAGTGGTATACTTAGAAAGGTGTTTCAATTTATTAGGAAATATTTCAGAATTAAAAAAAAATAAGGTATGTATTGGGTTCTTGCTAAATATTAGTCATTGTGTTAGGTTGCTTGCCTTAAAATGGTCCTGTGCATTTCAGGTAATACTCTACTCACAACCTTCCAGTTTTATAGAAAAAAGTGCCTCAGAAAACTGAGGTTCAGGCAGGTTAAGTAACTTGTCCATGTTCACACAGTGGTGGAAAGGCAGAGCCAGGGTTTAAACCTAGGGGGTTTTGTTTTGTTGTTTTAATACATGTAAGAACTCTTTACTGAGTATGTTCACTAACCACAGAACATCTTAAAAGCTCCCAAATCTAGGACTTATGGAGGTAGTTAAATTGTAGGATGCTGGCTAATGATGACACCAAGAGTCTAAAGACATGTGTTTATTATTTTCCACTGGTACTTATGTAATTAAATAATGTGATTTACTTGAGTACTTTTGAGCAGAGGCTACAGATTTGTGCTTCTCTTTGTTGTATCTATGAACAGTTTTGTCTTTGGTTTCCCAGTGATGATCTCTGGAAAAAGTGAAGGTGTTCAACCAGCACCTTGTATGAGGGGTTAGTACTACTTCTGCCTCTGTGAAAATGGAAAATAATCGCTCCTTCCTAAAAGTGAAGTTGCAAAAATACCCTTATTGCTGCAGGTGCTCTCAGTAGGTAATTTGGCAGCACTTGTTTAGTGTTAAATACTCTAGCAAGGGGTACATTTTAAAAGTTCTGCCTTTATGAGGATTACTTTAACAATTAATCAATAGTTAAAAGCCCTGTTGAGTTATTTTCTAGTTGAGGTGAAGGATCCAGTGGGGTCATGTGTCTTTTGTAACCTGGTTTGCCATGACCAAAGATATGAATTCTTGATGGTGTGACTGTGAAGGGAAGAACTCTTTCTGTTCATCATAAACATTTCCTGAATTTTATTGCAAGGAAACTGAGGCCTTGGAGAGGTTAAAATATGTGACTAAGCTCACAACTAATGGCAGAGGTAGGCTAGTGTCTAGGTCTCCTGAATATCAGTCTGTAATACTTTGCATTAATAAACTAGTGTGTATAATTATAATTAAAAACCTTTCAAAGACTCTGCTTTATCCTTTACTCCATTTTAACCTCCAGACCCCAGCTGAGGCTGAATTTATATGATCGTATCATTACATAATTCTGTGAGTATTTTTTAGAATTATGGATATGATTATTTCTTTTATAAAAGCATTTATTGTTTTCAGATTCTTATTTTAGAAAATACGGAAATACAGAAAAAGAGAAAAAATTAAATATGTGATAATTATGTATATCTGCAGAAATAATCAGATACATTAAAACACACACACACATACACCACTCTTCAGTGGAGCTAATGTACATTTTATGTCCCACCTTCTTCCTCTCAAGATTATTATTATTTATGTTCTCATCTAGTAATTTATACATCTAAGATTTCTAATTTCTTGTTTTGTTAATTTTTTTCTTTTTTGCTCCCCCCAACCCCCATAGATCTTGAGCCCGATGATTGTGCATCCATTTACATCTTTAATGTAGATCCACCTCCATCTACTTTAAACTCACCACTTTGCTTACCACATCATGGATTACCGTCTCACTCTTCTGTTTTGTCATCATCGTTTCAGCTCCAAGGTCACAAAAACTATGAAGGAACTTGTGAAATTCCTGAATCTAAATACAGCCCATTAGGTGGTCCCAAACCCTTTGAGTGCCCAAGTATTCAAATTACATCCATCTCTCCTAACTGTCATCAAGAAATTGATACTCATGAAGATGACCTACACATAAATGACCCAGAAAGGGAATATTTGGAAAGGCCTTCTAGAGATCATCTCTATCTTCCTCTTGAGCCATCCTACCGGGAGTCTTCCCTTAGTCCTAGTCCTGCCAGCAGCATCTCTTCTAGGAGCTGGTTCTCAGATGCGTCTTCTTGTGAATCTCTTTCACATATTTATGATGATGTGGATTCGGAGTTGAATGAAGCTGCTGCCCGATTTACTCTCGGATCCCCTCTGACTTCTCCTGGTGGCTCTCCAGGAGGCTGCCCTGGAGAAGAGTCCTGGAATCAACAGTATGGACTTGGACACTCCTTGTCACCTAGGCAATCTCCTTGCCACTCTCCTAGATCTAGTGTCACTGATGAGAATTGGCTGAGCCCCAGGCCAGCCTCAGGACCCTCATCAAGGCCTACTTCCCCTTGTGGGAAACGGCGGCACTCTAGTGCTGAGGTTTGTTATGCTGGGTCCCTTTCGCCTCATCACTCACCTGTTCCTTCTCCTGGTCACTCCCCCAGGGGAAGTGTAACAGAAGATACCTGGCTCAATGCTTCTGTCCAGGGTGGATCAGGCCTTGGCCCTGCACTTTTTCCATTTCAGTACTGTGTAGAGACTGATATTCCTCTGAAAACAAGGAAGACTTCTGAAGATCAAGCTACCGTACTACCAGGAAAATTAGAGCTCTGTTCAGATGACCAAGGGAATCTTTCACCATCCCGGGAAACTTCAATAGATGATGGCCTTGGATCTCAGTATCCTTTAAAGAAAGATTCATCTGGTGACCAATTTCTTTCAGTTCCTTCACCCTTTACCTGGAGCAAACCAAAGCCTGGTCACACCCCTATATTTCGGTGAGTTGATGGAAATAGATGATGGTCATTTTTCATGTTTATGTGTTATTGGTGGCATGTAACTACATTATCTGTATAGAATTATTTGACCGTTTTTCTTCCTCCTCCTTTTTTTTTTCTTCAGTTTCTTGCAGACAAAGTCCACATTTATTTTCCTTTTAGTCTTAAAAGTGTCTTTAGATAGGCTAAAGTTATAATTTTCAAAATGTATAATGAATTGCAGATAATAGCAAATTAATTACATTTAAGAATCCCTAGAAGGAATTTTCTTATCCACAAAAGCTTCTTGTAAAAGATTGATTATAGTATAAGTTAAATTACTAATAAAACCACTTGGGGGGCTTCCCTGGTGGCGCAGTGGTTGGGAGTCCGCCTGCCGATGCAGGGGACACGGGCTCGTGCCCCGGTCTGGGAGGATCCCACATGCCGCGGAGTGGCTGGGCCCATGAGCCATGGCCGCTGAGCCTGCGCGTCCGGAGCCTGTGCTCCGCCGCGGGAGAGGCCACAGCAGTGAGAGGCCCGCGTACCGCAAAAAAAAAAAAAAAAACCACTTGGGAATAGGCTTTTTATATTTTTAAGAACTCAATATACAAGTGAAATTTGCTTTTTATATTTGTAGCAAGTGGTTTTTCCCATAATTTTTTTTTGTCTTTTCACTTTATAAGTTTGTGATTTTTTTGTTATTGTAGAGAAATTTTTAAATTTTATATATTCAGGTTTGTCTTTTCCTTCACGGCTTTTGGATTTTATGTTATATTTGAAAGGCTACCCCACTCTAAAGTAACTACAAATAAAAAAATCTAACTTTCACGAGTTTCTAACAAAATTTTTATGTATAATTTTTATAATATATGTATGTAACATATGTAGTATTTGTATTTATAAATTATATATATATATAAAATTTTTTTTTTTTTTTTTGAATCGTGAGTCCGGCTAAGGACTGGAGTGAAGACTATTGTAATGACTTTATTTTCTAAATGGCTTATCAGTTACCACAATGCCATTTATAGAATCAATCTAGTCTATAATTGATTAGAAAAGACAACTTACCATGTATTAAATCCCCACATGGAGTTGGGTCTGTTTACTTTTTTTAAAAATGTTTTTTTGTTGGTATGAATGTTTATTTCTGGATCTAGATCTTTAGAAAAATATAATGTGGAATTATGGTATTGAAGATTCCTTTGAGCCCATCACTTTGCATCTGAAAATTATCTTAATCTTTTTAGGGGTTTGCTTGAACAAGTGCAGAAGCTCGCTGAGAGTTGATGAAGTTGAGTTGTTGCTTCAGACTAATAAAAATTAATACCTTTGAGCTTCAGAGTAGCTGGTAAAGCTAGGCTGAGGACATTCAAGGAAGTAATGAAATGATTTAGGAATTTACTGTAGGCATGATAGCATTTCAAAGGTAGAAGAGACCTTTAAAGTCCCATTTCACCAATCATTAAGAAGATATTACTTTCTAATACAAATCATTCTAGGTTTGGGTCCGTTAATATTTGACCTGTGGACGTAGAAGTTGTTTCTTTTCTAATGCCATATTTTCAATGCTAATATATCTAAATGAACCTCTCCCCTTTAAGCTGTTTAAATTTTGATTGTTTTTGTAATTATATACACATATTTGAGAAAGTTACAGTTCATGAAATGTTAGAATTTATCCTTTTAAAAAATATATATACGAAACTAAAAAGTAGATAAAATTGATTTTATTCTTCAGGTTAAAGAATTATTTCTTAAACACCCACCATATCCAGTGTTATAACTTATTAAGTGATGTTTTGTTTTTTTTATTTTTTGAATACTTTTGCTTCAATGATCATGGGAAGAAATGTTGGTGCAAGTAATTTGAATCATTGCTTGACAATACTAGCGTGGTGAAATGCATCTTTGTGTGTTTTGTTTATAGCACGTCTTCATTACCTCCACTAGACTGGCCTTTACCAACTCATTTTGGACAATATGAACTGAAAATAGAAGTGCAACCTAAAACTCATCATCGAGCCCATTATGAAACTGAAGGTAGCCGAGGAGCAGTAAAAGCGTCTACTGGGGGACATCCTGTTGTGAAGGTATGAGATTTTGGGGGTGTTTCTGCAGATACCATACATCTGTTAATGATACGGTCTATTCAGTCAGGTACTGCTGAGCCCGAAGAGAGAAAATTTTCAAACCTAGAAAGCTTACATTGAGGTTTTGTATCCTTGTTGATATAGCAGCACTTCCGCATTGAGGTGTTTTTTTTTGCTAGGCTAAAAGATATTCTTCCTGGACTGACTCTCCAGAAACTCTGGGGAAAGATTATAATGGTCAAATAGTTGTTTTTCTGATCTAAAAAAGAAAAAATTGTGTTATGTTTATAAGTACAATACATGCTTGTTTAAAGTCCAAATAATACAGAAAAGTAGAAAGAATAAAGCAATAAAATACCTAAAATCTAACCCCTCAGAAATAAGCAGTTGTTAACATTTGATTAACATTCCAGATAATTCTCTATGTGTATGTTTAGTGGAAGACTAGATGGATGACTAGAAAAATGCATGGACTTTTTTTAAGGATAGGATTATGTTGAACCTCTTTGTAATTAATTTTTATTTGAATTTATTAGAAAATAAAACTAAAGTGAAATTATTATAATTATATAATATTCGAGTGTATAAAATATAATATGTAAGTTTTGACTCATAAGAATTGAATATTGGGCTTCCCTGGTGGCGCAGTGGTTGAGAGTCTGCCTGCCAATGCAGGGGACACGGGTTCGAGCCCTGGTCTGGGAAGATCCCACATGCTGCGGAGCAACTAGGCCCATGAGCCACAACTACTGAGCCTGCGCGTCTGGAGCCTGTGCTCCGCAACAAGAGAGGCCGCGATAGTGAGAGGCCCGCGCACCGTGATGAAGAGTGGCCCCGGCTCGCCGCAACTAGAGAAAGCCCTCGCACAGAAACGAAGACCCAACACAGCCAAAAATAAATAAATAAATAAAATTATTTAAAAAAAAAAAAAAGAATTGAATATTAACTTTAATTTTACTTGAATGAAACATTTAAAAAATGAAACAGAAATAAAACTATATGCGGGCTTCCCTGGTGGCTCAGTGGTTGAGAGTCCGCCTGCCGATGCAGGGGACACGGGTTCGTGCCCCGGTCTGGGAAGATCCCACATGCCGCGGAGCGGCTAGGCCCGTGGGCCATGGCCGCTGAGCCTGCGCGTCCGGAGCCTGTGCTCAGCAACGGGAGAGGCCACAACAGTGAGAGGCCCACGTACACTACCCTCTACCTCCTGAATTTTGATGCTTATATTATTCTTCCTTTCAGATCTATAGACATCTCCCTGCCTCATGTCCCACCACTCCTGTTATTTAGCTTAGTCCTATATGTGTAGATAGTTGGATTCAGTGATTACTACTAATTCTTTTTTATTTTTTCTTTTTCAAGTGTGTTTGTTTAAGGAGGGCTTTGGATTCTATATTCCTTGCATTCTTTCACGATTGAGAATGTTTATTTGTTGCCTTTATATACTCAAACATCAGAATGGCTATGTATAATAATCTTGATACTCATTTCTTTCTCAGTACTTGTCTTATGGCATTGGGTATTGTAGTGGAGAAATTAATTATATCTGAAGTAAATTTGAGCTAATACAGTTTATGGGCTATCATTTCCTATACCAGCCATGCTTTGTGATTTATTGTCATTATCTAAACATGTTTTATAGTTCTTGACAAGCAAACCTTTACATTTTAGGTGGGTTTTAAAATGACTTGTAGCAAGAAATGTCATTTCTAGAAAAAGAGATCAGACTTGTGGTTACCAGAGGCAGGGGGTTGGTGGGGGGGACTGGATGAGGGTAGTCAAAAGGTACAAACTTCCAGTTATAAGATAAATAAGTAGTGGGGATGTAATGTACAACATGGTGAATGTAGTTAACACTGTTGTATGGTATATTTGAAAGTTGCTAAGAGAGTAGTTCTCATCACAAGAAAACCCCCTCCCCCATATAACTGTATGAAGTCATGGATGTTAATTAAATTTATCATGGTAATCAGTTTGCAGTATGTGTAAATCAAGTAATTATGCTGTATACCTTAAATTTACAGTGCTGTATGTCAATTATAGCTCAATAAAACTGAAAGAAAAAAGGTCAGGAAAACTCAACATAGGAATTTTACCCTTTGTTATCAGTTACAGTTTGCTCTTAATGACAGCTTAATTTAGGAGAAGGTTTCTTTGCTTCATTTCTTGTATCTTTTTTTCTTTTCTTTTTCAGAAATTTTTAAAATTTATTTTAAAATGTTTATTATTTATTTATTTTATTTAATTTATTTACTTTTGGCTGCGTTGTGTCTTAGTTGCAGCACGCGGGATCTTCATTGAGGCATGCAGGATTATTTGTTGTGGCATGCGGGCTCTTCATGGCTTCTCTAGCTGTGGCATGTGGGTTTTCTCTTCTCTAAGTGTAATTTTTTTTTTTTTTTTTTTTTTTTTTTGCGGTACGCGGGCCTCTCACTGTTGTGGCCTCTCCCGTTGCGGAGCACAGGCTCCGGACGCGCAGGCCCAGCAGCCGTGGCCCACGGGCCCAGCCGCTCCACGGCATGTGGGATCCTCCCGGACCGGGGCACGAACCTGTGTCCCCTGCATCGGCAGGCGGACTCTCAACCACTGCGCCACCAGGGAAGCCCGGGTTTTCTCTTCTCTAGTTGTGACGCTCAGGCTGCAGGGCGCGCTTCGGCTCTGTAGTTGTGGTGCGCGGGTTCCAGAGCTCGTGGGCCCTGTAGTTTGCTGCACACAGGCTCTAGTTGAGGTGCGCGAGCTCAGTAGCTGTGGCATGTGGGCTTAGTTGCCCCACGACATGTGGAATCTTAGTTCCCTGACCAGGGATCGAACCAGAGTCCCCTGCATTGTAAGGTGGATTCTTTACCCCTGGACCACCAGGGAAGCCCCCCCCACCTTTGTTTATAAATGGCTGCACCAAGCAGCTTGTGAGGTCTTAGTTCCCGGACTAGGGATTGAACCCAGGCTCTGGCAGTGAAAGCACAGAGTCCTAACCACTGGGACTGCCAGGGAATTCCCCATTTCTTATATCTTTGTCTTTTGAAAGAAGTTATTTACAAGTGCTTAAATGAACAAAATCTTTTGGGAGTACAAGTGATTTGTTTCCACAGTATTCCTTTAATTAAAAACTGATTCCCTGCCCCAAAAAAACGGGGCTGGGGCGGGGGAATTCCCTGGCAGTCTGGTGGTTAGGACTCGGGTCCTTCCACTGCCAGGGCTCCCTGCTTAAAGGGAGACTAACACTTTGAATATTATCAGTGTTTTATATTCTCCTTGTGAGTGACTTATTTTTTTTTCTAACTTGTTTCTTTAGAAATTATATCATTCATTATACTTGAAATTACTTACTTAACCAGAGTATGTCTGGAGATTGATGTTTCTTTTTCAGTCTTCCCCACTACCTCTGATGCTCCCTTTCAAATTGAGATTCTTCCTTCCTGCAAGAAGAATTTTCTACATTATGTATCTGTATATTTCCTGTTCTATATGTTTTGTCTTTACTTCAGAGGCTCCAGTTACTATTCACATGTTGACTTCTTTGTCAGTCCTCCATATCTATGTTCTTTTCTTGGGATACTTTAATGTATTTTTTTTTTAGTAAACCTATTTATTTATTTGTTCCTTCCTCCCTCCCTCCCTCCCTCCCTCTCTCTCTCTCTCCCTTCCTTCCTTCCTTCCTGCATTGGGTCTTCGTTGCTGCCCGTGGGCTTTCTCTAGTTGCGGCACGTGGGGGATGCTCTTCGTTGCGGTGCGCAGGCTTCTTATTGCGGTGGCTTCTCTTGTGGAGCACGGGCTCTATGCATGCGGGCTTTTGTAGTTGTGGCTTGCGGGCTCTAGAGCACAGGCTCAGTAGTTGTGGCCCACGGGCTAGTTGCTCTGCGGCATGTGGGATCTTCCCAGACCAGGGCTCGAACCCGTGTCCCCTGCATTGGCAGGCGGATTCTTTTTTTTTTTTTTTTGCGGTACTCGGGCCTTTCACTGTTGTGGCCTCTCCCATTGCGAGCACAGACTCCAGATGCGCAGGATCAGTGGCCATGGCTCACGGGCCCAGCCACTCTGTGGCATGTGGGATCTTCCCGGACCGGGGCACGAACCTGTGTCCCCTGCATCGGCAGGCGGACTCTCAACCACTGCGCCACCAGGGAAGCCCCCTGCGACTGTGTTTTGTTTTGAATTTTAAATTGGTTCCTTGGCTCCACTTACCACTCATTTGATATTTTATCATTATATTTGGTCTCATGATTTGTTGAATTTATATTCTTGAATCTTTTAGTGTGGAGCATTCACCAGCAGTCAATTTCTGTGTTCTGTTTCCTGTGTGTGTGTGTTGAGGGGAGGTTTTGTTTTCATTTTTATTGTATTTTCAACTGTCTTTTGCATAATTTCCTACTTTTTTCCTTAAATAAAAACAAAAACAAACCATGTATATTATGGTTGCCTAATTGCCTTGTCTTTTCCTCCCATTTTGTTTGAGAGCTTTGGTCTATAGCCTGAGGCGATTGGGGTAAAGAGGTAGAGAATTAGTTTAGGATAGGCCTTGTTGGGTTTGGCTGAAGAAAGTGAACAATATCATGTATGTGGCCCAGTCCCAGTATGTTAGTATGTATCATATTTTCATGAGTTTTGCTTGTTCCTCTTGTACAACACAGAGTTCTAGAAGACGTAAGCACTTCTGACCTTTTTTGCCTTTGCCAAAGGCCCTGGAGCAGAATGTAGGATCTTTTCTTCGTGAGGCAGAGTTTTTCCTTGACTTGCCTCAGAGTTGCCTACTTAGAACTTTGATCTACTTTGCTACAAATTAGTTCGCATTCTCTGCTATTTTATTTTCCCACTTTATTACTTTTATTCCATTAATTTACTCTTTAATTTTATTTGCTCACTTTTCCTATTACTGTTCCTGGTGAGTGAAGGTATGGATTGGCTAGCAGCTCTGCCACACTGCATCAGAGTCTTCTGTTTCACAGCCCTCAACCACCCCCTTGCCCTTTTGAAGTTTATAGCTCAAAGTTGTTCTTTGTTTGGTTATTACTGGTAGATTTTTGGCTGTTTCCTACCCCCCACACATATACATTTTGTTTATTTTGTTAGGTGTTAGGGGAAGAAGATTGTGATACTACTTCATTTCATTGTCTTTATCCAGAAGTTCTTTTTCTTTTTCTGATATCAAGAGGAAAATAAGCATTATATGATGAGAGCAGGTCATGCCAAATTGAAAAAGAAACATTCCTGATTGTACATACTCTACCACACTTGCAGAGCTGTATGCTTTGTATGGAACACTCTATTTGTGCATGCCCACTTCTGAGACCACATTTTTTCCACCAGCAGAGGTGGCCCCTCTCCAGGAACTAAGAAGAATATTTGTAAGATTTCTACACTATTCTGAGAATTTTTTTTTTAATTTTTAAATTTTATTTTACTTTTTTTAAACAGCAGGTCCTTGTTAGTCATCAGTTTTATACACATCAGTGTATACATGTCAATCCCAATCGCCCAATTCATTCACCACCACCACCACCCCACCACCACTTCCCCCCTTGGTGTCCATACGTTTGTTCTCTACATCTGTGTCTCAATTTCTGCCCTGCAAACTGCTTCATCTGTACCATTTTTCTAGGTTCCACATATATGCGTTAATATACAATATTTGTTTTTCTCATTCTGACTTACTTCATTCTGTATGAGAGTCTCTAGATCCATCCACGTCTCAACAAATGACCCAATTTTGTTCCTTTTTATGCCTGAGTAATATTCCATTGTATATATGTACCACATCTGCTTTATCCATTCGTCTGTTGATGGGCATTTAGGTTGCTTCCATGTCCTAGCTATTGTAAATAGTGCTGCAATGAACATTGGGGTGCATGCATCTTTTTGAATTATGGTTTTCTCTGGGTATACGCCCAGTAGTGGGATTCCTGGGTCATATGGTAATTCTATTTTTAGTTTTTTAAGGAACCTCCATACTGTTCTCCATAGTGGCTGTATCAATTTACATTCCCACCAACAGTGCAAGAGGGTTCCCTTTTCTCCACACCCTCTCCAGCATTTGTTGTTTGTAGATTTTCTGATGATGCCCATTCTAACTGGTGTGAAGTGATACCTCATTGTAGTTTTGATTTGCATTTCTCTAATAATTAGTGATGTTGAGCAGCATTTCATGTACTTCTTGGCCATCTGTATGTCTTCTTTGGAGAAATGTCTATTTAGGTCTTCTGCCCATTTTTAGATTGGGTTGTTTTTTTTTTTAATATTGAGCTTCATGAGCTGTTTATATAGTTTGGAAATTAATTCTTTGTCCGTTGATTCATTTTCAAATATTTTCTCCCATTCTGAGGGTTGTCTTTTCGTCTTGTTTATGGTTTCCTTTGCTGTGCAAAAGCTTTTAAGTTTCATTAGGTCCCATTTGCTTATTTTTGCTTTTATTTCCATTACTCTAAGAGGTGGATCAAAAAAGACCTTGCTGTGATTTATATCAAAGAGTGTTGTTCCTATGTTTTCCTCTAAGAGTTTTATAGTGTCCGGTCTTACATTTAGGTCTAGAATCCATATTGAGTTTAGTTTTGTATGTGGTGTTAGGGAGTGTTCTAATTTCATTCTTTTACATGTAGCTGTCCAGTTTTCCCAGCACCACTTATTGAAGAGACTGTCTTTTCTCTATTGTATATCCTTGCCTCCTTTGTCATAGATTAGTTGACCATAGGTGCGTGGGTTTATCTCTGGGCTTTCTATCTTGTTCCATTGATCTGTGTTTCTGTTTTTGTGCCAGCACCCTATTGTCTTGATTACTGTAGCTTTGTAGTATAGTCTGAAGTCAGGGAGTCTTATTCCTCCCACTCTGTCTTTTTCCCTCAATACTGCTTTGGCTATTTGGGGTCTTTTGTGTCTCCATGCAAATTTTAAGATTTTTTGTTCTAGTTCCGTAAAACATGCCATTGGTAATTTGATAGGGATTGCATTGAATCTGTAGATTGCTTTGGGTAGTATAGTCATTTTCACAATATTGATTCTTCCAGTCCAAGAATATGGTATATCTCTCCATCTGTTGGTATCATCTTTAATTTCTTTCATCAGTTTCTTATAGTTTTCAACATACAGGTCTTTTGTCTCCCTAGGTAGGTTTATTCCTAGGTATTTTATCCTTTTTGTTGCAATGGTAAATGGGAGTGTTTCCTTAATTTCTTTTTCAAATTTTTCATCATTAGTGTATAGGAATTCAAGAGATTTCTGTGCATTAATTTTGTATCCTGCAACTTTACCGAATTCATTGATTAGCTCTAGTAGTTTTCTGGTGGCATCTTTAGGATTCTGTATGTATAGTATCATGTCATCTGCAAACAGTGACAGTTTTACTTCTTCTTTTCCAATCTGTATTCCTTTTATTTCTTTTTCTTCTCTGATTGCCGTGGCTAGAACTTCCAAAACTATGCTGAATAATAGTGGTGAGAGTGGACATCCTTGTCTTGTTCCTGATCTTAAGGAAGTGCTTTCAGTTTTTCACCATTGAGAATGATGTTTGCTGTGGGTTTGTCGTATATGGCCTTTATTATGTTGAGGTAGGTTCCCTCTTTGCCTGCTTTCTGGAGAGTTTTTATCATAAATGGGTGTTGAATTTTGTCAAAAGCTTTTTTCTGCATCTATTGAGATGATCATATGGTTTTTATTCTTCAGTTTGTTAATATGGTGTATCGCAGTGATTGATTTACGTATATTGAAGAATCCTTGCATCCCTGGGATAAATCCCACTTGATCATGGTGTATGATCCTTTTAATGTGTTGTTGGATTCTGTTTGCTAGTATTTTGTTGAGGATTTTTGCATCTATATTCATCAGTGATACTGGTCTGTAATTTTCTTTTTTTGTAGTATCTTTGTCTGGTTTTGATATCAGCGTGATGGTGGTCTCAGAATGAGTTTGGGAGTGTTCCTTCCTCTGCAATTCTTTGGAAGAGTTTGAGAAGGATGAGTGTTAGCTCTTCTCTAAATGTTTGATAGAATTCACCTGTGAGTCCATCTGGTCCTGGACTTTTGTTTGTTGGAAGAGTTTTCATCACAGTTTCAATTTCATTACCTGTGATTGGTCTGTTCATATTTTCTATTTCCTCCTGGTTCAGTCTTGGAAGGTTATACCTTTCTAAGAATTTGTCTTTTTCTTCCAGGTTGTCCATTTTATTGGCATAGAGTTGCTTGTAGTAGTCTCTTAGGATGCTTTGTATTTCTGCAGTGTCTGTTGTAACTTCTCCTTTTTCTTATCTAATTTTATTGATTTGAGTCCTCTCCCTCTTTTTCTTGATGAGTCTGGCTAATGGTTTATCAATTTTGTTTATCTTCTCAAAGAACCAGCTTTTAGTTTTATTGATGTTTGCTATTGTTTTCTTTGTTTCTATTTCATTTATTTCTGCTCTGATCTTTATGATTTCTTTCCTTCTGCTAACTTTGGGTTTTGTTTGTTCTTCTTTCTCTAGTTCCTTTAGGTGTAAGGTTAGATTGTTTATTTGAGATTTTTCTTGTTTCTTGAGGTAGGCTTGTATAGCTATAAACTTCCCTCTTGGAACTGCTTTTGCTGCATCCCATAGGTTTTGGATCATCGTGTTTTCATTGTCATTTGTCTCTAGGTATTTTTTGATTTCCTCTTGATTTCTTTGTTATTTAGTAACATATTGTTTAGCCTCCTTGTGTTTGTGTTTTTTTACGTTTTTTTCCCTGTAATTCATTTCTAATCTCATAGCGTTGTGGTCAGAAAAGATGCTTGATATGATTTCAAGTTTCTTAAATTTACTGAGGCTTGATTTGTGACCCAAGATGTGATCTATCCTGGAGAATGTTCTGCGCACACTTGAGAAGAAAGTGTAATCTGCTGTTTTTGGATGGAATGTCCTATAAATATCAATGAAATCTATCTGGTCTATTGTGTCATTTAAAGCTTCTGTTTCTTTATTTATTTTCATTTTGTATGATCTGTCCATTGGTGTAAGTGAGGTGTTAAAGTCTGCCACTATTATTGTGTTACTGTCGATTTCCTCTTTTATAGCTTTTAGCAGTTGCCTTATGTATTGAGGTGCTCCTGTGTTGCGTGCATATATATTTATAATTGTTATATCTTCTTGGATTGATCCCTTCATCATTATGTAGTGTCCTTCCTTGTCTCTTGTAACATTCTTTATTTTAAAGTCTGTTTTATCTGATATGAGTATTGCTACTCCGGCTTTCTTTTGATTTCCATTTGCATGGAATATCTTTTTCCATCCCCTCACTTTCAGTCTGAATGTGTCCCTAGGTCTGAAGTGGGTCTCTTGTAGACAGCATATAGATGGGTCTTGTTTTTGTATCCATTCAGCAAGCCTGTGTCTTTTGGTTGGAGCATTTAGTCCATTCACATTTAAGGTAATTATCGATATGTATGTTCCTATGACCATTTTCTTAATTGTTTTGGGTTTGTTTTTGTAGGTCCTTTTCTTCTCTTGTGTTTCCCACTTAGAGAAGTTCCTTCACCATTAGTTGTAGAGCTGTTTTGGTGGTGCTGAATTCTGTTATCTTTTGCTTGTCTGTAAAGCTTTTGATTTCTCCATCGAATCTGAATGAGATCCTTGCTGGGTAGAGTAATCTTGGTTGTAGGTTCTTCCCTTTCATCACTTTAACTATATCATGCCATTCCCTTCTGGCTTGTAGAGTTTCTGCTGAGAAATCAGCTGTTAACCTTATGGGAGTTCCCTTATATGTTATTTGTCATTTTTCCCTTGCTGCTTTCAATAATTTTTCTTTGTCTTTAATTTTTGCCAATTTGATTACTATGTGTCTCAGCGTGTTTCTCTTTGGGTTTATCCTGTATGAGACCCTCTGTGCTTCCCGAACTTGGGTGGCTATTTCCTTTCCCATGTTAGGGAAGTTTTTAACTATAATCTCTTCAGATATTTTCTCTGGTCCTTTCTCTTTCTGTCCTCCTTCTGGGACCCCTGTAATGCAAATGTTGCGTTTAATGTTGTCCCAGAGGTCTCTTAGGCTGTCTTCATTTTTTTTCATTCTTTTCTTTATTCTGTTCCACAGCAATGAATTCCACCATTCTGTCTTCCAGGTCACTTATCCATTCTTCTGCCTCAGTTATTCTGCTATTGATTCCTTCTAGTGTAGTTTTCATTTCAGTTATTGTATTGTTCATCTCTGTTTGTTTGTTCTTTAATTCTTCTAGGTCTTTGTTAAACATTTCTTGCATCTTCTCAATCTTTGCCTCCATTCTTTTTCCGAGGTCCTGGATCATCTTCACTATCATTCTTCTGAAATCTTTTTCTGGAAGGTTGCCTATCTCCACTTCATTTAGTTGTTTTTCTGGGGTTTTATCTTGTTCCTTCATCTGGTACATAGCCCTCTGCCTTTTCATCTTGTCTATCTTTCTGTGAATGTGGTTTTTGTTCCACAGGCCGCAAGATTGTAGTTCTTCTTGCTTCTGCTGTCTGCCCTCTGGTGGATGAGGCTATCTAAGAGGCTTGTGTAAGTTTACTGATGGTAGGGACTGGATGTTCTGAGAATTTTTTAATATTCAGAAAGAGAAAGAGGATGACACCAATTGCCATTCCAGACCAATCTGACCATTACACATAGGAGTGGTGTGCTTGGTTCTCAAGCCTGGGAAAAATGCCTTGATTTTTTTCTGTATGTGCAGACTTTTAAAAAATGTTTTACTGCTGTATGGGAATGCATCATTAAAGTACACAAATATTAACATGTATAGCTCAATGAATTTTTCATACACACACAGACACACGCACACACATACTCACGCACACGTAAAACTACAAACAGGTTAAGATATAGAATGTTTTAAGCACGCCAGAAGACTCCCTTGTGCCCTTCCCAGTTTATATCTTCCAACCAAAGGTAACTGTGCTTCTGACCATTTATTATCATTGATTAGTTTTTTTATTCATGAGTTGCTAATAAATGGACTCATACAAAATGTTCTGTTTTCTGTCTAGCTTCATTTATTCAACACAGGAGCATGAAATTCATCCAGTTTGGGTTTTTTTGTAGTTTGAAAAAAATTGCTGTATAATATTCCATCGTATGAATTTACTACAATTTCTTTATCTGTCGTTCTGTTCATTGGCACTTGGTTTGTGTCCAGTTTTCATATATCATGAGTAAAGCCGTTGTATGCTTTTTTTCACACATATCTTTTGATGGATGAAGCATTCACATGTTTTTGGTATATGTTTATATGTCTCAGAGTGCAATTGCTGGTTTTTCAAAGGAGCTGTACCAGTTTTTACTCCTGACCAGCCATATATGAAAGTTCCAGTTACTCTACATCCTCACCAATAATACCAGCACTTGGTTCTTGTCTTTTAATTTTAACCATTCTGACAGGGATGTGGAGGTATCACACTGTTTTTAAATTGTTGTTTCTTTCTTATTTTTTTTTTAAATTGTTGTTTCTTGATAACCAGTGATGTTGAACATCTTTTCATATGTTTATCAGACATTTGGCTGTCCTTTTTGTGAAGTGTCTGCTCACATCTCTTGACCAATTTTTAAATTGTCTCTTTTTCTTATTGATTTGTAGGAGTTTTTAATATTTGGATATAAGTCCTTTGTCAGATATATGTATGGCAAATGACATTTCTTTTCCTAGTCTGTTGCTTGCTTTTTCACTTTCTTAATTGTGTCTTTTGATAAATGGAAGTTTTTAATGAAGTCCAAATTATCAGTCTTGTTTTCCATGGAAAGTGCTTTCATACCTTTTCAAGAATCTTTGCTTGCTCCAAGGTTATGAAGATAGTTTCCTGTGTTTTATTCTGGAAGATTTATTACTTTACCTTTTACATATAGGTCTGTGATCTATCTCAAATTAATTTTTGTATATGAATTAAAGGTAAAGATTAAGATACATTTTGTTTTCTTATGGATAGAAGTTGATCCAGTACCATTATTGAAAAGCCCATCATTTTTCTACTCTACGACATTGGTGCCTTTGTCATAAATCAGGTGACCAGCCATATATCTGTGGCTCTCTTCCCTAACTCTTCATTCTGTGCCATTGGACTATTTGTTCTGTCTTAGTACCATTACTACATTGCATTAATTACAGTTTCTTTATAGTAAATCTTGATATTTGATAGTGTGGGTCTTTTTTTAGGATTGTATTGGTTATTCTAGGTCCTTTGCATTTCTGTATGAATTTTAGAGTCAGCTTGTCCATCTCTACCCACCACACCCCCAAAATTTAAAAAAAAAAAAAAAACTTGCTGGGATTTTGATTAAGATTATCCAATGGTTAGTACTCAGCGCTTTCACTGCAGAGGGCCTGGGTTCAGTCCCTGATGAAGGAACTAAGATCCCACGAGCCTTACGGCGGTGGCCCAAAAAAAAAAAGATTACCTAAGAGTTTTATAGTTAAAATCATACATTTAGGTCTTTTCTCCATTTGAGTTAATTTTTGTATATGGTGTTAGGTAAGGGTCCAGCTTTATTCTTTTGCATGTAGTTATCCAGTTTTCTCAGCATCATTTGTTGAAAAGACTCTCCTGTCCTCATTGAATAGTCTTAACATTGTTGTTAAAAATCATCCCTGGCAGTCCAGTTGTTAGGACTTGGCACTTGCACTGCCAGGGCCCAGATTCAATCCCTGATCAGGGAACTAAGATCCCTGTGTGGTACAGTCAAAAAGAAAAGAAAACAAAACAAAACAAAAACCTTTGACCATATGTGCAAGGGTTTATTTCTAGGCTCTCTATTCTGTCCCATTGGTCTCTGTGTCTGTCTTTGTGCTAGTTCCACAGTGTTTTGATTGCGGTAGCTTTGTAGTAAGCTTTGAAATCTGAAAGCGTGGGTCTTCAGTTTTGTTCTTTGTTTTTGAAGATTGTCTTGGCTATTCAGCGTCCCTTGAGATTCCATATGACTTTTAGGATGGATTTTTCTATTCTGCAAAAAATGTCTTTGAGATTTTTATGCAGACTGCATTGAATCTGTAGATTGCTTTAGGTAGTATTGACATGTTAACAATAATAAATCTTCCAATCCATGAACATGGGATGTTTTTCCATTTATTCATGTCGTCTTTAATTTTTTTCAGCAATGTTGTATAGTTTTCATTGTGTAAAACTTTAACCTCTTTGATTGAGTTAATTCCTAGGTATTTTATTCTTCTTGATGCTATTGTAAATGGAATTGTTTTCATAATTTCCTTTTCAGGTTGTTCACTGTTTGTGTGTAGAAATGCAACTGATTTTCATGTGTTGACTTTGTGTCCTGCTACTTTGTTGAATTCATTTATTATCTCTAGCAGTTTTTGTTTTTGTTTTGGTAGAATCATTAGGGTTTCCTTTGTTTTTTAAATTAATTAATTAATTTGTAGCTGTGTTGGGTCTTCGTTGCTGTGCACGGGCTTTCTCTAGTTGTGGTGAGCGGGGGCTACTCTTTGTCGTGGTGCGTGGGCTTCTCATTGTTGTGGCTTTCTCTTGTTGTGGAGCACGGGCTCTGGTGCACAGACTTCAGTAGTTGTGGCACGTGGGCTCAGTAGTTGTGGCTTCTGGGCTCTAGAGCTCAGGCTCAGTAGTTGTGGTGCACGGGCTTAGTTGCTCCACGGCATGTGGGATCTTCCCGGGCCAGGGCTCGAACCTGTGTCCCTTACATTGGTAGGCAGATTTTTAACCACTGTGCCACCAGGGAAGCCCAGGGTTTTCTATATATAAGATTATATCATCTAAGAACAGATAATTTTGCTTCTTCCTTTCCAATTTAGATACCTTTTATTTCTTTTTCTTGCCTAATCACTCTGGCTAGAACTTCCAGTACTGTGTTGAAAAGAAGTGGTGAAAGCAAGCATCATTACTTGTTCCTGATCGTAGAGGAAAAACTTTCAGTCTTTTACCTTTGAGTATGATGTTTGCTGTGGGGCTTCCTTCCTCCCTCCCTCCCTCCTTCCCTCCCTCCCTCCTTCCCTCCCTCCCTCCCTCCCTCCCTTCCTCCTATCCTCCCTCCCTCCCTCCTTCACCAGGTCTTAGTTGTGGCACGTGGGATCTTCATTGCCGCATGTTTTTAGTTGTGGCATGTGGACTTCTTAGTTGCTGCATGCGAACTCATAGTTGCGGCATGCATGTGGGATCTAATTCCTCCACCAGAGATTGAACCTGAGCCTCCTGCATTGGGAGCATGGAGTCTTACCCACTGGACCACCAGGGAAGTCCCAAATGGGTTTTTCATATATGGCTTTTATTATTTTGAGGTATTTTCCTTCTATTCCTACCTTATTGAGTGTTTTTATCATGAAAGGGTATTGAATTTTGCCAAATGCTTTTTCTGAACCAGTTGAGATAATCATGTGATTTTTTTTTTCCCCTTCATTCTGTTAATGTGGTTTATTACATTGATATTCATGTGTTGAACCATTCTTGCATTCTGGGAATAAATCCCACTTGGTCATGGTGTATAATTCTTCAAATATGCTGCAGAATTTGGTTTGCCAGTATTTTGTTGAGGATTTTTCATCAGTGCTCATAAGGGATATTGGTCTGTAGTTTTCTTGTATTGTCTTCGTCTGGCTTTGATATCAGGGTAATGCTGACTCCATGGAATGAGTTAGGAAGTGTTCCCTCCTCTTCAATTTATTTGAAGGTTTGAAGAAGATCGGTATTAGTTCTTCTTTAAATGTTTGGTTGAATTCACTGGGTCCAGGGCTTTGCTTTGTCAGGAAATTTTTTTTTTTTTTTTTTGGCTGTATTGGGTCTTCGTTTCTGCACGCAGGCTTTCTTTAGTTGCAGCGAGTGGGGGTTACTCTTTGGTGTGGTGCGTGGGCTTCTCATTGTGGTGGCTTCCCTTGTTGCGGAGCACGGGCTCTAGGCACCAGGGCTCAGTAGTTGTGGCACACGGGCTTAGTTGCTCCGAAGCATGTGGGATCCTCCCGGACCAGGGCTCAAACCCATGTCCCCGTATTGGCAGGCGTATTCTTAACCACTGTGCCACGACGGAAGCCCCTGTGAGGAGATTTCTAATTACCGGTTCCATCTTCTTACTAGTTAAAGGAATATTCAGATTGTCTGTTTCTTTGTGGTTTAGTTTTAAGGGTTTGTGTTTCTAGGAATTTGTCCACTTCATGTAGGTTATCCAGTTTGCTGGTATACAGTTGTTCATAGTACTCTCTTATAATCCTTTCTTTAAAATAATTAATTAATTTTATTTTTTTGGCTGCGTTGGGTCTTCATTGTGCATGGGCTTTCTCTAGTTGCAGAGAGCGTGGGCTTCTCATTGCAGTGGCTTCTCTTGTTTCAGAGCACGGGCTCTAGGTGCACGGGCTTCAGTAGTTGGGCTTGCGGGCTCTAGAGCTCAGGCTTAGTAGTTGTGGTGCACAGGCTTAATTGCTCTGCGGCACATGGGATCCTCCCAGACCAGGGCTCGAACCTGTGTCCCCTGCATTGGCAGGCAGATTCTTAACCACTGCGCCACCAGGGAAGCCCTAATCCTTTTTATTTCTGTAGAATTGGTAGTGTCGTTTCTAATTTTAGTAATTCAGGTATTTTCTCCTTTTTTCTTAGTCTGTTGAGCTAAAAGTTTGTCAATTTTGATCTTTTTAAAGAACCAACTTTTGGTTTCATTGATTTTTCTCTATTTTTCTGTTTCCTGTTTCATTTACCTCTGCTCTAATCTTTATTACTTTCTTTTGCTGGCTTTAGGTTTAGTTTGTTCTTTTTCTAGTTCCTTAAGTTGTAAAGTTTTGTTCACAACTAGAAATCAGATTCTCCCCCTTCGACAGGGCTTGCTCTTTTTTGTTTTTGTCTTTTTTATTGTCGTAAGCTGGTTTTTTTCTTGGTTTTTTTTTTTTTTTTTTTTTTTTGCCAGGGATCAGCCTGAGGTATAAACTTAAGGTCTTCTCTGGTCTTTTTTGAGCCTTTCCCTGGTCATGGGTGATTATTTTCTAATTTTCCCCAGATATTCAGTTGTTTTTTAAATATCCTAGTCTTTAATGTGTGGCTTTTAGAAGGGGAAAAAGAAAACTGAGGTGCGGGTGTCACTACTTTAAATCCCCTGGGGGACTTGCCTTGTGGCGCAGTGGTTAAGAATCTGCCTGCCAGTGCAGGGGACACGGGTTCAATCCCTGGTCTGGGGTGATCCCACATGCTGCGGAGCAACTAAGCCCATGTGCCACAACTCCTGAAGCCCATGTGCCTAGAGCCCATGCTCCACAACAAGAGAAGCCACTGCAATGAGAAACCCACGCACCACAACAAAGAGTAGCCCCTGCTCACCACAACCAGAGAAATCCCGTGTGCAGCAAAGAGGACCAAACGCAGCCAAAAAAAAATTAAAAAAAAAAAACTGAACCATACAGCCATTGTCTACTTCTTCCTTGTATTTTCTGTAATCTGATGAATTTATAGATGGAGAGTACAAAGTAGAAACTGAATGTCCTTTTATTATCAAATTGGGCTGATAGATGAAAAATATATATAATCTTATTTCTTTTTATAGTTCATGGTTAGGGACTGTAGAATTATAGAGCACTGTTAAGAAACTTCTTCCAACTTCCTAGGGGGTTTTTTGGGTTTTACATACTCCACAATGTTTTTGTGTGGTGGGGGTTAAAAAATGTCTGTAGTGCCTTAAGAATACACAAGCACAATAGAGAAATAGATGCAGTTTAAATTATTTTTAATTTTTATTTTTTTTTAACATCTTTATTGGAGTATAATTGCTTTACAATGGTGTTTTAGTTTCTGCTGTATAACAAAGTGAATCAGCTATACATATACATATATCCCCATATCCCCTCCCTCTTGCATCTCCCTCCCACACTCCCTATCCCACCCATCTAGGTGGTCACAAAGCACCGAGCTGATCTCCCTGTGCTATGCAGCTGCTTCCCACTAGCTATCTGTTTTACATTTGGTAGTGTGTATATATATCCATGCCACTTTCTCACTTCGTCCCAGCTTACCCTTCCCCCTCCCTGTGTCCTCAAGTCCAAGTCCATTCTCTATGTCTGTGGCTTTATACCTGTCCTTTCCCTAGGTTCTTCAGAACCTTATTTTTTTTAGATTCCATATATATATGTTAGCATACGGTATTTGTTTTTCTCTTTCTGACTTACTTCACTCTGTATGACAGACTCTAGGTCCATCCACCTCACTACAAATAACTCAGTTTCGTTTCTTTTTATGGCTGAGTAATATTCCATTGGATATATGTGCCACATCTTCTTTATCCATTCATCTGTCGATGGACACTTAGGTTGCTTCCATGTCCTGGCTATTGTAAATAGAATGATGCAGTTTAATTTAAAATGAAACTAACTTGTTTACTTGTCAGGTAATTAATCTTTAATAAAGTTAACATAGTGTATAGTGAGTACTTAATCAGATTATTTTTCTTATCCAAATTAGGAAAATTGTCTGTTTAATTAAAGTCAATAACTTTTATTGGAGTTCTCTAGTGAAAATACACATTTTCAGTCCTAGGATTCAAAGAGACTTGCAGGTCTTAACTTTCTGAATTTTGTTTTAGATGGTTTAACATAGTATAGAGTCTCCATATCTTTTAGAATAATGTTTAGGTTATAGAACATAATTTTAAAAGAATTTAGTTTAATGTTGACATTTATCCAAAAAATGCTAGACACCAACATGCTCTTAAATTGCCTAATTTAGTGACATTTTGCATATTCTGTTGCTAATTGCAAAAATTGATTTTTTTTGTAGTTCTTTGTAGTTTACAAAATGTTTTCTCAGAGTTTATATTTAATATTTGCTAAAGGTTTTTGAAAAGGGCAAGGCAAGCACATTGTACAGATGATTTAATATTACACTTAATGTAATTGGTAGAGATCTTAAACCCAGGTCTTTTGACTCTGCTGTTCCACTTTCATTGTACCATGTTGTCTCTTATAGTTATCTTATAATTTCATGTGCTTTTCATTTTATAAAGTACTTTCACATTATCTCTTTTAATTCTCTGAATAAGCCTTTTTAGAAATCCTGGTGTTTGATTTAAAGACAAGTGCTGTTTCTACAACGTTTGGAACTCCTGATAAAAATCTTGGACCTTGTTTACCATCATTTTAGTTTAAGCTCTTTCAGATTAATTGTGGTAGGCTAACTACTATGACTAATAATCTCTAGTTCTTGTTGGTTTGCGACAGAAAAGTTTATTTTCTTTTGTATTGTCACTCTTGAATACAAGGTCTGTCTATTTTTTGATACAATCATGTTCAGCACACAGCCTCCATGGTCCCTGGGAAAAGGGAAGAAAGTATAGGAAAGGCACATAAGATACATGAACCTGGAAATTACTACCAATTATTACTACTCACTGTCCAGGAGTAATCACTTGCAAATGAGTGGCCCTACTCATTTGCAAGAGGACTAGGAAAGGTATACTATACAGCTCTATACGTAAATCTTTGGTGGTCAGCTTGTCTTCTCGTCCACATTTGCTATACGGTGTTGGTCTTTAAGTACATTCAGGAGTCAATACTAGTAGCTCAATGACTGGTATGGGCTCTGCAGTCATACTGCTTGGGTTTGAATCCTGAGCTGTACTGTATCTTTGGCCAAGCAGTTTAATTTTTCTAGACCTTTTATTGAATCATTCATTGCTTAGTTTATTCATTCACCTATCCTTTCACTCATTCAATAAATATTTTTTGATTGCTCACTACATTATAGGCAATATTGTAGATGCTGGGGATCCAGAGATAAATAAGACAGAAAAGGTCCCTGCCCTTATGGGTCTTTCTTGCATTATACTGAGCGGAGACAATAAGCAAAATAATATTAGAATGTATTAAGGGCTATATTGGAAATTAGAATACGATGTGATAGAAGTTAATTATGGAGGGAACTACCTCCAATTCCTTTTTTGTAGAATGAGAATAATATCACCTACCTAAGAGCTGATGTGGGGATGAAATGAAACATTGCATGTAAAGAACATAGTAAATGTTCAGTAAATATTATTTGCTATTATTACTTAGGCTTCTTTTAGCAGCTTGATCAATGTTCTGTGAACCCTGATGGAGAAAATGCAGCAGAATAAGATATCTACATTGGCATCTTAGAATTCATCTGGGTTGATTGCTGTCATTTTAAAGAGCTGTGTTTGCATTCCATTGGCCAGTGTTGTATCAAAATGAAAAGAGAAAGAGCACTTAAGCACAAGTTCTAGAAATCTTTCTGATACTCCCCAAAGGAGAATTTCAGATGTTCTCAATATAATTATATGGTGAGAGCCAAGAAGTTTCTGAAGTATATATTTCTTGAAATTTTAAAAACTCAAACTACGAAGCTGTTGAAAAATACCACCTACTTTCTAGCCAACTAATAAACTAACTTTTTCTTTTATTCAAAGTAAATAATCTTATTCATTAATATGGTCTGCAAATATGTAATACATTCAGGGTAGTTTGTTACTGTAGCTGGGGATTCAAGAGGGGGAGTGGAATCAGACATGTTTCCTACTCTTATGAAATTTCTAGTTCAGTGAAGTTTGCAAACAAGATAATAACAAAAGTATGATAAAGCCTTAATGGGGGAAATTCAGATCTCTCTGACAGCAAATAGGGACCTAAAACCCAGATGAAGGGGTTGAATCAGGCACTGCTTATTTGAGTGAAGTTCCTAGCTAATTAATAAACATTAGCCAGGGAAAAGCTAAATACTAAGGAAGTGAAAGTATTAAGCAGAGGAAAGGGTTTAGAGCTACACTGTCCAATTCAGCAGCCACTAACCACATTTAAATTTAAAGCAACTAAAATTAAAAATTCAGTTCTTCACTTGCATTAACAACACTTCAAGGCTTGGTAGCCAATGTGGGTAATGTTTACATTGCCTTTTTTTTTTTTTTTTTTTTTTGCGGTACGCGGGCCTCTCACTGTTGTGACCTCTCCCGTTGCGGAGCACAGGCTCTGGACGCGCAGGCTCAGCGGCCACGGCTCACGGGCCCAGCCACTCCGCAGCATGTGGGATCTTCCCGGACCAGGACACGAACCTGTGTCCCCTGCATCGGCAGGCAGACTCTCAACCACTGTGCCACCAGGGAAGCCCTACATTGCCTTTTGAACAAATGATGCTGTAGCAATTGGACATCCATAGACAAGAAAATAAACTTTAACCTAAACTTCACACCTTACACAACAATTGATATGTCATGGATCATGGGGTTTTTTTTACAATGCAGATATAGAATATTTTCATCATTGCAGAGAGTTCTGTTGAGCAGTGTTGATTTAGAAGGCTCTGAGACCAAAGGAAATACGGCATGTTAATGAATTACAAGAAATATGCAACAGTAGAATTTGATTTCATTTGTCCAAAAAGTATTAGTATTTTAGGAATTATGAGAAACATTTTATTCTCATTTTTCAAAATGTGAAAATCATTTGAAATTACATCCATTTTTAATTTAGCATAGGTAATGGCAACTGTATTTAAATAAAAAATATACTGTTTATAGACCAAGATGAATATTCTTTAAGAACTTTTACATTGTCTTTTTTTTTTTTTTTTTTTTTTTTTTTGTGGTTCGCGGGCCTCTCACTGTTGTGGCCTGTCCCGTTGCGAAGCACAGGCTCCGGACGCGCAGGCTCAGCGGCCATGGCTCATGGGCCTAGCCGCTCCACAGCATGTGGGATCTTCCTGGACCGGGGTACGAACCTGTGTCCCCTGCATCGGCAGGCGGACTCTCAACCACTGCGCCACCAGGGAAGCCCTACATTGTCTTTTTAACGAATGGTGCTGTAGCAGTTGGACATCTTTAAGCAAATAAAACCACCTTAACCTAAACCTCACATCTTATACAAAAATTAATTCAAAATGGATTGTGAAATTAAATGTGAATTGTAAAACCATAAAACTTTTAGAAGAAAGCATAGGAGAAAATCTTCAGGACCTCAAGCTATGAGAAAAGTTCTCGGGCATGATACCAAAAGCATGATACTAGAAGAAAAAATAGATAAATTGGACATCATCAAAATTAAAAACTTTAGCTCTGTGAAAGATCCTATTAAGAGGATGGAGGACTTCCCTGGTGGTCCAGTGGTTGGGACTCCGCACTCCCAATGCAGGGGGTACTGGTTCAATCCCTGCTTGAGGAACTAAGATTCCACATGCTGCACAGCATAGCAAAAAAAATATAAAAGGATGGCAAAGACAGGCTATAGACAGGGAGAAAACATTTGCAAACCACATATCTGACAAAGATCTTGTATCTAGAATATGTAAAGAACTTTGAAAACTCAACAGTAAAAAAGCAATTCAGGGGGCTTCCCTGGTGGTGCAGTGGTTGGGAGTCCGCCTGCCAGTGCAGGGGACACGGGTTTGAGCCCTGGTCCGGGAAGATCCCACATGCCGCAGAGCAACTGGGCCCGTGACCCACAACTACTGAGCCTGTGCTCTAGAGCAACAAGAGAAGCCACCACAATGAGAAGCCTACGCACGGCAACGAAGAGTAGCCCCCTCTCTCCGCAACTAGAGAAAGCCCATGCACAGCAACAAAGACCCAGTGCAGCCAAAAATAAATAAATAAATAAAATAAAATTTTTAAAAAAGCAATTCAGTTATAAATGGGCACAAGACATGAACAGACATTTTGCCAAGGAGGAGATAAGATGGCAAATAAGCATGTGAAAAGATTTTCCACATTATTAGCCATTAGAAAAATGCAAATTAAAACCACAATGAGATATCACTATATGCCTTATAGAACAGTTAAATAAAAAAATAGTGATAGGGCTTCCCTGGTGGCGCAGTGGTTGAGAGTCCGCCTGCCGATGCAGGGGGCACGGGTTCGTGCCCTGGTCTGGGAAGATCACACATGCCGCGGAGCGGCTGGGCCCGTGAGCCGTGGCCACTGAGCCTGTGTGTTGGAGCCTGTGCTCCGCAATGGGAGCGGCCACAACAGTGAGAGGCCCACGTACAGGA
The DNA here is from genome assembly GCF_059928025.1 of Delphinapterus leucas. Lineage (NCBI taxonomy): Eukaryota > Metazoa > Chordata > Mammalia > Artiodactyla > Monodontidae > Delphinapterus > Delphinapterus leucas. Next base: position 42,607,363 of record NC_143148.1, read on the forward strand.
AAAAAAAAAATAGTGATAATACTAAATGCTGGCAAGGATGCCAAGAAACTTTATCCCACCTAAACTGCTGTTACGAATGTAAAGTGGTACAACCACTCCGCAAGATAGTTTGTCAGGTTCTTAAAAAACTAAACTTGCATTTACCACATGACCCAGGAATCACATTTGGCATTTATCACAGAAAAATAAAAACTTGTTCACACAATAACCTTTAAGGTTCATAGTAGTGTCATTTTTCTTAGTCAAAAATTAGAAACAAGCCAAATGGAAGAAGAGTTAAACAAACTGGTATATCCATACAATGCACTAGCTACCATTCAGCAATAAAAAGGAACAAACTGTTGATACACACAAGTTGGAAGGTTCTCCATGGAACTATGCTGAGTGGAAAAAAAGGCAATCTCAAATGGTTACATACTGTGATTCCATTTATATATATAACATTCTCAAAATGGCAGAGCTACAGAGATGACACTAGATTAGCGGTTGCCAGGGAACAGGAACTGGTTGAAGACTGTGAATGTAAATGGGTAGCACAAGAGAGTTCCTTTGTGGTAATGGAAGAGTTCTGGATCATGACTGTTATGGTGGTTACTTGAATCTACATATGGGATAAAATTACATACATACTTTATTATACAGTGATAAGTTTTATGAAGGAATAAATATTTTGAGTCTTATCCCAAAAGTTACTGAAAGTTAAAATGGAGATTGTAGTATTTTTTTCCATAACTAGACTTTGTATTTCATTATACGCCAAGATTCATTTCGAGGTGATGATTTTTTGTATGATGTTGTTATATGTATATTTTCAGTTTGAAGCAATTTATGGAAATTTAATTTTGTTTTTTTATTATCTCTACATTGTGTTGTCATGTGTCTAATATATTCAGATCAGCTCCCTCCAAGTAATGTAGCAGGACTGATAATAGAACTCCTCTTATTGAAGCTGCTTTAGTCTGTCGTATACCTTCAGGCTTTAACCCTCCAGCTTTAGTTAAATTAAGCAGGCACAGACCTTTGCTATGGAAACGTACAGAAACATAACAAACAACTTAGCTTACTTTGTTCTACAAAGCAGAAGGTGACCTGAAGAGAAATATCCTGATACTAGATGAAAGATTTTAGAGAATAGTGTTAACAGTAGCAATAATTTGTTGCCTATAACATTGGCAGCAAATGGGATGGGATGGAATGATAGTCTAATTAATTTATTTGATGTTCTTTTAAAGTCCTTGAGTTGCAAAGGAGAAGCCCTATTTTTCTTATGCTGTAGTATATATGCTTGGAGCAGATGTTGGCTGAAATACGTGTTATGAAATATATTCCCTTTGAAATCTTATCTGCCTGATTACCTTCCCCCATCACTGGCTTATTTTACTATCAAAGTATAAAGGACAGGTGGCTTATGTCTTTGCCAAGCTGGTATTAATATGAGTCATCTAATATGACTGGGATACTTTGGAATATAGTACTTACTGGTATGTTACGTGATATTTGGGTAACTTAATAGATAGCAATAAAAATTTTAGTTTGTATTTTCTATTTTAGATTTTACTACTTCATTTTAAACAGCTACTTTAGTGGTTATAATTCTTATTTAAATAATTCTGTTGACTAACCTCATGTTATTTTGTTCCACCAAATTGTACTCTCTCATTCCAAAATTCATTCATTCAGCAATGATTAAATGCCCATAACGTGATAGGTACTATACTAGGCTCTGGAGATAACAAGAATGACACTGTCCCCCTCACAGTACTTTGAGGCAAGTGGTAAAGTTGTTGGTACTTCTTCCTCCACTACAAGAACAGTTGGTTCCATAGAATAATTTGTTCAATGTAGGATTAAACATGAAAGAGCAACAATAAGTATAGCAGAAAGGATGATTAGCCATGAGTTCGGAGTAGTTCCTTAATCTTTCTTAGCTTCAGATTCTTCATCTGTAAACTGGAAAAAAATGTCATGTACTCCACAAGAGTTTTAGAATTACATAAACTAATTTAGTTAAAGTATATCACCACTCTCTACTGTTACTTTTTCACCTCTGTGTCCAAATTTGGATGACTCTCATTCTACATTATCACTTACCCCATCTGCCTCCATACAAACCAAAAAGGAAGAGTGACTGAACCATATTTGTGTGCATATGCATACATACGCCCACACTGTTACTATTTCTTCTTTAGTTATTGATTTATTTAGGCTTTATTTTTTTTTTACTGTAATCATGTTGGCATTTTATTTTTTATGGAATATTTTCCATTCAATTCAAGCTTTAACATTTATTAACTTGTTTATACCAAAATATGTAAAAAGAAATCACAACTGAAATATTGATAGATTTCTTAAATACACAAATATTTAAATATTTACAGAAAACTGCAATTTCCAGTTAAATATACTAGGTTAAACACATGTGTTTACCTTCATTAGACATTAAACAGTTACAACTTAAGCTTGTTGGTTGGAGAGAAAGAACCAATAATTAAGAAGCACAAATCATTTTATACTAAAGAACCTTGGAAAGGCTCAGGGGGTTGAGGCACTGGTGTCTCTGAAAGTGGGATGTGAGGTGAGGCCGAAAACAAATACTGTTGAAGGTCTACAAAAGAAGCAGTTAAACTTCCCAGATTTTTCTCCCTTATGTGGTATAATGAAGTGATAACCACTGGCTTACCTTGGGAGAATTCTGGAGATTTATTCTTTAGAGGGAATGAAATAGAAGTTCTAGGTTCTAGAATAACTGAAAGCAGGGCTTGAGGGTCTGTACAGAAAATGGGATGGGGATGAAAGGGGAGGTATAATGAAAGTCTGGGTACTGAATAGGGAGAGCTTTGACTCCTCTTAACTCCCAAAATGCTTGCAGTAGGTTTATGTTCCCTAGACAGGAGACTGGAGGATTTACTTTTAGGCAAACTGGTCCAAGATAAAATACCAGTGTCCCTCTTGACTTGTAAATCTTCTAAGGCTAGTGGTTCTCAACCCTATCAGACCCAACCCCACTCTTTTAAAATTTTAAACAAATATTTTATAATACTTTATTTACCTGAAATGGAAATTCAAGGACAGTATAATCAGCCTACACATATAATTTTAGAAATACCAATATAATGCTTTTATTATTAAGAGGAAATAAATTTAGAAAATGGTTATAAACAAATTATAACAAAAAGTTGTATTTCAAAATGAAAAGGCTTGGTAATGACTATAGAGAAAACAATGAAATAATTAGATACTTGTACCTACAGCATCACTATATCACACTTGCACATAGGCAAGTGTGTTGATCAGCAACCTAAATTCCACCAGTGAGTGGCATTACTAGCAATGACATGATTTTCTGAAATGATCAACTCTTGCTAAAGTTTACCTCGGGAATTCCCTGGTGGTCCAGTGGTTAAGACTCTGTGCTTGCAATGCAGGAGGTGCGGGTTCAATCCCTGGTCGGGGAGCTAAGATTCCATGTGCCGTGCAGCGCAGCCAAAATAAATAAATAAATAAAGTTTACCTCAGTTTACATGGCAGTTGCATTCATGAAAAATTCATATGTGTTAAAACTGCGATTTGGGTGGTATTTATATATACTAAGGAGTTGGGTTCCAAGTTCGTAAACGTTTCTGTATACACGAATATATATGATGGGACATTCTGAAGTTCTGTGCAACATAGGCTAGTTCCTCTCTTTGAAGAGCAATGATTATCTCGTGCATTGATAGGAGTTTGAATTTCTGGCCCCTTTCCATTAAATACCTATATGCACCTCACTCATCATGTTGCCATACTCATTCATTTATAAATTGACTGAGCCTGTTTTGGGGCAACAATGGCAGAGTAGTTAAGATAGAGAGTATACTGGCACTCTCATCATTTTACGCTGCTGCTCAGGGAGCTACAAATCACAGTGATGCAGTTAAAACTCAGTAGTGTTTAAAGTGCTATGAGTACTGAAACTTTTACAGTGCATACTCATCATGTCATTCATGATGTCATCATTCTACTCATCATGTCAGAACAAACAGAAAGAGGATTTCAGTCATCCTTTTAAAGCACAGTAGACTGTATTTTGTTATTGTGCAATAACGCTATGGCTGGGCTAAAAGAATATGTATTATATGGCCTCACGTTTCCATCTAGATGTCTCACTGTTACCTTGAATACCACATGACTAACATTGAAAACATTACCTTATCTTCTTCCAAACCTGTTCTAAATCAGTGACTTCTTCATTTCTTTATTTGCTAGTGATACCATCATTCTCTTGAGTACTGAAGCTCAGAACTTCTAATTTCTTTGTTCCCTTCTCTTTATTATTCTATACGTAGCCAGCTACAAAAAATCTCTTTAGGATCTCGTGAGAAAGACTTATTGCATTAATCCTCCTTCATTTCTATTTTCTATTTATGTTCTCACTTCTACCCTTGTTTAAACTTTGAGTACACATGATTTTAGTGCTTCAGCCTCTTAGCTGGTTTCCATGATTTCGTCTTTTCTCTCCTTCACAGAACCGTAATTGCTTTTTATCATGTGCTTCCCTATATCCTATATTATTATTATTATTAATAAATTTCTGCCTTTTAAGGTCTTCATTAATTCCTTAAAATTTAATACATGCCACTTTGTTCTTTTTTTTAGTGTCACCTATATAATACTGGCTGAAGCAGTGACATTTGATATAGATATTTCCATAATGGATCCTCAATAAAAAGAGGGAGGGGTGGAGTGGTGAACAAGACAAAGTTTCTGTATTTTGGGAACTTATGTGGTAATAAGGAAAACAGATATAAACAAATGTATAAAATACTTTTTTTTAATTAATTAATTAGTTTATTTATTTATTTTTGGCTCCATTGGGTCTTCATTGCTGCCTACAGGCTTTCTCTAGTTGTGGAGAGCAGGGGCTACTGTTCGTTGCGGCGTGCGGGCTTCTCATTGCGGTGGCTTCTCTTGTTATGGAGCACGGGCTCTAGGCGTGCGGGCTTCAGTAGTTGTGGCATGCAGGCTCAGTATTTGTGGCTCGCGGGCTCTAGAACGCAGGCTGAGTAGTTGTGGTGCACGGGCTTAGTTGCTCCACGGCATGTGGGATCTTCCCGGACCAGGGCTCAAACCCGTGTCCCATGCATTGGCAGGCGGATTCTTAACCACTGTGCCACCAGGGAAGTCCCTAAAATACTTTTGATAGTGATAAATACTATGAAAAATAATAAAACAGGATAAAGGGATAGAAATGTGATGTTTTAGATAGGGTGGTTTTCTCTGAGAAGTTGACCTTTGAGTGTAGAGCTGAAGGAGTGAGGTAATATGAAGATCAGAGGGAAGAATATTCCAGAGGGACAAAATATTAAGTGTGAAGGTCCTGAGGTTAGGAATGAGCTTGAGTGGTTCATGCAATAAGGCCAAGGTGGCCAGAGCAGACTGTGGAAGGGAGAGAGTAGGAGAAGGTAAGGCAACAAGTTAGCCAGGGCCCAGATCACACAGGACTTGTAAATCATCGTAGGGCATTTGAATTTAGTTCTGAGTATGGAAGGAAGCCATTAGAGAGTTCTGAGCAGGGGTGTAAAGTTATCTGGTTAATATTACAAGTTTGTTCTGACTCTTGGACAGAGAATAGGCTATCAGGGAGCAAGAGTAAGAACAGAGAGAGCAGTTATAAGGCTATTGCAATGGTCCAGGCTTTATTTGCTTCTCTATAAAGGCACAGGGCTGAAAATGATCCTGGGTAAATTATTTTATCTGATAATAGGCAAAAGACTTCATGTCCTTTCCTGGGTAGAGGAGGATAATCAATAAATTATGATGTTGCTTGGTTACAAACTCCACTGTAAAGCCAGGGATGAGCAAGCAGGAGGGAGTAAAGCAGTCACCTGAAGGACAACATAATCAAATAAAACTCCTACATATTTGAAACTCTGACTAGATTCCATACTTAGAATCTGGATGCAAACTAATAGCTAACATTTGTTAGGTACATGCCAGACACTGTACTAGGCACTCTATATTTGCTATCATGTGTCAGGATACTTTACAAAACCATAGTGCAGAAACAGAATTTCTTTTAAGGTTATTAGGTAGCTCATAAAATCTCAGGTTTGGAAGCTATGTGGCCTGGAACAGTGTACAGCCACCCTACCCAGTTTTGCTCTAGTGAAAACATCACTGACACTGTGACTCACAACCCCAGCTTGTAGGGACAGTGCTTAGGACTGGGTGGGCATCAGAAACTCCACCACTACTGTCTTGAAGAGCTTGGCACTCCACTGTGCTTACCAAAAAATTGACTTTAGGCAGTCTGTGTTATCATATTGCACCCTTGCTGGTTCAATGGAATAAAACAGCCATAGAGCACATCTTCCTCCCAGAGGCATTTGGGGCCAAAAGTAGGAGTGAGGATTGCTGAGCAAGATCTGTCTGAAATTTGTAAGATCTCCACCAAGTGCACGTAAGCCACCATCTCAAAGCAGAGGAATCTGACTAAAACTGCAGTAAAGCTGATACAACTTAAGAACTGTGACCTGACCAAAAAAAAAAAAAAATAGCATGCCTCTTTCTGAAGGTAAATACTTGCTACTTCAGTTCCTAGAGTTCTTCTATACAAAATGTCTAGTATATGTTAAACTATACATACACACACAAGAAAGTGTGAACCACAGCTAAGAGAAAACAATCAATAGGAGCTGGCCCAAAGATGGCCTAAATCTAACTCTGTGTCTGGGTTGGAGTTATCAGAAAGTTGGAGTTATCAGAAAGAGACTTAAACATAACAATGATGAAAATGCTAAATTATCTAGTAGAAAAGGTGGGCTAAATATGTGAAGAGATGAAGGAATTTCAATAGAGACATGGAAAAAAAATTTTTTTAATCAAAAGGATAATGATAAGGACAAAGATACAAGAAGAGAAAACTACAGACTAATATCCGTAAAGAATATAAGCACAAAAATCCTCAACAAAAAACTAGCAAACCAAATCCAACAGCACATTAAAAGGATTATACAGCATGACCAAGTGGGATTTACCTCAGAAATGCAGATGATTCAACATATGAAAATCAGTTGTTGTAATATGCCATACTAATAGAATGAAGGCATAAAAACCACATGATCATCTCAATTGACACAGAAAAGGCATTTGACAAAATTTAACAGCATATCATTTAAAAAAAAAAACAGCAAACTAAGAAAAGTGGGAAAGTCCTTAACGTGATCAAGGTCATTTATTAAAAGCCCACAGCTAATAACATCATACTTAATGGAAAAGACTGAAAGCTTTTCCCCTAAGATCAGGAGCAAGACAAGGATGCTTGCTTTCGCCACTGCTATTCAACATTTGTGCTGGAAGTTCTAGCCAGAGCTGTTAGGCAATAAAAAGAAATAAAAGACATCCAAATTGGAAAGGAAGAGGTAAAGTTATCTCTATTAACAGATGACATGCTCACATACTTTAAAAATCCCAAATAATCCCCAAGAAAGCTGCTAGAGCTAATAAATTAGTTTACGAAGTTTCAGGGTAGGAGATCAACACATACTTACCGATTGTGTTTCTGTGTATCAGTGATCAACAACCCTAAGAGGACATTAAGAAAGCAGTTTTCATTTACAATAGCATCTAAAAGTATTAAATACTTAGGAATTAATTTGACCAAGGAGGTATAAGGACTTGTATGCTGAAAACTGTAAACTATTTCTGAAAGAAATAAAACTAAATGGGAATATATAAAGTGAAAATAAAATCCAAATATACATGAAACAAAAATAAATAGAAAGACATTCCATATTCATGGAGAGGAGACTTAATTAACATTGTTAAGATATCAATACTGCCCAAAGCAGTCTACAGATTTAATGCAATACTTACCCAAATTCCAACAACCCTTTTTGCAGAATGGAAAAGCATATCCTCAAATTCATAATGGGGACTTCCCTGGTGGCGCAGTGGTTAAGAATCTGCCTACCAATGCAGGGAGCAGGGTTTGAGCCCTGGTCCAGGAAGATCCCACGTGCTGCAGAGCAACTAATCCCATGTGCCACAACTACTGAGCCCGTGTGCCACAACTACTGAAGCCTGCACGCCTAGAGCCCATGCTCTGCAACAAGAGAAGCCACTGCAATGAGAAGCCTGCACATCACAACAAAGAGTAGCCACTGCTCGCCACAACTAGAGAAAGCCCGCGCACAGCAACGGAGACCCAACGCAGCCATGAGTAAATAAATAAATAAATAACTTTATTTTAAAAAATATTCATATGGAATTGCAAGGGGCTTCAAATAGCTGAAACAATCCTGAAAAAGAAGAGTAAAGTTGGAGGACCCCCTTTCCCTGACTTGTAACATACTACAAAGCTACAGTATTTTAAACAGTATGATACTGGCATAAAGACAGACCAATGAAATAGAATAGAAAGCCCAGAAATAAGCCCTAACATATATGATCAATTCATTTTTGATAGGGTTCCAAAACCATTCAGTAGGAGAAATGACAGTCTTTTCAACAAATGGTGTTGGGAAAATTAGATATCCCCATGCAAAATAATGTAGTTGGATCCTTACCTTATATTATATACAAAAATTAACTAAATATGGATCAAAGACCTAAAACTATAAAATTCTTAGAAGAAAACATGAGAAAAATCTTCTCAGCGTTGGATTTGGTAATGGTTTCTTAAGTATGACACCTAAAGCACAGGCAACAAAACAAACAAAATAAATTAGATTCCATCAAAATTTTAAAACTTTTGTGCATCAAAGGACACAACCAAGAAAGTGAAAAGACAGCCTGCAGAATGGGAGATAATATTTGCAAATCACATAACTGCAAGGGATTAATATTCAGAATATATAAAGAACTTGTACAACTCAGCATCAAAACTAATATAAATGCACACCCATATGTACTCCCAAAGAATGTTGAATTTTTTTCCTTAAGCAGGCACTTAACTTGGTTGGAGTCAACCTGTAAAACCTGTCTCCCTGTGGTTGGTGGTAGCTCATAATCTTATTTCAGTTATTTTAGCCTTAGGCTGCTTGGATCTGTCCTGTTCTTGAATGGTTTACAGGTCAGCCAAAGGATTGGGCGGAGTCTGTATATATATAAAATTTGGAGCTCCTCCTCTCTGGCTGTCTCTTTTCTGGGATTTGCCTCTTTCTTTCCAGAGGTTGTGACAGACTGTCCTTGGTTCTTCAAGCCCTTCAGACTGTAGATTTCTTTGGTAGTTTTAGTCTCATTGTAAGGCATGGACTGTGGCTTTCCCTCAGGTTAAAAGCCTTAAAAACAGGAAACACACCTTTTGTTATTCTCTTCTTACATGTGTCAGTTTGTTTCCAGTATCTGCTTACTTTGGTGTTCTCTCCATCCTTTCAAGGTGGGTCCAATGGGTGCTACTCAGCCATCAGACTGGACATAGGAGTCTCCCTAAGTGCTTTAGGCTCTGTTTCTTTTAACTGCCTCCTTTCTTGTGGTCGCTGTTTTTACCTTCAGCACCTCCTGGTCATCACCCTTATTAATCCTGTGTAGCCATCTTAACCTCAGCAGTAGTGAAGGGTACCAAAGAAAGTCAAGTAGCCTAGCTTGTTAAGTCAGTTGAAATATTAACTTGGAAACATGCAATAGGATTTTTCAGATCCTTTCTACTAAAAGTGTCACTGATTTTAGCAGCCCGTTAGAGGACCTTCCCACATACCCTCATCTTTAGGTCTGGTCTGGGTGGTTAATGTTGCCTGGAGCACAGAATCAACATTTCTTTTGTATTCTCCACAGCACTCTACCAAGGCTTTTCAAAATTTAGGTTGATCTATATTTTAATCCAGAAAAACTCCTTCATCCCTTTGTAATATATTGCAGCATTTTATAACTCTTAAAATATTTCTGTGATTTAGAGGGCTGTTCACTTATTACTTGTTTTTATTATTATCTTTTTTGAAATAACATTTTATGTATCGGTAGTATATGATACAAATATAATAGACTTACCGTTGTAAGCTTATTGTAAAATGCATGGATAATGAATTGTATTTTTCTGTGTTTGCTCTTCCAAATTAGCTCCTGGGCTATAGTGAAAAGCCGATAAATCTACAGATGTTTATTGGAACAGCAGATGATCGATATTTACGGCCTCATGCATTTTACCAGGTGCATCGGATCACTGGGAAGACAGTTGCTACTGCAAGCCAAGAGATAATAATTGCCAGCACAAAGGTTCTGGAAATTCCACTTCTTCCTGAAAACAATATGTCAGCCAGGTATCTTGAAACATACCCCAAAATGGACTGTTCTTTCTTTTCCTAAAATAACTTTGAAGAAAAGTTCATTTATTTTTATAGTGCAAAAATAAGTCATTGTTCTAAATTAACTGAATAACATTATGTAAATAATTATAGTATATTTGCTAAGGTTGGTACCACATTTCCATAAAGAAAATTGAATTCAGCGAAAGTTTATGACCATGTAGAACCAGCCAAGCATCATGCTAGGTGATAGAGACAAAAGTATATGGACTTTTTTTTCAAGTAGCTCACAGTCTAATAGGGTAGACAGTAAGTAAACAATTGCAGTAAAATTATGATTGTTAAGTTTCCTTGAGGAAAACTTCAGCTCTACTTCCAGGTGTCCCATTTCACCCGTTTCCAAATAAAATGAGGTGGCCAAATTCTGAATGAGAATGCAGTAGAGTTTTGTTCAGGTGGATTAGTTAGGAATATATATAGTACCTGTAACAGAAACCTGAAATGCAGTGGCTTAAACAGCTAGAGGTTTAATTTTTTATTCCATAAAATAAATATACACATAGGCATCTTAGGGCTAGCACAGTGGTTCCATAAGTCATTGGGGCCCCAAGCTCCTTCTGTTTTTTCTTCTCTGCTATTATTAGCATGTGGTTTCCATCCACAAGATTGCCTCATGATCCACAATAGCTACTGGAGCTCTAGCCATCATAACTGTAATCCTGGAAGGAATAGGAAGAACGGGTAAGAAGAAGGGTAAGAGAGAACTTCCATCTGAGTCAGACCTCTTTAAAGAGCTTTTCCCAGAAACTTATCCAACAGCTTTACTACATCTCATTGATCATCCTTGTATATAAGGAAGACCTGGGTATGTTTTTACCTGAGTGCATTGCCACCGCTAACAAGATGGGGGTCTGTTACTAAGAAAAACAGAAAAAAAGAATATTTAGTAGGCAACTATTATTCTGCCACAACCAGGTATGTGAAACTTACAGTGAAGTTTGTTAGAGAAATTGGTTCAAACTATAATATAGGTCTTTCTTAAGATGGCAATGATATCTGTCCCAGGTTATTGCAAGAATAGTCCTATTAAAATCAGATTTCAGTCTCGAGTTCTTCTCTTTTAAATTTATATTTAAATAACTTTTTAGGTAAACTGAATATACCCCTGAGGACATAGTAACTTATGACATAATTGTACTATTATAAAATAAGAATTGCCTCTTATCTACTTATCTCCAGAAAAGACAAGTTAATATTGATTTAAATAAAACCTTATCTTTGCCTGCTTTGTTCAAAGGAACAGTACTCGAGAACTCAACTCCACTAAGTCATTACACGGGCTACAATAGAGTTTTTTCATGGCAGAGGTAGACAGCTAGCTAATAATCTCCACTCTTAAATTTCTGTGTTCTGTAATAATTAAAAAAAGAACTTTGGATTCTCAGCCAATCCTTTGTTCAGGTACTTGAGCAAAACACTTAAGAAAAAATTGAAAAAAAAAAAAAAAGAAAAACATTGACTCAAGACATCCTATTTGACCAATCTTCAAATAAGGTGAGGTAGCCAGCCTCTAAATGAGGATGCAAGAAGGCTTCCTCTCTTTTACTCTAGGATCTTACTCTTTTTTTATTTTTGGCCTCGCCACGTGGCTTGTGGGATCTTAGTTCCCCGACCAGGGATCAAACCTGGGCCCTCGGCAGTGAAAGCACAGAGTCGTAACCACTGGACCACCAGGGAATTCCCTAGGATCGTACTTTTTCATCTAGCATCAAAAGTAATATGAATATACTATTATTCAGCTGCAGAGGGGAATTTGAAACTCAACTTTGAACTATCTTTTTCTAAGAACTCATAAAATTGATTCTTAGGTGACAGTTTGCAGACCATGTTTCCTTTGATTCCTCTGGATAGTTCAAGCAGTAGACTTGAATCAAGTAAATAGAAATCGCCAGAAGCTTATAACTTAATGGACTGTTAAAAAGATTTTATCTCTTAAGTTGGTCATTATTACACACACATACACACAGTCTTTTCAGGTTAAAGGAAGAAAGTTGGTATTTGATGACACAGATTTTGCTTTACCAGACAAGGAGAGACCTACAAAAGCTTTATCATCTTTACTTTTTTAAAAAAATATTTATTTATTTATTTGGCTGCGCAGGGTCTTAGTTGTGGCACGCGGGATATTTGTTGTGGCATGTGTGGCATGCAAACTCTTCGTTGAGGCAGTGGGACTCTTGGTTGTGGCATGTGGGATCTAGTTCCCTGACCAGGGATCAAACCTGGGCCCCTTGCATTGGGAGTGTGGAGTCTTAGCCACTGGACCACAAGGGAGGTCCCTATCATCTTTACTTTTTGCCTCAGCTTCCCAAAAGTTCATGATCAAGCTCAATTATAGTAATTATAGTAATTCATATAACCCTAGATTTGGGATATATTTATCTCCTCTTTCTTCTGTTCAAAAATATTTTCTGTTTCTTTCTTCTTGACCTTATTTGTATTTATGTTGTAAAATGCCTCATATCCTTTTTAAAAATAATGTATAAATCAATAAATTAAAGAAAACAGAGTACGTGAGTTTTTAAGACATTCTCTCAAGAACTTGGGAAAGCCTTACCTACAGAATAGTGTGAACAAATCAGAGCAGTAGGATCTGAACGTATCTTCCTCCTCCTTTTCACGTGGAACAGAGGTGGTAGTCAAGATTCATGTTCCCTTCTCCAACCAGAGCTGGCATATACTGCCTGCCTGGATCAGACCAGAAAGAACAAAGCTGTAAAAATACCATTATTACTAGTAGCAAGCAGCTTAGCCCCCTTACCCCACCCTGCTCTGCCATACACACACCTGAAGCTTCTCTGGCTATCTGTCCACTCTGAACTGTTAGATTGGGGAACAGGAATTCTATAGGAACCAAGGTTTGTGACAACAACATTGTGTGTGTCCAAGAAAGGGTTGAGTAAGGAGCAACTAGGAATTACCCAAATCTAAGAAACCTTTTCTAAGTACCTTAGATAACAGGGCAGCTAATGCTGAATGAGCCTGTTTTATCCCGGAACTAATTACTAGGATAAACTGTAGTGACTGAATGTAATATAGTTTCAGGTAGTGGTAGATTTAAAAATTGCGAATGATAAGACCGTTGTTCAAAATAATTTATGCACAAGTGAGTTGTAGGTATGTATTAAAAAGCTCTAGTGGGGACTTCCCTGGTGGTCCACGCTAGAAGCGTATGACTCCACACTTCCAGTGCAAGGGGCATGGGTTCGATCCCTGGTCAAGGAACTAGGATCCTGCATGCCGCGTGGCATGGCCAAAAAAAAAGAAAAAGGCTCTGTTGTTTAAGGTGGGGAAAGATTGGTAGAAACTCTTCCTTGAGCTTTACTGGTTCTTGATAACCTAGCTTTGTAACATATATTATCCTTCAAAGTGACTTCTCTAGCCTCTGGGCAGTGAGCATTAGAGTTGGAACATTAGAGCATTAGAATGGGTAGATAAAGTAAGAGGATGGATAATAAGGAATGCCATAAGAGAGAGTTAACTTTAACTAGAATGTTTGATTGTTCGTTACCTCTTGCTTTATTCTTCTAATATGTAAATAACAAAGATATGTTATAGGTACTGGTGTTTCCTACCATGATTGTGTGTTAAGCAGCTATACTTAGTAATAAATTTTGAAGATAATGAATGAAATTTTAGACCTTAAATGCCAAAATTTTAATCTTATATGTGCATTTCTTAGAAATGTAAGCCTGGGAATTCCCTGGTGTTCCAGTGGTTAGGACTCTGTGCTTTCACTGCCGAGGGCGCAGGTTCAATCCCTGGTCGGGGAACTAAGATCCTGCAAGCCTCGAGTGTGCCCCCCCCCCCAAAAAAAAAGAAAGAAAGAAATGAAAGCCTGATAGATTGTTTTTATTAATAAATGTATCATATAAAAGTTTAAATGTTATTAATGACTTATTTGTAGTCCTATAAGTTAATCTTTTCTGGCCTAGTTATATTTATAGAATTAAAGTCTTTTACCTTATATTTCACTCATCTAGTTCTGTAACACAAACTGCCCCCCAAATTTAGTGGCTTAAAGTAGTAACTCTATTGTTTTTCATGCTTCTTTTGGTTGGTTGGACTCAGCTGATCCACTCATGTGGTGTTGGCTGGGATCACTCATGCCCCTGAATTCAGCTGGGAGCTCAGCTGGGGTAGCTCAAGTAGAGGATTACATGGGCTTTTCTCTCCAGCATGCTAGTTGGACATTTTCATGGTGGCTCAGGGCTCCAAGAGAACAAAATTGGAAGTTACAGAGCTTCTTAAGTGCTAGGCTTGTAACTTACACAGCATCACTTGGCCACATTCTGTTTGTCAAGGCAGGTCATAAGGCTCACTCTCAAGGAGAGGGGGCATAGTTACTCCACCTCTTAATTGGAGAAGTGGCATGTGAATACAAGAATGGGAGGAATTATTGTCAGCTCTCTTTACAGACAATATGCCACACTTAGCATTACATTTATGTCGTACAAAAACATTTTTAATCCTAAAATTTAAATGGCAGAAAATAGCAATCATATCTTTCTTTTTTGACCTGATTTTAGATAGTGATAGTTCTTCCTGGCAGATTAACAATAACTGTTTCGCTGAGTTGTTTAGAACCACTAATTTCTAGTAAGCAAATAAAATTTGTATATTTTTTTCCCTAGTATTGACTGTGCAGGTATTTTGAAACTCCGCAATTCAGATATAGAACTTCGAAAAGGAGAAACTGATATTGGCAGAAAGAATACTAGAGTACGACTTGTGTTTCGTGTACACATCCCACAGCCCAATGGAAAAGTCCTTTCTCTGCAGACAGCTTCTATACCTGTTGAATGCTGTAAGTGAGCCTGTGATATTTTAAAGTTTCGTTTATAATAGGTTATTTTCTGTTTTGTTTATAATGTAATGTTTGGATAACAGTAAACTGAGGGGGCTTCCCTGGCGGCACAGTGGTTAAGAATCCACCTGCCAATGCAGGGGACACGGGTTCGAGCCCTGGTCCGGGAAGATCCCACATGCTGCGGAGCAACTAAGCCCGCTTGCCACTACTACTGAGCCTGCGCTGTACAGCCTGCGAGCCACAACTACTGAGCCCGTGTGCCACAACTACTGAAGCCGCACGCCTAGAGCCCGTGCTCCGCAACGAGAAGTCACCGCAATGAGAAGCCCGCACATCCCAATGAAGAGTGGCCCCCGCTCGCCACAACTAGAGAAAGCCCATGCGCAACAAAGACCCAACGCAGCCAAAACTAAATGATAATAAATAAAATATTTTTAAAAAAATGTTTCCAAAAAAAAGTAAACTGAGGGCTTCCCTGGTGGCGCAGTGGTTAAGAATCCGCCTGCCAATGCAAGGGACACAGGTTCGAGCCCTGGTCCGGGAAGATCCCACATGCCGCGGAGCAACTAAGCCCGTGTGCCACAACTACTGAAGCCGCGCATCTAGAGTCCGTGCTCCGCAACAAGAGAAGCCACTGCAACCAAGAGTAGCCCCTGCTCGCTGCAACTGGAGAAAGCCTGCATGCAGCAACAAAGACACAACGCAGCCAGAAATGAAAATAAATAAAATTTTTTAAAAAGTAAACTGAAGCCCAGGGTCTGGATAGCTGGTGTGATTTTCTTATATGGAAATAAGCTACGTGTTTAGGTGGAGGAGTACTGATCTTGGAGTTAGAAAGTGGCTTCTCATTATAATTTGACCCTAAGTAGCCTGTGTGGCTATAGACATTCTCTTGACCATAGTTTTCTTACTCATAAATGAGGAAGGTGGGCTTGATGACACCTGAGGACCAAATTATGAAGCTATGATTCTGACATTAAGTGTCATTGATACTTGGTCATCTTTGTTTCATTAAAATGTTGGAAGATGCCTGTCTCTGCAAGCTGACACTTCAGCTGAATAGGGACTTACAGGATTTTGGTTTTTGTTTTTTTTACCGTAAATTTATGTACAACACCAGGTTGAGAAAGTGAATGCTTTTTCCCTGGTTTTTCAGAGCCAAGAAATGAGAAAAGGCCTAAAACCTGATATCTACTCAAGCCCTTGAGAACTGTGGACCTCTGGCAGGTTAGCTGATAGGACTGAAATATTGAGATTGCAATTTAGATTTTTAGAGCACAGACTTAGAAGTGTTCTAATTCCATGTCTTAATTTTGTGTAGGAGGAAACTGAGGCACAAGTATCTCAAGTGCTCCTCCCAGGTTATTTGCTTGTTGGTGTGACAGAGCTGTGGCTAGAACACAGGTTTTCTTAGTACTCTTTTGATTATGTTATATCATTTTATTTCTATTAACCACATGCATTCTTAATTTGGGATCATACCTACTGTATTACTTTTCTATGTCTCCTTTTGCTGTTCACTGGAGTAATACTTTATCATTTTCCAGTCGACTGTGGGAATCACTGAGCAAATCCATGGTAATAGAATCACTGCAGAAGTAATTTTTGTATTAATTTTTAATAGATAATACAGGTACATGGTACAAAATTCAAAAAGAGTAAAAGAGTATAGAGTGAAAAGTAAATTTTCAAGTCAGCTAGTTCCCTTTCTTAGAAACAGCTATCATTGCCACAATCTTTGTTACCCTGCCAGACAAATGCCCATTTAAGCACATATTTCTCTAATTTTTAGCAACATAATTTAAATAATTTAAGTTCATAGAGTAGTTTGAGTTTTTGAGATGAATTTACTCTAAAATTTTTGTTTTCTCTTTTAGTTTATTAAATTATTGTGTGATTATTGTTGAGAGTATAGAAAATGCAAAATGGTACAAAGAGTAGCATTAAAATCTTTTTTGTAATATCACTTCTCTGAGATAGTCACTATTAACCTTTTTTTGGACTTTTTTCCTTTTTTTTTTGGTCTGTGTGTGTGTGCACGTGTGCACGCACACACAATATTTGGTAGTTATAGTGGGCGTTTTCTCATATAGTTAAATATTCTTCAAAAATGCTTTTGGCACATGCATAATATTTTATTATGGCTATGCCACTTGGTGAACACATTTTTGCTGTTACTTTGAATGAACTTGTGATAGCTAGTTTCCACTATAAATATCTAAAACTTGAATTAGTCTTACTCCGTAGGCTAGTCAGTGCTTGTTTTTATGCCCCTTCTTTGTGAGCCATTTAGAACATAAGTAAGGACATAAGTGTTTTCTGAGATCTAGATTTGTGCTTGGTACTTTCTAAGTTGTAGTTCATCCTAAATCCCAGACCCATCTCCTATGAAACATTCTCTTTGAATGGGGCTGGGATCCTAATTCATATACCTTTTGTGTCTTAGTATTAAATAGTTGGAAGAGAGGGAATTCCCTGGTGGTCCAGTGGTAAAGAATCCGCCTTGCAATGCAGGGGACGGGGGTTCAGTCCCTGGTCGGGGAACTAAGATTCCACATGCCGCAGGGCAACTAAACCTGCGTGCCACAACTACTGAGCCTGCACACCTCAACTAGAGCCCGCGTGTCACAAACTACAGAGCCCACGCGCCCTGGAGCCCACGCGCCACAACTAGAGAAGAGAAAACCGACACACCACAACTAGAGAGAAGCCCACGCATGGCAATGAAAGATCCTGCATGCCACAACTAAGACCCAACACAGCTAAAAGTAAATAAAATAAATAAATGTTCAAAAAAAATAAATAGTTGGAAGAGGCATAGTGAACTGGGACTGCATGCTTCATAAAGGCAGTCAAGTTGTTTAAATTTCTTTAAAATGTTGTTATGGCCAAACAAAACACAGCTGACCCTCAAAGCCACCAATTTTCCACCCAAGTAGTAGGACTAAAAGTAGGCCTGTTTCCAAAATGTGAAGAAGAAAGTATAATCCACCCTTTTTGTTTGTTTTAATCCAGAGAGAAAGCTAGTTATTGAGGCATTTGGCAGGAATAAACCCTTAGAGAACCTAAGCAGTCAAAAGAAGTATAATGTATAGCTTGAAACTCAAGCATTTTTTAAAAAGGAAAGAAAAGCCAGAAGTAGGATCTCCAGAAAATACAGCAACTTGAAATCAGTAGATATTAGAAAAAGGCAGCAACAAGGAAAAGTTAATAGTTTACATAATGACTTGTAGGCTTTAAGAAAAATTATGTTCCCATGCCCTGGGAAGGAAGAGTATAGTGCACTAAGAAGTATTTATGTTCATTTTTCAAAATTCTGTATTGAAATGTGTACTTCATGTATGCTTCAGTTATTTAGATGTCCAAAATGTAATCCTGATGCCTCACTGATGATCTAGTTATTTTCTTGATGAAAGGGCTGCTTGGTGTTTGTCCTTTAGAAACTTGTCTTCTTTTAATTGTATGCAATATAATTATGCATCTTCGGATTTAATTTGCTTTTTGTAATTATATTAAATTTATCAATTTTAATGGACAAGTTGTGGGGAAGAAATGTAGTAAGACAAGCTAAAAAGAGAAAAGTGGATGAGGTGAATGTGTTGGAGTCAATATAAGTTGTAGGCATTAATTAATTTCTCTTTATTAGTTTCTCTATAGTTGTAGTCTAAGAAAATTATTTAAAATCACATGACTAATAAATCTATTTTGTTTTCTAAATAGCATAGCTATTTTAGTGGATATTGTTACCATTGCCTTGCATTTTAAAAATCCAGAGTTGCTTCTTTTATAGCTAGACTTTGTCATTTACATATGAAAGAGTGTAAACTAATATTTTGTTTCTTCTCAACTCTTAAAAAAAAAAACAGCCCAGCGGTCTGCTCAAGAACTTCCTCATATTGAGAAGTACAGTATCAACAGTTGTTCTGTAAATGGAGGTCATGAAATGATTGTTACTGGATCTAATTTTCTTCCAGAATCCAAAATCATCTTTCTTGAAAAAGGACAAGGTAAATAATATAAGATCTGAGTTGACTCAGACATAGAAAACAAACTTATGGTTACCAAACGGGATAGGAGGTGGGGAGGGATAAATAGGAGTTTGGGATAAGCAGAGACAAGCTACTATATATACTATATATACTG
Organism: Delphinapterus leucas; assembly: GCF_059928025.1. Lineage (NCBI taxonomy): Eukaryota > Metazoa > Chordata > Mammalia > Artiodactyla > Monodontidae > Delphinapterus > Delphinapterus leucas. The sequence continues at coordinate 42,626,596 of NC_143148.1, forward strand.
TATGAACAACACGGTCCTAATGTAGAGCACAGGGAACTATATTCAGTATCTTGTAATAAACTATAATGGAAAAGAATCCGAAAAAGAATAAATAAATATATATATATATACACACAACTGAATCACTTTGCTGTACACCAGAAACTAACATAACGTTATAAATCAACTATACTTCAATAAATAAATAAATGGATAGATAGATAAATAAGATTTGAGTTGATTGAACTCAGACTAAGGGGCAAAAGGTTAAAGTGAATTATTCAGATGTTTCACTGACATTAATCACAAAATAGTTTTCTTAAAGCTATAGGCATCATTTACACAGATTTTACTGTAAACCAAACATTTATTAAATTTTCATATGAATATTAAGTTTTCATTAAGGATGTCTCAAAAGTAAAAGAGGGCTTCCCTGGTGGCACAGTGGTTGAGAGGCCGCCTGCCAATGCAGGGGACACGGGTCCGTACCCTGGTCCGGGAGGATCCCACATGCTGCGGAGCGGCTGCGCCCATGGGCCGTGGCCGCTGGGCCTGCGCGTCAGGAGCCTGTGCTCTGCAGTGGGAGAGGCCACAACAGTGACAGGCCCACGTACCGCAAAAAAAAAACCAGAAAACAAAAACAAAAGTAAAAGAATCCCCCAATATTTCTTCAAGAGAATTGAAAATATAAGTCACACAGAAATTTGGACACAAATGCTTTTAGCAGCATTAATCATAATAGCCAAAAAATGTAAACATCTCAAATACTTATCAACTGATAAATGGATAATCAAAATGTGATATATTCATACAATGGGATATTATTTAGCCATAAAAAAGAATAAAGTACTGATTAATGCTACAACATGGATGACCCTTAAAAACATTTTGCTAGGGACTTCGCTGGTGGTCCAGTGGTTAAGACTCCCCACTCCCAATGCATGGGACCCAGGTTTGATCCCTGGTTAGGGAACTGGATCCCGCATGCTGCAACTAAGAGCCTGCATGCCACAACTAAAAGATCCTGCATGCCTCAACTGAATATCCCACGTTGAGACACGCTGCAACAAAGATCCCATGTGCTGCAACTAAGACCTGGTGCAGCCGAATAAATAAATCAATAAATTTTTTTAACTTATTAAAATTAATTTAAAAAATAAAAACATGAAAAATCTCAAACAACCTAACTTTACACCTCAAGGAACTGGAAGAAATACAAATGAAGCCCAAAGTTAGTAGAAGGAAGGAAATAACAAAAATTACGGCAGAAATAAGTGAAATAGAGACTAAAAAGACAATAGAAAATATAAGTGAAACTAGGAGATGGTTCTTTGAAAAGAGAAACAAAGTTGACAGACTTCTAGCTAGACTCACCAAGAAAAAAAAGAGAGGACTCACATCAAATCAGAAATGAAAGAGGAAGTATTACAGCTGATACCACAGAAATACAAAGGGTCATAAGAGACCACTGTGAACAATCATATGCCAAAAAATTGGACAGCCTAGAAAAAAATGGATAGATTCCTAGAAACATACAACCTACCAAAGACTGAATCATGATGAAATAGAATATCTGAGCAGACCAAATACCAGTAGGGCGATTGAATCAGTAATCAAAACCTCCCAACAGACAAAAGTCCAGGATCAGACAGCTTCACTGATGAATTCTACCAAACATTCAAAGAAGAACTAATACCAAGCCTTCTAAATTTTTCCAAAAAAACAGGAGAGGAGGGAACTATCCAAACTCATTTTTTGAGGCCAGCGTTACCTTGATATCAAAACCATTACAGGCCAATATACCTGATGAACATAGATGCAAAAATCTTCAACAAAATATTAGCAAGCCAAATTCAACAGTACTTTAACAGGATCATATACCATCATCAAGTGGGATTTATTCCAGAGATAGACGGATGGTTTAACATTCGCAAATCAGTCAGCGTGATACACCACATTATCATGATTAAAAAAAGCATTTGACAAAATTCATCATCCATTTATGATTAAAAAACTGTTGGGGGCTTCCCTGGTGGCGCAGTGGTTGGGAGTCCACCTGCCGATGCAGGGGACGCGGGTTCGTGCCCCGGTCTGGGAGGATCCCACATGCCGCGGAGCGGCTGGGCCCATGAGCCATGGCTGCTGAGCCTGCACGTCCGGAGCCAATGGGAGAGGCCACAACAGTGAGAGGCTCGTACCACAAAAAAAAAACAAAACAACTGTTGGGCTTCCTTGGTGGTGCAGTCGTTGAGAATCCGCCTGCCAATGCAGGGGACACGGGTTCAATCCCTGGTCCTGGAAGATCCCACATGCTGCGGAGCAACTAAGCCTTCATGCTGCAACTACTGAAGCCCACGAACCTAGAGCCCATGCTCCGCAACAAGAGAAGCCACCACAGTGAGAAGACAGTGCACCTCAACGAAGAGTAGCCCCTGCTCGCCTCAACTAGAGAAAGCCCACGTGCAGCAACGAAGACCCAACACACCAAAAATAAATTAAATAAATAAATATTTTAAAAAAACCTTAAAAAGCTGTCAACAAAGAGGTTGTAGAAGACATGTACCTTAACATAATAGAGGCTATATGTGACCAGCCCATAGCTAATATCTTAATGGTGAAAAGCTGAAAGCTTTTCCTCTTAAGATCAGGAAGACAAGGATGCCCACTCTTGCCACTTTTATTCAACATAGTATAGGAAGTTCTAGCCAGAAAAGTTAGGCAAGAAAAAGAAATAAAAGGTATTCCAATTGGAAAGGAAGAAGTAAAACTGTCACTGTTTGCAGATGATGTGGTATTATATATAGGAAGCTGTAAATCTCTATCAAAAAAACTGTTAAAACTAATAAATTCAGTTAAGTTGCAGGATATAAAACAAATATACAAAAATATGTTGTATTTCTATATAATAATGTACTATCAGGAAGAGAAATTAAGAAAATATCATTTACAGTTGCATCAAAAAGAATAAAATACCTAGGAATAAATTTAACCAAGAAGGTGAAAGACGTATGTATCAGAAACTACAAGATGTTAATGAAAGAAATTGAAGGAGACACAAATAAATGGAAAGGTATTCTGTGCTCATGGATTGGAAGAATTAATATTGTGAAAATGTCCATATTACCCAAAGCAATCTACAGATTCAGTGTAATCCCTATCAAAGTTCCAATGGAATTTTTCACAGAAATAGAACAATCCTAAAATTTCTGTGGAACTGTAGAAGACCCCAAATAGCCAGAGTAATCTGGAGAAAGAAGAGCAAAGCTGGAGACATCACACTCCCTGATTTCAAACTATATTACAAAGCTATAGTAATTAAATTAGTATGGTATTGGCATCAAAACAGACATATAGATCAATGGAACAGAATAGAGAGCCCAGAAATAAACCTACATGTATATGGTCAATTAATATAAAACAAAGGAGCCAAGAATACATGATGGAGAAAGAACAAGTTTCTTCAATAAGTGGTATTGGGAAAATTAGCCACATGCAAAAGAATGAAAGTGGGCCACTCTCTTAAACCATACACAAAAATTAACTCAAAATGGATTGAAGGCTTGAGTATAAAACCTGAAACCGTAAAACTAGAAAAATGCATAGGTGGTAAGCCATAGCATAGGTCTTGACAATGATTTTTTGAGTCTGACACCAAAAGCAAAAGCCTCAAAAGCAAAAATAAACAAGAGGGACTACATCAAACTAAAAAGCGTCTGCACAACAAAGGAAACCATCAACAAAATGAAAAGGCAACCTACTGAATGAGAGAAAATATTTACAAGTCATATATCTGATAAGGGGCTACTATCCAAAGCATTATAAAGAGCTCATATAGCTCAATAGCAAAAAAGCAAGCAATCCCAATTAAGAAATGGGCAGAAGATCCCAATAGACATTTTTTTCCAAAGAAGATCACAGATGGGCAACAGATATGAAAAGATGCTCTACATTGTTAATCATCAGTGAAATGCACGTCAAAACCATAGAGAGATACCACCTCCCACCTCTTAGAATGGCTGTTATTAAAAAGACTAGAAAAAAACAAGTGTTGGCAAGGATGTGGAGAAAAGGGAATCGTTGCATACTGTTTGTGGGAATGTAAACTGGTGCAATCACTACAAAAAAATATTTTGGAGGTTCCTCAGAAAATTAAAAGTAGAACTACCATATGATCTAGTGGTACACTTCTGGGTATTTATCTGAAAAAAACAGAAACACTTAACTTGGAAAAAACATATACACCCCTGTGTTCATTGCAGCAGTATTTACAGTAGCCAAGACTAGGTTAAGGACCCTGACCTCTGTGCTTTTAGTACATCCAGAATGCACCTTTATTAGTTATTGTAACCACCACATTTCATTATAATGAACTGTTTATATTTGCCTTTCATCCACAAACTGAAGGCAGGGTATCCTATCTCCATTATCTCAGCAACCCAAAGTGCTTGGCATGTTGGGACCCAGCAGATGATTGCTGAACTGAGCTGTAGTTCTGAGCATTTGTCTGTAGTAGTTCTTGTGCACAAGGGTAGCTCTTAGCTATATTGGACTGGAAGGTGATAGTCACAATCTAGACAGCATTTCATTGAGTCTTCTGATATTTTCACAGACCAGATGAAGTCATGCTAGCTGTGAAGATACTTGTATGGGTTAGTCACTGGGTAAATGCCCATGACATAAAAAGAATGCTGGAGTGAGAGCTCTAGTAGCAGGTGGGGCTTTCCCCAGGTAAATAATTCACTTGGGATGAAGAGGCAGAAAATGTGCTGGCCAGATCTTTAGGTGACACAAATCTGGAAAGCCTAGGAAATAGTTCATAAGACCATCAGTATCTAAGAAGATATTGACAAGCCAAGCAATCCTAGAAAATGAAGTCTAGTAGGGGGAAATTAACGTAACAAGGGTTGGGGGTTAAAAAAAAAAGCCAGCTGCATAAGTACACAGTGTGGGAACTTGAGCTTGGCAGTAGGAAATGTGGCAGACAGAGGGACACTGCTGGCCACACACTAAGTATATGAGTCAGCATGGTGTAGCTGCTCCAGAAAACTTTTATTAACAGAGACACAGCATCTCCACAGAATTTGGCAAGAGCCTCAGTCACACTCTATCATTTCTGGATCATTTCTCACCTTTTCTACTCAGTCCTGAGCCTGGTGCATTTGGAGGGAGATGGTCACACTGGAGGAGAATTCAAAGAAGTAACCAGGAAGGCTAAAATATTGTTTAAGGGATAAATGCAGAACTGGGGGTACTAGCCAGCAGAAAAGGAGACACAGGCAAACAGAGCTGCTTTTAAACATCTGAAGTATTGTCTCACAGAAATGCTCAAGATTTTGGGGTGATGGCTACAAGGAATAGTGCTTAGACCAGGGTTGGATACTAGAAGGAGACAGATGTCATCTATCATGAAGATAGATGTAATTTTCTAGCAGCAGTTACTATTCCAAAGATGAAATGGGTTACTTGGTTAGGGAGTGAGTTTCCCATTACTTAAGGCATACAAGCAGAAGTTGACCACCACTTGATAGAGGTGTTTTCAGAAGATTTTAAAACATCACTTAGTAGAATAAACTCTCTGGGCCCTGTGAACTTGGGCAGCCCAAGATCTTTCTCCACATTTTTTCCCCATGGGTACACATTTTATTTTCATAATGGAAGTCAGCGAGATAAAGATTCCTTTTGCCAGTAAATTTGTGATACTAAATACATTCGATTTTGTATGCTTTTTGACTTGAATTCCTTTTAACTGTAAATTGTTTCTGTCAATAGATGGACGACCTCAGTGGGAAGTAGAAGGGAAAATAATCAAAGAAAAATGTCAAGGGGTAAGAAGTTTACTTCTTTAGAAATATGTAAGAAACTTAATGAGAAAATTGGATAATGCTGCTTTATGGTATAGATGAGGAATCTTACCTGTTGAGTAATGGAAAAGTAAATTAGAATTTTTAGAAGTTTGGATGTGAGATACTTTCCTGGTACTAAAATTAAAGTTTAAGAAAGATAAACAGTTGGGTGTCTTTCTTCCCTGTTTTTGTGTATAGGAAAGGAGAAATTAGAAATGAAAGATTATTAGAAGGTTCTTATACTGAAGTTATTGATTTATTTCTCTGAATTCAGTGAAGAGATCAAACAAATTCAGTGAAGAACTTATACAGTGGGCAAAAAATAGGAGGAGGACAAGCCCTCGGGGGGTTGTGTATTTAATACACTACTTCCAGCTCCTTCACATTAAGCCTTCCAGGAATCAGCACTGAAAGTTGTGGTCCCTTCATCCTGGTTGGAATGGAGACAGAATTTTTTCTGGGATAGACAGTACCACTTCCTACAGTGCTCTCCAAAGACCTAGAGAAGTTAGATTAAGGATTGCAGTTGAGGACTTCCCTGGTGGTCCAGTGGTTAAGACTCTACGCTGCCAATGCAGGGGGAGTGGGTTCAGTCGCTGGTCGGGGAACTGAGATCCCCACATGCTGTGCGGCGCGGCCGCAAGATTAAAAAGGATTGCAGTTGATGTGGGGCTAAAAGTTTTCACCCTGCATATGTAAAATTATTCTTAATATAGATGCAGATTTTGTGTATTGCCAGTTTAGAACATTTTGAATATAAAGTTAAAGATAAGGGAGTTCCCTGGTGGTCTAGTGGTTAGGATTCGGTGCTTTCCCTGCCATGGACCAGGCTCAGTCCCTGGTCGGGGAACTGAGATATCCTGCAAGCTGCACAGTGAGCCCCCCCCAAAAAAAAAAAAAATTTAAGATAAGAAATCTAAACTGTAACACAACTTGGGAACTATTAAACTTGATTAAAAATTAGAACAGACTTCCACTTAAGATGTATAGTAATACGTAATATTTATTACAGCAAAATATCTGGCTGTATAGTATGTAAGACTTTTGATTTCTGCTACAACTAGAAACCCAAGTGGGTGAGTGAAAAGCAATTTCTCCCTTAATGGTTTACTTGAAAGAGCTTTTCTCTGTTAAGACTGAAGTATCCATAGAGTAAATCTCCAGATGACTTATATACCAGTTTACTCGCATAATGAGCCTGAATAGTTAAGATTCATGAGACATGTTGAGTTTAGCAGGTGCATTTCATTTTTAGTTCTGAGTGTAACACAATCTTGCTTTCCATGCTCCCTAGGCTCACATTGTCCTTGAAGTTCCTCCATATCATAACCCAGCAGTTACAGCTGCAGTGCAGGTGCACTTTTATCTTTGCAATGGCAAGAGGAAAAAAAGCCAGTCTCAACGTTTTACTTACACACCAGGTACGAGGAGTTGTTGTGATGGTTTACTATAGAGCTTTCTTTCATAATGAATAAAAAGTTTTTCAATGAATCCTGTATTAGAGTGTTTAAAGGTAGGGTCCTTATAATCAATAAAAATCCCAACGCATGCTTAATCTGTAAAGTTTGTATTGACTTTAAATATTAGATCTGATAGCAATTGTTATTTTGTAGTCACTTATTATAAGGAAATTAAAAGATTGTATCAATAGATTTGAAGTCTGTTTTTCAGGAGTTATCAAAAATCACCAGCACTGTTGGAATAGTAGGTGTTTGTGAATATGTGTGAACTTTCCTTGTGCCCTTCCAGTGCCCTTAGCACTGCAGAAAGGCAGTGTGCCTGTTTCATAGTGTCTTCATCTCAACCATTCCCAATCAAAATGGAAAATCTCTCATTAAATTTTCATTTGGCAAGCAGCAACTGTAGCATATATTGGCTTTGGGGGAATATAACATTGATGGCAGAATTCCTGATTTTATAGAGACACCATAACAAAGGAGGCTTTCACACCTTTTTCTGCAGCAGTTCAAGTGCTGTAATTTTCCAGATCTGGATTGTGACACATGAATATTATATGCAGTAATTCACGCTGATGTTTACATACTTAGAGAACAGACATTTATAGAGGTCTTCTCTGTGTTAGGTGCTGCATTTGTCACCAGAACATATAATGATAAAAAAATCATAGTGAACCTTATTCTTCAAAACTTGTTGTAAAAACTTTTAAATGGTTTATAGTAAATGAAAAGAACAAACACATGAATTTGAGAGGGTATTGGTTATTAGTCATTCATTTGTCATCATATTATTTAAAGCCTGGCTGTATTTCATTTAGAGCCTCTGAAGGCCACTTATATTCCAGAATCTGAAAATTATTATTACTTGATCTTGTTAATATATTACTTGGTAATAAAATATTTCAGATAATTTTCAAATAGAATACAAACCTTTGAAAACAAAAGATTTTGATTAGCCATTTCATTTACTCATTAATTCAATAAGTGTTTAAGGGTGCACACTAGTTGGGTAAAACCTCTCTTAGCTTCTCTCATGGAGCTTATAATCTAGTGGAACAAATAGAAGCTAATAAACCTCTAAATAAATAAATTACTTACAAATTTGTAATTAGAAACAGAGGTAAGGAATGTTAAGGAAAGGGAAACAGTGCTGTGGGTGAAAATAACAGAGGGACCCTTGTCTAGGCTAACTGGTTGTGAAAAGACTTCTATGAGGAGTTGAGAACTAGAAAGTAATAGTAATAGTTTATAATTATGTAACATTTACTATGTTTTAGTACTGTTCTAAGACCTTTCTGTATTCGTTTAATCCTCTTAATAAACCTATGGGGGGCTTCCGTGGTGGCGCAGTGGTTGAGAGTCCGCCTGCCGATGCAGGGGACGCGGGTTCATGCCCTGGTGCGGGAAGATCCCACATGCCGCAGAGCAGCTGGGCCCGTGAGCCATGGCCGCTGAGCCTGCGCGTCCGGAGCTTGTGCTCCGCAACAGGAGAGGCCACAACAGTGAGAGGCCCGCGTACCGCAAACAAACAAACAAACAAAACAAACCTATGGGATAGGTTATTGTCTTATTTCACAAATGAGGAGACTGAGTGGCTAAGTAATGTGCCCAAGGTCTCCTAGAGCCAAACATCATACATAGGCAGTCTGGTTCCAGAGTCTGGGCTCATAATGTATCCTAGACTACATCTGTTTATTCATTTATTTAGTAAACATATAAAGCATTTAGTGCGTGCTGGGTGCTATTCTCAGCAGTTTATACATAATAACTCATTTATCCTCCCATAACCCTATAAGGTAGGTAGTGTTGCCCTTCCCATCTGGCAAGTGAGTGAACTGAGATCACACAGCTAATAAAGGCAGAGGTGAGATTTTAATCCAGGCAGTGTGGCTGTACAGTCTATACTGTTAATTATTGTTAGATAAAGTGTGGGAGAACATTCCACATAAAGGCAGTAGCATATGCAAAGGCCTTATGGTTGGTTGGATCATAGAGTATTAAAAGAGTTGTAAGAAGTGAGTTTTAATAGGGAGGTGACGTGATCAGATTTGTAATTCAAAAATAATTTTTCCCATATTTCTAATGTCACTTTAAAAGATGTCATTGACCAGTTTAGTCTTTTCTCAACTTACTAACTGTGGAGGGTGAGATTTATATGGGAGAGGCCCAAGAAGGTTAAAAAGGTGATTCAGACAGCTAGAGTATTTTGAGTATACAGAGGAGAGAGCATCAGTGATGATAAAGAATATCAGGTTTCTGGGAAGGTTGGGAGAGGATAGGATTTAAAATATGCAAATTGGAGTGGACCTTAAATGGGAGAAGGAACAAGAGGGAAGGTAAAGGAGATGAACAAGATGGATATACATAAGGAAGGTTTACAGATTTAGTAATGGAGAGTTTAGGGAGTTTCCATATGGTAGCTTCAATTTTGTTTCTGTAAAGAATGACGTGAAGTCTCCTATTGTGAGCAGAGAGAGGGGAATGTCGGCGATTTGGCAGTTTAACAGTGTGGAGAAGTTTGAAAAAGTTGTTGTAAAGGCGGAAAAGTAAGTTACCACAGACATGTAATAGGATTCTAGGCATGATCAAAGGACACCTTTGATGTTGATATTGGTTAATTTATGGATACTAATTAGCTCTGCTATGTAACTTTCTTAAGCAGCACTCAGATTCTTCAGGGCAGGTGGTAAAATATGGATAGTAGAGCTCTTCCAGGGTGAGAGTTACTAAAGACAACAGGGTCCAAGAATGTTAGAAAATTCTTTTGAGATGAGGAACTATAGAATCTAACTTGAATAAGAAGGGAGAGAGCTTCTAGAATTGGGGTAAAAAAAACAATAGGGTCAGCATGTTAGAGGTGTTGATTACTACCGTCATAGTGGTGGTAATAGGCAAACAGAAAGGAGCAAATATAATGCCTTTACATTATCAGCTCTTGAATTGAGAGGACAATATAAAGGCAGAGTCCTAGAGGGCATTACATGTAAGAATGGAAATCAGTGGGGCTCCAGAGTGCAGGGAGATATTGGATTGGACTGGAGCTGTCATAACTGGCTTTGTGGTTGACAGAATACAAATCAGGTGGCAGACACTAACGAAGGAAGAGTGGACACACAGGAGTGTTTGGACAGTCCTTATTCTGGTTGATTACTGCCTTTTGTCTGTAACATTTGGCTTTTTTCACTTTTTTTCTGCAGTGAAATTTTGAATAAAGTTTTTACAAAGGCAAATACATAACTGTGAATTTTTTTAAAAGACAAGTTGAAAAAAATTTTTTAAAACACCCATATTCTCTTCCACTGTCATTATCTCCTTTTAGATCCTTTTGATCCATATATAGATACATCCTTTTAAAAATAGAAATGGGGGTTTCCCTGGTGGCGCAGTGGTTGAGAGTCCGCCTGCCGACGCAGGGGACACGGGTTCGTGCCCCGGTACGGGAGGATCCCACATGCCGTGGAGTGGCTGGGCCTGTGAGCCATGGCCACTGAGCCTGCGCATCTGGAGCCTGTGCTCCGCAACGGGAGAGGCCACAACAGTGAGAGGCCCGTGTACCACAAAAAAAAAAAAAAAAAAAAGAAAAAGAAAAATAGAAATGGGACCATGCTATATTATATATACTAATTTTGTAACCTGAACATTTTTATTTTTCCTTATCAGCAGATAGAGTTTAACAGAATTTTGATAGCTTTTTAGTATTCTACTGTATGACCCTTTGTTATTTTAGAATTATTGTGTTTGTCTTTTTAATTTTATGAATTCTTTATATTAGAGATTTTAGCCATTTGTTTATGTTGGGGCAATAATTCCTTTTTAAATTTTATAAAAGTTTTAGATATTCGTAAGTTGCATGTTTTTTATTAAAGGATTTGTTAATTTGTTTCCTTTTTGGCAACCCCCTAGCAATAGGGATCTGACCAATATCAATATCCAATGGAGGAATAATCATTAGCTGCAAGTGGCTGATTAAAAAAATTTTTTTTTAAATTAGGGATTGTGTTTAGTATTATTTGTCCCACAATCCATTTACTTTGTAGAATGAAGACAGTTAGCAGCATATGTGTATGATTCACAAATTACCCTTACCGCAGATGGTAATAGAGCACACAGCCCTTCCTTAGTGGTGCTGTCTGAACTTCTGCCCAGCTTCTAGCTTCAGAACTTCCAATGTGGGAGACTCTACCCCCACCCTAGAGGAAATGTGTCTCCCTCTGAAGCCCAGCAGAAGTTATTTGTACTTGGGGGTACCATCTGAACTCTGGTTTTTGGCATCATGGGGATTTTTCAGAGCAGCATTGGCGCCAAACTCTTATGTATAATATTTTGCCTGTGGAAGGGTATATTCTGTGTTCCAAATAGTTGACTGACTTTTGTATTGTGGTTGTTTTGATTGGGAGAAAAAGCATGCCTTACAGTCAGGAGATCAGATCTCAGCTCTGCCACAGACTGTACCTACTGATTAACCTCTATAAAATGAGGATATAATACTAAAGCAGTGGTTTTCAAATTGCTTAGGTTGTTTATTCTTCAAATAAAATCTTATGCAAAAAGCCAGTATATGAAAAAGGATGAAAGCCAGCTTGGGTGCTCTCTTTGCACTGGAAAAGGAAATCCAGAGCTCTTTCTCTTTACATCCTGTTCTTCTACATCCACCACTTCAAGAAGAGTGTGAGGCTTCTCATGGTTTGAAAACCACTAGACCAGTTGATTTTTTTTTTTTTTTCTGGATGCCTCTGTTCATCAACATTCTAAGTTTGAGAATTAGCATGTATAATACAAAAGGTAGAGTTATTCTGTTTCTAAAACTCATCTCATTGTAGGTATTATAAGATCTGTTTAACTGTATTTCCCTCCAAACAAGAATAAATTACCATAGACCAGCAGTGAGGACTTCTTATGGTTTGGTCAGGTTGGAGTCTGGACCTCTTATAGACAAAAAAAGTGATACTTGATTTGGCAGAGTGGAAATGCACTCGATTTAGCATAGCAGAATTCTCAATCTGGCTACCCACATGTCAGTCAGGAACATAGGAACATAGGATTGGATCATGCAAAAAAGATGGATGTTATGCTGTAGTTTTCAGTCCCTCTGTCTCCTTTTTAGTGCATGATAACCAACCACTTACGTAACCAAGGGCCCCACCTGTTCCATTCAGGATTAAGGGATGAGAGTAGGCTTTCTTGGATATTCTCCTTCCTTATGTAGAAATATGACTCTGGATATAGGATTCACTGTAGTTTTCCTGAGACCAGAGTAGGAGCTGAAGTAGAAGACAAAAAAATCCAGTAGTCCAAGGACAAAGTTCTAGTTCTGCCAAAGTCAGAAGAAAAGTAAGTGCATCAAGACATTAGGGGGAAAAAAAAAGAAACGAAAAAAAAAAGACATTAGAGAGGTCAGGAGCCAGTAGACACGGTGAACCATACTTGAAATACCTGAGCAAGAATCAGAAACTGGATGGAGGTCTGGGTCAAGAACATGAGCATTGTGGCAGAAGCAACTAGATTGGTGATATACCTTTCTCTCAGTCCTTAGGGTTGTTGTCTCATTGTTAGAGGTGGGCTCACCAGTTGCCAGATTTAGAGGCTAAAGCAGATGAATAATGAACCTATCCTGTTCTTCTAGGAAGCCAGAGCAAAGTGCAGAACTCAAATGCACCCCAAACAACTGCTCCATTAATTACCTCTTCTACAGTAAAATATACTATCAGGGCTATCTTAATTCTTACCTTCATTTTCTCAGATTGAGACCATGCTTATGTGAAGAGACTTGTACTTGGCAAAGGTTTAATAAATGGACAGATGAGATTTGACCTTGCTTTGGGTCTCATTACTTTCCTTTGACATAAAATGGAGTTTCTTATCTTTTGTGAAGATCATGAAAATTTTAATTATGTTAATTTTTAGTACAAACTTGGAAGGAACAATGAGATGTGAATTTAGGAAAATTATTTTTAACTGTATTATAGCACTTCAACAGGAGGCTAAAGTAGATAATTTTTAGAAAAATGGACTGAAGTGCTTGCCAAGAGAAACAATGACATCAGTTGTTTTGACACACAGTAAATTAACGGCTCTTTTCTGTTTTGATATGCATGTTAAATAAAATAAGCAAAATGCATTGATTCCTACTTTAAGCAGTCCTTTCATCAAGTAGACTCAAACTAATTCATGGATCTGCTACTTTTCTAATGTCATAAAGGATGATGATTGGTATTTGTAACCTCTGCTTGCTTGGTGGAATGGTGAAGTAGAATTTCCGTTGGTAATACAGTATACTGCAGTGAATAAAAGCATGGACTTTGGAGGCAGAAAAACCTGTGTTCAAGTCCTTATGATACCACTTAGCTGCTGTGAGATCTTAGTGTCTTTAATCTCCTCTTCAGTTTACTCATTCATCTATAAGGCAGGGATAATAATAATCCCTACCTCATAATGATCTTGGGGTTTTAAAAAAATTATTTATTTTTAAATAAGTAATATATATACATGGTGGAAAACATTCAAAAGGCCCCAAAACTTAGACAGTAAAAAGTAAATCTTCCTCATGCTTCTATCCCCTATTCACCTAGTTTCCCTTCCCAGCAATAAACACAACAGTTATCAATTTCTTGTGCATCTTTCCAGAGATATCCACACATATATAAGCAAAAACATGTGTACATGTGTATATGCGTGTGTATATATACATACACAATATTTTTCGCGAATTGTGACATATACACATGTTCTGCAATTGACTTTTTTTTCACTTAACGTGTCTTAGAGATCTTTCCAATATCACTTCATAGAGGTCTATGCAGTATTGGTTTTTTTCTTTTTTTTTTAACTTGAATACTTTTGAAGCAAGAACCACTCCGTGTTGTCTTCTATTTACTGGTTTCACATATTTTATATTATCTGTCTTCCCTGAAGGCATTTGAGTTTTCAACCCCTGGCTTGTGTGTGCACTACAGTTGTGTAGCCTAGAATGAAGGCCTTTCATAATTATTTTATGTATTATGTAATAACATTTGCATTAATCACTTTCTTTTCAGTTTTGATGAAGCAAGAACGCAGAGAAGAGATTGATTTGTCTTCAGTTCCATCATTGCCTCATCCTGTCCAGACCCAGAGGCCTTCTTCAGATACAGGACACCTACATGACAGTGTACTGTCTGCACAGAGAAGCTTGGTTTGTCCCATCCAGCTAACATATGCATCCATGGTAACCTCAACCCATCTGCCACAGTTGCAGTGTAGGGATGAGAGTGCTGGTAAAGAACAGCATATGATACCTTCTTCAGTTGTGCACCAGCCTTTTCAAGTCACACCAACACCTCCTGTAGGGTCTTCCTATCAGCCTATGCAAACTAATGTCGTATTCAATGGACCAACTTGTCTTCCTGTTAATGCTGCCTCTAGTCAAGAATTTGATCCAGTTTTGTTTCAGCAGGATGCAGCTCTTCCTAATTTAATAAATCTTGGCTGTCAGCCACCATCATCCATACCTTTTCATTCTTCAAATTCAGGCTCAACAGGACATCTCTTAGCCCACACACCTCATTCTGTGCAGACCTTGCCTCATCTGCAGTCAATGGGATACTGTTGTTCAAACACAGGACAAAGATCTCTTTCTTCTCCAGTGGCCGATCAGGTTACAGGTCAGCCTTCCCCTCAGTTACAACCCATTACGTATGGTCCTTCACATTCAGGGACTGCTACAACAGCTTCCCAAGCAACCTCTCATCCCTTGGCCAGTTCACCGCTTTCTGGGCCACCATCTCCTCAGCTACAGCCTATGCCTTACCAGTCTCCTAGCTCAGGAACTGCCTCATCACAGTCTCTAGCCACCAGAATGCATTCTGGACAGCACTCAACTCAAGCACAAAGTACAGGCCAGGGAGGTCTTTCTGCACCTTCATCCTTATTATGTCACAGTTTGTGCGATCCAGCTTCATTTCCACCTGATGAGGCAACTGTGAACATTAAACCTGAACCTGAAGAGCAGGAACCTAACTTTTCTACAATTGGTCTTCAGGACATCACTTTAGATGATGGTAAGTTCATCTTTATGCTTTGAAGCAGTGAAGATCCAGGAACTTCCTTCCCTCAAGAGTCATGAGAAAGTTACCATGGATTGTTTATTGGCATATGGTTGGGCTTTTTAATAAGTTGTTTTTACTAGAAATATGTTGATATATGACTCGGAAGATAGACATGAACATATATGCCTTAAAGTCTATTTTACCACTTATATCTGTTGGGAAGGGTGAGGCCTTGAGTAATAACCTACCACCTATTTGTGATGGAACTGAAGATGTGAGCTTTTATTGAGCATTTTTCCTTTCAGAACATACAGTGAGGTCACAGTGTCTAGAGAATGGAATTCAGAAGTGTTAATTCATTAAACAGAATGCCACCTCTTTGCAAGGCACAGAGTTAAATGCTAGGAATACTAGAAAGGTATGAGGATAGAGTTCTTGTCCTTGAGGAGAGTCACGCAAGTAAAGAACCTGCTTCTCTGTGGCCCTGCCAGCTTGCTGAGTCAGATAGTGGTGATGGTACAAGACCAGACTGGTTTGCTGCTGGTGGTACAGCTGTTGGCACCATGATAAAAAGAAGCTATTTATGTAAATGTAGCAAGTTGGTATGTAGACCTCTGTTTTTATGAAATCATAAATTGGACAGCAAACTCTGGAAATTAATTATTTTAATAATTGAAAATTCCCCCAAGGTAGGATTTTCAGGTAATAATTTTAGAGTTTATTCTTGGCTTTTTCATTTATATGGTAGTGAAATTTTGTCGAAATAAGAATTCAGTGAAAGCTACCTGTGTAAGTGTTGTACAATATGAAAAATTTGAAACATGGACACAGAATTTTAATTCTCTCTCTGATTCTGTATTAATCTGTAGAAAAGTAACTCTAGGTCAGCCATCTCCTTTATACAGCTGGAGAGGCTATTTACTACTTAGTTGCAAAGCTGGTTTTAAATTCCAAACATAAGGGAAAAGGAAGGTATATAAAATGATAAAATGTGGGAGCCCCCACCCTAGCCCCGACCTGGCACCAGGGCTTTACTGTCAGATGAGTATATGAGGATACAATGATGCAGTAGGTCTTAGTCACTTACAACCAAGATATAAAAGAAGCACATTGGGAGATCAGCAAAGAGATGTGAAAGATTCTATAAGAAGGATTCAGAGAGGCTTCCTTGAGGAGATGACTTTTAAGCCAGTCTTGGATGATGAATATATTTTTCAGTAAATAAGGATCAATCACTTCTTATCCTTTTGGCTAAGAACAAGTGTAGTATCAGTAAATGAGAATCAAAGGGAAAACCAGACAACAGAAGCAGAAACATAGAGCTATGTCTGGGAAAGCATGATTTTCTGTGGCTGGAGGGCAGATGGCATAGTAGAGGACGGCTTTCAAAGCCACAAGGGGATATGCCAGGTCATTTGTGTATAAACAGAAGGTATAGCTGTAAACAAGCAAAACCCACAATTTGCATAGCATTGTTATCTAATTTAACTCTTACTGATTCTCTAGATAGCTATATTTAGAGAATCAGGCTTTCTGAAGATCACATAACTGGTAAGTAGCAGAGCTGAGACTGGAGGCAGGTCTTTTCAGTCTAGTCTTTTTCTTGCAGTACTACAGCTGTCCCCCAGCAACAGCAGGCTGTGGTGGTTAGAACGCAGCACTAAAGGGGATCCCCCAAGCTTTTTTAATTCCTAGAGAATAGTGGAACGTTCTCTAGGAATGCATGTGCAGAATTTCACTGCATGAATATATGTTCACAACAGCATCTGATCTGTCACACTTGTATTGCATTCAAGGTTTGTGTTTAGAATTTTAATCCCTGAAACAAAGGGTGAGACCTGGAATGTGATAACCTACCACTTCAGTGATGCCACTGAAAACACAAGATTTATTAAGTAGGTCTCATAGCTGCTGGGTATTCCAGCTTTCTTTCCAAATGAAGACTGTTTTTCTAAAAAGAGACCAAAGCTGGAACCTGCTCTTTCTAATTTACCACAGATTGAGTGATTTTGGGGGGGACAGCAAATTGGAACTTTTAGAAAGGTTTTATATTTATTTCATCTTTTGAATATGTCAAGATTCTTTTGAATATGTGAAGATATGTTGCAGAAACAGAGAATCTGGAAAAATGAGGTCTATGAGGGCAAATATAAAAGCAATTTCATTTTTGTTCCATTCACAATTAAGCAAAGTTCCCCACAGAGGACAAGGACTGGCTAATGAATTCCCTTATTGCCACCTATCAGGAGACTTGATAGAAGCTCAGTGGTGGCACTTCCCTGGTGGTCCAGTGGTTAAGACTCTGCGCTTCCAATGCAGGGGGCGTGGATTTAATCCCTGGTCAGGGAACTAGGATCCTGCATGCTGTGCGGTGCAGCCACAAAAAAGCTTAAAAAAAAAAAAAGAAGCTCAGTGGTGCTAGCGGTAATTAAAGAGGGGGTGGGAGAACTAAAATACACTACTGGGCACCTCAGATTATTGGATGTATAATTTTTGCAATTTACATTTTGATGCTATCAAATATCAAGTGAATTTTTGATGTTTGCCAGCTGACTCGTTGATTTTGTTATTTTGATTTGCCTTTTTTTTTGGATTTGCCTTTGAAGGTAAACTAGAGGCTTAGAAAATCCTACAGTTCTGCAGAGTTTTAATATAAATTCATTAAAAAGACAATAATAACATATTTCATAGGCCTTGAACTCCTACTTGGAACTCTGTAGTACTTGAATGGCCCCTTTCTGGTAAGCTTTAAAAGTAAGCCATAAAACACGCCAAAAAGGATTAGAAGTACTTAAAGTGAACTTTGCAGTTAGCTTGAGCTCAGGTTTTATTTTAACTTTTCTATATTGTGCTAAGCATTAAGTACAAAGTAATTTCCACTCCGCATTAGAGGACACAAGTAATTTCTTTAAATTTGTGTTATACTAGTTAAATATACTTATCATCTAATCCTAATAACTTTCATTAATCCTATTTGTTTTATATTTATTTACCCTTTTTTAAAATCAAAGATTAAGACAAATAACATATCCTTTTTATTTTTGAAATTTTTAATTAAGATGGAGTCTGTCAAGAATCATTCAGGTATTACTTGACTGTTACTTTTAGAAATACAGACATTAACACCTTAATTTTTTATTATAAATTCAGTGACATTTAATAGAGAAGATATTAGTGCACCTCAGCTCAGAAATTCAAGAATTGTAGAACTAAAAATACTGTAATACAGCTCCCCCATTTTATAGATAAAGAATCTGAGTTTTACAGAGCTTAAGGTATTCATCCAGGGTAACACTGATTTAATAGCAGAGTAAAGACTAAAACCCAAGTCTCCTGGTTCCTAATTCAGTACTCTAAGAGCTTTTTCAGTATCTGCAATCATGTTTTTCATCAGTCTGTGGTTTGAGACCGTGGATGTAGAGCAAGCAGAATAGATGAAAGAAAGTGCTGTTTTCTCAGCAGAGCTTGGTTTGTGAGAGGGGCCAGGGCAATCTTAAAATTCTAGATTCTCAGTATAGATGAAGTTTTAAAGGCTCTCTGCTCCATCCTCGTCTTTCACACTGGAATTCATACTCTGGTATCCCTAGTGATATTATATTCCTGTTGGTCTCTTCATCTCCAGATTCTTTGGAACATCTCAGGGCCTTTTAAGTTCCAGCTGCCCTTGTTTTATGTGGGCTCTGATGCCTCTGGAATAATGCAGAACAAATCTAATCATTGTTCTGTAATAATCCTTCACATCTGTGAAATCTTGATCTCTTTCCCAAGTCTTAAAAACACTCCAGCAATTTCATCCTTCCCTCAGCCTCACTAACATGATAGTTCCCTTCTGTTTGAACCCTGGTGTTTAGTTCCTTTTCGCAGGGCGTATCCAGAAGGGAACACTCTAGCCAGCTCAAAGTGGATTGGGACCGTCACCTTCCTTGTTCAGAAGACTTTATTTATCAGTTTGGTGTTAGGTCAGGGGATTTTCTTAGCTCCATCTTGCTGTTAATTTAGTGAGTCATAAGTGCTAGTCATTAGTCATAACTAAATCACATCCGTTCTGTATCCCCACCCCCCACCCCTCCACTGTGGATTTTTACATATGTTTTTGGAACCCAGGACTAAACTTTGCAGTTTAGTTTGTTCAGAAACTGAATCCTTGTTCAGTTTCATTGAGGTGATTTTGACCCCTCATGTCAATCTTCCAAACTCAGAAGAGTCCCAGAAGCATATCTCATTTTCAGAGTAATGCGGCTCCCTCCTCAGGGGGATTATTCCTTGGGGTAGTAGCAGCAGCAGAATACTGACCTTTACCAATTGATGTTCTCTTTCAAGCAGTCCCCTTGGAAGGCTGTAATATATACTTACTCAACCAATTAGAGTATTGTTCAAAATTCTTTTGTTACTTTCATTTTTCTTTGCTACCTAAGTGTACCATTGCCCCTGCTTGGAAAGCATGTGCTACTCTGTAAAATTATCAGTGAGTTTTTACTCAGATGTTAAAGTTTGTGTGCCTGGAGCTGTAATTTTTCCTAAACACTTCTGTGCATTATGGTGTGTATGTCCCAGATTTGGACCAAGTGATATACATTAAAACAGTACAAAAATATAGAAATTGTCACAGCTGTGTTTTGAGCATTTTAATTAAGATTATAGTATTGTTAAACTAGACTGTCTTAGACTTTCAAATACAGGCCCATTTAATTTGTGATTGAGCTGAATCCAGTAAGAACTTTCCATTAGAGTCCCTCAATTCCCTCTTGTCCTCCTTCTTTCACGGACTAACAGAACCGTAGCTACAGCTCTTCAGCAGAGAAGAGGGTACATGTTAAATATAGCCTGACCTGCTGCTGTGGTGAAAACTGACACTGCCACTTGCAGGCTCTGTGCAGTAACATGCTGATCCTGAATGTAGGGCAATTGCTAATTTGACTGTAAACAGGGACTCTAGACGTGACCTCTGCTGCTGCAGTTCTATATAGGTGACAAGCAGATGAACCTGCTTTCCAGTTGCAAGGAAATGATAAATACAAGATTCAGGTGATTAACTTGGATGGGAAAATCAGGAGACTGGTATGGAGGAGCAGAAGGGTAAATATTATTGTCAGTGTGCTGGCCCACCTGTTGGATACTCGTTTAATGGTGTTTATTGTATTTAAATAAATAAAACAAAAGAAAGCCATGCATAGCCAATAATGAGACTGGGTCCCAAATGAGGTGTTGAATCACTTAGGGGCTCAGTAGTGAAGGGAGGTAGATAATACTGAACTTTCTCTTTCAACTAGGACTCTGGGTAACTCATGAATACTCTTCTGGGAGGCATACATGTACCATCCAGCCTCAAACATATTTATGATGGATAATTCCAGAGGCAAAAAGTCCCACAAATAATACCCATGTAGGCTTTGGATCATGGCTTATGCAGAACGGATCATGATGGGGATTCAGGACCTTAGACACAACCACTCTTGGACATATAATAAGAAAATTTAATTTTTAGACCCAGTGAAGCAAGAGCAAGCATTTGAGAAGACCTTTTATTTCTCATATCAGGTGTGTCTGTGTTATCTTACATGGCACAAATTAGTTATATTGTATATGAACAAAATTTTTTCCTTGAATCAACTTGACACTAAAATTTATACAAAAACTGGGAAAAATCCAAGAGAGGTTACCAGTAAATAGCCAGCATATCACAGCATATCAGAAGTCTTCAAAATAAATTCACTTCAAAAAGTGTATTTAAAAATAATTGATGAATTAATTTTCTGTCTCACATGTATTGCATATATATTTTGCCAGTTCATTTGTTTACCAGTTTTTAAAATAGTGTTTTGATCTATAGAAATGTAAAATATTTAGGTGGTCCAACCTAATATATCTTTTCTTTTTGATTTCTGTTTGTTTGTTTGTTTTTATTTTTGGCTGCATTGGGTCTTCATTGCTGCCCGAGGGCTTTTCTCTAGTTGCAGTGAGCGGGAGCTACTCTTTGTTGCGGTGCGCGGGCTTCTCATTGTGGTGGCTTCTCTTGTTGTGGAGCATGGGCTGTAGGCACACGGGCTTCAGTAGTTGTGGCACATGGGCTCAGTAGTTGTGGCTCACGGGCTCTAGAGCGCAGGCGCAGTAGTTGTGGCGCACGGGCTTAGTTGCTCCACAGCATTTCTTTTTGATCTGTGCTTTGGGAATCTTGTTTAGAAAGGCTTATCTCACCCCAATGTTATACAAAGTTCCCACTTATATTTTCCTCTAGGACTTGAATGATCTTACTGTTAATATTTAAATTTTTTATTTAACCTAGACTTTATTGGAGTATAAGACACTGAGTTGTAAGGTATTGAGGGTGGGATCTAAATTTAGTTTTTAAATACTTCACTGGTTGCCCCAACACTATTTATAATATGTATTTCATTGATTCTATTGGGCACTTTTTATTTCAAACATGTTAACATCTTTGAAACCTGGATGTATCTGTGATAAATGTTTTACAATCTAAAAATAATAATAATGAATTATGGTTACTGTTTCTTGATAATAAAACTTTTTTTTTGAACACTGGTAGGCACTTTGCTAGTAGCTCATTAGTTCTTCCCAACAATCTGTAAAAAGTGAGTTATTAACCTTATTTTCAGAGATGTGGCTGAGAGAGTTTAAGCACAGTGTTATATGACCACAGACACTGGGACTGGCATTTGAATCCAGGTCTGTCTGAAATTTAGATTGTCTTGCGCGTGTTTAGTGGCTTCTGAAATAACTATCGTTGATTACTTTATATAATCTAACTTCTGTAAACACAATAAGCATAGTAACTTTCTGATGTCTGTCAAGTGTAAGATACAAAGCCAGTGTCTAAAGATGTATTCTATTTTAAAATTCTTATCCTGTTTCTGAGTTCCTTTGGAAATGAATCATTCACAGGGACAAAAATATTTTATTTACTTATTTTTTATTTATTTATTTTTTTGGCTGTGTTGGGTCTTTGTTGCTGCGTGAGGGCTTCCTCTAGTTGGGGCGAGAAGGGGATACTCTTCGTTGTGGTGTGCGGGCTTCTCATTGCAGTGGCTTCTCTTGTTGCAGAGCACGGGCTCTAGGCTCGTGAGCTTCAGTAGTTGTGGCACACAGGCTCAGTAGTTGTGGCACACGGGCTTAGCTGCTCTGCGGTGTGTGGGACCTTCCTGGAGCAGAGATCGAACCTGTGTCCCCTACATTGGCAGGCAGATTCTTAACTGCTGTGCCACCAGGGAAGTCTGTGCAATTTTAAATACAGTAAAAAAACCTCATTGATGAGGTAACATTTGATCAAAAACTTGAAGATGAGACGAAAAAACCTTGAGGATGAGGAAATTACCAATGTAGATACCTGGGGGAAGAGTATTCTAGGCCAAAGGGACAAGCAGAGGAAAGACCTTAAGGTAAGAGCATGTCTGGCTTATTGAGGAATGGCAATGAGGCCAGTGTGGCTGGAATATGAGGGATCTAGAGGGAAAGTAGTAGGAGATGTGGTCAAGGAGGAAATGGGGAGCCAAACGTGTAGGGCAACAGTTCTCAAACTTTCTGGTCTCAGGACTCCTTTTTTTCTTCTTTTTAATTGAAGTATAGTTGATTTACAGTGTTGTGCGAATCTCTGCTGTACAGCAAAGTGACTCAGTTATACACACATAAACATTCTTTTTTTATATGCTTTTCCATTATGGTTTATCACAGGATATTGAATATAGTTCCTTGTGCTATACATTAGGACCTTGTTGTTTATCCATTCTAAACATAATAGTTTGCATCTACCAAACCCAAACTCTCAGTCCATCCCTCTCCTTCCCCCCCGCCCCCCTTGGCAACCACAAGTCTGTTTTCTATGTCTATGAGTCAGTTTCTGTTTTGTGGATAAGTTCATTTGTGCCATATTTTACATTCCACATGTAAGTGATATCATGTGATATTTCTCTTTCTCTGTCTGATTTACTTCACTTAGTATGATACTCTCTAGTTGCACCCATGTTGCTGCAAATGGCATTATTTCATTCTTTTTTATGTCTGAGTAGTATTCCATTGAATATATGTACCACATCTTCTTTATCCATTCATCTGTCAATGGACATTTAGGTTATTTCCATGTTTTGGCTATTGTGAACAGTGCTGCTGTGAACATAGGGGTGCACATATCTTTTTGAATTATAGTTTTGTCTGGGTATATTCCCAGGAGTGGGGTTGCTGGATCATATGGTAATTCTATTTTTAGTTTTCTGAGGAATCTTCATACTGTTTTCCATAGTGGCTGTACCAACTTACATTCCCACCAACAGTGTAGTTCCCTTTTCTCCATACCTTCTCCAGCATTTATTTGTAGACTTTTTAATGAGGGCCATTCTGACCAGTGTGAGGTGGTACCTCACTGTAGTTTTGATTTGCATCTCTCCAGTAATTAGTGATGTTGAGCATCTGTTAGCATGCCCATGTGTTTTCTGCCCTTTTTTGTGTGTGTGGTACGCCTCTCACTGTTGTGGCCTCTCCCGTTGCGGAGCACAGGCTCCAGACATGCAGGCTCAGCGGCCATGGCTCACGGGCCCAGCCGCTCCACGGCATGTGGGATCTTCCCGGACCGGGGCACGGCACGAACCCATGTCCTCTGCATCGGCAGGTGGACTCTCAACCACTGAGCCACCAGGGAAGGCCCTGCCCATTTTTTGATTGGGTTGTTTGGTTTTTTGTTGTTGAGTTGTATGAGCTGTTTGTATGTTTTGGAAATTAAGCCCTTGTCTGTCATATCATTTGCAAATGTTTTCTCCCATTCCATAGGTTGTCTTTTCGTTGTTTTTTTTTTTTAATGGTTTCCTCAGCTGTGCAAAAGCTTGTAAGTTTGATTAAGTCCCATTTGTTTATTTTTGTTTTTATTTCTATTGCCTTGTGAGACTGACCTAAGAAAACATTGGTATTATGTCAGAGAATGTTTTTCCTATGCTCTCTTCTAGGAGTTTTATGGTGTCATGTCTCATGTTTAAGTCTTTAAGCCATTTTGAGTTTATTTTTGTACATGGTGTGAGGGTGTGTAAATCAGCTTCATTGATTTACATGCATTTGTCCAACTTTCCCAGCACCACTTGCTGAAGAGACTGTCTTTCTCAGGACTCCTTTATAATCTTAAAAATTTTTGAGGATCCCCAAGAACTTTTATTTAGGTGGTTTGTATGTATCAGTTTTTATTTGTATTAGAAGTTAAAACTGAGAACTTTTGAAAACAAGAATACACAGACACTTTCCATCACCCATCACAGCAATGAAGTCATCACATACAATTTGTTTCCGAGTGGAAAACTCCACTGTAAACTCAGGAGAGAATGATAATGAAAAAGGCAAAAAAATTTGGTATTATTATAAGGAGAATTTTGACCTCGAAGACTCCCTTAAAAGTCCTCAGGGAACCCCACATGTCCTTGATCACACTTTTAAGAACTCTTACATAGGGTCTTGTAGGCCTTTGTTGTAGAGTTTTGAACACATGAGTCATCATGATCTGATACAGGTTTGTTTTTTTAAAAAATTTATTTATTTTTGGCTGTGTTGGGTCTTCATTGCTGGGCGCGGGCCTTCTCTAGTTGTGGCGAGGAGTGGCTACTCTTCATTGCGGTGCACGGGCTTCTCATTGTGGTGGCGTCTCTTGTAGATCACAGACTCTAGGCGCGTGGGCTTCAGTAGTTGTGGCACACGGGCTTAGTTGCTCCATGGCATGTGGGATCTTCCCGGACCAGGGCTCGAACCCATGTCCCCTTCACTGTCAGGTGGATTCTTTTTTTTTTAAGAATTACTGTTGTTTTTTTGGGCTACATTAGGTTTTCGTTGCTGCGAGTAGGGGCTACTCTTCGTTGCGGTGCGCGGGCTTCTCATTGTGGTGGCTTCTCTTGTTGTGGAGCATGGGCTCTAGGTGCATGGGCTTCAGTAGTTGTGGCATGTGGGCTCAGTAGTTCAGCGAGGGCTCTAGAGTGCAGGCTCAGTAGTTGTGGCGCATGGGCTCAATTGCTCCACAGCATGTAGGATCTTCCCAGATCAGGGTTTGAACCTATGTCCCCTGCATTGGCAGGTGGATTCTTAACCACTGCGAGGCAGGCTGATTCTTAACCACTGCGCTACCAGGGAAGCCCCTGATATAGGTTTTAACAGGGTCACTCTGGCTGCTGGGTAGAGAGGCAAGGGCAGAAACAGGGAGACCAGTTAAGATGCTATTATAGTAATCCAGGCCAGAAATGATGGTTTGGACTAAGAGATGGACTGATTTTTGATGTATTTTAAAGGTAGAGCCAGTAGCATTTCCCGACAGATTCCATGTGAGATGTGAGAGAAAGAAGTTAAAGATGACACGAATGGGGTTTTGCCTGAGCAACTGAAAAGATGGCATTGCTGTCAGGTAAGATGGGAAGGCTCTGGATGGAGCAGGTTTTGGAGAAAGATCAGGTGTTCAATTTTGGATGTGTTTTGTTTATGGTATCTGTTGAACATTCAAGTAGAGATATAAAGTAGTCAGTTGGCTGAAGTCTAGAGTTTGGAAGTGAGTTATAGACTGAAGATACAAATTTGAGGGTTGTTGGCATGCAGGAGGTAGTTAAAGCCACCAGACTAGATGAGGTCATTAAGTGATAATTTAATTGTCCTGCCTTTATCAATTTAGGTAATAATAATAGTATTTCTATAAAATGTTGCAGAGTGCCTACACTTACATTTCAGGAGACTTTGAACAAATAAGTAAACAAATTCACAAGCAAATAAACAGATTTACAAGGGTTAAACAACTTCCCTTAGGTCACCAATCCAGTAAGTGATGACAGTACGGTTCCAAAGCCTTTCTTTTCTAATACCCACCAGATCATTGTCTGTTTGTATAAACCAGAAAAGCCTATATATCGATAAGGTGGCTAAAGTAAGCAGCTTGGTCAAGAGGCAGCTTGGACGAGTGGGGAAATGTTGCTCATCTTCCCACAGACATATTTCATAATTTATAAATATTTAATTTTTCAAAACTTTTTTATAAAAGGAACAGATTCTGGGACTTCCCTGGTGGTCCAGTGGGTAAAACTCCATGCTTTCAATGCAGGGGGCTCGGGTTCAATCCCTGATCGGGGAACTAGATCCTGCATGCATGCTGCAACTAAGTGTCTGCATGACACAACTAAGGCCCAGCACAGCCTAAATAAATAAATAATAAATAAAAAAATTTTTAAAAAGGAACAGATTCCATATCCCAGATTTATAAATTTTAAGAGGGATTTACAGAAGTCCTCCAGGTGTTGCTTTTTTTTTGCGGTACGCGGGCCTCTCACTCCTGTGGCCTCTCCCGTTGTGGAGCACAGGCTCCGGACGCACAGGGTCAGCGGCCATGGCTCATGGGCCCAGCCGCTCCGCGGCATGTGGGATCTTCCCGGACCGGGGCACAAAACCGTGTCCCCTGCATCGGCAGGCAGACTCCCAACCACTGCGCCGCCAGGGAAGCCCCAGGTGTTGCTTTGAGTCAATGGTTCGATCTGTGAAAACCTCATTCAGTCATTTCATACAATGTTCTCCTATGAGAAAACCCACAGTTTTTTTTCTTAATACTTATTTATTTATTTATGCCGTGCCGGGTGTTAGTTGCGGCACACGAGATCTTTTAGTTGTGGCATGTGTACTTCTTTAGTTGTGGCATGTGGATGCTTAGTTGCAACATGTGGGCTTCTTTAGTTGTGGCATATGGACTCTTAGTTGCAGCATGCGGGCTGTTAGTTGCGCCAGGCATGCAGGATCTAGTTCCCCAACCAGGGATTGATCCTAGGCACACTGCATTGGGAGTGCGGAGCCTTACCCACTGGACCACCAGGGAAGTCCCACACAGTTTGTTTTTGAAATTTTTAAAATTCGGTAGAATATACATAACATAAAATTTACCATTTTAACCATTTTAAGTGTATGGTTCAGTGACATTAAGTACACTCACAGTAGTGTGTAGCCATCACCACTGTGTATTTCAAGAACTTTTTCATCACCCTAAACAGCAACTCTATACACATTAAGCAATAACTCCCCATTCTCTCCCTACAACCCGGCCTGTGGTAACCTTTATTCTGCTTTCCATTTCCATAACTTTCCAATTCGGTAGAATATACATAACATAAAATTTACCATTTTAACCATTTTAAGTGTATGGTTCAGTGACATTAAGTACACTCACAGTAGTGTGTAGCCATCACCACTGTGTATTTCAAGAACTTTTTCATCACCCTAAACAGCAACTCTATACACATTAAGCAATAACTCCCCATTCTCTCCCTACAACCCAGCCTGTGGTAACCTTTATTCTGCTTTCCATTTCCATAACTTTCCCTACTCAAGATACCTCATATAAGTGGAATACAACATTTGCCCTTTTGTGTCTGGCTTATTTCACTTAGCGTGATGTTTCCAAGGTTCAGCCATGTTGTAAGCATAGATCAGAATTTCATTCCTTTTTATGGCTGAATAATATTCCATTGTATGTATATGCCATATTTTGTTTGTCCATTCATCTGTTGAAAGACATTTGGTTTGTTTTCACCATTTGGCTGTTTTGAATAGTGATGCTTTGAATATTGGAGTATAGGTATCTGAGTCTCTATTTTCAGTTCTATTGGGTATTCTAGGAGTGGAATTGCTGGACCAAAAGGAATTCTTTTTTCAACTTTTTGAGGAACTGCCAAACTAATATTTTTCCCACAGTGGCTGCACCATTTTACATTTACAGTGCATGAGGGTTCCAGTGTCTCCACATCCTTGCCAACACTTATGTTTATTTAAAAAAAAAAAAAAAGCCATCCTAAATAGGTGTAAAGTGGTGTCATTGTGGTTTTATTTTGCATTTCCCTAATGACTAATGATTTTGGGTATCTTTTCGTGAGCTTATTGGTCATTTGTTTATTTTTTCTGGAGAAATGTCTAGTCAGATATTTTGCCCATTTTTTTGGTTGAGATGTAGGAGTTCTTTATATTTTTTGAATATTAAATCCTTATCAAATAAGTTATTTGCATATATTTTCTCCCATTCTATGGATTGTCTTTTCACTCTCTTGATAGGATCCTTTGATGTTTTTAATTTTGATGAAGTCCAGTTTATCAATTTTTTCTTTTGTTGCCTGTGCTTTTAGTGTCATACTTAAGAAATTGTTGCCCAATTTAAGGTCATGAAGACTTGCCCTATGTTTTCTTCTTCTAAGAGTTTTATAATTTTAGCTCTTATGTTTAGGTCTTTGATCCATTTTGAGTTAACTTTGTATATGGTATGGAGGATGAGTCCAGCTTCCATTCTTTTTTTGCATGTCCAATAGAACCCTTGCTTGAAAGTGAAAATGAATTGACTGTATATTGTCATGGTTTGTTTCTGGGTTATTTTTCTTTTAAATTTTTTTTTTTTTTTTTTTTTTTTGCGGTACGCGGGCCTCTCACTGTCGCGGCCTCTCCCGTTGCGGAGCACAGACTCCGGATGCGCAGGCCCCGCGGCCATGGCCCATGGGCGCAGCCACTCCGCGGCATGTGGGATCTTCCCGGACTGGGGCATGAACCCGTGTCCCCTGCATCGGCAGGAGAACTCTCAACCACTGTGCCACCAGGGAAGCCCTCTTTTAAATTTTTATTGGAGTATAGTTGGTTCACAGTGTTGTGTTAGTTTCTGCTGTACAGAAGAGTGAATCAGTTATACACATACACATATCCACTCTTTTTAGATTCTTTAAAACTACGGAATGCTTCATGAATTTGTATGTCATACTTGCACAGGGGCCATGTTAATCTTCTCTGTACCATTCCAGTTTTAGTATATGTGCTGCTGAAGTGAGCATTTTCTGGGCTATTTTATTCCTTTGGTCTGTATGTCTGCCCTTATGCCTGTATCACACTGTTTTGATTACTGTAGCTTTGTAGTAAGTTGTGAAATCAGGAAGTGTGTCTTCCATCTTTGTTCTTTTTCAAGACTGTTTTGGCTTTTCAGGGTCCTTGGAGATTGCATATGAATTTCAGGATGGGTTTTTCTGTTTCTGCAAAAATACTATTGGGATTTTGATAGGGGTTGGATTGAATCTCTACATTGCTTTGGGTAGTATTATCATCTTAACAATATGAAGTCTTGAACATGGGATGTTTTCCCATTTATTTAGATCTTCTGTTTCCTTTAGCAACGTGTAGCTTTCAGTATACGAATCTTACACCTCCTTGGTTAATTTTTAAGTATTTTGTTCTTTTTAATGGTATTGTAAATGGACTTGATTTATAAATTTCCTTTTTAGATTGTTCGTTAAAAGTGTATAGAATACAACTAAATTTTGTGTGTTGATTTTATATCCTGTAATTTATTAGTGCTAACATTTTTTTGTATATTGATTCTTCAGAGCTTTCTATGTATTGGATCATGTCATTTGTGAACAGAGGTCATTTTACCTCTTTCTTTTATTTCTGTAGCCTAATCTCTCTGGCTGGAACTTCCAGTACTGTGTTGAATAGAAGTGGCAAAAGTGAACATCCTTGTCATGTTCTTGCTCTTAGAGGGAAAGCTTTCAGTCTTTAACCATTGAGTATGATGTTATCTGTGGATTTTTCATATATGGTCTTTAACATGTTAAGGAAATTTCTTTCTATTCCTAGTTTATTGGGTGTTTTTATCTTGAAAGAGTATTGAAATTTGTCAAATACTTCTGAATTAATTGAGATGATCATATGTGTTTTTTTCCCTTCATTCTAGTAATGTATACTATATTACATTCATTGATTTTTCGTATGTTGGACTATTCTTGCATTCTGGGAATAAATCTCACTTGGTCATGACGTATAACTGTTTTAGTATGCTGCTGAACTCAGTTTGCTAGTACTTTTGTTAAGGATTTTTGCATCTATATTCACAGGAGATGTTCTGTAGTTTTCTTTTCTTGTAGTGTCTTTGTCTGGCCTTGATATCAGGGTAATGCTGGCCCTAGAATGAGAGAGGAAATGTTCCCTTCTCTGTAATCTTTTGGAAGAGTTTAAGGGTTAGTGTTAATTCTTTAAATGTCTGGTGAAAGTTTTTGTGATAGGAAGAGAAATCAGGTATTTTTTGGAGCTGTCAACAGTGTTTCAAGGAACTAGAAAAATGTCTCGAGGACTGCAAGTTTCCATAAGCACAATCTGAAACTACCACTGTATCACACAACTCACAAAAGTCCCCAGCATCTGTTGGCCTGGACTTCTTTCTTCTAATTTATGTGCTGATTTACATGGACTCACATGTTCTACACTTTAGAATCTGTTTTGAAGGACTCAGTTGTGAAGATTGGGCATCCTCAGAAGGCAGACTTTTGACAATATATCTGGAGTCTTTAAAATACTTCATACACACTGTAATCCTTAAGTCACCCCTGAAAGCTAGGTGAGTGATCTCAAATTTAGTAATAAAAAAGCTTAAGGCAGAAAAATTTTGGCTATGCACAAAGGATTTCTGGTTTTTGTGTTTTGTTTTGACCCCTTTAGTGAGGCTGCATTTTGAACAGATAGGTCCTCCTCTGTTTTCCCTCTTTTTTTTTTTTTTTTTTTTTTTTTGCGGTACGCGGGCCTCTCACTGTTGTGGCCTCTCCCGTTGCGGAGCACAGGCTCCGGATTCGCAGGCTGAGCGGCCATGGCTCACGGGCCCAGGCGCTCCGCCGCATGTGGGATCCTCCCGGACCGGGGCACGAACCCGTGTCCCCTGCATCGGCAGGCGGACTCTCAACCACTGCGCCACCAGGGAAGCCCTGTTTTCCCTCTTTTATCTGCCTAAGAGGAGGGTATTAATTAGTTCACAGAGACTACAGTTTCTTCTCTTCCAAGATAAAATAATCATTCTTCTAGAATCTAATAAAAGGTTAGGTCCTTTTATTTGAATTTGTACAGCAAAGGCCAAAAATAATTCCTTATAGGTCACAGGAGGAGGTTTTGCCTCATTGTATTTTGGACTCTTTAACTGGGCACCTGTGAGTGTCAGCGATTATCACAAAACTGGTAATAGTGACTCTTCTTGAGTACAGTGACTTTCAACATTTTTGACAGCTTCTAACAAGAAGTAAGTTTTATAGCATGATCCATTACATAACAAACAAACACAAAAAACATACACAACTAACATGAAAGGCTCACAAGCCAATCCTTAACCTTTATTAAAAAAATGTACCTTATCTTCTATTTTGTTCCATTTATTTTTTTAAATACTGATTTCAGCTTGCTGAATTGATTTCATAGCCTGCTAATGGATGTGAACTTCAGTTTAAAAAATGTTCCTCCATGACCCACAAATTTACCTATGCGTATAGTGTTCTGGGCTCGTACCCTTAGACATTTTGATTCTGTGCTCTGAAGTAGAGCCCAGGAGTTTATTTTTTTTATTAAGTGCCCAGATAACTGTGATGTAGCCACAGACATGTATTTGGGAACCACTGATAGATCTAATCTAATAAAAACTAGTTTATTTAAAACTAAATCTGTCCTTTAAAATCACTGAAAACCGCCATTGTAACTTTTTAAAATAACTGCCCTTTTAAATTTAGAAAATAAATCAGCGTTACCTAAACTCTCTGGACTTCAATATTTATATTATCTAATAAAATGCGGGGAGCCATTTTATGCAGTGATTGACAGATAAAGGACAACTAAATTCCTCTTAATTATAGAAAAAAACAAGCTGGGCATGTAGTAGATTGTTACCCTCTGGTTTGTTCCATTCAGTAGTGATGTTGTCTTCTTTGACACAGACCAGTTTATGTCTGACTTGGAACACCAGCCATCAGGTTCAGCAGAGAAATGGCCTAACCACAGTGAGCTCTCATGTCCACCTCCTTTCTGGAGAATCTAGAGGGTGAGTGTTGATTGAAATGTGTCACTGTTTTTCTG
This sequence comes from Delphinapterus leucas, assembly GCF_059928025.1. Classification (NCBI taxonomy): domain Eukaryota; kingdom Metazoa; phylum Chordata; class Mammalia; order Artiodactyla; family Monodontidae; genus Delphinapterus; species Delphinapterus leucas. The sequence goes on from NC_143148.1 coordinate 42,658,759, forward strand.
CCCAAGTCTGATATTTGCATGCAGTGGCCAGATTTGCATGTGCTGCAGAGGAGGGGGTATACATGGGCATCTTCTTGGTAGGGGCCCACTCATTATCTCTGGAACTAAACTTTGACTATAAGAGTGCTTTTTAAATTTAACTACACTCAGGCTCTCACACTTATAATTTTAGTCTGGGATTGAATAAAAGTCAAGTGTTGATTGGATTTATTGAACCAAAGCAGAGGGAGTCCTGTCTATATGAATTCTGTGGCTTGGATGCGGAGTAAATTGGTTGCTGATAAGGTGTGTAAGCCTACTCATTTCTGGTCAAGTGCTCTAAGTTTTGATGTGAGGCAGTATGGAATGGAAATAAAGCAGGAAATGTTAGCCATTTGCCAGAGGCAACCTGGATCGTTTACCCTTGAGCCTGTCCTTTAGGCCCATGTTTGCACGCTGGTAGTTCATCTGGGGCTTCATTTGGAAGGAGTCAGTGCTTGTGAGGAGGGGGCTGGGCCTCAGGCCTCTGTGCCTCAGCAAGCAACCATACCACTCCCTCTCCCTCACACAGCTTCTTTCTTCAAAGACTCTCAAAGCCACTTGAGAAAGTCTGTGGTAGAAATTATAAACATACAGATTGTAGTTCTCAAAATGCCATTTGAATTTCATTTTAATGAATTTGGATTTGGAAGGGGACTTAGAAATCATGTCCACTACCCAAATCTTTATATTTAGGATACTAAAGCTTCCTGATAGATAAGGCACCAAAACCCTGGCTTCTCCCAGAAGCTGGGCCAGCCTACCCTGGTCTCACATCATTGGCCACTAAATTTCTACATATCTATAAAACTCTCAGGAGAGTTATAGAAGGATTTAAATGAATTTCCTTGTATCATAGTTGAGAAGATCAGTTGAAAAAAGATTAAATTGCCCTAGTCACATCACGGCTGAACCAAAATTAAAGCTTATTTCTTCCAGTGTTTACCCCACTGCCCTTCTTGTGTATGAAGCAACAAGATGGTCACTAGTGATCTTGGTAAGAAATGTTTCTGTGGAGTGAAGGGATCAATGGATGACTAAGGAATGAACAGGAGGTAAGAATAGAGAAACAGCAGGCAGTGTAGATAACTCCTTTAAGATGTTAAACAATGAAAGAAAGAAATTAGATGTAGAGGGCCATGTGGGGTCTAGGGTTTTTATTTGTTTGCTCGCTTGCTTGTTTGAGATAGAGACTTACCCATATTTAAGCAATGATGAAAAGAATCCAGGAGGAGAGGGTTGGTGAGTAGATTGATTAAAGAGAAGAGTGCAGGAAATTTGTGGGGCAAGATCTTGAAGAGGCAAGCATGTGGGATTCATAGCATAGGTGTGGAATGAGTCATGTGGGTTTACAGCTCTGGAGCTCAGGTTTGGGCCCTGGAAACAACAGATGTGGGAGTCAACAGTACAGTATATAGAAATGGACAAGATTACTCAGAGAAAATGTACAAAATGAAAAAAAAAATAAGGAAAAGGACAATCTTCTGATAGGCCTAAAATTCAGAATCCCACATCCGTTTTTTAAAATTTATTTATTTTTGGTTGTGTTGGGTCTTTGTTGCCGCGTGCAGGCTTTCTCTAGTTGCGGTGAGCGCGAGCTACTCTTCGTTGCAGTGTGCAGGCTTCTCATTGCGGTGGCTTCTCCTGTTGCAGAGCTCGGTTCTAGGCACGTGGGCTTCAGTAGTTGTGGCTCGCGGGCTCTAGAGCGCTGGCTCAATAGTTGTGGCTCACGGGCTTAGTTGCTCCGCGGCATGTGGGATCTTCCTGGACCAGGGCTCAAACCCATGCCCCCTGCATTGGCAGGCGGATTCTTAACCACTGCGCCTCCAGGGAAGTCCCCAGAATCTCACTTCTTAACCTAAGTTGAAAAGAAGTTTTTTGTTTTTGGGGTTTTTTCCCCCCACATTTCAGTTTTTACTGATACAAAAACATACGTGCTGATACTTGAATATACTTTCAAGTAACTGTGTACTGTTTACTCAGCTGGAGACTTAATGTTTGTAGAATGTTTTGAGTTACAACTTTTTTCTAGAGGAAAGATCTGTATGACACTTAGTATAGTATCACATATATAAGAGGTTTCTTAGAAAGAAAGGACCCTTAATAACAGGACTGATCTCTCCCTCAGTCAGTTGTGGAAAAAAGTGTCATAATTTCCCTTTAGTAGTATTAAATCTAATGTTAAAAGTGAAGGGTAAAAAAAAAAAAAAAAAAAAAAGTGAAGGGTATCTTCTGATCGTTGTGCATGTAATTTTCAATCTGTCCTATGGTTGGAAGCTATCTAGAGTTCAGTGTAAAACTTAAAATAACTTAGGGAATTCCCTGGCGGTCCAGTGGTTAGGACTTGGTGCTTTCACTGCTGGGGCCCGGGTTCAGTCCCTGGTCAGGGAACTAAGATCCTGCAAACTGCACAACGTGGCCAAAAAATAGAATGGAATGGAATGGAATGGAATAGAATAGAATAAAATAACTTAGTTAAAAACTTGTTATGATAGAGCTCAAGCTGGTTATCTTGGTTCTTGCTTAAAATGCTTGAATATTCTTTCTGTCTTACCTTTATGGTGGTGAGTTTTATTTTTGTTAATAATGTAAGCTAGGTTATTATAACATAGATCCCAAAATACAGTGGCTTAACTACACTGGAATTTTCTCTCACACCTTACGGTAATTCAGAGATCAGGATTCCTGTGTCATTTAGTTCTCTACCTCTTTAGCTGTTGTCAAAGCAGAGTCACCACGTTGACTGAGTCTTAGCCCAAAGCAAGGGGTGTGAAAAGGAGGGGAAGAGGTTACTGAGCAAGTGATGAGGAAGATGCACACATCACTTTTACTCACACTTAATTAGAGAAAGCAAGTTACATGGTCATACCTTGCTACAAAAGGGAAGCCAGGAAATGTGTAGTCTGTAGCTGAGTGGCCCTGTGACTAGTTAAACTCAATTACTAGAGAAGAATGAATTAGGACATTTAGCAGTCTACCATAGGTACCTTCTAAGTTTTCAGGAACTTTTTTCTGTCTTCAGCTCGAAAAGGCAAATTAATCAGATTTTGATAAATGCAAATTAATTCTTCAGCTCATTCTATAAATAGTTGAATTCAGTATTTTATGTATTTCATTTAGATGGTATTCTTATAACTTATCTAATAACCTAAAAGTAAATCTTAGGGAAAGTATGCTTATAGAGTAATAAACCATAAAGTATTACTAGTTTCTCATACATTTAAAATAATTTCTATTCCTTTACTTCCAAATTTCTCTTATTTCTTCATTTCAAGTGAAATTCAGAAAATTATTATACTTATATATGGCCTTCATTTTATAAAAAATAATATCTGCATAAAATTGTTCACCCAAAGAATGAATTATACCTTTAATCTTGGGGTGTAAGGAAAGGAAGAAAAGATGAATTTGCTAAACTTTGATGAATGTTCATTGCAGCTTTAAAATGAACTAGTATACATAAATGGAGACTGATTATACCAAAAAATACTTTACAAAAGTGGTCAAGGTGCTCAGATGCTAGTTATGAAGGCCCTTTGAACTTTTGTGTGTTTGACAATGTACATCCACCTATTCCAAAGGCAGTGCCCTGGGTTACCCTGCCCCTCCACCTGGTGGTGAGATTTCATACCCTACCATGCTTGCCAGCTCTAACTCTGAATCCGTAAGCATTGGAAATAGCTCTAAATAAGAGGCCGTTACTCAAACACCTCATTCTTGTGTGTACAGATAGCATTACAGTGGACTGTTAATTTGAACATCTCTTGGATTAAAAAAAAAAGTTGTTTTTTCTTACAGCAGATATTGCTGGTGGCTCTGACTACTTCTGTTGTGGCAAGCCAGGTGTTGGGGTAATGGGAGTCAAGGACGGTAGCTGCCACAAGTAGGCCAAATGCTGTGACCTACATAACCTGTTACCACGGGTGTTGAGGGCTGTTGACCCTTGTTCTAGGCTTTTAATTCACTTTACTCTTTATAGGGGGGAAGTGATAAAATTGTACAGTAGGGGCATAAACAACTTATGTTTTTACCTTAAATTCGTGAAAAAAAAATAAAGCCGACTCACATGTTTTGTGGAGTAGGACTTAAATAAATCAATAAATTCATGCATATATACATTCAAAAGGAAGTGAAAATTGCAAGCACTAATTTTTTAAAGAAATTAGTACTGGGCTTCCCTGGTGGCGCCGTGGTTGAGAGTCTGCCTGCCGATGCAGGGGACACGGGTTCGTGCCCCGGTCCAGGAGGATCCCACATGCCGCAGAGTGGCTGGGCCCGTGAGCCATGGCCGCTGAGCCTGCGTGTCTGGAGCTTGTGCTCCGCAACGGGAGAGGCCACAACAGTGAGAGGCCCGCGTACCGCAAAAAAAAAAAAAAGAAATTAGTACTGTATTTATCAAGATTGCTACTGATTTACATGTAAATTACATTATAGATTTGCTTACCAGTAATAGTTTTAATTTGCTCAAGTTGACAAAGTTTGGCCAGTCACATTAGAAGGCTATCTCAGGAACCCAGAGGTGGGAGCCAGAGCCCAGAGCCCCCAGGCTAAATGTGAAGTGAGGGGGCAAAGGAGAGCAGTGGGCTTGGATACCACACTGTGCTCAAGTTATTGCTAAAGGATGGTGAAGGGACTGCTTTGTTACAGTTCTGACTCCCTGGCCTAAAATTCGTATTCAGTAGCTATTATTTGAGCATAATTTTTGTTGTTGTTTTGCCAAATCCCATATTACATTAAAGATTCAATTGGCACATCATTTTAATCAGCACTCAATATTTACCAAGCACTAAGGAGTCAATGGAGAACAAGATAGACAAGTTCCTTGCCCTTTTGGAACTTAAATCTACTCTCTGATTATTATATGTTAAAGTATATTTGAGTATATTCGGCTTGAGTGCTTCTTTGTGGAAAATCTTAGCTTTATCCTAGTCTTAAAATCCTGAACTGTCAGGAACCTTGCAGGTTGGTTTAACTAAATGAGGTTACGCACACTAGGCAAAAGAACAGCAGAACTTTGGTAAGGGGCAACAGAGATAACATACCTTCGATCAGGCTTTTGCTATAAAGGTCACCACCCGACTTCTTCAGAAAATGATGTGTTTATCCTTATCATCAAAGTACTTGGTAAGTGAGTGGATAGTGTTTGTTATAGACCCTCATCCTCAAGAAAATGTAAGCATTGACTTCCTCATAAAGACACAGGAAAAAAATATATCACATGGTTTTCGATGATGATAAAGCACCATTTTTAATCATCTTGTTTTAAAACTTGAACAATGAGACAAGATTTGAAAAAGGTGTGTTTAATGGCAGCCTGGAACATCTCTGAAGTTACCGTCTTTGGAAGGAATAAGCGACAGGAAAGATGACTTGAATGTGAGCTGGGTACTTGATTCTATATTTGGCTTTTTGCCACTGCTGCTGTGAGACCTGTTTAAAATAGACACTGCCAAAATCAAAATCAGATGCCTTGTGTTAGTCTTAATAACATTCTCTGGTCCCTTTCCAACCCCACCACCTAATGAACTTTCAGGGTACTATTCCAAATAGCTTCCAAGTAATTGTACTGGATTATGATCCATTTATTCAGTCATCAGAAATTGATGTTTCCTCAGTAGTAAAGTCCTTGTCCTTCAGGAGTTCACAGGCTATTCAAGAGACAGATAATACTGATGCCTACTGATAATCTAATGCGATGAGTAGTGTTAGAGGCCATGCACAGAGATCACGGGCCATCCTTGTGCTCTTTTTTAGCAGGAGACTACCCCATAGACCCACACATAGAATCTACACTGAAAACACTGCTCCCTTGTTATGACAGAGGTGCCAAAGGCTGCCTTTTCTATTTATGTCCCTTTATTTACTATATAAGAGGTTTTTAAAAAATCTCCATTATACTTATGAGGAAACTGAAGAGAAAATGTATTGTTATGCAGAGTATCCCCATAAGTTTTCATTTACATGGAAACTATTTCAGTGAGTTATTTCTAGCAGTCAGGAGTCAGTTTAGATTAATTCTTTCCTTCTTTGCAAACCATCATGAATGGTCAATAAATCCTAGCCTGGAAAATTTACTTGAAAAGCATCCTCTATATGACAAAGATCTTCATAAGTCTGTACCAATGACCTTCAAAAATTGATCTCAATTAGTGATTATTAGAGCTAGCCAACACTGCTTAATCTTCATCCTTTTGTAGTTAGATTCCTTTAGCTTCTACTCCTACTTCTTTGCCTCACTTTTTAAAAAATTTTTTTTTTTTTTTTTTTTTTTTGCGGTACGCGGGCCTCTCACTGCTGCGGCCTCTCCCGTTGCGGAGCACAGGCTCCGGACGCGCAGGCCCAGCGGCCGTGGCTCACGGGCCTAGCCGCTCCGTGGCATGTGGGATCTTCCTGGACTGGGGCACGAACCCGTGTCCCCTGCCTCGGCACGCGGACTCTCAACCACTGCGCCACCAGGGAACCCAAGCCAAATTTTTATCCTTCACTTCTTTGCCCTTCTGAGTACTGCCACTTGAAAATTTGATGACAAATCACAGACTTCTACAGTTAAAGAGACCTTATTAGTTTAACACCATCATTGTATAGCTAAGGAAATGGGAGTCTTAGATATATGAAGTAATTTGTCCAAGGACACACATGGAATTAGTGGCAGAGCCTGTATTCAAGCCAAACCTAATTTCCAGGCCATTCCTTTGCTTACATATTTGCTCTCCCAGGTCCAATTTTCTCATCAGATCACAAGGCTACTCCCACGTTTTCTTCAGCCTTTTGCTCCTCAGTGGAACTATGAAACTGCTCCCATACTTCCAGGTCTCTAGTAAGAAGGTACATACATCTCTTCTTGCTCTGACCATTGAGTGTAGTCCCTTACCCGTAGGATTTTTCCATTTGGATGTTCTAATTTCCAAATCCAATTCCAGACCTAACCTACCACCTTCCTCCTCTATATTCCTCCTCAGCTTATTTCCAGTAGTGACAGCACTATTCTTCCTAGACTTAAAATGTTGGTGGTAGTGGCGAATCAGTCCTTTCCTCTTTCCCTCTTCTTACCATCACCACACTCACTGTGAGCACCACATTTGTCCAGGTCCTTTGCATTATCTTTGTCTAAATGATTTCCATGCTCTTCTACTCTTTTGGCCTTCAAGAAGTTGAACAGGTGTTTTGAAACTGATTCTACCATTTACTAAGAAAATTGTGTGAACTGGCAAAGCCTCTGTTAACTGATCTGTAAAGTGGGGTAATAGTGATCTTAAAATAACATGAAGATTTAACTGAAATAAGATATAAATTTCGATTGTAAAGTTAACCCATGGGTACCCAATAAATATTTGTGGAGCGAATGTTAGTTCCGTTCTCCTTATAGCCATGATGAGTATATGAGTTTGAAGAATTTTTTTCTTAACTACCTAAACAATAAAAAGATTAGATGGGGGGCTTCCCTGGTGGCACAGTGGTTGAGATTCTGCCTGCCAGTTCAGGGGACACGGGTTTGAGCCCTGATCCGGGAAGATCCCACGTGCCGCGGAGCAACTGGGCCCGTGAGCTACTGAGCCTGCGCGTCTGGAGCCTGTGCTCCGCGACAGTGAGAGGCCCGCACACCGCAATGAAGAGTGGTCCCCCGCTCGCCGCAACTAGAGAAAGCCCTCGCACAGAAGTGAAGACCCAACACAGCCCAAAAAATTAACTAATTAATTAATTTAAAAAGATTAGATGTTAATATTTGAAGATTTTTTTAAAGGGGTTTGAAGCCATTTCTTTTCCTTTTTTAAAATTTATTTATTTTTGGCTGCGCTGGGTCTTCGTTGCTGCACAGGCTTTATCTAGTTGTGGCGAGTGGGGGCTACTCTTCGTTGCGGTGGACAGGCTTCTCACTGTGGTGGCTTCTCTTGTTGCAGAGCACAGGCTCTAGGCACGTGGGCTTCAGTAGTTGTGGCACACAGGCTCAGTAGTTGTGGCACGTGGGCTCTAGAGTGTAGGCTCAGTAGTTGTGGGACACAGGCTTAGTTGCTCCGCGGCGTGTGGGATCTTCCCGGACCAGGGCCCGAACCTGTGTCCCCTGCATTGGCAGGCAGATTCTTAACCACTGCCACCAGGGAAGTCCTCTTTTCCTTTTTTTTAATCTTTTCTTTTTTCTGGCTGCGTTGGGTCTCCGTTGCTGCACGTGTACTTTCTCTCTAGTTACGGCAAGTGGGGGCTACTCTTTGTTGTAGTGCATGGGCTTCTCATTGTGGTGGCTTCTTTTGTTACGGGCTTTAGGCTCGCGGGTTTCAGTAGTTGTGGCTCGCGGGCTCTAGAGCGCAGGCTTAGTCGTTGTGGCACACAGGCTTAGTTGCTCCGCGGCATGTGGGATCTTCTCGGACCAGGGCTTGAACCTGTGTCCCCTGCATTGGCAGGCGGATTCTTAACAACTGCACCACCAGAGAAGTCCTTGAAGATTTCTTAAACAATCATTAGTGTCTCCTTTGCTCTATGATGACTTCAAATGCTAATTATAGATTTTTTTTTGTCTTGGTCTATTTTTGTTTATAACAGCTGTATTGAGATACAATTCATTACTATAAAAATTCATCCTTGAAAATACACAGTTCATTGGTTTTTAGTATATTCGTAGAGTTGTGCAATCATCAGTATCTAATTTTTACACATTTTCATTACTCCAGAAAGAAACCCCATACCCCTGAGCAGTCACTCTCCATTCCTTCCTTCCCATTACTCCTGGCAACCATCTATTTATTTTCTGTCAGTTCTGGCCATTTTATATAAATGGAATCAAACAATATATGACGTTTTGTGTTTGGCTTCTTTCACTTAGCATGTTTTCAAGGTTCATCCATGTTGTAGCATGTATTAGAACTTCATTCTTTTTTTAAGATTGAATAATATTTCATTTTGTGGAATAGACCACATTTTGTTTATTCATTCATTAATGGTAGATGTTTGGGTTATTTCCACTTTGGAGCTATTATGAATAATGCTGGTATGAACATTTGAGTACAAGTTTTTATATGGATGTATGTTTTCAGTTCTCTTGAGTATGTGCCTAGGAGTGGAATTAGAATAGAATCTTTAGGTGATAAAGCAAAGAATTTTCATTTCAAAGCAAAGAGTTCTCATGGTGAGAGAACTAAAGTTTCTTATTTGGGGTGTTCTGTCTATGTTGGTTCCTTAAGATTAAAACTCTTTGCACTGGACCTCACAGAAGACTGTGGTGCTTCCTGAGGTGCTTGGCACATCATAGAAACCAACAAAATCAAGAGCCTATTCTGAAAGGATCAGAAATAATACAAATGCCCCCACATGATAAAGGATGTTTGCATTAGCATAGGGTAACAAAATAACCCCCAAATCTCAGTGCTTTACTCTCATCAAAGCACTTATTTTCATTTACTTTATATACAGGTGCAGTGCAGGAATCAGAAAGGGAAAATCCTCCTAAAAGGATGAAATTAAGGAAAAGTTAGATTAAGGTGAACACATTTCAAAAGTATCCTATCCTCTGCTAGAGCAAGAGCCTTTAGAGTGAGGGTAAGAACGTTTACCTTTTCCCTCAGCCATACCCCTTCCCAAACAAAATTGAACTGAAAGGTAGAGAAGCAGGGGGGTGGTCTGGAACAACTTTTGGAGTGATGTTGCCATCCAGTTCAAGAGCAGACTTCAAGCACTGCCTTTATCTTTATAGGAAGCGATGGAAAGGGAAAAAATGTCTTTGAAATAGTGCTTGGCATTGAGCATCATATGGTCAGTCACACAGAGGTCACTAATCACTCTTCCCTTTCTTGTTTTTCAGTGAACGAGGTAATTGGGAGAGACATGTCCCAGATTTCTGTTTCCCAAGGAACAGGGGCGAGCAGGCAGGCTGCCCTCCCAGGTCCTGATTCCCTGGATTAGGAAGATCCGACGGGCTCTAAGAGTGTTCACTGCAGCCTTGTGTCCACCATCATGTACTTCCCAGCATGTTTCTCTCTTTGGACCTTGGGCTTCCAACTCTGCAACCTTCAGGATGGAGCCAGGAGTTGGGATCATCATATGTGGGGAAAGCAGCATTCCTCCAACTCAGGCCTTGTGTAGATTTTGTAAAAGAACAGGAGCAGCACAGGCTGTCTGATCTTTGGGGAAATGAGCTTTGCTTTTTATATTTAAATAGGATACTTTTATATGATGGGTGCTTTGAGTGTGAATGCAGCAGGCTCTCCATTTCAGAGGTGCTGCTTTTGCAGGTGATCTGGTTGCTTAGCTAGGATTGGTGATTTGTACTGCTTTATTGTCATTTGAAGGACTCTCTAGCTTTGATGATATTTTTAAAGTAGAAACTTTTGATAAAACCTTCCAGAGGCAAACATTTAAAAAAAATTATTCCCCCAAGCCCACACCTATGCCTCGGAAACTCAGCATGTGTCCTGAAGCCTTTCATAGATTCATAGGAAGTAAAGCCAAATGTAGCTCATACCTCTTTATAAAAGTAAACTGTTAGATAAAATGACACCATTCCAATCATTGAAGTGTTGGAATATAAAATGACATTCCAGAGCATAGCATTTTTGTAACTTTCTAGGTAATCTTCCTGCAATCTCTCCATGCTGTCTCCATGTTGAAATTGCTTTTTTCCCTCAGGGCCTTGGGTAAGATAACTACATGTAAGGGAACTTTGAAAGGTGGGGTTTCTTAGCTTGGTAGCTTTAATTTCCTGCCATCCTACATACAGGTAGACTGTGGAGTACTCTTCCCTTTTGTGTCCTCTGGTCCCAGACCTTTTCCAAGTGAAAGCATCTGCATTTGGCTGCCACAATCTTGTGATGATTTGTTCAGGCAAATTTGCTGCTTCTAGCTTCTCTAGAGGCCAGGCTGTGTCAGAAGCTAAGTACAAATGAGCTATGCTTCAAGACAGGAGCAGAGAACATTCAGGATTCCAGATGGGACGCATTTAAGATACACTGGCATGGAAGGCTTTTCCCTCATTCTGTTTACAGCCTAAAATGATTCTGGCCTACCCTCCCATCTGCATGGCCTAAAAAACAGCCTTTTTCTAAAAGGCTTTGAGGCAATTCCGAAACTGAGATAGCATTCTAAACCTGACCCTCCACACCAAAGATGTCCTGGTGGTGCTGCTGGTAAGGCTGGTGCCCAAGGCGGGGCCAGCAAGAAACTCCAGCCTGCTGTCTACCAAAGGAGGTGCCCGACTTGGGTGCTCTTTTCAAACCTTGCCCTTACCCCTCCCCTTAATGGGATTAGTTTCCTGTTCCAAGGCTTGGGCCTATTTCAACACCCCTGAAGTTTGCAGTATGTTTTCAAATGAAATGTACTTTTATTCAGGAAGCAAATTTTCTGAGTGCCTACATGTGAGACAGTGTGCTGGGCTGGTCAAAGGCTTGATGCTACTTTTGCAGGGGATTGTGGGTCCTAGATGCCAGGACTGTCTACTGAGGCCAACTGAGGCCTGGGTGGAGGGAGCCAGCTCATTGCCTACCACCTCTAGTCAACCAGTTAGGAGCTACTGACCCAGGATGAGGAAGTATGGTCCTTTCTTTTTTTTTTTTTTTTTTTCCTTTAATCCATGATGTTTTAGATTTCTCCCTAAAATTAGTTAGAAAAAAATGCTTGTACTTCAGCAGATCACTCCAGTCCTTCTTGGAGCCTGGTGTTGTCACATTTTCTTTGAAAGTGAGTTTTGTTTCACAGTGTGGATAGTGAGATTTGCTTCAGGGCCTGTGGTTGGAAGCCCAGAGTTTCCTTTGGAGGGTTTGCGGCGGCTGGCCGCCTTTAGATGAAGTTCCAGAGAGTTGGCCAGACTTGCCTCCACCCTCTTGTCCCTGGTGTAGCTGCCTCACATGGGGTTCTTGCAAGAGCTTCCCTTGCAAGACCCTTTGAGGGTTGCTCTGCTGCCCTCAAGAATAAAAGCCTCTATGATACAGAGTTGCTATGCACCAAATTTTGATGCCTTTTAAATACCTTGATGCCTGTAGCACTAGAAATGCTCTTTCCTATTTAAAATAAAAATTAAATTTTAAAATAGAGCTTTGTATACTATGTAAGCAGTTTTGTATCAGCTTTGTAAAAGCTTTGGTGTAAAAGACGTATTTTTTGGTTTTGTAGATAAATACCTTAATTTTTGTGCAACATAGTGGTGTTACAGCACACATCCATTGGACTATGCAAATTGATTTCTAGTAACAGCACTGAGCAACTGGGCATGTGCTAGGACCCACCCCTTCCCCCTCCAACCCATGCTATATCTTGGGTTGAGGAATGGGATGAGCAGCCTTCTGCTTACTGGAGATGCGCAGAGAAACGTGGCTGAAAACAGCTAGGAACAGATGTTTTTGGGTTCAAGTGTGGTGCTGCTGCCCGGGGTGCAACCCACCCCTGCCCAGGGTTAGCCACTATCACCAGAGCTCTGCTGAGTCTGGCTGTAAAGTCCTGTTTTTGATAATCAGCACAGATGGTCATCTGTAAGGCTCAGATGGGTTCAAGTTGAAACCTTGTATTTTATAAAATGGATGATGTTCAATTAAGGAACTGATTCTCAGTTATGTTTACAGCACTTGAGATTGTGTTTTCTTGTACATTTTGTATTTTAAAACCTTTTATAGGAGTACAGTGCTCCTTACACAAATACAAAGGGAAGAAGAGCCAGCAATTCAGGCTCCTCAGTTACAGTGCTGAAATAATAAACGGTGACAGGTCAACAGTCTCCTTGAAATCTGCCTGAGTGTTCCTCTGCATAGGGCTGGTGTGGAGCCCCTCACTCTGTGCCAAAGTGAAGGGCACTTTGGCTTTTAAAAAGTCCACTTGGTTGGGAACCTTTGTTTATTTTACGGAGGAGAGGGTAGAGTTCCAAATTCCTTCCGAAGCTTCAGTTCAGCACCCTCTAATGGGTGCAAAGGACATTCCAAGGTGTCTGCTGAGTTCAGGACAACTGACCTGCCCAAGGTGCGCATGAAAAGTAGGCAGAAGTCCCTTTAAAAGTCAAGCCTGAGTTTTTGTGTGAGGGCCTCCTGCCCCCTATTGTCCTCTGAGGATATTGCAATGCAGTCCATCAAAACAGCCTGTGATTTTTGCCATCTGTTATTCTTTGTGTCAAGCTAGAGGGGGGCTAGCATCCTTAGGTGGGACCACCCCTGGCGCAATGTGACTACGGACGTCAGTATCCTGGGGACTGGGGCCAGCGCTCTCTGCCACCCTGCCCCCCACCAGAAGGGACAGGGGGGTAGAACATTGGGATCTTTACTCACAAGCCCCCTGGAGTCATACGCTGAAGGCACCAGGGTTTACATTTTTTAAAAAGAAAGCAAGCCTGCTATGGACATCAGCCCTATGGAATCTGTAGGCATGGACCATAGCCAAAACAGAACAAAGGCTCTCTGCTACTTAAGAGGCCCAGATCAGACCACTGGGAGCAGGGTGGTGACATTCCACCCCCAGCCCTGCATTCAGGGTCCAGCCATCATCTTTGGGATGAACAGGCAGAGTAATAAGCAGGGGGGATGGAGCTGGGGCTTGAGCTCCTCTGGGGGCTTTCTGAGAATTTTGTCAAGCTAGAAAGAAGCTACCAACCAGGTTGAGGGCGCTGGTTCTCTGGATGCAGGAGAGTCCCGTTAGCTGAGGACATCAGCCAGCTCTTACCTCCTGGCTCCCTCACCTACAAACACACCCATTCTTTGGGGGCCTGTAGCACAGTGCGAGGTGGGTCACCAACAGGCATCAGACTGGTGTAGTCATCAGGGGCTAGCTGCAGAAGTGACAGATTATTTAGGCAGGGAGCTCCAGGCTCAGCCAGGTTCCCAAGCCCTCCAGCCACACCTCACCTGGTAGGCCTGGAAGATGCTGAGCAGATCCTTCATACCAGCTGTGTATGGGACACCCTGCATACGGACCAGGGCTCCTGGCTGGGACAACACTGAGGTGGGAGCAGAGGCCAGGGCAGCAGGGGGCGTGGTGAGGTAGCCCACAGTGGTGGGGGAGACTGGGGGGCTAGGGTGGGAAAGGCAGGGATTTAGTAGTGCAGTGCCACCTGTGGCCTAGACCAAGACCTACCTGCCTCTTCCCTTGCTTCTGCCTTGTGTTTGGTTCATTTCCTCCTCCCTAATACCCCTGTCTCTACAGAGTCATCTCTGTTCTAGTTTGTAGATGGCATCAGGCAGCCCACATCTGTCACTCCCTTGTCGTCTCAGAGTAAAGTCGAAGTTCCAGCAGACCTTGAGTTATTTGGCCCAGGAAGGGGATCATGATCCTCCCCCAAACCAGGACAAGGGGGCAAGACTGTGAAGTAATCTTAGCAGCAGGGTACCTGGGGTAGTAAGCTGTGTAGTTCATGTAGAGTTGAGTGGCTGGCCCTGGGTAGTAGGCAACCGGGGTGGGGGCAGCGGGCACCCTGGCAGCTGGGAGCAGTGCTGAAGAGGGATACAGAGCTGCTGTCTCAGTGGGAATGAGTGTTGGGGTGGCCTGGAAGGTGGCGTAGGTGGGCGGTGAGAGGCCTGGAGGCAGAAGTAGAGAGCGTATCTGCAGGGAGCCCAGCACTGCCCTGGGTGGGGCAGCCAGAAGGGAGTCCCCACCGTAGAAAGTGAGGGTTTTAACATCCTGGCCCCCACATGCCTCCTTCTTCCCCAGCCCCCTGGGACACTCACAGGGCAGCTTGCAGGGTGGAGGGGACATGCCACTGCGGCCCAAGGTGCCCCCCATCAGGACATGGCTCATCTCCTCTGTGGAGCAGGGGACCACCTCCACATAGCGTTCCTTCATTGCTTTCTTATGGCAACGCTGAGCAGCAGCTAGGGCCCGCTCTGCTGATGTCATCTGGATAAAGGCATCACCCGACGGCCGGCCCTGTGCACACCATCTTGTAAGCAGTCTGTCGTGTGCAAAAATGCCTTCCTCCCAATCACACACCCCTCTGTAACTAAGTGTGCTCCCCCACTGGACACAGCTTTACCTGCTGGTTGAGTACCATGTGCACACCGTGGGGCCGAATGTCAGCTGCTGCCTCCCCCAGAAAGCTTAGGATGTCTTCGATGGTGGCTGTGTAGGGCAGGCCTCGAAGGCGTACACAGTCTCTCCCGGTCCCAGCTGCCAGTGGGAAGGGGATAGGCAGCAGTGGAGCAGTCAGTGTGGGAAGGAGTGGGCTGGAGGCATAGCGGTTCAGGACCTAGTAAGGAAGGAAGCAGCAGGCTGGTTATGCCAAGTAGGGCAGGGCCAAGGAGGGCATGGAAGGGGCACCCTGGAGAAGCACAGGGGGGTAGGGGGAGCCCTGGGTGGCTCACCTGCTGCACCTCAGCTGCAGTGCTCCGGAAGAGTTCAATGTATCGCTTACCCAGCGTGCCCTTATGCCTGCGTAATGCAGCCTGTGCCAGCTCCTCACAAGCGAAGAGGGCAAAGGCATCACCAGTGGGCCGGCCGTCAGGGTGGCGCACAAAGAGCAGCCCATCGGCACCCCCAGTCACTGGGCACTCTGGCCCCAGGAAGCCTAGCACATCTGCTGGCCCAGCCGAGAAGGGCAGTCCCCGCAGCCGCAGGATCACTTGGTCTTCCCGTGACAGGAAACGAGCCACCTCTAGTGAAGTGCCTTGGTGGGGGGCGTGGGAGTCACCTACTGACTTCATTTGTGCCCTTCCAAATACCCACCCACACCTAGCACACATGGGAGCAGAAAGGCAAGGGGCGTCGGGGAAGCAGGACATGGATCAAGAACCAGGGGGATCTAGATGCTGTTGGGAGCACACTCACCCCCTGCGATCTTTACAAACTCCTCTCCTGTTGCTTTATATACCTGTGGGAACAGCCCATGAGTTTCATGCTTGCCCGGCCTCAGCTCTGCCCTGCTCCGCTCCCAAGCCCAGAGCCCCACCTCAATATAGCGGACACCCATGTGGTGCTTGTGTCTCTGCAGTGCTAGGTCCCGCTGCTCGCTGTCCACAAAACGGATGAGGGCCTCACCATTTCTGCGGCCCTGGGCGTTGAGGCACAGTGCTACACCACCCCTGTGGAGCCAGTGCTGCGTTAGTGCCTCCTGGGTAGGCCTGCCCTCCTGGGTCCACCCATGCTGCTGTACCCACCTGGCAATATTGAGCCCTGTGAAGAATCTAGCCACGTCCTGGTCTGATGACTGCCAGGGCAGCCCGCGAGCCCGAACCACAGTCTCGCTGTCCACCACGTCGGCCTTGCTGCTGTGGGGCGGGGCTCAGTCAGAGCTGTCCAGCTGGTGTCACCCCCAACCCTGCCCCCTAACTCACCAAGGCCCTGTCTCATATTTCTGCTTTACCACTTCGGGCTTCGAAAACAGTTGACCTGAGAGGAGATGGCATGGGGGTCAGCAGGGTCTGGTGGAGGGGGGTCTCCCCACCAAGCGCTGCAAAAAGAGGACAGTTGAGGGGGATGAGGAGGTAACAAAGGGGCTTTCACCTTGTGGTCTCTCAGAGGTGAAAAATGGGGAGGGGAACTTGGAGGAAGTAATAGGCAGGCAGTCACCCAAGCCCTGAGAACAGGTGAAAGGTGGTGAGAGGAACCTTACCGCTGGGTCCATCAAGCAGGTGGAGGATGACAGCTACCATTGTCTTCACTTCCCACACCCCAAAATCGTCCTCTGTGGCATCTGTCTCCAGCCCCAAGTCTATGAGCAGAGAACTCACAGTGAGGAAATCCCAGCATGAGAGGGCAACTAGCATGTCCCACCGAGGTTCAAGTCCCCTACATAGACACATGCAGAATCCTGGCAAACACATTTGTTTTGGCCCAGCTCATGGATCCCCTTAAAGATCCCCAGCCCAGACATATGTAGACATATGCCCGCATTCCAAATGTGCACAGGCACAGAGACATGCAGTCAGGGACTCAGCAGGTAATGTAAACTTGCATGTGTTCATTCAACCCACCAGCATGCACATACTCAGAGACATTCAGCCTACAGCCGCCCCTCCACCGTAATCCTGCTAGGTCACAGATACCCTGTGCCATGGTGGCCACGGTGAGGTCCCTGGCAGGGCGGGTGCTCGGGTGCTGCACGTGGAACTCTCTGCGGAGGTCGTAGAAGGAGAAGAAGGTGTCGGGGAGCGCCAGGTTCTGGGGGCACATGGGAATGGGGATGAATGGGGGAAACTGAGCTGCCCTGCCCACCCCCGTGACAAGAGGGGTCCTAGGAACCCTGCCCCCTGTTGTGCCCTCAGTGGTGGCATACCTTCCTGGAGGCCTCAGCGTGCAGGACCTGTCGCAGCAGCAGCTGCCCATCAGTGCAGAGCATGTAGGGGCCCCCGCCCAGCAAAGCCACATCCCCGCTCACCAGCTGTGAGAACTAGGAATAGGGAGCGGAGAGAGACAGAGGGACTCACAGCTAGGCGGGCAGGGGGAAGGAGGGCGCAGGCTTGCAAAGCTGGTTCAGCCAGATGTTCAGCCCTACCCTGCCTGGGGAGGAGGTGGCTATGCCTGTTGGGCCTGGCTCTGTGTCCTCCTTCTCCCCCAGTCCACTGTCACCTTCTCCAGGCCAAATGGGAGCAGTCACATATCACCCAAGCCCCCATCACACACACTCCAGGAGTCTGGAATGGGGCCAGAGCAAACACCTGGTGGAGTAGGACAAGCCAGGTGGGAAAGGGCGGGGCAAAGCAGGTTAAACCTGTCCCTGACCAGGCACCACCCTCAGGTGGGGGAGGCCCAGTCCTGCCTGAGGCCTGGCCTGCTCATTGTCAATGGTAGCCCCGCCCCTAGGTCTGACCAACTGAGGGGCAGAGAAACTCCAAGGGCAGAACTGACAGAGCTCCACACCTGGACGCCAGGGGCAGCATGAGCTTTGACCCAGATCTTATCGACCAGCTGGCACTGAGTTGTTTGCTCATAGAGGGGGCGGAAAGCTGCCTTGCCCCTCCCCCATCCTCTATCCCTGCTGGACAACTGGTACAAGCACAAACCACAGGCCCAAGAACCTCTTCTAACCCCAGCTTTACAATCTGTGCCTGTTTCCTCATCAGGAACCACCAGAGTTGTTGGACGATGAAAGAACTTGTGCTAGTAAAGCACTTTCACTCACTCCACTCAAGAGTCAGGCACAGGGTGAGCCCAGTAATGAAGATAAAAACAGCAAAGGGAACCGACTCCCACTTCAGCCAGGGCCGGGAGGCACCCCAGGCCTTTGCACTCAGGAGGCAGGTAGCCTCCAGGCAGGGTCCGGACAGCGCCCACGCCTGGCCAGCCGGCCGAGACAGGCCTGGACGAGCAGCTTACACCTGGCGGCGCCTGCCTCCTGGGCAGAAACCGCCCTACGCCCCTGCTCCAGCGTCTTCCTGGCGGATGGGTGGGCCGAGGACGCAGGCAGCAGGGACCGTGACCTATGGCCAAGTCTGGGCCCCTCGGCCCTTTCAGCTTCCGGCTGCTGTTCTGAGAGACCTGGCCGGGCAGGTCCCCAGAGGCGTCTCAGCCTAGCTGTCCCGCAGGCCGGGGACTCTGAGAGGGGTCTCGCAGCCTCCATCTCCACCCCCTCAGTAGGAGTGGACCACTGGAAAGTCTGAAAAGACGCCCCCCTAGGAATGGCTGGCACACGCGGACACACGCACACGCGGGAGTCGCTGAAAGTTTCAAACAACAGGAACCCGTCCTACCGCCCCGGCCAGTTGGTTGTGGTGCGCCAGGCCTCGCCTCCTGCCGCCTCTACCGCCGAGAAATGTCCCTGCAGCCCAGCCGGGCCTCCATTCACCCCGGCCCCAGCGCTCACCTGCTGCAGCACCTTGTCCAGCGGCTCGGCCCGCGCCAGGCTGTCGGCGCTCAGGCCGCTCGCCTCGCGGCACTGCGGGCTCAGCGCGGCCGCCTCGGCGCGTACCAGCGACTTATGCAATGTCCCCACCTGCGAGCGGCGGGAAAAACCGATCAGCCGCTGCGCCCCTCGGATCCTGAAGCTCCCTGGAGATCCCACCGCCCTCTTTCCACCCTACCTGGCGGCTCCGCGGCTCCACCACTTGCCAGACTAGGAGGATTAAGTCGGTCTCGTCGGAGCCCAGGTCCTGCCCCAGCGCACCCGCCGTGGCCCCGAACAGTACGACCAGGGGTCCAGGCCCGGGACGGGGGTCGGCAGCGGAGTCTGAGGCGGGGTTCGGGCCTGAGGGCGGTGGCTGGGGTGGCGGCGGAGTCATGGCCACAGAGGGAGAGTGTGCTCGACCAGACAGATACACGCGGACCGACGAAGCGCACACACTCACCGACCGACGGCAGACGCGTTTCGGCCTAGGCGGGACACCGTGCGTTATGGGCGGCACCTGCGGCCCGGCTGCCGCAGTGGGCGCTGTTGAGACCCGCCCAAGGCGCCCCGCGGGGCGGGGCGGCTACCGGCCCCCGCCCTCTCTGGGCGAGTTACCTGTCGGCCCCGCCGGCCACGTGACCGAGGGCGGCCCCCGGGAACCATGGGGGAGGGCCGCTAGACTCTAGCCCTACACGCGCACACTCACAAGGCCGGCCTGGGCTCGCACTCCCCCAGCGGGCCCTGCCTGACTTCTGGGGCGACCCCCTTCCCTCTCCGCTCCCCCACCGGGCCTCCGCCAAGGAAAGAGTAAAACCAGGGGCATTTTTTAGTCCGTAAGGGTCCTTTGGACTTGTGAAAATCACCAGGAGGCAGCCTGGAGGCTGTGGGGGTCACGACGGCCGGTCTGGAGGGGTAAAAGAAGTCACCCAAGGTCAAAGGGGCCGGTAAGAGTTAC
Organism: Delphinapterus leucas; assembly: GCF_059928025.1. Classification (NCBI taxonomy): domain Eukaryota; kingdom Metazoa; phylum Chordata; class Mammalia; order Artiodactyla; family Monodontidae; genus Delphinapterus; species Delphinapterus leucas. Next base: position 42,678,447 of record NC_143148.1, read on the forward strand.
CAGGTATCACCCAAAGGCTTGTAGGGGAGGTCGCCAGAGGTCGACTGGTGTGGGGGGAGGGTGGCAGGAAGCACAAGAGATCATTAAATCCATTTGAGTATTCACCAGAGGTCAGTGGAAAGGGTTTGTGCACACAAGTGCGAAGGCTGGGCCTCAGCCTGGCTCCAGGAAGTGCCCGCGGTGCCAAAGAGCGGTGCCAAAGAGCGGTCGGAGGTGCGCAGGCCTCGGTGCTGGGGAAGGAAGAAGCGCGTCTCCCCCATCCCCGGCCCCAGCTCCTGAGAGCGGCTCCCCGGCGCTGAGCCGGATGGTCCCGCCAAGGAGCCTCACCCCTACCGCACGTGAGGCCTGCCGCCTCTTTTCGCCCTTCCCCCTTGACAACAGGCCTGTTGCCTGGAGATGTGAGCGTGCTGGCCGGTGGGGGCTAGAGGCAAAAGTGCAATGTGCCTAAGGGAGCCGCAAATTCTCCATCTCTTCTTCGGACAGCCCTTCGTGGAGGGCTCCCAGCACACTTTCGCCCTGTAGGGCTTGGTGAAGCTCCTTTACGGCGAGTTTCCAGGCCGCCCCGGATTTTCCCGAATTCTCCCGTTTATGTGACTGAGAAACTGAAGAAGAATCCGGCGGGAAGAAGGGGCTCCAGCCCGGCAGGAGCAGACACAGAGGGTTGCCAAGCCCGAGGCGGAACTGGGGCGGGAGCCGCACCTCACGCTTTCGGACAAGCTGGGCGCTACGTTCGGACCTTCAGACAACTGAGAGCGAAAGAGCCCGGCGTAAAGGAGGCGCCTCCGAGGCCTTGCCCACTAATTCAAATTGCACCGCGTCCCCATTTGGCGGATAAACAGACTGAGGGCGCCCGGGACACGGCGGCTGGAAGGGAGAGGTAAGTAGACTGGGTTTCCAGCGGTTTCGAGCGACCAGCCCTTCCCCTTGCGTTGTAGGCGAATGACCACGCTCCGCTGTCCGTGGTAAGACCGCCACCCTACTGCCAACCCGCTTGACCCCACCCCCGGAGGCGCTAAGCCAATCAGGCCCGGGGGGAGGAGGAAATGCGCTCTTCGGGTACCACCCTCCTCTAGATAAGCCTGGAATGTCAAATATTTGTTCGGTGGGCGGGGCGCAACTGCTAGTTAAGGCCCCTCCCCCACCCAGCCAGGAGCTCGCGTGCGCCAGGCTAAATCGGGCCTTCCTCCCGGCCACGCCCTTGCAGCTAATTGCACTTCACCCCAACAGCACCCCAGCCTCTCCTAAAACTTCCCTGGCGTGCATTGCCCCTTGTCAGGCTCCAGACTGGGCTCTGCTCCAAGACGACGGAGTCCCGGGCCATCCCGGCGCTACCTGATCTAAATCTCACCCTTCCTGGCCTCCCCATCCATTCAACCTTCAGACCTTCGCGCTGGGCCCTTCCATATTCTTCCTTCAGCGCGGGTCTCAAAGCCGGGTTCCCGGGAAGCCTCCCCCTCGAGGTGCTGTCCTGAGCGCATTCCCATTGGAGAGACATTCATGCGTGTACAGGTCCCTGCGGGGTAGTAACCCCAAGCGTGGGGCGGCTCCCCCAAAACTCCCGTGCACCTGTCCAACAGCCTCCACCTACATGACAATTCCCGATGTTTGGACTCTTGAAAAACTAAATTCGTTAAAACAACCTTAGGCCCCCTGCTTTGCTGAGCTCCCTTACTCATCTTCAGATGGGTCCTCCCAGATCACACCATTAATACTAAACAACCCGCACTCCTGTCCCCCAGCCGGCTCTCATGTCTCCTTTCTGCCAGCACTAAACCAGCTACTAACAAGATAAATCGTTTATTGTCTCCCTACCCCACCATCCACCCACCCGCGAGAATATCAGATCCTGGAGGAAAGGCTCAACCCCAGAGCCTATCACTGGGCCTGCCAGGCACATAGGCTCAAGAATGAATGAATGGTTGATTAAGCTCTCTTCCCGTATCCATGAAAAGTAACCTTCCCTGGGGCCACAGGGCCTTTCACTAGAGTCTCATCTGTGCCCTTTCCTCCCCTCCCAACACACCCTTGCCCTAGTTAACCTCTGCCCTCCCTCCAAATTTTCCTCTCTCAAGGCACATCCCTCCTTAGCAGGGGTCCCCACTGTAGTTTGAGATTTCTGTATTTCACTGATAAATGTCCCCCAGCCCCACACTGCTACTAGCTAGTGTTCACGAATCACGAATGAATGAATCGGAGATACGGTACGCGGGAGGAATCAGCGAGGCTCCAACGGCAAACCGTACTCTGGGTACCTGGGAAAAAGGAACTTGGTCCATCGAGCCTGCCCGCAAGCTAGCGGAATCCCATCCTCACTTCAGCCCTTGGAAGCCTGCCACTAAGGCAGCCGGCGCTCCAGCCGCAGGTACGTGAAAGTCTGGGCAGATACAGGGTGGGGTTCCTCACCAGGGGAGTGTGGCTCTTCTCGTGGACTTCCAGGGCGTGTAGGAATGGTGTAAAACCCCCTTCTCGCTCCCTCCTGGGAAATATTCCGCTGTCGAAGAGGATTCGACACTGGGTGCTTGCTTGGCGATCCACACTCGTGGCGATCCACACTCGCCGGCCCAGGCCCATTCCCACCCTCGCGGTCAGCGGCCCCCAGCTGGGCCAGCTGCGACCCTTCCTTACCTCCCAGGCCTCCAGAGTAGCAAGCGCACTAGGTTCCCCTGGGGTTCGCATCTCCACGCCTTTGCCGCCGAATAGCCTTTGAGTACCCACCAGAGGGCGCACTGACTCTGTAGACGGAGCCAGGTGTTGCGGGGCAGGGAGGAGGAGCTGGCACTGGAAGGATCGACCGGAGGACGCCCCAGGTGAAAGGGGAAGCCCTTGACATCGCCCCCCAGGCCACTTACCTCCCGCTTGAGAGTCTTCGAGGCTCCTGGCTCTCTGGACATAGGCCAGGATTTTAAGCTTGGTCTTCAGGGCCCTCAAACTGCTCTGTTCCACTTTCACCCACCACTGTGCTCTACACTGCTGTGATTCTTCTGGTCTACAGACTGCTGCACATGCTAAGCTCCCTGCCTGGAGCACCCACCTACCTCATCATCCCTTTGTTTTCCTGGCACACTCCTACTTATCCATCAAGACCCATCTCTAATAATTCTTCTTCCAGGCAGCCTTCCTTTATGCCTAGACCAGGTTAGAGGCCCTGTTCTGGTCCCCTTGCCCCAGAGTTCTGTCATTATTGGGTCAGTGTTGGCCTCTCATGACTCTAGGGAGGCTCTGGCAGCAGAGGAATAGGAGGCTGCTGAGCTGTGAGCTTTAGGGAGAATCATTTGCCTCCAAGTAGACTTAGCTGTGGCTACCACACCAGCTTAGAAGCCCTGGTGTTGATTGGGTTGCCCCAAGCCCAGCCACCCACCTGGTTCAGGTAGGGAAGCTTGGAGCTGGGGCGAGGGAGGGGTGGTTGCAGAGGGCCCAGTTACAGAGGAGGGCAGAGGCTGCTGGCTGGATTCTCACCTGAGGAAGATACCACAACTGGCTTGGCTCCTCAGTCCCACCTCTAGCCTTTGCTCAGAATGTTCTGCTCCACAGAACACTCTCCGTCTTTCCCAGAATTCACATCCAGCCTGTGGACCTCTCAGTCCCTTATCTTCTTCTCTAGGTCTGACAGGTACCAGGACCCTATCTTGGAAAGGGAGAAGGTTATAGAGAAGGGGGTTCATCACTCATTGATTCAACATATATTAAGCACCTGCTGTGTGCCAGGGATTGTGCAGGTGGTAACCGAGGAGGACAATTGAGGGGCTTGCTCTTCCAGCAGTTATATTCTAATGGGAGCTAGGCAGGAGCTGCTTCAAAGCCAGTGATCATGTCTGGGCTGAGACCTAAATCAGTTGGGTCCCCAAAAGTGGGGTCTGCAAAGTGGTCCCAGTGCAACAAGTGCAGAAGTCCTGAGGGAGAATGAGGATATCCTGTTCTAGGCAGCAAGGAAGCCATTGAGGCTGGAGATGAGAGAGTTGGGGAAGAGGGAGAGTAGAAGTTGGGGGAAACCAGAATACCCGCCAGGGTCCTCACTCACTGTGAGTGAGATGCATATGATGCATGCAATGAGAGGGTCATAAATGGGGTTAGGTGGACAGTGATGGGGCCTGATTTAATGTTTAATGCCACAGGAATAAGGGCATAAATTAGGACATCAGTAAGGAGGCTAGTATGGAGATGAGGGTAATGTGGCTTTGGGATGGTAGAGCTGGCAAAACTTGGTGACCACCTAGTTGTGTGTCTGAGACTCAAGGAGGTATCTTTAGTCCAGGATGACCTGGGGTCTGCAGCCCAGGGGATCATGTGAATGATGGGGTCATGGTGAAAATGAGGGAGCCTCACCCTCTGACCCCTCTCCATAGTGCCAGCACTGGTTATTACTGACCAGACCTTGGCACCCCCTGCCCCAATGGCCATGGTCCTATCATCTTCAGGGCCTATGGGAGTGGGGCAACAGGGAACTGCTCCCAAGAACAGGGCCACCCTTTGAGAAGCCCATGGGAATCTGAGGCTGCAAGGCTGACAAGACATTCAGACTGTGGCCAGAGTCCAAAGCAGCCCAGGCTGTCCTGATCCGTACCCTACCCCCACTTAACCCGTGGCTCTGGACTCCTGCCTGTCCTTGCCCTGGCAGAAGGGTCTCTATTGTCTCCCATACTGGGCCTGCACCAGATTGGTCCTCAGCAGCCCCTCTGCTGGGGCCTGGGATGGAGGTGAGGGAGGCAGGGGTTTTGAAAGGGGGTCACTGGGCCAGGGTCTGAGGTGGGAGATAGTTGGACCTTAAGGGAGGAGGGTATTCCAACCACGAATGTGTTTCACTAAAAGAATATAGGAGGGGCAGGCCAAGATGGTGAGTAGATTCATTGAGAGTCACTGCAGAGATGCTGGAAACGGTCAGCCGTTGACCAAGAGGAAGAAAGGAAGGAAGAGAGGGAGGGAAGGAGGGAGGAAGGAAGAGAAGGAGGGAGGGAGGAAGGAAGGGGCAGGATAGAGGTCTTGGGACCAGCCAGGGATGACCAGGGTATTGACTGGCTCTCAGGACGGGGTGTGTGAAGGATCAAGACCTCCAGTCTCCAAACATGCTGGTCACCCTATTCCAGAGTGACACATGGTACCAGAATATTACTGGTTGTCAAATCTTTGCCCACTCTATCCGCCCCCGATTCCATGCACAGAGAGTCTGTGTCCTCTCTGGATCCCCGGTTTGCGTGGGGTGGGAGTGGTAGAGGGACATGAGGTCCCAACACCCCTTCCGGTCTTCAGGGGAACTAACCGATGGGCTGGCACAGGATGGAGGCTCAAGCCCTCTCTTAACCCGGCGAGCAAACTGTTTAGTCGGCGGGTGTGTGTGTGTGTGCGCGCGCGCGTGCACGGGGCAGTGGGTGATACTACACTCCAGACCCTGAAACAGGCGGACTGAACTCTCACTGGGAAGCGAAACACGCTGACCTGGCCCCTTCCCGGGCAGACAGCAGGTGGACCCTGGGCCAGTGTAGCTTGAACCCAGATGCCCTCGGGGCAGGGTGCAAAGAACCGACTTGGGAGTTGCCCAAAGGTCCTGATCAGTCTCCTTATGCTCAAGAACAGCCTGGGATTCACTTCTCCCCTTCTTCCTCTTGCTTTGACCCGGGTAGTTCAGTAGCGGCGAGCATTGGACCCTGAATTCCCATTCAGCCCGGCGCATTCTAGATCCCTCGTCAAGGAGGCGCCAGGAATCGGGGATGAGGGCTGCGCTGCGTGGACTCAGGGTACCGAGGGCTGGGCTGGGTACCCAGCAGACGCGAGCTGGGTCTGATCAGCTGAGAGCGTGCGCGAAAGCCAGGCTGAGCCTCGGTACATCGATGCGCTCGGCGTGCAGCGCGGTTAAGGGAGTTGGCCAGGGATGAGTAGGGGCTGGGCGGCGAACTCCGACTGGGAAGGAGAGTTCCTATTGGCAGGCCGTTTGCAGAAGGCGGGTCCTGATTGGTCCGGCCTCTGTGAAGGCTGCGAGCGGCGGGGTTAAGCGCGTCGCCGCTGCCAGGGCCTAGGCGCGAGACCCCAGAGCTGAATCCGCGCCTCGGACCTGGAGCTGTGGTCACTGCCATGGGCCTCCGCCTCTGCCCTTACCGCGCCGCCCTGCTCCCGAGTGGCCTCCTGTTACTCCTTATGCTCACAGATCTGGCACTCTCGGCTGGACGTCCGCCACCGGTGGTGCTGGGTGAGGCGCGCGTCCAGTCGTGGGTCCGTTCGCTCGTGCGTCCGGCTGGATGGGGTGCGGGCGGGGCTGTCTACATCTGCTCTAAGCACGGGATGAGGGAGCGTATGATTGTTTTGTCATCTGGGTCGGCCCGTCCACTTCCTGCTATACTGGGCGCGGTTGTGGTCAAACTCTTGTCACCTTACCCTATAGAATATGGGGGTAAGTGGGAGGGTTACCACCCGTTTGCGCATCGGTACGCCTGTTCATCTCATTCCCAATCCTCGCCTCATCCCCATTTTTTAGCTGGAAAGACCGAGGCTCTTTGGCCCCACTCCTGAGGGCCGGTAGGAGGTAGGGTGGCTTCGGAGTTGGACCCCAGGGGCCTCGGCGTTGACTTGGGCTTGGCTTGGACGCTGTCTCCCTCCACCCTTCCAGCCCGACACGTTTCAGAGGGCATTACTGAAAGGGAGCTCTTTGGGGAAGGATTGCTCTCCTAACCTGCCACCAGGGCTCTCCCCTAACTTACCAAATATGTGGCATTGGGCCTGAGGAAGGAGGCCCAAGGGAATCTGAGGATGGCTATAGACAGAGGGAGGGGTTGAGACAATGGCTATGAACAGATGTCATACTGTACCCTTACTCCTGCCAGACCTACTTGGACTACGCTATGTTGGGGCTAGGCAACCTCCCCTGCCTACCTCCTCCTTGCTGCTGGCCCAGGCAACTGTCCAGGAGCCAGTAGTATTTCCTTGTGGTGGGTGTGGCAGGGATGAGACCTCTCTGTCTTGGGGTCTTTGGGTGCCTCATTCAGGCCATCACTCCCACGAAGAGCTAGTGTGTTCGTGGCCATCCAGGGCTCCTAAAAGCAGAGGCATGCCGAGGTATACGTTACATACTGAGTCTGCTGCAGCATGACCCCCATGCTCTTTCTGCTGGGAGTATTTTAATGGGGATGATGCAGATCACAGAAGGGTAGGGTTAGCAGGCAGTGTGATCCCAGGGGTCCTCCACCAGGAGCTCTGGGCCAGGAAATGCTCCCAGGGAATGCTGGGCCCAGGTTCACCATGGAGTTTGGGCAGATTTGGCCTTGCCTTCCCTAAGCTTGCAGGATGATTCCCAGAGGTGAGGTCTGTGCTGGGCAGGCATAGAGAATCCACTGACCCAGTCAGGAAAGGTTTCCTGGAGTACGCAGCTGGAGCTGAGTCCAGGAGAGAGTTCCAGGCAGAGGGAACTACGTATCAGAGGGAGGGAGCTAAGCAGTCCAGGCTCTCTGGAATGGAGTGGGGGAAGGAGTAGATGGTGCAGGGCTCGTGACTGGTTGGGTCATCTGGACTTTGTCTTGGGGGCCTGCAGGGAGCCTTGTGTGGACCTAAGGAGTACTGAATATGAAGGGTGTGGCATTGGGAAGTGTGTGGTCTCTGACCGGACTGGTCCTAGGCCTTTTCACCTGTATTGGTGCTAAATGCACTCATTAATTCATTCAGTTCTTAGTTATCCTAGATCACAGCAGAGGAGCCTCGGGTTGTACCTAGAGGCACTGAGCAACTGGAATCGTAAGCTGCCCAGCTTCTCAGAGAATGAGGCTATTGGCATTAATCCTGGGAAACCCCATGGTGGACAGCAGACAAGCTGTTCCTGGACACAGAGCAGGGACCTAACCTTGGCCATCAGAGGATCAGCATCCAAGGGTGACCAGTCTCTGTGGGTGGGACTCAAATTGGTGGTAGAGGAAGCAGAGGCCAGAGAAGGGATACTGAAGGCCCTGGGTGGGGGAAGGGACTATAGCAAGCTATTTCCACCTCTCCCAGCCTCAGTTTCCTTATCTGTAAAGTAGGCATAATAAGGATATTCTTCCCAGTGTTACTTGAGGTGAAAGGCATGTGGATGGCTCTTATCTAGTTCTAGGCACAGAGGGACCCAGGAAGTGACCATTGGTATTTTTAGAGGCCACACAGCCTGGCCAGGCAAAGGGTATCCAGGCAAAGCAGATCAGATGACTTCCTCTTTCAGCTATTTCCTCTCTGGTGGAAACAGTGACCAAGGTTTCTTCACTGCCCTGTCTAGTCCACAAGCATCTCATCTAGAGGCTGTCATGCTGAGGACTCCCCACTTCTGCACCACATCATGAAGGGAGGTGAATGCAGGTGCCACACCTCCCTCCCATGGCTGCACTGAGGACACAGTGGGATGGTGCACAAGGAGAGCTTGTCCTCTGCAGGGCTGTGTTCACAGCTGGAGGCCAGCGAATGCCCCAGAGAGCCAAACACTGGATCCTAAATGGGGTTTGGAAGGTGTCAAGAGAATGGCATGCGGGAGGAGGTGAGGCCTGAAAAGTCACTGGGAGTCAATGGACTGTGAAGGGCCTTGAATGTTAGGCAGTGAAGCAAGGGGGGAGCAGGGGATGGGTTTGAGTGTCACAAGGGCCCCAGGCCTCTGTATAGACTGAATAAGTAGAGTGAAGTCATCCTTGGAGCCTGGTCACACCCACCCCCATTGGGCTGTAGCTGGAATGGTATGTTGCTTCAAGAGAGTCATTTCCAACACAGGTGTGCTAAGATGCTAGGGCCCTCCCGGTGAGGTGCACTCTGGAACCTTTAGAAGGGTTTAGCATCTGGGCTCTGGCCTTTAGCAAGCCCTGAGGACCTCAGTAGGCTGGCAGGTGCCTACTTCTCTCAACTGTTTCTGTTCATTGCCCCCCTCCAGAGCCTATCCTGGAGTGCCTTCTTTGGATTTATTTTTGGCTGATTAAGTGGCCCAGTGCTCTGTCCTGTTTCCCAATCCTTCTTTCAGAGTATACAAGACCCTGCCTATGAAGCCGAAACCACCGTCTGTACCCCGACACTGAATTAAATCTCGGAGACAGAGTTTTGGGTGAAGTAGAGAGGAATAGCTTTATTGCTTTGCCAGGCAAAGGGGGCCACAGCAGGCTAATGCCCTCAAAACTGTGTGTCCCAACTTGGAGAGGGTAGTGAGAAGTTTGATAGTAATGGTTCAAGAGGGTGTGATCAGCTCATGGACATTCTTCTGATCGGTTGGTGGTGAGGTGAGTGGGAGTCAACATCATCAACCTTCTGGTTCCAGCGTGTCTGGGGTCTGCAGCATACCGGTGGGGGTTTCAGTATCTGCAAAACAGCTCAAAGATACTGTTGTGTGTGTGTATCCCTTGATGGGGAACCAGGACCTTGCCCCAAGGCTGCACTATGGTTTCTCTATGACTGTTTCTCCTTTGTCTTGCATCCCCTCCCTTCCCTAATTAACAACTGCATGAATCTGCCAGTTGGAACTCAGGAAAGGTCATGGAGGCTGAATGAAGCCTATTTCCTGTAATCAGATAAATGGGGAACACAGAAAGGCTTTTGTGCCTAGGAGCCCCACAGATATCACCTACTCTGCAGCCTGGGATAGCCGTGGGTAGAAGGCCTTTGGGTTTCCAGCCTGCCAGGCCCAGGGTCTCATTCATGCTCTATGTCCCCCTTCAGTGCCCGGTGATTTGGGCAACCAGCTGGAGGCAAAGCTGGACAAGCCGACAGTCGTGCACTACCTCTGCTCCAAGAGGACAGACAGCTACTTCACACTCTGGCTGAACCTGGAACTGCTGCTGCCTGTCATCATTGACTGCTGGATTGACAATATCAGGTGGGGGCTGGGGCACAGGTGGGGCGCTGCTCGCTGACCCGGTCTAGAGACGCCTCCAGAGCCCATTTCTATCTCACCTGCGCCTCAAGAGATCTCAGGCTTAGCGTCACTGACCTCTCTCCCTTCCCATTTCCTCTGTCTGGTCCACGCCACCTTGGCACTCTCCCAGACAGAACTTTCTTCCCTTTCCTGCTGCTCCTGTCCCTACCCTCTCCAGTGCCTTAGGCCCTATTTGTGGTTTCTATGCTCCAGCCCCTATTCACAGCCTCGCCTTGGCCCCCACCCTTTCCCTTGCCTCTGACTTGGCCACACCTGCCCCCTCCAGCTGCTTGGGGATTCCTTTCCACTTGCTGTTCTTTCAGCCTGGAATCACCCTTTACACCCTTTGCCTGATAAACTCCCTCCCATTCACTCTTTAAAACTCAAGCCTGCTTTCTTTGTGAAGTCTCCCTGCCAATCCCCAGAGCTCTTTTTGTTTGTGTGTTAGTTTTTTATAAATTTATTTATTTAATTTTTGGCTGCGTTGCTCGCGTTGGGTCTTTGTTGCTGCGCATGAGCTTTCCCTAGTTGTGGCAAGCGGTGCGTGGGCTTCTCATTGCCTCCCCTTCCCCCTGGGCACATGCCTGCTCCTCTAACCTGCATTCCCTGCCTGCCAAACATTGTTTCCTAGGATATTTCTTCCATAATAAGATAATCATGTAATGAGACTTACTGCTTATTGAATGCAAACACTATACATTTTACATACTTTCTTTCATTGAGTCTTACAGCAATCTAGTGAAACAAGTGCTGTTTTTAGACCTGTTTTACAGATGAGGAAATCTGGAAGCTCAAAGAGGTTACAAAATTGCTTAGGGTCACTCAGCTAATAAGTGACAAACTAGAATTTGAACCCATAGTTGTGTGCCTCTGAACTAAGGTTCCCGCCCACCCTGAGCTCCCTGAAGGCAGGGCCTGTGTCTCTTTTATCTTTAAAGCTGTAGGACCAGAAACACAATTGGTTTTCAATAAATATTTGAGCTGAATGGAGTCTTTCAAATTAAGATTGTTTTTTCCCCTGGAGACACACTAGCTGGTTCTAGCTGGTTCTCTGGGCACCCTGCCTTTCCCTGTTGTTTATGACCCCTGCTTTGTTGACTTTTTCCTCCTCCTTGTGTGATCAGGGTTATTTCTGGGATGTTGATCTGCATTTCTATTTTTGTTGCAGAAGCATGGTCTCAGGTATTGCCAGTTGGAGGTACAGGCTGATACTGAGAGGGGCTTATCTACTTTTGTTGGGCTCTGACCTGTTTAGACTTGCATCCAGCACAGAGTACTTCGGCTTTCTAGAACTTTGCTGAGTGGCCATTGGGATGATCTACAGATTGCCCTGGAGAGAGTGGGTCCCCAGGACTTTTATTTGGGCCAGTGTTGGGTATCTTGTCAGCTTTCTGTGGCTGATCTTTAAGGGTGGGTGGGACTCAGGACCACTGGGGACTGCAGGTCTAGCCTGTGTTTTCTCAGGCACATTTGCCTCCATAGTATCAAGGGAGGCCAGAGCAGGGTTCCTGGCCTGGCACAAGGCTTTCCTCCTGTCTTCCACCACCCTGTCCCCATCATGTCTCCAGGCCTTGCCCACCCACTCACGCAGCAGCCACAGGTGCTCGGGGTTTCTCTGTCTGGTTCTGTTGTGTGTTGCATTCATCATCTCCTTTGCCCTGTGTTGTGTTATGGTGGGTGGCAGGAGCTGGATCCATGGAGATGGAGCAGTGGGAGCCTGCGAAGTTAGGCTGCCTGCCTTTTGGGGTCAAGTGTGATGTTCATGGCGGAGCCAGGCCTGGCAGCCAGATCCCTCTCTAACCATATCTAAGACCTGCATTAGACAGTATGGGTGACATTGAGGAGAAGGGAATATTGCCTCACAGGGGTCCTGAAGTCAGTCTCTGGAGTGAGCCTTGGTGGGGTCCTCATTTGGATGTGGTTACTCTGATCTGTGCTTTACAAATTTGCTTTGTTACTTTTTGGTCTCCCCTATACATCTGACCAGACCTGAGGATGGGAAGGGAATATGGCTCAGGACACAAGACAGTATTGGGACACACCAACTTAGGTGTCACCTCTGGGTCACTGGCTCAATATCCCCTCCTGGCAGGCTGGTCTACAACCGAACGTCCCGCACCACCCAGTTTCCTGATGGTGTGGATGTACGTGTCCCTGGCTTTGGGAAGACCTTCTCACTGGAGTTCCTGGACCCCAGCAAAAGCAGTGTGGGTGTGTAGCCCTTCCTCATGGCCCCCAGGGAATGGGGATGGAGGTTCTGATGGACTCCGAGAGTGGGAGGAGCCCTGTTGGTTTGAGTGGGGGTAGCCTGTGAACCATCTCTAATCAGTGTGGGCACAGAGCCCTATAGCACTCCTTCGGGGATCTCCCGGCTGTAGGTGTCACAGTCTCCTTGGCAGGCGTGGTGTGGGCAGCTGACAACGACTGTACTCTCTCTAATTCTATGGATTTATGTCTATAGGTTCCTATTTCCACACCATGGTGGAGAGCCTTGTGGGCTGGGGCTACACACGAGGTGAGGACGTCCGGGGGGCCCCCTATGACTGGCGCCGAGCTCCAAGTAAGTGGTTGCTCTCATTTCCTCCCTGAGGTCATGCGGGAGGGGGGTGGAGAGGAGGAGGTCACAGCCACCAAAGGCCCTGGGCCTTTCCCTTCTTCCGTGTCTCTGGCATCCAGCCCAGCCATCACAGGTCCTGTCCTTCCCCCACCCTCAGCCCAGGATTTCTGGGCCTCTGAGCCCTGGGGAGAGATAATGAGGCTGAGGAGGGGAAAAGGAGCTTCTTCTCCCTTCATGGAAATTGAGGGGAAACCAGACCCTCCCCACTTGGATTTTCACACGCTCCCCACCCACCTAGTCCTGGGTCTGGCCTGAGACACAGTCAGTGGTTCAGGCCCAAGGACCCTTCCTGCCTGACCCCTGCCTGGCTCTGGCCTGCAGATGAAAACGGGCCCTACTTCCTGGCCCTCCGCGAGATGATCGAGGAGATGCACCAGCTGTATGGGGGCCCCGTGGTGCTGGCTGCCCACAGTATGGGCAACATGTACACGCTCTACTTTCTGCAGCAGCAGCCACAGGCCTGGAAGGACAAGTATATCCATGCCTTTGTGGCACTGGGTCCGCCCTGGGGGGGCGTGGCCAAGACCCTGCGCGTCCTGGCCTCAGGTAAGACCCTGCCTGGCCCAGCATGGGGGGTGCTGGTATCAGATGGCACACTCTCTTTCCCTCTACAGTGGCCTCCTGGGCCACCCTCACGTCTCTTCTCTTGGGTCAGGACCCTTCCTTATCCAGAGTTGTATTCTTTTCCAAACATCTCTTTCCAAAAGAGAATATAACACTACTTCTAAATTCACCTCTCCAGCTGATGACTCTTGTTATCTGTGTAGGTTTCTTACAACATGTACACGGAGTGGCATAACCGTTGGTCATAGGGCACACGTGTACACACACACACACACACACACACACACACACACACAGCTTGGTCCTGGCTGGCCTTACTTGGTTTGATCCAAAGTTCTCTGGAGGAGCCTTCTCCCTCTCTCTTACCCCCATCCTCACTTCTTCATCCCCACCTTCACCCCAGAGAAGGAAGGCTGGGCTACAGTTTCCTGTTTGTGAGTTACACCTCCCTCTGTGGCAGCGGGGAGCCTCTGTGGGCCACACAGAGAGGAAGCAGGTGCAGGTTTGTCTGGGCCTGCTTGCTTGGCAGTTGGGAAAACCACCTCCTTCCCTGTTCCTCCCCAATCCACCTGCCTTTTCAGGACTGTTAGAACATACCAGCTGTAGCCCCAGGGCTTTCCTCCCTCTGCTAGGACTGGATGTGAGCCAGGGCTGTACCAAGCATCTGATGAGCTTTCTTCCTCAAGTGACTGCCACTGCCTGACCTGCTTATCGGTCACCTGATCGTTGTGATCAGTCCTCTCCCAGTCGTCACCCTGGATTAGCTGGACAGTGAATCCAATTATAGTGAGGACTCATCACAGCTACCTACTCTGTCCAGCCTGGACCTGAAAGGAGAGATGTGGGCCCTTCTGAGTTTGAGACAGGTTACCATGGTGGAGTTCAGGTACTGGCCCTTTCAGAGCTTCCCCATGAGTCCCCTTAGAGCGGTGGTCCCCAACCTTTTTGGCACCAGGGAATGGTTTCGTGGAAGACAATTTTTCCACGGAGGGGGCGGTGGGCTTGGGAGGGGTGATGGTTCAGGTGGTAATGCGAGTGATGGGGAGCGGTAGGTAAATCGTCACTCTCTAGCCCACTGCTCACCTCCTGCTGTGCAGCCCAGTTCCTAACAGGCCGCAGACTGGTAATGGTCCGCGGCCCGGGGGTTGGGGACCCCTGCCTTAGTTAGAGCTTTGCCTCAGATTCTGGGAGACTGCGGTCAGGCTCTGGCAATCTGGGAGTGGGGGTGGGACAGGACGGGTGGTAGTCGTGGACCCTTAGCTAGGGGTTCCCTTTCCTGAGGGCTCCTAGAGCCAGGCCCCAGCAGGCAGAGCTGAAGGCCTGCAGTCAGTGGTGGGGTGATGGGTGGCTGTGGGTCCTGAGCAGGGCAGAGGCCCCTGTTCCCAAGTTCCAGCTCATCCTCTGGCGATCTCACTGGCTGGTGGATGCGTTTGTGCTGTTGGCATTCCTATGTAAGAAAGACTGTCACTTTGTCAGCAGCCTCCTCTCCTGCCCTGTCTCCTGCAGGCCTGGATGCCCAGGTCAGTGCCAGGCAGGTGGGTGGGATGAGACCAGGGCTGGCTGGATGTAGGTCTGAGCATAGGAAGGGGAAAAATGTTTACATAGCTCAATGTAATGAAAGATTAAGAGGACTGTGACTGTGTCTTTGGGCTGCCCACCTGCTGATTCACCTGTGACAAGGTCAGTACCCACAGGCTGGGTGATAAGTGCTCTGGGGAAGGTATTGTTTTTACCATGAATCACCCTGTGGGTGTGAGCTGCCTAAATCCCTGGTGACAAAATGCAAAAGGAAAGAAACAAATCTTGGTCATGTGCTTCCTAGATAGAGCAAAAATACAGGGAAATGGAGTTGTCACCGCGTTAACAGCATAGAGATGCCAGAGTGTTGGCCAGGCCCGGGCTGGGGGCTGGCAGGGGCCCTGGCGGTGAGCATGCTGCCCAGCTGGCTTGCATTCCCGAGCACAGACTGACTGGAGTCCTCTATCCGCAGGAGACAACAACCGGATCCCGGTCATTGGGCCTCTGAAGATCCGGGAGCAGCAGCGGTCTGCTGTCTCCACCAGCTGGCTGCTGCCCTACAACTATACCTGGTCACCCAAAAAGGTCTTCGTGCACACACCCACAGCCAACTACACGCTGCAGGACTATCGCCGCTTCTTCCAGGACATCGGCTTCGAAGAAGGCTGGCTTATGCGGCAGGACACGGAGGGGCTGGTTGAAGCCATGGTGCCACCTGGCGTGCGACTACACTGCCTCTACGGCACTGGTGTCCCTACGCCAGACTCCTTCTACTATGAAAGCTTCCCGGACCGTGACCCGAAAATCTGCTTTGGTGATGGTGACGGCACTGTGAACTTGCAGAGCGCCCTGCAGTGCCAGGCCTGGTGTGGCCGCCAGGAGCAAGAAGTGTCATTGCAGGCACTGCCGGGCACTGAGCACATCGCGATGCTGGCCAACGCCACTACCCTGGCCTATCTGAAACGCGTGCTCCTCGGGCCCTGATTCCTATGCTGGGCAGGGCTCTGGGATGGGCTGGCCACCACTGCTTCTCCTGGCCTGTGGGGCAACCATGGCCCATGAGTTGAGCAGTTTGTGACTGATCATCTAAGGCCCTGGATCTTGGGTTGTGAAGTGGGGAAATGCTGGGTTTTTTATCCTTCCTCTCTGGGAATGAGGAAGGAAGACATAGTCTGAAGTTACTTGAGGGACCCTTGGAAAGAATGCTGCTGATGGTGGAATTGTGACCTCAGGACTGGCTCCGCAGGTGGATTGGCTGGCACCTGGCCCCAATCCCCAGTGCTAGGGCCTTGTGTTCCTCCTACCCCTGTGGCCTTTTCACACTCGCCCACCAGGGCCTGGCTCCTCAGCTTTCTTGTGAGGGATGTTACTGAACTGTGGTCCCTAGGTTGGGCTCCCGGTCCCTAGGGTGTACCTTCTCACACATTGGCCACAAGTCAGCCTGCTACTGGCCACGGGTGGCTGGAGCTGCTGTCTTCGTGTGGCCTAGCTGCTCACACAGCCTGACTGTGGCTTTCTGGGGGCAGCCCGGTTCCCCCCTGCAGGCAGGGGTGGGTTGTTATGTTCTCCATGGTTCCCAGGCCCTGGGGCATTCACTCCTACCTCCCTTACTTCTAAGAACAGCCTAGCTCAGGGCTGGGCAGCAGATGGACCCCCAGTTCTCGGGGCTGTGTCCCAGGAGCCCTGATCTCCTTGGTTGGGCTGTTGCCCACAGTATTGATGCTGCCTCCCTTTGCCCTGGGGCTGTGGTTCAAGAATGAGAGCAGAGCCTGATGCCATGCCCTTTAGGTACTCATGAGGAAAGAGGACTCAAGGAAGCAGCCAAGGCCAATCAGAGCCACCCTGAGCTGCCCTCTTGCTGACCCTCCACCACATTGCCACCCTGCCCAGGATCTCTCTAGCATTCACGTGGGCTGGCACAGGACTGAGAGGAGGTAGGACTCTTGCCCACTCTGCCCAGCACCCACCCCCACCAGGCAGCTCAGTGGTGTTTAGTCAGCAGGGACTTGCCCAGAAACTTGAGTGGGCCCCTGAGAGAGCCAGGTGCCTTAGGGGCCCCCTAGGGGTTTTCTTCCTGCTCCAGAGGTGCTGCATGGATCTCCCTGTGATAGCAGAGATGGAGGATGAGGATCTGCCTTGGTGGTCTCTAAGTGGGCAGTGCCTAAAGGCCAAGACTTGGGTCTAGCCTCTGGGGTGGAGCCCCAAAGCCACAGTCAGGCTGGACTGTGCTTCGCTCCTACAAGGTTTCTGTGAAGCAGAATTTTCTCTGTTGCATTCATAGCCAGCATCTGTCTCTCCCTTTGTTCCTGAGTGGTGGCCCCCACATGGGGCTCTGAGCAGGCTGTACCTCGATTCTGGCAATAAAAGTATTCTGGATGCTGTAAAGTGCCCTGGCCTAGCCTCTGCCCTGAGCATGAGAGGAAGGAGGCAGTGGAAGGGTGAGGGGGCTAGCGAGGCAGGTAACCAGAGGCTGGACCTTGACCTTGCTGGGGCCTTGATGGGTTCTCTCAGCACCAAAGCATGGCTCCTGTGCACCTCTTTGGGTTTTATCCTCCTTCCCCCTCTCCTGGGATCTAGTTCCCCTCCTAGGACTGAGAAGCAGGACCTGAAACATTCCTGTTGGAATGAAGCTCCTACCCACCACCCAACTCTGCCGCTCCTATGTGGTCAACAGGCCCCAAATGTCACCCCACAGCTGGGAGCCAAGGACAATCCTGACGGTCGTGCTGTCTGGACTGCTTCCCAGCCTTCTGTCC
Source organism: Delphinapterus leucas (assembly GCF_059928025.1). Lineage (NCBI taxonomy): Eukaryota > Metazoa > Chordata > Mammalia > Artiodactyla > Monodontidae > Delphinapterus > Delphinapterus leucas. Next base: position 42,695,737 of record NC_143148.1, read on the forward strand.
TCCCTCAGCTTGCAGGTCTCAGCATCCTTTGAATTTTTTTTAGGATGCTACCCTTCTACTTTGTTTCATCAGTTCATCTGCCCGCCATCTGTCCCTCTTTGGGAACAGAGTGAGACTGAGGAGGGAGGGAGAGAGACCAAGATGGGCAGAGATAGGGACTGAAAGACTGGGGACCAAATGGAGATGGATAAGGACAGAGGAACAAAGAGTGTGAGACAGGAAAACGTGTGTAAGGATGGAGACTAGGCCAGAAGTCTGTGGTGCAGAGCCCAGAGCTGGGGGCCAGTGGGGGTGGTGGAAGCCCCAGTTCCTGCCTCCTCCACAGAAGCCTGGCCAGCTGGGGTTTTAGGTGTCAATACACCGTGGGCCGCTAGAGGGTGCCCTGAATCTTCTCACTACACCAGTTATTGGCCAGACCTGGAAAAATGGGTGGCCCAGAGGGTTAGGATGCCTAGGAATACATAGGTCCAGCTGCATCGCTGGCCTTGGTAAAAAGGATGACAACGCGAAAGGGAGTAAACCCTTACCCCCAGATCCTGCCCAGCCTCTTAGTGCCCTGACACATACCCACTCATGGCCTTGCCGCCACCCTCTCACCCCTGATCTGTTTCAACCCCACTTCTACCCTCAGTTTCACAGCTCTACGTAGAGACAGGGTATGGAGTCAGAGCAGGCTTCAGGACCAGCAGACTGGAGTTCAAATCTGAGCTCTACCACTTCTAGCCAAGTAGCTTGGGGAGTCTCCTGACCTCCCGAAGCTTCGGTTTGCTCATCTTAAAAATGGGGATGGGGACTTCCCTGGTAGTGCAGTGGTTGAGAATCCGCCTGCCAATGCAGGGGACACCGGTTCGATCCCTGGTCCGGGAAAGTCCCACATGCCGCGGAGCAACTAAGCCCGTGTGCCACAACTTTTGAGCCTGCGCTCTAGAGCCCACAAGCCACAACTACTGAGCCTGTGTGCCACAACTACTGAAGCCTGCATGCCTAGAACCACTAGAGAAGCCACTGCAATGAGAAGCCCACACACCGCAACGAAGCGTAGCCCCTGCTTGCTGCAACTAGAGAAAGCCCGCGCACAGCAACAGAGCCCCAACACAGCCAAAAAAAAAAAAGAAAAAGAAAAATGGGGATGAATAAGTGTACACTGTAGGGTGGTCCTGAGGATACACTGATGGTTTTGGAGAACATATGATTCAGTGCTTGGTTCATGGTGGCTGTCAGCTGGCAGGATGCTGTAACTGGGTGTGAGACAGTGAAGCCAGAGGTTCTGAGAGCTTGTAGGTCATGTATGCTGCTGATACAAGGACAAGTGGACTGGCTGTTACTGAGTGACACAAGTGTCCAGAGCCCTTCCTCTGCCAGGCCAGGGAGGCAGGAGGAACTGATCCAGGGGGCAAAGGGTCAGATTCTAATGACTCCAAATATACGCATGCAGACATACCTCAGAGATACTGTGAGTTCGGTTCCAGATCACCACAATAAAGTGAAGGTCGCAGTAAAGTGAGTCACATTAATTTTTTTTTGTTTTCTGGTACATCTAAAAGTTGTTCGCACTATAGTCTAGTGCAATAGCATTGTCTAAAAAAACAATGTACATGGGCTTCCCTGGTGGCACAGTGGTTGAGAGTCTGCCTGCCGATGCAGGGGACACGGGTTCGTGCCCTGGTCCGGGAAGATTCCACATGCCGCGAAGCGGCTGGGCCCGTGAGCCATGGCCGCTGAGCCTGCGCATCCGGAGCCTGTGCTCCGCAACTGGAGAGGCCACAACAGTGAGAGGCCCACGTACAGCAAAAAAACAAAACAAAACAATGTACATACCTTCATTAAAAAATACTTTAGTGGACTTCCCTGGTGGCACGGTGGTTAAGAATCTGCCTGCCAATGCAGGAGACAGGGGTTCGAGCCCTGGTCCGGGAAGATCCCACATGCCGCGGAGCAACTAAGCCCGTGCGCCACAACTACTGAGCCTGTGCTCTAGAGCCCATGTGCCACAACTGCTGAAGCCCGCGTGCCTAGAGCCCATGCTCCGCAACAAAAGAAGCCACCGCAATAAGCCCGCACAGCACAACGAAAAGTAGCCCCCGCTCGCCACAACTAGAGAAAGCCCGTGCACAGCAACGAAGACCCAACACAGCCAAAAATAAACAAAACAAAACAAAACTTTAGTGCAAAAAAATGCTAACCATCATCTGACAAAACAGCATTGCCACAAACCTTCTATTTATAAAAGATGCAACATCTGCAAATCACAGTAAGGCGCAGAGCAATAAGACATGTTATGCCTGTACTCTCATTCACACTTAGGGAAAGTATTCCAAGCAGAGAGCACAAGGAGGGCAGCACCAGTGAACGCTCTTCAAGGATCATCACCTCATGGAAGGGTTTTTAGGCAGAGGAGATACGAAGTCATTCCAATCTGTATTTTAGGAGCACCTCTTACCCTGTGGGGATGGGTTAGAGAGAGCAGGATAGGGATTGGGAGGCTACTATGGCTGGGGAGAAGAAAACCATGAGATGCAGGGCCTGGGGGAGCAGGAGGAGGAAGGGTTCAGGGTGCTGCCCATTTCCTGCTGGGTCACTACGTGGTGGGGAGCAGGGTTTTGTGTGTAGGCAGTCTGGAACCAGAGGATGTGTAGTTGTGAACACGTGTCTGGGGGGAAATGACTGCATAGCCCAGAAGAGAATCATGGCTTGAGGTGTGGACAGGAAGTTAAAGGGTAGGGCTCAGCTTTCCATGAGATCAGGAGGCCGTAGACGGAGCCCCAGAGCTACCAGAGGAAAAGGAGCCCTAGAAGGAGATGGAGGAGGAGCAACCACAGGGAGAGGAAGAGGACAGGAGGGTGCAGCTCCAAGAGGGGTCAGGCAGGATGAGGACTGAAAACTGTCCTCAAGCCTGGGCCCCAGGTAGGCCTGGGGTTGGCTCTGGAAGCTCAGCGGTGTCCATGTGTCTGCAGGGACCTTAAAGGATGCACGGTGGTCAGAGCTGTGACTCGGAGGACGAATCCTGGGTCTGTCTCCCTAGGGTCTCCAGGCGGAGGGTTGGCTGTGAACGGGGTATGGAGGCTGTTTAGAGCTCCTCGTGTGAGCTGTATGGGGTCCCCCGGGAGTGCGGCCCAGGCCAAGAGCCACAGAGGAACCGGGTGTGGGGGCACTTAGGGGTTCCCGCGGGAGCGTCCCCGTATTGAGTCCCTCGGAGGCCCCGAGAGACTCCACGGTCGGGGAGCAGCCAATCAGTCGGCTAGTGGGGCTGGGCCCGGGTTGCGGCCCGCCGGGGGCTGGGACCTCACCTGCGGACCCCTGAGCGCGGCCGGCGGAATTCCAGAGGCCGCGGCGGCCCCCTGGGGCCCGGAAGCGCCGCCGCCCGCGAGCCCCGCGCGGAGCCAGGCGCCCTGTCCCGACGCAGCGCGCGCTGTCGCGATCCGGCGGCGGATGACGTGGCGGGGGCGGGGCCTGAGCGGTCGCGGCGGGGGCGGTGGCAGCGCAACCGAGCATCCCGGAGGCGCCGGGCCACCACGAGGTAACGGGCCGCGGGCGGGCGCGCCGAGGGAGCCGGGCCGTGGGAGCGGGGCCGGAGGAGCCGGGCCGAGGGAGCAGGGCCGCGGGAGCCGGGCTGGGGCCGCATTCTGCTGGGGCCGAACTCTCTGCGCCGCTGCTGCATGCGGGATGCGGTTCCCGTAACCCAGCACGGGGCAGGCGGGCCGCGGACACGTGAGAGACGCTGCGAGTGAGCCCGTGCCCGAGGGCTACGCCGTGCGTGTGAGCGGGACCTTGAGCGTGAGTGGGACTCCAGGAGTGTAAGACTGAGCGTGTGAGGAGGACGCCGTGTGTGTGTGTCTGTGTGTGTGAGTCAGTCAGAGGGTGACTCTGAGTGTGCGAGACGCAGTGTGAGGGTGACGCTGTTAGTGTGACGGAGACTCGGTGTGTGTGTGAGAGAGACCCTAGTGTGGAGGTGACTCCATGAGTGTGAGAGGGACTGAGAGAGGGAGATTGTGAGAGACTGAGTGTGAGAGAGACCGCGGTCAGAGTGGCCCTGAGTGCGACCCTGTGAACGTGAAAGAGACCGTGTGAGATACTCCAGTGTGAGTCTGGTGCTGAGAAAGAACCTGTGCTGCGTTGGAGAGACTCTGAAAATGAGTAAAGGCCCGGGGGACGAGCCTGAGGATGTGAGCACCTGAGCAGAGCTTCCTGGGGCCGCGGGGAGACTGGCCTATTGGAGGGAGGACGGTGTGTGCTCCTGCTTCTATGGCTCTTCTTAGTGTCTTTACATCCTGTCATCTTGTTTGATCATCTCATGTCGTAAATGGAAGGCGATATTTGTGAAACATTAAGAGAATTCTTCACAGAGCACTGAGTGATCAGTCTGGGCACCACTTGTGTTATAGCCAGTGATAAGCAGGAATCAATATTTAATTTAACATTTGTTTTTGAGTACCTCTTGTGTGCACTGGACTGTGTGCTTGGTAAAAAGAATTCAGTCTCTGCCCTTGATGGGGAAGAAAAAGCACTACCGGGCTAGCAGAATGCTCAGCCATCTGGTGCTTATCTCTGAGAGCTGCTCCCTGATTTTGAAGATCTGGGAGGAGCAGACTTTTGAAAGCCTGTGAGAGCTTCTTGAAATCATTTTCAACTCTCTGTTCTTGTTGGGAGGCCCTTGAGGAAACGGCCCAGGCTGCCTACATTGCTGAGGTCCCACTGCGTGCTAATGGCTTTTGCTTCCCAACTTTGGTCTCAGATTGTCATTAAAAGTTCTTATATTTGATTTTCCTTTCCTGACAAATTTGTGGGAAACCACAAACCTGATATTCTCCTGTCTGCCTCCTTCCCTGTCTGACTGTGGACATATTTTTATTACAAACCAAAAATAAATAGCAGTTATGTGACTGATCTCTCTGGCATTTCTTGGTACACAGGAAATTTCCTGACTTCTGTCCTTTGTCCTTCCTGCTATAGTCTCCAGAATGTGTGGATACATTACTACAAAAGTGATGCAAGTGGTGCTCATGGGACCTGGGACAGAGGGAACAGCAGTTGTCTAGACATGCATGACTTGAAAGGACCAGGCTGGTTCTCAGACACGTGTTCAGTTACACCCCACTGTGGGTGTGATGGAACTTCTAAGTAATTGAGTGCTACCCCTGCTGGGCATGTAAAAATTAGATTTTACAAAAGGAAATATCGTCCTGCTGCTTACTAGGTTCATTTTTTGATAAGTTGCCTCTCACTCTTTGTTGCAGAGATTAATTGGAGACACGTGGAGTTAGGCCTGGCTGTGGAGACTTCATTTTCTTCTTCGTACCTGACCATTTATGATGAGGTGGCTTATGAAAGTGTGATGTTTGCTTATTTCCTCACAGGTGGATATTATTGCTCTGTTCTTCGTTAATTTTCTTGGATCTTTGCGAGTTGTAAACCGTTTTAGTCAGTTATTTGAGTACAATGTTAGTAAAGAGAATGGCTCACACATAATTAACAGTTATGTAACACTATAATTATTATATAAATAAATTATATATTTATTATATCTCTTAATAAAGAGTAATTGTGGTGGTTTATATTTAAACATACTTGCAATGAGGAAGTAAAAATAGGAAACCAAAGCCATGGAAAAGACTAGATATCAAGTACTGTTGAAAAGTGAGGGTATCTGTTCACTGTGATTGGGAGCTGAATTTGATATTGAGTTTCCTGGTGTCCTAAGTGAAAAGACAAATGTAAAGAGTCACATAATTTAAGTTTAAGCATAAAAAAAGTAATACATTTTCATTGTAGAAATTTTGTAAAACTCAAAATATAAAAAAGAAAAAAGTCTTCTGTGTTTTCACCACATTTTTTTGGTGTCTTTCTCAACAAAGTTTTTTTTTTTTCATAGTCATCAATTATAAAAGTTTTAGAATACAGCTTGTAAAATATTCTTTGTTTGAACTTTGAAAGAGACAATTTTTCTCCCTGAAAATTGCATATGATAGTTTCATGGTTAAATTTTCATGAGGAAATTTTAGTGGTCTGGTGAATTCCTTTATTATCTGCTGCACAGGAGCTTGGAAAATATGATGAAAACCTGTTAGAAAGCTGTGTTATGTCCTTACAAGTGGGGTTTAACACTAGTTTCTCAAGGCAGAAACTTACTTATAGGGTGTGTGGAATTGTTTAATGAACACTGTCTTCAACAATGAGTTTAGAGACTTTTGTTTTGTTTGTTTGCCATGCCGAGGGGCTTGCGGGATCTTAGTTCCCCAACCATGGATCGAACCTGGGCCCCCTGCAGTGGAAGCACAGATCCTAATCACTGGACCGCCAGGGAATTCCCAAGAGACTGTGTTTTCGAGAGAGGGAGACTAGACACACACATGCAAGGACACAAGGATATGTGTGGAGAAAGAAGTCAGCCAGGATGTTGAGGAAAATGGTGGGAGGAGAAGGGTGTTAGAGGCAAAGGACTCAGTATGAGCAAAGATGTGTTTTTCTGATGGGCTCTGGAAACCCTGGACTACTCCAGGTTCTGGAAACTGTAAGTAATTCAGTGTGGCTGGACCATGGGAGGGACCATATGCAGCAGAGGGTCTAGTGATAAGGCCCTGATAAGAAGGTTGGAATTGATCCTAAAGACCTCGGGCAGCACCTGAGGAAGGGTTTCTAACTGTGCTCTGACAGCAACCAACTCAGTAGATAGTAAGGTTGGTATTCTGTTGTGAAACTTGAGGAGCCAAAGCAGTTTTTCCCTGTTGGAAGGCTGTCTCCCTCCCCTGATCTGCCCCCATCTCCTGCATGGAGGTAAGCCCTATTGCAGGTGCCTTTTTTTGTTTGTTTTTCCCCTCAGAATTCACATCATTTTAGACAAGAACTATGTTGGGACATTCCATTTTCAGGTGTTCTAGATCCTTGCTGATTTTATGTTTACTTGTTCTGTTGGTGACTGAGAGAGGTGTATTGAAGTCTCCAACTATAATCGTGGATGTCTGTTTTTCCTTTCAGATCTATCACTTTTTGCTTCATGTATTTTGAAGCTATGCTGTTGGGGGAAATACACGTTTAGAATTTTCTTCTTGCTGAATTGACCTCTTTATCATTATATAATGTTCTCTTTTATCCCTAGCAATACTTCTTATTCTGAAGTCTCGTCGGATGTTAATATAGTTACTCCCCTTTGTTTTTTTTGTTTTTTTTTTTTGCGGTACGCAGGCTCTAACTGTTGTGGCCTCTCCTGTTGCGGAGCCCAGGCTCCGGACGCGCAGACTCAGCGGCCATGGCTCACGGGCGCAGCCGCTCCGCGGCATGTGGGATCCTCGCGGACCGGGACGCGAACCCGTGTCCCCTGCATTGGCAGGTGGACTCTCAACCACTGCGCCACCAGGGAAGCCCTCCCCCTTGGTTTTGATTAGTGTTTACATGTTTTTTCACCATCTTTTTACCTGTAACTTATGTCTTTATAGTTCAAGTGGGTTTCCTGTAGACTGCATATTGGGTTTTGCATTTTTATCTAACCCAACAATGTCTGTCTTATAATTGGTGTGTTTAGATCATTTACATTTCATGTTATTATTGATATGGTTGGATTAAAATCTTCCACCTTGCTAGTTGTTTTCTGTTTTCTACTTATTTCATATGTTCTTTGCTTCTTTTTTCTACCTACTTTTGGATTGAGTATTTCTTATGATCTGTTTTATTTCCACTGTTGGCTTATTATTTATACCGTTTTTAACTTTCTGGTGTTTGCCCTAGTTTCACAATGTACATCTTTAATTAATCACAGTCTACCTTTAAATAATATTATATCAGTTTTCACATATAATATTATATAAGAACCTTACAGTAGTATAACTCCCAGTTCTTCTTTCTTATCTTTGTGCTATTGTTTTCATACACTTTACTTTTACCTATGCAATAAATTAACACTGCATTGCTACTATTTTTGCTTTAGGCTAGGCAGTTAGTTATATTCTAAGGCAATTAATAGAATCAAAAAAGTATATTTTAAAATATTTACCTCAGACCATTTGATATTGTCCTACAACTCTTAGATGCTCTGTTCTGGATTTTTTCACATTTTGACTTGTATGGTTTTCATTTCTCTGCTGAAATTCCACATATGTTCCTGCATGCTGACCAAATTTTCCATTAGAGCCTTTAATGTATTAATTATAGTTATTTTATTTATTTTTAAATTTATTTTATTGAAGTAAAGTTGATTTACAATGTTGTATTAATTTCTGCTGTACAGCAAAGTGATTCACATATAAATATATATATGTATATTATTTTTTTTTATAAATTTATTTATATTTGGCTGCGTTGGGTCTTTGTCGCTGCATGCGGGCTTTCTCTAGCTGTGGCGAGCAGGGGCTACTCTTCATTGTGGTGCGTGGACTTCTCATTGCAGTGGCTTCTCTTGTTGCGGAGCACAGGCTCTAGGCACACAGGCTTCAGTAGTTGTGGCACACGGGCTCAGTAGTTGCAGCTCGTGGGCTATAGAGCGTAGGTTCAGTAGTTGTGGCGCACAGGCTTAGTTGCTCCGCAGCATGTGGGATCTTTTACAACCAGGGCTCGAACCCTTGTCCCCTGCATTGACAGGTGGATTCTTAACCATTGCGCCACCAGGGAAGTCCCAGTCACAGTTATTTTAAATTCCCTGTCTGATAGTTCCAATATCTGGATCATCTCTAAGTCTTGTCCTATTGATTAATTTGCCTCTTAATAGTGGGTTGTTTTTATTGCTTTTTTTATGTTGCTTGTGATTTGTTATTGATTGTCAGATGTAATATGTGGAAAAGTAGAGATTGAGGTACATAGTCTTTATTCTGGGAAATGGGTACAACGTCTTCTTTTGCTAGCCTGTTAATGTGGGAGTTTGAGTCAGTTAGGAGGTGAGTTGGGTTTGGGTTTTGTTGTTGCTATGATTACCTTAGGTGTACCAGTGGCTCCAAATTCCTCTGGTGTTTCCTTGCCCTGAGGGTGGATTTTTCTGTGTTTATGTTCCACCCTCAGCATTAGGTCTTTGTACACCTGTGCCTCAGCACACAGTGTACCACAGCCTTGTTGCTGGGTGCTTGCTAACCTGGTGGTGGGGAGTAGAGGGGTTCTCTGTTGTCTTGGTTCAGCCTCAGCCTTAGGCAGGCCCTATTTCCCTGGGTCGGGGGGGTTGGATCTTTCTGGGTGAGCCTGCCATGTCTAATTGTCTGGACCAGAATTTCCTGCTCCTCCCTCAGGCAGAGAGGATTGTTCTATTTTTTCTTTCACCCTGTCCCAGCTGCCTTGGGAATGACAGTTTCCCCATTCCCCAGGTGTTTAAGATTTTTAGAGAAGGGAGCAGGTGGACCTTCATATTTTTCCCAGAGCAGTGACTGCTTTCCTTCTCCAGGCCAGCACTTCTGAGAGGCTTTCTCTGGCCTAGTAATTCTTGTGAGCACCCACTGAGGTCTCACTGGAGAAAACCCTCTAAGTGTCTACGGCTCTTGCTAACCCAAACTTGACCTTTAGTAATTCATTAAAAATTGTTCCCGAATTGAATTCTTCTTTCCTGCCTGTATGGTGGTTCCATTGTTCTCCCTCTGCCACAGGTAAGCCAGAACTTGCATCTCTCTGGGAGGTATCTGTTTTTCCTTAAATCTCAGTCTGGTTGGTTGGCCTGTAACCTCAGCTCTCTAATGATTTCAAGAAAAGTTACAATTCTGTAGATTATCTGCCTTTTTCTTGTCATTGGAGTCGGAGTGATGCTTTTCCCAGATTTCTACATCTTAAGTGAAAGTTAGAAGTCAAGGCAGTTACATTTCATACTATTTTTAAATTTTCCAGTGAAGTGAGTTTACCTCTTTTTCCCTCCCTGTGATATTGTGATTATTTATTTGGTCTTTGTCCACTGTTCCTGTCCCAAAGCTCTTGTAATTTCCTAATAAGAGCCATAGAGGCATCTTTTTTTATAACATTTGTTTTGTTCCCAGTTCCTGAAATAGCTCCAGATCAGTGAAGGTTAAACGGATGTCTTTTGTTATTCATATAACCAGCCCCTTTCAACACACCTGAGTTTATGTTAATGAGGTGATTTTTTTGAAAGCATCTAGATCCTCTAAGGATGGGGGTTGCTTGTCGCGGGAACCAACCCTGTGATTAGAGGGTTTGGAAGTTTTAGTCCAGGTCCGACCTCCTGGGAGGGGAGAGCGTCTGGAGATTGAATTAATCACCAGTGGTCAGTGATTTGATCAGTTATGCCTTTGTAATGAAGCCTCCATAAAGAACCCAAAAGGACAAGTTTTGGAGAGCTTCCCGTGCCTCTTCTCCATACCTTGCCCTCTGCACCTCTTCCATCTGGCTGTTCCTGAGTTATATCCTTTATAATGAACTAGTAATCTAGTAAGTAAACTGTTTTCCTGAGTTCTGTGGGCAGCTCTAGCAAATTAATTGAACCCGAGGAGGGGATAGTGGGAACTTCCGATTCATAGCCAGTTGGTCAGAAGCACAGGAAAAACCTGGACTTGCGATTTGGCATCTTAAGTTGGGTGGGGAGGGCTGTTTTGTAAGATTGAGCCCTTAACCTGAGGAATCTGTTGCTATTTCCAGGTAGGTGGTGTTAGAATTGATTAAATTGTAGCAGACACCAGATCTGCTGGGTGTTGCAGAATTGTTTGATAGAAAATGCACAGTCTGGTATCAGAAGTCCAAATAGAATACCTGGTAACCTCCTCCCCCTCCCCACCAGCTGGGGTCTGATGAATAGGGGGAGGCTGGAGTGACCACTGGGGCCAGGTTTCTCTGCTTGCCTCCATGTTGGGTTGAGTGGAAAAGGGCAACCCAAGTCTCTGTGCACTGACTTTTTTGTTTTTTAAAGGAATGTAAGGTGCGGTGCGGGGGGAACCCTTTCCCTCTACCCATTTTAGGTTCCTTGGCTGGGGCGTTGTAAATTAGACTGGCAAAAGACAGATTAACAAGAGAAAAACAATCAAGTTTATTAACGTGCATAGAGCATACACATGGAAGCACTCACTGATGGAGAGCCTGCACCTGACTCTTTTTTTTTTTTTTTAATTTATTTTTGGCTGCGTTGGGTCTTTGTTGCTGAGTGCGGGCTTTCTCTAGTTGCAGCGAGCAGGGGCTACTCTTTGTTGCGTCGCGTGGGCTTCTCATTGCGGTGGCTTCTCTTGTTGTGGAGCACTGGCTCTAGGTGCACGGGCTTCAGTAGTTGTGGTACATGGGCTCAGTAGTTGTGACTTGTGGGCTCTAGAGCGCAGGCTAAGTAGTTGTGGTGCACGGGCTTAGTTGCTCCACAGCATGTGGGATCTTCCCAGACTAGGGCTCGAACCCGTGTCCCCTGCATTGGGAGGTGGATTCTTAACCAGTGCGCCACTAGGGAAGTCCCTGCACCTCACTCTATTTGAGACAGGCTCTTCAGGTGTTTCCTAGTTTTGTTTTCATGCATATCTGAGCTCACCTGACAGACACATGAAAACAGATATTTTCCCACGTGCCTGCATAGAGTCACCTTCATGGCTTGGTGCCAGGAGTGAAAGGAAAAGTGGTGCTGCCTTAAAGCCAGGCCTCATAATAAGCAGAAGTAGGCTGGCTCAACTCCTCTGGGAGTGAGGGGAAGGCTTATTAATGGCCCCAGAGGAGCTTTTTCACTTGGGCTCAGGTCTAGACTCTGGAGGGGTACTGGGACAGGTAAGGCAGGAGTTTTGAGTGGGGCCTGTGGAGATTGGAGTTTTCCCTGAGAACTACTCAGTCTTGAGTGGCTGTGGTTCACTTGCTCTGAGCTCCATGAGGCAAGATTCCAGCACATCCGTTGTTGTTGACTAGATGAGAAGGTTCTGGGAAGATGACGTACTGATCCCATTCTTATTCCTGGAAGTTATCTCTGTGACCTTAAAGGACTGACTCCTGGGAGGGAATCAATTGGCTTACCAGATTCCTTTCTCCAGAAGATGAAGTAGGAGTTGGGGATCTGAATTCCCAATGCCTAGGGCACAGAAATTGAGGAAGAGAGAAGGTCCTGCTGAGTGCAGGGTCAGGAACGTTCTTGTCTTCCTCCAACAGATTCTGGGTCCTTCATAGATAGGTTGGTGTGGGATCCAACTTCCTTGAGGTTTCTGGACTGGCCCAATGCTGATCCAAAAGAAGTAGTGTGCATGTATGTACGTGTGCATACCATCTCCCTACAGGATGCCTTCCAATGCCAGATCTGTGGACAAGAGGAGACTTATAGCTTTGTTTTGGTGTCAAGATTACTGGGTCCTGTTTTGGGGGAATCTCTTTGCAGCCCCAGGTGGTAGTGAGAGGCAGGCTGAGGAGGAAAGCAAATAAGCCAATGGCAGATGAGTCCCACATTAGGGTGCCCTTTGAATGTTCTTTCTTCATCTGGTCTTATTATGTTATCCTTCTCTTTTAGGCACTTTAGAAGAAGAAAGGTGTTGAATGAGCAAGCAGCAACGTGGGAGTGAGGTGGGTGTTAATGGACAAAGCAACACAAGAGTGTGTGTTTTCATGGATGTTCTCTCCTTGGTCTAGCCTCTGCAATAGCGATATGCCCTTGTCTTAGCATCTTCCTGGCCCTTCCCACCACCTGTTCATGTTCTTTGCTGGCCTGAGAGTAGCTACAGACCTCTCCACATGTGGCTGGACACTGCAGAAGTCCCTGTTTATGTTTGGGTGGAGGTGAGTGAGTATGGAAACTGAGAGGCCTATCAGGCTGGCTAGTGCTGTGAACCTAGTGCTGGGACTCTGGCAAGTTTGTAGGTTTTAAGTTGGTAAGAACAGAGCAAAACCTACACCTCAGGGAGAATCCATGCTATGGATAAACCTAATGCCAGCCTACCCTGGGCATCAAGACTCTTGTTAGAAGTCACCCTCATGTCGTGTCTGAGCCCTGTTGGTGTCTTTCCTGGGAGCAGTGGAGGTCAGCCTGCCTCCATTTCTCTGTATCCTGTGGTGGGAACTCAGACAGGCTCATTGTATTTAGGTCTGTGTATGAGTCATGCTGTCCCTACACAAGAGGTAGGCAGGGAAATCTGCCTGCCTTGCAGGTCTGAACTAGAGCCTTATCAGCCACTACCCTAGACTGACATACTTATATTCTTTGCCAGGCCATAGTAAACACAGGTGTGAAGGAACAATTTGCCATGGAAGCCAGGGAGCTGGAGAGCCCCACACCCACGTACCATCTCATTCCTGAGGCCAGCCGGCCCAGGGAGGAAGAAGATGTCAGCATGCTGCCTCAGCGGTCCACAGAAACTATGCAGTTAAAGAAGGAGATCTCTCTGCTGAATGGGGTCAGCCTGGTGGTGGGCAACATGATCGGCTCAGGAATCTTTGTCTCACCCAAGGGCGTGCTGGTCTACACTGCCTCCTATGGGTTGTCGCTGATCATATGGGCCATTGGTGGGCTTTTCTCCGTTGTGGGTGCCCTTTGCTATGCAGAACTGGGGACCACCATCACCAAGTCGGGGGCCAGCTACGCTTATATTCTAGAGGCCTTTGGGGGCTTCATTGCCTTTATCCGCCTCTGGGCCTCCCTGCTAATTGTTGAGCCCACCAGTCAGGCCATAATCGCTATCACCTTTGCCAACTACATCATCCAGCCCTCCTTTCCCACCTGCGAGCCCCCGTACCTGGCCTGCCGTCTCCTCGCTGCAGCCTGCATGTGTAAGTCTGAGGGCTTAGTGGGGGAGTATGCGTGGGGCTCTGGGTTATTTTTATAACGCTAATGGTAATTTATATTTGAACAGCATAATTTGCTTTTCTTTTTCTGTGGGGGAGAGAGGCATCTTACCTTTTTGAAGAAGCAATTTCACCAAAGTCATTTGTTCCTGAGATAAGTAAGGGTAAAGGATGGGGATGGGGAGAGTCTGAATCTGTTTGTGGCTTTTGGTGCCTCACTTTCCTTCTTCGGTGTCCCTGAGTTCTGTTCCCCAGTCTATGTGACGGGTTGGTGCATGTCTTATATTTGTCTTAATTTGATTGGTGTCAACATCACTAGTTGTAACTTATCCCAGGTAAAACCCTCAGTGCTGAGGCGTTTATTCTGCTGCTCAAAAAAAAAAAAGTTATTTTGCTTCCCACCTTTTAATCTTAGACCAGTTTAAAGCCATCAGTGAGGAAATGGGCTTCTCTAGACTGTGGGGGTCCCAAGGCTTTATGTCCTGCAGGCTCACAGTAGGACCACTCCTTCCCGCCACTGCCACTCTTCACAGGCCGATCTAAGCAGCAGGCACCACACCAAAATGGCTGTTTCCCACTGGTGTTTCAGATTTCTTTATGCTGACTTTGTAAACAGGCTCTGCCTGCGGCCAGTGAGGAAGGTGGCTTCTACCCTGTATTTGGTTTCTGAGGGCAGAACCTGAGATCCCAGTGGATCTCTCTTTATTTTCCTTTTTTTCTTATGAGGTTGTAAGGAGGAATTCTGTGTGAAAACACTGGAAGGGAGAGAAGATTATTGTGAACTTAGTCTAGTAAAGCTAGTGTTTTAGCTGAGAAGTGGCCCAGAATTCCCTGTGTTCCTTAGCACTGTGCTGCCAGAGGCACTTAATTATACTCTGTTCTTTCCATATCTTTGCTTGCAAAGCGTTGGCAGTATGTGTAGTTTATCCACAGTGTTAAAAATAGACTGACAGTACCTTGGACTTAGCCGTAAAGGATTGTACAGTATGCTGTGACTCCTGACTTTAAGGAATTTATTAAAGACAGATGTTAAAAGGGAACTCTTCCACAGATACCCCTGGGAGGAGAGAAAGTGGGAACTCAGCGGTATATCTGATAGGGTTTCACCAGGGGGACTCTAGCCTGACTGAGCTCTCTAAAAAAGGGAATAATTTTCTGATTATAAAACATGTTTGTTCAGGAGAAATTTAAATTAGCCTAAAATCACCTATAATCTACCACTAAGACATGAGTACTTTTATTTTTAAAAATATTTATTTATTTATTTTGGCCGCGTCATGCAGTGACTGAACCCGCATCCCCTGCATTGGGAGCGCAGAGTCTTAATCGCTGGACTGTCAGGGAAGTCCCCAGACAGGAGTACTTTTTTTTTTAATAAATTTATTTTATTTATTTTTATTTTTGGCTGCGTTGGGTCTTCATTGTGGTGCGTGGGCTTCTCATTGCAGTGACTTCTCTTATTGCGGAGCACGGCGCGCGGGCTTCGGTAGTTGTGGCGCACAGGCTTAGTTGCTCCGCGGCATGTGCGATCTGCTGGGGCCAGGGCTCGAACCCGTGTCCCCTGCATTGGCAGGTGGATTCTTAACCACTGCGCCACCAGTGAAACTCAGGAGTACTTTTTAAAAAAAATAAATTTATTTATTTATTTGTTTTTGGCTGCGTTGGGTCTTTGTTGTTATGTGTGGGCTTTTCTCTAGGCTTTTGTCTAGTTGCGGAGATGGGATGGGGGTCGGGGGCTACTCCTCGTTGTGGTGCGCAGTCTTCTTATTGCAGTGGCTTCTCTTTGTTGCGAGCCCGGGTTGTAGGCACACAGGCTTCGGTAGTTGTGGCTCGCAGGCTGTAGAGCACAGGCTCAGTAGCACGGGCTTAGTTGCTCGCAGCGTGTGGGATCTTCCCGGACCAGGGCTCGAACCTGTGTCCCCTGCATTGGCAGGCGTGTTCTTAACCCTTGTGCCACCAGGAAGCCTGACATATGGGTACTTTTAATAGTTCAGTTACGTCTTCATTTCTTTCTGTTATAGAATTGGAATCATACTTTGCATATAACTTGATATTCTGCTTTTTAAACTTAGTATATCATGGATTTCCCTCCTTTTTGTGAAATGTTCTTCAAAAGAAACATTTTTTAAAAATAAATTTATTTATTTTATTTATTTATTTTTGGCTGTGTTGGGTCTTCATTGTGGCACTTCATTGTGGCATTGTGGCATTCTTAACCACTGCTCCACCAGGGAAGTCCCAAAAGAAACATTTTTTAAAGTTTTATATATATATATATATATATATATATATATATATATATATCTTCTTTTTTATTAAAAGGTGATGCATAGACCCTACAGAGAATTAGAAAAATGCAAAAAAAGAAAAAAGAAAGTTAAAATCACCCATGATTTTACCTCCCAGAGAACTATTGTTACTATTTGTGTGAAATACCTTCTGCTATTTTTTTTCCTGCTTATCCATCATTTAAAAAAAGTACCCTTGATATAATGCTCTTTGTGGTTTGTATACTGCATTTTAAAAATTTTAATATTTAATCCCTTTCACCAAATATTCTTAGAAAACATGGTTTGGGACACACAAGTAGTTTCCAGGCAGTGTAATATAGTGGTTAAGATCATAGCCTCCCTTGGGAGTTCCCTGGTGGCCTAGTGGTTAGGATTCCAAAAGAAAGGACTTCCCTGGTGGTCCAGTGGTTAAGACTGAGCTTCCACTGCAGGGAGTGTGGGTTCAATCCCTGGTTGGGGAACTAGGATCCCGTATGCCTCTCGGCATGGCCAGTGGGTGGGGGGAGGGGGAAGATCATAGGCTCCCATGCCAGACTGGGTTTGATTCCAGCTTTACCATTGAGTAGCAATTGACCTTGGAGGAGATAGTTAACTGGTGCCTTAATTTTCTCATTTTGTAAAATGGGAATAGTGATTGTACTGTGAACTGAAGAAAACATGCACAACCTAAAAGTTGAGAATTATGTTTTATTCAGCAGACAAAACTGAGGACTTAAGCCTGGGGCACAGCATCTCAGATAGCTCTGAGACACTGCTGCAAAGAGGTAAGGGAGGGGCCGGGATATATAGGAGTTTTTGCAACAAAGACCAGGTAGTTGGAACATTAAAAGATTACTGTTTTTTGTTTGTTTTTGTTTTTTCGCTGCCAAAAAAATGGGATCGAACCCATGCCCCCTGCAGTGGAAGCTTGGAGTCTTACCCACTGGACCGCCAGGGAAGTCCCAAAAGATTACTGTTAATTAAAGAAAACCAGATATCTCATTAAGGAATTTAGCTCTTTTCTACGTATGGAAAAATGCAAAAGTCAGGGCTCATTGAAATCATTCCTTTGATATGTAGCTCAGCTATCTGGGGGCAGTGTCCTGTGGTTTCTCAACCTAAGTCTCTTCAGGGTGCACTGTCGGGGGTGACTACAGTTAGTGGGTGGCTGACTGCTAGGTGGCAGGCATCCGTTTCTATCCTGAGTTCCCTTAGGGCTCTCCGTGGAGCAGCTGTTTTGTGATGGCTTGATGGCTGCAACATTCTTTGTTTACTGATATGGCAGGCAACATTTTTCTTTCATTTCATTGATAGTACCTATCTGAAAAGATTGTTGTGAGAAATAAGTGAATCAATACAAATAAAGTACAATACCTCTCTCTGCCTGGCATACAGTAAATGCCCTATAATATCATTATTAAAAATAATGCTGCTGTGTAGAAATCATTTTCAGAGTTTCTTCATATTTTATTAGGATAAAATTATAAAAGAGAAATCCCTGTGTCTAAAGAATTAAACTGTTTTAAGTTTCTTCGTGTTTTACCCAGTTGCTTTCTAGAAGATTTCGTGAATTTGTACTCTTTTCTGAACACCTGTGAGTGCCTGTGCATTGGTCCCTTGATGGCCTTAGGATGAATTCCAAGAGTAACCAAATCAAAGGGCACCTCTGTACATAATTTTTCACATAAAGAAGATATTTGTTTGTTAAATCTTTTTTCTTTTATGATTTTTCCCATTGTTTTTTCTTAGGAAGCCCATCCCCACACTAGGAACTGATCTTTTGATTGGAGGAGAGACCTCACCTCTTAGAAATGCAGAGTTATGGTATCATATAACTTCTTTCATTCAAATGTACTTTTACACAGATTACTCAGTGTTTGCATTACCAAAAACCCCTATTCCAGAAACCAAGTATTTCCATAAAGCGGGCCTGAGGGCGGGAAACTTGTCAGAGGTGGTGCCAAGTCATTAAAACCTTGTCCCATCCTAACAGATTAGGGTTTAGGGCTCAGTTTACTCCTCTTCTTGGAAATTAGGGTGTATAATCAGGCTGATGTATCATCCAGCTAAGCTGGGGTGTCCTGGAGGGAGCCTCCTTGGACAGAGGTGGCACTGAGAGCAGCCTGGTCTCAAGAGACCTAAATTGGAAGAAACCAACTATGTCATAATTAGGGGAAAAAACAAAGATCTGCACTGAATGCTGGGTGAGGCTTGGGTAGGAGAATTATGTTAGTCTTGAAACTGAGACATGAGAGGGGTCCAGGTTAGTTGGGAGACTGCTTAAAGAAGTTATATCCATGCTAAGCTAGACAATTAAAGTTCCATCCTAGAAGAAAGGGCCTAGGCAGTCTCCATATACCTAACTCTAGGGCAGAGCTGCAAGCTGTTGACCCATGGGCCACCCTTGGCCCACAGATATATTGGGCCTGCACAGAGTTCTAAATAATTTTGAATTACTTGCCAACATTTAAAAATCAGGACTTGCCCTTTCTCTTGAAAAATCAAAAGTTCTGGCAAACTTGGACCCATATTCCAGCCTCACACAATCAGTGGCATTTGAGTAGTGGTTACTCCTTTAAATGGAGCATATATTCTCCCATTGACTGCAGTCCCCCACTCCCTCTTGTTTTATGTCCAGACATTCTTGCCTTTGCTCATTTATATTACCTTCTCGGGCCCTGAAGGCATTGCTATTTCAGATCCTGGCTTCCAGCAGCCCTCCACTCCAGTCCCAGGTTATACATGGCAGCGAGATACATCCAAGCAGCTTTTTTTTTTTTTGGATTTCAGATTGTCTTAGGTACTCATTATGTCAGAACAGTGGTTCTCAACTGGAGATGAGTTACCCCCCCAGGAGACATTTGGCAAGGTTTGGAGACATTTTTGGTTGTTGTAACTGCTGGGAAGGGGTGTTGCTGGCATCCAGTGGGTACAGGTCAGGAGTGCTGCTGAACATCCTATAATGCACAAGACAGCCCCGCATGACAGACTTATCTGGCCCAAAATGTCAATTGTGCTGAGATTGAGAAACTGTCATTCTGCTGTTATGTATTCTGGGATCTTGGACTCTTCTGTGGTGGGTGGGGCCTCAGGCTGCCCGCTGAACTCCGTATGCTTAGGGGCTCTTATTCACTTATGGGACTGTAGGGGAAAATGGCACTTCTTGAGGTCCATAGGTCCTTTCTCTGACCAGGTGACCAGCAGTATTCTCAGTAGCCCAGGTGCCCAGCATTGTAGGAGTACTTGATTTGTCTGCAGAAGTGTGTGTTTCTGGCTTAGGTCTTGGTGCATTTATCGTTGTGGGATTCTGTCTGTTATGTAACCTCAAATACATCATTGGAGAGTATTTGCCATGAACTGACATGGAAGTCAGTTCAGCACTGACACAGTGGCATCAGCAGAGGTGTGCTCACAGCTGAGACTCCATTGTCCCTGAGGGTTTGTTTGGTAAGGCTGACAGGGAAGGGAAGAGGAGGGGAAGCAAGAAGGAAAGGGAGACTGTCAAGGGTGAGACTGCAGTGAGGAAACACTGTGTGATGTATGAATGGCTTCCTATTGCCTCTTGCTGTCTTGGACTCATGCCTGGGCAGGGTTCTGAGTAGGAAGGATACTCTCCTCTATTTTGGTCAGTTGTTGCTATGGATAGACAGCTTTTATGTTCTGACAGTGGCAGGCCTGAGGAGGACTGGCCTTGACCACAGTTGCTCAAAAACCCTGGATTCTAACCCTATGTATAGGTTGAATGTTTTGATAATAAGATTAAATATGTATACTTGTGGAATTGAAAACAAGGAGGCTTTTTAAAAAGACATGTACATTATATATTCATACACATGCCAAGAGGTAGCTTCTGATTCCAGGATCTCCACTTGGAAGGGTTTACCTCTCCTAGACTGTTGTAGAACATTTCTCTCCTAAGAGAATTGTAGATGTTTTTTTCCCCTTCTTTTTCTTTTCCCACGTTGTCATCGTTGTTAAGGATTGCACTCCTCTGTCCTTGAAGGCCTGTTTGTGGGAGGAATTGGAAGGTTCCTTTTCCTCCCAGTGCTTGTAGGAGAAGGGAGCTGCGACAGTCAGCATAACTGGAACTACAGCTTCAGATGCCAGGCCATCTCCTCATCAGAAGGAGAGTATGAGTGTTGCAGTTTTGTCTGTGGGCACATGTATTACTCAGGATTAGTCTGGGTGTCAAACAACTGAAAACCAAAAGGAGCATGGCTCAAGCATGTTGAAATTTATTTCTCACATGTTAGAAGTAGGCAGCGTGGGGCTAGTAGGATGACTTCATAATTCTTCAGGTTCCTTCCTTCTGTTTTACTGCTCTGCCATACTCAGCATGTGACTTCTGGCTGGTGGTCCAGGATGGCTACTCAAGCTCCAGTCAAGTCTGCCTTGTAGCTGACAGGAAGGACAAAGAAAGACACCTCTCACCCTTCAAAGATACTCCACTAAGGTCTTACTTATGCGACACTTTGCTTATATCCCTGGGTTAAGAACTTAGTTACTTGGCCATACCTGCCTGCAAAAGAGGCTGGGAAATGTCATCATTATTTTGGGCAGCCAGACTCCAGCTAAAATTTCTATTACTAAGGAAAGATGGAAGAACAGATATTAGAAGATATGTAGCCATCTTTGCCACAGAGAGACTTCGGGGATTTATTTCTGCTTAGGGATTGGATCTGGATCTGCTCTTTGAGTATTTCTCAGCAAAGAGCCCCTAGAGAGCCTGGAAGACCCTCACATGGGTCCCACACTCATTGGTGCAGGCATGCAGCAAGGAAATGAGATTGGAGGAAGAGGGAAGGCGTGGATGTTTTAATTGTGGTAGTTGAGTCTGAGCGCCTGGCCTCCAGGCTCAGCCTGGCTGTCTTGTATTTGAGCTCTGGTGTAGTCCTTGCTGCTAGATGGGAATGGGAGTTCTGGGAGGCGGGTGGGGGGTGGGGTGGGGAGGTGGGGGATCAAATGGTGAAATTTTGTTTCTTAATTAGAATCAGGAAAACATTCGAGGGAGTTGGCTTCTGCTTTGTAGACTGTTCTCGGAGCTCTCTGTTCTCTGGCAGGGCTGAGAGTCCAGTGAAGCAAGCAGGGCTCCTGGGGCCAGCATTTCAGGATGCACTCACCCTCAGGTTTGCCAGGTTGTCCCCCGACAGTGAGTGCCTACTTAAATTTTGTGCCCTGGGCTCCTTACTCACCTTACTCTACTCCTGGTCCTGCTCCCTGGCTACATAGTGTTGTTGTTTTATAAATTTATTTTATTTATTTATTCATTTTTGGCTGCATTGGGTCTTTGTTGCTGCGCGTGGGCTTTTCTCTAGTTGCGGCCAGCGGGGGCTACTCTTCGTTGTGGTGCACGGGCTTGTCATTGCAGTGGCTTCTCTTGCTGCAGAGCACGGGCCTTAGGCGCGTGGACTTCAGTAGTTGTGGCTCGTGGGCTCTAGAGCGCAGGCTCAGTAGTTGTGGTCCACGGGCTTAGTTGCTCGGCGGCATGTGGGATCTTCCCGGACCAGGGCTTGAACCCGTGTCCCCTGCATTGGCAGGCAGATTCTTAACCACTGCACCACCAGGGAAGTCCTACAGAGTGTTTTAAATTAAGTACTTTTATTGAGAAAGAAGTGTATGTGCATCGTAAGTCAGTCAAACTATATAAAATGGGATACAGTGGAAAAGTCTCCTCCCTCTCAGAGCTTTAGTCTTCCTCCCTGAGGCAGCTGCTGTGACCAGGCTTTTGTGTATCCTTCCATCTGGTCTTTGAGAAGGGGCTCTGCAGGGGCTTCCATTGAGGTGCTGCCTTCACTCATTGAATTCCCACTGTGTGCAGAGAGGCCCAAGCCATAGGGGCAGTTTGTACCCGGATGGAAGGAAGGAAAAGGAGCAGAACCCAGAGGAGGGAGTGCCTGTCAGTGGGCTGAGGAGTGTGTCAGCTTCTCTCCCCATTTTGCAGCCACATTTCAGTGCTACAAACCAGAAGCACAGCAAGCACAGCCAGGACATTGTGAGACAGCCTCTTTCTCCGTGTGTATGTCCATCTTTCTGTTTCTATTGCTCTTGTCTCCATCTCTTTGTCTCTGCCTCCTTGTCTTTGTCTCTTGTCTGTCTTGCCTCTGCCTCTGTCTTCTGTATGTTTCTGTGTCTTTCCTCGTCAACCTTTTTTTTTTTTCAACATCTTTATTGGAGTATAATTGCTGTACAATCGTGTGTTAGTTTCTGCTGTATAACAAAGTGAATCAGCTATACATATACATATATCCCCATATCCCCTCCGTCTTGCGTCTCCCTCCCACCCTCCCTATCCCACCCCTCTAGGTGGTCACAAAGCACCGAGCTGATCTCCCTGTGCTATGCGGCTGCTTCCCACGAGCTATCTGTTTTACATTTGGTAGTGTATATATGCCCATGCAACTCTCTCACTTCGTCCCAGCTTACCCTTCCCCCTCCCCGGGTCCTCAAGTCCATTCTCTACATCTTTGTATTTATTCCTGTCCTGCCCCTAGGTTCTTCAGAACCTTTTTCTTTTAAGTTTCCATATATATGTGTTAGCATACAGTATTTGTTTTTCTCCTTCATCAATCTTTTTCTCACAAGCTGCACAGCTTCTTACAAGCTGCTCTCACTTCTGCTCGTTTTTGTAGTCCTGCTTCCTTCCTCTGCTTTCTTGTGGCTTTTCTTCCTCTATTACAGGGGCTCGTAGGTGATTTTGACTTGCTGTGGCCCCTGACTTCGCTGCTGTTAGATAGGTTCAGTCTCTTGGTATCCTGACTCCATATTCTTGGGAGAGATAATCAAATAGGCTCAGCTTGGGTCCGTTGTTGGACTCTATCAGCCGTGATAGGGAAGGGGGAGTAATTCCCAAGAAGGGGCCTGGCAGGTACTTCAAAATATGCTTACTGTATTGCACAGAGGCCTGTGGATTACTGGTGGCTATTTATTAGGTAATCCTCATGTTAGCTGATCTAGGCTTAGCTTCACACAGTGAACTCTGATTAGCAGGCAGGTCCCCGGGAAGACCTGCCAGCAGTGTGCATTCCTTTGGTCTTATCCCTTCCCCCTTGGCCATTATTTACTCCCCACCGCCTCATTTCTCCCCCACCCCCCTGCCCCCATGCACCCTATATGACTGACTAGTAAGCACCCGTGTCATTTGCCAAAGTACTGAATGAAAGCTCTTAAAGTGCCATGGAGGCTGTTCAGCCACTCATGTTTATATCCACAGGCTGGCCCTAGGCTCTCCTCTCCATTTGAGTGGAGGAATGTCCAACTTGCTGAAAACTGCCTTGCTCCAGGGGATTGGCAGTTAAGCAAAAGTCATCACCATCTTGATTCCAACCAGGGTTGATCAGTTCCCATCTTTGCTTGGCAGTAAGCTTAAGAAAACAGTATGCTTTTGTTTCCCCCTAAGAATTTGTGGTCTCCTTGGGGAAGTACCACCCAGATGCCTGAGGGAGAGAGAGGAACCTTCTTGAGACATATGTCCATATGACCACAGCACAAGGTACTAAGCTGTGTGTGAAGTGAGAATGTTGTAGTGTTCAGGGAGAGAGAGCTCAGGGAGGAGCTAGCTGATATATTTTAGCAAGGTTTTACAGAGGAAGTGGGGACTGAGCTAGACCTTGAAAGTGGGAGCTGCTATTGCCTATGGCAGGAGGAGGAGGGGAGGACATTTCTCTCATGTGTATATCCGGCATCAGTAAGGAGAGAGTCTGGCCGAAGGAGAGAGTGCAACATGGGTAGAAGTAGGTAGACGTGGACTGGAGGATGAGCCCCCAAATTTTGTAATAACATTTGAGGTTCTCGTAAAAGTTCTATTTTTGGAGGCTAGAGGTGTCACTGTGGAGCCCCTTGGATACTGATACTCTCCATGGATCAGAGCATTTCCTATTTAGCAGGGGTAAGGTGGTGGGACCTCAAACACAGGACCCAGGTATCACTGAGGTACGTGAGGAGCTGGAACGGAAAGCCAGCAGTGCTGACGCAAACCCACTTTTCCATGGGCCTATCCGAGAACTGGGAGGTTTGGATAGGAATGGGGGTGGGGGAGATCAGGGGGGTCTATGTAAGCTTGGGAATGGTAGTTAGCCTCTGTCAACCTCAGTTTCCTCATCTGTAAAATGAGAATAGGAATGTCTGTTCCGTGGTTGTGAGAATTAATTGAGAGGATGTATGTGAAATTGTCAGGCACATGACAGCCTTTTAAAAAAATAATTACATGCAAAACATTGTCTCCCTAACTGCTAGGTGACCTGCCACCTGCATTTAAATTGACCTTATTTGTTGTTGGGCCTCTCTTGTCCCCATTCTCTAATGTGGCCATGGAGAGGTCTTGTGCCCCAGGTGGTTTGAAACTTTGGGAATCTGAGTGGGGAAGAATGGATGAAGTTCACCATTCCTGGGCCTGGGGGGAATTTCCAAAAATGGTTCGGGCTGTCAGAATGCATGAATATGTGGTAGTGCATGCCTTTGTATCATTACTTGTCAACATTGATGGGATGTTTTCCTCTCAGCTGGGGCAGATGGGGGGTGTCCCCCATTTGCCTGTTCTCCTGGTTCTGACCGGTCCATCGGCCCCTTTGCCTTAGGCAGACAGGATAGAAATGATGCGCTTTGTAAAGAGAGGTTGGGCGTCGGTGCCCTCAGCTCAAGCCTGCCACTGACTTTATGGTTTTCTTCCTAGGTCTGCTGACGTTTGTGAACTGTGCCTACGTCAAGTGGGGCACACGTGTGCAGGACACATTCACTTACGCCAAGGTCCTGGCACTCATTGCCATCATTGTCATGGGCCTTGTTAAACTGTGCCAGGGTAAGAAGGGCCCCAGGTCAGAAGGAGGGTGGGTGACTCTGGGAGTTCCCCTGGATTCCCTGAGGAGGATGTGGGGACTCCGTTAGCTTTACTGCTCAGCTCTTTCTGTATATGTGCTAGACTGTGTCAGTGAGAACAGGAAATCTGTTCTTGGGCTTCTTGGGCCAGGCTGGTTTGGTCTAGTGGACATGAGTTAGCCCCTCCCTCGGGGCTGCTTTCCCTCTGTGGTGGTGGGGAGCATTGCAAGAAGCCAGCCGAAGGCCTAGGAGCTTTTGAAACTTGGGTTGTAATTGGGTCATAAAAGTAATCAGTGGAGATAAAGTGAGCCCTGCTCTGGCTCCTGCTTTTGGTCTGTGACCGCCAGTCAGTGGGGAGGAGGGCTTGGCCCTCCTTGAGAGGGGTGGGAAGTGTGTGGGTGGCAGGGAGATGGGGTCTGGAAATGAGTGGTTATTTTGCAGTCTTTACTTTTCATCTGGACTTGCTCTTATTTAGCATTTCCTCCCAAAGTCAGCTCTCAGCAAAATATTAAAATATTGTGAAGTTGGCACTGACTTTCCTGCCTGTTGGCCTTAGAGAGCTTTTCATTCCCAGATCAGAGTAGGCTGACAGGGAGGGTAACAGGCCTCCCAATATTCCCTGCCCCTTAGAGAAGTCCTGAGGTGCCCTTGGCCAAGGATGTCTCAATCATTAGACAGCACAGTTCTCTGGGTCATCTGTCTCTAAACTTGGCTGTGTTTACAATCCCCTGAGGAGCTGAGACTCCAACCTCAGACCTATTGGATCAAACTCTGGTTGACTTGGAGTTCAAAAAAATGTGTTTTGGGGAATTCCCTGGTGGCCTAGTGGTTAGGATTCTGGCTTTCACTGCCGAGGGCCCAGGTTCAATCCCTGGTCAGGGAACTAATATCCCACAAGCCGCATGGCGCTGCCAAGAAACAAAACAAAACAAAAAAAGAAAAAGGTGTGTTTTTAAGAAGCGCCCTGGGTGAATCTTAGGCAGCTGGTCCAGTACCTGTGTGCCTGTGTGCCAAGTTAGTACAGCCAGCCGTCTGGATGTTCCTAGAGTCTCTGAAACATCTTGGGGTCTAATTGGGTAGTTAAGTAATTCTCCCTCCAGGATCTGTGCCCTAGGGAACAGCTACTGTGTATGATGAGTGGCACCCCTGGGGTTCGGGAGTCTCTACTTACCCCCTCTTTGTTGCACACCCAGCCCTTTTTGCCACATTGGGGGATGTGTCTAGGCTTTCTGCAGTGGGTGACAGCAGGCTTCCTTAGAAGTCTGGGTCTTATTAAAAACCTCCAATGTGTCTAGAAGGTCTGTCTCCTGGACAGCTGGGTGCTGTTCCCTTGGCTTGCAAGTCTGCAGTCTCTGGAGGCCTCCAAGGAGGATGACAGATGTCTAGGCTGCCTCTCCAAAGGTGGAGGTGGCCCAGGCCTACCCCAGGCCCAGTGAGAAATAAGATCCCAGTTCCTTCGAAGCCTGTGATTTCCTGCCACACACAACCATAGCCACTGCGAGTAGAGCAACAGAGTTCTTTCCATGAGACTGAGAGACCCATTTGACCAAGTTGTGGAACTGTCTGGGCCATGAGAGGTAGTTCCACAGGAAGATCTAATTGTTAATGAAAAATGACTCCTTTATGTGAAACAGGGTTCTTTCTAAAAATAAGAAGAACTGTGGCTTACCCTGTGGTCTCCCGCAGGAAATGGAAATTCACTAGGGCTTTGGAAAAGGTGTTATCAGGTCAGAAGGCAGCCAGGAATGCCTTTGTTTTTCTGAGATTGTCTAGTTCTACTAAAGGAAAATGAACTATTCAGAGGGAGTGGGTGGGGTGTGGGGAGCTGGTGGTGGTGGTTCTTTTGGTATTAAATTGTTTTTGTTTTTTGTTTTCTTCTCCCTGCCCTCTTGCTTTTCCCTTCTTTTCTTGACCCGCCTCCTCTCTCCTTTTCTTGCCTCTCCCCTTCCTCTTTCTTGCTGCCCCTCCCCCTCCTTCCTCTTCTCCTTACACCTGCCATCTCTCCTGTCCTTTTCCTTCTTCCTCTTTCTCCTCTCTGTACCCCCCGCTGCCACCCCCTCTGCCTTTGCCCCCACAGGACACTCTGAGCACTTTCAGGATGCCTTTAAGGGTTCCTCCTGGGACTTGGGAGACCTCTCTCTCGCCCTCTACTCTGCCCTCTTCTCTTACTCAGGTTGGGACACCCTTAATTTTGTAACAGAAGAAATCAAAAACCCAGAAAGGTAAAGGTGGGATCTCACTCTCCCCAACTTGGCTGGAACTCCCGCTGATAGTGGGCACGCTTGCCATCTTCCCTCCCCTCCTCCCTCTGTCTCTCATCCCTTCTTCTTCCTGTTCCGCCTTCACCAGCTGTGAGGGATTAGGGGCGAGGACGGGAGTGAGTGAAGGTGGGAAACCCCTGGCTCCTTGGCCTCATATTCACACTGGAGGATCCCCAGTGTCCTTCCTGGAGGAGAGGTCCTTCAGTGGGCAGCAGCTAACCCAGCTGGGGCTGAGATGTTAAGACCTTGCACTCTGGTGCTGACACTGAAGCCTGGGGAGCCAGAAGCTTATTCTGGGCAGCCGGGTTCCCAGCCTGGCCTCCAGTCCCTAGAGGACAGTGCTCCTCCTTCAGTGGGACCCAGTGGTCCCAGTGGGGTGAGGATCAAATATTGATCATGAGCCATCTTCACAGGGAAGGGTCTCTCTCTCTCTCTCTCTCTCTCTCAGGAGAAAGAACCCGGGGCGTGGGGCGCATACTTCCCTTAGGCTACATGGGGAAGAGGAGTCAGCCTCAAAGATCCAGAGGCCAGGGAATTCCTGGGTAACTTTGACCCCCAAGGAGAGGTTGGTTCCAGGTAGTCCTATTTCTGTTGTCCTGACAGAAATTTGCCCCTGGCCATTGGGATTTCTATGCCGATTGTGACACTCATCTACATCCTGACCAATGTGGCCTATTACACAGTGCTGAGCATTTCAGATGTCCTTGGCAGTGATGCCGTGGCTGTGGTGAGTCTGTTGGGATCCCCATTTGCTCGTCATCTCATAGTACTGAATGGCTGGATCTTTGTTTCTGCTGCCACTCCAGCTCTGCAGGGCCAGGTGGTGGGTCTGTGCCAGAGGGCGGGCTGCTCAGCAGTGATGGCATTTGTCCTGAGAGATGCAGGAGGCTGTGGAAACCCTGTCGTGTGCTGAGTGCCCCTTCTATGCTCTGTCCCCAGACATTTGCTGACCAGACATTTGGCATGTTTAGCTGGACCATTCCCATTGCTGTTGCCCTGTCCTGCTTTGGGGGCCTCAACGCATCTATCTTTGCTTCATCAAGGTACTGTGTTTCTGCTTCACCGATAACAGACCAGTATTTAATTCTCTGAGGCTTTAGGTGAATCTGTCGGAGCCCTTCTTTCCCTTATCCCTCTCTTGGACATGCAGGGTGTGTATGTGTGTGTGTGCATGTGTGGCCACGATCGTATAGTGGTTAGTACTCTGTGTTGTGTATGCATGTGTGCATGCGTGTCCTTGCCTTTGTACAACACTTGTGTGCTGGTCGCTTACGTTTCCATGTGAGATGAGGACAGATTGGTAAGAGGTAGAGGGGAAGAAGGCAGTAGCTTGGAGGAGGGATCCTGTTGGGGACCAGACTCTAGGCTCCTGCAGATTATGCTGCAGGCCCAGGATTCATTCTTGTAATAAATGATTATTGAGCACTTGCTGTATACTGGGTACTGGTACAGGATGACTCTGCCCCTCACATCACAGAAAACACTGCGGCCGACAGGTAGGCTCCAGCTCTTTTCTGTGCACAGAGACTTACCTGTAAGAGCACTGTCCTTCCAGTTGTTTCATAGAGAGGACCAGTTCTGCCTTTTCAGGCTATTCTGCTACCTGGTCTCAGGGTTCCGGCACGTCCCCTCTTCTTCAGCACTTCACTTCATCACTTGGCCCTTCTCCTTGGTAGATGTTCATTTGGAGGCAGCTGTGCACAAGCTTCTCTCATCTTCACTTAGAGAAATCACAAAACAGTTTCTCATCTCCCCTCTTCCTTATTGGACATACTTCTAAAGGAAATGGTTTGCATTTTGACTGTCATTCATCTTTCTACCCATAGGTAGGCTTCTACTACCTTATGTTCTTGTCAAGGGTGCCAGTGACTTCCTTTTTAGCTGCTTTCAGTTCTTATCCTACTGGACCCCTGAAGCAAGTGATATTTACCACCCTTCTTCCTCTGAAACTATTCCCATGGCTTCTGTGACCCTCTGATATCTAAGAGGAAGTCTGCTTTCTTGATTTCTCTTCCACTCACCCTATAAATGTTGCTGTCTCCAGGGCCAGGAGTGTAATAGGCATTCAATAAATATTTGCCACATGAACAGATAGGAGAATGAATTAATGAGAGAGATAGTTTTGTCCAATTCATTCTTCTTACTAATTTTGACACCCCAGTCCATGTACTTGGGGCCTCTGTAGGGCAACCAGAGTAATAAAGAGATCAAGGCCTTGTAAAAGAATATGGTGTCAGGGGTTCCGTGGTGGCCTAGTGGTTAGTATTCTGGGCTTTCACTGCCGTTGCCCACTCAAAGATGATGTTTCCCATAGCCTCACCCTTATTGAGGCCCAAGACATCCCAACTGACTCTGCCAATTGTCCCAAAGTATTTAGGTAGTAGGTATATTCTAGCCTCACTCAGCTATCTTGTGGCATTGACAGGATGAGGGTGAGGGTGAGGGTAGGGGACTCAGAGTAAGAATCTGGACCTGCACATGAAGTGAACTGCAGTAATGTCGAGGTAATGCACAACCATTTCTGCCTGTGTTACCTTCTTCACTTTCTCTTTATTACCCATGCAGCTGTCTTTGGCTTTGTACTAGACACCTTTGCCTCACCTTCACATCCTCTCCAGCATTCCCTCTGCATATTTCTCCTCTACTTTAGTACGGATATTAGCCGTGTGAGCCAACTTCAACATCGTGCCCTATGACATCCTTCCAGATGATACCATCAACTCCTGTGGCTCCACCTGGATGGCCCATAAGTATCTGAGACTTCACATGTGCCCCACGTATGCTTTGTCTCCAACTGTGAGGTTGTGGTCCGTCATTTCTCCTTTCTTGGCCTCTTGGCCTCTTTTTGTTTTTGTCGGGGGTGGTGCACCACACAGCTCGTGGGATCTTAGTTCCCCAACCAGGGATCGGACCTGGGCCCTCAGCAGTGAAAGCGCAGAGTCCTGACCACTGGACTGCCAGAGAATTCCCAGCCTCTTGGCCTCTTGATTTTTTCCCTTGGAGTCCACCCTCATCTCCCAGCTCAAGCGTGTGGGCACACACAGAAGACCAGCAGATTCGTCCTCTGCCAGGGTGTCCACCCTCATTCAGACCTCTTCTATTATGGGACCTTGTCACAGATGTCTGGCCATCCCGCCATACCTTAGCCTCTCCCTGCTTTAGTTGGCCTCAGTGATATTACCAGAGTCTCTGTGTCAAATCCGGCCAGGCTGTTACTTCAGAGCCACAGCTGGTTCTTGGTGTGTGTTCAGACTCCACAGCATGGCCTCATAAGCAGGTTTTTCCCAGCACTCTCCTCACACACCTTATCCTGGGACTACAGGCATTCTAGCACCTTCAAAGAGGCTATACTCTTTTATGCCTCTAAGCCTCTTTTGCCTTTGCCCATGCTGTGTCTCCACCCAACGCTCACCTTCTGGAAAACCCCAACTCTTCTTCCCAGTCCAGATGTGATCATCTCTTGTGAAGCTTTTTGTTCCCCAGCCCACCCCCAAGCCTGGTGCTGTGTGCTCCATGATGCTGCTGACTACCTGGATGGCATTTCATTTCTCTGCTGCTCTGTTTCCCAGTCAGTAGGGCTCATTATGCGCAGAGAGAAAGCTTGGGTTGTCTCTTTGAGCCCCAGGCTCTCCCTGACTTTTCATATACCAGGAGCTCAGGGAAGGTACATGGAGGGCAGACCATCAGAAGTCTGGCTGCCCTTCTTTAAAAAGCCATTATGTTATGTAGGAAATGTGTGGGGTGGCAGAGTGGGGTACCCTGGTGGGGTGCCAAGGGGTGATGCCAGTGGGTGATGGCAGGGTGAGGTATCCATTGGGTGATGTGGATTGCATAGCTGAGGGGCTGGGGGTGTCAGTGGGTAACAGTGGGGTTGGGCATTCATGGGTAATGGTGGAGACGTCTGTGGGTAAAATGGGGGTAGGTTGGGTTGGTCATGCATAGAGAACATGGGAGGTTCCTGAGAGACTGCCCCCTGCTTTCTTCTGAAGCTGAGCCTGGTTTGTCTGAGTGAGGAGTGTGGCTGCACGGCTTAGTATAGAGATCCTCCTGACACATTTTTTTGTCCTTCCAGGTTGTTTTTTGTGGGCTCCCGTGAGGGCCACCTCCCGGACCTTCTCTCCATGATCCACGTTGAGCGTTTTACACCCATCCCTGCTTTATTGTTCAATGTAAGCTGTGCTGGGGAGTGTGGGGATTGGACGTTATCTGTGTGGTACTCCTGCCAACTTTATGAGAAAACTGTTTGAGGGGAGGTGTACTAGCTTCTTGGGATACTTCCTGAGCCTCTCAGTGTT
Source organism: Delphinapterus leucas (assembly GCF_059928025.1). NCBI lineage: Eukaryota > Metazoa > Chordata > Mammalia > Artiodactyla > Monodontidae > Delphinapterus > Delphinapterus leucas. The sequence continues at coordinate 42,727,015 of NC_143148.1, forward strand.
TCTTCCTTTTTCTTACAATTTTTTAAAAATATAAAAGTAAAACATAGTTATATTAGGGAAGGCAAATACTACAAAAGAATGTAAAAGTGAATTAGTAAGATTTATCTAACTTTTGTCAGTGGCTTCCTTTTTTCCTCCTCCTTCTAGCTCCTCTTTTTTTTTTTTCTTTCTAAAAATCATATTTAGAAAAGCCAGGCCAGTTTGTACACTAGCTACCTATGGGCCTCTGTTCATATCATAGGCATCATAGATTTATATATAGTAGATAGCATTAAAGTGTTTTATTTCAACAAAATCAGTAAATTATTAAGTATTCTGACAGATGGAAGGAGTCCTGAAGGACTGTCATTTTCTAATTTGCACTAAGGTATTATTAGGTGTAAAAGCTAACAGGGACCCTGAGGAAGGCCTTACTCCAAGATTTGAAAAATAGTTCATTTCCTTGTCATTTAGTTCTTTCCTTTATGGTTTCATTACTTAATGTTTTGGATTCATCTGGAATTTATATTTTGGTGAATGGAGTGAGGTAGGCAGGCATTCACTTAATTTTTTTCTCAAATGGCTAGCCAACTGTACAAATATCATTTATTGAATAATTCACTTTTCCGCATTTTTCAAATTTTTATCATATAAAAATAGCTAATTTTTAGAGTGCTTCTTATGTGCCAAGTACCGTGATTTGCCCCTTAAATGTACAATCATCTCAACTCATCTTTCCTCATCCTTGCATCGGCACCAAGCTTCCTTATTTAGCTTTATACTGAATATTTGAGAACTAAAGAGGGGCTGAGGCTACTTCTTCAGTTCCCCTCTCCCCCCTGGAATTTTCATCGCAATTCTCACCTGTTTATTTGTCTTGATGAACTTTTGTATCATTTTATCAAAATAACAAAATATCCTTTCAATATATTGATTGGGATAGCACTGAATTTATAAATTTAGGGCAATCTGACATTGTGTCTTGTAAATTAATCACCTTCCACCCCACTTTTCTCCTCTTAATGTAGGGTCTCCTTTCTCTCTCTAGAATGGGCTCTTCTTGTTTTAAATCCTTTGTTGATAATTTGGGTGAAAAGACAGGTAGGGGGAACTCCATATTCTTGAAGTTAAAGCAAATCTATTTTATTTATTTATTTTTAAATTTTATTTTATTTATTTTTTTATACAGCAGATTCTTATTAGTCATCAGTTTTATCCACATCAGTGTATACATGTCAATCCAAATCTCTCAATTCATCCCCCCCACCCACCCCCACCCCCTGCCACTTTCCCCCCCTTGGTGTCCATACATTTGTTCTCTACATCTGTGTCTCTGTTTCTGTCCTGCAAACCAGTTCATCTGTACCATTTTTCTAGGTTCCACATATATGTGTTAATATATGATATTTGTTTTTCTCTTTCTGACTTACTTCATTCTGTATGACAGTCTCTAGATCCATCCATGTCTCTACAAATGACCCAATTTCATTCCTTTTTATGGCTGAGTAATATTCCATTGTATATATGTACCACATCTTCTTTATCCATTCGTCTGTTGATGGACATTTAGGTTGCTTCCATAAATAGTGCTGCAGTGAACATTGGGGTGCATGTGTCTTTTCGAATTATGGTTTTCTCTGGGTATATGCCCAGTAGTGGGATTGCTGGGTCATATGGCAATTCTATTTTTAGTTTTTTAAGGAACCTCCATACTCTTCTCCATAGTGGCTGTATCAATTTACATTCCCACCAACAGAGCAAGAGGGTTCCCTTTTCTCCACACCCTCTCCAGCATTTGTTGTTTGTAGATTTTCTGATGATGCCCATTCTAACTGGTGTGAGGTGATACCTCATTGTAGTTTTGATTTGCATTTCTCTAATAATTAGTGATGTTGAGCAGCTTTTCATGTGCTTCTTGGCCATCTGTATGTCTTCTTTGGAGAAATGTCTATTTAGGTCTTCTGCCCTTTTTGGATTGGGTTGTTTGTTTTTTTAATATTGAGCTGCATGAGCTGTTTATGTATTTTGGAGATTAATCCTTTGTCCGTTGATTCGTTTGCAAATATTTTCTCCCATTCTGAGGGTTGTCTTTTTGTCTTGTTTGTAGTTTCCTTTGCTTTGCAAAAGCTTTTAAGTTTCATTAGGTCCCATTTGTTTATTTTTGTTTTTATTTCCATTACTCTAGGAGGTGGATCAAAAAAGATCTTGCTGTGATTTATGTCAAAGAGTGTTTTTCCTATGTTTTCCTCTAAGAGTTTTATAGTGTCTGATCTTACATTTAGGTCTCTAATCTATTTTGAGTTTATTTTTGTGTATGGTGTTAGGGAGTGTTCTAATTTCATTCTTTTACATGTAGCTGTCCAGTTTTCCCAGTACCACTTTTTTTTTTTTTTTTTTTTTTGCGGTACGAGGGCCTCTCACTGTTGTGGCCTCTCCCGTTGCGGAGCACAGGCTACGGATGCGCAGGCTCAGCGGCCATGGCTCACGGGCCCAGCCGCTTCGCGGCATGTGGGATCCTCCTGGACTGGGGCACGAACCCGTATCTCCTGCATCGGCAGGCGGACTCTCAACCACTGTGCCACCAGGGAAGCCCTCCCGGTACCACTTATTGAAGAGACTGTCTTTTCTCCATTGTATATCCTTGCCTCCTTTGTCATAGATTAGTTGACCATAGGTGCGTGGGTTTATCTCTGGGCTTTCTATCCTGTTCCATTGATCTATATTTCTGGTTTTGTGCCAGTACTATATTGTCTTGATTACTATAGCTTTGTAGTATAGTCTGAAGTCAGGGAGTCTTATTCCTCCAGCTCCGTTTTTTTCCCTCAAGACTGCTTTGGCTGTTAAAGCAAATCTAACCTTGTCCCAGGACTCTAGTCCCTGACTCCTGTCTTCTAGAACTCTCTTGTTCCAGAGGACAAATCCTGTCATACTTCTTCCCAGGGGGATGGTTCCATTTTGCTAATCTGCATTTCTAAGGCTCCAGGACAGTGAGATAGTTCTGAAGACATTTCCTCCACTTGTATGCCAGGTAGTTGGGACCCACGTATAACAGTCTCCAGAGGGCACACAGTGTGATTCATGTTGAGGTTGGTGCATTGCAGTGAGGAGGGCCTCACTGTCTGCCGTCAGAAGGGGAACTGAGTCTGGCTTGTTACTGAAGTGCTTGCAAAAAGAAGGGATGCATTGAGTGCAGGAAGGGCCCCCAAAAGAAGAAGGAGAGAAGGCCATTGTGAAGAATGGACCTATCTGATGCCAAGGGATCACTGAAAAGACCTGGAGGTAATCTGGTGAAGCTAAGTCAGCAGTCAGCAGATCTGGTGCTGACTGCTTGACGGTGGAGTCTCCTGGGTGGCTTGGTGGTGACAGTGCCCGCTTCTCCCCAACCTCTCCCCCTCCAGTGCACCATGACACTCATCTACCTCACTGTGGAGGATGTCTTCCTGCTCATCAACTACTTCAGCTTCAGCTACTGGTTCTTTGTGGGCCTGTCTGTCGCTGGACAGCTCTACCTTCGCTGGAAGGAGCCCGAGCGGCCCCGGCCTCTCAAGGTCAGTGGCTCTAGGCTAGGAGGGGTGGGCCATCTCCCCAAGGTGACTTCTTCCCCATACTCCATTCTCCTGTTCCCTCATCCTACTTTATCTAATATCTCACCTCCCTTCATTTCAGCTGAGCCTGTTTTTTCCCATCGTGTTCTGCATATGCTCCTTGTTTCTGGTGGTTGTGCCCCTCTTCAGTGACACCATCAATTCCCTCATTGGCATCGGGATTGCCCTCTCTGGGGTCCCCATCTACTTCCTGGGTGTTTATCTGCCAGAGTCCCGGAGACCACTCGTTATTCGGAATGTCCTTGGTGAGCTTCTCTTTGCCTATCACACACTGGCCTTGTGTGTGTGTGTATACAAAGACGCATGCACAGGTGGGTGTGGTGGCTAACAGCTTCCACATACTAGTGATATGCTGGAAGCTTGGCCGCCCCTTTTGGTCTTGACATGATCACTTTAATTCCAACTTTAGACTCGTATTTTGGGGTTAAAACACTCCCTCCTGAAAGTTCAGTCCATATAGCAAGACAAGGAGTCATGCATCAGACTCTCTGGTGGGGCATGGGATGGAGGTCAGTGAGGCTTGCTGGGGGTGAGCTTGGTACAGGGTACCCAGGGGACAGGTGGGGAGGGAACCACATGCTTTCAGTCAGCCTGTGGTGTTCAGACTGGGGCTGTGGCTAAATGTCAGTTTGCTAAATTCTATTCTCTATTTTCATTTAGCTGCTATCACCAAAGTCACCCAGAAGCTTTGCTTTTGCGTCCTGACTGAGCTAGATGTAGCTGAAGAGAGACAGGTTGAGAGGAAAACTGAGTAGAGGCCAGAGGTGATATCCCCTGAGGCCTGGAATGCCGCTACCTGTGGCCACAGCCACCGCAGTCCAGATGACAAGACTGTGTGGACCCAACTCTCTTATACTCAAGGAGGGCTGTTGGCCCACATTATGTAAGGGGGCTCAGGGCTGATGGCCTGCTCAGGTGGTCACTCTCATCGGTAAGCTATGGGTCTCAGGGTCTGGGGCCAGCCCGAAGGTGGGGACTTCAGAGGGTGGTGGTGGCAGAGGGCTCAGGGAATAGGGGAATGGTTGCTTAGTTTTGTTCCTGGTGAGTAGGTGCAGCCCTTGCAAACACTTACTTGGTGAGCTGCATTGGGGGAAGAGGGAGTGCTAGATTAATAGCTGTGGCAGGTGGTTTCTGAATTTATTTGAGGTTTGAACCAGGAGTTTCTACAAAGGGGCTGCTCTATGGGAAGTTTTCCTCTGACCAGGTCCAAGCATCTGACATTAGAGGCCTGAAATGCTACCTTTCTTCCTCTGGCTCAAAATCCTTCCCTGGTGAAAGAGTTGTATTCTATTATTTATTGATATTATTTAATCCAGGACACCAGTTCTAGCAAAGCATTGGTGTTCATTAATCTACAGGATGCAGTAGGCTGACTGTGTTTAAAAATTCAAAGTATCCCAAAGCAAGTCCCTCTGACCTTAGACGTGTCTATGTGGTGGTGGTGGGTCAGACTCTGACCACAGATTGTTTTGCTCGGTTTTAGCAGTTTTCTGTTGAGTCTTACCTGCAGAGGTGAACTTTAAAGATTTTTTACTCATGTACCAGTTACACTTCAGTATACAGATAGGTCACATGTTACAAGCACCTGGCTCAAGTTCCACAAGGACAGGTGAACAAATTCATGAGTCAGAGGTCTGGTAATATTGCTGTTTTGAAAGATAATCCTTTATTTTACTTGAGACCTTAGGTCTTTGTTCTAGTTGACAAAAAGCAAATCCCTGGGTTTCTGGTATGAACTCTAAAAGGGGAGAAACTGTCCTAGGATTCAGGTGAATCACTTGAATTCTTTTAGCTGTCAATGATTTAGAGAACATCTCCTGGACCCAAACTGACAAGTAGCTTGTTCCTCTCTGTAAGGGCCGGTATGAGGGGCTGCTGTGCAGGCCCATGCAAGCCCATCTTGGTGCTAGAAGTGGTCATTTTTCTGAAAACCTCACACCAGGCTGCATCCTCCTCCTCTTCTGTCCCTGACACCAGGCTTGTTTTACACTGAGCCACCTTGGTGTGGATCATCGGGATAATGCACTCATCTCCTGCCTGCCTCCCCTTGCCTGAGGTCTGGTGGGGCTGCAGTCTCAGGAAGAGCTTGGTACTTTGGAGACTTCTATTTTCTCTGTGGAGATCAGTGAAGACTCTGGAAATAAAGCTGCTTCAACCTCCATCAGCAGATTCATGATCGGAAGCAACTAATTCTGGTGCTCAGGCTGTGCTTTAGCACCCAGGTCTGGCCAAAGGGGTAGGTTTGCCCTAATGGATGTTCCTTCATGGGCCACATGGCTGCACTGGATTGGACAACTGTCCTGTGATGCTTCTAGACACTGTCATCCTGGACCCAGAAGAACCTGCTGGCTTGGTATGCCCCATGGGCTTCTTGTCCTTAGGTTTTGAAATTGGTCAATGATAAAGACAGGAACTATGAGGCAATCTACCTTTCTGACCATTCTTCTCCACCAAACCGGCCCCAGTTGCAGACGAGGGACTAACCTTGGTCACACTTGCTCAATAAAGGCAATTTAGGGGAGCATGCTCACAGCTGCCTTTGGTTCAGGGCATGCATGCATCTGTGAGAACATGGGAGTACATTCCTACTGTCATGAGTTGGGGATTTGCCTGACAACAGGGAGTCTTGTGCAAAGGCTGACTTGCCCAGACTGTGTAAACATGACTCCTGTCTGACCCAATCTGGCACCTATCCCAGGGATCCTCTGGAGCTAATTCTTCAAGCAGACTACACTTGTCTTTGAAGGATCCCTGACCCAGGCTTTAGTTTTCTCTATTGAAGTAAATGACCAGCTGATCTCGGGAATTTGTTGCCTCCCAGTGGCTCCAGGGGGAAGCAAGGCCCTCACACTCCAGGTGCCCTAGTACTTGCTTAGTGAACCCTGTCACCCTCCTCTCATTACTGGATGGTGACCGCGTTCTTCCCCTCTGTGCTGGATACAGACTTCTCCCAGGAAGCCTTCTGAGGGAGGGATGCCAGAGATTCCTTACAGCACTCAAGCTTCCTAGTGAAATTAATTTCTGCGAGGTCTTTGTTGTTTATCTCCTTCAATCCTTCTCCTGGTGTGCTAATCCCTTTTGCAGTGGGTACAGTTTGTGAAGCTGTCAGCCCTTTAATGTTGGCAAACTGTAAATGAGTACAGAAACAGCAGTGAGCACATTATAATGGCAGAGTGGTTTTCAATCCTTTGTTTCTATGCTTACAGGAGACTGAGATGACTAGTATTAGATCTGTAAGTTGCTCCCTGTTACTGCAGCACTGAATTGCACCTTAGTGGATAGTTAGGTTGGGAAACCAAGTCTGTTTGTTGATTTTATAACTGCAATAGTAGGGCCCGAGTATACACACACATGGAAATTAATCACTTTGGGAGGTTTAACAACTTGTAGATAAGAAGATAAAGATGTACAAAAAAATATAAAGTGAAATGGGCGCAGGTAGGATAGAAAAGTAGAGATGCTTATGGAATCTTAGAATTGGCAGGAAGAAGACATTTCCTTGTGTAATTTATCTTCCCATGTGATAATAAGTCTGTGCCACAGGGCAAGAGGGCACACCTTGAATCAAAGTTTCTGTATATTGTTTCCCTAGACCTGTGCAGTCCAGTATGGTAGCTACTAGCTACATGTAGCTAGTTAAGTTAAATAAAATTTAAAAATTCAGTTGCACTAATCACATTTCAAGTGCTCAACAGCCATATGTGGCTAATGGCTACTACTGCACAGTGCAGATATAGAAGCTATTCGTCACTGCAGAATAAATGCTAACCCAGTCAGAGTTAAGGCATTTGTGGTTTGGAAAGGAATAGGGAAAGAGAGTGTGCTTACAAGAGATACCAGTTTTGGTAAAAAAAAAATTGGTCCTGTTGACTGTAGTTTGTTTTTGGTGAGTGCTGTGTCTAGTTAAACATTTCTCAATGGAAAGCCAAGTTTAGGATGTGCTTTGCTTTTCCTCACTTGCCTTAAGTTCTTAGTGTCTGAAACTTCTCACCAACCCCTCCCCCTTTTTGGTGGGGGGTAAAGGGATCAGGGAGTATGGTGGGAAAGCATATAAGATAGTCAGATTTAAAAAGGTTTTAAAGGAATTACTTGCTCTCTTGTTCAAAGTTAGTTTTTATTAAAGAGATTCATACATACCCTGTTCCTTGGTACCACTGCCAGAGGAAACTAGCAATCTTTACAGCTATTATCAGAGTCAGGAAGCAGGGAGGTAGAGATAGCTTTTAACTAAAACCTCTCATGGCTCAGGCAGATTCTACTTTCTTTCCTAACGGCCATTACTATCCAGTCTGTGCCGCTACAAGGGACCCACTGCAGCCCTTCTAGAGTCTCTCTATCAAAAGAAACAGCCTTTTACTGGAGGCAGGTGGCCTGGGAAAGCCCAGTCTTAGTGCTGACAAAACGGGAGACTCTCTTCCCCTTAATTGGCTTTGGCGTAGGAGGAGAATGGGAATGCAGGTAAAATGTCTGGGCCAGGAAGCTTCACTTTCACAGCATCTCCCCTGCCCCCAGACTCTAAGGTCAGTTTTGATTGAGACAAAGGGGGGCCCTACAGATAGTAGAAAAGACGGACTCCCTTAGTGCAAGTTTTCACCATGGTGGAATGGTGCTGTTGGATATGCTTTTTCCTTCCATGTGTTAAGCTAGGAAACCCGAGAGGATGTTAACTAGTGTGGCTGACACTGCAGTCACAGAACCCTCAGGGGCTTGTGGTAGAACCTCATGGATATCACAGGATCATTAGTCTGAATCCAGGTCATGGGGGCTGTCATAGCCAAATTCCTTCTGCACATCCAAAGGGTATTTGCTCCACATCTGTGGTCCTCTGTTGTCTCCTTCTTCTTCACTGAGGCTGTTGTAATCATCAGAGACTAGAATGAGATAACAGGAATGGGCTCTAATTGTATGGTTTTCTAAATGACCACAAAAGCCCCTTCCCTTCTCAAAAAAGTCTGTTTTGTTTCCTATTATAAAATACTTGCTCAATAAAGAGAATATAGAACAATTTTTAAAAAGCAATAAACTTCTTACCATGTAAACCAAGTCCTTTAACATTGGAGTGCTTTGTCGTTTTCCCCTCAGTATTTTTTTTGTTGTTGTTATAATAGTTGTAGTCATATTGCAAATATAATTTTGTTCCTTGCCACTTCCCCAATAGAATATCCCATAGCTTGATTAACTGTTCCTCTATCATCAAACACCAAGAAAGTCAAAGAACTGTGGTACCAAAGCATCCTTCCTTCCTCTTCCCCCAAGTACCATGTCTGTGTTGTTGCACAGGTAAATGCAACAGTTCTTTGGTCTGTGAAAACCCTGGGCCCACTCCTACTGGCAGACCTCTCCAGCACTCTATTCAAAGTAGGAGGGAAAGGGACCATTGCTAGGCAATGCAAGAACTAAGGATCTGAACCCAGGCCTAACTGACATTATACCTCCAGCAGCCCCCCTGGGAACACTGGTCCTTGCATGTCCTACAGCTCCACCAGCTTGTGGTCAAGCTGGTGGAGCTCCAAGGGCAGAGAAGGAAAACCAGCTAAGATACACCTGTCAACCTTGCTCACACCTCAGCCCCAGATCCCATCAGTCTCTCCCCAACCAGGGCTGCTACCACCTACCTCTGGAATCTTCATCTCCGTTACTGTTCTCCTCCTCTGGGTACTCATTGCGCCAATTATTCTCACTGTTCTCATCATCCTCATCTTCATAAATGTCCTCTGGTTGTTGGTCATCATTCACCTGCACATCTCAACATAAACATGAGCATAAGTCAAAACCTCTAAAGTTATGCTCTGGGGGAAGCTATCAGCAGACCAACTTGGAGAGATGTCATTTAAGGGTGATGTGTGAAAAAGAGAAAACATAGGTGTTAGTTTGCTAGAGGCTGTAGTAACCTCAGGCTATGAAAGGGAGACAGTAGCCCTACTCTACTCAGAGTCCAGCTCCAGGAACCACATTTCCCGGTTGGATGATCTGAACTCTACCAGAAGGGAACGCAGCAGGGTGCGGAGGAGAGACAGCTCTGAGCAGGTGATGGCAGTGATCTTCAAACTGCTGAAGGCCAGCCAGGTAGGAGAGGGATTATATGGATTACAGGTGATGCCAAAGGTTAGAGCCAAAACCCAAGTGTGAAATGCAGAAAGGAGGGGGGCTATGCAGCAGTCCAAGGTGGGTACCAAGGTGTGAGACTAGTTATAGTGCAGGTGTGGGATAGGGTGCTTCTCTCATAATAAGAGGATGAGAGGTAGACCTTAACTTTTCTCATTAATAATTTTAGAATTTAATAACGTCAGGATGTTAGCTTTCTTAATCCAAGGTTTTTCATCCTTTAAGATACAATTAAAAAAAAAAAAAAGCTTTTGTTTCCATAGGTCCCTTACACAAAATGGCTAAGTATTTCCATATAGCCTATGCACATTCTCTCATATACTTTATTCTTTTAAATTTTTACTTATTTTTTAAATTAATTTTTATTGGAGTATAGTTGCTTTACTCCTCTCACATACTTTAAATCATCTCTAGATTACCTGTAATACCTAATACAATGCAAATACTATGTAAATAGTTGCCAATGTGCAGCAAATTCAAATTTTGCCTTTTGTAACTTTCTGGAATTTCCCCCACCGGAATATTTTTGATCTGTGGTTGGTTGAATTTGGGGATGCAGAGCCCACGGAACCTGCAAATTAAACAGGGCCAACTGCATAAACAAGACTATGTTGCAAACCTTGTAAGAGATTCATTAAGAGCAAAAATTATCAATGTAGACTGTCTTTCCCAAAATTCCTGCACTAAACGCAGGTTTCTAAAAGGCATTTAGCATAAATTTTTCCTTTTAAGCAAGGATAAGAAGAACTAAGAACAACGGCAATCAGGAGTAGAACCTAGGGAGGCAAAGCATGTGACTAGAAAATGAACTGAGGCTGCCTCATGCCCCCTGCCTCATGGGCCCCCTTACCAACTCCCACTCTTGGCTATAGGGCTGCACAGAGAGGATGTTCTCAATCCATCCTGGAGTGGCCATGTCCAAATAGTAAATGTCATACACATAGTTGTCCTTCTGTTCCTCCTGGTACCCAACTCTTGGTCCATCTTCAGATACAGTCAACCGCTCACGGATCAACTCTACAGAATTGCAGAGGATCACATCTGGGTCAGATGTCTGTAAAGAGAACAGCAGATGATACATGCATAACTTAAAACATGGATGTCCCAAGAGGAGGAACCTAAGACCTCGGTGAAGGAAGCCTCCCTGCAGTTCTCTATGTTGAATTCAAGATTCTTATCCCCATGGCCTACTAGTCTCTTCTCAATTTAGTACTTTTTTTAAGATAGAAGCTTACAAGATAGCTTCTTGCTCTTTTGTGCTTGGCTGACATAAGAGCACACGGGAAGACTGGCCTGAGGAAGGGGAGAGCCAGCAGAGCTGGCTAGTCTTGCCCCCAGGCTCTGCTTCTACAGGTCTTCTCTGAGCTCTTTTGGTATGATGTTCTCCCCTTGGAGATCCACAGGCCGACAGCAGCACCGCTATGGTTGACCCCCCAAATGGGTCTGCATTTTGTGCGGCCTCCTATAGGGGCCTAAGGGCGATTCCTGGACCCTGGTGACTACCATCAGCCATCAGCCATCACCCACCACTTGGCTTGCTCACCCTGACATCCTGCTTTTAATCACAAATGAGGAGTGGCCTCCCCTATAATCCTTTTTCTGTATTTTTTTTTTGCGGTATGCGGGCCTCTCACTGTTGTGGCCTCTCCTGTTGCAGAACACAGGCTCCGGACGCACAGGCTCAGCGGCCATGGCTCATGGGCCCAGCCGCTCCGCGGCATGTGGGATCCTCCCAGACCGGGGCACGAACCCGAGTCCCCTGCATCGGCAGGCGGACTCTCAACCACTGCGCCACCAGGGAAGCCCTATAATCCTTTTTCTGATAGTTTGAGATGGATTGTCCCAGAATAGAACTTGCCCAGGTAAGATGTGCTCCAGTGGCAAGAGGCTGTGTTGTCTAGGGTAGCACAGGTCACTTTGGAAACCATAGGGACATACTGCCAGTCACTCTCGACAGGTTCATCACCGGAAGCTCTGCAGCTCAAACCAGATACCATACAGGGGGAAGAGGGGGGTGTCCCATGGCCAGGGCAGATAAAGGGAGACCAATGTTCTCATCATTTACAGGCTACAGGGAATTCTTTCTTGCTCCAAAGTCAAAAGGAACTAGAGATGTCAGTTTTTGTGCAGACTCTTGACCAACCTCAAAGCTGCTCACAAGAAAACTTCTGGTTCCAACTCACAAGCCCCTAGCCTTCAGTTCAACAAATTATGCAGCCATTAAAATATTTACAAAAACTAGCAATACAGGGACTTCCCTGGTGGCGCAGCGGTTAAGAATCCGCCTGCCAACGTAGGGGACATGGGTTCGAGCCCTGGTCTGGGAAGATCCCACATGCCGCGGAGCAACTAAGCCCGTGCGCCACAACTACTGAGCCTGCACTCTAGAGCCTGCGAGCCACAACTACTGAAGCCCGCACGCCTAGAGCTCCACAATAAGAGAAGGCACCGCAATGAGAAGCCTGTGCACCACAAGGGAGAGTAGCCACCGCTCGCTGCAACTAGAGAAAGCCCACGTGCAGCAACGAAGACCCAATGCAGCCAAAAACAAAAAATCTCTTTAGATTTTTGGACGGCTTTAGAATCCAAACAATAAAAATAGTTTTAAAATACTAGGCTCCAATCTATTTTTAGGATGCCTGATATTACTGTAAAGCCCTGTTGTTTTCCCAAAGGCTTGCATCAATTTTAAGCACAACAGTTGTACAATTTTAATCACAGCCTTGCCAGCAGAGCTACTGGCAACCCTTTTCCTGATAGTCTAGTAGGCATAAAACCTCAAGTTTGCTTTCAGTTTAAATTTATGTTCTTTAATAATTATTCTGCACAAACATTTTTGATGTGTTTACAGTTTGTATTGCATTGTTGGGAAAATCTGTGTTTATATCCTTCCTAACTTATCTACTAGGTTTTCTTATATGATTTAATGAGGTATTTAATTGACTCGATTCCACTGAACATTGGTTTGCTTTTAAAAATGTGTAACTCATGATGCAGTGTGGAATTAGTTTTGGTAAAAGAGGTGGCTATGGACATCATGCCCAAATTGTTATCCACGTATACTAGGAATGTGATTAAATTTTTTTTGCTTGATATATTTTGAATAAAAATTTCATTTTTAAAAAATAAATTTATTTTTGGCTGTGTTGGGTCTTCGTTGCTGCGTGCAGGCTTTCTCTAGTTGCGGCGAGTGGAGGCTACTCTTTGTTGGGCTTCTCATTGCGGTGGCTTCTCTTGTTGCAGAGCACAGGCTCTAGGTGCGCAGGCTTCAGTAGTTGCAGCACACGGGCTCAGTAGTTGTGGCGCACAGGCTTAGTTGCCCCGTGGCATTTGGGATCTTCCCGGACCAGGGTTTGAACCTGTGTCCCCAGCATTGAGCACTGGCAGGCGGATTCTTAACCACTGCGCCACCAGGGAAGCCCAAGATTTCATTTCTTTGGCCTTACTGCATGTAGTTGACTTTGCTTTCTGTTTTTTTTTTTTTTTTTTTTTTTTTGCGGTACGCGGGCCTCTCACTGTTGTGGCCTCTCCCGTTGCGGAGCACAGGCTCCAGACGCGCAGGTTCAGCGGCCATGGCTCACGGGCCCAGCCGCTCCGCGACATGTGGGATCTTCCCGGACCGGGGCACGAACCCGTGTCCCCTGCATCGGCAGGCGGACTCTCAACCACTCCGCCACCAGGGAAGCCCGTGACTTTGCTTTTTCGAAGTGAGGTACAAAACTAACTTAGAAAATGTAATTAGTAGAAAGTAACACTGGGGGCTTCCCTGGTGGCACAGTTGTTGAGAATCCACCTGCCAATGCAGGGGAGAGGGGTTCAATCCCTGGTCCAGGAAGATCCCACATGCCGCGGAACAACTAAGCCCGTGCACTACAACTACTGAGCCTGTGCTCTAGACCCCGCGAGCCACAACTACTGAAGCCTGCGCGCCTAGAGCCCGTGCTCTGCAACAAGAGAAGCCACTGCGATGAGAAGCCCGCACACCGCAACGAAGAGTAGACCCCACTCGCCTCAACTAGAGAAAGCCCACGCACAGCAACGAAGACCCAACAGAGCCAAAGATAAAAAAAAAAAAAAGTTAACACTGAATTAAATGTGAGAAGACTTGCATTCTAATCCAAAATCTGCCTCAAGCTTGGTATGCTACCCAGACCTGGTCCTTTAACCTCCCTTTGATGAGTTTTCCCATCTGCTTTAGGATTCTTTACCTTGGTCAGAATCCTCCAGTGATTCCCCATCTCTGGGTGAAAGGCAATGTATCCTTGCAACTACCTAGTTGAAAGGGTTTAGCCGGTATCCTCTCCCCAAATTCCTTACTATCTTCTCCCATCCCCCTGGGCTCCATGCACAATGACCTTGCAAACACCAGACAAATTCAGCTTCAGGGTCTTTGCACTTAGAGGTCCTTAGTGTGGAATCCCTCTGCCCAAGATATCCGCAGTGCCTTGCCATTCAAGTCTTTACTCAAAAGTCATTTTCTCAGTGAAAATGACACTGAAATGGGAGCACGCTCCCCCCGCCTCCAATAGCCCATTTCACCATCTGACATTGAATTTGTTTGATGTTCCTCTCCTCTACCTGAATGTTAGGTCCTCACTGCTGTATCCACAGAACCTAAGAACCATGCCTGGCACATAGTGGGCGCTGAGTAAATACTTGTTGAATGGATAATCTAACCTGTAAAACATGTCCATCAAGCTGGATGGATCATCCATCTCTAAAGTGAAGCCATGTGTACCCTCCTTAACTGTGTGCTAACTTTGCGTACTCTCTGTCCCGAGAAGCCCAGAGCTCGACTCCCGGCGTGTACTCACTTTGCAGGAGATCGCGGCGGCCTCTGGGTCTCCTTCCTCGTGGACCAGGTCCAACAGCTGGAAGCCTGCGTCCTCGGCGGCTTCTGGGCTTCCCGGCGCGTCCTCGGACCCCAAGCCGCTCGAAGGAATTCCCGAGGATCGGCGGCTAGAGACTACCCTGTAGCGGCCGTTCTGCCGGATCTCCCGAGCCGACGCACGGAGATGACGGCGGATACGCTGCTGGCTGCCCTGGGACGGGCGCAGGGCGGCTCGCACGAGCGGCTGTACTGGCTCCTCCTGCGGGGAGTGGGGAGGGGGAAAAAGCGGGGTTGTGGGGCGGCATAAGCAGGGGTTCGTGAAAGGGTTAGGGAAAATGATGCGCCCCAGCTGCGCCCTAAGATCCCTTTCACACCGGCTCCCTCCCGGCCCTATACCTGGGAGCGCACGGTGGCCACCAACTGGAAGACATTATTTTCTGCTGCTCTCTCCAGATCCTCCGGAGGTGTCTTTTGGGCTCCCGACTCAACTGCGCTGGAGCAGAGGCGTTTACAAGCAAGGACAAGTGCCTCAGCGGGTTCCGCACTGCGTTTCCGCTTCACGCGGAGGACTGCTGTCATGCCGGCCTCCATAGCAGCTATCGTGGAGCACTATGGGAATGCGCGGGGTGCGACGGAAGAGCTTTCCAGTTCTGCTTCCGGGCCCCACCCCCGGCCCGCTCAGCGGGCCTAGGGAAGTCCCGCCTTTGCACGCCTGCCGCGGCAAGATGGCGGTGGCGGCGGAAGTGAGTGGCGAGGTTCTCACGGCCGGTGAGGCGCCGGGCTGGTTGGGAAGGTGGGGTCGCGGTTGAAGGGTCGGGTGCAGCCAGCATCCTGTGCTCAGCACAAGGCTTCGGCGGAGGAATGTGGCATGGTCGTACTCGGACACTGGGGTACGCATCTCTTCGGGACGCTGGAGGAACTTTCTAGAATCCGTATGGGGCTGCTCAGAGCTCCCGGGCCGGCGGTAGTGCGGGGTTCTAGGCGGTCCCTGGCTCTGCCATCCAGTCGGGTCATTGCTTCTAGCTGGGCCTGTGACTGAGCACCTCCGCCGGGACCTGGATCATAGTACTTGGTGCCTCCCTTCAGCGATAGAGACCCGCGTCGCAGTCTTAACGGAGATTCAGCCATCGCGCCCCGACTGGGCCACGGTTCCCTGGCTCACTGGTGTTTCCCAGTCACAGTATTCTCAGTAGCTGGAAACCAGTCTATCTACCACACACTGGCCAGAGCGGCCCTGTAAAAGCGTACATCCAACGTAGATATTCTTTTGCTTAAAACCCTTGAGTGGCTCCCACTGCATTTAGAACAAAGTCCAAACACCTTTCCGCAGCCGACATTGCAGAAGCCCACCCCTAGTCGCCCATCATTTCTTCTGCTCAGAGTGCTTCAGTCACTCAGGCTTTTGTCACTCTGCACCTAGTTCTTTACATCTTAGGACCTTTTCTTGGAAAAGTTGCGGTAAGGATTCCTGAAATATGAGCATTGCACTTTCACAGCTTTTAACCTGGGTTATTCTGTAGGCCTCAACTTAGATGCTCTTTTCCTCAGAGAGTCTTTCCATAACTTTGTTATTCTCTTTCATAGTGTCCTGTATATTTCCTTTCTTGCCCTCAGGTAGTCTTTAATTGTATATTTATATTTACTCTCTTTCCCCCATTAGGGTCTGTAAATTCTTGGAGGACAAGGACCTCTTCTGTATTGTTTGTGATAGTTCTCTAGTCCTAATACAGTGCCTGGCATACAGAAGGTGCCTAGTAAATTTTGAATAAATGAACCAGACGTCTGCTCTGAAATCTGACTAGTAAAGCAATTAGGGCTTGGCATGGTGATTTCCATTAACCCTGTGAGTTCACAGCTCTTGTAGAATGAGGAGGAGGTTAGAGTATCCTGAATCTGGAGTATGGGCTCCTTCTTGGAGAGGACAAGTCCTAATAATACGAAGAGATTCATCCATAGAAGATGTTTAGTGTTCACCCAGAGAGGTTACAGGACATGGTTCCTGTCCTCAAGCATTTATTTAGACTTATATGAAACCAGTGACTTCTCTACAGATCTGAAAAGATACTGTGGTCCTAGTTACAGCCTCTGCAACATCATAGGTGAAAAGGGAATTCCATAAATTACAGTTCTTTACTATACTCAACCTTTAAGTGACTTTATGGTTGATTCCACATGGACCACAGGGTAAGGGTTTCAGGACTCTTCACAACATGGACCCCACCAACATGTTTGACCCCTTGTTCAGCTAAACGGATTAGTTCACTGTGCATGATTGTCTAAGCCTTTCTAATCTGGTGAAGTGCTTTTTCCCTCTTCTCACCCACCTAAATCCTACCCATCTTTTAAACTTTTGTCTACTACAGCATTTGTTGGACACGGTTATCTAAAGCATATTACAAATTACGGTAGTTCTAGATACTCTGTCTTTTAATAATAAGTATTAGTAGAGATGTGCAGAGCTGATTGTAGCAGCGCTTTTCAAACTGTTGCAACCCTTTGGTGAGTTATTAAATCAATTTAGTGGATCGTGACCAGCATAAAAAATAAAAATTACATACAGTGGACTATATCAGAGGGTTTTGCCTACAGGAAGACTAGGTATTGTTTCGTGAAACTTTATGTGTGTGTGTATGTTGTGTCTCAGGGTAAAGCATATTTCTTACTGGAGTTGTCAGAAAGCTTGAGAGCTACTAAATTAGAGATTAGACATGCTGAAGTAGAGTTAGAGGTAGAGTTTTACTGAAGGACAAATTGACTACTTTGAGCCAGTCCAGTGACTGCCTGAGTCTTTTCAGAAAAGATTGTTCTCCATCCTCTAGTATAAGAATTCAGTGTTTACTTAGTTTAGGTAACTTCAAAAGAACGTAACTCTTGGCAGTAAAATGCCTTAGGAATGTTTAGGGTCCTGTGGAGTAGGCATTCTTTCTAAGGTTTCCTGATGATGGATCAGTGTTTATCAAGAAATGAAGGGGAGTGTGGAACACTTGCTGTTTTCTGAATGGTAAGAGGGAGGGCACTATGAGAGGCCATATCTGCTGAGAAGTACTTTCAGACTTTAAGCTTTGGTGTTTATCTCTCAGAAATAGATACCTTTGGAGAAACAGGCCATATAAGATATGCATCTGGTGACATTTATTTGAAGCCTTTGTTTTTTTTTCAGACGGAGAAAGGTTTTTAAAAATTGTTTTTAAAATTGAATATGGAGTGGATAAGTAAATTGTTTTTAAAATTGAATATGGAGTGGATAAGTAATCATAAAAAATAGTGAGGCATAAAGAATGACAATATCATGGACACCTGTATTCCCACCACCCGGGTTTTTTAATTTTTAATTAAAAAAAAAATTTATTTACCTTGGCTGTGTTGGATCTTCGTTGCTGCGTGCGGGCTTTCTGTAGTTGCGGCGAGCGGGGGCTACTCTTCGTTGTGGTGCGCGGGCTTCTCATTGCGGTGGCTTCTCTTGCTGCAGAGCACTGGCTCTACGCGCGTGGGCTTTGGTAGTTGTGGCACACAGGCTTAGTTGCTCCGCGGCATGTGGGATCTTCCTGGACCAGAGCTTGAACCCGTGTCCCCTGTATTGGCAGGCGGATTCTTAACCACTGCGCCACCAGGGAAGCCCCCACCACCCAGTTTTAGAAAAATAACAATACTGTTACTTTTGAAGTCCCTTGTGTGGCCCTCGTTGATTCCATCCTTTTCCCCTCCCTCTTAGAGGTAACCACTATCCTCATTCCTGCCATGCTTTTTAGTGTGATCCCTGAAGAATATATTGTTCTATGTTGAATGGTTATAAATTTCATATGAATGGAATCATTTGTCTTCTGTGATTTGCTTCTTTTTTGGCTCAATGTTATATTCCTGGGATTAGCCATGTTTGCATATAGCTCTGATTTATTTGTTCAGGTGAGGTTTCTTTGTTGGTTTGAATTGCTTTTTCTTTGTATTTTTCCTTAAACTAAGTGTTTACCTTTCTGAGGCAGTGTTGGTGACACTCCTTTACCACCACCCCGATCGATCTCTTTGTGTTCTCCTTTCCTTCTAGCCCTTTCCTTTGCATTATTTCTCTTCTTACCTGCCTTCACCTGAGGCTGTACTCAGATGCACCCGTAAGGGTCATTTGACCCTATTGGAATCATTGAGGACTGCTGAAGTTCCCAGATAGCTTTCTGAGTTTTTGTCTTAATAGTATTTGATGTTATATGCTGAATATAAAACCAAGTAACTCTGCTGGAAAGATTAAAATGCCGATTAACAAATATTTTCAGTGGCTCTGACATTTTTGTCTATTTCTTGGTTTCTTTTTTTTTTTTTTCTCTACATTTTTGGGCATTACAATTTGAAGAGATTTCTGACGATCAGACCTGTCTACAAGCAGCTGGCGAGGCTGCCTTTCTATGCTAAAACTGAGGAGCTAATTGGCACCATGAAAGTCTTCTGTGGGCGTGCCAACCCAACCACGGGATCTGTGGAGTGGCTGGAGGAGGATGAGCATTATGATTACCACCAGGAGATCGCAAGGTAACAAGGGTTTTTCCACAGTTGGCTGCAGCTGGGTGGGGCCCTTGATCTCAAAGCAGATGCCTTGGAATCTAGTCTGAGTGGGGAATAGGCTGTCACCCAGTGCTTCTGTTCAGGGCAGGTGTTGATCACCAGCAGGTCTGCTCAGCTAGGTAGGTTTGTGTGGGAGTTAGGCAAAGTTATGCCTGTGTGGAGAGTCAGACATTTTGTGGCAGCTGTACCAGAGTCCCCGAGGATCTGTCTTGTGGACCAAAGAGGACCCAAAGTTCAGTAGTAGTAGTAGTAGTAGACGAATTTATGAAGTTTAATTATTTACTTGCGTCACTGAAATGGTGGCACATTTATCATATAGTTAAATTCTCTTTAATGGAAAAAGTGGGAAAAAATGAGGTTTTTTTTTTCCTTTGGAGGGATGTTTAAAAGTATGTAAGTGAGTTACTGTTGTTTAGCAATCATTAAGTGCATATGACACCGTGCTAAGGCTGTGAATATCAAAATGACAAAGATAAGGTTCTCATCCTCAAAGAACATGCAGTTTTGTGGAATAGACAGACATATAAAAAATTATGACACCATGAGATAAAAGTCAGTGGAAATGGGCACAAAAGTACGTGGAAGCAGCAAGAACCAACTGGGCTGGGAGGGCGATATTTGAATGATTTCCCAAATCTAAAGAGAGGGAGATTGCTTTCTGAGCAGCAGGGATTATGTGCAAACTTCCAGATGAGCTAGTTTGAGGAATGGCTAGCAAGTCATTGTGGCTGGAGTGTGGTGCAAAATTAGGGCTATAATGAGAGAGGATGCTGAAAAGGTAGGCAGGGGTCATGTTGTAATTGGTGGTAGCAAAATGCAGGAAGAGGAACCTGATTGTATAAGTTCTAGTTTAGCCACTTCTTAAGCTACTTACTTCTTAACGTCAAGTAGCTTGACGTTAGCCAAGCTACTAAACTTCTCTGAGGATCAATGTAGTAATATATGCCTCATATACAGTATAACAGTATATACCTCAGTATAACAATATGTATATCTCATCATATAATACCCTTTTCTTAGGGTTATTTGATGAGTGAATGAAGTACAATGTCTGGTACAGAGTAAGGGCTCAAACACATTACTTTCTTTCTAAATATTTTGGACGTTATTTTCTGAGTGATTGAGGTATTAAATGGGGAAGAAAAAAGATTAGGTTGCATTTTGGAACATGAACCTGAGAGCAGTGTGGAAAGTGGGTTGGAGGGTGTGAAAACCATATGGGCATTTGGGTGGATATTGCAACCCCAAGGCTGAGACAGTGGAGGTGGAGAGAGGAGGAAAAACTTTGAGAGAGCTTGAGTTTCGTAACTCACTGGATGCAGTGATGGAAGGAGAGAGAGAAAATGAAGTAAGCACCAAGATTTCTGGTTAGAGTGACTAGGTAGATGGAACTCTTGTTCCTTGAGAAGAACACAGGAGGAATGGGTGTTGTTGGGGTGATGAAGATTAGGTATCTGGCTTTGGACATCCAGATGGACATGCCACTGGGCAGATAAATATGGGTCTGGAGACAGTTTGCAGTTGTTAGAGTTGAAACTGGAAGAGATTGCAGGCTTTCAGAGATTGTGTAGAATGTGAGAGGTAGAGGACTGGAGAAGGAATCCTGGAATAGCTGATGAGGCAAGACAACCAGGAGGGCATGGCCAGAGAGTAGAAAGGAAGAGAACGTTTCAGGAAGAGGGAGTGTCCAGCAGGGTCAGAGAAATCCTGGATGTTAATGATGTGAGTGAGCTGGTGGTGCTTAGGAAGAGTGATGTCAGTGGAGTCAGGGGAGTGAGTGGGTGGTGAGGCAGGGAAGATGGGGGAGTGAAAATGCCCCTTAAAAGGTGGAGAGGGGCTTCCCTGGTGGCGCAGTGGTTGAGAGTCCGCCTGCCGATGCAGGGGACACGGGTTCGTGCCCCGGTCTGGGAAGGTCCCACATGCCGCGGAGCGGCTGGGCCCGTGAGCCACGGCTGCTGAGCCTGCGCGTCCAGAGCCTGTGCTCTGCAACGGGAGAGGCCACAGCAGTGAGAGGCCCAGGTACCGCCAAAAAAAAAAAAAAAAAAAAAAAGGTGGAGAAAAGTAGAAAGGACCAGATTGCAACTAAACACTCGCAGGTGGGTTCAAATGTTAAAAACCTTGGTATGCCATTAAAAAAAAAAGAAGCCTTTGCTTTTGGTGCAGTGTTCCTCAGAATGTAGAGTATGAAATACCTGTGTCACAGTTGCCTGAAGCACCAGTTCAAGTGCAGATTTCCAGACTCCAGCTCCATCTTCTAGATCAGAAGCTCTTTGTGTGTATTGTGGGAATCTGCATGTAAAATAAGCTCTTCATTAACTCTGATGTCGACCCGAAGCTGGAGGTCCTCTGTTTAATGAGAGTGCCTTAACTCTCACCTGGAATTCTCAGAAAGCATCTTTGGGCTGAGCCTGTTGAGTTCTGGGGGCTTATCCTGACCCTGCCAGAGATTTTTCAAGTTTGTGAATTACTACAATAGAAAATATGGATAAGCAGCTCTCCTCCCTGTAGTTTGGTGAATGCTTCTTCGTTGTCCCTGATGACAACCAAGGGAAAGTGCCAGGCATGATACCCTTCACATATACAGCAGGCATATACTTTCCCTTTCCCCGATTCCTCTCCCCAGTGTTACATCTGTGATCATCCCAATGTACAAATGTATGCAAGATTATGTAAAGTATTGGTCACATCTGAGTTGTTCCTGAGGAAAAAATCATATGATGTACAACACGATCAGTATGCTAGGACTATGGAGTTACTGTGACAGGGCTAACTGTCAGCATTTTTAGTCTGAGATTCTTTACTGAAAATAAACATCTGTCTCTGAGATTTTTTTCTGCAGTACAGGAGAATGACAGCTTATAGCTCTATTAAAATAGTTTAAAATGGGCCTGGATACTTGTTCCATCTGATAAAAGAATATATTTATATATGTAAATATTCTCATATGTTGATGTTTATCATTATCAGCAGAAGTTTCTGACCTGTCTTTTTATTCTTTTAGGTCATCCTATGCTGATATGCTGCATGACAAAGACAGGGTAAGTATAGAAGGAAACTGTTATCTTGATGTGGTGTTTGAAACCTTCCATTACAAGAAGGTTAAAAACTTCCCCCAGAGGCATGATGTTAGAATGATGCAGAGAGGCAGTACGGTGTAGTGGTTGGGAAATCAGGAAGCTGGGTCCTACTTCCTGCTCTGTTATTGACTTGAGCGTGACCTTGGAGAAAACATGGGACCTCTGCAGACCTCATTTATTAGAATTTACAGTGAGTGGGCCATACTAGCTGATTTCCATGATCTCTAGATAAAAATACTTTGATTACACAGTTTTACCTCGTATAGTCAGTTTGTAATTTTAAAATAAAATCTCTAGAGGTCACTGCAGACTGTATTTTGTAAAGCATGTTTGGCTTTCACTGCAGAATTACATTTCAGCTTTTGTCCTTTGTTTCATCTGAGTTTTCTTTGTCTGTTTGAGTAAATGTTAACAGTTCTGGTCTTATGATGGCTAGCAACCCAGGATTTCCTGGTCTACCAGAGTGCTTGACTAGTCAGCCTCATCCAGATGGTTCAGAAATTGGGAGGCTTGAAGGAGAAGGATGCAGGGCCACACTTAAAAACTGAGCAGTGCACTGCAGAAAGATCAGGGAACACGGCAGGGCTCGTCATGAGGCTGTGTTGGTGGTGGTGTCTCCTTGACCCAGCTCTGGTTAACTGCTCAGCTTGCCTACTTCTTGGTAACACTATGACAGAAGGACCTCCTTCAGCACCATTAGTGTGTAGGCTCCATGGGAGGGGCTAGGTGCCTCTCTAATTTTCGTCAAATATTTGAGTGCCTTTGCTGAGCTGTTGGGGAATTACAGAATGTGGAACAAATATTGTTCCCGGCTTTTGACTAATCCTTTCTAGTTTAATGGTCTTCTTCTTGGACTCGTGGGCCTGTGAGCCTCTCTGATTTTGGTGTCATCTCCAGTGAGGGTCCTTTTTGACCCAGCTTCCAGGGGATTTGGGCAAATGGCATTGTCATCCATCTGGTCAGCCAAGCCAGATGGCGCCCATTTCCTTATCTGAGCCTGTAGTTGGTTGGTCATCAAATCCTCTGGTTCTTTCAACCCCATTGCCTGCTCAGCCGTCATTTACTGGCGTTGGACCCTCTTCTCCTTCCTCTATACAGCAGCCCAAGGAGTCTTTCTGAAATGCCCATCTGACCATGTTACTCCTCTGTTTAAAACCCTTCAGTGGCCTGTCCCTGCTTTTGAGGTAAAATTCAACCTCCTTGGTGGAACATTCCTGACTCTTCATTATTTACCTCTAACTTCTGTTCTCCCCTCCCCGGTTCTGCACATGAGGAAATGGAGTCAGAAGTTGCTGGTTAGTGGCAGAGTCAAGAAAAACATATTTCTCTATGCTTTTGCATGGTGCCTCACATTTTGTTGTTTTATTTTATTTTTTTTTAGTAAGGTTTTATTTATTTTTTATTTATATTTTTGGCTGCGTTGGGTCTTCATTACTGCATGCGAGCTTTCTCTACTTGCAGTGAGTGGGGGCTATTCTTTGTTGTGGTGCGCGGGCTTCTTATTGCAGTGGCTTTTCTTATTGTGGAGCACGGGCTCTAGGCGTGCAGGCTCAGTAGTTGTGACATGCAGGCTCTGTAGTTGTGGCTCACAGGCTCTATAGCACAGGTTCAGTAGTTGTGGTGCACGGGTTAGTTGCCCCGTGGCATGTGGGATCTTCCTGGACCAGGGCAAGAACCCATGTCCCCTGCATTAACAGGCAGGTTCCTAACCACTGTGCCACCAGGGAAGTCCCTATCTTTGTAGTTTTAATTTCCATTTTTTCTAATGGCTAATGATGTCAAACATCGTTTCATGTGCTTATTTGCTATCCGAATATCTTTTGGTGTGGTCTAGGGTTTTGAACATTAGGTAGGACTCTTGATAGATACTACCAATTGCCTTTTAAGAGGGCTCCAATAGTAGCTTTAAAGTTGGATAATTAATTTTATTTATTTTATATACAGCAGGTTCTTATTAGTTATCTATTTTATACATATTAGTGTACACATGTCAATCCCCGTCTCCCAATTCATCCCCACGCCCACCCCCCCGCCGCTTGCCCCTCTTGGTGTCCATATGTTTGTTCTCTACATCTGTGTCTCTGTTTCTGCCCTGCAAACCGGTTTGTCTGCACCATTTTTCTAGATTCAAAGTTGGATAATTAAAAAGTGATAGCTAGGGCTTCCCTGGTGGTGCCGTGGTTGAGAGTCTGCCTGCCGATGCAGGGGACACGGGTTCGTGCCCAGGTCCGGGAGGATCCCGCGTGCTGCCGAGCGGCTGGGCCTGTGAGCCGTGGCCGCTGGGCCTGCGCGTCCGGAGCCTGTGCTCCGCAACGGGAGAGGCTGCAGCAGTGAGAGGTCCGCGTACAGCAAAAAAAAAAAAAAAAAAAAAAAAGTGATAGCTAATTTAATGAGTGTTATTAATTTGGAAAATATGCAGGCCCTGGTTTACTGTTGAGGATGCTGCTAATTAGGGTTCTCAGGTGATCAGCTCACTGAAACTTCCAGGCCAGCTCCCAGTCCCACTCTCTTTCTTGTTACCCCACAGGCACAGCTACACAAAGAAAACTGTGCCCTCCTGCTTTTTGGGAATATAGTGTATTTAATGTTCATTTTCCTAGTTCAACAATTCTAACAATTGCCATCCTGATTTTTTTAACTTTTTTTTTCCTTTCATCGTGGTAAAAAGCACATAACATAAAATGGCATACTGATTTTATCCAAAGCATAAATGCAGTTACTTTAGGAGTCAAATATTTCTGTGAGGCTTATTGTGAAAAATAGCAGTCCCAGGGCTTCCCTGGTGGTGCAGTGGTTAAGAATCCGCCTGCCAACGCAGGGGACACAGGTTTGTGCCCTGGTCCGGGGAAGATCCCATATGCCGCGGAGCAACTAAGCCTGTGCGCCACAACTGCTGAGCCCATGAGCAACAACTACTGGATCCTGTGCGCCTAGAGCCTGTGCTCCACAGCATGAGAAGCCGCCACAATGAGAAGCCCGCGCTCTGCAACGAAGAGTAGCCCCCGCTTGCTGCAATTAGAGAAAGCCTGCATGCAGCAGCAAAGACCCAACACAGCCAAAAAATAAATAAATAATAAATAAATAATTTCTAATAAATAAATAAATAAAATAAAATTGGGTAGACAGAATACACACACACATACAAAAACATGCTGTTTAAAAAAAGAAGAAAAAAAGGGACTTCCCTGGTGGCGCAGTGGTTAAGAACTCGCCTGCCAATGCAGGGGACACAGGTTCGAGCCCTGGTCCGGGAAGATCTCACATACCGCGGAGCAGCTAAGACCATGAGCTACAACTACTGAGCCTGCACTCTAGAGCCCACGAGCCACAACTACTAAAGCCCGTGCGTCTAGAGCTCGTGCTCCACAACAAGAGAAGCCACTGCAATGGTAAGCCCGGGCACTACAACGAAGAGTAGCCCCTGCTCACTGCAACTAGAGAAAGCCCACGCTCAGCAACAAAGACCCAACGCAGCCAAAGACAAATAAATAAATAAATTTATTAAAAAAAAAATAAAGAAGCAGTACCCTGGTGTATCGTCCCCCAGACAGTACCTTTTAATAGTTACCTTCAGAGGCAACCTCATTTCTTTTCTTTGAGCTGTTTTATGTTTACTTCCAGATCTAAATAACTATTATCTATTGACTTTCCACTGTGAGAGCTGAGAGTTTGGTATTCTTTCAGCTCCTCCTTCCCACTCGTTCTCCGTTTGTCCCAATGTAGTTATAATTTTTGCTAAATTGGTATTCAGTGTTTCAGTAGGCAAGTCACTTAAATTCTTTGTGCCTCTGTTTTCTCATCTGTAAAATAGGGATAACGATAATACCTCCTTTTGAAGGGTTGTGTTGAGGTAAACACATAAATGTGCATGTTAGTTAAAATTGTATGTTGACTTTATTAGGCATGTGTAAACACTGTTCACAGTTGAGCTATGTGATATACTTTGATTGCTTTTTCTTTCTTGAATAACTTTATTAATAATTATCTTACTTTTGCTTTGTTTTCTTTCTTTTTTTTCTTTACTTTTTGGCCACGCCTTGCTGCTTGCAGGATCTTAAGTTCCCCGACTAGGGATCGAACCCGCGCCCTCGGCAGTAAAAGCGTGGAGTCCTAACCACTGAACTGCCAGGGAATTCCCTTGCTTTGTTTTCTATGTACTCATCCTTTTATGCCCAAACTTTCTCCCAGTAGTATAAATTTCCTTTCTGAAGGAAAGGTCAAAACAATCAGCTATTCTGTCAGTTTCATCTTCTTGGAGATTGTCTCTGGGATCATTTTGCCCTGCTCCAGTCTGGACTGGGTGCCTTCTAGACCTGCTGTGTATCTGTCGTCCCGGGATTCTTTTTTATTGTCTGTAGACTTCCTTCATTCCTCTTTTTTTATTGGGTCTTCCATTTCCTGCATCCCATGTATTCCTCTTTGGTTCCCTCCCTCTTTGGTGAAGCTCATCCTTCCTCACTTTCCTGTGAGAGGGTTTGTGGGAAGTAAGGTTTTTGAGACTTGGCTTGTCCAAAAACTTCTGTATTCTATCCTCACACTTAAGGCTGGATTTTAGTTTGGAAATCACTTCAGAATTTTGACATTATCACTCCATTTTCTTTTTAAGTCTAGTACTATTTTAAAGGCTTTGATATTTTAAACTCTAGTACTATTCGTATTCTTTAAAAGAACCTTTTTGTTATAACATAGACACACAAAACAATATAAAATGTATATGTATAGTTTAAAGAAGAATAATAAAACAAATGCTCATAGACTCACTACTCAGCTTAGGAAATGGAACATTACTATTACTTGGAATTCCTTATGTGTTCCTTGATTGCATTTGTTTTCCTCCTTCCAGAAGTTTCCACTGTCTTGAATTTTGTATCAGTTACTCTCTTGCTTTTCTTTATAGTTTTACTACCTACTACATGTCCTTAAAATATAAATTCTTAGTTTTGCCTGTTTTTGAACTTTATACAATGGAGTCATAATGTGTTTATTCTTTGTGACTTGTCTTTTTGCTCAGCATTGTTTTTGAGATTCATCCATTTTGCGTGTAGCTGTAAGTTCATTCATTTTTCACTGCTATACAGATTCCATTGTGTAAATACATCACTACTTACCCATTCTTCTGCTGATAGGCTTTGGGGTTGTTTCCAGCTTCCTTCTATTGTAAGTAGTGCTACCTGGAACATTCCAGTAACTGTACTCTGGTGCATATGCATATTTTTCTCTAGGGTGTGTATACCTGGGAATGGAATTGCTGGCCATCAGCCATCAGGTGTGTTTAGCTCTATGGGTAATGTCAGATTCTCTTCCAAACTAATAGTGCCAGTTTACATTCTCACGTCTTGTGTATTAACCAATTTTTACATCTTTGACAATCTGGTAGGATTGAACTAGTCTCTCACTGTAGTTTTAATTTGCATTCCCCTGATCACTGCTGAATGTGAGCTTTTTTCATTTTTCATTGGCTATTCATGTTTCCTCTTTTATGACCTAGTAATTTGTAGGAATTCTTTACATATTCTGGGTACTAACCATTTGTCAGTTATATGTATTGCTGGTCTCTTAGTTTGTGGGGTTTTTTCCACAATACAAGTTCTTAAATTTAATGTCAAATTTATCTTATATTTTCTTTATTGACTGGTGCTTTTTGTCTCATATTTAAGAAATTCTTCCTTTTGCCAAGGGTTTAAAAGCTATTGCTGATAGTACTGAATTTCAATTGTTTTTTATTTACTGATTTGGAATCCTGTAATCTTTCTCAGTTCTCTTAATTCTAATAATTATTTGTAGGTGTTTTGGGTTTTCTTCACACTCATCTCATATGTGATTAATAATAATTTTCTTTCTTTCTATCTAGATCTTATTTCATTTTTTCTTGCTCTAATGTGTTGGATAGAATCTCCAATATAATGTTCACTTCATCTGATTTTGGGTGAATTTATTTGCTAAAGATTGTTTTTAATATCCTTTAATCTCTTTTGTTTATTTACTTATTCGGTTGCATTGGGTCTTTGTTGCTGCACGTGGGCTTTCTCCAGTTGCGGCAAGTCAGGGCTACTCTTCATTGCAGTACGTGGGCTTCTCATTGTGGTGGCTTCTCTTGTTGTGGAGCACGGGCTCTAGGCGCGTGGGCTTCAGTAGTTGTGGCACTCAGGCTCTAGGGCACTAGGGCTTCAGTAGTTGTGGCACATGGGCTTCGTTGCTCTGTGGCATGTGGGATCTTCCCGAACCAGGGATCAAACCCGTGTCCCTGCATTGGCAGGCAGATTCTTAACCACTGCGTCACCAGGGAAGTACCCTCCTGGTGGACTCTTTAATCTCTGCAGCATATATACTGATATCACCACCTCATCACCCGCCCTTCATTCCCAGTTTTTGGCTACTTGTACTTCTTTTTCTTCCTTTACCATTTTTTTCCGTTTCTTTTTTGGACTGGTCTTACCAGAGGTTCTTCAAGTTTTTAATCTTTTGAAATAACTAAATTTTATCTTCATTGATTTCTGTTTTATATTTGTTTCCTAATTCATTGATTATTGTTCTTTATTATTTTTATTCATCTACTCATTTGGAGTTTATTTTGCAGCCCTCTTTCTAATTTTTTAGGTGGATGCCTGTCTCATCTTTTGTCTTTTTTTAATGCATTTCTCTCCAGATATTGCTCTAGCCATCCCATGAGTTTTGATATATAGTTTTAAAA
The DNA here is from genome assembly GCF_059928025.1 of Delphinapterus leucas. Lineage (NCBI taxonomy): Eukaryota > Metazoa > Chordata > Mammalia > Artiodactyla > Monodontidae > Delphinapterus > Delphinapterus leucas. The sequence continues at coordinate 42,755,854 of NC_143148.1, forward strand.
AAATTACTCAATTCTAGATATTTTTTTTAATGCAGACCAAGCGCAGACCTCAGGCCCAGCAGAAATCTGCATTTTTTTTGTTTGTTTGGTTTTGTTTTTTGGCCTTGCCATGCAGTTTGTGGAATCTCAGTTCCCTGACCAGGGATTGAACCTGGGCCATGGCAGTGAAAGCCCAGAATCTTTACCACTAGGACACCAGGGAACTCCCTAGATATTTTCTAATTCCCTTTTGCTTTAGTCTTTTACCTGTGAGTTTAAAATTTCTTAGTGTTCAAAAATCTTTTTTTCTTTAGTTACATTTCTTTTTTTTTTTGCGGTATGCGGGCCTCTCACTGCTGTGGCCCCTCCTGCTGCGGAGCACAGGCTCCGAATACGCAGGCCCAGCGGCCATGGCTCACGGGCCCAGCTGCTCCGCGGCATGTGGGATCCTCCCGGACCGGAGCACGAACCCGCGTCCCCTGCATCAGCAGGCGGACTCTCAACCACTGTGCCACCAGGGAAGCCCTTGAGTTACATTTTTGTTATTGAAATTTCTAACTTGATTGTACTGTGGTCAGAGAATATTGCCCTTTTGATACCAGTCCTGTATCAAAATATCAAAATATAGTCCTGTATTAGTTCATTTTCTACTGCATAACAAATTATCCCCAAACTTAATGGCTTCAAGAGTTATCTCACTTTTTTTTTTTAATTAATTAATTTATTTTATTTTTGGCTGCTTTGTGTCTTTGTTGCTGCACGTGGGCTTTCTCTAGTTGCGGCGAGCAGGGGCTACTCTTCACTGCGGTGCATGGGCTTCTTATTGTGGTGGCTTGTCTTGTTGAGCACGGGCTTTAGGCATGCAGGCTTCAGTAGTTGGGGCATGCAGGCCCAATAGTTGTGACTCTTGGGCTCTAGAGCGCAGGCTCAGTAGTTGTGGCACAGTGGGCTTAGTTGCTTCATGGCATGTGGGATCTTCCCGGACCAGGGCTCGAACCTGTGTCCCCTGCATTGGCAGGCAGATTCTTAACCACTGTGCCACCAGGGAAGTCCGTGTCTCACAGTTTTTGTGGGTCAGAAATCTGGACTCAGCTTAGCTTGAGTTCCCTGCCTCTGGGTCTCTTATAGGCTGTGATCAAGGTGTCAGCTGGTAGGGGAGTCATCTTAAGGCTCAACTCAGGTGAATCCACTTCTAGGTGTTGGCCTCTTTTTCTTTTTTAATATTTATGTATGTATGTATGGCTGCGTCAGGTCTTAGTTGCGGCATGTGGGATCTTCGTTGTGGCACGTGGGCTTCTCGCTAGTTGTGGCCCGCGTGTGCTCAGTAGTTGCAGTGCATGGGCTTAGTTGCCCCTCAGCATGTGGGATCTTAGTTCCCTGACCAGGGATTGAACCCATATCCCCTGCATTGGAAGGCGGATTCTTAACCACTGGACCACCAGGGAAGTCCATGTTTGGCCTCTTAATATTGCTTACTGACTTGGCAAGGTCATCAGTGCATTTAAACAGATTTACACATATTTACCCCATCATTTTTAGTTATTTTCAACAGAAGGGTCAGGGTACTTAATCAGCCAAACTGTTATAGAGAAAAAAATGTGTCTGCTTAAGCTACTAAGGACCTGAACTAAAAATGAAGAAATGATTTTGTGAGAGGAAAATATTTTTTAGCCCAGGAAGCTGTATGAATTAGAGTCCAGTGAGGAGACCAAAAGCAATGTTACATATTTCAACAGAGGGAATTTAATAGAGGGAATTGGTTACACAGGTGTGGGAGGGCTGGGAGGCACCAGGGTAGCCTAGTGATAGTAATTGCAGAAAGCAGTCCCCTTTCCTAGGGCTGGGGACACAAAGGGAGAAGACTGGGGTTTCCAGAACCTAGATGTGTGGAGGAGAGGTCCTGTGAGGCTAGTGCTCAGATCTCTGAGAGGAATTTCTGCTTGAGTGCTGCTGCTAGCTCTGAAGGGCCCAAGGAGAGCCCTTATGTGGGAAGGAACAAGCTTTCTCCTACCTTCCAGTCACCCTCTAGTTCCCCTGTTGTCCAGTCCTAACAGCTGGAAAGAGGAGAATGTAGTTTGCAGAGCCCTAGCCCCAGCATGTCTAAGCAGAGTATAGAAGAGTGGATGTGAAGGGGAGAGACCATCGCTTAATTTAAGAGGTTGACCCAGTGCCCCTGGAGCCTCAGGAGTCCTGCCCAACTCAGCCAGTGTAAGTCACAGAGGTTATAGGGTCATGACTTACACTGCTGCTGCCAACCATGACTTCAGAACTTCACAAAGCACTTATTTATAAAACTGGTATGAAATAACAACTGTTTCTCCCTTTTTCTTAGAATATGAAATATTACCAAGGTATCCGGGCTGCTGTGAGCAGGGTGAAGGACAAAGGACAGAAGGCCTTGGTTCTTGACATTGGCACTGGCACAGGACTCTTGTCAATGATGGCTGTCACGGCTGGTGCTGACTTCTGCTATGCCATTGAGGTGAGGCACACTCTTCACATGTGTGTCCTGTGTCCTATGTGGGAAGTTCTTTGTGTCCCTTGCACTCTGCCCATCTGTTTGTTCACAGACAGACGTTCATGGAGTGTTCACTCCATGCCAAGCACAGGGTCAGGTTTGGAGAACACAGAGATGAATCAGACACAGTTCCTTCCTCCAGGAGCTCATTGTCTTCCCTGAAAACAGCGGTTCTCAGCCTTGGCTGCATGTCAGAATCACTGAGGAACTTTAAAAAAGCTAATGTCTAGTCAGTCGTTGTCATGTCCTCCCCCCACCTACCCATTTTTTTTTTTTTAAATCAGGGGTGATATTATTATTATTATTTATTTATTTATTTATTTATGGCTGTGTTGGGTCTTCGTTTCTGTGTGAGGGCTTTCTCTAGTTGTGGCAAGCGGGGGCCACTCTTCATCGCGGTGCACGGGCCTCTCACTGTCGCGGCCTCTCTTGTTGCAGAGCACAGGCTCCAGACGCGCAGGCTCAGTAATTGTGGCTCACGGGCCCAGTTGCTCCGCGGCATGTGGGATCTTCCCAGACCAGGGTGCGAACCCGCGTCCCCTGCATTGGCAGGCAGACCCCCAACCACTGCGCCACGAGGGTAGCCCTAGGTTTTTTTTTAAATTCTTATTTTTCTTTAAACAATTGCCAAGACTGGAATCAAAGATAAATAGAAGGCACAACACTTTTGCTCTGGTTTTGTGTTATTCAAATTTAAAAAAAAATTTTTTTTTTTTACAAATACAAATTAAACATGAAAAAATTACTTCAAAAAAAACCTAACAGTTCAAGAAAAGCTTATCAGTTGCATTCTAGACATTTAAAACCTATTTCACAATTTAAATTTCAGTGGTAAAAACAGTAGGTTTTGGAACTGTTTTGTGGCCACGTATCCAAAGAAAAACTCCACTAACACCTTTAATTCAGTTTTTAACCATACCAGAGAGAATCTAAATTGTCAATTTTTCCAACAGCAATTTTTCCACATCAGAAGGTAGTAATGACTCTCAAAGAAGAGACAGTTTGGGTTCTTCCTGCCTTAAAAGTGTTTATCAAATCCTGTAATTCTCACAGTCTTTTGAAACATGTAGAAGATAAGTAAGAAATATTCCAGTGAATGAAACATACCAAATGTCAGTAATAAGCAAGACACATTCCTTTGGGGAAACTGTTTAAAAGAAAACCAGTCTGTATATGCAAATAAGACAAGGAAATGCAGTCTTTTTTTTTCTTCTTTAAAAATCCATTTTTCCTAAAATATCATTCCACAAAATTGGAAGTGAAGGACTAAAAGGTGGCGGGGTCGGGGAGAGAGGGGGAAGGAGCACACACCATTAATACAAAAAGTAAAATTGTACAAACATAAGCAGTGTATCATACACTAGAATCAGATTCCAAGATACCAAAAGTTGGCTGAAGAAATTCACCATTCTGTGGGAGCTAGGGTTTGTACTGCTGCCTGAAGATCGGTGAAGAGCAATTCACTGCCTTGGAGCAATGCCCTTTCCCACTCCAAATCCTGGTTTCTGCACCATGCCTCCTCAGGGGGTGCCTGTCATCCCACCACCGAGCCCACCTTGAGGGCCTCCAGGTCCCCGCAGGCAGTTATCTCGGCGATCCCCTTCCCAGACGGTTTGAGTCTTCTTTTCTTCCACATTCAGGCAGACCTCACCTCTGAACATGATGGGCCTGTTGCTAAGCACCTTCTGAACAGGCTCAGAATCATCAAACACAATGAACCCAAAATTGGGTAATTTCCCACTGCTGTTAATACGCAGCTCCACCACATTCCCATAATTTTGAAAAAAATGTTTAAGCTCTGATTTGTCCACCTCATGAGGCAGGTTGCTGATAAAGAGCTGGTGATTGTCAGGGTGTCTCACGATTCTTTGGGGTTCAACATCACCTTGCTCACCAGCCTCACAGACTGGTCTAGGTCCCGTCTGGAGAGGAACATTTGTTTTTGTTTTTGTTTTTGTTTTTTTGCGGTACGCGGGCCTCTCACTGTTGTGGCCTCTCCCGTTGCGGAGCACAGGCTCCGGACGCGCAGGCTCAGCGGCCATGGCTCACGGGCCCAGCCGCTCCGCGGCATGTGGGATCTTCCCGGACTGGGGCACGAACCCGTGTCCCCTGCATTGGCAGGCAGACTCTCAACCACTGTGCCACCAGGGAAGCCCTGGAGAGGAACATTTATTCGCTGTTCTCGAACCCTTTGATCCCTCTGAGGCCTCTGTGGTGGAATTTGAGATTGAGGCTTAGACTCTGGACGAGGCTGTGAAGCTGGTACTTTAACAGCATGAGGTGGTATCCCAGTAACTGGAATAGCTCCACTGGGTGGAAGGTTCTTGCTGGTCACAGATGTCCAAGAAAAGGTTCTCAAGTCCTTCTGCACTGTCTGGGCTATGTCTGCAGGCGCTGGAGAAGAACTCTTCTGAGCATATTCAGGAGCAGTCTCTTCCAATACTGGCTCAGACTTTTCCTCTTGGACTTCAGACACAGGTTTTTGCTCCGGTTCTGGTTCAGGATCAGGCTCTGGTTCAGCAACAGGTTCTTCTAAATGTTCTTCTAAGTCACTGCTGACAGTTTGATCATAGAAAGTTCCAGAATCATCAGGTACCACCTCAGGTGTCTGCTGTCTTTCTTCAGGTTCCTCTACTTCTTCAGATTCTTCCTCAGGCTCAGGGACAAAGCCACCAAAGACCTCATCTTGGTATCTGAAGATATCATTGTGAACATAGAACTTATTTTCAACAGAGCTCTCAGGAGCAAGGACAAAGGTCTGCATGAATCTCCTTAAAACCTGGGTGTTATTAGAGAGCAAGCCCATCACCTGGACCACCACACGGTCATTCAGAGTGGCATGAGCATCGACATGATGGATCTTAGTGTGGCAATTGGTGAAGTTTTGTGACATCACTTTCCTATGGATTTCTTTCTGTCCATAGACTGCATCTGCTGGCTTTCCATTTGAATCCAATCCCGCATGGACATAAGAAGAGTTCTTTCCATAAAATCTGTGTAGCATGTCTGGGGCCTGGTTCAGCAGTGTGTAATACTGTCTCACAAATTCCCGCCCGACCAGCAGGGGACTAGGCTTCTCCATAACCATTGCTTTGGTCGATTCAGCCTGCACAGCTGAGCGGGAGAGGAGCAAGCTCTGCTCCACAGCACGGCAAAAACAAAAAACTCAATTAGATTTTATTATCTTTGTAAATGAAGAAACTAAGACCCATAGACTTTAAAGATGTAAGTCCCACAGTTAATAAGTAGGAGAGCTAGACCTGGAGCTTGGTCTTTTTAGTTCCTAATATGGTGCTGACTCCACATTGGTAGCTTTGATGGCAGGGTGTGCATGTATGTGAGAGTTAGTTTTCTAGTGTGGGTGTCTGGGGTGGAGGCAGGGATGCCATTGACTGGTAAGAGGAACTCAGAGGACGATAACTTACTTTTCAGGAAAGACAATGCATTTCATTTTGGATGTGTTGAGTATGAGAGAGACAGGTCTTGTGGCAGGAGCCAGTATATATGTGGACTGCTAATTAAAAATATAGGGTGAGAACATACTTTTCGATAGAATTGGTAGGACTGTACTCTTAGGTTTTTCCATATTTTTACATCACTTACCTGGATTTCTAATTCTCTTGCTACTCTCGCCTGTGACTCTCAGACCTCTTCCATTTGATTCTTGACATCTTATGGTGGCCTCCCAGTTTTTGTTTTAGTGACTACCTGTTTGATCCTCTGTTCTTGTCTGTGGATTGCCCTGTGGTTTCAGCTCTGCCTGAGCTGCATGGCAACAGGAAAGACAGGTGCAGAAGAAACAGTGAGAGAGGACCTGCTGGTCCCTATAGATGGAAGTCTGAACCTTGAGAGAGTTGCATATATAGTGGATTTGGGACTCACTTGCTAAAGATGTGACAGGTGAAGCTGGCAGTGTAGGAGGCTGTCCACGGAGAGAGAGTACACTGAAAAGAGCAGACCTTGGAACATGCCTATGTTCAGGGGGCTGAAGGAAGAAGAGTGGCCATAAAGTCAAGTTCAGACAGACACGAAGAGACCCTAGAGGGTAGGGGCAGACTGCATAGAAGTCGTGAGAAAGAGGGAGTGGTCAGTCGGTGTGGATGTTATAGAGCAGCACTGTCCGATAGAACTTTCTGATGTTGAAAATCTTCTATGGCTCTACTGGCCAGTATGCTGGTCCCTAGCCACATGTGGCTGCTGAGCACTTGAAATGTGACTAGTAGGCCTGAGGAACTGAATTTTGGAATTTTATTCAGTTTTCATTTACATTTAAATAGCTACATATGGCTACTGTATTAGGGCAGGTATAGAAATTGAGCAGGATGAGGACTGAGAAAGCTGTGGGTTGGCAGCTAGGAGGTTATTGATGACCCCCCTTTAGGTGATATTTTCAGGAGAGTAAGGTTGAGGAATGGATGGAATATAAGAAATCACAGACATTGACTGTAGGCTTCTCTTTTAGTACATTTGAAAAGGAAGGAATATTTGGGGAAGGTGCATTGGTTACAGTGATTTCTGTGGCAAATGCCTTGAAAACAAAGCATGGTCCTGGCTTCCTCTCTTTCTTTCTCCTTTTTAAGGGCAAAAAGAACTTTCCCAGGCATCTCTAGCAGACTTCTCTTTAGGTATCATTGGCCAGAGTAAGGTTAAATGCCATTTAACTTACCTCATTGACCTTAGACCAGACAGATGCACCACTTGAAAGAAGGTCAGTTCCCCAAACTGATTTGAGCTCCAGGAGAGGACACAGAATGATGTTGGGAAGTCAGCTTCAGGGTTCATTCCAGATAGTGTTTGGGGTGAGTTCTTGAGTTCTTGGTGGCTGAGGAGGAGGCTGTGAATGACAGAGCCTGAAGGGTCAGTGGAAGAGATGAATGATAAGTCAAGAGGCAGGAGGGCTGAGAGGATGGTGTGAGCTTGTGATACTTCTGGAGTGGAGGTAAACTGATAGCTGAGAACTGAGGGTTTGAGGCCCTCAAACTATGAATACATCAAAACCATCAAGCCAGAGCCTAGAAATAATTTGAAACAGATTGTGAAGATTTTTTTTCCCTAGCTGAGCACATATGCATTCTTTATAGAAGAATATAGCATTTCCCTTTTGACTATAATAAAAGAAATATGTGATCATGGCAGAAAATATGGATGATGCAGAGAAGGTCTTAGAAAAAATGGAAATCTTGTCATCGTGACCAGGCACTTTATCATTTTCAAGAATTTCCTTTCTCTGTGTGTGGCCGCATGTGCATCTGTATGTTTTATGCAGTGACGTGGTTGGAGCTGTGCAATCTAAGTTGGGCAGGCTGGAAAGTAAGAGTTGGAGAAACTTATGTTTAGGGACATGTGAAGGGTTCAGGGAAGACTTCTGTTGGGGGGGATTTGTGCTGCCCTGGAAAGTTGGGTTTGCTTGCAGGTGGGAGTAGGGCAGGGAAGGCTCAGGCTTGCCTCCTGCACAATGAGGACATCCGCGTGGCTGTAGCGTTGGTTGTGTGTGTGTATGTGTGTATCGGGTGGAGGATGGAGGGTGTGGGAGGGGAGTAAGGCTGGGTAAAGTAAGGTGGTCCACATTTTGGAGGGCCTCAAATACCATAAGAAAATATAGGCTGTGTTCTGCTAGCAGTAGGGATTTGAGACAGTTTTGAGCAGGAGGGTAACCTGCTGCTCACACTTAACATCTGCTACAGTTACAGTCTCACTTTCCTCTAGAGAGCACATACACTTCCTGTCCCAGGTCACAGATCATGGTTTTGTGAGGCAAGTCCCCTTCCTGGTTCCCTCTAGCATAGCACTGGCACCTGCCATCCTTACTAGGTAGTGCAGCCTCCTTGGGAGCCCCCTGTATCCCTCCTGTGCCTGGCATGTAATGGGAAGGCCCAGCTGCAAGTTAAACCCAGCGGAATTTCATCCTTTTGTATTCATTTCCAAGACACACATTTGGAGAAGTATTTAAGTTACATAGATGAAGTCTTGTTTATTTATCAAATGAACCCAAATCAGCCCAATGAAGTATTTTGCCTGTATCAAATGGTAACAAAGGTACATTTTGTGTATTCAGGAAGAAATTCTGTAGTGTAGGCCTCTTTTAGTACAAGTCATAGGACCAGAATCAAGGCATATCTTGGGTTTTAGGATGTTATTTAATTTATTGCTCGTTTTTACTTGGGTTTTGTCTCTAATTTTTAGGTTTTCAAACCTATGGCTGATGCTGCTGTAAAGATTGTGGAGAAAAATGGCTTCAGTGATAAGATTAAGATTATCAACAAGCATTCCACTGAGGTGACCATAGGGCCAGGTAAGATCAACACATCCTGTGTCAAAAGCTTTACTTGCTCTTGTAGGAGAGAGGAAAAGGTTTATTCCAGTTTGTGGAATAGATGTACCCAGGTAATCACAGAGACTGGGGCCTCTCCATGTGCTGATCTGAAGATAAGCACTTTGCTTTTCTGTTAGTTTATTTCTCTACTAGTTAAAACAAATCAGGAATGAGTAAACCAGAGCTAATCAAGTATAAGAGTGGTGATGCAAACAAATGAAACCTTTTGCTTAAGCAAGTTGGAATTCAGAATTTATCTGAATTTTGCGTTTTATCAGATAGAAGTAAAACTAAGTTGATAGTAGAAAGAGGTTTGCTTAGTTCCGATATCCTGTCTCAGTATCCAGTGTGATAGATTTGCCTGTGTAGCTCGGTCTCTCCAGGTTTTCAGAATATTTTTTATAGTTTAGGAATTTGAATCAGACTTCTAACATTTCACATGCCACTGATACTGGAAGAGCACAGTGGACAAGAAGCTTCTAGGGGGACTTCCCTGGTGGCACAGTGGTTAAGAATCCACCTGCCAATGCAGCTGACACAGGTTCAAGCCCTGGTCCAGGAAGATCCCACATGCCACGGAGCAACTAAACCCGTGCGCAACAACTACTGAGCCTGCGCCCTAGACCCCGCGAACCACAACTACTGAACCCGTGAGCCACAGTTACTGAGCCTGTGTGCCACAACTACTGAAGCCTGTGCACTTAGAGCCCGTGCTCCGCAACAAGAGAAGCCACTGCAATGAGAAGCCCGTGCACCGCAACGAAGAATAGCCCCCCTTGCCACAACTAGAGAAAGCCCACAACTAGAGAAAGCCTGTGTGCTTTCTCCTATTGAGAAAGCTCCCCTAGCTCCCCCTATTGAGAACCCTTGTTCTAAGCAAGCTTTAGCCATACTAGTACAGTGTGACCTTTCTGGGGTCTCTGCTGAATGCCTGGGCACTGGCTAATCAGAACTAGAATGTTTCTTAGTCCTCTGAGCTCTGGCAGTTGTTCAGCTTATAGCTACGTGGTCATCCTTTGCTCGACCTTCTAGAGGCTTAGCCTGTGTGTGTGTGGATATAGTCAGCAAGAGACATGAGGGGAACCCTCTGCAGATTTCTGAAGCCCTTTTTCTGTGTAACTTCCTGTCCGGCTCTCTCTCTGAAGTGTAGCCTCCTCCACTCCCTTGAACTCTTTGCTGTCTCCTTATTCAGCAAGACACTTTGCTTGGCTTCTCACTCTGTGTACCGAGTACCATGGTCTGGAAAGTGCCTGCTGGCTGGAAGCCAGGGCAGTAGTAGGGGTCACTTTGTTTCCCATTGTTCAACATCTGAAACCACTTGTTTCATATGTTTTGCAAGGTTTTCTAGTTGATTATGGTGGTGGATAAGTCTGATCCCAGTTACTCCATTTTGGCCCGAGATCTTGAGAGAGCGGAGACTCACCTGCCGAGCAGCCTTTGCCGTGTCACTCACTCTGTGCTCTGCCCTGTGCCTCCTCCAGGCTGTGTGTTGTTCACGCCAGCCCCCTCTTATGTTTCTTAATATTTTTCTATGTAGTGCTTATGACTGCAATAATGAAGTAATTATGTAATTATGTATTTAATGTCTGTATCCCCACACAGCTGAAGCATCCTGAGTTCATGGACTGTGTAGTCTTATTAATATTAATTCCATTCCATAACTTGGCACAGGGCCTGGCACATGAAAGAATTCAGTCATATTTGTTTAGTGAGTAGATTGTCAGCTTTGCTTGGTCCTTAACCCCTTGTAAATGGGACTTTGTTTCTACTTCTTCAACTTGACAAGTGGCTTCCTCACTGCCCGGGCTGATGGTCTTTTCCCTGCTTTACAAACACTGCAGCTTTGGTACTTCTGCCATTCAGTCCTTCTGAAAACTCTCCCTTCCCAGGCCTCAGTGACATCTCCCAGTCTTGGTTGTCCTTTGCACCTTCCTTTTTGCTCCCAAATGCATATTTCCAAGCTTCTGTTCTGAGCCCTTTTAAAAAATGGCGTCTGAGTTTGTTGCCTATTCCCCAGAGATGGGTTACATGCTGAGACGTGTAGCAGCCAACTTGGGGTGGCACTTATTCATCCATCCAGTCATTTGGTGAAGACTTCTGAGGCACCTGGGGTAACTGCCCCTCCTCTGGCTCCCGCTGCACCCTTATACATTAGTACTCAACAGGCTCTCAAAAAGTATTTGTTGAAATTCATTAGATCATAAAGCTTTATTTTTGAAGAAGATTTGGGCAATAAATCATTTTAAGTTACATAATTGGCTTAAAAATTATTCAGAAGGTAGAATTGGTAGGGCTTGGTGATTGATTAGATGTAGGGTGACAAAAAGGGAGGAATCAAGAATTTAGCTAACATTTGCTGACTGTTACTGGGTGCTCAGCATTGTTCTAGGCGCTGGGGTGCAGTGGTGAACAGGCCAGTCAGGGTTCCTGTTCTCCTGGAGCTGGTCAGTGATGCCCAGGTTTCAGGACTGTGTGACTGGTGATGCTGTTCATTGAGAAGAAATGTTGGACAGAGAAGCAGGTGTGTGCAAGTGGGGTGGTTGGCTTAGTATGGGACAGTGTATTTCAGTTGGAGTTTGGCATGATATCAGAGAGGATGGGCAGTGACCCAGGAGGGTGGTCTCTGTGCCAGGAGACAGAAGTTTCTTCTCAGCCTCCTTTCACGTTGTGCTGCCATTGAGGACACGTGTACTTCATAGGAGCTGGATAGGTTTTACCTTTGTTATTTGAAACACCACCAGGTGAAGCAGATCTTGTAACCTACCACTCTTTTACAGATGAGGTGACTTATGGTCAGGACTGAGGGTTCAGGGCTAGAAAGTGGGATCCAGGCCCAGCTCTCTATGACTCAAGGCTCAAGCTCCCTCTACTGCGTCCTTCTTTGAACCTCTTAATGCTGCTCTTTTCTCGCTTCATCTGTGATACTTGTCTTCTGTGTAGGGAAGATGAGTGGGCTTTGTCAAATTGTAATTCATGAGCCATTAGGAGTATTTACAGTTAATTCTCCATGATGAATACCCCTTCCAAAGTCAGTTTTATCTGGGCTCATTAAAAATTGTAATTGTAGAAGTAACATTACTTTACATTATATTATAGAGGTTTAAAAAATAGAGTTAACAGAAAGACCTTCCATAGTCCTACTGTCCTTAAAAAACTGTTATTTGGGGGATTGTTTGGTAGCAAGAAACTAACTTAATTAAGGGGGATTTAGTGTAAGGAACTGGGGTTTCTGAATCCTGGATCTCAGTTGTATCATTGCGTATCAGTGGAATCAGCCTCTCTCTTGCTTTAGTTTTCTCCCCCTCTCTGCAGCCTAGAAATATCTGAAGTACCAGCATTCAGTTTTGCTTTTCAAATAATTTTTGCTAATTTAATAGTTAATAGTTTAATTGTTTGTATCTCTCTAATTGCTAATAAGAATGAAAATTTTTTCATGTATTTGATTGATTTGCTTTCTGTTTTGAATTGTCTATTTGTATTTTTGCCTGGTTTTCTTCTTGGGTGTTCGTAGTTTTCTTATCAGTTTTACAAGTCCCTTGTATTATTAAACATACAGAAAAATTGATAGAGTAGTTGGTGAACACCCATGTTCTCTTAACCAGGACTTAGGAGTCACTCATTAGCATTTTGATGTATACATGTTATGTCAATGTGGATTTTATTTTATTTTATTTTTTCTGAACCGTTGAAAAGTCAGTTGCAGACATGATGACACTTCTAAATACTTCAGCATATGTATGTGCTTTCAATTTTAGTGACCTATTAACCTTTTATCTTTTACATATTTGCTGTTAATATTTGTTCCAATCTGTTGCTTGCTTCTGACTCCTTCCTTTTGTTTCTCAGATGGTGACATGCCATGCCGTGCCAACATCCTGATCACGGAGCTGTTTGACACGGAACTGATTGGGGAGGGAGCACTGCCCTCCTATGAACACGCACACAGGCATCTCGTGCAGGTAGGGGACTGAGGGCCTCCTTCGGGCAAATTGCTGTGATCTCAGTTGACTCACACAGCTCTCATTGACACACCACGCTCTACATAGCCTGAGCCCTCAGTGCCTCTCTGTACACCTTAGGGCAACCTTTGATTCCTACGAGATTCTGACTGTCCTCAATTATGACTTCTGTGCCTCTTGAATGCCACGTCTTAGTAGGTTAGAGTCAAAAGACTAGAAACTATCTTCAAATTGAATTCAGCAAACATTCTTTTAATGTCACCTGTGTGTAAGGTGTTCTAGCATCCAGGGAGAAGTATAAGCCATTCTTCTTGCTTCTATATCCACACTAGTCAGCAGTGGTAAGGACTTGATGGGCCAGATGGAGAGGTAGGCAGAAGCACCACTGACATTTGGTTTAGGGCTGGTGGAAAAGGTCAAGGCTCAGGAAGGAGATGAGGGCTTGTGTGGAGAGGGTGGAATTTGGAAAGGCACTGAGGAAAAGGAGAGATGTCCCAGGTGGAGGACCTGTTTGGTAGGTCAGTGGGAACACCAGCCTAAGGTGCTTGTAAGCTAATGTGGAGAATGGGGTGGAGGATAGAAGACCTTGAATGCCAGGCTGTTCCAGATGAAGGAGTTTGGGTGGTGATAATCTTTGGCAGGTTTTTGTGTTTTTAATAAATTTGTTTGTTTGTTTTTATTTTTGGCTGTGTTGGGTCTTCGTTACAGTGCACAGGCTTTTCTCTAGTTGCGGTGAGTGGGGGCTACTTTTCGTTGTGGTGCTCAGGCTTCTCATTGCGGTGGCTTCTCTTGTTGTGGAGCATGGGCTCTAGGCATGCAGGCTTCAGTAGTTGTGGCACACAGGCTCAGTAGTTGGGGCTTGCGGGCTCTTGAGCACAGGCCCAGTAGCTGTGGCCACAGGCTTAGCTGCTCTGCAGCATTTGGGATCTTCCCAGGCCAGGGCTTGAACCCGTGTCCCCTGCATTGGCAGGCAGATGCTTAACCACTGCACCACCAGGGAAGCCCCGACAGTTGTTTTGAGAAGGGAGAGATATGCTGAAAATTTTAGCTCAGAGATGTTGGTCTTGCTTTTTTATGAACATAAACTGGGAGGTGGAGACTCAGAGGCAAAGGCCGGCTGGGGAGGTGTGAGTGTTTGCTGCTTCTGCTGGCACCTGCCATGTGGGCACAGTTCACATGAGCCCGTAACTGTCTTGGCCCGGTATTCTTTTGAGGGGTACTTCGTACCCCTGGAGTGAGGAAGGGGGCTCCTTCCAAGGCATTTGGGGCCCGCGTCCACATTACTCATGTGGTCAGCATGTGATGGTGATCGTCCTCCAGCTCCCCATCCTGCGTGAGATGTCTTGTTGTCTCCAAAATGCAAAATTCTTCCTAGTAACTTTGGTAGAAATTATTTCTGTTTCTCCACATTAAAACCATCAATTAGATGAATCCCTGAAATAGAGAACAAGGATATTCAGAATTATGTTAATGTTGTTCAATTTGTCTTTCTCTAATTCATCTAGTAATTAAAAGGTGCACAGGCAGCCGTCCTCAGCTTCCTCTCCCAGCTGGCCTGTAGCAGCCAGGTGTGCGCTGTCCACTCTAATCACTGTCCCCATCTGCCGAGCTTGAGTCTCAGCTTGAAGGAGCTATGGCGGCACACAGTCTCCATTACCCTGTCCCTTTTTCTGCCACATTGGAGGTCATGGAACTGGGGTGCTGGAGTGTCTGACAGATAGTCCATGTGGTATTGCAGTGACCCAGGAATTGATCTCAGAAGACACATTTATTGGTGCCTTCATTTTGCAGGGCCTTTTCTGAGTACCAAGAATACGAGGGTGAGCTCCTGGGGAGGCAGGTAGGTGGGCAGGTGGTCACAGTACAGTTTGAGGTCCACGCTGATGGTGGTCGGTGGGGTGAGGTCCTGCCCCTCTGGTGGGAGAAGGCGGGGAGGTTGGGGAAGATGAAGCATGAGCTGAGTCAGTCTTGAGAGTGAGCAGGGTTTGGCCTGGCAGCTGGGGGGAGTCGCGGCAGAGGAGGTCAGCCTGCACAAAGATGTGAAGATGAGTCAGATTATGGGTGTGTGGGAGGCAGGGTAAGAGAGAAGGCTGAAGGGCTGGGCAGGGCCTGACCAAGAAGGGCCCCTGTGCTCCAGAAGGCCATGTGGTAGCTCAGAAGGGTTTTAAGCAGAGGATCAGTGTCAGATTTATGCAGGCAGGCATGTGGAGAGCAGCTGGGGTGCAACACTAGAGGCAGGAAGACTAGTTAGAAGGTGGCTGGAGTTGTCCAGGTGCTGGGCTGAGGTAGGCCTTAGTCAAGGCCATAGCAGTGGAGCCCAGAGAGGTAGACTCGGGGAGGAGGAAGGTGGTCAAGGACTTCTGTTACTTAGATGTGGAGGCATTGAGGATGATGCCAGGGTTTGAGGTGTAGGTGACTGGCTTGGATGGTAGTGCTCCCTGTTGACTGGGAGGAGGACCAGGCCTGGGAAGGTGGGGGAGAGGTGAAGGTGACTTGTTTGGTTTAGACAGACTTTGAGCTGAGGATCAGCCAAGTAGAGAGGACCAGGAGGCATTTGGGTACATGTATTCGGTAAATGAAGATGGAGTGGTTGAGGTCAAACGGGAGAGTACATGGTGGGAGAAAAAGATGGTCCAGACCAGGTCTCTGGGGAATTCTCTCTGTGAGGGATGGGCAGGGGAAGCACAGCTTTGTGAAGGAGACAGAGAGGGAGAGCAGTGCTTCTCATCCAGAGCTGTGTCTGGAGACAGTTTTGATGTCACAACTGAGAGGTGGTGCTACTGTCATGTTGTGGGTAGAGGCCAGGGATGTTACCAAACATCCTACAATGCACAGAGCAGCCCCCACAGTAAAGGATCACCTGATCCAAAAGGTCACTAGTGCTGAGGTAGACAAACCCTGTGCTTGTGCTTTCTGTGCAGTAGCAGCTGTGAGTGTTCTCTTCATGGCTTGGCCCCTAGTGCCTGGCATGTAGAGGGTGTTGGATGAATGAGGCAGGAGGGAAATCGGATGAGGGACTGCAGCCAAAGCCAAGTGAGGAGAGTGGTCGGCAGTGCCAGGTGAGGCCAGGAGGTCAGGTCGGTTGAGGATGGACACTTGTCCAATTAAGATAGAATTCACATACCACAGAGTTCTTCACCCTTTAAAGTTTCCAATTCAGTGGCTCTTAGTACATTCACAAAGTGTGTGGCAATCACCACTTTGTAATTCCTGTTTGTCTGATTTTCTTTTTTATTATTTAAAAAAATGGAAAACCAAAAGTGTAATTTTCATTCAATAAATATCATTTGATCCTTAGGCAGTTTTGTTGCAGAAAGTAAAGTCCATGATTTTAGAATGATGGTAGCAATTCATCAACCAAGTAATCAGTTTTCACACAGTTTCAATAATTGCAGCAGTTTCCTTGAACTGTCTAGAAATTCTGAAACTGTGGAATTGTCATTTCAAAGGACTTGTTCTTTACTTGGCCTGAATGATCTGCCACTTTGAGCATCACTGCAACATAAGGATACTTAAGTGATCTGCAGCTGTCTGAGCTCACAGCCATACCCAGCTTCCACTGAAAATCTATGAGCTGGTTGGTGACCTTGGCCTTAGCATCCAGCTGTGGCTCACTACACCCCTCCATAGCAGCGCCCTGGAATCCCACCACCCACTCAGGTGGAAGCTCCTGGGGCAAGGTTTATTTTTGAAATATTCAAGAGTGTCAGGTAGCTAGGAACTTACCTGACATAAGTCGTCTTAGGCATAATGTGTATTCTTTCTGAAGTCTGGTTTCTTCTGTTCCCAAGGGCATTGGCTGAAAACAGTTCACTGTCCTAATAGTGATAAGGCATTAGATGTTACTAAACCTGCCTAATATTAGGGAATAAATCTCTTTTGCTCAATGGGAATTACTGTGGGTCAACGTAACTGGTTATTTTTTTGTTCTTTTGTTTTACTTTTTTAATATAAACTTAGAAAAATTGTGAGGCAGTGCCTCACAGAGCAACCGTCTACGCACAGCTGGTGGAGTCCAGGAGGATGTGGTCATGGAACAAGCTGTTTCCCATCCGTGTTCAGACCAGCCTTGGAGAGCAAGTCATTGTCCCCCCCTTGGAACTGGAGAGGTGTCCTGGCGCGCCCTCTGTCTACGACATTCAGCTGAACCAGGTGTCTCCCACTGACTTCACTGTCCTCAGCAACGTGCTGCCTATGTTCAGGTACCAAGGAGCCACCCAGGGTCATGGCGTTTGGAGACACTTGGTGAATTGCGGTCTTTGGCAGTTCTTTTTGAGTTCATTTTGACACCAGGAGTCCATTGCAAACAAGTCTCATTGCTGGTGAGGTCACCATAAATGCTTAAAGATGGAGTGTGTGAGCTTAAAATATGCTTCAGTTCCTGAATATTCTTCCACAGTGTGGACTTCAGCAAGCAAGTCAGTAGCTCAACAGCCTCCCATAGCAGGCAGTTTGAACCTCTGGCATCTGGCCAAGCTCAGGTGGTTCTCTCCTGGTGGGATATTGAAATGGACCCTGAGGGGAAGATCAAGTGCACCATGGCCCCCTTCTGGGCACACTCGGATCCAGAGGAGCTCCAGGTAAGAGGCGGGAGCTGAGCACGTTTTCGTGGAAATCAGGAAACTTGTCCACTTTTGGTCCTGGGAAAGGAGCATGTTGAATCTTAGATTCCTAAGAATTTAGAGATAGAAGGGACTATGTTAGAATCAATGTCAAAGAAGAGTTTAAAAGAAAAAAAACCAAGGCTAGCTGTAGTAAGATATAAGATAGACCTTTCAGGCCAAGTTCATGGTCAACACCAGTGGTCACAGTGAGCCATAGGGCAGCTTTGGTGTGCTGGCTCTCCCCTCGTCCTGGTACAGCCACTCTTAGACCTGCCCACCGAGTAATCCAGGGGTCCTCAGATTAGCTTGTGATAGAGAACTACAGCCTGTCTACAGCCGCATTTTCTGTGACCTCAGAATCTACCTTCTTCAGCTCAATGGAAAGTGGGGAGGATGTGAACTACAGAAAAGGAAATACATATTATATTCCTTTTTCTTTAAAAATATTTTTCTTAATTTTATTTATTTATTTTTCGGCTGCGTTGGGTCTTCGTTGCTGCGCACGGGCTTTCTCTAGTTGAGGCGAGCGGGGGCTACTGTTTATTGCAGTGCACTGGCTTCTCACTGCAGTGGCTTCTCTTGTTGCAGAGCACGGGCTCTAGGTGCGCGGGCTTCAGTAGTTGTGGCTCTCAGGCTCTAGGGCGCGGGCTCAGTAGCTGTGGCGCATGGGCTTAGTTGCTCCATGGCACTTGGGATCTTCCCGGACCAGGACTCGAACCCGTGTCCCCTGCATTGGCAGGTGGATTCTTAACCACTGTGTCATCAGGGAAGTCCAAGAACCATGCAGATTTAAACTGCAATGAAATACTGTTTTTTGTGTATTAGTGAATAAAGTTCAGAGTTTGCATGCTGTTGGTGGAGCCGTGGGGCAGTGCAGGAGGGTGATCACCAGAGCGTTGTGGAGTGCAGCAAGGCCCACAGTCGGTCGGGATGGGACGTGACGCCCCTTCTAGGCATTTAGGCTCTGGATGGAGCTGCATACGTGTAGAATGACGTGTGTGCCAGGATACTCACTGCAGCCCTGATTAAATAGAAAAGACTGGAACAGCCTAGAGGCCACCAGCAGGGACTGGCCAAGTCCATTTTCCTGCATCCACGCAGAGGGTGAGGTGGCTGTCTCTGCACTGATGTGGAACAGTCTCAAGGACAGATCAAGTGAAACAACGAGAGGCACAGAACAGTGTGTGCTGTGCCAGCGTTGGCGTTATTAAAAATAAGAATATATGTGTTTATCAGCCTTTATGTGTGGTGCATGTATGCAAGGGTATCTTGGGAAGAATTCACAGAAATTGGTAAAAATGGTTGCTTCTGGCAAGGGAGCTGGAGGTTAGGGGTGGAAAGGAAACTTATTTTTCACTCCATGACCCTTTTATATCTTTTGAGTTTTCTCTCATGTGCATGTATTATCTACCCCTCTGTACACAAACACAAGGGAAGAAAGTGAGAAAGATGCTTCAGGACCAAGGAATCAAATGTTCCCTCCACCTGGGAGGCCTTGGGCACTGTCCTCTGTGTGTTCTGACTTCCTGTTCCCACTTGCTGGGCACTGGCTTGGCTTTGATTGCTCAGCTGCTGGTTCTGGGTGTATACATGGTGACTTCAGGGAAGGCCTTAGCATTTCATCCTGCTCCCTGAGTTACTGCTCAGTCCAAAGGGTCATGACTGCTGTGCGATTTCAGTCAGTCCTCCTGGGCCCTTGAGCTGCCCCGGCTCCACTCTGCATAGCCTCAGTCCTCCGTAGGCTGAGAGCGTGTGTGGGGTGTGGGGTGTGGGGTGTGTGTGTGTGGTGTGTGATCTGTGTGTGTGTGTGAGGGGGCGTGTGTGGTGTGTGTGTGGTGGGGTGTGGTGTGGGGGGGAGGTCAGAATTCTCCAACAGAATTGAGGTTGGCACTGGGCTGCTTTCTTCCTCTCTAGGAGTGTGGTAATTGCAAAATTAGCATAAGAATTTCATTAAAATGTTAATACTTCTCATTTTTATATCTTCAAAATGCTTCTATGTGTATTTTCTCCTTGAATCCTCATATAAGACATGCTGGGTAACCACACAAAGCCAGGCGATGAGGGGAGCAGGGCCTCAGGTGTAGGCAGCCTTGGTGGGTGCTTGTCCCCAGGTGTCCTGACTGTGGGGCTTGTGTCCTTCCTCTACCAGTGGTGACTTTTGGACTGTTTCGAATTTGAAGAGCTGCTAATGAATCTCCCTCATGACTTTGTTAAACTGCTTTTGATCAGCCTCAGACAGTGGATTCTGGCTATCATAGCTCTTTAGCATTAGGACTTGGGAGGCTGGTGTGTGGGAGGGACATGGTGACAGGGAAGCACTGTGGGAGCCCGGGAGGGGTCAGGGAGGCATAGTAAAGAATGAATAACAGGTTTTAGAGGATCTGTTTTTCCTCCTTGTTAGTGTTTATTTTTTCCAGAGTGTATCTGGTTAGATTTTAATTTTCTAGCTTTTACATTCAAATAGACATCTTAGATAGATGGGAATGTTATTCACCTGTCTTTAATTTCAAGATCAGGTAGGATAGAATGTGTTGACTGAAAAAAAAACAACACAGTGTGAGAGTTGTGACTTTATTTGAAGCCAGATGAGGACTGTAGCCTGGGAGACAGCCTCTCAGCTCTGAGGAGCTACTCTGAAGAGGTGTGGGTGGGGGCAGGAGGTCAGTATAGGTATGATTTTAGTGGAGGGGAGATACTTGCAATCAAGTACACATTTTGGCAGAAGGTTCCTGCTAGTCACGATCACACACACACACACACACACACACACACACACACACACACACACACACACGGCAGCGGCTGGAATCCCCTCCCCTGAGCCCACCTTGAAGACCACTGCCCTAGGCCACATTCTATCCTTCTGAAGCCAGCAGTGTTCCAGCAAGATTTTGAACCTTTAGCCTCTCTGACTTGAGGATTTTCTTCTTTATCTCTTTGGCCATAGTAGCTATCTATAGTCCACACAGTGGTTTCCCTGCAAATTGATTTTTGAATTGGGTTTTGGCCCCCGGATTAGATGCATTGCTCTTGTTGCAGCTTGGTGATAGCTGATTCTCTTCCTGTTTCAGTGGCGGGACCACTGGATGCAGTGTGTGTACTTCCTGCCAGAAGAGGAGCCTGTTGTCCAGGGCTCAGCCCTCTGCCTGGTAGCCCACCACGACGACTACTGTGTGTGGTACAGCCTCCAGAGGACCAGGTGTGCCCCAAGCCTCATTGGGTGGGGCATTAGGCTTGTGACACTGTGCCTTTATATAAATTCCCTGTCCGGACCCTGTAGAGGTTTGAGTGGGCACATTTGTATCTGAACAGAATAAGAGCGAAAGTTTGTGACTGGGTATTTCAGTGCCTGTTTGTGTGTACTCTGAAGAGGCTGCCCCAGTGGCAGGACCCCCATTTGGAGCAGATATATATGAGAAGCCTTGAATTGGAGGGCCCTCCGACCTCTAATGCCCACTCCACAGCCAGTGCCTAGACTCCTGCCCCCTAGAGGACCATGCGTGTGTCCCCTCTCCATCTCGATTTCCCTGGGGCAGGTCCCTGTGCCGTCCCTTCATGCTCGCTGGTGCCTAGCAGGTCATCACCCTGTGTCTGTTCATTTCCTGGCCCAGCCCCGAAAAGGATGGGAGAGCCCACCCAGCACGCCCTGTGTGTGACTGCCAGGCTCACCTGCTCTGGAACCGGCCTCGGTTTGGAGAGATCAATGATCAGAACAGAACTGATCAATACGTCCAGGCCCTGAGGACGGTAAGTGTCCAGCCCCTTAGGTGGTTGTAGGCCAGGAGGGGTTTGTCCCATGGACCCGACCGAGCTCATTGCTCACTTATGATTAGCTGGTTTTGTTTTCTGTGCTCCCTTCTCTGTCCATGAGTGGCTTCAGCCGGCTCCTTCTGAGTGGGCATTTGGGCAGAGGCCAGGGAGCTTATTTCTGGACTAACTGAGGGCTTGTTCTCTGCTCTTCTATGGGAGCCTCTCCCTGGCCCCTGCCTTACCTCTGGACACTTTGCCTTTATGGTCACCAGCAATTCCTTTGTGTGATCCTTGTGGATTCAGCCACCCCATTATTCCTCTCATCTGCTTCCTTTCTAAAATTTTCTAGAATGTAAATTTTGTCATGTAACTCTCCTGAAAGACCTTTGCTCCCTGCTACCTGTAGAAGGGGTCTCTCAGCCTGGGGACCACACACAAGGTTTGGACGGGGGTCTCTGGACCCCTTGGAGTCATATGCAGAAAAATATGTGTGCACGTATGCATATGCGTGCATTTTTGGGGGGAGGGAGGGTCCCAACCATCCTAAGTTTCTCTCAGAGGGGTCTGTTGACCCATAAAGGCATTCCTGCTTTGGGGAGTCATTTGACATGCCTACAGCTTTCTGTGCTGTGACCAGGTAGGGAAGAGGCCTGTGGTTGTGGATTGGGAGGTTGCCTCTGATAAACAGGGCAGCCCTTCAGCTGGGCCTTCTAGGATGGCTTGAGGACAGTCTTTCCTGATGGTGGGGAGAGGTGAGGGAAGTGGTTGTGTTGGAGTGGGGGGCTGGTTACCACCTGAGCCTGGGAGGCAGATATGACTGGTGTGAGGGCATAGGAAGATCCAGCCGGGCTGTGTAGGGGATGGAGTGAGGAGGAAATCAAGATTGAATAATCACAGAGTGAGTTAGGGGGTCAGATGGGAAATGTTCCTGTCAGTTTGTCAACAGGAATTTCTTGACATTGTAAGAAAATCTGTGCTGAGGTTGTTCTTTTCTGCAGGTGCTTAAGCCAGACAGTGTCTGCCTGTGCATCAGTGATGGCAGTCTGCTCTCCATACTGGCCCATCACCTTGGGGCAGAGCAGGTACTGGACACGTGCCTTCTACCAGGTTCCTGACGGCCACTCTTGAGTTCGGGTGTCATGTGGTCTGGGTACATGGTTTTGTGACTAAAGCTCTTTCAAGTGCAGCTGCCACATATGTGGCAGGCGTGCTTGTGTTGGTGGCTAAGGGGTTGTTGCCTCGTGTGCGGGCAGGAGTCAGGCTATAGCTGTTGCCCCATCGCCACAGCTCCCGAGTCTGAGTCTGCCACCTCGCTAGGCTCAGCGCAGAATGTTGTACTGTCCCAGGGGGATAATGAGCACAGGTAGAGTTAGTTAGATGTTGTCCTCTGCCTTGGAGTTGCATTTTAATCTTTGTTTTCTTTCTCTGTTAAGTGCACCTCCTACAACTAATAGCATGGTATCCTCTTCAGGTATTTACGATAGAGAATTCAGCAGCTTCTCATAGACTGATGAAAAAAGTAAGTGATAATTGTTGTTACTGAAATAATGAGGGGACCTGTGGGGCCTGCCTTCCTGAGTCTGGGATTGATCGCTTTGAAGCAGTGCTGGTACCAAGGGAACTGGGAGAAGTAGGAGCTGCCGGTGAAGTTCTTGTGACTCCTGAGTCGAGAGCTGGCCTGGAAGTCTTCTAGGGCTGTCGTTGAATAGCAGTGAGCGTTTAGACTCTACTTTGTTTGTTGTGGCTGAAGATGTTTAGGCTTCTCTCCTCACTTCACATAAAAAGAAAAAAACTAAAGTCTTTGTGGTGATAGAACTGAATTTGAGATTTGTTTCTGGGGCACCAGCGCCCACGGAGTCACTGCTCACAAACTGACCTGACTGGTTGGTTCTGTGACAGTGTTTCTCCTCCTGGCCAGTGATTCCCTCTCTGAAGGATAACCTACCTCCACCAGAACTACAAGCCTACAGCTAAGTCTTGCCAATGTGCCTGCAAGAGAAATTTCTTTTGCTCTTAATGACATTTTGCTCCTGATCTCATCTGAGGTCTGTAGGAGGCCTTTGGATGGGAGAAGTTCTGCAAAGCAGCTGAAAGTGGTGCTCCAGAACTGTTTGGCCAGAGAACTGCACACAGATAAAGGAACTGAGATGTTCTTTTTCTGGACAAAAACAATAGTTTTGTTTTCTCTCTAAGATCTTCAAGGCTAACCACTTGGAAGATAAAATTAATATAATAGAGAAACGGCCTGAATTATTAACACCTGCAGACTTGGAGGGTAAAGAGGTAAGTAGTGAGTGCTCTGCGTTTGCTCTGGACAGCACGGCTCTGAGACAGCCTGACTGATCCCTTCTCCGGACCTCACTGTGTGTCCCCCAGTCACTCACCAGCTAAGGACTCGCCGCTGTTGAGGATGTGGTGAGGTTTGCAGAGATGCCTGCTGAGCAAATACTTGCACAGCTCTCAAGTGGCTCGTGGCTGCTCCTTCAGCAACGGCAGACGAGCTCTGCTAAGAGCGACTTCGGCACATTGTGTCCCCTCCCTTTTCCCTTCACAAGCACTGCTGTGCACGCTTCCGCCTCCCATCTGTTCCTCAGTCCCCCGTGTGCCTCCGAAACTGCTCCCGGCCCTCAGTAACCTTAGCTACTAGACACGGTCTCCTTGCCGCTTCATCTCGCTGGCCTCCTGCACCCGCACAACAGGGGCCTCTCCCTCCTCAACATACTTCTCTTTAGGCCCTTAAGAGGCTGCCTTTCCAGGGTTTCCTCTTCTCATTCTGGCTGCTCCTTCTCAGTCCTTCATCGGTCTCTCTTCCTTCACTTGATCCTTCCCTGCAGGTGTCCTTGGTGCTCTCTTCTTTTTTTTTTTTTGGTGCTCTCTTCTTGTCTGTCCTCTCCTCTTCTGTTGCATCTCCTCTCGGGACCATCACATCCCTTCCTATGTGGGAATCGTGGGTGTCCAAGCCGGGTCTTCAAATCTCACATATCCCACAGGCCCTTCAAGCTGGAACCTGTCATCTTTCTTGCCAACATTTTTTTTAACCCCTTTATTGAGATATAATTGACATACCATAAAATTAACCCATTCCAAGTGTACAATTTGAAGATTTTTTAGTAAATATAGAGAATTATATAACTGTCACACTGTCTAGCTTTAGAACTTCCATCACCCAGCCCCTAGCCCCAGGCAGCCGCTGATGTGGTTTCTCTCTCTGTAACTTTGCCTTTTCTTGGCATTTCATGTGAGTGGAATAATACAATATATGGTCTTTTGTGTCGGGCTTATTTCACTGTTCATGGCTGAAAGGTTCATCCGTGTTGTAGAATGCGTCAGTATTTTGTTCCTTTTCAATGCTGAGTAGTGTTCCAGGGTATGACTGTGTGATATTTGGTTTACCCATTCACTTGTTGGTGGACATTTGGATTGTTTCCAGTTTTTGACTATTATGAATAATGGTACTGTGAGCATGGGCATGTTAAGTCTTTGTGAGGGTTTGTGTTTTCGGTTCCCTTAGATACTTAGGCTTGGAATTGCTGGGTTGTATGATATTTTTGTTTAACTTTTTTTTTTTTTTTTTTTTGCTGTGCCATATGGCTTGTGGGATATTAGTTCCCTGACCAGGGATTGAACCTGGGCCCTCAGCAGTGAAAGTGCCGAGTCCTAACCACTGGACTGCAGTGGAATTCACTGTTTAACTTTTAAATAAACTATTAAACTGTTATCCAAAGCGGGTATACCATTTTATATCCCAACCAGTAATGTATGAGGGTTCCAGTTTCTCCATATCTTTACCAACACTTCGTATTGTCTCTTTTTTTTTTTTTTTTTTGTGGTACGTGGGCCTCTCACTGTTGTGGCCTCTCCCGTTGCGGAGCACAGGCTCTGGACGCACAGGCTCAGCGGCCATGGCTCACGGGGCCTAGCTTCCCCGCGGCATGTGGGATCTTCCCGGACCGGGGCACGAACCCGTGTCCCCTGCATCGGCAGGCGGACTCTCAACCACTGCGCCACCAGGGAAGCCCTCTTTTTTTTTTTTTTAGTATAGCCATTTTAGTGGGTGTGTGGTGATGTCTCGTAGTTTTGAGTTGTGTTTGCCTAATGACTAATAATGTTGAACACCTTTTCATGTGCTTATAAGCTATTCTATATCTTGTTTAGTGAAATATCTATTTAAGCCTTTTGCCTGTTTTCCTCCCATGCCTTTTTTTTAAGAACAGCTTTCTTTCTGAGATATGGTTCATGCAGCAAAGAAATTTAAAGTGTACGGTTCGGTGATTTAGTATATTCATAAGATTATGCGGCCATCACCACAATCAATTTTAGAACATTTTCATCACCCAGAAAGAAACTCCTTGCCCATTAGCAGTCACTCCTTATTTATCCCCAGCCTCCCAGCCCTAGGCAGCCACTAGCCTGTTTTCCTTCTGTAGGGATGTGCCAATTCTGGACATTTCATATAAATGGAATCATGCGACGTAGAGTCCTTCGTAGGTGGCTTCTTTCAAAGTTCATTCATGTTACAGCATAAATCAATACTTCATTTATTCTTGCTGCTGAATAATACTCCACTGTATGGCTGTACCACATTTCATTTGTCCATACTGATGGACATTTATTTATCCATATTGATGGACAGTTTATGGACATTTGGGTGGTTTCTCCTTTTTGGCTACCATGAAGGATGCTGCTCTGATCATTCGTGTACAAGTTGCTCTTTCTTTCCCTTATAGATGAGGATTAAAAGGATATTTAGGGAATTCCCTGGCGATCCAATGGTTAGGACTCCACGCTTCCACTGCAGGGGGCATGAGTTCAGTCCCTGGTTGGGGAACTAAGATCCCACAAGCCGCACGGCACGGCCAAAAAAAAAAAAGGAGAAAGAAAGAAAATTTAAATTCTGAAAGCCATTGATACGGTGCACTGGCTAGACTCCAGGTCACTGTTGAGTAGAAGTGGTGAGAGTGGGCATTCTTGCCTCAGTGTTGGGGGAGCAGGGAATACACAGGGCCACCCCCTTTCTGTTTTCGTTGTTTCCTTCTGCATCTCTGTCATCTCAACTAGGAGCCCATGTGTCATCTTGGACTGGCCCTGTCCTTGATGCCCGTCTGCTTGGGCCCAGCCCTGGGTGGTCTGGTCCCTCAGCGTCTGCTGCCTGGTTCTCCTCCCTTTGACACAGACTCCCTACTCCTTGCCTGGACTATGGCAGTGCTCGCCCAAGTCATGTCCTGTCCCCAGCTCCACCTGCAGGTAGCCTCCCTACTTCCTACATACTTGGGGGATCTTTCTTTTTTCTTTTTTTTGCCACACTGTGCGGCTTGTGGGATCTCTCAGTTCCCCAGTCAGGGATTGAACGCGGGCCACAGCAGTGAAAGCCCAGAATCCTAACCACTAGGCCACCAGGGAACTCCTGAGGGATCTTTCTAAAGCACATTCCTTCTCATACTAAACCCTGATTAAAGCTTTTCGTGATCCCCTCTTGCCTCCAGGGCAGAGCCCAGTCCCCTTTACCTGTCATCAGCTGCCTTTGGTGACCTGGCTTCTCTCCACCTCTGGGGCCTCACCCTTTCTTTACTGTCCTACCCCACCTGCTCGTCTGACAAGCTCCCCAAAGGGCCTTGCTCTATTTCACACCCCTGCTTTTGCTTCTGCCCATCCCTCTGCCTGTAATCCCTACTCCTTTGCTTTTCTGTCTCCTGTTCATGCATTTATTCATCTAATCAGCAAACCTTCACTGACCATCTGCTCTGGGCCAGGTGCTGTGCTGGGAATACTGTGCTGCCGCTTCTCTGTCCCTACTTCTGTGGTCTCCGAGCCTGGTGAAGGAGACAGACTAGCGCTGATAGTAAATTGTCATGATAAGGCTTTGAGTAGGGTTTACAGGATGCCATCCTGGAAGCCCTTCCCTATGCTCTTACCTCTAGAGTCTCTCCACGAGCCCCTTCCTTGCTTCTGTCAGAGCTTACTGCACTCTCTGAGGACGGCCCCCAGCCTTGTCTGCTGCCCCTTCCACTCTGCACTCCTGAGGGCAGGGCTCATGTCTGTTTCTCATCTTTGTATCCTCAAGGGCAGGTGCAGACCTTGACATGCTTGTTGACTGACTGACTGACTGACCAAGTGGGTGAGTGAATGAATGAACGAATGTGCCTGTGAAACTTGTAACCTGTCCTTTACTCCTCAGCCGAATCCTTCTGACGCCCTGGTCCTGCTTCTTGCTCTGATCGCCAGGTTTCTCTCCTCCTGGGTGAGCCGTTCTTCACCACCAGCCTGCTTCCGTGGCACAACCTGTACTTCTGGTATGTACGGACTGCTGTGGACAGGCACCTGGCGCCTGGCGCTGTGGTGATGCCCCAGGCTGCCTCGCTGCACATGATGGTCGTGGAGTTCAGGGTAGGCCACCCAGAAGTTTTCGGGCGGGGGATGGGGGGACCTTGTTTTCTTGTAAAGACTTTGGATGCAGATGAAGCAACTAGGGTCTTAATAGTTTGGGCCTCTGTTTTTCTGTGTCATCACACTGCAGGGCTGAATAGAAGAGGCTTGCCTTTGTAAAAATGAAGTAATTTGGCACATGAAATGGAAATGGCCGTGTGTTGTCATTTTACAATTATGGTTTATCAGAATAATTTTAAAATATAAATTAAGAGTTTCAGAAGATAAGCTGTTCAGCTTGCTCTGCTCTTATTAAGAGCTGAGGCTCCAATTCTGTTACCATACCTCACACACAGCCCGCGCCACGCTGGGCCGAGAGGCCTGGCCCCCCCTTCCTGTTAATAAAGTGACTGTTCTGGCAAAAAAAAAAAAAGAGAGCTGAGGCTCCCGTTGTTAAAAGCATTTTGAGATGGGCGAGTCAGCTTCTTTATGCGAGAAAAATTGAAAACCTTCATTTTAATTTTCTCATCAAAGCAGAACCACAGTCACAAAGTAATTTTGGGAAAGGCATTTTTTATTAAAAGGATTTTGAAATGCTTTTAACCTGAAATGTAGCGTGAATGTCATTTGATATTTCTTTGATAAGAACGGCTTTATCCATTGGTAGCTTAGTGGTTCCATCACTTAATTTTCTGGGCATTTCTTTTGTGTTTTTTATTCACTTGATCAGATTCCATGTAAATTCTGGTTTTCATGGCCAAAGAGGGAATGTGGAGAATGACACTGTTCCTAGGCATACGTCCAAGAGACAGAGAATGCAACGTTGACTGGCCAGAGTGCACCTCTGGTCCCCTCCGGGGATCCTGTCCTCACGCTCTCTTTATAGGCGTAGAGCCTCGAGAACTGGTTGATAGAGCTCTTCCCAATGAACCGGTGTTCAGGATGGACAAGGAGGGAGAGACACTATCCTGGTAGCTCTGGCCGATTGTCCCTCATAGGAGAGGGCTTGGGATCATGGGGGGCTTTACAGGTTTGAGGAACCATCCTGGGTCTTTGATGTCTCTGGGCCCATTCAACTGTGGGCATTTCTTCCAGGCCTGCGGGAGCAGCAAGATGTGCCTCAGGTTTGGACCTGGGGCAGCCCCCCAGCCTGACCTCACTTACCCTTCCTGCTCTTGTCACCACACTTCCGTGTGCCTGGGTGGGTGTGGACATCTCTGTGCTGTCCCACAGAGCCCTTGGCGTGCCTGCCCACCCGCCCCCATTGGGTGAGTGTGGATATTGGTGTGCCCTGGCTGGGTGGGTGTCAGTAAGGCTGTGCCTTCCTTACAGGACCTGTGGAGGATCCGGAGCCCCTGTGGTGACTGTGAAGGCTTCAATGTGCACATCATGGATGATATGATTAAGGTAGGCAGGGCCACAGCTCCCACCCACAGTGTCCCACCCACCCACTCCACATGGCCACAGGCTTCTGATGGGGACGTGTGGCTTCCGTGGAGGGACCTGGGTTGGGCAGTGCAGGCATCATGCAGAGAGCTCCTCTGTTGGGGGCAGCGAGGGCAGGTGTATCCGTTCTACTTGGTTCACCATGAGCATGAACCTGAGAGCCATTGGGTCTCCAAGTCTGGCTGGTATTAGGCCATTCTAGGCCCTGGGCTGTAACCCCTGAATCAGAATTTTGGGTTGGGGCCTGTCCACCACCAGGCCACTGGAACCATTCCTGCCAGTGTCAGCAGCTTGTTCTCTTTTCGGACGGTCTCTCTAGAAGGCAATTTTGGCAACCTTCTGAGCCAGCTATTTTCATTCTGGGGACTCCATTCCAGGGGAAAGTGCTAGAGCATGGAGGGGGGTGGGATGTGCAAGGAAGGTCCTGCAGGGTTATTTGTACATCAGTAGGGGATCGAGTCAGCCACCAGGCTCTGCATCTCCCAGAACCCAGAGCAGTCATGAAAGTGCCAGCGATATTTGGCTCAGCCAGGATGGATGTGAAGAGTCATGAGCCCCGTTAGAAGGGCAGGGCAGGGAGCACCATCCCATTTTTATGTATTAAGAAAATTCACACGTGTAATAACTATAAATGGAAAGTAACCTTTAAAAATTGTGTACAATATTAATTTTTTAAAAATAATATAAATTTATTTATTTATTTTTGGCTGTGTTGGGTCTTCATTGCTGCACACGGGCTTTCTCTAGTTGTGGCGAGCGGGGGCGACTCTTCGTTGCAGTGCACGGGCTTCTCGTTGCGGTCGCTTCTCTTATTGTGGAGCACAGGCTCTAGGCGCGTGGGCTTCAGTAGTTGTGGCACATGGGCTCAGTAGTTGTGGCTCGCGGGCTCTAGAGCGCGGGCTCTAGAGCGCAGGCTCAGTAGTTGTGGCGCACGGGCTTAGTTGCTCTGCGGCCTGTGGGATCTTCCCAGACCAGGGCTTGAACCCATGTCCCCTGCATTGGCAGGCTGATTCTTAACCAGTGTGCCACCAGGGAAGTCGCCCCGATTTCTTTTTAATTAGAAAAAAATTTGCACATGCAGAGAAAAAGGGGTGGAGCAGTGGACACCAAAATGTTAGTTGTGTGATTAGGAAGTGGTTAATATTTTCCTCATTTTGCTTATCTTTCTGTGTACAATTTTCTACAGTGATTGTGGATTACTTGTGTAAACATATTTTAAGTAAATAAATCCAGTGGACATTTTCAGTTTCCATCTTACCTGCCTCTCCACAGCAGACCACTGACTGTTCGATTCTTCTAGAAACCACTGCACACCCGGGCTCCCCCTGGCCACTTCTCAGGCTCCTTCCTGGATTCCTCCCCTCTTCTCATCCCCTAATGTGTCCTGTGTTCTAGGTCTCCCCCAGGCCCCTGCCCAGACCCCCATAGCTGTCCCCATCTTCTCTCTTTGCTGGCCAGTGTCTGCATCTCTCCTGAGCTCAGACCAAATAGCTAAGAGCTGTGGATTCTCCACCGAGATGACTTCAAGCACTGTGACCTGATGCTTCCAGAATCCATCTTCTCTTTCCCCTCCCTGAGCCTGGCCCCTTCCAGTGCTCCTGTCCTAGACCTGCTGCCGCTTCATACCTGCCTGCTGGGCTCAGGGCCCCAGCAACCTCCCAGACAAGTCTTCACCTTCCCTTGCAGTTGGTTGTTGGGTTCCATAACCATCAGGTCCTTTGTGAGCCAGTTTTCTTCCCCCGCTGCTGCTGGTCTGGTCTGGGGCACTTTGATTTCTCGTTGTCTGACCATGCACCCTCCTGCCTCTCCCAGTCAGCCTTCCTCCGCAGGGAGCCCAGGTGAATCTGTAGATCCGAAGTCTGGCCCTGTCTGTCCCCTGTGGGAAAACCCTGTAAGGCTCCCTGAGCCCTTACTCCCACCCCAGCAGTCACCCCGCACTGTTCGGCCCGCTCTGCGCTGCTCTTCGCCCTTTCCCTGCTGGGCTTTGTCCACTCTCCTCTTTGCTGCCAACTTCTGTGTAACCTTCAAGAGGCAGCCTAGAGATCACCCGTCCAGGCAGCTCTCCTGCCCAGCCCTGTTCTCAGCTGGTCAGTGTCCCCCAGGTACTGTGTTCGCTTTCTTCCAGTTGTCTCCATCTAGACTGGGAGCCTTGTATGGGGGTGATCTGGCAGCTGTAGTGCTCAGAAAGGGTCACTGAATGGGCAAGTGTCCAAATGACAGGTGTTTTCATCAATATAGACAGTTGGTCTTCAAGGTAGCTCGTGAGATGGGCAGTGTCATCCAGTTTTATATTTTATTTTATTTATTTTATTGTATTTTACTTTATTTTATTTATTTTTGGCTGGGTTGGGTCTTTGTTGCTGCACGTGGGCTTTCTCTAGTTGCGGCGAGCGGAAGGCTACTCTTCGTTGCGGTGCGCGGGCTTCTCATTGCAGTGGCTTCTCTTGTTGCGGAGCATGCGCTCTAGGCATGCGGGCTTCAGTAGTTGTGGCTCGCGGGCTCAGTAGTTGTGGCTTGGTGGCTCTGGAGCGCAGGCTCAGTAGTTGTGGCACATGGGCTTAGTTGCTCCGCGGCATGTGGGGTCTTCCCGGACCAGGAATCGAACCCTGCATTGGCAGGCAGATTCTTAACCACTGCGCCACCAGGGAATTCCCAGTCATCCAGTTTTAAAAGGGAGATCATGAAGCTTAGAGTGACTTACCGAGGAAGCGGCTTGTGAATGGTGGCAGGAACAGAAGCCAGCTGGTCGGGCTAGGCACCTGTGGTCTTTTGTGAGGACCCACTGCCCCACGTGACTGTGGCAATTACCCTGAGGGACCAGGGCCATGGAGGTTAGGGGCCACTGGCATAGATAAACTCTGGAGACGAGGACATGGCCTTGTTCCCTGGCCGCCCGGCTCTGTCTCTGCACACCCCTACCTCCTCTTCCCTTTTCAGCACGCCCTCGACTTCAGGGAGAGCAAGGAGGCCGAGCCCCACCCACTGTGGGAGTACCCGTGCCGCAGCCGCTCGGAGCCCCAGCAGATCCTGACCTTTGATTTTCGGCAGCCGGTCCCCCTGCAGCCTGTCTGTGCTGAGGGTGCCATCGAGCTGAAGAGGTGAGTGTAGTCTCCAAGGTGGGGGGAGTGGGGGAAGTGGCAGGGTTGTTTTCTCATAGTTATTGCCCGAGTGGCTAAGCACTTACTTTGGCCACTTTCATGTGGGTGGGATGGCTGTCCTTGTCGCAGCCTTGCCCTTCCTGAAGTGGCCCTGAGTGTATAGTGGGTCCCCACAGCTTCTGGGTGGGGAGGGCGAGCCAGAGTGGGCTCTCTCAGATCCTCCCACATCTGAGACTCCATTTGAGCTAAGCAGCATGTTACACACAGCTGCAGAGAAATGTGAATTTGGTTGCTATGGTTACCCAGTGGCTCATATTCCTGAACTCTCCTGGGAATTAAAGCAGGTTAGGAATTGGCAGAGGCTGTCGTTGTGATGCATGGTCAGGCCCATCCAGCTCCAGCTCTAGCTCCCTTCATGGGGAGGGGCGGCTTCTTCCCAGAGGAAAAACTTTCTTCTAACTGGGTGGAGGCCGTGAGCCCAGAACCCCTTTGGGCTCCTGTGACAAGGGGGAGGCAGGACAGTTGCCCATCTGTGCCTGCCATCCAGAGTATCTGGGAGAGATCTTCTAGACTTTGATGCCTGGACTCCTCTCTGAGCCTTCTGAGCCAAACCTTTCTGTGACCTCAGGCCAAGGAGGCTGGTCCGGCAGCAAGCTGGCCCTGCCCCAGGGTTACTCTTGAGTATTTGGCCAGGCTGTGGGGAGTGAGTGGGAGCTTTGGGTTGTGGCTCTTCTTGCTCAGCATTTTACTGAGTTGCCTTAGT
The DNA here is from genome assembly GCF_059928025.1 of Delphinapterus leucas. Taxonomy (NCBI): domain Eukaryota; kingdom Metazoa; phylum Chordata; class Mammalia; order Artiodactyla; family Monodontidae; genus Delphinapterus; species Delphinapterus leucas. Next base: position 42,788,647 of record NC_143148.1, read on the forward strand.
CAGTTGGAGTGTTAGGAGCCTCCTAACTGGGCAGGATGGAAGTGGAAGAGATGAGAGGTTTCTGAAAAGCAGAGGGGAGCCATGACCATGCTTAGCCAGTCTCTCGTGCAGCTGTTTGTTTTTGGCCCAACGTTCCCACCCCCCATCCCACCCTCACCCCCAGGCCTGGGAGGAGCCACGGAGCCGTCCTGTGGATGGAATACCACCTGACCCCGGACAGCACGGTCAGCACCGGCCTCCTGAAGCCTGCGGAGGACAAGGTAGTGCTGTGTGCGCGGGTCCCAGAGTGGGCCAGCCCTGAGAGCAGGTGCCGCCGTGCCACCTGCCTGCGCTCCAGGTGTTCCTGGCATGTTCAGCCAGATGATAACTCCTCAGTGGCCCCAGGTCACCCGGCCCTGAACAGCAGCTTCCCACCACGAGCTGCCTGGGCTGGAGGCTGGCCAGGAGGGTGCTGGGGTGTCAGAAGCCCTCACCGCCTTCTTGCTGCTTCCCCTGCAGGGGTACTGTTGCTGGAACCCCCACTGCAAGCAGGCTGTGTACTTCTTCAACACCACACTAGACCCCAGAGTGCCACCAGGTGGCCCCCAGACCATCACCTACACCGTGGAGTTCCACCCCCACACTGGAGATGTCACTGTGGATTTCACGCTCTCAGATGCCCTGGACCGTGGGTGCTGACCCTCACTTGTTGAGAAATAAAGTGGCTGAGGGCGCCAGGCTCTGAATGGTGTGGCTTTCTGTGAAGGAAGGTGAAGGCGCCTCTCCTTTCAGGGCCCGGCTCGGCCTCTGGGCTTGGAGGAGACCTCTTCCCTTTTTGTGTTTTTGCTCTGTGGCTCCTTGCTCCAGATGTGGTGGGAAGCGGGGATGGCTTTGGAGCTGAGGAGGGGCCAAGGAGCCCACCCTGCAGTGGTTATGAAGTGCTCAGAAAGCTCCAAGGCTACAGCGTCCCTCCTGCCCAACCAGGGAGCGGAGCCAGAGTTGACTGGGCTGGGCAGCTTGGGCTGCTCTTGGCTATGCAGTGCTGGGGGGGCATGCTGCTCTCGTGGGAGCTGGCCTAGCCTGGCCTGCACTGGGGACCTTTGAGTCCCACCTGCCTGCTTCAGCTAGGAGGGGCTTCTGGGGGCAGAGTCGCAGACTTATGGCTGGGCCCCAGGCCTTGAAGACCCTGGCAGGGCCAGGCCAAAGACCGAGTTCAGACCCTTTCACTTGCTAAGTAGTGGCACCAGTCCACGTTTGTAAGGGTCTGGCCTCCATGTGCAGCACCAGCAGGTGACCAAGACCAGCACCTAGACACCAGGCTGCTTTAAGAGGATAGGGAGGAGGCTGTCCCAAAGCAGTTCCTCAGAGGCAGACCCAGGAAACCAGCCATCAGAAGGGAGCCAGGAGGTACGGCCCTTTCCCGTGTGCCCCCCTTTTAGCAGAAGGACCTCGTCCCCTAGAAGTCTGGGGCGGATGGGTATGAGTGCAGTCACCCCGACGTTGCCTTGCCAGGGAAGGTCAGAGAGCCCCAAGGAGGCCCTAGCCTTGTTTCTTCCCACACTCAAGGTGCCCTTCTGCTGTTTACTCCCAGTTCCAGAAGGAGTAAGAGAACCCAAGGGGCCTGGTTTCCTGGTGGTTCAGGGCAGACTCAGGCTGTGCCCATCCTGTGGGGAGAGGCAGGAAAGGCAGGCCCCCCACAGTGGTCTCCCCACAGCCCCGCCTGGCCGCCTAGCCCCTTGGAGTCAGAGCAGGGCCCAGCCTAGCTTTTCACTTAAATGAGTGGAGAACACCAGCCTTGAGCCTCACAGTTTTATTTTTTCCTCATTATCCATCCTTTCAGCACCAGTAAAGGAAAAAAAAAACACCTCTCTTTTCAAAATATTTTATCAGGTGTAAAGATTGTTTTTCTTCTAGGGAAGAATCGTCTGGATATGTATTTGATAATGTTCTTACCAAAACCTTAGGTGTGCTTACCATATAAAACCCCTAATGTCCCATGAGGATACAATACAGAAAAAAATACAGAAATTAAAAAAGTCTTTTTTTCTTTTTTAAAACAGTATTTCTAAATCTCAGCAAGTTAATACAATAGTTAAAAAGCATCAAGATTAATATCCATACTTAAAACTCAAGGTGGTCTGGACAAATGAAATGACCATTTTCTTCCAAAGTTGACCCCTGCCTCCTGCCTTCTCTGGAGGAGGCTGGGCCCGGGGCAGGTGCAGAGCCTTGGGGATTTGGGTGACCCCTGGTCTGTCCTTCCCAGGCCTAGATGCCACAGAAACATCTGAGATATATCTTTTCTTTCTTTTTTAAAAATCGAAATGGAAAAGTCTGGCTTGTACATAGACCCGGGGGTGCACAGGCTTGATGAAACTCGTGGCTGGGTGATGGCGGCCTCAGTGCTGAGGCCCTGCCAGAGGGCAGTGCGAGGGGAGAGGGGAGCCAGGCCAGCTCTGCTCTGGACACTAGGCAGGCTGGGCAGAGGCGACCTTGTTAGGACAGGAAATGACTGAGGCACAGGGAGGTATGACTTGCCTAAGGCCGCCCTGTGAGTAGGGAGAGAAGCATGGCCCCCTGTGCCTTGGCTCCTCCCCAGCTGCCTTGGGAGGCAGGCGGCCCCTCTGAAGGATGAAAGCTGTGCTGGAGTCGCTCTGCTTCAGGAGCCCTGGCCCTGCTTCCGCTGCTGTCCTGGGCACACAGCTGACCCGCAGCCTAGGGGCCTCAGCTCAGGCCCAGACATCTAGGCAACACATCTGCCCCGTTGAGCTCCACCTGTGAGCAGATTCCTGGCTGCTCCTGGGATTGGAGACCTCTGACCCAGTGAAGCCTAGCCAGGGCCTCGAGAGCCACAGCCTTGGAGGAGGGGTGCAGCAGAGAGCCCAAGGAGGACTACACCCTAGACGGTGAGCAGCCCCTCCTGGCTTGACTTGGGGGGTGGGACTGGGGGCCTGGCCAGGGAAGTGCTCCAAGCAGTGAGGCCCTCAGCTCAGCTGCTGCCCCAGCCAGGGGCATTCAGACCAACCAGTGCCACTGTGAGTGTGGCTCTCAGGAGTGTCTTACTCCAGCGCAAGCCTGGCCTCTGGCCTTGGCCCCCTCTTGGTCCCTCTTGCAGCTCAGTGGGTGACAAGGCACAGCATCAGCTTATTGGCACCAGGAGGCTCCTGGCAGCATGGTCCTGGTGTGTCCCCAGCCTCGTTGGGCAGAACTGGCCTCGAGCCAGGCGGGCACATTGGTTGGGGCGCTGTGAAGAGGGGAGACCATTGGGAGTTGTCAGTAACCCCCTCCCAGAGTCAAAGGGGCCTCGCACCTGGAAGCAGACAAAACCTTCCCTGCGTGACTCTGGGGGGCGTCCCCAGGTGAGTTTAAAAAGGCCAGTGGGCAGAGGCAGTGCTGCCGTGGGATGAGGAGCTGTGGGCTTCACCTGCAGGCTCTGCCATGCTGTGCGCGTGTGCCTGGGGCTGGCCCTGGTCACATGGTGGCAGAGTGGATGCCAGCCAGTATCACTCCCTGCCTGGGGCGAGCAGTGGCCATTGGCCTTGCCACCCCCGGCCTGCACGCTGGTGAGGGGACAGGCTGCTCTGTGCCTTGGCTTCCAGCCCCTTTGTCCAGGGCCCCTAGATCGGGTCGCTGTTGAGGATTGGCCTGGGAGGACAGAGCCGCAGCCCCACCCAGAGGCAGGTGGACGGTTCCTGAGCTCAGCCAGCACGTGGATGGGGACAGTCCCCAGGAAAAGATTGGTCCCAAACCAGAAGGGTGTCCGGAGGGGAGACAGGATCAGGCAGAAAGAGGATGTGTTGGTTTCGACAGAAGAGAAGCTACAAATCTATCATTTTCAAAACCAGAAGTTCCCCTCCCCCCTAATGCCGTGAGTTGCCCTTTTCCCTGTAAAAAAGTGATGCTCTTTCCTTGGATTCCCGTCTATGGCTCCATTGCCCAGATTGGAGTCTCCAAGGGAGGCTCCAGGCTCTGCTGTGCCTGTCTTGGGAAGAGCAGCATTCTCCCTCGTGGCTTGCAGACCCTTTAAAGTGAAGGGTTGTTTTTGTTCTTAACTTTTTTGATTTTCTTTAAAATGTAATCGCCCTTGAATGCAAGACCCTGGGGAAGAGCCTGGGCTTGCTGGTAACTGGACACAGCCCTCACGGTCCCTGCTCATGAGCTGTCCAGGCTGGAGGTGGCGAGCCGGCGGCCGTGTGTCCAGGAATGCTTCTTTGGCTGGTTCTGATTGTGTTTGGAGTTTGGCCTTGGGTGAGGCCCGAGTGAGGGGTCTGTGGCTACAGCATGGCACATGGCATGCGGGCAGCGTGCATGCGAGGGTGCAGGCATGCGAGACAACATGGCAGCAGACAAAAATAATGAACCCTGGACGAAGCTTGAAAAGAGATACAAAGAGTACAGAAACCCGGTTCTCATACTAACCCACGGGTTACAAACTAGGTTGTGCTGTAGATTTGTAGAAAATAACAATTTGAAAGAATGGCACTGGTTGGGCAGCCAGGACTCCCAAGGCCGGCCTGACTCCTGTCCATGGCGAGTGCCCGGAGGTGCTGGGCAGCGCTGGTTCCAGCTCACCCAGGACTGGCTGCAGCTCTCCCAGGCCCCTGCCCGCCTCCCCCAGCACGGGTGGTGCTCGCTGAGGGGACATGGCCAGGGAGGGACTGCGGCTCAGAGGGCTGGCGGAGGCCCTGCTGCTCGTGATGACTTGGCCCATTTATGCCTCCTCCTCCCCCGCAGATACCATCAGTCGCATGGCCACCGGGAGGTGGTCTGTCAGGCCCGACAGCTGGGTGATGAAACTGAATTCTTCCACCTCCTGGGCGGGGGGAGGAGAAACATCCCAGTTAGACCCAAAGGGCATCCTGTAAAGGAGAGGCCTGGCCCAGACCTTCCTGAAGGCAGAGGGGTGGGAGGATCCATGGGCCCCAAAGGCCTCCTGGATGGGCACGTCCCATTTCCAGAGGAGAGCTCAGTGCTGCCAAGGGGTGCAGGGCTAGGGTCCCCTATGCCCAGCCCAGCCCAGCCCAGACTCACGGCCTTCCAGTCTGGGCACAGCCCCTCCTCCCCGTGCAGCATGTAGTCAATGCGCCTGCCGTTGCCCTTCAGCAGCTCTTTGCGTCCCTTCTGGCCTCCCCCGGGGCTCTTGCTGCTGGGGAAGGCGAGGTACTCGCGACGACCTTCCTCGCTCTCCAGGACCCTGCTCACACAGAAGGCACAGGAAGGCAAGGTGAGCCCCGCCCCCACTGTGGTCCAGGTCCTGAGTGTGGAGCCGCGTTCTGCCCGCAAGTCAGACCAAACCCCTGCATTTAAGATCTGTCTTCCCTGTGAGCCCCAAAAGGGACTGGGATGGACAGAGACCGCACCTGAGTCTGAGTTCCTGACCGACCTGGGCCACTCCAGAATCTGCCTGGGAGTGTCCCGTGTCCACCGTGGGCTGGCAGCACTCTTTCCCTTTCTGAACTAGAACGTTGGCACCACCCAGAGCCTGTGACCAAGTTGGGGACAGAACTGCCCAGCCCCTCTCCAGGATGGTTTCTGCTCTGAGCTAAGAGTGTCCTGTTTTGGGGAACTTGATCTTTGCAGTGAGCCTCAGGGACCTTCCTCTTCTGGAAGTCCCCAGGCCTCCCATGACTCTTGTTTCAGGTCAGCAGGGGGCCAGGGGAGCGAGGAGACAACCAGACCCCATCCCAGGACTGGACTGCTGTGTCGGTCAGTCCCTGAGTGGCTTTGCCATCAAGCCTCTGAGCCTCCACTGTCCCTCCTAACACAAGAATGACTGTGGCCCCAGAACACTTTGGGGACCAGGTGTGTGAAGAAAGGAACAAGGTAGGTTGCAGCTGTCGCTCCATTTCTCAGTGGAAGGAAGCTGATAGGGATGCGTATGTGTTGGTCAAGGATCTACAGGGACAGCAGGGCGCTCAGGTGGAATGTTACGCCCTGAGTCCAGGTCTTCTGACTCCTTGACTGCCATCTGCTTCCTGCCAGGTTTCCTCCAGAGCCTGAAAATCAGTGGTAAGGAGACTTCAAGGAACACCCCATCTCAGAGGGCAGATGCAGGCCAATGTTGGGAGTGAGAGGTGCAGCCACTGAGAGACACTACACAGGCCTGCCTGCCCGGCTAACGCCTGGACAAATGGACAGGGCACCTGGACAGGCACAGCCAGCAAACATGGATTTCTGCAGGGTCTTTGTCAGCCTTGAGATAAATAACACTAATGACATGCAGCACGTCGTCATATCTCAGAAATGTAATCCACTGCTGTCCTTTGCCTTTGATAATTAATTCCAGCATCAGTGATCTAAGAGTTACTGATAGTCATTTTTAAATCATCATCTCATAAAAAGATAATTTTCTCGGCATAGGATGATGTTTCAAATTTAGTCTATAATTAATTGGCTCAAATTAGCTGCAAGGAGCCATTGCCGTGGCTCTGTGCAGTCTCAGGATGTGAATTATAAATTGGCTCTGCTGCTGGCCTCTCAACTGTGTCCTTTTTGGAAGTCTCGGGTTCAAGAATGCAGTTTGGCTGGGATGGAACTGTCTCTACTTTGAAAAGGACTGGCTTGTCTTATCTCTGTTCGTGTTTTTATTTGCCTAATGGGTGGCTACCAGCTGCCGGGCTCCTGCAGCAGATGCCATCCCCAGGGCTCTTTGGCAGGGGTGTCTGCAGCGCTTGGCCTCGCCCTCGGAGATTCTGGTCCTTTTTCCTGTGCCCAAGGCAGGCTGGGGCTCAGGGCAGGCCAAGCTCTGGTAGAGTGGACCCGGACTCTGGGTGCTGGTGTAGGAAACACCACTTCGAGGCCCCAGGCCTACTCGGAGGCTTCTTCTTGGTAAGGATACCCCTGGGGCATGAGGTCCACCACAGCCTCCGCCCACCCCCAGCTTGCCTCCCTGAGGCTCTCACAGGCGTCGTCCCATGGGGCTGTGCGCTCTTGTCTGCCCGCAGAGCCCATCTCTCCACACCTGTTTCTGGGTTGGTGCTCATCCCAGACCTAAGAGCTGCCTGGATCTGCCTACCCTGCCTGACCGCAGCAGCATGGGTGCTGGGTGCTTACTTTTGCAGATTGTCAGGGGTGCACACTTCCTCGTCGTAGAGACCGTCCTTGTCCAATAGGGTACCTGGGGACAAGGGGGTGAGAGTGGTCACTGCGGGCAGGGCCCAGCCAGCCTCAAGGAGGGCTGCCTCCCTGGGGCAGTAGGGTTAGGCCAGGGCTTCTGTGGGCTGGGCAACTGAGTGCCCCCCCTCCCCCCAGCAGTGAGGTCTTGGGGGCAGGTCTCTCCGGGAAGCCCATGGGGTATCAGGCCTCGGTAGTCCCCTCCCCTGCCCCAGTCCCCCTCCCCTCCCACCCCAGAGCCCGTGCCCAGCCCCAGCTCACCGATTGCCCATGGCTTCTCCTCCCCAGGCCCCAGGCGGCAGGGGTCCTTGTAACGTGTAAACAGGGAGTGCTGCTGCTCCAGCTTGTCATCTGTGAAGGGAGGGAGGGAGTGCTGAGGAGCTCCGGGTGTCTGGCCTGTCCTGGAGGGCCACCTGCCCCTGGTTCCAGTCTGATCAGAGTCACCAGGTCCCTGTCCCTCAGGTAACTGCCTCTGGGTGGGGTTTGTGTCCCCAGACAGATGGATCTGTGGTTCATCTGTCACTGGGTTTCTGTGTCCTTGAGAATGCCCCCTTTAACAGCCCTCAGAATTGTGCCTGGTGGGACTTCCCTGGTGGTCCAGTGGTTAAGACTCCACGCTCCCAATGCAGGGGGCCCGGGTTCAATCCCGGATCAGGGAACTAGATCCTGCATGCCACAACTAAAAGCGCCCGCGTACCACAACTAAAAAAAAGATCCTGCACGCGGCAACAAAGATCCCGCGTGCCGCAACTAAGACCCGGCACAGCCAAATAAATGTTTAAAAAAAAAAGAATTGTGCCTGGTACAAAGTAAGAGCTGAATACAGACTTGGTGAGTATCATTAGCTAACCCCATTAGTCTGGGTTTCAGAGGCTCCCAGCCTTCCCTGCCAGAGGTTCATCTGTGGGGCATCTCTTTGTCTCCAGCAAGGTGGCCTCTGAGCTATTTAGGGAGATCAAGTCCTCTTATTCTAGGAATTCTCGGGGGCAGAGAAATCATAGTCTTGCTAAATGTCCCACCCCCATACTCTGGAGGAGCAGGAAGTTACTTGAGCTGCCTGACCCCGGTCTTTCCAGCTGCGACTGGAACCCACGCCTCCCCGAGTGGCCAACCCTAATGGTGAGGAGCACGCCTCACCAGAGGAGCAGTTGTCAAAGTTAAAATCTCCGCAGACGACGTCAAATGCCACCAGCTCCTCGGGGTTGGCTGCGCTGGACGAGGAGGTAGATTTTCGGAAGTCAGCCAGCCAGTCCTGAAGCATGTTCAGCTGCTCACACCGAATGTCACTGTCCTCTGTGCGGCAGAACCACAGAGATGATGAAGCTGCTGCCAGGCCCCAGCCAGGCCAGTCCCAACACTCTGAGGGGACATTCCCCACCCGCTGAAGCTTGGGCCCCTGGACCCTACCTGGCAGGGCGTGCAGGTGTGTGCAGGAGATGTACCCGACAATTCTTTGGTCGTGAGGTGTATTTCCTACCTGCACCTGTAGGGGAGGAAGCAAGGTGTTGGTGATGAGGCCTATGAGTTACCACTTCTCTGAGCACAAGGGGACACTGGCGACTCCTGCCCCCAGCCAGGTCAAACTCTCAGAAGCCCAGCTCTGTCGACTCCTGGCTAGACTGGGGCCCTGGGAAGAACAGCACATGTCCTGCTTCTAGGAACTTCTGCTCCAGTGTGGGAGGCAGATGCATGAAGAAGTACCAGCCTGTGGCATGGTGAGTGCCACCGACAATTCAGGCACGGTTTTACAGGAGAGAGATGCAGAAATTGCTCCCCACACCCCTGCTGTCTCCTGGTGACCAGAAGGTCCACATGGATGACCCTGAAGTGCCAGCCCCTTGGTTCTTTGTCCACTCCTGCCTGGTGGCTCTTTCCTCCTCCCCTTGGTCACACCCTGGACCTGATCATGGCTTGGAGCCCATTCCTGTGAAGTCTGAATCAGGCTCGCCTCTGGGATGTGGTGCAGCCACAAAGCCCACCACCCTCGTCCACTGTGAGATGCCTCGGACCTTGCCTTCGGCTCTGTCTTCTCAGTCTCTGCCTCTCTGGCTTCATGAGCAGTCATTTTAACTGCTTTTTGATTGTGGTCCCCTGTTAGTCCCCAGATCTGGGATGACAGCTGTGGCCGGTGTCTCCATGGCACCTATGTCATGGCTGGCCCCAGGCACCCCATGGCCTCCATCCTGAGCCCAGTCCTCCTTCCTCCACAGGGGCTTCTTCACGCTCTACTCTCCCCAACCTCGGTCCTTGCCTGCTGCTCACCTCCTTCACTGGAGACAGCATCCCTGGCAGGTGGAGTGGGGCCGAGGGCTCCTCCCTGACTCCCTGCCCAATTGCAGGTTACCCTGGCAGACTGTTTCCACGGGTTGGCGTAATGAAAACGAGCAACTCAGTTGTACAGCACAGACAACTCGGCCCCCAGGGGTGAGCCTGGTGCAAGCCTGAGCCTTTGTCGGGCTGTGGTCGGGGAGGGGAGGGTTGGCAACCTAGCCTGTGGGTTCTCAGGCCCTCTGCTGGAGGCTGTGACAGAAGAGTCCCTCCTGGCGTGCTCCCCAGACCATTCTCGGGTGCCCTTCCCAGAGGCCTCTGGTTGAATCCACATCCTCTTCCTCTCTGGGCTTTCCTCCCATCTGAGCCTCAGCTGTCTTCCCCATATTTCACTAATCTAGTCCAGACTGGGTTTCTTATGATGTTGAGACCCTGGACCTCGGGAAGTCTCCAGGGAGGGTGACTATAGAGGCCAGTTCTTGGCTGAGGTGCATGCAGCAGCAGCGCGGGGGCCCCTGGCCTCTGCTGAGCATAGCTCTGCCCATCCTCCAGCTAACAGTGGCCTGGACTCATCACGGGCCCTCCGCTCTGAGAGCCTCGGGAGGCTTCCATCCTTCTTTCTGCTGCTGAAGTCAGGTTGGTATTATTCTCCTCCATGAGGTCTTTCTCGTCATCAAACACCCTTAGCTTTCTACAGCTCTTCATCCCCTTTTCTAGCCTGGATAGATGCACATCTTTCCTTTTCCAGTGCCCAGGCAGATGAATGTCTGGTTACTTGATAATGGGCCTGGATTTGGGGCTGTTTGTAAGATCATATGTTCACCATTCACTTCTTGCCCATATTCCAGGCCCAGACCTTTGCCCAGTGGTACCCCCACCCCTGGAATCCCTTGGAAATTACACACCATTGGTTCTCCCTGTTGCAAAAACACAACACAGCTTTAAAACCACAGTGCCCCCAGAGGCCACACGGTGGTGCTGTCTGCATCCTCAGGCCAGGAGTCTGTTCCCTCCTCTATAATAATATTCACGCTGTGAGCACCATGCCTAGCGCTTCACGGATGCGGCTTTACTAGAGCCTTACAACAACTATAAGGATTATACTAAAATTACACCATCCGTAGTCGGGGTCATGAGGCTCTGGTGGCTGAGGCCGGTTCAAATCTGATGCTCAAATCTGACGTTCTTGGCTCATGCCCATTCCTCCCCCTGCTCTACACTGCTTTCTGAGCTCCTGGTGACTGAGCCACGCTTTTCAACAACTGCCCATTTGAGGCTTTTAGTGCATAAGCCCCTCACTCGCTCAGCATTTCATGTCACCTGCCTGTGCTGAATCCTGGGTGGGGACGGAGACAAGTGCAGGGAGGCACCACTCAGCCCTGCTGCTGAGGAGAACCCGCCCGGAGGGAAGACACGCAGAACGAGGTATGTCAGCCCCCCGCCCTCTTCCTTCCATCAGTCCTGTGAGCTCCCCAAGATCCACTTCATTATGTGCTGGGACCTAACTGATTCCCGGGGCTTGAGTCCTCGGGAGCCTCAGAGGCTCATGTTTCTCTTGCAAAAAACAAACAATCACTCTGAGAGGTTGTGCCTTTAGTCCTAGTGGACAAAGACTGTCAACAGAGCAGGGCCCAGAATCAGGCTCTGTCACACCTGAGGCAGAAGCCAGTCCATTCCCTCCCTCCTTTCTCCGGGCGTCTCGGTAGCAGGAAAGCACACTTTCCTCGAGGATGAGAAGCTCTGCAGAGTAAATGGGAAGGCAGGGCTGGACAGGGAGCCCCGGGTGAAGGGAGCAGCCCGGCTAGCACATTTCCAGCCCCTGGGCCCTTCCGGGGCTGGCCTGGCTCCTGAAACCTCGCTTGTTTCACTCTTCCATGTAGAGAAAGAGGCACACTCTCGCCAACAGATATGAGCTGGGTCTGCTGTGCCGAGCACAACGGCTGTGCTCTCGAGTTCTGTCTGACGGGAGAGGCGGGCAGCAAGACATCTGGGGCCAGGGCTGAGGAACCCCTGAGGGAAAGCTGGCTTGTGCTGGACGCCGCTGAGGAGAGCTCCACTGAGGTGGGGCAGCCAAGACAAGGGGGATCGGCACATGGAGGCCCCTCAGGGTGCTGCTGGAGCAGAGCCCAGGGAGGTTGGAGGGGCCCAGGTGAAGGCTGACTTCTCCCTGAGGCAGCAGGAAGAGGGTAAAAGGAGTCAGACTTGGGACATGAGGAGGACAGGTTAGAAATGAGAGGACAGCCCAAAGCATCTGGGTGGATGCAGAGGAATGGTGGCCTGGGCAGTGATCTTGCAGCTGGAGATATGGCGTGGACCCAGAGGTATCTGGAAAGTGAAAGTGGGAGCCCGGGTAGATTGGGCTCAGGGCAAGAGAGTCCTCAGCAAGTGCGGAAATGGAGGCTGTGGAGCCACTTCCCCGGGCAGGTGCCTGGGGCCGGCTGGCCATGGTGTAACAGCTTGGAAATGAAGAGGGCTGGCCAAGTGGGGCCACCTGCTCTGGGGGCTGCCAACCCCCAGCTCAGGCTGAGAGCTGGACAGAATGCAGCAGACCTGGTGCTGCCAGATCTGCCAAGGTGGGGAGAGAAGTTGCAAACTGAGTTTCATGTGAAATTGCTTGATTTTTAAATGTTGGCCAACACAAGAAATTTTTTAATGGTGTGGACCAAATTAAACACATCTGAAGACTAGTTTTAGATCCAGGAGGTAGAGGGCTCTTCAGCATTTAAAGGATGGGCAGGCGACAAGGAGCCTGGAAGGAACGGCCAGAGAGATAGGGGGTGGGAGGGAAGCCCGCGTCAGAGGGGCTGTCCCAAGGAGACTTGTGACACTGGTGGGCATGATAGTTGGGGTACCAGGCTGAGGAAAGAGAGGAGGAGGGGGCATGTAGGCTGGGGGAAGGCTTGAAGGGGCCCTGGCCTTTGAGCGGTCTGTAGTAGGGCAGGCGGGAGGGAGAGGGTGCGTTCCCTCCCACCCACAAACTGACATGTCACCTCCTTCCCCAGAAGGTCACTCCGGCTGCTGAGACAGAACACTGACAGATCATATGCCAAAATGGGGAGGTTGGTCTCCTGTAAGAGGAGTGCCTTCAATTTCAGCATCTCAGGAGAGCCAGGGCCCACAGATCTGCGCCGGCTGAGCCACACAAGAGCCAGAGCGATGGGAGGGGAGTTCTGGGTGTTGGGGTGTGGCCCTGGCTCCGGCAGGCTCCATGTGGACCATCCGCCGGGCCCTCGCTCCTGGCAGGAGCTTGACTGACAGGTGGCACTTCCCTGGACAGGCCGAGCACAGTCAGAGCTGAGGCCTGAGCGTGAGCGTCTCACCACGCTGGGCCTCCACAGTAGCTGCACCAGCCCCCTCCGTTCACGGAACCCCTCCTAGGAGAACGGAGAGGTCTTGAGGGGAATACAGAGAAGATCCGCACCCGAAGCAGCTGCTGCCTCTGGGGGCGGAAATCCCCGTTCTGTAGCAGCTGGCCAAACGGGGCTTCGGAAAACTCTGGAAGCACCAAGAGCAGCTTTTGGATGGGGAGCAGAAAGTCAACACGCTGAGCGTGTCAGGCTCAGAAGAAAATAAATGCGTAATGACCAAATTACCATGGTCTAAAAGCTCTCCCAGTTGAATCCAAATTAGCAGAAATAATTATGATTCTCTTTAATTAGTGACTGTGGAAGTGAAGCCTCGGGCTGGTGGGCAGAGGGCCTGGTGTGACAGCCAGGAGGGAGAGGGCGTGCTGGCCAGTGAGCCTGGTGGCCTGAGGCAGCGGGTGTAGTAACGGCCAGGGCCTGAGAGGCCTGCCTGCAAGCCTACAGCCATTTGTCTGCAATGATTCAGAGAAGGGGCTCCCTGCCTCCACCGCCTACCATCTTCACCACCGGCACCGTGGGAACCTCCCAGGCCTCGCCGCTCCCGTGCCGCTCCCCACCTTGTGAGTAGGCTCTGCGTTGCCCCCGCTTTACAGATGGGGGAATGGTGGCTCAGAGATCTGAGGGACTTGCCTGAGATCACCCAGCCTGGAGCCTCGGCTCCTGTCCCTGCATTATTTCCCTTGTCCCTGAGCTGGGGGCCCCCCGGTTCCACTCCATGAAAGGCCTTGTCTGCCCCATGCCCTCCAAGAGAGCGAGGACCCTGGCTGCAGTCTGCCTCCCCCCATGGCTCTGGGCCCTGCTGGCTGAGGCCTCCTACCTTGAGATACAGAGCTCCCTTCGAGGCCAGGCTGTCGGAGGACCGCCCGTTGGGGTAACAGTGATAGGCCACGTCCATGATGGGGTAGCGGCTGGCAAAGAAGAGGCCGCTGTTGAGACACTTGAAGCTGCAGCAGCCATGGCAGCCGTAGACCCCGACGTCATAGAGGATGTACTCGAAGTAGCCGTGCAGCTGGTCTTTCAACTTGGCGGCCGCCCGCTTGTCAAACACCTCCTGCAGGCACAGGAAGTCCAGGTTGGCAGGAAAGAAGGCTGAGACCTCGTGGTCAAAGGCCTCGTCCGGGTGGCGCCTCCTGCGCACGGCTGCCTTCTTCGCCACCGAGGACTTGTACGGGAGCTTGCTGTTGGCGCCCGGTTCCCCACTGCCGCCGTCAGCCCCGGCCCGCGCCTTCACCAGGGACTCCCTGGAGGCCGAGGGGCTGCCCAGGCTCCCCGAGTCCCCATCCCGCTGACTCTGGTTGGGCGTCTGGCCCCGTGGGCCCCCACCAGCCCCGTTCCTGGCCTGGCCCCCAGAGGGGGGGTCGACGGCTTCAGGGGGCCGGCCCCCCTCGTCACCACTGATGCGCACGATGCAGGCGTCCTCAAGGCTGCCACCTTCGGCTGGGTCCCCGGAGGCCAGGCCGTTGGCAGCCTCGTCGCTAGGGTGACGCCCACCATACTCCACAGAGGCCGTCCTCTTAATGCTCCCAGGGACGGCCCGGGCCACGCCATCACTGCTCTGCGGTGACACCAGGCTGCTGAAGCTGGCTGCGCTGATGGAGGTGTTGGTGGGTGAGTCGATGTAGATTTTGATCTGGGGCCTACTGGCCCCGTTGCGGATTCTCTGGCCGATTTCTTTGGCCCGGGCTTGGGTGTTGAAAACGTTGTTGAGCCTAGCCAGCGAGTCCGGGAGGAGGCAGAGGTTGGCAGTGGCGAAGCAGAAGCTTTTGCCAGGACCCGTACCCTTCCATTCACTGTGCAGGGCCGCCCCGCCGGCTGGGCCCTTGTCCTCCAGCCGGGAGTAGACGTAGGGCCGGCGGGCCGACTGCAGGGTGGACCAGAGGAGGAACCCAAGGAGCGCAAAGGGCAGCGAGGCGACCAGGAGGGCCAGGTAGACGGGCGTGAAGAGCACGGTGCAGAGCAGCTGGAGGTAGCACGGGTCATCCGCCCGCTGGCGCTTCTCGTAGGTGGTGGGTATGAAGGAGGCCAGGAGCCGGTCCGCCAGCCAGTAGCATGGGAAGATGAGGGCCCAGGACACGGCGTGCAGGGCGGACAGACAGCTGTTGGGAAAGGGGGTCGTGTACAAAACCATTGCAGCTCACTGGGCGCCGCAGCCGGCCCTACTACATGATGTCCCTGGCGGTGCAGGCACTTTCCTGGGCGGGGCGGGCGAGTGGGGGGCTGCCGGAGGAGGGTCACGTGCTGGTGAGACACGACTGTGGATGGTCAGCGGCGCATGTCGGCCAGCCAGTCATGGTTCCCCTCAGTGGGCCATGCTGGGCCACCAAAGGCTGCTGGAGAACCTGCAAGACAGAAAGTGAGGGGTCTTTTATTTATCTTTAGGGGGCCAGGTTGGATGCTGGGGTCGTTGCCCTGCTCACCCCATTGCTGCCTCCTCTGACATGAGCAGGACTGTTATGAGGACCAGGCCGGAGCTGGCAGGCTCACGTGGGGCGTTTGGGACCAGGAGCGGGCCTGGCATGCTGCATTTGCCTGTGTGTTTGGCTCTCTTCAAGGAAACTGCCTGGTGACCTGACTGCCTCTAGCTGACCTTTTTTTTTTTTTGGCTGCACTGTGTGGCTTCTGGGATCTTAGTTCCCCGACCAGGGATCGAACCTGGGCCCCTGGCATTGGAAGCTCAGAGTCCTAACCACTGGACCGCCAGAGAATTCCCTAGCTGACCATTTTGACTTTGTAAACTAATTGCTTGGAAACTGGCCCAGGATTTGAGGAGCACAGTTTGTGGGCATGTAGGGCATGGCGGGTCCTAGAGGCTGCCTGGGCCTAACACTGGCCTGGAGCAGCCTGAAGCCCGTCAGGAGCCAGAGGTGTGTTTAGAACAGGCGAGGGGTAAGCCTGAGAGGAGCTGCAGACACAGCCGCCTGTCACTGAGTGCCAAAAAGGGGCCGGGGGTCCTGGGGCAGAGGGCAGTGTGGCTGGCGGGGCCCCGGAAGGGAGAGTCCCTCCACAACCAGGCTCTCACTGTGCCCCAGCCTGCAGCATCAGACCGTCTTTGCCGTCGCACTCCTGCTGAGCCCCAGCAGAAAGTGCCTGACGAGGACCCAGGCACTGTGTGGGCCTTCCGAAGTTTTAGAATGATCAGAGTTACCCAGTTACAGGAGACCCTGATGGTCCCTGTGACCTTTGAAGAAGCTCCCTGGAGCTTTGAGGGTCTGGCCCAAGCTTCTCCCCTAAGCCCCCCCACCACACAGCCCCAGGGCCCAGCTCAGGCTCACAGCTGCCAGAATGAGTCCACTCCGGGTCCCCACCCTAGCCCGTGCGGGAGCTGCCATGGGTCTCAGAGCAGGCCCAGGGCCCCCGCCGGGAGAGGCCGCAGGTGCATTCATTGTACTGAACGTAGAATCAGTAAAGACAAGGGTCTGGACCATCTACCCAGCCTCCAGGGACCCAGGGTGATCATTCTGTGGTGCAGCTGGTATAAACGTGACGCAGAGTTTTTACGGCCAGATCAGCTGGGGCTCATTTCCTGTTGATGTCTCACGGGTCCAGCCCTGCTTCTGCCATGGCACCTGGGGGCTCTGTGTCCACAGGGCCATCTGTCCCGGCCCCACACCCTCTCTTCCTCCTGCCTTCCTGGGCACCTCAGCCGGGACCTGGGTGCCATCTGGACTCTGCCTTCCCTCAGTCCCCACATCCTATCAGTCCCTCCTGCCCACCCAAGCCCCCGTGGAGCCCCTGTGCTGGTCCAGGACTGCATCACATGTCACCCACTTTCCCAGCCTCTTCCCCATCAGGCCATCCTCCACACAATGGCTGGAGAGACTCTGTTTAATCAGAACACATCACAGACGCCTCAGCCCCACTGAGGCCTTGCTCAGCACTTATTGGGCGTTGCGTCTCCCCAGCCAGGCCCACCCATGTCTGCAGCCCCAGCCCTCTTTGTGTTCACCTCCCAGTCTCCGGATGTGGTTTCCTGTCCATGCCTTGCTATTTTCTCTGCCCCTCGTCTAGCTCACCCTTCTTCTTCTAAGACTTAGCTTAGAAATCACGTCTTCAGACAAGCCCTTTTGTCCCCCTTGCCAGGTGGCTTAGGTTCCTTCTCTGGGGGCTCCCGTCCCCCTTGGGCATGGCTTGATCTCTGCAATTCTAGATCATAAACGCTCATGGGGTGAGGCTACCTCCCTGCAGAACTGGGGGCTTCTTGGAAGAAGGAGCTGCACTGTGGGCGCCGGGGTTCCCCGGGCTGCACCAGCAGCGGGATCTCAGGAAATGGGTGAGTGAACCTTGGTCGATCTGCCTCACGGTGTAAGGAGGGGGAGTTTCAGTCACCCAGTCGCACTGCTGTGGCCACCATCTGATGTCGGGGTGTGGTGCTCAACCTGGAACAGAGCTTAATGTCGGAAGATGAACTTAAGCCGGTGGCTGTGTCTGGTTCTGAAGAATGTGTTTCACAAAGATTTCACTTTCTTCAGAGGAAATCACTTTGAAGCAAACACAGGAAGGTTACGTTTCGAAGCAGGTGTGTCTACTCAGACCACAGCCATCTGACCAGGAGCCCCTCACTCAGGTATGAGCAACGAGGCTCACTGGTGGTGAGGCCAGAGAGCCGGCCCCAGTATCCTCCCCGCCACATGCTGTCCTGGAGCCTCAGACTCAGCCAGTGGCCTTCACCACCTCCCCCATACCCAGCCCGAATCCTGGCCTCTGAGGGCCAGACCCTGGGTCGGGGATGTCCTAACCCTGATGGCTTTGGTCCTGTGATTGGCTCTTTCAAGGGCCCTGTGAACTCAGGCCGGACTGGTGGGCTCGGGCCCCAAGACCAATTTCATAATGACAGTGGCTGAAATTGGAGGACTTGCTGCAAGTGTGCTGACCCTCTGTGCCATGATCTCCTCTAACCCCACAGCAGAGCTGTGTCACCTCTGTGGCTCAGGGCTCGCAGCTCAGGCTTGGAGGGGCTGGCGGCTACCCAGGGAGGCCACACCTGCCATCTGACATACTCACTTGTTCTTTCTTTAAATCCCAGCAGTTTCATTTGAGTTTAACCTGGAGTTGGGGTGACAGCCCCCTCGCACTCCCACGTAGCCTGATGGGTTTGCCTTCCCCTCTCCCACGGCATACCGAGTGTACACCTACAGGAGCCAGCTGGCTCCAGGCTGGCTGCAGCGAGAGCTGCAAGAGAGGACGCAGCCGCCTGAACCATCTGGGCCCCCAGGAAGAGCCTGCAGGTCCTGTCCCTGTGGGGTGGGGTGTCTGGAGCTGCCCCAGCTGCCAGGAGCACCTGCAGTTGGTACCAAGGTGTTCGGGGTTGGGGTCCAGGCCAGACACCTGGGGAGCCCTGGATGTTGCCCCAGTGTCAAAGAACAGACCCCCTCCCACGTCTCCCTCCCCTTTCCTCTTCTCTGTAGTCTGAGGTCATCAGCCCAGCCCAGCCCAGCCAACACCATATTCCCCTGCCCCACCCGGCACCGTTCCCCTGTGCTCAGTCTCAGGCCACAGGCCCCAGACCCACGGTCTGCACCGCAGTCCGGAGGAGCTTCTGAAACAATCCGATTAGACTCTTTCTCCCTTTGGTGGTCTCATTGTTTCGGGGGATGAAGTCCAGTCTCCCAGTCTCTGTCTAGGGTCCTCTGAGCTCCTGCCCTTACTGGCCTCTTTCCCCACCCAGCCTCCACCTGGGCTCCTCCACCACCTCTGATGCCCACTGCTGTCTGACCTCCAGGCCCCTGCCCCTGCCGGGCTCTCTGCCTGAGACTCCTTTCCTGCCTTGTTTCCTATCAGCTCCTCCTTAACTCTTCAGGGCCCAGCTGATATGCCGCCTCCTGGCGGGGTGGGATGGGGGGCAGGAGGGGTCTTCTTTGACCCACCCAGGGCTGCCTGTGACCCCCAAACCCTCTCCATGCTGTGCTGTCATCCTGGCAGGAACTGGAGTGGTTTAACATCTGGATCCCACAAACGGAACTCCATCAGGACTGTCTGGCTGAGCTCAGGTGGGCCTGAGGAAGGGATGGGCCGTGCTGTGTCCAGGCTGAGAGGCTGGGAAGGTGGAGCGGGCGGGGCTGTCTGCCCTACAAGGAGCACTGTCACACTGTGTTAGGAGTCAGGTGTGGCGGAGCCCTGGCTGTGATGACAGCTCTGGAGAAAGGATTTGGGAGGAAAGGAGAGGGTCTGTTCTATTCACGCCTTGCTGCCCTCCAAACAGAACTGGCCTGTGTTCCGTGGGGTGGCCATAGCTCCGTTATGGGTCAGAGGTAAATGCAGCCTCACTTCATAAAAGGCTTCCTGAGATAAATTCTTAAACCTTCGGTTGTGTGTGGCTCATCCCCAACACTGGCTGATCAGGGTTAGGATCTGCTGGGACAGGGCTATTGGTTGGTGGTGAGTGTCCCTCTTCAGCTGCCCTGGGTCCTCCTCACTTCTGCTGTGGCCCCAGAAACCATTTTCGGCAAGTTCCCTCCCCAGCCCTGACTGCAGTGGTAGGTGTGACTTTTCTGCCTTCCCTGGGCTGGTCATAGGAATGTTTTTTGTCCCCATTCAGGCATCGATGGATTTGAGGGGGCTGGCAGCCCAGAGGGCCGATGGGCAGCGGTGGCCATCACAGCGGTTCTCCGAGATGTGGTAGATCCGAGCACCTCAGTCCTTCCTGCCTGCCATCCTGGCCCTTCACGACTCTCCTAGGTCCCCTGTCCAGAACCCCTCCACCTGCCTCTCCTTCCACGGTGCCCTGGACATAAGGAGCCTCAGGTGCTGCCCACATGCCCTGCTGCCACGTGCAGTCCCTGCATCCACGCACAGAAGCTGCTGACGCAGTTGACACAAAAGGGATTGCCACCAATGGAGCTGGTTTCTAAAGCTCTGTGGTTAATTATTTTGTCTCAGTGAAATGAAAGGAGGGTAAACAAACAGCAATACATTAATTAGTCTGATCTACACTTTCTCCACGAAAGAGGAGAGCAAAGTTAAACATTGGAGGCTGGCAGCTTTTCAGAGAACCCGAGAGTCCTCGGAGGGCTGGCAGGGCAGGATGTGGTGCACAGGCACCCAGCCCGCGCCCCCAGTCCCAGCCCTTTCTCTTGCCTGGCCCGGCCCGGGTTCTGTCTCCCAGGGAGGAACACCTACCTCTCCTCCCCGCCACAGTTCTCTGCTTCCGTGTCCTGGGGTTGGCACCTTTGCCAAGAAAAGTCCACCATGGGCATTTCTGGTGGGGCTGACAGGTCTCTCAAAGGCCCTGTGTGCTGAGCTGTTGCCAGTCACCCCTGCAGGCAGGATTGCTCTCTCAGGTTCCTATTTTAAAGCCGACCATCACCCTCGGGTTTATCCCTATTGTGAATCCTGGTGTGTGGCTTCTAGGGTTGCTTGGGATGACCTCTGCCCCAATACCATCGTTTCCAGAACTGGCCTGGAGTCCCAGACACCCTCAGGTCCTGGGCTCAGGAGTGGGGGTCTACAGAGTGCCCAAGGGAGGGCTCCCAGGACTCAAACACTCTGTTCTAGAAGCAGAGACCACAGCCTCACTCCCTCACCCCCGGCTGCATTGCTCAATGCTCAGTGTGGGCTCAAAGGTCAGGCTGACCTGAATGAAATCCTGGCACTGGAGTCAGGCTCACTGAGCCTCTGTCTCATCATGGGAGTAACAATACCTGCCTCCCAGGACTATCACGAGGATTAAAGGGGGCCAGGCCACTAACATGGCTGGCCCTGTTTCCTTCCCTACCTCCCCCTCTCCTTGCAGGGCCTCCCTGACCACCCGTCCCCTGAGGCTGGCCCTGTGTGCCCTGTTTGTTCTCCCCGACCTGTAAACTCAGTGGAGTTTGCAGACAGGACCAGCTGGTCCTGTGTGCTGTTCTGGGGCAGCCCGAGCCTGCCCGCTGTATTTCTAGGCCCCGGACTGACCTGCAGAGCCCTCAGATCCTCAGAGATGCCTCCACACCTTAGGTCGGAGCCGCTGGCCTTCACTAACTTGTTCCTCCCCCTGCGGCGAGGACTGGACTGGGTCTGATTGCGACAAGGAGACCGGGCTGTGGAGCCAGGATGGACAGAGGAGCAGAGAGCTCCAACAGTTTGCAGGTGGGAGAGGAAGAGGCGGCTGGTCAGGTCCTGGACAGCACCTGGGAGGTCACAGGCCCAGCCACTCCCAGACAGGCAATGCCTGGGCCATTGAGAGCAAGCAGCTCATACCGCAGTTGCTTCTGCAGGTTACTGATGATCTGTGGTGACCCGTCAACACGGAGACCCCTGTTTGCTAACCTGTGACCTGCGGCCACCACAGCATGAGAAGTGGGGACTCGGACTGATCAAAGTCACTGTCCTCAGAGCTCTGTGGCTGGCTAATCTGCCCTCCCCTGGGGAGGGCATCCTCAGGAACAGGGCCTGGCCAGGCCTGGTCCTGTTTGAGTGAAGATGGCAGGATAGAGAGATGGGTCCCCAACAACCCTCGTGGGCGAGCTGCAATGGACAGGATCTCTGCTACTGGATGCCAAATAACACTGGCACTGAGACGCCATCCCACTTCCATCTCCCTGGGAAGTGGACCTGGCATGTGTGCTGATCCCCAAGATGAGCTGCACAGAGGCCCTAAGGGCCCTAGGGGTGCTGACTTTGAATTTAAATTTCTCCTGCAGCATGAAAGTGAGTAAGCCAGACCAGTTCTACTGGCGAAGGCAAGCCCTGGCCCCTCTGAGGAAGCCCACACCATCTTTTGGGATCTCTAAGCCTTACTTTGGGAACTTCTGGGAATCTGGGTCAGGTGTTGCCCCATGTTGGGCTAGGATGGGCCCTGGCCCTCCCTCACACCACTTGCATCTGGTCCTCATGCCTGCTGAGCCCTCTCATCCCGGCAGCAGGGCTGGGAGTCCTGGAGCAGAGGGACCTCCTCTCGTCGTCTTTTTTGTTTCCAAAGGCTCACGTCTAGCAGGAGCTGAGCCAAGCCCCAGGTTTCCGCAGGAAAGGCGGAGAGGAGTGTTCCAATCCAATGACCAGAATGTGCTCGCATCCCCGGCAGCACTGGGATCAGGGCCGGCCCATTTCTGCCTGGATGCCTGCTGGGGAGGGGTTGGCATAGCAACATGAGCTCTGAGCTGCTGAAACTTGGAGTCAACTCGTAGCTGGGAGGACAGAAAGAACGACGGAAGAGGATGCTTGCCCATGCGACGCAGGTGAGACAAATCCAGGCTAATCCCTGAAAGCCACATCCCAGAAGCAGAACCGGGGTCCAGGGTCTGGTGTGAACACGTGCTGTAGCAACGACTCCCACCAACACAGCTGTACCAGGTAAATGTCTATTCACCCTTCCATGTCCAAAGCACCTGCCTCCCCTTCCTTGAAGCCCTCCCCAGCCTCCCTACCCCTCCCATCTCTCCCTCCCTTGCATATCCCCAACTGTCCCTCTAATCTGGTACTTGCCGGTTTGCACATGAGGCCCCCCACCAGCCTGGGAGCTCCCAGTGGAGTCTCAAACACCAACACAGGCCCGAATCCTAGCCTGCTCCAGCGCTATGGACGTGGCAGACCTACTTTGCTGCCCCACACCAATGCAAGGGGAGGGCCATGAGCTACACCAGGCCAGTCGGCACCCCAGCAGCCTCTTGACCCCACTGAATGGTTACACGACCCTAGCTCTTCCTGGACCCCTCGGGAAAGAGGCCTGCATTTTCTCTGAGATGGAAGCACTAAGAGCCTAAAGCTTCTGGAGCCCTCCTGGAGAGTGAATCCAGTTCAGAGGAAAACAGACCTTAGGGCTGGAAGGAGAGAGGTCAAGTCCTGGTGACATCTTTGAGCTCCAGTTTCCCTGTGCCTGAGGCCAACGCAAGCCCCAGAGTTTCTAACTAACGAGTTGGCAAAGTACCTTTTTCTTTGCTCTAGACACTTTGAGCTGGGTTTCTGTCACTTGCCCCCAAAAGGATCCTGACTAATATATACCTGCTACTTGATTTTTCCAAAACTTAATTCTTATCAGTTCCCTTCCTGTGCAAACCTCCCTTGGTACCCCCTGGCTTGCCTACTGGGAAAAGGGGGTCTCCCTCCCGAGTCCTCGAAGGCCTGGTGAGACCTGGTGCCTGTGGTTTGTGCCCCATGAGCATCCCTTAGGAGACAGCAGTGCAGACATTATAAGCACAAACTCTGGTGTCAGAAGTGCAGGTTCAGGTCCTGCTTCTGATATTGGACAAGGTGCTTAACTGACTCTCTGAGCTATAGTTTTCTCATCTGTTAAGCACACATAGTAACAATATCTCAGGGTAGTTAGAGAGGATGGATGGGCAGCACTTAGCATGGTGCCTGACACATCTCTAATACAGTCAGCCCTCTGAATCCACGGTTCCTCACTCCTCCGTATCCATGGATGTGGATCCCACAGATAAGGAGGGCTGACTCTAAGGGACTTGAGCGTCTCTGGATTTTGGTATCTGTGGGAGGTCCTGGAACCAATCCCCTGTGGATACTGAAGGACGACTGTAATATTACTTTATTACTACTACTACTACTGTTAATTTCTTTGTTGCAAAGGCCCTCAAGATACAGCTGGAGCCTTTGAAGTTTCCTCCTCGTGTGCTTGGTTGCTTGACAAAAAGCGTGCCCTTCTATCCCAAATGAGGGGCGGGGATGGTGCAGGGGATGCCGGGCCTCCATCTCCAGACAGGACTGTCTATTGTGGGCTGCTTGTGCAAGCCCAAGTCACAGGCCTCTGCAGAAGCCAGATGCAGGCAGTGGGGCCATAAAATTTTCAAAACGAAATTTTCCATGGGAGCTATTAATGCGTCATGTGGTTTCTGAGAATAGGAACAGGCTGCAAGCAGCTCTGTGGCGCTCCTTCAATCAGTCAGCCTCGGCATTTCCATGTCAGAACTCAGAAAGCCCAGATAAAGCCAATTCCTGCGTGACCGGAAAGCAAATCTTAAGCCAAGTTGAAGTTATATGTGCTGGGGTGCCCCAACCAACCTAGTGTTTAGAGTTGCAAGACCTCTGGGTTCAGGACCTTGTGTAGCAGGGATGTGGGCCAGTTGCCTGGGAGTGTGGGCTCCATAATGGGGTGGGGCTGAGTTCAAAGATCTGGCCACCCTACCCTCTATGGTCTGCCATTCCAGAATCATCTGTTGGTGGCTGAAATGGGGACTGTTAAGGAGAAGGCTGGATGGTGGCTGATACCTAAATCCACCCCTGAGCCATCCTGAGCGGCATCTTCTCTCATTCCTATGTACCCTTGTATTAGGTTCAGGAACCTGCCTGCAGCCAGATCTGTCTGCCTAGAGTCTGCTGAGGGCTGAAGCCCATAGGGCGCCTGCCAGTCCTTTGCCCTCACGACGGCTGAACCCAGGGTGGGGAGGTGCTGGGTGGGTGAGGGCTTCCTGCATGATGAATATCAGGTCTGAGATGGCCCTGTTCACAGAGTCTGCTCCACTTGGCATTGACAGGGCAGCTCCAGGGCAGGACTGGAGCAGGCAGTTGTTGACCACTGGAGAGGTCACGTGCCAACAGCTGAGCATCTGGACGGGCCTGGGCCTCCTACTTCAAGAGCTCTGAGCCTGCCCAGGTGCTGAGGTTTGTGCCTGAGCCTCACCTTGCAAGTGGCCAGAAGCCGGGCATCCTGGAACTCCCTAGCAGGTTACATCACCTGCCTCAGGTGAGCCCTGTGTTGTCTGCTGTGTGACCAGCTGAGTGCCAGCCCCCAACAAGTTCCCTGCTGGCCAGCGCCACTCAGGAGAGTCCTTCCTCAGGGACGGACACTAGGAGGAATCTCACTTCTCTCAGGCTCCGCTGTTGAGGCTTTTGTCCCAGCAAAGTCCCTGCTTCCCTGACATGAGAGCTGATGTTAATGGTCCCTGAGCCGAACAAGGCTTGGAACATACTTCACTTAAGAAGAAAGGACAACATACTTTCTGTGGGAGTGGAACTTTAAATACAAGTCCACACAAATGGCAGGATTTATGCAGACTCAGTGTTCAGCTGGGTTTCAAATACAGCCTTTCCTCCTGGAATGGATTGGCTGGCAGAGCAGTGTGTAGGCATTTCAAGGCACCAGAGAACACAGATGAAGACAACAAACCTCCCTAAAACGGAATAGACTTGCTAAAATTCTTCTGAAAGGAATCATTTCACATTCAGCCTGAAGTTTTCTATGCAAAGAACATTTAACAAACTGAGTCCTAGAGGAGAATTTCTGCAAAGATTAAAAAGCAAATCAGTGCGAATGGGTAAATAAAATCAGGCATCAGCATCTCACCAACCTTCCCTGTAGCTCTGGGCAGCTGGGCCCGAGGGCTGCATTTCTGAACCAAGACTGGATCTCACTCACCACTGAGGGCTGAGGTCCTTGTCCTGGGCCCTTTCAGAGGCCTTGGACACCAGGCCACTGCTATCCTCAGGTCCTGCCTCTGCACACGGCACCACAGGAGCCCTTGGCTCTGAGAGAACCAGCCAGAAGACCTCCTGAGAGAGGATGGCCCAGCTCAGGCCGAACCATGGACTGCTTGCTCGGGGAGGCCTCCGACCTGCCTGCAGGGCTGTCCTGGGCCTGCTCCAGAAGGTATAACTGGGAGGGGATTGGGGGCTGCTGTCTGCTACCCTGGGGAGTGGGACTTAGAGCTACATTTGCATAAGAATGTGAATTAGTCATTTGTCCACAGCAAAGACCAGTGGGGAAGACATCATGGGGATCTATAGCCCCCCAAGTTCCCTCTAATTGCTACCACCAAAACTGCTTCCAGGGGTCTTCTGAGGCTCTGGGTTCCAGTTAACCCCTGCCTCTCTGGTAGTGGTGCCCTGTCTATACCTGCTCTTAGCTGTTGAATCCTACACTTCTGAAACGGGAGACAAGAACTCTTGGATGGAGACCACATGTCCCCAGATTGCTGGTGTAGACATTGCTAGTGTAGACAGTGACGTGTTTCCATTCAGGAGTGACTAACTTAAAAAGATACGCATGCTTTGCCTTTGTGAAGATCCGGGTTAGACTTTTCTTCCCTTTTTGCCCACATCTGCCTGCAAGCCTAGGACAGGCCTCTTGCGTCGCTTCCTCTGGCCGCTAGAGCAGTGCGGGCCTACTTTCTAGGCATGAGGCAAGATTGCACCTCCTGGTCCCCTTGCAGTTGGGTGGTATCGTGTGACTAGCTCTGACCCACAAGCTGTGAGTGAAAGTGATGTGTGTCACTGCTGGGCCAGAGTACTTCACAGCAGGTATATGCGGTTGGTCCCGGGGGCCGAGCAGGGCCTGCAGGGGAAGGGAGGAGGGAGCTTCGAGATGAAGCCAACAGCCTGGGGTGTCAGAGCCCAGAGGCCAGGCGTGGTCAGACGCTGCCAGGTCGTGCTGGCTGACTGGTGCCCGCCAGGGCTGATGAGGGGCAGAGGCAGAGGCAGAGGCAGGGGCAGGGCAGCAGCTGTCAAGCTGGGAGGCTGGGGGTGCTCGGCATCCATTCCCTATGAGTCAGATGCTGCTCGGGGTATTTCACAGCAAGGGCCCAAGAATTTCTGGGGTCAGAGCCTTGCTTTCTAGGGGTGTATATTAGAGTGTGGGGGGGTCCTCCTAGAGGGTATGGAGACAGGAAAGTGGTGGGTGGTGGGTGAAACAAGCAGTGAGCAAGGGAGGGAGGTAAGATGGGGTGGCAGAGCTGAGAGTAGGCGCGAGGAAGGCAGTGTCACTCAGGAGTCCTGCCTGCCAGCCTGTGCCCTCGATGGCCACAGTGACCGCCAGATCCCAAATTACAGGCCGGGAGGAGACGCCGGGGGAGGAGCAGCTGTGGAAAATGGGCTTGAGAAGAGGCTCCAATGCATGCACTTACAGTTTACCCCTAGTTGGTTCTGTTTAACTTAAGTGCTTAGAATCCGGTTAGCATCCAACCCATACCACACAGACCTCAGAGTAGTGAGAGCCTGGTGTGTGCTGGCTGCACTCTGGAAGGACTGAGTGACCCCCTGGCTGTGACCCTCTGGCTGGCTGCGGGTCTGGGCAGCCACCCAGCTTGACGCTACCTGCACCACCCCCACTGCTAGACAGAAGGTGCACAGGGTATCTCACCGGGCTTTCCGGTAGAGATTTGGAAAGAACATTTCCAGAACAGAGGTCAGCACCAATGCGAAAACAGTCTATGCAGTTTCAACCAGATTTGCTTTAAGAAACAGGTCCAACAGGAGGCCTAAGCGGCTTGATCCTCATCTCTCCCTCAGCTCTCTTCCCCCTGGTCCTGGGCCACCATCCTTCTTGTTCCCTTCCTGCCCTTGGGACTGCTCTTTCTCCGAGCCCTTTGTTGTCCCCTCCTCCCTGGCCCACCCCTTAGGAGCTGGACCTTCCCCTGCCTCCTCTCTCTTCTCTTGGTTGATCTCTCATGGGTCACCTGTTCCCAGGTGATAGCCAGCCCAGGTGTCTCTCCTGACCTCTGACCCCATGAATTTAATTGACAGCTCTCTATCTTCCCCTAAAAGTTTATCATTTGTCTTCCTCTACTTCCCCAACACCAGCTCTGTCTCCTGAGTGGTCCTAGGCCCCTGGACCTCCTCCATACCCACCTCCTGTCACCCAGCCCACGGTTCTGCCTCCCTAACCCCTTGCATCCATTCCCATGGCTACGCCCAGTTCAGGCCTCACCCTCTCCCACCTAGATGCTGTGACAGCCATCACCTGGTCCCCCTGCAGCTGGCCTCCCTCCTCTGATCCACATGGCAGCTGGTGGCATCTTTCTAAACTACACATTAGGTCATGTTGCTCCCCTGCTAAACTCTTCAGTGGCCCTTGCTGACTCCAGGAAGATGCACCTGGCAGAGAAGGACAGGAAAGGGGGGGCGAGGCCCAGCAGCCTGATTGCTTTGCATCCGCCTACTTCTGAAGTCCCGGGGACCCCGACCTGCGCAATTTCCCCTGAAGCCCTTCTAGCCCTCCATGCCTTTGCTGAGGCAGTTTCCTGCAGCCATCATCTGTGCAAAGGGATGAGGCCTCAGCAGAGGCGCTCAGGGTTTGGAAGTCACAGTGATGGTCTCTTCACCAAACCCCAGCCAGTCCCCTCCTCTGTGGCCCCAGGGATAACTAGAGACCTTTGGCCCGGCTCAACTGAGCCATTTCTCTCTTGACCTTGTTAGTTTCCATGCATTTATTGCATGTTTGCAGTCTGCACACCAGAAAGGTAACCAGCCTCCCATACTTTCAGATCTACCACACTAGACACAGAACTCAGAGAGAGAAGGCTTGAGCAATGTTGGCAAATTCCATACCTCAAAACAAAGGGAGGGAGGGCCTTATGTGTGTGGCCCTATAGGGTGTCTGCAGGACCAGGGACCCTGCCCACATGGTGACACCAGCAACTTTGGAGCTCATCCACCCACTTTGACCTCCAGTCCTGGGGAACTCAACTTCTTTTTTCCCCTTGCAGACACTCAGTACTTTATCCCATCACCTGTATGTTGGGCACAGAGTAGGCAGATAATAGGAACCCCTGATGACTGATTGACAAGCGACAGCCCTGCCCCCTGCAGACCTGGAGTCCAGCCAGGGTGGCTTCAGCAATCCAGCTCATCTGGGGCCACCTGTGGTCCGCTCAGGACCTCAAACTCATTTCCTCCCTCCCTGCCACACACTCTCCCTGTGAGGTGGGACTACGAGCCAGTCCATGGCAGAGACATGAGGGAGACTAGAAATGAGCCTCAGAAAAGCAGAACTAACAGTCCACTTCTTGGGACATCTGAGCAGTTGTTGCACAGAACACATCTCATAGAATGTGCTCTTGACACTGATGGTGCAGCTACGCTGTACAACCACCCCAAGCAGATACTGTTGGCTCCATTTACAGATGAGAAAACTGAGACTCAGGAAAGTAAATGACAGTCCCCAAGAAGTGTAGCCTGGTCACCAGATCCCAATTTCCCTTTCCTCTCTGCATTTCTCACCAAAGTTTAATACACATGATATGCAAAATATGCAAATGAGCGCTGTCCAGCACCAAGCCCCGCTACCTCCAGGACAAGTTCCCCACATTATCCCCCTTGTCTTGCTTGTTCTTCCCTCTCAGTTCCCACCAAACAAGATCCTCACCCTGTCTTTCCAGTCTCTGAAGCTTACATTTGTCACCCACCCCCACTGAGCCCTTAGTGAAGACCCTAATAATTTTCCTCCCTCCCTGTGGACTGCTGGCCTCATCCATCTCCTCTTTTGTTTTTCCATCCAGTCACCATCACCTTGGACCCCCAAATCTCCCTACTCCCAGCTTGGTGACCTCCCCAGAAACCGTGATAACATCTAATTTACCAATATTTGGGAGGAAGCAGGTTCTTATAATGGTCTTGCTGTCCTGGCTCCTGGACTGAAGTTCCCAACTGCCAGGGGGTCAGAAAATGTGTTTCTGGTTTCCACTTTTATTGTAGTAGTTTGAATTATTTCTCTGGGATGGATTCGAGACTAGAATTACGAGGTAAACTTTAAAGCTTCTGATACATATTGCCAAACTGCTTTTCTCCAAGGTTGTTTGAGAGTGCCTGTTTCACAGCATCCTTTCCGTGAAATGCACTGGGCTTTAGCATTAAAAAAAAATTTTTTTAATAGTTTAATGGGTAATGATATCTGATTACAATTTCCAGGATATTTAAATTGTATTCCTTCATTATTGTGAAGTGCTGCCTCAATCCTTTTCCTACTTATTGAAGGAGTTCGAATTTTCTCCATAGATTTGGGTGTGTCAGACACACCCCCTCTGCAGGCACTGAACCACATGAGGGTCGGTTCAGAATGGGACCAAACTGCTTGCCCCAGATTGCTTACCCCAGAGCTGTGTTTTCAAACTTTTTATCCAAGCAGCAGAACCTTTTCTCAAACAATCTCACACAGCACCTCTTTATATAAAACATTAATAAGTAGCCTATGAGGGGAGGCCTGGAGCGCCCCCTCCCGTCCCCCTCCCCCTTCCAGAAGCTCCTCTCACCTGAGGAGGGGCCGCGGGGACCTTCTTGTCCTTCTGGCTGAAGAGGGAGCACTCCCTGCGTGAACTCAAGGACCTGAAAGTAGATGAGCGGTTCACAGAGGTGTCCGGACCTCCACAGTCACCGAGCAGCGCAGTACAAGTGACCCAGGTACAGAGACCGAGGGGCCGCACCTGCGCCGGAGGCACCGCCACACCCTCCACGTCGCCAAGGAGAGGGTGTGGGCCCCGCTGTCCCCACGAAGTTCAGCCAGAGGGGGTGGGAGCTGAGGTTTGTGGGACAGACCTAGACAGGCCCGGGGGATAGGAGGGTTGACAGGTGCGGAGGACTCCGTGGGTGGGGGGCACGAGGCTTCCACGTGGACGGCTGGACCCTGGCCAGGCCGGCGATGTGCAGGTGAGTGGCAGGGGAGAGGCGAATTAGGAGCCCCAGCCGGAGGGGGGGAGGTAGGGGTTTGATCTGATAGGCGAAGCTAGAACAATCAGAGTTCTCCCCAGGAGCTTTGTGTAATCTCAGCCTCACAAAGACACCTGAGGGTGGGGGAGAACTGAACCCAGACCCGGAAAGAGGGACAGTGGCTACTGGGACGAGGGTGGGGCACAGGGAGGAAGCCGCTTGGCCGCAGATAAGGAGTAGACCGGCAGAGGAAAGGCTCAGCGGGGACGCTTCGTGAACCCAATGGGGTCTTCGGAGGGGGGCGTTTGGGAGGGCGCTCGTGTGAGCGGAGACCTTTGGACACGAAGCCACCGGCTCCTGGCATTCCTTGTTGACCCAGTCGGAGGATCAGCGGGCCCAGACACTCACTCCCTAGTAGGGGTTCTTAGGCCCGGCTGACTCTCTGGCCCCGCCCCACTCTTGTAGCCCCGCCCCGGCCTCAGGTGTTGGATCCACCCCGATTTTCTGGTCGCGCGGCCCCTGGGCCCTGGGCCTCAGGCACTACCTGGCCTCGACTCTCTCGGCCCCGCCTCCTGAAACCTGGCCCTGGGCAGCTCTATGGCCACGCCCCCTGGCCTCGGGCAAAGTCCTGGCTCTTTAGTCCCTCCTTCCAGTCCCAAGTCACGCCCCCGAATTTGCAGCCGAATCCCTGGCTTTTGGCTCGGCCTCTTGGATTTCGGCCCAGGAAGTTCAGCCTGCACCCCGCGCAACCCTGCGCGGAGCTTGTTGGCTTTACACCTTTTCAAGCCAGTTCTGCTGCCCGGCTCAGAGCCCTCTTACCACCCTCACATCGCAGGCAAGGCAACCGTTACTCCCCAGGGCCCCTCTGGACCAGACCCTGTCCTGTATATACACTTATTTATTTTGCAAATCACCCAAACTGTTTCAGAAAAATCTGAAATTTGAGTCCCAAGCCCTCTGCCCTCAAGCCAAAGATGTTGCAGAGGAGCTGGAAGGAGTGTCTTCTCACTTGGGAAACAGTTGGCGCCCTCCTGATTAGAAATCCATTAGAAAAGCTCCAGTGAGACAAGGGTTCTAGTCAGCTGAAAGGTCTTGGGCAAGTCATTTAACTTCTGAGCCTCAGATGCCCCCTCCCCCGTAACACTGGGGTTCCCAACAGGATCTTGGATGGCTATGGCCAGGACCAAGTGAGCACAGGTACTGGATGTTACCAGATCAGAGCGGGAAGAAGGAAGTCTGAGCCCCTAGGTCCTCGCTCTACATGCTCTACACGAGGGGGCCCTTGTTTTTATGGGGACACCCTGGCTTATTTCCTCTGAGTTAAGCACTTGGCAGGCATCCCTCCCCACCCATGGCCTGGGGAGTCCAACCTGCCAAGACGTTAGAGGGTGTTCTGTCCCCTGTGCCTGGGACGCCTGTCTCCTCACCCTCAGTAAGCCGCCTTCACCCTGCCCCTAGGCCACAGGCTGACAGACATCTGAAAGTGGACACAAAGGAGCCATACCAACCTTTGCGGCGCTCAGCTCCCACGGCGCTCTCCCAGAGCAGTGAGGAGCTCACACCTCATCTCTCGATGAGAGATTTGCCAAGGAGGGTGTCTTTGTCCTCAGATATTCCCCTAACTATCGCCCGTAAGCTGCATAGCCTCTCTCCCCTCCCAAACTCTTCTGAAAAATCCCCTGTGTGTTTTTTCAAAATAAAATTAAATGACAGGAACTAACTATTTAGGGAGGGGTTCCTGAGGGGAAATGGAATCTCTGCAACCTTGAGATTACAGGACTTTTCCTCTTCTCAAAAGACAAGAAAAACATGTCAGATCATTGATAATTCTGAGCCAGACCTTGTTTTGAAATACACTCTCCTCTGTCCTTCAACAAACTACAGCCTTTCTCCCTCTTTGAAAATAAGACCACATCAAGTCAGGGATTAGAAATGGGAAAAATTCAATCAGAGCCTCCCTCTGCCAGTTATACATCTCAGTACACTCCCAGGCGAGCAGAATCAGCTCCCACTGTAACCCAGCTCAGCATCATCATTCAAAACGCACCAGTAGGAAATGGTGAAACAGAAGGACCTTTCATCCCGAGTGAGCGAGGCCTGCAGCACTGCTCTCCTAGCTCTGGAAGCTGGCGGTGTCTGGGGCCAGTGGAGCTGGGGCCTGTTGCTTAAATAGGCAGTGGGAGGGGGTTAGGGCGGGCCTGGGGGGTGGGCATGGAAAGTGGGCCATTTACCCAGCACAGAAAGGCAGTGTCCGCCGAGCCAGCAGTGGTCCTAAACACGCGCCTGCCTGCTTATCCACCATGAGCCTCAAGCCCACAGGCCCACAGACCACAGACCATCACCTGGGATGACCCCTGATGGACGTGCAGCTCCAAGTGAGACCACATGCACAGACGCACAGAGCTTGGTCTGGGTTCCTGGATGCCTCTACCTGTCCTGAGACACAGCCTGGAGAGCAGAACCAGCTGTGGAGTTGGATGGACCTGCTCCCTAGACCAGTAAGTAGTGGCCTCAAGCAGGGCATCTCACCAAGCCTCAGTTTCTACTTTCTTGTAATGAGGATAATAACACTGACTTTATAGGTCCATAAATAACGTTTGCAAAGGGCCTAGCGCCTAGAAGGTTGGTTTGTTTACCCACATGATGATGCTGGAGTCAGGTTACCTTCAACAAAGTTCGAGCCCAGAGAGGTTTGGTAACATAAAGTCACACAGCCTTTCAGCTGAGTGTCAGGGTCAGACTTCATGCAGACCTGAGACTAAGTTGGGTTGGCAGAAGCCCCTTGAGGTGAGTGTGGGGAGCAACTGCTGGCCTTGGGGAAGGGTCTTGACTGAACTCTGGTGAAGGAGTTATCCCTAGAACCCCAGCACCAAGGTGAGGGAAGAGGCATGGCTGGACAGGCAAGTTGAGCTGGCTAGTCTGTGCATTTGGTTGGGACCTTAGTGGGGGATGCAGAAGTATCCTAGAATAACTACTAGGAATGGCTGGTGAGAGGAGTTTGTTTCTTTCTACTTGTACAGAGCAGGTCTTGTTTAGGAGCATAACTGATGTGTGGTTAGAATACACATGTGTGGTTAGAATTGCACGTTTTTTCCTGAGGTTTATCTTTACTCTCATGATGTCAGCTCTCTTGTCATTCTAATTTCAAAAGAACCTATCTCCCTTCATTTTGGCTTGCCAGATAATTTATCATTCAAAAATTGAACTAGCAAATGTTTATTTCTTTCCCTGAGAGTCAAATTTGAAAGGCACAGTGTGTATACTTTAGTTCTAGGCTGAGCTGTTTTTTCATCTCTGGAAACTTTTCTTGTATTATTTCTTTCCAGATGTTTTCCTCATCGTATGCCTCATCCCATGCATCTCTCTCTCTCCTATTTTTGGGCTGTGACCCCATTTCCCATTTTCCAGATCAGTTATTTGCACCTTTGTTTGTTTTCTGTGTCTCCATTTCTGGTTGGATGTTTTATTTTATCCTCAACATCACTGATTCCTTTGTTCTGTTGTTTCAGTTAGGCAAACTACTACATACAGATGTTTTTCCATTCTTTTATAGTCATGGAATTACAGTCATTTTTTGTTGTTGTTGTTCTGTTCTGTTCCTGTTAGTAATATTTTGGTCATTTATTTCTTTCAGCGTAGTTACTCAGTTCACCTTACTTGCTCCTGAGGCTTTGCAGATTCCATCATCTAAAAACAAATTAATTGACGTTCCTTGAGGGCCTACTGTGTTCAGACACTGCTGCTTAGTATCTAACACTGTGGCACCTGCTTCCCTTCCAAGGTTAACTCAGGAGAATTCTGCAGTTAGAGCTGCTTTGAGGGAGATTCTGATTAACTGAGATTTATTCCATCTTGTTCTAAAAACAATTCAAAATGACTTAAACTGTGTTCTATGTACAATATAATATGACTTTTTTTTTAAGCAGTGAGAGAATTAGGGCTAAGGGAAAATAAAGGTGGAAAAAACACGAAGCAGCCAAGCAGAGATGGGAAGATGGAGTGAGTGAAGGGAGGGTCTTGATTCTGACGGTCGCCTCAAATGGGCACAGAGGAGATGTGCTTTATGACTGAAACCTGTCCGTTTGATTTTTGTTGGTGTTGACCCTTTGAGTTCTTATTTGAATGGCTGCAGCACAGAACGGGCCACATGGTGCAGCTCACTCTGCAGGCCCCCAGGGTGGGAACCGCTTTTGTGTTTTGTTCCCAATAGGGATGGAATTGAAAGGAAACAAGAGGTGAGATACACTCATGATGTGGATGTGTGGGTGGCTGCCTGTAAACACTGGAACAGTTGCCTCATGCTTGTCTTCCAAAAGTCAGTATTGATTGAGCAACTAATTAGCCGTGTATTTCCTGTGCTCTGAATCAGATTGTTTCCCTGTTTTGGGGTGGCAGGTGTCATCTGGGTGAGAAGAAGGCTTCCTGGGGGGCTCTCTCTTCCCATAGAACACCAGAGTGGCCTCATTTCACATGTCTCAGGAAAGTTTTCCGAGTGACAGATTGATTGGTGTATGGGTGGTTACCAAAAAAGATTCTGTTTTATTAAGCTGTTTGTCTTGCAAAGTGAAATCGTTTTTTTTTTTTTTTAAAACTTTATCAAAATGTCATCGTCCCGGGGTTTAAGAACGTGCCCTCTGGCTTTGAGGGAAGATTTGCAGATCCTACAGGTAAAGAGCTGTCATGTCAGGGTCTCACTCAAGCCCTTGAGTGACGAGCTCAGTCGTGGCCGCCAGCCTGAGTCTCTCTTGCGGTGGGGTGGAGGGCACCCAGGGCCAGCTGGGCACCAAATGATGTTGCCAAATCTCACCCTGGTGCCTGAAATGCCTTTTTTTTTTTTTTAATACATCCAGGGAAAATAAAAATTGAGAGATTCATGCACATGAATGCTCATGTATAGGTAATTTTGCTTTTCTGTTTGAGGAGGAAATAGAAAACATTCCACTTGCTCATTTTTTTTAGAGTAAAAACAAGGAAATATATTAAACAATTAAAAAGTATTTGGTTTCCTGGTGGGATGAAATGGGAGATTGGGATTGACGTATATACACTAATACGTATAAGATAGGTAACTAATAAGAAGCTGCTGTATAAAAAAAATAAACAAAATTCAAAAATTCAAAACAAAAAAGTATTTGGTTTCCTGTTGGTGGCACTTAAAGAAGAGAGAAAGACAGAGAGGAGACTGAAAGCAGTGGAGGGAAGGCAGGAGTCAGAGTCCTGTCCCCAGGGACCACCCTGCCCTCTCTGCTCCAGCTCCCAGCCCCGGCAGCCCCGGCCCCTTCAGTCGGGTGGGCAGCCTCTGTCCTTGGCCTCTTCCTCACCCTCAACTTGTCCTGTCCAGAGCCAGTCCCTCCCAGCTCTGCGGTCCATTTCCAGTCCCTGCTGCCCCCCTTCTCTGGCTGTCATTTCCCCTCAGGCCTCCTCATTTCTTGCCCACATGGTGGCACAGCCAGTAAGCCTGGGTGTGGCCCCTTCCATCATGCTCTGTGTCCAAGCCCATGATCCCCACCACAAGCAGTCTGAGTTCATCCTGCCCTTGCCCAGCATCTCAGATCTCTCTCTGTGCACAGAACAAATCCCCCTACCTTGCCTGGCTTGGGGGCCCTTGGTGATGGGGCCCCCCCTCCTCAGCCTCACGTCTGCCTTTTTCTTCCTCCCAGTGATTCATTGTGATGGCCTCAACCTCTAGCTTTCCTCTTTCCTGGAACATGCCATGCTCTTTCACGCCTCCGTGCCTTTGCACATGCTGTCCCCTGTGTCTGGAACACCCTCCCCAGTCCATCTACCTGGCACCCAGCCTCTAAGGCTCAGCTCTGCAGCTGTCAAGCCCCTCCCTTCAACTGCACACCCACCCGGCTTTGTGCTAGCAGCCCAGAGACCCCCGAGTGCAGAGCATGGAGCCCAGTCCCTGAGAGGCACTCAAGGAACCTTGGCTGAATTAATAAAATGTTTTCTAGCCAGACCAGAAAGTCAGTCACCAAAAGGTTCAGTTCCCTCTGTACATACCAGTTGGCACAGCAGGAGCTGTGAGAAAACTGCTCCTAATTGTTTGAACTAGTGCATCCGTTAGGCTGCCTTATATAAAGGGAGATAGGCAAACATTTAGCCTTAAATGTTAAAAGACCTCTGTGAACTCACGTGTGTTGGTGGTAGCGCTTGCAGCTGGCTGAGATCACTACCACCATCATCACCATCAACCTTTTGGGGCACCCGCTGCGTGCCAGAAACTGCGCTAAGGATGTTGCATGCAGAACCTCTCGTTTAATTCTCTGAACAGCTGGGAAGGTTTGGGTGTTATTGTTCCCATACTCAGAGAGGGAAACTGAGGCTCGGGGAGGGTAAGTGACTTGTCTGAGTCACACGGCTAGAGAGTGGCAGAGCCCAGACTCTGGGGAAGGCTTATCGATGGCCCCCTCCTGGCTAGCGTTTTGACCCTCCAGGGCTGCCTAATGCTCAGGAGGCACCCACAGACCAGGGAGGAACACCCTAGGGGTCTGGGAAGGCTTGTAGCCACCACCCTCCCCCCTCTCTGCTGCCACCCTCCTGTCCCAGAGGGACTTGAGGTGGATGCTGCCACTATTTGTCCTTAGCACCAGAGTGTGGATTGGTCCAAGGGCTGTTGCTCTGGACAGAATGCTGGTGAGACTTGGAAGGTATGAACCCGCAGGAACCGGGTAGAGCTATCGCTGTGGGGCCGGGCAGGTGCTGTGAGGACCCGCTGGCCAAGCTCATTGTCTCTCACCTGGTTCTTCAGCCTGGCCCCCACCATCTGTTCTCGCACAGAAGCCAAAGTGATCTTTCTGCGTGCAAACCCGAGTGCCTTCCAAGCTTAAAACTCTTTCATTGCCCCCAGAATAAAATCCATGCCCTGAGCCCACCACCGTGTCACGTCTCACTCTTTGCCAGTCTTCTCCTCCTCTGCTTGTACCTCCAGAGTCCTTCTGTTTCCTCCATGGTCCTGGTCCCTCTCAGGCAGGGTCTTTCCTCACTCTGTCCCCTCATGCTGGAACCCCCCTGCCTTGGCTGGCTGGCTGCTCCTCAGCTTCAGGCCTCAGCGGAAAAGTCTTCCTCAGGGAAGCCTTCCCGATCTCCCCGGCAGTCAGTATGAGGGCCTCCTGCAGGCAGCACCCGGTGTTCCCAGCCCTGCTTCAGAGGTGAGCTCTGGAGGGGCTAGGGGCTGGGACCTGGCCACCTGCATACAGACAGAGCCATGGGGACTGACGACCAGGAGGGACAACATACCCCAAATGTGACCCTCCAGAGGGAGATGCCAAATCTGGTTCCAGGATATTGGGGCTTCATACTGGGAGAGGGGCTGTCCAAGAGGCGGGCCGTGCCTGGAACGTGCAGGGCTGTGGCCACGTAGACCCCAAACTGCAGCCACAGCTGTGGACGTCCGTTTTCAAGGAAGGCAGGCGGAGGGAAAAAAGGGGTCAAGGACAGAACCTTGAGACGTATCCCATTTTTGGCTTGGTGAGGAAAGCGGAGCCAGAAAGAGCACTTGGGAGAAGGTGGAAGAAAGCAGAAAAAAAAAGTAGCTAAGATATAGCACTGTTTTTATTTAGGTCTCAGATAGTCTTACTTTTTTTCTGTTTCACTTAGAATAGCTGGAACAGGAGGGCCCTACGCGGCAGTCCCTGGGATGAGAAAACCGTGTGTCAAGGTGGCTGCCGAATCCCTCTCTATTTTTACGTTCCTGACACTACCTCTTTGAGCCCCGAGGAGGCATCCTGGCCTGAGGTGGACCGAGCTGGCATCTCTGAGGCAGATGTGGCCAGCCCTCACCTCATTCTCCAGAAACCACCAAAAAGTCAGGTATTCACTTCTCTTGACCAGAAATAAATGCATTAGACAAATGTTCTCAGGCAATCTTGAGGGATGTGAACACAAAATCACCCCATAAGTTGTTTCCTTTCCTTGGTTCAAAGTTGGGTTTTTTTTGTTCGCATTAGTTACATTAAAATTGGACAGTAATTAATGTTCTTAAAATAGAATGTCTGTATTCCCAAGTTTAGAAAGAAAAACCACCTAGGAAAGGAAAACGTGGACACATGTGAAATGCCATTCCATTGGCCACGGAGGCTTTCACGAGCCTCAGCAGGGAGCCCTGCCCAGTGGGGTTTATGGCAGAGCAGCCCGTGTCTGCCGTCGCTTTCCACCCTGTCTCCCCCCAACCCCTCCACCCGGCTCCAGGTCAAGGAAGCCTTTGACATCTATGGCCTGGAGCCCTGGGGGTTTGCCAACCTCTAATTACATTTCTTTTTTTAAATATGGATAAACAGTTCCTCTGTTGATTCAAACATTTTAAAACACTGAGCCTGTAGCTGTTGGCTCAGAAAAAAGAGAACAGATCCCCCAGGCCTCCTTGGGCCGAGGAGCTTCTCCCTGAGCTTCCTTGGGCTCTTGGCCTCTCATTCAAACACTGAAGGAAGAAAACTGTCCCTCTGTGTGTGGGTGGGGGGAGGTCACTTCAGGATTCAAAATCAGGCCTGGCTGGGCTGAAGGGTGAGGCCTGGCTTTGCCCAGGTGGGGACTTCTGGCCTCTCCTACTAGGTGGGCTCCTGTTCTGGGTTCAGGGTGGAGGTGCGGTGGGCAGTGGCGGCAGGTGAGGTGGGAGGAGCTACGATCCAGCTGCCACTGCCCCGTGGCCTGATGCTCCACTGCACATCTGTTACCACCTCACTTCATTTTTGAGGACTGGTCCCTGGTCTTCACAGGCTTTGCATGTAAACAGGACAACAGTGGTGGCCTCCGCCTTCCTTCCCCCCAGCACAGCTGCTATGTGGGATGGAGGGGAGTGGAGGGGACCCCTTCTAGTCCCATGGGGTTCCAGAAGAGCTAAGTGCCATCCATTTCATTTGGGGACACCCACATACTAGGACCCTCCAGGCCCAGGCTCCCCCAGATGTAGCTGACTGCAATATGGGGGGATGGTGGTGGTCCCCATTTCTCCTGGGTAACTCAGAGCCCAGTCAGCTGCTTCTTGCTCAGACCGCCAGGTTCCCTGTCTTCACTGATGAGAGGACTTGGCCAGCTGCCAGGTATCGACATTGCTTCTGTAGTGCCCACGTCCAGAGAAGAGTGCCTGGCGACAAACACGGTCACATCAGTGACACCCATGATACCCTGAAGCCCTCGGCTCCGTGGGGCTTACACTGAGTTCCTGACATCATCACACCTCCCCATTCTACACCATATCAGGGTGGCTACTGTTGTCGTTACCATTTTACAGATGAGGAAACTGAGGCCCAGAGAAGTAAAGCGTGCTGCCCAAGATCACAGTGGAGGAGCTGTGATTTGAATCCAGGTCCATGTGATCCTGAAACCAAAGCTCTTCTCAATCTATCCTGTCACAGAGCCTCCTGGTCTCATTTCTTGCCTTTGGCAAGTGGCCTCTGGAAGGGGCCACCCTCAAACAGAAGCATCAGGGGTGATGTGGTCCTGGGTCAAGGGCTTTATGGAGGTACTGGCAGCCATGGTGCTTCTTGTCCAG
This sequence comes from Delphinapterus leucas, assembly GCF_059928025.1. NCBI lineage: Eukaryota > Metazoa > Chordata > Mammalia > Artiodactyla > Monodontidae > Delphinapterus > Delphinapterus leucas. The sequence goes on from NC_143148.1 coordinate 42,828,151, forward strand.
TCTTTCCCAGCTCTGCTTGGGTGTCCCCCCTTAGTTGAGGGACCTGTTGGCGTGACCCATTTGGGCTGCAATTTTAAGAGGCAGTTATGGATCATCTTGGTGACCATCGGACCCTTCTGCTACATCCCAGGAAATGGACCTAACGCTGTTACAGGGTAAATCAGACATAATCAGCTGCTAATTCAGCGTAGTGGCTCTGTCAGCATTTATCAAGACACAGAAGCTGGTCCGTGAGTTAGACAACAGTGATGCTTGGATTAGACTCAGACAAGAAGAACCAACCAGTACTTTCTGACGGCTTTAAGAAAAATTTAAGTGGAAGAGACAAACTTTTTCAGTACTATACATTATAGGTACACACAGTCATGTGTCCCAGACATAGATGGGGGCAACTTTCAGACTGGCCACGTGCACACCGGCAGCCTCATCCTGCCATGGTCACATCTTTCAAGTCCTGACAAAAGTACCTAGACACCTGGAACACTGCCCTGTTCAAAACCGAAGCTGGGAGATCAACCAGTAAGTGCGGCTGGCCCTTCCTTCCCCTTCTGTGCCTGAGGATCATAAAACTCTCAGCCACTGAGCTCATGGACATGGAAAACTTCTGACCAGCTCTGAGTGGGAGAGAATTTCTCTTCTAACTGGTGGTTTGGGAGTCACATAGGCCAAATAATAATCAGATTATTGGGGATTGTGTTTGGATCTGTTACTTTCAGATTGGATGGAAATTTTTGTCCCCGGTTCTTTCTCGACTGCCAGCCCAGCTGACCAACAGAGATCCCAGACCCTTCTCTGCAAATTCATGGAGGTGGTGGCCACTAAGAGCCAACAACGTTCCGCAGACTCCTACCCCAGCCTCCCTTCACTGCACGGGCCTGCCTTCCAGACCTCTCTGCAAAGCTCCAACACGCCCTCACCCACACCAGGGCCAGCTAGTGACCTACCTCTGGTCCATCAAGTCCCTCTTTTGGACTGTTGCTTCTCCAGCTCCTCTCACAATTGGTAAGGTCTGACTCCTATAATAATTTCCTTATGCCATCATGCTTGCATGATTCTGCCTCTGACTGAGCCCTGAGCGATACAGCACCCTCAGTTTGTCTCCCCCATAAAATGGGGGTGATGTGAGATATACCGGCCCCGGGAAGGGGACTGCATCCATGTGCTAAGGGCTGTGAGCCTGGGATTGATCCTGGCAGTACATTTGTCATCATCTGAGGGTAAGCTTTAGGCCAGAATCATGACTCAGTCGGGCTTTTCGTCTTGGCACCAGCGGTGGGAGCCCCACACAGCAGGGTCCACATGAGGTCAGAAGACACGTTTATGCTGGTGGTGGAAGGCGTGGGGCATTCTTCTAATGGTCTGATTGGTTGTACAGCCTGGTGGGTACTGTGACTGAGGGTTTAAGGCAATGGCTGGTCAGAGCCTCTCCTGCTGGTATCTCAGTCCAAAACGCACCCCCAAGTTGGCACATCATTCCCCTGGGAAGCCAGTGTGTGCTGAGTTAGGAGGCTTCCAGGAAGATGCTGAGAAGGGCAAGAATGGCTCATTGGGACTGAGGCCCACTCTGTTGACTTGCTGGTGAGGAGGCTTTGTTTCTGGATTGATGAGGAGCTAGTCTTGCCTCTTTTTTTAAGACATTTATTTAGCTTTGCTCTTATTATTATTATTATTTTTAAATTTTTTGGTTGCATTGGGTCTTAGTTGCTGCGTGTGGGCTTTCTCTAGTTTCAGCGAGCAGGGGCTACTCTTTTTTTTTTTTTGCGGTACGCGGGCCTCTCACTGTTGTGGCCTCTCCCGTTGCGGAGCACAGGCTCTGGACGCGCAGGCTCAGCGGCCATGGCTCATGGGCCCAGCCGCTCCGTGGCATGTGGGATCTTCCCATACCGGGGCACGAACCCGTGTCCCCTGCATCGGCAGGCGGACTCTCAACCACTGCGCCACCAGGGAAGCCCCCTTTTTTTTAAAAAAATAGATTTATTTATTTATTTATTTTTGACTGCATTGGGTCTTCGTTGCTGCGCGCAGGCTTTCCCTAGTTGCGTTGAGCAGGGGCTACTTTTTGTTGCGGTGCGCAGGCTTCTCATTGCGGTGGCTTCTCTTGTTGCAGAGCACGGGCTGTAGGCGCGCGGGCTTCAGTAGTTGTGCCTTGCATGCTCTAGAGCGCAGGCCCAGTAGTTGTGACACACGGGCTTAGTTGCTCCGTGGCATGTGGAATCTTCCCGGACCAGGGATCGAACCCGTGTCCCCTGCATTGGCAGGCAGATTCTTAACCACTGCACCACCAGGGAAACCCCTAATCATTACTCTTGATCGTGGGATCTGTAACCATTTTGGAAGTGGATTTGGTGTGATTAAATTCTTTCCTGGCTTAATCCTTTATGGAAAACAAAAGTCTTAAATGAGGTGAATTAGGATGGATTTGCTGATGTTTGATCGCCTGCAGGATAATTTACCCTGGCTCACTTCAACCCTGAGGCTTGGCCAGCACCCTGAGGGATACACCACTGGATCCTCCTACAACGGAGGAGAGAAGCTTCCCCTTTTTACAGAATGCCTGTGACTAAAGGCACCAAGGCCCTCGAGCAGCTGTCAGAAAGCCCATGAGCTTTATACTGCAGGGAGCACCAGTCCTCCCGGTGAGGCTGTGGCGTGGCTGGGATGAGGGGCAGCATCACACCCCTGGCCTGGTTTCTGTGTTTTCTCCTGGAGTCCCCGTGACCACAGCTTAGCAAACGCAAGGGTGGGTGTGCAGTGCTGGTAGATGAGGAGGGTCTGGTGGGAAACCTTTAGTAGCAGGACTGCAGGATGAGTCAGGGTCCCTCAGGGAGCAGGAGGGGAGTCACCTGTGTCCCTGGCCCACCTGTCACTGAGGCTCCAGCCCCCAGAGACTGTTTGTGGCCCAGCCCAGTGCAGAATCAGGGGCTATCACGACAGCCTGAAACACTGTTTCTAAGAATAGAACATAGAAAAGAAAGCTTTCTGCCCAAATTGGAAACGAAAAGGCACTGGTACTTGGCGGGGCCACTCCAGTGACTTGGCACACTCTGTGGGAGACCTTGTTCTTGATGACACCAGAAGTGGGGCAGCCTCTGTAACCCTAGTCACATGTGTTCGGACTTGCCAGGCCCTGTGGGCCAGGCTGGGGTACACCCTGGCTCTTACCCAGACATTTGGTAACTCTTGGAAAATGGGATTTTCCTCTTCTGATAATTTGATTTTTAACTTATTTATGGAATCTGTAGCTTTTGGTGGAGACCTATTTCTGAGGCACTATGAGTGGGGAAAGTTGGGTTTCTTCCCCCAAGGCAGGTGTTTTGATAAAGGTTTGGGGTCACATCCTTGGGACTCATGGCTGCCCTGTAGCTTCTGTCCTACTGGCCAGGACTTCATGGTTTCCAAGACTCTGCTGGCTGCCTGGCCGGCCTTCATGAAAGGAGATGCACAGAATCATTCTGTCTGGGAGGCCTGATGTTCCTCTCCCATCACGAAGAGCCAAGCTACACGCAGAAGAAAATGGTGACTTGGAGTAAAACATGTTAGGCTGAAAGCCCTCTTCCTCTTTCAGAAATGTAAGTAAACATGGCCCGGGCCCTGGAGAGATGCCAGCTCAGCTGCAGGATGGCAGCCCTTTCACAGTAAAACCCTCGGTTCACGCCCCCTTCTCGTTGGGTACAGTTTGGAGGCTCATGTGGGCACATGCCCCTCACCCCTGAGAGTGGAAACCCAGAGACATCCCTCTGCCCTCAACCCAAGACTTAACAACAGCTAACACAGGTGGAGCCCATTCTTTATGCCGGGCACAGTGTCAAGGGGTTTACCCCACTCTGTACTCAACCCTGATCCCCTCCGAGAAGCCCTCAGCGGTCATAGCTTTTGCCCTTGGTCAGCAGCAGGGCTGGGTTTTCGAGCCCCGTGGGTCTAATGCTGGAGCCTATGCTCTTAGCCGGCCTGCCATTTTTCCCACGGGCCTGTCTGGTGATTCACTTCTTATTCTACACCCAGAGACAATGAGGCGTAAACCAGAATAAAAGGGGGCTATTATGATACCACTATTTTGCCGTTTATCTAAATTAGATAATGACTCACAGAGCTACTTGAAACAATATACATGTCAACCTCCTGAACATTTAGTTATCACTTAGTGCCATTTGATGGTGCCTATGGTATAATTAACACCTTCGTCTAGAAAATATGATATTTCTGTGAAATGGAAAAGTGAAAGAGAAAATAAATTTAACCTGGCCCTTCTCTTCGTACGGACAGGGCAACAGACCCATGGTGGTGGTCAGCTGGCATGGCTTAGGCTGGTGAATGGACAAGCAATCATTCCCAACTCCCTCCAGGCGGGATTGTGTCCTGGGATGGGGGCAGCCTGTCGTCGAAGTAGCAGCAGGCCCAGCTGAGTGACGCTGCTGAGCCCCAGATAACTCAGTGCCCATTCATCAGCCTCAGCAGAATCGGGCATCTGCCACTGGCATCTCCAGATGTTTGCCTTTATCAGATGTCGATGCGGTTCAGTGTTTTCATTAAGGGCCTTGTTGAAAGCTCTAGCTGGTTGGGGACGCTTATTGTTCATTTTATTTGAGTTCCTTATCATGTTCAAAATGTTCCAGGCACCATTAGGAGACACAAAAGCCTCAGAAAACACAGTTGCAGGGGGCGGAAGCTCACTGTAGCATGGAGGAGACACACCACCGACATTTACAAACATTTGCTGAACAGAATCAGCTGTTAGGAATGAAAGTAGCTCACAGCAGCACAACAGGGCATGGGGGGCAGGGAGGTGGAGACAGGATTTAATGTTTGCCTGAGGGCATCTTCTAAAATCAGATGGGTGTTCCAGCCTGTTTGTTCATTAATGTGGTCTTCTGATTGCTTCCCAGGGAGAATGGGGTGTGGGGGCCAGACATGAGGCAGAAGCTTGATCAGGAAAAGATTAAAGGGGACACACATCTTGACTTGAGATGAACATTTGAGGTGCAGGTCCAGGCACGTTATAATTATTGCTTAATCATAAATGTAGCTTGGTGAGATGCGTTGATTCACACACAGGTTGCTAAAGGCATTTAGGGAAAACAGAACGTAGGCAATGAGCACTGTCTCCATCAATTTGTAAAATTCACATCTGAGACAGCATCCTGGAAGGGCAGAGAACCCTGCTTATAGGCATAAATTAAAGCCATCTTCCTCAGAAAAAGATATTTCAATGATCAATAACCTCTTGAAAGAATTCTTGGAGAGTATGCCTTTTTAAAACTTGACTTCATTTATTCTCCTCCTCTTATCAAAAAAAGGATTTTGGAGGCTTATAGCAAAAGATATGACAGTGAGGTTATTAAAATAGAAATGGGAAATTAAAACCCAGTCAGAAAAGAGAATACAAAATTTCTAACTACAACGACTAATCTTTCTTCTGTGATCAAGATCTAAATTTAGCCTCGAGCTTCCTGGAATCCAAGGTGAAAAGGGAAAACAATCAGTTATGTAGGTTCAGTTACATTTAGGACAAAGCGTGTCAATTCATGAGTATTTAATTATTTGTGAATTTATAACAGCAAGAGAGGCAGAGGAAACTCCTAGGAAAATGGAGGAGAGATTTTTTAAATATTTAGAAAAGAAAAGATGGATATCGAAATTTTTTTGTGAGAGCCAAAGCTTAGGCAAGAGTGGCAGACACGTTCACTGAGATCTGGGTGGGTGAACCTGGGCTGGCTTTGTTGCGATCAGTTTATTGATGAATAAATCACAATTTGTGATTTGTTGAGCCAGCCAAGGCCATGACCAGGACCCAGGCATTTGGCATGTCTGGCCCATCCTTGGGAAGAGGCCGTGTCCTATTTCTCTGTACCAGTGCCTGGTACATTTTGCACATAAATAACTCAACCATGGCTCTGTCTCCCCTGGGTTGAGAACCCCAGGAGGGCAAGAACACAGTCCCAGCACCCCGGGGTGTCTGCCAGCTCCTAGTAGCCATTCAGTTAGAGTTGTATGCTAATAGCTCACAAACTAAAGATGGGAGAAGCACCATAAAATGCCAAGCACTATTAGTGGAAGCAACTTAGTGGGAGCATTTTCATTACTCTCAACCGGCAATGATCAAATCTGCCGGGTTTCACTGTGGAGAACTCCTGGATTGGACCTGCCCAGGGGCAGGTGGGCAGTTATGATGTGTTGGATGAGTGGGTACAGTTGTGATGTTGGACTTCTTTTTATTTAGTTATTTTAAATTTATTTATTTATTTTTGGCTGCATTGGGTCTTCATTGCTGCGCATGGGCTTCCTCTAGTTGCGGCGAGTGGGGGCTACTCTTTGTTGTGGTGCGCGGGCTTCTCATTGCGGTGGCTTCTCTTGTTGCAGAGCACGGGCTCTAGAGCGCAGGCTCAGTAGTTGTGGCACACGGGCTTAGTTGCTCTGCATCATGTGGGATCTTCCCGGATTAGGGCTAGAACCCCTGTCCCCTGCACTGGTGGGTGGATTCTTAACCACCGCGCCACCGGGGAAGTCCTGGACTTCTTTTTAGAAGGCTCTGTCATGGCCCTTCTGATGGCGCACTCACTGCGGGGCTCTGCGGGCTGTGTCGGGTCTCATAGGGCCCTGCTAGTGGGTAGGTGGGGGAGGGACCCTCAGTGACAATGCTGACCTGTCTCTAGCTGTCCTCCCAGCAGGCTTTAGGGTGGGATTCGAGCAGGCACTGCATTTTACCAGCTGGTTTGCAGCTGCCTTTTATCCTCACTTAGTGCAGATTCCTGTGCTTCTCTACAGAGCCTTTGTATTTCACGCTTTTCTTTGAAATGTCCCTAGAGGGCTCATTTTGGCCCTGCAGAGAATGCCCTTCTTGAGAGATGGAGCCCTGGGCTCAGGGGGGCAGGCTCTTGTGGAGGCTGCTGAGGTCGGGGAGGCTGGGGGGCCAGGCGGGGGGCCGTGCAGTGAGGGCAGAGCGCCGTGGCCTGGACGTCAAGTCCCCAGGAGGGGGGATGCATTGCACACAAGACATCACGTGTGGCGGAGGCAGGCTGTGTGGGTCCCTCACGTCCTCCCACACTAGGTCTGTGTTGGGTGCAGTTGCGTCTGAATTGAGGAGCTGGGAAGCAGCAGGAGCGCTAGTCTGGGCACGACGGCACGGGGGCTCTGCGTTAATCAGGTTCCCTCTCTGAGACTCAGTTTTCCACATCTCTGAAGTGAGGGTTGGAATAGTAGCTCAGTAACACCAGATCAGGGTGTCCTGAGGTAAAAGGCAACTCGAAGTCCCATCGCAGTGCCTGGCTCGGAGCACGTGCTCCTGCGGCTGTGATTCCTGGGCTGATTATCCTGCCCTGGAGGCTGAAGGAGCTCCGTCCCCCCAGTCCCCCAAGCTCTCACTCCCTCGATGCAAGTTTTACACCCTCAGGAGAGGACGCTGAGCTTATCACCCATCGGGCAAGCCTCACGGCCTGTCTGACCCTGTGTGAGAAGTGGGGATCTCTGATTGTTCCACCTGTCCCCCGAGGGCTGCGAATCAAGTGCTGTCCCCAGAAGGTCCGCAGCCCAGAGCCAGACACACAAATGCCCCACGAGGGCCGGTGTTAGTATTAGACACTGTGGCTGCTCCATGGGTGTTAGGAAGCACAGGGCTCTGGGGTGGGGGCGGGGGAGGCAGATGCCCCTGGGGGAGGGAGAAGGGGAGGGCTGAGGGGCGGTCCTTGCTGTCCACACACTCGGATGGCCCCACCAACCTGAACATTGTTGGTGTTGTCACCCCAGATGCTGCTTTGAGGTTCAGGCACAGATGACGCATGAATTCCCCTCCCCAGCGGGTCTCACCACTGCCACCTCGGCCTCAGAGGCAGGACTGTCTTATATTTTTATATGCTAAATCTGGCATCCCTAAGCGAAGGGGTTAAGAATAAACAGTGGGTGGGCTAAAGGATTTAAATCAGCCTGACGCTGGACACTCAAGACTCAAAACAGCTGTGCGTGCAGGAGCATTCCCAGCTACGAATCCTCACTTTGCTGCAGGGTTTGACTGAGAATCATTTTATCTGTTTCTCCATCACCATGGATGGAAACACTGGAATAGATCCTAATTTTTTTTGTTTGTTAATTCCAAAGTTTCCCAGACATGGAAAAGGACTTATAAGTCAGATGAAGGGCCCAAAAAGTACTTTAGGTAAAATAAACAGAACAGGGATACCAGCAGCATTTAGTGGGCCCTGAGCCTATAGTGGTCGGAGAGAATTTAGGCAGAGCAGACTCTTAATGGCAGGACCACAGCATCTGAAATATCAGGTCAGGAATCGCTCAGACCCTGCAGCAGATGCTGGTGAGTTCTGCCCAAGTAGGGAGCCCGCTGGCCATCGTTGGCTACCACTGCGGGAGGGTGAGGGCTGCTGTCAGCATTAAGGTGTGAAGAGAGAGACCAGAACGAGAAGCCAGCAGGAGGAGACCATGTGGCTGAACTGGTTTAAGGTCTGAGTGCCCCCCTGGGCATGGTTGGGGGGCAGTGTCCAGGCAGCGCTGGCCTGTGTGCCGCCCCTGGGTCAACCCAGTCCCCCTGCTCCCCCAGGCCTGTCCTCCTGCCAGTACCACCTCAGTGCAGTGATCAGAACCGGCAAACTCCTTGGGTACTTGTTACTGGGGCACTGCTGTGGGGTTGGAGTGAGGAGCTCCAGTTACGGGGGTCACGCTGCCTGGTTAGATAGGGGCCGAGAGCTGGGGTCTGAGGGCAAGGGCAGTTCCCTGACACCTTCCACCATCCTCTGCCAAAGTGACCACTATAGTTCAAGATGGCGGCCTGGGCTTGTGGGGCCCAGAGGAGCCCCTGTCCTGACTCCCTGCTTAGTCGCTCCACCTCCCCTGCAGTCATGGATGGAAGGGTGGGGAGTGAGGGGTTAGAGGGGAAGGGACGGGGGATGGACTGAGGCTGAGCTGATGGCCAGCTGGGCTGCCCCCAGAATCAAGGTGGGGCAGGTGGAAGTGATGATGGATAAAGATCAAAGAAGATGAGCCCTGAGCACAGCAGTGGAGGAAGGTGCAGCCAACATGCAGAGCATCCTTATAAAACCAGTTGGGTCACTAAAGCAAGCCCCAAACTTTATCTCAGTTTTTGACTCTGTAAAATGGAGCTCCCTCCCTGCTTTGTCCTGGTGGCACCCAGGGGAAGTGGCTGTGATACCCTGGACACCCCAGGGCAGTGGGGTGGCCATCAAGAAGTGCTGAGGGTGGGAGTTGGGGGGTAGAAGTGGAAATGATAGACAAGAGGAATTCAGGAGTCTGATCATCATGTTTGGAGACAGGGTGGCTGGGAGGCCAGTGTGCCTTGAGCAGAAATGAGGGCATGGGGGAAGTGTGTTTTGTAACGTGTTGAGTTTGAGAAGGCGGCTAGCAGCTGCAAATGTGGGCCTGGACCAGGGGAGCCAGAGGCGGGAGGCCGGTGAGGGTTAGTTTCATCAGGAAGTTTATGAGCAGCTAAGGGGCATTTGCTGAGCAGAGAAACAAGCCAAAGATAGTGCTGTGGGGAGAGTGGGCATCTAGAAGCAGCAAGGTGACAGGATGGAGGAGAGGAGGTGGGAGGATGCTGGGAAAGTACACTGCGTGGAGTTTAGGGCAGCAGAGGCAGTGTTGGATGAGACTGAGGCACCTTCCTGGAAAAGGAATAGGGAAGGGAGGGCATGAAGTGCAGATTACGAGGAATGAATGGATGGTGAGGACATGGAAGAAAATTTTACTGACTGTCAAGGTCCCCCCCACCAGCAACCTGTTAGGAACCATGAGTCCCCACTGGCCCAATGCCCAGTGCCAAGATACACTGCCATTCCTGGCTGCCCGACACAGCCCTTGGGAGTGGGCAGGGAGGAAGCCCGTGGCCAGGATGACAGCCCCCAAGTCCCACAAGTGACCAAACCGCCTTACACCAAACATATATAAAAGGTCAAGATCAGGACATTCAACAAATTTCCAGCCACGTCTACCTCCCCAAACACAGCTGTGATTCCAGAAGTAAACACAAAGCAGTAGAAATGACTGCCACCGCCCCTCCACTACTGTTGGGCTTTGCTTTGTAAGGAGAGACCCTGAAGCCCTCACTCAGAGCCGACTTGCTTTTATTTAACACACAGTTCTGATCAACATTGTAACCTGGTTTCAATTTTTAAAAAAATCAAAATCAAGAGAAAAAAAGCACAAGGTAAATGGCTGTGCAAATCTCAAATGTGTGAGATCACTGCAGGGAGGGCTTGGCCTGGACAGGCTCTCGGTTCCCACAGAAGACTGATATTCTATGATTCCCACATTTTTGTAAAGAGGATCCCTGAGTTATGAAGACATTGTGGAATAATATTCCACCTCCATTGCTTAAGAAGGTAGGGCAGTGTATGGTACATGTTAGGAAGTAGCGTTTTTAAAAGTTTAGGCTCTTGAGCAGGGAATGGAACCCAATTTACTGAGCACTTACTATGTATTCACCAACTTAAATACGTTTACCTCCTAACAATCCTGCAAGTAACTATTATCTTTACCATTTTATGGAAAAGAAAACAGACTTAGAAAGCTGAAGTGATTTGTCCCAGCCACACTGCGAATGCTTTTTCCACGTCACCCTCTGCTTCCCTACAGTGTCCTGGCAGTGTCCTGTGTGGAAAGCCTGCTCTCTGACAACAGGTGGACCTACTGGCCTGGAGCCCGGTGATGCCCTTGAGGGTAGTTCTGATGCTGGCACTGCCCCATCAGTTCACTGTGGAGCCCTATGCTCCTGCCTCACCCTCCACAGCTTTGGCCACTCTGAGGTGTGGCAGCGGGGGAACCAGCCCCGCTCCTGCCTCTGAATCCAAGACGAAGCTCCCCTCTCCTCCTGGGTAGACCATGAGCAGTAAAGTCCTTGCAGCTGGAAGGCAAACAAATAGGTACGAGAGCCCCATCATGAGGGGTAGTTTTGTGAACCCCGTCCTCCAGGGAAAATCACTCCTGAAGGACTTTAATGCTGACCGGCTCTGTTTTTCATTCCCTAATCATTCAGAAAAATACATCCATTTCAGTTTATTCAAAACAGTGGAAAGTCATTGAGGTTTTTCCTGTTTAAAGGTCAAACTGTAAAAAGATAAGTGGACTCAGAGAAATCCAGGCTAGTCATGAAAACGTGGCAGTGTATTAAAATCCAAAAAAAATTTAATCCTCCTTTGGAAACAGCTCATAATAATCCCCTCTCTACTCTCCCCTACGTGTGTTAAATTTCTGTTTTTAAGTTCAAGGACACGAAGCAAGTGACTTTGAATGGGTGGAGCATGGGCTGTGCAGACTGGGGTCCTGGTTCAGAATCCCTGACCAGCTGTTCCACACCAAGTGTGAAGCATGGAGCAAGTACCCTCACCCCCTGAACCTCAGTTCCCTCGCCTGTAAAATGGGGAGGATCTCTGGTCTCGGTGCTCTCCTACTGGCCTGGGGTGCTACCTGGCAAGGTGTAGGCCTGTGGGCCTTTGAGAACCTTCCCACCAGCCCATCCATGCCTTCCACCTGAGAGGTGGACAGGTGTGGCCTGGCTTGGTCCGCTGACAGATCCCCTGCTCCAGCCTCCTTCCCCACCTCTGGCCCCAGGACATTCCCAGACTCTGCTAGGGCTCTGCCGCATGGACTTGCGTGACCTGTGAAGGCCTTGCAGCTGGAAGATAAACAAGTATCTGCGAGATTCCCATCATGAGGACATTTTAAAGGGCACTAGGTAATTTAACTGCTTTTGTGAAGCTGAGCAAGTGATGGGGGAATGAGAGAGTATTTTGAAAACACAGCCTGGACAGGAAAATCCTGGCCTTCCTCTTTGTTAAAAACTTGGAGAAAATCTTTAAGGGCGTCTTTGGGAAGATAAGGAACAGCTGTGTCCCCTCTTTATCAAATCAAGGCTCCCTCTCTGCTCAGTTTTGTGCAGCTCTGCCTGTGGAGTAGGCTCAGCCTGGTCTCTCACACCAGCAGCCCGACTCATGGGGTCCGGGAGATGCAGTCAGGTTTCCTGGTGGCAGTCCCTCTAAAACGTGGGAGGCTCCCACAAACGGGAGCTGGCTTTTGTTTCTTGATTTGTGTCCAAGTAGGAACAAAAGAAATGGCGTGGGTAAGAATCTGTAGGGGAAAGTGCCGGCTCTTGGCTCCAGCCAACAGGAGCGTGGCAGGAGATGAGGCTGGCAGCAGCCAGATCCCACAGACATCGGGTGGAGAGAGTGACGTGTCTCATTTGTGTCCTACAAAGGTCACACGGGCTGCGCTGTGGGAGGGGAAGGGCTCAGAGACAGCAGGGCCCGGTTGCCTTGGTCACCTAGGGACATGGTGGCGGGGAAGCACAGATGAATCTGGAGAGCTGGTGGGCTGGTGTGACATGGAGGGCAAGGGACAGGTGGGCCTGGGAGGAGGCCTGGGCACTTGGGTGGATGTGAGGGCTCAGTATGAGATGTGGGGACTCATTATGAGATGGGAGGGATGGTATGCATGTGGGTGTCGGTGGTGAGTCAGAGTTGGGCAGGTAGAAACTGAGGTGCCTGAGCGACATCCAGGTGGACTGAGGTGCTGTAGGACATAAAAGTGCGCAGTTAGAGAGAAAGTCAAGCCAGAGGTAGAAAAGTGTATGAGGCCAGCACACGGGTGGCCGGTAACTGAAGCCAAAGAGCAGACGAGATCCCACAGGGAGAGTGTAGGGTGAGGCCCAGAGAGGGCCAGGACAAGCTCCAGGAATGACGGGCATTCGAGTTTAAGGAAACAGATTCCATGGAGAAGCCTAAGGAGTGGACAGAGGGGTGACAGGGAGAATGTGGAGTCAGGGGGACCCGGAGACAAGAGGCTACAGGGGTCAGGGCCATGGGGAGTGTTGCCTGAGAGACTGGACTCCTGGCTGGGTTAACCTGTGGGTGACTGAGAGGCATTTAGCCCAACCAGCAATGCCGAGGTTCATGCTGTGGTTTCAGCCAGCTCTGCAGATGGTCTGTTTTCCTGGATAGAAGGTTCAAAGTGGGCTTCTTGGGAGTTTCCAGGAGATCTGTCTGTGGAAACTTTATCCCACATCTTACATTTTCTCCCTGACAGGATCTTTTTAATTTAGATAAAAGTGAAACCAGGGCTACTGTGTTTATGTTATTTTAATCTTGACTTTAAAAATACTTACAGCAAACACTTATTTTAAACGTTAACATGAGGTTCTATTTTACTATCCTTTATGCTCTTCAAATGAAGTGCCTAATTTTAAAAGATCTACAAATTACATACATAATTTGTGGGCTCTTGGAGAGAGTCTACCTCTTCAGCTTTTTTTTCAGGTCACAAGAGACCTGTCTTAGACCATTAGGTATTTAACGTGACATGCTCTGCTTTGCAAAGTAAAAGAGAAAGGGCTGTTTTGGGCTCGGATACAGCAGCTTTGCCCCCAGATGTGTCCAACAGCCTGATTTAGTATTAAAGTTCTGAAATGATTGGTGATCCATTAGCGTGGCTATTTAAAGAGTTCATTGAATTGGCTACAAACCAACATCATTTGCGCTGAAGGGCAGCTAGGTGAGGCCAGGCAGAAAGAACCAAATGGAATCTGAATGGAGCTGTGGATTCTGCCTTCCATGAGGCTCTGAGAGCAGACCTCCAATAAGAAAAGTTACAGGTTGCTGTCACCTCTGTGTCTCGTGATCAGGCAGGTGCCAGATGCTGCCTGCTGGGCCCCGGTCAGAGAGGACTCCTTGCTGTGAATGAAAACTGTCACGGGGCATGGCTCAGAGCTGGACCCTTTCCTTTTGCTGTGTCTCACTCCTCCCCTCCCACATCTCTCCCTTGTCCCCTGCCAGCCCCTTCCCATCTCCCCCTCCCTGGGACCTCAGACCCTGAGCTGTCCCAGGTCTACACTCCCGCCCCACTGTTCCCTCCCCAAGTCATTGCAGCCGCCCCAGCAGGGCTTGCTCCCAATCCCTCCTGCAGCACGTCACCAACAAACTGCAAGTCTAAGACCATTGTCGTCTTCCCCTAAGCCTGGCAGTTTCCTCTTATAGGCGTCACCCAACTCGTCCCCTCACTCTGCCTCCTCCTTGTATGCCTAGCAAACAGTTTACCTTGGCAAGTTCACCAGGAAGCAGTAATACTGCTAAAGCCCGGTGCTTGGTGGATCTTTTATTTCTGAAGTTGTGTGTGTGTAGGTAGGTGTGCCTTCGGTGGGTGTTTAGCAGTTTCCAGGCTGAAGTTATTACTCCCCACGCTAACCAGAGCAGCCCTTAGGGCTTCAGCACTTGGTGTGTCAGAGCACAGGCAATGCTGTATTCCAGGGGCATCTTGGCTAGTCCAAGGGCCTGCTTTGTCCAAGTCCAGGCAGGAGGCCTGTGTCCTTGGAGGATGTGTCAGTCCCCCTAAGAGCTCCGTGGCTGGAGAGCTCCCTACAGATTTCTGGGGCACTCAGTCACAAATGCTGTACCCGGACTTCCCTGGCGGTCCAGCGGTTAAGACCCCACGTTCCCACTGCAGGAGGCATGGGGTTCGATCCCTGGTCAGGGCAAGATCCCACATGCTGCACAGCACGGCCAAAGAGAAGAAAAAAAACCCAAACAAACAAATGCCATACCCAAGGGCTCTTTGCAGTGGCTGCTGTGGTGTCTGCCTAGACCTTGTCTTCAGGGCTGGCACATCTATCCTCTAGATGCTGGGACTATCTCGCAGCTGCATCCCTTCCTGGAATTGCTCTTGGCAGAGGTGAACTGCCTCACTCAAGGTTAAGCCCTTTCCCAGAGGTTGGCCTGGGGAGGAAGCACCAAGGCCAGGCCCCTTGGCCTCCGTTTGGGACAACTCTGAGGGCCCATCTCAGCTCCTGAGTTCCCTGCAGAACTGCTAAGGCCTCAGGTGCAACCACAGTCTGGCTCAGTTTCTCCCTCTTCCCAATCCTGCCTTCATCACTTCCTTGCACCCACCGTCAAGTCTGCACACAACTCGGGGAAACCAAGCTAAGACAGCTGCCATGGCTGAGCTCAGAGAGAGGCAGGGCTGACCCAGCACCCCTCAACCCCCTCAAACTCCCAATCCAGAGCTATCCTGCCTGGCCATGCTGTGCTGGGGCTGCTGAGATGTCTCAATTGTTCTACTGTTACACTCAAGCCTTCCTAAGGGTTACTTGGGAGATACTTGTTTTTGGACTAGAACTTAGGAAAAATTGTGCTTCTTCGGGACCTTGGCCTGTGTTTGATTTGTGTTTATGCTACCTACACCAACAATTGGGGAAGAGCTCAGGCTTTCTTTGCTTTGGCTGCTAGGAAGCTTGGAGCTCAGTCCGTGTTGCAAGACACCCTGGTGCCTTCTGAGTTCCCTTAACACACCTTCCTCACTACTGTTATTTGTGTTGCTTTGCTGTATCACACAGCTCCCTCTGAGCTGCCTCAAAGTCTGTTTGGAACGAGATGAGGTATTAATGAGAAAACACATACATACAGTGTTAGGGCTGTGTTGTCAGACAGACCTGGCTGCTGGTTACCAGCTGGGACATTTGCCAAGTCACAATTTCTCTGAACTATAGTTTCTTCAGCCAGGGAGTGGGCCTGATGCCTGCATCACAGGATTATTTTGAAGATACATACAGTAAACACATGGCTGATACACATCAAGTGCTCAATCAATGGAAGATGTTAATAACAATTTTTAAATGAAATTGTGTTGCTCTCATGAACCTGCCCTATCAGGTGGTCTGATCTCCCTCCTTCCTCCCTGTCACATGCTGCCTATTAGCCAAGAGGCATTTCGGGGCCCTTGGGTTTCACTTTCTCGTGGGAGAAGGACGGCCACCCAGGCATCCACGGCTCCCAGCAGACTGTGTGGACCAGCAGCAGGGGCAGTGGAGGTGTTCACGGATTGTTAATCCAGGCAGGTGGACACACAATTAAAACATTCATGATATAAACGAGCACATACTTGGCTGGAGAAAAACTGAAAGTAAAACTCTTAATGTAAACTGAGCCTTCAGAAAATGAAAAAAAGGTTGTAGATGAGAGATATGTGATGAGTAATTTAACCAAGATGATGTAAATCTAGGCCTTTGAATACTTTAAATATAACCATCTGATATAAAAAGAAGTGCACTAAATTTTTTAAAGCTGAGATCTTTCCTCGGGTGAGAGACTCACTTTCCTGCAGGGACATGTTCCCCAAAAGGCAAGTGGAAAAGGCAAAGAATAAATCCATGTCGGCATCATATCCCCCTCAAGCCAGCTTAGGAGGATCCCACGCATTTTGTAGTCTGTCCTAGCATCCCATATGTCACATGTCACCTTGCAAACCAGTTTGGAACCCATATTAGAACAGAAAAGCCCATTTCAAGAGGATGGTGGCTTAGGAAAATCTATCTTTTATTTGTTCCTAAAGTCAACAGGTACCTGGCTCTGTCCCCTCGTAAATGCCACACGGGCCTGAACCTTGGCCTGGAGCGCATCCAAAAATGGGTGTGAAACTGGAGTTGCTGGTTTTTCTTGGAGATGAGGGGTCTGGAGCAGGAATCATCTGTAGGCAGATCTAGAACAGGCCTCCTGGGTGCATCTCTTTGGGAGGACACGGGGATGGCATGAGGACAGGATGCTGACAGGGGGGCTCAAGGGCAGGATGGAGAGGGGGTAAGCACAGAGGAGGCACTGGTTGGTCTATTTGTAGGAGTGGGCCTCAGGACAGGGGAGAGGAGCGAAGAAGTTGGGGGAGGCTAGGGCCCAGCAAGTACCTGGCTGGGAATTTACTCTTGGAGGGGCGAGGGGTACTAGGCCACACCCCTGAGGCTGGCTTGGGAGGGGCCAGGTGAGTCTGGGAGGAAGCTTCACAGAGCTGCTATGGCCACCAGTGAGACAGGGAGAGGCTCGGGGTTGACAGCCCTGAGCCAGGGTCCCGCTGCTGGGCCAGCTGAAGTTCTGGGACATGGGTTGAGCACATGAACCGGCCTCAGGACTTCGTCAGGCCTCAGAAGCCTTCATTTCTGGGATCAACCAATGCAAGAGGGACAGTCGATGCCTGGGGGACCAGGGACCTCCTACTCTATCACCCACAGGCAGCCCCTTGTCTATCCCCTGTGGGGACAATGTCCCCCTCAGTGCATAGCCTGAGGAAGGAGGCGGGGCAGGGTTGCATTTTCAGTCTCTTTCAGCATCTATTGACTTTTCTCCTTAAAAACTGTTATCTACACATTTCCTTGCACCTCCAGAATTTTGATGAGTTGAGAAAATCCATGTACTTCACCTCCATCTCAATAACAATAAGTTTCTTCCCTTCCTATGGAAGATAGAGGGTCAGAGACGACCAGGGACCCTTCCCTCATGCTCCACATAGCAGATGCCTCGGGGTCCAGTTTCCAAGCACTGGCTCGTGCATTTACCCCGTGGGATGATGATGATGAAGTACTCGGCCTTATTCCTAAAGTAAGTATAATGACAATAGTGATAAAGGCAGCATCAGAGAGTCGGGGAGAGAACAGATTTTGGAGCCAGACTGCCTGGGCCCAAATCCTGGCTCCACCTCTCACTGACTATGGGAAACTGGAGGTCACTTGACTTCTTTGTGCCAGGCTCCCTCATCTGTAAATTGGGACTCAGAGAAGCTAATTATGGGATGTGTTTAGATGGGTGCCTGGCACATGGTAGCATCCTTACCAGCTATTGCTATTATTATTATTATTATTTTATTGATATCATTACTGTAGGCCAAGGCCTTTTCATGTACTGTGTCATTTGAATCTTACAATCCTATAAGGGAGAAGATATTATTATTATCACTCTTTACGGATGAGGAAACTGAGGCTCAGAGAGGTTGACGGACTTGCCCAAAGATACCCAGCCTGATATGGAGCCTGTCTAACCCTTGCAAAGCTGTACAGCCTGCTTACCTGGGATGATAAGTGGCACTTCACCCTTATCCCTTTTATCCCTGCCCAGCCAGGTGGAAGGTTCTACCACCTCTACTTAATGCACGGAGATAACGGCTAGGTGAGTTAAGTGGCTCCCACACAGGCCTGCCTGCCCCAGCTGAGCTGCTTTTGGGCCAGCTGATCAGGACCGCTCTTCAAAATCACAATTTAACTGCTCCACTGCGTCCATTGTTCTGTGCGTGGAGGCAACTGCCCCACAGGCCAGCCCACTTGGCGCCGCAGCAGTGATTAATAAGGATATTCTGTGTCCACGGGAGGCCTCTCATCCGGGGCCTTGGAGTACTTTGCAAGCATTAATTAAGCTTCATGGTTGTGGCTCAGGTATGTGGGGGCCCTGGATTCCGTTTACATGTCTTTAGCTGATGCAGAAAGAAACCAAATCACTCCCCCAGTAAGCCATGGCCTTCAGCCCGGCCAGGCCCCAATGGGCATTCCTCATCCCTGGAGTTTGGCCAAAATCATTTGCAGAGAAAAGACTTCCTACTTGTTCTTCCAGACTTCAGAATAATAAGCAGCACTCAGGAGCCATTTCGCACTTGAGTTAGTTCCAGGCCAGCAGCTGCATGGCTGGGCCTTACCTGGTGCCCACCCACTGGCCCACCTAGGTTAGATAGCAGCTGATGTAGCTCACGGCCTGCACCTGCCAGTGTAGCAAAGCCTACCGTACCTGTGTGTGGGGCCTTTGGGGTCAGGCTGGTCCCTGCTACACCATCTGCACAGTACCCCCCATCCTCCATCCCTCATCTGCTTCGCCTCCATTCCCAGGTCTGCCCTCACACATCTGCCACTTGCTTGCTGCGGCTCTGATGTCCCAGAGCTTGCAGGGAGGTGGGAAGAGACCGCGTAACTCAGGGTAAAGAGCTTGGGCTTCCACCCAAGGATGTGGGGGGACCACAAAAGGGAGGGGCATGGTCAGATTTGTGCTCTGGGATGATGCTTCAGGGAGATGCGCGTGTGGGGTGCGGGATGGGGAGGCCTGAGGCAGTGGGGCCAGGAGGAGGCAAGGAGTCAGGGGAGCGCGGACGGGGCTCCTGCTGGCTGTGGCAGTGGGGTGAAGAGAAGGAGCCTGAGCAATGTTTAGAGGAGATTGACAGGACTTGCTGCCTACCTGGAGGCGGCGTGAGAGAGAAGGAGGAGCCCTAGACGAGCCTCCTGGCTATCGGATCCACTCTGCTGGGCAGTTATGACCTCTGGGTCCAGCACTGGCCCAGTAAACTTGTGACCGACTTGGCAATGTTAGTGCAGACGGGCTCTCCCAGCTTCCCCGGAGAAGCTCCGTCAGAGGGAATGACCAAACCCAAACCCCTCACTCTCCCCTTCCATCTCCCAGGAACCATCCTTTCTGGCTTGGCCGGGAATAAGGCCTGACACTGAGAGCTCAGCCTCCATTCCTGGGCCACAGACATGCCAGGCCACCACTGAGTTGACCCACGGGAGTCTGGGGGGTGGGCATTTGTTCCCCACTTGGCTGATGAAACCAAGGCTCAGGGGTTAAGTGACCTGCCTGCATGGGCTGAATGGTGGCCCCTGAAAGGTGTCCATGCCCTAATCCCTGAAACCTGTGAATATGTTACTTTATGTGGCAAAAGGAACTCTGCAGATGTGATTAAGTTAAGGATTTTCAGCTGGGGAGAGTGTCCTGCATTATCCAGGTGGGCCCAGTGTAATAATTACAACGGTCCTTATAAGAGGAGGCAAGAACGCCAAAGGTAGAAGGGGATTTGCCCATAGAAGCAGAAGCAACGTGCTTTAAAGAGGGAGGAAGGCGCTAAAAGCCAAGGAATACAGGCAGCCTCTAGAAGTTAGAAAAAACAAGGAAATGGATTCTCCCCTAGAGCTTCCAGAAGGAACGCCAGACTGCTGACACTGATTTGAGCCCAGTGAAACTGATTTCGGGCTTCTGACTTCCAAAACTGTAAGATAATAAATTCCTCAGCATCGTCCAACTACATCAGAAATTCTCAGTAGGAGGTATAATTTATTCTGGGCGAGGGAAGAGATTTGTCTTGATTCTGCCCAGGCCCTCACAAAATCAGAACCAACCTCTTTCCTCGTCCAGAACTGGGGAAGCCGCAGATGCGGGGTGCAGCCCTCGTTTAAGCTGTGACCTGAGCAAGACAGAGGGATGAGCCCCCTGGAAAGGGGATGGAAAAATGTGGGAGGCAGAGGATAGGAAAGTGCTCGAAGAGGAAAACAAGAATTTCGCTGTTGTCACAAAAGTAGGAACTCCAGGGGCCTGAGGGACCCGGTGAGGGGAGAAGGAGTGGGAAGGAATTCTGCATCCTGCTGAGGGTTTCTGTTGTAGTTGGACAACGATGATGATCTGGGGAGAAAGGGGAGGGAACGTCCTCCTGAGGCACAGGTCTGAGATGAATGCAGATTGCTTCTCCTCAGTTTAACCTCCAGGGAACAGAGGGCGAATCTCTGCATCCTGTGGGCGAATCTGCCATAGAGAGGGAGGCAGAGCTGGGAGCACCTGGGCTGAGCCGCACTGAGGCTCCTTTTCAGCTTATTCTTCCTTTTTTTTTGGCCACGCTGCATGGCATGTGGGATCTTAGTTCCCTGACCAGGGATCAAACCCGTGTCCCCTGCATTTGAAGCACAGAGTCTTAACCATTGGTCTGCCAGGGAAGTACCCCCTTTTTAGCTTAAAGTGTCAGATTTTCCTTGGCAAGGAATAGTTTCTTTAACCATTGTACATATACACAGACCCGCCCTGGCTTACACGACTTTCCTTACGATCGTTCACATTCATACAGTCCTGGGGGGCTTTGTGTTCATTTTCAAGGTTATGAGCTCACTGATCCTCCCAACCTCTGAGGCTGGAACTGGTATCGTCCCATTTTGCAGTTGAGCAAACTGAGGCTCAAGAGAGGTGACATGGTTAGTTCAAGTTTGTTGTCAGAGGCAGGATTTTGACTGAGCTTTTCTGGCCTCCTTTATGACACAGAAGGGAGCTCAGATATCATCGTGTTCACCCCTGTTCTGTGACCATGCTCAGCGAGGCTCGAGACTTTTCCTGACATACCACAGGGAGCTAACAGCAAACTGGGATGGGCCTTTGTACCTAGGGGTCTTATCCCTGCATGCTGACCTCTGCTTCAGGCCTGGACAAGGGGCCTTGGCCCACCCCATTGTTTACCTACTAACAAGTATTTCCTAAGCTTGGTGCTATTCCAGGCTCTGTGGGGAGCTCTGAGCATGGAGGAACAGGCTGACACAGGTGAAGCAAGTCATGGAGGCTGATGTGGGTGGCTGTGGAGCCCAGCAGTACCTGAGTGGGGGCTGCCATTCAGCAGAGCAGCATTGGGAGGAGGGACCATCTGGAGGCCTCGGTAGGGGCTGGGCAGCCCACACTGGGGTAGACGTGGCCAAAAGCGTGAGGGTAAGAGGTCGAGGTGACCAGGGACTCGAGCTGGGGAGGTCTCCTGCTCAGGCAGGCCCTCCCTGCACAAAGCCAGAGGATCTGGTTCCATCTTCCTCAGGTGTTGCCTTCCTCACTAGCCCGTCCCTTTGCTTCATCATAGGAAACACCTACAGAGCCCCAGCTGCGCCCTTCAGGGTTTCGGGTGTGGGTTTGAGGGGGTGGGGGGATGCTGGGCCAGCACGTACAGAAGTATGGCAGGTTGGTGCCCAGAGCCAGGGGGTGATCACAGCCATCCCTGTCCTGGCCATTGGGATGACTGTCTCTTCTGATTCCTCTCTTTGGCCAGGAGTACTGCCATGTCCTTACACCACTAGAGAGACCCTGTGTGTACATGACAGAATATAATTGTCCTACAGATGCTATCTCGGGCCTTTGAATGCTGAGCCTTCCCCCAGGGCATCAACCCTGTTCTACTGCCCACTTCACTCACCCCTCCACATGGTGTCATGGGGGCTGTAGGGGAGTAAGCATCTCTGGAGACCCTTGTGACTCCTGGGCACTTTGTGTAGAGCATTGGTGGTATGTGACATCATGGAAGTTAGGTTGGACCTGAGTCCACCATGACGGGTAAAGTAACTTCACTTCTGAACCCCAGTTATCTCATCTATAAGATGGTTGAGAGGAATAAATAAGAAAATCCTTACAGAATGTTTTAGCATGGTGCCAGTCACCAGAATGCTCAATAGGTGCTGTGTGGTTCTCCTGCAAAGCTGTGGCCCTGGTGACACTACTGTAAACCAGAAGAAATCCTTAAAGAAATAGTCCCCAATAAAAGGTGCAGAAATCTCACAGGATGGTGTGGAAGAGAGGCCTGGGCCTCAACCAATGGAATGATGTCCATTATGGCACACCCCCCTCAATCATCCGACAATGTGCTTAGAAGGGCCAGAATCAGAACCTCTGGCTTCAGACCCTTGGTTGTCAATTCTTAGCACGTGGAATATAAAGTTAACCTCATGGATGTCCCTAGAGGTGCCCCATGCAGTCAAGGCTGGAGCTGATGAGGGAGAACGTCCCCTATTGGAAAGAAGTAGGTTGCTTGAGCAGGTAGCGTGGGCAGGAGCCCTGCATGGCAAGAGGGTCTCCTCCAGCCAGAAGGTTCATAAGACTCCATGAGAAGTGTCAGTGGCTGGGCTTCCCCCAGTGGGGAGGGAAGGGACCCAGCTTCCTCATCTCTCCAAGAGAGTCTTTGGATCCTGGGGCAGGTGGCAGAAGCAGGAGGCAAATTCATGAGGACAAGGAGTGGCCCTTAGGGAGCCAGAGGCCTTAGGGCTCTGCTGGCCACTGGAGCAGATCTAGGCTGGGAAGAAGGAATAACAAAAACCAGGAGGCTAGGAGGACAGAGGCAGGAAGATGGAAGCCCCCTGGGAAGCAGCAAATAGTTAGCTCTTCGTATTGTTGGAGCTGTGAGAACATGAGGTTGGGTGAGCCTCTAGGCTAGGCCCAACCTCAGCTAGTGCTGAGTGGTGGGGGTTTGGAGAACAAGCAGCCCTGCTGAGAGAGGGCAATGTATTCAACCCAGAAGGAACAGCACCTGGGTCGGCCAGCCCTGCTCTGTTGTCTTTCGCTGCAAAGAAACCAGTCACATGTGTTTCCTTGAGGTGGATGACATACCCTCAGCACAGAGCCTGCCCTTCGGGGGTGCCCAGGGGAGCATGAGGGAGTGGTTTGACCAAAAAAGGAGTGGGGAGCGGTCCATCTGATCATGGACTGGATTTTTTTCAAGGAAGATAAACTTCAGAGAGTAGAACAAAGGTAAAAATAAAATAGACTCTATTTTAGACTATCTTATCTATTACACTATTAATAATCCTGCCCCATTTTTGCAAAGTGCATAGCATGGTTCTAAACAGGATCTTTCTATGATCAGCCATCCAGTCAACATGTTTGCTGAGTGTCTACTAAGGTTTCATGCAGAACCAGCTTCCAGGGGTACCTTGATACAGGTACACCCACAACAAAATGAATGTTGATTCAATAACCTCATTTGGTCTCTGACAACCCCATTTACCATGGGGATGGGGCACTGGCAGAAAAAAAAAAAGAGTGGTGGGCTGGCTGGCCAAGGTCACACTGATAAGCAGTTCATGACGAGACCAAGAAGTTCCTCCAGGTCCCCCACGGCCACCTTGAGTTGACCCCCAGCAGCTCACTATGACTGTTGGGCTCTTACAGAAGTAAGACTGATGGGAGTTTCCAGTGATAGCTACTGAATATCTGAGGGAGAGACAGGTTTCAGAAAACTGTGAAACAATGAAAAGCTCTTAACAATTGATTTAAAATCAATACGGTGAACAAATAGCACCTAACATAGAAATATCCCCGAGAGACAGATCTCCACTCCTCGTGACTGTTCCTGTCACCCCGCACACTTCCCAGGCCTGGCTGTGTGCGTGCGTTTAAATCCACCAGACAGACTCAGGCCTCAGCCCTGTGCTGTTCGACACTTTATTAATAACAACAGTAACTACATTTATGGACTGCTTCTCTCTGCCAGGTGCTTTAAATGTGTTCATTTAATCCTCCCACCGATCTGCTTAGGTTGATATGATTATTCCCATTTCATAGATACTGAGGGTAATTCAGCTCCCAAGTTTCAGAGGTTTAAACTCGGGTCTGTCTGATTCCAATACAGATGGTCTTCCTACTTCTCTGTGGTCATCAAACTTGCAGATGGCAGGGAAGAGCTGGGAGAAGTTGTGAAAGCATTCAGTGAAAGATTCAGGCCCCTAAAATATCTTGAGGCCCTGGGCAGCACTGTCCAGTAGAACTTTCTGTGATGATGGAAATGTTCTGTATCTGGGCTATCCACTACGGTAGCCACTAGCCACACGTCGCTATAGGGAACTTGAAAAGCAGCTAGTGTGGCTGAGAAACTGAATGTTTAATTTAAGTTAATTTAAATAGCTAGTGGCTACTGTGCTGGACTAAAGGTGTACCTAGGGCTGTGGGCAGAAACCAACAGGATGATGCTGGATCAGAATCTGTGCAGCTGTTGCATTTGGGTCATAGGAACAGGACAGGGAATTGAAAATGACTGGGGCCCAAGCTGATGCACTGTGAGCTCAGGCTTCAGTGGGTGAGGCCTCTGCAGGCACCTCTAGATGTGGGAGCTGAGACATTAAATCAGAGAAAGGAGGGAGGGAGGGAGGGAGTGGGCAGGCAGAAGGGAGAGGAGAGGCTTGGAAAGCAGAGGCAGGTACAAGATGGGTTCATCCGAGGACCCAGTCCCTTGTTCTCTGAGCTAAAGCCCCATAAATGTGAAGGAAAGAAGACTTCTCAATGTCAGCTAATGGCTCTGCCCCAAAGGGAAGCACCTTCCTGAAGTCCCTCTGCCGGGTGCCCTAGACTTCCTGTGAACTTGTGTCCACATCCTTTTCCTTTGCTTTGGAGCATCCAAGCAGCCTGTGTCTCATCCTGGGAGCTGGAAAATAAACATCACTGTGGAGACTTGGCTCCACTTACAGCGGCTAACGGCCTGTGATTTTCTAGCTCAAAGGCCCTTTGCTTCTGTGAGCGTCGCCTGAGAAGATTTGGCCATGGAAAAAGATATTAGGAAGCCGAGGGCAATAAACTGCCTCTGATCAGAAAGGCTCAGGACAGATCCCTGACAGGGGCATCAGAGGCAACACTCTGAACAGGACAGCCACATGGGCTGCCTCAGCCACTCTGCCTCTGGTTTGCAAACTGAATGTGCCCCTTAGCCCACTCTCACCACACCCTGCAGATTTGGGGAGAGCAGGTGCAACAACAGATGGGCCTAGGCAACTTGCTCCAGAGAGGCATCCTTGCCTTGGGCTTTCAAGGGCTGGGATGGATTTACCCTTTGTCCTCATACTGCCTTGAGTCTGGACTAAAAAGGGCAGGAGGTTGATAGCAGAACTAGTCACAGGGAGAAAAGGGCCTTCCCAGGAAGTGATGCTGAGACTTGGGACCTCTAACTCCTTTTCTGTTCTGATTATGGAAGGAGAAGAAAGGGTGCACTTGGGTAGTTTGCAAGACCTCTCTGAGGTACCCACATCCTAGAGCCCTCCGTTTGCACCTGAGCCTGGAGTAGGGGCTGGAGAGGGTCAGGCAAGGATACAGGTGGCCACAGTGCTGTGTACAGATAGCCCAGAGGAGGCCATGATCAGTCAGGTTCTTGATCCTGGAAACTACAATTATGTCAAAAATCCCAGTGGTCAGCGATGACTGTGGCCAGAGCATGTCAGCCTGCCCCAGCCTGGGGAGTCTCAGTGATATGACCTAACTGGCTGCCCCATGGGAGGTGATCCCTCTCTGATGGCTGCACATTAGATGCCACAGACAAAGCAGACATGGGTGAGGGTCTAGGTACTGCAGGGTTATGGATCTGGAGTTGGTCGTGGTGCACCAGGTACCCTGAGGGTAGGTTGTAAGGAAGCTGAGGGCTGCGTTACTGGTGATCTGGGCTCCAATGTGATAACGCAAAGGCCTGTCTGCTTTCCTGCTGGATATTGAGGCTCAGTCCAATCAATCTGCCTGCTAGACCCTGTGCTTTTGCTGTGAGGGTCAGTGTAATAGGGGCTGCCAGAGCCAGGTACCAATCAGAGCTGCATGTGGGCAGGTTAGTGCTCTGTGCTGGAGCACGGGGGTTCTGAAAAACTCAGCAAGCCTCTGTTTTCAGGGGCCAGGGAACTCTGCCCTGGCAACCTTGGTGCTGGGCTGGATTTCCTGGGAAGGCTCTGAGTGGGTTGGAGGATACTGGGCCTCAAGGCTACAACATAGATTCCAGGAGAATGGTTGTTTCTGCTCTCAGCAAGAGCTTGGGTTAGGAGAAAGGAGCTTGGGGCACATGTGATGGGCCCTTCCTTCCTGGCCTGCAGTGTAGCGTGATCAATTGCAGCTCAGTTGGGGATGAGTGGGGCTGTGTAGCCCAAGGCTGACACAGGCCTGTCCTAGTTATCCTTGTGAGCAATGAGTCTCTACCAGCCCCTTGGGCTGTGCCCTTCCCTGTTCTTTTCCAAATAAAGAACTTGAGGACCAAGGGAGGAAACTCTTCCTGGAGCAAGCAGTGGGTCCCATCTTAAGGGAGTAAATTCTGGGTCTGCAGAGAGGAAAGGCACTTAAAGTAGGGCCAGGTCTCCAGTGTGAGTGTAAGAGGAGGCAACATGCAAGGTCAGCTTTGACTCCACAGCAGCAGAAGTTGCCCTCCCACCCTCCCTGCCAGCTCCCCCACCAACATAACACCCACCTCCCGCCTGTCCCTTTCGCCTCTCTCCCTTTCTTTTTCTTCCCAGGGAACACACAGGAACATTTTCCAGAGAGAACACGTAAGCCTCAGCAAAGCCCATTACGGTGCCCCTCGGCGAATATTTGGGGCAGATACTGTCTACTGCCTCCCTAGTCCCGCCATTTACTGACTGCAGTGCCAGGGCCACGGGCTGTGATTCTGTGGCAAGAATCAATTTCATAGATGTCAATAAGCTAAGAGGAGGGTTAATTCAGACTCTGAGGCTGAGCATGACAGCTATTTTGGGTCAAGTCTACATTTCATTCCTGAATGGACTGTGGCTTACCCATCCTTTCCCCGGTCCAGCTCCTCAGCTTTCATTTTGAGTTCACACACTGAGTTTGGCCACATGCCTTTGGAAGCCCTGGGCTAATTTCCAATCTTGGAGGCCTTTTCCCCTCACCTCCGCCACTGTTCATTGTGAAAACCAAACACCATAGAAGAGAATTTGGAAATACTTCATGTGGAATCGTGCCCCTCTCATAGCAACAAATTCTGTTAGGTTTTCTCCTTCGATCTGGGCCCATGTGTGTGATGGCTGGACCTGGACATTCTCTTTATGGTCTGTTTATTCAATTAATGTTAGATGAGTCTCTGTGGCCTTTGAGTCTTCGAGAGCATCATTTCCAATGGCTGCAGCATGTCGTGTCAAGTGGATAGACATGCATTATTTAATCACTTGTCTTCTGTGCCACTATTGCTGAAAGCCAGGTCACCTGACCTGATTTTGGCTCATAACACACATTTGGCAGTCCCAGTGCTGGGATGTGCAAAAGTGGGGCCAGATTTCAGATGCGTTTATTCATGAAACATGTATTAACTGTCAGTTAAAGGCAAGGAACCGTGGCATAGGGGAGAGGACAAGGTTTAAGGGAGTAAGGAAATGTGGCCCTAGATATCCAGTGGCTTGAGAGTCTGGCTGGGGCAAGGAGACAGACCCCCAGGTCTCACGTGATGAGGGGGGATGTTAGGGCTTCTGATCCCCAGGAACGTTATGATATG
Source organism: Delphinapterus leucas (assembly GCF_059928025.1). Lineage (NCBI taxonomy): Eukaryota > Metazoa > Chordata > Mammalia > Artiodactyla > Monodontidae > Delphinapterus > Delphinapterus leucas. Next base: position 42,855,700 of record NC_143148.1, read on the forward strand.
CCTGGTTCTGAGAAACTAGGTTCTCAAGTAATAGGGACTTATCTTTGAGACATTGGTGCATCCCCAATTATTTGTTACTGATGATAAACTAATAAAGTTTGGAACTAATTTACCGAAAAAACAAACAAGCAGAGATTCTGGGGGCTTTTCCTATCATCACTTCCATTTCAGTCACGTGCCTTCTGATGTTTCTAGAGTAGGAAGAGAAAGGATGTGGAGGTAGAGCTGCACTTATGGGAACAGTGGGATGGGACTCCCATCCATCATGTTCATGGGCTGGGGCGGGCAGGCTAAAAACCACTGATATGAGAAGAAGAATAACTGCTGTTTACTGAGCTCCTGCTTCAAGACAGACACTGTACTGGGCACTTTAAATAAGGAAACGTGAGTCCCTTTATAACAGTGTTTTACAGTAGAGATGATTCTTTTCATGATTAAGAAGAGTTTGTGAATTAGAAAAGTTAAATGATTCACTAGAGGTGACTTCTCAGTATCTCTTCTCCAAAATCAGGTAGCTGCATAGTATTTCATGTAACCCTTTTTCTAAAAAGGGATCTCATGCATCTTTGCCTTTCAAAATAGAATGGTAACTGGATAGCAATCCAGACCTAGGAATGCAAGAGAAATTATATGGAATAATTTTAGAAAGTCTCTCTTAAGGTAATTTACTTTCCATTGAGAGTATATACTTAGAGCTGAAATTGATAAGCATGTATATTTAGAATTAGTACTTAAGTTATTTTGGTCATTTTCAAAAGAAACTGTACCGTTAAATTAACATACCACATCAGTGGGCTAACAACCTGATCTCATCCTCACTCCTTTTGCTGGCAGATTAAAGACTAGGGTATTTAGAGACTTTCTACTCTGCCTGGAAAAGTCAGGAGTCCAGACCAGAAACCACTGACCAGCAAATCTCAGTGCTAGACCAGGATCTGTGCATTGAACTGGTGGCTAGATGTGTGTGGTGGGCAGAAGAGAATTTGAGGAACCTGGGGTGAGCACTCCAAGGGCCAGGGAAGCCAGGGCCTGGTTTTTTAAATTTGACTTTATTGTTTTTCTTGATTACTGCTACAACCATAATTCATAGTCCGATGAGTCAGAGCCATAGGTTTTGTTTTCAAATGGCCTAGAGAGGGCCTTGCTCAAGGTGATGATTTATTCTGATTCTTTCATGGGAACCTTCTTCTACATCTGACTGTGGATGATGAAATGCTCTCATGTCCACCCCTTGGGGCATCGCTGCTTCACACTCAATCCCTGCGCCCGACCATCATGTGTTCAGAGGGGCTTCAGTGACAGTTTCCTCTGAAGGCATGTCCACCATGCCTGCCCCCCATGTATGGGGTGACATCCAGTCTGCAGGCTGGTGTACACCCTTGAAACTTTGAGATGAGTTTGGAGCTAGGGATGAATTTGGGAGTCCTTGGCATATAGAGGGGAGCTACATCCCTCTACAAGAGTAGGTGAGGTCAGCAGGGGTGTGGGCACCTGGGGAAAGACTGGGATCTGTCTTGGGGCAACCATGCTTGAGCCGCCAGTAGACGGTGGAAGGGTTGAAAGGCACAGTAGAAGAGATGGGAGCTGAGTTGGGGAAACACAGTGCCCCAGGGCAAAGAAGCAGAGGGTTTCAAGGAGGGAGTGACCAGGAGGGCCTGTTGAAGCCAAGAGGCCCAGGCTGTGTGGAGCCTGCTGGGATTCCTCTTTGCTGCTTTTGTTTGTTAAATTTTACCCCAATCTTGGAAATTATAAATCCTATGCTGTGGGATGAGTCTTACCCTTTTTTTTTCCCACATGGTCATAGATTATTATATGATCATTAAAGAACATTTGGAAGAAAAAGTGGAAAGCAAAATTTTAAATACTTAATTTCCACCCTTTCTAAACACACCAAATGTTGACATTTTGGTATACTTTCTTTCAGTGGCTTTCAGTGGGTTTTCAGTGGTTTAGAGTTTTTTAAATTGCAATTATACTGTATTTATAAATTTGCACACAATTTAACATTTATACTACAAGCACTGATCTAGGATTGGTCTTTTAAAATATGGCAAACATCATTCAGACTGGTACAGAGTTCAGCACCCACCTTTTAATTCAATCGTCTTCATTATATTACTGCTTTCTGTTATATATATTTTGGCTACTTAACGTCAGGTACTGAGAGTAGTGTGTAAATTTATGCCCACAGCTGTCTTCATCTTGTATTTTTAATGGTAACGGGTTTTGCCTCAAGTATTTTGATGCTAAAATACTGAGTGTACAAATGTTCAGAACACTTATGCTTTCACAAATGCTCCTATGAATATAAAATTACCCTTTTTATCCTGCTTGACGCTGCTTATTGCCTTAAATTGTGCTTTGTCTGACAGAGCCACTCACGCTTTTTCTTTTGTTTGCATTTACCTAGTATAGCTTTGTCTACCCTGGAATCATTTTATTTTAGGTGAGTCTCTTGTATTAATTTAATCTGGGAACCTTTGTCTTCTAACAAGGGTATGGTAAATGCTTACGTTTATTGTCCTAATCATTTCGGGTGGCCTCTTGTCATCTTGTTTTGTGTTTTCTGCATTTCCTTTCTTTTGAGCCATAGCTGGTGATTTCTTTTACCTTCTGCAGTGATTAGGAAGGGAGACATCTTGTTTCTCACTCCACTGGTCTGCATTTTATTGCCTCCAATAAAGGTCTTAATTTGTCTCTGTGTTCGGATTGTAAGCAGCTCTGCTTATCTCAGCCTGGCCCTTCTCATCTCCAGGAGGTGACATCCTCTGCAGAATGGCTTTAAAGGCCCTCTGTTGATTTCTTTGTTTGCTCACTCAGGGAAAGGAGGTGTCTCATGCTTCCTGCGAGATGGTGGGACCATCTAGGCTCTAGCCAGAGGGTGTGTGTGTGTAGCGATGGTGATGGGGGAAGGCAGGAATTGTCATTACCACTGCCCATGGAAGGCCCAGGAAGTGCCTGTTGGCCTTTGATTGAGGAAACTGGCCTGAGCAGACCCGGCCCAGCTGGCAGGGATAAGCTCTCTGCAGAGAGAGCGTCTCAGGGCTGAGGGACCAGAGTGAGGGTGGGTGGGGGATGGTGGGCCTGAGCTGGCAGGGTCCTGGTTCTGGCCTAGACAGGTGGTTCAGGGACTGTCAGTCTCAGGCGTGAAAATTCCTGGGCACATAAATTTTTTTTACATTCTTTTTTTTTTTAATTGAAGTATAGTTGATTTGCAATATGGTGGGCACATAAATTATTTTTAAATATGCTTGTTTTGGAACTCCCTGGCGGCCCAGTGGTTAGGACTCTGCACTTCCACTGCAGGGGGCACAGGTTCAATCCCTGGTTGGGGAACTAAGATCCCACATGCCGAGCAGCATGGCCAAAAAAATATGTGTGCGCGCGTGTGTATATGCTTATTTATTTATTTATTTATTTATTGGCTGTGTTGGGTCTTCATTGCTGTGTGCGGGCTTTCTCTAGTTGCAGCGAGCGGGGGCTACTCTTTGTTGCAGTGCATGGGCTTCTCATTGCGGTGGCTTCTCTTGTTGCAGAGCACGGGCTCTAGGCGCACGGGCTCAGTAGTTGTGGCACATGGGCTCAGTAGTTGTGGCGCACAGACTTAGTTGCTCTGTGGCATGTGGGATCTTCCCAGGCCAGGGCTCGAACCCATGTCTGCTGCCTTGGCAGGCGGATTCTTAACCACTGTGCCACCAGGGAAGTCCCTGTGTATGCTTTTTAAGACCTGTAAATGGAATTTCAGTGAGGGTTTTCTCAGGGCCTCCATTTGTCTACTGTCTTAACCAGGTATTGCTCCCATGTATTTTATATTAAAACTCTCTCTGTGGGGCAATTAACAGCTTTAAATGACTTATTTAAATTTAAGCACCTCTGGCATTTTTTTTCAGTTATGCAAGATAGTTGCTCTCTGTATCCCCTAACACAGAGGTGCCAGTTCTGGGGAGGGCAATGCCACAGCCACAGAGAGGGGAGGGTTGGGGCCTGGGAAAGGCAGGGTGGGGCTGCTTGGGGAGGACAGCCTGTCAAGGCCTAGGAAGGTCTCCAGAGGGAGACAGGCCAGGTGGAGCTTCACTGTTGTCTTTTTTTTTGCTTTTTCCAGCTTTATAGAGGTAATAATCACATAGAACATGTGTAGGTTTAAGGTGAACAATGTGATGATTTGATACATGTTTATATTGGGAAATGACTATCACAAGCCTTCATCTTTCGTAGGGCTTGAGAGGCAGAGGTGGGGCTGTGCTGCTGCCAGTGATCCTCTGCCTGACAGGGCCAAGGTTCTCCTAAGAGTGGCCACAGGTCAGAAGGAGCAGTGAGAAGCTGGTGAGAAGGGGCAGTGCATGCAGTGGTCAGAGCTTTGACAGGGCCAGCCTGGCTTCTGGGGAGGGTGGTGGGCCAAATAGCTACTCAGGAGAGCCAGACCATATCCACCAGACACCAAAGGCTGACACCTCACAAACACCAAGTTCCTTGGGGACCAGCACCTCAGCTGATCCTCTGGGAAGCCTTGGAACATTTAAGCCAGAATCAAGAGGTAACATCATCAGGGTCCAGACAAGCAGGTGTCAAGGAGACCTTGGGGCTGGGACAAAGCCACGCCTGGCCACTGGAGTCAAGGTCATCTCTCTAATCTCCCTCCTGTTCCAGACCCACATGGTCATGATGGCTACTGTCAAGCCCTTGGAGCACCAGATGAGGAAACTGAGGTCCAGAGATGTAGATGATATATCCAAGGTCACTCAACAGGCTGATTCCAATTCCTTAGAGTGTTTCAAAATATTTTGACCCATATGCTTTTCTTCTTCTATATGAGTTGGTGTAAACCCTCTGACTCAGATGTTAATGTCCAGACCTAACACATGCAAGTGTGTGTGTGTGTGTGTGTGTGTGTGTAATTCCCCCTGTTAGAGTTAGTCGTTCCTCTTCTGTGTTTCCAGTGCTCTCTGTTCATCCCTCCATCATACAATTTATCTTGCTGCACTGGAATTATCTGTCTGTGTATGTCCTCCTGACAGGAGTGAGTAGCTAAGGGCAGGGACTTTGTACTGTTCTTTGTATACAGTAGGCACACATGAATTTTGTTAGATGAATGTTGATGAATTCACAACTGTCCACTCACTATACATAGGTTACCATGACTTGGCCCTATTAAATGTGCAATCCTTCTATGGTTGATTAATTAAAAATTATGTTCTTCTGAAGGTTAATAACTGAAAAACTATACTTTGCTTAGCATACTATGCCTGTGAGGAGCATAGCTGCTTGGGCCACACTGCTTCATGGTGCCTCTTGTGGCAGTGTGCTCTAATTGCAGGCAAAGGGTCTCAGGAGCGGGTCTTTCAAACAAAACATGTAAAGGAAAAACATTTTCACCAAATGTATGCAACAAGTTTCTGAAATACACCAGCCTCTGCTTCCATTGCCCTTACTCTGCTACCCCAGCATCAGTAGCTGGAATCACAGCTGCTCAGATTTGACATGAGATAAGGTTGGCAATATTTCTAAGATCCCAATTTGGCTCACCTGCTGCGGCTACAGGTGAGGCAGCACCTATAAGGAAACAACATGAAGTGGCCATGTTCATTTTCACAATTCCTACTCTGTGCTCCATGTTCTGTTTTAGACTTGGCTAACCCCCTAAGGACAGGGACTGTGTCTCATTCACTTCTGTCTCTCCAGTGGTTGGTGCAGGGCTTAACACAGAGTAGGTGCCACGTGCTATGCTGGGACTGTCTAAGAATTGGCGTGTCAGAGCCTTGGGGTTAGAATGATCTGGTAAAAGAGACCTGGCGGGAAAGCTGCTCTGAAGTAACCACAGCTGTACTTGCCGGTGCCCAACCATTCCAAACATCCATGCCTTTATTATTATTCTGATTTCTCAATTTGATTTTATTCTTCAGAAGTCACCATTCCACTCCGTCGCATTCAGTGAGTGTGGACACACATTAATCATTACTGGGGTCAATGACCAGATGAGCCCTTAACATTCCATTACCAAGACAAGTGTTTGTCATTTCTCATTAGTATTATGTTTATAGTCACTAGGGACTTATCCCCGGACAACTTGTCAAAATCTGCGTGGCCTTGCCAACACGGGGCAAGTTTATCCTTCCAGAACTGTGGAGGGCATCTGGAACCCTCGCATGACTTTCCAAAGAAAACGCAGTGCAGCACCATGGTCTCTTTCATCTTCTATCATCTTGCACATCAAAACTTCCCCTTCACTCATCAAGGGACTCTTGCAGAGCTGTGAATATTACCTCCCCACTGCCTCACATCCTTCACAGAACTGCAGGTGCCTCTTGGAAGAAGTGCTGCATCTGTGTCCCTCTCCCTTCTTGCCTTTACTTTCCATTGTTATTAGAAGTGTAGCCATGGAGAGAAATCTGGTGGTCAGTGGTGACTGCAGCCCTGAGAAAAGATAGATTTTCCTTCTAATCAGACTAAGAAGACTGGGGTTTGGTTTCTAGTCCCTGCAGTCTGCAGAACAAACTCAAGATGGCAAGTCCAGAAAAATCCCCTTTTGTGAGACAAGCTCTCTGCACGGGGGGCGGGGGTCACTGATTGATAGGTGCTGCATCCGGAATGGGCTGTGGGATTTGCAGTGACCCTGACTCAGGCCCTCACAGCAGCCACTCTGGGAGGCAGCCACTCAGGGACATTGCTGGAGAATCACAGACCAAAGGATAACACTGCCTGCCTCCTGGAGCACAGAGAAAAGGTCTCAGTCCAGGGGCAAGCCTCTGCCTCCTCCCTCACAGAAAAAGCCCTCCTAAGCTTTTTGCCTGGATTTGGGCACTGCGGCTGTGCTTGGCATCTGTGCCTCTTGGCAACTCGTGCTGCCTGCCGCTTGACACAGGCAGCCATCCTCGTAGCAGACCTCCCAGCCTTCTCCTGCCTAGAGCTTTTGTGAAGACCAAATGAGAGAAAAGTCCATGCATGTTCTCTAAAGAGCAAAGAGCACTGGTAGGAATGCTGGATGGCTGTGCTGTCTGGCCACGCCCTCCACAAGCTCTGGCTTTGGGTATGCTTGATGAGCACGTTCCACATGGCAACAAAATGCCCCAATTCAGTGAGATACCTCAAATTGGTAGTTTCAGATTTTACATTCCTTTCTTTGCATATGAACTTTTTTTTGGCCAAAAATTGTTAGCCACAGGTTTTCTAAACCGTTCTTACCAAACATCTATTTCCTACTGAAACTCTCTTCTCCATTTCAGGGTCCCCAGAATACACCACTGGCATACCCAGCCTTGTTCATTTGGTCACAACTTTTCCCTGCCTTCCCTCCCCACCCTACTGACCCTTCAGAGCCTCTTCATATTGTACCCACCTTTTTTTTTCTTTATAAATTTGTTTGTTTTTATTTTCGGCTGTGTTGGGTCTTCGTTGCTGTTCCCCGGGCTTTCTCTAGTTGCAGCGAGCAGGGGCTACTTTTCATTGCGGTGCACAGGCTTCTCATTGCGGTGGCTTCTCTTGTTGCAGAGCACGGGCTCTAGAGCGCAGGCTTAGTAGTTGTGGCGCATGGGCTTAGTTGCTCCGCGGCATGTGGGATCTTCCTGGACCAGGGATTGAACCCGTGTCCCCTGCGTTGGCAGGAGGATTCTTAACCACTGCACCACCAGGGAAGCCCTGTACACACCCTTGAAGACCAAGCAGAAGACCTCTCTACAAGCTGACCCACAAATCACCTCGCCCTCCTTCTAAAGAAGTTATTGGGTTCCTGCTGATCTTGAACCATGAGGCAGTAATCACAGTGGTTAAGAGCAGGCTCTGCAGTCAGCTTGCCCACCTCTTACTGCTTGTGTGACCTTGGGCAAGTTACTTGAAGTTCCTGGGCATTGCTTTCCTCAGCTATAAAATAGGGATAATAACAGTAGCTCTTTTATGCATATAAAGGGCTGAGCACAATGCCTGATGCACTGTAAGCACTCAGTGAAGGAGAGCTAGTATTAATCCTAAGAATTTTCTTTATATGTTGCCATGTAAGGCCATAACAACCCAGGAAAAGTAGATTTAATTGTCCCAGATGAGGAAAATGAAACTCAGAAAGGTTAAAGCACTTGCCCAAGGCCACACATTTGGTGATGAAGCTGAGATTCAGAGTCAATTCTATCTGGTTGGGATCAACAGCTTTCCCACCGCCATAGCCAACCCACCTTAATAGGCCTCCTGTTATTACATCAGCCCGTCTTCCTTGGTTTACCCTTCACGTGGGCATTGCTCCTCTACCCAGCCAGACCCTGGGGTCCTCTGGAGCAAGGTTTCTCAAAACACCGCCACCCTAGCTATGTACCATTCAGTATCTGTTGAGTGAACAAAAGAGTGAATGGGGCTTCCCTGGTGGTGCAGTGGTTGAGAGTCCGCCTGCTGATGCAGGGGACGCGGGCTCGTGACCCGGTCTGGGAGGATCCCACATGCCGCGGAGCGGCTGGGCCCGTGAGCCACGGCTGCTGAGCCTGCGCGTCCGGAACCTATGCTCCGCAAAGGGAGAGGCCACAACAGTGAGAGGCCCGCGTACAGAAAAAAAAAAAAAAAAAGAGTGAATGGATGGGGGACTTCCCTAGTGGCTCAGTGGTTAAGAATCCGCCTGCCAATGCAGGGGACATGGGTTCGAGCCCTGGTCCAGGAAGATCCCACATGCCGCGGAGCAACTAAGCCCGTGTGCCACAAGTACTGAGCCTGCGCTCTAGAGCCCACAAGCCACAACTACTGAAGCCCGCGCGCCTAAAGCCCGCTCTCCGCAACGAGAGAAGCCACTGCAATAAGAAGCCCGCGCACCGCAACAAAGAGTAGCTCCCACTCAACGCAATTAGAGGAAGCCCGTGTGCAGCAACGAAGACCCAATGCAGCCATAAATAAATTTATTTTTTTAAAAAAGAGCGAATGGATGGGAAAAATGCATTTCAAGACCAGAATCTATCCCCAAATAACCTAGCCCTGGTACTTAAGTCCCTGGAAGTCAGGGGCCTCTCAGCAGAACCAGGGGCCATCCTACCTCCAGGCTCTTCCCCACTTCAACTCACCCACCACACTGACCCAGGATATCTGACCATGTTTCTCTCCTTCTAAAGCACTTCCAGGGATTTCTGCACTTCCTGTGGGACTAGTCTCTAGAAAGGAGTTTGGTTTCAACATGCTCTGTTAACATAAGTCTTCACTGAGCTTAACATGTATTTCTTTGATCTAGAAGGCAAACTTTTGGAAAAAAGATGGTCAAGAATAGCAATGATGTGCTCCCTCAGAGCTGTGCAGTAAAGGGACCATGGCCACGTTCTCCTGGGGCTACGGTTTCTTTATTTATGTCCCTTTATTTTTAAAGTAAAACTGCATGTAAAGTGCTCTAAACACCAAGATGAGAATGCAGAACTTCAGGATAAACATGACAGAATGATGCCTGTTTTGCTGCTTGCCTCATTGTCCCAGAGAAAGAACCTCACGTGTGTTGATGGGACAGAGGAGAACATGAAAGATGCTGAGGTGTGCCCAAAGTTACTGAGACCCTACGTTTTGGTGTAGACACAATCAAATGAAACTGTCCTTTAAGCCTCCTCAGGGAACAAGCAAAGATGGGGGGTGAGGCAGTAGAATTGTAGAGAAGACCATGGAGATTCTGAACAGAAACTTTTCTATTAAAGAACACCTGAAATCCCATTTAGTCATAGCTACCATTTTTTGAGCGCTCAAGACTGCATAACTTGATCAAGGCCAATGGGTGGCAGAGTGGCTTTGACCTCGTGTATGTCCAACTCCTATCCAGCATCTTTCTCCTAAAGCACAAGGCTCTCATTTCCCCGAGGAATCGTGGAGTCCAAGAGACTTAGAGCTCTTGGGTCATCTGTTGTAAGTACCCTCTAATCATCCTCTTCCTCAACTCATTAGCAGAGGTCAAGACCTGTGCATAATTCGGTTAGCTCATTTGTTTATTCATCATATGCTTATAGAAATGGCTTGAAATCTTTCCTCAGTATCCTTATCTGCAAAAAAATTTGGCCCACATCAAGGTAATTCATGAGCTTATACTTACAAGTGTTTTCAATCATGTTTTAACTAGTAGTAAATCTTTTGTTTGATTTATCTGAAAATTGTTGTCCTTCCTCTTGCCCCTGTCTTGTAAGATTCTGTAAGCCCCCTCTGATAACAAGAGCAGCTAAGTAAAGATAAACAAGTGAAATTAATTTTAATAATATTGTTTATTTAACCTAATGTATCCAAAATGTTATTTTATCCAAAACATTATTAATGAGCTATTTTATATTTTTTATACTAATTTTTCAAAATCTGGTGTATATTTTATACTTACAGCACATCTCAGTTCAGACTAGTCATATCTCAAGTGCTCAACAGCCACATATGGGTATTATATTGGAAACAGATATAAATAGGCGTTCTTCTTTTCCTATTTCATCTGTTTCTATTTCAACTTTAGGTTTTGCATTAGGATTGGATCATAAAAGGCTATGTTAATGGAAATGTGACCTTTGGACAATTTAATAAACATAGCAGCGGTTTAGGACAGTGGAAAGAACATACCTTAGGAGTTATAAAACCTGGGTTCTAATCCTCAGCTAACTGGGCAACCCTCAACTTCCCTCAGCCTCTTTCCTCATGTTAAAAAAGAGATGATGGCTTATGATTATTAAGTTTCTCTTATAGCACACACCATTTTCAGGGTTTCTGCAGCTGTTTGCTCTTTCCAGTCAAAATTTTTGTATGACAGTGCTTATCCCAAGTTGGAGTAGTGTTCCCTGTGCCCAGTTCTGTGCCTGGCACACTGCAGGAACAAGAAATGTTTGTTGAATGAATGAAAATCCAGTTCTTTGAGGGATCCTGGGGCCTCTCAGTTTTTGCAGAATAACTATAGCAGCCTTAGCAATTAATTACATTTTCATTTCCTTTCTCATATTAGCCTAAAGTGCTGACAATCTAAGCTTTCTGAAGGGTAATAGCCAGGATCAGAAACCATTTCCCGATCCTGTTAGCAAAAGAGCTGGTGCTCAGCTATAGGCATGACTGCCTAGAGACCCCTGCAAAGGGCCTCCCTCTTGTTACATGCTGTTCTTATGCTGAGGAGAGTTAATTAATGACTCTAAATAAGAAAACAATCAAATCTGTCTGCAGTCATATGAGTCAGAGCAGACCCAGATGGGGAGCTGGTCCTTGGCCTCCAAATGCCCTCGGGAAAAGCAATAGCAATCTTTGCTCCATACGCCAAGAGCCTTGCAAAATCCCAACCTACAAGGGAAAGGAATTGCTCAAAATGGATTGGAGCCCCAGCATGATGTGAAGCAGTTTCTTAAAAGGCCAGGCCCCCTGCCTGGGTGTTAAGCACACTGAGGTCTAGGGAGAGGAGAAAAAGCACAATTCTATTTCTCTCTACTCTCTTTAGACACCCAAACCTATAGCAACTGCATGGGGAGTTCTCAGGCACAGGCCTCCTGTGTGTGTGTGTGGCAAGATTGGGGCAGTTGACACTGCCACCCTGGGAGGACTGGAGAATATGTGGCTTAAAGCACATCAAGCTCCAAACCTGGCCACCTTCAGGACTTCCGTGGCCACATATGAAGGTGGAACATTGGTTATGACGGCATGAGGGTGGAAATGTGATGTTTCCCTGAGATTAGTTGAGGCTCACAACAGTGAAAACTATTATTTTGGTGTTAGAAGCTTTGCTGTGAAAAATCTGAGAGAGGGAATAGGTGGAAGGAGCCTCTTAACAATATCCAAGTGTCCTCAGCATTGGAACAGGATGCTAGCAGATAAAGATAAGCCCGTTTCTTTAGCTCTATATATACTCTGTTGAATAATAACAACATCCTCATTTTTTTTCCCTCTCTCTCTATTCTTGCAAGCTTGGCTTCCTGTGAAACTGTTCCACTCTGGAAAAACCCTGGACCACTGGCCATGAGGGTCATATACTCACCTTTCCCCTTCTTTGGTAATCAAGTTCAGGTAACAAGCCCTTTGTCAGGATAAGATGTGAAGTATGTGGCAATACCCTTGCTCAATTTGAAAGGACTCCTTGTGATTTATGTCTGAATCTTAGTTGGTCCCCAATCCCATTACTCTAAAATTTGGTTAGAATCTCAGAGAAGACTACAATACTTCAATTTTTCTTCTACAATAGCAGTAGGAAAAAAAATAGTGGTCAGGAGGAGTCTTTGGAGTCTAAGATATCCAGGCTGGAGCATAAACGCTGCTCCTTCTGACCTGTATAACCATGGACAAACCCCTTTCCTCTCAAAGTTTCATTTCCTCATCTTGAAAGTGGAAGTAACACCACCACCCACATCATAGGACTGTGAGGATTAAATACATCCTTACATGTGAAGAGCCTGACTCAGAAATGTTTCCTCTTATTATTAGCTTGTAATTCTTTAAATAGGGATCGCTGATGGGTTCATTCGAAGTGATGCAGTAGATCGTCTACAGCTATGTTTTCTCCTGTTCCATTCTGTGATGAGCTTTGGGGAAGTCGTCACAGAGGCCGTGGTCCTCAGAGCTTGCTTCTACTCCATGCCCTAAAATTCTCCCTTTCCACTAGGCGGGGCTGGGGCCAGTGCTCCAGGACCTTGGACAGCTCCACACCCTAGGGACTGCTGGGCGGCCTGAGGGAGCAGGAAGCACTTGGGGGATTTTCCCAGAAGGGCTGCATTAGTGTGGGGATTTAGGAATCCCAAAAGCCGCAGTCTCATTCCCAGCCTGTGTACCACTTGAATGCATGCAGAGATTCTTCAACACAGCCAGCCCTCCTGGAAAATTCTGAGGAGCCTCTCCTCAGAAACTCCATCCATAGGAGTTACCGAATCTTCAGGGCCTTTCCTTCTCTCCTATGAATTCCAAGGATTTTTTCTTTTTTGAGCCCAAGAAGAACAGAAATACTACCCACAACTTCCTGTATCTGCTGATTTTTAATTTGTTCGGCTTCAGTACAAGGATTAAACATTCTTGATTAACCTCAAGTGAAAGTAATAATGTATGAGTATGAAGAAAGGCTTTAGAAGACAGAGATTCACGTATGAATTTTAAAAAACAATGTTATTGCCTGTATGTGATGTTAAGCGACATTCTCTAATTAGGATAAGCAGGTAGTCCAATTTATGAGATAATTTAGCTTTTCGCTCTCCAGTGCAGAACACAACATGCATATGCAGTCACCTTCCAAACAGGCAAGGAGGAGATTAAGTCCTATTTTTACTTTATGATACTGAGTCATGTAGTTCAATGAAAATCACATGGATGCCAAAGTAAGAACAATACCAGGTATTTAAATATCTCTTTTCCTTTAAGGAGCTCTAAAGAGTTTGTGGCTGCATGAAATGACTTCAGAGCAACACCAGGAGAGGAGACACATGTCATCAGGTGGGCATTTAAGACTGAGCACATCTCATCCATCTCCCCTGCTCCCATCATTAGGCCTGGAGGAGACAGTGTTTCCCAGTTCTTTGCATTTAGAAATAGACTCCTGATATCTGCATTTTCAGGGCCGTATTGTTGATGAGAAAAAGAAAGCGTATGTTTAAAATATATGTTTTTGACTAATAATGAGGAAGAGGGGAGGATAAAAGTAGAATAGGAAGAAAAAGGAGAAAGGAATTGAAGAAGGAGAGGAAAAGACAGGAAATATACTTAAATCTCCCTGAGCTTGATGAATGTTTTTCATGCTTTTTTCTCTTAAACAAATTTGATGCCCACCCTCAACTGGATGAAAACTTGAACAAACGTCTTTAGGCCCTCTTTAAATATTTCCATATAGGCGAGAACAGTGGCAGTTCCATTGCTTGAAGGAACTGCAGACAAGAACATCGACTCAGGACTCCAAAAGCAGACAAGTAGCCCCCAAATGGTTTTTACCTAACAATGCCCACACCCACCTTGAGCTTTCACACCGTGGGGGAGTGTTAGTTGCCAAATTTCAAATTGGTTTCACTTCTGCCCAGCAGAGGTCGCTGTGGATACTTGTGGAGACTGGACCGGGCAGGGCTGGGCTGGATGGTGGCTCTGGTAACTGTTCTTCCTGTGGTTCCATTGGCCACTGTCTAGCCCCTCATCATACAGGAAAGGAGTCTCTGGTGACAGCACCTTTGCTGTCAAAGTGCTATGAAACTGAGGTCACTTGGTGGGAGTGGGCAGGTCTGGGAGGGCTGTCCTCATCCTCCTGGGATATCTACCCATAGTGATATATCTGTGTCACGTTCGTGCCCTCTCCATGAGTGTACCTGGTATTACTGAGAGGCCACCGTCACTGACCAGCAACTCCAGCCCCATGGTCCTTCCAGATAGAGGCCAAAGTGACAAAAGTTGTCTTGCCACACAATCTTGCACCCACCTCTGCTGTTGAGCTCCCCAAGCCCCACTTGTCAGCCCATGATGGTGGGGGGCAGAATTCTGGTCCTTAGGGCAGCCTTTTACAGCAGGATACGGTTTCTGAGGAATGGGAAGGGCAGAACCCTGGTGAGGATATTAGGGTCAGACCCAAATCACCAGAAGGGCTGAAGAGAGCTCCACATACTTGTGAGATTCCACTTTCTGCGCCACACCGCATGCACATGATCTGAAGCTACCTCCACCCTGAGGGCATCCCCTGGGACCCTAGGTCATTACTGCAGCTTGAGGGTTGAAGGGGTGACTACCCTGCCCCACCCCCGCCCCCATCCAAGGCCAGCAGTAATTGATTCTTTTCACACACATCCGGCCAGATGCACAAGGGACACACACATGAACACTGGAGCACCCATTGGCACCTCACCCGGGCATACACATTCACACTCTGACCCGCACCCTCACCCATGTAAACACACTGTGGCACATACAAATACACTCGAATCCTGGAACCAAATTTGACCTAACACGGCTGATGGAGCAGGGTTGGGGGGTCCAGGCAGGATGCCCTTACGGCCCCTGGCCCACTCATGCCTCCTGAACCCTGGGCCCCTCCTCGAGAGGCGGAGCCCCTGGCTTGTCCACGTTCTCGTGGTCACAGGTCTTGGAACGCCGCACAGAAGGGACCCTGGCTACCATCGCACACACGGCATCCTGGGTGCTGGACCGGCGAGGGTGGTGGTGTGCAGGGAAGAAGGGTGTGGGGCATAGTGCCCTGCCCGGCGCAGCCGCCTCCTCCCTTGGGATTTTCCATCTCGGCTCGCGCGGGCCCGGGAGGAGCGAGCGCGCTTTGTCTCCCGCCTGGTTTCTGGCACGTTTCCGCAGAAGCTCCCCGCGCCGCGCCCGAAGCCTCCCCCACCCCCCACTCCCCTGGCCGCGCCCCCCGCCCAGCCAGTGGCGCAGGCCCGCCAGTGCGGCGACCGCGGCTTTGTCCTCTCGCGGATGCCGGGGCCAAGCGCGAAAGCCCTGCGCCCGGAGCGGCCGCCGCATAGCCAGGACACAGGTCTCGGCAGCGGGGTCTGAGGCGCGCCCCGCGCCGAGCAGAACAGCCCGAGGGTCTATGGGCGCGGGGGGCGTCTGCTTGGAGCTCCAGGGCGCTTGAGAGGGGGACTAGGCCTGTCCCACCCAGCATGTGCCCATCCAGGTCTGGCTCCCCTCTGCGGTTCAGCAGCCAGGGTCTCCGGGGTGGGGCGGGGCGGGGAGGGGAGGGTCGTCTCGACTTAGGGTCCCTGGCCTGGATCCAGTTAGAGGGCCAAGTCGATAAGGCCCGGGAGCGGAGAGGTCGGGAGGGGTTCTTCAATCCCTTTTACTTTTCCCCATCGCACACCCCACACCCAGGCCACCCCGACCTTAGGCACGGGGCCCAGATCGCAGAGGACCCGGAGAATCCGTCAGGGCTCTCCTGTACCGGCGACTCCTAACAGGGTGGGGAGGGGTCTCCCGGCCTTTGCCCCTCACATCCCATTCCCGCCTACCCCCCCATAACCTAGGCGGGTCCAGTTGGGAGGGGGAAGAGTCGTCTGGCTCCATCTTCATCCCGTCCCCCCTTTTCACAAAACCCTAGGCTTCGGGAGAGGGGTGGGTACGAGGAAGGGTCTTCCTGACATCCCCAAACAGCCCTTCCTCAGGAGGGTCTGAGCGGAGGAGGAGGAATACCGCGGTTTCATCCATCACATCCAGACCCTCTTTGTAAGCTCAAGCAGCCGAGGTGTGGGGAAGGGTCCTCCTGCCTCCGATTCTTTCATCCCGGAACACTCCCTGCCATCCTCAATAATCCAAGCAGCCTCGACTTCAGGCACAGGCGGAGGGAGGCTGCAAGCTCTCAACGCCCTCTCAAGAGAGATGGTGGGGTAGGTCCCCAGCCCTCGCCCCTCACGCTTAAGAGCCTCCTCCACCATAAGACAAAAACTAACCAAAGCTGCTCCGACCTCAGGCGCCGGGGCCACAGGGAGGCCCACGAGGGGTCAGTCAGCAGCTCTCCGGGACAGATGGTCTTGAGGGCGGTGAGGTCCCATCAACTCCCCAGGCCCTCTAACCCCTCAATTCATTCCTTCCTCAATAAAACAAAAGCGAATCCAGCAGCACCGACCTCAGAGATGCGGAAGGGCGGTCGGCGCCCGGCAGCGCATCCAGCTCCTCCGGGCTCCTCACGGCTTCGACTTCCAGGCGGAGGGCTCTCGACGCGAGGCGGCGGCGGCGGCGGCGGCAGAGAAGGCTGAGACCGCTCCTCTTCGCTCCGGAGCCTCCCTCGGACTCAGCACCTGGAGCGGCGAACAGCTCCGCGCCTCATTCCGCTGACCCCGCCTCCTCCGTGCCCCCGTAGCCAATAGAGACCCGAGCCCCGCCCAGGGGTCGCCCATTGGGGGGGGCACATCTCCCTTCCCTTCGGCCCCGCCCGCGGGTTCTTCTGTCTCTCTTGCTAGACCAAATCCCCGAGAGCCCGCCGGTGTTTTCGTACAGCCTTCTGGAACTTGTAGTCCTTTAAGGACGCGGAGTGGGCTCATGTCTCGGGCAGATAATGAGAGATAGACTGCATTTCCCAGGGTGCATTGACAAAACAGAGGCGCTGAGGAGGGCGGGAGGACTGTTTCTATAGCAAAGGCGACTGGTTGGGGACGGCTGACGGAGTAATGGGGCAGGCCGCCGGACCCTCGAAGGATTGTGCGTGACTTCGGGCAGCCTCCTTTGGGAGGCCGTTTCCATTCTCTTTTCACCTCGGTCCCCACCCCGGGACTCTGGGCCTCAGTTTTCTTATCTGGAAAGAAGGGCGTGGAGTCGTCTCCCCGCCCACACTCCGCGGTGTTAGGGCAAACCGAGGGCGAGCTGCCCAGCAAAGGTGAGAGAGGATGGAGACTTTCGGCTTGAGAGTGGAAGGGGCGCATTCTGAACTTTATCCCTTTGTTTTTGCCTCTGTCTTGTCATAGAGGAGCGCTTTGTTTTTGGTCATTTTCCTTGGGCCATCAAGGCCTTCTCATCCCGGATTCTGACCTCCTTCACGCCACGCCCCGTACCGCAGCGTCTCCCACAGCGTAGCCAGAGGGCGCTTCTGCTTAAAACCCTTCACCAGTCTTCCCATTGCCTCCGGAATTAAACCCACATTCCTCAGTGTCAATCTAAAGGCCCTTCGAGATCTGGACTCCACCTTCTTGCAACACTCTGAACTTCTCTGGAAGCTGGGAAGCCTTAATCAATTGTTCTCTCACGTGGGTCCCTCCACCCTGCACTCAGCTAATGCCTCACACTCTTCAAGCCCCAGCCTAGACGCTGCCTCCTCAGTGAAGCCTTCCCAGATGCCCGGCTCCATATGAGGTACCTCACCTTGTTTTTGAGCAGCACCCTCTACTTCCCCCATTCTACTTATGTATTTGAGTATCTGTCTTCCATATCAGATTATAAGATCCACAGAGCAGGGACCGTGTCTATATTATTCACACTTACAGTCCAGTGCCTGTAGTGTCTGTTGCATGGTAGGTACTTAATAGATATTTGTTGAATTGAAAATGAATGTATTGTAATTGAATTTCGCATGATCTTGATCTCCTGTGGTTAGGCATTTCCCATTGCTGAAAGTCTTCAACTAGAGGGATACCACCGCCTTGAAGAAATGTTTATGTTATTCAAACAATGGATTGAAATTTTGCCTGAGTGCTTTGAGGGCCTTTCCAGTCCTGTGACGCAAGGGAGTGATGGATTCATGTCTATCATTCCTTGGAAGTTCTGTCAGTTCTCCCCTAAATGTCATCAGTTCTTCATGTTCCTCTATTTCTAGCTGTTGGCCCTTCTTCTTTCTGTGCCTAAACACCCTACCTCCCACTCCCTTTCTGGGAAAGATCTTTTGCTCCTGTCAGTTATGGAGTAAAGGCAGTCTGAGATCCCTGCCCTTCTTTCAGCCCTCTGCTCAGCATCATAGGGCCCTGGTGGTGATATCCCACCTTGCTAGGTAGCATCTTTTCTGATTCTTTTTCTACTCAGGGCCCTGGTGTTGGCCAGATGGTCCAGTTAATCCCACACATGCTTCATATGTCACCACATCCAGACATTCTGGATATATCTTAGCTAAAGCATTCTTGGGAGAATGCCTTAATAAATGGGAATAGTTAATTCGTGGCCAAAGAAGTAACCAGGGAGGCTATTACCCTGAACCTGATTCAAACCAAAAAGACAGAGCCTGAGAAAGCAACCCTGCCATCCTTGCGCTGATGACATCCAGGGAGGGAAGGCTAGAATGAGGGAAGGAGTCAAATGGATTGCACTTAGGAAAGAACTAACAGGACTTCTAACTAACAGGCAGAGGGGCTTTGATCCTGGCTAAACCATAAGGAAAGACCTTTGGAGCTAGGCGGACAGATAGTGGGGGGGCTCATTACTGAAGATGAGAAAACTGTAGGAGGTAGGAGGAAATGGGGTTTGTGCTGACACAGAGTGCCTAATTTTGTGGATGCAGTGAGAGCAGAGGTTGTTGGAAAAGTGGGAAGGGGAGGACTACACCACAGGGTGGACACCAGCACAGCATCGGCAGAGTATCAGCAGAGGGCTACCAAAGAAGACCGCCTGGAGCAACAGTTGAAACTCTAGAGGTCAGTTTAGCCCTTCAGGAGTAGTGCTAGTTTTCAGGAAATTGTTATAACTAGGGTACAAGTCAGGGTTCCACGATTCTCCCAGAAAGCAGGGACTAAAATAGCATCGGCCCAGCCAAGCAGATTCAGGAAACCTGGATTCTAATTCTGACTTTGCCTCTGATTAGAGGTATGACCCTGGGCTGGACCTGTTTCTTCAGTTGTAAAATGCTATTTATTGGTGGTAGGGATCAGGTAATAAGGTGGAGGTGGGGGAATTCAAGCCCATTTACTAGCTGTGGGA
This sequence comes from Delphinapterus leucas, assembly GCF_059928025.1. NCBI lineage: Eukaryota > Metazoa > Chordata > Mammalia > Artiodactyla > Monodontidae > Delphinapterus > Delphinapterus leucas. The sequence continues at coordinate 42,874,942 of NC_143148.1, forward strand.
CCTTGTACACACAGTTTGCTAATTTGACAGTGTTGTAATGGAGAAGTGAGATGCCTTATGTAAAGCACTTCATAAATATTAAGCACTTAATGAATGTTTGTCTGTTTCCACATTCTTCATCTTGGATTATCAGTAGTTGGTTTGATTGTGAACAAATAGGAGGTAATGTCCTGGGCAATCTGGGTTCAAATCCCCATTCTCTCTCTTATTAGTTGTATGATTTTGGTCAGGCATATGCTCAATATATTTGTTTTGTCTTTTTTAAGGAGTGGTTTGAGAGCAGAGAATTGTGAGAGAAGGGAATTCTAGATGCTTATAAGCTAGAGTTGCAAAGGATTCCAGGGGAACACTGAGCTAGCCTGCTCCCTTGTCAGAGAGGCAAAAGGTCTCAAGTGAAGTTCCATAGGTCTTCTAATTCATTAGCAAGGGGATTAACCAGAATGCTGAATCTCAGACATGGGGCTGGAGTGATTAATCAGGGCTGGCTCCTCTCAGTATATCAGGCTGAGAAATATAACTTTATTCTAATGATAATGAAGGTTTTTGAGAAGATGTGCATTTTGAAAAGGTCTAGGGCCTGTGTGGAAAATGACCAGGAGAACATGAGGCTTAGATGTAGGTTGCAAGCTGCTGCAGTGATCAAGCACGGCATCAATGAAGATGGAAAAAAGGGGTAGATCTGAGATGTATTAAGGAGGTAAATATTCAGGGAATTCCCTGGCAGTCCAGTGGTTAGGATTCAGTGCTTTCACTGCCATGGGCCTGGGTTCAATCCTGGTCAGAGAACTAAGATCCCACAAGACACGCAGTGTGGCCAAAAAAAAAAAAAAAAGAAATATCAAGAGGACTTTGTGAGTGATGAGCTGAGGGTGTGGCAGAAAGTGGTGAGTCAAGGGTGATGCCCAGGTGTCTGCCTTGGGTAACTAGGTGAATGCATGGTGGTGCTTTCCTCTGAGGTACGGAATAGTAAAGGAGTAGGTTTAGGCAGGAAGAGGAGGAGGTGAGTTTGAGGTGAGTGGGACATCAGGTGAGAGGTCCATTAGGTGATTTGGAGCTTATCTTGGGAGAATGCCTTAATATATGGGAGTAACTAATTCATGGCCAAAGAAGAAGCAATCAGGGAGACTATTACCCTGAACCTAATTCAAATAAAAAAGACAGAGCCTGAGAGCCTGTCATCCTTGAGAGATCTGATCTGGAGAAAGAACCTTAAGTTATCAAGTTCTTAATATATACTCATAACTGAAGCCATGGAAGTGAATGAAATCCTTCAGTAGAGAGGGTGAAAGAGAAGACCAAAATCCCTTGGGAAATGCCAACATTTAAGGGACAAATAGAGGAAGAGGAGCCCAGAAGTAAAGGTGAGAACAGAGAGATAGGAAGAAAACCAAAGAATGGTGTGCCACAGAAGCCAAATGGAGGAAGTGAAGTGACATGCTGTAGAACAGTCTAGTAAGCCAAAGTCTGAACAATTGAACCCCAGATTTAGCAACACAGAGGTCACTGGCAATCTTGGAGAGAGTAGTTTCAATGGAGCAGCAGGGGCAGCAGTCTGAGTGTGTGAGAAGTGGATGTAGATAACTCTTGTTAGTGGTTTTGAAGGGGAGGAGAGAAAATGAGAAAGGATGTAGAGTTAGGAGACAGTTTTAAGTTGGGAGAGATTAGGACATTTAAAAATGCTCATGGGGAAAAGCCAGTATATGGACGGTTGAGGATACAGGGAAGAGAAGGGTTGAAGGATGAAGTGAGGTCAGCAAGAGGATGGGAGGTGGTGGGGTTCAGAGTGAGCCTCAGGTGGGAGAAGGGAAAGGAAGGAGTTGGAGACGTAGGTAGGTCAGCAGTTTGGTAGGTAGGTAGTTGGGAGGTGGGCTTAGGAAATGGAGGGAATTCACACCTGATAGCCATTACTTGTGATGGGAGGCAAGGATATCTACTCAGTGTGAGGAAATGGGATGGAGTGGGAAGCTTGGAGAAAGAGCAAAATGTTCAAGATGGCTGCTACGGAAAAGAGGAGGGAAAGCTAATAGCAACCCACAGAGACTGCAGGGCAGTGGTAAGGGACTGCTGAGTCTGGAGGCCATGGGTTTGTGGGGGCACTAATCTATGAGGTACGGGCTTTCTTCAGCATCCCATCAGCCCTGAGATAGGCATGGAGAAGGCTACTGGTGAGGCTGACCCAGGGCTGGGCTTTGCTGGACAAGGGAGACAATTCTTTAAGGAAGTTGAAGATGCTGGCAAGAGAGGTGGAAGAGGTAGTCCACCAAGAGGAAGGAGGGGAAGCCAGATTGGAGGGGTGGGGCTCTCAGTGGAGTGAGAGAATAGATGTGATGGGTGGGAGAGAAGAGCAGGGAGGGCAGGCATGTTGGTCAGAGGTAGAGGAGCTATGGGCAGGGGCAGAGTGGCTGGATTGGACAGAGGAGATCATGGGTTTGAAAGGCAAATTTGTTGGATGGGTCATTGGCAAGTCTTCCAGGAGGATGACTGCTTTGAAGGAGAGAGGAAGTCTGGTAGCCCTTTGCCAAACTGTACACTGAGTGAGAAGTTAACAGGTGATAGCCAGGAGGAGGGATAGGGTGCAGAGCACTCTGACATGAGTGTCACAGTAATCAAGATGTTGGGAGGTAAGAAGGAGCTCTCTTACCCAGAGCATGATGGATAAGAAGGAAGAGAAGCAATAAGCTTTCTCATATATTTTCACAGAAGTATCATCTCAACATCATCTACACATGATCAGTTTTATATACACCTAAAAAGCAGAGTGTCTAGGAATAAAATTAACCAAACCAAAAAAACAATTCCAGATTTCATGATGAAGTTTTATCAACCAAGTTCAATGGTAGTGATTCCTGCATTTATATTTTGGTATAGTTTGTAGTTTTAAGTACGTGCATATCAACTAGAAAACGTGTTTAACAATTTTGCAAATTTCGTTTCTTAGCAACTATTTGTTTTCTCAGTTTAGAACATAAATTAGAGAACTTGTGTTGACTTTTTTTTTCAAATGTAGAGTTTAGAGCTTAATTCATGAGTTTGAAATGACATGAATTTGAAATGTAGCCATTTTCCTTTCTGCATCCTTGAAAAGGATTACAAGGATTTTATTAGTCTTTCAGATAATCTTGCTGGCACATACAGACTTGCCACAAGGGTCGCCTATCAGTAATGTTGGATTGTGAGTGATGCTGCAGAAGTGTTGTGTATGAGATATTTAAGATGAGTCAAATAAGCAGCCAACTTTAGGGTTTCCCAAACAGCAGCTCAGTTTATAATTAAGGGACTTGGTATAGAATATGGGCTTCCCTGGTGGCGCAGTGGTTGAGAGTCCGCCTGCCGATGCAGGGGACACAGGTTCGTGCCCCGGTCCGGGAAAGATCCTACATGCCGCGGAGCGGCTGGGCCCATGAGCCATGGTCGCTGAGCCTGTGCGTCCGGAGCCCGTGCTCCGCAACGGGGGAGGCCACAACAGTGAGAGGCCCGCGTACCGCAAAAAAAAAAAAAAAAAAAAAGAATATGAAATGCGCATCTAAATGTTAGTTGAGCAAAATTACCTCCGTAATCTCTAAAGAGAAAAGGACAAAATCAGTTAATTGCTCTGGACAATCTCTGTCTTTTTTTAAAGCAGTGGTATTTAAAAATACTTTTGTATGGGGGTAATTCCCTGGCGGTCCAGTGGTTAGGACTCGGTGCTTTCACTGGGTTCAATCCCTGGCCTGGGAACTAAGATCCCGCGCAGCGTGGCCAAAAAAAAAAAACCAAAAACTTTTGTATTGTTGATATGTTGATATGTCTTTGTAATCTTGAAACAGACCTGCTATTCCAGCCCCTTAAAGCAGGGAGTGCTCAGAAAATATTCTGTGAATCAACTCATGAATGTTATGATAATCTGTCCATTGTTTAAAATTCTTCCTTTCATCTTAAACTTTCATAAAATATTCTTATAAAAGGAGTGATTCCTTTTAAACATAAGTCAGATCATGTCACACCTCTGTAAAAATGCCTCCAGTGGCTTCTTTGTTTCTTTGAGAGCAAGCCTTTCAGTCTTTATGATGGCTTGCAGGGCCATATACACTCTGACTCCTGTAGCTTCTCTGCCTCATCTCCCAGGCTCCTGCTGCTCAGCTCATTGACCTCCATGTTATTCCTTGATTGCATCAAGTACACTTTGGCCTCAGGGCCTTTGCACTTGCTGTTCCCGCTGCTTGAAAGATCTTCCCTAGATATCCTCATGGACATCCCATATAAAATGGCAGCCTTTCCTCTCCTGGCACTCTCTATCCCTGCTTCCTGCTTTTTTTCTCTGATAGCACTTACTACCACCTGACGTATTATACGTTCTTTTACTTATCCGTTTATTGTCTGTCTCTTCCCCACTCTCACTCCTCCATTAACCCACTAGAATGAACTCTCCCTTAGGGTAGAGACTGTGTCTATTTTGTTTACTGCTCTACTCACAGCACATGGCGCAGCACCTGGTACATAACAGGTACTCAGAAAAACATGGTGAATGAATAAGAATAACATTATCATCCCTAGTACGTGATCCTAACATCTGTTTTTATTTTTCCATGTAGTCCACATGTAGGACACATGTATTTAATACTTCATATTCTGGAAATCATAGATTAAGTATAATTTTGAGTTCTGCTTGTTTTTTTCAACATGTAATAAGCATTTTCCCTTGCTAAGATTGAATTCTTTTCTCAATTGTTCATTCTCTCATTCATTCAACAAATAGTTAATGAGGCTTTTCTATGTTCCAGACGGTGCTGGGACTACAGTAGTAAATAGGATGCAGGACTTGCCCTCGAGGAACAGAGATTCTTTATAAACACCATCTGTAATGATTGCCTAATATTCCATCAAACACCATACTATACTTAACCGCTCTCCTATTTGAGACTTTTTGTTTATTATTAATAATGATGTAATGAATATCTCCAAATATATACCAATTACCCTTTACAAATTATTCTTTAAGGTAGATTCCCGAGTGAACAGTTATTGAGGTAAAGGATTAAATATGCTTTTGGTTTCTTTAAGATTTTTTTTTTTTGATGTGGACCATTTTTAAAGTCTTTATTGAATTTGTTACAATATTGCTTCTGCTTTATGTTTTGGTTTCTTGGCCCTGGGGCATGTGGGGTCTTAGTTCCCTGACCAGGGATCGAACCTGCACCCCCTGCATTGGAAGGCGAAGTCTTAACCACTGGACCGCCAGGGAAGTCCCACTGTTGGTTTTTTGATATCATCTGCCACATTGATTTCAAAAAGTGGTGGTTCCCATTTTACCCAATCGCCAGTACGAATGTTCCAGCTTTATCACAACCTCTCCAGTACTGGACATTACTTTTCAGTTTTGACTCATGTAACATATAAAATGACCTTTCCTTTTATTTTTGCACATAATTGATGTCTAGTAAGAGTGCATATTTCTGGTTTTCTTCTTTTGTCATTGTTTAGTTCAGTGGGTCCCTAGGAGGCTCTTGGAGGGTGATTGTAGATTGTGCCCAATGTTTACACACATTGTTGGCTTATAGTATCTTAGAGTTGGAAGGGACTGTATTCATCATCCAGTTCAACTAAAATTTCTGATAGATGGCTTTCCAGCCTCTGTTTGTATACCCCTGGCAATGGGGACCTCACCACCTCACAAGGAAACCTGTCTTGTTTTTGCCCTGTTCTACAGGTGTTGACCTGGCATGCAGTCCCTGTGGCTCCTTTGTGGCCCCATTTCTGCCCTCTGAAGCAACAGAGTCCACGCACCAGATGTTACAAAACCTCCCTACCTTGGCTGCCCATCTCTGCAAATATGTGACCAGACTAGAGTGGTCAACCCCAGGTAAGTCTGGCAGGCCCAGAGGCCAAGACGCTGTCCCACTCACAAGTCTGCAGTGGCTGTGTCAGCAGCCTCTTTAGCTGGGTTCATATGAACCTCAAGGTCAGCTGAGATTCTAAGACCTTCTTTACATGACCTGAAGCCAAAACTAGTTCTTCTTATCCCACGCTTCTGCAGTTGATGTTTTTTTTTTTTAGATGTTGGGGGTAGGAGTTTATTAATTAATTAATTAATTTTTGCTGTGTTGCATCTTCGTTTCTGTGCGAGGGCTATCTCTAGTTGTGGCAAGCGGGGGCCACTCTTCATTGCTGTGCGTGGGCCTCTCACTATCGCGGCCTTTCTTGTTGCGGAGCACAGGCTCCAGACGCGCAGGCCCAGTAGTTGTGGCTCACAAGCCCAGTTGCTCCGCGGCATGTGGGATCCTCCCAGACCAGAGCTCAAACCCGTGTCCCCTGTATTAGCAGGCAGACTCTCAACCACTGAGCCACCAGGGAAGCCCCTGCAGTTGACCTTTTTAAACCTGAAAGCAAGACTTTTCTTTTCTCCCTGTTGTATTTCAATGTGTTGGTAGAGAAGCTGCCCTGGTCGACTCCTGCCATCTAAAATGGGGATAATGAGAGTCATTCTGACAACTTCATGTGTTGGTGTGATGATTGAATGAGTTGCAGAGTTGGACATTTTTCACTCATTTTGGTTGCCTGGCAGCTGAGCCTCCTTCCTGTGCTTGAGGAATTCCACGCATCATGAGGTGGAGCCATTTTCTTTTGCAGCTAAGGCCTGGGCATCGGCCTCAGGCTCAGGCTTCTCCAGTCAGACAAGCCCCCCATCCCCATGCCACCCCTCACCAGTTTTGAATTGGAAGCCAGTGACAGCAAAGGAGCAGAGTCTGCTTTACAACCCTTTTAGTGACTTGATGGGTGCAATCTCAGTTTCCAGTGACAGCAGTTTTACGGGCACCATCGAGCATAAGGGTGTCTGTGGTGTAGGTAGCAGGGACAGTATGCTAGACTCTGTAGTCATGATGATGTCTCCTTAAACCATTGCTGAGTTAGGGTTTGGGGCATTGTTCCTGACTCTGTGCTTCCAAGTCTGAGTCTCAACTCTCCTGGAGATTTTGTGAGCTATATAAGGTTATGAAAAGTGCATTGAAAAATGCTAAGCACCACACATATACAAGATATTATTGTTTGGGATTTTGATACTTAAGTAGTGGACATGAGGGGAATGGGGGGAGGTTCGCCTGAGCTCTTTACCTGCTGAGAATTCAGACAGGTTTAGACATGCCTGGAAAGCTGGCTGGTGGGAGGGTGTGATGGCAGGAACTTGTGGGCTAGACACTGGCTCAACAATTAAAGGCTGACCGCTGACCCCAAGGCCGTTGGAATGGAGATGGCAGTTGCCAGAGGGCCTGCTGGGCATACACAAGCGGACTGGCTACTTGCCCTCTCCTACCCTTGGGCCATTACCAAAAGCCAGGGCCAGGAGGTGGGGCTAGGCTATAAAGCAGGTCACCTGTGGCTGTGCAGTTGCCCCTGGGGTATCCTCACTGGGGTGCAAGAGGAAACCTGTCTGAATATGCCCCCCACCTGGAACCACAGGAGGGTTTATGAGTAGGTTGGGATTCCATCTTGGGCTGCCTTCAGGCTGCCCTTTGTCCCACTGGGCTGTGGCTTGGAGCTCTCCAGCCCTGCCTGGCTGTGCCTCTAGAGTCCTGCGTCACAGGCTGCCATCTGAGTCCATCAGCCCTGGATGACCCAGAGTGGGACTGAGGCTGGCACTGCTGCTGTGGTCATTAATGGGCCCTTAGGAGCTTTGTGATGTTGAGTACAGCCTCTCTGGGGACTTCCTATTTTGAACCCCAGATCACTCCCAAATCAGCCTGGCTCAACGTGTATATGCGGGGGTGGTGCTTCTGCCTTAGGGCATTCCCTGAACACTGAACACTATTACTGGCCTGATCCCTGCCTTTGCCCAGTACCCTGGTGCACCTCCAGGGAGGACCGAGATCTTGATGTGTCCAAATCAGCCAGAGGTCATGTATTGGGCCTGGACCATGGTCCTGCCTTTCAATGTCTAAGTTACTTTGTGTCAGGTAGTACCCTGGCACTGTACATGCTTCCTCTTATTAAATCTTCACCACAATTCCATGAACTAAGTACCATTATAATTCCCATTTTACAGATAAGGAAACTGAGACCCATAGAGGTTACGGGACTAGCTCAAGGTCACACAGTCAATAAGTAGCAGAGCTGAGCTTGTCATTCACCAGCAGAGCCTGAGAATTGCCTTTCCTTCAGCCCATTCCACTGTGGGGCAGCTCTGTCTGTTGAAGTGTTTTCTCTTACATGGAGCTAAAATTTTCTCCCTAAGTCAGTCTTATTCCTGTTTCTGCTTATCCCAGTGGCCCACTGTGGCAGCTCCTGGTCTCCCAGTGTTCTGGCTCAGTTCTCTACTCCATTCATGGTTGGGGTGCTTCATCTTCTTCCTCTGGGAATATCTGAACCATTTTGTATCAGCTAAGTCCTTAGGACAATCACTGCAGGAAGATCATGGCTGGGTAGCTCTCTAATTCTCTAGTTACCTTGACTCTAAAGGTACTAGGATCCAGTCTGTCCCACTCCTGAATGGGTTGTGTCAAGAAATAGTCAACCTAGCCACTGGCTGTAGAAGGGACTTGGGAGAAAGTTCTCCATCACTGAGAAAAATGTCAGAAAAACAGTCAAAACAGCAGAAACAGTATTAATACTATGCTAAGGTTTTTGTTGCTTCTGTCTCCTTGACTGGAATACAGGCTTCCTGAGGGCAGGGATTTTTGCTAGTTTTGTTTACTGCTGTATCCCCAGTGCCTAGAATGGTGCCTGGAACACAGTGAATATACAAATATTTGTTGAACGAATGACTACTACAGTTCCACATCCAGTGTCACCTCCTTAGGTTACTAAGTTGTTTTGGAGAATAATGTGATCTCCCCAGCCCATGGCTTTGCATTACCTCACCAGTAGTTTTTCTGATTTTGTTGTGATTTTGATTCATAACCATATGTAAAGTACATTTGATAAGTAATCCTGCCTCAAAAACAATTTCCTTTGATCTGGTAAACCTAAGTATAAACTGGAATTTGGTTCAGCTTGGAGAAGAGCAAGGAGGAGTTACCGGATTTCTAGTCTCCTCTATGGAAAAACATTCTGTGACTTTCTGCTTTGAATTTTGAGCTTGAATTCAGAATGTAAATCTACCAGGAAACAACTAAGTGAGAGGAATGTTAGTCTCTACATTTTCTTCTCATTCTCTGTACACAAAAAATACATCTCATTGTTGAAAATGAGAAAATACAGGTAAGCAAAGTGATGAAATTAGAAACCACTTATATTCTCACCATTCAGAGATGGTTATGGCTATTATTTTTCTGTTTATATCGAATATGAAATTAGCTGACATCTGACATGGTGATTGATTCAGTGAAGGAGCTACATTTTTGTGATGAGAAGGTGAACGTGGGAGATCTGGTTTCCAGCCCAGGTCGACCTGTGCTAAGAGGAGCCCACAGATCTGAGTCTAGCAAGGCACAGGGAGCGAAGGTAAATGGATGGAGTCACCTCCAGTTTACATCCCAGAATCTGACCTTGGAGGGTGACCCTAGAAGTGCAGGAGGCTAGACTGGGAAGTAAGTGAGAAAAACAACTTTGTTTTTTTTGCTGTATGCGGGCTTTTCACTGTTGCAGCCTCTCCCGTTGCGGAGCACAGGCTCCAGATGCGCAGGCTCAGCGGCCATGGCTCACGGGCCCAGCCGCTCCGTGGCATGTGGGATCTTCCCGGACCGGGGCACGAACCCATGTCCCCTGCATCGGCAGGCGGACTCTCAACCACTGCGCCACCAGAGAAGCCCAGGAAAACAACTTTGACCTGGCTGAACATCCCGGATTTGACATACAGCAAATTTCATGATATTTTCCTAGAAATGGGAGTATGTTTTCCAAAGATACTGAAGAACTGAAGTTGAGATAATCTCGGAAGAGTTGGCCCAAGGATGACTCTCAGAAAGACAGGCTGTGTAAGCAAGGCTCTGGGAACTGTGAACACAGTGAGGGCTTACGGTGTAATTGGCTGGTTTTCTCTGGACCCATTCTTTTCCACCCTGATTTTCTAGGGAGGGACCACGTCACTTCTGGTTCATGACTCACTGCAGGAAAATTTGAAGATCTGTGTGACTTGGACCTGAGGTCAAGTTCTTGGGTAACTTAGCACCTTCAAGCTGCCCTATATGGGATTCCTAGGAAGCCTGGGGCATGGGCCAAATAACTCACATTTTTCTTTAAAGTTAATGCAAATTTTGCATTCTTCTCCCTGATATTTGTCTTAATATTAAAGTAATATTTTTAAAAATCTTTAAGTGAAGTTGATATTCTAGGGTGCTAGGCACACAGGCACTTTGTGTAAATGTTTCTTGAATGAATGAATGTTGCTCACTCCCGTCTCTGGGATGCTCTTGCTCAGGCTGTGGCAAGTCTGGAAAAGCATGATGGGACCACTGGGCTGGGAGGTAAAGGATTTAATACTCATTGGGCACCACCTATATGCCAGGTGAATTGCCAGGTATTTTCCCTACACAGCCTCAGTTTAGTCCTCATAATCCTACCAGGGTCCCTATTTTATAGGCAAGTAGTTGGAGAATCAGAGAAGTTAGGTAACTTTCTTAAGGCCTGGAATGGGACAGGACCAAGATGAAAATCATGGTCTGTCTGGGCCTCTGCTCCCTCCATATACCACATGGCCCACTGAGGCCAGCTCACCCGTCAATTTCTTGGAGACTGCATGGGGAATGAGGCCCACTGCTGTGTCCTGGGGGCATGAAAGAAACTCTACAAATCTATCTTCCTGTACTGAAGGCTGAAAGAACGGGGATCACAGAACTTGACTGTGGCAGGGGAAGGCAGCACCTCTGGGGGTCTGGAGCACATCATTTCATTCCTAAGCTGGCCAAGTTGGGGACCCTGGGATGCTCCATGAGGGAAAGGGCACACTTGCTATGTTATTTCAGGATAACAATCATTCAGGATGGTTGTTGGCATTTGTAGTTCATTTAATCTTTTGAACTTTGTTCCTAGTCTGTTATGGCTCAAGTTCAAGTTTCACTGTCTCCACTCAGCTATGAGTTGAGTGTCCCCGACTGAGGGACCCACCATGGCTTTGTGGAACTCTCCAAAAGCACAAATTATAAGGTTATTGTAATTCCAGATTATTCACAGATGTCTGGGGGTGGTTGTTAACATGATTATTCAGTGAGGGCATTGCAGTCCCGGAAGCGGATGTGGCTATTTCACCTTCCAAGAAGAGCCCACGATGTCTTTCTCCTCCTCTTTAAGTTAGCGTCATGGCACCCACAACTCTTACTTCCAAAACTCCTTCCCTAGGACACAAGGCAGGCAGGCAGGCGAGTGTGTGTGTGTGTTGGGGGGTGGGTGGATTGGGGACTTGAGCCTAGAGAGTTGGATTCCTTAAGCCATTTATAAGTAGTTGCAAAAGGTAAATATGGTATAAACCCACAATATACAGGCTTAGAGAAGGAGCTGGAAGACTTGTTCCTGGATGTTAACTAGCAGTGGTGTCTGGGAGGGAGTCCACACATCCTTCAGTTCTTTTACCTGCCTACATTTTTTACCTTTTCTGACGTGAACATGCATTGCTTTTCTAATAAGAAAAAAGAGAACTATAAACAAGCCCTATTGTTGGATATTTAGGTAATTCTGATTTTTTATGAGTATAAGCAGTGCAGAGCAGGAATAATTGCTTGAAAATGAGTTAAAAATTGTAATGTGGGGGCTTCCCTGGTGGTGCAGTGGTTAAGAATCCGCCTGCCAGTACAGGGGACATGGGTTTGAGCCCTGGTCTGGGAAGATCCCATATGCTGCGGAGCAACTAAACCCATGCTCCACAACTGCTGAGCCTGCACTCTAAAGCCTGAGAGCCACAACTACTGAGCCCGTGTGACATAACTACTGAAGCCCGCATGCCCAGAGACCATGCTCTGCAACAAGAGAAGCCACCGTAATGAGAAGCCTGCGCACCGCAACAAAGAGTTGCCCTCGTTTGTCGCAACTGGAGAAAAGCCTGCGCACAGCAACGAAGACTCAATGCAGCCAAAAATAAATAATTATTTTAAAAAATTGTAAAGCACAAAAAGACCGCTTCTCTCAATTCTGAAAAGCTGATAAAATTGCTTAAAGATGTTTAAGAGGATTTTAAAACTGCTGCAGTGGTCAGCAGCAGGTCCCTATGCAAAAAGCAATGACGAGACATAGTAGTTTTCAACCCAGTCATTCTTTCAATAATGGTTCATCAGGTTGACCAAAATACCACATTTTAGAAACTTGTAAACTTCTCTTTTGAAGCACCTTCAGTACCGGTTACTGGCATGCGGGTGGGAAGTGAAGGCAAGAATCTCATCTGGTTGTTACCTCTGAGTTTGTGGAGTGGACCCGAGGCCCAGACTCATAGGCTGGCAAGGTCGTGTGCCCATAGAAGTCACTTGACCCTGGTGAGTGACCCAGAAGCAAGGTGGGGTGCAGATTGCTACTTCAGTGTTGAAAACATCAACTCCAGTCGTTCAAGTGGCTTTTCTATTTAATGTCTTTTAAGTTACAACAACAGACTGTTGTCTCTTATGAAAAAGAAAACTGGAGAAGTCTCTTTTGTCTGCCAACCCCAGCTGTTCCCAGAGCTGCTGTGACCTAACTAGCACTCTCGGTGGCCTTAAGCCCCATGTCCAGCTGCACCCTCTCTGCCTTACCCCCGCCTGGAATCATCCAGCCTTCCATCTTCTCTGTGGGGCTTCAGAGCTGTCAAGCTCTACTGGGACAAAAGAAAATTAGCACCACCACAGAGATTAGCCCGTTTCCAACTCAGCCGGCTCTTTGCCAGTCCTTTTATTAATACCTGGTCAGACATTAATTTCATTCCCCATGGTGGCTGTTTCCTGCTTGTCCAACTCTCCTCAAATTGTCCACCCCACTGCTGTCTCTGTCTCTAGTGACCGCAAAGTCTGCTGCCCTGGGAGAGTGGAGTATATCAGGTTCTCAGCTCCTCACTTCCTTGCTTCTAACAGGATCCACATGACATTTCCAAGACCAACCTTCCTCCTAGGCTTTCCCTCCCACCCTCTCTTGCCTCTTCCAGGACCCAGTTCCATAAATTATCCTCTTTGATCCTCTAATCCTTCCCTGTTCTTTCCTTCACCCTACAAGCATAATTCTTTCCCATTCTAGAAAATCTTAACTTTACTTTCTCTTCCCTGGCACCTCCCACCCTGTCCTTTGAACAAGCATCTTGAAAGTAGCCCACATTTTGTGCCTCCATTTCCTTGGCTTCTTTTATTCCCCACCAAGTCTGGATTCTACCCCCATCATTCTACCAATACTGCCCTTGCTGAGGCCACCGGTGGCTTTTAAATTGGCAAATTATTAATGATCTCTTTTCACCTGAACTGACCTACCTCTGTGATATGTAGTCAGTTTCTGTAATGCCTTCTTAAACTCATGATTTCGTTGGCTTTTCTTGGCTCCTGATGCCTCCCAGCTGTTTCCTCTGACCTCCCATCCTCTACCAATCCTTAACTACTGGTGTGCCCCCAGTTTTGTCCTTGACCCTGCTGCTCAGCCTTCCTGCCTCAACGTCTTCCCATGAGATTTTTAGTGAGAAGGGTTTTGGCTGTGGCCAGTGGCTGCCCAGTAGAGTACTTACTGTAGAACAGAAACTATTAGATCTCTTTGATCTGCAACACAGCACATCAACCTTGACCCAGAAGATTAAATTTCTAGTAGTGGAAATTCGGACATTGGACCCTTGGTGGATTTGATGCAGCCAAGTCTTGTATGTGATTCTCACATTCACCATAGGGGGCCATCCCCTTCCTGCCCAGGACTCAACCAACCCGGGGGACACAGAGCATGGCTCATGAAGGCTATGCGCCCACAGGGCTGCTCCATGTTATGTTTCAGAGTCTTCCATGTTGACACACGTAGCTCTGATTCATTTGCCTTCATTACTCTAAAGCATTTCACTGCAGGGATATACTACCGTGCCTGTTCTGCTGATGAACATTAAGATTGTTCCTAGTTTTCTGATATTTCCCACAATGTTGTGTAACGCTCTCATACTTGTCTCCTTTGCGCACATGCCGAGTTTCTCTAGGGTGTGTGTGCATCTTGGACCTTACTAGTGAATGCCAAGTGGCTTTCCAAAGATTGTACAATGTACCCTCCCGCCAGCATGCACAGTCCCCAACATTTTAAACCAAAGGTAAAGATGAAAGTGCCACCTGTCTCAGTCTTGGCAGTCCTCTCGCTTAAACCCTGCTCAGAGAAGTCCCCACGCTCCACAGTGAGGCTGTTTCCAACTTTTGCAGGATTGGAAGTTTCTCCTCTATGAGTGCCTGCTGCCAGGGCCAGCTAAATGGTATGTGGGAAGTGTTCAAAAAGCAGGAAAAAGCTTTTTTCTTTTTTCCACAGTTTCTCTCTCAACCTGTAACACTGTTTTTAATTTGTTATTTAATGTTGTGCTACCTCAGGCACAGGGGTTACTCACAGCTCAAGTGCAGCCCCTCATAGTGCCTGGGGCCCTGCCCCTTGACATGGGACACACACCCAACCATGACCCCTCCTGCACCTGTGCCCAGACCCCTACCAGTGCAGGCATGGCCACTGGGTGGGAGCGGTGCGCAGGTGGTGGGGACCTGTCCCAGGGAGGCGTGACCTCGAGTGAATCAAGGCGCTCAGCTCTTGGCACATGCTCTGTTGTCCCATCAGACTTCAATTGCAAAACACAAACTCAAAGACAAAATTATTAAGGATTTCGAGATGATGACCTCAGAGCATTAAATCTGGAGTGCAGAGCCCCGTTTCAACTGCACTGGTCACTCGCCCTTGAAGCCAGCCTGCCTGCCACACCCCTCAAACCCAGGTGCCCAAGATCCCATCGCCTGCCCTGTTCTGGATTAGTGGAGGACTCAGTGTGAGTATGTTGAGTTTTATTAGCATAGGCATCATGGTTTCTGTGAAAATGTCCCCCAGTTGTCAAGTTTGTGTCTGTTTGGAGTTTGCGTTCCTCTTTTTGTTCCTCAGTGGCTTCAGCCACTTGACCTGATTCTTCTTTTGGTTCTCTGTTTCTCAGTGTGGCAGTATGTTTGTTCACTACATTTGCAGACATGTCGCTTAGGCCCAGGTACCAAAATAATGTTTAAAACTATATGACGGGGGACTTCCTTGGTGGGACAGTGGTTAAGATTCTGCCTGCCAAGGCAGGGGACACAGGTTCGAGCCCTGGTCCAGGAAGATCCCACATGCCACAGAGCAACTAAGCCTGTGTGCTACAACTACTGAGCCCACGTGCCACAACTCCTGGGCACCTAGAGCCCGTGCTCTGCAACAAGAGAAGCCACCACAGTGAGAACCCCGGGCACCGCAGCGAAGAGTAGCTCCCGCTCGCCACAACTAGAGAAAGCCTGCATGCAGCAATGAAGACCCAACGCAGCCAAAAATAAATAAATTAATTAATTTTTAAAAAGGGGACTTGCCTGGTGACGCAGTGGTTCAGAATCTGCCAATGCAGGGGACACAGTTTCGATCCCTGGTCCAGGAAGATCCCACATGCCACGGAGCAACTAAGCCTGTGCACCACAACTACTGAGCCTGTGCACTAAAGCCCGAGAGCCACAACTACTGAGCCCGTGTGCCACAACTACTGAAGCCTGCACGCCTAGAGCCCGTGATCTGCAACAAGAGAAGCCACTGCAATGAGAAGTCCGCGCACCGCAATGAAGAGTAGCCCCCGCTCGCCACAACTAGAGAAAGCCCGTGCATAGCAACAAAGACCCAACGCAGCCAAAAATAAATAAGTAAATTTTTTAAAAAACCCTATATGATGGAAAAGTATGGAAACTCTTTCTAGAGACTAAGTCAGCTACAGCTCTGTTTGGCTTATCCTATGTGTGGCTCCTCATCTAATCTAGTGAAATATAAAGTCAATGTGATAATCATCAGTGGAAGTAAGGCAATTTTGACTAACAACTACACTCCAACCCAAACAATAATAAGGCATGGTAAGAAATAGCATAAAAACTAGTTTTAAAATATTTCTGAACAAATTTGTTTTTAAAATTGTAAGATTTTATTTTCTCAACAAATGTTATTTAGAATAGAAAAGTTAATTTTGTATTCCATTCAATATGAGTAGAAAGCACTGAAATTGGATTTGGATCAGAATGGAAAATTTGAAGAGAGTTCTGGGATTTCTTGAGGTTGGGCAGCTAAAGACTTCGTAGGAGAAATCCTTTTCGTGTGTGTTAATATTCTTGCTGTTTAAAAATAAGTATTTGCCTTCAAAAAGGCATTTCTAAAAATAAATTTAGTTTCAGTTTTGTTTATTCTTCTCCTTTTTTAAAAAAAGTTGTTTGGACTAACATAGTTTTTTACCATTCCTATCCACTAAAATTTTCCAGAATACTAAATGTCCAAAATTCAGCTGGTGATAGAGTTTGCTAGGAAAAAACAATAGTTTATAAGGAAGCAACAGGAAACACCCAAATTTCTGTTTATTCATAATGTAACTACACATTTTTACAGCCATTCATTAACTGTTTGACCCAGAGCCTGGGGGGTCAGCCTCTCAATTTGTCGTCTGGTAAACTGAGAGCAACAGAGCAGCTGCTTCCCTGCCTGGAGGTGAGGTGATAGGTGGTTAGAAGGAGAGCGGGGAGAAGAGTTACATTTGTGGGGTGTTTGTTTTATGACACTTGTCTAACACGTATCCTTACTTAATCCTCACAACTGAGCCCCTTGGCAGGTGGGGAGACTGAGGCACAGAGCAGGACAGTCACTTGGCCAAGGCCACCGAGTGGAGAAGCCACAGAAGCCGTCCAGCTCAAACACTCTGTCCCTCTCAAGATCAGTGAGCCTAGTGGTACTGAGCCCTGTGGTCTGCAGAAGGAAGCCACGCGCTCTCTGAGGGCACATATGCCTCTGGTCTGCTTCTTCTTTCTCTGTTCTCCTTTCAGCTGTCCTTGGTCCCTCAGGGTCACATGGAGAGAAGCGGCTGCTTTCAGAGGCAGGCCCCTGAAGTGCTCTGCGCTGGTGGGGCCGTCCACGAGCCATAGAGGTTTAGAGAAGTTCAGTTTCTCTGATAGGGGAAGATGAACGGCCCAGACAGCCTTTACCGGGAAATCAGGCTAGTTAGAATGAGCGGCACTCAGTGGGCAAGGCTCCCCCATGCAGCCCAACACAGAGCAGGGAGTGTTTTCCAGATCAGGAACCTGAAGCCAGGAGAGAAGTGATATGACCAGGATCCCACAGCAAATTGTGGCAGAACCCGGCTCAGCGCTGGGCTTCTCACTGTCTTCACCCTGGTCAGTATGTGCCACGCAGCTGCAGATGGCTGGAGATGGCACTCATAGGTGGATGTTGGCATCTCAGTGTCATTCTCATTTATTAGGAGGCTTGGAGCCACATTCTTCTTGGGAGTTGATTATATGTTTACAAAACCGAATTAACTCTTTGATCCTTGTTTGAGGTCCTGGGATCTTGAATTGTAATATGTGTTTCATGCCTCATCCCAACTCCACTGCAGATTTTGCATGATGAACAGATGGGAGCAGTTAATCTGAAATTCCTCGGGGCAAGATTTACTAACTGTATCTGTGTGGCCTGCAGGAGCTAAGAAAACTTTCTGAAGTGCCATACTCATGGAGTGCCATGTCCTGGGGAGAATCTAGCTTGGGCTGCAAGGTGAGCAAGCTAGTACTTTCTTCAGAGCACCAAGCAAAGTACTGCAGGGTGGAGCTGTCTTGGTCGCTGTGGTTCTTCCTCCTCTGGCCTGTCCCATCTATCTGGCACGCTTTGCCCAGCAGTGTCTCCGAGATGCTATGGGACAAGAACACAGTGAGCCCAGCTGAGAAAGATGCCCAGTTTGATAGTTGTCCCCGGCCACTTGCTGAGTCCCCTCAGTCTCTCAGATTCCTGGCCTCAAGCCCAGCTGTGCAGCTCTCAGCCCCTCAGCTCAGCTCCTTGGAGGCTTCCAACCTCAGTCATGACAGCGCCCTCAACCCTGTCTCTTGAATCTTGAACTGAACCTGCATCCAACTCATGCCTGTCCCCATCCAACTCCTGAGAAGCCCCTGGTTTCTTACCCCAAATCCCTGCACTTTGCCAAACCTCCGTGTTCCCTCCGGACCATCCTCCATCAAGTGGGGTCAGGGAAAGCCCTGCTACGACCTGTCAACTTGATACTTTGGCAGGTGGGTGTGGGATGAGGCCAGGGTTGGGTCAGGTAGGAGACAAAATAGCCAGAGGATGGAGAGGGCAGCTGGACATGGGGCTACTCAGGAGTCAGGCCAAGGAAGTTCAACTCTGATGTGAGTCCACAGAGCGAGTGTAGACTGGACACAGGTGACACAGCTGAGAAGTCCAAAGCCTGAGAAAGGTGGCTTGGAGGGAAGTGGCAAGTGAAAAGCAGAGACTGGAGACCAGCTGCAGCAACTGAGGGTCTCTGGCTCTGGTGCATCTCAGCTGGGAACGTGTGGGAGGTGCAGCCTTCAGTCTACGGCCCTGACTTGATTCTGTCCCTTAGGCTGTGACACACAGCACCCTCCCAGCCTTTACTGTCACCTCTATGCTGACTTCGGCTGTTCCTCTCCTTCCACCCCTTAGGTCTACCTCCTGAACCTCTCTGCTCACTTGCACACTCCTTGCTATTTCCCCACAAGCCCAGCTTTGGCTCCCGGCCCACCTGCTGGACCTCTGACCCCAGGCTGGTGTAGGAGGTGCCCTGCTAAGACCAAGAGCAGTGCCTGAAGCCTTCAGGAGAGGCCCTGGTGTGACCTGTGACTTTCTTCAGATACTCTTGGTGCTCAGCCAACCTTGGCTGCTCACTGAACATGACCAGGATACACACACACACACACACACACACACACACACACACGCACACACACACACACACACACACACACACACACCTGTTTGCTTTTGACTGAGGTGCTGGCTGCTTCTACCCTGTGTCTGGCCCTGTCCTGTCCTGAGTTCTCTCTCCCTTCACTCAGGGATAGAGTTCTGGGGTTCCACCTGGGCTGCGTTGGGTGCCTAATCTGTCCAGTCCTGTTCTTGCTTCATGATCTCTCAGAGCTAATGTTGCAGGGCTGAGGCTGTGGAAATCGTGTGGGCAGGAGCCTCATCCATCTTGTTAGCCTGTGACTCCTCAGTGCCAACACATAGTAGGTGCCCAATAAATATTTGTACAGGGGCCTGAGTTCCAAATAGGGAGGTGGGTGGTCTCAGGGTCAGGGCCCTGATGTCCCTCACCCTCTGCTGCTAAGATGCACATCTGTGTGTGGTGCATGTTAAACACTAGATGCGCCTGGGGCACCTGTGTCTTAGAACCCTTATCCTTCTCCATCTGACTCTGTAGTTGACTTGAGTGCCCTGCTTGTTCACGCCCTCATGAACATATGCCAGTGGGGACAAGAACTCTCCTGGGAAGACCTTGTTCTGTTGAAATACAAGTGCTTTGGGGAAACAGGTGCTGTGCCAATATGAGCCTTGTGCAGGTGCTTGGTCAGGGGAGAGGTCACTCATTTTTGCCTTGCTCACTGGGGTGGCCATTCTGGGCACGTGCTTTCAATTAAAATTCACCAGGAGGATTTGCTGGGCTACCTGACAAGGTGGTGAGTTGTTGCCTGGTGTCTCCTGGGTGAGAGATCTAGAAAGCAGACCTTTCCCACCATTTGGGGAGCTGAGCTCAGTCAGTAGTGTCCGGAGGATGGGGGTTGCTCCCATGTTCTGAATCTACAGAGACACTGGGTCGAAGGAAGAACGTAGATGCTGGCCTGAGCTGGAGAGCAGAGCGAGGTCTATGGGGCCTAGAGAGGAAGCTCAGACTATTTGCAATGCACACACCCTCCCCCCAGTACCCCCCGTTGCAGCCTGGCTCTTCTCAAAGTCAAGGTGAACTTTCTGAGGAAATGGAACCACGGAAGAACCTAGAGGAGAGGACAGCCTACTTCTCATGCTCGCCTGAAAATCTACCTGCTGGCAGTTTCTGTGGATGCCCGTGAAAGTGTGTGTGATTTAAAGGAACATGCAGGACACTGTCCCATCAAGTGATGAGTTCCTTTGTCATCAAATTCAAGAACTATATATTTGGTCTTTGTCCCTGGTTCCAGGCACAGAGCTTCTAAAACCCTTGTAGCTTCCTGAGTGATAGGGGTGAGAGGAACATTTTTGGTTATTCATATAAGCCTCTGCAACCAAACCTGAGTTTATGCTAATGAGATGACTCTTGGAGGGTGGGCCCTGGTTGCCAGAGGAACCAACCATGGGATTAGAGGATTGGAACTTTTATTTTTTTGATTATTTTTTTGAAGATTGGAACTTTTAGACCCACCCCTCCCTACAACCTCTGGGGAGGAAAGAGGGTTTGGGCATTGAGTTAACCACCAATGACCAGTGATTTAATCAGTCATGCCTGTGTAAGGAGCCTCCATAAAAACCCTAAATGAAAGGATTCAAAGAGCTTCCAGGTTGGTGAACACATTGAGGAGCTGGGAGGGTGAGGTACCCAGAGAGGGCATGGAAACTCCATGCACCTTCCACATACTTTGTTTTTTTGGATCTCTTCTATTTGGCTGTTCCTGAGTTGTAGCCTTTATAATAAACCAGTAGTAGTAAGTGTAGTGTTTCCCTGAGTTCATGAGCCATGTAGCAAATTATGGAACCTGAAGAGGGGATCATGGGAATCCCTAATTTGTAACCAAATCAGAAGTGTGGGTAACCTGGGGACCCACTACTTGTGACTGGTGTCTGAAGGGGGGCAATCCTGTGGGACTGAGCCCTTTACCTTTGGGATCTGTACTAATTCCAAGTAGTTAGTGTCAGAATTGCTTGATGTGAGGGTAAACCCCACACATTTGGTGTCAGAAGTATTGTGAGTAGAGGACACAGTTTTTCCTTTGGTCATGTAGGAAATAACCCCAACACGTGTCCATTTCGTGGTTGGCTTTTTGAATCAAGCTTTCCTTTAGTGAGGCTAATGCTATCAAGGAAAATCCACAAGAGGTGAGGGAGGATCATAGCTGTTGGCAGGACTGACCACAAGGTGGAAAATTACATCCTCAGCCTAGTTCATACTTTGGTTTACACAAATGTATGGGAACCATAGCCACTGCAGGCCCTTTTGGTGCTTGAATGCAATAGAAATTAACTCCTTCATGTAGCGTTGAGTGTTTGGCCCTCAAAAAGTCAAGGCCTGCTGACATGAAAAATTGCTGGCCTGGCTTCTAGAAGGGAGAGAGCTAAGAATTTGGCTTAACAAAGTCATCAGCCTCTGGGTGCCTCAGCCAGAACGACAATCTGTCCAGCAGACCATAGAGATTTCAATCAGGTCAGTGTGGTAAAGATTAGAATCTGGGTTCAGCCAATTGCTGGAGGAGCACTTTGCACATAGCATTGGCTTCCTGGCTCCAGAATTATTTCACAGCTCATTGTAGGTTGTGTAATAACCATTTTGTTTGACAGCCCTGACCTGAAGGTAAGCCCCAGTGTTTCAGTTTTGTCAGACGCCAGGCGTGGCTCAGCATCTCACCTCTGCCTTATCCAGCTCTGCAGCAGTGTTAGGAGTATTCCCCGAGTGAGTTGCTACACATCCCACAAACAAGGCAGGAATGACAGCAGTCCACATGCTCTGCTTGGTTGGGTGGACTCCTCCAGGATCCTCATGTGATCACCACTGGTCCCAGTGACAGACCAGCCCTTCTGCCGCTCCGCTCCATCACTGTCATCTTCCTCTTCCTCAACAGGAGAGGCTGGACACAGAAGGCACTGCCCTGCCTTTGAGAAACCTGGAACAACTGGGGGAGACACAGCTGTGTAGGTAAAGAATACCTGGATGGCAGAGGAGACATGATTCTGTAGATAAACCCCACACTCACATCTGCACCCAACCAGGAGAGCAGAGGTGTGACTGGTCTCCACCACGGGGCCAAAGGCTGCCACCTTCCCTCCTCCTCCTTCTTTTGAACAGCTTTATTGAAGTATAATTGATGTACAAGAAGCTGCACATGTTTAAAGTATACAGTTTGATGAGTTTGACATATGTCTACGCCTGTGAAGCCATCACCACAGTCAAGACAATGAACATATTCATCACTCATTTCCTTGTGCCCCTTTGAAACCCCTCCTTCCTGCCCTTCCTGCCCTGCTTAGCCAACCACTGATCTGCTCAGCCACTATTAGATCAGTTTACTTTTTCTAGAATTGGATATATGTGGAATCATACCGTGTGTTCACTTTTTTGTCTACCTTCTTTTACTCAACATTATTATTTTAGGGTTTATCTATGTTGCTGCATATATGAATAGTTTGTCCCTTTTTGTTGCTGAGTAGCACTCCATCATATGAATATGCCACAGTTTGTTTATCCATTAATCTGTTGATGGACGTTTGAGTTGTTTCTAGCTTGGGGCTACTAGAAATATAGCTTCTATGAATGTTCACATACAAGTATTTGTGTAAACATATGCTTTTATGATTCTTGGGCATGGAATGGCTGGCTCATATGTTTAACTTAAAAAAAAACCTGCCAAACTTTTTTTCAGAATGGTTAAATCATTCCCATCAGCAGTTTATGGGAGTTATAGTTTCTCCATATCCTTATCAACACTTAGTATGGTCGTCCTTTTAAGTTTTAGCCATTCAAGTGGATGTGTCATGGTACCTTACTGTGGTCTTAATTTGATTTCCCTAATAACTAATGATGTTGACCGTGTTTTCATGTGTTTACTTGCCATCCATATATTTTCTTTGGTGAAGTGTCTCTTCAAATTCTTTGTCCATTTTAAAAGCTGGGTTGTTTATAGTAATACAATGTATAAAATAATTATACTATAGTATAACTTACATGTTATATATTATACATTAAAATAATATATAATATTTATTATAAAATATTTTAGATTATATATTATATATAAATATTTACAAACTATATATCCACCAAAAGGTTTATATTTCAAATATATATTCAAATATATTATATTCCTCCTGGGAATTTATGGACATTTTCTGTGGTAAAATGGAACCAAGTAACAACTATGTTGAAACATCAAGAAGGAGACTAAAGTTTATACTTGCTTATTTAAAAAAATTATATATATATATATATATCTCCACCAAAAAATATGCCTTTTGGTGGATATATCGTTTGCAAATACTTTCTCGTAGTCTGCGGCTTATCTTTTCATGTTTGTAGCAGTGTATTTTGAAGCACAAAAGTTTTAAATCTTGATGAAGATTTTTAGATCAATATATTGATTTTTATCTTTTAGAGCTTGCGCTTTTTGTGTACTATTTAGGAAATCTTTGCCAAATCCAAGTCCACAAATGATTTCTCCTGTATTTTTTTCTAGTCATTTTATAGTGTTAGTTCTTACATTTAAGTCAATGATCCATTTAAATTTTTGTATATGGTGTGAGGTAAGGGTCTAGGTTCAGCCATTTTCTTCCTAGATTCCTGGTGCCCTGGGTTAGTATTCTGTCCTCTCTCCACCACACCTCCATTTCCACCTCTTCATGAAGCTACCATCCTGTCTCTGATGTTTCCTAAGCTATTCAGCCTCTGATCTCCTGCTCACATTCAAGCACTTGGTGGGGACAGAGACACCATCCCCCTTCCCCCTGCTCTGGATGCCCTGGAGCACCCCCATCTGGCAGTGATCATGGAGGTGAAGACCAGAACAGCATCCCTTTGAAGCCATTCCACTCTTGATGGACAGTAAACGCTTGTGACAATTTGCCTTCCCAGATATTTATCTCTTATAGTGACAGCCAGAGGGTCTGGAACTCCCCACTGGGAGAGATAACTGGACTCTTAGAGTTCTAAAAATCAACTGGAATCTCATCTGACCCAACATCCTTGTTGGCACTTGCAGAAATCCATGTGCTTGGAAGGTAGGCAGCCTTCCTGAGTGGGAGCAGGTATTGTTATCTTTGTATCAGAAGTGAGCAAACTGAAGTTTCATAAGATTCAGTGACCTGACCAAGGTTACCCAACTGGCTCATCACAATGTGCCTTAACTCCTGGGCCCAGAAAAAAAACCACACTCAGACTTCCTACTCCCAGGCCAGCAGTTCCCACCCTGTAAATGCTGCAAGTTGCACGTGGAATTTTCCTGCCAACAAGACAAACTGCGGCCACACATTCTTTTATGGTTTCAAAGAAAAGCAACTGCAATGAGTGAAGGGTTTAAAAGGGTGTATTTAAGGTCTTGGGTGTAAATCAAAGAAAGGTTTGGGAGAGGCTGGTTCACCCTTTTCCAAGTGGATCTAAGCTTTATTTTTTTCTTCTACTTTTTTTGGGTCTGGAAAGGGAGCTCTCCTGCAGGGTTCAGGGGTCAGCTCACAGCACTGAGTCTGTGGGAGGAAGAAGGTGAGGGCTGGCTGGTGTACCTCTTCAGTGCCGCGCACATCAGGCCCTCCACGATGCCTCACAGTCCCCATCAAGACCCAAGTTTCTCAGCCTGGCCCATTTCCAACCTCAGCCTCTTTTCCCCAACCTTTTCATCAGCCCTTTGTCCACCTAGCTAGGCTGGTCACCTCAGGGACACCCACACCCTTTACCTGGTCTACACCCTTCTTCCTGTCCCTCAGCTTTGCATGCAGGAGTACCTCTGCACTCGGTCCCCTGAGAATCAGCTTGGGTCCCAGATTCTCTCAGCTGGATGGGCCTGTTGCTGCCCTGGCACCCTCAGGCCTGGCTACCCTCACATGTGCTATGCCTGTCTCTGAGGCTCAGTCTTGTAGGACCTCTTCCCCTATGGCCTGAAACTGGTAATTAGGCCTCATCTCATTTTCCTCTGCTTAGCTTTCCCATGTGTCTTACCTCCCTACATAAATTGTAAGCTTCTCCTGGGCATGGATAGGTCTGATCCTTCCTCATTCCATTGTCCTCATTCCATTGTATCTCCTCATCACCTGGCCTCATCCATGTAGCCTCAAATTGGTGTGGATTGCTTTGATTTGATTTGCCTGGGTCTGAGTCTTAGAAGGAAGGTGGGAGGTTTGCCAGCTGTAGTTTATAGTTTTCCTATGAACTCTGGAAACAGGCTATGGTGACACAGAGATGCAGACTGCTCTCAGGGCTGGAGGCTTGGAGTTAATAAGAGCTGGAGTTCATCTATGAAGAAGAGAGAAATGAGGGGCCATGGAAGAGAGGTCCTGAGCTCAGAACCAGCCCTTACACCACCAGAAGTATCCCTGCCAACAGAAACGTCTCCATTGTTTTTACACACAGGGAGGGCAGGAATGCTCTGCGTGCCAAGCTCCAGGAGAACTCAAGCTCTGCTGCTTGGGAATGATTTTGCTCGTGTGCAGCTTCTACCCGTCTGCTTGAACTGGTTATAAAGAATTCAGAAAACATGCACACCAGGCACTGCAGAGGGTACTTTGGGGACTAAAGGACGAACAAAAGACATGGTCCTGGCTCTTAGTAAACTTGCTGCCCAGCAGTACTAAGTTTACACACTTGAGTATGATGCAAGTCCCTGACAGTCACCAAAGGCAGGAGCTGTTTGCTGGAGAGGAGACATTTAGGATGAGAATTCCAGAAGATTAGGACTTGGAGAAGGAAATTGCAGGAGGAGGGATCTGCGTGAGTGAAGGCAAGGAGTTAGGATCATGCAGGGCATGCACAGAGGATAGGACTGAGTTGCCTGAATGTAGGCTGAGACAGGAGCTTAGGACCAGTTGGTACATATCCTTGAAAGCCAAGAGACAGAAGATAGAATGGTGGTTGCCAGGGACTTGGGGGGAGGGGAAAGGGGAGCTGTTGTTTAACAGTACAGAGTTTCAGCTTTGTAAGATGAAGTGTTTTAGAGATGGATGGCGGTGATGGTTGCATAACAATGCGACTGTACTTAATACCACAGTATTGAATACATAAAAATGGTCAGATACGTTTCTCCAAAGAAGATATACAGGTTGCCAACAAACACGGTGAAAGGATGCTCAACATCACTAATCATTAGAGAAATGCAAATCAAAACCACAATGAGGTGTCACCTCACACCGGTCAGAATGGCCATCATCAAAAAATCTACAAACAGGGCTTCCCTGGTGGCACAGTGGTTGAGAGTCCGCCTGCCGATGCAGGGGACATGGGTTCGTGCCCTGGTCCGGGTAGATCCCACATGCCGCGGAGTGGCTGGGCCTGTGAGCCATGGCCGCTGAGCCTGCGCGTCCGGAGCCTGTGCTCGGCAACGGGAGAGGCCACAACAGTGAGAGGCCCACGTACCGCAAAGAAGAGAAAAAAAAAAAAATCTACAAACAATAAATGCTGGAGAGGGTGTGGAGAAAAGGGAACCCTCTTGCTCTGTTGGTGGGAATGTAAATTGATACAGCCATGGAGAACAGTATGGAAGTTCCTTAAAAAACTAAAAATAGAACTACCATATGACCCAGCAATCCCACTACTGGGCATATACCCTGAAAAAAACATAATTCAAGAAGAGACATGTACCCCAATGTTCATTGCAGCACTATTTACAATAGCCAGGACATGGAAGCAACCTAAGCGTCCATCGACAGATGAATGGCTAAAGAAGATGTGGCACATATATACAATGGAATATTACTCAGCCATAAAAAGAAATGAAATTGAGTTATTTGTAGTGAGGTGGATGGACCTAGAGTCTGTCCTACAGAGTGAAGTAAGTCAGAAAGAGAAAAACAAATACTGTATGCTAACACATACATATGGAATCTAAAAAAAACAAAAATCGTTCTGATGAACCTAGGGGCAGGACAGGAATAAAGGTGCAGATGTAGAGAATGGACTTGAGGACGCTGTGAGGGGGAAAGGTAAGCTGGGATGAAGTGAGAGAGTAGCGTTGACATATATACACTATCGAATGTAAAATAGATAGCTAGTGGGAAGCAGCTGCATAGCACAGGGAGATCAGCTTGGTGTTTTGTGACCACCTAGAGGGTTGGGATAGGGAAGGTGGGAAGGAGATGCAAGAGGGAGGGGATATGGGGATATATGTGTACATATTGCTGATTCACTTTGTTGTACAGCAGAAGCTAACACACCATTGTAAAGCAATTATATTCCAATAAAGGTGTTAAAAATAAATAAATAAGAAATAAAACCACCCTAAAAAAAATGGTCAGATGGTATATTTTATGTTATATGTATTTTACCACACCAAAAAATAAAAAAATCCTTGAAAGCCAGCTTAATGTTTTAAGCGCATGACCTCTGGATTAGATAAACAGACCTAGGTTGGGTAACCTTGGCGTCATAGTTGTGCAACCTTGGGCATGTTAGCTCATTTCTGAAAGCCTCAGTTTTCTCATCAGTAAAACTGGGATGATGTCAAAACCAGATTGTAGAGCAGCTGTGAGGAGTAAATGAGGATATGGCTGTGGTGTGCACAGTATGTGCCTACATACAGTCATACAGTAAGCACTCAGCAGATCATTGTTAATGCCATGTGCTGAGTCTCTTGCCTTAGGGAGCCCAACATTGATGGCGGGGGCGGTCATTGGAAGGGGCAGGATGTGAAGCCTGGTAGTGCTCAGACACATGCAGTAGACAAGTAATGCTGGGGGCTGTGTCAGGAGACAGTGGGGGTACTCTGGGTATGGAGGATGACTTTCCAAAGCTGCGTGGAGCCAGAAATGAGGTCCGGCTTCATATCACACACACACACACACACACACACACACACACACTCTGTGATCTTGAATCCACTATCCTATTTTGTGCTTTCTATTTTTCTCATCATTTTTGTGTTTATGTCTCTTTTGGATTGATTATTTTTTATTATTGTCTTTTTTTTCCCTCTATTTGAAAGTTATACACCGTGTTTCTTTTTCTTTTTCCTTTTAGATTTCTTAGAATTACCACATGCATACTTATCAATATCTAAAGTTAGTCCCTCACTTTACCTTCCTCTTTGCAAAATGTAAAATCTTAAAACATCTTAACTCTGTCTACCGCCTCCTGACTGTTACATTATTGTGATGTACTTTAATTCTATCTGGTTTTATTGTGACCTCACAGGACCTTATAATTCCTGTTATATCATACAGCCAATGTTTGTTCAGCTTTACCCACATATTCACCACTTTTTTGGGCTCTTCATACCTTTTAGCATCTCCGATTTTCCATCTGGGATCATTTTTTTTCTGCCTAACATACATCCTTTTTTTTAAAAAAAAACTTTTATTGGGGTATAGTTGATTTACAATGTTGTGTTAGTTTCAGGTGTACAGCAAAGTGAATCAGTTATACATATACATATATCCTCTCTTTTTTAGATTCTTTTCCCATATAGGCCATTACAGAGTACTGAGTAGAGTTCCCTGTGCTATACAGTAGGTCCTTATTAGTTATCTATTTTATATATAGTAGTGTGTGTATGTCAATCCCAATCTTTCAATTTATCCCTCCCCCTCTTATCCCCTAGTACCCATAAATTTATTTTCTACATCTGTAACTATTTCTGTTTTGTAGATAAGTTCATTTGTAGCCTTTTTCAGACTAACATACATCCTTTACAATGTCCTTTAATGAGAGTTCCTTTGTTATACGTTCTGTCAGGTTTTGCTTGTCTGAAAATGTGTTTGTTTTGTGCTCATTCATGGAAGATATTTTCACTGGATAAAGAATTCTGGCTTGTCAGGTCCCTTCCACTCCCAGCTTCTATTGTTGCCATTGATAAATCAGCTGTAATCTAAGCACACTGAATTTTTCTTTGGTTCTCTCTCTCTTTCTTTTGTATATGTTCTGCAACTTACTGTATGTGTTTAAGGGTGGGTTTTTTTCTTTTCCTCTTCTTTTTTCAATCCTGTTTGGAATTCCTTGGGATAATTAATATCTGTGAATGGTGTCTCTTATCAGTTCTGGTAAATTCTCAGCCAGTATCTCTTCAAGCGTTGCCCCTCTCCATTTTCTTTCTCCTCTCCTCCCAGAACTCCTACTAATGATAGGCCACTCTTTTCCATGTCTCTTAAGCTTTGTTCCGTATTTTCTATCTTTTGGTCTCTCTGTGCTGTTTTCTGTTGCTTATTTCTAATCCACCTGCCAGTTCACAAGTTGTCTTTTTAGTTAAGTCTAATCTTCCAATGCATTTTATTATTTTTTTTATTGAAGTATAGTTGATTAACAATGTTGTATTAGTTTCAGGTGTACAGCAAAGTGATTCAGTTACACAGACATATATCTATTTTTTTCCACTGCATTTTAAAATTTCAGGTACATTATTTTTCATTTCTGGAAGTTCCCTTTGCTTCTTTCTCAAATTGGTTAGGTCACTCTTTCTAGTTTTCTAATTCCTGCATATATTTTCAAGCTTGTCTTTTATTTCATTAAGCATAGTAAGCATGATTGGTTTCATTAAGCATAGTAAGCATGATAGGTAAGCGTGATTGGTTTATTATACTCAATAATTCCACTATCTGAAGTTGTTGTACCTCTGTGTCTGCTGTCTGTTGTCTCTGCTGGTTCTTGTTCATTGTTTCCTTGTGTGCTTGGTTATTTTTGGCTTGTGTACTGCTCAAAGTTTACTTGAAATTTTATTGGGGGTATTTGCTGAAGCCTGGGAGGAAGATACCTTCCCCTAGGGAGGATTTACCTTCTGCCAGATGCCTCAGGGAAATAGCAATCCAGGAATGCTTTGAACTAAATTCATGACTTGAGGCTTTTTGAACCACTCAATGATATGAATTTGGCCAGGTAGTCTGTATGAAGGCTAGCTTGTGGCTATGACTTCACAGGGACATACCCTCCCCACTTCTTTTGCATTCCCCTGGAGGTGAGGCCTTCCAGGGTGCCAGCTTAATCTAAGAGGGTCTCCTGGTAGATTCCCCACTTGTGACAGGCCCTGAGTTTTGTTTTTTGTTTTTGCTTTTTAATATTTATTTATTTATTTGGTTGTGCTGGGTCTTAGTTGCGGCAGGCGGGCTCCTTATTTGTGGCATGCGAACTCTTAGTTGCAGCATGCATGTGGGATCTAGTTCCCTGACCAGGGATCGAATGTGGCCCCCTGCATTAGGAGCACAGAGCCTTAACCACTGCGCCACCAGGGAAGTCCCAAGCCCTGAGTTTTGACATTTTTCTACATTGCTCCTCTAGGCCATTCAAACTGAGATTCACATATACCTATATCTGAAAACACCCACAGAGCCAAAATGACTTTGGCGCTCCTTACTTTTCTCTGTTCTTGCCTCTCCTTTGATTTTGACCTTATTCCTTTCTCTCTTGCCAGTTCTTCAATACTTTCAAAAAGGATTTTTCATGTTTCATCTAGTATGTTGAGTTGTTTTCAGCAACTGTATTCCCTAAAACAGAAGTTGGAGGATCTTCTTATTCTGTGTGATTTTTAAAAATTGAAGTATACAATATGGTATATTTACCATATTGTATTAGTTACAGGTGTATGACATAGTGATTCAGTATTTTTATAGATTATACTCCATTTAAATTATTACAAAATAATGGTTATATTTCCCTGTGCTGTACAATATATTCATGCTGTGTGATTTTGAATAAGTCACTTCCCCTCGCTGGGCGTCAATCTTACCTACTTCATAGGGTGGTTGAGAGGATTAAATGAGAAGATGAAGATAAAGGCACAGTGCTCTGCACATAGTGCTTGTTCTTGGCACAAGAAATAGCTGTTCCCTTTCCTCTTACTTGCTGCTGAGGCTGGATTTTTAGGACTAAGCAGGAGCCCAGTCATTGAGTCTGAGTCCCAAAGTCCTCCTTCAACCCCTGAGGTACAGGTGCCAGCTGAAGTTTGACCCCACACATGGAGGTCTGTAGCACAACCAAGCTGGGCTGGGTGCCAGTGACAGGGGAGGCCCCTGACCACCAGCTTCAGTGCTGAGGAGCATAAAGGGCCCCTGGGGAAGTCTGGACCCATGGCCTCAGCAGCTTCCCCAGAAGTGATTACCCCTCAGGCCTGCAAGGGTGTTTGGCTGTACACAGTTTGGGGTGACTTGGCTTATGAACCAAGCCCCTGGAAAAAAAAAATTCCCGCTGGGTCTGGAAGGCCACTGATATGTGTTCATTCCCAGAGGAACCAGTTTTCTGGAGCCAGCAGGTCAGGAGTGCCCCCCTCTACCCTGGGGAGCTGGAACAAGGAAGTCCCTTGGGGGCCATACAGGCTCTCCCCAGAGTCAATTTTGACCCCTCTACCCGCCTCCATTACAGTTCTCCACCCCGCCGCCTGCCCCACTGCACCACCAGTGTCAGCCCGAGTCACCACAGCTCTCCCTGGCACCAGAGGGTTTTAATGCATTTCCAAAGTCATAGATACTGCTTTCTGTGGATAATATTTTCTTCCCAAAGAGAATTCCCGAAACTCAGGGTCAGATGACACTGCAGTAACCTATTCCCTCAGCCCCATTTGGTGTTTATTGGGGAACCTCCTGTCCTTTCCTGAGCTTAACCTCAGTCATTTCTGTCCCCATGGCCCTTATGCCATTTCCCAGGAGGGTGAGGTCTGGCTGGGCAGGTTGGGCAGGCTGGACACATTCACTCTGACAGTATGCCTTGCAGAGTCTCAGCCCAGAGACACCCTTCTAGATTTGAGTCAGGTGGGGTGGGAAGCAGGTTGGAGATCTTTGCATTGGCTGTAGAGCAGCCCAGGTCTGGAAGAATGAAAAGTCACATGATCCTAACTCATTACAGAATACTTTATAGAATGAAGTCCCTTTCTTATCAAATGCAGCACCTTTTGCCATTTTATCTGTATACATGCATAAAATAGCTTTTTAAACAAGCTCATCCAGCTAAAAAAAGACACAGGACCTTACAAAATGGAAAATGAGATTCAAATGTGGATGAAATGTGTCGATTAAGGAGCCCTAGTCCCTGGGCTGCTGCAGTTTATACCCTTTAGAGAAGGCAACACTCTCGGAAGGTTGGGCTATATCCTAATTATACAATGGGGAATTGGTGTGTCTTCAGAGGATAGCATTACTAAGGGCTTTTAGCATGATCTGTCTCCAAGAAATTCCCTACAGAGGCAGAGGGAGGAGAATTAGGCCAGCGCCTGACTCAGTCACCCATTCTTGTATCAAGAGGGGAACATCACTGCATCTTTTTTTTTTTAAATCTGGAATTTCTCTAGAATTCTTTGAACTCCCAGAGCAAAGTTTATAATTCTTTCAAGGCACTTCTTATCTCACATCATAAGATGTTTTTCAGAGATTTGCTCGTGTTGTTTCCTCGGCCTGGGCTGTTCTTTCACCCTTCACCTACTGGCAAACCTCTGTTTGTTACTCAGAGACTGTTCAAGCAGCAGCTCCCCACAAAGCTGGCCCTGACCCTTGACAGTCCCAGAAGAAACACTCCCAGCTCACCCAGTTCTGCTGGAGAGTGAGCTATGAATGAGAATGACATAAAACAAGTGCTATTCCCACTTTCCTTCCTGATACACTTTTTCTGGAATATTCTTTGATCAGTTCACAGAGCACTTGGAATTGTGTTGGCCTCTTGGTTCCCCCACTGGGCCATAAGCCCCTTGTGAAAGGGCTGAGTGGCCCCCTACCCCTCACTCCTACTCTCCACGTCCCCAGGGATGCTTGCTGGACCAGGCTCTGTAGGCTGTGTGGGGTCATTGAGTGTCTCAATGCAGACTGCAACCTCCATGGGTTAAGGTATTCATCTGTCTTCCCCGAGGCATCTAGTATAGGGCCCCACATGTGGCAGGTACCCTAAAAATACTTGTGAAATTAAAGAAAGGGAGTGAATTGCAGACGCTTTGCAATGGAAGATGCTGAGGTGCCAAGGATCTTAGCAACTTTCCTAAGCCAAAGTGTGTGGACTTAAGAATGAGTTTCTAGGGCTTCCCTGGTGGTGCAGTGGTTGAGAGCCCACCTGCCGATGCAGGGGACACGGGTTCATGCCCCAGTCTGGGAAGGTCCCACATGCTGCGGAGCAGCTGGGCCCGTGAGCCGTGGCCGCTGGGCCTGCGCGTCTGGAGCCTGTGCTCTGCAACGGGAGAGGCTACAACAGTGAGAGGCCTGCGTACCGCAAAAAAAAAAAAAAAAAAAAAAAAAAGAATGAGTTTTTAGGACCTCACTTGGTGATGCCAGCTTGAGAAACTTTCAAGCAATGCAACATTAGAAGGTCCATCTCCAAGGGAGGTGTCACAGGATACTTTCGAGGACAGGCTGACCTTTAATGAGCCCTTTGGTGGGAAACCAGTTACTAAACCAGCTAGGACGGGACCCAAGAACAACCAGCTCACAGCTGGTTCTGCTGAAGGCTAAACAATGGGAGCAGTTCCCAGCAGTGACACTAGGGTTCTGAGAGAAGTGTGGCATTTATGCTCGTCTGCCTGTGGTATCAGGAGTTAGATTGACCAGAGCTGGACAGCAGCATTTCTGCTTCCAGTCCAGGTTTGTTACCCTGGGCAGTGTCTCTGGCTCTTGACTGTCCTTATTCCCGAATATGCTGCTCAGGTGCAGGAATTTTGGCCCCAGGCACACGTGTCTCTAGTTACCAGCCTAGAAGCTTGTGGGGCATCATTTCTGGGTATTTAGTCTCCTAGATCTGAACCCTGAAGACTGATTTCCCCCAGGCCTTCTGTACTCAGCCTCTGCACTGTTCCCTGGTGGATCAGGATGAGTGGGAGCTCTCATCTGCCTGCATGGCCTGGCTCCCAACACAAAGACTAGCTGGCTTATCTTAGGCTGGCGCGAAACGGGAAGGCCAAGGCTGCAGGGCCGTGTGGAAAAGGGGTTGCCCCTGAACAGTGTCCAGCCAGAGTCTCGCTCAGGACCCTTGCACCATGGAGGGAGGTGGTCAGGACTGTCTGGGAAGTCACCCACAGCATTGGGAACTCCTGTGGTTCCCTTTGTGGTGTTTCTCTCTCACTGTGTCCGGGAATCACTGTGGAGTCTGCCACCCATTCTGCTCCTCCAAGCCACTAACTGCAGATGGAGTTTCTTGTGTTTTCCACCAGACCTGGGGAGTACAGAGTCACAAACAGGTTTTGCAACCTCCCGATGAACCCTGGGGCCGAGACTGTCTGGAGGGGAGGCAGAGCCAGTCCTTCTCCTCTGCCAAGGCTCCTTGTGTTCCCCTGTAATGGGGGGAAGGGCACACCCCACCCAGCCCCACCTGCCTGAGGCACTGGCTGAACCCTGAGCAGTGTGCAGTCTTCCCTCTTCCCTCTCCTTGGAGCCTGTGCCCCACTCACCCACTTCTTAGCTCCTTAGTTCTGAACCTCTTACACTCCACCCCTTGCTGACCCACCTCACCTTCTTGGGCAGGTGGAATCTGCTGAGTAAAGCCTCATGGTTGTCTATGTGCATCGCACTGGCAAGACAAGGATGGACACGACACTCTCCCTAGCGTCAAGGAGCCCACAGTGTGCCAGTACAGACAAATGCTAATGACAGATTGTGTACATGGACTGTGAGACGCAGAGGAAAGAGCTGTTCATTGTGACCTGCTTCCCCAGAGAGGGCACAACTGAGCAGGGCTTGACAAAGGAGTAGGAGTTCTCTGTGTGGATGAGGCAGGAGATGGCCCAGCTGCTGGAGGGGACAGCGTGCACAAAGCCATGGGGGCATGGAACATTCAGGGAGCCACAGCCCATTGGTTACCGTGCAAGAGAGAAACAAGGAAAGAGGCTGGAGAGGGTGGCCGGCCTTGCAGACCAAGCCGAGTGGTGACTCTGTCCTAAAGGCTGCAGTGAGGGTCCAAGGAGACTCTGCCTGTTTCTTCTTTTTTTTTTTTTTTGCGGTACGCGGGCATCTCACTGTCGTGGCCTCTCCCGTTGCGGAGCACAGGCTCCGGACGCGCAGGCTCAGCGGCCATGGCTCACGGGCCCAGGCGCTCCGCGGCATGTGGGATCTTCCCGGACCAGGGCACGAACCCGCGTCCCCTGCATCGGCAGGCGGACTCTCAACCACTGCGCCACCAGGGAAGCCCTGTTTCTTCTTTTTTAAAAAATAGCTTTATTAAGGTATAACTGATGTATATAAACTGAACATACTTGAAGTGTACAATCCAGTGAGCTTTAACGTATACATGTATATAAGGTATATATATACACCTGTAAAACAATCACCACAATCAAGATAATGAACACATCCATCTCCTCCAAAAGTTTCCTTGTGTCCCTTTGTCATCCCTCTGTCCCATCCCTGCTGTTTCCAAGCAACCACCCTTCTGCTGCTCTCTGTCACTACAGATTAGATTGTATTTTTCTGAATTTTATATAAATGAAATCATCCAGTATGTACTATTTTAGTTTGTTGTTCTTATCACTCAGCATATTTGTTTTGCGATTCATCCATGTTGTGTGTATTAATAATTAATTCCTTTTCATTGCTAAGTAGTAGTCCACTGTACAGATTATACCACAGTTTGTTTATTTCTTCACCTGCTGATGGACATTTGGGTTGTTTCTAGTTTAGAGCTGCCTTGAATATCTGCGTGCCAGTGTTTGGGTAAGTAGCTGGGAATGGAATGGCTGGGTCATATGATAGGTATATGTTTAACTTTTAAAAAAATTACCAAACTATTTTCCAAGTGGTTGTTCCATTTCACATTCCCATCAACAATGTATGAAGTTTCCACATACCCTTTCTTGACTGGCTATGAACGATAGGGTGAACCTTCAGAATTGAGTCTCCATTGGATTTGCCTAGCTGGTGACTACAGCTGAAGCCCTAAGACAGGCACTTCTTGGGCCCAGGACAGGGAGGGAGGGGTCTCCTGGAAATCCTTCCAGAAGATGGAGTCAGACTTGGCATCATCTTAGGAGGCTTGTTGGTCAATGATACTGCCCCAGGGGCTGGAGGAATTGAGCAGGCCCTGAGGATAATGAACTAAAGCACCTCTAGCTCAGCACTTGAGAAAATTCCTCTGGACCTAAAGAGCCACAGTCCAACAGTTACAGCCCAATTTTCACAGAAACTAATTTTTGTATAAGTAAATGATTTCAGCTGGTGTCGGGGCCCCAATCAGTTGTGGGAGAGGCCTGGTCCCTGGATCAGAGCCCTATTCCTGGGAAGTGGCCCCTTGGCCAGACTTCCTTCTCTAGAGCCCTGGGGACCATCCAGGTCAAGACTGCTGATCTAGGTCCATTCCCTGCAGAAGGGAGCTGTGGAGCAGCATCCAGGACTAGAGGGCAAGGCTGATGTCCATGTCCCTCTGGTCACTGCTGGGGCCTAGCCTTTCTGAATCCTGATGTTTGTATGGTGTGAGGGAGCCCTGCCAGCGTTTGTAGTGCGCTGTTCATTCATTCATTCATCAATATTAATTACTGCCTCTTTGGAACCAGAGATGAGTCAGGCAGGTTGGGGTCAGGTTGTGAAACCCTCCAGTCCCTGCCAAGGGATGTGGTTGGTATTGTGTTTTAGAAAGGAACCCTGGCAGCCAATGCGGAAAATGGATTTGAGCGTGGACAGACCAAGGGCAGGAAGGTCACTAGAAAGAGGCGAGGAGGGATCTGAGTGGGTAGTGGTGGTGAGAGGTCAAGGGAGAGACACATGTGGGGGTGAGGGAGAGAGGAGTCAGCATCACCCCATGGCCACCAGCTCTTTCTTCTCATGGCTTCAGTGACATTGCTCTCTCCCGGCTCCCACCAAACACTGCATGCCTGAAAAAATAAATGGAGGGATGGTTGGAGGGATAGAGGGATGGCTATTTGGCTCAGGAGTGAACCAAGGCACACATCTCCCTACCCACCCATCCATCACCTCCTGCCTGAGCAGCCATCCTTCACTGAGGTGAAGGTGGGGACCACAGGTGTCCACCCGGTCCAGCAGGATGTTAGTGATTCACGTCTGACGGCTCTCAGCATGGACTGACTCCTGGAGGCCCAGTTAGTCACCTGTGAAACAAGGGCCCTGCAATTCCTTCTTGCTGGAATTTCTAAGGCAGTGAAGGACCATAACTTTGAACTTCTGGGAAGGAAAGCCCTCAGTTTCCCATGGAGACCCCATCCTCTGGGGCGGGAGGGGAAGGAAGGAGAAGCCAGAGCCTGGTGGGGAGGTCAAAGGTCTTAGCTTGATGCTTGCCAAGGAGTTGGGTCTCAGCTGCAATCACTGAGCCTTGACGTCAGGTGACCTTTTTCTAGTTACTCACAGTGAGTACAGCACTGTCCAGGCAGGTTTCTGTCATTTGACTGACCTGTTGAAAGCTCTATCCACAGGTGACCTCAGAATGGCATTCATCGTAACCAGAGTTCGCCTGCAAAATAGTGTGCGTGGGCGGGGGGGCAGAGAGGAGAGATGAGAGGGGCTGTAGGCAGGGGCTGCTGCATTTGTCTGGTGTAGAGGAAAGAGCACTGGTGTGGTGCAGGAGAAACTGGGAGTCCTGAGTTCCAATCCCCTGCACCACCTCCACTGGGCGACCATGGGAGACAGGCACTTCACCTCTCTGAGCCGATCTGGACCCTGATCACAGGGGCTGCAAGTTGGTATTTGTGTCTGTGTTCCCTTGGCCTCAATCTGGACCCTGTGAGGGTCGAGGCACTGGGCACAGACCCTCTGAACTGGGTTTGAGAAGACGGATCAAAGATGTTCATCCTCCTTCTCCTGCTTGGGCTGCAACTTGTGGACTGATTGATGCTGAAGGTTGACAGTGAGTGGATCTCAGTTTATCAGAGCTGGGAGGGTGCTTAGAGGTGATGTTAGTTTGATGTTAGATGAAACAGAGGCCTAGGACTTCCCTGGAGGTCCAGTGGTTAAGACTCCGTGCTTCCACTGTAGGGGGTGGGGATCGATCCCTGGTCGGGGGACTAAGATCCCACATGCCTTGTGGTGTGGCCAAAAAAAAAAAGAAAGAAAAAAAAAACAGAGGCTCAGAGAGGAAGAGGAGTCGAGGCCCAGGCCAGATATGGCCAAGCTTGTCCACTTGAGCTCCGAGGGCTCCCGGGGGGCCTCTGTGTTTGGCATTGTGGGCTGCAGTACCCCAGTGGTCACTGACTCAGAACTGGCCTGTTTTCTGCCCTGTGGCACCACCAGTAGGGCCTTCCTGTCCTTGCCCATTAAACCATTGAGAGAAGAGAGCCTGCCCAGTCAGGCCTACTGGGTGAATGTGGCCTTGCTGTCCACCAGACTATTGCAGTGGTAGCAGCAGCAGGAGTGGGGAAAGTGGTCCAGGTGCAGAGAACAAAGGTGAGGAGCCCCAGGGCAGGGTGGGGGCAGGAGAGGCTCAGGGCCAGGAGATAAAGCTTGTGCTGAGCCTGGTGGTGCCGGCACACACAGCAGGAGCCCAGTGGTGTTGTTATTCTCAGTCCAGGGTGACACTCCCCTGGTTCGATGGTAAAGGCCAGAGCATGGTGGTGCCAGCCTGAGAAACCCCGGGAAGGAGGCCTAGTGATAAGGTGTTTGGCCCTAGGCCGGATCGTACAGGCTAGGCATCCCTGGACCCAGGGCATGAATTCCTGCTGATGACTTGGGAGCTTTGGAGGAGAGGGCACCCTGTAAATCTCCACAGCACTGCCAGGAAGCCCACGTAGGGTGGCTGCCATCCTGCCTTGGGTGAGTGAGGAGGAATGCGGAAAAACTGGGCAGGGCATGCCCCTGGGGAGGGAGGCTATGATCTTTGCGCTGTATTTGTGCAGCAAACACTCCCCCAGGCCTCCTGGTGCCACCTGGGAGCTGCAGATGTAGGGTACACAGTCCAGAGTGACATGGCCCTGCCGCAAGGCACAAGTCACCCCCACAAATCTTCCTCTGGGCTTTTCTCTGTGTCCTTCAGGCCTTGCCTGCTCAGGGGAGAAGAGATGCCCCTGGCTGCCTGCTGAATGAGTGATGGAAGGGGAGGAGCAAGTGGCCAGACAGATGGGTCCTCAGCCCACAGGCCTTCCACCAATTAGCATGGGAGGGAGGGTGACCTGGGACTCCAGCAGGTCTGGTTGGGGGGATGGTGGGAAGAAATGAACAGGCTGGGTAAGCCACAGACCTTGGCCTTCCTGATGGTCACCAAGCTGCTCCAGAGTCAGACATTGGGTCCTTCAGATGTGGGCAGACCCTTTTCCCACCCTCTCCCCACATGCCCTTATCACCCCCAGCAGTACCTCTACTCCTGCTCCTTGACCATCCCTTCCTCCCTCTTCCAAACCTCCCCTGCTCCCTGGTCCAGCTCAGTCCTCCACCTCTTGCAGGAAGCCTTCCCTGCTGCATCAGCCCTTGCAGACCTCCTGCCTTTATCTGCTCCTGTCCCAGTGCCAGTCTCAGGCAGGGTGGGCAGCCAGTGCGGGAGGCAGCCAGAGGAGGAAGGTGGGAGGCAGCCAGAGGAAGAAGGTAGGAGATGAGCAAGACCCAGGCCGGTAGATGGACAGTTGGGCAGGGCCTGCAGTGGAGGCTGGAGGCCGCCAGGACTCCCAGGAAAGGAAGCCTGAGGGGGTGATCATCTCTCTGGAATATGTGCCAACATGGGTAGGATAGATGAACAATGGGAGCCCTGGTCAGAGAGCTGGGCTGGTGGGGCCAGGCAGGTGCTTCACTAGGGGTACCATTTGGGGCTGTGGTCAATGGAAGAGACAGGAAAATGGGGGAGGGGCTGGAGACCTGGGTCAGGGTGTCTCTGGACGGTGAGGCAAAGGCTAAGGCCCTACCACCTGCAGCCTCCCTTGGGCCTCTAGGCAGCAGAAGCTGCGTGCCGGAGCAGGGTGACAGGATCTGATTGGGAGCCACTGGAGAGCCCATTTTGGGTGCAGAAGCAGATACCCCCATTTGTGGAGCTCTACACATGAAATGAGGCAGCACCTCTTTCCTGACAGGTTTGGAGTGGAGCTCGCGGGAGGCAACTGTGGGACCTCTGAATGAGCCTTTGCCATGGGCAGCTCTGCCCCATCCTTTACTCTCACTCCTGGTACCACAAGTGCATCTGTGCCCCGAGTGGGGCCACTGTGGGTAGCTGGAGGTATTCTCAGCACCACCTGTCACAGCCTGACCCAAGTTACCACCCCCACTAGCCAGCCCATCACAGGTGAGGAGCCCATCACATGGGGCAGCAGCAGGTATCCACTCATTTTGAGCAAAATGGGGTTCTTGGCATAGCCCCGGGCCTGTCTCCTGTCCCCACCCAGGCCTCATGGTGGCCTGGGTGCTCCCTGCACTCCAGGGGAGCAGTGTCTGCACCTAGAGGCCTGGTCAGCCCCGCACACCACATGCCACAGGATT
Organism: Delphinapterus leucas; assembly: GCF_059928025.1. NCBI lineage: Eukaryota > Metazoa > Chordata > Mammalia > Artiodactyla > Monodontidae > Delphinapterus > Delphinapterus leucas. Next base: position 42,914,977 of record NC_143148.1, read on the forward strand.
GACTGGCAATAAAACATGTCAGCTCAACATCATTAGTCATGAGGGAAAAGCAGATTAAAGTCACAAGAAGATACCACCACACACCTATTAGAATGGTCAAAAGAAAAAAACTGACAATACCAAGTGCTGGTCAGGATGTGAAGCAATTGGAACTCTCAGGCATAATTGGAGGGAAGAAAAATGGCACAGCCAGTTTGGCAAACACTTTGGCATCTTTTTATAAAGTTAAGCATCTACTTACCATATGACCCAGAAATCCCAATTCCTAGATATTTAGACAAGGGAAATTAAGTTAGGTTCACCCAAAAACCTTTATGCAACCATTTATAGTGGGCTTATTCATAATTGCCCCAAATGGCAGATAATCCAAATGTCCTTCATCTGGCAAATGGATAAACAAACTGTGATACATCCATACAGGGGGATGCTACTCAGCAATAAAAAGAAATCAGCTACTGATATGAGTGACAGTAGAGATCAATCTCAAATGTGTTATGCTAATTGAAAGAAGCCAGACTCTCAAAGGCTCCATATTGTTGATTCCATTTACATTTTGGAAAAAGCGAAATTATAGGGACAGAAAACAGATTAGTGGTTGCCAGGGCCTAGGGGTGGGGGTGGGGTGGGACAGGGCTGTTGACTACAGAGTGGCACAAGGGAACCTTTTAGGGTGATAGAAATATTTTACACATTGGTTGTGGTGGTGATCACATGACTATGCATTTATCAGGACTCATAGAACTGTATACTACAAAAGGTGGATTTTACTGTATGTAAATGATACTTCATTAAGCCTGACTTAAAACACACACACACACACACACACACACACACACATTAATCACAGCCACTGTTTCTGAGCACCTACTAGGTACTGTGCCAGGGGCTCTGCGTGTTTTCTCATCCGTCCACTCACTTGATTGTTCACTCAGAAAGCATTTATTGAGTGCCTCCACCAGGTGCAGCACAATGTCCAGTCAATCCTCTCTAATACCTTCAAGCCAGGTGGCTCCCCGAGTTGTGTAGAGAAGCCAGTAGGAAGATGTGGCTGGAGCCCAACCCTGGGGGCCTGCAGGTGAGCTTGAAGGTTCTCTGTGGGTGCATTTTCATGGGGAGAGAAAATCCTAGCTTTGTCAGCCTCTCAAGGAAGTCTGCAACCCAGAAAGAGAGACTAAGGTAACAGAACAAAGAATGATACCCTTGTTCCCTCTCTGTGGCGCTGACCCTGCACAGGAGGGCAGGCCATGCCCCTTATGGCTCTGAGCACAGAGCCTGCGCTGGTTTGGATTGTGGAGGCTGTGGACCCACTTCTTTGTTCAGCTTTCTTGCTGGGTGACTCGTCCTCTGCTTGGGAACATGTCTGTGTCTGCCCAGCTCAGATGGGAGCATCCCTGGCTTCTCTTGTGAGAATCCAAATGTAGGAACCCCTTGAATAAAGCCAGTGTGGGGTACGCAATGCACAGAAACATTGTACAGCAGGAGAAATGAGCAAACCAGAGCAGCCCAGACCACAGCTCCATCTCAAAGATACAATGTGGAGTGGAGGATAAGATGACAAGATGGACAATATCTGACACCATTTACAAAATAGTACTCAAAATAGTACCATGCATTGTTATGGTTATAAACTTATGTCATAACAATATAAGAACATGAACAAGAAAGATACATACTAACTTCACAACTGGATTAGCTCTGGGGAAGACAATAGCAAAAAGAGGCGAAAAGAAAAATTAAGGGAATAAAAAAAAAGAGACAAAGAAAGCAAATATGGCAAGAGGCTAGCTAACAAACACATTTAACAAATCAGAGATATATGAGTTAAATAAAGGGGCTGTGTTGCATATTGTTTTCTCTACTTTTAGTTTAAATATTTCATAAATAAACAAGCCAGAATGAAACTTGAAAACATCACACTAAGTGAAATAAGCAAGACACAAAAAGACAATTATTGTATATGGTTCCACTTATATGAGGTACCTAGAGTAGAAATTCATAGAGACAGAAAGTAGAATAGTGGTTACAGTGGGGCTGGGAGGAAGGAGGATGGGGAGTTATTGTCTAATGGGTGTAGAGTTTCAGTTTGGAAAGATGAAAAAGTTCCGGAGATGGATAGTGGTGATGGTTGCACTACAATGTGAATGTACTTAATGCCACTGAACTGGATACTTAAAAATGGTTAAAATGATAAATTTTATGTTATGCATATTTTACCACAATAAAAATAAAAACAAGCCAGAATAGGCAAATCTATAGAGACACAAAGTAGATTAGTGGTTGTCTAGGGCTGGGGAGGATGCTGGGAAAATAGGGGCCATGGACAAGGGGTGCGGGTTTCCTTTTGTGGTAGTAAAATGTGGTCATGAAAATGTTCTAAAATTGGTTGTGGTCATGGATGCACAGCTCTGCGAATATACTAGAGAACATTGAATTGAACTCTTTCAATGGGTGAAGTATATGGTATGTGACATATCTCAAAGCTGTTGTGTGTTTTTTTGTTGTTTTTGGGTGCAACGCTTGGCTTGTGAGATCTTAGTTCCCCAACCAGCCATTGAACCGGGGCCCCGGCAGTGCAAGTGCAGAGTCCTAACCACTGGACTGCCAGGGAATGTTGTTTTTTAAAAAGCCAAAAGGAGGGAAATCCTTTCTGTATCGGCTACTCTAGTAGAAGCTGGGGTCTGTCTCATCTAAACCTGGCTCTGACATGAGTGTCACAAAGTCATCAGGAGCCCAGAGCCTCCTCTGCCCTGCCACCCTGTGACATGGGGAGGGAGCCCTGCCAGCCCAGCTTCCAGGGCTGGAGCTATTGCCACATCCATGGGGCTGTAGAATGGAAGCAGTTGTAGCCTCTGCTGAATTAGGTTAATGAGAATCTGTCCCAGGCTCCAGGGGTTTTGAGCCTTAATTAATACTTGCAAGGCCCTCAGTGTCTGTGAAATCAGAGGTTCTGTAAATCTGCACAGCAGTGGCTTTATTAGTGCCAGCACGTTACGCAGGAGAAAGAAGCCAGCCTTATCACTGACTTATATCCCTGGAGAGGCTGGTCCCAGGGTGTCGAGGCCAGGCTGAAGCTGTCTTTCATGGCCCCTTGTCTTGCTTTCCATGCCACGCCTAGGGTCCGAGTGGTCTGGACTGGTCCAGGGCTCCAGGATGGCCACGCTGAGCACTGTGGCCAGGCTCCTGACAGGGGTCTTCAGAGGGTAACCAAGCAGACCTGCCACAGCAGTCTTGGCGATTGTCCCTCCAGGCCTAAAGAAGGTTGAGCATTTCCTTTTCTACAAATCTCAGGACTCTGGTGAGGATACCAGTATCCTCTGGCTACCTTCCCAGGAGATGGATACCTTCCCAGGTGGCTGTCCTTTCTGTGTTCAATGTGCCTGCTAGGATGGAGTGTAGCCAGGGCTGTGGGGCCCTGAGCAGAGGACTGGCTCTGCCCTCAGCCCAGCGCAGCCTGTGGGCGTCGAACCATTCCATGTTGCCTTAGCTCAGGTCTTTCCTGACAGTGACTCCTTCCTGACCCCCTCAAACACCCTCCCCCAGTGGGCCCTGGGTTCTCCCAAGGCCACATGGCACAGCCTCTCTCCTCCTTTGTTCTGGTGCTGTCCTCCCAGGGATGGATCCTCAGACTATCTGATCCTTTGGGCCACCCACCCAAGAGTACCTCACACCAGCCTCTGTGGCCCGTTTTTTCTTTTTTAATATATTTATTTATTTATTTGGCTGTGCCAGGTCTTAGTTACGGCACGTGGGATTTTCTTTGGCACATGCGAGATCTTCATTGCGGCATGCGGGATCTTTAGTTGCAGCATGCGAGATCTAGTTCCCTGACCAGGGATCGAACCCCGCCTCCTGCATTGGGAGCATTGAGTCTTAAACCACTAGACCACCAGGGAAGTCCCTTGGGGCCCCTGTTTATGCTAGGCATCTTGCTGCTGAGCTGGACCATCCCCACCTGGCAGAGCCTCGCTGCCCTCAGACACTGTGACCACAAACCTATTTGTAACCACTGGGATGATTCTCTGGCTAGGGAGGTGGGAGGTAGAGGAAGGCATCGGCCAGGAGCCAGGATCTGTGGCCCTGGGTGCCTTCAAAGGCCTGGGGACCTTTAAACTTAGGTACTCTAGAGGCCCATGAACTTGAGGATATGCAGCCTAGGGTATCTGTGGCCCTGATGTCTTCAACCCAGAGGCCCCGTAGCACCCAGTACCTGCTGACCCTGGGCCCCTGTGACCCTGGGCCAGCTTCTAGTATGTGAACCTCTCTAACTACCCCCTTTGATGGGTACCTGCTGCATGCACTGCTGTTAGGACATGGCACAGCCTTCCCTCCATGTGGGATCCTGTTTCTGAGGATCTGTTTCCCAGCTCCTCTAGGTGTGTTGCATTCTAATGGATGCAACTTGTAACTCCTGCCATGTAACTCTGAGGGTTATGAACATCCTCCCTCATGTCAGCCGTCCCTCCCTTCCTCTCTCTCTCCTGACTCCCTGTCATCCTATACCATAGCCAGTATATTACTCATCTCTTTTCTTATCCAGGTCCTGTCAAACCAGATGGGTCTGAGGCCAAAGCCAGATGGCCTTCTATCGGAGACCCCTCTCCAAACTGACGTAGGTCTTTTCCCCAGCCCTCTCGGGGAAGCAGTGTCATGTTGTGGTTAGACCCACAGGCACTGGAGACAGCTTCCTGGGTTCAAACGCTGTCTCTACCTCTTACCTGCTGTGTGACCCTGGGCAAGTTGCTTAACCTCACTGTGCCTCATCTGTAAAATAAGGCAATCATAATACTACGGCACAGAGTTCTTGTGAGGATTAAATGAGATCGTGTGCAGGGAGTGCTGGGCCTGGTAAATACCCAAGGAAGATCAGCTGTCAAGGGTGCTAAACCAGCTGCTTCTGAATCCCCTTGAACATCCATCGTCCATGTCTAAGAATGTGTCCTGAGAGAGTGGCCAGGCATCTTGTCCAAGCTAAAGTGACCCCTGTCCACAATCTGCCCCCAGATCTACCCTCAGCCTCCTGCCCTAGCAGAGAAAATGCGCACAGTAGATGGTTGCCAAAACCCCCGCCCCAAAAGTGTGTCTGTGCAACATGCCCCATAGGTGCCCCCCACCCAGCTGCCTCCCAGGGCCCGAGGTAGGATGGAGGGGCTGCTTAATTAGAGGGTGCAAGCCTCTGCCTAATCAGACCATCCCAGAGGCATTTTGGAGAGGTCAGATGTCTTCTATTTATAGTTAAACTTCTTTGCCATTGTGGACCATCCCTAATTGAGGAGCTCTTTTATTATATTTTCTTTATGTTCTCTTCATGTGTATGAGTGGAAAAATAAATGACAGGGAAAATCGTGGTGTTGTGGTTAGGAAAAACTGCCAGGGAGAATGGCAGGCTTTGTGTTCACTGCCTTGGTGGCATGGCTGGGGTGTCCTAGGGCGTCAGAACAAGACATGGCCTCTCTCTGGCATGGTTATGGGGTGTTCATGGGGCAGGGCGCCCGCACCTATAGGAACTGGCTGGAGCTTGAACTCTTGCTTTCCTATTGGCTCCCTGGCCATCCTTGGGTAGGTCCTGCCTCTCTAGGCCTTACCTTTAAAATGGGGTAACAAGCTGGCTTAGCCTCCTGGTGGGCTGGGATGCACAGTCTCCTTAGAGATGCCAATGGACAGCTTAGTAGCAGGAGAGGCTGAGGCCCAGTTCTGGCCTGCCCTAGGGCCCAAGACCCCTGTCCCCATGCCTTTTGGAGCCCAGGGAACCACTGCCCCTCCCCACCCCCCCTTTTTTTTTTTTGCGTTACGCGGGCCTCTCACTGTTGTGGCCTCTCCCGTTGCGGAGCACAGGCTCTGGAAGCGCAGGCTCATCGGCCATGGCTCACGGGCTCAGCCGCTCCGCGGCATGTGGGATCTTCCCAGACCGGGGCATGAACCCGTGTCCCCTGCATTGGCAGGCGGACTCTCAACCACTGCACCACCAGGGAAGCCTCTGGTTTCTTTTTTTTTTTTTTTTTTTTTCCCCTTTTTTGTAGTTACTACTTCCACTGGAGGGAGAGGAGCCCAGAGTGACCAGGCGAAGATGAGAAGAGCGATCCTATCTGGAATGGGAACTGTCCAGCAGTCCCCCATGGAGAGGCAGGAGTTAAGGTGATCATAGTGGGTCACTGAGTTGCAGCCACAGAGCTCTCTATGCAGGAGTCCATTTTAGGAGGGTGGCCTGGCCTGGCATTTCTCACTGTGGAACAAGGCTTGACTTACTTTAAGCTGGGTGGAACAAAGGGTTCGGTGTCTCTGTGGTCTGTGGTCTGTGCACATGGCGAGGCTGTGGTGGGAGGGGCGCCAGTGGGCCCAGGTCTCAGCCCTCATCTGACCTCCTGTGGGTCATGCCTGCAGGGGTGCTCATTCTCCACCCCAGAGGTCTGGCTTGACTCCCCTCAGGCCAAGTAGACAGGGAAGGTCCATCCATAGGCCCCTGCCTGAGGCACTTGAGCAAGTCAAGGCAGTTGCTAGGGGAGTAGGAGCATCTTGTGAAGTAGGAAAGCTGGGGAGAGCATACAGGCAGCGGAGGACTCCGGAGGGGCTTTGGAGGAATGGGTGGCTGTGGAGACGCTGTTGTGCACTTGAGTCAGACCACCCGCGTTCAAGCCCCAGCCTGGCCAGTTACCAGGTGTTGTGTGATCTTAGGCAAGTTACAGAATCTCTCTGTTCCTCTGTTTACTCATCTGTAAAGTGTAGATAATAACAGTAACTTACACCAAGGACCACTGAGAAAGTTAAATGAGTTAAGTGGGAAACATTTAGAACCCTGCCTGGCACTTTGCAGTCCCCTGTGGCTCAGACCTGCCCTGGCCCTGCTCTGTCCCTCTGTGAATAGACAGTCACCTGAGACTGCCCTCCCCCTGTGAGTGGCAGGAAAGGAAGGATCCCCACCTCAGGGCTGGCAGTGAGGCCAGTCCTGGCTGCTTCACTACCCAGATGTATGGCCTCCAACAAGTCACTGGGCTTCTCTGAGCCAGTCCCCTCACTGACCACGTGAGGATGATGATCCCCACCTCAAGGGGCATTTGAGGACTGGGTGGGAGAACAGATGGGAAGACCCAGTCTGGGGCCTGCATGCAGTAGATGCTCAGTTCCTCCCACGAGGCCTCAGTGACTCATTGGTGTAGCAAGGGACCCTAGGACCAAGATAGCCTGTGCTGCCAGTTTCATTTCCTTAATTTCTCACCAGTCCACCTGCTCCTTGCCAGTTCCACCTCCTTTGACCTTGTTCTGGCTATAGACATCTGTTTTGACCCCTCCAGGCCATCTCCACACTCAGAATAACCTTCAGAACATATGAATCAGAGCATGGCACTGCCTGCCTACAACCATCTATGGCTCCCTACTGTCCTCAGGGTAAGTTTCAGATTACTTGACCTGACCTGTTAGATCAATGTGATCTGTCCCTGCCTGCTACTCATCACCATTCCCACAACTGTCCCCAGCATATTCCATATAAGAGCTGCATGGAATGAATTGTTCCTTGGACATGGCTTGTATTTTCTATCTCCAACTGTCCTGTATGCAGTTTATAAAATGAGCTGGATTTGGCCTCTGTAAATCCCTCTACTCTCTAGTCTCACCTCCATCTGTTGGAAAAGCTCTCAAGCACACTCCAAATCTTTTCCAGCCACCCTCACATAATCAAATATCTATCCTATTTAAACCCCTGCCTACCTCACCACAGAAGCCTGCAATGGGGACAGGAGGTTGTGGTGTGCCTGTCTTTTCTTTCTTGCTCCAGTTCACCCTCCATTTCCTAGCTGCTGCGTTGTGCATCTCTTTGGGGAGGGACTAGGGCTGGGGAGCGAGATGGAGAGAGAAGCAAGAGACCTAAGAAGGACTTTCTTGACTCTGGAGCTGGGACCTGACATCCTGGCCTTCTCTGTGACTGATGTATAACTTCTGGATCTTTATCAGCTGGGCACTGTTATGGGTTCCTCAGAGCTCCTCTTCATGCCCTCCCCACTGGGAACCTCCAAATACAGTTCTCTGGCATGGGGTTCACCTCCTCAAGTGGCTGCTCGTGACCTACACCAGCCTCTTTCTGTCACTGTCCCTCACCTGGAAGGAAGCTCTCTTGGGCAGGATCCCTTTATGAAGACCCCAGGCCAGCTCCCTTCTGTTGGGGATTTGGGGGTGAGTGTGGAGCCCACACTCTGTAGGCATCTGTAAGCCACTGTGAGAAGTTTGGATGTTAGCTTTCTAAGAATGTGGGGAATCCCCCAGGGGGTTTGAAGCAGGGCAGTGAAATGATAGGTGTCTACTGCACCAGTCCAGGCAAAAGACGATGGTCTTTTTCCTGGATGGGAGCTATGGAGGACAGGGGAGCTGGCCAGCTTGAAGGTGGAGCTGAAGGACTTGCTGCTGCTTTGGATGTGAGAGGCAATGAAAGGAGAAGAGTCCAGTGTTTTGTGTGAGTAACTGGGTGAATGAAGGTGCCAATCATTGAAAAGGGGAAGTCTAGGATGGAGCAGGTTGAAGGGTGCAGAAATCAAGGGATCAGTCTTGGTCCTGCAATGTTTGAGATGCCTGTCAGGTACTAAGTGGAACTGTCAGGAGGCAGATAGATAAATGCAAGGCCTCCACCAGCCCATATGGTGCCTTTGTGCAAATGAGAGAAGGGCATCCTTTCCTTCAGGCAAATGTAGCCTCCTACCAGGGCACATGGTTGGGTGAGCTGAGCACAGCTGGACCTCAGCCCCATGAGTCCCCTTGGCCACACACCCTTGTGCAGCAAACAAACTACAGAACTCTGCGTGGAAGCCCTGGATATGCAGGTCTGGAGCTCGGGGGAACATTTGGGACTGAGGAAGAGCCATAGCTTATGGGATGTTTATTTGGATGCCGTGTGGGAAAGCGACTCCCCAGCCACAGTGGGGAGGAAGGATCAGGGGTCGCCTAGGTGGGCTGAGAGCCATTCCTCTCCAGAGCCAGAGCTTTCCTTCTCCTCCTGCAGGTGAGGCCCCGCTGCTTCCACGCAGGGCTGAGTAGCTGTGGGCCCCTTCGTCCTGTCTTCTCTAGGTTCATCCTCGGGAGTGGCACACAGGTGGGGGTGAGGAAGCCTCGTTCTCTCTCTCTCCTCTCACTTTCCATCCTTGATGTAGATATGCTGACCTCTGTCACCGTGCTGATGTCCGTGGTATCTCCCAAGGGGCTCCACAAACAGGCTAAGTACCAGGTTGTGGGGAGGGACATTCAGAGTGCCCCTAGGCACCCAACAGGGGGGGAGCAGGAGTAGTCGACCAGGCCACAGACTGTAATGGCAGGAGAAGCAAAGAGCCAAGTGTTTGGTAGAGGGGTGGTTGGCATCAGACTGCCTGGGTTCAAAGCCCAGGGCCAGTTCTTACCACCTGGGTGACCTCAGCAAGTCCATTAGCAGCTTTGAGCCTCAGTTTATCCTATAAAATGAGGATGATAATAGTATCTACCTCATAAGGCTGTGATGAGAAATGAATTTCTTTCTTTCACATAAAGCATTTAGCACAGTACTTCAAATTGTAAACACCTGCCCCATCAATATTAGCTTATATGGTGTATTCTAGACAAGCCCTTCCCAGTGGAATCCCGAAGCCCCCTGCTAGTTGCTGAGCTGACCAAAGCAGGGAGGACACGGAGAAGCAAGCGGCCTTGCTGAGCTGGTAAAGTTTGGAGCTGCTTCCGGCCTCCCCAGATTGGACCCTCAAGGGCTTACATCCCCAGAGACCCCCAGAGCCATGTGGAGGTCAAGCTTGAGTCATGGCAGCTGAACGGGGGACTCTCCCCTTTGCAAACACTTCCCGGGAAGGCGATTTCACAACTCCTCCGGACCGGTCCAGAATTGCACAGCCCCCACTGTCTGTGTTTCCCTGTGGTTGCACACGAAGCCGGATCTTACAGGTGAGCCCCTTTGGATCTCCAGAGCAAAAGGGAAGTTAGCTCGACGTGTGAGCCTTTGTTATGCCACCCCCAGACCTTCTCTTCAGCCTCTATGGGATCCTAAGCCCCTTTAAAAATCTGATGAGTGCCTTAGACTCTTTTTCCAGAAAAAAGTCTCCCAAAAACATATGTTCACAAACCAAATTTTTCAAGATTCCTCATCTTTTAGGAAAGGTCCCTGTTTTAACTTGGTGATTAAGCTGGCGGGCTCTGAAGTTGAATTTCCTGGGTCCCAATGCTGCTTCGTTCATTCATTGGCTGTGAGACCTTCAACAAGTCATGAAACATCTCTAACCCTTGGTTTTCTTATCCTTAAAATGGAAGCAGCAATAGTGGCTCCTTCATAAGGTTTTTTGTTTTGTTTTGTTATAAATTTATTTGTTTATTTTTGGCTGCGTTGGATCTTTGTTGCTGCACGCGGGCTTTCTCTAGTTGCATCGAGCGGAGGCTACTCTTCGTGCGGTACGTGGGTTTCTCATTGCAGTGGCTTCTCTGGTTGCAGAGCACAGGCTCTAGGCGCACGGGCTTCAGTAGTTGTGGCATGTGGGCTCAGTAGTTGTGGCTCACGGGCTCGAGAGCACAGGCTCAGTAGTTGTGGCACACGGGCTTAGTTGCTCTACAGCATGTGGGATCTTCCCGGACCAGGGCTCAAACCTGTGTCCCCTGCATTGGCAGGTAGGTTCTTAACCACTGTGCCACCAGGGAAGCCCCTTCATAAGGTTTTGAGAGGGTTAAATGTAGGGTGACTAATTTGTCCCATTTGGGCCTTTTCCATTTTTACACCGAAAGTCCCACTTTCAGGGAAATCCCTCAGTAGTGGACAAACCAGGAGAGTTGGTCACCCTTGTAAATGACATAATGCCCAGAAAGAAGTTATCCCTGTGCAGGCAGTTCACCCAAGTTCCATTGCTCTCAGCAGATACTATTGGGCTTTTCCCTAATTAATCCATCTGATAGGAATGTTGCCCTGGGGATCAGGGGTCCAGGACTCGGTTTTCAGTTTACCACTCTGTCCCCATCCTGCTTTAATGGCTTCCTCCGCAAACCTCCAGCCTCCCTGGGCCTCAGTTTGTTCACCCATCAAACAAGGGAGATGAACTTGAGAGTCACTGGGGATTCTTCCCACTAAAGCCTATGAGATTTATTCAGGGATGCTCTCCCAGTGTCTGGTAAGGCAGCCTTGAACGTGGATGGCATCAGGTATGCACTTGCCTGCTTGACACGTCAGTGAGAAAAGCCCACGTGTGTTCTAACAACACAGTCTGCCCAGGGAGAAGCCTGCTTGGAAATTTCCTTGGCACTTCTTCCCAGCCGCACCTCCTCATTAGGGCTGAGAAAAGGTGGGAGAACACGGAGACCCTTTTCAGTGTGACTGTCCTGAGAATTAGGCAGCCCAGCATTTCAGACCCAGCACATAGAACAGAACTTGAAACATGGTATGTGCCCAGCACACATTTGCAAGGTGAATGAATACATTTCAGTCTGATGATTGAATCAGAATAGCTTGGGAGGGAGAAGCAGTGCCCTCCAGGGGTGACTAACGGGGACTCCCACCAAACACCATGGATCCCAACCCCAAGAGTGCCCCTTTTCAGGTGACGCAGCTACTCCCAGACCCAAGGGCTCTAGGGGGTCTCACTGGATGAGTCAGCCCAGGGGAGGGCTGCCAGGTAGTTTCAACAAAAATGTTGGACATGCTCCATACTACATGAGAAGGTTATTAATGAAGTCCCTACTGCATCTCATATTTTACAGGGTTCCACGTGGCTCTTATTTTATTCCTCTTTTTGTTTCTTGGCAAATGGGAGCTGGCTTTGTGAGGCCACAGGATCCCTTCTTGCTGCCCCAACACTTGACCTGGGGTCTATACTGACCCTTGACATTGAACACACATCCACTCTGGAATTAGGCATAGAGATTAAGGCAGTTTTCAAAAACTTGGAGCAACAGATTATTTTACTGAAGAAATAAATTTATTCATCTTACTAATAAGAGTTCTCAAGGAAGCTGAACATTCTGTCCAAGGTACCAACTTCCTCATAAGGAAAATTAGGGAGGTGCTCTTTCCTTTAAGCCTTAGCATCTAAGGTGAAAACATGCAGGTTTGGATTGATTTGTCACAAATCATGTGTTTATAAAAGAAAAGTGTCCAGCACACCCAGCAACTATATGAGGGCACCTAGGGGCTCATCCTGGCTGTTGAGCGAGAGGCCTGAGGTGATACAGAGGACGCAGTGAGGGGGCCCCTTCCACCTCTGGTGATGGAGTTCCCACTGATTTTGTGCTGGCTTCGTCGTGACCTGTATCCATCAGGCTGTACACCCACAGGGCATAGACTAGCTGTGCCTTGTCCACGTGCTCTGGGCTCTGCACTGCCCATTCCTGGACCTGGCCTAAGTAGATGTTCCACAAATGCTTCCAGAATTTCACTGAATTGTCCCTGCAACCTGGGTAGTGGAATATTTACATGCCAGGCACACACAGTTCGGTCGGTGAAAGCTCTCCCACCTCCTTGCCATCTCGGAAGCGAGGCCTGTGGAGAAGGGCATGTGTCACTCTGGGCTCTGGACCCCCAGCCAGCCAGTTCCATTGATCCCAAGGCTGACTCAGTCCATCCACTTACCCAGAGCCCCAGAGCCAATGCACCAAGCAAGTGGGGAGTTGGCTTCCTTGCTTCTCCCTCCCTTTGATCCCTTCCTCCCACTAATACTGGTGGAGCACCTGGTTGGCCAGCCAGTGTTCTAGAAGCCAGGGACACAAGACAGGCAAGGCCCCTACTTGGAAAGCTCTTTATTGAGGTGCACAGAGAAAGAGGTTCATCTTTGCTTCTCAGAGAGATAAGGTGAGGGGACTCGATTACAAGTTACCCAGAGAAATGGATGTTTGCCGCTGTGGGCCTCTGACATCCATTCTCCCTTCCCTTGGTGCCCTATTCCACATTTTATTTGGATGCCCATCCTTCCCCCAGCAGCCTGTGGACTTCCCAGCCTCCCCCAGCTGCAGGTGTGGGCCTTGATTGAGTGAAGCCAGTCAGCACACCCGTCCACCTGGCCACAGTGATTGGCTAACAGATGGACCTCAGACCCAAGCTGGGTCAACCAGACCAGGGGAACTTTTGAAGGGCCCCTGCGACATGTTTTCTTGATCATCTGGAGAAAGACCTACTGACTCTTCTGGATGGTCAGAGCACGGACATGGGGGACATGGGTTTGGAGCAGCTTTGACCCATTTGTGTCCTTGAGTGTGACCCATTTGTGTCCTTGAGTGTGGGGATGAGGTCCAGAGCCAGAGGCAGACAGGCCTGAGAGAATTCCAGAGTGGTGGAGCCAGTGCCCTGCTCGGCTTGAACCTCGGCCACCTCTGGACTCTGAGGTTACATGAGCCAACGCACTCTATTGTAGTTTGGGTTGGGTTTTCTGTAACCTCCAGCTGAGAGCATGCTAGCTGATCTCACTAAAGAGAAATTTCCAATCAGGTTGCAAGGTTATGACTGAGGATTCCTTGTTCAAGGGAAGGAGACCAGGCAGCTGGTTGGTGACCCATTCAGGGAGCGACAGCCTTGCACCCCCAGCCCAGGGGAGGTGGGAAATGGCCCTCATTGCAGACAGAGAAGCCAAGGGGCAGCAGGTCTGGTGAGGGGAAGGCTGGTGCCGAGGTCCCTCCCCCCAAGCCTGTCTGGCGCTCCCTCAATTTAACTCCACCTGACTGGTAAATGCAGAGTGCAGTCCCCTTAAAGAAATCAGAGCAGCTGCCACTTCAAAGCAGGAAAGATGTGTGTAGGTGGGTGGGGAGGAGGTGGGTAATTATGCAGGGAAAATAGTTTTCTTGATATTCTTCTGGAAATGTGCTTGGAGCAGAGAGAGCAGCAGGGGAGACGACGGGAAAGGGGACATGTATTAATAGAGGTGTGCATTGTGCCTCTCCAAAGGGCCATAGAGTGTGCAGAGCTTCCCATGCTTATCTGATCACGGCACCCTTTTTCGGGCAGCATCTGAGACTCCATGGGACACTCCTGGATGTGGGACTTCATCCATGAGTTGACTAAAGGATTTCTTGGGAATGACTGAGTCCTCCTTTTGTGTGTGTTTGTAGAAAACACTGGCTTTTCCTCATGACCAGTGGGGCCGGGCACCATTTGTGTTCCACGTCTGGACATTTCATGCTCTGGGAGAAGAAAAGGGAGGTCAAGCCTAGCAGGGGAGGGGGCTGCAAGGTGCTAGGGAAAGCCGGAGCTCTACAGGCCATCTCCTTGCCCCTTTAGGGATCTGCCCACTGATTCCACGTACCCAGAATGCCTTGGGTGGCAGAGGGACACCACCGAACTTTGAGAAGCAGCTCTGAGTTTGTGAACGTTGGATGCTGATAATTATCCAGCTGTGAGTAAGCTGAACATTTTTTAGGGCTATTTCTGCATAATTATAAATATTTGGGGATATTAAACTCCCAGGTTATGCATTGAGGGTATTATTTGAGCAATGGTTGGCTGCAGAGCTGGAAACGCAAACATCTTTTCATTCTTCCCTCCTAGAGCACTTAGATTATTTAATGGGATTCAGAAGAAAAAAAAGGTTCAGCTGAGGGGAAAAAACCTGGAAGCAAAGTCAGCTGCTAATATTTCTAAATAGCTCTAAATCAAAAAAAGAGGAATGTGACCACTTTACTTAATTGTGGTGGGTTTGTGATGCATTTTCTCTATGGGTTAGAAAAGCAATTACCATCAGGCAACCTACTTGTGCCTCCATTGTGATAAAATGTTCCCTCTAATGGGGCCAACATGCCGAGCAGTGGGCCTTTTAAAGCACTAAATGCTTCCGGAGCTTTCTCACGTGTGAGGCTCCTGGGTGTGCGCTGAGAGCCCAGGGCTCCCTCCCTCTAAGAACCTGTTGTGGTACAGGGGTTTCTTAATAGGAGATGGGTCCTACGAAGCAGCCGCTGAGGTCTGGAGCATGAGTGAGGCCCCTGCTGTCCTGGCTCTATCCAGAGGCCCTGTAATGCTTTGGGGCTTGCCCAGCCTCCCAGCCTCCCACCCTCACACCCTTGGCTGCCCCATCTTACCCTCCCATCCAGTGAAGTCTCATATTTCCTCACCTGCTCCCCTCTGCAATCCTCCCACCACAGGCACCATCCCCATAGAAACATGCTCGCCTCTTCTTCCATCTGCTTTGTTAACCTGCCCCCTCCCACCACAGCTTCCCCACAGCCGCTGGGGGGTGCCGCTTATTCTCCAGCCGCCCCCCTATACCCCTGGATACCATGGATCCTGTGCCCTTGAACAAAGCCCCCAGCCTTTGATGCTCTTTCATGCTGCCCCCCTATTTTCCAGCCCTTGCTCTGGGCCCTGATTCACCCTTTCCCACTTCAAAGACCTGCCTTCATCTTGGGTAGCTTTAATGAGGTGTGAACGACCCATCCCACCGTCCAGGTCACAAGCTTCCTTGATGCCCCTCACTTTCTGCCATATCCAGGCTGCTATGTCCAGACTGGACCCTGTACAGTCTTGGCCATACCCAGCAGTCTGTGTTTCTCTCATCTTCTGCCCCCCGCCCCCCAGGAGGTCTCTGGTCAGCAGCCCCGAGGATTTTGTGTCCCCTCATTTCCAGCTGGGACACTGTGGCCATCCCACTACCTCCCTCTCTGGACCCTGAAGCTCATCATCGCCATCTCTCACTCCCAGGTGCTGCCATCTAAGGCCCCTGCCTGGGCAGGGAGCTGCTGCCTGGTGACACTACTAGACAGCGTGGCTGGAAACCTGGCCCCGGATTCCCTCCCACTCCCCCCAGCCCGCCCCACCCCACCACTGCTTCTGTCCCTAGTTCCTCGGGTCACACCGAGACACCCATGAAGACGTGTTAATGTACAAATTCTTCAGAGTAAAATAACCAGGGCTTCCTTTTGCTTGAGACGCAGGCAGCCCGCAGGGGGCGTCCTCTGAGACCCTCGGGCCGGCATCCCCGCCTTCTTCCACAGGGGCGCTGTGGGCGCGGTAGGCGGTGAAACCCTCCAACGTCGGTTTGGAAGCTCGAGGTATCACACACAAAGGTAGGTCGAAGCGGGACCGATCCGGGAGGCTGCGCTCCCCAGACAACGCGTAGAGCCGCCCGCGCCAGTGCCCGCTTCAGCTCACTATCCTTGGGTGGGGGAGCGGGAAGAGGATCTGGCACGAGGGGGACGAACCCACGTGCACCCAGGTCTTAGCTCCATCTGGAGTTCTCTGCCCCTGCGCCCGCAGGCCCCGGGCGCCCCCTGGAGGCGGTGAGAGCCCCGAATGCGCAGCACACGCCCGGGAGGGCGCTGGCTTGAACAACCTACCCATCAACTAGAAAAGTACCCCCATAAAAATGGGCAAAGGACAGGAACAGAGGCTTTTGAGATGAAACACAAACGCCCAATAAGACATTAAGCTGATGTTTACATAGACAGGATCTGTTGCGAGCCCTTATATGCATCAGCTCCTTTAGATCTCTCAACAGAGCTCCTAGGGAGTATTCCCATTCCACAGATGAGTAAACTGAAGCACAGGAGACTAAGTGACTTGCTCAAGGTTATACAGTAAGTGGCAGGGCCAGTATCTGACCCCGCAGCCTGGCACCAGAGTCTTAGGGCCTTACTCACTGCACCAGGCTGTTTCTCAACATGTGGAAAATATACACTCTGGCTAAAAACGAAAGTATAAATTAAAACAATTCGTTCAGTAAATTAATTTGTCCTACAAGTATTTATTGGATGCCTGTTGTGAGCCAGGCCCTATTATGGGTGCAGGGGAATAGACACTAAAACACACAAAACATTAAGCTTACATTCCAGTGGGGAGAGAGAGACAGACAGTAAACATGATACAATATTCTATGGCAGGTGGGCTAGTGCATGGGGAAAAATAGCAGGGAAAGGGGGAGAGGGAGGGCTATTTAAATCAGGTGTCAGGTGGACTTCTTTGAGAAGGTGACACTTGAGCTGAGACCTAAAGAAAGGGAAGCCTCGTGATTATCAGTGAGAGGAGCATTCCAGGCAGAGGGAAAGTCCCTGAGGCCGGTGCTAAAGGTGCTGTCCACGTGGACAGGAGGTGGTAGGCTCCTTCCTGGCCTCCCTGGTCCATCGCCAGTGCCCAGGGCCATACGAGGTGTTCAGGGAGGGCTTGCCTGCTGACCATTAAGTGAGGATAGCACCTGTTTTTTGCCCTGGGCATTTGCTTACTTCCCTGCAGCCAGTCCCATGTAACAACTGTCCCCATGAGTCTCAGCAGAGGGTGGGATGATCTAGAGAAGTGGAAGGGAAGCCCCCACTAATATCTAGGTGGAGATAACTAACCCAGATTCTGGCCCTCTGAGCTGGGATGGCAGCAAAAGTCAGCCCTGTAAAATGCAATGAGAGAGGTTTGATTACCAGGAGGGACCATCTAACCCATATCCCAGACTCTGAGAGGTCAGTCCACACAGGGGCCTGAGGGAGTCGGGGATGAGTGCGCTCTGCACCTACCGATGGGCCCCAGCGGGATCCTGGGTGCCCAGGTGTCTGTGGTCTCTCTGCTTCACTAGATCTTGGCGACACCTAGAATTCAGAAGTGAACTTCCCTTCAGTGAGCTCCCTTTCTGTTGCCCTGGGGTAGAAGGGCCAGGCCATGACTGTTGTCTGCATGGCCTACTTTCCTCCAGAGACAGAAGCCCAGAGTAAGGTCAAAGGGAGACCAGGTGGCCCCGGAGGAGGCGAACCCAGTTCTTTCCCAGTGCCTGCCGCTTTCCTTGCTGTGGCCGAAAGGCCATTCCCTTCCCCACTGGTGTGGCCTCATCACATCCCTTTGATTAGATGAATCACCTCTAAAAATTGCTTATGTTTCATATGGTGAACTGCTCTTTTGTTCAGCGCTGAATACTTCTGTTGATTCTTGTGTCCACCTGGGCTCTTTTGAGTCCTGCTTAGACCAGCTTATGAAGGGGTTTTCAAGATGAGCACAAACTGGGCCAGAACCTGGCACAGAGGGCAGGTGAGAGTAAGGGCCACTCTGGGGGCCACTGGTTTCTTCTCCATGTCTTTCCCAGGGTCACACGGTCTCTCTCTGAGCTTGCTTTGCTCTCTCCTCTCTCCTGACCAACAGCTCCTTTGTATCTCCTTAACTCTGAGTTTCCTTTCCCTGTCTCCTAGCTTCTGTTTCCTGCTAGTTTCTGCTTTCATGTATCTGAACACACTATTGATCTGAACATCCCCTGACCTCTCCCTTTCCTCCTTTCCGTGCCTGCACCAGCTGCTAACTGCCTCATTGCTGGACTTCTTCATTCATGTTCCCAAGCTTGCTCACCTGTTTTGTGCCACGGCACGTCATATGTCTCTGGATTGGTTGCTTTGGGTCATGGTCCCCTCCTGGTCCAATCAGTGGGGCCAAGAAGGGAAGGCACTAAGGGGGCCGGCACAAGGCTATCTCTCCCACCAGTGCCCTGGGTGATGCAGGCACCACTGTTAGACTGTCTGCTAGAGTCCCAGATTCATTAATTATTTTTATCTGTTTACTCATGCTTGAGTTTCATTTGTTGACCTTTGTTATTGTTGCCTAGAGGTCTTTTAAGGATCCTTAAAAATTCTTCAGCCACCCAGCTTGGTTCACTGTGGAGGCTCCTACCTAGAGGCCTGGCAGAGGGAGGGTCATTCATATTAAAACAAACAGTAAGTCATTTCCTCTTCCCTCTTTAGTCTCACCTTTCATCAAACAAGGGAGAAGGAACCATATTTAATAAACATCATCCATTAGATTAGATCAACAGTCTCTGAACATTGCAATTCTTCCAGAAAACAGTATCTCTCTTGCCCTCACAGAAGAGCATGTGGTCAAGAGGAAATTGAATAAAGTTCTTTAATCAGCTACAGTAGTATTTGAATCATTTAATTTAATGGATCTGACAACCACAATTTATTTTTTAGGCCAATTTTAGCCAACCAGGAGAGCTGGCCCAGTCTGACCCATGCTTAATAAATCACCTCCTTGCCTGATTGTAGAAAGTTTGGGGAAGAGATTTTTCTGGGGCTTTTCAAACATAATCAAAACCAATCTGCCATGCTGTGTATGCCTGGCAGGAGTCCTTGGCCATGCTCCCTTCACTTGGCCCTGTGGCTGTAGAGTGAGCCCTCGGGCTGGAGGGAGCTAAGGACACAAGGCAGGGAGCTGTCACCCCCGCAGCCTGTGCTTTTTATTCCTGGCTGCAGGTTCGCATGGCCAGGAAAACAAGTCAAATCAAATTAGATGCCAGACACATGCTGCTTAGTGCGTCTCACCCTCTACTGCCTCAGGCTCTTCAACACCTGCTGAAACCTCCTCATTGGAAAAAATGAAAGAGGAGCTTCTGATTCAAAGTAACACCCACTGGACCCTCGATGTGGCCTCTACCAGAGTCACGTTAAATCACCCGTGAAGTCCCAGTAAGGGGTGAAATGCAAGACCCCTCCTTCAGAACCAGTCTGACGTCAGCTGCATCTGAGCCCCTGGCAGACATCTCCTCTGACCTGCCGGGCAGATGTGGTTGGGCTGAGAAAAACCCATGGGACTTCATTCTGTTCCTACTGCAAGCAACAGCCACGTGAAATCAAGGGGCTTGATTTCAGGCCAGTCTTCCCATTTTTCTCCATCTATTCCAAAGAAACAATATGGCAGGAAGGAGGCTAGGAGACCAAGGCAGGGCTGGTGGTCTTCTTGGGAGTATGTAGCATTCTTGGAGACATAGTAGTGATAAGTAAGTGGCATTAAGAAAGGAGGAATCTGGTGTGGGTCAGTGCATGCAGGGAATTGTAAGTTTTTCGTGAAATCCAGTTTCTTAGAGTTTCTTAGTTGGGGATGTATTGATGTCAGAATAGAACCATCAACAGCCAAGGTTACAAGGGGGAGTTGTGTCCCTGCAGGGATCCAGGGAAATCCTGAGCTGGAGCCAAATGTGAGAGCCCTCCAGGCCTCCTGGGAACTGTCTAGTCACAGGCAGCATCTCCATGGTGCTGGACCTGGGGCTGCTCACCCATTTTCTAGCTCTGGGCACCCCCTTCTCTGCAGATGAACCCTTGGCTCTTGCTCCCCCCAAAACCTGAACTCACACAAGCATGACTCTGGGTTCACTAATTCTAGTCATGACACTTGACCCAGTAGCTTTAGAGCCACTATTAACCAAGGAGACCCCCTTCTGGCTCCTTCGTGGGGGTCTCCAGGGGACAGAGTGGCTCGTGCACTCTTGTCAAGGTCCTGGGCAGCCAGGGCCACTGGCGTTTGTCAGGAAGCCCCCCCGCCCCAGAACCTCCTCGGAGGGCATCTAAACAACAGCTGCCCATACTTGATAATGGGGGTGGGGACGGAGATTAGGGGGAGGGCTGGGGAAGCCCCTCCTCCCCTATTGGCACCCCAACCAGGCCTGACTTTTCCAATTAAACTTTGACTCTGCCACTTACTCCTGTGTACCCTTGAGCCCTGTTCTGAATTTCTGATCCTCAAAAGTAGAACAGGGCTAACAGGAGCCCTTCCCTTCCAGGGTTGCTGTGAAAATTGAGATAAGAGTTTGAAGGCATAAACTATTTCAGAAATAATAAAGATAATAGATCTTTTTAACCTAGATGCAACCAGAGATCATAGAAAATGTAGATGAGTGTAGACTGGAGATATGATCTTGTTCTAGAAAGATGAATATGTTTTGAATTGCCACAAGAATGAAATACATTTCATTAAAGAAAAAAGTAAGGTAATTTATGCACAGCCCTACAAACATAACTCATAAAATAGAACTAACTATAAAACAGTTTCTCTTTGTCTCCCTTTGTCCTTTAAATGTACTTATGGAGCTACCTTTTCCCTATAGCCCCTGGATGAAATCTAAGCTAAATCGCCTACTGACCCCTTCTTCACCCCTTGGCTGATGTCTTTTTGTTCCTCCTGGAGGCTTTCTTGATCAGGCTATAAGACAACCCCATGCTGGCTCTCTCGTGTCAGCAGCCACCTCTCATCCTCTGGAAGTGTTCGCTCCTCCTTTGCCCCCCTGATCTCTGGGCATGCAGGCAGATCCCGACGTGGCTGCTCTCCTAGCTGCACTGCTAAGCCATCTGGCCAGCCTGTCTCCTGCCATCAGGATTTCTCTGGCATGAGTCGCCCCAGTTCACTGTGTCCCTGAAGCTCCAAAGGACATGTCTTGAGCTTTCGGCGTGGTCTCACAGAAGCTCCTTTCCCCAAGCTTGAGGTGAGGAGCAAGCATCCTTCACTATCCTCCTGGGAAGAGGAGATTCACAGCACCAACTCTCCAGATAATGCCCACAGAGCCCAGCACACTGCAAATGCCCAGTAAATGGCAGCCATCCCGGGCTCCTGATCCTGCCTCCCAGGGCTGAGGAAAGGGCTCTGTGGCCACTGGGCCTTGACTGCCCCTGTCCTAAGCAGTTCTAAGCCCTAAGTCCCAAGGGCAATCCCAGGTCCCTAAGTGACACAGTTATTGAGAAGAGAAACTGGGATTCCACTCCAAGCCAAAATTGCCTTCCTGGTCTTTGCCAACTGTCTCCAGGGAAAAGAATACTCCCCACCCCTACATTATGAGGGTAGGTGAGCAGGTGAGAAGAAAGGTGTCCTGGACAGCCACAGAAACATGGTGGATGTGGCAGTGTCCCAAGCAGGCACCAAACAACCCCCACATTGGCTGCCCTGCTGGATATGCTGTCCTGTTAAGGACCTACTCAGGGAGCCCAATGAGAGCTGAACTGTGAGGCCCCTTGCTCAGGGTGACCAAAGGGGTTTCAGGAGGTGCCAGGATTGGAGGCAGAATGAAAAACATGCCCCAGGAAACAGAAGATGAGAAAGCTGGGGAAAGGAAGGCAGTAGGTGTAGGAGGGAGGGAGGACCCGAGTCAGAGTTGTCTTGGGCACAAACCTAGGGTCTGAGGGTCAGCCCAGAAGCCCTGGGGCAGGGATCTGGGTCCTGTTTTCAGAGTGGCCCCGGAGGAGACAAATGGTCTGGAAGGCAGTGCCCTAAGAATGTCCACACCAGCAAGCCTATCTCAGATGATTAAGTGGCAGCAGATAAATTTAACTAAATGTGAGTAATGGGAACACAAAGGAGAAGTGAAGAGAAATAGAATATTTTAGCAACATAAGGAAATGAGAAGAAAATGACTTTGCAATGAAATGTCAAACTTCTGTGCCTGGAGGAGATGTAATCTGGTCATTGCAGGCTTAGGGGAGCGGGGGAGTCTGTGGTTATTTCAAGAAAATTTTAATTCACTTTAATTTAATAACATATGGCCAGATTCTTTTGGGGCAATGTCAGGAGACAGAACTGGGAGTCAGAGAGTGCCAGCTCTGCTAACTGGGGTGTTTTGGGTTGTTTTACAAGGAGAAGCTGTACTTAAATTCATTTCACCTATCCATCCATTCATTCAGGGAGTGAATCTTAAAACCTGAGGATTAAGAAGACAAAAGACACAGTCTTGCCTACTCCTGCCCTCAGGAGATCCTGGTCAGTTGGGGTGACAGACAAGTGAACAGAAAGTTAGAGGGTAGGGACACATTCTGGACCTAATACTTGATGCTCAATAGAAGTTTGTAGAATGAAAGCATGATTGAAAGATTGGTTCTGAAAAGGCACCAAAAAGGAGTGAATATCAAGGTGGGTCTTGAAAGATGGGTTCCCCAGCTAGGCATGTAAGTCAAGGGAAGTCCAGGTAGAAGGGACTGCGTGTGACAAGGTAGAATGGACCACATGTAGCAAAGCGGTGCTGATTATAGGCTGGAGGAGATTGCCCAGGGAGAGGGGACAGGGTGAGAAGAGGAAGAGGACAAAGAAGAGACACAGGATCCGTGGACCCTGATGAGAAATAACACCCTGAGGCAGGCATACACTGAAGACCTCCCAGTCCACTATTACTATCGCTGAAATCTCTACTGCAGCCCACAGTGCCTATTCATCCTTGGAGCTTCAACTCAGACGTCGCATCCCCCAAGAAGTTTTTCTTTCTGGCTCAGGCTGGGGTGAGTCCCCCTTCCCCACGCATGCTCCCAGCACACCCTGTGCCACCATCCTTGTCACGGCCCACCCCAGCCCCATGTTGGGTTCGTTTGTCTGTATGCCTGCCCATCTCCCAACTGAAGCGGCCATGCCCAGCTCTGGTGGTGCCCCGACTACACTGGTGCCTCCCTGGATCCTGGCCAGGCTGTCCTGTCTATGGGATCCCATCCTAGGGATGGACAAAGTCCATCCGGAAAAGCGGTTCCAGAAGCTGAGGTCTGAATTAAGGGCTGTTGGCTGGGTCGGAGGGTGGAGTCTGACCAAGGGAAGAGTGTTTTAGTTCATATCACATCGAACTTTTGCACTTTTAGAGGGATTCTGGAAGTGCCCTGGGTAAGAGCCCTTCTTAAGTTCCCAGAACTCTGGCTGGGAGGGGTGGGTGGTTAGGGTTATTGGGCCTGGGCAGCAAAGCCAGAGAAACATGGCCCCAGGGCAGAGAAGCCGGAATGGTTGGACCGGCGGGACGGGGAGCGGGCCCGCTGAAGCCAAGGCTCAGGACGGGGCCTAGCAGAGAGGGGCCTGTACGAAAGCCGCCTCTTTGGACAGAGCTGCCTGCGGAACACGCCGCCCAAGGGAAAAATGACAGAGCTGTAGGTGTCCTGAATGTCCGCTAGGGGGAAACAGAGGCTAAGCCAGCTGGCGGGTAGCCATGGTAACCGCAGAGCCAGCTGCTGCGTTATCCCTAGACTCTGGCAGGGAGGTAAGGAGAACGCCCAAGCAGGGTGTTGCGAATGCTCGTGGGTCTGTGGCCATCAGCTCCAGGCAAGGACGAAGGACCCAGGTGACTTTCATGTTTTCTCATCTCCACCCAAGTCACACTTTTGCCGGTTGAGCCAGGCATAGCAGTTGTGGAAGAAAAATAAAATGGGATTTTGGATCAGCCAAACCAGATCCTTCATTTTAAAGATGAAATAGAAACCCAGAGAGGGAAAGACACTTGCTGGAGACCACACAACAGCAGTCCTGTAAATAGAGCTGAAGAGAAACTGGTGGAAAAAAGGATGAAAAGTATGCAAATGACCAAAGACCAATCTGGCAATGTGCTCTAATTTTTTTATTACCATTTTTTAATTTAAAATGTTTTAAACACACATGTGTGTATGCATATACATAATGCTGCAATGTAACAAGAATCTCTTTTAGCCGGTCACATGCATCTTTTCCTTCCTGTACCATTTTCTTCCTTCTCCAATTAGAGTCTTTTCCTTCTCTGGGCTTCTATTGCTTCTATAAAATGAAGAAGCTGGCCTAGCTGATCTCAAAGCCCATCACTGTCTATAATAAAGCAAAGCCTTCATTTCATGAACTCAGCCCAGTTAACTGGGCACACGAATAGGTAAGGACTTCTTGGAGTGAGAGACTGCTTGGCAGCCAGATGTCTCTGTAACTGGGCCCCTGACAGGCTAGCCCAGGTCCGTTGGGTTCATGTATCTGGTTGCAATGTTGGAGGACATTAGCCATGAACAAAAACTACCTCCATGAGAATATTTGAGAGTTAGTTAACTTGCAAGTTTATTTTTAAAACTCAAAGACATTAAGAAATAGCCTCTAGACGTTCATCATGATGGGGAAAAAACTCTCAAATCCAAACATAGTTAATTCAGTAAACATCATGTGAGAGTAATCTTGTTTCATTTCTAGTCCCTCATTCTTTCTCTGCCCTCCTTCTCTATCCTGTTCTTCGCTCATTTTCTCTACTTTCTGATCTCTAAGCAAAACCCCTTGTTTGGCTACAAGAGCCCTCAGATGCCATTTGCATCTTGGAAGGCCCAATGGGATAAATCTCCCCACACAACCAACCATATGCCAAGGTCATTGAACATCCTGGTCTCAGGGGGTACAGAGGTATCTGGGGAGAGCCTTCCTTGAGTAGACATTTTTCATGATTCCAAACCCATGAGGGGAGCCTGGGATCAAACAGACTAGGCCACAGGGTCAGGGCAAAGATGGGATGCTAGGGTGCTCCTAGGGCCCATCCCATCAACTAACAAATGAGGAGACTTAATAAACAAGGAGGCAAGTGACTGGCCTGAGGAGAACCTGTCTGGGAGAGCCAGATGGCTGAGCCAGGAGCCAAAGTGAGGTCTCCTGACCCCTGGCCCTTGTTACTTGCAGGGACTACATTGTCCCTGAGGTAACATCACTTGATTCTGGCCTGAGTCACCACAGCAGAGACGAACCAAGAGTCTGTGGGTCCCTTCAGCTTGGCTCGGGGTGGCTGGAGACCACCAGGGAGGTTTTGTGAGGCAATCTGGAGCAGCAGGGGCTCAGAAAATTTGGGCTGTAGGTGCTCAGTGAACTTTTGTTGAATTTAAAACAGTTTTGGGGGCTTGTGGAGGCTTCAAGCTTGACTTGAGTGTGGGCTGGCAGGGTCAGTAATGGTCAAGAAACTTGACCAAGATCAAACCTTATCAGATGTCACCATGGGGTGTCTGTGACAAGGCCCCAGATGCTCACAACTCACTATGTGTGTCTGGGGGACTGAGTGTCCAGTTTTTCCCTTTTCTACCTTCCCTACCCTGTATGTCTGAGGAAAGAACTTTCATTAGATTGCACCAGAGACTAACTGGTACATCCATACAATATAATAGTACTCTGCAATAAAAAGAAATCAACTATTGATACACACAACGACTTAGATGGACTTCAAGGGCATTATTCTGAGTGGAAAAATAGGCCAATCTCAAAAGGTCACATACTGTATTATTCCATTTATATGACATTCTAGAAATTACAAAAGTATAGAGATGGAGAACAGACCAGTGGTTGTCATGGATTAGAGAAGGGAGCGAGGCAGGTATCACTATGACAGCACAGGGAGTTCTTTTGTGGTGATGGTAGCTTTGTGTCTTGAATGTGGTGATGGTTGTATTATTCTATACATATGAAAAAGTGCCATAGAATTATACACTTAGGACATTAAAAAATACATGCAAAATAGGTAAAATCTAAGTAAGGTTTGTAGACTAGTTAATTGTATTGTGCCAATATCACTTCCCTGGTTTTGATAATGTGTTATAGTTACATAAAATGCCATTATGGGGGAAGCTGCATACTGGGTACATGGAACCTCTCTGTACTACTTTGTGTACATTCTTGTGAGTCTATAATTACCTCAAAATAAGAATTTTAATAAAAACTGTACTAGTGAGTAGCTTTATTCTGTTTTGAATGTTTTGAGTTTGGAGGTGGTTAGCGTAATGTATCATCTAGGACTCTAGTTACAAGAGTCAGAGAAGCCATTTTAAACTGGCATAGGACAAAAAGGACATTATTGGTGCATGTGATCAAACTATGGAACAGCGGGGATAGAGCTGCACATACAAGTCCAGCTAATGTAGCAATCACACAGACAAAATTCTCTTTCTTGTTTTCTCTCTCATTCCCCTTTCCCATCCCCTTCTCCAATCCCCCATCTCCCATCCCTTCATAGAAGAGGGAGAAGAACTTCTCCCAAAGAAAGGGGGTGCTGTTACTGAGATATGAGGGAAGGGATGTTGGGCAGAGGGGGAGAAAAGGTGTCCATTACAGCATGTTAAATGGGGTAACATTTTAAAAATTTATTCATTTATTTATTTAGGCTTCACCAGGCCTTAATTGTGGCATATGGGCTTCTTAGTTGCAGCATGCAGACTCTTAGTTACGGCATGCATGCGGGATCTAGTTCCCCCACCAGGGATCGAACCCAGGCCCCCTGCATTGGGAGTGCAGAGTCTTACCCACTGGACCACCAGGGGAGTCCCTAGCATATTAATTAATGAAAACAGCCCCTGAATCTATTAGAAATAAGGAAACAACTTGGTGGTACAGTTTAAAGTGCCATTGTGGTGGCCTGCATGCACAGTGATCATCAGGTGAGTCTCAGTGCCAGCCAGGCTCTGGCCTGAAGACTAGTGGGTGGGTGGTCCACAGAGGGGCATGAGCTCTGGGGAAAAACTGTACTGAGCCTACAGTGTCAGAGGCAGGCAGAAGAACCCATTGGAGGGCCCTTGGGACAGGATCACCAGGAACTCAACTGTAACATAGGAGGATATATGCACAGGGTCAAGAGCATGCCTGAGACAAGAGGCCACTTGAATCCAGGATCTGACACTTGGTAGCTGAGTGACCTTGGCAAGTTTCTTAAATTCTCTGAACCTGTTTCCTCACATGTAAAATTGGGATGAGAATACTTCATAGGTTGTTAAATTCAGTTGATATAGTGTATGTAAAGCACCTAGCCAGGTGGAAACTGCCAGGATCTGAGTTATTGTTATGCCGATAACTTTACAGCAGTAGAGGGTCGTAGTGGCAGGCAGGTGGCGCTCGAGCCCAGCGCTCTGCCGAAGGACGCCCTGGAAGCTCCAAATTGAAGCAGGTGCTTTGGTCATATTTGAAGAGGAGGACTCGAGCGCTGAGACTCGCTTCCACAGAGTCCCACTCGAAGCTTAGCCAAAGATCTCTCAATGGAGGGCTGAAGCTACGCAACCCCCCACTCAGCGTCCCCGTCTTGTCCTCCTGGCTCGAGTGTGCCCAGAAGACAGGCGGCCCGAGTTCCTTGTTGCTCCGGGAATCGCTGGTTCTCTGGCTTAACAGGGTCGGATTTGGGCGAGCTACTTTCGCCGGGTCCCGTCTCCCCTCACGAGGAGTTTTCGTGGAACCCAGCGGGTGGAACATTTTAACGAACGTTTTAAAGTGACTGGAACTTGGATATTCTTGTGTTATGGGAGAGGACCCAGCCAGAAACCTGGACCCATGGCGGGCCGAGAGAGGAGTTGAAAGTCAAGCCCAAGTGGGCATTAAAAGAGCAGGTAACATGGAAAACATTTAGCCTTTGCCCTGCTAAAGACAAAGTTCTGCTGAGTCTCGCATCTTCTGCTCCCCAAACAGAGGGGCAGCCTCCTGCCCACCAGCTTGCGGGGTGTGAAGAGGCTTTGGGGTACCACTAGGGTACCTGGAGGCCCCCGCTGATCTCCCTGGCCCCGCCCGCGTGCCGGGAACCTGGACTGGACCTTCAAGGCTGTCTTTTCAGCAGTAGGACTGCGGGTGTGGAGCAGATGCTGAGGCGGTTGTCATGGAGACAGAAGGGCGCGGAGAAGAAGGTGGTTCTTGATTGGCTGGGAGGCTTGTTAGGGGCAGCGGGCGCTGTGGTCAACCCGAAAGTGCAGACCTGCTTGAGGAAACTGGCCACTCGGATGTCTGCGCTTTGCGGCCAGTCTACAACCGCCCCCTGACCTTCAGCAGCAGAGCCTGGCAGCGTAGGGCCGCGCTTCCCCAGAGAGGTGCCCCGACTCTTCCATCCAGAGGGCTGACCTCTAGATGAAGGAAGGGGACTGCGCCTGGGACCCAGGAACGGCGTCCAGAGCTGTGTGAGGCTGCTCTTGGACTCCCCGCGGACCATCCCCCCATTCCTCAGCGGGTTCGGCTTCCTCCCCAGGGCTCAGAGCCCGGTGGGACCGCCGGAGCGGCAGTCAGCTGACAGGCACCAGTTACGTCGCCCATCTGTGGTGCACCCAGACCTTAGGTGGGCTGGTTCAGGAGGAGGGTTAGGGGTGGTTCTGGTTCGGTGCGGCATTTCAGAACTGTGAGGAGGAGCCAGTGATTCCTCCCAAGTGTGTTCATCCTTCTGTTAATCTGTCTATGCAGAAATCCAAGCCAACCACCAGAGCGGTGTGAATCAAGGGGCTTTGCCCCCAAAATCTCCAGTTGGTCCCTTCTCAGGTTTTATAAATGATCCTTGAAATGGACAATTGGAAATTTTTAAATCTTAGGTTAAAAATGAATAAACGTATCTTTGCACCATTTTGCTATTCTACTGCTCTTGAGTGCTGAAGGCATATGCACACTCAGCTCCAGCCCAGCTCGGGTCTCCCTCCTATTTCTCAGAGATCCCTTCTGAGCCCTGGACCTTGTGATGAGTGACATCTCTATACACACCTCATTCTTTCAAAGGTAATCTGTCTTTTCTCTCACTACTTTTAAGATCTTCTTTGGTGTTTTTCGGTTTCACTATGATATGTCTAAGCATAAATTTCTTTTTATTTATCTGGCTTGGGATGTTGGTATTCCAGAATCTGTAGGTTTGTATCTTTCATCACTTCAGAAAATTCTCATCCTTTATCTTTTCAAATATTACCTCAGTCCCCTTCTTTTCTTCTTCTGGAACACAGATATATTATAACTCTCTGCTTTTTTCATCTTTCCCTTCTCTTTGTCCTTTTGTGGATAATTTCCTGAGGTCTAGCTTCTGTTCACTGTTCACTGGTTTTCTCTCCAGCTATGCCTAATCTGCTGTTAACTCTGTGTGTGAAGTTTTAAATTTAACTTACTGGGACTTCCCTGGTGGCACAGTGGTTAAGAATCCGCCTGCCAATGCAAGGGACACAGGTTTGAGCCCTGGTCTGGGAGGATCCCACATGCCCCATAGCAACTAAGCCCATGCGTCACAACTACTGAGCCTGTGCTTTAGAGCCCTCAAGCCACAACTACTGAGACCGCATGCCACAACTGCTGAAGCCCGCATGCCTAGAGCCCGTGCTCTGCAAAAAGAGAAGCCACTGCAGTGAGATGCCCACGCACCGCAACGAATAGCCCCCGCTCACCGCAACTAGAGAAAGCCCATGAGCAGCAACGAAGACCCAACGCAGCCAAAAACTAATTAATTTAAAAAATAAATTTAACTTACTGTAGTTTTTCATTTATAAAAATTCTACTTGATTCTTATTCAGTTCTGTTTCATAATATTTTAACAATCTTGATCTCTACTCATATACTCAACCCTTATTTGAGTTTATTAAAATAATTTTTGAAATGTATTAGATGTATTATAGTAAATTCTGTGTTTGAGAACTCCCTCTATTTGATGTTACAAATTTGATTATACAATTTTTTCCTACTGTCTGTCATTCATGGTTCCCTGTTTTCTATATGTGTTTCGTGATTCAAGACTGTGAACACATATTTCTTAGGAAGGTAGTTTCCTCCAAGCAGGATTTGTGTTTGCTTCTGCCAGATGCCTGGAAACACCATTAACCTGGGACCAATATTAACTAAAAATTTAGCTTGCAGTGTTTTAGAGCACCCAGGGACTGTGAATTCAGGTTGCAAATCCACATGGGAACCAGCTTGTGGTTACAAATTCTCAGGGGAAACATTTTCTACCTCTTCCACTCATTGCCAAGGTTTGAAACAGGCAATTTACCTTGCAGTCTCCACCAGGAGGGTGTTCACCCTTGGAGTCCCAATTTTAATTGGGGTGTGTGTGTGTCTCCTATTAGATATCCTACTTTGGGTGGGATTTGAGTTTCATCACCTGGCCCCTGTGCTTACAGGACCATGAAAAATAAAGCTCAAGTTTGCCTCATTTGGCAAATGATTTCCAGGTGAGAACTAGTTTTCAGTGATCTGTCTACCACTCTATCAGTTTTGCTTCATTTTTGGCTCTGTGTATTCCTCACCAATTTTCTAACTCACCAATCCATTTAAGAAGATTTTTATAATATTTCATCCAGCATTAAAGTTATGAAGTCACACTGGCAGAAATGGGGGTGCATTTGTGAGTTCTTTAGAGGAAACCCACCAATACCAGACTTGGGAGATCTGGCTCTGCTTCAACCTCTTCTAACCTCCTCAGCTTCTTCTCATACCCATGTAATTACACAGCCTCTAACTGTGGTGAGCTGCACCCATCCCCCACCTCCCCTGGGGGCTAAAGCCCAGTCGTTTTCCACTGCATCCACTTACTACACAAATAATGAAAATTCAGGCTACT
Source organism: Delphinapterus leucas (assembly GCF_059928025.1). NCBI lineage: Eukaryota > Metazoa > Chordata > Mammalia > Artiodactyla > Monodontidae > Delphinapterus > Delphinapterus leucas. Next base: position 42,945,675 of record NC_143148.1, read on the forward strand.
CTCCTTACACTCAGCCTGTTCTTTAACTCCCCTTTCCCTTGCTTTGGGGAGGCCTTGGGGTAGTTTATAAACCCTCCCCTTCTTCTGGGTGCTCTCAATGTTTTCTTTCTCACACTTATCTTGGTGTGAGGGTAGAACCTCGCATTCTCCACTAGGCGGAGGGCTTGCTATTCTGAAGAATTCTTCCTTTTCTTTCCCATCCTAGTCTCCTTATACAGCCTGGGAAAGAGGGGTGGTGTTGAGGCAATGGTTAATAGAAGCAGGGCAAATTTAGAACACGGTCTGCTTCTGTAAGACCTGAGGGTGTCTAGCCCCCAATTTTTTCTTTTTCTTCCAGTTGTATTGAGAAATAATTGACATACAGCACAGTATAAGTTTAAGGTATACAGCATAATATTTGGACTTACATCATGAAATGATCATCACAATAAGTTTAGTGAACATCTGTCATCTCATATAGATGCAAAATGAAAGAAATAGAAATAAGATTTTATGATGAGAACTCAGGATTTACTCTCTTAACAACTTTCATATACAGCATACAGCTGTGTTTATTATACGGCTCATTGTTGTACATTACATCCCTAGTACTTACTTATAACTGGAAGTTTGTATCTTTTTGACTGTCTTCATCCAATTTCCTCTCCCCCTACCCCCTGCCTCTGGTAACTACAAATATGATCTCTTTTTCTGAGTTTGTTTGTATGTTTTTTATTCGGTTTTGAAGTATAATTGATCTACAACACTATGTTAGTTCCTCTTACACAACATAGTGATTTTTTTCTATACATTTCAAATGATCGCCACATAAATCTAGTTACATCACCCCAAAGATATTACTTTGTTATTGACTATATTCCCCACACTGTACATTTTATACCTGTGGCTCATTTATTTTGGGACTGGAAGTTTGTACCTCTTAATCTTCCTTACCTATTCTTCCCCCCTCCCCTTCTCCTCTGGTAACCACCTGTTTGTTCTCTGTATCTATAAGTCTGTTTCTGTTTGCTCATTTGTTTTGTTTTTAAGATTCCACATACAAGTGATATCATACAGTATTTGTCTTTCTCTGACTTATTTCACTTAGCATAGTACCCTCTAGGTCCATCGATGTTGTCAAAAATGGTAAGATGTCATTCTTTTTATGGCTAATATTCTATTGTATATATACCACATTTTTATCCATTCATCTGTTGATGGGCACTTAGGTTGCTTCCATATCTTGGCCATTGTAGATAATGCTGCAATGAACATAGGGGTACAAATATCTTTTCTAATTAGTGTTTTTTGTTTTCCTTGGATAAATACCCAGGAGTGAAATTGCTGGATCATGGTAGTTCTATTTTTAATTTTTTGAAAAATCTCCAACTGTTTTTCATAGTGGCTGCAGCACTTTACATTCCCACCAACAGTGCATGAGGGTTCCCTTTTCTCAGTGTCCTCACTAACAGTTGTCATTTGTCTTTTTTATAATAGCCATTCTCACAGCTGTGAGGTGATACCTCATTGTGGTTTTGATGTTCATTTCCTTGATGATTAGTGATGTTGAGCATCACTCATTTTCATTTCAACAGACAGAATTTTCATGTGTCTGTTGGCCATCTGTATGTCTTCTTTGGAAAAATGTCTATTCAGATCCTCTGCCCATTTTTAAAATTTGGTTGTTTGGTTTTTTGATGTTGAATTGTACGAGTTCTCTGTATATTTTGGATACTAACCTCTTATTGGATATATCATTTACAAGTATCTTCTCCCATTCAGTAGGTGGTCTTTTTATTTTATTGATATTTCCTGCGCTGGGCAAAAGCTTTTTAGTTTGATGTAGCCCCATTTATTTATTTTTGCTTTACTTTCCCTTGCCTGGGGAGACATATCCAAAAAATATATGTTACTAGAACCTATGTCAAAGAGAGTACTGCCTATGTTTTCTTCTAGAAGTTTTACGATTTCAGGTTTTACATTTAAGCCTTTAATCCATTTTGAATTTATTTTTGTGCATGGTGTGAGAGATTATCTGGTTTGACTCTTTAGCATGTAGCTGTCCAGTTTTCCCAACACTATTTATCAAACAGGCTGTCTTTTCCCCATTTTATATTCTTGTTTCCTTTGTCATAACTTAATTGCCCATATAAGTGAGGGTTCATTTCTGGGCTCTCTATTCTGTTCCATTGATGTATGTGTCTGTTTTTGTGCCAGTACTGTTTTGATGACTGTAGCTTGAAATCAGGGGGAGTGTGATACCTCCAGCTCTGCTCTTCTTTCTCAAGATTGTTTTGGCTATTTGGGGTCTTTTGTATTTCCATACAAATTTTAGAATTATTTTTTCTAGTTCTGTGAAAAACGCCATTTTGTCTCTCTTTTGAACGCAGAAGAATTTAATCTCAGCTCTGAGTCCTGGTTTCCAATTCTGGGACAACAGGGAAATTTTCTCTTATCCCCTCATAGTAGTAAATGACCCATTGCTCCTGCTAACCCAGTGGTTCCGATCACATTCAAAGTAAAATCCACACTCCTTATCACAGCCTCTAAAAACCTTTGCTCCATCAAACCCCAGCCTACCTGTCCTACCTCTATGTCACTTACTCTCCCTCCCCCTCACTCTGCTACAGCTACATTAGGCATCAGTTTCTAAAACACATCAAGTTTGTTTCCACCGCGGGGCTTTGGCACCCTCAGTTCCTTCAGCCTGGAATTCTTTTCTCCCTCATGTTCCAGCAGTTGCCTCATTAGGTCTCAGTCTACTGAGTTCCTGCTTCAGAGAGGCCTCCTTAGACCACTCATTCATATTTCTGAATGATGCCTTCTGTTTGTTCCACAGCATCATACTCAGGCAGCAGTGGTGGAAAGCATTATTTTTTTTTAATGTTCATCCTTTTGATAAAGCATGTAACAAAAAGAACATTTACTTGCAATCATTTTCTACCATGTGAATATGTGATACTCTAATGTTAAAAAATCAAGTGTAAGTCTAGGAAGTTTTTAGACTATTTGTGATATATAAAACGTAGTTATAGAGCTTCCCTGGTGGCGCAGTGGTTGAGAGTCCGCCTGCCAATGCAGGGGACGCGGGTTCGTGCCCCGATCCGAGAAAATCCCACATGCCACGGAGCGGCTGGGCCCGTGAGCCATGGCCGCTGAGCCTGCGCGTCCGGAGCCTGTGCTCCGTAACGGGAGAGACCAGGACAGTGAGAGGCCCGCGTACCGCAAAAAAAAACAAAAACAAAAAAACCCCCATAATTATATAAATCTAATTCTTTGAGTTGAAATTTTCCATCATTTATTTATCTCCCCAAGTACAAAATCCTGAGCAATAGGATACCAAGTAATGAAATAACATGGCAGTGGCACAGTTTGCTTTTGAATACTGTTCGGGAGGCTACGGATTCATCTGAAGGTTTTTTGTTTTTTTCTTTCTGTAGTATCAACTATTTAATCAAGTATCTTGGCCGTAATATTCTATGTATGTGGTCTGGGGAGTCAGTGTCCAAACCTTTGGTAGTGACCCACGGATGAAGACGGCATAGAAGAGGCAACGTTGCCCCACTCCCTTCACTGTCTTATTCCTACAGCTGAAGTCAGTACGTGAAATTATCTTGTTGATATGTTTACGGGTTTTTTTGTCAGCCTCGTCTACAGGAGTGCATACTCGCTCCCAGAAAGCAGGATCTTTCCTGACCGATCTACCGCAGTATCCCGCCCCTAGCAACACGCCCCTGGCACAGAGAAGACGCTCAGTGACTGTTACTGGAATAAGCGGACGCAGGAGTACTCAAGCCCCACCCTCCAACCCGTTGGGCCCGGACAGCGGTCCCCACTGGGGCGCCTCGGAAAGCGAAGCTTCCTACCAGGCAGCCTCCGTGGGACCCATGCGCGGTGGCCGCTGGGAAGTGTAGTCGCGCGCCCGCCGCGGCCCGGCGGTTACGGGAGAAAGGCTCCGCATGCGCAGGCGCACTTCCGGCTTTGCCCCGCCGCTGCAGCCATTGTCCGGCCCAGGTGCGGCGAAGGCCGACCCTCGGACTTCAGAGTTGCAGAGGACTGAACCGGCACCGGGGACTGGAGGAGCCGGCCCGAGCCCTGGGTGGGCCTGAGGTCTCGAAATCCGTAGTCCCCAGGAGGCGGTGATTCCGAGTGCGCGGGTTGGGGCGGCACCTCCCACGGGCTTTGCGCGTGTACGTTCGGCCGCGCCCACCATCCTGCGGGTGGGACTGGGCGTGGCCGGAGGAGGGTGTCTAGGAGGCGGCGAGCGTTTAGTTTGGGGGAGGCAGGCCCAGGCAGGGCCCGCGCACCGCCCCACCTCTCTACCCTGGAGAAGTGGCTGCGGGGCGGAGGCGGGCCGGGCCTGGCGGGGCGCGGGCTGGTTGGCAGTTACAGCTGGCTGAGTGGGCCCTCTCCTCTGTCCCCAGACCCTGTCTAGGAGCCGGGCCCGGCGACGCAGGAATGGCCCCAAGGCCTCCGACGGCCAGGCCGCAGGTGAGCAGCCCGTTCCTACCCCGGGGCGTATTTGGAGTAGTCATTGTTCTCTGCTTGAGCGACCTTCCTTTCTGGCTTGCTTGCCCCCTCGGAGCTTCCTAGCCTTGCAAAACCAAGGTGTCCAGAGCTGGGGGGAAAGGGCTTCCCCAAAGGAGGGCTGGTGGGGAGGAGGGGGACCAGGGCGGGGTGGTCTTGTGGGAGGAGTTAAGAGTGGATGTATTAGGAAGTGTCAGTGTTGAGAATCCTGAGGGCCAAGCCAATTCCTTGAACTCTGTCCATTAGGAATCTAGAGGGTCGGGTGACAGAATAGAAAACTGTAGAGGGGAAAGTGACTGTGAGTGAAGGAGAGAGGAGCCCTAGCTTCTGACCCAGGGGCCATAGAGAGACCTTAAGGGACCAAAGAAGCCTGGTCTGGACCTGCCTAGGAAGAGCCTGGAGATGGGCTCTTCCCGGGCAAGGAGGAAAACAACAAGGGAGGACGTGTCCCGTAGCTTTACATGTTTTTTTCTGCTTTAACAGAGGTATAATAATGCACATCCCCAGATGTCCAGCCTTCAACTTAATTAACATAACGCTGATTTGTGAACCCGTTTATTCTTGTGAGACAGGAGGCATTTTCTAGAAGCATCACAACTCTGAGCTTACCCATTGATTTACAGACTCTTATCAGTGAAAATATAACAAAGTTCAGATGGTATTTTAATCCACACTCTTTACAATTAAGGAAAAATCACAGATTCTAGTTGCTAGGGTGTGAGACAAATCAGGTAAAAATACCAATGTTCTTTAAAAGCAGTTCACAGTAAATTAAACACAGCATATAATGTCTTTATATTTTTTTACTTCTTGTTATATGTTTTTGTTTTACAGGGGTGAGCTTTAAGGAGTAAGACAAGTAACAGTACTAGAACAAAACAGTTGTTTTGTTTGAGGAGAGCCAGAGCAAATCACTGTCATCAGCACCTTTCCGTATAAAGTGTTTCCTCAGTAGGTTTTGAGACTTCCGATGACTTAACTCACTTAACACCTCATAGGGGTGTTGATCATTTCCGCAGGGTGGGGGTGGGAGTTGCCTTTTGATGGTGAAAATGAATCTGTGTTCTGAACAGTGAACTTCCGGGACCTCTTTAAACTTCACTTTTAAAGCTGTGCTCCCCAGAGCACTCAGTTATGTTCTCATGGGATGGCCTGCCAGTGTTCACTTGGGTTACCTGACTTAGGCTGCACATGATGACTGGGGATGGAGGACAGCACAGAACAGAACACTGGCCCTACAAATGGGGCTTTTCAGGCAGAAATTTCCCTCTGTCAGTGGTTCCCCTTCTCTGAGCCTGGCGCTCAGAGGAATGCAAAAGATGAGCAGTTGAGTCATGTGACCACTTATCCAGGAAGTTAATTTAGTGGGGGAGGACAGCCTCATGCAGAAGTATAGCACCAGAAAGGTGGTTCAAGTGTTGCTGCAGAGATCCAGGGACTGCTGTGAGTGCAGAAGGGAGAGGAAATTCTGCCTGTGGGAAGAGTCAGTGGAGATTTCACCTTTGAATAGGGGCGGGGTCTGAGCCGGTGAAAATGAAGGGTGTGGGGGTAGAGCTGATTGACTGTGGGTCAGGGGTTGGGAGGCAAGAAGATGAGGGGCCTATATCCGAAACCATTGTCCTGTGTGACAGTGGGTGTGGGCTGCAGGCACTGTATAGATGAGAATACAAGGGCGTTTGGACTTTTTACCCTTTGGCCTTGGTAACCATTCATTCATTCATACATTCATTCAGCAGATAGTCACTGAACCCCTGTGAAGTGTTAAGACACTTTTCTAGGTGGTTGGTATACATTAGTGGACAAAATTTATAATGGTCTTTGCTCTCTTGGAGCTTACATCTTAGAAGGAAGAGGCAAATAATTAAGTAAGGAAATTGTATGATATCCTAGAAGGCATCAGTACCCTAGAAAAAAGATAAAAGGTAGGACTTCCCTGGTGGCGCAGTGATTGAGAGTCCGCCTGCTGGTGCAGGGGACACGGGTTCGTGCCCCGATCCGGGAAGATCCCACATGCCGCGGAGCGGCTAGGCCTGTGAGCCATGGCCGGTGAGTCTGCGCGTCTGGAGCCTGTGCTCCGCGACATGAGAGGCCCGCGTAACGCAAAAAAAAAAAAAAAAAAGATAAAAGGTAGAGAAGAATAAGGGGGATTGAGTAGGGAACTGGGGGCTTGTGGTAGGAGTGCTATTTATTCATTCATTTATGTCTGCTGCGTTGGGTCTTAGTGGCTGCATGCAGGCTTTCTGTAGTTGTGGCGAGTGGGGGTTACTCTTCGTCGCGGTGCACGGGCTTCTCATTGCGGTGGCTTCTCTTGTTGTGGAGCATGGGCTCTAGGCATGCGGGCTTTCGTAGTTGCGGCGCCTGGGCTCTAGGGTACGTGGGCTTCAGTAGTTGCAGCACACGGGCTCAGTAGTTGTGGTGCACGGGCTTTGTTGCTCCACAGCATGTGGGATCTTCCTGGACCAGGGATCGAACCCATGTCCCCTGCATTGGCAGGCGTATTCTTAACCACTGGGCCACGAGGGAAGTCCAAGGAGTGCAATTTAAATAGGGTGGTCAGGGTAAGCCTTATCCTTATTGAGATGATACCATCTGAGCAGACTTGAAGGAAGTGTGGGAGTTAACAACATTCAGGCCTGGGGGAGAGTGTTCTGGGTAGAGGGAACAGTGGGATGTGTGTCTGGTGTATTCAAGGAGCTGCAAGGAGGCTATTGTAGCTTGAGCCAATGATTTTGAGCAGGGAACTGTACAGTTTCTTAGTTTTACAGATGGCTGTGAATGATGTGCAGGAGCAAGAGTTTGAAAGTTGGGACTCCTGTGGTTGAGACCTTCTCCCAGGGCTTAGCTAACAAATACCTAAAGTGGTCTCACAGTGGGAGGGGAATGGGAGCAGAGATGGGCTGGGCGGAATACCCCCAAAATCCTTGGGTTCTATGGATTGTTAGTAACTATAGCTGTGTAAACAACTATGCATTCTTTTTTTTGTTATATGTGTACTATGTTTTTAGTTAGGATTTTTTTTTTTAAGAAGATGTTGGGGGTAGGAGTTTATTAATTTATTTATATTTATTTTTGCTGTGTTGGGTCTTCATTTCTGTGCGAGGGCTTTCTCCAGCTGTGGCAGGCGGGGGCCACTCCTCATCGCAGTGCGCGGGCCTCTCACCATCATGGCCTCTCCTGTTGTGGAGCACAGGCTCCAGACGCGCAGGCTCAGTAGCTGTGGCTCACGGGCCCAATTGCTCCGCGGCATGTGGGATCCTCCCAGACCAGGGCTCGAACCTGTGTCCCCTGCATTAGCAGGCAGACCCTCAACCACTGCGCCACCAGGGAAGCCGTTAGTTAGGATTTTGAAAAGGTGTTTACCATTCTTTTTTTTTTTTTTTTTTTTTTTTACCATTCTTAAAGTTGAAGCCACCAGAAAAGTAAGAAATGGGGAAAGTTTTATAAGAAAAAGCTGCTTATGGAGACCAGGTGTCTTGGTGTTCTATCTTGAAGAGGAGGAAATGCAGAGGGACCAGGCCCTGGTCTCTATTGACTTCAGATCCCAAGAGAGCTCTGTGGTTCGGTCATCAGAATTGAACAGACCCAGCAAAAGCTGGCTCAGGTCACAAACTCAGATGAGATGCTCCAGGGAAACCAAGCCACTTGCTGAACCAGGTCAGGATGTTTGTGGCCAGGGATATTCAAGCTCCCTCCATACAGAGGTCCCCTTTCTTAACCTCTTCCTGAGCTGACTGGTGCTGGTCTTTAAGCTTCAGCTCAGACCCTCCTTCCCTTGGGTAAGGTCAGGTGCCTCTCTTGTGCATTCCTGTAGCACCTATGTACACTTGTCATAGTAGTGTCTCATGTCATATGGAGTGGTGTGCTTACCCATCCGTCTCGTACTGGGCTTTCTGCTTTTCTAGAGAAGGGCCACCTGACTCCTTTCATCCTTTGCTCCAAAGTACACACACAGTAAGTGGGTGTCACATGAGCGAACATTAATAAGCACTTAACCCCAGGCAGTGATTTTATACTTTCTGCATTTTCTGCTCGTCACATAGCAAAAATGTGATTTTTCCAGTTGCAGTGATGCTAATTTTCTGATAAAGCAATTGAATGAAACAGTGTGACTTACGCTGTGCGCGGGCCTCCTCTAGTTGCAGCAAGCGGGGGCCACCCTTTGTTGCAGTGTGTGGCCTTCTCCTTGCAGTGGCTTCTCCTGTTGTAGAGCATGGGCTCCAGGCACATGGGCTTCAGAAGTTGTGGCATGTGGGCTCAGCAGTTGTGGCTCACGGGCTGTAGAGTGCGGGCTTCAGTAGTTGTGGCACGTGGGCTCAGTAGTTGTGGCACGCGGGCTTATTTGCCCCATGGCATGTGGGATCTTAGTTCCCCAACCAGGGATCGAACCTGGGTCCCCTGCATTGGAAGGCAAACTCTTAACCTCTGGACCACCAGGGAAGTCCCCTCAATTATAACATTTTAAATTTCATCTGATTTTTATGAGGATTTTCCTTTTGTTTTTTTAAATCACTTTTATGGTTGTATTATACTGCTTTGTATGATATACTAAAATTTATTTAACCATTTCTCAGAGGACATTTAGGTTGCTTCTGAAGTTTCTGCTATTACAAATAATACTGGGATAAAATCCCATTGGTTACAATAGATAATTAAAAAAAATTTTTTTTTACAAGAGAGATCTTTGGCAGGTTTTGATGGCATGCTTATCCCTAATTTGTAGAAACATTCAGATTGCTTTTCATCTTTTTCTGTCTTTTGAAAGAATTTGCCTATAAAACATTTCGATCCAGGATTTTTATAAAGAGGATGACTTGGGAACAGTTTTCTCTGTTTCTTCCTCAATTATTTTCTCTCCTTTTTTGTGTCAACATTGGTGATTTAGGATTTAAAAATTATCCACTTCACTAAGATCTTTCACATTTCTTAACACACTGCTGGGTATTTTACTGGTTTATCCCCTTATTTTAATTTTAATTTAATTTTATCATTATTTTTTAAATTAATTTATTATTTATTTATTTTTGGCTGTGTTGGGTCTTCGTCGCTGTGTGCGGGCTTTCTCTAGTTGTGGTGAGCAGGGGTTACTCTTCGTTGCGTTGTGCGGGCTTCTCACTGTGGTGGCTTTTCTTGTTGCAGAGCGCAGTCTCTAGGTGCACAGGCTTCAGTAGTTGTGGCACACAGACTTAGTTGCTCTGCGGCATGTGGGATCTTCCCGGACCAGGGATCGAACCCGTGTCCCCTGCATTAGCAGTTGGATTCTTAACCACTGTGCCACCAGGGAAGTCCCTCCCCTTATTTTTAAATTGATTTATTTTTTTATTTCTTCTTTTAGTATATTTGTCAGAGGTTTTTTTGTTCAGCCAGTATTTAAGAGGAGCCAGCTTTTAGATTTGGCTGTTAATGCTCCTAGTATTTATAATCTAAGAATAGAATTCACTAATCTGTAATTTTTTTTTAATCCTCAAAATGACTCCTCATTTTCCTTTGGTAAGAATTACCCAGACTCTCTTCATTCACTCAGCAGACATTTTTAGAATGCCTGCTCTGTGCCGGGTGGTATTCTTAACCAGGGTCACGCTCCAGAACCAGTCAGGAGAAGGTACCTGCTTCCTGTCGGGTGGCAGTAAGGCTTCAGTGAGGAAATTTAGCGAGGGGGTGCGTGCCCTGCAGTGAATGCTCAATAAATGTTAGTTGTTGCTTTTTTATAATGAATCATGTAAGGAGCTTTTAAATGTTGCCTGGTAGGGCCCTTCATGCATGGCCAGTTTTTCCAAATTGCCCCTGTGATTGTGGAAAATTCCAACATGCTTAGTTTTGGAAATACTGAAATGAAAAGGAGTTTGAGAAATTGTTGAGGGAGAAAAACATGAAAATATAGCTATAGTTCTGAAATTGAGATGTGGACCAAATACTAAAGGTGGCAGGGATCTGGAAAAGCTTCAGAAGGGAAGGGACCATTGAACTGGTTCTAGAAGGATGACTTGGAATTTATCCTGTAGAGCTGAGGGAAGAAAGTACATGATGGTCAGAATAGGATGTACAAAGGCAAGGAAACATGGAAGAGAATGATGTAATCAGGGCAAAGAGCCCACTTGTCAGAAGCATGGGGTGTGTGGCAGCAGGCAGAATTTAAGAGAAAGATGATTCTGTCACCTAGAGAGAATGGCCTGAGGTGGAGATCTGGAACAACCTAGAACAGTGTTGTCCAAAACAAGCATAAGCTACATTGATAATTTTAAATTTTTTAGTAGCCACGATGTAGAAAGAATCAGGGGAAGTTAATTTTAGTAACGCATACTATTTAACCTCATATAGCCAAAATCTTATCATTTCTACATGAATAAATATTTTAAAATTATTAATGAGATGTTTTATGTTTTTTTTGGTACTAAGTCTTTGAAATCCAGTGTTTTATACTTAACTGCACGTCCTAATTTGGACTAGCCACATTACTAGTGCTCAGTATTCACATGTGGCAAGTGGCTACCATATTAGACAACATAGATCTAGACCATTAGGCTATTGCCTGGCCCAATGGCATTGTTGGCAAGGAGGATTTAAGCTGGGTTTGAAAGGTGAAGGGAAGGGACTGAATGTAGGAGACATTTTTGAGGCTGTTGGTGATTCTACGGCATAAAGGAAAAATGAAGAGTCAAGGGTGAGGTCCAGGTTTCCAGTTGGGATACTATAGATGATGATGCCATTAGCGTCAGTAGGGCATCTGGGTATGTGTGTGAAGGTTAACAGTAATCATGTTACTTCTCTCTGTATGCACTTGTTAGGGATGCTGTTAACTCTCAGCTTACCAAACTGTTATTGTCCAGTATCATAGAGCACCGAGTACTTGAGTGAAAATGCCACACTGTATCCCAGTAAATTTAATGTATTCTAACTGGTTAAAGTAACTTGGTCTTAGAGGGGGGTAGTTTTTGTATTACTGTGATTGTATATAACATAAAAATTAAATATTATATACAATAGTTATATTAAATTAATAAATAAAAATGTTACATGTAGTATAAACACAATATTTAAAAATATGTGATTTAAATAACTAGATTATTTTTACTCATTAGCTTCCAGGCTCTGGTTTTGAGCTTTGCAAAGTTGCAAAACTACAAAGTTTCCTGAGTTATAGTTTTAGGGGATTTCTCCTGCAGGGATGGTATATGCTAGAGTTGCAGGAGTGTGTCTTTTTATAGTTGGACATGTCCTTTCTGGATGTACTCTTTCACCCTTCTGCTCTTAAAACTCTTATTTCTTCAGTTCAGGGAATCCATGTTATAGATGAGAAAATTGGATCTCCAGGAGGTCTGTGATTTGCCCAAGGATATTACACACTTAACTTCTTAGTATGTGCTGTTTCCAGTTCTTTGCTTTGGACTCCATCATTTGGCCAAGGTCCTCTTTATGTCAGCATGAGGAAGGGGAACATTTAATACTACTTGTTAGTTTTTAAAAGGTGTTGATTATGAGGTCCAGTTAAATCTGGAAGAAGGGTAAGCAGTGTTTACAAGACATCACTGGATCATTTTATTACAGTCTGAGGTGTGACCTGCATTTGGATGCCCTAAAGTTGATTTGATTCAGAGTGGCTAACTCACACCAAGGATCTCAGAGTACATTTTACCTATTTAATCTTGCAGACCACTGACTGTCCATTATGTACCAAAATGGTTCTGGCCAGTGGAGATTCGAAGGCGCCTGAGACAAGGTCTTGACCCTCTAGAAGCACAGTGAACAATAGGTAACATTTGCCATAAGGTAGTGTCTTATGAGCTGTGCTGAAGAGAGGCCTAGGGAGGGGAGCTGGGGGGCGGGGGTTAGCCTAGACCTGGAGGTAGAAATGGAGCCCCTGAGGAGAGAACTTGACTGAGTCTTGGTGGGAGAGTGTTAGCAGGCGGAGGAGGGAAGGCCCAACATTTTGAAGCAGCACTTGCAGAAGAGAAAGAGATCTTTTTTTTCAAGGAGGTGTAAGTGTTCTGCACACTGAATCATGGTGTACAAGGGGAAGAGAAGCCAGAGCTGAGGCTGCAGAAATAAGGTGAGGACTAGGTTGGAAGAGCTCAGAAGCTCACACTAAGGAGTCTAGTTTTTAATCTCAAGGAAAATTTATTAAATATTTATGGAGCCCCCACTATGTGCCCAGCCTCTTGTAGCCAATGGAGATTCAGCCATAAAGAAAATAGGTAATATTCCTACTCTCCTGGAATTTACATTCTGCTGTGGGATGCAGACTGTAAACAAATAAAATATGACACGTCAGGTGTAAGGACTATGAAAAAGGAAAAGAACAGAGAGTGACAGTGCAAGGTTGCGGGAGGGGGGGCGCTGTTTTATATAGCGTGGTCAAGGATGTTGGCTCTGGTGAGGTAATGTTTGAACAAAAAGCGGAAGGAAGTGAGTGGGGAGCCACATGCGTATCTGCAGGAAGAGGCTTCCAAGTCAAGGAACAGGCAGAGTGAAGACCTCAAGGCAGAAGCATGTGTGGTACGTTCCAGGAGTTGTAAGGAGGGCAGGGTGAGTAAAGGTAAGAGAGCAGTAGGTTGGGGATGAGGTTCAAGATGAAGTCAGGGAGATAGTGGGGGGCCAGATTGTGAGGGGCTGTGTAGCTACTATCGAGACCTTGGCTTTTACTTGGGATGAATTGGGATGCCGTTGGAGGCTTTTTTTTGCGGGGGGGGGGGATGCCATTGGAGGCTTTTAAGCAAAGGAATGACTTGCTCTGAAAGGTTTTAACAAGATGAGTCTAGTAGTTATATGGAAGACAGACTTGGGAGGGGTGGGGCATGAGTGGAAAAGGGGAGACAAGGTAGGAGATAGTAGCAGTGATCCAGGTAAGAGGTGATGGTGGCATGGACTAGGGTGAGGGCAGTAAGAATAGGGAAAAGTGGGAAGAAATTAAAGGTTTGTATGCATGATCAAATTTGTTTTAGAGAAGTGACTCTGATAGTACACAGGAAAGAGTTGGTGGAACCGTGAGTAGTAGAACAGAAGTTACTTGTCCTGCCAGGGCAAGAAATGAGTGGCCTGGACTAGACATTTGTTTACTGGTCAGCACATTCTTTAACATTAGTTCAACCTATTTGGGGAAGCAGAATAAAGTCAGGAGGCCATGTGTTAAATACAGGGAACCAGTGAAGCAAAGGAATCCAGATTGGCTGCCAACTCTGTGTTCCTAAACCAAAGGGGCTGTAAGTTTAGAGGACAGAGTAGGAGTGGAAAGGTGTTACTTCTCACAGCCTAACTTGAAATGTCTGCTTTGGTCCAAACCTTTTCTCTGCTAGCCATGTGCATCCCAAATCCAGCCTCCCTTCTCTAACTTCTCAGTACCTGGGATGGATTCCCACTCTTTTTTCTCCCATCCTAATGGTACTTACCTCTTAAGGCCCAGTGCATAGCCTACCTTGAAGCTTCTCTCTTGTACCCAGTTTTCCCTGCCCAGAACGCTGGTAGCACCCACTTTACTATGTATTGTCTCATATCATGCTCTAATAAACAACACATTTTAAAATAAACTGAAACCTATTCAAGGACTGCAGTGTTTTTCTTTTGCATTTTTATTCTGCCATGGTGCATATGGTAAAGCCAGGCGCCTAGTAAATATCTAGTGTCTTTTTTTTTAGCATCTAGTATCATCTTACCTGGCACAGTCAGATCCCTGACCTCTGTCAGAAAAATCTGCCACGGTTCAACCCTTCTCTGTTCTTGTGGGGACACAGCCGCAGTGTTGAGCAGAAATGTGATATGGAGGAGGCACTGTTGTGTACAGATGCAATAATGCACCTCACCCAGCAGGAGATGGGGCCACTCTCCTTTTCTCTCAAATTCAAATCTCAGCTATCTCCTCAAGGCTCAACTCAGTCAGGAATCAGATATTTAGTGTTGGGTCAGGTACTTGCTAGACACTGGTATTCTAGAGTTTAAAAAAAAGGAAAAGTAGAGTCCCTGCTCTCACGATGCTCACCATCTAACTAGGAAAACAAGCATTAAGTAGATTATTAGGTCTGTTTCAATTGTGGATGCGCAAAGTGGCTTAAAGCACATGATATGGGGATTGACCCTCCATTGGGGGATCAGAAAACCTCACTGAAGATCTGCTAACCTACACCCGAAGTATGGAATTAGCAAGGGAAAGATGGATGGGAGGGTGGAGAGAGAATTATATCTTCCAGGAAACAGAAGTCCAATTCAGCTATAGCTAAGCACATGGGAGGAGGGCATGGAATAAGGTAGAAACCTTCACGTAACTTTCCCTCACTGCTCCAGTGAACTCATGGCTCTGCTTTCAGTGTCTTTTCATGCTGATTGTCTTTACATACTTTATTATGTACTTCTTGAGGTAGAAATCTAACCAGGACCAAAGGAGATATTTCAAGTTGGGCATAGTGACAGGTGTCCCATGGCTTAACAAGGCCTGGTGAGGCAAGACAGAAATCAACCTGTGAGCATCAGAACGGACTATTCAGAGGCACGAGAGTCCTCAGCCAATTTCAGTGGGTGTTGAGGAGGAAGTGATTGGAGTGGAGTAAAGCATGAAAAAATCTTTGACCTAGAAATTCCAATTCTAGCTAGCTAGCCTACAGGAATTCTAATATATTTGCACAAAGAGTGTGTATTGCAGTAATGTTTGTAATAGCAAAATATTGGAACTAATCCAAATATCATAATAACTGGTCGGGCTTCCCTGGTGGCGCAGTGGTTGAGAGTCCGCCTGCCAATGCAGGGGACACGGGTTCGTGCCCTGGTCCGGGAAGATCCCACATGCCGCGGAGCGGCTAGGCCCGTGAGCCATGGCCGCTGAGCCTGCGCATCCGGAGCCTGTGCTCTGCAACAGGAGAGGCCACAACAGTGAGAGGCCCGCGTACAGCAAAAAAAAAAAAAAAAAAAGAACTGGTCCATTTATTCATTCACCAAGTTTTTCTAAGCATCCACTATGTGCTGGGCATCGGTCTAGGCACTGGGGGGCATATAGCTGTGAATAAGATAGGTAAAGTCCTTATTCTCACGGGACTTGCAACTGGGGAGACAGAAAAGCTAACAAATCTCAGATAACGATTAGGAATACAAGTGTCCTTTTTCATCTGAATCTATTTGGTTCCTGAGTTCAGGTGGCAGGAATTTGGACAGTGAGCGATACCTGTTTTGGGAGAAAAATTAAGCATGATAATATGATGCATAGTAAATTAGAGGGAGGTGCTAAGACACCTTTTCTGAGGCGGCGATCCTGGACCTGAGACCTAAACGTGGTTTAGGTTGACTGATTGTCAACCATGTCGCGATCCCAAGGCCCAGGGTGGGAACAGGCTTGATATATTCAGGGCAAGGTCAGCATGGCCAGAGCCCAGTGAGTGATGGGGGAGTTTGAATCTTGTTCCTAGTACAGTGGGGTGCTATGGGTTTTAGGCAATGGGTGTCTTATGGTACAGCTGTACTCTGCGGTGCTATGAAGAATTCAAAGAAATAAGGTGAAGTTATACATAACACTAAGGAAAGACTTCCAAGATACATAGCTAAATGTGAAAAGCAGGATGTAGAACAATTTATATGATATTTCACAAAACAAGACTGTGTGTGTGTGTGTGTGTGTGAAACATGGAAAGGGACTGTTAAGTGTATACACCAAACTGTTAACAATGGTTATTTGTAGGGAGTTTGTGGGATTGGTGATGGGGGTGAAGGAGGGCTGTCACTTTTTATTCCCTGCTGTATTTGGGTTTTGTAATGGGCAGTGAGGAATTGGTGATTGTATAGGAAAGGCTTGGCTTTGAAGGGAACAAGAAGAGAACTAAGTAGGCTTACAGGATTGCGGGACACATTGCCCCTCATGACTTTCCTGCCTGCCATATTAGATTCTCTATAAAATTGTGTAACAACTAGTATATTTAACCCAACATTGCCTCCTCAGGATATCACACATGTGATCACCATTTGTGATAGACCCTACAGTAGGTTCCCAGTTTTGCCATGGGAACATTTGTGGGGTTGATCCCTACTTGAGCAGGAATGTGTTCCTACAGGAATCGGTGACATTTAAAGATGTGGCTGTGAACTTCACCCAGGAAGAATGGCACCACATGGATCCCGCTCAGAGGCGCTTGTACAGGGATGTGATGCTGGAGAACTATAGCCACTTGGTTTCTCTTGGTAAGGACCACATCTCATTGTCTGTGTATTGGTGGGTCTTTCCCTTCTCAGTTGCTAAGGTTGTGGGACTCATAGTTTGGGTGACTGTGAGCAGAGTGTACAGGGTTAGAGCTTGTTCATCTTGCTGGGACCCAGCTTTATGGGTTTCTGAGCCTGCTCTTTAGGTAAAAGGTCTTTCTTTTGCAGAACTGGAAATAGGCCATTTGATTGCATGACTCTTCAAGTTGCACCATTTTTTCCCTTCAGAGTTCCTGAGGATCAAGGCCTAATACTGACTTGTAGAGGGTTCTTTGTCTACTTGCACAAACAACCAAATCTTGTGTATTTACCCATGAGCAGGATATCAAGTTTCCAAGCCAGAGGTGATCTTCAAATTGGAGCAAGGAGAAGAGCCATGGATAGCAGAGGGAGAAATCCAAAGACCTTTCTGTCCAGGTAAATGAGGGAGAATCAAGCATGTAGGACAATGGCACAGCTGAGGGAGAGGGAAGCACCTTCATATTGCTGCCTTGGGAGCGCCTAGACCTGTAGAAGAGGTTGGACCGTCTCCTGGATGACACCTCTATATGTCTCCCTTCTCCATTAGGGTGTCTTGCTGCTGGTAGGTCTTGGAAGAAAAGGTACCTCTTTTTCCTTTCTGAAAGTAGCCCTTTGTCCTACACTCAGAATACCATCTGTCCCTATCCTATATCCCTACTTCTGTTTTCTCCTTTGGTGTCCTCAGTCCCCCTTCATTATTTAGAGATCTCTTTTCTTACTCATTCAGACATTAATTGAACTTCCATATCTCCTCCTTGTTTTTTCTTGCTGCTTTCACTGTCGAATGCCCCAGACTTGTAGGAAATACCCATAACCTTGATTCTCCCTCCCTCCAGACTTTTTCCCCTGACTGCAC
The DNA here is from genome assembly GCF_059928025.1 of Delphinapterus leucas. Taxonomy (NCBI): domain Eukaryota; kingdom Metazoa; phylum Chordata; class Mammalia; order Artiodactyla; family Monodontidae; genus Delphinapterus; species Delphinapterus leucas. The sequence goes on from NC_143148.1 coordinate 42,963,223, forward strand.
TCCTGTACCACCTGTCTGGCGAGCAACACCATCCTCCTTCCGTCCTGCACTCCTGTCCATTTCCTCCCTCCACAGTTCCTGGAGTATCATCCTCTCCTGGTTTCCCCACTCATTCAATGCTTCTTGGCTTTGGGTCTTTGGCTTTTCTTGCTTTTCCCTCTTAGTGAATCTACCTTAAGGAGCCTGCCTTCTGGCTTCCTCTCCTTTCTTTCTATATTACCTCCCTATAAAAGGGTGCCTGCCTTCTGGTAGTTGCAGCTCTTTATTGTGTGCTGTAGACTCAGAATCATCCTTACTTGTACCCTGGTCACTTTTATTTTCTTCTCACAGGACCCCTCCACTTGTAAGTCCCACAACGTTCTTATTAGAGGTGTAAAATCTAGATTAATCATCTTGCATCTCCAGTCAGCACATTTTGCTACATTGCCCATTATCCATTTCTCCCCTTGCCCATTAGAAATTACCAGGATTCCAGTCCCTCAGGCCAGACACCATAGTCAGTCTAGTCTTTTTCTTTCAACCCAAGTTATTTTCCTCCTTTGAGAAGTATCTTAGGTTTTCCTCCCTTTTAACTTGGACTGGTGACATCCTAAACCAAACCCCAGACTTAGATTATTATAATTCCCAGTTGAAATTGCTCACTGAATCTTAACTTTTTGTAATCCATACTGGATTTTTTAAATCATACTTTTATTGAGATATAATTCACATACCATAAAATTCACCCTTTTAAAGTGTACATTTCAGTGGTTGTTTTGGATATGTACAGAGTTGTGCAGCCATCACCACTATCTAAGCAGTACATGTTCAACACCCCAATAAGAAATCTTATACCCACTAGCAGTCACTTTCCATTCCCCATACCCCCCAGCTCCTGGCAACCATCAATCTCTATGGATTTGCCTATTCTGGATATTTTCTATATATGGAATCATAATATGTAGCCCTTTGTGACTGGCTTCTTTCACTTAGCATAACGTTTCAAGGTTCATTCATGTTGTAGCATGTATTAGAACTTCATTCCTTTGTATTGCTGAGTAATATTTTATTGTATGGATATATCACATTTTGTTTATCTATTCATCACTTCATGGACCATATTGGATTTTAATGCTTTATCTTCCTAAACTAGCCACCTCTGAAAGAACTTTGCTATTACTCCCTGTACCTCATTATAGGAAGCAGAAACTCCCTTGATTTAAAGGTCCCCATCATCCCTTCCAGTATTATCTTTCTATTCCTGCTAAAAAAAGCTCCACCTAGTTTAAACTTTTTCTTGATGTTCTCTGTAAGTAGCATATAGTTTCCCTCATTAGATAATACTTTGTGCCTATCCAAAACCATCTATTCTTTAAGTTCAAGGTCTGTCTAATCCATAAAACTTAATATATGCTAATATATTTATTTGTTTCTTCCTTGATCACAAATACCATTTATATCATCTCTACCACACAAATTCAGATTTAATATGTGCCATCTGATGGGTTTTTTCTTAAGTCATCAAAAGATTGAGTCTTGTTTTTATTCTTAGATTTTAAGCTCCTGGAGAGTCTATTTATTATATTTCTAAATATTTTCTATTTGTATTGCAGAGCATATAGAAGGCAGTCAGAAAATTACTTGATTGATTGTTATGGTATATTGCTGGGAGAGAACTTTCTCATTCATTCATTCCAACAAACATTTCTTGAATGTCCCACTGAGAAGGATTCTAAAAGGAGTACAAAGCATTCTCTGTCCTCAGAAATTTAGAATTGAGTCTTGTTCCAGGGTAAGGAATTTGGGAGTTTAGGGCTCCTTAGTTACTGGGGGTTATTTTTCCCCTCCTAGTATTTTATTATGCAAATTTTCAAATATTTGAGAAGTTGAAAAAATTATACAGTGAACACCATATACCTACCACCATGGTGCTATAGTTGTTAACATGTTGTTATATTTGCTTTATCACTTCGTCATATCTCTTCGTCTGTCTATCTATTAATCTGTCTTACCTTTGATGCATTTCCTAGTGAGTTGCAGACATGAGTACATTTCACCCCTACATGCTTCAGCATGTATATCATTGGCTAGAGTTCAATATTTGTTCATAGTTCTTTTTTTTTAGAAAATATTATATACAGTGAAATATATACCTCTTATATATGTACCATCCATTTGATTTTGACAAGTGCATTCTCCCATCCAACCGAAACTTCTGTTGATATGGAACATCTCCATCATTCCAGAAACCTCCCTCCCCTTAGTTTTTAAAAGGTTACCTTTCTTAGAACCTAGACATTAATTAATTTTCTGCTATTAGTATTCTGAGGTTAAACAGAGGTTTAGAGATCGGTTTTTTAGGCAGATTAAAATAAATTGTTTTTGGTTAAGAGAGGTGATTAATGTAGAATCAGAACTCAAATAGACTAAAATCACAGCTCCGTGTGTAAGGGCAAGGATGATTTGCCTCCTGAAATATTACTTTTTTTTCTCTTTGGGAAGTATAGCCCTTGATCTCGGGTTATGTCAAAGAATCATTTCAGTTAGATCACTGGCTGCAGATTTTCTCTGCAGGGTTTGAAGATCTGAAGCCTCAGAGGGGACTTTAAAGAAATTATGAAATGAATGTATTAGGAAGATAGATTCCGTGGCAGTTTGTAAAATGGCCGGGAGGCATGGATAACAGATAGGACTCTGCAAGACAGACCATGATCCTATTCCATTTGTATCTGTGCCTAACTCTCTCTTGCTCACCTGTTCCCTACTCCCTAACAAGCCCTCCTACATGGGCTTCCTCATTCTGGACTTATTCTTCTCTCTGGATCTGCAGTCTGCATTGTCACCTCTCTCCACTCTTCCTTTCTCCATTTTGGGCCTTCTCCTGAAGCTACAGGACTAATTTCAAAACAGAGTGATGTATAACATATCTCTTTCACTTCCTCATTCCTGTAGCAGTTTGTTTTAACAGGAGGGAATAGGGGACTTTTGCACTTTGGATTTCTTTCAGACTGGAGGACCAGGCCTGAAGCCAAATCTTCAAATCAGCAGAGCATATCTGAAGTATCCCTTAGCACAGATGATCCCTCATGTGCCACGTTAGAAGACACTTGGGATGTTAATGGCCAGTTAGAGAGGCACAAGGAAAACTGGAAGAGACATTTGGGGCCAGATGCATCCACCCAGAAGAAAATAGTCACACCAGAGGAAGCTTGTGAGCAAAATAAATTTGTTGAAAATTCTAGATTGAACACAGACCTGGTTACACAACTGAACATTCCTCCAAGGTCTAATGAATGTGATACACTTGGGAGCAATTTGGGACATAATTCAGACTTACTCAGTCAGAATAATATCCTTGCAAAAAAGAAACCTTATAAATGTAATAAATGTAGAAAAGCCTTTATTCATAGGTCATCATTGACTAAACATGAGAAAACTCATAAAGGAGATGGAACTTTCCCCAACGGTACAGATCAGGGAATTTATCCTGGAAAGAAACACCATGAATGTACTGACTGTGGGAAAACCTTCCTCTGGAAGACACAACTTACTGAGCATCAGAGAATTCACACTGGGGAGAAACCCTTTGAATGTAATGTGTGTGGGAAGGCCTTCAGGCATAGCTCATCCCTCGGTCAGCATGAGAATGCTCATACTGGAGAGAAACCCTATCAGTGTAGTCTCTGTGGGAAAGCCTTCCAGCGCAGCTCCTCCCTTGTTCAACACCAGAGAATTCACACTGGAGAGAAACCATATCGATGTAATTTGTGTGGTAGGTCGTTTAGGCATGGCACATCCCTCACTCAACACGAGGTCACACATAGTGGAGAGAAACCCTTCCAATGTAAGGAATGTGGGAAAGCCTTTAGTCGGTGTTCTTCCCTTGTCCAGCATGAGAGGACTCACACAGGAGAGAAACCTTTTGAATGTAGCATATGTGGGAGGGCTTTTGGTCAGAGCCCATCCCTTTATAAACATATGAGGATTCATAAGAGAGGCAAACCTTACCAAAGCAGTAACTACAGCATAGATTTCAAGAGCTCATCTCTTACTCAAGATGAAAACACTCTCACTGAAGTGAAATCCTATCATTGCAATGACTGTGGGGAAGACTTCAGTCACATTACAGACTTCTCTGACCATCAGAGGATCCACACTGGAGAAAACCCCTATGATTGTGAGCAGGCCTTTAGTCAACAATCTATTTCTCACCCTGGCGAGAAACCCTATCAATGTAATGTATGTGGGAAAGCTTTCAAAAGGAGTACGAGTTTCATAGAGCATCACAGAATTCATACTGGAGAAAAACCCTATGAATGTAATGAATGTGGAGAAGCCTTCAGTCGACGCTCATCACTGACTCAACATGAGAGAACACACACTGGAGAGAAACCCTATGAATGTATCGACTGTGGTAAAGCCTTCAGTCAGAGTTCATCCCTCATTCAGCATGAGAGAACTCATACCGGAGAAAAACCCTATGAATGTAATGAATGTGGGCGAGCTTTCCGAAAGAAAACTAATCTGCATGATCATCAGAGAATCCATACTGGAGAAAAACCCTACGCTTGTAAGGAATGTGGGAAAAACTTCAGTCGAAGCTCAGCTCTTACTAAACATCAGAGAATTCATACACGAAATAAACTCTAGGAACCTTGACATTAGGGAATGTGCCAAAAGCTTTAGCTAAAATATTGTTCTTATTCAGTATCAGAGGATTCTTACTGGAGAGAAAGCTTGAGAATGTAATGAATTGTGTGTGTGTATGTGTGCACATTGTGTGTGGAGAAAGCTCTGTGCTAGTAGACAGTGTTTTTTTTTAATAAAAGCCACATTCTCTGGGACTTCCCTGGTGGTCCAGTGGTTATAAGACTCCACGCTTCCAACTGCAGGGGCACAGGTTCGATCTCTAGTCGGTGAAGATCCTGCGTGCCATGTGGTGCAGCCAAAAAAGAGAAAAGGAAAAAAATAAGTAAAAGCCACATTCTCAGATCTGATTACAGACGTGTGTAAAAACAACTACAAACATATAACCTGTTAGAAATGGTATGCCTATATATTGGACTTTGTAAATTTTTTGAATATATGTTTGCAGGAGATCACCAACTTTCAACAATTTAACTTGTAACTCTCACTGTTTACAGCTTTTTAAAAAAATAAATAAAACTCCCATGGTAGTGACCAAAACTCATTTTTAAATTGCTTGATAGCTGCATTCAACTGCAGCTCTTAACATTAAATTTACCATGGAAACCAGTTTCACCTCCAGGAATTCACCATTCAAAGAATTAGATCAGCTGGTCCAACCGCTTCATTGTACAGATGAAGAAACTGAAAGCCAAAGATGTGAAGTGGTTGCACAGCATGATACAGTTTATAGCGGCAAAGCTGGGTGGAAAATGCAGGTCTCCTGGATCTTTGGCCTCATGGTCTTGCCACTAAAAAGATATTTTGGAATTCAGGGCTTTAAAATAAGTTTTAAAATAAATCAGATGCACCAATATTTAATGAACGCTCAGGAGTTGAATACTTTGGGAATTCATAAAAGCATAAGAGGCAGCAAGACATATGCAAATTTGTCACACACTTATTTAAAGCAGCTTGTTGGAAGCTTACAAACCAAAATGTTAACAGAAATTGTAAATAGTTGAACTACTAATGACTTTTTTTCTTTTCCCACGTATCATACTTCAGCTAAGGTATGTCAGTTTCGTAGAATTAATAAGTCTTCCTACTGTGCTTTTCGTGATCCTCCCATGAAAAAGCACTGCCCCAAGCTTCCTGTATTGATTTGATCAATGGGAAAACAACACAGAACTAAGAGAAAAAAAGTTCCCCAAATTGGGCTTCCCTGGTGGCGCAGTGGTTGAGAGTCCACCTCCCGATGCAGGGGACACGGGTTCGTGCCCCGGTCCAGCAAGATCCCACATGCCGCGGAGCGGCTGGGCCCGTGAGCCATGGCTGCTGAGCCTGCGCGTCCGGAGCCTGTGCTCTGCGACGGGAGAGGCCACAGCAGTGAGAGGCCCGTGTACCACACACACAAAAAAATTCCTCAAATTAATTTTACTGTAGAGAAGTATAAATCCAATTATCCATTGCCATAAAATTTGCCTTTAAATCAGTTTAGGGAATCATCATGTAGTGGGTCATTTTGTGTGCCAAGGAAATTTTCACCATTAAAAAATTAACTTTTATGGCTCTGTGGTGCCTTTCCATCAGTAAAGCGTGAGGTAAGCTTCAATAGCCCACTCTAATCCTTAATATCCCCTAAAGCCTCCCATGGCCTGTTCTAAAGGAATTTCCAGAATCTTTGTTCGTTCATTGGCACCAGTAGTGCAGAGAAATTTGGAAGCAACTGTAGAAATTGACCCTTTTCATGAAAGAGCCTCTGTTCCCCCCAAGATAAGCAAATTTTCCTGCCCTAATGATGAATCCTGGGGAGGAGTGATATGGGGTGGTGTTGATGGTGAACCTTTCTTACTGGCTTCTTTGCATGCCAGGTGGCAGGATCCATCATTTTTGTCTCATCCTGGACAACATGAGGCAGCTCCCAAACATCCTTCGTAATTCTCTGCAGGAAAAATGTGCCTGGGGCCTGCAATGTGGGAAGTCCAGCCCAGTGAGTTTGTCGTATGTGGAGCAAGATGGGATGCTCTATAGCAGATCTGCCCTTCCAAGACTAACCATTCAAAAATACCTTGTTTATGATGTTCCACGCTTAGCATACGCCACAATGCCAAGACCGTGCCTGTGTTGTCTGATACGTAGTTTGACAATGGGCAATTCTACTCGGAACCTCCTCTACTGATTGGCTAGGATGCCTGTCAGGAACTCATTTTTCTGTTGATTGTTTGGGGATCCCCATAGTGGACTGTTTGCAAGAATGGCATGAATTGTAACCAGTTGAGTGCTACGCAGCTGTTGTGGAAGTTTATAAAGACTTAGTTCCAGAAGACCTAAAGGAGACCACTGGTTTGTGTGTGCAGCCTGGCCTAGATCCAACCAGTCTCTGAATCTCAGCATATCATCATTGGCAGGGAGGGCGCCCAGGATGTATGTATGGCTGATTGAGCAGAGGATTCTCTAGTCCCAGCAACCATGCACCATGCACTTAATGAACACCGAGCTTCTAGGCCATATGAAATACATCCTTGTAACATTGTTGTATTATTTCAATAAATAGCCTTCTTAGTTGAATGGGAGTCAGTTTGTCTTTTTCCATTTTCAGAACTTGGCTAAGATTAAAGAGTGGTGCATCAAGGAAGAGGGATTAACTGCTAAACTCATCACAGCCAGGTGAGTTAATAGCATTTATTGATTGCTTACTACTTGAAAGACATTGTGCTAAGTACTATATAGCCATCATTTCATTTAATCCTTACAGGTCCCCTAATAGGTCTTGTGGTGTCTTGTCTTTGCCTAACTTTTTCCCCACTCTTCCTCTTGTAACAATCCCTGCTGTACTGACCACAGGAACACAAGTCAGGACATCCTGGGGCTCAATGATAGTTCCAGGAACAATTGAGCCAATCAGAGTCCTTTGACAGAATTTTTTCAAAATAGACTTAGCAAGGATACTTTAATTTGAGGTTGCTAGGCTGGTAAGGTGAAGGCCTAAAGTTGCCTGGAGCCTGATTCCTTACCAGAGCGGGGAGGTCTGTTGTAGCAGGAGAGGATGCAGCCGCCATGATGGTGTTCTCATTTCTCATTCCTGAGGTCCTTGGACTGGGCTCAATTTCTGAAGCTCTTCTGGGATTCAGTGGGCTCCCCACTATCAGTTGAATGAGTCCCCCTTTGTTATATTTCTGTTGCTTGCATTAAAGAAACTTAATGCATGTATTATATCTTTGTTTTATAATGGGGAGAAAAACCTAGAGAGGTAAAGTACTGCCCATGGCAGATTCAGACTTGGAACCCAGAACTGCCTGGCTGCAAAGGCAGAGCTCTTAACCTCTAAATTTCATGTCTCCAGAGCCATGCTATGTTCAAAGAGATGCATGTAACACAGTGTCGTTTGGGGGTGAATGGATGAAGGGATATGGTGATAGGTTAGACGGGAGACCAAGTGGAAGCAAAATGATGAAGGGCCTTGGAATGTTTTTCTTGACTGTTTCAGTAAATTAAATCCCCCAGATTCACCCACACCCTCACACTTTAATATATAAGTTATTTGCATTTGCCTAGACTGTAGATAAAATCTTGTCTCATACTTAAATAAAAAACTTTCTTACAAATATTTTTCATGTTGCTACACAGTCTCATGATCCCATTAACAAACTCCCTACTGTTGCAATAATATTTGGATAGTTTGGGGCATTGGTTTTATAATGACATTGAATACTTTCACCTTTTTAAGCACCCCCACTTTTTTTTCTATAGAATTTTTTCTTAAAATATCCAGAGTGAGATAAATATCCAAAATGGGATTACTGGGTCAGCATGTATAGGTAAGTATAACCAGGTGTGAGATTCATGCAAGAATAAACTAGTTACAATAGTGCAGGAGTAATAACTTCAAAATTGCAAAAGGGAAACAAGAGAAAACCAGTGTCCTACTCCTGGTGCCTGGGTGTATGTGGGGAAGGGCCCCAAGGTAGGCACTATGTCTGCCAGAGCATCTAGCACTTCTCTGTGCCAGCATGGATAATAAAACAATTCTGCGGTTATTAGGCATATTGATGCTGGTGATGCTTGGTTCTTTATAAGTGGGCTTTTATAAATACTGAAATAGTTAATTCCTACCTGTTAAAAATGCAAATGTCACATCAGGGAAGGTTTTAATGACTGCCTGGCTAAATTGGTCTCCTTTTAAATTTTCATGGATTATTGTTAATGTCCTTCACCTTACCACAATTTGTATTTTTGATTATTTGTTTTCTCCCCACCCCACAGTAGATTGTGAGTGCCAGGAAGGCAGAGTCCACATCTATTTTGCTAACATTTTTTGTTCCCTTGATTATCACAATGCCAGGCACACAATAGGTACTTAATATAGTCTTGTTAGCAGTATAGTGGAGATGTGTTGATAGAGAAAGAAGGCTAGTTTTTCAAAATGAAAAGATGCTCAATCTTGAAATCAGAATACTGCAAAACAGTGAGATACTATTTCATATCCCTTAGGCTGGCAAAAAATTTAGAAGTCTGGCAGGGGGAAACTGAGAACTTTTATACACTGCTAGTGAGAGGGTTAATTAATATAATCATTTGGGGGAGTAATTTGGTAATATCCAGTAAAATTGAAGTTAAGCATACTTGATGACCCATTGATTCCACTTCTAGATCTATGTGGTAGAGTAGAAGTAGTCCCATGTGAGCACAAAGACATGTACAAGGATGATTATTGCAGCAGTGTTTGAAATAGTAAATATATGGACACAACATAAATGTCTGACAGTAAGTGAATGGGTTAGTAAACCGTGGCATATTCTTAATATAATACAGTACTTCAGTAAAGGAACCAGAGCATCTGGAAACGAAAAAACATTCTAACTCGCCTATTCCGCTCCTGTACCCATGCGGCTAAATGTGGCTGCAGGAAACAGAGCCACAGTGACTAGTCCCACTTTAAATCCCTGACTGCTAACCTCAGGCATTTGTTTCCCTAGTCCAGTCGTTGTCCCAGTCTCCTAAGGTACTGTTGTATAGCTTCTGTCTTCTCAACCTCCAGCACTTCACCCCAGTCCTTACTCAGCTGGTGACCTTGTTTCCTAGGTAACAGGAAAATAAAAGCAACCAGAAGGTAACTACTCACCTACGTGCATCTTGTCCCTGTGCTCTTCCTTTCTTTCCTGCTACTGTGGTTGACACTTTGTTCTCTTATCTAAGACCAGCTTCTCTCTGGTGTATTAGATCCTGTTCATAAACTAGAACATCATTCTTACAGTTGTCCTCTTTCCTGCATCTTTTTTTTCTTGTCTACTGAATTTTTCCTATCAGCATAATAACGTGATTTTTCTCATCTTAAATCTATATTTGTAAATATATTTAAATATTACACACACACACACTCACACACACACACTGCATCCCCCTCCACCTGCCACTTCATTCCCTACTTAATAGGAATATTCCTCAATAGAGGTGTCTAATACTCATTGTCTCCAATTCCTCTCCTTCCAGTCTCTCTTGCACCCCCTCCAATTAGGTCTTTGTTTCTGCTTTTGTCAGAGGGTCACTGATGGACTCCATGTGGCTAAATCCAGTCGTATTTTTTCAGTCCTTTTTTTTTTTTTTTTTTTTAAATGGTACGCGGGCCTCTCACTGCCGTGGCCTATCCCGTTGCGGAGCACAGGCTCCGGACGTGCAGGCTCAGCGGCCATGGCTCACGGGCCCAGCCGCTCCGCGGCATGTGGGATCTTCCCAGACCGAGGCACGAACCCGCGTCCCCCACATCGGCAGGCGGACTCTCAACAACTGCGCCACCAGGGAAGCCCTTTTCAGTCCTTTTACTTGACCTGTCAGCATTATTTGGTACAGTTGATCACTTCCTCATCCTTGGCTTCCAGGTTATCACACCTAGATTTCCTTATACTTTATTGACAGCTACTTCTCCCAAGTTCTATATCTTCCCTTGCTCTAGACATAGGAATTCTTCTAGGGCTCCATCTTTGGATCTCTCTTCTTTTTCTACAGTCACCCTCATTGGGGCTCTCATCTACTCGCAAGACTTTAAATACCTGCTTGAAAATTTTATGTCCAGCCCAAGATTCCATACTCATAACCAACTGCCTACTTGACACCTCCACTTGGATTTCTAACAGACATCTCAAATTTAATATGTCCAAAAATGAACTAACTCATGATCTCCCCTTCCCACCCTCATCATAAGCATGTTCCTACGTCAGCCCTCCCATCTGGGAAAAGGCAACCCCATCCTTCCAGTTGCTCAAGTCCCAAACTGGGGAACCATTCTTGATACCTTTCTTTCACACCCCATGTCCAAGGTTCAGTAAGTTCTGTCTGCCAGCTTGCAGGATATATGTGGATGGCCATTTCTTGTTGCCTCTACCATCCTAGGCAAGTCACCATCATCATCTACGGTCCAGATATTTGCAATAAATAGCCTCCTAGTTGGTTTCCCTGCTTCCACCCGTGCCTCTCTATGTTCGAAGTTCAGCAGCCAGAGTGACACTGTAAAAGTCTAAGATTGTGTCACTCATCTTCTCAAAGCCCTCAAATAGCTCTCCACGAATAAAGACTAAAGTAAAAGCCCTATGCAGTACTGCCACCACCTGCCACCCTCCTGTATTATCTGTCTGACTCACCACTCGTCTTCTTTCTTGATCACTGTACTACGGCTCCACCAAACTCTCTGCAGTAACTTAAACACCCACGGCAAGCTTCCACTTCAGACGCTTTGCATTTGCTATTGACTCTTCCTGGAATCCTTTTCTTCTAAATGTCACCTGGTTTGGTTCCTCACCTCCTGCAGATCTTTGTTCAGTGAACCCTTCTTTGACTATCCTATTGAAATAGCAATCCCCGGGAATTCCCTGGTGGTTCAGTGGTTAGGACTCAGGGTTTTCACTGCCAAGGGCGCAGGTTCAATCCCTGGTCAGGGAACTAAGTTCCCACAAGCCCCTTGGCGTGGCCAAAAAAAAAAAAAAGCAATCCTGCATGGCATGCTCCACCTCCCTTCCCAGCTTCATTTTCTCCATAATACCTACCACCACCTGACATTTACTTGTTTATTGTATGTCCTTCTCAAGAAGGTAAGCTCTGTGAGAGTAGAGATTTTGGGGGGTGTAAATTTTATTGAAGCACAACATATTTACAGAAAAGTATAAAAATAGCAAGTGAGCAGCTTGATGATTGAGAACAACTTGCGTATCTTGTTCAGTCCCCTGTACCCAGGACAGGAGATACTCAAATGTTTAATGAATGGTTGAACTGAGTGTACATGTTACTAACAAGGCTAACATTGAAAACAATTGAAAATAAAGTTGCAGAGGGATTACATACAGTGTGATAAAACTTTTAAAAATCCATATCACCTATTTTTTTTTATCAACTCATATGAAGTAAAAGTAGGAAAGTATTAAAATACCAGCTTCAGAGTGGTGGTTTCCTCAGTAGCTAGTGGGGAAAGGGTTGGGAAGGGATAACAGAAGACAATTTTTTTTAATAAAAAAGCAAATCTGTCAAATTATTAATATTTGTTAAAAGAGGCTGATGCATATTTGTTGTATGTGTCTCTGTGAATGTTAAACTCTTTTACAGTTAGTCTGCCTCCCTGCTCTTACCTGGTCCCTTCTCATACAAAGCCACTTCCCTAGTTCCCCTCGGTACCATGAGCCTGTCTGACCTGTACATCCAGCATGTCTGAAGCATTTAGGAGAAGGAATGATGGGCATTCATGCTCCCAAGGGCGAGAAGTCTGATCCAAGCCCAAGAAAGTGTCGGTCTTGGTACTGTCAAAATCAAAGTAGTTCCTCCTCTCTAGAAATGCCATTTGAGGGAATAATTAAAAAGAAGGGGAGGGCAGGGGCACAGAGGGCTTCCTGTAGATAAGCAACATAGGTGATTATCGGCAGGAGTTGGTGGAAGGAAAGAACCAATTTTTGCTAGCAAATTGTAGGGAAAGCCCTGTAATTTTGGAAAAACACTTTTTTTTTTGGACAAACATTTTAATGGATAAAGGAGCCAAGAAATTTGGACCTGATATAAAGATGGTATTTTATTCTGCTATGACCAGATAAGTATTAGTTGTAGTAATTAATGGAGGTTTTGTTTTACCATGTGCTTTAAGAAACTAGCCATTACCAATTGTTCTTGAATTTTAATACTCATTTTCAGAAGTTAAGAGTTGTCACAGAGTTTTGGCATGGACTTTTCTGTTGGCTTAGAATTGCTGATAAAGCCTGAAAGATGAAAAAAGTCATATTCCCCTACATTCTAAAGGGTACCACAAGAACTGGGCACATGCTCCCACAGGATTCACTAGGAAGTGAGAAATTCACAACCTCTCATTCCTAGGCCCCCACTGACATATAACCATGCAACAGGGTCAGATCCAGAGGAGAGGATCCTTGTGGTGGTAGGGTGAGTCCCCTGGCCCTCCCCACAGGGCTGGGGGAATCAGGCACCAAGAGAATGACTGGAGATATTGGGGGCATCTGACATCACTGGAGCTTGCTGTCTTTATCTCCAGCAAAACCACAAGCCCACTTCAGGGCTACTACTCCGAGTTCTTAGGAGAGCTTGCACGTGCGCCTGAAGAGTGGGTATTCGGTGGTAAGGAGGTGGGGAGGAATGTAACAGACAGGTACCAGCAACTGTCTGGAGATTTCTGAATGGAGGGGTGTTCTGGTGGAGTAACCCCACCAGCAGAATGTGAAGGCCTCTGAGCATCCGCCTTTGTGCTGTGCCTTGGAAAAAAAGGACAGGCCCAATCTCTCCGATTTCTTTGCCATCAGAGGTCACAAAACAGGATTTCAGTGGATCCTGGGTGGGGTGACCATATGTATTACTGATCAGCTAAACCAGGACCATTGAGCTCATTCTCAAGGGGGAGCTAACCAGACGGGAAGCTGGGACTGTGCTGACAAACTGGGAGATACGTTTATCCTACGCCTGAGCTCCCCGGAGGAAAGAAGTCAGAGGGTGGGCAGGAGCAATGGCTCTGTGTCCCAGGGGCTGCCCCACCAAACTAGCGGGTGATCCACCTGGAGAGGGGTTGGAGGTGAGGACAGAACTAGGCTACCCCTCTCTGAGTGAATATAGTGGGCTGGGATGAAGCTGCACACAGCCCACAGACTGGCGCGCATCTCCCTGTGAGGAGGCCGCCTGCTGGGGCAGGCCACCGGCCCTGGGCTCAACAGGACTAACACAGCGGACCGGCACCTTCCTTCTTAGCCCTCACCTGACCCATGCGGGCTGGGCATGCGAGCATCTAAGAATCAGGTATGAATTTTGAGTTTTGAACTGGTCTCAACTAAGTTTTAATAACCGTAAGTAAGCACAAAATTGCTTTTTCTCAGGTTATGAGCTCCTAAAGGGGATTTGATAGCCTGGCGAGGGCGAGAAAGCCGTTTAAAATGGTGACACCAGACAGATTAGGTTTATACCACCAAATTTAGACTTAATAATAGAAAATCTGGGTGTGCCTTTTAAAGAGGTGTCAAAGGAAGCCCACTTGGACTTCCCTGTGGGTCCAGTGGTTAAGACCACGCTTCCACTGCAGGGGACAGGGGTTCCATCCCTGGTGGGGGAACTAAGATCCCGCATGCCTCCGGGCCAAAACCCACTTGCGTCCCCTAACACTGTAGGAGTGCTGGGTAGGGAGTGTAGTCCACCTAGTGCGGGCCACCCGCTTGCAAAGGGAGCAGCCTCCCAGGTCTCCAGGCGCTGCGCGGCTGCAGACTACATTTCCCGAAAGCCTTGGCGGTGGTGCGCTTCGGTTCCTGGTTTGACGTATTCCGCCTCTGACTGGGGCGCTCGTGGGAGAGGAACGTGGCCCTGGCGCATGCTATAGTCATTTTCGACATGCGCAGAGGCGAATGCGTGCCGCTTGGTGTTCGCTCCATCTTAAGAAAGTGAAGAGGAGGCAAGAGCTTGACCGCGCGCGAGGTATTTGCCCTGCACTCTGCTCCCGGGGCCAGGCTACGCTCCTTCCGTGGCCGCCACCAACCACCCACGCCCCATGGCTAGAACACGCCAGACCGGGGCCTTGCGCTCTCTCCCCCACCCTGGCTCTGCCTAGTGGCCGGAAACTGCCATCTCCTATCACGTGATCTGCTGGACAATTTGGGGGGACGTTGAATCATATGAGGTAGTCTAGGTAAGTGGAGAAGCTTAAAGTAACAATAGCTCCCCTCTCTGAAAAAAAAGTTTGGCTTTTCCTGAGGGGCTGTAAGTTTCTACTCCCCCGAAACACGGTCATAAAACCAGAAACACCATCTCCTTTTCCTCTCTCCTCCCGTCTGCTCTCTTCCTCGGTACAGGAAGCGTCCTGTGCAGCTAGGCTGGAGGGAGAATAATGAAGCCTTGAGTGAAGGGTTACACTCATGGTAATGGTAGTCTAGGTAATTAGGACCAACTCTTCCATGGAAAATAACTTAGGCTGGATGAAACGTTGAAAAAAGCATTGCAAAGAGCTAACAGGAGAGTGAAGAATTAAGGATCAGACTCTAGGAGAAGCAAGAGACTAAGTCATAATCCCAACACTCAAAGCTGCTTTTGCCTGAAGGCATTTGCTGGTGGAAAGAGACACCTGTGAAAGCCAGCAGTAAAGTTGGTGGACTTGCAGTATAAGGGGTACAAGTGTAAAAGTGTTGAAAGCTGGGAGTCTGAATAATCACCCCACATTTGAACTGGGACCCCAAATGAAGACATGCTCAAGAAAATGTTAAACAGGAGATAAGCCCTGGCATAGACATGTCTCCCAAATTCAGGTTGTCTTGGAGTTGTAGAGATCCTCAGCCTTCAAACTCTATAACATTGACCTAGTGGTGTGCCCGGGTGTCTGACAAAAGCAAATGGAAATGATCCTTAGAGAAGGGAATTATCATCGTAGACATCAAAGTATTCACACACACACTTCATTTTTAGTAACTTCCAGCACATTCTCAAAGATAACTAGATACACAAGGACATAAGAAATCGTGAAAGAACATGCAGAATTAATAAACAAACACAGACCCAAACACTTCTGGAATTATCAGAGAAAGAGTATAAAATAGCAATTCTTAGTATTTTTAAAGAGATAAAAGAAAAGGTTGAAAATATCTACAAAAACAAGCTTTAAAAATTGGCCTAGCAGTTTAGAAAAAATAACCAAATAGATTGTTTTTTTTTTAAAAAAAGCTAATTTAGGGCTTCCCTGGTGGCGCAGTGGTTGGGAGTCTGCCTGCCGATGCAGGGGACGCGGGTTAGTGCCCCGGTTCGGGAGGATCCCGCGTGCCGCGGAGCGGCTGGGCCCGTGGGCTGTGGCCGCTGGGCCTGCGCGTCCCGCAGCCGGAGAGGCCGCAGCGGTGGGAGGCCCGCGTACCGCAAAAAAAAAAAAAAAGCTAATTTAAAAAAACAACAGCTATCTGTTTGGACAGCAAATTAAACAGAAAAGAAGAGAGAATGAACTGGAATATCGGTGAGAAGAAATTGTCCAGAAACTATTATTGCACAGAGACAATGAGATGGAAAGTATAGAAGACGAAGTAAAATACCTTAAGCCATTGGGTAGAAAGCCCAACATAAATTTAATCAGATTCCCAGAAGGAAAATACCGAACAAGCTATATGAAAGACATACCAAGCTACAGATTCAAGAAGCCCAATGAAACTCAAGGAGCACAAATAAAAATAAGTCCACAACAGATACATCACGGTGAAACAATAAAATATAAAAGGTAAATAAAATCTTAAAAGCAATTAGAGAAAAAGATCAATTAACTTCAAGAAGTAACATCTGACTTCCCAATAGCATCTGTGGAAGCCATACGAATGGGGAATGAAATCTTCATTGTGCTTAAAATATCTGTCAACCTAGAAGCATGTATACAGCAAAATCTTTCAGGAATGGAGACACAAGTATCTTTTATACAGCTAAAAACGGTCAATACTTCTTGCTCTCTGAGAGACCGGGCGCAAACTTCTTTTACACGGGGCTATCATTGTCCCACCTGTTGGGACTTAATGCTAGGATTGAGTTAATATCTGTATAGGACTTTGCTCCTTGCCCGCTCGTAGTTGGTGTTCTTTAAAATGTTTGGTCCCAAGGTGAACAAGCTGGGATTGTGGGGGTGCTGCCCGTGCGGGGAACTCTCCCCGAGCGCGTCCTGATGGGAGCGAGTGCTGCAGGGTCCTGCTGCCCGTCTTCCGGCCCGGACAACGCGTGCCTGCCGGTGGCCACGAGGGGGCGATGCCACACCGCAGTGGGTGCCTGGGAGGCCACCGAACTTGCACCAGGTGAGCCTGTTGCCGGCTTCCTCTCCTCTTTCTTCTTTCCCTTCCCGCCTTTAAAGGATGATGGAATTTTCGCAGCATCTACATAACGATATACTCCATCCACAAGGGATGCACCTGAGGGGGAGAGATCTGGAACACCTGGCAATAGGGCCGATCAGCGTCAGCGTCGGCTGTGGTCAGACCTGCAAATCTCAGGCAACACTGTCATAAATAATGCAGGAGGGGCTCAGTACCTCCGTGGGCAAAGTGGGTTTTTTTCCCACAACTTTTTCTTCAAAAAAAATTCAAACCAACAGAAACGTTTTCAAAACTGTACAATCAACAAACATTCATATATCTTTCATCTGGATTCACTGTCAATCCAATTTGCCAGGTTATTTACACACACATTTTGTTTTGGCTGAACCGTTTTAGACCTACTTGCAGACATCCTGACACTTTACACCTAAAATACTTCACCCTGCATCTCCTAAGATCAAGGACATTCTCACACGCAGCCACAATACCATTATCACACCTAAGACGCTCAGCATGGATATAATTAAATACAATTAAATGATATACAGTTCCATATTTAAATTTCCCCAATTATTCCAGTTTTGTCCTGTATAGCTGTAAATTTGTTTTGTTTGTGATCCAGGACCTGATCAATGGTCACCTCATTTTTTCTTTCATGACTTTTTTTTTTTTTTTTTTTTGCAGTATGCGGGCCTCTCACTGTTACAGTGGTCTATCCCGTTGCGGAGCACAGGCTCCGGACGTGCAGGCTCAGCGGCCATGGCTCACGGGCCTAGTTGCTCCGCGGCATGTGGGATCTTCCCAGACCGGGGCTCGAACCCGTGTCCCCTGCATCGGCAGGCGGACTCTCAACCACTGCGCCGCCAGGGAAGCCCCTTTCATGACATTTTTGAAGAGTCCAGGGAAGTTGTCTTACAGAAGAGTCTACCATCTGAATCTGTCGCCTATTTATTCTTTGTGATTAGATTCAAGAAAGTCAGTTTTGTGTAAATACTGCATAGGCCATGTTAGCTTTTTCCCATTACATCGTATCAGGAGGCCCATCACATAAGCCTGGACTATATTAGTGACACTAAGTTTGATCACTGGGCTACATGTGACAGTTTCCTGTCATAAACAATACTCTTGAAACATTAACTCCCCATTTCCCCCTCTCCAGCCCTTGTCGGTTATACCACCATTATACTTTCTGTCTATGATTTTGACTACTCTAAATACCTCATATATTTATTTATTTATTTTGGGCTGTGTTGGGTCTTCGTTTCTGTGCGAGGGCTTTCTCTAGTTTTGGCAAGCGGGGGTCACTCTTCATCGCGGTGCGCGGGCCTCTCACTATCGCGGCCTCTCGTTGCGGAGCACAGGCTCCAGACGCGCAGGCTCAGTAGTTGTGGCTCACGGGCCTAGTTGCTCCGCGGCATGTGGGATCTTCCCAGACCAGGGCTCGAACCCGTGTCCCCTGCATTAGCAGGCAGATTCTCAACCACTGCGCCACCAGGGAAGCCCTAAATACCTCATATAAGTGGAATCATACAGTATTTTTCTTTTTGTGAGTTGCTTATTTCACTTAGAATAATGTCTTGAAGTTTTATCCATGTTATAGCATATTTCAGAATTTCCTTCCTTTTTAAGGCCAAATAATATTCCGTGGAGTGTATTGGATTGGTCAAAAAGTTTCTTTCGGGCTTTTCTGTAACACCGTACAGAAAAACCCAGAGGAACTTTTTGGCCAACCCAATATATACCACTTTTCGGTAATCTATTCATCAATCAGACACTTGGGTTGCTCCCATGTTTTAGCTATTGTGAATAATGCTACTATGAACATGGGTGTACAAATGTCTCTTCAAGACCCTGAAGAGGGTCTTGGATAATTCTTAATTCTTTTGGATATAGAATTGCTGGCTCATATGGTAATTCTATTTTTAATTTTTTGAGGAACTTCCATACTGCTTTCTACAGCGACTGAACCATTTTACATTCCTACTAACAGTGCACAAGTGTTCCAGTTTCTCCACATCCTTGTCAACACTTACTGTTTTCTGGGTTTTTTAAAAAATAAATTTATTTATTTATTTTTTGGCTGCGTTGGTTCTTGGATGCTCTGTCGCGGTGCGCGGGCTTCTTGTTGCGGTGCGTGGGCTTCTCGTTGCGGTGGCTTCTCTTGTTGCGGAGCACAGGCTCTAGGCGCATGGGCTCTAGAGCTCAGGCCCAGTAGTTGTGGTGCACGGGCTTAGTTGCTCTACGGCTTGTGGGATCTTCCCAAGGCGGACTCTCGACCACTGCGCCACCAGGGAAGCCCCACAAAATTTTAAAAAACAAAATGTAGTGGTTTTTAAAAAAATGTTTATTTATTTATTGTCTGTGTTGGGTCTTTGTTGCGGCCTGAGGGCTTTCTCTATTTGCAGAGAGCGGGGCTTCTCTTGTTGCGGAGCACGGGCTCTAGGTGCATGGGCTTCAGTAGTTGTGGCTCACGGGCTCTAGAGCGCTGGCTCAGTAGCTGTGGCTCATGGGCTTACTTGCTCCACGCATGTGGGATCTTCCCGGACCAGGGATGCAACCTGTGTCCCCTGCATTGGCAGGCCATTCTTATCCACTGCGCCACCAGGGAAGCCCAAAATGTAGTTTCTTAAAGAAAAAAAAAAAGCTTTAATTTATTGAGCAACTACTAGGTTCAAAAAGCTTAACATTCATTATCTACTTTAATCCTCACTTCACCCCTTTAATCACTTGCCACCACTCTGCCCTTTGTCTACTCCACTCCAGTCACACTGGCCTCCCTACTGCCTTCTTTTTTTGGGGGGCGGGGGGGGTGGCTGTGTTGGGTCTTTGTTGCTGTGTGTGGGCTTTCTCTAGTTGCGGTGAGCAGGGGCTACTCTTACTTGTGGTGCGTGGGCTTCTCATTATGGTCACCCCTTACTCGGCTCCCTTCAATGTGCGGAACCTGCCCGCAGAGCGGGCGCGTTCGGTGGGGCCGAGCTAAGAGTGTGTCCAAGGCGTGCACGAGGGCTCCATCGCCCCTTCCATCTCCGGGGATCTCCGGGGTAGCCCCCACCGGCCTCAACACATCGGAATCGGCGGTCACCGACGTAGAGCTGGCCGCCACTCGAACTCCCCTCTCCCCCAATCCATCCCCGCTCCCCACGCCCCTTCTCCGGCTCGCCACTCTCGGCGCTCGCCTCTCTCCGCCCTGGCCCCACGTGCGCGCGTGCTCGGGTGCTCTGCCCGGGAAGTGCTGGCGGGAGCGGCGACAGCGGCGGGAGGTTCGGTTGTCGCCCGTTGCAGCGTGGCGCTGTGCTTGTTGGCCGCCATTGCAGGTCAGGCTGCAGGGAGCGAGGGCCGAGCCTGGAATGGGTGCGAGGGTGCGAGGGAGCGGGAAACTAGGGAGCTGGGGCCGGGCGGGGCACGCGGCTCGAGGAGAAGAATGGCGAGCTGAGGGGCACGGAGCAGGGGAGCGGCGGGCAGGGGAGGGGAGGCCGGTAAGGGGGAGGGGAATGGGGAGGGCCGTGCAGAGGTGAGGGCGACCCAGAGGGGCCCCTGGTAGGAAGGCTGGGAATTTGGAGAAGGGAGCAATGTGGAGTCAGAAGGCGGAGGGAAGGAAGGGAGCGAGCAGGGCAGAGCGGGAGAAGGGCTGAAGGAGTGGCCGAGCGTGGGCGGAGGACGGAGAAGGGGGCGGCGCGGGCCGGAACCTCGAGGTACGTGCAGAAAGGGGCTCTTCCCTGTGTGGGGAGGGAGCCCAGCACGGGATGCTTGCAAGAGTGGGGTAGAACTGGAACCCAGGAAGTAGCGGGAACATCAGAAAGGAGACTTAGCCGGGTATAGGACTGTGAGGTTCCTTCGAGGGGACATTTTAAGTCGTGGGGGAGAGGCTGCCGGGAGCGGTAATTGGGAGGGTGGTTGGAAGGAAGAGACAGTCTGGAGAGTGATCCAGCTTCATTTGTGGGCAGAGTGAGAGACGAGATAAGAGTGGGGTGGAGTCGGGTCCTGGAGGAGCGAAGTACTTAAGAATTGAGGGGGGAATTAGGGAACGATTTGGAAAATGAGGGTGGTAGAGGGATAACGTTTAAAGAGTAATCTTTGGGAGGAGGGAGAACGGTTTGGAAAGACTATTCCGGGGGTGGGGAGTGGAGGAAGGCAGTTTAAAGAATAGTTTCCTTGGGAGGTAGGAGAAAGGGTAAACACCTTGGTGAGGGGTCCTAGAGAAATTCTCAGGGTAATTTGGAGGGGGATGGGGAAGAGAGGGGAAGCGAATGGAGAAGTCCCAGAAAGTGGGCGGGGTTAGAAACAGGAAGTGTTTGTAGGTCAAATTGAAGGGAGGGGAGGGGGTCGGGGAGGGGGTGGAGAAGATGGGGGCTGGTGGGAGGGGAATCCAGTACAGAGGGAGACCTCAAGTAGAGCTATAAAGGAAGGGGCTTTGGGGAAGATAGGGTGCCACAGCAGTAGGAGGAGGAAGGGTAGAAGGGGCCGCAGAGTAGCAGAAGATGCAGAAAACTGGAGTAACTCAGATCGACTGAAGCCATCTTTTCTGCCCATTGTCTACAAATACCAGTAATTGATACCCTCCTCATGGGAATCTTAAAATGTGATAGGAAAGTAAAAAAAAGTTTGGCCAAAAAGTTCGTTCGGTTGTTTCAGCAAGATGACTCTAGTAGGGCTTAGTTTCTTTAACTTCATTCAAAACAATTTTGCTAGATTATATTGTGGCAGCATTTTAAAAAAACTTATAAGGAAGAAAAAAAGCAACATTTTTGGCATATTATGCTTTATTTCAAGAAAGGTAGAAACGCAACTGAAACAAAAAAAAGATTTGTGCAGTGTATGGAGAAGGTGCTGTGACTGATCGAACGTGTCAGAAGTGATTTTTGAAGTTTCTTGCTGGAGATTTCTTGCTGGACCATGCTCCACAGTTGGGTAGACCAGTTGAAGTTGATAGCGATCAAATCGAGACATTAATTGAGAACAATCAACGTTATACCACGCGGGAGATAGCCGACATACTCAAAGTATCCACATCAAGCGTTGAAAATCATTTGTACCAGCTTGGTTACGTTAATCGCTTTGGTGTTTGGGTTCCACCTAAGTTAAGCGAAGAAAACCTTCTTGACCGTATTTCCACATGGGATTCTCTACTTAGACGTAACAAAAATGTTCCGTTTTTAAAACAAATTGTGACGGGCAATGAAAAGTGGATACTGTACGGTAATGTGGAATGGAAGAGATCGCCGGGCAAGTGAAATGATCCACCACCAACCACACCAAAGGCCGATCTTCATTCAAAAATGGTGATGTGTATATGGTGGGATTGGAAAGGAGTCCTCTATTATGAGCTCCTTCCAGAAAACCAAACGATTAATTCCAACAAGTACTGCTCCCAGTTAGACCAACTGAAAACAGCACTTGACGAAAAGCGTCCGGAATTAGTCAACAGAGAACGCATAATCTTCCATTAGGATACTACAAGACTGAATGTTTCTTTTTTTCTTTTTTTTTTTTTTTTGCTGTACGCGGGCCTCTCACTGTTGTGGCCTCTCCCGTTGCGGAGCACAGGCTCTGGACGCACAGGCTCAGCGGCCGTGGCTCACGGGCTCAGCCGCTCCGCGGCATGTGGGATCTTCCCAGACCGGGGCAGGAACGCGTGTACCCTGCATCGGCAGGCGGACTCTCAACCACTGCGCCACCAGGGAAGCCCCAAGACTGAATGTTTCTTTGATGACCAGGCAAAAACTGTTACATCTTGGCTGGGAAGTTCTGATTCATCCGCCATATTCACCAGACATTGCACCCTCGGATTTCCATTTATTTCGGTCTTTACAAGATTCTCTTAATGGAAAAATTTTCAATTCCCTGGAAGACTGTAAAAGACACCTGGAACAGTTCTTTGCTCAAAAAGATAAAACGTTTTGGGAAGATGGAATTACGAAGTTGCCTGAAAAATGGCAGAAGGTAGTGGAACAAAATGGTGAATACGTTATTCAATAAAGTTCTTGGTGAAAATGAAAAATGTGTCTCTTATTTTTACTTAAAAACCGAAGGAACTTTTCGGCCAGCCCAATATTATCCACTTTATAGGTAGGTAAACTAAGCTCAGAGGAATGAAATAATTTGGCCAAGGTCATGTAGCTAATAATGGTGGAGTCAGTTCCATCTCACACTCAGAATAAACCCCAAGTTCTTTTGACAAAGAGCTACAAGGACCTCTCTGATCTGAGCCCTGCCTGCCCCCCTAATCAACTCAAACACAAGTTTATTCCTACCTCAGGGCCTTTACACCTGCTATTTTTTCTCCGAAACTGCTTTTCACTGGGCTGGCTCCTTCTTATCCTTCAGGTCTTGATTCAAATACAAGGCTTTCCTGATAACACAATGACTTTTTGTCTCTTTAACCCATTTTAGTTTACATGTTGTATTTTTTATTCGCTTACTGTCTAACATCTGTTCCCTCTACTCCCACCCCTCATGAGGACAGGGGCTTTGCCTGCTTTGTTCACTGCTATATCCTTAATGCTGGCACATAGTAGGTGCTCAATAAGTATTTGCTGAATGAATGACCTTACAGGGAGGTAAAACAGCTAAAAACAATCTAACTCAGTTCTTTGGGCATCTTGAAATAACAATTCTTGCATGGTGAGCTTCGAAGATTAAAAAAAATAAAAGAAGTCACAAGGCCTAGAACCACAGGATATATTTTTAAAGAAATGAGAGTTTCGATTCTCCCACCACTCACAGGCTGGACCTGGGGGTGTTCACAGGGCTCTGTGCTCTGAGAGCCCTTTGTCTCCAGAGAAGGAGGAACCCTGGCAGGAAGGGTGAGCAATCCACCAGCACCACTATTTGGGTAATAACTAGGCCTTTTCTTCCCAGGCTTGTTCTGCTCCTCCCCACACCCCTTCCCACAGGCAAAAATCTTCTCTATTTAACCAGGAACTGGAGCTCTCTGAAGACCCTGGAGGTCAACCATGAATTGAATAAGGTGTGACAGGCAGAGAGAGCAGTACTTGATGAGGGAGGCTGAGTTCTTGTGATCTTGGACAAGGAAACTTTTCTTTCTCTCCCTTTTTTTTTTTTGCTGGTGGGGGGGTTGGCTACCATGGGGGCTTGAGTAAAGAGAGTTGAATTAATCAACTCAGTTCCCAGCCCACTCTCTTAATTGGTTTG
Source organism: Delphinapterus leucas (assembly GCF_059928025.1). Taxonomy (NCBI): domain Eukaryota; kingdom Metazoa; phylum Chordata; class Mammalia; order Artiodactyla; family Monodontidae; genus Delphinapterus; species Delphinapterus leucas. Next base: position 42,987,273 of record NC_143148.1, read on the forward strand.
TACAAGGCTTCTCTCTGGTTTTATTAATTCACACATTCATTCATTTATTTTTATCCCTATCCTCCACTCCCGTTACCCTCCTCCCCCATTCCGTTTAATAAAATACCTCTGAATTTGTGTGTAGCTTTGTCAAATGTATAGTGTTGTCTCATGTGAATGTGAATTTAATTTTTTAATTAAAAAGGATCTACTATAAATCACTTCTGTTTCTTACTGTGGTAGCCAGTAAGAAACTCCTGGTATTCATATCTTTGAGCAGTCCCCTCTTGCATTGCATAGAGGTGACCTTACTCAACAAATAGGATATTGCAAGGATAACTGTGCAAATTCCAAGGCTAGGGGATGAAAGACATCACAGTATCCTCTTTCTGTCTCATTGATCACCCACTCTAGGGGAAGCCGGCTACCATGCTGTGAGGACACTCAAGCAGCCCTATGGAGTGGTCTAAGAGGAGCTGAGGCCTCCTGCTAACAGTTATTACCAACTTACCAGCCATGTACGTGAGCCATTTTGAATGATTCTCCCGCCCCAGTCAAACCTACAGACGACTACAGCCCCAGCAACATCTTAACTGCAACCTCATGAGAGATCCCAAGCCAGAGCCAGTCAGTCAAGCCATTCCCAAGTTCCTGACCCACAGGAGCCTTGTGAGATAATAATGTTTATCTAACTTTCCTGTGTCACAACATATTCTTTTTTCCCACCATTTAAAAATGTAAAAATCATTCTCAGCTTGAGCCGAGCTGTACAAAAACAGGTGATGTGTCACATTTGGCTCACAGGTCTTCGTTGACTCACAGTCTGCTTAGCTGTTTTGAATTGTTGCATAATTGTAATTGTTCCATAATGTGCCTTCACCATATTTTGCATATTTACTCCCAGTGAGGGGCATTCAGTTTATCTCCTACTCCCAGCTACCACCGACAACAGCTGCCGTGAATATCGTCGGCCTTGTGGGAAAGGCCCTGGCATATTTGTCCAGGAGTGGAATTGCTGGGTTTCAGGGTCTTAGTCTACACTCAGCGGTGCCGCAGGAGAGTCCCATTTCCCCACACCCTACCAACACTCGGTGTTATCCAACTTCCTAATGTTTGATAGTCCGTGACCTGGTTTCTCCTCTTTGTTTGGCTTTTGCATTTCCCTGATAACTAATGAGTTTGAACATCTCTTTGCCTAGTAGCACACATTTAGGTTTCCTCTCTAAGTTGCGCCTATTCGTGTTTTCACCCATTTTTCTATTAGATGTTTCTGACTTTTTCTTATTGGGAAGACTTCCCCTTTCCAGGCCTCAGTTTCCCCATGTGCACCACAGTTACCTACAGGGCTCTCCTGACATGCCATCCTTGTTTCTGAAATCCCTACAGCCTATTTTAAATAATAAAAATGTGGCTTGGGGTTGAATTTTTACATATATTATCTCATTTAAGAAACCAAGGGTTTATTTGGGAATTATAACTGAGATTTCTGGGTTCAGAGAGGTTGATGACCAGTCCAGGGCCACCCAGAGGAGTCATGGGGTTGAGCAGATGCCTAAACTGAGTTCCACTAGGAAGAGTTGGGACTGCAAATCAAAATATGGCAGCAAACAACACTTCCCTTGGGTCAAAGTTGGAAATGATGTTTCTAAATGATAAGGGGAGACAAGGCACTGGAGAGCATGGGGCCTTCTTTACTAAGCTGGCAGAAGTGAAACTATTCATAACTTTTCTTAGGGGCAGTTTGATGATTATGTGCCAAAAGCCTGAAATGCCTGCACATCCTTTGACTCAACGAATTCCCTAGGAATTTGTCCTGAAGCAGTAATTGGTCAAAGATGAGGAATGTGTTTGGTGGTGGGCAAACAAAAATCACACCTAAGTATCCCACTTCAGGAGATGGAATACTACATATGCATATGATATCTTAAGAAAGATGTTCTAGGGAATTCCCTGGCAGTCCAGTCGTTAGGACTCTGTGCTTTCTCTGCCAAGGGCCCAGGTTTGATCCCTGATCCCTGGTGGGGAAACTAAGATCCCACAAGCCATGCACAGTGAGGCCAAAAAAAGATGTTCTATAGAAGGATTTCTAATGCTAGGGAAAGATGTTAATAATTCAGTTAAGGTAAGGGGAGGGGGGGATCCATTATAAAATGATGGATACGGAATGATCTCATTTTTCTAGGGAAAAAATACGTATGAAGGAAATCACTGGGAAAATACAATGATGTATTGAGTGCTTGCTATGGGCCATACACTGTTTTTAGTGCTTTTTATAGCCTCATTTAATTGTCACACAACTCTGAGTAGGTGCTGTTATTATTCCCATATTACAGGTGAAGAAACTGAGGTCAGAGAGGTGAAACGAGCTGCCAGAGGTCATGCAGATGGTGAGTGATGAAGCCAGGATTTGAAGCCATGCGCTGGCTCCAGAGTCACCCAAAATAGTCCCCATGGTCACCTCCATGTTTACCTCTGAGGAGTGAGACCAAGATGATCCTTATTCCCTTTATCTGTATTTCCTGATTTTTCTACAATTAATATTTCTTCTACAATTAATATTTTTAAAAGCCCTCTTGTAGTGATCGGTGCCTTTGAAAGTATGAAAGAGGAGAGAGTCTTGGAGGGGAGGTGTTGTGTAGAGAAAAATCAGGAACGGGTTGGGGCTTGGCTCACCTCAAACCCTACCCAAGCCCCAAACCCTCTCTCTTTTCATTCTCAAAAATATCAAGGAGGGGCTTCCCTGGTGGCGCAGTGGTTGAAAGTCCGCCTGCCGGTGCAGGGGACGCGGGTTCGTGACCCGGTCCGGGAGGATCCCGCGTGCCACAGAGCGGCTGGGCGCGTGAGCCGTGGCTGCTGAGCCTGCGCGTCCAGAGCCTGTGCTCTTCAGCGGGAGAGGCCACAACAGTGAGAGGCCCGCGTACCGCAAAAAAAAAAAACAAAAAATCAAGGAAGTCAAAGGTCTGATATCTGCTGTGTGACCTTGAACTGGTTCCTCACCCTTTTGGAGCCCTTTTCGAAATACGTCACAGGGAAGGTTGGGGGGGGGTAGGGGGTGCAGAGAGGAGGAAGCTGGCGCCAGAGGTGCAGCAGGGAGGGACAGGTCTAGGGATGGGTCCCCTCCTGTCATCTCCTTTCCCCTGGGGCTTTGAGGAGTGACTTACCCAGTCTCTGAATGTAACTCTGGGAAAGTCTGTGCTGCAGTGAGCACTGGACTTTGGACCCGAGTCCAAAGACCTGGGTTCTGCTCACATCTCACCATTGGTTACCTGTGTCCTAGTCAGTCCCATTTCTGAGCCTTGGCTTTCTCAGCCATTGAAGGGGCAAATGCCTGGCTGGTTGTGACAACGTGAGGAAAGGTGCTTTGTGAGAGGCTAAGCAACTGTGTGCTATGTCATGGGTCAACAAACTACGGCATTACTTCTGTAGTTCCTTTTTAACAGCTTTATTGAGATATAATTCAAATACCACACAATTCACCCACTGAAAATGTACACTTCAGCAAATTTTAGTATATTCACAGTTGTGCAAGCATCACCATGATCAATTTTTCGTCATGCCCCAAAGAGCCCTTTAGATGTCACCCTCCCCCGCCCCAGTCCCCTCAGGCCCAGGCAACAACTCCTCTGCTTTCTGTTTCCAGAGACATTTCATATCCATGAAATCATACATGTGCCATCTTTGTCTGGCTTCCTTCACTTAGCATGTTTTCAAGGCTCATCTGTATTGTAGCATATATCAAACTTTGGTTCCTTTTTATGGCTGAACAATATTTCATTGTATGGTTATACCACATTTTGTTTATCCATTCATCAGTTGATGGACATTTGTGTTTTTCTTCTACTTTTTGGCTGTTATGAATAGGTATAAACTTTTATGTACACATGTGTGGATTTATGTTTTCATTTATTTTGGGTATATACTTAGCAGAATTGCTGGGTTAAATAGTAATTATGTTTAACATTTTGAGGCAACATCTGTTTTTTGTTTTATTTATTTATTTTTGGTTGCGTTCAGCCTTCGTTGTTGAGCACAGGCTTTCTCTAGTTGCGTCGAGCGGGGGCTACTCTTTGTTGCGGTGCACGGGCTTCTCATTGTGGTGGCTCCTCTTGTCGTGGAGCATGGGCTCTAGGCTCATGGGCTTCAGTAGTTGTGGCACACGGGCTCAGTAGTTGTGGCTCGCGGGCTCTAGAGCGCAGGCTCAGTAGTTGTAGCTCGCGGGCTTAGTTGCTCCGCGGCATGTGGGATTTTCCCAGACTAGGGCTTGAATCCGTGTCCCCTACATTGGCAAGTGGACTCTTAACCACTGAGCCACCAGGGAAGTCCCAACACCTGTTTTTATATAGTCCAGGAGTTAAGAATGGTTTTTATGTTCTTATGGTAGGGAAAAAATCAAAAAAAGAATAATATAATGTGAAAACTACACAGAAGTCAAATTTCAGTGTCCACAAAGAAAGTTTCACAGGACAGCTGCTTTCATTCATTTATGTATTGTCTATGGTGCTTTTGCATTACAGTGGCAGAGATGAGGAGTATGACAGACCATTTGGCCTTCAAGCCTAAAGTATTTACTGTCTGGTCGTTTATAGAAAATGTTTGTTGACCCCTGAACTGTGTGTTGGTATTATTAATTATTGTTTGGTGGAGGCAGCTTGAGTATGCTGCCTTGATTGGAATAGGACTCAGGTTGCCAGGTGCTGGCCTATGAGCATAAAGGGATGAGAGCTCCTGTCTAGCCCCATTTTCTGGATTGAGAAACTGAGTCCTGCAGGAGGGCCCAGGCTCATGCAAGCTGAGGGGGAAGTGAGGGCCTAGCTTTCTTTTACTCCTTGGCAGCCTCCTCACCTTCAGCTAAGAACACCCAGTTGTGAATAATTCATGGCTAATGTTTGCAGATCACTCCGTCTTGTCAGAGCACTTTGATCATCATTAATTAGTCAGAACCTGGCTCTGGCTGTTGCCTAATAAAACATAAACATAAGTGGCTTAGATGTCTCCATTCCTAAAACTGAAGGTTCCATCTCCATAGCAAGGCTTTGTACCTGCAGATTCTTTCTCTCTGCCCATCACCTCATCACCTCTCAAAGACCTACTGTTTTGGCCTGAAAGTCAGGTTTCCTGAAGGATGGAGAGCAGTTGCAGGGTTGGAGCCCAGTCCTCATAGCAGAGAAGTCACATCCCCTCTCTGCCCCTCGGTGTCTTTGTTGGGAAGATACGAGTAATGATGCCTATCTCTGGGGTTGTTTGTATTTGTAAAAGTGTTCTGAAAGGAGCCCTCATACACTGCTGGTGGGAAGGTAAAATGGCACAGCCATTGAGGGACCCTCCCAGTTCCTCAAGTGACTAAATGTAGAGTTACCGTATGACCCAGCAATACCATTCCTATGTATATACCCCAGAGAAACGAAAACGTGTCCACGCAAAATCTTGTACACAAATGTTTGTAGCAACATTATTCAAAATAGCCAAAGAGCAGAAACAACCCAAATGTCCATCAGCTGATGGATGGACAAATAAAATGTGGCACATCTATACAATGGAATATTATTTGGCCATAAAAAGTAAAGAAGTATTGATACACGCTACAAAATGGATGAAAACATTACATTAAGTGAGAGAAACCAGACACAAAAGGCCACATATTGTATGATTCCATTTATGCAAAATGTCCGGAATAGGCAAATCCATAGAGTCAGAAAGAGATGAGTGGTTGCCAGGGGCTGTGGAGGATATAGAGAGTGACTGTAAATGGACACAAGGTTTCTTTGTGGGGTGATGGAAATGTCCTAAAATTGAACATGGTGATGGTTTCACAACTCTGTGAATATATTAAAAAACATTGAATTGCAGACTTAAAATGGATGAATTTTATGGTACGTAAATTATACCCCAATAACACTTTTTAAAAAGTGCTCTGAAAACTGTAAAGTGATGAGTATGGTGTTACTCACATGCATAATAGATGACCTGTCATAATGGATGGAGCTGAGTATTCTGACCTGTCCGTTTAGGGTAGTTCCTAAGACTTTTGAAATTGGAGACACCTGGATATCTTCCTGTACATTATCTCAGGCAACTCATTTAACTCTGAGGCCATCTGTAGAATTGGGACAGTAATCTCTGTCTCTTAGGACCGTTGTGACAATTAAATGAACACGGCAGGAACATGCTGAGCTTGGTACTTGACACCTAGTAGATGCCTAGCGAATGATGATGACTATTTCCACATTGAGTTACCTGACTCCTCTCAGCCATCCCAGGGAGCGAGTCCGTGCTCTTCCACTTTCCTCAGAATCTACTGTTTCCAAATCTTGCCTGATCATAAGAATTACCAGGAGCATCTTTTAAAAATACAGATTCCAAGGCCCCACTTCAGACCCATTGATAAGAATCTGTATTTTTTTTTTGCGGTATGCGGGTCTCCCGTTGCGGAGCATAGGCTCCGGACGCGCACGTTCCGCGGCCATGGCTCACGGGTCCAGCGCTCCGCGGCATGTGGGATCTTCCCGGACCGGGGCACGAACCCATGTCCCCTGCATCGGCAGGCGGACTCTCAACCACTGCGCCACCAGGGAAGCCCAAGAATCTGTATTTTTAAAAACTCTCCAGATGAGTCCTATAATCAGGTAAATTTGGAAGTAAGGCTGGTCCAACCTGGAAACATTTTGCTTCTTATTTATACCCTTCCACAAACCCTTATTTTCCATTGTATGCTGTTTCACCCTGACTCGCTTTTCTTTTGCCAAAGATCCCTTTATTTAAGAGCTCATGCTTTTGACTTCAATAATAACGCCAGCATGAGATTTTATAATTTCCTCATACTTTAATTCAGGGCAAGGATTGATAACATTAACAATAACAGCAATAGTGAACCTACATGTGTTTGGTGCTCTGCAGGGGTTTCCCAGGCCCCTTTATGTCCTCACAGCAGCCTCGTTTGTGGATTTAAATAAGTTAAATAACTTCTCTCTTTGGGCTTCCCTGGTGGTGCAGTGGTTGGGAGTCTGCCTGCCAATGAAGGGAACACGGGTTTGTGCCCCGGTCCGGGAGGATTCCCACGTGCCGCGGAGCGGCTGGGCCCATGGGCCCATGAGCCATGGCCTCTGAGCCTGCGCGTCCAGAGCCTGTACGTCCGGAGCCTGTGCTCCGCAGCGTGAGAGGCCACAGCGGTGAGAGGCCCGCGCACCGCAAAAAAAAAAAAATAATAATAACTTCTCTCTTTTAGGAAAGTGGCACAGTCAAAATTGAATATATTTATATTAAGCACAAAATTAGGCAAAACTAATCTCTGTTTTTGTTTTTTTTTTTTTTTGAGGTACGCGGGCCTCTCACTGTTGTGGCCTCTCCTGTTGCGGAGCACAGGCTTCAGACGCGCAGGCTTAGCGGCCATGGCTCACGGGCCCAGCCGCTCCGTGGCATGTAGGATCCTCCCAGACCGGGGCACGAACCCGTGTCCCCTGTATCGCCAGGCGGACTCTCAACCACTGCGCCACCAGGGAAGCCCTAATCTCTGTTTTAAAAGTCAAGATAATGATTACCCTTGGGTTGGGGGTTAGGGACTGATGGAGGTCAAAAAGATTCTTTGGGGGCAGGTCATGTTTTGTCCTTTATTCTGGGTGTTGGTAGCACGTGTGTTCATTGTCACTTAGGATCTGCTCACTTTTCTGTATTTGTGTTATACTTCAATGAAAAGTTTAAAAACATAGCAGTACTATATGATCCTAATTTTAAAAATTTGTATGTATACATTTGCACAGAAAAAAGAATAGAAGGAAACTACATCGAGGGACATTTTATAAAATAATTGGCCTAGATCATAAAAAATGTCAAGAAAGACAAAGAAAAAGCAAAAGGATATGTACTGTGTAGCACAGGGAATTAAACCCATTATCTTGAAATAACCTATAATGGAGTGTAATCTGCAAAAATATTGAATCACTGTGTTGTACACGTGAAACTAACACAATATTATAAATCAAATATACTTCATTTAAAAAAAGAAAGAGAGGGCTTCCCTGGTGGCGCAGTGGTTGAGCGTCCGCCTGCCAATGCAGGGGATACGGGTTCGTGCCCCGGTCTGGGAAGATCCCACATGCCGCGGAGCGGCTAGGCCCGTGAGCCATGGCCGCTGAGCCTGTGCGTCCGGAGCCTGTGCTCCGTAACGGGAGAGGCCACAACAGTGAGAGGCCCGCGTATCGCAAAAAATATATATATATATGGAATATGATCTCATTTTTATAAAACCATACATTATTTGTACGTCTTATAATATATGCAAAGAATATTATAAATCACTAGGCTTGACACTAGTCAGTCAAAGAGGCTTCTAGGGAAGTGGTGTTTGTGTGTGTGTGTGTGTGTGTGTGTGTATGTGTGTGTGTGTTTTAATAAAACCATGAATTATTTTTCATCCTTACTAAAAACCCTGTGAAGTAGGATGTTGTTAGCTCCACTTTATAGATGGAGGAACTGAAGGTCAGAGTTTGAATCACTTGCTCAAGGTCCCACAACCAGTACTCTTCCCACTCAAGCAGGCCTTCCCCAGAGACACTCTGAAGGAATAATCAAGGTGCCTTCATGATTAATTGGATGGGGGAGGGGACGAGGGTACAAAGAGAGGAAGGGATTAAAAATGCCTAGGACACTTTGAGCCTGACCAAGTGAAAAATAATCAGCAAGTCAGGAGGGAGTGCCAGGTTACTGTGGAAAGGTTTAAGCCAAAGGAATGAATACCTAATGATGGAATTTGGTGCCTCAGATGAGGGCTTAAAGGAAAGTCCATAAGTGCACTCCTTGTTAGCTGGCCTTGCCACTGAACACCTGAAGCCCCGTAGCAAGTGGACATTTTAAAGAGAAAAAAATTTCAACCTCACACTTCTAGGCAAATGGTTAGTCCTCTGAGTGCTTGGGTCCTTCTGCATCAGCAGCTTGTACTTTCTGTGGCTCTGTGTGGCCTGACTGATCGACCAGGCTTAAAAGGCCTGCTGATGAATTTGAAATCTCAGGCTTCCAGCCTCTATAGGTCATCAGCAAAGACCAAAAGGCCTGGCATGAACATGAGGTTATTATTCACCTAAGAAGTCGTTATAAACCACAAGAACGCAAGCCCAGCAGGAGGGAACGGCTGCCCAGCTCCCTAGGCACACCATGTCCTCATGCGTCCATCCAGCATGATTCATAATTAAATCTGCAGCAGGCAGGAGGCAAAATAGAATTTCGTGTAAACCTGTGTGGGAGAAGCACTTTGAATACAATTTAATTTTAAAGTTCTAGAGCTCCAGAACTTGAAATGCTTGTGACATTTCAAGTTGAGGTTGTTTCTCCCTACCCTTCACTGGGACCATCTCCGGGGAGGGAGATGACACAAAGGGAAAAAAGTTGTTGAGTCAATAGGTGTATTAGTCAGGGTTCTCTAGAGAAACAGAACCAATAGGATAGGTATAGGTGTATAGAATGAGACTTATGATGAGAGATTGGCTCACATGATTATGGAGGCCAAGAAGTCCCACGATCTGCTGGCTGCAAGCTGGAGGCTCAGGAAAGCCAGAGATGTAGTTCCAGTCCAAACCCAAAGGCCTGAGAAGGGGAGGAGTGGGGAGGGGCAATGGTATAATTCTTAGTCCAAGTCCAAAGGCCGAGAACCAGGAATTCAGGTGTTCAGGGGCAGCAGAAGATGGATGTCCCAGCTCAAGCAGAAAGCAAATTCACTCTTTCTCTGCTTTTTTGTTCTATTTAGGCCCTCAATGGATTTGATAATGTCCACCAGCATTGGTGAAGGCAATCTTTTTTACTCAGTATACTGATTCAAATGCTAATCTCTTTCAGAAACACCTAGAAGTTATGTTTTACCAGCTATCTGGGCATCCCTTAGCCCAGTCATGTTGATGCAAAATTAACCATCACACTAGGTAAGGTGTAGTTTTGGAAAACTGGCACTGAAGATGCCATATGTTCAGGTCCCATGTATGTTTCTAGTTAAATATATCATGAAAAAAAAAAAGCCAGCATGTGGGCAAAGGATCTAAAGAATTCACAGAAGGAAATTCAAATTGTATGTAACTATATCACAGGCTCACCATGTTGCACAACTGCAGGGCGCGGCACTCCCACTGAATTCTATTCACAGAGATGCACATTGTAACGGTCTGTAAGAGAGGATGCTCAACCTCTCCAAAAATAAGAGAAATGCTAATTAAAACGATAAGGTAATGATTTTCATTTATTGAATTGGCAAAGCTCAAAGAGTTGCTAAGATCCTATGTTGCTGGGAGTGTAATTTGGTACCACCTCTATGGAGGGTGTAGTGAATACTATGGATTGGCTCTCTCAACCTGGGTCATTTCACCCTCTTCTAGTTGGTGATGTAGGAAAGCTGACTCCTACAGTTCCCAGACTCCCCTGCCCTTAGGGTTCCACCTGCCATGAATGAGAATTTCTGTTGCTCCACATCCCGTCAGCATTTGGTGTTATCAGCATTCTGGATTTTGGCCATTCTAATAGGTGTGTAGTGGTATTTCATTGTTGTTTTAACTTGCATTTCCCTCATGACATATGATGTGGAGCATCTTTTCATATGCTTATTTTCTGTCTGTATATCTTCTCAGATCTTTTGCACATTTCTTAATTGGGTTATTCTCTTGTTGAATTTTAAGAGTTCTTTATATATTTTGGATAACAGTCCTTTGTCAGATAAGTCTTTTGCAATACAGTCTGTGACTTGTCTTTTCATTTTCTTGAAGGCGTCTTTCACAGAGCAGAAGTTTTAAATTTTAATAAAGTCCAGCTAATCAGTTCTTTCTTTCATGGATCATGCTTTTGGTATTGTATCTACAAAGTCATTGCCAAAACCAAGGTCGTCTAGATTTTCTCATACGTTATCTTCTACTAGTTTATAGTTTTGCATTTTACCTTAAGGTCTGTGATCCATTTTGAGTTAAATTTTGTGCAGAGTGTAAGGTCTGTGTCTATATTCTTTTCTTTTTTTTTCATGTGGATGTTCAGTTGTTCTAGCATCATTTGTTGAAAAGACTATTGCTTTCTCCATTGTATTGCTTTTGCTCTTTTGTCAAAGGTTGGTTGACTATATTTATGTGGGTGTATTTCTGTGCTGTCTATTCTATTCTGTTGATCTATTTGTCTATGCTTTTGCTAATACCATGCTGTCTTGATTACTGTAGGTTAATGTTAAGTCTTCAAGTTGGGTAGTGTCAGTCCTCCAACTTTGTTCTTCTCCTTCAATATTGTGTTGGCCATTCTGGGTCCTTCGCCTCTACATATAAACTTTAGAGTCAGTTTGTTAGTATTCACAAAATAACTTGCTGGGACTTTGATTAGGGTTGCATTGAATCAATAGATCAAGTTGGGAAGAACTGACACCTTGACAATATTGAGTCTTCCTATCCATGAACATGGAATTTCTCTCCATTTATTTACTTCTTTGATTTCTTTCATCAGAATTTTGTAGCTTTCCTCTTTTAGACCTTGTATGTATTTTGTTAGATTCATACCTAAGTATTTCACTTTGGGGGATGCTAATGTAAATGGTATTGTGTTTTTAATTTCAAATTCCCCTTGTTCATTGCTGATATATAGGAAAGTGATTGACTTAAAAAAAATAATAACCTTGTGCCCTGCAACCTTGCTGTAATCACGTATTATTTCCAGAAGTTTTTTCCTTGATTCTTTCTGATTTTCTACATAGATGATAATGTCAGCTGTAAACAAAGACAGTTTTATTTCTTCCTTCCCAATCTGTATCCTTTTTATTTCCTTTTTTTGGTCTTATTGCATTATTTAGGACTTCCAGTATGATGTTGAAAAGCAGTGGTAAGAGGGGACATTTACCTTGTTCCTGATCTTAGTGGGAAAACCTCACGTTTCTTACCATGAAGCATGATGTTAACTTCAGATGATTTGTAGGTATTATTTATTCAGTTGAAAAAGTTCCCCACTATTCCTAGTTTACAGAGAATTTTTCTCATGAATGGGTGTTGAATTTTGTCAAATGCTTTTTCTGCATGTATTGATATTATCACATGATTTTTCTTCTTTAACCTGTGGATGTGATAGATTACATTAACTACTTTTCGAATGTTGAACCAGCCTTGTATACCTGGGATAAATCCCAGTTGGTCATGATGTATAATTTTTATACATTATTGGATTCAATTTGCTAATGTTTTGTTGAGGATTTTTGCGTCTGTGTTCATAAGAGATGTTGTTCTGTACTTTTCTTGTAATGTCTTTGGTTTTGGCATTAGATTAATGCTGGACTCATAGAATGAGTTAGGAAGTAGTCTCTCTGCTTCTATCTTCTGAAAGAGATTATAGTGAATTGGTATAATTTTTTCCTTAAGTGTCTGGTAGAATTCACTAGTGAATACATCTGGGTCTGATGCTTTCTGTTTTGAAAGGTTATTAATCATTTACTCAATTTCTTTAATTGATATAGTCCTATTCAGATTGTCCACTTCTTCTTGTGTGAGTTTTGACAGATTGTATCTTTCAGGGAATTGGTCCATTTCATCTAGGTTGTCATATTTGTGGGCATAGAGTTGGTTCATAGTATCCCTTGATTATTTTTAATGTCCCAGGGATCTGTAGTGATGTCCCCTCTTTCATTTATAATATTAGAAATTTGTATCCTCTCTTTTTTTCTTAGTCTAGCTAAAAGTTTATTGATTTTATTGATCTTTTCAAAGAACCAGCTTTTAGTTTTGTTGATTTTCTCTATTGATTTCCAGTTTTCAATTTCATTGATTTCTGCCCTAATTTTTATTATTTCTTTTCCTCTCCTGATTTTGGATTTAACTTTCTCTTAGGGACTTCCCTGGTGGTCCAGTGGTTAAGACCCTGCGCTTCCACTGCAGGGGGCACAGGTTCGATCCCTGGTCGGGGAACTGAGAGCCTGCATGCCTCGTGGCACAGCAAAAAACAAAACAAAACAAAACAGTAATTTTCTCTTATTTTTCTTGTTTCCTATGGTAAAAGCTTAGATGATTGAATTTAAATCTTTTTTTCTAACATATGATTCAGTGCTATAAGTTTCCCTTTAAGCACGAATTTTGCTGCATCCCACAAATTTTGATGAGTTGTGTTTCCATTTTCATTTAGTTCAAAATGTTTTAAAATTTATCTTGAATTTTGACGTGTGTGTTATTGAGAAGTGTGTTGTTTTATCTCCAAGTACTTGGGGATTTTCCAGCTGTCTCTCTATTATTGATTTCTTGTTAAATTCCGTGGAGTCTGAAAGCAGACATTGTGTGATTTCTATCCTTTTAATTTTAGTAAGGTGTGTTTTATGGCCCAGAATGTGGTTTGTCTTGGTGAATGTTTCATAGGAGCTTGAGAAGAATATATATCCTGCTGTTGTTGGGTGAAGTAGTCTATAGATATTTATCATATTGATGGTGATTGTTGGTGTTGCTTAGTTTAACTATGTCCTTAGTGAGTTTCTGCCTGCTGGACCTATTTCTGATAGAGGAATGTTGAAGTCTCCAGCTATAATAGTAGATTCATCTATTTCTCTTTACATTTCTATCAGTTTTTGCCTCACATATTTTGATGCTCTGTTGTTAGGATCTATATGGTAAGGATTGTTATATTTTCTTGGAGAATTGATCCCTTTATCATTATGCAATGCCCCTCTTTATCTCTGATAACTTTCCTTGCTCTGAAGTCCAAAATCAATATAGCTACCCCTGCTTTCTTTTGATTACTGTTAGTATGGTATATCTTTCTCCATCCATTTACTTTTTTTAAAATTAATTTTTATTTTTGGCTGCGTTGTGTCTTCGTTGCTGCACACGGGCTTTCTCTAGTTGTGGCGAGCTGGGGCTACTCTTCATTGCGGTGCTTGGGCTTCTCATTGCGGTGGCTTCTTGTTGCGGAGCACGGGCTCTAGGTGCGCAGGCTTCAGTAGTTGTGGCATGTGGGCTCAGTAGTTGTGGCGCATGGGCTTAGTTGCCCCGCGGCATGTGGGATCTTCCCAGACCAGGGATTGAAACCGTGTCCCCTGCATTGGCAGACGTATTCCTAACCACTGTGCCACCAGGGAAGTCCCTCAAACTATGTTTTTGCCTTCTAGTTTGAGACTATATATATATATATAGACATGATGTATTGGGTAGAAGGAACTCCTGTAAATAGGCTATGAGGTGGTAGGGTGTGGGGTTTGGAGAAGCATTCTGTCCTAGTCCCATGATTAAGTCTTAGTCTTTTCATGAGCCAGTACATCTGGACTGTGAACTTCAAGTGCTTCTCAGTTGTTCCCCCCTTGGTTGGGGACATGACGGCTAGGGTGGACTGGAGTTGGGCATTTCCCTTCTCCCACGTGGAAAGCTGGAACTGGCTGGAGTCGTATATTTATTGTTTAATCATAATACTTTCTAAAAATAACCCTCAACACCCCTCCCCCCACCCCAAATTTGGAGAGTCCTTTCCTCTTTTCTTATTTTCCTCTCTCTCTCACTGTCTTCTCCATGAGAATCAGCTCAGGGGCTTTGGCAGGGTTGTGGTTGGCCTGACCTCAATTTCTCTCTCCTGAAGTTTCTGTGAAATGAGAGGAAAAGGCCTCAGCAAATCCCCCAGCACTGGTTTGTGAGAGAAAAGCGTATTAGTCAGGCTTTCTCAGGCATCAAGGCAGAATCCTGCATGCCCGGGTGAGTGTGTGGGAGCAGTGAGGGTTTCTTGCCAGGATGGATGGGGAGTTGTGGCAGAGCCAGAAACTGCTCCCCAGGCTAGGGTATCCCGCAGGCAGCATGGAGCACTGAGCTCCACTGCAGCATCACCGGGGACGTCTGAGCACAGCTGCCCAGCCTTCTTCTCTGGTGTTTGTGCTTCCTCAGGGAGCCAGTGAGATTGCTCCTTTTCTCCTCAGTCACATCAGTTCTGAGAGGATCTCAACCCACTGTCTGAGCTGCCGTGTTGTCTCATGACCCCACCATGACCACTCAGGCCATGACTGACTGAACCGGGAATGGACAACAGATCCAGGGGGACACCAGCTGGGTCAAACCACTCATACTCCCTGTCCTGGAAATTTAGGACCTGGAGATAAACTCAATTAGATGACAACGTAACATGCATGAAAGGAAAGGTTGTGGAGTGTCGGAGCTTCAGAGGCCATGGCGGGTGAGGTGAGGGAGAGGGAAGGGGTGGCCAGAGGAGAGGCAGACATGAGAGACCCTGGTAGCCCTGGGGGCACAACTTTGGTTCTTGACTTTCTGGTTCTGGTTCCTTATAGCCAGCCTTGTCATCTTCTCTCATTGGACTCCCCGGAGTAAAGCCTCTCTTTATCTGAGCTGACTTTGATTTCATCAGACTGTACTGTCCTCTTCCCCTCCTTATGGCAGACATCTACAGACACTGGGCCACTCCTCTTTCCGTGAAGGTTTTTAACTTCTGGATCACTGTCCTTCTGTCCAACACCAAAAATCATAATTTTTTAATCATTCCAGTATTAACCATGAAGATGACCCTTGAAAACATCATGCTAAGTGAAAAAAGCCGGTCACAGAGGACCGCATATTATAAAATTCCAGTGATATAAAATGTCCAGAGACAAATCCATAGATACTGTAAGTAGAGTAGTGGCTGCCTGGGGCTGGGGAATGTGGGGAGATAGGAATTGATAGTAAAGGGGTATGGGTTTCTTTGGGGAGTAATAAAAATGTTTGAAAATTGATTTTAGTGATGGATTGGCACAACTCTGTAAATATGCTAAAAACCATTGAATTGTACACTTTCAACGGATGAATTATACGATATGTGAAGTATATCTCAGTAAAGCTGTTTTTAAAAACTGCTCAGTTCCCTGATCTTTTTTTCCCCAATAAACTTTTCTTCTACCTCACCTCAGCCACTCACTCCCATGGCCATAGCCTTGACCTTATCCTTCCAATAGTTTCAGCCCCTCCATAATCTCAGTTTCAAGCATCCTGCTTGCTAATTTCCACCTCTAACTCCAGCCCACTCTTCTACTATTCCAACTCCAGCAATTCTTTGACCCTTTTGGAACCTGCCATCCATTTATCCCACCACCTTTCCATTGTCTCTTACCCTTATCATTTCCTCACTTCCTTCTTTGTGTGGCTTAAATTCCATGGTCCAGCATTACTGTCATTCTTTTATGTACATCCTCAACTTCTTTGCCCCTCTGCTGTATTCACTTGGAAAAAAAAATTGTTAAATCCAACTCTTTGACCCTGCACCTGCACCCACGCAGCTGAATAGGGCTGAGGAAAACTCAAAAACTTGTCTTGTTTCAAATGCCTGACCATTAACTTCAGATGGACCCCCCCGAGGGTCACTTGGCAATCTTCCTGTATTTCTTAGACCATTCATCCTCCCACTCTCCTAGAAGGTTATTTCACACCTTTTTCCTTTCTCGTCTTTTTTTTTAATATAAATTTATTTATTTTATTTGTTTTGGCTGCATTGGGTCTTCGTTGCTGCATGCAGGCTTTCTCTAGTTGTGGCGAGCGGGAGCTACTCTTCGTTGCGGTGTGTGGGCTTCTCATTGCGTCGGCTTCTCTTGTTGCGGAGCATGGGCTCTACACACGCGGGCTCAGTAGTTGTGGCTTGTGGGCTCTAGAGCGCAGGCTCAGCAGTTGTGGCGCGTGGGCTTAGTTGCTCCGTGGCATGTGGGATCTTACCGGACCAGGGCTCAAACCCGTGTCTCCTGCATTGGCAGGCGGATTCTTAACCACTGCACCACCAGGGAAGCCCCTTCCTTTCTCTTCTAATTTACAACACTTCCTCTGCCCCCTGTGTTCACTTTCAGCTGATGACTTCATTAGACGAGAACTTCCACAAGCTCCCACACCCTCACGCACCTACTTTCCAGCATCTATGCCCCTGTGCCCTGCTTTCATTCCTGTAACAATGCCTGTTCTGTCTATGCTCCTTTTTGAAGGCCAACCCCTTACTTAACGCTAGATCCCAGCCCTTCTTTCCCACTCAGGCCGTTGTGTTCACAATGCTTCCCCTAACTTGCTCCTGCATCGTCAGTCTGCTCCATCCACTGAATTTTCCCAGAAACCTTCAGTCTTGCTGTAATGTGTCAGTGTTAAAAAAAAATTAAAACCTATCTTGGGGCTGGATAGATAGATAGATGGACATATATGTGATAAAGCAAGTATAGGAAAATGTTAGCAGGAGAATCCAGGTGGTGGGTCTATGTGTTCAATGTATAAAATTCTTTCAACTTTTTGTTGTGTTTGAAATTTTTCATTAATAAAATGTTGGGAAAAAATTCCTATCTTGACCCTACGTCTCCCTCTTGCTTTTATCTCATTTCTCTGCTCCCTTTCCCAGCAGAACTCCTGAAAAGCTTGTCTGAACATGTGTCACCGTGTGTCTCATCTTTTCTTTTACCAACTGCAATCAAGCTTTTGCCCCAGCGGTTCACCAGAATGTGTCTTATAAAGCTCACCAGTGATTTCCACTGTAGGAAATGGAGTGGCGGTTTATCAGTGCTAATCTTGCTCAGCCTATCAGCTGCAGAATTTGACTCCATTAAGTTACTCCTTGCTCCTTACAAAACTTTCTTTCCCTAATTCCAGAATGGCACTCTCTCCTCCATTTTCTCTTATCTCCTTAGTTGACTTTGTTGGTCTCTCACCTGCCCAGCCTCTTAAGGTTGAAATGCATCAGGACTTAGTTCTTAAAACGTTTTCTCTATCTACACTCCCTCTCTTGTTTATCTCCTGCAATTTCATGGATCCAATTACTATAGGATTATTTCCAAATTTATACTATCCCTAGCCTGAACCCATCTCCTCTATTCCAGACTCATTTATCCAACTGCCTACTCGACATCTCTGCCCAGATGTCTAAGAGGTATCTCAGACTTAATGTGCCCACAAACTAATTCGTCGTTGTAGTAGTTGTTATAATAATAGTCCCAGTGAATCACACCTCACTTGTGTCTGTGCCTGTTTGCAGTGTGAGCATTAATTTCTTCACACACACTCCCCACCCCTGAACCTGGGCTGGCCTTGTATCTTGGCTTTGATCAGTAGAAAGTGATGGAGTATGAATTCCAGAACCTAAGCCATAAGAGGCTTTGCGGCTTTTACTCTCCCATTCTGGAACACTGAGGCCACCATGGCAAAGAAGTCCAGGCTAGCCTCACTAAAAATGAGAGCCCACGTGGAGAGCCGAGTGAGGCACCCCAGCCAGCAGCTGGTCCTGGCTCCAGCCATATAGAGGAGGCCGTCTTGGACCTTCCAGCCCCAAATGGGCTATCAGATAACTCAACCACGTGACTGATCCCAGGCAAGATTAGCAGAAGAACTGCCAGATTGCCAACCCATGTAGTCAAGAGAAATCATAAATTGCTGTTAAACTACTAAGTTTGCGCTTTTTTTTTTTTTGCTGCAATAGATAACTGAAACACCGCTCTTGCCACTATACCTTCCCCTTCACAGCCTTCATCTCTGTAAATGTCACCTCCATTCTTCCAATTGCTCATGCCAAAAAACTTGGAGTTCCTTGACTCCTCCCTTTTTCTCATCTAATCCTTCAGCAAATTATATATCATTTTACCATGTATCCAGACGCCTATACTTACCACCTCCATTGCTACCACACTGCGCCAAACTGCATCATCGCTTGCCTGGATTACTGCAGGGGCCTCCACCTTGGTCTCTCTGCTTCCATCCTGGCTCCCCTCCACTGTGTTCTCCAGCCAGCAGTGAGCAATCCTTTTAGAGTTTAAGTCAAATCCCATCACTCCTCTGCTCAAAGGACTCCAGGGACTTCACACTTCACTCAGAGTAAAAGTTAAAATCTTTACTGTGGCCTCAAGACCCCACATGATTTGGCCCTCTCCTCTCTCCCCCTTGTTCACCCTGTTTCAGCCACTGTAGCCTCTTTTCTGTCCCTTAAATAAACTAATTGGCTTCTTATCTCAAGCCCTTTGTACTTACTCTCCTCTCTGTGTAAATAGTCTTCCCCAGAGACTCACATAACTCACTTCATGTGTCTGCTCAGATGTCACTTCATTGAAGAAGCCTTCCCTGGTCATCTAGAGCCCACTACTCCATCCCCACCCAAACCCCAAGCTCCATCAATTTCTAGCTCTCTTACCCTGTTTTGGACTCCTCCACAGCAGTCAACACCACCTGACATATTACATTTTTCTTTGTTTATTTTTTATCTGTTTTCTCCCATTAAAATATAAACTCCATGAGGACAGGGACATCATCTAGTTATTCACTCCAGGGTCTCCGGTGCTTATTACCTATCAAATAGAATGTATTCGATATAGTTTTGCTGAATGAATGAAAGCAGAAGTGTATTGTATTAGTTTTCTGTTGCTTCTGTAACAAATTACTACAAACTTGGTGACTTAGAACAAATTTATTATTTTATAGTTCAGGAGATCAGAAGTCCAAAAAAAAAACATGTCTCACCTGGCTAAAAGCAAGGTGTTGGCAGGGCTGCATTCTTGCCAGCGAAGCTGTCAGGGAGAACTCATCTCCTTACTTTGTCCAGCTTCTAGAGGCTGCCCACATTCTTTGCATGATGACTCCCTTCCATCCTCAAATCCAGCAATGATTGATTGAGTCTTCCTCACAGGGCATCATTCTGATGGCTTCTATCATCACATCTCCTTCCCCATCTCAGGCCCTCCCTCTTTCATGAATAAAGACCTTTGTGATTACATTGGGCTGACCCAGATAATCTAGGATAATCTTACCTTCTTAATATCCTTAATTTCATCACATCTGCAAAGTCCCTTTTGCCTTGAAAAGTAACATAGTCACAGGTTCCAGGGATTAGGATGTAAACATCTTTGGAGGGGTGATTATCTTGCCTACCACAGGTATTTACCAAGAAACTAATGAAGCTTAAATTCAAGCCCACTAACACAAGCCCCTCCTAAGACCCAGGAAAGGGCCCTAGTGATCTCTGTTCACATGGTCATATGTTTTTTTGAAAATTTACAAAAGTAAGATATTTTAACTGTAATTGGTTAAGTTTTCTGTTTCTTTCCACGCTGACTTCACCTCTGTTGTACTGTTGCTCCTGTTGGGTGGCATTGGCATAGACCTGGGCATCTGGGGGATACAGTCACTAAGAGGAAGTTGAGTTGGGTTTACTGAGATATGTTTATGTGGTTTGTAGTAACTTCCGTGTATAGTTAAGTTAGTGTTAGCCTTCCTGGTACAGTAGTGGTTTCCAGAAATACTACAGCTGTCCAATGTTGTAATGTAAGGTCGCAAGGCCAGAGGTTCTATTGCGATATGAGCAAATCCTATGGCATCTGGCACTGGAAGTATGTGGTGGTAGAGAAAACAAGATTTCAAATGTAGAGAAGCAGAAGCTAGCCTGTGGGAAATTCTTCCATTCATCAGACGTATAAAATGGTAAGCAGACAATTTTAGTTCTCATCACTGTGTAGCCAAAACAGAAGTGCTTTCCTGTCAAGAATATACTCAGTAACGCAATATGTAGTAGATCATTTGGAAAGATGTTCACAGTAATTCTTCATGTCACTGCACAAATGCCTTTTGCAGTGTGACATTGTTGCTCTTTCCAAGATGTGGAGTCTGTCCCCATCTCTTGTCTGGGGCTGGCCTTGTGACTTGCTCTGACCTATAGAATGTGGCAGAAATGATGTGGGAGTTTCAAGCCTAGACCTCAAGAGGCCTTGCAGCTTCTGCTCTCAGTGTTTACCATATAAAGAAGCTCTCCCATTGCTGTATAAAGAAGCCCAGGGCTTCCCTGATGGCGCAGTGGTTGAGAGCCCGCCTGCCGATGCAGGGGACACGGGTTCGTGCCCCGGTCCGGGAAGATCCCATGTGCCGCGGAGCAGCTAGGCCCGTGAGCCATGGCCGCTGAGCCTGCGCGTCCGGAGCCTGTGCTCTGCAACGGGAGAGGCCACAACAGTGAGAGGCCCACGTACCGCAAAAAAAAAAAAAAAAAAAAAAAGAAGCCCAAACCAGCTTTCCTGAGGATAAGAGACCACATGGAGAGAGGAACCCAACAACCAAGAGCCAACACCAACCACCAGACATAAGAGTGAGGCCATCTCAGTCCATCCAGCCTCAGTCCAGCCACAAGATGACTATCACTGCATGACTGATCCCTAGCAGAAGAACCATCCACCTGATCCTGGTCTATATTGCTGACCCACAGAAACATAAGTGAATAAAATATTTGTTGTTTTAAGAACTGGATTTTGGGGCAGTTTGTTACACAATAATAATTAACTGATACACAGCATATACATACAAATACACCATACATTTCTCTTCTATATGAGGATCTGGTGAAATAAAATTTATCAGAGTTTCTGTGTTTAAATCTCTTGCTGTTTGACATAATAGAAAGACATTGATGAAAATAACCTAAAATTTATAACATGCATACGAGGACATCAGTGTTCAACTGGTTAATGAGTATAATCAATTCAAAGATTAGTCACTAAGCGTGGGCTGCAGCAGGTCAGTGGCCAGGGCAGCCTCCATGGCTATTTACAGATTTTCTTCAGGACAAATGATGTGAGGGTTGGTACATTAGTGGGGGAAGACAAAAATGGAAATAAATACTATGAAGACAGCAAGCAGTTTTTTGGCTATCACCAGTGGGTTATATATACTACTGAAATGAATGGCAAAAACACATTCTGGGATGTGGATGGAAGCATGGTGCCCCCTGAATGGCATCATTGACTTCACTGTATGACTCATGATCCTCCAACAAGAAAATCACCTATTGCTTGTACATTCATTTGGACAAACCATAAATTCAACATGAGTGGCACTCCACAACAATATATACCTTATTCCACCACTAGAAAGAAGATTCAGGAGTGGGTCCCACCTTTGATACCTTACAAGTAAAGACAATGAAAAACAATTTAAACATGTAAAATATGGGGCTTTTTGTGTAATTGCACCGTTACTGCTTACTATTAACTTGATTAAAATTGTTTGATTGAAAAAAAAGAAAAAGATTAGTCACTGCACAAGAAAATGCAAAGCGCCCTGAAATTATTCAGCTTACATATGAAAGAAATCTGGTAGGCGTTTTCCCAAGTTTGACAATCTAAAATTTTACTCATTTTTAAAAATTAATTAGTTAATTAATTAATTTTTGACTGTGTTGGGTCTTCGTTGCCGTGCGTGGGCCTTCTCTAGTTGTGGTGAGCAGGGGCTACTCTTCCGTTGCAGTGTGCAGGCTTCTCATTGCAGTGGCTTGTCTTGTTGTGGAGCACAGGCTCTAGGCGTGTGGGCTTCAGTAGTTGTGGCACGTGGGCTCAGTAGTTGTGGCTCATAGGCTCTAGAGCACAGGCTCAGTAGCTGTGGCGCACGGGCTTAGTTGCTCCACGGCATGTGGGATCTTCCCGGACCAGGGCTTGAACCCCTGTCCCCTGCATTGGCAGGCGGATTCTTAGCCACTGTGCCACCAGGGAAGCTCTAAAATTTTACTCATTTTTTAATTATAAAAATACATTAAAAATTTTAATATATGTAGAAGAATAAAACTTCACTCATCAAAAATGAGAAGGAAACTCAACAGGGAATATTATAAAATCATTGTCATATGAAGAGATGACTGAAGAGTTTGCAGCCAAAAAATGCATGAAAAAAGGTATCAGAGAAAGGTGTTGACACCATCAATTAATAAAAATAATATTTTCTGAATGTTTGTGATGTTTGTGGTATTTATCACTTTTTTTAAATTTGTGGTTTGTAGTGATTTATTTTCTTATTCTAAATAAATACTAATTTAGGTATCTAATTATTTTACTTGAAGTTTTGTGAGGTTTTTTTCCTTAAGGGGACCTCCCCAGTTGTACCTTGTTCAGCCCCCTGAAACGTGGATCTGCCTGTGAATGAATGAATGAGCCCAAGTTCTAGTCCACAGAAATTTATGCAGCAAGAACCCCAGGGCCTCTTCCTCAGCAGGAAGCTCCGGATGTGATAGTCTGAGTCACTCCTGTGTACCTGGCATGCCCACAGGAGAGACAGATGATAAACACAAATGTGAGGCCTTTCGAATGTCAATGTTACCCAAAGTGCAGCTTGAAAGGAACTTTCAGACACTACCTCCATGTCAGAGATTAGTTGGCCTGAGATTTTGGGGCAGGGAGCAAAGAACCAGAGAGTCCCCAAGACCTATTTGCATCAGGAGAGAGGAGTGGAGGAAAGGGAGCAACTTGGGATGGGCTGAGCCAACCGTGCAGCTTGGTTAAATATCTATTGAGCATCTGCTACATGCCAGGCACTGTTCCACAGTCTGGAACAAAATACTCAAAAATCTCTGCCCTCCTTGTGCTGACATGGCAGGGGTGGGGATGGCAGTGTAGGAGGAAGGAAGAACAATAAACATTTTTAAAACTGTATATAGGGGACATGCCTGATGGCGCAGTGGTTAAGGCTCTGCGCTCCCAGTGCAGGCGGCCCAGGTTCGATCCCTGGCCATGGAACTAGATCCCGCATGCTGCAACTAAGAGTTTGCATGCCACAACTAAGGAACCTATGTGCCGCAAACTAAGGGGCCCACCTGCCACAACTAAGACACAGTGCAATGAAATAAATAAATTTTAAAAATAAAAATAAATAAAAAGATACATTAGAAAGTGGTAAGTGCAAAGGTAAAAAATAAAGCAGGGTGAGGGAGTTGGAAAGTAGTGTGTGATGGGGGTGCAGCTTTCAATAGGGAATCAGGGAAGGCCTCAGTGGAAGTTGAGCTAAGATTTGAAGGACATGAGGGAGGGAGCCCTGTGGCTATCTGAGGGAGAAATGTGATCTGTGACAGGCAGAGGGAGCGGCATGGCCAAAGGTCCTGTGGCAGGAGTATACTTGGCAAGCTTGAGGAACAGTTTCAAGGCCTGGCTGCTAAAAGGAATGAATGAGGTGGAAGTAGGAGAAGAAATCTGAGAGATAATGGGGGTCAGAGCTCATGGAGCCTTGTAATCATTTGCAGGGACTGAGGAGGATGGACACTATAGTAGGGTTTTGAGCAGAGGAGCAGTGATGTCATCTGGCTGCCGTGGAGAGAACAAATTGGGGACAAAGGCAGAAACAGGGAGCCAGTGGAGACCATTGCCATAATCCAGGGTGAAAGGGGGTCAGATTCTAGATATATTTTGAAGGTAAAACCAACAGGATTTGCTGGATTGATATGTGAGAGAAAGAAAAGAGGGGAAAAGGATCACCTCAAAGTTTATGGCCTGAGCACCTGCACTGAATTGCCGTTACTAGATGGGGAGGATTGCAGCGGGAGCAGAACGAAGCCTAACAACTCTGGAATCGCTAGGATGAGCTACAAGGGCCAGAGGGGGTTCTACCTCAAAGGTAACTGGGCCTCTGGTATGCCAGGTTCTGACTTAATCCGCGGTGCAGTTAACAGCCCCTGAACACAGAACAGGTGATCCCTGCTTGGGAAACCATTTCCACCTCATTCACATACTTGTAGTTGGTAAGTGAACCCACTGCCAGCACATTTTTCAGCTGTTCCTTAAAATGGGTTGTTCTTGAGCATTTTCACTTGTAAAAGGTTGAATTGGACATGGGCAAAGATTGCCTTAAAATAAGTAATGCCACATAAAAAATGAAGCATGAGAATTGAAAACATATGTCCACCTAAAAACGTCTCTCTATATATCCATAGCAGTATTAGTCACAATAGCCAAAAAGTATCCATCAACTGATGAATGGATAAACAAAATGTGGTGTATCCATACAATGGAGTATTACTTGAAAATAAAAAGAAATGAAGTACTGGCATATGCTATAACATGGATATACCTTGAAAACATTATTCAAAGTGAAATAATCCAGTTACTAAAGACCATATATTATATAATTCCATTTATATGAAATATCCAGGATAGGCAAATCTGTAGAGACAGGCAGATTGATGGTTGCCCGGTAGTCGGGAGTTTGGGAGAAAATGAGGAATAACTACTGATGTGTTCAGAGCTTCTTTTTGGGGGTGATGAAAATGTTCTAAAATTGATTATGGTGATTATTCAAGTCTGAGACTATACAAAAAATACTGAATTGTGTACTTCATTAATTTATTTTTAAACCTTTTCTTTTATTTTATTGGCTGTGCCTCATGGCTTGCGAGATCCTAGTTCCCGGACCAGGGATTGAACCTGGGCCTTGGCAGTGAAAGTGCAGAGTCCAACCACTGGACCACCAGGGAATTTCCTGAATTGTGCACTTTAAATTGGGGAATTGTATGGTAGATGAATTACATCTCAAAGCTGTTATTTTTTAAAAGCTTTTTTGAAAATGCCCACACTAATTTCCCTAAGGGAGCTGTTACTGCAGACCACCTCTTGTGAGCAAATGTCACGGCCTGACACTGAGACTAATCAGACCACACAGACTCCAGCCAATCACACTTGGCAATGCTCCGTCACGCGCTGGTCACAGGGAACTGTCAGTACTTAATACTGATCATGGGAGTTTGGGTTGACAAAGCTAATTAATTACCCATAGCATGTACAGCGGTGGTTAAGGGCACAGGCTCTGCAATGGGACAAACTGATTTTGAACCCCTGCTCTGTCTTATGACCATTGGCAAGTTAGCCTCTCTCAGCCTCAGTCTCCTCATCTGTAAATAAGAGATGATAATATCTACCCCATAGGGAGGTTAAGAGGATTAAATGTAATACTTTTATAGAACAATTAGTACGGTGCCTAGAACTCAGTAAAGGATCAGTAAATGGTAGCTGGAATTATTGTTAATAATGTGTAAAGAGCACTGAGCACAGGGCCTGGCATATAGAAAGCGCTCAAAACACAGAATTATTTTTTTTAATTACCTTTTTTATTTTATTTATTTATTTTGGCTGTGTTGGGCCTTTGTTGCTGTGCGCGGGCTTTCTTTAGTTGTGGTGAGTGGGGGCTACTCTTCGTTGTTGTTCACGGGTTTCTCAGTGCAGTGGCTTCTCTTGTGGAGCACGGGCTCTAGGCGCACGGGCTTCAGTAGTTGCAGCACACGGGCTCAGTAGTTGCGGCATGTGGGCCCTAGGGTGTGTGGGCTTCAGTAGTTGTGGCACACGGGCTCAGTAGTTGTGGCTCGCAGGCTCTACAGCACAGGCTCAGTAGTTGTGGTGCACGGGCTGAGCTGCTCCGCGGCATGTGGGATCTTCCCAGGCCAGGGCTTGAACCCCTGTCCCCTGCATTGGCAGGTGGGTTCTTTTTTTTTGCGGTACACGGGCCTCTCACTGCTGTGGCCTCTCCTGTCGCGGAGCACAGCCTCCAGACGCTCGGGCTCAGTGGCCATGGCTCACAGGCCCAGCCACTCCGCGGCATGTGGGATCCCCCCAGATCGGGGCACGAACCCGCGTCCCCTGCATCGGCAGGTGGACCCTCAACCACTGCGCCACCAGGGAAGCCCGGCAGGTGGGTTCTTAACCACTGCTCCACTAAGGAAGTCCCAGAATGATTAAAGTCATACTTTTCACAGGAAAAAATGTTTATGAGACAGAATAAACTTTACAGATAAGGATAGAAAATTTGAATTCTGTTGCTTAAGGACAAGAGTAGGTGACTTTGGGAGACTGCTACGTGCCCCCCCACCTGGCTCCTCTGTAGCAAATACTCACACAGCCTAAAGCAGTGGCTTTGCCCTTGAGCCTCTTTGCCACCCCCCCACCCCGAGTCACTAATGAGCAAATCCAAGCTTCCGGAGAACATTCAGCTAAGAAACTGGAGTTTTTGATGAGGACCCCAGACAGGAAATGCCATTGCCCCTCCAAAGCATATTCTAAGACAGGGAACTAGAAGAGGAACTCAAAGCAGAAAATAACTGCAATTGATTATCCCAGGAATGCAGGGGCATTTCAACAGCAAAAAAAATCGATTTATGTAGTATACCACACTGTGTGGTTAAAGGAGAAAAATGTGATCATCTCAATACCGGCATGAAAAAGTAGGTGATAAAACTCATACTTATTTATGATTAAACAGTAGTAAACCAGAACTAAAGGGAAATTCCTGCTCTTGATATATCTCCCCATATGAAACAAAACTTCTTTAAAAAATTTATTTATTATTTATTTTTGGCTGTATTGGGTCTTTGTTTCTGTGCACGGGCTTTCTTTAGTTGTGTCGAGCGGGGGCTACTCTTCGTTGCGGTGCACGGGTTTCTCATTGCGGTGGTTTCTCTTATTGCAGAGCATGGGCTCTAGGTGAGCAGGCTCAGTAGTTGTGGCACACAGGCTTAGTTGCTCCGCAGCATGTGGGATCTTCCCGGACCAGGGCTCAAACCTGTGCCCCCTGCATGGGCAGGCAGATTCTTAACCTCTGTGCCACCAGGGAAGTCCTGAAACAAAACCTAATAGTGAAACAATAGAACTATTCCCAAACCAGGAACAAGGCAAGGATGCTATCATTCTTACTATTTGATATTATAACGGTAGCAACTGATTTTCAACAAAGGTCCCAAGACCACTCAATGGGGAAAGAATAGTCTTTTCCACAAATGGTACTGGGACAACAGAATATCTAAAAGAATGAAGCTGAACTCTTAGCTCACACCATCTACAGAAACGAAATCAAAATGGATTGAAAACCTAAATGTAAGAGCTAAAACTGTAAAACTCTTAGAAGAAAACATAGGTGTAAATCTTCATGACCTTGGATTAGGCAACAATTTCTTAGATATGACACCAAAGGCATCGGCAACCAAAGAAAAAAATAGATAAATTGGACTTCATCAAAATAAAAACTTTTGTGCTTTAAAGGACATTGTGAAAGCGAAAAGACATCCCACGGAATGGGAGAAAATATTTGAACATCATATATCTGATTAGGGTCTAGAATATATAAAGAATTCTTACAACTCAACAATAAAAAGACAAATACCCATTTTAAAAATGGACAAAGGGGGGCTTCCCTGGTGGTACAGTGGTTGAGAGTCTGCCTGCCGATGCAGGGGACACGGGTTCATGCCCCGGTTCGGGAGGAGCCCACATGCCGTGGAGCGGCTGGGCCCGTGAGCCATGGCCGCTGAGCCTGCGCATCCGGAGCCTGTGCTCCGCAGCGGGAGAGGCCACAACAGCGAGAGGCCCGCATACACCGCCCCCTAAAAAAAAAGGACAAAGAGGCTTCCCTGGTGGCACAGTGGTTAAGAATCCACCTGTCAATGCAGGGGACACGGGTTCGAGCCCTGGTCCAGGAATATCCCACATGCCGCGGAGCAACTAAGCCCATGCGCCACAACTACTGAGCCTGAGCTCTAGAGCCCACGAGCCACAACTACTGACCCCACGTGCCACAACTACTGAAGCCCGCGTGCCTAGAGCCCATGCTCTGCAACAAGAGAAGCCACGACAGTGAGAGGTCCGCGCACCACAACAAAGAGTAGCCCCTACTCACCACAACTGGAGAAAGCCAGCACACAGCAACGAAGACCCAACACAGCCAAAAAAACCCAAAAAACAAATAAATTTACATAAATAAATAAATAAACCAATGAGCAAGTATTACTAAAAAAAAAAAAAATGGACAAAGGATTCAAACAGACTTTTCTCCGAAGAAGACCTGCAAATGGACAACAAGCCCATGAAAAGGTGCTCAACATCACTAGACATTAGGGAAATGCAGATCAAAATCACGAGATACTACTTCACGCACACTAGGATGGCTATTTTTTTAAATGGCTAATTTTTTTAAAATGGAAAATAACAAGTGTTGGCAAAGATATGGAGAAATTGGAAACTTCACTCATTGCTGGCAGAAATGTGAAATAGTCCAGCCATTGTGGAAAACGTTTTGGCAGTTCATCAAAAAATTAAACATAGAATTACCATATAACCCAGCAGTTCCATTCTGAGGTACATATCTAAGAGAACTGAAAATGTGTTTGTACAAAAACTCATGCATGAATGTTCATAGCAGCATTATTCATAGTAGCCCAAAAGCAGAAACAACACAGATGTCCATCAACTGATGAATGGCTAAACGAATGGTATATTATTCAGCCAAAAAACGGAATGACATCCTGATACATGCTACAATGTGAATGACCTTTGAAAGCATTATGCTAAGTTTAAGAAGCCAGACACTACTACTGAAGCCCGCCCACCTAGAGCCTGTGCTCCGCAACAAGGGAAGCCACTGCAATGAGAAGCCCATGCACTGCAATGAAGAGTAGCCCCCGCTCGCCGCAACTAGAGGAAGCCTGCACACAGCAACAAATATCCAACTCAGCCAAAAATATAAATAAATAAAATTTTTTTAAATGGTGAATTTTATGGTATGTGAATTATATATCAATTAAACCAACTCTGCGAGTAGTTAAAAAACTGAAATTGAAAAATCCAGTCCCAGCAATTCCACTTCTTGGTACACAACCTAGAGACACACACACTCCCTATGCACCAGGAATACATATAAGGATGGTTACTTCAGTGGATTAAAAATGGCCACAAATTCTCTGCAGTCCCTCCTTTCAAAATGTGGGGTCTCTTTACCCACCCTTTGAATTTGAACTGGTCTTTTGACTCACTTTAACCAATAGAATGCAACACAAGTGACTATTGCCAAGTTTTGAGTGAGGCCTCAGGAGACCTCCCGCACTTACTTTCTTGGAACATTTCCACCATCATATGACAAAGTTCAGCTGGAAAAAGAGGGCCAGACATCACAACTGA
The DNA here is from genome assembly GCF_059928025.1 of Delphinapterus leucas. Lineage (NCBI taxonomy): Eukaryota > Metazoa > Chordata > Mammalia > Artiodactyla > Monodontidae > Delphinapterus > Delphinapterus leucas. The sequence continues at coordinate 43,016,881 of NC_143148.1, forward strand.
GGCTCCAGACATGTGAGTGAGGCCATCGTGGGCCATCCCACCAAGCTGCCAACTGACTACAGCCACTAAGTGAGTCCAGGTAAGATCAGAAGAACCATCTTGTCAACCCACGGAATCGTGAGAAATAACAAACTGTTGTTGCTTTAAGCCACAACGTTTTAGGAATGCTTGGCTACCCAGCAATGGCTAACTGATACAATACTGAGGCCTTGTTTGCACGATCAGAAAACTAGGAAGCAACCCAAGTGCAGGCTGGATGGTGTAGTGGGTAAGAGCCTGAAGTTTGGCCTCTGACTTGGGCCCCAAATCCCACCCTGCCACTTACCAGCTGTGTGTTGATGAGGAATTTATTTGACTTATCCCTATGTCCTCCTAGGTCCTTGTAAGAATTCAAGGGGTTAATACACCTAGAGGACTTGGAATAGTTTCTGGTAGAGAGGAATACTATTAAGTGCTGACTGTTGGTATTGGCTATTGATACGCTCACCAACAAAGTGTGGTTTATATATGTGTTGGAGGGACTTCCCTGGTGGTGCAGAGGTTAAGAATCCGCCTACCAATGCAGGGGACACAGGTTCGAGCCCTGGTCCGGGAATATCCCACATGCCGCGGAGCAACTAAGCCCGTGCGCCACAACTACTGAACCTGCGCTCTAGAGCCCGCTCGCCTAGAGCCCATGCTCTGCAACAAGAGAAGCCACTGCAATGAGAAGCCTGGGCGCAGCAACGAAGAGTAGCCCTCACTCGCCGCAACTAAAGAAAGTCCGCATGCAGCAACAAAGACCCAACACAGCCAAAAAAATAATTAATTAAAAAAAATATATATATATATATATATATATATATGTTGGAGGCGATAAAGGAGTAAATTTCCTGTATACCAACTTGGACAATTCTCAGAAATATATGATTGTATTGGAAAAAGCAAGTCATAGGACTATAACATTTACGTAAAGTTTTTTTTTTTTAGCGGTACGCGGACCTCTCACTATTGTGGCCTCTCCCATTGCGGAGCACAGGCTCCGGACGCGCAGGCTCAGCGGCCATGGCTCATGGGCCCAGCCGCTCCGCGGCATGTGGGATCTTCCCGGACCGGGGCACGAACCTGCATCGGCAGGCGGACTCTCAACCACTGCGCCATCAGGGAAACCCACGTAAAGGTATTTTTAAAATACAGGGAGGAGGACATAAATACACCTCAGAGCATTTGCCTCTTTGAAGGCAAAGATGGGAATGGCTAAGTAGAAATCAAGAAGGAGTTTTGCTTTTTTTAATAAATTTATTTATTTTTGGCTGCGTTGGGTCTTCGCTGCTGTGCGTGCGGGCTTTCTGTAGTTGCAGCGAGCGGGGGCTACTCTTCGTTGCGGTGCGCGGGCTTCTCATTGCGGTAGCTTCTCCTGTTGCGGAGCATGGGCTCTAGGCACGCGGGCTTCAGTAGTTGTGGCACGTGGGCTCGGTAGTTGTGGCTTGTGGGCTCTAGAGCGCAGCCTCAGTAGTTGTGGCACACGGGCTTAGTTGCTCTGTGGCATGTGGCATCTTCCTGGTCCATGGCTTGAACCCGTGTCCCCTGCATTGGCAGGTGAATTCTTAACCACTGCACCACCAGGGAAGTCCAAGAAGGATTTTTGCTTTAATCACAATGTTCTTTTTTATTATACAAAAAGACACTAGTTGTATAATTTTTTAAAAGTTATGCATAGGAAAAAGACTAGAAGCTAAGAAGTTAAATTGCCAACATTGGTTAATTTGGTTTGGTGAGAATATAAGTGTTTTTTCTTCCTTATTCTTTACTGCCTCCCCAGCCCCCACCCGAATTCCTGTATTAATTACAATGGTTCAGAATCCTTCCTTTTCTGTAGCACCCGTTTGGGGACCTGATCTTCCCGGGCCAGTCCTGACATCTGCCTTGTCACAGGCAGGCTCAGCCCAGTGTGCATAGCACCTGGCACTGCTATCCAGGGCCTCCCTGCTCAGGCCCACCCAGGCCCACAGGTGGCTGTATTCTTGCCAAGGCTTCAGATCTCAGGCTTTGATCCTTAATGTGCTCGAAGAACAGCTCCTTAGTTTTGCTCATAGGAATTTAAGGGGTTCCCCTTCCTCCAGCTCCCCCAGCAAGGGGCCCTAGCACCCTCCTGCAAGCAGCTGAGGGGAAACCATGGGGAGGGGTGTTTGTACAGGAGGTGTCTGGGAAAGGGGGAAGCACAACAGAGGCACACGCCAGAGGCGATTTTCTTCATGGCAGATGCCGAATGGAGGACTTTATCAGGCTCTTTAAATTTTTAAAGACTTGTTGGTGATGTTTTGTCTTGCTGTCACTATGTTATTGAGGAGGGCAGATAAATCGGCTTTGGTGTTCTCAGCTACTGTGTATAAGGGTGTGAAAGTAAAGGCTGTTGCAGGGCCTACAGAATACAGGTTAGCGGGGTCCAGGTGGAAATTGGGAATCAAGAGAATTGTTTGCATCTCTAACAGAATGGTTCCTGGATTCTTCTGTTTGGACACTTTTGTCTTCTCAGGCCTGGGTTTTATATCCAAAGGGAGATCCTGAAGTTGTTCTTTCTGGTTTTGATTGATAGGTTCTGGATTAGACACTCTGGAAAATAGTAAGTTCAGATAAGACTGTTTTTTTCCTTTTTTAATACATCTTTATTGGAGTATAATTGCTTCACAATACGGTGTTAGTTTCTGTTGCATAACAAAGCAAATCATCCATATGCATACATATGTCCCCATATCCCCTCCCTCTTGAGCCTCCCCCGCATCCTCCCTATCCCACCCCTGTAGGTCATCTCAAAGCACCGAGCCAACCTCCCTGTGCTATGCTGCTGCTTCCCACCAGCCAACTATTTTACATTCGGTAGTGTATGTATGTCGATGCTACTCTCACTTCGCCCCAGCTTCACCCTCCCACCCCATGTCATCAAGTCCTTTCTCTATATCTACCTCTTTATTCCTGCCCTGCAACCTGGTTCATCAGTACCATTTTTATCTTTTTAGATTCCACATATATGCGTTAACATACGGTATTTGTTTTTCCGTTTTGATTTACTTCACTCTGTATGACAGACTCTAGGTCCATCCACCTCACTACAAATAACTAAATTTCATTTCTTTTTATGGCTGAGTAATATTCCAGTGTATATATATATACCACATCTTCTTTATCCGTTCATCTGTCAGTGCACATTTAGGTTGGTTCCATATCCTGGCTATTGTAAATAGTGCTGCAATGAACATTGGGGTGCATGTCTCTTTTTGAATTATGGTTTTCTCAGGGTATATGCCCAGTAGCGGGATTGCTGGGTAATATGGTAGTTCCATTTTTAGTTTTTTAAGGAACCTCCATACTGTCTTCCATAGTGGTTGTATCAGTTTACACTCCCACCAACAGTGTAGGAGGGTTCCCTTTTCACCACACCCCTTCCAGCATTATTGTTTATAGCTTTTTTGATAATGGCCATTCTGACCAGCATGAGGTGATACCTCATTGTAGTTTTGATTTGCATTTCTCTAATAATTAGTGATGTTGAGCATCTTTTCATGTGTCTCTTGGCCATCTGTATGCCTTCCTTGGTGAAATGTCTATTTAGGTCTTCTGCCCATTTTTTTCTTTTTTTTACGCGGGCCTCACTGTTGTGGCCTCTCCCACTGTGGAGCACAGGCTCTGGACGCACAGGCTCAGCGGCCATGGCTCATGGGCCCAGCCGCTCCGCGGCATGTGGGATCTTCCCGGACCGGAGCACGAACCCGCGTCCCCTGCATCGGCAGGCGGACTCCCAACCACTGCGCCACCAGGGAAGCCCCCGCCCATTTTTTAACTGGATTGTTTGTGTTTTGGATATTGAGCTCCATGAGCTGTTTGTATATTTTGGCGATTAATCCTTTGTCTGTTGTTTCATTTGCAAATATTTTCTCCCATTCTGAGGGTTGTCTTTTTGTCTTGTTTATGGTTTTCTTTGCTGTGCAAAAGCTTTTAAGTTTAATTAAGTCCCATTTGTTTATTTTTGTTTTTATTTATGTTACTCTAGGAGGTGGGTCAAAAAAGATCTTGCTGTGGCTTATGTCAAAGAGTGTTTTTCCTATGTTTTCCTCTGAAAGTTTCATAGTGTCTGGTCTTACATTTAAGTCTTTAATCCATTTGGAGTTTATTTTTGTGTATGGTGTTAGGTAGTGTTCTAATTTCATTCTTTACGTATAGCTGTTCAGTTTTCCCAGCACCATTTATTGAAGAGGCTGTCTTTTCTCCATTGTATGTTCTTGCCTCCTTTGTCATAAATTAGGTGCCCATATGTGCATGGCTTTATCTCTGGGCATTCTATCCTGTTCCATTGATCTATATTTCTGTCTTTGTGCCAGTACCATACGGTCTTGATTACTGTAGCTTTGTAGTATAGTTTGAAGTCAGGGAGCCTGATTCCTCCAACTCCGTTTTTCTTTCTCAAGATTGCTTTTACTATTCGGGGTCTTTTGTGTTTCTATACGAATTGTAAGATTTTTTGTTCTAATTCTGTGAAGAATGCCATTGCTAGTTTGGTAGGGTTTGCATTGAATCTGTAGATTGCTTTGGGTAGTATAGTCATTTTCACAATATTGATTCTTCCAATCCAAGAACATAGTATATTTCTCCATCTGTTTATGTCATCTTTGATTTCTTTCATCAGTGTTTTATAGTTTTCAGAGTACACGTCTTTAGCCTCCTTAGGCAGATTTATTCCTAGGTATTTTATTCTTTTTGTTGCAATGGTAAATGGGAGTGTTTCCTTAATTTCTCTTTCTGATTTTTTGTTGTTGGTGTATAGGAATGCCAGAGATTTCTGTGCATTAATTTTGTATCCTGCAACCTTACCAAATTCATTGATTAGTTCTAGCAGTTTTCTGGTGGCATCTTTAGGATTTTCTATGTATAGTATCATGTCATCTGCAAATAGTGACAGTTTTGCTTCTTCTTTTCCTATTTCTTTTTCTTCCCTGATTGCTGTGGCTAGGACTTCTAAAACTATGTTGAATAAGAGTGGTGAGAGTGGACATCCTTGTCTTGTTCCTGATCCTAGTGGAAATGCTTTCAGTTTTTCACCAATGACAAACCCACCCGCTTGCTGTGGGTTTATCATATATGGCCTTTATTATGTTGAGGTAGTTTCCCTCTATGCCCATTTTCTGCAGAGTTTTTATCATAAATGGGTGTTGAATTTTGTCAAAAGCTTTTTCTGCATCTATTGAGATGATCATATGGTTTTTATTCCTTAATTTGTTAATGTGGTGTATCACATTGATTGATTTGCATATATTGAAGCATCCTTGCATCCATGGGATAAATCCCACTTGATCATGGTGTATGATCCTTTTAATGTGCTGTTGGATTCTGTTTGCTTGTATTTTGTTCAGGATTTTTGCACCCATGTTCATCAGTGATATTGGTCTATAATTTTCTTTTTTTGTGATATCTTTTTCTGGTTTTGGTATCAGGGTGATGGTGGCTTTGTAGAATGAATTTGGGAGTGTTTCTCCCTCTGCAATTTTTTGGAAGAGTTTGAGAAGGATCGGTGTTAGCTCTTCTCTAAATGTTTGGTAGAATTCGTCTGTGAAGCCATCTGGTCCTGGACTTTTGTTTGTTGGAAGATTTTTAATTACGGTTTCAATTTCATTACTTGTGATAGGTCTGTTCATATTTTCTAATTCTTCCTGGTTCAGTCTTGGAAAATTGTACCTTTCCAAGAATTTGTCCATTTCTTCGTGGTTGTCCATTTTATTGGCATATAGTTGTTTGTAGTAGTCTCTTACAATCCTTTGTATTTCTGCAGTGTCAGTTGTGATTTCTCTTTTTTCATTTCTTATTTTATTGATTTGTGTCCTCTCCCTTTTTTCTTTTTTTTTTTTTTTTTGCGGTACACGGGCCTCTCACTGTTGTGGCCTCTCCTGTTGTGGAGCACAGGCTCCAGATGCGCAGGCTCAGCAGCCATGGCTCACGGGCCCAGCTGCTCCGAGGCATGTGGGATCTTCCTGGACCGGGGCACGAACCCGTGTCCCCTGCATCGGCAGGTGGACTCTCAACCACTGCACCACCAGGGAAGCCCTCCCTTTTTTTCTTGATGAGTCTGGCTAAGTGTTTATCAATTTTGTTTATCTTCTCAAAGAACCAGCTTTTAGTTTTATTGATTTTTGCTATTGTTTTCTTCATTTCTATTTCATTTATTTCTGCTCTGATCTTTATGATTTCTTTCCTTCTACTGACTTTGGGTTTTCTTTGTTCTTCTTTCTGTAGTTGTTTTTTTTTTTTTTTTTTTTTTTTTTTTTGCGGTACGCGGGCCTATCACTGCTGTGGCCTCTCCCGTTGCGGAGCACAGGCTCCAGACCTGCAGGCCCAGCGGCCATGGCTCACGGGCCCAGCCGCTCTGCGGCATGTGGGATCTTCCCGGACCGGGGCATGAACCCGTGTCCCCTGCATCAGCAGGTGGACTCTCAACCACTGCGCCACCAGGGAAGCCCTCTCTAGTTGTTTTAAGTGTAGGGTTAGATTGTTTATTTGAGATTTTTCTTGTTTCCCTTTTTTTTTTTTAACTTATTTTATTTTATTTTTTTTGGCTGTGTTGGGTCTTCATTGCTGCATGCGGACTTTCTCTAGTTGCAGCTAGCAGGGGCTACTCTTCGTTGCAGTGTGCTGTCTTCTCATTGTGGTGGCTTCTCTTGTTGCGGAGCATGGGCTCTAGGTGCATGGACTTCAGTAGTTGTGGCTCGTGGGCTCTAGAGCACAGGTTCAGTAGTTGTGGCACATGGGCTTAGTGGCTCCACAGCATGTAGGTTCTTCCTGGACCAGGGATTGTACCTGTGTCCGCTGCATTGGCAGGAGGATTCTTAACCACTGCACCACCAGGGAAGCCCCTTTCTTGTTTCTTGAGGTGAGACTGAATTGCTATAACTCTTAGAACTGCTTTTGCTGCATTCCATAGGTTTTGGGTCATCATGTTTCCATTGTCATTTGTTTCTGTGTATTTTTAAAATTTCTTCTTTGACTTCTTCAGTGATCTCTTGGTTATTTAGTAGCACACTGTTTAGCCTCCATGTATTTGTGTTTCTTACAGTTTTTTTCCTGTAATTGATTTACAATCTCATAGTGTTTTGGTCAGAAAAGATGCTTGATACAATTTCAGTTTTCTTAAATTTTCTGAGGCTTGATTTGTGACCTCAAATGTGATAGATCCTGGAGAATGTTCCGTGTGCACTTGAGAAGAAAGTGTATTCTGCCACTTTTGGGTGGAATGTTCTATAAATATCAATTAGATGTATCTGGTCTATTGTGTCATTTAAAGCTTGTGTTTCCTTATTTATTTTCTATTTGGATGATCTGTCCATTGGTGTAAATGGGGTGTTAAAGTCCCTTACTATTATTGTGTTACTGTCGATTTCTTGGCTGTTAGCATTTGCCTTATGTATTGAGGTGCTCCTATGTTGGGTGTATAAACATTTATAATTGTTACATCTTCTTCTTGGATTGATCCTTTGATCATTATGTAGTGTTCCTCCTTATCTCTTGTAACAGTCTTTATTTTAAAGTCTATTTTATCTGATACAAGTATTGCTACTCCAGCTTTCTTTTGATTTCCATTTGCATGGAATATCTTTTTCCATCCCTTCACTTTCAGTCTGTATGTGTCCCTAGGTCTGAAGTGGGTCTCTTGGAGACAGCATATATATGGGTCTTGTTTTTGTATCCATTCAGCCAGTCTGTGTCTTTTGGTTGGGACATTTAATCCCTTTACGTTCAAGGTTATTATTGATATGTATGTTCCTATTACCATTTTCTTAATTTTGGGGGGTTTGTTTTTGTGGGTCTTTTTCTTCTCTTGTGTTTCCCACTTAGAGAAGTTTCTTTAGCATTTGTTGTAAAGCTAGTTTGGTGGTGCTGAATTCTCTTAGCTTTTGTTTGTCTGAAAAGCTTTTGGCTTCTCCATCGAATCTGAATGAGATCCTTGCTGGATAGAGTAATCTTGGTTGTAGGTTTTTCTCTTTCGTCACTTTAAGAATATCCTGCCACTCCCTTCTGGCCTGCAGAGTTTCACTGAAAAATCAGCTGATAACCTTATGAGGATGCCTTTGTATGTTATTTTTTGTTTTTCCCTTGCTGCTTTTAATGTTTTTTCTTTGCATTTAATTTTTGTTAGTTTGATTAATATGTGTCTTGGTGTGTTTTTCCTAGGGTTTATCCTGTATGGAACTCTCTGTGCTTCCTGGACTTTGGTGACTATTTCCTTTCCCATGTTAGGGAAGTTTTCAACTATAATCTCTTCAAATATTTTCTCAGACCCTTTCTTTTTCTCTTCTTCTTCTTGAACCCCTATAATTTGAATGTTGGTGTGTTTAGTGTTGTCCCAGAGGTCTCTGAGATTGTCTTCAATTCTTTTCATTCTTTTTTCTTTATTCTGCTCCTTGGTAGTTATTTTCACCATTTTGTCTTCCAGCTCACTTATCTGTTCTTCTGCCTCTGTTATTCATTCCTTCTAGTGTATTTTTCGTTTCAGTTATTGTGTTGTTCATCTCTGTTTGTTTGTACTTTAGTTCTTCTAGATCTTTGTTAAATATTTCTTGTATTTTCTCAATCCGTGCTTCCATTCTATTTAAATGGAATAAATCCAATCTATTTCCGAGATTCTGGATCATTTTTACTATCGTTACTCTGAATTCTTTTTCAGGTAGATTGCCTATTTCCTCTTCATTTATTTGGTCTTGTAGATTTTTACCTTGCTCCTTCATCTGTGACATATTTTTTTGCTGTCTCTTTATTTATTTATTTATTTAAATGAGTGGGATTGTGTTCCTGTTCTACTGGTTGTTTAGCCTGAGGTTTCCAACACTGGAGTTTGTAGGCTATTGGGTAGAACTGGGTCTTGGTGCTGAGATGAGGAACTCTGTGAGACCTCACACCGATGAATATTCCGTGGGGTCTGAGGTTCTCTGTTAGTCCAGTGGTTCGGACTTGGAGCTCCCACCGCAGGAGCTTCCACCCGACCCCATGCTGGCAAATCAAGATCCTGAAAGCCACGTGGGGTGGCAAAAAAAAAAAAGAGAGAGAGAGAATAACAAAGTAAAAAATAAAATTAGACTAGGAAACTAACAGATATGTTAGAAAGACTGTAAAAATAACAGTATAGATGAATCAACAACCAGAAGGTACATCAGTACCACAATAGTAAAAAAGAGGAGGAGGGAAAAGGAAAGAAAAAAAAAAAAGGAGGGGGGGTGGGAAAGGCCTTGGCTGTGGAAGCAGAGCCTAAGCAAGGGTGAGGTTTGGGTGGTGGGCGGGGCCAATGCTCGGGACCCACAGGGCAGGAAAACCCTAGGGGCTGTGGGGGGGTGGGGCTTAGGCTCAAGGAACAGAAGGGGCCCAGGCGTGTCCCCCACCCCTGGTCTCAGAGGGCGGGGGACCTCACCTGGGAGCCCAGCAGGCTGGGCGGGGCAGTCACCCTATACTCCTCTCCCCACTGCCTCTCCTGATCTCCCCAGCCTCAGGGGCACCAATCTTGTGTGGCCTCAACTTCTCCTTCCCCCTTACTCCCCCTACATCCTACCGGTTCACTGTGGGGTTCCTCCCGTCTCCTTGGGGGTTACAGTTCCCCACCAGCAGCCGGCAGGCACCCTACTTGTGGGGATACGCTAACTCCACGCCTTCCCACACAGCCATCTTGACTCCTGCCTCTCAAGACTAGTTTTTAACTCACAAATAAGACATACTCTTTACAGAAAACTAATAGGAAAAATATATATAGATAAGCCAAAAAAAAAAGAAAGAGACCACCTACCATGTCCTAGCACCATACTAGGCATTTGGTATATGTATCAAGAGGAGCTAACTATAAATTCCATGAGGACACAGCCTTTATCTGTTATGTTTAAAGCCTGGCACTGGCCTTGCTGGAAAATTCTATATCTTGAGCTGGGGGGTGATTACACTGGTATATACATATGTAAAAATTCATCAAGATCTACATTTAAGATTTGTGCACTCAACTAAGTACAAGTTATATCTTAAATAAAAAAAAAAAAGAAATGTTCTAAGACATGTTCCCCAGAGTTTATGTCTGGTAGTAGGTGTTTTTAAATCACATAGAGAAACAATTATTTTCCTTTCAATTCTCTTTTAGTCCTTCGAGGATAAAGTCTCCCTTTGATGTTGATATGTCTTTGATATCTAACACTTCATGATTTCCCTTTTTAAACAGAGCTGGTCCCAGGCTCAGCCCCCAGCAGGCAGTAATAACCAGCTAGAATTTAATGATGTTGTGTCTTATTTTCATTGTACTGATTTTTAAATCAGTTACCTTCTAGTCGTGGCAAGTGGTATTGGTTTCCCATTTGATGTACTGTAGTAATATTGCTTTTTAAAGTAAATTTGTTTAAATTAAAAGTGAGTTGATTTTATGAAAAATTTTAAGTATAGAATACTCATGGTATAAGGACCGGGCAAAAACAAAGATGATTCTTCAGTGACTGAAGTTTGGAGAAAATGGCTCTAGTAAATTCCATTTGCCATATATATATATATATATATATATATACACACATACACATATACATACACACACTACACATATGTAACAGCACAAATATGCTCTATTATAAATACATATTATATGTATACATATAAGAAGAACTTATATGTATAAGTTATATTGAGTATGTGTTTTATATGATATATATCACTTCAATAAATGTATATTAAAATAAATAAATAAATAAAAACAAATATCAACCCTTACTTAACTCCACACACACCTGCAGCTACACCCCATTTCCTTATTCCTGTTGAAAGAAATCCTGAAAAGAATTGTCAATACTATACACACTTCCTCACCTCTTACTCTTCTGTCTAATCCAGTCTGGTTTCTGGGTTGATTCTCCAGCGAAACTGTTCTCCCAGTGACCTCAAACAGCCAAATTCAATGGACATATCTCTGACCACATCCTTCATGGCCTGCCAGCAGCATTTGATCCAGCTGACCACTTCTTCTTTTCTGAAACCCTTTCTTCTGTTGATTTCAATCTTCTGGTTTTCCTTTGACAGGTCTTAGTCCCTACTACTCCACCCAGACCTCAAATGTCAGAGTGCCTCGGGGCTAATCCTGTACCTTTAAGGATCATGTTTGGAGATACCCACATTAGTATCTCCAACCCAACCTAACCTCTTAGCACCAGATATAAATAGCCTATGGCCAACTCGACATCTGCACCCAGCAAGCTCACAGCTCCTCCAGCTTCACAGTCCAGGTGGAACTCTTGATTCCTCCTGCACCTGATTCTACCTCCCTAAATGGCACCGTCTATCCAAGCCCCAAACCTAAGAGAAGGCCTTGATTCCTCCTTTCTTCAATCTCAAAATCAGTCTCTCAGTAAGTCTTGTCAATTTCACCCCAAAGCTCTATCGAGAATCTGACCACTTTTCTGTATCTCCTCTGCAATAGTCCTAGCCAGGTCCATTGTGTCTCATCTGGACATAGCACCAGCCTCCTCTCTTTTCCCTTACTTTCATTCCTCCTGCCCCCAATTCATTTTCATACAGCAGCCAGAAGGAATGTTATAAAATATAAATCAGGCCATATTCCTCCTCTGCTTAAAATTCTTCAATAGCTTCCTTTTTATCCTGGAATAAAAGACCACTTTCTGTGGCTATAGAATCCTATATGATATGTATCTCTCACCTGTTTCTTTACTCTCACCTCATCTCTCTTTCTCTGAAGACTCCCTCTGCTTCAGCCACACTGACTTCTCCTCTGTCCCTGGTTTCTAGAAGTTGCCTACCTCAGGACCTTTGCACATGCTGTTGCCTCTGCCTGGAATACTTTCTCCTAGCTTTTCCATGACTGGCTCCTTCTCAACCTTGGTCTTAGCTTCACTGTTGCCTCCTCAGAGCATCTGCCCTAACCAGTCTATCAAAAGTGGGTTTCTGGGGCTTCCCTGGTGGTGCAGTGGTTAAGAATCCGCCTGCTAGTTTTCACAGAACTAGAGTAAAAAATTTCATAATTTGTATGGAAACACAAAAGACCCCGAATAGCCAAGACAATCTTGAGAAAGAAAAACGGAGCTGGAGGAATCAGGCTCCCTGACTTCAGACTATACTACCAAGCTACAGTAATCAAGACAGTATGGTACTGGCACAAAAACAGAAATATAGATCAATGGAACAGGATAGAATGCCCAGAGATAAACCCATGCACATTTGGTCACTTTATCTTTGATAAAGGAGGCAAGAATATACAATGGAGAAAAGACAGCCTCTTCAATAAGTGGTGCTGGGAAAACTGTACAGCTATACGTAAAAGAATGAAATTAGAACACTCCCTAACACCATACACAAAAATAAACTCAAAATGGATTCAAGACCTAAATGTAAGGCCAGACACTATAAAACTCTTAAGAGGAAAATGTAGGCAGAACCCTCTATGACATAAATCACAGCAAGATCCTTTTTGACCCACCTCCTAGAGAAATGGAAATAAAAGCAAAAATAAACGAATGGGACCTAATGAAACTTAGAAGCTTTTGCACAGCAAAGAGACCATAAACAAGACGAAAAGACAACCCTCAGAATGGGAGAAAATATTTGCAAATGAAGCAACTGACAAAGGATTAATCTCCAAAATTTATAAGCAGCTTAAGCAACTCAATATCAAAAAAACAAACAACCCAATCCAAAAATGAGCAGAAGACCTAAATAGACATTTCTCCAAAGAAGATATAGATTGCCAACAAGCACATGAAAGGATGTTCAACATCACTAATCATTAGAGAAATGAAAATCAAAACTACAATGAGGTATCACCTCACATCGGTCAGAATGGCCATCATCAAAAAATCTACAAACAATAAATGCTGGAGAGGGTGTGGAGAAAAGGGAACCCTCTTGCACTGTTGGTGGGAATGTAAATTGATACAGCTACTATGGAGAACAATATGGAGGTTCCTTAAAAAACGAAAAATAGAACTACCATACGACCCAGCAATCCCACTACTGGGCATTACCCTGAGAAAACCATAATTCAAAAAGAGTCATGTACCAAAATGTTCATTGCAGCTCTATTTACAATACCCAGGACATGGAAGCAACCTAAGTGTCCATTGACAGATGAATGGATAAAGAAGATGTGGCACATATATACACTGGAATATTACTCAGCCATAAAAAGAAACGAAATTTAGTTATTTGTAGTGAGGTGGATGGACCTAGAGTCTGTCATACAGAGTGAAGTAAGTCAGAAAGAGAAAAACAAATACCGTATGCTAACACATATATATGGAATCTTAAAAAAAAAAAACAAGGTTCTGAAGAACCTAGGGGAAGGACAGGAATAAAGACACAGACATAGAGAATGGACTTGACGACACGGGGAGGAGGAAGGGTAAGCTGGAACGAAGTGAGAGAGTGGCATGGACATATATACACTACCAAATGTAAAATAGATAGCTAGTGGGAAGCAGCCTCATAGCACAGGGAGATCAGCTCCGTGCTTTGTGACCACCTACAGGGATGGGATAGGGAGGGTGGGAGGGAGACGCAAGAGGGAGGAGATATGGGGATATATGTATATGTATAGCTGATTCACTTTGTTATAAGGCAGAAACTAACACACCATTGTAAAGCAATTATACTCCAATAAAGATTTAAAAAAAAAAAAAAAGAATCCGCCTGCCAATGCAGGGAACACGGGTTAGAGCCCTTGTCCAGGAAGATCCCACATGCCGTGGAGCAACTAAGCCCGAGTGCCACAACTACGGAGCCTACGCTCTAGAGCCCACATGCCACAACTACTGAAGCCCGCGCACCTAGAGCCCATGCTCCACAAGAGAAGCCACCGCAATGAGAAGCCCGCGCACCGCAACGAAGAGTAGCCCCCGCTCACCACAACTAGAGAAAGCCCGCGCACAATAACGAAGACCCAACGCAGCCAAAAATAAATTAATTTTTTTAAAAAAATGGGCTTCCCCGGTAACTATCTTATTGCTTTATTTTTTTTCTTCTTAGCACTTTCAATAGTCTGTAATTATCTTGTTTACTTCTCTACGTTTTTATTACAAAGTCCATGATATCAAGGATCTTGTCTATTTGATTCACCATTGCATTCTCAGTGCTCAGAATAGCATCTGACACGTAGTAGGCCCTCAGTAAATATTTCTTGAATGTATGAGTGGAGAGGTAGGTGGGGCCTAGACCAAGCAGGACCTCGAGAGAGCATCTTGGGGAGGCATTTAGGGATTTTAATCAGAGATCCAAAGTGATCAGACTTGGCAGTTGTAAATGATCAGTCTGACAGAAGTGGGGAAAACGGATTGGAGGGTGATGAAGTAAAGCTCCTGCAGTAGTTCAGGAGAGAGATAATAGGGTTAAATGGAATAAGATGTACAAAGCACTTAGCATTTAACCATAAGGGATGAGAGGGGGATTACTATTTCCAATATAGCAGGCAAGCAAGGATTGCTTGAATTTAATGACGGTAAAGTTAAGACTCCAGAGATAGAGGGACTTTTGTATCTCCTGGAATCTTTGAATCTCTAATCTCTTCCTCCAGTGATAAATGCTAGAATTTCTTATCCTTATCGAGTTAATTTGACCTCTATTTTGGTAATTCATATGCATTCATATTTGCATTCTTCCACCTGTGTTCCTTCTTACCACCATCATCTGGGAGGGAAGAATTTCACGGAGAGAGCTTCTGACACTTCTCATTAGCTGTGTGACCTGGTAAATCACCTAATCTCTCTGAACTCAGTTTCATTTTCTGTAAAATGAGGACTCTGATATCTATTCTGTCCATCGTGAGGATCAGTGAATAACTGTACAGAAAATATTTTCACAATGCAAGAATAATTATTACTGTTATTTCACTCAGTAAATATTTATTAAGCACCTACTGTGTACCAGGCACTGTTTGTTGGTGCTGGGAATACAGCAGTGGCATGGGGGGAAGGGCAACGACAGAAGTCCATTCAGATTCTGAACATTTTGGATTTTGATTGTATTTTCCAAATTGGCAGATCACCTTGGGCCCCTGTTGAAAAATATAGATTGTTGGCCTGACCACAGTCTTGATCAGAATGGGGAAGGTAGAATGAGGGGAGGGTTAACTATCTCTCCGAAGTTATTCAGAAAGGACTGAAAATAAGAGATTAGGTGGATTAAATTGCCTCCCTTTTCCTTTTCCCAAATACTGATCACCACTCAGCAATTCTGCATACACATCTGTGGGTTTTTTTTGTTTGTTTCGTTTTATAATGAATGTTAACCCTCTTATTTATTTATTTATTTTTGGCTGCGTTGGGTCTTCGTTGCTGCACGAGGGCTTTCTCTAGTTGCAGCGAGCAGGGGCTACTCTTCATTGGGTGCACAGGTTTCTCATTGCGGTGGCTTCTCTTGTTGTGGAGCATGGACTCTAGGCGCATGGGCTTTAGGAGTTGTGTACACGGACTCAGTAGTTGTGGCTCGTGGGCTCTAGAGCGCAGGCTCAATAGTTGTGGCACACAGGCTTAGTTGCTCCGCGGCATGTGGGATCTTCCTGGACCAGGGCTCTAACCCGTGTCCCCTGAATTGGCAGGTGGATTCTTAACCACTGCGCCAGCAGGGAAGCCCTACACATCTGTTTATATACTGAATTTTCCAAAACATTTCTAATAAGAAGTACCTTCAGATGGCTCCTGGGGAGGGCAAGTCCAAACATCAGAACCAGCCATGTGACCTTGAAGGAGAAGGCAGTGGAAGTACCAGAAAGCACTGTCCTTGGCGGTGTTTTTGTCTGCCACAGAGCTTGCTGTACAACTGATCAGGATCTTACTGTCCTCATCGCCAAAATGAGGTCAGGGTTTCATGACTACCAGTTCATGGAGGGGTGCTGGGTTAGTTGAATCAGAATCACCTAGGGAGCTTATTAAATCTCTAGATTCCTGGGCCTCATGGACTGGTGAGTCCGACTCAGTAGGGCCAGGATGGCGTCCATCACCTCCTCTATTTTATTTTATTTATTTATTTATTTATCTAGCGGTACGCAGGCCTCTCACCGCTGTGGCCTCTCCTGTTGCGGAGCACAGGCTCCGGACGCGCAGGCTCAGCGGCCATGGCCCACGGGCCCAGCCGCTCCGCGGCACGTGGGATCCTCCCGGACCGGGGCACGAACTCGTGTCCCCTGCATCGGCAGGTGGACTCCCAACCACTGTGCCACCAGGGAAGCCCACCTCCTCTATTTTTAATTAGCTTCCTGGCAGTTAATTTTTGATACGTATCCAGATTTGGTATCTCACTAGGGTAGATCAGACTCTCTGTGCTTCAGTTTTCTCATCTGTAAAATATAATCATTCCTCAGATGGTAGAATTAAATAAGCTAATTTACATAATGCGCTTAGAACAGTGTCTGTCCCATAGTAAGTACTGGGTAAGTTTTAACTGTTCTGTCAGTCAAGGTCCAATCAGGAAGACAAACCACTGGGAGTATTTAAAACAGAGGGAACTTAATGCAGAGGTGATGGAGAGGCTAAGAAGCCAAACAGGGGACAGTGATACAACCTAGAGATTAGGCAGCAAGAAGTCATCCACCCCTTAGCAGGAGAAAGAGAGGGAAATGGTGGTGTTTCCAGAGCCCAGAGTCTGGCAGAACCTGGACCGACAGCAGGAGCTGTAGCTGTAGATTAAACACAGCCATTATCAAACAGCTGAAGGAGGAGGCATACCCCGGCTTTTCCCTTTGTCCCACCCTCCAGTCTCCCACTAGTGCCTCCCATTGGCTGAACCCAGCAGGAAGTCATCTCTCAAGTGAGCCTGGGAAACTTCATCTGCAGAGATCACCCCTGCCTTTCAGGGGAAGTATGAAGAATGTCTCTGAGGACAGATTATTATTATTTTGTTGTTATTATTTTCTTTAAGGTCTTTTTGAGCCCTACAGTTCTTCAAGTCTCTAGACCTTAGCCAACCACAGGGATTCAGGGCTTTGTGAGTGCTTATTGATTAATCGATTCTGTGCCTTCAGTGTATACACATACATAAATGCTTAGCCTCTTATCTCTGGAAACTGACAGCTCAGGCCTTGGCAAAAATTCACCAGTGCAGCGGAGCCCTGCCCGAGGTTCAAGGAAAGGGAAGGTATATGGATCAGGTTTCTCTCTGGGGATCAGCTGCCTCAGCACCTTCAAGGATTCAAAAGTGATAGATGGGAAAGCTGGCCAGAGACATCACTGGGCAGAAAGGAGGGTCCCAGAAAGTTCAGGAACAGACATAAAGAAGTAAGACTGTGGAAGCATTTGTAGGGGCACTGGGCAGGGGAGGGGAGGAGCAGGAAATAGGGCCGTACCCAGTTTTAAGGATACTTCCTAGAAAAGATTGGAAAACACCCACTTGTCTTTGGGACATAATCCTGTAAGTGTGCTATGTGGGAGTGGAGCTCTGGGAATTTTGCTACCAAAAATGGGCAGAAAAGCTCTTTCTAAATATTTCTTGGAGGACCCAGAATTTAACCTTGGGCCAGAGGCAAATATGTTTAAGAGGTTCTTAAAAGATCAGATATTGTGGAATTCTTCCTAATATACCAAAGACCTGCTCCCCAAGTTCATTCTTCCAGCAAACATTGACGAATAGTAGGTTGGAAACTGATTCAGGCAATGAGTTTCGGAGTGAGACAGAACTGGGTTGCACTGTGGCTTTGCCTCTGTCCTAGCAGTGTGGCCTTGGGCAAGGGATTTAACTTCAGTTTCCTTGTCTGTGAAAAGGGAACTAGCGTGTAGAGTTGAGAGGGTGAGAGTGAGATCATGCATGAAAATACTTAGAGTCTGAATCCAGAGTGTGCTAGTAGTTCATTTTATTATGACTTGTATTATTTGTATGACACTTGGCAAAACACTTTGCTGCCTATTAGCTCATTGGATTTCACATCAGCTCTGTGAGGTGGGTCAGGGAACCCACATTGATTTTGTGTCTACTCTGCTTCTAGCACCCTGCCAGATGCTTAACAGTTATTATCTTCTTGATTTCACTCAGTCAATACATATTTCAGTATCTATTTTATGCCAGGCTGTTCTGTGTACTGGGGGTACAGCAATGAACAAAGCAGACAAAAATCCCTGCCTCTCAGGGAGGATACACTCAGTGAGGGGAGAGCGACAATAAATACAATTTAATGAATACTTAGGTTCACTGTGTTCCAAAGTGCTTTACAAATATTAACCCATAACCTATGAGGAAGGTATTGTTATGCTTATCCCATTTTACAGATGAGGATACTGAGGCACAAGGGAGTTGAAAGTCACTTGGCCAAGGTCTCACAGCTTGAAAGAGCTGCATTAATGATTCAAAGCCAGACAGTGTGACCCCAGAGTCCTTGCTCTTAATCATTACTGTATGTTGCCTTCCCCCACCCAAAAAAAAATATATATGTGTACTAATAGATTAGTGCTATTAAGTGCTATGAGTGCTATGAAAAAAAATAAAGCAGGGGAAAGAGGGTGATGAGAGAGGGCTCTCTACGTAGGGAGGTCAGGGAAGGCCTCTCAGAGGGGCCACATTTGAGCAGAGACCTGAAGGAGTGAGGGAGAAAGGCGGGTGGACATCTGGGCAAGGGCGATCCAGGCAGAGGGAAGCACTGTGCAAAGGCCCACACTTGGTGTGTTCGGAGAACCACAGGGAGGCCAGTGCTGAGAAAGCAGAGTGAGCAAGTGGTAGCAGATGAGTCAGAGAGTGAAAGACGGCGCAGGCTGAGCCGCTGGAAGGATGCAGTTGCCTTTGGCTGAGATGGAAAGACTGTGGGAGGAGCAGAATTGCAGAGGAAGGTCAGTTCAGTTTGGGATAATTCTCACCATCACTCACCAAATAGGAATTACTCATTCCAGAGGACTTTGAGAGATGAAAGAGCTCACCCCAGATCACCCAGGCAGTCGTTTTTAGAGGCAAGATTCAGACATAGGTCTGCCAACCCTAACTTAAATGCCACAGGCCTTTGGCTGGCAGGGTGCTGTGAGGAAATCTGCAGAGGTGATACTCTGCTCATCCTGATCCCTGACCCCAGGAGCTTTCAAGGAGGGGGAAAGAGGTACTGGAGAGTGAGGCGGAAGGACACTCAGATGAAAGTAACAATGCCAGAGATCCCACAAGACAGTAAGTAGCACGTGTTTAAATGTGAAATGCAGACAAGAAGCACAGGGAAGATGCACTTCTTTCTGAAAAAGCAAAATGAGTGAAAGAGTCCCAGCCCTGTCTGGGTGGAAGGCATCAGGGACGGGATGAACATCTGTGTTGAAAAAGGCCATGCTCTGGCGGAGATGGGAAGGCCCCCAGAGGCTCAGGGTTCTCCCTGGGCACGTCTTTCTCAAATAGATGCTTTTCCATTATGACAAAGGTATATACCAGGCAGGACGCCTCCCCTGGACCCGTGTCTCCAACCACAGCCTCCTCAACCTGCCACTACTGAGCATCTCTGAACACGTCCCAGCTTGAAGTCCCGATCTTCCCCTAATCCCAAACTTGCTCTACCTGCAATGAGATTCCAAGAAGCTAACCCTGAGACAAGGATTCATGTACCTGAGTGACTTATTAAATTTGGAAGGGCTCCCAGGAGGAACCGGTGAGGGAGTGGAGAAGCAAGATAAAGAGGGCAAGAAGCCAAGCAAGGGTGTGATTTCAGACCAAGTCCCTGGAGGGTAGCTTCAGCCTGATCCAGCAGGGGATGCTGGATGTAAGCTACCCCTGGGAGTTTGGTGGGAGGCGGGCCGGTGCTCAGCTTCCACATTCCAGCACCACTTGGTCATTGGCTAAGGGCTGGGAAAGTGAACTCCTGGGCACTTCCTTGCAAGGGCAAAGGGACCCCAGTAGCTGATGGGCAAGCCTCTGGCCCTTCACATGTACAGGCTGCTGGGAGAATCAGCACACAGAAGCCAAACAAGGGGAGTTCAGAAACCAACAAAGGGATCCCAGGGGATCTGAGCAGTGCCCTGACAGTGTCCACTACATGTGCCTTACCCATGTCAGGAAATGGTATTGCCATCCTGCTGGTTACTCAGGCCCCAAACCCTGGAGTCATCCTTGATCTGCTCTGTCTCACACCCCCATCCAATCCTTTAGCCAATCTCGTTGGCAATACCTTCAAAATATACCCAGAGTCTGATCACTTTTTTAAAATAACTTTTAAAAATTGTGGTAAAGTCCACATAACATACAGTTCAGTGGCATAAAGTACATTCACATTTTTGTGCAACCATCACCATCACCCATCCACAGAACTCTTTCCATCTTGCAAAACTGAAACTCTGTACCTATTAAGCGTTTTGTTTATCCATTCATTTGTCAGTGGACACTTGGGTTGCTTCCACCTCTTGACTGTTGTGAATAATGCTGCTATGAACATAGATGTATTATACAAATATCTGTTAGAGTCCCTACACTCAATTCTTTTGGGTATATACCTAGAAATGGAATTGCTGGGTCATATGGCAATTCTATTTTTAATTTGTTTTAGTAGCTGTTTTACTGTTTTCCATAGTGGCTGCACCAGTTGACATTCCCACCGACAGTGCACAAGTGTTTCAACGTCTGCACATCCTCACCAACACTTTTTATTTTGTTTGTTTTAGTCTGATCATTTCTTACCCCTTCCACAATGACCACCCTGAACCAAGCCATTTCAGTTTTTGCCTGGCTTATTGCAGTGGGATCCCAACTGACCTCACTGTTTCTGCCCTCATCTCCTGTAGTCTTCTCAACACCATTCCTCTACTCACAGCCTCCAGTGCCTTCCTCCCCTCCTGCTCAGGGTAAAAGGCAAAGTTTTTACAATAGCCTATGAGGCTGTACAAGATTTGTTCCTCACCCTCCCAAATCTGACTCATTTCCTACTTGCTCACTCCACTCCAGCCACATTGCCTTTTTTTTTTTTTTTCTCCTGTCCCAAGTAATCTACTGTCTCAGGGCCTTTGCCTTATTTTCTCTGCTTGGAATACTCCTTCTTCAGATATGCTTAATGTAATTTTCTCCCTCACTTCCTTCAGGTTTTATTCATTTCTCAAGGAGGCCTCTGGGCTTTCCCCATTGTTCATCAGCCCTTCCTCCATTTTCTGCCTTTCTCCTCTCTGCCCTGTGCCTGGGAAGATGACCCCTACAAACACCACCACCTGGGCTTTCTTGCCCTCAGGCTTCTGGGTGGGTTTGGTCCATGGCAGGCAATGCCAGAAGATGAAGGGTGAAAGGAGAGAGATGTTGAGTTATTTCCCCCCCCACATCCTTCCTGCTCTGCTCTGGGCAGTGGCCTGTCCCTCCTGGACCACAGCTGCATTTGGGAGGGGTGGTCCTCCGCTTCAGCTCTCCAGCTCCCCCTCCCCTCCAACCCCCCACTCCCAATGATACTGTTTCCTCCCTTTGCCCTCCAGTCCTCCAAGTTGTAACTGCTTCTCTGCTTGCTGCTGATCTCCGGACCTCCTACACCCCTGTTGGTTCCTGAACCCTGCCTATTCCTCTAGTCGCTTCACTAAGACTAGAACCATCCGTGCTGGATTCTGTTTCCCACTAGACACTGACCTAAACACCTTCTAGATTATGTTATTTACAGTTTCCAGCCTACCTTCTGTTCTGTGAATTGGCACTTCCCATTCTGTTCTTCTGCATAGTACACATTATCTAACATGCTATATAGTTACTTATTTAGTTTCCTTGAACCCTCACACTCTGTGATGGACGGTCCAAGGATGCAGGGATGTTTGCTTCGTTCACTGTTGTATCTCCAGTGCTTGGCACACAACAGGCTATCAGCAAATATCTCTTAAATGAATGAATGAACGGCCGACCGACTAAGGGAGCTGCAGAGAAGACAGCGGTGTGGTCCAAGGTGCAGGCAGAAGAGCTGACTCTCAATTTCTCCTCTCCCCTCCCCGCCCCCGCCCGGAATGCTGAGTGCCCTGGAAGGAGGCGGAAATGAGCGTGTTCAACTGCCCTCCAGCCAGGTGTTTACTTAATTAGGACCTGTATCCCGACGCACGTTGATGTTTAACTGTCCGCCTAATGACTGCATTTGGTTCCCGGCGGGCGCAAAGGAACCTGCGGGGCGAGGATAGGCGGGGCCACCAGGTGCTGTCTGGGGCCGGCGCAGCCTCGAAAAGCCTCTGCGCGGGTATCTAACCTCCCCTCGGGCACGGAAAGCGCCCCCTGCGGGAGAGCGAGGCGAGGGGGTTGGAGCTCAGTTAGCAGCCTCGGGCTTCTTCTGCGCGTCGTGCATCCCCAACCCCCAGCTGCCGGGACCACAGGCGGGATAACAGAGCGCTCCCCTGATACCAGATGCCAATTGCTCGCTTTACCATCAGCCGTGAAATTGAAGGATTACAGCGTTTCTCATTCTCTTAGTTTGGGGAACGTGAGGGTGCTATAGAGGAAAGAACCGGCTCGTGAGGCGGAGGACAAATGAGCTGGATCCTAAAGCAATAATACCAGGCAACATTTGGGCGCTTGCTCTGTGCCAAGTGCTGAGTTTAGCGTTTTAAACGTGCTAATTCAATCCTCTTCTATATGTATTAATTCATTCAATCCTAGTACTTTATAGAGGGCAGATATCATAATAGCCCCCACTAGATGCATGCGGAACTGAGGCTCAGAGGGGTTATTTCGCTAGCCTGAGGTCACAGCGCTAATAAGTGATGGAATCCGGGTTTGAACGCAGGCGGTGCGGCCCCAGAGCCCATGGTCGGCTAGAGAGAGGACTCCCACGATCGCAAGGCAAACTGTCCTCTTAGCCGCAGGCCTGGTGGTGGGAAGGACAGGCAGGCTTCCAGGCTAGCCCTTGAGAGCCAAAAACTCTATAATTAGAGACTCTAGTCTCCTCCTCAAACCCCTAAATCTGAGATGGGTAGGAGGAAGGAACGTGTTGAGGAGTCAGCCTGAGATTCTCAAGACAGCTAGGGAAGGTGGGGAGGCCTCAGGGAACAGGAGGTTGTGACTGGCTGGGAAAACTCATTTCGGTGGGGAGAGGGCGTGCAGTGTGGAGCGACTGAGTTTCAGGACTGTTTCAGGGCCCGGGGCCCACTTGCGTGCCGCCACGGGTAAAGCACTTCGGGTCTGAAGTAGAGGAACGAATCCCAGCTCCGTCGCATGTCCCCCAGTAAGGATACAGAAGAGCTGCTTCGTAGGGAGACTCACTGGAAGGCTGCTTCTCGCAGCCAGCAGTTTTTACTTAGATTATAGTAGGTATTTTAGACCAATAAAAACAGTCGCGATTTTCAAAATGCCTTTATTTGCATTTTACAAAACTTGAGACGTTGTTAATTATTTATATCCTACGTGGGGGGTGGGAAGCTTGCTGGAGGTGATAGGGCTAATAACCACCCCTCTACCTCGCACCTTTTGGCGTCACCACGGCTTCGATCTCTGGGATCTTCTCTCCCAGCCTCCTTTTGTTCGGCTGTGTCAGGGAAGTAATGAGTTTTCCGCAAGTTGTAGCAGATTCTGTAACACCGTCCCTCGGGACCTCACTGCCAGTTTTAAACACTCGGAGTCCTGGGGGCAGGCTGATGTGGGAGGTGGGGAAAGAGGCAGGAGGTACCCGCCCGCCCCCCGCTGTAGCCGGGTGTGGGGCGGACACACCCGGCCTCCATCAAAGCCTTGGATAACAGAGAGCCTCGGGGGAGCATGAATGGGGCGCCTTTGTTTCCAGTCGGGTTCAGATGCATCTCCACTTTCTTTTCCACAAGGCACAGAAACAATTTTCTTCGTGTGCAGCGGGGAGTGGGTTGCCTTTTTTTTTTCCCCCTCGAACCCAGAATCTGCGAGACAGGGCCTGGGTCTCTGCCGGGAGCAACTCCGGAAAACCCGAGAGAACGCAGGAGGGGCGCGGGAGAGGACAGTGCGGGGGGGCGCTTCGGGGTGCCTCCACAGAGCCAGCCCCGGCCCCACCTGCGAGGAGGCGGGACCTTGCGGCGCTGGACCAATCAGCACCTATCTGCGCTCACCTGGCCCCCCCCACCCCCACCCTCTGGCTCCCGCGAGCCGCGGTTCTCAAAGGGACGCGCTGAGCTTAGCGGAGCACTAACCCGCAGTCGCGGCAGCTTTTCACCCCACTCTCTCCAGTCATGGGGCTCCCTAGTGGGCCTCTCGCGTCCCTCCTCCTCCGCTTCTTCCTCTTACTCCAGGTACTCCATTGCCTTGCCTGACCCCTACCGGGACGTTCCTCAGAGGGCAGGCGGGGTCCGCACACGGCGGTGGCGTCGGGGAGAGAGCCGGACTGGGCTGCCTGGGGCCAAGGTTGTCCGGGAAAGCCTGTGAGGACTCCCCGGGATGGGTATGCAGGGCCGGGCACGCCTGTGACCCAGCCTCCCTCTTTCCCCCTCTTCCCTTAGGCACAGGTTTACTGGCTGCCGCGCGCGGCCTCCGAGCCGTGCCGGGCAGGCTTCGGGGAAGCTGAAGTGACCTTGGAGGCGCGAGGCGCGGAGCTGGAGCGGAGCCGGGCGCGGGGGAATGGTAAGACCCCCCCCCCCACGGGGGCCCGCCTGGCGGAACTTCGAGGCGGGGGCTGCGCTGAGGGTGTCCGGGCTGCGGCGGGGGGCTCCTGGCGCCTCCTCAGGTGCGGGGGAGGCGTAGAAAGCATCCCCGGGGCTGGAATGGGGGTGGGCGTATGGAGAGAAAGGCCGGAGAGCGTAGCGCCCTCTGACGTCCAGCCCCTCCTTGCCCCTCTGCGGCGGCCGACCCGGACCCCCTCCTTCGGAGTGCGGGGCGGCTGAGCCGCTCACTCAGCCCGACGTGGGAAGCTCTCCCCTGCTGGCCCCAGCGGAGGAATGCGCCTTCCACATTCCTCCCGCAACCCCCGCGCAGGTGTGGGGATGAGCCGTGCCCCGGGCAGCCCCCTTCGCCCCTCTCGGGCCCCCTTTGTGTACCGTGCTTTGTGTCTCCGACTGACAGATCAGGTCTGTTTCTCTTCTTCGCGCTCCCTTCCCCCGCCCCCCTTCTTGCATGGCAGCTGGAATGCACTCTTAACCCTGCCCTTCCCGGAGGGCCCGCGCCCCTGCAGCCTGCCTGAAAACTGGGCTTGGCACACCTGGACTGGGGCCATCACGCACTGGGCACACCCCCCGTTCCCCAGTGTATTGGAACTGAAATGTTAGGGCCCTTGAGGGAGGTGGGGGTCGAGGAGCCAGAAGGTCTTGAGCTGTAGGGGCAGTGGGTGGGGGATCAAAGTACATTTTTGATCTCACAGTTTCTTCTACGGTTTAAAAACTTGAGGGGGTGGGGTTTACTTTGGTGCTCAGAACCAGTGTGTTATGAGATCCAGGCAGCTGACGGCTGATGGGGGCGTCTCTCCCTCCATCCAGGACAGTGCGGGTTCCTCCACCGGATCAAACCCAAGTTCTTAAAGGTGTGTCCCAGGATCCTTGGGTGAGCTTCCAGAGGATCCTTAACCTGTGAAATTGTTTAAGAACTTGTATGCATTTTTCTGGGTAGGGGATCTAAAGTTTAAACATTTCAAAGCAATTTAAAAACCTGTGCCACCTAGCATTTTTCTAATGCCCCCATCAGCATACCCCTCACCCCAGGTACAAATTCCCACAGCTTGAATGTGCACGAGAGCTGCCTAGGGCGCAGAATGGCTCTCCTTTGTTTCTCCAAAAGAGGAGTGGGGGCCTTGAGTTCTGTAGAAGCCTTTATTTCTTCTTTTTCCCCCAAATAACTCTGCCTATTGAGAAAACAATTAACACCCAGGCCAGGCCAAGCTCCTTAAACTCTTGGCTGTAGGGGAGCTGAGGAGAAGCATTAAGAGGCCATGCCTCATAAACTTTAAATTCTTGCACATGGGTTTATTACTGACTGGCTAACAAACTGCAACTCAGCCAACCTGTAAAAATGTTAACTTGGGCAGGGCCCCAAATCCAATTCCGGCTCCCTGAGGAAGCTTTATTGCTAACCAGACTTCTGCCAAATCTGTACACCCTCCCCCTCATTGTCAAGTTTTCCGACTACAGTCTGGGAGAGCAGGCTGTGGCTCTGAGTGTTGTCTGTGCCTTATCTTTCTTACTGAAGCAAGAAATATCAGATTAACTGTCACTTCACTAAGCTTGAGGTTCTTGCGGGGGGAAGCAGCGATCAGGTTTTCGATTTCACGGTCCGGTTGGCAAGTGCTTCTCGGTGACGTCAGGCATTTTAAACCTTTTGAGAAAATTCTGCTTTCTCGGATGTCTGGTTTATGGCTGTGAAAATGGTGGGTTCATGCCAGGAGCACACCTAGGTTATAAAACAAAACGTGGGTTAATGTGCTTGGCTAACCTTGAGTGCAGCTCCCTGCAACGTGCCGAGTTCTTAGAGCAGTCTTCCTGTGAAATGGGATGCTGCCTTTTTAAATAAAAGCAAGTTTCTGGGGGGCTTCCCTGGTGGCGCAGTGGTTGAGAGTCCGCCTGCCGATGCAGGGGACGCAGGTTCATGCCCCGGTCCGGGAAAATCCCACATGCCGCGGAGCGGCTGGGCCCGTGAGCCATGTCCGCTGAGCCTGCGCGTCCGGAGCCTGTGCTTCGCAACGGGAGAGGCCACAACAGTGAGAGGCCCGCGTACCACAAAAAAAAAAAAAAAAAAAAGCAAGTTTCTGGGCCCAATTTGTCCCAATAAATTGGGACTCCCCGGCAAAAAATAGCGGTATTTCTCCCCTTAGTCCTCAGCAGCTGACCTCTTTTCTACCTCCACCCCACTTCCCTGTCCTCCATACACAGGAGCCCCAGCCTGGATCCAGCCATGTTGAAAGGGTTGTCCTGAGGGTACATACAAACTCTCAAGTTTGGCCAAGCAGACAACAGTTTCCCTATAGCTAAGGAACAGTTGCTCTTGTTCGCCCCTGGGTTATGAATTTCACAGGTGTCTATGAAGTTGAGCTCAAAGAAATTATCTGATATAGTTAATACCTTGTTTGTATGTGCACTTTCCTCTTCAAAGCATTTGCACAACTCTGAACTTGCTTTATCCTCCTGACGTTCTCTTGAAGCTGGTGATGTACATTTAAACAACTTGAGCTCTCAATCCCAGAGTTGGGACTTCAGAAACCCTGTAGCCCAGCCCTGCTGGAGGTTTTAGAGGTGGAGAAACACAGGAACAGCTTAATGGATTCAATTCCCTAGGCTAAACTAGTGAGTTTCCTTGAGGGTCACAGACATGACTTTTACCTCTAGGTTTGTGCCCAGGACCTGGTGCTTAATAGGTCCCAGTAGGTATTTGTGTGAATTATGACAGTCTTGTGAAGTTCTGCCCATTTTACAGATGAAACCTCAGTGGTTATGGCTTCCCCAAAGTCATCTCTGCAGTGACCAGATGTGACTTGAATGGAAGTTTCTGACTCCCAAGTTCCATGGCATTTTTTTTTTACCACCGGAAAGTAGGAGGTGGATGAAATGAAGAAGTGGAATGTTGGAGCACCAAATCCCACCAGTAGCAACCCCCTACCCCAAGAGCGCTTAGTCATTTATTCCTTTTCATCCTAGGGTTTTCCAGAAACATTCCTGCAGGGGAAACCAGCTTGCATACAGTCTCTTAAGTGTCCTAGTGATGGGGGCTTGGGGCAGGTGAAGCCAGGCTTGCCTAGACTAAGAGTGAGAGGTTAATCTGAAAGGAGGTAGAGCAGGAATGTTCCCCCACCCCAACTCCACAGTCTGGGGTCTGCCTTCAAGTGTGGTCTAGAAGCAAAGACAAAAGGAGAGGTGGGAGGAAGGAGCTTTCGTGGTATTAGTGCAGTGATTAAAGTGAGTGACCTAAAGTGGTCTATACATCCTTCATGGAGAACAGTTGAGAGAAGCAGCTTAATTACAGTAAAAGAAATCCAGTCCTTCATTATGGCCCCCTCTGCAGGTTCAACTCACCCTTAGTCAGCATTTGGGTAAGATTAAAGCTAACCCTCATTAGCTTTGGTAGAAAACTTCAAAGTTCAGTAATAAATCTGACTGAGCAGGAGTTAACTTCAAGATGGTTTTGCTTATTTCAACTCATGTAAAAATTGCCCTTTGTTTTGGAGCTCCCATTCCGGGCTATGCCCTCTATTTACATTTTATTTTTTCAGTAAACATATATTTAGCATCCGCATGTATCAGGCACTATTCTAGGATGGCGGCTAAAACAGTGAACAAAACTAAGACCTTGCTCTGGTGGAGCTGACTGTCTAATATTAGTTACTTTTTATGCTTATAAGAGCCTTGCGGCGCAGGTGATGGTAACTCCCACTCAGCTGTAAAACGAGGGTAAGAAACTTGGTGTGAGGTCACTGGGGCAGTCAGCAGTAAGGCCAGGGGCAGTCCAT
This sequence comes from Delphinapterus leucas, assembly GCF_059928025.1. Lineage (NCBI taxonomy): Eukaryota > Metazoa > Chordata > Mammalia > Artiodactyla > Monodontidae > Delphinapterus > Delphinapterus leucas. The sequence continues at coordinate 43,045,139 of NC_143148.1, forward strand.
GGTGCCCAATAAATCTGCCTCTGTGGAATGAATATTTGGGAACTGGGGCTTCCAGCCCACCCAGCTGCCTTCCTGGCTTAGCAGGCGAGTAGAGTTGGTTGCCGAAGCCCGGCGTACATCACTGTTAGCTGGTGTCTGGGGAGCAGGTCTCAAACCTCTAGTCTCTCTTCTCATCTCCTCACATGGCACTCTGTTCCTAGGTTACCCGTACAGGGTGCCCTCACCTCCCTGCTGTGTGAGGAAAGCATGGCTTACCGTGAGCAATGAGTCTCTAGGAAACGATAGCTCTGCAAAGCATTTGGAGGATGATGGAGGAGGGGGAAGGACAGAAGGGCCTGTCTCCCCAAATCAGTGGAGGCTTCGGTCCTGAGGCTGAATGATCTCCATGCAAGGAACCACCGTTATTGAAGAATAACACACGTGGAAGAAAATGTCCAGATGATAAGTGTACATACAGCTCGATGAACATCACACACTTAAACACCCATGTACCTAGCACACATATCAAGAAACAGCATTATCAGCACCTCAAATGCCACTTCCCTCCCCATCTTTACCCTCCCCCAAGAAAACCACTATCTGGACTTCAAATACCATGGATTGATTTGCCTGTATTTGAACTTTATGTAAAAGAATCACACAGAATATCCTCTTGGATCTGGCTTCTTTCACTGCACATTGTGAGATTCTTGCACGGTTCTGGATGTAGTTGTGGTCGATTGTCATTCTTCTATAGTTTCCATCATGTGACCATCCACACTTCGGCTGTTGATGGGCGTTTGAGGAGTTTCCATTTTTTTGGCTATTACAGCTAGTGCTGCCGTGAACACCATTGTGCAAGGGGAACTGTGTAGGCGGATCGGTTAGGTACATCCCTGGGAGCGTAATTGCTGGGTTAACTGAGGATTACCTGGGGATCTCAGTACTGTGGCCGAGTACTGAGAAGTCAGCTTTTCTGTGTCTTGAAGTAGCTGAGTCTCTTCTGGACTCTACCTCTCCCAACAGTCTCCTTACCAGACCCATCCCTTCTGGCTTCTTGCTTCCCACCTGGCCCTGTGCTAAGAGACAGCAATTTTTTATTAGGTAGTTGGTCACATCCTTTGTTTGGGGGGAGAAGTCCTTCCCTTCATTTGTCCTTAAGCTAATGCTTGTTACTTTCCCTAAAGTAGAAAGGGAATCTGGAAAGGGCCGTGAATTTCTAAGGTGAGAACTTCTTCATGGGTGGAGATTTTTTATCCTGGCTGGTGTGTGGCTGGGCAGCAGCTTTCTCATATGGCCAAGGTGGTCGAATGCAGCTCCTCCCTCATTATGGAGGCAGTGAGGTGTCTGAGACTCAAGGCCAAGCTGACTGGTCATTCAGCCAACAAACGTCTGAGTACCTACTGGGCGCTTGAAGTTGAGAGGCAGGCAAGGCCCACAGCTCCTCAACCTCAGTGAGCTCCGTGACCACAGGAGGAAGCAAATCGGTCACCAGGCAATTTTACTAGTGAATCCTTCACTCAGCAGGTATCTGTTGAGCACCTACCAAGTGTCAGGTACTGTTCTAGGTGCCGGGGATACATTAGTGAGCAAAACGTGCACAAAACCCAGGCTTGTGGGCCATTTGCCTGCTAGTGGAGGGAGATGGACAAAATAAGTAATATATGCATGTAATCAAGTGGGAGGAAAAATATAGAGTCACATAGGAAGGGCTGCTGACATGTTCTTGGAGGTGGGGGGCACGTGGTGGAAGTGTTGTCCAAGCCAGAGGCTGGGGAAGGGGTTGGGACATGAGAGGTGGCAGGGAGTGTTCCTGCCAAGGGAACAGCATATGGGGTCCAAGAACTTAAATATGTTTAGTTTGGCTGGACCATGGAGTGTAAGGTGGGGAGCAACAGAAGGGAAGTAGGCAGGGTCCAGTCCAGCTCGGAACTTCCCTCACTCCAGAACAGAGGCAGCGTGGTGTTTGGGAAAGGCAGGCGATGTGGCTGACGTTCCAGTTGTGCCCTCATGCAGGCCACTGTCTCTGAAGTCTCCTCTGGATCCAGGACCCTGGGCCCACATCCACCACCCCTTCTCGACTCCCGACTTTTCCCAGACCCAAGGACGACGTGGTCAGCCGCAGTTGAATATTCCCCCTGGTTTCATTTAGTTACCTGGCATTACCAGGCAGCAGGGGCGGCAAGGAAGGGCTTTCAAACAAAATGAAACAAACACGTTTAATAATAACATTTACTGGAGAGCTTACCGAGTTCCAGAAACTACACTGTGTACTTTATGTAATAAGCCCCTTTAATCCTCCTAAAAGCCCCATGAGGGGAGTAGAATTGGCCCCATTTCACTGGATAGGAAACCTAGGCTTGTAACTTTGTAACTTATCCAAGGTCACCCAGCTAGTAAATTGTGGAGTTAGGGCTTGAACCAGGTTGGACTCCTACTTGCGAGTTACTGACCATTTGGGAGTCAGAGTTGTGAGTCCTCTGGCCTCAGCCAAGCTGAGGAAGATTGGAAATAGTTAACATCTGACCCAAGACTTTTGAATTGCTGTTCCCTCCACGGGCCTCTGTTAATCACCAAGATCTGGAGTGATGGGGGAGGGGATGAGGAGGGGACACATCTCTCCAGGACCCCAGCCTCCCTTTTAGGATGTAGGGGAACAGGGAGGGTTCAGATCCCAGGCCCAACAGCTGGCAGTGCTCCCACTGTCCGTTCTCAGCAGAGAACCTGCTTCTGGCTGCTCATCTTCTTCCTCTCCTCACCCCACCCTCCTCCCAGCATTGAGGACCTCCCCCAGCCCTGCTCTGAGTGGAGGAGCTTGGCACGCTCTGCCCCCGCCTCCTCACCCAGCCAAACCTGGGCACCCACGTGGTTGTGGCTTACCTAGAGCATCAGTAGCCTGCAGATTTCCTCAAGATGATGACAAAATCCCCTCCAGGCTGCAGCTGCCACGGTCCAGGTGGACTTCGGGGTATGGGGGGTCCTGCTGCTTGCTCAGCGAACCAAAATGACGTATCCTGGGAAGGAAAGCCGAATGAACACTTTCCTTCCTCCCTCTACCCCACCTTTGAGCTCGTAGCTCTGGCTCTGTCGCTGACATCTGAGGAGAGGGCTCAGAGCCAGGGCCACACTGCCAGGAGGCGGGAGGGCTGGTGCCTGCTTCCCCCTAACAAGAGCCTCTCTGGGCTACACAGAACCCAAGACGGAGGGGAGAGCTGTTCTCCCTCAGGACTCGGAGGTATCTCAGGGGTGAGATGCGGCTGGGGAGGCACGACCCCAGGGTTTCCTCTGCCTCCTCAATCTGTTACCCCACTTTTGGTTGTTCAAGAGCACATGAGATTAGTTCGAAATTACATCTCTCTTACCAAGCCTCAAACCTGTGTTGGAGACTAAAAGGAGGTTGATCTTGCCCAGGGGGGTCCGACTTCAGGGCCTCACAGTAACTTTAAGAAGTCTTTGCTCCCTGGGAATTAATTGTGTGCATGTGTGCTTTTCTAAGAAGATTCCTCCCCCCAAATTGGCAACCCCACTCTCTCCCACCCCCAAGTCCAGGTCCACTCGGAAGTTCTTCAGATTCTTGTCAAAGCCAGCAGTGAGGACAGGCCTGATGGTGCACATCTGGGCACAGGCAAGGGAAAACGGGGTTCTAGGCCTGAGGCAAGTTACTCTGGTCCCAGCTCCTCGGCCTTGTTGCTCTAACTCCTGTGTGGGAAGTGCCTCCGTGGCCCTGGACGCAAGGAGGTAGACTGCTGGTTGGTCAGACAGAGAGCAGGGCTGAAGGGCTCAGCTACTAACCTGGGTGTCTTGCTTAAGGCTGCCTGCCTTCTCACAACGAGCCCCATCTTGTAGCTTCAGGCAGAGAGAAGAGACAGGTACTTGAGGGCTCCCCACACGCAAGCCAGAACAAGATGCCAGGCCCACACCCCTGCCTCTCCTTGTGGAGTCAGCTTCAGCCAGGGCTTCCCACCAGGGCTTCAAGACCTGCCATTTTCTTGTCTTTTATGGTCTTTTACTGCTTCCAGAATTCTCCTGTGTTCCCCAACTGGAACTCAGTCACACTCCAACTGGTTTACCCCTGCCTTTGAGTCGGTAGTTTGCAAGCTTGGCTGACTGTCAGGATTGCCTAGGGAGCTTTTTATTTCTATCACACCCTCTTTCATATATACTATTTTATATAGTTTGTGTAGAGTTGGGCTCGTTGGTTGGGGTTTCACATTAATACGTGAATATCTATTCACTGTAAAAACAATGTTTTTCAATAAAATAATAGCATGCACTATGTGACAGGTACAGTTCTTAGCATTTTACGTGTATTACCTTGTTTAATCACCATAACATCCCTTGAAGTAGGTACTATTACTATCCCCATTTTTTTTTTTTTTTTTTTTTTTTACTATCCCCATTTTATGCATGAGGAATCTGAGGCGAGAGAGGTTAAGTAACTTGCCCAAGATCATGCAAATAGTAAATAGCAGAGCTTGGATTCAAATCTAAGCTGCCTGAGCGTCAACCATTGAACTCCATTGCGTCTCAACAGAAGCAAATCAGAAATAAACACGTGAAAGTTCTCTCTTCCTCAGCTCTGCTCCGGTAGGGTAAGCACAGTTAATAGTTTAATGTGAGTTCTTGTAGACCTTTTTCTTTTAATTTTTGAATTTAATGTTATTTATTTTTTTATACAGCAGGTTCTTATTAGTTACCCATTTTATCCACATCAGTGTATACATGTCAATCCCAATCTCCCAATTCATCCCACCACCACCCCACCACCACTTTCCCCCCTTGGTGTCCATACGTGTGTTCTCTACATCTGTTGTAGACCTTTTTCTTGACAAAGAACTTAAGTATGCACACAGGAATTATTAAAACAAGGATTGGACTGTGTCATACTTAACAAACGTTATCCTACAACTTACTTTTTTTAACTTACTGAATCACAGGCATCTTTCCAGACTGCTAAATACACATCTATCTTGCTTTTAACAGCTCCATAGTCTTCTACATGATAGATATACCATGATTTATTAGCTAACCCCCTATTTTTATCTTTTACAGATGTGGAAGTGGGGAGGAGTTAACATAAAAATTGTGAAGTGTTTGAATTTTTAGAAATCTGTCAGAAATCACCTTATTAGGAAAGACTGCTGTAGAAAGATGATTGAATGAATTGTTCTTCTTAACCCCATTCAGTTAAATTAAATTTTTATGTTTGAACAATACCTTCAAGACAGGCTTTGAGGTAAGCTTAATAAGGTTACTATACCATTTAAAAATCATTAGTTTTCACACCAACCATTGTTTTAAGATTTAGTTATCTGAATGTTTCAAAAGTATTTGAAATCAAAATTTTTTTTAATTTAAATTGCGTAACTCAGAAGTGAACTATCAAATGTATTAGCACTTGCATTATTTTCCTTGGGTGTTGAAAGCTTGAGAGTGTGCCATTCAGTCAAAGCGAAAATGCATTTTTTCTCAAGTTTCTCTTTAGTTTTCAAAATCTAGTTAGCAAGCATTTTGATGAAAAGTTGATTTCCATTCTTAAAGAGAATACCCATTTCTGATCTTATTTTCCAAGAGGGGCTTATGGGTTTTTTCTTAAACCCAAATATTGCTGCAATAAACAGTCTTGCACAGGGTGGTTGCATTGATGTAAAAGATTTATCCTTGAAAACCTCAAATAATTCATAACTCCTATGATTCAACACTTATGTCCTCTTATGAACATATGTGAAGTGTACGTGTGTGGAATAAGGGAATTAGACGGATGCTTACAATTCACTGGTCTCCCTTGTATATTTTTTAAGATTTTAAAAATATTTATTATTATTTATTTTTGGCTGCATTGGGTCTTTGTTGCTGCACGCAGGCTATCTCTAGTTGCGGTGAGCAGGGGCTACTCTTCGTTGTGGTGTGTGGGCCTCTCATTGCCATGGCTTCTCGTTGTGAAGCACGGGCTCTAGGTACTTGGGCTTCAGTAGTTGTGGCATACAGGCTTAGGTGCTCCGTGGCACGTAGGATCTTCCTGGACCAAGACTCGAACCCATGTCCTCTGCATTGGCAGGTGGATTCTTAACCACTGTGCCACCACGGAAGCCCTAGTCTCTCTTGTATTGAAATTATGTGACTTTTTACACTTTTTCTTAATTTGGGAGATTTGCATTTCTTCAAACTTTGCATACAAAGTGAGACTTTAATATTTACAGCGCCATTTCAAATTTTGACAATTGAAGTTTGCATAAAATATAACTATTATAATGTATAGAGTGTCTGAGCTGGAGTTCCAGAGCCACTGTGCCTGGGTTAAATCTGTTTGTCTACTTACTAGCTGTAAGGGTTGGGTAAATTTGCTTAACCTCTATGCTTCAGTTTCCTCATCTGTAAAATAGGGGTAATAATGGGGATCTCATAGGCTGTAGTGAGGATTAAATGAGTTAGGGTATGTAGTGGTAGTGATAATAACAGTGTTGTTACAGCTAGACTAGTTTGTATACTTACATCTTTAGACTGCATTCCTAGAAGAAAAATTGCTGGGTCAAAGGACTTTCATAGTTCATTCAACAATTATTGAATGCCTACTTTGTATCAGGCACCGTGCTAGGTGTTGGGATATAGTGATAAGCAGATTCTAACACAGTCTTTGCCTTTGGGCATTATAGAGACTAGTAAGGGAGATAGGCAATTAGATAATAGCAAGTAAACATATCATTACAAGTTGTAATGAATTCTATGGAAGAGAGTTACATAGAGCTAGGAGAGTTTTTAACAGGGGAAACTGATCTACTTTGGGAGGGTTGAGGGAAAGTTTCCCTGAGAAAGTAACTTTCGAATTAGGGTCTGAAAGATGTTGGAAGTTAGTTAACTGGGTAGAATTGGAATGGGAATGTAGGGAGACACTGTTCTAGACAGAAGGAGCAGCATGTGCAAAGGCCCTGTGGTAAGGGGTTATGATGCACTTAAGAAGAGGACCATTGTGGCTAGACAATGGAGATAGGGATTGGGCACATTATAGATTTGGGGTTTTATCCTGAGAACAATGGCACATCATTGATGAGTTTCAAACAAGGAAGTGATCTTATTTTCTCAAATGTATCATCTGTTGCGTTTTTAAAAGATCCTTTTTTTAAAATGGAGGATTTTGTACTCATTTAGGCTAAAAATGATATAGTAAGTACTAAGGTTGGGGAGGTAGAGATGGAGAGGCATGAGTCTTGGTGACTGACTGCGAAGGGGAGTCTGAGGGAGAAATGGTCAAGGAAGAAGATGCTAGACAACAATACACTAGGCACTGTGCTAAATATTATCTCATTTAACTGAGGTAGGTATTACTAGCATCATTCCCATCTTCTAGGTGTGGAAACATACTTGCCCAAAGTCTGTCACTGGAACCAAAATTTAAGTCTGGGTACTCTAGACACAGACTCTGGGCTGCTTCTGAGGCCCAGATTTTGGATTTGTGTAGCTGAGTGCATTCCCTGGGAGAGACACTGGAAAAGGACTATATTTAGGGCAAGAGTAAAGAAGATCATGAATTTGCTTTTTGACATGATTTTAAGATTATGGATTATGCCTTTAAAGCATCCAGGGGGAGATATTGAAAAGACAGATATATATGTTGGTCAGAGGAAGAATCTGGACCTTTGAAATTTTAATACATATTCTGAAGTGCCCTCAAAAATCCATACCAATTTACCTGCTTACGAGAAATAAAGGTGAGAATCAGGAACTTTAAAAAACCAATAAACTGGGCTTCCCTGGTGGCGCAGTGGTTAAGAATCCGCCTGCCAATGCAGGGGAGACAATTACGAGCCCTGGTCCGGGAAGATCCCACATGCTGCAGAGCACCTAAGCCTATGTGCCACAACTGCTGAGCCTGCGCTCTAGAGCCCACAGGCCACAACTACTGAGCCCATGCACCTAGAGCCCGTGGTCTGCAACAAGAGAAGCCACTGCAATGAGAAGCCCACGCACTGCAACAAAGAGTAGCCCCTGCTGTGCGCAACTAGAGAAAACCCGCATGCAACAGCAAAGACCCAACGCAGCCAAAAAACAAATAAATACATTTATTTTTTAAACCCCCCCAAAAAAACAATAAACTGTCTTCCCTAAATACACCTCCAGAAACTGACTCAGTAGAAGTGATGGGTGGGCTGGAAGCAGGGAATCTGAGTTTTTTTTAAAGTTCTCCAGGTGATTTTATCAGTTGTATTTGGGAACTGTTGCTCTGTGATACCGTGAAGGTCACTGTGAAGAGGTGAATATATCTCTTTTAGAGAGGATCTAAAAGAGGGAACAAACTAGTGAAATGTGAATGAAAGCATGGCATTCCACCCTACCTTTGTCCCCACAGGTTGCAGGGATCTTAGTTCCCTGACCAGCGATTGAACCTGGGCCTTGTCAGTGAAAGAGCCAAGTTCTAACCACTGGACTGCCAGGGAATTCCTGAAAGCATGGCGTTTTGAATTTAACTTCCAATACTTGTCTCAATGGAAATTGATCGTTTTTTTTTTTTTCTTAATTTTCTGCTTACCTCAGGATTCTGAATGACCTTTACCTTCTTGTTCTTTTGTTTTGCTTTTTAAATTACCATCCCTGGTTTTGAATACTTAATTGTGCTTTAAAAAGCACAATATGTCTTATTTGGCCGTAACAAGAGCCTGTGTGCGTGTGTGTGTGTGTGTGTGTGTGTGTGTGTGTGTGTTCCCATTTTAGATACTGGAAATCACCAAGGGCTTATATTTGTTGGGTGCTTACTGTTAACAGCTTAAATATGAAGTGACTTGCCCAAAGCTGCAGGGCCAATGTGCAGCACTTTCACCCACCAGACCCTTAATTGGTATCCCAGAGGTCCCAGGTTGATTGCTGGGATCTCTGCTCTCATTCTTGTGGGTGGGAATCACTGACAGCACACCTAACAATGAACTTTGTGTCAGCCATGTTTGGAACTCCCAGAGTGCTGTCAAATATAGCTCTGCTTGGGTTTCTCTCTGGGGATTATAAGGGAGGACCCAGCTCCCAAGCATGAGGAGGAACCTGAGTAGTGTAGATCTTTCCAAAGAGCTTTCTGCAGAGACGCAAAACTCCCCTAGAAAGAATTGCTTTCTCCTTAACAACATGGGGTTGCCATATACTAGTCAGAGGGGGGGGAAATCACAACATCTCATTCTGATTGCAAATCAAATACATGTTTACTATGGAAAAACTGGAAGATAAGCAGAATGGAGGTCCACCACCCATAAAGGACCTGTCATTTCAAATGAACATTTTTAATAGATCTTCCGGGTCCATTTCCCTAATCAAGTCTTTCTTGAAGATATCTATCTGAAGGAGAGGGCCCGAGTCCCACTGCTTCATTGCCCCACAGCTCGCCCTCCTGCCTGGCTTTCCTAACAATCCAGCTTCATATTCTACTTCAGTGGATCAGAGAAGGGCTACAGGCTGAGGGCCTTAAATGCCCCATCGGCGCCATCTGCAGGAAGATCCAGGTCCAGGGTGAATGGTGTATAGATGGAGGCGTCTGCCAGGCGTAGCCACACTCCCCCAGGGTCATGCTCTTGTCCAGGAGCTGTCATCTGTGTAAAGCTGCTCCTTGCACCGGTGGCCACTTAAGAATGCCTTTCACCAAGCGCTTCAGCTCCAGCACTGTGCTTGACTTCTTAGCATCCCCCAAGGTGGTGACCTTGTGGTGACGGATCATCACGAACACCCAGGGAGGCAGGTCCACTTGCACTGCTCTCTGCTTTAGGGAATCACTCTGGCTCCTCTGAGGGCCACAAACGGCTGTGGCAGGACACGTGGGGTGCTTTATCTCCCGGCATGCCACGGGATAGCCCTTTGGGGTCCTAGCATGCCTCGTGGGCTCCCCATGTCCCCCCTCCACCCCCCCCACCCCAGCCCGCATGCCTTGCAGCCTCTGCCCATTAGTCTCCTGAGATCAGATTCTGCTCACCCTCCACCATCTTGGACTTCTTTTTTTTTTTTTTTAAATAAACTTATTTATTTATTTTTGGCTGTGTTGAGTCTTCGTTGCTGCGCACAGGCTTTTCCTAGTTGCAGCAAGTAGGGGCTACTCTTCGTGTGGTGCGCGGGCTTCTCATTGTGGTGGCTTCTCTTGTTGCGGAGCACGGGCTCTAGGCACGTGGGCTTCAGTAGTTGTGGCTCATGGGCTCAGTGGTTGTGGCATGCGGGCTCTAGAGCGCAGGCTCAGTAGTTGTGGTGCACGGGCTTAGTTGCTCCGCGGTCTGTGGGAGCTTCCCAGATCAGGGATCGAACCTACGTCCCCTGCACTGGCAGGCAGATTCTTAACCACTGTGCCACCAGAGAAGTTCCTCTTGGGCTTCTTTGGCCTGGAAAGTCATTGGTTCTGGAGAGAGCTAGTCTGCTTTCCTGGTGCCACGGCTCCACCACCACCCCCCTTTTTTAACGCGTATAAAGATATTAATATTTTATGATTGTCAGGCTCAGGCTATAAACTATAAGTGGCTGTTTTGTAAGTATTGTATAGTAACGCATATATGTGGAATCTAGAAAAATGGTACAGATGAACCTATTTGTAGGGCAGGAATAGAGACATAGACGTAGAGAATGGACATGTGGACACAGAGGGGGAAGGGGAGGGTGGGACGAAGTGGGAGATTAGGTTTGACATAATTACACTACCATGTGTAAAATAGATAGCTAGTGGGAAGCTGCTGTATAGCACAGGGAGCTCAGCTCGGTGCTCTATGATGACCTAGATGGGGGAAAGGGTGAGGAGGGAGGCCCAAGAGGGAGGGGATATAGGTATACATATAGCCGATTCACTTCATTGTACAGCAGAAACTAACACAACATTGTAAAGCAATTTTACTCCAATAATAATAAATAAATAGGGCTTCCCTGGTGGCGCAGTGGTTGAGAGTCCGCTTGCTGATGCAGGGGACACGGGTTCGTGCCCCGGTCCGGGAAGATCCCACATGCCGCGGAGCGGCTGGGCCCATGAGCCATGGCCGCTGAGCCTGCGCGTCTGGAGCCTGTGCTCCGCAGCGGGAGAGGCCACAACAGTGAGAGGGCCGCGTACCGCAAAAATAAATAAATAAGTAAGTAAGTAAGTAAGTAAATGAGTGAGTGAGTGAATGAATGAATGAATGGCTGTTTTGTGACCTTTTCCCCCTGAGCAGAGCACTGTTTTCCCTTGATACTTTTTTACAATATTTAAGGCTGTAGATGAGACATTTGAGTGACTGTAGCACACGTAATTAAGTATTCTGTTGAAAGTTAAGTTGTTGAGACTTTTTTTTTAAAACACTAAGCAACAGTCATGAACATCCGTGCAGGTATGGTTTCGTCACATCTTGGATGACTTCCTGGCACAATTCTTGGGTTGAAGGACTTGTTTAAGGCTTAATAGCGCAAAAGTTTTTGTCGATATACCTTTCCCCCACCCCCTAACAATGTATAGCAGCATCCATTCCCTAAGTATTTCACAACATTTGTCCTTTTAATTTGTATTTCCTAGTAAGTGAACTTTTTTCTACGGGTAGTTTTACTCAGGAAAATGCCAGAATCTTCTTTCAAGGCAATGCCACATACTTTCCCCTTGCACCTTCTTATCCCAGTCCCTTAACAGAAAGTAGTGATAGCTACAAGGACAAGTTTGTTTACTTTATAAACTAGGTGTGTCTCTAGACCAAGCTAGAATGGAAGCACCTTTGACAGTGTCTCCCTCATTCCCCAACAAGATGCCTTTTGGCCACAACACTTTCAAACTGATATTACTCTTCCCTTCTCATTAAAATGCCCAAAGATCAATAGGAAAACTGTCGAGTGATAAAGTGATCAAGTGTTGATCACTTGAAGGACATTTACCCCTGAGAGTTGGGTGGTTTTATTTTACCAGAACATCCAGTAAGGTTGGACATTGGGACTACATAGCACCTCTATGTCATGGCTGAGAAGACAAGCTTCTGACCTTCATGGGTGTTTCCTTGAGAGTTTGGAAGTGTCTAGGCAATTCCAACCTAAAAGCAGGCCTGGGATGAGTTCCCAGCCTAATATCCATTAATTCTTAAAAGTCTATTTAAAAAGCTTTCTTCTTTCAACAGCTCTAGTACTCCAGGGACTCAACCCTTCTTGCCCAAGTTTTATAGTGGCGCCAGCTCAGGATCTGAGGCCAGGCTTGGCAGGATGGTCTTTAGAGAGAAGCTCTGAGCACAGGCCGGGGACTCCTGGTTCCCTTGGATGTTTCTATCTAGTGCAGATACACAAGGCTCTGATTAAAAAAAAAAAAAAAAAAAATCTCTAGAAGCTGTCTCAGGTTACTAACTCCCTTCCCCAACAGTATTGTAGGAATTGTATGTTCAGACTCAGTGCTGAAACCTATCAGTTTATAGTGGTACAAATACCTACATCTTCATCAGGTTCATCGACTTTTTGGTTCAGAATCTCTGTGGAAGAAACTGAGTTTAAAGCTGTCACATGACTTTAAGGTCCTAGGTGGGTATGGAAATAAGAGCTATGTTTACGTCTCTGTTTTTCAGCCTTAAGATCTGAACTATTGCCCCATGTGCTCGTCAGTGCTCACCAACTTGTCCCAGAAAGAGTTTGACACGAGCCCATTCATGCCTCCATGACTTGGCCAAGATTTGTGGCCTTGTGGAGCTAGGCTGCAGTCAGGAACGGGAATCAGCTTCCTTCACTAGCTGTGAGAAGGTAGGGTAGAAGGAGGGTGAGTAATGATGAGACCTGGTTTCAGATCAACTTCATTTTGAAACCAGTGATACAAGCCAGTAGTGCCAAGAAGCATCTGGGAGGAAGTTGTAATGATCTGCCCCAGGGCTTACCGTTTACCAGCCTCTGTGTGACTCATGGCTTACAAAGAAAACTGCTCATGTTTCTACAGGTGCCTCAGCGAGTTTCCCTGGGCAGGTCAGATTGGCTGTGAGATCTCCATCCTTTGCCTCTCCCAATAAACCATGGAGCAGCCCCTATGAAACAGTCCTCTCCAAACGCAGACTGAGCCAGCTCCCCGTTATGCTCTTTGGTTCTGTGCATCCCCTTTTCCCTTCCGTGCTTCAGCCCTTCGGTAAAGCACATGGCTGTAACTAACCCCATGCCCACTCTGAGAGATGGTTTCTCTATGGTATAGAGAGAGGCATGGACTTGGAGTCAGAAGCCCTGGTTAATTGTGAGTAGGCTAAAGGTCCCTCTTATTGAGGGCTTACTCTGGGCCAGACACAGTGCTCAGTGCTGTGTGAACATTATCCCACTTATTCCTGCCAATAATCTTATGAGGTAGGTATTATTCCCATTTTCCAGATGAGAAAACAGCTTCTGTACGTTCACACGACATGGATGTGAACCCAAGTCTTTTGGACTCCAAATCCCATATTCTTCATCACTCATCTCCCTCTGCCTTTAGGATTTGAAATCTGGTCCTGCTGCTTCCGAGTTGTGGGGCTTCGTATACTTTGCTCTCCTCTCTGAAGCTGCTTCCTGAGGCACTTCAACCCCAGGGCAGTCTCTTGTTTCCTGAGTTGTCAGTAATAGGGGAGTAGTATCTACCTTGTGGGTTGTTTTTTGAGGACTTGGATAAGAAAACACTTAGCTGGGTGTCTCGGGCAGAATGGGTCTTTGAAGCTTGCTCCTGCCTGCCTGACTCATGCCCCTTGGTTGTATTCTGCACCCAGCTGAATGTGGCTGAGGGCTGATGGGGCAGCTGGAATGTTGCAGCCTGCGTGGGAGGCATGTACAATTGAAGTACCTGACCACTGACTTCTCCTTGATTGTTGGTACTGTCCCCTCTAAGAATAGATGGGACAGCCCAGATACTGTGCTACAAATGTTTGGACCCATAAAACAATGGAAATGTGCCAGCAAACACGGCAGTGAAGTGTACCGTACATTCCTGGTGGGCAGATTTTGTAGACAGCAGGAAGACGGTTTCTGGGTTTCTGGCAGCTTTTAGAGTTTGGGGGATTAAGGCATTAGCCCCCTGCTGGGTAACTTGGTGGGACAGGATTGGAGAGTTCATTGAGAGGCACTCATTAAGTGAAAAACCTGACAGGCTTATCTGGCCAGCCCCTCTGCTAGCTGAAGATCTTCCCTTAGGAAGAGGGCTGTTTTAAGAATGGGAAAAGTGACAGTTAATTTTGAATCAGTGTTTGAATAGCTAATGCATTCACGTGGGTCAAAATTCAGAAGGGTACACAGTAAAAAGTCTCTTTCCTGTTGCTTAGCTACTAGCTTCTCCACCCATAAACCCAGTTTTTTGGGGTCACCTTCCAGAAGTATTTATTTTAAAATACAAATGTTAGCATAGACTACATTGCTCCATATCTTTTTAAATTAATTAATTAGTTAATTAATTAAGCTGCACCGGGTCTTTAGTTGCAGCACATGGGATCTTCGTTGCCACATTGGAGACCTTCATCGCGGCATGTGGGATCTAGTTCCTTGACCAGGGATCAATCCCAGGCGCCCTGCATTGGGAGCACAGAGCCTTAACAGCTGGACCACCAGGGAAGTCCCCATATCTTTTTTTTTTTTAATTAACAACATGTCTTAGAGATCTTTCCACGTCAATACATAGGGGCTTCCTTATCTTTTACAGCTTTTTATGGCTGCACAGTGTTCTCGTATGGATGTTAGCATTACACAAAGTTAATCTGTCATTGATGGACATTTAGGTTGTCTGGACTTTTGCTATTACAATCCATGCATTATTGATTACTTTGGTAGATAGCTGTGGAAAGGTGATTTTGGACAGGAGGCAGTATCCTATAAGAACTTAAAGGTACTTGAAGATACACATTTTGTTCCCTGAATGCATCCCTAGTATTTAGAAGAATATTGGGCACTTAGGAAACACTCTACTAGTTCTTGATGGATGCTGTGTTGAAGAACCTGACTTTAGAATATGACCACCCCGAGTTCTAATTCTAATTCCACTCACTAGCTGTATGATGTTGGGCAAGCCATCTCACCTCTGAACCCCCATTTCCTCATGTGTTATGAGTCCGTATAAAGTTCTGGGGTTTACAAATTTGTGGTTTTGTGGTTTTATCTTATTTGATATTCAGGATGACTCTGTGAAGTCTAATTTTCATCTCGCAAATGAGAAAACCTAAATTCCTAATAAGTTAATTCAAGTTCTGCATCAACATGCTGATGGTTCCAACTAACAGAGTTTTGAGGGACCTTTGCATGTGTCCTTAACACAGCTTTAAGCAATGCTGAATCACCTAGTGAGTTTAGGTGTTCCCTTTTAAGCTTTTCTTCTTTTTACATCAAGGAGAAAGTGTCTTTGGTCCCATTATTATTATTTTTAACTAATCTATTTATTTTTGGCTGCATTGGGTCTTCGTTGCTGGGTGCAGGCTTTCTTTAGTTGTGGCGAGCAGGGGCTACTCTTCGTTGCAGTATGCGGGCTTCTCGTTGCTGTGGCTTCTCTTGTTGTGGAGCACGGGCTCTAGGTGTGCAGCCTTCAGTAGCTGTGGCACACGGGCTCAGTAGTTGTGGCACATGGGCTCTAGAGCGCAGACTGAGTGGTTGTGGCACACGGGCTTCAGTAGCTGTGGCACGTGGGCTTCAGTAGTTGTGGCTTGTGGGTTCTAGAGCACAGGCTCAGTAGTTGTGGCGCACAGGCTTAGTTGCTCCACAGCATGTGGGATCTTCCCAGACCAGGGCTCGAACCCGTGTCCCTTGCATTGGCAGGTGGATTCCACTGCACCACCAGGGAAGCCCCTACTATTCTTGAATACATCTTTTTATAACATGCTTCTCTCCCTTCAAACCAAGGGAAGACAGGCCTTAGGCTCGAAGCCTCAGCAAACATGGGAATTCCCTGGAGGTCCAGTGGTAGGACTCCGCACTTTCACTACCAAGGGCACGGGTTCGATCCCTGGTCGGGAAACTAAGATCCCTCAAACCATGCGGCATGGCCAAAAAGCAAAACAAAACAAAACAGAAACTTCAGCAAACAATTGATTCTGGGGCCCACAGAATTCAAGTGTGTTTCCCAGGATCACCCATCAAGTTAAAGTCAGTGCCTGCACAAGAATGGGGTCTCCATCACTATTAATAGTATTAACAGCAGACCTGGCCATAATGCATCCTATTTGTGAGTTCTTTACACTTATTCTCATTTAATCCTCACAGCTACCTGTAAGAGAGTTACTCTTATTATCCCCGAATCTAGTACTTTTCTCCAAGTATCACACTGCCTCACTGGGCATCTAAAAATCAATCTTTGCTATTTCAATAGATGGAGAAGGACCACAGGTAATGGGGGTTAGGGAGGAAATAAGAAAACAAACTCTCAGGTGTGTCAGAAAGATAATATAACCATATTATATAAACAACTCAATCTAAACAGGTCTAGGTACCACTTCTGGCCATTCCATTTCCTAGCTATGTAACTTCAGTGAATGCATTTAACCCCTCATTTTCCCAATTTAGAAAATGGGCGTTAAAATCTACTTTATAGGGTGCTTGGTGAAGATTAAATGAGAAAGTATACAAATGTTAGGGCTTCCCTGGTAGCGCAGTGGTTAAGAATCTGCCTGCCAAGGCAGGGGACACAGGTTCAAGCCCTGGTCCAGGAAGATCCCACATGCTGCGGAGCAACTAAGCCCGTGTACCACAACTACTGAGCCTGCATGCCGCAACTACTGAAGCCCGCGGCCCGTGCGCCGCAACTACTGAAGCCCACACGCTGCAACTACTGAAGCCCGCGCGCCTAGAGTCTGTGCTCCGCAGCAAGAGAAGCCACCGCAATGAGAAGCCCACACACCACAACGAAGAGTAGTTCACGCTTGCCACAACTAGGGAAAATCCTCACACAGCAACGAAGACCCAATACAGCCATAAATAAATAAATTTACTTTAAAAATTCATACAGATTTTAAAAAAACACACAAATGTTAGCTGTTAATAATAGTAATTCATGATGGGAGGGATTCTCGACTCTTGAGATTGATGCTTGCTGTATTCATTTGCTAGGGCTGCTGTAACAAAGGAACACAGACTGGGGGCTTAAACACAGAAATTTATTTTCTCACAACTCAGGAGGCTAGAAGTCCAAGATCAAGGTGTCATCAGGGCTGGTTTCTGTTGAGGCCTCTCTCCTTAGCTTGTAGATGGCTGTCTTCTCAATGTGTCTGTAAATAGTCTTCTCTCTGTAATTGTCTGTGTCCAAATTTCCTCCTCTTATAAGGACACTCATCATACTGGATTAGGGCCCACCCTAATAACCTCATTTTAATTTAATCACCTTTTTAAAGGTCCTTTTTCCAAATATAATCACATTCTGAGGTATTAGGACTTCAACACATGAATTTGAGGGGGGAACACAATTCATGTTAAGAGAAAACTTGGACCTACAGAAAAATAAAGATAATAAGTAGCTGGTAACCCCAGTCATAGGGAAGCTTCATTTCCTTCCAGTCTTTTTAAAATTTTTTCCCGTGCATAGTTACATATACTATATATGCAGTTCTACTTTCTGCTTACATTTTGCATAGCTGGATAAAAAATCCATGGAGTGCATGCCCCATAGATTATTTAACTTTTGCCCTGTATTAAGATGATTTAAACTCTGCCACATATCATTCCTTGTCTTTTTTAGCCCAAAGGCAAAGCAAGATTCCTCAGAAGATGAGAGTACAAAGCTGTGTGCTGGAGGTAAAGGGCAAGGTCACTCTGGGAATCTCCCTGCCCCTGGGACCCTTTGGAACTGACTCAGGCTGAGATCCCTCTTTCCCCTCCTCCCACCGGCCGAGCATGTTGTCACAGCCCGTGACTCCTCAGTGAGGATGTCGTCAAGGAGGCAGGGCTGGTATCTAAGCAATCTTCTCTTTCTCAGGGACACACTCCAGCCTTCCCATGAAGGAACCTGCCTCTGTGTGTGAGCTCTGGGGCTCTGGGGAGCTGAAGGCAGCTCTGTATGCTTTTAAGCCCTCCATCTTCCTCCCCTCCATGCGCTAAGCCTCTCCCCAAAAGATGGCCAGTGTCCTAAGTTCTTTCACCCAAGTTAGTTTTACCTGTTTTTGAACTTCATGTTAATGGAATCATACATGTGTCCTCTCTTGTATCTGGCTTCTGTCACTCAACCGTGTTTGTAAGATTCATTCATGTTGTTGTATGTCCTTGTGGTTGACTCATTTAATTATATGAACATTCCACCATATTTTTATTCATTCTACCTTGATGGACATTTGGGCTATTTCCAGTCTTTAGCTATTATAGACAGTGCTGCTGTGGCTATTATAATACTTGTCTTTTAGTGAATGTATCTTTGTTGGGTCTATACCTCAAAGTAAAATTGCTGGGTCTTGGGGAAGGTGTATATTTAGCTTCAGCAAATACTGCTCGACAGTTTTCCAAAATGAGTATCCCATTTTACACTCCCACATCAGACTTCTACTTTTTTTTTTATTGAGGTAAAATATGCATAACATAAAATTTGACCATTTTAACCATTTAAAAAATTCGGTGACGTTAAGTACGTTCAAATTGTTGTGCAACCATCACCATAGTCTGTCTCTAGAACTTTTTCATCATCCCGAACAGAAACTCTGTACCCATTAAACAATAACTACCCATTCCCCTCTCTCTCCAGCCCCTGGTAACTTCTATTCTACTTTCTATGTCTATTAATTTGAGTATTCTAGGTACGTCATATAAGTGGAATCATGCAGTATTTGCCCTTTTGTGACTAGCTTATTTTACTTAGCATAATGTTTTCAAGATTCTTCCATGTTGCAGCATGTGTCAGAACTTTATTCCTTTTAAAGACTGAATAATATTCCATTGTATGTATAGACCACATTGTGTTTATCTATTCATCTCTTGATGGACACTTGTGTTGTTTCCATCTTTTGGCTATTGTGAATAGTGATACTATGAAAATATGTGTACAAGTATCTGTTTGAGATCCTACTTCAGTTCTTTTAGGTATATGCCTAAAAGTAGAATTGCTGGATCATGTGGTAATTTTATGTTTACCTTCTGAGGAGCCAGCAAACTGTTTTTCACAGTGGCTGCACCATTTCACATTCCCAGTGCAGGAGGGTTCCCATGTCTTTACATCTTGCCAACACTCATTATTTACTTTTTTTTTTTGCCACCCTAGTAGGTATGAAGTGGTATCTCATTGTTATTTTGATTCGTATTTCCCTAATGACTAATGATATTGAGCATTTTTTCATATGCTTATTGGCCATTTGTATACCTTATTTGAAGAAATGTCTTTTCAACTCCTTTGCCTTTTTATTTACTTATTTTTAATTGGGTTGTTTGTTTTTTGTTGTTCTTGAGTTTTAGGAGTTCACTGTATAGTCTGGATATTGTTTGGAATTCTACTTTTTAATGTTATACTCTTTTTTTATTAATGTTATACTCTTATATACTGTTTGAATACTTCATCATGTTCACATTACTTTTTGTTTGCTTGTTTATCTTCTCAAAGAACCAACTTTTAGTTTTATTGATCTTTGCTATTGTTTTCTTTGTTTCTATTTCATTTATTTCTGCTCTGATCTTTATGATTTCTTTCCTTCTGCTAACTTTGGGTTTTGTTTGTTCTTCTTTCTCTGGTTCCTTTAGGTGTAAGGTTAGATTGTTTATTTGAGATTTTTCTTGTTTCTTGAGGTAGGCTTGTATAGCTATAAACTTCCCTCTTAGAACTGCTTTTGCTGCATCCCAAAGGTTTTGGATCGTCATGTTTTCATTGTCATTTGTCTCTAGGTATTTTTTGATTTCCTCTTTGATTTCTTCAGTGATCTCTTGGTTATTTAGTAACGTATTGTTTAGCCTCCATGTGTTTGTGTTTTTTACGTTTTTTTCCCTGTAATTCATTTCTAATCTCATAGCGTTGTGGTCAGAAAAGATGCTTGATATGATTTCAATTTTCTTATATTTACTGAGGTTTGATTTGTGACCAAGATGTGATCTATCCTGGAGAATGTTCCATGCGCACTTGAGAAGAAAGTGTAATCTGCTGTTTTTGGATGGAATGTCCTATAAATATCAATGAAATCTATCTGGTCTATTGTGTCATTTAAAGCTTCTGTTTCCTTATTTATTTTCATTTTGGATGATCTGTCCATTGTTGTAAGTGAGGTGTTAAAGTGTTACTGTCGATTTTCTCTTTTATAGCTGTTAGCAGTTGCCTTATGTATTGAGGTGCTCCTATGTTGGGTGCATATATATTTATAATTGTTATATCTTCTTCTTGGATTGGTCCCTTGATCATTACATAGTGTCCTTCCTTGTCTCTTGTAACATTCTTTATTTTAAAGTCTATTTTATCTGATATGAGTATTGCTACTCCAGCTTTCTTTTGATTTCCATTTGCATGGAATATCTTTTTCCATCCCCTCACTTTCAGTCTGTATGTGTCCCTAGGTCTGAAGTGGGTCTCTTGTAGACAGCATATAGATGGGTCTTGTTTTTGTATCCATTCATCAAGCCCATGTATTTTGACTGGAGCATTAAATCCATTCACGTTTAAGGTAATTATCGATATGTATGTTCCTATGACCATTTTCTTAATTGTTTTGGGTTTGTTTTTGTAGGTCCTTTTCTTCTCTTGTGTTTCCCACTTAGAGAAGTTCCTTTAGCGTTTGTTGTAGAGCTGGTTTGGTGGTGCTGAATTCTCTTAGCTTTTGCTTGTCTGTAAAGCTTTTGATTTCTCCATCGAATTTGAATGAGCTCCTTGCCGGGTAAGAGTAATCTTGGTTGTAGGTTCTTCCCTTTCATCACTTTAAGTATATCATGTGACTCCCTTCTGGCTTGTAGAGTTTCTGCTGAGAAATCAGCTGTTAACCTTATGGGAGTTCCCTTGTATGTTATTTGTCGTTTTTCCCTTGCTGCTTTCAATAATTTTTCTTTGTCTTTAATTTTTGCCAATTTGATTACTATGCGTCTCAGCGTGTTTCTCCTTGGGTTTATCCTGTATGGGACTCTCTGCACTTCCTGGACTTGGGTGACTATTTCCTTTACCATGTTAGGGAAATTTTCGACTATAATCTCTTCAGATATTTTCTGTGGTCCTTTCTCTCTCTCTTCTCCTTCTGGGACCCCTATAATGTGAATGTTGTTGCATTTAATGTTGTCCCAGAGGTCTCTTAGGCTGTCTTCATTTCTTTTCATTCTTTTTTCTTTATTCTGTTCCACAGCAGTGAATTCCACCATTCTATCTTCCAGGTCACTTATCCGTTCTTCTGCCTCAGTTATTCTGCTATTGATTCCTTCTAGTGTAATTTTCATTTCAGTTATTATATTGTTCATCTCTGTTTGTTTGTTCTTTAATTCTTCTAGGCCTTTGTTAAACATTTCCTGCATCTCCTCGATCTTTGCCTCCATTCTTTTTCCGAGGTCCTGGATCATCTTCACTATCATTATTCTAAGTTCTTTTCCTGGAAGGTTGCCTCTCTCTTCATTTAGTTGTTTTTCTGGAGTTTTATCTTGTTCCTTCATCTGGTACATAGCCCTCTGCCTTTTCATCTTGTCTGTCTTTCTGTGAATGTGGTTTTTGTTCCACAGGCTGCAGGATTGTAGTTCTTCTTCCTTCTGTCACATTACTTTTGTAGTTTAAAAACCCTCATCTGTTATCCTTTCTTATTTTAGGGAAGGATTATTTAAAACAATTGTCGTCATCGTCTGAAACTAAAGGACAGTTGGGAGAGCTCACGCTGACCTTCCCAGGGCACAGCACTGTCCCTCTGGTCCTGGTCGTGCTGCAGCCGAGTACACTGCGGAGCGCTGGTGTCTGGGCCAGCGCTATGGGAACGCCTGGGTCAGGGCATGTTGCCGATGGGCCCAGTTGTAGCCCCTGGCAGGTTTCCTGACTCCATGCTTTGGCCACAAGGAAGGGTGGGTAAGAACATTGGTTGTGAATACTCTCTAGCGTATGCCTTGGAGTCAGGCTGACCTGGCTTCTGAACCTCAGTTTTCTCATCTTTGTAAAGGAGCTCATACCTAACTTGGCAGCATAGTTGTAAAGATGAAATGGGCCCAGTCTCCGGATTAACGAATAGTAGTTATTAACTCAGAGTGCTTGTTTAGAGGGCGGCCAAGCAGGGAGGATTCAGAAGGAGCATGACAGACTGAAACAACCCGAGGTTATCCAGAATGATCTGTGTGGGTGACGGTGTAGCAGGATGCATACAGCGCATATGTAGACTCATAGCCTTCGGAAAGGCTTAAAATCTTCTGCCTCCAGCTGTGACCTTGGGTCAACTCTATGTCTCGTGAGACTCCATGGGGCTAATGTCGCTGAATAGCTATGATTTTGGTTCTTCGGCCCACAAACCAGGAAGTGGTCCGCCCTCTTGAGACCAAACTCAGAAGCCCATCTGAAACTCATATTTGATCACATTGCTGGTCAGAGGAAGTAAGCCAAGTCTCCTTCTGCAGTGGCTTGATCTAGTCAGGGGGCTGTTGTCAGGTCTTGGCTCCCATGGGGTATCTTCCAGAAGCCCCTCCTTCCTAATACTCTTTTCCTCCCTTCCCCACAGTAGTTTTCACGGACTGCCCTGGGCAAGAGTCGGCCCTGCTGACTGATGATGACTTCACTGTTCTGAACAACAAAACAGTCCAGGTAAAATACCATGTCCACCTTCAGGAGAGAAGAAAGACATTCTCCGTGCATGCCCAGCTTGCTGCTGGCCAGGAGACCGAGGTTGCCGTGGCTGTTGTGAGCCATGTTACCCCTGCAGAGGACGCAGGGTTAGACCTCAGTTGCCCATAGCTGTGCGCGTGGGTACCGATCTAAGCAGGGTAGTGTTTGCAGCTGCCCAGGAGGGGGCACCAGAGTCAGGCAAGGGGGGCCCAGAGCTGCTTTGTGAGTAATGGCCCGGTGCCCTTCCTCCCTTGAATTCCCTGTCCCATCTCCCTTTCCTTCTTTCCCATATCATGCCGGTAAACCGCAAGTGAAGGTGATCCCAACACAGGACTGCCAATCTCATGAACCTTTGGGAAGATGGACCTGAGGCTCTTGGCCACATTTCTTTGTTTTGTCTAATTTAATTTTTTGAGCAGCTAATATATCCACATCGTTCAAAATTTTAAATATTAAAAAGTTTTAGAATGAATAACCTCCCCTTTTTTCTCCCCCTATGTCTAATGCCCTCTCTACCCCTCAAAGAGAAGACCTGTTACTTTCCTTCTAATTTATGTATTTGTTCTATATTTATATTAAATATATTTATATATGTTATATATAGGTATAAAATAAACTTTTCGGTCCTCTTTTATGCAAAACTAACATACTATTCACATGTCTGCACCTTCTTTTTGCACTGAAAAATACATCAGTACACTGCCTATCCCCTTCTCACAGATAACCACCGTTATAAGCTTCTAGTATCCCCCAGACTTTGTCTGTATATAAGCAGATGTGAATATATGCCTTATTTTCCCACCCTTTTACACAAAAGATGGAACAGTGCCTGGCACATATTAAGCCCTATGTAAGTGTTTGTTAAATAAAATACTAAACTACATTAAGCTGTTCCATATCTTGTTCTTTTTCACTTAAGTATGGATATATATCAAAGATCTTTCCATGCCAGCACAGAGAGACATCCCTCATTTTTCAAGCTGTATACAATTTCCACTAGATGGATGTATTATAGTGTATTTAATTGAGCCTTCTCTATAAGTGAACACTTAGATTATTTCCAAGTTTTCTTTTACAATAAACCCATCTGGGCCTCTGTCCTTGCCATGAGCCCCTGTAGATGAGAGGATGTTGGGTATGTTCCCGTTGTTTGCACACCTGGGTTAAGGGGTCTTCTCTCCTTGCAGGAAAGGAAAGCATTGAAGATCTCCCCATCCAAACGTATCTTGCGAAGACGCAAGAGAGATTGGGTGGTCCCGCCAATATTTGTCCCTGAGAATGGCAAGGGTCCCTTCCCCCAGAAGCTGCATCAGGTATGACTGTGCCTTCTCCCTGGGAGTCATTGGTGTCTTCAGGGACTCTCATTCAAAGGCCTGAATATGAGGTTTCTTGCTACTGAGCCCTGGGGCCCGCAGAGGGAAGCTCTCTGATGGGAGCAATTTCTAATCAGGCGGTGCCTCTCCACCCCTCCCCACAGAGGGTTCTTTGCTACAATCATGAGATATTTGTCACTTTGTCAGCTGCCATTTTCTTTTGCTTCCAGCTCAAATCTAATAAAGACAGAGGCACCAAGATTTTCTACAGCATCACGGGGCCTGGGGCAGACAGCCCCCCTGAGGGTGTCTTCACCATAGAGAAGGAAACGGGCTGGTTGCTGTTGAATAAACCACTGGACCGGGAGAAAATTGCCGAGTATGAGGCAAGTAACCTTTAGCGTCCAACGAGAAGCAGGGCCCCAGGAAGGGTAGTGCCAGGCTGACCCCAGGCCTGTGTACCTACAGCTCTTTGGCCACGCTGTGTCGGAGAACGGTGCCTCCGTGGAAGAGCCCATGAACATCTCCATCATCGTAACAGACCAGAATGACCACAAGCCCAAGTTCACCCAGGATGTCTTCAGAGGGAGCATCTTGGAAGGGGTACTACCCGGTAAGAGGACTGGGGAGGGCACAGCTATAGAGGTCTGCTGGGCCCAGACCTGGCCTTGGGTCCACTTCTGGAATCAGCCCAGACTCTTAAAGGCTGGAAGAAGCCTTCATACCTGATTTCCTGGGCTGTGCCTCAGATTACCTGGGATCTTCTTAAAAATCCAGATTCCCTCACTCCATCCCAAGATCCCTGAATAAGAATGATCCTGGAGTAGAGCCCCAGAATCTGTGTATTTGAAAATTTCCCAGAAGCTTCAGATGATCAGCCAGCTGCAGCTTTGGAGCTGCAGAGACCTATATTTGAATCTGGATTTTGTCTCTCATCTGCTGTGACCCTGCGCAAGGTCTTGACCTCTGAGCCTCAATCTTCACACCTGAAAATGGGGATAATATCAACCGTAAAGAGCTGTGAAGATTAGAAATAACACATGCCTACTGCTGTGTGATATGAAGCACCTGACATGAGGTTCTTTGGGGAAATGGCAGCTGCAAGGAGGGTGGCAAAGGGTGAGAGAAAGCAGAAGATGAATTGTCAGGCTGGGGAAGAGGGTGAGAGGGGCTGGCAAAAGACTAGAGAACTAGGTGACATTAATGACCTCAAAGACAGTGCTGGTGAGGAGGGCTCCTCCTCTCCCTTTGTCTCTGAGTTGTGAAGAATTACAGAGAAATGTGAGTTGGTTAGGTTGCCAATAATAGACATTTCCGGAAGAAAAACAGTACCTTCAACAATATGGAACCTTTTCCCCCTTTGTATTGAGGAAGCCTAGAGGTGGTCAAGCCAGGCTGGAACGGTGCTTTAACGTGTGGGGGAACTAGGCTCCTTCCATCTCGTTGCTCTGCTGTTTTGGCTTTATTCCCAAGATTACCTCATGGTTGCTGCTGGAGCTCTGGCCATTATATCTGGAAGGAGGGAAGGGGTGGGAAGAATAAGCCCCTTAACTCAGAAAAATGCTTCCCCCAAAGCTGTATATCCCATTCGTCAGATTTCAGTCTCGTGGCCACAGCTAGCTGCAAGAAGAGAAATAGTTTTGGTTCCCGGTGGGCTTGTGCTCAGCCTAGAATGATTATGAGGATTATGTTTCTAAGAAGGAAGGGGAGAATGGGAAATGGGCACCAATTAGCAATCTCTGCCACGAGTGGAACATGGGGCCAAGCCAGCGAGCAGGGTGGAGCCTCTCGGAGTTCCAGAAGTGGGCAAGGCTGGAATCGGAGCTGGAAGGGAAGGTTGCGCACTCAGCGGCGCTTCTCCCCTCCAGGCACTTCTGTGATGCAGGTGACAGCCACGGATGAGGACGATGCCATCAACACCTACAATGGGGTGGTTGCTTATTCCATCCATAGTCAAGAGCCAAAGGACCTCATGTTCACGGTCCACCGGAGCACAGGCACCATCAGTGTCGTCTCCAGTGGCCTGGACCGGGAGGTAAGTGGCCCTTCGGGAAGGTGCTGCCTGCCCAGGCTAGCCCAGGCTGGGGTCTGACACTCAGAGCAGAAGCCTCTGCCCCCAAAGCCCAGGGCAGAGCAGTGGGGACCCAAGTCAGCTGGGAATGGCTGCTGCTATGTCCCACATTGATGTCCTGCAGCTCCCTTGGGCCAGTGGCACGTTGCCAAACCATCTCGTTAAGGCTGAGGAGGCAGCTGTAAAACACAGACGTTTAATACTTTCTGCAGGTTTTCTCATTTCCTCTCGGCATGGCTCACTTAGCACGCACATTGCCCAGATTTGTCCCGTGTGTGCCACAAAGCAGAATTAGCTCCATGGATATTAGAGTTGCCTCCTGTTCCCTAATTAATACCTTTGCCCAAATCCACACTCAAAGCTCCCATTCTGCGTCCACCCAGGGTCAGGAAGCAATGCCCAGGCTTCATCCCACGACAGGCCCAGGAGAACCGTTTGGATCCACAGTTCCCCTCCCCCTCCACCCTTTGCTTCTGGTCTTTTCTGCAGTGGGCAAGCAGTGGGTCAGGAATCAAGAGAACACTTAGAGGGAGGAACATTCCACTTCCCTCCCCGTACACCCAAGGCTGTGCCCAACGCGCAGTGGCCTTCCACTTCTACTCTCCTTTTCTCCCCAGAGAGTCCCTGAGTACACACTGACCATCCAGGCTACGGACATGAACGGGGACGGCTCCAGCACC
Organism: Delphinapterus leucas; assembly: GCF_059928025.1. Taxonomy (NCBI): domain Eukaryota; kingdom Metazoa; phylum Chordata; class Mammalia; order Artiodactyla; family Monodontidae; genus Delphinapterus; species Delphinapterus leucas. The sequence continues at coordinate 43,071,779 of NC_143148.1, forward strand.
ACGGCTATGGCCATAGTGGAAATCCTCGATGCCAATGACAACGCTCCTGTGTTTCAGCCCCAGCAGGTAATGCCCCTTCCTTCCTTCTTCCCTCGTCAGATGATGAAGGACTAAGTTTCTCCTTTCTGATGAAACTCCGGAACCAGCCTACATTGCTTCAAGTCCCAGTCCCAGCACTTGTGAGCTTTGTGACCTGAGGTGAACTACCTAACCTCTCTGTGCCCTATTTCCTAATCTGTGAAATGGAGATGATGCTCCATTGTCTCCTGCTGCATTTTTCTGAGTTTTAAATGAAATAATCTATGTACAGTTCTTAACACAATCCCAGGTACACAAGTGCTCAATATGAAAATCTTTGTTGATATGGAAAGTCCTAATTTGCCTCACACCTATACCTGCCCACATTCCCCCAGTGAATGCTTGTACACCTCACGTAACAGAGGAGTCAGTGCCAGTCAAGGTGACACCCACCCCCTTCCATCTGTAGGTAACTCTGACGGCTAAGCATTGTTTAGGCCTGATTAAAAATTTGTTCTCAACAGCTGATTTCCCCATCTTTGCCACCTGTTCCAGAATTTCCAAAAAGTTCCTGGCCAGTGCCCCAGAGCAATCAGACACTTAGCCCTTCTTGCCACCTTCCTTATGCCTTTCTGATCTCAGCTAGATATAGGTGACTACTCAATGGCGAGGCCTTGGGCACCCAGATCAGTGAGATTCCTGGAGCGTCAGGCCCCTGGGTGTAGGGAAAGCAGGCCCAAGATTGCCGTGGTCTGTCCCAGCAGCTGTGAGGCTGACTCTTGGGATGTTCTGCATCCATGCATGCCCTGAAACCCCAATAAGAGGGTTGGGCGGTCCAGGAAAGGGTGAGCGGCATGGGGCGCCCCTGGAGTTGGATGGAGGATTCACAGCCAGTGAAGAGTGGAACAGCCTCTCAAGGTGGTCAGTCTCTCCGCTCTGACTGTGCTGTGCTTCCCACGCTGACAGTACGAGGCCCGTGTGCCTGAGAACGCAGTGGGCCACGAGCTGCAGAGGCTGACAGTGACCGATCTGGATGCCCCCAACTCACCGGCATGGCAGGCTACCTACCGCATCGTGGAAGGTGACAACGGGGACCATTTTACCATCACCACCCACCCTGAGAGCAACCAGGGTATCCTGACAACCAAGAAGGTGAGTCGGTTTGGGCTTTGTACAAGGGCCACACCTGGGACAGTCAGGTCTGCAGCCTCCAGGACTAGAGGGTACCACCTGCCTTGGGAGACATACCTTAGACCACTCACCAGGGAGTGTACCAGGCCAGTGGCTTGCAACACTCTCCCATTCCTCTTGGGTTGGGGAATTCCTTTGTTCAAACTAAACCTTACCCAGGGACCCAGTTCATAAAACAGATTCATAAAACAGAGTTGCTGATCTAATTGAGGCAGATCAGTGGGGCCCCACCTCCCAGATCCCAGTGTCCAGTGGCTGCTCCCAATCAGTCTTACACAGAGGGTCTCTGTTTTATTGGAATTCTTGCTAATTTTGCATTCAATCCATAATTCACATCTAGGTGTCTAGGTGTTTGGATAGTAAAATGTTTTAAATTACTTAGTAGTTAGGCATACCCTTGCCTCTCAAAAAGTCTTTTAATAAAATTGATGCTTCAAGAAGATGGGTCCAATCTTTCTTTGATTTCTTTTACCTCCTGGTTTATTATGAAGAATGGCCCAGTTTGAGAAATGGGGTCTTTATATAATACTTTAAAGGCTGTCCCCTCCTTGCAACCAAAACTTTGTAACACCCCTTTCACACTGTGAAATGAATTTCATTTATAATATAACTTCTCTAACTTATGTAATTTCTAGAAAAATGGAATGCTCTAACTGTAAAATAAAAGAGAATTTTACAGGAAAAGTTACTGATAATAAAATATTTCCATATGTAAACCTTTGGGCACAAGTACACTAGAAAACATAATGAAGCGGTTAGTTTCTTGCGCATCGTCCAGATGTAGTAGATACTATATGTCACTCTAGTGACTCATATCACGAGTGGTATTGATGTTTTTCCAGAACAGCAAATAAACAACTTTGGGAAAGACGTGAACAAATCAAATTACAAGCTCCCCTCAGAAGTTGCATTCCTGGAAAATTCAGTATAAATTAAAACCACACCAAAAACTCGGTTTATATGTAAAACACGTTCTAGACTATAAATATAAACAGAACATCACACCCATAAATACATGAATGTCCATGGTGATATTGGCAAGTCACATGGGATATGGGACAGTTCTTTGTGTCCCTGCCCCAGCCTGTAAATGCCAGTGGCATCCCCAGTCATTAGGACACCTAGAAATGCCTCCTCCAAGTTTCTACAACACCCCCTAGGGGGTGTCATCACCCCATAGGGAACCAGTTCTAGGCTTAGGGCTTACTACTCTAGTTGCCTTTGGGGTGGTGGTCTGAGAGGCCCCACTGGATGTCCACTCAGGAAATGCAGGAGGCTCTATGGGGTAGGGAAGGGGCAGTATTGTTGCTGGTGGGAGCCTCCAGCCCCCCATTGTGGGCCCTTCTGGCATCACAGCACTGCATGGGGCCTCCTCACAAAATGGCGGCTCAGGTCCTCCTTCCTGTTCTGTCCCAGGGCTTGGATTTCGAGGCCAAAAACCAGCACACCCTGTACGTTGAAGTGATCAACGAGGCTCCCTTTGTGGTGAAGCTCCCAACCTCCACGGCCACCATAGTGGTCCACGTGGAGGATGTGAATGAGCCGCCCGTGTTCGTCCCACCCTCCAAAGTCATCGAGGTCCAGGAGGGCATCTCCATCGGTGAGCCTGTCTGCACCTACACCGCGCGGGACCCCGACAACGGGAGTCAGAAGATCAGGTACATAGGAGCTGGGCTTAAATTCAGCTAAATGCGTGGATACTGTTGGGTGGGTTGTTTATTATAGCCAGAATTTGTTCTAATTGCCATAAAGACTATTAAATATTTTGAACGTCACCCCTGTACAGGGCCTTCCCTTCCTACCCTCCACGTGGCTGAAGTCCAGGGGACAGGTATTCCTGCTCCCTCTCATGTGTCCCTGCTGGGACCCCACCTTCTGCTCAGGCTCCCATTTGGGGGTGAGATGCATTTTCCACGTAATCCTGCTTAGGAGCCCTGAGTCCTATGAAACCCTCAGCCAGTTGGCCTGAGGAGGCTTTGAATGATGACTCCAGAACTCTAAGTATTCTGAGTGTGATTCTTCTCAACTTTTCTGCTCCAGCTACCACATCCTGAGAGACCCAGCAGGGTGGCTAGCAATGGACCCAGACAGTGGGCAGGTCACTGCTGCAGGGGTCTTGGACCGTGAGGATGAGCAGTTTGTGAGGACGAACATCTACGAAGTCATGGTCTTGGCCACGGATGATGGTGAGAGCTTCCTCCCAGCCCCTCCACATGAGCACCTTTGGAGCCAAGGACACCACATGTCCCCTCCACAGACAGAGTGTGGTGTGGGGAAGCGGTGTCAGCAATCCTAGCTGGGAGGTCAAAGGGGTCTCTCAGAGGGGTCTTTTAAAGGGTGGTCCTAGGGTTGGCTGGTTTCCAGTTCCCTAAGACCCAGGAGTTAGGAAGTATCCTGAAGACTCCTTTCAGCCTAAGTTTGTGGTTCACTGAGCCCTGAATTGGCCTGTTGGTTTCCCCTTATGAGTGATTGAAAAGGGCTGCCTGGAAAGTGTCATGATTGATTAGTGATGTCACACCATGATAGGATTGGGGGTGATGATGTAATTACCATCTCTATTTGACACATACTGAACCAAGGCCTGGAGGCAGGCGAGAGGTTACTGCAGGGCTGGGAAGCAAAACTTCCCTGAAGCTGATCAGCAAACACTGCATCAACCCTGAGGTGGCCAATAGGTTTCTCTTTGTAATAGATTGGTAGTGGCTGTCTGGATGAAGTGACTGCAGCTGTGTTGTGATCAGTTAGTAATGTCTGCCATGGACACAAAATGAGAATGATGGTATGTTTGCCATGCATTTGTCATCACTGGTTTGATCTATAATGAAGCTAGTGTTCAGAGGCTCTTGAAAGGCTACAGTTAGACAGTAAATAGGACCCTCCTGAGGCTGATTGGGTAGGTCCTGGGGGAGCTTAACATTGATTCATCAACCCAACCAAGGGCACATGCTGAAAAGAGATCATGTGTGTGATTACAAACAGGGAGCCCTCCCACCACTGGCACGGGGACCCTCCTGCTAACACTGATGGATGTCAATGACCATGGCCCGGTCCCTGAGCCCTGTCAGATCACCATCTGCAACCAAAGCCCTTTGCCTCAGGTGCTGAACATCACAGACAAGGACCTGTCCCCCCACACCTCCCCTTTCCGGGCCCAGCTCACACACGACTCGGACATCTACTGGACGGCAGAGGTCAATGAGAAAGGTAACTGAGTGGTGGTGGCAGATGGGTGTCTGCCCCCTACCAAGACCCGACACACCTTCTTGCCCCAGTGTCTTGTGGGTCACCGAATTACCAGTCTCCTCAAGAATGTCAGTTAAATGCTGCTTATTAACTTAGTGTAAGCCTTTGGAATTCCACAGGAGCCCTTAAAGACCGTTCTAGCTCAACCACCTGCCTGTACAATTGGAAAAACAGGCCCAGAGACATGGGATGTGCCTTTCTCACTCTCACATAATGAGGGAGTCAGAACTCCAGCACGGTGATAACAGCTAACATGCCTGAGCATGCTTGCTGTGTGCTATGTGCTGTGTGCTATGCTTGCTGTGTGCTATGTGTGCTTTAAGTAGATTCGGCTACTTAAACCTCACAACAACCCTGTAAAGAAGGTACTGTTATCTCACACATACATGCATGTGCACCCATTTTACAGATGGGGAAACCAAGGCTTACAGAAGCTTAAATATATTGCCAAGGGCATTATGGTTAGAAAATGACGGCCCCAGGATTGGAATGCAGGCAGTCTGCCATACCAGGATACTTTGCAGCTTACCATTTATCAAATCCTGGCGATATGCAAGATGCTTTTTGTACTTTTCCATATTTAATATTTCTACCATCCTCTGTGATCAGTATTTTTATCCCTATTTACAGATGAGAATGAGGCTCAGAGAGGTTAAATAGTGTGCCCAAGGGCACAGTGTGGATAAGCAGTGGAGCAGAAATTGAAGCGGGGGTCCCTCACCCCCACATCCCTGCTCCCAGCCACCTCCCTGTCCTTCCTCTTTCCCATCCCCCTGGAGCTCCTCAGCCTTGAGTGGTTTTTCAGTTGTCACAGGACTGGAGAAAGGACTTGCTGGCATCAAGTGGGCAAGGACCCAGGTGTGTGAGAAAGATGCATCCAGGCCCAAGTGCCAGTAAGGCCCCTGGAGAAACCCTGCTCACTCTGGTTTAAAGCATCTTCCTCTTCCTCTTGGAGCTAGAGTCCCCCAGGAGGGGAATGGGGAGCCAGAACATTCAGGTTCTGCCCCGAAGTAACGAAATGCCTGGTACCTATTACTGCTGCTGAGCCCCGCCCAGAAAGGACTGGGGAGACCTGCTTCAAACACACATCTTGTCTCATTTTTATGATTCCTGTGATTTGGGGATGTATATCCAGCACCTTTCCTTGAGGGAACCCAAATTGGTCTCCTGTCACCACCTTGTGGCCTAGAAGCCAATTTTCCCCCGCCCTGACTGTATCGTTTACAGAGCGTAGACTCTGGAGCCAGAATGCCTTGGTTCAAGATCCAGCCCTTCCATTTACGAGGTTCGTGACTGTGGACAAGTTACTGAACCTCACTGTTCTGCAGTTTCCCTACTTGTAGAATGCTGCCATGATAGTACCTACCTCCATACAATCACTGTGAAGATTAAATGAGTGCCTGAAAGGCATCTTGTCTGGTATATCAGTGCTCGGTAGATGTCAGTGGCCATCTTCACCACCACTGTTTCCCAAACAATCACAGATCTGACTCTGTCAAGTGTGAGCATTAGGCCCAAAGCTCAGTGGTGCCAACACCTGATACTAGCATTGATACCCGGTTCTTGGTTTTGACTTAGTTGTTCTGTCTGTGTTTTTTTGTCAGAGGAGTTAATCCAGACTCTACACCTGTGTGACCTTGGGCTGCTTACTTGACCTCCCTAAGCTTCAATGTCTGCATTTGTAAAATGGGGATAACAGAACCTGCCTCTTAAAGTTGGGGTGGATATCAGAGTTGGGCTTGGCACATAGCAAGTGTCAGTTTAGTCACTGACACCGCCACCAGCACCATCATCAGCTGAGAATTCAGCCCTCCAGCGTGGGAACAGTATAGCAGGAGGGATGTTTGGGTGAAATACCCCATGTTGGCCTCTCCACTTGGTAGACCAAACATTTAGCCTACAGAACTCTCTCTGCCTGCCGCTGCCGAATGGCAACAGGGTGAATTCTCCCTTCTGGCCTTTTAACTAAGAGGGTCCCAGCGAGCGTGCAGAGCCTTTGAACTGAAAGTGGCTTGAGGTCACTGCTGAAATAGGCCAGCAAGCCTGAGGGTGGGTGGGCTAGAAACGTGGGGTTGGTTTTGAATGTCCCAGTGATGGGGGGGACACTACTGACATTTAGTGGTGAGGACTTGAATGCTTGGGAAGGTTCCTCATGATGAAGAATAGTTCCATCCAAGCCAATAGTGCCCTCTTTGAGAAACTTGGGTCTAAACGGAAGGCCTTTCTTCAGAGAGGCCTCTGACCCTATATTTCTCACCCACAAACACAGCCCCCCTCCCCACTCCAGGAGTGCTGCACACCCTCCCCAGAGTGGTACCCGTCGTGCAGGCCACACTGAGGCTTGGCTTCTGCTCTGTGGCTGCCTGCTGCCCGCCCCGGGCCTTTGAAGGCTGGTTAGCACAGTGCCCGTTGCAGCCTCACTGCCGGCATCTCTGAACTTGTGTGCAGTCACTAATGCTTGGATAACACAGGTTAGCACCCTCTCTGATCTGCTTAACAACATCAGTTACATCACCAAGTCATATGCATTTGGATTTATTAATAATTGATGCTCACTCAGAATATCCGTGTTTCAGATACTGAAATTCTATCATACGGTTGAGGTGTAAACATTATATTTACTATTGCAAGAGCAAAATGCTGCAATAATAAATGGTAGTGAACTTTCAAATAGGAAAACAGGTGGCCAGTTAATGTAAATATTAAAAGATTGGGTTAGCTATCTTTTAGGAAGAACAATGTTTGTTTGTTTTGCGGCAAGGAATAATCTAGCAGCTAATGGTACTGAGAAATTATTGGCTCTACATGCCATGACTTTTTAAAAACATCGTATTTAAAAAATGCTGTGATTATTGATTTATTTTAAATAAAGTGATGAATTTATTCTTCTATCCAAATAATCCTTTCCACAGTGGTAAATTTGGCTTTGGCCGAATATCAGTTTTTAACACTTGGTATAATGTGCTTTGGGGATATTGCTTCCTGTTGCCCAGATGCAGAGGCTGCCTCCTCAAACCTCCGTCATGGTGTGCTCGGTTCCCACCATTTGTGGTCTCCTGAGATGAATAATTGTCTGTCCACTCCAGGAGACACAGTGGCCTTGTCCCTGAAGAAGTTCCTGAAGCAAGACACATACGACGTGCACCTTTCTCTGTCCGACCACGGCAACAAGGAACAGCTGACAGTGATCAGGGCCACCGTCTGTGACTGCCACGGCCACGTGGAGACCTGCCCCGAACGCTGGAAGGGGAGTTTCCTCCTCCCCATCCTGGGTGCTGTCCTGGCTCTGCTGTGTGAGTGCCGGCACCCTTCCCCTTCTGAGGACGGGATAGTTAGAAGACCTGATTCTACCCTGAACTTCACGGACTAAGGGGCCACCAACATTGTGCAACTGTTCCTTAAACTCTTAATTCCTGGAGTGTCATTCAATCCATAGATGTTGATGGAGGTTCTGGAAGGTGCCAGGCTTTGGGGATACATTGGGGAGCAGACTCGACCCTGCTGTCAGATCATCTAGTGGCTAGAGCGGTGGTTCTGAAGTCGTGGTCTCCAACCAACAGCGTTAGCATCACCAGGAATTTGTTAGAAAGGCTAATTCTCTGGCCCACTCCTGACCTACTGATTCAGAAGCTTAGGGGTAAGACTCGGTAATCTGTGTTTTAACAAGCCCTTCAGGGGATTCTGATGCATGTTAGAGCTTGAGAGCCATTGGTCTAGTGAGCAGAAATGTTTAGTTAAAAACTAATTTCTTTGCTCTAAAGGTAGAACCTATCACATTTGCTTTTTTCACTCTCTGAATTGTCCTTACACAGAAAACATGCGTTCAATCACATATGAATACAAGAGCAAGCTTTATTTAGCCATCATACTGTGTAGCAAGCACTGTTAGGCGCTGAGGGTACAACACTTAACAAAACAGACCAGTCCCTGCCTTCATGGAGCTTACTTTCCAGTGCAGCGAGCAGACGACAAATAATCTGGCAGAGAAATAGGTGTTGCTATGGATTAAAAAAAAGTCGGGGAAGGAGGTCTGCCATTTTAAGTAGGGTGGGCAAGAAGTAGCCTTACAGAGAAGGGGATATTTGAGTAAAGACCTGAAAGAGGTGAGCAAGCAAATCACGCAGATACCTAGGGAACATCAAGTGCAAAGGCCCTGAGGCAGCTCTGTGCTTTATGTGTGGAAACAGCAATGACTGGGATGGAAAAAGCAAGAGGGAGGAGAGTAAGAGATGAGATGAGATGGGGTCAGGGAAGTGATGGGTGTGGCGGAGCCTTGTGTTGGGCCTTGTAGGTTATTGTAAGCACTCTGGTTGAAATGGGAAGTCATCGGGTTTGGAGCAGAGGAGCAATGTGATTTGACTTGAATTTTATAGGATTCCTACTGAACAGACTGTAGAGGGCCCCAAGGGTGGGGACAGATTGCCATATGGAGCTACTGCCATAATCTAGGGGTAAGATGGTAGTTGTGACTTAGACCCAGGGTGGCAGAGTGAGAGGTGGTCACGTTTCAAGGTAGAATCGATTCAGATTCATATGTGGTATGAGGAAAAGAGCCATCTATGATTCCAAGTCCTGAACAAGTAGAAACATGGAGCTTCCATTAACCAGTTTGGGAAGGACCGTGGGAAGAGTCCAAATGGAGGTATCAGTAGGCAGCTGGATATATAAGCTTTGGGTGCAGGTGAGAAGTCCGGGTTGCCTCCTGCCTTTCCTCAGACCCAGGGGGGAGGAAAAGGTGAGGGAGGAGTCACGGTCTAGCCCACAGAGGGTGTGCATCCTGAGAACCCATGGGCTCCCAAAGAAGGCTAGGTCAGTTTTGTCTGGCCAGAGGGAGACAGTGGTTCCACCGGCAGTCAAAAAAAGGGATAAAGCTAAACAGTGGCTCTATCCTCTTACATTAAACAGCCATAGAGAGGGCCAGGGGGTACCCTCCTCATATGGGATTAACTGGGGGTAAGGCGAGCAACTAGGCACTAGCTGGCCAGTCCCCACTGTGTCCAAATAGACTGTCAGCCTTTCAAACCATATTACTAAAACCTAGTCCCTCTCTTAAAATTCCAAAATAGCGTTTGCACCTAAGTTCACATTACTGCGTTATATCAAAGTTGCACTGTCTTGCTTTTTTTTTTTTTTTTTGCCGTACGCGGGCCTCTCACTGCTGTGGCCTCTCCCGTTGCGGAGCACAGGCTCCAGACGCGCAGGCCCAGTGGCCATGGCTCATGGGCCCAGCCGCTCCGCAGCATGTGGGATCTTCCCGGACCGGGGCACGAACCCGTGTCCCCTGCATCAGCAGGCGGACCCTCAACCACTGCACCACCAGGGAAGCCCACACTGTCTTGCTTTTAACTTAAAGTCTATGGTTATTAGAGGACACCTAGTGACTGAAAAAGAGTCATGTTGAAAAGTAACATCTGCTGGGAGATTCCCATCCCCACAAAGGAGGGTTTCCTTAAGGACCAGTACCACCAATATGGGAAGACTGACAGTAAAATGATACAGAATTACAGGTGGGGGAATGAAGTCAGAATGCCAGTAGGAGGAGGTGATTTTAAGCTGAGAGCTCAAGGATGAGAGCCATGCATAGGCATAGAGAGTGTTCCAGGTGAAGTGGGAGACTGCTGGGTATATTTGAGGAACCCCGAGGAGGCCAATGTGACTAGACTTGGGTGGCAGGGAGGCTTGGAGACAGGTAGGGGCCAGTCCTGTAGGCTTGATGGGAGTCAGGGATTTTCCTAGGTGCAAGGGGGCCACTGAAGTGTGTTAAGCTCTGGCTACTGAGTAGAGGGGTCTAGAATTAGATGGGACTCTGGGGGTTTGTGGGTCCTGGCCAGCCGTGTGGTTGCTGGGGGGTGAATATTCACACTCCCCATCTCTTGCAGTCCTCCTGCTGGTGCTCCTGTTTTTGGTGAGAAAGAAACGGAAGATCAAGGAGCCCCTTCTGCTCCCAGAAGACGACACCCGTGACAACGTCTTCTACTACGGCGAAGAGGGGGGTGGCGAGGAGGACCAGGTGGGGCACTGGGGGGTCTGGGGGTCGGGAGGTGGATGGCCCCCACAGCCACTGGCAGGGATGGTTGGGTCAACCAATTAACCATGTCAGCTGCATCAACCAGACCCTGGTCTGAAGCATCCATCTTCTGAAAGGGTGTCTGGTCCATGGCTCTAGTCTCTTTGGCCCCAGCCACCTTGACCTTGAACCTGTGCTTAACTGGGGAGGAGGGGGTTTGGAAACTAGGGCTTTCAGAGATCTCTGACATTATCTGTCTTCTAAGACCTACCCATGAACCAGAACATCCAAATGGTACAGAACTAGGGTGAAATGTAAATGGGGGGAGTGGAAGGGTCCTTCTCCATCCCATGACCTTCCCCTTTCATGAAGGACTATGACATCACCCAACTCCACCGGGGCCTGGAGGCCCGGCCTGAGTTGGTTCTCCGCAACGATGTGGCGCCAACCTTCATCCCCACACCCACATACCGTCCACGGCCAGCCAACCCAGATGAAATTGGCAACTTCATCATCGAGGTGAGGCATGGGGGGCCATCCTAGGGCAGCCCTTTATTCAAGCATCAGCAGCACGAGCACAGACGGGCTTGGAGTCTTGGCTCTGGGTTCAAATCCTGACTCTACCTCCAACCTGCTGTGTGACCTCTGGCATATTTGAGTAACTTCTGAGCTTCTGTTCCTCCTCCATAAAACCCTAAGTTTCAGAGTGGTTAAGAATAGGTTAGGAATTATTTCTTTATTCAGCAAATGTAGTGGTTGTCAGGAGAAAACTCTGTAGCCAGACTCTCTGGATTTGAATTTTTAAAGCTCTCAGGTGATTCCAATCTGGAGCAGAGTTGGTGTCCTCTGTCATAGGGTGCTTTAGGGATTGGATGCGTGATCACTTGGAACCGTGCTAGCACAGGGAACATCAAAAACAGATGCCTCTGACTCACCCCCCTGAGACTGTGATTCAGTTGATCTGGATGTGACTGGAGCTTCAGAATTCTTTTAAAGATTCCCAGATAATTTAAGTTTGGGAACCGCTGGCCTGGTACCTAACATGTATTAGGTAATGATAGCTACTGTTGCTAATAGCTAAGTGTCTCTGATATTCTGAATTCTGGTCACATATTTGATTTATCTGAGGAATTTTGAAAAATATCAGTGCCTGGGACCCAGACATTCATTTTTTTTAGGCTCTGATGTTTTTTTAGTTCCCCAAAGAAATCAGATATATAGCCAGGGCTGTGAGAACCACAACCTAGGTACACAGAAGATGAGTGATATGAGCCTAGCACAGCCTGGTACCTTGATAGCAGTGAGTCAAAGGAGGTTTTTAATACGAGGGAGGGAAGGAAGAGGAAGAGATGGGAGGGGAGGGAGGAAAGAAGGAAGGAGGGGAGGATGGATGGATTTGGGGAGTTCAAGGAAGCAGCAGTGGGCACAGAGCTCAATGGGTGGTCAGGATACCTCACGTTGGCTTGAACCCTTCTTACCTTTCTTGCTTTCTAGAAATAGCCTGGTGGTCAGACTCTGTTCTTTAGCCTGAGCATATTTGAGAATCCTGGGCAAAAACAAAAGTCGCTGGGGAAAGTTGCTCAGGGCAACTTTGCCTTGGAGCCAAATAACCAGGAGATTTTCCCTCCGGTTAGATGAAGACAGTTTCCGGAATATCTGTGTTGGACAGTTTGCAGATACTGTCTCAATTAATGCCTGCCTGCATCAACTCTGCAGAGTAGGAATCCTGCTGTCTTCCTCATTTCACAAATGAGGAAATAGTGTTCCACTATATGCCAGGTACTATGCTAATAAGTGCTTTTATATTTACGTATATTCATTTATTCCTCTAAAACTATAAGAAGTCTTCCCATTTTAGAGATGAGGGGGGAAAAAGTGGCACGGAGAGGTTAAGTTTACACATCGTGTGTGCAGTCTGATTCCAGAGCCCCCACCCTGAACTGCTGGCCTGTCACACTGAGTGCTCGCTCCAGGCTGGGCCCTGTGCTGAGGACTTATGTGCATTATTTCATTTTCAACCTTCAAAACCTTAAAGGAGGGGAGAGCTGGCTTCGCAGATGGAGAAATGCAGGCTCAGTTAACTTGCCGGGGCTCTCACAGCTGCCAGGTGTCTGATCCCGCAGCTCCTAACCCCCTGCTCTCTGTCCCCCAGAACCTGAAGGCGGCCAACACGGACCCCACGGCCCCACCCTATGACTCCCTGTTGGTGTTCGACTATGAGGGCAGCGGCTCCGATGCCGCCTCCCTGAGTTCGCTCACCTCCTCTGCTTCCGACCAGGACCAAGACTACGACTATCTGAATGAATGGGGCAGCCGCTTCAAGAAGCTGGCAGACATGTATGGCGGGGGCCAGGACGACTAGGCCTCCCTGCCTGCAGCGCCGGGGGCCTAAACACCAGGCCCGCAGCTGCATCTCCAAGGGGTCTCCGTCCCCACCTCGGCCGGGGACTTCGAAGCTTGTTGAGAAGTAGCCTTAGCAACTTGGAGGGAAGAGGCATGACGTTAAAGGGGCAGGTTTCTAAGCCTTTCAGCATGGAGGGACCCTGGCAGTTTGATTTCAACAGTGAAAACCTCTTAGCCTCGGCCAGGGCTGCCGAATTTCCGGGAGTCTCTCCCCTGCCGTAAGATGCTCAGCCCTGTGTACCGGGCCTGGACCGACTCTGACTCCCCCATGTTGACGTTCTCTCTGGAATGGACCCTCCTCCTTAGAAAGAGGCCTCTTATTGCAATCTGGATTTTTTTTTTTTTTAATGCTATTTTCAAAAAGTTAGAACCAGGTCCTCAGCCGCCCCTGGGGTCCTCCAGAAGCCCAGGCCAGAGCTGCCTGGCTCATGTGCCCTCATGCGTTGCATTTCTCTCTGATGTCTGGGCCCCGAGGCCTCCTGTTTGAATGGATTACTGCGTTTTTATACCGAGCGTGTTTAGGTGGTCCTTTATTTTTTACTTTCCCTATCGAGTGGTGTAGAGGAAGGGTGATGACAATGCTGTAAATGTACTAGAACTTTTTTATTAAAGGAACTTTTCCCAGAGGTGCCAGGGGAGTGAACTTTTTTTTTTAGTAGCAGTTTATTGACGTATAATTCACACACCATATCATTTACCCATTTAAAGTGTACAATTCAGTGGTTTTCGAGAACTTTGAGAGTTGTACAAGGGGGAGAAAATGCTTTTAGCCCTGCGGGCTTCCCCCCAGCTTCCTCCTGATGGTAGAGGAAGCTCAGGATCTGTTGACAGGCCCAGGTAGGGGCAAACCTTCTGCTGTCCTCCCTACAGATTCAGAACTGCTAACTCTGTGTGAGAACCGTTAACTTGCTTACCCCTGGGCTTAGCGGCACCAGGGCTGCAGGCCATGTCTTTTCTGGACCAGTGGCTGCACACATACATGGTGCAGTACGTGAAGATTTCCTCTCCTGTTCTGTGGGCTCTGTGTCGAAAGGCAGGAATTGGGGAGAATCTGGCTCCGCTCCTTCCCAGCAAGTCCCTTAACCTCTACCTGCCTCAGATTTTTCATGTATAAAATGGGGAGTTTTTATGGAGATTAAGTGAATTAACATCTGGCACATGGTAAGCGCTATCTGTGTTCATTGGTAACAGCTACCATTTATTCAGTACTGTTTAGACCCAAACAGCCCTTAATTTCAGTTACTTCCTCTAAACAAATCCTCACAGTCACCCTCTGAGGGGATCTTCCTCCTTTAAAGAATGGCCTCATTGTGTTTTTAAATGACGCCTGATCATCATCAAAATCAAGCCAGAGACAGAAAATTAGAGAACTCACCCAGGATGCCAATGAAATTGGAACATTCCTGACAACACCAGGGCACAGATGCAGGAATAAGGATGAAGAGGCAGCAGGGATTCCATGTGTGTCTTTGTTAAAGCGAAGTTTTAAATTTGTCTTTGCAATGAACCAGAAGAAAAGAATCCGAAGTGAAGCTGAAAATGTCGCTGAAGTTGAAATCAATGTGTCCTTCCTGCAGGAGTGACTGATTCTTTAAAGCAATGGTACTCCAAGTGCGGTTCCTGGGTCAGCAGCGTCGGCATCGCCTGCCGAATCAGAAACTCTGCAAGCAGGACCCTGCAATCTTGTCTAACAAGCCTTCCAGGTGATTCTGATGCACCTGTGAGTTTAAGACCAAGGCTCTGAAGCGTGAGGCCGTGGGTGTCCTGAAGCCTCAGGCCCTGGATGGGGAAGTTTAAAGGGAACTGAGTCTGCTAAGAAAGCTCCTTGGTCCGTAGCACCTGAGCCCACGGTCACAGCACCTCCTGCCTTTCCCTCAAGCTGCAGCATCTGGCTCCCGCAGCCTCAGCTTCCCCTCTACCAGGGCCCTGCTGCTACTGCTGCTAAGGTTGTGCGGGGAGGATTAGGTGTCTCAGCCAGCAAACACCTGCTGCCCCTTATCTTAAATGCCTCTCTGAGAAGCCTGAATAAAGCCTGAAACCCTATCTTCAGCTGAGACTAATAATAAAACCAAGGAGCCACTGTCCAGGCTGGCCTTCCTCCCCTGAGATTTTTGGAGGGAGCGGAGGAGCAAAAGCAGCCTTTCCTAGCCAAGCCTTGTCTCTGCGGGTGGATCTGGATTCCCTTGGTGATGGAACCCGCCACCAGCCTCTGAGTGATTTGGAAGGAACGAGCCTGGGCTGTATGACGGGGATGGATGTTATGTCACTCTCTCACTCGGGACCTGCGGACGCATGCTATGTCACTCACCCGGGACCTGCGTCTCATCTGAAAGATGGACTCTGGTCTTTAGGGCCTATAATAAGTCAAACTGTTTGCAGCTGGTAGGTCTCCAGTGCTAACCACTGAGTGAGTGCTGGCTGTAAATAACCAGTGTGGCCCGCCATACCAATGGGGACCACCTGCATGTTTGCTTTGCCTACCCTGAATGTGAATCTTTCACATTTTGAGGTCTAACAGTTGAACGTGCATCCTTCCAGTCTTTTCCCCCCTATGCATTACATACACATTTTGCATTATATCTTTTCATAACAGGACGTAGAAGGATTGCCTTATCGTCTCCATCACATCTAGTTTGGATGTGCTGGCATGTATGTAATCTTACTACCATCCATGGACATTAGTACTTGTAGTTTTTCGGCCTTAACAATGATAAAATAAATTCCCTGGAGCATCCATCTCTTCAGATGCTTCAAAGCCAGCCTTCTTGGACTTCCCTGGCGGTCCAGTGGTTAAGACTCTGCGCTTCCACTACAGGGGGTGTGGGTTCACTCCCCCGTCGGGAAACTAATATCCTGAGTGCCACGCAGTATAGCCGAAAAAGAAAAAAGCCAGCCCTCCAACAACTGGGGAGGGGTGAGGGGGCCTGTGGTCTTGGTTGTGATCGAGGCTGCCTAATTCTAAGTGGAGGGTTCAGACGGGTTGGTGCTGAAAGGACCCCTCAGGCTCATTCTATTAAATGATTTTCCCCCAGACTTAAAGCCAAAGTTGCAGAACCCAAGTCCAACAAAGAAAATAATTGAAGTAAAGCTTTGGGAAGAAGGGGTCAGGGTGCCCAGAGACCTGCCTTTGGCCTCATCCTCCCAGTGTTTCTCCTTAAGAACCCAAATGCAGAGCATTTTGAAAATTGCCCCCAATCTACCCCTGTCATTTTTCAGATTGGAAAAGATAGAGGTTCCAAAAGCAGGGACTCCCCAAGATCGCTCCAGCGGGGCAGAGATGGGCAGAACCCAGGCCTCACTTCTCACCATGCCTTTTCCCTGGTGGCTGACCTGACAATCTTTTTTTTCCTCCCCAAAAGGCTGAAGATAGGAGCCATCTCACCAGGTGGGCTTTGCCAGTCCCTGAAGGGGCCTGAGGGGATGGATTTCATCCCCGGAAGGTTGGCACGTAGCTGAGGCCTCAAATTCCTGGCTTCCTATGCTAGACATGGACTTTCCTTAACCACAGGCCCACACAGGGATGCAGCAAGAAGACCCAGGTAGGGAAATGCTGAGGGATGGCCAGTAAGGGGGGGCCCTGAGGTCAGCCGGGCAACGGTCCTGCCATTGAAAGGGTGGGGGCAGTCACCCTGGGAAGCCCCTTGGGCAGCTCACACCCTTTGTGTCCAGTTCCAGACTCACTGGGGGCTCCACTCCTTCTGGCTAAAGGCAGAGCCTACCTCCCACCTCCCACGAAAATAATCCACCCAGGAGGCGTGGTTCTGGGCACAGGTTCAAATCCCAGCACCTCCAGGCACGATGCCTTAGGCTAATCACTTAACCTTTCTGTGCCTCACTTTCTTCACCTGGAAGGTGGAGGAGTAAATGAGTCAGTATCTGTGAAGTGCTTAGAACGGTGCTTGGCACAGGAGCGCTGCCTAAGTGTTGTTCTTATCACGGCGTGGTGGTGGCTGACAGACTGACAGCGTTGGGTGCTGCTCCTTTATCTCCACACTCACAGCTTGGGCGGAAACAGCCCTTCCTACCCTTAGCGTTCCCGACTGCAGAAAGGGACGTCAGTGGTTAGGGTGGCTGTGGCTTCCCCGATGGCCCTTCCCCTCTGCACCCAGCAGAGGGCACCATCCACTCGAACCACAGCACGGCCAGCGCCTCCCAGCCTGGCCGCTGAGGGCTAGGGAAGCTGAGGGTGGAACAGCCACACTGGCTGCCCTGCGGCAGGAACTGCCTTGGACGCTGTGATGGTGATGGTGATGGTGACAGTGGCGGCGGTGGTGACTGGCCGTGCCCTTCACACATGCGGCCACACATGTGGCCGTGCCCTTCACACAAGTGACGGAGACAGTTTTGGGGTCCAGGTC
This sequence comes from Delphinapterus leucas, assembly GCF_059928025.1. Taxonomy (NCBI): domain Eukaryota; kingdom Metazoa; phylum Chordata; class Mammalia; order Artiodactyla; family Monodontidae; genus Delphinapterus; species Delphinapterus leucas. The sequence goes on from NC_143148.1 coordinate 43,088,999, forward strand.
TCCTTAATTCCCTAGTATGCGCTCTTTTTACCCGTAGGAAAAAACTCTAGCTACATTGGGAACATGGGGCAGGCAGGCAGTGGAGGAGGCTCTTCAGGTATGGCCTAGCCCCCTCCACGGCAGAGCTGGCCCCACCTGACCCTGAGACTCTAAGATCCTGACACACAAAAGCCACAGCATTTCCAACTGCATCTGGGGCATGTGGGGCATCACCCCAGGACTTCTTTATTCCTTAATTTAACAACTGTTTATTGAGTATGCGTTCTATGCCAGGCACTGTTCTAGGTTGCAGGGGATACAGAAATGCAGAAAACTTAAAAATCCCAGCCCTAATATATGGGGGGCTCCAGGAAAAAAAATGTGTGTAGGGCCCACCTACCATGTGAGTCTAGGTCAAAAACTGTTAAATAAAAGATATCCTATCTTCCTACATAGACAAGCATGTCTTCATGGCGATCTGGAAGGCCAGGTTTTAATCTGGATTCCCAGACACCTAGAGTACTAGGCAGAATGCGGCTGCACGGGCAGAGTTAGACCCCAGCCCAGGAGCGGTGGTCAGCCTACTACTCTACCTACCCCAGGCTCCATCCTACACCATGAGGGTCCTTGTGCACATGTGTGTGTGTGTATGTACTCCCCAGCCCACCCGTCCAAGCTCTGTCCACCGACCTACACAAATAGCTTTCCACTGACCACCCCTTGGGCCTAGGAGTACACACCTGGGCTGTGCTGGCTGCCCTCAGGACAGACCTGGGGAAGGTCTGGGACAATTTATGCAGGGAATGGTCTAGAGGGCAGGGTGGGGGGCACAGGTTCTAGCAGTCACAGCTCCTTAGCTCCATAGGAGGGGCAGGAGGGCCAGAGCAGAGCCTTCTAATGCACAGGGCGAAGGCCCTTCCTGCCCAGCCTAAGGGCGATCCTGCTGACATTCAGTGGGAGACAGACGATAAACAAGATGACTCAGTAATATGGATGATACAGTGAAAGGTGAGGCTATAGAGGAAGAAGAAGCTGGGATGGGGCATAGGAAGTAAGGGGTTGGGGTGAGGGTTCAGTTCTTGTAGTCAGGAAAGGCCTTGCTGATGTTGACTTTAAAATTATGCGCAACGTGAGAGTTGCGAGTTAAGGGGTTTTTTTAAATAAATTTATTTATGTTTTATTTATTTATTTTTGGCTGCGTTGGGTCTTCCTTGCTGCACGTGGGCTTTCTCTAGTTGTGGTGAGCGGGGGCTATTCGTTGCGGTGCACAGGCTTCTTGTTGCAGCGGCTTCTCTTGTTGTGGAGCACGGGCTCTACGTGTGCGGGCTTCAGTAGTTGTGGCACGTGGGCTCAGTAGTTGTGGCACGCGAGCTCTAGAGCGCAGGCTGAGTAGTTGTGACATACGGGCTTAGTTGCTCCATGGCATGTGGGATCTTCCCGGACCAGGGCTCGAACCCGTGTCCGCTACATTGGCAGGTGGATTCTTAACCACTGCACCGCCAGGGAAGCCCCCCAGCAAGTTAAGTTTTATTTGGGGCAAAATGAGGACTGCAGCCCAGGAGACAGCGTTTCAGATAGCTCTGAGAAACTGCTGGAGGAGGCGAGGGGAGGAGCCAGGATATTTTGCAACAAAGGGCAGGTAGTCGGGAGCATCAGAAGATTATAGTTAATTAAAGAAAACCAGATACCTCAAGTTAAGGAATTTAGTGCTTTTCTATGTATGGGAAGATGCAAGAGTCTGGGCTCACTGAAATCATTCCTTTGATATGCACCTCAACCATCTGGGGCCAGTATCTTGTGTTTTCACTTCCTGAGTTTCCTCAGGACTCACCAGGTCTTGTTGGAGGGCTGCAGTCGTTGATGACTGTGACATCCTTTGTTTATTGATATGACAGGAACTATTCCATTTCTCACTGAGAAGGGAGCATTTGAACAAAGACTGGAGGGTACTGGGGAGCAAGGATGCAGGTATGTCTAGTAAAAATTATATGTGCAAAGGCCCTGAGGCCGGAGTGCTGCGGGGATTTCAGCCGAGTTCAGCAGGGAGGCTGCGGAGCAGCGGGAGCGAGCAAGAGTGCAGTGGGAGATGAGGTCGGACAGGTATGGGGTGAGGCCCAGGTGCCCAGTCCTGGGCTGCCACCTCCACAGCCGGCCTGGAGGCTGAGTTCACAACAAGGCCTGGTTACAGAAGCCCTGGGAAAAGGCCTGATTCAGCAATCTCGCCTCCATCCAGGAGCTGGAGAAACCTGATTCCTCCTCTGCTCCCTTCTCAGCCACTGAGGGGGCTGCCTGGACCTGTCCAGGCCTGCGGGCAGCTGCAGAGCTGGCAGGCAGGAGTTACAAGATTCTTCTCTCTCGGGGGTCCCCAGACTGAGTGGGGAGCCTGTCAGAAAGGAGCCCCAAGTCTGCGGGCACAGAGCCCTGGTGAAGAGTGCAGCCCCTAGAGGTCACAGAGGTGGGTGTGACCCACAGCCTCCCTTCCCTCAGGACCACACCTCTCAAAGGGGTGAAAAGAGGCCGCTGGGAGGTGACATGTGAAAAGCACTCAGTGATTTGTCTGACTGGCAGTTAGGGTGCAATAAGTGGTAGCTGCCATCATTACTGTTCTTGTTGCTTGTTATTAGGCCTTCTCCAAGTTAAGGGTGGAGCCCAGCCCTCAGCTGCCTCAGCATTCCTGTGCCCACTGCCCAGCAAGCGGCAGGGGTGTGACAGGGCCTGGAGAGCAATCTGAGAGGGGATGGGTGGGTCAGGAATGCTTGGGCTGGGTTCCATCCATTCCTGTCCCCACTGCCTTCCAGTAAACCAGGGCCAGCCAATAGGGCAGGGAAGGGCAGGTCTCTTGTCACCCTGGAACCTGACAACCGAGGCCTTCTGAGGAGACGGTGCTAAGTAAGTATGGGAATTACTACCTTTAGAGCTTCTGTGAATTATGCACTTACCATGTGTAAGACAATACGCTAAAGTTTCACTCCAAATCAAAACCAAAGTTTTAAAATGTCCCACAGGGCTCTGCAGGATCTGACGCCGTTGCCCCTGGGACCTCGCCTCCCACTGCTCTTACCTCAGTCCCACCGTAGTTCTGGCCACGTCAGCCTCCTGCTCTTCTGGGAATCATGCAGGCTGCTTCCCACCTCGAGGCCTTTGCATTCGCTGTGCCCTCTGGCTGGCCTGCTGTTCCCCTGGGGACCTCATGGCTCCTCACCTCCTTCAGGCATCACCCAAATGTCCACTTGTCAGAGATTCTGTCCCACTTCAGAACTGCAACACTGCCCCCACCCACCATGCCTTATTTTTCCATAGCATTTATTACTTCTCACCATACTATACTGTATATTTTATCTATTTGTCCCCTGCCCCCCATTTAAATATAAGCTCCACGAGGGCAGGGATTTTTGTTTCTTTCCTTCACTGCTACATCCCTATCCCATGGAATAGTGCCTGGAACATAGTAGGCATTCAATAAATGTTTGTTTAATAAACATGCTTTACGACCCTCAAGGCAGGTTTTATAAATTCCCTCTTTTTTGGGGGGGGAGGGGCTGTGCCATGTGACCTGTGGGATCTGAGCTCCCCGACCAGGGATCGAATCTGTGCCCCCTACAGTGGAAGCGTGGAGTCTTAACCACTGGACCACCAGGGAATTCCCCTATAATTTACCTTTTGGAAATGAGGAAAGTCAGGCCCAGGGAGGCAGGGTAAGTCACCCATGATCATGCCCAGATGGTTAGCAGCAGAGCTGAGAGAATCCAGGAACGCCACTTGTGACATCTCATTTAACCCTGCATCAGTCCTGGAGTGGTTATGCTCATGCCATCTTACAGAGAAGCAAACGGAGGCTAGAGAGGGGCAGAGATGGGAGATGAAGCTGGTTCTGTCTGTTCTGATCAAGTCATTGCTTCCTAGAGTGTGGGCTTCGGGCCTGTGGTGGGATATGGAATGGTGTGAGGTGATGGGTGAGCAAGGTATTAAAGTCTTACGTGATCCTGAATCACATAGACAGAGTTGTTCCATTTTCACTTTTCTTTCAATCCTGCTTGCGTCAAGGGAAGAGTCCCCCTTTTCTTGTGCTTAGCAGATCTTTAATGACTTTAACCTTACAGTTCTCTCTCTTAACCAGAGAAGGAGAGCCTAGAAATTAATGACACTGTTCTGTCATCATTGTATTTATTTTTACTTTAGTTACGGCAAGTGATGCTGGTTTTTCATTTACAATACTGTTAGTTTTTCACTTAAAATAAATTTCTTTATGTTTTAGATAGTGAGTCCATTTAAAGCAACAATGTTAAGTAAAGGTTAGTGAAGGTGGGACTCAGGTATGCCAATAACAATGAAGGTGGTACTTCAAAGACTGAAGCTCTACTTTTTATCTTATATGTTCTTTCAAAGAGTATCACTTTCTTTGGTGGGGAGGACGTGGGGGACAATTTACAATCCAGAAAATAAAAGAAGAATTAAGTGCTAACCTGAGTCTTAAAAGTTGCCTTCAGGGAAGAGTGGGAGGGAACTTTAGGGGCTAGAGAAATCTGGGAAGACTTCCTGAAGGAGGAAGCCCTTTGAGTTGTCCTTAAAAGATGTATAGGAGTTGGATAAGGGGCTAAAAGAAAGGAGAGTACCATGCTTTCCCTTGCCATTGACCTGTTGTACAGATGAGAAAACTGAGACCCAGAAGGTAGCTATAGCAAGTGGATAGAAGAGCCCAGTCTGGCTCCAGTCTCAGGATCTTGTTCCAGGGGGAAGCCAATGAAGTAGAAAATAAACTAAGTCAAGCTGGGAGGGATGGGACCCAGGGTGGCAGGGTGGGGGGATTGGGATGACAAGAGAAGAAGCTCTGGGCTTGAGTCAGTGAGGAGCCACAGTGAGCTTTGGAAAAGGGAGAAGCTGCCAAGAATGGTCTATAGCTCAGCAGAGTGCATAAGAGTGTGGGCTCTGAAGCCCCACTGCCTGGGTTCAAGTCATTCTCTGCCATTTGTGACACAAGCTCTCAGTTCCTCTACCCATAAGATGGGCATAATAATGGGAGTACATGCCTCACAGAGTTGCTGCAACGATCAAATAAGTTAATGCATGTAACACACTTAGAGCAGCACTTAGCACATAGAAATACTCAATAAATATTAACCTTGCAGGTAATATTACTACTGTTATTATTGTTTTTATTAACTATAAGGTGGGCTAAAAAAAGGAGAGGTTGGAGTCAAGGGGGCTGATCCAAAGGCTGCCACCTCTGTGCCTCAGTTTCCCCATCTGAATCAGCTGCTTGCTGGGGGTTCTCCTCACCAGCTCCTTGGTTTGGGAGCCCACAAAGTGCTGGAAAGAACCACTGCTGGAACTTGGTGCCCACCTCATCATTCAGCAAATATTTATTGAGCCCCTACTGAGTGCCAGGCCCTGGGGATACATGGAAAAACAAGACAGCCCCAAGCCTCCCTTATAAAGCTCCAGACTGAGGGAGGAGAGCAGGAAGAACCAGGCAATTACAGGGCAGGTGATCCTAGTCTGACCTGATGCGGAGTCGGGGAGGGCTTCCCAGAAGAGGTGACATCCAAGCTGAGACCTGAGGGCTGCATAGGAGTTAGCTGTGGGCTGGAGAAGGAGATCAGGAGGAGCAGTGTGTGCTCAGCAGGGGAGAGGCATGACCAAATCGGTGCTCTAGAATGATAATTCACGAGTGTGTTCTTTATAGACACTTGCATACATGCAAAATTCCAGATGGACAAGGTCATTCACCGTTGTTGCGTTGACTGTGAGAGCAAAAGGTTGGTAATAACCCTTAGTCCATCAGTGGGTGGCTGCTTAAATAAACTCTGCCACATTCACAGCATGGAATATTCCACAACTGAAAACCAACAAGAAAGCTCTTTATGCACAGATGTGGAAAGATCCTTAAGGTATCTTGTCAAGTGAAAAAACAAGTTGGAGAACAATGCGGAACATGTGCTACTTCTTGTGTAAAAGAAGAGGAGGAAAATGAGACTATATGAATTTTTTACTTAAATGTGCGGAGAGAAACTCGAACAGCCTTGTCCAATAGAATTTTCTCTGATGGTGGAAATGTTCTGTATTTCTGCTGACCAACATGGTAGCCACTGGCCACACATGGCACTTGAAATACGGCTTGAGTGACCGAGGAACAGAATTTTTAATTTAACTTAATGATTAGATTTAAATCTAATAGCCACATGTGGCTTGTAGCCACCGTATTGGACCGCATGGCTCTAGAAGAATACAAAAGAAACTGCGTTAACCGCGGGGAGAGGCCTGGGAATTCATTAGGCGGATGGCTAACAGGAATGAGAGGGACACTTGTACTTTATACCTTTTCTGTGTCCTGTAATTTTTGAACTAGGTGAATGCCTTACCCGTCTCAAAAGTTAGACTTGAAAAATGAAAAGAAGGAATGAGGGAGGGAGGCAGAGCCCTCGGGCTGCTGTGTGGAGAACGGATTAGAGAGGGAGAAGGAGTAAAAGGGGAGACCAGATGTATCAGCCAGGATGCTGGCAAGAAACAGGCAAACTCAAAAGATTAACTGAGCAGAGTTAATGGAGGTACTATTTACAGAGTGGTGGGCAGGGTTGCAAGGTGTCTTCATCTAAGCACTAGATTAGGTTGATAATGGGTTGACTGGGTTGATAATGGTGCCATTTTCTGAAATGAAGACAGGAAGAGGAGCAGGTTGGAGAAGGGCAATGATGCGTTTGGTTCTGAACTTGCCTGTATTTTTGAGCACTTTGAGGTGCCTATTGGACATGTAAGTGGAGATGTTCGGGTGTAGTAGGGTTCTACAGGTGTGGGGTTCTGGAGAGGGTTCCAGGCTGCACACAGGCCAGGTGACCCTGGGAGGGAGGGGCATTGGTGCCAGCTTCACAGTGTCTGTTCTCCTTCCTACTAGAGATGGGAGAGGGAAGTTGCCGTCAGCTAGAGAGGAAGGAAGAGGAGAAGTGGTGGCACCATATCACGAAGGGAACCCACATCATTTACTTCACATTCCTCATTTCCTCCCTTGGGGTGGTTTACTGGATAGAAGTAAAGGCTGAGGGGTGAGGCCTGAGCACAGGGCATGAAGGAGAGAGCTTCAGGGCCCCTGTGTGTGTCATTTCATGAGCTGCCAGGCACTTGTGGGCGGCGGGGAGTTAAGAGGAACAAGTCAGGCCGTCTACCCCTGGAAGGCCCAGCGGTGAGAAGGCTGGGGATGGAGGAAGTGGGGTGCACTGGACCAACCAGTCCTGAAGCTCTGAGGGCACCGCATCCTGGATGACCCCACGAGAGAGGTTTTAAACAAGAGCAGCCTAACTGCTGTGAATAACATGGGGCCAATGAGAACTCCAAAAGGAAATGATAGTAAGTAAAGCTACCATCATCAGCAGCCCCTCATCTTAAGAACTTTCTAGGGAACTCCCTGGCGGTCCAGTGGTTAGGACTTGGCGCTTTCACTGCCGTGGGCCCAGGTTCAATCCCTGGTCGGGGAACTAAGATCCCGCAAGCCACGCAGTGCAGCAAAAACAACGACGACAACAAAAAACAAAACACACAGAAAAAACTTTCTTAAGAAAACTCTTAAAAGCCAGGTAGTCTGCAGAGTACTTTCTTTTATCCCACTCCAGTCGGGTGGCCAGGGCAGTGGGATCCTTTTAATGTACAGATCTAATAACATTCATTGTGCCATATGACAAGGACATTATGACCCCCATTTGACAAGTAAGGAAATCAGGGCTAAGAAAGGTGGGAAACTTGGCTGGGCCTCTGATTCCGAGGTTCATACACACTCCACCTCCAGGCCTAGTGCATTAGCCTCCCTTCTGTGCCATCGTCCTCCTCCCTCCGCCCCTGGCCCCGCTGCTCCGCTTGGCCACATTCCCTCTCCTCCTGAGATCTCCCCACCCTTCTGTCCCTCCTCTCCCTCCTTCTCTATGTCTCTATGGAAATGAAGTCAAGGTTGGTTTTGGTGGATTACACTTTACCATCCTTGAGAAATATTTTAAATGATGATCTCATGTATTGTTTCCATGAAGGAAAAAAACAATAAAATCAAGTCATTTCACTTTAATATGTCACTCTATTTTCCCTAATAATTCGGTTGACCCTTAATAAAGGGGGGAAAGTTTCCCTCATCTTAATCAACAAGCATATCGGGTTGCTTTTGCTCCTGCTGGCTGGCGTCAGGAGCAGTTTTATTTTTCCAGGGATATTAGACATCTCGACTCATGAGCCACCAGGGAATAAGTTCAGGGTTTGGATTTCAAGTGTTTCAGAGGGCTGCTTACAAACGTTCCACCCGTGCCTGCCCTCCGTGCCCACCGGATCTGTCGCTTAGACAGTTACAGTGGCCCTCGAGCTGTGCTGCCTTCCAAGACTCCTCCCCCGTCTGTGCCAGAGTAACCCTTCAGATCTCATCATGTCACTTCTCTGCTTAAACACTTCTGTTCCGTTCCCATGACCTACTAGGTGAAGTCCAAGTAGCATGTCATGTGACGCCTTCCAGGCCCTGGTCTCAGCTGACATTTACAGCCTATTTCCTGCCCACCCCTCACCTCTCCCTTGATCCAGGTCCCACAATCCACGCTGTATCTTTTTTAGGACACAGGCTCTCCTGTTGCCTCACCTTCGCTTGTGCTTCTTCCCCCTATGGGGGGTGCCTTACTTCTTCCCCATCCCTCCCCAAATCTGATCAGTTCTTACAAGCATTTCCTCTGCAAAGCCTGTCACAATCCTGGAGCCTCAGAATTAGTTGCTCCCTTGACATTGTGTTCCTTCCTCTAGTAGATTTCATTGGAGTCTAGCTCTTAGGCTAGACTTCATGTTCCTCTCCCCAGTTAGATCGCAAGCTTACTGAGGGCCTCTGCCTAATTATCTCCAGCCCACACTCACCCCTGGCACTGAGCACAGTACCTGGGACCCAGGCTGGTGCTGAGAAGTTGCTGAATTGAAATCCAAGACTGAAAACCTTCTCTGAATCCCATCTTCACCTTTCCAGTAAAGGGAGTTCCTGGCTGGCCGCTTTGCCTCTCCTTTAGCCTACAAGTGACTTGGTTCCTGCCCTGATGCCACTTCTTCCAGGAAGCCTTCCAAATTTGGCATCTCTCCTATGAGTTTCCTTAGCAGCTGCCTTAATGTACTCATCGCCCTGAATTGTAAATGCTTCCATGTCCCCCACCAGTCTGAGGATGCCTTGAGGGCAGGGGCTGTGAATCTAGCCCAGTTCATAATTATAGAGCACTTTCAACACGCCAAGTGTGTTTTGAGCACTTTATGTATGCTAACTCATTTATGTGCCCAAAAAACAGGAGCTAAGTAGCATTAGCCCCATTTAAAAAATTTTTTTTATTTTTTAATATATTTATTTTTGGCTGCGTTGGGTCTTCGTTGCTGCGCGCGGGCTTTTTCTCTAGTTGCGGCAAACGGGGGCTACTCTTTGTTGTGGTGCGCGGGCTTCTCATTGTGGTGGCTTCTCTTGTTGTGGAGCACAGGCTCTAGGCGCGCGGGCTTCAGTTGTTGTGGCACGTGGGCTCAGTAGTTGTGGCACGCAGGCTCTAGAACGCAGGCTCAGTAGTTGTGGCGCACGGACTTAGTTGCTCCGTGGCATGTGGGATCTTCCCGGACCAGGGATTGAACACGTGTCCCTTGCATTGGCAGGTGGATTCTTAACCACTGTACCACCAGGGAAAGTCCCTCATTAGCCCCATTTTATGGAAGGGCAAACTAAGTCACGCAGCTAGGAAGCAGAGTAACAAGGGTTTTAATCCAGGCCATCTGGCTCTAGTGCCAACTCTTCCCCATTGCACACTATTACTTGTATAATTTAGTGAACAGAAGTGGGGTCCGACGCTAAGAAGCCCGGCACACCCTGAACTCCTGCTCATCTTCCCTCAGGAGACATAGTTCCACACATCTGCAGAGAGCTGCCCAAATGCAAGACCAAGATCTGTGCTAATAACGCGTTCTTGGTGAATAGCATTTTGATAAAGACTTGTTGTTCTCCTCTGCCCGAGGAGCCACCCCATTTCCTGCTGTCCCACAGGGAGGTCCTGGGAATGGTTAACAGTGCTTTGCTGCTGAATAACCTCTGGGGTAGCTTTAGTAACAAAAGACCTCACAGCACCAGGCCAGCTGCCAGACTTCTCAAAGACAGTCCCCTCTCTCCTTGCTGGTGGGCACAATATATGGCTCAAAACCCTGAAATATGCACATAATCTTTGACTCAGTAACTCTACTTGGAGAAATTTATCCTAAAGACCTCTCCATACAATTCATCAAAGGCGTGTATATAAAGGAGTTCCTCATAACATTGTTTATGAGAAAAAACACTGGGGGAAAAAAACCCAGGTCCATCAAAAAGGGAATTAGTTTAATAAAATATAGGCATCTAGGGCTCCCCTAGTGGCACAGTGGTTAAGAATCCGCCTGCCAATGCAGGGCACACGGGTTTGAGCCCTGGCCCGGGAAGATCCCACATGCAACTAAGCCCACGTGCCACAACTACTGAGCCTGTGCTCTAGAGCCCACAAGCCACAACTACTGAAGCCCGTGCGCAGCAACAAAGACCCAACACAGTCAAAAATAAATAAATAAATAAAATAAATTAAAAAAAATAAAAACGTTAAAATAAAATAAAATACGGGCTTCTAAATAGTGGAAAATTATACAGCCATTAAAATGCTATTGGGAATCTATTGATGTGGTAGCTTGTCCATGAACTGCTGTTGAGTGAAAGCACAGGTTGCTCAATAGAAGAGGTAAAGTAGTTTCTTCCTGAAGGAGACACAGAGAGTGGTAACAGTAGTTGCCTTTAGGGAGGGGAACACTGTGCCTGGGGGACCAGAGAGGAAGACTTGCTTTTTAATTTTTAATGCACCTCGTGTGCTCAGAATTAGATGAATCATAACCCATTGATTAATGATACACTTGTATCATTGGTCTGTGCCTACCCAGTTTTCAGTTTGATTCACTGATTAGTTTTTTTTAACTCTCCACCCAACCCAAGGGATAGAACAACAGTACCCATGGGATCCTTTTCTATCCCAAGCCCCTACATCCCCAAAAGGTAACCAGTCTTCTGATGTTTGTGCTTTTCCTTCCCTTGCTCCTTTTGTATAGTTGATACATATATACTCACAGTTCAAATAATATATTGTGTACCTGTAGTTGTTTCTAATCTTTATAAAAAGAGTATCATGCTGCATGGTACCTTTTGGAAGTAGTTTTTCCATTCAGCATCATATTATGAAGATTCATTCATGCTGCTGTGCATAGCTGCAGTCCAGTCATTTTTTCATTGCTATGTATCCATCCGTTGTATGAATATATTGCATTTTAAAAACCCAGTATCCTGTCAATGGACATCTGGATTTTTTCCAGATTTTTGCTATTTTGAAGGATGCATCTATGAATATTCTTGTACGGGTATCCTGCTGCGCATGTTTCTGCCGTTTCCTCTGGGTAAGGGCTGAGGAATGGACTCTCTGTGGCCTGGGGTTTTTGAGTGCTCAGTGTTACTGGGCTCGTACGTGTTTACACTCTCACCAACACATCAAAGGAATGCGGTTAATGCACGTTCTCTGCTATCCTACGTTAAGTTAGACTAAAACTTCAGCAACCGAGTGAAGGGGAGGCTTATTTCTCAATACTTATCCTTTCATTCCTTTCAAACTTTGTACCAGGTGCATGTATTACGTTCTCAGATAAATAAATAAAATTCAGTTATATGTTTGTCTGAAGAGACAGAGGTTGGACATAGCTCAAAATGTCAGCTATGATGAACTCTAGGGTAACAGGTGATCTTTATTTTAATTTTTCTTCTTTTTGCTTATCTCTGCATTAATTTTTTCTACTGTGCCTATTTACTACTTGTATAATTTTTTTTAATTTTTTTTATTTTTGGCTGTGTTGGGTCTCCGTTTCTGTGCGAGGGCTTTCTCTAGTTGCGGCAAGCGGGGGCCACTCTTCATCGCGGTGTGCGGGCCTCTCCCTGTCGCGGCCTCTCTTGTTGCAGAGCACAGGCTCCAGACTCGCAGGCTCAGTAATTGTGGCTCACGGGCCCAGTTGCTCCGCGGCATGTGGGATCTTCCCAGACCAGGGCTCGAACCCGTGTCCCCTGCATTGGTAGGCAGATTCTCAACCACTGGGCTACCAGGGAAGCCCATTGTATAATTTTTTTAAAGAAAGAGGGAAGATACATGGTGCTCAACATCAGTCATTAAGTAAGTACAAATGAAAACCACAATAAAATATCACTACACAACTGTCACAATGGCTAAAATTTAAAAGCTTGCCCACACCGCCTGCTGGAGCAGATGTGGAGCACCTAGAGCTCTCGTACACTGACGGTGTGACAGCGTGGCATAGTCACTTTGGAAAAACAGTTTGGCAATTTCTTAGAAAGTTAAACATATGCTAACCATGTGATTCAGCAATTCTTTTCATAGGTATTTACCCAAGAAAAATGAAGACATACGTCCACATAAAGACACATGAATGTTCCTAGCAGTTTTATTTATAATAACCCAAAACTGGAAACAGCCCAAATACCCATTAACTGGTAAATGGATAAACAATTTGTGGTATCCATACAATGGAATACTGCTAAGCAAAAATGTATATACAAAACAACATATTCAGTAGATGAATCTCAAAAGTATTTCTGGAAAAGGCAAAACTATAGGGACAGAAAAGATCTCAGTGGTTGCCAGGTACTAGGGGTGGGTGGAGATTTTGTCCTCAAAGGGCGCAGGAGAATTTTTTGGCATGATGGAAACTGTCCTATATCTTGAGTATAGGGGTCGATAACTGTTTGTGTCTATTAAAATTCACGGAACTGCACACCAAAAGGGGTGAATTTTACTATATGTAAAGCATACCTCAGTGTTTAAAAATGGGGGAAAAAGGTTCAAACAAAGAAAAAGAAAGAGGGCTTGAGATCAGTGAATTCTGGGCCGTGACATGAGGAAAGGGGGTTTCCCTTGAATTCCCTGAATCAGCAAGTTATAGAACCTTCTTAAAATCTGAGGCCTGATGCCTGAAGCTCTGTCTCTGACTTGCTGGTGACCTTGGGCAAGTACCTTTCCCTCCTGGAAACTCAGTTTCTTTCCCCGGAGAGGTAGAGGAATGCTCTGATAATCTCCAAAAAATACACAAACATCTATTGAGCTCTGACTCCCTGCCAGGCTACCCACAAAGTGTTATATATGTTCTTTCAAATAACAATAATGTTTTTTAAAAGTTCTTCATGGAGCATTTAGAAGTATTTAGTGCTTTGCAGGTATCAGTTCATTTATCAGTTCATTCCTCACACCACTCCTAAGAGGAAAGAATCATTGTTACCTCCATTGCATTAAGGAAGAAACCTAGGCACCCAGAGGTTATATAACTTACCAAGATCAGCACAGGCCAGTATCCGTAGGACTTGAACCCAGTCCTCTCCCGCCAGGGCCCAAGCTCTTAACCGTCACACAAAATCAAATAATGCTTCTTAGGCAAGATTTATAACATCATCAGTGTCTGGGTCAGAAAGGACCTTGCCTTTTATCTAGTTCAGTGACTTTTTGTTTGTTTGTTTGTGATACGCGGGCCTCTCACTGTTGTGGCCTCTCTGGTTGTGGAGCACAGGCTCCGTATGCGCAGGCCTAGCGGCCATGGCTCATGGGCCCAGCCGCTCCGTGGCATGTGGGATCTTCCTGGACCGGGGCACGAACCCGTGTCCCCTGCATCGGCAGGCGGACTCTCAACCACTGCGCCACCAGGGAAGCCCCTAGTTCAGTGTTTTAACTGCAGGTCTCCAGAAGTTAGTGAGGCTTCAAATCTATTCACTGGGTAAGGATTGCATTTTTAAAAAATGAAAAAGAGTGAAATAGATTAGAACACAAGAAAACAATATATCAGAGTATATTGCACATAGGAAAGTAAGTGTTGTCTTGTGAAAATTCAGTTTCAGTGTGTGTGTGTCCTAGCACGATGTAAATGGGGGCCTGATTGGAAAAGTCTGAGTAACATTGACTGATCTGATTTATTTTACAGAGGCTGAGACTGAGCCTCAGAGAGGGGAAGCCAACTGCCTAAGGTCACACAGCCAGCCTAGAGTCCAGTACTGCTGGCTCCCATGGCACTAGCCATTCAATCATTCATTCATTCATTCATTCATTCAGTAGATATTTACCTTGGCCTGCTCTGTTCCAGGCCCCATGCTAAGCACCAGGAATATAGTGACAAACAAGACGGACCAGGCCCTGTCCTCCAGGGGCCTGTCTCCTCAGAGGAATAAAAAGCAGCTGATATGGCACGTAATAGCCACGCCTTATATATATTGCTTATTCTGTGCCAGACACTGGTCTGAACATGTACTAGCTCACTTGATTCCTAGACAACCCTACATGGGAGGTTCTACTATTAACATCATTAAACCCATTTAATAGGTGGGGAAACTGAGGCACAGGGTCAGTAACTTGCATATAGCTGGTAAGTGGCCGAGCTGAGATTTGAGCCCAAACAAACAGCCTGCCTCCAGAGTCTGTATTCTTTTTGGTTTTGTTTTTTTTTCAGAGTCTGTATTCTTAAGCACTACCCAATTCTGCCTTTAGGGTGGTTTTGCAGTGTAAACCACAGCCCAGCAACAAGTCTCACCAGGGATGGGATGGGGGAAAGAGAGGCTCACAGTGGGGAGAATTTATTGCAAACTTGGCCCCAGTATCTATCCATAGCCAGGATATTTTGGGCTCTTGGCTTTTTAAATTTTATTTTTATTCTTTTTAAAAATTTTAGGTCACACCATGACTAAGTTCTGTCTACTAAGAGGAACATCTGCAGGGAACCCAGCCTCCAACCCCAGCCCCAGGAGGCACAGAACAAAACTTGGCATTAAGAAGAAGGGAAGTGGCTTTGGGGGCTCTGAGCTGCACTGGAGCTCGCTGGCTGGCTCTTGAAAGGTGGAGCTCTGCAGAGGAGCGGGGTTCCTGCCCCAAGGAGCAGGCTCCAGACAGACCATGCCTGCCACCATTTTGAGCTCCTTGGTCAGAGAAGACCACCCTCCCCTAGGTGAGTAGCCTCCTCCTGATGCTGAGGGATCATGATGTAGCTTGAATGTTAGTTTTTATGTGCCCAGTATCTCTTTGCTCTTCTCTAGGTGACAGCACCATCGTTTTTCTTTAGGGGACCACACCTCCCCTACTCTTAGTCCTTGTGGTCCCAGAAGGCTGACTCCTCTTGCATCACTCCAGGGCTGGACACATGACCTAGTCTTGGCCAATCAGAGCCACCTAGCCATCTCTCTGGCCACAGGATTGGTTCATGTCTGCACATGAGCCAAGTCAAGGCATAAAGGTGAAACCTGAGGCTTTTGCTGTACCTATTGGAAAAGTATGGTGCTTTGTGGCTGGAATTGCTAAAGTGGTAGATTGGCAGCCTGTCTCTGCCTTGATAAGAGAATCCAAGAAGAAAATCAACATAGATGAAAGCAAAGACAGAGCAAGACAGATGTGTGATGACGGAATTTGACCACCTGGAGCCATCCATGCCTGAAGTGCATCCATCATGGACTTTTTAGTATGTGAGCTCCCAAATTCCTTTTTTCTGCTCAGGCACTTATGTTTCTGGCATTTATAACCCAAAGTGATCAATACAAATGCCAAGACACAGCACGGTAGAGGGGAAAGATCACTGGACAAGGAGTCTCAAGGTTTAGGTTTGAGTCAAAATTTCACTATTTATTACATATTGAAACCTCCCTGTATTTCAGTCCTTTCAACTGTGAAATGGGAATGGTATCACTGTAATACAGTGCTGTGGTGGGAAATCAAATGAGCATGGATGGGAAAGTGCTCTGTAAACTGTAAAGTGCTTTATGAACTCTAAAGCTCCATACACAAAGGGGCAGCCTCTGATGCACATGGTATTCAATAGAGAAGGGGATCCAGAAGTGAGCAGTTGCATTTATGCCATGTCCAGCCTGCGGCATGACATCTGATAGGTGTTTTAACCTCCCTGAGCCTTGGTTCTTGTCTTTGGAAAAATGGATTCCTTGGTGTCACTTGGGGGATTTGCAGACTGGATCAGGTGACTCCCCTGATTTTTTTTTTTTTTTTTTTTTGCGGTACGCAGGCCTCTCACTGTTGTGGCATCTCCCGTTGCGGAGCGCAGGCTCCGGATGCGCAGTCTCAGTGGCCATGGCTCACGGGCCTAGCTGCTCCGCGGCATGTGGGATCTTCCCGGACCGGGGCATGAACCCATGTCCCCTGCATCGGCAGGCAGACTCTCAACTACTGCGCCACCAGGGAAGCCCCCCCCCGATCTTAATTAAAACCCTGCGGTGGCTCCCGATTGCTCTGGAGACACAGTCCAAGCCACTGAGCATGATTAACACAGCACCCTCCCCCAACCCTACAGCACACACTCTCCTTACCTGCCTGTTGGGTCTAATCTCCCGCGTCTTTCTCCTCCAGCTAGACTGAACCGCCTGAAAATACTGAGCCCTCCTCCCACTGGGAAAATACTTTTGCCCAGGTTCTGCCAGGAACACTCTGGCTAACTCACCTTAGGTGTCACTTCCCCACAAAGCCTTCCCTGAGTCCCTTGTGCCTTCCCATCATGGGCCTTGTTAATCTTGAATCATTATCACCAGGGCTGTCCTCCAGCCCTGGTCACTGATATGGCTATTCTGTTGGCTAAACTACAGCACTGACGTTTTTCCGTATCAGTCGGTAATCAGCTGCTTCCCTGAGTCCCTCAAGTGCCCCCCAAACCCCCAGCCCCTCCCACACGCCCACACCTCGCCACCACCCAACAACCAAAAGGATAAAGCCTGGCACAGCAGGAGGCCCGGGGACCCCACCCTGGTGTTAATGGCTGGCGTTCATTTTGATTGGCCTGGTGCCCATGCTTTACCTATTGTTAAATATTAGTGTCATCCTTGCTTATTGCCCTGGATTATAAATACCTGGTTCCCTTGTCTGTTTATTGCACCAGACTGAAAGCCCTGTGAGGGCAGGGAGGCACCTCCCTCACCAGCAAAACACTAGGCACAGCTGGGGGCCCAGTGATTGTTTATCAAATGAATGAATGGATGGATGAATGAGTGAATGAATGCTGCCTGAAAAGTTGGAGAGTCTCTCTAGAAAATTATGGGCAGCCCCATCCTGAGTCTGGACTCTGGAGTTTTCTCCTAGGCCTGCAGTGGAAACCTTGCTCTTTGCCCAGGTTTTATTGCTCTGCTGGTCTCCACCCCTGCAGGAAGCTCTCTCTCTCCGACTGCCACAGTCTGGCTCGAGACTGGTCAGCTTCACGTTCCCTTCCTGTAAAACTTGGACTCTCGCTGAGAACTGCTGGGACTAGAAAGACCAAGATGCACCCCTTTCATGAACCCACAAGTAGGTGAGCACACACGTGTACACACACACACACACACACACACACAGTGCTCACTGACTCAATCTCAAGACGTTCAAAGTCATAGTTTTTAGAGGCAGAAGAAAAATAAAGGATCTTTACAGGCCAGCTGAGTCATTTTACAGACAAGAGACTGAGACTTAGGGAAGGAAAGAGATTTTGCTTCAAGTGACAAGGTCAGTTCCCTACACTGTGTTCTAGCTACCCCCTGGAATTTGGTACATAAATAAATAAGTTGTTTGTCACTAAATTTCTTTGACTTGGGGCCAGGCTGAATTTGGCACAGAGTGATTTCATTGGCTGCTGACCCTGGAGAGGGTTGGTCTTGTCCAACCTGGACGCAAGACTAGAAAGAGCTTTCTCTCTCCATCCCACCACGTGGACAGGTCCTTGGTTCTGAGAGGAGGGATGAGGCCTTCTCTGCTCGAAGTTGGGAGGCAGGAAGCACAGGTCTGTGGAACCTTATCTTGAGGTTCTGTATTCTGTAGCTATTCTGTAGCACCTTATCTTGAGACACCAGGTACAAAAGTATCTGTGCCAAGAGAGGGCACCCAGCCAGCCGTGGAGCCCCACGGCAGCGGGCTCCCGCTCTTTCAGTGAGTCTAGGAGAGAGTGAGAGTTAGGTTGGAGGAATCCTGCTGCCCATGCACGCAGGGACTCAGGGGTTCCTCTCAGTGAAAACCCCAGCGCCTGAGCATCGTGGCATGTGGAAATAATAATAGTTAATGTTTATTTAGGACTTCTAGTCTGCCACATTTACTTAGGTTATTTCACGTAATTTCCACAGCCACCCAACAAGGTAGGTGCTATTATTATCCCCATTTATACAGATGAGGAAATTGAGGTCCAAAGATGCTTTAAAGTGACTCATTCAAAGGCTTAGAACTAGCAGGTAGAAGAGCAGGATTCAGACCCAGGCAGCGAGGCACTAACATCTGTGCTGGGAACCCTTTTGCCATACTGGTCTTGGAGCCAGAGCACCGGCCTCAAGCCTGCCCCTGCCATGACCTGGCTGTTCATCTTTCTGAGCATCAGTCACCTCCTCTGCAAAACGGGGAGAATACCTTTTGCTCTGTGGGCAAGTTGGAGGACCAAAGGATTCGACCCAGGACCCAGCCCTCTGGTTCCAACTCTCATCATTACCCCCAACCTACCCCTCATGTACTGGAAGCTCCAGCCTGGCTGAAAAGCCAGTAGTTCAGGCTATGCTCTTGCCATCTTCTCTTGGCTACCCCGGGGTCTGGAATTTCAGTTCAACTCGACAGACCATTTCTTGCTAAATTAAGCAAGGTTTGCCTCTCATTTCAAATGGCACCTGGAAATAAAAGACTGCCCTGATCTCAGCAGTATAGCATGGAGATGAAGAGGCTTTGAACCCATCAAATTCCAGCTCTGTCACGTAATATGTCACCTTGGGCAAAATCTCTTTACCTCTCGAGCCTCTGCTTCTAGATCTGTAAAATGGATGTAGTGAGAGCACCCAAAGTGCTGTGCGAAGACCGATACTGCTTAGAGTATCGTGAGCTCCAATAAATGGTAGCTATCACTTTTATCACACACTGTATTGTAATTACTGGTATTTAGCGCGATGCCTGGTCCTAGTTAGCATTCAGTAAATATTTAATAAATAAGTGGATGAATGTTTACCTGTCTGCATCCCTCACTACCGTATGAGCTTCTTAAGGGCAGGAATCATATTTTGTTTATTTCTGTGTCCCCATTGTTGAGCAGAGTACCGGGCACATGGGGGTGCTTAATAAATGTTTGTTGTTTCCCTGATGAGATAATGGATCTGGACAGCCATCATCCATGATTCTAAAACCACAAGGTGAAAGGTTGATGGAGAACTTGATACTGGAAAGATCAGCTGACACCAACTGAATCTTAGTATCCTAAAAGTGAGTCAGCCAGACAATTTCTTGCTTCCTGATATGATGCTATAGGAAGTACTCAGTACCAGTTATGAAATATTTTTGCGTAAAAAAAATTGAATTTGAATCAAATCAAACGTCTAGATCTAGTTTACATGACATATGGGAGAGAGGGACATGGTAAGTGACACCATGAGGATGCATTTGATCAATATACAAAATGCAAGATATCTAACAGGACAAATGACCGGGTATCTTAAAAAATAAATGCCCCTTAAAAACAAACAAACTCTGTAAATCTGGAATTATATCAAAACAGAAACAAACAAAAGGGATCTGTTCATTTTCTTGATTGTGCTGATGGCTTCACAGTATTTGCATATGCCAAAACATCAAACTGTGTACTTAAACATGTGCAGTCAATTATACTTCAGAAAAGCTGGACAAGGGTCTTCCTTGGTGGTCCAGTGGAAGACACTACAATTCCACCGCAGGGGGCACAGAGTCCATCCCTGCTTGGGGAACTCAGATTCTGCATGCTGCGCAGCACAGCCAAAAAGTAAAAAAAAGCCGGACAAAAAAGGACGGGGAGACTTTTACAAATACAAAGAGACTCAAGGAACATATAGCCCAATGCAAAATGTGACTCGTGCTTGAATCCTGATACAAACAAATTGTTAAAAAGACCTTTTTTAGCCATTAGATAATATTGAGGAATTGTGAATTTTATTAGGTGTTATTACTTAATTGGATGATGGTCATGTTCTCAGAGATGCCAACTGACATATTTACAGGGGAAATTACGTTATCTGGGATTTGCTTTAAAATGGTCTGCAAAAATAAAAATGCAAGTGTACATATGTATTGGAATGCCCAAAATGGAACACTAATACCAACCAGCGAGGATGTGGAGCAACAGGAACTCTCATTCACTGCTAGTGGGAATGCAAAATGGTGCAGCCACTTCGGAAGCCAGTTTGGCAATTTCTTACAAAACTCAACGTATACTTACCATACAATCAGCAACCATGCTCCTTGGTATTTACCCAGAGGAGTTGAAAACTTACATCCACACAAAAGACTGCACATGGATGTTTATAGCAGCTTTATTCATAATTGCCAAAACTTGGAAGCAACCAAGATGTCCTTCAGTAGGTGAATGGATAAATAAATTGTGGTACATCCTGACAATGGAATATTATTCAACGCTAAGAAGAAATGAGCTATCAAGTCATGAAAAGACATGGAACAACCTTCAATGCATATCACTAAGTAAAAGAAGCCAATCTGAAAGTCTACATACCTGCAAAAGGCATACCAAAAGTTTTGCCTTTTCCAGAATGTCATGTAATGTGATTCCAACTACATGACATTCTGGAAAAGGCAAAACTTGGGAGACAGTAAAAAGATCAGTGGTTGACAGGAGTTTGGGGGGAGGGAGGGATGAATAGGCAGGCAGGGCACAGTGGATTTTAGGGCAGTGAAATGACTCTGTATGGTACTACAATGGCGGATTCACATCATTATGCATTTGTCCAAACCCATAGAACATACGACACCCAGAGTGAACCATAATGTCAGCTATGGACTTTGGGTGATTATGATGTGTCAGTGTAGGTTCATCAGTTGTAACAAATGTACTGCTCTAGCGGGGGATGTTGATGGGGGTGGCTATGTATGTGTTGGGGAGAGGGTATTTAGGAAATCTCTGTACCTCCTACTCAAATTTGCTGCGAACCTAAAACTACTTTTTAAAAAATAGTCTTAGTTTTTTTTTTTTTAAACTCAGGGATGAAAATATGAAACAAGATTTGGTACAACGTTCACATGTTACAAAATTATACAAATTGCAAAAAATAATTGTTGGCACTAGATGATAGATACACGGTGTTTCATTATAACTATTCATGGTGTGCATTATACTATTTTTCCTTGTGTTTGAAATAAAAATGTTCCTTGCAGACGTGAGTGGCTGAGCTGCAAAGGGCGGTACCCCTATCAGTTACCACATTTTAACAGGAGGCTGAAGTGGGATATCCAGTTCCCTCCCCGGCGTGCTGGCAGGCAGCCCGGCCCAGCAGAGGTGTCAGGAGCCCCCAGGAGCAGCTAGTATGGAGCCTCCTCTCCCCACACAATGGGGAGTCTGATCTGGCTGCAATCCCCAGCAATTCCACTTTCCCTGGGATTCCTCCCCAGCCGGCTAGGGGGTTGGGCTCCTCTTGGCTGAGGCTGGGGTAGGGGTGCCCCTCCCAGTCTGAGTGCCTTTATTACCACCCCTTTGCCAGAAGATGAAAGGAGCAGGACCGCCTGGGGAGTTAATCTTTAGCCTCCAAGCTGACCAGTTGCCAGGACACCCAGGAAATGAAAGTCGTCAGAGACACACCCTGCAGGCAATAAGGAAATCTGGTGTTGGTCATGCCAATGACGGAAGCCCGGTTAGCACCAGCGGTAGTAGAGTCTGTCATCCACCTAGAATGGTACCCGCAAGGCCTCCGGTCAACATTTCTTTCCCTGGTTAATGCCTGAAATTCTACCATTAACATTGGACTGGCCCTCAGAGAGAACTCAACTTCCAAGATTTTGATTTTTCTTTCCCCGAGTTGAGAAGCTAATGAAAGCAATGGACCTTACCACCTGCACCAACAGGTTTGCTAACAGTCTTAGGAGTTTCACGACCACTCACGCCATGAAGCCCATCCGTAGACACCAGGTTAAGAACGCCTCGGCGGAGTTTACTGGTTCCAAAGATTTCCTTCCTTTGAAAGAATTATACCCCAGAGCTCTCTTTAAAAGGCAAATGACCTTGGGAAGGTCTCAAAGACTAAACAGCCCCCATGAAAGAGTTTTTCCAAGCAGAGGCCAGAGATAGCCTAAGAGACTTTAACTGCAGGGCTGGGAAAAGGAGAGCCTGGGGGTGGGGAGGCTCCATGGGGGCTCACAGTTTTGCCTGGAACTGGAAGGGGAATGTATTGAGCCTAGAGTGCTAATAGCTAACTTCACGGAGCGCTTATACGAACCTTGTGAATTAAGTGCTGCCAACATCCTCATTTTATGGATGAGGAAACTGAGACTGGACATGCTACCCAGATAGTGGCAGAGCAGGAATTTTAACCCTCCATCAGCCTGAGATCAGGCAGCAGAGGCTCACCTTCACCTGCTCATTTGATCCTCACAATGAGGTATCCTTTTTTGATGGAAGAGGAAATTGAGGCAGTTCACTGAGGGCCACACAATGCCCTGTCTCCACAGGAAACCCCTGTGCATCCTCTGTTCACCCTGGCTCACCCTGTACCGCTGAGGGCAGGCAGCCCTTCCTGGCCCGCTCCCTGGAGCTTGGAGAAGGGCTTGCCGAGAAGTCTGAAGCGAGCTCATGCCTGACCTGTCCTCACTGCCCCTAACTGTTTTCTAAGATGCTTTTTATTGAATTATCAGAGTGTAATGGAGGAGTCGATGAGAGCTGCCGTGGAGTTACAAGGCCAGGGCTTTGTGGGAGGAGGAAAGCAAAGCCCTAAAGTCTCCCTGGGCTGAGTGATGGTATAAAACATGAATTTTTACATAACTGAGGGGAAAAAAAATAAACGGACAAGCCGCCCCATGGGGGAAACGCCTCTTTCTGTCTTTCCATTTTCTTGCTTAATGCACTGTCCTGCAGGAGCCTCAGTGGGAAAGGAAATACTGGAGCCTTTTCCCTCAAAGTCTCCTGGTGGGTTGAGGCAGAGAGAGAGCCAAGATGCAGAAATCCAAATGGCCTGGGCGTGTGCTCAGAAACCCATTAAAATGGAGGGGACAGGTTGCGGGGTGGTGGCTGGACTGACCTGAAACAGTGTCTTCGTTCAAGACAGTGCCTCTCCTCTGGGGTTGAGAAAGTAGCCTCAATGGGCTCAGATTCACTTTTAGCTCTGGGTGAAATATTGTAAACATGGTCTTCCCCATGAGCAAGTGGGAAAGGGGGTGGTCCGTTCCAAAGAACAACCTCCCCACCCAACACTTACTGAGCAGTTGCTACCAGGCAACAAGCACTCTGCTTAGTGATTTTCTTATATTAGCTCCTAAGGACCCATTTATACAGATGAAAATACTGACTTGCCCAAAGTTGCACAGCTAGTGAGTGGCTGACTCCACACACTGTAGTGCTTTTGTTTGTTTGTTTGTTTTTGTATTTTTCCAGCTTTATTGTGATACAATTGACATATAACATTGTGTAAGTTTAAGGTGTACAAAATGTTGATTTGATACACTTACATATATTGCAAAATGATTACTACCATAGTAACTAACACTTAGCTAACACATACCTAACTCATAGCTAACACCCCCATCATATCACATAATTACCATTTCTTTTTACACCTACTGTAGTTCTGATCATGATTCAAGGGTAGAGGGAAAGATGGTGTCCATTGCATGGGACATAGAAAGAGTTATTTGCAAATGAAAGGTTTGGGTGATCTCTAATGGATCTCTTCCAGTCAACATTAAAGGACAGATTGAAAACTGCAGCTCCTGCTGGCGATTTTGTGGGACCACATGAGGTGAAGTTAATAGAATAGGGGCTCTGGAATCAGAGGGAGGTGGGTTCCAGTCCTCTATCACTTCCTACTGGCTTCAAATTCTTTATGCCTCAGTTGTCTGCCTATCAAATGGGAATAATAACACAGCTCTTGTGTTGTTTTGAGATGAGATTAAATGAGATGGTTAATGTCATGCTTAGCACGGAGACCGGCACAGTAACTTTTAATGCCCAGCACCTATTGTTAACTATTATCATCCCTCACCTCTGTATCGAGCTTTTGTGGTGCAGCAAACATTGGTCTTATTAATTGTATGACAACTTCACAACAACACAGGGAGGCTCGGTGATTATTATTCCCATTGGGAAGGTGGAGAAACTGAAGCTTTGAAGGGCGGGGGGGCGGGGGGGCGGGGTCCCGCCCAGTGAATTGATTTGCAGATTCACGAACCGATGGAGACCTGAAGTTAAAAAGACAGAAGTAGTTAAAGAGTAAAATCCTTTCTGGTCCCAGGTGTTAGTGAGCCACCGCGAGGCTGGTATTCAAACCTGATGGTAATAGGAATCATGGAGCCCTACCCGCTGCTCTGGCTCTACAATCCGGTCACCGGGTCGGCATGAGGCTGGGGGGCGGGAGCGGGGGCGGAGCGTCCGCCCAAGCCAGCGGAGGAAGCCCGAGGCCTTTCCGCGCCGGTCATTGGCTGCGGCCGGGCAGGTGCATCCTCAGCCAATCAGCGGTGCCGGAGGCGGGGCCGCCGAGGCTCACCTGGCTCCCGCGGCACTGCCCAGCTCAGTGGCGTCCGGAACCCTAAAGCACCTGTGAATTCGCGGAAGTTCTGCCAGACTCGACCCGGCCCAGCTCGGCCGGACCCTACTCGACCCCCGCCCGGCCCGCCATGGGCCCTCTGTGCCGCAGCCTCTCTGCGCTCCTGCTGCTGCTGCTGCTGCAGGTACGTTGGGTCCCCTGACTTTGCAGGAGACGCCTTCCGGACCCACCAACCGCACCCCGGCCCCCAGCCCCTTCCTCTCTTTCGTCGTCCCTTCCTCTCTCCTGTCATCCCCAGTCCCTCTTCTTCCAAGAAAGTTTGGGTACAAAGGGCCTGAATGGCCTGGAAACTGCGCCGCGCTCTGGATTCCACGGAGAAGGGAGTGGGAGCGGGTGAGGGTGAAGGGCGAGCGCGGCTTTGCCCACTGCCTCCCGCAAATGCCTGAGGTGGGGGGGCGCGCCTCACTGCAGCCTCCGGGGACTCGGGTGGGCTAAGGGCGGGCAGCGGAGGGCATGGAGTAGGGTGGGCGTCGGGGTATGGGGTAGGGGAGCCCTGGTGCAAGTCCGGGGGGAGCCGGGAGTAGTAGGAACGACCCCTGAGGTAAGGCAAGGGGAACCAACAGATAAAGGAGGCACCTGCCCTGTAAAGAAAGGGTGGTAAATAGGTATGGGGACGTCCCCGGGACAAGAAAGTAGGGTCAAAAGGGGTTGGAACGCCCCTCGGTCTGAGGAACTGGGCTTAAGAGTGGGAGCTCTCCCGGTATAGGGAAAGTGGAATTTGGAAGCGTAAAGATGCCTCCAATGAAATTAAAAAGGAGACTGGAAGGAAAGGGGTGCTAGGTCTGGAGAAGGTGACCCAGCAGCCGCCTCTCCTGGGAAGTCCTGGGGGCTTGGCGGCCACAGGTTTCCGAATGAAAGAGTTTGGCGTGGCTGCCTGCCCGGGGGGATGGGGATGGGCATGGGGGTGGGTCACTCCCACAGTCCTGGCGCCGGGAGCGAGGGAGGGGAGGCACTGTTGGTTTCGGTGTGGGCGGGAGGGGACCCTCTCAAGTCACCCGGGTTCCATGTCTTTCTCCTACCCCAGGTCTCATCGTGGCTCTGCCAGGAGCCGGAGCCCTGCAATCCCGGCTTTGGCGCCGAGAGCTACACGTTCACCGTGCCCCGGCTGCACTTGGAGAGAGGCCGAGTCCTGGGCAGAGGTGAGGGCGCGCCGCAGTTGTCCCTGAGCGGGGTGGGGTGGGAGTGGGAAGGGTCCGAGAAATTGCGCACCCACACCCCTGGGCTGGACTGGGCGAGCCCCTTCTTCCCTGACTCAGGTGACACCCCTTTGTAATTTACACAGATGCAGGGATCTAAACTTTTGCCATGATAGAGTAGTTGGGGTTGAGGGGGCTATCTTGTATGGTTGACTTAGTTATGGGGGGCACTTATTAGAGGCCTTCAGTGTGTCTCATATTGTCCTGACCACTTTATATATATAATTTTTTCAGGGCTACTGATTTTTTTATTTTTTTAAAAGTTTTGGTTGCATTGGGTCTTCATTGCTACGTGAGGGCTCTTCTCTAGTTGCGGCGAGCGGGGGCTACCCTTTGTTGCGGTGCGCGGGCTTCTCATTGTGCTGGCTTCTCTTGTTGCAGAGCACGGGCTCTAGGCCCGCAGGCTTCAGTAGTTGTGGCATGTGGGCTCAGTAGTTGTGGCTCGTGGGCTCTAGAGCACAGGCTCAGTAGCTGTGGTGCACCGGTTTAGTTGCTCCGTGGCCTGTGGGATCTTCCCGGAACAGGGCTCGAACCCATGTCCTCTGCATTGGCAGGTGGATTCTTAGCCACTGCACCACCAGGGAAGCCCATCCTGACCACTTTGAGACAGTCTATCATTTTAGGCTGCAAAAACCTGATGTGTGGGAAGAGGGTGGGGGTGGGTGGTAATTCCCGTGGTACAGATGAGCAAATGTGAGGCTCAGGAGGGTGGAGCCCACTTGCCCCAGGTTCAGCAGAGCAAGAATCTGAGCTAGGATCTGACTCCAAGGCCCCATTCTGCAACATCTCTGGGATGACTGAGGAGCCCTCTCTTAGTCACCAGACTGTGGCTTTTGCTCATAGAGATGAAAACATTTTGATACAGGTACCATTCCCCCAAGGAATAATGGTGTGTGTGTGTTTGTGTGTGTGTGTGTGTGTGTGTGTGTGTGTGTTTCAAAAACCTGGTAGCTCTGACTCAGGGAATGAAAACGGACACAGTGTGCCTCTGGGTCTTATCACTGTGATAATCAGGATTCTAGAGTTTGCTTTGTTTCACTTCACTGTTGCCCAGGAGTGAGAGCAAGGGAATGTTGGTTTCTCTTCTGGTTTCACTGATTCCCAGGTGCTTATTTCCTACCAAAGGACTTTCTCCTCCCTCTTGATTTAGTTGGTAGGGCAAGTATCATAACAATAAAAGAAACACTTTTTGAAATGAGAAATCACCCACAGTTCCCCTAAGGCAATTCACTGTTTATTCTTCCAGTGTTTGGCCATGTGAAAAATCTACAGCAATCATGCTGTTGTCTGAAAGTTTTTTTGAACTTTGAAAGTTGTTCCAACAGTAGGAGACTTTTTTTTTTTAAACAGCTTGATTGATTAAACATATTTGCTTTTCTGAGTCACGTCTGTGTTGTGTGGAGCTTTCTATTGGGTCAGAAAGGAAGTGTTGTCTGCCTGGTTTTGCAGTGGGTCCACCATTACTCGGCCAGTCTCTGCTTGATGTTCTGCCCGGCCCTATGCTGGGCCCCCGGGAGTGATTGAGGAGATATAGGGATACTTCATCCCTGCCCCTGGTATTTCACACTCCAGCAGGTTGCTAAGAAATGTCCCAGGACCCGCTTAGAGAACATTGTGGGACATGGGCACTTAGGTGGCAGAGTATGGGTGCCCTGGGGTGTTCTGATGGGTATCAGTGGGCAGTGAAGACTGGCTTCTGGGAGGAGGCAAAGTTGACTGAACCTTGAATTCGGGGCAAGGGTTAGAAATGGTGTGTGCATCTGTGTATGAGGTGTTGCAACACAAGTGTTGGTCACTTTGTTTTCCTTCACCAAGACATCTTTGTAGCACCAAGGGTGGGTTAGTCTAGTTTTTATTCCCTCCACCACCACCACCAAGCTTTTGTATCTGACCAGTAATAATGTTATTACATGTTAATAATAACATAAATGTTATTATTAATAGCCCCACCTATTCGGTTTTGAACCAGACTCTGGGACAAGCGCTTTACATGTTTTACCTCATTGAACTGTGTGACGGTGGGTACCATTGTTATTTCTGTTTTGCGATGAGGAGACTGAAGCATAAGGCAATTTCTTGATCTGCTCAGGGAGCCACAGCCGGTCTTTCTCCCATTCTTTACGCTTCTCAATAATCCCGAAAAAAAAAGAAAGAGGGTATTTGGGGAATTTGTGTCCATCGTGAAATAGGCATCATCCTCCCTATGTACCCTGGAGAGCAGAGGTGTTGATAGGGCGGGACTCCGAGGGGGCTGGTGGTGATGGAGGTGGGCCAGACCTGGTGGGAAGTGGAAGGGGCCTATAGCTGGTAGTGTTGGTGGGAGAAGTATCCTCTGGAAGCTGCTTGTGTGGCTGGTTCCAGTTCCCTTTATGTCCACGTACCCAGCCCCAGTCAACAGATTTCCTGACATTTAATTTTTTTGGCCTTTTTGGACGATGGGGTCTCCTACCACTCCAATGTGGAATCAGATGAAAGCGCCCTTCTGGTAAAATCACACATGCAATCAGGGAACTGGCTTTGTGATTTAAAAAGGCAGCCAGGATTTAGGGAGGTGACCTCATTCTCTTTGGACAGTCCAGGAAGATGGAGGCATGCAACATTAGTACCAGGTTTAAACATTGGCCCTGTGGGGAATTTGCTGCATGGGAGTCTGAGAACAAGGAACCTATTGCGTTATGTCCACAGGTGGCTGAAGAGTGTCACAAATAGGGTTTTGATTAAACTTAGAGGATCTTGGGGTGGTTTTCTGGGGTCGTTCCTGTGCCCTGTGAGATGGCCAACCTCACAGTCTCACTCAGCTTTGTGTTCCTTTGATTTCTCTCTACGTTTTTAGAATGGAGAACGTACATATAAACGACACCAAAACCACAACTGTAAACTGGTTCTTTAGAGTTTCTGATTATTTTCCTTTTTTTTTTTTTTTTTTAAAGCAAAAACTGGTTTGAAAAACCCAGGCTGTTAGACAGTTTCCAATCTCAGGATAATACTTGTGCACTCAGCTTTCAGTTGATTGAGGGGTGGGAAAAAAAGCAGGCAGGCTTTCAAACCAATGGTTTCCTTGCTTTGCTTCCTCCTCCACCTGACCTTGGGCAAACAGGGCTTATATTTTGGGTTTGAGCTCTGATTGCTTGATGGATTGACCTTGCTCACAGGCATCCAGCTGTAAGGATTAAATACACCCATTTCCTCCTTCTTCTAAAAGATGTGCTGAAAGGTGATGGAAACGGTATGCAGGCCCCCTAATTAAACTAGACTTTATCTATCTATCTATCTATCTATTTATTTATTTATGGCTGTACTGGGTCTTCGTTGCTGCATGCAGGCTTTCTCTAGTTGCGGTGAGCGGGAGCTGCTCTGGGGGCTGCTCTTCCTTGCGGTGCGGGGACTTCTCACTGCGGTGGCTTCTCTTTAAAGTATTTTTTTGCTTTTTAAGTTTTTTTTTTTTTCCTTGGCTGCGCTGGGTCTTCGTAGCTGCGCACGGGCTTTCTCTAGTTGCGGTGAGCGGGGGCTACTCTTCGTAGCAGTGCGCGGGCTTCTCATTGGGGTGGCTTCTCTTGTTGCGGAGCATGAGCTCTAGGTGCGCGGGCTTCAGTAGTTGCGGCACGTGGGCTCAGTAGTTGTGGCACGCAGGCTCTAGAGCGCAGGCTCAGTAGTTGTGGCACACGGGCTTAGTTGCTCCGCGGCATGTGGGATCTTCTCGGACCAGGAATCGAACCCATGTCTCCTGCATTGGCAGGCGGTTTCTCAACCACTGTGCCACCAGGGAAGTTCCACGGTGGCTTCTCTTGTTGTGGAGCATGGGCTCTAGGTGCGCGGGCTCAGTAGTTGTGAAGCATCGGCTTAGTTGCTCCTCGGCATGTGGGATCCTCCCCGACCAGGGATTGAACCTGTGTCCCCTGCATTGGCAGATGGATTCTCAACGACTGTACCACCAAGGAAGTCCCTAAACTAGGTTTTAAAAAACAAATACGGACGCCTGCTTTGGGGTCACCTTACATCATAGGATCCCTACTCCCTCACCCCTCCAACTCCTAAACATCACTTCCCTGTTACATCTGTGTCAATGGTTGGTGCAAATCTCCCTGGGGAAGGAGACTAATGAGTCATTCTCCTGCCCTTGCCTTTGTGTCTCACAAGGAGTGGCAGAAAGTCCTGAGCCCTGCAAAGCCATCTAAGGAAGGCTGGCACCTGCTGCTTCTGTACGGGGCCTCTAGACCTGCCTATCCTCTCAGCCAGGTGTTTATGGAAATCCCTGTTTGCTTTCTGGGGCTTTTTATTGGGTGAGCCTTTTCCTCCGAAATGCTCCTTCTAAGCCTTCCAAGCGCAGCCCCAGATAAGCTGGATGCTGAAGCAATCAGCTCTCACATCTCCCAGAAGCTGCCCATACCCAGAAATCCCTAAGAGACACCCATCACAATCCAGACTTTCTGGGTTTCCACTCTGCCTCAACCCCCATCTTCTTTCAGGGCTGTAGGCTTTCAAGGAAGGGAATGGGCTAGGGCTGGTCAGGATAGTTCCATGAGTATGAAAGACCAGGTTTGAATTTCAGCTACTAGCTGTGTGACCTTGGGTAAATCACTTTGCTTCTATGAGCCTGTTTCCCATCTGTAAAATTGGGGGGTGGGGTGGGCAATAATACTTATAGGTTTGTTGTGAGGATTAAATATCCATATTTGTTTATTTGTTTAGATTCTCTTGTCAACACACGTGGGTGCCTATTGAGTGTCAGCACTGGGCTGAACCCTGGGATTACAGTAATGAATAAAGCCGAGTGGGCTGAACATAAAGTGAGTGAGAAGGATGGTAAGGAAACAGGAAGGAGTCATTAAATAGTGGCTCATATTTCTTAGCGACAGAGTAGGCACTCGTATTATTTTCAACAAATGAATGAATGAATGAATATTTACTACCTCATACCTTGGCTTATTTTCTTCCTCTCAAACTGTGGCCTTGGGCCAGCGCTCAACGTTGATTGTAATTGGCAGGGAGAGCTGCGTCTGTTAGAACTTTCTAAGATGCTTGTGAAGGCTGCATGCCCAGCCAGTGGCTCTTGAAGCCAGACTGTAGTGATAAGTGTGTCCCAGGGATACAGTGTACTTAGTGCTTCCCTCTGAAAGCCACGGAGGGCACAGAGGGGAGACCTCAAACCCGATTCTGGAAATGGAAGGGCAGTTAGACACTTTAAAGTGTTTTTTTTGTCTTTGGTCCATTAAAAAAAATTGTGGTGTCTCTCTCTCTCCCCTCCCTCTCCCCTCCCTCTCCCCTCCCTCTCCCCTCCCTCTCCCCTGCCTTTTCTCTCTTACTATTGTAAGTTTTCCTTTTATATACTTCAGCTTTTGCTTGTTACTGTTGGGAGCGTTTTAAGCCCCCTCTTTCTGCATTTTTCCTCTTCCCTTTCCTTCCTGTATCTACCTCAGTTCTCCACTCCCCCACCTCCCAAGGCCCAAGAACATTTAGAAGGTTCTTGAGTCAGACTGCCTAGATTGAAATCCAGGTAATGCCCCTTGCCAGCTGAGGGACATTGGCCAAGGACTTTCTAAGCCTTAGATTCCCCTTCTGTAAAATGGGCATAATAGTACCCATGTCACAGTGTATATTAAGTGCCCAATGAATATTACATATTAAAGCCCCTGGAGTATTTGGTGCCTTCAGTTTGAGACTCTCCCTTGTTTTACCTTTGGTTCAAACGTTTCCCTGTGCTCTCTCCCACCTGGCAAACCAGCCAAACCAGTTTCCTCACTCTCCCTGTTTCTGTGTTAAAGCAAACACTGCTCTGCAAACAGCAAACAGTGACTAGACCAAAGTGCCCTTTGCTAGGAAAGGAAATGCTGCGGTGTTTTCTTGCTTGCCACTGTGCAGTGTGCTTGGGAAGGGCTGGAGTGGGGTTGTCTGTGGACCTGCCCATGAATATTGTTCAGAATTGGGGTGGGAGGAGTGGGCAAGGTACAAAAGGGTCCGGGTGGGGGGGTGCAGGAAATCAGGGTGACCTTGAACCTGGCAGCTTTTGCTTGGTTTTTAAACATATTTCATAATACACATGGCTTAAGGGTGCCTGTCTTTTCCCTATTGCCAAAAAACGCTCTGCCCCAGCCTCTGAGACCATGGTTTACCCACATGGCTAAGCATCAAATCACCTGGAGCACTTCAAAAACCTGAAAATTCACTGAGCTGCAGTCTCTGAAGGTGGGGTTCTGACATGGCATTTTTAAAAGCTCCCCAGGAGTCTGCTGCCACCTGATTCATCGCCCTGGACAACTCCAGTGGCGAGATCAGGAATGTTTGATGAATAAATACCCAGTGCCAGCCAGGGTGTGGGCATCTGATTGCCCATCCTGAGGCCAAGGATCCAAGGGCACCCTTGATAGGGGAAGGATACGGCTGGTCGACCTGCCGTGCCGGTGAAGGAGAGCTCTGCGGGCACAAATTAGAGCAGACGGAGTGGAGATGGGGGGTGCCCAGAGAAGCAGCCAGTGCTGGGGGCCCTCAGGGAGATTCCAGGAATTCTCTGATACGCCCCCTCCCTCAGTGGCTAATTCCAATATACTGGAGAATGTCACTGGGGTGGGAAAATATTCAGAGGATATTTTCTGAGCGAGGAGTGCTCAGTTTTACCCCCTGGATCTTGGTGAATGAGAGGACATCCTTTGCTGGGAATAGAGGAGAAAGTAGGAGCAAGTTGGGGAAGGAAAATTTATTCTTGGTTAGGAAAGTGTTAAGTTTGAAGGACCCAGAAGTGGCATCATCTGGAGGGTGTTTGGGAATTTCAGGGCTGGAGCTTGGGTGAACAGCAGGCACCAGTTTCAGTAGGAATTTGTATAGGACAGTGGTCTTTTCTCCTTAGTCTTGTGTCAATAGATGCAGAGGTTTTACAGGGACCCCACACACTGGAGGAGAACATAATGGAAGGGCTATGCTGAGAGTATTTATTTGGAGGCGGCCAACAAATAAAAATAAAAGTATTTGTTTCTAACCAGTGTCAGGAGTGGGGCCTGCAAAAGTGGGTCCTCACAGACCTGACAGCTTGGTTAAGCCTCACGGTGGCCCAAGACGGGAACTGTCATTATCTCCTACAGACTCAGAAGTTGGACAACTTGTCTGAGGTCACCCAGCCAGGTAGTGGCAGAGCTGGACTTCTGTCTTCTAAAACCCGTGCCCTTTCCCACGCCCTCGACTGCCTCGTTGCCAAACTGCATCTCCAGTGAAACTAATTCACCTTTCTAAGGCGAGTTCCTCCTGCCCTTTGGAAAAGAGGTCTTTACACCTTTTGCATCTTGCTACTTTTAATTGTGTTGCTAGAATTCAGGCTTTTTTTTTTTTTTTTTTGCCTCTGAAGCACCTCTTTTGTCTTTCGCCTCTGAGCCATTTTCAGCCTCTGTCCCTTTTGACTTTCACTTCCTAAAAATGCTAGGTGAACTGCACTTCTTTTACTTTCTTCTTTTCGACTTTCTGAGTCTCTGAAAATGCAATTATACTGGCATTCATGGTGGGTTGGGAGGGAACCTGTCCTAAACAAACTCATGTTCCAAGTGGGACCAACTCAAGGTGTGGGCACCAAGCAGAGGTCTGGCTGTGGATCTGTCCACACTGGGAATAGACGGAGTGTGCCCAGATCCCTGTGAGCTCAGATGTTACTGCTGGGAACTTCTGGGGTCTGCCTGAAGAGTTGAACCTGTTCCCATGAGGAAAATCATAAATGGTGGCCAGCACAGGACCCCGTGGGATAACTGGCCAAGGTCTAGATAATCATTAGTGGGCTTTGTAATTAGAAGGGCTTGTAACAATCCAACAGCCTTTCAGATTTATGATACCTGGGCAGGTTGAAGGCTAAGAAGAACACCTGTTTGTGTGGTTTGGTACTCAGACTCCCAGGAGAGTTTTCCCCAAAGACGTTTTTGAGTGTCTTCACCTCGATGCAACAGCCTCCTTTCTGGTCTTCTTGCTTCCTCTGCCCCTCTACCAACAGCCTTTTCTCCACTCAGCAGTCAGTGATGGTTTTTAAAATTTAAGTTAGAAAGCATCACTCCTACTCAAAATCCGCCAGTGGTTTCCCATTTCACACAGAACGAAAGCCAGCGTTTTCTGTGACTTACAAGCCTTCCATGATCTGCTTCCCCGCCCACCTCCACCCCTTACCTCTTGTCCTGACTGTACTTAGAACACACCAGGCACATTTCTACCTCAGGGCCTTTGCACTGGCTATTACCTCTGTCAATAATTGTTTCCCCCTGCTACCTGCATGGCTCACTCCTTTATGTCTTAACTTCTCTGCCCAAGTGTCACCCTCTCAATGAGGTCTTTCTTGAACACCCTATTTGAGGCAGTAACCCTTTCCCCCTTCTTTGCTTTGTTTTCCTCTGTAGCTCTTTTCACCATCTAACATGTATTTCACCTGTCTATTGTCTTTCTCCTCCCACTAGAACAAAAGCTCCAAGAGGGGGACTTCCCTGGTGGTCCAGTGGTTAAGACTCCATGCTCCCATTGCAGGGGGCCCAGGTTCGATCCGTGGTCAGGGAACTAGATCCCTCATGCTGCAACTAATATCCCACATGCCGCAACTAAGACCCAACACAGCCACATAAATAAATAAATATTAAAAAACAAAAAACAAACAACAAAAAAACTCCAGGAGGCCAGGGGCTTTTGTCTTGTTGAGCTCACCGGCTGTATTGCACCTGGAACTGTTCCTGGCCCATAGTAGATGTCAGTAACTATTTGTTGAATGAAGGAATGAGGTTTCAGAGTGTATATATAGGTCCGTACATATCTTTTGCTTTTAGAAGCTATTCCACTGTGCCTTTTTCCAAAAAATAAAATGAGACCTAATTGACATATAACATAGTAGTTTCAGGTGTTGTGCTTTCTGTTTTAAAGAAAAGAGGGAACTTTCTCAGTACCAGCCACAGAAAGGACACAAGGAGAAGGGGATGTTCTCAGGGCATGTGTCTCCACTTGGCACTCCCCAGTTTCTCTGAGCCCTGCACACTGCTGGTGTAACCTTACCTCATTGTCTTGTCACAAAACAGCTTGCAGTCTAGAGTGTAAAGGTCAGATGAGCCATTTCTGCCCCACACTTCTTGGTGTAAGGAAGCACCAGATCAAAATCTAAACAGAGATCTGAGCCGCCAGGGCCATCTGTTTGGTTTCCTATTGTCTGGTGACACCTTCCTTGAGCAAGGCTTCCAGATACACCCAACACCTTTCTCCTGGGTATCGGCAGCATCCTTCAGGCCCATTAATTGTTCAAGACCCAGTTTCCATTCTTCCAGTTTTTGGCAATGCGCAGGAACCTGAAGGGAGCTTGTAAAGAGATGCAAAAAACTCAACGACAATAATCTACGGCTAACTCAGTCATCTCACGGCCAAGACAAAAATCTCACAGCTCCGAAATTCATCTGATCAATAAATATTCACTGAGAGAGTATTATAGGGTAGTATCTTATAAATCTTTATGTAAGATGCATCACTTCGCCTTCAGCAATATAATGCCTAATGGGCAGAGTTGCCAGATTGAACATCAAAAATATAGGATGCTTTATTTGCCTTCAAATGGTTTGTATCAATTATTGCTCAAATTAAAGTGGCCACCATCTGCAAATGGAAAAAAAAAAATACAGGATGCCCAGTTACATTTGAATTTCAGGTAAACAATGACTGATGTTTTAGTATCAGTATGTCCCATGCAATATTTGAGACATACTAAAAAAATTGTTTCATCCTCTCTTCTTATCCTAAGCAACATTGTACAGATAGTACTAGTACATACTATGTGTCCAGAACTCTTCCCAGATGCTGTCTCTCTCCCTTACACCTCACAAAACCACTGAGAATTGACAGACCCTGAGCAGCTGCGTGAGAGAGTGTAGTTCACTAGGACAGGAAGTGGGAGAGCCTGGCCGCGTGTTCAGTGGCTGTTGGTCTCCAAAGTCTGTGCTCTTTACCGCAAGAAAAGCCAACTAACCAGATGGTCTGTGAGCAACCAGGTGAAGGTGATGGATAGTTCCTGCTCTGAATGTCTCGGGGAGAGAAGTCCCTTGGGACGACGGAGGCATTTGTTCAAGGAATAAATTTGTTGGGCACCTATCTAGCACTGCGCTAGGTGTTGAGGATGTAACGGGAAAAAGACAAAAATCCCTGTCCTCTTGGACTTCCTTCCCTTCTAATTGGAGGAGATAGGAGGAGGCAATTGGATGCTGGTCTATGGAAGGGAAAGAAAATACTGCAGGAAGGGTGATAAGAATTATGTGTGTTGGGGTGGAGGGATTTGGGGGCTGGAGGGATTGGAGAGAGGTTGTCACTAAGAAGAATGACATTTGTGTAAAGACCTGAAGAAGTGAGATGCTCGGTTGGTAATTAGGATTGGGCTGTTTCTTGAGAGAGCTGGACTTCCCACATTCTTTAAGTCCGTATTGGTGCTATTTTAAAAAATTAATTAATTAAAAAAAATAAATTAATTTATGGCGCGCTGGGTCTTCATAGCTGTGCGCAGGCTTTCTCTAGTTGCGGCGAGCAGGAGCTACTCTTCATTGCTGTGCACGGGCTTTTTGTTGCTGTGGCTTCTCTTGTTGCAGAGCACGGGCTCCAGGCACGTGGGCTTCACTAGTTGCAGCACGTGGGCTCAGTAGTTGTGGTGCGTGAGCCCTAGAGTGTGCTGGCTTCAGTAGTTGCGGTGTACGGGCTCAGTAGTTGTGGCACGTGGGCTCAGTAGTTGTGGCTCATGGGCTTAGTTGCTCCGCGGCACGTGGGATCTTCTCACACCAGGGATTGAACCCGTGTCCCCTGCATTGGCGGATGGATTCTTAACCACTGGACCACCAGGGAAGTCCCTTGGTGCCATTTAAAGACAATACTCTGGGCAGGCATTTTTCTAGAATAATCCTGAGAGCTAATTGTTACCACATCTCCTTTAAAGGGTATTGGATTCAAACCAGGATCCAGTGTTCTTTCCAAGCTACCCCTCCCCTTGGCCTGTTGCCCAGGAGGAGTATGGCTTTACGTCTAGTTTATGGCAGAGGGATGAGACTTCTCTGGCAGAATGTTTTTGGGGCAGCAGGGCGGAGGGCTTACATGTATACCAGTGTCCCAGGACCTGCTAGTTAGAATGAAGCCTGGTTTCAGTATGAGGATTTTCAGACAGCAAACTTCTTCCCCCACAAATTCTTCATCACAATTGTGTGGGAGTCTTTGAAAGGGAATGATTTGACCAACTTGTCTGTGGAAAAGTTGTGGCTTTTCCATAGAGAACGTCATCACTTGAGTCAGCTTGGGACAATAACCTGGGCCCTATTGACAGGTGGGGCGGGGCCCTGAATCACTGCCATCCTGGTGAGGTTATCAGTATCAGAGGTTGAATCAACTCCGTGACATCACCCTCTCATGGTCACAGGTACTTTAGGTGCCTGTTCTTACTCATATCCCGGGAGATACTGGCCCTAGATCTTTGCACTCTTAACAAGAAGCCTGTGGTCTTGCAGGAATGACTGGGTTCGACACCTGCTTGGTTAGGGTCATGTGGTTGGTTTCATTCCCACCCCACCTCCTGGGCTAGTAATCATGACTAAACTCTCTGGAGAAATGAGAATTTGTGGGTGTACTTCCTGTGCCTTTTGCCTTTTCAAGTCTGCATTTATAAAGGAATGCTCATCTATGCCTTGCAGATGGGTGTTTCAGAGCTCGTCAGAGTCTTTGATTTTGAAACTTCCATGTAAATTGTGCTGATTTTTCTTTGGACTTTGGAAATTTTAGTTATGATTTCTCTTTCTTTCTCTCTCTCTCTCTTTTGTTTTTTCCCCCTGCTAATCCTCTTGCCTGAGCCGTGGGAGTACTTAAGACTTTGGGAATTAAATACCTGGGAAGGCTGTTCAGCCTAGGAAACTGTACATCACTTACCAGGTGTGAGGCTTTACTCCTAGTTTCAACAGAGATTTGATGTCAATGTTGTGGCTTTAATCTTCAGCATTTATTTCTCTTTTAACCTGTGAAATGAAGGAATCAGCCTCCCTAAGCCTCTGAGAGTGAAGATGAATTGGGGAGAGTGGTATGAGAAACAGGTTCGCCTGGGTTCAAATCCTGACTCAACTCTTGCCTTGAGTTAGTTAACCTTTCTGTGCCTCAGTCCCCTCACTTGTAAAGGGGGGATAAAATTGTATTTCCTACTTCACAGGGTTGCGATGAAAATTCAATGAGTTAACGGACATAAAGTGCTTTCAGTGCCTGGCACATATCAAACACTCTTTAAGTATTGAGTTTTTAGTATTAGACGTTTCTGCTTTAGTCTTGTGTCAAGGGGTTAAAAAAAAAATGTGTAAATGCTAAAGAACGGAAGGAGCCAGAGAGAACTGAGGATTAGAAGGGCTGCATCCCCTTGTCCCTTTGCTTCAAATGCAGATTGTTTGTCCACAGGTCAAGTGCTGCTGTCCAGGCAGGCAGACCCTCACCAAGTGACTGCACTGATTGATAGTCACACCTACGTGGCTCAACTGTCCTATGAACTTGATTCTAGTATTACCTTCAGTTTACAGAGGGGGAAACTGAGACTCGTAGAGAGTTAGTGACTTGCCCAAGGCCACAAAGCTAGGAAGTGGCAGGCAGGGATTTGAACCCTGTTCTGCTGACCCCAACGCTTATGCCACCACCAGTGTACCTGTACCTGGCTGGTGCTTTTCTGTGAACTCCAACTTCTCTCAGATCCCTTTCATAAGCCATTGTTATTTTTTTTCCCATTTTTTTTTTTTTAAAACCCCACATATGTTTATTTATTTATTTTTGGCTGTGTTGGGTCTTCGTTTCTGTGCGAGGGCTTTCTCTAGTTGCGGCGAGCGGGGGCCACTCTTCATCGCGGTGCGCGGGCCTCTCACTATTGCGGCCTCTCTTGTTGCGGAGCACAGGCTCCAGACGCGCAGGCTCAGTAGTTGTGGCTCACGGGCCTAGTTGCTCCGCGGCATGTGGGATCTTCCCAGACCAGGGCTCGAACCCGTGTCCCCTGCATTAGCAGGCAGACCCTCAACCACTGCGCCACCAGGGAAGCCCTCCCATATTTTTGAGTTAGGTATGTGTAGATTCTTATTGCTCCCTACCCCACCCCCTTTTTAACACACTGTTCTGTACTTATTTTCTTGGCTTGATGTATCTTGGAGTTTTTGCTCATTTATAACTGCTGTATAGTGTTCTACTGTATAGTCAGTCCCTTGTTGATGGATACTGGATGTTTCTATTTTTTCACTGTTACAAGCAATGTCAAGAGCATTTTAGATGGTGTAAGCAGGAGGGCCTGTGATGTGGAGATCTCTGGCCTCTGGGATTGTTACCGATCACAGAGGACAGATTCCTCCCACAGCCAGTCCTGGGCATTGGAGAGGTGCGCTTGGTTTTCAGGGTTTCCTGATGATGCATGAAATAGGGTCAGCATTGGTATCAAATCACAGGCACCTTCTCTCACCAAAACTGATGTGTTTACTCTCTCAGGGGTCCTTGCCCAGCCTCCTGCTGTGCCCATCAATAGTTCAGTAATTCTGTTCTTCCCCCATGCGCCAGCATCCTTAAGCCTCCCTGGGCTGGGGCTTGGCCTTTGAGGAAGCTGAGAACCAATTAATCTGCTTTTGAATACTTGCAAAGGGTCTCCTCCACGTGGTCCCATGGAGAACGGAGTAAAAGGAAACGGGGCAGAAATTGCAACAGGAGGGACTAGGGTAAGACTTCTGAGGTTGGTTTGAAGCACAGGGAGTGCATTTCTGGAGACTGACAGCCCTTTCCTGATTCTGACACCAAAAGCACCTGTGGTCACACCGGGAGCATCTTGCCTGCTCCACCTCACTCCCTTGCTGCTGTAGCCCTGTTCCATGCAGGGAATTCCAAGGTCTCTGTAAACTCTCATAGGCCCTCCCCCTAGAGGAAGAGTTAGAATTGCTTAGCACTAAACTCACAGCGAAAGAATATGTTTTAAAAAATCCATATGTTTTAAAAACTCCATGCTTCATCATCTTTTGTTTGTTTTCTTAGATGAGAATGAACAGCTAGAGTTGGATTCATTCATAAAAATCCATTCTTTGGGGGCAGAATTAGAAGAGGCTTTAAGAGTCATCTAGTTTCTTAGTTTATACATGAATTGGCCAGTTCAGCAAGGTTAAGTGGCTGGGCCAGAGTCACACAGCTGATAGGTGTCAGAATTAGAATAATAATAATATTGTGATTAAACAGGAACCATAATTTGATCACACCCATTTATTGAGTACTCAAGCTATTCAGGTAGGATCTCATTATTTAATCCCTGCACCAAACTGTGAGGTAGGTGCTATGACAGTTCCATCTTCAAATAACAAAACCAAAGCCTCTGGAGGTTATTGGCTGATCCAGGGTCATGGCTGGTGACAGTGACAGTGGGATGGAAAAGCCGTGCCTCCCAGCCTGGCCTGCTTTTACCCCTCCCTGAGCTCAGCAGCTCCCTTTCTGAGAATATCTGCATTCTAGAGTCTTCACTTTGGCCTAGAAAGGAACCTCTGGATCTCCCACGCAGCCCTCTAAGTCCTTTACCAGTTTTAGCCCTTTGGGTAAAAAGCTTGGAGATCTGCCTGCTCCTTTGGAAGCACAGACTAAAGGGGTGTTCCTGGACACTTTGGGCTCCATTTAAAATCCGAACGGTGAACTGTGTCCAGAGACTAATGTTTGCAAGCAACCATTTCAGAGCTTCGTACGTTCTTTTGAATTACTGTCATTTTTTTCTTTTCTAAAGTGCCACGGAAAGTTTCCTTCTTTTCACTTTGGGGCTGGGGCAGGGGCACGGGGCAGAGGGTACCCAGTTAACTTGCAGGAATGCCAGAGCTTGTTGACCTCCCTACCAAGCTGGATGTGAGGGAAAGTATCTTGTTTTTAAGGAATGTCACGATGGTAGTAATGGATTGGTTTTTTTTTTTTTTTAAAGAGGGAGGAGTCTAGATCCGATGGAGATACACAGGGACATATTATTTACAGATGGAAAGATAAGGGGTCTGGGATGGGGGTGTAAATGTAATAAGACCACCGTGCGTCATGTTGTTGGTACGTGGGGCTCATCATACTATTTTCTCTACTTTGAGATATGTTTGAAATTCTGTTACAAAGCTTAAACAAATCACTCAAGGAAATCCTGAATAATGATCTGTAAGTGAAAGTTCAAACACCCTCCCCTTCTCAGGTGGCCAACATGAGCGATTTGGCATGCATCCTCCCAGACATTTTTCTAAGGGTTTACAGAACGTGTGTGCCCATATTTGTGGGTTTTTGAAAAACTGGAGTTTTCCACAAATGGCAGTGTAATACGTAACCCATCTCCCGCCTCTCCTTTACAATATGCCCTGGAAAATTGTGCACGTTAGTCCATTGGAGCTTTTCCCCCCTCATTCCCTCTAACCTCAGAAAGGTGTTTCTACTGGCACAGAAGCCAGCCAGGTTCCCTCAGTACAGTGTTTGAGTGCCTACTGTGTCCTCTGTGTCAAGTCACGAGGTTTCTCCTGTCCCGAGGGGCTTGGAGACAGGCGAGGGGTGAGGGGTTTGGAAATGAGGGGAGGAGCATCGAAACGCTGGGATGCCAAGTTATCAGACAATGGGCGCATTCAGAACCCAGGTGGGGGAAGACCTGTGTGGGCTGGAGCAGCTGGCGGAGCTTCTGCAGGGGCAGCTGGGGAGCCGGGTCTGGGGGGTCTGGGGTGTTGGGCGGGGATGATATGCCAGAAGCCGAGGTGGGTGGGGAGGGACCTCCCGTGCAGATTCTGGGAGCCAGAAATATGACAGAGGGGATGTTTGAACGGTGACATGAAACTGAGCTTCCCACCCTGGAGGCTACCAGGAGAGTGGGGGGCTACGAGGAAACCCCCTCCCGCCACCAGAACCATGGCTATTCCGGCCTGGCCTTCTGAGGCTGACAGGGCCTACCGGGGCCATAGAAGGACTGTATAATGTGTCTGCTGCTGGCTGGCTGCTGGGGCCCTGTGGGCAGAGACCCAGGCAAGCTCGGAGAACCCGGGGAACAGGAGCAGCAGGTTCTTCTCCCTCTGTCTGCCCTGGGGCCACTGGACAGAGTCAGTCCCAGGCCCTGCTGGGGCCATCTGGAGTGGCTGTGGAGAACCAGAAATGAGCTGCCCCATCCATGCGGCCCTCGGGCCAGCGTGGTCCGGCCTGGTGCTTCACTTGGGGCCGCCCCACCTGGCAGTCCCTCAGCCACCCCAAATGCTTATCCAAAATCCACTACTCTGTCCCCATCTCAGCAAATGGCACCACCTGTTCTTTGCCATTCATTTGTTCGTTTGTTCATTCATTCATTGAATAAATAATGATAGCTATTATGTACCAAGCACCGTTCCAGGACTGAGGATGCAGGAGGGAACCAGACACATACGGATCTCTTTCCATGTGG
Organism: Delphinapterus leucas; assembly: GCF_059928025.1. NCBI lineage: Eukaryota > Metazoa > Chordata > Mammalia > Artiodactyla > Monodontidae > Delphinapterus > Delphinapterus leucas. The sequence goes on from NC_143148.1 coordinate 43,131,132, forward strand.
AGTTTGTATTCTAGTGTGTTGATGGGAACAGGCAAGAAACATAAATACGTGAAACATTTAGGGTGTTGGGTGGCGACAAATATTTAGAACGACTCTGAGTGAGGAGTTGCTGGGAAGCGGTGGGGTGGCCTGAGAGGGCCTCACTGAAGGGGACATGTAGGCAAAGATCCAAGCAAAGTGAAGGATAAGGATGTATGTGGGTAAGGCTGTTCCAGACCCAGGGAGCAGCAGGCAGAGGCCTGAGGCAGAGTGGGAGAGCCAGGGGGCCGGTGTGCAAGAGTTCCAGGGATCCGGGGCAGGGGTGATGGAGGAGGGCAGGGGTAGGGGCAGGTGGTCAGTGCGGAGGACCTTGTCTCTTCCCTTCAGTCCAGATCCACCCCCCACGTCCTGCCAGTTCTGTCTCTTCACCACACACCTCCTCCCACCCTCATTCTGGGCAGTGGAATACTCAGTGGGTAGTTTGAGGGGGCTCCTTCCATGGGGAGGATTAGGCTGGTGGTTAATAGCTTGGACCCTGCCCTCTGGCTGCTCAGGCTCTGTAGCTGAGCACAGAGGCCTGGGGCCTCTCCCGGGCTTCTCATCGACTTGGGCCAGCATGGCCTTGCTCACGGATTCACATTTCTAATGGTGCTGTCGGTCCCTCCCTAGAGTACCTAGGCTCTCTCCCACCTCCACCAGGACACTTTCCTGAGCTCCCTGCCTGGCTAACTCCTCTCTCAAGCCCAGCTCAGTGGATGCTTCCTCCAAGAAGCCTTCCCTGATCTTCCGCTCCCAAGACCTGGGTCAGGACATTCCCCCTCCTCCCAATACCTTCTCAGGTTGGGATTCCCTCAGTTCTCCTTTCTTCCCACCCACCAGGCTGGATGCCCTGTGAAGTGTCCTGAGCATGGCACCTAGAAGGTAGTTGACTCTCAGTGAGTAGTTGTTCAAGGGACTCTTTGCTGTGGAGAATGAGGCTGCAGGGTCCCTGGGGATGGGGGTGACCTATCTATCTGTTGGGGACTTTGGGGTGTAGTGCATTATGATGTGGACGAGGAAGCCAGATTCCTAGATCCCTTATTTTTTCCATTGATTTTGCTCTTCCTCTTCTGAAAAACAAACCAAAAAACCCCACTTACAGCTGAGCTTAGATGGCTATCCCTCTGGTCATCCCTTTAAACCATAATGGGAGCTTTAAAAGTTTCATCCTCCCCCTCCCACCATGGCTATTTGCTTCCTAAAGAGAAATCAATTGTAAAAAGCAGCTTAATTTAAAGTGTTCAATTCCTGCTTTTTACGTTGAAGGGAAATTAGGGTGACAGCTGCTGCTTTCTTGAGTGCTTAGCGTCAGCCAGCCACTTGAGCCCCAAACTTAACTTTCCTGCCTCTTGAGCCTGCCCTGTGCGGGGCATTCAGCCTGGACCTTGGGAAGCTGAGACTACAGGTGAAAATCCCCACCCTCTGTGCAGAATGTCCATTCTAGAAGGGGGGACGGGGGGGACAACAAACAGAATAGAATGTTAGAAGGTGGTTGGTACACCCCTGGGGAAAAAGGCCGAGTAAGCAGGGTGGGCGGGAGAGGAGTCTTGGGGGTGGGCTTGCACCTGTAATCCTGCTGTGGCCACAACCTTTTGACTCCCAGGCCCATTTCCATTGCACAGCTGAGAGGTTGGGGTTTAGAGAGGGAATGGTAGCATTACCTAGGGTGCCTGGGCAGTTGAGGAAATGGCTGGGAGGGTGAGGAAAACACGGAGGAGGGGGGAGGGAACTGCCTTGGAATGTGGTCACCCTGGCTCTGCCATTTGAAATGCTGATGAGTTAATTAGCAATTGTTTACAGGCTTTCAGCCCTAGAGTGTCAACTGTCTTTCTGGGAAACTGTTCTCAGTCTTTTAAAGAGCTTCAAAACCACCTGCGGGACTAATTAAAAATGCAGACTGCTGGGTCTCACCCCCTCAGAGATTCCAATTTATAAATCTGGGTTGGATACAGGACTCTGAATTTTTAAATAAGCCCTACTCTGCTTGAACTGGGGGATCACAGGATTGCACTTCAGACCTGGGCTAGAGTCAGGCTCACCCACAAGACTTAAAAGAACAGACTTTGCGGATCCTTCCCTCCAGAGGTGAAGAAGTCTAAGGGGACAGGGGGATTTTCCCCCTGAAACACACTCCCCAAATGATTCTTGGTGGTGGTGGTGAGGGGGGTCTATAAACCCACCCAGAGCTATAGACAAGATGAGGGTGTATGTGAGCATTTTTTGGCCTAGAGTCAACAGCTTTCATCATATTTTGAGGCATTCAGGTTTCCCCCAAAGAGGAGGAAATCCTCGAAAGAGGATTTTTCTGCCTTGTCTCTGTGCAGAAGAATCAGTCTGAAGTCGGAACCCGTTCCAGGTCCATTGAGGCAGGAGTGAAGGGAAATTAACGTTGAGGGCTGCAAACTCCCCGTGTGTTCTTGGAGAAGCAGATATGTCTTGGAGAAGCAAGATGTCTGACAAACAGCAAAAACTGGTGGAGGAAGAATTCCAGTGTATTTGGAGAGGAGAGCTTGGATGGCCAAGGGGCTCGTTCTCCCTCCCTCCCTCCCTCACTATCGTGTATCCATCCGACCATCCACCCATTATTCATTCTTCCATTCGGACAGTCACTGAGCATCTGCCGTATCCATGATCTCAGCGATCTCAGCGATCCAGGCTGCCAGAGCAGGCAGGGCAGCCTGGATAGTTCAAGCTGGTGGATGACTTGACAAGTTAACTTGGTTTTGGACCGAGGTGTCACTTAACGAGTCTGCAAACACAGTTCCCTAATTTATGAGTCGCCCAGCCCAATATTAAAATGCCTCGCCAAGCCCTGCTGCTGTCCTGGCGAAGCCAGCGTGAAACTCAAGTGGAGCAGAAAACAGATCCAACACGGAAATATGGCAGCTGCAGTTTCAGGTTTAGGTCGGGCCAAAAAGGAATTTTAGGGACTTTCCTTGCTGTGGACAGGGAGTAAGGTTGCTTTTCTCTTTTTGGGGCGGGTGGGTGGGTGTGGTTTATGATTAATCATGTGGAGTTTGATAACAGATTCAGTGACTATGTAACACATTTCAGATACTTGAAACTAAATGCACTCCTGAAATTTTAGAGAGGGCAATTAATCATGAACCTGAGGACTATTGAGTTGTCTTTGCTTGCTATTAAACAGGCTTTCCCTAAAACAGGCGATTCATCTCCTTTTCTTTCCTTTTTTATAAGTATTTCGGGACATGTCAAGACTTTCAGATATTTAACACTTTTTAAAGATTTATTTTACTCTAATGGGAAAATTCCCTATTGTAATTGGATCTGGTTTCTCCTTATATTTTATGCCTTTTTCTCAGCTAATCTTCCTCAATGTAAGTGTCACATAATTAAAGGGCATTATCAAGAACCTGTCAGTTATTGATACGCACTTGGTATTACGTATATGAGTTCATTTAGTTTTCATACCAACGCTATTATAATTATTCCCATTTTGTGGATGAGCAGACTGAGGCTCTGCAAAATGGGATTAGTAGTACCTACTTCACAAAGTTACTGGGGAGATTAAACAAGATGAACAATATAGAGTGTCAGGCATTCACTGGGCACTCAGAAATAGTAGCAGTTTTTTACTATTGATATTTGTAAAATATAATAGCTATTTTTATTATTAACATTGATATAGCTCTTACAATATGCTGGGCATTGCCCTGAACATTTGCATTAATAATATATAATTCTCCCCATCACTCTGTGGGAGTAGTAAGTTCTAGACTCCATTTTTGGAAGAGGGAATTATTTTTTTTATTTTTTGGCTGTGCCACAGCTTGCGGGATCTTAGTTCTCCGACCAGGAATTGAACCCCAGCCCTCGGCAGTGAAAGCACAGAGTCCTAACCACTGGACCTCCAGGGAAGTGCCTTTCAAGACTTCTTTTAAGAACCTCTTGTCTCTGTTGGCCTCTTTCTTCACTTTGTTCATTTCTACCTCATTCCAGTGAAGAATTTTAAAGGTGTGGCGTAGGTACCTAGATATATAATATGCCTATCTCAGATAGGGATAGGGAAATGGATAAAGGACAAATAAGGATAAAAGATGAGGACAGGAGGAAAGTTGAGTAGCCAAATGCTTGCGACAAATCCTCTATCCCTGCTGAAAGCAGACCACAAATTTGACTCTGAGCTTCCTACCAGTCAAAACAAAGAGTGAAATAAGATTAGTTGCATGATTGGGTTTACATGTGTTAAGCATAAATCAGTGCTTTAGCCAGGAACTTGGCTGCTCCAGAGAGCTCGTGCCCTCCTGAAATTCTGGCAACACCTCTTTTTTTTAAACATAAATTTATTTATTTATTTATTTATTTTTGGCTGTGTTGGGTCTTCGTTGCTGTGTGCGGACTTTCTCTAGTTGTGGTGAGCGGGGGCTACTCTTTGTTGCGGTGCATGGGCTTCTCATTGTTGTGGCTTCTCTTGTTGTGGAGCACGAGCTCTAGGTGCGCAGGCTTCAGTAGTTGTGGCACGTGGGCTCAGTAGTTGTGGCTTGCGGGTTCTAGAGCTCAGGCTCAGTAGTTGTGGCATATGGGTTTAGTTGCTCCGCAGCATGTGGGATCTTCCCGGGCCAGGGCTCGAACCTGTGTCCCTTGCATTGGCCGTCAGATTCTTAACCACTGCGCCACCAGGGAAGCCCAACACCTCTTTATTTTGGCTGTGGCGTGTGGGATCTTAGTTTCCCGACCAGGAAAACTAAGCTAAAACTTCCTGCGTCCCCTGCATTGGAAGCACAGAGTCTTAACCACTAGACCTCCAGGGAAGTCCCCTGGCGACACTTCTTATACTTCCCATTTGTACTTGTCTTTATTATACAACTAGTACACGTTTGTTGTAGGGAAACATTAGAAAATGTAGATAACTACGAAGGGAAAAAAGATATAAACTGTGCATAGTATCACTATCTAGATAATCACCACAGGAAACATTTTGGTGTATATCCTTCTAGAAGGTTTCTGTTACTATATCTTATAGGTTGTAATATAATATAAATGCATATTGTAGCAATAATAGGTAATGATGGAGATTTTACTAATACGTATCATTCCCCAGCACTCTGCTGCCTCAGGCCATTGTGCCTGCCGCTCCCTGAGCCTGGGACATCCCTCCCCCAGGTGTCCCTGTGGATCTGGTCCTTACTGCATTCAGGTCATTCAGGTCACTGCTCCAATTTCACCATCATCAGAGTCCATCTTGTATAATAGTGCATGCCCATACCCTGTCACTGTACCCTCTTTCCCTGTGTGTGTGTTTTCCCCCATGGTCCTTACTAGTATTCAAATTAATATTGTACTTTATTTACTTGTCTCCCTTTCTTAGAATGTGAGCCCCTTAAGGATGAGGCTTAGCTGTTTTATATATTGCTGTACTTCTAGGGCTCAGCATACTACCGTGCACATAGTAGGTCTTCAGATATTTGAATAAGTGAATTCCCATACATCTCTCTTATGTCTGTATTTATTACAGATATGATCTCTACCAGTAACTACTAATAAAAGCCTATATAAGTGTTTTATAGATAGAGATGTGTGTACGTGTGGGTAGTTCAAAACTGTGATCGTGCTATGCTGTGCCTACTTAACACCTGCTGGCTGCTTCCAGATTCCTGTGAGGAGTGTTTTGTGCACCTGGCTTTTTTTTGTGTGTGTGTGGTACGCGGGCCTCTCACTGTTGTGGCCTTTCCCATTGAGGAGCACAGGCTCCGGACGTGCAGGCTCAGCGGCCATGGCTCACGGGCCCAGCCGCTCCACGGCATGTGGGATCTTCCTGGACTGGGGCTCGAACCCGTGTCCCCTGCATCGGCAGGCAGACTCTCAACCACTGTGCCACCAGGGAAGCCCTGCACCTGGCTTTTTTCAGGTAATAGTCCATCTTAGGGACATTTCCTCGCAATCAGTTCCATGTCCTATCTTGGTCACTATTTTGTTTTTTTCACCTCTGCCCGAGAATCATAGTTTCAGAGCTGGAAAGGCTCTTGGGGGCCATGTGGTCAATCCCTTTCTCTGGCCTAAATGGTCAAGCTGCCTACCTGCCGGCCTGCGAGCCGTGCCCACCACTACCAGGTGTGTGTCCCGGGGAACTGCCTCCCACCCTAAAAATGTCACCTTCCTGACTCAGGCCTGCTTCCCATGGACACCACTCTGGGCTAGGCCCGCTCTGATCACATCCTCCCATGGGGCTAGAAGGACCTCAGAGGTCAGGGCTTGACCTTTTCTTTTCTATCCCCTCTTCCCCTTCACGTCCCATGCACAGTACCCTGCCCTCTACTGTTTATAGATGAATAGCTCCACACCTGCCTTCCGTCAATCCATGTGTATTCATGGCCTGCGTGTGCCAGGTACCGGTCCCAGGACATGGGTACTGCAGAGAGGGGAACACACCAGGCCTCTGCCTTCAGGGAACTTCAGTTCTAGTGTCTAAATAGACATTAACCTGTAAATAAATAGGATTTCAGGGCATGGCACATCTATGAAGGAAATAGAGCAGGGAAATGGTGTGAGAAGTAACTGGGTGAGGAGGGGCCGCTCTAGCTAAGAGTGGTTCAGACAAGTGGTCACAGGGAAGTGTGTGGTGTGTAGTGGTGGGAAGGATGATGCTGTGGAAACAACTGCAGGAAGAGAATCCCAAGGAAAGGAAACAGCAAGGGCCAAGCGCCTGAGGCCGGAGGGTGCAGTATGCTGGAGGACGGAGAGACCAGCGTGGCGAGGGCCTGGTGGGTGTGGGGGTGTGGTGACAGGTGGGGGACGACACTGGAGGGGCAGGAGGAGGCCAGATCTTGTCTCTGGTCCAGACGGTCTCTTCTGAAGGACAGAGAAATGCCTGCGCATCAGCTTCCACCCAGATGAAGCGATGCGAACCAGTCCATTCGGCTGACGCATCCTTCTGGTTAATCAGGGAACCTTTGCCCTCAGCCGGAGGAGGCTCTGTCTGTTTCTTTTGGAAATGATGAGCAGGAGAGCAGACCATTAAGTTTGTTCAGTGAACATGGCTTAGCTGGTTGTGGGCTCTGTGTCAGAAGGGATTTGGGGTGGACGGTTGATAGAAATGAGTTGCTGTCCACAGTATCCTGCCTTTCAGTTCCACCTGAATCAGACCTCCCCTTGCTGCTTGTTCGTACATACGGCTCCCTGCCCCAGCATCTCATTTTTTCCTAGCTCTGAAATAGCAGCTAACATTCATTGAACTTTCCTGCTGGGTCTGACACAGTGCTAAGGGCTTTACATGGATTAACGTGCTGAATCATCCCACCCCCTTAGGAAACAGGGGCCATCAACATCTCTGTTCTACAGGTGAGAGAGAGAGGCAGGAGGTGACATTACGTGCCTGAGGTGGTGTAGTTGATAAGGGGTGAAGCTTGGATTGAACTCAGGTCATCTGACCTCTCACCTGGGCTCTTAACCACTTAATACTCTACTGTGGCCCTGTATTGCCCCGTGGTGGCCAGTAGTCCTGGACTCCTTGCGCACAGGTCACTGTCTTTCACAGCTCTTATCCTCCTCTTGCCAGGCATGAAGGACAGGGCTCCATCAGCTCTCTAAAGCCCCATCTCAAATTTACAGTTTGACAATGGCTGTCCCTCCTAACCTCTTAAGAGAGGAGGATGTGTCTCTTTAATTAGTCCACTAATATAGAGAAGGATAAGTCTCTTTAACTAGTCCACTAAGATTAGTAAGCCACAGACCTCTCAAGGAAAGTTCAGTAAGTGTTTACTGAGCATCTTTTATGCACCAGGCTCTGTCTGCATTCAGAGTGAGGGACCAGCATTGACTGAGTGCTTACAGTGTGCCCAGAACTGGGCTAACCTCTCCCTGCATAAGCCTTGTGTAGACTTCACCACGCTCTGGGAGGTAGGAACTACATTTAGCTCCCCTGTAAAGTGACAGAGGCCTTCTTAAAAATCGCCACGCTATGCAAAATCACCCAGTAAAAACCAGAGCTTGGGGCTTCCCTGGTGGCACAGTGGTTGAGAGTCCTCCTGCCGATGCAGGCGTCACGGGTTCGTGTCCCGGTCCGGGAAGATCCCACATGCCGCGGAGCAGCTGGGCCCGTGAACCATGGACGCTGAGCCTGCGCGTCCAGAGCCTGTGCTCCGCAGCGGGAGAGGCCACAACAGTGAGAGGCCTGCATACCGCAAAAAAACCCAAAAAACCAAAAAAAAACCCCCAGAGCTTGTGGGGAAGTGGCTAGGGACACGTCGCTCAGAAACTTCATTGTGATACTTTATGTATTTATTTTGGCCGTACCATGCAGCATGAGGGACCTTAGTTCCTGGACCAGGGATCCAACCCATGCCCCCTGCAGTGGACGCTTGGACCCTTAACCACTGGACCGCCAGGGAAGTCCCCATTGTGATACACTTTAGAAAAAATAAACAGTCTGCTTATGGGTGTTAAGTGTGAAGGGTTGCATCTTGTGAGTCACTGTGGAAGGAGGATAATTTGTAAGGAAATGGAAAGTTGTAACCCCAGACGGAATGGGTGTGGCACATAACACGCCAGGAACTGAGGTAGTAGGAAGTTACGTGTGTTTTGTGCATTCCTCCGCTTGAGCTGAGCACACTTTATTGTGTTCACGTAGTGCTTCTCGCAGACAAAATCACGCACATGAGCAAATTTGAAATTTGAGTTATGCTCACATTGTTCTCTAATAAGTCATCCATGTTGCAAAAACACGCATTTTCAAAACCAGCATTAGAGAAGAACTGACTGTTATCTCTGTTTTTCAGTGAGATAAACCAAGTCTTGGAAAAGTAAAGCAACTGGCCACAGGGTTATATAGCTGAGAGGTGGCACAGAGCTGAGATTTAAACTCAGGTCCGCCTCCTCACTTAACCTCTATGCCCCAGGGCTCTCCTGTCCTCATTCCTGGGAAGCAAGTTATGTTGACAGGGTTGGCCAGGAGGAGAGATTCTGGAACCTTAATAAGGAGAAAGAATGGTCTGTGTGAATGGCCAGTAGTTAAGAAGATGCAGAACTCATGTTTTGACATGTTTAGTGATGACCCAGGCAGCATGGACCCTTTGTGATCGAAGGGAACACCTGCAGTTTGGTGCTCAAGCAGGTCCCAGGGTCCTGAGCAGCAGCTAGAGGGTGGGGATGGGGGGAGCCCCCAGGAGGCTCAGGGCAGAGGCTCCTCACCAACTGACAGGGAGCTCTTTCAGCATTTGAACCATTGTCACGTCTGCGTCACTGCAGACTAGCTGAATATCAATCAGTCCTGAATACATTTTCAATAAGTACACGGTCAGTTAGTTTGGTTCATTCTTATTACAGAATCTTCGCCCACCTCCCCAGAACCTTAACTTGTTAAAAACGTTAAATATACATAAAACTTGAGAAATAGTACAGCCAACACCTGAATACCCTCATTTTATAATCAACACGGTGAGCCACTTGAAAGTATGTTACAGACATTTCACCACTAAATACTTCAGCCTGCATCTCCTGAGAGTAAGGGCGTTCTCCTTTTGAAGCATTATCACAACAAAGAAAACTTACAATATCATCTAAGCATCTACTCCAGATTCGAATATCCCCAAGTATCTCAAGAATGTCTCTTATTTATTATAGAATCTTACACGCAAGCCATTTAAAGCATTGGCTCCAGTGATCACAGCCGCCCCTGTGTACACAGCAGGGAATTGTGAGAAGAAAGGTGGCTTCTTGTCTTCCAGCCAGAGCCTGCTGGCCTCCTTTTGTTCCCCAGCTTTGGGGTAGAACTTGAAGCATCTGCTGGATCCCAGGAGGTGTGGGTTGGAAGGTTCTGTTTTTGTGTTGATAAGCACACGAGTTTCATGTAAGCTATATCCACGTACACACAGGCCACACATGGAATTCAAGTTTGTAATTTAGAAAGACTTATTATATTTCCCTCCCCTGTAATAAAGCATAGCTGGCATTTCCAGGTCTGAAGCTTGTAGGGGTAAACAGAGGTGATGGTGTCAGCAGGTTGCTTTCAAAAGGAACAAAGAGTTATGATTTAATAGACCCTGAAACTAGACTTCAGTGTCAAGATGGTATAAGCTCAGGTATGAGCATTTTCCAGTGCTCTCACTCCTGACGCTTTAGCTTTACATCCCCCTTTCTACTTTTCATCTGTCTTACACAGACCCCAAAAGTGGGGGAATTTAGCAGTGAAAGTCATAAAAGTCCCTCGATAGAGCTATTTTACATTTCTTTCTTTTTTTTTTTTTTTTTTACGTTTGAGTTTTTTTTGGCTGCGTTGGGTCTTCGTTGCTGTGCGTGGGCTTTCTCTAGTTGCAGCGAGTGGGGGCTACTCTTTGTTGTGGTGCGCAGGCTTCTCATTGTGGTGGCTTCTCTTGTTGCGGAGCACGGGCTCTAGGCGCGTGGGCTTCAGTAGTTGCGGCGCGTGGGCTCTAGAGCACAGGCTCAGTAGTTGTGGCGCACGGGCTTAGTTGCTCCGCGGCATGTGGGCTTTTCCCGGACCAGGGCTCGAACCCGTGTCCTCTGCATTGGCAGGCAGATTCTTAACCACTGTGCCACCAGGGAAGTGCCTACGTTTCTTTTCATACAGTAGCAGGTAACAAGTGCAGTTCATAAACTTCTGCTCTTTTGCGGTCTCCATTTCCTGAACATGAACAGGAGACTCAGTGCTTACTTGATGCCTGATAAACACGAAGAGTTCGGTGCTAGCCCTTGTACATGGCACTCATGTTCTGTGAATTTGAATCATTCAAGCTTGAAACTGCACTATAATGTTTTGCATAATAAAGTCTCATTTTATAATCTTTTTTGTGGCTGCGCCGCACAGCTTGTGGGATCCCAGTTCCCCGAGCAGGGATTGAACCTGGGCCCCTGGCAGTGGAAGTATGGAGTCCTAACCACTGGACCACCAGGGAATTTCCTGCACAGTAAAGTCTCATTTTATATGCAACTTTTTTTTTTTTTTTTTTTTCCTCCAGTACGCAGGCCTCTCACTGTTGTGGCCTCTCCCGTTGCGGAGCACAGGCTCCGGACGCATAGGTTCAGCGGCCATGGCTCACAGGCCTAGCCGCTCCGCGGCATGTGGGATCTTCCCAGACCGGGGCACGAACCCGTGTCCCCTGCATCGGCAGGGGGCCTCTCAACCACTGCGCCACCAGGGAAGCCCTATATGCAACTTTTAAAGTATAGGAATCCTTCACATCTACTTTTAAGGGAAAACCTGGCACTTTTTGAGTTATGCATGGTTTTTAGCAAAGCAACCTGTATGTAAAATCCGAGTCCGCCAGGCATGTATGTCAGCTAGCCCGCTGGTCTCTTTCATGTACTTTCTCACTTAATCCTCACTACAGTCCTCTGATTTAGAGGTTGCCGTTATACCCATCTTATGGATGAGGAACTGGGGGAGGGTAGATGACTTCACTTCAGCTGGAGGTCTGGGTAGTCGAGCTGAAACCTCAGTCCAGGTGTGTCTGCCTTCTGAGTTGCCACTCGTTACCATTTATTCGGTCCCACATCCTGTGTTTTTGGGGGTTTTTTTTAAAGGGAACTTTATTTTTATTTATTTATGGCTGCATTGGGTCTTCGTTGCTGCGCGGGCTTTCTTTAGTTGTGGTGAGCAGGGGCTACTCTTCATTGCGGTACGTGGGTTTCTCATTGTGATGGATTCTCTTGCGGAGCACGGGCTCTAGGCACACGGGCTTCAGTAGTTGTGGCACGAGGGCTCAGTAGTTGCGGCTCGCGGGCTCTAGGGCGCAGGCTCAGTAGTTGTGGCGCACGGGCTTAGTTAGTTGCTCCGCGGCATGTGGGATCTTCCCGGACCAGGGCTCGAACCCGTGTCCCCTGCATTGGCAGGTGGATTCTTAACCACTGCGACACCAGGGAAGTCCCCCACATCCTATGTTGATAGCCCTGCCTGTCATAGATGTGATGTTGGTGTATATAGTATAACTGGAGCTGCAGAATTACCCTGGGCTTATTTAGAGTGGTGTTCAGGTATGCTGATACTGTGCTTCCTGTGCTACCTCCAGGCTTTCTCAACAAACTCTGTGCCAGAAAACAACCTGTGAAAGCACGGCGCTCCAGAGCTCTGGGGCCACGGTGCTCATGCCCAGATTCCAGGTTCAAACCAGTAACTTGCAAGCTATGTGACCTTGAGCAAGTTGCGCAACCCCCGCACCTCAATTTTCCCACCTGTCAGATGGAGAAAATAATAGTACTCAGTTCATACAGTTATTGTGAAGATTCAATGTCTAGTAGAATGAGCCTGGCCACATAGTATGTACTATAGAAAGTGTCAGTAGTAATAGTAGTAGTAGTAGTAGTAGCTGTTGTTGTTATTAGTATTTGTATTATTACTACTACTACCATCACCACCAAAGGCTTGAGCCGGGGTTGCCTTCAATGTAGTATTTGTTACGTGGCACTGCCCCCCCCCCGCAAAAAAGTCATTTTATTCAACTATACTTCAGTAAAAAATAAATTTAAAAAGACAAGTCATTAGCAAAGTCACAGTAAGATAACACTCCACACTCGTTAGGATGGCTATAATTAAAAAACAGAAAATGACAGGTGTTGGCAAGGGTATGGAAGAATTAGGACCCTCATACACTGCTGGTGGGAATGTAAAATTGTGCAGCCACTATGGAAAACCGTCTGACAGTTAATCAAAAAGTTGAACATAGTTACCATATAATCTAGCAATTCCACTTCTAGGTATATACTCAAGAGCCTTGAAAACATATGTCCACACAAAAACTTGTACACAAATGTTCCTTGCATTATTCGTAGTAGCCAAAAAGTGAAAACATAGGGAGAGTGGGAGGGAGGGAGACGCAAGAGGGAAGACATATGGGAACATATGTATATGTATAACTGATTCACTTTGTTATAAAGCAGAAACTAACACACCATTGTAAAGCAATTATACCCCAATAAAGATGTTTAAAAAAAAAAAAAAAAGTGAAAACAACCCAAATGTTCATCTACCAGTAACTGGGGAAACAAGATGTGGTATATCCACACAATGGAATACTAGTCAGTCACAAAAAGGAATGAAATGCTAATACACCCTATAACATGGATGAACTTGAAAGCATCATGCTAAGTGAAAGAAGCCAGACACAAAAGGCCACATATTGTATGATTCTATCCATATGAAATGTCCAGAAGAGGCAAATCCACAGGGACGGAAAATAGATGAGTGGTTACCAGGGGCCAGGGGAAAGGAGAGGAATGGGAGCTGACTGCTGATGGGCACGTCTTGTTTTTGGGATGATGGAAATGTTCTAGAATTAAATAGTGATGGTTGCACAACATAGGGAATAACTAAAAACCACTGAAATTGAACACTTTGAATTGGTGAATTTTATGGGAATTATATCTCAGTTTGAGAAAATGCCAAGGGGGAGAAAATAAGATCATTGGTGAAACAGAAGCTCTTTGTGGGAGGAGGGCTCCTGCTCTGAGCTGTTAGTCAACACCCTCAAGCTGCTGGGTGAGTCTGCACAGCCCCTGCTATCTGAAGAAGCTTGGTTTGCAGGCTTCTCATAAACAGAAGGGATTCCAGGGAGCCATAGCCACCTACCTGCCGAAGAAAATGGATGCCCAGATAAGTTTGATGTATTGTGTAATCAAAGGGCAGGCAGGCAGGCTTTCCAGATGAGTCTAAGCTAAGGGCTTAAAAGGGTGTTTAAAAGACCAAGCTGTAGCCTGACTGGTCCAATCTGCTGCCCAGTCAGCAGAAATGGCACATTAAGAATGAGAGAGGAAAGTATTCAAGCTGGCATCAGTGGCATGTGTTTGCCCTGTCGTAAGGGGTTTAGTTACTGCACGGTTCTCCTGTAGAATTGACTGAGGAGGGAGGGTTTTTTCCCCTTGCCTGGCGTGCCTAGCCCTAACTCCTTTATGTTAGAAAGCAGGAAGTTCTCTGGGAATTAACACCCTAATTTAAGGGTGCTCTTATTTAAGCAAATTAAGGCCTTTGGGGATGGTGGCCAGGTGACTCCTCAGATTTTGCCAGGGCCAGCGAGCCCTGTTACCAGCCAGGGTGTTGAGCCAGCTTTATTTGCAGCTCTTAGAGCCAGTTCCTGTGCCGCTGAAATTCCCCAAAGACCTCGTCTAAATGGGCCTTTTCAGCTGTCGGCACACTGCCTGCCTGTCAGCACTTTAGCCTTCCACCTGCACTGCGGGTCTTAATGAGATGCCCAGTGGCTGTCTCGGGAACAAACTGCTCCCATCTGCAACCCGACACTCCCTTCTGGTGACTTATTGCCCGGCAAGAAAAGGCAGAGACAACCAGGGAGGAGACACACTGACAGAACAGATCAGAGGGGCAGGGCAAGGTGGAGGTTTAGGTGACAGGCTTTAGGGTTAAGCTGGCCTGACTTCAATTTCCAGCTCTGCCTGTTTGCTTGGCTGTGTTACCTTGGGCAAGTCACTTCACCTGTGTAAACCTTGTTTTAGGTTTATTCACCTGTAAAATGGGGCCACAGTACCCGCCTCCCAGGGTTGTGAGCACTGACCGAGATTCTCTGTGATGCTTCTCATGCTTGATCACTTGCTGGGAATCATGAGTGTGAAATCATTAGGATGATGTGTCATCCTAGCCTGCTTGCAAGGACTCATGAAGTTATGTGGGTATTTCTGGCTCATGAGCATCCTTTCCTCTCTTCTGTTGGGGGCTGACCACAGGTCCCTTAGTCAGCATCTAAACTGAATTGATTCAAAGCTCTCAATTCGGGCCATTCCTGGCCCGCTACCATGGCCTCTGGAAAGTGTGTTCACCTCTGCTGGTCCATGTCTTCAGGGTTCATCTGAAGGGCCTGCTCTCTGATTGGCTTTGGAGCCACCTGGGGCCTCCTTGGGATCTGGCTGGATGTTTGAGGGAGACAAAGGTACCATTTATTCCTTCAGTAAACATTTATTGAGAACCTATTAAGTGCTCGGCAGTGCTATAGATGGGGTAGATATACAGGGATGAACACGACATTGCGGGGGCAGCAAAACCCCTGCCCTCATGGAACTTATGTTCTCTTGGGAGGATATACCAAGTAAGTGAAGCAGGGAAGAAGGATAAGGAGGGGGTGTGGAGGCAGTGGGATGACCTTTGAGTGAAGGAAAGGAGAGAGGGTCATCTCTGGAGGGCTGTGAGTAGAGCAGAGGCATGTCATGATCTACCTGAGATTTTAACAGGCTCACCGGGACTTCTATGCAGAGAAGCAGCTATGGGAACCTGGGCCAGAATTGGGAAGACATTAGGAGGCTACTGCAATAGTCCAGGTATCAAGAGATGAAGTGTGTCTATGGGGAAAAATGGGTTGGGTGCTCTGCCGTGTCCATGTTCTTCTCTCATGCCCCATTTTGACCCTTCTGCCCGCCACCTGTCACATATGCTTTGTTTTTATTAGTCACAGCACTTAACCGTGCTAGCCAGAGGTTTGGAGTGATTTGTCAGCTGGTGTTCAGAGGGTTGGGGTTGGGAGGCATTGGAAGCAACCAGTCATTGTGGCCTCAGTTGAGCCCCTTCATTCCCTCCTCCTGCCTCACAGCACCCACGATGTTAAGCCCTAAGCATGTCTAGTCCAGGGCTCCTGTTTGGGGATCTCAGGCCTCTGAGAAACTATGAAAGACCACAGAGCATCCCGTAGGTCTCCACATCTTTACTCAGTTCCAGGGACTCCTGCCTTCTCTGACGCCCATTCCCATACCTGGAACCTTGGCTCAGGCCAGAGGTGCTCACTGCTAAGTCCTCATGGGGGGGGTCAGGCAGAGCAGAGCAGTAATGTGGGAAACTTCCTTTCATGGCCACAGAGAGGTTTCCAGTTGCCTGCGAAGGGGCAGATGCTGTTCCTCTGGACCCGAAAGGTTGGTCAGGAGGATGGGAGCAGATTGACCTCCCCAAGTTTAGAGCCTGTCCACAGGCAAGGGGCCACTACATCCAAAAGCAGGAGTGGCAGATCATCAGGGGTGTGGATGGGGCCAGAGGGAGGCACTTACAGGATTTTGGTTTACTGAGTGCGCCCCAGGGTCTGCACCACCGCGATGGCCTTGTGTCTCCGGCAGGGTGACCTCAGAGACGGCTGCAGAGGTTTGTAGTTCCGAAAACCTATAATATGAACGACCGCAAAGGAGGCCCTGGCTGAGTGAGCGATGAGAGCACTTCCCTTGCCCAAAGATCCCGTGGTGTGCGGGGACCATTCTTTAGAAAGAGGAGGCTGAGACTCAAGGTTTAATTTTCCTGAAGTCACACGGCTAGAGGCATAGATGAAATTAAAATCCAAATCTATCTAGACTCCAGTCTGATAACACTGAACCTCAGGGCTGTACAGGGGCGACACCCGATGAAGCCATGTGTATGTGAGAGGGAACATTGGGGAGGCTGGCAGCCCCCTTCTGTGTTTGGGGTCAGCAAAGACATTTCCTTCTCCTCTCAGGTGGCCTCACTAATTCTACTCTCTACTGGCCCTTATCTTGCCCTCTGGTGCCTTTGTCACCGACCCTTCTAGAACGACTCAGCCCTGTACATCTTGAGGACCAGTCTGTCTCTTCTCCCAGTCTGTCCCTCACTCTGCAACTTACCCTCCTTGCCCCTTTGCCTCTGGACCAGTTCCATGGGTCAGTGTCCCTGTTAAAGCATGACTCTTGGGGGAAAAACAAAAACAAAAACAAACAGCATTCGTCATTTAGACCATTAGATTGTAACCCTGAGAGTGTACTTAGCAAACCACAAATAGAATCGAACAGAACAGGACCAGGTAGCCTCCCATATCCTGGGTGTCTTATTTCTGATAATGCAACTGAAGTCGGCATTAGGGGTTTGGGGAGCCCGACTGCAGGGCTTACCTGTTGAAGTCAGTCAACCAAACACCATCCCTCCTTCAGTTCAAAGAAAAGAAAAATGTCTGTTTATGTGAAGGTGGGAAAACAAACGTGAAGCAATTCCAGTGGTACAAAGGGACATAAAAGCAAGTGCGCCTCCCACCGTTTACTCACTCCACCAGCAGCTCACCTCCTGAGACAACCAGTGGTACCAGTTTCTTGCATCCTTTGGAAGATGTTCTAAGCACATTCTCCATCCCATTTTGCTTTTTGCCTTTCTTTTTAGAGACAAGTTCCTCACATATTATTACATGTAGATTTACTCGATTCTTTTTGGTGGCTACCTCGTTCTTTTAAATTTCTGCACTGTTTTCTATTGAGTGGATGCCCATTGTTTATTTCACCAGGCCTCTGTTGATGCTGTTTCTCTCTTTTGCCACTGTAGTGAGGCTCCTTGTACATCTGCCCTCGTACACAGGTGTGAGTCCATCTGTGGGCTGAGGTCCTGGAGGTGGGCTTTGCTGGATGAGGGAATGATAAGCAGGTGAAATCTATACACATGGTCAGGATGCCCTCCAAAAAAAAGTCATACTGGTTCTACTAGCCACGCTGTTCAAGAAGGCCTTTGAGCCCCACATCTTACAGTTCAACCTCTGCGTCACGGATGAGAAAACTAACCCAGAATGAATGAAAGGGACTTGCCTGAGCCCTCGTCTTCCTGACAAACCCCAGAGAGAATCTGTCACCTGACTTGGTTCTTCTTCCTAGATCAGCTGACCAGAGCTCCCCCCCAGCACCTCTTCCTTCTCCAGTCACATGTGGGTCATCCCCCCTCTTTCCCACCACTCACATGGCCCCCTCCCTATGCATTTGGGTTGCTAGGATTCTCAGGGGGGTCGCGGTCCCTTGGGGACAAGTCCTCTGAGCATTTGCAGAAATTTATGTTTTCCTGCAGAGTAAACAGTAAGCAATTGGTCCCTCTGAGGTTTTTTTGTTTGTTTTTTTTAACTTTTTGAATGGATAATATGTTCATGGCTAGAAAATCAACCAATATAAAAAATCATACAATGAAAAGTTCTACTCTCCCCCGTCCTCTTTTGGTCCAACAGCAGCACCTTCCCCAGAGCTGTAATCTCAGTTATTGGTTTCTTCCAAAGTTTCTTTATGCAAATACAAGCAAAGGTGAACATGTGTTCTTATCCCCGTGCACTACTTTGCACCTTGCTTTTATCACTTTAATGTCTTCAAGTTCATTCACAG
The DNA here is from genome assembly GCF_059928025.1 of Delphinapterus leucas. NCBI lineage: Eukaryota > Metazoa > Chordata > Mammalia > Artiodactyla > Monodontidae > Delphinapterus > Delphinapterus leucas. The sequence continues at coordinate 43,149,180 of NC_143148.1, forward strand.
CAGTGCATCAAGAGCCTTCTCATTTGTTTTACAGCCACATAGTATTTCATTGTAAGGGAATTCTATAGTTTATTTAACTAATCCTCTCTTGATGGATGCTTGGGTTGTTTCCCTCCCATGTTTTGCTACTACAAACAGTGCCTTTTTGAATAACCTTGTACATATGTCATTTTGCATGTGTGCAAGTTTCTAATTTTTGATTGGAAAATGGGATGAAGCCGGGTAGGGAAACCACAGAGTCTTGTAAGAATTGCAACGAGAAAAATAAAGTTTGAGAACTGCTGCTGGGACAGGTGCCACAGGTCCTTGTGGCAGCAAGTGTACCCCAGCGTCTTACGAGAGTTACCCCGTGACTTTGGCTCTGTGCAGCACCTGCTTGCCCCTGGGACCCGTGGGCTGGTGGTCTTCATGTAATTTTCTTTTCTTCTTTTGTTGTCTTGCCTACTTGGAATTCTTGGAGTGAGCACGCCAGTCTGAGAAGCTTCTGCTTTTTCCTGGGACTCGGAGGGATGCCGGGTTGGTTGTGGGATTTCTTTCCCAGGAACCTGCCCACGGTGGTGGGCGTGGGGCGCTGAGCGTTTACCTTTAGAGCCAGTTGAGCAGATTTAGCAAACACTCTTGGAAGCAACTGCCTTTCCCATCAATGCTTATTTGTTCTTGATGATGCAAAATGATGCTAGCCTCCATCGGAAAAGAGAAAGCCTCCTCTTGTAAGCGCTCTCGGACAAGAGAGCACTTGTTTTGGAGTCATCTGCAAATGCATGTGACCTGGAGACTCTGTGGGAAATGCCTAACTTGTGCAGCCTTGGTGTCCAGCTGTTCTTTGGGGCCGTTTGAGGGGTTGTGTTCCAAATGTCAGAGGCAGAGGGCCCAAGCTTTTCCAGCACAGCCCACAGTTGGAAATGGTGCAAGCCTCATATTCGTTCTTTGTGTTGGAGAAGAGGTTTCCAGACCTTGTTCATGAGTTAATGAATGATTCAAAATTCCAAGCTCCACGCCGGCTTCCTGTGTTTCCACAGCCGGTGTCAGTGCGTTTCCGTGTTATCTAGCGCTCAGGAAATACTGTGCCCAGATTGATGCATGCTTCTATCTAGGTTATATTCCTGTACAGAGAGTCACCCTCTGGTTTCAGCAACCTACCTTTGTGCCCAGCGTGGGTCTGTACCCATCTCACCTTGCTCTCAACTTCCCCTGGAGCCTCTCTCCTCCCTCAAGCCAGAACAGTTTTATTTATTTTTATTTATTTATTTTAATCATTTATCTATTTTAAAATTAATTTTTATTAGAGTATAGTTGCTTTACGATGTTCTGTTAGTTTCTGCTGTACAGCAAAATGAATCAGTTACACGTATATGTACATCCCCTCTTTTTTAGATTTCCTTCCCATTTAGGTCAGCAAGGCAGAACAGTTTTAGCCTAGTGGATCAACCAGCCTTGGCTGATCCTGGGTGTGTGACTTTAACTTCAGAGACTGGCTCTCTGACCTTGAGCAAGTGACTCAAGCCTTTCTGGGCCTCAGGGGCTCATCAGGATCAAGGGGATTAAAAAAACCCCACCGGCTTCATAGCAATTTAGGAGTCAGTGTTTCTGAGGCGCTCAGCATAATGCCCGCACGTAATGACTATCATTAGATTGAATATTTACTCTTCTACTTATTGTTAATTAAGAATGATTTATGGCCTGCCTTTTCCCTCTCCACTTTTTCATAACTCTGACCTTGCGTTATTAGCTGAATGGATTGAGTCTTTTTTGAACCCTGGGACTTAGACTCATGGAGTCCTCCTCAAAGGAAAGCTTAGCAACTACTTTATTTTCTACAGATTCATTGAGATGTAATTTACATACCATACAATTTACCCATTGCGGGCGTACGGGCAGATGATTTTTATAAATGTACACAGCTGTGGGGCCGTTGCCACAACCCAGTTTTAGAATACTTTTATCACCTCCCAAGTTCCCTTGTGCCTGTTGGCAATCAAGCCCACACCCACCCCAGCTCCAGGCAACCACTGATCTGCTTACTGTCTCTAGTTTTCTAGAATTTTCATATAAATGGAATATGTCTTTTGTGTGCTTTTTAAAAATACCCAGGCCTAGGCCCTGCCCCAGACTGACTAAATCCTATCTCCAGGGCTGATAGTCTTTTGCAGACTTTTGTCATTTTCTTTAACTTAGCATAATGCCTTTAAGGTTTATCTATGCTATTGCATTTTGTTCCCTTTTTAAAAAATTATTTATTTATTTATTTATGTATTTATTTATGGCTGTGCTGGGTCTTTGTTGCTACGCACGGGCTTTCTCTAGTTGCGGAGAGCCGGGGCTACTCTTCATTGCAGTGTGCGGGCTTCTCATTGCGGTGGCTTCTCTTGTTGTGGAGCACGGGCTCTAGGCGCACAGGCTTCAGTAGCTGTGGCTTGCGGGCTCTAGAGCACAGGCTTAGTAGTTGTGGCGCACAGGCTTAGTTGCTCTGTGGCATGTGGGATCTTCCCGGAACAGGGCTCAAAATTGTGTCCCCTGCATTGGCAGGCGGATTCTTAACCACTGCACCACCAGGGAAGTCCCTTTTGTTCCCTTTTATTGCTGAGTAGCTATACCATATTTTATCTATCCTATATATATCCAACTATATATATATATCCTATATATATCCAACTATATAGTTGGAATTTTTTTTTGATGGGAAAATGGGGAGAAAGAAGAAAATTGGGAAAGAAGATCTTTAAAAGTATAGTAGTGTTCATACCCTAATTTTAGAAAAGCAGAAGATATTGTGGGATGCAGATTAGGGGAAGTAAGTGAATCAGGAAAGGGGTGGACCAGGATCTGAAGCACTGACAGTGGCTTCTCTGCGTGGTTGGGACCATGAGTGCTTTGTGCTTTGGGGTCTTCTTTTTCTTTTTTTATTTCTCTCTTTTTTAATTTTTTGGTAATAGTTTTGAGATATAATTCACACATCACACATTATACCCATTTAAAGTGTAGGATTCAGCCAAAGCAATCTTGAGGGAAAAAAAACAGAGCTGGAGGAATCAGACTCCCTGACTTCAGACTATACTACAAAGCTACAGTAATCAAGACAATATGGTACTGGCACAAAAACAGAAGTATAGATCAACAGAACAGGATAGAAAGCCCAGAGATAATCCCACGCACCTATGGTCAGCTAATCTATGACAAAGGAGGCAAGGATATACAGTGGAGAAAAGACAGTCTCTTCAATAAGTGGTGCTGGGAAAACTGGACCACTACATGGAAAAGAATGAAATTAGAACACTCCCTAACACCATGCACAAAAAACTCAAAATAGATTCAAGACCTAAATGTAAGACTGGACACTATAAAACTACTAGAGGAAAACATAGGAAGAACACCCTTTGACATAAATCACAGCAAGATCTTTTTTGACCCACCTCCTAGAGTGATGGAAATAAAACAAAAATAAACAAATGGGACCTAATGAAACTTGAAAGCTTTTGCACAGCAAAGGAAACTATAAACAAGACAAAAAGACAACCCTCAGAATGGGAGAAAACATTTGCAAACGAATCAACAGACAAAGGATTAATCTCCAAAGTATATAAACAGCTCATGCAGCTCAGTATTAAAAAAACAACCCAATCAAAAAATGAGCAGAAGACCTGAATAGACATTTCTCCAAAGAAGACATACAGATGGCCAAGAGGCACATGAAAAGCTGCTCAACATCCCTAATTATTAGAGAAATGGAAATCAAAACTGCAATGAGGTGTCACCTCACACCAGTTAGAATGGGCATCATCAGAAAATCTACAAGCAACAAATGCTGGAGAGGGTGTGGAGAAAAGGGAACCCTCTTGCACTGTTGGTGGGAATGTAATACAGCCACTATGGAGAGCAGTATGGAGGTTCCTTAAAAAACTAAAAATAGAACTACCATATGACCCAGCAATCCCACTACTGGGCATATACCCAGAGAAAACCATAATTCAAAAAGGCACGTGCACGCCAGTGTTAACTGCAGCACTATTTACAATAGCCAGGTCATGGAAGCAACCTGAATGCCCATCAACAGATGAATGAATAAAGAAGATGTGGTACATATATACAATGGAATATTACTCAGCTATAAAAAGGAATGAAATTGGGTCATTTGTAGACACGTGGATGGACCTAGAGACTGTCATACAGAGTAAAGTAAGTCAGAAAGAGAAAAAGAAATACCATATATTAACGCATATATGTGGAATCTAGAAAAATGGTACAGATGAACCAGTTTGCAAGGCAGAAATAGAGACACGGATGTAGAGAACAAATGTATGGACACCAAGGGGGGAAGGCAGTGTGGGGTGGTGGTGGTGTGATGATTTGGGAGATTGGGATTGGCATATATACACTAATATGTATGAAATAGATAACTAATAAGAACCTGCTGTATAAAAAAATAAAAATAAAATGAGATGCCAAAACAAAAGAAAAAAGGAAAAAAAAAGAATGCTCCTTGGTGCCACTTGTTGCCGGGCTGCATCCTCATTAAAATAAATAAATAAATAAATAAATAAATAAAATAAGTGTAGGGTTCAATGGCTTTTCGATATATTTACAGAGTTGTGCTACCACAAACAATTTTAGAACATTTTAATCATACCAGAAAGAGATCCCTTGCCCTTACCTGCCACCTCCTGGCTCTCCCCCTTCCCACCCCCCAGCCCTAGGCAACCACGAATCTATTTTTCAGTCATAGATTTGTCTATCCTGGATATTTCATATAAATTGAACCATACAGTACGTGGTCTTTTGTGACTGGCTTCTTTCTCTTAGCATAATGTTTTCAACGTTCATCCATGGTGCAACTTGTAGCAGTAATTAATTTCTTTTTATTGCAGAGTAATATTCTGTTGTATGGATATACCACATTTTGTTTGTTCTTCAGTTGGACATTCGATTTGTTTCCACTCTTTGGCTGTAATGAATAATGCTATGTCATCTGTGTTTTGTCACTTTTTTCCCTCTAAAATATGCAAGGTACTGCTTTTGAAATTCTAAACAAAAGACTAAGATTTGGGGGAAAAAAAGATGTGGGTAACAAAAGCACCCTGATAAGAAGTGACTAAGGAATGTGATGAGTGTGTTTTTTCCTATCACGTTAGCATCCAACAGCCCACAGTAAAGGGAAGGGAAATCACTGAGTGTGCTTGCATCCTACTGTAAGAGAGACAGAGGTGGGGAAAGAAAGAGGCCTTGAAACCCATAAGACCAGACCAGGCCGAGGAGAATCAGGACAATGCAGGGGTTCCGACTGTGGGTCTTCGGACCAGCCAGATCTGCCGCTCATTGCCGTGTGACCTTGGGAGAGTCACTTAATATCTCTGAGACTTTACTGATAAACCCGAGGGAGTGATACTTCCCTCATTGGTTGTTATGATAAGTTATTTTGCCTCTTGCCTCTCCTAGGGAAGCCTTTGTAGGATCATTCTCCACCCACTGGGTGCTCCAAGCACCTGGGGGAAGGCTTAAAACATACCCATGCTGGGGCTTTGCCAGCCTTGGAGAACAGTTAGCCTGGGGCATGGCCCAGGCCTGGTTATTTTTAAAAAGCTCCCCAGGAGAGTCTCTGTGCAGGGCACATTACACTAGACCCTGGATGGAGATGAGGTTAGAGGTATTTTGGTCAAAGTGCTTTATTTCACAAGTGGACAACCGAAACCTGGAGAGCCCTTTCCGGTGCACTGGGGCCTAGGACCCAGTCCCGAAGTGAGGGGCCAGCAGGAGGGGGAGGGAGACGGGCCCTCCCTGGCCTTGGGGAACTCACCAGAAAGGAAAAGTGGGCAGTATCTGTGGTGTGGAAGGGAGGCTTTTCTTTCTAATCAATAAGCAAACAGTTCCTGGAGTTGCCCAACCTGGCCACAGGAATGTTTGCTGGGTTGCAGCTGGTGGGAATGATCAATTATCACCTTTATTCAGGTGGGTGGGATGTTTGTGTATTTAACACGCAGCGCAGGGATAATAAAACTCTTCCAATTTAGTGTGTAAGCCAGAGGGCTTCTTGTTCTTTTTGATGAAACCAAACCAGCTTCGCTCCCTGTGACGGCGAAGAGGTCCCTGTCCACCTCTGCAGCAGGCAGGTGGTGGTATTCACTTGCTTCCCCTGCCTCCCTTTTTTAAGTGAATGGAGATGAGGCTCCTTGGCAGTTAGCCTCCACCCTGGAAAACTGAAGCCAAGCCTTCGGTCTCGGACTTGAGCAGAGAAGCTGCCCCTTCTTCTCCAGCGGAGCCACCAGAGCCCCACCGAGGCAGGAATATTGAGATTAAACACAGTGAGGTTTTATCAGTGGGCTCATTTCTGAACCATCCAGGAGAGGCCTGGAGAGGCAAAGGATTTAAAACTGAACTCTTTTCTGGCCTTGATCTGAAGGAGGGGAAGGGGACTGGGGAGACCCTCTAGCCCTTCTAGACTGGAAGGACAGGAGCCTGCGCCACTCCCAGGCCTGAGTGGGACCCACATGCTGGTGTTACTCTCATTCCACTAGAATGTGAGCCCCAGGAGGGCAGGGGTCACTACCTGTTGTGTTCACGCCTGGGTCTTCAGCACCAGAACGGGGCCCAGCACGAGAAGGTGTGCGGTGCCAGGCAGGCCACGGCACTCTGCTCCTTGCTGCCCCACGCTGCCATGTGGCTCAGTCCCTTGCTCTGGCACGCAGCCAGAAGCTGGGACCATCTCTTCAAATGCCTCTTTTTGAGGCCTTCCCTAAATGCCCTTTATTAAATTGCCCCCTCCAGCCCTGATGCTGCACAGAGCCTTGGAACCCCTTTACCTGCTTATTTTTCTCTGTTAACACTTTTCATTACTGACACTTACTAATTTTTTTTTTTTTTGGCTGTGCCACAGGGCATGTGGGATCTTACTTCCCCAACCAGGGATCGAACCCGCACCCCTTGCACTGGAAGTGTGGAGTCTTAACCACTGGACCACCAGGGAAGTCCCTGACACTTAATAATTTATTTGTTAATTATCTCTTCCCCATTGGAATGTAAGCCCCACGAGGGCAGAACTGTGCTTTGTTCACTGCTGTATTTCCCAGGCCTTAGAATGATTCTTGGCAATGAGTAAGGGCTCTGTAAATATTTGTTGAAGAAAGAATCCTCGAATCAGTCCCTTGAAGGAAATGAGGATGTCTCCTTTTACAGAATGGGGAAAATGATGCTCAAGGGAAGTCAAAGTAACTTGCCTACAGTGGCACCTAAGAAGCGAAGCTGGGATGTGACCTTAACTCAGTATGACCCCGTTCACACAGATGTAAAACCATAAAAGTATTTGCACTGGCTGTTAAACCAACTGTGGAAGTGCCATTTATGACATTTTTCGTGGGGCTGATTACGATCAACATCCATGGTGTTTGCTGTCTGAGAGCTACAACAGTGCTAGCCCGAGCAGAAGCACGATCTGGGAGCAGACATGCGCTGCCGGAGTGACCCAGGCAGCACGAGGAACCTTAAGACAAAGGGGGAAGAATCCAGGGTGACGGATCACCCCTTCATCCTGTGGGCTCCCCCTTGCAGGGGCCTGGGCTACTTTGTCCTTCATCTGCAACCTCACTGTTTTCTCTGCGCACTGATGCCCCCCTCTCCACCCCAGTGTCTTTTTTTGGTTTTTTTTTTGCTGTATGCGGGCCTCTCACTGTTGTGGCCTCTCCCGTTGTGGAGCACAGGCTCCGGACGCGCAGGCTCAGCGGCCATGGCTCACGGGCCCAGCCACTCCGTGGCATGTGGGATCTTCCCGGACCGGGGCACGAACCCGTGTTCCCTGCATCAGCAGGCGGACTCTCAACCACTGCGCCACCAGGGAAGCCCCACCCCAGTGTTTTTTAATTTAGTTATTTTTATTTATTTATTATTTTTGGCTGCGTTGGGTCTTCGTTGCTGCGCGTGGGCCTTCTCTAGTTGTGGTGAGCGGGGGCTACTCTTCGTTGCGGTGTGTGGGCTTCTCGTTGTGGTGGCTTCTCTTGTTGTGGAGCACGGGCTCTAGGCACACGGGCTTCAGTTGTTGTGGCATGTGGGCTCAGTAGTTGTGGCTCGCAGGCTCAGTAGATGTGGCGCACGGGCTTAGTTGCTCTGTGGCATGTGGGATCTTCCCGGAACAGGGCTCGAACCTGTGTCCCCTACATTGGCAGGCAGATTCTTAACCACTGTGCCCCCAGGGAAGCCCCACCCCAGTCTGTTTTGATGGAAACAGAAGTGGAGGAGACTTTGGTCCTTGCGTCCCACCCAGGCAGCGCCCGTTGTTGACATCTGTTCTTAGGGTGTGAGTTAAATGAAGATGGAGCCCACTTATAATTTGTTCTGGGCAAGGACATGCTGGGAGGCTGGGAGAAAGAACTCAATAAGCTTCATGAAAGTAAACTTCTCATCCCTGGGATCCCATGGGAGCTGCCGGTCTGCAAGGGCAATTTGATGGGGTGCGGGTGCCCCAGCCGAGGATGCCCTGGGAGCACAGTGCACGGGCTCTGTGGACACACCTGCAAGTTGTACTTGCACAATGTGATATTCTGAGCTGCTCAACTTCCCCAGAAAAGTGTCTGGGAGTTAAGTTGGCTGATCAGTGGAACTCTGATTTATTTCAGCTTATGTAACGTGGTGGCCTAAGGGGGAACATTCTTGAATCTAAAGTTTAAAACTTCCTCCTTTGCTTGGCTGTCTGACTGTCCTTACGTTTTTCTGAGGCCCTGGAACTGGATTTCCAAGGTGCCTCATTCATTCAAAGAGAGAGGGAGGGAGTGAGTGTGTGTCAGGGGAAGATGGGGTCAGGGAAACTTGGCTATTTTTATTCTGGTTACTCTCCACCTGTCCCATTCTGTTGTGTGAACTAACTTCCCTGTGGCCACTCAGCTAGCAACTAGTCTCGCAAATGGTTTATCAAACCAAGAGCCAGGCTGCCTGGTGGTTAAGTCCTGATGGGGCATCAGACCACAGGCTCTGCCACTTCATAGCTGTGTGGCTTGGCCAAGTCTCTTCACTGAGGCTTCTGAGACTGCTTCCTCGTTTAGAAGCTAGGGCTGCTGGAGTCTACCCCCCAGGGCCGCTGCTATGTCTAGTCAGGCTGTCAGGTTGTGTTACTGTCCATAATTCTCAGTAGTAAATGGACACACATAACTGGAGACTTATCAGGGCTAAGAAGATAGTCTTCCTAGTGCAACTTGAATCTCTTCAACATCCCCCGAGTGTGGACAAACTGGAGGCCTCATCATCCTTTTCCTCCCATTTTTGAAACATAAAATTATTTTTCTGCTGAGCGTGGGTGCCCATTAAACTTGGAATGGTTAGTAAATTTGTGGACACCCACCAAAGGAAGACATTCTAAAATCGCCCAGTGCCATCAAAGAAAATGGAACCTAGAAAGAAATTTTCTAGGAGGTGGTACCCGTGGAGAATTGTGGCTTTGTGGCTGGAGTTACAAACACTGCTGCTTACTGGCGAGAAGGGACTCCTGCCCAGCTAGATGACACACGTCTGTCTCCTCAGGGTGCTTTTCATCCATCAACTTAGTCTTCTTGTCCTTTATCTTGAGTATTTAAGTTAGAAATCAAAGCCCTTGATTTGGGGGTACACAATGGCAGTGTGGCCCCAGGACCTTCAGGAGCCTCAGAAGGCTCTCTGATCTTGCCCTCGAGGTTGTGTGTGTAATTTTCTCTTCCAACGCCGAGGTCCAACGGTCCTTGAAACAAAGGTAAATGCAGTTTTCTTTGGTGTTAGCTATGGGAAATGCCTTCTGAGGAGTGGGAGACAAGCCATAAGGTACCCCTTTGTGTGTGGTGTGGGGAAAACACTACTTTCAAGTAGTTGCTTCTAAGAGACTGGGTTATCCCACTCATTACCAGATAACTCAACTATGGTTAGCTGGCTTTGATAGCAGACCTTGTCCTTCTATCTCCCTGAAATATATGGAGGCTTAGGAGACTGTCTTGTTCCTACCCACTCACATTCCAGCTGGGTGGGGGTGGGAGAAGAAACGGGATCCTTCAAGCAGGACTGTTCGTGGCACAATGGCAATTCCAAGCAAAGAATGTTGCTGAGCGCTCAGAGCCTGCCCCAGGACCAAAGAGCTTTTCGTGGACTTGGAGTTAATTTTTCTTTGAACTTCAGTCATCTCTTGCAGAGCGAAGAAGTAGTAGATTAAAGCTACTACTTCTGCCAGAATTCGCAAGAAAATAGGGCACTTGTAGGATGAATAACAACATAAAAGAGTCACAGTGCGTTAAAGATACTTTTTAAGTCACTTAACTTTTGTCGTTTTAAAAAGTTATTTACTGTAATTGTAACACACCATATAATACAAAAACATTTAAGGAAAGCACGTTTCAAAAAACTGCCTCCAATCGTACTTTTTTCAGTCTTCCCTCCACCTCCACTCAAATTACTGCTAACCTCCTGCTGTGTAGAATTCCTGCTGTTCTAGAATGTCTTTTTTCATTTTTGTTTCTCCATAATAAGTATTCCATCCCCATTTTGCATATGGGAACAGTGGTGAGGAGCACTCACTCTGGGATCCGACAGCCCGGCCCCTCCTCCCACCAGCCTTTAATTCAGGGCAAAGAAAATAGGGATGGTGATGCCTATACCTAAGGGTGACTGCGGGCGGGGGATTCAATCTGAAAACTGGATTTAAAGAGCATAGGGCAAGGGTCTGGCTTGTAGAGACAGGCACGAGGAAGAATGGTTAGACATGTGAACTCTCAGACTGCCTGGGTCCCAATCCTCGTTCTGCCACTTAACTAGCTGCCTCAGGCTCTGCATCTCTGAAAAGGGGATGCTGCTGGTAGCAACCTTGAAGTGTTCTGGAATTACACGAGTTACTATTTGTAAAGTGCTTAGAAGAGAGCCTGACACATAGTGTTGTCACTTGTTTAAATATTAAGAAAATAATGAATAAAAGGTAGTTGAAGCTGTTAGTTGAATGTGTAGTTTTTGATGGTGATAATGATGATATGGTGTTGAAAAGATCTTCCCGTTTAGAGATGGCCATTGGGTTCTTGGCTCTTGTCACTGGGATTAGGTTTCTAAACCCAGTGACCAAATAACAAGTTTAGGAAAGGACAAGCTGACTGAAAGAATACTTCATCCTTTGCTAGCTTTATTTTTGTTTAACTTTTTATTGTAGAAATGTTCAAATATACCTAATTCCCATGTACTGATCCTCTGGTTTCTACAGTTCGCCATTCTTGTTTCCTCCTACGTGCTGGCATTAGTGTTCACGGTACCCTGAGATGCTGCCTAGCCCTTGCCAGGGTTGAAAGCAAGCTTCCCAGAGCCTTCCCGGAGCTGGAGATCCCCTTGGTCTTTCCTATAATTTCTAGTTTGTCGGCCCAGAGGCTCAGGTTGCACAGAAAGATAATGAGCACCTGGAAATTCAGGTTGAGCCTGCCTGTCATGGGCACACTACTTCTGTCACTTCTCAAAGGGCGGAGCTTAACCACCATTCAGACGAGATGCCCCAGAGCAGGTTAAGAGCCTTGCATTAAGTTATTTGCAAAACCATTTTCATTTTTTCAGGCCACCACCCTTGGCAAGCCCAATCATGCTTGTCCCAACTGCCCAGGTTTGGGCTGGCTGGGAAAAGGAATTCAGTGTGAAAAATGAGGGCAGCTCTTGTTACCTGCTAATATGACAAGCCCCAAGCACAGTCCGGTGCCCCCATTACTTCTGCTGGGGTGGGGTTGGGGGAAGGTTATTGGAAAAACATTTTGTTTTGCTAGTTTGAAAAGAAATTCCTATTTTAGACTTAAAGGGTAGTATCTGCCCATCCTTTAAGGATTTTGTGTTTCTTCTTGCTTCTGTTGTCATTTTTTGGTTCATCTGTTCATTTAGCAAATGCTTGTCCTCTAGCTTGTCTACTCAAATGCACAGAAATCATCCTCATCCCCTTCCACTTGCTTTGTTCTTTCACTTTCAAAATGTGATCACATTCACTGTCTTGGTTAATCCTCACAAAACCCGGAAGAGGTGGGCTCACTCAGTGGTGGAATCCTTCAGGATCCAGTAGAGAAAACTGAGGCCCAGAGAGGTTAAGCATTTTGCTTAAGGCCACTCAGTAAGAACATGGCAAGGGAATTCCCTGGTGGTCCAGTGGTTAAGACTCTGCGTTCTCACTGCTGAGGGCCCGGGTTCAATCCCTGGTCGGGGAACTAAGATCCCACAAGCCTCAGTTTCTTCATCTTCAAATTGGGGATAATCATGGTACATATCCCCTCCGGCCCCCAAACATGGTCTTACTTTCGCTGGCAAGGGTGGGGCTGTTGGTTTCAGAAAAGTTTGCAAGGGTGGCCCCTAGTGGAAGAAATGAAAACTGCAGTCTAGACATCATAACTGGCTTTAGGGCTTTCTGGCAGAGACCTGATCCTTACGCATTTTAAGGTGTCTAGCCGTGCAAAATTGGCACAAAAGTAGGAATTTTTGTAAAAGATCTCTTGGACAAAATCGAACGCCCACTGGAAGAATGAGGGGGCGATTATTTGAAAGGGAGGAGAACAGGCCAACTTGAGAGTTTCCCAGAAAGAACTGTTTTATCCACTGTTCCTTCTGCCTGAAAGGCCCTTGAGCCAGGTTTCTGCAAGGCTGGCTCCTTAGGTCTCAACTAAGACGCCTCCAACTTCACAGAGGCCAGCCCTCACCATCCAGTATAAGTTACACCCTCCTCACACCTTCCTCTTCCCCTGTCACTCTTGTATCACCTTCTTTAATTCCTTTATATCTAACATTTGTCACTACCTGAGATTTGGTTTTGTTACATGTCCATCTCTTCCACAACAGTGTAAGCTCAAGGGGAGCAGGTGCCTTGTCTATTTGTTCACAGAATTTTTTTCATCCTTAGAGCCCAGCACAGTTTCTGACAAATAGTTTGATGGAAGCCTGTTGAACGAATGAGTCTTTTAGGACTCTGATGTTTAGTGCAGACACTTTTCACCACAGCTTCTCCAGCATTGGGTATTAATACTTTTAAAGTTTTAATACTTTAATAACTATAAAACTTTAAATAGTTTTGTCTCTAAGCCACTGATCCTAAGTTCCCCCACCCAAGTAGTTCTCTTCTGTCTTTTGCATTTGTCTTGCTGTGTTGTATGTTCAGGTAGAAGACTTTCCTATGAAATCTTCATTGTCTCCCTTAACTGACAGTGATAGAGTTTCTCCACTGGGCCTCAGATTGCAAGCAGGCATTACCTCTCAATGCCTCGGAAAATAAGCATATAGTCAGTACTTAATGAATATCACAATTATCTATGTCTTTTGTGGAAAATTGAATAAATGATTAGCCAAAGCTATGTTTGTTTTAAAATTTTTATTTAATAGTGTCTATTATGTGCCAGGCACTGTTCTATGTATCTTTTTTTTTTCTTTTTTTTGGCCACGTCACGTGTGTGGAGTCCTAACCACTGGATTGCCAGGGAACCCCCATGTTCTATGTATCTTAAAACAAGCCTAGTAGGTAGTTGCTATCGATGACTTCATTCTACAGATGGGTAGACTGAGGCACAGAGAGATTCAGTGACTTGCCCAAGGTCACAGAGCTAATAAGCAGAGCTGGGACTTGAGCCCCACCCTTGCCAGGGAAAATAAGACCATGTTTGGGGGCGGGAGGGTGAGCACCATAATTACCCTCATTTTGAAGATGAAGAAACTGAGGCTCAGAGAAGTTAAAAAATTTGCCTAAGTCCTTACCCTTAACCATGTAGCTGTGATGCCTCCCTCTTATTATCTGCCACTGTTTACTGAAATGTAAACTGTTTATTTAAATGTAGTTAATCCACAGCATCTCACTGTACCTAGGTCTCAAACTTTTGGACTCAGTAGATATTCTCAGTTATTTTTCATATCATCAAGAGCCATCTGAAGGAGAGGCCCTTTTTTGTTATTGAAAAGGAGAAGTTACTTTCTTTTCTTTTCTTTTTTTTTTAAAGGTGGAGTCTTTTTTTTGTTTAATAACCTTATTTGTTTATTTTTGGCTGTGTTGAGTTTTCGTTTCTGTGCGTGGGCTTTCTCTAGTTGCGGCGAGCGGGGGCTACTCTTAATCGCGGTGGGCGGGCTTCTCATTGTAGTGGCTTCTCTTGTTGCGGAGCACAGGCTCTAGACGCGCAGGCTCAGTAGTTGTGCCTCACGGGCTTAGTTGCTCTGCGGCATGTGAGATCTTCCCAGACCAGGGCTCGAACCTGTGTTCCCTACATTGGCAGGCAAATTCTTAACCACTGCGCCACGAGGGAAGCCCAGAAGTTACTCTCTAGACAGCTTACTGTTTTCAGTCTCCAGGTAGATGAGAAAAGAATCGGACCACAATTAAGTCGCCCTGTAATTGTGAAGGACATAATGATGGCTTCCACTACTTTGATATCTTTGCTGTTCTGTCATCAGACTATGGTATGTTTTACTTGTGCCTGTTTTGTGTGAGTCAGGCTTTTGGTGGGTGAATGAAGTTCAATTTCTAGAGAAGGAATGCTCTTTAATCTCCTCAGTTTCCTAATCACTGTGATTTATACCCTGCAGTGAGTTTTGAAGGATGCACCGGTCTACCAAAGACAGCCTATGTTTCTGATGACACCCGATTCAAAGTGGGCACAGATGGCGTGGTTACAGTCAAACGGCCTTTACACCTTCGTCATCCAGAGATGAGTTTTCTTGTCCATGCCTGGGACTCCACCCACAGGAAGCTCTCCACCAAAGTGACCCTGAAGGCAGTAGTGCACCACCATCACCACCACCATCATCATGTACGTTGGAGTGTTTCTTAGAAGTTCACTATTATTTTAGTATGCTTCTTAATCCAGGTTTCTCTGCCTTGGCACTGTTCACATTTGGGGCTGGGTAATTTCTTGCTGTGGGTGTGTCCTGTGCACTATGTGATGTTTAGCAGCATCCCTGGTCTTAACCGCTAGATGCTTGCAGCACTCTGCCAGTTGTGACAACCAAAATTGTCTCCAGACACTGCCAATGCCCCCTGGGGGGTGGGCGGAAGGGGTGCTAAATAGCCCCTAGTTGAGAACCATTGGTCTAACTGAACTAGTTCTTGCTGTGGATTTTTTGTTGTTGTTGGGTGGATGGCAAGATACACTACCTTCTTTCTGCAGGTAGTGTAGAATAGGGGGTAAGGGCATGGATTCTGTCTGGGATTGGGTACCAACCCTTCTATTTACTACCCAAGTAGACTTGGGGGAGTTATTTAATCTGTCTGTGCTTGAATTTCCTTATAAGTAAAATGGGGATAGTAATGACTACATGAACTATTACATGTGAGTTGCTGGAACTATGGTAGGCGTATGACAAGTACTCAGTAATTGTTAACTGTTCTTCTCATTCCCTTCCCAGAGGAACAATGAACACGAGTTCAGTTCTCTGGTCATTTTGCTCTTCGTGTCTCTAGTGGAGAGGGCCTTGGCAAAGAAGGGGAAGAAGAAGCTTTTGCCTGTTTGGACTGTAATCTCCACAAGATCCTTCCCCATTGTATCTGCAGTGCCTGGCCTTTGGACCTGGCATATACCAGGAGCCCAGTAAATATTGAGTGGACAGATGGGTGCATTGGCCACAAATGAAAGGATACATGTCTGCCCAGGTTCTTGGCAAGAATGTTTCGGGAAATTGTTAACCAAAGCCAAATGCCTTTGCCAGTTTCTAAACTGCTCCCATGGTGCTGCCTACTGAAACGTCTCTCTGGAGGGCCATTCTAGTTGTATCCCGCTATCGCGTTGGGAGCGTGGAAGTACTGTAACTGCCAAGGCCTTTCAGGCTGGCTCTTGTCTTTCTCCCTGAAGACTGTTGAGATTCTAGGAATTTAATAGTCCTGATAGATCTGATTTTTCTCCCTGGTGTAATTGGCCAGACCAGAAAAGTGGGGAACTAAATTAACATAGCTTCCTGACTTCAGTCTCCAATTAATTCTATCATTCATGTAAGTCCAGCCTGGTAAGTTCTTGCTGGGCAGCTGTGTATGGAAGCCTCTTATGATGCACAGATGTAAACAAAGTTGATTTTTCAACTTTTCCTCTTCACCTTTGCCATCTGCCTTCATGATTATGTTCAGATATGTATTATAGAAAAGCACAAATTACAGTGATTTATGTAAAATAGAGTATTTCTCTTTCAAGTAGAGGCAGTTGAGTGGTAAGTTGTGGCCAGTATGGAGACGCCTGTAGTCATCAGGAGGCTAGGTTCTTTCTTTCCTTTCTGTTCTATCATCCTCAGCATATGCCTCCCATCCTCAACGATACCTCATGATCCAAGGTGGCTGCTGGATCGCCATTTATCATACCTTTCCTCTGGATGGTAGGAAGTTGGAAGGGAGGAAGCCCAAAAATGTATCACTTAGCTGTCCACCTTTTAAAGGAGGCTTTGTGGAATTTTGAAGCAATGTTTCTGCTTACGTCTCATTAGTTGGAACTTGGCTTCATGGTCACACCTAGATACAAGTGTAGTATAGGAAATGTAGTTTTACTTAGGTACATTGTTGGACACAAAATTTATATATATATGGGGAGAGAGACAGAGGGAGAGAAAGAGAGATTTTTGATTTTAAATGAGAAAGAATGGATATTGAGCGGTAGGTGGCAACTCTACCACAGCTGGTTTGAGGTTGACTTTGGTTTGCCCCTAGTTCAAGGGACCCTTGTGGTGCCAGGTGGCCCTACACTGGAAGGGGTGATAATCTTACCTCTCTTTTACTTCATATAAGAACAGATCCTATATATATCAAAACATCGCATCGTACACCTTAAATACAAACAATTTTTATTTTGTCAGTTATACCTCAAGAAAGCTGGGGAAAAAATATAAATAGATCTAACTTTCCAGTTTTGTCTCTTTGGTTGGATGGGTTTTCTTGGTCTGGTATCCTTGTTTTCTGAGGGATGGATCCCATGTTCAGTATGTTTAGACACGATTCCTTTTAATTTCACACATGAAGGGAATTCCCTGGTTGCCTAGTGGTTAGGATTCTGGGCTTTCACTGCCATGGTCCTGAGTTCAATCCCTGGTCAGGGAACTGAGATCCCACAAGCCATACGGCACTGCCAAATAAATAGATAGATAGATAAATAAATAAATATCTTTATTTAAAAAAAATAATAATTTCACACATGAAGATGTTAATGCTATGTTTTGCCAGCACAATGTTCATCATTATTTATTATCATTCTCTGAAAATATTCCATAGTCCTGATGTCAGCAAGGTGTGCTCTTTGCCTTCCTCTTCAATATGGCAAATGAATTTGCATTCATTCATCAAGACCTGTTTTTTTTACCATGGCTGTGCAAGATGGTCATTTTTAGGCTTAGGATACCGTGTTGAGAATCAGTTTAGTATTTATTCCTGTGCTCAGGTCAAATCCCAAATTCCACTTCATTAAAACCATAACTCAGTGTTTTCCAACCAATCCAACCATCATCTTCATCATTAGCATTTATTGAGCACGTACTATGTTTCAGGCAGTATTCTAAGTGCTTTACTGCAATACTAGTATCACGTTTTATCCTTCCAAGGACCCTATGAGGCAGATACTAATATAATCCTCATTTTAGACATGAGGAAAGTGTGGGACAGAGAGGTTAAATAATCAGCTCAGGAAGGTGAGGTGTCACAGTGAGGATACAAAGCCAGGCAGCCTGGCTCCAGAGCCTGCCCTTGGCCAGGGCAGGACTGCTTCTCTAGGAGGTTAATGCAGAGGGTGTGTGTTAAGGGGTGTGTGAGTGACTAGTATACAGGAATGCAGGATTGGGAAGGATTTTGTGATGATATCTGGTCATATTTCATGTCTGTCTTGTGCATTTTGAGTCACATTTTAAAAGCCAGGAAGCAGGGCTTGACTCTCACTTGACAGACAGGGATGGGTGACTCTGTGGAGGATGGAAGATGTAATTGTCCTGGAACCTTTACTGTGTTACTACCAATCACTTTAGAACACTTAAAACAATTTGGAAGATCTTTCCTTCCATCTTCAGCTATCTTATTTCCCTGTGTGTGCATAAAGTTATCGCACATGAAAACTGTTCAATACAAGTCTCAAAGGGCACTTTTGGTTCCCATCCAAACAACTTCTGTTAGAACAAATGGAAACCATACAGATATACTAACACAGTGGGATTAAGGGATTAGTATTGATCACAAAGTAGTAAGTTCCCAAAACTTATTCACTTAGACTAACTCTACTTTGGAGACCTATATCACTAGGAAAAATATAAAAGAAAAGAATATTAAAAACACCTGAATATCTAATTCTTGAATAAGCTCTGATAGTAAATCATTGGAGTATAATGTCCTATTAAAAATGACAGGCGTGGGACTTCCCTGGTGGCGCAGTGGATAAGACTCCGTGCTCCCAATGCAGGGGGCCTGTGTTCGATCCCTGGTCAGGGAACTAGATCCCACATGCATGCCTCAACTAAGAATTCGCATGCCGCAACTAAGGAGCTGGTGAGCCTCAGCTAAGGAGCTGACAAGCCGCAACTAAGGAGCCTGTGAGCCGCAACTAACGAGCCCACCTGCAGTGACTAAGACCCGGTGCAACTAAATAAATAAATAAAATAAATACATAAATAAAATAAATATTTTAAAAAATGACAGGTGTGAGATATAGGCTTGAAATAACTCTTAAATAATGTCAAACCCTCAAACCTATCATCGTGTGTGCATAATGATTACTGAACTCTGGACACTAAGAAGGATCAAAAGAGGAAACCATCCTTCTGATATGGTAAAGAGGTCTGTTGGGTTTTGTTTTGGCTGTTTTATTTTGTTGTTAAATGAAAACCATGCCCTGCCCTCAGAAGGCTGGAGATGCAGACTGCCTAGGTTGTTCAGCCCGTATCACCTTTCCTGAATTATCTCATTTTGTTCCTCATCTTCTTCCCTTTTAGGACTCTCCCTCTGGAACCCAGACAGAAGTGCTCACATTTCCCAGCTCCCACCATGGTCTCAGGAGACAGAAGAGAGACTGGGTTATTCCTCCTATCAGCTGCCCAGAAAATGAGAAAGGCCCATTTCCTAAGGCTCTGGTTCAGGTACAGAAGGAAGTTCTCTATTTCTCTGGGAGGAATTTGGCAGAGAAGGACCAAGGAGAGAAAGGGAAAAGAGCCAATGTCAGAATCCTTCCTTGCTAATTCATTTCTTTCTGTTTTGTCTTCAGATCAAATCTAACAGGGAAAAAGAAACCAAAGTTTTCTACAGCATCACTGGCCAAGGAGCCGACACACCCCCTCTTCATGTGTTTATTATTGAAAGAGAAACAGGATGGCTAAAGGTGACGGAGCCTCTGGATAGAGAAGATATTGCCAAGTACATTGTGAGTGTCTCTTAAAAGCACTTAATGATGGGGTTACATCCTTTCAAAATTTTTTTGGTCAACTCACACTGATCATAGATCAGATGTTCTGGACATTTGAAGAGCTTAACTTGATACCTTTAGACCTGTTGATAAGGAGAAATGACAGGAGAACCTGCAAAAATTGGGGGCTGTTCATGTTTTCCTTGTTAGGAATAAAGTGGGGAGAGTCCTGGGGCATCAGACATGATCTTAGACCCAAGATGTCAACCTGTTCTTGGGACTCAAAGTCCCTGACACATAGGCAGAGGCTGGTGTTGATGTTGGGGAACAAAAACTATTTCTGGGCCTTGAGAGCAGTGTGAGCTTAGGGAAGCTGGGAGGTAATGCGTTGATGCCAAACACAGGGAAGTCTGGGGGGAACGCTAGACTTGAGCAGCCAGAGCAAATTCGACCCTGCTTGGAACCAGTCAGAGTGTTTTAGGCTTCCACCTTTATCTCCTAGGCCCGGCCCCCAGCCCTTATGTGGGAAATGGGGCTCTGAGCTGGTGGATGTGTTCTCCAGCCCATGGTCTCACAGGTCATGGTCTTAACCAGTGTCATGACCTCACTGAAGCAGCAGCACGTGTGTGTGGGATGTTCTGTGCTTGGGGCGGGGCAGGGGGGGTCCATGCATGCTTGAGTGGGAGGGAGTGGGGGCCGGGTGGAGCCCACTCTGCTCTGGTTGGACCACTTTTCCCACCTTGTCTTCCCGAGTAACCCTCACCTGGCTCTTGCAGCTCTTCTCTCATGCTGTGTCTTCAGACGGGCAAGCAATCGAGGAGCCGATGGAGATTGTGATCACCGTGACCGATCAGAATGACAACAAGCCTGAGTTCACCCAGGAGGTCTTCAAAGGGTCTGTCATGGAGGGCGCTCTTCCAGGTACGTCCATCAATGAGGAGATCAACACCCATCAAGACACTTAGATTCTTTGCACCCCCAAGTGTTGGGGCTGGCGTTTGGGGTCAGACCCTTCATATGCACAGAACTTCTTTGGAAGACACTGTTTGTGTGTAAAACATCCTACCTATAGAAATATGTATAAAATGTTTAAGCCCAGTTTAAGAAAGGAGCAGTTTAAGAACAACCTTCCCTGATTAAGTAACAGATCCTTGTTAGTAGTTTACAGACCCTGTACAATCCTTCCTGATCACATTTTTTCCCTCCTCCATAAAGACAGCCACCACCCTGACTTTTGTGATAATCATTCCCTTGCTTTCATTTATCTTTTACCACGTGTGTACTTACAGTTTTGCCTACTTTTCTACTTGGTGACAAACTGTTTTCCAAGGTGGCTGAACCAATTTATACTCCCATCAGCAATATATATCATGGAATTGTTTGACTTCTTTTTGGCCAATCTGTTGAGTGTGTAGTTATATCTCAACATAACTTAAAATGGAATTTCTCTGATTATTAATGGACTAAATAAGCGTCTTATCATATGTTTGCTGACCAGCTGGGTTTCTTTACAACTTGCCTGTTCAAGTCTTTTGCCCTTTTTGTCTCTTGGGCTATTTGTCTTTTGCCTATTGATTTTTCTTTTTTTTTAAATGACAAATTTTATTCCAAAAGGGCTCCAGTAGTACCAGAGACATTGATGTAGAGTTTGAATAGTGTTTCACGTAAAGTGAAACTGGATAAAAGCAATATTTCTAGTTAATATATTTTTAGATAATGTGATTTTAAATGTTTCAGTTAAAATGTAATAAATATTAATGAACTGATTTGCAAAACAGAAACAGACCCACAGACAGAAAACAAACCTATGGTTACCAAAGGGGAGAGGAGAGGGGGATAAATGAGATAAACAACAAGGTCCTGCTGTATAGCACAGGGTACTTTACTCAACATCTTGTAATAAACTATAATGAAAAAGAAAAAATGTAATAAATATTAAAAATAGATGTTTTAGGGCTTCCCTGGTGGAGCAGTGGTTGGGAATTCGCCTGCCAGTGCAGGGGACACGGGTTCAAGCCCTGGTCCGGGAAGATCCCACATGCCGCGAGCAACTAAGCCGGTGCTCTACAACTGCTGAGCCTGCGCTCTAGAGCCCGCGTGTCACAGTTACTGAACCCGCAGGCTGCAATTACTGAGCCCGCATGCCCGGAGGCTGTGCTCTTCAGCAAGAGAAGCCACCATGAGATGCCCGTGCACCACAAGGAAGACTCGACAAAGCCAAAAATAAATAAATAAAAGAAATAAATTTATTAAAAAAAAATAGATGTTTTAGTATTTTATCTATTTTGACAGGTTTATACAGAATTATAGGGGAGTTTGTTTGTTTGTTTGTCTTGTTTTTAAAGGTGAACCACTTTATTTTGAGTAGTAAATGAAACTCCATTTATAACATAATAAACGTTCCATCAATTTCTTCACGGTTAGTCCAAAGAACAACTGCTTTAATTAGAATTTACATTTCACCTTAAATATTCTAAAATCCATCCATGTCAACTTTGGAGTTTTAATCTTGCCTGATACTATGAAATAGGGCAAACCTTGATTGATGGTCAAATTCTTAATTTTTGCTGTTCAGCCACTTTTCTTGCTCTTGCTCTCTGATTCTGTACATTCCAGAGTGTTCAGTGGACTTGCAATAAACTTCCAAGATGAAGGGGAATTTCTTGCTCATTGTTTGCCTGAACTCTTGACTTGTATTCATCTTTCTGAACAAAAAATATGCTCCAAAAATGCCCACAAGTTCAGCTACTAAAACTCCTTTAAAGATCTGCTTTGCCAGTGGATCCATAGTACGGGCTCTCCTGAGGCACGTACTTGTGGGGCTGCGCGTGCCTGCCTATTGATTCTTTTTTTAAATTTATTTTTGGCCACGTTGGGTCTTTGTTGCTGCGCATGGGCTTTCTCTAGTTTTGGTGAGCAGGGGCTACTCTTCGTTTCGGTGCGCAGACTTCTTATTGCGGTGGCTTCTCTTGTTGCAGAGCAGAGGCTCTAGGTGCATGGGCTTCAGTAGTTGCGGTGTGTGTGCTCAGTAGTTGTGGCTCGCGGGCTCTAGAGTGCAGGCTCAGTAGTTGTGGCACACGGCCTTGGTTGTTCTGCAGCATGTGGGATCTTCCCGGAGCAGGGATCGAACCTGTGTCTCCTGCATTGGCAGGCGGATTCCCAACCATTGCACTACCAGGGAAGTCCCTGCCTATTGATTCTTTTTTTTTTTTTTTTCTGCCTATTGATTCTTGAAGAATTATTTAGGTATTCTGTGAACTAGTACTTTGTCTGTCACAGGTGTTGTAAATATTTCCTTCTACCTTAAAGGCAACAATCTCAAATGACCATTCTGTCAGGTGGAGCTGTGGCTAAGAAGCCAATTATGGAAACTTCTGGTATTTTTCCTGTTTTATACACTATTCACTCAGTATAAGAGACATAGCAAAAACGTTTTAGCTTAAGGTTATTTATCCCCCATACTCCTCACCCACCCTCCCGACCCAAAATACCCTCTGGAAAAGCTGGGTTCTGGGAACACCACTTGCTCATTTGGTGGAATGCTTTCTTCCTCCCCTGGCGCTTTAGTCAGAATTTTGGAAATTAAAGTGTAGCTTGAGTAAATCTTCTCCTTTGCTCCCAGGGACCTCTGTGATGGAGGTCTCGGCCACAGACGCAGACGATGATGTGAACACCTACAACGCTGCCATTGCTTACACCATCCTCAGCCAAGAGCCTACGCTGCCGCACAACAAAATGTTCACCATCAACAAGGACACGGGTGTCATCAGTGTGCTCACCACCGGGCTGGACCGGGAGGTCAGGGGTCAAGAGGATCCAGAGGGTATTGAGGGCAAATAGCTCGATCGTCTGGATGATGTAAAACTCTGCCGAGGCCAGTTGCTGCTTCGTATGGTGATGGTTCTGAGCTTTGTATCTAAACGTTTGTCCAGAGGTTTGGGGCCAGGCAGGCAGGCAGGCAGGTTGGCATTTAAGCAGATGAGAAAATAATCTGTTTCTCTGTGATGGGCTGGGCTGTGCCTGATGTGGCTGTCAGTCCTGACTCAGGTGTGTTTGATCTCTACAGAGTTTTCCCATGTATACCCTGGTGGTTCAAGCTGCAGACCTGCAAGGTGAAGGCTTAAGCACGACCGCAACAGCTGTGATCACAGTCAATGACACCAATGATAACCCTCCCATCTTCAACCCAACTATGGTAATAACCCTGCAACTCCTTAGAGAGTCTCCAAAGGTCCTTGGTTGTTTCCCAGTATCTCATGGGTGAACCCTTTGGAAATGTTTTCCAGACTAGTAAACTTGAAGCTAAAAAGCAAGCAGGTCGGGATGTCAGTTGTCTCTGCCCTCCTCAGCCTGGGACCTATTGACACAGGTTTCTGAAGTTGCAAAAAACACCTATTTTTAGTTTTTTTTTTTAAGGAACTTCCATATAAAGATGTTAAAAAAAATAAAAATAAGAAGAAAAAAAGCACCTATTTACTGCATGTCCTCATCTTGGTAGCAGATCTTACCAGGTTTTAGTTATTCGTTGAACAAATATTCTCTGGGTTTATACCAGACACTGTCTTAGACACTGGGGATATTATCACAAACAAGGCAGACGACACTTCTATTCTTGTGGAGTTTATAGTCTAGCTAGGGTGATGTTATACAACTTATACCGATTATTGTGTATAATTATATTAAATGCAGTCAAGGAGAAGGTATTGAGAGCTGTGTGAAAGAACCTGAAACCTTATTGTGTTACCTAGAAATCGGCTTAATGGTTAGTAACAGAGATTTGACTCTTGTGGTTTAAACAAACAGGGTTAACTTTTTCTCTTGTGTCACTAACGGTCCAGAGGTAGATAGTCCACTCAGTCAATAGAAACCAAGCCTCCTTTATCTGCTTTCCCACCATCCTTGGTACATGGATTCTATCCCCATTGTCACCTTGTGGTCCAAGATGACAGCTGGAGCTCCAGCCCTATCTGTGCTTCGTTCAAGAAGGTGGCAAAGTCGAGGGGGCATAAGGTCTTGATGTCAAGTCAAGCTTTCTTATTTCTGTGAAGACCCATCCCACAAGTTTCATTTACTAGCAACTGCTGTCTGCAAGGAAGACTGGAAATACAGTATTTTCTCTGGGCACGTCGCTGCCGTCAACCACGTAGTTAGTGAAGAAGAGGAGAGTGGATATTCAGTAGACAATTAGCGGTGTCTGCCACTCTAACCTAGCCACTGTGAGTACAGGAGGCTTAAGAAAGACAGATTAATGCCCCGCATCAAAAGGAAGCTTGATGAATAGCAAGAACTGAAAAACAGTCAGTGTAATGAACCAAACGAGACCAGGTCCTACAGGACCTTGTGGACTGAATTTAGAATTTCAGAATTTATCCTGAGTGCAGTGGGATGTTACCAAAGGGTTTTAAGTAGAAGACTGTAACGACCAGACATTTATGAAAATTACTGGTACCACTGAGAGTGATGGGGAAGACGGGAATGGGGGATAAGCTACAGTGTCAGCAGTTGGGCCAGAGTACGCTGAGAGGTGCGGACAGCCAGGGCCTTGGCTCCTTCAGGTACTCACAGGGTCCCTGAGTGCTGGCTGCTCCACCAACAGGAAATAAGGGCCATGCTGGTAGGGTGGGCACTTCTTCAAAGACTCATCAAAGCTTGGGCTCAAGAAAGGACTCCCTTAGCCCCCTGAACCCTGGCTCCACTGCTGGGTCTGAGTATGTCCTAAGTGACACATCCTTTTCTTTGCTCTGCAGTACGTGGGGTCGGTGCCTGAGAACGAGGCTAACGTGGTCATCACCACACTCACAGTGACCGATGCCGATGTCCCCAATACCCCAGCGTGGGAGGCCGTTTACACAATATTAAACGATAACGAGAAGCAGTTTGTTGTCATCACAGACCCAGAAACCAATGAAGGCGTTTTGAAGACGGCTAAGGTTTGTATCGTTCCTGGCAAGATGCAGAAATTGACAACGCAGCCAGAGGCCCTTGTCCCCTGGTGTCTCCTCTGAAGTAGATTAGTGTGGCCTTGGTGGGGTGGGGGAGGGCAGCTCTCCCAGATTCTGGTGGGGTTTGCAGTGACTCTTCAGGCTCATGTGAGAAATCAGGAAGCTCCCACACCACACCCTACCATCTGTTTTATTTTTATTATTATTATTTTTTATAAATTTATTTTTTTTATTTTTGGCTGCGTTGGGTCTTCGTTGCTGCGCACAGGCTTTCTCTAGATGCGGCAGGCAGGGGCTACTCTTCGTTGCGGTGCGCGGGCGTCTCACTGCGGTGGCTTCTCTTGTTGAGGAGCACGGGCTCCAGGTGCACGGGCTTCAGTAGTTGTGGCGCACGGACTTAGTTGCTCTGTGGCATGTGGGATCTTCCCGGGACAGGGCTCAAACCCGTGTCCCCGGCATTGGCAGGCGGATTCTTAACCACTGCGCCACCAGGGAAGTCTGTACCATCTGCTTTAATATGTTCTTTCTCTGAAACATTTGCCCACCCCCCCATATCCATTTTGCAAATGAGAAGAAAAATGGTTTATGGTCTCTGCTATTTTGCTGGATGATTTTAGAAGAAGGGCAGATAAGCCTGTGAAAGATGTCTAGGAATCATGAACAGTAAGAAGTGGCGTGATTTCCTTGTTGAAGTTAGTCAAAGAGTTAATGAACGGATCCCTAACTTAGCGCCAGAGGTTTGACTTCCCCTTGAGCAAGTGAGCAGACCCTTCATTTCTGAATCACTTAGTACGTCATCTTAACTCCCACTAAACATTTCTTTTTTTAAATTTACTTATTTAATTTTTTTTTTTTTTTTTGGTTGAGATGGGTCTTCTTTGCTGCGTGTGGGCTTTCTCTAGTTGCGGTGAGCGGAGGCTCCTCTTTGTTGCGGTGCGCAGGCTTCTCACTGTGGCGGCTTCTCCTGTTGCAGAGCACAGGCTCTAGGCGCACGGGCTTCAGTAGTTGTGGCACGTGGGCTCAGTAGTTGTGGCTCACGGGCTCTAGAGTGCAGGCTCAGTAGTTGTGGTGCACGGGCTTAGTTGCTCCGCGGCATGTGAGATCTTCCCAGCCCAGGGCTCGAACCCGTGTCCCCTGCATTGGCAGGCAGATTCTTAACCACTGCACCGCCAGGGAAGTCCTCCCACTAAACATTTGATGTCAGCATTTTCTGTTATTATTCTATCACCAAAAGAAAAAAGGTAGTAATTTGAGTTCCCACCATACGCAAGGTCCTTCATAAAAGCTCCAGTTGATCCCTTACAGTGCCTCTGTGAGATAGTTCCTTTTCCTACTTATTTAGGTGTGGAAACAGACCCAGAGGTTCTATTGCCCAAATCACACAGCTAGGAAATGGCCAGGCCGGGATTTGAGCTCACTGCCAGCTGATTCTGAACTTCATGTTCTTGCCACTAAACTTACTGGGGTTAGGGAGGTAGACAGGCAGGGTCATTTGTCCATTTGCTGTCACACGGGCAGCATGTCAGCATAGGATGTGAACATTCTTACTGGTCTCAGGTAAATAAATGACTTAATGTGCTACATTTGTTAATAGAGGCTTGCCACTTGAGATTTCATGTAGCTCATCTTTATTCTTGACTGGGGTTCTCAACATGAATCTGGTTGCATGTTAGTCATTGGGAACTTTTTAAAAAATATTGATGTCCAGACCCCAACCTCAGAGATTCCTATTCAATGGCTCTGGGGTTAGGGTCCAGGCATGTGTCTTCTTTAAAAGTTCTCAAGTGAGTTCTTCTTAATGCAGCCAGATGTGAGAACCACTGATATATTGCTAACCAAAAAACAATAGTTAAGGATTTAATGGGGTTTTTTTCTAACATAAAATGTATTTTTTCTGCTCTTTAGGGCTTGGATTTTGAGGCCAAGCAGCAGTACATCCTGTATGTGGCAGTGACTAATGTGGCCCCCTTTGAGGTCACTCTCTCCACTTCCACAGCCACCGTCACCGTGGACGTGATGGATGTGAATGAAGCCCCCATCTTCATGCCTCCTCAGAAGAAAGTGACAGTGCCCGAGGACTTCGGCTTGGGCCTGGAGATCACATCCTACACCGCCCAGGAGCCAGACAGATTTATGGAACAGAAGATCACGTAAGTGTGAGGGGTTTTCCACCTACTGGCAGCAACTGGCTGTGTGCGTACGTGTATGTATAAAATATTTTGTTCATGGCATTTTTATCATCATTGGTCTGTGGAAGATCCTTCTCTTGTTTGGCTTATTTATATTTTTATCCCCAGTCCCCACACCTTGTCCATTCCGTCCATGGTCAGCCATTGTCGGTTTACTGTGCTTCCTCTTTTTGAAGTCACTTAGTGCAGTAGGAATGTGGTTTTAATTTACATACATGGTATTGTGTTGTAAGTAGCTTACTGTTTCTTTTTTTGTTTTGTAAACTTGAAGGCACTTCTGTAATGTAAATCACAGCCACAGATGCTGAAAACACACATACAAACCAACCAACAGCAACACCGCTGTGGCCACGCATGATAAAGGATGTTCTTATTCTTCTGAGAGCTAGGTCTGATGACATACTTGGTGTTCAGGTGTGACAATGGTGGAAACTCAAAGGGAAGACTGTTAAGCACAAATCCAAGCATGGCACATCTGCGTCTTTTTAGTAATAGCATGATTTCCAGAGATAACAAAGGCCTCGGTCACTTCCTCTTCTCAGAGAGAGATTCCTACCTGTTAATATTTACTTTAGAGGAAACTATTAGAATGCTCTGAACTATTTAGAAAAAAGGTTATGCAAATCCAGTATAGAGTCCCACTTGGTAATAAATTGAGCATGTTCTTATTTGGAGGGGGAGGTGTTTGTGTTTTAGTATCAGTGCCTGTGACTTATTAAATGTAAAACAAACATGAAGTTTAAGTGCAGCTTCAATTTCTGAGTTATTCTGGGAAGTGCTAATTCTATCCTGATTGGAAGGGCTCATAAATAGCTTTAAACTGTGCATGTGCACCATACGGATAAAAAGGATCCAGGTAGTGATATTAATGGCTGCTAGAATCATTAGGTCAAGGATGATGAGGAATTTTTAAATGGAGGAACCAAGCTGGGACCATCCAAACCTTCTGATAGATTTTAACATCTGCTGGAAGAGCAAGGACAGCCCAACATGAAGTGCCACTTGAAGTGATTCAACAGCATGTACACAGTGCCACTTAAACATTATATTTGGGGGAGAAAAGAAGGGTTGAAACAGACTCTAATCAAACCTTAGGATTTGGTTTTTTTGTTTTTTTTTTTTGCTGTACGCGGGCCTCTCACTGTTGTGGCCTGTCCCGCTGCGGAGCACAGGCTCCGGACACACAGGCTCAGCGGCCATGGCTCACGGGCCCAGCAGCTCCGCGGCATGTGGGATCTTCTCGGACCGGGGCACGAACCCGTGTCCCCTGCATCGGCAGGTGGACTCTCAACCACTGAGCCACCAGGGAAGCCCTAGGATTTGATTTTGATGCAGTACAGAGAATGAACAAGTTAAATGTCATGAGGAAGCAGTCAGCCAAATGCAGAATATGGGAGCTCTATGTCAAATGACCCAGTTTCTTTAGCAAATAATGACAGAAGGGTGGGGGTGACTGCTTAGATTAAGGATGTTGATTAAGAGAGGAATCAACCAATTGTAATGTGTAGACTATGCTTAAAGATGGATTCAAACAATCCAACTATAAAAGACACCCTTGAGGCAAATAGAGAAACTTGCGCGTAGACTTGACACTAAGTAATTATTTATTTTTGGTAGGTGTGTTAATGGCATCGTGATATTGTAGGATTTTTTGTTTTGTGACTAAAGCCTTGGGTTGTATGGTTTCCAGCCTGTGTTGATAGCTTAGCTTGTAGTAATGAAATAGGTAGTTCAAAGCATCTATTTGGGGAAGTTCAAGGACCAAGTCTACATAGTGTTTGCAGAGACCCTTAGCCCTGGAATAAAGACCACTCGATATATGTAGTTCATTGCTTTGCACTTCTAAGGACGTGAGGATAAGCCTACAGGTATCCAGGACCCTTTCCTCCTGCGATTTCTTTATTTCCCTTTCTGAGCCTCTCAATGACCTCGATAGATAACTGGGCAGTACATCTCTGTTTTTTATGCTTACGTTTCTTCTGTTTCTGGTATTCCTAATAAGGTGTGGCTTAACAGGATTCTCTTGGCATTTTGAATAATTTTTTTGGGGGTGGCTGTGTACGACCAGAAGGAGCTTTACCGTCCCTGGCACCTCCCATTAAATGCCAGTAGTGCAGCATACTCCCAAGTCACCATGTCAACCCAAATCTCCAAATGCTCATGGCGGGGGTGTTGGGTGCCATACTGTGACCATTTGAGAACTGCTGTACGCTTTAGGGGGGTCAGTCTGAGAGAAACTAAAGAAATCTGACATCTAAATGCCATGCCTGATCCTGGATTGCATTCTGGATTGGATTGGGGCAGGGGCGGGGGAGGGGGGTACAGTTTGGGGGAAATCTACAGTTTGAATATGTACCATGTATGAAGTGGTAGTACCATATCAAAGTTATATTTCCTGAAATTGAAAATCAAATTGTGGTTATGTAAGAGAATGCCTCTGTTCTTAGGAGAAAGCACACTGACATTTTCATGAGTAAAGGAACATCATGTCTGCGACTTACTCTCAAATGGTTCAGCAAAGCAAGAAATTATGTATATGTGTGCATCAACTTTTGTAATATAGCAAAATATCGACAGTGGATGAATCTAGGTGAAGGGTACATGGACTGTCATCAAACCTTTCTGGCAAAATTTCTGTAGGAGTCATTATTTTTTATTATTATTTTTTTTAGGAGTCATTATTTTTTTGAAATAAGGAAGTTAGAAGTATCTATCAGCAAAGAGGAACCTTAACCTTCTTCAGCTACCTACCGTTCGCTGTTCCCGTTCTAAATCAGAGCTTGTGTCTTTCCAGGTATCGGATTTGGAGGGATGCTGCCAACTGGCTGGAGATTAATCCGGACACGGGTGCCATTTCCACTCGGGCTGAGTTGGACAGAGAGAACGTCGACCATGTGAAGAACAGCACGTACACGGCCCTCATTATAGCCACTGACGATGGTGAGGATGCCCTTACCATTTGGTTTTTGCTGCTTCACCCTCCTGACCAGCTCACTGCCTTGCCCCTATCCTTTTAGAGGCATGAATTCTTTCGTTTTCTTTCATTCTTCAACAAAGCGTTCTCAAAGCATTGTCCAAAATGCACAGAGTTTAGGCCAAGCAGAAGTTCCTTTTTACCGCTCCCTCTGTACCTGAGCCCCATGGGAGCCAGACTGCCTGGGTTTAGATCCTAGGACCAAAGCTTAATACCTGTGTGAACTTGGACTTATTACCTAATTTTTAGGTCCCTCAGTTCCTTTATCCAGCAAAATGATAATACCCCATCTAGGTTAAATGAGTTAATTTATGTAAAAGTGCTTGGAAGAGTGCCTGCTACCTAGTCTGTGCTCTGTAAGGACTGTTATTATCTTTATCATCATCATCATTATTAGTGAAGTGTGGCTCCTTCCAGACTGTTTCTGTGTATTCGAATACATTTATAAACATATAGAAATATGGTTTATTATAAAGCCACTATCTGGTTTATAGCCTATTTTTGTTTTTATTATAAAAGCCATTGTCTTATGCATGTTTAATTTTTTTTCCTTGAACATATGTCTGGAAGACACAGAGATCTATCTTGGCACATTATAGATCTACCTCTTTTCAATTAAATGATGTTTTCTGCATATTGCATAATTTAACCATTCACACATTAAAAAACACCGGGATTATTTCCAGTTCTCCATTATTTTTGTGAGTGATAGGTAGACATCGTTGTACATGCCTCTGTGGGCAAGTGTTTCCCACGGATAGATATTCAGAAGCGGAGTTACTGTTAAAGAGACCTGCTAGTTCCTGTGATTAAATCTGTTCCCCTCTCCCTCCTCAACCTCCCGAGGTAGTAATTCCAGATTTGGCAGTCCGGAAAGCAAAGGGCAAGGCGAGTAAGCCCATGGTGGGGCTGGATGGGTGGCTAATGAGTGATGTAGCCTTCATCACATTCGGAGCATGCTGTGGAAGGGTAGCCCTGGCCTAGTCATTCCTGCTCCTGGAGCTGTCATTTGGGAGGCAGCAGGTTAAAAGCAGAGAGCCATGATGGGGCTCCATTTGCAGAAATGTTTTGCATAAAGGGGAAGCTAACCCATTGCTTAGGCAGCAGTGCTATGCTGGCCAGCTGTCTCTGGCTGAACGGGAGTTCCCTAGCCTGGCCTGGAGGTAACCAAGAATTGACAAGGTTCCTGTAAAGTTCCAGGGAGTAAATATTTTAGCCTCTGTAGACCGTACAATCTCTATTGCCATCATAGCCTAGAAGAAGCCATACACAGTTTGAAAAGGGATGAGCATAGCTGTGTTCCTAATTTGGGTGGAAGACCTTAGTTTGCTGACCCCTGACCTAATACTAATGGCTAAATTATGGTACTTTTGAATATATTCCTTCAAGTGTTACTTTGTGCATGACCCAATACTCTTGATGTAGGTCTAAGAGGAGAATGAAGTTTCTTCAGAAAATCTATTATCTTATTAAAAAACATTTTTTAAAGTTTTCTTTAATTAAAAAGAATTTTAGGGGCAGTGGTTAAGAATCTGCCTGCCAATGCGGGAGACACAGGTTCAAGCCCTGCTCCGGGAAGATCCCACATGCTGCTGAGCAACTAAGCCTGTGAGCCACAGCTACTGAAGCCCGCACACCACAACTACAGCCACCACAATGAGAAGCCTGCACACCACAATGAAGAGTAGCCCCTGCTCGCCACAACTAGAGAAAGCCCACACAGCAACGAAGACCCAATGCAGCCAAAAATAAATAAAATAAATCAATTTTTTTAAAAAAGAATTTTAAATTATACTTGCTCATTGTTAAAACAAGAAAATTCGAATGATAAGGTAAAAAGATCTATCCATGGGTGAATGGATAAACAAAATATGGTATACACATACACAATGGAATATTATTCAGCCTTAAAAAAGAAGGAAATCCTGTCATGTGTTACAATGTGGATGAACCTTGAGGACATTGTGCATAGTGAAATAAGCCGGTCACAAAATGACTAATACTGTGGGTTTCCACTTAGATGAGGTACTAATGTGGTCAAATTCATAGAAACAAAGTAGAATGGTGGTTACCAGGAACTGGAGGGGGAAGTAGGGAATTGTTTAATGGGTACAGAATTTCAGTTTTGTAAGATAAAATTATGGAGAGCTGTTTCACCACAATGTGATTATACTAACACGACTGAACTGTACACTTTAAAAATGGTTAAAATGATAAGTTTTATGCTATTTCTTTTAACCACAATTTTCAGAGGTAAAAAGAAAAAATAATCACTATAGCCGCCCAGGTGTAAATATTTATGGATTTGAGCTCCATTCCTCTGGGGTTTTCCCTGCGATATGCTAATATTGATGATGATGATTCTTTGAGGGTCTACTTTTTCTATTATCAAGTGCTATGTCAGGATGTAAAAGAAATACAAACAGAACTGTGTATAAATCTCTGAATCTAATCTGAAAAGCAACTTGGGGCAATTGTAAAAGGCTCCATACTTTGATAACGATCTTAGAGCCTTAGAAGTTCAGAGAAGGAGAACTAGTAGGGGGTGAGGAGGACTTCTTAGAGTGGTTTAAAAAAGTTGTGTTTTTTTAAAAAATTTTATTGAAGTATAGTTGATTTACAATGTTGTGTTAATTTCTTACGTACAGCAAAGTGACTCAGCTATATATATATATATATATATATATATATATATATATTCTTTTTCATATTCTTTTCCATTATGGTTTGTCACAGAATGTTG
Source organism: Delphinapterus leucas (assembly GCF_059928025.1). Lineage (NCBI taxonomy): Eukaryota > Metazoa > Chordata > Mammalia > Artiodactyla > Monodontidae > Delphinapterus > Delphinapterus leucas. The sequence continues at coordinate 43,182,299 of NC_143148.1, forward strand.
AATATAGTTCCCTGTGCTATACAGTAGGACCTTGTTGTTTATCCATCCTCTATATAATAGTTTGCATCCGCTAATCCCAAACTCCCATTCCTTCCCTCCCCCACCTCCCTTGGCATAGAGATGTTAAAATTTAATGGATGAATAGTTATGTGTGAAGATGGAGGGAGTCCTTGGTGTGAGGAATAACTTGAATAATTGTTATCAAAGTAGGGAATAGGCATGTCAGAGGTCTGCCCAGCCAGGAATGAGGATGGCCTGGAACCTGCAGGATGGGTGGCTTTGTGGGCAGGGTGGGGCCTGGTGAGGGAGCTCCGAAGAGCCAGGAGAAGAGTTGGATTCAATCTGATGGGAGGCACTAGGGATTCATCAGTGGTCCTGAGCTATGACATTTCCTGTGTATTTTCTTAGGTTCTCCACCTGCTACTGGAACAGGAACGCTGCTTCTATTCCTCGATGATGTGAATGACAATGGCCCCGTACCAGACCCTCGGAGCATGGACTTCTGCCAGAGGGATCCACAGCCTCTCATCATCAACATCATTGATCCTGATCTTCCCCCCAACACTTCTCCCTTCACAGCAGAACTAACACATGGGGCAAGTGTCAACTGGACCATTGAGTACAATGACCAAGGTGGGCACTTGAGTCTTATTTTGGAAACTTTGCTCTGACCCCGTGCTTCCCTCCCGCCTCCCGCTTCTGAATTTCCCTCCTCAATATCCACTTGTCACCCCCTTTATGTTGTTGTTTGTTTTTTGTTGTTGTTTTTGTTTTGTTTTGGCTGCACCACACGTCTTGTGGGATCTTAGTTCCCCGACCAGAGATCGAACCTGGGCCCCCAGCAGTGGAAGCTCGGAGTCCTAACCACTGGACCGCCAGGGAATTCCCCACTTGTCACCCCTTTTAAGGCTTGTTTCCTTGTCCCTTCTACATTTGTGGCATTGAACCAAAGATCCCTTTGTGTTTCTGGTGTCTGAGTCGGTGACATACTGCCCAATAATCTACAACCCAAGCAGCTGTTGTCTTCATTCAGCTTTGGAATGTCCCTAGTTCCCTAATAATTTTAATCTAGAATGAACGTTTTATCTCTCCTGATCCCCTCATTTTTGTTGATTCCTCCAGAACATGAATCTCTGCTTTTTAAGCCAAAGAAAACCCTAGAGGTGGGTGACTACAAAATCAATCTCAAGCTCATAGACAACCAGAACAAAGACCAAGTGACCACCTTAGATGTGCACGTGTGTGACTGTGAAGGAGTTGTCAGCAACTGTTGGAAGGTCGGGCCTCAAGCTGGAGCAGGATTGCAAGTTCCCGCCATTCTGGGGATTCTTGGAGGCATTCTTGCTTTTCTGAGTAAGTGCAGCTGGCGAGTGTTTCAGCCTTTACCTTCTGACATGGGGGAGGTTTTTCTCTTACTGAGCATTCCAGGGGTAAGTGGTCCAAGACTGGAAGGCTGCCCAGTCCTTCTGTTTTGTTCTTTCAACCTCTAAGGGCAGTGTTTCTCCAGCTTGAGTGTACACAAACCACCCGTATATGAGAATGCTGATCCAGTAGGTCTGGGGTGAGGCCTCAGCCTCTGCATTTCTAACCAGCTCTGAGGTGATGCTGATGTTGCAGGTCTTTGGACCATGCTTGGAGCAGCGAGGCCTGGTCACCACCACCTTCTCCACATCCCACCCTGGAAGAGGGTGTAGAGGAAGTGGAAGGCACGTATCTGGAAACTGAGCATGTCACCTTCACTCACATCCCACCGGCCCAAACACAGCCACACCTGGAACCTCCCACTCTAACAGGGTGACCATGTGTCCAATTAAAACTTGGTGCCGGGCTTCCCTGGTGGCGCAGTGGTTGAGAGTCCGCCTGCCGATGCAGGGGACGCGGGTTTGTGTCCCGGTCCGGGAAGATCCCACATGCCGCGGAGCGGCTGGGCCCGTTAGCCGTGGCCGCTGAGCCTGCGCGTCCGGAGCCTGTGCTCCGCAACGGGAGAGGTCACAACAGTGAGAGGCCCGCGTACCGCAAAAAAAACAAAAACAAAAAAACAACTTGGTGCCAAGAGTAGGGGTGGAGTGTGGGGTGCATGGTGAGTATCAGTGACTCAAAGGATGGTGCCAAGAGTAGGGGTGGAGTGTGGGGTGCACGGTGAGTATCAGTGACTCAAAGGATGAAGGGAAAAAAGGTTACTGGGGAAAATTTGGCAGTTTCTAACAGTCCTTAAAACCTACATTACCTGAGGCTACCTGTAGACTGAGCCCTAGGGTTGACACAGGTGCTGTTATGGTTTCTAAAAGCTAGTGACGGGCAAGTCAGAAAACCTCAAAGATAGTGTTGTTTTGCTTTTTTTATCATTAGGAGCTATGACACGTGGTTCAGGTCATGAAGGTCCTTGCAGTCAGAAGAGGAGGCTGTTAATTGAGTCTTGAGAAAGGTTTGGTGGAAGACAGGATACTTGGGCCACAGCGACTGGGGGAATCCTCATAGACAGAGGGCTATTTGTGGTGGTTCCCACACTAGCAAAGACACAGAGAGAGGAAGGCTTGACGGACTGTGTAGGGCAGAGAGGCCGACCTTGCTGGGGTAGAAGAAAGTCCTTAGAGGGGAGCAATGGGACCACCTGGGGGCTTTCAGTTTAGATTCAGCAGTGTTACTGATCCTGCAGCTTCGACAGATTGAAGAAGGGATTACCTGTTGGCCTTCGGGAAATGTTTGCAGTGTGTCCCCTTAGCTCCTACCCTCTGCTGCATCCTCTCAAAATTGAAAAGGAAGGAGAGAGTTGTTTAAAATTCAGTGAACTTTCCGGACCTTTCTTCCTCCAGGATTCACGTGGCTTTATTGCCGCCATGCAGTTATACTTAAAATATTGACTTTTTTTATAGTAGCTTTATCTAACTTTGCTATGGGTGTATTTCATTAGAGATAGGGGCCGAGAACAACATTTCGGAATGTTCAAATGTGCAACATTTACAGCAGAAGCAATGCCAGTGTGCAGATTTCCAACGCCTTGTTCCTTATGGGCAGACATCGAAATTAAGCATCTAAAGAATATTCTAGAGAGACAAGAGGATATGAAGGTTTTTGTGTAGTCAGCCAATATTTGGTTACTTACTTTGTGCAGCATTTGTCTCTGACACCGGGGATTGGGGGATTTCAGGATAGCTAAGTTGGGTGGTACTTCCTGAAGTGATAACAGTATGCCATGTTTTGGTTACTTTCCCTTACATAACATTTAAGTAATGTCTGATAAGAAGCATCCTTTTGGAAACGATAGCCCTTCTCTCGCTCTTCAGCTCTAGCCTCCACAGGGATGGGGGCTGTTTGCAGCTTCCATTGTTTTCAGTGCTGTGTCTTCAGGGCCAAGGCAGACCTGGCCCACCTAGCAAGAACTCACTCAGTATTTCTGTTCTTCAGTCATGGTCCAGGGGGTTATATTGTTTATCTGGATAAGACCTTGGAACCTTTCTGATTTCAGAAACAGGTAGGTTGGGTACTTGCAAGTGTATGCCACCTCCTGTCTCAGTGCAGTGGTGCTTCACTACGTACTTGGGTATAAGGACCTATAAGTTAGAAAACACACGGAATCATATTTTTTTCCCATTCACAATAAATTATTTAATGTTTTAAAAAATTAAATATTAATTGTATATAGCCTAGACATAGCCCCCAAGATCAGGTGAAAACCTTGAAAATAGATTTTAAAGCTCGCTTACATGATTTATCCTAAGAGAAGATAAGGAATATACCAAGTGCTTTTTTTTTTGCTGTTTATTTTTAATTTTAAAATTTTTTGGTGTTTTTTCATGGTGTACCAGGTGACTTTACAGTCTGTGCCCCACTCCCCTCCCCTGTAACTGAATAAGAATAATATGCATGTATTAGTCACATTTAGGCTGACCCAGCCCTGCTCACAAACCTTCAATGGCTTCAACCCACTCTGAATCAAAGCCAAAGTCCCTCCAGAGGTCCGCATGTCCTTGCTGCCCCTCTGACCCCCTGTCCCCTTCTTTCTCCCCTGATGATCCTGCTACAGCCACGCTGACCCTGTCTTTCCTTAACCACACCAGTCTGCTTGGAGTCTTTGCCTGGACCATTTCTGCTGCCTGGAGTACTTTGCTCCAGATTTTGGGAAATGACTGATTGGTTTAAGGTCCAGTTAAAGACCACAATTGAGTTCTCATGTAATTGTCCACTGTGTAGTGCTGCATATATTAACCTCAGGGATATGAAGACATGTGAGTTGTCTTATAGCCATCTGTCTGGTCTGCAAGGCAGTGGTGCTCTGTGCCAGCTGCTGCTTACGGCTTTCTTGACCTGTGGCTCTTCTCTCTCTCTTCCCCACTCCAGTCCTGATTCTGCTGCTTCTGCTACTTATTCGGAGGAGAAGGGTAGTCAAAGAGCCCTTACTGCCCCCAGAAGACGACACCCGGGACAACATTTATTACTATGATGAAGAAGGAGGTGGAGAAGAAGACCAGGTGGGTGTTTAAAACCATGGGAGAAAGCTTAATGGCAATCTCTTTATTTGGAGGAAGCAATGATTAGGGGAAGACAGACATCTGAAACAGCTCTGTCACTTTGCCTATTTTTTTAAAGACCTTTCATCTACACAAGAAAATAGATGTCATTAACCATCATCACCATCATCATCATCATCATCAATACAGCATTGCTAACATTTATTTATTGTTCAGATGAATGAACAGAGGCACAGAGCAGTTAAGCAATTTGCCCAAAGTCACAGAGCTAGGAAGCAGTAAAACCAGGTGGTCTGACTCCAGAGCCTACTCTCCTCAGTGCTATTTCCAGGACATGAACTTTATTCAAATTATCTTTGACATAGAGCAACTCATCTGTTTTTTGTTGTTGTTTTTATAAATTTATTTATTTTTGGCTGCGTTGGGTCTTCGTTGCTTTTGTGCAGGCTTTCTCTAGTTGTGGCGAGCCGGGTCTATTCTTCGTTGCGGTGCACGGGCTTCTCATTGTGGTGGCTTCTCTTGAGGAACACAAGGACTGATCTGTTTTAATATTTTGTTTCCTTTGAGTTTGTAGCTGTGCCAAATGGTTTTTTGCTTTTTGTAGATGTTAATTCTTCAGGCCTTCTTTATTTCTCTTGATTTTGGAGATGGTCTTAACTTGCCTTACCCTGTATTATTGAGGTATTACCACAATAATGCTGTATAACAGGCAATCCCAGAATGTCAGTGGCACACGTCAATAAGCATGTTTTTCTCATGCGTTTGTGGGTTAGCTGGGACAGTTGCTGGTCTCAGCTAGTGTCTTACTCTATTCGGGCTGCTGTAACAAAATACCATAGACTGGGTGCTTATAAACAACAGAAATTTATTTCTCACAGTTCTGGAAGCTGGGAAATGCAAGGTCAAGGTGCTGGCAGATTCAGTGCCTAGTGAGGGCCCTCTTCCTGGTTCATAGATGGCCCTTGTCTCACTGTGTCCTCATGTGGTGGAATGGGCAAGGGAGCTCTGGGTGTCTTTTATGAGGGCACTAATCCCATTCCTGAGGGCTCCATACACTGTCACAACCTAATCACCTGCCAAACGTCCTACCTCCAAATACCATCACATTGTTTCAACTTGTGAATTTAGGAGGCACACAAACAGTCTTATGGCATCTAGGCTCAGAAGAATGTGTGGGTTGGTCGGGGCTAGGCTGATATAGGCTGCACTTGGCTGGATGGCTGTGTGCTGTGAGTTGTGTCCAGGAATGTTCCATATAATTCCTATCTTCTTTGTCCCAGCAGGTAAGACCAAAGTAGAGTTAAGGCCTTTGCCTGTGTCACATGTATTGATGTCCCATTGGTCAAAGCAAGTCAAATGGCATAGCCCTACATTAATGGATTTCTATTCTTTTCACAGAGGATAGGGTGGGAAAGGAGTGAATATTTTCTGAATAATAATCTAATAATCATACCCTATGAAAAGTTAATAAGGTAAAACAGTCTACACCTATACCCACAAATGTTCCTCACAAGGCTTTTATACTGTATTTCCTTCCGGTGCTATTTGGAGACTCTTGGGTTGAAAACTACCATTTCAGAAAAGAAAAAAAAAAACCAACTGCCATTTCAGGTTACATTGGCACATGCTTGTAGATATCATACAGCTGACTGTTAAGGCCTTAGCCAGTACCATAATCTGTAAACCAAATATGACCCTGTGTTTATGACTGTTTCTATTTTACTCTTTGCTATGCTTTTACCTTTTTCTCTAAAGGAGTATGACCTGAGCCAGCTACACAGGGGCCTGGATGCTCGTCCCGAAGTGACTCGCAATGATGTGGCGCCAACCCTCCTGAGTGTGCCCCAGTATCGACCCCGACCTGCCAATCCTGATGAAATTGGAAACTTTATTGATGAAGTAAGTAAGCAGAGTCAAAAACCAAGACACAACAAACTCATCTCTAAACTTGGAAAGGAGCTGTTGTGTCAAAAGTGAGAAAAATTCTTTAGAGTCTTTCCTTTACCATGTTTTCATCCCTGAGCCCTATTTGTTTTTGTTTTTGTTTTTGTTTTTTTCCGTACGCGGGCCTCTCACTGTTGTGACCTCTCCCGTTGAGGAGCATAGGCTTCGGACGCGCAGGCTCAGCGGCCATGGCTCACGGGCCCAGCCGCTGCGCGGCACGTGGGATCTTCCCGGACCGGGGCACGAACCCGTGTCCCCTGCATCGGCAGGCGGACTCCCAACGACTGCGCCACCAGGGAAGCCCTCCCTGAGCCCTATTTGTTTTTTTATTTGTGCCTCATCTAAATTTCAGAACTAATAGCACTTTGAATTAGTCTTAGGGAATTTGCAAAGTTCATACAGCAAAACCAAGACTTGGTTGAAAAGATTTAATAGAATAAGAAATGAAACTAAAGAGATTCAAAGTAGATTCAGTTTTGTTTCACTAATGGGTCTCTCTTTCCCTGCATTACATTGGGACGTAATGTTAAATGTGTATCACAAGGCTACCTGAGGGCCAGAAAAATAGTTTCCATATTGTATATATCAGAAATGCGTTCAACTATAAATACCAGAAGCTTAAATAGATATGAGTAGAGTTACCTCATGCAAATAGAAGACTAGGGTAAGCAGTCTAGGCTGGTGCATCACCCTTTTCTACCTTTCTGCTGCATGATCTCAGCACATCCTTGTTCTCATGCTTGCTGCTTTATGATCACAGGATGGCTGCCACACTTCCAGGCCTTGAGCCTGTTTTCCTGTCAAGAAGTAGGAAGGGCAGAGCAGTGGGCAAAAACTTTCTTCTAGCAAACTGTTAGGCAAGAAGGAAGTTCATCCTACATGTTATTGGCCAGGACTGTCACAGGATTGTCCCTATATGCAAGGGAGGATGGGAAATAGGCATTAAGTTAATTAGCTTAGGGTAAGATGAGGAAGAACTGGTGGGGTTAAGCAAAGAACCAAGTAAGATAATAATAGTCCAGTGGGATCTACTTCCTTAAACTATGTTACCTGATTACTTGCTCAGTTGCTGGAATGATTTTCAGGGCTTGTCTGATGGTCCAGTGGCCTTCAGCAAGTCTTCACGGTGTAGGGCAGGTTTTGCTTTAGCTTCCCTGAGGAGTTGTTGTCACCAAGGACTATATAAAGCATGGCAGTGTTGGAAGTGATCAAGCCAGATCCATTCTAGGCACTGGATCTTAGAGACAACTGAGAACAGGAAGGGCCACTTTAAACCATCCCTTTTAGATACATCTCGATTCAGGTATTTTCCTCCATTCACATTCATTTGTGTATCATCATATCTGATTATAGCTATTTCTTAATTACAAAAATAAAATGTTTGCTATTTAAAAAATATAAATTATGAAAATGTATATAAAGAAAAAATGTGCAAGTCCTCCCTCAGTTCCCCTGACCATAATCACCAAAGTTAATTTAGCAGTTTGGCATTCATCCTTTCAGATCTTCTCGGGCTGAAATGCAGGCTGTGTAGCCTGGCATGACTGTCCTCATTGTTTTTAGTCTCTCCATCCTGATTGGTTGGTGCTCATCTCTCCTGCCTACATATAATTTACCAGTTTCGTTTAGGGGGAAAACATTCTGCATACTTTATCTTTTCATTAACAATATATCATGTCCATCTTCTGTTCCAGTTTGTATTACATTTACCTTGTTGGTGTTCAGTGCTCCTGGCGTTCTGCAGGATGGTCTCATTGTTGTGCCGTTAACACTGGGCTTTACGCACCAAAAGAAGGCATCTTGCCTAAGGTGACAGGTGTGCGATTCCTCTCAATGAAAGATCCTATTGTCTTCCTTCTTTAGAACCTGAAGGCAGCTGATAGTGACCCCACCGCCCCACCCTATGACTCTCTGCTGGTGTTTGATTATGAAGGAAGCGGCTCCGAAGCTGCTAGTCTGAGCTCCCTGAATTCCTCGGAGTCAGACCAAGACCAGGATTATGACTACCTGAACGAATGGGGCAGTCGCTTCAAGAAGCTGGCGGACATGTATGGAGGCGGCGAGGATGACTAGGGGACTCAAGACCGATGGGGAGACAGATGGGTCCCTACACTCATGTGATGGGAAATGGGGGAATAGTATTCCTGATGGTTTTCCAGCTTCCTTCACTTGAGATGCGTTTCTGGAGAAGAGACCCGTGGTCAGTGATAGGACTGTTATGATTTCCACTTTATAGATCTAATCTGTGTGTTAGAACGATTTTGACTCATTCCATGAATCTTTTTTTTCCCTTTCATCACTCTTTACATGATGACGATGTCCAAAAGACCCCCAAATTTTAATATTTCAAAAGAGTAGCTTCAGCCTCAGAAGGTTCTGCTGGCAACTGGCAGATTTCCGTAAGGGCTTTGCCTCATTTTTCAAAGGAAGGTGAGGGGTCAATTTCCCTATTGTAGATTTTATATAAAGAAATTAATTTGTGTGCTTTCATTCCTCCTGTCACTGCACTGGTGTCCCATGTTCTAATATCCATTCTTACAGCCTCTGAATTCTATCACATTTCTCTGATGCAGAAATTATTGGGCTCTTTTAGGGAAAGAGCCTTATGTCTTAGTCTGGCCATATGCTGAGTGGGTATTGTGTACTCCTAAGAGCTTTTAACGGTTTTCCTTTTCCATCTCCTGAGTACATAACTTGAAATGGGCATCTATCCAGTTTACTTGTCCTGAGTAAGAATGTTATGTGAATGTCGTTATGGGGTGCTTTGGTTCTAAACAGGGAGCCTGGACCAGAAAAGGTGGTGAGTTTTCAGGTGCCACTGAACTTTTAATGTTCATTTATCCCTAAAACAAAAGTGTGATGCATTCCGGGACTCAGAATAGTGCCTGAAGTGCTGCAGCCAAAGACAGAAGCTGGCTCATCACAGCAGAGGGGAGATGTGAAACGTGGCCATGGAGATGGCAGGGGAGATTATTACTGAGCCTGGAAATTGAGCCAACTGAGGCTGAAGACTGTTGCGGTGGCTCTACCTCCAGACCTGAAAATTCTGAAAGAGTAGAGGAATCTCAACACTCGTTTCCTGCCAGGATCCTTGTACCGTGGTTTGTACCCAAAGCACAGAATCCCCAGTGCCTGCTTTTGTTGATCTATAGAAAATGCTGGCTGGTCTGGACACATTTGCCCAAATTCCAACTGTGCATGAAAACTTCAGAATGTTTTAAAAATCCAAAATTTTTTTTTCTTAGGAGCAGGAAGAAAACACTCCTTGAAAGGGTGTTAGCAAAGGGAGGTGAGGGTAGGGAGAACCTTAATTTGGATCCGTTTTTAGTTGAAACGCAACCTTTAAGAAACCTTTGACAACCATAGACCAGAACTTTATCTAAATTGCTTCCCTATCTATCAGCTGTTTTTGGAAGAAAAACCCATCCCTGCAACCACTTCTTAGAACTGTCTTGATTTTTCAGCAATTTAAACTCTAATGTAGTTCTGTGTAGAGAATGTCACTGTAGTTTTGAGTGTATATGTGTGTGGGTGCTGATAATTTTGTATTTTCTTTGGGAAAAGGAAAACAATTCAAGGTGGAAAAAATTATTCTTAAATATTCATTTTTATAAATTTTATTAAAGAATTTTGTTACACCATTGTCAAACTTGTTTTATTTGATTACACAATTCCAGGCCAGACAGACAAATGGTTAGGTGAGCTTATTCAAAACATGGAGAAAGAAGCTTCATATTAAAATGACTTCCCCTGAACTTTGTGTCATTCTGTTGGGGCAGAATAGCGGGGAAACTGCGTACCTAAGGTCACTTTATTTGAAGGATATCCACCCATGTGGCATGTAGTGAAACCAATGAAATCTCCTTGTCAGGAGGCTACTGTGGGTTGTGCCGAGGGATAGAAAGAAGCAGGGCTTCAAATAACATTGTAGGTCAGCAAAGTTAGTACAGGGCAGTGGTTCTCCACTGGGGAAGATTGTGGCCCCCTCCCCCAGGGGACGCTGGCAAGTTCTGGAGATACTTTTGGTTGTCATGACTGGTGAGGTGCTAGCAGCATCAAGTCCAGGTCAGGGACGCTGCTAAACATCCTGCAATACACAGGACAGCCTCCCTCCACAAAGAATTATCAGGTGCAAAATATCAACAGTGCGGGCTTCCCTGGTGGCGCAGTGGTTGAGAGTCCGCCTGCCGATGCAGGGGACGTGGGTTCGTGCCCCGGTCCGGGAGGATCCCACATGCCGCGCAGCGGCTGGGCCCGTGAGCCGTGGCCGCTGAACCTGCGCGTCCGGAGCCTGTGCTCCACAACGGGAGAGGCCACAACAGTGAGAGGCCCGCGTACCGCAAAAAAAAAAAAAAAAAAAAATTGTAGTAAAATATAACATTTTACCATTTGAAACACTTTTAAGTGTATGATTCAATGGTATTAAGTACCTTCAAAATGTTGTATAACCATCACCTCTATTTTCAGAACTTTTTCATCATCCCAAACAAGTAAGTGGAATCATTTAATATTTGTCCTTTTAAATTTGGCTTATTTCACCTAGCATAATGTCTTCAAAGTTCATCCATATTGCAGCATGTATCAGAACTTCATTTTTTTTTTTAATTAATTAATTTTTGGATGTGTTGGGTCTCCGTTGTTGTGCGCGTGCTTTCTCTAGTTGCAGAGAGCGGGGGCTACTCCTCGTTGCAGTGCGCAGGCTTCTCATTGTGGTGGTTTCTCTCCAGAGCGCAGACTCAGCAGCTGTGGCGCCTGGGCTTAGTTGCTCCGTGGCATGTGGGATCCTCCCAGACTAGGGCTCGAACCTGTGTCCCCTTCATTGGCAGGCGGATTCCCAACCACTGCACCACCAGGGAAGCCCAGAACTTCATTTTTTAAATGGCTGAATAATATTCCATTATGTGTATATGCAATATCATAAAGAACGTGGGGGTCAATTATGGAAAATGGAATGCAACCACTCCAGTAATCACATGTGACTTTAGAAGATAAGAACCTTCAATTGCTGCAGTCTTTGATGGGAATTCTGTTTCTATAAAAACAGCCATTGATAACTATTGGGTGCGTTAGGCTTGTTAGGTCTGGGTTGAAGCAAACAGCCCCCAGCCTGCTTAAATCGCTTGTTCAGCTGCTGACCCTAAAGTTTCTGACAAGGTTGGGTCCCTTGGCTAATTTCAAATCAACCAAACATGTTTTACACCAATACAGACTTCTTTGTGCATCTTGAACAACCCCATATGGTTCATTGCAGAGAAGCAGCGCCCTCTCCCTGTAGCTCTTGAGGGTATTGGCTGTGATGGATGTTTAATAGCATATTACCAGGGCGTCTCCCAGCTGTACTTCTGTGTTTTAACGAAGCTGCCCAGAGCAAACTGAGGAAGGGGCTACCAGCATTCAATTCCTACAAACTAAAATTCTGTGAGGATGGAGACGCTAGTGAGAATAAAAAGGGGTCAGGCCAGAGGTGGGCGGCTGGCTCTTCCCATATAGCCTTGTCCAGTATGGAGCTCTGAGGTGAAGTCTGAGAATTCTCAGTTCAAACCTGGTGTATTTTTCAAGGTAGGAGGATAGAAAAGATCTTAATAAAATATTGTCTACTGGTTTGATTTATACTTTGAAATATTTAGACATGGTATGAGGGCCTCCATTTGTATTTTTCACTAATCCCCACAAATATTAGGGGTGGGCCTTCCCCACACGATGCCCTATACCCATTTTGCTAAATGTTTAACACCTTGAAATGACCTCAAAATTTTTTTTCCCCAAAATGAACTTGTGTCCACACATTATTGAAGAAAAACTGTCTATTGACAAAACCTAGGGTGGGATATAATGAAAAGAATCCTAGGAAATTTTGTAGGTCATTTATTTCCCCTTCAAAAATGTTCCTCCAATTTATAGATATTTTGGCAGGTTTTGTTTGAGGAAGAGATGGGGAGGAAGATCCAGGTAAATTTATTAAGTATCTCCTCTGTTGCAGACATTGCTAAATATTTGAGAGCAGTATCACTTTAACTCCCTAAGATAGCCTAGTGAAAATGGTTCTGATATCTTCTCATTCTAGAGAGTAGGAAATGGCTGAAGGACTAGGGCTGGAGCCCAGAGAAATGGGAGTGACCCGGAGGGGGCCTGACTCACTGAGAAGAGTTAAATGATCAATTTCCTCCCCCAGTGGCATCGTCTTGCATATGGAGCGCAGCCCATTTCCCAAGACTTCTAGCAGCTAACTGCTGAAGAGCAGTCATCAGTCATGAACTCAGGTTAGCTCAGGGGATCTCAAGGAAATGCAGGACAGCCTCTTGGGAGCAGTTTCACGAAGTGGGTATTGGAGCTGTTTGTGACAATGATAGGAGAAATTATTGACTGAGTGAAGGGAAAGGTAGGAGTGCTAAAGTCTTGCTCTCAGAAGCATTGTCCTGGATTTGCAGCATGCCTTTCAGACAACATGACTTTTGAATGTCCCACCAGGATTCATGTAGGTGAAAACCTGTTTCGATGATATAAATCTCCAACGCATTCTGTTTTACATATTAACTCAATTTTGATGGGGCACGATTTTAATAGACATTGAATTTTCCAGGAATGCCTGTAAATAGGGCAAAGATTGAGCTTTTATTGGGAACTGAGTCCATTTAAGAAATCATATCAATAACAATGTTTGTTATTTGTTATTATTCACAATGGATGTGTTTAGTACTTATTTTAAAATGTCACTAATGAAGAAATTCAACGGTTGAATATTGTTTTACATGCCCAAACTTCATTATAAGAAGGTGCAGCAACTGATTGCTTCACTATGACCTTCAGTGTTCCGGTACTCAAATATTTTCATACTGAAATTCCTATTATGTCATAATTAAACTACTTCTCTCATCCTTTTTCTTTATATAGAGGTTAAACATGTTGAGTGTCTGAAATCGTGCATGTAGGTAAGTTGTGTTAGCTATGTTTGCTTCCCCCGCCCCCTGCGAGTACAGGTGGCCTGAGAAAAGATTTCTTCGTGAAGGTCGCAGTCCCAACCAAGTCGACCCCGCCCCACGCCGCGGGCCCCGCCCCTAGGGCTTCGGCCACGCTCAACGTGGCGGCGACGCCGGTCCGCCGAGGCGCCTGCGCAAGTCGCATGTGGCGCGTCCCATTCCAGTCATGGCGGCCCTCCGGCAGACATCGGGCAGCGGGGTTCTGGAAACGTGTGGTCTGGAGCGGATTTTGGAGGCGTTGAAGCTGCTGCTGAGCCCGGGAGGTGAGAGGACGGATCTCGGCGCCTGGCTGCACCCGAGACTCTCAGGGCCAGCGGTCTTCCAGGGCTGCTCTTCTTCCCGCGGCTTGCGCCCCTCAGGCCCTCCCCGGGACCCCTCTGGCCCTGAGGCCGCCCAGCCCCGCACCTGGGGGCTTTGGGCAGGGTCTGTACAGCCTCCTTTTACGCTTGAGGAAACCGAGGTTCAGGGAGGGCTGGGATCCGTTGAATACTGATACTGACCAAGTACAGTAATCTCGAGCGCTTACCTTGGGCCAGGCGCTGTGTTAAGCACCTTGGGTGCGTGATTTCAGTCGTCCCTGCTGCAGCCCTGTAAGGGGACTGCAGGCACAACCTCAGAGAGAGCCCAGCCTCTTGGGGCGCAGGGTCAGATGTGGACGCTGGAGATTTGTACAAAGTGCCAAGGAATCCAGAAAAATGAAGCAGTGACGTTTGAGCTGCGTTTTGGGGCGAGGATTTAGGGATTTACAGTCACTTTTAATCTTTCCTGGTGAGTTGATAAGATCTTCCCAATTTAGAATTAGAAGGGACCTTGGGAGTGGTGTAGCCTGGCACTCTCCTTTTACAGCTGAGGACGCCCACGGCTCACCGAAGAGATTAACCTGACCAAGATCATATGGTCAAATTAGAGGCAGAACACGAACCTGGAACCAAGGTCTGCCGAACCCCCTTCTCAGACCAAGGCAGATTATTCAGTATGGAGCCTCTGATGTTATCTGGAGCTTTGAGAAAGATACGCAAGAAATAGGGCCCTACTTATAAATTAGAGCGTATAATTTGGAGGAAGGGGTTTGTAGCGTGAGCAAGATAAGGTACATGAAAGTGATGTTTCAGATTTTGAGATTCCCCCCCCCCCGCCCCCCAAACTGCGAAAACTCCTGAAACATTATATCATACTTGCGGCAAGTGAAGAGAAGTTATTAATGGGGAATTTCCTGGCAGTTCAGTGGTTAGGACTCAGTGCTCTCACTGCAGAGGGCCCAGGTTCAATTCCTGGTGGGGGAACTAAGATCGCACAATCCGCGAGGTGCAGGCAAAAAAAAAAAATTAATAATAGTAATTGAGTGCCTGCTAAGTATCACTCCCTATAGTGTGCTGTTTATGTATGAATCTTTTTTTCTTGCAGCAATCCCATGAGATAGGTATTACTTCTATTCCATTTTACAGATGAAGGAACCAAGGCTCAGGTACTTTAGAAATTGTACAATGCCAGTCTAAGTGGTAGAGTTAGGGTTTGAATTCAGACACCTTCAACTGCAGTATGGTAACTATACTACTTTGCCCCAATGAAAAATTAAAATACAATTAAAATTGTGCAAAATACAATTTTAACTTGCTAATGGAGAGATTACTTGTCCAGCAACTGAAACTGTCTAGAACATGACTGAGAACAGGAATAAGTAAGTTAAAAAGTCTGGAAGTAATCACCTGTCACAAAGCATATACACTTCATTTTTGGAAGACTCTCTTTAACTCTCAAAGAGTATGTGGTGGAGTTCCATACATGTACTTATTTAGCTTAGGAAAATTCAAGCATTCCTATTTGAAAAAGAATAATTTAAGTAACTTGGTAAAATATTATTTTGCACAGACAGGCTATTATATATTGTGTGAATATTTCTGCTATTATATCAGCTGCTAAGGGAATTAAAAAATACCTGTGCATAATAAGTATTCACATGTTCCCAGTGGACAGAGGATGTTGAGACAAGATTAAGGTATTTGCTAAAATTATATCCAGGTAGATTAAACGTCTTTTCATCTGCCTTTGACTACCTTAGAGGTAATATTTACTGAGAGTCAACTGTATATAGTATTCTGTCCTCAGTGCTTTTGGATATAGAAATATTATTTAACAACTTGTGCTCTCAAGCATCTTGTTTGTTTGGGGAGATGGTACTCCACATATAGACCAAAGATATTCCACATGGCAGGATAATACTATTGGTGAATGGATGGTACAGGTAGCAATTGGATAGAGAAGGAGTTATCCAGGCATGGGGCTGGGGAAGGCTACAAGAGAAAGAAGACTTCAGTCCAGGTGGGAAGAAACCAAGTCTTTCCCTTTTGAGCCATCAAAAGTTCTACAGCATTAAGTGTTTTCTCTTCCCCTGCCTTTCATTTCTGTTCTCAATTATGGGGCAAATAAGAATAACATCTTCACCTCCATTATTAGGAAGTGTGTTAAGCAGAATTTGAAAGGGGTTTTTCAGTTCTGGTGAAGTTTTGCTTGAGGTCATCTCAGCAGTAGTTTTCCTAAAAAATAACTTTCCACACTAAGTATATATTTGTTGAACTCTCTCATTAAATTTGAATTACGTGGTGGTGGGGGGCTGGAAATTTTGGTGATTTGTAAATAATGAACTGTATCACCCTTATTTTTGCACACCATATTGCTTTGTACTTTGAACTTAATAAAAACTACTGCACAGATTAAGAAGTCTGCTTTTAAATGTCACAAAGCACAGACATTTACATTGGTGATTGGGAAGAATAAATAATACTGTTTACGAGGGCAGCATTTCCCAAAGTGTGATACGGATGGTTTTAGGCAGTATGTAGAGAAATATTTTGAGGCTGAAAAGCATCGAGTAGTGATCAAGAGCTTGGGTTCTGGAGCCAGCTTGCCAGAGTTGAATATGCTCTGGGGCAAATAGCTTAACCTTAGATTCCTCATCTGGAAACAAGAATAATAATATAATACTCCATACCTCACAGAGTTGGTGTGAGGATTGAATTAAATACACAAAGCCCTTAGGACAGTATATTAACTATTACTAATTTAAGTTTAAAAACTGGTTTAATTTGAAGAAATAAACAAGTAAAGCTAATAATACAGCTGGTACTCAGACAAATGACAAAAATCGTGGAAGTGCTATATGACTGTAATTTGGAAAACATTGTTTTAAGGCCTCAGATCTCAAACTGTTTGGTTTGAGCACTCTAACACTCTTAAAAAGTGTTGAGGACTTAAAAGAGCTTTTATGTGGGTTATGTGTATCAATATTTACTGTATTAGAAATTAAGACTTCAAGAGAAACCTTTTAACTTTATTAAATAGAACAGTAACCTGTTACATGTTAACATAATGACATTTTTAATGAAAAATGTATTTTGCAAAATAAAATAACTTAGCAGGAAGAGTGATATTGTTTTACATTTTTGCAAATCTCCTTAATGTCTGTATTATTAGAAGAGAGCTGGATTTTTGTATTTGCTTCTGTGTTCAATCTGTCATGACAGGTTGTTTTGATTGAAATAGATGAAGAAAATCTATACTCACATAGGTATGTAGTTGGAAAGGGAGGCGATTTCCATCATCTTTTCAGATAATTGTGTGTATTCCTCTTTAAAACTCAACAAGAGGTAATTTCTTAAAAGGTTAATTATAATATGGAATCTGAACTCATATCAGTGAACTTTTCAGACTTGGTACACTCAAGAGAGAACGAGAGTGTAAAAGGCAAATAATGTCTTAGTATTAATATGAAAATAGTTTTGACCTTGTAGACTTTCTGAGAGAATCGTGGGAAGGGCTTCAAAACCTGAGACCCTATACCACACTTTGAGAACTGCTGCTCTCAGAGAATGCCTTATTTATTTTCAAGTCGATTTTATTTTTGTCACCAGTAGAGGGCAGAGGAGACTACTTTATTAAGGGGCTCTTGGAAAACAGTTAATAGCTTTTGTTTTAAGTCGCTTTCTTTGTGTCCCATGTTTGGGTTCCAAGATCTTATAAAGTCACAGGAGGTCACTTAGACATTGCTTAGAGATCTTAATGGTTAGTGGCAACAAGCTATGAAAACACTCATTTTCTTTTTAGGTATATATTACCCAAACAAACCAGATATTTATGCCAGTGGGTCAGAACACTTGCCCTGAACAGTCCTAGAGAAATATTGGAAAAATCTTACTCTTCTGATTCTCACTATGTTGAAAAAAAAAAAGTGTTATTGTTCGTTTTTCTTTTCATAGAGGTAGTTAATATTCCTTACAGTAAAGCTTTTAAAAATATTAGAGAAACTAAAAGAAGATTAAAATGACCTTAATCCCACTATCCAGAGATTACATTTCGGGAATTATATATATTTTTTGTTTACAGAAATGATCTCATATACTGCATATTGTTTTATAACCTTAAAATATGTTTTTAGTACAGAAACAATACATAGTTGCTGTGGAAAAAATTTTTTAACATAATGAGGCAAAAAAGAAAAATCACCCAAAATCCTACCATCCAGAGATTATCACTGTTAATATTGAAGTATAGCTTTTGAGGTCTTTTTCTATGTGTGTACACATGCACACACATGTATATATTTTAATAAAGTTAGGTTCATTCTGTTCTTTTATTGTTCAGTTTTCAGAATAATACATTAGTGTCACAGCAGTCTCCAAAGGTAGCCAATGGAGTGATTTTTTTGTTTTGTTTTATTATGAATAGAGTTTTGTGTATACATGTTTCCGTTATTGTACTTATTATTTTTAAAAATTTATTTATTTATTTATGGCCACATTGGTCTTTGTTGCTGCGTGCAGGCTTTCTCCAGTTGTGGCGAGTGGGGGCTACTCTTCGTTGTGGTGCAAGCTATTGCAGTAGGTTCTCTTGTTGAGCACAGGCTGTAGGCGCGCAGGCTCTAGAGCCCAGGCTCAGTAGTTGTGGCACACGGGCTTAGTCGCAGCATGTGGGATCTTCCTGGACCAAGGCTTGAACCTGTGTCCCCTGCTTTGGCAGGCAGATTCTCAACCACTGTGCCACCAGGGAAGTCCTGTACTCATTACTCTTGATACTCTAATTGTTCCATTTGTGGCCTGTGGGACCCATTCAAGTTGGCTGTTGGACTCTTTGATGTGACCCTAGTAACCCTAGTAGTCTTTTGATTGCTTCTTTGCTTTCAGGCATAAGATATCTCAGACTCATCTTATACATTTCTTGCTGCATTCTTGAAAACAAATCTCTTTAAGAAAAAGTGATATTTAGAGACCACAAGATAGACACTAGTGACATTTATTGCCACTGAAGTGTCATTGCTTCCAGACTTTTTCAATGATTGGAACTAGGAAATATGTGGATTTCCAGAAGACAAAAAACAAATCGAGAGTTCGTACTGATATTCCCAATTAAAATGAAATATTATAGAGTTTAAATTTTTCCTAACATTTTGAAAAATTTTAAGCTTATAGAAAAGTTGAAGGAATTTTACCTTGAAAATTTGTATACCATGACCTAGATTCTTTAACATGTATTTGTCCACCTAGCCATTCTTCTTTACTATATTTTATATTTTTATCTTGGTATGTTTTTATCTTATCTGAAAATATTGGTTCCTAATGAAATTAATGTAGTTATTTACTTATTTCATATATATATATATACACACAAATATATAGTTACATATTCATATATAATATATTCACACATGTATATAATATTTTTAAATGACAAATCATACATTACTATCATCAACACACCTGCTGTTTCTAAGGGATTTTTGTTTGTTTGTTTTTGTCCTCAGGATGTACAAAGTTCTATATTTCAAGTCACTTGAAATAATTCTCTGTGTGGTTGTGCTGCTAACTTGGTTTAGAGTAGGAGTTGGCACACTTTTTCTGTAAAGAAGCAGGCAGTAAATATTTTGGGCTTTGTGATCCATACTGTCTCTGTCACAACTATTTACCTCTGCTGTTGTAGCTCGAAAGCAGCCCAAGATAATATGTAAATAAATAGCATGTCTATGTTCCAATAAAACTTTACTTGTAGAAATAGGTGGTGGGCCTGATTTGACCTGTAGATTGTAGTTTGGCAACCTTGGATATAAAGCATAGATTAGGTTCATTTGTTTTCTATTTATTTATTTTTAGAAGATGTTGGGGGTAGGAGTTTATTAATTTATTTATTTTTGCTGTGTTGGGTCTTCGTTTCTGTGCGAGGGCTTTCTCTAGCTGTGGCAAGCGGGGGCCACTCTTCATCGCGGTGCGCGGGCCTCTCACTATCGCGGCCTCTCGTTGCGGAGCACAGGCTCCAGATGCGCAGGCTCAGTAGTTGTGGCTCACAGGCCTGGTTGCTCCGTGGCATGTGGGATCCTCCCAGACCAGGGCTCGAACCCATGTCCCCTGCATTAGCAGGCAGATTCTCAACCACTGCGCCACCAGGGAAGCCCTGTTTTTTATTTTTAGGAATATTTTGAATTTTCTTTTTGATTTAATTTTTTTAACTATGAAAAAAATACAGGGCTCCAAAAGGAAACCTCTAAAACTCATCCCTGTCTCCTCTCCACTGATCTCTCCGTCTCTCTATAGACAACTCATTTTAGTTAATTTTTAATTTGTTTTTCCACTGCTTTTTTAAAAAATAAAAACAAATAATATATTTCATGTTCCTTCCCATTGTAACACAAAAGTTATCATACTGTATACATTCTTCTACACCTTACTTTTTAAATTCAGTACGTCTTAGTGATCACTGCATAGTGGTACACAGAAGTCTTCCTCTTTCCCTTTTACAGCTGCATGGTATTCCATTATGTGGATATGCTACTGTTTATTCATCAGTTCTCTATTAATGGATATTTGGGTTGTTTTAAGCCTTTTGTTAATGTAAGAATTACTTTTACTGGACTCAGTGGGTCCATCGCTTGGGGTGCTTAGCCAATGAACACACCAAGTACTTTGTTTTTTTAAATAAATTTATTTATTTACTTATTTATTATTTTTGGCTGCATTGGGTTTTTGTTTCTGTACGGGGGCTTTTCCCTAGTTCCGGCGAGTGGGGGCTACTCTTTGTTGTGGTGCGAAGGCTTCTCATTGCGGTGGCTTCTCTTGTTGTGGAGCACCGGCTCTAGAGCACAGGCTCAGTAGTTGTGGTGCACAGGCTTAGTTGCTCCGCAGCACGTGGAATCTTCCCGGACCAGGGCTTGAACCCGTGTCCCCTGCGTTGGCAGGCGGATTCTTAACCACTGTGCCACCAGCGAAGTCCCAAATACTTTCTTAAAGCAGAAGACAAGTAAGGAGTCAGGGAGATAGTGTTACTGAGTCCAGGCTCTTACTGCTCACTGCTCTCCCATGACAGGCCAATAAATCGAGAGACAGGTGTTGGGGCAGGGAATAGCGGCTTTTTCCGGAAAACTGGCAGACTGAGAAGATGGTGGACTAGGGTCTGAAAGAACCATCTTACCTGAGTTAGAATTCAGGCTTCTTTTATACTAAAAGGGGAAAGGGTGTGGCTTGTTGTTGCAGACTTCTTGGTACTGGCCGGACCCACATTCTTGCAGCTGTCCGCATAGGTCTAGTTATGATGTTCCTGTAAACCTCCAACTGAGAAAAATGTTTTCTCTTCTCCAACTTTTTATCTCTATGTGAAAGGAAAAGTGTTATACCTTTAAAGGTCAAGTCTGGGAGGCAGAGCATTGAGAAAAGGCTATCATGTATATTTCAGGCAATAGGCAACATTCTTTTACAAAGGTTCGGAGCCAGCATCACTAAGTACAGACAACAGGGCACAAAGGTTAGAGCTAAAGGAATAGCTCCAGTATGGAGTCAGGTTTGTTCTTTGTTACAGTAGTTCTCAAAGTACTGTCTCCCCTAACCACTGGACCAGGGAAGGTTTAAGCCTGGGGGGCATGCATATTCATGAAATGGCAGGCATGATCATCCGTAAGCATTATAATGAGGCAACAGTTACTCCAGGTTGCCCCAAACTGCAAGCAAGCAGGTGCTTGGGTGTTTGCTTGTACTGTAGTATCTTGCTGGATGTATTGTAACCCTTTTAGGACAGCTGGTATCTGGAACTTTCTGTGATTTAATGATTTAAGTCAGTTTCTGCAAAACAAAGCACACTTTGATTCAACCCCATCCCTCCCCTACTGCTGCCTAGCTAACAATATGGCAATGAGTAGCTTTGTGTATATGTCACTTTGCATTTTTGCCTGTGTATCTATCTTAGGATAGATTCCTAAAAGAGGGATTGCTGGGCCAATGGTTAAATGCTTATGTAATTTGCTAGATATTGCCAAATTTCTCTTCTTAGGGATGTACCATTTTAGCCCCTTACCAGCCATGTATGAGAGTGTGTGTTTCTGTAAAACACAAAATGTGTTATAAAAACTTTTGGATTTTAGCCACTTGATAGATGGGAAGTGATATTTCAGTATAGTTTTAATTTACTTTTCTCTTAGGAGCAAGGTTGATCATATGTTCATGTTTAAGAGCAATTTGCATTTCTTTTTCTGTAAACTGTTCATATCTTTTGCCCGTGTAGTGTTTCATACTCTGTTCACTTTAGAATATATTTAGTGAACATGTCATTAAATAATGTTCAATATAGTTTAATGGCTTCAAATAATCCATTTTTCATTCATTCACTAACTACTTATGTTGAACAGCAACTGTGTGTCAGACAGGCCTTGTTCCAGGCAAGAATACAGCAGTGAACAAAACAGAGCAACATCCCTGTCCTCAAGGAGTTTTTATTCTAGTTGGTGGAGAGACAATAATAAACAAAATAAATATTACATATACATATAGTATGTTGGATACAGGTAGACCATAATTTACTCAACATGTATTTCTAATTTTACACTATTATAAATAATGCATTGTTGAACACCCTTTTAGTTACCATCAATTGCAGTTTGATCCTTTCTTAGAAGATATATTAATCTTAGTTTTGAAATCTATTGCTGCTTGAATTCATTTATATTTTCAACATTTTATTATGGTTTTATAACCATAACCCACCTTTTCATATTATGTTTTTAGTAGTCATCCTGGGATTACAATGTACATCCTTAATTTTTCACAATCTGGTCAGAATTAATATTGTACTACTTCACAGAACTCATAAAAACCTTGCAACTATAAGGGTCCTTTTACAGCTCCCCACCCCTTTTAGGTTTTATGCTGTAGTTTTCATGTTTATCTATGTAAGTTATAAATCCCATAATACAATTTTATAAATTTTGCTTTAGACAGTTACATATATTTAAAGAAATAAAGAGGAAAAAATTAAGTCTTTTATATTTACCCACATATTTACCATTTCTGATGCTTTTCCTTCTTTCCTGAAGATCCAAGTTTCCATCTGGTACTGTTTTCCTTCAGCTTGAAGAACTTTAACATTTCTTTGTATTCCAGATCTGCTGGCAGTCAGTTATCTTAGTTTTCATTGTTCTGAAAATGTCTTCATTTTACTTTCATTTTTGAAGGTTACTTTTTATTGGATATAGAATAGTCAGTTGGCAGGTTTTTTTTTCCCCCTGTCAGCACTTTAAAGATGTTTTTCTGCTATCTTTTAGCATTCATTGCTTGTGATGGTTATTTCACAGCCATTCATAGCGTTGGTCCCCTGTAAGTGTCATATTTTTCTGACTGCTTTTAAGATTTTCTCTTTATCTCTGGTTTTAACAATTGACTATGATATGTGTAGATGTTATTTTCTTTCTACTTATCCTGATTGGGCATCACTGAGCTTACTGAATCTGTAAATTTATGTTTTTTTCACTAAATTTTAGAGAATTTTGATCATTATTTCTTCAAATCCTTTTGTGCTCCATTTTCTCTCCTCTTGTTCTAGTTAGTCTCTATTTTATTACAAATATATCATTTGATATTGTTCACAGATCCTAAAGCTCTATTTCTTTAAAATGTTTTTCTCTTTGTTGTTCAGATTGGATAATTTCTAGGGATGTATGTTCAAGTTCACTAATTTTTTTTTTTTTTGGTCATCTCAAAGCTGTTAAGTACATCAATTGAATTTTTTTTAATTTCAGGTATTTTATTTTTAAATTCTAGTATTTCCATGTGGGTTTTTAAAAATACTTTGTACTTTTTTGCCGAGAGTCCCCATTTGTTCATTCATAATGAATACTTTCCATCACATCCTTTTTTTTTTGGCTGTGCCGTGTGGCATGTGGGATCTTAGTTCCCCAACCAGGGATCAAATCCATGTCTCTTCCAGTGGAAGTGCAGAGTCTTAACCACTGTACTGCCAGGGAAGTCCCTCCATCATATCCTTGAACATAGTTATAAGAGCTGCTTGAAAATCTTTGTTCAGTCTGACACCTGGGTCATTTAGGATCAGTCTCCATTGATTGTCTTTCTCTTGAGGTGGGTCATGTTTTCATGTTTCTTTATCTGTCTAGAACTTTTGGATTGTATAATGGACATCATGTAGTATATGCTGTTGAAACTCTGGATTCTGTTATAGTCCTCCAGAGAGTATTGATTTTTTTTGTTTTGTTTTTCTTTTTTGGCTGCACCTTGTGGCTTGTGGGATCTTAGTTTCCTGACTGGGGATTGAACCCACGCCCTCGGCAGTGAAAGTGTAGAGTCCTAACCACTGGCCCACCAGAGAATCCCTGTTTTGTTTTGTTTTAAAGTAGGCAATTAACTTGACTGATTTCCTACTCCAAGCTCTGTCTCTTCTGTGGTGGGCAGCAACTCTTTTCAGTTCTTTTAATCTTAGCTGACCTATTTGAAGTTCTTCCCACACATGCTTAGTTCAAAGATTAGCCAGAGATTTGGGCACAGTTTATATAGAATTGGGGGCTCTTCCTCTCTGGTTCTATCCTTTCTGATACTTCTCTTCTTATTTTCCACCTGCTGTAGTTGCCCTGAATTCTGTGCTTTGGTTCCCAAGCCAGTAAGACAATGGGTTTCTCTTAGAATTTTAGCTATGCTATGCGGCGAGTGGGGGCTACTCTTCATTGCAGTGCGCAGGCTTCTCATTGCAGTGGCTTCTCTTGTTGTGGAGCACCGGTTCTAGGTGCACGGGCTTCAGTAGTTGTGGCTCGTGGGCTCTAGAGCGCAGGCTCAGTAGTTGTGGCGCACAGGCTTAGTTGCTCCACGGCATGTGGGATCTTCCTGGACCAGGGCTTGAACCCATGTCCCCTGCATTGTCAGGCGGATTCTAAACCACTGTGCCACCAGGGAAGTCCTAAGGAGATCTTTATTAACTACTCTTTTCATTCATTCTTTTACTCAGTCAACTAACAAATACTCATTTGGGGCTTACTTTATGTACTATGCAAAGCACAGACCAAACAAGAGAGGCATGGTGTTTACCCTCATTAAGTTTAAACTCTGATAGAGAAGAAAGAAAATAAACACCAATAAAATAATTACTGATTGTGATAAGTACTACGGAGGAAAGAAATTGGGTGTTATCACAGAGTTAATAGTGTGGGGCATGGCTTTTAGATTGGTCAAGGAAGGCCACCCCGGAGGAGATAATATTTAGATTGAGGCTTCTAGATACCTATGACTCAGCATTTCCACTTAAGGTATATACACATCAGGAGTGTATGTGCACACTTCCACCAAGAGAAGTCTATTTTAAATATTAAGAAGATCTGATGTGTGAAAAGTAGACTTCTGGGAGAGGAGGAGTATAAGTAGGGAAACCAGTTAAGAGGCTGCTGCCGTAGTTCAGTTTAAAGATGTTCATGGCTTAGAGGTAGGTTGTAGTCGTGAGGTGGAGAAAATTGAATGAATTTGAGAAACATTTAGTATGCAGAACAGACAAGACTTGGTGATGGATTGGATAAAAGAGAAAAGGAAAAGGATGGAGACGTAACCAGTTAGTAACCTGGTTAGATTGTAGTAGGGAGTGAAAGGTACTCGTGAGAATCAACAATTTGTTGAATTTCAAATGCCTAAAAACATCCAAGTGGAGATTTCATTCAGCGGTTGGAAATATGTCCCTGGAACTTAGAGGGTAGACATGAGCCAGACATGTAAATTTGGGAGCTGTTCGCTTACAGATCATTTTTAAAGACCTGGGCCTGAATAAGATTGTCGAGGAAGAGAGTGCAGAGTTCAGGACCAGCGTTGGAACATTTTGATATCTGGTAGAGGAAAAGAAGCCAGCGGAGGAGACATTGCAAGACGGCCGTGGAGGTAGGAGGAAAACCTGGAAAGAGTGCTTGCTGTCCCAGAAACCGAGAGAGGAGTGTTTCAAGGAGTGAGTCAGCAAGGATGTCAACTGCTGAGAGTGTATATGAGCTCCTTCACCGGGAGAGGGCAGTAAAGACCATTTTAAGAAAGTTCAGGAAAAATTGAGAATATATATTTTGGGGGGAATGTGATTAAGTTAATCTTTCTGCACCCTTTGTCTATATTCTGTGATCTGCCTCACTAGAATGTAAGTTCCATGAGGGAAAGGACTTCGTTTTGTCCTTTATCCCTGGGATCTAGAACAGTTTGACTGAATGAACCTTCTGTAGTAAATGTTTAGCTTTTTAGATTTCTGTTCTGGCTACAGTTTAAGCCCAGTAAGTTGATTAAGACCTGGCCTCTGCCCTCAGAAACAATCTAGAAGAAGTATATTAGGTACACTATCCTAACTACATCCAGAGTGCTATAGGAAGGCAGGGAAAGTGGTCTTGAATTCTGCCTAGGTTAGGGTGGCACAACTACTTTCTAGAAGTAATGACATCTGAGCCAGGCCTCAGAGGATGAACTGGAGGAGGCAAGGCATTCCACATGGAGGAAAGTACAGTTTGTTTTCCATGTATGTAATTTCCTTTATCTTTCTTCAAAAGGATCAGGCTCAAGTTCACTACAGATCACGAAACATGATGTCCTGTTGACTACTTTAAAATCTAACCTGTCTGCTTTGGAGGACAAGTTTCTGAAGGATCCTCACTGGAAGCAGTTGAAACTCCTAAGGGATGAAATTGCTAATGAGGCAGAATGGCGACAAGACTGTATGGATGTCACCTGGCGTTTTACTTCCCAAACCTTACTGTTGCTGTTGTGCTTGAAGGAAACCATGATCCGCCTTGCAGTTGAGTTCAATCCAGGTAAACCCAACCCGAGGACTCCAGAAGCTGCTCCTGCCCTGAGCCCAGATACACTTAGTATCTCACAGCAAAAGACTGTCCAGTCAGTTTTGCAGTTTGTAGTTACCTTGGGTGTCTGCCCCTATCTTGTGCCTGGTGTTGGAGTCCCTGTGAGTTACAGGACTGAGTTTGGTGCCGTTGTTCAGGACGTAGTGTGTCTCGGTGCTGCCCCCAGTGCACCCCGGAGACTGTACACCAGCTGCAAGGTCCTCCTAAATGTTGCTCAGCACGCATCTCTGGGGAGCTTGATTTTCTGCCGCCATTTTGGGGATATCGCAGCAGGTCTGTGCCAGCTGGGATTCTGCCCAACCAAGAGAAAACCGCTAAATCCCGAGGAAGAGGTAAACATACGTTGAGAGAGTGTGTGAGAGTCTGTGTGAATATGTGTGTGTACTTGTGTGTAGTTGCTATAAAAGACAGTCTTAGTTCTTTGGAAAAGTGCTGATGGAAAGATCTAGAATTTTTATTGAATGTCCAAGTATCTCTGGTGGATAGATGATTCTTCATAGGGGGTTGGAGCTTTCATTTATTAAATACTAGTCCTTTCACACCTGGGGAGTCCATTTCACCTGTCCCTTCTAGCCATATTTTGAAACAGCTGTTGCAGGCTATTTCTTTGAGCCTCTGTTTCCTCTTTTGTAAAATGTGTTTAATAATTGCAAGGTGGCTGTGAGGATTAAGGATAAAGTGTATAAAGTACCTAGCCCAATCCCCAGTAGTGCTCATCAAAAAGTTATTACCATTAATATTAAACTATTCATGCCTCCTTCATTAAGTTCTTGGGAGGATTAAGGGAGATAAAGTATGCAAAGCACTGGGTACACTGCACAATCCAGTCAGTGTTCGTTGTTGTTATTATTAGATGATAAGGGTATGTGCCTGTGTTTTGCTGACAGTCAGTAAGGATTTGAGTGTCTGGACTATAAAGGTGCCGTGGAGGTTACAGAAGCATTAGACGTGGTCCTTTTCTCAAACAGCTCACACAGTAATTGGTGAGACAAGGCTCACAAGTATAACAGCAGTGACCACTACTCCCCCACGAGAGGACCACCAGCATCAGCACGGGAACCTAACCAGAAGAAGCTGTTAAGATATAAATGTATCCAGGGTCGCACGTAGGGTAATTCCTTCCCTACTGCAGCCAGATTTCATAATGCCCACTCACCTCATTTCTCTGTCACCTTTCTATGTCACCCTCCAACTTGTTCCTTTTCTGTTTGTTCTCCTCTTCTATTCCCTCTTCTGCCTATGCTCACAAAACAAAACAAAACAGAAAACATTTAAAAGCCATTGTCACCCGAGTAGTGACACGAAATTATGAGCTCCCCCAGTGCATTACATTTTGTGGAGCAGAGCTCTGTGCTCTTTACAACAGGGTGTGAATCTTGACAGCTCTATCAGTGCCTGCTGCCTGCACTTCCTTGAGATGGGGGTCCTGGAATTGCTATTGCTAGCGCTAAGCAGTGCCCAGGGGTCTCAGAGGAGAGAAAAGAAAAGAGAAACACAGAGAAAGGACCAAGTGAGGGGGTGGGAGGAGAAGGGGAGACACGGTGGGTGTACACTACAAAGCTGGACAAGTCCCAGCAATAACTGCTGCTCTAAGCAACACCTATACCACGGTTTGCTAAATTGTAAGGGGCAGGACTCTGAGAGCTTGACTGTAAGGTTACCAAACGGAGACAGTCTCTTGAGGCTCAGAGAGGGGGCCCAATTAAATAACACCCTTCTTTGCTGCCCAAGTTCTGAATCAATTAGAAGACAGTTAACAGAGTACGAGATGACAAGTCAAAATGTCCTCTTTATTACTCATAAAGGCAGAGTTGGAAGGTATATAGAGGGAGACAAACGGGTCTCCTAACAGTGCATTCCAGAATTAGACACAATTCTCACCCAGTTTTAAAGAGTGCCAGAAAACTGCAGCGCCTTCTGCCCCTTGGCAGGGGACATGCCCCTGAAAAATCTACGGCAGGGAAGAGCAGAACAGAACGTGTGCTCGCTCCCAAGAGATAGAAGAGGAGCGAGCTCATCTGTGCGTGCCAGAACTCACCAATCAGATAAATCAGTGCGATCTCCTGCCCAGAAGTGGGTGAGGGGATGGAGATAGGGCCAGGAGTGTTTCAGTATTATAGCTTCATCCAGGTAGAAGGAAATCAAGAGGCAAAAGAAGCTTGCCTCCCTCTCCCCTTACAAGCATCTTTGTTCAGTATTGCAAAGCATTGCCTTCTATTGCCTGCCTAGTTTGTATTTCACAAAAGCCAAATACGTGTTTCTTTTAGGTGTTAACCGAAGACGAAAGAGCCCTGTCTAGGAAGGCTCTGAGAGACATCTTGGATCAAGTGTATCAACCATTAGCAGTCCGAGAATTACTTATCCTCCAGGGAGGACCACCCCAGGTATGCATGCCTGGGGACTCTTGTGGGTGAATCTTTAATGATAGTGTGTGGTGTACTGTCTTCTTCTCCTGGGAAATTAATCTAGTTGAGTCTTATTTCATCTTTTAGATTGTTAAATGTATTTGTAGAGCTAAATTACACTGACCTTTGGGATAATTTAAAAGGATATTTCTTTTAGTGGAATGATGGACACTGTTCCCAGGAATATTGTGATCATTTTTTAAGGCTTATGACAAAAATATATTTTATTCATTCTCAAACTGGATCTTTTTTTTTTCTAAACTAAAATTTGGCTGTTTGACAATACATTCTTCTGGCAGAAGTGTTTGGACATCTTATTCTTTGAATGGAGTATTTGAAGTCAAGAAATTAAAATTAGAGCTATTAATGGACTATTCTTAGATCCATTTTTGAAAAACGTAATAGTATATATTCTGCTAGGCATCAGATAGTTTCTTTTTTCATTAAAAATAATTATTTATCCAAAATGATTTAATTTGATGATGTAGCTGGATTTATCTATTTTCTTTCAGTACCTAAATTTTAGTTATGAGTTTAGGTGAGTAAAGCATGAAGGGCCAAAGGAATTGGCTGTAGGACCAGCTGAAGCTGACTACAAAGATATCTCCTAGTTTAAGTCATTTTCATCTCGTCCTTAGAATATTACTGTAGCCTCACATTGGGCTCCTCTGGCTCATACTCTGCTTCTCTGAATGAGTCCACAGTTTGCCAGATTAAACCAAATACACTATAAGGGCATGATGAGAAAGAGGCTCTGGAGTTAGGCACACTGGTATTCAACCCCAGGGTGCAGTTGTTTGAATTAGTAAAAGCCTTTCCATCCCTCAGTTTCCTTACCCATAGAATGGGGATGGGGATGACAACAGACCCTTCCTTATAAGTTCCTTTTGAGACTGTGGGGGAGGTACTCACCGCAGTGCATGGCACATCATAACCCCTTCAATATATGGTAATTATTGATCTTCTTTAAATAAAAGAGAACAGGCTAGTTGGGATTAAATGTTTTTCTTTTTTTTTTTTTTTTTTTTTTTTTTTTTTGCGGTACGCGGGCCTCTCCCGCTGCGGAGCACAGGCCCCGGACGCGCAGGCCCAGCGGCCATGGCTCACGGGCCCAGCCACTCCGCGGCATGTGGGATCCTCCCGGACCGGGGCACGAGCCCGCGTCCCCCGCATCGGCAAGCGGACTCTCAACCACTGCGCCACCAGGGAAGCCCTAAATGTTTTTCTTTTACCAAGTTTTATGCTCACATAGTTAGACACAATGAATGACCACACCATAGTTTGCGTTCTAGCCCAAAATAAGGGACACGAAATCTGTTTTGTTCATGGCGGCTCCACAGAGCTCTCAAAAAGGAGTTCTTGAAGAAATCGAACTCTTCTTGAAACTGCCATGTCAAAAGGAATCAGAGCAGCTGAGACCATGGAGGCAAGGACTAGTGTCCTTTCAGTGTTGTGAACTGTCCTCTTAGTGGTGAGTCATGTTCATAGGAGTCTTCTTCGGAAGCTAGATTTGATTGGAAGGACTGCATTCAGATTGGTTACATTAACCTTGTGTCCCCCAAATCTGTATTTTATTCACAGACATGTTTGTCTATTTCTGGGTTTGAAATTTCACTTGATACTTCACTTGAAGAACTTTCACTATATTTTTACTTTCTTAAAAGTGATGCTGAAGTAGGTTTTGTAAAGGAGTCTTTTTTTTAAGGGAAAAATTTTGCTCTTTTGAAGTCTGTATAGCATACGGTTAATCATCAGTATGACTCAGTATATTTGTATATTTTTAATTTCTACATATCTGTTACACTGACATTCAGTTCATACCTTTCCCTTCCTTTTTCAGTCCCACACGGATGGGAAGACACAAGTTATGTGTCAGGCCCCAGCTTGGCTCCGGCGTCTATGTGGGCAGCTCCTCTCTGAAAGGTTGATGAGACCCAGTGGTGTTCAGGCAGTAGTCCGGGGCATTTTGGAAGGAGCAGGTGGTAAGAAATAGATGTTTGTTACTTTGGTATCCACTTTCCTTTGAGTCACAGTGAAATATTGGTCTTTAGCATTTGACTGTAAAACCTGATGGAGACTAGACTTTGTGGAGAGTGAGGAGGTTAAACCTTAATGAGCTCCTTTTCCAAAGAAACTCATTTTCTTGCCATTCTTCCATAAATAGTTGTGATACACTGCTCATGTTGTTGACTAATATTGTCAACTGTTTCAAATAACTTACACAATCAGAGGAAAACATTGCACAAAAAGTTTAAGTAAAACCCTATAGAAAACGTGAAATTCTCTGTGGAAAAGAGTCAGGGTGCTAAGAGTACTTCACCTCAGGACTTAAAATACGAAACAGTTCTCCTGAAGCTGGAGATACCCAAGAGATGCAAACTTTGGGATGAAATTTTAGATTCACTTCCACAATTATATTCCCTTAGTCCTCATTAATAGAAAGAAGGTTCATTATCATGTTAAGTATGGTAGTAGTTTTTAATTTATATTTTTTGATTTTTAAACAAAATCATACATGCACATAGTTTAAAGAGTCGATGGGTCTATAAGGCTTTTAGAGAAAAATAGCAGTCCTTGGCAGCATTTCACTCCATTTCCCATCCTCTGAAGCAACCACTTTGATCATTTTTAGCAGGTTTCTTCTGGTATTTACCTCTTTTTTTCTAACTGTAATGCGGTTACAGCACTTTCTTAATTTTTCAGTTTTAGGCATCATCTGTCAACTCACCATCAGTGAAAAAGGATTTTGTTATCTTTCACAACCCTACCATCATTCACCCAAGCATACTTCCCATCCCCTTAATATAGTCATATATATATATATTTTTTTTTTTTGGTACGCGGGCCTCTCACTGCTGTGGCCTCTCCTGTCGCGGAGCACAGGCTCTGGACGCGCAGGCTCAGCGGCCATGGCTTACGGGCCCAGCAGCTCCGCGGCATGTGGGATCCTCCCAGACCAGGGCACGAACCCGTGTCCCCTGCGTCGGCAGGTGGACTCTCAACCACTGCGCCACTAGGGATGCCCTATAGTCATATCTTAGTTTTGGTTAGATCAATATTCAGTGTTTATACTCTTCTGTGTGATTACTGTATACAGCTGAGCTACTGTAGTATACTTTTTTACACACTTTTGTACTTGGAGTTAATAGCTATCTGTTTTGTTTGTCTGCTTAGTTTTGTATGTACTTATCACTAATCTGTTTTCAGACTGTGTCCCAGTTGTTTAAATCTCCTTTTAATACATTCAAATACATTAGCTATTCTATCCGTTTTATCTTCTTGAAGACATCTCTGTCTCTGAGTCTTCTGTTATTTGGACTAATTACCTCCACAGAGCTGTCATCCTAGGATCTCCCTTCACCTTTTTCCTGGTGATCCCCTTGGCTTTCTTTTGTATTTGGTCCCTTGTCTCCTGTATCCCCTGCACGTTAATTTCCTATTGCTGCTGTAACAAATTACCACAAACTTAATTGCCTTTTGATGGAAATAACATTTAAACTGAGTCCTGAATGCTGAGTAGGAATATGTTCATTGAAGAGTGAGGGAAGACTGTATAGTTAGAGAGGATCCATGTAGGAAGGAACTGACATAGGAAAGAACAGTGTTTTTGAGGAAATTTCAGTATGGGTAGAGCAGGGAGGGTAGAGAGTGCAGGGAAAGTGGTATGAGACGAGGGAGGGGTGTGAAATGAGGGTGGAGGGGTGGGCAGGAGCCACATCATGGAGGCATTTAGGCCTAGTTCAGGGTTTTGAACTTTATTCTGAGGGCAATGAGATACCACTGGAGGGTTTTAAGGAGAGAGACAGGATCAAATCTACATTTTAGAAATATATTTCTGGATGTATTGTGAAGAATGGGTTGAGTAAGAGCAGAAGCGGGGAAAACAGTTAAGAAGAAGCAGTCATCTGAGAGATCACAGTGGCTTGGATCAATGCGGTGGCAGTGGAAATGCAGAGAAATGAATGAATATAAGACGTATTTAAGGGGAAGAGTTGCCAGAACTTAATGAAGGGCTGGTTATGTGGGGAGGGAGGAGGAGAGAGAGAATCGATCTTGACTTTCCATTTCTGGGGTGGTCAATGTACCTTGGTCCTGTCAGACAAAAGTGAGGTCAGTGTGGTTGGCAGACATTGGTAGATTTGGTCTGCAGTGGCTGTAATGTTGCCTCCCCAGTTCTGCCTGCAGTGGCTTCTAGGACCAATGAAATGGAAAATTAACAGTTACCTGTGAAAAGTTGTCACATGCAGATAGGTCCTTGCATCTTCTTTTTCCAGAGAAAGCTTAGACTTCACCCAAGGGCATGCAAATTGGGGAGCTTCTATAAGAAACTTAGAACCCTAATTTTGCTACTTATTCATATGTGAATATATATATGGTTTATTCTCAGTGATTTGAGGCAGTTTATATTTACTCGTATATTTGCCATTTCTGGTGTTCTTCGTTTCTTTGTGTAGATCCAAATTTTAATTCAAATTTCCTTCTGCCTGAAGAACGCTAACCTTTTTTATAGTGCAGATCTACTGGCAATGAATCCCCTTAGCTCTTGTTTGTTTGAAAAAGCCTATTTCGCCATCTTTTTTGAAAATATTTTTGCTGGATACAGAATTCTAGGTTGATCGCTTTTTCTTTTAGTGCTTTAAAGATGTTACTCCATTGTCTTCTGGCTTGCATGATTTCTGATGCAAAGTCTACTGTCATTTTTGTCTTTGTTCCTCTGTATCTGATACACCTTTTTTTTCTAGCTGCTTTTAAGATTTTTCTGTTTATCACTGGTTTTTAGAAATTTGATTATGATATGCCTTGGTGTGGGTGGTTTTCTTCATGTTTTTTCTGCTTAAGTTTTCTTAAGCTTCTTGGAGCTGAGGGTTTATAGTTTTCATCATATTTGGAAATTTCTCAGACATTATCTTCAAATATTTTTTTTCTGTCTTCCCTTCTTTTCTCTTTCTGGAATTTGAATTATACCTAATATTATACTTAATATTGTCCTAAAAGATACTGTTTCTCTGTTGATTTCTTTCAGTCTTTTTCTCTCTGTGTTTCATTTTGGATAATTTCTATTGCTACATGTTCAAGTTTATTAATCTTTTATTCTGCAGTATCTAATCTGCTGTTAATTCCATCTGCCATATTTTTCATTTCAGATTTTTTTTTTTTTTTTTTTGGCTGCGCTGCACGGCTTGTGGGATCTTAGTTTCCTGAACACGGATTGAACCTCGGTCCTTGGCACTGAGAGCGCAGAGTCCTAACCACTGGACCACCAGGGAATTTCCCTCATTTATTATATTTTTCATTACTAGAGGTTCAGTTTGGGTCTTTTTAATATCTTCCATTTCTTTCCTCATTATGATCATTCTTTTCTTTACCTTTTTGAAAATAGAGAATAAGTTTATAATAGCTGTTTAATGTCCTTATCTCCTAATTGTCACCTCTGTTTTTATGTGTCTGTTTTTACTGATTTTCCCTTCTTATTATGTTCCTTTTTGCTTCTTTGCATACCTAGTAGGTTTTTTAAATTGAGAAGTTATTCACATACCATAAAATTTACTCTTTTAAAGAGTACAGTTTAATGGTTTTTAGTATATTCACAGAGTTGTGTAACCATCACCAATATCTAATTCCAAAACATTTTCATCATTCCCCCCAAAAAACCTCTTACCCATTAGCAATCACTCCCCATTCTCCCCTCCTCCAACCCTTTGTAAGCACTAATCTACTTTCCATCTTGATGGATTTGCCTATTCTAGATATTTCATCCAAATGGAATCATGCAATATGTGGTCTTTGGTGTCTGGTTTGAGTCACTTAGCATAATGTTATACCATGAATCAGTCCTTTGTTCCTTTTTATGACTGAAAATATTTCACTGAATGGATATGCCTGGTAATTTTTAAAAAAATTTATTTATTTTATTTTTGGCTGCGTTGGGTCTTCGTTGCTGTGCACGGGCTTTCTCTAGTTGCAGCGAGCGGGGGCTGCTCATTGAGGTGCATGGGTTTCTCATTGAGGTGGCTTCTTTTGTTGTGGGGCATGGGCTCTAGGCACGTGAGCTTCAGTAGTTGTGGCATGTGGGCTAAGTAGTTGTGGCTCGTGGGCTCTAGAGCTGAGGATCATTAGTTGTGGCGCACGGGCTTAGTTGCTCTGCAGCATGTGGGATCTTCCCGGACCTGGGATTGAACCCATGTTCCCTGCATTGGCAGGCAGATTCTTAACCACTGTGCCACCAGGGAAGTCCCTTGCCTGGTAATTTTTTT
Organism: Delphinapterus leucas; assembly: GCF_059928025.1. Classification (NCBI taxonomy): domain Eukaryota; kingdom Metazoa; phylum Chordata; class Mammalia; order Artiodactyla; family Monodontidae; genus Delphinapterus; species Delphinapterus leucas. The sequence goes on from NC_143148.1 coordinate 43,217,474, forward strand.
TTTTTTTTTGCGGTACGCGGGCCTCTCACTGTTGTGGCCTCTCCCGTTGTGGAGCACAGGCTCCGGACGCGCAGGCTCAGCGGCCATGGCTCACGGGCCCAGCCGCTCTGCGGCATGTGGGATCTTCCCAGACCGGGGCATGAACCCGTGTCCCCTGCGTTGGCAGACGGACTCTCAACCACTGCGCCACCAGGGAAGCCCTCCTGGTAATTTTTTAATGTATATTGGATGTTTTAATTTTACCTTGTTGGGTGCTAGATTTTGTTGTATTCCTTTGTTGGGTTTTGTTCTGGGATGCAGTTAATTTTCTTGGAATCAGTTTGAGCCCTTCAATCCTGGCTTTTAAGCCTTGTTACTGTGCGTCTAGAGCAGCCTTTAACCCAAGGTAATTTGGCACCACTACTAAGGTAATACCTTTCTGATATTCTGTGTATTAGGAGGCTTTTCCATGCTCACTAGTGGGAACATTAACTATTTCAAGCCCTGTGTGAACTGTGGGGATTGTTCCTCCTACTCCTTTCTGTGGTTCTTGCCTTGGGTTTTTTTTCTCACACACATACACAGATCATACTCCATGAAAGACTTGAGAGAGGATTCCCCTGCAGACCTCTGGAGCTCCCTCTTTGTGTAGCTTTCACTTCTCTGGTGTTTTGCCCTGAAAATTCTAACTGTTTTGGTCTCCCTGAACTCTGAACTGTGTTTCTTTAATTCAACAAGGTGGCAGGCTTCGTTTGGGCTCTCCTTAGCTGTGGTGTAGCCTCAAAACTCTCTCTAGGTAATAGGCTAGGGTATTCATGGGACTCACTTTGTTTGCTTCCATTCTCTTAGGGTTCAGTGTCTTGGGCTGCTTGTTGTCCAGTGTCTGAAAACCGTTGTTTACGTATTTTGTCCCATTTTCTAATCATCTAAGATGGTAAGGTAAATCTGGAACCTGTTACTCCACAGTTTTGGTTTAAGACAGTTTGAGGGCTTCCTTGGTAGCGCAGTGGTTAAGAATCCACCTGCCAATGCAGGGGTCATGGGTTCGAGTCCTGATCCAGGAAGATCCCACACACCGCAGAGCAGCTAAGCCTGTGCATGACAGCTACTGAGCCTGTGCTCTAGAGCCCGCAAGCGAGCCACAACTACTGAGCCCATGTGCCACAACTACTGAAGCCTGCATGCCTAGAGCCTGTACTCTGCAACAGGAGAAGCCACCACAGTGAGAAGCCCGCGCACCACAACGAAGAGTAGCCCCCGCTTGCCGCAACTAGAGAAAGCCCGTGTGCAGCAACGAAGACCCAACACAGCCAAAAGAAAGAAAAAAAAAGACAGTTTGAAATACATGGTGTATATAAAGAGACAGAATAATAATATTAATCATTTAAAAGGCAATAAATACTAAGAAGAAGCTAGTGTTCAAGTCGTATGAATAATATCATTACAATGGTTAAGTGCTGCTTTTTTCTGAACCTCGCAGAAACCAACATCAAAAGGAAAGTACGGAGGGATAGCTTATCTTACAGAGGAAATTAACAGCTTTCAGTAGGGAAAAAATAGTTTTTACTGTAAATTTTAAGGACCTCTGTGTTGAATTGCGATGAGTTTTTGACATCTCTATCCATTGCTGACAGCTGGGGCGGCTGGTGGGAGTGATGCTGAGGCCACAGCTGCCGACTGGAAGAAGTGTGACCTGATTGCAAAGATTTTGGCCTCTTGTCCCCAGCAGTCTCTTTCACTAGAGGATTATTATAGAGATATCTGCCCCCAGGTAAATCATTTTGTTTCTTTTGACTGTTTGAGATTATCTGCTTATTTATAAAAAGAGGACTTTTAATGTTTGTCTGATATTGAGTTAAAAACAATATAATGTTTAAGTTTATTATTCAGTGAGGGGCCTTCTTAATAACTGATTAAAAACCTGTGGGAGAGACTGACCTGTTAGGTTTAAGAGCCCCTCACCATTAATAACTGACTAGCTTGCTCTCAGAGCTTGAATATGAAACTACAGTTTCATCATATTCATTATCTTTTCTGTGTTTTTTATTAGTTTAAAAAAAAATAGGTATTTAATAAACAGGGTAAATTAACATGGTACACAATTTAAAAGCACAAAAGAGTAAATGGAAAAGTAAGTCTCCCTCCCATCTCTGTACCAATTTCTTATTTATTTTGCAGAGGTAGTCTGTGTATCATGTGTATACAACTATATGTGTGTATATGTGTGTATATATTCTAATTTTTATCCAAATGATAACATGCGCCACACACTGTTTTTCAGTTTTGCTTTTCTCACTTAACAGTGTACCTTAGAGATCATTTCATCATTCTTTTTCTTGGGTACATAGGTATTTCATCATATTATGTACCATAATTTATTTAACTAGCTTCCTATTTTTTTTAAATAAATAAATTTATTTATTTTTGGATGCATTGGGTCTTTGTTGCTGTGCACAGGCTTTCTCTAGTTGCAGCAAGCAGGGGCTACTCTTCGTTGCAGTGTGCAGGCTTGTCATTTTGGTGGCTTCTCTTGTTGTGGAGCATGGGCTCTAGGTGCACAGGCTTCAGTAGTTGTGGCACGTGGGCTCAGTAGTTGTGGCTCGCGGGCTCTAGAGCGTAGGCTCAGTAGTTGTGGCACAGGGGCTTAGTTGCTCCGCGGCATGTGGGATCTTCCCACACCAGGGCTCGAACCCGTGTCCGCTGCATTGGCAGGCGGATTCTTAACCACTGCACGACCAGGGAAGCCCTACCTAGCTTCTTATTAATGGACATTTAAGTTGTTTCCATTCTTTTGCTGTTACAAACCATGTTCCAATTAATATCTATAAATCTTGCCTATGTGCAAGTATTATCACAGGGAAAATTCTTAGAATTGACATTACTGGCTTAAAGGGTACGTGTATTTAAATTTTTGATTGATATTACTTATGTGTCTGTTTTCCCACACTTTTGCCTATGCAATGTGTTACAAAACTTTTCTTTGTTAATCTGATTAGGTGAAAGTGTGGAAGGAGTGTTCTTAGTCAGCACTCCCTGTGCATTTAGATGTAAGATATGCCTTTTGGAGTACAGTGTGAAGAAAGTCATTCAGTTGTTATGCAGGTCTGCAGGATTCTCATGGGTAGGCATGCATGGGAACAAATATCACAATGCAAAATCTTATATTGGAAAATATTAAGTATAAATTATCTTACAGGATAAAGTTATCATTTGCAATGATGAGTAAATATTTTCCAAAACTAGTAGCTATAGTTTGGGCACTTAAGGAAATGATAAAATCAAGTCATAGGTTTCAATCTTACTTAGTCTCTCTTTGGCAGTGTCAGAGGTCACATAACAGTTTTTTAACAGAAGATTCTCCTGTCTACAAAAAGTACAAGAGTCAGTTTTAAGCCAGGAACAGAATGTGCTTTTCAGTTGGGTGCTTAAACTCAAGCACGAGAGATCAGTGTTTATTTTTGAGAATAAAGTAGACTTTTGTTCAGACCTGACAGGCTCTTCAGATTCTGAATATATTTATACACCTTGACCCCATAATTGCTATTTATCATAGCAAAATTTTGGGGGAAAACTGAATATCTGGAAATATTTTTGAGGAATTTATAACTATGAGAAGGTTTCAGCAATACACAAAACTGAATATTAAGTATGGCCTTAATTGAAAAGAAAAAAGAATTATACAGGAAACATACTGGAAAAAAATACACCCAAAATGTTTATAGTAATTTGGGGAGATTTAATTTTCTTCTTAAAAATTTATTCTCCAAATTTCCTACAATGAGCATGTATTTTATAAATCTGATAAAATTTTTTAATAAAAACGTAGCTCCTTCAGTTCTCATACCCTTTGACACAGGGTTGTTAAATTAAAAAAAAAACTTCTATTGGATCAGTGTTACTGCAGTAAATTTTTTTTTTGCCATAAAGAAATTAATGTGTTGTCTTCTTAGTTAATGTAATGCTTCTTGCAAAGAGCCTGGTATTTACTTCATGTAATTTTTCTTTTAGATTTTGGATTTATTTCACTTTCAAGATAAATTGACAGGACTACAATTTCAGAGAGTTGCCACCACTACCTTTATAACTATGTCAAGAGAACGGCCACAACTGGCAGCAAAGTACTTACTTCAGCCAGTGTTAGCTCCTCTTCATCGATGTTTAAATACAGCAGGTAAAGAAGGAAGTCTGGTGGTTCGCTGTCCCTCTAAAGGACCCTCTTCCGTGTTTTGGATTTAAATAACTTAAGTCTATGGTAGTTCATTGTCTTTAATTTCACTTTTTTTCCCCCAATTTTTTGTTTTGAAAAATCCACTTCATAAAAGTTCTAAGAAGAATGCAGTGTCCTACCCCTATATACTTCACATAGTTAACATTTTGACATGTTCACTTTCTCTTTCTCTCTTCCTACACACATACGTATTTTTTTTCTGAAGCATTTGAGAGTTAGTTGCAGACATCGAATATACAGACTTTATTCAGATCTCTTACTTGTCTCAAGAATTTCCTTTATAGCTGTTTTTTAAAAATTACATTGCATTTACTTGTTATGTCTTTTTAGTTTTCTGTAATGTAGAATAGATCCCTAATAGTCTTTCACTCTGACACTTTTGAAGCCCAGGTTATAGAATGTTCTTCAATTTGTATTTGTCTCATTGTTTCCTCTTGATTAGATCCAGGTTAACATTTTGGCAGGAGTACTACATATGATGGTTTTTTTTTTTTTTTAGTCCATCCGATTAGGGGCACATGTTATCAGTTTATTCCATTATTAGTGATGTTTAATTTGACTATTTGATTAAAGTGGTAGCAACCAGATTTCTCCACTGTAAAAATACCTTCCTCCCTTTGTAATTAATAATAATCTGTGGGATGATAGATGTATGAGACAGTGTGAATATCCTGTTTCCCAACAGTCCTTCATACTGTGGTTTAGTATCCACTGATGATTTTTGCTCATAAAATGGTGACTTCCTATTTTTTTTATTGTTTCTAATTTGTTAGTTGGTATTCTTCTGTAAGGAAGAGCTTTTCTTTTCTCCTTGCCTCATCTCTTTTAAAAAAATAATTATTTAAGTATCAATACACATTCATAGATTCTTTTTTTATTCAGTGGGTGACTGAACATTCCTGTCATTCATTTTGAAGCTTAAATTTTCCCAGATTTGGCCAGTTTTAATGTGTTAAAAGATTGACATTTTCAGCACTTCCCGCAGTGTGTGTTCATGCTTTATTGATATTAGTGCTGGGATACAGAGTATCATTTCAACATTCTTAGTGAGTAAAAAAAACCTTTCCATATAGTCTTTTCTGAGGTTAAAAATAAAGAGAAAAATTGATGTTGTGATTAAGCCCAATTTAGTTCTGTGTAGACTTTGTATAAAAGTCATTTACAGTGTAAATTTTTCTGAGTGTGTTTAGAGGGGTTTAGGTGGGTGAGAATGGAGAAAATCTAATTCTTGTGCATAGTAAGCACCAGATTGAGCTTTGGTGGAGTGAAATTTGTGATTATTCAGACATGATAAGTAATTAAAATTCCTTTATACATTTAATGAAAATCTAGTCTAGAATTAGCATTTCTTCAAAAAATGAAGTATTATTTCTGTTGGCCCTTGTCATTAAAGCCTAGCATTTATATCTAATTTCATGTGTTAAGACTATACCTCAATACTAATCTATTTATCTTCTTGTCTGTGACTGACGAGGTGTTTCCTTCAGTCTGGAGTGTGTTCTCAAAGTGTGGTCCCAGGACTAGCAGCATCAGCATCACCTGGGAATTTATTAGAAATACAACTTCTTGGGCTCCACCACAGGCCTACTGAATTAGAAACTCTGATGTGGGACCCAACACTGTTTTAACAGGCCCTTTTGGTAATTCAAGTGTGTGTTCAAGTTTGACCCCTGGTCTAGAGCACTGTGCTTGGGATGCCTAGATTCAGTCCAGTTGTGGGTCAATTATTTTTGTCCTGGGCCTTGTTCATTCATTCAAAGAATATTTATTGGACACCTATTTACCCTGCATTTTCATGTGTTAGGTTATATCTGTAACACCAGCTACATGTTTTGCATATACAATCTATTGATAACAAAAAGGATTGGGTAAGAATATGACTGATCTTATATATATACCCCATCATTGCCCCTGGAAAAACAATCTCTAAAGTGTAAGCTTTCTTATTTTGTTTTTCATATTGCATCACATTTTTAGGACTATGTGGCAATTATGATGAATTATCATATTTTATCAATTCCAAGATGCACTTTTTTTCACATTAAAAAAAATTTTATTTTCGAAATCTTTTTCACATTTTAGCAACTCTAATTGCCCATCTCACAATCATTGTTGGCCAGGTAGCAGTTGTGGCATTGTTGTGCCTGCAAATGAGCGTTAACATTTGTAGAATGGATGTCAGTGACTTAGAAGAAAATCTTGAATACAATAGTAAAGTGGAGGACTCTTAAGGATATCACATCACTGTACTCTGTGGCACAGAGAACGATATATTATGGCAAAGCACAGATACCGGTAATGGTGTTGAAATGTTTCAGAAGAGTTGGACACTTAATGTGCAGTTTTAATTCCTTATCCTGTTTATTCCAATTATTTAGCTTGTATCAAGAGTGATAGGGAATTCCCTGGCAGTCCAGTGGTTAGGGCTTCGTACTTCCACTACATGGGTCACGGGGTCGACCCCTGGTCGGGGAACTAACATCCTGCATGCTGCATGGAGTGGCCAAAGGAAAAAAAAAATGACATATAACAATACTGTATAAAATAAATCTAGGAGAGTTCTCTTAATACTTTTTTTAAAAAGCTCTGTTTTAAAACTTTTTTTTTTTGGCCACACCAAGCAGCATGTGGGATCTTGGTTCCCTGACAAGGGATTGAACCTGTACCCCCTGCAGTGGAAGCTGGGAGTGTTAACCACTGGACCACCGGGGAAGTCCCTTAAAACTTTTTAAAGGGAAATTTTCAAACACATGTACAGAGAATAGTATAATGAACACCTGTGTACCAGTCACCCAGACACAACCATTGATTCTGCCATTTTCACTTAATTTAATGTCCAAGTTTTCATTCATTAATTTAAAATTAAAATCCCAAGTGATAATGTTTCATAGGTTACTTGGCAGTGTTTTTTCTTTCTTAGTGATACATAAAATAACAATGCATGTTTATAATCAACGAAACATTGTGTGAAATATTGTATTTGAATGGTGCTGTATTGTAACTATGTTGATTTTCTAATTTTAGCTGTTACTTCCTGAACTTTCTAGTAAAACTTTTTTCCTTAGGCCCAGCTTCTTCTATTCAATGAGGTGCTGAGTGTGGGTAATTTTGTTTTTTGTTCCTTAGAGGTTTCAGAGAGTGACATGGTGCCAGGGACCATTTTGATGACGGAAGAAGAACTTAGTAGATGTATTGAGGATGTATATAAGGTTGGTAATTTGAGTCACTAGTGTTTTCAGTTAATATTTGTACTTAGTCTTTTAAAATAATTTTGCCTTTTAAACTGGTACTTCAAGAATTGGAACGACTAATCTTAAATTCCAAACCATCAAAATCTTTTTACCTTGAAAACTGGAAACTATAAGTTGTTAGTGAAAAAAATGATACATTTTGAAACTCTGTCAATTTCATCATTTACTCTGAATCTTAAACAGTTCAGATTCTCTAAGTGACACATGCCACTGCTGAAAGTGTGTCTTTGAAGGAATTGACAAAGGAATTTGCAATACTGTAGGCTTTCTAAAATTTACTGTATGATAATATTGAATCTACTTTATAATTTTTTGATAGAATCATCATCATAAAGAAGTTGGAATAAATGAGTCATAGAAATGACTTCCTAAATATATACTGAAAATGAAAAAATATTTATATAAATTATATGTTCTCTATGATTGCAATCTTATAAATATATATGAAATACATATTTTTAGACAAAAATGAAATCCATTGTGTTAAGCCCAGATGGCACTGGGGTAAATATTCTTCTTTAAAGTTTATTTCAATACATTTTTTAAAAATTAATTAATTAATTTATTTATTTTTGGCTGCATTGGGTCTTTGTTGCTGTGCGCAGGCTTTCTCTAGTTGCGGTGAGCGGGGGCTACTCTTCGCTGCAGTGTGTGGGCTTCTCATTGCGGTGGCTTTTCTTGTTGAGGAGCACGGGCTCTAGGTGCAGGGGTTTCAGTAGTCGTGGCATGCGGGCTCAGTGTTTGTGGCTCGTGGGCTCTAGAGCGCAGGCTCAGTGGTTGTGGCACATGGGCTTAGTTGCTCTGTGGCATGTGGGATCTTCCCGGACCAGGGCTCGAGCTCGTGTCCCCTGCATTGGCAGGTGGATTCTTAACCACTGCGCCACCAGGGAAGTCCCTCAATACGTTTATAATAATATTTTACTATTAAAAACATTTACAAGAGTAAACAGCTTTCAGAATTATATTTCATGTAGAAAGGTACAGCCACTTTGGGAATATATTGTTTGGCAGTTCCTTAAAAAGTTAAACATAGAGTTATCATATGACTCAACAATTCCACTCTTAGTTATAGAGAAGTGAAAACATATTCATACAAAACCTGTACACAAATGTTCATAGCATCATTATTCATAATAGCCAAAATGTGGAAACAACTGAGATGTCTATCAACTGATGAATGAATTAACAAATGTGATATATTCATATAATGGAATATTTTTCATCTGTAAAAAGGAATAAAGTATGGATACACGTTTCAACATGGATGAACACTTTTTTTTTCCTATTTAGGTATATCTTAACGTAAACCGCAGTACAGTGTACAGAAGGGAATGCTAAGTACATGTTAAATACAGATGAAAAGAATCTGTTGCTAATCACTCTGTGTAGCTAGGTGTACAGTGGGCCCTGGGGCCACAGTTCATGGTTTCTGTAATGTTCTTAAATTTATATTTCATTAGTGTTCTTGGCAGTGTCTAATTTTTGCCGATCCTAGTTGGTCATTGGTTTTACCAGTAACTTGAAGCACTTATAGGGGAGCAAGCACTGTCAGTGTTGCCATCCCCTCGTTGCCACACCCTCCCCTATATTTGCATCTTTGGCCTCTTCAGCTGGCTGGTTCTTGGCAGGAAGCTTAAGCCCCTTGTTCATTCTGTGAGGGCCCTTTGATTATAACCGGATACTACCATCTATAAGTCCACGTAGACAGGCACCCGAGACTTGTCACCACACACTGAAGGGGTGATTGGAAGAGACCCCACAGTCAGCCCCTCTGAGTTGGGGAAACTCCTCATCCCTTGGGACCCTCCCCATCCCTTGGGATCCTGGTGAGCCACATGGAACTGGTCTGCCAAGGGCCACAGGAGGGGACCACTGCCATTCTGCCCACTAACACTGAGGAAAGTCGGTGATGCTGCTTCTGTTTAATGCACAGAGGCAAGTGGATAAACAGTTTAAAATTATGATTTTTTAATGTTTAAAGAAGCTAGACACAAAAGACCACCCATTGTATGATTCCATTTAAATGAAATGTTCAGAATAGGCAAATTCATGGACACAGAAAGTAGATTAGTGAGTGCTAGTGGCTGAGGCTGGGGAGTTGGGAGTGGCTGATAGTGAGAATGAGGTTTCTTTCTGAGGTAAGGAAGATGTTCTGGAATTAGTGGTGATGGTTGTGCAATTTTGTGAATATACTAAGAACCACTGAATTGTACGTTTTAGAGAGTGAATTTTATGGTATGTGAATTATATTTCAATACTTAAAAAATTTTTATTCCACATTTCTTATTTCTTTTCTATGGCAGTAAATTAAACATTTTAGAGTAAATTTTTTTTTTTTTTTTTTTTTTTTGCGGTACACGGGCCTCTCACTGTTGTGGCCTCTCCCGTTGCGGAGCACAGGCTCCGGACGTGCAGCTCAGCGGCCATGGCTCACGGGCCCAGCCGCTCCGCAGCATGTGGGATCTTCCCGGACCGGGGCACGAACCCGTGTCCCCTGCATCGGCAGGCGGACTCTAAACCACTGCGCCACCAGGGAAGCCCTAGAGTAAATTTTTAAATTTTAGTTTGTTATGAAATGGTTCAAACAAACCAAATAAAAAATGAAGAATAAAACACTCATGTACCCACCACTCAGCTTAAAAAATTACACATTACCAATTCAGTTGAAATCCTCTGTGAATCCATCCCTGATCACATTTCCCTTGCTCCTCACCCAATGGGAACCACGATCCTAAATTTGTATTTATTATTCCTTAATCTGTTTTTAGTATTGTTGTGCATGATTTTAAATTTTATTTAAATGGCATTGTAATATATCTAACTTTAATCCATTCATTTCTACTGCCAGATATTATTCTGTTTTATGACTATATCACCATTTATTTGTTTATTCTTCTCTTGGTAGACATTTGAGTTGTTTTCAGGGAGTTTTGTCTATCTGTTAGGTGCATTGTGGTTTTGGTTAGCAGTTAGTTCTCTTATTACTAGTGACATTGAACATTTTTTTGTCTTTTGGTTCATTCATATATTCTCTTCTTTAACTTGCCTGTTCATTTGTTTTTTACCCATTTTAATACTTGAGTTATTTGCCTCTTTAAAATATTTTTAAAATAAATCTTTTTTTAATAAAACAGCCTTATTGAAATAGACTTTACAGATCAAAAAATAATGTTTTAAGTATACAGTTCAGTGCTTTTTCAGGAAATTTACAGAGTTGTGAAACTATCACCACCGTACAGTTTTAGAACATTTCCATCACCCCAAAAAGATCCATTGTGCCTATTTATAGTCACTCCTTGGTCCCACACCTAATCCCCAAGCAACCACTAACCTGGTCTGTATCTCTATGGATTTGCCTTTTGTGGATATTTTATATGAGGGACTCATGCAATAAGTGTTCTTTTGTGACTGGCTTCTCCCTCTTAGCATGATGTTTCTGAGGTTCATCCAGGTTGTTGCATGTATCAATATTTTGTCCCTTTTTATTGTAAGTAATATTTCATTTTATGAATATATACATATTTTGTTTATTTGTCATCAGTTGATGGACATTTGGATGTACAGTGAATCTTTTTTAGACAACTTCATGAGAGATATTTTATGTACCGAACATTTACCCATTTACAGTGTGCGAATCAGTGGCCTTTTAGTATATTCACAGATTTGTGCAGCTGTCATCACAGTCAACTTTAGGACATTTCATTACCCCAAAAGAAACCCACACCACTCCCCACATCCCAGCCTTAGGCAGCCACTAATCTACTTTCTGTCTCTATAGATTAGCCTATTCTGAACATTGCATATAAATGGAGTCATACAATATGTAGTCTTTTGTGATTAGCTTCTTTCATTTAACATGATGCTTTAAAGGTTCATCTCGATTGTAGCATGAAGCAGTACTTCACTCCTTTTTATTGCTGAATAGTATTCTGTTATAAGTATTTATCCATTCACCATTTGATGGACATTTGGGTTCTACATTTTGGCTATTATGATAATGCTGCTATGGACATTTGTGTACAAGTTATTCGTGTACATATGTTTTCATTTCTCCTGGGTATATACCTGGGAGTGGAATTGCTGGATCATATGGTAACTCTATGTTTAACCATTTGAGGTACTGTCAGATCATTTTCAAAGGGGTTGCACCATTTTACATTGCCCCCAGCAGTGTATGAGGGTGTAAAGTAAATCTTAAATCATGTTCTTTCAGATAAGAAAGAGCTTTTGTTTTGGTTTGGTTTAAGCTTTATGTATGATACTAATAAATTTGTAGATATAAATATATGCTGCTTAAAAATTCAAAACTCATTCTCAGTAACACTCACTTTTTACTAAAAGTTGGGTATTTACTACCCTTTAATTTTGCTGTTAAAAAAACCAGAGTACACCCTTTACAATGTTGACCTGGCACACAAGTGTAGAATTAAATTGTTCATAGATAAAACAGGACCTGATGACTTAGTGGCTATAATGCTGTTTTTATTTTTTGATGCTTCATTTTAGAGACTTACGAAAAGAAAGTTCTTATATCTTGTTCTACCTGTTGGTAGGCAGGGACTTTTCACATAATATGAAGACAAGGAATTATACAGAGCAATCTAGAAAGCAAACTTTCTGAATTAGAGAATAAAGCCCAAATAACTTTTAGAAAGGTTATCTTCAGTCATGTTCCATCTAAGAAATACCATGATGAAAAGTTGTAAAATAGCCGGGTGTGGAATGTTAGAAAGACTTGAAAGTGCTGGTAGGAGTAGGACTAATTTTGTCTAAACTTTGGTACAAACCCCTCATAGTGTTAGGTAGATGTCAATAAATTGCGTTTAGGAGGAAAGGAAAGCAAAACAACTTCTTTCTGGCAAGTGAATTAGCCTCTAAAAATCAGAGAGATCGAGAAATAGTCCTTGCCATTTCTCCTATTGTTGTCCCCCATAAGGCGGGAAAAACCCTCATTGTTCGGTGAACAGTTTAATGAATTAAAAACCTCCTGGAGAGACAAGCAAAACATTAGTTTGCTGTAGACACTTGGTTTTCCACAAGGACTGGGACTGTCTTGAAAGCAGGAAGGGGTGTAGAAGTTTATTCTCTCTACAAGGTTTTGGCAGCTCAGCTGCAGAGGGAAAACAGAGGAAATGTGTACGTTGGAGGAAAATGGTAAACATTGTGTAAAATTTAGCAACAAAGAGTATGTTGTCTGTATTAACTTTCTGCTAATACTAAATTATAGAGTACAGCTCAAAGGCAGGAAATAAGGAAAACATCTGGGATGGTTGAATTGATCCAGCAACTCACTCGGTAACAAGAGGGTACAAGAGGGTGTTTTAATTTTAGAGAGGCATTTGGGAACATTTCCAGCTCTGGTGTTCTCTCTCTCTCTCTCTCTCTCCTTTTCTTTTTAACAGATTTATTGAGATGGAACTCACATACCTCACAATTCACCGATTTAAGTGCTCAGTTCAGTGTTTTTGGTATTTCACAGTGTTGTGCAACCATCACCACAATCTAATTTTAGAATATTTTTATCCCTCCTGAAAGGACTCCATACTTATTAGCTGTAACCTCCCATTCTCTCCACTTTGCCCCCAGCCCTAGGCAACCACTAATATACTTTCTGTCTCTGTAGATTTGCCTATTCTGGACATTTTATATAAATGAAATCATATAATATGTGGTCTTTTGTAGTTGGCTCTTCAGTGTTTTTAAGATTCATCCGTATTTTATCATGAAGCAGTACTTCATACCTTTTAATGCCAAATGGTGTTCTGTTGTATGGTTATATCACATTTTGTTACCTATTTATCAGCTGATGGAAATTTGTGTTGTTTCCACATTTTGGAGTGTTATGAACAGTGTTGCTGTGGACATTCATGTACAGGTTTTTGTGTGTATGTATGTTGTCATTTCTCTTGGGTGTATACATAGGAGTGGAATTGGTGGATCATATGGTAACTCTATGTTTAACCTTTTGAGGTACTGCCAGATCATTTTCTAAAGTGGCCACACCATTCTACATTCCCACCAGCAATATATGAGAATTCCAGTTTATCCAGATTATGGTCAACGTTTGTTATCATCCTTTTTTAAAAAATAGCCTTCCTAGTGGGAGTAAAGTAATATCTCCTTGTGGCTTTGATTTACGTTTCCCTAATGACTAATGATGTTGAACAGCCTGTCATGTGCTTATTGGCCATTTGGAGAAATTTCTGTTAAGAACCTTTGCCCATTTTTATTTTTTAAAAATTTTTTAAAATTAATTTTATTTATTTATTTTTGGCTGCGTTGGGCCTTCGTTGTTGCGCATGGGCTTTCTCTAGTTGTGGCGAGTGGGGGCTACTCTTTGTTGCAGTGCGTGGGCTTCTCATTGCGGTGGCTCCTCTTGTTGCAGAGCACGGGCTCTAGGCGCCAGGCTTCAGTCGTTGTGGCACACGGGCTCAGTAGTTGTGGCTCACAGGCTCTAGAGCACAGGCTCAGTAGTTGTGGTGCACGGGCTTAGTTGCTCTGCAGCATGTGGGATCCTCCTGGGCCAGAGCTCAAACCCGTGTCCCCTGCATTGGCAGGCGGATTCTTAACCACTGCACCACCAAGGAAGCCCCTTTTGCCCATTTTTAAATTGGGTTGTCTTTTTATCATTGGTGCGTTGTGGGATTGGACTCACTCTGACCAACAGCTTTCTCTAAAGAAATCCTCCTCATCAGTCTCTTCTCAGTCTCCACACCTTTGATCTTCTCTACCCTCTTTCTGAATGAGGAGTTTTTATAGTCTTGATCTCATCATAGCCTGGTGTCTTACTTTGGAGTTTTAAGTCTATTTTATCTTGGTGCTTCACTTGACATTTCCAATTTAACACCCCATGTCACCTGTGTTATGACAGCTGTCCATCTGGCTGCCTTCTCAGTCTAACTGCAGAGCCCCTTAGTCCTCAGAGCTAGTTTCTTCTTTGCTTTATACACAGTCCTGGTCAGACTCGTTATCTGATTTTTAAGACCATAGCAGAATTAGAAGTAACAAATTAGAAGTTAGTTAGACTAACTAAGGCACAATGACAAGAGCAGAGAGGACCAAGGAAAGAGACAGAAAAAATACCCCCAAAGGGCATAATCAGTTGAAAAGCAAAGTATGTTGGACCACTGTGTTCAGTATACTTTGTTTAAGAAGGAAGGGATTGCATATAATTCATTTTAGAAATATTTCCTTCCAAAATTGTTAAAATATAAGTACATTTTGGTATTTAAAGGAATAAACTCTCAGCTCTCTGAATGAAAATTTTATGGCAGGAACAATGACAAGGGAAGGGCTTTTTACACTTGCATCCTTCACATACAGCAGGGAATAGAGCAGTGTGGCTCTGGTGGGCCAGGTGGAAAGTTCTCAGCAGTACAGGTATATATACAAATGCTAGTCGAATTGAAATGAAAACTTGGCATAGACACTTGTACTTCATCTGCATAAATATTCTTGTCATTTCTATGTGTGTACCTTATTTCTGGTAAAATTATGTAAGCCAAAAAGGGCATATGCTGCTCAAATAGCTTTTAGTCCAGTGGCTTCCCATTCTGTCTCCTCTGCCTCTGAGTGTCTGGGGCCTAATCTCTAGAATGTTTATATTCTTTTGTCCTCCCTGGTATGAGAGGGAGTCGTGTTTTTTTCTTTGCCTACAGAGGTGAAGAGAGGCCCATATTACATAGAGACTGGTTCTGGGTAGGGCAGGATAAAAGAATTCCAGTTCTTTCTGATTTGGATATTTTCTTGCTCTTAAGAGGAATGGCCAGAATTCGATAGTGGGAGTGGAGAGATGTTGCCTTTTAGTATTCCTCACAGTACTTGCCCAAGACTCCCTAAAGGCAGAAGAAATTTTAGGATAGGAAAGGCTAGAAGGTACCTAATTAGTTTATTTTCTACATTCTCATTTCCATTTTCGCTCTCTGTTTCCAGGTTTAGGAAACCTTGACTTTGATTATTCACGTCTTTTCCCCCCATCTAATCTTAATGAATTTCTAATTAAAGTTTCTCTGTCAGATTGACCAGTTGACTCCTCCTTCCGAATTTTTAATTATTTGTGTAGAGTAAATTAGAATAATACAATCTTAGAGCTGGAAGGAACTTTAGAAATAATTTAGTATAATCCTTCATTTTTTTTAATAGACTTTATTTTTTAGAGCAGTTTTAGGTTCACAGAAAAATTGAGTGGAAAGTACAGAGAGTTCCTGTGTATTCTCTGCCCCCACATGTGCACAGCCTCTCCCACTATCAGCATCCCACACTGGACGGTGTATTTGTCACGGTTTGTGAACCTATGTTGACATGTCAATATCACTGTAAGTCCATAGTTTACATTAAGGTTCACCTTTGATGTGGTACATTCTTTGGGTTTTGACAAATTAATCCCTCATTTTACAGTAAAGGAAACAAAATCCAAAAGATTGTGAAGTGACTTGTCCCAAATCACACTAGTGAGTGACAGAGCTGGTCCCAGGACCAACATTCCCTTCTCTCTCTCTTTCTCTCACTCTCTTTGTTTGGAAAAGATAATATTTGCACATGGTACAAATTTAATAAGTGCCAAAGGCTCTACAGTGAAAAGTTAGTCTCCCTCTCACCTGTGGACCCTCCCTAAAGGCAATCATTCTTTCTGGATGTTTCCATCTCCTGTTGAACTGTGACTTTGAATAACATGCAAAGGAATAAAAAAAGTATCCTTCAAGGATGTGTGAGATTTAAGCATTAGATTTTCTAAATGCTGCAGTTCAGATTCTGTGGTATAGTGTAGTGAAAAGCACTTGGCCTTTTGAGTCAGATGGACCTAGATTGGAATTTGGCTCCAGGGTTGACTATCCATGGGACTTCAGGTGACTTAAATGTGTCACTTGAGTTGTCAGGTGGTTGAATAAGGTAACTTTTGTTAGACTTATTGCATTCTTTATTTTCTTAATAAATTTATTTATTTATTTTTGGCTTTGTTGCGTCTTCGTTGCTGCACGTGGGCTTTCTCTAGTTGCGGTGAGTGGGGGCTACTCTTCTTTGCGGTGCGCGGGCTCCTCGTTGTGGCTTCTCTTGTTGCAGAGCACAGGCTCTAGGCGTGCTGGCTTCAGTAGTTGTGGCACGTGGGCTCAGTAGTTGTGGCTTGCGGGCTCTAGAGCTCAGGCTCAGTAGTTGTGGCACACAGGCTTAGTTGCTCCACGGCATGTGGGATCTTTCCAGGCCAGGGCTCCAACCTGTGTCCCCTGCATTGGCAGGCAGATTCTTAACCACTGCACCACCAGGGAAGCCCGGGTCATTGCATTCTTTAAAAGGTGCTCAAAGAACTGTCAGTTCCTTTTTGGTTCAGGGAAACTCTTTTTTTTTAAGACTGTTTTATGCATTATGCTCTGAAAGCATGCACAGTACAAAATACTATATTAAGTAAAACTCGCCTGGTTCTTTTGCTTCTCCTAAGTCTTAATTAAACTCAGTAAGTGCATTAGAAGTTCTAGAACACTACTGTCAAAAGGATCACTGGGATATTTTAGAAGGCAGCATTTGACTAGTTTAATCTTTAACTGGGGTAGAATCAAGTTCCAGCCTGTATTGAATTTCAATGTTAGGATTTAGTCAGCTTGATTCTGAATAGGCTCATCATGTTTGTATTTCCATACATGTACATCCCTGCAGAAGATAAGGCCATAAATTAAGAAAACTGTTCCATTCACAGTAGCATCAACAAGAATATTTAGGAATAAACTTAACATTTGCATATGGCTATATATTTTACAAAATATTTTAACGTGAATTATCTTTTTTGTGTGTGTGTGTGCTGGTACACGGGCCTCTCACTGCTGTGGCCTCTCCCGTTGCGGAGCACAGGCTCAGCGGCCATGGCTCATGGGCCCAGCCGCTCCGCGGCATGTGGGATCTTCCCGGACCGGGACACGAACCCGTGTCCCCTGCATTGGCAGGCGGACTCTCAACTACTGCGCCACCAGGGAAGCCCTTAACGTGAATTATCTTAATTGGTCCTTATGCTAAAAGCTTAACGCCTACATTATATTATCCATGAGGAAACTGGGACCTAGAGCGGTTTAAATGTCTTATCCCTGTTCACTCATTTAATATGTGGATTTGGGCAACCACATAGGTGGAAGAAACAAAGTTTACACCCACATTTCCTGATTCCTGACTTCCCAGTGCTCTTTCGGTGACTTTGCAGTGGTCTCTAAGGGATGTGTTTGACAATATAATGGGAGTCTATGAACTGAGCACGAGGGCTGCTTTCGGTTTTGTTTGCTTTGAACCAGAAACACGTACTTATTCTTAATACTTTATAAAATATATATATATATTTGTTTATTTATTTTGGCTGTACCAGGTCTTAGTTGGGGCACGGGATCTTTGTTGTGGCATGCGGGATCTTTAGTTGCAGCATGTGAACTCTTAGTTGCAGCATTCATGCAGCATCTAGTTCCCTGACCAAGGCTTGAACCTGGGCCCCCTGCATTGGGGGCACAGAGTCTTACCCACTGCGCCACCAGGAAGTCCTATTCTTAATACTTTTGACCATTTTGATTCCTCCAGGTTTTTCCTTTCTTCTTAAATTCAAATTTCCAGTCAATCTTTCCAGAGAAACTCAGTCCTCCAGACATTGAAGACAGATGCTGAACAAGCCAATATAATAAAATCAAATCTTCTATTGTTCAATCTGCTCTCCCTTCCATGGCTGAAGTTCTGTGATTCTGTTCAGTTAATTTGCATTGATTGATAACTTCTAGCTGCAGCTTTTTTTTTTAAAGAAAAAATGAAAATAGAGCATTGTAACTTCCCCACAAAAATAGAGCTTTTGAGAAAGTAAACAGCAGTCAGTCTGCTTTGTTCATTCATTTTTTTTTTTTCCTTTTGTGTTACGCGGGCCTCTCACTGTTGTGGGCTCTCCCATTGCGGAGCACAGGCTCTGAACGCGCAGGCTCAGCGGCCATGGCTCACAGGCCCAGCTGCTCTGCGGCATGTGGGATCCTCCCGGACTGGGGCACGAACCCGCGTCCCTTGCGTTGGCAGGCGGACTCTCAACCACTGCACCACCAGGGAAGCCCCATTTATTCTTTGATTCAGTTAATCAGTCACCAAAAAATTTACCAAGTACCTACTGATTGCCACTCTGCTTGGTTTACAAATACAGAAATGATTAAGAATCAGCTGCTACCTGATTCCCAGTGAAGCAAACAAAGAGTTACAATAGAGCATGATTCATAGTTAAGAGTACCAAGAAACATGCCTCTCTTACTTGTTAGAACACCAGTCCTCTAAGTTTAGATGAAGGATCGAGAGGCTTAACCACAGAGGCCTCTTCTCAGGGCTGGATCTGTAATAGAAAGCCAAGATGCATTCATAAATGAATGTGGAAATCCCAAGAAAGGAATGAGGAAATCCCCAGGTTCCCAGTGGGGTCATTGGTACCCATGTGTCTCCTTGACTAATCTTTTCTGAGCCGTTTTGGTTTTCCTAGATCCATACAGGCCTCTTATTTTGCCCCTCAGTCCTGTCCTACACATTTATACTGGAAAAGCCACAGGTAGTTACAGAAATTCCACTTTTCTTCAAAGCACCATTTCACTTACTCTCAGAGAGGCTTTTTCACACCAAAGAATTAAAAAGGTACCTTGAGAGTCTGTCTATACCTTCCCTGCTTCAGCTTTCCCATCTCTTGGTATTTTGTTTGGTGATCCCTAGTTGTACAGATACCTCAAGTAAACTTGAGTTACCAGAAAACCTTTCAGCTAAACAGGATTTCATCTTTTGAGTATTAACTTCAGAACTGATGGAACAGAAAGCTCCTGAGGATGGGTTAGAAATTTGTTACATCTTGGTCAAGTTGAAGATTCAACGTTTCAAAAATTTTGGGGTGGGATGCTTCATTTTTTTCAACTAGTCTTACCTCTTAATGGCTGAGGTACCAGAAAAGTATAGAAGACCATGAGCAAACTTGCAGTCAAGTCAGGGAATGCTGGAGTAGATAGGAAAGAGTTTTAAAGCTTGATTAATCCAACCTCTTTATTTTCCAGATAAGGAAACTAAGACTCAGAGAAGTCAATTGATTCATGTTAAGTCTCTCAACTGCTCAGTGGAATTATTTACAGACAACCCTATGTGAAACATGCCCGATAGTTATACTGCTAAAAAAAGGAAACTTCCAAATGATATGGAACATCTTTACAACAGGTAGAAATAATATATCAAGTATTAGATTGTGTTTCAGAAGTTGAATCTCTACCCCACTTTGCCTCCTAGTGAGCAGGGAAGACCCCCTACTAGAAAGAGACTGCGCATAAGCAGAGTCCAAAGAAATTCCACAACACTTGGGTGTTAGGGCCCGGAGGCGGGGCAGGCAGGCCCTCCCCTCAGTGGGGCAGGAACAACTTATCTATTGTGCCTTCACTGCTTCTTCAGTCGGTACTGTCACCAGCCTAGTGTGCAGGAAACTGGGAGGAACTAGCCCCAACAGTTTTTTCCGTATGTGGTATGACTTCATTGGAAGATTCTTTTTTTCTGGGGCATTTGGTCATTGTCAGTGCTGGCACCAAGAGATCACAGTGCAGCATTGACTGAATCAGTCCAGCCTCCCATGTCCCTTTATGGGTCACTAAACTCCAGATACAAGTCAATGATGTGGGGCAATCCACATTAAGGGAAAAGTGACCAGATTCCACTTTGGGAGTGTAAGCAGCGGGTAATGTTAGATGTCAGGTGCAGACCAAACTGTTAACGTGCATCTGAGTTTAATGTGAGGCAAGAGATTAGAAGGAGGGGACTGTCGTTGGAAAGGACTGGCTAAACTGTGACCCTGGAGAGCTACCAGAAGACTTGGTAGAAAGGAGCTATATAAGACTCAGTAGGAGGAAGAGGAGGCTGCACAGGAGTGCTGTCCATGGTGCCACTGGGAACTTCAGCCCTACTTTGCAGAGGTCACAGGAATAGGGTCATTAATAGTCTGACAAGCTGGGATCCACTGAATCTGAGGGGCTACAGCAGGGATAAAGTTAGGGATTGAAGAAATAAAAATATCATTATGTACAGGAGGAGGTTGATATTGGGAGGCCATGGGGTACATGCTTTGCTCTTTTTTACATTGTGGTAAAATAGACATAACATAAAATTAACATTTTAACCATGTTAAAGTGTATAATTCAGTGGCATTTACAGTGTTGCACAGCCATCATCACTGTTGTTCCAGAACTTTTTCATCACTCCAAATGGAAACCCCATACCCATTAGGCATTCAGTCCTCATTTCTTCCTCCCTTCATCCCTGACAACTGCTAGTCTACTTTCTTTCTCTATGGATTGTGCATGGATTTTATGTCAGACAGATCTGGGTTCATCCTGGCCCTGTCATTTACTGACAGTTTACCTTTGCTCAACTAACATAGCTTTTCTGATCCTCAGTTTTCCAAAGTTTTAGAATAAGAATAAAATGCTTAACTTGCAGGACTCTTGCGAGAATTGATTGTATATTAAATGTTTAGCTGAATACCTGGTTCATTCTTAAGTGGACATGCAATAAGTGGTAGTTATTGTTTGCTTTATAAAAGCAGTAACAGTGGGGTTCCTTTATTATTATTTTTTAATTTATTTTTGGCTGCGTTGGGTCTTTGTTGCTGTGCACGGGCTTTCTCTAGTTGTGGTGAGCGGGGGCTACTCTTTATGGCAGTGCGTGGTCTTCTCATTGTGGTGGCTTCTCTTGCTGTGGAGCGTGGGCTCCAGGCGTGCAGGCTTCGGTAGTTGTGGCACGCGGCCTCAGCAGTTGTGGCTCGCGGGCTCCAGAGCGCAGGCTCAGTAGTTGTGGTGCACGGGCTTAGTTGCTCTGCGGCATGTGTGAATTTCCCAGACCAGGGCTTGAACCCGTGTCCCCTGCATTGGCAGGTGGATTCTTAACCACTGTGCCACAGGGAAGTCCCCCAGTGGTGTTCCTTTAAATTGTATACAACTGCATTTAAACGGCTTATTCACCAAAAACTCAGGTAACACAACTTAATCATCTACTGTTACAGGTGCTGAAGTAGGGAACTTGACTTTTGCCTGCCAGGCTAGTTAAAGAGGTCAGAGACTTATATATTCAAGAACTGATTATGTGTTACAAGCTCTAAAATGCTTTTGGAATTTATAGGAGAAAAGTCATTAATGGTGGTTAGATGCTTAATGAATATTTGAATTAGAGAATGAATGAACAGTTCAACAGTGAAATGATACAGCAGGCCTATGGAAGAGGTAGAACTTGAGCTGGGTCAGTTTAATAAGTACTACTGCCTGTCTTTCATCTATAAAGTGCAATCTTGTCGTTAGGATGCAGAGCAATCCATAAGGTGGATAATAGAACTGGATTTTGATGATTGTTTATAGATGGCCAGTCCAAAATTTTTGGAAATAGATACATTTCCATTAAGGATGTTTAAAGAGAAGTAGATTAGGGCTCACTCCAAGGAGGAATTTTAACTATTAATGTTGGAAGGGAGGTGACAATCCTGTATGTGTCAAGCAGAGGCCATTCAAGTTCTTTGAGCTCTCATAGAGAAAACTCATTGATCAGTTTGAGCCAAAGGAGACTTTAAATCTTTCCACTTTGAAAAAAAAAATTTCTCTATTCTTAATCTGTGAATTTAATGGATTATTGGTGAATTGATAAGAGTTTTAATTTCTCCCTCTTTCCACACGCTCTTCCCCTCATCACTCTCTATCCTTTTAAACTTGTTTTTCTTCTAGCACTTGTCACTGTCTGATATTATATATTTGTTTATTTTCTGTCCCCTCACTAGAATGTATGCTCCTTTGAAGCAGATAATTTGTTTCCCACTGTATCCACAGAACCACAGACGTGTCTGGCACACAGTTGGCACTCAGTAAACATATGCTGAACCTTTACATAAAAATGAATCACATATGTATATGTATAAATAGCTGTGCAGTTTTTTTGTATTCCTTGTAAGAAAATACAGAAAAGTACAAGAAGAGAATTTGAAAATTGGAGTTTATCAACAACAGCATATACCTCTGAGAAAGGTGCTTGATTTGAATTCATGTTAAAGTTTGAAGTGCTTTAGCCCAGTAAATAATAAAGATTTAGCTTCATTTGTTTGTTTGTTTGTTTTTTTGTACTAAAGATGATGGTAAGGAAGGATGGTTCCTTAGGGATTACCACTGGAACACACAATCCAGAGGCAAACAGTAGGCCCTTACGTTATCTGGGGGAATCTCCTTTTTACCTCCTGTAATTGGTGATATCATAATTAGCCCCACATATTATTTCTGAACACTGCCATACAGTGCTGCACCTCATTTAGCTGGGCTTATGGAGGTTAGATCATGCACAGGAAGCTGGCTCCTTCGTTATCAGGCTCCACAGAGGAGTTGGGAGGCTTAAGGAGTGTGAAAAATTAGGTTTGATTTAAGGGGACAGGGTTCTCTAGAAAAGCACAGAGATTTTTCCAGCTTGTGCCTCCATGACCTTTAGTTTCCCATAAACATCATTGATTTCTACCTCAATGCTCTTTCTGTAAATGAGGGCCTCTTGACGTTTCCCTTTCCTCGTCCTTTAAAATAGGTCTGCTAATACAGACTTCGTGAGATAGTTATAATTTCGATGTGCAAACTCTTTAAAAAATCTAACATAGTACCCGGGAGATAAAAATCCCAGCATAGTTTCTGGAACACATATTAAGTGTGTAATCATTGTCAGATCCTCTTTCTTCTTCTTTTATTATTATTATTGTCTATACCATCAAGTTTTAGTTAATTTATTAGAACAGAATTGCATTTTAAAATCCTATTGTGGGAACTTCCCTGGTGGTCCAGTGGTTAAGAATCCACCTGCCAATGCAGGGTACATGGGTTCAATCCCTGGTCCAGGAAGATCACACATGCCGCGGAGCAACTAAGCCCATGCGCCACAACTACTTAGCCTGTGTTCTAGAGCCCACGAGCCACAACTACTGAGCCTGCATGCTGCAACTACTGAAGCCTGCACGCTCATGCTCTGCAACAAGAGAAGCCACTGCAATGAGAAGACCACGTACCACAATGAAGAGTAGCCCCCGCTCGCTGCAACTAGAGAAAGCCCACATGCAGCAATGAAGACCCAACGCAGCCATAAATAAATAAATAAATAAATAAATAACAGTAAGCTTGTAGAATTTTAAAAAATAAAGTGAAATAAAATCCTGTTGTGTTTGATTGGAGTTTTGAATAGCATTTTGGCACTTCATAAGATACTTTAAATTATCCACCTTGAATAATAATATTAACATTAATCTTATTATTATTGGTTTGTTTTATTTTTCCTGTTAGATCACAAACAATGAGAGAGAACAATTCTTGTTCACTTTTATATTCACTACAGTGCTTAGAACAGTACTTTGATTCCAGTAGATTCAGAAGAGTTTGTCGAATCCTTTTTAAAAGGTACAAATAAAACAGTTAACATAGTTATTGTTAATAAACATCAGAATCCTCACACACTTAACCCTGTGAAGCCAGTGCAGATCTAGGTGCACATTTATTGAACTGGAGAGAATAGGACATGCCCATGTGACAGTTACATCTTAAGAATGACAAATCTAGAGCAAGCTGTGTTTTGCTTTGTTTTCTTTCAAATCTAGTCTTAAGCTTTTCTGTTTGGTGGTCATTGCTTGTTAGTTTCTAATAGCAGGGCCTTTAGCAGTAAGGTAATTACTGTATTGATGAATAATAGGTGAAGAGACTCTTGAGGTAGTCAGAAGTAGGAAAGGAAGGGGTCAGAAAATGGGTTCACCTACCTGGTTCACCCAGCAGCTCTTAAGGCTGCACGCATGAAAGAGCAATGCTCCCTTTTTAGTCTTCCTTTGATGCAGCCTGTCTGCTTATCTCAGGTGGCTTCCTTAGGCTTAGAGCTACAATTGTTCACCTCAGGGCTAGAGTGTTGCTTAAGATAAGCCTCCAAGCCCTGCTAATTCGTGTGTGGTGTTTGATTCCCATTGCTCCGGCCTCGCACTCAGTGTACCACCATTTCCTTTTCCCTAGGTGTACGTGGTGGGGAATGAACCTTTAACAGTTTTGGTGGATTCCCTGCTTCCTGTCCTGGGAGTGCTCTTTTCTCTCTACTGTTTTACCAAGCACAGTGTGTCTCACATAAGGTAAGCAATCTAGAGAACCTTATTGTTTGTAAATACTGAAGTCTTTCTTGTATGTTGTTCTTATTTTGAATATGACTTATGCCACTTTATAATTTTTCTTTTTTCTTTCAAAGTCAGGAGAACATTTGACAGTTCTCTAGAAAAGAAAGAGGGCTTTGCAGATTGCATGGGATTGGATCTAGTGTTTAGAATGACTTTCCTCAGCCTCTTAGACATCAGAAATGAAACCTCCGTTTACATGTATGAACATGCCACTGTTTGATCAGTGAGAAATACTGGAATTACATGTCTAGGGAGGAGGAAATAGAGGTTGGATCATAAATACCTTGTGAGTAGTTAGAAATCAAGCTGGGGAAATCTGGATCTGAATGTGGCACTCTGTAATTTAGGCTTGGATTTGGTGTTAGTGCTGTACTGTGTTGTTGAGAATGAAGGGATTCCTTAGTCATCCAGAAAATAATCTTTTGTATTGGAATTTAAGTAGGACTCATTTTGTATCAGCTCTGTTTTCACAGTGATTTACGTTGTTTCTTCCTCCTTCTAAGACTTTAACTGGAAGTTTGAGATTGACAAATACACACTACTATATATAAAATAGATAATAAGGACC
This sequence comes from Delphinapterus leucas, assembly GCF_059928025.1. Lineage (NCBI taxonomy): Eukaryota > Metazoa > Chordata > Mammalia > Artiodactyla > Monodontidae > Delphinapterus > Delphinapterus leucas. The sequence goes on from NC_143148.1 coordinate 43,242,670, forward strand.
TATTGTATAGCACAAGGAACTCTACTCAATACTCTCTAATGCCTATATGGGAAAAAAATCTAAAAAAGAGTGGATATATGTATTTGTATAACTGGTTCAGTTGGCTGTACACCTGAAACTAACACAACATCATAAATCAGATATACTCCAATAAAAATTAAAAAAAAAAGATCCTACAGAATTCTGATTTTTGGTGTTTGGAAATCCCCCACATGTAATCTCATATTCAGCAATAGTATCTTCTTCATAGTGTTATTATGAAGACTAACTATGCATTGAAGTGTTTAGCACTGTCCCTGGCAAATAATAAGCTCAATAAATAGTCACTATCATCATTAAGTTATAAAGCGAAGTACTCAGTCTTGCATATTATTTGAAGCTTACATATTGCCTTTAACTCTCTAGCTTTTGGTCAGTCGATCACTGAAGCCCACAGACATGAGGGAAGTGACAAGAGAAAGTGCAGTGGAAGATGGAGGCTATAAATATGTGCATTTGGCTTCAAAACACCATTCCTATAATAACTCTTGTTTTAGTTTCGAAGCCCAAGTCCTCACAGCACTATCATGTCCTCATCAAAGACTGAGAAGGAAGAAGCAAACGTTTATTCCATTCCTGTCCTAGTTGATTGGCACGGATAAGAGGGGATAAGGAATCAGCAAGAATTTGTTGGTGTGCTGTTTCTTGGTCTCCAGTTATTGGTCCCCATCTTAGATGGTTTGATCACTGTAAACTTTTCTTTCACAGTGCCTGATTCAAAGGCAATGAGTTCATTTGGAATAAAAAAAAATCATGTGGGGCTCATGTGTCATATCAGGGCTGCTTCTACAACCAGAGATTAGTCAGTCACTCACTGAATTTCAGGATATTTGCATTCTGAAATTCACAAGAAGCATAGTTTCCACTCCTGCACTTCAGTAGTACTAGATGATTGTGCCAGCCTTTAGAATGCATGGAACCTGACTTTCATTCTTTCTTTTTTTTATGTTAACTTGTTAAATGTGTAGAGTAAGATGACAAGCTCATTTATAACTGCTTTTTTCTGCCAGGTCACTTTGCCAAGAGATCTTATTATGGATGCTGGGGAAACTGGAGAGGAAAAAGGCAATTACTAGCCTGAAAGGATTTGCAGGGTTGGACAAAACTGTGCCCTCTCTCCATTCTCTGTGCCACTTTAGAGCTGCCACTCAAGGTGGCATCATGATTACCATCAAAGAGGCCGTTTGGTGAGTCCACCCATCCTTTGCTGTCTCTCTTCAGATTTAATTGTACTCTAAAGGCCATTCTGTGACTCGTCCACTAAGGGGCGCTGATAGGAAGGAAACCAGAAACTCAAGCAGCTGAGGTGCTGCTATTTATTGATATCTCTAAGTGAAATGTGAGCCTTAAATGATCCTCCAGGTTTTTCCTAGATGCTAGCTAATAGGTGCAATTTACTGGAGCCTCACAGCTCTGCATCACAACAAGCCCACTTACTTCACAAAGTCTTTGCCAGTGAAGCAGAGTAAAAGGCAGACACATATTCACCCTCAACACCATAACAATCCAGTTCTCCCTCTGACACTCAGAATGGTATATGGGTGTTCAGAGTCAGACTTAATCCTAAGGGAAATTGTCTCAAAGCTCTCTTTTATGGTAATTTTATGATGGGGGTTTGTTTCTCCTAGGGGTTGTTTAGAAGGCGGCTAACAAGTGTTAGTGGAACGGATAATTTTATTTCTCCTACATCTCACAAGTATATTTTAAATTATTTCCATTTTCTAGGTGATGTGTAGATGTTATTACCTACGAACATAAGTTCTTGGGTTTTTTTTTGTTTTTTTGTGGTACGCAGGCCTCTCACTGTTGTGGCCTCCCCTGTTGCGGAGCACAGGCTCCGGACGCGCAGGCTCAGTGGCCATGGCTCACGGGCCCAGCCGCTCCGCGGCATGTGGGATCTTCCTGGACCAGGGCACGAACCCGTGTCCCCTGCATCGGCAGGCGGACTCTCAACTACTGCGCCACCAGGGAAGCCCCATAAGTTCTTGTTGATCAGAGTCCATGTAATATTTAACTGGTGGCAGCTACTCAGATGTCACATCACATTCAAAGTGCTGCTATTTGTTAAAGTGTTTAAATTTAACTATTTAAGTTCATGGTTAATTTGGTTAAGTTTTAAAACACTTATTCAATATGAGAGTCTTGAGGAAAATAGAAAAAACACATTGATTGCAAACAGAATTTTCAGTACAAACTTAAGCTACTAATTTACTGAGAGTTGTTGAGCATTAGTAGGTTTTGCGGTTATAACTATGCCCTCGAACTGAAAGAGCTTAATATTTTTTGGCATGTTTATTTAAAAACCCCTCGGAATAGTTTATCCTGGGACCAATTTAGGGACTAGGTAGAGAATTTTATAGTATGTGACTTATCAGCATTTCAAACTTATTGCTGTCTTAACAAGTCTTTATGTAAATATGTCAAAATCAATAGTTCTTATTGAAACTACGGTTTCTCTTCTTGGTAGGAAAAAAAGTGAATAGGCAGTGATTGAATGGATCTCCATACACTGCCAGAAGCAATGGATCCTTAACCTGGGGTCTGTACATGGACTTCTCGGAATCTATAATCCCCTTGAAATTATACACAAAATTTTTTATATGCAAACATGGATTCTTTGCTGAAAATAGGGTCCATAGCTTTCATTAGGTATTGAAGACTCTCCAAAACATCGACACCATACCAAATAAATGTGTGTGTGTGTGTGTGTGTGCGTGTGTGATTTTATGATTTGTTCTAAAGATCCTGCTCATGGTGCTAGTCCCCCAAGGGCAGGGTCCATATCACCGCCTGGTCTTTATCACCGCTTACCTTTCACTCTACCATTCTGCCCAGCAGCACCAATAATAAGAAGTTTGATTAAAGAAACTCTAAAAGAGCAGCTTAGATTTCATGATCTTCGGATCCAGAATTTTTACCTTTCTGGAACTCAATATAACTATTTGGAATTGACCCTTTCATTGAAAATTTAAGAATGAATAAAATAATGCTTCTTAAGGTAGTTGTTGTCATGTCTTTTTTTTTAAAAGAATACTTGAATACAGTACTTCATTTTGACAGTTGGGGTGGTTCACAGAAGCTTAGAAGCTATTTCAGCTTTTCTTCTAACATAAAACGTGGTGGAGATAACATGATTGATCTGAAGGACTCTGGAAGATTCTAGGATAATATAGGAAGTAATTCTAAGCGTAATTTCTAGGTTATTCATTCTACTAAAGGAGTATAAAGGCTATGCTATTAAGTGAACTGGCAGATTGGGACATACTGCCCAGTTAGACGGTTTGCCAAATTAACTGTAATAATTGTATTTTCAATGAAATGAAGCAGCATCTGTCATTTTTTTCTCAATTTAATCTGAAAGAAATTTTATTCTTTTTTTTTTAATTAACCACTTTATTTTATTTATTTTTGGTTGTGTTGGGTCTTCGTTGCTGTGCGTGGGCTTTCTCTAGTTGTGGCAAGCGGGGGCTACTCTTTGTTGCAGTGCACGGGCTTCTTATTGTGATGGCTTCTCTTGTTGCGGAGCATGGGCTCTAGACGTGCGGGCTTCAGTAGTTGTGGCACATGGGCTCAGTAGTTGTGGCGCACGGGCTTAGTTGCTCCGCGGCATGTGGGATCTTCCTGGACCAGGGATCGAACCTGTGTCCCCGGCATTGGCAGGCAGATTCTTAACCACTGCGCCGCCAGGGAAGTCCCAGAAATTTTATTCTTTCATCACAAAAGTAATACATGTTCTTTGTATAATACAAAAAGGCATAAAGAGAAAAAACAAAAATCAACCACTATCCTAGTCACTGTTTACATTTTAGTGTTTTGGTGTGTCTTCTGTACCTTTGTATTTATTTACATGATGCAGTATAAGAATACTATATATTGGCTTTTACACTTATCCGATGAATGAAAGCTAGAAGCCATAGTACCTCATGAGAATTTTCTTGAAACTTTTTGCAGAAATCATGGCACCGTTTTTGATAACTTAGCCACATTTTATTACTTGGAAATTTGGCCGCCTCAGTTTTCTGCACCTTTATGCATTTTCATAACTCAACAATTGGTTCACTGAGATTGACTGAATCTCTTCCTATGAAGATCATGTCTTTTTCCACTGCCCATAACCCTTAGTGGCTCATTGAAAAAAGGTCCAAGTTCCTTTGAATGGCATCCAAGGCTCTCTGTGATCTGCCCTTGCTTTTCAGCCTTCTCTTTCTCTTCTTTTCTTCAGGAACCAGAATATCTGCATAAATCTATACTTTAATTCCTCCTTGCTTTTGCAACTTATTGAAATAATAGTAATTCTTCAACGTCCATCTTAAAATGAATCTTCCCCATTTGAGCAAATGACTATGTAGGACATGATAGCCTAGCTTCTGAGAATAAACACCTTTTCAGCATGGAGAAACAGGAAAATAATTTAAACAAATTTTTTAGCTCTTTATAATGATCTACTGTATGGAAGTAGCATGTTACTTTAAAAGATTATTAATGGGGTTTCCAAAAAAATAGTTTCTCTGGGTGATAAATCTTACCCTGCATTGCAGTGATGAAGATGAAGATGAAGCCCTATACCAGAAGGTGTCCTCAGAGCAGTGCCAGGTAGAGCACCTTGGGGACTTGCTGTCCCACTGCCAGGAATGTGGTTTGGCAGGTGACTTCTTCATCTTCTGCCTGAAGGTAAGAACTAAGTATAGTTCATGATGAGCTTTATTCTAGGATAGTACCAGGAGCCCCTTTGAATTTTCAAGGCAGTCATAATTTTAGGTCCTAAAATTAGGTCTTAATTTAGGAGAAATAGAGGACATAAGGGTAATTTATTTTTTAGTAGCCTTTGGTTTGGTCAAAAAGAAATTTACCTTCAGCAGTACACATATGATTGAACTACTTTCCAAGATAATCTGCACTGAAATTTTAGAGATGACCAAAGTAGAGCTGTTGATCTATTAAAGGGTTAATCTTTGCTCTGTGTTGACAGTAAGAACTCTTTGGAAGTTAATAGTAGGTTTTACAGCTGTAGAGTAATCCCTTCTCCTTTCTGACTATTGTTTTGTCAGGTATTTGCAAAGGAGATTTAGCAGTTCTGCCTCTCTCATTTCATTTTGTAGCCATTTGAAACCTTTTCCGGGTGTGTTTCTTAGCCTGGTGGTTGTGCTTCCTTTTGCCCTAATCTCCGACAGTAACTTATGCCCCATACTGTTACTCCTTGTTTGTACTGCTGGCGACCATAAGCCGATATCTCTGATTCCCTGTCCATCTCTGCCTTCTTTAGTATTTTCCCTAAATAAAGTGTCAACTCTAAGAGAATGTCTGTGGAGTTTAAGGTTGGTGTGGGTGTGGGAGAATGCAAGGAGGGAATCAGGGCTAACGTTCCTAGAACTGAAGTGGGTGATACTTTTTCGATGTTTCTCACCTCCCATGTTCACATTCATCCCCCTGCCCAGCCATTCACTGTAAATAACATTCCAAGAAAATACCCTCTTAATTGGATAATTTCTTTAAAATTTGTTTAAAAAACAAAAAGTCAAAGGGCTTTGCTCTAAACCAAGGTTCTTCTGCCTTTGTACTATTGACGTGTTGGCCTGGATAATTTTTTCTTGGGGTGGGGGCTTCCTGTCCATTGTAGGAAGTTTAGCAGCATCCCTGACCTCTACTCACTAGATGTCTGTGTCACCTCCCAATTATGACAACCAAAAATGTCCCTAGATATTGCTATGTGCCCCCTGGGGAGCAAAATTGCCCAGAAACAGTTGAGGACCACTCCTCTAAGCTGTCAATTATTAAGGTAAAGCATGAATTCTTAAGGAACCTAAGGTTTTCCTTTCCCAAGGAAATTTACAGTGTGAAAGCTAGGGAAAAGCTTACAAAACCCACAGTAATGAATTATCTATTAGTAGAAGTTTAGTTCTAAATATCTTAGGGAAAAAGAGGTGTGGTGCTGAAAGCATGTAATAGTCTCTAAAAAAGGTTTGGAAATGTTATATGACCTCAGTTCAAGGGAAGCTAGTGGTAGAGATCATAAAAATAGTGATAAAGTAAGTAGTCTGTCAAATTAGTTCTTTGTGTGTATGTATGTTTTTTATTATGAAGTTTAAAATTTTCGTATACCTGGTATCATGATATATGTATTATTCTGCAACTTACATCTTCCATTCAACCGCGTTTTTGAGATCCCTCTATATTGATATTCATATAGATCTAGTTCATTTATCTCACCTGCTGCAATGTAATAAATACATCCCAATTTATGCTTATTGCTGTACATTTAAGTTGTTTCCAGTTTTTGGCTATTGTACATAATGCTGTAATGAAAACAGACTGGTTCTCTATATACACATTTCAAACAGAGTTTTCTAGCTGTTTTTGAAATCCTTAGTTGTACAGGATTTTTTTCTCTTTTTCTTTTCTCCCACACTGATAGGAGTTGACTCACATGGCTGTGGAAGATGAAGCAGAGTTAAAATCAAAGCCCTTCTCCAGCAAAAGCCTCTTGGAATTAGAGCAGCACCAGACTCTTCTTGTGGAAGGTCAGGAGCGGAAGCTGCTGGTCCTCCAGCTTACGGCTGTTCTGTGTGAGAGAATGTCTGAGCAGATATTCACAAACATCACTCAGGTCAGTGACGGCCACATGCCGGTTCCCAGCCAGGTGGTATTTGTCTATTTCGGTTTCTTTCATTCTTTCCCCAAAATGTTCAAAGAAATGTTTGCTCAGAGTGTGGTTTGATGACACCTGCATCAGTGTTACCTGGAATTCAGGCTAAACGTAAATTACTGAGCCCACACCAGGCTAAGAAAATCAGTACTTTCATAGGTCCTGGGAATCAGCATGTTTAACAAGCTGCTGAGGTGATTCTCATGCACATGAAACTGAGAATTATTTAAAATATTTATATATCACAGTGGTTTTCAACTTTTGGTGCAAATAAAATTGTCTGGGATCTTTTTCCTAATACTGATGCCTAGCCCACTTTTAGAGATTCTGATTCAGCATGGCTGCATTAGAGCCTGGGCATATGTATTTTTTTAAGCTCCATGGATGATTCTAATGTGCATTAAAAGTTGAGAATGATTAAAACTCAAATTTGAAAAAAAAAATCACTAATGATAAGATCACCTTGAATTGTATAGGTCCTCTAACTCACAGCTTATCTCCACAACAGCCTGTGAAGTGTTGAGTGTTTGTTTTGTTTTGTTTTGTTTTGCCTGTGAAGTTTTCAGATTTTTTTTTTTTTTGGCTGTCATTAGCAGAAATTTTACTTCCAAGCTCTTCAAAGGTTATAACAAGCACAAATAAAGTGTTCTTTTAAGTGTCCCACATTAAATCAAAGGCACATCATCAAAGTAAAACACTTATGACATTGAGTATTCATTTAGGTTGTAATATTTTCGCATCACTTTTTAAAAAAATCATTTGTAATATTCTGTAGATCACATTTAAACATTGTTTTAAAGACATGAAATAATTTAGTATTTTTTTAAAGTAAAACCACCATTATAAAGTAGAGGAACTTAAGAAGACAAAGATCAAATCTGCTTCATATACAGGATGGGTCAACCTAATACACAATACAACATTAGTCCTTTCAAACAAGTTTGCTAAGAAACAGCTCCCATGTTTAGTGTTCAAAATAAAACAATCTTCTTATTTAGAAAAATCAAGGTATCATTTGATTAATACAGCCCATTCTTCCCCCAATTTTATACTTGCTTGTCTTCATTTAGAAATTATAAATTCATGAGAAAAGAACAAATTTTGTTATGGTATAAAAATCTTAGTCGGGAACAACAAATTACAAATATTTAATTTTTTTTGACAAACAATACTGTTTTCCTTCGCAAAATGTAAACATCTAGTAAATAAAACATATGTAACATTCCAAGTATAGAAACACTTAATGAAAGAGGTGTATTTTGGTATATTTGGTGGTAAGGTTTTTGTTTAAGTATAAAGCACTTCAGCAAAGAACCAGGCCATTATTATTTAAAATCTACTCCTTCACCCAGTTTCCTTGAGTAGAAACTCATAAATTTCTGTAGAATTTTGGCTAAAGGACCAGGCCACAGGAAAGGTCCTGTGAAATATCTAAAAGTCATTTGGCTGGAGAAGTGTGTTCATGAGATTTGGAGGCAGTCATTCATCACTTGGTGCTTGAAAGCATTCCTCAGCGGACTTCTTCCCTACAGTCTTCAGAGTAAAGCACAGGATCTGGGCTCCCAAAAGAGGTTGCTTCTGGCTGGAACACCTACCAGCAGGGCTTCGTTGCAGGCATTCTGCATGCAGTACTGTTGAAGCTCTGCAGCCGCCTGAGAGACCTTGATCCTCTCCACACCGGCCTCCAGCTTGAGCTGCTCCACCAGGCGCTGCAGGGTGCTCACGCTGGCCCCCAGATTTTTTTTTTTTAATGCTTTCAGAGTAGAGTAACTATGTGAATCAGTGCCTGAGTTTAATGGCTCAGACATTATTTTTACCAGCTTTTTTAAAAATAGGAAATAAAAGTATTAAAGTATAGGCAGTGTAATCATTATATTTTACCACTTTACCACAGTTAGTTGTTGCTCGGTTGGTGAATAGTCAATTGTAAGATGGTATGATTGTCACGCTTAAATCTGACTCTCCAGCTCTTTGTATCATCGTCATTGTCATCTGCCTTCTGGTGTTGCTAAGCAGCATTTCACTACAGCTCCCGCTGAGAAAATTTGCAGCTGCCTGTCAGCTCTGACTTATCGTGCCTGTTTAATGAGAATTATGTTCATTATTTCTTTCCTGGCCTCTTACTCCTTCAGTTCACTGACCCCATATTATTTAGTAGGGTGATTTGTTTCTCCTGTGTTTATTATATCAGTTCCCTAAAGACTTTTTCATCCAGACTTTATGTTTTTGTCTCAGGATGCTAGTTGGAAAGGAAAATGGTCTAAAAACTGATATGACTTAAGCCTTCCCACTTATCTTCTTTTACTCCTAATTAAGAAACGGTGGTGTTAGGCTGATACAAAAGTGATTTGTCCCATTAAATTATCGTCAGCTGAGGTTAAAACATATCAGGACAAAAAGAAACACACACAAAAAATTGAACTGCATTTGGTAGTCTTACTGCTAGTGATAATTTTGGTATATTATTTTGAAATACACACGTGTATGGATATGTTATAAGTAATAAATAAGTTATAAGTAGTTTTGTTAACATAATTAGGAAACAAGATTTTCAGCATAAGAAAGAGAGTTATAAACATAAAATTAAAGAACTTGAGTAGGGCTTCCCTGGTGGCACAGTGATTGAGAGTCCGCCTGCCGATGCAGAGGACACGGGTTTGTGCCCTGGTACGGGAAGATCCCACATGCCGCGGAGCGGCTGGGCCCGTGAGCCATGGCCGCTGAGCCTACGCGTCCGGAGTCTGTGCTCTGCAGCGGGAGAGGCCACAACAGTGAGAGGCCTGCGTACTGGAAAAAAAAAAAAAAAAAAAAAAAATTGAGTAAAACTCCTATAATATTAAGTTCTAACTGGAAGTGTTTATATGAACTCATAATTTATTTTTCTCTTTTTAAAAAGCAGGTATTTTCTAGCTCAGTCCACTGTCAATGCCAAGAAGCAATGACAATCCAGTAGCAATAACTGTCCCCAGTGCCAGATTATAGTTTCTAAATACTATCTCCTACAGAAAGAACACAAAACTCATTGGATTAAAGGTTCATTCGGGTCTAGGGCAGGAATTGTACTGTAAGCCTCAGGGCATCTTGAAGCAATCCGAGGTTAACAGGCTCATGTCAGTGGCATTCAGGAGCCAACTTGGAGGGGCTCTTGTTGACCACAGGTAGGACAATTTGAGCATTACAAAGAATAATACCTACAGTGGATTAAAACATGTCAAGTCCCCTCCCACCCCCCCGAAAATCTCTTGTAAGACATGTTTGAGGTTGCTGAGGCATCAGTTCACTATTTTGTAAATTGATAAGGGAATGAATAAAGCATTTATCTTTCCCGTGTAACTAGTCAATGAAGAAATTTTTTTCTTTGTATAAGAACCACAGCTGAAAAACTCAAAAAGAGAACTAGAAAATTATATTTTGCAATCCCTTAATAACAAAATGGATCTAGGTAACAATCATCAATGTTGCTAAAACCATTAGGGGTACTTTATAATGAATGTATTAGGCCATTTGGCACCCAAACCAACCGTTCCTTTCTTCTCCCAGCATTTTATTACAAAAACTTTCAAATTTGAAACAATTTTATAGTGAGTACCTGTATACCCACTACCTAGTTTCTACAATTAACATTTTATTATACATGCTTTATCACATATTTATCTATGTTTGCATCTGTCTATACATTTTATTTTTGGTGGATTTCAGGGTTAATGCAAATATCAGTAATGTCAACCTGAATATTTCAGCCTGGACCAATTAATCTTTTTTTATTTATTTAAATTTATTTTTTTTATTTTGGACCAGTTAATCTTAACATCACCATGAGAAGCAGACATTTTTATGTGCCTCCTCATGTAATGCCATAGGAAGTATGCCATACCACCTGGGAAGGGTTCTTCCCCTCAAAACCCCCAAACAATACAAAACAAACCCCCCAAAATGTGAACCTAAATCTGATCAAGGCAACTCAGGGTAGAGGAGCAAATTAAGTGCCATGAGGAAACAATTAGCCAAATCCATAAAGTGGGAAATTCCATAGTACAAATGACCCAGCTTCTTCATCAAATAAATGGCATTAAAGAGGAACAGGACTGTTGGGGACTTGAGTCATATCAACGAAATGCAGTGTGTGGATCTTGATTCAAACAAGCCAATTGTATGAAGACATTTTTGCGACAGTCATGGACCAGGTATTAGAAGATATAAGGAATTTTTATTGAGTGTAGTAGTGGTATGGTAGTTATATAAAAAACAAATCTTCTTATTTGTTAGAAATGCATATAGAAGTATTCATGGGTGAAAGATTAAAAATTCAATAAAGTGTGTTGGCAGATGGCATATTAGTATGTGAGGTGATGCAGAGAGGAATGAGGCGTGGAACAGTCTGTACTGATACAGAGCCCTGTTCCAATTCCCGAGTTCTTTCATTCCGCAAATATGTATTGAGAGCATACTACGTGCTACGTACTCTTCTGGGTATCAGAGACACGGCAGTGAACAAAACAGACACATATCTGTGCTCTCATGGAGCTTACATTTACATAGAGGGAGAGAAAGACGGTAGAGAGATGGTAAACAAGTAGGCAAAAACACACAGGGCGTTAGACGGTGATAAGTACCAGAGAGAAAAATCAAGCAAGGAAAGGGGATGATAAAGGGAGTGTGGTAAGGTAAATAGGGTGGTCATGGAGAAACTCACCGAGAAAGTGACTTTTGAGCAAAGATCTGAAGCAGGGAAGGAGGGAGCTATTGAGATACTTAGGGGAAGAGTGTTCCAGATGAGAGGGAGCATGCCTGGAGTGTGGAGGGATCAGCAAGGGCGCCAGTGTATATGGAGTGGAATGAGCAGATTCCCTTTTTCCTGGTCTTCCAGGAAACTGCCACAGTCTGCACCCTTCTGTAACTGGATCTCTGTAATTGGCAGAATAGAAGGGGTTCTACGTGCTGTGGTCTTTTTCATATGATAAAATTTTTTAACATAAGAAACACGTGCTCATTGTAAAAACATTTAAGCAACACAGAAGTACAAATTTTTAAAAAGTAGGGACTTCTGATTAAGATGGTATATTGAACAAAAGTGTTTATCTGTTCCCTCTGGAAACCACAAGGACCAACAGAGCAGGAGAGGAGGAGACACATTAGAGAAGAGAATAACAATATTTGGAAACTGGAAAATAGTAGCTGATTCAGCAACTTCAGAAAATGGAAAGCTAAGTGCCTGCATGGAAGAAGTCAGGAAGCAAAGCACTATGCCTCAATAGAGCTGTTAAAAGTTTTTTGAAATGAAAAAAAGAAGCAAGTCACTTCTTGCAGAACCCTAGAAGGACTGCAGGCACCAGATAAGCTCTAAAGATGGAGCTGAATTCAGAGCTTAAACCAGCTTGAGGGCTTCCCTGGTGGCGCAGTGGTTGAGAATCTGTTTGCCAATGCAGGGGACACGGGTTCGAGCCCTGGTCTGGGAAGATCCCACATGCCGCGGAGCAACTGGGCCCGTGAGCCACAACTACTAAGCCTGCGCGTCTGGAGCCTGTGCTCCACAACAAGAGAGGCCACAATAGTGAGAGGCCTGTGCACCGCGATGAAGAGTGGCCCCCGCTTGCCACAACCAGAGAAAGCCCTCGCACAGAAACGAAGACCCAACACAGCAAAAATAAATAAAATAAATTAATAAACTCCTACCCCCAACATCTTCTGTAAAAAAAAAAAACCAGCTTGGAAGGCTCCACAAGAGGTAAACCCTTTGACTTCTTCCTTAACTTTGTACAACTACCTCCCCTCCGCAGCAGAAGACTGGAGGTTTATTCTTGAGAGAGGTTGAACCCAAATACTCTGAACTTGGGTGGTAGTAGCACACTGCAGAACGGGAGGATTAAGTCGATGCCTGCAGACTCAGCAGTAAGGCCTCAGCTCCCTTGCACTCAGTTGCCAGAATGTTGGCAGCAGGTTTGCACATCCCCATAGGATTATTGTGACAATTAAATGAGTAAATACCTGTAATATGTTCAGAGCAGTACCTGGTAAATAGTAACTGCTTAATGTTATCACTAAATTAAATAGCTAAATAATTAAAAGTGGTTGCCTCTAGAGTCAGAATCAGGTGGGGAGAAATGGGGTAGGGCACTGCCATTTTTCATTATAAACTGTCAGGAATATTTGGCTTTTAGAATTATGTAGCTTTATAAAAAATTTTAAGTAAAAAGTATAAGTGTCTCCCATTGTCTCCTCAATATACATAAATTCTAGAACAGGCATCAGTCACATAACTATCCTTGTGGCTGGCAGCCCCATAAAATCACAGGAAATGAATAGTAGGGGAGGAGCTGTTGTCCAAAGGGGTATAGTGGTTTCGTTGTTACAAGGTTTGGGGGAAAGGGTACTTCATAAATGACAATAACAGCTGGCTGTCAACACCAGTTAACAGCTCCCAGGTTTGTTTTTTGTTTGTTTGTTTGTTTTTTTGCAGTACGCGGGCCTCTCACTGTTGTGGCCTCTCCTGTTGCAGAGCACAGGCTCCGGACGCGCAGGCTTAGCGGCCATGGCTCACGGGCCCAGCTGCTCCGCGGCATGTGGGATCTTCCTGGACCGGGGCACAAACCTGCGTCCCCTGCATCAGCAGGTGGACTCTCAACCACTGCGCCACCAGGGAAGCCCCCAGGTTTTTTATTTTACATACAAACTGGAAGTTTCTTTCTTAACAAAAATAGGATCATACTACTTGTTTAGCAATATTAAATAGAGAAGAGGAATTTAGAAAAAGTTGGAAGGCTAGATAGTGTTCTGTTCTAGCAACTTAACAGTATATTTGTGTGAAATAGAAGCTTCCTATAATCAAGGAGTGCTTTAGAAAACTCTTTGGAGGCAAAACAGGTGGCCCAAGATGGTAGATCCACCAGTTTCTCTGGGAAAAGCCAATGTCCTTAACTTCTAGTAATCAATAAGTTCTTAGGCAGAGAGGGTGGTGAAAATTGCCATTACCAGCATGGTTCATTACAGTAAGTGGAACTTTTAATAACCTTTCTAGTTTCCTGCCTTGCTCCAAAAGACAAGTGTTAACAAGCCATTCTCCTGACTTTAAGCCTGCAATAAAGATTCTAGCATAGCATGTGATTTGCCCAGAGAGTTAAACATGCAAGCTTGCATATTTAGACCTATCTCAGCCATCCCATTTTCAAAATGATTTTTCCCTTTTGAGCCATTAATCCTAAATGTGCATGTGAGTGTGTGCACGTGCACGTGTGTGTATATGCATGTATGGGTATGTGTAGGCTGTCTTTTATTCAAATGTGTTTCTACTTAAGATGATTAATCCAAGCCCAGTTAAAATGATGCCGACCAAATTAATTCCATTTAAGGCTTAGTTGTTAGCCAAATGCTATGTAAAATCTTATATATGAATAATCTTAATCCTTTAAAACTATTGGATACTTTAAAAAATGACTCTGGATCGTTTGTGTAGATTGAGGACACTGAATTCTAAATAAAATTAATGCCTCTTCCCCCTTTCTTTGCTTACTAGAACTAGACTGTCAAAACGGGGGGAAGGAATCATTGAAGAGCAATCCTCATTAGGAGAAGCAGATCTGGGACACTCTAAGATGGTCAGAAAGTAACAAATGATTTTTCATTTTAATTTCCTGGCAAAATTCATGAAAAGTAAAGGAAGGTGGATTGGGGTATGAAAAGATCTGAGAAAATATAAATGGGCTTTCTCATTTATTGACTGTATGGCCTTGAGCAGATCACCTCTTTAAGTCTAAGATTCTTCATCTGAAAATGAGGACAAGAGTACATCCTAAAGTTGATAGGAGACCTAAGTGAGCTTGTGCATGTAAAATACTGAGCACCATGCCTGCTACATGGTAGCAGTTGTTCCTGAAGCTTCTTGCTATCGTGATGTTGATGAGGGAAAAGATGAGGAGGTAGATGTAAGATGTAAAGAGAATTTTGAGATTTTTTTTCCTTACTCCTCGCTGATTCTCAATTCCATTTCTGTGGTAGGTTGTGGACTTTGTAGCAGCAACCCTGCAGCGAGCATGTGCAAGCTTGGCCCACCAGGCAGAGAGCACTGTGGAATCACAGACACTGAGCATGTCCATGGGGCTGGTGGCCGTCATGCTGGGAGGAGCCATTCAGGTGAGTTGCAGATGTGAACCAAACTTGAAAGGAGGGAGAAGAGAAGAGAAAAATCTGTTGCTTCCCTTTCATACCCTTGTGAGAAATCAGAATGGATATTGCACACAGGAGAACCAGGATAAACAATTCAGGTTGTTAATAAGAATTCTCTCCAAAGTGGAGGATAAGAAAACTGTAACACTTCCACCTTGTTACCTGGGTGGACTTCCCCATCAGTAAGGTAGGACCCTTTCTGACCTGGCACGAGCTGGATTTGGAAATACCTGGCACAGTGTTTTGCATCTGTGGTGAACGCTAGATTCTCTGGTCCTCACTGTAGTAGCTATCCAAAGCTCAGCCCTTGTCCCTACTGCTGTAGTCAGGGGAGAACCTTTGTAACCTGCTGGTTGCTTAGGATTCCATGTTTTGAATAGTTTCATTTTAGCACAGGATCCATTGTTCAACTCATATCATGTAGCATGTTAAAGCTTTGTTTCTAGTGCATGTATCTTTTATATAATTTTAAAATTTATTCACTCAAAAAATATTTATTGCCTACTTGTTATATGCCAGATTCTGAGCTAAGGTGCTGGGAATAGAGCAGTGGACAAATAGACATGGTCCCTACCCTCATGAAACTCCAAGCCAGTGAGGGAGTCAGACATTAAATAACTATTTCAAAAAATATACTTAGAATTGAATGAAGTACCTCAAACGAGAAGTGGAGGGTACCAAGAGAACATAACATCTAACCTAGGCTGGGAAGGTTTCCACTGAGGACACACATATAAGTCTAAGCTAAGACTTGTTGCATAGGAGTTTGGGAGTGTGTACAGTGCAGATGGAGGAAACTCTCCCAGTTAAAGAAACATCACGTACAAGGGCTGGGAAGCAGGAAAGAGCTTGGTATACTTAAGAAACTGATAGAAGGCCTGAGTAGCTGAGTTTAGAGACCAGGGGTCAGAATAAGGTGGAAAGGTAGGCACATATGTGTGTGTGACATACCACATTAGGTTAGAAGACCACAAGAAAGCAGAATAGGTTTAGTGCAAGTATTATGAAATCTGATCTGAAGTCAAACTGGACATAACTCTTAGCAATGAGTAGGGAAACCCTCAGGGAATGGATTTTTGAGTTTGAGGATTAAACTCTGATACTGATGCTTGGTATATTAGAATTTGACTCTCTCTAGGCTGTCCTTAAGAAGAAAAGAAATTTTATTGGGGCCTGTTGTTAATGTGAAACCCATTTCTTGGTAGATTTACTTAGCACTCCTAATTTTATATTTCCCATGTAGTTTGAAAAAAACATGGTTGGTTCAGTTGCTAGAGTCATATTATAGTCCTGCTGTTTAGAACTGTCAAGGAGAAGTTCCCCAATGGAATAGTTTTTCTTAAGTTATACTGTTATTGGATTTAGTTGAACTGATTGGTTTGTGTTTTTCTGGTAGAATAGTGATTTGAATAGTCTTTATTTCCATAGTTGAGAGTGTGCTTTTTTTTTTGCTTTTCTTTTTTCTTATTTAAAAAATAGAAATATTTTTAAAATAAGAAATAGAAATAGAAATTCAAACCATATCCCAAATGGAAAATAGAACACAGAAATCTCCATTTCCTATTTGAGAAGCCCATTGTTTGGGGGCTGGCTATGTAAATTAGTCATATTCTAACAGAGACTCACCAGACTGATGCAAATGTACATCCTTTACCTGTCCCTGCCCTTCCATGAGCCATCCTGACTCACTGATTATATCTTGATTCCTCTGACTTTGCACTTAAAGTGAACATAAACACGTCACTCCTATACTTTTGCCCTAGACCTATTAATTTTTTTTCCATTTGATTCAAGGATTTATAAGTGGCTTCTATAGTAATGCTAGGTCTTCTGTCTTTGTATTAAAAAAAAAGTCACAGTTCTGAATTATGTTTTCAGATGATCATTGGCTAGGTTGTTGCTTCAGAGTCTAGAAGATTACATTGTGTTCAATACCTATCCCTGATTAGGATTCATTGTTTTAACTAATGAAACAGGATCTAACAGAATTGGAACGCTTCTTTCTTTCCTTTCTAATTTATGTAATTAAGATGATTATTAGAATATAGTGTCTAGAAAGAGGAGTTGATTTGGAGAAAGTATAGGCTTAAGACTGCTAACTAGACAACCATATTTCCAAACTTATTTTTTTCTAAATGTCAGGATTGGTCACCAGTAAAAGTATGTTGGTAACTTGCCTGTCCCCTCAGGAAGCAGTTTCTGCATGATGTCCCAGGGCCCATAGTGTCCTCTGAAGCACTGTTGCGTGGAACAGACCTGATCTTGGTGGGGCTGGGACTTTGAACACAAATCTTGAGATCTCATGCCACTTTTTCTGAGAGTGTCATAGAATGAACTCATTCAAGAACTATTTATCAAGTGTCTCTTTTCCCTCATGGAGTTTACCTTCTAGTGGTTGTGATTAATCTGATGAATTCTTTTTTTTTTTTTTTTTTTTTGCGGTACGCGGGCCTCTCACTGTTGTGGCCTCTCCCGTTGCGGAGCACAGGCTCCAGACGCGCAGGCTCAGTGGCCATGGCTCACGGGCCTAGCTGCTCCACAGCATGTGGGATCTTCCCGGACCGGGGCACGAACCTGTGTCCCCTGCATCGGCAGGCGGACTCTCAACCACTGCGCCACCAGGGAAGCCCTGATGAATTCTTAATTTTAAAAAAAGATTTATATTTCTATATCTTGTATCTTTACGTATGGCTCATTATAAAACAGAGCATGCTATGTGCTGACTTCAAACAAAAGTAAAAGTACCACTTGGAAAATAAATTCAGTGACATTGTATCTAAGGACCCAGACATACAAGCTGCTCAACTAAATATCTGAAGAAACATAGATGATATACAGAAATGAGAACACAAAATAAATGTAAATGTTTTTCAGAATTAGGAATTTTTAGGTTAGCATTTTATTGCTGGAAGAGACTCTTGGATTCTTCCAAAATAGTGATTCTCACTGCAGTAGGGTAAGGCAGAATGAGGGTGTGTATGCCCCCGCAGGGAAGCTTCGTAAAGCCTCATGTGGGCTTTTTCAGTGTACACATGCCCTCCTCTGGCTGTCACCCGAGTTCTCCTCTGCTTCCCTGCGAAGACACACTCTCTCCCACCACCCAGCTGGTCCAACACCCAGTTTTTTTAATTTTTGTTTTTGATTTTTAAAATTTATTTATTTTTGGCTGCATTGGGTCTTTGTTGCTGTGCACAGGCTTTCTCTAGTTGTGGCGAGGGTGGGCTACTCTTTGTTGCAGTGCGCGGCCTTCTTATTGTGGTGGCTCCTCTTGTCGCGGAGCATGGGCTCTAGGTGCTCGGGCTTCAGTAGCTGTGGCACGTGGGCTCAACAGTTGTGGCTCGCGGGCTTAGTTGCTCCACAGCATGTGAGATCTTCCCAGACCAGGGCTCAAACCCATGTCCCCTGCATCAGCAGGCGGATTCTCAACCACTGCACCACCAGGGAAGCCCCAACTCCCAGTTTTTTAATTTGAGAACTTGCAGAAGTTTATAACAACTCACCATCTAACTGTTCCACTCCTGACACCCTGAAAGAAATCACAGATGTGAGCTGACATAACACTGCTCATTCTGTTCCTGAAGCATTCCAGAAACTCTGGGAGCGAGGCAGCCAGATAAAGGAATCTGTCACTCACTTGTGGGTTGCTCCTTCAGGCCTCGGGGCTTTTACACAGAATTCTGAGGTCTGGATGTGAGATCTTTGCTGAGAAGCAGTGACAGGAGGAGCATTGAGGGCTTTATGGTCACTTTTCAATTTTGATAGTGGTCCTTGGTGACCCTTGAAAAATAATTAATACTTAGTGCTTCAGTTTTGTCATCTACCAATTAAGTGAATATTACTTTATACCTCAGAAATTTTTTTTGAACATTTATAAACAAATAGTTGACACCTGTAGTCTTAGATTTCCCTGATTATTCTTACAGTGGGAAATCTGTAGGCTTATGAAGCTGAAGGAATACGTAACTTTCACTGCCTTAGAAACTATTAGATTCAGAATCCACCTACCTGCCCATGGTGATTAGAGAAGTTACCTAGTTGAATAAGGTGAATCCCACAATGACTAAGAAGTTTGAAAACAGGGAGAAAAGGTGGTTGGGTTTTTTAAAAATAGACTTTATATTTTAGAGCAGTTTTAGGTGCACCGCAAAATGGAGCAAGAGGTACAGAGATTTCTTATACGCCCTCTGCCCCCACACATGCACAGCCTCTCCCACTGTCAACATCCATACCCAGAGTGGTACATTTGTAGAATCAATGAACCTACATGGACACATCATCATCACCCACAGTCTGTGGTTTACATTAGGGTTCACTCTTAGTACTGTGCACTATGGGTTTTGACAAATGTATAATGACAGGTATCCCCCATTATAGTGCTGTACCTAATAGTTGCACTAACCCCAAAATCTGCTGCCTATTCATCCCTCCCTCCCCCTAACCTCTGGCAACCACTGATCTTTTCTAGTTGTGGAGAGCAGGGGCTACTCTTCGTTGCAGTGTGTGGGCTTCTTATTGCAGGGGCTTCTCTTGTTGCAGAGCATGGGCTCCAGGCGTGCAGGCTTCAGTAGTTGTGGCACGTGGGCTCAATAGTTGTGGCTCGCGGGCTCTAGAGCGCAGGCTCAGTAGTTGTGGCACACGGGGTCAGTTGCTCTGTGGCTTGTGGGATCTTCCCAGACCAGGGATCGAACCCATGTCCCTAGCATTGGCAGGTGGATTCTTAACCGCTGTGCCACCAGGGAAGTCCCAAGAATTCTTTGTATATTTTAGATAATTGTCCATAATCAAAATGTGTCTTTTGCAGATACTTTCTCCTAGTCTGTGCCTTGTCATCTCTTTCTCTTGACATTGTCTTTTGCGGAGCAGAAGTTTTTAATTTTAATGAAGTCCAGCTTATCAATTATTTCTTTCATGGATTTTTTTGGTATTTCACCTAAAAAAGCCATCACCATACCTGAGGTCATCTAAATTTTCTGTCTTATGTTATCTTGCAGGAATTTTATAGTCTTGCATTTTACATTTAGGTCTATGATCCATTTTGAGTCAATTTTTGTGATAGTGTAAGGTCTGTGTCTAGATTCATTTTTTTTGCATGTGAATGTCCAGTTGTTCCAGCACCATTTGCTGAAAAGTTGGTCTTTTCTCCATTGTATTGCCTTTGCTCCTTTGTCAAAGATCAGTTGACTATATGAGTTAGGAGTGACATCTGAATTAAGAAAATAAATCTGGGTGCAACTTCCTATTCTTGTCAGGTGGGCATTCCAGAATCCCAGTTCATGTCACAGACCCGAAATTGGGAAGGAGTTCAGCCTTATTTTGCAGATTTGAAAACTGAGGTTCAGAGGATGGAAATACCCTGTCAAGGTGCCACAGGGAGTTAGTGGAAGGATCAGGGAGTTGGAATCCAGGTCCCCTGGGGACCAGTCCAAAGCATCCTTCTTTGCAGTTTTAGGCATTGCGTCTCATTGTTGCAAAGTTCTGCACAGTGCTCGGCATCTACCCAGGCACTCAGTGCATCAAAAGGCAATTTATAAGGAATTAATTTATAAGGCAATTATTAGAAGGCAAGGGGGTGCCAAGGACCATCAACTTGAAAGCACTCATTTGGGCATAATATTTACTGAGAGGAGAATAAAGCCTGCTATAAAGAATATTTCCTTGGATAATTAACTTTGTCCACCGGTTGCTCTAACAACCATCAACAGAAATGTCATCCTTGTCTGGGCTGGGATCAGGAAAATTAGCTATGTCGGAGAAAGAGCAGTGGAAAGAAAGTCAGGAGGTCATGCCCAGTTCTGCCATTTCTCAGTTTCTGGAGCTAAACAATTTCCCTTTCTGGGTTGCCTGTAAACGGTGATGTCAGACTAAATAACCTTTTTTTTTTTTTTTTTTTTTTTTAAGGTTTTATTTATTTGGTTGCACCAGGTCTTAGTTGCGGCAGGCAGGCTCCTTAGTTACAGGAGGTGGGGACCTTAGTTGTGGCTCACAGGCTGCTTAGTTGTGGCAGGTGGGCTCCTTAGTTGTGGCATGCAAACTCTTAGTTGCAGCATGCATGTGGGATCTAGTTCCCGGACCAGGGATGGAACCTGGGCCCCATGCATTGGGAGCACAGAGTCTTAACCACTGTGCCACGAGGAAAGTCCTGAGGTCAGACTAAATAATCTTTGAGATCCTTCAAAGAAAAAAATTAGTTGACTATATTTGTGTAGGTCTATCTCTGGGCTCTCTATTCTGTGCCATTGGTCTATTTGTATCTTTTTAAGAAGAAATTGTTGTAACAGAAATGAAAAAGAAGGGGTGGCGGGAGGAGAGGTAGCGGCCAGGCAGCCCAGCTTCGCGAAGGCTCTCAGGCGCGCCGCGGCCCACAGGCACCTGGCATGTACTCGGCACGCGCCCGCATCGCCGTCACGATGCCCAAGAGGAAGGTCAGCTCTGCCGAGGGCGCGGCAAAGGAGGAGCCCAAGAGGAGATTGGCGAGGTTGTCAGGTAAACTGACTCCTGCAAAAGTGGAAATGAAGCCAAAAAAGGCGGCAGGAAAGGATAAATCTTCAGACAAAAAAGTGGAAACAAAAGGGAAAAGGGGAGCAAAGGGAAAACAGGCTGAAGTGGCTAACCAAGAGACTAAAGAAGACTTACCTGCAGAAAATGAAGAAACTAAAAACAAGGAGAGCCCAGCTTCTGATGAAGCAGGAGAGAAAGAAGCCGTCTGATTAATATCAGACACCTGGTCCTGTCAGTGGTCCCTGTCTCCCTTCTTGTACAATCCAGAGGAATATTTTTATCAACTATTTTGTAAACGCAAGTTTTTTAGTAACTCTAGAAACATTTATAAAAAGGAGGGAATCCCACCTCATCCCATTTTTTAAGTGTAAATGCTTTTCTTTAAGAGGTGAAATTGTTTGCTGGTTGTTTATTTTTTGGTACAACCAGAAAATAGTGGGATATTGAATATGGGAGGCTTTGATTGTCTTGGGTGTCAGCTTAACATTCCACAGATGGAGGGTAGCTTTTCTATCCTATAATACAAAGCATACTAAATGGCAGTTTGGAGTCAGTTGTGCATTTAATGTCTTAAACACTTTAAATTACTTCTCTTCCCATGTTGTTTTTGGTAGAATTGTTTCCTAAAGCAAACCATTCACCCCTCGATCTTGGCTTTCCTAGGCAGAATTTTGTGTACTCTGTAACATCTTTGGTCGTGGTAGTCCAGTTCTTCTAGTAACTGTTAATGTGCTGTGAATGATTGACAATTTGAGTATGTAGTGTATATGATATTAAATTGTGAATTAGTGGAACTTATGATGTAACAGCGTATCAATATTTGAAGATATTGGTACTTAATATTCTGTGAAGGAAAATTTGCCTCCAAATTTTAAGCTGGAAAGTCACTGGAATAACTGTTCAGAAAAGAATCACAACTACATAATTGTTTAGATTTTTGGTACGTATGTTGAGAACTGTGTACAAATTGAAATGTCTGTGTACTGATCCTCAAAACAACCAATAAAATCTCAATCATGAAAGAAAAAAAAGGAAATGAAGGCTTCCATGTTGGCGCAGTGGTTAAGAATCCGCCTGCCAATGCAGGGGACACGGGTTCAGGCCCTGGTCCGGGAAGATCCCACATGCCGCGGAGCAACTAAGCTCATGTGCCACAACTACTTAGCCTGAACTCTAGAGCCCATGAGCCACAACTACTGAGCCCACGCACCGCAACTACTGAAGCCCACGCGCCTAAAGCCCGTGCTCTGCAACAAGAGAAGCCACCGCAATGAGAAGCCCGCGCATAGCAACGAAGAGCAGCCCCTGCTCGCTGCAACTAGAGAAAGCCCGCGGGCAGCAACAAAGACCCAACGCAGCCATAAATAAATAAATAAATCTATAAAAAAAAAAGAAAATCAAAAAGAAGATACTTTTATACATACACTTTTATATACATATGTACATAAAAATGTACATATTTTTTACATACACTATAGATATAAGTAGATATTCCCATTTCAGATGCTTAAAGAAAAAACAAAGGTCCATGATACTACAGAGGCATTGAACGAAGTCTAGCATAATGATAACACTTGCATAATTATTCTAAAATGTGTTTTCCAGTTCCACATAGATTCTTGATAAAATTGACCCTTTTCTTAGGTGACATATTTTTATGGTGAAATTCTACAGGTACAAACCTGACATATACCTCAAGTTTTCATTTCCTTGGGAGGAAAGTGATAGAGAAAATGAACAGTAACAATCCTGTGGAAGTATAACATGAGAATATCATATAGGTCCTGTGAAAACAGTTGGTCAATTGATTGGTTGGTTGGATAATGAAGTGCATGAATGAGTAAGTAATAAATAGCCTGCCTTGTTCTAAAAAGGATTTAAGACATGCAAGGTTTTCAAATGATCTAAGCTTCATGAAGCTTCATATGACAGTTTTTCCAGTATTCTCAAACAGAAAAGGATCACCACTGATTCTTGTTTCTTCACTGACCTCTCTTGCACCTTTCCTAGTAAGGCATGATTAGAACAAAGCTTCTGGAGAGAATAAGATCTTATGTAGTTTCACTCCCATTTTCTAGGAGAAATTCCCTTCTGTCAGTTATCATCCCAGTCCTTTCCAGACCTATGATGCCCTTGTATGCTAACCAGCCACTTTATAAGAAGAGCTTTATTCATTCAAGTGAGACTGTTTAAGGTTTAGTTAAGAGTGTGGACTCTAGAGCCAGACTTGTTTGCTTTTTTTTTTTTGGCTGCACCATGCGGCTTGCAAGATCTTAGTTCCCCGGGCAGGGAGTGAAAGTTCAGAGTCCTATGGACTGCCAGGGAATTCCCAAATATATATATATTTATGCTTTTTAAATTTATTTTTTTATTTTTTGGCTGTACTGTGTTGCATGTGGATCTTTGTTCCTGGACCAGGGATTGAATGCATCCCCCCCTGCAGGAGCCAGACTTGTTGGGTTCACATCTTACCATCTTCTAGTTGTGTGACCTTAGACATGTTACCTAACTGTTCTATGCCTCAGTTTCTCCCGTTTACCCATCTCTTTCTCTCTCTCTCCTGCGTTGGGTCTTTGTTGCTGCGTGCGGGCTTTCTCTAGTTGCAGAGAGCAGGGTCTACTCTTTGTTGCAGTGCACGGTCTTCTCATGGAAGTAGCTTCTCTTGTTGCAGAGCACGGGCTCTAGGCACGTGGGTTTCAGTAGTTGTGGCGTGTGGGCTCAGCACTTGTGGCTCGTGGGCTCTAGAGCGCAGGCTCAGTAGTTGTGGAGCATGGGCTTAGTTGCTCCACGGCATGTGGGATCTTCCTGGACCAGGAATCGAACCCATGTCCCCTGCATTGGCAGGCAGACTCTTAACCACTGCGCCACCATGGAAGTCCCTCCCCCCATTTAAAATATAAATAATAATAGTAACTAGATCATAGGG
This sequence comes from Delphinapterus leucas, assembly GCF_059928025.1. Classification (NCBI taxonomy): domain Eukaryota; kingdom Metazoa; phylum Chordata; class Mammalia; order Artiodactyla; family Monodontidae; genus Delphinapterus; species Delphinapterus leucas. The sequence goes on from NC_143148.1 coordinate 43,266,936, forward strand.
CCATGAATATGTATGTGTATATTTTGTTTATTGTATTTATTTTCAAAACATACACATAGCACTTACTGTGTATCAGGCACTAAGTACTTTGCTAATATGAACTCATCTTTTTATGGCAAAAGGGACATGAAATTAAAAAATACAGTAATACAATAAAAATCAAAATATAAAAGAATTTCACCATACGACTGGTTAATGCAAATTAAAATAATAAGCAGCCATGTTTTGCCCATCAGATTGTAAAAATTAAGACTAATTATATGCGGGGGAGTGGGGAGGGAAAAAAAGAGTAATAATTTGCATTACTGATATATGTTTTTTAACTTAGAAAAGTACCTGCACAGTATTCAATAAATGTTAGCTGTAATTATTCGACCATAGTATGAGAGTACCAGACTCAGGCTACATGCTGATTGCACCAGGAACAAGGTTTCATTCCTACCCCTTTTTCTCAGGATCTGTTGCCTTGTGCTGAGGTCATATTAACATCCGCTATGTTAATTTGGATTTGGCATTTTTCATTTCATTTTATAGTTGAAGTCGAGTGAATTTGCCATTCTGAAGCAATTGCTGCCTCTGTTGGAGAAGGTCTCCAACACATACCCTGACCCTGTCATCCAAGAACTCGCCGTTGATCTCCGCATCACCATCTCTACCCACGGAGCCTTTTCCACTGAGGCTGTCAGTGTGGCTGCCCAGAGTACCCTGAACAAAAAGGATCCAGGAGGGAAAAGGGAAGAGCAGCAACAAACCAGTCATGAAAGATACAGCAATGTGTCTTATCACCACCTTGAACAACAGCGAAGCCATTGCACATCCAACCAAACAAGCCTGACACCTAATGCTCCACTCATTCCTCAGGAAGTCCGTGAGCCCAGCATCACTACAAACCAGAAATCAGGAAGCATAACCATAGAACAGCTCCAGGAGGCTCTTTTATCAGCTTATGATCCTCAAATTCCAACACGGGCTGCTGCCCTGAGAACTCTTTCTCGCTGGATAGAACAGAGAGAACCAAAAGCCCTTGAGATGCAGGAGAAGCTTCTCAAGGTGAGTAGAACACCACACACACGCATATGCACACACACACACACACACACACACACACACAGTGAGACCACTTTCCAGGAGCCTTGACTTGTATCAAGCACTGTCCTAGGCCACCCTTGGGGAAATTGTAATTGTTCTATGGAGGCAAGACTCAGACACAGGAAAGACTTAGATACACATGAGACTCAATTGAACACGAGCAGAGTGTCAGAACTTTTACAGGCAAGAAACCCTGTGGACAGTCAGGAGAAGGAGAGAGTTGAAAATCTGGAGGAAGTAGATCTTGACATGGCTTCACAAACTAGTAACATTTGAGCCAAAGAAAGAAGACCCTGAGCAAATTCTCGGAGCAAATTCCTTTTCTGATAGATAAGGCCACTTTCAACACTGTGACCAGCCAAGATAAGCCACCTGTTTTTTCTGGGCCCCTTTCAGAGGGGCTTTGGACAGAACTGGGTCCCCTCCCCACTTTCCCTCCATCACAGTGAAAAGGCTGTTCTTTATATCGTGGATTTATATGGGAGACTGTATATGCTTAGTTGGGGATCTTTTCCCTTTTGTGGAAATTGTCCTGACTTCAGTATGGGTTAGAGATTAAGAGCCAAGGGTCTAGAGACGACTGATCAAATCGCAGATCATTTTCTTGGACAAAGTCACTTAAACTTTCTGAGCCTCAATTTTTACATCTGTAAAGTGAGGATAATTGTAACTGGACGCACTTTATGTTGAAAGATTTAAAATAAAATAATTTGGGAATTCCCTGGCATCCAATGGTTAGGACTTGGCGCTTTCACTGCCGGGGCCCCAGGTTCAGTCTCTGATCAGGGAACTAAGATCCCGCAAGCCGCACTGCACAGCCTACACAAATAAATACGTAAATAAAATAATCCATGTAAAGCATGAATTATAGTGGCAAGCACATAATGAGCACCCAATAAAGGTTTAGTAGTATCATTATTATATTATTACTATTATTTTTTCCATATACTCTAGCCATTAGACTAAGAATTATAATTCTGATTGAAAACATTTATTTTTAGTCACTAAAGTTTTAGAACCAGTAGTGTAATGATAACTTCTGTTTATTGAGCCAGGCCCTATGCCTTTCAGACATTATCTCTAACCCTGGCAACGACCAAAATATTAACATTATCCTCATTTTATAGATGAGAAAACTGAGGCACAGAAATGTGCCAAGGATTTGCTGTCATTGAAATGTTGCTGAAAACCTCAAATTATATATCTCCTTTGAGTAATCATTAAAAATATGCCTTCACACACCTATTTAGATGGTTAATGCTATGAACATCTTTGGAGTTTTCTTTCGCTAACTTAACTTTCATCTGCTATATATAATTGGTCATCAAGTCCTGTCAATTCTTTTTTCAAGAAGTCTTTCAAATCTATCTGTTCCACTTCATTCCCATGGCTACTACCCTGGATTAAGCTTCTCTTACGCCATACATGATTTCCACCCCTTCCAACCTGGCCATCTTCCCAACTTAACTAATCTTGAGCTCTCCCTAACATGCCACAGATGTGGAGACCAGCAGTATCAAGTTGATATCAAGAATTGCTGTTCCTGTAAAGGACACATCACTATATATGGAAAGACACCCCCCCTCTTCTAGATACCAAGCAGGAAGGACATGGGCATATGGCCACTGTCTTCCTCTGGCCCTTCTGTTAGGGCCTAAGCCTAACATGTCAACTGTCATATCTTCTAGATAAGCAGTACCCACTGCGGTTGACGTGCCCTGGTGGGTTCCTAAATTATGAGATGTGTTGAGAGTAATTTGTTACTGATGTCAGTTGAAGTGCTGAAATTTGCAAAAGATATTTAAAAATAGAACAGATTCAAGGTTATCCCAATAATATCTCTGTCTTGCACTTGCATTTCCATACACTTTCTGAGTGCAAGAGAAAAGGATCAAATTATAGCAGGTGTGCCATTAATTGGACATAACCCCGAACCTGGCCTCTGTGTGTCAGGGCCTGTAATCTGTCAGGTCATATCTAAGTATGGGCTATCTACAGTGGGCTATAGTGGAAAAAATATTGAGGATTGTTCTTCCAGATTTTGGCTTCCATGCCTATTCTTGGTGTATACTCAACAACTTCAAGAAGTTCTCCCCTATAATCGCTACCCTCTTTTAGCTATTATAACAATGGGACTTCAAACGTATATACTGTTTTCCCCACAAGATTCTGAAGTCAGACCGATATCTCGCTACAACAAAGAGGAAGAAAAGCATTTTTTTTTTTTTTGAGGCTGCTCTAAGGGTCTCTTAAATCTTGCTTGCTGTTTGTGAATCATATCCCTACTGTGTTCTGTGGTTACAGATATTCTTGGAGAACTTGGAGCATGAAGACACCTTTATATATCTGTCTGCCATTCAGGGTAAGTTAGTCCTGGTTAAAGGACTTTGAGTTTGTGGACCAAAGATTATATCATGTATGTTTGCACAAAATCTCTAAATTCCTAGAGCCACAGACTGTTGGACATTTTGTCCCTCTTCCTGTCTCCTAGCTAGGACTTGATTTCAGTCATGATAATAATATTCCTGGAGAGTTCCTAAAAGGGTCCTAGAGAGTTTCAGTATCTCATAATGATAAGGAAGCCTTTATTTATGCTTACTTATCATTCTATAGATTAAATCCCATTTCCTCTAATTCAAGGAGGTAAAGAATGGCTCACACATGAGCTCTCATTATGTTGGCCTTTTAGGAACCTGACTACTGTCACTGTGCACTTTTGTCCTGTCTTTGTATTTATTTATTTATTTTTGGCTGTGTTGGGTCTTCATTGCTGCGCATGGGCCCTCTCTAGTTGAAGTGAGCAGGGGCCACCCTTCATTGCAGTTCACGGGCCTCTCATTGTGGTAGCCTCTCCCGTTGGGAGCACGGGCTCTAGGCGTGAGGGCTCAGTAGTTGTGGCACACGGGCCCAGCTGCTCCGTGACATGTGGGATCTTCCCAGACCAGGGCTTGAACCCGTGTCCCCTGCATTGGCAGGCGGACTCCTAACCACTGTGCCACCAGGGAAGCCCTGCTCTGTCTTTAAGCTAAAAGAATCTCAGGATATATAATATTTCATCATCAAAACATTTTTTTGCAATAATTTTATTTCTCTTTTGTGATTCTTTGTTGTTCTCATCTCCATTAATTTGTGGATTTCAAATCTAGAGAGAGGCCTCATGAAAAGGGGTAAGAAGCAGACACGGTGAGAAGGCAGAATTAGCTCACAGTTTCTCTTGGCTCCATCAGTGTGGTATAGTCCTCAGGGGCTGGGGGCTGGAGATGGATCACCAGGATGCACCACCCTTTCCCCTGCTTCTCAGCTGTATGAACTTTGGCAAATTACTTAATCCCTCTGGGCTTCAATTTCTTACCTGTAAAAAGGGAGCTAAATAGGAATGTAAAATGGTACAGCTGCTTTAGAAAACAATCTGGCAGTTCCTTGAAAAGATAAATGTAGAGTTGTCACTTGACCCAGCAATTCTAAGTATTCACCCATGAGAAATGAAAACATATGTCCACACAAAAACGTGTACATGAATGTTCATAATAGCCAAAAGGTGGAAACAATCCAAATGTCCACCATTTGATGAATGGATAGACAAAATGTGGTATATATTTACAATGGAATATTATTCAGCCAAAAATAATAATGAAGTACTGAGACATGTTACAGCATGGATTAACCTTGAAAACATTATAGGTGAAAGAAGCCAGTCACAAAAAACCACATATTGTATGGTTCCTTTATATGAAATGTCCAGAATAGGTAAATTTATGGAGACAGAAAGTAGATTAGCAGTTGTCTAGGGCTAGGGAGAAAGGGGAAAGGTTTGGGAGGTGATAGCTAAAGGGTACAGGGTTTCCTTGTGGGGTGATGAAAACATTCTAAAATTGATTGTGGTGATGTTTGTACAGCTCTGTTAGTATGCTAGGAACTACTGAATTGTATATTTTAAATTGGTGAATTTTATGGTATGTGAATTGTATCTCAATAAAGCTATCACCAAAAAAATAATAAAATAAAATTTAATGAGGATAAGCTGGGACAAAGTGAGAGAGTGGCATTGACATATATACACTACCAAATGTAAAACAGATAGCTGGTGGGAAGCTGCTGCATAGCATAGGGAGATCAGCTCGGTGCTTTGTGACCACCTAGAAGGGTGGGATAGGGTGGGTGGGAAGGAGACACAAGAGGGAGGGGATATGGGGATATATGTATATGTATGGCTGATTCACTTTGTTATAAAGCAGAAACTAACACAACAATGTAAAGTAATTATACTCCAATAAAGATGTTTAAAAAAAATTTAATGAGGAGGAGAGGGATAAAACTGTCAGAGATTAAGGAGATTAAATATAATATGATAGATAGGATCCTGGAACAGAAAAAGGACACTAGAGAAAAACTAAGAGAATCTGAGTAAATTATTGACTTTAGTTGATAATGAAATGTCAGTATTAGTTCATTAATTGTGATAATGTACTATGCTAATGTAAAACTTAATAATAGGGGCAGCTGGGTATGCAGTATATGGGAACCCTCTGTGTATCTTCTCAGTAAATCCATAAATCTAAAACTATTCTATCATTAAAAGTTTATAAAGGGGGCTAACATTAAATGAGTTAATATCTTGAAAGTGCTTAGTGCATATTAAACGTTCGATATGTTAGCTCTTACGATTTTAATGTTATCATCATCATATCACTACTATTCCTGTTGTTAGATTGCTAGGTAATAATGTGGTGATATGTGTAACTTCTCAGAGCTAAAGCTTGAGTAGGTCGATTCTGTCTGGTAGTTCCTGCTACATGATAGATTACTGCAGCACCCAGTATTATTTATTTATTATCATGTATTATCACTCATTTATTATCATTCAAGAATCTGTAGACAAATGGGGTTCAGCTGACCTGGGCTGGGCTGGGCAGCCCTGCCACTCCCTGCAGGTCGGTGGGCTGCAGTAGCTCTGCTACAGCTGTTCCAGATGATCCCGGGTCCAGGGCCTCCCAGGGCGCATTTGTGTGGTGATGGCAGAAGTGTATGAGAGCAAGAATAAACTCGAGAGGCCTCTTCGGGGCTAAGCTTGGAACTGACAACCTATCGCTTCTGCCTCATTCTGATGGCTAAAGCAAGTCATGTGGCCCAACCCAAAAGTCAAGGGATGGAGAAATATACTCTGTCCCTTTAGTGGGACAAACTGCCAAGTCACGGAGCAAAAGACATGGATGCAGGGAGGGGTGGAGAATTGAAGCCAGTAATGCAGTCCTTCAGGCAAGGTTCTCTGTGAGCACAAAGGCACGTGCAGCTCCTTACTGGCTACTTATTTCTTGGTGTAGTTTGGGTATCCTCTATGCAGACCTGGAAGTTGAAACTTAAGAGAGAGTTCAGAGGGGAAAGTGTACAGCAATGAAGGCCTGAGCCTTGGAATTCATTCTTTACTCAACAAACATTTATTGTGCACCTACTATATAGTACAAAACACTTTCACAATGAGTTTCATGACTTAGTTAAAAAACAAGAAGACATTCTTCAAAAGAGACAAAATAGGGCTTCCCTGCTGGCGCAGTGGTTGAGAGTCCGCCTGCCGATGCAGGGAACATGGGTTCGTGCCCCGGTCCGGGAAGATCCCACATGCCGCTGAGCGGCTGGGCCCGTGAGGCCATGGCCACTGAGCCTGCGTGTCCAGAGCCCGTGCTCCGCAACGGGAGAGGCCACAACAGTGAGAGGCCCGGGTACTGTGCAAAAAAAAAAAAAAATGGAGACAAAATAACCAGTCACAAAGATAAAAGAACAGCTAGGCAGAGCAGAAGAGTGGAGCATGTTGAGAGAGAAAGTAATTACAGGCAGCTGAGAGGACGCAGAGACCAAGAACTGAGATAAGCCTGAGGGCTTGATGGGACTCAGGAAGCCACATGACAATGAATGGCACTTATGGAAATCAAATACATCAATGAGGCAAGAACCTAAAATGCTGATAATTAATAAGTCAGAAAACAAATCCTGTACTTTTTCCAGGAAACTGTAATACTGTCAAGGAGACGTTTCTCACTGATTTTTTTTTGCACAAGATTTTCAGGAAGCAGTGGTGTGTCATTCTCATACAGCAACAGTGCTGTTTGGAATAAGCCTCTTAGCTGGTTAACCCACTGAGCTCATTAGCCTATAGGGTCTGCTATAAAAATCACAGCTGTTGGTTTTGTGTTTGTTTTTACTACTTTTAATTGGTGTGCTAATCAGTTAGTAGCTAATTTAGGGATGAAGGCCGTGGGAGGTAGAGGTCTAATTTCTGTTCTCTGGGCCCCATGGCACACAAATTTGAATTAATTGATGTTTTTGGTGTTTGTAACATGCACTTAAAGGCCAAGGCCTTAGGTGAATTTCCCATTAAGAAAGGAAAGAGCTGAATTTTCCCACCTGCATTGCCAATTTCATTTGCCCAGGCCTAAAACTCCAGAGCCAAGCCATTCTAGATGCCCAGTCAGACAAGACCAGCCCATGTGTAAATGTCCTGTAGTACAAGGGGGCTTGGCTGTGGTTTGAGTGGCATTAGTTTTGGGGAGTATGAGTAAGTGTGTGTATAAAGTCTTACTCTTCTAGGCTGACTGAATGTTTCCATGTAAAAGTTACAAGGTATCCTTTGCTTGCTTTATTTGTTATTTTGGATCTCTTTTGTAATTTCTCACCAACTTTGTTTGCAGTCAAGGCACAGAGCAGAGGGGAATTAAATAAGCTCATTCATTCAACAGATATTTATTGATGCCTGATACAGGAATGTCTGATGTACATATTATCTGTACATCACAACAATCTGAGAACTAAATTCCCTATGAGTTAAAATTTAATTTTATGAAATACTGCATCTCTTTTTAGTCCTACTGAGAAAGTGATGGTTGACTTAGTTCTCATAGCAGCTGCTCCCAGACACTCAAGGCAGCTTCTTCGGGCAGGGAATTTTATACAAGTTGCTGAGTTCCAGTTACAATCCAGAGTTTATAAATAGAACAGTTAATCTTAGACTGTGTCCTTTAAGTGTCTCTCCTTTTTAGACTTCTTATGTACTCTTTTTCTCATTGTTTTATCATCATCATCATTATATAAGTTAATACATTCTTATTGTTTTAAAAACATTTAAATGGCAAGAAAGTGTATAAGATAAAAAGTGGCAGTCTTTCTCTTCTCCAAAATAGGACTTAAAATATGTCCTTAAGAGTCCCATAATGGGGACTTCCCTGATGGCGCAGTGGTTAGGAATCCACCTGCCAGTGCAGGGGACACGGGTTTGAGCCCTGGTCCGGGAAGATCCCATATGCTGTGGAGCAGCTAAGCCCGTGCGCCACAACTGCTGAGCCTGCTTTCTAGAGCCCACGAGCCACAACTACTGAGCTTGTGTGCCACAACTACTGAGCCTGTGTGTCACAACTACTGAACCCGCATGCCACAACTACTGAAGCCCCCGCGCTCTAGAGCCCATGCTCCACAACAAGAGAAGCAACCACAATGAGAAACCCGCGCACCACAATGAAGAGTAGCCCCTGCTCAACTCAACTAGAGAAAGCCCATGTGCAGCAACGAAGACCCAACTCAGCCAAAAATAAATAAATAAATTAATTAATTAAAAAAAAAAAGTCTCATATGACTTGAGGATATGGGGAGGGGGAAGGGTAAGCTGTGACAAAGTGAGAGAGTGGCATGGACATATATACACTACCAAACGTAAAAATACATAGCTAGTGGGAAGCAGCCGCATAGCACAGGGAGATCAGCTCGGTGCTTTGTGACCACCTAGAGGGGTGGGATAGGGAGGGTGGGAGGGAGGGAGACGCAAGAGAGAAGAGATATGGGAACATATGTATATGTAAAACTGATTCATTTTGTTATAAAGCAGAAGAAACTAACACACCATTGTAAAGCAATTATACTCCAATAAAGATGTTAAAAAAAAAAGAGTCCCATAATGTATATTTGATGTTTGGGGCATTTTCCACATTTCAGTCTTAAAATAGATGTTCAGTAATGAATGTGATAAATACATGATCTTCAAATAAGATATTATAGCTAAGTTATTTATCTTAGTGTGCATCTGCTTGTGTGTCCTCGCAGTCACTTTTAATTATTTAAAGAACATTTTGAAAGCAACACCAGTGATAGATGCATTTCAGGGATCCAAGTGATCCCCATCGGTGTCAAAAGAATCTTTGGACGAAACTACTAGGCTCGTGGAAAAAAGGAAAGAAACCCTAGGCTCTGAGCCAAGCATGGGAGGGAAAAGTATGCTAGTGTGTGTAGTGAAGAGAATCTAGACATCTTGACATGCTTGAACAAATTGCACTAACTCTTCTACCCTTTTCCTTTCACAGAAGAGTTTTCATTTCTGGCAAGAGAGCCAAGGGGCGGGAAGGCAAAAGGCCTGGAAGGGAGGAAAGTAGATACAAGGTGAAATTGTTTTTACAGAGTTTCAAACTGAGCAGGGTTACAAGTCTTAATTTGTCAGAGACTGAACTCCCTATCCATTCTCAGATTTCTACTTCAAATAAACTAAGTTGGGCAACCATTAACTGAAAATAATTCTATCCCTTGAAGGACCATCTAATTGGATCGCGCGTTGAAATTTGGAATGTAGTCCTGTGAAGTTTATCATCTCCATTTATGTCCTTGAAATGGGAAGATTTCTTTTGTGTCCAGACGTTGTACCACCTAACTAACAAATGGGCATTTAACGAATGTCTGTCATATATGCTAGCTCAGTAAATTCTTGAAGTAGTTCTGGGAAATAGACATTATCCCCATTTTTTAAACTTCTTATTTGAGATTTAATTTACACACCTGAAATTCACCCATTTAGAATGTGTAATTCAGTGGTTTCTGGTATATTTAGAGATTTGTGCAACCATCACCACTATCTAATTTTAGAACTTTTCATCATCTCAAAAAGAAACCCTATATCCATTATCAGTCATTTCCCATTCCTCACTCCCCCCTTGCCCCTGGGAACCACTAATCTACTTTTTGTCTCTATGGATTTGCCTATTCTGGACTTTTCATAATATGGAATGTGTGGACTTTTTTGTCTAGTCCTTTTCACTTAGCATAACATTTGTGAGGTTCATCCATGTTGTAGCATGTATCAGGACCTCATTCCTTTTCATGGCTGAATTATATTCCATTGTACTATTGATTAACCACATTTTGTTTATCCATTCATCAGTTGATGGACATTTGAGTCGTTTTTACTTTTAAGCTTTTATGAGGAACACTGTAATGAATATTCATGTACAAGTTTTTGTGTGGACATATGTTTTCATTGCTCCTGGGTATGCATGAGGGAATGGAATTACTGGGTCATATAGTAATTCTATGTTTAACCCTTTGAGGAACTGTCAAACTGTTTTCCAAAGTGGCTGCACCATTTTACTTTCCCATGAGCAATGTATGAGAGTTTCAGTTTCTCTGTATCCTGACCAATACTTGTTATTGTAGAAGATCCTTTTATTATAGCCATATTAGTAAGTGTGAAGTGGTATCTCATTGTGGTTTTTTTGTTTGTTTGTTTTTTTGCTGTACACGGGCCTCTCTCTCACTGTTGTGGCCTCTCCTGTTGCGGAGCACAGGCTCCGGACGCGCAGGCTCAGCGGCCATGGCTCATGGGCCTAGCCGCTCCATGGCATGTGGGATCTTCCCGGACCGGGGCACGAACCCGTGTCCCCTGCATCGGCAGGCGGACTCTCAACCACTGCGCCACCAGGGAAGCCCGGCAGGCAGATTCTTAATCACTGCACCACCAGGGAAGCCCTAAAATTACTTAATTTAAAATAATACAAATTATGAGGCTGTGTAGAAATGGAACCCTTATACACTGCTGGTAGAAACATAAAATGGTGCAGCTCCTCTGCAAAACAGTCTGGCAGTTCTCAGAAGGTTAAACACAGTTACTGTACGATCCACCACTTCCACTCCTAGATATATACCCAAGAGAAATGAAAACATATATCCACACAAAAGCTTACATGTGGCCAAAAAGTAGTATCGACAGAAAAAAATGCACAGCCTAAAAGTTAAGAATTATGTTTTATTTGATGGGCTTTCTGAGGACTTCAAGCCCGGGACACAGCATCTCAGATAACTCTGAGAGATTGCTCTGAAGAGGTAAGGGAAGAGCCAGGATAAATAGGAGTTTTTGCAACAAAGACCAGGTAGTTGGAACATCAAAAGATTACTGTTAATTAAAGAAAACCAGATATGTCAAGTTATGGAATTTAGTGCTTTTCTGTGTATACGAAGATGCAAGAATCTGGGCTCACTGGAATCATTCCCTTGACATGCACCTCAACTATCTGGGGCCAGCATCCTGTGCTTTCTCATCCTGAGTCTCCTCAGAGTGCACCATCAGGGGTGGCTGCAGCTGGGGTGGCTGCAGCAGTTAACTGTTAGATGGTGGGCTTCCTGTTTCTATCCTGTGTTCCTCAGGGCTCATCATCAGGGAGACTGTAATGTGATGGCTTGATGGCTGCAACATCCTTTGTTTACTGATAGGGCAGGCAATATTTTTCATTCACAGTAGAAGCAACCTAAGTATCTACCACCTGATGAATGGATAAATTAAATATGGCATACCTATGCAGTGGAATATTATTTAGTGATAAAAAAGAATGAAGTGGACTCCTGGTGGTGCAGTGGTTAAGAATCCACCTGCCAATGCAGGGGACATGGGTTCGAGCCCTGGTCTGGGAAGATCCCACATAACACGGAGCAGCTAAGCCCGTGAGCCACAACTACTGAGCCTGCGCTCTACAGCCCACGAGCCAAAACTACTGAGCCCATGTGCCACAACTACTGAAGCCTGCATGCCTAGAGCCCATGCTCTGCAACAAGAGAAGCCACTGCAATGAGGAGCCCACACACTGCAACGAAGAGTAGCCCCCACTCGCCACAACTAGAGAAAGCCCACATGCAGCAATGAAGACCCAACACAGCCAAAAGAAAAAAATTATTTAAAACAAAAGAATGAAGTACTGATTCATGGTACAAAGTGGATGAACGTTCAAAATATGGTAAATGAAAGGAGCCATACACAAAAGGCCGCATTTTGTATGAAATGTCCAGAATAGGCAAATCCATAGAGATAGAAGGCAGGTTTGTGGTTCCCAGAGAATGGGAGGAGAGGGGAATGGGGAGTGACTGATAATGGATATGAGGTTTCTTTGGGGAGATGATGAAATGTTTTGGAATTAGATAGTGGTGATCATTGCACAATCTTGTAATATACTAAAGATCACTGACTTACATACTTTTTTTTTTCAGTGTTAATAGTTTATTAATTCTCTTGCATCCATTCATTGCTTCATTTAACAAATACACCTCTAGTGCCACCAGCTATGCCAGGCTGTGTGCTAGGTTTGGGAGATACAAAAGTAAATCACATATTCCTCTCTTAAGACACTAATACATTGTAGATATGGTCACATAGATAATTATAAGATAATGAAAAGCACTACAATAAAACTGCATGAAAGTATTGAGGGAGTCCAGAGGAGGCAGTAGCAAAGATCAACATGAAGGCCCCAAAATCTGGATCTCTGAAATTTTTGGTAGAAATGTTGTATTGTCTACATCAGATCCAAAGTGCTGTTTTCAACAGGAGGCACGTCATCCCTCTCCTGATTAATTTTTTTTTAACATCTTTATTGGAGTATAATTGCTTTACAATGGTGTGTTAGTTTCTGCTGTATAACAAAGTGAATCAGCTATACATATATCCCCATATCTCTTCCCTCTTGCGTCTCCCTCCCACCCTCCCTATCCCACCCTTCTAGGTGGTCACAAGGCACCGAGCTGATCTCCCTGTGCTATGCGGCTCCTTCCCACTAGCTAGCTGTTTTACATTTGGTAGTGTATATATGTCCATACCACTCTCTCACTTCATCCCAGCTTACCCCTCCCCCTCCCCGTGTCCTCAAGTTCATTCTCTATGTCTGCATCTTTATTCCTGTCCTGCCCCAGGTTCTTCATAACCATTTTTTTCTTAGATTCCATATATACGTGTTAGCATATGGTATTTGTTTTTCTCTTTCTGACCTCACTCTGTATGACAGTCTCTAGGTCCATCCACTTCACTACAGATAACTCAATTTCGTTTCTTTTTATGACTGAGTAATATTCCATTGTATATATGTGCCACATCTTTATCCATTCATCTGTCGATGGACACTTAGGTTGCTTCCATGTCCTGGCTATTGTAAATAGAGCTGCAATGAACATTGTGGTACATGACTCTTTTTTTTTTTTTTTTGCTGTACGCGGGCCTCTCACTGTTGTGGTCTCTCCCGTTGTGGAGCACAGGCTCCAGATGCACAGGCTTAGCGGCCATGGCTCACGGGCCCAGCCGCTCCGCGGCATGTGGGATCTTCCCGGACCAGGGCACGAACCCTTGTCCCCTAGCATCGGCAGGCGGACTCTCAACCACTGCACCACCAGGGAAGCCCATGAATCTTTTTGAATAATGGTTTTCTCGAGGTATATGCCCAGTAGTGGGATAACTGGGTCATACGCTAGTTCTATTTTTAGTTTTTGGTTTTTTTTAAATTTTTTTTTTAATTATTATTTTTTAGAAGATGTTGGGGGTAGGAGTTTATTAATTTATTTATTTTTGCTGTGTTGGGTCTTCGTTTCTGTGCGAGAGCTTTCTCTAGTTGTGGCAAACGGGGGCCACTCTTCATCGTGGTGCACGGGCCTCTCACTATCGCGGCCTCTCTTGTGGAGCACAGGCTCCAGATGCGCAGGCTCAGTAGTTGTGGCTCACGGGCCTAGTTGCTTCACGGCATGTGGGATCCTCCCAGACCAGGGCATGAACCGTGTCCCCTGCATTAGCAGGCAGATTCTCAACCACTGCGCCACAAGGGAAGCCCCTATTTTTAGTTTTTTAAGGAACCGCCATACTGTTCTCCACAGTGGCTGTATCAACTTACATTCCTACCAACAGTGCAAGAGGGTTCCCTTTTCTCCACACTCTCTCCAGCATTTATTGTTTGTAGATTTTTTGTTGATGGCCATTCTGACCAGTGTGAGGTGATATCTTGTTGTAGTTTTGATTTGCATTTGTCTAATGATTAGTGATGTTGAGCATCCTTTCATGTGTGTGTTGGCAATCTGTATACCTTCTTTGGAGAAATGTCGCTTTAGGTCTTCTGCCCATTTTTGGATTGGGTTGTTTGTTTTTGTGATACTGAGCTGCATGAGCTGCTTGTATATTTTGGAGATTAATCCTTTGTCAGTTACTTCATTTGCAAATATTTTAGAAATAAAAAATAAACATAGGAAAACCAGAACAGTAGTTTTTCATGGAGCTCTTAGGACTGCGAATAGGGACGGGCAGGATTTAGAATGTGGAGATGGAGTGAGGGGACTGAGGCTGAAAGAAAAGTGAATGTAGGAAGATGTTCAAGAGCAGGGCAAGTATAAAGACAGGTAAGGTAAGCAGTTCAAATTGTTAATGGAGCAAAGTGGGCAGGAAGGGGAGAAGTGGGATTGGGCTGGAATGCAGAAGCTGTCGAAATGCCAAGACAAGGCATCTGAGCTTTCTGTGTGGGCTGTAGGAGGGCTTTAAAGGCTTGCTGCCCGTCTACCAGTAATGTCTTGGTGATGGGCTGCCTGGATTTGAAAGCAGCATGCCTGTTGATGGTTATTACTTTTATTCCCTTTATTCGTATTTTCATTCATGATTTATTGAGCACCAGCCACATATGAGATGTAACTTACATTAATTCATTTACTCCTCATCACAACCCTATAAGAGTCAATATCTTTATCTCCCCATTTTTCAGACAAAGACACCAAAGCTCAAAGGTTGTTACCAGTAAAAGGCCAACCAGTGAGTGATGGAATCTGGCATCAACTCCAGAGCCAAGGCCTTATACCTCTCTGCACCTACCTCCTCTCTCCAGTCCATTTTCCCACCTTTCTCAAATCACCATGGCCTCTGCTCTTACAGACAGTAAAATTAAGCCACGGAACCAGTGGATCTTGACATTTTCTGCTAAGCGATTAAATACTTAATTTCTTGGTTTCCAGGGCTCATTTCAAATTTTTTACCTCCTATTCATGCAAGCTAGCTGTCACAAGGGCAGGATTCGTTACCTATAAGGCAGTTATGAGACACCTTGGGATAAAACGTTAGTTGCTTACATGTCTACTTTACAAGCTGTTAAGAAGGTGTAAGTACCTTCCCTGCAGAACAGCTATTTAAATTTTGCACTGGAGCCACCCTTTCTTTAGTAAAGTTGGAATTTGAAGACAAGTTAAGAAGGATAAAATAGCGAGAGACCTCTCAACTAAAATAGCAAGTTCCTCTTTAGACTTATCTTTAAGCACAGTACTCCTTTACTCTCTAAGGAATCAGTCCATTTTACTGGAACTACTTAGAGTCAACAGCTGGAGGGTCACCCTGCTCTTGCTTTTCCCTCCCGAACTAAAGTGCTTACCTTACCCTTCATTTCAAAAACAAATTAAAATTCCTAATCTCACCAGATGTGATTAAGATGATTCTTAAAGCTGTTCACGCACTTAATAAGCCCAATTATATTTTTTATTCATCCTGACATAGTTCCTTTTGTTGCTGAATCATAGGTTTAACATTTTTAACTGATTGAAGCATCAGTTTCCCCCTCTGTGGTCATGTTGAGATCTTGGGCAGTGGTGGAAAAGTACACTTAAATGGTGTACAGTTTGGGCAACTCATTTTTAGATTTTTACATTAGACGTTTATACTTGGTTTTGTTTCCTGACCTTGTGGCATCTCTGCTGTCCCCGAGGAGGCTGGAAGGTTGGGAATGAACTGAGCATCAGGGAATAGATCACAGACTCTGCACTACTATAGTAAGACCTAATTAGGTCATCTTTCCCGTCCACCTGCTAGGGCATGATTGCTAAAGTCTCCTTCCTTAGGAGAAGGCTGTTTCAGAAGCACTTCTACACTTTATGTCCAACTTCTGTTTTCCATTATTGGTAACCTGACTTTAGACAGTGACAGAAAGATTTGTAAAATATTTTTGGCCATTGGTTTTTTTCTTAATGGTTTTAAATGTTCATTCACTCAACAAATATTCATTGACCACTTACTCTGGAATATATAGTCCAAGGCAGGGAGGAGGAGGGGGACAAATGCCAATCAAAAAGTCACACAAACAATGTGAAATGTGGCTTTGACAGGTGCTGTGAAGAAAGGTACAGTGATATGAGAGCCTGTGTTAGGGACGTTTTACCTGATAGAAAGGGGCAGGAGGAGGTGACCCGTGAGCTGAGATCTAATAGATGATTATTAATTAACCTAGTAAAGGAGGGAGGGAACAGTAATCCAGACTGAGGGAACAGCAAAGAAGCAGTGCTGTGCCAGGGGGAGGAGACTGCAGACAGGAAGGACCCTGAAGATCAGTGACGAAGGGGTAGACTGGATAGGCTCTTTTTTTTCTCTCTTTCATTGAACCTTGTCTAAAAATACCATGGTAAAACAAGGCTCTGCTGCTTTAAAAACAACAACAAAGGGGCTTCCCTGGTGGCGCAGTGGTTGAGAGTCTGCCTGCTGATGCAGGGGACACGGGTTCATGCCCCAGTCCGGGAGGATCCCGCATGCCACGGAGCGGCTAGGCCTGTGAGCCATGGCCGCTGAGCCTGCGCGTCCGGAGCCTGTGGTCCGCAACGGGAGAGGCCACAACAGTGAGGGGCCTGTGTACCGCAAAACAACAACAACAACAACAACAACAACAACAAAGGATTTGAAAAATCACTGTCTTAGGCCATCTACCTGACCTATCAAGGAAGTTTTATAACCCATATCACAGGTGATGTGTCATGTGACACATACCTTTCGTCACCTTCTCACCCCTGTCAGATTGCTGTCTCTCTTTAAGCCTGTTTTCATGAAATGCAATGAGTATGTTTGGCTGTCTCTACAAATCTCTGAACTCAGTTGTTCAACACACAGCCCCTAACCATTACGAAAAATATTCTCATTGCAGATGACAAAGGTAAAACCATATGGAGTTATTTTAGGTCAGTGGTTTTCAAATAATTTTTTAAAGCAGCGGAATCCATTTTTCAGTTGAGATCTAACATGAAGGCATCAGAAACGCAAATGATTTTTTTCTTCTTTGTGCCTTTTTTCTTATATTTTCATGTTTTCTAGCATGAACATTGATTGCTTTTATTATCAGAAGATAATGGATTTAAAATTTTGTAGCTGTTTAGGAAAACTGAATCGTTTCATGATAACAAGTTTCAGGGACCAGCACAGATTGAAACAGATGGCTCCCTCTGTTACAGTACCCCTGTTGACCTTTTCACAACTAGGGATTACTAAGGCACAGGGTGACTGTGGCTATTTCTTCATGAAATTATATGATAACAGCAGAAACCTTACTGACGAACAGATGTTTTTCCCAAGTGGAGCTTTTCTTAATGAAATGGTTGCTTAGAAACCAGACCATAATAATAACTTTTCTATATTTAGTTTGTAAAGTGATTCAGTTTGCAAAATTACTAAGTCAGGGAATACTAATTAGATAAAATTGAATATATCCATTACTTCTTGTCTTGCAATTGAGCAACCAAATGGTTAAATTAACAGCAAAATTTTGTCCAGATGTGTCTATCCAGATGCTATTCATAACAAAGACATATAAGGAAAATGAGAGCTCATAGAGCCATCCTGCTCTACTCTTAACTATATGATTCTCTAGTGGCACCATGTGTTTGCTCTTTTATCAGTTTGTATTAGAAGCTGTTACATGTAACACTTACTAGGTTGCTGAGAGGATCAGTTAGGTCAGTGGGTCAAAAATTGTACGTGAAAATGTGAAAATAACCTCAAGTTGAGCTCAGCGAGACAGCAGTGTAAAGGAAAGGCTCAAGAATGAAGATGCTTGTTTAAGATGACATGTTTGATAAATGGAAAATCTTAACATGCTAAATATTACTAACAACAAAGAAACCTCAATATGTGCCATATTCGTCAGGTGCATTTAATCTTACATTCAAACTAGACAAAAATCTAGAAGAAAATACATTTCTGTCTTCCATTTCCAATAATGATGAGATACCTCAGCTGAAAACAGTTTTTATACAGGGTAACATATTTAAAACACTTTAAAAGCATAAATGAGCTTACAAGAAAGCAGTGAATTACCAAGCCAACATCTTAAGAGAAAGCCAGACCCTAAAAGGTAGAGGGAGCTTAAGAACCTGCATTTGCCCTCAGTATTTGCTGAAATTCAGTTTTAGTTTCATGCTCTTGAAGGTCAAACCTACAGAAATGAAAGCCTGTCTAGTCCCAACTTGAAGTGGGGAGTCAAACAGAAGACCTCCAACATTAAGCTTAGACCCCAAAGGAATGCACCTTCTGATGAATCAGAAGTAAAAATGGTACCCCTTCACCTCATCCCCAGGGACTGAGAGGGGCATTGTCTTGTCGCTAGAGACAGTGTAATCACAGCATGGTCCACCTTCCCTGCAGATTTGCATTATTGGGATTCAGGAAAGTTCAAGCTGGGAATTAGAGTTTAAGATGTTTATATACTGGTAGTGTTTGTGGATGTCTTACAAGAACAAAAGCATATCTCTGTGGAAGAAGGGACCTTCACCCTAGACCCCAAAGAATCCTCAAAATAATTTTTTAATTTTTACTTTTATTTTTTAATTTTTAATGTTTAAAAACTTTATTGTAATATTTAACAAAATATTTGCTATACTAACCTTTTTTATTTTTTTTATTTATTTATTTAGGGCTGTGTTGGGTCTTCGTTTCTGTGCGAGGGCTTCATCGCAGTGCGCCGGCCTCTCACTGTCGCGGCCTCTCGTTGCGGAGTGCAGGCTCAGTAGTTGTGGCTCACGGGCCTAGTTGCTCCGTGGCATGAGGGATCTTCCCAGACCAGGGCTTGAACCCGTGTCCCCTGCATTGGCAGGCAGATTCTCAACCACTGCGCCACCAGGGAAGCCCAATATACTAACCATCTGTAAATGTGCAGTTTAGTGGCATTAAACATATCCACAATGTTGTATAATTGCTATCTATTTCCAAAACTTTTTCATCACCCCACACAGAAACTCTTAACCATTAAGCAATAACTCTCCTTTCCTCCTCTCATAATAATTAATAAATAATTATTGTATATTTAATTATGTACAGTAATTAAAATATATTCACAAAATAACCAAGCACAAGGAAACAAGGTCCCAGAAGACTTTAGATGTTGGACTTATCACACACAA
Source organism: Delphinapterus leucas (assembly GCF_059928025.1). Classification (NCBI taxonomy): domain Eukaryota; kingdom Metazoa; phylum Chordata; class Mammalia; order Artiodactyla; family Monodontidae; genus Delphinapterus; species Delphinapterus leucas. Next base: position 43,286,265 of record NC_143148.1, read on the forward strand.
ATTATTAAGTAACCAGGCTTCCATAGAAAAACAAGACAAACTTGAAAATATCTTCAGGGATAGGAAACAATCAAAGTTGATGTAGCAGATTTAAAAAATAAACCAAATAGAATGTCTAAAAATAAAAAGTAGAATAACTAAAATTAAAATTTCAGTGGATGAGTTTTACAGCAGACACAGCTAAGAGAGAATTAATGAACCAGAAGGCAGAAAGGAAGACGTTATACAGAATGCAGCACAGAGAGACAATATTTAGTCTCTGGATGGAGAAGTCAAAAAGGAAGGATTAATAGATTTCATCTCTTAAAAGTTTAAAACTCATTCACGTTGAAAATAATTTAACCTTAATTAAAATGTAAAGTATAATTAAAGAAAAAAGATTTGCAACAAGAAGGGCAAACATAAATCTGTAGAGACAGAAAATAGATTTGTGGTTGCCTAGAACAGGGAGTCTGGGCAGAAAAAGAAAGTAACTGCTTGGGTAGGAGGTTTCTTTTTGGAGTGATGAAAATCTTCCAGAATTAGACAGTGATGATGGATGCACAGCTATGTGAATATACTAAAAACTACTGAATCATATACATTAAAAGGGTGAATTTTATGGTATATGAATTACATCTCAATAAACTTTTTTTTAAAAGGACAAGCAGTTAAGCCTCTCTATATAAAGAGTTCATAGTGATTAATAAAAAAAAATCCAGTAGATAAATGGATAAAAAAATAAATAGGCAATTCATGGTAGAGGAATATAAGTAATAAAAATTTGAGAAATTTTTCTAATAGGCAAAGAAATGTAGATTAAAATAATAATGAAATACAGTTTTTTTTGTACCATTTCAAAAAACACAGATTTTTTTTTTTTTTGATGGGACTATCCAGTGCTAGCCAATTGTATTGAAATGCACACACTTGAACACTCTTGGTAGGAGAATTAATAGGAACATTTTTGGAATGCAGCTTTGAAAATGTTTATACACTTGCAGCCAGTTCTTTTTCTTTGGGGAATCTACCCTAAGAGTATAAATGGGAGTTAGGTGCCTATACTAATTCTGTCTTTAAAAGTCTATGAAATTTTTCCACACATGAATAATTATGCAAATGACTCTCGGTCCCAGGGGCAGCTCGCAATTGCAGAACCCTGAGCTTTTTGCAGCATAGCTCCCTTGTCCCCTTCTCTAGGAAGCCCCACCCCTTCCTACACCCTTTTTAAATTTCTCTCTCTGTGTTCTTGTTACACCCAAACATGCTGTACTAACCACACTGTCTTGTAATCATTGTCTAATTTGTCTCTCTCTCTAGACAGGTGCTGTCTTATTACGTTTATAACACTTAGTACCTGGCACAGAGTAGATACCCTATTAATGTGTGAATGAGTGAAAGAATGATTTATATTGCCTTAATTCTAAAGTTGTTTTCCAAGCTTTATGATTTATGCCATAGCTGCAGATTACTTCTATATACTCTTTTTTTTTTTAACATCTTTATTGGAGTATAATTGCTTTACAGTGGTGTTATATTTTTTTTGCGGTATGCGGACCTCTCACTGTTTTGGCCTCTCCCGTTGCGGAGCACAGGCTCCAGATGCGCAGGCTCAGTGGCCATGGCTCACGGGCCCAGCCGCTCTGCAGCATGTGGGATCTTCCCGGACCGGGGCACAAACCCGTGTCCCCTGCATCGGCAGGCGGACTCCCAACCACTGCGCCACCAGGGAAGCCCTGTTATATACTTTTATATAAGTGATTTGTAATTTTTTTAGTTGACTCCTTCCCCCCTCTTCTTTTAGCAAGAGATTTTATTTTTCTTTTTTTTTTAATTTTGAATTTTTTTTTGGCTGCCCGGCTTGCATGATCTTAGTTCCCTGACCAGAGATTGAACCCAGGCCCCGGCAGTGAAAACGCAGAGTCCTAACCACTGGACTGCCAGGGAATTCCCTCCCCTCTTTTTAACAGAAGTAAAATTGACAAGAATCCTTAATATTTCTCCATCCTAAGTAATAATATTGCTATTAAAATTTTCAATGTTATTGTCAGACCACCTCAAATGATCTACTGTGAAAGCCAAGACATCTGGAGGAATAAGCCCCCCTCATCCTCCCATAAAAAAGAAGACTGTTAAATAAAACAAAGTTGTCCACTATAAAAACAGTGTTTGTGTATATGTGTGTGTGTGTGTGTGTGTGTATTTATTTCAAAGAGTGGTGTATGGATGAGAGGGCACTAAAATGCTTATGTTGATTTTAGGTTTCAGGTGGTTTTTTAAAAGCAGCTTTATTGAGATATAATTCACATACCATATAACTTGTCCCTTTTAAGTATATAATATAATATCTTTGAGTATATTCAGAGTTGCACGTCTGTCACCACAATCCATTTTGGAACATTTCATTACCCTAAAAAGAAACTGGTTCCCCATAGCCTCCACTCCTCAATCCTCCCATACATCCATGAGTGATTTTTCTTTTCTTCTTTATGTTTTTCTCTAGTATTTGACTCTTTTACAGTGACCATGTATTATTTATATATCGTCAGGGGGAAAAAGCCACGTTCTTTTGATTGTGGAAACAGTTTTTCAAGTCTTCTCCTTTCCCCTCTATTTATAGGTGCCTTGCTTCACAGAGGGATTTTGACCTGAGGGCTGTGTAGATCCCTGAAGGGGGCCATACTAGATATGGTTACTGGCCAAAATTGTAGGCAGGGTGTTTATGTGTATATGTGCATTTTATCAGGGCAATTTATAGTAGCTCTGCTTGGTTTCCATATGAAACTACAGTTTAAGTCCTGCACGTCATGGTTACTAATTTCACAACAATCACTTTTTCTAAGCCAGTCCTAGCCCACAGCACCTGTCACAAAGACTTGCCTAATCATCTCATTAGGACATCCGCTATGTTTAAGGAAAAATGGGAGAATTCAGGAGTTTTGAACTTGCCTATATCACTGCTTAGTACCCAAAGCACAGAGCAGGTCTCCGAGCATTGACACTGGATCATGTGAAAGATCAGCCCTGTCTTGTTAGAGCTTCAGGCCAGGTGACCACTCCCCTTGGAGGCTTAGGCTCTCTCAAAACTAGTGAGAACCTGACGCATCAGTCAGCTTTGCTGATTCTGCAGCTTCTCTTTGCATAGGTTTGAGGTGAAAGGCCAGTAGAAAACTTACAAAAAAATGAACCTGGAGTTCAGGTGGTACTCCCTCTACTGGGACCACCTAGCTAGGGGTCTTTAAGACTGCTTTATTTTCTTACCTAGATTCAGCTAAAAGAGAACTACATACTGTGTTCTGGGAAATCAGAAGCCCCTCTTTTCACATTATCAGTAAGTGTTTCTTTTAATAGCATAAAGAGAATGTTAATATACAAAATGTTTCATTCTTTGAAAGCTATGTAAAGAGAACTAAATGAATAACATCCTGGTTCTTTATTTCTCACCCATGACCAGCTGAAATGCAAGTTTCTCTAAATGCATAGGGCAGTGATTACTCTCAAAGCAGTGGTAATTGCTGTTTTCCTTCCTTCCTCACTTATGCCTTCAGTCAATTAGCGCAGCTTTGTTCATATTTCTGTATATACTACAGAACCCTTGATCATCATGTTTTTTTTTTTTTTTTTTTTTTTGATCATCATGTTTTTGAGGCTCACTTTTCTCACCTCTGTTCTGAATCATGCAGAAGTATTTGATAGAGGCAGTCCTATCTGCCTCTTAGAGTGGACTCTAAGCTTTTTGGTGCTGTTTTGGGTTTTATTTTATTTATTGGGGGAGGGTAATAGAATAAGAGATTTAGGGGACTCGCAATAGCCATAAATATGTGGAGTGGAGGTGTCTAGGAATCACTGATGGAAAACTGAAACTCACTAAAATCTAAGTTTTTTATTTCCTTTTGTATGTCTCCTCTGTCATCACTAATGTTAGCAGCATCTCAAGTTAAAGTCATCCGTGAATTTCATTAACATTACTACCTCCCTTTTCCACATAAAGATAAATATAAATAAATACACCAATTAAGAACAAGGCAGTCCCTGTGAAGCCCAACTAGACCCAAGAGGATTCTGCCTTGTTCATATGGGATGCATTGTGCAGAGTGCCTGTCCTTCCTCTAACCTTGGAGTCTAACAGAAAGTAAACTTTATGGCTGATGAATACTTAAAAATATAAGATTTGCTATCTTTGGGGTTAGGATTTGCAAAGCTAGTGCTATTCCAGCAGTTATTTTCTCCTAGGCACTGCAGCCGGGTGGGTGGTGGGTAGCAGATGAAGGTTTGCAGTCCTGCTCTGTCACGTGGCAGCTCTGTGATCTTGGGCCATATTTTTCACTCTTCTGTTCCTCAGCTTCTCCCTCAGTAAAATTAGGAATGAAAGTAGCATCTAATTCAAAGGATTGTTGGAAGCATTAAAGGGATGAATGCATATAAAGTGCTTAGGACCATGCCCAGCATATTGAAAGCACTCATTAAATGTTAGGAATTTTTACTGTCCTTGCTATTAGGTTTTTATTTATTATAATAAATATTTCATGATCCAAATGGCTTCTGGCAAGTATAGTGAACTGTCGGTAAATATAGATTATTACTAATTTTAACTTTTTGCCCTCCAAAATGCGAATTAGAGAACAATGTAAGCAAATACATTGGCCTTATTTTAGTGTTCAAGTATATTATTTAGATCTTGATTTAAAGAGGCAGACACTGGGTACTGTACTGCCATTCTTACAAAAAAATCTTCAACTTATTAGTCTAACCCTCTTTTTTCCTCAGGCCTGAGTAACACTTGCTCATCTTGAATCTTTATAAAGTTGTTGGGGCTTGTCCACACTTAACACAACCTTGGAGCTTTAGAGAAACTTAACATCACGTTGGCATGCTAGACGCTATCATTTACTCCGATTACAAGGAGAGCCCAGCTATTCAGTTGAGTTCCCCATACTTCCTTGATTTAATAACCAACTTCTCCAGTTTGTGCAGCTTCCTGGATTCTTGGAGCTGAAATGATTGTTAGTTTCCATTATAATGAGCGGTCTCTAATGTAAGAACTGAAATACCCTGCTAGAGGGTAGTAGTCTCCTTCTCTTCAGGTTCTACCTTATCTTTGTGTCCTTGAGCTGCAACAAGAGAGGACAATCACAGGTTGGTGATTATCTTTTTGTCATCAGAAGGAAAATTTCCTTGTGCCTTAGCTCTTCACCATCATTGTTCTTTCAAACTAGAGCTTCCTCCCAGGTTAATATACATTTTACCTTCTTTCTAGTTTTTAAAACAAACTTATTTCTGTTAATTTCTCTGAACATAGTTTGTAAAGAATCAAGAAGCTTGTCTCCTGCCCTGCTTACCCCCTCATGGTTACAGTCCTCAGAGATAACCATCCCCTCTACCCCTGTTTAAATAGTTTCTTCTAGTAATTACCTCCCTATTTATAAATTAAATGCTCTTATGGATCTCGATGTTAAAAATTTTGCACATTTTCTACTCATTTCCTGTATGTTAGATGAAGATTTAGCATCCACATGCACACATGCCTGCACATGCACGCCTCTACCCCTTCTCCTTCTGCCATTTCCCCATCACAGTTTTTGGCTAAATCATTGGGCAGTGCTTGTTGCTGACTCTGGATATTATTCATTGCTAAGCCTAGTTCAGTTGTCCTTTCTTATATATTTGCTTAGTTTTCTATGTAATTATTGCTAATTTTTTACAAATGATCCAACAGCTCTATCAAATACATATCATTAATTTGTCCCATCTTTGCTCTCTTTACTCAGACTTAAGCCTTTTTTTTTGGCTGCATTGGGTCTTCCTTGCTGCGCACAGGCTTTCTTTGGTTGCAGCGAGAGGGGGCTACTCTTCATTGTGGTATGCGAACTTCTTATTTTGGTGGCTTCTCTTGTTGCGGAGCACGGGCTCTAGGTGCGTGGGCTTCAGTAGTTGCAGCACGTGGGCTCAGTAGTTGCGACACATGGGCCCTAGAGTGCGCGAACTTCAGTAGTTGTGGCATGTGGGCACAGTAGTTGTGACATGTGGGCTTCAGTAGTTGTGGCTCGTGGGCTCTAGAGCGCAGGCTCAGTAGTTGTGGCCCCTGGGCTTAGTTGCTCTGTGGCATGTGGGATCTTCCCGCACCAGGGATCGAACCCGTGTCCCCTGCATTGGCAGGTGGATTCTTAACCACTGCACCACCAGGGAAGTCCCCGATTTCAGCCTTTGATACCTATATTCTTTTTATCCTTGTTTGTCAGTTTTTTTTACTCCTTGACTATCACTTTAGTGAGATTTCAGGAGGAAGATGTTTGTGATCATTCTGTTATATTTGATTGAAAATTATTTTTACATTTTCATCTCTAAAAGGGGCTGTTCTATTTAAAAGACTGTGCCCTTTATCACAGTTTTTTTAACTTGTATTTTATTTAGTTATATTTGATACATTACATGGTTCAAAATTCAAAAGGTACCAAAAGATACAGAGTAAAAAGTCTCTTCTCTCTTATTTATCCTCTAGTCACTCCATTTCCCTCCCTAGAAACAACCAATATCATTGGTTACTTGTGTATCCTTCCAGAACTATTTATGAATGTATAAATGTGTGTTTGCATTTCCCCTTTGTACACAAATTGTTGAATTCTATACACATTGTTTTGTACCTTGCATTTCACTTAACAATAGATATTAGTATTTATTCCATAAGAGTTCTTTAGAAGCTTCTTCTTTTTTTTTATGGATGTCTTTCTTTGTCTGACTTATTTCACTTAGCATAATTCTCTCATGGTCCACCCATGTTGTTGAAAATGTTAAGATTTCTTTCTTTTTCATGGCTGAATAGTATTCCAGTGTGTGTGTGTGTGTGTGTGTGTGTGTGTGTGTGTGTGTGTGTGTGTGTGTGTGTGTTTGTGTATACACCATGTCTTCTTTGTCCATTCATTCATTGATGGACTTTTAGATTGTTTTCGTATCTTGGCTATTGTAAACAATGCTGTAATGAACATAGGAGTGCATGTATCTTTTTGAGTTTGTGTTTTTGTTTTCTTTGGATAAATGCCTGGTAGTGGAATTGCTAGGTCATACGGTAGTTTTATTTTTAATTTTTTCAGGAACTTCCATACTGTTTTCCACAGTAGCCATACCAATTTACAGTCCTACTGACCGTACACGAGAGTCTCCTTTTCTCCACATCCTCTCCAACACTTGTTATATCTTGTCTTTTTGATAATAGCCTTCTAACAGGTGTGAGGTGGTATCTCATTGTGGTTTTGATTTATATTTCCTTGATGATTAGTGATGTTGAACATCTTTTCATGTGCCTCTTGGCCATCTGTATGTCTTCTTTAGGAAAAATGCCTATTCAGATCATCTGCCCATTTTTTAATTGGATTTTTTTTTTCTTTTGAGTTGTACGACTCTTACAGTTTTTTAATAACAAGTTTTTGAGATATAATGCATATACCATACAATTCACCCATGTAAAATATACAATTCAGTGTTTTTTATTATATTCACAGAGTGTGTAACCATCACCATAATTAATTTTAGAATGTTTTACCCTCCATAAAGAAAGTCCATATCGTTAGCAGTCAGTCCCTATTCCCCCCCACCGACTCCCACAGCCCTAAGCAACCACTGAACCTACTTTCTGTGTGTAAATTTGCCTATTTTGGACATTTTCATATAAATGGAATCATTCAATATGTGGGGAGTTGTGTTTCTTAACAGTTTTCTGCAGAAATACCTGAGAAATTCAAGTGAGTAGGTGGTTTCCAAGTTGATGTGGGTATTTTGGAAGGTAGGTTGTTGTCTGCCCAGGGGAATAAATCTGGTTGGTTTTAAAGTGGGGATGACGTAGCAGATTCCTGGGATAGAGCCAGTCAGCAAAGACATTTAGGATTAGACTGTCTTTCCTACAATGCAAGAGCACTGTGTAAAGTGAGACCTAAACTATGGTGACTGCCCAAGGTCTGCAGAATCACTGAGCAGCATGCTGAGGGATCATCTTGAAGTCAACACTGGATCAGAATACGTTTCTGGCTTTGTAATGAAAGTCTTCGGGGGAAAAAAAACAGTTATTTTACAAAGTTGACTGTCTCTATTTTGTCGCATAAAGTACTTTCAATAATATTTTTTCAGTTGGTTAATTTGCCTTATCGTGTGCTTTGCCCCAAAACACATATCAGAACGCTTTCATGAACTCCTGCCAGATTTGGTTCACCTTTGCTTTCTCTGTATCTTATCTGTTACACCACATCTTGAAATGCATAGTCAATTTCCTGTGATCAGAGCAGGAGCAGGTATCTCTCACACAATCATTTGGTCCTTATTGCCAAAGGGATTGACGTGTCATGTTTCCTTAAAGCTAGTGCTGACCCAGAAATTACCCTGTTTTCATATTACAAAGGAGGGGCCAAGGGGCATATGAAGGTTATGGTCAGGCTTCCTCAGTTGTCAAAATTCAAAAAACTTTTCAAAGAAGAAACAAAACAGCCACACAAAATCTCATCCTTTTAAATTGTTATATAGTCTTAACCGTCATATGTGATTCTCTTCACTGCTCCGTCTAAGAGTAAGGAAGGAACCATTGTCCCCTAGGGATTCATAAAGTCATAGGTGGCAACTGTATCCTGAGAAGGTAAACTCAGACAGTCAGAGAGCCATTTGGCAGCAGTCTGTGGAACAGGCCAGCAGGAAGATAAACAATTGCTAACCTGGGACTGTGGGAAGCAAGGAAATTGTACTTTGCTATTGGCAACCTTTTTATGTAAGATTGGGAGAATTAATGCTCCCTGGTGGAACTAAAAGTTTGGCATTATAGGAAAAGTTTTTTTAAAAATCTGAATTTGTTTCTTTAACCTGAAGAAGGATATATTAGGATTCCTTTGGTTGAAAAAAAATCAAACTGGCATAAGCATGAAGGGATATTTATTGGCTTATGTATCCAAGGGTTCTAGTGAGTAAATGTATAATTGGATCCCGGGGCTCAAAGCATGACACAGTTCTCTCCTTTTCTCCTTTCCTCTCTTGGCTTGACCCTCCTCTGTGTTTGCACCATTTTGGGGTTGACTTTCTCCACATGATGGCCACTGGCAGCTCCAGGTTAATCACTTCTACAAGCAAAAACAAGAAGACAAAAACGAAACAATCCCCCCTCCCTCCCCCCACACACACAGACTCCAGGAGCTCATCTTTCCTGGTAGTTCCAAAATTGGCTCCAGGATTGAGTCTCTTCCCCCATTCCTGAACCAAACATTGTGGTGGTGATGGCATGGAATATCCTAAGGCAGCCTTGACATGAGTTTGTTAACACATGAGGAGAAAGTGGGTAGTTAGCCCCACTCAAACTACATAGACTGAGAGTAGGGAAGGGATATTTCCCAAAGGAACAGCAGGTGGTGTTACCAGAAGAGAGAGTAGATGCTGTGTGCAACCAAAATGCCTGTCTACTACAGAGAGGAAATCAAGAGCTCATTTGGTTTTGAAGTATAAAGCAGGATATTCTCATAGAAGTAAATAACTTCTCTGCTAAAGATTAGTGAGATAAAAATAGGCATAAGTGACAGTAGAAGGGACTTTAGTAGTACCTGTTTTTCAGAAAAGCTAGATATAGATCAAAGTTTTATAGAGCAAATCCCATTTTACGACTGAGTTCCATTATGAAGTCACAACTATATTCCTAAAAGAAAACAAATCCACTGAATTGCGAGTTAGGAACTTCTGATGAAGAAGTAGTTATGACTGCTACAGATCTATAATACATACCAGGCCTTGTGATACATCAGTGATAAAACATCTGCCAGCGTTGCAGTTACCAGCTATCAACTCACTTTTCCTTTGGGCTCTTTTAGAATGTGGAAGCTGTTTCCTTCATTTATCCTTTTCTTAGCTGCAGACATTTTTCCTATGCTAGGAGGTCTCTAACTCCACCTTGGACCTCCAAAAACTTACCTCTCGTTTTGCGTAATAGAGCTACCTACAAATGCATTGTCACATTTTGCCAACAGGGAAGCTGTCTAATTCAGGTTCTGCCACAGCCTGAAACTCCCTAAAGAGCAGAGCTTCTGTTTATGTAAAACTGGAGGCCACATAAAGGAACACAGGGCTTCCCTGGTGGCGCAGTGGTTGAGAATCTGCCTGCTAATGCAGGGGACACGGGTTCGAGCCCTGGTCTGGGGATCCCACATGCCGCGGAGCAACTAGGCCTGTGAGCCACAATTTCTGAGCCTGCGTGTCTGGAGCCTGTGCTCCGCAACTAAAGAGGCCGTGATAGTGAGAGGCCCGCGCACTGCGACGAAGAGTGGCCCCCGCTTGCCACAACTAGAGAAAGCCCCCGCACAGAGATGAAGACGCAACACAGCAAAAATAAATAAATTAATTAATAAACTCCTACCCCCAACACCAAAAAAAAAAGGAAGACAGATGTGGCTTAAGACCCACATGCAGAGACTTCCCAGGCTTTTCAGGCAATGAAAAGGTATAGGGGTGAGGAGGACAGACAAGATGATGGACAAGCAGGTGTAGCCCTCAGCAGTTGCATCGCCTTGGTGTATATCTATTTATAAGAGAATGGAACCCCAACCTATAACATAGAAAACAGTATATAGACTTTGCCTGCAAGATTGTCAAATTAAATGGAAGAATGGTAAACTCAGATAAAAAAAAATTATAGATTTCTCAGGCATTTATATTACTCCTTCCCCATCTTCTCTTTCTTAATTCCTGAAATTTATATCAAGACTGTATCTTTGAACCCTTTTATTCATTCATTCGTTTGACAAATAGTTATTGAGCACTTGTTATGTGCTGGCACTCTTCTAGGCATTGAGGCTACAGTGGGGAGCAAAACAAAATCCTTGACTTTGTAGAGTTCACATTCTGGGGACAGCAGTCAATAAATAAACAAGTATATATCATTTCAGGTACTGTTAAGTGCTAAGAAGAACAATGAAGCAGGGTGAGAAGGATAAAGAGTGGTAGAAGAAGGAGGCTGTCATTTCATATACGATGAATGTGGTATTTGAACAGAGACATGATGGGCTTTTAGGAGCAAGCCATGGGCTACCTGGAGGAGGAGCAGCCTAGGCAGAGGGAGAAGTAAGGCAAAGATGCTGGGTCCAGAGCAGCGTGGTCTATAGCTAGGAGTTCCAGCCACAGTTGCTGGAGGACAGTGAGGAAGGGAGAGCGTGGTAAGAGGTGAGGTCAGAGGCAGAGCGAAGGCAGCTGGGGGATGGGGGCTGCTCATATTAAGGGAAGAAGGGAAACCAGTGACAGTTTGGGCAGAAGAATGATGAGGTCTGACTCATTTTAACCAGATAGTTCCAGCTGCAGTGCAGGAATAGGGTAGAAGCACGGAGACCAATTAGGAGATTTTTGAAAAAAATCAGGCCAGAAATGATGGACCAAAGTGGTTGAGGTAGAGGTGGTGAGAAGCATTCTCACCCTGGGTGTAGTATGAGACCTGAGTTTCCTTCCTTCATTTGTTTTTTCCTTTTTCCTCACTATTCTTTAGAGTATAGTACCTAACCCCTCCCCCCAAGTAATGGAATTTGTATTTATATAGTTTTGAGACTAGGGGCTTTATTTCTGGTCCTGTCTTAGTCGTGTCTCGCCTCCTCTGTCAGGCCCTGTAAAGTTTACTCGATACGGGGTTGGGCTCAGATAATGATAACACTGCTGCAGATTCTACATCTAGGAGTTCTGGCGTGATGGGAGAGGGGATCAGCAAGTACTAGGAAGGGAGACTCAAGAGCAGGATCTTCCTAATTCTGATCAGGGAACTCAGCCGGAAGCACAGTCTACTACTAATCATGCCCAGAATTTGCATTCCTTATTTCCTTACAGAAATTGTTCTCATCACTGACAGTTTTACAGAGAAAACTCATACTGGGGTAGAGAACTGCAGCAAAGACAGGAAGCACTGCTGTGCTTCAGACTGATGTGTGGGCAGCAATAGAATCTTAGTGTCTCAGACTTGAAGACTCCCTCGAGGACATTTGATCTGGTCTTCTCCCACTGCTGTGTAAATCCCTGCCATGATGTGTAATCATCTAGCCTCTGCTTCCAGAGTCTAGAATCCATAGATCATAGAATGTCAGTGCTGAAAGTGATCTTAGAGATCATATAGGCCTGAGACTAGAAGAATCCAGGAGTGTGAACTCTGAGACCCATGCTCTTTCCACTCACAATGTTGTCACTCCAAATACAGGGCAGCCCTTGCTGGTAGAATGACAGAGGTGGGTTTAAATGTCTCTGTTTTCATCCCATCACAGGCTGTCTGGGCTTATTTTCTTTTCAGTGCTTAACAGTAATGAATCCTTTCTTTTTATTTTCAACCCTAGGGGTTGCCCTTCTCTCAGATGTGTACCCTGAGAAAATCTTGCCTGGCCTGTTGGCACAGTATGATGGCGGTAAATACAAGCACACACTGGAGACCAGAATGAAAGTCGGGGAAATCCTGATGCGAATTGTCAGGGCATTAGGTGAGTTTTCTTGTTCCAGCATCTGGAATGGGGTCAGGGAGCAGTATGGCTGTGGAACCAAAGTCTGTGCACCTGGAGGCTTGTTATGCTAGCAAGGTGAGGACAATTTGGGGGCTGAGGTGAGTCACTTCCTGTTCAAGGATTTAGCAAATGTCCAACGCGCACCAAGAGATTGGCAGCAGTAGTGCCCATGCTTCTACAACTGCTTAGTCTCCTCCGCTGAGCTATGTTGGGGCCCTGATTTTCCTCAGAGCTGGAATGAGAAGTTTCCCACTTGCTGAGCAGCAGCAACCATGAAAAGAAGGGGAATGTCAGACAGGGAAAGAAGAGTGCTAACTCTGGTTGAATGACTTCTGTGTGCCAGGTCCTCTACGTGTATATAATCTTATCTAATTTTCCCAAGAAATTCTGTAAAGAGGCTGTTGTTGGGCCCATTTTATAGATGGGGAAACTGTAGCACAGGGACCTTCAGAAATTTGTTCAAGACTCATTCAGCTGATAAATACTAGTGCTAAGAATTGAACCTACCAACTCGAAGGAAGTTGCTCAAAACCACACAAGCTGAGAGTTGTAAAGCCGTGGGCTCTAGAGTCACACTGCTTGGGATCAAATCCCAAGCTGCTGCTTTTCAGCTTTGTGATCATGGGAATGTTTCTCAACCTCTTGGTGCCTCAGTGTCCTTATATATAAAAAGAGGATATTAATAGCACTTACCTCATATGGCTATTGTAAGGATTAAATTTTACTCTTGGGGCTTCCCTGGTGGTGCAGTGGTTGAGAGTCCGCCTGCCGATGCAGGGGACACGGGTTCGTGCCCCGGTCCGGGAGGATCCCGCATGCCGCGGAGCAGCTGGGCCCGTGAGCCATGGCCGCTGAGCCTGCGCGTCCGGAGCCTGTGCTCCGCAACGGGAGAGGCCACAGCAGTGGGAGGCCCGCGTACCGCAAAAAAAAAAAATAATTTTACTCTTTACCCACTAGGGAAAGATTCTGAAAAACAAGCTAGCTTTGGGATTCCCTGGCGGTCCAGTGGTTAGGACTCTGCGCTTCCAATGCAGGGGGCGTGGGTTCGATCACTGGTCAGGGAACTAAGATCCCGCATGCTGCATGGCATGACCAAAAAAACCCAAAAAACAACAAACTAGATTTTGCTTCTTGTATCAAGAATTTACGTCGAGTTCTTCCTTCACCAGCATTTTTAAGGATTTCCAAAGATTCCACATAGCCATGCATCATTTCCACGGACGTAGCCCTTAATTTTCCTAATTTCTGGGTGGCCCTCTGGCTGAAGAAGATAGAACCTAGATCTCCCACCACTTAAATTCTTTTATCGCTGAAAGGAAAATCTCATGAGAGTGAAATTAAAAGTGTTTTTTTCTGCCCTTTGAAGAAGGGCGAACTTTCTATATTTGCCTTAGTCTTAAATATGGGTCTGAAACATACCAGACAAGTGCACCATTATGAGAAATGATTGTCTCACAACGGGTGTGAGTGTTAAGTTTAATGTATTACAGGATCAAATGCACCTCTGACTTCCATTTGTGTGTATCATTGTGATCATCAATCTGAGAAGGATGTGTCTGATGCATCAACAAAACATGCCTGTTCTCTGTAACTTCTGGTAGACTGCTATCATAGGCATGATAAACGCTGAAAAGGCACATTTCTCCATCTCCACGGGCCAGTCCAAATCACTTCCTGTGGTGAGATTGAAGGTGGGGATGAAGAACTAGGTTGAGTGAGAGAGAGGGCTTGCTCCTCCTTACATAGTCCTATAATTAGCCCAATTTCCAAAACTGCCTTCTGGCATTTCAAAGCATATTCCATCAGTTCTCAAAGTTCTAATCTTCCTGTAGCCTACTCTAACAAGTATCCAGCTGTAAACATTGCCTTAGCTTTAACTGCTACTTTCTAATTCACCTTACCAACTTGTCCAGGTGCATAGATGAGATGGCTGACTGAAATCCTTTAAGTGAAATTAAAGCCCATTTTTACAACATAGCCCATGTCCTCAGTTTACTATTGGTGTGGAAATCCTTGTGACAGCCACTTTATAAGACTTCTTTAATAAGTACCCTAGTTTCAGTGGTCCAGGCCTTGTGCTCTCCCCATCCCCAGCTCTTCTTTGCAGCAGGGGGAGTTCCATGGGAACACAGGCCCATAGGTAGGAGCCAGGTGCAGTACTACTGCTTCCTCTTGGCTTCAGTTCCCTAACCACATCTACTTTTCATCCTGCCACTAGACAATGGTGGAAAATCAGCAGGAGCTTTTTTTTTCTTTTCATTAAAAAAAAAAAAGATTGAAGTATCATATACATATAGAAAAGTATATAAAGTACACTAATTTTAATAGTGTAGTTTTATGGTTCTCTACATATCTGCTATCACCCAGATCAGTACGGAGAAACTTCTAATAACCCATAAAGTTTCCTTTTTTCCCTTCCTAAGCTATACCTGCCCCAGAGGTAAGCACTATTCTGAATTTTTATCAGCATCAATTTATTTTGATTGTCCTTGAACCTCATTTTTTTAAAAAAATTATTTATTTATTATTTTTGGCTGTGTTGGGTCTTCGTTGCTGCGCGCAGGCTTTCACTAGTTGCAGAGAGTGGGGGTACTCTTAATTGCGGTGCGCAGGCTTCTCATTGCGGTGGCTTTTCTTGTTGCGGAGCACGGGCTCTAGGTGCGTGGGCTCCAGTAGTCATGGCATGTGGGCTCTAGAGCGCAGACTCAGTAGTTGTGACGCACAGGCTTAGTTGCTCCGCGGCATGTGTGATCTTCCCGGACCAGGGCTTGAACCCCTGTCCCCTGCATTGGCAGGCGGATTCTTAACCACTACGCCACCAGGGAAGTCTGAACCTCATTTTAATGGAATTAAATCCCCATGTTTCCAGTAAGTTGATAGATACGGACACGTGGGTAAGTTTGGGTCAAATTTTAGGGGGCAAGAATATTTCATAGGCTGTGCTGTGTATTGTATTTCCTGTTGTCTCACATTACAAGGCGTATGATGTCTGGTGTCTCATTTTAGTGATGTGAAGATTGATCAGTGGTGTTTCTAGTAGGATACATCCATAATAAACTTCCCCATCAACCTTCCTCCTATTGGTTTTAAGTAACCACTGGTGATTGTTGCCTAGATTGTTGCTGTTATTTCATAGAGGTTACACTTTTTTACACATAAGGAAACAGATACAGAGACGGGTACTAACTTGCCTAATGTTACATAGCTAATTAATGATGAATCCAAAATTTCAATCCAGACAATCTGACTCCAGACCCAGTCTCTTACCCAATACATAATACTGTATCCTGAAAATTTTCCCATGTCATTAAGCATCTTTTTCCTGTCATTAACACACATTTTCCACATCCTCTATAATTTTTAATGATTGCATGAGACTATATCATTTGAATGTATCATAATTTTTTTCAACTGACCAGCTTAAAGGTTGTTCTAATTTTTCACTATTATGAATTATGTTAAGATGAATATTCTTGTAGCTAAATCTTTGTGCAGATCCACGATAATTTCCTAGGAAAAATTTCTAAAAGTAGAATTTCTTAAAAGCATGTGCATATTTTAAAACATATTTATTGCTAAATTATCTTCCCAAGAGATTGTGCCAGTTTATATTTTAATGTTTGAGAATATTTGTACCCTCATCAGCACTATATATGCTATGTGTTTTTTTTATCAAGCAGATATATAAAGAAATGTTATTGTGTTTTTATTTTCATTTATTCAATTGACAGGGTTAAATATTTTTCATATTTTTATTAGCTAAATTTTTGTGTGTGTGGAGGGTGTATGTGTGTGTGTGTGAATTGCCTGTTCCTATCCTTTCTTCATTTTTCCATTGGGGTGTTGATTTTGTTATTTAATTTGTAAAAAGCTTTATATATTTACAGATCTTGAACCACTAACATTTATGTTGTAAATATTTTCTTTGGTTTTTTTACATTTTAGTTTTGTTCATATTTTCTGTTTCCTTTGTTTTGAAATGTAGAAGGTTTTTATTTTGATGTAGGCAAATCTATCTTTTCTTTTATGGTTTCTCTCTTATATAGAAAGGCTTTCTTAAACCAACATTTTATAAGTATGAATCTATATATTTTAATCTGTACTCCTCAACATAGAAAATATGGTGGAAGGATTTTGGTTTCATTTCTTTTATTTAAGGAACTATTTAGTTTTTTATTGTACTTTTAGAAATTTAATCTTAATGCATTGCTAAATTACCAGTCACTCCAAATGTTTCTCCATCTGTTTCCTCTTATATGGCCCAATGTCGATGTTGACAATAACCTGTGGGCTGTTATATGTCATTGCATTTTTTTAAAACTTCTTTTAAATGTATAACATTAAATAACTGTGCCCAAGATATTGAATCGATAATTGGGGCAATACCTGACAAGTGGAATTAAAGCAAAGGGTACTGAGTACATCTGTAAGGGTATTTCCTTCTGAGATTGCCTAGAGCATTATTCCTGATCTGATATAGACTACACTCTTTTCTCACATATGCCAGATGAAGTATCTTTTCTCTCTTCAGCAGAGCTGGACAAACACTACCCAGTTCTTTGTTCCTCTAGACCAGTGATTCTCAAATGGGGGAGTGGGGGGAAGAATTTGCCCCCCAGGGGACATTGGCAATGTCTGGAGACATTTTTAGTTGTTACAACTGGGGACAGGGGGGACATTACTGGCATTTAATGGGTACAGGCCAGGGAAGTTTCTAAACATCCTACAGTGCACAGGACAGCCCCCTGCAACCAAGAATGATCTGGCCCAGAATGTCAGTAGGGCTCCTGCTGAGGCACCCTGTTGTAGAACTCATGTCCTGCTTTATAACATCACTCAGATATGTTAAGTTACATCCAGGACTGCCACATACAATTGTGCAGGTTATTCTCAGATTCAAAAAGTCCAAGAGGCATTATGTATGAATGGCAGGGCCTGGAGCTGTACAGTACTCACCTGTGCAGTCATCCTGGTGGCCTTGACTGAATTCTACCCTATCCTACATCTCAGTTACATCTTAGATTGCCATCTCACTGGAGAGAGCTTGAAAAAGTTATTCATTCCTTCCTGTAATTAGAAATCCTCTTGGATGTGGGAGGTTCTGCACATGGCTAATCTTATCTATTTTATACCAATTCTATGAGCATACTTTTTAGTGGATACCTTTTCTGATATCTGCTGAATATAGGAGTGTGTCCTTATTATAGAGCCTGTGGCCACCTTTGAAGTGATTACATATGCCTCCTTTTTTTTTTGCCTTCCTTTTACATTTAATGGACCATAATATGAACTAAAGTATATTTTTAAATTATCCCTTGTATTTAGGGAATGTTTTCTATCCTTTGCTGATATTTATTTCTCATTCTAAGGAAAAAGAGAAATAAATGAAATTGCTTTTGACTTGTATGTGGCTCTCATTTGAATTTCAATCTTGGATCAGAAGTCCTTGATGGAAAAACAGTTTCCTCCTCTGCCCATAGTAATACTCAGACATTCTCTGAATTCTAATCTCCTGCTTTTGTCAAGTCTAAATCATATAAATTCCTGGGTTATTTGGTAGCTCTTTCTAATGCTCAAAGCTCTTTTTTTAATCTTTTGTTTTTTTTAATTGGGGTATAGTTGCTTTACAGTGTTGTGTTAGTTTCTACTGCACAGCGAAGTGAATCAGCTGTATGTATACATATATCCCCTCTCTTTTAGGTTTCCTTCCCATTTAGGTCACCACAGAGCACTGCATAGAGTTCCTTGTGCTATATAGCAGGTTCTCATTAGTTTTTTATCTTGACTATGTTTATTTTTTTCTTAATCTTGAGAGCAGAGGCATCAATGTAGTTCAGTTCAAAAACGTTTTTTGAGTAGGCACTGAATGGCCGGTTCTGTGCCTGGGGCTGGAAATAGGAGCACGAAAAAGCCACCGTCTCTTCCTTCAAGGAGCTTATAGTTTAATCAGAGCCGTCAACTCATACACAGATCTTCTAAGGTGACCTGCTAATTTAGGGAGAGGGCTGTGTAGGGTATTATGGGGGCTCAGAGGAAACGGTCTTGTCTGTCTTTTTCTCTTTGGGACCCTGCAATTGAATGTGGCAAAGTGCTTTGGGGCTACATCAGTTCCTCATCGTTATCAAGAACAGCAGGTCAGTTTTTGAAAAATGGCTTTGTATGTTAGCTTTCAGAGATTTTCAACTCACAGCATAGCCTGAAGGTGAAAAGGTGGATTGGATGTGTGAATAATTGGATACTCGTCTGGGAGTTCAGCATTCATAGATTTCAGCAGCAATGAACAACAGTCAAGGATTAGAGTTCACATACTTTGAAAGGAGAATTTTTCAGCAAAATTCAGAGAATTAAATGAAGTGCTTCTTGCCAAGTTTGCCTAGTAGGTTAGCATCAGTATAGTTCAATTCAATAAATACTTATATTAATATAAATTGGAAATACTAATCTGGCCAAACTTGGAAGTTGGAGCCCAGACCGAATAATTTTTTTTCTTCTCTTCCTCCTTCTGTTTTTCTTCCTCATGTCAATTTTTCTGAGAGATACAACTTTAAAATCTATTCTTAGACCTTTCCCTTCCTAATTGTATCAGTAATACGTGATAATTTTGGACAATTTGGAAAATATTAAGTGTAAAGAAAATAATCACTAATAGTCTCACCATTCAGAAGTAACCATTCTTTGTTTACATTTTGATGTTTCCTTCTAGTTTCTTTTTCTTTCTCAGACTTGTAATTACATTGTATGTATCCTGCTTTTTAAAAAAATTAACATTATAAGCACTTTTCCATGTCATTAAATATTTCTTGAAAATATAAGATTTATTGGTTGTTATTAATTAATAACCTGAATTTATCATAATTTTATTTAATTATCTTCTAGAAAGATATTGTTTAATTAGGTGGTTCCAGTTCCTTACTTTATGAGGAACTTTATGAGGATTATAAGAAGTATGCTATTGATTATTCTTATACGTAAATCCTTTGGTGAATCTTTGATTCTTTCCTTAGGATAGGTTCTTAGAAAGGAATTACTAGGTCACAGTATGTGCCTGCTTTTAAGGCTCTTGATATTTAGTGCTAAGTTGCCTTCCAGAAAGGGATCCTCTTGTCAGCAGTGAATGAGACTGCTAATGTCTCACAGAGAAAAGTTATTCCATGGCTTCAGACCAATCCTCTAACCCTGACCAGCTATCTCTAAAATGTGTACCTTTGCTCCCAGAATGAATGGAGGAACCTGTCAGAGAATGTTGTGGGGGGGTGTGGATGAAGGGAAGGAGGTCAGGGAAGGACTGATGGATGGATGCATGACTCAGTGTGAACCCATTGCTGCCCTAGAAGAACAACTTAGACCTGGTAGTGTCACCATGACATACAAAGCACAGCACTTATTTTTAGAGGCAGAACGTAGTCTTCTAGTCAGCAAGCTCAGACAAGTTCTAGTTTACTCTAGGTCAGAAACTTCTAAAACGGAGAGCAGGAATAGAAAGCCATATTCACGTTGCTTCATCTTAAGAGTACCTTCAGTGAACTCTGTAAGAAAGATCAGGAATTAATATTTGGAAAGAGGAATGAGGGAAGAGAACTAAATCTCAGGTCTGTTGGGAGTGTGCCACGGCAACTAGAATGACACTGGGAATGTGGGGACAAAGCAGCTTATACTTCCAGGTTAGGAGGTACCTTTTCTCAAATTCCTCTATATGCCAGGAGAAGGATAGGTCCTGGGCTTTAGGGTATATTTCTAACTCTTACAACCTGCAGAACACCCTTATTTAATGTGCTTTGTCAACTCTTTTCCATATCACCTGCTTAATTTTTATGTTTTAGTTCAGCATTCACTTTGCCACCTCAGAGTTCATCCAAGTGATGAGCAACCCATGATCCCATCCAGCTCCAGGATGAAGCCCGTAATCTGATTTTAGAAAACCTGATGATACCTGCCCAGAGAGGGGCAAATTCAGCTCCAAATTCTGCTCTGACAAACACCTTCTTCTAGCCAGTTGTAGAAAACAAAGGAAAATGGAATAATTGGATTTGTCTAGCAGGCTACTGTGAGTTCCAGTTGGGTTGGCCTCAGAATTAAGATGAGGAGATTTTTTTTTTTTTTGCGGTACGTGGGCCTCTCACTGTTGTGGCCTCTCCCGTTGCGGAGCACAGGCTCCGGACGTGCAGGCTCAGCAGCCATGGCTCACGGGCCCAGCTGCTCTGCGGTATGTGAGATCTTCCCAGACCGGGGCATGAACCTGTGTCCCCTGCATCGGCAGGCGGACTCTCAACCACTGCGCCACCAGGGAAGCCCAGAGGAGAGAAGCTTTTAAACAGCTGCATAATATTTTATAGTATAGATACACCACAGTTTACTTATTCAACCATTCCTCTATGGATGAAACTTCACATTTTTTCGTATGACATGCAGTACTGCAATATAAATTCTCATATTTGTGTGCTAATGGAAATATATATTATATGTGTATATATGCATATTTCATATATATGTACATATTAAAGAACTGGACCTTTATTTCTGTAAGATTGATATTTGCCAAAGTGGATTCACTCAAAGGCTGTTTATATTTTAAATTGTTTTTATACTGACAGATTACTTCCTGAAATTGTGGGTGAGATAGGGCTTTTTGAACCCCCTGCTGTGTCTGTTGTCAAATGGAGAAAAATATCTTTTGAAGATTGTGTTTTTCAAAGTGAATGGACTAAAAAAAGTCCTCTTTTGTGTTATTTTGTTTGTCTTGATGGCAATGGGAAAAAAAGGCTTGTTTAAAGTAATAAATTGCTGGGAATTCCCTGGTGGTCCAGTGGTTAGGGCTCCATGCTTTCACTGCTGGAGCCCAGGTTCAGTCCCTGGTTGGGGAACTAAGATCCTGTAAGCTGTGTGGCAGCAGCCAAAAAGAAAAAAAGTAATAAATTATTAATTCATTTTGCTATTAAGTAATGTATAAGACTACTCAAGGAATGACAAATCGCCTTTAGAAGTATCTTACTCAACAAAATTTGTTTAAAGGTGCAGCATTATAATGAATCAACTTAAGGGCATTCTAATTAGGTAGTTTCCAGAAATATTTAAACTTTTAATTTGCTAATTTAAAAATTTTAGGGTAAGGGCTTTTTCTTTCATAACATATGTTTTGGTTCCCTTATGTGTAGTAAAGGACCTCAGAACATAATGGCTTAAAACAACCACCATTTATTTGTTCAGAATTCTGTAATATTGGTAATGCTTGGCAGGGACAGCTCATCTGCTCCACATGGTGTTGTCTGGGCTCAGCTGGTGGTTCTACTGCGTGTGGTGTAGGCTGGGCTCACCCAGGAGGTTGCATTCAGGTGGGATCTTGACTGGGGCACCCTAGTGCTCCTCCACATGGCTTCTGTCTGTCCCTGTGTGTGGATACTCATCATTCAGTAGTCTAAGTCAAACTTCTTTGCTGCATGGTGAATGGTTTCCCAGAGAACGAAAGCAGAAGCTGCCAGACCTATTAAGAGCTAAACCTAGAACTGGCTTAGTATGACTTCTGCCACATTCTACTGTCAAAGTAAGTCCCCAAATCAGCCCCGGTTCAAGGGGAAGGGAAGTAGCCTCTGACTCTTGATGAGAGAAACGGCGCTCAGGGATGGTGTGTTGGCAGCATACCTGCATACCAACTACTACACGGTCAAAAGTAGTGCAAGCTTATTGCCACGAGCCTAACAATACACAGGTATATAAAGAAAAATCCAGTCTCTCCCAAATATTAGTTATATTTAATATTCTTACCTCCCAAAGTAAACAATGATAGTAGTTTGATATATATTCTTTCACACCTTTCCCTGTGTTCCTATAGGTATATGCAAACATATATGGGCTTTTTATATGGGCTTCTTTTCTTTTACAAAAACAGAACATTAACATACTATTACTTTTACTCTTACTGTTATTACATACTGTTAGTCTGCAGTTTGCTTTCTTTGAAATCAACTTTACCGAGGTGTAATTTACATACAGTAAAATGTCCCCATTTTAAGTACACATTTCAATGAGGTTTGATATAAACTCATGTAACCATCACTATAGTCAAAATATAGAACATTTTCATCACCTCAGGAAGTTCCTCTGTGCCCAGATCATCTCCCATTCCACACCCCAATCCTGCCCACCACTGATATGCTTTCTGTTATTATAGGTTAGATTTGTCTTTTTAGAGCATCATATAAATGGAATCATAAAGTGTATACCCTTTCATGTTTGAATTCTTTTGCTCAGCAAAAGTTTTTGAGATTCATCCATGTTGTGTATATTAATAGTTCACCACTTTTTATTGCTAAGTAGTAGTACTTTATATGACTATGCCACAGTCGTTCATACATTTACCTGTTGATGGACATTCAGGTTGTTTCCAGTTTTGAACTATTATGAGTGTAGTTGCTGTGAATATTCTGGTACAAGTCTTAGTGTGAAGATCTATCTGCCTATATATAGAAAGAGATATATATAGATATGTAGATATATATAGAGAGAGATATGTTTCTCTTGGGTAAGTACCTAAGAGTGGAATTGTTGGGTCATATGGTAGGTGTATAAGAACCTACCAAACTGTTTTCCAAAATAGTTGTACCATTTTACATTATGACTAGCAAGGTATGAGAGTTCCAGTTGCTCCATATCCTTGCCATCACTTGGTATCAATATTATTTTTTTAGTTTTTAGCCATTTTAATGAATCCGTAATGGCATCTCATTGCGGTTTTAATTTGTATTTCCCTGATGACTAATTGTGTTCAGCTCATGTTTTTTCAAGTGCTTATTTTCTATTCCTGTATCTCTTTTGTGAAGTAACTGTTAAGATCTTTTTCCATTTCTTCATTGGATTATTTCTCTTTATTTCTCCAAGTCTTTATTGTAAGAATTTTTATATGCAGTAGATACAAGTCCTCTGTCACATATATGTATTGCAAATAGTTTTTACCAGTCTTTTCATTTTACTTATTTATTTAGGCTCCACCAGGTCTTAGTTGGGGCACATGGGCTCCTCACTGTGGCATGCAGGCTTCTTAGTTGCAGCATGTAAACTCTTAGTTGCAGCACCAACCAGTCTTCTCTCTTTTTTTTTTTTTTTTTTTTTTTTTTTTTTTGCGGTACGCAGGCCTCTCACTATTGTGAGCACAGGCTCTGGACGCGCAGGCCCAGCGGCCATGGCTCACAGGCCCAGCCGCTCCGCGGCATGTGGGATCCTCCCAGACCGGGGCACGAACCCGTGTCCCCTGCATTGGCAGGCGGACTCTCAACCACTGCGCCACCAGGGAAGCCCCAACCA
Source organism: Delphinapterus leucas (assembly GCF_059928025.1). NCBI lineage: Eukaryota > Metazoa > Chordata > Mammalia > Artiodactyla > Monodontidae > Delphinapterus > Delphinapterus leucas. The sequence goes on from NC_143148.1 coordinate 43,310,021, forward strand.
GTCTTCTCTTAATGGTGTCTTTTGAGGAGCAGACATTACTTTTTCTGGTTAAAATAATATTTACTTATAATATTAAGTAAATATGCAAAAACATAAAATTAGTTATATATTTTAGCTCATTTACAGCTTTAAAAACATATACATTTAAAATTTTAGGGACTTCCCTGGTGGTCCAGTGGCTAAGACTCCATGCTCCCAATGCAGGGGGCTCGGATTAGATCCCTAGTCAGGGAACTAGATCCCACATGCCGCAAATAAAGATCCCGCATGCTGCAACTAAAGCTCCCACATGCTGCAACGAAGATCCCGCATGCCACAGCTAAGACCCGGCACAGCCAAATAAATAAATAAATATTTAAAAAATAAAAAAAGATTAAAATTAAAAAATAAAAATTTAATGCCAATTTTTTGCCAATTTAATGCAAAAAAATCAAATTGATGACATTATTTTGATATAATAGATTATGTGTTGCTAAAATGAGATGAAATCATTGTCCACAATGTACGTATGGTTCTGATGTTAAGGTAGAGAATTTTTTTTAGATCAGCATGCCCAAGTTATTATATATTGTATGATGAATCCTTACTCCCATATTTTCCCTCTGTATAAACTATTACAAAACCCTTGGGTTCTGAAGTCAGGTTGCCTGCATTCAAATCCCAAAGCTGCCACTTCCTGAATCTTGAATATGTGACCATATGCAAGTTACTTAATATCTCTGTCCCTGTTTCCTCATTTGTAAAATGTTCATCATAGTAAGACCTATTTCTTAGAGCTCTTGTGAGGCTTACAGGAGTTAATAAATGTAAAGTGCCAGGTATATAGTAAATACTCAATTAATGCTATTTATTACCGTTTATTACCTCAAACTCTATGCAGTTACTCTTCAAGGACTAAAGCCTCAGTTCTGTAGGGACACCAGACAGTTTTGGGTAGAATTTCAACTACCTCAAGAAAACAGGAACTGAACTCAAACCAGGCTTCTTACGTAAATCCAGGGACCGGGTTTGTACTATCTCCCCCACCCCCTCCTACCCCCAACACACGTAAGGATGAAAACTCCAGTTACCTCTGGGAACAAGCTTCTCTCTTGGAAGATGAAAGAAGGCACACCCACCACCAAACCCTGGTCCTGGCAACTAGGACTTATTTCTGTTATTTCTCAAGGCTGAAAGACCCTGAAGTAAAACTGCTTCTCAATTGGGTTACCTGCACCATCAGTTTCTTCTTTCTACTGAATATATTTTAAACAAATAAACAAAACACTTTCTTAACCCCATACCCCCTTCAAACTATAGCCCTGTTTCTCTGGTCTCTTCCACAGTTAAACTCTTAGAAAAAGTTGTCTGAACTTGCTGGCTGCACTACCTCCTTTACCATTTTCTTCCCAAGTCACTCCGAGGGGACTTTTATCCCCAGCATTCCCTTATCAACCAAAATATTGAAAAAGCCAATGATCAATTCTTCATCCTCATACTACCTGACCACCCAGTAGCATTTGATATGTTTGACCATTGCCTCCTTCTTGAAACTCCTTCCTCTCCAGGCCTCCCATGCAATAGACTTGCCTGATGGCTCTTACCTCATGGCTTTTCTTCCTCAGTCTTCTTCGCTGGCTCCTTCCCCACTACCAGATCTCCAAAGTTTGGAGTCCCCTAAGGCTCTGTCCTTAGTCCTCTCTCTTTACACGGTACTACTCATTACCTGGTCAGTCTGACTAGAAGTTTATCAATTGTATTAACATTTTTTTCAGAGAACTAGCTTTAGTTTAATTAATTTTCTTTATTGTTTTTTGGTTTTCCATTTCATTGGTTTTCCCTCCTATCTTTAATATTTCTTGCTGTAGTTATCTATCGCTACATGACAAATTACCTCAAAACTTACCGGATTAAAACAACAAACATTTATCTCATAGTTTTTGTAATTCAGGAGTTCAGTTATGCCTTAACTGGCATAAGTTATGTAACTGGGTGCCAGTTATGCCTTAACTGGGTGCCTCTGACTCAAGGATTTTCATAAGGCCGAAATCAAGGTGTTGGCTGGGCTACAGTCTTATCTGAAGAATCAACTGAGAATAGAGCAGTTCTCAAACTCACTCACATAGTTGTCAGGATTCAGTTGTTTTCAGGCTGTTGAACTGAAGGCCTCAGTTCCTTGCTGACTGTTGACCACAGCTTCCTTCAGCACTTTGCCACATGGGCCACTCCACAGGGCAACCCAACATGGCAGCTAGCTACCACCAGAGTGAGCAATCAAGAGAGCAGGAGAGGGCAAGCGAGATGAAAGTCTTCGTCATTTGTACCTAATCTCAGAATTGACATCCCATTACTTTTGCCACATTCTGTTTTTTGCAAGCAAGTCACTAGGTTCAGCCCTAATTCAACAGGAGGGAATTACATAAGGTATGAATATCAGGAGATGGGGATTGTAGGATGCCATTTTAGGGGTTGCCTACAACAACTTCCTCCTATAAACTTTTGATTTAACTTGTTTATTTTTCTAGTTTCTCAAGGTGAAAGCTTAGATCACTGATTTTGGACCTTTCCTCTTTGCTAAAGGAAGCATTAAAAACAATAAATTATCCTATAAAAATTACTTTAGTGGCATTCCATAAATTTTGATGTGTTTTCATTTCAAAATATTTTCTAACTTTACTTGTAATTTCTTTTTCTACCATGGATTACTTAGAAATGTGGTGTTTTTTGTTTAAACTTCAAATATTTTCCTATCTTTTCATTCATTATATTTTCCTTTACCTCATTGAACGTAGTTGTAATAGCTGCTTTAAAATCCATTTCTGATAATTGAAATGTCTGTATCATTCAGTTTTGGCCTCTTTTGAGTATCTTTCTCCTTGAGAATGGGTTATATTTTTGTTTTACAAGTAATTTTGGATTATGTCCTGGACATTATTAAATTATGTTGGGAAGGCTATAGATTCTGTTATGGTACTCCAAACTGTTAAATTTTTGTTTTAACAGGCAATTAAATTAGACTCAAACTTCAAACTTTGTCTTACCTGCAGTGGGCCATAGCTCAAATCTCACTTCAGGTCTTTCAGCCTTAGCTACAAGCTGCTTTGAGTCTAGTCTTCACATACTGAATTTCAGCACATTTCCTTGAGGTCCAAGAGAGACAATGGGAGACTATATTCACCCACCTGAATCCTTATCTTCTTCATAATCTGTGTCCTGCTTGTTTACTGCTGTGGGAGTAAATAAAGTTACAAGAGAAGAAGTCATCATTCTCATCCTTTTTCAAATTCTGGCCAGGTTTCTACGACCTGGCTTAGCTCAAGAAGCCAAGATCATAAAGAGCCATATGTGCTCAGTTAAGGGATTTCAATTTATGTTGACTTAATTTTTTTAAATTTTTTAATAAATTTATTTGTTTATTTATTTATTTTGGCTGTGTTGGGTCTTCGTTGCTGCACACAGGTTTTCTCTAGTTGTGGCGAGCAGGGGTTACTCTTCGTTGTGGTGCTCGGGCTTCTCATTGCGGTGGCTTCTCTTGTTGCAGAGCATGGCCTCTAGGCACGTGTGCTTCAGTAGTTGTGGCGCATGGGCTTAGTTGCTCTGTGGCATGTGGAATCCTCCTACAACAGGGCTTGAACCTGTGTCCCCTGCATTGGCAGGCGGATTCTTAACCACTGCGCCACTTGGGAAGCCTTATGTTGACTTTAAATGGAAGTCACTGAGAGATTTTAAGGAGGGAAGAATTAATCATAATTACATTTTAGCAAAATCATTTTGGCTGCTCTGTGAAGGATGAGAGTGGGACAAGACTAGAAGCAGGTAGACTCATAGGATGTTGTTGGGCAATCTGGGAATGAGATGATGATGGATATTGAGTGAGGATTTACATGTGAGAAAGAAGGCAAATGATGTCCCCAGATAGGAAAGAAAGCATGAGAACAAATGTGGGATGCCTGTGTTGCGAATGGAGGACTTGACCTGTCTCCCTATAGCAAGTTGTGTTGGGTGCCTTGGGTAGTAAGGCTAGATAGAGAGGGTGGGCAGACCACAGAGAGCCTTGAACACTGGGCAGAGTTAGGACTTGATGTGACGGGCATTTGGGAATCACTATGGATTCTTAAGAAAGGAAGCCACGTGATGACAGATGTGTAGGTATGGTTGGCAGGGGCATGAAACATGAGTGAAGAAAGGAGAGGCTGGAGACAGAGAGATAGCTAGGAGGCTGTTTTGGCATTCCTAGGCATAAAGAGATGAAGACTTTGATTAGAGGGATGTCCGTGAGGATGGTGAGAAAAAATAGACATTATAGACAATTCAGAAGAAGAAATGAGAGACTGTCACCTCTTAACATTTAGTGGAGATGGAGTTATAATCCACCTGGCAGTTCCACCAAGTGTAATCCACCCAGTTATTCTCATAGAAATGTTGAGAGGCTCAAATGAAATAATATACATAATATGAAATATTTGTGTCATTATAAATATAAATATTTGAGTGTTATTATAGAGATGTATTTACGACTATATTAATTCCTGTACTGGGGTTGCCAGGGACTAAAGTAGAGAGGTAGGACCACCTACAGTGGCAGCCGTTAGGCAGGTAAATAGGAAATTGATGTATAGATTTAACCTTGGGACACATTTTACCTTTCTCTGTCAGAGGTATGCACTGTGACCCCCGGAGTCATAAATTCCTAAGTTTTGATCTTGACTCTAACATTTAATAGCTATGAACAAGTTACATAACCTCTCTGTTCCTTATCTGTAAAATGGGGATAATTATGGTAGCTTCCTGATAGGGTGGTTATGAAATTTAAAAGATAATATATGTAAAGTGTTCACAGCCAGCATCTTTCATGGTAAGCAGTGAATAAATGTTGGTTGCTATTATTTTCTTGTTGTCTTTTTTTTTTTTTTTGCGGTACGCGGGCCTTTCACTGTTGTGGCCTCTCCTGTTGAGGAGCACAGGCTCCGGACGCGCAAGCTCAGCGGCCACGGCTCACGGGTCCAGCCGCTTTGCGGCATATGGGATCCTCCTGGACCAGGACATGAACCCGTGTTCCCTGCATTGGCAGGCGGACTCTCAACCACTGCGCCACCAGGGAAGCCCACCACATCTTCTTTATCCATTCCTCTGTTAATGGACATTTAGGTTGTTTCCATATCTTGGCTATTGTAAATAGTGCTGCTGTGAACATCGGGGTGCATGTATCTCTTTTTTTTTTTAATATTTATTTATTTGGTTGCACTGGGTCTTAGTTGAGGCAGGCGGGCTTCTTCGTTGCAGCTTGCTGGCTCCTTAGTTGCGGCACATGGGCTTCTTAGTTGTGGCATGCAGACTCTTAGTTGCCGCATGCATATGGGATCTAGTTCTCTGACCAGGGATCTATCCTGGGCCCCCTGCATTGGGAGCGCGGAGTCTTAACCACTGCGCCACCAGGGAAGTCCTGCGTTTTTCTTTTTGAGTTATGGTTTTCTCTGGATATATGCCCAGAAGTGGGATTGCAGGATCATACTGTAGTCCTATTTTTAGTTTTTTAAGGAACCTCCATACTGTTCTCCACAGTGGCTGCACCAATTTACATTCCATGGGGCTTTTATGTTAAGGAATTACAGGGGTTGACAAACCACTGCCCTTGGGCCACATCCGACCTGCTGCCAGTTTTTGTATAGCTCATGAGCTACAAATGTTTTTCACATTTTTAAATGGTTGGGGGAAGGGGGAAGCAAAAGAAGAATAATTTTCTGTGACGTGAAATGCAAATTTTAGTGTCCATGTAAAGTTTTATTGAAACAGTCATGCTTATTTATGTATTGTCTATGGCTATTTTTGCACTACAGTGGCAAAATTGAGTAGTTACAATGACAAACAGAAATTGGCCCTCGAAGCCAAAAGTATTTATTTACTGTCTGGCTTTTTACAGAAAAAGTCTGCTGGCCCTATTCTAAGGTAACCATTATTCAAGTTCATGTATATGTATTTCTTTGGCAGACCTTCATTGCTTGCTTTTTCAACAAAGTTTCTTTGGAAGTAACTAATCTTTCCAAATCATTCTTAAGTTTTTCTTCCCATCAAATCAAGCTTTGTATCCTACTTTAAACTCTGTATCCTACTTTAAACTTTTACCCTTTATAATTAAACCTCTTTAAGTAGATTTGAGTAGATATTGCATTTCTTTTCTGAAATCACCAGCTGCAGTCATTAGCTCAGGAGATAGAAGATGCCATTGGCAAAGAGTCCATTCTTTAAAGATGACACAATTACAGTTGGCCCTACTTATCTGCGAACCTGCAGATACGGAGGGCCAGCTAAGTAACTTGAACATCCCTGAATTTTTATATCCTTGGGGAGTCCTGGAACTAATCCCCCACAGATATTGAAGGACAACTGTATACTTGAATGTTTCAGTGTTTAATTCTGCTGTTATTTTTATTTTTTATTTTTTTGCGGTACACGGGCCTCTCACTGTTGTGGCCTCTCCCAGGCTCCGGACGCGCAGGCTCAGTGGCCACGGCTCACGGGCCTAGCCGCTCCGCGGCATGTGGGATCTTCCTGGACCGGGGCACGAACCCGTGTCCCCTGCATTGGCAGGCGGACTCTCAACCACTGCGCCACCAGGGAAGCCCTCTGCTGTTATTTTTATTTTCAGTGTCTTCATACTTTTGTCTTCTCATCTCACACCCCTAATTCCAATTTAGAGTAAATTAAAGCATTATAATTTGGATCCTTTATTGTGTCTGTGAAAGGACACAGGACAGTGAAACATCTGATTTTCTCTCTTATTTACAAGTTTTAAAATAGATTCTTGGATTTGTAATAGATTCTTGCATTCACTTTGACTTATGGGCTTGCAAGAGAGTAAACCAACTAATTAGAATATAATGTTCCCTTTAAAAGAAGTTGTAACTTCATTTTCTTTTTGCTGGGCCTGATGTGGTAAAGACTGATTTCATAGCAGTTGAAGGATCTTCTGTTAATAATTTAAACATAAAGTTATATTCTCAGGCCACAGGCTTCCTGATTTATGTTTGTCAATATTATGAGGCTAACTAACTCTTGGGCATGCTTTAACGAGTTTGAACATTTATGTAGTGAATTAAATTAATTAAGTCACTGGAATGGTTTTACTACTTTCATCATTACAGAATTGTAAAGAGAGTCTCCTTCATTTAAAATATCTAGTTTTTATCTTCTTTCATCTTTTAAAATAACTTGCCATAAACCTGGAACTTTTCCTTTCTTGTGATCACATTTCTGGGCTTTATTTTGTTAATTCCACCCTTCAGGAAAATTCCACCATGTTTCTGAAGTCTGTTACTGTCTCAAGCACACTTTTCAGGAGAACTAATCTCTTTTTCGTGTCAGTAACACACTGGGGTAGAGTCATTTGTTGTAGATTTTCCTTGTAGGGTAACTTTGTATAAACTGAAAGTTTATATGCTATTCAAACCAATCTTGGCGTTCAATGAGCTGTTGAGATGGAATGAGTAAGCTAGTTAATACATAACTATAGAAGTCTTGGCATCCTGTTTCAAACTGTCTTTGTTTCTACGTTACTTTAGTTCACTGAGTTGCCGAAAATCCAGTGGTACAAAGCATTTCCTGTACACTGTTTTACTTTGTCCAAAAGATATTTATCTGTGGTTCTTATTTGCACATCGCTCTTATTTGAAGACATGGAAAGAAAACATCCTTTTGCGAGTCAAAGTGTAAAGTAGGGTCTTCTCCCTCTCCTTTCAGTGCCCCTCGCTTACCTTTTTTTTCTTCTCCCCTCCCACTTAAAACTTTCTTCGACTAGAAACTCATCAAATTTCAGAAATTATTTCATATCTTTCTTGTTCCTTCCCAGCTTGTAAAAAGGAGGTAACAGGTATATTAATATTTACTAAGGTGTGGATGACAGCCTCCTATTATGCTGCCCTTCTTGGGGTGGTTTTGCATTTTGAGTAAGGAGGCTATTTAGTCTAAAGAAATAAAGTTCTAATGATTAAATAGACTATGAAGCAATACAGATTGCTAATAGAAGAAATATTTGGAGGCAAGAAGGTCTGTGTGTCTCTTTAAAGCATACCTGGTAAGTCACTTGCACCAACAGTAGTCCTACTAACAAGTTTGTTTTTCTTTAATAACTTGTCCCACAGAGATCTGAGATCTTCCCTTGGTTACATCTAAGCCTGTCAAAGTTTGTCTGCCTGCAACTTGCATCCAAATCATCAATGCCTATGTGGTCTGTGTGATGAGATACAATGAAATTAGAACCAGAAAAGGGAGGGCTAAGAGGCGCTGAAATCTTTGCTAACCTACTTCTAGCTCAGAGTCACCTCCTGGTTACATTACCTTAAAAAGGATAACAGTATGAATGGAACACCAAAAGCAGCAGATCAACAATTAGCCTGAGGGAGAAAAGTGGGTCCTGACATGTAGACACCAGCAGGGGGGACTCTATCCAGGGACTACTCAGCATTCTTGCCCAGTGACTACTGCGACCTGCCTCCCTGGCAAGCCCCATCAAGAGCAGAAGATGACTGGCTTCAGCCCTCTAATGCCCTAATGTACATCAAGTATATGGCTTTAGCAGCTTTCACAAGGCCATTTATCAGTCATCTCCTCCTGTTAGGAAATCAGAAGTGTTACCACTTTGAAGATGGTAAAGAAGAGGGGAAATTTTTTTGTTCTCCTCTTCAGGATAGAATTAATAGGATTCCAGCCCTTCAAAAAGACAATTAAGTGACAATTTTGGTGTTTGTTCATGGACCAGAGGAACTTATTCCCATTATGCCCTGTTGCTTATGCCCTCTTGTAAGATATAAATCCCTGGCTTCTCTTCCATTCATATCTTATGAGGTTAAACAGAGAAGGAATGAAAATTGTAAGGACTGTGAAATGTCAGAGGTGTGGGAGAATCAGCTGGCCACATTGATGTCCACTGTTTTAGAACAGAAGTTCCTGCTAATCTTCATGGAGTGCCAAGTAAATGTCCTGATGGCAGTAGAAAGAGCCCTCTGCTTGGGAGACAAGAGAATGTATCTGTCTTTCAGTAGCTGTGTGACCTGGGATCAGCCCGTTAAAAATTTCTCTCTCCTGATTTGTAATACAGAGTTAAGAATATTTTTTTCCACCAAACTCAAATTCTTATGTGGTAATAGGCGCACAAGTGCTTGGCAGATAAAGAGGCTTACAAATGGACACAACGTTTTTTTATTCCACTGTACTGTAGCTGCATATTCTATCTTAACTAAAATCTCTCCCCTGTTCATAAAGGGCTATGTGGAGAAGGGAAACTAAAATCAGAAAAGAGATGATTTCCCCAGAGCTGCAGGGGAAATTCAAGGCTGAAAAGTAATTGTTGTTAATAGATCAGAATTTACCTATGAATTTTTTAAATGATGAATTTCATAAAAAATTAATTGCATTTAAATTATTTAATTCTCTAAATGGCTTTTGGAAAGGAAATCCTGCCTGTCAGGATCTGCCATGTCAATCTAATTTCCTTCTGACCTTGACAGAAATTATTGTCTCTGTTGACTCTGGTCCAGTCGCGGCAATAAGTTGTATTCATGAAATGTTACAAAAAACAAGTAATTCTTCTACTGTATTCCTTTCAGCAGTGAAATAGAGTTCCAGGCCCTAAAATGCAGGAAAAATTACTAGATATTATTGAGGACATAAAAGGGTCCATGCAGAGAGTCAGATCTATATTTTGTCTCCTGTTTCCTTATTGACCAGGTCAGCAGGAATATTTCTGTGAGGGCATGTGGCTCTCCACCACGTTACTCATCCCCAGGGATCTATTTACTTTAGTTCCCAAATAAAAGGGAGGAAAAATAGTTTCTCTGGATTCCTTTTTCCAGTAACGGCTTTAGTGAGTGAAGTGTGTATTGTGACATTTGACCTTTTTATACCTTTACTCTCTTTTTTCTCCCCAAAATATCTAATATCAAAATCTGAAAGTACAAAAAGTGCTGTCTTGGAAAAGGAAGAGCCTACTTGAACTGGTTAGATTACAGAGGCAATTCAAACAATGTAAATGAGATCCAGGAGCCTGGAAAGATAAGATTAAGATTCAAAGATAGGCAGACAAAGACTCCAGGTCTCCACCTCCACTTGAGTCTGGTCCTTAAGAGGAAATGAAATAAAGAGCAGAAGAGATTGGGATGGACATAATAAAAAGGCTGGAGCACAAAAGTTTTAAAATACTGGTAGGAGGTCTTAACTATCCCTGGGTTAATGTTTGTCAGATGTGGTTTGGCATACCCAGAGATGGAATATTGGGCCAAATGGCTGTAACTGTATGTAAGAACCTTTGAGTCTATATCTTCAATATTTTTCTTGCCTCTTTTAAGAGACTTTTATATTATACTAATATTTTTTAAAGCTGCTGCAATGAAAATTAATTTAGAAGGTTTAGAAAATGTTACCCATTAAACTGCCAGGTCTGAAGTAGTAAAGACTGAAATTGTGTTGGCACCATCTTTTACTGACAAATAAGGAAGCAAAGAGCTGGCAGAAGCAATGCCATTCACAAAGCAATGGGAAAGCTCTGGGTTCTGCTTGACTGGTGGTCAAGGGCAGGACCTGGTTCCTGTAGTGGGCATATCATGAAAGAATCCAGATCTCCTACTTCATGTTTGAAGGGAGCAACCATTGTGAATTGTCTGTGAGATCTGCCCCCAAGCTTTGGTCTCTGAGCTACTGGAAGGCAGAGGTGCGTTTCATATCAGATTCTGCTTACACACATATACCTCTTCTCTTCTAATATGCGACGATTTTTATATGTTATTTATTTTTCCAGCTTCAATGTGAACTAGATTATGTAGCCCTCCTTTAACCCCTCCCGGCCCAAAACTTACTTTTTTAAAAAATAGCTTTATTGAGATATACTTCATATACTATACAATTTACCAATTTACAGTGTGCAATTCAAAAATTTATTGTATGTTCACAAGGTTGTACAACCATCACCACAATCAATTTTGAAACATTTTCACCACCCCAAAATAAGCCCTGTACCCATTACCAGTCAGGCAATCACTAATCTTTCTGTCTTTAAGGATTTTCTTATTGTGGATATTTCCTACAAATGAAATCATACATTTTTCTTTTTACTGGCTTCTTTAACTTACATGTTTTCAAAGTTCATCTATGTTGCAGCATGTACCTTATTCCTTTTTATTGCCAGGTAACATTCCATTGTATGGATATAACACATTTTAAAATCCATCCATCAGTTGGTGGACATTTGAGTTCTTTTCACTTTTTGACTATTATGAATAATGCTGCTTTGAACATTTCATGTTCAAGTTTTTATGTGGGAATGTGTTTTAAATTCTCTTGAGTATATACGAAGAAGTGGAATTGCTGGGTCATATGGTAACTCTGACTTTTTGAGAAACTGCCAAACTGTTTTCCAGAGTGGCTGCACCATTTTACATTTCGGCCAGCAGTGTATTAGTGTTTCAGTTTCTTCTCCTCACCAGCACTTGTTCTTGTCTTTTTGATTATAGCCATCCTAATGGGTATGAAGTGGTATCTTGTGGTTTTGATTTGCATTTCCATAATGATTAATGGTATTGAGCATCTTCTTATGTGCCGTTTGTATATTTTCTTTGGAAAATATACGGTTCAGATCCTTTGCCCATTTTGAATTTGACCTATTTGTCTTTCTAAATTGTGTTGTAAGAGTTCTTTATAGATTCTGAAGATAAGCCCTTTATCAAATACATGATTTGCAAATATATTCTCCCATCATTCTATAGGTTGTCTTTTTACTTTCTTGGTGACATTGGACACACAAAAGTTTTTAATATTGGTGAAGTCCAACATACCTGTTTTTTCTTTTGCCACTTGTGCTTTTGGTGTTGTATGTGAAATGCCTTTTTGTTTTTTTTGGCTGTGTTGGGTCTCGTTGTAGCGTGTGGGATCTTCGTTGCAGCATGCAGCATCTTTTGTTGCAGCATGCGGGCTTCTCTCTAGTTGTGGTGCATGGACTCCAGAGTGTGTGGGCTCTGTAGTTGCGGCGCACGGGCTCCAGAGTGTGTGGGCTCTGTAGTTGCGGCACACGGGCTCTCTAGTTGAGGCATGGGGGCTTAGTAGTTGTGGTGCGCAGGCTTAGTTGCCCCGCGGTATGTGGAATCTTAGTTCCCCGACCAGGGACCGAACCCACATCCCCTGCATTGGAAGGCAGATTGTCAACCACTGGACCACCAGTGAAGTCCCTGAAATGCCTTTGCCTAACCTAAGTCACAAAGATTTACTCCTATGTTTTCTTCTAAGAGTTTTATAATTTTAGCTCTTACACTTAGATCTATGATCATTTGAAGTTACTTTTGTATATGGTGTAAGGAAGGGGTTCAGCTCTTTTACATGTGGATGTCCAGTTGTCCTAGCACCATTTGTTGAAAAACTATTATCTTCCTGATTGAATTATCTTGGCATTCTTGTTCAAAATCAATTGACCATAAAAATGAGAGTTTATTTCTAGACTCTCAATTTATTCCATTGATCTGCAGGTGTGTCTTTAGGCTAGTACCAGATTGTCTCGATTTTTGTAGCTTTGTAGTAAGTTTTTAAATTAGGAAATGGGAGTCCTCCAGCTTTGTTCTTCTTTTTCAAGATTGTTTGGTTATTCTGTATCCCTTACATTCCCATGTGAATTTTAGGATCAGCTTGCTAACTTCTGGGGGGGGAGAAAAAGGGAGCTGGGGTTTTGATAGAGATTACTTTGAATCTATAGATCAATTTTGGCAGCATTGCCGATCCATGAATGTGGGATGTCTTTCCATTTATTTAGTTTTTCTTTAATTTCTTTTAACAATGTTTTGTAGTTTTCAGAGTACAAGTGTTCCACTTCTTTTGTTAAATTTATTCTTAAGCATTTATTCTTTTTGATTGATTCAGTTATAAATTGAATTGTTTTCTTAATTTCATTTTCAGAGTATTAATTGCTAGTCTCAGTACCTACTTTTGACACCTGGTAGCAAGAGCTAAAAAGTAGGTTAGGAGGCATCAGTTGCTTCAAGTGGAGTAAATTACTTTCATGCCTTCATTGAGAGTGAAGTAGGCATCAGCACTTCTGAGCTGGTGAGGCCACACCCTACAATGACTGTGCTATCAATGACCTGATTCCTCTGTGACTATCACAGAAAAAGACTTTCTCTTGCTAAAGAATGTAGAAATTTTCAATCATTCCATGCGGCTTAACATTTTATTTACTACCCTTATTGTGTAGAGAAAGCACCATACTATTTGAATCATTATTCATTTGGAAAAAAAAGTTGATCTCTAAAAGATTATCATATCCTTTGGCTGACTGTGACTTTGCAACCAGTTAACAGAGTGTCCTGAAGGCATTGCAGTAGAAGTGATCCAGCTGGAGATTAATTATTACGATGCAAACCTCATTCTACATCATAGAACAAAGACTTTTGTCCTTTCTGAACACACGTATAAATTCAGATTCACCAAACTCAAAAATATATCTCTAGTTAAGCCATTCCCTTGCTCAAATAAGCATTATCAGTCTTTTCAAATTATCAGCTGTACTGGACCAGCTGGACATATATATGCAAAATTTCCTTCACCTCTAAATCTCTAGTGCCTGTTAGAGTCCCTTGCACATTGTAGTGCACGTTAAATGTTTTAATGTTTTTATTGAATTAGCTAGATGGAAGAGCTGGAGTCTGGAGATTAAATTCTGGTATAATTCAGGGGTCTGTGAATTCTTTAAAAGAATTTTTTAGGGCTTCCCTGGTGGCGCAGTGGTTGAGAGTCCACCTGCCGATGCAGGGGACACGGGTTCGTGCCCCAGTCCAGGAAGATCCCACGTGCTGCGGAGCGGCTGGGCCCGTGAGCCATGGCTGCTGAGCCTGCGCGTCCGGAGCCTGTGCTCCGCAACAGGAGAGGCCACAGCAGGGAGAGGCCCGCGTACCGCAAAAAAAAAAAAAAAAAGAATTTTTAAATGTTGTGTTTTCATTTTAATGATAATTCTGAATCACCTGGATCCACATTATAATCAAGTTGCACTGCGCAATTTCAGTGCCCATGTTTGTGTTTAAGAAACATTGGTCTAAAACATTACTCAGAATGTATGTTAACTTCTGATTACAGAGGAGTGCTGGCTGTAAGTGATCATTCAGTCTTTGGAAAATATAATTGCCTTTACCCAGCAGCACCTTAACCAGCAGGATAGGATATTTCTTAGTTATTTCCTGTTGGTAGATAGAAGAGAGTAGTTAAGAATGATTTTTTATCAGTGTTCCCTTCTATGTCTCAAAAAAAAGGAGGGGATGTAGAAAGAGAGAAAGAAGGGAAGAGAAGAAGGAAAGAAGGAATAGAGGGCTCTGCAGACATTAATTACGGAGTTTTGAAAGGATGGTGTAAAGATTTGGCCAACAGTGGAACTTTCTTTCTCACTTGATTTTTCTCGATTTCACTTTTATGACCTGTTTCACTGAACTAGAAGAGTAGTCAAGCCCTTGAAATCAGCAGGTCCCCTGACTCCAGTGGTTTACTGTGATAGCGCTTTCACTATGTAAGTGTCTCTTGTTTCAGGTCATCTCAGATCCTTTATGACGGAAGGTGGGATCTGATAGGCATAAATGAATCTATCAATGTAGATTTCAAAGTACCATTGCAAAGCTTGACTAAAAAAAAAATCTTCCAAGTCCTAATTTTTTGAAGGACTCTTTTCATATATACGATAATTGATACAAACAAGTCACAGGCAGGTTAAAATTTTTCCAGCTCTCTTTTCACTATGCACTTGATTTTTCACCTTCCAAAACAACACGTTTTTTTATCAAGTTTGTTCAAACAAATCTAGATCCTTCATTTGTTTCCTTGAACACACTGCTGTTTGCTTCTCCATAAGGGTTGATTATTGCTGACTTCCTGAGAAGAATATGGAGATGCAAATAGCCAGGTGTTGTCATTGTCATTGCACAAAGGAAAAGCAATTAGAGCTGAACTAGGATAAACCCCATTGACTAGAATCAACTTGAGTAAGTTTCTAAAAGTAGTCTTGGGTTTACTGTGTTCATTTCCCTGAAGCTGTTTCTGAACGCCTGAGGAAAAGATGGTAGTCTCTCCAACTTCAGTTCCATGGGTATCTCTTAGTCTAAATATTGTAGTCTACTGTGAATACTTTCTGAAAATGGGGGTGAGGGAGTTCAGAAATCAATACCATTTTTTGTAAAAGCCATATAATATGGATACTTTTAAGGAGACAACAGGATGGTAATGAATATTTGCCCTTGTCAGGGGGCAAGTGTATGCCACCTTTTCTGACAAAAGGTGAATTAGAATCTTGGAACCTTATGGTTCAAATAACTTTCAACTGAAGCAATACAAACTTCTCATCTGGATAAAGAAAAACACAAAAAGGCAAAAGCCAAAATATATATATATTAACCAAAACCCCTCCTGGATGATATAATTGAGATTTTGTTGCTTAATCAGAAACTAAGGAATAGCAGTGGGTGTCCCAAAGCCTGAGTTTTTAGTTTATAATGAACTAGTTAGTCAGTAGTTGCAAAATATACTCAGCATATAACCCCTTCACATGAGCTCCTACTGTAAATAGTTACTCACCTTTCTTTATTTAATAGGTTGGCAGATGTATAAAGATGACTCTGCTCTTTGGCAAAGTATGTATATATATATATTACACACACTGATATTTTGAGTCATGCCGTATACTAGGCTATTGTCCCAATTAAAATTGTAATTAGAAGAAAGAAAATTATTGGGTTTAATTTTTTCTTTTATATGTTATAAAATTGACTTTTGAATCCTTTTAAAAACATATACTGCTTTAAGTTTGTCTTGGCAAATCTAACTTTTCTGGCTTTGTATTATTTTTAAATTATTATATTTATTTATTTGGTTGCACTGGGTCTTAGTTGAGGTAGACGGGCTCCTTAGTTGTGGCTCGCCAGCTCCTTAGTTGCAACACACGGGCTCCCTAGTTGTGGCATGCGAACTCTTAGTTGCGGCATGCGTGTGGGATCTAGTTCCCTGAGCAGGGATCGAACCCAGGCCCCCTGCATTGAGAGCGCAGAATCTTAACCATTGTGCCACCAGGGAAGTGTCTCTGGCTTTGTATTGATAAACATAGAACTGACATAGAAGTACTCTATAGCGTTAAATTTTCATATGTCATATCAGAATGCTTTTGGCTGCAGGTAACAGAAATTCCCAACTCAGTTGGCTTAAACAATAAGGAATGAATCATTGCATATGACAGAAAGTTCTGAACTGGTTAATCCTTTGCCTCCATGACATCATTCAAGATCCAAAATCTTTTCATCTTTCTACTCTGCCAGCCTCAGCTTTATTGGTCTCATCCCCTGGTTCCTCATAGTTTCATTTGGCTGCAGCAGCTCTGAGGTGTCATATTCTTTTTTTTTTTTCAGGTGTCATATTCTTATCATAACCAGAGGCAAAATATTTTCTTAGGGTCTTCCAACAGATTTTCCTTCACATCTCATTGTTCAGACTGGGTCACATGCCCAAAGCAGTTAAGGCAAGGGGATATGTCCACCGTGATTCATTTAAAGCAACAAAGACGTTAGCCTGAATCACATAAGTGATGGTTGGGCAGGGGGGAAGGTGGATATTTGCACAGAATTAGAGTGCTGTTTACAAGGAAGAATGGGAAAATGCCAGTGAGGTGTACACAACAAAATTTGACATGTAGGGGTCCCTAAAGCTCAAATTAAGAACCCTTTTTGTAGGATCTTTAAATTCTATTATTGCAGCCCTTGAAGCTGTATTCTCTGATCATATGCATTCATTTTGTTCTGCATAGAAACCTGGTCAGGGCGGACCCCCAACCTGGAGACTAGGATCCAGTACAGTCTTAAGAAACCAGCCACACAGCATGACAAGAGCTAGGGAGAAGGAGGACAGTCAGAGGCTAGCAGAGCCTCCAGGAAATGCGGGCAGAGCTGTAAATCCCCGAAGAAGACCAGGTTTGAGCAAGGGTGTGGCAAATCTTGACTGTGTATGTGAGGTCTAAGAGAGGTCAGGTTGCGGAGAACATGACAGCAGGGCACTTTGAGAAATGCATGCAGAGTGGATGCAGGGAGTGTCCCAGCTTGTCCAGTCCAATACCTGGAAAACAAGGTAGCAAGTGGGCCCAGAGCGAGCTGACTGGGTACAGTACAGGGCTCTTGAGATCCAAGTCTCCACTGGCTCCTCTTAGGTACGCTTGGGAGTGGGGTTGGTGGAGCATGCAGTTAAATGGATGCTCATTTGGAAAGTTGTAATGAAGCTCTGGCAGGGCAGGAATTTATACAAATGGAATGTTAAAATTTGGTTTTGTTAATGTAATGGTATGCCCTTGAATTTTATGGTAGGTCAGTGTAAGAAACAGCCATATGATTTCTACATTGAATATAAAAGTTCTGTTGTCCATTCTGCTCTTCCCTTTTCCCCCAGGTCTTCACATGACTTGTTCCTTCAGCTGTTCTCTGACAGTTTTTCCCTGAGCCCTCACCCCTGACTCTTAACTGCTCCCCGCTCCTTATTTTTCTTCATAGCTCTTATTGCTGCTGGAAAGTTTATTTACTATTTATTGTCTTTCTCCTCCACTAGAAGTAGGCTTCATAAAGATGGGAACTTTGCTTTCTTGTTCATGCTATATTATCTCCAGTAATGAGAACGTACTTGGGATATTGTAGGCACTCAATTAAGATTTGCTGAATGAATGAGATACCTCTTCGTATTCTTCCTGAAGTTTTTGTCTCCTAACGAATCTATGTTCTTTCTTTTATTGAGTAATGGGAACTATGTTTTCTGTTTCCTTTTTTGCCTCAGCTACCAGAATTGCTAAACTAAATTTGGGGTTCATTTCAATAACCATTCTTAGCTTGGGATATGTGTACTTCTTCAATTACTATAGAACTTCTAAAAAGTATTCAATTCAGTTTCAATATTTTTTATTGTAAGTTGCCTCAAATCCCATAGGGAAGTAAATGAGGATTGAAGAATAATAAATGAACTGACTGATTGACTGAAGGGTAACTGGGAGAAGTCAAAAAAGAACACCAGGCTTTTGAGTCTGGATGAAAAAGAATACTGGAGCTGTTGTTAATGGAAATTGGTACCAGATCAAAACATTACTCATAAAAGTATCTTTCTCTGTCACCATTTTGGGCACAACTCACTCCATTGTTATTGCTTGGTCAGTTTTTTTCCTCCTTCCCAGTAGGCTTTGAATGCCATGAGGGGAGGGACTCTTTCTTTCTTGTTTATGGTCCCTAGTGCCTAGCACAGTACCTGGCACATAGTGTCTTTTCTTTACCACTTATTTTTTTAATCCATTTTTAATTGAAATATAGTTAATTTCAATGTTGTGTTAGTTTACCACTTATTTTTAACTTTAAATCCCTACATTAGTAAATATTGACTAGTTTGTCATCTGCTCTTACCTTTTCAAACTGCAATTTCCCCTCCTTATGGATTTCCAGACTTCCTTCATTTCTCAGTGACTTCCTTCCCATCAAGGACCTTCATTCCTTTAACCACAGCAGCCTCCCACTCCAGTGCTCATGAATATGTGCCTTTTCTTCCTTTCTAAGTCTCCTGAATCTCATTCCCCTGATGGCTAAGCCAAAGGTGACTCATCACCTCATAGACTTCTAACTAGAAGGGGCCAGAGAGACCATCTCATCTAATTGACTCATCTCCAGTTGGTCCAGGGAGGTGAAGGGAATTGCCCTGAGTCACACTGCTAGTTGGCAGCAGGGCCAAAATTAGAACACAGAGCTCTTAACTCTGGATGCACGTCTCACACTGCAGAAGGAGCAAGCCCGTTTCTAGCTCCAGAAAAGGAAAGTACTATAACAAAAGTAGAAAGAGGGCTTCCCTGGTGGCGCAGTGGTTGGGAGTCCGCCTGCTGATGTGGGGGGTGCGCGTTCGTGCCCCGGTCCCGGAGGATCCCACGTGCCGCAGAGCTGTTGGGCCTGTGAGCCATGGCCACTGGGCCTGCGCGTCCGGGGCCTGTGCTCCGCGACGGGAGAGGCCACGGCCGTGGGAGGCCCGCCTACAGCAAAAAAAAAAAAAAAAGTAGAAAGATATGCTTTCCTCTTAGTTGGAAATATCTTAAATGCATTGTATCATAGGAGTTAAGTGTCAGACTACCTAAGTTTGATCTTGGTTGTATTTATTCTTTGGACAAGTTATTTAACCTTTCTATTGTAGTAAATCCTTTTTGTCTTTTTTCTATGCATTTGTATATTTAATATACATATTTAAATCTGTAAGTGTGGTTTGTTTAATATTGAGAGAAGTTATGTGTGTGCATTTTTACATACATAAATGGAATGATACTGGTTCTATTAGTTTCTTTCACTTAACAGTGTCTTAAGGAAATTAAATATTTCCTTAAGGAATATTAAATTTTCTTTAATAGCTTCTTTTTGGCCACGTGGCAGGTGGGATCTTAGTTCCCCGACCAGGGATCGAACCCATGCCCCCTGCAGTAGAAGCACAGAGTATTAACCACTAGATCGCCAGGGAAGTCCCAGGGGAACCTTTCTATATTGTTGCAGTTAATTCTATCTTGTTCCTTTTAATGACCACATAGTATTCCATAATATGTATGGTTATTTAACCACTTCCACATTAATTAATATTTAATTTATATCTTCTCATTTTTTACTATTACAGTTCTGCAGAGAAGCCTTTATGCAGATTTTGTTGTGTGTACATGTGACTGCCTTCACTGGGACTGATATTCAGAAATGCAAATACTAGTAGGCACAAAGTCCCCTCTTTTCTATTCTGAAAATAGGCTATGGCTAAGTCATTCATTGATTCAATTTCTGCAATATATGTTGATATTAACTGAGCAGGAGGTGAGTCTTGTGACTGCATGTATTGTGTTAGGAACTGGGAGCATTTTAGAGAAATTAGTCCTCATCTTTTTCTTGTATTGTAAGGAAAGTACATTGTGTTCCTGACTTTGAGGGAAAACAAAAAATAAACTTCCTCCTCCTCCCCCTTCCAAGTGACTAAGATTAGTGAAATTATGCTAAGCAACCTCTGCTTGACTCTGTGATGGCATTAACTGCACAGTACTGTAATTGTTGGTACTTATCTGTTTATACCCACCCCCTAAACTTTGGGCTGCTTAAAGGGTAAAGATTATGTTTTATCAATTTTTGTATCCCTAGAACATTAGCGTGATACTGGTGCATAATTACATTTTATTGAATAAGTGAGTGAATTCAGTTCAACATTGATATTTGTTGAGTACCTAGTATGTGCAAAGATTACTAAGAACCAATAGGAACAGAGATGAAGCAAAGTTTTACCCTCAAGGAATTTATAGTCTAATGGAAGAAATAGATATAGGCTGAAAACATCTAGGAATCAAGGCATTAGTAACAAGTGTGATTTAAGTACAAAGTACTGTGGGACTTCCAAGGAGGACTAATTAAGGCTGACTGAGAATATTAAGGGAGGTTTTCACAAAGGAAGTGGCATTTGAGGCATTTTAACTGGGCCTGATAGGGCAGGTTGGTGACTTTTCTATGTAAGTTATCATTTTGGTGACTTTAAACATATGCTTCAGAAACCATTTTGTCACCATTTAGATATCATGTTACCTTAGGGCTACAGAAAGGCTGGAAGTGGAGTGTTATACTTGGGTTCTGGAACTAGGGCCTCAGAGCCAAGATCAAGTCAAAGGAGTTTTAGTTCTCAGCCCATCTGTGGAGGAAGAAGTTGTTTCCATTAAAAAAAAAAAAGTCAATTCTGAGTGCCTTGGCGTGCTGTTTCTCCTCTCTTTAAGAATAAAATAATGCAAAAACCTTTCTTGGCCCCACTTCCTTGAACAGCTACCACCCCATTTCTTTGATATGCTGTGCAGAAAACTCCTTAAGTGATCTGTCTCCAATTCTTTTTCTCACATTATATTTTAAACCCACTTCTATCATGCGCTCACCCCTGCCAGTGCATCAAAACTGTTCTTGTCGGGCTTCCCTGGTGGCTCAGTGGTTAAGAATCCACCTGGCAATGCAGGGGACACGGGTTCGAGCCCTGGTCGGGGAAGATCCCACATGCAGTGGAGCAACTAAGCCCGTGCGCCACAACTACTGAGCCTGTGCTGTAGAGCCCACAAGCCACAGCTGCTGAGCCCACATGCCACAACTACCGAAGCCCACACGCCTAGAGCCCGTGCTCTGCAACAAGAGAAGCCACCGCAATGAGAAGCCCACGCACCGCCATGAAGAGTAGCCCCTGCTCGCCGCAACTGGAGAAAGCCCGTGCACAGCAACAAAGACCCAGCGCAGCCAAAAATAAACAAATTTATTTTTAAAAAAAAAACAAAACTGTTCTTTTCAGGGTCAACAGTGACCTCATTGTTACTCAATCTAATGGTCAATTTTTAGTCTTCTTTTACCTGACTTATTAGCAGCATTTGATGCAGACCATTCTTTCCTCTCCGATACACTTTCTTCCCTTAATTTCTAGAATACCATGCTAATTCTTCTCCTACGTGACTGGTTATTCCTTTTCAGTCTCCTTTGCTGGTTCTTCCCTTCCCAGACCCTTCCCAGACTTAATGTTGAAGGAAGGGTACAGGTTTGGTCCTCGGTCCTCTTCCTTTCCCTGCCTAAACTCACTCCCTTGATTATACATCTAGTTTCAAGGTTTTAAATATAATCTTCATTCCATTGATTCCAAAATGTATATCTTCAACCCAGACTTCTCTTCTGAACTCTCTATATATCTTCCACTACTTCCTCAACATACCTCCTGCTCCAGGCCTGCTTCACTTGGAGACTTTCCCACCTCAGTTGATAGTAACTTCATCCTTCCAGGCACAAAAGCAAAAATCCTGGAAGTCATTATTGGAGTCCTCTGGAAATCAAGTTGGTGTAATCTTCAGAATATATGCAGAATCTTTTTCTCACCCCCTCTACTGTTCAAGTCACCATCCTGTCTCAAACAGCTTACTGGAGTAGCTTCCTAATTTGTACCCTTGCTCCACCCCAGACACACATACAGACACATACACTACTGCATGTTCTTAGCACTGCAGCCAGAGTCATCTTTTAGTACCTTTTTGCTCAAAATCCTCCAAAGGCCTCTCATTTTACTCAGAAAAAGTCCAGGTCCTTACAGAGGCCTACAAAGGCTTATAAGCTCTGCACCAGCACCCACCCCTGCCATCACCCCTCTAGCCTCCTCTTGGGCTTTCTTGATGTTCCTCCACAGTCATGCTCCCCCACAAGCTTTTTTTTACACTAGCTTTTCCCTCTTCCTACTGTGCTCCTCTCCCAGATGTCCACATGGACAACAGCCTCACCTTCTAGCCTTTGATTAAATGTCTCAACCATCTCGATGAAGCCAACCCTGGCCATCTTTTTAAAAACTGAAGTCTGCCACCATCTTCATTTCTCTCTTTTTTTTTTCCACGCTGCTTTCCTCCTCCTGCCCGGCCCCCCCCCCCCCCCCCCCCCCCCCCGCCATGGCATTTATAACCTTCTAACATACTGTGTAATTTACACTACAATGGAAACTCCAAGAAGGCAAGACTTTGCTTCTTTTGTTCACCATATATCCCAAGCATCAGAAGCTGTGCTTAGCATCTAGTGGGACTCTTAGTAAAGATCTGCCAAATGAATGAAGAATCATAGATCTCTCTTTGACAAGGACCCAAAATGCCTTGATTGTCTTTCACTCAATTTGCTTGAGTAGGTAGGGTGATAGCGTAGGAAGAGTACTGGGCTAATGACCAGGCTCTAGCCTAGGACCATCCTTGCTGTTTGTGTGACTGTGACAGTAGTATTGAATTTGTGAAAGTTTATTAACCTATGCACTTGTGATATGTACATTTTTCTCTTTTATATATACATAAATTTTAAAGTCTTCAAATATTTTATTTCTACATGTAGGTTTTTAGATTATAATTGGGATTCTACTTGCTTTTTCACAAAATAATTCATCATGAATATTTTCCCTAACATTATTCTTCCAGAGCATGATTTTTAATGGTTATGCAAGTACTTTGAAAAGTATAAAACACTATACAGGGCTTCCCTGCTGGCGCAGTGGTTGGGAGTCCACCTGCCGATGCAGGGGACACGGGTTCGTGCCCTGGTCTGGGAGGATCCCGCATGCCGCGGAGCAGCTGGGCCCGTGAGCCGTGGCCTCTGGGCCTGCGCTTCCGGAGCGTGTGTTCCGTGGCAGGAGAGGCCGCAGCAGTGAGAGGCCTGCGTACCACAAAAAAAAACCAAAAAAACACCATACAACGTGCCATGGTGATATGTTATTCTTTCTTTAAGAAATTGAAAGTTTGTTTTGAAGTAATTTGATTTCTTCCCTTTTTCTACAGGGGACATGGTCTCAGAGTACCGAGAACCTTTGATCCACACCTTCCTGAGGGGAGCAAGAGATCCAGATAGTGCTCACAGGGCCAGCAGCTTATCCAATCTTGGAGAACTGTGCCAGAGGTTGGACTTCATGCTGGGCTCTGTGGTTCACGAGGTACTGCATGTTGATTCCTTTCTCTAAAGTTTGTTTTTACTTGAACCTATGATATAGCTCAGCACTGGGAGTTAGGAGACCTGTGTTCTTTTTCTAGATCCGGTAAGTCATTTAACCTCCCTCAGCCTCGCTAGTCTCATATGTATATTGAAAGTTGATTTAGTAGGAATTTTTTAATTGCAAGTGACAGGAAGTCATCTTAACCTACTTTAAGCCATAAAAGAGGATTTATTATAAAGAGTCCAAGGAAACATAACAGAATTGAAGAAGCTTTGAGGAAGTGCAAGCAGAAGTTTACCCTAGTTTTCTGGGCCATCTGTGAGCCTCATCTCTGTTTACAGAAAACTCTCAGGCAAATACATACTCTAATTGGCCCTCTTCGGTTGGAGGTGCCTTGTATTCAGGGAGACAGGGTCTTATCAGAAAAGAGTAATTAAGTTCCATGTTTTGTTCACCGCCTTATACCCAGTGCCTGGTACGTAGTAGGTAAAGGATAAATGAGCAGCCAAAATAATAGCCATGCAAGATGTTGGCACTGGACACGTCTCCAGTGTTTAGAGTTGAAGATTTAAACTGGTTTTAGAGTTTAAGATTTAAACTGGTTTTAGAGTTTAAGATTTAGTGAAAGGTACATTGCACTGTTGTCCTCTATGAATATCTTTCTTTAGCCTCTTAAATTTTATCTTTGCCCTTGTGTTTACTCTGTCATCAATATATGAACATATGTCTCAAGTACATACTATGTACTAGACACTCTGCTATTTAAAGATGATGATGGGCAAAAGAAGACTAGTTAATATGTTGCCAGGTGTCTTTTTACTCAGTGGGCTTCACCATCTTAAATCTTTAAGGAAGAAGATGGCTTATAAATTATAAATACGTAAATAAAATACAGTTTATATTACCTTATTATTTATGAGAGACTAGATTTTTCATATAAGCACATAAGTTTACAAGATCAAAAACTTAGTAACTTTGTAATACTGGCTTCTTTCACATTATTCAGTATCCTAGGGCTGACCATGTTGAACATCAAATCTTAAGTATCTACTGTATCTACTGAGAAGGAATTTTCTTCAGTGTTTGGTGATTGTGTCTTATCAACAAGCAGAGAAACATGCTCATGGATGTATACATATGCTTGAATTTATAGTATTTCCTGACTCCTGAGCTTTGTATGCTTAGTTTAATTGATTATAAAGGCTACTTATTGTTAAATTTCAACTTAGGACTTTTAGGAAAGTTATACATAGTTGTTTCCTCTTTTTTTAAAAAAAAAATTTATTTATTTTTGGCTGCGTTGGGTCTTCGTTGCTGCGTGCAGGCTTTCTCTAGTTGTGGCTAGCAGGGGCTACTCTTCGTTGCGGTGCACGGGCTTCTCACTGCGGTGGCTTCTCTTGTGGAGCACGGGCTCTAGGTGCACGGGCTTCAGTAGTTGTGGCTTGCGGGCTTTGGAGCACAGGCTCAGTAATCGTGGCACTCGAGCTTAGTTGCTCCGCGGCATGTGGGATCTTCCCGGACCAGGGCTCAAACCCGTGTCCCCTGCACTGGCAGGCGGATTCTTAACTACTGTGCCACGAGGGAAGTCCTCCTCTCCTTTAACTCTAACTCGAGGGACACAGCCCTATGCCCAACTTTCTGTATCTGTGTTTAATAACTTAGAAACAATGATTACTACCAACTTAAAACCTTTCAGTGCTCTAATGTACATGAACTATTGGGCGCCTGATTTTTGTTTTGGATGGCACTTTGCAAATCTCTTATTCTTTAGTGTATTAACTTGTAACACTTAAGGACTTTGCAGGTCTATTTGGTTATAGCAGCTAAAGATTTCAGTCTGTTATAAATAATCTGGGTCAGATTTTGAAATGGTTCTCACATTTTTTTTCTCTGTTTATTTGATCTGTTCACATGACTCAACCCAAAGTGAACCATAAACCATGAACTGAAACAAACTCATGGACCATGATCTGAACCAAACCCCAATATTATTATTCTTAATAACAGAGATAGAATTCACATACTATACAATTCACCCACTTAAAGGGTATAATTCAGTGGTTTTTAGTGTACTCACAAAGTTGAGTAAGCATCCCCCAGTTTTTTTAAACATGGCCATGAGCTGAATAAAAATTTCCCCCAGATCTCCAAGTGAATCAGCTCAGATTTGACAGTATCCCATACATTTTCTAAAGCCAATGAACTCAAACTGTGCCTGACATCATGATCTTCTCTGAACCCAAAAACTGAGACCGTATTTCTGTTTTGAGTTCCTAGATCTTCTTTCCTTTTTCTCTCTTAAGGAGACTGTTGCATGCTGGTGGCATATGATTTCCTGTTGAAAGTGTTGGAAAAATTTCTTGGTTTGGTTAATTAGAAAGATTGAGCTAAAGCAGGTTTTGTAACATTTAAGAAGTATCATCTTTCTGGAGACCACCCGACCTGTTGAAAGAGAACCAAATTTCCAAGCATACTTGGGGATGGGAATAAATGAGGCCCTGTCCCACCACCCACTTACCTGTGTTCACTTGGTCAGATGACCTAGACTCTGGGCTTGGTTTCCTGACCTAGAAAATGGGATTAAAATATCTATAATGCAGGATTGTTACAAGGATGTAGGGATAATGTATATGAGTAATACAGTGATTTATTCAACAATTGTTACTGAGAGCCTACTATATGCCAAGCAGCATTCTGGACACCTACAACATATCATTCTTCAAAATGGACAGTGATTCCCATCGGCATGGAGCTTACGTTCTAGGGAGAGGAGACAGACAGTAAATGATATACATATTAAAATATATAGTATGGTAGACAATGATAAGTTCTGTGGAAAATAAGAAAAAGTAGAGCAAGTAAGGGTGACCAGGATTATAGCATTAGGTGGAGGGGAGGTTGCAGTCTAAATGGGGTAGTCAAGGTAAGCCCCATTGAGAAGGTGATTTTTGAGTGAAGAAATTTTACTTTTCTGTATTAAGATGTTTCTTTAAGGAGCATTTTGGTCATTTGAAGGGAGCTGACAATGACAGTGATGAGGATGCACAGCAAGGAGATGAGAACAGGGGTAACCAGTGTCCTTCAAATGTCCTCAGTCGTACATTTACCAAACACCTGCAGTGTTCCAGGCCCCTTTGTTACAGGCCAGGAATACCAAACCCAAAAGATACTACCTTGTCTTCTGGGCATGGGCAACCTGTGGAAGATACAAACAGCAATGATTACAGTTACAGTCCAGTTAATTGTGCTAGGTGCTATGGGAGCACATTTTAGGAGCCCCTCAGTCAGGTTTGTGTGTTGTCAAAGATGTGCTGGAGGAAGAGACTCTTAGAGCTGAATCTGGAGAACAGGTAGAAATTAGGTAGCCCAAAAAAGCAGAGGCGAGCATTTCAGCAGAGGGAGCAGCTTGTGCAAAGGCACTGTGGTGTGGGACAGCCTGACATGTTTGAAGAACTATAGGAAGATCCAAAAGGTTAGAGTGAAGGGGTGGGACGAGCGGTTAGCTGGTAGCAGGTCTGAAACAAGAGACCAGGCAGAGGCTACATGATGAAGGGCCTTGTTAGCTTTACAACCTTATGGCTCACAGCGAGAATTGAGCATTGCTTATTAAGCCCTCAGAAATGAAGTATGAATAGGTAGTAGACTGTTTGCTTGCCATGGGTGCTAACACAAAGAAAGAATCCTTCCTTTTGTTTCAACCTTAGAATTGAATGTGAGGAGCTGCTGCCCTGGGGGCACCTGTCAGGCAAACCCCTTGTCCAGTGACCCTGCCCCACTTCTAGAGACCTGGACACTGTAACATCAATCCCAGGAGTGTTTATTATCATTAATAATTGTGAGCACAACAAGGACAGAACCAGTCTTTATTTACCTTTGTATACCGCCTAGCGCCAAACACAGCATTTGGCATATGGTAGATACTAAGTAAGTGTTTACTGATTAACATTGAAGGAAGAGGAAGATAAGGCTTACTTGGGAAGACAAGTTCCTACATGTTTTAA
Organism: Delphinapterus leucas; assembly: GCF_059928025.1. NCBI lineage: Eukaryota > Metazoa > Chordata > Mammalia > Artiodactyla > Monodontidae > Delphinapterus > Delphinapterus leucas. Next base: position 43,337,497 of record NC_143148.1, read on the forward strand.
AAATAGTAATTGGGACTTCCCTAGCGGTCCACTCCGCGCTTCCACTGCAGGGGGCATGGGTTCGATCCCTAGTCAGGGAACTAAGATCCTGCATGCTGCGTGATGCGGCCAAAAAAAAATAGTAACCATAGCAAGCACTTAACACTCTTCTTAGTGCCTTATGTAAGTCAGCTGATCCAGTCCTCAAAGAGGAAACTGAGGCACAGAGAAATTAAATCAATTGGATTTGGCAAAGTTGGGGTTTGAATGCAGGCAGTTGGTTCCTGTATCTGTGCTCTTAACCACTCCTCTATATTGTCTCTCAATAAATGTTTCAATTCGTTTATAAGATTACTTTTGTGCCCTTGAAAAAGAAGGGAGTTGCCATGTAAGAAAAGCTACTGACAGGAAGGGTCATGTAGCTCTGTTTTAATAGCACTTGCTTTTGGCAGTGAAACTTCAGAAGACAATATATTCCCACTGATTTGAAAAACCAGGTGTTTCCATCCCACATAATTTCTGTCTCTTCTTTTTAGATGTTCCTTCTTATGTAGCATCCAACACTTGCCATGTCATCAGTGCCATACCAGCTGCCTTGGGTGGACTGCAAGTTTGAACATGATTGGACACCTGACAGTCTTAGTATTTCAGCCATTGAGTCCTCCTGTAGTCAGACCACTCTTGTCCATTCTCATTGAAAAAGTGGGAGATTTGGCCTGGCTTTTAAGTAATTCTTCATTCATTTGTTTTTCATTTGACAAATACTTACTGAGCACTTACTCTGTGCCAGTTATGAGACTACAACCAAGCCTTATGCTAGGTGGGGGGGATCCAGCTCTGAACACAGCGAAGTTCCTGTCCTTGTGGAGCTGACATGCTAGAGAGGAGAGTTAGGTAACAAACAAGCAAGTGTGTAAACAAATATATACTGTGCCAGATGGAGTAAGTTCGAAGGAGATGAATCTAGTAAGGCAAGGGACATGGAGGGAGTTTGCTGTTGTATGTGAACTTGGATGGACAGGAGAAGCTTCACTGATGAGTGACTTAAGCAGAGCCATGCAGGGAGCAGGAGCTGACCCGGGCAGGTACATGGGGAGAGAGCATTCTGGGCTTTGGCTTTTACTGTGAGTGAGATGGGAAGCCAAAGCAGAGGAATGAAATGCTCTAACTTGTTTTGAAAGATCATTGTGTCTTCTTCTACGACAGTTCTTTCAGTGTCTCATGAAAATTCTTGAAGTTTCTTGTAGTCTCAGAAATGCTTGGCCCCAGTGTGTACTGGTGGAGAAGGAGCCTTAACTCTGGGGAAACTTGTCTTTGGCTGCAAACTGAAGGAATTCTTCTTCGTGTGTGTTTGTCATGTGCCAGGTATGTTAGAGGACACAGACAAAGGACCCAATCTCTTCCCCCAAGGAAATCTCAGTAGAGTGTGAAACACAGAGGAATAAATAAACAGTGGACTAGAGTGATCTCCTAGGACAAGCCCAAGGTGCTGAGGGAACACAGAGCTGGGACCCTCAGGTAAACTGTCAGGGTTTACCTGACAGCAAGAAAGTCACATTGATCAAGTGTTAGCCAGGCAGAGAAAGAGGGGAAGTGTAACTTGTTTTGATGTAAAATTGAACAAACCAACCACCATAGGCTCTTCTGATGTGATCTGATCTGGGGGTCATACCTGTGGTTCTTGGGCATCTGAAGAAAGCTGTCCTCCCTGTTGCGTGGTCCAGACTTGGGCCCTGTCTGTTCCATGACAGTGCTTGCTGGTAGGGAAGGAACGTAAGGGATAGGACCAACCCTTCCACAGTCTCTGTACTGGGAATTCAGGTTTTTCCTCTCTGTTGATGTCAAGATTTAATCTGTTTGGAGAGCATTATTATTGCTCTCCGATTTCTCCTTGTTCTTGTCAAGAACTGTATTGCTTAAAACCAAATCTTGATAGGCTCTTTCATCTTTATCATTCTCCATGAAAAGTAAATATGATTTAAGGGAGCCACAGCGAGAGGCCCATCCCTGGTACAGCAAATAAGGTACGCCCCAGGTGACAAGTGCAGGAGCAAGCCACTTGTAAGGTAGTGCCCAGAATTCCACGAACCCGAGCTTTGGGGTCTGATGCAGAGCTATCACCTCTGATCCACTAAATGATCTGAATTGATTAGCAGATTTGCCACAACCAGTGCGGTTTCCTAGGTGACAGCTCATGCACTGAGATGAGGGCTCGGGTAGATGTCCTGGGAAACCTCAAGGAAGCAACGGAGCCACCACGGTTCTGTTCCACGTCAGGTTTTTTTTTTTAAGTCTTTATAGAATTTGTTACAATATTGCTTCATTTTATGTTTTGGTTTTTTGGCCCTGAGGCATGTGGGATCCTAGCTCCCAGACCAGGGATCGAACCTGCAACCCCCTGCATTGGAAGGCAAAGTCCTAACCACTAGACCACCAGGGAAGTCCCCCATGTCAGGTAAAGCAAAGCATGTGGGAATTAGAGGCCACCCTGCCTTTGCTGGTAAAGTTTCTTAGTTTACAAAATAGAAGGACAGATGGTCTAGTTTCGAACAAATTAGCAGACCGAATTTTAGCAGGAGATTTTAGGGAAAGGGATGAAGGTGCAGCTGGAAAGTTGAAATCATGCTTTCTTGATACCTCAATTCTATTACCTCTCTTCTGGAATTTTCCAAAGTTGGTTTTTGGTACTCTTGCCATCTGTTTTATCTTTATTTATATTTCTGATTATGCTTCGTGCGTGCCAGCTGTTTGGGGAGTGATGTTTTCTGTATTTCTGTTGGCTCCTATCAAGTGTGAAATTGCTTAAACTGACCTTTAGCGTTTCCAAAGCAGTTGTCATTTTTGTCTCTGCATGGCTTTCAAAAATGGATATGATTTACATAATTTAGCCAATAAAAAAAAATCCTTCCATAGTTTGGTTTACTAGAATAGGTACATTGACCCTTAGGGCAGGTAACATGAAGATCCCATGGAATGGGTTTCTGCCCTTTAGGAAGACTTCCAATTCATACATTAGTAAAGACCTTACATCATCTATCTTTCCGCCAAAGCTTTTAGGTGGGGGTGGAAGGCAGTGTTGAGTATGTCCTTGGGGTTGGAGGTGAGAGAGACTGGCCATGGGGGCGACTTGTTCAGACTGGACAGATGGAAGAGAGTGGCCATGAGACCTCCCTGCTTCTGGTGTTTGACGAGGAGGCTACCCCACTGGCTTGTAGAAGAGCAACGTTACGAGTTGGTTGCGGGAGCTTGACATGAACAGAGGCTGTTCTTATCTTTCAATGATATCTGCAAGACCAGATTAAAATTCTGATGCTTTAAAAACATTTTGCACAACCGAACATTGTTCCTTTCATGGGATTTGGTCCTGTGACAGAGGTGTTGAGGAAGGTCCAGGAACTCTTCTGTTCACAGGCTTCTTCCTGATTGTCCTGGATGGCTGATTGCAGGTGGACTTGGTACAATCTGGTGCATAAATCACTAAGAGCAGGAGGCCATTCCAGCTGATCTCAGTAGGGCTTGTAACAGCCAGCTCCTCCCGGTCACACCTGCAGGGCGGCACTGGCATGCAGGGACTGGCCTTGCAGGGGAAGCCCTTTTCCAGCCAGGGTGCTTCTGCCCCTCCTGATTGTGGAATAAATGCCCGACAGTCAGAGCTGGCGCTACACTGAGCCCTGAGGCAGAGGCATGGCCCACCAGCATAGTGAGGCAGAACAGAGGTGGTAAAGCTGGACACCGGTGGGATTCCAGGCTCGGAGGCTTTTGCCCGCCAAATGTGGAAACACGGGCCCAAAACTAAACCTAGAGGGAAGCAGGCAAAAGGCTTGGGGGAGTCTGAGCATTACATGGCCCTGGGCTGGCTTTCATACTTTAGTTATCAGACTGAATAAGCTAATCTTTTATGTGTCAGGAAGGACTCGACCTAGCTCTAACTTGTTTCTCTGATTTCAGCTCTTACCTCTTAAATACTAAGCCTGCAAGTGGAGGTACCTATTATATTGTTGCCTGTTTGGAGGTCACCCAAGGGACTCCTCCTAGGACTGAATTGCTTCTACTGTTAGTGCTAGAGGCATGGAAGCCACTGATGACCTCGAGTCAGGGTTCCAGGTCAAAAGCAGAAGCAGCTTGCTGGGTCTTATTGAAAAACATCCCCCAAAGAGTTGAGCTTTTCTGGGATTTCCCTTCACTTGTAAGCATCAAGTTTGTCTAATAGATGTACAACTTGATTAAATGCCAGTGCATCACAGATGCAATTATATTTAAGAACAAGCTACTTCTTCTAATCCCTTTGCCATCACTGATTAATTAGACACTTTGAACTATGCCCAACTGTTTGAAAGCTGTGAAAAATACAACCTGCATAGTTAAAATTTCTGCACAAGCCTATTTCCTCATTTGTGCCTGGATTCTTTTTTTAAACCTTTTAAAAAACCATTCTTTAAACATAATATGTATTTATACATGTTCCCAAGCACACAATCTGGCTATTTTCTTATCATGGTTAGAAAGCCTTCCACAGTTGGCCAAGATATACACTCACACAGTAAATCACAGAACAAAGTATGTGAGAGACCAACTGAAATTTAGACTTACCTTCAGATTTTTTCTGTCATTGGTCACACTTTCAAAATTTTTGTTTTTACCTTTTCATTCTTGCACAAATACCTCAGAAAGGTTTGTTGCTGTTTGTTGTTGTTGTTTTCTAATGGTATCTCTTTATGGAGGTTTTAGAATAGTTTTGTGTCTACCCGGAGTAGGGTGGGGGCAGGATGGCTGGTACAGGATATAGAAATTTTCTCATTTTATGACATATAATTATCAGCTATATATCTGCAAGTAAACATTACCATGTTTTGCAAGTAATTTGTAAGTCCTTTCTGTTATAGAGCTGTCTTCTAAAGTAAATGAGCACTGAAAGAACCATTCCACAAATGAAGAATCCCAGGCAGGGAGTCTCAGCAATTGGCCCCTGGTAACTCACGTGGGTGTACACTAGAATTGTAGTGTACCAGGACGTCTGGACACGCTAGAAGAAGATCAGTTTGAATATTTATGTATTTCTCTATCCCTGGGCTGAAACTTTCATCAGTTGGCACGTTGATATTCATGCCAGACCTTGAACTCTGAAGTCTACTTAGCTAAATCTCCATGGTCCTCCGTCCCTAGAAGCCACTGTGTTTCAGACCATTTTTTCTTCCTTCAATTTGATGTCCCCAGAGTGGGGCAAGTAACAGTTCTTCCCACTTTTGAGGAAATATTCACCTTTGACCATACCTTTATTATATACCTGTATTCCTTCCCACTCCCTAGTCTCCCTCCTGAATTCCAAACCAGATCTTGGCCCTTTCCAGAAAAGCCAGACTAAATCAAGATCTCTACCACTATATCTCTCCCTCTTCATGGAGAATGAGGAAGCAACCCACCGCTCTAAGCCAGATTGTTTGTGATGAATGTGTAGAATATGGAACACAGTTGAAAGGTTTTAGGTAATTGTGCAATCCTGATTTTTATTGACTTCTTTTTCCCTCACCCTCCTAGGTAACAACTTGCCTGATTGCTGTGGCTAAAACAGACCATGAAGTTCAGGTGCGCAGAGCTGCTGTCCATGTAATTGTGCTGCTGCTTCGGGGACTCAGCCAGAAAGCTACTGAGGTAAGTCAGTCTCTTACCATTTGCAAAGTCCCTACCTGTTTGTTCTTTATCTGTTCATCAGTCTTCCTTTCACCAGGGGAGGCCTTGAACCTTTTTCCCGGATGAATTCATACAGATGAATCAGTCAGCAGGGATTGTATTGTTTGCAGGAAGATTGTATTGTTTGCATCTTCAATGAGTCTCTTTTTCCTCTGTATCATATTAGGCAGACTGCACACTAACCACTGCAGAAAAACCAGGGCACAAGTTTACAGGTTGAGATTCTGGGTCCCAGCATTCCCCTCAGAGGGACAGGTTCCAGGGTGAGCTAGCTGGACTGCACCAAGCCTGCCTCTATAGCCTGAACTTGAGTGATTTGTCTTCCTTACTCATTTTATTGTTCACACAGAATCACTAAAGGGCCTCGTTTCAAATGTTTCCTTTCTAGCTGTGAGTTCAATCCATGAGATTTTAGTTGTTGCATAAATTAAACTTTTATTCCTCCTCCAAGTGGCTTTGGCTGGATTTCTCCCCAGTGCGTGGACAGTCCAGGAAGAAGGTTTATATATCCATATGTATGCTGAGAATGAGTGACCTCTAAATTAATTTTCTTCTTGATTTTAATGGAAATTCATTCCCAGTTGACTTTATAAAGAGAGTTTGCATTAATAATTCACTTCCTGGCATCCACAATGTTCGTCTGTGGCTGGCACATCAGTATTTAACTAAGTGTCATTGAAGCCATTAGAAAAATGTTTTGTCAGACACATGGCTTTGTTCATGCTAGAATTTTGCCATATCAAGTTCCTGACACCATTTTTGTACAAGCGTTATCCCCTAGTAATTATCTAGGACCTCGGTAGGAGTGGGGGACATAAAGATCATAACTTGATATCTCAGGTACTTGTTTTAGGGTACACACTGCTCTTGTTGAGAATCTGCTGTACAAAATGGAATTAAGAAAGAGTCAATGTTTTATACCCACTGTCAAGATCTACAAAACTCTTGACAAATATACCATTGTTATGTAAGTTGTTAACAATAGGGGAAACTGGGTGAGGAGTATACAGGAATTCTCTATTGTCTTCGCAACTTTTCTGTAAATCTAAAATTATTTCAAAATTTATTTTAAAATTTGAGTTACAACACTCTTAAAATAAATCTTAGAAACTCTGTAAGTGTACACACCCTTACTCAGTAAGAGTGTGTGTGTGCGTGTGTCCGTAGCAGAGCAAACTGTCTGGTTAGTAAAGTGAGAGAAGAAATAGAAAGAAACTCTATCCAGGTTTCTCACATCAGTGTGTAGCCAATGAAAGCAACACTGCTTGTCTCACCAGTACTAAAATAATTTGAGGCCATGGAAGATTTTTGACACTTTGAAAAAGCCATGTGAGTGAAAAACCTCTGTTCTCCAAACCACCTCTAGTCTGCCCTCACTGGAATTTATAAATCGTGCTTACTCAGTGAATAAAGAAAAGGAAACGGGATGGGATGAGGGTATGATTCCTCTTCGTGGCGCATCCTTGAGACCAGGTGTGTTAAATCTTGTAATCGTAGGTGTGATTATAATTGGGGCACTTTAACGAGAAGCAGAGATAACCACAAAGCTTTCAATCTAAGATTTTCTTTACTGTTCTGTTTTGCCCCCGGGAACAGCTGAAATGAAAATGCCGCCTTGTTGTTGAAGTTTTGTTTTGTTTTTTTCCTTCTAATCACTATCTCTCAAGCTGTGGAGTGCCAAAGGATAATCTTAGGTTTCAGTGAATTCTCTGTTGCTCGTAGATGTGCCAACCAAGAAACTCTGTGGTTCTGGCAGCTTGAAAAGAAAACAGAGAGCCCGGTAAGAGGTAGAGGTCCAGAAAATCAGGAGATAGATTGGGATCAGAGAGGGGGAAGACATTACCACCCCCAACTGATGAGGTAGCTTTCACCTCTTTCCCATTTGCAGATAGCCAGAATATCCACATTGGAGGGAAATACAGCATTCACTTTCTTATTGAAACACTTATTTTCTCTGCTTAGCCTTGTTTTGGCCTTATGATTATATCTGTTTATTCACTGATTCCCAAGTATAGCCTGAAGCCGGAAGGGAACCCCCTTTAAGCTCATTCTACCTTACCTTTGCTGAAAATTGAATTTATGAGGAACACCCAGGAGAAGGAGGTATGTTTAGACCTGTACTTTCTGTTGGCCTCAGAGTTAAGAACAGCCCTCCTCATCGTGGAGGAGATGAGCTGGGCGGCAGCATGAGAAAATTGTGCCTAACTATCCAGCTTTTCCCAAGTTAAGTCTTTGCAAGGTGACTTGTTTATTCTAAGAATTGTAAATGTTTAGAACATCCATATTCCTAAATTCATTCCAAAGACAATAATGAATAACTGGGACAGTAATGACTGAGCAACAGCCTACCAGACTGGCCCTCGTTCAGATAACAACTATGAACTCTGGACATAATATAGTAAGTAGTTAGCCGAGGACACTAAAGAGTGGTCAGAAGCAGGCAGATTCTCATGGAGTGTCCATGTTTAGAGGAGAGGTGCTGTATAGAGTAAGTTCCCATTTTCTTGGCTTTCAGCCTAGGGGCAGGTTATGTCTAGGGAGGCGTGCAGTGCATTAGGGGTACTGGTGGAGAAATCACAGGCTTTTGGGGCTGGGGAACCAGAAGACTGAATCTGGGGGAACCACAGCTACAGGAGAGAAAGGGGGGATCCTGGAAGGGAAAGATCCAGAGAGAGGATTCCTAAATTCTGTGTGCCCACATCTCTGGCTGACCCCTAAACCAAGCAAGATGATTACCTGATTTTTAAAAAAAGAAAAAAAAATGCACTAATTGGAGAACAGGGTCCAGTCTCCATAACATAACATTCATAATGTCCAGGATACAACCCAAAATACTCAATAATATAAAACACCAGGAAAATGGAACATATTCCCAGTAGAAAAGAAAATTAACTGAGACCAACCCCAAGATAATCCTGACGTTAGAATTATCAGGCAAGGAATTTAATGCAGCTACTGTAATTATCCTCAAGGAAGTAACAGAAAAATATGCCTGCAGTTAAATAAAAGATAGGAAATCTCAGCAAAGAAATAGAAACAATTTTTTTAAAAAGCCATATTGGGGCTTCCCTGGTGGCGCAGTGGTTGAGAGTCCGCCTGCTGATGTAGGGGACACGGGTTCGTGCCCCGGTCCGGGAGGATCCCACATGCCGCAGAGCGGCTGGGTCCGTGAGCCATGGCTGCTGGGCCTGCACGTCCGGAGCCTGTGCTCCGCAGCGGGAGAGGCCCGTGTACCGCAAAAAAAAAAAAAAAAAAAAAGCCATATTGAAGTTCTAGAACTAAAACTATAATATCTGAGTTTTTTAAAAAAATAATTTAATGGAATTAAAAGCAGAATGGAGATGACCAAGGAAAGAATAAGTGAATTTGCAGGTAGAGCAATAGAAATTATCCAGTGTGGAGAGCAGAAAGAAAAGAAAAATATATTTTAAAAATTTTACGGAAGTATAGTTGATTCACAATGTTAATTTCTTCTGTACAGCAAAGTGACTCCGTTTTTTTAAAAAATATATATGTATATATATACATACGTGTGTGTGTGTGTGCGTGTGTGTGTGTGTGTATTCTTTTCCATTACGGTTTATCACAGAATGTTGAATATAGTTCCCTGTGCTATACAGTATGATCCTATTGTTTGTCCATCCTATATACAATAGTTTGCCTCTGCAAATCCCAGACTCCCATTCCTTCCCTCCCCTACCCCACCTCCCTGTTGGCAACCACAAGTCTATTCTCTGTATCTGTGAGTCTGTTTTTGTTTGGTAGATATGTTGATTTGTATCATATTTTAGATTCCACATAGAATTGCTATCATATGGTATTTGCCTTTCTCTTTCTGACTTTACTTCACTTAGTATGATAATCTCTAGGTTCATCCATGTTGCTGCAAATGGAATTATTTCATTCTTTTTGATGGCAGAGTAATATTCCAGTGTATATATACCCCATATCTTCTTTATCCATTCCTCTGTTTACGGACATTTAGGTTACTTCAGTGTCTTGGCTATTGTGAATAGTGCTGCTATGAACATAGGGGTGCATGTATCTTTTTGAATTATAGTTTTGTCTGGATATATGCCTAGGAGTGGGATTGCTGAATCATACGGCAACTCTATTTTTAGTTTTTGGAGGAACCTCCATACTGGTTTTCCATAGTGGCTGCACCAATTTACATTCCCACCAACAGTGTAAGAGGGTTCTCTTTTCTCCACACTCTCTCCGGCATGTGTTATTTGTAGGCTTTTTAATGATGGCTATTCTGACTGGTGTGAGATGGTACCTCACTGTAGTTTTGATTTTCAAGAAAAAGATTTTTGAATGAGTGATTTGGTGTGACCAGAGGCTCTCAGAATCCTAACCTGGTATTTCCCTTAGGAGCAGTGGTTCAGTATCCATTAATTCAGTGTTCACACAACTTTGTAGAACACAACTACCATACATAATGAGAATCAACTGTATGCACAATGGAAAAAAATTGATTATCTTAAGAATCAGTGATTTGGGGTTGACCATAGTTCTAGATTTATTTAGGTAATTACTACTACAGTCCTCTGCATAGTTTACTGAAAGTTGACTTCTTAGAAGAACTGTGAAATACTGGAGAACTTCACACAAGGTTTTGTAGTGACTAAGTATGGTGACATTTTAATACTGAAACTTTCTCCCTTGCTTTTTTTTTTTTAATTAAAAAAATTTTTTTTTCTTTTGGCTGCGTTGGGTCTTTGTTGCTGCATGCAGGCTTTCTCTAGTTGCGTTGAGTGGGGGCTACTTTTCGTTGCGGTGCGTGGGCTTCTCATTGCTGTGGCCTGTCTTGTTGCAGAGCACTAGCTCTAGGCGCCCGGGCTTCAGTAGTTGTGGCACGTGGGCTCAGTAGTTGTGGCTCATAGGCTCTAGAGCGCAGGCTCAGTAGCCGTGGCGCACGGGCTTAAGTTGATCCGCGGCATGTGGGATCTTCCGGGACCAGGTCTCGAACCCGTGTCCCCCGCAGGCGGATTCTCAACTGCTGCGCCACCAGGGAAGTGCCTAATCCCTAATTTTAAATGACAAAAGAATAATCTATTCTCTATCTAGTGAGAGTTAAATAGTAGGCTTTAGAATTCATTCCTTCAAGATGACAGCCAACCCTAACACCATCTCATATCTTCAAAAATAAGCAAAACCTGGAAGCATCTTCAGGGGAAGAGTTTGGGATTAATTATTAATTGATGGCTGAATCAGGTTCACAGCCAAATCCAGGCCTCCACCCAGGAATGGTTTTTAATTCCTTCTTTCGAGTCCAATATTGAATTCTGTTGATAGAAGCCTATTCTTAGTAACATTAGGAATAGTGGTTTCACTAACTTTTGTGCAGTTGGAAGTTACTCTCCTACTTCTTTGTGAGAGAGAAAGCAAACTGTGGCTAAAAAGAAAACAGTTTGTGTATGATGTTATGCTTGTTTAATGACAGCAGTTACACATGGTCCATACAAAAAGATTAGTGCATGCGTCCTGGGTTCACCTTGTGCTTGTCTGTCCAGACCGAGAACTAGGACCTGAGGGAGGATGTGACACTTAATCTCTGACACAGCACAAGCAGCAAGTTATAAGTGAAAGGACAGACTGAATGGAAACTTTCCTTCCTTTGGCTTTGTTTTATCCTGAAAGTTATTATTTTTTTTCTTCCCTTTTTTTTTTTTTTTTTTTTTTGCGGTAGGCGGGCCTCTCACTGTCACGGCCTCGCCCGTTGCGGAGCACAGGCTCCGGACGCGCAAGCCCAGCGGCCATGGCTCACGGGCCCAGCCGCTCCGCGGCATGTGGGATCCTCCCGGACCGGGGCACGAACCCGTGTCCCCTGCATCGGCAGGCAGACGCCCAACCACTGCGCCACCAGGGAAGCCCCTGAAAGTTATTTTGAGAGCATTTGTTGTGGGGTTTTTTGTGTGTGTGTGTGTGCTATGGATATAGTTAAATGAGCCCAGTTTCCTTCCCAGAGCTAGTTCCACAGACACTGCTCCTTTTAACAGATCGAAGGCTCCATGTGAGGAGCAAATGAAAAGAACATTTATATTAAAATGACTGGGATCCAGGTAATAATTACTCCTCTTGTAAACTTTGAAAAAGTGCTTGGGAGAGTCATTTCAGACCGAAATTAAGGAGCATCGCTCCTTCCTGGGAGCATAAAGCTACGGCCAGTTTACCAGGGCAGCGGTTCTTTTGGTCATCCGCTACTGTCCCAGGCTTGGGTGTTTACACATTGATAGTATTGATAAATGGCATTTGATGAGAATTTAGCATTTTTGGATATTGTTTACGATGCCGTAGAGGCAGAGGCATAGAGAGATTTTAAAATATATTGTAAGTTTATAAATGTTTCTTCCCCTACAGACACTTCCCTCTGACTCACTCTTAGACATTCTCCTTGCTGTTGCTGCATTTCAATCTTAGAAGAAAAAATCCTCTTAGGCCCCATATCAGTTTCCTAGGGCTGCTGTAACAAAGTACCACAAATCGGGTGCTTAAAACAACAAATATTTACTTATAGTTCTGGAGGCCAGAAGTCCCAAATCAAGGTGGGCCCATGCTCCCTCTGAAGCCTGTAGGGAAATCCTTGCCTTTCCCCAGCTTCCAGTGGTTTGCTGGCAATCCTTAGTGTTTATTGACTTGCAGCTGTGTTACTCCAATCTCTGCCTTTGTGGTCACATGCATTCTCCCTGTGTGTCTCTGTCATGTAAATATGGCTTTCTTCTTGTAAGGATACCAGTCATATTGGGTTAGGGGCCCACCCTGCTCCAGTATGACCTTATCTTAACTAGTTACATCACAACAACTCTGTTTCCAAATAAGGTAAGGTCACACTCTGAGGTACTGGGGGTTAAGACCTCAACATACATTTTTAGGGGGAGCGGGGGACATGATCCAACCCATAACAGACCCTTAGCATTCCATAGTCCTTTCTATCTTGTGCTTATGCTTCTCCATCTGTTCATTATTGCTGTATCTTGAGAAGAGCCTGTTCTGAGTGGAGTGTCTCAAATATAAGAGACAACAACGATGATGATTATAGTGGAGGTGTTGTTATTATTATTATCACTCCCACCACCACAGCCACTACTACTGTCTGGTCCATAGATTTGCTGGGTTTTTGAATGATTGTTTAAAACCCACCAAAGATAATTTTATATTCAATCTAAATGAATAGGCAATTTCTTTCATGGCTGGAACTTTAGAACCTTACACTTTGTCATGCCAGGCCCTCACCATTGGTCATCTCAGATTTTGGAAGGCAGACTCTGTTACATGGAATCCAGTCTTCCAACTCTGCAAGCATCTCATGATTGCATACGTCACCTTGTTCCTCCTCATGATGGACACCAACTCGACTGGGAAAATGCATAAGAACCTAGAAGCTTTGTAGATATTAAACCAAAAGGACTTACATGTTTGGACTTGATTTGACCTCCAACACTGTTTTCCCCCTTTTTTGCCTACCACTAGGAAGCAGTGGATAAGGTACCACAAAATAACAATAGTAATGCTGTCTGTTCTCATAAAGCAGGCACTGAGCTATTGAGTTACTGTGTTGTCTCAGTTGATTCTCTCAGGAACTCTGAGGGGTAGGTGTTGTTACCCTCATTTTACCGATAACTAAAGGAAGCCCCTCAGAGGTTAAGCAAACCACTCACGCTCACATGGCTAGTAAGTGGCAGAGATGGTTTAAACCCTGGCTGTGTGTCTCTAAGGCCTGTGCTGTGCTCTAGCTGGCTGTAGTGTTGTGTGCCTTAAACTGCTTATTTTTTTTAAAGAAAGAGGAGGTAGAGATTAGTTTTAAGGCAAAGAATTACACCAGTAATAGGTGAAAATATACAATAAGCAGTCACCGGTTAAATTTCCCATGCTGAGAATGTTTAAAGTGACGTTCTGGTTAATTGAATACAGACTTGTACTGAGTTCCAGTTCCTGTTTAGCCATATACTTTCTCTGTAAATAGCAAGCTCTCGTCACTTCTCTCTGGCAAGGTGTTGCCAAAAAATCGTGATGATTTTCTTTACTTTCTAAGACCCAGTCAGACCAGAAGCACAACTTTTCAAATGTTCATTCTGACACATTAAGAACCAGATGTTTAGTCGTTTAATGAATGCTTGCTTTTCTAAGGATCTCTACCATCTCTCAAATACAAGATTTCTATATGGGGTAGCAATTCAGAAGTCATGCCTTTAAACCCCTGAGGTAAAGAGGATTTGCAGCTAGATAACCCTGGCGATTATCAGGGGTATTTTTCAGTAGCGGATTTGTCCCAGGATCCGAGCTAGGATCTGAGAAGGACTGGAAGGGTGTCAAGAGAGGAGCAGGACTAGGCTGGAGACAGACCCAACCTGAGGGCAGTTGGTGAACAGAAGAGAGGCAAGGCCAGGTCCAGGCACACAAAGACACTTCTGCAAGGCCGCTGCTGCTGACCCAAAGGAGGGTAGAATGAGTGTGCTCTGTTCATCAATAGCATTATATCCCCTTCTCCCCATCACCTTGTAGTTTTTTCTTACATAATTTCTTAAATTGAGTTATAACTTATATCCTTAAAATTAAAGTCTACAATTCAGGGGCTTTAGTGTATTCTTTAAGTCGTGCAAACATCACCACCATCTAATTCCAGAACATTTTCATTACCCCTGAAGAGACACCCCATACTCACTAGCAGTCACTCCCTCATTACCCCCTCCCTCCAACCCATGGTAACCATTAACCTACTTTCTGTTTATGGATTTGCCTTTTCTAGACATTTCGTGTAAAAGGAATTATACAATATGCCACCTTTTATGTTTGGCTCCTTTCACTTAGCATAATGTGGTCAAGGTTCATCCATATTGTAGCAGGTATCAGGATTTCATTACTCTTTACGGCTGAATAATATTCCATTGTATGGACCTAGCATATTTGTTTATCCATGCATTCATTGATGGACATTTGGGTTGTTTCCACTTTTTGGCTATTTTAAATAATGTTGCTATGAACATTTGTGTACGAGTTTTTGTGCAACATATGTTTACAGTTTTCTTGGATATATACCTAGGAGTGGAATTGCTGGGTCATATGGTAACTTCATGTTTAGCTTTTCGAGGAACTGCCAGACTGTTTTCTAGCTGCATCATTTTTTATTTCCCCCAGCAATGCATGAGGGTTCCATATGTTCCACATCCTCATTAACACTTGTTATTGTCTATCATTTACTAGATTTATAGCCATCCTAATGGATATAAAGTGGTGTAGTTTGTTTAAAAATTTTTTTAACATCTTTATTGGAGTATAATTGCTTTACAATGGTGTGTTAGTTTCTGCTTTATAACAAAGTGAATCAGTTATACATATACATATGTTCCCATATCTCTTCCCTCTTGCGTCTCCCTCCCTCCCACCCTCCCTATCCCATCCCTCTAAGTGGTCACAAAGCACCGAGCTGATCTCCCTGTGCTATGCGGCTGCTTCCCACTAGCTATGTATTTTTACGTTTGGTAGTGTATATATGTCCATGCCACTCTCTCACTTTGTCACAGCTTACCCTTCCCCCTCCCCATATCCTCAAGTCCATTCTCTAGTAGGTCTGTGTCTGTATTCCCGTCTTACCCCTAGGTTCTTCATGACCTTTTTTTTTTTTTTTCCTTAGATTCCATATATATGTGTTAGCATACGGTATTTCTTTTTCTCTTTCTGACTTACTTCACTCTGTATGACAGACTCTAGGTCCATCCACCTCACTACAAATATCTCAGTTTCGTTTCTTTTTATGGCTGAGTAATATTCCACTGTATATATGTGACACATCTTCTTTATCAATTCATCCAATGATGGACACTTAGGTTGCTTCCATGTCCTGGCTATTGTAAATAGAGCTGCAGTGAACATTTTGGTACATGACTCTTTTTGAATTGTGGTTTTCTCAGGGTATGTGCCCAGTAGTGGGATTGCTGGGTCATATGGTAGTTCTATTTTTAGTTTTTTAAGGAACCTCCATACTTATTTTAAATTTTATTGAAGTATAGTTTGTTAGTTTCTGGTGTACAGCACAGTGATTCAGTTATACATATATATATTCTTTTTCATTATAGGTTATTATAAGATACTGAATATAGTTCCCTGTGCTATAAAGTTGTTTATCTTGTTGTTTATCTATTTTATATATATAGTAGTTTGTATCTGCTAATTCCAAACTCCTAATTTATCCCTCCTCCCCTTTGTCCCCTTTGGTAACCATACGTTTGTTTTCTGTGCCTGTGAATGTTTCTGTTTTGTAAATAAGTTCACTTGTATCATATTTTAGATTCCACATATAAGTGTTATCATATGATATTTGTCTTTGTCAAATATCACTTAGTATGATAATTGCTAGGTCTATCCATGTTGCTGCAAATGGCATTATTTCATTCTTTTTTATGGTGTGTAGCATTCCATTGTATATATGTTACCATATCTTCTTTATCCATTTATCTGTTGATGGACATTTAGATTGCTTCCATGTCTTGGCTATTGTATACGCTACAGTGAACATTGGAGTGCATATATCTTTTCAAATTATAGTTTTCTCTGGACGTATGCCCAGGATTGGGATTGCTGGATCATATGGCAATTCTATTTTTAGTTTTTTGAGGGACCTCCATACTGTTATCCATAGTTGCTGTACCAACTTACATTCCCACCAACAGTGTAGGAGGGTTCCCTTTTCTCCATACCCTTTCCAGCATTTATTATTTGTGGACCTTTTAATGATGGCCGTTATGACTGGTGTGAGGTGATATCTCATTGTAGTTTTTCTTTTTAACTTTGTAATTTTGATTTGCATTTCTCTGAAAATCAGTGATGTTGAGCATCCTTTCATGTGTCTCTTGGCCATCTGTATGTCTTCTTTGGAGAAATGTCTATTTACGTCTTCTGCCCATTTTTTGATTGGCTTGTTTATCTTTTTGTTATTGAGTTGTATGAGCTGTTTGTATATTTTGGAAATTAAGCTCTTGTTGGTTGCATCATTTGCAAATATTTTCTCCCATCCTGTAGGTTGTCTTTTCATTTTGTTTATGGTTTCCTTTGCTGTGCAAAAGCTTATAAGTTTGATTAGATCCTGTTTGTTTATTTTTGCTTTTATTTCTATTGCCTTGGGAGAATTGACCTAAGGAAACAGTGCTACAATTTATGTCAGAGAATGTTTTGCCTATGTTCTCTTCTAGGAGTTTTGTGGTGTCGTGTCTTATATTTGTCTTTAAGCCATTTTGAGTTTATTTTTGTGTATGGTGTGAGGGAGTGTTCTGACTTCATTGATTTGCATGCTGCTGTCCAGCTTTTCCAACATCACTTGTCGAAGAGACTATCTTTTCTCCACTGTATATTCTTGAAGGAGTTTGTTGAAGATTAATTTAATTTAATTTAATTTAATTTAATTTCTTTGCTGTACGCGGGCCTCTCACTGTTGTGGCCTCTCCCGTTGTGGAGCACAGGCTCCGGATGCGCAGGCTCAGCGGCCATGGCTCACGGGCCTAGCTGCTCTGCGGCATGTGGGATCTTCCCGGACCGGGGCACGAACCCGTGTCCCCTGCATTGGCAGGCGGACTCTCAACCACTGCACCACCAGGGAAGCCCTGTTGAAGATTAATTGACCATAGGTGTGTGGGTTTATTTCTAGGCTCTCTGTTATGTTCCACTGATCCATGTGTCTGTTTTTATGCCAATACCATGCTGTTTTGATTACTGTAGCTTTGCTGTATTGTCTGAAGTCTGGAAGGATTATGCATCCAGCTTTGTTCTTTTTCCTCAGAATTGCTTTGGCAATTCTGGGTCTTTTATGATTCCATATAAATTTTAAGATTATTTGTTCTAGTCCTGTGAAAAATGTCATGGGTAATTTGATAGGGATTGCATTAAATCTGTAGATTGCTTTGGGTAGTATGGCCATTTTAACAATATTAATACTTCCAATCCAAGAACAGGAAATATCTTTCCATTTCTTTAAGTCATTTTCAGTTTTCTTTATCAGTGTTTTATAGTTCTCAGCATATAAGTCTTTCACCTCCTTAGTCAGGTTTATTCCTAAGGTTTTTTTTTTTTAAAGTGATTTTAAAAGCGATTTTTTCTTTTTACTTTCCCTTTCTGATATTTCATTGTTAGCTTAAAGAAATGCAACAGATTTCTGTATATTAATCTCGTATCCTGCTACCTTGCTGAATTCACTTATTGGTTCTATAGTTTTTATGTGGAGTCTTTAGGGTTTTCTATATTTAGTACAAGGTTATCTGCATATAATGACAGTTTTACCTCTTCCCTTCCAATTTGGATACCTTTTATTTCTTTTTCGTGTCTGAATGCTCTGGCTAGGACTTCCAATAGTATGTTGAATAGAAGTGGTGAGAGTGGGCATCCTTGTCTTGTTCCAGAGTTTAGCGGGAAGGCTTTCAGTAAAGTGGTATAGTTTAGGTTTGCATTTCCCTGATGGCTAAGGATGTCGAGCATCTTTTCATGAGCTTGTTGGCCATTTCTATATCTTCTTCGGAGAAATGTCTCTTCAGAATCTTTGCCCATTTTTAATTGGGTTATTTGTCTTTTTATTGTTAGTGTATTTGTTTTTTAATTTAATTTAATTTCCCAAGAAGTTATTCATATACATAGTATTACAAAGCTAATTCAAAGATCCATAGCCCCATCCTCCTTTCTTACCCTCCATTCCTACTCCCCATCAGCAACTACTATTTTCAACTTGATTTGCTGCTTTTTTTAATGTTTCTGTGGTACATTAGGCTTGCTTCTGGGCTTCTTAGGTTTAATGAATCAATTTACCATCCAAACCAGAACACTTTTGAGAGTGAAAGAGGACACTATTAATAATTATACCAGCATAGCAGATGTAAACCATACTAACCTGGGCAAATCAGGACCATGACCCTAGGATTCATTCAGCTGCTTTCTAGGATCTAAACTTGTGTTGCCATTGCCTTGTTAGTTCTTTTTGTTCTGATAACTTAATGCCATTTTTTAATCCCTTTCCTGACAGGAAAGGGAGGGAGGGAGCAATGGTGTGTGTATGTGTTTTATTGTTGGCGGTGGTGGTGTTTTCTGGGCCACACAGCGTGGCATGTGGGATCTTATGTTCCCTCACCAGGGATCGAACCCACGCCCTCTGCAATGGAAGCATGGAGTCTTAACCACTTGACTGCCAGGGAAGTCCCATAAATGTGTTGTGTTTTGTTTTTGCTTTTGGCCACGCTATGTGGCATGTGGCATCTTAGTTCCCCAACCAGGGATCAAACCCGTGCCTCCTGCATTGGGAGCGTGCAGTCTTAACCTCTGGACTGCCAAGGAAGTTGTATGTGTTTAACATGCCAGCTTTCAGGCGGCAGCCTCCATTCTTCCCTCTCTAATGATGGAGAAAGTAGGTGTGGAGGACATGTGTGACAAGAGTCAGAACTCTTCTGGTTTTAAGCAACAGAAACCTAGTCTGAACTAGCTTAAGCAAAGAGAACTTTTTAGCCTACCAAATCCAAAGAAGGGCCGAACAACACTGTTGTGGGAAAAGCTGGGATAGATCTGGTCGTCATTGACTCTTAGAATCAGGAACTGAAATGCTGCACCTCTTGTCTCTGTTTCTCTTGCATTTCGCCTTCATTCTCTCGCACTGGAGTCCAGTTTTTTCCTATGACAGCAACATGGCCACTGACGATGGCCCACTGTGGCATCTTAACATCCAACACTCAGAGATTCCCTCTCTGGCCCCAAATGCAAAAATTCCAGGGAAGAGACATAATGCTCCAGCTAAGATCAGATGCCCATCCCCAAGTCAACCAACTTGGCTGGGCCAGGTGGGGTGTATGGGGCTGCTGGTTTGTGTAAAACCGTGTTCAGCCTCCACCATAGCCATTTGTGAGAGGAGAGCCTGGGCCCAGTGCCTAGGAGTAGGGCATAGTCCCGTAGATTTCCTCAACAGTAATTTGGCCAAATCCGTATGACATTAGTGATGGATTTAAGAAGTAAAGCTGAAAAGATTAGTACTCAGTACTCTGCTGTTTCTGCTAAAATATAAATGTTCAGCTTTTTCTAGTGATAACATAAGTGACAGTTTGGAAGACCTAGCATTTAAAACTGCTCCCTTTCTGCCTCTTCTGCATAATCATTTACATAGATTTACATATGTTAGAACTTGGTCCGTCTTCCTCTTCTGCATCAGATGCTATTTTATTTTCTGTAGGATAGCTTTCTCCTTACCCTTCTTAATCTGATCTAAAATAACCAAGAAGGAATTCCCTGGTAGTCCAGTGGTTAGGACTCCGCACTTCCACTTCAGGGGGCACGGGTTCGAGCCCTAGCTGGGGAACTAAGATCCCACATGCCACGCGGCACAGTCAAAAAAATAAATTAATAAAAAATAAAATGGCCAAGAAGAAGGTACTGTCATTTAAGCACAGAATTTTGGAATGTTACAGCTGTAAGAGGCCTTAGAGACTATTTCATTTATATTTCACAAAAATTTCCTTTGGCTTATTAACCCCATGAGTTGCTTCTTTGACATAAGGTCTCCATGGTCAAATAAGTTTGGAAAATGCTGTGTACAGCTGTACACTCCCCTCGACATTTGGTGCATGTTTGCCTTTTAGGGGGTCTGAGAAGCCCTGCAGCTAAAATCAACAGTTTCCTCAGTTCCTCGGCCATTTAGCAAGGAACCCTGTTTTCATTATAAGCATGCCAAGTAATAATGTTCCGTGGAACATACTTTGGGAAATAATTCAACCATCTTATTTTATGAATTGAGGAAACGAAGTTCATGAAGAGACTGCAGTTCTGATTTTCCAAAGCTAATGCCAGGAAGAATTAGCACTCGTTTCCACTTGTTGCTGGGAGCTCATGTTGGCCAAGTGCTCATGGAAGTATAGTATCTCTCCCTCTTCCTCTTACTTAATTCACTCATCCACTGCAACAAGATTTATCTTTTTATCAAGGATGTCTTAGGTAACATCATCAGGGTGAGCTGGAGCACAAGATAAGCACCAGGTTTGGAAACATCAGCATCAGATCAGACCCCACATACTTTTTTTTTTTTTTTTTTTGCAGTATATGGGCCTCTCAGTGTTGTGGCCTCTCCCGTTGCGGAGCACAGGCTCCGGACGCGTAGGCCCAGCAGCCATGGCTCATGGGCCTAGCCGCTCCGCGGCACGTGGGATCCTCCCGACCAGGGCACGAACCCGTGTCCCCTGCATCGGCAAGCGGACTCCAGGGAAGCCTCCAACGTACTTTTATTGTTACAAATTATTATAATGAATATTTTAGAGTTTCCCCTTTTTATTCTCCTGAAATGAAATGTATAGCTACGTAACCTACATGTATATTTTAAAAATCAATATAATGTCCCAACTATAATACAAAGAAGGAATAAAAGAATACTAGTTTATAATAAAATAACATATTTTAATATATAAATGTCTAGGCCAACTCTAAGATATAATGAACTATTCAGTTGCTCTTATATGTAGAATCATCATGAATGTAACAGCTACAAATACAAATTAATAATAAATATCTTGTACTGGCAACTCAGAAGTACACTGTGTAAGCCTGATTTTCCAAAATGGTAAACTCTCTCTGTAAAATTCCAAACAAATCAAAATACTATCTCCTCTCACTTCATATGGTACTTGCGTTCCTGAAAAATTCAGTGTATATTAAAACCTGGCAAAAATACTTTTATTGAGCATTTATTATATATATGGTAGCACATATATCTAAGTGCTTTAATTAATTCATTTAATCTTCATAATGATCCCATTTAGGTACGACTAATATCCCCATTTTACACATGAGGAAACTAAGACAGAGAAGATAAGTAACTTGTTCAACAACTAGTAAGTGGCAGCATGGTAGATGACCCCAGGCAGTATGGTTCCAGAACTTGTGCGCACACGTTCTGTGACTGTCATCTGAAGGACTCAGGAACTGAGTCACTTGGGCATTTCCTGCAAAGATCATGGCTAACAGAAGGCAGCTTCAGATCCTGGAAACCTGATACCAGAAAGGAAAACAGGTCAGACTCTCTCCTTACAGCTTATTTACTGTCTGTCCCCAAGAACGATGGAGCAGGGAGAGGGGAATGTTGAGGCCAGCCTTGGACCCAGATGCCCTGACCTCCCAGTACCTGACAGTGTGAACTGTTCAGAGAGCAGAGACAGGAAACAGCTCTGGCTTCCTTTTTACTCTTCCTCATGTACCACTAGCCCTTGCCAAAATCATGGGCCAAACTGGACTATGCCATCCAGCAACTTCCCATAATGGACACAGAACTGAAAAGGCAGGGAGCTGAGAAAAACTGAAGGAGACCAAATGCCTCTGGGACTGCCAAGCTGGGAAGTGAGAGTCTTGGGACTTGCCTCCTGCCCTGCAGCTTGATCAGGAATCTATTCTTCCTCTGAGAGTGATTGTGCTAATAATCAGATGGGCCTCTGGATTGCAAAACCCACTTATCTTTGCTCTATCCTCTGAAAGGGAGGAGTTCTGACTAAGTGTACCCTCCTTGGGGTGACTTAAAATGACAGTCTGGATTGATGCTCTGGGGCCTGTTCCAGCTCATTGCTTATCGCCCCACTGTTTGTTTGCTCTTAGCAAATCTGCTCCAAATAAATTTCATGCTCTCTGAGGTTTAGTATTTAATAATGTAACTAACGTGTATTAGGGGCTTACTGTATGCCAGGCAGGGCACTGAGTTCTTTACATGCATTATCTCATTGAATCCTAACAACCCTGTGAGATAAATACGCCTATAACCCTATTTACAAGTAAGAAAATTGAGGTCCAGAAAGTTTACATTTAGATGCCCAGGTCAGACAGAAGAGAGCTGAGTATAAACCCAGGTAGTTTTACTGCCAACTTGGCTGTTCTGAAGGAACTAATTAGAACAGGCCTGAGATTATACTTGAGGAAGAGGTAAACTGTTACAAGTATATTGGGACAAACCTGGGTTCCTAGGACTTCTGTTTCCTTAACCACTGGGACTTTCTTCTACTCTTTAATTCTCCTGAACGGCAGCTATTCAGTTACTCAGCATGGTAAGGGAGCAGCCAGAGGGATCTTTCTGAAATGCAAATCTGCTAAAGTCCTCAGGTAACATTTTTCTCAGTGGTTCCCTGTGGTTCCTAAGATAAAGACCAGGCTCCCTAATATGACATACAAGGCCCTTTAAAATCTGGACCTTGCTTGACTTTATAACTGTCTCTCCCGAGCTTCCCTCTTGAGCCCTCAGAACTTCGTGCCAGCTCTACATAGCCTGCGTACTATTTCTTGCCTCCAGATCTTGGTCCATACTGTTTCTTATGCCTCAAATGCCTTCTCCTCCTGCCCCCGACCTGTCCATCTGATAAACTTTTGTTCACCCTTTAGGACTCTAAATGTTAAAAGCCTTTTCTCATTTCTCAGGCAAAATTAATCCTCCTTTCTCCAGGCTCTACAGTACTTTAAATATCAGCTCAAGACTAGAGTAGATATTGTAATGCTTTGTTCACATCTGATGTCAACAGGGGACAGCCCCTGAACACACCAGTCACTTCTTTAAAAAATTGTGGTAAAATATACATAGCATGAAATATACCATCTTAACCATTTTTAAGTGTACAGTTCAGTAGCATTACGTACATTCATGTTTTTATGCTGCAATCACCACCATCCCTCCACAGAACTCTTTTCATCGTGTAAAACTGAAACTCTGTACCCATTAAATACTAACTCTCCCCCTCCCTCAGCCCCTAGCAGTCACCATCCTGTCTGTCTCTGAATTTTACTACTTTTCCATTCATTCTTATGTTCCCCAAATCTAGCACATTGCCTTGCACAGAATAATGCTTAATAAATGTTTGTTGAGAGAGTGCATGAAACCTCTTCTCTAAGATGCATGGGACAATACATCTCTTAAGTTTCTTTGTACCTGCCTTTGCAATAAAGACTTCTTAGATCTTAAACTGGAAATTCTGGGGCTTCCAAACTCTTCCAATTCCCGAACTCTTCTGTTCAGGTTTCCCAAGAACAGAAGTTGTCCAAACAAATTCTCGTTAGGAGGGAATTTTACCTTCCTTACTTGGAAACGCCTAAAGTTTTCATTGCAGTTGGGTTGTAGACATGTTGTCCCCAAATCAGCTGGGAGAGGGAGTCCTGAGGCACAGTGACAGAATGAATATTGACGAGCAGCCAGAACTGTCTGCATTTCAAAACTTGGCTTCACACACACACACACACACACACACACACACACACACACACACACACTCAATGTATATATATATGTACATTGCTGTCAAAATTTTAGCACATGTATTTTCCTTAATTCCTCCCATCTGTGTGAAGGTTTCTGCCATAATTACAGCTAACCTAGTAAAAGAGGCGCTGCCTGCGTTTTATCCTTTCACTTTCTTACAGATGCCTTTTGGGAGCCTGTAACTTTCTGTGTCATCAGAATTACACTCCAATACACATGTTTAAGATTTTTTTTTTTGACACACCACACAGCGTGTGGGATCATAGTTCCCCAACCAGGGATCGAACCCGTGCCCTCTGCAGTGGAAGTGCAGAGCCCTAACTACTGGACCTCCAGGGAAGTCCCAAAGAACATATTTTAAAAATATTTTGGAAAAAAGATGCAGTCTTAATTTGTGCATCAAAACTGATTTTGGGGGCTTCCCTGGTGGCGCAGTGGTTGAGAGTCCGCCTGCCGATGCAGGGGACCACGGGTTCGTGCCCCGGTCTGGGAAGATCCCACATGCCGCGGAGCGGCTGGGCCCGTGAGCTATGGCCGCTGAGCCTGCGCATCCGGAGCCTGTGCTCCGCAACTGGAGAGGCCACAACAGTGAGAGGCCCGCGTACCGCACAAAAAAAAAAAAAAAAAAAAAGATTTTGACCCAGTCCCCTTGCTGGAAAATAAAAACCTGGTTGTCGATAGTTAAGAAAATTCCAAGAAGTGCAGCAGGTCATGTCCCAATCCTGTCACCCTTGCTCTTGGCACTTAGATTCTTCATGGGCAGAGTCGTTGTAGTGATCCCTTCTTTGGAAACCATGACATATCTCTTACTGTCTCCTACCCAGTGTTTTTTCCTAACATGCTGCACTGCTGCATCCTGGCTGCTCATTAGAGTCACCTGGAGAGCATAAAAAGAAATTAAAAAAAAAATTTTTTTTAAGCCCAGAGCCCCTACCCCTAAGGTTCTCATTCTTACGTGTGAGGTGGGGGCCCAGGCGTTTTAAAAGTTCTCCATGGAATCGTACTGTGCAGCTAAGGTAGAGAATCACTATGTTAGAATGATGGTGTTGCTCAGAGGCAGAGTCTGGGCTGTGTAGCCATACTTTGGTGTGGGTGGGCAGGTTGCTTTTTCCAGCCTAGTCCACGTCTATTCTATGCTATGTGTATATTAGCACATACTACCAACCCCACCAGAGCCTCTGATGTGTCAGTGACTGTGGTTTTCTCTGACCTTTGGTCTAACTCTATAACCATTTGTTCCTGAGGCATCTTGCACAGAGCACTGAATTCCACTAAGCAGAACCCCTAAGGAGAGTGGCCTGCACTTCCCTCATGGCCAATCAAGCTGGACCTGAGGCTGTGTGAGCCGGGTGGGCCTGGGGTGATGCAGGATGCCCCAAGCAAACCAGTGCCCCAGAGGAAACCCAAACCTTGCAGTCAGCCAGCAGCCCAGTTGCTGTTCCCCCTCCTCCCTAACCGGGCCCCATCCAAATAAACTGCTTTGATGGTGCAGGGAAAAGGTCAAATTCTCTCCATAGCATCCTCCTGCGTATTGGATTTCCTAGTTAACTGCACGTGTTTAAAAACAGGGTTTGCAGCTAGACCTGACAGATGCAGGTTTGAATTCTAGCTGTGTCCTTCAGCAAATCACTAAACCTCTCTAAATCCCCTTTCCCTAATTTGCAAACTGGGCCTAATAACACCTACCTCGTAGGATTAAATGAGATAATGTGCGTGAAGGGCTCGGCGCAGTGACTGAAGCGTAGTAAACACTCAGTAAATGGTAGTAGTGAGCCTTTGCAGGCGATGTCTAATCCCTTGTGGGAGGCGTTAGGTGCAGAAAGGGAGCAGAACTGTGCTCCCTCAGCAGGGAAGCTTCGAGGGCCAAGCAAGATGAAGCCCTTTCCCCCCAGACGTGGTAATTGAGTACAATTTGAAAGCTGGGATTGTAATCACCTTCTAAGGACAAAGCGCCCCATCACTTCTACAAGCAGCAGCCTGCTGCCTCTGCACATCCTCCGGCCATTTTCCCCTGCCTTCTTTGTTCTGTTTCCATGCCTGTGGGGGTGTAGGAAAGCTGCTGCCTTCCTCAGGTTGCTATTTAAAGACATTCTGAGAGATGCTGCCACCGCTGCTCCTAGAGCCACCGCGGCTGCTGCTCCCGTCCCTGCCACAGCGAGTGGAGAGTCCCAGCACCTACTTTCTGTTTAGGATCCCTGAGCTGTCACCCCTCCCAGGGGTTAACCATGAAGGCCATCTTGGTGTTTGTCCCTAAACTGCCCAGACTGTCTACATCCCTGTAGCATTTGGGGCACATAACCAGTTAAAATTTCCTCCTTATTCTTCAATGAAAATCACGCATGATACCCCCCTCATCCCCTCCCCACCCATCTCCAACTTGCACTTGAGATGCCCTCCTTATTTAACAGCCAGACACAATCTGGAAAGGGTAAAAATGCCATTTATCTCTAGGTCTAGCAGAGAAAAATACTTTAGGAATAAAAGGTTTTTGAAAAGCTCAGTAACCTCCAGTTAACAAGAATGCCGCCCTGAACTTCAGCATGTTTGAGATTCTCTATCTGTCAGGCATGGATAGGAATCTCTTAGACATTAGTAATCCTGTCTTTCTTTGCTGACCCACCCAATGCTTTTCAATGAAGTGTCTCAAAAGCCCGGTCTTTCCGTTCGAATTGGTCCTGACTTCTCTTTTACAGACCCATCAAAGTGAACTTTGGGGTTTTATCAGTAAAGCATTTATTCTTCTTTAGACCAGAGCACCCTGAATGAGGTCCAGATTGTCTACCTCCATTCTGCTTCCCCAATTTATTTGTTTCCTGCCCATTATCCTAGAGAGGCTGCTCGCCTCCAAGACCTCAGAGCCTAGCTGCTCTCTGCTTGTCCAGGAGAGTCCTTGCTGGTGCTTTCAGCTCTGTGCAGTGGCACAGACGGTGTTCCTGACCGTCAGGTACCGACTCTGGCCCTGATACCACATCACACTGCATGGAGTCTCTTCCCCTCTTTTACAGCCCTTCCCTTTTCTTCTAACTCTCCTCCATTTATTCATCTTCCTGAGCACTCTTTGGCTCCTGCTCTCTATTTTTCATTTTCAGAGCCGTGCCTTTCCCCTCATTTTCTTAGCCGCTTGGTGGTAAACCCAACTACCTCAGTGTCAGAATAATAGTAGCAATGATACTTTGAATTATTGATCACCACGCTGTGATAGCAAAGTACTCTCATATGCATGATCTCTTTTGATCTCACAATAAACCTGTAAGGTAGGCAGTATACGTGCTTTATGCTCCCCACTTCGTGGTAGTGAAAATAATAACCACTTGCAGAGGCAGAATAATATAGTGGTTAATAAAGAGCATTGGCTCCGAGTCAGGCTGCCAGGGTTTGAATCCTGCCTCCACCTGTCACTAGCTGTGTGGGCAAATTGGGGATAATAACAGTACCTCTCTCTGTTGTGTTGTTGTGAGGATTGAATTACTATAGATAAAATGCCTAGAACCACACCTGGCACATAATAGGTACTATGTGAGGATTAGCTATTGTTATCATATGTTCGTTCATTCATTTGTTTGTCAAAGGTTTACTACATGCCAGGGCCGCTGCATGCCAGGCTGTACTCGAGGCCTCAGTGATAGAAGAGCAGCAAGATTGACAGTCCTGACCCTCACAGAGATCACAGTATTAGTGCCGCTTCTGCAGCAGCCATCACTTGCAAATCCTTGTGCTTGGATCTTTATAGACAGTAATTCTCACAACAACCTTCAAAGGAGGCAGTGTTATTCCCATTTTACAGAGATCTCCGGGGTTCCGAAAGCCGAGGTGGTTTGCTCAAGATTCTCCAGCTGGTAATTGGGGTGTCAGGATTCACTTCACCCGATTCGCCTGCCAGCAGACCATTAGGTTCGACTGTCCATGTCTGTCTCTCCCAGATGGTGGTGAGCTCCTGAAGGCTGGAGCTGGCCCTCATCACCCAGCATGCTGAGCATGGTCTTCTGCACACAGTTCGGGAAATGTCGGCTGGCTTGTGCTCTGTTTATGATCCTTGACTCTGTCCCATAACTAGTCTCTTCTGATTACTCTCACTTCCCTCAGCCACCAAGCCGTATGTTGGTTATAACATGGAAGCACAGTGGTCAAAATGAGCGTTCTCAGAGGTGGACCTACAGCTTCCTTATACCACACCTAATGCTTATTTCAGCACGTCTTTAAACAGAATTATTTGGATTCTGGGGTCTCCTCTTCTTCTGGGCCCCAATCTAGAGAACCTTTTTGTCTGCCAGGCTGGTCTCCAGCCACCAACTCCAGTTCACTTGTTTCTCGTGTCTGCTCCTGCCTTTTATTTCAATGTCTGACTTCCCTGTTCTTTGTCTGTTTTTGTCTTTGTGCCTAGTACTTACTTCTTAGCCACAAAGGGAGCCACAATTCTGTTAGCTCTATAGAAGACTGAATTTCTAAGTACAATTAGTGTATGCTAGCATTTAACTTTTTAATTCTTTTATATTTAGTAACCCATTTTTTCCCTAAATATTACAGAAGTATAGGTGGGAAGTCCTCTGCTAGATCACACTTTCTGGAATTCTTATTTCTGTAAATGTCTCATCTATCACCATTTGTGTTGTGTCTTATTGATCTCACAAAATAATACCAAAGAATAGCAGTTTCATTCACCTAAGTTCCATTTAGAAGTGTGGCTTTTAAAATATTAAAGTTATTTCGAATGTAAATAAATCTACTAATTGCTAAATGTCTTTACTAATGGAGTTTGTGTTAGAGACGTAGTCTGACTAAAGATTTTTTTTCCTTCCTCTGTTTCCCAGATATTCTGGGTTGTGGTTAATATTGTTTTTATAATCAAATAAATAAATTTAGGAACTAAAGAGAAGAAAGATATCCGCCATGTATTTCTTCTTTAGGTCTTTTTTTTAAATTAATTAATTTATTTGTATGTTTATTTTTGGCTGTGTTGGGTCTTCGTTTCTGTGCGAGGGCTTTCTCTAGTTGCGGCAAGCGGGGGCCACTCTTCATCGCGGTGCACGGGCCTCTCACTATCACGGCCTCTCTTGTTGCAGAGCACAGGCTCCAGACGCGCAGGCTCAGTAGTTGTGGCTCACGGGCCTAGTTGCTCTGCAGCATGTGGGATCTTCCCAGACCAGGGCTCGAACCCATGTCCCCTGCATTGGCAGGCAGATTCTCAACCACTAGCGCTGCCAGGGAAGCCCCCTTCTTTAGGTCTTAATGCAGAGATACAACCACCACTCTGGGTGTGTTCGGGGTCAAGCTCATTGAAAGTCAAACACTGTTTTCCTGCTTTTCCATTGTAAGTGCACCTGTGTGCCCAAGGCAGTCTTTTGCTCACACGGTCCCCTTTTCAGTATGTTTTGCCAAGCCACGTCTAACCCTAAAGACTGCCCTTGTCCCTGAAGCATCAGCTTTGTGTGCTCCAGGGAACTGGCACCTGGAAAGGGAGGAGGAGGGATGGAGGAGAGAAAGTGTGTGTGTGCATGTTGCACTGACACTCTAAATTCTTTTAATAAAGGACCTGAACCCCACCCCTTTCCAAAGAGTTTTCAGACTAGGAATCCGGGTACTTCTTTAAGATATCCCCGGCCCACCCCACTCACACCCTCCACCTCCACCTTTCCCTGCAGTCCTGGGGCCTTGATGCGTGGGGGGATGAAGAGCAGGTGTGTTGTACTCTTAATGAGAGGTTTCCTCTGTGGGATTGCCTATATCCTGCCCACCACAGAGGCTCCTGTGAGTAACTTTACCTTTGAACTCTCCTTGTATTCAGCCCCTGATCCATGGGATTTGGTGACAGTCCCTGGCTGGCGGGAAGCTTTGATCCTTGGGGAGTCCAGAGGAAGTCCTGTGATGTGTGGGATCCCAAGCGCTACAGGGATGGGGGAGAAGCTGTTCCAGGGTGGGTTGCTAAGATAGACCCATTAATTAAGAAGGAGTCTTTGCCTAACACTCAGTTACCTAAAAAAGGAGATCCGGTAACTGAAAACAAGGAACTCAGCACCCCTCAAGTACAAAGTGGTGTTTGCACAAGCATTATTGTTATTTTAAGGACACAGCAGTGCCAAGGAGAAAATTCCTACCCATACCAGGAAAGAACAGAGTACCTTAGCAGACCAGAATGCCTTAGAACTTTCCTTTTTAACAAGGAAAAGAAAGCTAACCTTACTTTGAATGTTAGGATGCTCTAGCAAAAAATCTCTAAGATATTTCTGACTAGGTGAAAGATACCTCTAGAAAAAAAAAGATGACCTTGTGATAAACAGTGGGAACACTAGAATTTCTATATAAGAGACACTGGGCTATAATTTGTTGGAGAGAGTGTTAGGAGCCTTGTCTTTAAGCTCTATTCACATAACAAGCATGCTGGGTTTGCTTAAACTCTGCAGTTATTTGAGGTGGCTTGAGAGTGAGGGGACAATAAAACTTCCCCAGGCCACTCCTTGGTGCCACCCATTGGCTACAGATGAAAGTCAGAGCAAAGGCCCTTTCACACGGTAGGGAAACGTTCTTCCTCCATCCACCTCTGCAGGCGGAAATCACTTCCTTTGCTTCCACAGAATCACCTACACTCATCTCTTAGATTGAGGATCACACTGCCTAGTGTGCGTGTCTGCCTCCCCGCTGGCTGTAGCTGCCAGAGGGTAGGGTTCGTGCATTATTCACCTTTTTATCACCAGCACACTGCCTGGGCACGAAGTAGGCCCTTGATAACGATTACTGAGTGAGTGAGTAATCATGAATCAGTAGCTGTGGGGAGCCATCCTCTTTCCAGAATCGTCTCTCCTTTTCACACTGCTGGCCTTGAGGAAAGAGAAAGCTACGTTATGAAAGAGCAGTCGGGCATAGTGCACAGTCAGAGGCAGACGCCTGCGCTTGGAGACCTGACTCCTGTGTGACCCAGCAGCTCTGGGAGAAAACCCAGGAGACAGCTGCACAGCAGAGATGGGGCAGCATCTTTGTGGGGTTTGCCCACAGGATTCAGGCACTTAATGCCGCGACATTGGGCAAAGAGCACGGAGAGTTGTCTGCAGGGCCAAGTGCATAATATGTGGGGCCCAGTGCCAAACGAAATTGCGGGGTCCCTTGTTCAGAAAAACAAGGAAAAAGTGCCGTTTGAGGGGTTTTTTTTTTTTTTTTGGCAGTACGCGGGCCTCTCACTGTTGTGGCCTCTCCCGTTGTGGAGCACAGGCTCCAGACGCACAGGCTCAGCGGCCATGGCTCATGGGCCCAGCCGCTCTGCGGCATGTGGGATCTTCCCGGACTGGGGCACAAACCCGTGTCCCCTGCATCGGCAGGCGGACTCTCAACCACTGCGCCACCAGGGAAGCCTGCCCCTGAGGTTTTTAAATATAAAGTATTCTTCCTTTCTTCCACAGTCTCTCTCTCCTTTCAGTTGTCAAGGTGTTTATTATTTGCTATTAATGTTGTTCTAAGTTGAGAACCTTTTAAATGTTAGACTATTAGCATGGATTTTACTGTTCATCTTTATATTGTGCCAGTGCCATGCTGATTTTAAATGCAAATGTGAGTGTGTTGACCTCGTATGTGGGGTCCCTGAAATTATGCAATTTGTATTCTGTAGCTGGTACATGCATATGTATTCCCTGGTTTCCCAGCATTGTTTCAGTGGATGTTCTTAGAAGTTTTAGTTTTTACCAAGTAAGAAACTGGCCAGGAATAGCATGCATGCATGCCTTCTTTCATTTATAAATATTTTTTAGATATCTGCCATGTGCCAGTCACTATATGAGGCATTGGGACTATACCAGGGTGAACAAGGCAAGATGTGATGTCAGTGTCAATAGTACATGTGAGCTATTGAGGAAAATGTATTTTTAATTACACAATAAATATTTAAATTACCATTGTGATAGGGGCTACAAACAGAGCTAGCTATAGGCAGGGTAGGAAAGCCTACCTAGATGGGAGCTAGGGAGGCATCCCTGAGGAAGTGGCATTTCAGGCTGAGGGTGAGTAGGAATTGTAGGGTGAAGAGTAAGCGAAATGTCTTCCAGGCTGAGGAAACAGCCTATGCGAAGGCCTTCAGCTGGGAAGGAGTTTTGCTCAGACAAGGAAAGGAAGAAGGCCCACACAGCTGGAGCCCAGGGTACAAGAGGGAGACCAGACAGTGACCTGGGGGGCTGGTTTTGTGTACCCCGTCCCCTACCTTCCTCCATCCAATCCCCAGTGCCTGTGCTATTCGAGAATATCAAATGACAGAAAGAGCTCTTTCTGTATTCTTTAGCAAGTCCAAGATGTGTGATGCTACACACCTAGTGTACTTGTGTGGAATGCTTAGGGGACTGTGGGGCTAAGACCCACCCCCAAAACTGATAAATTTAACTACATCACAGATGTAAGTGTACTTGTTACCCACTGAAGTAACCACTTCCCAGCATTCTGTTCACCACCTTCAGTTCACTTCCTTTTCCTAAAATGTGACCTCTGCTCGAACCTCTCTTCATACACTCTCTCTGCTCTCAGAATACGTACCGTGTTCTGTTCTGTATTGTCCTCACTTATGTACATGACTTATCCTCCCCACCAGAGCATAAGCCTTTTTAAAGGCAGGTTCTATATCTCTTTTACCTATTAAATGGCCTTAGGAAAATCTTTGTCTAGTAGTTAATTCAGTTTAATAAAAAGCATTTATTTTTTAATAGGTTATATATTCATAGAATGGTACAAAAGGATATATAATCCCCCCCATCTCTCCCCAGTGTCGCTTGCTGAAGGCAATCAGTATTTTTGTAGACGTAGTCTGTGTTTATAGTATATAGGCTGTTATATATATTTATTACATTGTTTTTATGAAAAGCCATAAAAGTGAAAGAATGAATGAATGTCTCCATTCTCCTATTTCTTTTTTTTCTGATCTTCCTCCTTTTTTGAAATTGCACACTGCACACTGGTACAGCCTTCAATATTCAGCCAACTCTTGAAGTTCCAAAGTAGTGAGAGGAAAAATTTTTAAATCCATTTGAACCAATTATTGTCAGAGATGTTTACATATGGTGAAACAAACCCAATTTGGTACACGTTATTAATAAATAGCCACGGCATAGCGTAGTGGCTAACATTGTAGGCCCCATTTCTTCTAAGCGAAATACAAAACCCAGGAACTATAAAGGAAAAAAACTGATAAATTTAACTACATCAAAAATGTAAATTTCGGGCTTCCCTGGTGGCGCAGTGGTTGAGAGTCCGCCTGCCGATGCAGGGGACGCGGGTTCCTGCCCCAGTCCGGGAAGATCCCACATGCCGCAGAGCGGCTGGGCCCGTGAGCCATGGCCGCTGAGCCTGTGCGTCTGGAGCCTGTGCTCCGCAACGGGAGAGGCCACAACAGTGAGAGGCCCGCGTACTGGAAAAAAAAAAAAAAAGTAAATTTCTTATCTGGAAAATAAAATTTCACAAAGAAAAAATGCCAACTAGGGAAAAAATATTTGCAATTCATATGATAGGTAATGGACCTCTCTTTTTCATATACAGAGAGCTCTTACAAATCAATAAGGAAAATTTGATTACACATACCAGAAAAAAAAATAGAAGTAGTTGATGTATCTATTAAAAAGATGAAAATTTAAAACAGCAAGATGCTATTTTTCACTTCCTGAATTAGCCAAGATAAAGAGTTTGCAATATATATCACTTATGAGAATATGGGGAAATAGGAGTTTTCAGAGTGATAGGTAAAAATATAAATTATTACAACTTCTCTGGCCTAGCTATCAAGATTTTCAGTGTGCATTACCTTTTGACCTAGGAATTCCATTTCTGGATATTTGTCCTACAGATACCCTTGTACATGTCTGCAAAGATTGGGTACCAGAATGTTTATTGCAGCAATATTTGTAATAGCAAAAGATCTTCAAAATATGTTGGGTATGGGGGGAATCATGGTACATAACAGTGTAGCACAGCGGTCCCCAACCTCCGGTAGCAGTCCATGGCCTGTTAGGAACCGGGCCACACAGCAGGAGGTGAGTGGCTGGCAAGCGAGTGAAGCTTCATCTGTATTTACAGCCACTCCCCCTTGCTGGCATTACCGCCTGAGCTCCGCCTCCTGTCACATCAGCGGTGGCATTAGATTCTCATAGGAGCGCAAACCCTACTGTGAACTGTGCATGCGAGGGACCTAGGTTGCACGCTCCTTATGAGAATCTAATGCCCAGTGATCTGAGGTGGAGCTAAGGAGGTGATGCTAGAGCTGGGCAGCGGCTGAAAATACAGATTATCATTAGCAGAGAGGTTTGACTTCACAGAGACCATAATAAATCAGTTGCTTGCAGACTCATATCAAAACCCCATCAGTGGGCTTCCCTGGTGGTGCAGTGGTTAAGAATCCACCTGCCAATGCAGGGAACACAGGTTCAAGCCCGGGTCCGGGAAGATCCCACATGCTGCAGAGCAACTGGGCCTGTGCGCCACAACTACTGAGCCTGCTCTCTAGAGCCTGTGAGTCACAACTACTGAGCCCACGTGCCACAACTACTGAAGGCCGTGTGCCTAGAGCCCGTGCTCCGCAACAAGAGAAGCCACTGTGATGAGAAGCCCGTGCACCGCAATGAAGGGTAGCCCCTACTCGCCACAACTAGAGAAAGACCGCACGCAGCAACGAAGACCCAGCGCAGCCAAAACTAACTAACTAAATAAATTTATTTTAAAAAACCCTATCAGTGAGTGGCAAGTGAAAACAAGCTCAAGGCTCCCACTGATTCTGTGTTATGGTGAGTTGTATAATTATTTCATTTATATATTACAATGTAATAATAATAGAAATAAAGTGCACAATAAATGTAATGCACTTGAATCATCCCAAAACCATCCCCCCTGACCCGTGGAAAAATTGTCTTCCACGAAACCAGTCCCTGGTGCCAAAAAGGTTGGGGACCACTGGTATAGCATATAATCCTGTGCTTTAAAAAAAGGGAAGGGGGGCTTCCCTGGTGGTGCAGTGGTTGAGAGTCCGCCTGCCGTTGCAGGGTACACAGGTTCGTGCCCCGGTCCGGGAAGATCCCACACGCCTCGGAGCAGCTAGGCCCGTGAGCCATGGCCGTTGAGCCTGTGTGTCTGGAGCCTGTGCTCCGCAACTGGAGACGCCACAACAGTGAGAGGCCCGCGTACCACAAAAAATAAGAAATTAAAAAAAATTAAAAAGAGAAGGGAAGTGGTGCAGTGGTTAAGAATCCGCCTGCCAATGCAGGGGACACGGGTTCGAGCCCTGGTGCAGGAAGATCCCACATGCCACAGAGCAACTAGGCCCGTGCCACCACAACTACTGAGCCTGAGCTCTAGAGCCTGTGAGCCACAACTACTGAGCCCACCTGCCACAACTGCTGAAGCCCGAGTGCCTAGAGCCTGTGCTCCATAACAAGAGAAGCCACTGCAATGAGAAGCCCACGCACCGCAACGAAGAGTAGCCCCTGCTCACTGCAACTAGAGAAAGCCCGCACGCAGCAACAAAGACCCAACGCAGCCAAAAATAAATAAAGTAAATAAATTTTTTAAAAGAAAGGCGGGAAAGGGGAAAAAGGCACATGCATATATATATGCTTGTAAATACCTAGAATATTTCTCAAAATTAAGAATGATATCCTCTGAGAAGGGGAAGTAGGAGTCTGGGGTAGAAGAGAGACTTATTTTTTTAATATGTACTTTTTTGTACTGTATTACCTTTTCAGTAAAAGTAAAGCAACACAAGCCCTGAAT
Organism: Delphinapterus leucas; assembly: GCF_059928025.1. Lineage (NCBI taxonomy): Eukaryota > Metazoa > Chordata > Mammalia > Artiodactyla > Monodontidae > Delphinapterus > Delphinapterus leucas. Next base: position 43,373,123 of record NC_143148.1, read on the forward strand.
GTTTAAAAACTGGCTCTACCCCTTTTTTAGCAGAGTAACCTTGGGAGGTTACTTAACCCTCTAATCCTGTTTCTTCATCTGTAAAGTGGGGCTTTCCTTTCTTTATATGACTGGCATAAAAATCAGATAATATATGGAAAATACTAGTGTAGTACCTGACCCAAAAAATAGTAACTTTTGAGGCAAAGGGCCCTCAACCAGGAGTAACTTTGAAAGTGGCTGCAGGCAAGACATGTGACCCCCTGTGACGTGGAGTCTTCAGTCCCTCATTTGACTAAATGATCCCTAAGGCCCCTTCCTCTGAGTTTCCCTGTTCTTCTGCTAGAAGAACCCATTTCTTGCTAGAAGTTCTGGCTCCCAAGCCAGGAGGACTTGGGACAAAATTAGAAGCTCCTGGGAGTAGGTGCTCTGGCACCCTCCCAATTCCATATCAGACCATCAGATCAGAGTATTGGATGTGAAAAATGGGTGTGACTGTGTCTATGGAGTCCTCTCTTGCTTCCCATTGCAGAGTTGGAGTTGAAAAAAATTATAGTGACTGAGGGAACGACACGGACATGAAACAATGGTGGGAAAATTTTAAAGTAGTGGCAAGGAAAAGCATGGTTGCTGAAGAAATAGCCTCCTGCGTTCCATTAAGATAGGTGCCTGTTCTGTGGGTGTCACAGAGGGCTTTGTGGGAGCTGGAGAGGAGAATGCTGGTAAACATGCTCTCAGGAGCAGCCGTATCTGGGCAGTACTGCCTGCCTGTGGTCCTGAGGTCTGTGCCATGCCTTGGAACTGAAGGGAGGGGTCTGGGGCTAAAAGGGAGCAGCAGCCACCAAGGCCAGTGTAGTGAGGGGTCAGCAGTGCATGAGAAACCCAAAAGGAAGCCTACCTTAGTACAGCTGCCCCACTCGATCTCCAACCTGCAAGGGCCATGCGTTATCTTCTTAAAGGAGCCTGTGGGTTTCCTCACAGAGCTCCTCAGACAGGAGAAGGCAGTTAGGTCATTCTGAGAAATGTTGGCACAGTAGACAGATGGCCATGACTCTGTCTCTCTCATCCAGGTGCTGAGGGACGTCCTCAAGGATCTCTACCACCTGCTGAAGCACGTGGTACGTTTGGAGTCCGATGACGTTGCCAAGCTCCATGCCCAGCTGGCCCTGGAAGAGCTGGATGAGATAATGAGAAACTTCCTGTTCCCACCACAGAAGCTGGAGAAAAAGATCATGGTCCTGCCATAGACCAACCTCAAAGGACATGGAGGAGGCAGAGGGACCAAGCAGCCAGAGCAGTGCCCAAGCCTTCCAGCAGGTGGCCCCACTGCCCCTTTGGTGCTGGCAATATGGCTACCCCCGGAGGTGGCTTTATGTCTCTGGTCCTGTGTGTCTTCGGGCTGACCCTCCTAAAGCACCTATTTAGCCATCCTGCATCCAGCCTGAAGTGTGTGCCGATAAAAGAAAAAAAATTACAGATCTCATTAACCTGCACATTTTTCACTGTCCTGTAGCATTTAGAGAAGGATGTCTACCTGATGGCAGTATATTTTTAACACAACCGGTGGATTCTGATTAATTGACCATTCTCTTGCAACTTGAGTAGAAGAGGTTGGCCCGCCCATAGGTCACATGTCTTGATATTCTTTCATGCTGAGATTGTCCCTCTTGTAATGAGGAGCAGCCAGAGCTGGTCATCCTTGGATGCTCAAGAGGCATTTCAGGGTACAGAGACGCAATTGTAGGGAGGGAGGGAAAGGAAATTGTTATCAAAACATGCAAAACTGGAATAAAACTATCTTGGCTGGAAAGAATAACAGGTCTGAATCTGGTCTTCTGCTTTTGAGATGGAAAGCTATGGCACTGAGGATTTGATCTCCAGAAAAGAGAATCAAGCTGATTGAATCTTCCAGAGAAGAAAGGTAAGTGCTGTGTTTGCCCTCCCAGGCCATTTTCTTTCACTCCCTCTGCTACTGTTAGCACAGAGTTGCCCTGATTATAGGAGAAAAGAGCCACAAACATCTCAGATGAGAGAGTTTATATCCCGCCTTCAGTCTTCTCCTTGAGAAAGAGGAATGCTTAGACAATGTGTTCATGCTAAATGCCTGTTGGAAAGTGCATTATGTATTGGTGACCTGATGCCAGGTTTACTGAAGTCATTTCACATGTAGCACTCTAGACGTCTTTTTATCTATTTATATATTTTGGTTACTGAATTTTGATTGCAGCTAAAAGAGAAGACAAAAAGGACGTACTGGATGATCGCTTCAGACAACCCCTCCCAGTCATCAACACCTTGGTGAGGCTAACCCAGAGTCCTTAACCAGTCCTCAGCTCTGCAGGGCTGAATTTTATCACAGGATTCTATCCCCACTCTCTGGTGACCAGGCCCAGCAGAACTAAAACACAATTTCCCAGAACTCTCAGGTGACTGAAGGACTGTCTAGAAGCCCACTTGCCAGTTAACATCAGGCTGTTTTCTTCTGGCCAGGTTACAGGCACGTCCTTAGCTTAGAACCTTTGTGGTGAGCATCCCTTTAAAGAGGCCAGCTCACAGAAAGCTATGGCCCACAGGTTAGCCTAGAGAGCAGTGAACAGAAGCAGTCAGATGTTTTCAAGGAATATTTCCGTTCAGCTAGTGTAGCTGGATTATTCCATTCTCCAAATCAAGGGTGTCTAGAAAATCAGGATTGGGCTTTCAAGTCAGAGAAAAATCTCCTTTGGACCAGCTAGATATACACTAAAAGTTTTTATTTCTTGGCCTTCCTCTAACTAAACCCCATAAAACCCACTTAAGATAATCAGATTAGGTATGTTAGATGGTTGGTTTAACTTACAACTTTATTTGCATTAAATGTATTTCAGTTCTGAGGACATATCCTAATTGATCAGCTTGATTAGACTGAGAAAGTCTTTAGTCTAAACACCTAGTCTAGGGAGTGCCTCACAAAGCATTCTGGTCCCCTTATCTCCATTTATAAATTGCCTCTTAATTTGAATTATTTGGCAACTGGCTAAAAGCATCTGTTCTTTATTGATTTTGATGGATTCAGTTTCAGAGAGTGACCTTTTCTGTCCTTGTTACCAAACTCAAGGGGAGGATACCTTAATGTAACCCTTCTAAACACCAAATATGACCAAAATATTAAAAATTACCAAATTGTAAAATAATCTCCCATGTTTATATATATAGATATCTATATCTATATATGTCTCCATCCTTGAGAAAGAGCATGAGAATTGAGAGCTTTACGATAATAAGAACGCAAAACTTAAGAAAAGGAAAAAGGCACAGAACTCCAGGGGCAGATGGCAGGAGCAATAGTGACGCATTCCTGCACAGGCCCGAGAGGTGTGTCTGCTTCTGTGTAATAGCAGCGTCCCTGTGCTTGCCTCCCACCTCTGCCCGTCTCTCCTCCCTCTGCGGCCACCTCCTCCTGCTGCTCCTCCAGTCTCCTCCCTTTGTCTCTGCTACAGAAACTCTCCTGGCCTCGCACCTCCAGTCCCCTCCACTGCGTAGCAGTCTGTCCCACGCCCCCCTGTATCACTCATTGGTCTTTTACTTGCCCCCTTTCCCTTCCCTGCTTCTTCCTCCTCTTCTAGGCCACCGGCACATCTCCCTTGGTCTCCAGAGGATGGCACTGTGGCAAGAGTCAGGCAGGGGCCCAAAGCTGTGGCTGCAGCCAAACCCCAGGCTCTCTGCCCAAGTGTCGACTGGTTGATCAGGTTAGACTTACTGGACATTCTGGAGAGTTTCCCTCTCTGCTGTTTTGTCCTTCCTCCTTGGCACAAACTTACCCTTCCACACACTCTCTGTTATTTAATCAGAAATCTCTTAACTTGCAGTTTGCTCCTTATCGTCTCTCCAAACACATACTTTTCCATATGTTCATATTCTTCTTTCTTCACCTCTCTTCTCCATTCCTTCACTTTCCTATGGCTCTGCCGACCCATCCACGTGTAAGGGCTGACCAGGGACAGGAGGGTAGGAAAGCGAATCACAGACAACGACGACAACAATTTGTTGAGCATCTACTATGTGCCAGACGTAGCACCAGGTGCTGAGAACACTGCAGTGAACAAAATGCTTACCTTCAGGGGAAGCTTACGTTGTAGCAGGAGGAGACAGGCAACAAGTAAGATAAAGAATAAAGCAGGATATCAAATGGTGATAAATGCTCTAGGGAAAAATCAAGTCGGGGAGGAGAGGTGAGGAGTGTATGGGGTGAGAGCTGTGAGCTTGGATAAGTTGTCCAGAGAGGGCCTCACTGAGAAGTTGAAGTTTGAGTAAGGATCAGAAGGAGGTGAAGGAGCAGCCATGAAGATACTTGAGGGAAGAGTGGTCCAGGCAGAGGGAGTGGCGAGTGCCAGGGCCCGGAGGTGAGAGAGGAGGGGCAGTGCTGCTGGGCACAGTGAGCGGGCAGGAAGTGGAGCGGAGGGGGTGCAGGGGGCAACGTGCCGAACAACGTGGAGCCTGTGGACCGCTCTGAGTGAGGGGGCAGCCGCAGACCTGTTTCCACCTGAAGCCCCTTCAGCTTGTTTTTGGAAAGTGCTTTGAGGCCAAGATGATAAAAGCTGTAAAATGGGAAATGTATTGAGCCAGAAGGAGTTCACATCCAACCACAGTTTTTTCTCAGTTTGGAAGCGGTGAGCCCCATCCCCTTTCACCAACGCCTTCTTTGGCAGCAGCCGTTTCTCCTCATTGGCCCCAGAAGAAAGAGGACAGCAGACGGGTTAGTCTGGCCTCTGTCCCCGCCCTGCTCCATCTCTTTGTGAGGCTGTGAGTGAAGGGAGCCTTGCCTGCTGCCTGCACTGGAGGGATGGCCAAGACACGTGAAAGTTGATCAGTTGGTTGGGGGATGATTCACCTGACCTGTACAAAACCAGATTGGCTTCTGCAGTCTCTCTGCACAGAAATCCAAAAGCTCAGCTGGAATTTCAGTGGCAAGGGAGAGAGTCAAAACGGGAGCTGAGTTCCAGGGGGGGCTGTGGGAGGCAAGCCACTCTGCCCTGACCACGACGGGGGCGTGGGGGGTGGTCTTCTTCCACTGCCTCCTGGACAGCAGCAGGCGTGACCTCTAAGGGCTGTGCTGTGTCCTCCAGCGAGTTCTGCAGCCACAGAGCTTCTGCAGTCACAGCAGCCTCCCTGCAGTGCGCGGCACCTCACTTCCATGCACCACTCTGCTCGGAGCTGACTGGCCACTTGGGGGTTGGGGAATTGTCTTCTTAGAACACCGGCTGCTGCACTCTTCCCTGTTGGCAGGGCTCAGGGCTGTGCTCAGCGTACCCTGTGCCTCCAGCAGGTGTAGAGGCAGCTCAGACCTGCACCATCAGCCCTGGAAGGGGCTGCACCCACTTATTTGAAGGGTCATCCCTCTTGTCCCTCCCCAGTGTTCTTCATGCTGACTCAGGTAGGTCCGTACTCCCAGGAAGCTCAGGTATTACCTGTCCCCACCTCTGTGACACTCTGCAGTCCCTGGGGGCATAGAATAGCAAGATCAGTTACTCTGTGTTTCCTTTAGTTTGGAAGGTCATTTTTTACCCATGAACTTGTATGATACAACAACATCGTGGAACAGAGAGGCAAACTATTGTTATTCCCTTTTGGTGGAATTTGGCCCAAGTCTCCCGGGGGGCTTGAGGCAGACTCTTTTGAACATCTCTTGAATCCTAAGGAGCCTCTCCCCCCAAAATTAGTATAGCAGCAAAGCCCTTTCAACTAGAGCACAGCTTGAGAAGCACTCAGGAGCTCATATACACACAGGAGCCCCGGCATGTGGGTCCCACAAAGCAGTCATTGGAACTCTGCTGACACGAGCTGAGGGTTGCCGACCCTGTGCTGGCCCCCTGCCCTCAGAGTGCTGAGGAGTGGCAGAGCCCTCAGGTACAGATGCCCTGGCTGCGTGCGTGTGTGTGTGTGCATGCATGCATGCGCAGATTATATGTTTTATGAATTATAACAAATTTAAAGTATATGTAACGAAGAAGAATTCGCAATCCTACCTCCACTCCTACCCCAAGGTTACCACTGACCAGCAGGTGGGTGTATATCCCTCTAGATCTTTCCTTCCTTTCATCGTTTTCCCAGACGAACACGAATATACCTTACTGCTTTCAAAAGCAAAAATGGGATTGTCACCATAAAGAGTGTCCCATAGAATTTTTTCTTAGTCACATACCTTGGAGACACTCAGTACTTACAGCCCCCTCTCCCCTGTGATGTGGCGTGTCTTGCATTGTATAGATGAACGACAGCTGGTTTAAGCATTTGCCTCTTGATGGTCGGTTGAATTATTTCTAAGTTCCAGTGATTCTTCAGTGATTCTCAAGCATAACTCTTTGCATACTGAAGTGTTTCTATAGGATAAGTCCTAAGAGGTTGGAAGGCTGGATCCAGAAGATATGAACATTTTCAGTGTTCCTTCCACCAACACGCTTGTGCCGATCTACGTTCCTCCATCCTCAGCTGACACTGCTTTAATAACCATGCAGTGCAGGTTCAGTCACCACAGCAAAGTGTTAACACCATTCTCCTACATACTTCAGGCCCAGGAAATCTTCAGGGGATGGAGTTTTCTGTGTATCAAAACCACCGGTAGGGGCACAATGACACTTTGCAAGTATGCTCACCGGGAGCCAAAGTCCAGCTACAAGTACTCGTCCTGGAGAGAAATCCTGAGCTCCTGCAGGTGTACTCAAAAGCGCTCTGACTAGGCTCTCAGCTCTGAGACTCCGCCCTGAGTGTTAGGGTATGCCTTCTCATGGGGTTAGAGGTGTCCCCAGGATAATGACCACGGTTCCCACACCAGACTCAGGACATCGGGCCTGACGGCCCCTTAAAGTATCAGGTTCATCCTGTAAAACCCAGGATGAATGATTGCTGTAGCTCTACATCACTGTACATCATAATCAGTTAACACTATAAAGACCTTATTGTGCTCTTCTGTACACTTGACATATATTAATCCACTAAATCCTCACACTGGGCCCATGAGGTAGGTATTATTATTTTTATTAATTTATTTATTTTTGGCTGCGTTGAGTCTTCATTGCTGCATGCTTTCTCTAGTTGCGTTGAGCGAGGGCTACTCTTTGTTGCAGTGCGTGGGCTTCTCATTGTGGTGGCTTCTCTTGTTGCAGAGCACGGGCTCTAGAGCGCAGGCTCAGTAGTTGTGGTGCATGGGCTTACTTGCTCCGAGGCATTGTAGGATCTTCCCGGACCAGGGCTCAAACCCGTGTTCCCTGCACTGGCAGGCGGATTCTTAACCACTGCGCCACCAGGGAAGTCCTGAGGTAGGTATTATTATTATCCCTGTTTTACAGATGGGAAAACTGAGGCACACAAGAGGCTAATTACTTGCTCCAGATTACGTAGTTAGTGAGAAGTAGCCAAACCAGTATTTGGACCCAGGCAGTCTGGCTCCCAAGGCTGAGCTTTTAGCCACTGTGCTTTGCCACCCAATAGACACTATATTTCCAAGTGGTAAAAAGCTCTTAATATAAGTGAGGATAAAGACAGTGGTTCCCTGCTTGTTCAGATGGACCATGTATGTCAAGATAAACCTCAGCCCCGATTCCCTCCAGATAGTGTCCACGTACATCAAAACCTAACCTCAAACACCAGAACTTGTTATAGATCTTGTTTTTGACCTTGTAGTTTGCCTAGCAGCCGGAGATGAGATTTGCTAAAGCCCCCCAGCCCACCTGCTCCTGTACTTTGGCAGCTTTTGTAAATTGCTCATTGAAAGGCCTATTCTTCTTTCTGGGGGTGGCTAAGGTAGTAGACCCTTGAAGCTGCCGCGCCATGTGTGGGAACATAGAAAATGTAGTAAGTCTTCCCGTGAACTCCAGTCAGAGCCCAGAAATGTCTCCTTTGAAGGTTTGTTGTTCTTTGTTTGTTTTACCCTTTTACCTCCTGTAAGCAGGGTTTCGGTTCTCAGATTTTGGTATCTCAGAATGATAACAATGGATCGTTTTAATGCGTGTGTATGTATTTCTCACATATATACATTGATAGCTCTATTCCATACCATTCCTTCAGAGAAAAAAATGAGACTGGAATTAATGGCCCTGTTTTGCAGAAGGGAAAAATGAGGTCCAGAGAGAGAAGTTCTTGCAGATGGGAAGAGACAAAGGGAGAAGCGAGTGAGTGCACTAGAGCGGGGAAACTTCTGACTTCATTTGCTAGTTCTTATAGGAACCAGTTAGCCAGCACCTAACTCCATCTCAGAGATGCAGGGGGGCTGAGGGTGAGCGTTGTTGGTATTACGAGAAGAGGGCAGTTTGCGGGGCAGATTCGGAGCTGCAGGAGCACCCTCTCTGCTGGGGAACTAGGAAGAGCTACTGGGCGTTTAAGTGGTTTATCAAATGATGTAAAATTTAATCTTCACTGTCTGCCTTAAGAGCTAGAACCTGCTCAGAACAGTGCCTGGGTGGGACACATTCACACACCCCTTTATTAGACCACACACCACTTTCCAAACTTCAAAACTTACGGTGACCTTGTTAATCTTAGGGAAGGGCCAGCCTGAAATTAGGCTGTCTTTACTAAAAGAATGGTGGTGCTGATGCTTTGAAGAGCTGGGCGTGGGGTGATCCCCCTGCCACTTTCCAAAGAAACTGTATCAGTGCTGTTCAGAGAGTGCAAAGAACAAGGCTCCAGCATCAGCCATGTGGGTGTTTCTCTGTGGCCAAGGCCAGGACCATGTGAGAGAGAGTCATGGAGACTCCATGCCCCAAAAGAGAGCAGCCCATATCCACTACCCTAACCCATCCTCTAGGTAGGAAAAGCCCTCAGTGTGCAGAAGTCCTGTCCTTTGTAAAACAAAAACTAATCCTAGTTGTTTTTGGCAACTCTCTCCTCCGTGGCTTTCCCCCAGTTCTTCTGGAAAAAGCAGGCAGCACCTTTGCCAACAAAAAGATTATATCAACCCAATTCCAGGTAGATCCGGAGATCTGGGAGTGGCGTGCCCAGCTGGTCCTGTCTGCCCGCCTCTGTTTCTCCTTGGCTCTCCCTCCTAATTTCCACCTCATATCAGCGTCTTTTCTCCTTTTTCTTTTCTTTTTCCTTCTGGCTTAGTAGCTCATTGGTTCATTGTTAAGTTTTTAAGGTCACTTAATTCAAACAAGTGTGGCAGGCATGGTGCTGGAGGAAAATGGATAGATACTTGTATGCTCTGGAGCTCACCTCTGGGACTGGCTGGCTGTCTGCTGTCCTCCCAGTGCCAGAAATGCACTTGCAAACCCAGCTGAGGAGAATCCTCAGGATGCGTCCTCACTGCTGGCTGTGTAATAGAATCTCCTAGGGAATTAAATAAAAAATTCAAGCCTGGGGCTCACCCCCAGTGATTGTGACTAAATCGATCTGGGATAGGGTCCAGGCATTAGTGTTTTTCAAAAAGCTCCCCAGGTTTTAAAAGTCTAACGTGCAGCAGCCAGACGTGAGAACCACTACATTAGCTTATCTGGTGAGAAAAGAGGAGAGAGAGAGAGAGAGAGAGAGAGAGGGAGTGGGAGGGAGAGAGAGAGTGTGTGTGTGTGTTAGGGGGGGTGTCCTAACAAAAAAAATCTGAGAGTGGGACATATTTTGGGGGGTCTCTCCCCACGAAGGAGCTGATGGGGACTGCCTCTACCCTCAGCTCTTCTCTAATTGCTTTTATGGAGGATCCAGCTTCGGACCTCCTCTGTGACAGTGACTAACAGTGTCTTTAATCAAGAACAAGGACATGAAGCAGAAGCGCCAGCACATTTAAGAACTGTGGTTGATGTTATTGTAACGAAGCCAGATGAATTTGGAACAAGGTTACCTTAAGTGGTTTTGTTCTTCTCCTGCTGATCCTGCAACTGGGGCTGTAGGCTGGGATTGCATCCCGCTGAAGTCTGGGAAAGTGAGTGTGCGTGCTTGTGTAATGAGCAAGTACGCGTGTGTCCGTTCTGTGTACAGTATGTTACGTGCACGTGTGGGTGTGGACGTACCCATTGGTACTGGCATGGGGGTAGGTTTACAGCACCCAGAGGAGACAGCCTCTCCCCGGGCAGGAGTGCAATGCTGTTGACATCATCATTCTTGGAAATACTTTTTTTCAGGAAAAGCATCCTTTCAGGGTACTACTAGAGCCCACATTAAGTGCACCTGCCTCCCTTCCCCAGGATCACCGTGACCCTGGACGAGGGGCTGAGTGGGGGCTGACACCAGCTGGGCTGTGCCAGGCAAGCCGTGTGCCCTGGCTCTGGGCTGTGTTGCCAGGAGGAAGGAAGAAGGAGTCTTTTTATAATTTACTCAGAGCTGCTGGATGAGCAGGCACAGCTCTACATACTCCCCTCTTCCCTGCAAAAATTCTCTCAAAGGAACAGTGGGAGGGATTTAAATAAAGCAAAGTACTGGAGTTTTGGCTACCACTAATCCTATATCCTGGCCCTCCCAACTTTCCTGCTTTCTTAGCAGACGGAGGTTGCCAGACTTTTTTACATGAGCCCATGTATGATATGGGCTGTATCCCACCCAGCGCTAGTTTAGAAGGAAATTCTGTGAATTTACAATTCATACCATTTTACAATAATCTTTTTATTACAAGACTATTATACTTATTTATAGAATGTTTGGAGAATACAGAGAAAAGGGCAAAGAGAAAAAATTCATTGTTCTACCACCCAAACAAACCTGATCTTATTATCTGGGTGAATTTCTCTCCTGCCCTTTAATTCATAGGATTCAAAAGAAAACAACGTAAATGTAGTCATTCGTACATGACAATTTTTGTATCCTGCCTTTTTTACTTAACATTGCATTGTAAGCATTTTTGCCTATTCCTACTTTCTCTTCCTGAACATTACATTATATTCAGTGGCTGCACAGTAGTCTGCCAAGAAGGTAGGTTATGGCTTAAAATCGCCTTCTGGATTTCTTTCTGCATTCACCTGGGGGAGGGAGAGGAAGGAAAGATGGCCAGGAAGAGCTTTTCCTGTTCAGGATTTCAAGAAAGCATCTCCAGGTCTGGCTTGACACTTGGTTATCGTTCTGTGTGCCCTTCTAATCCTGACCTTCAAGCCAGCATAAAAGAACCTAGCCCCTTAGTAGGAGCTGGCAGCTCTGCCTCCAGCAGAGCAGAGGCCCTTTAATTTGAAATGAAAATGACTCTTCTATCCACGGAGAGAGACTGGAGTTAAAATCTAACCATTGTAACTGCAGGACAGAAAATCCTTAAGCCTGCTTCTTCAAACGTAGCACCTAGAAATGGTACTGATTACAGAGTACTTGTCGGTAAGAGGGAAGAGTTATGAAGGGATAACTTTGCTTGGTAGGAGCTGCCTTGCCGCTGTCAAGGCACACGCTTTCCACTTGGAATTATGTATGAACTAGTGTGGCAGATTATTAGGCTGCCTTGAGGAGGAGGCCCTGTGTAGTCAGCTGGGGGGCATAACCAGCTACTCTTTGGGGGCCAGTTTAAATTCACCTTCATTACCTTCAAGAGGTTTTGATCGTGGTCAGCCCAGAGGAAGTGGATGGGATGAAACCTGGAGGGACTGGGGGAGACCTGGTGGCTTGGCTGCCATCCCCCATTCTGCTTGGCTTCGCTAGAGGCCGTGGGCTGGATGCCAGGGTGGAGCACTAAAGCGTGAGGTCAGAGGGGGAGGGGGCAGCCTGTGGAGCTAGACCATCCCTCCGCCCCTCCCCCGCCCAGTCATTCACTAGGCTACCAGCAGAGCAAAGCAACTCCTGGTTACTGGCTGGCAGGGTTGTCCCGCAGCTTCAAGCACGAGTGATGACAAGAGGGATCGAATGGCAGGCTCCTATTGGCACAGAGGTATTTGAGTATTTCATGGGTTTGGATTTGAAAATTAGTTGAAAGGTGAAATATGTGTTTGTGGTACTGTCAGCTCCAGTCATCTCAAAACCTCCAGAGCTTTGAGAATGGCCCCCTCCACCCTCCGAACTGTAGAAGTCTCTTTTCCTTGATTATTCCTCCACCTGTACTCTCACTTGTGCCCAAGATAGTTGGCACTGCCTGCCCTCACCTCCATTTCCTGAGGGCAGCACCAACAATTCTCACAGCTGCCCTTTCTCACCCCTTTTTTGTGGTTTATCTGCCTCCTAACAGGTCTCCTACCCCATTCCTAGTCCTTACCCCAAAACACCACTGGCTCAGCCATCCCCAAACAATACTTACAACCTCTTACTACCTTGCTCTGACAACTTCAATATTCTCTGTTACCTACTGGATAAAATCCAAACTCCTTATTCAGTCATCCAAGGCCTTCCAGAATCCATCCCTAGCTTCCTTCTTCTCTGCAGCTAGACTTTATCAGGCACTTTCTACAGAGCAGGCACCGTTGCAACTTCTTCAGTGTAAATTTCTTGTTTCATCCAGACCTCTCTTTTGCTGGCCTTCAAACACACCTCACCCATTCCTCTACCTACTCTTGTTCGTAAGCTTTGTTTCCTGTCTAGAATGCTCTTGTCTCTCTACACAGTCAGCTCAAGTCCTCCATGAAACTGCCCAGCCCATACCAGCTCACAGAGATCTCTTTCCCGAAATCTTCAAACTCTTGCAGTTGGATTCTCTCATCAACATTATAAACTTTCTTGTACGGTGACTTAATTTTTCAAGTGTATTTTTCTTCAAAACGGATAACCATCTAGATGGCAGGGACCAGCCTGAGACTTTGCAGTGCCAAAGCATCCTTCTCTGCTCGGATCAGGTCTTCAGTGTTTGGTAAATGAATGTTGAAATGCCGCATGAATCTTCTGCTACAGAGCTGAATAGGAGGCTTACCCTCTGGAACCTGTGTAAAAGCCAATTCAGCAACCTCTGAATTCACATTTTTAAGTAATTGGGTACGGAATTAGTCCTATTTCTGAATCCCCAGTGGTAAGCAGAGATAAACGTGAGCTTTATTGTATCAGACCCTTAAGGATTCCCCTACCCATCTCCCCCTGAAGAGATGAATGCAAATAGGTCACGGCAAAGTGGATGTTAATTACAGGCAAATCCTGCCGGGCCACAAAGGTAAAGACTCTCCAAGCTGCCTGATAACACCAGGTTGCTGGCCCTGCAGACCAGAAAAAGATAATTTGCTCCCCGGGGGAAGCCATTTAGGGGGCCAAGGCAATTGATATGGGCAGAGTGTTGACTGTTCTCATAATGTTGCATCTGGACCTGCCGTTCATTTCAGAGGTTTTAACTGACTAGTGAGGTTGTGCTGTACCAGCGCAACCCTGGAACCAGCTGCGTGAGACAGGCACTAAGCCTGTGGGACAAATTTGGAGCCTTAGAAATTAACTAGGCATGAGATGATCCTGGAGCAGCCCCAGGAAACTTGCACCCAAGATGTCATGTTGCTGTGTTGCTGAGGGCAGACGGGACCTTTCCAAACTGGCTGTTCCGTTCCTAAAGCGTCTGAACAGGTCACTTGCAAGTAGCCAGTTGGTTGGATCTGACTCACAGACACATTTGGCCTGGACTGTGGAGTGTTTTTTAACGTTTGAATTAGTAGCTAACACTTTAATATGAGGAGATTTCACGTAAAAATCTGGATTTCTGGCTTCTCAACAACAGAGCACCTGGCCACGCTGGGCCCTCCCTCTCAAAGGGACATCGCCTTTAAATGGGACCTTGGCTCCCCACCAGGCCGATGCACTCATCTTTGTTGCCGCCCAGCCCCTGCTTGTTTCCCCTGTTCTAAAATTTTGCAGATGGCAAATTTGGGTGGGAGGTAGAATCAGATAGCTCCTCCAGTCTCTGGCAACTCCAGGCTCTGTGATGCTCCTGGATGTAGAGGCGGTGGCCTAGAGCTCAAGGAGTCCGTAATGCAATTGAGACAAGGCATTTTTCATGAACACTGATCTCTAAACTTCCTGTCGCCAAGTGTCACATCCTGGAGGGATAGGCATGTAGAATCCATAGCATTGGCAAGCAGATGCCATTCTCTGGTTGAAGTTGGCTGCAGTTAACCTTTACTGAGCACTTACTCTCAGTCAGTCGCTCCAGTCCTTGTGACATCCATGTCAAGTAGATACTCAATCCCATTTCTGGGATGAAGACACTGAGGTTAGTGCCACACGGCTAGGGGCAGAACTGACTCCAGAGTCCTCCTCTTAACCAAGGGCTTCTCTCTCCACCTGTGCATTGTTTGCTCTTATTAGGGCCCATCTGAGGTTCAAAACACATTCCCATTGCGAATACTAGTTTTAAAAAGCACACAAAGAATGTTTAAACCATGTAGCATATTAGCGATGATTTTCTCAAGCAAAAGCCAGAAGTGATTTGGTTTATGTAACACAAGATGCGGGGCGGGTGGGGGGGCAGCGGTGGAGGAGGTGTGCCAGGGGTCTGCTTGCCTGGGCGACTGAGGGGTGAGCTCTGTGGCCCAGAGTGAGTCAGGGTGAGCCCCTAAGACTTCTGAGAGGAGCAGCTTACAGATTGCAACTCAGGTTCCTATAAATTTGTTTCAGCTTGGAAAAAGTGATGGAAATTGTCCCAGGTGTATCTGGAAGATATGTAAATTCATTTTTTATTAGTCTTCAATTATAATACCTCCAAGATTTTCTGAGATTTAGAAACCCAGCGTATTCAGCTCGTTCTGAACTAACTTCCTCTGATAAGAACTCCCCACCTCCCCCCAACCCCATGCGACCTCACCTCACCCAAGTCTAGCACCAGCTTTTGGGAGCTTGGAAGCCTCTGGCGATGAGATCAGTTGGGAATTTAGGAGGTCATGGATGTCGGAAATAAAGGTGTAAAAAGGAGAGGAGAGTTGGTTTTGGCTTTAGGACACTGGAACTTACAAGGTTCTTGCAAAACCATTGCAGCTTTTGAAAAAGCGTTAAAGTCAATCAGCGCCCCACTGCGGGATTCAAAGCTAAGCTTGTCACAATTTCACAATTGTTAACACCTTTGACCAGTCTTTTTGTATTTAACAAGTATTCTCTTCTACTCCTTTTTTTTTTTTTTTTTTTTTGCCGGCAGGAAGGTTCTGGGGTCTGGGCTTTAGGGAGTACCCTATACAGCGCACAGTCCCTCCGCGTGCTGCAGTCGAGGGATTTCTACCCGCTCCCCCGCTTTGCAGAGGAGGGGGCAACTGAGAGTCATAATTTTGGAAGCCCTTATGGGTTATACTGAAGTTAACTACGCTTCAGGTTCTAGGTTGAGCACAATGACCACCTCCCCCTGGGCAGTTGGTCCCGGAACGAGAGCGGCGGAGGGGGAACCCATTTTCGGAGGGTGCGGAGATTCTTGAGTCTTTGCGAACTGGAGTAGCCGCGTGCACTCGGGACCCTGCGTCCAACCGCGCGCCGGCCGCATGGGGCTACCTCCGGCCGAGCCGGGAAGGAGGTGCTACCTCGCGGCCCTCGGGGGAGCCCTCCCACTCTTCCCAACTTTCCCGGCCCCAGGGCCGGAGGAGGGCGCCTCTCCCGGCGGGGACGCGCTAGGTACTTAAAGGCGGCTCGGCGGGGCCGGAGCTCTTCAGTCGGAGCGCGCGGTGGCGGCGGCGCACGGTGGAGCGAGGCGCGGCGGCGAGGAGCGGGAGGAGGGGCATGGAGCAGCCGCGGGCCTGCTGAGCACCGGAGCGCGGGCAGCCGGCGGCACGGTGAGCGCAGGCCCGGCCGGCCGGCCGGCTGCCTCGGAGGGGCGGGCCGCGCGGGGTACCCGAGCGCGCCGGGCTCCAGGGGTGCCTCTTGCTGAGCCCCGCGGACCCCGCTGGCTCCCGGGGCCGTGCGGGCGCGGCGTCCAGCGCCGGGAGGCGGGCTGAGGGCTGCGGCATCTCCAAGCTTCCCGGCTCCCGTTCCTGCAGCCCCCTCCCCGCTGACCCCTCCTCCCTTTCTTCCTCCATCCTCTCCTTCTCCAGCCTCTCCTCCCTTCCTCCCTTGTGGCTCCTGTTTTGTGAATGGCTTGGGAGGCGGGCGACGGTGAGGGGCATGAGGCTGGCTGGAGTCTCTCCCTGCCCCAGGCCCGCCCAGGGGTTCGCACCTGTCCAGGCACCAAGATGCTTGGCGCCCGGGTTTTTGCGGGTCAGCCGGGCCACGGCCGCACGTACTCGCGGCCTGGGCTCCCCTTCCCTTGCGGGCTCGGAGGGGCCGGGAGGGCGGCCGGGCGCAAAGGAAAGAGCCCCTACCCCGCGCGCAAGTTTCCACCCCGACGCGTGTGGGCCCCGCAGCAGGGCGCACCTGTCAGCTGGAGAGGCTGCAGACTGGGCAGCCCCGCAAAGTGTCGGGAGTAGATTGGCGGCGTGCATCCTTGTCTGGGGTTTTCCTCTTTCCCTCTTCTCTGGGGGTGGGGGGAGGGCTTAGGGAGCGCCCCCAACCTCTTGCCCTTGAAGCCGGGTGCGCGTTAGCCTACCGGGGCCGAGCTCTCGTTGATCCCTTCCGAGCGAAGGGTATGGGGGGCAAGAGGCTCCCTCCGCCGGCTTGGGGGTGACACGGCCCCCTGTCTGGGCAGGGCCACCTGAGGCAGAGCCCCGCACCAGCGCCTGATTGCACGTGGGGTCTCCAGCTGCGGGACCTTATTGGGTCCTCTGTGGCATAGGGGTGCCGAGGTAATGTCTCCACTTCCTGAGCAGGGGAGGAGGATGTCCCGCCTGGGAAAGGAGGGGGCCGGCGACACCGGGGACGCCGTCTTTGTCTGCAGGCACACTTTGCCAAGGTAGCTGGGGCCCCCGAGGAGATGAGTGAGGCCTGGGTCGACTGATTCCTTGGGTTTTCCGTTCCTTCCAGGCTGGGTCGTGGGAAACCCGCACGTGGGTGTGGCCGGCACCGCCTTCGCCAGAAGGCGAGGCTCTGGCGTGGGCGAGAAGCCTGGCCAGTGTCTTCCCGGCTGCGTTAACCTGGTGGGCACCGCCTCCGGCACTGCACCGAGGCGGGGCGCCAGCGCCCGGCAGGTCGCTGGGTTGGCCTCGGCGCCCCCAGCCCTTTCCCAGAGCGCAGGCGGGCAGTAGTGCCCGCAGCACCCCCATGGCATGCGAGCTCTAGAGGGGGGCGGGGGCGCTCCTGGGCGGTGGATGCAGGGCCTAGGGATCCCTGGGCCGCAAGCGCGTGCGACGGCCGCGGGCTGGGGGTGGGGGGTGTGGGGGAGAGAAGGAAGGACGGGAGTCCTGCAGAGGAAGTACGCGGCAGGCTCCCCGGGATGGCGGGGCAGAGCGCCCGGAGGCCGCTTCCCGGTGAGGCGAAGCTGCCAACAATACTTTCCGGACCGAAGCTGCTGGAATGCTGAGGCCTGAGTCTCCGGCTGATTGAGGCACTAACTGCGTGTTCCTCACCCCTCCTATGTGAGAGGTGGCAGGGGAACAGACCCCCGGCAAGAAAGTGTGTTTGTGTTGAGGTGGGGGGTCAGGAGTTGGGTTTAGTGAGACGTAGGCTTGGAGCAAGCTTGGAAGTGAGACCTCATTGTCTGTAAAGGGTGGGTCGGTGGTGGCGGTGGAGGAAACGATTCTCCAGATCAGGCAGGTGGCAAGGAGGGGAGATGGGGAGAAGGCCTCAGAATGGAGGGCAGGGAGCTGGCCTCAACAGCCTTCTCCCATCTGCATCCACCTCCCCACGTGGGTCATCTTCAGGGCTACTAATCAGTAAAATGATTTACCCGAGGCCTATGGAGCAAGAAACCACTGGAATCCCTCCTGAGCGGGATGCTACGTCCCAGAGAATTTGCGCAAGGTCAGGCCGCCAGGAGGTAGTAGAGCTGTCTCAAGCACAAGACTTGTGGTTCCGAGTGCTAGGCTCTTTTCATTAAAAAAGCTATTTCCAATTGGGCAGATGCTAGAAGCCCTGACTTGGTTGCAAACAAAACCTGGCAGCATTTCCAGGAGTGGTGGGGCAGGGGGATGTGGACAGAGATTCTGTGTGGGCGCTAGGACCAAGTAGATGGGGCTTCCCAGGCAGCCACCCCTCCCAGGCTGCTGCAGTGGTGGCTGCAGTTCCCTCTGGTGCCCCAGTGCTGGGCTTCCAGGACGGCCGTCCACACCCCAGCGCTCATTTTTTCTTCTCTACCTTGTCTGCTTTTCCTGATTGTTTTCCCTTTCTTCCCTGCCTCTCAAATAAATGAGAAAAAGATGAGAAAGCAGAGAACATAGGGAAAGTTTCTTACCAATTTAGCTGTTTTGAGAAAGGGAAGCTGTTTCCTTCTTTTTTTCCTCTGGCATCTCTTTGTTTCCTATCTTTTCCTTCCCCACTTTCTTCATGGGCCTCATTGGTGTAATCCCCTAGTGGGTATAGGCCAGGTAGAGGCTGCCTACCTGCCCCTGCCCCCCCCCTTCTTCCTGGCCCCTCAGGTGCTCAGAGCTTCCTCTGGCCTCAGGCTCACCCCTACTGAAGCTTGCCTATGAGAGCTTTGTGTCAGGCAGATCCCAGTTCTGCCACCAGCTAGGTATCACACAGCTCTCTCTGGCTTTGGTTTGTCTAACCATAATAAATGCTACTTTAGGGGCTTCCCTGGTGGCACAGTGGTTGAGAGTCCGCCTGCAGATGCAGGGCACATGGGTTCGTGCCCCAGTCCGGGAAGATCCCACATGCCGCGGAGCGGCTGGGCCCGTGAGCCATGGCCGCTGAGCCTGCGCGTCCGGAGCCTGTGCTCCGCAACGGGAGAGGCCACAGCAGTGAGAGGCCCACGTACCGCAAAAAATAAAAATAAAAAAAATAAATGCTACTTTAAGTGCTTTACATATGTAACCCATTTAATCCTTAAAGATGCTAGGAAGTTAGTGCTGCAACCCACATTTTACAGATGAATTAACTAAGGGGTAGAACACAGTCACACAGATAGTGTCAGAGCTGGGATTTGAACCTCAGTAGTCTGGCTTCTGAGTCTACAGACAGTCTTAGTCATGCTCAATAAATGGTAATTGTTTTTATTAGTGGGTCATTTTCCCGGTTCTGGGCCAGGCCCAGAGAAAATGCCCCCACTGCCATTGACCAGGGATGCTGCCTCTGCCTGACCCACGTCTCCCACCTTCTCCCACCAGATGCCGGTGCAGCTGACAACAGCCCTTCGTGTGGTGGGCACCAGCCTGTTTGCCCTGGCAGTGCTGGGTGGCATCCTGGCAGCTTATGTGACAGGCTACCAGTTCATCCACACAGAAAAACACTACCTGTCCTTCGGGCTGTACGGTGCCATCCTGGGTCTGCACCTGCTCATCCAGAGCCTGTTTGCCTTCCTGGAGCACCGGCGCATGCGGCGGGCAGGCCGGCCACTGAAGCTGCCCTCCCCGCTGCGGCGCTCTGTGGCGCTCTGCATTGCTGCATACCAGGAGGACCCCGACTACTTGCGCAAGTGCCTGCGCTCAGCCCAGCGCATCGCCTTCCCCGACCTCAAGGTGGTCATGGTGGTGGATGGCAATCGCCAGGAGGATGCCTACATGCTGGACATCTTCCATGAGGTGCTAGGTGGCACCGAGCAAGCCGGCTTCTTTGTGTGGCGCAGCAACTTCCATGAGGCGGGTGAGGGTGAGACGGAGGCCACCCTTCAGGAGGGCATGGACCGCGTGCGCAACGTGGTGCAGGCCAGCACCTTCTCATGCATCATGCAGAAGTGGGGAGGCAAGCGAGAGGTCATGTACACGGCCTTCAAGGCCCTTGGTGATTCAGTGGACTACATCCAGGTAAGCGTGCCTCCCTAGGTGTATGTGGACATGTGGATGTGTCCAGCCAGGCAGGCATACTCTCCTGGGGACTTTTAGGTCCAGTCTAGGTCCTTTGTGTTGTGCACATTCCTCCTCTGCACTTAAGAAGGCAGTAGGCACCATGGTTCTCAACAGCAGTCCTGGGGTTAAAAAGACCTGGGAGGGAATCCTGGTTCTGCTGTTACTTAGTTCTGTGACTCTGGGCAGGCCTATGGATGGGTAGCCTAATAATAGCAAACAGGTGTAAAGTGTATAGCATTTACTTATACCAGACACTGTTGTAGGCACTTCATACATTTTAGTTCTTTTAATCCTCGTAATACTCCTAGGAGATAGGTACTGTTATTATTTCCACTTACAGAAACTGAGCCTGAAGCACAGAGAGGCTAAGTAACTTGCCTAATGTCACATGGCAGTAAGGTGCAGAGCCAGGATTTGAGCCTCGGCAGTCTGTCCTTGTCCGCTGTACAATACTGCCTCGATACTGGCAACATGGGGATGAGCCTCTTCATAAAGAAGTGTGGGGAAGAGCAAAAAAATAATCATGCTGCCAAGCACTCAAATAGTTTTAGTTATGGACTAAAAAGTCCAACTCTTTCCGGTGTCAAGTTCTTATCTGTGAGGTGGAGGGACACGTGCGAATCATCCCCCACCCCGATTCTGCAGCCATCTTGGCAGGGCCAGGACCCTGAACAGACCCTGCCTAGCTTCCAGCCAAAGCAGGCATTGACACCAGCCTGGAAATTTTATTATGCTGACAAGGTTAACATTGCTCCAATTTTCTTTTCCTTTTTAAAATTAATTTTATTTTTGGCTATGTTGGGTCTTCATTGTGGTGCATGGGCTTCTCATTGTGGTGGCTTCTTTTGTTGAGCAGCGTGGGCTGTAGGCGTGCGGGCTTCAGTAGTTGTGGCACTCAGGCTCAGTAGTTGTGGCTTGTGGTCTCTAGAGCACAGGCTCAGTAGTTGTGGCACACGGGCTTAGTTGCTCCGCGGCATGTGGGATCTTCCCGGACCAGGGCTCGAACCCATGTCCCCTGCATTGGCAGGTGGACTCTTAACCACTGCACCACCAGGGAAGTCCCCTGCTCCAATTTTCAAATAACAGAACCTAGAGAAAACTGATGAAAGGTCATGCATTTCAGTACCAAGTAGAAACTGACACCCAGGACCCCAGATTTCTGGTCCAGCATCCACTGTCCACTCCTCTGTTCCTGCCCTTCTCTGTTGCTTGAATGGATAGCGGCTGCTGCGGTAGCCCACCTACGTGCCAGCAGTCTTGCTGACAGCATGTTGCATACTCCAATATTCAAATTTTCTTTACTGTACCCACCTAAAATTAGCTTGCCACAGATTTTTTGTTTTTGGCTGTTTAGAAAGTTGAAATGAGAGTTGGCATATTTGTCTTTTTCTGTCTTCTTAGGCCCAAGGACCTCCTCAGCCTTGGAGAGGGAGGGATGTGAGACAGTTCTTGATTCTGCAGTTCACCTAGGGTCAAGGGGCCTTTGAGACTTGCCTGGGGACTCAGAAGATTTAGAAAAAGCCCTTGAGCCCTCCTGGCACGTGCTCAAGCTGTCGTGACTCTGTCATCTACTCCCTTGAAGCACAGGATCCCCCCAGACCTGCTCTACCACACCTCTTCCTTTCCTCTGTGCTCTGGTGGATCAGCAGATAGGCTCATGCACCTGAGCCAGCCTTTCTCTTGAAGGCTCTGGGCTCACTACTTGGGGCAGCCCTGGGTGCCAGTCATTAAACACTCTGGGTTTCTGCCTGTCTTCATGAGCCCTGCTGAAGGTGTCTTTCCCTCTTCGGGAGATAACCCTGCTCCAGCCAGTGGGGAAACTCAGGCGGCCAAGAGCTCTAACTTTCCTAACCTTGCTCAGCTGGAAAGACCTCCCTGGGGTGAGGGAAGCCAAGCAGCGTGAGGAATGAGATAGGGTCATGGCAGGAAGTAGTCTTGAGACCAGCAGCCCTAGGAAGCTTGGCCGGTAAGCTGAGGGGGCTCTGGGAGTCTGGCCTGAGGCTCCCTGGGGGCCTTCCCAGTCTGGGCCAGGATTGTAAGGATGTGTCATTGTGCAGGTAGGAGGGAGTGGCTGTGATGACTCTGCCTGGTTCCCCCTCTGCCTTCTGCTGCTTGTCTATGGCCACTGAGTCTTCTAACGTGGAGAGAGAAAGCATAAGGTTGGAGTGTAGAGGGCGGCCCCCTTCCTGAAGGCTAATAGGCCCTCAGCAACTTTAGTAAAAGGATTTTAGGCTTTTGCAGAACAGGGTTTGGGCTTATCTGTGGATACTGTTCTTTGCTCTCTCAGGGGTCAGGAAACCAATTCCTCTACTCTGGTTATCTGGGCTTTTTGTATCATCTCAATTTTCTAGTAAACAGAGAAGGAGTCAGCCACCAGAGTGTTTGTAGCCCAGGTTCAACTAATAACAATAACAGGCCACCTGTTAGAAATAAACCAGGAGTCTCCCTAGGAAAGGCAGGCAGGTGGGCAGGATTTGATCCAGGTCCTGACTGGAGGTAGCTGGTGCCAGCTTCCAGGCCCATCCAGAGTAGAATCTACGTGAGAGCAGCCCTTGGCCATGCTGTGCCCGGATCTGGGAGACTTGGCCAACAGAACACAGAAGGCCTGGCAGCCTCATTAGAGGTCCTGTGACTGGGCTAAATACATCCTCCACTTAGGCTGGTTGTCTAAGAGGCCAGAGGCTGAAACAGGGAAGACCCTGTTCTTAATAATCCTATGAGCAAGCTTTGGGCAGTAGCCTCTGGCAGGAGCCATTTCTTGGCCTTCTGAGAAATGTCTGCTGGTCCTGGTCTAGCCACAATGCTTGTCATCTGATTTCAATGACTTTTTGAAGAGAAATACTATTTTGAAGAGAAATAATATTTTGAGAAATATTTTAAGACCACTTCTGAGGAGGCTGGCTCTGTAAGGGGCTAAAGATTTCGCCAGTGCTAAGCACTTCTCCCTTTCTGGGCCCAGCACGGAATGTCTCCTGGAGATCTCTCGGTCTAGTGGCTATTAAGCCTGGTACCTGAACTCGTTTTCTTACTTTCCTTTGTTATTCATTTCACCCCTTCCATTTGGCATAGACTTCTCTGCTAGTAGCTTGAAGTGTATCATGTGAAAGGTGTGTGTGTGTACCTGAGGTCGAAATGGACTGATAGTGCATTCCCTCTGCAGGTGTGTGACTCTGACACTGTGCTGGATCCAGCCTGCACAATTGAAATGCTTCGAGTCCTGGAGGAGGACCCCCAAGTAGGAGGAGTCGGGGGAGATGTCCAAGTAAGAAGTAACCAAGGATTCCTGGGGGGGGCGGTCTGGATTCTTTCTGCTTCTTAATCTAATTGGATATGCTTAGGAATGGACATCTTGACTTCCTAGTGTTTTGGAGGGGTGTTTCCTCTTTGACAGTTTTCAGTGGTATCAAAGGGCTCATCTGCTACCCAACCCCTTTCCTGTTAAGTGGGGAGAAATTACTTAACAGGTATATAGAGAGCCTATGCTGCTGGGAGGGGCACAGTGTTCTGAGGCCATCCATCCTGGAGGGGGCTTCCTTTTTGGCCAGTGGTGCACCAAGCAACTCCGAAGTTAGACCCCTGAGAAACCCTTGCTCTTAGGGATGTTGCACTGAAGAGCTCCGGGCAGTATGGTACAAATAAAGGGTCAGATCTTCTTCCAAGGGTACTGCTGGCAACATACCATGTCTTCCCAAGAAGCTTTCCAACTGCAGAAAGGGTCAGGATGGGTGGCTGGGGTGTGTGCTTCTTTCTCAAGCCTTTCTCTTGGCCACCACCACAGGCTGCCTCCTGAGATTGAAGGTGGCTTTAACTGCTAGAGCAACTTCATTGGGACAGTCAGTGCAGAGGACACGGAGGAGAGGTGGGGCTGGTGCTGGGGAGAGTGACTGGGTGTGGTCGCCTCCTCTGAGCCTCTGGTTTCCCAGCTCTGGCTGGGCGAGGACTCACGGCCAGGAACTGGAGCAATGGGCTCCAGCACTTGGGGTGTAGGGAGGCCTCGTGGTCTCTGGTGTCTGTCTCCTGGGGCTCATGTCCTCAGGCAAGGAGGCCCAGCATCTCTGGTTCCCTTGCAGATCCTCAACAAATACGATTCATGGATCTCCTTCCTGAGCAGTGTGCGGTACTGGATGGCCTTCAACGTGGAGCGGGCTTGCCAGTCCTACTTTGGCTGTGTGCAGTGCATTAGCGGGCCCTTGGGCATGTACCGTAACAGCCTCCTTCAGCAATTCTTGGAGGACTGGTACCATCAGAAGTTCCTAGGCAGCAAGTGCAGCTTTGGGGATGACCGGCACCTCACCAACCGAGTCCTGAGTCTCGGCTACAGGACTAAGTATACAGCTCGCTCTAAATGCCTCACAGAGACCCCCACCAAGTACCTCCGGTGGCTTAACCAGCAGACCCGCTGGAGCAAGTCTTACTTCCGCGAGTGGCTCTACAACTCTCTGTGGTTCCACAAGCACCACCTCTGGATGACCTACGAATCAGTGGTCACGGGTTTCTTCCCCTTCTTCCTTATCGCCACAGTCATACAGCTTTTCTACCGTGGCCGCATCTGGAACATTCTTCTCTTCCTGCTGACAGTGCAGCTGGTGGGCATTATCAAGGCTACATACGCCTGCTTCCTTCGGGGCAACGCAGAGATGATCTTCATGTCACTATACTCCCTTCTCTATATGTCCAGCCTCCTGCCAGCCAAGATCTTTGCCATTGCTACCATCAACAAGTCTGGCTGGGGTACCTCTGGCCGAAAAACCATTGTGGTGAACTTCATTGGCCTCATCCCTGTGTCCATCTGGGTGGCAGTCCTCCTTGGGGGGCTGGCCTACACAGCTTACTGCCAGGATCTGTTCAGTGAGACAGAGCTAGCCTTCCTTGTCTCTGGGGCCATCCTGTACGGCTGCTACTGGGTGGCCCTCCTCATGTTGTATCTGGCCATCATTGCCCGGCGATGCGGGAAGAAGCCAGAGCAGTATAGCTTAGCTTTTGCTGAGGTGTGACGTAGCCCTCAAGCAGAGCGGGAAAAGTGCAATGGGTAAGGGAGGGAAGGGGAATGGAGAAGATGGGGTGGGAGGGAGGAGGGAGTGCTGTTTTAGTTTTTTAATGGTCCAAAGGACAAATGTGAAGTGCAAAGAATGGTGACTGTAGTACGGCCTGGGCCAGCTCTGCTTAGAGGAGGCAAGTCCAGCTCAGGGTGATGGAGGAGGCATGTATGTTTTCAGGCCGCCTGTCTGCTTGCCTCTGTGCACACAGTGGCCTCTGGGCAACATTCCACTTCCTCCCCTGAGATCCAGAGGGAACTCAGAAGTGTGCTAAACCAAACAATAAGTTCCATTCAGTGGCAGCTTCTGATGGGTGAGTAAGCAAGGAGGGTCCGTGGGAAGCGGTTCTCTTAGCCCACCTGAACAAAATCAGAGGTGGTGGGAGAATTTGAGAGATCTGGGCCAGCTAGTAACGTGTCCCCACCTCGATCTAGTTATCAATGCAATAAGATTGTGCCTGAAATACAAAGCCCAGAAGCCTGATCTTTGGGCATCAGAAAACAGGGTCCAGGAATGGTGCTTTCTTATGTGAAGTACTGCATTCCACATCTCAACATCCCAAGGATGAGCCAGACTAGCAGGGAGTTAGCACTGGACTGGTTTTAAGTGTGAAGTGTGTGTATATATATGTTAAAAAGGAAAGTTTGCCAGGAGGAACAAACGGTGGTGGTGGTGCTAAAGGCCATAGCTCAAGGCTCTATGGAGGCCTTGAGCTGAATGTATTCTACCTGGAAATTGCCCACATACCTAGATTGTCTTGTCTGTGATCTCTACTGAGGAGGTAAAATGTTTTCGTCATCTACCAGGAAGATTAAACCCCAACATGCTCAGAAAGGAAGTGAGGGCTTGGGTATTTCAACCTGTATACTCCTGAATTCTGCTCTCAAATTCAGCTCTGACTGAGTCTAAGACAGCCTCCTCACTTCGCTTCGCTTCACTTCACAGTGATAGTCACCTGTTCCACCCTCCTCCTCATCGGGAAAGTTCTTCAAGGTGGCGAGTGACACAGAGCCTGGACTCTCACGGGCCCCTCTGCAATAGGCAAGCCTGCCCTCAGCACGTGGGGAAAAGCTATTAGGAGCCTCTGACCACACTGGCTACAGTCTTGGAACTGCCTGGACAGATTCCTTGGCAGATGAGCAGTACCCATGACGTTCAGGCTACGGTTGTTGACAATCACCTCTAATGGAAAGCTTTTCAGTGTTCCCTAAGGGAACCCTCAATCCAAGCTGGTCATCGTTGAGCCTGTCCATTCTCCTCAGTGGCTTCTCCAGGGAATTCTTACAGCCAAGTGGTGGATAGTCATTACTGCATTTGCTTGCTTCTGTCCAGAAACCAAACTAGGAGATGGAATTGGTATCTAAATCCTAAGGTTCTTCTCTCACGCCTCTCGAGGCTGTTTGATTTCCCTCTTTTTTGGAGGGGGAGTGAGGGAAGGCCATTTTCTACAGATCTGCAATCCACAGACTGTTCTGAGCTCTTGGATTTGAAAACTGGGATATTGACTAAGCCTTTGACTTAGAGGTTGCTTGCTCAAGCGTGCTTTCTCGCCAAACATCCACTCTCAGAGGGGCCTGCTGAGCCCTCAGAACCAGCACTAAGGTGGACAGTAGTCGAGGGGGCAAGCCTCTAGTGTGCCCAGGTGCTTCCTACGAAGGAACAAAGTGTGCTCTGAGCCAGACTGGCAAACCCTGGTGCTTCATCTCCCGTGAACTCGGAGGTCTTCCAGCTGCAGCGAACACTGCTGCATCACACAGACCTTGAGTTTGTAAGAAGACGACTGCTGGTTGACATCAGGCCTAATCCATGAAGGCTGGGAAGAGGCGGCAGGTGTTTGCTGAAGGCAGTTGTTCCAGGCTCTTCCATGTTTTTGCTGGCCAAGAAGTAAACTATTTTGAGCATTACAATGGAAGAAATCCGGTCAGCCAACTGCAGAGCTCAGACTTCACTAAGGGCTTGTTTTTCTTCAGCTTTTACTTGAAGGTTAATGTAGGATGGACTCCCAGATGGAGAACTCTTGGCTGTCCTACCATCAGCTCTGCCTTGCTCTGTGACAATCAACTTTCTCCAGATCAAGAGAAGGCAGGTACAAGTAGTGGGCCCACAACGTTTGACCTCAACTGGTTTTTCTAAGTTATTTTGTACATTTTTCAGCAGCGAAACCAAACTGGGTCTTCAGCTTTATTCCCGTTTCTTGTAAGGGAAGAGCCTTTATACAATTGGACACATTTTGGGTTTTCCTCAATGAGAATTTTAATCCTCTTTTGTATTATTTCTACAATAATTTGTAAACATATTTATTTTTACTTTTTTTTTTTTTTACTTTCAGGTCAAATTTTTTATACTGCACTTATTTGTCAAAATAAAGATTCTCACATAATGCTGGTACCTCTGAGCTCCTCCCTCCCTCTTTGTACTTAACAAAAGCTAGCTCTTTATTCCAGTTTCAAGATTGGTACTCGAGGAAGAACTAGTTTTGCCAAGGAAATTCCAGTGGAACTCAGAAGCAGGTAAGTTGTCACAGCTGCCTCTGGCCCTGGGGAATACAGTAGGTCTACCTTGATAACTGCACACCTATGGTGGCTTAATTTTTTATTGTAGAGAGTGGACTGGGTCTTTGGTGAAATTACGAGCCAGTGAGTGAGCCCTAGTTAACCAGCTAAGGCTAAAAACCAAAGCTTGCTTACTCCTTGAAAATGTCATTATCTGGAAGGTAATGTAGGACTGTGGCCAAGCTGAAACAATGAAAAGCAGTGGGTAAACTTCCTTCCCTGTGGAACAGGTAATAAAAAGGGAGTGAAATCAATAGCCCTCTCGTCCCATTTATTAAAGAAACAGTAAGAAAAGGTACAATGCAGGAAAACACCAACCATCCTTTCACATCAGGCTGAACGAAGCACAGTGATTTCTCCCCTTCACTCCCCCCACCCCCACCCCAATTCCCATAACCCCATCCACGTCAGTTTAATTTTGAGGTTCTCTGATTGGGAGTACCAGTGGAGAGGGAGCAGGATGAGCAGTGGAGCCTTGATCCTGGCCTTCTCTAAGTAAGTCCCAGGAGAAGGGAGTTGCAGGCCCGGTCAGGCCAGCAGAAATCTGGTGGCTCTCTGAAGTGGCTGCACTTCCCTGTTCTGTGTTCCAGCCCCCAGGGGAAGGTATGGCAGTAGAGCGTGACCAGGTCAGCGCTGCTGAAGCATGGTCCACTCACCAACGCAACATTTCTAGACAGCAGTGAGCTGATTCTCCGGTGGTGAGCAGGGGACCGCATATGAATTGGAACCTGCAGGCCAATGTATCCCTGAGGAAAAGTCCACAAGAACAATTCAAGAAACTAGTAAGAAACAAGGGGCAGAAAGCTGTGGGACAAAAGCACAGCAGGCTTCTGGAAGGCTGGAGATTCCTTCTCGCAAGGCGGGATCATTCCCACCTGCCAAAGTCCATGTCCCACAGGTAACATTTCACCTTCAGTCAAGAAAGACGCAGGGGGGGGGAAAAAGGCTCATTTGAATTTGAGCCCCAGCTATGTACTTCAGACTGTAGCTCCATATCTACCCTTTCACCTAAAACACAGCCCCTGCCCAGAACCACAGTGCCTGGAAACCAAGGTGGTCCTGGAGAGAAAATGGTGTTTAAGGGGGTAACATTCCATTTGGGTACATTGCAGCCATTGGACCCCCTGGTCTGGGGAAAGCAGCTGGGTTTGTGCCAGGGAGGCTCCCCACTCTAGGAAATGGGACCAAAGTCTTGCTTACAGGGCCATTCATCCTTGGAAAGGAAGCTGGGTTTAGACCCAGGGTCCCAGTTGGCCTTGCAAAAGGAGCTGGGTTGATACCCACCGGGCCTGCTGGCGAAGAGCCTAGGGGCCCAGGAGCTGACCTGGGGAAAGTAACCTGACCAGGGCCTAACGGGCCAGTAGACCTTGGGAAGGTAGCTGGACTTGGACCCTGTAAACCAGTGGCCCTTGGAAAGTTAGCTGGGTTGGAGCCTAGTGGCCCAGAGGCTCTTGGGAAAATTGCCGGACTTGAGCCCTGGAGGCCAGCAGACCTCTGGAAGTTAACTGGGTTTGAAGCCAATGTGTTAGAAGATTGAGAGAAAGCAGCTGGGTTCAATCCCCCTGAACCTGTCCCCCTTGGAAAAGGATTAGCATTTACTCCCATGGGGCCAGCGGGCCTTGAAAAATGAGCTGAATTAGGGCCAATGGGGCCAGGAGCCCTCGACATGGGAGATGGATTTGGCCCCGGAAGGCCAATTCCCCGAGAGCCAGGACCCGAGTTCGGGCCTATGGGGCCAGGTATTCTAGCCATGGAAGATGGGCTTGTGCCCATGTTTCCAGAAGACTGTGAGAAAGCAGCTGAATTTGCTCCTAAAAGACCTGCTGCTCTTAGAATGGGTGCAAGATCTAGGCTTTGAGGTCCAGCCATTCTTAAGTTAAGACCAGATCCTGTGCCCAAGAGGCCACCTGCTCTGGTGTCCAAATTAGGGCTTGGAGCCAGGCCACCTGCCCTTGGGTTAGGCCCAAGGCCTGGGCCCAGGCCACTTGACCTTGGGTTCGGCCCAAGGCCAGGGCCTGGAAACATACCTGACCTCGGGGCAGGGTTTGTACCTACAAAGCCTGATCTCAGATTGGGACTTGGTCCGGGGCCCAGGCCAACGGGCCTAGGATTGGGAGGACCATTCCCAGAAGTCAACAGGACACCTGCTCTCAGGTTGGGTCCAGATCCAGGGCCCATGGGGCCACCACTTCTGGGGTCAGGACCTGTTCCCAGAAGACCACCTGGCCTTGGGTTGGACATAGGACCTGGTCCTGGGAGACCCCCTAACCTTGGGTTAGACAGAGGCCCTGGGCCTGGAAGAGCCCCTGCTCTAGGATTTAGAGCTGACCCTGGGCTTGGGCCCAAGAGACCACCCGGCCTTGGGAAAGAAACTGCACCTGTGCCAGTGGGATTCATCCCTCTTGGAAAAGAAGCCATGCCTGGGTCACGAGCACCAGCAGGGAAAGGTGCTGGATTTGAAGCCAATGAGCCTGATGAAGTTGGAAAAGGAGACGGGTTCCTTGGAAACGGGGCCAAATTTCCACCAAGAGAGCCGGTTGCCATAAGGAAGGGATCTGAGTTCATACCCAGAGGGTGGCCTGTGTTTAAAGCAGGACCCCCTTGTGGTCCCAGGGAACTGTCCATCCGTCCTCGAGGTGGCAGCGGAGCACGAGTCCAAGGAGTTGGCCGCTCTCTAGGGAAAATCCGGGGTTCTTTCATACTTTCTTGGGGACGTTGGTGATAATGGGCTTGGGGCGAGTTTTGAAAAGGATCTTGTTTTTGATGAGTGCTGTTACCACGTACTGGGTGCCACTCCTGCAGTCAAGATCATCACAGTCCTGCTCCCCGGGAGTGTGTTTAACAAGGACGGCAAAAGGTTTCTCCAGATGGATGATTTTCCCATACAGGATATGATGCCCCACGATCAGCACAGGGATTCCCTTTGGCAGAACAAGAATGAGATGCCTGAGGTTCAGGGCAAGGTCGTAACATTCAGGTGCCTTCTAGAGATGCTCTTGGGAGGCAATGCTGGCACCTCCACTCCCTCAACCACTGTTGAGAAGCCACAAAGGACAACCCACCCTCATATCCTTTTTACTCTAGCCCCAAGTAAGAGAATTTCTACTTTTAGAACTGTGACCTTTCCAGATTCCCCAAAGCTAAATTTCCCTGCTACTGCAGAGGTGGGGGGAGAACAAGCAATGGCTTAGCTAGACCTTGAATAACAAACCTGAGGGCAGTCCTCACTCTGGGTCCTGGGAGCACCACCTTGGTGTAGCTTGCTTTCCTGAAGCATTAGGCAGGGAAAGAAAAGTCCCCTCACCTCAGTGGTGTAATGTAGGTCTCCCAGGAGGTTTCCAGCTAATCCAGTGCTGTAGCGAGCCTCGATCTCCCCCTGTAGCTCCATCAGCACCCATTCTGCCAGGCCTCCAGCCCCAGCACTGCAAGCAAAGGGCTGGCGGTTACAATATTTTGGAGGGGTGAAGGATGAATAATAGTGTCCTACACCACCATTCAAGGCCCAAGAGATCTCTTTGCTGAGCACGAATTCTTGGGAAACTGGGCAGTGCTAGACACTGAACTAGAAATGCAAGGATTTGTGCAAGATGCACCTAAGGACCCCAATTCTTCCAGGGAAATTTCAAACCTATATAGCCCTAATCATTCAAGCTAAATTAAAAAAAGTCTCAAAAGGTACTCACCTGGAAATAATGATCTGCACCATGAGCTTCCCGTCTTTAAAAAGCAACTGAAAATAAGCTGTAGAGAAAAAAAATTTCTTTAGGATAACAACAATAGCTAACATTTGTCACTTACTGTGTGCTAGGCACTTTTGTAAGTGCTTTAGACATATTTAATTTCAATCCCCTAATAACTCTATAACATGTAACATTTTAAAACTGATATTGTACATATAAAATTGCTTCAGATCACCAAGGGTCAACTACAGGGTGGAAAGTTAATAGGTATCACAACTGTGTACAAGGTCGCATAGCTACTAGTCTACGAGCCAGGATCTGAACCCAACACATACACCGCAGAGCCCACACTCTTGGCCAGTATGCTAACTTGCCTTTCTCAAGGATATTATATTTTCCATTCTGCATGGTTCTAAAAAACTAAGGAATTCTTTTAGGTTTTACTTTTTCCTTTGGTGATGATATAAGCTTCATGTCTGCCACTTTGGTTATCTTATATTTCAAGGTTCAAATGATCTCTTTTAACTAAAAGCCAAGAGAATGGAAAAGGTCTTCCAGACAACTTTAGTGAACGGTAAGCTGATTTCT
The DNA here is from genome assembly GCF_059928025.1 of Delphinapterus leucas. NCBI lineage: Eukaryota > Metazoa > Chordata > Mammalia > Artiodactyla > Monodontidae > Delphinapterus > Delphinapterus leucas. The sequence goes on from NC_143148.1 coordinate 43,404,586, forward strand.
GATATGATTCTCATCAAACACTTTGCCCATCTTTCATCATTTAGACACTAAGGATACCCTGACGCTTAATCTACTTTCGTTTTATACAATGGCACCACCTGGTGGCAAGTTTGGGGCACTCTACAAGAATGAGTTAAAATGGGACATTTTTGCCTGAAACAACTGGCTTCTTGTACTTTGTCTTCCTGAGAAGGATAGATTAATGGGGAGATTGAGGGATGGGGGATCTAAACTATAGCTTCTGTACAAATCTTTCCAATGAATAGATGGAGCCTAGTGGAAGGTTATCAGATCAGTGTTTACCAACTGTAGAACAGCAAGTTAATAGGAATTATAATTGTGCTCACGATTAGCAAACACCTGCTTAAAGTTAAACAGGTTTCCTTACTGACATGTTAATCTTTGTTTTGGATCTCCAGTGAAAAGTATATTCACAGCAGCCCTGTAAGACAGCGGAACCTCTTACTCTTGAGCACCAAACACATTTTGGAAATATGAGGTTGGTCAATCAGTGGTCTTCAAATTCAAATATAAAGAGCAGCTAATATTTATTCAATTTTTACTATGAATCAGATGCTGTGCATATATATCATGGGTGGTATCTCATTCAACCACTCTGAGATAGGGACTTATCCGTATTTTGCAGATAAAGTTACTGAGGGATACATTTGCTTTATGTGGCACACACACGGCTAGCAGGTGGTAGAGCCAACACAAGAACCTAGGTCATCCAACTTTACACTCATAATCAATACCCTCTCAAAGGAGAAAACCGAGAATAAAAAGGCATGAAGGCATCAGGCAGGCATTGAGTACATGCATTCAGCAAGAGCTGAATCAAGAAGTCATGTTTGAATAAGCCAGACCTGCTGTAGCAGTACCAGGTGTGGTACCGCTTGACAACAGGTAATACACTGGCTCAGGACGGCAAAGGTCTTCTGACAGATAAGAAGGCCCCACCTCCACCATCAACAGAACAATCAAAAGCACTTTTAATATTCTTCCAAGGTTTCTTGAAGGAGAGACTAATAATTTAAAATTAGAAGGCCTAAATTCAGGTTCCAGCCTGTAAGTGTGGAACTCTTTCAGTGTCATCATACACCAGTCACTTAATGACCGTGGGGCTAAAACCTGGATTGTCTGACTCATTTAACTATCATGAAGACCAAATAAAACATATGTGGAGGGCTTCCTTGATGGCGCAGTGGTTAAGAATCCGCCTGCCAACGCAGGGGACACGGGGTCGAGCTCTCGTCTGGGAAGATCCCACATGCCACAGAGCAACTAAGCCCAGGCGCCACAACTACTGAGCCTGCGCTCTAGAGCCCGCGAGCCACAACTACTGAAGCCCACATGCCACAACTACTGAAGCCTGCGCACCTAGAGCCCGTGCTCCGCAACAAAGCAGCCCACGCGCCGCAATGAAGAGTAGCCCCCACTCACTGCAACTACAGAAAGCCCGCGCAGCAACGAAGACCTGACGCAGCCAATAAATAAATTAAAAAAAAAAAAATGTGGAGATGCTTTAAAGACTAACATATAGCTAATTTTTTAAAGAATGGGATAAATAAATCAACATTTCCACACTATAATTGTGAGTAAAATTCAGAGAATGGTAGGTACATTTTAGCCATGAATCAAAAAAGGCTCAATAATTGAAATTGAAGTTGTGAAGTTTCTAAAGGTTAATAAATGCATATAGATTGAGAAGAGTTCTTGTAAATAAGCTTTTGATGACTGATGAAATAGTATATTTTCCTTGATAAGTGTAAAATACAGGTGGTTTCACAGAAGCAACAGGGTGTTCACACAGATACAAATTTTAGGAAAATCATGGCAGGGAAGGAGATTAATCTTTAAGACCTCTGACCACATGTTTGAGATAGGAATGTGCAGACTGTTTAGGCAAAGGGGATGTAGAAATATTTTCAGTGCATTCCCCATTTCCTCGACAGTCTCCTATCAGAACAGGAATTCAAAACAGTGGCCTAAAGGGAATTCCCTGGTGGTCCAGTGGTTGGGACTCAGCACTTTCACTGCCGTGGGCCTGGGTTCAATCCCTGGTCAGGGAACTAAGATACCGCCAGCTGCGTGGCGCGGCCAAAAAATAAAAACAAAAACAAAAAAACAGAAAAAACGGTGGCCTAAGTGAATAAAGGAAAACAGATGCCTAGTAGCTGGGTCAGAGTAGCTGTACCTCCATACTTGTCGCTGTGCTTCAATGAGCACACACAGCTCTCTATCCACTTATGTAGGAGGCCCTGCCTGAGTACACCTATTGATACTGGCAGACATCTAACAATTCTTGTAAAAATAAGAATTCTGTGGCCTAAAAACTTGTGCTAGACCTAATGAGATGCCGGAGATGTGAATACAAATGAAGTTCACACCCAGCTTACAAGAGTCTAGCTCACAGGAACCTGTGGACTGATACAGCTATATTTATGTACATGAGAGTGTATTTACCAAGTTAGTAAGTGATGTAGGGGAAGGCATCCCTTTTGTGAATTTTAAAATTCTACTTTAGCACCTTAAAATATCCCACTGGCTGAATCAGATTCTTCTTCTTGCTCCTTGCTCTAGGCAACTATTCTCAAGAGTAGGTATGTATACCTGAGTAAGTCACTGATAACACACCTGATGGAGGTGACAGGGAATATGTATTTCACTTAGTGTGGAGATGACTAAAAAAGATAATGAGGGGCTTCCCTGGTGGCGCAGTGGTTGGGAGCCTGCCTGCTAATGCGGGGGGCACGGGTTCAAGCCCTGGTCTGGGAGGATCCCACATGCTGCAGAGCAACTGGGCCTGTGAGCCACAACTACTGAGCCTGCGCGTCTGGAGCTTGTGCTCCGCAACGAGAGGCCGCCATAGTGAGAGGCCCGCGCACCGCAATGAAGAGTGGTCCCCGCTTGCCACAACTAGAGAAAGCCCTTGCACAGAAACGAAGACCCAACACAGCAAAAATAAACAAACTCCTACCCCCAACATCCTCTTAAAAAAAAAAAGATAATGAGAACATGCAGCCCAATCTGTCCTCATTCCCTTCAAAGTAGGCAGAAAAAATTAGTAGGAAAACAAGGAGGTGAAGAAGTATAATACAAGTCAAATCCTATTAGTAATAACAAGTAACATTATAATGAAAATTTTCTGTATAACAAAAAGATTTCTAAGTCTTCAGTCTCAACTCATTCCAACATTTAAAAATAAGCACAGCAATTTCTAAGTGCTTGTTCTAAGGTATTGCTTGTGTAGAAACTGCAGCTTTATCAAGAGCAACATCTGAAGGCACGGTTTGATGAATGTACCATATCAAATCATGACACTAAAAGGAGTCACTGGAAGAGACTGCCCAGCACCTCACTCTCAACAGCCTTGAGTTTAATCCCAGATTTAGCTAGGACCAACTAACTGGTCTTTGTTGAAGAATAATAATTCCAAGTTCCTGTACAGCCAGGAAGAACTGATGCCACTTTTCAAAAAGATGTTTAAATTCAATATATTTCAGAGCGGAGTCTCACAGGCCACAACTACAGTACATACTTGGAGACTTGGAGAGATAGGAAGGTGTGGAAAAAACCAGCCAAACACCTTTCCCCTGCAATGAATTATTTTGACTCCCTACCCCTCCCTTATAAAAGGGGGAAATGTTTTACTACTCAATTTTTGGGGGTCTTTACATAGCTAAACAAACTAAACACATAAGTTCTATATTCCTAACTTAGTCAAATGACTTTAGCTATGTAAACAAAACTTTTTAAAAAGCACTTTGTATGTTTTAACTATTTTTTCCCTTAAAGAAAAAAAAAAGCCTTTGTGGGGGGCTTCAAGATTTCTAGAAATATTATCTAAGAAATTTCTAGAAAAATCTGAGGTTGCCCCAGATCATCCCCAGTCTTGAGACCTGGAGTTACTTTGGAGATCCTGAGTAAAGTCAAGACACTGTTGTTTCTCAAGACAGTGGTCCAGATGACTTCAAGACCCCTGAACAAACCACAGATGAGCAAAGAAACCCACATTCTCAGAATCAACCAAGACTCACAATGGGAACCCTAATCAAAACTCAAAAGGTCTGTCTGAAATCAGACCAAATCTGGGATACATCTTATTTAACTGTCATTTTGAAAGTCATTAAAAACCTGAAAAATCAAAGTGCCACCACAATTTCTTAATTAGGAAGAAAAATTCAGGCAGAGCATTATTTTTGTAATACAAAAAGCTTCATTTCTCACATAGCTAAACCTTTTTGAACATTTATCTGGATTCTCTCTTTTCATCCTGAAAACAATCCTATGACACAGGTACTATCACTCCCATTTTACAGTGAGGAAACACGCTTAGAGAAGCTAAAGGTTAAGTAACTGGTGGAACAGCTAGTAAGTGGTAGACAGGGAATGTGAATTCTAACTCCTCCACAATCTGGCCTGTCCTGCAGTCCTCTCACACAGCACCTCCTCATGCAGGACATCAGTACAGGAACTTGCTTTACAAACATTAGTCTTTCTCATAACATCTCCCACAAGATGGCAAATAAACCACCTATGAAGAAGATGTTATATCTCGCCACCGAAGTAACTATGACATCTGTTGGGTAGGCAGCTCAAAACAAATGAGCCTGCTTTTCATCATATCCAACTGACGAGACTTAGGTTTCTGAAATCCCTAGAGATGTACTCAAGGTTACCTCCAGGATTCAAAACTATAGCCTAAACCTCCGTTTCCTGCCTGTGTAAGGCAAAATAAGTCAAAAGAACAGAGCACATTCTTTGTCACTGATTCATCTAATCTCCTACAAAATTTCTTATCCATTGGTTTCCGAGTTGTTAAATTGTTAATATTACTAAGGTCTTACAGAGAACATCATGAGCAATGATCCTCATGATGGTTAACTGCCCCCAAAATAAAATGTAGCAGAAGAAAGCGTGGTATGTATCGTATTAAACAGATTATGCAGCTTTCACTGAAACAGGGGCTTTGACTCAATGATTTAACCTAACTACACATAATTAAATTTTATTACAGCTAAACAATGTTTAGCTGTAATAACATTGGCCCTTTCATCTTTTCTTGTTGCTTTTTAAACGGAATAAAGGCTTTAACTTTACAATTCTTAATTTAAAAACATTCATTTTTATTTTTAAAAATTAAATATATGACACAAAATGTTTGCAAATTGCTGGGCCAACAATTAGCACTTACTGAGTTCTTATTCGGTCCCAGAAACTACTCTTTGTGTTTAGGGATTCAGTGAGAACTGAATCAGACCTGGATTCTGATTCTGCCATTTATCTAGCCTGCGTATGACAAGGGGTAATTTAATCTCAGGTTGCAGTTTCTCCACCAATAAATTGAGCATAAAGAAAACCCACCTCAAAAGGTGGTTGTGAACATTAAATGAAGTTTTGAATGTAAAGTCCTCAGCACAGTGCCTAACATGGTAAACCTTTAGGGTCAAGCTATTGATTACCTGGAGGAACATGGCATTTTCTTAGTACATGTCCAATAGAATGACTTTATACTACTCTGTGTACTTATTATTTTAATGTTTATAGTGGATTAAAACATCCTATAAAAGCAGCATGTTATCAGAATAAAATCAAGGTTACACAATGGGAGAACAATTCAAATATGGCAGTCAGGGTTCACCAAACTGCTTCTGGGATTAAGTTCTGGAACGTTTTTTACCTCTAAGCATGATAACTATTTCTCTGTGTGTCTTTCCATCAAATGAACAATTCAGGAACTTTTATATACAACTCAATACATTATTTTTATTAGCAGTGTTGTGATTTTGTGACTGATGGGGAGAGTCTAAGTTTCAAAGGGAAGATCTTGTCTCTTTGACAGGCTTATGTTATGTCATTAAGAGCTAAAATCCAGTTTCTAAATGAGAAGCTTGCTCTCCTTCAAAAAGGGGCCATGGAAGAGTAGGTGGAACTGAATGCTTCCAAACTTTTCATTAGTGAAGAGTGGGTTCAAAAACGTGTGTGGACACTATGCATACATGTGGTACTTTCCCATCACATTTTAAGATTCCCATGATGGAGGGAATCAATTACTGGTATTTGTAGACAATGGGTAGAAAAGATGACTTCAGTCGATCAGAGTTACTCCAGTTTTCTGCATCTTCTGCTACTCTGCGGCCCCTTCTACCCTTCCTCCTCCTACTGCTGTGGCACCCTATCTTCCCCAAAGCCCCTTCCTTTATAGCTCTACTTGAGGTCTCCCTCTGTACTGGATTCCCCTCCCACCAGCCCCCATCTTCTCCACCCTCTCCCCGACCCCCTCCCCTCCCTTCAATTTCAGCTACAAACACTTCCTATTTCTAGCCCCGCCCACTTTCTGGGACTTCTCCATCCACTTCCCCTCTCCCCCCCCCAAACAAATTACCCCCGACTATCTCTAGGACCGCTTACCAAGCTGTTTAACCCTTTCTCCTATCTACCAAGGAAACTCTTTAAACTGCCTTCCTCCACTCCCCACCCCCGGAATACTCTTTCCAAACCGTTCATCCTCCTCCCAAAGATCAGTCTTCAAACGTTACTCCTCTACCACCCTCATTTTCCAAATCGTTCCCTATTTCCCCCCCTCAATTCTTAAGTACTTCTCTCCTCCAGGACCCGACTCCACCCCACTCTTCTCTCGTCTCTCACTCCGCCCACAAATGAAGCTGGATCACTCTCCAGACTGTCTCTTCCTTCCAACCACCCTCCCAATTACCGCTCCCAGCAGCATCTCCCCCACGACTTAAAATGTCCCCTCGAAGGAACCTCACAGTCCCCCGCTAAGTCCCCTTTCTGATGTTCCCGCTACTTCCTGGGTTCCAGTTCTACCCCACTCTCGCAAGCATCCCGTGCTGGGTTCCCTCCCCACCCAGGGAAGAACCCCTTTCCGCACATACCTCGAGGTTCCGGCCCGCGCCGCCCCCTTCTCCGTCCTCCGCCCGCGCTCGGCCACTCTTTCCGCCCTTCTCCCGCTCCGCCCTGCTCGCTCCCTTCCTTCCCTCCGCCTTCCGACTCCACATTGCTCCCTTCTCCACAATTCCCGGCCCTCCTACCAGGGGGCCCCTCGGGGTCGCCCCCCACCTCTGCACGGCCCTCCCCACTCCCCTCCCCCTTCCCGGCCTCCCCTCCCCCCCGCCGCTCCCCCACTCCCCGCCCCTCGGCTCGCCATTCTTCTTCTCGAGCCGCGTGCCCCGCCCGGCCCCAGCTCCCTAGCTTCCCGCTCCCTCGCACCCTCGCCCCCATTCCCGGCTCGGCCCTCGCTCCCCGCGGCCTCCCGCGCTCCCTGCCCGCGGCCTGACCTGCAATGGCGGCCGCCGAGCGCGGCGCCGCGCGGCCAACGGGCGACAACCGAACCTCCCGCCGCCGTCGCCGCCGCCGCGAGCACTGCCTGCGCACTTCCGGCCTTGCGGCGCGAGCACTTCCGGGGCAGAGCACGCGAGCGCGCGCGCACGTGGGGCCGGGGCGGAGAGAGGCGAGCGCCGAGAGTGGCTAGTCCATCCGCTGGTGAGTTGGGGAAGGGGCGTGGGGAGCGGGGATGGGACGGGGTGGGGGGGTGTTAGAAAGGGTGAGGCCTGCTGCAGGTCGGCGCCCGGCGGAGCTCGCCGATTCTCTTGTGCCGAGGCCGGTGGGGGCTACTCCGGAGATCCCCGGAGAGGGAAGGGGCGGTGGAGCCCTCGCGCGCGCGTTGGACGCACTCTTAGCCCGGCCCGGCCGAACGCGCCTGCTCTGCAGGCAGGTTCCTCACCTTGAAAGGAGACGAGTAGGGGGCGACCCAGAGCGGAGTGCGTATATTGGCGGCGACGGAGCGGCAGGTAGAGGGAGTAGTTGACAGATGACGACCAGTCCTGTCGTTCCTCCCCTTGAGACGCTCTCGGTTCTTCCTGCCCCATCAGCCCCACCATCAGTACCGTAGTTGAGTGTGTGATTTGAAAACTTAACATGCAGTAGAGATAGAGGTGTTTGCCAAAATGCAGATTGCTAGCCCTCCCCCCGCCCCAAAAGATTGGAATTCTGGAACTGTGGAATAGGACCCGGAATCCTGCATTTTTAAAAACCATTTTTCGAGGTGATTTTGATACAGGAGTTCTGCGGACATGACTTTGAGATACTCCTTTAGACTGTCCACATTTCTTGCTTCTTTAGAGTGGTCGTGGTATTTATCCTCCTCTCCACCACCCCCACCCCCAGAAACCTCACACACAAAATACAAAGGAGATCTTAGTTCTGCCTCGAATACATCCGGTCAGCTCCATGTGACTCCCTTCAAGTGCGCACTCCCAGTTAGAGAATGAGGTTATGTTCAGTCTTTTGCTCTAAGATCACGTTTTAAATTCTCACCCCTCTTTTCCTGGACCACTTCCTTCAGGCAGTTGTCAGGATTGCTGGCAGTCTGGGTGATGCTGTATGTGTTGATCTTTTAATTTTGTTGCTGAAGAATCCTGAGCTTCTGGAGACTGTTTGATAGATTCTGTATGGGCCATGAAAGCATCATTAGTTGGATATTTAGAAATGAACCTCCGTCGGCCTTCCCTGGTGGTCCAGTGGTTAAGAAGCGGCACTTCCAATGCAGGCGGCTCGGGTTCCATCCCTGGTTGGGGAACTAAGACTCCACATTCTGCCTGGCGCGGCCCCCTCCAAAAAAAAAAGTGAAAAAAATAGAAATGAACCTCAATGAGATATAGTTGGAGTCTTCCACCTAGAATAGTGGTAATAAGAAACATGAGGTGTGACATACTGCTGTTTAACAATGATTCTTTTCTTGCCCTCCTAGGAATGGGTGAATTTAAGGTCCATCGAGTACGTTTCTTTAATTATATTCCATCAGGGATCCGCTGTGTGGCTTACAATAACCAGACAAACAGATTGGCTGTTTCACGAACAGATGGCACTGTGGAAATTTATAATTTGTCAGCAAACTACTTTCAGGAGAAAGTAAGTCATTTGGGAGCCTGATTTGGTGTTTTTGATGTTAATTTTTTTCTTAAGTTCAATTCTGCCAAATCTATGTTTTTTGTATTCAAAGAGATCAAAAGAATAGTAACTCTCCCCGACTCTCTCCGGAGTTGTTTAGAACCACATAACAAATATGCGATCTCTTGTCTGAATGATGCGCTTAGAGTTTTGATCTGTGTGATGTTGGTTAGAAAGATCCTACCTAGGAATTGTCGTGCTCCCTGTCATTTGGAAACTGAGGTTTGCTAGATCTGTTGGGCACAATAAGAAGGGAAATTGTCAAGACCATTGCTTCATATCAGTCTCTGCACCATTGTAACTTTGGTAAAGTGTCATTTCCTGCTATAAGTGTCAGTACCCATTTCATTGCCAATTCAGAAAAAATGATGAGACATTTTAATATCAAACACTTGGGTGATGTAATATCAGGAACATGGATTCCTAAGTTCATCTGTCTGAGAGAAGGTAGATTTATATTTGGGAATAAAGATTTTAAATTAGGTAAAGTGCTGTTTGGGTGTATGCAAAGGGCTGTTACAGCAGCATATTTTTCAAAGGCGGTGATTACTGATTTCAAGTGCAACAAAATAATTCAGGTCACATTTACTGAGTGCCTTACATGCCATAGGCACCATGAAATAAATGAATAGAAGGAAAAATGAATGAATGCAGTGCCCAGCAACTTAGTACTTGGAATTTAGGCACTCTGTAAATGTTTCTAAATGACTGAGTGGCAAGTATTAGGCATTAAGATGAATGTCAGAGGCCCTACCTTCAAGGAGTTCAAAATCCAGTGGGGGAAAGATGAGTATACAGTTTCCAAACAGTGTGGCAAATTTTATGATAGACCTAAGCAGAGGCATAGAATCTTAGTGGAGAGGTGCCTTCTCTGATGAGGTGGGTTTAGGATTCCTGGAAAGAGATGACTTACTGAGCTGATCCCTGAAGCACTAATAGGAGTTAAGAAATTGCTGGTCACCACAAAGGAGTCACATTCCATAGAATGAAAAACATGCTGTGGTACATGCTTGTTGCATCCTGTGATTTTTCTTGTCATTTATGATAATTGGAATTATATAATAGTTCATATATATTTGTTTAATGTCTTCTTCCTTGCTGAACTTCAAATTTTATGAAAACAAGGACCTTGTCAGTGATATTCATGGCTGTATTCCCAACATTTAGCAAGTGCCTAGGACAAAGACACTGCTTAGTTAATACATGTTGAATGAATAAGTCAACTGGTCTTTACCTAGTACCTCTTATTTTCCTCTCCCATCTGTTTTCTTTTTTTTTTTGAACAATTAATTCAGTCTAGTCTTCCACTTTCTCCATGTTCCCTTCCCTGCTATTGAAGATTGCTTAGCTCTGAACAAGAGCTTGTTTCTCAGAACAAGAAAACATTATATCTCTGAGAGTGAAGAGTAGTGACTAGGAGTAAGGAGACCCACATTCTTTTCATGTCATTGACTTTGGCCCTTTGGGCAAGCCACTTAATTAATGAATATTTTGCCTTTTCAAGTTCAGATAGGAAAAATTATACCTCCTCATTCCCTTTTGTATCAAGCAGATATAAGAGTAAAATTCCTGGGCTTCCCTGGTGGCGCAGTGGTTGAGAGTCTGCCTGCCGATGCAGGGGACATGGGTTCGTGCACCCGTCTGGGAAGATCCCACATGCCGCGGAGCGGCTGGGCCCGTGAGCCATGGCTGCCGAGCCTGCGCGTCTGGAGCCTGTGCTCCGCAACGGGAGAGGCCACAGCAGTAAGAGGCCCGCGTACCGCAAAAAAAAAAAAAGAATAAAATTCCTTGATAGTATGAATGCTTTTTGAGTGCTAAGAAAACACTTAGACATCTGAGACTTGAATGAAAAGCTGGAGTGATCTGCCTTTGTTTATTTTAATTTTTTAAACAGCTTTTAATTGGTGAAATTGACACACAGTAAGCAACATGTATTCAAAGTGTATGTATTAGTAACTTTTGACATGTATACACCTTTGAAATTATCACTCAATCAAGGTGATTGCGATGATTTTTAAAAATTAGATACATCAGATACAAATTGGATTGTCTGAAACTTTATTGTCTAAAAAGGTTTTGCAGAACAAGTCCTAGTAAAAGAAACAAAACCAACTGTATAAGTAACTAAAATGTGAACCTGAAAAAAATGAAAATATCAGTAACCTGATCTTCAGATAGTGTAAAACCCCACACTATTTATTTCCAGAGAGGCATTTTGATTTTCACCTTTTTGCCTGTGACCACTCAATGCTAGTAGCTGATGAATTCGTGGTGGGTTGAAAAGTTATGGTGTTTCTGTAGTTTTTCCCAGGTCATGAGTCTCGGGCTACAGAAGCTCTGTGCTGGGCAAACGGACAGCGACTGTTTAGTGCTGGACTCAATGGAGAGATTATTGAGTATGATTTGCAGGCGTTAAACATCAAGTATGCTGTGGATGCCTTTGGAGGACCCATTTGGAGCATGGCTGCCAGCCCCAATGGCTCTCAACTTCTGGTCAGTAAGCAACTATTGGTAATTCAAACCAAGATTTCTCTTGTGCCCACTTAAACTTGCTTCCTTATGTTCATAGGAAGGTGAAATTGTATTATAGCATGTAGCAACTCCACTCTGAGCTGGATTCCAGCAACCAAGCAAGCAATTGTATCTGGATTCCAATACGAGATACAAGATTGGGGTTCTTGTTGGGGATTTAAAGCTCCCTTGTCCTTTGGCACTCTTTCTGCTGCTACTTTGGACCTCGTTGATTCATTTATGAAACCAGAGGTTTCAGTTGGGTTCAGCATTTCCCAAACTGTGTTCTTTGGAATTGGGAGATGTAGAAACTGTCTTTTGTTTTGTTGTGCCTTGTGTTTTATGATAAGTTTTGTTTCAGAAATACGGCGTACTAAATCCTTCTGTAGATTCACAGCACACGTTAGTATATCAAAACTTCTGATAGGTCCTTCTACAAGTCAACCTGTGGAACATGTTTTTCCAGTGTTTCTCAAAAAATTTTTGAGCACAGACTTAAGACTTCCCCCCTCGAGAGGGCAGACAGCAGAAGCAAGAGGAGCTACAACCTGCAGCCTGTGGAACAAAAACCACATTCACAGAAAGAGACAAGATGAAAAGGCAGAGGGCTATGTACCAGATGAAGGAACAAGATACAACCCGAGAAAAACAACTAAATGAAGTGGAGATAGGCAACCTTCCAGAAAAAGAATTCAGAATAATGATAGTGAAGATGATCCAGGACCTCGGAAAAAGAATGGAGGCAAAGATCGAGAAGATGCAAGAAATGTTTAACAAAGACCTAGAATTAAAGAACAAACAAACAGAGATGAACAATACAATAACTGAAATGAAAACTACACTAGAAGGAATCAATAGCAGAATAACTGAGGCAGAAGAACGGATAAGTGACCTGGAAGACACAATGGTGGAATTCACTGCTGTGGAACAGAATAAAGAAAAAAGAATGAAAAGAAATGAAGACAGCCTGAGAGACCTCTGGGACAACATTAAACACAACAACATTCGCATGATAGGGGTCCCAGAAGGAGAAGAGAGAGAGAAAGGACCAGAGAAAATATTTGAAGAGATTATAGTCAAAAACTTCCCTAACATGGGAAAGGATATAGCCACCCAAGTCCAGGAAGTGCAGAGTCCCATACAGGATAAACCCAGGGAGAAACACACCGAGACACATAGTAATTAAATTCGCCAAAATTAAAGATAAAGAAAAATTATTAAAAGCAGCAAGGGAAAAACGATAAAAAACATTCAAGGGAACTCCCATAAGGTTAACAGCTGATTTCTCAGCAGAAACTCTACAAGCCAGAAGGGAGTCACATGATATACTTAAAGTGATGAAAGGGAAGAACCTACAACCAAGATTACTCTACCTGGCAAGGATCTCCTTCAGATTTATGGAGAAATCAAAAGCTTTACAGACAAGCAAAAGCTAAGAAAATTCAGCACCACCAAACCAGCTCTACAACAAATGCTAAAGGAACTTCTGTAAGTGGGAAACACAAGAGAAGAAAAGGACCTACAAAAACAAACCCCAAACAATTCAGAAAATGGTCCTAGGAGCATACATGTTGATAATTACCTTAAATGTGAATGGATTAAATGCTCCAACCAAAAGACACAGGCTTGCTGAATGGATACAAAAACAAGACCCATCTATATGCTGTCTACAAGAGACCCACTTCAGACCTAGGGACACATACAGACTGAAAGTGAGGGGATGGAAAAAGATATTCCATGCAAATGGAAATCAAAAGAAAGCCAGAGTAGCAATACTCATATCAGATAAAATAGACTTTAAAATAAAGAATGTTACAAGAGACAAGGAAGGACACTACATAATGATCAAGGGATCGATCCAAGAAGAAGATATAACAATTATAAATATATATGCACCCAACATAGGAGCACCTCAATACATAAGGCAACTGCTAACAGCTATAAAAGAGGAAATCGACAGTAACACTTTAACACCTCACTTACAACAATGGACAGATCATCCAAAATGAAAATAAATAAGGAAACAGAAGCTTTAAATGACACAATAGACCAGATAGATTTCATTGATATTTATAGGACATTCCATCCAAAAACAGCAGATTACACTTTCTTCTCAAGTGCACATGGAACATTCTCCAGGATAGATCACATCTTGGGTCACAAATCAAGCCTCAGTAAATTTAAGAAACTTGAAATCATATCAAGCGTCTTTTCTGACCACAATGCTATGAGATTAGAAATGAATTACAGGGAAAAAAACGTAAAAAACACGAACACATGGAGGCTAAACAATACGTTACTAAATAACCAAGAGATCACTGAAGAAATCAAAGAGGAAATCAAAAAATATATAGAGACAAATGACAATGAAAACACAACGATCCAAAACCTGTGGGATGCAGCAAAAGCAGTTCTAAGAGGGAAGTTTATAGCTATACAAGTCTACCTCAAGAAACAAGAAAAATCTCAAATAAACAATCTAACCTTACACCTAAAGGAACTAGAGAAAGAAGAACAAACATAACCCAAAGTTAGCAGAAGGAAAGAAATCATAAAGATCAGAGCAGAAATAAATGAAATAGAAACAAAGAAAACAATAGCAAAGATCAATAAAACTAAAAGCTGGTTCTTTGAGAAGATAAACAAAATTGATAAACCATTAGCCAGACTCATCAAGAAAAAGGGGGAGAGGACTCAAATCAATAAAATTAGAAATGAAAAAGGAGAAGTTACAACAGACACCACAGAAATACAAAGCATCCTAAGAGACTACTACAAGCAACTCTATGCCAATAAAATGGACAACCTGGAAGAAATGGACAAATTCTTAGAAAGGTATAATCTCCAAGACTGAACCAGGAAGAAATAGAAAATATGAACAGACCAGTCACAAGTAATGAAATTGAAACTGTGATTAAAAATCTTCCAACAAACAAAAGTCCAGGACCAGATGGCTTCACAGGTGAATTCTATCAAACATTTAGAGAAGAGCTAACACCCATCCTTCTCAAACTCTTCCAAAAAATTGCAGAGGAAGAACACTCCCAAACTCATTCTATGAGGCCACCATCACCCTGATACCAAAACCAGACAAAGATACTACAAAAAAAGAAAATTACAGACCAATATCACTGATGAATATAGATGTAAAAATCCTCAACAAAATACTAGCAAACAGAATCCAACAGCACATTAAAAGGATCATACACCATGATCAAGTGGTATTTATCCCAGGGATGCAAGGATTCTTCAGTATATGCAAATCAATCAATGTGATATGCCATATTAACAAATTGAAGCAGAAAAACCATATGATCATCTCAATAGATGCAGAAAGATCTTTTGACAAAATTCAACACCCATTTATGATAAAAACTCTCCAGAAAGTGGGAATAGAGGGAACCTACCTCAACATAATAAAGGCCATATACACCCACAGCAAACATCATTCTCAATGGTGAAAAACTGAAAGCATTTCCTCTTAAGATCAGGAACAAGACAAGGATGTGCACTCTCGCCACTATTATTCAACATAGTGTTGCAAGTCCTAGCCTCGGCAATCAGAGAAGAAAAATAAAAGGAACAAATTGGAAAAGAAGAAGTAAAACTGTCACTGTTTGCAGATGACATGATACTATACATAGAGAATCCTAAAGATGCCACCAGAAAACTACTAGAGCTAATCAATGAATTTGGTAAAGTTGCAGGATACAAAATTAATGCACAGAAATCTCTTGCATTCCTATACACTAATGATGAAAAATTTGAAAGAGAAATTAAGGAAACACTCCCATTTACCATTGCAACACAAAGAATAAAATACCTAGGAATAAACCTACCTAGAGAGACAAACGACCTGTATGCAGAAAACTATAAGACACTGATGAAAGAAATTAAAGATGATACCAACAGATGGAGAGATATACTGTGTTCTTGGATTGGAAGAATCAATATCGTGAAAATGACTATACTACCCAAAGCAATCTAGATTCAATGCAATCCCTATCGAATTACCGATGGCATTTTTTACGGAACTAGAACAAAAAATCTTAAAATTTGTATGGAGACACAAAAGACCCCGAATAGCTAAAGCAGTCTTGAGGGAAAAAAAGAGAGCTGGAGGAATCAGACTCCCTGACTTCAGGCTATACTATAAAGCTACAATAATCAAAACAGTATGGTACTGGCACACAAAGAGAAATATAGATCAATGGAACAAGATAGAAAGCCCAGAGATAAACCCACACACCTATGGTCAACTAATCTATGACAAAGGAGGCAAGGATATACAATGGAGAGACAGTCTCTTCAATAAGTGGTGTTGCGAAAACAGGACAGCTACATGTAAAAAAATGAAATTAGAACACTCCCTAACACCATACACAAAAATAAACTCAAAATGGATTAGAGACCTGTATGTAAGACTGGACACTATAAAACTCTTAAAGGAAAACATAGGAAGAACACTTTGACATAAATAACAGCAAGATCTTTTTTGATCCACCTCCTAGAGTAATGGAAATAAAACCAAAAATAAACAAATGGGACCTAATGAAACTTCATATCTTTTGCCCAGCAAAGGAAACCATAAACAAGACAAAAAGACAACCCTCAGAATGGGAGAAAATATTTGCAAAAGAATAAATGGACAAAGGATTAATCTCCAAAATATATAAACAGCTCATGCAGCTCAATGTTAAAAAAATAAACAACCCGATCCAAAAATGGGCAGAAGACCTAAATAGACATTTCTCCAAAGAAGACATACAGATGGCCAAGAGGCACATGGAAAGCTGCTCAACATCACTAATTATTAGAGAAATGCAGATCAAAACTACAATGAGGTATCACCTCACACCAGTTAGAATGGGCATCATCAGAAAATCTACAAACAAATGCTGGAGAGGGTGTGGAGAAAAGGAACCCTCTTGCACTGTTGGTGGGAATGTATATTGATACAGCCACTATGGAGAACAGTATGGAGGTTCCTTAAAAAACTAAAAATAGAGCTACCATATGATCCTGCAATCCCACTGCTGGGCGTATATACCCAGAGAAAACCATAATTCAAAAAGACACATGCACCCCAATGTTCATTGCAGCACTATTTACAATAGCCAGGTCATGGAAGCAACCTAAATGTCCATCGAAGGACAAATGGATAAAGAAAATGTGGTACATATAGACAATGGAAAGACTCCCCCCCATTCTTACCATTAGACTGGGTACTTGCAGAGATTTAGTTTTCTGTGATGGATTTATGATTTTTTAAAAATTTGTACTATTTTGTAATATCTTGACGTATCTCCATTTAGGTGACACAGTTAATGGGTCTTTTATTTAGGCCATGGGTGTCCAGCAGAGACATGCTGTGAAATCCTATTTCTCCTCCATGTCCTATTCAGGAATTGGGCCCCTAATTGGCCTGCTTTCTGGCTAGGACATGAAGACTGCCAGAAACACACTACCAGTTTCTTGGTACCAGTACTTTTTCCCTCTCACAAACTATTTTTCTCTTTCAGAACAAGTGTTAGCTTGAAGGAGGAAATGTATATATTTGTAAATATATATATTTAGTTCTATAAAATGCTTTCTTTATTTTCTATCCCCTTTTCCATAATAGGTTGGCTGCGAAGATGGATCTGTGAAACTATTTCAGATCACACCAGACAAAATCCAGTTTGAAAGAAATTTTGATCGTCAGAAAAGTAAGGGTTGTTTGTGGTGAGGCAGTGAGTAGTCTTAACAAGAAGTTATATTTCTGTGCCACTGGGGATGGGATATTTTCCCATGGGTCCAGGTAATATTTTATCTATATGCTAACTTTCTGTGAGTGCAGCGTATGTGCTAGATGCTGTCCTTAGCTCAGGTCCTCTCCACTGTGTAGCATAGCTATGATTGCCTGGTTAAGTAATAATACAGGAAGCTAGCAATCCAAAATAGGAAAATGAGTGTTTCTGTGTAAATCAATTTGTTAGTTCTCACTTATTTTTGTGAAGTTTTAACAAATGTGCATAAAGTCTCAGAACTCGGATTTTTCTTTAGGAGCTGTGGTTCTCAGTTCTGCTAGTACTTTCAAGTTGAATGGGGGAATTTTATAAACAATGGCCCCTGTTCCACCTGGACTGACTGACACTGACATCCAGAACAGAGCCTGGCAAACTATTTCTATGAAGACACCAGCTAGTAAATATTGTAGGCTTTGCAGGCCCTATAGTCTCTGCCAACTCTTGTCATTATAGCACCGCAGTTGCCCTAGATAATACTTAACAAATGCTCATGGTTGTGCTCTGGTAAAACTTCATTTACAAAAACAGGTGGTGACCCCAGTTTGGCCTTTGGGCCACAGTTTGCTGACTCCTTTTCTATTATCCACTTTTTTTTTTAAACATCTTTATTGGAGTATAATTGCTTTACAGTGGTGTGTTAGTTTCTGTTTTATAACAAAGTGAATCAGCTATACATATATGTATATCCTCGTATCTCCTCCCTCTTGCGTCTCCCTCCCACCCTCCCTATCCCACCCTGACTCCTTTTCTAGAGAGTAGTGTCTGATATGTTCTCTGTATCCAATAGTAATGTTTATCCTCTGCTAATCAGATCCCTGTATTGTTTGTTTTTAATATCTCCAGGGTGTTCTTTTTTTAATTACAAAGGTGATATAATGCTTGGTAAAAATTTCATGCATTTAGCCAAGTGTGAAAGAGAAAATAAGTGTCTCATTTCACTCTGTAGGCAACATTTTGGAACTAATCTGAACTTTTTTGTATATTCAGATAGACAAATACATTCACAGGAGTGCTTGCACTTGGTTTTCAGCTTAGTTTTTCATTTGATGTATCACAGACATCTTTCTGTGTCAGTCATGCCAGTCTGCATGGCATTTCATTTTATGGTGTTCCATAATTTATTTAACCAAACTCCTATTGATGGATATTAATTTTGTTTTTACTACTATAGCCAGTGCTGTAATGAACATTCTTATATACACTTGGGCATTCCTGTAAATATTTCTTTTTTGTTAAATTCCTAGTGCAATTACCATGCCAAATTTGCACGTTTAAATTTTGTTAGGTTACTACCAGATCACCTTCAAAAGGTTGTGCTTATCTACACTCCCATCAACCATTTATCCATTATTAAAAGTAAGTATCAAATATGTCATCGTGGGTCCCAGGGCAAAGTTGTCCCTCACCTGTTATAAAACAGTCCTTCGCAAGAGCGCAGTAGATGAACTTTAAGACTATAGAACGCTAGCCCTGTAGATCTTTGTGGAAGGAGAACTCAGTTACCCTTTGCTGTATATTTATGTGTATGTCACTTTCTCTTTTGTTGTACAACTCCCAAGGTCGAATCCTGAGCCTCAGCTGGCATCCCGCTGGTACCCACATTGCAGCTGGCTCCATAGACTACATTAGTGTGTTTGATGTCAAATCAGGTGACTGTTTTTCTCAGTTCATTTGGGGTGTGGGTCTTGTTTGTCAGAGCCACATTTCTGGGTTTCCAAAAGCTTGTGACCTTATGCTTTCATGAACCTTCTGAGATGTCACCATGAATTTCACTTCTTTCTTGGATTACTACTGCTGCTTTTAGGGGAATCTTGGTTCTTCAGTGGAATACAGTATTTTTCATCATAAGAATTCACACTAAAATTTGCCCTCAACCAGTGAGACATTTACTATGAGCAATCAGTAGAATACCTATTTATATATACCAGTTCTTTGTAAAAGTGGGTGTCTGTATTTGAGGAACGTAAGATCTTGGTAACATAGTTGGTGAGACTTGAGATCAGAAAGATAGAGAACAACGTGCTTCCTCTGTCCTTGGCCTACAGAATTGGCTGATGGATTCCTTCAGTGAGGAGACTGACTTCAACTTGTTAGGTGGCTGTGTCTGTACTCCCCGCTAAGATGAGAGGAGACACAGGGCAGACATGTCGCCTTTTTCTTTTTCCTTAGTGCTTGAGCAAGTTTTTTATTATCAGTTACATATGCATATAGTCAAAGAATTCCTTAAGGCTTGTTACAAAAGAGCAGGAGTCCCCCTATATCCCTTCTCCTACTCCTCAAAGGCAGCCGCCTGCAACTCTTAGCTAATTCTTTTGGTATTTATCTTTATGCTATACATAGTATGCTTAAAATGCTTTATTTTTTTCAGTTTTAGCCCATTATTTATTGACTTCCACTATTTAACCCTCTTTCTCTGCCCTTTGCCACATGTAGCAATATTTCCTCCTGATCCTCCCAGTATGGTTATGTTCTAACTTTGTTCAGATTAGCAGTTGATGTTTTTATTCTTAGACTATATACATACAACTTGCATAGTAAATTTCTTTTCCTTTCCTGTATGCTTTTTGTTAATGCTGAGTGTCTGTCTCTGTCTCTCTCTCTCGTGTGTGTGTGAGTGTGTGTGAGATTGAGAGATATATATATATCACTAATTCATCTCCACATTCTTCCAGTTGTATGATTTAGGTTCAGCTACATCTGGGTTTTTTTTCTGTTTTTTGTTTGTTTGTTTGTTAGTTTGTTTTGGGTTTTTTTGCGGGATCTTAGTTCCCCCACCAGGAATTGAACCTGGGCCCCTGCAGTGAAAGTGCCAAGTTCTAACCACTGGATCGCCAGGGAATTCCCACATCTGGTTTTCTTTCTATCACTTTTATCTCCTTGAAGGTTTCTCTCCCAGAGCCTTCTGCCCTGCTCCAGCTTAGTGGAGCCAGTTTCTGGGCCTACTGCACAACTCTGAGATCTTGAACTCTGGTTTTTCAGCCATTCTGGAGATCCCCTTTGCTTTATTCTCCAGTAGAGTTCCCTGTTGCCAAGTCATTCATTTTCTTAGTTTATCACTTTGTTTGATGGATCCTGAGAAAGGGTTTCTGAGAAAGAATTCTAGGTTGGAAATTATTTTTCCTTAGAATTTTGAAGCTGTGGTTCCACTGTCGTCCAGCTTCTAGTATTGTTATGGACTCTGATGCCTTTCTGAGAGTAGATCCTTTATGTAGGTTTTTGTGGTTGGTTTTTCCTGGGAGCCTTTAAGATCTTCCCTTTATCTTTACTGTTCTGAAATGTAATAATTATGTTTTTTGTTGTGTGGATCTGTTAACATCAATTGTATTGGACAACTTGGTAGGTTCCTTTAATCCAAAAACCCATGTTTTTCATTTCTGAGGAAAATTCTTATAATTATTTTGTAAAGGAATTTCTTTCCATTTTCTCCTTTCTGGAATTTTATTACTGGAATGTTGCCTCTTCTAATTTTCTTTCTTTCTTTTTTTCTTTTTCCCCCTTGTTATTTTTCATCTCTAACTTCTTACTCTGCTTCCTGGGAGAGTTTGTCATTTTTATCTTTCAGTCCTTTTATTGAGGTTCTCATTTCTGCCATTCATTTCCAGAGTTCTTTTTTGTTTCCTGAATGTTCTTTTTTACAGCATTCTCTTTTTGTTTCATTATACAGTATACTAACTCTTCTCCAAGACTATTCATGGTAATATTTGTGAAGTGTTCTTCGCCCTGGCTTTTTCACACCTTGTTGTTTATTTTTTTCTGGTCGTATGTTGGGCCTCTGCCTTTCATATTGAGGCTTTCCTCCCGTGTCTAGAGGTTCCTCTCATCACCACACTAGTGGTGCTGATCACATCTGAGCTTCATTGAGGAATGGTCTGGCTGGACTGTTAGCTTGGGGATGCTCTCAAGACAGGCTCTTTAGATCTTTTCTCTTGTGCTGGTCATATTTCTCAGAAATGCTTTTTGTTCTCCTACCTGGTGACAACAAGCCCAGCCATCAGCATTCTAAGAAGAAAGCTGGTGTTCTCAATACAGAGTTATAACATTTCACTTAATCTGTGTTCCAGCATCACCTCTGTTTCCAGACTATCTGGAGTCACCAGTTGCTGAGTCTTCTGAGGATTCCATGGTATAAATCAGGTGGTTTCTTGGGTTTTCCTACTGCGGATTTGGGACTTAGTTTTAGGGTTCTACTAAGTCGGTTACTACTCCGTGTCTGCTTTCCAGTTCCCCAAATTTTGGCACTATTGTCTTCTCTCCCTTTCTCATTGGGATTTGGAAGGGAGCAGAGTGTAATGTGTGTGTGCAGTTGGCTGCTTTTCAGTGAAGCCTCAGATGTCTCGTTTCCATTTCACCTCTCCACCAAAAATTCCTTTTGTCTGCACGCCCCGCCCCCCACCGCTGCCCTCCTTCTTCAGGGAACCATTTTGGTGTTCCAAAACTGAGTTCACCGTAACCACTGTTTACTGGCTGTCTGTGGTCTGTGCTCAGGCAGCTGACTTACCAGATGCCTACCACAGGCAGCTTCTGAAGACCGAGGAGAAATAAGTGCCATTCACATGCGGGCTTTGCTTTCTTTTTCAGGGAGCGCTATTCATAAGATGCTTGTGGATAGGCAGTATATGGGTGTGTCTAAGCGGAAGTGTATCATATGGGGCGTGGCCTTCCTGTCCGATGGCACCGTCATAAGCGTGGACTCTGCTGGGAAGGTACAGTTCTGGGACTCAGCTACCGGTACCCTTGTAAAGAATCATCTCATCGCAAATACTGACGTGCAGTCTATTGCCATATCTGATGTGAGTATAGTCCCTGTTTGAGCAGTTCCTGTACAACCTGGGGCATGAGTAGAGAAGGCCGTGTCAGTGGTGTGCCACAGACACTGTTCCCTAATCCTGAATGTTGTAGTGGAGGAAGATTGAGTTTAGGACAATGCATCTGAAAACCCACACAGTTTTCCTGAACACTTATTCTCCAACAGTTAGTTAGAGAATATTCTCTAAATGATTAGTTAGCAGAGAGGTTTTCTTCAGACACTCCCTGTCCCCAGTTAACCCCGTCTGATTGTAGATAGGGCACAAGTATTCTAGAAGAATCTTGAGAAGTGCTATTTCCTCTCTCTGCCTGACTGTTCTGCTTCCTATCTTGGAACATTAGAAGGTAATTTTATAGTGATTTCGACACTACTGATTTTTCTCCTATTTGAATAGGAGTTAAAGCAGGTTTGTATTGAACATGTGTGCCTCTTGCCATCTTGTAACATGAATTCTTAATCAGAAACCTTTGGATATTTTAGCAATGAGGCACAGGAAGTGATTTTGAGGTTTGTTTTTTTTTAATGTTTATTGGAGTATAGTTGATTTACAATGTTGTGTTAGTTTCTGCTGTACAACAAAGTGAATCCGTTATACATACACATATATCCATTCTTTTTTATTCTTTTCCCATATAAGTCATTACAGAGTATTGAGTAGAGTTCCCTGTGCTATACACTAGGTCCTTATTAGTTATCTGTTTTATATATAGTAGTGTGTCTACGTCAATCCGAATCTCCCAATTTATCATCCCCACTCCCGCTTCTTTCCCCACCCCGTAACCATAAATTTGTTTTCTACATCTGCGACTTTGTTTCTGTTTTGTAAATAAGTTCATTTGTACCATTTTTTTAGATTCCACATGTAAGCGATATTATATGATATTTGCCTCTCTGTCTGAGCTTTGAGGTTTGTTGACTAGATCTTTTATCTTTACGTAATTAGTTTGAGTGTTGTTTTCTTACTTAAGTGTGTCTAGTGTAGAGATCACTCCTGCTTTCTTTTCTTGCCTATAAAATGTTCCTATCCCATTCCACAGTTTTTCCATGAGAACAATTTGTTAGTGCTAAAGCCCTATAAAACATGTAGATGTCACATATAAACTATAATAGAAGTCAAGGTTTAAATGAGTGGGAGGAATTCTCCTTTTAAAATAGAGTTTTGATCCAAAATGGTTGTAATTATTAGACAGTAAGACTTAATTATTAAATTTAGTACTATTTAAAGTGTAATTATTTAAGGATTATGCACTTGTTCAAAGACCAAAGAAGATGTATATTTATTGCTATGGAACAATTTCCAGGATATATTGGTAAGGGGAAAAAGTAGAACAGTATTACAGTGTATAATGTAGTATATAATAGTGTATTAAGGAAAGATAGAGCAGATTTATATATTAGATATTTATGTATGAGATATTCTAGGACTTCCCGGGTGGTCCAGTGGTTAAGACTCAGCGCTTCCATTGCAGGGGATGTGGGTTCAGTTCCTGATCAGGGAACTAAGATTCTGCATGCTGTGTGGCATGGTTAAAAATAAAAGAGAAAAGAAAAGAAACAAATATTCTATGTGTATACAGTTTTGCTAGTATATACATAGAATATCTCTGGAAATATTGAAAATGCAAATAATGACAGTTTCTGGAAGAAAGTTTTTGGGGGGTAGGTGGAAGACAGGTGTAACTTGTACTGTGTACCACTTTATACTGTCTGATCTTCTACCTTGTGCCTATATTACTCTATTGCATTAAGTCTTAGATACAAATGATTGTAACATGTCATAATTTTGTTATCATGGGAAAGAAAAAATACTTTTATTAAACTATGAGAGTGGTTTTTTAAATGTAAAATTCATATTTTATAAGCACATAATATAAGCTTTTATAATATAAACTGACACAATGCTTTTTTAAACATAAAATTTATATTTTACTTATTGAAGAGCTTCTTGAGACTTAAACAGAAATTTTCTGTTTTATCACTCTTAGGCATATATAAACAGGAAAGTGTGTGAAATAAAATGATAAGGGTATTCCTAGAACTTCTTCACATTCAGAGTTGGACTCTGAATCACTTGAACTCAGCTATTGGGGTCCATGTTTCTCACACATGCCTCCCAGCCATCCACAGTGTTGGTAGAAGATGCTCCAATATAGTCCCAAGATTTTCTTTTAGGCTTTTGACAACTGTTCTGCAAGTTTTTGTTTTGTTTTGTTTTGTTTTGTTTTATTATTTGGCTGCATCGGGTCTTAGTTGCTGCCTGTGGGATCTTCATCATGGCCTGCGGGATCTTTCCTTGAGGCGCGTGGGATCTTTCCTTGCAGCACACAGGCTCTTCATTGTGGCGTGCAGGCTTCTCTAGTTGCGGTGCGGGCTTCTCTCTAGTTGTGGCGCGTGGGCTCTGTTGCCCCACGGCATGTGAGATCTTAGTTCCCCAGCCAGGGATCAAACCGCATCCCCTGCATTGGAAGGTGGATTCGTAACCACTGGGCCACGAGGGACATCCGTATTCTGCAAGTTTTGATGTTCATTCTTTATCTGAAGATGTCACATAACACAGGTTGACAGATATAAATATTTTGATATCAGAGATGTTAAGATGTGAGAAAATGTGTGCCTGAGAAGCAAGGGATTGTGGTACTTTTTTTTTTTTTTTTCAATTGAAACGTGCAATTGTACAAATTCCAGTCCTCAAAAATGCTTATCACAAACTCTGGAGTTGGGCAGAGTTGGGTTTGAATCCCAGTCATACCACTTAATAGCTACGTGTCTTCCTTGGGCAAGGTGCTTCTTTCTAAGTCTCAGTTTATTCCTCTGTGAGAACAAGGAGGTTAGTAATACATGCTGCATGGCGTCTGAGGAAAGATTAAATGGGTTGTGCTTGTAAAGTGCTAAGCAGAGTGTCTGGCACAGCGAGTGTGCTATTGCCATTTTCATATCTCTTTTGACACCAGTCCTAATTTCAAGGCTTTTCTCCATACTCTCTTGCCAGAACAGATGGTTATATTTAGATTTCTTTTCAGTGGTTTCTCATTGACTAAAGAGTGAATTGTGGCAAACACCCAGTCCTTTGATCTTCTTAGAAGCCTTTCACCTCCATCAAGTAGGCAAGTACTGATTCCTGCAGGGAGTTGTAGGGAACATTTGCCTTCATTTAGAGGTCAGTCCTGAGATTTTGTGTTCCCTGTGAAGCAGTCACTCTTTGATTAAGTTAGTGTGTGTGTGCGCACGTGCGTGCACTTGCGCACCCGCCCCAGGTCTGTTTTTCCCTTGCTTCATTCCTGTTGCACCCCAAGAGAGCCCTTTTCTTTTGTTTGCTTTTCAGTTCTTTTATGATTCCACCTCAGGGAAAGAGAATGTGGAGTGAGAGGCCTCCCTTCCCAGTTCTTCTCTGTAGGTAGTACTTTGAGCAAACAGCCACTTGAACTGTTTAGTGGAGGTGATGGAGAGAGCGAGTGAATTCCTAAGCGGCTCAGTATTTCCACTTTTGCCTTAGGCTAATGGTTTTCAAATAGTATCCTTAGAGGAGGTGAGGGAGAGGCCTGTGCCCGGAGCAAAGGCTTTGGCGGCAGATACACGTCTGTAAACTAACAGACAGGTAAACTTTTGAAGTTCCAGTTTCCTTATCTGTGTAAAGGGCTATTAAATGATGATTGGGGGGAAAAAGGGTAAAATCATAACTCATCCAAACATGAAATGGAAGTATGTCAGAGATTTTCTGTAACTCATTAACTAATGAGGGAACCAGTAAGTTACAAGCAGTTCTAAGGGAGAAATCAAAGAACACAGTTATGTAAGGCCATCAGGAATGCTGAAATGATTTACAAATTGTTGCAGGACTCAGTGTCCACAGGACGATCGTCAGCTTCATTCTACCGAGCAAAATTCGTTTGCGTCTCTATGCAAGAGAATCTTTTGCATCACTCTCGGTTTTTTTACAATCTATGGAGTTGTAAAGTAGCTCTAGGACAATCAGAGGGCTCACCAGCCAAGGACACCAGTACTTGTTATGCTCATTTCAGTCTTTTATAGTTTCTCCTGATAGGACAGATGATACTTCACCTTGCAGGTTATTGAAGGATTAGAGATGATATGACATACAACGTTCCTAGCACAGTCAGTGTGTAGTTACTGGCAGCTACATGCTCACATGTGTGCAGACATCTCACTTTTCTTGACTTCTCACCTACTCTTTACACCGTTTGATTGGTTAACTACTGATCCAGGTTTCTGATTTTTCTCAGTACCCTATCAAGCCTCCTGTTTTGTTTTCTTAACTCAAAGTTATGTGCATTTTTAAAAATGAGTTAAAATGAAAATGGTTTTGAGATTATAGAGGAATTTTAAAAAGTAGTTGTAGACACAGTAAGACCTTTTAAAACTAACAGAAATCCTCGTGCTCAACATGCTGACAAGAGAGAGCCTTAAACTGGGGACCAGGGAACCTGCATCTTTGTGATATTGATCAGGCCACTTCCCCTCCTCAGCCCACCCTCTCTTCATCTCTAAAAAGAGGACAGTGAATTTTAGGGTTTTCTAAGCTTCAGTCTTTTGACTGCCAGTTTTGCGACCCCTCCCCTTTCCCCAATATTGTTGCTATTCTAATGAGGTCGGGTTTGCATTATATGAAACCACGCTAACAGTTTGAAGTACTTACTGTTAATTTTGTCAGTAGGGGGCGCTTTGTTACCTGTGCGCGAACTTGCTCCCCTGATGGAATTGTTAGCTTCTGGAGGAAAAAGACCCCTGCAACCTCCCTTCAATTCTGGGCATAGGTTTTCCCCCTAAGCTGCCCAGACAGAAAACCTCGGGGAATATTTTAAAAACTGGGCCCTGTTTTGCTCAAATGTACCTCCCTAATGATTTACTTTCTCAGCAAGAAGACAGTTTCGTGGTGGGCACAGCCGAGGGGACAGTGTTCCATTTTCAGCTGGTCTCTGTGACTTCCAACAGCAGTGAGAAGCAGTGGGTGCGGACAAAGCCATTTCAGCATCACACTCACGACGTGCGAGCCGTGGCCCACAGCCCCATAGCACTGATATCTGGAGGTGGGTTTCAGTCTTGGCCAGGAGTGCTTCATTACTCTGCCCAGCTGTGGTTATTTTCATGTGGGACTTTTTCTAATTCCGATATTTTTTCTCCTCTCCCTCCCGCTGCAGGCACAGACACCCACTTAGTCATTCGTCCTCTCATGGAGAAGGTGGAGGTAAAGAATTATGATGCTGCTCTCCGAAAAATCACTTTTCCCCATGTAAGTATCATCCTCTAATGCCCACCACGCCCTCATCTCCCGGTCTGCCTGTCCCATAAGACAGCACAGCTCACTCTTCTTTGGCAGATCTGTTGGCCTTCTGTAGTTACCTTCTTCTTCTTTCTTCCTTCTCTTTCTAAGGCAAGCCTCTGGCAAAGATGTTTACAGGGGCCAAGAGATTTACAGCAGCATGCCTAGTTCAGTTTCTGGGGAAATCATTCCCTTTTCCCAGTAGGTGTGGTTTATGGGGATTTTGTTTGTTTTTAATTTTTTTAAATAAGTTTATTTTATTTATTTTTGGCTGCATTGGGTCTTCGTTGCTACGCACGGGCTTTCTCTAGTTGTGGCGAGCAGGGGCTACTCTTTGTTGCGGTGCGCGGGCTTCTCATTGTGGTGGCTTCTCTTGTCACAGAGCACGGGCTCCAGGTGCACGGGCTTCAGTAGTCGTGGTACGCGGGCTCAGTAGTTGTGGCTCATGGGCTTAGTTGCTCCGCGGCATGTGGAATCCTCCTGGACCAGGGCTCGAACCCGTGTCCCCTGCATTGGCAGGCGGATTCTCAACCACTGTACCACCAGGGAAGCCCAAGGCTGGACTTTTTATTATTCTGGGTGGGAGCAGGAGAATCCAGGCTTCCAGTGTTCCTTTCTAGGTAAATCAGTCATCTTTCCAGGCTAGAAACTCTTCTTCCCACTACGTACTTCTACATTCCATTCAACCAGTAAACCTTACTGAGTCTACCTCCTCGTTCTCTCTTGAATCTAGCCATTTCTCTTTGTCTACACTGCCATTAACCTAGTTTGGGTCAGTGACTTTTCTCCTCTGGATTTCTTTACAGTAGTTTGTTAACAATCTCCTTTTATTTATTTATTTGTGTCATTCCGGCCTGTTCTCTATTGATCCGTTCAAAAAGCAACTTTGTTCATCCCTCCATGCTTAAATGCCTTTGTTGGTCGTTGTTGTCCTCAGCGTAAAGACCTAATTCCTTAGCATGGCTTATGAAACCTGTCTTGATCCGGAGAAGACGGCCTCTTCCCTCACCTCTGTTCTCACGCACTTACATTACCCCCACCCCCATCTGCACTTAGTCTGGCAGTTCTGAAAGACTCCTTTTTATTCCCTCTCATTCTCTCTTCCCTTGGAGCTATTTCCCGTGCCATCCCTCTGCTTGGAACGTCCTGCCCTACCTTCTTTGCCTGAGTACTCTTTACCAGTGAGCCTCATCTGGGCTCGTGTCTTTACTGTCATGAGGCCTTTCTACTTTTTTTCATTACATACTGTGCTTAGCCATGTTAAAATTCTTTGCACACTTAATGTAATTGCCTGTTTAATTTTATGTCAACCCTTTAAACTGTAAGCTTTAGAGCAGTAGCTAGGTTTTTATTTACTACTATGTTTTTAGATCCTAGGACAGTGCCTGGCGAATGGTAGTACTTAGGAAATATTTATCAAGTAAATGGATTTTAATGGTAAAAAATGTTCTGAGGTGTTGCTGCTGTATCCAGTACTGAGGCAGTAGATGACTCCGGCTTGTTTATGTCTTTTTGATTCTTGGATACAGCGACGTCTCGTTTCCTGTGCAAAAAAGAAGCAGCTTCTCCTCTTCCAGTTTGCTCATCACTTGGAACTTTGGCGACTGGGATCCACAGTTGCAACAGGTAAGATGGGAGAAAGTTTTTTTCCAATAAGAAAACTGGAGATAGAAGCCAGAAATGGCAGTTGAAATTCTGCTTGTGGAAAAATGGAAGTAGGTTTGTCTGTGTCCTTTTGAACTTATGGTTTCCCACCCACTAGATAGAGCAGAGGAGTTCCTCAGAGTGTTAAAATTGTTAGCAGGACACTGAATCATCAGTGAAAAGTTTTCGGTTCAGTATGGTGCACTGCAGGATATAGTGGTGCTGAGGGTAGTGGAATCAAAGTTCTCCCTGGCTAGACTGGGATCAAAACAGCTGTTGAAAAATGACAAGTTTTAATGTGGGGTCGTGACGGGCCTGCATGAAAAAGAAGGTTGTGCAGATCTTACCAGGGTGACAGCCTCATGGCCTTAAGTATGACATACCTGTTTGGGTCCTGTTGTTTTACAGTAGGTTAGAGGCTTTTGCTTTAGGCTCCAAAATGAACAAATGAAGTTGAAATCGAGGCCACACAAACTTCACTTCCATCCGCCTGCATGCCAGGCTGTGGGGAGCAGCTTCAGAGAAATAGGGGTGTGCCCTAGGCCGTATGCAGGGCACCCAAGTAGAAGCTAAGAAAGTGCTCGCTGCTTTCCTCTTCGTATACATACCCCCAGAAAACTGTAAGCTTACTACGTCAGACATTTTTTTGATTTCCCAGTGGTAGAGATTTCTTTCTACCCAGGAATGGCTTTTTAGTAGAAAAAATGTATGAATAACCTTTCTTTGGGAAGAAAAATGTCAGGGATATTTCTTGTTCCAGGAAAGAATGGGGATACCCTTCCACTCTCTAAAAATGCAGATCACTTACTTCACCTCAAGACAAAGGTAAAGAAATTTAACTGTGTGTTCAGACTCTGAAATCCAGAACATTTTTCTCATTCTGAATTTTGAGGGTTTCTTAGTTGACATCATAAACTGTTTCAAATCTAAAAT
Source organism: Delphinapterus leucas (assembly GCF_059928025.1). Classification (NCBI taxonomy): domain Eukaryota; kingdom Metazoa; phylum Chordata; class Mammalia; order Artiodactyla; family Monodontidae; genus Delphinapterus; species Delphinapterus leucas. The sequence continues at coordinate 43,434,521 of NC_143148.1, forward strand.
TATTTGAATGAAGTACTATGTCAAAAGAGCTGGGTTTCCTATGATTGTAAGTCAGGCATTCCAAATTTATTGGATGAATGAATACAAGAAATTCGTTTTTCTTCTTTTGGTATTATTATGAAAATAACATGCATAGTTTTTAAAAATTCAAATAATGCAAAAGAGGATGCAATGAAAAATGAACCTCTTTCTTACCCCCACCCCCCCAGAGATGATCACTGCCAGTGGTTTCTTATATATTCTTCCAGAAAAAATTTTCACCCATGCGTGCATGTGTATACATCCTTTCTTTCTCCAATAATGGGACTATACTATACAAACAACTTTGTCTTCCTTTTTAAAAATCTTTATTTTAATTGCACAAATAATTTGTGAATACAGTCTCACTATGAAGAATTCAAACAATATTGATAATTTATACCCTTGCCCAGCTCTTTAATACTAGTCCCCTCTCCTGCAATAATTACTGTTAATTGATTAGCTGTATACCCTTCTAGATCTTTTTCTGTGTGTGAGAATATGTATGTGTGTATACATACATACTTACATACACTCAGATGTTTTTTGAGTTTTTTGAATTACATAAATGTTACACTAAACTTTTGCGGTGTTACGCAAATTTTTTCACTTAATATTTCTTACAGGTCTTTAAAGCAGGTTGTCATTGACCAAAACAGAAAATCAGTCCCCAAGTCACTGAGCCTCCAAAGCTTCACTGCGTTAAATGCCTCCCTGCTCAGGTTTCTAAAGTTAGGGTTTATTATGAAGCTACCCATGAAGTATGCGAAGGGCTGAGATATAGTATTCAGAGACCTCTGTTCTGGGTTTTGGAAATCAAAGCCACACCACTTAGATGTTCTACCTTTGAAATAATCATAGTGACACATAGCATATGAGTGTCAGGATTATGTGTCGGTATTTGTGGATACATGCAGAGTGGCAGTAGCTTGAGGATTCATGCTATAGTGAACCTTGTATGAAGTTTTACTTGACTATGTATCCTGCTTCCTAATGTTACCAGGGTCCTGAGAACATTATCTGCAGCTGTATCTCCCCATGTGGAAGTTGGATAGCCTATTCTACAGCTTCTCGTTTTTTTCTCTATCGTTTGAATTATGAACATGACAATATAAACCTCCAAAGGGTAAGTGATAACCCCAAGTCTGGTTGAATAAGAAGAAACCTTATAAGTGGGTGATTTTTGTGTGAAGTGGAAACGTCCTGGATATGAATCCTTGTTCCATAAAAAGCTATTTTGAGAAACCTGTTATAAAACAGTCTCTTATTGCCATTTAAAATTATGTTTTTGGAGGATAGGGAAATGCCAGAAAGTGGCAGTAAAGGTTAGGCTTTTGAGGAGATGACAAGGGGGCTGGATAGGTTACAGTAGGCACGTCTGTGTTCCAGGCCCTTGGTTGATTGGCTTCCTTGGAGACAGGAAGCATTCATATGATTTAAGCCTAACTGTGATTATTTTTGATGGGCTCTGGGTCTAACTTCTCTCTGTCTCTCTGATTTTTTGTTACTGGTTCCCCCAAGGTTTCCAAAATGCCAGCGTTCCTTCGCTCTGCCCTTCAGATTTTGTTTTCTGAGGATTCAACGAAGCTCTTTGTGGCATCAAATCAAGGGTCTGTGCATGTCATTCGGCTGCTGGAGGGAAGCTTCAAGCACCTGCATACTTTTCAGCCTCAGTCAGGTGAGAAGTTGGTAATTGGCCATGGGAGAGAGTTATCAGTCTCGATGTTCCTTTTTTTCCATTTAAACCTCAATTGTTGGGGGTTCACTAATGATCTTCTCTGCCCTGCAAAAATTACACATTCACTCACATGTTTGCGATTTAAAGTAGAAGGAGATACCTGGCAAGTGAAAATGCTCGATGAAATCTGAAGTCTTGCTCACACCTACTCCTTTCTCACTGGGTTTTTGATTCCTTATTTGGGGCCAGAGAAGTTTCATCACCCTTCTTGGAGTTTTGTTAGCAGAGCAAGAAGAAAGTTAAAATCATCTGTAATCCTGACACCCAGAAATAACTACCATTATTATTTTATATATTTCCAGTAGGTGCTGGTTATGTAGGTATTTTATGGACATCTTAATCTTTTTGGTTGTTTGTTTTTATAATGATGAGCTTATACATACAGTTTCATTACCTGTCCTAATGCTTATGACCACTTTTCCATATGTTTTGAGAACATGAGTATGCATGAATGAGTGACTGTGTATAGATAACAACTGGTGAGTTAACTACCAAGGACTTAGTACCCGATACTTTCCACGGGCCTTTTTCCTTCTCCCTTTTTCTGGCTTGTAGTGACTTCACTGTTAGACTTCATCAGCCTGGAAAATCAACTTTTTAAAATCAACTTAAACTCTCACTGTTCATAAGCTGCCCCAGAAGCAAACAGGAAAAGAAACATACAAATTAGGAGTCACATGAAGTAAACTGAGAGTATTTATTGAGTACCTGTATATGGTTTTATTATAAAACTTAGATTCTTTACCTTGCATTTAGCACTCCTTTAAAATTGGGCTCTGCATTGTGTATATAACTTTATTTCTTCCTCCTATCTCATCTCACTTCCCCTTCTAGTCAGGCTGGTTTCTTCGTATCCCTCAAACCTGTGTATTCCTGTCCTTGTCACTTAGGTCACACTGTTCTCCATCCTTTTCTACCCACCTTGCTCATCCTTTAGCATCTGGTTTATGTCTAGTTATAAAGCTTTTTCATTGTTTGGGGTTGTTACATGCAGCACTTACTTTGGCATATAGCATCACTGTCTGATTTTTATCCCACATGGGTCTTCATGATGCCAGATTGGTTTAAAATTCTTTAATGACAAAGATGGCTCATATGTGCCCATGCTCCCTTAGTGCTAAATATACAGCTAGTAAATTAAAGGTATGCCTCGGGACTTCCCTGGTGGTGCAGTGGTTAAGAATCCGCCTGCCAATGCAGAGGACACAGGTTCGATCCCTGGTCCAGAAAGCTCCCACGTGTCGCGGAGCAACTAAGCCTGTGTGCTACAACTACTGAGCCTGCACTCTAGAGCCTGCAAGCCATAACTACTGAAGCCCACTCACCTAGAGCCCGTGCTCTGCAACAAGAGAAGCCACCGCAGTGAGAAGCCCACGTACCGCAAGGAAGAGTAGCCCCTGCTCGCCACAACTAGAGAAAGCCCGTGCATAGCAACGAAGACCCAACACAGACCAAAAAAAAAAAGATAAGCCTCAAGCCTATTTGCTGTTTGTAACTTTGTTTAAAAAACACCTGATAGGAAAGGAGTTTGAAACAATTAAGGTATAGATTTTGGTGGTAGCTCTTACCCTGATTCTCTGTTCTCATGGTAGTTCTGAGCAAGTGCTGCTTTCTGGTTTATCTCTCTGGCTCCTCTTTCCATGAAGGATGGCTAATTTAAAATAGTAGACAGAGTAGCATCTAGAACTTATCTGCAAAACTATCTAGAAATTGTCCTATGAGTGATTTAAAACCAGGGCTCTTACTGGCTTTCGCCATCATTTTTAGGGCAGGGCTGGCTGACTGTGGACACTGAATTCAGAGCCTTAACTATGGTTTTGTCCTTACAGGGACAGTGGAGTCCATGTGTCTTTTGGCAGTCAGTCCAGATGGAAATTGGCTAGCTGCATCAGGTACCAGTGCTGGAGTCCATGTGTACAACGTGAAACAACTAAAGGTGCGCGTGAGGTTTAGTAGCAGAAAACAGGAGGAAGTTAGCTCTGCAGTTATAAGACTTAAGGCTAAGGCACATTGATATGACCCGGAAAATTGCTGGACTTCTTTTTAACCAAAAATTTTTCCTGTTTCACTTGTTTGGAACCCAAAAGCTATAATCTAACATTAAAATCAGTCAGTGGGAACAGTGAAACCACTCATGCACAGAAATTTGAAATTAAGGATTTATGAGTAATGAATTTACATCCAGATTATGTCTGTATTTTGAGGAGGAAAATTCTGATTTACCCAGATGAATAGACGCAGATAGTAACAATTTCCTTTAATAGTTTGCCTTGTAATCTCAAGGTATTTTTAAATTAAACAGAACTAGTAATAGCAGGAAAACATTTTTCACTAATTAGTGATGATATTGCCATTCACAGATTGAATCACTAATGTTCCCTTACAAGTTGTCACCGTCATCTAAAAGTCAGATAAGAACTACGAAAAACTTACAATAAGCATTAAAAGTTTAGAGAACGATATCAAACTGCAGCATTTAATGGGTTTGCCTGTTACTGCATGACTTAATCTTTACTGCACTGTGGCAAAAGCATGTACTGCTCTTTGAGCCTTGCCTGGCATTTGAAGGTGTTCCTGTGGACTAGTGCACGTGCCTTGTGACTGAACATAAATTTCCATGCCTAGGCATTTATTTCTTTTAAATCCAGTGTAGAGCTGTAGATTCCCTGTTCAATGACATGTTTATGAGCAATTCATACAAATGTAGAGACAGCAGGGAAAGCTTTTTTCTGAGGTTCCCTGTGAATGCTGTTAGTTTTGTTGACAGGTAAACTTGCATTTTTTAAAAAATGCAGTTAAAGTTTATTGTTTGGGGAAATGCCTGACGTTTACGGAACTTCCATAGAATAGAACTTTTTGAATTCCAAAGAGCATTATTTTAAAACTACTGACCTAGACCATCCAGTCTTTCCTGAGGGAAGGAATCCTATTTTAGTTTTCTGTTTCTGTTATTTATTCCCAGCTTCACTGCACAGTGCCTGCTTACAATTTCCCTGTGACTGCTCTGGCCATCGCCCCCAATACCAACAACCTTGTCATTGCTCATTCTGACCAGCAGGTAAGAGATCCCAGTGCTTTCTAATCCCCTCCAAATGGATAGTAACTTGGAAGCTGAGATAACGACAATTTTGGAGGAGCTTTTCTTTGACAGTACTGGACAATATAAAGGTAGTTTTCTCTTATGTGTAGTAAAGCTTCCATGTATGGCCTGATCATAGGCCAGTAACATCCATTGGCTTGATGGGTCACAATGGAATGGTGAAACACTGAGATTCTAGAATAAAGAGGTATGAGAAGGAGGAAGAATTTTCAAGGGCTCGTTTTACTGATTGTTTTTAGGCTAGGATGAAATGGACTCAGGTGTTAGAGTGGATATGGGAGAACAATGAAATATCAGAAAGGGAATGTAAACCAACTATCCCCTTTAAAATCGCATCAAAAAAATAAAGTACTTAGGAATATGACTCACCAAGGCTTATATGCTGAGAACTATAAGACATTAATAAAGGAAATTGCAGATGATTCAAAGAAATGGAAAGCTATCCCCTGCTCTTGGATTGGGAGAATTAATATTGTTAAAATGGCCATACTACCCAAAGCAATCTATAGATTTAATGCGATCCCTATCAAATTACCTGTGACATTTTTCACAGAACTAGAACAAATAATCCTAAAATTTATATGTAATCATAAAAGACCCAGAATTGGGGCTTCCCTGGTGGTGCAGTGGTTGAGAATCCGCCTGCCAGTGCAGGGGACATGGGTTTGATCCCTGGTCTGGGAAGATCCCACATGGCGCAGAGCAACTAAGCCCGTGCACCATAACTACTGAGCCCGCGTGCCACAACTACTGAAGCCCACTCGTCTAGAGCCCATGCTCCACAATGAGAAGCCCCCGCAATGAGAAGCCCGCGCACTGCAACAAAGAGTAGCCCCCGCTTGCCACAACTAGAGAAAGCCCATGTGCAACAGTGAAGACCCAACACAGCCAACAATAAATAAAATAAATAAATTTATTTTTAAAAAATAAATAAAAATTAAAAAAATAAAAGACCCAGAATTGCCAAAGCAAGCCTGAGGAAAAAGAACAAAGCAGGAGGCATAACCCTCCCAGACTTCAGACAATACTACAAAGCTACAGTAATCAAAACAGCATGGTATTGGCACAAAAACAGACATGTGGATCAATGGAACAGACTAGAGAGCCCAGAAATAAACCTATACACCTATGATCGGTTAATCTTCAACAAAGGAGGCAAGAATATACAATGGGCAAAATTAGTTCTTTGTCTACCACTTTTCCATACCAAGTTGTAAGGAGAATATAATTGTAAGAAGATCTTTAAAATATCTGAGCTATAGAACATATTATGTATGAACTGGTCAATACTTATATATCCTCATCTGTAAAATGGGCTTGATAATACCTTCCTCACCGAGCTATTGGAAAGATTAAATGTGATCCAAGAAGCGCATTTAAATAGACCACTAGGCAGATGATGCTTGCTACTTTGATTAGCAGTTTTTACACTCACACATGCACACACATACACGTTATATCCAGAAAATGAAATCTCTCATTTAAGTTCTTCTGTCATTAAAACTAGCGGGAAATTTTTTGGTACCTGTTTAATTAACAGAGATTGAGTTAATAATACACAGTGCGGCTAGGGAAACAGCACTTCATATATTGCATAAATTAGTATACTGCTTTAGAGGACATTTTGAAGATATCTAAAAAAAACTTAAATCCACATAATCTTTGATTCAGAAGTTCCAATTCTAGAAGTTCTTCCCATAGGTATATGCTTTTAGTTGTGCAAAAAGACATTGATTCAGAGCTAATCATTATAACTTTATGTGTAGTAGCCAAAGATTGCAAATACCTAAATGCTCATTAAGCAGACTAGGTAAATAAATCCTAGTACGTCCAAGAAGTGAGTAGATTATTACATGTTCTTCAAAAGGGGCATGAGTGATGTGTGTATACATTGATATGGGTCAGTCTCCATGGTATAATGCTAATGAAAAATGCAACATACGGAATAGTGTGTACTGTATGCATAAAATATCTCTGAAAAGATATAAACAAGAAACAGGCTGCTTTTGTCTTGGGGAAAAGAGATATTACGATTGCAGGTGGTTTTCCACTATAAACCTTTCTGTGCTGTTTGAATTGTTTATTGTTGTATAACTTACCTTAAAATTTTTTTATTTAAAAAAAAGTAGTGAAAATGCATATTGCTGAATATGATACAGCCAAGGTTTGTATAGATATTTTCTGGTTCAGGCTGACCCTTCTTTGATCTTTCTGGGTACCTGCCTGCACTTGCTCTGTGTCATATCCTTCCTCAGGTATTTGAGTACAGCATTCCAGACAAACAGTATACACAATGGAGCCGGACCATCCAGAAGCAGGGGTTTCATCATCTTTGGCTCCAAAGGGATACTCCCATCACACATATCAGTTTTCATCCCAAGAGACCAATGCACATCCTTCTGCATGATGCGTACATGTTCTGCATCATCGACAAGTCGTTGGTGAGTTCTTCACCACTACCACCTGTGCTGTCCCTGGTTCTATTTACTTAGGAATCTTTCCATTCTAAAAGCAAAAGAGGACAATAAATTAGAGGAAGGAGAATCAGAATAAAGGTTGCTAGTACATTCTTTGGAGGAGAGGAGCTTTTGTTTTGCAGATTTCCTCATTTTCCTACCCAGTCTCATGAGGCTCCCAGGGAAGGGGCAGCCCCTTGTGTATTGATTTTTGCTGATTTGACTATTTCTCTGCTTTGTCTCTCAGCACATAAACTTAAATAGAAAAGAGATTAGGTCCGTATTCGGAAAGTGACCATAATCAGGGAATACCATTGGTTTGGCTAAATCACTTCCACCTTTGTACCCTGGGATGACTGACATGATTTCATTAAAGGAGATACAGGCTGGGGTTTTGACCACTTGTGCCCCTTGGCTGAATATACTGAAACACTATCTGCAGGCTTGAGGGGTTGGTCTTAGTGTTTTGAAAAATGACCAGTTAGGAAAATTCCATTCTTCACGGCTGTGATTTAGGTGGGATGTGAGCATTCTTTTCCGTTATAGAGTCCAGCCTCTGCCAGCTGCAGTTTTGATTCACCCCAAATTTCGTGTTTTTTTCTGGACAGGCACTTCCTTTCCTAGGAGCAGTGTGAGCTATGGCCATGCCTATAATGCACTTTGGGCTTAGATTACAGCCAATACAGTGTTTTGGTGTATCTGTGAAGGTGGGCGTAGGAGGAACACAGGGAAAGCAGCAGATGGCTCTAAAGGAGGTGTGCATGGTGATGTGTCACTGGAACTCATCTCGTGGGCCCTGTGTCCTCTGGGTGTGGGAAGCAGAGCTGGCTGACAAGTGCCTTCTGTGAGATGAGTGATAAAGGAAGGGCCCCTCCCATTCATTTGCCTCTTTATAACTCAGCCTAGATCAGCCCATATTTTTCCCCAGGCATTGGTGATAAGTCCATCACTTCCTCATGCAGGGCAGAGCTATTTCCCAAGGAAGTCAGAGATAAAATTAAAATATCACTTGCTTGGCTAGAGGCCGTCTCTCGAGGTGTCAGTGACATCTGTGGGGGTGGTTTGTGTTGCAGTTTTGCCTGCGGAGAATTTCAGCCACTTGGCCTGTCTATGACCTGGTTGGGGGAGAGTCTAGAAAGCAGAGCCTTCATGGGCTGAGCTCCTGCACATGCCAGTTTGTTTGTATCTCACAAAGTGTTACTGACGAGACTGGCCAGAAGCCCCGGCTGGGCCCTTCAATCCTGCTGGCGTAGAGTACCAAGCTCTCTTTGCCACATACCCCCACAGTAGAGTACAGTAGAGCTGCAGGAGTGGCTCCAGCTTTCTTCCTGAAGTAAGAAGAGTCAGGGAGGTAGTAAGTGTATAACATGACAGAAGATTGTGTTCCCCCAAAAAATCACTATTGTCCTTTGGTCTGTAGAGACCCAATAAAAAAAATAATGATTTAAACAACACATTTTTGTCTTTTTAGCCTCTTCCAAATGACAAAACCTTACTCTACAATCCACTGCCTCCCACAAATGAATCAGATATCATCAGGAGGCGCACAGCTCATGCCTTTAAAATTTCTAAGAAATATAAGGTAATACATTTTCCGTTACGTTCTGGGTGGTTGGTTCCTTGTGATATTATCAAAATGTAATAAGTCCCACAATGGACAAGAGTGCCTTCATTTTACATGCAGAGAACCTGGTTTTGGGAAACCAGTGACCTTTCTGAGACTGTCTGTCCCTTAGGTTTGTAGTTCATTGTTCTCGCCTCAGTAGATTAGAGGCAGGCACATCATCCTTCACCAAAATGAAATACATGGGTAGTGAGAAATGATGGTGCAGCTCAGTCGGGGTCTTTGTGTTAAAGCTGGCTTTTAAATTTGACTTCCAGTGGAGAATGTTCCACAAGATAAATTTCGAGCAAATGGAAGTCATTGAATTTATTAGATGTTCCTTTCTGGGCTCGGCTTTTCACTGTACTAGAACAGATATCCATTGAGCTTATGGTACTACAGCTGTTTGTGCCAACTCACAAGTTCCATATTCATGCTTCTCAGATCAGAGTTCCTTGGGCACCCTGGAATGTTTTCTGGGGGGTCTGCAGAATTTTTTTAAGTGGGGGGGGTGTTGTAAATTATTCAAGTATGATTAACTTCTTGATGTATTTGTAACTCGCCATTTGTCAAGAATTTAGGTTCCAGAGCCCTCTGTTAACATTGATTCCTAAGAAATTTGAGAATCACAGATTTTCCATACAGAGAAACATGAAAAATCTTGCTGAAATCTTAAATGATGGAATTCAGTTATAAAAGCTCCCAACTTTTCCAGTCTTTTAAGTCCTATGGCAGGAAGGATTGTCAGAGATTTACACCCCTCCAGCTTGAACGAGGCTAACATTTTAGCCCTAGTTAGTCGATTCAGGACTAGCCCCAGAACCTAACTCCTGGTGGAATCATTACCATCTCTCTACAGCCTCTACTCTTCATGGATCTTTTGGATGAAAGAACACTAGTGGCGGTAGAACGGCCTCTGGATGACATCATCGCTCAGCTGCCACCACCCATCAAAAAGAAGAAATTTGGGACCTAAAACAGGGCACTGTCTGTGTCCTTTCTTGAACTGTCTAACCTGTTTTCACAAATCATGATAATAAAACAAAGTTATTCTTTAGGACTAGTCATTATGAATGTTATTTTTTAAAATGCTGGACAGGAATTTCCCTTCATTGACTGAAACCGAACAGAAACTCCAAGGTATTGTAGTTGAGATAGTGTTCCAATTAGCTACAAAGTCATCCAACTTGTTTAGGTCCTGTTTGTTCTTTAGACCACACTCTCAGGGGAAAAAAGCAATAGTTACCTCCTATCCCCTAACACATGCTTGAGGCTTCAGAGAGCTGATGACCTTCATTGTCTGCCAGCCTCCAGCCTGCAGCTAGTGCAAAGGAATGGGGACTTGCCTCAAGTTGCCTTTGAGGACAGGGAAACTACGCTTGCTTATTCAAGATAGCCTAACTACTGACAGCGACAATCAGCCTTATGTTTCAAGAAAGAATATTAACTGTAGTGCTCCATCTGAAAAGTAGATGCCCTTGGCCTTTGGTAGAGCTATTAATTTTATTTGAAAGGAAAAATCAGGTTTTGGGATATCAGCCCCAGTAACCATCTTTTTATGTTCTATGCCAGTTCTAAAGGTTAAGGAAATATTGGGCATTTTCTCATGGAGTGGGAGTGGAGGTGGGGACCAGATAGCCTGCTATATATTTCACCATTTCTGTTCTCTTCTGCTTGCTTTGACATTGTTATTCCTGTGGGTGTTATCAACTGACTAGTTTTAATGTGATCTTTTAAATTAGAAAGTGAAGAACTAAGTTAACCTGAACTAAGCAGATAGATTTCTTTCCCATCTCAGTGGATGTATTCTGTTGCATGCCTGTGGAAACCCAGTATGTGCAGTTTTTTGTTTGTTTCGAGGGTGAAGGGCTGTAGAATAGACAGAAATATGAGGGCTCTGATGACATCATGGGTAAATCGCTGATGAAAAACATTTTTGCTGAGATGAACCCCACCCTCCAGTTTGGAAAGGGAAAAAAAATGTGAGAATTTAAAGTAGGTGTGTAGGAGGAGAATTAACAGAGGTGATAAGAGAGAGAAACAGAGCCCAATAATTTATAATATAAAGGACAGCCTATTTCAGGTTTGCTAAGAGAGACAGCAAGGTTTATAATGGTTGCTACTTCTCTACCCCACCTGTTTATGTTTTTTACAGTGATAAGAGTAATTTAAACAAATAGCTGCAACTTTTTAGGTCATTTGTGTCAAATACCTTTCCTCTTGCTTGAATAAATTTTCTTAGTGAGACATATTCTCCCAGTCTGCATTAGACTGCACTATTACAAATAGTAACAGTCTATTACAAATAGACTAGACTGGAAGATCCTGCCCTTTCTAAGAAATGTTTTAGGTCTTCTTTTGTGTGATGGAAACCAAAGTTCAAGTCACTGATCTACAGTGAATATGACCAGAGGGAGGCTAGGATGCCTTAAATATTAACTCACTTGCTTTTCCCTGACTGTAGAGCTATAAATTCAGAGACTCTTTATTAACTGGAATCTAGTTTAAGACTTGATTTACGTAACTTTAAACATATTCTGAAACCTTGTGGATTGTGTTGGGTGTAATTCTGACGGAGAGGGCTCACAGATCATCTGAGTGAAGAAGTAAAACTGTCTGAAAGTAGAAAGCATTCCTTTGCAACATTTCCAGCCAGTGATTTGGACTTCCATAAATGGTATGGGAAGTAAAAGCTTTGGGCCTTAAAATTCTTCCTAAGTAGAGAACTTTGAATACAAATGAAATAGAAACTGATTGGGGCAAGTTAGAGAAACTGGGGGAAGGGAAGGCAAAGTAGTATAAGTAAGAGGACACTTCGGTGCATGTGTTTTAGGATGATTTTACTTTAGGGATTTGTGTAACCTAGGCGCGTTATGTTTCTTTTTCAGGCATTTTGCAGACTGCTGCTCATACTCGAGTTTTACAGAAAAATTTTGATCTGAGACCAACTTGAGAAAGGTCATTTTTGCTAACCTGACTCAAATGCTTTAAAAATTCACTTTTCTCATATAGTAGCTAGTAATTGGATCTTTGAATGGATAATGCAACCTTTACCAGGGACATTACAGCAAATTAGACTGAGAGAAACTAAAATCTTGGAATATTGGAAGAAAGTTAGAGATCGTCTAGTTTGGAGGGTTTTAAAGCTTTTTTTTTTTTAAGCATTGAAACTTTCTTCAAATGGAACTTTGTTCTGAACGGAAACATATGATGCAGATAAAAGAGGAGCTGTTCAGGTTGTTAGGGGTGGGAGTGGGGGAGGAAGGCACAAAGGTTTCTGAAAGAAAACTGTGTGGCCCTTGGCCTCATTTTTTTTTTTTTTACCCCCTCCCCCCACCCGGCCTCATTTTTATACTCATGGAAATGGAGACCAAGAGGAGAAGAAAGGGATATTTCCCATTGTCACACAATGGTTCATTAGAAAGCCCAGGTGGCATTCTTACAATTATTCCCCCACGGTCTCTTGGCTGTAGGGACCCAGTAAATATGATTAGCAGGCATGGTATGCAAAAGATTTTCCATTCCACAGGCTGCAGAGATGATGTTTAAGTATTTCTTGCTCTGGATGAGCACCTGATTTAACTCTAAGGGTGAGTTCTGTGGGCGGTCTTATGTGTAAACCATATAGAGTGTTGTAATGAACAACCTAGTGTGTTATCTGCTAGTGCTCACATGGGGGTATTTCTCTAAGGTTAATTCCTGGGAGTGGAATTGCTAACTCATACTGTGTTCATTTTCTTTCACTTTTAGTTGTCCTTTGGAGTTGGCTGTATGTCCATCAGCAGGGTTTGAAAGCACTCATTTCCTTATACTTTGCCATTGTAGTGATAGTCTTTAGTTTTAGCCCATCTAATGGGTGAAAAATTATATTTTACTTTGCATTTCCCTGTTTACTAATGAGATTGCTCACTTTTTTACGTGTTTTGGCTATTTGGCTAATTGTGTAAATTACATATGCATGACCTCTTCTTTTTCTCCTAATGTGTTATCTTTTTCTTTCATATCTCAAGGCATTTTATGATGTAGATCAGTACTGTCCAATAAATTCTCTATGGTGGTGGAAATGTTCTGTATCTGTGCTGTACAATAGACACTTGTGGCTCTTGAGCACTTGAAATGTGGCTAGTGTGACAAAGGAACTGAATTTTAAATTTTATTTTTTTTAATTAATTTAGCTTTGGCTGTGTTGGGTCTTTGTTGCTGCACGTGGGCTTTCTCTAGTTGTGGCGAGTGGGGGCAGCTTTTTGTTGCGGTGCACGGGCTTCTCATTGCAGTGGCTTCTCTTGTTGTGGAGCACGGGCTCTAGGCGCACGGGCTGCAGTAGTTGTGGCTCGCGGGCTCTAGAGTGCAGGCCCAGTAGTTGTGGTGCACGGGTTTAGTTGCTTCGCGGCATGTGGGATGTTCCCGGACCAGGGCTCGAACCCGTGTCCCCTACACTGGCAGGCGGATTCTTAACTACTTCGCCACTAGGGAAGCCCTAAATTTTATTTAATTTTAATCTGGGAATTCCCTGGTGGTCCAGTGGTTAGGACTCTGTGTTCACACTGCCAAGGGCCCGGTTTCAATCCCTGGTTGGGGAACTGAAATCCCATAAGCTGTGTGGCACAGCCAAAAAAAAAAATTTTTTTTAAATTTTAATTTAAATAGTCATGTGTGGCTAGTGGATTTCTTAGTGGACAGCACAGATCTAGATTTTTTAAAAAATATTTATTTATTTATTTGATTGTGCCAGGTTTTATTTGCGGCTCCCCGGCTCGTTAGTTGCAGCTCACCAGCTCCTTAGTCGTGGCATGTGAACTCTTAGTTGTGGCATGCATGTGGGATCTAGTTCTGTGACCAGGGATCGAACTTGGGCCCCCTGCATTGGAAGATTGTAATCTTATCCACTAAGATTGGGTGGATTGGGTACCAGGGAAGTACCCAAATCTAGATATTGAGGCTTAGCTTTGTGTCAGTCCTTTGTTTTTAGAACTTAATACTCACTTAACATACATTTATTGAGTGCCTGCTAAGATGATCTCAGCCCTCAAGAACTTCACAGTCTAGTCGGGGAGAGAAACAAGCTGATCAACATTAGAGATGAGCACAGAGAAGGGCACCTAACCGGTGGGTTGAAGGTAGGAGATAGTCCTTGAGAATTGGGTAGTAATTAGCAAGGTGGAAAGGAGAAGAAAAGAGGCCTTCCTGCAGCATTCTCAGTGCAAAGGTCTGAAGCGAGAGCATAGCCTCTCCAAGGGTTCACCAGTAGTTCCATACGTCTGAAACATAGCACAGATCCGAAGTGGAGGAAAATGAGGCTGAAGGGCAGGCCGTAGTACTGGGTGCACCTGGGAGGGTGACTAAGAATCAAGGGAGGTTCCTAGGAAAGGTAAGTGTAGAGTGGTTTCCACAGAGGAAAGCTAACTAGATTAGATAAATAGATTTAGATAAAGAGCCCTTAAGTCAATGTATAGTGAGAAGGCCAGGTAGGAGTGGGCCTTGAAGACTGTAGTTAAGAATTATCACTCAGTAGAAGATATAGTTATGAACCACTCAGATTCAAAGGAATGGCCCAGTAAAAATGCCCATTTGTGTAAGTAAGGGACAGAAGAGACTGGAAGTTAGAGAGGCAAAAAACAGGCTGTTGTGTAGGTTCTTGACTTGGCGGTTTGTGTTAGTTTGCTAGGGCTGCCATAACAGTATCACAGACTGGGTAGCTTAAACAACAGAAGTTCATTTTCTCACAATTCTGGAGGCTAGAAGTCTGAGATCAAGGCATTAGCAGGGTCAGTTTCTTCTAAGGCCCCCTTCCTTGGCTTGTAGATGGCCCTTTTCTCCCTGAGTCTTCACATGGTCTTCCCTATGTGTGTGTCTGTGTCCTAAGCTCTGCGCCAACAGTTATATTGGATTAGGGCCCACCCTAATGACCTCATTTTAATTTAATTACCTCTTTAAAGACCCTATCAAAACACAGTCACATTCTGAGGTACTGTGGGTCTGGACTTCAACCTGTATATTTTGAGGGGACACAATTCAGCCCATAATAGAGTCTGGAAGGGCTTCAGGAGCTTTGTGAGCCCCCAAGTTTGAATGCTGAGTTTTACACAAATGTGCATTTGTCTGAGGTGGGTCCATAGCAGGCAGCTGATTCCCAAAGGGCGTCCGTGATCCCTCCCCAGTTGGCTGTTTGCATTAACTTAGGAGGAAGTTAAAGATGTGACACGAAGGCCTGGAAATGCCACAGGCATCAATAAACACAATCTGGGTGTTCAATGGTATATGAAGACAGAGTTTACACTGACTAGAAGACTACAAGTGTTATTGTGAGGCACTGGAAATTCTGTTAGAACTGGTATGGGAGGAAAGTGGATTTTTATTTTTGGACCTTATTTGAATTTCATGGGAAATTATGTAATTTCCATGACTGTCAATAAAAAACACCAGTGATTTTCCATAACTAAGTGAATTCAATGAAACTAACCTTCTTCTTGTTATATCCTTGTTAATATTTTCCTAAAAAGAAAGTCACAGAGCAACAAAACTGTCACCAGCTGCTTCTCATTAGGAATGTGGTTAGCAGATGTGGGTTTTCATAGTTATAAGGCACTGAGATAGTTAATCCATTTTTGTGGGTTTCAGATGGATAGTGATTTATCTTGGCAGGATGAATTTTAAAATGCGGTTGCATCAGCTAAAGGATATATGCACCTTTTCCTCTTTCACTTCATGTTAGTGCTGGAGAGAAAAATACGTTTTAGGATATTTCTCCTGGAAGGCAAAGTAGTACTGTCCAAAGGGACAATTGATCTCACTGTCCTCTCATGGGGGAAGAGAATGCATGGGTACTTTTTCAGAGTTGGATGTTGGATTGGTTATCTTACAAGTTTATTTCTCCCTTTGGCCTCTTCTTTAGTAGTAACTGAGCAGCTCTTTTGTTCCTCTGGCATCTGGCCACCTTTGTGGTATGACCTTCAGGCTTGCTAAGGGCTGCAATTTTGCCTGGGGCCCTCTTTCCTTATGAAATTACACAACACTCAAACCTTGGAAGCAGCCCCAGATCCACTAATTCTTTCCTTTGAGGGACTTTTGGCAATATGTACTCCCTTTCAGCCAAAGTGTAGCTTTACACAAGATCTGTTTGTCACCGAAATTAATTTGGCCATTTGCCCTTTAAGCCTGCAGTCAAATAGTATTATGGCAGACTCCTTTATGATAAAGTATAGACTCTCAGCTAGAGAGTTTCAACCAAAGGTTTTACTGTTGCTGCTGCTAAAGGTCAACAGGTAATAATATAACAGCAGTGGTACTTTTTATGGAACTCTTACAGTGCATCAGGTACAGTGTTGCTAAGCACTTTGCAGACATCACCCCAGTCAACCCTTACAACCACACTGCGAGGTAGAAGGTGTCTGAAGTTTTCTGAAGAAGAGACTGAGGCCCATGACCTCAGGCCCTTGACCATTGTCATATAACTAGTAAGTGGCCAAACTACAATTTGAACCTTGTGCTTTTAATTACCATGCTATATTGTATGTCTACTATAAGTGAGAAGAAAAAAAAAGACCACTGGCTTTTGAGAGAGTATAGAATCAGAGCCTGAGTAATAGAATTGTAGGAAATCATGGAACTGAGAGAGCTAATCCAACCCCCTCATTTTGAAGTAGCAATGATGCTTGCCTTGTCCTGAGAAAACAACAGCTTGAGCAGAGAATACCTACTGATAGGTGACAGGAATGGAAGGTGATTGGGAATTACCTCAGCCATTCCCTTTTTTAGAGGTAGATAAAGTAACACGCCTGTTCAAAGAATTATCTAAGCTTGTCTCGCCATCCCTAAGAAACCGTGGGAACAGATGTGTACCCTTTTTATTTCAGATTTCATTATCCACAGTAAGTAGATTTCCACTGACTACTTGAGATTTCCTAGATGGTAATTTTCACTCTGCAAGGAACCAGTAACCTTCAGAGGGATTATTTGAAATGACTACAGCGCAGGAGGCACTGAATTTCAATCAGTCACATGTTTAATGAGTTCCTTCTCTGCAAGGCAGTATTTTTGGAAGAGTGGGGAACAAAAAGAAGTCAATGGGTGGTTCCTGCCCTCCTGTATTTTATAATCTACTTGGACGAACAAGCGAGGCGTAGAATAAAATTGTTCAAAGAAAAAAATCCCAGCAAATTGGGCAGCCAGGGACAACTGGGATGACATCTTGCTCGGTGGGAAAGTGGTTGAAAGGGGCAGGAAGTGTTTGGAAGGATGGACTCTGGCACGTATGTGCAAGGCATCATTGGGAGACACTGACTGGATGAATCTGGCCAATCTGTAGTGATGAAAGAGAATGTGGAAAATTAGGTTCTGATGCAAGACCTTGTCAGAACAGCTCAATAGTTTGGAAAACTTTTATGGATATATTTGAAAATAATTTTTAAAGTAAATACCCCCAAGTAATCCCAATATCAATCTCTATTACCTTTTCTCTTCCCGGGATTAAATTACTACCTTATGTAAGTGTCCTATTTATTTGGAAGATCGCTGACTTCCTTCAATTCTACTGACCAAAAGGTCTTGACACTTTTGGAAAGAATTTCCAGCACTTCCCTTTTGCTAATAAAGGTGTCCTCAAGTGCCCAACCTCTGGGCTATTACGTATGTAAAAGTTTCAAAATTGTGCTCATACTCTAAGGAGTCAGCTGCCAGGTGCTCTCTAATAAGCAGAAATTTCACGTAACTCAGGCATCTGGGGGTTCGCGCCTCAGCTGGAGCAAAGCCAGAAATGTCTGTGACTGCAGGTGCACTTCAGCACATTGAGACCTGAGGGAACAGCGATCTGGCCTAACTGCAATTGATTTAGGAGAGGGCTGGAGGGTTGAGCTTCTGCTGACACTTGCAGCTTGGAAAATTCTGCTCCGCTAATTGCAAAGAGGATTCTGCTGTAATGATTTTTTTGGGTAAGATACTTTTCTCATTTTGAATTCTTTCTTCATTTGGGCTCTGGTGATTTCCAGTCTCTATTTTTATTGTTTTAACTCCTGGTATAGGAGGCTCTTTGAAAGTTTCTGCCCACACATGAATGTGCATTCAGAGTGGTGCATGGACGTGGCTTACAAGCTTCAACATGTACTTCATGAGCAAGCAGGTATATAGCCCCTTTTACAGGAACTGGTACTTGCTACCTCTGCTGGCACCCCCCCCACACACACACAAATGAAAATATGGGGATTTTGCTTTTCTTTCCAAAAAAAAGAAGGAAAGAGGGCTCATTGACTTCAGGTTTTTGAAATCTCTCTCAGCAGCGTGATTTCTGGACCCTCATCTTTGAGGTCTGGGGTATGTTTTTTTGTTTGTTTGTTTTTAAAAGCCCTGGACCAGGAGGATGGGAGACGTGAGTTGTCTCTGTTTCTCCACTGTGGGCTTCCAGCCAGAGTCTTTGTCTTTCTGGGCCTCAGTTTCCTCAGCTCTTCAAGCCCATGAAACTGGCAGAACCAGGTGGATTGTATCACCCATGTCTTTGTGTAAAAGCTGCTGCAGGCCCTGCAGTGTGCAGTTTCTGGGGAGGCTCATATGCACTTGCTCCAACATAAGGCCAAGGCCTCCAGGGTGAGAAAGTCAGATCTACAAATTCAAGTCCAAACACTCCAATATTTGGTTATATGAGGCTTTTTACACTCATATTCTGCCATCTCCAGTGACCCTGTACTCTGTTCACATTGGAATTCTGGCATCTTCCTAAGTAACTCATTTGACAAATATCTTTGAGGCCTACCTATTGTGGCTGCAGGGCTAAAGAAGATATGGTCTCCTCTGGCATTACTGGCAAGTAAACGGGATTACAAAGCAGAGTGACAAATGCTTGGATTCAGGCCTCTGGACCTATTGCCTAGGTGGACTACTGAGCTTCCACTGTCACCTCTGTGAAGCTGTCCCCAGGCCCAACTAAATGTTTCTTCTACTCTGCTCTCAGGGTGTTTTCTACATGTCACTTAACCACATAATATCACATCAGGTTGGTTGGTTCTCCATTTTCCTCCCCCAGCAGACCGCCAGCTCTGAGCTGTGGCACGTTTTATCCAGCTCCTCTCCAGGCCTCAAAGGGAGCACACTGCGGAGCATCCTGTAAATACCTAACGAACCAGTCAGTGCAAGTGAACATGCAACTCGGTCTTGCAGGATTGCAAAGTGCCTCTCGAAGCTGATTTTGCTTTCCGTGCCCAGGCAGCTCTGGTGAATTGCACGGTAGAGGTCAGGAGTTGGGGGTGGGGAGATCGGAGGCGTACGAGGAAGAAGGTGAGTCCAAGCCCCACTTCGCTAGAGCTGCCCACGTCCGGTAAACTGTAACCCACTGGACTGCGGTCAACTCCTTAACCTCCCGGAAGCGGCTCAGCCGGCATCTCCCCGCCCCTCCGGAAGGTGGGCGTGGCCCCTAATGAATAATGAATCGCCGCGGTGGCGGCGGCGGGGGGGTGGTGGCGGGGGGGGGGTGGTGGCGGCGGGCCCGCCCCCTCGGGCGGGAAGGGGGAAGCGCCGAGGCTGCCTGACTGGAATGAGGGTAGCTGCGGCGACTGCGGCGGCGGGAGCGGGGCCGGCCATGGCGGTGTGGACGCGGGCCACCAAAGCGGGGCTGGTGGAGCTGCTCCTGAGGGAGCGCTGGGTCCGAGTGGTGGCCGAGCTGAGCGGGGAGAGCCTGAGCCTGACGGGCGACGCCGCGGCGGCTGAGCCTGAACCCGCTCTCGGGCCCGCGGCGGCCGCCTTCAACGGCCTCCCGAACGGCGGCAGCGCGGGCGACTCACTGCCTGGGAGTCCGAGCCGCGGCCTGGGCCCCCCGAGCCCACCCGCGCCGCCGCGGGGCCCGGCGGGCGAGGCGGGCGCGTCACCGCCCGTGCGCCGGGTGCGGGTGGTGAAGCAGGAGGCGGGCGGCCTGGGCATCAGCATCAAGGGCGGCCGCGAGAACCGGATGCCGATTCTCATCTCCAAGATCTTCCCGGGACTGGCGGCCGACCAGAGCCGGGCGCTGCGGCTGGGCGACGCCATTCTGTCGGTGAACGGCACCGACCTGCGCCAGGCCACCCACGACCAGGCCGTGCAGGCGCTGAAGCGCGCGGGCAAGGAGGTGCTGCTGGAGGGTGAGCGGGGCCGGCGGGCGGGCGGGCGGTGCTGGGCTGACCGGCGCTCACTTTGTTTCTGCCACCCTACCCGCTTTGCTGGGCCAGACCCTTCCCTCTCCCCCGCCCCCCGGGTCCTCACCTTCCTCTCTACTGGTAGCCCGGGTCTCCCCAAACGCCGTCTGCTGGAGCTTTGAGGATGGAAAAACTGATGCTCCCTACAGGAAAAGTTGGGCAGCCGCCGAAGTGTGGCTTGCAGTCCCCAAGGAAGACTCGGTTGAGATTTAGTAAGAAGCAGCCGTGCTGGAAGCCCCGCCTCTGCACGATAAGCTGACATTAAGAACTAGAGGGGGACGGAGCGAAGCTCTGGAGGTCTCCGTTTGCCTCCTGAGAAGTGCCGGGTTGGCGCTTTCTTCGCTCACCTCTGGCTCCCCAGGGCAGGCGGGTCTGTTAGAAAAAAAAAAAAAATTCGTCCACACCGGTGCCAGTGGTATGCTTGGGCAAACCACCAAAACGCTGGTTAATTTATGGGAATTTAACCCATCATTGGCTCTCAACAATTACCAAAGGAGATCATAGCACGTCATTGAAGCCAGAAAGCTGAAACAGCAAGTTTGTGTGGTTAATGAGCCTTGTTTAACAGTGGACGCTCACGTGTTTGAACATTTACTGCCAACTAGAGTTTTGCCCCTTTTGCAGGAGACTGGTGCCAGCTTCCTACCATTCACAGGCCTCAAGGCTTTAAGCTTATTAGAAGCCTGAAATGTTAAACCTCAAGTTATGTTTAAATAGCTAGGATTATTCTTTAAGTATGCATGTGATCTGTTACTTGGGTCTTTTGTGATGAATTTATGGATTTACTAAATTTATGATTTACTAAATCTCAAAATTAAATCTCATCTACTTGAAGGACTCATACATGTTGGAGGTAATATTCAGAAATTTTTGAGCAATCAGCCTTCTTTCACTGATGATTTCAGTCATTCAAGAAGCATTTATTGCTGGCTATATAGAACAGAATATAAAAGATGATGTGTCTATTTGGTGTCTAGTTGGGGAAAGGATAGAAAAGTGCAAAACAACTTACAATTTATAGATTACGGAGTGCAAACTATATAAATGCCAAGGGAATGCAAAGTTAGGAAGTAGTTAGTGGAAATTGTATTGGTCAGTGAGGAATTTTTCAAGGAGCTGAATCTTGAGCCAGGTCTCTAAGGAAGTGATGGACATAGGCAGAGATGAGTCAGGAGGGTATTCCTAGCAGAGGAAGAAGAGAAGGGAAGGGGTGGGGAGTGGAGGTAGGAAGAGGCCAATCATCAAACTGAGAGGCCAGAAGTCCAGCTTGGCAAAGTGATTGTCACTTTTTTCTAAATCTGCTGGTAAATGTTTGGGAGAATGTTAGTTTGCAAGTAAATATTTTAATGTGCTCCAGTTGTGAAATTCCAGTGTCCCACCTTTATAATATCCTATTTATAAATCTCATTTATATCTCACTTAGGTGGGGCTAGACATTGCTCAGAAATTAGTGCTAATAAAAGGAGTAAAATTATAGATCATGGCTTGAGTGGTATGTGTGTAAAAAAATTGTTACCATAAATGTGTACTTTGAAATTGGGCTAGCTAAGAATTCGGTTGTAAATTCTTAGAGCCAGAATATTGAATGTAGTACTATTTATGTGGTGCTCAGTGGTGGTGGGCAGACATTTCAACTTTTTACCCCATATTTTTTAAAAAAATCCAGTTTTTGTTTAGATATAATTTGAACCTGGTATTCATACCAATTAAGTGAAAATCATCTAGTAAATGCTTCCCAATATTCATTAGACTAAAATAGGCCACATGTGCTTTTAGAAGGAGGGTTTACAAATGGCAGCATAACATTTATTGAATGCCTATTTATCTAACACACAGGTTCTATTTTATTTTCCCATTTTGTAAAAGACAAGTAGTTTTTGTTCTTATGTGTGGGGGAAAGTATGAAATTGAACTTTCAAGCCAAGGGATATAAAAATAAAATTGCTTAGAATATGTAAAATCACTGAAAACAGTGATTTAATTGAACCAGACATGTAAAATTGAGAGCTAGTGTCCCATCCAGGAAGGCCACTTTAAAAAAAATAAATAAATAAAAATTTATTTATTTATTTATTTATTTTTGGCTGCATTGGGTCTTCATTGCTGCACGTGGGCTTTCTCTTGTTGCAACAAGTGGGGGGCTACTCTTCATTGCTGTGCACGGGCTTCTCATTGCGGTGGCTTCTCTTGTTGGGGAGCACGGGATCTAGGCACTCGGGTTTCAGTAGTTGTGGCTTGTGGGCTCTAAAGCGCAGGCTCAGTAGTTGTGGCACATGGGCTTAGTTGTTCCGTGGCATGTGGGATCTTCCCGGACTGGGGCTCAAACATGTGTCCCCTGCATTGGCAGGCAGATTCTTAACTACTGCGCCACGTCCCAGGTAGGCTACTTTTTTTTTTTTTTTTTTTTGGCTGCGTTGGATCTTAGTTGCTGTGCACAGGCTTTCTCCAGTTGTGGCAAGCGGGGGCTACTCTTCACTGTGGAGCGCAAGCTCTAGGCGTGCGGACTTCAGTAGTTGTGGTTCCCAGGCTCTAGAGCCCAGGCTCAGTCGTTGTGGCTCACGGGCCCAGAACGCAAACTCAGTAGTTGTGGCACACGGGCTTAGTTGCTCCGTGGCATGTGGGATCTTCCCCGACCAGGGCTTGAACCCGTGTCCCCTGCCTTGGCAGGCGGATTCTTAACCACTGCGCCACCAAGGAAGTCCAAAGCCTACTTTTAAAAGATGGATTTTTATGATTAGCCCTTAAAGTTTTGGAACTGTATGGTCCTTCCATTAGATGTCTCAAAACTTGAAAAACTACCTTAACATAGCACAGTGATGCTCTTTTGTGGTGTGGGCAGGGAATTTCAGGCATGCCCTTACCACCCCCAAGCAAAGGAAAACTAGTCTCTGGTTGCCTGTGGTTAGGGAACTGAGTGAGCTAAGGGTTTTTTTTTTTTATCTCATGGATTTGTAGGGATTATTCATTCATACATGAAACATTTATTCAGCTCTGCCACGTGCCAGAGGCGCTTGAAGATAGTATCTGATTCCTGCCCTCAAGAAGTTTGGAGTTGAGATAAGAGAGAGTTAAGAAATAGTACAGCAAAGGGTTAAAAGCGATGTGAGAATAGAACTCTGAAGAGGGCGCAGCACAAAGGAAGGAGAGGAGATCTATGGAAGACTGTCGTGGGCATCAGAGGTTGAGGATGCCCAGGAAAAGGCTGATGGAAAAGTTGAAGTTTGAATTGAGCCTTCCCCTAAGGAGAAAGCTGCCAACAGTAAAGACACAAGTGGGAGACAGGAAGAAGTCATTTTGCCCAGTGAGGGCAGAGGACGAATGAGGACTTTATGGTCAGCTAGACCTGGGTATGTTTCTGGCTAGTGGTTTGTAACCCCTAGGCAAGTTACTCACCCTTGCTCCACCTTAGTTTCCTCATCTGTAAAAGCAGCATAGTAATAATACCTCCTTACAGGGTTGTTATTCATTTGACAGTTTATGTGCTGGGAGCTTTTTTGGGGACTGGGAATACAGCAGTAAACAACAGTAATGAAAACAAAGTCTGAATGAGGAAGGTAGGGCTAGGTCATGAAGGTATGCTGTGAGTTAACAGGCACTCTCAGAATAGCCAGGATAACAAGTTGTTAAAATCCAAGGCTCCATTTTACTTGAAAAGACATACATGGTAAGAATAAGTTGTTTTAGGTGAACACTTCAAGAATGAGTTTGCACTTGCATGCAAACACCTTTTTCTAATCTTGTTTTCCTGTCATCTCTTGTATAGGTCAACTTTTTTATCCTTAAGTTTTGCATTTAGTTTTTCATCCCTCTGATTTTTCCTATTCCTTCACACTTGCTGTTCGGAACCTTAAAACTTGCTAATAACCGTGTGCTAGTAGTTTTGACTAATGTCTCTTAGCACTGATATTAAGATATGCTGAAATTCACAGATTCTCAGCATGAAGGGGTGACTACTCTTCTATCATAGTGTATGTTGAATTTACTATATCTTGTGTGCTGGAAATGGGGTCTATCCAGAAAGCTTCTAGAATTTATATTTGAATTAGACTACACATCAAAAAGTGTTCCAGAAGAGGTTAGGAAAGAGCATCGTGTCCAGCTTAAGTTGTTGTTGTTTTAATTTATTTATTTGGCGGTGCCAGTTCTTAAGTTGCTGCGTGTGACATCTTCACTGTGGCATTCAGGATCTTCTTTTTTTTTTTTTTTGCAGTACGCAGGCCTCTCACTGTTGTGGCCTCTCCCGTTGCGGAGCACAGGCTCCGGACGGGCAGGCTCAGCGGCCATGGCTCACGGGCTAGCCGCTCTGCAGCATGTGGGATCTTCCCGGACCAGGGCACGAACCCGTGTCCCCTGCATCGGCAGGCGGACTCTCAACCACTGCGCCACCAGGGAAGCCCCAGGATCTTTTTAGTTGCAGCATGCGGGCTCTTTTTTTTTTCTAATGTGTATACATATTTTATTGGATCTCATTTTCTTTTTTTTAATGTCATTATTGGAGTATAATTGCTTTACAATGTTTTGTTAGTTCTTCCTGTATAACAAAGTGAATCAGCTATATGTATCCATGTATCCCCATATCCCCTCCCTCTTGCATCTACCTCCCACCCTCCCTATCCTGCCTCTCTAGGTGGTCACAAAGTACCGAGGTGATCTCCCTCTGCTGTGCAGCTGCTTCCCACTAGCTATCTATTTTACATTTGGTAGTGTATATATGTCAATGGTACTCTCTCACTTCGTCCCAGCTCCCCCCTGCCCACCCCGATCTGTGTCCTCATGTCCATTCTCTACGTCTGTGTCTTTATTCCTGTCCTGCTCCTAGGTTCATGAGAACCTTTTGTTTTTTTTTTTTTAGATTCCATATATATGTGTTAGTATATGGTATTTGTTTTTCTCTTTCTGACTTACTTCATTCTGTATGACAGACTCTAGGTCCATCCACCTCACTACAAATAACTCAATTTCCTTTCTTTTTATGGCTGAGTAATATATTCCATTGTATATATGTGCCACGTCTTCTTTATCCATTCATCTGTCGATGGACATTTAGGTTGCTTCCATGACCTGGCTATTGTAAATAGTGCTGCAGTGAACATTGTGGTACATGTCTCTCTTTGAATTATGGTTTTCTCAGGGTATATGCCCAGTAGTGGGATTGCTGGGTCATATGGTAGTTCTATTTTTAGTTTTTTAAGGAACCTCCATACTGTTCTCCATAGTGGCTGTATCAATTTACATTCCCACCAACAGTGCAAGAGGGTTCCCTTTTCTCCACACCCTCTACAGCACTTGTTGTTTGTAGACTTTTTGATGATGGCCAGTCTGACCGTGTGAGGTGATACCTCATCGTGGTTTTGATTTGCATTTCTCTAATGATTAGTGATGTTGAGCATCCTTTCATGTGTTTGTTGGCAATCTGTATATCTTCTTTGGAGAAATGTCTGTTTAAGTCTTCCATCCACTTTTGGATTGGGTTTTTTGTTTCTTTGATATTGAGCTGCATGTGCTGCTTGTATATTTTGGAGATTAATCCTTTCTTAATTGCTTCCTTTGCAAATTTTTTCTCCCATTCTGAGAGGTGTCTTTTCGTCTTGTTTATAGTTTCCTTTGCTGTGCAAAAGCTTTTAAGTTTCATTAGGTCCCATTTGTTTATTTTTGTTTTTATTTCCATTACTCTAGGAGGTGGGTCAAAAAGGATCTTGCTGTGATTTATGTCATAGAATGTTCTGCCTATGTTTTCCTCTAAGATATTTATAGTGTCTGGGCATGCGGGCTCTCAGTGTGGCATGTGGGCTCTCAGTGTGGCATGTGGGATCTAGTTCCCTGACCAGGGATCGAACCCAGGCCCCCTGTATTAGGAATGGGGAGTCTTAACTACTGGACCGCCAGGGAAGTCCCCAGCTTAAGGTTTGATATTTGAGAAAAGATCAATAAATTTTTGAAGCAATTCTCATTGGAATATTGTTGGAAAATCATCTTTTATTGTGTAAATATGATTCTAAAAGTATTGTTGTCAAATCTATTGAAAAGAAAATGGTTAGGTGTATAGAGGAAGTTGTCTGACATGAAATTTAATTTCAGAGTTGAGAGTAATTTTTATATCTAGAATAGATTGAGATTTTGAGTGTCTTATATAATATGACTTGCTCTTTGTGTATGTTAGGGGACGTGTAACGAATACTGCTGACATTATTAGGCTGCTCATTTGAAGAAGCTAGTTTGGGTTCCTACACTGCCACTTTCTTCACCGTATGTTGGAGAAGTTGAGAGTCTCCTAGAGAAAACATTTTACATTTTCTTTGAGACTTTGCCGTGTATATTCATCAGTCTATCTCTTAAATAACCACTAAATTGTTAGGACGTTTTGTGTTTCTGTTTTTTCTTTTTAACTAGCCTCTTTGTATTTCACTTGAATGATTAGACATGTTTATATGAGAAACCATGTCTTTGTAACCAGATTATTTCTTATAGAGTCCCCTTCTTGCTAAAATATGCCCTCTAAATTATTAGAAAAATATGAGAAATTTATTGGTTCTAATACAGACTGGTTACGAAAATTCTAAGAGCATTTTTAGAAACCATAACCAGGCTTTAATTTAGATCTCAATTGATAACTCAGCAACTTCAACTGATGTATTCCCTGCTATGTAGTCCTTACGGGATAAAGATTACTTTACTTTGTGATCATATGTTTATCTTTGTACCTAAGGGATGAGGTGCAGCCTGTGGCTATGGAACAGTGTTCTGCTGTGCTGAGCAGACTGAGTCATTCAAGGATCCAGTCACTGTCCTTGGCTAGGCTAGCATACTCTCCTACCCAGCTGAAGAACAGATGATGCTCATTAATGTTAAGTGAGTTACCGAAGGTCTCAGAATTTCTATTGATTTTTGGGGGGAAAATGTTGTTTCCTTTCGGCAAGAGGAAAAATCTTACCTGGAATTAAAAAAATTGTGAAGTCTCATCTTCCAGATGAGGAATTAATGACCAAAGAGGTTAAGTGGCATGTTTAAGGTCACCTAAGTAATCAGTGGTGGAACTCAGACTGAAACCCAGTTCACTGCTGTCTCCCTTGTACCGTGATATCTACAACCAGTCATTCAGAACTTCTAGCATCTCCTATGCATCATCATGTTGCAGTGTGTTGTGAGAGATCAGTGTGCAAAAGAAGTTGAAGGTGGTCCCTGGCATCAAAGAACTTAGACTGAAATTGGGGAGGGAAAAGATTGCTGAAATGTGTAGTACTCACTCTTCAAGAGTTCTCTGAAGAGGTGATCAGTTGGGGGATGGAAGAGTCAAGTGTGACTTCATTGGGGAAGGGATAATTTTGTCTGAGGCTTAAAGGACAAGTTGCTTCTCTGTAGATGGAAAGTAGTCCAAGTTGAGGAGGTAAATTGAGCAAAAGCCAAAATGAGCATGACCTACGATAGGAAGTAAGGAGAATAGGAATGGACTTGGGGGAAGAAAATTAAGCTGGGTAGATAAATTGGAGCCAGATTATGCAAGGCCTTGAAAGCAGGCCAGAGGAATTTGGACCTTTTTCATTCTATCAGTCAACCTTAAGTACCTACTGCAAATGAGGTGTTGTGGTAGATGCTGGAAATTCAAAACTGGGAGTAATCCCTGCCCTTTAGGCTAGTAGGGAAACAGTTATAGCAGGCTGTGATAGTGCTTTAAAAGAGATGAGAAGATGATGCCCCGGAAGCAGAGGTAGCAGTGCAAAGGAGACAGCATGTCAGAGGTAAGAAAGTGATGAGTAGCTGGTGTGTTGAGAGAGGTAAAGTGTGGGAAGATGCAGGAAGTGTGTAGCTGGAGAGCAGGCTGGAAAGGTGGGCAGAGGCCAGATCATCAAAGGCCTTGTTTGCAGTGCCAAGCAGTGGTCACTAGTGGGGTTTATATTTTCAACCTAAAAAAGGAAGAACTTGAGTTTTATTAATATTATATAAATAACCCTGGTTCTCTTCCTCAGTCTTATAAGACAGTGCCATTACACACTCGATACACAAGGTGATGTCTCGAGGGAAGAGTGAAAGAGCTTCACAAAGCACAGGAATTGAATGTGGTGACCTTATTAATTTGTCTGCTATTATCATATTGCAACTTATTGCAGTTTACTTGAGCCTGGTTGAGTGGATTTATAATGTATTATCTGCTTTTAACTAAATTAATCTTCACAAAATGAGATTAAAGATTTGCACAGAGAAACCGTTGACTGAAGATAATTCTAACACTATAAATAATAAAAATGTAGGGTTTACATTTCTCCTAGTAGGAGTTCTTTGTCACATTTCAAGGTAAGCCTGTCAAGAAGTCAGCCTAAAAAATGAAATTGTCAAGAAGACTATTTGAAATATGGATTAATACATTACCATGAATAATGAACTATATGAGACTGTGTTGTACTTTGAATCATACAGCAGCTAAGATAGTATGACTTCATCAGGGATATATTTAGTGTATGTATTTCATCTTTATCTCATTCATTCTTTTTTTTTTTTTTTTTTTTTTTATTCTGCGGTATGCAGGCCTCTCACTGTTGTGGCCTCTCCCGTTGCGGAGCACAGGCTCTAGACGCGCAGGCTCAGCGGCCATGGCTCACAGGCCCAGCCGCTCTGTGGCATGTGGGATCTTCCCGGACCGGGGCACGAACCCGTGTCCCCTGCATCGGCAGGTGGACTCTCAACTACTGTGCCACCAGGGAAGCCCCCATTCTTGATGTTTACATTTTGTATATATTCTATAATATGTATGCATTAATGAATATTCGTGGGATGAGCGTGTAGACTCACATGTTTACTGATGAGTGTGTACTACCAAAAGTTTTAGGGGCTTCCCTGGTGGTGCAGTGGTTAAGAATCTGCCTGCCAATGCAGGGGACATGGACTCAATCCCTGGTCTGGGAAGATCCCACATGCTGTGGAGCAACTAAGCCCGTGCGCCGCAACTACTGAAGCCCGCACACCTAGAGCCTGTGCTCCACAACAAGAGAAGCCACTGCAATGAGAAGCCCGCGCACCTCAACAAAGAGTAGCCCCCGCTCACCGCAACTAGAGAAAGCCTGCACGCAGCAACAAAGACCCAACATAGCCAAAAATAGTTTAATTAATTTTAAAAAATACACTTAAAAAAAAAAGTTTTAGGCCTGGCAAGCCACCCAGGTTTTAAAATGCTTTAAATGAGCAGTGCTTTAAACAAAGAAGCAATCTCTTAGGAAGAGTGGCAGATGGGGAGTGTAGGAGCTCAAGACATGAGGTAAGGGAAAGCAGCTAGGAGGCTGTTGCGACACCATTAGGATAGTGAGACTGGATAGGACAGTATGAAGCTGAAAGATATTAAGGAGATAGAAACAACAGGTCTAAATGATCAGTTTGGGGACCTAAGGGGAGAGGAAAAGAGAGGGAGGATAACTCCTAGATGTTTGGCTTGGGAAAGTGGATATCTATGAAACCAAAACAAATGGGGGAGGAACTAGTTTTTTGGGTGAAGAGAAGAAGTTTGGTTTGGACATGTTGAATTTGAGTCACCTGTGTGACAACCTGGTGCAAAAGGCTGGTACAGGTCTGTAGTCAAGAGAAGTGTCAGAAATGAGTTGAAGATTTATGAGATGTTAGGGTAGAAGTGGTTATTAATGCCATAAGTGTCAATGTAATCATTAACAGAGTGCAAATTAAAAAGAAAAGTAGGGGGCTTCCCTGGTGGCGCAGTGGTTGAGAGTCCGCCTGCCGATGCGGGGGACGCGGGTTAGTGTCCCGGTCCGGGAGGATCCGCGGAGCGGCTGGGCCCGTGGGCCATGGCTGCTGGGCCTGCGCGTCCGGAGCCTGTGCTCTGCAGTGGGAGAGGCCGCGACAGTGAGAGGCCCGCG
Source organism: Delphinapterus leucas (assembly GCF_059928025.1). Taxonomy (NCBI): domain Eukaryota; kingdom Metazoa; phylum Chordata; class Mammalia; order Artiodactyla; family Monodontidae; genus Delphinapterus; species Delphinapterus leucas. The sequence continues at coordinate 43,464,446 of NC_143148.1, forward strand.
TACAGCAAAAAAGAAAAAAAAAAAAAGAGAAGTAGGAACAGGATGGAACCCTGCAGAACCCCTACATTTAAAATGATAGTGGAGGAAGAGAAATCTGGAAAGAAATGGTCCAGGGAGTGGAAGTCAGGGAGGCAAGAGTTTCACAAAGAAGGGGGTGATCAACATCTTCAGATGCTGGAGAAGTCAAGAAGGAAAAAGAAGTCCGTTGGGTTTGGTGATTAGAGAACAAGATTGTTAGAGTTCTGTTAAGAGCAGTTTCATTAGAGTGACAAGAGCAGAGAGCAGTGAGTAGACCTTACTTTTTTAAAGTTTCTCAGAAAAACAAAAGAAGAAGCAAAGATGGTAACTAGAGTTGAATAAAGTATCCAAGAAGGATTTTACTTTCGTAGTTGTTTGTTTTTTATTTTGTTTTGTTTTAAGGGAAAGAATTAGGACATATTTATACAGCAAGGAGAAAAGGCTGGCCGAGAAAGGGAGAGATTGGAGAGATAGAAGGGATGGGGAACTGATGCAATCCATTCTTGAGCCAGGAAGTGACATGATGGGAACAGAATTTTGGGTTGGCAGCAGTGGATGCGCTTGATGTAATGCAAAGAGGAAAGAGCAAATGTAGGAAAAACTACAGCTGTTGTAGTGAAAAGCAATCCAAAGCAGAGGTGATAACCATTGAAGGGGGTGATGGTGGTGGCCCTGAGAATAGAGAGGAAGATTCAATTCAAGAAACAGTTTAAAGCAGGTGATTCCTTGCCAGGGGACAGCAGATCCACTGGGGACGATTTCCTACCCAGACAGCCTCCTTCTGACTGCCTGGGGCACCCAAAGATTGCATACTTGTAGAGAATCTCTGGCCTCTGTTACTAGCATGGGCATTTGATGCCTCAGAGATGTTGGAGTGGAAAATTGAGAGCCACTGTTTCAAAGCAAGAAATGACAGAATGTGGGGGCAGGTTGGATATAGTGAATTAGCCCTGAAATTTCTCTCCAGGGACAGCAGAAGCACTTAGCTTTGTTATAAAGGACTTAGGCAGTGTCAGCTGGCTATGGGGATTGAGAAGAAAAATTTTAGTTTATAAACACTACATAGCCACACAGCATGAGAGCATATTCTTCCTTTAAAGGGTTTTTTCCCTAGGTTAGTGAAAGGAGTTGTTGGCTTCTTCTACAGAAATGATGGTATATTCAGGTGAGTTTAATATTTTGTGTCTGGAGAAATACAGTTGACTTAGTTACTAACTGCCATTCTAAGGAATATACACTTGAGTCCTTCATAAAATTTGTGCTTGATTTCAGTGTAAAAACAAAACTTGTGAAATAATTTTGTATGTAAACAAAGCGCCAGTGATTATGGTATCTGTAGATTGACCTTTTAGGAAAAGTAAAGAGTTATAAAACTCAAATTTGTTTTGGTTTCTATGATCTGGCTCCCAAGACATTGCTAGAATGTTTTGACATATAACTAATTAAGAATATGTGAAGTGCAGCCTTTTTTTTTTTTTTTTTTTTCCCCAGCTGCACCCGGCTTGTGGGATCTTAGTTCCCCAGACTAGGGATTGAACCCGGCCTGTGAGTGACAGTGCAGAGTCCTAACCACTGGTCTGCCAGGGAATTCCCAAAGTGCAGCTTTTAAAAAAAATTACTTTGGCTTTTCTGCAGCATTCTTTCTTTCTACCACCTTTTACCCTCTTGTTTTTAATTTTGCAAGTTTTTTTATAAATTTATTTATTTTATTTTTGGCTGCGTTGTGTCTTCGTTGCTGCACGTGGGCTTTTCTCTGGTTGCGGTGAGCGGGGGCTACTCTTCCTTGCAGTGCGAGGGCTTCTCATTGTGGTGGCTTCTCTTGCTGTGGAGCACAGGCTCTAGGTGCGCGGGCTTCAGCAGTTGTGGCACATGGGCTCAGTAGTTGTGGCTCGCGGGCTCTAGAGTGCAGGCTTAGTAGTTGTGGCACACTGGCTTAGTTGCTCCGCAGCATGTAGGATCTTCCTGGGCCAGGGATTGAACCCGTGTCCCCTGCATTGGCAGGTGAATGCTTAACCACTGTGCCAGCAGGGAAGCCCCTGCAAGTTTTTTAGAATGCTTTATGAAAGGAAACTTGATGGGATAGAGAGATGAGAAAGTTAAATCCTTATCTTTCAGTTTAATTAATCTGTCATGTATATAAAATACTACACCTCACATTTGGAAAATGGGAAGCTTTGATTTTTCATTTAAAGAGACTCAGACAAATTAAAGATTTATTTATTTTTAGTAAAATCAGTTGATAACTAATAAATTTTTTTTTAAAAGAAATGCATGTGCCTTATTCAAGGCTCTGTTGGTTTCAAAGCACAGAAACCGATTCAAGCTAGTTCAAATAAAAGGATGGAGGTATTGCAAAGATACCGACAGGTCTCAGGACTCCAGAAAAAGCTGAGCAGCCGGGCCTCAGAAATGTCACGAACCCAGGCTGTGCTGAGACTCTGCTTTCCGCTCTTGCTCACATCTCCTCATCTTAGAGTTTCTCTGTTTCTCTCTGAGAATGTTCTTTTGCAGTAGCTTTGCTCTAGTCATTTTATGGTTTCATTTTTTATATTTAAGTCTTTAATCTACGTGGAGTTTATTTTAACATAGGTATGCAAGAGATTTAACTTTATATACTTTCCCAAATAGCTGATTATCTCAGCATTTGTCAAATAATCCTCTTGGATGCACTGTCAGATAGATTGGTGTGGCTGCCTGGAGTGCCATGTGGGGAAAGATTCCAAAGTGATATCTGGGTTCAGCAGGAAAGGCTATGCTTAATTAGTGATGTCTGCAATGAGTGTGCCGGGGTGAGGTACAATATGCTACGTATCTGCCACCGTAGGAATGACCTGTCCTTTCCTCTCTGATTTTAATTGCACCATTTTGTACATATTTAATTTTTTATATTCTGCAGTCTGATTCTAGATTTTCTGTTTGAGTGTTTCGTAACCACACTGTATGTTGTAACAACATTTAATAATTGATAATTCAAGTGGACTACACCAGTCAAGAAGAATTTGAAAAATAACAATAAACAATTGCAGGCTGGTATAGTTACTTATTTGTCCAGATAAATTTTGGAATGATTTTATCATTCTTTAAAAAACTCCTTTGGGATTTTGACTTAAATTGTATTAAATCCATAAATTAATTTTGAAGAGAACTGAGGTCCTTGTAATATCTGTTTCCCAGTCATTTTGCCAGAAATATTGGACCTCTGTCATACACGTTCAAGCATGTGGCAAGAGGTATGGGACGTTCCGATTGGCCAGGCCTAAGTCACGTATTCACCTTGGAGCCAGGGAATAGGGCAACTCCCCCGGCTCCACGTGGACTGAAAGTGGTGGTTTCTCAAAAGATAATCAAGGTGATGTTACCAAAAGAAGGTGGAATGGATGGTAGGCAGGCATAAACAACAGACATCCACTACAATGTTCCAAAAACATCAGAAGATGGTATTAGAGATTAAACAAGAAACTACCATATTAGTTGAGAGATTTAGAAACTTTACAGACAGCTGTAAAAGGAAAGCAAGAAGAATACATTTGCTTGGGTATAGGTGAGCTAGGTGGAGCTTTTCAAAGACTCTTTAAACTCTGAAGTGAATAATAAGTTATTCTCAGCATTTCTTTTAGTGGTATTTTGAACATCACTTTTGTATACATTTCAGGCAACTTCTCAAGGTTGCATTATGATTATCATTTTATAACTAGACAAAAAAACTATATAGAGCTTATGACAGGCCCTGAAGTTAGAGATAGATTGGGATGGAGAAAAATCTTCGTCTATCAAAATAGACATACACAGTTTTCTTAGTAAGAATTATTTTGGTTGCAGAAACCCAAACCAAACTGAGCAGAATTGGAAAGTATTGCCTCATATAACTCGTAAGACCTGGGGGTGGATCTAGGTTTAGGTCCAGTGGGATCCAAAGGCTCAAATTATCTTGGCTGCAACATCTGCTGTGGAGAATCTAATTCTGTGTAGTCAGCTAAGATGGCCGGCAGTTCTAGGAATATATTGCCCTAACTTAATAACCCCTGTTAAAAAAGGAAAGTTTTTTTTCCTAGCACCTTCAGTCTCTGGGAAGGACTCTGATTAACTCTGCTTTGTCTACCCTTTGGACGTATCACTATTTCTAAGATGATGGAGACTATGATCTAGGCCTGCATCATGTACCCATCCTTAGTGTATTGAGATTGGCAGCATCACCAAACTATGAAATGTGGAATGGAGTGGTTGCTAAGCAAACTTATGTCCACTCTTAATAATGCAGACATTGAAGCCATAGTGCTTGAAATATTTTTGTAGCTAAACTGTAAAGTTTTAAAAGTTAAAAACAATAGAAATAAATGACATTACTGAGAGCTTTACTCTGCTAAGCTCTTTACATGCATTGTCACAATTTCTTTTAACAGCCCTGTGAGGCAGGTATCATTATACCCATCTTAAATATGAAGAAATTGGGGCCTGTAGAGATTAAATAATTTGCCCAAGGTCACAGCACTTGGGTGGCAGAGGCACAGTAGTTACTCAGATTTATCAGACTCCACAGCTCCTGTTATTTACCATTATAATAGATTGCTTCTCCAATGGATCAGTTTAGGTTAAGAAGCTAGCAAGTCTAAAGACCACTATGACTGGCTTAATGTGCAAGAAATTGTGCTCTGGATTTTGTGTTGTTGCATCTGTCTGAAGGTTATTGTTATTGTCTCCCAGTCTTTGTCTCTGATTTTCCATGCTAGGCACAAATAGATAGCTGTATGTGATTATTCAACTCATTGAATACCCATATTCTGCTAGGCACTCTGGGAGAAATGGAAAGAAAACACGAGCCCAACAACCATACTTTTAAGAAGCACCCCAAATGGCTTTATGAATGCTAATAAACTGCACATAAATTAATCCAAATTGTTTCATACATGTCATACAAGTGAAAGACAAATGCTGAGAGAACTTGCGGTGCAGGAGTGACGAATGTTAGGAATGTGTTTCAGGTGAGAGAAGGGCAGGCCACGAAATGGGCGTGGGAGGTCTGGAGGATGGAGGTATACTATGTGAGGGGAATGGCATATCCAGAGGACGAAGATGGGAACAAGCAGGTGATCAAACTCTAGCAAACACATTGAATGAAATAGCTGATTTTCAAGACTCTGAAACACTGACTTTTTAATAATTTTAATGTATTAGTAAAAATGATAAAACCAACTTCTTAGATATTCTTATAACATTTTTATTCGTCATCTGCTCACTGCTTTGTAATGTAAAAATCAATTTTTCTTTTGTAATTATTCTAGCCAAACTAAGGATAAATATTCTGTATTAGTTTCTTCAAAGATTATTGATTATGTTCTAGAATAAAACTGCTTTATTTTGATTTATTTACTTATTTTTGGCCACACCATGCGGCTTGTGGGATCTTAGTTCCCCAAACAGGGATTGAGCCCAGGCCCCAGTGGGCAGTGAAAGCACAGAGTCCTAATCCTAACCACTGGACTGCCGAGGAATTCCATAACTGCATTTATTTTTACAGTGAACATAAAGTAAAAGTAATTGAAAAAATTAAGCTGACTCTGGGCAATATAAATTCTGCAGAAAAACAACAAAAAAAAGACTAAAGTGAATTTCTAAAAGTCACTGCTCACCACAGAGGTGTTTTATTTTTTTTTGTGGTATGCGGGCCTCTCACTGTTGTGGCCTCTCCCGTTGCGGAGCACAGGCTCCAGACGCGCAGGCTCAGCGGCCATGGCTCACCATGGCATGTGGGATCTTTCCGGACCTGGGCACGAACCCGTGTCCCCTGCATCGGCAGGCAGACTCTCAACCACTGCGCCACCAGGGAAGCCCACCACAGAGGTTTTAATATTGATCTGCTTTGTCAATTTACAGTGCAGTAGAGCTGATTTTTATAGTCATTAATTTCATCTTAGGATACAGAATAATGGCAGTTCTCACAAGATGAGTATAAAGCATTTATACTGGATAATAAAGAAGTGAAATAGTTTTAAATGCTACCAAGCTGGATTGTAGCAGCCAGGTCTGGCAGGTATTCCCAGACAGCCATATTTGTATGTATATTTTCACATATATATTTTGACAAGAAACATGTTTTCCTTGCATGTTTTTCTTCTGCTCTCTCTAAGGAGATTGTGGTTGGAGAAAGATGTAATTTGCTCTTATGCTACCACCTACCAGTTTCCTCCCACTATTTTCATTTTATTTCTCGTATTCCTTCCTACTTCCTCTATGCTTGGGACTCAGAAGAAGTCTTTGGGATCTTTAAGTGTCTCCACCCCTCGGGATGTAGTCACAGAAACTGAGTCTTGTGCCAAAAATGCTCTGGTCCCAAACTGAAGCATGAGAGGACAAAATACTTTGGAAAGAAAAAAAAAAGCAAAGTATTTCTGATGGCCATTAGAAAAATGGAAAAAATACTGTTAGCATTAAATAATGTTAGCACTATAAGCCTTACATTTCTTATCTATTAAAAATAAGATACGTTTTAGTTCTCATATTTTATAGTTCTAAATATGAGATAGAGAATGAAGAGTTATAGTTACTATAAACTGACTATATAAAAAAATACATGGGTTGTCAGAGAATTAGAATGTAATCAGATTAATTTTAATACTAAAGATATTCAAAATATAGCAAATCTCTCTTTGATCATTCAGATGGAACCTCAGCATTTGTAATACTTTATTCTGAGCTTTATTTATTTATTTATGGGCCACATCGCGCAGCAGGCAGGCTTTTTTAGTTCCCCAACCAGGGATCGAACCTGTTCCCTCTGCAGTGGATGTGTGGAGCCCTAACCACTGGATCGCCAGGGGATTCCCTGAACTTTATTGTTGTGAGAGAGATACACAGAAGTGCCAGATAAAAGATTTTATGTTGTAGATTTGCAGATAAATCAGCTTTTGCTCTTTTACCTTTCATTATAACTAGTAACTAATCTCCTTTAGACTAACTCAGGCAGCATTTACAAAGCTATCGTTTTCTCCAAGCAGAAGAGAATCACTTAAGGAAGAAGGAATATTGAGCGATCTAGATTGCAATTAATTTTGCCACTGATTACTGTGTAAGTTGAGGTTTGTTCATTGTCCTTTAGTTAACAAGGGCAAGACTTTTTTTTTCCCTTATCAATAATTATTATTTTTTTAACATCTTTATTGGAGTATAATTGCTTTACAATGGTGTGTGCTTTATAACAAAGTGAATCAGTTATACATCTACATATGTCCCCATATCTCTTCCCTCTTGCATCTCCTTCCCTCCCACCCTCCTTATCCCACCCATCTAGGTGGTCACCAAGCACCGAGCTGATCTCCCTGTGCTATGTGGCTGCTTCCCACTAGCTATCTATTTTACGTTTGGTAGTGTATATATGTCCATACCACTGTCTCACTTTGTCCCAGCTTACCCCTCCCCCTCCCCGTATCCTCAAGTCCATTCTCTAGTAGGTCTGCATCTTTATTCCCTTCTTGCCCCTAGGCTCTTCTGACCAATATTTTTTCTTTTTTTAGATTCCATATATACGTGTTAGCATACGGTATTTGTTTTTCTCTTTCTGACTTACTTCACTCTGTATGACAGTCTCTAGGTCCATCCATCCTACTACAAATAACTCAGTTTCGTTCCTTTTTATGGCTGAGTAATATTCCATTGTATATATGTGCCACATCTTCTTTATCCATTCATCTGTTGATGGACACGTAGGTTGCTTCCATGTCCTGGTTATTGTAAATAGAGCTGCAATGAACATTTTGGCACATGACTTTTTTTGAATTATGGTTTTCTCAGGGTGTATGCCCAGTAGATTGCTGGGTCATATGGTAGTTCTATTTTTAGTTTTTTAAGGAACCTCCATACTGTTCTCCATAGTGGCTGTATCAATTTACATTCCCACCAACAGTGCAAGAGGGTTCCCTTTTCTCCACACCCTCTACAGCATTTATTGTTTGTAGATTTTTTGATGATGGCCATTCTGACCGGTGTGAGATGATACCTCATTGTAGTTTTGATTTGCATTTCTCTAATGATTAATGATGTTGAGCATCCTTTCATGTGTTCGTTGGCAATCTGTATATCTTCTTTGGAGAAATGCCTATTTAGGTCTTCTGCCCATTTTTGGATTGGGTTGTTTGTTTTTTTGATATTGAGCTGCATGAGGGGCAAGACTCTCTTAATGAATATTGCAAAGAAAAGCCAAAGCCTGGGACTTTGATGCCAAATAAAGCCTTCTCTCTGCCCTTTTTAGTGTGCCCTTTTAGAGAAAGGGGAAAATTATTTACACATGTATTACATTTATTTGTGTTGGCCATTGTTGTCAAGCAAATTTATTCACAATCATTTGGGAATTTAGATGTTGGGAATATTTTGACAAGGTTGGGAATTTTTCTTATCCAAAAATTTTAATATATTCTCTATTAGCATCTTCACATTGGCATGCAGTTATCTTTATGTCAGCCATTCTGCTCTTCTAGGCTGTGTTCTTGGTACCTAGCAAAGTGCCAGTCACATCACTGGTATTATGTATGTCTGTTAAATGAAAGAAGAGCATCAAACCTCAAGTATAAAAGTCGTTTAAAATACAGGTGACCTAAAAATGCAAGAAAAATAACAAAATTTTTGTACAGCAAATTCAGGATGTGATAAATGCTAGGGCACAAGGAAGATGAATGGAGTCGGGGAGAGAGGTTCATGGGGGCTTTTTGTTAGGAAATAAAACTGAACAAATAGGACAGAATTTTGAGATTAATAAAGTTGAGTTACATGAATGTTCATTGTATTGTACTCTATATTTTTAATGTATTTTAAATTTCTCAATTTTAAAAATTCAGATAAAATTTAAAAGTTGTCCAATTTTTCTTTATGCTGGATCGCTTAGCTATCACTTTGATTAATTCTGACTCTTTAACATTTAAAAACTTGAAGTATAATTAACATGCAATAATGTGTTCTTAGGTGTTCATTTCAATGAATTTTGACAGTTGTATACACCTGTGTAACCACTATATAAGCTATAGAACATTTCCATCACCTCCAGAAGCTTCCCTCATGGCCATTTCCAGTCTATTCCTCTCCCCACCTCTACCCTAGGTAACCATTTTAAAATTTCTTTCACCATAAATTAGTTTTGTCTATTCTTGAAATTTATTGGAATGGAATCAAAAGTGTCTGTTCAAGTCTTTTTACCTACATTTTTACTGGGTTGTTTATCTCTTTGTTGTTGGTTTGTAGAACTCTATATATTCTGGACACAGGTCTGTTGTTAGATATGTGTGTTGTGACTATTTTTTTCATCCTGTAGTTTGTCTACTCAATTTCTTAATGGTGGATTTAGATGAGCTGAAATTTTTTCTTTCGTGGTAGTTTTGTGTTTCCTGTCCAGGAAATCTTTGCCTACTTCAAGGGCACAAAGCTCCATGTTTTCTTCCAGAGGCTTTATGGTTGTGTTTCAGGTTTAGACCTACAATCGATTCATCTTGAAATAATTTTTTGTATATTGACTACTTTTCCTTGCTCTATGTAGCCCTCACCTGACTGGTAAGTTTCATCTACCTTAAAGATTCTCATTATTCCTCTTTGAGGGGTAATGGCAGGAGACTGTAACTTTTACCAAACCCTTTACTAAACACTACTGCTGCCTATTTATTTACGTATGTTCCCTCTTCAGTGGTGTGTCATTGGAATCTGAGACAAACTGAGTCATCTCTGTCTGCTTTTTTGTAATTGCCCCCCATTACACCTTCAGGGCCTCCAAGGGCCTGATTTTAAAGCAGAATATTCAGGAAAGCCATATTTTCCATTCAGGAAAACAGCATCCTGGCCTAAAAGTTGCCATTGACATAATGAAGTATTACATGTGAATGTATGATTAGTTAAAGGATTTTGATGCCTTACCATTTTTTTTTTGATGCCTTACCTTTTATTTAAGCTTCTTGTACAGTATTAGCATTGTAATGTTATTAATGTCACAGAACTGGAAGGACCACTCATTAACACTAATAAATGGGAGAAAATGCACTGGACCAAAAGTAGCAGTCTTTATAACTTGTAAGACTTTCTTAAATGCAGATCTGTACTTAAAGCAGCAGGCTAACTTATTTTTGTGATGTTGATGTACTGAATGTGGGCGGTGGAGGGGGGGGGAGGCAGTGGCAAAATAGAAAGGATAAAGGAAGCAAGGACGTAAAATCCTTTAATACTGCTTAGTAAGGTATTCATTTTATCCATTTGAAGAAATCTGAAATTCTTTATGAAAGGAATGTATTTTTAATTTGGGGGTGGGGAACAGTTGCTGAATCATTGGGTATTAACCAGGTTAGGGTACAGATTACAGCTGGAAGGAATGGTAATCCTGTTAGATTGTGTTTATTGTCCACAAGAACACTACCAAAAAAAAAAAATACCAACCTGAAATTGTTCTCAGATTTTCAGGAAAAAGTTTGAACAGTTATTTTAGGTTTCTTACTTGGAGGGTAATAATCTTGAGTTTGTCTTAAAACATTTTCTTTGAGCAATCAACTCTTAATTATGCATGTGCGATTGATCAATTTTGCTATTTATTTTTCTAAAATATTTCATCTCAAGTCAGGTTTCCCTTGCCCTCTCTGGTTCTGGGTGGAGAGTGAATTGCGATAATCTGCAGCATTTACTGTGAGAAGGAAGATGAATTTTAACATTTGTTTGAGCACAATGTAATTGGAGATAAAGCTGCTGCTACAAAATAACAAAAACAATCCCATAGATTTAAATTATTTCTGAAATATCCACTATTGTGAACTCTTTCCTTATCCCTAACACTAGTGAGAATAATAGAATTAGAAGTCTTGACCCCCATAGAATTCTGCTTTTACATGTCTGTAACTTGCTGGCTGTTCATGCATGTCTTTTCATGATCCTGTCCCAGCAGTGTCCCTCAGAAGTAGGAGTAAGCTGTACAGCTGTCATGAGCCAGTATAGGCACAGCCTGGGGGCTATCATCAAGGCAAGAGCTAGGGATCAGTGGCTTATTATGGTCCAGTAGAAAGTAAAAGGTCCAGAAATCTGTGGGTCAACAAAGTAACGTGATCAGAAAGCCAGCAATGCCTCTCTTCCAGGGCAAGAAAAAGTACTGTTGAGCAGAATACACCCGACTGAATCTATGTGGATAATTGCGTTGTATTGTAGAAATAGCATTGGCTTTGGAACCAAGCAGACCTAGAGTTCTGCATGATGTGGGGAAAATAATTTATACTCTTTAAGCCTCAGTTTCTTTTTCAGTCAAATGATTGTGAAGGTTACATAAAATATATAAAGTAACCAGCACATAATAGGTGTTCAAACAATGTTAATCTTCCTTCCCTTCTATGCTTCATGCCTGGGTCGTTTTAGGATCTCATTCTGCTTGTCTGGAGAAACTGGTGCTAGCTAGTTTAGGAGCAGATCAACAAAGCAATAGGAGCTGATAAGGCCCTGATTCATCTCCCTCGTACACACCCGGTGTTTAGGTCATCTGCTCCTATAATTTCGGCTATTACCTGAATATCTATAATGTTTAGCTACATCTTTTTGTTCCCAGCCTTTCTGTGATCCCTTACCAGCATATCAAATTCAACCATGACCTAGGCAAATTTCTTTGCAGTTACTTATTTAAGTGTGTGTAGCCGCTGGCCCTGTCTCCTTCCTCTCTTCTCTCTGGCTTAGAGGCTTTCTTGTTCTTATCCTTCCCAGTTTTCACCTAAGGCTTATGAAGATGGCAGGAGTAAGTCCTCACGTCTCCCTGGTTAGTTGGAATTATTTTGAACAAACAAAAATTCTACATTTAAAGAGCTTATAGTAGAAGATAGTGTGATGGTTACTATTCATACTAAATGTAGGTTGTGAATTTGATGCACTATTGGAATTTCTAAAAATGTTAACCTTTGGATTTTTGCATTTTGCATTTAAAAGAGTTCCTCAAACCCTTCCTTCCTCCTCCCCCTCCTCCCGCCTCCTCCTCCTTCTTCTCCTCCTCCTCCTCCTCCTTCTTCCTCTCCTCTTCTCCTCCTCCTTCTCCTTCTCCTCCCCCTCCCCCTCCCCTCCTCTCCCCCTCCCCTCCTCTCCCCCTCCCCTCCTCTCCCCCTCCCCTCCCCCTCCCCTCCTCTCCCCCTCCCCTCCCCCTCCCCTCCTCTCCCCCTCCCCCTCCCCTCCCCCTCCCCTCCCCCTCCCCCTCCCCTCCCCCTCCCCCTTCTCCTTCTCCTCCCCCTTCTCCTCCCCCTCCTCCTCCTCCTCCTCCTCCTTCTTCTTCTTCTTTTGCAATAGGAATCTGTTATTTATTGAGAACCTTCTCTTAATGTTGTCTTACAAGCTAGAGAATGGTGAGGACTGTCCTCCTTTGCTCGGAGTATGAGGAAGCAGAAGTAGATAGCATTGCTGCTTGGTCCTTATGCTTCCATAAGGTCACTAGGAGCACCAGAAATCTCCCACCTGGCACCAGATTCATTGGGTTGTATTCATGCCATCAGGTCTTATTCCATATATGGAATTTTATTGCTCCTCAAAAGAAAAACATGTTGAGACAGTAGTTTCTGAGAAGTCAGACTTTGCCACAATGCCTTTTAGACGTAGCACCTCAGGCCTTTCCTAGCTTAGATTTAAAATTCTTTCAGAAACACAAATTCTTCACAGGGATAGATGATTTATTAATTTTGCTCTATGGAAAGGAAGGATCTCAAGTTAAATACATTGCCCACAACCTAAATGAACTGACTACAGATTTAAGCTTTGGGAAACCTAAAACATATTTAAGAACATCCGGTCTTAAACTGAAACAAGATATTTTCAGTGCTCTACCAACATATGGAAATTTGCAACATTGGCCCCTTCAATAATCCATCTCAGTTAAATAGTCTGTGGCTTAAACAAGTATTTTTCTACTTTTCAGTTTACCACATCTTTCTTGGCATCAAATTAGCTTTCTACTTAGTTCAAATTGTTAGTTTGACTGTTGGGCTGAATTCACTTATGGAAGTGGAAATGGAAATTATTTGTGATGTTACTGCTGCGTTATTCACGTATGGTCATGGTATTTATGCAGTTTGTTTCCCTGCAGCTATATTTTTAATTGGCTATTTACAGAGTCAGACCTTTTAGCAAAAGGAGAATCCTCACATGCATGACCTTATTTACTTTCTTAGAGTTCAAGGGAAGTAATATGAAATACTTCCTCTTCATTTGCCCTCAGTCCCATCCCAGGGAAGAGGTTGTTACCGGAATTCATATTTCACAGACCCCTAGTAAGGCAGGGAGAAAGACCTCCAGTTTTCTCTTTCCTCTTTCCTTCCTTCTCTTGCCCACTGATCCTTCTGGGTGGGGGGTGCTTCTGGCATCTTGTCTGTGAGATGCAACATCATGGCTTTTTCTTTTAATTGGATAATATTTTCCTTCCCATTTCCTCTTCTCAGTATTTAGCATTTCCAGCCTACTTCTTTCAGATTTTACACACATGGCTCCCTAGTGATCCACCCAAAAGAATTTTAAGGTTCTAGTAACTTTAGGTGAATTTAAGAGAGGAAAAGGTGGGATAATGACTTTTCCTCAAATAAAATTGAAGTTTTTAATAATGATTCTTAAAAATACTTAAATGCAACCATTTAAACTATGCTCGTTAGGGAGTGTTGGGAGTATGGGAAGCCACTCTTGGCTCCTACCTTTTAACTTTTTGCTTAGCAATCATTATTACTCATCTCTCCAGTAAGTAATACTATTTGGGCAAAATGTAGGTAATTAATCTCCAATTTCTCTACAGAAAAATGTCTTCTGTAAGCATTTGTTAATTAGAAAGGGGCTGCACTTTTATTATTTAATTTTATTTATTTATTTATTTTTTCAGTACGCGGGCCTGTCACTGTTGTGGCCTCTCCCGTTGCGGAGCACAGGCTCCGGACGCGCAGGCTCAGGGGCCATGACTCACGGGCCCAGCCGCTCTGCGGCATGTGGGATCTTCCCGGACTGGGGCACGAACCCGTGTCCCCTGCATCGGCAGGCGAACTCTCAACCACTGCGCCACCAGGGAAGCCCTATTTAATTATTTTCAATAGATTTTTATCACAAAATAATCAAATACTTAAAAAACCTAATCAATAGGAAAATATATAAAATTAAAGATTCCACCTTTCCCTAGACATGATTCTGTTTAGGGAGGTTTCACAGAGCCCTCTCATCTACTATGTTATGTGCTTCTATAATATTAAAATATTTACAGAGTACTTTTGTAATAAAAAAATAAAGGTTGGACTTACCTGGCGGTCCAGTGGTTAAGACTCCGCATTTCCACTGCAGGGGACGTGGGTTCCATCCCTGGTCAGGGAACTAAGATCCCGCATGCTGTGTGGTGCAGCCAAAACAAATAAATAAATAATAAACTAAAATAAAGGTTAAGTTGTTTTAAAGCAATGAAAAGACGAAGAAGAAAAAAAAAGAAATCTTACATTCATTGGACCAGTGCTTAGGAGAATATTCTGGGATACTTTGGAGAGAAACAACTTCTGTTTTCTTAAGTATAAATGTCAACAATAGTTGTGTGTGTGTATGTGTATTTTTTTAAGGTTGTTTAATTAACCATTTCAAATGTAAAGATCCTAATGCTGTTAAATCATTCTTTAGCTACTCTTCAGTATAAACTTGAAATAAAGAAAGAAACAAGTTGCACTGAAAAAGGTTTCCTATGTGGCTTTTGTTATTTTTTTACATAGGTTCGTAGATTAGGCTAGGGCCAAATTTGAGATATCCTGTGCAGGTATCTTTGGAGTGCAAACAGACAACCCTTTGACCTGATTACATTTTACTACTTGAGGGCAGGAGCTCTGTAGCACACAGCTTATACTAATGTCCTATTCACAACGCAAGTGATGTGTATAGTGCATGAGCGAGATCTATGTTGTGTCCTTTCTTTAACTCAATTTTTAAAAAATATACGTTTATCCATTATCTTATGAAGTTTGTGATCTGTGTTTCAGTAGTGATCTCAAGCCCTGCTTTGAGGGGAAAAGTCTTACAGTTTTTAGAGTACTTCTTTTCTTTTGTATAATTACCTTGGTAGCTCTTTAAGGAGGAATAATCCGTAACAGCCAGGGCTACCTTTCATGGTATCTGATAACCCTTAACTAAATATCAACAACCTTTCGAGAACAGATCACAGCTTTTCACATTGAACTCTGCACTCTGACCTTTCCTAACTACTTACTTTTCTCTGAATGTTTCGTGTCCTCGACTTTATGCTATAACCCCAGCCAGGCATGCTCACTTCCACCTTGTCTGCCTGGGGCACTTCTGCTATCTTTCAGTGATCAAGTCTCCTATTACTTTGTATAATACATTCTATATATAGTTCTGTAATAGTGCTTAATATACTGAGTTGTAATTATTTATTCATTGGTAAAATAATAGTAGTATTTACATGGTTGGTCTTTCTTTTTGCTATTTAATGGCAGAGTAGCACATGGCAAGAGTTTTCTCTTAGACCTCAGTTTCCTCATTTGTAAAATGGGAGTAATAATGTACCTATCTCATAGGGTTATTATGAGGTTAAATGAAACTATACACATAAAACAAAACACTTAACTCTGTTTTTGAACATTAAATGAGTAGTGAGGAAGGTGATTGAATATTTGTGTCCTCTAGAGCTTCTTGAAGACATGGGATGTATTTTATTCATCATTCAGGGATGGTGGTGCTGAGAGGAGCCTGTTTCCTAAGACCCCTGGTCTGCTCTGTGAGCTTTGTCTCATTAACCCTCATAGTAGTTCTCCACCATGTTTAGGTCAGACTCAGAAAGGCACAGTGGTCATTTTTCTGAATTCCCACCTCATGTAATCCATTACGTTATATGGTAATGCTCCTTGGGAGGAGGTCTTAACCACTTTGTACACTAATTCATTTAACAAACGCTTATTGAGCCCGTGCTTTTTGCCATGTGCTGTGTTAATTTCTGAAACTGGTGAAAATGATTGTTAGGTTCTGTATTAGGTCATAATAGTAATGTTTCAAATTTGTATGGCTTTTGTAATTTCTAAAATCCTTTTCCATACTTTATTTAATCTTCACAATAACCCCCTAAGGATAGGTTTTATGATTTTATATATAAAGAAACAAATGCAAAGAAATGGAATTAAGCCACGAGTATGGATGTAAGTTCTGAATGGATGGACACACAGAAGCACAGTCTCTTCCAAAAAGTAATAACTTTCTTTTGAAAAATAGTATTCTTATCTTAGCTTTTTATTTAGTTTTAACTTGGCTGGGGCTACCGTGCCACTTTTCCAACCACCCTGTCCCCATGCCATTGCTGCCATGCCCACGGCAGGGAAGGAAACAATGGTTCTGACTGTTCAGTCTCCTCTGTGCTGCTGAGGGCTCAGAGAACCCCATTTGCTTTCAGTGTGGGCAGGCTAGGGAGTTAAATATTGATCCCTGATTATTAATTTTAAAGTCTTGTGTCTGATATAGAAAAAGTGAATTACCACAGGGTG
Source organism: Delphinapterus leucas (assembly GCF_059928025.1). NCBI lineage: Eukaryota > Metazoa > Chordata > Mammalia > Artiodactyla > Monodontidae > Delphinapterus > Delphinapterus leucas. The sequence continues at coordinate 43,480,942 of NC_143148.1, forward strand.
AAAGGACTCTGACCTGCGTTTTTAAAATATGCTAATGGCAAAGTAATAGTAATAAAATGTACCCTTCTGTGAGGTTGTTAGCCAGCATCGTATTTTGCCCTTTTTCTTTTTTCCCATTCTTGAAACGTGAATTGAAGTGCTCACTTGCTCTCACACACATGAGATTATCATGTTAATCTTAGATAAGACCTGATTACTCCATTTTTTAACTATACAGACCCAGTGAGCAAGTTTGAGCGTTGACTCATTTGTACTGGCGGCTGAGTAATCTATACAAATAGTGTTTTATGATTTTCCACTATCTCAAAAACCTAACTGAAAGTTAAGGATGTATTCAGGAAAAGATGACATGGGTTTTTAGCCATGGCTTTGCCACAGACTGTGACTTGCAAGAAGTTTTCTGATTTCTTTGAGCCTCATTTTTCATAGGGTTTCAGTTTAGCATCTTTAAAAATGAACAGTTTGTACAAAATTATCACTAAGGTCTCCTCTATCTCTGAAATTTTGTAAGTTAGCTATTTTTAGGTTAGTATTTGTTCACAGGACACTCTGGATGGCTGTGTGTGTGTATAGGAGGCCAAATATAATACACTTGAAATTGATAGCTATTTCATTAATCTTCTCAAATATGATAATTTTTAAGGCTATATTGACTCTAGCTCTATGATTCAAATGTACTTACTACACTGGTGAACCTTTCTCCTTTCCTAGAATAGTCTCCAGGAGAGAGGTGGATTTAGCATGCATGAAGATAAATATAATCTCACGATAAGCACTCTTACTGATTATAGGAAGCTAATATTGACACAAATTGGCTGTCAATTGCAAGGGCAAATTTTCACGTATCCAAAGCTGCTCTATAATATTACTTAATATTATTTGACAAGAATATTTGTCTTGGAATTTTGGGATTAAATGTAGATAACTCTAGAATGACACTGTTCTTTGGTTTTGTCATTATTCTGACCTCTCAAATTTACTCTGACTCGTTAAGAATGAAGTAAAAGTAAAAGTGAGCAGGGGAGATGGAAAGGTGTTTGTCAAAGAGTACAAACTTCTGGTTATAAGATGAATAAGTTCTGGGGATCTAATATTCAACCTGGTAACTATAGTTAACAATACTGTATTATATACTTGAAAGTTGCAAAGAGAATAGATCTTAACTGTTCTCACCACACACAAAAAATTGCAATTATATGAAGTGATGGATGTGTTAACTAACCTTGTTGTGGTAATTGATTTTGAAACATTTGAATCATTTTGCAAAATGTCTATCAATTTGGATTTATCTCTTGGTTTGTCATGAATACACAGAGCTTATGTATTTTTTTGAGCAAGAATACTACAGAAGTGATATATCCTTCTCAGTATATATGTGAGGGTAGGGTGCATGACATCAATATGTCTTAATACTAGTGATGTAAACCTTGATTACTGTTGAATTTCTCCACATAAAGTTACTATTTTCCCTTTTGTAATTAATAAATATCTTGGGGGAGATTTGTTGAGACTGCAGGTATCCTATAACTATTTAAACTTTCACCCTTTATTCTTTAAACTTTTCATTAATTTTAGCATTTGTCAGTGGGTCTGGCCTGCAACAGTTATTATTGTAGTGTTCTAATGATGATTTTCTCTTTTTCTCATTCCTTTGATACTTTTTTAAAATTACGTACAGTCAAACATATTATTATTTTTAAGTTTTTAATTTATTTTTGGCTGCGTTGGGTCTTCGTTGCTGCACACGGGCTTTCTCTAGTTGGGGCGAGCGGGGGCTACTCTTCATTGCAGTGCACGGGCTTCTCTTGTTGTGGAGCATGGGCTCTAGGCACGCGGGCTTCAGTAATTGCAGCACGTGGGCTTAGTAGTTGTGGCACAAGGGCCCTAGAGTGTGCGGGCTTCAGTAGTTATGGCATGCGGGCTCAGTAGTCGTGGCTTGCAGGCTTAGTTGCTCCGCAGCATGTGGGATCTTCCCGGATCAGGGATCGAACCCATGTTCCCTGCATTGGCAGGCGGATTCTTAACCACTGTGCCACCAGGAAAGTCCCATGACACTTACTAATTGGAATGCTTCCTTTTGTTTTTTTGGCTGCACCGCATGGCTTGTGGGATTTTAGTTCTCAGACCAGGGATTGAACCTCGGTCCTCCACAGTGAGAACGCAAAGTCCTAACCACTGGACCGCCAGGGAATCCCCTAATTGGAATTCTTCCATAAGAGCTGTTCCATCTCTCCCATTTATTTATTTATTCAATTATTTATATCAGTGTGGACTCGTGGATATTTATAATGCCATACCACTATTATTTTTTTGATGTTCAAATTGTTCCAGCTTTTTAAAAATTACCTCTTAATTTTAAAAAGTAATAAAACAAATTATAAGTGAAAACAGTAATTTGTTGTGGGTTGACCAGTGCATTTCATTACACTGTTGCTTAACATTCAGTACAGTAGCTGGTTTCTGTGCACTCTGACAATTCTCAGTCCACTACAGCTGAACTCCTTAGTCATGTGTTATATAAGAATGAGGAGGGAAAGAACGTGAACACATCTTTGTCTTTTCTCCTCTTCCTGAACTCAGTTAATTCTGCCAATCTGGTCAGAAAATCCCTAGTAACAACAAAAGCTTGGCAGTTACTAATAGCAGTTCTTTTGTACAATAAGAAAAATTACAAAGTGTTTAAAGAGAGGGAAACTTGGATGGTATTCTTGTTCCCCAGTGGTAACTGACTGGATGTTCAGGATGGAGTGCTTGTTGACCCCTTGAACACAGCTATTGTGCTGGGTTAATATTCTGTTTCCGTCTATAGTTTATCACTTGGAGTGCTGATCTAAAACAAACCATCCTGTGTATCCAGCTAGTCCGGGACATCCACTTTGCAACGGATAAGGATTTCCTTGTGCTTAAACTGCTAGAATTTTTTTTTTTTTGGTCTAGTGGAAAAACATTATTAGTGTTTTTATTAAGTATTTTTCATTTATTTCATTTTGTCTGCTGTTGTTACATCCAATTACGTGTAACATTTTATTTATACTTCTTTTATAGCATTTATTACATATTACCTTTTGTCGTTTCTCCTTTATTAATTGGTCTTTTTTGGGGGGGAGTGTACATATCTTCCTTTTCCATCTCAACTGAACAACTTGAGGACACAGTCTGTATATTAAACTTTTTAAATATCCTACATGCTTTGCATATAGGAGAGAGTTCTTTGTTATTGAAGAGGGAGAAACATTACAGTTTCCTTTAAGAGTAAAAAATTGTTTCCTATCATTTATGTCAGGAATAGATAAAAGTATATACATTGGATTTGTGAGACAAGGATTTTCTTTACCTATAGAGGAACTGTTTTAATCCATTATTGACTCCTTATAATAAGATTAAATTTTTATGTCACTGTAAGAGCAAACTGCTCATCCATAAACCAAGTATTTAAGTAGATAATAGTTTATTAAATAGAATTTTGTTCTAATGACAGATATGTTCTAATAACAAATTTAGCTGAAGAGAACCTCAACAAAGATCATTCATATACGATTTATGTGATAAGCTTCAGTCTATGGTGAGAGTGACCAGGTCCCACATATTATTCAAAAAGCAGATGATGGTGTTGAACACAGGCCCTTTATTCAAATATCTGCAAAAATCCTTAATCTAGACCTATTAGCAGCAGTTTTTAACTAGATTTTTTTACCCATGCCATAAATATTTCTCATGATCTCCCAGGACAGGGAAATTAGGATTACAAAATATGTCTATATTTGTGACAGAATTTTTCATAATTCATCCAACCAATATTTACAGTTCATCTTCTGTATGTTAGTGATTTCCGCTATAAACACTTTATACTGCCAAATTTTGACCAGTGTGTAACATTCATTTGTGCTAAAACTAAGTATACATATTGTTATAGTGATGTCATGTGGAGTGGGATAAAACTTGCTCTGAAAGGTTGGAAGCAAGTGTAATGTCAAGCCAGAGTCATAGAAAGATTGTGTGTGTGCTAGAAAAATACAAGAATTTTGCCTCATGAATGTGCAGGAGAATGTATTCAGGACCTTAAATAGCCCTGCACAGACTGCAACACAGTTCTGAGGAGTGACTAGAAAAAGTGAAGAACCATGGATAGATAAGCAGTATAGAAGTGATGTGTTGTAATTATCGTTGACTTTTATGGTCTTGACTTTTAATCCCTTCAAAGACCCTTGGTCAAATGGAAAAGACGGGCAAAACAGAAACTGTGACATATGAGAAGTGCCTTAATAGTGATATGTGGAATGTTACAGAAATATAAATGAGGAAGGCTATGTGCTGTCAAAAATTGGTCTTTTTGTGAAAGGGGAGACAAAGAACAATTGACTTGCTGTCTTTCTGGAGATAACCCTTTGCAGATATTCTTTGATGTTGCATAATGATCCCATTCTGTAGATTATGTATGTTTAATGCCTGCTATCTTCCAGGCTCTCTTAACCAGTTTACTTTTATTTTATCAGTTAATCTTATTTAATCCTCTCAGTTATTCAGGGCAGTTAGTATTAGGGTTAGTATTAGAGTTTTGTGGATTAGAAATTGAGATTGAAAAGTTAAATTATTTGTCCAAATCATTAAGTTTATAATTAACAGAACTGAAATTCAAATTTGGTCTATTTAATTTCATATCTTAGCCTCTGTCTACTCTACTATACTTTGTCCAGAGTATATTGTATTAATGGTACACTCAAATACACACTGATATTCAGTACTTCCAACACTCAAACACAGGCCTAGGCACTTTTCATACATTATCTCATTTAATTCCCACAACAGCCATTTGAAGGTGGTATTCAATGTTTAACAAATGTGGAAACTGAGGCTCAGACAAGTAAATTATGTGCTTCAAACCTCTCAAAAGTTAAATGGTAATATCAAGACTTGAACTGAGATTCATTTGACTTTAAAATTTGTTGCTCTGTATTAACACTTCAGTGATTTTACGAAAATTATCCAAAGGGCATCAACTGTAGGTTAGCAAATGCATTGTAGGGTGTGAGATACAGATATAAGACAGTTGCACACTGATATCCCACTGTTCTTTCAGCATTGTGACTTTTCCCCCATTGTCGTTGTTTCTGCTATTGAATCTTTTTCTGAAATTATGTTCTAATCTATGTTTTTCTTTGTTATTTGATGGCATATATTTAAAATTAATATTATTATTTAATAGAACATATGCTTATTATTTAAAAGTTCAAACATTGTAGAAATAGTTAACTTCAAAAATAGAAGTCACTGTAATTGCAATGTAGATATAACCATTATTAGCGAATTGGCATTTTTTGTTTGTTTACTTTTTTTAACATCTTTATTGGCGTATAATTGCTTTACAATGGTGTGTTAGTTTCTGCTTTATAACAAAGTGAATCAGCCATACATACACATATATCCCCATATCTCCTCCCTCTTGCATCTCCCTCCCACCCTCCCTATCCCACCCCTCTAGGTGGTCAAAAAGTACCGAGCTGATCTCCCTGTGCTATGCGGCTGCTTCCCACTAGCTATCTATTTTACATTTGGTAGTGTATATATGTCCATGCCACTCTCTCACTTCATCCCAGCTTACCATTCTCCCTCCCTGTGTCCTCAGGTCCATTCTCTACGTCTGCGTCTTTACTCCTGTCCTGCCCCTAGGTTCTTCTGAACTTTTTTTTTTTTTAGATTCCATATATATGTGTTAGCATATGGTATTTGTTTTTCTCTTTCTGACTTACTTCACTTTGTATGACAGACTCTAGGTCCATCCACCTCACTACAAATAACTCAATTTTGTTTCTTTTTATGGTTGAGTAATATTCCGTTGTATATATGTGCCACAGCTTCTTTATCAATTCATCTGTCGATGGACACTTAGGTTGCTTCCATGCCCTGGTGCGAATTGGCATATTTTTCTTAAGTACTTTATGAACATACAAATGTATATATAATTTTTTAAAACATAAAACTGAGAGCTTACTTTTTTCACTTAGCAACTCTGGTACCCTTAGTTTTACCTTTGGTTTTATAGAGTTTGAGTCATTTTACGATGTTTTTAAGAATCTGATAGGGTTTATTAAAAAAACAACCAAGCAAAACTAGCCTCTGCTTTCATATTTCAGCAGGAGACTAAGAAGCAATATAAATTATTCCTAACCAGCCTTATGCAAATTGCCTTTCTCATTGCCTCTACTCTAGTGAAAATGAAATTAAAGTCTTTATCTTTCTATTTTTTCTAATCCTATAGATGGTCAAGACTTTTCTATTGTTGTCAACAGTTCTCTGCTTTGTATGTTTTGAAGTAAGCAAGAAGGGTATGAAACAGATTGGACCATTGTTTCACATAAAGCAGTACTTCCTTTCAGGGGAGGGAGAAGTACTAAAAGTAGAATTGACTTATAAAAACAGAGATCTGTCATAGGAAATAAATATAAATCTCAACACCAAAAGGAAAAGAAAAATATGTAATTTGAAGTAATTTTTCAAATGCAGTGTCTCCTGTTTATGGGTTAGTTATATAAAGGATTCTAAACACACATACTTACTATTTAGCAGTTTCCACGGGGAAATCTGCTGGTAGCTGTCTTCCTTACAAAAACATTTAAAAATGCAAACCTAAGGTGTTTAAACTATTTTTTAATAAAAAATTGAAAAGCTTGCATATTCTTTTGCAGTTTGAAGAAACATTCCAAAGAAAATCACTTTAAATTCATTTTTTAAATATTTACTTTATAAATGACCCACAACTGGTTTTACCATATAAGATTAGTAGTTGAAGAAGACTACCAAGGAGAAATTACACAGTAAAGAGTCCAAAGACCCAAATTATTTCAATCTAGTTTGTTCTATGTTTGAATACATAAAAGCGTGAAAGCTAATACTTTTGAATAAAAGTAATAGATATCCATGTTGGAATTTGATTGAGGCCAAAAAAATATCTTTTTTTGCCAGTTTGCATAAATTTATTATAAAGGGCCATAATTTTAAAATCCTGAAATTTTAATTGCTGGGGACAAATTTCAGAGATACCTTATTTCTGGTTTGTTTGGATTTATTCCACTGTAGCTAAGAGGTTTAAAAGGAAACTTGAATTCTCCATGTCATCTTGGTAGTAATTTGAGATCCTCAGAAAGACTATATCTCCTACTTTTATTGACTTGGACAGGCCTTGGAGTGACGTGGAGAAGGAAAGATGGGTAATGAAGTGATCTGAAAATCTCAGGACAAGCACAAACTATAGTTATTTTTTTAAAGCAGAACATTGGGGCTTCCCTGGTGGCGCAGTGGTTGAGAGTCTGCCTGCCGATGCAGGGGACACGGGTTCGTGCCCAGGTCCGGGAAGATCCCACGTGCCGCGGAGTGGCTAGGCCCGTGAGCCATGGCCGCTGAGCCTGTGCGTCCAGAGCCTGTGCTCCGCAACGGGAGAGGCCACAACAGTGAGAGGCCCGCGTACCAAAAAAAAAAAAAAAAGCAGAACATTGAAATCACATAAGCACATGTACAGCTTCTGAGGACATGCTTGGTTTCTTTGCTGGGGATTTTTTCCTCCTGATGACTAGCAAGAAAAAAGGAGCTAACTTCACAGAGTTAAATGATAAGGCAATAATGGGAAATTAAGTATGACTTTGGAAATGCTAGTACAGCAAATCCAAAGAAGTATTGCTCAAATCTGTGTTAGATTTAAGGTTCTGGTGATCGTTCTGTAACTCCTCACTGTCATAACTCACAAATCAGTCCTTCCGTGTCTTCAGACAAAAAAGTGTAGAGACATGAATTTCCTGCTTTTAAAGAGAAGAAAATAATAACATCCTGTATTTGTTGAAGCAGATCAAGACTGGGTTGCCATATATACATACCATTTTTCACCCATTAAAATAGCGAAGATTGTTTTAAATAAGGTAACTTCCTGTTGACAAGTCTACTGATGTGGACATGCTCGTATACTGCTGGTGGGAGTATAAAATGGTATAATCCTTTTGGGGAGAAATTTGCAATATTTATCATGAGTCTTAAATATTCCTTTGACACAGTAATTTCTCTCCTGAAAAATATATTTATTATAGCATTATTTAAAGTAAGTGCCCAATAAATTAGGGAACGCCTAAATAAATTATGGTAAACACGATGGAATGCTCTATAGCTATTTTTAAATGATGCTTATGAAGAGTTTGTTTAACATGGGAAGATGTATGTTACCATGTTAAGTAAAGGACTAAAACATGTGGAAGGAGATGGGGTAGAGTCAGGAATTTTTTATATTTGTTTTCATTTTCTTTTCAGTATTTGCCAGTGTAATTATCTGAGGGGAAAGGATAAGGCCAGCAGAAGATAAAATGGTGGTTGCCAGGGGCTGGGGGAAAGGGAATGGGGAGTTATTGTTTAAAGGGTACCGAGTTTCAGTATGGGAAGATGAAGAAGTTCTGGAGATGGATGGAGGTGATGGTTGCGCAACAGTGTGAAAGTACTTGATGCCACTGAACTGTACACGTAAAAAAGTTAAAATGGTAAATTTTATGTTATATGTATTTTACCACAATTACCAAAAAAAGTGGGGCCATTACAATGGTTTGGGTGATCCAGAGAATGTCGGTAGTGGGAATTGAGGGAAGTAGGTAGATTAGAGAAAAATTGCAGAGGTGGGATGAGATGGTTTGGCACTTGATTGGATGTGGGGGCTAGGGAGAGGGAGGAGTCTACAAAGGTTTAGAGAAGTGGTTCCCAAAGCATCATGGGCATGAGAATCAACCACCTGGGGGAGCTTTAATAAAATTCAGATTATTGGGCTTTACACCAGACTTGCTACACTACTGGTTTAGCCACTGTGTGGCTAGGAAGATGGTGCTGCTAATGCTAATAACTAAAGCAATGCACACAGGAGGAGATTAAAGATAATGAAAATCGGTTCACATGGGCATATGTTAAGTTTGAAGGGTTAGGGCAGCACTCTGGTGAAAGAAATCAGGGCCAACAAGTGAAATTGGTTCTCGAGGTGTATGTTAAATCTAAAGATCCAGCACTGAAAGTTGCTAGAGAGGGACTTCCCTGGTGGCACAATGGATAGGACTCCACACTCCCAATGCAGGGGGCCCGGGCTCGATCCCAGGTCAAGGAGCTAGATCCCACATGCATGCCACAACCGGGAGTTTACATGCCACAACTAAGGAGCCCACATGCCGCACCTAAGGAGACCTGGAGCCGCAATTGAAGAGCCTGCCTGCCACAAATAAGACCCGGTGCAGCCAAATAAATAAATAAATAAATATATTTTTTAAAAAGTTGCTAGAGAGTAGAGGATAAAGTGAGCAGAAAGTGCTAAAATCAGAGCCTTGGGGAACAGATACACTGTATGGCTAGGAGGAGGAAGCAGGCATTAGAAAATAAATGGCCAGAAAGGAGGAGTAAAAACAGTTGATAGAGTGTATTGTCAGATGCTGGAATGGGCAAGAATAGGGATTGAGAAAAAGGGCCTTTAGATTGGGTGAGTAAGAAAACATGAGCTAGTCTTTAGAATGCAGTTTTATTCAGAAGAGATTAAGGAGCAAAAGGAGAAAATAGAAACAGCAGGCATAAAGTTTTTATTTTCAAGGAGTGGTAAAGTGAGGAAGGAACCAAGTCAGGGAGAGTAAGATCAAGACAAGGCATTTTCCAGCTTGGGTAAAACTTGGTACTAACTTAGGCTGGTACTTCTATGGAAGACTTGTCTCTCGTGGGTCTCCTGTCCCTTTTGCTCTTCCTTCTCTTCTCCCCAGCCCCCTTATCCACCCTAAGGATAAGTCAACCCCCCTTCTCCAGTCTATCAGGGCATCTGAGTAGATCTACCTTCAGTAGACAATCTGACCCTTCTCACCTCCACTCCTATCACCCTGGTCTAACTACCATAATCTCTCACCTCTAATAACTTCCCAATTGGTCTTCCTGCTTCTGCCCTTACCCTCTTTCACTCTATTTTCAACAAAGTAGTTAGAATGATTAAAATACAAGTTAGATCATATCACTGCTCAGCTTAAAACCTCCCAATGGCTTCCCAATTCAGAATAAAAGCCACAGTCCTTACAGTGACCTATATGAGCTGCCTCCCATTCCCTCTACCCTTCTGTCCCTCTTTTCTCGCTTTCCCCCTCTATTACCCTGTGCTAGTCACACTGGCCTTACTTAATTTAACACTTTTCTCTCATCTGGAATGCTTCTCCCAAATATTCCCTTGATTGACTCCCCACCTTCTTTAAGTCATTTCTCAAATGTCTTCATAAGGCAGCTCACCTAACCACCTTATTTACAGTCGCAAATTGACCCCCTTGCAACACTCTGATCTGCCTTCCCTTACTGTTTACCCTTTTCCATAACACTTAATTTTTCATAACTTACTATATAATTTACTTTTTTTTTTTTTTTTTTGCGGTACGTAGGCCTCTCACTGTTGTGGCCTCTCCCGTTGCGGAGCACAGGCTCCAGACGCGCAGGCTCAGGGGTCATGGCTCACAGGTCCAGCCGCTCTGTGGCATGTGGGATCTTCCCGGACCGGGGCACGAACCCATGTCCCCTGCATCGGCAGGCAGGCTTTCAACCACTGCGCCACCAGGGAAGCCCCAATAATTTACTTATTTTAATTTTAATTTTTAATTATGCAGTAAAATTGGCTCCCCTCCCATATGGTATACACTTCTGTGAATTTTAACCCATGTGTAAATTCTTGTGACCATCACCACAATAAGGATATAGGCTAGTTCTACGCTCAAAAAAAACTCATCACACCTTCCCCATGCCTGTCTTCATACAGTTTTGTCTTTTCAGTAATAGAATCATGCAGTATGTAACCTTTTGACACTGGCGTCTTTTACTCAGCATAATACCTTTGAGATTCATCCAAGTTGCTCAGTTAATTTTCCTTTTTTTAAAAAAAATTTTTATTTATTTTTTAATTTATTTTTGGCTGCGTTGGGTCTTTGTTGCTGTGCATGGGCTTTCTCTAGTTGCGGCAAGAGGGGTCTACTCTTTGTTGCGGTTCGTGAGCTTCACATTACAGTGGCTTCTCTTGTTGAGGAGCATGGGCTCTAGGCACGTGGGCTTCCGTAGTTGTGGCACGTGGGCTAAGTAGCTGTGGCTCTCGGGCTTATCTGCTCCACGGCATGTGGGATCTTCCCGGACCAAGGCTCGAACCCGTGTCCCCTGCATTGGCAGGCGGATTCTTAACCACTACGCCACCAGGGAAGCCTCTCATTTTCCTTTTCATTGCCGAGTAATATTCTGTTCCTGGCTGTACTGCAATTTATCCATTCACCCATTAAAGGAAATTTGGGTTGTTTCCAGTTTGGGCACTAGGAATAGAGCTGATAAAAAAACAGTCATATATGTGAACATATATAAACATAAGTTTATGTGAATGTAAGTTTTTGTTTTTCTAGAATATAATTTACTTATTCATTACGTTTATCCTTTTTTATTTTTGCATGTTTTGTTCATGGATATATTATTCTAGGTTCCCAAAACAGTTCCTGGCATATAGCAGGAGCTCAATAAATTAGAGAATGTGCAATGTTATTGATACTTTACAATGGAAAGGTATAATGAAACCAGAGTCACTCTGAACACGTATAGGGTTTACATCACCAAAACCTAGACTGTGCAGCCTACTCAGACCCTAAATGGCAAGAGACTTGAGCTGAAAGACACCTGCAAGTTGAGAATGTAAAAGGCTTTTTACGAAAAATAAAGTAATTCCTCCCTAATGCTTTTGGTGGCCATCTATCAGATTCTTGATTTGGAGGAGGAGCTTGGGATGAGGTCAAGGAGAAACTTCTTGGGAGAATACTTGAACAGTGATGTCATCGTTAACTCACTTGTGAGACAAATGAAAAGCCAGCTCTTCCACCCTAAGGATAGATAGATCAGAAACAAACTTGTTTGCAAAAGCAGGGGAAATAATGGCACGATTCTCCCTACATTGTCTGATCCATTTAGTTTCACTTAAACTCATAGTAAAGGTCACTTGAAGAGATAAGAAAATGATAAGCATTAGAAATTAGAGAGGAAAATAATGATTATATGAGAGATTGATGTTTATAAGGGAAGGTGATCGATATACCAGAATACTTGTGTTTATAGCCGTAGGCTACTTTTGCACTGTAAAGTATCTTTTGGATAAGCTTTTAAAAGCCACATAAATGGCATCAGTTTAAAATCAGATGCTGCCTAATGCCCCAAACCAGGATAGCAGTGTACCTTGTTAATATACATGGACCCCTGTAACCTTATTCATTAGAGCATGGAATTCAGTAAGAATCAGTTGGATCTTGGATCCTATCCCGTGCATTATAGTTTTAGAAGGTTCAGCAAGGTTTTAGTTTAAGGTGGTTCCATGTTTAAAGTTTGAGCAAGTTTTCGGAATAAATTTTCTTCCTTTCTTAAATAAGTTTTTTGTTTTTTGTATAAATGATATGGGCTCATCAAAGGCAGTCCTATGCATATTTCTAGGCACTATTGATGTTTTGCTGAAAATCTTCGTAGATGTCTTTCCAGGTGTGTGTACAGTACATGTATATGTTTGTTGTCACTAAAGAGAAGGGATTATAGTGATGATTTTAGGGTGGGGGAGAACCCCCTTCATTTTCAATAAGAGCGAGCAGTGCGTAGACGAAAGATTAACTTCAGCAACTAAACACCTAAAATACTATAAACATCAGAGTTTAAGCATTTTGAGGACGATCTTTAACTATCAGGAAAAGTGAAATAACTCTGAAATATATCACAGTTTCTTTTATTTAAATTTATGTAAAGATTTTATTTATTTATTTATTTTGGCTGCACTGGGTCTTAGTTGCAGCACATGGGATCTAGTTCCCCGACCAGGGATCGAACTCGGGCCCCCTGAATTGGGAGCACGGAGTCTTACCCACTGGACTACCAGGAAAGTCCCATATCACGTTTTTTCCTTTATTATTATTATTTTATTAATTTATATTTCTTTTTGACTGCTTTGGGTCTTCGTTGCTGTGTGCAGGCTTTCTCTAGTTGTGGCGAGTGGGGGCTGCTTTTCACTGTGGTGCACGGGCTTCTCATTGCGGTGGCTTCTCTTGTTGCGGAGCACGGGCTCTAGGTGCGCAGGCTCAATAGTTGTGGCTTGCGGGCTCTAGAGTGCAGGCTCAGTAGTTGTGGCACACGGGCTTAGTAGCTCCGCGACATGCGGGATCTTCCCGGACCAGGGCTCGAACCCGTGTCCCCTGCATTGGCAGGCGGATTCTTAACCACTGCGCCACCAGGGAAGTCCCCATATCACGGTTTCTGAGTTGACCTGAATGCCATGTGGTGGTGTAGAGGCTTTGCTTATCCTGCCGGGTGTCCAGGTTAATGCACTGTGGCAACAGGGGAGGTCTAAGAACAGGACTCAGACAGAGCACACTTAACTTTTCACCTTTCCTGAATCTCAGGTAAATTAGAAACAGATGTCTATTTATGGTTCTCCAGCCATTATGGATAACCAGTTAGATGGGGGTATGGGTGTCATTGTCATCAACTCAAGTGAAACTCATTGCTCTTTTAATAAGGCCATGCAATAGGCTATGTGTGTATGTCTATTTTATTTAAATATGTGTAGTAATCAACTCACTGATGCTACTCTGTGATCAAACGAGCTTCTGAGTATATCATAAAGCGGGCTTTTCTAACCACTGTAGTATTCAGGAGTAGTCATTTAGAATGTCTTTAGTTTCCCCCAATTGGTAGCCCAAAAGTTAGTATACTGCCATAAATGTTTAAAAAGTAACTCTCTGCCATTGGCAGTGACTAGAAACTGTAAGAATTTCTGCCAAAGTTATTGCGATCTAATTCTCTCTTGAAAGCACAAAGCTAAACTAAAGCATGTATTGAAATGCTTGAGTCAGCTGCTCAAAGGATACACTGGTTGCGCCCCTGCTCGTTTTTTCTAGGATGAAAAAAATCTCCTTGGTGACCTGAAGCAGTTAGCTTTTACTCTCTCCACCTAGAAATACACATATTATAACTATACATAGAAAGCACACACACATACAAACACACACAAACTTTTTCTAAATGTTGGCATTAGCATTATTATATTTTCTAGAATTATGCTTAACTTCAGCAGATCTTCTTGAATAACTTATAGGAAAATAATGTTGCCTCTTCTGATTGCTGTTTAAAATTTTTAACTTTTCTAGCTTTTTAAATTAGGGAAGGAGAAGAAAGGTGCCTACTATTTATTGAATGTTTAGCATGTGCCTAGAATTTTTACTTGCTTAGTGTTACTGCCATTTTATAGATGAGGACTTCAGGGCTGTCAAGTGAGGTCACATAGCTCTGAAGTAGCAAGCAATCTCTGAAGAGATTCCAAAGGCCTCTCTGTCACCACATCATGTAGAGTGAGTGGTAGGATGCTATGCTTATAAAAGATTATCATCAATATTACTAAGTTAAAAAAGCAAGATGTGGAAACAGTAAGCATAATATACTACCATTGTGTGTATTTATGTATATACACACATATGTGTGTCTATTTTCATACATGCTTAGCCTGTTGCTGGAAGACCATACAGTAATTGCCTCCAGGGATGGGAATTGGGCTGCTAGAAATACATACTGTTTATCATAAAACCTTTTATACTTGTTGAATTTTGTTTTTTTCTCTCTTTTTAAAAAAATTTATTTAATTTATTTTTGGCTGCATTGGGCCTTTGTTGCGTGCGGGCTTTTTCTAGTTGCAGCGAGTGGGGGCTACTCTTCATTGCGGTGCGCATGCTTCTCATTGCAGTGGCTTCTCTTGTTGCAGGACACAGGCTCTAGGCACATAGGCTTCAGTACTTGTGGCTCGCGGGCTCTAGAGCGCAGGCTCAGTAGTCGTGGCGCACAGGCTTAGTTGCTCCTCGGCATGTGGGATCTTCCCGGACCAGGGCTCGAACCCTTGTCCCCTGCATTGGCAGGTGGATTCTTAACCACTGCGCCACCAGGGAAACCCTGAATTTTGTTTTATATGCATGTATTACCTATTCGAAAAAGAAACAATATTCTAAAGACTTGTTAGCTGTGTTTTTAGAAACATAGCTGATTATTTTTTAGATTTAGTAATCTATTTCTTACTAAAGTTTCATAGGCTTGTAAAGCTTCTAATGCTATAAAATATTAATACTAGCTATTATGACATTGATAAGCATTGATAATGATATCTTTCTAGTTTTTCAGTTCCCATGATACTACTCTAATGACCTACCACAGTGGAATTTTAGAGGAGGTAGATTACTGATGTAACATATGTTGATGTTAGAAGAGGAAATGGTGACCGATTTATCTACATTCAACGATTTATTGACATTTTAATGCTTTTTAAGATTTTACTAAAAAAGGATTTAATAATCTTCAGTTTATCTAGTTTTTGAAATAAGAGCACAGTGCCTCAAATGATAGTAGTTGCCAGTCATGAATGAGGTAAAAGAAGTATTTTATATGTCTTAAAATTGAACTTAAAAGAAAAACGTTTCGCATATATTAAAAGCTATATCTTAATTTGGGGCTACCATTAATAGAAATACCTTGTTTTTGACTATGTTTTTGTACTTGTTTTTCAAAGCTATAATGGTTTGTTTCCAAAGCTGTCTCCCTTACTAGACTGGGCATTCTTTGAAGGCAGGGTCCATGCCTAAGTTGCTCTTGTATTCTCAGTGGCTAGCCTAATGCCTGATACTTGGAAGGTAGCTGAAAATGTTGACTGAGTTGAATCGAATTGAAGTAGAGATACATAGCTTAGTCTGGAGAAGAGAGAGATCACCTCGGTCTTCAGATATCTAAAGGGTTCTCATGTGGAAGAGATTAAGTTTGTTCTATATGGCTTCTGTAGTCAGCAAACCAATGGGTGGAAGTTTCAAGTTTCTAAATGTTGAGTTGTCTAAAGCTAGATGGGGCTGTCTCAGGAGGTACTGAATCTATCCAGATTCATTCATGATGGCCAACTACTGAGATAATTCAGGTATTTAATTGTTCATTTTTTCCTTCACTCATTTATTCAAACATTTACTGAGTAGGCACTGGTCTGGATTTTAGACACCAAGATTGAATAAATTGTAAACCCTGCCTTTGGGGAACTCGCAGCCAGCAGGGAACTGAAGTATTAACAGAGGATTACAACCCAGGGTGCTTAGAAGTTGCTACAGAAGAGTAATGGTAATACCCTGGAGAGAGTGAACAGGAAAGGCTGCTGAGGAGGTGACTCTTGAGTAGAGTTGGCCAGACCAACAAAGGGAGAAAGGAGTCCTAAGCAGAAGCAACAATATGCAAAGACTCAGAAGTTAAAGTTTTTAGGATAGAGTAGTGGTATATCATTTGGATTACATGCTCTTAAAGCACCCTCCAATCCTAAGATTCTGTGTGCTGGCTCTTTAACTTCCTGTATTTTTTCACTTCATGCCAGATAGTTTGTGTATGTATATATTTCAGTTGTTATTTTTCATAGGAAGCAAAAATACTAACCTTCTTCTTTGATTTTTGTTCATAGTTAAATTCATCCGAGAAGTAACGCCATATATCAAGAAGCCATCGTTAGTATCAGATCTGCCATGGGAAGGTGCAGCTCCCCAGTCACCAAGCTTTAGTGGCAGTGAGGACTCCGGTTCTCCAAAACACCAGAACAGCACCAAGGACAGGAAGGTCATCCCTCTCAAAATGTGCTTTGCTGCTAGAAACCTAAGCATGCCGGACCTGGAAAACAGGTGAGCTGTACCTAAGGAGAACATTGTACTCACAGCTTTGCAAACTTACAGATATGTTGCAATATTACTTTCTCCCTTTGCGTATTTTTATGCAATAATATGACTGTTGACTAAATTATATAGAGGAAAACATCAGTCTGAGATGAGAGAATCATTTTTGTACTTCCATATTTAAATTACTTCACACATATGTACATATATAGATCAATTTTGGATGAACACACAAGAAGCTTAATGATGGTTATGCCTGGGGAATGAAATGGGATTAGAAGGTAGAAGGAAAGAAGAGGCTTCTGCTTTTCATTTTAAACCTTTCTGGAGTGTTACTATTAGTTTATTCATTATGAATATTACTTAATAATAGAAAAAGTCTTGTCCAAGAAATTTTAAAAAATATCTCCTAGGAGGAAATTCCTTATACTATGGTTAGTGTAAAGAATCAGAGATCTTTAAAAAAAAGAAAAAAGAATCAGAGATCTTCATTATAGGTCAGGCTGCATCAACTAATAACATGACTGTGGCAAGTTAGCTTCTTTTGACCTCAGTTTCCTCATTTGTGAAATGAGAGCATTGGATTGGATAATTTCTAATGTCCCTCCTAGTTCTATCACCATTTGGGTTCTATGACTTTGTCTTCATTAATGCCATGACGTGGTACTGGTAAAGCCAGTGTCTGGTTAGAGATCAGGGGAAAAAAAGAGATAAAGAAAGTAGTCCAAAGACATAGTTAAGGACAAACTTTTTATAATATACTTTCGCTTTTATGGTCTCCTCTGATCTGAATGCACAGCCAGGTGCCTAATCAGGATGGGATGGTTCACAGAAGACAGCAAGAAGCTGAATGACCTTCTTGGGCATTTTAGGCCATGGGGACATGGAAGCTCCTGCTCTATAAAATATTATGTGTATGCTGGAAAGAGTTGAGCTCTGCAATCACACAGACCTTGGTTTGAATCCAAACTAGGTCACCTGCTCCAAAGAAGGCTCTGAGCAAGTTCCTTCACCTCTATAAACCTCCATATTCTCAGTGATTAAAAAAAAAGAATAACTCAGTGTGCAGATTAAATGGCATAACACACATGAAGCCCTTTGTATAGAGCCAAACATATAGTAGGTTCTCAAAAAATAGTAGCTTAAAAAGTCTTAATTGGGCTTCCCTGGTGGTGCAGTGGTTGAGAATCCGCCTGCTGATGCAGGGGACACGGGTTCGTGCCCTGGTCCAGGAGGATCCCACATGCCGCGGAGCGGCTGGGCCCGTGAGCCATGGCTGCTGAGCCTGCGCTTCCAGAGCCTGTGCTCCACAATGGGAGAGGCCGCAACAGTGAGAGGCCCATGTACTGCCAAAAAAAAAAAAAAAGTCTTAACTGCTAACTTTGTATACATACATACTTACATACATATATATATATTTTGGCCACGCCATGCAGCTTGTGGGATCTTAGTTCCCTGACCAGGGATTGAACTCGAGCCCTCAGAGGTGAAAGTGCAGAGTCCTAACCACTGGACAGCCAGGTAATTCCCATGTATACATATTTTGAAAATTACATTCTGATACATTTGTATTGTTTTTATTTGCTTTCTTTTAAAAGTTCAAGACATAGAAATTACTTCTTGTTATATAGAGGTTTATTTGTGAAAGATTGTGTGTATATTGAAGCATATATAAATACAGAACAGCTTGATCTTTAAAGGAATGCTTTTTTTTTTTCATACAGTAAGAATCTAATTTGTACTTATGCATACCAGGGTCGGGGGGGGGATAGATTGGGAGATTGGGATTGACATATAAACACTACTATGTATAAAATAGATAACTAATGAGAGTAGACTGTAAAGCACAGGGAACTCTACTCAGTGCTCTGTGGTGACCTAAGTGGGAAGGAAATCCAAGGAAGAGGGGATATATGTATATGTGTGGCTGATTCACTTTGTTGTACAGCAGAAACTAACACAACATTGTAAAGCAACTATGCTCCAATAAAAATAAAGGAAAAAGAATCTAATTTTTAAAGTAAATAATCAACTGCCTCTTAAATTCAAGTTAAAAATTTTTTCTCAAATGAGATATATTTATGTAGAGACTTTGATCTGTTAATCATGGAATTAAAAAAATTATGTAGTTAGGACTATAGAGAAGGAATTAGAATAGAGTTACAGTGTGATAAAGAGAACAAATAGACATTAAATTTGTCAACTGATTGTCAGGCTGAGGAAAGTATTCAGGCTAAGTCCCTTCATAATAAATCATTTCTTTTTCTTAAAATAAATTTATTTATTTATTTTTGGCTGCCTTAGGTCTTGCTGCACGCGGGCTTTCTCTAGTTGCGGTGAGCGGGGCCTACTCTTCGTTGCAATGTGTGGGCTTCTCGTTGCAGTGGCTTCTCTTGTTGTAGAGCACAGGCTCTAGGCGTGTGGGCTTCAGTAGTTGTTGCTCGCGGGCTCTAGAGCTCAGGCTCAGTAGTTGTGGCACATGGGCTTAGTAGCTCTGCAGCATGTGGGATCTTCCCGGACCAAGGCTCAAACCCATGTCCCCTGCGTTGGCAGGTGGATCCTTAACCACTGTGCCACCAGGGAAGTCCCTATAAGTCATTTCTGAGAATGAGAATAGATTGTTGTCTTAGTCTGTTCAGGCTGCTGTAACAAAATACCATAAACTGGGTGGCTTATAAACAACAGAAATTTACTTTTCACAGTTAGGGAAAAGCCTTGGAAGTCTAAGATCAAGGCACTGGCATATTTAGTGTCTGGCGAAGGCCCACTTCCTGATTCATAGATGGTCATTTTCTTGCTATATTCTCACATGGCAGAGAAATCTAGACAGCTCCCTGGGGTCTCTCTCATGAGAGCACTAATCCCATCTGTGAGGGCTCTGCCCTTACAATCTAATCGCCTCCCAGAGGCCCCATCTTCTAATTTTGTCACATTTGGGGTTAGGATTTTTTTTTTTTTTTTTATGGTACACGGGCCTCTCACTGTTGTGGCCTCTCCCATTGCGGAGCACAGGCTCCGGACGCGCAGGCTCAGTGGCCATGGCTCACAGGCCTAGCCACTCCGCGGCACGTGGGATCTTCCTGGACCGGGGCACGAACCCGTGTCCCCTGCATCAGCAGATGGACTCTCAACCACTGCGCCACCAGGGAAGCCCCCATATGGTTTTATTTCTGTTTCATTTTAAAATGTTTCATTCAAGTAAAATTAAAGTTAATATTCTTTTTTTAAAAAATAATTTAATTAATTTATTTATTTTTGGCTGTGTTGGGTCTTTGTTTCTGTGCGAGGGCTTTCTCTAGTTGCGGCGAGCAGGGGCCACTCTTCATCGTGGTGCGCGGGCCTCTCACTATCGCGGCCTCTCTTGTTGCGGAGCACAGGCTCTAGACGCGCAGGCTCAGTAGTTGTGGCTCACGGGCCTAGTTGCTCCGCGGCATGTGGGATCTTCCCAGACCAGGGCTCGAACCCGTGTCCCCTGCATTGGCAGGCGGACTCTCAACCACTGCGCCACCAGGGAAGCCACGGGGTTAGGATTTTAACATGAATTTGAGGCAGGGACACAAACATTCAGTCTACAGCACCTGTAGTGCTGCTGATATATTTCTATAGCACGCTGGGGTTGTGGGAGGGAGAGAAGGAAGGAGGAAGGTGATATGACTTGGCTGTATTGCTGAAAGTGGTGCTAGTTTATCATCCACTAAGACATCTTTTAGAGCTCAATAACCTTGACCTTTATTAAAACTTGGGGCTGCATTCTCTTTAGCGTATATGCTAAAGACATTTGGTGGATGGTCAAGTTTGAAGTAGATTTTCAGAAACAACAGAAGAGGGCAGTTTGGGCTATAAGAGTTGTATCACACCGTGCTCTTCAGTAAGATGATCAGTCTACTTATTACTCTACAAGGATAGGTCTTAGAAGAGTTAGGCTTTTGCAGATTATCAGGCTTAATGCTGCAAAGTAATTCGTTTCCAAAGTTACTTAAAATAGCAAATTTGGGAACTTCCATGGTGGTCGCATGGTTAAGACTCCGTGTGCAGTGCTCTCAGTGCAGGGGGCACGGGTTCGATCCCTGGTTGGGGAACTAAGATCCAGCATGCTGCATGGCGTGGCCAAAAAAAGAAAAAAAAATACCAGATTTGCAAATGATCTGCTTTTTGTAAAATATAAGTTGGAAGAGATTCAGGGTTATTCTTATGTCACTCTTACTTGCATTCCAGTGTGCTTTCTAGAGAAAAAGAAAAGCAGTAGAATTGCAGGTACCTGGCAAAATTATGCTTAACTTTGGTTATACCCACAGGAATGTGAACATCTATCCTAAGTGTCTTGGTAGAAAAAAATGTTCAGAGCCATTGAGTAATTAGACTGAAGTTAGGGTGATGGACTTTGTAACTTTAGGCAAACTATTTGTTTTCATAAGCCTTGGTTTCCTCCTGTATAAAATGAAAGGTTATATGAGGATTAAATAAGAGAACAATTATAAAATTGGCATAGTATGCTCTCAATATATTATTATTATAGGTGCTGTTGGTGTCCTTCTGACCTTAAATAAGTCCCTTAATTCCTCTGTCCTCCTGTTTTTTTCTTTCTGTAAAATGGACATAATAATGCTTGCTCAACTCTTCTTTTACTTCAAGGATAAATAAGATAGTATCTGTAAAGTCACTTGGAGCTCTTTGATCCTTAAATTTATCTCAGCTCTGTCAAAGGAAATGTCATGACAGGTAACACAGCTGCAACATTTAAAGCCATGGAGAAAACCACTTCATTTAGGAACAGCAAAAATAAGTTTCATCAGGACATCTGTCACCAAGATATTTATCACATTGCAGCCTTATATAACTGACCATATTTCTATTTGAAAATCTTAATCTTCCACATAGTCTTTGGTAAAACTCTGACAAGGAATAGGCTTAGATGTGCCCTAATCTGGAAAATAATTATGAATCTGGTATTTAAGCCCTACATAGGCAAGTGGATTCCCATCATCATTTTTTCCCTAACAATTTATTATGAAAATCTTCAAACATACAGCAAAGTCGAAAGAATTTTATAGTCAACACTCATTTTTCCACGACCTAGATTCTACCATTAACATTTTACTATATATACTTTATCATGGATTGGCCCACCTATCCATCCGTCAATCCATCTTAATTTTCTTTGATGCATTTCAAAGTGAATTGCACACATTAGAATATTTCTCTCTACTCAAGCGTGCATATAGAGTTCAGTGTTTTTGTTGTAGCTTTTTTCTTTTGAGACAATATTTGCATACAATAAAATACACAAATCCTAAATTTTGACAGATGCCTAAAATTACGTAACCCAAGCCTATCAAGATACAGGACATTACTGTTACCTTGGAAAGTTTTCTTTTTCCCCTTCCCAGTCAATTCCCTCTCCCACCTTCCAAGGCTACTACTGTTCTGACTTGCTGTCATAGATCTGTTTCAGCTATTCTAAAACTTCATGTAAATGTAGTCATATCATATGTACTTTTTTGTGATAGAATTATTTAGCTCAGCATAAGAAATTTGAGATTCATTCTTCTTGTTGCATGTAACAATAACTCTTTCTCTTTTATTGCTCAGTAGTGTTATGTTTTATGAATATAGCATAGTTTCTTTATCCATTTTCCTATTCACGGATACCTGAGCTATTTCCAGTTTGGAGCTAATATTAATAAAGTTACTATGAATATTTTTGTACAGCTCTTGTGGGCATACATTTTTATTTCTCTTGGATAAACTCTTAGGAGTGAAACTGCTGGCTGAAAGGGTAGGTGTATGTTTAGGTTTTTTTTTTTTTTATGTTTTTTAAAAAACTGCCAGGCTTTTTTCCAGAGTGGTTGTGCCATTTTACATGCCCACCAGCAGTGTGTGAGAGTTTCCATTGCTTCACATCCTTGCCAGCATTGGTAGTGTCAGTCTTCTTAATATTAACTATTCTGATGGGTGTGTAGTGGAATCTCTTTGTGGTTCATCCTTCATTTCAATGTAAAGACTTCACTTTCTAGATAAAAAACTTATTTGACATGAGAGGAAAGCATCCTTTTTTTCTGTTTTACTACATTGATTTAGTTTCGCTATCTAAAGCTGAGAAAAAGTGCTAACCATCAGAATGAATAAGTAAAGAGGCAGGGGAAGTTTATTTGCTTCTTCCACCTCTAGTCCTCAAGACCTCACTAGATGCTTCTGATAGTTATAAGCGGTTCATTGTGGAAAGTGAAAGCTAAATAAATAATGACAAAGTCCAGGGAGAGAACATGAGCCTGTTCCTTAGCAAACAGCATTGTGGGCAGTGCGGAGTTTAGCGAGGACAAGGTGTTCTTAAACGCTGCTTTTCGGAAATGTAAATCTGTTATCATTGAGCTGGTTCACAATGTCTGGGTCATCTTCACTTCTGCTTTCCATGTAAAAGGTAAATTTTGGCTTTATGATGTATAAAACAACATGATTATTACTAAATTGAACACATAAGTTATGTCAAAGACTTTACTAAGCAGAAGAAATAAGCAGGCTAGACTTAAGAATCCTATGCTTCTGTGGACCTAAACATGATCTGATTCATCTGATCAGAATGTAATTGCATTTCTCAGGAAATCCTCAGTGGTTTGACCGGAGGCCAGAACTCTTCACACTGTAGCTGTCTCTTCCTCTCTCCTGTGGGCCCAAACAATGACTGGCAGACTGCCTCCAAACTTTTATTCGTAGAATTTTCATTTGAATTTGTCTTTTAAAACAGCAGTAGACATTAGGAAACACTTTGTCCCCTTTATCAGCTCTAGGGGCTGCTTCTTTAAAGGCAAACAGACTTCTGGATCCTAGAATCATTAGTCCTGTTTTGGAGTTTATTTTCTGTTTCTTCTAATTTAATTTTCTATTTTACAATCACTTTTTAAGAAACACTGCAAAATTTCTTTTCATGAAAAATTAGTGATTCTGTCCTGGGAACTGTTTTATTTCCTGTTTTCATCTTTTTCCAGCCTAGTGGTCCCATGATCTTTTCCTGCTTAATCAGGTTAAGTTTATTTTATATCAGACTTATTTTCCTTTCTTTCAGTTATTAATAAGTAGGATCTTTAACATCGGGATTTTCAGTTTAAACTGTGGCAAAGGAGCTGTGTCTGAGAGACTCTCCCAGGAACTGTATGAGGTATAAAGGCTTTTTCAGAAGGTGAATGTTTTGTGTCCGGAGAAGGATGAACTGATTCCTGCCTTTAGCTCTAAGTAGGTCAGTAGGAGGAGTGAAAGAAATTTTTTGTCATAGTTTTGCAACAACTTTTAGCATGCGATTAAGGATGTTAAGCTGGTTACAGTGCCAAAACAACCAGCTGGAAGTAAATAGCCTCTGTCGAAAACAACTAGCCTGGTATAGGGTCTAAATTAAGGACATCACTGGCTCTTGCACTCAGTTTGGTGGAATGAGGGTGGATATGAATCTTCTTCTGGGTTGAGGGTGGGGCAGTCACTGGCCGCTGGGGATGGGGAATGCTGAAACAATCAGCCGGCCTCTTTATTTTAGCTGAGTGCTTTACTCCCACTTCCAGAGGTAACTGGTGCCTCCAGTTCCCCAGCCTCTTCAGGATTCTGCAACATGGATCGGCTTGGATTTGACCCTCCCCACTTTTCTTAGGTCTGCTCTGTCTGTTTGCCAGCTTCCAAAATTTTGTTGTAGTCGCTCTTCTCCTCTTCTCCCCTTCTCCCTGAGCTTGTAGGATTATGCTTTTTAAACATTCTCTTTAAAGTTTGGTGGTGACTTCTTACATACAGCACCAAAAGCACAGTACATAAAAGAAAAAATTGATAAGTTGAACTTCATTAAAATTAAAAACTTCTACTCTGTAACAGATACTGTGTACTGGAGTTCTCCAGAGAAAGAAGCAACGGGATGGATAGATAGTTAGATAGATTTATTTATTTATTATAGGAATTAGCTCATGCAGTTGTGGAGACCAAGAAGTCCCATGATCTGTTGTCTGCAGGTTGGAGAAACAGGAAAACCAGTCTTATAATTCACCCCGAGTTCAAAGGCCCAAGAACCAGGAACGCCAATGTGTGAGGGCAGGAGAAGAAGATGGTTGTCCCAACTCAAGAAGAGAGCAAACTTGCCTGCCCCCCCCACCGCTTTTTTATTCTGTTCATGCCCTCGGTGAATTGGATGATGCCCACCTGCATTGTCGAGGGCCATCTTCTTTACTCAGTCTACTGATGATGCTAATCTATTCCAGAAACACCCTCACAGACACACACAGAAATAATGTTTTACCAGCTACCTGGACATCCCTTAGCCCAGTCAAGTTGACACATAAAATTAACCGTCACACACTGTTAAGAGAATGAAAAGATAAGCTACAGACTGGGAGAAAATCTTTGTGAAATACATATCAGGTAAAGGACTGATATCCAAAATTTACAAAGAATTCCTAGGACTTCCCTGGTGGTGCAGCGGTTGAGAGTCTGCCTGCCAATGCAGGGGACACGGGTTCGTGCCCCAGTCCGGGAGGATCCCACATGCAGCGGAGCGGCTGGGCCTGTGAGCCATGGCCGCTGAGCCTGCGCGTCCGGAGCCTGTGCTCCGCAACGGGAGAGGCCACAACAGTGAGAGGCCCGCGTACCGCAAAAAACAAAAAAAGAATTTCTAAAACTCAACAATAAGAAAACAACCCAATTTTAAAATGGACAATAGATCTGATCTGAACAGACACTTCACCAGAGAAGAACTACAGATGGCAAATAAGCATATGAAAGGTGCTCAGATCATATGCCATTAGGGAATTGCAAATTAAAACAATGAGTTACCACTATACACATATTAGAATGGCCAAAATCCACCTGACAGTACCACATGCTGGCAAAGATGTATAGTAACAGGAAGGCTTATTCATTGATGGTAGGAACGCAAAATGCTACGGCTACTTTGGAAGACAATTTGGCAGTTTCTTACAAAGCTAAACGTAGTCTTACCCTGTGACCCAGCAGTTGTGCTCCTTGGTATTTACACAAAGGAGTCAAAAACTTATATCCACACAAAAACCTACACACAAATGCTTTAATCGTAATTGCTAAAACTTGAAAACAACCAAGAGGTCCTTCAATAAATAGGTGAATGGATAAACAAACTGTGGTTCATCCAGACAGTAGAATATTATTCAATGATAAAAAGAGGTGAGCTGTCAAGCCACAGAAGACATGGAGGAACCTTAAATGCATATTGCTAAGTGAAAGAATCCAGTCTGAAAAGCTTACGTACTGTAAGATTCCTTGGAAACAGTAAAAGGATCAGCAGTTGCCAGGAGTTCAGAGCCAGGGAGTGAGCGTAATATACTATTTTAAACCGTCCCATAATAAATGTATAACTATTTTTCTTTTAGAAAATATAATCTTTTTTTTTTTTTTTTGCGGTCCGTGGGCCTCTCACTATTGTGGCCTCTCCCGTTGCGGAGCACAGGCTCCGGACGCGCAGGCTCAGCGGCCATGGCTCACGGGCCCAGCCGCTCTGCAGCATGTGGGATCCTCCCAGACTGGGGCAGGAACCCGCGTCCCGTGCATCGGCAGGTGGACCCTCAACCACTGCGCCACCAGGGAAGCCCCTAGGAAATATAATCATTTTCTTAGCCAACAAATATTTATGTTAAGGACCATGACGGCAACAATTGATATAGTGGAAAATAACATTAAAAAGAAAAAACATTATAAAGTAATATAGAGGACTAAACAAAGGTCAACGTGAATGTTAAGCTATTTGTCAGAAATCTCTTTTCTTCTTCTACTTTTGCTGAGCTTTTAGGATGGAGGTGTTCCTCCTGACTAGGAATGTGTCCTGCTGGTGAGCTCTGTGTAGTCTCATCCTTCTTGGGTCCAATTAAACCTCCCCAGGCCATTTCTCTTTTGTAATCCATCTTACATCCCACCATAAAATTATTATTATTATTATTATTTTGGCCATGCCAAGTAGCTTGTGGGATATATATATATATCTCACATTTTGTTTATCCATTCCATCAATAGACATTTGGGTTGTTTCCACCTTTTGGTTATTGTGAATGATGCTGCTGTGAACCTAGGTGTACAGATATCTCATAAAATTATTTTTAATTCATTGTTTTGATCATATCGTTCCCTTGTTGAGAATCCTCAGTGATTCCATGTTGCTTACCAATTAATATTCAGACTTAACCTGCTATTCAAAACCCTCTAAATTTTAATCCCAAGCTACTTCTCACTGTATTTAGCTATAGGATAGGAAATCAAATAAATTCATCAGAACTGTAACTAAAACAGAAAGCAGGATAGCTTATGACTTGCTGTTTAAAGATATTTCAAGTGTGGGCTTTGTGAAGTGTTTTGGCTGGTCACAGATCTTATTTTATGTTTTGACTATTTTCTAGAACTTTCTGGCCTACTTGGCTATTGCCCTAGAACTGTGAAGGCATATAAAACATGGATAGACTGGTGGCTAGACCTTCAGGTAGCTAGAAGGGTAAGTCTAGTGGGAGGGCACGTGAGTAGGTAAGTAGGTAGGTACCAGGTAGATGTGTTTATAAATTGACTCACAGCATGACACCAGCTTGGTAAGTGTGCCCCAGAGGTGTAGAGGCCTCCATTGCAGTCCTGCTTTGCTACTCCCATCTTGGGAGTGCCTTTTTTAGCCAGGAACTTTGTGGTAGTCATCACAGTTCTTTATAGAAGTAGTTTTTGTAACCTGTAATTGTGTATTAGTTAATTATAAATTTTCTGCTGTCTGCATTAGATGATAGTCCCAGTGAGAGTAGAGATTAGTGTTTTTTGCCTATCTTTTTCACTGCTGTATCTCTAACACAGTGTCAAGCATAGTATCTGGCATACAGTAGGTTCTCAATAAATGTTTATTTAAGAAAGGGTGGGGCTTCCCTGGTGGCGCAGTGGTTGAGAGTCCGCCTGCCAATGCAGGAGACACAGGTTCGTGAGCCGGTCCGGGAAGATCCCACATGCCGCGGAGCGGCTAGGCCAGTGAGCCATGGCCGCTGAGCCTGCGCATCTGGAGCACAGCGCTCCGCGATGGGAGAGGCCGCAACAGTGAGAGGGCCGCGTAAAAAAAAAAGAAAGGGTGGACTGACCAGAGTTCAAATGAGAACGAATATTTGCCATATTAAGTATGGCAAATTAAAATATTTGGAATTGTAAAGGAATTTCTAAACAGGACAAAAGAGAGGGATGCAAGCTTCAAGGCAGAAATGCCTAGTGTACATGTAAACTGGTCATCTTTGACAGGTGATGTGGGATCTAGTGACAGTGCTGCAAGGAACCAAAAACTATCTTCAGAAAGATGAAAGAATAAAAAGATCTCTCCTTGGCCAGTGGCAGTTTGTCAATTTCCAGCCTACCACATTATTTTTCCATTTTAAAAGATATGTATGTTCACTGTTAGAACACAGCAGTGTATATATGTTAGTCATTTATTGAATGATTTTTAAAATTCATCTTGGCAAAAACTTTGATCAAAACACAAAATAGTACCCAACAAATTGCTTTATGAGGAATTTGTTGAGTATACTTTTTAAAAAATTTATGTAATTCCTAAAGGTTACTTTTGAAGTATAGATTGTTCACAGTTGAGTATTAACAAATAATAGTCATAGAGTTGAAGATCTCTTAACTATTCTTCTACCATGATTCAGCGGATGATTTAATCATATAATGTTACCCAGACCCTCAAAAACAATTTCAAATTTTCGTAAAGAGTCATTCTTCAGCTATTTTCTTTATTTCACACAGTGGAAATTTCAGTTCACTGTTTGGCAGTAGGTTCTATATATCTTGCAATACTGTATACCAGAGTTTTCTAAGTATTTAAAAAAATATTAGTTCTTTCTTTACAATGTGCCTATGAGATTCAACAAGCACGCTTTCTATTTCTTTGACATGGAAATTAAGGCAAAGTGCAGTGTTCTACTACAGACTCTGCAGTAGATTCCCTTATCTTAGATCATTACATTAATACTGAAACAACAGACCCAGCAGTTAGTCTTTCCGATGATGATCTTTCCACATGTGGATCTCTCTGGAATTGGACCCTAAGGAATTAAGAGAAAGTATTTATATTCTGGAATGTAAAAGTAGATTTCCAGTTAAGTATGTTAAACCATGGCAGGTTTGATGGCTTCTGATCTAGCTCACTTTTTTTTTTCTTTTTCCACACAGATTGATAGAGCTACATTCTCCTGATAGCAGGAACACGTTGATCCTACGTTGCAAGGATACAGCCACAGCGCACTCCTGGTTCGTAGCTATCCACACCAACATAATGGCTCTCCTCCCACAGGTGTTGGCTGAACTCAATGCCATGCTTGGTGCAACCAGTACAGCAGGAGGCAGCAAGGAGGTTAAGCACATTGCCTGGCTGGCAGAACAGGTAGGCTGGGAGGCAGGGCAGGGTCTCACCGGGTCACTACTCAGAGCCAGGATGCTTCCCCCATTTCGTATGTCTGTAATGTTTATCATGCAGTCAGGCCCTGGATGTCTAGCTTGCAGATCTTTTGTTAGTCTTTTGTTTCTCCTCCCCTAGTGTTTAGTTGTTTGTTGCTAATTATCACCTCTACCAGAAGAATTGACTGTCGTGATCATCATTATCATAACATAACTAAAAAGGGGTTCTTAGTAACATCTGTATCCTTAATGACTAAAGATAATTTTCACGGTTTTAGAATAGGATCCGCAAACTTCTTCTGCAAAGGGCTATTAGTGCTACAACTACTTGACTCTGCCATTATAGCACGAAAACAGTCATAGACAATATGAACATGAATAGATGTGACTGTGTTTCAATAAAACTTTATTTACGAAAAGAGATAGTGGGCTGTATGTGGCCCACAAGTCATAGTTTCCCAATTCCTGTTCTAGTCTATTGACAGAGTTTCAGGGACAACAGGCTTACTCCCCTGGTCTGGGAAAATTATAAAATATACAAAATACTTTGCAAACCATTAAACACATGTATAGTTGTCTTCTACAACTGAAAAATGAAAAGAAGAGAAACAAGAAGACCTAAGTAGATGTTGGGTGAAGGGGAAGGAAGGATATAATCCAAGTTAGTTTAGATCCAAATTTGGCAAAAGGGAGACTAAAAGTTATACATGATGTTACAATACATCCTTTTTCTTTCTGGTCCTTCACTGTCAGCTGGGCCAGAGGGAGCTGAAAACAGAAGACAGAATAGGGATTCAGAGATGAGTGTTCAAGTGCTAGCTCTGTTTTTCACTGGTTTTAGATCTTTTTAAAAGTGCCTTCATATCTTTGCATCCTAGTTTCTTCGTGTGTGCAAGGGGGCAGGGATTATTGCATCAGTATCAGCCCAGACAGGTTTTGTTCTTTTGCGTTGTTGTTTTGTTTTAAATACAGTTTCCCAGGTCTGGCTCCCCATGTTCCCCATCAAGAGTTCACATTTGGTAGACCTATGGTGGGGCCTGGAAATCTCATTTGGCTCCCTAGGTGATTGTGTAGTGGATTTTGGACTCCACTGATTTAGTTTTTTTTCAGCCGTGAAATTTTACGAACATTCCAAATAATGTTTCTAATAAATTATAACACAGAATTCGTACTGTGATGATTTCTAGGAGTCATAATTAGAATAACTAAGCAGAAGAAACTAATGAAAATCATGGTATAAGTATTTACAACTTTGAAAGTTTTAGTCTTTTAGTTGTGTTTATCATTGTTTCTATATTTTTATATGCTGGTTGAAAACCTCGATTGAGTGGTAATTGTTCTGTGCTTTCAGCAATGTTAGAAATCTTCATGATTTTAAAAAGGTAATACATTCACATAGTTCCAAGGTCAGAATAAAAATTAATAGGTGATGTCTTACTTTCCTTCTGCTCCCTCATCCGCCTAATTCCTACCCCTTTGCGCCCAGGGAGGTAATCACTTTCATTCCTTTCTACTGAGTCTTTTGAGAGTTTCTTTATGCAAATAAAAGCAATTATGAATATATATTCTTCTTCTTCTCTTTTATAAAAGAAGATGGCATATTATGCACAGTACTTTATACCTTGCTTGTTTCTTTCATTAGGCAATATATCCTGGAGATCTTTCCATATCAAAGCACAGAGAGCATTCTTTTTTACAACTATATAGTTTTCCATTGTGTAGCTGTAGTTAAATAAGCACTCCCCCCAGTTTTGTTGTCATAATCTTTTGCCATTACAAAGAATGCTATAATGAATAACCTTGTAGTTTGTCCTTTCACACATGTGCTTTCCAAACTCTTTGGTTCCTGAGTTCAGATAGATCAGATAACAAGGGAACACACATTATCTGAATGTATTTGGTTCTTAAGTTTCTAGTAGTGAGCAGTAAAACTTTGGTTAGAAAGGGATTTATCCAAAGTTTTACATCATTTCCTGAGCTTTGATCGTTAGAGTTCATAGAACAGGAGATATTTCTATACCTGCAGGATAAATCTCAGAAGCACAGGTTCAAAGGGTATATTAGTAATCTATCTCTATAAAACAAATTACCCCCAAGAGTTAGTGACTTTGAAATAACATTTACCTCCCACAGTTTCTAAGGATCAGGAATCTGGTAGCAGCTTAGCTTCCTGGTTCTGGCCTGGGACGCTTCATGAAGTTGCAGTCAAGCTGTCAGCAAGGGTGGCAGTCATCTGAGGGCTTGACTGGGTTGGCAGGTCCACTTCCAACATGATTCATTTATATAGCTTTTGGCAGGAGGTCTCAGTTTCTTACTGCTTGTTGGCAGAAGTCCTCAGTTCCTTGCTACGCAGGTCTTTCCACAAGATTGGCTGAGTGTCCTCGAGACATGGCTGTGGGTTTTTGTCAGAGCAAGTGATCTGACAGAGAGAACAAGATGGAAGCCACAATACCTTTTATGACCTAGTCTCTTCTCTATTCTTTTCATTAGAAGTGAGTTACTAAGTCCAGTCTATACCCCAGGGCTCCAGCTCTTAAAGGGAAGAATGGTAAAGAATTTGTGGACATCTTTTTAAACTACCACAAAAGGTATATGCATTTGTAATTTTGATAAATATTGCCAAATTTGCCTTCCATCAAGATCAAACTAATTTAAATTCCCACCAGCAACGTATGAGAGTTGCCAGACCTTTAAAGTGAACTTAATTTGGTTTATGCTACATACAGACAAGTAGAAAGGAGAAAAATAAAGCCACAAATTCATCACAGTCTGCCCTTTATGGACTGTATTTATGTGTGTGTTTCCTCCACTCAGTTGTGAGCTCTTGGAAGATAGGAGCACATTTTTCCCAAATCTTTAGTCCGCAGAGAACTTAGCCTAATGCTTTGTAAATAGTAGATGTTCACTAATTTTTTTCCTTTGTCTACATATATACATGCAAAAAGCAAGCAAACAAGTCATTAATTATAAAATACTGTCCAAGAACACAAGCTCAGGGTTGGAAAATAATACCAAGTCGAAAAGTTTCAAATTCTTTAAAAATAGTATCACGGAACTAATCCAAAGTGCTGTTTATAAACTATTCATGATTGTTACTTTTTCCAAGTAGTTGTTTGGGTTACCCAAATCGAATACACTAAGAATAAGTTGTTCAAGCAAGACTGGATACCATTTCTCAGAGGTATTATAATGAACTTATGTATCTGATAAGAGTTGCCTTTTTTAACGGTAAGATTGTTTAATTCTATGAGTATGAAAATGGTCAGGATAATTTTAGATCATGTAATCTTTTTAAAATAGGTAAACATTTATTTTAGCAATAGATGTGTTTCCTGAAAAGCTTGCATATGAATGAAACTGTTTCAGTTGTAAAGAAAAGATAGTTATCATTTATTTAACTTTAAATGATCTCTCCTTAACTTATCTGTTTGTTATTTCACATTGTCATAAATTGAATTTGCTTAAAATAGGGAAAACCTACGCTACAGATGTTTGGTAACCAATAGATAATCTGTTCTGTGCAAGGCACTTCTATCTTTATTGATACTGATTTTTATGTGACTGATAGTTTACCTTTTAGTTGGTTATATTCTTAAGATGGAATCTTCTTTAAGTCCACCAAATGAGGGGACATACGTTACCTACGAAATAAGTATTTTTAAGCAGTTGAGTGTTGGTAGAAAAGCCAAGACAGCCAAAGAAAGCTTTGTTGTCACAGTTCCTACCTTGTCCCTGGTTATCCTCAAACTGTGTAAAGACTCAAATTTGGAACATATACACTAAATCAGGATCAGTGGAACAATTTATTTTTTGCTCTATGTTTTCTATTGTAATAATAAAATACATAAGTAGCAGAAGTACATCACCTCTTAAAAAGATTTGTGGGATGAAGAGATTTAGGGAATGAATAATAACTATTATTAATTTTTCATCTTTAGTGCTATTCAACTCTAGTTATTAGAAAATAAAATTTGGAGAAGGCTATTGTTTGGCCAGGTGTATGCATGTGTGGGTATTGAAACACAAGCAAAGTAGCACCCTAACTTTAGTATCCCTTTTTTCTCTGGCCAAAAACTCGATAGTGGGGAAAAAAAACACCTCAGTAGTGGAGTCCCAAGGCTGCTTGTACTGATAGCACAACCAAAAACACATACTACATATAGCAGGCAGCATTTTGATTCCAGTGAAAGCAAACAGTATCCTTATAAGTTAAGGCAAATAGGCAAACAGAATGACTTAAACTGAGGTTTCATTTTTCTCCAATGGTAAGTAGAAGAGGGAAAAGATATTCTCCAAAAACTAAGGACTCAAAAGAGCTAAAGAATTAACACCTTTTTTTTTTTTTTTAATAATTTATTTGGTTGTGCCCTGTCAGTTGCGGCAGACGGGCTCCTTAGTTGTGGCATGCATGTGGGATCTGGCTCCCTGACCAGAGATTGAACCCAGGCCCCCTGCATTGGGAGCATGGAGTCTTAACCACTGTACCACCAGGGAAGTCCCAAGAATAAACACTTTTTAAAAATTGTTAATTGAAAGAAAAGTTCTCTGTCTTGAAATTGCTTGTATTGGCATTAGCAGTTTTCCTTTCTCTTCTTTGGGAAGAAATACATTTAATTTAGGTTTTCTAAATGCATATACTCTGATCTAGTGTTCAAAATCTCTCTTATAACTTAGCAAAAAAATTAATTAAAAAAATCAGATAGTCATTTTATCCCTTCGGGAAGATACATTTTTACATTATTTTCCCTATGAAATATTATCCATAACAATCTCGGAGGCAAAGACTTAGTAGTGCACATAAACTAGAAATCCCTTCGGGGTATCTATGACCCCAAAATTTAAGAATCCAAGAGAACCTCTTTACAGCTGATACTCTCCCTCCAGACATTACTTTAGACTAATATAGAGTCTTAGAAAACTTGGGTTCACTGGTAAGGAAAGTATTAATTATTTCTACCATACTTTGCTTGAATACTCAGGGTTGGGTCATGTATTTTGTGCTTTCAGCACAGGGTCGAACATGGGTAACTTCACTGGTGGGAATTCATTTCCCCTTCCTGGAATCAGCTCATGGCTCTAGCTAGGAGAAAAGCATCCCAGTGGTAGATGTTATAGCACAGAACCGAACCACTCAGGTCACTTTTCAGATTATAGATGGTATTCTTAAGGGGCTCTGACATGTTCATATTACCTTCAGAAGTCATTAAGGAAGAGAAAATAAAAAGCAGATCTGAAGACAAGTAAGAGACAAGTAATTCATCAATTTAAATTCACCTTGAAGCCATCAGTGATAGTGAGCAGAAAAGATGAGGGTTAAAATACTCTGTTGTTAAGCATTCCCTGCTCAAAGGTCTCATCTTATGAAGGCAAACATTTTGATGATACCAGGGCTTTTCTTGAACATAGTCTTTTGTTTTTTAGTCTTGGATCCTTAACAATATGTATAAGTAGTGGTTGTTTTCCTACATTTTTAAACCATCATAGAGATAACTGAGTTTTATGCAATTAAATGCAATGGTACACTTGAAACTGAAACTTAAACTTCCTGAACTATAATGGGGAATTCTTTGAAAATAGTTTATATCAACATTTTCCAAAATACAGCATAATTGGCCATATCGGCATTTTAAAAAGATAAAATAGAAATTAACAGAGTACGTTGCACGAAGTATAGGAATTGTGTTGTTTTGGAAATTTTTAAATTCAGTATTTATATGTATGTGTTGAGTTGCAATGTAAAATGTAGGTCTTGATCAAAAATATTTGAAAAACAATGATGTTTATATTATACAGACTCATTTGGTAATAGTTTCTATCCTGTACTTAGAAGATGTTACTCCCACATCAGACATATTAAAACTATTATCATTTTGAGCAGAGTACTATGTATTTAATTAGAATTGGTGATAATTAGTTATTGTGGAATAGGGATAAAACTGTGTCATATCATTAGAAAATGTCTGTAACTCACTCAGGGAGAGCTTTCTCAAACTACACAATCCACCTCACACCTCCCAGTGGAGAATCCCTGCCAGTGGGAAGGAACCTGATGGGATGTTTCCTTTTCCTCACATCTGTTAGGAAGGGGAAACAGAATAGAGACCCACTATCTTAGGCCGTCACTGAAGGAACTTTTACAGTTACAGATCATTATAGTTAGCTCTACTTTCTGGATTTCACCAATGTAACAGGCAAAACTAGATGGTGGAAGACAACAGTGGAGACCTGTCCTCATGGCTGTGACTGAGAAGGATTTGCTGCTTTATGACTGTATGCCGTGGACAAGGGATGCCTGGGCATCACCGTGTCATAGCTACCCTCTTGTTGCCACAAGGTAAGACTAAAGACAAAAAAATAAAATGTCTATCCTCCTCTAAATCTACTAAAGAATTTAAAAATGAATTCTATTATCTTTTAGGTGGCTAAAATAACATTTAAGTAGTTGATTTAGACAAAAACTTTTCTTTCACAACCTTATTGATTATTTTGCAGCTCCTAGCTCAAAATAAATGGTTTCTGTCACTAGTATTTTTGTGTATATTTTTTAAGATGTTGAAGCAGCTTCCTAACTGCTCTTTTCAAGACTTGCTTAGTCATGAAGATAAGTAAATAGTGGGGTTTTTTTCCTTTACTTTATTGACTGTGACTAGAAAACCACTGAAATAGTGGCAGCATTTTGACTGAGTGATGAAATCATTTAAACAAGACTGTGATACCGTGGATAAACCACACAACTCAGCCAAAACGTTCTTCAACTTCTCTTTCTAGTATAAGAGTACATAATTTTGATTCCATCAAATAAACATTTATTTGACCTGAAGCAACAGGATGTTTCTAGCATGTCCAATGTGGGGAGCTGGAAGGGAAAAGAATAGAGAAATGTAGATTTGGGGACCAAGATGTCTTAAGAAATTACTAGAAAGTAGTTATGTAGTGTGAAACTAGAAAACATGTTCACGTTCGGTGTTATTTGGGCTTAAAAAAGAATCAGGTTTTGGGCTTCCCTGGTGGCGCAGTGGTTTAGAGTCCGCCTGCCGATGCAGGGGACACGGGTTCGTGCCCCGGTCTGGGAAGATCCCACATGCCGCGGAGCGGCTGGGCCCGTGAGCCATGGCCACTGAGCCTGCGCAAGAGGCCACAACAGTGAGAGGCCCGCGTACCGCAAAAAAAAAAAAAAAAAAAAGGGAGCCCCAGAGAAAATACTTGGTAGTCAGAAAGACTAAATGGTGGAACCATCTGGTATGTCCCACAGGCAACAGTATGGGGGCTCCTGCTTTCAGCAGACAGAGAGTCACGTGAGGCAGAGTATTCTTCTATTCCAGGAAGGTTTCTATGTTATGTAGGATTTCCTTCAATTTGCCAAGTTCCCTTACATATATCACTCTTTTTATAAAAATATAATTTCCACATAGCTTTTCAGGAGTTTCTGTGTAATTTAGAGCTGGAGCCCTTAGATCACAGAATAGAGATAAAGGATTTATTGAGCCTCAGAGTTAGGGAAGTGTGCCCTCATTAATTCCTTCAGGACATAATGGTCCTTCAGAAAGACTGAATTTAACCATCAGTTTCTCTGGTTTTATTTATTTTTAAAATTCTCACTAAATTATAACCTCCTTGAGGTCAAGAACTATGACTTAGCTCAGCATTTCCCATAATGCTTCGTGTATAGTAGGCCTTCAATAAATCTTAATTGAAATAAATTCTGTTACTTAATTTACAGTTTCTGTCTTAGTTATATTGGGAGCATGACAGGAATTGTAACAAAACATGTAGACATGTCTCAGTAGATATAATTAGAGCAATTAAATTTATATTTTCTAAAGAGTTAGAGCTTATGAATATGACTGTCCAGATCTCTTAAGCTTAAATATTATGGAGGCTTATGCTCTAGTTATGATCATAGAATGCAAGGAGGGTAGCTATATCCTTAGACATTTCCTTTACTGGGTGTTACTGGAGGGATGGAGCAGAAACCTATGACATCCCCTAGATGAGCCTTTGTTCAATATAGAAATTTCAGTCTCATAAACAAATAATTTCTGGACATTGACTAGACTGGACCTAGACCACCAAGGTACTTTGGGACTAAACAAGGAAATGGGGTGGTTGTGTGGGTACTCTCAGTGTGGTATTAATTTGCAACTAAGGAAAAGATATAAATAAGATTTAAAACTCTTAGAAAAAAAATACAAGAGTAGATCTTAATGGTCTTGGCTTAGGCAGAGCCTTCTTAGATACAACACCAAAGCACAAGCAACAAGAGAATAAATAAATAAATTGGACTTAATCAAAGTTAAAAACTTTTTTGCTTCATATGTCACCATTAAGAAAGTGAAAAAACCCATAGAATGGGAGAAAATATTTGCAAACATATATCTAATCTGGGACTTGTATCTAGAAAATATAAAGAACTCTTACAACTCAATAATAAAAAGATAAATTACCCAATTAAAAAATGGGAAAAGGATCTGAGTAGACGTTTGTTCAAAGAAGATATGCAAATGGCCGATAAGCACATGAAAAGGTGCTCGGCATAATTAGCCATCAGGGACTTGGAAATTGAAACCACAATGAACTATCACTTCCCACCCACTAGGATGGCTATAATTAAAAAGATAGTATGCAAGAGTAGACTAGGATGTAGGAGAAAATAGAACCTCATACACTACTGGTGGGAGTGTAAAATGGTGCAGTTGATGTGGAAAAATCTGAAAGTTCCCAAAAAGGATAAACATAGTCACTGTATGACCCAGCAATTCCACTCCTAGGTTGTATATCCAAGAGAAATGAAAAATTGTCCACACAAAAATTTATTCATGAAAGTTCATAACAGCATCATTCATGACACCTAAACAGTGGAAACAATCCAAGTGTCCATCAGCTGATGAACAGATAAACAAAATGTGGCATATCCATACAATGGAATTTTTTTTTTTTTTTTTTTGCGGTACACGGGCCTCTCACTGTTGTGGCCTCTCCCGTTGTGGAGCACAGGCTCCGGACACACAGGCTCAGCGGCCATGGCTCACAGGCCCAGCCGCTCCACGGCATGTGGGATCTTCCCGGACCGGGGCACGAACCCGTCTCCCCTGCATCGGCAGGCAGACTCTCAACCACTGCACCACCAGGGAAGCCCATACAATGGAATATTATTCAGCAAAAAAATAAAAAATGTTCTGATACACACTGCAGCATGGATGAACCTTGAAAACATTATATTAAGTGAAAGGAGCCAGATGCAAAAGACCACATATTGTATGATTCCATTTATAATGAAATGTCCAGAATAGGCAAATCTATACAGACAGAAAGTAGATTAGTTGTTGCCAGGGTTTTTTTTGGCGGGGGGGGGGGGGGGGCTGGGAGGGAGTTGGGAGAAATAGGGAGTGACTGCTAGTGGGTATAGGGATTCTTTTTAGGGTAATGAAAATGTGCTAAGATTGTGCTGATGGTTGCAAAACTCTCATTATACTAAAGTCCATTGAACTAAGTGGTAAAGTATATGGTATGTGAATTATATCTCAGTAAAGCTGTTATAAATAAAACAAACCCCAAAAGCCAACAAGATTTAATAGAAGGGAATAAGACCAATCCTTAAACTGAGTTTGAGTTCTTAATAGCTACTTACATTAGGTAATTGGGAGCATTGTTACTTAATCTTTCTGTGCCACAGACTTTTCATTTGTTAAGTGGACCATAATGAGATAGAGGGGGTGTGAGTATTAAAATGAGTCAATACTTTTAAAATGCCTACAGTGGTACCTGACACATTGTAGGCACTTAAGTAAGTGTTAGCTTCTTTAATTATAATAATTATTTATTATTAAGTGAAAATATGTCAAGGAAGAATTTGTGTAAAAAGTATAATTGGTTTTTTGACATTGTTAAAAGAAGAGCTTAGCTCTAAACCAACAGTTTTTACGAGTAGTGAAAGTTTCATATTAAATGTGAGGAATTCAGATATATATTTGTTTTTGTTTTTGTTTTTTATTATTTATTGGCTGCATTGGGTCTTTGTTGCTGCGCGTGGGCTTTCTCTAGCTGCAGCGAGTGGAGGCTACTCTTCGTTTCGGTGCACGGGCTTCTCATTGTGGTGGCTTCTCTTGTTGCGGAGCACAGGCTCTAGGCACGCGGGCTTTAGTAGTTGTGGCACACGGTCTCAGTAGTTGTGGCTCAAGGGCTCTAGAGCGCAGGCTCAGTAGTTGTAGCGCACTGGGTTTAGTTGCTCTGCGACATGTGGGATCTTCCCAGACCAGGGCTCGAACCCTTGTCCCCTGCATTGGCAGGCAAATTCTTAACCATTGCACCACCAGGGAAGTCCCTCTTAATACGTTTAATTAATTAATGAAACAGCAAGGATTCTTCACTCCTTGCTCAGGAAGTACTGGTGGATTAGGAGCAAAGGTGACAGGCAGATGAGAGGTTTAGTTTTTCCATGTGGCTGTGTTGGCCAAATGGAATTGGTTGAAGTCACTTCTTGATAGAATTAAGGGGGCTTAATCATCCTTTGCCTCCTAGAGAGGTTAGAGTATCGCCACTGAAAGAGACCAGAGGAGGAACCCAGACCAGAAGGTATCCAGTAAACAGAGGCAAAGCCAGAAAGTGGTGTGCTTATGTCTCTTTAGTGTGGAGGAAAGAGGCAGTTTGAGATACATATGAGTAATGAGAAAGGGCTGAATGTTCACTTTCACTAATTCTAATACTTTGGAACATGTTCTTATGAATGGATGAGATACACACACACGCAGGGTAGCATAAACATATAGAGAAGGAAAAGATTAAGGACTTTGATGATCCAATAGCAAAGGTAGATAGTCCCTGATAAATTAAGAATTAATTGCAGTTCAAAAATCAAAGAAGGGAACTTCCCTGGTGGTGCAGTGGTTAAGAATCCGCCTGCCAGTGCAGGTGACATGGGTTCGAGCCCTGGTCCACGAAGATCCCACATGCTGCAGAGCAACTAAACCTGTGTGCCACAACTACTGAGCCTGCGCTCTAGAGCCCGTGCTTCACAACAAGAGAAGCCACCACTCGCTGCAACTAGAGTAAGCCCGCGCGCAGCAACGAAGACCCAGTGCAGCCAAAAGTAAATAAATAAAATAAGTAAATTAAAAAAAAAAATCAAAGAAGGGCTTCCCTGGTGATGCAGTGGTTAAGAATCCACTTGCCAATGCAGGGGACATGGGTTCGAGCCCTTGTCCAGGAAGATCCCACATGCTGCAGCCAACTAAGCCCGTGCGCCACAACTACTGAGCCTGCTCTCTAGAGCCCATGGGCCACAACTACTGAACCCGCGTGCCACAGCTATTGAAGCCCGCGCACATAGAACCCGTACTCCGCAACAAGAGAAGTCACTGCAATGAGAAGCCTGTGCACCTCAGCGGAGAGTAGCCCCTGCTTGCCACAATTAGAGAAAGCCTGCGCCCAGCAATGAAGACCCAACACAGCCAAAAATAAATAAAATAAATTTTAAAAATCAAAGAACACTGTTAGGGTAATATAAATTAACATGAGTTAACCATTTATATTGGCTTGCACATTTATAGATTCTTGGAAACCAAAAGTGTGTGTGTGTGTTTACTTAATAGCTGATATTTCGGCATGGTTGAGGAATTAAGTAAAAACATGAAAGTGGTAAATGAAGAGGATTTTTATTTTATTTTTATTTTACACATTTCTTGAGGTTAAAGCCAGGTACAGGATATAGGTAGAAAAATAGATATAGGTGCCGTGGATTTTGCAGGATGTGAATTTTGTAGTCTTTTCCTATAATCTTTCTTTGACTGGAAAAGAAAATGATCCAGAGAAAGTGTGGCTACTTTATGATGTGGAAAATTGAGTGGTGTTGTGCTTATGGGACTTAACAGGGCAAAAGCTGCTGAAACGCCTTTGCATGAGCTCATCTGGCCTCCCCACTAAGGGGGCCTTTTGGCAGTGTGTTCTAACCAACCGCTGTGCAGCAAGAGTCCAGCAGCTGGTTTGAATTAGATTCCCTCTGCCAAATATTTCATAATCAAATCTGTAGGAAAAATTCTCCTGCACTTTCTATTTTTTAATGTCTGATTTGGGATTAGCAATCAAACTGAATATGGTAGAATACACCCTGTCACTTTCCTCATACTTTGTCTTACTTGGATCATATGTGGAGTAGTTTTGAAACTTATTTAACTCTTCCAGAGATAGCTAATGTGTAATTGGCATGTTGGTTCTAC
Source organism: Delphinapterus leucas (assembly GCF_059928025.1). Lineage (NCBI taxonomy): Eukaryota > Metazoa > Chordata > Mammalia > Artiodactyla > Monodontidae > Delphinapterus > Delphinapterus leucas. The sequence continues at coordinate 43,522,268 of NC_143148.1, forward strand.
AGGGATCAGCCCAGGGAGGTGGTTCTCAAATTATACTTTCATGGACCTCTGGGGATTCCTTCTTCAGGGGGTCTATAAGTTCAAAACTATTTTCACAGTAATACTAAGATGTTTGCTTTTTTCATTGTTGACATTTGCACTGAGGGTTGGTAAAATTGCTGGTACCTTAGCATGAATCAAGGCAGTTGGCACCAAACTGTATGGACTTGCAGGGAGAAAACATACCAGTTTAACCTCAAAATGTCTTTGTTGAAGCAGTAAAAATTACTAGTTTATTTAATCTCAACCCTTGAGTATTCATCTTGTTAATAATCTGTGAGATGAAGTGGGAAGTGCTCAGAGTCCACTTCTGCTTCATACTGAGGTATGAGAGTTGCTGCAGAGGAAAGCATGTGTGGTTGAGCTGCAAGCTGAACCAGCGGGTTTTTTCATGCAACACCATTTTTTCACTTGAAAAAACAACTGGCTGACACACTGTGGCTGGTCAGACTTGGGTATTTGTCAGACATTTTTTTCCTAAAATAACCAAAATGAATTTGTCATTTAAGGAAAACACTGATGGTATTTGTTAACAATTATAAATTTCTAGCTTTCAAACAAAAATTAGAATTCTGGAAAACTAGTATCTGTCTCTGTGAGTTTGATAGCTTCCCAATACTTAAAGACTTGTCTGATGAGATCATTGGTGATACTAGCAAATGTGACTTTTTGATATAATAAAATGCTTTTAACATTTGGAAAATGTGCATAACTCAATGAAAAAATATATTCCAAATGACCAATACATGATGCTACAAAATCATGCAAGGGTAAGAAAGATCTATGCAAGCTGCAAGAGAGACCAAAGGATTTTTAATGTAACAGGATATGAAAACTTTATTGATAAGTTTTCAGATACTATATTGCAACTAACCTTTAAGAATCCGCTGTTGAGTTTTGGTTTGGTAGACAGAAAGATAACCACAATTATCTGAAAAGGCTATAAATACTCCTTCCTTGTCCAACTGCCTAGCTGGGTGAGGCTTGACATACTTAAACTGCATACTGCAGCAGAATGCAGAAGCACATATAAGAATTCAGCTCTCTTTTATTAAGCTGGATATTAAAGAGATTTGCAGAAAATTTAAAACAATGCTACTCTTCACTTTAATGTTTTGTTGTTGTTTGGGAAAATATTATTTTAATAAAAATAAGTTATATTAACATCTAACCGGTTTCTTATTTTTTATTTTTAAATAAATTAATATTTTAAAATTTTCTCAGGGCTTCCCTGGTGGCGCAGTGGTTGAGAGTCCGCCTGCCGATGCAGGGGACACACGGGTTCGTGCCCCGGTCCGGGAAGATCCCACATGCCGCGGAGCGGCTGGGCCCGTGAGCCATGGCCGCTGGGCCTGTGCGTCCGGAGCCTGTGCTCCGCAACGGGAGAGGCCACAAGAGTGAGAGGCCTGCGTACCGCAAAAAAAAAAAAATTTCTCAGTTTTAATTTCTCATTATAGTAAATATCAATAAATATAGTCCATATGAAGAAAGGTGTTTCGGAGTATTCAGTAGTTTTTAAACACTTTTTTAAAAAAATAAATTTACTTTATTTATTTTTATTTTTGGCTGCGTTGGGTCTTTGTTGCTAAGCGTTGGCTCTCTCCAGTTGCGGCGAGCAGGGGCTACTCTTCATTGGGGAGCGAGGGCTTCTCATTGCGGTGGCTTCTCTTGTTGGGAGCATGGGCTCTAGGTGCATGGGCTTCAGTAGTTGTGACTCGCGGGCTCTAGAGCACAGGCTCAGTAGTTGTGGTGCACGGGCTTAGTTGCTCTGCGGCATGTGGGATCTTCCCGGACCAGGGCTTGAACCCGTGTCTCCTGCATTGGCAGGAGGATTCCTAACCACTGTGCCACCAGGGAAGCCCCCTCAGTTTTTAAGAGTGTTGAAGTGTCCTCAACAAAGGGTCCTCCTTTGTTGAAGACTAAAAAGTTGGCAAACCATTAGTTTTGTGCTTCTTAACTGTGGCTACACATTTGAATCATCTGGAGAACTTATAGTAAAATAAGGTTGACTGGGCCCCACCCTAGACCAGTTAAATCTGAATGTTTGAGGATGGGAGCCAGACATCAGTAATATTTAAAAGCTGTGCACCAGGTGATTCTAGTGTAGAGCCAGGGTTGAGAACTATAGTAATTAACTTGGCTAAACCGGTTGGTAGATTAGAAGAAACTGCCTTTTCCTTGAGAGACACAGGCTTGTCTTTTATCTGAACCAGTAGTGACTCCCTGGCAATGAAAGGAAATGTGAAGGAGCATCCATTTACTCTTAGATGTAATCTGCTCAGGTTACTGCTAGAGGAGTAAAGGAAGGAACCAGCAAATTTGTAGAAAAATATTACAGGTATACAGCCTACAATGAAGCTAAGAACAAGACATTTTATTTATTTATCTTTGGTATACATTTCTCATCCAAGTTTTAAAAAATCCTATGTGGAAAATATTATCTGCTGAGTGATTCCTTATAGTGAGGTAGTGTGTTCTGTTATACCGATCTACTTCGAACTTGTTAAAAATAGGGAAAATATTTTTGGAAGAAGTGAATAAATTAAACTATATTAAGTGGTTGTCATGAAACAAAGTGTTGAATAGTTTAATGACTTTAAAGAGAACTGCTTTCTCCTCTTCTTTCCATATGTATACTTCACTGTTACTTTTTTAGCAGCTTTATTGTGATATAAGTCACATACCATACAGTTCACCCATTTAACGTATAAAGTTTAATGGTTTTTAATATGTTCAAAGAGTTACAATCAATATTAGGACACTTTCATCACCCCAAAAAGAAACTCCTTACCCATTAGTAGTCACTCTTCATTTTTCCCTCCCCCAGGCCTAAGCAACCACAAATCTACTTTCTAGCTCTGTAGATTTGGCCTATTCTGAACATTGCATATATGTGGAATCATGTTACATAGCCCTTTATGTCTGACTTCTTTCACTTTGTGTAATGTTTTCAAGGTTTATCCACGTTCGAGCACGTGTCACAACTTCATTCCTTTTCAAGGCTTAATGATATTCCGTTGTATGGATATAGCACATTCATCAGTTGATGGCCATTTGAGTTATTTCCACTTTTTTGACTAGACTGTTATGAATAATGCTGCTATAACACTCAGGTACAACTTTTTGTGTGAAGATATGGTTTTTTTGTTTTTTTGGCTGTGTTGGCTCTTCGTTGCTGTGCGTGGGCTTTCTCTAGTTGTGGCGAGCGGTGCATGGGCTTCTCATTGCGGTGGCTTCTCTTGTAGTGGAGCATGGGCTCTAGGCGAGCAGGCTTCCGTAGTTGTGGCACGTGGACTCAGTAGTTGTGGCACGTAGACTCAGTAGTTGTGGCTCACGGGCTCTAGAGCGCAGGCTCAGCAGTTGTGGAGCTCGGGCTTAGTTGCTCCGCAGCATGTGGGATCTTCCCGGACCAGGGCTCAAACCCATGTCCCCTGCACTGGCAGGAGGATTCTTAACCACTGCACCACCAGGGAAGTCCCTCTTTTCACTTTCTTGATAGTGTCATCTGAAGCACAGAAGTTTTTAATTTTGATGAAGTCCAATTTATCAGCCTTATATCGCTTGCATTTTTTGTGTTATATCTAAGAAGGCTTTCCCTAATCCAATGTCACAAAGACTTAATCCTATGTTCTCTTCTAAAAGTTTTATAGTTTTAGCTCTACATTTCATTCTTTTATCCAAATGAAGTCAGTTTTTGTATATGGTGTGAAGTAGTGGTCAAACTTTATTCTTTTGCATATGAAAATCCAATTATCACAGTACCATTTATTGAAAAGACTTCTTTCTCCATTGAAGTCCCTTGACATCCTTGTCAAAAATCAGTTGATCATAAATGTGAGGGTTTATTTCTGGACTCTCAATTTTATAGTTTAGTGGTAAGTTTTGAAATCAGAAGTGTGAGTCCTCTAACTTTGTTCTTTTTCAAGGTTATTTTGGCAATTCAGAATCCCTGGCATTTACCTATGGATTTTAGGGTCAGTTTGTCAATTTCCGCAAACGAACAAACAAAAAAAGATGAAATTCTGATAGGCATTTCATTGACTCTGTAGATCAATCTAGGGAGTATTGCCATCTTAAAAATATTGTCTTCCGATCCATGATACAGGATATCTTTTTATTTATTTAGGTTTTCTTTTATTTCTTTCAGCAATGTTTTTTAGTTTTCAGAATACAAGTTTTATACTTCTTTCATTAAATTTATTCTTAAGTAGTATTACATTTTAATGCTATTGTAAATGAATTGTTTTCTTAATTTTCTTTTTGGATTGTTCATTGCTAGTGTATTCCATCAATACACTGATTTTTATATCTTGATCTTATATCCTACAATCTTGCTCAACTTGTTTATTATTCTAACAGGTTTTTAGTAGATTCCTTAGGACTTTCTATGTACAAGATCATGTCATCTGCAAACAAGAGATAGTTTTTACCACTTCCTTTCCGTTCTAGGTGCCTTTTATTTCATTTTCTTGCCTAATTGCTCTGGCCAGACTCGCCAGTACAATATTTATTTATGTAGCTTTTTTTTTTTTGCGGTACGCGGGCCTCTCACTCTTGTGGCCTCTCCCGTTGCGGAGCACAGGCTCCGGACGCACAGGCTCAGCGGCCGTGGCTTACAGGCCCAGCTGCTCCGCGGCATGTGGGATCTTCCCAGACTGGGGCACAAACCCGTGTCCCCTGCATTGGCAGGTGGACTCTCAACCACTGCGTCACCAGGGAAGCCCTGTATGTATCGTTTTGACCGTGCTGTGCAGCTTGCAGGATCTTAGTTCCCCGACCAGGGATTGAACCCAGGCCACAGCAGTGAAACTGCTGAGTCCTAACCAGTGGACCGCCACAGAATTCCCTCCAGTACAATTTTTTTTTTCAATTTATTTTTGGCTGTATTGTGTCTTAGTTGCTGCTCACGGGCTTTCTCTAGTTGCAGCGAGTGGGAGCTACTCTCTGTTGCGATGCGCGTGCTTCTCATTGCAGTGGCTTCTCTTACTGCCGAGCACAGACTTGAGGCGCACAGGCCTCAGTAGTTGTGGCTCGTGGGCTCTAGAGCGCAAGCTCAGTAGTTGTGGCACACAGGCTTAGTTGCTCCGCGGCATGTGGGATCTTCCTAGACCAGGGCTCGAACGTGTTTCCCTGCATTGGCAGGCAAATTCTTATCCACTGCACCACCAGGGACGTCCGCAGTACAATTTTTTAATAGAAGTAGCGTAAGCAGGCATCCTTGTCTTTTTCCTGTTCTTAGGGGGAAAACATTCAGTCTTTTACCATTAAGTATGATGTTAGCTGTGGGTTTTTTTTAATAGATAAACTGATATCCAGGTGAGGAAGTTCCCTTCTATTTTCATCCCAGAAAGGTTTTGGATTTGTTAAAATGTTTTTTCCATGTCTATTACAGTGATCATGTGGGTTCTGTCCTTTAGTCTATTTATATGGTTTTACTTATCAATTTATCAATCAGTCAATTTAAAAATAATTTTTTAAATCAAATTTATTTGTAAATCAATTACAATATTGATTTTTGGACATTAAACCAACCTTGCACTTCTGAGATAAATCTTATTTGGTCATGCTGGATTCAATTTGCTAATAATTTGATGAGGATTTTCGTGTCTTATATTTATACATGATATTGGTCTGTAGTTTTCTTTTCTTGAAATGTCTTTGGATTGGGTGTTAGGATGTTACTGACCTCATAGAAAGAGTTGGGAGGTATTCCCACCTCTTCTATTTTTTTGGAAGACTTTATAAAGAATTGGCATTGATTCTTCTTTAAATATTTGGTAGAATTCATTAGCAAAGCCATCTGGGATTAAGATTTTCTTTGTTGCAAGTTTTTCACTGTTAGTTGAAGGGATTTTTAAAATATGTTTTAAACCAGTGGTCCCCAACCTTTTTGGCACCAGGGACTGGTTTTGTGGAAGACATTTTTCCATGGACTGGGTGGGGGTGGGCGGGGTGGGGATGGTTAAGGTGGTAATGCAAGCAATGAGGAGTGGCACATGAAGCTCTGTTCTTTCCCTTTTATCTGAAAATAGTTTTTAGTTCATGAATGTCACATTTCTTAGCTTTGATCTTGAAACCCTGTTCTCATGAACATCTCATGGGGAAGAATATGTATGACATATGATAGAAACTCTAAGGGTCTTTCTTGCTTATGTTTCCCAATGTTTTTTCTCTTCTCTACTTTTTTTCATTGCTGTCCCATACTTGATTTGAATCTTCTCCCTAAAATGCTTAGCTCAATCTCTCATTTTCTTACATCTAAAAGTATTTCAAGGGGCGTTATTACTTATCCCCCCCCAAATGAGTTGGAACTCACTTTTTTTTTTTTTTTTTTTGGCCACACTGTGCAGTCTGTGGGATCTTAGTTCCCCAACCAGGGATTGAACCCACGCCACAGCAGTGATAGTGCTGAGTCCTAACCACTGGATCGCCAGGGGGTTCCTAGACCTCACTTAAAAAAAAAAAAAATTTATTTATTTGGTTGCACTGGGTCTTAGTTGTGGCAGGCAGCCTCCTTAGTTGTGGCAGGCAGGCTCCTTAGTTGCGGCAGGCGGGCTCCTTAGTTGCAGCAGGCAGGCTCCTTAGTTACAGTTCACCAGCTCCTTAGTTGCGGCACGAGGGCTCCTTAGTTGTGGCATGCGAACTCTTAGTTGTGGCATGCATGTGGGATCTAGTTCCCTGATCAGGGATTGAACCCAGGCCCCCTGCATTGGGAGTGTGGAGTCTTATCCACTGTGCAACCAGGGAAGTCCCTAGAACTCACTTTTTAAAGTAAAAAGATGGCGCATCTTTTTTTTTTTTAATGTAGTAGAGTAGTATCATATTTTAAGTGAATGGGAGTCAAGAGTTGTAACCAAGTAGTTAGTTCCAAAGTTTTCTTTTTATGGCTGAATAATATTCCATTGTATGGATGTACCACATTTTGTTTATCCACTTATCAGTTGATGGACATTTGGACTATTTCTACTTTTTGGCTATTATGAATAATACTGCTATGAACACTTGTGAACAAATTTTTATGCTAATATATGTTTTTATTTCTCCTGGGTATATACCTAGGAGTGGGATTGTTGGATCATATGGTAACATTTTTAACTTTTGGAGGAACCAGTCAATTTAAAAAAATCATTGTGAAATTATAAATTTAATATCCATTGTAGTTTGTCCTTGTTGATGCTCAAAAATGGTCCTATCTTTAGCCAGTGGTAGCTCTTCAGGTGGACTTCTCAGCCTTTTTGACAGGACTTTTATATAAAAGTGTTTGAGAATTGCCATATTATCTATTATGATAGAATACTCTGGACTTAACTTGTGTATTTTCTGCTCTAGATCTGACATTTTCCAAGAAGCCTCACTTTCTTTTTTTTTTTTTTTGAGGGGATGGAGGTTCAATTTGGGCACTAACTACATTTGTTGCTATTGGATTAGTTATTGTTTATAGGCCTTTGTTGATGGACAGAGGTAGGAAGTATGTGTAAGTGTATATATATACGTATATATTTTTTTAAACCTAAAATACATGGTTGAGTTCACACTGATACTCCATTTCAAGTTTGAGACTACAGTGTAATTACTTAACGTCTTCTATCTTACATCTGGTTTTCCTTTTTCCCATATCCAGAATTGCAGATCTTAAGGACACCAGAGATGATCACATTAGAACATCCCATAATTGCTCATTTGCTTTATCCCACATTACATATCAGAATAGTGCTACTATTATTACTACTACAACATTATCACCAACAGTATAATTACTGAAAGTAGTTGAAAAAAATTTTTTGCAGCTCCTTTTTTTGTACTTTTTTAGTGGTTTCTCCTGCTTCTGTCAGTTCTCCACTAAACTCCCTGTCCGCACTTTCTTATTCCCCTTTGTTGATCTCTACTTATCTTCCAGATTTCTTTTCTTCTTTTCTTTTTTTATTTGGCCCGCACCATGCCAAAAGAAAAAAACGGGATCTTAGTTCTCTGACCAGAGATTGAACCTCGGGCCCCCTGCATTGGAAACGCAGAGTCTTAACCACTGAACCGCCAGGGAAGTCCCCTGGATTTCTAAACATTGGCTTATTTCAGGGCTCAGATCTCTTCTCTATCAACTACCCTGTCCCTCTGGTGATTGTATCTGATATCATAGCTTGAAATATCTCTTATACACTGACAACTCCCAAATTTATATCTCCAGACAGAATCACAGACTTATATTCTGACTGCCTATTTAACACATCATTTGCATATTTATGATCACTAGGAAGCAAACTCTGTAGCAAAAGTAACATAAAATAATAAAATAGGTGTTTTTTTCTTTCTTATGTAAAATAAAACAGCCGCCCTTAGCAAGAGGCTTCTACCCTTCAAGGTTGCCTCATGGCTCAAGATGGTTACTGGAAGCTTTAGCCATAATATCCAAATTGTAGGCAGGAGGAAGAAGAGGAAAAGGACAGAAGGGGCACATACCTGCTGCCTTGTTCTCCAGTTGTGGGGCTTTTCTGGTAATCCTACGCATTAACAGCTTGCAATTCATTGGACGTCTCTTTCTTCAAAGAAGTTTGGGAAATACTCTTTTATCTGTGCATGTTGTCATTCGGAATAAAGGCAGCTTTCTATTTCTAAGGAAGAATGAGAAAACGAATATTGAATAGGCAAGTAGAGTTTTAAGAGTTCTTTGTCGGGACTTCCGTGGTGGTGCAGTGGTGAAGAATCTGCCTGCCAATGCAGGGGACACAGGTTCGATCCCTGGTCTGGGAAGATCCCACATGCTGCGGAGCAACTAAGCGTGTACGCCACAACTACTAAGCCTGCACTCTAGAGCCCACAAGCAACGACTACCGAGCCCTTGTGCCACAACTACTGAAGCCCGTATGCCTAGAGCTTGTGCTGCGCAACAAGAGAAGCCTTCACAATGAGAAGCCCACGCACTGCAACGAAGAGTGGCCCCCACTCACCACAACTAGAGAAAGCCCACGTGCACAGCAATGAAGATCCAATGCAGCCAGAAATATAATTAATTAATTAATTTTAAAAAAGTGATCTCTTAAAAAAAAAGTTCTTTGTGTATTTTGGATACAGTCCTTTACCAGGTATATGTTTTCATAAATTTTCTTCTACTTTGTGACTTGTCTTTTCATTCTCTTAACAGTGTTTTTCAAAGGGCAAATGTTTTTAATTAATGAAGTCCAACTTAATCATTTTTTTCCTTTATGGATCATGCTTTTGGTGTTGTATCTTTTTAGATTACTTAGATTTTCTGTTAAAATGTCTTCTTGAAGCTTTACACTATTACATTTTACGTTTAGCTCTAAGATCTATTTTGAGTTAATTTTGGGGAAGAGTGTAAGGTCTTCCAAAACAGAAAGCACCAGACCCAGATGAGTTCACTGGTGAATTCTACCAAACATTTAAGGAAGAAATTCCCTACAGTCTCTTTCAAGGGATTGAAGCAGAGGGAATACTTCCTGACTCATTCTATGAGACTAGCATTATGCTAATACCAAAACCAGAAAAAGACATTATAAGAAAAATACAGACCAATATCTCTCATGAACATAGATGTAAAAATCCTCAAAACGATACTATCAAATCTAATCCAAAAAAGTATGAAAAGAATTATACATCACAACCAAGTGGGATTTATTTTCGATATGCAAGGCTGGTTCAACATTTGAAAATCAATTTGTGTAGGGACTCCCCTGGTGGTCCAGTGGTTAAGACTCCACACTTCCACTGCAGGGGGCACGGGTTCGATCCCTGGTCAGGGAAATAAGATCCCACATGCTGCATGGTATGACCACCCTGCCACAAAAAAAAAGAAAAGAAAAGAAAATGAATTTGTGTAACCCATCACGTCAACAAGCTGAAGAAGAAAAATCTTATCATATCAGGAGATACAGGAAAAGCATTTGACAAAATGCAACACCCATTCATGATTAAAACTTTCAGTAAACTAAGAATAAATGGGAACATTCTCAACTTGATAATGACTACCTACAAAAAATCTACAGCTAACATCATACTTAATGATGAGAAACACAAAGCTTTTCCACTAAGATCAGGCCCAAGGCAAGGATGTTCCCCTCTTGCCACTCCTTTCAACATCATACTGGAAGTCCTTGCTAATGCAGTAAGGCAAGAAAAGGAAGTTAAAGGTATACAGATTGAAAAGGAAGACATAAAACTATCTTTGTTCTCAGAAGACATGATCAGCTATGTAGAAAAATGAAAAGAATTGGCAAAAAACTCCTGGAACTAATAAGCTCTTATAGCATGGTTGCAGGATACAAGATCAGTGGACAAAAGTCAATTGCTTTCCTATATACTAACAATGAACAAGTGGAATTTGAAATTAAAAACACAATGCCATTTACATTAGCATCCCCCCAAAATGAAATACTTAAATATAAATCTAACAAAATGTGTTCAAGATCTATATGAGGAAAACTCCAAAACTCTGATGAACAAAATAAAAGAAGAACTAAATAAATAGATATTCCATGTTCATGGATAGGAAGACAGTATTTTCAAGACGTCAGTTTTTCCCAAATTGATCTATAGATTCAATGCAATCCCAGTCAGAATTTTAGCAAGTTATTTTATGGATATTGACAAACTGATTCTAAAGTTTATATGGAGAGGCAAAAGACCCAGACACACAAAATTGAAGAACAACACAAAATTGAACAAACACAAAATTGAAGAACAAAGTTAGAGGACTGATGTTACCCAACTTCAAGACTTACTATAAAGCTGCAGTAATCAAGACAGTGTAGTGTTGATGAAAGAACAGACAAATATATGGATCAGTGAAGCAGAATAGAGAGCTCAGAAATAGACCTCTGTAAATATCATCGACTGATCTTTGACAAAGGAGCAAAGGCGCTACAATGGAACAAATACAGTCTTTTTCAACGAATCGTGCTGGAACAACTAGATATCCACATGTAAAAAAATTTTGCCCTTCACCAGAATTAACTCAAAATGGATCATAGACCTAAGTGTAAATTGCAAAACTATAAAACTCCTAGATGGTAACAGGAGGAAACCTAGATGACCTTGGGTATTATAATGGCTTTTTTTAGATACAACACCGAAGACATGATTTATGAAAAATAATTAATAAGCTGGACTTCATTAAAACTACAAATTTCTGTTCTGTGAAAGACAGTGTCAAAGAATTAGAAGAGAAGGCACAGACTAGGAAAAAATATTCACAAAAGACACATCAGATAAATGACTGTTATCCAAAATAATACAAAGAGCTATTGAAGCTCAACAGTAAGAAAACAAACAACTTGGGAATTCCCTGGCTGTCCAGTGGTTAGGACTCCATGTTTCCACTGCAGGGTGCATGGGTTCGATCCCTGGTTGGGGAACTAAGATCCTGCAAGCCACGCGGCACAGGCCAAAGAAAAAAAAAAAGAATGAAAGCAAACAACTTCATTAAAAAATGGGCCAATGACAACATGAATAGACGCCCCACCAAAGAAAATATACAGATCGCAAATAAGAATATGAAAATATGTTTCACATCACATATCATCAGGGAAATGCAAATTAAAACAACGAGATACCACTACACACTTAGAATAGCCAGTATCCGGTACACTGACAACACCAAACACTGGCGAGGATTTGGAGCAACAGGAACTCTCATACAGTGCTGGTGGGAATGCAAAATGGTACAGCCAGTTTGACAGAGTTTGGTGGTCTCTTACAAACATTTTCTTACCATACAGCCCAGATATTCCACTCCTTGGTTTACCCAAAGGAGTTGAAAAATTATATTTTAAAAAAACCTATACAAAGATGTTTATAGCCACTTTATTCTTTTTTTTTTTAATTGATGTATAGTTGATTTGCAATGTGTTAGTTTCTGGTATACTCAGCTTTATTCTTTTTTTTTTTTTTGCGGTACGTGGGCCTCTCACTGTTGTGGCATCTCTCGTTGCGGAGCACAGGCTCCGGACGCACAGGCTCAGCGGCCATAGCTCACGGGCCCAGCCGCTCCGCGGCATGTGGGATCTTACCGGACCGGGGCACGAACCCGTGTCCCCTGCATCGGCAGGCGGACTCTCAACCACTGCGCCACCAGGGAAGCCCTTAATCAAAATTGAATCTTTTTTGATACGCATGGCCTCTTGGGAGCATAAAAAAAGCTAAGGGGAAACTGGGGCCTTGGGCCATCCAGCCTAGTGTTCTGCCTGTGACACCAGGGGGTCATTTTATGGGAAAACAGAATGATATCTACTTCAAAGACTATAATCTTGTTTTGAAATACACTTATCTAAAAACTGCTGATGGGGCTTCCCTGGTGGCGCAGTGGTTGAGAGTCCGCCTGCCGATGCAGGGGACACGGGTTCGAGCCCCGGTCCGGGAAGATCCCACATGCCACGGAGCGGCTAGGCCCGTGAGCCATGGCCGCTGAGCCTGCGCGTCCGGAGCCTGTGCTCCGCAACGGGAGAGGCCACAAGAGTGAGAGGCCCGCGTACCACAAAAAACAAAAAAACAAAAACAAAATGCTGATGGCTTTTATAATTTCTGCTTATTAATCAGCATAAATTGCTGATATTTTCCTCTGACAGTGCATTAATTACCTTTGATCTTTGTTTGTGGTTCTAGGTTGGTTCATTCTGGCTCCGGATGTCGATCACCCTCACTTGGATCTGACCTTACGTTTGCTACCAGGACAGGCTCTCGGCAGGGCATTGAGATGCATCTCTTCCGGGTGGAGACACATCGGGATCTATCGACCTGGACCCGGATACTTGTTCAGGGTTGCCATGCTGCTGCTGAGCTGATCAAGGAAGTCTCTCTAGGTACAGATCCTAGCATTTCATTTCTAATAGTAATTAAATGGAACTGTTATACTTTGTTTTAAAGTAAGAACCATTATCCTGTATGCCAGACTTAAAAATATTCTGAAATAAGGCACCTTAAAGTGATCATGATGGAAAGAAACTGGGTTTCTGTTTCGGTAGCAAAGTTTTTATAAGCTTTTTACATGGCTCTGAACACATTTACAACACTCTCTGTACAACATGGTAGTTTTACTGTTCATTATTTAAATCTTTATAGTGTAAGGACTCATTTACTAAATACTAGGTGCATTGACCCTCTAGTTAAGAAGATTTGGAACATGGATAGACACCCTTAAAAATATGAGCATCTGGCAAAGCTTATAGCTGTAGAAAAGTAAAGAGAATTTGGAATAGGAGTCTCTCTTCCAAAGTTTGAAAATGTGTTGCCCAGTAGGTACTGAAATAAGCATCTAAAGGAAATAAGCCTCATGGTCTCTTTCCATTGTTGAAGTGCCCTCTTGTGGCTTGTCTATATGAATTTGGAAGTATGGTTTCATACATGTATATTTGTGTATATGGTTATGTATAGATATTTCCAGATTGCTTTTCATTTTAACAAGAACAGAGAGTAGTCAAAATGAAGACATAGTTACAGTTTCTAAGTTTTAGTTACTTTGAATATCTTGATTGCAAGTTGGTTTACTTAGTTTTGCTCCTGTTTTCTATGTATTTTATTTTATAAACCTAGTTTTACAGAATTTATACAAAAAGAGAAAATGACTTGAGAGCAGAATGTCTTTTGATTTATATTCCTTTCCATTGCTTTTGGAAAGTTAGGGATCTCCATGGCTTTAGAACTGCCTGGGCAGCATTTCCATGGGTCATCTTCTAACACTGGCACAAGGACAGCTTTTTCAATGTTGTCAAAGTAGCACAATTCTTCAACTATTTAGGACCTACTCTATATTTTCCTCACAACCACAATGATGATTCAAGCAATGACACCAATGCCTAGATCCCACCTTGGATTTTGACCAAAGCCACCACATCAGCAGTGTGGTTTCTCACTTGTCAGTCTCCTACCCATTTTCTCTATGGAGTGGTTGGTCACCACATTAAGGACTGTGGGGCTCTGGTTTTTGTCTTGGCCGCAGAATGTGCTTTCTGGGATGGGGAAGTCCTCAGTTGGAAAGTCTGGATGCTCTGTGTTCCTGTGTGGAGTCCCAGGGGTCAGGCCAGCACACTCATCGCTGGCATATGGGGTCACCATAATCTTCTTCAAGGATCCTGAGAGATATGTTTCCCAAAACAAAGAGTGCAACGTGGCTTTTTAACACTTTTTAGTTTCGTGTTGTTTGTTTGGTGTCTGGCAGCTAAACTTCATACTACAGGAAACCAAAATCTATTCAGTCCTTGGCTCACAGTTGTTTAAATACAGATGACTTGATGAGAGGGAGAATAAGGACCACCTGGTTCCTTATATTTTTAGATGGACAAAAGAACATATTTTTTGGTAACTTTGAACTTTTTTGTTCTCATTCACAGCTCTATCTTAATATTACCTTGGTAATACTTTCATTTCCACAATTCAGATCAATTGATGTACTTACGAATCACTTACTGTGTATTTAGAGCTGTGCCAGAAATATTAAACTGGCTGAAAGTAAACTGCTTTGGTGAGAACCAGAATTTCTTTAAAATTTGTGTGTGTGTGTGTGCGTGCAGGCGTGCATGCATGTACTCATGCGTGTAGGCACGTAGTCTGTTACATCTTAATGTGATGTATATGCTTAGTGTACACATACATGTATGCACACATGCATACATAAGCCAGCATGTCCTTCAGATGCATGTTATCACCCTCTGTTAAACTTTTGGGAGATTCAGAAAGGTTTATTTAAAACTATATTTGAGGAACATCGTACTACATATTCAGGTGTTTATGGTCTAAAGAAAGGAAGTTGACAAAAAGAAATCAGTTGAGCTTTTTTTTTGTCTCTTATGTGTTTGGTTATAGTTTACGCATTTAGAAGAATTTCAGTGACTACTTGTAAGATTTGACTAGTGAATGCCATACATTATCTTTATAATGTGTGTTTAGTTTTAAGCCTTTATTAGATTATACTTAGAGTAGAATTGATCAGTAATCCTTCTGGTACACAAGGACTTTTTCCTTCTAGCAAATATAACTTTAAGATGACCAGGCAGAGAATGCAGTTAACACCCTCAGTTACATAAAACCATTTTCCATTTGTCGCAGGAATTGAAAATAGGAAAATACATACACTTTAGTGTGTGTAGTTGTTTGAACTTTAATAAGTATGCTTTTAAAAGCTTAATTTCATCATAACAATTATCCAAGCTCTTAAAGTTTTTAAATCTTACATGAACTTCATGAAGATGCTTTATATTTCTGTAGCTTGGTGATATGAAGACTAAGAAGTAGAAGATATAGGTAGGAGTTGCATTAAAAATATGCAGAGAATGTGCAAGAGAAGAAAAATGGGCATTTTAAAGTATTTAGAGTGTTAGCATATATGAAAAAAGTTTGCTTTAACCATGTTGTTCTCAATTTCATAGAAATTCTCTTGAACCCCTTTTTGTTCCTTTACTCAACAAATATTGATTGAGTATATACTCTGCTTTTACTGACGATACTAAAATAAATAAGGTAGGTGTAGCCCCTTCCTTTGAAGTAGGAAAGACAGAAACAAAAAGAATAATAAGTACATGTTGGGGTTGTTATAAGTCATAAATGAGATACATGTGTCATCTAACCCTAACACACAACTCTGTAAGGCAAGTTTTATTACCTCCATTTTCAAGATAATGGAATTTGGGTTAGTGTGGCTGGAACGTGAACTGGAATCCTTTCAAAATGCAGTGTCTTAAGCCCCTGCATTTCCTCCTCTTAAATGACTTATTCTTATGGGCAGATTAAACTCCTGGAGGACATATACATTGTCAGTTTCTCTTAATTCATTAAATCAACAAATGCTTAGTGTTTAATTGTCTACAAAGTGCTATGCTTTGTGATGAGAGAAATAGAAACAAATAAGACCTGCTTCATGCCTTTGACCAAATAGCTATAAGAAAGGAACACAGCGTCATGTTCTTCTTTTATAACCCTTGAGTGTGATTAGCCCACTAATTATACTTGATGGGCTGGCTTTTCCATGAAGTAACAGAGAATGCTACCTCAGCCTTTCTTTGAGAGCATCCTGGGCAGCCCACTCAAAGCCCACCCTGCTAAACCCACTCTCTTCTGGGTTGTTCTGGAAGGCCCAGAGGAGCCCAGGGTGACACAGCTCTGCAGCCGCTAAAGGGTCTTACTGGAAACATTGGAGCCCCCAGAGCCCTCCTACCAAGTAACTGGCCCCAGAGCAGCAGAAACAGGACTTGCAGCATAGACTTACTTTGACATTAGAGTCCTTTTTTAAAAATTAATTAATTAATTTTTAGCTGCATCGGGTCTTAGTTGCAGCATGCAGGATCTTTCATTGCAGCGTGCAGGCTTCTCTCTAGTTGTGGCACACAGGCTCCAGAGTGTGTGGGCTTAGTAGTTGTGGCGCCGGGGCTTAGTTGCCCCACGGCATGTGGGATCTTAGTTCCCCCACCAGGGATCGAACCTGTGTCCCCTGCATTGGAAGGCGGATTCTTAACCACTGGACCACAAGGAGAGTCCTAACATTAGTGTCTTTGTTCTTCATGATACACTGGTAATCACCAGCAGTCTCTCATTTTAAAAGACACAAAGTAGAAAACATAGATTGTATTTACCAGTGTTCATCTTGGTGTAACAATGAGATTTATTATTATTTATTATTAGTTAATGAGCCTTTTCTTCCTCTTAGCTTTATTAAATTTTTTACCGTTAGGGAACTACTTAAAGAAAGTTATCTTTAATATACGTAATTACACTCAACAATATCCCCATGGTCTGAAAAAGCCAATGTCCCTGCCACTTAGCAGATTGTGAAGTAGTAGCCAGAGCAGTAGAAGGAAAACCAGGGCAGGTGAGGACAGTAAGTGTCATGGAAGCCTAAGGAAGAGGATTTCAAGGAGAGGAATAGCCAGTAGGGTTAAATGTATCAGTTGGATGGTTTAGGCTGGAATTAAGAGAAAATGCCCTCTAAAATTAGATTAAACATTTAAGAAATGTATTTTAGATAGAAGAGAGAGAGCAAGCGTAAAGGGGGGGGTGGGTCTTCTCTTCCCAGTCATAGGTTCATATGCACACCCTGGACCAATGGCAGTCACCAGGAGAAAGCTATGCTCTGACTGGCCCAGAGGCTATCTTCCCTTGAAGTTGAGGTCGTCCTTCCCTGAAACACATTAGGAGAGACTAGAAACCTGAATAAAATTGGAGTTTGGCTGTAAAGGAATAATGGAGAAATAAAATATGGGTAGACAGCCAACAATGAGTCCTACAAGTATCAAGACAAGAGCTAAAGACGTGGGTCAGATTTAGGTGCATGGAAATAATTGGTGCCCTTGGAGAGAGACGCTTAGGGGTGTGATGGCACTGGCAGCTTGCAGAGGGCTGAGGGTTGAATGGAAGGTGAACCATGGGTAAACCGAGTGTAGACAGCTCTTTTAAGACATTCTGCTGTGAAGAGGAGGGGAGGGGAGTGGTAGAAAGAAGAAGGTAAAGAGTTGAGTAGTGGCATTTCTTATAATAATGAGAGAGACCTGAACATCTAAAAAAGTTAATGGAAGGGACCTGACTTAGAGGGAGGTGTTGAAAATGCAAAAGGAAGAAGGAATAATCAACCTTGGACAGTTTCTGGGATCCCAGTGGATGGGATCCAAAACACAGGTGATGGGATTGGTCTTAGCCAGGAAGAGGGACAGAGGGAGGAGAGGAGGAATTGGGTAGAGATGTACACCCATATCTTAGCTGTTGAAGTGGGCATTGCCTTTTATTCCTGAGTAATTTGTTCCAAAGACACCCCCGGCTTTTACTCGATCCCTAACACCAAGTGCAATTGCAGGCTACTTTTATGTTGTTTGAATTATTAAAGTTGTATCATACTTGGTATAACCTGAAAAACAATTTTTTATTTTTTTGCCTAATGAACCATTGATTAGTCCCATACACCAAAACCGTCATTATAAAGAATTTTATAATATAATATTACTGAGAAGCTGGAAAAAATATTGGAATTTTAGTTTGAGGATTTCCTGGGAAGTCTAGGGCTGAAAATAATGGATTGTGCCGGGGCCCAAAGATTGGCCCTCTTTTCCCAATCCCAGTGTCTTATATTTACCCAATTAAATAAGGTCAGCCTAATCATCTAGAATTGTACCCCCCAAACAGGCGTTAATGCTCTCGATCAGTAGTTCTCAACCTCAACTGCGCTGTGAAATAGCCTGGAGAGTTTTTTAATAATATCAATACCTAAGGTCTACCTCCATAGATTTTATTTTATCTTATTTTTTTTAACATCTTTATTGGAGTATAATTGCTTTACAATGGTGTGTTAGTTTCTGCTTCCTCCATAGACTTTAATTCAGTAGGCTAGGGCATTAAAACGTCCAAAGGTTTTTTGGAACTTTAATGGGTTGAGAACCACTACTCTAGATTTTCAAATGAAAAACAGAATAGTTTATATTATTATTATTTGGGGGGGTACCAAATTACTTTATTTGAAAGAATGGTACTAAGGAAAGAACTTGTAGATGTTTTGGTACAACTTACAGAAAAGGTAAAGGTAACCCAAACATGCATGCACTGCCTTGATGCAGGGAAGTCATCCCCGTGGCTACAGGAAGCCAGTCTAAGGCTTAGCTCTCATTATCACTGTTTCCCAGGGTGTGCTTGTCAGAGAGATACTCTGCCATGCCAGATTCGGGGGCCCCCATCTTGCGCAAGTTGGTTACGTGGTCACCCAATTCTTTAATGGATTTCACCTCCTCATTCAGGTAATGAGTCTCAATGAAGTCACACAAATGGGGGTCATTTTTGTCAGTGGCCAGTTTGTGCAGTTCCGGTAGTGACGGATTCACACTTTTTTCCAAGTGTAGCGCACGTTCCATTGCATTCAGCCCATTCTCCCAGTCATGGTCTGGTTTCTTGATATCCTGAAGGAAGATTCCACCACCCCGTTGGTTCTGCAGCTTCATCAGTTTCTCAGCATGTTCCCTCTCCTCACGAGACTGGTGAAGAAAGTATTTGGCAAAGTTCTTCAAAGCCACATCATCGCGGTCAAAATAGTATGACACGGACAGGTAGACGTAGGAGGCGTAGAGCTCCAGGTCGATCTGGCGGCTGATGGCAGCCTTCGAGCCCTGGTGGTAGTTCTGGCGCACCTACGAGGGGGACGCGGTCGTCATGGCGGGCGGCGGAGGAGAGGCGGCGGCGGGGACCTTGGGGCGGCCGGAGGGCGCAGTGAGGTGGTGGCGAGGGCTGGCGCTGAGCGGCCGGCCGGAGCGGGGGTCGAGCGCCGGGTTCCGTCCAAGCACTGTTGAAGCAGGAAACCGCGGCGACTCTCCGCGAAGACTGCGTCCAGAATCGTTTATACGATTAAGCAGTCAAAACTATGTATTAAAAATAAATGAGTGTGTACGACTCTGAATACACTAAAAACCATTGAGTTTTATACTTGAAATGGGTAAATTGTAGGGTATGTGAATTATGTGTCAATAAAGCTTTTTTTAAAAATACCATGTGACATTCTACATTTTGAGGGAGAAAAGGGAAAAAATTCAGTGAACTCAGTTTAATGAACATTTTAAATAGAATAGCTACTCACTACCCTCAAGTTGTCACAGGCTTGTCAGGAAGCACACAGAAATAACTGTCAGGCGTGACAGTGACCGTTGTCATCTGTCCTGGGTTTCGGTGAGGTCCGTGGGGTCACCATGCAGCAGCCCCTTCATTTCTGACAGTCCTCGGGTACGCTGTGAGCTCACCCGTGGTCCTCCTGGGTCTTCTTCCAAGCGAAGTGGAACATAGCCCTCCTCGGGGCTTAACTCCTGCAGTCTCCCTTTGTCTCCTCCTCTTCTTCTTCTGAACCTCCATCCTCTGCCTCCATCTGTTTCTAGGGTTCCCCTCAATGCCTCACTCAGTCTTCCTCCCCCATGCTCTCCCAAGAGTCTGTTTATTTTAACTTCAAAAAAATTTATACAATTTTAAAAGTTACTTTCCGTTTACAATTATTACAAAATATTGGCTATATTCCCCATGTTGGACAGTATATCCTTGGGCCCATCTTACACCCAGTAGTTTGTGCCTGCCACCCCCCGACCCCTATGTGGCCCCCCTTCACCTCGGTAACCACTAGTTTGTTCTCTGTATTTGTGAGTCTGCTTCTTTTTTTGTTATATTCACTAGTTTGTTGTATGTTTTAGATTCCACATATAAGTGATACCATACAGTTCAATAAAGCTATTATTTAAAAAATTAATGGGTACAATAATTGAAACCTTAAAGGTGAAGTCAGAGAATTTTCAAGTGCAGCTTATTCATCATATAAGGTCTCATCAGTGAACTTTGTTTAGAATGCCTGAGCTTGGATGAGTACATGTGGGAAACTCGAGATTCCTGGTTTTATGTGGTTTTATAGGCCTTGCTCCTCTGCTGTCTCCCACCCCACCCCTGATCATCACTTTGTTCCTGACACCTACCCCAGATTGTGGGTGGGTATTGAAGGTCTTGGGGTGAGAGGAATTAGAGAAGAGATGAGGTTGGCTGTTTTGCATATTACTTGGTAATAAATTTTTCCGAAAAACCCTGAAAGTTTATTATTTTCATTTTTAGATGAGTTAAAATTCATGATAACTAATTATTGTGTACAGTACACACCCAACAAAGTACTTTTTATTAAACCTAACTGAAATAGTACCTCTATTAAGCCTTTTCCAATTCCCCAGAGTTTATCTACTTCCCCCTCCTCTATCCTCCCACAGTATTTTGTCCATTTCTCTATTATAGCACTTACTTCATTCTGCTGTATCCATATTTCCTTTTCTTTCTCACTTGTCTAAACAGGAACCATCTTTTGTTCAGCTCTGTATCTCCCTGCACCTAACACAGTGTCTGACACATGATAAGTCCTCAAAACCATTTTTTTTCCAGTATAGATTGGTTGTGATTACCTGTCTGTCTTCTCTGCTGCCTTATGAGAGCAGAGAATTTTTTTAATATGAATAATGAATTAATGAACAAACAAACCAAAAAAACTAAAACATAATTCACAATTCCACTGGACAGTTAGTCTTCTTGTATGTTTTCAGATTATTCTGAGTCCAGGCTCATGAGGTTGCTTCTCTTATCTTCAGCTCTGCCCACCATCAATCCACGATGTACCCGACACAAAGAGCACAAAGCACCCACTTCTGAGTGCTGACTGTTTATCTCCCTCCCTTGATTACCTCAAAAACTGTAGTTTCTTCCTCTCTTTTAAACTTCAATATTTGATGTCCTATGATTGTCCTTGAATGCTGCTGTTGTGTGTCTTTTAATATTTCTAATAACTACCCTGTCAATAAAATAAGTATATTAAATTTCTTACCATTGGGAATTCCCTGGTGGTCCAGTGGTTAGGACTCTGTGCTCCCACTGCAGGGGGTGCAGGTTCGATCCCTGGTCTGGGAACTAATATCGTGCATGACATGAGGCGCAGCCAAAAAAAAAAATTTCTTACCACTTCTTATCTCTAAATTGAGGTGGATAATGGATTTATAGTCCTCCAAAAGGATTTTAGTTGAATCAAGACATCAGGATGGGGACTTCCCTGGTGGCACAGTGGTTAAGAATCCGCCTGCCAATGCAGGGGACACAGGTTCGATCCCTGGACTGGGAAGATCCCACATGCCACGGAACAACTAAGCCCGTGTGCCACAACTACTGAGCCTGCGCTCTAGAGCCCACGAGCCATAACTACTGAGCCCGTGTGCCACAACTACTGAAGCCTGCATGCCTAGAGCCCGTGCTCTACAACAAGAGAAGCCACCACAATGAGAAGCCCTCACACTGCAACAAAGAGTAGCCCCCGCTCGCTGCAACTAGTGAAAGCCTGCGCACAGCAACAAAGACCCAACACAGCCAAAAATAATAAATAAATAAATTAATTAATTTTTTTAAAAAAGACATCAGGATGGTTATAATAAGCAGCCTGGACCAGCGCTCGCTCTCTCTCTCTCTCTCTCTCTCTCTCTCTCTCTCTCTCTCTCTCTCTCTCCCCCTCTCTCCCTCTCTCCCCCTCCCTCCCCCCACCGCCCCCATTAAAATCAGAGTCAGAGGCTTATTTTCTCTTTGGTTCATTACTCCTGAGACCCTCTGAGGGTGAGGCAATCACATTGCCTCAACTGTTTTATTACTATTCAGGGAGAAGCCATTTAACTAAGACTATTAGGCACAACATTTTTATGGCCAGTTCATATTCTCATTCAAAATTATCTGGTATTATAAGTTTTCGACAAACTGAGTTCTAAACCTAAACATACTCAGTATGACCTTTACTTCTCCTTTTCAAGGTTGAGGTAATCTTAAACAGTATTCTGTTTTTTTAAAGTAACACACACAGACACTGACATTTGCTGTCCTTTCCTTTCCTTTCCTTCCCTCCTGAGGGGAAACAATCCTAAGCAGAACATTTAAGAAATCTCTTATACAAAAAGTTTGTTGAGGATTAATGGCTTGCCTTTGCTGGCTGCCTTTGATGGCCAGATCTCGCTCCACTAGGGACACACCTGCAGGCAGAAATCCTCCCCTGCCTGCATTGAACCTTCTCCAGCCAGTGCTGTAAGGACTTGGGTGGATCTCATTCTTTGAGCATTTCTTTTCTAGACTAGAACTGACCCGTCTCTTCTCATCAGACCTCAATACCCTACTAAGTTATAGCTTCAGGGATATTAATAGAATAAAATTCTCTTGAAAACTGTACCCTGGTTTCCTTGATTGGGATCTTTTTGTTCTCCTTCCAAACTCCTCAGCCAGTCATTTAGAGATTATTGCATTAGATTACTTCCACAGGTAGTTAATTTTATCCATGTCCCCCCCGACCAGGTTCCTTTTCTGAAGGTAATTAATATTCAAAGTTCACTGTTCAAAACTCTCCTATTCGAGTAGTGCTGAAAAGGGACACTGCCAATATTTATTATTCCTTTTCCTTATTTCTTGAACATGCCAGCTGCCTTGACTAATTGAGTGTTTTTCATGTCCAGCACAAGGATACATTGGTCTGAGTATGAGGACTTGCTTGTTTGGGAGCCATTCTTCCTGTTCACAGTGACCAAGCCTCACTCGACTCTGGTCCTTTAGGTGATTGTAAACTCAGCTCTCAGAGGACTATGTTAATTCCCATGTCGCAGAGGGCCTTTCACTTGTAGCCTCTGTACTGACAACAAAACCGCTCAAGTGTTAGTGAAACAGGGACTTCACCAGTCTTGACAGAAGACATTTGCCAGTCTTGATGATCGGTTTTTTTGGTCCCATCAATTCAGATATATCTTCTGAATTTTATCTTTGATAGGACTGACAGTGTGACTTCTCAAATACCAACCAATCCATGTTACTGCCCTGAAAGGTGCTGTTTCTCCTTTGGTTGTTCCTCCTTCTTGCCCACTTGAAACCTTATTCTTACTTCTCACTACCTATCAAGTGTGACCGTTTTTTAGGGCCTTTCTCAAGTCCATCTCCAGGAAACCTTTCCTTGACTTTGGCCTTATTCAGTTTGGTGTTCAGTCATGTTCTATACCATCTACCTTAAGCAGTTAGGGATTTCATGTCTATGCCTGTCGTTTGTGAGGTGTTGAGAGCAGGGACCATACCTCTTACTTTTCCAGCACCATATACAGCCTACTGTCAGCACAAGTATTCACTTGGTACTCACTGAATTGAACTGAATCAGATCAGATGTCAAGGAAAGTTATGGAAATTCTTCCTCATCTCAAACAAGATGTTGACTTGAGTGACCAAAACAAGACTCACTTCAGGATGTTCCAAATAGGTTAGGTATCACACATTCTCAAGAAGATTCTTTTCCCTTTTTAGAAGTCAGGAGAAGCCTTTATCACTTTCTAACTGAAGTAGTAACTTTATTAATGATGTTTTTTCTTGTCTTCAATAGGCTGCACATTAAATGGCCAAGAGGTAAGACTCACTGTCCACTATGAAAGTGGGTTCACTATCTCCAGGGAAAATGGAGGTTCCAGCAGCATATTGTACCGCTACCCCTTCGAAAGGCTGAAAATGTCTGCTGATGATGGCATCAGAAATCTGTATCTGGATTTTGGTGGTCCTGAGGGAGAACTGGTAAGCGTGTTTCTGAAAAACATGTTTATTCTAATAGGTATTCTCTTTCCTCCTATTGCTTCTTACCTCTTCTATAGAAAATTATGGGCTTACAGACTGATATTCCATTTGGAGCCAGGAAATTCTTCTTCAGTTTTCAAAGATGCATGGGTTTGGTTTTGGGGTTTCACTGTTTTTTTCCCCACATTAAGAACTCATTCCCTTTTTTAAAAGTTTTGTTTGAATTTTAGAAAGAAAAAATAAATAGAAACATTTTAAGAAACAGGCTTTTAACAAATATAAGATACAAAATACTAAACCTGGCAAACTTTAATAAATGAATTCTATCCATTGATATTATCAGCAATTTGTTGGGATAAGAGTTAAAAGTAATAAAGTGACAGTTGCTACAGAAATTCTGCTGATCAAAAAAAAAAGATATGGAGATATGTACATACAGCCATCATCTTTTTTTTTTTGTGCAGTACGCGGGCCTCTCACTGTTGTGGCCTCTCTCGTTGCGGAGCACAGGCTCCGGACGCGCAGGCTCAGCGGCCATGGCTCACGGGCCCAGCCGCTCTGCGGCATGTGGGATCTTCCCGGACCGGGGCACGAACCCGTGTCCTCTGCATCGGCAGGCGGACTCTCAACCACTGCGCCACCAGGGAAGCCCGCCATCATCTTTTTTGACTTCCTTGTCCTTTAAAGGAAATATTAACAGGAATTCATGAGTCCCCTTGGAGAACTAGAGAAGTGTGTCAGGTGTACTTTAGAAATCAGAAATCATGATAAAGAAGTCAAAGTCATGCCTTTTCTCTCTTATCAGTATTGAGCCAGTAGTTCAAGTCTTGTCTTATATGTGAAATCTTATGTCCATTGACACAGTCACGATAGGTGTAAATTTGAAAAACAGAATCTTGAAATTTTAGAACTGAAACAGATCTTAGGGATAATGAAGTTCAAACTCCAAATGAGAAAACTGTGGCTAGAAATCTTATTTTATTTTATTTTATTTTTATTATTATTTTTTTTTGTGGTACGCGGGCCTCTCACTGTTGCGGCCTCTTCCGTTGCGGAGCACAGGCTCCGGACGCGCAGGCTTAGCAGCCATGGCTCACGGTCCTAGGCGCTCCGCGGCATGTGGGATCTTCCCGGACCCGGGCACGAACCCGTGTCCCCTGCATTGGCAGGCGGACTCTCAACCACTGCGCCACCAGGGAAGCCCTAGAAATCTTATTTTAAATGATGAACCTTGAGGAAACTATGGATAGCCATGGACTTCAAAAGCCTGTTCATCTGATGTCAGCTGTCCAAATTAGAGACCTGTGCTTAGAAAGGTATAACTAGCCCTCCCAACTAGCTTCAAGGGTTGTCATTCCCACCACAAACCGATAAGGGGTATCAAAAATCATACACATAGATGGTCACACTTCAGCTGAATTTCCTGTGATTCCCCCTGGGAAATATACTTACAGTCAGTGGTTTCCATATAGGATATTCCTCTTTCCTTTACATCTTCCTACGTGGCATGGTGAAATCTAGTACACCACCAATAGTGTCCTAATTGTGGATGTGAAATTTCACACTAGTGTTTAATTTTGACATAGAATAACCTTACTTCAGAGTACACTTCCATTTGCGGCTCTAAGTTCCGAAGAGTTGCCATAAATCTGGCACATCCATTATCCAGGTTCTTTTTAAAAAGTAGAACATCATGTCCAAATTTGTTTATTTTGCATGTTTGTTTATTAAAGCATCTGTATATAGGAGTGATAATTAATGTCCTTTCTCCACAGACCATGGACCTGCACTCCTGTCCGAAGCCGATAGTATTTGTGTTGCACACATTCTTGTCGGCCAAAGTCACTCGCATGGGACTGCTTGTATGAGCAGCAAAAAATCAGTAAAGAGCCTTGAATGTCACAAGAAGTATTTCCACCTCAAAAAAAAAAAAAAAAAAGCACAAAAAGAAAGCTCTTTGCTCTCTCCTCCAGCACAGTGCCTTGACAAGGACCTACAAATCACTGCTGAACTGTAACCATGTTTAAAGAAGAGCTTGCCTTTTTCAAACTACCTTGCCAGAAATTCTAGGACTCTAGTAAGCTCCAAAATAAGGCTGTTGATTTATTGTCTAGTTTCATAATGTGGTTTCTAAGTAATTAGGTTTATTTCCCTTGATAAGAAGGGTGGCTCATTCTTTTTCTTTTTGGACATAATCAAACATCTAATAGTTTCTTTTTTTTTCTTTTTCTTCTTCTTCCAATAGAATTTGTTTCAGGCTTAGCCTTGATCTTTTGCTTAGGACAGCTATCTCTAACCAGGTGCTAGTTTGCAGCAGCCCGTGCTTCTTGGTCACTCCATATAGTTTATACATTTTGTTGGATTTTACTGTCTTCACTTACTCCTTCTACCCTAGGAAGTCCTTGAATTGCATCACCAAAGGGTTCTTCATCTGTCATGGCTCTCCCTGCATCCCACCCTGGCCATCACTTCCCACTGCATCACAAGCTTTGCCACTCATAAGTGCTAACTTTAAGACTTAGAACTTGCAAGATTTGATTTACCTTGCCTTCCACTCCCTTTCTAGTAGTGACCAACTTGAAAAACAAGTTGGAAAACACTGCTTTGAAAGAAAAGTTTTGCTTGTTTTAGGATTTTCTGATTTTATCTTTGGTAGGAGCCAGGGGATAAGATTTATTTTAAAAGAAAATCCTCATTTTAGCCTAAGCCATTTTTTATTGCTTACCAAATGTGCCTTTGGTTAGGGTTAGTGGAGCTTTATTAGTTTGAATGACTGGATATCACTGCCATTCCAGGGAGACCATCTATCTAATATTGAAGAATAATTTTTGAGGTGGGTTTCCTTAGTGCGTTATCTTTTTTAGTTGGCAGATCTCTTTAAGGAAGACAAATCCTGGAGAGCCAGCTTGTTAAAAGAGTACATTTGTCAGTGAAGCCAGCTCGCTCTTTAGCACAAACATCATGACACATTGCTTTGAGCTGTGTGAGCCCATGCAGGATCCTGGCCCTGGCCCTCTCCCTCTGTGGCAGCAGAGTGGCATCCGTCAGCAACTCTAATTCAGTGCTGGCTCAGTGATGCATCCTACAATGGGCAGGGTGATGAGACCATGGAACAGCTACCTGGGCTTTGCTAAGCGTTGTCAGATATCATCATTAGGACATAGCAGCAGTAAGATTGCTGATTTTGTGGTACTGGAGAACTCAGCTTCTTTTTCCTAACTATGAAGGAGTATATATCTGAAAACATTTAAAATAGTATAATAGCTATATAAAATGTCAAGGTTAGCACAGTCCCCAGATCTTAAAGAAAAGGTAACACTGACTTTGATGTTCTCTCTGCTCTCTGAAGAAAG
Source organism: Delphinapterus leucas (assembly GCF_059928025.1). Classification (NCBI taxonomy): domain Eukaryota; kingdom Metazoa; phylum Chordata; class Mammalia; order Artiodactyla; family Monodontidae; genus Delphinapterus; species Delphinapterus leucas. The sequence goes on from NC_143148.1 coordinate 43,549,711, forward strand.
TTCTAGGAATAGTTCTCATTTACTAGAGTTATCAGGAATGCCATAAGAGGACGTGAGCACTATGGAGGGTGGAGAAGCGTAGCAGTCCAAAGATGAAAAAGAAAAAAACACCAAAAACCCACAAATGTACTATTTGCAAAGCAAGAGCTATTTGGTTTGAGTGCAGACTGACCTATAGGTGGGACATATAAAAGAGGAGACTCATGAGCAGAGAGAGTTCTAGTTGGACATTGTAACCTCATTGTCTTCCCTCTGCTCCATAAATGAGTTCTTCCCCCAGCTCCAGTCCCCAAAGTCTGATCTACTTAAAACTGGAAATTGAAATCTAGACTAGAATATATCTTTTAAGAGCTTTTTTATGTTTTGAAAATTCATAAATCTAAGTTTGGTTCCATCTGGGATACATTTGCAAATCAGAGAAGAAAGAATCTTGAAGATCCAGCTATGGTTTCTGGAAGCAGAATTTCAACACACAATACCCTCAGATAAGGGAGCTTAGACACTTTTGGCAGTGAGAGTATTATTAATCTGAGAAGTCGAACAATGCAGTCACAGACTTTTGCAGCAAAGCCATTTGGTGAGGTTTTCTGTGTTAGTATGAAAGGCTAAGCCACTGAGAATATTTTCTGGGAGAACTTCTGAGCCACGCTGCTCATTCCTTCTATGAAAAAGATCTGTTAAAAGGTATGATTAAAATGTGGGCAGGAGAGGTAAGCATTGTGTGCATTTCGGCTCATTTTGCTCAAGCTTTAGCTGTCATAGCACCAAGATCCATAGGTTTCTAGTATTTTTTGAGTCTTGATGTGAAATGAAAGTGGATGGAGGGTTTCCTTTGACCACTAGCGCCCCAAGAGCAAGAGCCCTTCAGCTGCTTGTTTAACATACTTCAGCGGCTTTCCAATCATGGGTGACCAGGTTGTTCTTTAATTGTGTTTGTGGGATTTTCAAACCACAAATGAAGTGCTTTTTATGAATGGGACAGCCTTGATAAATAGGTATTTTGTATTAAGACGCCAGAATGTGGCAAATTATTTGCAAGTGATAACTGAAGAGGGGCATTTTTGATATTTCACATCTTTTATAGAACAGCTGACTTTTCACTTCTTTTTCATTTTGAAATAGGAAAATTGTTGAGAATGTGGTGGGCTTCCATGTGTAGAGTGGAAAGGAGCTGCATAGTAGTGCCCCCTCATTCCGATGGACACTCCTCGTGCCCTCGGGAACCGGGGCTTAGATGTCTTCTCCACATTCCACACAGACGCCTACGAGCAGCCAATTGGTGTGTGAAAATTCTTCCTCCTCATTCTCTAAAACGTCTCCGCTCCCTCTCCCCCCGGAAAAAAAAAAAAAAAAAAAAAAAGGAAAGGAAGAAAAGGCTCAATTATACTTTTTCTGGAAAAGGTGAGTCCTTTCCTGAAGTCTTCAAACAAATCTTACCTGGAAATTAGTATCTAATATTTTATATGAAGAAATACTTTAATGTATGTTTATACAGTATTTATTAGGTAGTTGTAACTATAAACTCAGCTACCTAGTAGAGTTTCAGATTAAATATTGGGACATGTACAGGAATCAAGAATACTACTCTAAATGTCATTCACCTATTTTAAAGCCATGTTTTAGCACTTTTTAGGCTAGCTAAAGTCTGATAGTGCTTGTTTTTATCATCTGTACTCTCACAAAGTTTGTTATTGAAAATTATTGCATGCAGGAGGGATCAAATTATTTATTATATTTTTATAAGTGGAAAAATCACTCTAACCAACAAATGATTAAAGTTGTTACTGATTATTTTCTTAATTTATCCTCCTAACAGAATGGTAACAAAGCTTTTTTCAGCCGATTAAATGCACTTAGCTAATAAACCAAAATTTACTCTTTAAAAAAAATTTAAACTGTGTGGAATCTGGACAAGACTATGTTTCTCCTAGAAAAAACACATTTCATTGTAAATGGTTTTGATGGACAAAAGTGTGTCCACTTTTGAGAAAAGGTTATAATGGATTTTTTTAATTTTGAGAGAACCTCCAGGTCTCCTTGTTTAATTTATATCCATATTTTTAATTCAAATTATCTTGTAAGCTGCTATGCAAAATCTATTAAAAGCCCTACTTACTCAAAGAGTTAAACATATTTGAAGCTTTCAGGGAAGACCTGTAGACTTAAGCACTTTCTCTGCTTATTTTGTATCTTAGACACTTATGCTGAATTATGTTCTTATTATTTTCACTGGTTATAAGCTATTGATTGTACATAATATTTAAACCATCCAAATATCCAGCATACATTTCCATGTCGCTGCCATCCACTGTTGACGCCAGGAATGAAATGGCTGGTTAGAAAGCCAAAGGTCGTTTTCTTTCAATATCCAATGAAGTAAAATGCTGGATCTCTTTGGTCTCAAAGCATATTGAGATCTGCGTATCTGTGTAAGGAAAAGAGACTTCTTTGGGATTCTGCTTAAACTTTAAGTTGAATTTGATTATAGTCATATTCATTTGTTTTATATATCTCTATCAGGTATATTACGTGCCAGGTGGTATTATATCCTACCTTGAGATTGGAAATCTCTTTCATTTAAATTTGAATTCTTATTGTGGCTTTTTTTTTTTTCTCCATTAGATCAAAGTAGAGGAATCTGACATCTGCTACCATTCTCTCTGTGTCCCTATTTTAATTTTTTGATAATCTACAATTATTTTGTTATATATACTGTCTTTAAAAACTGACAGCAGCAGTCCCCCAACCCCTGCCCCCCTTTTTAAGCTATATATTTCACTGTGCTGGGCATAGAGACACTCAATAAATGTATGATGACAGACAATTCTAAAATAATTATGCTGTATATCAGGATTATGTGTTTTTGAGCAATATAGCTATTCCTATGGTATAAGGATATTCAGTGAAATTTATTTTACACTAGTAATAGACTACTTAAGTGGTTGATTTGAAACCCTTTCTCTAAAGCACACACATACACACATCTAGCAGATCAGTGATAATTTCAAGTTAAAGTAAGGTACAATTAATAGACAATAGAACACGTCTCTTTTTGACACTAGTTAAACTGCCAACTGGAAGAATGGTTGTTGTGTATTAACTTGAAAAATATTTTAACAAGATTTCTTCTTTTATAAACTTGATAAACGTGAGCTTTATTTCTTGTCACCTCTATTCTTCCTTTCCATTTTAGGTGACTGAACCAAAGCATATTCTGGTTTTAAAAGTGAATCTACATTTGATATAATGCATAAATATGCCGTTTGTAAATGATTGCTTGCTCTCCAATGAACATTTGATTGTAGTCAACAAATATCTACCAAATGAACTGTAATCCTTGAATTGCCACAAAATAGATTGGTTGAAACTAAAAGGATAAAACAGAGAAATGATACTTCATTTTATTGTAAGATTAGGTATTGTGGTAGATTTCTAACTTCTGAGTCCTGTAAGTACTTTACTCAGTTTTGTAATAATCTTACCTCCCTGCCATTGACACAAATGCAAAAGTTTTTGAGTCCCTCTTTATCCTAGTCACATGTACACCTTTGGAACCTGATTATCACCTCTTCCAAAGTGATAGAAGTCTCTTATGAATAGACAAAAGGTTCTTTGGGACCCTAGAGAAATTTTTGAAACTGCAAACCTAATTAATGATATATTAATTCATGGATTCTTTCATCTAATAAGCATTTATTAATGTACAGTTCTTCACAGGCACTCTGAAAGGTCCAAAAGAAAGTTCCTGCCCTTAAGTAGCACATAATCCATTACTTCTCAATCACACCATGCCATCTATTTATCAGTCAGAGGTTAAGTAATTAACCACCTCATATTTTTACCAAAGCATATCTGCAGTTCTGCTTATCTGGCAAATTGGAAAATATTTAAAAGGATGCTCAGTCTTTGATCCATGCTAGCATGAAAGAACTCCAAGCACATTTTAGTAGGTTGGTCTTTTCATCATGCATCATTTTTTAATTCAAAATCAGGCTTTAGTTTGTGAAGGAGACTAGTGTAGAATATCCTTAGTAAGATAAATTACAACAACGACAAAAAGTTAGCTCCATTGCCCAAAGTGGATCAATGAGAAAGTCTTTTTAAAGAAAAGTTTCTTTTAACTGTAAACAGAAAAGATAAATGTATATTTCATCTACCCACTTTATAGATTGTGCTGACCCAGTCATTTTCACATTTGCAGCCTTTAAACATCTCATTTGCTGAAAGTCCTTACATGTGGTAGATGGACTGTTGCTCCATTTGAGAGATCAAAATAATGAAGATATTTAAAACTTAGCAAAATTCCACTTATTCTAGAACACTCAGACATTCAAACTCAGTAGAAAGGGCACCTAAAAAAAAATAAGAGCAGTTGTGTGAATTTTTCCATGTTTTCCTTCAGTAACAGTCCCTTTCCATCTAGCTTGCCTTCCATCTATCACTAGAGGCAGCCTTTCAGGCAACATCCTTTGTCATGCCCAGAAAGGCCCTGAGAGGTCAGTGATTGGAATGGCTTAGGGAACACAGTCTCATGGGCTCCTTCCCCTTGGTTTTCAGCGTCCTGGAGTTGTGCACACAAATTAGGTCATGCCTTCAATGTCTTGGTCTTTACTTTAAACCTACCCTTTGACAATCAGGTGCTAATGATTGTATACTATTGGAACCAGCACATAAGTTATTGTCATGTTAAGTGTCTGTTCCTCCTAGGTTGGAAGAAGTGCTTTCCTTCTATCTCAGTCCTGTTCAGGTGGGTGTCAGTTACATTTTTTCACCTCTGTTTTGTGAATTAACAGAATTTGAAGGAGGAGAAATGATCTAAACTAAGTTTTGGGTTTGGCATGATCATCAGTCTTGATGATACTCTTCACACCTTAAAGCAAACCTGCCCTATCATAAGAACCAATTTCTGATTGTTTTTCTCTAGTTAGGACTCCAGTGTTATGTTTACAGTCTGTTGGATGGATTCAGCATGATAAGACCTGGGTGCCCAAAGAATCTATTTCCCTTGTGGTACCAGACCCAAGGTCCTTTAGAAAATAATGTGGCAAACCACTACCTATAAAGGCCTGTTTTGGCTAATCTGTGCAAACTTTTATTATACCCTCTTGTATGTATTCTGTCCTATGCAACTCACATTTTTTTAAGTATTAAGACTTATTAGAAAGCTAGGATGACACTTCTACAAAGAATTAGAGGTATGTGATATTTTGGTGTTTTCCTTCCTTTTGGAACCCTGTATTTAAACAAGACTTCTTTTTAAGTGTTGTTTAAAATTTAGGTCTCAAGTCTTCTGGCATCACCAGACTACCAAATCAAAACCCATGGCATAAAACAGGGCAGTATTTGTGTTCGTAATAATAAAAAAGCTTTATGTGTACTGTGTAAGTATAATGCATAGACAACACTTTCCCTTGAGTTGCACATCAACATAGAGCATTGTACATTACAATGAAATTTGCAACTTAAGTGTATTATATATATAAATACATATATACCTTTGTAACCTTTATACTGTAAATAAAAGAACTGCTTTTAGACTTGTATTTTTTTTTCATTTTTTAATGTTAAAATAGTTTCAAACTTAAACAGGAAAGGTTTAAGGACAGTACAAAGAACTCCTACATCCGTGTCACCCAAATTTCCCAGTTGTTAACATTTTACCACATTTGTTCCATTACTCTCTCTTGTCTTTTTCTGCCATGATGCTCATCACCCTTAAATTCTCTAGTGTGTACTTTATAAACACAAGGACATTCTCCTGTATTGCCACCCTACAGCCCTCCCAATCAGGAAGTCAACTTTGGTACAACACTGCCACCCATCCACAGACCCCACTTAAGTGCTCCAATCGTCCCAACAATGTCTCCTTTTCCCTTATGGCACAGGATCCTATCCAGTATCACATGTGTTTGGTTGTCACATCTTAGCCTCTTCTGGTGCCATTTTTAAACAGATTTAGGACAATTCCAAACTCTTAAAAACTTAGTTTCGGTTCTAGTTCTACCACTGACCATCTGTGTGATGGGAGCTTAATCACTGGATCAATCTGAGCTTTATCAAACTTTGAGTCACACAGAGGAGGGGCAAGTGAGAGATGGTTTCTCAAGAATCATGTTTGGAGATCACTGCTCCATTTATTTCAGTATCAGTCACTTTGTGTGATATCTCAGCAGAATTTTGCCCTGGCCCTACCTCTCCAAAATGTTACTCATCTGAACCTTGTTTTTTATAAATTTATTTATTTTATTTATTTATTTTTGGCTGTGTTGGGTCTTCGTTGCTGCACGCGGGCTTTCTCTAGTTGCAGCGAGCAGGGGCTACTCTTCGTTGCGGCGCATGGGCTTCTCATTGCGGTGGCTTCTCTTGTTGCATTCTCTTGTCCATTCTCTTGTTGGAGCATGGACTCTAGGCACGTGGGCTTCCGTAGTCGTGGCTCGCGGGCTCTAGAGCACAGGCTCAGTAGTTGTGGTGCACGGGCTTAGTTGCTCCGCGGCATGTGGGATCTTCCTGGACCAAGGCTCAAACCCGTGTCTCCTGCATTGGCAGGCGGATTCTTAACCACTGTGCCACCAGGGAAGCCCTGAACCTTGTTTTTATTCCTCCTCCTCCACACTGTTCATGCCCCCAACCAAGAAGCTCCTTAACAAATTGCTCAGAACCTACTGCTTGGCATGAGCCCTAGAATGCTGGAGTTTGTATAGTCTGATTTTATGAGGTTGTATTGGCTAAGGAGAGTTGATTCACTGGTCCAAGCTTGGGTTTACAACAAGTGCCACATCCTCAGCATCAACAGAACCCAATATAGAAAAGTGCTGTGCAAGAAAGAACAAATGGGCAGCCACTATGGAGAACACTGTGGAGGTTCCTTAAAAAACTTATAAATTTACCATGAGATCCAGCAATTCCACTCCTGGGCACATGGGCGGAAAAGATGAAAACTCTAATTCAAAAGGATACATGCACCCCAGTGTTCATAGCAGCACTATTTACAATAGCCAAGACATGGAAGCAACCTAAATATCCATTGACAGAGGAATGGATAAAGATGTGGTACATATATACAACAGAATATTACTCAGCCATAAGAAAGAATGACATAATGCCATTTGCAGTAAAATGGATGGACCTAGAGATTATCATACTAAGCGAAGTAAGTCAGAAATAGAGACAGATATATGATACCACTTATATGTGGAATCTAAAAAAATGATACTAATGAACGTATTTACAAAAGAGAAATAGAGTTAGACATAGAAAACAAACTTATGGTTACCAAAGGGGAAGGGGGGGCAATAAATTAGGAGTTTTGGATTAATAGATACACACTACTATATATAAAAGAGATAAACAACAAAGACCTACTGCATAGCACAGGGAACTATATTCAATATCTTGTAATAACCTATAATGGAAAAGAATCTGAAAAAATATATATATATATCTGAATCACTTTGCTGTACACCTGAAACTATCACAACATTGTAAATCAACTACTTAAAAATAAAAAGAGCAAATGGAATTGGGCATTTGCAAGTCAATGACTTTCTACCTAAAATGTGGGAGCTGAGAATCTGATTTCTGCTCTAGTGAAAAAGAACATGAAGTTATTGATCTGATTCAGAATCAAGCCTAAACGTGCTCCATGTGCCAGCCCACAAATAACTTAGATTTAGTGCCTTTATTCCCCCTTTCCTTCCTCCATTCACACCTCCACCCCAGCAATGGCAACACCACTGCAGAACTGAGGTGTCCTCAGAGCCTGTTTTCAAGCTAGCATCCTAGAAGAAAGTCAACGACCAGTGATCCAGTGGGACGGGGAGGAGTTCTGGTTTCCCATCGGAAGGACAGAAGTTCCTCTAGGAGGCGCGGCTTCCTCCCGGAAGCTCTGCCTTGTAAAGCAGTGTCTGGACAGCAGGCTCACGCAAGACAAGCTAAGCAAGAGGTCAGAGCAGAGTAGGCAGAACAAAGGGAAGATGAACACAGCCAGTGGAACTCAACCCCGCCAGCCCTTGCTATGGGCTGAACTGTATCCCACCAAAATTCATACATTGAGCCCTACCCTCAGCGCCTCAGAAGGTATTTGGAAATAGAGCCTTTAAAGACGTGATCCAGTTAAAATGATCCCATTAAGATGGACCCTAATCCAATCTGACTGGTATCCTTATAAGAAGAGGAAATGTGAAAAAGAGATACCATGGCTTATGTGAACAAACTCTTGAGGACACAGCAAAAGCGTGGCCATGTGCAAGCCTAGAAAAGAGGCCTCAGAAGAAACCAACCAACCCTGCTAGCACCTTGATCTTGAACTTCTAGCCTACAGAACTGTGAGAAAATATATTTCTATTGTTTAAGCCACCCTGTGGTATCTTGTTATGGCAGCCTTAGCAGGCTAATACAAACTTCTCTAATTGTAGGGACTTTTCATTTTAATTCTGTCTTCCATCTGGAACAGCTTATCAAATAAGTGGAGTTAATATGTTCTCAGTTTCTGTTTCACGCTTATCCACCCGTTAGGTCCCTCTCTTTTGTTTGCTTATTAATCTTTAGTTAATTATTAGTTCTTCCAGCAGATACTGAGTATCTGTCTTGTGCCAGGCCCCTGGAAAAGCCCCAGCCCTGTGCTCTCAATGATGCAAAAGCATAGTGACTATAACATAACATCATTGGTGCCAGACATCAAATGAAAGCCTCTCCACTCAGCCATCAGTGTCTAAAAGAGCAGTGTTTCAGGGTAGAAGCTGAGAAGCCATGATTTGGAGGGTGTCTGCCTCCTCATCTCACCCAGACTCCTCAAAGGCCTTGTCCTGCCACTCCTGCCATTATCCTGACTCCAGTGTCCACAGGGATGCTCAGCACCGGGCCTTTTGGTTCCTTGAACTCCCCGTGTGTGATGATGGTCCCTTTTGCTCCATGTCACCCATCCTCCAGCTCCCATGGTAGCCCCTCGACTGTGTTATACCTGAAACAGAGCCATTTCCAAAATTAAAAACTGAAGCATCCCTCTCCAGTGTGTTCCCACTGTGACTATCCTTCAATCTTTGGAGTCCTCAATTAGTCCACTGACACTTTTACTTTCTCCCTATTCACTTCCCACCTTACCTGGCTCTGATTCCATTGTAGTACCACACTCACCAAACCTGTGAATTCCCTTGATGCTCTATCTTCAAGGCAGCCTCATGGAGGAACCCGCACTCGAGCGGCCGAGTACCGGGGAGAAAAATCCAAAGCAAATTGTCATCTCTATACATTTATGGAAGTTGCCACCCTTTACCAGGTTTGCACTTAACACAGTTCACTTGAAATGATTTCAAACCATCCTTACTCTCCTCACACCCCAGGCCTTCTACCTTCTCTCCCTCTCTCTCAGCAGATTCTCTTTCCTTCTAATTCACCAAGAAAACAGAGTCCATCCAAAGGTACTCTCCTAACTTCTTGTTACCTTCTGGCCAGCCTAGGTAGGCAACTATCTTCTCTGCTTCCACTGTAATGTCTGCAGCCAATCCACCCACCTAGGCTTTGGTCCTATTTCCGTTGGCTAGCTTTCTTTACTAGATCCTTCCTATTGGTTTTTTAAACATGCTGAACTCAATGAATGTGAACAACCAATCTGTTCTACCTAAGTTCACCTGGGTAGAGCCCCCAGCTTTGGAGGCCTAAGAAAATCACTTTCCTAAGGAGAAAAGTAGTATAAAGCAAAACAGAATTGGCTTCAGACAGCGCCACCGGCCTCATAATAACCCGTTACCAGGGACTGAGCCCCAGTGTGGGGTACACTGTTTACATTAGCTAGCTCATTCATTTTCTCCGAAAGGCAGACAAGGTAGATACTAATTATTATTATACCCTATTAAACATCAGCAACCCAAAGCTCTGGAAAGTCAGGCTTATTGTGCGAGTAAAAACTGCCCTATAGGTGCTGTTTTATTCAAAGTGGGATCCAGGACTTGAGGATTCCATTCCGCTCTGCTTCTGGCCCCGCCCCCTCGGGCCCCCAGTCCCGCCCCACCCCACCCCCGACACGCCCCTTACCCCGTCCGGGCCCTAGTCCCACAGCCACGGCGGGGAGCGGCTCCTGCAGTGCCGGTCGTGACCGCCGGGGGGCAGCCGCGCGGCTCGGGCCCGACCGCTCTGGGCCGCGCTACTCGCTTGCCCTCGGACTCAGCTGCCCTGCGAGCGGCCACCCTGCCCGCGCCCAGCGCCGACGCGCCGCGGTCCCCGCGCCGAACCAGCTCCTCGGCTCTCGGGGCCGGACCGAGGCTGCAAGCAGCGCCGCGGGGTGTGGGGCGGACCCAGGAGATGAAATGACAACGTCAACCCTCCAGGTACCTCGGCGCGGCGCGGCCCGGCCCGGCTTGAGGAGGCCGAAGGAGGCGCGGCGGGGCCTGCGAGCGGGCAGGCGGGCGGCCTCCTCGGAGCCCCGGCCTCGCGCCCCCGCCCCGTCGCCCTGTCGTCGCCTCCGCCCGTTTCTCTTTTCTCGCGCTCGGAGCCGAGGGTCGCCTCTCGTCCAGAACGCCCGGCTCCCTCGGCCGTGCAGAGCCCCGAGGCCGCTACATGTAGCCGGCGCCCCGGGACTGCCCTGGGGATCAGCCTCACCCGGGCCTCACAAGCGACACCGGGGAAGCTTGGGCCCGCGGTCGGGCCGCTGGCTTCCCCTCCTCCTCCTCCTGCTTCCCTTCGAACAAACCCCCGCTCCTTCCACGGTCTCCGATTTCCTCTTCTCGGCCAAAGACCCTTCATTCATTCCCTAGATCGCGTCGGGTGGTGCTGGGGTGGCGCCACCTGGATGCATGACTGACCCATTCTCCAGGTGCTGCCGGCATATGCTGGGCCGGAAAACAGAAACTGTTTTGCCTCAGACCTGAGCTTGAATCTCGGCTCTGCCACTCACTAGCATGTGACCTTGGGCGCTCGTTAGCTGATCTTGGAATCTCGGGTTTTCCGTCAGTAAAGTGGGGTAATACCCTGTATAGGGTTGTTGTGATAGTGGTTCTAGATTGAGTAGGTCAGGTAAAGCATTCTTAACACAGTGTCGGTTACATACTAAGTGCTCATTAAGTGATGACAGACACAGTGCTTGGGGGAGTTAGGCAAGAGGTCATGGAAGAAGAGGCATTTGGCTGGGTGGTCAAAGGATGGGGGGGCATGCAGGTAACTGGAGGTGGAGGAGGAATGGTTACTCCAGGTGGACAAAAAGAGAGGAACAGGCGTGGAATACAGTGGGGTACTAAGCCAGGAATTTGCTGGAGTCCAAAGCCAAGCCCCACCATCCACCAGCAGAAGCTGTTATCACACGGGTCGACAGACATGGCCTGCAGATCTCACCTGCCCAGTTTTTATTGGGCTTGTGAGATAAGAATGTTTTTTCCTTTTTTTAGAAGAACAGCTTTATTAAGATATAACTCACATGCCATACAATTCACCTATTTAAAGTATGCAGTTCAGTCCTTTTAGTATATTCATAGTTGTGCAACCATCACCACAATCACTTTTAGAACACTTTCATCACCCCCCTGATCCCTCTATTTCCCCTAACCCTAGGCAAACACTAATCTACTCTCTGTCCCTATGCATTTCCGTATTCCGGGTATTTCATATAAATGGAATTATATAATATGTGGTCCAGTGTGACTGGCTTCATTCACTTAACATCGTGTCCTAGGTTTTTACGTTTTGTTTTGTTTTTTTTTTTTGCGGTACGCGGGCCTCTCACTGTTGTGGCCTCTCCCGCTGCGGAGCACAGGTTCCGGACGCGCAGGCTCAGCGGCCATGGCTCACGGGCCCAGCTGCTCCGCGGCATGTGGGATCCTCCCGGACCGGGGCACGAACCCGCATACCCTGCATCGGCAGGCGGACTCGCAGCCACTGCGCCACCAGGGAAACCCGGTTTTTACGTTTTTAAGTGTCTGAAAAAAGGGATATTTCATGATATGTGAAAATCATGAAATTCAAATTTCAGTATCTATAAATAAAGTTTTATTGGAACACATCTCTGCTCATTCATTTACATATTGTCTGTGGCTGCTTTGGGGCTACAAAGGCAGAGTTGAGTAGTTGCAACAGAGATTGTATGGCAGGAAAGTCTAAAATATTTACATTCTGGTCCTTTACAGAAAGTTTGCCACCTCCTCTGTTAGCACATCTTTGTTACCCTTTTCTTCCATCCTCATCCTTTGGCACACCTGTTAGCAGAGATTCAGCAGGGCTGGTAGTTTTATTTGTCACCTTTCCATGCTGTTATGCAAAACTGTTCGTCTCCAAGTTGCAACTCAGTCCTCTTGTATGTGAAAAACTCTTTATGGTTGCCAGAACAACCGAATATACTCTGAGGTGCAATAATTAATAGAGTATCTAGAAGGAGGGAGGGGATGGGCCTGCCTTGCCATGTGAGAGGCAGAGCATACCTCGAGTATTGTTCTGAACCCCCCTTACAAAAGGACAGACCCAAGCAAAGTGTATAGAGTGGAAAAGTCCAAGGAACTGGGGGTGTGTGTTCTGGAAACTAGAAGCCACTGGTGAAACTAGAAGCCACTGGTGATGGGGGCACCCCTTTCATGTCTATCTGGAGGAAGGGCCTCGTGGAGGAGAGTAGACACGTGAAGCTTGTGGTTAAACTAATTATGCAGGAAGGTTCAGGGTGCCTAGCCATTATCTATTTGTAAGTATTGTAGGGAGCTGAAGCTTGAAAACAGTAGCCAACACTCACCTTTCCTCATCTCTTCAACCTGGTGAGTTTGTTTTGCATCAGCCTGGCCTAATCTATCCCAGTCTGTTTGTTCTGTAGCACTCCCTGTGTCTTTCTGAGACTTCTTATTTTCAGATGAGAAAGGGCTGCACAGATGCCCAGGCCCTGCCAAGAGCTGGTCAGGAGGCTTATTGTTCACTGTGGATGGAACTGTGTGTATACAGTGGGTTCTGCCTGCCTGGTGTCTAGTGCTCTATCAGCCTGCAGAGGATAATTCTGGTAGTGCTTCCCAGGTTGGTAAAGCTGTGGTTTCTAAAACTGGATATGTAGTCGTGGGGCAGCTGCCTGAAAGATCCAGCATGCTTTAAGTTCAGGACAGAGTACAGGCCTACAGGGTTTAAAGGTTTACAGAGGCTCTCACAGAGTTCTTAGGAGGTTCCAGAGGATCGCTCCCCTCCACTGGCAGCTCATATATGCCTCTGGAGTAAGCACACACTTTTCTTCCTGGATCTACTGGTGTATTGAATCACACGTCTAAGCATCCCTTCCCTAGGTCTCAACTTTAGGGAAACTATCTTCTCTTTTCAGCCTAGAGAAGTGAGTTGGGCCAGTAGAAAGAAGCAGAGATCCCTTTAAGTCCATCTCATAAAACTCTTGGGTCGGTGGAGGACTTTCCTAGCTGGCTGGCTCCTCTCTGGCCCATGAGGTCAAGGGCGGTTTCTGGCCTCCACGCTGAACCACACAGCAATCAGTTGGTTCTGAGGTTTGCCCTGTTGCAGGCTCTCAGTCCAGGTCTATTTCCCTTTCCCCCAAAGCTGTGAACTCTCCCTTTGAGCCCTAACCTGAGATACATGATCAGGCTTCTGCTTGACTGAGAAGGAGGTTGCTTTTAACTGTATGAGTGTATTGTGAAAAGGAACGGCTGTCTTTTAAAGCTTCCTTTCAGGGCCTTTCTAGTTGATATTGGACAAGTAGGCCAACATAAAGGTCTGTGACAGAGTCCCGGGCCTGGCAATATCTCTTAACAGTGTATTCCTGCTGCCTGGAACCCAGGGGCTTTCTGGATCTCTTGGGAAGCACTGGGTTATATGTTTTGCCTTTCCAGAAAGCCATTGATCTGGTGACAAAAGCCACAGAAGAGGATAAAGCCAAGAACTACGAGGAGGCCCTCCGGCTCTACCAGCATGCCGTGGAGTATTTCCTGCACGCTATCAAATGTGAGTCCCACGTGGGGTCCTCCCCAGCCACAGAGCCCCTGCGAGAGGAGGGCGGGCACACGGGGGCTCGCAGGGGCCCCTACGTGGTTCCTCTTTGCAGATGAGGCACACAGCGACAAAGCCAAGGAGAGCATTCGAGCCAAGTGCATGCAGTACCTAGACCGGGCAGAGAAGCTGAAAGATTATTTACGAAATAAAGAGAAGCATGGCAAGAAGCCAGTCAAAGAGAACCAGAGCGAGAGCAAGGGGTGAGTACGGAGGAGCGGAGGACCTGGTGGGGACCAAAGCCCCCACGAACAGGTGTCTGTTTCCTGTGTCGCCGTCGTCTTCGTGCTGATGCTGCTGTGGACTTTCCCGGCACCTTCCTTTTGGGAAATTCTATTCATAATAGTGATAATGCCTGCAGCTGCCTTCGTCAGGCACTTTACAGGAAACTTCCACTTATCAATACATCATCTCATTGGATCTGTATGGAAAAGCTGTGGGCAAGGTGGGGAGCCAGACTCTGAGGATCTAGCCCAGCTCTGCCACTTCCTAGCTGTGTGACCTTGGACAAGTGCCATGACCCTCCTGGGCCTGCACATTCCTCATCTGTAGGAGGAGGAAGGTAGTGGGACTTCCCTCCTAGTGTTGCTCTAAGGAGCAAATGAGACGATGCGGGTAAGGCCCTGAGAAGAGGGCTTGGAGCGCAGTAAGGATCGAATAAATGTCAGCTGCTGTTATTCTCATCTTCATTTGACAGATATGGCAGCAGACTCAGAGAGGTTCAGGGATGGCCACAGAGCTGGTACTTGATGGAGTCTGGACCCACACCCGGGGCCTCTGTTTCTGACTTTAAAGCCGTGTTCCCTCTACAGCCTGTCACCTCCCATCTGTGTTTTGAGCACAAAGGCCAGTGGTGTCCTGGAGGTGAGGGGAGGGTGCCCAGCTGGGGAGTAGGAGAGAGGAAGGTGGTGTGTCAGCTGCCTCCCCAGAGTGGGAGGCCCTGCTTCTGGACGGAGAGGACACGCCTGTGCTTAGACTGCCCAGAGTGCGAGACACACTGAGGTAGGGGCAGGAGGGCAAGCACCTTCAGGAGGGCTGGAAGAGTTTTAAGGATGGCAAGTTACTTATGTCCGAATAGGGATTGGCCCTGGAGGCACAGCCACTTGCTGTCCTGTTTTGAGTCCCTATGAAAGGCCAGTAACAGCTCCAAGTGCTTGCCTGGCTGCTCTTGAAGTCCAGCCAGAGCACAGGTCCCTCACCAGCCTTCTAGAGAGGACACATGCCACGATTCTTATGTCCTTGACAAAGAAGCGAGGGTGGGTTATGAGAGTGGATCCTGGAGGATCCAGAGGGGAGTGCTGATGATGTGTGGCCCCGACGTCCCTGAGGTGCCTGTCTGTGGGTCTCTCACCACTGTTGAGCAGGGAAAGCATCTTTTTAGCACCAGGCTGGCCTTGCTCTGAGAGCCCCCTTGCCAACTGCCTCTTGCTCCAGCCTGTCATCTTCTGTCTCCTTTCCCAGCAGCGATAGTGACAGTGAAGGGGATAATCCAGAGAAAAAGAAATTGCAAGAACAGCTGATGGGTAAGAGGCTTGAGGCCTGTGGTGATGGGAGGGGGACGTGGCAAGGAGCCCCTGGTGAGTTGGGCTCCAGGTCGAAGGCTCTGCCCTCATCTTGCAGGTGCTGTCGTGATGGAGAAGCCCAACATTCGGTGGAATGACGTGGCCGGGCTGGAGGGGGCCAAGGAGGCCCTCAAAGAAGCTGTCATTTTGCCAATTAAATTCCCACACTTGTTCACAGGTAAGAGTTGAGCCACTTTAGGCCCAGATGCAAAAATATCAGGCTTCTGGGAATTCCCTGGCGGTCCAGTGGTTAGGACTCTGCGCTGTCACTGCTGTGGTCTCGGGTCAGTCCCTGGTCGGGGAACTAACATCCCGCAAGCCGCGTGGCGTGGCCAAAAAAAAAAAAAAAGAAAAATCAGACTTCTGAGGCCACCAGCTGAGGGCCCCCATTATGAAGGTGTCCAGGTGGCAGATGGTGACTTGGCTCCCTTTTGCCCTTAGCAGGCAAGGGCCCAGGGGCTGCTCATCACAGTCATCTACTCCTTGGCTTCTCTTCAGTGTCAGAAACACTTTTGTGGCTAGAACTTTGACTTGACCATCTCAGTGGTAGGCAGGGTCAGGAACCAGTGCCAGCCAGTGTCACTTTGCCAGGTCCTGGGGGTCATGAGCCAGGGCTAGGATCAAGCCCTCGGCAGGTGATTTAGTTCCCTTTGCTCCTTTGCTCCTAGAGCAAAGTTGTCATGTAGAACTTTTCATTTCTGTGTTTACCATGACTGAGGCTCCTCTGCTTTTTTCTGTTCCCTTTTCCCAGTCAGGAAGAAGCTCACTTGAGTTCATTCTTTCTCGTAGGCAAGCGTACCCCTTGGCGGGGAATACTGCTCTTCGGACCCCCTGGCACAGGGAAATCCTACTTGGCCAAAGCAGTGGCAACGGAGGCCAACAACTCTACCTTCTTCTCTGTGTCCTCCTCAGACTTGATGTCTAAGTGGTTGGGGGAGAGTGAGAAGTAAGTCAGCCGCCAGGCTCCACTCTCCTGGCAGCCCTGGCAGCTGCTCGTGGTCCAGCTTCCCTGCCCTTGGAATCACCTCCCAGAGGAGCCGCTGTGATGGCCGGGAAGAGTAGCTGGGAGAGGGGTATCTTGCTAGCTCGTCAGGTGGGACACGGTCCTCACAGAGCCAACGGAGACTGGAAGGGAACTTGGGAGCCATAAGTCCTCATGAAGGGAAGGGAAAGGCGCTCACAGTAACTGGGTTTCAGCTGAGTGTTCTCTGTTGGGGACTTTATACAGTTAACTTATCCCCACACCGGCTCCCATTTTGCAGATGATCAAACTGAGGCGGAGAGGAAGGGAAGTGACTTGTCCTCAGACCAGAGCTAATGAACGGGGCTGCCAGGATTTGAAGTTGTTGCCAAGGCTTGCTCTTCCTCTCAGTGCAGTGCTGCCAGAGGATCTGTTACCACTATTTTTTCTGTCGTCTCAGCCTCTCCGAGGGAAGGGCAAGAGGAGAGGTGGTGCCTGGGACCCCGGCTGGGCATGTGTGCAGGTGTCTGGATCCCAACCCTGTGTCTCACCCTCACAGGCTAGTCAAGAACCTGTTTGAGCTGGCCAGGCAACATAAGCCCTCCATCATCTTCATTGACGAGGTGGATTCGCTCTGCGGATCCCGCAACGAAAATGAGAGTGAGGCCGCCCGAAGGATCAAAACGGAGTTCCTGGTCCAGATGCAGGGTGTGTGCCAGTCCCGGGTCCCCTCCCTGGTTCTCGTCCCCCCCTAAAGCCAGCCTAGGGCGTCATTATTTAGCTGTGGCTGGATCTGACTGTCCTTTCAGTGGAGGGGATATCGGAGAAGCAATTCTTAGCTCCTTCTCATTGAGGAGAGGTTACTGCAGCCTTGGCTGGCCACCTCTCCGCCCCTCCCAAGGCAGGCAGGGCTGTAGGGCTCTTCACCCAACTAAAGCCAGCCGGGTTCCTGACGGTGGTGTCACAGGAACAGCTCCCGTTCAGGACGCAAAGTCCCTGAGGTCCTTCTCACAGGTTCTGACTGATCCTTGCAGGTGTTGAGTTGGCGTCTGTGTTTCCCTTTCTCCACAGGGGTGGGGAATAACAATGATGGGACTCTGGTACTTGGTGCCACAAACATCCCGTGGGTTTTGGATTCAGCCATTAGAAGGAGGTGAGTGTTCCCCAGTAGGAGCCAGGGGCCGAGATCTGTCTCCAGCCGTGGTCAACCTGCTGCTGGCAGCAGGGGGTGCAGCCTGACCCCGTTTCTCTGGCGGCTTCTCCGTGTCTGCAGAGCCCTTAGTGAAGCCGGCTTCTGGAGGGCCCCCCGAGCCTCTCCATTGAGACCATCCCGCCATCCGCTCTCAAGTCGTGCCATGTGCTTGTCTCTCTAGGTTTGAAAAGCGAATTTATATCCCATTGCCGGAGGAGGCTGCCCGTGCCCAGATGTTCCGGTTGCATCTGGGGAGCACTCCTCACAACCTCACAGACGCCAACATCCACGAGCTGGCCCGGAAGACAGAAGGCTACTCGGGCGCAGACATCAGCATCATCGTGCGGGATTCCCTCATGCAGCCCGTGAGGAAAGTACAGTCAGCGACACACTTCAAAAAGGTGAGTGGGCCAGCAAGGAATTGCTTAGAAAGTGTCGACAGGAAAGGGGATATTGGCTTTCTGGCTGCTTGGGTGACACATTTTGGGTCTCCTGGGGAGCCAAGGGTAAGTGCATGGTGAACTCTCTGACTCCAGGGGCTGGGGTTACACCTGCTTCCACCTCCCCTGCAGTTCTGGCTGGAGGGCGACCATCTCAGATTGTGTGATGCTAGAGGACAGGGCACCGTGACTGTCACCTCTGCCACCCCTGCCGTCAGCACTGTGCTGATGTGCGTGGTAGACCCTGCTGCATGTCTGAAAGCAGTGGGTGCAAAATCACACACCATGAAGAGGAACTCCATTCACACAGCAGATGTTTGTCAGGTGTCGCCGAGGGTCCTACTGTGTGCTTGGCACTGTTCTAGGTGTTGGGGAGACACTTGTGACCACAGCAGACAAAAATCCCTGCCCTACAGGAGCCTCATTTCTAGTGGGGGAGACAGACAACAAACAAAGACTCATTTCTTAGAGGGTAATGAGGGGAAGATGGAGCTGGGGAGGGAGGTCTGGTGTTTCTGAGGTTTGGAGGGGGTGTGGGTAGGTTTCACTTTTAAAGGATATGCCACACTGGGTGACACTGAGTCAAGAGTTGAATGACGGGAGGGATTGAGCCTTGGGGATATTTGGGGAGATGTTGCCGATGGAGCACGCAGCCTTCGGTTGGAAAAACATTTTGATGTCACTGCACTTGTGAGATTTGATGGAGTTGATGAAGAAGAGGAAGCTTTCTAGGCATTTGGGCCACAGATTGAGATTCCAGAGAATAGTAGCTGGAATAGCATGCTGATCACGAACCTCTGAAATCAGACTTGGAGCCACACTGACTGCCCAGCCCAAGGGTTTGAAGGAGCCCATCAGTCAGATCAGACTGATGATCTAGAAACCCAGGCATTTGTTCATACCATGCTATTACCTTCTGCTCAGGACTCAGAAACCTGAATCGTCCCGCCCCTTCCCCAAATGCCATGGGGCAACCCCTCCAGCCAGTCAAACTCCTGTTTGGTTTCAGGTCTGTGGCCCTTCCCGTACCAACCCTAGCATTATGATCGACGACCTTCTGACCCCATGCTCACCAGGGGACCCAGGGGCCATGGAAATGACTTGGATGGATGTCCCCGGTGACAAACTCTTAGAGCCTGTGGTTTGCATGGTAAGTGGCCAGCTGGGAGAGAGGACTACACAGAGCTTGTTTTGTACACAGAAGGAACCAGTAAATGTCTGTCAGCATGGTTTGATTTGGTGCAGTTGCATAGGCAGCCTCTCATCTGACTGTTCTTGGCCTCTCCTTATCCTGGTCTTGCCTGTTCTGTGTGGCAAGTGTTTGCCATTGGGCCTGGTGTGGTGGGCGTGCAGTTGGAAAAGAGCTTCTCACATGAGTTAAGAAACAATGGGAACTTAGATTCTCTCAACCGGAAGTAGGCCATCTGGAAATGACATGAGCTGCCTCAGGAGGGGAGCGTCCCTACCCCAGGAGGCCTTCAGGCAGAAACCAGGCAACGGGAGTTCTGCATTAGGGGCTGGGGCGTGACCTCGGCGGCAGGGCTCTTCCCACCCTGGACTGCATGGGGTTGAGACTAAGGCAGGCTGAGGCCCTGGAGCCCAGCCTCCCTCACCCACAAGCACTTGTCTTTGCAGTCGGACATGCTCCGGTCTTTGGCCACCACTCGGCCCACCGTGAATGCAGATGACCTCCTGAAAGTGAAGAAATTCTCAGAGGACTTTGGACAGGAGAGTTAAAACCTTCTTCACATGCGTGATGGTGAAGGTGGGAGTTGATTGGGGTCAATCCATGGTACTCCCCATGGCAGTGGCCAGACAGGGCTCCAGGGCTTGTCCTAAAGTCACTACAGCATCCCCTCTGCTGTCTGGCCATCAGCTGGGGGAGCAGGAAGGAAGGGCCTCCCCGGCCGCGGAGACGCAGAAGCACATTCGGCACCCAGTGGAATTCTGGCTCTTCCTGCTTCCTCCTCCTCCTCTTCTGGATGCTCACCACCTCCTTGTCCTGCCCCTCCATGGTTTTTTTTTTAAACCATTTTTTGTTCCCCTAAATTAATGCTGCTTGGATTTTCGTCTTGTTTATAAATAAAGTTAAGATCTGCCTGAAGCGTCAAGGAGCGGAAGCAGCCCGTGCTTCGGGCTTGGTGCAGCAGACCTTCGGAATGGCTGGCCAGAGCCCCGCTGCCCATCCCTTCCAGACCCAAGTTTTGCTCCATATGAACAGAATGGCTGATGCCCTGGGTCCCCAGCCCCGGCTCTGTCTGTAAAGGCCAAGAGTAAAGCCAAGCCATTCTCTCCCTCCGGGCCCTGTGTCCTCCCTGCAGGAGAAGAGGATGGTTTTTGTGAGCACAAAGCTGTATAGATGAGAACGAGTGAAGGCAGTCAGTCGGGTTTCCCTGCTGCCTTTTCTTCCCTCTGAATGTGAGAACACTGAACCCGGCCACTGCCCCCGGGTCCCTGTCCTGGAAAGGGGCTAATAAATCCTTTTCCTTTCTTGAGCCACCTGAGTGATCTCATCTTTGACTCTTGTCTGGGGCTCTTTGAAGGCCACCCTTGCTTCTACTAGAAAGATCCTCTGGGGTCTGCTCCCTTTTCAGTGGAGTAGCAAGTAAACAGGAACGTCACCAGCTGCTGCAGTTTCCGGGCCTGTTCTCCAGTTAGGTTCACGAGGCCTTTCTTCCCCCAAGGCCTCAGAAGTGCGGTGGGGGTGTTTAAGGGACTTGGGCGATTCTTGTTGTTCAGCCTACAGATCAGGGGCTGCAAACTGGGAAGCCTGTGGGCCAGACGTGGCCTGCAGTTGTGCTTTGGTTTGGTCTGCTGCCAATATTTAAAGTCAGGTTGACATAAAAATTTAGATCTCTGGCTTCTGAAACAGTAGTTTAGGGAACGCTGGACCTGAATCCCCATGAGGCAGCCTATCAGCTGCAGCTGAGCAGGGCCTTTCTTGTTCATAGGAGGACTGTGGTCTCCAGCTCACGCGTCCCCACCCGGACTGCCTCACTCCTTTGCATTTCCTGTTCAGCCCCTGGGGCCATTTGAATCTGTGACTCCTGATAGTGAGACAGCCAAGGCTCCAGAGCTAGCAGCCCTGGAAGTGCTGTCTGAGGGGCAGCAGAAGCAGCCTGGCATCTGGTTGCTGTAGCTCTCCTCCCACTCCAAAACCTAGCATTCTTCCTCTGTATCTTCAACCAGAATGGTCCAGAGCTGATTATGTGGCCCCTCTTGATCTTGTTAGCTTTGCACTGTGGTGTTTAACTTTTGCTTGGTTCCTTGAAGGCTTAGGCCCAGTGTTCCTCTCCAGTGCTGGTGGATCAGCAGGCCTGACCTCCAGATGTCACTGTGGCTGGGATCTTTGTCACTCACTCAGGAGCTCCCCTATTATATTCTTGATTAGTTATGTGCCTTCAGCCGCCAATTGCTGGTCTATAAACCACCCCCTCCTTGTACTGCTTCATTTTAGTTAGTTGTGTCTGGTTACCTTTACTTAAATCAGAAGGCTCTTGCCTTTTTTTTTTTTTTCTTAACCTGCTTCCTTATTTCTACTGCTTGAACACCTTGGCAAGTCACAGGGGTTAGCAGAAACTGTAGGACTGCTGTGGTTCATCCTCACAGCTCTAGTCACAGCCTTCACAGCTGCCCTGCCTTTCCATTTATCTCTCTACCACCAGTAACAGGGCAAATGAATGTTCTGTTCACTACTGAGGCTGGCACGGTGGCTATGCTCAATGTGGCTAATATGTGCAGAGGAATTTCCTTCCCTAAGCGCTTGCTCTGAAATTCACTTCCTCCCTACCTGGGAATTCTGTTCTAAGCCTTCTGCCTACACTGATTTTCGCTGTGGAAGTTGATTGACTTCTACAACTTTTATTAGCTCAAGGTGGTGATCTGTGTGGTTTTGCAGCTGATAATCTCTGGCCAAGGTGGGAGAGATTTTCTTTCTTGTAAATGCAAGAATTTGTTGTCTTTGGGTTGTAGTGTCTTGGGCCAGTTGATCAAATCCTTCCTTGTATGTGGATTTGGTTACAACAGTAAATTTCATATATTGTCAGCAGCGTAGTCTCAGGCTTTCTCCACAGTCCACCCTGGGCAATCATTTACTTTTAGGCCTTGTTTCAGGAAGCTTCAGGCAAATACTACCGATCTGCATTACAAAGGCATTACTAAGGACTGTTAACCGCAGAGCCTGTAAGGAATCTTCAGAATGTTCTGATGCCATCCTGCAGGAGCTTCTGAACAGTGTCCAATAGAAAGGAGGCTCACTGAATTCTAACTTTCCTAAGGATACGTGTTTTCAGTATACGTGAGAGCTCACTACAGATTCCCAGGTGGCTGAGTCTCTGTCCTCACCTCAGGGCAGTGCTGGGCCCTGTTTCTTTCTGAAGTGTGATGCACAGAGAGCCAGTTCTCTTTTGCTTGGCCTCACAGGCCCCCAGGCTTGGCTGTTTAGAGAAAGCCATGGGGGAAAATGGGTCTTTCCTGGGGTCATTTAATTAACTACTGTTTAAAACACATTTTCTCTAAACAACTTACTGGACTTCTTACTCTATGGGTACTTGGATTTTGAGGACTTTGGTAAGAGTACCTGCATGGCAAAACTCAACATAAAAATGAGGTAAGACAAGTATCAAAAGAAATGAGTTCCTTAACCTCTTGACAAAGCTGTGACAGAATCTTAAAGCTAAAACACTGGTCACCATCATGCTAATTTATTTTTTTCAGAATAAGTGTGCTGACGAGGAAGCACAAGTTCTGCTTTCTGTTTCTGCCCTAATTGTGACAGGAAGAGGCTCTTTGCTCCTTCTCAACTACAGGCATCCCCCACTTTTTGTAACTTCACTTTACACTGCTTTGCTTTTATGAAAGACCTATATTAGTACCTGTTTTCACTAATGGAAAGAAATTTGAAGAGGATTTTCACTTCTACGAAAAAGGTGAAAGCTGAAACAGCATTCAGCTTTTGTTTTGCAGTGAGCCATTATAGAAGCAGCACGCACTCAGAGCTGCCAGAGTGGCACCGTCAAGCTCCTTACCTGGGAGCTGCGCTCAGCATCAAGCCACCACAGTTTTGAACTGTATCTGTGACAATCTGTGCTTTATCTCCATTTATTTTGTGCATCTGTTAGCAAGATGTGTCCTAAGGTAACTGCTTCTTTAATTTATGCTATTTCAGCTTAGGAAAGGTTTCATCAGAACACTCTTCTTTCAGATCGTGGGGAAACCTATATCACCCCTCCCCCAGCCCTGCTCCATGGCCTCCATCCAAAGAATGAGCCAAGTACCAGCTGCCTAAGAGATCTCAGCAGAAAAGTCTTCCCCAGGTCTGTTAAAGGTGGAAAGCAAAAGCTGGAGACCTAAACTGTATCTGAACCTGTTAAAATGTATGAATACTCAGTTACGTTAATATTGTCATTGAACTGGGGACATTCTGTCCTGTGTTTTACTTCCACAGGCAAACTGGTATCCAAAACAAATGGAGACTATGCAGGTAACACACTTGAGCCCTTTGTAAATGTAAGAATTTGGTGAAGACGATCAACCACAGCCCTAATCCACATTTTAAAACACAGCTTTCAGGTGTTTGGGGACTATATTATCTAATCTTGGCTTTGGGAACAGATGATACAGCTCTTCTGAAATCATGTCTACTGAGAGTGGCTATTTACTTGCCCCTGCCCCATCTTTATCTCCATACAAAATTGCCAGGAAATGTCCACTCCTTCAGGGGAGTTATTTTTCTTCTCAAGTTGAAGGCAATACATTGTCCATAGCTCATTTCAGGGCAAACATTAACATCTTCCTCCAACTCAGGAAGGCATGCTTTGACAGGCCATTGTTTTCTGTCGGAGCAGAGCCAATACCAAGGGGATGCCAGGTAAGACATGCCCAGCTTAAAGCCAAAATGTTTGTGTCTTGGTTTTCAGGGTCCTCAGATGCAGCAGGAAAGCTTTAGTCATTCACCTCCATCCAATGGATGTTTGTAAATGTCTTGCTGTCCATTTTGTCAATGAACAGGCAGCCCTGCAAGTGGTCCATCTCATGCTGGATGATGCGGGCTGCCCACCCACTGGCCTGCCACACCACCTGCTCTCCTCCGGGGTCCATCCCTGAAAAGGAAGGTACAGCCTGGGCGAGGACATGCTGAACTGCATCATTCTCAACCTACTTAGCCTTTCCTTGCCCCTGGCTGTTCCTATTTACAAGAGGCAATATCAGAAGGGAATGCAGATGGCAGCCCCTATGCTTCCTAGAAAAGAAGTCTGAACTCTGCCTCTTACCAAGTATTCAGCCTGGTTCCCAACTCTTGACGAGTAGGTTGTTGGGTTCGCTATGGGGCTGAAATGAGAAATGATCTTCCCAAGTGACTTGCTCAAGAGGAACAATCATGCCAACCCCAGCAAAGAATCACACTCTGCAAAACATCCTGTGGTATGACAGGTAATGGCTTATCAGTTTGGGTTAGGCAAAGCTGGGTTCTACTTCTCCCGTTCCACGTGACAGATCTAATTGGCGCAGAAGAAAGAGTGTGTGTGTGTGTGTGTGAGAGAGACAGAGAAACAGGCACAAGGTGAGTGACAGGGCAGAGGATGTGGTGTGAGCTAACAGGGGAATCAGGCCACCCTCCCAAACCCCAACCCCCCAACCCTGTGCCCCACTTGAGCTGGCTCTGCTCTCACAGGCGCCTCCTGCCCCATCGCATTGCGTCAGTCCTGAATTTTGTCCACTCCAGGGTCTGCTCGTGGGTAGGTAGGTTCCGCTGATCAGCCATCAACATGTCTACGCTTTAACTGGAACTTTACGGAAACCGTTTCGTGGGATCCGAGGCCGCCGCCTCCGCAGGTTAAAGGGGAGCACGCATTTACCTATCCGCCCCAGGGACCCCACCGCCCCGCACCTGAGATCTGCACCGCCTGGAAGCGGGGCACGCAGGCCAGGAAGCCGCTGATGCTCTCGCAGCCCTCGGGAAAGGTGACCAGGCGGCTGTCCAGCACACGCAGGCTGGGGTTCACGAACACTCGCAGGGGGAAGGTTTCCATCTGACGGGCCTCGCGCACGCGCGGCGCGCACGCGCGGAAGAGCGCCTCGGGGAACTCGACCGCCAGCACCTGCAGCGGCACTCCGAGCTGCGGCGCACTCAAGCCCACGCAGCGGCGGCGCCGCATCACCTGCACCAGCCGCTGCACCAGCTGCTGCAGCTCGGGTCCCGCCAGCTGTGCCGGCTCTACCGGGGCCGCCACGGCCCGCAGCGCCGGGTCCCCGACCTGGCACACGCGCGGGTACGGCGGCTCCGGCGCTCCCTGCACCAGACGCCGCACGTAGCGCCAGTAGGAGCGCCGGCGCGCCGGGCCCTCGAGGCCATCCGGGGGGTGCCTGGAGCTGCAGGCCCGGGCGCCGCCGCCCGCTACGCGCTCTCCCCACTGCAAGGCCGGCCTCACGCAGCCACGCGCCCGCAGCCACCGCAGCAGCAGCCCAGCCCCCAGCTGACCCATGGCGCGTGAAGCCTAGCCACCCGCCCGCACGCGTCCCTCGCCGGCCCCCGTAGCCGAAGCTCCCGCCCCCAGGGACTCCGGGAAGTGCAGTTCCCGCGGGCCTTCCGGGAACGCCGGCGCCGCTCACACTTCGCAGCCTGCCTCTGGGTGGCGTCCACCAGCTTTATTATTTAATTCCATTTCTGATAGTTTAATCAAGCATTTACAAGAATATCCAGGAGGTTCTCCCGTTAATTATGCCTTCGCAGCCTCTCCCACGCGCGGCAACTCCCGTTCCCACCGGGCGCTGCAGTAAGCCCCTCGGGCTCCGGGGCCCCGGTACCCGCCGCACCAGCCCAGGCGCAGGGGGCACCTGTCAAGTGCCTGCACTAGGCTCGTCGGCTGCCTGCGGCGGTCCCACGGATCCCACCTCCTGTTGCCCCCCGTCAGGGAAAGCCGGGGTGACAGGTTCGAGGACTGGCCCCTCGGCTGGGGGTTCTGGCGCTGGAGCTGTGACCTCGGGGACTAGCGCCTTGTCGTCTAGACAGAAGGCCATCTCTCTCTTTGGCAGGATAAAGGCCAGAGGCTCCTGGACGACGCTGACGTTCACATGCCCCAGGTTTCCGTACTTGGAGAGCTGAGTGGGTGGAATGCCTGGCCCAGATGGTAAAGAATAGAAGTGGAAAAAGCGTTTAATGAATTTAATTATGTGTCACAGGTAAAAAAACAAAAACAAAAAAACACTTATTGGAAGTAACGAACACAGTTACCATATTTCAATACAGTAAAAATCACCTTTGTGATATGGGACAGGCACCTATGCGGTAAAGCCAGACTTTGAAAGTAATGGGAACAGCACAGTGCAGGACGGATGGAGAAAAAAAGCACCAGGAGAGCCTCAGCAGGCACTAGCTTCCCTGGACAGGCCCAAGGAAAAGCTGGGGGAGCAGAGAGCAGCCACTCTGCTGGTGGGATCACTGGCCCACTACCCTTTGGTGCCTCCAAATTGTGCCTCCCACACCCCCTTCACAGGCAGAGAGAGAGGGGGCATAGGGAAGGGAAGGTAAATTCTAAAAAATATTTTAAAAACACCATCTGTAAACATTTAATGTCAATGGAATCATACATTATGTGGTTCTTTTGTGACTGGCTTCTTCCACTTAGCTAGATATAAACATAATGTATGATTCTGTTGATAAGAAATGTCCAGAAAGGGCAAATCTACTGCAACAGAAGGATTAGTGGCTGCCAGGGCCTAAGGGCAAGATTGGGGAATGACCACAAATGAACACCGGGGATCTTTCTAAAACTAGATGGTAGTAACGGTTGCACACCTGTGTACACTTACTAAAAACCTTGAATTTTACAAATAGGTGAATTATTTAGTATGTGAATTATGTCAATAAAATAGTTTTAAGAATCTTTTCCCTTCTTTTACCTAAGGTCTGTGCCATCTGAGCTGGAGGAAAAAGGACTTGGAGACAGCGATTTAAATAAGGAACGAGGTCTTCCAGGAAGACAGTGCAGAACTGGACGAACAGCTCTTGCTCCCCACTGCTGAAGGCAGCCTCTTCGGCACGATGGAAGGCCAAGATTACTTTTGTTACCTAAGAGACAAGGGCACCATCAATCACCGGGTTAGTCTATCACCATCAGCAGTGTATAAAACTAGGTACAAATGTGCACCCCTCAAGTTTTCATGAAGAAAGTTGTTCCAAACCGTACATGATATTATTATCTTGTTTAAATTCACAATTGTGGTCAATCTTCACAATTCTGTCACTTCACTGATGTATTTCTTATCCAACTAGTTTTATTACTAGTGCAGTTTCCAGTTCCAGTGGAGGAGCATCATGAAATTATACACAGAATACATTGCTTTTGGTTCCCATGGGAGATGGACCAGACCTATGGTGGATCCAGGAAGATGAAGCAACACTATAAAAGGCTTCTACTGAGTAAGGCCTCTGAAGTTCCACAATGCTAGAACCACTAGAAAATTGTAAAGGAGGAAAAAATAGAGCTGGAGAAGAAGTTCCACATACAAATAACAGCCTAGCTGACATTACAGGCAGGGTCACAGTGACAGGGTTAAGAACATAAACTCTGGGGAATTCCCTGGCAGTCCAGTGGTTAGAGCTCTGTGCTTTCACTGCCGAGGGCCCAGGTTCAATCTCTGGTCACAAGCCAAGAGGCACGGCCAAACAAACAAATAAATAAATAAATAACGAACATAGACTCTGGTGCCAGACGTTCTGGGCTCAAACTCCAGCTGTCCCACTCACTGGTTCTGTGGCCTCTAAGTGATTACTTAAGCACCCCATGCCCTCTGTGCCTGAGTTCCCTCATCTATAAAGTAGGGCCAGCAACAGGACCTAACCTGACAGGGTTGTGAGAATTAGGTTTTAATATGTGTAAAGTATGATAAATTATGTGGCATGAAGTAAGCTCTAGATGAACATTAGCTAATTACTATTATCTGAATTTCACTGACCCTAAAAAGCTTCATTGCTCATGCTTCCTTGCTCTTTTTTTTTTTTTTTTTTTTTTGCGGTACACGGGCCTCTCACTGTTGTGGCCTCTCCCATTGCAGAGCACAGGCTCCGGACGCGCAGGCTCAGCGGCCATGGCTCACGGGCCCAGCTGCTCCGCGGCATGTGGGATCTTCTCAGACCGGGGCATGAACCCGTGTCCCCTGTGTTGGCAGGCAGACTCTCAACCACTGCACCACCAGGGACGCCCTCCTTGCTCTTTCTTACAGGAGGACATCAACAGAAAGATTTTATACAACCACATCACAACTGCCACCTGGCTGACAGCAACTGTAAGATGTCGTCAATTATAAGAAACACCCAATATCTAAAGACTTAATGTGTAAAAATGCACCATACTCGGATATTAGCAATATTGGTAGTATTACTTTTATTAGGCAGAATTCTAATATGGCTCTTGTAATCCCCGCCCCCTGGTATCCACTCCTTTGTGTAATCTCCTCCCCTTGAGTGCAGGCAGAATCTGTGACTTGTTTCTAACCCACAAAATATGGCGAAGGTGAAGGATTTGGCCGTTTTAATTAACGTCCCTAACCGGCTGATTGAATTAATGAAAAGGGAGGTTATCCTGGGTGGGCCTACCCTAATTAGATGAGCCTCTTAAAAGAGGGTTGAGGACTCCTCTAAAGGAGACTTAGCAAGGAGAGATGCTCTCCCATTGGCTCTGAAGAATCAAAAAGCCACACTGAACTGCCTATGGAGTGGATTGGTCTCTAGGAGTTGAGGGCCTCAGTCCTACAACTGTAAGGAACAGAAATCTGCCACTGTGAGTGAGCTTGAAAGGAGGGGACCCTGAGCTCCAGGTGAGTCCACAGCCTGGCCAACACCTTGATTGCAACCTTGTGAGCAGAGGACCAACCCATTTAGGCTGTGCCTGGACTCCTGACCGACAGAAACAGACATGATAAATGTGTGTTGCTTTAAGCTGCTATGTTTGTGTGAGTTTGTTATGCAGCAATAGAAAATCAATATATTACTGAACCATTACTACAGGTGAGACACTTCATGAAAGGAGACTAACCAGAGCTTTTCAACCAGAAAAACCTCTAAAACCACACTAAACCGAAGTCAGCAGGCACCACTGTCACACAGACTGGTTTATTACAAAAGTCTGGCCACCTGTTACTAAAGGAGGCCCCAGAAGAGAGCCAACAGTATGTGCTCACCTTGGCAAGGGCGTCTTCCAGGGCCGCAGTCACATCCTGTGCCAGGGCCATGGGGCAGCAGAGGCGCAGATCATTGAAGGCGACCAGAATATTGTTGAGGAAGCAGGCAAGGGGTGGGAAGTCTAAGAGCACCATGGGCGGCTGCAGGGTCCCCGGCTGAGTGACTGGAACAGCAGCAGGCAGGTTACTGCTGCTCAGGATGGCTGGAGTTGAGATGAGGGTGTAGGAGTTCATTTCATCTTGGAACTTCTCGACCGTTTCCTGAATTGCTTTCTGGAAAGTGCTGATAGCCACTCGCTGGAAAACAGGAGCTAACTGACCCCGGAAATCAGCCCCTACCCGGCTAAAAGACAGTCCAAAGTACATGCACTGGCCCAGCAGAGAGTCCAGACGGCTGCCTATCCCTCGGTTAAGGTCAGTCTCCAGCACCTGCAGGAATTGTGAGACTTTCTGCAGCACCCAGCCATGGAAGATGGCACTCTCATTCACGGTGTGCTCGCCCATGGCAGGGGGCAGCAACGGGTCCTCGTCTGAGAAGATGGCACGGTACTGGGTGATAATATCGAACAGATGGACACGGCAGGCCTCGATGGTTTTCGTGATGTGGAAATAGGGATCATCACTGGGGATGGCAGTCAGGATAGAACGGAGCCAAGCATCTCGGGCCTGAAGAAACTTGACCCTCAACTCAGCCTCGGTGAAGACATCCATTTGCCGTAAGAAGCCAATGACACGGAGGCAGGCAGGGAGCTGGATGTTTGTCCTCAGTTGTTGGATCAGCTGGCTCAGCATCAGCTGCGTGGACTGGCGCACTTCATTTACAATGCCCTGACGACACAGGGGGTGAGTCACCACGCTGGGAAAGACACTCCCTGGAACCCATTCCACTAACCCTGAATACTGCAGACCAACATTCCCACTGCCGTCCTGACATACGAAGTAGATTTCCTAAAACTGATGCATACAGGTTCACCAGCAAAGGTTTGGTTCACTGCGGCCTACGGGCCCTGCCTGGTTCTGCCCTCACCTGCTTCCTAATGCTCTCCCCTTGCTCACTGCAATCCAGCCAGAATGGCTATCTTTACACTTCAAACACTCCAACTTCTTCCCTCCTTAGCCTGCTATACTTGTTCGTACCACTTTCTGGTTGGCTCTCCCCCCACATCTTCATGTGGCTGGCTCCTTCTCGTCATCTGGGTCTCAGCTTAAATGTTATCTCACCAGAAGAGCCTTTCCTGACCACTCTACCTAGAGTAACCCACCTTAGCCTCCTGCCCCATTCCCTGGTTTACTTTGTTAAGATACTTAACACTATCTGAAAGGATATTATTTATTTATTTGCCAACTAGCAGCTTATGAGAGCCAAGGCCTTGTCTTTGTTCACATTGTACCCCCAGCATCTAGATCAATGCCTGGCACATGATTACTATTTATCAGCTGACTGAATAATGAATGTATGTTTTATGATCAAGCCTGCCTGCCTTGCAGAAACTGATGTGAAAAATGCAAGGAGTTTCCCTAAGGTTTCTGCCTAAAGGGTCAGTGATGACCACAGAATTACTGATCACAAGAACATCAGCTTGAGTCCTCTCTGGGCAAGTTGGCTACCTGGATGACAGGGATGGAGGAGTATTTCCTTTCCAGTCGGCGTACGTAGGCTGCAAGCTCCAGGGCCTCTTCATAATAGCTGTTCCGGACACAGGTGTCCATGAGCTGAGGGATCTCCAGGATTTCCAGGATTTCCGTGTGCCGGTTTAGAGTCAGGGTGTTCATTCGGCGATTGGAGCTGATCTCCTCAGCCTCTTTCACAAAATTCCTAGTAACAATCAGGAGTACATTGGTGGTTCACTGCTCTGCATCCAAATCTTCGCTACAAATACCAAGCACTTACTATGAACTGAGCACTGGGCTGATTTATCTGATTTAATCTTCGCACCAACCCCATTAGATAAGTACTTTTACCCTTGAAATTTTAATCCCAGAGATTTTAAGCAACTTGTCCAAGATCACACAACTAATAAGTGATAAAAAGATTTGAACCCAGATCTGCCACTTAACAAGCTGTAGCAAGGTACTTAGGCTCTCTGAACTGTTTCTTCATTGGTAAAATAGTAACAGGACCCACCTCATAAGGATGTGAGGATTAAATGAGATGATGTGTATAAAGCATTTAACATAGGACCTGATATGGAGTAAATGTTCCTTTAATAACAGCTATTCTTATTATTTTCATAATGCCCTAACTAGCCTAGAACTACAGCCTTACCCCCAAGTTCCCTCAGCCTCTTAATCTCCTATGCTATGGTCCAACCTCAGTTCCTGCTACAGTCTCCATTTCTTCTCGGTAACTGCAGACACCTGCTTTGTGAAGCCCTCCATCTATTCTAAGGGATTGGAAGAGTATGAAAGCTATTCTCAAATATGCAAAGACTCAAAAGAAAACTTAAACTTTTATCACGAAAGACTGGAAGGCAGAATTAGGGATAATCGATTGAGGGTCGAGGGAGGGAGAATATGGGTCAAAAAGGAAGATTTTTTTTTTTTTTGGATGATGATTTTTACTGTCCCCAAACGGGAGGATTTCCTTGTCAGCCTCCTATCAATGAACGGTTTAGAGCAGATGACCTCTGGTCCAAGCTGTTGTGTGTACATGTGTGTTGTGTGTTTGTGTTGTGTGTATAGGTTTACATAAATATGCACATATATTAAGCTGACAATTGTAGAGTATTAATTATGTCAGACCCAATGATAAGTGCTTTGCATGGATTCTCTTTATTTAGTGCTCACAACAGCCCTGTGAGAGAGGGACGTGCTGCTGGGTTCCAATTCTGACTTCGAAACTTACTAGCTGTGCCCTGGGACGGTCACTAACCTCTGTGTCTTAACTTCCTCATACGCAAAATGCAAATAACAATACCTACCTTGAAGGCTGCTGTGCAGTTTAAATGGATTAATGAAATGCTCAGAGGAGAACCTGGCATATGGTAAGCGCTATCTAAGTGTTAGCTATTTCTATCGTCGTAAATGATAGTGATTACAGGTATTAAAAGCCCCTTTAGCACCGGACCCGCCGCACCTGCAGCTCTGTTGGAAGCTGGGCAAGCGGTCGAGCAGGCGGCCAAGCGACTCCTCCACGTCGCCAAAGAGGCGGTGGATGCGCTCGGTGCACTCGGCGCCGCGGATGAAGGTCTTGTAGTTGGCGAAGGCCAAGTCGCGCGTCTGCTGCAGCAGCTGCGCTCGCTCCTCGGCCAGGCGGTCGGGCTCGCGCCGCAGCCGTTCCAGCCCCGAGCCGCTCAACTCCCTGAGGTAGCGGCCCACGTCGGGCCGCTCCCGCCACTGGGCCTCCGGGAAGCGGTCCCGGAACAGCGACGCCAGGAGCCCTTCATCCTCCACCTCCCCGAGAGCAGCCGCGGTGGCCGTCGCTGTGGCCGAGGCCGTAGTCGAGAGCGGGAGAGTCGCTGTCGCCGCCATCTTCTCAGCAGCAGCGTCACTTCCCCTCCCGCTCAGCGAGGGCGCTGACTCCGTAGAATCGAAAGCAGCCGGGGCGTACTTCCGGTCTCTATGGTTTCTCATCAGGCCCGCTTTCTTTCCCCGATAGTCGTCCAGGTTACGGGGCGCTAGCGTGGGGAAACGACTGGAAAGCAGCTAGAGAGGCAGGCTTTGAGGTTGCCAAGGAGCGGCTGATCTTCCGTTTCCGGTAACTGAGGCACGAGGATCCGGCGTTCCAACCCAGCGGGAAAATGCGGCCTCTGACTGAAGAGGAGACGCGAGTAATGTTTGAGAAGATAGCAAAATAGTAAGAGTGCGCGGGGCAGAAGAGGGAGTGTGTGGGTGGCGCGGAGGGGCGTGGGTGGAGTGGGGGGCGCGGTGCCGGGATGAGTCCGGGCGCGGCCTCTAGTCCTCCTTTTGCTCTCAGCATCGGGGAGAATCTGCAGCTGCTGGTCGACAGGCCCGACGGCACCTACTGTTTCAGGCTGCACAACGACCGGGTGTACTACGTGAGGTGAGGCGGCGCGGGGCTGGGTAGGCAGCATGGAGCCGGGTGGGGTCCTGGGTCCCTCCAGCCTCCCTCATCTGACACTGCCTTTTTCTTTATCCCTTCAGTGAGAAGATTTTGAAGTTGGCCGCCAACATCTCCGGTGACAAGCTGGTGTCGCTGGGGACGTGCTTCGGAAAATTCACGAAGACCCACAAGTTTCGGCTGCACATCACGGCTCTGGATTACCTAGCACCGTATGCCAAGGTTTGTGGGGTGGTGTCAGTCCGCCACTAGGGATGGAGGAAGTCTAGGCTGAGGGCCACATCAGAAGGCAGAATTGGGCACCTTTTCTGCGACGGAGTCGCTGACGGTGCTTAGGGTCAGTGCCAGCACCTGGAGATGTGTGTACATCTTGCTGCCTGGGCGTGGTCGGGGCTCAGGTGTAGGAGTCCTGTGTGGCCGCGTAGTGGTAGTTATCTCCAGTAGAAACTGAAAAGCCTATGCAGACCCAGCTCAAGACCAAAAAGCAAATAGGTGGCTGTGAAGAGGAGCGTAGTGGGGTACAGAAAAGAGCTGTTAAACTGCCCATGGGAGAAGTTGATTGTAGAGTCGAGGTAAGAACCTCCTGGCTGGTCTCTTCATGGGGTGAACATATTAAGGGAAGCATGACTCTTTCTCTCTTTTCTTTAAAATTCATGTTACAAGACAGACGAACCTCACAGGTGACATATATAGCACGGGGCATATGGTCAGTAATATCTTTTTTTTTTTTTTGGTCAGTAATATCTTAATAATCTTGTATGGAGACAGATGACACAGATATAGTAACTTTGTATTATTGTGATCCTTTTGTAATGTATAGAAATATCAGATCACTATGTTTTGCACCTTCGACTAACATAGTATTGTAGATTACTATACTTCAACTGAAAAGAAAATAAGTAAAAGAACCAAAAAAACTTAGTTCATAAGGGATAAAAAGAAGGAAATTAACCATAAATCTAGCAGTTAGCCTATCTGCAGGGGTCTAACTATTTAGCATTTTTATGTCTCTTGGATTTAATTCTCTTTTTTACAGTATAAAGTGTGGATAAAACCTGGAGCAGAGCAATCCTTCCTGTATGGGAACCATGTGCTGAAATCTGGACTTGGTCGAATCACTGAAAATACTTCTCAGTACCAGGGAGTTGTGGTGTACTCCATGGCAGACATCCCTTTGGTGAGTAGAGATGGTTGCTGTTAAAAAATCAAGTATCTTTTTATTCAAGATGGATGTATTTTCAGTCTGCGCTTGAGAGACTAAATTCTCAGCACCTTTTGAATTCTTCAAAGAACTGTATCTTTTCGTCTTTGTTGTTTCCAGACCTCAATACGTACTTATTGAATGACTTGAGTGAATCAGTGTCTCTTCTTTTGAATCCCAGGGTTTTGGGGTGGCAGCAAAGTCTACACAAGACTGCAGGAAAGTAGACCCCATGGCGATTGTGGTATTTCATCAAGCAGACATTGGGGAATATGTGCGGCATGAAGAGACATTGACTTAAAACGAAATCATCGCGAGGACTTGTGGCTGTGTGGAAGGGCCTAGCTTTGTTTCCTGTGTCTGTGTAGGCTCCACCATCATGTTGAATTTTGTCAACACTGTGACCTCTTCAGGGACTTCTTAGTTTAATATTCTATTATGGACAAATGCAGGCTGGATTCTTATTATGCAGAAATGGCTCAAAAACGGGGTTTTGGATCTTTGTGATTATGACTAACTAGAATGCTGTGTTTTATATTTGAATCAGAGGGCTTCTTGTTTTGAGTAACAGGTTCTAAATTGTTGGAACTGAGGACAAGAATAGCGTATTGTTATCTGTGATAACACTGTTTTCCAAACACATGATAAGAACGTAATGAATTTTCTTATTATTAATACTATGAAAGATAGATATTGCCATCAGAATAGTAGGTCGTGTGTGGAATTTTACAAATGAAATTTGGATAAAACAGTAAGAGCAGTTCATTCTGCCGATTTTCTTTACGGTAGGTGCTGTGTAGTGTGGAAAAAAAACTTGGATTCAAACACCAGTTCTCACATCTACCAGCTGTATGGCCTTAGATGAGTCATTAAACTTTAATAAGCTTCATTTCCTTCTGTTTCAAAAAGCAGCCTAGCCGTCTTCCTAAGAATAGTTTTTAGAAGTGGAAATCGTGATCGTAAAGCATCTAGCACAGTGCCTGGCAAATGAGAGTGTTGAATAAATGGTAAGAGTTATTTCTGTAATGTTTATACTGAGTCTGTTACTAAGAGTAGGATCTTATGAACATAATTTGATTATATTATCTTGGCTTTTACAAGCAGTTTTCTCACTCTTTTTCTTGAATGGTATGATCCCAGGCTGAATGTTATTTTTATCACCTTGATTTCTAAAACAATTTCTCTTACAAATCTTTTCGGTTTTTTTTTAATTAAAAAAAATTTTTTATTGTAGTATAGTTGACGTACAATATTGGGTTAGTTTCAGGTGTACAGCAAAGTGATTCATTTATACATATATTCTTACAAATCTTTAATTACATGACTGGACTGGACAAAAAGCACTACTCAGAGACCCTGAAATAATAATTTAGCTCCTCCATCCTTCTCCCATGCCTTCCAAAATTATTTTTAGAATTACTAAAATATTTTTTAGTGAAAAACATATCACAGACAAAAAAATTTTTAAGTACCTGTATTGTAAAGCAATTTCTTTAGTGCATATACTGCTTAATTTAAATTCCAAAGGTGACATCTCTAAAAATAAATCATTTTTCAATTACAAAAAAGCACTCTACCAGCTCCGATTTTTGTATGCAACATATAAAACCCAGTTTTATATGTTTTTGTCCCATATTTTTCAACTTTTCTCCTTTCCAAGGTTCTCTGTTAATTTCTAAATAGACATAGTGAAGGTTAAGGGGCTGCAGTACGATGGACAGTATTTTGATGTTAGCATTTAGTGTGTACTTTAGAAATAGTCAACGTCAAAACTTTACACACTTTTATTTATTGCTATTTTGCCTGTGTAGATGAGAGCAATAGGCTACAACTTTCTAACAAGAAAAATTGATTTTTTCCCAATAACTTTACAAAGATTTGAGAGAGCTTGTGCCCCAGAAGAAAAGAGCCAGGGCACTGTAGTTGTTCGAGCTTAGCATCTTGGCTTCTTTGTGTCTGTAGTCGTTGGGATGTTGAAGAGACGCTTCAAGAAATACAGCTGCAGGATCCCAGAAAGAATAATAACAAGGCTCTGGGCTGTCGACCACCAATTCACATAGTTATAGTTTGACTGGAGTAGGAAAAAGTCAGCCATTTTTCTCATGCGAGCGAAGTTGTAGTATCGCCACATGTGAAAGATATTGTTCTGCAGCTTTCGTGTACTCTTCTGCAGGACAGGAAATGAAATACAGAAAGGGTTCCTCCGTAACCTCATCAAGCCTCCCCTGGGTACCCACAGCACTAACCTAGTTTATCTGGAAGTTGAGTAACTTACGATTTTATAATATGTAATAAATTGGCTATTGGAGTTGTTGATAAATGCTAGTTTTGTTGTCTATGAAAAAATGGCCTGGACTTCAGTTATAAAAAAATAATTTTTATAATGAAAAACTTCAGTGCTAAAACTAGAAAGTTCCTCCAGATTATCTCTAGATTTAGACATGTACTCAGCACATCATTGCTGTTCTGGGTGATGTCTTCTGTTCTTTGTATATGGTAAAAGATAAGGGCCTGCAAATTTTTTATGGAAGGGCCAGACAGTAAATATTCTAGGCTTTGCAGGCCATACAGTCAGTCTCTTGCAGCTACTAAGCTCTGTCACTGTAGCACAAAAGCAGCCATAGACAATATGTCCAGTTAGCTGTCCCTCATTATCAGTGGGGAGATGGGTTCCAGAACCTGCAGAGGATGCTGAAGTCCCATAGTCAGCCCTCCGCATCTGCAGGTTCTGCATCTGCAGATACAGAGGGCCAACTGTAATTGTCAAATGAGCATGCTGTGTTCTAGTCAAACTTCACTTAAAAAAACAGGCAGCGAGCTTTTGTGCATCAAGCAGACTATCAAGAAAGTCAAGAGAGATCCCAGAGAATGGGAGAAAATATTTGCAAATCATATATCTGTTAAGAGACTTGTATCCAGAATATATAAAGAACTCTTAGAACTCAATCATAAAAAGACAAATAACCAGATTTTAAAATGGGCAAAGGATTTGAATAGACATTTCTCCAAAACATGCAAAGATGCTCAGTGTCAGGGAGACACAACTCAAAAATCACAAGATACCACTTATACCCACTAGGATTGCTATAGCAAAAAAGACTATAACATGTTGGCAGGGATATGGAGAAATTGCAACACTCATACACTGCTGGTGGGAGTGTAAAATGGTTTAGCCACTGTGGAATATAGCAGTTCCTTAGTGAAGGTAAAAAGTTACCATATGTGCCAGCAGAGAATACCGCTTATATGTGTACAGAGATGAAAGCATGTTCACACAAAAATTTGTAGGCAAATGCTCACAGCAGCATTGTTCATGATAGCCAGAAAGTGGAAATAACCCAGATGTCTACCAGCTGATAAGTAGATAAACAAAATGTGGTGTTTTAAATATACAATAGAATACTATTCATCCAGAAAAAGGAATGAAGTATTAATACATGGTACAATGTGGATGAACCTTGAAAACATGCTAAATGAAAGAAGCCAAAGACAAAAGGCCACATTGTATGATTCCACTTATATGAAGTGTACAGAACAGGCAAATCTATATAAACAAAGTAGATTAGTGAGGGATTACCCAGGGCTGAGGGGCATGGGGAACACAGAGTGAATAATAGGTCTGCAGTTTCTTTTTGGGGTGATGAAACTATTCTGGAATTAGATGCTGGTAATGGTTGCAGGACCTTGTAAACCACTAAACTGTACACTTAAAGTGGTGAATTGTATCTAAGTTAAAAAACAAACAGGCAGTGGGCCAGATTTGGCCTGTGAACCGTTGTTTGCCAATTCCTGGTATAAAACAAGTGAGGAATTTCAAGAGCTCCAAGTCACAAAATTAATTAAAGGCTTTAAATCCCTTTGCCTGTTTGTTTTCTACCCAAATGAGCCCTCACTCTGATGATATTACTCCCATAATTCTAATCTTTCCTCCAAATTTAAAGTCAGTTTCCATGGATGTTTCTCTCCCACAAAACAATTACCTCAATTGCATCCAAAGTATCATTCAGTTGTTTTCTTTCATTCTTCTCTTTGTGGTCCATCTCAGGCCCCTCATAGAAGACTCCAAAATTGAGGTATACTTGCACAGAACCAAAGTGATTTTGCTGATTTTTTAGACAAAGCTGATAAAAACCTGTAGGAATCCCTAGATCATTACCAAATCTTGGTCTCCCACCCTCCCACCCTCTAGATTTCCCTGTAGATAACTGTTCTCCAGTGTTAAATGTGCTACTATAGCACCTTCTTTTTACTTAGGAAGTACAAAATCCAGTTTTTGATGTGGAAGATACTGATCTTACGTGAAACTTATTTTACTAATTATTTATAATATTGTTTTGCCAAATATTAGTAGCTTTAGCTCTGTGTTGGATAGAAAATGTTTTCTTCCTCTTTTTCAATGTATAATTCCCACATCTCTTAAGGAATTTCTGATCAAGAGCATATTAAGAGCATAGTGTTTGCTTCTTGCATACCATGAGAGTTGGGATATCATTTGAATTTGAAAGTAGGGAAAAAATGTATGCTTTGTGAATGAAAGAAGCTATCCTACTGGGGTAACTTCCTGCAAGGTGGTCTGTATGGGGGCTGATGATTGGGGTATGTACTGGTGCTTGTTCTCAACTGGGGTCACCTCCCCGCGTGTGGTGATGGGGGAGGAGTGAGGAGGAGCAGGGTTGGAAAGGTGTGGCAGTGTATTTGATTGTCGAAATGACTGGAAGGCACTACGTAGGGGCCAAAGATGCTGCATAATAATGCTGAATATCCTGTGCCACTCAGTGATTCTCTTACGTCCCTGTTGAGAAATAGTCTTTTTTTGTGCACCTGGCTGGTAGAGAGGACAGTTCAAACTGACTGGTGCCGTCCAGGGTGAGGACAGGCTCGATCTGGCTGTAGGAATTTTCTGGTGACTGGAGAAGTGCTTTGTTGTAGAATGCGGATATTTTTCATGGCCATGCATTTCCTTGTGTTCTGCGTTTTGGTAACTGGCTCAAGTGTTTTGATGACTGAAAAGAAATACTGTCCCATAATAAATTTATTAATTGGAATTCTGTATCATAAGTGGGTCTGCCTGTTTTGATCACTTTCCAATAATCTGGTTCGTTGGAGATGATAAGATAAAATCGAGCTTCTGGACCCTGGAGTTATAATAATTAGTCACCTGGAGACTGCTTCCAAACTGCCAGTGGACTGCTGATGTCCTTGGCCATTGGCAGTCTCCAGGACATCTGGTTTTTGGTGTTGAAGGCTAAATCTTTTTCTTACTATTTCACCATCCATATGTGAAAAAGCCAGAGCTTTTACATCTCAGGTACTTAATTAATTTCAATATTTCCTCATTATTTTCCCAATTTCAAAGAAATGTATGATTATTATAATAGCCGTGATGACGAAAACAGACCTGTCTCTTGGGTGGAGAAGTTAATCTGGCCCCGAACATTCTTAGTGGTGTCTATAAGGAAACCCTGTGGGGTATGTGCAGTGGCAGCAACATGCCGGTCATGTGACATTCCCAGTGTCCGCTGAACCTGCCGAGACACATTAAAGAGGGAGAAAAGCTCCTGCTGCATCATCAGGAAGCTAGCTGAATGGTAAGATTGACATCCAGTGACCATCAGCACAGTGGTTCTCAATCAGGGATCGTACTGCCCAACCCCCCACTTTGAATTTGGGCTGAGACGTTGCCCTGGTGTTGCAAGTAGGGGAAGGGGGGCGGGGACAGCAATGCTGAACAGCCTGCCGTGTTAGAATAGTAAGCAGGACAAAGAAATGACCCAAATGGCAATAGCACCCCTGGTAAGAAAACACGTCTCAGACCATGCAGCTGACATGTTGGTGTATATGAATCTGGCTGTAGAGTTCTTGGCAGAACTCACTTGGTTTTGACCTCCCCAGTGGTATACCAGATTTGGGCTTATTTGATGCTTGACAGTAAATAAATAAGGCATTCAATAGGTACTTGCCTCCAAGCTGCGTCTTGATAAGCCCAGGCTACAGTGACCTGACTAGTAGCTACTATTCTATTATAAATTCAGAGATAAGAAAAATCTCTGATAGGTTAGTTTAAAATAAATTGTAAGTTACATTGGAGTAGAATAAGATCAACATAGTCTTTTACTCTGTAAACAAGATTTAGAAAGTTAATAGGTTTCTAAGATAAAGAACAAAGGAAATGAACAGCTTCTAAGTTTACTGTTGAGCAGACCATCCTTGGGCACAGCATGGATTAAAGTACTTGGCCTGTGAACAGGCAACTTGAAAACATTTACCTTCCTAAAAGCAACAGGTCTGACTGCATAGAGAAGCCTTGAGTTACTGATTCTCCAATTTGCTGGAATTACCCCTAAAGGCAAGAGAGTAAATGTTGCTCCCCCAACCTCATAAACTGAAGCGTCTTTGAAATCTCTGGGTTTGTCTCTAAAGTTCATGTGACTTTTCATTCAACTTGGTACCATATCCATATTATTTTAATATTTAAAAAATGGATTCTTTCGTCTCTCATCTCTAAACTCGACTAAGTGTGATGATTACCTCTCCAGGAAGAGGCACCCGGTTTGTCCCATGACTTTGAGCACACTTCCACAGCCCCCAATTTGAGAAGCCAAACCATATGTTTTAGTGATTATTCATCCATCAGGAGTTTCCATTTAACTGCAGGTCTGTTTCATTAACAGGTGGGGAGTCACAGCATAATAAAAGACAACTAGAACCTTGTGTTCATTTAAAACCTGACCCCCTTTACAAAAGGAAATGAACAAACAAGAAAAACAAGTCCCCAGTATGACCCACCTCATAACTGAAATAGAAGTATCCAGTCTGGTGGGCAAATTGCCAAAAGCATTCTGTGCCTCCTGGACGGATCACGATGGCAAAGTCGTATCGATCCGCACCACGGAAGAGGGGCTGGTCCCCAGAGCCACTAAGAGGTTCTGTCTTCTGGCTCCTTGCAGAGCTCACTAGGTTCAGAACCACCAGTCCAGCACCAAAGAGCAAGGGGAACATGCTGCTCTCTGGAGACTGCTCTAACTGCTTGCAGCAGCCCAGTGGAACCAAGCAGTTTAGACAACTGCTGGGATAATCATTAACTCTGCAAGTCACACATAGGCCAGTCTCAGGGCCACACATAGATATTCCAGAATAGAACTGGCATGGTACCCCACGTTTGGCTCACAGGAAAGAATTTTGCTTTCACCTCAAAAACTCAGTGGCTTACCAGACCTACATCACGGGTGCTAGGTAGAATCTATTACTTCAGAAGAGAGATTTCCACCCCTCCTCTGGGCTGTCATTTTTCAGTTCTTGCCTCTTGGGGGTAAACATTAGGCAAATTTATTTACAACCACCTGAATGTACAGACTCATTTCTCGGTACACAGTGGCTGGGGAGATTTTTCTCATTCGTATCAAATTGCTAGATGATACGTGTCCCTCCTATAAGACATGAGGGGCAACACCTGTTTCAACAGACCTCTTTCTGCCCAGTGCTACAGTTTAGGAGAGCAAAGCACAGCATGAAAGTGTGTGTAAAAATTTAAATGGATGAAGAATGAGCAAGAGACAGTGGTCAAACCCCTCCACTGATAATCCTCATTCTGCTACCTTCCACCTGACTGATACAGTCATCTAAAGCTATCCAAAATCCACTTAAAGACTATTATAGGGACTTCCCTGGTGGCGCCGTGGTTAAGAATCTGCCTGCCAATGCAGGGGACACAGGTTCGATCCCTGGTCCAGGAAGATCCCACATGCCGCAGAGCTACCTATGCCCATGCGCCACAACTACTGAGCCTGCGCTCTAGAGCCTGTGAGCCACAACTACTGAGCCCTCGTGCCACAACTACTGAAGCCCACGTGCCTAGAGCCTGTGCTCTGCAACGAGAAGCCACAGCAATGAGAAGCCCGCTCACCACAATGAAGAGTAGCCCCACTCACCACAACTAGAGAAAGCCCACATGCAGCAACAAAGACCCAGTGCAGCCCCCAAAAATAAATAAACAAATAAATAAATAAAAAGACTATTGTTCAAACCCTTGATCTTTCTTTTATCTGTGGCTTCTTCAGCACCCACAGGGGGAAAAAGGCTGACTTCATGGCGGAGACAGTTACGTGCATCTTATTTTATTCTCACAACAGCCTACAAGGGAAGTACTATTACCTACTACATTAGAGATGAGGAAATGGACATCCAGAGATTCCAGTGGCTAACTCACCATCTCCAAGCACAGCTGGCACAGCTGGGGCCCTGAGTGGGCCTCAGACTCTTACCCATCAGGACAGTGTGTCTGTTAGTCTCTGAGTTCTGACAATGTCTAAATGTTTTTGTCTCAGCCATAATCTTAAAAAACAAAACAGCATGAGTACCTTCTAACCAAGTATTGCTTCAGAAGGCATCACAGTGACTCCAAGTGGTAATACTTTAACTGTCACAGCTATGTGTTATGTTATGAAGAACACATTTCATAATTGTGTTCAGTTCCAGCAAAGGCCAGATGACATCACAGCAGTCTGGAGGCACAGAGGCTCTGCAGCAGTCTCACTAAGGTGAAGGTGGGAGAGACTGGGATCATTTCTCAGTACATAGTGGCACAGGCATCCCCACCAGAGTCCCACCACTGCCACAGTCCTAGCACTACTCATGTGGTGAGCAGTGACTTAGATTCAGCAAAACAATCACCAGTTCATAGTAAGTTGTATAGTTCTATAGAAACTGTAGGCAGAGTTTTATGTCTGTATACATTTTATAACATAATAAAGATAGCATTGAAGTTATGTTAAAAAATGTTAATGGATCTATACATTTCTCAAATTTTGAGAAACACGATTAGGATATTTTGCTTCCTTAAATGTATCACAGTGTCATTCTTCTACCTAGAGAGCACAATCTAACAATGTGAGAGTTGAAGGTAAAAAGCTTCTGGATCCTAAAGCTTGGTTTGGAGGGAGATCACAAGTATCTACAACCAGATTGAGTGGAGATCAAGTTCTTGCCTTCTCACTGTAGTTTCATTTGGGGTTAATTGCTAGAAAAACAGCAGTACCCAACCCCCAAACACGTAGTTAATAGGTAATAAAGCTGTACAAAGTTTCCAAATTTCAACTATAGGATGAATTTTTAAACTTTAGCATTTCTTTACATCTTGCCTTTCCCTCACTCAAAAGTGAGAAAAAAGGAATTATTTTGTCCCCGGAGGTACGTTATATGAAGAAATGGACAAATTAAGAGGAAACTTTCACATCTCTGTATGGCACAGCTTCCAAGGATTAGAACATCCAGTACAGTTTGACATCAGCTTCTTAATATGGACAATATGGTTTAGCAAAGCTTGTTCAACATTTTGCTACCTCCATCTTTTCAGCTGCAATTAAACAGCTACTTAAATTTGAGAGAAGCAAGACTTTAATGAAGAATGCTACAAGTTATGGACAATAATTCTCATTTTAAAAAAATTACAGAAAACACTTTACTGAAATTCTTTTTTCCTAAAAAGACAGTCTTTAAGGATGTCTGAGAGACAGCAAGCACAACACAGTACAAAAGGAGAAGGGAATGTTGAATTCCAGTGCAAGACACTAACACAGCACAATTAGGGAATCAGGCGGAAGCAACCATTTCACAAAGAA
Organism: Delphinapterus leucas; assembly: GCF_059928025.1. Lineage (NCBI taxonomy): Eukaryota > Metazoa > Chordata > Mammalia > Artiodactyla > Monodontidae > Delphinapterus > Delphinapterus leucas. Next base: position 43,593,830 of record NC_143148.1, read on the forward strand.
TGGAATTAGGCATTTATACTCAATCAGGATTTTTTTAAGCTTTAAAAGTCCAGCATAAAGAAGGGAATTGGGAAGAGAGGATGGGGAGAGGGGCTAAGCTTATCTACAATCACCATTTTACCAAAAAACACACTGGTTCAACCACGTGAGAAGTGGAGGTTAAACCTGCCTACATAGCCCAGCAAATAGAGCAAATGCCAAGGCAGTCACGTCTAGGAGTTGATGTCACAACTGGCTAGTTTTTAAAGGGACTCTGATTCCACCAGGACTGGTTTCTCATCAACCTGGGCTCATGACAGATGAAGTTCCTTTGTATGTGCATCAGAAGGCCAAAGCTTTACCTGGAACAAGTTCGCTCCAAGTAATGCTCATGTTGCTGGTTTTAACAGGTCATGGAGTCAAAAGTGACTCCTAACAGACTCCACCATTTCCTAGGAGAAGGTTCTACTGATTACCAGGGATTTAAATTCAAGCAAACCACTAAAGAAGGGAAATACTAATGGTATTCTGGCACTGTACAAGCTATGTGCCTGTCACCTCTGTCAAGGACATGGGGTGGACTTGGCTTTGTTTCTCAGCTCCATGATCTCCAACTGTGATGAAGTGGAACTGGAACCTCCCCCACATGGGAGGAAGATGCCCAAAATTCTCATCCCAGCCCAGCTTCTGAAAGAAACAGCAGACTACCAGGGGCTATTATTAGGAACCATGCTCCTGTGAATTCTGTGGAAATGAAGGCCTGTTTCAGTTCATGCCAAGTCTTTTCATGGTCCGCCAGCGATCCTTAATCATCACAGCTGTTCGGTTAACAAATGGGTAGTTTTTAGAAATGGCGGCCCAGTTTCCTTCCCCGTACTTCTGCACTCCAGCCTTGACCCACTCGCTTTCCTCTACAGTCCACTTCTGCAAAAAAACACAAAAAAAGGATTTATCACAACCTGTCTTTCCACTTATTTATATTTTCATATAGTAAAGAGGTAAACTCAATCCTAGGAGAATAATCTGAACCCAAAGGAAGGATTTATACTTTTAAAACATGATATAGAATATAAGTTAACACCATGGATTTGGACATTTCCTAATTTTCAGTGTCCTGCCATTTCATCCTCAACTGATAACCATTTCTGGATTCAAAATTTCAAACGTGTGTTGTTCATGGTTAGGAAATGCGTCAGCTTTCTGACCACCTAGATTTTTCTTCCAGAGAGTATTTAACTTAGTTTGGATTATCTGAAAATGACAAATAAAATTTTTTACCAGGTGCATGGGTAGTCTATGCCTGTGAGATGTGGGTACTTATTTTATCTCTCTTCTACCTACACAACCAGAAAAGATCAGAAAAGAGAATTTAAAATTACCTGCTTTCTTGTTATATTGGTTGTACTCTCTTCATCTGGTGCTGCTGGAAAACATTAAAAGTAGACTCATTTCAGAGCTTACCTTTCTCGGCACAAACCACAAGAAAAAGACATAGAACGTCTCCAAAGGGAAAACTTGATTCAAATTTTACAAACTTTGAGAAAAGAAAGGACATCACTAAAGGATAATTTGGTTTTGTCCTCTGCTTGCAAGATACCAATCATTTCAGTCCATGAGAATCTGTACAAAGCAAATACTTTACAATCAGGCATTCAATAAATGTTGGTTAATGATGGATTTCAGGCTCTTTAGTAAAAGCACTATCATTTTCTAAACTTACTGAGGAACTGTGGTATTTAAAATCCTAATATATATATACACACATACGTATATATATATATATGCATGTGTATGTAATATATATATTTGTGTATATATATACACATATTTGAGTGTGTGTATGTACATATATAATTTCTGCTTTATAACCCCTTGTTAATTACTGCTTTGAAATAACACAGTTTTACTGTTTTTGAATTTCCAAATCCTTGATTGTTAGATGTAAGTAAAATTTGGGGGCTTCCCTGGTGGCGCAGTGGTTGAGAATCCACCTGCCAATGCAGGGGACATGGGTTCGAGCCCTGGTCCGGGAAGATCCCACATGCTGCGGAGCAACTAAGCCTGTGCGCCACAACTATTGAGCCTGCGCTCTAGAGACCATGAGCCACAAATACTGAGCCCGTGAGCCACAACTACTGAAGCCCGTGTGCCTAGACCCTGTGCTCTGCAACGAGAAGCCACCACAATGAGAAGCCCAGCACTGCAACGAAGAGTAGCCCCCACTCGCCACAACTAGAGAAAACACGCACACAGCAACAAAGACCCAACATAGCCAAAAATAAATAAATAAATACATTAAAAAAAAATTTGGCTCAATTCTTCAAACATAAAGAATGGGGTAATGATTATTGCTTCCCACTCCAACAGACCATGTGAGATCTGGTCAAACTCTACCCTCTCATCCTATGGAAATAGATCAGGCCTCAAAAACAGGGACCAAGATAATATTTTAAAGGACCAGGGGGCTACAGGAGGGTATACAAGTATAATGGACATGCCATCTCAAGCCAACAAGAGCCAGTTAAAAAGCTGCAAGAAAAGGCAAAGTTGCATAAATGTGAAACTTGCTACAGTGTCTGCCTCAGCAGACGCCACTGTCCCAGTAATGCTTCCTGAAGAGTGAAGAAAGGTGACTCAGGAAAAGGGATACTTACAGGAGCACATTATTTATTTTTAAATTATGAAGTATTTCATGATATAGTAGAAGCCGATTTCTGAAACTGACAAATCTGGACTGCATCAGAAGTGGATGTTTTCTAGAACTTTTATATCCTGTTCTTAAAATATTTAATGCCACTTTTATTGTTACTTCTCCCATTTTCTGTGTAATCTTGATTTTCCCAACTATGCTTTTGCCAATGAAAGGTAATTTTTAAGGGCAAAACCTTTGAGGTTGGCAAAGGATTACTGTTGCTGCTGTGTTACAGAAGTCTTCAGAATCTCCAAAACTAAGGTTTAGCATGTATATATTTCCATCAGAATGCAAAATATGTGGTGGGAGAGATCCTAATGCAAATACTATGAAGTTCAATATTAATTAAGGAAAAGTAAAGTTTCTCATCTTAGAAAAAAACACATATATAGAAAGGGGTAAGAGATTATTTACTTAAATAAGACATGTAAGGAATGACCACTTCTACCTTTTCTAATTAAAAAACTTTAGGAAGAACATCAGCTACAATTAAATATAGGATTTATTAAACCAAACCAGGAGTTTTCTTTAAATATAAAGCGTTGCTTTGATAGTCTCCATTGTTTAATGGGAAAAGACATAAAACTGATTCCTCATGAATCACAATGAGGAACTTTTAAACTTTGTCTAGTTTGGAGACAAGCAATTTCTGGAACATTGATGTGACAGTAACATGCACCTACACTTCAGCAAGTGTCAAGGAGAGACCAATGAGAATCTTCTGGCTTACCCTGAACTTGAAACAGTTCGTCCTCTTCTACCCAAGTCTCTTTTTCTTCAACCCCATTAGAGTTGTTCCACTTGCCTTTGGGTACTCTGAGGGAACATCAGCGAGAGGACAAGGTGTAAAACAAAGTCATCCCAGGTCATCCCATACTCTGTCCTTAGCTCTACTCGTGGCCCTGTATTCCTCCCTGTTCTGCTGTGACCACATTCGAGATTCACCTACACACAACTCCCAAATCTTGACCTGGCCAGGCCTCTCCATGTCAACATCCCCCAGGTTTCAGGACCATCTCTCAAACTCAGCACTGGATACATCACCATCCCCCTCAATGATCTGTTCATTTTCCTGTTGTTTGGTTGGTTGGTTGGTTGGTTGGTTTGGACTCTATTACAGATTTCAGCATTCTTCTAACCTAGAGCTGCAGACTCCTTCCCCTCCATCACAGACATACTCTATTCCTATCTCTGGACTGTTCTCCTTTCCCTCCCCATTCCCCTAGTCCAAGCCCATGATCCAATACCTTTCACCAGTATTACACTAGCCTCTTAACTGGAGTCTCTCCCCACTAGCCCCTTCCCCTTCCAAAGCCACCTGAACAATCATCCTAAAATTACCACATCCCTCCCCTATTCAGTGATGGCTCCTCACTGCCTAAACAATGAAGCCTAAATGCCCATATGGGGGGAATCAAGATCATGCAGTCTGGCCTGTCAGTTTCTCAGCAGTTCCTCCTGTCCCCACCAACACCCACACCGCCCTCTGCTCCTCCTTCCTCCTGTAAGTTCTGTGCTTTCCTGCCTCTCTATTTGCTGTTCTCTCTCCTTGGGATTCCCTTCCCTGCCAAGTGAAGTCCTGCCCATCTTTCAAGGCCATCGTTCTCAATGAAGACTGCCCAACACATACAAAAAGCCCCCGCTCCTCTGCCCTTATGATAGTGCTTCCACTTTATTACACAACCGTATCACGACATACCCTTAACCATAAGCACCTTGACGGCAGGGACCATATCCTCATTTGTCTACTCCAAACACCGGGCGCAGTAACACACACCCTCATAGAAGCTGGAGAGATACTAGGTAAACTAATAATGAGATTATCAAAGAGCTGTAAAGGACTTATACCATCAAAGATTAGAATAGTAAGCAAACAAGAATCATTCCTGTGAACATGAAATTTTGAGTACTTGGGTGCAACCAAAAACAGTCCCAAACCTGAAAAATAATCCAAAACCCAAGTTATTAAATAAATGAAAATTATAGTCACTCTTACAGAACATAGCACAAATCTGACCTCAGAATTATAACATCCTTTACAAAACAAACATGGAACGTATCTGAACTAAGTTTTGAAGAATTTATATAGATCAAAGTCACCGAAAAACCTGACCAAGAGAGTAGAAACAAACTGTTGTTTCCTTCCCCGCTATAAAAAAAATTTATTTTTAAGGCTGTCTGGGTATTTTGCAAATGAAAGCAGTTTGCTTAATAAGTGCATAAACTTGAAAAAAATTCCTTGAGTTCCATGAGTTTTCTATGCAATTACCTAAGTGGCTGGGACAAATGGTGGACTCTTTACTTTTCTTTATTTTTAAATTGGATCATATCCCCCAAAGGGTTATTTCTAAGAATAACTGATTTGCTTGAGACAAAGTAAAAAAAAAAAAAAAAAAAATTACACGAGTTTTTTTCTTCTCAGGATATTAGTTGTGTCGATTACTATTCATAAATAAAGGTCAGACAGCATTACAGTTTAAGTTTTCCATCTATTTATCCAAGTCCTGGGATAAAAACTGATTTTAACCTCAGGGTCCATCATTTTCACCTAAGTGGCTATTCACCCTTCCTGCAGACAGTCTTTGCAGATCACTTGGTAACTTTCTGCTCCTCCTCTGAACTCAGCATTTGCTATTACATGTATAAACATTTTGGTATTTCTTAACTTCTCATGTTGTGGAAGGGGCTGAGACCTTGGTCCTCATCTTAACTGTTAGGTGGCCATGCGGGCAAGCCAGGTCACTTCCTGGCTCATTGTGCTCCTGACTGGTGAAGTTAAAACTTAATGGTCTAGAGGGGTTGCCAAACTACAGCCTGTGGCTGCTGGTTTTGTATAGCCCTTGAACTAAGAATGGTTTTCACATTTTCCAAAGGGTTGTAAAAAAAAAAACCAAAACAGAAGAATATGCAACAGAGACACAAAGCCTAAAATGTTTACCCTTTGCTAGCCTTTTATAGAAGTTTTGCATGTGGCCCCTTAAATTGCAAGAACCAAGAACTGTTACTTTGTTTGGTTAGTAAACTATCTAGTAAGCACTAGTTCTGTGCTGTGGGGGATATAAAAATATAGTAGTCGTGGCCCTGCCGTCTAGGTGATAGACCCTAATCCTGCCTTCCCCTCCTCAGATTCCACTGGCCCAGCTTCCCCTGGGTCCTGACTGCTCACCGGGCAGCAGTCTCCAGCCACCCTCCTCTTCTCCTTTCCCTCAGTGTCTGTTCAAAAGCCCTCAGTGGTGTCTGCTCAGAGGCTTTCTGATCAGGTGTATTAGACTTATCTGGGGCACAGTTAGCAAAGCAGATTAGAGAACACTACCCTGTCCCTTCTAATTCAGTAGACAGGAGCCTGGGAATATATTTTTTTTAAACACTGCACAGGTAATTGTGATATGAAGCCCCTCTTGAGAACCTCTGCCTGATAGAATATAATAGGAACTCAAAATCTGGCCCATCTACCTATCTAGACTTTTCTCCCTTCATCCTCTCTGTGCCCTATATTCTCCTGCCATACAGACTACATGACATTTTCCGGCTCATACCAGGCTTTCTCATGCTGTAACTCAAGAGGCTCCTGTTTCCTAGAACTGACCTCCCAATATTACTGGATGACCTCCTACTCATTCTTCAAGGCCAGCTCAACACTTGCTCCTCAGCAAGGTTGCTCCACCCACAACTCTGCTGCCCAGGCCCAGCTCTTCTTCCCTGCAGCTCCCAAGGCACCTCACATACGCTTCGTTTAGAGCCGGGGTCATAGGATCCCTTTTTTTTGTAAAGGGCCAGTAGTACCTTCAGCTTTGCAGGCCTTACTTTGTTGCAACTACTCAACTCAAGGTAGCATCAAAAGCAGCCACAGATAATACAAAATTCATGGGTGTGGCTGTGTTCCAATAAACTTTATTTACAAAAACAGGCAGCAGGTGGATTTAGCCAAGGGGCCATAATTTGCCCACCTCTGCTTGAGAGTACCCATCATACTTCATACCCTTGACACATGAGAGAGGTGTATCTGAAACCTTCACAGAGTCTCCCATTTATAAAACCACTGTAATCATGCACTCTCTCCAGTTTCCTTGTTTGTTCATGGGAGCGATACTTACACTTCATAGAATTGCTGTGAGGGGTAGAGGAGATCAGGTATCAAATGAGAGCAATAGTGTGCTGACTGCATCTGCCTGCCCAGCCAATGACTCACTCACTTCCAGATGCAGGAAGTGGTGCATATAGTGCAGATCTGTGCCCGAGTATAAATCATTTATCAGATGCCACAGCCCTACAGGGCACCCAGCACAAGCATGCCAGGACACAGGTCCCCAAACAGCTGTAACAGAGAGCAGTAGTAGAGATGGCAATAACCGTGGGAGATCAGTGAGGTGATCACTGACAGCAGGGTGACCAGGGGAAATTTATGGAGGAGGCAGAGTTTTAAGAGGCAGCTTGGTGTACGTGGTATACAGGCCATGGGCTTTTGTGTCAAGACTGACTGGGATTAAAAATCCCAAAGCCCAGTTTTGCCATTTTTTATCTGTGTGACTTCAGGTTAAGTTAGTAACTTTTCTGAACCTTCCTCACCTATAAAGTGGGGCTAGTAAATCACTCACAGAGTGAGGAGTGGTAGATATTCAGTAAGATAATATGTGAAAGTGCTTGGCCCGCAGAAAGTATTTAGTCAACATCAGTTTCTCTTCTCTTTGAAAGACAGATGGGATTTTGATAAGCAATGGTGGAGGAACGATAGTCCGAATGTGGGGAATGAGAGGCAGCAAGAAGAGTACAGTAGTAGAAACAGGGTTCCAGGGAGAGCAAGCAGACCAGTTTGCCTAGAGGAAAGATCCACAAGAGGGCACAAATGGTAGCAAAACTGAAAGCCAGGTTGGGGGTCATGATGGGGAGCAAAATGAAAGCGTTCTAACCACTGCCCCACAGAACCTAGCAGAATGTGAGAGATTAGTAATTACTCAATTTGCCAAGTCTCAAATGCTCATAGAACGTGCAAAACTATAAATATTCATAAATCTCTTTTAAGGATCAAAGTATAACGTGGCCCAATTCAAACAAACTTCCTTTAACAAACAAGACTAATATTTAGTAGTCAAGGCACTCAGAAGTTTGCTAAAAATGGAAGCAGCGGTGAGTAGGAGGCTCTGACACCCTTTCACCCTCACTCCTGCCTAGTGCAATGCCTGGAAGCCCACATGCGGGGCATCAGAACTGGCAGGATGGCTACGACGTCACTCCCCACCCTGAGTCACATTCTAGCAGTCTGAGCAAGCCTTGGTGGTGAATAACTTAGCTGAAAGTTACTTCATTCCCGGAAGCAATACCAGGCATAACCAGGACCACCAACCAGCCCCCAAACTTCTACAAAGAAGGTCTTCATACTTGGGATTCTTCTCCCCAGGGAGGGGTTGGTTGAGGATGGTGGGCTTGGATGGTGAAGCAGGAATGACTTCCTGGGAGGAGTCGAGGCCTGCGCTGGGCTCAGTGCTCTGGCTGTCCTCCTCCAAAACCAATCGGCTTATTGTCATGCGCTTGTTCTTGGGCTGCAGTTCAGAGCCACCCTCACCCTCAGCAGGGGCTGAACTTTCGTTTTCATCTTTTCTCGGTCTCTTGTTTTTGAGGGCTGGTGATGGTGGGCACACTTTATTAGGAAATACCATATCTTTCTGGTCCAGTTTTGAGAAGGCTGCCTCAGAATCTTGTGCACTGGACAGAGTCTTGAAAGCTGCTTTCAGAGCCATAATTCCAATGGTGGTTGGAGTGTTCTGTAGCTGCCTACAAATAATACAAACATAACAGAGATCAGTTTCACCATTGTGGATGCTTGTCCAAGCAGCCACAACTTTTTCAAAGTGGGAAGCTTCATATTAGAAACTCCTCACGTTGAGAACTCTTCATTAAAAAAAAAAAACAAAAACAGAGAGGGTGCGTGATACAAGCTTTATTTATAAAAGCTTCCATTTATAAGTGTTAAACAGAGGCTTTAAATATGATATGTAAGTTGAACTATGGAGCTTAAACTTCAAGTAAGAGAACCCTAAAGGAACTAGGGCCAATGATACTCCCTCCAGAGACCTCTTCAGCCTGTGTGCTGTCTAACCCATTAGTCTGCATGGACTAAAGTGGTGCTTTCCACAATGCAAGAACTCTGTGTAGTGCCTAACAACTACAGTCCATCTGGACAACCAACTGATAATCCAGCAATCTCACCTTGAAGTCTAAACTCTTCTTCCAGCTGTCCTAGTCCAACCCTCATGTGAGAGAAGTAAAAGACTGGCCTCCATTCTGCCCTCTTTCTCCTACACTACACTTATAAATGGGATCTTGAGAATTCTCAGAGTGAGAAGAGTGCCACACAGTCTTGAAGAAACTGCCTTTTCAAAATAAAGTTCATCTATCATTTGGATGTTTTAAGTAAAAACTGTTAGGAGAGGGCAAACTGGCAGCCTGCAGGCCAAACCCAGCTGGCAGATGTGTCTTGTCTAAGCTATTCAAGTTGTTTTTTTTTTTAATTGGACTAACCGCCAACATTCAAAAACTGGGAAATCTCAAAAAAAAATTTTTGGACGTCTCACATAAAAATTTGAACTGAAGTTTGGACATCTTTGGACATCTCACGTAGCAACAATCACACGAAGCTGGAAAACATGCCCTCTCTGTGTCCCAGTCCCATGCTCTCAACTGTATTATCCTAGACCCACTTTGCTCCTTTACATCTCCTACTGGGCCCCCAAAGACATCTAAACGTGTGACCTCTGCTTTGTTAACTGGTCCTGGGAATCTGATTCACAAGTGTGAGCACTGCATTAAGAGATGAGGTATCAACAGGGAAGTATTGAGTAAATACAGGTGAGGCAAGGAGAGAGAAACAGAAGGAAAGAACCTTTGAGGAATAGCCAGTCAGGAACTTCTGCCAAGGATATGACATCCCGTTTTCAATATTCCCATCTTCCCAGGATGTGCTCTGTAAATCCCACAGTGCCTTTCACGAGTAACCCAGTAACATGTTAAGAGGTCAAACCACTGATCCTGCTCGAAGACGACGACTATGCTTCCCACACATCACCCCAGTGTTTCAGCCAACATCACAGAAGGGCATCTCTCTCACCTGGCAGGTTCTCTGAGTGGCTTTTCAACAGGCTCTGGTGGTGGCTGTTTATCTTCCTTCACTGTGGTTGAGGTGGAAGACTCAGATTTCAAAGCCTTTTTGGCCATCTGGGAAAGGAAAGATGTCGTCAGGAAGAGGAAGTCACAGAATTTCATTAACTGCTTCTTTCACCGTGAACATACTCAATATGCAAGCATGCTCACTTACAAACCCAATTTAGGCATAGACTAGAGGAGGACATAAAAAGGGATCGAACTTACAAGAATTATCTCAAATTTCTTCCTCCCTTCCCTCAAAAAGTGGCTCACAGTTTTCTATACTAAAGGAGAACTCAACCTGAGTGGTGCTAAAAGCATCTTAATATTCCAAGAATTCTGAAAGGTTATTTTGGACAACAAATACTTAAATGATTTTACTTTGTATCTCCTCTTCTATCTTTCCAATCTCATCCCTAATTTAGTTTCTGAATACCTAATAGACCTTTGGGGTCATATGCAAAAGTCAAATCTTTTTTTTTTGAAGCTTAGGGATGACTGATGTCTACATCAATGTCTTTTAGTTTGTGTATAGAATTTTTCATGACTGTTGCCACAAATGTTTTGCCTATTAACAACTCTTTGAAAATCCTTACTTGTACCACATGAAGCCCTCAGTAGGCCAATCTTGCTCTAACTCCAGCTGCTCCTCTATTACCCTCAGACTGAACTTCTACACATTTCCAGTCAGTCCAGTATCATTCCATTTTAGATTGCATGTCTGTAAGGAGTGGTATCTTAAGAGCTGAGAATTCTGTCCTCAACAGAAAGAGTGACAGGTTATTTTCCAGTTACCTGAATATGAAGGAAGGGTTCCTAGGCCAGGCTCAAGTGTCCTGACCCTTGCTCCTTGAACATTCCAAACTATCTGCTTTACAAATAATTTTGAGAATTGCCAAATGATTGCTAGGATCACTGACACTATCCTGATATGGGCCTTGCAGATCTGCTGTTAGGAACTAGGATACTTTGAACACTCTCAAAATCCTTGTTTTAAAAAAAACCCTCTCGGGCTTCCCTGGTGGCGCAGTGGTTGAGAGTCCGCCTGCCGATGCAGGGGACACGGGTTCGTGCCCCGGTCCGGGAAGATCTCACATGCCATGGAGTGGCTAGGTCCATGAGCCATGGCCGCTGAGCCTATGTGTCCAGAGCCTGTGCTCCGCAACGGGAGAGGCCACAACAGTGAGAGGCCCGCGTACCACACAAAAAAACAAACAAACAAAAACCCTCTCACTCACTTCATGGTCCACCTTCTATGACAGACTAGGTTCTAATTCTTCCCTGTGCTGTCTTGAGCCTCACTGCATCCATTCTTTGTGCTTATCCCTCTGATCCAGTTAAAGTATGTCTTCATTTGGCCTCTCTTGCTAATCATACTCTAGTCACACTTTTCTCCAGTTATGCCTCCTTCCTGTCAACAACCCCATCATACCACATCTATCAAACCACTCTTCCTCTCCCAAATTTAACTCAGATTTCATCTCCTTTGGGAACCACCATCAGTTGTAACTGAATGTTCTCCTACTTTAACCACACAGATGAGTGCCACATAGAGGAAGTAAAAATGGGAGGTGAGGGAAACTAGGAATGTTGCATTTGCCTCTGCCAGGATCTCTGCTTCTGAATATTTAAGGCATTTAATTAAGAAAGATAGCACATATAATTCAGTTTTTTCCACACATTTACTCTTTTCACTTTAAAAAAGAGCTGTCCTTTTCTAACTGCCTACACATCCTCCAGGCTACATCACAGTTATGAGAAGAGAAGGCCAAGCCCCACCGTGAGGAGGTAGGGCTCTGCATCATCCAGGTGACTCTCCAGGAAGCGCAGCATCTTCTGCTGGAAGGTTTCGTAGGAAAAGTTCTGGATAACAGGGTGGGCCAAGTTCTTTTCACGGATAATGTTCAGGAGATCATTTCTCAGCTTCTACACAAAGGACCAATTTTTTCAATGTGAGAAAGAAAAACTCCAGTAAAAATTCAATGATGATGAGTTAAAACAAAGCTATCAGAACGTTCACAATGCTGTCAATGAATATCACTGGTACACATATAAGAAGGGAAGCCTACCACAATGTAGAACAAGTCAAAAAATTACTGACCAGCCACAGTAGGTTACTATGTAGCTATAAAAAAAAAAAAGGATGAAGAACTTAAGATCTAAAGTACCTTTATACTTTTACATAAAGATTTTTAAACTTCCAAAAAAAGAAAACCAAAAAGGATGAAAAGTTCCCTATGTACTAATATAAAAAGATCTCCAAGATATATTAAGGGAAACAAGCAATTTGCAAAATGCTCAAATTAGTGTGTAGAATATGCTCACATATGTATATGGGAAGAACAGGAAAAATGGATATATGTGTATGTCTGTATATATACACACATGCATACTTATTTGCTTGCATATGCACAGAATATCTCTGTTAAGAATAAAAGAAAAAAACATTGGTTGCCTCTAAGGAGAGGAACGAGATGGCTGAGTCAGACATGAGAGAATTTTCACTAAGCTCTTTTGTTGTACCTTTCGAATGTTGTATTACATATATGTATTACCTTTTCAAAAACTGAAAATTTATATTTATAAAGGAAAAAAAATAAGAGCAGGGTACCAACAGAGCTTTTGACACCAGAAAATAGAAGATAAGTCCTCACCAAGGCAGATTCTCAAGTCTGCAGGATCAACGTTTATGTAAAGTCAGAAGTGTTAATACCAGTGCTGATCACTAAAGTTCTGTCAGAAACCTGACAGTAATGGGCAAGTAAATGATTTATGTAAAATTTTCAAACAAATTTTTGAAATGCCATTCTAACAGTAAGTTATCCGGGATAAAAGGCAACATGCTCAAGGTGCTGAATATTTAAAGGCGAATATTTAGATAACATTCCTGACAGAGAACCCTTTCCCTGTTTCCCCACAAAAGGCAATGAGCTGGATTTAGGTCACGGGAGCAAAAATATATCAAATTTACCTGAGTTGTGGGGTCCTTGGACATATGTTTTTTCAAAATTTTTGAAGCCTTTTCAAATTCTTTGTTTTTGATACAAATAATGACTGCCTACAAAAGGGGGAAAAAGACTTTTTAAAAAACTGTTGTAATAATGAAAGGTATAATTAGAATATCAAATATCAAAATAAGCTCAACTAAAAAGTAAAACTGAGTCTTACATACCCAAGAAATTTTTCACATTCTATCAAATTCCTGTATTTAAAAACTAACAATTATTATTCAAGCGTATGAACAACCGTACGCTCTTTCAGTGTGTAAGGTAGTAGATTTTCAACATTACATTGGATTAAAAAAAATATAGCTGATAAAGCAAAATCTGATCTCCTGGATTACAGACATTTACCCAATCTGAATAGGGCTTCCTAAGGAAAGGCAAAATGGACAGGAGTCATCCCAGGTCCCCAGAACAACTCGTTTTGTTCATTTTGGATGCAAAAGCTTTGATGTAATGGGGGGAATGAGAGGAGGAGATACTGTGGCGGGGGGGGGGGGGGGGGGAATAATTTGCTGACCACAGAGTTCTGCTAGTTCCATTCAGGAAAGGCCTGAGGCCAGTTCACTAGAACCAGCACAGCCTCTCATACCGTAAACCCCAGCGGGCCAACTCCAGTTAAAGTGTGCAGGGAATTGCTGAGACAAACAAACCCAGCTCAGCCACAAGCAGCAAAGAAAGGACAAAGTTTCAGGTAGGATGAGAAGGTCTCATCAGCCACAGAGAAAAAGGAGAATCCTTTGGTCAAGACCCCCCAAGAGAACATATGTAGAGGGCAAATAACAGCGATTGAAAATTAAAAAGGATATTTAAAAAACACATGTGCACTTTTTTTAAAAATTAGAAAAGCAAGGAAAAATTGGGACCACCTGGAGTTATCTAACAGGATAAAGTAGCTACCTTAAATCCAGTCTCAAAGAAACATATCTCACACACGAAAAAGGGAAGAAAAACTGGTCCATAGATATTTTCAGTCTTCACAGGGAAGAATTTAAGGAGAAACATACAGACCAAGAGAAGGAGGACTAGCAAGGGAATTCAGAAAGTACAACTCTCTGGTGCTTCTGTCCTCCACATGCTGAACACAGCCATACAGGGCAAAGGAAACTGGTGTCAAACGCTTCTGAAGAGCAGGCACAACACTAAGTTCCTACTGCCAGGGAGGGAACAAAGTAAATAAGTCTTTTCATTTTAATCAGATCATCATATTCACTTTTACATCATTTTCAGCAGAAAAACTATACTAAGACTATACTTATTTTCTTGAAGCATACAAAGGTTTTACTTTTTATAAATCGTTTAGGTCCTACTACATTGTGTTTTTTTTAAGATTTTTTTTGATGTGGACCATTTTTAAAGTCTTTATTGAATTTGCTACTATACTGCTTCTGTTTTATGTTTTGGTTCTTTGGCCACGAGGCACTGGAATCTTAGGTCCCCATCCAGGGATCGAACCCACACTTCCCGCATTGGAAGGCAGTCTTAACCACTGGACCGCCAGGGAAGTCCCAGGTCCTATTATGTTTTAAAATGTTATTTAACTTGCATAAAGTAAAATTAACTTTTTTGGCATACTGTTCTAACACATGTATCAACTTCTGTAACCACCACAATGATACCAAAAACCATGGATCAAATAAACCTCCCTTGTGCTGCACTCTGTAGTCACCTCCTCCCCATCCCTAACCCCTGATCTTTTCACTGTTTCATCTCTTCAGAATGTCATATAAATGGAATCATACAGTATATATGAAATCACACAGCTTAATTTTTAAAGGACGTAGCCTTGAGTCTAGCTTCTTTCCCTCAGTATAATGTCCTGGAGATTTATCTGTATTGTTGCATTATCAGTAGTTCCTGCTATCTTATTGATGAAGCAGTGTTCTGTTGTATGGATGTACCAGTTTGTTTATCCATTCACCCACTGGAAAAACAGTTGGGTGGTCTGCAATTCTGGCGATTATGAATAGAGGTGTTAAAACATTTATGTAAAGGTTTTGGTATGACCATAACTTCATTTCTCTAAGGTAAATACCCAGGGGTGGGACTGCTGGGTCATTTGGAAAATGCATGTTTATAAGAAATGGCCAAACTGTTTTCTTGAATGGCTATACCATTCTGCACCCCATCAGCATTGTATGAGGGTTCCAGTTGCCCCACATTCACACTAGCACTTGTTAGTGTTAGTAGTTTTTAAAGTTTAGCCACTGTCATAGGTATGTCCCAGTATTCTCTGTGGTTTTAATTTGTATTTCCCTGTTGACTAAATGATGAGCATCTTTTCATGTGCTTATTTGCTGTGTATTCTCTTTGGTTGTTTTTTTAAAATAGTGGTGTTTGTTTCTTGTTCATTTTGAGAGTTCATTCTCTGAACAGTGTTTTTCTCAGAACAAAAGTTTTAATTTTGATGAAGTCCACTTTATGCTCTTGCAGATCTTGCTTTTAGTGTCATATCTAAAAACGTTTTTGCCTAAGTCCAGGACATGAAGATTTTTTTTTTCAAGTTTTCTTCTAAAAGTTTTATAGCTTTACATTTTACATTCAGATTATGATCCACTCTGAATCAATTTTGGTATGAGTTTTAGGTCAAAGTTCATTTATTTTTTGCATAGGGACATCCAATTGTTTTAATTCCAGTTGTTGAAGACTATCCTTTTTCCGTTGAATATCTTTTTCCATTGAAATGCCTTCATATTTTTTGTTAAAAATTGATCAGTCATATTTGTGTGGGTCTATTTCTGGACTCTCTCTTCTGTTCCACGAATCTATATATCTACAGTCATGAGTACTGTAGCTTTATAGTAATTCTTAAAATTGGGTAGTGAGTCCTCCAGCTTCATTCTTCTTTTACAAAATTGTTTTCGTTATTTTAGTCTTTTTTTTAACCTTACCATATGTCTTTTAGAATCAGTATCTACAGAAAATCCTGCTGAGACTGTGATTAGAATTACATTAAATCCATAGATTAATTGGAGAGAACTGACATCTTAACTATATTAGGTCTTCCAATCCATGAACAGGGTATGTCTTTCCATTTAATAGGTTGTGATTTCTTCATCAGCATTTTGTTGTTTTCCAAATACAGATCCTACACATGTTTTGTTAGACTTATACATATTTTCCTTTTCTTTTTTGGAGCTATTGTAAATAACTGTTTTGGTAATTTCATTGCAGATTTTCATTTTCATTTCATTTCACTGCTAGCATATGAAAATATGATTGATTTTATGTGTTGATCTTGTATCCTGCAGTCTGGCTAAACTTACTTATTATAGCTTTTTGGGTATATTCCATGGAATTTTCTGTATGGATAGCCATGTCATCTGGAAAAAGGGACAATTTTATTCCTTGTTTTCCAGTCTGTTGCCTTTTATTTCTTTTTCTTGACTTACTGCACTGGCTAGGTCTTCTGGTATGATGTAGAGCGGAAGTGGTGAGAACGGACACCTTTGCCTTATTTTGGATCTTAAGGTCAAAGCATTCCATTCTTCACCATTAACTATGTTACCTGTAGTTTTTTTTGTAGATGCCTTTTATCAGGTTGAGGAAGTTCCCTTCTATTCCTGGTGTGCTGAGTGTTTTTACGATGAACTAATGTTGAATCTTGTCAAACGTTTTTTTGCTTCAATTGATATGACCATATGGTTTTTCCTTTGGACCAACAGGGTAAATTACATTCACTGATTTTCAAATACTGAACCAGCCTTGCATTCCTGGGGCTTTAGTTTCCCTATTCTGCCACACACTAACTGCATCTGCATCCAGGACTAAGCATCAGGATAGACAGTAAAAAAAAAAAGGAATGGAATCCACTTCAAGTTCTGAGAGTCACAACTCCACTGCTAAAGAGAAAGGGTTCTCTTCCTTTAGGTTTAGGTGCCTGCCCTCCTGCCACTGTCATCACTGGGTCACTGCTGCTACCAGTGTAGTAATGCCTGGGTGCTAGGATAGAGAAGGGAAAAAAGAAAAAAAACAAAAACAAAAAACGAGATTTCTTCCACCCTCTCTGATCCTTAGCAGATCCCCTTTCCTGCTCTTCAGACCAGAGAGAGCCTCTCTTGGAGTTCTTTCTGTTCACACCTGGGGTGCACTTCCAGGTTTCAGGATCCTTCAAGTCCAGGCCTGGTGATACTGGAAAGGTAAAAAATGGTAATCTACTCATCACCAGTTTGGTGGACCTTCATATTCTGGTCTTCTCCATTAGCTTACTACCCTTTACATTTCTGAGTTCTCCATTCATTCTGTCCGGGATTTATACTTGCATTAAGAAAGACAGAAGAAGGGCTTCCCTGGGTCCAATGGTTAAGACTCTGTGCTTCCACAGCAGGGGGCACAGTTTTGATCCCTGGTCAGGGAACTAAGATCCCACATGCCATGTGGTGTGGCCAAAAATAAATAAATAAAAGAAGAACATGCTTATCTATCTTTCCCAGAACTGGAACACAGCTCTCCTACTATGTTTAATTTGTGAAACAAGAAAGGAAATGTGAATGCTTTCAAAATCTTAATTGAAAGTCTGCCTCCGAAGTTTGTACTATGAGCTTTTTTAAAACTATGCATTAATTTCCTGGGAAGTTTTTTCATTTGTTTTTGTTTTTTAAGAGATCAAACTTTGCTTTTTGAAAACTTGAAAGTTTTTGAAATAAGTATAATTTCTTCTCTTATGTTTCTGTTAAGGTTCTTACCATCTAAGCAATAGCAATGGTCTCTGGCTAACTTAAACAAAAGGGAAATTCCAAGCACAGATTTTCAATATAGGTGAGATAGGTTTATGTTAGAGGCAAGGCCAGAAAGGACATAAGAAGAGAAAACCAAACTCACAGAAGTGAAGAAAGGCTAAAAAAGCAAACTCGCCAAAGAAACCAGGCTGTTATGGGAAGCACAGATGCTCAAAAAGCCTTTACAAAGCTTTTTGTTTCAAGAATTAAAGTTTCAAGACATTGTGTCTGATGCACCAGCCCCTCAAATGTGGTAAGGTCCTCAAAGAAAATCAAGGTGCTATTACCAAAGGTACACAGCAAAAGCAACACCTAAATGCTTCCCAAGAACATGCCATATATGTTACTCTCTCCTGTTCACAGAAATCTGAGGCATCTCTCTTTTAGTTATGAAAAGAAAACCAATGTAGTCTCAATATTATTATCAGCTTACAGAAGCAATTCTCAAACTTTTTGGTCTCAGGATTCTTTCTTTATACTGTAAACTGTTAATGAGGACCCCAAAGAGCTTTTGTTTATGTGGGTTATATCCGTTGTATTCACTGTATTAGAAATATAAAACTGAGAAAAATTTTAAATATTTATTAATTCATTAAAAAATAACAAACTCATTACAGGTTAACATAAATAACATATCTTTATGAAAAATTACTTATTTAATAAAAGTTTAATGAGAAGGGTGGCATTGTTTTACATTTTTCCAAATCTCCTTAATACCTGGTTTAATAGAAGAAAGATGGTATTCTCATATCTGCTTCTGCATTTCTTCTGTTGTGATATGTTGTTTTGGTTGAAATATATTAAAAAATCTGGCCTCACACAGATATAAAGTTGGAAAAGGGAGTAGTATTTTAATAGCTCTTTCAGAAAATGTGGACATTCTTCTTTGACTCTACACCAAACTTTGGCAAGTGAACTGTTCATCGTTATTACATTAAAATCTGTTAGTCTGTCTTGCACTTTTAATGGATCTGTTACCCATGAATGATTTTGCAATACAATTCATCGATCATTTGGAAATTACTGGTTTACTGAGTCATGATCTTCCAAATGTTGATACATTCATTAAAAATCTTTTTAAAATCACAGTTGTTAATATCACCATCAATCATATCAGAAAAGTCTGAATATTGGGAAGCTACCAAGCACATGAATATAAGTTTTCCAAAATTCTAATTTTCACCTGAAAGCTTGAATTTTACCTCTGCCAACAAATACTGTCACTTGTTTTCCTTGAAGTGACTGCCAGATTACCACATCTGAATAACCAAAGTTTGTCAGTTATTTCAAGTAAAAATGGTACTCCATTACAAAAGCAGCTAGATCAGCAGCATGCAACTCAATCACACAAGTACTTATCCAGAAGAAAACCATCGTGTTTTTGTATGCAGCAGAAATGCTACAGAAAAACTTCCTATATTGTCAGACTAAATACTGGAAAAACGTCTGCTCAAGACTTAATAAAATTAGTAATTTTTACTGCTTCATCAAAGACATTCTTAATTAAAACTGGCTGTTTTTTATTTTTTAAACTGCAAGCATGTGGCAATGAAGAATACAATGACTACCAGTACAATTTACCACTGCCTTGGTCACGGTCACGCTAAGGCACCAGAAATTTTTACCCATCACTGTTTTTGCATCATCAATGTAAATGTCAGTGCACTGAAAACCTCAACTAACATTTTGGCATTATTGTAAAGATAGTTTTGACCCCTGAAAGGGTCCCGAAGACCTGCAAAGATCCCTGGATCATACATTGAGAAGCTCTAACTTAACAAACAACTTACTTGATAAGCTTTTTAAAAAATTTAATAAACTTTAAGATAAATTGCTGTGATACTTTAGAGATCTTAAAAATGCATCAAAAAGCTTCAATGAGCCTAGGCATTCCAAGGTAACAAATTCTATGACTAAATGAGAAATTAAAAAAATAAATCAAAGAGACATGTGATACAGTATCATTTAATAACTTGGATATCAAGGTAACTATGGTAGCCAGCCTCTAAGATGGCTCCCAATGATACCCACCTCCTGCATAGTGCCATTCCACCCACAAATTCCAGCTGGTCAGGTCTGTGTGGCCAAGAGCATATGGCAGAAGTGGTATGTCACTTCTGAGATGAGTTTATAAAAGACTACAGCTTTCTGTCTGGGGCTCTTGTTCTCTGGGATCCTCTAGGGGAAGCAAGCTACCTCGTTGTAAGTAGCCCTACGGAGAGGCGAGGAGCTGAAGTCTCCAGCCAACAACCAGCGAGGAAGTGAGTCCTGCTAACATCCATGTGAGGGAGCATGGAAGCAGACCCATCAGTCCTGGTTGAGTCTTGAGATGACTGCAACCCTGGCAGGCAGCTTGACTATCATCTCACGAGAGACCTCGAGTAGGAAACACAGCTAAATCACTACCAGCTTCTTGACTCTTGGAAACTGAGAGATAATATTTATTGTTTTAAGCTGTTAAATTTGGGGTTGATGATAATATTTATTGTTTTAAGCTGTTAAATTTGGGGTTAATTTGTTACACAGCAGTCAACAGTAATATAGTAAGTAACAAGAGATCTGGTACCTGGTGGAAAATGAAAAAGCAGAAGGGAGTCAACATAAGAAAATGGTTGACTATTTTAAGGGAATTTGGATTTTGCTAATAGATTTTTCCTAATGAAGCCCGCAAACAGATCTATGAACTTAAATAATAAATATTCAACTGAAAGATAAAAGCCCATAGACTCTACCAGAAGAGCAGCCAGAAGACAGATCTATACCCCTTGTGTTCTGAAGGAGTTGCATTTCTGAATTAGCTGGCTACTTAACAGTAGTTACATAAAGTACCCTGAACTGGTACCACTTCTTCCCATCCAAAAGATCCTTAGCTATTCTGCAAGTAGCCCTGGATTTCTCCTCCCTTGCTAATATGTCTTTTCTGGCATTTTACCTCCAACACAAACCTGACTTACCTATACTAAAAATCTATTCTTGCAATCGTTCCTCCTTGGAATTGGAATTTCCTAAGCATTCTTTGTAAGACCAACAGTAGTTCCTGCCCAAGGTCCTTAACTGAATAAATAAAATATCTGCACCCCACACACAGTTTTTTAACTGTTGTTTTTTTAAACAGGGTGTCTGAGTACCCAGCACATAGCCAAGGGACAGAAAGTCTTTGCTAAACAAGGTTTTGTCCCTTCCCCCCCCCACCCCCAAGATCCCATCCTTTTACGAGGTGCTGTTATCTTTTCTTACCAATTTCCTTACTTTTACCGCCAAGGCAATGCTGAGCTGTTGTCCTTCAGTCCCCACCTCTGCATCTGCTTCCACACCCCCAGCCTTGGTTATTGGAGAAGAAAAAGCTTTTTCTGACTGGTTTCCATGGCTGCTTCAATGTTTTAAATATAAATAAGTTCCACTACTTGAAGCTACCTGAGCCATGACATAGTTCCAGTCCCAAATTCCTAGACACTCTACAAGCTTTTTTCTTGTCGAGAACACTGCCTGCGCCAGCCTTCTACCACTACTGTTTTTCAAAATGGCTGATATCTCAGCACCTCTGATTCTGTCTGTTCAAGGGGAATGTTCCCTAAGCCTCTTTCTGCAATTGCATGAAAGAGCTCAAAGCAGTCCCACATTTCCCAAGGCACCAGCTATTCTCCTTGGTCTATAATAAACAAGGGTGACAAGATCCTAGCCCATTTACTTTTAGCCCTTTCACGATGCTGCTCTGAATGGTAATAATAACCTACAAAATGTCATTCTTCAATGCCAACTCACTTCCTGTGTACTGTGGCCCCTCCTGCCAGGGCCACAAGGGAGACCACCAAAATCACAAAAGCTGAGCCATTAACAGTTCTTTCCAAGTCTGGGCTAGGAAGGGGTCACCTGGTGAAATAACATCTATGTGTGTGAGTTATGTGTTCTGAGTGTGCTCTGCTCACTTGCTCTCTCTCCATCCCTGTTTGTCCTCCACCCCACACAAAAAAGATAAGCAGATTCCTCAAAGACCTCTGATCTTTGGTAAAAGAAAAAAAAATTTTAAATAGAGCCTTACAGCCTCCTTGACCAGTTTTCTACTGGATTCGACCACTGCCTCTGTCAGTGTAAATTCCGTTTTAATCATCTCCAGCACATTGATAGCTGATTCCAGTGGTGTGAGCTCAGCCTCCATATCAAAGGAACAGTCTAGGACAAAGAGCACAATTTTCACTTTAACCTATTTTCTAAAGAGCAGAAGAATTATGTTCAAATATATATATATGTATATATATATAGAAAAGAAACATGCAAATATAGTAAGATTTGCATTTAATTTGCTTACATACTGGCTACAGGCTTACAAACATGTTAAGGGTCCAAATTCAAATCCATGAGTTTCAAGTGACTAATTTTCAAGACAGGTAAAAAGTTATTTTTTAACACATGCATCTCAAATGGCAGGATCAGATACAAACGGCCAGAAACTAAAGATCATTTTGCTAAACGGCTGTCAAGTTCAATTTAGGAAAAGAAAAAAAAAGTGCTCATAGTTTAAAAACACTCTACTATGGAGGAAAAATGGCCATCTTCACATAATTCACTTTACATAGCAACAAAGTTGGGGCGAGCAAGAAACAGGTGGGAGGAAATAAAAAACATAGAAAAGCAGCCAAGAGAATACTAAGTGGAGAAAACTAAGGCCAGAGAATAAACACCGTGATTGAAACATAGTAGCCCACCTTAACCCTGAACCCTTCAGTCTAGGATGTAAGTTTGAAAACAACGTAACCCTAAATAAGTGAAGCCCAGAGAAGAACATAAAAAATAGCCGTACCTAAATTTTCTCCTTCTTCAATGCGCGACAGACACTGCATAACCCGCAGCAGCCGAGACACGGTATGCTCCTTCCCCAAGGGCCTGACAAGCAAAGCTGGGAGAGAAGACATTGTTGGCTCGGCGACCCCCAGCCGCTACACTCGGGCCCCACAGATCACCTTCCCAGGAGCCCCAGCCTCCTTCCCCAGGCCCGGCCCTCACCCTGCATGATGTCCCGGATCTGCCTGAAGTCCCCGTACCGGCTACCCCGAAAGGCCCGCAGCGCCTCGTGGAAATAGAACTTGAGCACCCAGCGGTTGACTGCCTCCTCCAGCCGCGCCTCCCCCGCGCCCCGCTCCGCGGAGCCCCCCAGCCTCGGTGCGTGGCGCCCCCGCCGAGCCCGCCCGCCACTGCGGGACGCCCGCCTGCCTGCAGCCCTCCCGCTGCTGTCGCTGCTCCCGCCTCCTCCCGCCATCGCGTCCGATCGCTGCGCGCCCTCCCTGCCGGGACGCTTCTTCGACTGTGACGCCGCCGGGTCACGCACAACGCTCGGGCCGGAAGCGGAGCCAGCCGTCCCGGCTCCCGCGGCCATGATACGGACGGCGTTCCGAGCCGCCCGCGGGCTTCTGGGAGGGCAAGGACCGGTCGCTCCCAGCCTTCCTCTTGGACCCCGTAGTTCCCGGTGTGCCGGCCGCAATGCCTGCTGGGAGTTGAAGTCCATGCTGCTCAGATGGGTAAACCAACGGCGGTAGGAGGTGTCAAGTTTGCTCCGAAATTGTGGAACGCTATACTAGAGACGCTGGGCTGTGTATAAAATATTAAAAAATAAAATAAATTATTAAACATTTTTAAAATCGTGAAATGTAAAATGCAGAGAGGAAACTTTATTAAACAAGTTTACATTTTAACAAGTAAAGCAAAAGGCCAGTGTTAACCCAGCCGAGGTCAAGAAATAGAATATGGCCGGCACCGCAGGAACCTCTTAAGGCATATAAGACGTATAATTAGAAAAAAATTGTTTTTCTTTTTCTTAAAATTTTTCCCTTTTTAAATTTTTGTTTTTTCTTTTTTAAATTCTTTTTTCTAAGACATAGTTTTTAAATTACAAAAATAGCACATTTAGAACAATTAGAAAAAATAATCAAAACGTTAACATTTAAATCAGCCATAATCCCACATGAAAAGGTAAGTTGGCATTTAGGTTTATAGCATTCCAATGTCTTGTATACCTATTTGTGTGTGTGTGTGTGTGTGTGCGCGTGTGCGCACGCAACACTGAGATTATACTATGTATATTTTATATAACCTTCATTTTGCATTTTTCCATGTCATTAATTTTTTGTCTACAGTATCTTTAACAGCTACATAGCATTCCAATATATGGATGAACCAACGTCTTCTTTCTCTAAACCACTACTGTAAGACGTTTAGGTTATTTCAAAATTTTGCAATTCTAGACAGTCTCAATATTAGAAACATCCTTTTAACTGTATCATTGCAGAAATTCATAGTTATTTCCTTAGGATAATTTCCTTAAAGTAGAATTACTGAGTCGAAGAATACACAGTAGAACACGGATCAGAACATTCACTCATCACTCATCACTCTTCCCTTTTATTTTGAACATTGTGCAGACTCCTTAAAATGACTTCTTAAGCTTGAAGAATTCGCCTGTTTGCCAACCTCATTTTGGGCTCACGTTTTGTGTGTGTGTGTATACAATTTCTATCATTTCCTTTTCACCTACTACTCAATTTGCCCAGAGCCTTCATCTTGTCCATTCCAGCCTAACTAAATCCTTCCTGTTCTTCAAGCCTCACTTAGAAGACATTTCACCCTTTCTTGACTTTCTGGATTAGGTTAAATCCCCTTGCTGCTCCCTCCTTAGCACCTCCTACTTCACCCTTCCTGAAATACGTTCTTCACAGTTAGCTCCTTTGGAGGCTGGTACTCTGTCTTCCTTTTTACCCTGCATCCCAGAACCTAGCCCAGGGCCTGTCACATTTCTTGAGGTTGGATGGAATTGAGTAGGCACGTAAGGATTTTGATACATGTTGAAAAACTGTACCACCAGCAAATTATATTTACTGAAATTTAATTTCATGTCCACCAACAAACTACATTTACTCAAATAGGGACATTCTTACAGCTGCCTCCCATTTCTTACATGTTTGTGTCATGGTTTTCTAGATACAGAACAGCTGACTACATAATCTTATGACTGCACAGGATAATTTCCCTGAGTTCTTTTCTCCCTTTCTATCCTTGTAGATAGGCCTGGAGAGGTCCCTTTCTCCTTTTCAAGTCTGTTCTTGTCCAACCCCAGTTCCAAATCCACTTCCATCCTCCACCTTACTGGACATGTTCCTGAGCCTTACTTACTTCTTTGCAGTTCTGTGATGGATTTGCCACACTGACCTTGGAGAGCCTGTTCCCCACTTCTTCATTGTGTGTATCACTATCTTCCACATCTACCATATCTTCCACAGGCAGAAGAGTGGGTGAGTAAGGGGCATTTCCAAAGGACTGGATAGGCCTGGAGTGGTGTAGGAAGGAAGTGGGGATATAGGATGTAAGCCAACTATCGGTATCTCTGATGCTCTTGGAATTCACCACCCAGTATCTGGACTAAATAGAGAAATCCCATTTCTGGTGGGTGGGTGTGCCCACTCCATGGGAGGCCAAGTAACTGATCTAGCTTCAAAAGCTGTTCTACCAACCCCACTGGACTAGAATCAGTAAAGATCAAGTTTGGGGCCACTAAAGGACAACTCAGGAGGGCAAGTGGCAGCATCAGTGAGGATGTGAAATGACATGATGGATCCTTGAATGAATTAGACACAGACCTTAATCTGTACAGTATCCTGATCTGACAAAATCTTTGTATGGTGAACATTCCAGAATAGGGGAAGAGGCCTCTCAGTCTGACAGATCTTTGGTGAGTGTGGCTACTTTGTGATCCCAGTCTGCCTGCCTTAACCAGGAGCCAAATTACCTGCCTCAGATCCTGACTGTTCCATTTGCTAGACGTGTAACTTTGAGCAAGTTACTTATTTATCCATCTCTGTGCCCCTGTTTCCTCATCTGTCAAGTACAAATAATAGAGGTACCTCATGGTGATTGTATGAAACTTAAATGAATTACTATTTCCAGTGCCCTTAGTGAAGGGCTTGGCTTGTTGTGAGGACTCAGTAAGTGTGAGCTATTTTTATTAACTCACCCATTGTCTGCCTGAAAAGTCTTTCCTCCTCTTCTCTATCAAAAATCTTCTCATTTTTCTTTTTTTTTAAGTTAAGGTATAACTCACATAAATTGCATAAATATTAAGTGAAAAGCTTGATGAGTTTTCTCCCCATTTTTCAAAGTCCCACCATTATATGGTTGTCCCAACATCACTGTCTTTCTTATCACAAATACCTAACTCTCATCTAAGGAATCTGATTTGAGGAATTTCAGGGCTTCATGCCCTGTCCATGGGCACCAGCAGGAGGCAGTGTGGTATAGGGGAAAAGCCACAGTCAGCATGTTAAGGACCAAATAAGCTTATCCTGGCCCAACAACTTAACAGGAGTACCTCAGAGATGTTGCAGGTTTGGTTCCAGACCACCGCAATGAAGTGAGTCACACGAATTTTTTGGTTTCCCAGCGCATATAAAAGTTATGTTTACACTATACTGTGATCTATTAAGTGTGCGTAGCATTATGCCAAAAAAAATACCTTAGTTTAATAATACTTTTTTTAATGCATTCTTTTATTAAATTAATTAGTTAATTTATGGCTGCGTTGGGTGTTCGTTGCTGCGCGTGGGCTTTCTCTAGTTGCGGAGAGTGGGGGCTACTCTTCGTTGCGATGCGCCGGCTTCCCATTGCGGTGGCTTCTCTTGTTGCAGAGCACAGACTCTAGGCACGCGGGCTTCAGTAGTTGTGGCATGTGGGCTTAGTAATTGTGGCTCAAGGGCTCTAGAGCACAGGCTCAGTAGCTGTGGCACACGGGCTTAGTTGCTCCGTGGCATGTGGGATCTTCCTGGACCAGGGCTCGAACCTGTGTACCCTGCATCGGCAGGCGGATTCTTAACCACTGCGCCACCAGGGAAGTCCCCTTTAATTATACTTTATTGCTAAAAAATGCTGTCATCTGAGCCTTCAGTGAATCATAATCTCTTTGCAATAGTAGCATCAAAGATCACCATAACAAATATAATGCTAATAAAAAATTTTGAAATATTGCAAGAATTACCAAAATGTGACACAGAGAAACAAAGTGAGCAAATGCTTTTGGGAAAATGGTGTCTGTAGCCTTGCTCCACACAGGGTTGCCACAAACATTCAGTTTGCCAAAAACACAATATCTGTGACCCACAATAAAATGATGTATACCTGTACTGGCTTGGGTAAGAATTTAACCTCTGGAAGCCTTGTTTTCCCAATCAAGGACAAGAGGCTACCAAATGGACCCTTCAGAGGGTTGTGGTGAAGATGAAATAAGGCCTATAAACAATGCCTGATATATTCCAGTTAAATCAGTAAGGTTCTAACAAATAACTAATACCCAGTGTCAGGGAGGGTGCTGTGAAACAGGCACTTTCAGCCAGTGCTGGTGAGAAGGTAAATCAGTACAACTTTTCTGGAGACCAACTCAGAAAAAAGAAAAAAAAAGCAAGAGCCATAAAAATTCCATTTTTTAGAAACTTATCCTATAGAAAAATCATAAATGAGCACCAAGATTTAAGTACAAGGATTTTTTATCACAGGATTACTTATTATGTACAAAAAATTAGAACTGAAACAATCTGATAATAAAATTATTAACTAAGTCATTCATAGTAAGGAATTTTATTCGGTAATAAAAATTATGCCCCCCATAAAATAAATAAATAATTATGGACCCAAAGATTATTTCATGCTCAAGATATAATAAGAAGAGAAAAAGATAGAAACATATAATGTGACAACAAATTTATGGAAATAATAATCATATAAAAATTTTTTTGCACATTTACTATTTATCACTTACTATGCTAGGGTGCCTTACATCTGTCATTTCATTTAATTTTCACCAAAATCCTATAAAAGAGGTCTCATTTTACCAGTGTTAATGATGAATAAACTGAGACTCCAGGAGGTTAAGTGACTTGTCTAAGATATCATAATGAGTATGTTTGAGTCAGATTTTAGATCCAGATATGTTTGCTATTAACCAAGATAGAATGACAAGAGATTTCAAGTTTTTCTTCCTTAGACTTTCCTATGTTTTCCTAATTTTCTACAATGAGTAGGGGGAAAAGATCTCCAATAATGTTATCTTTTATGAAGCCTTAGTATGGTGCCTGACTCATAGAAGAAGCTCAAGAGAGCTCCAGAGTCTAACTTCCTGTCTAGGACAGCATTTTCTGTCATATGTTACATGAGCTTCTCTTGCATGGTGCACCAACATTAAAAATATTAATAATGATGAATTTTTGAAAACATGCACTTGAAATATGTATATATCAATCAAGCCTGTTACTGTTGGATATTATTGCTCAGGACAAAGCTTGAGTAGGTATTTAGGTTAAAAAAAATGAGTAATATAAAGAAAATGTGATGTGGGTACAGGTGGCCTGTGGAGGTACCAAATATTGTGACGGTGACATGTGAGTGCTAAAGGTCTGCAAAATACTGTTCTGGCTTCTGTGGGCTGGAGAACAGCAAGAGGGAATGAAGCCCAGCGTGGACTGGAGTTCTTCAGGCCTTTTGATTCAGCACATGGGACGTTTGTGTCAAGCACACACCTGGCTAGTCCCTCCCAACCCCCCCCAGGCCAAAGTTCTCTGTGGTCAGCAGTGAGAGTGACAGAAATTCAATAGAGGGGGGCATTGAGGTGGGATTAGAGGCAGTCTAGTTGGGAGGCTAAACGAAGGAATTGTCTTGAAGCCAAGGGCACCAAGCATTGGATGTTAGCTTGGGAAAACACTCTCTGTAACCAAGAATGGAGGAAGGAACTGTTGGAAACAATGGGAAGCTTAAACTGCAAAGCCGAGCTACTCATTGGCTTCACCTCTTCAAATCTGGGTCCCTTATCCATGCAGGTCAGAGACTCGAAAATGGTTTGTTCTCCATGGGCATTTGCTCTATGTTTATTGAGGTCCTATTTTGTGAGTAGAAGCTCTGTAGGTTCTAGGGATACAACTCTATAGATAAAACAGTAATCTTGCCTTCAAGGAGTTCAAGGTCTGGATGGGGGCGACCAACATGTAAAAATAATGACACTATATTTTAATTCTGAGCAATGGTTATGTATTATTTCTATAGTCCCACCACCACCCCATGCCCTGCAAATAAATTCTTCTGAAATGGTTTTTCAAGCCAAAGTGATAAGGAATAAATTATGATTGTATGGGGCAGGTTGAAAGAATCTAGGCTGGGAGTCAGACATACCTGGGTTAGAATTCCATCTCCATCGCACTCTAAACTGGAGGTTTTCAAACTGGAATTACATGTATCCCTGGGCATGAAGCCTTTTCAAGAGGGATCAGCCTTCATGTGTTCTCATTCTTAAAACTAATCTATCTGAGAACACACCAAGGTCAGAGATCCTGAGTGTTTCCCTGTCCCAATCATCTTTCTCTCACTTTGCAAAAGATAAGGCATTACCATCTAAATTTTACTGTGATGTATGATATTAGCTTAGAATCCGAGTTTAGTTGTAAATAAAGGCACAATTCAAAAGACTAACTAAGGTCCCATTAACTACTCTCTTATTCATTAAGAGATGAATTTTCAGTGGGAATAATTTTATGCTGCTTTGATCAATATTATTAATGTGTAACTAATAATCATAATGCTAACTTAAGCCCAGAGAAAATTGTTGATATTTAGAGCCTTGTGGGCATAATATATTTTTTAAGGTTAAGTTGTACATTGTTGCAGAATAATAAGGTGATGAATAAGGAACTCTCAAACATAAAAATATATTACATCAGAGTAGTATTTGGTGGGAGACATAGATTTCAAGGAGAAAAAGAATGATTTAAAATGTATGGGGAAAAAAACACCTGGAAAGAAAAGGGGAATTTCCTGGCAGTCCAGGGGTTAGGACTCTGTGCTACAGTGTAGGGGGCACGATATGGTCCCTGGTCCAGGAACTAGGATCCTGTATGCCTCGCGGCAAGGCCAAAAAACCCCCCAAAAAACAGCAAAACAACAACAGAAAACCAAATGACTGTTCGATAAGGGCTTGTCCATATCTTTTCATTTATTTATCTATCTGTTTATTTTTGGCTGCATTAGGTCTTAGTTGCTGCACGCAGGCTTTCTCTAGTTGCAGTAAGTGGGGGCTACTCTTTGTTGCAGTGTGCGGGCTTCTCATTGCAGTGGCTTCTGTGGAGCACGGGCTCTAGGCGCATGGGCTTCAGTAGTTGTGGCACGCGGGCTCAGTAGTTGTGGCTCATGGGCTCTAGAGCGCAGGCTCAGTAGTTGTGGCGCGCAGACTTAGTTGCTCCACGGCATGTGGGATCTTCCGGGACCAGGGCTTGAACCCCTGTCCCCTACATTGGCAGGCAGATTCTTAACCATTGCACCACCAGGGAAGTCCCTGTCCATATCTTTTTTTTTTCTGCGGTACGCGGGCCTCTCACTGTTGTGGCCTCTCCAGTTGTGGAGCACAGGCTCCGGACGTGCAGGCTCAGCGGCCATGGCTCAGGGGCCTAGCCGCTCCGTGGCATGTGGGATCTTCCTGGACCGGGGCACGAACCCGTGTCCCCTGCATCGGCAGGCGGACTCTCAACCACTGCGCCACCAGGGAAGCCCCCCTTTCCATATCTTTTTATTTTTAAATGGATGATAGTGGATATCAAGTCAGTATGGTGTTTATATTTCATTGGATATATTTATGACAGTGATATAACAATTTTATTTTTAAATGTTAAGACCTGTAATGTGCAGAAATTACATCTTTTGTATCTAGTTAATACATGATGAACCACTCCAGAAAGTTCCGTTATGCCTCTTTCAAGTCAGTCCGCATCCCCAACTGCTCTTTTGGTGTCATACATCTTAGTTTTGTCTGTTCTTGAATTTAATATAAACAGAATCATGTAGAAGGTACTCTGTGTGTCTGACTTCTTTTGCATAACCATGTTTTTGAGATTCATCCCTGTTGTTCCTTTTTATGGCTAAGTAGTGTTTCATTGTATGAAAATACACAATTTATCCATTCTCCGTAGATATTTGGGCTGGTTCCACCTTGGGGCACTTACATATAAGGCTGCTATGGGCATTCTTTTTTTTTTTTTTTTTTTTTGCGGTATGAGGGCCTCTCACTGTTGTGGCCTCTCCCGTTGCGGAGCATAGGCTCCGGACGCGCAGGCTCAGCGGCCATGGCTCACGGGCCCAGCCGCTCTGCGGCATGTGGGATCTTCCCGGACCGGAGCACGAACCCGTGTCCCCTGAATCGGCAGGCGGACTCTCAACCACTGCGCCACCAGGGAAGCCCTATGGGCATTCTTGTAACAATTAAAAAAAAAAAAAAAAAAGTAAGATGAAAAACTTTTAGATGTCAACTTTAAAATGTGCAAGGAGATACATATTCTTAGGCAGTAGTTTCTTTTCTTTTTCTTTTTTTCTTGTAAAATATAATATACATTCAAAGAATGCCAAGCTGCTTTCCAAAGCAGTTCCATTTAACACTGCTGTCCAAGCCTAATATTGCAGCCGTCTGTTGAGCATATTGCTATATTTGTTGCAAATCTTTTCTCTCACTCTATGGTTTATCTGTTATACTCTTTTTTTTTTTTTTTGGCTGTGTTGGGTCTGAGTTGCTGTATGCGGGCTTTTCTCTAGTTGCGGCACGCGGGGGCTACTCTTCGTTGCGGTGCGCAGGCTTCTCATTGCGGTGGCTTCTCTTGTTGTGGAGCACGGGCTCTAGGCGCGAGGGCTTCAGTAGTTGTGGCACGTGGGCTCAGTAGTTGTGGCTCGTGGGCCCTAGAGCGCAGGCTAAGTAGTTGTGCCGCACGGGCTTAGTTGCTCCGCGGCATGTGGGATCTTCCTGGACCAGGGCTTGAACCCGTGTCTCCCGCATTGGCAGGCGGATTCTTAACCACTGTGCCACCAGGCAAGCCCTGTTATACTCTTTATGTAGTATACTTAAGAACCACTGTGTAATTTTAGTGTAATTGAATTTATCATTCTTTTCCTATATCATGAGCGCTGTCAGTGGTTTGTTGAAGAAATTCTTTCCTTCATAAGTCATGAATATACTATTTTCTAAAAAGCTGTAGATTTTTGCCTTTCACCTTTAAGTCTTTATCCACCTGGATTTGATATTTGTGTATGGCGTGAAGTAAGGTCCAATTTCATTTTTTTTCCCCAATAGGTATACAGGGATCCCAGCACCATTTTTTTTTTTTTACATCTCTATTGGAGTATAATTGCTTTACAATGGTGTGTTAGTTTCTGCTTTATAACAAAGTGAATCAGTTATACATATACATATGTTCCCATATCTCTTCCCTCTTGCGTCTCCCTCCCTCCCACCCTCCCTATCCCACCCCTCCAGGTGGTCACAAAGCACCGAGCTGATCTCCCTGTGCTATGTAGCTGCTTCCCACTAGCTATCTACCTTACGTTTGGTAGTGTATATATGTCCATGCCTCTCTCTTGCTTTGTCACAGCTTACCCTTCCCCCTCCCCATATCCTCAAGTCCGTTCTCCAGTAGGTCTGTGTCTTTATTCCTGTCTTACCCCTAGGTTCTTCATGACATTTTTTTTTCTTAAATTCCATTGTGTTAGCATACGGTATTTGTCTTCCTCTTTCTGACTTCACTCTGTATGACAGACTCTAGGTCTATCCACCTCATTACAAATAGCTCAATTTCGTTTCTTTTTATGGCTGGGTAATATTCCATTGTATATATGTGCCACATCTTCTTTATCCATTCATCCGATGATGGACACTTAGGTTGTTTCCATCTCCGGGCTATTGTAAATAGAGCTGCAATGAATATTTTGGTACATGACTCTTTTTGAATTATGGTTTTCTCAGGGTATATGCCCAGTAGTGGGATTCCAGCACCATTTTTTAAAAAGATCTTTTCCTACTCTCTATGGTGCCTCCTTTGTTATAAATTACATGGCCATAGAAGTGTGTCTGTTTCTAGGGATACACCATTTTTCAAAATCATTTGATGGCATGTGCAAGCAGAAAAATTATGAAAACCACTCTGTTAAACAAATTGTGTGGCCTTTGTCTAGTCATTTAACTTCCCTGAGTTCCCTGCACTATTGGGAGAATATAATGGGGTCGCCCAGTAAAACAGCTAGAAGTTTTGACATAATAAGCCTCAGGTAGCAGTAGTAGAAGATTTGTGGTTTTTTTCCTTTTTTCTTTCTGTTGTTATATTTCAAGTGCTATGGAGTACATGGAAACCACACCTGCTTGTGTCAGGAACTGCCAGAGGATGTGACATTTGGGTGGGTCGCGAATTACGGTGGAATCTGTCATCCTTTTTCATGACCGCAATCTGTTGGCTGTCCATGGCGCATTTCCCATGTGTGTTTCATCTGCATTATATTTTATCTGGCTTAGAAGGTCCTAGAGGGAAAGCACTGTGCCCTGCCCCATGTGTTGCTTGTGGGGACCCCCAGTAGCAGTTGCCTAAGAAGACCTAGAATTGGGCTGGCTCCATGTCTGTTAGACACAGACACGTCACCCAGGGCAGGGCTGGGCCTTTTAAAAATTCCTGCCACTGTAGTGCTGCAGGATTCCTGAGTTTCACCCACACACTGCTCCCTCTCCAAACCCCAGCCAAGGGCCAGCACACATACTGCCAAGGAACTCGCCCACTCACCCCCAGCGCTACCATCCACTGGAGTGGTGAAATCCATACCACATCCCCTGTACAGTCTTACCTTTGGGGGAGAGAGCATAGGGTCTTGCACACAGTAGACACTCGATAAGCATCAGTTGAATAACAAATGAGTAACCATATTAAGATTAGGATAGAGGAGCACATTTCCATCTGCTGCAGTGTAGCAAGAAGTGGGTAGGTAATGTGCTGTCCCCAGTCCTGAGTGTGCATTGGAATCACGGTGGGGAGGGGAGGGCTGTTAAATATACAGATTCCCTCCCCCCAGCTAATGAATTAGAACAGAGAAGGAATGTGCAGAAAGGAGTTATTTTAAATTAAATTCTCTGGGAGATTCTGGTTTTGATGCCCAGTCAGGGATGGGAATGATAGGATTATTAAACCTCTGGACCCATTCTTCATTAAAGTACCAATTTGACCATCTATCAAAATTTTAAATTTGCATGCATTTGAACCTACATTTCTTCCTAGATTTTATCCTATGTCCCAAAATATAGACACAAAGTTATTTGGGGCAGCATTTTTTTTGTTTTGGTTGCACCAGGTCTTAGTTGCGGCAGATGGGCTCCTTATTTGCAGCACCTGTGCTCCTTAGTTGCAGCCAGCGGGCTCCTTATTTGCGGCTTGCTGGCTCGGGGCAGCATTTTTTTTTTTTTTTTTTTAATTGCTGTACGCGGGCCTCTCACTGTTGTGGCCTCTCACGTTGTGGAGCACAGGCTCCGGACGCTCAGGCTCAGCGGCCATGGCTCAGGGGCCTAGCTGCTCTGCGGCATGTGGGATCTTCCCGGACCGGGGCACGAACCCATGTCCCCTGCATCGGCAGGCAGACTCTCAACCACTGCGTCACCAGGGAAGCCCTTGGGGCAGCATTTTTGAAACAGAAAAATACTTGAAACGAGGAGAATGCCCATTCATTCATTAAACAAATTTTATTGAGCATTATTCTCATTACAAGAGACAGCAGTGACAACAAGAAAAATAATAAAGTTCTTACTTTTATAGAGACTTACATTTTATTCCATCAAAGGAGGACTGAATGAATAATTTATGATACACCCAAGCAATGAAATATAATTCTTCCATTGAAAGAAACAAGGTTGGTCAATATATACTGCTTTGAGAAGATGTTCAAGATATATGTCTTTTTTTTTTTTTAAATGAGGGGACTTCCCTGGTGGCTCAGTGGTTAAGAATCCGCCTGCCAATGCTGGGGACATGGGTTTGAGCCCAGGTCCGGGAAGATCCCACATGTCGCAGAGCAACTAAGCCGGTGTGCCGCAACTACTGAGCCTGTGCTCTAGAGCCCATGAGCCACAACTACTGAGCCCACGTGCCACAACTACTGAAGCCTGCACACCGCAACAAAGAGAAAGCCCGCACGCAGCAACAAAGACCCAACGCAGCAATAAATAAATAAATAAAAATAAATAAAATGAAGTATAATTGAAATAACGTTAGATTAGTTTGAATGTATTACCTATTGAAAATAAGTAAAATAAATTAAGGAAAAAAAGAGAAAAGCATGTTACAAAACAGTGCATATAGTATTGTCCTATTTGTGTATAAAATATATATACTTATGCATAGATATATACAAATACACATAGGTAGAAAAAATATGGAAGAATATTCCCAAAAAATTGTTAATGACAGTTATCACTGGGAAATACGATTGAAAGGAGGCAGAGTTCATATTTCTCTTTATACCCTTTCATGCTTTTTAAACTTTTTAACCTAAGGAAATATTACTTTTCTAATTTTTTTGACTCAAAGGAAGTCCACATAACCTGGAGATTTTAAATTTCCAGCAGGGGGCAGCAGTGATTCTCAAATATTTCTGATGGCAGTGCAAAACAGTATCAGTGTCCACGGATTTCCAATTCCAGGCTCAAACACTATACTTGCATCACCAGATTATAAAGGAAAACAAAAAGCGATACCACAGAAAACTTAAAATTCTGTAGAAATTGTTGTGACAAAGCAATTCCTATATGGCTCTTTCTTCTTTAACATCTGTACATGCGTCTACACTGCCTTTTCCCTCTCTGCAGCTCACAGTTTTCTCATCTGGTTTTAACAGATTTTAACTGTCTGTTAAAATCGGACAGTTTGACGAGCTAATTTAAAAGATCTCTTTCCAGCTCTAAAGTTCTATGACTTTAAGAATCTAAATCAGCATCAGGAAGAAACAAGCCCCAGTACCCTCTGAAATTAATTGGCTTGTCGAAGAATCTGCTTTACAGCCCTTAGCTGATCAGGACGAATTATTACCGGTTTATCTGTAGTGTAGATCAAAGAATACTTTTTTGGGGGGGAGGGGAGGATGTTGGTATTTATTCACTCCACTGATGGAGAAAAAGGAGAACTCTCCCACTCTATAAATGTTTAGCATGTGTGTAAAGGTCGAAGGTCTGGTGTTTAGAAATTACACACAGGCTTACGAAAGAATTTTCACTGGGTTGGCCAAATTAAACAGCAGGCAGTTGTAGAGAAATAAACACAAGTTAACATTTAACCACTAGTCCCTGTTCTTGCTGCTGAGTCTTTTTCAATAGGAGGGGCCTGAGAGGGTCAGCAGGCCTGCTAACAAGACACTGAACTCTTCTGGGAAACAACGCATCTACCACTTTTGTAAAATACATATTTAATATATGTATTTAAGCGTCTGAATCATAAACTTTCTCAGCGATTTTTCATGCCCCAACAGCAGTGCTTTTTTTAAATGGATAACGCTTAATAAATTGTAACATTTATTTATTTTTTCTTTTAACATTTGCCTAAGATTACACCCCTAAGAAGTGGCTGAGGCAGGATTCAAACCTGTGACTATTGGGTTCCAAGACCCTCACACTTGACCATGGTCCTATATCAATGAAAGGATTCACTTCGTCTGCTTGCTAGCTGGAAACTGAATATCTGCAAGAATTGTTGGGTTTAAGTATACAAGGTGAATGATTTATTGTGTCACAAAGCTCTGTCTAGCTCATGTATATTAAGCACTTACTATGTGCTTGCCAGTCTCCGTCAGATGCTGGGGGTAAGGGTGTCAAAAGATGAATTAGACTTGATCATTGCACTTTAAGAAACTTCTAGTTTCTGGAGCTGACAAGCATACAAACATAACATGTGAAAAATAATAGGAAAACACAAATAAGGAAGAAGAAATCAAGGCAGCAAAGCAGGATGGTTAAATCAGTGGGCTGTGGAGTCCAGTTCTTAGCTGTGGGACCTCTAAGCCTCATTTTTCTCATCTGTAATATGGGGATAGCCTTTAGTCTAGGTAATTGCTCTGAGGGTTAAATGATGTAATGTATTATTTTTTTAACTGAAAAAGAATTTATTTATTTATTTGTAATGTATTATTAAATTGCTTAACATTGAACCTGGCAGATGGAAAGACTTGTTAAAATATATTGTTTGATAAAGCTTAAGCAAAATAAGAATCATGCATGCCACCACGTTTCTGGGGTGTTGATGCCCCTTTCTCAAATTCTTCTGAATTTCCCAGCTCCAAGAGTCCCATTTCCTTGAGATTTATTGTTTTCCCTGGCTTAGGTACCTTTTGATCCTACTAGGATGTCTCCAGGAAGGAATGATGTGGCAAAGGGGCCCCAGCCCCCATACACCAAAAGCTTGAGCTACATCACAGGGTAGGAGAGCTGAGACTGGGAACAGCCCTCAGGACAGGCAAATCGGGAGAATCATCCCCAAGTGGTTGTTATAAGACGTCTAGGACCCACTCCCGAGATTTTCATTCTGTTCCAAATTGATTTTTGATACATACTTTACTAATATTTGAATATAATTGTAATCATAGGAAGGGTTTCACATGATTTTATCCAGCAATCAGTTCCCTTCCCAGCCCATTTATTTACTGTTTTCTCCCAAACACTGACTCACCTCCTTCATCCTGAGTCAAGGACACTGCTTTGATATGCTACAGTGGCTGCCCCTTTCAGCCTTGGCATGAGTCTTGGCATGAGGACAGATGAGTTCTTTCATCTGAAACCCTCTGCCTCTTGACAGCCATGCATATGCTAACACCTCTCCTCTCAAACCCACTAAAAACTCACCTCCTTCTGGAAGCCTTTCCTGCTGAGTTCTTTACTTTTGCAGTCCTGTTCTGTGCCACAGGTGCAACTGGGGTTGTTGGGATGTAGTCAGGCAAGTGTTCTTGTGTCTTTGTTGTGTGTGTAAGTTCTGGTTCTTTCCACCAGAGGCAGCATGGATTTGTGGAGAGGGCAGGGCCTCCGGAATCTGGCATGAATTTGTACAGCAGCACCACTCGTGAGTTCTCAGATTCATTCTGGCTGTCCTTTGTCACCTTGGGACTGCTGCTTTATTCTCCTGTGAAGTCGTCTTCCATCCTGGCTTCTCCAGGCAGCTGTCCCCTCCCTGCTCCACTTTCCTTCTCTCCCAGAGTGGACAGAGGGCCCTCTTCTAACTTCCCCAAGCACAATTAAGACCATACGTGTGCCCCACCATTTCCTGTAGTGTCCTCTGTCAAGGAGGGTTGATTTATAGGCCCTTCTTCCCTGAATTCTTGTAAGAAAGAAATGCGATCGGGCATGTTCACGGGACTTGGCATGCAACAGGTCATGGCAGATACTTTAGACTGACTGGTTTGCTCCAAATCCATTCCAGCCCCGTCCTAGCTCACTTCCCGAACTGCAGAGGCTGGAGAGATAAACATGACAACATTTCTCAAACTCCCTTGCGGCTCTGGTTCTGTTTATGACTTAGATTCCATTTGTGTGAGACTTTAGAGCTATGAGCTACGTGGAGGGACAGGCAGGTGTGAAGCATCCGTTTTGCTGAGGCCGATCATGGCAAAGGCAATGTGATCCTAGAAACATCAGCTGTGGTGGCAGCTTAGCAGTTCTGAAGCTTCTGGATGATGACAGAGGCTGTGGCTTGTTTGTCAATGAATTCTGCAGTATAATTTTAGGAGTCATTCCTGGATGTTTAGTCTAGAGTCTATTTCTTAACTTTCTTACTGATTCTGTGAGCTAGCCATACCCTTTAATAAATCCCTTTGTGCTTAAATTAGCAAGAGTGGAACCTGTTGTCTGCGACCAAGAAAACTGACCGTTATGTAGGTGCTCAATAAATGTTAGCTGTTACTATTATTTAAATACTGTGTTGAAGTCTTGGTAAATTACATTTCACGGAGGAAATTTTATTTTATTTTATTTTTTTATAAATTTATTTATTTTATCTATTTATATTTGGCTGTGTTGGGTCTTCGCTACTGCACGCCGGCTTTCTCTAGTTGTGGCGAGCGGCGGCTACTCTTTGTTGCAGTGCGTGGGATTCTCATTGTGGTGGCTTCTCATTGTGGAGCACGGGCTCTAGGCACGCAGGCTTCAGTAGTTGCAGCACACAGGCTCAGTAGTTGTGGCTCACGGGCTCTAGAGCACAAGCTCAGTAGTTGTGGCGCACGGGCTTAGTTGCTCCGCGGCATGTGGGATCTTCCCAGACCAGGGATCAAACCTGTGTTCCCTGCATTGACAGGCAGATTCTCAACCACTGCGCTGCCAGGGAAGCCCCAGGAAGGAAATTTTAAACTAGCAACTGGATAAGACCATATAAAATGATTTCTACAGTAGCACTGTCCCAAAGAGCTTTCTTTGATGATGGAAATGTTCTATATTTGCACCCAATATGGTAGCCACTGGTTATATGTGGCTATTGAGCCCTTGAAGTGTGGCTACTATGACTGAGGAACTGAATTTTTAATTTGATTTAATTTTAATTCACTTATATTAAAAAATAAATAACACATGAAGTTGGTGGCTACTGTGTTGGACAGCATAGTCCTCGAGTGTCTCAGCCTTACCTTCCAGAAGGGTCTTGACAGCCTTCTCTGTCTCTAGCCAAGAAACTTCTTCATCAGTTCTTCCTCAATCCCCACTCTCAGGCCACATCTTGATAATCTACAGAGGTTCAACATGCCCGCAACAATGACAACTTTGACACAAGTTTAGGGTCTCATTGTCCCCACACTCCATTCCAGGATTGCAAATTGGCTTTTTATTTGCAAAACCCAAATGTTTATGGAAGTACTTTTGCTAAAATGCAATCTGTCTTGAAAGGCAAATCTCAGCTTTCACTTAGAGAAAGAAAACCATTTATTGTATTAAAAATACATATACAGGGCTTCCCTGGTGGCGCAGTGGTTGAGAGTCCGCCTGCCGATGCAGGGGACACAGGTTCGTGCCCCGGTCCGGGAAGATCCCACATGCCGCGGAGCGGCTAGGCCCGTGAGCCATGGCCGCTGAGCCTGCGCATCCAGAGCCTGTGCTCCGCAATGGGAGAGGCCACAACGGTGAGAGGCCCACGTACCAAAAAAAAAAAAAAAAAAAAATTCATATACATATTTCCCATAACATCTAGGTATTGAGTTCCAAAAATATTGGGGTCCTGTATCAGTTAGACAAGTGGTTCTCATATTTTGCTGTGTATTAGAATCACTATAAGAAAGAAACTACTTGCCAGCCACACTCCAGACCAATTAAATTAGCGTTGTAAGAAATGATTAAAGACAACCAAAACTTT
Organism: Delphinapterus leucas; assembly: GCF_059928025.1. Lineage (NCBI taxonomy): Eukaryota > Metazoa > Chordata > Mammalia > Artiodactyla > Monodontidae > Delphinapterus > Delphinapterus leucas. The sequence goes on from NC_143148.1 coordinate 43,633,539, forward strand.
ATCTGCAACACTCTAATTTTTTTCAAAAAAGAAGAATGTATTCCTATATTAACTAGTAATTAAAAGTTAATAATAATATAAGAAAAATAATGGTAGGATTTTAAAAGGGGTAATTTATTGTGAGATAAGATAAATAATTATAGACCTGTTATTCAAAGCCAAACTGTTTTTTTTCCACTTTGGTTGACTAGAGGCCACAAGGAGACAGTAATCATAGAGCCATCATCCAACAACTCTGGGAAGCTTCTGGAATACAAACATTCACAAAGAGTACAGATTTCAATCAGGCTCCTCTTCCATATAGCCACTTTCACATGTTATATGAATAAACCCAAACGATAAACCATAAGTGTTTTATAGACCTTCCTTCCCATACAACCCAAGGGAAGCTGAGAAAAAAGATAAGAGGTGTCCAAGTTCAGTGTCAGGTGGTCTTTTTATTATTCTCCCCATCCCTCCACTTCCCTACACACAGATGTTCCCTGTGAAAGAACTTGGCTCTATGCAATTCATTCCCAAATGGGATGGTCCCAAAAAGTTTGACGAGAGGAACTCGCATTTCCTGAAATGATTCTTTTGACATTAATTCAAATTTAGGAAAGAGCTGCTTAAGCCTTTTATAAATACTCAAGATTGATTTTATTTCCTTCTGTCCTCCTGGTGCCTCTTTAATCTTCCCAGAGTGATGCTATGACTTTGGTTCATGACTGCAGTGAGTGACAGATAGGAGCTAGCCCTTTCCTCCTGCCCTGATTAAAAAACAGTAGGGCGTTTCCCACAACTTGAGGGCCCAGGTGCTTGGAAATACTGCCAAATACTTCTTCCAACTTAAAAAAAAAAGTAATTATATCCTGGGTTATAATTATGGATTATATTAATAATAATTATTATTATTAATACCTAACCCATTAATTCTGGGCTAGGTAACATATTCAAAATTTTAAGCTTCAGAAGATACAAAGAGCATAAAGTGACATTTGTTCCTCTGTCCATGTCCCCCAGCTTCCCAGTTCCCTTCCCCAGTGCTACCAGTTTCTGGAGTATCTTCTCCAAAGTAGAGACTTTATGCATGTTTAAAAGAACACACTGGGAATCCCCTGGCGGTCCAGTGGTTAGGACTCGGCGCTCTCACTGCCAGGGCTCAGGTTCAATCCCTGGTCGAGGAACTAAGATCCCCCAAGCCTTGAGGCAGAGCCAAAAAAATAAAATAAAAGAACATATTAATGTTTTCTTTCCCCTTTTATTCTTTTATTTTATATTAACGATAACACACCATACAAATATAATTTTCATTTGTTTTTATTCCTTCTACTCTTGCCACTAGAATGGATGCTGCACGAGGGGAGGGATTTTATGTGGTATAATGTTATATCCTCAGCGTGTAGAGTGGTGCCTGGAATATTGTATTGATAGTTTCTCCATAGATATTTGTTGAATAAGTGAATGAACACACACTGTTCCACTTCTTGTTTTTTTCCCTTTGGAGATCATCTCATTTCAGTGCATAGGGAACCTCCTTACTTATTTTCATGACTGGATAGTGTTCCATTGTCTGCATTCATTATGATTTATTGAATCAGATTCCTACTGATGGACACTAGTTTGTTTCTAATCCTTGGCTCTGAAAAATAGTCCTGACATTCATGTCCTTGTACAAACATCATGTCGCACATGTGTGAGTATATCTATCTGTAAGAGAAACTCTTAAATGCAGAAGAGCTGGGTCAAAGGGCGAGCTGTGAGGTACATTTTGCCGACTTCTTTTTAATCAAAAGCACCTTGCCATGTCTAAATAGCGTTACTGTGGTACTGTGGTGCATGGCAGTCGATGTAAGCCTGTTCTAAGGAAATCTATCATTAATGAAATTGCTCTGGTTAGGCCTGAATTTACCACTTCTACTTATTCCTGCAAATCCAACAGAAAACCACCACCCAGGTTGGCACTGTTGGAACAACAGATGCATCTCAAAAACACAACACAGAAAGACAGACGTACACCCTGTGTGATTCCAAAATCAAACGAGACAAATCTAGGTGACAGAAATCAGAACAGCGGCTGCCCAGGGTTGCGGGGCCACTGACTGAAAAGGGGTACTAGGCAAATTTCCGAAGAGATGCAAACACTTATATCTTGATTTGGGTGGTAGTTTACACGAGTGTTTGCTATTTTCAAGATTCACTGACCTGCACTAAAATGTTGACATTCGATTTTATGTAAAATAAGGGTTACTCGAACACTGCAATACGATGACAGTCAATCCGATAACCAGGGTCGGCTACTAAGCGACTAACGAGGTAGCATATAGACAGTGGATACTTGGACAAAGGGATAATTCACGACCCTGGCGGGGTGGAGCAGGATGGCATGAGATTTCATTAAGCTACTCAGAATTGTGCACAATTTAAAACGTATAAATTCCTTATTTCTGGAATTTTCCATGTAATATTTTCGGACCTTGGTTGACTGCGGGTAACTGAAACGGTGGAAAGCAAAACCGTGGATAACGGATGGGGATAACATAGAAAATGGCTGGAATGATACGCATACTGTTATAACCTGTATGAATTATTTTGCAAAACTCAGGTATAAGAAAATGCATGTTTCTCAATTTTGCAGGAGTCAAACTTAAATACAACTCTATCTGTACCTTTCCAGGTGATGGTGGGTGATACAACCTCAATCATTTTTGGCCACACTGCCCACTTGGCCTCATGAGATTAAAGAAGTATCTGGGGTTTAGGAAATTCAGAAAAACTGGAGAAGGGCCTTTGGTCCACGTGGTGGTCCGTGAGATGCTCATTGTTCTGTGTGGTTTACTTGAAGGTGAAAGGCTCAGATTCAGTGTCGGGCTCGATCATCAGGATCCTCTTGGAGGGTCCCAAAACCTAAGAGATGTTTAGTGCTCAGTCTTCCTGACGCCACCAGCCACCTCCGTCCTGCCACCTTCGTCCTGCCACCTTCTGGGGCTCTATGTGGGATTGTTACTCTGGAACTTGCCCTCCCTTCATCCCCCAGCGGGTTTGCACTTTACAAAAACTATCTTGCAGAGAATGGGGGCAGCTAGAGAGGATTTGGGGAGACCCATTAAAGCTGGTAAATCCCCAAGTTGGACTCAGCCTCAGCTTTCATTAAATAACAAATAGGGAAACTGGGAAAGGAGAAAGAAAAAAAAATTTAATCTTCTAAGGGTTTTGCAAACAATTAGAGCAATTAAAAGTTCTCAGAAGTAGCCAGTGGTGCCCTTTTCACCGAGGGAATGTGGGCCAAGCATGATATATTAAAAGAGAGGGAGCTGCTCTATTGAAGTTAAAAATAATCTTCTGTCACATGGCTAATTTGTTGGAATGCAGCAATTAAAGGGCTCTGGGCTGAGAGAGCTGGAAGCAGCTGGGGAGCTTGCAGGCAGAGTGCACGCCCTGGGGACTGTTTGCAGAGAGAGAAAACACTGTCACAGCTGACTTGGGGCACCTTATCAGAAAGCCCATAAAGGGGGCAGGAAGAAGGAAAAGTGGGGTTGAGTTCAGAGCCATGACCTGTGGGTTTATCAGACAGTGAAGGGATGTCAGGACTTGTCACCTGTGCTCTGGGATGCTGATTCACTCAGCAAGGATGAAGGCTTTCCAGTTTCCCCTTCACTTTGAAAACGCATGCCTTTGAATCCATTTCAAAGGAACACATAACCCAAAGGAGCCCTTTGATCCTAAATCCATGGGAAAAACCAATCTATACAGTCTTTAGGGGCAAAGCTCAGGCCAGGAATATAAATCCTAGATTGGGGAGTTGGGGTGTTTTAAAAGTTTTTGCAATTTTTGAATTTTTTTTTTTGAATTTTTGAGTTGAAAGAGTTTTAAGAAAAAAGTTATCTGGTATAATATCTGAATTTTCCAGGTGAGGCAACAAGCTAGGAGAGGCTGATTTGTCCAAGGTCACTCAACGAGCAAGTGACAGAAGCTAGGTTCTAACTCGGGTCTTTAACTAGAGAGGGAACATGGTGGTTAGGAAGTGCAGGATTCCCATGACCCTGATGTGGAATCCTGCCTCTAGGGGCTGTGGAATGCTCTTACAAACCCTAACCCTCTCATCTCAGTTTTACCTTGTGTAGAGTAGGAATAACAGTAGTACCCACCACCTAGAATTGTTAAAATGCATGTGAAGTGTTTAATGTCTAGCCTGGAGTAAATGCTTAATAAAGTGTGAGGACTTTCCCTGGTGGCGCAGTGGTTAAGAATCCGCCTGCCAATGCAGGGGACACGGGTTCGAGCCCTGGTCCGGGAAAATCCCACATGCCACGGAGCAACTAAGCCCATGCGCCACTACTGAGCCTTTGCTCTAGAGCCCACGAGCCACAACTACTGAGCCTGCGAGCCACAACTACTGAGCCCGCATGCCACAACTACTGAAGCCCACGCGCCACAACTACTGAAGCCCGCGCACCTAGAGCCTGTGCTCCGCAACAAGAGAAGCCACCGCAATGAGAAGCCCACGCACCACCACGAAGAGTAGCCCCGGCTCTCAGCAACCAGAGAAAGCCCTCATGCAGCAATGAAGACCCAACACAGCCAAAAATAAATAAATAAATAAAATTTAAAAAATATATAAAAAAATAAAGTGTGAGCTGTTGGGCTTCCCTGTGGCGCAGTGGTTAAGAATCTGCCTGCCAATGCAGGGGACACGCGTTCGAGCCCTGGTCCGGGAAGATCCCGCATGCCGAGGAGCAGCTAAGCCCGTGTGCCACAACTACTGAGCCTGCGCTCAAGAGCCCGCAAGCCACAACTACTGAGCCTGCGTGCCACAACTACTGAGACTGTGCGCCTAGGGCCCGTGCTCCACAACAAGAGAAGCCACCGCAATGAGAAGCCCACGCACCGCAACGAAGAGTAGCCCCCCTGCTCGCTGCAACTAGAGAAAGCCCACACACAGCAACAAAGACCCAATGCAGCCCAAAATTAAAATAAATAAATTTACCAAAAAAATCCCAAACCCAATTAAAAATAAAAAAGTGAGCTGTTGTTCTTCCATAGCTTTTTCTACACCACCCTGCATCAATCTTCTATCGCCATTTTGCATGTTAACTTGCCCACACATCCTCTTTGGGTTGGGTGGGATTGTCTTTCTCTTCTTTCTACCTCCAACTCTCATCCGTTACATATAAAGGAAAAGAGGATCAGTCACTTGCTCCCAGCATTTTCTGCATTCCAACACACCCATATTGTTTGTCTTCTCTCAAGCTATAGGCCCTCCAGCCTGTGCTTTTAGTATGGTTTCCAAGTTGCTGGCAAGCAGAAGTGGCGTCAACATGAAGAAACAAGTATTGGTGCCCAAAATGCAGTAGCCAGAGCTATCTGAATCTTTTAGAATAATACTTGATCAATTTTCAAATTTATAAAGGGCACCACTAACAGAAGGGGCTCTGAACATCCAATGGATGTTTGGGCTTCATAGCCTAAGCACCCCTGGAAAGTGGAGGCCAAGTTCTATGTGTGCACATACATTGCAAGGAACAGACATCTGCCTGACACTAGCTTGAGCCAAAAAAGGGCAAATTTAGTGGCTCATGTAACCACAAGACTAGATTTCGTTTCTGACTACATCAAAGGGTCAAAAACATCCCCAGGGCATCTTTCTGCTTTGTTGGGCTCCATTTTTTAGAGTCTTGCCACTTGGCAGACAAAACAGCTGTGGAGAGCTCCAAGCTTTACTTTTTCTCCAGTTCAGTATTCATATAAAGAAGCAGTCTTCCTGCCCTTAGTCCTGTTCCCTGATTGGCTGCCTTCAATCAAGTGCCCATTCCTAAAACAACAGGGCCAGGGAAATGAGCTGCTCTCACTGGACAGATTGGATCACATGCCCCATCTGTAAGGAGGGGAGGCAGAGCATCTGATTGGCAGCCCCACTAGCTTCACATACACTAGAATAGAAACAATTCCTCGCAGGGAAGATGGGGCACAGAGACCAGAAGAAAGGGAAAGGCAGGCAGATATAAATCATTAATACCAAAGCCCAGCACTTATATGCACTTTTCTGAGGTGGTGGTTTATAACTTGCTTTCTATCCTCAAAATGTTCTATAATCCAAGAAATAGTAAGAACTTCGGGAGAGGAAAATGCTTTTCCCTCACTCCAAATATTTCCTTCCTGTAGAGGGTCATCATGCCCCAGGCTCCTCTTCATGCCTTCCCTCTCCTGCACTTAGGGGAAGGAGAGCGTTAGGAGAAACTGGGCATGAGTCTCCCAGTGTCTTCCTCTTCCTGGTCACTTAGGATTGAGATGCTGGGAAGGAACACAAGTTCTCTTCCTCCACATGGGGAGGGCACCCTGGTCCACTGTTGCCTGGGACTGTGGGAAAGTCTGTTGAACTAGGATTCAGGGAAGCCTATTGGGCTCACATGCTCAGCTACATTCTGCGATGTATAGCCTTATCAGAAGATAATTCATCTCCTGACCACTTAGACCGCCAGTTGATTCAGAGCCTGAGTAGGGAGGAGGCATGCTATTTATTGAGCCCCTTCTCAAAAGTCAACAAGAACCATCCACTTAGGGTATCAGGCACCCACAGATTCATCCTCTCACTCTCCCCTTCCTGGCTGGTCCCCCACAGGAGGAGCTTGTCTTTTTGGGAATCCACAGAGATAGTGGAGTGCTGGGAGCAGGCTCAGAGGGAGGCCACAAAAATGATCAAAGGCAAGGAAGCTAGGTTTACCACAATAGGTGAGAGAAACGGGGATTATTTCACTTGGAGGGGGCAAAAAGTAAAGCCAGTGGTGGGGTGATTCAGGGGTAGCCTTGACCAGAACCATGCTGAGGGTGTGGCATCACTGGTATTTTTCCACAGCCTCACCCTGACCCTGAGCATAGTCATATCTGTCCCTTACCTCTCCCGTCCCACTTGTCTCCTTCTATGCCCACCTCTTTGAAAATAAATTGTTCCACTTCCACAGAGGTGTATGAGGCACACAAATCAACTTAAATAAAATAACACTATAGTATAATTTCTTTTTGATTACAAAAGTGATACACAATCTGTGAGAAGAACTGAAAAGATACAGAAAATTATAAACATGAAAACTAAAATCAACTCGAAACCCTCAACCCTGAGATAGCTATTAGCTTTTTAGTCTATTATTGTCCAGCCTTCTCTCGCTACATAATTTTAAATGTACTCTTTATTTCTTTAAAAAATTTATAGAAATATTTTAAATAAAATAGCGGCATGTAGTGTAAAAGATGAAAATGGTATATTATGCTATTTCTCTTACTATTATGATCTATGTGTACTATAAAGTGAATATTTTTTATTGTTACCACTTCCTTTTGTCTCTCCTGGCCTTAGGAATGGTTGACATTAATGGCACTTATTTGAGAGGAAAGTACTTGTGTCCTGAGACCCATTTTAGAGACAGGGAACTGTGACTACCCATAGCCACACCCAACTCCTGCTTGTGTGGCCAGGATCACAGGGCACAGAAACAATTTCCTAACATAATAGATAACTGTTGAGAAAAGGGAGTGAAAAAGGTGGCTTCCATAAGCCAGGGTTCTTGACCTTCCTTCTCTATCAGAAATACCCATCAAGGGGCTTCCCTGGTGGTGCAGTACTTAAGAATCCACCTGCCAACGCAGGGGACACGGGTTCAAGCCCTGGCCTGCGAAGATCCCACATGCTGCAGAGCAACTAAGCCCGTGCGCCACAATTGCTGAGCCTGCGCTCTAGAGCCCGCGAGCCACAACTATGGAGCCTGAGTGCCACAACTACTGAGCCCATGCACCTAGAGCCCGTGCTCCACAACAGGAGAAGCCACCTCAATGAGAAGCCCACACACCGCGACGAAGAGTAGCCCCCACTCGCCGCAACTAGAGAAAGCCCTTGCGCATCAATGAAGACCCCAGGCAGACAAAATAAATAAATAAAAAGAAATACCCATCACATCTACCACGGTGGCCTCCCCAGCTCCAAGATTTTGATTCTGGGAGCATATAGCTGCAAGTGAACAAAGAGTCAGGGGAAAGTTCTTTATCAGCAGGAGAATTATTTTATTCAATGTGTTTCCTTACATTAGTTGGGACAATAAGGGGAAAGAATGAGAAGAAATAAAAGGCCAGTTACTCAGGCCACTTTTAATGAATCACCCCCCAGTGTCACTACCCATCCCCAGTCAGGAAAAGCTTTGAGTTTTTCCATGCCAAGAAAAACAGAGGGCAGGAAGAAACAAATTACGACCTTGTTTGTGTTTTGTGTCTTAACTATTTGATTTATAGGCCCAGATCCAATGATTATGGATGAAAGAAAATATCCCAGTGTCCCAAACCTAACCTGAACTTAACTGGGGTGGGTCTCACGTCCACTGCTCAAAGTTAATGCAAAGTTAAAATGCTTTAAGAATAAAGGTTCAGGGTTTGGGGCTGCCTGAGCAGGCCAGTGGCAAGGCCAAATTCTTTTCTCATCACCCCAATTAGGATGACTACTATGAAAAAATACAAAAATAATAAGTATTGGTGAGAATGTGGAGCAGTTGGAGCCCTTGTGCACTGTTGGTGAGAATGTAAAATGGTACAGCTGCTATGGAAAACAGTATACAGTTCCTCAAAAAATAAAAATAGAATTACCATAAGATCTAGCAATTTCACTTCCAGGTACTCAAAAGAATTAAAATCAGGGTCTCAAAGAGACCTACACCTAAATATTATTGTTTTTGGTTGGTCTGTTGTTTGCCCAACCATTATTCCTTGTCCTGGGAGGCAGTGGCTAATACATTTGCCTTTAAATCTATTAATGCCCCCCCAGGTAGCTGCCTCAGACTTGGGAGAGTTCTGAGTTAGGCAAAATGAGGGCAAGTCTTTTGATCTGGCCCTTCAGGGAGCCACCAGACTGGTTGAAATGAACAACCACAATTCTTTAAGAATGAGGTCACTTCTACTACCTCCAGGACTAAGAACTTGTACTAGGAATGGGCGCTGTTTTTGTCAAAGCTTCTGCCAAACTGAAGAGTAGGGGATGGGACAGGGTAATTTAAAACACCACAGAGCTCTCTGACTGAGAATCAACTGTTTTTTCCTTGATTAAGCATTCCCCTGGTTGTTATAATCTTTTGCTTAGTTTCCAGAATGCCAATAAAGTTGATTTTGAGAGTAAAAAAGAAAAGAAAAATATCATGTAGCCATGAACTCTCTAGAAAGAAAACAGAATGATGCGTTGGACCAAGTATCCACTTAGGATGTGGTGGCTCGCCGAGGCCTCACCCAGGGGTTGACACTTAACCAGAGATTAGAATGATAAACTCTAAATGTGAAGTTGGGCAGAGAGAATACCCCTAAAGTAAGCTTGTGCTCGGCATGTAGAAATCAAACCATCTCAACTCAAAAGAGATTCTTGGCCATTAAGATTATTTTTCAGATTGATCTAGATGGAAGGTTGATAAATTCATTTCTGACTCTGAAGTATAGAAAAAGTTCTTTGACCTCACTCATAAGAGAAATGCAAGTCAGACCTAGAGTATGATACAGTTTTAAAAATGTCTGACTTTTATACTCCAGAAACTTTGATAACACACTCTGTGGGGCTCTGAGGAAACTGGCACTCATGTGCGTTGCCAGTGAGAATATAAATTTGTACAATTGCTATGAAGGGCAGTGAGAATATAAATTGGGGCAGTTGCTAACAGTACGGATGCATGTGCTTTTGGCTTAGAAGTCCCATTTTTTCTTGTACATGTGTACAGTGATATAAGATCAAAGTTATTAATTACAGCATTATTTGTAATTCCAAAACACTGGAAACCCAAATCTCCATCAGTAGGAGACTAGTTAAATTATGATACATTCATATCAAACTATGAATACTGAACTACTGTAAAAATAAATGAGGAGGCACTTTATGTATTATTATCTAAACATATCTAAGATGTCATTAAGTAAAAATAGCAAGATGCAGAACTGTGATGTTTAGCACCTTTTATATATGTGAGTAAAACTAAGTATAAATATTTATATTTACTTGCATTTGCATAGAGAAACTCAGGAAGGATACACAAAAAGTTATTAAGTGATTATCTGGGGTGGGTGAGTGGAAGGGAATGGAAAGTATATAGAAAAGGTGGTCAAGAGACTTTTTATTGAGATGTTTAATTTTTTTTTCTTTTTAGTTTTGAGGCTTGTGAAGTATTAAGGACTTAAAAAATTAAATTTAAAACTTGTTCCCTCTACTACCCCTTATCTTAATTTATTAATTTATCACTTAATCTGTAACCATTGTTCACTGCCCTCAGACACTCCCCTGAGAAAGTGTCTACTTAAATGAATGTGGATGATGGTTTATAAAAAGTACATTAGTGCATATAAATTATATCTTTAAAAATCTGATTTAGGGACTTTCCTGGTGGTGCAGTGGTTAAGAATCCAGCTGCCGATGCAGGGGACACGGGTTAGAGCCCTAGTCAGGGAAGATCCCACATGCCGCCGAGCAACTAAGCCCATGCGCCACAACTACTGAGCCTGCGCTCTAGAGCCCCCGAGCCACAACTACTGAGCCCGCGTGCCACAACTACTGAAGCCCACGCGCCTAGAGCCCATGCTCCGCAACAAGAGAAGCCACCACAATGAGAAGCCTGCGCACCGCAATGTAGAGTAGCCCCCGCTCGCTGCAACTAGAGAAAGCCCGCGCGCAGCAACGAAGAGATTAATACAGTCACGGAGGAGCTTTCTGTGCCTTGCTACTCATCCTCTACAGACTAGATAAAGGTCACTGACCAAAGACAACTGAAGCATCCTGAGGGCAAAACCAGCCTAAAGGAAACTTTGTGTTTATGGAAACATTACAGTTTTTCAAAGTGGCCTTTGGCTCAGTAGACTGTAGTAAAAACAATGGCATCATCCAGTCTCTGAACTAGACCATCTTTATCAAAAAGAACCTCTCACAGGATAAAGAACTTATAAGTGTTAACGTCTTTTCACATCCATGTTTTTTGTCGGCCCCACGTCTGGGAAGTATTGTAGCCTTTTTACGTTTTTCAGTCCCCTCCTTATGCCCTTCCCCTAACCACTGAATTAGACTTCTAACACTCTTAAGCTTTGTCTGTTTTTTCCTCAACAGTTTTATTGAGATATAACTCACATACCATGCAAATCACCTATTGAAAGTATACAATTCAGTATCTTTTAGCATAGTTACAGGGTTGTGCAACCATCACTGCAGTCTAATTTTAGAACATTGTCACCGCCCCCCAAAAAGAAACTTCATACCCATTAGTGGTCACTTCCCATTTCTCCCAACCCCCTCGGCCATGTACAACCACTAAATCTACTTTGTCTCTATAGATGTGCCTTTTCTCGAAATTTCACATAAATGAAATCATACAGTATGTGGTCTATTGTGATTGGCTTCTTTCACTTAGCATGATGCTTTCAAGGTGCATCCATGTTTTAGCATGCTATTTTTACTGCTGAATTATATTTCATTGTAAGGACGCACATACACATATACATGTGCATATATAGATATACATAAATTTTGTTTTTGAAACATATGAATATTTAGTACATGTTAAAAACAAAAAACATTAAAAGGAAGAAAAGTGGGTGTACTGAAGCCAGGAACCAAAATCCAGGGTAGAAAGCATCCTTATGGATGGCTCTTTGCACAGCTACAGTTTCTTTTGATTCTAGAAACTGGGCTGGGCTGTGGGGATGGAGCCCCACAGTCATAAAACTCAATACGATGGTTCTGGGGGAAGCTCCAGAAGAGGCTGCCCAACAGGCCAGAGAGGTCAGGCTGGCCGGGGGGGTTGGAACAACACTAGGATGCTTGGAATCAAGTAACTCTCCCCGAGGCCACATCTTGGACAATATGGGCTCTTAACTTTGCAGTTTCCTGAAGCTTCCCTGATACTGGATGGCCAGGCCTGGCTCTGGGAAGGGGAGGAGAGTGTTGGACTGTGATGGCTTTAAGAGTTTGTCTTCCCACTGGCAGGGGATGAAAATAGGTTGTCAGGGGACATAATACCTTGAGAAGGGTGAGAACAGATTTGAGGGCTACCTTATTGTATTCTATTCTTGGAACAGGAAAGGGGAACTTCCCCCTCAAAAAGAGTGTGAGAACCCAGGAAGTGTGTTTGATGTCTGCAAAAAAATGGGACAGAATCCTCGTTCCTTGCTCTATTCTCAAGGAGCATGCACAGTGTCTTTCTTGACAGTTTCCTGTTCCATTTCCACCATTTATACAAAAGCAGTAAAATGAGCTTGCAAGGTAAATAATGAGTACCCTGGAGCAGCATCTCACACACCAGCCTGTTATCTGAGATAAATTTCAGAGCACACAGCTGGACAGCGATGGGAAGAGGATTTTCTAATACATATGTAAAAACAGTGAAAGTAAAATGTTAATGTTGAAATGTTTTGTATGGTAGTAAAATGTTAATGTTAAAATGTTTTATATGGTAAATGCCATCTTCCTCTTAAGAGAGTAAATTTCCTTGAGAACTGGGTCTCACTTATAGCACCTAGAAATTATAACTCCAAACTAGCCAGCATTTACTGAGGACACTGTGGCAGGCACTGTGCTGAGTTTTGTTTAATATATAGACACAGTACTTAGCTGTAGTTAGTAAATATTTATCAAAGAGCTTGAAAAAAAACTATCGAAGACAGTCAAGAAGAGAAAACTGGGGACTTCCCTGGTGGTGCAGTGGTTAAGAATCCGCCTGCCAATGCAGGGAACACAGGTTCAAGCCCTGGTCCGGGAAGATCCCACATGCCCCGGAGCAACTAAGCCCGTGTGCCACAACTGCTGAGCCTGCACTCTAGAGCCTGTGAGCCACAACTACTGAAGCCCGCGCGCCTAGAGCCCGTGCTCCACAACAAGAGAAGACACCGCAGTGAGAAGCCCACGCACCCCAAAGAAGAGTAGCCCCCGCTCATCGCAACTAGAGAAAGCCTGCGTACAGCAATGAAGACCCAACGCAGCCAAAAATCATAAACAAATAAAATAAAATAAAATTTATTTAAAAAAAAACTGCAGAACAACATTCCTCATGAATATAAGCCCAAAGATCCTTTAAAAAATTGTAGAAAATTGAACTTAACAATATATAAAAAAAGACTAACATTGTAACCAAGTGAGGTTTATCCCAGAAATGCAAAGATGGTTAAGTTTTGGAAAACTATTCAAAGTAATTCACCATATTCACAGAATAAAGGAGAAAAATCAAACGATTATCATCCTAATAGATGCAGAAAAAATGTTCAACAGGCTTCAATCTCCTTTTATGATTTAAAGAGAAAAAAAGAAAACACTTCAGGAAAGAAGGTAGATAGGAGAATTCTTCCCTCTATCAGATGAAGAGTATCTACTGAAAAATCTAGACATCATACTTAATTGTGAAAGACTGAACGCTTTCCTCCTAAGATTGGGAACAAGCTAGAGTTGCTCATTTCACCATTTTTATTCAGTGTTCTACTAGAAATGCTAGTGTAAAATAGTCCTTGTCAGTGATATAAGGAAAAAAAAAAAAGGCATACAGGGCTTCTCTAGTGGCATAGTGGTTGAGAGTCTGCCTGCCGATGCCGGGGACACGGATTCGTGCCCTGGTCCGGGAAGTTCCCACATGCTGCGGAGCGGCTAGGCCCATGAGCCATGGCCGCGGAGCCTGTGCTCTGCAACGGGAGAGGCCACAACAGTGAGAGGCCCGCGTACCTCAAAAAAAAAAAGAGGTAGTGGGGAAAGTCAGTATATATGTGATTTTGGTGAAGGGGGAGTACATGCAAATCAAGCACATATTTTTTGCAGAAGTTTTCTGCTAGTCTTGTGAAGATTACTGCTAGTCACGAGGAGCAGACGTCACCATGAAGGATTTTAGTGCTTTTCTAGATTCGAGGAGATGCAAGAATTGGGCTCATAAAATTGTCTCCTGAAAATATCTATCTGAAGACCTGTTCTGCCAGTTTTTCCCAGAGCACAGAGTGCCTCATTCCTGATCTCCAGCCTAACTCCTTTCAATGGGTGTTGAAGGTCAGCAGCTGCTGACTTTCATAATTTGATCCTTGTAGAGGTAGATGGCAAATGCCAATTTGTAGGCGACATCTTTAATCCTAGGCTTCTTCACAGCATCATGAAGCGTTCTAAGATGGTTAAGATGGAAATTTCAAGGCCTCTTGAAGTCTAGACGTAACTTGCACAGTATCACTTCTGCCACAATCTGTTGGCGAAAGTAAGTAACAAAGCAAGCCAACATTCAAGGTGAGGAGGAGACTCCACGTCTGGACAGGAGGGAATCTGCATTTTCTTTTTGTTTTTTGGCTGTGCCACGTGGCTTGCGGGATCTTCACGTTCAGGAATCGAACCTGGGCCCCGGAGTGAAAGCGCCAGGTCCTAACCACTGGACCGACAGGGAATTCCCAGGAATCTACATTTTTAACATAGCCTTCTCAGTTGACTCACGCACACCGGGGTTAAGTGTGAATTGTTCATTTCACATATATGTGTACAGAGCTGTGTCCCTTTGCATTTGCTACAAATCTCTATTGCTAGCACTTAAATTTATATATATGTAAATGTTTTGTTTCTTTCAGAAATTTCTGAAATAGTAATGTGCTTAGGTACTATATGGAGATAGAATCACCGGAGCTCATAATGGTAGCAGTTTGTGAAAAAGAAGGAATTTCAGGACCTTGAAAGGTGAGTAGGCACTGGAAGGAAGGGGGTATCTTAAGTGGGTGGACCTGGCATGATCACAGATGTGGGCTTATACCGGTAGGTTTAGGGGTCAGTGGCTGGTGCACAAGACTAAAGGGAATGGTGGAAATGGTTGGGGATGGATTATGGGTATGGGAGAGTGACACGATGAAAATGACATCTCGCCATGACCAGTTTGTCTGTTGCAATGGCAGTTAAAAATAAATAGCTAACAACACTGCATAGAAACCAAACTCATAATTCGAAAATGCCGGAACCTCTAGCCAGCGACAGTTGAGGCGAATACTATTTTAGAACACAGAGAAACGAAAACAGTGTACATTGTCCTGATCACTGAAGAATTCGCTTAAAAATCAGATCCCCCCCCCACACACTCCGCCCTGAGCCTTATTAAGATAAAACTGACTTACAACAAAATCAGATTCTTAGTAGTGGCACAAACTTGGGATACTACATATCGTACCCCCAATCACTTTCTCTAGGCCTCGGCCCACCGCCTGTTATTTATGTATTTATCACTATGTGCCAAGCGCTCTGCATGTATGTGTATACACTCTCTCTCACTTAATCGGCCAGATTTCTCTACAGGGTAGAGTGTATCATGCCCATTTTACTGGTGAGGAGGAAACTGAGCCTAAGAATGGATTTGCCATATCACAGCCTGGAGGCTGCAAAAATGTAAAGCTGGGGCTGGAACAGAGGCTGCGCCGGAAGTGGGCGGGGAAACGAGTTCCGCGTGATTCAGGAGGGATCCACGGCGAAGGGAAGGGAAACGTGAAAATGGTGATTCGGCCCCATCTTCCAGAATTCTGCAGGCCCCTACGACAAGTGAAGAAATTTCTCTTTCAGACGACGTGTCTCGCTTAGGCGCCTTTCCAAAATCACGGTATCTGATTGGTGTGATTGGAGGAGATGGATGGTCCTGATTGGTAAGTTGGACCTCGAACCAGGCTTACGCCCCTAGGATCGGGCGAGGAGTGGGTGGGATTTGAAATTGAATCCCCCGTTTCATTGGTGAAAAGAAAACGAACCAGGAACTATTAGGAAGCGTAATTGGCTGTTGCTAGGAGCCTCCGCTGGCCTTATGGGCCCGGGTTACGGAAGCCGGGGAGGACTGAGCGTGAGGTCTACCTGCAGGAAGTTGGCAACGGAAACCGGGATAGCGGTGGAGAAGAGGTACCTCAGGCCCAATGGCGACTGTGGAAGCAAGTGGCAGCGATGGGGAAGGGCGAGGGGTCGAGACCTCCGTCACGTATTACCGATTGGAGGAGGTGGCGAAACGCAACTCCCCGAAGGAGATTTGGCTGGTGATCCACGGGCGAGTCTACGATGTCACCCGCTTCCTTAACGAGGTGGGGCCCGGGTGGTGGGCGGCCCCTGGGAGCTGCAGCGGCGAGGGTGGTCGGGCCCGGAAACGCTGCTAGGGTGTGTATGGGAGGGAAGTGAGGCCTGGCTGAGGGCGAAGAGGCGTACGGAAGGGAATACGACACTCTGAGACGGAGATTGGGGGGCCTTAGGTGTGCATGCATTTCCAGCCGTCACTAAACTCTCGTGCCTTGAGTCACATATTGAGCACTTACGACGTGCTTGGCTAAACTCTGAGTCACCATTATGCCCACTTTACGGAAAGGGAAACTGAGACTCAGGGTCTCTCACCTAACAACCTAGAGCCATTCGAACTCAGGTCTGAAAGCTCCAAACCTCTGCTCTTTCCACTATGCCTTCTGAAGTAATATCATTTTTTGCTTTTCATTTTTTTGAGAAGCTGAGATGCCTCCTCCTTTCCCCCCATTATGCTGCCTTTCTTTTTTCTATTTTGAGTTGACCTTGAGTCCAGAGGTTATGAGTTGATTTTTTTTTTTTTTTTTGGCCATTGACTCAGGTTCTGTCACCCTTTTTTGTAAATCAAGCCTGTTGTATTAGGGTTTTTTTTTTTTTTTTTTTGTATTAGGTTTTACAAGTTCTCAAGACCCTGGTACAACTGAGTGATTTTTTTTGTTTTGTTTTGTTTTCAAGGAAACAGACTTTGAATTTGTTTAACTCTACTGAGGTGTAATTTACATACAATAAATTGTGCTTATTTAAAATGTACAGTTTGATGAGTTTTGCCAAATGTATTCACCCATGTAATCACAACTTCAATTAAGAAAGAGCGTTTTCATCACCCTAAAAAGTTCCCTCTTGCTTTTTTGCAGTCATTCCCCTCACTCCCAATCCCTGAGGGTTTAGGATATTTTAAATGCTTATTTATTTATTTGTGGTGTGTATTATTTTATTTTGAGTAATAGAGTAATAATCTTGTGGTTAATTCCTTGTAAGTTCTTGCATAATATAATCCTGCTATAACTGAGAAAAAGTTTCATTTCGCTTCATTCTCTTTCTGGAGCAAATGTACCAGCAAAATTTGTTTTCTACTAGTTTGGGGCTTACGGGATAAAGCTCTACATCCTGATTCATAAATCTATAAAAACTTTTAAAACGTAAAATTTCCCAAAAAGAATATTGTTTTATTTTATTATTACTTTTTTAAATAAATTTTTTAAAAAATTTATTTCTTTTTGGCTGCGTTGGGCCTTTGTTGCTGTTCGCGGGCTTTCTCTAGTTGAGGGGAGCGGGGGCTACTCTTCCTTGCGGTGCATGGGCTTCTCATTGTGGTGGCTTCTCTTGTTGCGGAGCACAGGCTCTAGGCGTGTGGACTTCAGTAGTTGTGGCTCGCGGGCTCTAGAGAACGGGTTCAGTAGTTGTGGCGCTCAGGCTTAGTTGCTCCACAGCACGTGGGGTCTTCCCCGATCAGGGCTCAAACCTGTGGTCCCTGCATTGGCCGGCGGGTTCTTAACCACTGCGCCACCAGGGAAGTCCCTTTTTTTTTTTTTGGTCCCCCCCCTTTTTTTTTTAAGGACATTGTTTTAAATAAATCTTTCTAGTGGCCAATAAGTTAACATCTTAGAATTTAGTAACTTCTTGTATTTGTAGGGTGTATGGCATTTATGCTTTTAAAAGTGCTTTCCCGTTATATCAGCCTCAAATTAGCTAGTTGAGAGTGAGTTGGATAGTAGTGAGCCTTATTTTAACAGGGATATAAGAAACAGGTTCAGAGAGATTTTGGTCAGACAGTTGATTAGTGGCAGGGTGTGCTTTAGATAAATACCTTGGTTTCTCTTGTCTACACAGTATTACTTTGGAATTCTAGACTTAGCTATGTCCTTTGATGTATGCCTCATAATAAGTTTCAAGTGTGGCTTGTAGCATGCCTGGTAAAGCATAGTTCATAATGGGCCAGTAATGTTTTTCATTTGTGGTTTCATTTCCCCCCCAGTTTCTTCTTGATTGATTCAGAATAGATAATGAACTTGGAAGGAACACTCAGTGCGTGTAGTGGACATGAGTTTAATCTTTAATAGTGGTTCCCAGCCTGGTTTACCACATGCTGATGGAGCCAGAGACATCACAGGTGTGCCAGGGGCAGCCCTTCAAGCTTGAGTTGCCAATCTTTACCTGTAGTTAGCCATTCTAACTTACCTGTTCCAGCATCTCTGTCCCTGTGTTCTTCTTCACTCCAAGTCTAGTCATTCATTCACTTACTCATTCAAATATTTATCAAGTGTCTACTAAGTGCCAGATACTGTTCTAGGCGCTGAGGATGCAGCAGCGGAGAGTTAAGCATTTATGCCCTCGTGGAGATTACCATCTATGGGAAGCAGAAAATAAGAAGAGTAAATAACTAAAATATATGCTATGTTAAGTGCTAAGGAGAAAAATAAAGCAGGGAAGAGGTCTGTGGACATGTATGGGGTGAGGGCGTGAAGATGAGGGGTTGAAATTTCAGGTATGATGGCCAGAAATAGCTTGATTAAGAAGATGACTAGAGTAAAGGCCTTCTGTTAAGGGAGCTGGCCATGTGGATATCTGCAGGAAGAGCTTTCCTGGCAGAGGGAGCAAGTTCAAAGGCCTTGAGGTGTAAGTATATCTAGTCTGTTTGACGAACAGTGAGGGAGGTTATGGTAGCTGGAGAGTATTAGATGAGGTCAGTATGATCAAGGAGGGGACAGGTCAAGTACAGCTTTTGTGAACCTCTGTTTAGAAAGAAAATCATATAAAAATGGTTACAATATCTTATGACATTGACTAGAACATATCAAAGTGCATCTCTCTTAGCAAGGGTAAGTATGATTTTGTAAACCTTTGTTCACAAAGCATGTTTTTGTGAACCTTTGTTTCAGTTAATATTCTTGTTTTCTTACTGTATCACAAGTGAGAAAAGTTTGGAAGCCATTGTTTTATGTATAATTAACCATTTCTGAAAAGAGTAACTTAACACATAGTGCTGTTTTAAAGCTTTCTATGTATTTTATAGTGACTGTTGGCATAAGTGGGAATACTAGGTTGGAGGGAAAAACAATACAGAAGGGAAGAAAGTAAAACTCCTTAAACCCCAAGAATTTGTTTGAATCCTTCTACATCGTCCACGCATATATCAATGTATACAGATATGTATAAGTAGAAATGGAATCCTAGTATTCCTTAATTGAATTATAGTGTCTATTAATTGATTTGGTTTAATAGGAATAGTATTTCTTGGGTGCTTATTATTCTGGTGGCTTACATGTAATTTCTTTTTTAACCCTCCTAACAACCCATTTTAGAGATTAGAAAGCTGAGGAGCAGAGAAATAACTTTCACAAAGTCATAATGTTAAGTGGTACAGGTGGAGTTTGAACTCACGCAGTCTGACCAGATAACCTATGCCCACTACATTAGGATTTGCCTCAATGTTTTTTCATGGCTATAGAGTATGGAATTAGGTCTGTTTTACAACCACCTTCTTCCACATCTTAGATATAATTTGGAAGGATTGGGAATGTGATAGAGGGAAGTTAGAATTAGTACCTTTTTTCTGGAACCCAGGTAATTTTTTCATTTTTTGAATAGGTCATACGGGTACGTTGTGAAAAGCCTTCCTCCCATCTGCCCAGTTCGACCTCCTCCTAAAGTTAGCTACTGCTGTTTGTGAATCCTTCCAGAGTTTTGTTTTGCATGTACAAGCAAAAGTGAATGTAGTTCCTCCCACTCTTTTTTTTTCACCCATAAGGTAACAGCATACAATACCTGCTGAAATATGCCTTGCTTTTTTCATGTAACTATATCTCAGGAGTCTTTCCATATCCATACCTGGAATACTTCTTTATTCTTCATAGAATTTGTTGGACTGATTATAATTTGTTTGAGCAGTCTCATATTTATAAACATTTAGGTTGTTAGTAATATTTTGCCATCTAAGTTTTTCCCCTGCCTAAGTCAACTCTATTGAGATCTAATGTACATACAATAAAATGTATAGATTTTATATGTGGAGTTCAGTGAGCTTTGAAAAATGTCTCATCTGTGTAATCACCATCACAATCACTGTATAGAACATTTCTACCATCTATGTTCCCATACAACCACTGATTTGATTTCTAACACTGCAGACCCGTATGTGTTCTTATTTGTCTAACATCTTTCGCTTAACATATCTGTGAGATTCATCTATATTTTTTCTGTGTATCTGCAATTTATTCCTATTTAGTGCTTCTTATTTCATTGTAACCATACTAAAATTTAGCTATTTGCCTGTTGATTGACACTTGGGTTGTTTCCAATTTTTGGCTATTATGAATAAACCTGCTTTGTACTTTCACGTACAAATCTTTGTGTGGACATATGTTTTCATTCCTCTTGGGTAAATAGCTAGGAGTGAGATTGCTGGGTCATATTTTTTTGTTTTTGTCTTTGTTTTACTTTTTAAGCAACTGCCAGACCTTTTCCCAGTCGCACCAGCAATACATTAGTTTTCCAGTTTCTCCACATCCTCATTGACACATGTTTTGTCAGTGATTTACTTTTAACCACTCTAATGGGTGTGTGCTGATATATAATAATGGTTTTAACTTACATTTACCTGATGACTAATGATGTTGAGTATCTTCATGGGCTAATTGGCCATTTGCATGTCTTGTAAAGTGTCTGTTCAGTCTTGCTCATTTTTAATTGGTTTGTTTTCTTATTATTGACTTGAAAGCAGTCTTTATATATTTTGGATGCAAGTCCTTTCAGAAATATGTATTGCGAGTATTTTCTCACAGTCTGTATTTTGCCTTTACATTTTCTTAAGTGTCTTTTGAAGAGAATTTTGGTGATACACACACACACACACACACACACATATATATATATATACACATACATACATACATATATACACACACATTTGGCGATATATATATATATATATATATATATATATAAAACACATTTTAATGGCTGGATGTGGGCTTTGGGGTTCAAGAGTCTTGTTCAGTTTCCTACTTTACCGTAACCTTGGGCAGTTGTGCTCTGTAAAGGCCTTTTTCCATCTCCTCAAGGGAGATAATAGTACCTACTTCACAGGGTTGTTGTTGAGACAATTGATTTAGGTAATTCATATAAAGACTTATCATGGTACCTGGCATAAAGAGTTCAGTAAGTGTTAGTGGTTATTTTTATTAATAATAAAAAAATATATTGTTTTCTGTAGCATCTTTCGAGTGCTTACTAACTAGCGCATGCTCTGAAGATTTAAAGGTGAATTAGATGCTTTGGACTTGCTGGGAAGATGAGATCTGTGTACAAGCAGTTGTCGTGTAAGGTAGAGTGGTCTTGCCTTTGGAAAGATGGAGAATGCAGGCTCTGTTTGGTGCCACCCTAGGGTACCCCTTGAAAGCTTCAGTGTCTGACTAATAACAATTCTTACTGGATTTCTCCAAGCCTGGTCAAAAGAAAGTGCAATTTGATCGTTATCTAGCTTGTGGAATTACCAAATCTGTAGAAAGTATGCTTTCTTTCCTTGAACGGTCTCAAGTGGTTGGTCCTAGGGAAGGCTAGAAAGAAGGTGAGGCAAAATTTAAACTCCAGCACTGTCTAGGTGAGCTGCCCTGATCACAAATCGACTTTGGTTTATTTATTCGTGCAGCATACATGCCAGAGAGGGAGAGAGGGCAGATGGGAGGGAAGGAGGGCAGAGTGAGCGCCCCCTAGATCTCACTATGTTCCAGGTTCTATGCTATGTTCAGGAATACAGCCATGAATAAGACAACCATGGTCCCTGTTCTTAGGGAGTTTATAGTCTAGTGGAGGAAGAAAGACATTAAATAAATAATTGCAATTGTGATAGTACCATGAAGATGCCTAAGGAATTGTGAGAATCTGTAGCAGTGGTACCTAGTACAGTGGGGATAAGGGTATGTAATCTGGTGGGAATAAGTTATGTTCAGATCTGCAGACCTGAAATTCAGACCGTGAGCAATTGTGACTGCCAAGGTTACACCATTTCTGGCAGCCATCAAGTTAACCTCTCCTAGGTGACACCCCTGCCTTACTAGGTTCTTTCTAATCCAAATGCAAATACCTATGGACCTGCACCATTTCCTGCTGTTCAACACCCAGGTCTATTATCTTTTTCTGAGTTGTCAGACCGTTTTTTAGGAAGTAGTTTTTGTCCTCTCCAAAACTTTAACACCCATATCTTATTTTGATGAGGTATTCTGCTAATCTGTTTGGGTAGGCTGGCCTAATTTTGCAGCTTCTGTAATCTTAATGTTTCTAGATTTCATTTTCCAAGTCAGGTGATCTTTTGCGGTACGCGGGCCTCTCACTGTTGTGGCCTCTCCCGTTGTGGAGCACAGGTTCCGGATGCGCAGGCTCAGCGGCCATGGCTCATGGGCCCAGCCGCTCCGCGGCATGTGGGATCTTCCCAGACCGGGGCACGAACCCATGTCCCCTGCATCGGCAGGCGGACTCTCAACCACTGCACCACCAGAGAAGCCCCCTATTGACATTTTTATTACATCAGCATGGAATTTCCATTCACAGAGAATTTGTGTAATTTTTTCCCAGCAAGATTTTTATTCTGTAACCGTTTGTCATTCTTCACATTCTCCTCTTTTCTGCCCATCTGTCCCCTATCCTTTCCATAGAATTAGTAATCTGGAAGTATTATTTTCTGTTAGCAATTTGTCCTCTTTCTTTTCTATATTAAAACATAAAGTTTCTGTCCTCCTTTCAGTAATACTTAGTAAATGAACTTAAGGAAAAGCCAAAAGGCTTCCCCTGCTCCCTACCACATATTCCGTGGACAATTGCCCGACTAAAAGCCTTCCCAAGAGGACATTACAAAGTTTCCTTTGTATCTAAAGTATTTCACTTGATTATTGCTGGTCTGAGATAGAAATGAATCGATCACAGGCATTGTTTCATCAATTGAAAGTTTATGATCTTGGTTGCCATATAGTTTATTTGAAATATTTGTAGTGTTATATAATTGCTCATGCATTAAAAGCTGAGACAAGATCCATTAGTCTTAAAACACAAAGGCTATCCAGTTCAAAAGAATCGTTTTTGCAAATTCATATGAGATTTAAAAGCAAAGCACATCCTAGAAAAAATGGGAAATGTGTACTGCCTTATATTAGGTTTACTTAATAAAAATAGGGAGAAACTTATGATTGTCCAATAGATTTGAATAGCACTGGTAACCAACCAATCTAGGTGACTGAGGATAACCTCCAGACTCCTTGGTCTTATTTGTTTTGTTTTGCTGTGATTCAGACAAAAGTAAACTTTTGGGCTTATGTTAATTATAGGTATGTAAACCTAGCTTTGTGTGTGTATGTGGTAAAATATATATAACATAAAAATTTGCCATTTTAACCATTTTTAACTGTACTATTAGGTGGCATTAATTGCATTCACGGTTTGTGCAACCAACATCACTGTCTATTTCTAAAACTATTTCATTACCCCAAACAGAAACTCCGTAACCATTAGGCAATAACTACCCTCTCATCACTCTTCCCAAGCCCCTGATACAACCTCTAATTTACTTTGTGTCTCTATGAATTTGCCTATTCTAGCTACCTGATATAAGTAGAATCATACAATATTTGTCCTTTTGTATCTGGCCTCTTTTACTTAGCATGTTTAGGTTTTTAAATTTTTATTTTTATTATGGTAAAATATACATAACATAAAATTTACTATTTTAACCATTTTTAAGTGTACGGTTCAATGGCATTAAGTACATTCACACTGTTGTGTGTCTATCACCATCAGCTGTTTCCAGAAAATTTTCATCATCCCAAATTGAAACTGTGCCCATTAAACAATAACTTCCCATTGCCACCTCCTCCCAGCCACTGGTAATCACTGTTCTACCTTATGTCTCTGTGAATTTTACTGTTCTAGATGGAATCATACAGTATTTGTCATTTTCGTCTGACTTATTTCGCTTAGAATAATGTCTTCAGGGTTCATCCATGTTGTAGCATGTATCAGGATTTCACTCCTTTTTAAGGCTGAATAGTATTCCATGATATGTGTATACCACGTTTTGTTTGTCTGTTCATCCATTCTTCAGTGGACACCTGGGTTGTCTCCACCTGTTGGCTATTGTGAACAATGCTACAGTGAACAATGGCATACAAGTGTCTGTTTGAGTCTTTGTTTCCAGTTCATTTGGATATATACCTAGCAGTGAAATTGCTGGGTCGTATGGTAATTATATTATAATTAGCTTTTTGAAGACACTCCAAACTGTTTTCCACAGCAGCTGTACCGTTTTACATTCCCACCAGCAATGGATGAGGGTTCTTAACTTCTCCATGGAACACTTGTAATTTTTCTGTTTTTCAGTCATAGCCATCCTAGCAGGTGTAAAGTGGTATCTTTTTGTGGTTCAATTTGCATTTCCCTAATGACTAATGATGTTAAGCATCCTTTCATGTGCTTATTCGTTCTCTGTATCTTCTTGGGAGAAATGACTATTCAAGTTTTTTGCCCATTTTTAAATTGGATTGTTTGTCTTTTTGTTAAGTTAGATTTCTTTATATATTATGGATATTAATCCTTGATTAGATATGTGACTTGCACATATTTTCTCCCATTCAGTAGGTTGTCTTTTCACTTTCTTGATAATGTCCTCTGACATTTTGATGGAGTAAGTCCTTCCATATCAGCAGTTACTTTCAATGTAAATGGATTAAACTCTCCAGTCAAAAGACAGAGATTGGCAGAATGGATAAAAATACGTGGTCTAACTATATGCCATCTGTAGGAGACTCACTTTAGATTCAGAGACACTAATAGGTTGAAAGTGAAAGAACGGAATCATATTCCATGCAAATAGTAACAAAATAAGAGTAGAGATGGCTATAATAATATTAGATGAAAGAGATATTAAATCAAAAAAAAGCTTTTAATGGGCATAGAGTTGTTTTGTTTTGGCCATACCCTGTGGTTTGCGGGATCTTAGTTCCCCGACCAGGGATCGAACCCATGCCCCCTGCATTGGGAGCACAGAGGCTTTTTAAAAAATAATTAATTAATTAATTTTTTGAGCTGTGTTGGGTCTCTGTTGCTGTGCGTGGGCTTTCTCTAGTTGTGGCAAGCAGGGGCTACACTTTGTTGCGGTACGTGGGCTTTTTATTGCAGTGGCTTCTCTTGTTGCAGAACGTGGGCTCTAAGCATGTGGGCTTTAGTAGTTGCAGCATGCAGGCTCAGTAGTTGTGGTGCAGGGGCCTAGTTGCTCTGCGGCATGTGGGATCTTCCCAGACCAGGGATTGAACCCATGTCCCCCGCACCGGCAGGCAGATTCTTAATCACTGCACCACCAGGGAAGTCCTGGGAGCAAGGAGTCTTAGTCACTGGACTGCCAGGAAGTCCCCATAGAGTTTTAGTTTTACAAGACAAAAAGTTCTGAAATAGATGGTGCTGGTGGTTGCACTGTTTTACATTCCCAGGGTTATAATTTCTTATGTCCAAATCAACACTTGTTATTTTCTGTTTTTTTGATGACAGACATCCTAATGGGTGGGAGGTGGTATTTCATTGTGGTTTTGATTTGCATTTCCCCAGTGACTACTGATGTTGAGCATCTCTTCATATGCTTGTTGGTCATTTGTTTGTCATCTTCAGAGAAATGTCTATTCAACTCTTCTGCCCATTGTATAATCAGGTTATTTGATTTGTTGTTGAATTTTAGGAGTTCTTTATATACTCTGGATATTAACCCCTTATGATTTACATATCTTTTGTTCTGTTGGTTGTCTTTTCACTCTGTTGATTGTGTCCTTTGATGTATAAAACTTTTTAAGTTTGATATAATCCCATTTGTCAACTTTTGCTTTTGTTGCCTTTGCTTTTGATGTCATATCCAAGAAAGTATCACTAAGTCCAATGTCATAAAAGATTTTCCCCTAATTTTATAGTTTTGGGTCTTACGTTTAGGTCTTTAATCCATTAAGAGTTCATTTTTGTATGCGATATAAGTTAAGGGTCCATCTTCACTCTTCTGCATGTGAATAGTCAGTTTTCCCAGTACTGTTTGTTGAAGCGACTGTCCTTTCCCTGTTGAGTGGTCCTGGCACCCTTGTCAAAGATCATTTGACTATATATAGAGTATACGCAAAGGCAGTTGTGTCTGTGGTATTTTGGAACTTATTTTCCCACTATTTATATATTCCTAAGATTTAGCCATATGGTGTCACTCTAGTAAGTGACCACATTTGGATAACCACCATCTAGGACATTATAACATCCTGGAACCTCTCCTTGTAGACCCTCCCAATCACTGCCTCCTTCCTCATTCCCAGAGGTACTAGGTCTCTTGACTTTAACACTATAGATTCATTTTGCCCTTTTCTTTTCTTTTCTTTTTTTTTTTTTTTTTTTTTGGCAGCACCGTGTGGCATGCGGGATCTTAGTTCCAACCAGGGATTGAACCTGTGCTCGCTGCATTGGGAGCTCGGAGTCTTAACCACTGGACCACCAGGGAAATCCCTCGTTTTGAACTTTTTACAAATGAGTGTCACAGTATATATTGTTTTGTGTCTGGCATCTTTGGTTCAATATATTATATTCTTCTGTGCATATTGCAGTGCCTCATTCTTTTTCATAGCTGATTAGGATTCTATTGTATGATTATACCTCAGTTTATTCATATTCTCCTTATGGATATTGGGTTGTTTCAGGTTTAGGGTCATAATGAATAATGATGCTGTGATCATTTGTGTGTGTGTATAAGTTCATATATGTATACACATTTCTCTAGTATATACTTAGGGAATTGATTTTATTTTTTTAGAATGAAATTTTTATTGAGATAACAAGATTCATATGCAGTTATAGAAGAAATAATAGAGAGATCCTTTGTACTTTTTACCCATTTCCTTGTACTGGTAAAATTTTGCACAACTGTAGTTGTACAAAACAACTCAAGATATTGATATTGATACAATCCACAGATATTATTCTGATTTCCCCAGTTTTGATTACAGTACTCAACATGCAAATTACATTTAACTGTTGGTATAGAATGGCACACTGCCACTTCCCTAGGACATTTAATTCAGACAGAATTATCCCTGGGCAACCGTTATCTTTGTATCTGCCAGCAATTGCCCTATCTTCCTTCTTATAACAATATGTAAACTCTCATATCCAGAATAACTGGGTCTTTAGTTCAACTGAGTGGTTACATACAGTACAGAACCATTGATTTTTTTTTTCCCCCAGTGGATTTGATATATTCTGAGATCCAGATCAAGAATCTCCCATATTTAACCTATCTTTGGTCATCCTGAAGGCACTTGAGAATCCAGCAGTATATCAGGGTCATCAGCTTTCCCTGGACAGTATTAAGAGATATAGAAGGTTTGCTAAGTCTGTCCTGGTCCTGAGTATTCACTCTGAAAAAGAGTTTATTTGAATAAAGTTTTGACACATTTGCTCTTTATGTCATTCTGTAGGCTCAAAATGAACAATACAGAGACTTGTTTTGCTCATACATAGTTTCTAAATTTTCAGTAATGAAAATTATTAGTTTTTTAAAGGAAGTTATAAAAATACTAGCACATAAGTTAAGCATAAAAATACAGGGTATTCGGATCCCAAGAAAACGGGAGTTTACTGTGGTCTAGAAGTCAGGCTGATTGCACATGATAATTAGTTATAATTGGCAATGTTTCTTCCAAAGATTGAATTTTTGCTAAGTTTTTATATATTATCACTAGTTGAGTTTCCCCCCTTCTCTGCCTTTCATTTCTGCAGGCACCAGAAGGAAATTTAAAAACATTTAAAAGACAGCTCTTTCCTTATAAGTCACCCAGCACACAGGCCTCGTTTCTTCTAGTTTCAAACATAAAAAAGAACCTGGGTCAGACAAGAATGGTCCTTGTTGCATGCCCACCAGTTCATGCATTTTCCTTTTTATTCTGTGAGTCTCCAGTGCAAACAAAAGTTAAAAGGTTAAGGACTACTCCAAGTTCCCAACAGCTAATCCCTGGTTGACTTTCAAAAAGAGGTCTGTAGGGCTTCCCTGGTGGCACAGTGGTTGAGAGTCCGCCTGCCGATGCAGGGGACGCGGGTTCGTGCCCCGGTGCAGGAAGATCCCACATGCCGCGGAGCGGCTGGGCCTGTGAGCCATGGCCGCTGAGCCTGCGTGTCCGGAGCCTGTGCTCTGCAACGGGAGAGGCCACAACAGTGAGAGGCCCGCGTACCGCACAAAAAAAAAAAAAAAAGAGGCCTGTAATTCATTTTTGAATATGCCTTCCAGGTGGAGGCGTTTGGCCATGTGCTCCTCTTTGACATCACCTGGTGCCCTCTGGTGATCTGTTAGCTCCAAAACTTTTCACTTTGTCTTGAAAGCTTTCTTGGTATCTGTGGTGGGCATGGCCATGGCTGCTGCAGTCATCTGTGTCTCCATCATCCCTGATTGGTCATTGGCATTATCCCACATTTGGAGAGTGAATGCTCTGAAGCCCAAATACACAGCAGAAGTACCAGGATGCAGCTATTAATAATGGGTAGCTCGATTCCTTTCTGTAGCGTAAGCTTACATAGGGTCATTGGAAATAGCACTTTGTGATAAAGCCTAAGAATGTCACGTTGATCCATCCACCAATAAGAATCACAGCGAGGACATTTGTGACGTTCTCTTTCATCACGTCTGTGAGCATCGTGGGATCAGTTGTAGGAGAAGGTGGTATTATTTTCCTTTTTTTTTTTTTTGAAAACTCCATCCTCTGGGTTGTTGAAGTAATATTTTTATGTCAAGGACTGTTTGGGAATATAATTTCCATTTTCCCTGAGGACTGTGCTTTGAATTAATTAATTTCAGATATTTGCTCCTGGTTGAGCTTCTTGTCACTCTGCAGTAGGATAGACACCTAGTGGTGGATCACACCCCCAGGTGATGATAAAGATGGGCTGGACCACCCAGAGGCTCATGTTGGAGTTGAGCAGCCCACTGAGAGCCAGTCCGACCAGGGTCACGGGGCTTCTCCTCCCTGGGACACTGGGGCTCCTCTTGGGATTCTCCTCAGGGACTTCTTCTGTCCTGCAGCCTGGGCATTATCTTGGCTCAGGGCTGGCCTGGGCTCTGCTGTGGCCTCAGGCCTAGTGCATTGCCTCTGTCTGGGCTGCTGTTTGATTTTAAATAATGTCTGAAGTTTATAGAGTTCTAAAACAGTAACGAAGGGTTCCCTGAAATATTTTTGCTTGCTCCAAACCATCTGTATTAAGACCACATTTTGGAGTGAGAGTTATTTTACTGAACCCTTTTTTTTGACCACTCTGACCCTCCTTGGCCTCTATGAAAAATAAAAAGCAGGCTATAAAACAGTATATACCATATGAACTCATTTTTATGAAGACACAAAACCTTTCATCACTGCCTAGTACATTAAATTGTAAGTATTCAATAGAAATTGAAGCATAATAATTGAAATGATTGAATGGACAGGAAAAACGGTTTTATGCACCAAAATGTTAACTAACTGTACTTATTTCTGTTATAAAGCTGTAGTTGATTCCTTATTCTTTTTTTCCCCATACAGTAGGAAAAAAAAGTATAAAAGAGTTGCTTATTTATTTATTTATGATGAGAGATTGGTGAAAATGAAAATACTTTGTAGTTGTAGAAAGAGCTATGTAGGGAGTCATAAACTCAACCATTCTCTGGAATATCTCAAACCACTAAGACATTTTGTTATCCTTTTACTCTGAAAAGGCAGCATAATAGTTGGGATGTGTCATAAGGAAAAGATGTCTTCCATAGTTTAGGTACATAGAGCAAGTTGGGACGCAATTCCAAAAATAATAGCTTACCAGGGCTGAGAGGGTTCAGATGTAACAACAGATGAGTGGCAGCTGTCTAACTCTTGCTTCAAAACAGCATGCTTAATGCTGGGGTGGGAGACCCATCACTGGGTGGAGACCTTTTAGGAGACAAAAATAGAAGTTTCCTTATCCTCACGGAGCTCAGAGGCAAGTGACTGATTGGGAGGTTACACTTAGAGTTTTTGTGCTTCTGTTGAATTCATCTTTAAAATAGGGATGATAATATTATTCCTGCTTAAAAGGTTGTTATAAAAAGTAACTACTTAAAAGCATTACTTGATATTCCAAAAATATAAATCTATATATGTCTAATAGTGTAAATTCCAAATTTGCTAGTTGTAAGTAAATGTTTTTTTTTTTATTTTATTTTAGTAAATGTTTATTGAGTGTTTAAGTCAGGGACTGTGCTAAATGCAATTTTTAAAAAATTATTTTCTGAGTAGGTAATACTGTACTTGCGAAACCAGTTTCGGTAGGGTGTACAGTGAAAAGTCTTCCTTGCACCTGTCTCCCAGCCACCAGGTTCCCTTAAATGTTTCCAGAGAGATTTTATGCATATGCATGCATATTTGTATCTGCTTTTTAAAATGATAGATGGTAGCACATTATACTAACTATACCTTTCTCTTGTTGAGTACACAGTATTTCCTATCCTTATCTCATATAGTACTCACAATGGTAAAGATAGGTACTCATATTGTCTCCATTTTACAAATAAGGAAACAAAGACATCTCAATTTCTTAATAACTTATCCAAGGTATATAGCATGTAAGTTATAGATAGAATCTACTTTCTAGGTATAGAGGCAATTATGTTGGTATTATTTATTAATTTAGCTTTAAAGTTTGAAACCATTTCAAACTTACAGAAAAGTTGCAGGAATAGAATAATATTCTTTCTTTGGCTTTCCTAACCTTGATATTTTTGGAGGTCACAGCTGGTCGTTTCGTAGAATATCTCTCAATTTGCGATTGTCCTAGGTTTCCTCACAGTTAAACCCACATTATGCATTTTTGGCCAAAAGACACAGGAGTTACGTTGTGTTCTCCCCATTGCATCCTGTCATGGGGTATGCAGTGCTGATTCGTCCCATTGCTGCCATTAAAGGGAGAAAGGGGAAAAGAGGAGAGGGGAGGGGGAAGTAGCTTACATTAGTTAGCTTTTCAGACAGCCCTCTCTTCAGTAAATATCTTTTCCTTGTAGCATCCTGGCGGAGAAGAGGTTCTGCTGGAACAAGCTGGTGGAGATGCAACTGAAAGTTTTGAAGATGTAGGCCACTCCTCTGATGCCAGAGAAATGCTCAAACAGTACTATATTGGTGATGTGCATCCGGTAAGAATTAGCTGAGCTCTAGGAGTGCTTGTAGAGAGAGGAAGCTATCCAACAGCCACAGATCATGATGAGGGAATGAGTTACTAAAATGGAAATTCGTTCAACCCAGCCATTAGGCTAAATTTTCTCCAAAATCATCTAGCCTTACTGTGCTAAGATAGAGCTTCTTGTCTGTAAATCAACACATATAGTGTCTATGAAAAGGAACTGATTTTGGAGGTGGGATAATTTTTGATTGATTTTTTTGTAATGCAGTTAATATCTCTACCTAAAATAGTAGTTTGGTCTTGCAAATTCATTGCTAAAAGTGGTAACTATGGACTTTTAAAACCATACCATTCTAACAAGGGACCCTGATACGCTCAGAGTCAGGGGTGCAGGGGTGGGGGAGTGGGCAGTACCCTTCTGTAGACCCTGGCATCTCCCAGGGAATTACTACTACCAGAATGTAGTCTCATGTTCCAAAGTTAGAAATAAGCAGGTAATGAGAGTTCATTTAGATGTGTCTTAAAATATTATTTGTTTTCCTCTTTAAACAGAATGACCTTAAACCTAGAAGTGATGGCAAGGTAAGAAGTCCTCTATTTCTCTTGGTCTTTCAAGTGTTTATATTTCTATTTACTCAAATAAAATTGCTTTTTTTTTTTAATGTATTGTAACAAGAGAAGTGTTTACTTTTCCCCCAAACAAAAATCCTGTTTTTCAGTACCATCTCAGGAAAAAAGTATAGCTGAGTCTTGAACAGTAGGAACATTTTGTTCATGCTTCTATTCGCTTTTCTAAAAAACTGAAACTCTAAAGCCATGCCCCCTATTGCTTTGAAAGAAATTAGTTTATAGGTTCAGTTGTAGAAAAGTATTTCTTGTTCTTACATTTAATAGTATAGATGATAATAATTGCTTCTGTGTTGGAAAAAGAATTGGAAGGTCGGTTTACTCTTGCAAGTCTTAGAATGAGTTGTAGACTGGAACAATTGAGTAATTGACTGGAACAGCCCTTTCTGTCCCTATTCCCCTATGGTGTAGGCTCAAATAGGCCTACACACCCTTCCCATTCACACAGTGATACCACAAAAACAAAAGATTAAATATTTGAAAACCTTAATGTGTACTGCATAATGTACCAGGAAGAAAATATGAAAGCCTTTTTGCTTCCCACAAGCTGGATGGTTCATCTCCCTTATTCCCCCACTTTTTTCTCGCTATTTTCCTTGACTTCCCCTACCCTCTAATTTAAAGGGACAGCAGTTAGTTGTCACCCAGAACATCATGGAGGCAATGCTTCCTCCTCTTTTCCTCCTAGCTTCTTGTTTCCCTTTCCTCATTGAGCTGGTATTACTGAACTCATATGACACAGCAATTAAAGTTGGCCTATACATAAGAATTCTTTCAGTTCAAGAGATTGCTTGATGGTATCTGCCACCTGTTGCTCTGCCATCCAGAGTGCTTGTGTAAATTAACGCTTCCGTCTTGCTGCACTCTGCTACTCTGAACTGTTGAATTGTTTATGAAGGGGGCATGAAATAGTTCCTTAAATGCTTCGTGAGCACTGTTGGTTTGTTTGTCCTCCCCTCCTAACACATGTACTATCCATTCTTGAATCTTCACTTGTGTAATTAAGGTAAAATTTGAACTAAGCATGGCTTGTTTGGTATATTGAACATGTCCAGAAACCATTGCTTTCAGAGGTCAACATTTGATTCAAGGGATGTTCCCATTTGTACAAGAGATGCACCTTGTATCCAGGAGGCATAACCCACTTCTGCACAGCACTGTGAGAACACCCATTATATTTAAGACAAAATTGTGGGGGAGTTATAATGTCTAGAAGTCTACAAATTGCTTCTTGTTGCTATTTTTCTTCCTTGGTAGTATAGTATGTAGTTAAGACCATTCTTAGGAATGTAGAGCAGTGTTTTTCAAATTCTGTTCCTTGTACCACCTGTATTGTAATCTCTTGGCATGTTTTCTGAAATGCATATTTCCTGGGCTGCCATTACTACTACTGATTCATGATCCCTGGAGGTGGGAATTTGCACTTAACATAACCCAGATAGCCAAGCACCAGACTGTGCTGAATGACATGCCCATCTTTTCATTTGAAAACTTAGGGAACTTTAGTTCTCTTCTGTGGAAAGCACTGTCTGCCTTCTGTATATAGGCCAAAGAATTAACTAGAGATGTCTCAGACAAATTAAAACTGTTGAGCCTTGGACTTTTTGTAAGAAGTAAAGAAAAAGAAACCCTTTTAGCTGGTGAGATTTGGTGAAATTCTGTAAAAATTCAGAAGTCTCCAAATGTAGTTTGGCCCCAGCCTGGCTTAAAGAGTGCTTAAAGGCAGTGTTTTCAAGGCTGTTTTTATCATGTCTGCTATACCCAAAGGATAGTCTCCATTAAATAGAGAGTTTGATTATTGAGTGTTTCCAGTCACACTGCTGTACTTCAGGCAGATCCAAGACCACCTACATAGGTTGTCATAGAGCTATAGTCCAGCCTGATTTTAGTTCCAGGAAGAAATTCTTGATCCTCCATATTTATTTCTTACATGGGTTTTAAAGAGGCACTTCTGTGTCTAGGCTGCAGGTGTCTCTT
Organism: Delphinapterus leucas; assembly: GCF_059928025.1. NCBI lineage: Eukaryota > Metazoa > Chordata > Mammalia > Artiodactyla > Monodontidae > Delphinapterus > Delphinapterus leucas. The sequence goes on from NC_143148.1 coordinate 43,667,335, forward strand.
TTCTCAATTTTTTTTTTTTTTTTTTTTTTTGCGGTACGCGGACCTCTCACTGTTGTGGCCTCTCCCGTTGCGGAGCACAGGCTCCGGACGCACAGGCTCAGCGGCCATGGCTCACGGGCCCAGCCGTTCTGCGGCATGTGGGATCTTCTCTGACTGGGGCATGAACGCGCGTCCCCTGCGTCGGCAGGGGGACTCTCAACCACTGCACCACCAGGGAAGCCCTCAATTTTTTTTACATTCACCATGAAGAAGTAAATGTAAAGTTCATTTCATTAATACTTTCCTTTCTTTTGGTTAAGGTTTCAGAACCTCTGTGAGGAAGTGATTTTTTTTTAATGCCTGATTAAGAGATGTCTTCTGCCTTATGCGACAGAGTTTTCATTTTCATTCTTCCTTTATTTTTCTGCTTCTCTCCTCCCTCCACAGCTCCAAGCTCCATGTCTCTTCCCTGCCTGAAACTACCTCTCTACCCCCTCAAAAAAACTTTTTAAAAAAAAGCACCCAAAACATGCTATTCTAGAGTGTAAATCAGAAACTTCTTCCCAGTATTTTGGAAACTACCTTTCATACTGCTTTTGCTATGACATGAGTAAATAAATAATTGTTGGTCACCTTGTTTCCTTGTTAGACTGATAATGCCTGGGGTTCAAGACCCTGAAATGTTTGTTACAATACTAAAACTTAAAAGCTTAAAAACTACAGATCTGGCAACAGATGTTTTTCTTACCTGCTTCAGTCAAAGATAACTAACTAGAACTAAAAAACCTTTTTGTCTCTAAATCTCTTCCTGGCTGGATTAGTCCCCATGCTGAGAGCCATCAGTCTTCCATTCATACTTAACACTTTTCTGGTCTGCTTTGAGTTATGGAAACTCACCTTAGAAACAATGTTTTCTGTGCCAGTTTGCCTGCCTGCCTACTGTGCTAAAGTAACCTAGACACATTTGTGGTCCATGAGGTCTCTCTTTGGATTATGGGTTTACTTCTTGGTTAACATTTTTATCACTCAGTCTACCTTCAGTTCAGGAGATAAGGAACATACAAATGCTAACCTGACTAAAAAAAGTGGCACCATTTCATTTATTTATTCAACAGATATTATCTAGGTGACAGTTCAACTGCTTCACTGGTCAAATCTCATTACGGTGCATAGACCCAATAACCTGACCATTTTTCCATTTAACTTTTTTGAATGGGTAGTTTGTGGTGTACATGGTTAAAAATTCAAATAGTACAAAAAAGTGTACTATAAAAATGACTGCCATCGCCAACTCTGTCTCCCAGTTCCCCTTCTCCTGAGGTAACCAGCTACCATTTTCTTGTTTACTCTTCCAAAGAGATTCTGTGCATACATAAATATAAATAGGTGGATGGATGGATAGATAGACTGATTGATCAGTAGACAGACCAACCATCCCTTGCTTTAAAAATCTCATAGGTGCTATTCTGCCCCTTCTTTCTACTAAAAATTTTTATCTTGGTGATTGTTCCTTATCCATTTATAAAGATCTCTCTCATTCTCTTTAATACTTAGTATTCCATAGACAAAAGCTTTGATGAGATGACATTTGCTATAACAGGATTTGATCTGTTTTTTTTTTTTAAGGAAGTAAGATTGTCTCTATAAAAGCTTAACATGGTTTTTTTTGTTTGTTTGTTTTTTTGGTTGCCTTGGGTCTTCGTTGCTGCACATGGGCTTTCTGTAGTTGTGGCAAACAGGGGCTACTCTTCATTGCAGTGGCTTCTTGTTGAGGAGCACGGGCTCTAGGCACGCAGGCTTCAGCAGTTGTGGCACACAGGCTCAGTAGTTGTAGCTTGTGGGCTCTAGAGCGCAGGCTCAGTAGTTGTGGCACACGGGCTTAGTTGCTACGCGGCATGTGGGATCTTCCCGGACCAGGGGTCGAACCCACGTCCCCTGCATTGGCAGGTGGATTCTTAACCACTGCGCCACCAGGGAAGTCCCTTAACATGTTTCTTAAACTTCATTTTTTAACTTAAAAAATTTAACTTTTGAAATTTAGTAAACTCCATCTATGTTAGAAGCAATTTATAACTTGCATTTAAAGGCAGATACATTTTTTTCTCCCAGATGCTACAGACTTTTATTATACAGTTTTCTATTACACGTACGTAAAGTATTATACATACATAACATTCCGCTTACCTTCTCTTTTATGGGAGGGAAACTAAAAAGAATGCATGCTTTATAGTTATGTAATGTAGTTAGTTGGTTGCATCATACTAAAAATTTCCTTTTAAGAATTGTTAAATATTCCTGTCATATCTACAACCTAATTTATTAACGTTTAAAATGGGTAGGCAGATGTCCTTTAGATGAGTAGTGCTTGCTATTTACCAAAGAATTTTGTATGATGGTTTCATTGTTGCCTGGTTTTTCTTCCCCTAACATTTGTGTTTTGTAACGTAATCTTTTGAAATAAAGCATAGAATGTAATGGCAAGATCACTCTTGAAAGACAAAATACCCTTTCTGAGGAATCTGAAGGCTTAGTGTCTTCTTGTAATGCTTTATTTAGAAATGATGTGTAGTTTTGCAAAGCAAGATATCAGAAGGACAAGGTAACATCTTTTGCAAATCAGCCCTCCAATGTTATAACAAGTTTTTCACTTCTTAGGTCCCAGTAGAAATTAGTGTCTGAGTGTTTTAATTTTTTTTCTTCAGTGATGTCTTATGTATCTTATAATGGGTTCTTGAGAGAGTCGTATAGAAATTTGTTTCAGCAGGTGTTTTTCATCTTTGAATTTGCCCTTATGTACAGGGAAATATTACTTATATGACTGGGCTGACTCTAGGGATTTATGCTTTACAAGACAGTAATTGTTAAACTGTATTCTCATCTAGAAAGAAATTTTAGTACATTAGAGCGTCATGAGAAGGCTGTCCTCAAGATCCACACCACATGGCCATGAAAATATTGAAATCATATACTTTCAAAACTCAGACTTTTTAGGTTGTATGATGAACCTAAAACTAAAATTCATATAGTGTTAGCTAATGTTACACAGTCCATTGTATTATGGGGGGAAAATCCTTTGCAGTAGTGTTTGAAGCCCAAAGTTCCCAAGTTGTTTTTCATAAGCTTCTGGCCACGTAGAAACCAAATTATTCTAAATAAAAAGCTGCAAAAACTACCAGACCACCCAGATACTCATTGAATTTGCTGAAGGTGTCCTATGGTTTAAAATCCACTTCTTCCAATTTTAAATACTTGGAATCCTCTTGGAATGGCTAATATTCAATTTAGGAATTAAAACATAAGCTTCTTATATACCTTATATTTCCCTTTTTTTTAAACCTCTGAAAGTCTAAGTATAAACTGTTTAGGCTGAAGATACACGTAACTCTCTGTCTATATGTTTGAATGCATCAGAACTATAATTTTGGCGCATTGCTTCCTACGTTTATGTTCTGGTGACAAAGTACACCATTCCTTAAGCATGTGTTCTCCTCCCATGTTCTTTTCATAAACAGGGTTCATAGTGAAATCACCCCCCACTGACCCCCAAATCCCTTCCCATATGTTTGCCAATTATGACATTTCTTTGTCATTCTTTTAACCACATCAGAGAGGGTTGGTACTCACGGCACACTGTCTCAGAAGAGTATCTGAAAGAACACACCTTTACGTACGTGCTGAAAAATAGAAACATCTCTGTGTGATTGTGCTCCTTCAGACTTCCTTCTTGGATGTGGGAGAATGGTATTAACTTCTCTCTAACCTTTAAAAGTCTGCTCTTGTAGGTTTTGCTAAAATGCCCTTGGGTTGGAAAATTGTGTTGAGTTAATTGAATATGACTTTAGAATTCAGGTTCATCTGATTTGAGCCTTTCAGTTCACAGGTGAGGAAACTGATTGAGGATATTAGACATAATTTCAGTTATAATCAGCTTTAATAAAAAGGTTACTCAAATATTATGAAATATTTCCTCTTGTTCTACAAAGTCCATGTTTAGTATTTGTATGTATATAAATATATTTATTTACTTATTTATTTTATGACGGAATTAAAGGCTTAATGAATCTTGAACTTTAGGAACCACTGTATTTAAACAGTTAATTTCTGTTAATTTTGAACTAAAATCAGAGTAGACTTAAAGCAATCTGGTTGTTTGGAATTGGATTCCAGACTCGTTGGAGAATAAAGAAGCATGCATATTAATCACTTGGTAAGGCTTTTGGTAGAATTCTGGATTTGAACTGCTCTCTTGTAACTAAAATCATATAGTATTGCAATTACTACTATACATGCCAAAGATGGAGAGCAGTCACTTCTCCTGACCAATCTTGCATGTAAATTAAAATGTGGGCAAGAACATAACCAGCCAAGATATGCCTGAACACCCACAGGGGTAAATTAAAGTCAATCATAAACTGTAGGAATTTCACCTAAGCATCTGTTAGATGCAGCACAGAGCTCTGGAGTGGAAATGAGAACGGGGGAGCTGTACACGGAAAGAATGGAAGGGTGAAGATGAAGGAAGGTTTTGTGTTAATAGAACCCTTTTCTTCTTAATTTTGTTAAATTAAAAATAACTTATTTGGCTTCTTTCCAAACTTGGCCAAGACACTTGGCTACAAGAGCAGTGCCTTAAAAAACTCTTTCATTTATAGCTGATTAAAAGCGGAGTCACTTTGGCATTTATTTGGCTCTTCGTATTCTAAAGAGGATAAGCGTCCTTCTCTTTTCTTTCCTAGATTGCTCTTAAAACAGGGGTTGAGGTACTTAGTTAAAAGAAAGGGAGGGAGGGAGGCAGGGAGGAAGGAAGGAAGGAAACCATGTATATTTTAAAATTTTTATTGCTTATTACGAACTATTACAATTTCAGTATATTATGGTCTTGATTCTTCTGGCCTCTCTCCTCCCCCCTCTCTTTCTTCTCTCTCTTGCTTACTACGTTGTCTGAGGCTCACTCTAGTTAGCACACACCAGTGCTTTTGGTTGTAAAAGAGGCTAAAAACTTTGAAATCTACAGAATCCATTTATATGAACTAACGGATTTAATGTGGTTATAGATTAAACATCATAATACATATATTACTCCGTTTCGCTTTCACGTAAGCCTTTCAGATTACCTCCGCTTTTTTTTTTTAATACTACGTCTACATTTTTTTGTTCCATAAATCATTGGTATATGTGTGGATAAAGAAAGCATAAAAGACCGTGGAATTTCCTTGATAGAATTCAATTATTTCTTGGCTACTGTAGTGGAATATTTAAAAAGGCAACGTTGGGCTTCCCTGGTGGCGCAGTGGTTGAGGACCCGCCTGCCAATGCAGGGGACATGGGTTTGAGCCCTGGTCCAGGAAGACCCCACATGCCATGGAGCAACTAAGCCCCTGCGCCGCAACTACTGAGCCTGTGCTCTAGAGCCTGTGTACCACAACTACTGAGCCCGTGTGCGTAGCCCATGCTCCACAACAAGAGAAGCCACCGCAATGAGAAGCCTGTGCACCGAAACAAAGAGTAGTCCCCTGGCGAGCAGGGAGCTCGCCACAACTAGAGAAAAGCCCGCGCGCAGCCAAAAATAAATAAATTAATTAATTAGTTTTTTAAAAAAAGCTTTAAAAAGGCAACGTTGTAAAAAAAAAAAAAAAAAAAGGCAACGTTGTGAGATGCACACACAACCGTCATTACCACCCCAGCCTTCCAAATCTGCAAAACACTTGCTGTATTTCTCAAAGATTGACTGTAACATGTTTTAGCTAGCCTGACTCATTCTATTCAAGGAGAGATGTCCCAGATTGTTAACATCGGGGTCTCAAAGAAGTGTAGTAGTATATTAATAGGATTTATCTAAAACTTTTTATTAGAAGTTTTACTTGCCTATAGGCGATTTCTTTCAGGTTTGGGGCATGTGTTCATTTGCATGACAATGTTTTGGGTATATGAAATTAAAATTTATCTCATGGTCTGCTCTAAAATATCTAGGCCAGTATGTATGTAGGGTTTTTGGGAATCTTGGAGGTTACTGAAATCTGTAGTTATGTGTGCATACCCTGGCATGTTATTGCATATTGGCAAAGATGATCTTTTGGGCAGCAGTAACTTATGCTAATGGGTTATTGTCCTCTGGCAGTAAGTTAGCAGGCTTTTTTGTACTATATAGCTAATTACTGAAATCCATAACTTCATTTGATATTTACATAAAGTGAATTTTAAAATTTAGTATCAGCTTTATTAAGGTATAATTCACATGCCATCCAGTTCACCTATTTAAGATGTATAAGTCAAGGGTTTTTAGTATATTCAGAGCTGTGCAACCATAATCACAAATTAATTTTGGAACATTTTCATCACTCCAAAAAGAAACCACGTAACCTTTAGCAGTCATTTTCCATTTCCCTCCAGCTCCTCTTCTCCCAGCCCTAGGAAACCACTAATCTACTCTTCTGCCTCTCGGTTTGCCTATTCTGAACATTTCATGTAAATGGACTTTATATAATACATGGTCTTTAGTTTCTTTCAGTTCACGTAACATTTAAGGTTCATCAGTGTTGTCGCATGTATAAGTACCTTGTTACTGCCAGATTTTTGTTTTTAAGTTTATTTTGGTATTTTCTTTCCCCTAACTCCATTCTTGGTGTTTTCATTGTGAAATAAGCCCTAAGGTCTCTAATCGTAACTATTACGATTTCAGAGAGTAAACCAGTTCACTTCTCTAAGCCACAAAGCAGTCATCTGCATGCTTTTGAGCATTTCCCAGTTGATCTCTATGTTACAAGACAGGAGTTCTTATTTTTTAACAGTGTTTTCACAAGATGTCATCTTAGCTACAGCCAGTGGCAAGCCACAGTGAACCAGGCTTACCATTGTGACTGCAAATTAGTTCATTGCAATATAGTTTGTACCAGTGGCTCTTTTTGTTTGTTTGTTTTTTACAAATAAAAAGAGTTTAGGTCATATTTCTCTATGCTTTCATTAGTGGTTCTTTACTAGGGAATACCTGTATATTATCAGAAAAAGAATTCCTAGTCCTCCCATCACATATGGATTTGTAAACATCAAATGGCATGAAAGATGAAGTTCTGTTATTAGCTTCAGAGTTTGCATGACTATTCGAGAAGATTTATATACTCTGTGTTAATCTTGTTTGTTTGTTTGTTTTTGAATATGCATCTTCTTCAGGACCCTCTGAAAAATAATACATGCAAAAGGTTGGTATTCCCTTAATAGATTTCCTTATGCTCAACATACTGTGTGGCAAAGAGGTTCTTCCATAAATATACATGTGTAACATAACTTAGAGTACAGTTTGACAGCTCATTCTTTTTTGGTCAAAATTATTACAAATTCAGTAGTTCCTTAGCTTTAGAAAAATTAATTTTTACAGTTTTAGTCATCTGAGTAATCTCAAAAAAGTTCTTGCCTTGAGTAATTTTTAAATCTTGTTGTAACATAAATTAGAATCACATGTAGTAAGAGGTAAGTATGCATGGACAAATGCTACTGTTAATTCAGGCCCACAGTCTCTGTAGCTCAGCCAAGCTATGCAACTTCCACTAAAAACTTAATCTCAAAAAAAAAAAACACCTTAATCTCATTTAATCCTCACAACCACTCTGCACCTACCTTACATATTATAAATGTAATAATAAATGTAAAAATGTATTATTACATTTTACAGAAGAAAAATATTGTGTATTGCAGTCATGTTCAGGAATGTGTGCTTCCTCAAAGGTTTACTTATCCCTTGCAGTAATGTTACTAACACAGTAGAATTAGCCCTGAAAGGTATACATTTGTCATCCCTTAAGTGTCTCTACTTGAGATAAGTGTAGAATCCTTGGCTTGTAAAAATTTATAGAGATTATATAGAGCTGTTTTATCTTTCTGAGATCCCACTTAAAGCATTTCATAGAGAGAGAGAAAATGTGTCTTTTTTTCCCCATAAAAGTACCATGTCTTTTTTGTTTGAGGTGATGGACAGAATATTTTTAAAAAGTGGAAATTAAAGGAAACTGTTAGTAAATTCAGCTTTCTTAATATTAAGGATTTATGCTCATCCAAAAGCTCCATAAAGAATTTGAAAATACAGGCCATAAACTTGCAGTAGACTTACACTACACTTAAAACTGATTAAAAATTACTATGTAGAATACATGAAGAATTTTTACAAATCAATTAAAAAATAACTTAGTAGAATATGAGAAAAGGACTTAAACAAACACCTTACAGAAGAGGAAGCACAAATATAAGCATATGGAAAAAAAAAGGTTTAATTTCATTTGTCATCAGAGAGATGCAGATTAAAATCATAGGGTATATTTCACACCTGCCAGATTGGTGAAAATTTTTAAAAATTCTAAAAATAAGAGGCGTTGTTTAGGAAGTGTATTACCAATAATCTTAGGCCCTCTTTAGGGTCTTAGGGAGATGTAAAGGGGTACAGTCCCTGTGGAAAACAATTTGGCATTATTAAGTAAATTTGACAATATAATAACTTCTGACCCAGCAGTTGCATTTCTAGGGATATATACATACTCAAGAGAAGTGTGTGTACAAGTATACCAGTGAACACGTCTAGAATGCTCACAGCAACATTATTCAAGATATTAAAATATTGGAAACAACCCAAATAACTATTCATTAGTAAAATGAATGAATTCATTCTGGGATATTCATATAGTGGAATACTTCAAAGCAATAAAAATAACTGAGTCACAACTATGTGCAATAACCTGAATAAATCTGAATGAAGAGAGTTCTGTATTATGGCCAGGAAGTTGTTGAATCTGTATCTCCTTTGGTGCATTTCCTCTGGTTCTGTTCTCAGTGGCCGTAAAGTTACAAAGGATTATATGAGGATTGGTGGTCAACCATTCTCAGTCTTGTGCACTGAAGACTTTATCTTCCGTGTTTTGAACTCTTTTGTCCCTTGTGGCTGCTCTGGAAGATATCTGAATTCATTACTTTTTTGGGGAGATTACTTTTTAAGTTTCCCTGTGCCATATTGCTGTTGTACATACTGGCCAACTTGCTTGTGTCTTTAAACAAAGCTACCTGGCTGACGTTCTAAACGTGTCCAGAACAGCTTTCTGCCATACTTAAATGTACAAAGTGCTAGGCATGTTTAGGCAAAGAGAATCATTTTTATTATTGAACCTTAGCTGGCTTTTTGGGCTTCAAAGCCTTTTAATACCTAGACTGCATATGTCATAAGTGGAGGGGCAGCCAGGTCATTTGGATCATGGAAGAATTATACCTTAAAACTAGCAGAGCTAATAAGCTCTGTTAGAGAAGAAGGATCTTTTCAGCTGTGTGGCTTGCGGGATCTTAGTTCTCCAACCAGGGATTGAACCTGGGCCACCGCAGTGAAAGCGCAGAGTCTTAACCGCTGGACCGTCAAGGGAATCCCCGGGAAGGATTATTTTAAGGAGAATAATGACTGTCCTGAAACTCTGAGGAAAGCTTCTTACAGGACTTTTTAAGCCAACTACCATTTATTTAACTTTATTAGAATTATCAGTATGTTTTGTGTGTGCATGTGTGTGTGTCCTTATTAGTGTCTGAACTTAAGTAGGGATTAAGAGGATGGGAATCAGGATAGGAATCAGACTGCTTGACCAACTTCCCTTTGTGATTTTGGGTGCAAAGCTTGTATTTCATATATAAAATGAGAATAATAATACCTGTTTCATAGGATTGTTGTGAGGATTAAATTTTAAAAATACATGTGGGGCAGATGTAATATTCAACAGTTGTATCATTGGTTCTAAATTTATAATTATATACATAAAATGGTGACTTTTTCATGCTCAAAGATGTTAATTGTAGAATATGTGAAAAAGCATAAAGAAAAATTTAAATTCTCCATAATCCTGTAACCCAGAAATAACCACTTTATGTCTTTGTGAAAACATATATACTGAGGTGTGTATGTATATATATTTTTGGTATTACACCATACATTCCATTTTTAATCCTTTTAAAATTATTGTTTAACTTCAATCCAGATCTTTGGATTTTATTTCCCCAAATAAAATTCTTTGCTATAAAAATATTAAAATGTGAAAAATGTTTAAAATATTAAAATGTGAATGTTGAAAGATAGGGTACATTTGATATGAAATGTTCACAATTTTATTGCTTCTCCCCCCTACCCCCCCCAAACGTCTAGCTACTGGTCGTATTGGATCGTCCCCATCGTAGGTGCTATTCTCTTAGGTTTTCTGTATCGTTACTACATGGCGGAGAGCAAGTCCTCCTGAGGAGACCTTGTTGAAGTCTGGAAAGCACATCTACTTGGGAGTGAGGACTAGACACTTGTTTGGAGGCTGCAGCGGTGCCCTCTTCTCGAATCCTGCCAATTGTATTCTTCTCCCTCGGACCCCAGACTGTTGGCCAGACATCCGCCTCAGCCCTGGGGCCAGTGTCCAAGTCATTTCTCAGAGCCTTACTCTCAAAGCACCTGCTCATTGTGTCCTTGCCTTTGTTTCCTCTCTTTACTCTTTTCCACGAGCACCTTTATGTTTCAGAACTTTCTTTTATAATTATAGTCTACGGATTCTAGTGACATTGCCCTTTGGTAAAATTGCCTGCTTCCCAATACTTTGAATGCACATTAGACATACTTAACAGGGCATCACACTCTGGTTTTGAAGCTTTTCTTTTTCCCTTTTTCTTCTAAGTAAATATTATTTTTAAAATTATGACTTAATTATCATAAGAGGTTTAATTCATGAAGTCAGGTTGCACACCTGCGACTTAAAACACAACTGCAGAATGATCTTGTTCCTTGTTTATATTTGTTAAAACTGAGTGTAGCAGGGAGCCCTTGCCACCTCCTAAGGCCACCAAATGGTGCTGGGCAGAACTCTGCTTCCCTTTTGTTTATGGGGAGTGGAGAGAAACAGGGAGAGGAAGAGATGAATTGGGATGATAGAGTGAATTCACAGTAATCTTTCTTTTGAAAAATATTGAAAAACACTACTTTTAGGACAGGAGTTTAGAAAAAGCACCAAAAATTTTATCCTTTACTTTGGCACCAGTTCCTAGCCATCTTTTTTCTTTTCTTTTTTTTTTTTAAAACCCCTTACCATCTTGTATTGGTAAAATATAAATTTATAAGTATGTGTTTAGAGCTTTACAGTTTTGTTAAAGGATTTTGCTCTTTTTTTGTTTATCAACTGGCAATTTTTTATTCCCCTTTTTACAAAAGAGACTCCAAATTGCTCAAAGGTACAGTATTTAATCTTCTGTTTGCCCCAGTAAAATAACTCCCATGGTAAAGCGGCATTCAGAGGGGGTAGATCGGGACAAGAGAATGTTTTCCATTTCATGTGTATTTTACCTCCATGGCTCCAATTTGTGGTTTTGTTGTTTTTTCCATTGAGAATAAAAAACTGGTAGTTTTTTTTTGTTGTTGTTCTCAGATGACTGTTTCATTGAGGAGAAGGTTATTATTTAGAGTTATGTTACTGTTTCTCCTTGGTTCGGACTTTCTCTGGTGTATTTGACTGCTTTTTCCCCCCCATGGAAGCACCTGAGGAGGCCGTCCACTGGGAGTTTTCTGCCGACAACTGTGGTGATTTTTCTTCCCATCCTTTGAGGATGACCAGTCTACTCTGAGCCATCGTCACATGCAGCAGGAAGCAGCGTGGTTCAGGAAGGACCATGGGCACTGCTCTGTATCCTCCCCTATTCCTGCTTGCCAGGCACTTGACAGGACAGGAAGCTACACAGCACACCAGTGTCTGCCCATGCAAACTAGTTAAGAAAAAGTTCAACCCAGGTCTTGTATCCTGTGATTTAGCAGTTGAGTGAATTCACAATTTGTAAAAATCATGTTAACCTGCTAATTGCACACTTGGTTATGACATTATGGAGAAATTTTAGGGGCTTTCTGGCTGACTTTTATATGTCAGGGATATGGGTAAATTTTTTAAACATATCTTTTTTTTTTTTTTTTTTATGTGGCCCATCTTTTAAAGTCTTTATTGAATTTGTTACAATATTGCTTCTGTTTTATGTTTTGGTTTTTTGGCCACAAGGCATGTGGGATCTTGGCTCCCCGACCAGGGATCGAACCTGCACCCCCTGCATTGGAAGGTGAAGCCTCAACCACTGGACCGCCAGGGAAGTCCCTAAAATTTATATCTTTAGAAAATGTTTTGTATGTATTATAAGATGCCAGTGCAAGACAATTTTTTGAAAGAAAAATCTTTGGTTATTGTGTAACAGAGGTGGTGTGACTTGATGCTCCTCCAGGAAGGCAAGGAAGGGCTGCCTTGAATAAGAATTGATATATAATTGCTGTAATCATTAAGTTGCATGATCACATGGGCCCACACTGGGGTAGAAAAGAACAAAGGAGTATTGAGGAGCTGGAACGGGAACATTCAAGCTAAAACTAAGCCAGAAGATAACTTGGGTCAACTAAAAGTGCATTGGCAGTCCCCAAAATTGAATGAAAAACATCTGGCTTAGAAGAAATGTTAAAGAACGATATTCTTAAGTAAAATTTGTGTTTTTTTGATATTTTTAGGGTAAAGACCAATGCAAAAGGTATGTTTTTCTATTTCATATTTGTTATCTTCTCCTGTTTATATCTGGACTTGTTTTCGTTCAGAGCCAGAGGAAAAGATTTTCAGACTTCGTCTCAGCCATCCATGAAATCCATCCAATACCCAGGGCTTCTTTTGATCTCCTGCTAATATCATGTCACTTTGTATTATAAAAACCACTTTTGGGTCCATTTACTGTTATTCTGCTGCCTACATAAACAACCAGGTAGAGCTTGTGTGAGTTTGCAGAAGTTTTTTTCTAAACAATAAAGTAATATAGTATGTTAACCGAATCCATCAAAAAGCACTTTTGTTTTAAGAAGTAGACAGGAATTCTCGAAACAGTTTCGACATTGGTGGGTCGTGAAAACCCCTCTGGAGAGACAGTGGAGCCAGTCCCTGTTGGCCAGCCGGGCCTCCTGGGATGTCTCTGGGGTGTTTGGTTGTTTATTCCCAAGGAAGGCTCACTGCTGCTGCTCACCATACTGTACACATAATGGCTGGGGAGCACAAGAGGAGGAGATGAGGGGAAATTAGTGCCCCCAAAATAGGGATGTTAGTGCTGGGTCCCAAAATTTCCTGGCCCTGTCTCTCAGGAATTGGTTTTGGTTTCCAAATGACTTACATTTGTAAAGACAGGAACGTGGTACGGATAAAGTTTATACTGTGTTTAGTTCTAATTTGACCACTTAAGCAGCAACAAAAATGCATTGGAACCTATAATTTGAGCCGTAAAGTTCTTTCAGCTGTTGTCACAAATCCACACGTTGTGAAATAAGAATATTGTTGAGTATATACTCAGTTCCCAAGTGAAGCAGTGAAAAATGCTTTACAGGCCAGATATATCATTACTTACATAGTATCTCATGCTTAAAATCTTAAGTGATGCCTATCTGATTAAATTCCATTTTAGAAATGCAGAACTTTAATGTTCATTACTTCCTTCTCCAGGAGGAATGGATTCAGACATGTCTGAACAGGAGATTGATCTTTTCTTTTTTTTCTTTTCTTTTTTTAACCATCTCGTTCTTTTGCCAAATACCACAGAAGTAATGGGAAGTTTAGTCACATTTGATGGTTGTGCCCTGGAAGAGCTTGGGTTTAGAATTTGTGGGGGTGATCTCAAAGGGAGGTTTCAAGAAGCAGAGAGGTATTTGCCAAGTCACCTACCCTACATCTAGCATCCCACTCATGAATTTTAGGAGCTGCTTTGTGCCTACACCTATATTCTACGTTTGCTATTTAGGCAAAACATTATTATGATTATTTAATTTCCTTTTGACTTCACCCCCTGAGCGAGTAATATTAACATTCCTTTTGTGTATTCAGTAATGAAGTTTGTTTACCTATTTTATTTCAGCATATTTTGAACAAAGATCTTTGTCTCTTTCTGCTGGAATGTGCACACAGTGAATGTTTGTTAGAACTACACACAATAAAGATACTGTTTTCCTTTTCTCTCCCTGACTACAGTTATTTTTTTTTTTACATTTATTTAGCTTTGCTCTTATATTTAATTTTTGGCTGCGTTGGGTCTTCGTTGCTGTGTGCAGGCTTTCTCTAGTTGTGGCGAGTGGGGGCTACTGTTCGTTGCAGTGCACAGGCTTCTCATTGCGGTGGCTTCTTTTGTTGCAGAGCACCGGCTCTAGGCGTGTGAGCTTCAGTAGTTGTGACACATGGGCTCAGTAGTTGTGGCTCGTGGGCTCTATAGTGCAGGCTCCATAGTTGTGGCACACGGGCTTACTTGCTCCACGGCATGTGGGATAGTCCTGGACCAGGGCTAGAACCCGTGTCCCCTACATTGACAGGCGGATTCTTAACAACTTTGCCACCAGGGAAATCCCTACAGTTATTTTTAAAAAAAAAATTTTTTTTTTTAAAGTAGAAATGTTGGTCCTGCAATTCTCAGGTGTTCTGGAAGAAAAGAATTTGAGAAGCATAAAAGTCACCTGTATCTATGCTACTACTGGGTTTAGTGTAACTGGATGGGGAGTTCTGCAGTTTTCAGGATTCTTACTGCTGCTCTTTCCTTGACGTGAGTTGCACGTTTGATAATCCTGAGAGGCAGAAATCAAGACTTTTGCTGTATTAATGGATGTGAAGTGGCAACCAGGTAGACAGGTTGGGAGTTCTGTTTTTACTGAAGCCATCTGGTAAAGAGAAGCCAGTTCAAGGTAATAATATGTTGTTATCTGTAATGCCAGTCTTCAAATGGTTGTTTTTCTTGGAAACAGCTAAACTGTTGGGGAAAATTAAACATTGAGATCGAAGTTCTAGTGACTATGTTAATAAAACAAGGTAAATAAGCCATTTGTATAATTACCTTTAAAACATACTGATAGCATTCTAACATAACCAATGAGACATCGTTCCTTAGGGCTTGGTTATTTCACTATCACATGAATTGAGGATTACTAACAGGAAAGAAAAGTCCCATTCTTATTACTAGTGTTTGAATCTAATGTTTAACCTTCAATCATAATAATTCACATCACTCTTCCTGATACTGAGTATTTAGCAGGTACTTGACAAATCCTGGTTGATTCCTGAAAACTTGAGGTCGAAGATTGTCATTTCAACTATGTAAATTTAAGGTAAGAAACACCTTACCTTAAATTAAGAAACAAATGCAAATACAAATGCTGTTTGTTACAAGTGTGACAAGTGGCATTTTTGATCCATCAGTGCCAGTCTCAGAGCCGTTTCCTATTGTTTGTTCCCGGTTCTAATCTCTGTGACTGAAACACCATGGACCTGGAAAGAGAAAAATTTTTAAACCCAGGTTCCTGAATTTCATTTTTCTTTAGAGAAGCTTACTTTTGGGATCTTTTTTTTTCTAGTTTCCTCATCGAAGTTTTTCAGAAAAGGAGGTGGCATTACTTACAAAACAATAGGATGATGTCCACAATAAAAACGAATCTTCTCACAAACCTGCCCACTCTGATTTATTACCCAAGAAATCTAATAAGGAGCAGCACAGGAAAATGAGCTTTCTAAGACTTCCAATGTGACCCCCTTTTTCTTTTCTGAATCTTTTTTTTTAGGTGTTTTTTGTTTGTTTTTAGTTTTTGGATTTTTCCTACACTCATTCTGCTCCATCTTGCCCCTTTAAACTGCATACTCTGTCTCATGGTTTACTAATAAGTGACACCTTAGCCACGCTTCTCTTCATTTTTAAGTATTATGGTCCAAAAATGTACCCACTAGCCTGTTGTGGAAAACATTTGGAAGAAATTAAGCTGATTTGTTTTTAAGCCAGACCATGCATGTAAACTAGTGCAGTTCTGTTTGAACATCTTTATTAACCTTCATTTAGGGCTAAAAGTCTACCACTGGACCTTTCATGTATGAGTCAGTAAATTTGCTTTTTGTCTTAAGCTAGTTCAGATTTAGTTTCTAAAACATATCCTAACTACAGTGGCCTCTGCAGCTTACCTGACCTTAAAATGCCTGCCTTGGTAACAAAGGGTTCTTGCCTCTCCAAGTATACCTAAGCTCCCATAGGGCAGAGACTCATTTTTTTATTCTGTGCTAAGTCTCTTTGCAAAGAAGAAATATTCTTTACTTTAAAAAGATACACACTCATTATTTTTGTCATAGAATAAGATACATAAGTAAGGAACCTATTTAAGCTAACAGGTAAAAGGGAACTTACTTGTTATGAATCAGTTATGAATGAGCATCTGATGGAACTCAGGGTTAGGAAGCACAACTGGACCTCATGAGAACTAGGACCAGGAATCAGAAGACCAATAGGAATCAAGGTGGCTACGTTAGTTTCCAGTCCAAACCTCTTATGGAAATTAATTCTTAGAAGTGAGAATGTAATTGGCTAGACAGTGTCAAGAGTATCCATTTCTGATCCCATCAAGGGCAGGGGGACCCATTCCTCAGCTTTGAATGGTGGGGTGGATCATAGGGGAAGCAGATACCCAAGGCAGATGCTATTATCACATACTTTGTGTATTTTGTTTAAGTGTCTTCATTAATGGACTATACAACCTCTGAAGGAAGCGTCTTTGCATCCCTCAGGGTGCCCTGCTTTATGCTGGGCCATAGGAAGGGCTAAGCAGATTCAGTATGGTTTATCATGCTGTGTCTGAACGAACAACCTATCCAAATTTGTTGAATTATCTGGGACTCCTAAGTAGAATTCTGAGATGAATCCCAATGCTGCCCACATCACTAACAACCGAAAAACCTCATTGACTCCTGCATCCCCACAAACCCATTCTGTTTTCTCTGTAAATAAATTCAGCTGCCAGTGTTTATTGGTTTCATAGAAATATTTTAAATGAACTTTAATTTTTAGAGCAGTTTTAAATTTAGAAAATTTATGACAATAATGCAGAGTTTTCCCATAAACTTAGCACCCAGTTTCCCCTGTTGCTAGCATCTTAAACATTAGCGTGGTACATTGGTTACAGTTAATGAACCAGTATCAGTACATTATTATCAAAGTCCACAATTTATTCATACTTCCTCAGTTTTTACCTAGTGTCTTTTTTTCTGTTCTTCTTTTACACTTAGTCATCATGTTTTCCTTGCCTCCTCTTGACTGTGCCAGTTGCTCGGACTCTTGTTTGTGATGACCTTGACTGTTTTGAGGAGTATTGGTCAGGTACACCGTAGGATGCCCTCAATTGGAACTTGATATTTTTCTTATAATTAGACTGAGGTTATAGGTTCGGTTGGGGTGGGGGAAGCCTCTAGATGTAATTTGTTATTATTGCATCGTATCAAGGGTATATACTATCAATACGATTTATGAGACTGACCTTGATCAAAAGGATGAGGTAGTGTTTATTAGGGTTTTTTTTGTTGTTGACGTATAGTTGATTTACAATATTGTGTTAGTTTGTAGGTGTACAGCAAAATGATTTGATATATATATATATATATTCTGTTTTCCGATTCTTTTCCATTATAGGTGTTTATTAGGTTTCTTTTCTATAAAGTTACTCTTTGAAAGGAACTTTCCATACTGTTTCGTATTAGGAGGAAGTTACTATGGGCAGCCCACACTTAAGGAGTAGGGAGTTTCGCTCCACCTCCTTGAGGGTGGGGTATCTACATAAACCATTTGGAATTCTTCTGTATGGGAAATTGGTTCATAGAATTTTTTTTTTAAGTTCTCATCACAAGAAAAAAATTTTTATAACTGTGTGGTGATAGATGTTAACTAAACTTATTGTGGTAATCATTTCGCAACATATACATATTATCAAATCATGATGTTGTACACCTAAAACTAATACAATGTTACATGTCAATTATTAGCTATCTATTTTATATATTAGTGTGTATATGTCAGTCCCAATCTCCCAATGCATTCCACCACCCACCCCCTGCTTTCCCTCCTTGATGTCCATATATTTGTTCTCTGTATCTGTGTGTCTATTTCTGAGTTGCAAACTGGTTCATCTGTACCATTTTTCGGTTCATAGAATTTTATACTTAATAAATATTGATGGTTTTTGACCACCCCCCAAAAAATAACAGTAAGGGGCTTCAGATTGAACATAGTAGTTTGACAAACTTATCTCTGTTCCCTTCCAAAAGCCACATAAATGATGAGAGTAAGGAATAAACAAAGATACAAAGTGAATAAGAGAGTACACCTCTGTCAGTGAAAGATCTCAGGAAATTTTTGGAAGATCGAAGGCCAGTAAACTGAGATGATCTTGATGTGAGATTACAAGGCAAAGCTGAGGGCCATGGTGAGTGGGGATTAAGTGGAATTTCATACTCATTGCTGAGATACCTCCCCACCTGCACCCCCTTGGCTTGTAGAATACTAACAGTCAAGATTATATCCCCAGGCAGCGGTTAGGAAGGTTTCTCTCTGGAGAAACCCACCAGTTCTAGAGAAAAGGTCAACAGCTACTGACACCTGGTGGCTTCCACAAGGTCACCTGGCAGTGAAATCCTTC
This sequence comes from Delphinapterus leucas, assembly GCF_059928025.1. Taxonomy (NCBI): domain Eukaryota; kingdom Metazoa; phylum Chordata; class Mammalia; order Artiodactyla; family Monodontidae; genus Delphinapterus; species Delphinapterus leucas. The sequence continues at coordinate 43,685,792 of NC_143148.1, forward strand.
AATAAGCTCTTCGGATGCAAAGCATGCAAAAAGATTTTTAGTGCCTTCCTTAACAGTTAAATATAAACAGATAGCCAAGGGCTATCAACCATTTTTGGAAGCTTTAGTACAAAAGATAGAGATCAAAACAAATAGGAAAAAGAGGAAGAAATAATGCAGAAGAAAAGACAAAACTTGCAACTTCAGAGAGATGATATTGTATCCATGAATACAAACCAAGGATGCTATTTAAAAAGGAACAGAGGATAAGAATTCTAGATATTACAAATTTGAGGCTACTAGTGAATGCTAAAATTAGTAGGCAAAAGCTGAAGAAGAAACGATATTTACATAGAGTATCTCCCCCAAAGCATTTACTAGTTACAAAGAGAAAAGCAGTAATTTTAGTGAAGAAAGCTGGCTGACTTAACCTAGTTGGTCAGGTTTAACATCATCAGTAATAAATAACACATCAACATCATGTACCCTTGAAATGATGCACTGAGAAGAACATATCCTGTCTATTGTATTCCCCAAAATTCGTAACCTCAATCTAATCATGACAAAATATCAGACAGACCCAGATTGATGGACACTCTGCAAAACCCTCAACCAATATTCTCCAAAAGTGTCAAGGGTCATGAAAGACAAGGAAAGACTGAAGAACTGTCACATACTGGAGGAGACTAAGGAGACATGACCACCAAATACAGTGTGGGATCCTGGATTAGATCCAGAAAAAGGACATTAGTGGAATGACTTGTGACATGCAAATGAAGTCTGTACTTCATGGCATTGTTGCAACATTAATTTCTTAGTTTTGATAATTGTACTTTGATTATGTAAGATGTTAACATTAGGGGACTACCTGTGCAAGTCTTTGTAAGCCTAAAATTATTCCAAAATAAAGTCTTTTAATGAGAGCAGAAATAAAAAAAGAAAGCAGTAGAAGAGATGGAAAATAAAAAAGAGGAAATCTCCCACAAGGTAGAACAAAAATGAAAAGATGGGAAATGAGAGGTTATACAAGGAGATACCCATCTCAATTAAGAGGACATCTAGAAGTGAAAAATGAAGAAACTATTGCAGAAATAATACAAGAAAACATGCCAAGGAATTCCCTGGTGATCCAGTGATTAGGACTCGGCACTTTCACTGCCAGTGGTCCAGGTTTGATCCCTGGTCGGGGAACTAAGATCCCACAAGCCACGAGGTGTGGCCAAAAAATTAAAAAATAAAAATAAAGAAAACATCTCAGAACAAATTATGATTTTTGAGGTTGAAATGACTGAGTGCTCAACACAATAATGAAAAATGACTCTTACCGAGGCATATCATTGTGGAATTTCAGAACAGAAGGGATAAGAAAATCCAAAACCACTGACCATGGCCACATCTTGGATCATCTTGAAATCACCTTGGAACATTAAAAAAATACTAATACCTGACCTTGCCACAGATCAATTAAAACAAAAGCTCTGTTTCAGGGGAACCTGATGCATGGTGAGGGTTGAGAACCATGGTCTTAAAAACTTCCAAAGAGAAAAAGTAGATCACTTTGGAAGAATCAGAAAGTGATATCACAACTTCTCAACAGCAGCATTGTAAATAAGAACCCAGTGGAACAATGCTTTCCGAAAGAAAATGCCTTCTAAGCTAGAATTCTGGATACTTAAGAAATCTCTTGTTCATGAAAATTAAAAATATCACCCATAAGTCTGTTCAGAGGCTTGGGCTTTTTCTAAATGAGAATTTTTTTTTTTTAAGCAGATGTACCCAGTCATTTTCTGTATCTGCTGTGCATATTCCTTCCAAGTTATCCTTTCTTAAGCACATTCTTTATTCAAGAATTGCCTAGTTTTCAATATCTTCTATGATTTGACCCAATACTACCTCCCTAGACAATCTGCTCTCAGCCAGCCACTCCTCCTACTGTCTTCTGCTTCCACCTTGCCCTTTCCTGTCTCTTGTACCCTTCAGAGTTCTTTTCCATGAGCCGTAATATCCAACTTACACCCCCACCCATCCCAAATGGGTTTTGTCCTGAGTTTTGTTTTTTCTTTTTGGTCCTGAGTTTTGATTGCAGTTGACTAGACTGTTTGCTTGTAGCACTGCGTGTTTTTTTTTTTAAACATCTGTATTGGAATATAATTGCTTTACAATGTTGCATTAGTTTCTGCTGTATGACAGAGTGAATCAGGTATATGTATACATATATCCCCATATCCCCTCCCTCTTGCACCTTCCCAATCCCACCCCTCTAGGTGGTCACAAAGCACCGGGCTGATCTCCCTATGTAGCACCGTGTTTGATCCAAGCTCAGTGGGAAGTGGAGCCACACTGGCAAGCATGAAGAGTGGCAGTGGATAGGCAGCATATTTATCATGGTAGTCTAGCTGACTGATACCTGGACTGCAAAGTCCAACCCAAGTCTCACTTTCTCCATGAAACCTCACTCCAGCCCACTATTCACTATTCCCTTCTCTGAGTGCCTGGCACACACTTATGGCCATTTTCATTCTTTGGCACCAGACGAGTCCCTCTGTTAATCTTCCCAGCTAGAGTGGAGTGTCTATGAGGACAGATATTGGGCAATTACTGGGCATTATTTTGTGTTTCTCCACTGTACCTAGTACAGTGCTCTAACACAGTAGATGCTCAGAATACATTTGACTGGTTGGTGGAGTAATAGTGAAGTGGAAAATGTGCCCTCTGCAGGTATGGAAGGAAAAGAGCATTCCTCTTAAAATCTCTACAACCTTGATAATGATTTTTATGGAGCAATTAACAGAGGCTTTTTCCTAACATTTCATGTCCCCATTAGAAGATCCTTGACTGTATTGGGTCTTGGCATCATGACATATTCAACTTCTTTCAAAATGGCCTAACCTGTACCAAAAAGCAAACTGGGGTAATATTGGATTATAAATAAGATACATTCCCAGTTGACATAAAAGGGAATAGTAAAACATATTTGCCTCGTGTCATTCTTGAGAAAACTGGAATTCTAACAAGAATGAATGTTCAGACATCTAGGGGATATTGGATGGCTGTTGGATATCAAAAATGCAACTAAAATGATTGATACTCACAGGATATTATATTTTTACTCCAGTAAAAAGAGTACATTTTCTGGGCTTCCCTGGTGGCGCAGTGGTTGAGAGTCCGCCTGCTGATGCAGGGGACGCGGGTTCATGCCCTGGTCCGGGAAGATCCCACATGCCACGGAGCGGCTGGGCCCGTGAGCCATGGCCGCTGAGCCTGTGCATCCGGAGCCTGTGCTCTGCTACGGGAGAGGTCACAACAGTGAGAGGCCCGCATACCGAAAAATAAAGTACATTTTCTGAAACATGAGGGTGTTTAGGCGCATTGAGATCTAGTGCGTTATAGTGATGTACTTTCTCATATTAGAACTTTGCATATTAGATAGTTTAATATTTGTGCTGATATGTTGCCTTGTAAAATATAGTAGCAATTAAAATTAGAAACATCTGTGAGAAAAATTTCCTCAAGAGTTAGTTTTGTGGCAAATTTTTCTGAAGGATATGCTGGGTTTTTTACTCTTCAGTTGGAATTACCCTTGTATTCATCGTTTCTTGATGGTGCTAAGAATGTTACCAGTTTTGTATTTATCCACTATGAATGATTATTTGGAGACCTTTTTTTCAAACAATATAAAATTATTAGTACATATACACTTATGTATATAAAATGTATATACATATACAGTGTAATTAATACCTTATCTTTGAAATGTATCTGTCCTATCATCCACAGACATACATGTTTTACCACTTAATTTAAAAATATCACTCTTGTATCTCCCATTATTGTGATTGTTTTTCACTGATGGGTATAGCTTACCTACCCAGATCTTCTTTGATGATAGATTTCACCAACAGGTATTCATCTGTGTTGGAATAATATGTGACTAGCACATTGAAAAAAGGGATGTAAATCTGTTACATTCCCAGCTACTGTAACAAGTGAATATTAATATGAGTCTCATATTTATCATATTTATTCAAAAATTGGTGTTGTAGAGAATATTCAAACATCTAGGGGGACTGAATGGCTGGGGTATCATCGAGGTAACTGAAGGAACTGGAGTGTTCTGAAGAGCCATGACTCACTTTGTAGCATTTAAATGACGGGGTTGGGCTTCCGTGGTGGCGCAGTGGTTGGGAATCTACCTGCCAATGCAGGGGACAGGGATTCGAGCCCTGGTCCGGGAAGATCCCACGTGCCGCAGAGCAACTAAGCCTGTGCACCACAACTACTGAGCCTGTATTCTAGAGCCCATAAGCCACAAATACTGAGCCCATGTGCCACAAATACTGAAGCCGCATGCCTAGAGCCCGTGCTCTGCAACAAGAGAGGCCACTGCAATGAGAAGCCTGCGCACCACAACGAAGAGTAGCCCCCCTCTCCACAAGAGAAAAGCCCGCGTGCAGCAACGAAGACCCAGTGCAGCGAAAAATAAATTTAAAAAACTAAAATAAAATAAATGATGGGCTCCGTGTGCCCTTGCCTGCCATCATGTGATTTGTAAAGGGGTAGGATTTGTATACTAAGAGTATACTGAAACATTATGTTCTGTGCTTAACGTCACTGGTAACAGACACTATCCCAATAACGTTAAATATGTTTATGACTCAGTGCCCAAATGGGCAATTCAGAGAGGAAGGATCATTGACGTTCAGGGGAGCGGGGGACAGGAGCGGCTGTGTTTATTTTGCCACGGTCAGTTTATTCTCTCCTCCCAGAGAGTTACTTACCTCTAACCTTGAATCTCCAACAGTATGTTCAGCCACAAATCTCCCCTGTTTATGACCCTTGTTACCATTTATCAATATAAAGCATGTTTATACATTAGAGGAGCCAGACGTTTTCCGATTTTATTCTGTGGCTTTCTGTAGGGAGCACTGGGGTGGGCTTCTCAACATCCATCCTATCCCAGATGATAAGTCTGAGACAGCTGGGACAGTTCTATTTCACATGGTTACATATGTGACCCAATTCTTACCAGTGGCATGAAACCTCTGGAAGAAATTTCTTCTCCAGAGCCACAGAAATAACTGCTATGGCTGCCCTGCTTCCAGCCTGAAATGAAGTAAACGCGAAGGTGGCTGCGTGGAGAATGAGAGAACCTGAGACTTTGTTGCCTCCAGCTGCTGATGCAATGAACCCTGAAGCACACCCTGCAGCAGCCTTCCATTTGTGTGGAGATCATAAATTCCCTTATTGTTTAAGCCATTTGAGTTGGGTTTTCTATTACTTGCAGCTGGAAGCATCCTTGCTGATAAACTATTCTTACCATGCACTTTCTTTCTTTTTCTTTTTCTTTCTTTCTTTCTTTCTTTTTCTCTTTCTCTCTTTCTTTCTCTCTTTCTTTCCTTCCTTCCTTCCTTTCTTCCTTTCTCTTTTCTTTCATTTTGGCTGCATTGGGTCTTTGTTGCTACGCGCGGGCTTTCTCTAGTTGCGGTGAGCAGGGACTACTCTTCGTTGCTGTGTGCAGGCTTCTCATTGCAGTGGCTTCTCTTGTTGCAGAGCACAGGCTCTAGGCGCGTGGACTTCAGTAGTTGTGGCATGCGGGCTCAGTAGTTGTGGCGCACGGGCTTAGTTGCTCCACAGCATGTGGGATCTTCCCAGACCAGGGCTCGAACCCATGTCCCCTGCATTGGCAGGCGGACTCCCAACCACTGCACCACCAGGGAAGCCCTGATAAACTATTCTTAAGAGGAATGACACATAGAGAAACAGTCCTTCCAGCTTCTGATTAACTCTGGCCTCCAGAGATAATTATCTGGGCCATCAGATACACAAAAAATATGCAGGTCATAAGATTAAAATTAGAGTGGTTACATTTAAGGAGAGGGTGAACATAGTGACTGGGAGGGGGCCTGAGAGGGGTTTCTGAAATGTTGGTAATTTCTTGATCTGGGTGGTGGTTATATGGGTATGTTTACTTCAGGGTAAATTCATTGAGCTGTAGACTTATGATTTGTGTACTTTTCTGCATGTAGGTTATACTTCAATTACAAAAAAAAGTTTACCAAAAGATACTATATTGTAACCAGACCTCCAAACAGACTGTTTATATCTTGACTGGAAGGATATGAATGACACATCCTGGTCATTTTATTCGGCAGCCAAACTCAGCTGTAAGGATGTGCTTTCTTTGATAGACTTGCAGAAGCTCATTGTAAAGAACCCGTCACTAGTGTGTGGCTAGCCTTCTCTAATCTCAGCCAAAATGTTTTCCCTTAGGGTTCCGATGGGAGGGCCTCACTGCCTTGCAGATGAAGGACTTCATCGTTTTTAGAATTCAGTCACAATGACTATTAAAAACCAAAATGAAGGGACTTCCCTGGTGGTCCAGTGGTAAAGAATCTGCCTTCCAACGCAGGGGACGTGGGTTTGATCCCTGGCGGGGGAAGTAAGATCCCACATGGCGCGGGGCAACTAAGCCCATGCGCCACAGCTAGAGAGAAGCCCGCTCTCCGCAACTAAGACCTGGCACAGCCAAAAATAATTAAATTTAATAAATATATAAAGAAACAAACCAAAATGAAAACTAACAGGCTGGCGTCTGTCCACGTAGGGCTTGGTCAAGCAACAGTCTCAGAGAGGCGTTCTAGTTATGGGAGGGTCCACTCCAGGGAAACCACTGGAGTTTGGCAAATGCACCACGGAACCTCAGGCAGCCTAGGTTAAGACCTCTACTTCATGGAGGAAGAGATGGAATATGTTCAGTTAGTTGTTTGTGGAAGGAGAATATATAGGCTTTAGGGACCAAATTATCTGGAAAAAGACTTGGCACCACTAGAGGAAAACCAGGTAAGAAAAGTTACTGTTAAAAAAAAAAAAGAAAAGCAAAGGAAAAAAGAAAAGTTACCGTAAATCGTAGGTTGGAGAGTAGAATTGGACATGGGATAGCAAGTCGTTGGGAATGTCAATCCTCATGACGGAGAGGCTTTGGAGAGTAATCACATCACGATACTAAATGGGGAATCTGGTTGGTGGTCAGACCCATGGAATTCAAATTCCTTAGCGCTGCAGAGCCCTGTCCTGATTGAGGGGTCACATTGATCCACAGAACTGGAAGCTTATCAGAATGTGGAGACATAATTTATTTCTGCTCCCCCTAACTCTTCAAGGTGCTTGCACATTCAATATATCCTCGCTAAACCTTATGAGGTAGGTAATTTAGATATGATCATAAGAGAGACAGTGACTGAGAAAGAAGCCTTTAGAGTCAGACAGACCTGCATTTGAATCCTGTCTCTGTCTTACCCGTGGAGCGGTGTCGTGAAATTTACTCAGCCTGTGTCGGTGTTTCTCACCTCTGGCGGACATTTGGCAACATATGGAGACATTTTTGATCGTCACAACTGGAGGAGTGCTATTAGCATCCAGTGGGTAGAGGCCAGGGATGCTGCTAAACATCGCACAATGCACAGGATAGCTCCCTACCACGACGAACTGTGCAGGCCAAAATGTCAACAGCGCTGCTGTTGGGAAACCCCTGACTCTAATCTGATTCTTAGTCTCTTCATCCATACATTGGGGGGTTTTCACAGTACCTCACTGGGTTGTTATATAGAGTAGATGAGATAACAGTTGATGTTGGGTTGTCGGTTCTTCCACTCTCCCTGCCATTCTAGGAGCTGCGATCTTAGGAATATACATCTATACAGAGTTAAATTTCCATGGGCTGAACTGCCAGCCATCCATAGTCCCCAGTTTCATGATATTCGTCCCTGGCAGGCTTTTTGCGTGGTATGACTCTGACCTTTGGCCACAGTTCATTGGATCAGAGCAGAGGCTGGATCCAAACTAAAGCAGTAAGAATTCTTTTCCCAACGAACTTCGTAATTTGTACTGAGAGATGCCAGGCTTAGTCTGGCTGGTGTTTTGAATGCAGAAGATATAAACCTGGGACTTGTGAGTGAGATGCAAAAACAACCAGTTTATAGCAGAAGAGAAGTATGCAACAGTTCCAGAGGGAAAAGCAGCAATAAAAGACAGAGCCCCCAGAGTCTGTTCCCCACTGCACCCTGCCTTTAGGTTCTAGAGGCCATTTCTGCAACCATGTAATACTTCTTGCCTAAGCTGGCTTCAGTTACGTGTTTCTTGTGCTCGTGGGATGTATTACTAATAACTGATGACACATGTGAAAACACTTAGCACAGTACCTGGGAACAGTAAGTCCTGAACAAGTGTCAGTTGTTATTATCATTCCCATTTTAGAGATAAGAAAGTCGAGGCAGAGAGACAAATAATTTTTCTTCTGTCACACAGCTCTTTGGTGGTAACCCGATCTAGAATCCAGGTGTCCTGACCCCTAGATCTGGGTTCTGTCTCTTCTCTTTTTTTTTTTTTTTAAATTTATTCATTTATTTTTTGGCTGCGTTGGGTCTTTGTTGCTGCGCACAGGCTTTCTCTAGTTGCGGCGAGCGGGGGCTACTCTTCATTGCGGTGCACAGGCTTCTCATTGCTGTGGCTTCTCTTGTTGTGGAGCGTGGACTTTAGGTGCGTGGGCTTCAGTAGTGTGGCACGTGGGCTTAGTAGTTGTGGCTCACGGGCTCTAGAGTGCAGGCTCAGTAGTTGTGGCACACGGGCCTAGTTGCTCCGCGGCATGTGGGATCTTCCCGGACCATGGCTTGAACCCGTGTCCCCTGCATTGGCAGGTGGATCCTTATCCACTGCGCCACCAGGGAAGTCCCCTGTCTCTTCTTTGAATTGTGAAATGAAACTTTCAGAATAGTGAGTAAGTAAGTACCTATGTCCAGCTGAAAATAATTCAAAGTGAACCCTGGTGTATTCATCACCCAGGACAAGAACTAGAAAATTGGCTGCCCTTCAGAAGACCTTCCTGTGTCCCTCCCGCTCTCCCTGCCAGAGGTAACCAATATCCTGTTTTTTGGTTGAAATAACTTTTAATAGTTTTTCTGCCCACATTTGCATCCCTAAAGCACATGATTTCATTTTACTTGTTTTGGAACTTTATATAAGTGAAATTGTACTATACATATTCTCTTTGTGACTTGTTTCTTTCAACACCGTGAGGCTCATCCATACTGTGATGTGTAGCTGTAGTTCATTTATTTTCTTTGATGAATAGTCCACAATGTATTTATGCAAGCTACCGTGAATGGACATTGGGTTATTTCCTATTTTTGGCCAACAGTATGACTGGGAGCATCCTTGTTTGTATATGCTAGTGCATATGTGCAGGGGTGTCTCTTGGATGTGTAAGTAGGAGAAGACCTGCCATGTCTGAGACTTCCTTTGCTCCACATCCTTGTCAGTGTGGGTTTCTTTCCATGCAGATGCCCATACCTCGGGCTACTAGATAAAGAAAGTACTGTATAGTGCTGTGGGACACACATTTAAAACACAGAATCCTTCCTCAAAAAGTTACACATAGAATTACCATGTGACCTAGCAATTCCACAGCTAGGTATGTACCCAAGAGAATTGAAAACATATGTTCACACAGAACTTGTGCATGAATGTTTATAGCAGCGTTATTCATAATAGCCAAAATGTGGAAACAACCCAAATGTCCATCGACTGATGAATGGATAAACAAAATGTGGTCTGTACCTACAATGGAATATTATTCAGCATAAAAAGGAATGAAACACTGATATATGCTACAACATTATGCTAAGTGAAAGAAGCCAGACACAGAAAGTCACATATCACTCTGCTTATATGAAATGTCCAGAATAGGCAAATTCATAGAAACAGAAAGTAGATTAGTGCTTAACAGGAGCTGGGAGGAGGGAAAACGGAGAGTGAGCCTAATGGGTACAGGGTTCTTTTTTGAGATGATGAAGATGGTCTCACAAATTTGTGAATATACCAAAAATCACTGGGGGCTTCCCTGGTGGCGCAGTGGTTGAGAGTCCGCCTGCCGGTGCAGGGGACGCGGGTTCGTGCCCCGGTCCGGGAAGATCCCACATGCCGCGGAGCGGCTCGGCCCGTGAGCCATGGCCGCTGAGCCTGCGCGTCCGGAGCCTGTGCTCCGCAGCCGGAGAGGCCACAACAGTGAGAGGCCCGCGTACCGCAAAAAAAAAGAAAAGATCACTGAATTGTGTGCCTTAGCAGGGCGAGTTTTACGGTATGTGAATTATATCTTAATAGAAATGTAAATATAAACGTGATCAACAAACAGAATGACATGAAGGAGGGCATCTTGGGGCGGGGGTGGCTGGTGGCGCTGGGCAGGGGGACGGACCTTTAGATTTGGTTCCTGGGAAGGTCGTTCCAAGGAGGAGGTGCTGTTTAGCTGGGACCTGAAGGATGAGCCCCAAGGTGATGAAGGTGCCATAGGCTGAGATGGGGAAGCTTGGAGGAGAATCAGAGTTGGGGGAGGAAATCAGGAGACCTCGCTGGGATATATTAAAGATAGAACCTATACAAACGCAGAAGAATAACAAGGCTGAGCAAGACTCCGCAGGGCTCATGGAGAGGCTGAGCAGGAGAGGTGATGGCTGTGGGCTGACACCCAGTGCCTGCCTCTCAGAAGCCAGGACGTGTGTGGACTGCACCCTCCCTGGAGGTTACACCAAGTGCTGGCACAGCGCTCTGGCTCCTGGCCCGCCCGCCTGCTTGTGGGGCTCCTTCCAGCGTTTTTTGGGCCTTCTGCCACGTCCCAGGTCCTCCCCTTACAAAGGCAAGAAGGGCAGGGGAAGGGAGTGTCCCTTCTGAACACCAGATGTGACACATAGCCTTAAATAGGCAGGAGCTCCAGTCTGATAGCTGGGGTGGCCATAGGGAGAAAAGTGGGCTTGCCACCCCTAAAGGGTCCAAAATCTACTTAGAAAGGCACTGAGGCCCGTGATGAATACTGTGGTGCCCAGGGCACCCAGAGGAAAAAGCAGGCCCAACATCGTGGCTGGAGCCAAGTCAAAGGGTCAGGAGAGAACTGAATCTCAACTAGCACATTCTTTCTCACCTAGTGGGTCCTGCGGTAGCAGTCATCACTTTCAGTCAGCACCTTCGGGTGCTTCTAGCCCACACAACATGGCACGCTTCTGTATTTTCTTCCATAAAGGTCTCTCCCCTCTGGCTCTCTGCCCAGCCAGTTGCCCACAGACTGGAAAACAAAGGCTCGAAGCCTTCCCCGGAGACCTGGGCTTAGGGATGGGCCTTGGGCAGGCTGGGCGGATGCTCTGTTGATTTTTTTCCAAGTGCAGAGAATGTGACAGCCAATTCCTGTTGGAAATAGCTTTTGTTTTCTTTGGAGCACAAAGCACTTTTCCTTTCTCGTGATTGTCTCAGCTCAGGTCATGTTGAGGATGATGATTCGCTAACCTAATTGCATGCCTTCCAGATCCATGGTTCTTAACCTTTCAGGGCATAGACCCTATTGCAACTCTGGTAAGAACTATGGACCCTCTTCCCAAAATGTACATACATACACATGCACATAAATACCCCGAATTTAATATTTAATATTAGTCCTAGCAGGTTCAGAACCCCTGGGTTGCAGAGGGGTGGGTCCTCCCTACCCCACCACCCCTCACCTCCTGCCCCAGCTTTCTTTTCCATCTGGATCTTAAAATTCCCTCTCTTAGCCGTCCTCAGGGGCCAGCATTTCTTGCCTGGCTCCTGCCTGAATTAATCTCATGTATACAGCCCACCGAGGAGCAGGGGCTCTGGCTGGATTGGGGCTGTCTCCAGTTTCAAGTCTCCACTGGTGCTCCAGTGTTTCAGGCAGCAGAGTGTTCCAGTGGGATTTGTAAAATCTCTGTCTCAGCCGTGCCTGGTTATTATGGAGGAGCCGGGCAGCCAGAGTCTCGGCAGATTCTAGAAGAGGTGGCGCAGCTTTGGATGAGACTAGGGAGACAGGCGTTGTCTGGTTTTGTTAAATTCCAGAAGCAAGTCACTTTGCCAAAAATGCCAAAAATAAAAGACTGTCTAGACACTTACACACTAGAAGCTCTAATATGAGGAGAGACCATCCCAAAGATCATTGATTTATACTGTAAATGGCAAGACAATTTTTTTTTTTTTTTTGGCCTCACTGCGTGTCTTGTGGGATTTCAGTTCCCTGACCAGGGATTGAACCCCGGCCCTCAGCAGTGAGAGTTTGGAGTCGTAACCACTGGACTGATAGGGAATTCCCTGGGTTAACTTATTTAACAAGCACGAATTACATCCCTGTCCTGTGCCCGGCACTGTTCTAGGCACTGGGGTGCACGGTGAGTCAGACAGACAAGGTACCAGAGAATTTTAGTTAGCGGCAAGTGCAAGGATGAAAATAAAATAGGGTGAAGTGATGGATGTGATGGCGGTGGGGACATGATCAGAGAAGATATCTCAGAGAAGGTGCCTTGGAGCTGAAACCTGCGTATTGAAAACGAAGCATCCATTGGGAGGAAGAGGAGAGCTCCAGGTGGAGGGAGCAGCTGCAAAGGCCCAGAGGCTGGAACCAGTTGGGCTGCTTGAGGACAAGGAAAACACGTGTGGCTGGTGCAGCTTCCGGGAGAGGGGAGGTCGGGGCTGGGACGGAAGAGGTAGGCAGCGGATGGACAGCGTCGGGCTTTGCAGAAAAGACAACGGAGAGTGTGGAGCAGGCGTCTGATGTGATTGGATTTGCATTTTGAGAACCCGCCTCCGTGGAAAGAAGTGTCTTCTGGGAGAGCAAGAGCGGAAGTACGAGGCTGACGAATGATCCAGGTGAGTGGGAGATGGTGGCTCGGACCCCTTGGTGGCGGTACAGATGGCAAGACAATCGTTTTCCAGTGAACACACTTGGTTCATATCACATAATATATGACAATGCACGGCGGTTAAGACCCCGTGGGAACCTTACTTTACTGCGCGGAAGGACCAGAGTTAGGGTGTTCTTACCAGTGCAAGGTTTCCTGTTCGTGCCCTTTCAGGAAAAACAAGAACGAAGATATAAATCCTCCTTTACAGAAAGTTGCTTGGCTGTTTTTGTCTTTGTAGGATGTTAATCTCCTTGGCAGGAAGGAGGTGGGGAGGAGAGCTGGCATGTATTAGGTGCCTACTGCATACCTTGATCTCATCTAATCCCACAGTAACCCTACAAGGCTCCTGGGGTTTTTTGTTTTGTTTTGTTTTTGAGGTGAGGAAACTGATGTTCAGAGAGGTTAGGTATATTGCCCAAGGTCACAGCTAACAAGTGACAGAGCTGGGATCCAAATCCAGGTCTGTGTGATTCCAAGTCTTTCCACAGCATCCCAGGTGAACACACTGAGAAGGCCCTAGTAACCTCGAGACTCCAGGGTGTTAGCTACTCCTTGGATGTAAAACTGGTCTCTGTTGGGGGTCCCCTGACTTTTCTAGAATATGCCGTGTGCTGAATACAATGATGTCCAAGACTGGCATTTAAAGACGTTCCCTAAAAATTATAAAATAAAGACATTTCCTAATGTTTAAAAGATTTAATGATGCCAGAGTATCTAAGGGGGAAAGAAGGATTTGGGTCTTGAGGTAAACAGGCTCATTAACTAGCAACAAATCAATAAGGGTGAAATCAATTAGGGCTAACTGGAAGGTAGGATTTATGCCATCTGGCTTGACTCTCTTGAAATGAGAGATTGATGGTGGCTACCAGTGTATCATGGAGGCGCAATTCAGGGACAAAAACCCTAATGTTGAATTCTGTGCTGTAATCCTCCCCCTGCTGCTCTGCGGCCAGTGTTTGGTAGGAGGGCTCTGGAGGGCTCCAGTGTTTCCAGCAAGACCCCTGGTCTGGGGTCCTTGCACCCTCAGGACTCTTTGTGTCACGAGGACTCCTTCAGGTCTTGAGCTTTCCAGAACAACCCAGAAGGGAATGGCCCTTGCAGGGTCCACCTGGTCTGACTGCCCAGGAGTGTCTCAGAGAAAGGCTGGGGCAACATTCCCAGCAACTGGACACAGGAAAAACCAGCCCATCACACCCAGGGTTATACGCAGCGTTACAAAGAGAAACATGACACTATGTTCCTGTCTTTGGTGCTTCAAGCTCTCTGGTGGGTGTGCACACCTGTGACTCGACTGCAAGCTCCATGCAGGGAGGACTGTGTCCTCTTTTTTTTTCTCTTCTTCGTCTTCTTATTGTTTTGCTGTTCTTGAATGACAGTATCTGAGGTTGACAGATACTGTCTTCATCCTCCAGGATTTGACATTTCAGCTGGAATTATAAACCCATAAAGAGAAAACTGAGGCATTATGGGCAGTAAGTTTTGAAATTAGATCTGGCTTCCAGCAGAGATCGTGAAGCCTTGTTTCCTCATCTGCAGAACGAGTGATGAGGCACGTAATAGAAAGTGGCTGTAAGGCTTGAATGAGATGATGCATGTAAGTGCTGGGCAGAGAGCCCAGCCGCATAGCAACCCTCAGAGCAAGTGCATAACGTTTCTGCCACGACCCCCTTACACCTTCCATGGTGCATGTTTCAGTAGGAACTTTCAGTCCTTTTGACTGTGATTCATATCACAACCCTATAATGTGTGTGTGTATATATCTTTTTTTTTTTTTTTTTTTGCGGTACGCGGGCCTCTCACTGTTGTGGCCTCTCCCGTTGCGGAGCACAGGCTGCGGACGCGCAGGCTCAGTGGCCATGGCTCATGGGCCCAGCCGCTCCGCGGCATGTGGGATCTTCCCGGACCAGGGCACGAACCCGCGTCCCCTGCATCGGCAGGCGGACTCTCAACCACTGCGCCACCAGGGAAGCCCGTGTGTATATCTTTAAATATAACTACAATGTAAATTTTATGAACTAGTACCCCTTACTATGTGTGATGAATTCTGATAGTTTCTACTCTATTCAGTGTTGTTGAAAAAAAATGCTGAAGGGGCACAGGGGAACTTTTGGGGTGATGGACATGTTCTATATTTTGATTAGAGTGGTGGTGGCGGCATGGGGGTTCTTGTCAAAAATCATTGAACTCTACATTAAGATGGGAGTTCACATTTTAGTGCAGGTAAATTATATCTCAATAGATTTGCAACCCTCTAAATTACTTTTTTATTGGACACAATTCACATTCCATAAAATTCAACCTTTTAAAGTGTACAATTCAGGGATTATTAATATATTCACAGAGCAACCATCATCACTAGCCAGAA
Organism: Delphinapterus leucas; assembly: GCF_059928025.1. Taxonomy (NCBI): domain Eukaryota; kingdom Metazoa; phylum Chordata; class Mammalia; order Artiodactyla; family Monodontidae; genus Delphinapterus; species Delphinapterus leucas. The sequence continues at coordinate 43,700,867 of NC_143148.1, forward strand.
CATTTCATCACTCCAAAAAGTAACCCTGTACCCGTTGACGGGCACTTCCCATCCCCCCAACCCTAGCCCCTGGCAACAATTAGTCTAATTTATGTCTCTATGGATTTGCTGGTTCCAGTCCTGTGAGGCCAGGATCAGAGCCTTTGAAGCTGGGCGAGTTACTGGACCTCTGGGGGAAGGGGCACACACACACACACACACACACACACACACACACCCCGCCCCAGAACTGAGATTTCTCTCTTAGGTCCAGGTATTGGGCGACTTCCAAGAGCATCAGTGACTCCTGTAGGTGACTCATACATTTCATCTCCACTTTTTTCCACACTTACTCCAGGCCCACCCAGTCCTCTGGAAATGCCCCTTACTCACTTATTCCCCTCCTGTGGGAGATATGGACAAGGGTGCGCCCAAGGAGGTGTGTGGAACGGACTCTCCAAGGTCAATGTGGGAAACCCATCACAGAATTGCAAAAAAAGATGCAAGTAAGGTTCAGGAATGTGTCCAGCACAGTAGGGGCTGCAAGTGGATTTGGAACTGGAGGTGGACAAGAGGAGGAAGCAAGGGGACTTCCCTGGTGACCCAGTGGTAAAGAATCTGCCTTCCAATGCAGGGGACATGGGTTCTATACCTGGTCAGGGAACTAAGATCCCACACGCTGCAGGGCAACCAAGCCCGCACGCCACAACTACTGAGCATGCGCACCTCAACTAGAGAAGCTGCATGCCGCAAACTGCAGAGCCCACGTGCCCTGGAACCTGCGTACCACAATGAGAGAGAGAAAACCTGCAGGCCACAACGAGAGAGAGAAAACCTGCAGGCCACAACTAGAGAGAAGCCTGCGCACCACAACAAAGAGCCCGTGCTGCAACAAAAGACCCCGTGTGCTGCAACTAAGACCCGACGCAGCCAAACAAAGGAAAAAAAAGAGGAGGAAACAAGGGGACTGTTACTGGCTGCCTGGAGAAGAAGAAGGGGACCTGTAGGTGACTCGTGCCCCATGTCCCTGCCTCTTCTCTGCCCCGAGGCTCCACCTGGAAATGCTCTTACTCCCTTCACCCCCTGCTGCCTGGGAACGGTGCAGACAAGGAGACACCTGAGGAAGGGAGAGGGTGAGAAGTAAGGGAACTGAAGCTGCAACGTCCGTGAGGATGGGACTGACCTGGACCGACTGATGCCAGCTCTGCCGTCATCTGGAAACGGGTCTGACACATGGGCTTTCAAAGGAGACGTGGAGGTGTTATCAAGGGCCACCTGGAGACATAAGAGAAAAAAGTCCTGGAGCTTTAAAAGCCCACTTTTTCCAGCTGTCATCAACAGGAAGGGAGGTAGGACTCTGGTGATGCCTAAGGAATGAAAGCACACTGACAGAATAACATTTTAGAGACGTGTGAAGCACGCTGCCGAGCGTAAGTGCCCGTGATCCTGTTCATATAAAAAAGATATTATGTGTGATTGTTCATAACGGACCCAAGTCTGAAAGGATTCTCACAAACCTGCCATTAATAACCTTCGGAGAAAGGAATTTTACTGTCTACTATTAATTTTTTTTTACAATCATATGCTATTTGTGTAATTTAATGAGATATATTTTAAATTTATTTTAAATCTATTTTTAAATAGGTGGTACATTCACATGGGAAATCTCCTTCCCATTCTTGTCCTCATCTGCAAAGACACCCACTCCGCGTGCCTTAGGTAAGTAATGTTCCTAATTTTTTTTTTTTGTATCCTTCCAGAATTTCTTTATGCATATGTAAGCAAATTTGAATAGAGATTCTTAGTTCAACTTTTTTGGAGCTCTAATTTGGAAATTAGAATTCAAACCCAATGACCAGACATAAGGGCTCTGAAGTTTTCCCGTAATCAGACATATCTACGGGGGGCCAGTGGGCACGAGGTACACCTTTCCAAAGAGGAGAAAGCTTTTAAACATGATATATGTAAAACAATAATTGATAAATGCTCATTATAAAGGGACCAAGAGGGAGTCCCCTGGTGGTCCAGTGGTTAGGGCTTGGTGCTTTCACTGCTGGGGCCTGGGTTCAATCCCTGGTCAGGGAACTAAGATCCCACAAGTGATGCAGCACGGCCAAAAAAATAAATAAAGGGGTCAAGAAATGCAATAAAAAGGAAAATCACCCCAAATTGCTCTACCCCAAAATAACAATAATTAACATCAATAAAACATCACATCTGGACCAGTGATGTCCAGTAGAACTTTCTGCAATAATGGAAATGTTTTCTGTGTTATTACAGTAACCACTAGCTACATGCGCTGTGGAGTGCTTGAAATGTGGCTAGTGCAACTGAGGACCAGAATTGTTTATTTTAATTAATTTTAACTTAAATATACACAGCCTTGTATGTCTAGTGCCCACTGTAATGGGCAGCGCGGTTCTGGACCTCTTTTAGTGCATATGTCTGAGTGGATAGATGTAAAGGGAGGCTGGGGAGGCAGGTTATTTTGGCATCACCTGCCAGAAGCCTCATAAGTGTGATTACTAATTAACCTGGGAGTTCTGCTTGTGGGAATTATCTTAAAGTAACGGTTCTCAAAATCTAGCTCTGAGAGTGTTTATTAACATGAAAAACTGGAACGTTGTAGAAAAATATTTACTGACGTGAGACTGTGTTCACCACTGTCTATTAAGTGAAAGGCAGGTTACAAAGCAGGAGGATTTCATTAAAATATAAATTGTCTAGAAAGACACACTTCAAACTGCTCAGCACATGGTAGGCACTCAATGAATATGTGTTAATGAATGAGCGAAGGTTAATAAGAGTCAGCACTGAGTGGTGAAATGGTGAGTGATTTTATATTTTCTTCGGTTCTGTTATTTATATTTTCTAACTATCTATGGTAAATTCATATACCTTTGTAATAAGAAAAAATATGTATTGAAAAAAGAAGTATAGTTGCCAGGTTGTAATATTTCAGAGCTGGAAAGAACTTTGGAGACAAAGGCGCACATGGCTAATTAATGGCAGGAGCCCAGATTTCCCAGCTACACACAAACATCTCCCAGCGCCAGGAGAAAAGATTGCTGGATGGTCTCCTGTTCTGGACTAGCCCTGGCAGGACAAAGTCTCTCAGTGTGGCAGTTCAGCAGTGGATTTAGGGAGGACAAAACAAAGGGTATCAACGCTCTTCAGCAAGATATAAAACATCGTGAAGAATCTCACTAACAAACTCTGGGCGTCGTGATTTTGCTCCAAGTGCACCATTTTGACCCCAGCAGAGACACCCTGCAGGACTCCAGTCCAGCCAGCATGTTGGAGAGAAGTCTCCGTCCCTTGCAGGAGGAAGTCTCCTGGTTGTCTCTACGTTTTGGCTCTTCTTCAAAGGCTGTTCTTTTTCAAAATTCTTGACTGAATCACTCAGTCCCTACCTCAGATGTCCTTTCTTTTTATCCAGCCTTTGCTATTGGCATTCACCCTCAACTTTGGAACTTTACTATATGAAATGCACTTTACTATATGAAACGGTTGATTATTGCCACCTCGCAGCTCTTAGTTCCACGACTCAGTTCATTTTACCACACTTTTTCTGAGTACTGACTAGATCGTCAGCATTGATGGATACAGAAACATACAAAGAGGTGTTTATCCAAGAGAAATGAGAACATACACCCCAAAATGACTTGGACAAAAATGTTCACAGCAGCTTTATTCACAGCAGCTCAAACTGGTAACAGTCCAAATGCCCATCAACAGGAAAACAGATGAACAAGATGCAGCAAATGCATTCAATGCAGTGCCACTCGGCAATAGAAAGGGATACAATACCGACACACACAACAACGTGGGTGAACCTCAGAGACACTATACACAGTGAAAGAAGCCAGAAAAGAAGAAATAAAGAGTGCAAACTATATGAATCCATTTACATGACGTTTCAGAGCAAGCAAAATTAACCTAAGGTGAAAAAATCAGGACAGTGGTTATCTCTGGATGGGGGGGGTGGATGGTCCTAGAAAATAGGACAGAAAATAGTTGGGGTGGGACACCCCTGGTGGCACAGTGGTTAAGAATCCACCTGCCAATGCAGGGGGCATGGGTTCGAGTCCTGGTCTGGGAAGATCCCACATGCCTCAGAGGAACTAAACCCGTATGCCACAACTGCTGAAGCCCGCGTGCCTAGAGCCCGTGCTCCACGACAAGGGAAGCCACTACAGTGAGAAGCCTGCACACTGCAAGGAAGAGTAGCCCCTGCTCGCTGCAACTAGAGAAAGCCTGCGTGCAGCAACGAAGACCCAACGCAGCCAAAAATAAATAAATAAACTTAAAAAAAAAATAGTGGGAATGGACATGCTTCCTATCATGAAAGGGGTGTGTGTTATGCAGCTGTGCCCACTTGTTAAAACTGTGTAGCCTAAGATTTGCATATTGTAATATGTGTGACTTCTCCCCAGAAAAAAAGGCGGGGGGTGGAGGCTGTAAGAGAAAAGCAGTGAAGAGAGTAGGAGTGGGAAGTGGGTAGAGGAATAGATGAAGCAAGAGTGGCAGAATGTTGGTAATTGTAGCATAAGCCAATATCCCTGATGAACATAGATGCAAAAATCCTCAACAAAATATTAGCAAGCCGAGTTCAACAATACATTAAAAGGATTGTACACCACGATCAAGTGGCATTTATTCCAGGGATGCAAAATGAAGGATAAAAGCCATGTGATCATCTCAACAGATGCAGAAGAAACATTTGACAAAATTCAACATCCATTTATGAAGAAAACTCTCAACAAAGTGGTTATAGAGGGAAAATACCTCAACGTGATAAAGCCATGTATGACAAGCCCACCACTAACATCATACTCAGTGGTGAAAAGCTGAAAGTTTTTCCTCTAAGATCAGGAGCAAGACAAGGATGCCCACTCTTGCAGCTGTTATTCAACATAGTATTGGAAGTCCTAGCAAGAACAATTAGGAAACTCTCTGTATTATCTTCATAATTTTTCTGTATATCTAAAACCATTCTACAAAATAAGGTGTATTAAAATGTTAATAATCTAGGCCCTGCTCTCAAAGAAGGTAGGGGCTGGAGGCATGAATTCCTAGTTGGTCTCCTGGGTTCAAACCTTGACTCCACCATGACCTTGAAAGGACCCTCTTGGTGGCCAGTTTCTTCTTCTGTAAAGTGGGGTTGATACTCGGACCTACCTCATGGGGGCGCTGTGAGGAGCAAATGAGATAACGATACAAAGTGCTCAGTACCACCCCTGCCTCAAGTTAGAAATCAATGCAGATAAAATAAAGTGATTGAGAGTGTGCATTTCTGGGCCAGGCAGTCTGGATTCAAATCCTGTTTCCTCCCGGGCTTGTTCATAAAATCGTGGGCTGGTCCCTCGGACTGAGCCTCAGTTTCCTTAGCTATAAAATGGGACGAATAGCACCCCCTGCAAGGGGGATTGGAGGATTGAATGGGCTCATGCATTCAAAGCCCCCCAGCACAGTGCATGCACAGGGTAAGCCCTCGATCAGTGGGAGCCGTAGGAGGAAAGTAGATGTGCGGTTAGAATCCAGAGCAAATAAAACTGCCTGGGCGTCCAAGAAGGCTTCCCCCAGGAGGCTGTAGAAAGGGGCCCCACTCTGGCTTGTGCACTGAGGCAGCTGATTGGCTGGCTTCACGGTTCTCCAAGGTCCTGTGTGACCTCCTCCTCCACCCTGTGAGGTCCTCCCAGGTCCCCAGCGTTGGAACAAAGCCTCCGTCTGCTGTTCCACTACTGTTCTCTGTCTGAACTCTGATTAGGTCCTTATCTCAGCCGGCTTTGCCCTGCTTGGCTGCCTGTCACATTCAATTCCATTCCAGGACTTTCATTCTGCCCTGGCTCGAGTGTCTCTGAGTGTGAGGCTTTCGGACACAGGGCCTGGTCTCCATCGTCCTTGGTTCCCATAAGCCTGAGCACCATGTCTGGAATGCAGCAGCTTCTCAGTTCATGGCAGTGGAACAGAATAAAATTATTCTGAAGCCAGCTACCAGGCCTTGATATAGTTGGATTTCAAGGCACTGAGATACACTGGCACACTTCCCCCATCAAAAAATACCTGCTCTCTCTGGACTCCCTCTGGCCCCAGATTCTACGATTAGAACTTCATTGCTTTGGCTTAAGGCAAATTAGGACCTTGTACCTGATAAAAATGCAACACTCTGTATTAGAGTCCTAGCAGGGATCAGACAGTACACTCAAAAGGGTTTAACTGAAAAATAAAATAAGGCAATTAATGGCAGGACAACTTACAGTGAAGTGGGCAGGATGGAAAGAACCAGCAGGGATGGCGAGGCGCCCTGGGACTTGCGACAGCAGGCAGCTGTTAGCATCTAGGGTGGCAGAACCAAAGGGAGCCCAGTGAGAGCTGAGCTGTGGAAGAGCCACCTTGAGGGGGAGAAGGCTGTAGAGACGCAGCCACTGCCCAGGGGTGTGAGGCTGCACCAGGCATGAAATATCTCCATGTTCTTCTCTACGTGCCCTCAGATCTCCTGGCAGTGGCCCCATTGGCCAACCCAACCAGAAGCCACAGGGTGAGGGGGCCTGGGTAATGCGGTCCCAGCGGTCACCCTCCCCACAACTAAGAAAGATAGAAAATGGATCTGGGGTGGGAATGAGGGAGCAAACCGAGAATAAACCTTCAATGGTGACATATTCTAGTTTTATCAGTCATGTACAATTCAATATAAATAAGGGCATCAGATCCTTCAGGAAGCTGAGGGAAAGGAGACTAGGGACCAGGATGCTGAAGTGTTAGAAAGGAAAGAGCGTCACTGACTGGGGAAATGATCCCCCCACCCAAAAAAAGACAAACGTTGCCTGTTTCCAGTGGTGGCTCTGGAATGTCCATATGAGAAGGCTCTAAGGATGGTCATTTGAATGGATGGGAAACAGCCATAGCTATCGCATAGCAAGCTCTGGGGCTTTACTTAGATTTGAATAGCTGGGGGTGGTGCTTGTGAGGATTATGGGGGGCATTAAGTCTCTTCCCCATCTCAGCCATCCCTTCAGCTCCTGTACAAACCTTTGTCCTCCCAGGACTTCTTGAAACCTCTTGGAGATGCTAAAGTGCGCTGTGATCCTGAGTTCTGGGAGATGTGACTTGTAATCTGGGAGATGTCCTTGAACACGGGGGCACCCCACCACACCTCCCATGGGACCAGTGGAGCACACTTTGTGGGAACTGCAGGGATTTGGTAGATTATCTTAAAGTCTGGGTTTGGGAAGGAGAAGGAAAAATGGGATCAGCGTCTAAGGCTGTGTGAAGGGCATTAGGAGAAGCACAGGGGCAGAGGAAGGGAGTCCTCGGGAGGAATGAGGCGCTCTTAGAGCTGGAAAGGGCCAGGGATCATCGAGGACCTTGCTAGTCAAAGTGAGGTCCAGAGACCTTGTGCCTTTTTCGTTAAGAAGGTCATTCAACAAACACTGAGTGACTAGTCCAAGCCTAGCACTGGGGATACAGAAATTAAGAGCAGGCAGAGAAACACATAGGAAACTTCACCTCAGTGTGGGAAATGCTAAAATAAGGATGCTGAGTTTGGGGACTTCCCTGGAGGTCCAGTGGTTAAGACTCCACTCTTCTACTGCAGGGGGCACGGGTTCAATCCCTGGTCTGGGAACTAAAGATCCTGCATGCTGTGTGGCACGCCCAAAAAAAAAAAAAAGGTTGCTGAGCGTGGGCGGATATGGGCAGACTAAAGAAGGTCCCCCAACCTGGGGGGGTGGGGTGATTGGGGTATACTTCCTGGACTTGTGCCCGTACAACTTGCCCAAATTTCCTTTCCCGATCCCACGCTGCTCCTGCCTTCAGCACCACTCAGTCTGCCTAAAATTATCCTCCTCTGATCATTTCACTGTTTGTGTGCCCAGGTTTCATTTCATCAACTAAATTGGGCTCCTCTTGTTCCCTCCCACTGTAACACCTAGTAGGCCCTGAATCCTCAGTATGAGAGAGAGAGTGAATAATGAATTGGCAGATGGATGATCTGGTACAGTTGATAAGTGTGCTAGGGAATGGTGAGACCCCTCCTTCTTCCTATCATCTATCAACCTGCTTTGCAGACAGACCCCTTATCCATCTCTTCCTATCTATATATGATTTTTGAAATATGATTATTTCCTCATTTATGGGTTCTTTAGAAGCAGCATGTAGAACAAGCCAGGAGGCCTCACATAAGGAAGTGGTTAAAAGCACAGACGCAAGCCAGACGTCAAGGTTCAAATCTTGGCTTCGTTATTTACTAGGTCAGTGCCTTGGGACATGTTACTTTACCTCTCTGTGCCTCAGTGTCCACAGCTGCCAAATGGGGATAATAAGAGTACCATGCTCATAGGGTCACTGGGAGGTTATACAAGTTGTTATCTGTAAAGCGACTAGAACAGTGCCTGGCCCTTGGTAAGTACTATGAAAAGGCATGCTGTTCTTGACAACTTGTGTGCTGGACCTGTGATTCACTTGCCTGGTCTCAGGTAGTCAGGAAGGCTGAGAACATCCTCTAGAATGGTGAACAGAGGAAGGTTGATCTTTCCCCACACACATCATAGAATTCAAGCTGGAGGTAAACGGTCTTTGTCCCCAGCAGGTGGCCACTGGGCTGTGGGCTTGCCTGGGGCCATCACAGTCTAGTAACCACTTTCATAAGAACTAGACAGACCTTCTTCTCCTGTCCCCATCGTGGGTTCTGTGATTGAGCCTTGTCAGGAAGCTCCCTGACCTCCTCCACTTTGAAGCCCTTGGGGCTGATGGCCTTTCCACTTCCTCTCACTGCTAATCGGCAGTCGGTGGGTTGGCTTTGGGAGGCAGATGGTGATACTTGGGCTTGGCTGGCATTGAAACTATTTTGTAGAATTCGGATTTAGTGAGTTTGCAAGGCCGAAGGGCCAATGCATTTAACTTGGGCATCCTCTGGACCTTGATTGCATCTGTTTCTTCTAAGTCAGTGGAGCTCCCAGCTGCCTCCTACCCACCTAGCAGGAAAGGAATCAGGGTGTGCACCCTGACATCTGAGACTGAGCATTTCTTACTCTGGGCCAGCTCAAAGACACTTGGCTAACTCTCTGGCTCTGAGACGTTCTTGGAAACTTGGGGGATTTTGTACTATGGCTTTCTGGCGAGGCTGCCTCTGATCTGGAGGGAACAGGAGACGTTTCTGCCTTCCAACCCAGGGCTCAACTCAGCAGAAGGATGCACTCAATCTTGGGGAGCAAGAGGCCAAGTGGTGCCACTCTCCAAGCCTGGGATGTTATGGAGGAGCTGTACAGATGGCTGTCAGACCAGAGGTCAAGGGTGGAGTGAGCTGAGACCTCCACTTCCAGGGGCTGACTGTGGGGTCACAAGGACCATGCAAAGTTTTGGTAATGCTGGGGTTCCTAATAACTGCCAGAAGATGTCAATTCAGACAGTTGTCACCTCCAGCACCCTAGACACAGTGTTGGCTCGTTCATGTGGGGAATTGGCACCCACCTGACCTCGACGATTTACCGTTCCATATTCTGCAAAGGAGCAAAGACACCACAGTATATCCTGTTCTTCACAGAAGACCCTCAGGAGTTTCCTTCTTTTAAAAACTTTTTATTTTGAAATAATTTCAAACTTATAGAAAAGCTGCAATAATATAAAGAATTCCCATATATCCTTCAGCCTGTTCACATTTCGCTGCATTTATTCCATCTCTTTCCATGTATATGTGTGTACATATATGGGTGTATATATACAGAATTTTTTTCTGAACAACTTGAAAATAAGCTGTAGACACACTTACCCCTTAATACTTCAGTTTGTGTTTCCTAAGAACAAATTATTTTATTACATAACCACAGTATAAGTATCAAATTCAGAAAAGGTAACATTGATCCAATGCTATTATCTACTTTACAGTTTGTATTCCAGTTTCACCAGTTTCCAATAATGTATTTTATAGCTGTTTTCCCTTTATCAAGGAACTCATCCAGGATAAGCATTACATTTTATAGACAGGCGCCTTTAACGTCTTTACTCTAGAATTGTTCCTCAATCTTTCTTTGTCTTTCATGTCCTCAGGAGTTTTCTAAACGAATTTAAATCTAAACGCATTCTCGTGGCTGTCACTTCTCTAAATGCTAACTCAAAAAGAAAAGACCTTTTCAGTTCCTTACCTTTGAAGCCTCAAGACAGGTGGGTTTGACAACAATCTATTTTGGTCACGCCTGGGCATTTTTGGCTTATCCATCTACACTGGTCTCAAATGATCCTGGGGTTTGCTCTTGGGTACACAGTAGATGCTAATAAGTATTTGCTGATTTGCCAGGAGAGAAAGTGGATTTGACTTCTGGATTAAATAACCTAAACGACATTCCAGGAAGGGTTTTGCTAGAGAGACAAAGTGTTGGCACTTCCAGAGGTGAATACCTGGGGCATCAACCCAAGTACAGCGGCAGGCTTGGAGTTCTTTATCTTATTTCTGTTAGGCACCAAGTACACTAAGGCTCTCCTCAAATTCCCCTGCAGGAGAGTCAGGAAGCTCCATTGCAGGTTCAATTCATCACATGGAGGGAGTGAATCACAGTGATGTTAGGATCCTACAAACTTTGACATGTTTTTTTTTTTTTTTTTTTTTTGCGATACGCGGGCCTCTCACTGTTGTGGCCTCTCCCGTTGCGGAGCACAGGCTCCGGACGTGTAGGCTCAGCGGCCATGGCTCACGGGCCCAGCTGCTCTGTGGCATGTGGGATCCTCCCGGACCAGGGCACGAACCCGTGTCCCCTGCATCGGCAGGCGGACTCTCAACCACTGCGCCACCAGGGAAGCCCTGACGTGTATTTTTTTGACCTCCTGCCTGGAGTCTATAAATTTGGATCATCTCCTTAGGAACAACAGAGAATAGAGCTTTGAAGTCAACCTCTTCATAATAGCCAGCCTCCAAGATGGCTCCAACCTTGCCTCCCCTGGTATCCCCCCCTTTTATGTAATTAGTCCCCTCCCACATGAATCAGGGCTGGCCTATGTACAATGTGGTGAAAGTGACACATATGAGGCTAAGTCGTAAAAGATAATGCAGCCTCCATCTTGGTCTCCTGGCTAGTTTGTTTTAGAGGAAGCCAGCTACTTTGAGGACACTCAGGCATTCCAGTGGGGAAGCCCATGTAGAAGGGAACTGAGACTCCCAACCAACTAACTTGCCAGCTGTATGAGTGTCATCTTAGAAATGGATCTTGTAGCTCCAGCCAAGCCTTCAGATGACTGCCACGTAGACCATCATCTAATTGCAGCCTCATGAGAGACCTGGAGGCAGACCCTCCTATTCAAGGTGCTCCCAAATTTCTGACTCACAGAAACTGAGAGAGATAAGTTACTATTATTTTAACTCATGAAGCTTTGGGAGTTATTTCCTGTGCAGGACTACATAATTGATACATTATTCCATTGAAAATCGTAAAGAGGCACATGATCCAGCAATTCCACTCCTAGATATATACCCAAGAGAATTTGAAACATGTTCAAACAAAAAGTTGTACAACATATTCATTGCAGCATTACTCACAATAGTCAAAAAAAGTGGAAACAACCCAAATGGTCACCAGCTGATGAAGAGAGAAATGAAACGTGGTACATTCATACAGTGGAATATTATTTGGCCATAAAAAGGAATGAAATACTGATACATGCTACAATGTGGATGAACCTTGGAAACATTAGGCTAAGTGAAAGAAGCCAGCCACAAAGACCACATATTGTAAGATTCATTTGTATGACACATCCAGAATAGGCAAATCTATAGAGAATAGAAAGTGGATTAGTGGTTGCCTAGGGCTGTGGAGGTACAGGGTTTCTTTTTGGAGTGGTGATGAGAATGTTCTAAAATTGGTTGTGGTGATGGTTGCACAACTCTGTGAGTATACTAAGAGCCATTGAATTGTTCACTTTAAATAGGTAAATTGTATGTGTGAACTATATCTCAATAAGGCTGTTATAAAAAAATTATAAAGAGACAAGCTATCCTAGGGACCTCATAGGGGTTTAGTTCCTGTTCTTTTCAACTAAGATATTAGTGTCTCTTTTGCCAGGTGCTTAGAGAAGGTCCTAAGAGATTTACCTGGCTACATGGTGGAAAAGAACTGCTGGAATTAAAAGGGAGGAGCAAAAGGAATGTTCTGCTAAAATAATTAAAGAATCATTCTAACCTACCAAATGCTGTACAATCAGAATCATGACTCGTAACCCTGACAAAGATTAGACTTTGGGGAGAAAATTAATAATAGAACCTGGATCCCTAATTAAGTCCTGTTAAGAATGTGATATTCCCACCCTCTAAGAATGACAACCACTGTCAAGAGCAGTCTTCTTCCTTTGCCTGCTGAAGCTTTAGCCCTGCCGAAGCTTTAAGCCTCTCCCCTTTTTTTTAATCGATCCAGATCACTGCTGTTTCAGCCTAGAGTGTCTACTCTGAACTCTCTGAAGTTACAGATTAGAAGTAGTCGTGGGACTTCCCTGGTGGTCCAGTGGTTAGGACTCTGTGCTTCCACTGCAGGGGGCGTGGGTTTGATCCCAGGTAGGGGAACTAAGATCCTGCAAGCTTCATGGTGCGGCCAACCTCCTAGACCCATCTCCTAGAGTAATGGAAATAAAAACAAAAATAAACAAATGGGACCTAATGAAACGTAAAAGCTTTTGTGCAGTAAAGGAGACTATAAACAAGATGAAAAGACAACCCTCAGAATGGGAAAAAATATTTGCAAACAAATCAACGGACAAAGGATTAATCTCCAAAATATCTAAACAGCTCATGCAGCTCAATATTAGAAAAACAAACAACCCAATCCAAAAATGGGCAGAAGACCTAAATAGACATTTCTCCAAAGAAGACATACAGATGGCCAAGAAGCACATGAAAAGCTGCTCAACATCACTAATTATTAGAGAAATGCAAATCAAAACTACAATGAGGTATCACCTCACACCAGTCAGAATGGGCATCATCAGAAAATCTACAAACAACAAATGCTGGAGAGGGTGTGGAGAAAAGGGAACCCTCTTGGTGGGAATGTAAATTGATACAGCCACTATGGAGAACAGTATGGAGGTTCCTTAAAAAACTAAAAATAGAATTACCATATGACCCAGCAATCCCACTCCTGGGCATATACCCTGAGAAAACCATAATTCAAAAAGACACATGCACCCTAGTATTCATTGAAGCACTATTTACAATAGCCAGGTCATGGGAGCAACCTAAATGCCCATCAACAGACAAATGAATAGAGAAGATATGGCACATGTATACAATGGAATATTACTCAGCCATAAAAAGGAACAAAATTGGGTCATTTGTAGAGACGTGGATGGACCTAGAGACTGTCACACAGAGTGAAGTAAGTCAGGAAGAGGAAAACAAATATCGTATATTAATGCATATATGTGGAATCTAGAAAAACGGTACAGATGAACTGGTTTGCAAGGCAGAAATAGAGACACAGGTGTAGAGAACAAACATATGGACACCAAGGGGAGAAAGCAGTGAGGGGGATGGGTGGTGGTGGTGGTGGGATGAATTGGGAGATTGGGATTGACATATATACACTAATATGTATAAAATAGATAAATAATAAGAACCTGCTGTATAAAAAAATAAATTAATTAAGTTCATTCCCATTTGGCATATGCAGACCTGTACATTGGGCTCCAAAAAGTTTTGTAATCATTACTTTTATTTATTTTTAAAATTATTATTATTATTATTATTATTTTGTCCATGCTGCGCGGCTTGCAGGATCTTAGCTCCCTGACCAGGGATTGAACTGAGACCACGGCAGTGAAAGAAGCACAGAGTCCTAACCGCTGGATCGCCAGGGAACTCCCATTACTTTTAAAACAATATCTGGCTCTGCTTATTCCTGTTTCCTTTTTCAAAATGTTCTTTTAAAAACAATTCTTTATTTTTCAAAATTAGCATTTATAATTTTAGAGATCAAGCATAATCAAGATGGCCTGTAATTATTTAGCATAAATAAAGGACAGAGAAATTATAGGGTTTTTTTACACTCTTGTAGAGGTTTTTTTATTTAGATATCATTAACATTCAGATTAAAAGTTTTTCCTGTTTTATTGAGATATAATTGACATACAACACTGTATAAGTTTAAAGTGCATGGTATAATGATTTGACTTACACATATTGTGAAATTATTACTACAATAAGTTTAGTCAGCATTCATCATCTCATATAGATAAGTATTATTGTTGGGTTTTTTTTAAGTGACATGGTATTTAAGGTAAATTGTAGCAGCCTTCTACAGATAAGGAAAGTGAGACCTAAGGACATTTAGTGACTTACTCAAGTTGATACAGGTAATATAGTGGGGATTCTCAATCTCAAGTTCTACAGTTACTCCATGTTGCCTATACCCACATGTAATGGCATTGAATAAAAGGGATTCAATATCTCTTTTTTTTCCTATTTATTTATTTTTGCCTGCGTTGGGTCTTAGTTGCGGCGAGTTGGGGCTACCCTTCGTTGTGGTGCGCGGGCTTCTCATTGAGGTGGCTTCTCTTGTTGCGGAGCACGGGCTCTAGGCACTCAGGCTTCAGTAGTTGCGACGTGCAGGCTCTAGGGTGTGTGGGCTTCAGCAGTTGCAGCACGTGGGCTCAGTAGTTGTGGCTTGCAGGCTCTAGAGTGCAGGCTCAGTAGTTGTGGCTCACGGGCTTAGTTGCTCCTCGGCATGTGGGATCTTCCCAGACCAGGGCTCAAACCAGTGTCCCCTGCGTTGACAGGCGGATTCTTAATCACTTCTCCACCAGGGAAGTCCCTCAATATGTTATGAATGGCACCCATGCTGACCATACTCAACCGCTAAGTACTGACCTGAGATTGAATTATTCTATCCATCTGAAGCCTTGAATACATAACAAATACATTAATGTGCATTGTAAGAAATGTAATGAAATATACTCAAATTTCTTTCATTTCTCAACCTCAACCCTTAGTCTTTTATGTTGAAATGAGAAAATTCAGGATCATTTTAATATGAATTTTTACTCTGGGATCCAGAAGTCTTTCAGAGCTCCCACTTACAAAACAGCTAAACGACTGTGCCAAGAACTTACCCAGATTCATCATTTGGCTGTTATTGGTGTCACCAGGAAAACTTTTATTTTTATATATGAAAAAAATGCCTTCTTATCATCATGGTATGCTGGTGGATTTCTTTTGGTGGGATGGGGGTGTTAGAAGGAGGGATTTTAAAGAGGTACTTACTGATGTTCAGGGCTGGTACGAGGGTGAGGCAGGTGCAGAATTTAAGGGCGTGACAAAACCCAAAGCAATCAAGATAAATGCCATTTTAATGGGATAGTTTTAAAAAATCAAAATTAATGCAAAGAACCCATGATGAACAAAATGCTAAAATTATAAGTAAAGGCAAGACCCAGCAGGGTTGGGATCAGGAGATGACAAATGATGTGAGTTCTGCAAGTGCAGAGTCAGATTCTGTTTTATTTAAAATTTTGATATTTTGTTCATCACAGAGATTTCTTTTTTTAAAAAGAAAACATTGCAGTGAAATATTATTTATCTTGATTGCTGAATTTTTTGGCACCCCCTTAAATTCTGCACTTGAGGCGAATGCCTCTCTTGCCTCGCCTTAGCCCTGAAGACCTTTCCCAGGGAAAGCTGGAAAGAAGCTCGCACACCACCCACCCCACGTGTGCCTGGCTTTGGTGAGCTGAGCCACACGTGTCTCAGGAAAATTTCTTTCCTTGGTATCACTGATGGTGAGAGGAAACTTTTTTTAACTCTTTCCGTTTGGACACATTTACCTGTTCATGGGGCAGTCTCTGGCTGGTGGGCAGCTTTCCCAGGTGTTGTCATGGAGTCAGCTGACCCCATAGACCAATGCGGGAGGGAATCTTCCTGCTGAGCCTTGACATTCCCCGAATGCAAAGTAAAGCTTCTGAAAGTCCTAATGGAGGCCCAAAGGTACACACTATAAGCTTAATAATACTTGTCAAGTTGAATTAAACTTCTGAATGTTCTCAAATGCTCCACGTTTCTGAGGTTACCTTTCTTCTAACATCCAAATGAGAGACATGGGCATCGTCATATAAAACTTGGGATGCTCCCGAGGGGAAAGGAGGATGGCTTGCGCTGTCTCTGTCCTTTCCTACTCCCAGTTTCTGCTACACTGACTCTCTAACCCTGCAGGACTTCTTGCCCGTGCAGCTGTAGTCCTCTCTGGGCAATGCTCTTTGCCCCATGCAGACAGCTTCTCTCCCCACCTCTCCAAGGTACCAGTAACAAGCCTTTCTGTGGAACAGATTTTTCCTGAAGGTTTGTGGGGAGTAGAGAAGGGCATGACAGCACAGTCCAGGACAGGAAGCTATTTAAAATTTTAAAAAGATATGTTTGGATAAACAAGACCTAAGATAATTCATTGCCAGCAAATCTGCTATGTAAGAAATGCTAAAGGGACATTTCTCAGGGTGAAAGGAAATGATATCTGATAGAAACTTGGATCTCCAGGAAGAATGAAGGGCAACTAAATATAAGAATAAATATTAGAAACCATTTGAAAATACTTCATTTCTTTAAAATACTTATGAATATTTAAAGCAAAACTTTTAACATTGTATTGTGAAGTTTACAACTTATGAAAATGTAACATAATACATATTTTAATATAAAGTGGCACAATATTAATTCTAAATAGACAATGTTAAGGATATGTATTTTAATTTCTACAGTGACCACTTAATTTTTTAATTTAATTTAATTTTTATCTTATATTGGAGTACAGTTGATTTACAGTATTGTGTTAGTTTCAGGTGTACGGCAAAGTGATTCAGTTATACATGTACACATATCCAGTCTTTTTCCGATTCTTTTCCCATACAGGCCATTTCAGAGTATTGAGTACAGTTCCCTGTGCTCTACAGTAGGTCCTTGTTGATTATCTGTTTTATATATAGTCGCGTGTATATGTAAATCTCAAACTCCTAATTTATCCCTCCCGCCCACCTTTCCCCTTTGGTAACCATAAGTTTGTTTTTGAAGTCTGTGAGTCTGTTTCTATTTTGTAAATAAGTTCATTTTTATCACTTTTTTTTAGATTCCACATATAACTGATATCATGTGATATTTGTCTTTCTCTGCCTGACTTAACTTCGCTTAGTATGATAACCTCTAGGTCCATCCACGTTGCTACAAATGGCATTATTGCATTCTTTTTTATGGCTGAGTAGAATTCCATTGTTATGTATGTACCACATCTTCTTTATCCATACCTATGTTGATAGACATTTAGGTTGCTTCCATGTCTTGGCTATAGTGAATAGTGCTGCAATGAACACTGAGGTGCATGTATCTTTTCAAATTATGGTTTTCTCTGGATATATGCCCAGGAGTGGGATTGCTGGATCACATGGTAGTTCTGTTTTTAGTATTTTGAAGGAACCTCCATACTGTTCTCCATAGTGGCTGCACCAACTTACATTCCCACCAACAGTGTAGGAGGGTACAGTGACCACTTTAAAAATGCAAAGAAGCATAACAAAAAAAGCTAAAAGATAAAGTAGATTTCTAAAGAAATATTTAATTAACCTAAAAGAAGGCAAGATAGGAAGACAAGAGAAACAAAAAAACACCAGGGGACAAAGAGAAAACAAATAGTAAAATGGTAGACCTATATCCAACCAAATCAATGATTACATTAAAAGTTAATAGTCTGTAACACTTCAGGGACTTCCCTGGTGGCGCAGTGGGTAAGAATCCGCCTGACAATACAGGGGACACTGGTTCAATACCTGGTCCAGGAAGATCCCACATGCCGCGGAGCAACTAAGCCTGTGCACCACAACTACTGAGCCTGTGCTCTAGAGCCCGCGAGCCACAGCTACTGAGCCCGTGTGCCACAACTACTGAAGCCTGCACACCTAGAGCCCGTGCTCCTCAACAAGAGAAGCCACCGCAATGAGAAACCTGCATACTGCAAGGAAAAGTAGCCCCCGCTCACCGCAACTAGAGAAAGCCCGCACGCAGCAACGAAGACCCAACGCCACCAAAAATAAATAAATAAATTTATTTTTAAAAATAGTCTATAACATTCCAATTAAAGGCAGAAATTGTCAGAACGGATAAAAATGCATGCTTCAACTATACTCTGTCTACAAGACGCACAAGAAAAATTGATAGGAAATGAATGGAAAAAGATGTATCCTGTAAACAGTAAGCATAAGAAAGTTGAAGTGGCTAAATTAAGATCAAATAAAGTAAACTTCATGACGGAGACTATTATCAGAGATAAAAAGGGGAATCTCATAATAACAAATAGCACCAGGAAGGTGTAGCAATCATACATAACAGAGTTTCAAAATGCATGAAGGAAAAACAGAATGACAGAATTCAAAGAAACACACAAATCTACTATAATAATTGGATATTTTAGCAGCTTCTCAGCAATTATAAAACAACTTGACAAAAAATTAGTAAAGATATAGAAGATTTGAACAATACTATCAGCTATCTTGATCTAATTGATATTTGCAGAACAATGGATACAACAGAATGCACATTATCTTCAAGTGTCCCTGATACATTCACCAAGGTAGATTGTATGCTGAGCCATAAAACAAGTGCCAGCAAATTTAAAATGGCTAAAATTGTACAGAGAGTGTTATCTGACCACAATGAAATTACAAATCAGTAATAATAGATGTAGACAACTCCAAATACTTGGAACTTAAACAGCACAGATCTAAATAATTAATCCAAACAACCTCAGAAGATATTACAAAATATTTTAACTGAATGATTATAAAAATAAGACATACCAAACTGTGAGACAAAACAAAGCAATTCTTAGAGATATATTTATAGCTTTAAAACTGAACAGTAGAAAAAGGCTTAGGTTTCACTTTCAGAACCTAGAAAAATAAGAGCAAAGTAAATCTAAAGTAAATGATAAGAAGGAAATAATAAAGAGGACAGAATTTATAAAAGAGAGGGCAGATAAGCAGTAAATAAATTTAACAAACCCAAAAGTTGGTTATTTGAAAAGGTCAACAAAATAAACCCCTAGATGGACCAACAACTTTCCTCCCACCTCACACAAAAAGAGAAGACAAATAACCAACATCAAAAATAAAAGAAAGGATATCACTACACATACTAAAGACATTAAAAGGCTAGTAACAGGATGTCATAAACAATTTTACGTTAATAAATTAAACCATGTAGATGAAATGGACAAATTCCTTGAAAATAACATCTTACCAAAAACTGACATAAGGTAAAATCGAAAATCTGAATGTCCCTTTAGCTAGTAAATAAATTGAATTCATTATCAAAAACCTTCCTGCAAAGGAAGCTCCATGCCCAGATTGTTAACTGGTGAATTCTATCAGATCTTAAAGAAAAAATATTACCAATGTAACAAAAACTCTTTCCGAAAATAGAGAAGAAAGAAATGCTTTACAATTTGTTTTGTGAGGCCAGTATAACTCTGACACCAAAACTTGCAAAGACATTGGAAAAGAAATTTAAGAAAGGGGGAAAGGGAGAGGGGGAGGAAGGGATCATAACCTGTGGGCTTTATCTCAGAAATGCAAGACTGGCCTAATATTGGAAAATCAATGTAATTCACCATATTAACAGAAAAAAGAGAAAAAAATATGAGCATCTCAAGTAGTAAAAAAAAATTTTCAACATTTATTTATGACAAAAACTCTCAGCAAGTTAGGAATAGAAAATAATTTCATAAATCTGAAAAAGGGTATCTATGAAAAATCTAGAGCTAACATCATATTTAATGGTGAAATATTGAATGCTTTTCCCCTAAGATGAATAAGACAAGTATGTCTACTCTCACTTTTTGTATTCAGTATTGTATTGGAGATCCTAGTTACTGCTGTAAGACCAGAGACATAAAAAGTGGAAAGGAAGAAGCGAAACTTCTATTTGCAGGTAGTATGATTGCCTATATGGAAATACTAAGGAATCTACAACAGAACTAATAAATGGAATTAGCGACATCACAGGATACATACAGTGTTATTATTTTAAAAATCAGTTGTATTTTAATATACCATCAGTAAACAATTGGAAAAATGAAATTTAAAACAACAATTCCATTTACAATAGTATCAAAATCATAAAATGCTTAAGAGTAAGCTTAATAAAAGACAAATCCTGCACACTGAAAGCTATAAATTATTGCTGAAAAAAATTCAAGAAGACCTAATAAATGAAGCGATATACCACGTCATGGCTTGGAAGACCTGATATTGCTAATCTGTCAATTCTACCCATGTTGATATGGAGATTCAACAAAGTCTCTTTCATAATCCTAGAAGACTTCTTTTTAAAATGACAAGCTGATTCAAAAATTTATATGGAGGACCTAGAATATCCAAAGCAATACTGAAAGAAAAAGAAGATGAAGCAAAAAGTTAGAAGGACTCATGCTACTTGATCTCAAGACTTACTGTAAAGCTATAGTAATCAAGACAGTGTGATTCTATCATAAGGATCAACAAATAGGGTACTTCCCTTGTGGTCCAGTGGTAAAGAATCCTCCTTACAATGCAGGGGACAGGAGTTCGATCCCTGGTCGGGGAACTAAGATCCCACATGCAAGCGGGTCAACTAAGCCCACGCGCTACAACTACTGAGCTCTCGTGCCTCAACTAGAGAGCCTGTGTGCTGCAAACTACAGAGCCCACGCGCTCTGGAACCCACACGCCACAGATACAGAGCCCACGCGCCCTGGAGCCTGTGCACCACAACTAGAGAAGAGAAAACCCGCATGCCACAACTAGAGAGAAGGCCGCGCGGCACAAAGATCCCACATGCCTCAACGAAGATCCCACGTGCTACAACTAAGACCCAACGCAGCCAAAAATAAATAAAATAAAATAATAAATAAATCTTTTAAAAAAACGGATCAACAAGTAGATTAATGGAACAGAATAGAGAGTTCAGAAATACACTTATAGGATGGTTTAATTTTTGACAGAGGTAAAGCAATCTAATAGAGAAAGGAGAGCCTTTTCAGTTAACGATGGTGGAACAACTGGATATCCATATTCTAAAAAAAGAACCTCAAACATTATCTTCTGTACAAAAATTAGTTTGAGATGGAGCATGGACCTAAATATAGAAACTAAAACTATAAAGCTTCTGTAAGCAAACCTAGGAGAATATCTTTGTGACTTGGTGGTAAGCAAAGATTTTTTTTTTAGACAGGAAAACGAATAAGCAGGCCATAGACTGGGAGACATTATTTATAAAGAAAGCATTTATCTGACAAAGGATTGGTATTTGGGACTTAGAAAGAACTCCTATAAGTCAAGAGCAAAAAAGACAAACAACCCAATAAAAAATGGCAAAAATTTGAATAGACATTTCACAAAGGAAGCTAGATGAATGGCCAGTGGGCACTTGAAAATGTGCTCAATGTCATTAGTTATCAGAGAAATGCAAATTAAAACCACAGTAAGGTACCACTACACACCCACCAGAACAGCTTAAATGAAAAAGACGAACACCACCAAATGTTAGCAAGGGTGTTGAACAGTATAAACTTTCCTGTCTTGTTGGTAGGAGTGTAAAATCATACAACCACTTTGAAATGAAGGTCTGGCCATTTCATATGAAACTAAACATACCCCTGCGACCCAGCAATTTTGGTTTTAGGTTATTTACCCAAGAGAAATGAAAGCCTATGTCCACAAAAAGACTAGTATGAGAATGGTAATAACGTTTTTCTTTCTTTATTTTTTTATAATGTTTTATTTCTTTTCTTTATTTTTAAATTTATTTATTTATTTATTTATTTTTGGGTCTTATTGTTGGGTCTTCATTTCTGTGCGAGGGCTTTCTCTAGTTGCGGCGAGCGGGGGCCACTCTTCATCGCGGTGCGTGGGCCTCTCACTGTCGTGGCCTCTCTTGTTGCGGAGCACAGGCTCCAGACACGCAGGCTCAGTAGTTGTGGCTCACGGGCCTAGTCGCTCCGCAGCATGTGGGATCTTCCCAGACCAGGGCTCGAACTCGTGTCCCCTGCATTGGCAGGCAGATTCTCAACCACTGCACCACCAGGGAAGCCCAGCATTTTCCTTTATAAAGCTCAAAACTGGAAACATCCCAGATGTCAGTCAACAGGAGGATGGATAAACAAATTGTGGTGTATTCATGAGATGAAAAGGAACAAACTACTTATTCGTGCAACACCATGAATGAATTTCAGAAATATTATGCTGAGTGAAAGAAGCCTTAGGCAAAAGAGTACATACTGTGTGATTGCATTTATATGAAGTTCTAAAGGAGGCAAAAGTAATCTATGGTGAAAAAAAATGAGAACACAGTGATGGTGCAGGAAAATTGAGAAGAGTCATGAGGGAACTTTCTAGGTGACAATAATGTTTTAGATTTTGTTAGAGGTTTGGGTTACACAGGTGTATGCATTTCACAAACTCACTGAATGATACTGTTAACATGAATACATTTCACTTTGTGTAAGTCTTCCCTCAAAGGAAAACCCATAAATAAGCAGTAAACTTTTGTCAATGATACATTTACTGAAATGCTAGGGAGAGTTCAACTTACTTTGAAATGCATCCACAGTAATTCATATATAGATGTTCACTATATAATTGTTTCGATTTCCTATGTTTGAAAATTTTCAAAATAAAAAGTTGGAAAAGAAAGTGAATACTAGATTTGTCCAAATATGTTTGTAACGACACTGTTTGCAATGGCCCCCAAATAGAAATAACTTCTATGTCCATCAGTCGTCGAGGGGATAAATCAATTGCATTATAATCATTAAAATGGAAGAGTCTACAGCAATGAAGATCTATAACTGTATGCAACAGTATGGTTGAGCCTCACAAATACAATGTTGAGTGAAAGAAGGCAGATACCGGAACTTCCCTGGTGGTCCAGTGGGTACGACTCCGCGTTCCCAGTGCAGGAGGCCCGGGTTCCATCCCTAATCAGGAAACTAGATCCCGCCTGCATGCTGCAACTAAGAGAGTTTGCATGCCACAACTAAAGATTCCACATGCTGCAACGAAGATCCCGCGTGCCACAACTAAGACCCGGCGCAGCCAAAATAAATAAGATGATAAATAAAAGTAAATAAATAAATATTTAAAAAAGGAAAGAAGGCAGATACTAAAAGGCACGACCCACTTTAATAATATACAAAAACAGGTAAAACTAGTCCATGCTGTTCAAAGTCAGGATAGTGATTGCCCTGGGGTGGAGTCATGATTGGAAAAGAACACGAGGGCTGGAGTGCTTGACTTGAGTGCTGGTTATATGGGTGCGTGAAAAGTTATCAAGTGGTACACATTTCTCTCTATATCTATTACTACTTCGGTAAAAAAGTTCCAGAAAAAAATGAATGTTAGACCTCACTCCTCTTAAAACTCAGCTCAGCCCCACCCCACCCCTGGGAATTCATTGCCAGCCATCTTTCTCCCATCTCTCTTCTCTCAGTTCCCAGGCTCTGACACGCCTGTCTCCCTTACCTGCCAGGGAAAAACTCAGTGCAGAGGAATTTAGTTCTCTACATCTACCTTATTCTAGGCTCCAGAATGGAGCGAACTAGAAAAGGCTCATTAATGACTTACCTAAACCAAGGAGCCATGCAGCCCCAAGATAAATTCCTTTGCTTCCTGATAGCAACAACAACAAAATTGCTGCAGGCGTCCTTTACAAGCAAAATTGTCTTCCCTTTACACAGGTGTCTGCACCTTCCTTTTCTGCCACCTTCACTTTATCCCTCATACCCCTTCTTTTTAAAGCGAGACAGCAGCTTACTCCCTTCACCAAATCTGTGAAGCAGTGACTTGCCTCAGAGATTGTTCTGGTGTTTCAGCTCAGGCCCAAGATTCCCTTGACTGGTGAGTCAACCCCTAGACCCCAGCAAAGTCAGAGGTGGGGTTAGGAGTGGGGATGCACAACAGGGGGAAGGGGAGGAGAGGCATGGGGGGAGGGGAGTAGGGTACAGAAGCACATTGGGGGGCAAATCAATCTCTGCTTCTTCCACCCTTGTGATTGGTTGAGATGTCTAAATGAATACACATCTAAACAAAACAAGAAGACTGTTTAATTAAACATTTCTTCTTTTGATCAATGGGTGAATTTTCAGTCCTCTTGCTACTTGACCCATCAGAAGTGTCTGACAGTTGATTTTTCCCTCTTCCTTGAAAGACCCTTCCAGGTGGCTTCTTATCTCCCTGTCTGTTCCTTCTTGGTCTCCTGCTGGTTCCTCTTCATCTCTTTGACCTCTAAATGTTTAAGCGCCCTGGGGCATGGTCCTTACACCCCACCTCTTTAGTTACTTTCACTCTCCGTGATTTCTCTCAATTTTATAATCTTTTTTTTTTTGGCTGCTTTGGGTCTTCGTTGCTGCACGCGGGCTTTCTCTAGTTGGGGCGAGCGGGGGCTCCTCTTCGTTGCGGTGCGCGGGCTTCTCATTGCGGTGGCTTCTCTTGTTGCGGAGCACCGACTCTAGGCGCTCAGGTTTTAGTAGTTGTGGCACGTGGGCTCAGTAGTTGTGGCTCATGGGCTCTAGAGCGCAGGCTCAGTAGTTGTGGCGCATGGGCTTAGTTGCTCCGCGGCACGTGGGATCTTCCCGGACCAGGGCTCGAACCCGTGTCCCCCGCATTGGCAGGCAGATTCTAACCACTGCGCCACCAGGGAAGCCTGATTTCACTCAATTTTGTGGCTTAAAAAATACCACCCACACCCTAATGACTTCCACATTTGTGTTTCTAGCCAGATCTCTTCCCCTGAACTCCAGAACTGTTTATTTAACTACCTGCTCACCTAGATCTCTAATAGGCATCTCACATTTATCATATCCAATACTGAGCTCCTGATTTCCCTCCTCCAAACCTGTTCCTCCCACAGTGAGCTCAGTAAATGGCAACTGCATTCTTCCAGATGCTCGGGCCAAAAACTTGGGTGTCATTCCTGACTCCTCTCTTTCTCTCACCTCCCACCTCCCATCTGTCAGGAAATCCTGCTGACTTCACTGCAGAATACATCCAGACTCTGACTGCTCTCACTGCCTTCGCTCCCTCCATCCGAGCCGCCATCATTTCTCACTTGGATTATCAACAGCCTCCCAACCTCATCCCCCCTTCAGCCTGATCTCAACACAGCAGCCAGGGTGATACTATTAAAATGCACGTCTGCTCGAAACCCTCCAATGGCTTCCCGATTCACTCGGAGTGCGTGCCAGCATCCCTATAATGACCCGCAAGGCTCTAAACAGCCTGGCCTCCTCTTTTTTACCTCTCTCTCCTCATTTCCCACTGCTCTTTGCCTTCACTGGTTCTAGTCCAGCCACACTGGCCTCCTTGCCATTTCCCAAACACCCCAGCCACACTCCTGCCTCTGTGCCTTTGCACTTGCCCTTCCCTCTGTTTCAAATGCCCTTCCCCCTCCACGACTCATTCTCTTGTCTATTAGAGCTTAAGTCTGGTATCCCTTTCTCAGTAAGGCCTGCCCTGGCCACCCTGCTTAAAATTGTACATTTTCTCACGTCTTCTCTCTCTCTCCTTTCTCTGCCTTATTTGCCTCGCTAGCACTTCTTGCCATCTAATATACATATATTTTCATGTATTTATATTTTTAGAATGTGTCTCTCCCCACTGGAATGTAAAGTCCATGAGGGCAGGGATTTTTATCTGTTTTGTTCGCTGCTGAGTCTCCTGGAACAGTGCCTGGCCTGTGTAGGCGTTCAGTATTTGTTGCATGAGTGAATGGTTCCTTCAGAATGGCCTGAGAGGTTCTAACAGGTAAGAGGAGGTCAGTCAGATGAGGGAAGACCAGAGAGGCCTGAAGATACCTGGGAGGGGGTGGAATTTTCTTCAGTCTTTGAAGAATGGGGAGTCCTTTGAAAAGTAAGAAGAAAGAGAGAAACCTTATCATAGTGAGTAAGAACTTGGTTTTGGAGTCAGCTGCTATGGGTTCAAGTCCTGCGTTGGTCAGTTACTAGCTGTAGACAAGCCTCCTAATTTCTCTGGGTGTCAGTTTCTACATCTATAAAGTAGAGATAACCATAGCACCAACATCATAGGATTTTTTGTTTGTTTGTTTTGTTTTTGTTAATTTATTTATTTTATATATTTGTTTTTGGCTGTGTTGGGTCTCCGTTGCTGTGCACGGGCTTTCTCTAGTTGTGGTGCGTGGGGGCTACTCTTCATTGCGGTGCGCAGGCTTCTCATTGCTCTGCAACAAGAGAAGCCACAGGCTCTAGGTGCGTGGGCTTCAGTAGTTGTGGCACGCAGGCTCAGTAGTTGTGGCATGCAGGCTCAGTAGTTGTGGCTCGCGGGCTCTAGAGTGCAGGCTCAGTAGTTGTGGCACACGGGCTTAGTTGCTCCTTGGCATGTGGGATCTTCCTGGACCAGGGCTCGAACCCGTACCCCGCATTGGCAGGCGGATTCTTAACCACTGTGCTACCAGGGAAGCCCCCCTCATAGGGCTTTTTTTGTGTGTGGGGGGGGTTGTTTGTTTTGTTTGTTTGTTTTTAAGAACTAATGAAATAACATACAAATGATATTTAGTGAGGGTAGATACTTAGGAAGACTTGGCTCAAAAATTGCTGGCTGTTATTATTGTGAAAAGATACCTATAAACCAAGACATCATGTTGAAGGCATTATGGAGCATCTCAAATGGGACAGAGAGATGGAGCTATAGCTGGGCTTGACTTTTAAACTCAAGAGGAACAACCCCAAATGTGTACAACAGCTTCTTCCTCAGAACTCTCTGTCCCTGGACTCAACCAGCTGAGCTGAACCTAACTCCTGTCCTGCGTTGATTAAGTTGGCCCTGCTTATAAACAAAAAGGGAATCAGAATTAGGCACAAATGTGGTGTGAGGCCTCTACTGGGGACCAAGCAGCTCCCAGACGCCTGTCGCTGATGCAATCAGAGCAAAGAGAAATGATTCACTTTGGTCCTGCCATCGACCTCAGGATTTTGGCCAAGTGCAGGTTTGGGGGTTGGTTGGTGGATTATTTTTTCCCTTCCTGAGTAGAAAGAGTAACTTTGTGTTTCAAAAAGGTACTTTCATTATACAGAGAAATTCTGTGGTGAGGGCTCCCTGGGCTCGGTTTGGGATGAACCACCTTTGCTTACGTCTGGGGAGAGAATAAAATCTAGTGCCCCTATTTTTTTTCCCTCCCACCCAGTAAAGACACAGAGCTGAAAGGTGTCTTTCAGAAAACCTGGAGACGAGAGAGTTGACTTGTAGGTAAAAGGACGCTGTACAGGAGGCTGCCAGAGAGAAGTGGCTTCTTGTTTGTTAGCGTGGGTTTGTGGTGAGGAGGTCGGTGAAGCCCTCCCCCCAGAGTATCTGGGACTAAACAGAACAAATGAAACCTCTATTTGTTGGTCTCTACCTTGGATTTAGATGGTGCTTTATGGCCAGGGTTATTGGGATCAACTGAAACCCAGGCTGGTGTTTATTCCTGGGATTGCAAAGACAGACAAATACCTCTCTGTCCTTCCATCTTCCAGGCCAAGAGGGCAGGAGACACTTTCAGTCAAGCAGCCAGGCAGTGAAGAATTATTTTTGAGGTGCCCACGGTGTCCCCAATGCTGAGCCACATAAATATAAATAGAAAAAGTACAAAATTGAGGCTCCAGCCCTCAGGGCACATAAAATCCAGTTAGCAGGAGGCGGCATGGTGGGCGAAACAAACTCCAAGCAACTGAACTGACCGTAGTGTGAGGCACTAAGAATTAATCTTACAAGAGGTAAGAGAAGAGGGAGATGAGTGGGAGAAGGCTTCAGAGAGAGTGTTCACAAGACCAGAAGCACCATGGTGACAGCAAGCCTATGTGTTCAGTTCTCTGCTGTAGTCTGGCACTAAGCATAATGCCTGATACAGAGTGGGCGTTCAGTAAATAGTAAAGGACAGGAATGAAGAAGGAGGGGGCTGATATTAGGAGGATTAAATAGGTGAGGAAGAGGGAGGAGGGCATTCCAGCATGAGGAAAGGCCCAGAAAATGAGTCAGATGTCTTGGTGAGACCGGTTTAACCACAGCGAAGGGTGTGTAGTGAGGAGTAGTGGGAAATGAGGTTAGATATGGGGCCAGACGGGGGAAGGCTGGAAAGCCAGGCAGAAAAATGTAGAGGAGGTCACGTCAAGCTTTTATTGAACGTGGACCATTTGCTAGGTTCCGAGGCAAGGGAAGGTGGTGAAAATATAAAGAGGAATTAAAAGGCATCACCATCTGTAGGGGATGGGCAGAATGGCTGCACTTTATTGTAATAACTGTGCAAATGATGGTATGGAAGAAATCTTTTGATGCTCTAATCACAGTTGGTTGGGATGCAAGAAACTGAGACCGTGTCAAACTCGCTCAAATTAATTGAATATCTATTGAAAGGTGTACCAGACATCCAAGGCTAGGAAGTAGAGTTGAAAAGGGAAACCAGGAGGCTTGATCTGGTAAATTGAGCTGGTTCTTCTCCCTTCCTTTCCGCCTGCAGTGCCTCCTGGATTGTCTCTACCACTTTCTCCATGCGCACCTCCCTTCCCTTGCTTCTCTCTCTTGCTAGGATTGCTAGGATTTTACTCGGGCTCAAGCTTCACACCTAACACCACAGTACCCTTTCACTCCAGGGCCAGTCATTCTTATCAGCTCTCTGAGCCTTTTAGGTCAGAACATCAAGGAAAGAGAAGCTGATTGGCTCAGCTCAGCCTATGGATGGGTACCCTGCGTCAGGTGATCCCTCAGAACCAATCAACTGTGGTCAGGAGGCAAAGTATGTGATTAAAACTTGACTAAGCCTACCAAGACCTGCAGATAAAGGAGGATTCCAAAGAAGGCGTGTGAACCAGGAGGCAATAATAGGTTAAAAATACAGGGAGAAAATCAACTCACTTCGTAGGGGTGGTAAACGGAGAAGGCTATCAGACTTAAGCAAGGCCTGATTTAAAGGCCTGATTTAGGGCTTCCCTGGTGGCGCAGTGGTTGAGAGTCCGCCTGCCGATGCAGGGGACACGAGTTTGTGCCCCAGTCCGGGAAGATCCCACATGCCGCGGAGCTGCTGGGCCTGTGAGCCTTGGCCGCTGAGCCTGTGCTCCGCAACGGGAGAGACCACAACAGTGAGAGGCCCGCGTACCGCAAAATAAATAAATAAATAAATAAATAAAGGTCTGATTTAGTCTTAGGGGAAAAAAGACACCCCAGCTGTGGATGAAAGCAGCATTTTAGAGCGTTTAGGCTGGCTGTGGTCCACAGGACTTTTCCAAAAGTTGAGAGAATGAAGGGACCCAGACCATCAAGAAAGCTTTTGCCTAATCCAGAATGGAGCAATTTAGAAACAGGGATTAAAAAAAATGTAGCCTGAAATTTTTTAAGGGCAGAGTCTGCTTCTCATTTAATTGCTCTAACCCTGGCCTCATGGTTAAGCTCAAAGTAGAAATTCACCACACATTTGTTGGACTGAATAGAATTCCACTAAAACCCAAACAAGGAACACATTGCTATTTGTATTCTGTTCAAGTCGGAGCCCGGACGAGGAACACAAAACAAAACAAAAATCAAAATATGATTTTTTCTGATTCCTGATTCAGGGCTTGGGTCACTGGATAAAGACTTGATGAGAAGCAAGAATGCAGCAGAAGGAGAGTCTGGGCCAAGGTGCCTGGCAGAGGGCTAGATGAACAGATAGCCTGTGCCCAGTGGCTCAGCGGCAGATCAAAGCTGGCTTCTCCAGCACAGGCAGCAAGCATGGCAGGAATCTGGGGGACCTCTCACCCAGTCCCCCATCCACACTCACAGATGGAAAGCCTCACCGTTAGTGGTCACACCTTTGAACACCACCAGCACACAGGCGTTTGTGACAAAAATTTTATAGTCTAGTAGGTAGCTGTCTCCAGATAGGCAGCTGTGATACAACTGGGCCATGTGATTCCTGGCCTGACCCCCTGGGTTCACAGCACAGGTCTGCCACTTGGGCAACTTGCTTAACTACTTAACTACTTTGTGTCTCAGTTTCCTCATTTGTAAAACAGGAATAATAACCCCCCTTAGAGGGTCAATGAGGAGATTAAATGAGAGAATATATGCAAAAACAATTAAAACAGTACCTGGCACATAGTAAACAATCATTATTACCTTAATTGGTAGCAAAACACTAGACTGCAGAGAAGAGCTTCCCAGACTAGAGGGTCCTGGAGATCATTTAAACCCACAGAGAGCAGCCTGTTGGTGGCTGTGATTTGGACCTAAGACTCATCCCTCTTTTCTTCTGGATTAGATCCATGATTGGTCCAGGAACCGCCACAGAAACCAAGCAAGACCAATCAGAATTCTTCCCTAGGATTTTTCCAATTGGATCTTTTAACTGGTAGAAAAGCAAATATCATCATTACTCACCACTCCCCCCCTTTCCCCCCTTTTGGGGTTCAAAAAATAAAGATGGGAGCCCAGAGCTACATTTCCTCCTTTCCACCTCCGTGTACAGAAGCTGGCCTGAGAGATTAAAGCTGATTTGCAGAGAGAACCTGGACCAGAGTCCTAGCTGGGCAGAGTCTGAGTATCTGAATCCTGTTGACCCTGGATCCAAACTCCCACTCCCAACTTGTCTGTAGGTTGATTACAGAAGCCATTAAATTAATTTCTCTCTCTCTCTCTTTCTCTTTCTCATTCTCGCTTTCGCTTTCTTGCTCTTCCCCTCTCCTATTCTCCCTCTTTAAACTGCTTTAGATTACATTTCTGTTTCTTGCAACTAGAATGTGTGCTTGAGGGTCAGTTCAGGAGGAGAACATCTGAGTTTGCATTTTCTTTTACATTAGAGAATGACAATACGTTGTTTTATGGCAAAACAGTATAGATTATTACAGTTTACATTACTTTGTTTTAAAATAAAGAATACTAGTGAAAAGATTGATGGTGCTTTGTAGCCACTAAAATGTTCCTATCTTGGACCATTTGAAAAGGAGCAATCTAGGGACAACGTTTACAAGTTTCATCTCTTAAATTTTTTCTTCAGAGGTTAGAGTGAATTTACACCAAGGGTTGCATACCTCAGTGCTACAGGAGCCAGGCAGGGTAGTATCAATGAGTGAAGTAGATGGATGGTGTAAGACAAAAGGGAGTGATGGGGACTGTGGCAGAGTGGTGAGTGCTTGATCCGTCTTAAAAAGGCTGCTACCACTCAGCCCCAGCCCATTGTTTCCATGTACAAACATGGGGACAGAGTTGCCAGATCCTCTAGTTTTTAAGAGATTCTGGACATTTGGGATGCTTAATGTGAACTTCTAAATTTTGAACTTTGGCTATGAGTTTGACTTTAAGAAGTGGGTGTGTAGGTAGGGTGACCAACTGTCCCAGTTTGCCTAGGACTGAGGGGTTTCCTGGGAGTGTGGAACGTTCATTGTAAACCAGGACAGGTTGGTTACTTATGTGTAGCCAAAACAGAACTCATGTGAGACCTCTGGCTCACACACATCGCCTCATTTCACCCCAGAACGATCCAGTAAGGTAGTATGTGATCAATAAGATTGAGGCCTCTCCCTACTGCTTCCTCTCCATGGCTGTAAAATCTCATCTCTGCTTCGAGAAGACAGGGCCCTCTGGGCAGCCAGGAGATTAAGGAGTTTCCCCCTTAATCCCTCTTCTTTAGGCTGAAAGAAAGGCTCCATGTATAATTACATTACAAGTCGTGAACTTGGACCTGGCCCACTTGTATGCATGTGGAGACCAAGGGTGCAGAGTTGGGAGGTGACTTACTTAAAACACACGGCATGTTGGTGGCAGAAGCTAACCTCCAGTGTCTTCTTCGCTGACTTGGTACCTGTCTCCTCTATTAGGGAAAGGGAAGGGGACCAACATTTGCTGACAGCCTCCTGGTTGCCAGGTCCCATGCTGGGCACTCATATAGCCCTCCTAACTCCCAAGAAACTCCCGTGGGAAGAACTGGAGTCCCAAACCCATGCCCTTTCCAAGCCACCACCCTGCCAATCCAGGCATGCCAGGAGGGTGTTTGGAATTGCCAGGTTGTCATTGCACAAAGGGAGGGGTGTGCGACTCAGGATAGACTGAAATAATAAGGGTCACAAATAGGATCCCTCTGCACAGTGCTCGCCAAGCTCTGTGGGTGGGTTACAGGGAGAGACAGATCCACCCCCTCATGAAATCGTTCTCTGATGAGATGATGCACGTTAAGTGAACTATAAACTTTTAAGAGCATTCCAGACCCACTCATAAACATTAGGAATCATTCCCTTTGGGAAAGCTGGTATTCTTGAGGCAATAGAGCGTACTACCACCCTAGAGGGGGCCCTGCTAGGACTTCCTCTCAACTAGAAGTCTGAATTCTTGTAAAGGAGCCAAAATTAGAAAGTAAGGTTTGTGTTTCATTAATACCTTGAGCCCTTACACCTTATGTGTCTCTGACCTCTTTTAACAGAGGAGCAGAAAGAACTGGATTATATCACAGTTACCAGAGGAGGCTTTTTTTGATCGGATCTGAGTTCAGATCCCAGCTCTGCCACTTACCTGATGGGCGATGTGGGATACAGGCTGCTAAACCTTTCTGGCCCTCAGACTTCCCCTCTGAGAATAACAAGACCAGGACACGGGGCTATTGTAAGGATTAAAAACGAGATGATACATACTTTCCATACAACCCAGAAATCCCACTCCTATATATTTACCCAAGAGAAATGATAATGCATGTTCACACACCAAAAAAAACTGTATTTGAATGTTTGCAGCAGTTCATGCATAATTGTCCCAAACTGCAAACAACCCAAATGTTCTTCAGCTGATGAACGCATAAACAAACTGTGGTACATCCATACAATGGAATACAACTCACCGAAAATAAGGAATAAACTACAGTTGGCCCTTGATCAACATGGGTTTGAACTATGCTGGTTCACTTACATGCAGATTTTTTCAATAGTAAATACAGTATTACACTAACCACCATTGGTAGAATCTGAGGATGCAGAGCCATGGATACAGAGGAACCTCAAATATGGAGGGCCAACTGTAAGTTATACCCGGATTTTCAGCTGGGCGGAGGGTTGGTGCCTCTAACCCCTGTGTTGTTCAAGAGTCAACTGTATTGGGGGCTTCCCTGGTGGTGCAGTGGTTAAGAATCCTCCTGCCAATGCAGGGGACATGGGTTCGAGCCCTGGTCCGGGAAGATCCCAGATCCCACATGCTGCAGAGCGACTAAGCCCATGCACCACAACTACTGAGCCTGTGCTCTAGAGCCTGTGAGCCACAACTACTGAGCCCGCTCGCCTAGAGCCCATGCTCTGCAACAAGAGAAGCCACTGCAGTGCGAAGCCCGCGCACCGCAACTAGAGAAAGCCTGCATGCAGCAATGAAGATCCAACGCAGCCAAAAATAAATAAATAATAAATTTTTTAAAAAAAAGAATCAACTGTATTGATACACACAACATATACATCAATATCAGGGATGAGTCTCAAATGCATTCTGCTAAGTGAAAGAAGGCAGACATAAATGATTACATATTGGATGATTCCATTTGCGTGACATTCTGGAAAGGAACAACCATAGGAACAAAAATGTATGAGTGGTTGCTAGGGGCTGGAGAGGGGAGTGTAAATTGAGTGGCTGGGTTGGGGGTAGTGGATGACTACAAAGGGTCATGGAAGAATTTTTTGAGGGGGTGGTGATAGAACCTTTCAGTATCTTGATGGCAGTGGTGGCTACACAGCTGTATGCATTTGTCAAAACTCACAGGACTGTCCACTGAAAAGGGTGAATTTTCCTGTATGTAAGTTATGCCTCAACAGACCTTTTTTAAAGAAAAATCTTATTTATTTATTTACTTGTTTTTGGCTGCGTTGGGTCTTCGTTACTGCACGAGGACTTTCTCTAGTTGCTGCGAGCGGGGGCTACTCTTCATTGCGGTGCGCAGGCTTCTCATTGCAGTGGCTTCTCTTGTTGTGGAGCACGGGCTCTGTGTCAAAACAAAGGAAAAGGGCCTGGCTCAGTGCCCCCAGGAAGAAAAGTGCTATAGACTCCTTCTCACTAAAGTGTTAGTAACAGTGT
Organism: Delphinapterus leucas; assembly: GCF_059928025.1. NCBI lineage: Eukaryota > Metazoa > Chordata > Mammalia > Artiodactyla > Monodontidae > Delphinapterus > Delphinapterus leucas. Next base: position 43,734,893 of record NC_143148.1, read on the forward strand.
GTTCTTCTCTCCAGCAGTTTTACTTTTGTAAAAAGAGCCTGCAACTTTTGTAGAGAAAGAAGGGTGGCAGTCTGTGCCAATGTATATTTATATTTATTTGTGTGTATGAAAAGATAATACAAGAAACTAATGACAGTGGTGAGGTGACCGTGGGAGTGCTGTAGGAACTGGGCAGGTGGGGGACCCAATCAGAGAAAGACTTTTCAGTATAACTTCTGTGTGTGTGTGTGTACTTGTGTGTAATACAGTCACATGGTTTAAAATGTATATCATTTTATATACATTTATATAAATGGTGTATAAGTTTTTGAATTATGTGAACATATTACCCATAAAAACATTAAATTACAAAACAAATAATAAAAAGGCTTAAAAGAAGGGGAAATCTTTAATCCCTAGGCATGACTCTCCTCCAGTGGAATCTGTGAGGGGGTGGCATTCTGTAGCAGCCACATCACGTGAGCATCTGCTTACTCGGCCTTGACCCCACCCACCCTGCTAATAGACTGAAGGGAAGACTTAGCTCTTTGGGTCGGTGGGCTCCTGTTCTCAGGAGGGAGCAGAACTGAGAATACTCTCGTTCTCCCTCAGATCGCTCTCCCCATGTGTCTCCCAATGGCAGAAAGCCATTTTTTTGTCTTTCACCCCACAACTGGAGCAGGACTTCACCTACAGATGCTCCCTGAAGGAGTAATTATAGGTCTGAATTCATGCTTTGGTGTAAATGATATCAGATTCTTAGACTCTTTCCCAGAGACGTATTTTGGAAGAGAGCAAGCAGACTACCCATATTCCAGATGTCTGGGCCACTTCAGGGCACCTGAAATGTAGGGCAATTGAAAGATGCTAGTTAATTACTTCTTGGTCTTCTCAGGTGTAGACCTAGGTGAGAGCTCTAGGAAAGGCCAAGCTGTGGGGTCTGCCATGTTTGTGTACTGGCTTTGGAGTCAGGCCTGACTTTGAATCTCACCTTGGCCTCTTCCTATTCTTGAGCCCTTGACCTAGGATCTCTGTACTTCAGTTTCCTCATTTCTGAGGTGAGACTGCTGATGACCCCTGTGTTGTGAATGGGTGAGGAGATGAAGTGGGGACCACAGGCAGCATCAGTGAAGGATGCACCTTAGGTGCTCAGCACCCAGGCACCCTTCTCAGTCTGCTCTGCCTGGGCCACCTCGAGGCTCACGTGTGGTTTAGGGGGAAAGGGTGATAGACAGAGAGGAACAGTGAAGTGGAACAATACGAAGAACGAAAGCCCGGCAGCGGGGCTGACTCATTGGCTGACTCATTTCCTTACTCAGGGATGATCTGAGCATCCACCGAGCATCCACCGAGCATCCATCCTCACGTCTTCACACTCTGTTCCCTTTTTGTGGGGAAGACCTCAGGAGGATCTCCCTGCCTCCCCGGAGAGTGGGGAGCAGTGTGAGAGACCTTCCCTTTCATAACCAGGACAAAGGAGAGGTCAGCTAGCTACAAAGTCATTTTCCGATCCACAAAATAACAGTCCCCACATGATGCAATCATTCTAAGAAAGGACAGTTTTTGTCCTGGACTACAGGAGAGATTCTAGACTCTTTGTGCCCGTTTCTAGATATCACAGAGATATCTGCATACCATAGAACACTTGGAAACCACAGAAAAGTGTAAAGAAGCTGAAAAAAAAATTCACCCATAATCCTATCATTTAGACTCAATCATGGTGATGAGTTTGGTATTTTTCCATTCAATTTTTTTCTCTGTATTTTTTTCATTCTTCGGTCAAGTTTATTTGTTTATATTTGAAACAGCACTATTCAAAAGATATGTGAATCACAAATGTGAGCCACGTACGTAGTTTTAAATGTTTTGGTAGCCTCATTAAAGGAAAATGCAAGTAAACAGGTAAAATTAAAAATGTATTTAACCCAGTAAATCAAAAATATTGCCATTTCACCATACAATCAATATAAAAATTATTAATGAACGATTTTACATTCTCTTTAAGTCTTTGAAATATTTTTTGGGGAATTCCTTGGTGGTTCAGGGATTAGGACTCCACGCTTCCACTGCAGGGGGCATGGGTTTGATCCCTGGTTGGGGAAGTTCCCGCATGCCCTGCTGCACAGCCAAAAAGAAATGTGCTACACTATAGCACCTCTCAATCTGGACTAGCCCCTTTCAAGTACTCAACAGACACATGGGGTTAGTGGCAATCCTATTGGGCAGCACAGCTCTATGAAATTTCTATCTTGCCTTAGTTTTTTGCTTAAATTGCATCTTAAGTATTTTTTCATATCATAAAATATCTTTTTTTTTTGCAGTATGCGGGCCTCTCACTGTTATGGCCTCTCCCGTTGCGGAGCACAGGCTCTGGACGCGCAGGCTCAGCGGCCATGGCTCACGGGCCCAGCCGCTTCACGGCATGTGGGATCTTCCCAGACCGGGGCACGAACCCGTGTCCCCTGCATCGGCAGGCGGACTCTTAACCACTGCACCACCAGGGAAGCCCATAAAATATCTTTTGAAAAAAGTATTTTAAGAGTTTAAGCAACATGTATTCACTATCTAATTCCAAAGGTAATAGATTGGTTTCTGTTTTGTTTTTTGTTTTGTTTCTCCTCACTCAGGGATGGTGTGTGTTAGCCATTTGATACAATTATTTCTAGACTGTATTCTCCGTAAGTATTCATATTGAGCAAAAATTGGACACATACAATATGTTCTGTTTTATAACCACTCTTTTCACTTAATGATACATGTGGACATACAAACAATAATGATGACAATGTCACCTTTGAGCCTCTGCAGAGAGCCAGGCATGTTCAAACACCTGTTCTCGTCTCAGTACTGGGAGGTGGGAGCATTTCCATCCCCATTCCTCAAAAGTGATTTTCATTGTTGCAAAATTGGGATTCCACCCAGATCCTCTGATTTTATCTCTAGAGCCTTTCATTTTCACCATATGGTCTCCTTCTGGAGGGAGGCAGGCAGGGGATCCAAGATATGCCAAAGAAGCATTTACAAATTAACTTTTGGAGTAGGATTCTCAAAAAATTGGAGCTGTCTCTACCCATGGGTTTGCCTAACAACCTCTGAAATTACCCAGTTAAATCCTGTTTCCCCCACTGCACACACATGCCCCCAAGGCTGCCATCTTCTTGTGGGACATTCTTCCGCTTCCATGTTTCTCCTTCTCTGTAACTTCCAAGAAAGAATCCTGAGAGCCTCTCTAAATCCAGATGATTCCTTGCTCGGGGAGGGGAGTGTGCAGCTGTTCTGTGCATTATAGGTTGTTTATCGGCATCCCTGACTTCTGCCCACTAGATGCCAGTAGCACTTCCTGCCAAGTTGTGACAAAAGTGTCTGCAGACATTGGGCTTACCTGGTGGCACAGTGGTTAAGAATCCGCCTGCCAATGCAGGGGACATGGGTTCAAGCCCTGGTCCGGGAAGATCCACACATGCTGCGGGGCAACTAAGCCCATGCGCCACAACTATTGAGCCTGAACTCAGGAGCCCGCGAGCCACAACTACTGAAACCGGCGTGCCTAGAGCCCGGGCTCTGCAACAAGAGAAGCCACTGCAGTGAGAAGCCTATGCACCGCAACGAAGAGTAGCCCCTGCTCGCTGCAACTAGAGAAAGCCTGCGCGCATCAACAAAGACCCAATGCAGCCAAAAAAAAGAAAAAAAAATTAAAAGTGTCTGCAGACATTTCCAAATGCCCTGGGTGGTGGTGGTGGGGAACACTGCCCCTGTTTGAGAACCACTGCTCTAAGTATTATCAGATGGAGGAGTCTTTCCTAAACCAGTCATTTGATGTGACCCAGAGATGAGGTAGGACAATTACTTCCTATATAGACTGTCGTCCTCACTAAGATAGGAACCTTTTCTCTCCACCAGGGAGTCTCCAGGATCTGCATCTAATAATTACTCGATAAATGTGTGCACAATGAAAGATGCTGGTGATTTTTGTTGTTGTTGCTGTTGTACCTTATATTAGGCTTTTCAAGACTGAACTAAATGCACCCAATACATGTCCTAGATGATAGTGCCTTTCACAGATACTTTTTTCCTGGAGTTCTGTGCCTTTCAGATTCTGATATTCAATCTGTTATTTTCCTATGCCAAAGAGAATAATATGAAATCTTAGCATTTACATTCCTGACTACCACATTACATTTGGATCGTGCACATATGTCCTATGCTAGACTGACAAATATTTCTATGAGGCAAATGAAAGATAATTTTTAACATTTGCATCATATGCCATCTTTTGAGCATACCCTCATCAACTGTTTTTTTAATTTGGGGCATTTAGATCGTTTTCAATTTTTTCTCATTTTAAATAACACTGCAGTGAACATCTTTGTGTATGTATCTCTGCTGTACACTTTTTAAAATAAAGAATTCAAAAGAACAAACTCTTCCTGCTCAACACATAGCCTCCTTTGCTGAACTTTACACCCGGAAATTCCTTCTCTGATTCAGAAAAAAAACCTCCAACATGAACTGAACTAATAAGATACCATTAAATTCAGCTCAAGTTGGCTTCCCTCTTTGTGACTATAACCAGAGTAGTGGTTTTGTAGACAAACTCATTGTCTGTCACTAACTCTTTGAGCTTCAATTTCCTCATCCATTAAATGGGAGTAATAATAGTACCAACTTCATGGCATAAGTGAGATAAGACATGCAAAGTTCTTGGCACCTATTAAAACCAGTAAAAAGTGTTAAGTATAGTAAAATGTCAATGGTAGAATCTAGATGGTGGGTATATGTGCTCCCTATATAATTATTTCAACTTTTCTATGTGTTTGAAGGTTTTCATAATAAAATGTTGGGAAAGGAAAGCTTCATAGATAAATGTAATGTTGTTGATCTCATGGTTGTTTACTAAGGAGAGAATGGAGCAATCTTAGAAAAAGTCAGGTGCAAGGTAAACACGTAATACCAAGTTTGAAATGTGGAATCTGTTCCTTGGGTACCACATCCAGTGTATTTAGATCTTCCTTGAGTGTAGAAAAGTGTGACCAGAACTTGTGTGAGTGCTGGAAAGGACTGTTGGTTATTTTACCATCTGGTCTCAGAATATAAACCACAGTGTGGGGATAGCATATGCTGTAGAAGTGGTTTATTTTTTTAGGTTTCAGAGATTTTAAAATGTATATATAGTTTGTTTGCAAAGTTACTTTGAAACATTTAGAAAAAAGCACCTGCTTCCAAGTCAGACGCATCTGAATTGCAATCCTTTTTCAGCTGCTTAGTAGTTGTGTGGTATTTAAGTGAGTCACCTCTTTGGGTTTCAGTTTCCTCGCCTGTAAAATGGGGACAATAATAGTACATTCAGGGTCTTCCTGGTGGCGTAGTGGTTAAGAATCTGCCTACCAATGCAGGGGACACGGCTTCAATCCCTGGTCTGGGAAGATCCCACATGCCATGGGGCAACTAAGCCCGTGCGCCACAACTTCTGAGTCTGTGCTCTAGAGCCTGCAAGCCACAACTACTGAGCCCGCGTGCCACAACTACCAAAGCCCACGTGCCTAGAGCCTGTGCTCTGCAACAAGAGAAGCCACTGCAATGAGAAACCCACGCACCACAACAAAGAGTAGCCCCTGCTCACTGCAACTAGAGAAAGCCCGTGCGCGCGCAGCAACGAAGACCCAACGCGGCCAAAAATAAATAAAATTTAAAAAAAAATTAACCACTGGTGATGAGGCACCATTTACTTAAAAAAAAAAAAGTAGTACATTCGTCACAGAGAGATGTGAGGATTAAGTGAGAGCACATAAAAGCACTTGATGCTGGACTTGGCACAGAGGTGTAGTTTCTTCCTTTCTAAGGGGCAACACTTATACACGTTGTTTTGCCACCGAATTTTTCAGAATGCCGCTGTGCTAATGTAACCAAAGGTGATTTTTCTGTTGGGAAGGTCACAAAGGGCTCAGGAACTGCCCACAGGCCAGCGTTGAAAAACTCAGCATGTTGTTGTTCCGATTTCCTCCTATTCAGAGCCCCTGCACGTGGTGACTGGCTTTATGATTCATTGAGATCCCTCCCAGAAATTTCACTTTGACCTTAAATGTGTGAAAATTCCATTCCTGGCAAGTGGAGCACGTTGTTTTGGGAAAGACAGCTGAACATATTTTGTGTTTTGAGTCCTTTGCTATTAGTTAACATCAGAGGACCCAAAATGTGTGCCCATCATCGGCAGAATATGGGCTTGCCAGTACATATTATGGAGTGCCACGCCCCTGTGCTTCCTGATATTTACAGAATCCACCCCTCTTCCCACCCTTCACCACTGGCAACACAAAACACATCGAAAATCACACTCACTATTTTCTACAACAATCATGGCCATGGCCAGCATCGCTGTCCTCTTTGTATGGGAGAGAGGGAGCGAGGAGGGCTGGTGCTACTCCATATGGAGCCTTAATGCCAAGTAAAAGAGGCCCCTGCCTTCTGGGCAGATGCAGCCCTTGCCAGTGTGCATGACTTACAGAGCATAGAGTGGGGGCCCCCCTTAACCCCTGAGTTGAGTGCCCTTGTGCAGGGCACAGCCTCGTGGACCCTGGGAACAGCATGGATTTGGTGTTAGGTAGAGTCTGCTTTGAATCTAGTGCCAGATATTTACTGGTTGTGACCCTGAGCACAGTTACTTACCCTCTCTGAGCCTCAGTTTCCTCATTTGATTGTAATTTCATGCAATTGTTTGAAGGGTTAAATGAGATAGAATATTTTAAAACTGTATGTGTGTGTTTGAATAAACATAAAAGAAAATGCCTGGAAAGAGACACACTGAGCTATTAAAAGTGGTTAGAATTTAGGGACAGAATTACAAGGCTTCTTTTTGTGCACCTATTATATTTCTAGTTATTTATTTAAAATTATTTATTTATTTATTTTTGGCTGCCTTGGGTCTTCGTTGCTGCGCGTGGGCTTTCTCTAGTTGCGGTGAGTGGGGGCTGCTCTTCGTTGCGTTGCGTGGGCTTCTCACTGTGGTGGCTTCTCTTGTTAAGGAGCACGGGCTCTAGACGCTCAGGCTTCAGTAATTGTGGCTTGCTGACTCAGTAGTTGTGGCTCGCAGGGTGTAGAGCGCAGGCTCAGTAGTTGTGTCGCACGGGCTTAGTTGCTCCACGGCATGTGGGATCTTCCCAGACCAAGGATAGAACCTGTGTTCCCTGAATTGGCAGGGGGATTCTTAACCACTGACCCACCAGGGAAGTCCCTATTTTTATTTACTTATTTTTAATTGAAATATAGTTGATTTACAGTGTGTGTTAAATACTGCTGTATAGCAAAGTGATTCAGTTATACATATATATTCATTCTTTTTTTAAATATTCTTTTCCATTATGGTTTATCATAGGATATTGAATATAGTTCTCTGTGCCGTACAGCAGGACCTTGTTGTTTGTCCATTCTATATATAAAAGCTTCCATCTGCCCACCCCAACCTCCCTCCATCCCTTCCCCAACCCCTCCCCTCTTGGCAACCACCAGTCTGTTCTCTATGTCTGTGATTCTGTTTCTGTTTCACAGGTAGGTTCATTCGTGTTATATTTTAGATTCCACGTATAAGTAATATCATATGGTATTTATCCTTCTGACTTACTTCACTTAGTATGATAATCTCTGGTTGCATCCATGTTGCTGCAAATGGTATTATTTTGTTCTTTCTTATGGCTGAGTAATATTCCATTGTATATATGTACCACATCTTCTTTATCCATTCCTCTGTTTACAGACATTTAGGTTGCTTCAGTGTCTTGGCTATTGTGAATAGTGCTGCTATGAACATAGTGATGCATGTATCTTTTTGAATTATAGTTTTGTCTGGATATATGCCCAGGAGTGGGATTGCTGGATAATATGGTAATTCTATTTTTAGTTTTCTGAGGAACCTCCATACTGTTTTCTACAGTGGCTGCACCAATTTACATTCCCACCAACAATGTAGGGGTGTTCTACAAGGCCTCTTTCTGGTTTTTGTTTAAATACTTCTCTTTTGTTTGAACTTATTTTAATACACCTTTATTACTTTTAAAAAATAATATTATTGGGGAATTACTTAGGATTTACAGAAGACATTCAGAAATAGTGCTGAGATTCTTTATACTCCTTACCCCCTTTCCCCTACTGTAACATCTTACATAATCGTGGAACATTTGTCAAAACTAAGAAACCAATATTGGTAAATTTCTACTACTAAACTTCAGACTTTGTTCAGACTTTACTGGTTTTTCTCTAATGTCTTTTTGCTGTTCCAGGATCTCTCACACCCACATTGTATCACTTCTTAATTTGGGAACAACAAAAGAGTATATGTTAAAATATATATGTTTCAACCAAATGTGGGTGAAAGAGGAGATCAAGAGGATTGAGAATGGCTCTGTCATAAATAGCTGTGCAACTTTGAGTCAGATGCTTCCCCTCTCTGGGCCTTAGTTTTCTCACGTATAAAGTAAATGGGTAGGGCAAGAGATTGCTAAGCTCTCTCTCTTAAGTCCAGCTAACACCGTTTTTCAGCGGAGAAAAAAATCAGGACGTTAAAGTGGGATGCAGAGGCGCTTTTATTTATTTATTTTTTTAACATCTTTTAACTATTGGAGTATAATTGCTTGCAGAGGCTCTTTTAAAACACTCATCTCGGGCTTCCCTGGTGGTGCAGTTGAGAATCCGCCTGCCAATGCAGAGGACACGGGTTCGATCCCTGGTCCGGGAAGATCCCACATGCTGCGGAGCAGCTAAGTCTGTGTGCCACAACTACTGAGCCTGCGTGCCGCAACTACTAAAGACTGTGCTCCTAGAGCCCGTGCTCCACAGCAAGAGAAGCCACCACAATGAGAAGCCCGCGCACCGCAACGACCCGCTCACTGCAACTAGAGAAAGCCCGTGTGCAGCAACAAAGACCTTATGCAGCCAAAAAATAAATAAATAAAATAAATAAATAAAACACACTTCTCAAAATGTTAAAATAGATGCCTTAGCTCCAAGGAGTCCCTTTTGGCCTCATTAAGGAAAGGAACAAAGATCTGATCACATCTGCCAACTGGGGACTCACCTGACTCCCATGGTCACTGGGGATGGAGGTATTTGGTGATCTAACAGGTCTTTTCCATTTCTGTCTACTAAGATGTATTTTTGTTGGAGAGGGAGATTTTGTCCAAATTCTTAGAGAAATAAGAAACATGGTAAATTCTGTATTCTCAATTTGCTTTATTATTTATGACCTCCAGATCTCTGGTGAGGAGGACAGGACCTGTACTGGGCTCCATTTTTTTACCAGCTGGTTTAGTCTTAAGTTCATGGCAGCCTGCCCAAGCTATGGCAGTTGAGCGAGCTTTAGATAGTAAAAGTCACATCTGATGTCCTTTGCTGCAGACCACTGGCATAAACTTATTTATTCAGAATTGTGTCCATGGCAGGCATATTCCGTCCATGTTTGGCTGAAAGACCAGGCGATATTGTCACATGCTCAATGAAGCTTTCCTCATCTACCCCTTAAAGATTAGGTCAGGCCCCTGGTAAATGCATTTGTTGTATGAGTTTTTTTTTTTTTTAATTATTTATTTATTTTTGGCTGCACTGGGTCTTCATTGCTGCGCGCGGGCTTCTCATCGCGGTGGCTTCTGTTGTTGTGGAGCAGGGCTTCAGTAGTTGTGGCTCACGGGCTCAGTAATTGTGGCTCACGGGCTCAGTAGTTGTGGCTCACGGGCTTAGCTGCTCCACAGCATGTGGGATCTTCCCAGACCAGGGCTCAAACCCACGTCCTCTGCACTGGCAGGTGAATTCTTAACCACTGCACCACCAGGGAAGTCCCATGAGTTTTGTTTTGTTTTGTTTTAATGAGTTTTTATGTAAATGAATTTTCCAGTTTTCTGCACCTTAGCTCTTGGATTCATTCTTGTTTTGACATCTGTCTACTTAAATCCAGCTCATTCCTTTTATCTACTGCATAGTGCTTCATGATATGACCATTTTATGTTTTATTAGCCACTCTCCTACTGATGAATATTTTAGTTGTTTCTAATTATTATTATTATTTCTGTTACAAACAATACTGCAATGAACATCTTTGAGTGTCTCCTTAGGCTTCTCCTTGGTTGCTCTCAATAGTGGAATTGCTGGGTCATAGAGAATGCCTAAGTTTAATTTCATTGTTTCCTTCCAAAATCATGCTGTAATTTTTTCACCTGTAAAATGAGAGGGATTCAGTGATTTCTAAGGTTTCTTTCCCCCCAGCTCTAAAATGCAATCATTCTGAGACAATAGAGGGGGGAGGCAGACTTTAAACTCTTGGCAATTATCTCATATATACTGTGCTCAGTCAGATGCAGCGGAAACAGATAATATCCAGGGTCATGTGTTCCCTGTTGTTCCCTCTCTAGGTCCCTGGGAAGAGAAAACTCCATAAAACACCAGATCAGATTTTCTTTTAATCCTCTAAGTAATGAAGTGGATAAAAGTTTCTGACAGTGGAAAACTCCAATTATTCAATTACATTAAAATAAATCTGTCACTAGACTTGGAAACTCAAGCTTTCCTTGCTCAGAGAGTTACAAAAGTAAAAAGGTTTCCATGCTATGCACAATTTTTCTAACTTGCCCCACGTGACTGTGATTTAGAGTCATTTTACCCACTCACACCTGCTGTTACCCAACTGTTAATATCAATGCAATGAATGACAAAATAGTTTGTAAGAGGAACCCTATCTAATTCCAATAAATACCTTACTTCTATTTATTTTGAACGTGTCCATTGTCTCTGGGCAGTAACCTCAGTTCAGGATATCAGAATACCACTTGTGCAGGCAAATATACATTATATTCCTTAGAAATTAAAGACACAAGAGACATTGATACCTTGTCCATGACTTATGTCCTCATGACTCCAAGCTCATGAGAGGGCTTTAACCCACTGATCAGGGTGGGGGATATTATTAGGACAGTATGGGCTTTTCCATCACCTATTTAATTGCAGCTACTCAGTACTGGGGATTATATTAAGAAGAATGTTTATAAAAATGCATAAGATGATAGCTCAGTGTTGATTCTGGACTGACATTACCTCCAGATATTAGGATTATGTCTGCTAAAAACAAAACTTTAGAACAAGACAAAAATGATTTGGTGGTTTCGCTCCCATTATAGTTTTGCTTATTACAAAATCTTAGGAAATTATGATAGAAAAGCAGAAGGAAGAATAAAAGGATGATCACTATTACTATTTTGGTGTAGTTCCTTCCCATTTTTTTAAGAAATTCTTTTGTATTTTGAGAAATTTCAAAAATACACAAAAGTACAAAGAGTAACAAAATAAAAGCCAGACCTATATTCTGACTGCTAACTCAGAAATAACCATTAACATTTTGTAATATTTGCTACCAATCTTTGTTTTGTTTCTTTATTGAAAGAAAGATTGAAAATAAAGCTAAAGGCTGATTTAACCACCATCCCCTATCATGAAGTTGGAATTTTCCCTTCCAGTTCATTCTTTTTTGTTTTTTAATATTTATTTATTTATTTATTTGGCTGTGCCGGGTCTTAGTTGCGGCATGCGGGATCTTTGTTGCAGCGTGTGGGGTCTGTTAGTTGCGGCATGCAGACTCTTTAGTTCCGGCATGCAGGCTCTCAGTTGCAGTATGCGGGATCTAGTTCCCTGACCAGGGATTGAACCCTGGCCCCTTGCATTAGGAGCTCGGAGTCTTAACCACTAGACCACCAGGGAAGTCCCCAGTTCATTCTTTTTTATTTTTATTTTTTAATTTTATTTTTATTTACTTACTATTTTTTTTGGCTGTGTTGGGTCTTCATTGCTGCACGCGGACTTTCTCTAGTTGCGACCAGTGGGGGCTACTCTTCATTGCAGTGTGCGGGCTTCTCATTGTGGTGGCTTCTCTTGTTGCAGAGCACGGGCTCTAGAGCGCACGGGCTTCAGTAGATGCGGTGTGTGGGCTCAGTAGTTGTGGCTCGTGGGCTCTATAGCGCAGGCTCGGTAGTTGTGGTGCACAGGCTTAGTTGCTCCACGGCATGTGGGATCTTCCCAGACCACAGCTTGAACCCGTGTCCCCTGCATTGGCAGGTGGATTCTTTTTTTTTTTTTTTTTTTTTTTTTGCAGTATGCGGGCCTCTCACTGCCGTGGCCTCTCCCGTTGCGGAGCACAGGCTCCAGACGCGCAGGCCCAGCGGCCATGGCCCACGGGCCCAGCCGCTCCTTGGCATGCGGGATCCTCCCAGACCGGGGCACGAACCCGTGTCCCCTGCATCGGCAGGCGGACTCCCAACCACTGCGCCATCAGGGAAGCCCCCTCAGTTCATTCTTGAATACGTGTGTGTGTGTGTGTGTGTGTGTGTGTGTATTTGTAAGTATATATATACAGAGATACATATATATAGAGAGATACATACGTATATTTTATATGAACAATATATGGTATTCTTTTGAGTGGCTTTTAAAAAAATTTATTCCTAGTTACAGGTTTTTAAAAAATTTCTGGCGACATATAGTGTTGCTTCAAGGTATCGATACTGATACTACAACATTGTTCTTTATCTTAATATCCATCTTGAGGTATAGGAATCCTGAGCAGGATAGGAGAATAAAACCTCCGTTCTCTCATCTGTAAAATGGGAGCAGTAATAGTATCTGCCTCAGAGTGGATGTGATGATTGATGAAATTTAATGATAATATGAATATCGAGAACTCACTCTGTGCCTGGCACGTGTGCTCTCTGCCATTTCCCTCCAGCATTGAGAGCTCTCCAGCTGTTTGATGAGGTTCCAGTCCAACTAATTATGTGACCTTCAGCCACATACCTGAGCCTCGCTTTTCTCATATTTATATTGCAGATCATAATAATATATATCTCTAGGTTGTTGTGACAATGACACGAGATAATAATGTGCCTTGCATGGGGACCTGGAATATTGCAAACACTAAGGAACTGACAGCTATTATTATTATTATTACTATCTCCTTATCCTTTAAAATGAAAACTTTTTTTTTATTGGAGTATAGTTGACTTACAATGTTGTGTTACTTTCAGGTGTACAGCAATGTGAATCAGTTATACATATACATATACCCACTCTTTTTTAGATTCTTTTCTCATATAGGCCATTACAGAGTATTGAGTAGAGTTCCCTGTGCTATACAGTAGGTCCTTACTAGTTATCTATTTTATATATAGTAGTGTGTATATGTCAATCCCAATCTTCCAATTTATCCCTCCTCCCCCCTTGTCCCCTGGTAACCATAAGTTTGTTTTCTACATCTGTAACTCTATTTCTGTTTTGTAGATAAATTCATTGTACCCTTTTTTTTAGATTCCACATATAAGCAATATCATACGATATTTGTCTTTCTCTGTCTGGCTTATTTCACTCAGTATGACAATCTCTAGGTCCATCCATGTTGCTGCAAATGGCATTATTTCGTTCTTTTATTATTATTATTATCACTATCTCCTTATTCTTTAAAACTAAAACTTGATCCTGCTTAACCAATCTTAACGGCTGAAAATAAATCCATGGAAAAAATGTTCCATGGTCAAATGAGTTTGGGAAACCCTGTCTATTCTAGCCAGCCCTTGATTCACAGTGCATAGTAAGATATCAAAAGTAAACCAGTCCAAGGGAAAAAGAGTTTTAACCCAACATTTCCCAAACATACTTGATCGCAAAACTCTTTTGTTCCACTAACATCTATAAACATCCCAAAGAAGTAATGTCCTATGTGGAGCACATTTTGAGTATTGGTTTAAGGTATGACTCCCTCAGATTACATAAAGGCATCTGAACTGGGGGGCTTCTTTTTGTGTCTGCTCAAGAAAGCCTAATTCACTCAAGAAAGCTTAGCTGGCTACTCGAAAATCTCTGATGTTAGAATACTGGCATAAATTAGAATATGTGTTGACAACCATTTACTAATTCTCAGATTCTCGGACAGTTTTGAGTACCCTACAGATTACTGGTCCTGTAACAAAGAGCTTTCTTTAGTTATTTTAGAGGCAGTTGTCCGTTCATCATTCATATGTTAGACAGAGTTTTGTGACCTAGGAGCAAATCTCTGTATAATGGATGAGACCCTCCTCACCCAAGGCTTGGCTTTCAAGTCTGAGGTTTTTCAAATGTCCTTGAGACACCATAAACCATGGCAAAGACAAGCTATGGATAGGGAGGAGATATTTGCAATACATATAACCAACAATGAATTTGTATCCAGACTATGTGGAAGACTAACAAAAGGCAAACAACCCAAATGAAGAAAAAAAGAAAAGGCCCAAGGAAACAAACAGGAGAAGACCTTTAATGGTCAATAAATATCTGAAAAAATGTTCAAACTCATTAGTAGTAAGAAAATGCAAATTCAAACAATGAGATACATATATGTAGTAAAAGTATAAAACCAAGCATGGGATGACACACTCCACCTTCAGAATAGTGGTTACTATAGGGAGAGAAAAAGGAAAAAAGGATGGGAAAGGAGACTTCAGTGTTATGTATAATGTCTTCTGTCTTCCTAAAAAATATGGAGAAATATAGGGAAAAGTTGAATTTGTTAAATCTGAGTGATGGATACATGGCATCTATTTCCTGCATATTTGAAATATTTCCTATTTTAAAATAAACAAAAGAAAAACTTCACCTTGATTATATGAATGCCACTTTGTAAGACATCACTTTATAAAAATATTTTCTTCAGTTTCAAGTATTATTTTTATCTCGTTTCTTTCGTTTATTGATTTTGCTCTTTGATCAAGACTTGTCTGGAATAGTTTGTAGACTGTAACCCCAGGGATGTTGGCTGTTGTGGTTTAATTATCCTCTAGGGTCTAGAGTCTAGGCGTTTAGGCTTTGCTTAATAGTTGTTGCCTTTTTCCTTTTTTAAAAAACTGGGCATGGATTTAAATGAACTTGACAATAATACCTAGACGTATCAGTTAGGACTCAATAAGCTTGCAAGTAACAGAAAAATCATTTCAAACAGGCTTAAGGTGGAATTTTGTTTGGCCATGTAATTGAAAAGCTCTGGGTTGCAGGGGAGCTGGTCAGGCTTCAAGCACCAATGGATCCAGCGTTTTAAATGATGACATCTATTCCCACTTTCTAGTTTTTCAATATTACAAATAATGTTGCAATAAGCATGTTATTGCATGCTTATATACATGAGTAAGAGTTTCTCAAATCTAGAAGGGGAATTGCTAAGTCAAGAGTATAGACATTTCCGGGCTTCCCTGGTGGTGCAGTGGTTGAGAGTCCACCTGCCAATGCAGGGGACACGGGTTCGTGCCCCGATCCGGGAAGATCCCACATGCCGCGGTGCGGCTGGGCCCGTGAGCCATGACCACTGAGCCTGTGCATCCGGAGCCTGTGCTCCGCAACAGGAGAGGCCACAACAGTGAGAGGCCCGCGTACCGCAAAAAATAAAAAAAATAAAATAAAATAAAAAAAGAGTATAGACATTTCCAACTTTCCAACCACTATTGCCAAATTTCTACCCAAAGTGAGGGGTTTGTTTGTTCATTTGCTTAATTTTTGTTTTGTCAATTTATACTTCCACCAGCATCAGCAGTGTATGAAAGTTCTCATTTCCTTTCCTTTCATCCTAATTAAATTTAGAATTTTAAGGTCCCTAAATGTTTCAACTCTTCAGCCAGGTGAACAAGGTCAACATCAATATCATAAATCATGTTGATATGTACCCTTGATATGATGTGGTGAAAATGGCACTTTAGCTCTGTGGTCTTCCTCTAAAAAATACATTGCCGGACTCTAATTACAGGAATAACATCAGGCCAATTCCAATAGAGGGGTAACATACAATATACCTGTCCAGCATTTCTCAAACCTGTCAAGGTCATCAAAAACAAGGAAAGTCTGAGAAAATGTCAAGCCAAGAGAAACTAAGGAGACATAAGGACCACATGTAAAGTAGTATCCTGGATGGGAGATCCTGGAACACATAAAGGACATTAGGTAAACTAAGGAAATCTGGATAAACTGTGGACTTCAGTGAATAATGATGTGTCAATATTGGTGCATTAATTGTAACAATGTACCACACTTATGTTAACATACAGGGAACCTGGGCATGAGGTATATGGAGACTCTACTATTTTCTCAGATTTTCTGTAAATCTAAAACTATTTCAAAATATAAGGTCTATTAATTTTTTTCTACTCCTGAAGTTATTTGATCGTTATTGTAATTTTCATTCCTCTAGTTACTGGGGAGGTTGAGCATCTTCTCATATATTTATTGACTATCCAGGATTCTCTTTGATGAATTTCTTGTTCACAACCTTTGCTTTTTTTAAAAAATGTGTTATTTTTTTAAAAATGTTTGTTGGAATTTATATATATTCAGTGTATTAATCTTTTGTTGGGCCATCTATTAATTTTGTTGTGTTGAGTTGCAAATATCTTCAGTTTGTAAGTATCCTTTGATATTTTCTATGGTATATTATCATATTATATTAATACGGTCTGGCAGATATTTAAAATTTTAATGTTATCAATTTTAATGTTTTAATTTATTGTTTTTATTTATTTATTTATTTTTGCCTGCGTTGGGGTCTTTGTTGCTGTGTGCAGGCTTTCTCTAGTTGCGGTGAGCGGGGGCTCCTCTTTGTCGCGGTGAGCGGGCTCTTCATTGCGGTGGCTTCTCTAGTTGCGGAGCACAGGCTCTAGGCGCGCGGAGTTCAGTAGTCCTGGTATGCGGCCTCAGTAGTTGCGGCTCGCGGGTTCTAGAGCGCAGGCTCAGTCGTTGCGGCGCACGCACTTAGCTGCTCCATGGCATGTGGGATCTTCCCACATCAGGGCTCGAACCCGTGTCCCCTGCCTTGGCAGGCGGATTCTTAACCACTGCGCCACCAGGGAAGCCCAAAGTGCTTTTCTTTGTACTTTAGAGTTTTGTGTAGAAAATCTTTCCCTATTCTGATGTCACAAAGATATTCTTTGTTCTCTTCTAACAATTTTTACAGGTTACGTTTTTACCTTAAAGATTTTTAATCCACTTGGGATTTCTTTTTTTTTTTTTTTAGTCATCAATTTTATATACATCACTGTATACATGTCAATCCCAATCACCCAATTCATCACACTGGAATTTCTTTTTATCTAGTGTAAGGTAGGAAACAAATTGATTTTATTTTTTGTATTAGTAGCTAATTGTTCCAGCATCATTTATTGAGTTTTTAATCTTTTCCCACTGATTTATAATGCGATTTCTATTTTATGCCAAGTTTCCATGTGTATTTCAGCTGTTTCTGGGCCATTTGTCCCTTTAATCTGTTTGTCTATCCCTAAACAAAAGTCGAATTCTTTTTTAAATATGGCTTTATGATAAATTTTTCTTATCTGGTCTGGTAAGTCAAGTTCCCTCCTCCTTGTTTTTTTCCCTCAAAATAATCTTGGCTATTTTAGGCATACTTGTTCTTTCATGTGAAATTTAAGATCAGTTTATCAAGAGCCATAAAACGGCCTTTTGGAATTTTGATTTTTACAATGAATTTCTAGACTAACTAATATTATAGACTAATGAATTTATAGGCTAAATTATAGACTAATATTGAGTCCTTCTATTCACTAACAAAGTGTAGTCTGTGTTTACCTAAGTCGTTATATCCTTCAGTGTTTTGTAAATTTCTTCTTAAAAGTCTTGTCCATCTTTTGTCTCTTTATTCATGGGTATCTCGTAGTTTTTGTTGCTCTTATTATATTTTTTATCATTAACAACACTCTTGATTTTTGGATGTTGTTTTTACCAGCAAGTTGCTGAACTATTCTGATGTTTTTCTTGGACTTTCTACATAGACAACCATTTCAACTGCAAATAACAAAGATTTTTCTGTATTATTTTTGAGTCCTTATTCCTCTTTTTTATTTTTTCTTATTTCATTGGGTTGGACTTCTAGGACGATGTTTAATAGCACAGAAAGGAAAGCATCTTTGTCTTGTTTCATATTTTTATAAAATGTTTCTAATTTTTCAGCACTAACCATGATGTTTGCTGTAAGTTTGCTGTTGGTTTTTGGTAGATAGTTGTCTCCCATTATCTGTTTTATTCTTACAGTGATAGAACCCCAGATTTGTAGCTGATCATATAGCTACCCGAAATGCATACTATATTTCTCAGCTTCCCTTGCAGTTGTTAGTAGATGTGGTTATCTCTAAGAAGATATAATTATGTATCACACAGAGGTGGTACATATCCTTGAAGGAAAGGGGAAATGCTTTCCCCCTTCCTTTTCCTCCTCCTTTCTGTTGACAGGTATAC
This sequence comes from Delphinapterus leucas, assembly GCF_059928025.1. NCBI lineage: Eukaryota > Metazoa > Chordata > Mammalia > Artiodactyla > Monodontidae > Delphinapterus > Delphinapterus leucas. The sequence continues at coordinate 43,753,154 of NC_143148.1, forward strand.
CTTCTTCTTCTTCTTCTATTTATTTATTTGGTTGCGCCGGGTCTTATTTGGTTGCAGCAGGCGTGCTCCTTAGCTCTGTGGCTCTCAGGCTCCTTATTTGTGGTATGTGAATTCTTAGTTGTGGCATGCATGTGGGATCTAGTTCCCTGACCAGGGATCGAACCTGGGGCCCCTGCATTGGGAGCGCAGTCTCTTAACCACTGCACCACCAGGGAAGTCCCGACAGGTGTATCTTCTCGATAGCTGATCTTTCGATGATCTTGGAGCTGTCATGCTAGCCAGGATCGCCCAGATTCACATGAGTAAGAAATAAACTCTTATCTTGTTTGAGCCCCTGTTTCTGTTTTGTCATTTGCAGGTAAGCTTATCCTAATTAAACCTTTATTCGATAAGAGAAATTCCCTTTTATTCCTAGTTTGCTTAGAGCTTTTGTTTTATATCACGATTGAGTAATGAATACTACACAATGTTTTTTCTGCATTGCTTGAGATGACCATAATTTTGTCTCTTTTACAATATTCTTTCCACCTCACCTATAACATTTGTTTACCTTGTAACTTGTTTCTAACCAGGATAGGAAGATTGATTTTATTATTCTAGAACATAGATTAGAAAGATATGTTTCCTGCCTAATTATAAATATTTTGAAAGTTGGGTGAGAATAAACTGATTAAGGGGCATAGAACTCTAAGTACTGTTAACATGGGATGAATTTCTTTAAATTGATTTGCCCATGTAATTCAAAACTTTAAAGAAGTAGAAAGGAAAAAGATAAGACAAAGAGGAAAGACAATTCTTTATACATTTAAAAATTTATTTCAAATGATGTATTATGAATAACAGGAATTTTAAAAAGAAAAATCTGTAAAGCTGTGATCTCGGTGTAAGTATTCTTATTGTTGTCTACTGTCTTTCAGTCCTTGTTCGTATACTGTTGTTTTTTGTGCTTATGATTTTAGTATAGAGACATTTTTTGCATTTTGAAAAGCTACTTATTTTTATAAAGTTTAGGTCCTTTAAGTTTCCATGTAAGAATGAACATGAACAACATGTTCATGAACATGAACTGAACAACAATAAAAGTTCATAGAATAAGTGTCCCTTCTCACCTGAGTCACAGAATAAAAGAACTTATAGAACTGAAAGGAATTTTTTAACCTCATCTTTTGAAGGTTGATTTAAGTATTTTTTTCTATAAGATATTTATTTTATGGCAGGTTTGATAGAGTGCTCTCAAATCTTTAAATTCTTATATTTAGGATTATATTTATGCGGTCCAATCTTTGTGACAAACTCAGTTTAGGAAAGCCTGAATTTTTCAACACTTCATCAATTACAATAACCATTACTGGTGACATTTGTGTTACAATATTACACTTCACAAAGTGCTTTTTCACAATTTAGCTCATTTTTTCCCTGTAATAACACTGTGAATGACAAAGGTACTATTATGAATCCATTTTGCAGAAGAGGATATTGAGGCTTCAGAGTGTTTAAGAGATTTATGCATTTAATAAGTGGCAGAGTAGAGACTCAAAACGAAACATTCTGCTTTTCCATCTGCACTAATAGTTTTTGAGCTCCACCAAATCAGATAATGCCAGCCTTTTTTCAGTTTAGAGTAGAACAATAATTAATTAATGGGCCAAACTTTCTCAGTTAAAAATTTTTCTCTGGGCTTCCCTGGTGGCGCAGTAGTTGAGAGTCCGCCTGCCGATGCAGGGGACATGGGTTCGTGCCCCGATCTGGGAAGATCCCACATGCCGCAGAGCGGCTGGGCCTGTGAGCCATGGCCGCTGGGCCTGCGCGTCCGGAGCCTGTGCTCCGCAACGGGAGAGGCCACAACAGTGAGAGGCCCGCGTACCACACACACACACAAAAATGCTCTGATGTGTCTTTCTTTTTTTTAAAAAAATACATTTATTTATTTATTTATTTTCGGCTGCATTAGGTCTTCGTTGCTGCCCACGGGCCTTCTCTAGTTGTGGAGAGCGGGGGCTACTCTTTGTTGCAGTTCGCGGGCTTCTTATCGCGGTGGCTTCTCTTATTGCAGAGCATGGGCTCTAGGTGCACAGACTTCAGTAGTTGTGGCAGGCGGGCTTCAGTAGTTGTGGCACATGGGCTCAGTAGTTGTGGCTTGCGGGCTCTAGAGCGCAGGCTCAGTAGTTGTGGCGCACAGGCTTAGTTGCTCTGCGGCATGTGGGATCTTCCCGGACCAGGGCTCGAACCCATGTCCCCTGCATTGGCAGGCGGACTCTGAACCACTGCGCCACCAGGGAACTCCCTGATGTGTTTTTCTTAACTGGATACCTCATGCTTGTCTGTACTAGATGCTGGAATAGGATGGTTTCTGATGTAGCATGAAGTTATGTGTTTTGTGATTTTAAGTTTCCCTATCAGCATTTCTGCAGTGTTTTGCAGAGAGCTAGGATTTCCAGGTGTTGAGCCACAGGAATATATTTTAAATTCGTTGCATTATGTTATGCTGAGTAAGCCCTCGAACCTGCAAGCCAAACACATTTTAGGTCCCCAAATAATGGTGAAAAGCTACTATGGACTTGCTTCATTCTCTCCTATTTCATACATTGTTTTTCCTTACTGCTCATCAAAGTAAAACTTATCGAGGGGTATATCCAAGGGAAATAATTAAGAAAAGCCTATAAATACAGATTAGCTACAAGGATGTTCATCTCAGTGGTATTTACAAACGTTTTCAAGAAAGGAAATAAGCTAAATGACAAAAGTAAGTGATTGGCCTGCCTGCCAATGCAGGGGACATGGGTTCCAGCCCTGGTCGGGGCAGATCCCACGTGCCGCGGAGCAACTAAGCCCGTGAGCCACAACTACTGAGCCCATGTGCCACAACTACTGAAGCCCACACGCCTAGAGCCTGTGCTCCACAACAGGAGAAGCCACCGCAATGAGAAGCCTGTGCACCACAATGAAGAGTAGCCCCCGCTCGCCACAACTAGAGAAAGCCCGCGTGCAGCAATGAAGACCCAATGCAGCCAAAAATAAATAAATAAATAAATTATTTTAAAAAAAAGAATCATAAAAAAAAGTGAGTGATTGGCTAATAAATTAAGATTGATTCTATAGTCAAGTACTCCTTTGCCATCACACATTACTAAAAATATTTATTGATGTGTACTGATGTCCACAGTTACATCAAGAAGGCAGGATAATAGTATACATAGTGTAGTCAATTTTTGTATATAGAATGCAAATATACATAGAAAATTTCCAGGAAGATACACGGTAAGTGATCATCTCTATGTGGTGGTTTAGGAGTTTTCGACTAATTGTTATTTATTACTTTTTTATTTATATTTTCTGCTATTATTTTTGGTTTTTCCAATGAAAACGTATTGCTTTAGCAGTATAAAACCCCCACATAACTTTTTTTTAAATTAAAATAAAGAAACAATCCACTCAGCCCTGTATAAAGCATTGGCGAACATGTTACCTACTACGTTCTGTCAACTTAGAGAGTGAAGGGGGAGGACATGGCCGTGCACAGAATTTAATTTAGATATAAGAAGAATTTCCTGAAGGTAAGACCTTTAATCTGTTAAAATGGTAAGGGTCTAGAGAATTCCCTGGTGGTCCAGTGGTTAGGACTGGGTGCTTTCACTGCGTGGGCCCGGGTTCGATTTGATCCCTGGTCAGGGAACTAAGATCCTGCAAGCCATGTGGCAAAAAAAAAAAAAAAAAAAGTAAGGGTCTAGGTGAAACACTTAGGTGAAGGGAGGTGATTAGGGTGCTGATTCCTGAGGCTGACCTGAATGTACAATGCTGGAGAGGATTTAAAGGTAGAAAATCAAAAGCTTTCTAAAGCTGGCTTCCTAGGGTACAAATTTCCTTGGTAATGACCCTGAGATGCAGTCAGTTAACAAGCATGCATTGAGGACAGGAGTTCTGAGGAGAGAAAAGACATAGAAATTCGGATTTCAATTATTCATTCATTCAGCTATTATTATTATTATTTTTTTTTGCAGTACGCGGGCCTCTCACTGTTGTGGCCTCTCCTGTTGCGGAGCACAGGTTCCGGACACGCAGGCTCAGCGGCCATGGCTCACGGGCCCAGCCGCTCCACGGCATGTGGGATCTTCCCGGACCGGGGCACGAACCCGTGTCCCCTGCATTGGCAGGTGGACTCTCAACCACTGTGCCACCAGGGAAGCCCCATTCAGCCATTATTGATTGCTCTCTACAAACACCGCATTGTGCTAAGTGTTGGGCTCTGTTCTTTACGAGTTTACAATTTAGTTGGAGAGATAAAAGATGAGGCTCTAAATCATTTGAGAAGTACTGAAACTATGAAGGAAAAATCAGAGAACTTAGTTCAATTAAAGAAGACATCAGAATAGTTGAGATGGGTGGGAATAGGCTTCCTGAAGATTGAAATTTAAAAGTTGAAGGAAGTTTCACAGAAGAGAAAATAAATGTGAAGGGTTTTTGACTAACAATCTGATATCTCACGTGAACCTACGGTCTTTTCATTTATGAGATGTACCGCTACTTCTCCAAAATTTGAGATTTTTAAAATGTGCTCCCTTTATGCAAAATATTTAGCTCTTTTGCATTAAGAAAGGATTAGAGGGAATTCCCTGGCGGTCCAGTGGTTAGGACTCTGCGCTTTCACTGCCCAAGGTGCGGGTTCAATCTCTTGTCAGGGAACTAAGATCCCACAAGCCGCATGGCACGGTGAAAAAAGATAAAAGAAAAAAGATAAAAGAAAAAAGAAAGGATTAGGTAATACGAAGTAGAAAGAAGATTAGAATTACAGAATTTCAGAGAGGGAGGTTACCTTTGCTATTATGCAGTCTGCAGCAGGCGCTGTAATTGTCTGTAAATGTCTACCCAACGTCTGTTTTCCCCCTCTTCCTTGCCACCTGACCCCCAATTGTGTTCAGAGAGCATCAGTGTAGCCATCTAATGTACCTACACATTTCCCAGCCTTCTTTTAGCTGGGATGACCATGTGACACAATCCTGCCCAGTGACATGTAAGTAGAACCCACCGTGTGGGTGTTCCAGGGACCAGACTTGTTCCTTTTGCCCTTTACCCTTCCATTTTCCTCTCACCTAGAATGCAGACAGGATGCCTGGAGGTGACAGCCATCTTGCAAACATGAGAACAAGGGCCCAAATCTCAAACCCTAGCAGAGGAGAAAGCCTGTGTGCCTGATGGCATCGTGGGACTTCAAGACTAGCCCTGGATTGCCTAATCCAGACTCCTTGCACGAGAAAAATAAAACCTGTGAGCCACTGGTGTGTGTTACTAGCATCCAAACACAATGCCTGCCTGATAAATAATCTAACCCACTTATTTCACAGAGAAGAGACAAAGGCCCAAGAAAAGTTCCATAAACTTGGGCAGATTGTATCAAGTTAAGACTTTCTCACTTTGAAGTGACAGACAACCCAATCCCAAACCTCTTAAGAAAAAAAAAAAAGGAATTTATCAATTCAGATCATTGAAGTCAGGCGTGGCTTCCTCCAGAGACTCAAATGACTTTTTCAGGTTCTGTTTTTCCTCTCTCTCCACCTCTTGGCAATGCTTCCTCTGCTCCCTCCACTTCAGACAGGCTCTTTCCTCTTTGTGGTGAGGTGTTGCCAGCCGCTCCAGCCTTACCCCACCCAGGATTAAGTCCAGAGGGAAAGCCAAAACTCCTCCCTGGAGGAAAGTCACACTACTCAGGAGAAGTGTGACTGCCTGCTGGGCATTCCAAAAGTGCACATCCTCTGCTTAGTGTGTGCTTAGAACTAGAACTTAGAGGAGTCCTGGTTCCGAGTCAGTTCGCTGGCCACTTCATCAAATAGCCTCTGATAGACTTATCATAAACAGGTGTGTGCATCCATGAGAAATACAGATCTGTCAGATATTTCCTTGGATCATGCAATTACATGCTTCTTGGGTAGGTTTTGACCACTGAGGTATGTGAACACTGCAGAGAAAATACCAAGTCTATCTAGAAGCAATGAGAACTCTAAAGGTGGTCCCCAACTCTGCAGATGAAGTCAGATTTGGGGCTTAGGGTGAACCTGCTCAAGAGCAGTGATACAGGTTACATCTTCCTCTTTCGCTCTGGAGGGAAGTCTACTAGATCAGTCCTCCATGGGTTTTTCTCTCTGTTTTTCTCTTCCTGAATTTCCCCCCTTTTCATATCTCTTGCACCCAAAAAGGATACTTATTTAATAACTATAAAGGGCAGATGATCTATTTGTTCCTTATGGCTCCAGTTCAGACAATCAGGGCTAAGTTCAGAGTTCCCTTAGCCTGTTTTTTACCTGGCTTTTAAATGCTTTTGGTCTAGACCTTACAGAGTAAACCTTAGGTCCATTATTACCCAAGTCTTCCGTGAATGGAAGGTTTGCAAACTGATCCTGTTTAAAGACATCATGGCTGCTTTTTATTTCCACAAGCCTTGTTTTTTCTTTTTTTCGGAAGAATTGTTGGCCTTTAGGATTCTTGAAATTCTTCCACATGCAGTTACTCTGAAAGCAAGCATTTAAAGGCTTAAATGTTAATGCTGAAGTATGTTTAGAGTGAAAATTGGGAATGCAAGCTCATGTAGATTTGTTTCTTATCAGTTTACTCTTTTACTGAGTTTCAGCAAGTTGTGTTTACTTGGATTTCCTACTGGTAAGAAGTAAATCTAGGATAATTTCTTTTCTGGTTAGAGTTTTTGCTGCTCTAGATAACTAAGTATAAAGTCTCTTGGGGTAATTCATGTTTAGTGGTGTTTGCCCCTCTGTTAAATATTTTTTTGATAGGTTAATTTATTGGACTCCAACGATGAAGAAACTATTGGTGGATATTTCAGACCTTTGTCCCATTATCTCCTTTCCTTGAATATTCTCAGAATTTCTCTCTCCCTCACTCAACATTTAAGCAGTTTTGAGTTCCTCTAATTCTACTTTCACGATATATACTACACAACGCCTTCTTTCCATTTTTTTCAGACTCTTCTCTTTAGGGCCTCATTCACTCTTGCCTGGGTTCTCTTTCCAGGCTCTCAGATGCCAATTTGCTCTCCACACTGCTGCCTCTGTTATTTACTTAAAATAGAGCTCCGGGCAGGTCATTTCCCTCCTCAGAAACCTTCAGTGGCCCCCCAGTGCCTATAGGATAAAGAACAAAATCCTTGGCATAATGTTCAAAGGCCTTTCACCTCTGCCTTTTTTTTACTTTTTTTTTTTTTTTTTTTACGGTACGCGGGCCTCTCACTGTTGTGGCCTCTTCCGTTGTGGAGCACAGGCTCCGGACGTGCAGGCTCAGCAGCCATGGCTCACGGGCCCAGCCACTCCGCGGCATGTGGGATCTTCCCAGACTGGGGCACGAACCCGTGTCCCCTGCATCGGCAGGCGAACTGTCAACCACTGTGCCACCAGGGAAGCCCCCTTTTCTTACTTTCTTAGTTTCTCCTTTCATTCTATCCATCTCTGTACCCAGTGTCAAATTCCTATTAAAATATCTACAAATGGCTTATTAGAGAGTTTGTTTCATTCTGTCTTGGTGCTAAATTATGTGCTCACAATCAGTCATAAGTATTTAGGGCAAGGATGTGTTTTATTTATTTTGATCTTCTTAGAGACTGTACAACCAGTGTTCACAATATATTAGAGAGGGATCCATGAAATGTAATTCACTGTGATAATTGCTATATTAACAGTTTGAACAAAATGCTATGGGAACCCAGAGGGGAGAAAAATTAATATTGCTTGGAAGGGTTCAGGATGAATTCACAGGTGAACTAATATCTGAGCTGGACTTTGAAGGATAAGTAGGATTTTTACAGGTAGAGAAACTGAATGAATAAATAAATGAATATTCTCTCTAAGCCTCATATTTTATAATTAGATTCTAACACCTGTGGGTAGATCCCTTGTGTGTCGCTTCCCATGTCTGGAGCAGTCCACATTTCTCTATTCGGCTGAAACAAATGTTTCTCAGGTGGAATATATTATTTCTAAAGTCAGTCTAGTTTATCCAATAACTTCAACTTAGCCCTTCAATTCTGGAGCTTAGTTGTGGATTACCAATTCAACTATTTTATCATTGCATACTTAACCTAAGTATTTAGCCGTAATCCTCAGCAAAGCTGAAAAAAAAAGACACTCTGCTTCTTTGACCATCTACTGACAAAGTCCAATGAAGCCCAGGTATTTCTTGGAATATTTGTATCAACACATAATAGCTGTGATGCATCACAATGTAAACATTTGTATGTTAGAACTTTGCCCTGCAATTATCTAGCCTCTTTTAACCACTTTAGGAAATTGGGGTTGGAGTAAAGAGATATCAGCTGTCGGGTATAGCAGGCAGAGGAGAAAGAGTGATGTGTTAGGTGACATTCCTTCCTTTTCCCCTCTATCAGCTAAGAAAGCAAAAGGATAATTTATTTCTAGATACCTGTACAGAACTCTAGCTTAGCACCTGTCACAATGCGAGTTTGTTTACTTACAGGTCATCTCCCTCATCAGGCTGAGAGTAAACTTCTCATATTCGTCTCTGTAAAAATCTTCGTGTTTCCTGTATCTAGCATAGTTCCAGGAGCCCATTTGTGGAAAGAGGGAAGAATGGATTTAATTAATATGGAGGAGTGATTTTTCATCTTTTCCAGGTTATGGATTTCTTTTTAAGAAAGCTTATGAATGTTAAAGACTTTCATCCCAAAGAAAGAGATGTATGTAGGTACACAGTTGCAAAAATTTGTATACAAGTTTAGGGAGATCACAGATGTCTTGAAGGACATGAACCTCAGGTTAAAACTCCATGAATTGAGAGAGGGTAATGGCAAATTGTAAAACCACTTCTAATTTGTACTCTTGGTCAAACTAATATTACAGCTGAGGTAGGGCTACTAGACTCAATATATATTATAATTAGATATGGAAAGAGCACCATGGCAAACATAGGTGGTGGTATCAAGACCAGTGTGAATAAGAACTTGTGCAGTTTGCATAAGTCTAACCCGCCTACTGTTGGGATGGGATGACCTAGAGATGTCTTCCGTTCTTTGTTTAATTCACTCAGGGGTTTCTATTTTCCCATTAAAATTTCTCCTCCCTAATCCACCCTTTGAATCCCTCTGGCATTTACCTCCTTTCCCACCGCTAAGTCCGCTGGATTCAAACTGATTGCACTGTATCTCAGGACTTGCAATCATTCTAGATCTTGAGAGACTTTTGTTTCCATGAGACTTCAAATGAAAACTCCGACTCAGACCAACCAACTCATAAAGTGCCAAAGTACTTCATCAAAGTGAATTAGATGCTTGATTATCAGATTTGGGCACTTTGAAAGATATAAGAGGTGAAACTCAATGGCAAAACTATGGAAACAAATTTCGTCTTCAGAAATATTTGCTAGAACACGTTCTAAGGGTGAAAATTGACACATAGACACAATCAAATAAGAATTTGGTTACAATTTCAGCACAAATTTAGTCACTGCTATTTCCCACCACTATCAATTCTCCATTTTAAAAATTTATTTATTTATTTATTTATTTTTGGCTGCGTTGGGTTTTCATTGCTGCGCGCAGCCTTTCTCTAGTTGCAGTGAGCAGGGGCTGCTCTTTGTTGCGGTGTGCAGGCTTCTCATTGCGGGGGCTTCTCTTGTTGCGGAGCACAGGCTCTAGGCACGTAGGCTTCAGTAGTTGTGGCTTGTGGACTCAGGAGTTGTGGCCTGCGGGCTCTAGAGCGCAGGCTCAGTAGTTGTGGCACATGGGCTTAGTTGCTCCACGGCATGTGGGATCTTCCCAGACCAGGGCTCGAACCCGTGTCCCCTGCCTTGGCAGGTGGATTCTTAACCACTGCACCACCAGGGAAGTTCCAATTCTCCATTATTAAGGAGTGTTCCCAAGGTGGGGCAAAGATAATTTGTGGTCTAAACGTTTTTTTGGTCTGTGACTCGAATCTCTCTAGAAATTTTCCTTTCAGGTTTTGTGTTTGTTTAGCAGGTTCTCTACAATGTACATGTGACTAAAATTATTTCAACAGCCTTAACTGTATTACGATGATGAAGATTCTGTAGATCTTGTGACAACACATTCCTCTGTTCTGTATGAGTTTGTTTAATTCCTTTTCAGTGGTTGATATTTGAACCTCTTTCATTGAGAGCAGATCCAGCTACACAATTCACTAAGGGCCTAAACAGGTCCAGGAGGGGTTAAAGAACATACCATCAATATAAGAACTGCCACTCTATTGCATAATTTACACAACCTTGTAGTTGAATCTGGGCTTCTTGTGACTTTTTAATAAAATAGCTACGGAATGTGATACAACAATTGGGAAGTAACGTAAAGAAATTCTACAAACTACTAAATTTGCTTTATGCTTTGTTCCATGACTCCATTGTAATTTTCAGTGAGAGGAAATTTCCAAAGTTTATATGCTTAAAGTTTTACTTTTCGTTGTGCATAAAGTTTTATGAAGGTATACGATTTGGTGATAGGGTGGTTTTTAAAATATAAAATAAGACTATTTCTAATATCATATAGAAGGGGAAGCAGATGAGATATTTATGACCAGAGAAGGAAATATCATTGGAACTTGAGGTAGCATGTAATTTACTAAAGACACAATGATCAGATAGTTATTTTTGGTAACCCTGAATATTAGGAAGATCATATTGTATTTTGTGATCAGAGCAGAGCAAACACTGTTTACTAATGAATTTATGTGTGTTTTCAGTCACTGAAAATTTAAGTACAAACTGAAAATCTGGGTCTCTATGCTATTGTGAAGCAAGACCATGAAAACTATCCATTTCAGCACTTTTTCCAAAAAATGTATATCTGTAAAAGGATGGGAGGCGGAGTTAACCAGTGAATTTTCAAATATTCATTTAGATATAATCACTGCTTAATGCAGGGCTTGATGGAGTGGGGCCTGAGCTTAAAGAATCCCTGGAATTCACAGTCTAGGTCAAGTCACTCTTTGGGAGACCCCTATTCACTTTGCTCTTACTTAATCAGGGGAAATCTGATTAACATAAAAAACAAAGCATCAGTCCTGGGGAAAAAGAAAATCACAAAAGGGCAGAGAAGTGTTGAGGGAAAGGGGAAGGAAGAGGCTTTGCCAATTCTTGACTTGTTAATTAGAGTCAGAACAGCAATGGGGATTTCCTATACCCTAAGTTTGTTGAATGATTACATAGGTCTGGGGAAGAGGGATACACTCAGAGTGACTCACCCCATTTTTTTTTTTTTTTTTTGTATTGGGGTTTTGCCTGGTGCATTGCACTTTCCTCTCCTCACATTATATATTGACTAATGGAGGGGGGAGGTCTCCAACAGGTGTTTACACCTACTCAGATTCAAAAGCTTTGGCCTAGGCCTTAGCCCGTTGGGCAATGTGGGGTTTGAATCTTCCCCTCTTAAATGAGTGGGACTCAGACCAGTTTTGAAGGGACTTCCGTTGGGACTTGTTACAACAGCATACAGTGGTGATGTAGACTTGAGGACAGTTTCTTGTTCTGCTTTGCCATCTTGGGGTGGGTCTGAAAAGCTTTCTTACCTCTGACAGGAAGAAAATGTTCACAGGGTTGATTACTATACAGAATGCAGTAAAGAGAATTGGGCAACCTGACTCAGATGTTCAGATGGAAAGATAGGTAGAGTCTGATGACACAAGTTTAAATTCTAGGTCTGCGGGTAAAGCTTTGCAGAGGGACCCACCCCAGAGACATCTGCACAGGGGCCTCCTTTGCTGAGAGCTTCTCCCCCATCCCCGCCACTCCAAGTCCAGATGAACTGCTCAAATTCCTAGGGGAAAGGCTCTATAAATTGTGTGTGTGTATACATATGTATGCATAACACTAATTTTTAAGCTTTGTAACTATCTTTGTAGATAAAATAAGAGAAACTAAACCAACTCAAATAGCTTAAAAATGTTGCCCCAGTGACCGCTGGCATCAATATTCTACACAAGATTAAAATTCCCAAGTAGCATACCCTGCACTCCAATTGATATTTTAATAACTTGATTAAAAATTTCTCGTAAGTCTATTAGAGTCAGGAAACGGTCTGCTGTGTAGGTGAAGATTTTCAGTTTTTGCAACGGAAACTTTTGGCTGCCATGAACAGAATAGCAAAAACTCAAATGTGTTCTTCCCCCATCCTTGCCTAGTCCAAAGGTAAAAAAATGAAAACCGTTTGGAAGAATGGTTTTTAAGTTTGCTTTTTTCCTCTACAACAGTCACGTGGGTTAATATGATTCAATTTTTAAATCGACTTTTATCTCCCACACCGAATAAACCCGGCCATCCCAGCACAATCAGAAAGACTTAAAAAAAAAATTTTTTTTCAGCCCCTAAAGGTTGGGGGAGGGGGGAGAGAAAAAAGGGGAAGGGGAAAGGGTACTTTAATGAAAAAACAACCAATAACGCGAGGTCTTCAGGATATGGTCCGTCATTTCCTAATTAAGAAATGAGTTTGACAGCCTTTTGACCAACTCAATTCAGACATCGCTATGCAAACCCCAAACGGGTGGTGACTGTGCAAGCGTCGACACTCTATTCCCCTGCGAGACCCCAAGCCTGCCCACCCAGGACGTTCCGGCTCTGGGGTCTTTCCCCTCTTCTCGCAGACGCCTCGGCTCCCCCCCTCCCCAGGTCTATCTCCTCCTACGCTCAGCTCGGCGCTGGGCTGGCCGCCTTCGGCTCGCCGCCACCAGGTCGGTGCAAATACCTTTTCCCTCCCCGGGGCCCCAGGCGCGGACACCTCCCAGCCTCCCTCCCTCCCTGCCGGCGGGGACCTTTCCCAGCTCGGGAACAGCAGCCCCAGGCCGCTGTTCGCAGGAAGCGAAGCCCTTGTTGATGCTGTTCCGTGGTACGCCGCTCCGCCCTCCGGCGCCGCCCGGGCTCTTCCCCGCTCTGGGGCGCCCCCCTTCCGCGCCTGCGCAGTGCCCCGCGGGAGGCGGGGCTCAGATTCCTGTCAGCGGCGGCGGCGGCGGCGGTGGCGGCAGCGACCGTCAGTTTTCGCTGAGGAGAAGCACGAAACGGACCCGTTGGCTCTCCCCCTCCCTTTCCCCGCCCTGAACCCCCCTCCTGGCTCGCCGAAAATTAGTCTCCGTGGAGTTTCCCCTCCACCCCGACGCCGTTTCCTCGGTCCTCGGCTCAGTGGAAGTCACTGCCCTCGAGGAGGAGGCAGCGGCAGCCGCCCTCGCCTGCCGCCCCCGGTTCGGTGCCCGCGGTCCCGGAGAGGAGGTGCCGCCGCCACCGCCGCTCCCCCCCTCCCGCTGCCCTCGGGCCGGGCTGGGTCGAGCTGCGATGCCCTCGGACTTCATCTCATTGCTCAGCGCGGACCTAGACCTGGAGTCGCCCAAGTCCCTGTACTCGCGAGGTGAGTCAGGCTGGGGGCTGGGGCGTGGGGGCGGGGAGGCCCAGCCCCGCGGAGCCGGAGGGGTCCCGGTCGGGGGCGGCTGCCGAGCCCCTGCCGGGATGGCCTGTCTTGGGGGGTGGGGAGAGGCCGAGGAGGTCGGGGGTTGGTGGAAGGGGCCAGGGAGGAGTGGCGGCCCCTCCCCCGCGGAGCCGCCGGCCGCACGGGGCCCAAATGCCGTCGGCCCCCGGGTCTCTGCGGACCCGGTGGCTCTGAGCGCTCCTCGGCGGTCGGGCCCCGCCACCCTCCTCGAGCGGCCGGCCCTGGCCTCCCCGGCTCGGGGATCACCCCGGACTGGGCCCCGCGCTGGGGCCGCCGCGATCCGGCTGCTGCGGCTCCTCTTACCAGGACCATCGTCCCCGGCAAAGTTGCCCCCAAACGGGTGGCATAGCCTGGAGCGGGTTCTGGGTTCAGGGTCACCATTTTTCTTCCTCTCCAGGTTGTTTGTGCGCCGTCTTTCTGCCCCCCTCTCTCTCCGGCCTAGTCCACTCCCTCCCCTTGTTGGGACGGCCCCCCTCGACCAGGCGTCCTTCTTTCCTCGTCATCTTTTGGCTGGAAAGAGCCCGAATTTTCTTTCCTTTTCTTTCTTTGTTTTTTTCCTCTCTTTGCACTTCTGTGGCATTCTAATTACTTACTTCTGCCTCTGTTTTACAAAGAGAGGGGTGCTCTCCCTGAATTAGTTTTATTCCTCTCCTGTCCCAGGGGTACCGGCTCAGGCACAGTCGCTGCCCTTTGAGAATTTTCTCTTTCGTTGCCGTTCCAGGGCTCCTTGCAGGGAGGGGGCATCGGACACAGTTTCCCGTTTTAAAACTCTTTTGGCTAAGACCTGAAGGGGATTCCCGGGATATAAAATATTAACACTTGAGCTGATCGCTACTGGGGTTAAATTCCTATACTGGACACCACAAGAATGTGTTAGAACAGGTTCCTTGTGCAAGGGCCATCAAACCAAAATGCTCCCACTGCACTCTTAGTCACTTTTTAAATCACTGGGAGGGGGCAAAAGACATAACTGGGCTATTTTACCATGTTAAAAAAAACATTGTGTGCCATTGTGAACCTCCTTCCTGAGAAATTCAGGGTTTCTTTGGTTTTTGATTTGATGTATCCATCCGCTGATTCCACCCCCTGCTAAAAGGGGTCTTCAGCTTCACATTCATGTATTTAAAATCGTTGAAGTGAATCAGAGTGAGGTGGTTTTCTCTGGAAGGTGCTGGACTTTATAGACTGACGATTGAGTTTGTACACAGAGTCCTACTTAGTAACTGTAGCCATTGTCTGTCGCTCTGATGACTTTAGTTGGCAGTCACTATCCTGAAATAGTTTGGAAATATTGTAGTTTTGAGTGTCAGAAAGGAAGAGACGATATCTAGAGGTGATTCTTAGAGGAGGGCTAATGTGGTACAGTTGGGTGCTAAGAATAGTCAAAACATTAACACCATTTGTGCAGTAATCATCAGATAATTTTCCATGAAACAAATGCTTTATGAAAATCTAAGTTTAGTATAGAGACCAGTGTAGAGGCAATTCAGCCTTCTTTTGCGAGAATATATTCACAAATAGGGACTTCAGCTCTTAAAATTACGTGACAATTATATAAGAGATGTATGCTATCCTTGGCTTTTTTTTTTTTTAAGTCATTCAGCATAAAAAGTACTTAATGCTTTTTGTGTTTTTCAGATTCTCTGAAGTTACACCCATCACAGAATTTTCATAGAGCTGGACTATTGGAAGGTCAGCAAAGTGCCATTTTAAAGCATATTGTGTGAGTATGCAAAGGCTTTCTCTGAAATGGAGTTTAAATGAGAAAGTGTTAAACTTTGCAAACTCATACAATCTAGTTTTCTCCTAAAGAGCCTGATCCTTCTTTTAGAGCAGCTGAATGTTTTAGTGGATTTTGTTACTGTGTTTGATGTCCTTGTTAGCTATTTTATCTGTTTCGAGAAGCTTTGGGAAAAAACCCCACAAAACTATTAAAAATTATGTGTTGGGTATTCTACTGTAGAATTCCATATCTTGATTCTAGTTTTTACAAAACAAACTGAATATGAAAAGGCTCAAACATTAAGATCATGAACATAACTAAAAGAGTGACACCAAACACATATTTAGTTTGGAAAGTCAGAATTTAGAACTTTCATATGCTGAGCATTTCAGAATGGCATATTAATTATTTATTACAGAAGCATTGATGTCATTACTCTTGCATCATTTTTAAGGATAAGGAAAGCCAAGTAATAGAGATGATGATTGAGCTATGCTTAGAAAAAAGGGTTTTAGAAAGTTCTGGAAATGTTAGAATGTGTAGCATAATTTAAACAGCTGACGATTACTTTAGAAAACATTATTCTGTGTTGTTTTTAGCATTTTAAGACAAAAAAAGGACTACTTGTTGTTTTTGCAGTTTTTGAAGTGATTTCACGTATGTCATTTTTGAATCATGTAATCCTGGGAACTGGACAGCAAGGATATTAATTTTCCTATTATAAAGATGAGTAACCTGAGGCTGAAATTAAGAGACTTGGGGGAAAAAAAATCATACGGTAGTAGAAACAAACAGTGCTTTTGTGTTGTAGTTGGTGCTCTTTACCCAAAGCCAGGCTGCCACTGTAAAATATATATGTAACCAGTAACATAAGCATTTTATGGTCCACTTAAAAAAGGCCCTCAATATTTAAGTTCGACTTGAGTGTAGGTGTCAAGGGAAAAAGTGGGTTTTGTAATTAAGCTTAAATTTGAATACCAATTAGCTACTTGTGACCTTTAGCTCTGTGACCTTGGGCAAGTGATTTTACCTCTCTAAACTTTAATGTTCTTTTATAAAAATGTATATAATATCTTAAATTTAGTGAGCTAATGTGTATGAAAATGCCTAGTATAGTGTCTGGCTTAATAAATTTTTTTTCCTTTAGTATCAGCTAAATTGTTTTAACTAATTTAAAGCATATAAAAGTTCTCAGATTAATTATTGATTATATTTATACTTATAAAAAGTCCATAGGTATATATATACCTGTGGTATATATTAGTATGAAAATCAACTACACTTTGAGGCAAGGAATTTTTAGAAGTGTTTCTTAGTGAAGTAGATTTGTTGTTTCTATTTGTATTGTTCAATTTGTGACCATGTTGTGGAGTTATATTTGTCTGTACGAAAACTCATCCATTTTCTGGGCAGCAAACCAGAGTGTTATAATCATAGAGATTATCAGGCAGGAGAAAGATAAGAAAAAAAAAAACGAGTGTTAATTATTTAAGCAAATATTTTTAACAAGTTGATGGAAATGCAGGCAACAATCTAGTATGTATATTTACATGTTTATGCCAAAATACTTTCACTAATTTTTCATTTTGGTTGCGAGGATACTCAGTTATTTAAAGTAATACCACCCTTTATTGATTATATATAAGTTGTAAAATGTATAAGTATCAAGTATGTCATGTTCTCATATCTTTGATACAAGGTATCATAAGAAAGTTGTTTGCTTGTGTGATGAAAGGATTTAATCTATGTACCCTATTTCTATTTTCAACCTTTTATTATGGACATTTTAAAGAATACACAGAAGTGGAGAGAATAAAATGATGAACACATCATTTTGTTTATTTATGGGTTTATGGGTTTATTTATTTATTTATGGGTTTGGTGGTACCCATCACCAAACTTTAATAGCTATCAAAGTATGTCTACTCTTGTTTTTTTAATCCTCTCTCCTCCCCCCAAGCTGTATTATTTTAAAGCAAATACCAGACATCATAATCATTTCATGTATAAATACTTTTGTATTATAGTGATATTTTTTATATTACTTTTTAAAATACTGTATTCCAGGAAATACAAAAAATTCTTATTTCAGCAAGATATTGTACAGCAGGAGGCTACTGCTCCTAGTGTATAAGAGCAATCTGTGCTAAGTTTGTAGGTTATGTGGTCAGACTTGGGTTCAAATCCTTGTTTGACGTTTGTGTGTGACCTCAGCTTAGTCATTTAATCTTTCTGTGCTTCAATTTTCTCTTTTTTAAATGGGGGCAATAATATCTTCATCAGAGGTGTTGTTAAGATTATTTGAGGCAAATTCGTGTAAAGCATTTAACTTGGTGTATAGTAAGCTCTATAAATGTTAGCTAAATTTGAAAAATTAAATTTAAAATTTTAAAAATTTAAACAGCCATCTATATAGTTCCTACTATGTGCCAGGAACTTTACAAATATGAACTCACTGAATTCTCATAACAGCTGTTTGAGATTGTTACTATTACCCCATTTCACAGATGAGGAAGCTAAGGAGGCATAGGGAGTTTCAGTAACTTACCTAGAGTCACACAGCTGGTAAGTTGTAGAGCCAAGATTCCAGCTCAGGTAGTCTCACTTCAGAATCTGTTATCTTAAGTACCATACTGTACTGACTCCCTACGATATATAATATGAAGTATTGTCTAGTAATATTTATGTATGTATGCTTTACATCAATAGTCTAGGTTTCTTTTTTCCTTTTTTTTTTAACAAAGTATTTTTTAACGGTTTAATCCCCCCCGCCACCGCGTTGGGTCTTCGTTGCTGCGTGCATGCTTTCTCTAGTTGTGGCAAGTGGGGGCTACACTTCATTGTGGTGCGCGGGCTTCTCATTGTGGTGGCTTCTCTTGTTGTGGAGCACGAACTCTAGGCACGCAGGCTCAGCAGTTGTGGCACACAGGCTTAGTTGTTCCGTGGCATGTGGGATCTTCCCCGACCAGGGATCGGACCCGTGTCCCCTGCATTGGCAGGCAGATTCTTAACTACTGTGCCACCAGGGAAGTCCAGGAGTCTAGATTTCTATCTAATAAGTAAAAAACTCAGCCCAGTGTGAAGGGAATTTAATTATTATCATACAATTTGTTAAATTTTTTAGAGAACGTAGGTTTTACAAATTAAAAGTTTTTTGTTTTTTTTTTTTTTTTTTTTTTTAAGGAAGACAAGGTTGGAAAACCTACAGTTGGGTATTTAGCTTCAAAAATAGATTTAAAATCTCTTTACTATTCAGTTCGCATTTATCTTTCATATCAACGCTGATCCTTCTACTCCCTCTCCCCCTTTTCAAGAATAGGAAATTAGGGCTTCCCTGGTGGTGCAGTGGTTGGGAGTCCGTCTGCTGGTGCAGGGGGTGCAGGTTCGTGCCCCGGTCTGGGGGGATCCCGCATGCCGTGGAGTGGCTGGGCCCATGAGTCGTGGCTGCTGGGCCTGCGCGTCTGGAGCCTGTGCTCCACGACGGGAGAGGCCGCAGCAGTGAGAGGCCCGCGTACCACACACACACACACAAAAAAAGAATAGGAAATTAGTTTCTTATTTTTTACTTGAGATATAGTTGACATATTACATTATGTTAGTTTCAGATTCACAACAGTGATTTGATACTTATATATATTGAGAAGTGATCACCATAATGAGTCTAGTTAACATCCGTCACCCTGCATAGTTCTGCTAATACCGTTTTATTTAATTTGGTGATTGCCTGACAATGGGAAAAGAGTCTAGCTATTTAATGTAATGATATGTAGCCATTAAAATAATGTTTCTGGTGACCCCATAATTACATGTGAAACTCCTAATAAAATAAGTAAATAAAAGATATTGTTGCAATTATATTAAAAATAGCTTGCATAGAAAAAAATCCTGGACAAAAGTATATACTACAGATTTTTACTTTTTGATTCTATTTTTGCGTTTTCCCTACCTCTTTAAAGAAGGTAGTTTGTATATATTTTTTAAAAAATAAAATGGTTTACACTTACAGTGTTCAGACTTTAAGGCTAGGGTTCTTCTTTGGAGGACCTGGAAAAAATGTTCAACTACAGGGAAAAAAAAGGTGCCATTTCTTACACTTTCTGTATTAAAAAATGTTGATTTTGGCATATATAGTTTGCTATATAAAAACTGAGATTAAAAATTAAGCTAAATAAGCAAATAATAAGAGGTCATTCTAGAAGTACCTATAGAGATGTAAGATAAGATGGTAGAAAAATCAGATAAAACAGGAAAAATAATATAAGCAAATTGGAAGAAGTAAAGTATAAAAACAATGGATTAAAATTTTTAAATGCTTTTAAAAGTGAATTAAGAAATTACATATGGATCAAATTAAAAGAAAATATGAAATATTACATTGAGTAAGGGGAAAATAACCTTTTTTTTAACTACTCTCAATCTGTTTGATATTGTACCATGCATAATTTTACTTTATAGTTCAAAAATGAAAATCCTAAAAATAGTAACAGTTTTTTTACTGATTTTATGGAATATTTCTGAATTGCCATTAAGCCTGATTTATTTCTTTCCTAGGGCCTGTGTTCGTAAGGTAGTTAGGCCATTAACTCTTTTTTTTTTTTCATAAATTTATTTTATTTATTTATTTATTTTTGGCTGCGTTGGGTCTTCGTTGCTGTACTCGGGCTTTCTCTAGTTGCGGCGAGTGGGGGCCACTCTTCATCGTGGTGCGCGGGCCTCTCACTGTCGCGGCCTCTCTTGTTGTGGAGCACAGGCTCCAGACACTCAGGCACAGTAGTTGTGGCTCACAGGCCCAGTTGCTCCGCGGCATGTGGGATCTTCCCAGACCAGGGCTCGATCCTGTGTCCCCTGCATTGGCAGGCAGATTCTCAACCACTGCGCCACCAGGGAAGCCCCAGGCCATTAACTCTTACATGATGAAATGTATGAAGATATCTTACTGGAAAGGACTTTTTGAAAGTATTTAACATTAAAAGTAATCTATTGGATTCTTTTCTTGTTTAGTATCTGGTATTCTCTATTGCTCCATACCTAATAAACTAAAAATATTATTGAGGAAATAATTATGGAAATGAATTTCAAACATATGACAGAATCATACCTAGTTCCTGCCAACTTTTTGTTTCTAGGATCCATCTCTCTCTGATTTCCTATCATTTGTTTTTGTGTCTTCCTAAACTCTGCTTTTTTAATTTTTATTTTTATTCAATACTGGAATTCTATTGCTTGTTACAATAAGATGATAGAAATTCATATTTAATCAGATGGTCCTTGGTCTGCTCTTGATTCATTCTTGACTCTACTGTATTTATTCCAGGAGTCCCCTAAAACTTGAAAATGGTAGTACAGATAAACATTTCTTATTGTGGTCAATGTTATATATAAAAATAACCACTTTTTATTAGAAAAAGTTGACCCATCAGATTATTTTCTATTAAGAATAACAGGTAATTAGAAAAAAATAAAGATCAAATTAATCTGAGATACCAGTTGGGCCTGATTATGTAGTGACAGGATAATTCTGCTAACTTTATGAGAAGTAAAAGACTTTCTTCAATAGATATGTTGCTTGTTATCTTACGCTCTTTTCTTGTTGCTAAGATTTTATTTCAAGTTACATGAAAGAGAGTCACATCTTTTATTTCCTGTTGCCTTAATAAAAATCAAGGTTAAAAAACTAATGAGGTATATACACTAATTATAAACATGTATTTGAATGAAAAGGTAGAAATAGTCTATGGATTAACTACAGGTAATGATTTCAGCTTCCAAATGTAAATAAAACCTGATGTTGTGATGAAGGATCTACATATTTGATGGTTTGAACTAAAGATGTGATACATGAGATTTTTCAGTTACTTTTATTTATTCTTAATAACTTAAAAATAGATTTTTTCTCTTGCTTTTATTTTTAATATTTATTTGATAAGTAGGTACTGATTATTACTGCTGGCCAGCCATGAATCCTTATCATTTCTTTCCCATTCAGAAATGTTATTATTAGTCCTTTAGTAAATTTGGTAGTTGGTTTTGAAGGTGAGACAAGAACAGAAAAGTTACTAATAAATAGTGAGCCAAGTTGATTACTCTTATCTTTATAAATTTAGTTTTAGTTTTAAAAAATCTATGTAAAGCGGTCTTTGTAGGACATGTCAAAAGAAAGTGTTGGTAAAGAGAATAAAGAATAATAAATTCAGTGTAATAATTGAAGTCATTTTTTGAGCAATTTGTGTGTACCAGCATTTTACAGATATTTTCCACGTTTAATCCTCAGAAAAGTCCTGTGAGATAGTATCAGTATCCCTGTTTCATAAACGAGGAAACTGAGGTACAGAGGGATTCACTGATTTTCTTAAGGTTACATAGCTAGTGGATGAGGCTGGTATTTGAAACTTGACTATTTTACCCCAGAGTTTTGAGTTTATACTTACTTTCTTACAATACAAACATTTGATAATTGGCATTTACACTTCAGGCCCTAAAAAGATTACACCACTGTTCAGATGGTATATAAAGAGTACTTTGTGTAGATTTCTTTAGCTTAACAGTTCCCATAAAGTAAGGAGAGAAATTCTATAAGCCACACAAAAAATCAGTAAAGATTATGATGATAACCCTTTTTAGGAATATTTTAGCACTCAAAATTAGCAAATCATTTCCTGGCTTTGGTGCGTGTCTTTAAGATTTAGCTGAAGCACACTGCTGGTTGAACCACCTCTGTTTTGACTGTTGATGGTGCTCAAAAGTGAAAAGGAAGGGCAAGCCACCACCTAAGGAGAACTGCTTTAAAAACGGAAGATGCCATGGGGCTCTTGATTTCTTTGGCAGTAGTTTTATGGAAGCATAGAAGTCATTGCACCCTATTTCTGCTGGTATGTTTCAGAGCGTAACTAAACCTGAGAAGAGATGAGTAACAGAAAAAGCAGTACTCATAGAGCATTGGGAGTTAGTTCTATTTATTGTCGTGGTTGGTGTTTGTTTTTGAACTTCCTGGAAATTCTGTTAGGCAGTAGAAAATTTGCGTTTTAATTCTAGTTAAGCCTTGAGACCATGTGGAAAATCGTGTAAGCATTCCTTTTCTTCAGCAGAGACATTGTCATCAGTCTTGCTTACCTAAGAGTTGTGAGGAAGAATAACTGAGATAATGTTAGAGGATTTTGAAAACTATGAAATGCTCTACGAATAGTGATATTTTGCATAGGGCCCTATTAATTTACTTTGGTTCTTCTTTCCACTGTCTGTCTCTTTTTTTCCCCCAATCTTCCCATTCTACCCATGTCTCCATTTTCTCATGGAACTCTCTACATTTTGCTTGTTGGTTCTGCTGTTCTTGTATCCTTTCTTTCCTCTCTCTTTTAGAAAAACAAACCATCCTTATAGAGGTACACAGGTACACCCATTTCAAGTGTTCCTTGAGTTTTTAACAGGTGTATGCATTTGTGTAATCACTACAGACAAGATACAGAACATTTCAGTCATTCCGTTAAGCTACCTCTTGATCTTTTGTAGTAAATTCTGCCCACTCCAGCCCCTCAGGAAAACTGATGTTTTTCCTTACCAAAGATTAGTTTTGCCTTTCTTTAGAATTTTGTTTAAGTGGATTTATACAGTACACACTATATTTACAGTATACAGTGTGTACTCTTTTCTCTTTAACTTTTGTTGTTCAACCACCATAACCTTCTAGAAAGGAAAACTAGTTTTTTAAAGGACATAAAGTTAATAAGGCATTTTTTATTCTCTTATATATTCCTATATTCTATAATGTAGCCAAGTGTAGTTTTTTAGAGATGATTTTTTTATGCTTATTTGCAAGGTTACTTAGTCATAATATTATTATAGTTATAGTATTACATAGTAATATTATAATAATAATATTATTATTATTCATTCACTCAAAGTGAATTCAGCCATATATCCTGGCCACATATTGCTTATAGTTTAGTAAAAGAGATTGTATGTAAATAAACAGTGTTAACACAGAGTTTTAAAGGGTTTTGTAATTCAATCTGGAATGAAGAATGAAGTTAATATGAAGTTCCTATTTGTTAATAGGAAAATACTTTTGTGCGAAGTATACCTGAGCATATAGTTTGCCCCTATACTTAATAACTGTAAAATGAAGTTTAAAACTTTAAACTTTCTTTTTAAAATAGTTTTAGTCTTCAGAGGGTTATAGAGCTGAAGAGTATGTAGGTAGGGGGTATGTACTTATTTGTACTTTGATTATTTCTGTAGGTTAAGCATAAATTAGGTAAAAACAATATGAGCTTTCTGTCCCATGTGAGTACTCTCTTGTGCTTAACTGTAAAAATACTACTGTAAATGCTAATTAATGATAAATTAATGTTCACAAGTTATAAATTTATAACTTGTGAACATTATAGGCTCAATTTATAAGTGCCTAGATAATGGGCAGTTATAAGTACTTTAGAAACACTGTAAATCAAAAATTTACTTGAGTAAGTTTTTATAAAATTGTATTGTGACCTCCAAGACTTTTTTCTATATTCCTTTTTCATTTTTATTGTTAGGTCATACTCTCTAGACTATTAGGCTAATGTAGAGTGAATGAATGGGAAATATAAACATATAGTTGAATTTTATAATTTTAAAATTATTTTTGAAGAACTTTTCATTTTCTTAGTTTATTTTTACCTATAATGTTGAGTACAGGATGGAAATTTATATATAATACTTGAATAACATGCTTTGGATAAAATTACTACTTAATTCCTTTAAAAAACTCATTGCTTAAAAAAAAACTGGGTAATGAAGTAGTTGAAGAACAGAAAGTAATTAGTTAACCAAATTACTACTCTGTTATGGTAAACATAAATAACATGTTTATAGTATATAGTAAATAAAAACTAAAAAATAACTTTCTTGAGAATGTTTTTCAATCAAACTTCACAAGAATGGATAGAATCAACACTGTAAATTCTGCACAGAAAAAATAATTTAGTGCATAGTGAATTGCAAACAAATAAACAGAAGAGTTGAAATAGAAGAATATGAAGTTTTTCTTAGAAATTAAAAGTGGTAGAGATAATAATAAGTAAATCAAAGTCCCACTTATTTATCTGACTTGTGAATAGAAACCCAGTTTCAAAAACACGCATTACTTAATAGCTGTGTGATTTTAGGCAAGTTACTTAACCTTTCTTCACTCAGTTTGTTCTTCTATAAAGTGGAGATAGTAGACTCATATATTTGTTTTGAGGATTGGATGAGTTAATATTTCTAAAGAACTTGGAATAATGCTTGGCACATAGTAAGCACTATATAAGTATTGGTTAAATAAGTAAAATAAAATTTATATCTACAGGTAAGTTATTTGGCAAACATACTTACTCAAGATGTAACAAGAAACCAGGATTTTATTACTATGCATAAGCTTCTGAACACGCAAATCAGATGTTCCTAAATTTATATACTAAGGTTTAGGCATTCACAGCACTATGTTGTGCAGGATTCATCTTCCTAAAATACAAATCTAATCATATTGCTTACTTAAAAATCCTGTAATGGTGTCCATGGGCTTTAGGGTGAAATCCACATTCTTAAAGACTTGGTTCCTGATTATCTTTTTATTTTAATTGAGGTGAAATTCATAGAACATAAGTTTATCATTTTAACAGTTTAAAACTTTTTTTTAATTTTTAATTTTTGGTTGCGTTGGGTCTTCGTTGCTGCGTGCGGGCTTTCTCTAGTTGCGGTGAGTGGGGGCTACTCTTCGTGAGGTGCGTGGGCTTCTCGTTGCAGTGGCTTCTCTTGTTGTGGAGCACCGGCTCCAGGCGTGTGGGCTTCATTTGTTGCAGCACACAGGCTCAGTAGTTGTGGCACGCAGGCCCTAGAGTGCACGGGCTTCAGTAGTTGCAGCTCATGGGCTCAGTAGTTGCGGCATGCGGGCTCTAGAGCGCAGGCTCAGCAGTTGTGGCACATGGGCTTAGTTACTTCACGACATGTGGGATCTTCCTGGACCAGGGATTGAACCCATGTCCCCTGCATTGGCACGTGGATTCTTAACCACTGCGCCACTAGGGAAGTCCTCATTTTAACAGTTTTAAAGTGTATAATTCAGTGAGTTATAGTCCATTTACAGTGTTGTGTAACCAGCACCAGTATATAATTCCAGAACATTTTCATCACCCCAAAAAGAAACCCCTTACTCATTTAGCAGTCATTCCCCATTCCTTCCCACATCCCCAGCTCCTGGTAGCCACTCATCTGCTTTTTGTTTCTATGAATTTGCCTATTCTAGACATTTCATATAAAAGAAATCATATAATATGTGGTCTTTTGTGACTTCTTGTTTCACTTAGCATAACGTTTTCAAGGTTCATTCATGTTGTAGCATGTATCAGTATTTCATTTCTTTTTATGGGTGGATAATATTCCATTAGATGGATACATACTACTATGTTTATCCATTCATTTATTAGTTGATAGACATTTGGGTTATTT
Source organism: Delphinapterus leucas (assembly GCF_059928025.1). Taxonomy (NCBI): domain Eukaryota; kingdom Metazoa; phylum Chordata; class Mammalia; order Artiodactyla; family Monodontidae; genus Delphinapterus; species Delphinapterus leucas. The sequence continues at coordinate 43,778,776 of NC_143148.1, forward strand.
TGGCTATTATGCACATTTGTGTACAAGTTTTTGGGTGTACAGGCGTTTCATTTCTCTGGGTATATACCTAGGAGTGGAATTGCTGGATCATATGGTAACTGTATATTTAACTTTTGGAGGAACTGCCAAACTGCTTTCTGCAGTGGCTGCACCATTTCACATTTTCAGCAGCAATGTTTGAGGGTTCTGATTTCTCCACATTCTTGTCAACACTTACTCTTAGCTTTTTGATTATAGCTATCTCTAGTTGGGTATGAAGCAGTCTCCTGTGGTTTTGATTTATATTTACCTAATGACTAATGATGTTGAGCATCTTTTCATATGTTTATTGGCCATTAATATATCTTCTTTGGAGAAATGTCTGTTCAAGGCTTGGCTCATTTTAAAATTGAATTATTTGTCTTTTCATTGTTGAATTGTAAGAGTTCTTTATATATTCTTTATACAAGTCCTTTATTAGATATATGATTTGCCAAAATTTTCTCCTGTTCTGTGAGCTGTCTTTTCACTTTCTTGGTAGTGTCTTTTGATGCACAAATGTTTTTAATTTTCTCGAAGTCTACTTTATCTTTTTTGTTGTTGTTGCTTATGCTTTGTGTCATATTTAAGAAACTGCTGCCTAATCCAAGGTCACAAATATTTACACCTGTGTTTTCTTCTGGGAGTTTAATATTCTTGGCTCTTACATTTAGGTCTTTGATCCATTTTGAGTTAATTTTTGTCTGTGGTGTGCAGCCTGTGGTGTGTCATTCTTTTGCATGTGTATATCCAATTGCCCCCAGTACTATTTGTTGAAAAGACTATTGTTTCCCTTTGAATGGTCTTGGCAACCTTGTTGAAAATCAGTTGACTATAGGCATATGGGTTTATTTCTGGATTCTCAGTTCTTTTCTATTCATCTATATGTCTATTCTTATGCTACTAACGCACTGTCTTGATTACTGTAGCTTTGAAATTGGGAAGAGTGAGTCTTCCAATTTTGTTCTTCTTTTATAAGATTGTTTTGGTTATTCAGGATCCATTGAATTTCCATTTGAATTTTAGGATCAGCTTCTCAATATCTGCAAAAAGGAGAGCTGTGATTTTAATAGGGATTGCATTGAATCTGTAGGTCAGTTTGAGGAGCATTGCCATCTTAATAGTATTCAGTCTTATCCTCTATGAACATGGGATGTGTTTCCTTTAATTTAGGTCTTTAATTTCTTTCAACAGTGTTTTGTAGTTTTCAGAGTATAAGTTTTACACTTTTTAAACATTTAAGTATTTTATTCTTTTTAATCATTGTTTTTAAGTGTTAATAAAATTATGGAAATAATTTGGAGAAAGGTCTCTCAAAACTTAGGAGAGCTTTAGTATTTTTTTTTAATAAGTTTATTTTATTTATTTATTTTTGGCTGTGTTGGGTCTTCGTTGCTGTGCGCGGGCTTTCTCTAGTTGTGTTGAGTGGGGGCTACTCTTCGTTGTGGTGCGTGGGGTTCTCACTGCAGTGGCTTCTTTTGTTGCGGAGCACAGGCTCTAGGCACGCAGGCCTCAGTAGTTGTGTCTCGTGGGCTCTAGAGCACAGGCTCAGTAGTTGTGGCTCGCGGGCTCTAGAGCACAGGCTCAGTAGTTGTGGCCCACGGGCTTAGTTGCTCCGCGGCATGTGGGATCTTCCCTGACCAGGGCTCGAACCCGTGTCCCCTGCATTGGCAGGTGGATTCTTAACCACTGTGCCACCAGGCAAGCCCAAGCTTTGGTAATAAAGTACTAGATCATGCGTGTGTTCAGGAAATGAAACCGAAACCACAATAAGGTAATTGTACAATATTAGAATCAGCCATGGAATTAAAGCCGCAGTAAACCATAAAGAACATTTAGTAAAGTCCAGTTTTGTTTAAAAAGTTATACTGGATGGTATTTTTCTCAAGGACAGGGACTATACCTCACATTCTCTTAGCATCTGGCACAAGCGCTTATATCCAAAAGGTGCTTGAATGAATGAATACCACATCCAGAAAAGAAGGAAGGAATAATATTGGAAGTGTGAAATGATTGTGCTCTAGTTATATACAACCATGTAGAAAGCTTTAATTGGAATAATAATTGGATTAAAATGATTATAGGTGGAAACCTAGACCTTTAAAAAATTGGAGCTATTTAATTAGTAAAGACAAAGGTTTAGGTAATTCAGATGCAAATGGAGGTGGATTTGTTCACTAAATCTGGAATACTCAAATAAGAAGGTTCTCTTGAAGCTTGACCACCTTCACCCATTTAATTCACAGCCCTCACCTTCCCTGCCCCCACAACCCCCAATCTGTTCTCTGTATCTTTTAGTTCAATTTTGAAGAAAATAATTTTTTGATTACTCATGTAAGTGATATCATATAGTATTTGTCTTTCTCTGACTTATTTCACTTAGCATAATGCCCTCAAGGTCCATTCATGTGTTAAATGGCAAGATTTCCTTCTTTTTTATGGCTGAGTAATATTCTTGTGTGTGCGCACATGCGTGTGTGTGTGTGTGTGTATCACATCTTTATCCATTCATTTGTTAGTGGACACTTCGGTTGTTTCCTTGTTTTGACTGTTGTAAATAATGCTGCAGTGAAAATGAGGGTGCAGATATCTTTTCAAGACAGTGATTTTGTTTTCTTAAGGTAAATACCTAGAAGTGGAATTGCTGGATCATGTAGTTCTATTTTTAGTTTTCTGATGAATCTTCATACTATTTTCTGTAGTGGCTGCACCTGATTGGCATTCTTGAGCACAGGAATTGATTATATTTAAATAAAAACATGTCAGTTAAATGAGAGAAACACTTAGGTGACTGGCTATAAACAAATACAATATGAAGAGTCTGACTATACTTCATTTTATTGATTAGGACAACTATTTCTGTATATTTAGTTTAGTAGCAGCAAAATACTGCTTGTGCTATTAAACATATTTGTTATATTTAAGAATATATTGACTTTAATATATTGCTAAACATAAATGTTTTAAAATAAAAGCACTGATGCAATAAAAATATGTTAAATATTGATAAGGATATAAAAAGATTTTTCAACATCATTAGTCATTGGGGAAATGCAAAGCAAAACCACAGTGAGATACCACTTCACACCTACTAGGATGGCTATAATCAAAAAGACAGATAATAATAAGTGTTGGCAAGGATGTGGAGAAATCACCTCACACACTGCTGGTGGGAATGTAAAACAGTGCAGCCACTTTGGAAAATAATCTGATAGTTCCTCAAAGGGTTAAACATAGAGTTACCATATCCAGCAATCTCACTTCTAGATACATACCCAAGAGAAATGAAAACATCTGTATACATAAAATATACATGTATATTTGTATACGTATGTTCAGAGCAGCATTGTTCATAATAGCCAGAGTATGGAAACAACCCAAATGTCCATCAACTAATGAATGAATGGATAAACAAAATGTAGTATATCCATTTAATGGAATAATATTTGGCCATAAAAAGGAATCAGTTACTGATACATGCTGGAACATGGATGAATCTTGACAGTATGCTTAGTGGATGAAGCCAATCATGAAAGACCACATACTGTATGATTCCATTTATATGAAATCTACAGAATAGACAAATCTAGAGAGGCAGAAAGTAGATTAGTAGTTCCTGGGGTGGAGGGGAGTGAGGGGGATTATAGTTAAAGGGCTCGGGGTTTCTTTTGAGAGTGATACAAATATTCTAAAATGTATTGTGATGATGGTTGCACAACTCTGAGTGTACTAAAAGCTAAGTGTCCACCAACAGATGAATGGATAAATAAAATGTGGTATATACATACAGTGGAATATTATTCATCCTTAAAAAGGAATGAAATTCTGATATCATCTTACAACATGGATTAACCTTGAAAACGTATGCTAATTGAAATAAGCCAGATACAGAAGGACAAATATTATAAGTTTCCATGAGGTATCTAGAATAGAGACAGAAAGTGGAATAGTGGTCACCAGGGACTATGGGGAGAGGGCAATGAGGAGTTATTCTTCAATAGGTACAGAGTTTATGTTTGAGGCAATGAAAACGTTCTGGAAGTGAATACTAGTGGTGATTGTTGTACAACATTGTGAATGAACTTAATGCCATTGAATTGTAGACTTAAAAAAATGGCTACAGTAGTAAGTTTTATGTATATTTTACCACACACACAAAATGTTAAAAAAACAAAAAAATAATTTTAAGACTCTGAGATATACTAACTTTTTTTATAAAGTTATTGAGACAGAGGTAATTGTGTGGTGGCACATGGAAGGGAGACTTTTTTCAGTTTCCCATTTAACACAGTATATTTTAGTTGTCTAAATCATCTAAATGTGCTTTAAATGTAGATAGGGTGATCAAATACTGAGTGTGCTACATCTTGAATAATCAAAAAATTTTGATGAGCAAGATTAGACAACAGATGACTGAAAAATTCATGAAGTAGATTAACCTTGTTTAGTCTGGAAATTTTTTTGACTATTAATATGCATGGTTGATTCATTTTGTTGATTTCCTGAAAGCAAATGTTTAATAGTAGCAAGAGGATTGCAGTTTTCTAATAAATGTCACAGAATTGTGACAGTGAACTAGGAGGAAGAAAAACTGCATAAGTGAAGTGAGATACACTTCTGTAGCAGTGGAAGCTATAAACCCTACTGTCTTGAAACGTTCTCTTTGTATTTGTATTATTAATTAGACATTAGTAGAGGATAATGAGGACCCTGGATAACTGCTAGATTTTTTTTTTCATTTTCTTAATGGTATCTTTTATTTATTTATTTATTTTAACTTTTTGTCTTAGAGTATAGTTGATTAACAATGTTGTGTTAGTTTCAGGTGTACAGCAAAGTGATTCATGTATACATATACATGCATCTATTTCACATACTGCTAGATTAAATATAGGTATAACTGTATTCATCAGAGTTCCTGAGTAAGAGGCATTGCTGGCTAGTTTAGTATTTGTTTTGTGTGAACATGAAAGTGCTTAATTTATTTTTCTTTGATTTGTTATGGTCCTCAACTACTAAAGTATTTTCTGTTTAAAAGGATGTTTTCTTAAATTATTGCCACAGCTCAAGTTTTAAGTTTGAGAATAAGTGAGAGAACTTGAACATGATTCAATGTTGAACATCACTTCAGTTTAGTGAAGTTAAATTTATCTTGACCAGTACTCGTATGTTTACTGGTAAAGGCATATTAATCTGTGTATGAGTAGGCTTTATGAATAAATAATGTTTTAGGTATAAATTAGGCACTTTGGTAATTTATACGATAATTTTTGTAGACTGACTAGTGCTCTTACCGAGTACTAATTGCATCATAGATTCCTCGAGTACCCTATAAGCTTAATATTTCCCCTAATAATAGAAACCAACTTACTCCTAAGAATACTTAAGATTAGGTCTGTAATCACGGTTGCCTTTACTCATGTGTTGGAATTACAATGGGCTGTTTGAGATGGCAAACTTCAGAGGAGAGATGGCTGCTAATTCTAAAAATAGAAAGGTAACCTAGAGCTGAAAGATAGCTACCGAGTCATTGTGTTCTCACCATACTTGTTTGCTTATTTGTGTGAACCCAAAGTGCATTTTCCCTTAAATTTAGATGCGCTTTGTTCTCCTATACATCTATACTAGTATTTCTTGAACTTGTTAGGGCTTTTCAGAAACATCAACTGTCAACCAACATAGAAACAAATTATATTTTGGAATCTCCCAAATCAAATAGATTTAAAAGTGAAATTTAGCAGTCGTTTATTATGTGAGCAAAATAAAACAGAAAAAGTGAACTATGAGAAGTAAGGTCTTTTGGAAAAATCATTGTAGTTTGGACCCTATAATATTGCCCAGAAGAGAGCATATCCATTGGATATGCCACTTTAGAGGGAAATTGGTGGGAAAAAAGGTTCTAGGCCTTCTTCCATTAAGAACTATTTGAATATTCACCACTGTCTAGTTCTGGAACAAAGATAGACCAGAGCATTACAGGGAGGGTCCTTCCCAGTGTGTTGGACCTCTTCTTTTCCTGCTTCCTTTTTAGTAGGATATTGTTCATCTACTTGTCCATAAATTGCATATTGCAGAGATCATGGATTGTAGTAAGCATAGCTCTTCATAAAGGGACTGGATGGTGTGTCCTGTGAGAACAGTACCTTTGTAACAACCAAATGTGGATGTGCTATAATAGGACGGATAAGCAAATCCACATTTGGATTGCTAAAAAGCCTTAAATGTAGATGAAGCTTCAACTTGGAAATTCAACTTGGAAATTCAGAGGATAAAAAATAAGAGAGTAAAAAAGTTTTATGAGTTAAAATAGCTTTAAATAGACAGTAAAAAGCAATATCCCTAATTCTGGTATTCAACTAAGATTGACTAGAAACTTCAGGATGGTTCAAATCTCTCCTTTGAGTATTCAGGGTAAGGCTCTTGAATTCCAAATCCAGGAAATAAAAGAGAAGTGTCTTTTTTCTTTCTTTTTTTTTTTGGAGCTGCAGCAGGAAGGGTTTGTTTTTGATACTTTGTTACTTTGTTTTTCATTATTCTCTCTCTGTGTATTTTGTCTTTCATCATAGGTGACTCTGACACCCCAGATATCTAAAGAGCTCCTTACTTTGACATTTGTATGTCTTCTTGGTGCAGATTTTAACGAGTGCTAAATACCAGGTGACTTAATACAAGTATTCTGAATGAACCAGTAAATTGACAAATCTTGTTTTAGGCAATTAGGTGATGATATACAACAGAATGGTTTCCTGATAATTTTAGGTTTGAGCATTTATTAAAAACCAAAAAACCATATTAGTCAAAGTTCAGGATTTTTCAGGAGAGGTGTTTCACATTACAGAACAGTATTATTTCTTCTTTGTATCATTAAAATAAAACAGTTGCATTTCAGCTTGTAAATATTGGAAAGTTGTTCACAGTTATTTTGTCTCAGGTTAGAAGATTATAAGGAGAAAATAACTTCTAAAGTGGTTTAGACAGTCATATTTTAAGTTTAATGTTCTGTAAATTTCAAGTTGTATTCTATATCTTTTTCTAGCCTTTTCCCCCCTTAGCCTGACAGGATAGAGATTGTCCCATTGTAATTATTTTTCAGTTTTGCTAAAAATTATTTTTCAGTTTTGCTAAAATGCTAAGCAGCCATTTTTAAATGGCTGCCTTTGGGCCAAGGATAAAAAAAGACATTGAGTCTTTGAGACATTGTCTCAAAGGTGAGTTGTTTTCTAACATTTCAGTCAGGTAGTTGTGCTCTATTGCCTCACTCAGTTTCTCCATTGAAATAAGGATCACACAGAAGTTATGTCATGAGACTCTATTCTCTATAGCGGATCCAGTTCCAAGGTCTAATGCCCAACTACATAGGAACATTTCATATCCCATTTTGTGGGGCCAGTATTCTTTTTTTTTTTCTCCTTTTTTCTTTTTTGTCTGCACCGGGCAGTATGCGGTATCTTAGTTCCCCCACCGGAGATAGAACCCGTGCCCCCTGCAGTGGAAGCATGGAGTCTTAATTAACCACTGGACTGCCAGGGAAGTCCCATGGGGCCAGTATTCTTGTTCAACAGCAATATTCTTATTCGCTGACCATATAGAATTTAAAAACATAAAGGCAATTTCAAAAAACTTTTCTTCTCATTCTGTTACCATATTCTCTCCCAAAATAATATATTAATAATATGGAGAGGGCAGTGTGTATAGTGGCTAAAGATATGGGCCTTGGAGCAAGACTTCCTGGGTTCAGGTTCAGGTTATATTATACACTGGCTATGTGGCAGTTTGGACAAGTTCATTGACCTCTCTTTGCCTCAGTTTCCTCATCTGTAAGGTGCTGTTGATAATAGAGCTTACAGCATAGGCCTGTGAGAATTAAATGAGTTAATAGAAGTAAAGTACTTAGAATGGGTGCCTAGCATAGGCTACTTAAGTTGATGTTATTATTACTGGAATATAGTTTCTACATATTTTTTTGAAAGGAATAAAAAATATACCTTTATTTTACTATCATTAGTGCCAAAGAAAAAGTGGAAGACATCACATCTTAAATAAAGCAGAATAAACATCGGTATTGGTCTTTTTGGCATTCTATGTTTATGGCCATATTCCTTTGGGTGGTTTCTTGATATATCTGACTTTAGGAATTATAAGAGTACCAAAGTTTCTTGGGTTTGAAAAGAATTTGTGCCAGTGCAAGAGAAACTGTGCTGCCAGCCATCTCTTCTTTACTAATGATTGTATTGTCCAGAGTGTCTGTGTTTTAAGGCTCCATTTTCTTATTCTGGGAGAATAAGACACAGGGAAAAAGCTTTAGATAGTTAATACCAGACTGGCTTCTGTGGAAAAATTAACTTACTTTTGTATTTTATTTGCAATTCAGTTAATCTAGAGGTACCTTTGTGGTGGGGGAAAAAGTACAGAATTTATAGTTAGGAAACATAGTACTGGGCCTTCCCTGGTGGTCCAGTGGCTAAGACTCCTCACTCCCAATGCAGGGGGCCCGGGTTCAATCCCTGGTCAAGGAACTAGATCCCGCACACATGCTGCAACTAAAGATCCCACAGGCCACAACTAAGACCCGGCGCAGCCAAAATAAATAAATATATATTTTTAAAATGGCTTAAGTTAAAGCTCTTAAAAAAAAAAAGAAACATAGTATTTTAAAATATCTGTTTCACGTTTTGCTAGTCGTATTTCTTTTTATGCTTTTATCCTCATTTCCTCTTTATCTAACAGGGTTATTATGAAGTTTATATGAAATAATGGTTTTCATTATGCTAGTGCTTTTTTTTTTTTGCTGTATGCAGGCCTCTCACTGTTGTGGCCTCTCCCGTTGCAGAGCACAGGCTCCGGACGCACAGGCTCAGCGGCCATGGCTCACGGGCCCAGCCGCTCCGCGGCATGTGGGATCTTCCCGGACCGGGGCACAAATCCGTGTCCCCTGCATCGGCAGGCGGACTCGCAACCACAGTGCCACCAGGGAAGCCCTAGTGCCTTTAAACATTATTTGAATGTGAATCTCCAATTTTCTCTGGATATTTTGAGGAAAAGTCGAAGATATATTGAAAGAAAGAATGTTAATTTTTTAGGACAAGTTATTCTTTTGGGGTGTTTAAGATATTTTTAATAGAAATTTTTTAAAAATTGAAAACTTAATTTTTTCAGATTATAATACAATTATACTTTTATGCTTATTACAAAAAGGGTAGGTCATTGTATGACATAAAGCATATAAAGTAGAAAAGGAAAATAATATATAATCCTACCATACAGAGATAACAACTGTTCACATTTTGACATACAGTATGTCATTCTGTATTCTTTTCTGTGCAATGTGGGCATTTTACATTTATCTATTTTTTTCTAAAATAGAATCATATTGTGCTTTTTTTCTTAGAATGTTTTGGACACCACTCTAGGTTAATAAATGGAACATAATGTAGCTTTTTTTTAAATTATAAAGACTTCAAACAATATAACAAATACAAAGAATAAAAGTTACAAAAGATCCCACCTCTCATAGATAACCACTGTTATATTTCTATGCACATATATTTTTTTTATGTAAATGGGATTATTTTTATATGGTTTTATACTGTTTATAGCCTGCTTCCTTTACTCAACAATAAGTTATAGATGTTTTCTGTGGTCCAAATAGATTTTTATTTTTAATAGCTACATTATATTTCATAATATGGATGTACCATCATTGCCATCATTTATTTAACTACTCTATTGATGACATTTAGGATGTTTCTCGTTTTCATTTTTATAAACAATGCTGCAGAGAGCATTTTTGTATATGCATATCTTTGCAAACTTAACTATATATTTTTTCTTAATTTAAATTTATAAAAGTATAATTACTGGGAAAAAGCATGTACACATTTGAAATACAATGACCCTGTTGCCTTATTGCCTCCAAAAAGGTTTTACCAGTTTATATCCATTAGCAATACCAATTTCCTGGAACCTTTGCCAGCACCAAGTATTATTTTTTAAAGACTATTACAGTTTCATATGCTATGCTGTCTTATTCTTTTAGCCATTAAAATTGAATATTTTTCATGTATATATTGGCCATTGTGTATCTTTTTGAATTGTCTGTTCTTATCCTTTGCTAAATTTGCTATAGGAGTCTTCATTTTCCTCCTAATTGATTTAAAATTTCCTAAAAAGGGAAATTATAATTATTTTCTTTTGCATGAAATGTGGTAATTATTTGTCATTGATGTTTTTCTGTCAAAAATTGGTAAAGTGGCTATAAGCTTGTTATCATCTGAAACTCCAAAGATCCACAGATCATGAGTATTTTACATGTGCTTTATAGGATTAAGAAACAAGTAGATAGTTGTGTTTTCATTTTTAAAACAGTATAGTGGTGGCACAGAAACAGACATATAGATCAATAGAACAGGATCGAAAGCCCAGAAATAAACCGACGCACTTATGGTCAATTAATCTACAACAAATTAGGCAAGGATATACAGTGGAGACAAGACAGTGTCTTCAGTAAGTGGTGGTGGGAGAACTGGACAGCTACATGTAAAAGAATGAAATTAGGGACTTACCTGGTGGCGCGGTGGTTAAGAATCCTTCTGCCAATGCAAGGGACACGGGTTCGATCCCTGGTCTGGGAAGATCCCACATGCCGTGGAGCAGCTAAGCCTGTGTGCCACAACTATTGAGCCTGCGCTCTACAGCCGGCGAGCCACAACTACTGAAGACCACATGCTCTAGGGCCCATGCTCCTCAACAAGAAAAACCACTGCAGTGAGAAACCCGCGCATCGCAACGAAGAGTAGCCCCTGCTTGCTGCAACTAGAGAAGAGCCCGCACGCAGCATCAAAGACCCAACGCAGCCAAAAAAAAAAAAATGAAATTAGTACATGCTCTAACACCATATACAAAAATAAGCTCAAGATGGATTAAAGACCCAAATATAAGACCAGGTACTATAAAACTCCTAGAGGAGAGCATAGGCAGAACACTATTTGCCATAAATCGCAGGAGTATTTTTTTGGATCCATCTCCTAGAGTAGTGGAATTAAAAACAAAAAATAAACAAACAGAACCTAATTAAACTTAAAAGCTTTTGCACAGCAAAGGAAACTATAGAAAAAACAAAAAGACAACCTATGGATGGGAGAAAATATTTTGAAGAATATCCTGTTTGCTGGAAATACATACTAAAGTATTCGAAGGTGATGTGGCATCATGTTGGCAACTTACTCTCAAATGGTTCAGGAAAAAAGAAGAAAGTTCTTTGCACTGTACTCACAACTGTTTTATAAATTTAAGATTGTTCCAAAAAGTACATAGAGGCACACGTGCACACACTTTCACTAAAAATTTAAGTTAATTACTATGTAATCCAAATATTCAATTCCATAACTAGTAATTTTACTCTTTAAAATTGCAATTTCCAAAGAAATGAATATATCAAAGAAAACAAGCTTATTTCACATCTTCATATTTGGATACATGATCGTAAAAAGGTAATCTACATTGGCCTCCCTCTCGTCTCACTTCTACCATTTCTGCCTGAAATCAATCAAACAAAACCAAATACTCTGGTAGAGAAAGGTAGTCTGGGTTACAAAATATATGACAAGTTATCTTCTTCTGGTCATACTTGTTTGATACCATACATATGTCACACTCACAAGCTCAGTATTTTTAACTATGCCATCCACTCTTCACTAACACTGTCAACCTGATAGACCAACAATTAATTTAAACATTCATTCAACATTTATTTAGCTCCTCTACTGGACTAAGGACACAATATAAGAGGAAATCACTCTAGTGAAGTTCACAGTTGAGAGAAAATAAAATTAGTCAAGTTTAAAGTAATGCAGTATGTGCTTTAATAGAAATATGGGATATTATGCAAGTGGAGAAGAGGGAATCCTTAACACTGTCCATAAAGGATCAGGGAAGGCTGCACAGGGTATGTGACACTTGAGGTCAGTCTTGAACACTGAAATGGGTATTTGACAGACATAGTTTTAAAATTCAAAATTAATGGTAATTTTATTTTTTTGTGAAGAGTTGAGGAAATGCCAGATTTAACTACATTTTTTCTAGCTATATTAGTGCCAAAAATGAATAAGCTAGTTTTAGGTTACCAGTGTGTTTTGAAGATTATAGATATGTGTATACCTTTACTAAATATGAATAAATGAATTCAGTCTTTCTGCACCACGCGGCATGCAGGATCTTAGTTCCCCTACCAGGGATCCAACCCGTGCCCCCTGCAGTGGAAGTGCGGAGTCTTAACCACCGTACCGCCAGGGAAGTCCCTAAACAACAAATCTTAGTCAGAATTTTATTTTAACTGGTCAAGTTTTTAAAAATGCGACTCTTACTGAGTTCCTATATCTCTCTGTCTTTATAGAAGATGTTATAGTGAAACATAACATCTAAGAAGGAGACTGGAATGGCATTTGCAATAACTTTAATTCACCTCTAGTATTATAGCACAGTTACATTTTTAATAAAGTAATTTTGAGAGCTTCCCTGGTGGCGCAGTGGTTGAGAGTCCGCCTGTCGAAGCAGGGGATGCGGGTTCGCGCCCCGGTCTGGGAGGATCCCGCATGCCGCAGGGCGGCTGGGCCCGTGAGCCATGGCCGCTGAGCCTGCGCGTCCGGAGCCTGTGCTCCGCGACGGGAGAGGCCGCAGCGGTGAGAGGCCCGCGTATCGCAAAAAAAAAGTAATTTTGAGAATATAGATATAAAGGTTGTAATCCTAAAACTGGCAGGTGTGTAGAATAGGATGAGGAAAAGGAAGCAAATTAGAGGAGGAAAATGGTAAATTGAAATGAGTTTATTATTTTAAGAAACTATGACACTTTTTGGTACAGTATAAGAATATAAGATTATCAGCATTTTTTAAATATAAAAACTTGCATTTTAACCTGTTTTCATGTTAGAACTTTTTTCCCAGGTGCTATTTTCAGCTGTAGCTGTTAGAGGGCTGAATTTATTCCAGTTTACCTAGTTGTTCATTAACCTATTAGCACTTAACTAATAGGTTCAAAAAAATCTACTGCTTGTTAGTTGAAACTGCTAAGAGCTGGAATTGGAACTATTCTGCTTCTAGTATATCTTCCAAATCTGATTTCATTTTGAGAAAAGTTCCTTTTAACTTTAATAGACTGACTTACCATGTTATAATAAACAACAAGTAGGATTATTTCTGTTATAGGAGAGTGGGCAAGTAGATAGCTTACATTAGTTTTGTGTTACACTTTGCCCACAACTTTGTAGAGCACTTTGATATACATTACTTCATTTAATCTTTTTGCACCTAAGAGTTATAGTTATCATCTACATCTTATAGATGATAAAACCAAAACCCCAAATGATTAAGAGACTTGCCCAAGCTGGCACTGTTAATCAGAACAGCTAGGTTTAAAAAAGGTATTCTGACTTCTGATCTGTTCCTTTTTTATTTCTCTAACCTTGGCCAAGATCATTTATTTACTGACTGCACATATAATAGTAAAAGACAAAAACATGATTCTTGCCCTAACTGAGCTTACCTTCTAGTTTGGGAGACAGACTAATAAATAATCCGTTAAAAGTAGTATGCTAAGTGCTCTGAAAGGGAAATACAGATTGATGAAGTGGGACGTGAGAAGGTACCAATGTGCCAGGGAATCAGAGAGGGGCTTTTGATAGAAGATAACATCCAAACTCAGTCCTGAAATTATAAAAATTCATCAGGTGAAGGTGGAGGGGCTGTGTTGGAGGAAGAATGTTTTAGGCAAAGGGGAGACTATCATGTTGGAAAATTTGGAGATGAGCAAGAGCTTAGTATGTTGGAGGATTGAAAGAAATTCAGTATAGCTGGATCATAGAGCTAGAGATTGGGGAAGAGTAGAATAAGGGAGGGAAAAGGTATAGCTGTGTAAGATGTGGTAAACCAAGGCTGGATATGATAAGAACCTGAATCAGCAACACAATGCAGAGAAGAGACCGTCAGGTATCATACAAAGCTGAATAAATGTGATAGAGATATCATAGTCAACTAGTGATATTTTATACAGTTATTACATATGTCTTGTGTTTTCTTTGTACAGTGAAGGTCACATGATCCTAATAGTTGAAAACAGGTAACTCTGCACTCTTCACCATGGTGAATCTTGGAGATCACCTCTGGCTGTAAGATTCTTTTGCAACCATTTCTACTCTGGCTTCCCTACTCTGGTATGTGTGGGTTAATCTTCCTCCAATGTGTTCTGAAGCAGGTCTTGGACCCAAAGTTAATAGAGGATATATAAGTAAGTGAGGGTTACCCTTGATAGACCTTAATAGTTATCTCTGTTGTCTAGAGAAGATGTTAGGGAGAAAGTAGGAATGGAGGGGTGGAAATTATGATTTGTTGCCATAATAGTATTTAGTTAATTTTTAAACATAAATTTAGGTCGTTAATATACTGAATATTAAGATATTTGGGGAGGTGGCCATTTATTCAATATATTTTGTGCTCATTGCTTTAAAGAGGCTTACCATTGTTAATAGGGCAGGCAGACACAATTTCAGCATAGTTTGGTAAGTGCTACTTCAAAATAGTTTCATGCTAAAAATAAGGCAGAAGATAATGAGTTCCATTTTGGATATGTTGAAATTAAGACTGTTGTGGGATATTGAGCACCTACTATGTACCAAGCACTAATCTAGATGCTGGGGACACAGAATTAAAGAAAACAAAGTTCCTGCCTTCACCAGTTTATATTCTGGTAGTTGGAAAGAGACAATAGACAAATAATCAAATGTCAGAGGGTAAGATCAGGCAAATCCATAGAGAGAGAAAGTCAATTAGTGGGTGCCAGGGATTTGGGGCATGAGGGAGTGGGGAATGACTTGCTAATGGGTATGTAGTTTCTTTTTGGGTTATGAAAGTGTTCTGGAATTTTAGGTAGTGGTGATGACTGTAAAACTTTGTGAATAAACTCAAACCACTGAACTGTACAGTTTAAAGGGTACCCTTTTGTTATGTAAATTATATCTAGATTTTTTAAAAATGGCAGGGAGTGAAAAAAAAGCAGGATTAGGAAGGATAATAAAGTGCTAGTGGGTGCTATTTTATATAGGGTGGTCAGAGTGCGTCAAAGAAGTGGTGCCTCATTTGTACAGAGACCTGAAGGAATTGAGGGAGTAAGCTATGGTAATATCTAGGGAAAGAATTTTCCAGATGGAGGAATAGTAAATTCAGAGGATTTGAGGTTGGGAAGGTGCTTGGCATGTTCAAGAAACTACTAGTAAGGAGGCCAGTGTGGCTGGAGCAGCGTTGGTAGGGAGGAGAGTTGTAGAGAGAGATGTTGGTGTGCTGAGATCATGTAAGGACTTTAGGTTTTACTCTGACATGGGAGCTGAGGAGTGATCCGAATTAGGTTTTATTTTATTTTTTTTAAATTTATTTATTTATTTTTGCGGTACGTGGGACTCTCACTGCTGTGGCCTCTCCCATTGCAGAGCACAGGCTCCGGACACACAGTCTCAGCGGCCATGGCTCACGGGCCCAGCTGCTCCGCGGCTTGTGGGATCTTCCCAGACCGGGGCACAAACCTGTGTCCCCTGCATCGGCAGGCGGATGCTCAACCACTGCGCCACCAGGGAAGCCCCCGAATTAGGTTTTAAATGGATTATTCAGGCTACAGTGTAGATAACAAACTATAGGAGTGAAATAGTAATTCAGTTAGGAGGCGCTTGCATTAGTCCAGGTGAGACAAGTAGACCAGGATTGTGGTAGTGGAGGTAGCAAGAAGTGGTGGAGTTCTAGATATATTTGGTAGGAAAAGCAGACAGGAATTGCTCACGGATTAGGTGTGTAGTGTGAGAGAAAAAGAAAAGTGAAAGATGATAACCAAAATTTTTGAACTGAGCAAACTGGAAGAATGGAGTTCTCATTTAACGAGATGGTAAAGACTCTGGTGGGGTGGGGGAGAAGTAAATGAAGAGATTGGTTTTAGACACATTAAGGATGAAATGTCTATATAAGTATCCAAATGAAGATATTGAGGCAGTATTTATATCTAACAATCTGGAACTGGAAGCAAACATTGATAGTCGTCAACTTATGAATATCATGCAGTTATGGTTCAAGTTGAAATTAACAATAAAGGGAGAAAAATAGGAAAGAAGGTGGTTGAGGATTCATTTCCCTGGGGAAAACACCCAAAATATTTAAGGGGAATGGAAAAAGTAGTAGACTAAAGAGGAATCAAAGAGGGAGGAAAAGAAATAGAAGATAATGGAGAGAAGGGTTTCCAGTAGTAGAGTCAGAAGTTGCAAATAAGTCAGTTAGGAGTTTATTGGTGACAGAGAAATTTTAATGGACTAGTGGGAACAGAAGCCAAGTAGTAGTAGGTTGAGTAATAATTGTAAGTAGACGAAATAGAGGTAGCTAGTGAAGACAACTGTTGTACTGTGTGGTTGTGAAGGAAAGTGGCAACTAGAAAGAGATACAGTAGGAATAGGAATCTTGTGGAATGAGGGAGTTGAAGATAAAGGGTAGGAATTTATTAATAGAAGAAACTTTTCAAGGACCAAGGAAGAAAAAGGGATCTAGTACATAGGATTGCTTCTTCTCTTGGACCTAAAGGGACACAGGTAAGGATAATTTGTGTCTGGGAAAGGAAGCATGGGGAGTTCATGCCTTATAGCCTGCCGATTTTCTCTCTGGAGCAATAAACACTCATTTGTCAAGAATGATAGATAGAGGTTGGTGGCTTTAAGATGGGGGAGCTGAGGGAATTCTCTGGCAGTCCAGTGGTTAGGACTCCCTGCTTTCACTGCCAAGGGTGCCGGTTCGATCCCTGGTGGTGGAACTAAGATCCTGAAAGCTGTGTGGCATGGCCAAAAAAAAAGATTTCCTGAGCTACTCTGAGGAAAATCATGAATTCATAGTAGTACTAGTCTGTGTGTTTTTATTTTCTCCATTAAAGAATAGACCGGGGCTTCCCTGGTGGCGCAGTGGTTGAGAATCTGCCTGCCAATGCAGGGGACACGGGTTCGAGCCCTGGTCTGGGAGGATCCCACATGCCGCGGAGCAACTAGGCCCGTGAGCCACAACTACTGAGCCTGTGCGTCTGGAGCCTGTGCTCCGCAACAAGAGAGGCCGCGATAGTGAGAGGCCTGCGCACCGCGATGAAGAGTGGCCCCCACTTGCCACAACTAGAGAAAGCCCTTGCACAGAAACGAAGACGCAACACAGCAAAAATAAATTAATTAATTAATAAACTCCTATCCCCAACATCTTCTAAAAAAAAAAAAAGAATAGACCAGGACTTCACTGGTGGCACAGTGGTTAAGAATCCGCCTGCCAATGCAGGGGACACGGGTTCAAGCCCTGGCCTGGGAAGATTCCACATTCCATGGAGCAGCTAAGCCCATGCACCACAACTACTGACCCTGCACTCTAGAGCCTGTGTGCCACAACTACTGAGCCCGCATGCCACAGCTACTGAAGCCCGCGTGCCTAGAGCACATGCTGCTCAACAAGAGAAGCCCGGGCACCACAACGAAGTGTAGCCCCCGCTCGCTGCAACCAGAGAAAGCCCGCACACAGCAACAAAGACCCAATGCAGCCAAAAATAAATAAAATAAATAAAAAAGAAAAATAATAGACACTGATTCAGGAATATTGAAGATGAGTGGTTACGGTTATTGAGGATTGGGCATGATTAATAGGGTGAATATATTAGAAAAACAATAAGGGCTGGGTAAAGGAATTCTTCAAGATACAACGTCATCTATTCCTTGAAGTTATCCTCCATTGGTCTTTGTCATTTGTGTTTCTTTTCACTGTTAATGCTGCCTTACGTTTAATCTATATAATTAATATGTATTTATATATTTATGTATCTTGAATTTTTTTAATATAGAAGGGTACAAAACAAGGAAGAATCACATGAAAGCCCATTGTATCTAGATATGACCACCATTAACATGTTATTCTTTCAGCCATATCTCTCTGTACTCTATGTATGTATACCCATCTACTTATTTGTACATTTCTGCATAAATGGGATACAGTACATCCTGTTTTCTTATCTACTTCCTGATCTTATTATTTATAGATCTATTATAATTATTATAATAGCTGCAAAGTACAGTAGTCGCTCAATATCCACCAGGGATTGGTTCCAGGACCCCCAAGGATACCAAAATTAAATGCTCAAGTCCCTTATGTAAAATAGCTAGTATTTGCATATAATCTACACATATCCTCCCATATACTTTAAATCATCTCTAGGTTACTTATAATATCTAATATAATGTAAATGATACGTAAATAGTTGCCAGTCTGTAGCAAATTGAAGTTTTGCTTTTTGGAACTTTCTTGAATTTTTTTTTTTTTTTTTTAACTGTGGTTGGTTGAATCCAATGATGTGTAACCTGGGGATCCCAAGAGCTCACTGTATTCCATAGTGTAATAACAAATTATACTTAAATCAGCCAATCTTTGATGATGGGCTTCTTTTTTTTTTACTTTTTAACCGTTATAAACATCACTATAAAGAACACCGTGGATACTTTTTTTTCTGTACTAGTATAGTTATTTCCTGTGAGTAATAATAGCTAATACTTATGTAGTGTTTTGTCTATGGTGAGCACTATTCTAAGCACTTAAATTTTTTTTTTTTTTTTGCGGTACGCGGGCCTCTCACTGTTGTGGCCTCTCCCGTTGCGGAGCACAGGCTCCGGACGCGCAGGCTCAGCGGCCATGGCTCACGGGACTAGCTGCTCCGCGGCATGTGGGATCCTCCCGGACCGGGGCACGAACCCGTGTCCCCTGTATTGGCAGGCGGACTCTGAACCACTGCGCCACCAGGGAATCCCTGAGCACTTAAATTTGACTTTTACTTTTAAATTTGTTCTGCTGTTAAATTTCGAGGGAATCCTTCAGGTGTGCATCTTTTAGCTTCATCTTGAGAATGGAGTAACTAAATAAGACTACCCACATGTAATTAGATAAGACCACACCCAGACCATCCTATAATGTTTTGGTTAAGTGCTTAGGCTTTGGAGTCAGAACAGATCTGGATTCAAATTCTTGCTGTGCTACTTACTGTAGTTGTAGGACTCTAAACTTTAGCTTTCCGGTTTGTTAAATGAAAGACATTTAAAGCATAATACCTTTTTTCCTTGGGAAAATTTTATAACTAAGAAGAAATAATAATTAGTTTTTTAAAAATTTAATTAAAATCCTTCAGGATGCAATTTAATGTTAGAATTTCCTTTTCTAAGTTAAGGGAAGGTAAAGAAATCTTTGTTATCTTTTGTCTATAAAACGTTCATAAGGGCTTCCCTGGTGGAGTAGTGGTTGAGAGTCCGCCTGCCGATGTAGGGGACACGGGTTTGTGCCCCGGTCTGGGAAGATCCCACATGCCGCGGAGCGGCTAGGTCCGTGAGCCATGGCCGCTGAGCCTGCGTGTCCGGAGCCTGTGCTCCGCAACGGGAGAGGCCACAATAGTGAGAGGCCCGCGTACCGCAAAAAACAAAAAACAACGTTCATAAGATCTATTACTATAAATCATGTATTCAAAGAATAGTTAATGATCAAAGAAAATGTCCATGATGAATGTTAAATTTTTAAAAAGGAAAATATAAAACTATGATCCCAATTTTACTAAAAAAAAAGTCTAGTAGGCAATAGATTAAAATGTTAGAATGTTTATCCCTGAGAATTGGGATTTGAAGTGACCTAATTTTCTCCTTTATACTTAAAAAAATCCCCATTTTCCATAATGATATATCCTTTATATATCTTTTTTTGCCTATCACTTTTATAATTTAATGAAATATTAAAATGTTAAAATAGGAAGCTTCGTGTATTATTGGGTTGGCCAAAAAGTTAATTCCAGTTTTTCCATAAGATGTTACGGAAAACACCAGAACGAACTTTTTGGCCAACCCAAGAGAACATTGTAACTAACTGAACATTTTCTTTTTAATATTTATTGGCTGCATTGGGTCTTAATTTTGGCATGCAGGAGCTTTCGTTGCAGTGCACAGGCTTCTCTCTATTTGTGGCGCACAGGCTCTGGAGTGCGTGGGCTCTGTAGTTGCAGCACATGGGCTCTCTAGTTGTGGCGTGGGCTCAGTAGTTGCGGTGCATGGGCTTAGTTGCCCCATGGCATGTGGGATCTTAGTTCCCTGACTAGGGATCGAACCAGCATCCCCTGCATTGCAAGACCGATTCTTAACCACTGGACCACAAGGGAAGTCCCCCTACCTGAAACTTTTATGATACCATCTTTTTAATTTTTCCTCACAGATTTTAATTTTCAGTGTTTGCATTTATTACAGCCCTCTAAGTCCTCTTCATGTTTTTCATTTATATAATGCATTAAAGGACTTAGAATGTATTTTTGCTCTTAAGATCTGCTTCTGTTATGTGCATAATTTCAGGATTGTCATTTCCTTCATATATATTCTAAACAAAAGAACTTGAGATCTGAACAATTTACTTGTCAATACCATTATATACAAGCAGCTTTTGGTGATTGAGAGAACAACCAGTTACAGATTTCCAATGACATTAATATTAATGCAATTAGCTCTATTAATGATTAATTATATTATATTAATGACTAATTATATAAATAACAATGGCTAAAATTTGTTTAATTCTTTCAAAGAGCCTGGGTCATTAAATTCTTGAAGTATCTCATTTAATCCTCAGAACAACCCTGTGAAGTGTAGGTAGCATCGTAACTAATCTGTTTTACAGATCAGAAAACAGACTGAAAGTAACTTGTCCAGGGGTACATGGTAGCAAGCAGTAGAACTGGCATTCAGATGGTACTCAATTTGGTACCAGAACTGCCTCTCCCTTCCCCCCCCATGATAAATTTATCTGTCCTGGTTGTTGGTGAGATTTGCTGAGATAATTTATATTTAAAACACCCAGCACTGGGGCTTCCCTGGTGGCACAGTGGTTAAGAATCCGCCTGCCAGTGCAGGGGACAGGGGTTCAATCCCTGGTCCAGGAAATCCCACATGCCACAGAGCAACTAAGCCCGTGTGCCACAACCACTGAGCCTGCGCTCTAGAGCCCTTGCACCACAACTACTGAGCCCACACGCCACAACTGAAGCCCGTGTGCCTAGAGCCCATGCTCCACAACAAGAGAAACCACTGCAATGAGAAGCCTGCACACCACAATGAAGAGTAGCCCCAGCTCACCGCAACTAGAGAAGGCCTGCGTATAGCAACAAAGACCCAACGCAGCCAAAATTAAATAAATAAAAGCTAACTCTTAAAAAAAAAAAATCTAGCACTGCATTTGTACCTAGTAGGTGGTCTGTGGTTGTGGGATTTTTTGGTTGTTGTTGTTTTGTTTTTAATATTTATAAATAAATTTATTTATTGGCTGCGTTGGGTCTTCGTTGCTGCGTGCGAGCTTTCTCTAGTTGCGGCAAGCAGGGTCTACTCCTCATTGTGGTACATGGGCTTCTCGTTTTGCTAGCTTGTCTTTGTTGTGGAGCACGAGCTCTAGGCATGCAGGTTTCAGTAGTTGTGGCACGCGGGCTCAGTAGTTGTGGCACGCGGGCTCAGTAGTTGTGGCTTGTGGGCTCTAGAGCGCAGGCTCAGTGGTTGTGGCACGTGGGCCTAGTCGCTCTGCGGCATGTGGGATCTTCCCAGACCAGGGCTCGAACCTGTGTCCCCTGCGCTGGCAGGCGGATTCTTAACCACTGCACACCAGGAAAGTCGCTGGTTGTTTTTTGGCTTTATTTTTTCCTAATAGGAAGAGCAATTACTTTGACTTAGGTGGCATATTCCACCTGGTGGTCAAATAAGGAATTGTTCTTTAAAAAGTCTATTGATATGAAATTCACATAAATTAACCATTTTAAAGTGATCAATTCACTGTGTTATGCAACCACTATCTCTATATATCAATCTCAAAAACATTTTTATCACCCGAAAATAAACCCTGTATGCATTAAACAGTTGTTCCCCACCTCCGCCTCCCCCTAGCCCCTGGTAACTGCCAATCTGTGTTCTGTCCCTATGGATTTATCCACCTGGTTACTTTACATAAGTGGAATCATACAATATGTGACCTTTTGTGTCTGGCCTCTTTCATTTAGCATGTTTTCAAGATGTATCCACCTTGTAGCATCTATTAGTACTTCATTCTTTGAATATGATTCCATTGTATGGATACCACAATTTGTTTATCCATTCATTTTCTGATGGGCATGTAGGTTGTTGCCACCTTTTGACTGTTGTGAATAGTGCTGCTAGTCACATGCTGTGAATATGCACGTACATGTGTTTGTTTGAGTACCAGCTTTCAGTTCTTTGGGGTAGGTTTTTTTGTTTGTTTTAAAAAAAGTGGCCTTTATTGGATTCTTTAAAATCCTATAAAAATATTAACAAAAAAAGTGGAAAAGCAATATATTAAAAAGTACTGTCGTACATATTTATATCTTTATCATCTTGCGTGGAGACTTTAAAATATTAGATGTTTAGTAAATGTTAAATTGAAATATTGGTTTTGAGACTGCTTTCTAATTCTGATTTTGCTGTCAACTATCTGATTTGGGGCAAATTCTTAATCTCTGGCCCTATATAGATAAAGTTTATATATCTATGAACTATATAGATACAGTTCCTATATCTATAACATAAGGAAGTACAGTAAATAAACTCTTTAAAAATCAGATTTTTAAGTTCTGTGAAAGTCTGTACTTTTTTTAAAACTACGAACTGTTTTGGTACTGCGTCCTTATTTCACCCTCTGGAAGATCAGGTACTTCCCAGCCTTTGACTAACATATACAGTTTCTTTCTCATATTAAATTTGTCTCTGGAGAGGGATCAAGAAAGTTATGATCTATATGATCAAGAAGGTTGAGACCACCGTTTTAGTCTTTTAAGCTCTTGAAAAGTTTCTTCAGGAAAGACTCATCTTTTATCTTTCCCTCCTCTTATTTCATAAGAAGATCTCAGTCATAAAACTCCTAGTGTAGATATTGAAAAATCAGATGCCTACAGAACTCAGTGTAATGTAAATCAATGAAATTGGCTGAATGGTACTTTCAGTAACTGGAAAGCACACTAAAAGAGTTTTCCTGAAGATGAGCAAATGAGCCTTTTCGACACAAAGCCTGGGCATTTCTCCCTCCAGCTGCTTCCATGCTACGCCCTGGGGCAGATAGCCTCATCCACCAGAGGGCAGACAGCAGAAGCAAGAAGTACAGTCCTGCAGCCTGTGGAACAAAAACCACATTCACAGAAAGGTAGACAAGACAAAAAGGCAGAGGGCTATGTACGAGATGAAGGAACAAGATAAAACCCCAGAAAAACAACTAAATGAAGTGGAGATAGGCAACCTTCTAGAAAAAGATTTCAGAATAATGATAGTGAAGATGATCCAGGACCTCAGAAAAAGAATAGAGGCAAAGATAGAGAAGATGGAAGAAATGTTTAACAAAGACCTAGAAGAATTAAAGAACAAACAAACAGAGATGAACAATACAGCAACTGAAATGAAAAATACACTAGAAGGAATCAATAGCAGAATAACTGAGACAGAAGAACAGATAAGTGACCTGGAAGACAGAATGCTGGAATTCACTGCTGCAGAACAAAGAAAAAAGAATGAAAAGAAATGAAGACAGCCTAAGAGACCTCTGGGGCAACATTAAATGCAACAACATACACATTATAGGGGTCCCAGAAGAAGAGAGAGAGAAAGGACCCGAGAAAATATTTGAAGAGATTATAGTCAAAAACTTCCCTAACATGGGAAAAGAAGTATTCACCCAAGTCCAAGAAGTGCAGAGAGTCCCATACAGGATAAACCAAAGGAGAAACACGCCAAGACACATAGCAATCAAATTGGCCAAAATTAAAGACAAAGAAAAATTATTGAAAGCAGCAAGGGAAAAATGACAAGTAACATACAAGGGAACTCCATAAGGTTAACAGCTGATTGCTCAGCAGAAACTCTACAAGCCAGAAGGGAGTGGCATGATATACTTAAAGTGATGAACGGGAAGAACCTACAACCAAGATTACTCTACCCAGCAAGGATCTCATTCAGATTCGATGGAGAAATCAAAAGCTTTACAGACAAGCAAAAGCGAAAAGAATTCAGCACCACCAAACGAGCTCCACAACAAATGCTAAAGGAACTTCTCTAAGTGGGAAACACAAAGAAGAAAAGGACCTACAAAAACGAACCCAAAACAATTAAGAAAATGGTCATAGGAAGATACATATCAATAATTACCTTAAACGTGAATGGATTAAATGCTCCAACCAAAAGACACAGGCTTGCTGAATGGATACAAAAACAAGACCCATATATATGCTGTCTACAAGAGACCCACTTAAGACCTAGGGACACATACAGACTGAAAATGAGGGGATGGAAAAAGATATTCCATGCAAATGGAAATCAAAAGAAAGCTGGAATACCAATACTCATATCAGATAAAATAGACTTTAAAATAAAGAATGTTACAAGAGACAAGGAAGGACACTACATAATGATCAAGGGATCAATCCAAGAAGAAGATATAACAATTATAAATATATATGCACCCAACATAGGAGCACCTCAATACATAAGACAACTGCTAACAGCTGTAAAAGAGGAAATCGACAGTAACACAATAATAGTGGGGGGACTTTAACACCTCACTAACACCAATGGACAGATCATCCAAAATGAAAATAAATATGGACACAGTAGCTTTAAATGACACAATAGACCAGGTAGATTTCATTGATATTTATAGGACATTCCATCCAAAAACAGCAGATTAAACTTTCTTCCTAAGTGCACACGGAACATTCTCCAGGATAGATCACATCGTGGGTCACAAATCAAGCGTCAGTAAATTTAAGAAACCTGAAATCATATCAAGCATCTTTTCTGACCACAAATCTATGAGTTTAGAAATGAATTACAGGGAAAAAAACATAAAAAACATGAACACGTGGAGGCTAAACAATACTTTACCAAATAACCAAGAGATCACTGAAGAAATCAAAGAGGAAATCAAAAAATACATAGAGAAAAATGACAATGAAAACACGACGATCCAAAACCTATGGGATGCAGCAAAAGCAGTTTTAAGAGGGAAGTTTATAGCTATACAAGCCTACCTCAAGAAACAAGAAAAATCTCAAATAAACAATCTAACCTTACACCTAAAGGAACTAGAGAAAGAAGAACAAACAAAACCCAAAGTTAGAAGGAAAGAAATCATAAAGATAAGAGCAGAAATAAATGAAATAGAAACAAAGAAAACAATAGCAAAGATCAATAAAACTAAAAGCTGGTTCTTTGAGAAGATAAACAAAATTGATAAACCATTAGCCAGACTCATCAAGAAAAAGAGGGAGAGGACTCATCAATAAACTTAGAAATGAAAAAGGAGAAGTTACAACAGATACTGCAGAAATACAAAGCATCCTAAGAGACTACTACAAGTAACTCTATGCCAATAAAATGGACAACCTGGAAGAAATGGACAAATTCTTAGAAAGGTATAACCTTCCAAGACTGAACCAGGAAGAAATCGAAAATATGAACAGACCAATCACAAGTAATGAAATTGAAACTGTGATTAAAAATCTTCCAACAAACAAAAGTCCAGGACCAGATGGCTTCACAGGTGAATTCTATCAAACATTTAGAGAAGAGCTAACACCCATCCTTCTCAAACTCTTCCAAAAAATTGCAGAGGAAGGAACACTCCCAAACTCATTCTATGAGGCCACCATTACCCTGATACCAAAACCAGACAAAGATACTAGAAAAAAAGAAAATTATAGACCAGTATCACTCATGAACAAAGATGCAAAAATCCTCAACAAAATACTAGCAAACAGAATCCAACAACACATTAAAAGGATCATACACCATGATCAAGTGAGATTTATCCCAGGGATGCAAGGATTCTTCAATATACGCAAATCAATCAATGTGATACACCATATTAACAAACTGAAGCAGAAAAACCATATGATCATCTCAATAGATGCAGAAAAAGCTTTTGACAAAATTCAACACCCAATTATGTTAAAAACTCTCCAGAAAGTGGGCATAGAGGGAACCTACCTCAACATAATAAAGGCCATATACGACAAACCCACAGCAAACATCATTCTCAATGGTGAAAAACTGAAAGCATTTCCTCTAAGATCAGGAATAAGACAAGGATGTCCACTCTCACCACTATTATTCAACATAGTTTTGGAAGTCCTAGCCACAGCAATCAGAGAAGAAAAAGAAATTAAAAAAATACAAATTGGAAAAGGAGAAGTAAAACTGTCACTGTTTGCAGATGACATGATACTATACGTAGAGAATTCTAAAAATGCTACCAGAAAACTACTAGAGCTAATCAATGAATTTGGTAAATTTGCAGGATACAAAATTAATGCAGAGAAATCTCTTGCATTCCTATACACTAATGATGAAAAATCTGAAAGAGAAATTAAGGAAACACTCACATTTACCATTGCAACAAAAAGAATAAAATACCTAGGAATAAACCTACCTAGGGAGACAAAAGACCTGTATGCAGAAAACTATAAGATACTGATGAAAGAAATTAAAGATGATACCAACAGATGGAGAGATATACCATGTTCTTGGATTGGAAGAATCAATATTGTGAAAATGACTGTACTACCCAAAGGAATCTATGGATTCAATGCAATCCCTATCAAATTACCAATGGCATTTTTTATGGAACTAGAACAAAAAATCAAAAGACCCCAAATAGCCAAAGCAGTCTTGAGGGAAAAAAAGAGAGCTGGAGGAATCAGACTCCCTGACTTTAGACTATACTACAAAGCTACAGTAATCAAGACAATATGGTACTGGCACAAAAACAGAAACATAGATCAGTGGATCAAGATAGAAAGCCCAGAGATAAACCCATGCACCTATGGTGAACTGATCTATGACAAAGGAGGCAAGGATATACAATGGAGAAAAGACAGTGTCTTCAATAAGTGATGCTGGGAAAACTGGACAGCTACATGTAAAAGAATGAAATTAGAACACTCCCTAACAGCATACACAAAAATAAACTCAAAATGGATTGGAGACCTAAATGTAAGACTGGACACTATAAAACTCTTAGAGGAAAACATAGGAAGAACACTCTTTGACATAAATCACAGCACGATCTTTTTTGATCCTCCTCCTAGAGTAATGGAAATAAAACCAAAAATAAACAAATGGGACCTAATGAAACTTAAAAGCTTTTGTGCAGTAAAGGAAACTATAAACAAGACGAAAAGACAACCCTCAGAATGGGAGAACATATTTGCAAACGAATCAATGGACATGGATTGATCTCCAAAATATATAAACAGCTCATGCAGCTCAATATTAAAGAAACAAACAACACAATCCAAAACTGGGCAGAAAACCTAAATAGACATTTCTCCAAAGAAGACATACAGATGGCCAAGAAGCACATAAAAAGCTGCTCAACATCACTAATTATTAGAGAAATGCAAATCAAAACTACAATGAGGTATCACCTCACGCCGGGTAGAATGGGCATCATCAGAAAATCTACAAACAACAAATGCTGGAGAGGGTGTGGAGAAAAGGGAACCCTCTTGCACTGTTGGTGGGAATGTATATTGATACAGCCACTATGGAGAACAGTATGGAGGTTCCTTAAAAAGGTAAAAATAGAATTACCCTATGATCCAGCAATCCCACTACTGGGCATATACCCAGAGAAAACCATAATTCAAAAAGACACATGCACCCCATTGTTCATTGCAGCAGTCTTTACAATAGCCAGGTCATGGAAGCAACCTAAATGCCCATTGACAGGCAAATGGATAAAGAAGATGTGGTACATATATACAATGGAATATTACTCAGCCATAAAAAAGAATGAAGTTGGGTCATTTGTTGAGACGTGGATGGATCTAGAGACTGTCATACAGAGTGAAGTAAGTCAGAAAGAGAAAAACAAATACCATATATTAACGCATATATGTGGATTCTAGAAAAATGGTACAGATGAACTGGTTTGCAGGCAGAAATTGAGACACAGATGTAGAGAACAAACGTATGGACACCAAGGGAGGAAAACCATGGGGGTGGGGTGGGGATGGTGGTGTGATGAATTGGGCGATTGGGATTGACATGTATACACTGATGTGTGTAAAATTGATGACTAATAAAAAAAAAAAGTTTTCCTTGTGGGAATATATACTTAATGTTGCCAGATCTTGTGATTTGTCAAGAGAAGCCAGAAATCTGGATTATGTAAAATCACATTATTAAATGTTGACTACTAATTCAGAATGTAGAACACTGTGCAGGCCAGACAGAGAACACTTCTGCAAGTCCAGTTATGTACTGTAGAAACTGCAAGACCTGCAGAAAGAAGAGCTGTGCATTTCAAAGTGAAATTAGTCACCTTAAACTGGTCATGAGGTATTCACCCAATTGCCTTTGGAGTAAAAGATATAATGCTCATAGAATATCTCAATAACACCTCCCCATTGCACACCTTATTGAGGACAGGGATTATGACTTTTATTTATGTTAGTAGCTCCAATTAATATCTCCATAACTCATTGGTTCCTGGTAATCCCTCACTGAATGCATGTAATTTTAGCAGCTGTGGCTCCCTTCATAACAAAGTTTATAGATTTATGGCAGAAACAACCACAGATTATAACCAGTTCACGTGTAAACTTTTGGCACATTTTAGGTTGGGAGATTTTAGGTTGGGGAAACAGCTGCAGTACTGTGTTGTTAGTGTGTGTTTAGCTCTTGTTTACCCTCACGTTTATATTTTTAGCCTTACTAGGACGATAGTAATTATTTGTTTTTTTTTTTTTGTTTGTTTTTTTGTGGTACGCGGGCCTCTCACCGTTGTGGCCTCTCCCGTTGCGGAGCACAGGCTCCGGACGCGCAGGCCCAGCGGCCATGGCTCACGGGCCTAGCCGCTCCACAGCATGTGGGATCCTCCCGGTCCGGGGCACAAACCCGTGTCCCCTGCATCGGCAGGCAGACTCTCAACCACTGCTCCACCGGGGAAGCCCTGTTTCTGTATTTTTTACTTTGTTTCGCTTCCCTAAAAAATGAACTGATTTGCGTAAGTAGAACTTCATTGTTTTTATTTTTGTTTTTTAAAGGTGCTGGCCACATCATTAAGTATTTCTCTCTTCTGAGTCCTTTGTATGAAGTTTGAATTCTGTTTCATGCATCCATTCATCTATCCATCCATTTAGTAAACATTATATTGACCTTATCAAAGAGGCCAAGGCCTCGTAAGATCTGCCCTCTACCATCTGCACTAACCTTATCTCATGCTAGGAAGCAGACTCTTGATTACTATGTTTTAACCACATTGTGCACCTTTCAGTTACTCAAACATGCCATGTCTTTTCCTGCCTAAGGACTTTTGTTCATGTTGTTACCTCAGATTATTTTACTTCTCTTTCTGCTCTTTGAGTTGCTGATTCTTCTTATCTCCAGGAACCTTTCAGAGAGGCCTTCCCTGACTCTTTTCTCTTAAAGTATTATTCTTTATTACAGATTCTTATTTGTTTTCGTCATAGCATTCATCCCACTTTGAATTGTTAAAAATTATTTCCTTGTTTTTCTGTTTCTCTCATTACAGAAAAATTCCTTAAGTACAGGGACTTTTTTGTGTTATTCAATTTTGTATCCTTGGCTCCCAGTAAATTACTTTTGAATGAGTTAATTACTTGTCAGCGTAGTAATCATATTGTATGCCTACATTATGCTGGACAATTTGTTCTAGGTATGTTATGCACATTATTGCTAGTGCTCACAACTCTACAAGGTAGATAGATATTACTGTTATATTATAAATGAGACAATCAAAGGCTCACTGTGATGAGTAACTTGCCCAAAGTCAGAAAATAAGTGATAGAGCTGTAATGAAAGCCCAGTTCTCACTACCTTTGCTCTTTCATTATGGCATGCTACTTACCTCTTATTTGTTGTGAACAAATTGGTATCCTGATACAAGGATCATACTGCTTTTATACATTTCTATGTAACCTTGTGGCTTTCTCCTTCCTCACTACCCCCCTCTGCAAAAAAGATTGCAGTAATATTTGAAATACCTAATAACCATCTGCTATATATAGTATCTCATGATACTGACTTTCTGATTTAAGCCAAATGAGAATTCATGTACTTTTGTTTAATAATAATATTAACACCCCCTGGTATTAGAAGTTTTATACCCTGAGTCTTTTTTGTTTGTTTGTCTTTATTTAGTTTTGGCTGTGTCAAGTCTCTTTTTTTTTAATATTTATTTACTTATTTATTTATTTATGGTTGCATTGGGTCTTCATTGCTGCACGTGGACTTTCTCTTGTTGTGGTGAGCAGGGGCTACTGTTTGTTGCAGTGCGTTGGCTTCTCATTGCGGTGGCTTCTCTTGTGGAGCACGTGCTCTAGGCACGTGGGCGTCAGTAGTTGTGGCTCCTGGGCTCTAGAGCACAGGCTCAGTGGTTGTGGCATACGGGCTTAGTTGCTCTGTGGTATGTGGGATCATCCCGGACCAGGGCTGGAACCCGTGTGCCCTGCATTGGCAGGTGGATTCTTAACCACTGCGCCACCAGGGAAGTCCCTGTGTCAGGTCTTAGCTGCAGCTACCCTGAGTCTTAATCCCTAATTCCTCTATATAGTATAATTGGCCCTTTAAACATTTATAGGTATAGAAGGATTTTGTACATTGCCTCTTAAGCATCTGCTTCTAGAGCACAGCCATTGGCAAAAAGAAATAATTGAATTATCTTCTAGAGGACTTTGAAGTTCTCCCACCGAAGTCCCTCAGTTTTTTACCTGTTCATCTCAAAAATTTGTTTAGGTCTTTTCATTTTCTATTTTCTTTTTCTTTCATGTTAGTAGAAGAAATGCCCAGTCTTTTTCTAAGGCGCCCTCAATCTCCTGGACTTGATTCCATGACATACTTTACCTTGCTTTAATATTTTTCAACTCTTCTTTTTCATTATTTTTTGTCATGTTTTCATTTCCTTATAGCAGTAGTTGCCAAACTTTGTTTAACTCCACTTTCTATGGAGTTGCCACTGCACATGATACAATTCCAAAAGAAATTATACTTAAAAAGAAAGTTAGAAAACAAATTCCTTATGGTAGTATAATTCTATAACATTGCCCTAGAAAACTGTTTTATTATATTAATTGCTATGCTAATCTGAACTTCTTCACCATCTAACTGTCCCTTAACCCTTTATTAGCACGCAGGCATTCTCACAGAAATTCAGTTATGTTTTCACAGTTGTCAAATCTGATGGTGTTATCTTAATTAATTAAATCTCTTCTGTATGTTCTCTCTTGCATCTTCAAACTTCTCCTCATTACTGGCTGTTTTCCTCATACTGTCAAGCATACATAATTTCTTCTTCCACACAATAAAATAGCAAACCCTTCATTTGGCCCTGTCTCCTTAAGTATTCTTTTCCTTCTCCTTGGAAGGGCTTTGTGAAATAGTCTATATTTCTGCTTACACTGCATTTACTTCCTCAGTTCCATTTGGTCTTCAACTCTTTGCCTTCTGTCTTCTATCCCCATCACTCCCTTGATACTTCCTTGGCAAAGGTATCAAGAAATACCTTTTGCCACATTAAGTAAACACATTCTTTCAAGTTTTTTCTTACTTGAACTAAATGAGCCGTTTTCATTTGGGGGCATCCACTTCCAAGATTCTTCTTTTTGACACTCTATTCTCCAGGCTATCCTCTGACTCTTCTTCTCTAGCTTTTTTCCTGGCTTTTTTTCTCACTCTAACCCTTCTGCCTCTTCATTCATTATATGATCTGTCAGCATTCTTATGTATTTCCACAGTTTCTGTTTTCTTGCTCATTCATGCATTCATCGAATGAGTGCCTATTTGTGCCAGGCACTGTGCTGTTGCTGAGGAGACAATGTGAATGAGATGGACATAGCCACTGTCCTCATGACATGTGTAGCATAATAAGAAATACAGGTAGATAAACTGTTAATTGTGGAACGATGGGTAATAAGTGTTCTGGTAGAGGAAATACAGAGGAGGGATACCTAACTAAGACTGGAGTGGTTGGGAAAAGCTTTTTGGAAAAAGTAACAGTTGAAAGGGGCTGTGGGAAGGTCAGTGTTTCAGGCAGAAACAATAGCATCTGCAGAGAAATAAAGGTAAGGGAGTGCATTGCTGAAGTATTGAAAAATCATTGTATCTTGAGAGTGTGGAGGGAAAGAGCAGAATGGAGAGGGATAAGGTTGCATGGCCATAAAGTAAGCACTCATATAAATATTCATTCAACAAGTATTTAATTAGTGTGTTATTTTATAGTTATACTGCCACATAATTATAGAGTTTAGTAGCCTAGTTTCTTTTCTTTTTTTTTTTTTTTGTGGTACGCGGGCCTCTCACTGTTGTGGCGTCTCCCGTTGCGGAGCACAGGCTCCGGACGCGCAGGCTCAGCGGCCATGGCTCACCTCACGGACCCAGCCGCTGTGCGGCATGTGGGATCTTCCCGGACCGGGGCACGAACCTGTGTCCCCTGCGTCGGCAGGCGGACTCTCAACCACTGCGCCACCAGGGAAGCCCATAGTAGCCTAGTTTCACTCTTGCTGCTATGAACAATCAAAACTAGGTTTTAGAAGATATCTGAGTCTATGATACTCGCTTATTGCTGTAGACTGGTCTTATGATAGGTTTGTGCTGCTTATATAACTAGATCTGACGCAAAAGCTTCAAAGACTCTTTTATTGATTATTCAAAACCTTGGCCTCTGATGTCTGAGCTTTAATTATAATCATTGTCAATAACGTATAACCTATTCTTATTCTCTAAATGTTTAATATATATTATTACCTTATTCCAACTAGATTTTCAGTTTTTTGAGGGCATAGCCTACCGTGTTTTTAATTTCTTTTAAATATTCCTTTGTGCATAGAATACAAAGGGTACAGCTGTATGTGTCTTCATGTACAGAGTATTTTTGTACTTTTACAAGATTAAGACTCTTTTTTTTAACCTCAGAGGGCTTAACCCAGTATTTCTTACATAGGGCACATATAATATTTATCAAATATTTAATTAAATAACCTAAAAAAGTTCTTTAAAGTAAAGAACAACTAGTATGGGTTAAAATTATAATGACTTCTGTTTTTAGCCAAGATAGAGTAATAGGGGCCAGATTTACCCTCTTGCCTGAAGCAACTAAAAAGCCAGATAAATATATGAAACAATGGTTCTCTTTACATTTAACATCAGGCAATGAAGGAAAATGATCCTTAAGGAAAAAACAAATGAGATGAGCCCTACAAGGGCCCTGGCTTACTCCCTGGAGAAAGTTCCAGGATTTGGTGTGAAAGGGGGGGAAGTACAAATAGAGCCCAGTAATCTCTCTGAGAGGAGGCGGTAGAGTTCGGAGTCTGGGAAAGCCAAGATAGCTAGAGTTCTCAGGGCAGAGTATTAGAAAGGAGGGAAATGGACACAGAGAATTCTGGAGATCTGCAGAGGGTCTCCTTTGAGCATTCAGCTGAGTGGTGATCATTACATGCATGTGGGAAAACGACCCAAGACTGAGGAAAGAACTACCTGAAAGGATTCCAGGAAGCAGTGCTTAGACCTCACAGAGGGCTGGATATGATGCCTGTTTGCACCAGCAAGAGTAGAAAAACTAACAATTAACCCTGGACTAAACATGCTCTCGTCATGGCTAACAAAGCTTAAAAAAGCAAGAACTGAAAGGATCAAACTATTCCCAAGTAACTTAACCATATCCTAAAATAAAGCTTAAGAATATTTATAGGAATATGAAAATATCCAGCACACAAGGTAAAATTCTCAATGTCTGGCATCCAATGAAAAATCATCACCGTGTTTCTAAAAGTTTGTTTTATCTTATCAAAAATCACCAGTCATGGAAAGAGGCAGAAAATTACAAAATGTAACGAGAAAAATCAATAAATCGAAACTGATTTAAAAATGACTTGTGGCTTTTTTAGCCTGTTCCCATTGGCATTTCCAGATTATTGGCCTCCCTGATACCCAGTCTGGTATATATGAGGCAAAAAGAAAACCCAGAGAACTTACTGCTGCATCATTCCTGGGTCCTACCATCCCTAGCTGGTCTACCTCTTTTCACCACCTTTCAGTCTTCTTAGGTGTTTTTTTTTTTTAAATCTATGTAATGTCCCAGGTTTTTCGCTGAACTTAGTAGAAGGAATAGGGAAAAGTGTGTCTACTCCATCTTTCCAAAAGTGAATCCCTCTGAGACTATATTTTTGGAGTGTAAACAAATGTTCCTTGATGAATCAATTGGGTATCAATATGAAAAACAATGAACTTTGGCTTCAGTAATACAATAAAACCAATTCCAGATGGATCAGAGATATGAATATGAAAGGTAAAGCAAAAAGACTTCCAGAAGAAAACAGAAGAATATCTTCATGTCCATGGGATGTTGCAAAGATTTCTTAAACAGGACACAAAAATCACTGACCATAATGAAAAGATTGATAGATTGAACTCATTAAAATTAAGAACTCCTGTTGATTAAAAATACCATTAAGGGGGTGGAAAGCAAACCACATATGGGAGAAGTCATTTACAATATGTATATTTGACATAGCATTTGCACCTAGAATAGATAATGGACTCCTACAAATGATTTTTTAGAAAAAGGACAACCAAATTTAAAAATGGGTAAAAGGCTTGAAGAGCCACCTCAGGAAAGAAGATAACCACATGGCCAATAGGCATATGAAAAGGTGCTCAAAATCATTAGTTTTCAGGGAAATGTGAATTAAAACTACAGTGTCATACCATTCCATCTCTACCAGATCACATATAAAAAAATTATAAAAGCATTTTCTTATGACTGAGCTTGTGGAGTAGCAAGAACTTTCATACACTGATGTTGAGAGTGTATGTTGGTACAACCACTTGGGAAAACTATTTGGCAGTATCAGTTAAAGTTGAGTATACACATACCTTCTGACTCAGCAGTTTCACTAGGTATGTATCCAAGGGAAGTACGTATATGCACATATAAGAATGTTTACAGCAGTATTTTTGTAAAAGGTAAAAACTGTAAACAACTCAGTTGTTTAACAGCAGAATGGATTTAATTGTTGAATATTCACTTGACAGAATAATATATAGCAGTGCAAACGAATGAACTGCTGTAAGTATAACAACACTGATAAACTGAACAAACATACTTCTGAGTGAAAGAATCTAGGTACAAAAGAGAGGTATATCCTATATGATTTCTTTATATAAAGTTTATAAACAGGCAAAACTATAATCTGTAGTGATAGAAGTCAGAAGATTGGTTACCTTGTTGGGTAGTTCCTGGGAGAAAGCATGAAGGATGCTTACTCTTAGCTTAAATTCTTCAAGTTCAAGATTTAAGATATGTATACTTTACTATATGTATATATTATGCTTTAATAAAAAATTAAAACACTAAAAAAGAATCTATTCTGAAGTTATTAGTAATTTTAAAATTAGTAATATCTATCTTATTTATATACACTTTAGAGTCAAAGCACTTTACACATATCAATTCTATGATTATAAATATAAAAGTACTTTGTAAGCTCTAAACTGTAATATTATCAGATATAATTTATTTTTAGAACAGTTTTCAATTTTCTAGAGCTGTTTCTGTTTCTGTTTATGGACCACATTGTGGCACAGAGATTTGTGTAAGCTACCCTTTCATTTGCTATTGTAAAATGACAACTGAAAATCATTATCAAAATTAATGAAAAGAGTGTCTTCATTGATCAGTAAAGTGACATCTGGTCAGTTCTCACAATCAAGCTATTTTTTTTTTTTTTTGCTAGAAACAAAGTATTAAACTTTTATATAACAAGTATTATTTGTATTAGAGAATAGCCAAGAGAGTTTTGGAAGACTACCATATGCCGTCAGTGGGCGAGTTTTACCCATTGAATTTCTTTGGTTTTTGCCCTTAAGAAGTATTTCTAAATAATTTCTCTCAGGCTCAAAATGACAGATGAGCTAAGTTGTTTCATTATTTTAGGTACTATTAAAGTCTACATGGTTGTATCAAATCTAAATAACTAAAATTATCTACCACCATGTGCAATAGCAATTGTCATTTTAGTCAGGAAAGATAAACAACATTCCTTTCCTCTTTTTGATACGTAAATATACTGTTTAGGAAAAAAACCACTAGCAATATTTAAAGAGACAGTAAACTCAGACCAGTATGAGGCTGAATTTCATGCTTTAAAGTAATGGCTCTCACCATGGAGAACAGTATGGAGGTTCCTTCAAAAACTAAAAATAGAACTACCATATGACCCAGAAATCCCACTATTGGGCATATACCCTGAGAAAACCATAATTCAAAAAGAGTCATGTACCACAGTGTTCATTGCAGCTCTATTTACAATAGCCAGGACATGGAAGCAACCTAAGTGTCCATTGACAGATGAATGGATAAAGAAGATATGGCACATATATACAATGGAATATTACTCAGCCATAAAAAGAAACAAAGTTGAGTTATTTGTAGTGAGGTGGATGGACCTAGAGTCTGTCCTACAGAGTGAAGTAAGTCAGAAAGAGAAAAACAAATACCATATGCTAACATATATGTGGAATCTAAAAAAAAAAATGGTTCTGAAGAACATAGGGGACAGGAATAAAGATGCAGATGTAGAGAATGGACTTGAGGACACGGGGAGGGGGAAGGGTAAGCTGGGAGGAAGTGAGAGAGTAGCATGGACTTATATATACTACCAAATGTAAAACAGACAGCTAGTGGGAAGCAGCCGCATAGCACAGGGAGATCTGCTCGTGACCACTTAGAGGGATGGGATAGGGAGGGTAAGAGAGGGAGACGCAAGAGAGAGGAGATACGGGGATATATGTATATGTATAGCTGATTCACTTTGTAATAAAGCAGAAACTAACACACCATTGTAAAGCAATTATACTCCCATAAAGATGTTAAAAATAAATAAATAAAATAAAGTAATGGCTCTTAGCCAGAATCATCTGTGGAGCTTCATAAAAATATGCATTATGTGATCCTACGTACTAAAACCTTTATTCAGTAGGTCTATGCTGGAATCCCAGGCATCTTCATTCAGGAAAAAAAAAATACGTATTTATATATGCAATTCTGATATTCCTTGTTGATTACCACTCTCTTAAGAGGCAGAAGTAATAACTTGGTCATTTGTTTATTGCCGCTCACAGTAGGCAGAGTTTTTTTTGTTTTTTTTGTTTTTGCGGTACGCGGGCCTCTCACTGTCGTGGCCTCTCCCGTTGCGGAGCACAGGCTCTGGACGCGCAGGCTCAGCGGCCATGGCTCACGGGCCCAGCTGCTCTGTGGCATGTGGGATCTTCCTGGACCAGGGCACGAACCCGTGTCCCCTGCATCGGCCAGCGGACTCGCAACCACTGCGCCACCAGGGAAACCCTAGGCAGATATTTTTGATCTTTGTAAACAATCAGCTTATGCCTAAAAGTATGAGGTTTGCACATTTCTTCTGTTTGTTGTTGATAATCCTTGTGTAGAATAGAAAAGACAAAGTGAGCCTTGTTGATTTCTTCAGTATTGGCTTGAAGGAGGAAAAAAATCAAGTTACATGGGGAATTCCCTGGTGGTCCAGTGGTTGGGACTCAGCGCTCCCGATGTAGGGGACGTGGGTTCGATCTCTGTTAGGGGAACTAATATCCCAAATGCTGCACGGTGCAGCCCCCCCCAAAAAAAGAGTATTAAAAAAAAAATCATGTTACATGAATAGAAAAGAAGAAATTTGATAGGAAATAACTTTAATCACTGAAAATGAATACTCTAAAACATGAAAAGTAGTTTTTATTTGTTCACTTGAAAAATGGTTGTTTAGATGATGATAGGGTAGAAGTTGGAAGAAGGGACATGAGGGAATAGGGTATTTGGGGTCAGAAATAATGTAGAAAAATGACATTTTTAGTTGAGGTGGTAGGACATTTTGGTAATGATAGCAATGAAAAAAGGTAGATTTTTGTTCGTTATTTTCTTCTCCCTCACTAAGATTATGAGTATAAAAATAAGAATGATGTTTTAGAATTGTTTGAGTAGAATCAATCAAGGTAGATGGTTCACTCATTCATTCGGTTCATTCACTAAGCACATTATTGAAGTGCCACACACAGTAATAATATAATAAATAAAAGAGATGGAGTTTCTACTTCAGTGTTCTTTCTAACTGCATAGACAGGAATGCTGGATAAAGAATTTATCTTTCAGGGTTTCCCTGGTGGCGCAGTGGTTGAGAGTCTGCCTGCTGATGCAGGGGACACGGGCTCATGCCCTGGTCCGGGAAGATCCCACATGCCGCGGAGTGGCTGGGCCTGTGAGCCATGACCGCGAGCCTGCACGTCTGGAGCCTGTGCTCCACAACGGGAGAGGCCACAACAGTGAGAGGCCTGCGTACTGTAAAAAAAAGAATTTGTCTTTCAGCCAGCTAGTCTCCTGCTCAGGACCCAGCTTTAACCAGTCTTGGCTATGCTAAGCAAATCATAACCTAATTGGAACATAATTTCTTCTTTGTAAAAACCGAGGGTTACACTGAGTACTTTTACCATTTCTACCTCTAAAATTCTATGCTTTTTTATGTGAACTTTAATCTCCTAAAACTACATTAATTCTATTCATACCATTCTTTCCTTGCCATCTTTATATCTGTTTTCTTTTACTTTCCTTATTTGCACATAACATCTGTGGCTTGGTACTGATTCCATTGGTTATTTATGTATTTACTTGCAGTCTACTTCACTGGACTGTGAATGTTTGAAAACAGAGATAGATACAGGTCACTTTAGTGTCTGCACTTACACACACAAAATGAATTAGTGGTGATTAAATTATGTTTTTCTTCTTTTAGAAAATAAGTTCCTGAGGTACCTTGTAATCCAAGGTCTGTGCAATTAGAAATAACATTAAAGTTAAGACCTCTATTTTATTTACTTTATTATTTTGCCTGGCACATAATGAAATAATGTGCTTTATGAATGAATGAGCAAATCATCATTTATAAACTGTCTTTTCAAGTTCAAAATGAAAATAATATGCATAAAATAATATAACATTAATCCTATTTATCGGGACTTCCCTGGTGGCTAAGAGGTTAAGAATCTGCCTGCCAATTCAGGAGACACGGGTTCGAGCCCTGGTCCCGGAAGATCCCACATGCCGCGGAGCAACTAAGATCCCACATGTGCGCCACAACTACTGAGCCTGCACTCGAGAGCCCGCGAGCCACAACTATGAAGTCCGCGCGCCTAGAGCCCGTGCTCCGCAACAAGAGAAGCCACCCCAACGAGAAACCTGCGCACCGCAACGAAGGGGAGCCCCCACTCGCCGCAACTAAGAGCCTATGCACAGCAACAACAAAGAAAACCCAATGCAGCCAAAAGAAAAAAAAAATCCTATTTATTTCTTTTCATTGATTATTACATACATTGATAAGTACATCATTAGTTTATTAAATATATGATATAAGATGGTTGACTGTTAAGCAATGGAACAGATCTCTATTAAGTATTGGTTTTGGAAACATTAAGCTAAATTATAAGTATGTATATATTATATTGTATATACTATAAAGTTTTAAAATAAATGTGTTTTGAGATGCTTGTACTGCTTATTTTCCAGAAATGAACTTATTTTACTAATGCTACAATTAAATGTGAGCTTAGTAAGGGTCGAAAATTACAGGACACTGGAACCCCCTTCTCTTTTTAGCAAGCAAGCAGTTACCATAATTTAAGTACATTAGAGTAGAAGGTCCATGGCACAGATTGTCTGTTTTATGACTGATGTATCCCCAGGAACTAAGAGAGTGCTTGGCTTACATCAGGCAGTCAGTAGATATTTGTTGAGTGAATGAATAAAAGGATGAGAATATTTATTGACTGTGCTTCATTCTCTAGGGGGTACAGTGTTGTCACCACTGATACGTTATTTATTACCTCTTTTATTTATTAGCAGTGTTTCTGAAATAATATGAAAATTAGAAATTTTCCTGAAGCTTATTTCATAACTTAAAATTATGACCCAGTAACCTTTTAGTATTTTAATAACCTCATCAGCAAACATTGAGTGCCTATTGTAAGTATGGTACTGCTAAACTTTAGTCATTCAAATAAGACATACCACAGTTTCTGCCCTTGAAGCGTTTTCAGTTAATTGGAGAGATAGAAAATAGACATAAAGATGATACATAGCAATATGAGGGTGTCAAAGTTACAGTACATATGAGAAATTAAAGTTATGTTCAATGAAAAGTTTGATATTAAGTTTATGTGCATTATTATTCAACTTTTTAAAAATGCATAGAAAAATAGGGAAGGGAAACATAAATATACTAGTGTTTTGGATGGTGAGATCATGGGCAAATTTATTTTTATTTCATACATATCTGCATTTTTACAAGCAAACAATAACTTTAAATAAATTAATAATTTTCTATCCCAGATCTAGGATAGGATTTGTATTAAAAAGAAAAGTAGGGCTTCCCTGGTGGCGCAGTGGTTGAGTCCGCCTGCCGATGCAGGGGACACGGGTTCGTGCCCCGGTCCGGGAAGATCCCACATGGCGCGGAGCGGCTGGGCCCGTCAGCCGTGGCCGCTGAGCGTGTGCGTCCGGAGCCTGTGCTCCGCAACGGGAGAGGCCACAACAGTGAGAGGCCCGCGTACCGCAAAAAAAAAAAAGAAAAGTAAAGCAGTCTATGTGCCCAGCATCATCAATCGCTAGATCCCTCTCCTGTTTATACATTCACTAGGATGCCCCATAGGTACCTCAGCCTCATCATTTAAAACGGAATTCATTGTCTTTCCAGATTTACTCTTACTCCTAAACTCTCTATCATGGAAACTGCACCACCTTCCATTAATTTTCTTGTGCCAGAATTCCTGTGTGCTGATTGGAACTATTTCTCTCCCTCTTCCTCTCTCTCTCTCTCTCTCTCTCTCTCTCTCTCTCTCTCACTCACACTCTCTCTCCATCCCCCTCTCTCCCTCTCTCCCTCTCCCTCCCATCGTTCCTCCCTCCCTCCCTTTGCCGCTAGTCATCCAATTCAGTTCATCAGTTTTCTGAGCACCTTTAAATTCGTATCCTATTTGCCATTCTCACTGCAGCTGCCTTGGTTTAGGACCTCATTATTTCTGACTTAGAGGATTGTAAAAAAACTTACTCTTTGCCACCTCTAGGACCTAGTCTATTTTGCATATACCTGGGAGGATGATCATCCTCAAATATAAGTCTGAGCTTATCATGTCTTTGCTTGAAACACTCAAAAGCTCCCTATGTGCTGAGGGATAAAATCTTTATTGCCTAGAATGATTATACAAGGCCTTTCATGATCTAGCCCCTCCATGTCTTTGGGAGCCTCATCTCATGTTACTCCTCCATGTAACTACTGTATTCTAATTTAACTGAATTACTTGAAAAACTGAAGTAACCAAAATACAAATACTCTGTTTGTTCAGATTTGCTTTTAAGTTTCTCCTCCTTCTTCACAAATATGTTTGTCAAATACCCATTTCAGTGTTGAAGACTGACCTCAGGTGTCACATACCCTGTGCAGCCTTCTCTGATCCTTTCTGGATAGTGTTAAGGATTCCTCTTGACTTGCATAGCATCCCATATTTCTATTAAAGCACATATTGCATTTTTTTAAATTGAAGTGTAGTTGATTTACAGTGTTGTGCCAATCTCTGCTGTACAGCAAAGTGACTCAGTTATACACGTAAAGACATTCTTTTCCATTATAGTTTATCACAGGATATTGAATGTAGTTCCCTGTGCTATACAGTAGGACCTTGTTGTTTATCCATTCTAAATGTAATAGTTTGCATCTATCAATCGCTCCCAGTCCATCCCTCTCCCTCCTCCCTCCCCCTTGGCAACCACAGTCTGTTCTCTATGTCTACTATGAGTCTGTTTCTGTTTTGGAGATAGGTTCATTTGTGCCATATTTTAGATTCCACATAAAAGTGATCTCATATGGTATTTGTCTTTCTCTTTCTGACTTCACTTAGTATGATAATCTCTAGTTGCATCCATGTTGCGCAAATGGCATTATTTCGTTTTTATGGCTGAGTAGTATTCCATTGTATATATGTACCACATCTTTATCCATTCATCTGTTGGTGGACATTTAGGTTGTTTCCATGTTTTGGCTATTGTGAATAGTGCTGCTCTGAACATAGGGGTGCATGTATCTTTTTGAATGATAGTTTTGTCCAGGTATATTCCCAGGAGTGGGATTGCTGGATCATATGGTAACTCTATTTTTAGTTTTCTGAGAAACCTCCATACTGTTTTC
Organism: Delphinapterus leucas; assembly: GCF_059928025.1. Classification (NCBI taxonomy): domain Eukaryota; kingdom Metazoa; phylum Chordata; class Mammalia; order Artiodactyla; family Monodontidae; genus Delphinapterus; species Delphinapterus leucas. The sequence continues at coordinate 43,821,152 of NC_143148.1, forward strand.
CTTAGTGGCTGTACCAACTTACATTCCCACCAACAATGTAGGAGGATTCCCTTTTCTCCACACCTTCTCCACAATTTGTTATTAGACTTTTTAATGATGGCTGTTCTGACTGGTGTGAGGGTGGTACCTCATTGTAGTTTTGATTTGCATTTCTGTAATAATTAGTGATGTTGAGCATCTTTTCATGTGCCTCTTGGCCATCTGTATGTCTTCTTTGGAGAAATGTCTATTAAGGTCTTCTGCCCATTTTTGGACTGGGTTGTTTGTTTTTTTGTTGTTCAGTTGTGTGAGCTGTTTGTATATTTTGGAGATTAAGCCCTTGTTTGTCGCATCATTTGCAAATATTTTCTCCCATCTATAGCATATTGCATTATTTTAAACTTCACTAATTTTATTTTCTCCCTGTAGCATATTGCATTATTTTAAACTTCACTAATTTTATTTTCTCTCAACTGTGAACTTCATGAGTGATTTTCTCTTATATTGTGTCTTTAGTCCAGTACAGAAGCAGAATAAATGTTGAATGAATGTTTAAATTAATTGTTGTTCTATCAGGTTGAGGGTGTTAGTGAAGAGGGGATGGCATAGCTAAAAATACTGAGCCTGTGAGTGGCATATAAGGTGTCAAACAAGTGAGTATGACCAGGAGAAGATAACTTGTGATATATTTTGTAACCCAGACTGCCTTGCTCTACCAGAATATTTGGTTTTGTTTGATTGATTTTAGGCAGAAATGGTAGCAAGAGTGAGAGAGAGGCCAATTTATAACAGTTGTGAGTACAGTGCAAAGAACTTTTTTTTCCTGAACATTTGAGAGTAAGTTGCCAACATGATGCCTGCCCCATCACCTTTGAATACTTTAGTATGTATTGCCAGCAAACAAGGATATTCTCCAACATAATTACAATATAACCACCAAAATGTAAAAAATTCACATTGATACATTTTTTCCATCTAATCCTCAGACCCCCATTTAGGTTTCTCCAGTTGTCCCAGTAGTGTCCTATATAACAGCAGCCCCCAACCTTTTTGGCACCAGGGACTGATTTCATGGAAGACAGTTTTTCTACGGATGGCAGTTGGGCGGGGGGTGGATGGTTCAGGCGGTAATGCGAGTGATGAGAAGCGGCAGATGAAGCTTTGCTCCCTCGCCTGCTGCTCACCTCCTGCTGTGCGGCCAGGTTCCAAATAGGCCATGGACCGCTACCAGTCTGCGGCCTGGGTGTTGAGGACCCCTGCTGTATAACATCAGCATTCAGTTTACAATTACATATCCATTTAGTTGTCATGTCTTGTTAGTTTCCTTCAATCTGAGATAGTTCCTTGGTCTTTCCTGGACTTTCATGGTTCTGATACTTTTGAAAGTTACAAGTCAATTATTTTGTGGAATGTTCCTCATGATTACATTCAAATTATGCATCTTTGGCACAAATACCACAGAAATAATGATGTATTCTTACCAAATCCTTTAGGGTAGCATGCAATTTTGATTTGTGTCATTACTGATGTTACTCACTTTGATCACTTAATTAAGATGGTTTCTGTCAGACTTCTCTACTTTAAAGTTACCCTATTTCTCCTTTGTAATCAGTAAGTATCAATATTTTGTAAGAGTTGTACTTTGAAACTATTTAAATATCTCATTCCTCATCACACTTACAGTTTATTCATTACTATTTTATGTCAGTATGGACTCCTATGTTTTCATTAGATTATAATCTGTTACTATTATTTTTTATTTTTATTTTTTTGGCTGTGCTGCACAGCTTGCCGGACCTTAGTTCCCCAACCAGGGATTGAACCCGAGACACGTCAGTGACAGCTCTGAGTCCTAACCACTGGACCGCCAGGAAACTCCCATGACTTATTTTCATGCTCATATTGTCTCATATTGGTTAGTGAGAGCCTCTTGAAGATGGTTTCTGTATTCTTTTGACATGTCCCCCATAATTCTTTGAGTACTTCCTTACTTTTAGCAAAACAGTATGTATTTCAGGCTCATCTTGTACTTTCCGTATCCCAGTCCTGATAACAACTATTTCTCAAAGAAGCCCTAGCTACTTTAGGTAAAAAAGAGTATTTAGATCTGGATACTAGGCGTGCTTATTTCCCATGAGTATGCTTTTGGAGTACTGCTGCTCACAGAATCTTTCAGAAGACAGAGCTAGGGAATATATGTATGCTTATATACATAATGTCTTTATTTATTTTTCTATCTTCCTCTCATGAGTTCATACTGATACTTCCAGTTGCAGCTCAGTACCATAGGGTTCCTTCTTGTTTTTCTTCCTATGTTTGTAACTCTTTTGTTCAACATTGCAAAACTTGATTCCCTTTAATTTTAATATATTTACTTATTTGAGCAATCTTCCTCTGTGTAATCAAGCTTCTGTGGCCGTTGCTTCCGTCTTTTGTACATGTTGATACCTAATTATCCAACTTGCACACCCATGGCTTGCATCCAGGCTGTGGCTGCTTTCCTCCTACAGGAATGCTCTCTTCATCCCATGTGTGCTATGACACCCAGAGCTGCCCTCCTGCTTATCTGTTGACACCCTCCTCACCCTGCTTGGGTTCTGACTCCCCACACTGGGCAGCCCTTCTAGGCAGATATCATCCTATAGCTCTCACCCTACTAGGATTTTGATACTCTTACCTAAAGGTACCCTTTGCTCCTGCTCCTTCAACCCCCATGGATGTCTTGCTTACCCACTGGAACTCCAGCATATTATGCTGGGCTGTCCATCCATAGGAATGTCCTCTTCATCCTGCTCAGGCTCGAAGGCCTCACACGAATGCCCTCCTCACCCTGCTTGGGTTTCTAATCCCCATTCTGGACTTCCACACTCCTCATGGGCACACTCTGCTTCCTGCTTAATCTTTGACACCCAGCCCAGGCAGCCCTACTATATGGACATTCTCCTTACTGCTTGGGTTCTTACACCCAGTGCCAAGTGCCCTTGTACAAATACCCTTTTCCCCCTGCCCAGGCTCTGCTTCTCTGTGCTGGCTACCCTCCATCACCTCAGTTGCTTTAGCTGTGATACCCTGTGCCATCCCCTTGAGGGTGCATTTGTCACCATGCTCTGGCTCTGACACCCTATGCTAGCTTCTCTGCGTTCCCTCCCATAGATAAGCATCCTCATTCTGCTTGGTCTACCCATCCCAGGAGACTTTTACTTTGCTTGGGCTCTAACCCACCACAGTAGGTTTTCCCTCTGTGTGTCAGGCTTCCCTCTTCTCATCCTGCTTTCTTGGACTCCATCCCACCCTTCCACTCTTCTCCACCCCTCCCCACTCCCCCCAGATATATTCTTCATTCTGCTTGGGCTCTGACACCACACACCAGGCTGTGGATATTTTATTTACATTGCTTGGATTCTGCACCTGATTATCTTTTCCTGCTCACCCTGCTTGGGCTCTGAAACCCTTTGCCAGGCCTCTGCTACCCCCACCCCCACTATGGATTCCCTTCTCACTCCACTGGGCTTCTGACACTCAACCCTGGTCCTCCTTACTCCTCTTGGACTCTGAACTCTACAGTTCTTAAAGCTCTATTGAAAAGTATTCTTGTAAGATCTTTGAAAATTAGAAATAAGCCATAAAGGTTTTAATCGATAGTTAGGTCATAGATAGGACTTTGAAAGTCTTCTGTCTAGAACAGACTTAAGTAATAACATCTTCTGAGAATAATATAAATAAATTAAGAAAGTATATAACAAAAATGGTTAGTTAAATAGTATACTCCATTCTGTATCTTATAAATGTTGTTATGTAGCAAATAATTGTGAAATTTTAAAGTGAAAAGTAATAACTATTAGAAAAAAATATATGATGTACTATGTTAAAATGATTGTGGAACTCAATTTATTTTTCTTATTCCTGAAATTGTTGTAATCTATGCTGCTGTATATTGTTTAAAATTACTGTAGAATACCAGCTTGAGGAAAACTATAATAAAATATAATCAGGAAGAGGTGATATGATTAAGTAAATAAGTAACAGCAAACTAGTAAATTGACTTAAACTTAGCTGAGAAAAATTTATTAAAGCAGAGATCACTTACAAGTTACTTTCAGACTTAATAATCTTTTAGAAAACAAATATCCGGTAGACCTGCAGCCAGTACATTTTCCAGTGGAGATGCCAACTATGATGACTGTCAAGCCTAAAAGTGTTTTTAACAGAATGAATGCTGTCTCTCTTCAACGCAGAACTATGTTGGCACAGTGGAGGTGCCAGGCATTTTGTTTTAGAATGTCTGATGTGAAACCATAGCTTTGGGATTCACCAGCTTATTGAGATAGTTAATAGAGACATGGAAGAGTAAGGCAATTAGTTCCCAAACCATTTGCAAGAACTTTTTGAAAGTCTTTTAACTCTTTTGGGTGCTTAAGTAGCTTTGTATATACAGTTTATTTATTTATTTTATAATATTCTTTAATGTGCTGCTTTTTCTTAACATATATATAAATTTATTCATTTATTTATTTACTTTTGGCTGCGTTGGGTCTTCGTTGCTGTGCACGGGCTTTCTCTAGTTGAGGTGAGTGGGGGCTACTCTTCATTGCGGTGCGCAGGCTTCTCATTGAGGTGGCTTCTCTTGTTGCAGAGCATGGACTCTAGGTGCATGTGGGCTTCAGTAGTTTTGGCACGTGGGCTCAGTAGTTGAGGCATGCGGTCTCAGTAGTTGTGTCACACAGGCTCAGTAGTTGTGGTGCATGGGCTTAGTTGCTCCTCAGCATGTGGGATCTTCCCAGACCAGGGCTTGAACCCATGTCCCCTGCATTGACAGGCAGATTCTTAACCACTGCGCCACCAGGGAAGTCCCTGTAATACAAAGTTTAAAAAAAAAATAAAAAAGGTAAAATCCCATTTTAAAAACAGAATACAAACATTTATAAATACATTTTCCAGTATTAGAGTGTTTGCATCTAATATCAGGGAGCATTTATTACTTGAATAACTAATATCTGTGCTGAGCATTAATTCACCGTTTTTTAGTTTTTTTAAGCATTCCCAACACAAAGTATCATCCTTTTTACCACAAATACTTCCATTTAGCTGCTTGCTCGACAGTTGAATTCAATTTATTTACAGAGCTTCCCCCCGCCTTTTATTGTTCATCTCTGCATGAAGTTAAGTCTGTGGTATTACTTGTGTACAACTTTGAATTGTTATGTTACCTGAAAGTTAATAAGAGTCTTCAGAAAAGTTAAAGAGTAGATGGGCTCTGACAATTCTGGTCTTTACTTTCTGACCCTAAAGCAGCTGAATATTGAATGCTGTTAGCTATCAGGTCAACAAAGGTAAAGTGGCGATAAAAATTCCTAAAAAAGGAATAATAATTTACAGAGGTTTTTTAAAATACTTATTTAATTTATTTATTTATTATTTTGGCTGCGCTGGGTGTTAGTTGGAGCATTCGGGATCTTTAGTTGTGGCTTGCGGGATATTTTTTTTTAAGTTGCGGCATGTGGATGTCTTACTTGCAGCATGTGGGCTTCTTAGTTGCGGCATGTGAACTCTTAGTTGCAGCATGCATGTGGGATCTAGTTCCCCAACCAGGGATCGCACCCGGGCCCCCTGCATTGGGAGCACAGAGTTTTACCCACTGGACCACCAGGGAGGTCCCTACAGAGTTCTTTTTAACAGATCTTATTTAAGCCTTACATAGCAACTCTGTGAGGCTATGCACTATCCATGCATAGCCTTAATTTTTATTGTATTTATTGATTAGATTAGATTATATAGTTTAGTAAAAAGAACATTCGTGAGCCCAGTGTCCAGACCAATTTATTTCTGCTACTCCTTTGTCCTGTATCTTTGTCTCACCATCAAAGGAAACTAATGTCCTAAACTTTATATTTATCATTCCCTTCTTTTGTTTTATCACATGTGTTTTTCTTTCTTTCTTTTTTTTTTTTTTACTATTACACAAGTTTCACATTCTTGGTAAAATCAACCTCACATAATTGTTTAGAAATTAAGTGAGAATATATATACAATGAGCTTTTGCACAGTGCCTGTCCCCACTCCCAAGTGTTCAATAAATGGTAGCTGTAACTGTATTATCAATGTTGTTATTTTGCAAAGGGAAGAACTAGAAAAGCATGCCTTTTCTCAGCTGTTTCATTAGTTTATCTCCCTGGACTCTTCTGGGGTAAAGTGAAGGAGTTTGGGGGTTTGAGGTCTTTTCATTTTTTTCTGGAACTGAGCAACATGTAAAACAAAACAGTAAAGTGGGATTTGGTTGATCGGCAGTTAGGGAACCAGAGTTTCTAAGTGAGAAGAAAAAAAAATGCTGCAGTATTAAGTTACAAGTTTTTCCTTCTCTTTCACTGCCTTGTGAAAGGCAGGATAGGATTTCTCTCTCCTTGAATTTGATGCAGTGTGGTGGGACTCCCACCCTCTTCTCCCCATATAGCCAGTGTTGAAGAGTAAAAGACCGAATTCTCCCAGAAATAATCAGTGACATAAAAGGATCATTTAGAGTTTACTGAATGACTGAACACATATGGCAATCAGTCAGCCCATTTTTACATTGTTCACCTTCCCAGCAAACATTGGGAAGCATTAGTTTGCTTTCAATATCTGAAAATGATTTCATTCCTCTAATCGCCCAAGGCTCTGCACTATTGCACCAACATAAGGCAAATTCTTGATCTGAACTTGTTTTCTCTTCTGCCTAATTGCTTTTTTCATACACTTATGTTCATGATTTATGTTGGGACTTCCCTGGTGGCGCAGTGGTTAAGAGTCCGCCTGCCAATGCAGGGGACACGGGTTCAAGCCCTGGTCCAGGAAGATTCCACATGCCATGGAGCAACTAAGCCCATGCGCCACAACTACTGAGCCTGCACTCTAGAGCCTGCGAGCCACAACTACTGAGCCCACGTGCCACAACTACTGAAGCCTGCGAGTGACAACTACTGAGCCCACGTGCTGCAACTACTGAAGCCTGCGTACCTGGAGCCCCTGCTCTGCAACAAGAGAAGCCACTGCAATGAGAAGCCCACACACCACAACTAAGAGTAGCCCCGCGGGCTTCCCTGGTGGTGCAGTGGTTGGGAGGCCGCCTGCCGATGCAGGGGACGAGGGTTCGTGCCTTGGTCCGGGAGGATCCCGCATGCCGCAGAGCGGCTGGGCCCGTGAGCCATGGCTGCTGTGCCTGCGCGTCCGGAGCCTGTGCTCCGCGGCGGGAGAGGTCGCAGCGCTGAGAGGCCCATGTACCACCAAAAAAAAAAAAAAAAAGAGTAGCCCCCACTCACCGCAACTAGAGAAAGCCCACGCACAGCAGTGAAGACCCAACACAGCCAAAAATAAATAAATAAAAATAAATTTATTTAAAAAAATAATTTATGTTAATTAATTATTTATCATATTTGATCTAAGTCTATTACATGGATACTTAAGCAGGACACTTATATTGGGATTTTGGTCAACTGAAATTCATAATGAACCATTAAGTGAGTTGATTAAGCATTATTATTGCTCAAATTATTAGCAACGTTAATAGAAAAAAATATGAGACAACAGTCACCCCAATTCTGGCAGACCAAGGAAAGAATTCTTTAGAAAACAAAAGAGAAATCATTCCTAGATTTTGAAAAAAAGAGTGAGAAAGAGAGTGAGTGCATTTAAGTACATTGCACAAGAGCAGTTTTTACCAGATGTTACATTGATCTGTATTAAATTTGATTATTCCTTTGCACAGGTAATTCCAGCCTTTCATTATCTGTGATGAATTATGACATATGATATATTCCTCTTAAGCCTATGTCATTTGCAAATTCTGTATCTTTGTTCAAGTTGTTGATGTAGTAACCACATTCCTCAAGGGGGAACCCATACATTTTGGGGTGGTGGTGTTTAGAGTCATCTGTTTTATGAAGTCTACATTTCTTATCTTGCTCGTAAGAACTTTGTAAGATTTTCATCATTTTACTGACTATAGGATACCTATGCCTGTAATAATTTCTTGATACAGTAGATGAGCCTTAAAAGGGAAATTAGTTTGCAGTTTAGCCTTCATAATTTCACTTTTCACAAATAGAAACTATGTGAAAAGATATTTCTGTCCATGAAGTTTATTAGGAACATTGAGACACCTAGCTCGCTCTTGTGCAGTTCTCAGTTGTTCTTATTCTATTCCTCTTTCTCTTTTTTTAAAAACAGCTTTACCCATGTATAATTTACATATCATAAAATTCACACATTTAAAGTGTATAGGAGATTGGCTCAAGATGGCGGAGTAGAAGGACGTGCGCTCACTCCTTGTGAGAGCACCAGAATCACAACTAAATGCTGAACAATCATTGACAGAAAGACACTGGAACTCACCAAAAAAGAGACGCCACATCCAAAGACAAAGGAGAAGCCACAATGAGACGGTAGGAGGGGCACAATCACAATAAAATCAAATCCCATAACTGCTGGGTGGGTGACTCACAAACTGGAGAACACTTATACCACAGAAGTCCACCCACTGGAGTGAAGGTTCTGAGCCTCACGTCAGGCTTTCCAACCTGGGGGTCCGACAATGGGAGGAGGAATTCCTAGAGAATCAGACTTTGAAGGCTAGCAGGATTTGATTGCAGGACTTCGACAGGACTGGGGGAAACAGAGACTCCACTCTTGGAGGGCACAGACAAAGTAGTGTGTGCATCAGGACCCAGGGGAAAGAGCAGTGACCCCATAGGAGTCTGAACCAGACCTACCTGCTAATGTTTGAGGGTCTCTTGCAGAGGTGGGAGGGTGGCTGTGTCTCACCATGAGCACAAGGACACTGCCAGCAGAAGTTCTGGGAAGTACTCCTTGGCATGAGCCCTCCTAGAGTCTGCCATTAGCCCCACCAAAGACCCCGGGTAGGCTCCAGTGTTGGGTCACCTCAGGCTAAACAACCAACAGGGAGGGAGCCCAGCCCCACCTATCAGCAGACAAGCAGATTAAAGTTTTACTGAGCTCTGCCCACCAGAGCAACAGTCAGCTCTGCCTACCACCAGTTCCTCCCATCAGGAACCTTGCACAAGCCTCTTAGATAGCCTAATCCACCAGAGGGCAGACAGCAGAAGCAAGAAGAAGTACAGTCCTGCAGCCTGGTGAAGTGAAACCATGTTCACAGGAAGACAGATGAGACGAAAAGGCAGAGGACTATGTACCAGATGAAGGAACAAGATAAAACCCCAGAAAAACAACTAAATGAAGTGGAGATAGGCAACCTTCCAGAAAAAGAATTCGGAATAATGATAATGAAGATGATCCAGTACCTCGGACGAAGAATGGAGGCAAAGATCAAGAGGATGGAAGAAATGTTTAACAAGGACCTAGAAGAATTAAAGAACAAACAGAGATGAACAATAAAATAACTGAAATGAGAAATACACTAGAAGGAATCAGTAGCAAAATAACTGAGGCAGAAGAATGGGTAACTGACCTAGAAGACAGAATGGTGGAATTCACTGCTGCAGAACAGAATAAAGAAAAAAGAATGAAAAGAAATGAAGACAGCCTAAGAGACCTCTGGGGCAACATTAAACACACCAACATTCACATTATAGGGGTCCCAGAAGGAGAAGAGAGAGAGGAAGGACCCGAGAAAATATTTGAAGAGATTATAGTCCAAAACTTCCCTAACATGGGTAAGGAAACAGCCAACCAAGTCCAGGAAGCGCAGAGAGTCCCATACAGGATAAACCCAAGGAGAAATACGCCAAGACACATAGTAATCAAATTGGCCAAAATTAAAGACAAAGAAAAATTATTGAAAGCAGCAAGGGAGAAATGGCAAATAACATACAAGGGAACTCCCATAAGGTTAAGAGCTGATTACTCGGCAGAAACTACAAGCCAGAAGGGAGTGGCATGACATATTTAAAGTGATGAAAGGTAAGAACCTACAACCAAGATTACTCTACCCAGCAAGGATCTCATTCAGATTCGATGGAGAAATCAAAAGTTTTACAGACAAGCAAAGGCTAAGAGAATTCAGCACCACCAAACCAGCTCTACAACAAATGCTAAAAGAACTTCTCTAAGTGGGAAACACAAGAGAAGAAAAGGACCTACAAAAACAAACCCAAAACAATTAAGAAAATGGTCATAGGAAGATACATATCGATAACTCCCTTAAACGTGAATGCATTAAATGTTCCAACCAAAAGACACAGGCTTGCTGAATGGATACAAAAACAAGACCCATATATATGCTGTCTACAAGAGACCCACTTCAGACCTAGGGACACATACAGACTGAAAGTGAGAGGATGGAAAAGGATATCCATGCAAATGGAAATCAAAAGAAAGCTGGAGTACCAATACTCATATCAGATAAAATAGACTTTAAAATAAAGAATGTTACAAGAGACAAGGAAGGACACTACAAAATGATCAAGGGATTAATCCAAGAAGAAGATACAATTATAAATATATATGCACCCAACATAGGAGCACCTCAATACATAAGGCAACTGCTAACAGCTATAAAAGCTATAAAAGAGGAAATCGACAGTAACGCAATAATTGTGGGGGACTTTAACACCTCAGTAACACCAATGGACAGATCATCTAGACAGAAAATTAATAAGGAAAAAGAAGCTATTTAAGAAGATATTTATAGGACATTCCATCCAAAAACAGCAGATTACACTTCTTCTCAAGTGCGCACAGAACATTCTCCAGGATAGATCACATCTTGGGTCACAAATAAAGCCTCAGTAAATTTAAGAAAATTGAAATCATATCAAGCATCTTTTCTAACCACAACAGTATGAGATTAGAAATAAATTGCAGGGAAAACAACGTAAAAAACACAAACACATGGAGGCTAAACAATATGTTACTAAATAACCAAGAGATCACTGAAGAATTCAAAGAGGAAATCAAAAAATACCTAGAGACAGATGACAATGAAAACACGATGATCCAAAACCTATGGGATGCAGCAAAAGCAGTTCTAAGAGGGAAGTTTATAGCTATACAAGTCTACCTCAAGAAACAAGAAAAATCTCAAATAAACAATCTAACCTTACACCTAAAGGAACTAGACAAAGAAAAACAAACAAAACCCAAAGTTAGTAGAAGGAAAGAAATCATAAAGATCAGAGGAGAAATAAATGAAATAGAAACAAAACAATAGCAAAGATCAATAAAACTAAAAGCTGGCTCTTTGAGAAGATAAACAAAATTGATAAACCATTAGCCAGACCCATCAAGAAAAAGAGGGAGAGGACTCAAATCAATAAAATTAGAAATGAAAAAGGAGAAGTTACAATGGACACCGCAGAAATAAAAAGCATCCTAAGAGACTACTATAAGCAATTCTATGCCAATAAAATGGACAACCTGGAAGAAATGGACAAATTCTTAGAAAGGTATAACCTTCCAAGACTGAATCAGGAAGAAATTGAAAATATGAACAGACCAGTCACAAGTAATGAAATTGAAACTGTGATTAAAAATCTTCCAACAAACAAAAGTCCAGGACCAGATGGCTTCACAGGTGAATTCTATCAGACATTTAGAGAAGAGCTAACACCCATCCTTCTCAAACTCTTCCAAAAAATTGCAGAGGAAGAACACTCCCAAACTCATTCTATGAGGCCACCATCACCCTGATACCAAAACCAGACAAAGATACTAGAAAAAAAGAAAATTATAGACCAGTATCACTCATGAATATAGATGCAAAGATCCTCAACAAAATACTAGCAAACAGAATCCAACAACACATTAAAAGGATCATACACCACGATCAAGTGGGATTTATCCCAGGGATGCAAGGATTCTTCAATATACGCAAATCAATCAATGTGATACACCATATTAACAAACAATATACGCAAATCAATCAATGTGATACACCATATTAACAAACTGAAGGAGAAAAACCATATGATCATCTCAATAGATGCAGAAAAAGCTTTTGACAAAATTCAACACCCATTTATGTTAAAAACTCTCCAGAAAGTGGGCATAGAGGGAACCTACCTCAATATAATAAAGGCCATATACGACAAACCCACAGCAAACATCATTCTCAGTGGTGAAAAACTGAAAGCATTTCCTCTAAGATCAGGAACAAGACAAGGATGTCCACTCTTGTCACTGTTATTCAACATAGTTTTGGAATCCTAGCCACAGCAATCAGAGAAGAAAAAGAAATAAAAGGAATACACATTGGAAAAGAAGAAGTAAAACTATCACTGTTTGCAGATGACATGATACTATACATAGAAAATCCTAAAGATGCCACCAGAAAACTACTAGAGCTAATTAATAAATTTAGTAAATTTGCAGGATACAAAATTAATGCAGAGAAATCTCTTGCATTCCTATACACTAATGATGAAAAATCTGAAAGAGAAATTAAGGAAACACTCACATTTACCACTGCAACAAAAAGAATAAAATACCTAGGAATAAACCTACCTAGGGAGACAAACGACCTGTATGCAGAAAATTATAAGACACTGATGAAAGAAATTAAAGATGATACCAACAGATGGAGAGATATACCATGTTCTTGGATTGGAAGATTCAATATCGTGAAAATGACTATACTACCCAAAGCAATCTACAGATTCAATGCAATCCCTATCAGATTACGAACGGCATTTTTTACAGAACTGGAACAAAAAATCTTAAAATTTGTATGGAGACACAAAAGACCCCGAATAGCCAAAGCGGTCTTGAGGGAAAAAAACAGAGCTGGAGGAATCAGACTCCCTGACTTTAGACTATACTACAAAGCTACAGTAATCAAGACAATATGGTACTGGCACAAAAATGGAAATATAGATCAATGGAACAGGATTGAAAACCCAGAGATAATCCCACGCACCTGTGGTGAACTAATCTATGACAAAGGAGGCAAGGATATACAATGGAGCAAAGACAGTGTCTTCAATAAGTGGTGCTGGGAAAACTGGACAGCTACATGTAAAAGAATGAAATTAGAACACTCCCTAACAGCATACACAAAAATAAACTCAAAATGGATTAGAGACCTAAATGTAAGACTGGACACTATAAAACTCTTAGAGGAAAACATAGGAAGAACACTCTTTGACATAAATCACAGCATGATCTTTCTTGATCCACCTCCTAGAGTAATGGAAATAAAACAAAAATAAACAAATGGGACCTAGTGAAACCTAAAAGCTTTTGCGCAGTAAAGGAAACTATAAACAAGATGAAAAGACAACCCTCAGAATGGGAGAAAATATTTGCAAAGAAATCAATGCACAAATGATTAATCTCCAAAGTATATAAACAGCTCATGCAGCTCAATATTAAAAAAGCAAGGGCTTCCCTGGTGGCGCAGTGGTTGAGAGTCCGCCTGCCGATGCGGGGGACACGGGTTCGTGTCCCGGTCCAGGAGGATCCCACGTGCCGCGGAGCAGCTGGGCCCATGGGCCGTGGCCGCTGAGCCTGTGCGTCTGGAGCCTGTGCTCCGCAACGGGAGAGGCCACAACAGTGAGAGGCCCGCGTACCAGAAAAAACAAAAACAAAAAATAAACAACCCAATCCAAAAATGGGCAGAAGACCTACATAGACATTTCTCCAAGGAAGACATACAGATGGCCAAGAAGAACACGAAATGCTGCTCAACATCACTAATTATTAGAGAAATGCAAATCAAAACTACAATGAAGTATCACCTCACACTGGGTAAAATGGGTATCATCAAAAAATCTACAGACAACAAGTGCTGGAGAGGGTGTGGAGAAAAGGTAACCCTCTTGCCCTGTTGGTGGGAATGTGAATTGATACAGCCACTATGGAGAACAGTATGGAGGTTCCTTAAGAAACTAAAAATAGAGCTACCATATGACCCAGCAATCCCACTACTGGGCATATACTCAGAGAAAACCGTAATTCAAAAAGACACATGCACCCCAATGTTCATTGCAGCAGTCTTTACAATAGCCAGGTCATGGAAGCAACCTAAATGCCCATCAACAGACAAATGGATAAAGAAGATGTGGTACATATATACAGTGGAATATTACTCGGCCTTAAAAAGGAGTGAAATTGGATCAGTTGTAGAGATGTGGATGGATCTAGAGACTGTCATACAGAGTTAAGTATGTCAGAAAGAGAAAAAGAAATATCGTATATTAACACATATATGTGGAACCTAGAAAAATGGTACAGATGAACCAGTTTGCTGGGCAGAAATTGAGACGCGGGGCTTCCCTGGTGGCGCAGTGGTTGAGAGTCTGCCTGCCAATGCAGGGGACACAGGTTCGTGTCCCGGTCCGGGAGGATCCCACGTGCCGTGGAGCGGCTGGGCCCGTGAGCCATGGCCGCTGAGCCTGTGCATCCGGAGCCTGTGCTCTGCAGCGGGAGAGACCACAGCAGTGAGAGGCCCACGTACTGCAAAAAAAAAAAAAAAAAAAGAAAAAAGAAATTGAGAGGAGAACAAACGTATGGACACCAAGGCGGGAAAATGGCGGGGGTGAGAGGTGGTGGTGTGATGAATTGGGATATTTGGATTGACATATATGTATGTCAGTATGACTAATACGAATAAAATGGATAACTAATGAGGACCTGCTGTATAAAAAAAATTAAAAATACAATAAATTTTCAAAAATAGATAAATTTGAGCACTGAGCGATATGGTTACAGCCCTGCCCAACACCTTCATTGCAGTTTTGTGAGATCCTAAGCAAAGTACCCAGTTAAGCCATGCCCAGACTCCTGGTCCACAGAAAATATGAGATAACAAATGTTCAGTTATGTAGGTTTTTTGTTAACAATCTTATTCACATATAATACAACTTGCGCATTTAAGGTATACAGTTGAAAGGTTTTTATTCTCTTCACAGTATTGTGAAACCATCACCACAATCAATTTTGTAGTATTTTCACTACTCCCAAAAGAAAGCCCATATTTTTTTAGCTGTCACCCATCTTTCTTTCATTCACCCAGCCCTAGGCTACCACTATCCTACTTTCTGTCTCTATAAATTTGTCTGTTCTAGACATTTCATATAAGTGGAATTCTACAAACAACGTTGAGCACTGAGGGTTGAACAGAGTATTCCTTTTTGCTAAACTGTAAGTTCCTCTAGGTAAGGAAATAAAAAATAATAATAATAAATAAAGTGTGCAGATTCAGTGGTGTTTAGTTATTTATATTTATAGAGTTGTGTAGCCATTGCCATAATCTAATTTTGGAATTTTTACCACCCCGAAAAGAAACCTTGTAACCATTCTTTCTCTTAAAAAAAAAAAATCTAGTAGATTCTTTTAAAATCTAGTAGGTTTTTTAAAAAAAAAATGTAGTAGCGGTTATAGTTATCTAAGGAAGTCTTCTCAGGAAACTGCCTTTCCGTTATAGATTTCCCATTCTCTTTCTTCATATTCTTTGCTTATAAATCTAGAATTTCATTCCTCCTTATCTATTTAACTGATTTAAAAGATAATGCAAGAAAAATAGATATGATAGCTTAACATGAGGGAGGACTATTTGTTGTTTTCATGGATTTAAAGGACCTATGCTGTTGTTCAGGAGTTCTCTCATTGGCTAGTGGAGACTGTATAAGCGTTTAATTTGGAATGAATTTAGGACTAAAGGACAATAGTACTACCAGCATAATTTATATCCCTTTAATCTTTTTATGTTTTATGGGAAGCAGGCTTGAGAGTAAGACCAACGTATGTGGTCATGGTGTACAGTTATACCTTGGAGGGAATCTTTGAGATAATGGGGTAAAAGAAGAGTTTCAGTGAGGATTTAAGTCTTAGAGAAGTTGTTTAAAGTAGCAGAGCCAACACAGTTTTGTCTGAAGTCAGAGCCTGTGATGGTAAGGACTGTATTACCTGCTGTTTTCCTTGGATAGATAGGAAGAAACTTCTGACTTCTCTAATTTCCAAACACTTGAGTCAGTTAATCAGAAAATACCTTTGGTGAAGGAATGAATCCATGCTTCCTACACCTTCCACTTGACTTGCTTATTACTTTGGTTTGGGGGTAGGCTATAGGGAAGATTGAAATATAACAAGTTCTATATTTAGTTACTTTCCAATGTATTTTTATTGACATTGCTTTTATACCTCTAATTTAGACTCTATGTCCTTCTTTGGGAAAGTGAAATGTGGTTAGTGATGGGGCTTTTACTAGGTTAAGTTTTTTTTCCGTTGACATAAATGCATTTTGGTAGATCCTTTCTCTTTTTATCTAAGCTAATTTTTATTTTCATATTTCCTCTTTGTTTATTTTCCTACACCCCCCCAAAAAAGGTCTTGAATATGCTTTTCTTCTATGTATAAGGGTCTCGTTTTCAACATGGATTGAGAAAAATAATTGTATTAAAATCTATGTTTGATGATATGACATTTGTTTTAATTAGTTTCTCATGCTATCCCCCCTATATTATTTGAAAGATGGAAGTAATCTACTTAAGTTATTTAGCAACATTTTAACAAGCTGAAAAATTTTAGTCAGGGCATATTATATTCAGACAGATGTAACATTTGCTAAATGCTTTGAAGATGAAAATTTCAAGTGTTAGGTAATAGTTTTTCGAAAGAAAAATTTTTAAGTGGATTCTTTACTGTGAATGGAGATCATTTAATACTACAACTTCTAATTTTAGCTTTCCTTCATGATATTCTTTCTTATTCCTATCCACATGAAACTCAGGATACGTATTTTAACTGGGAGGATCAAAGTATTTATGAATTCAGTAATCAGTTAACTGACAGTATTGTTTGCTACCAAGGATAAAATGTCTTACAGTGCTACCTTTATTTTTTTAATCACTTAGTACAAATAGTTAATAATCTTCTTTAATTGTTGGAATGTTGCTTTTCTTAGAATACTAGGCAAGTCCCTTAAACTCTGTGCCTCGATTCTTTAGGAAATAGACATATGATTCTAACTGGTCTTTTGAAGTTTCTTCCAACATTGATTCTACTACCTTTAGTGGATATCTTGATAATTATTTCTGTCCAAAAACCACGTAATAATAACTATAAAATAATTTTTAAATAGTAGATGTAAATTTGGTTTTATGGACAATTAGAATATTATAAAATATATTAAAAAGATACAGTACTCTTTAATCTGGGATAGAAAAGTAATCATAATCTAATATAGGCACTTGTGCTTAGTGATTTAAGAGTATCCTATACTTGTGCCTTTCTAGAGTTGGAGATACCTCAGAGTAAGAAGTAGTTCCTTGAGCCATAACATTTCTCTTTTTCTCTTCTTTAGGAGGGAAAAATGCATTATGATAGCAAATTAAAATATTTGATAAAGGTGCTGAGTAAAAGAGCAGTAGACTATTGGTCTAGTTGGAGAAGCCAATTTAAAGCTGATATACACTAGTACATGCCATCTCATATGTAAAGGATGATAAGTTACACTCTTTTTTTTTTTTTTTTTCAAAGGAAGATATTGGAGCATCTTGGGTTATTTGACATCTCTTCTGTCTAGTTTTATACAGTTTTAAAATTTTAATAACTTTTTCTGTAGATCATCGTAAGCATGAGGGATAAAACCAAGAAGAAAACAGGGGTTAGAATGAATGGAAAATTCATTATTCAGTTCAATAAAAGTATATAATAGAAAAATATTTGCTAATAATTTTTACAACAGTAGTTATATGAAGTTTAGTGTATGTGTATGAATAATATAGTTCTTCTTATGAGTGAAAAGACATTAATTTTGTGCTCATAATTAGGTTATTGACTTATACTCTTTTTAAAAAAAGTTTTTTCCCTTTCCCCCAACAGAATCTGTCTATGATCTTCTCCCAAAGGAGTTACAGTTACCTCCATCTAGAGAACCATCTGTAGCATCAATGAGTCAGACAAGTGGTGGTGAGGCAGGCTCGCCTCCTCCAGCTGTAGTTGCTGCTGGTATGCATTTCATTTTACTTTTAAAAGAAAAAGTATTATCTGGTCAACATGAACAGTGCTGGCAAAATTCATATCAAAGAGTGTGATTTGAGGGTTTGTTTTAGGTTGTTTTAAACTACATACTTTTAACATTAAAAACTTTCAATATACAATATTCTTGATACAACTGTTATTTCTTAAAATTTCATGTTGGCACATCTATTAGTGCCATCTCCCAGAATGGACCTTATCTTTAACTATGGGAACAAGTTTAAAGTTTTTTTGTTTACTGCACATAAAAAGGTTATTATAAATACCAAGCTATGGGTAGAAAATTATATTTGAGTCTCTATAAAACAATTATTTTTAAAAATTTGCTCAAAGGGGAAAATGTTTTATTTTGTATAATCTGAAAAAAGGACTCAAGCACTCAAGTGTCTTATCTGTTTGTAGCATGTTACTATAACCTTTTCCCTACATTTAAAAACATATGTGACTTTATACTTATTTTAAATTCAGTTGAAAGTAAATGGAAGATTTGAATGTAATGTTTATATAAAGACATTTTCTTATATCAGTGAAAAAGTATGGAAAGTAATGTTTGAAATTTATCAAGTTTATTTTTAATCAGCTCTCAAATCATACACTTTATAATTATATAAAATTGGTTCAAATTTTGATTGAATTAAAAGATTGACAGACAAGCTAATTGAAAAATGTCTTGATTAGTGATAAATTAATAAAGAATGCTTTCAGTAATATTAGATTGCCCAACTGTAATTCTTTTTTTAGTTGGGTTTATAGACTACTAAGTGTGTTTGGTGTTTTAAAAAAGTTAGAAAATTACATATATATACTCTGAAGTTTAATCTATCCTACTAATTAGAGGTTTCTTGCCTAATATGATACCTCTCATCTTTTAAAATGGTACTTAAAATCCATCAAAACATTGTTTTCAGTAAATTCTTTTTGTTTCAAAAAGAACAGTGAAGCGGAAGGTTGTGATTTAAATGAGGATATTGGTACTATAATAGAACTTTGGGTACTTTTCTTATTTGCATTAACCTAAGTCCAGTTAACCTTGTGTACCAATCTTTCCCCTGAGCCGTATAGTGCAATATGCAGCCTTCCTGGTTGAGGGCAGGAAAACTTTAAACATGGCCAAGAAACTTACCAGCCCTGCTCACTGTTCATGTGTTGCCAGACATTTTCTAACAGATTCTGTGGATTTAATTGTGAACATTTTAGTAATTGAATTGTTAAGATGACCTGGTTTCACTTTATATGCACTGAATATTTCTTCTGGAATTTAAATATTTAATCTAGTTTTAAAATAGTATCAGATATTAAAATATATATTTTTTAATTTTAATGAAATATTTCACTTTAAATCCACAGGTAGAAACTGACTAACTGATTTCTTTTGTATCTTTTGAGATTTGTTTAAAGACATGTTGAATCTGTATAGAACTAAAAGTCTGTTTCTTCTGTGCTTTTTAACATCTGTTGACAGTAGATCCAGTTCCTTTTAAAAGCTGAAAAAATGTTAGCTAGGTTTGGAAAAAGAACGACACTTCCTTTGAAATAATACCAAACTCAGTTTTAGAAGTTTTTATATATAAATATTGAAAGTTTTTGAATTTGAGTCACTAATGGAATGTTGAAGGTCCCTCCTTCCCTCCCTCCCTCCATAATCCTCTCCAGATAAATTTGAATGAAGGCTTTGAGTTGAAAAATCATGAAAATAAGAATTAACCAAAGGAAGTATTCTGAAGTAATGAATTCTTATTAGATCAAGAAGTTATTGACATTGTAAAGATTGTGAAGAGAATAAAGAGGTGACCTTGATAATTGTCATATATTCACACACAGAAAGTTTCTACGATCTAAAACCAAGTCATTCGTAATTTTTTTTACACGTTTACTTTTAACCAACATAGTCTTATTCTAGAATTCTAATGTCTTATTGGTAGAATAGAGTCTTTGTCATGTAACATTATAGGTAAGAGAGTTTAAATTGCAGAATAGTTATAGTAGGGATATCAGTTAGTATGTATAATTAGAGTTGCTTTTTTTATTTGACATATTAATGTCCTTAGTGACATAGATGTCAAAGAGATTTGGAGTAACTTACCAGTTATTCAGTGTTTCCTGGCCAAAAGACGAGATGTTTAGGGAAAGATACATTAATTTAGACTTCTATGATTTTTTTTAATCTATAGCATTTGCTGTTTAAATATGAAATGCATAAAAATGATGACTCTTGATGTAGTTAATTCTTCAGAGTTTTGAAGGAGCCGGATTGGCTGCTATCAGGTATGAGGGCCTGGTGGGAACAGACTTCTAGTTCTGCCATAAAGGTTTGTGTTTCACAAATTCTAAATCAATTTAAATTTTAAAATTTAGAGGCTGGGCATATAGGTGTTCATGTACATTTTAAATTATTTAATTATTAAAAATGTGTTTCTCAGATTCGCCAATCTAGACTTTTTTCCCTTTATGTATTACTGAAGGAATGAGTAAACATGATGCTGCTAATCCACAATCCAGAATACTGGGTAAAAAGAATGTCTCTTAAACCTTTTTTCTGCCTCTACACTATTCACACTTTTACATATTCTCATTAATAACATCTTTTATCTGGTAAGACCCAGAGATGGGAATGGGGGAGAGGTTTACTTCCTTACAACTCCTCCCCTCTCCATAGGGCCAAGTGTCACAATCTGGGAGGTGTAGTTGGAAATCAACAGTCTGAAATCTGTACTCTTCCCCATTTTTAAAAGGCATCTGTTTTTGTCCCACTAGAAAGTTTCTTAGGAGTTTGAGGTTCAATATATAAATGAATAAAAGTTTTAGAAGTACAGACTTTCTGAAGAATATTGTAGGTTCTTAGTAATTAAGACAGAGACTATTTTCCTAACACAAAAAAGTTATCCAGGGACTTCCCTGGTGGTCCAGTGGTTAAGACTCTTCGTTCCCAATGCAGGGGGCCCAGGGTTCGATTCCTGGTGGGAGAACTAAGATCGCACATACTACAACTAAGGCCACGTGCTACAACTACTGAGCCCGCACACTCTAGAGTCCACTCACTGCAACTAGAGCAGCCAGTGCGCCACAACAAAGAACCAAATAAATAAATAAATAAATAATTAAATTTAAAAATTATCACTTATTAAAAAAAAGCTATCTACATGAATTGATAAATTCTGGCAAAATAAGGAGTTGATCAAGAAGAAATGAAAGTTGTGAAAGGATTCTTTTTGTTTGTTTCTTTAATCCTACAGTATAGGTTGGAAGGAACTAAAATATAAGAAGTATTATTAAGGAGAACTAAAACAGTTACACTAGAATTTTGGATTTTTGAAAAGAGATATGGCAGATATTTTTCTTAAATAACAGCTTTATTGAGATATAATTCACATACCAATCAAGTATTTTAAAAAATCTACTTACATGTTTACAGTTTTATCCTGATTGTCTTAATTTATTTAAAATAGGGAGTCTTTCACAGAAGTGAACAATAAACTTTACTATTCATTTTAAGAAATCAAATTATTTTCTTGTTCTATCCTAAATTCTATTTGTTTGTCCTCATCTTGGGATGTAGCATCATGTTTATTAGTTTATATCAAAATATTTTGCTAAGGTAATTTTTTCAGGTTTCTTTAAAATGTTTTAATTCTAATTCTTGAAATAAACAATGAATTAATCAAACCATAGGTTTTATAATTCAGCCAGAGAATCTTAAGAATAACTAGTTAGTAATTCTTTTGTTGTTTTCATAAAGTTGTTATTTTACTTTCAGGAATTATATATTAGTCCTCTTTAGAAATAATATCTCAGTACATGAATACTTGGTAGCAGTTTTTAACATGTATAGGTATATACACTAATAAAGCACATACAAAAGTTTTTAAAGGCTGTAATTAAAGTTAATAATTTTACATGAAGTGATCCATATAATAAACTTTTCTGTTGGAAGAGACTTATTAAATAGTGCTTTGAATTTTATGCTTACAGCAAGTACCTAACAGGTATTTTCTGTACTGAAAGAACTTAACTGTGTGCTATTTACAGTATAGGAGGGGACACTAGAGAACTAAATAATGTCCTATAATCAAAGAACAGCTATGCTTTAATTTATTGGTTTGGCCAAAAAGTTCATTCAGGTTTTTCCATAAGATGTTAAGAAAAACCCGAATGAACTTTTTGGCTATCCCAATACTTCAGACACCTTAATCACCTAAATTAAAATCATAGAAATTTGTAGACCATCCATAACAGCAAAACTATATAAAAATTGAGTTGAAGAAAATATAAGCTATCATTTTTGAGTTCCTACTATGTGATAGGAATTGTACTTTACAATTTACATGAAATGATCCGTATGATCCATATCATATCATATGATATGGATATGGATATCATATATATATGATCCATCCGTCATATCATATCATAACTCAATCCTTCCAGGCACAAGACACCTCTCTTCTTTCCCACTAAGGTCTAAGTTCTTTTCTCCTTGCCATTGTACTTTAGGGAATTTAGCATAATGTTCTGTCACTTCAATTAGGGAAACACAAGATCCTGGACTAGGCAGTGTGTAGGACATTGAGTTGAAAAAGCCATACTCCTTCTCTGCAAGTTTTAGGATCTAAAAAATAGGAATATTATTTCTAGAAGAATATAAATTGTTTATAAAAGTTATTTACAGTAACAGAGTACTTAGCCCATTGAATTTATTGTAACTTGTTTACTAGTGTTAGAAGATACTTGCAGTTATGTAATTCTTATTTTCTTGAGTTGACTAAATTTAAGGAGGAAATTTGCCTTTGACTGCTCTCCTGGGCTAACTAGGTTAACATATTTCAGAATTTGGGCCATTTATGTAGTATATATTCCGAAGATTAAACCCAAAGCCCATTAACAGGAAAAGTAATTCACCTATGTAACCTACATATTGATGTTGTGAGCTGAAGTGTGAATTGATCTTGGTTATTCCATATGGTCATTCCTACTTTTCCTAGAAAACGGGACCACTTCCAGAAGGAAGTCAGATCCTAGCTACAAACACGTTGCCAAGTAAGCAACATGTTTAAAAACTTTTCTCCTCATTCTGACTTTTAAAATTACATAGTAAATCTAAATACATACATTTATACATATAGAAATATGTGTGTATGTACGTATGTATAGATGTGTACTACTAACATCTGCGTTATTAGAATGGAAAGCATCAGCAAACTTGGGCCATAATGGTTAATTCAGAAACAGTTACCAATTCAGGAGACTATCCATATTATACATTTTCACTGACAGAAAGTACACATGGCCTATTAATGGTTTATTCCCTAAATGTTTACCTTTTTTGGTCCTCTTACTAATTTTTAGCAACTTTTATAAATATTGTGGTTTTTTCATTTTCTGGTAGAATAAGCAGATTTTTATATTACCTGAGTCTATAGAATAGCATTTTAAAACTGCACACAGATTCTCAGCCATTCATAGACAAATTACATACATCAAATAGACACAATTTCTCTTTTTGTTTATGTGTTTTGTAGAATTTCACATTAAGAAATTAATGCACAGAAGTAGGCTTACTTTTTTATGCTACCAATAAGATTGATAATAAGCAAAAAGTATTGCCATAACTAATTGTTTTATAATAATTAGTTGTATAAATAATAGTAATAAAGTTGTATAAAAACACTCCAGCTGGGACTGGAGTGAGGGGAATTGATTAGGGTAGGATACAACAAAAGACTTCACCTGTTTCTATGACATTATTTCTCTTTTCCCATATGTGAAATATAATAAAATTAGCATGAGCTTTGGAATCATAAAGACCTAATTTGAATCTGATTGCTATCATATCATTTCTATCATATAGACAGAACCTTGTGGAAGTTCAGTAAATTTCTCATATTACCCCTGTAAGTAGACAGTAACAACAACTTTTTCTTAAGATTATTATGAAAGTAAATATGTAAAATACTTAATACTGCCTGATAATCAGTGATCGTTTGGTAAACATTGACCTCCCGCCCACATGGATTTCTCCTTTCATTTTTGTTAGTAAGGTTTTAAAAAATAGATCTTATTTTTATAAAAACAAGTTTTTTAGCTTTATTTTGCTTCTTTCTTTCCATTCTCAGTCTGTTTTTTACCTCATTTTGAAGTTTTGCATATCAGACAACACATGGGCCATGGGATTTCCTTTCTGACTTAACTCTTTAATGTTGACACTCTCACTAGGAGCCCTTGTAAATAAAAGAAGCATTGCTAGAGGATGATGAATCATAGGGAGAACAGACACTTCCCAAAGGGATGATTCTGCAAAGTTGACTGATTAAGTATTCTTCCTAGAATTCTCTTCCCACTTTTTAAAAAATGAAATGATAAAGTTGCGTGATCAATTATCAAAACTTCTAGTAGAGCAATTTATGACTTCTGTTTTTTGTCTAGACATTTTATCTACAATTGGATCTAATGTACACTGTAATCCAGATCCAGTTGTAAAACCATTCTGAATTATTATATCAGAAGATTTTAATGATACAAATACTATTTTCCCTTTTTTGGTCACCTCTGAAAAAGAAGAAATATGAAGACATTGCACTAGAGTTGATAGGAATGACTTTATTATTTAATTTAAACTATTTTAAAAGGTATTATATGATAAAGCATTGAAGTGACCTTCAAATAGCATCCCTCAGAACTGTTTTTTCTCTCCAGTTCTTAAGTTAATGTGGTGGTAATCTCTCTTTTTGTCTTAAAGTAAACATTACCTTTCAAGTAGTATAATTGCTGTCTTTTTGTTTAAAAAACCCTGTTCTTCCTGGGGTCTTTGACAACAATAAATGTAGTCATCAGCTAGTATAGTTATTCCCTTTTGTGTTTAAATTATTTGAGAGTGAGGATTCTTTCTGGGTTTTTTAGTCTCCACCCAGTATCAATGACTGATGCTACCCTGTAGTACTTAAATCACTGGATGATAGAAAGCATCTTTGTCTTCCAAGAGGAAAGGATTTAAAAAACAAATTGTGTAATATGTACCTAGTACCTATTTTACACTGTGATTAAATACTTAGGGTTGAATAGGATAAAATATATATTTAAAACATTGCTCTCAGTGTCAGGACACTTACAAATTTTGTAAGCATTTTATTTTTCAGGAAACATTCTTTAATAAATACTCTGTGAATGTTTTTAATGGCACTCAGACAAGGTAAAAATAATTATTTTAGGAGAATTTAGATTAAAAGCAGGAGGGTAATTATTGTGTAGTATTAGAACTATGACTGGCAGTTTGATGGACTGAAGGAGAGAAGGATGGTCTCTAGTAAATCAGTAACAACCCCTTCAGCTTCAGCAATAGTGCTAATTATTTTTTTTAAATAGAGCCTCTAGGATCAAACGTTTTATGCACAGTAACATATCTAATTTGAAAGTGTAAATTAGGACTTCCCTGGTGGTCCATTTGTTAAGATGCCTCACTTCCAATGCAGGGGCAAGGGTTTGATCCCTGGTCAGGGAACTAAGATCCCATGTTGCACGGCATGGCCAAAAATCTTTTTAAAAAGTGTAAATTAGTAACTTTTTTGGCGGGGGGGGGGTGATGAGGAAGTGTTTGGAAGTTGGCCTGAGAAATGAAACTACTCTTTTGCTGGTAAAATGTATATATTTTTTAGTGCTTGAGTGTATTGGTCAGAACATATCGTCGTATACTCTTTAAGGGATTTGGGTAAGGGCATAGTTTAAAAACACCTAGAGAGAACATTCTGGCTTATGGATTAGATTGCATTAGTAAACATGAGAACAAATTGGTGAATATGAGTTAACAAAAATTTTGAATAAGAAATTTACCCACATGCATTTATTTGGATGTTAATAATTTAATTTTTTAAAGTTTGTTTTAAAACATTGCTTATTGTAGCATGTAAACCTATGTTGGGTGGGAAAAGTACAAATGGGAAATTAGAACTGTTTTAAACATGTAAATTAAATGATCAACCCTACAATTTTGGTTTTTTGGTTTTTTTGTTTTGTTTTTATTTTTGTTTTTTGGTAAAGTAATCTGGATTGCTTATTTTATATGCTGGGATGCTAGTTGTTTTTTCTATTAATACACTTAACTTGCATTCTAGCTTCGCCATTCAGAGACAGGCATCGTGTGGTGGGTTGTGTGACAGTGTCTGTCAATAGTGAAGACAAATAGTGCCAGAGACATTTAACCCATCCAATCTCACCCAGGGTATAGGTCGGTCTCGTTTTCAGACTTCTTCTTAAGTCTTTTTTCTTTCTTTCTTTCTTCCTTCCTTCCTTTCTTTTTTTGTTTCTAAATAGTGGATTGATACTGATTGAAACTAAAACTTTTTTGTAAAGTTTTAAACTTTACATTAATATTATAAGAAGAAGAAGAAGAAAAGTAGAAAACGAAGGTTGGCATGTAAGGTGTTGACAAAGCAGGTTTGCAGCCACTTTGTGTGTTCTAGATTTTTCAGTCCCTTGGCAACATGAATGTTGGCCTTATAATTTTTTTCTCTCAATATCTTTCTTCTTTGATCTGAAAATATATTCTTGTATCTGGTGACTTTTATCAGACAAATGTTTAGATTTGAAGTCATTGTTACCAGTAAGAAAAATGGATATACTTAAAAAGAATTACTGAGACTGAACAGTAAGGGTTTTAGACCAGAAATTGTTTCCAAATGACCTGTGTTGATTTTTATTATTATTTTCTGAACAGTCAGTAGTTTACTCCCTCTCCGTTCCACTATTGGTTCACTTAGCACACTTGCAAATTTTTACGGCTTTTTTAAGGTAACTCAACTGATTTTGCACTGATGTTGAGAAGTTATAAAATATAAGTGCATATTTAAATGCTAGGGACCACATTTTTATCTTGGAAGCTTAGTTAAATGTCGTTTCTGTCATATTTTTTTAAATCAGTGAAAGGTATTTGTTTCTTTTGAGGACTTTAAAGAATGTTTCTAATTTCAAAGGTTTCTATTAAAAGTTGAGTTAGTTCCACATAAAGTATCATCTCTTTTTTATGGTATTTAAAGCACTAAAATGATAATGATAATTTAAATAATTTCTCATTTACAAATCTAGAACTAATGGTTCTTAATTTTAAAATACAGTTTAAGAAAGCAGTATATAAACTATACATGGGTTTCTCTATGTGGTACCATTTAAAACTCCATTTTCATCTTTCCAATCAAATTAATAATGTAGTTGACCCTTGAACAACACGGGGTCGAGGGTGGTAGGGGTACTGTCCCTTAGCACAGTCAAAAATCCATGTATTACTTACTTTGCACTCAGCCCTCCTTATCCTTGGCTCTGCATCCACAGATTCAAGCAACCACAAGTTGCCTAGTGCTGTAGTATGTATTTATTTAAAAAAAAATTGTGAATAAGTGGACCCACGCAGTTCAAACCTGTGTTGTTCAAGGGTAAACTGTACTTGCAAATTCTGTAATATCCAGGAAGATATTATCTGCTATTCTTTTTATCCCAAGTGCTTTGAATATTCATAGTGAACCTTAATGATTACATCAGTTCTTGAAAGAAGCCAAATATACAGTTTAAGTTCACCATCATTACTGGCATTTGGCCTAGTAATTGGCTACTGCCAATTAATAAATCTAATAAATCTGAAATATTTATGTTTAGATATAGAATACTATAGATGTGATGCTTTTCTTCACTTATAAATTTAAAAATTATTCTTTTGAGATTATAAATTTCTGTCAGTAAGTTATAAAAATGGTCTATCAGTTTTCTCTTTGGTGTTGCTGTGCTCTCTGTGGTCACAGAAAAAGCTATGGAAAAATAAAATTCTTTTTGGGGACTTTTCTGGCAGTCCAGTGGTTAAGACTTCGCCTTCCAGTGCAGGTGCGGGTTCGATCCCTGGTCCGGGAGCTAAGATCCCACATGCCTCGTGACCAAAAAAACCCCCAAACATAAAACAGAAGCAATATTGTAACAAATTCAATAAAGACTTAAAATATGGTCCACATCAAAAAAAAAAGAAAGAAAGAAAACTCTTTAAAAAGTAAAAAAAAAAATAAAATTCTTTTAAGTTCAAAGATAAGTTTTTTCATAAAAGAAATAATAAAAATTTATTCACACATT
Organism: Delphinapterus leucas; assembly: GCF_059928025.1. Taxonomy (NCBI): domain Eukaryota; kingdom Metazoa; phylum Chordata; class Mammalia; order Artiodactyla; family Monodontidae; genus Delphinapterus; species Delphinapterus leucas. The sequence continues at coordinate 43,849,154 of NC_143148.1, forward strand.
ACTTAGGTGAGTAAATAATTTTAAGAGGAAGAAACTTTCAACTTTATGAAGGATTGGTAAGGGATTTAAAAAACAAATAAATTATAAGGTTATAAAATAGAATACATTATGACTATTCTGCTTGGTGAGAAAATAAAAGCAATTATTAAAACATTTTTATGCTGGAGTTTTTTATTTTAATAAGCAGCAATTAAACATAGTCTCTACATTCCTAACAGATAAAGATGGGCATTCAAAACCAAAAAGGGATGGGAGGGGTAGTTAGCATATTTTGTTTATAAAGGAATATATAGAGGAGGCAGGATTACATTAGCATTTTAATTCTATGGAATGTCAGTTAAGCTATTTCTTGAAATTTAATAATATATAGATTAAAACGTTTTTGTAAATATTTTAAGAACATTTCTAATATTCCCAGGAATTCATTGTGCTTTTCTGGGAATGCTTAGAAATGACAAATTACTGTTTAGAAATCTAAAATGTTCTTGCTATTATGTTATGCATTTACTTTTTAATAGATAATATTAAGAATTTGTTATTTTTAGTGAATTTATAGATTAATACACAAGTAGGTAATTTGGCTTATGTATGTTTCAAGAAAGAAAGTTATTAGCACATTCTTTGTAGAAATAGTGAATAGTTACCATTAAACTCTTAAGCTACTTCTGAACCTTCCCTGTATAAGTTAATGCTATTATAGCAAGGTATAAATCTTTTTTTTTTGACCTGATAATGTGTCCATTATGAACACATTGGTACATTTATTTACCAGTTTAACTTTAATGTAACTCATCATACATATCAAATATTGGCTTCTCATAAATCAATTTAATTAAAAAATTGAATTTTTACTACATGCAAGTCATAGTATGTTAGGTGTCAGGAGGGTCTAAGATGAGAAAGATGTTGTCCATACTCTCTAGGGGCCATAGTTCTTATCCCTTATTACTTCACCACCTCACCTGGCATTATTAATGCACTTAGGTGATGTCTTGCTAACCAGAATGTAACATGCTTATGTGAAGCGTTTTATACACCATTTTCATCATCATCAGAGGGATAATGATACTATTGTAAAGAGTTTTATAGTTTAAAAAAATTTGTCTTATATTCATTGTATTCTTAAAATGAGTAGAACCTTTGTAATTTAGGATCAAACTGAGGTAACCTTTAAAAAGTAATTTTTTAAATTAAATGATACTACTGTCTTTTGACAGAGTTTATGTTTTCAGCTTTATAGTTTTGTGCTAATGAACTTTTTTATTTAGTAAGTATATCCAGGAAACTGCAGGTAAAATATTCATAATGTGTGTTAGGTGTCAAAGGAAAATGTTTAGAATATTTTATGTAGGGTATGAGATCACAGTTTGGCATACCTGTCCCAGAACAGATATTTATGTACAGTTATATCAATTGGGTTTTATAACCGTGATTTTTAAATAAGATTTGCAAGATAAAATCACACATACTTCAAAGAGCAATGCTAGGTTATAGCTTGCATATTAAATTCATAAATATATAACTTGCTTTTGAGTTCATGATTACATTTCACCTAACTTTCCGTCTGTCATGGACAGGGATCCCTGAGATGTTCATATTCTGCATTCTCATGTGCATGGTACTTAGATTCAAAAAGAGTGGGTGGGGGAAAGCTGCTTTATAGAAATACAAGTTCACAGAATTCATGCTGCATGCTTTGTGTGTTCCACTGCAAATACTGCATGCTGCATACTTGTATTTCTCTGAAAATGATGAACATAGACTCATACACACAAAAAGTTTAGTTTCTTTTTTGCCAATAGTTGGAACAGATGGAGGAATGTTAGACATAATACCTTCTCTATTTTTTCTAAAATGAATTCTGTAATATTTTTCAAAAAATAAGGAGAAACCTTGTTATTTAAACCCAAAGTGGCTACAAATCAGCTCCTAAACTGTCACTGACATTAGTATCTAGATTTTGTAGTTTTTACAAATCTTTTAAAATATTTATTTACTAAGAAAACATTGCATTAATGCATGATACGAAATTGATAAAAATTTTTCTTTAAATTGGAATGCAGTTTAAAGTGACTGAATTTTCCAATTTCAGCTACTGCATTTGACAAGGATACAAACTGGAAAATGGAACTGGTATCATCTAAATGCTCTAAGTGCTTTAACTCATGGTAGTTGAGAAAAATCTTTCCATGTGGCATTATGTAGATTTCATTATTGATGGCTAATATTAATAACTGTGCTCTTCAGCCTTGACAGCAATGAAAAATTGTGGGTGCATTTAGTTCTTTCAAATGATTTAAGTGTTTTGGTGCATGTTTTCAATTTAAAAATAGATCTTTGGCACTTGGCTTTTGATTATCGAAACATTGGCATTCTGACATTTTACTCTTTATATAATTGATGTGGATGTTGCAATTCCAATAACTGCACATCACAGTTTTAAGTTTATCATATTACACCACTTTAAAACAGTAGCATACATGGCTATAGATAAAAATTAATTTTAGATTTAAACATATTTTTAGTTGTCTGTCATGTTACCTATTTTCATTTTTGTATGTGTTTATGATTGTAAACCTTTCCTTATCTTATACAAGATAAAATTGTATAGGACTGATAACTTCCAACTTTAACATTATTAGTGTGCCTCTTGATATTATGTTGTTAAGGGTTTAGTAGTAGTATTTTTCAATGAGTTGTTATGCCAGTTGCCACACATTTTGAAAAGATCTACTTTTGGCTTTTTTTGTTAGGCATAATAGGTAAATGGTTTTATAAAAAACCTTTTTATAAGAACTAATTCTGGTTCTCTCCAGAGATTATTTTCTGTTTAACTCTTTTTTGTTAGACTTCAGCCAATAAAATTTACTGTTACTCATCTGAAGAAATTCCCTTAATAGTTAAAATCAAGGAGGCCTTTTAAAGAGAGAAGAAATGGACAGTGGTAACCAATTGCCAATAAGAAAAATCCATCCAATAATACGTCCTTCTTCTGTTTTTCATTCTGCGATAAAGGGTGGATTTATTTATTTTAGAGATCATGGTTTTGAACTGCCACTTCCAACTTCTGGAGACCCTCAGTGGTTAACTTGCTTATCTTCTACAGCCCAGCATGTTCCAAATCAAACCTTTTTCACTTTTATTCTTGTAGATTTAAAACAATCGTAGTGACGGTACCAGTTCCATTTTGCCTCCAATTCAGTTGATTATATATTTTTTCTATTTATTTCTCATTTTATAATTGATATCTGGAATAATCAGCAGCTCTTTTCTCATTTATTTTCTCATATTTTTATTCCAGGATTTGCCTCTGAAGCAGGGAGTGTCTGCATTAAAAATGACCTGTAGTTCTCTGCTTCATAGGTTAGAAACTTATTTTAATATTTTGTGGCTAAGCACAGTCCCACTTTTCAAATTCTATACTGAATTATTTAATTGGCATTGAATGTGGACCACAAGCATATATTTCATATTGGGGTTTTTTTTTTATTATTTTAAATGATTAAAATTCAGTGGAACTATCCAGCTGAGGCAATAAAAGCTTTGTTTTTGCTTTACAGCTTAAAACATTAAATTAGATTTTTAAAAATCTATCAATTATAACACAAGTAAAATAATGCTATTTGGGCATTTTTAAAAATTGCATTTTTTAGGCCTTGTATTGCTTGAAGCATTTATATTCTAAAACTTAACCAAATTCCAACTATTCATTTTGGGGAAAAACAATCAGTTCACAAATCACATTTTCAATGGGACTGCTAGCCAGCATAGGTGAAAACATGTATAGTGTATTTACTCTTAAATTGTACACTGCAGATGCTTCTTCAGCTCCCTCCTCTTCCTCCATGGGCGGTGCTTGCAGCTCCTTTACCACCTCTTCCAGCCCTACCATTTATTCTACCTCAGTCACCGACAGCAAGGCTATGCAAGTGGAGAGCTGCTCCTCAGCCTTGGGGGTAAGTAACCGAGGGGTAAGTGAAAAGCAGTTAACCAGTAACACAGTTCAGCAGCATCCATCAACACCGAAGAGGCACACAGTCTTGTACATCTCACCACCACCTGAGGACTTGCTGGATAACAGTCGGATGTCCTGCCAGGATGAGGGGTGTGGATTGGAATCTGAGCAGAGCTGCAGTATGTGGATGGAGGATTCCCCCTCCAACTTCAGTAACATGAGCACCAGTTCCTACAATGATAACACTGAGGTACCTCGTAAATCACGAAAACGAAATCCAAAGCAGAGGCCGGGGGTCAAACGACGAGATTGTGAAGAGTCTAATATGGATATATTTGATGCCGACAGTGCCAAAGCACCTCACTATGTGCTTTCTCAGCTTACCACGGACAACAAAGGCAACTCAAAAGCAGGAAATGGGTTGGTATTCACATTTTTTTAAAGTTCTCTCACCATTATGCAAAACAAAAAAATAAATCATTCCTCATTTTTCTTAATTGCTCAGCTCAAGTTTGCATCTAAAGCAAAGATACTAGTTTTATCATTGAAATAACATGAAAATTTTGACTTAAAATTATCAGGTTTCACTAGAGAAGAAAATAAAATACCAGTAGATTTTACCAATAGTTATCTTAGTATGGGTAAGATTTAGTAGAAAATGAAAATAATCTGTTTAGAAATAATTTTTTAATTTCAAATGGACTTACACTTTAAAAGAATTTTAAAATATTTTTATTCATAGAAATAACTAGTGATGCAATGACTCCAGCTAAAACAAACATTTACAGAGAGCTAGTTTGTATTCCCTTTCATGTTGTCTCCCCATATGATTCAGTCATTTTCCATTTTTGTGAAGATTTTAGTCTTTATTTCCCTTTTTTCATTTATTTGATGAAAAGAAGAAAAACTAAATTGATAGTTTGACTCTCAACTTAGATTCATGTATTTATTTTAAGCTTTTTCTTTAATATATTATGCCAATTCAGTATTTTTAAAAAAATAAATGTATCACTTTTTTTTTTTTTTCTGTGATTCTGGGTTATATATCTAAAGGGTGATAGAACCAGGATCATGGTGCCTGTTTGAGTTTTCATTCATCTCTGCCAGTTTACAACACTCACTAAATATGTTTCAATAGCTATATTATAGAATATTCACTTCTGAAGTAGAGAATACTATGACTTATTTTTAACTTTCTGATTCCTTTAATACTTTTATTGTAACATTTAATTTCTAGACTTTTGATTAGATTTTCCTACAGTATATTCAGCATAGTTTGATAGAATTTAACTCACTGGATCTTGAGAGATTACTTTTTTGGGTGGCAGGGTATGTATGGTCCTTTAGTTGACCCAGGATCTCCTGCAATTTCAGGCTGTCACAGAATATGATGGAGATGCTTTTGATTGTTTCACTATTTGATTACATCATTGGTATATTTTAAGTTAAAAATCTGGTTGAGAGTTATAGAGAATATTCTTAATGTGTATTAAACTTGTCCTTAAATATTTTCTCAGTATATTTTTAAAGTAATACCTACCATTTAAGTAATGATTATTTTATACTACTTTCTTCTCTACTCTCATTTAAAACTCCTTTGGGGTGATAATAGTAAATAAAAATGCACATTTACATATTTTTCATTTTTAGAAAGTCCAGATTAGGAAATTATCTAAAAGAAAACAACATATACCCTTTCTTAAAGTGTTGCCATTAGCAGAGTCAACAATTCTAGGACATATCTGTAGAACTGTTACCTATAGAAAATGCTCTGAAACGCAGTAGCAGAGATTTAAAAGGCTCATATCATTAAATACAGGTATGTGTTTATTCGGGCTTCTGTGGAGAAAGTGTTTTTCTTTTTTAAGTTCCGTAAGAGAGATTTTCATTTTTATACTGAAATAAATGTTAAAGTTCAGAATGAAGAACAAATAAAATTTTGACTTACAGTTAGTCAACACACATGATTTGCAGTTGCTGTTAAAGAGATATCTTGACCTACATCTTTTCTGCTTCTGCTTTTGTATGATAGATATATCTTAGAAATGATTTGAGGTTACCCAGGGAAAGTATAATAACATTTGTCAAGACAAAATCTCTCATGAAATAATTCATGGAACAGAAACTCATCAAGCAGCAGAAGAAATGTCCAGCTTCTTAGGTAATGGAAAAATATTTGACACTAGCATATGAAAATGATAGAAGAAGTTTAAACTTTGAATTTATAAGAACTATATTAAGGAAAGGATTAAACCATATATAAATATAGAAAAATAGGCCTTTGAAAACAGTTGTTAAGGGGATCTCAAACTAAAGTTCTGTGTTCTTCAATAAGGAAGATGTTAGAAACATGAAAGAAATTTTGCCATAAAATTTCTATTTATATAATGCTAAATTATAGAAAATGTACCCTCAAACATGTTGAGTACAGCAGTTTTTATTGATCTTCAAGATGGAAATAGCATTTTTGTATGAATAAAATGTTATATGAAAGAGTTTATTAAGAAAACAAAATCATTTTTAAAAAACTACTCAGTATTTAAACATTCCTAGACATATTTTTCTTAAATTCTTCACCTAAATGTCCTGAGAATCAGTAGCCAATGTCTCTTTAGATATTCCTAGAAATTAAGATATGATGTCACCTGCATGTGAAACCTGTTTTAGGCATTTTATAGTGAAAATTATTTTTGTGACAGGCAACCAGAAGGATGTGTAGCACAAAGGAATTAGTGTCATTTTAAGTTCTGAATAGAATATTCCAAGACAGTGGATTTTCTTTTTAGATAATCACTTAGAAGTAAAATCCCATACAATTAGCTGCTATTTTCTTGTTTTTTCCTTAAGCCATAATGCATTAAAAATTAGTAATTTGAATGACTGCTTTTCTAAGAATTAGTTGATGTTTTTATTGTTTTACACAGCTAGGGATCTAAATATGTATGTATTCAATTTTTACATTTAAGCCTAGAGAATAAAGTTAGTTTTAAGGGCTTTTAAAAGTATCATTTCAGAAATTGTTTGATTACATGTGCTATTCTTCTTTAAGCCATAATGTGTATACTTTATCAACTTAAAATTTTCATCCCAAGTGAAATATTTTGTTTTATTGAAATAGTAAAACTCAATATCATCTATTTACCCTCATAAATGTTAGCTTGGCCAGCATAAATGAATACAAAAGCCACATCTTGCCAAATTAATGATATGCTAAATTTTCCTTATATTTCAGACTAAAGTGTTCCCTTCCTATTATAAAATTAATAGATATTAATTACAAACATTTGAAAAATGCAGAAAAATAGAAGAAAATAAATAACCTATAATCTAATAAATCAATACAACTATTAGATTTTGCTGTTTTTTCTTTTACTCCCTTTCAGTGCATATTTAGAGAATGTTTTTACATAGCTTAAGTAGATGAATATTTTTGCTTTGATTTTTTAAAATGAGTATAAAACAGTATCATTATAGAATTTTGTATGCAAAGTACTGCACATTGTATTCAGTGCAAATATTTGAATTTCTACCCAGAATGATAAAAAAATAGGATTTATTGCCCTTTGTTCTGACTTTGACTTGATACTTTTGTTCATAGAATTTCTTCTTCCAGGGCCTTTTAAATTACTTACACAGGTAATCTTTGACTTAATTATGTCAGACTTCATCAACAAGTTTGCCTTCATCAACAAATACTTTTTCAGCATCTTTTGTTTCAGGAATTGTGCAAGGTTTAGGGAATATGAAGATGATTGAGCAAAGTACTTCCCTTCAGAACCCTTCCTCTCACCCAGTCAGTCTAACTGCATACCTTACTGCATCCTAGCCATGGATTCACCCCAATCCAAAATTCCATTGAGAACATAGCCTTTTCCCTCTTTATTATTGATGACTGAGTCAACAACTTGGTTAGAAATGAAGAGGTAAACATTAGAGCTAGATTTAAGGCTGCTTAGCCACCATTGCTCCTCTATGTTTGAAGTCATAATATTTCTCCTAGGACCTGTTTGCTTTTGGACAGGATTTTGTCCACAGTCATCTCTTGGCTCCTTTATTTTCAATTTGAGTGTAAACTTAGGACTGGGAAAGTGGTACAGAAAGCATTATAGGCCCTGACTCTATTTTTAAATATACATAGGTAATTTTTAAACTAATAGTATTGTTTTCTATTTATTTTTATCACATATTTACAGTACTTCAGATTAAATGTGTTGACCTGAAGTCCTAACCACCATTTGAAATATTTTTCTTTGAACATACATTCTGCATAGCAAATGCATAATATACAAATAAACATTAGAAACCCAATTAAAAAAAATAAGTTAGATTGCCTATCTGTAAAGCACAGATTATAAATTTTTTATATGCTGAGGGCTTTAATTATTTAATTAATCACAAATTAAAATACTCTGAAAAATTTAACTTCTGGGAAAGATTGTTTAGAGTAAAGCTAATTTCCAAATTAAAATTGAATCACTGATTTTTTTTTTTTTTAGTATAATTTTCTCAGTTTGATGTACTAAGGAAAATATCCAAAAGAATATGTATATGTTCCTTCAGTTGCTTTAAGGCCTTTTGTGTTTTTTTGTTTGTTTGTGTCTTTGTGCTACCCCCACTTTTCTTTTGCTTTGTAAGTCCTATTAGAAAATAATAGTAATCTTGTAGCTTTATGTAACACACATATATGTAATTTTTAAACTTTATTTTGAATGAAGTGCAATGTGAAAGGTTATAGTGACATTAGCTATTGTCTTTCCTGTTATTCTTGGTTTATTGCATTCAGTCTTCCTTCCTCCTGCCACACATATGCATTCTTTGTCATCCCTGTCCAACTTTACCACCAAATTTTATTTTCAATTTTTTTTAATTGAAGTATAGTTGATTTACAATGTTGTGCCAATCTCTGCTATACAGCAGAGTGACTTAGTTATATACATATATACATTCTCTTTAATTAAAAAATTTTTAAAGATACTTTACTTATGGAATGTAGTGTCCCTTAGGCTGTCTTTTATTTTGTCAGTAAGATAATCAGTTGTTTTTAATGTTATTGCCTATTCTCTTTCTTCCTTTATCTTAGATGACTTTTGTAGAAAACTCTTTTTGATACTTTTTCCACTTTGTGCTTTGACTTCTCAGAACATTGGAAAACCAAAAAGGAACTGGAGTAAAGAAGAGCCCTATGTTGTGCGGACAGTATCCTGTTAAAAGTGAGGGAAAGGAGCTGAAGATAGTTGTACAACCTGAGACCCAGCACAGAGCTCGGTACCTAACTGAGGGTAGTCGTGGCTCAGTAAAGGACAGAACACAGCAAGGCTTTCCTACAGTAAAGGTACTTATTTTAGTTAGCAATATATGAAGAATTTTATCTACTTTTACTTATTATTTTGTTTTTAACCAAAAAAGAGCTGCCTAAAATAAAACTAATAGCTGTATATATTAGAAATTAAAGTAAAAGTCTGACTGAATTATAGGCCAAATATTATTACTCTGATGTCCTTTGAATTTTAGTTTAAATGAAAGGAGAGATGAAAGTGTGTTCTAACAAGTAAAATATATGGCAATCATGAATTATCTTCCCTTTATATTTGACATTGGTAGCAACTGTTTTAGATTCTTCTCACAACTTATATTTAAGAAGAAATTTTAAAGTGAGTCCAAAGAAATATTGTAGAAATTATCTTGGACTTGGAAAATAAGGTTTTTGAGATGGCTAAAGCAATCAGGACTACTCAACTCAGAAAATAATTGGTTGATAGGTAACTTAAGTCTTCAGTTTAAAAAGCAGGATATCGGGCTTCCCTGGTGGTGCAGTGGTTGAGAGTCCGCCTGCCGATGCAGGGGACACGGGTTTGTGCCGTGGTCCGGGAAGATCCCACATGCTGCGGAGCGGCTGGGCCCCTGAGCTATGGCCGCTGAGCCTGCGCGTTCGGAGCCTGTGCTCCGCAACGGGAGAGGCCACAACAGTGAGAGGCCTGCGTACCACCAAAAAAATATTAATTAATTAATTAATTAAAAAAATTTAAAACAGGATATCAGTTGAGTCTTTATCTTTTCAGAACTTAGACTAACAGAAGAAAGAGGGGACACTTAAATTTTAGCACCTGGGATACCTTATTGAAAAGACTATTTCTCTTTGAAGACAAACCAAAAGAAGTGGAGTAGGGGATGTTTATTTAACAAGTGTTCCTACCCCTTGCAAAATACTAAACAGGGAGGAATTTTGGCTAGTCACATGGTAGATTCTTATAAATACAGTTTGTGTAAATGTGTTAGTTGAACAATATTTAATTGAACTGCCTTTCGTTTTATACTTGAAAGAAATAATGGTAGAAACTTGGGATCAAGAAGCCTACTCATGACCATTATACGGTTTGTTAATAATCACATGTACAGTATCATTCCTACACCTCTACTACTCACCACGCCAATCCTTTTTCCGTCCCCCAATCTTAGGACAAGTAACAGGCAAGTGAGAAATTTAAGTTATGCTTTGTATAAATATTTGTCTAACCAGACATTTTGATAGTTTGGTAAATATTTTTAACCTAATTGCTCTGACTTTAAGTTATGCTTTGTCTAAATACTTGTCTGCAGACGTAGTTAGATTAATTGCCTGTGATAAGGAGTGAATTGGCTGATCTTAAAAGTTTACTTATTCACTCATTCAGCAAATACCGTACCCTTCTATGTGCCAGACACTGTTCTAAGGTACTGCTAACAATTTGGGTAGACTGCTTATTTGCTGCTTATTTGACTCATTATGATGATACCCATAGATACAGAGATACAGTTATTCTTGGATAGATAAGATATATGAGTTTTTTTATAAGCACTTTGATGTGGATTGTACAAGTTATTTTGTGATTTTCTGCATTCTGTATTAGCAGCTTCAATGTTTACAAACCTTATCAAGAACCAGCATTGGAAACATTTGTTCCCAAGTGTTCTTTTAAATATTTATTTATTCTTCAGCATACAAATTATAATTTAATTTATGAAGGCTTGCTAGAGATCTGTAATGACCCATAGATCCTGGTTTGAACCAGCAGTTTTTCAGACCATAATGTTTTGGCCCAGGATTTTGTGATGTTGTATATATGTATCTAGTCTATGAAAATGAGCTCCATACCCCTAGTATTTATATAGCTGCACTTCAAACACTTTCCTACTCAAACAGCTTTAACAGAGTAAAAATTTAGTAGATGTACTCTCATTTGATGATGATGATAATGATGCCACTAGCACAGTTTAGTGAATTTTCCATTAGTGGTGGTGGTAAATCCTGAGTAACCCACATGCTTTGGCAGTCCGTAAATTTATAAATACCTTAAAGGATTGTGTATTCATTCTCATCTGGTTGTACAAATTAATTACAAATGATAATTTATCATTAAACATCTAAAATTAAAATGTGATTATTGCAGAACTAAAAGAGTTTTCTGCAAAAATTTAGCCAATTTTCCTTTATGAAAATATTTTACCTCTGTTTTTCTGGAAGACTTGTTATTTCTTTATTGTAATCCAGTTATAAATATAATAATATAGAACTTGGTCTTAAATGTTTGATTTTACAATTAGATTATTTGAAATGCTGATTAGTGTTTATGCTCCCTGTTGTCTCACTCCAGCTGGAAGGCCATAATGAGCCAGTAGTGTTGCAGGTGTTTGTGGGCAATGACTCTGGTCGAGTGAAACCACATGGATTTTATCAGGCCTGCAGGGTAACTGGGCGAAATACAACTCCCTGCAAAGAAGTGGACATTGAAGGCACTACTGTTATAGAAGTCGGCCTTGATCCGAGCAACAATATGACACTGGCGTGAGTACTTAGTAAAAAAAGTTTTTGTTAATTCGTTACACTTTTGCAGTAGGCAGGAAAATTTTTTAGTTTCTAATGTATAAAAGATATTGAGTATTGTACTGAAATGTTTTAAACATAACAAATAAAAAGAATAGTTTATTGCAGAATGGTAATGGGTGAAAACGAACTCTTTTGCCCTTTGCTAGAGAATTTCCATAGTGAAAGACAAGGATATAAAAGCCAGGTGGAATGCTGGCTTTTTGGAAAATAATACAGACTTATATGTTGGAATTAATAATATTAACATTAAAAAATAAAATTACAAACAATTTGATTTGCTTTCCTAAATTCTCTTTTGTTAGTGTTTGCAGTAGAAACTGACAGAGATCATTCATGGTGCCTTGACCCATCTTGGTATGAAAAAGCATATTGCTGGTCTAAATTTACCTTCTGTTTCTATTTTCCTATGTTAAAAAATTGTCCTGGGACTACCTATTTTTCATCTTATGCATTTTCATTTCCTGAAATATATTAGAAACGATTTAAATTAATTTTTTTCCTTAATCCTTTTATTAAGGACCTTTAATCCTAACAGTAACCATAACAGCAGCAAATATTGATCTGGGATAGACCTGTTCTGTAATTATCCATATTGGATAGCTAAAGACTTTTCTCTACTTGGTTTTCAGGTTTTGTTTTTTTTTTTTTGAAAACCATTTTGAATAAGTTAGTGAGAGGATAGTTTGAAAAGGGAAATTTTGAAACATATTTAGTGAAGGTTTATTTATTTTTTAACTTTTGAAATTGTAAAAATAAATGTATATGGTGGAAGATAGGGAGTTACTGATTATAAAAATAGTACTTATTCCTTATAAGTTGAAAATACAGATTAATAAAAATCTCAATAAAATTTAGTAGTAATATAAAGCTAAAAACATACCCCTCAAACGCCAACTTCCAACTTAATAGAACTAATTACTGTTTTGACATTTATTTTTCCATCCTTTTTTCTGATAAAATTGCGATGATACTCTACTCACTGCTTTGTAACCTGCTCTTCACTTATCATGAGCATTTTCCCATAACATTAAATATTATTTATAACATATGTTTTAATGGCTGTGCAGTGTTACATTTTGGGGGGGGAGACAGTTACTAATTTTTTTCAAATAAAATCCGTTTCTCTATTTTAATATCTGAATTAGGTGCAAAAAGAAAGAGGATAAATTTAATTTTTTAAAGCAAAAGTAACTCTTGTAAACCATTACTTATGTTCAGATTTTGAAATAGTGATTTTACTTCTGTACTATTTTTTCCATTATTATTATAAATGAAGAGTTGACAAGATGAGAAGTTATGAATATTCAGAACTTACCCTTCTCTGTTTTTTGAATTTGGAACCGTATAATTATATTACATACTCAAAAATTAACAAGGAAGCAAATTATTTTTAAAAAGAAAACTTCTTTGATTAAGAATATTGTACTATTTATACAACAGAAAATATCAGTTAATATATTTTTTCTGTATTAGGGTGGACTGCGTAGGGATATTGAAATTGAGGAATGCTGATGTTGAAGCCAGAATAGGAATTGCTGGTTCCAAGAAAAAAAGCACTCGTGCCAGATTGGTTTTTCGAGTTAATATCACAAGGAAAGATGGCTCCACTTTGACACTGCAAACACCCTCTTCTCCGATTTTATGTAGTAAGTAAGAAAATATGGAGATATTAAATATATGGAGTTTTTTTTTCATTTTCTATCAATCTTTTGATATCTCTAAATATCAGTTGTTTTTCATACTCCAGCTTGTGATCATGAAAAATTTGAAACATTTTCAAAGCTATAGTTAAATTTCCTAGGCTAAATTAAAGGTGGGTAATTTCTAATAAAATTCAAAAGGAATGTAGCATTTTGTAGTTTCATCTTATCATCCTATACTGATTTAAAAAGTAGTTTGAACAGTTTGCCTGAAGTAAATTGCAAAGGCACAGGATTTTCACAGCATCTTCATAGTGTGATAAATCGCTGTGATTCTAAGTGTTTGTATTAGAATGTAAGAAACAATAAGGTAAGCAGAACTTTGTAACTATATAGCAGTTGGAGTTCTGATTACAAATTAAAGTATTATAGTATAGTGAGAAATGAAATTCTTACTTTGCTAACCTTGGCATAGAAAGTAAATGACGTGTGTGCGTAATTTTTTTTTTTTTGGCTGTGTTGGGTCTTCATTGCTTTGCATGGGCTCTTCCCTGGTTGCGCAGAGTGAGAGCCACTCTTCGTTGCGGTGTGCGGGCTTCTCATTGTGATGGCTTCTCTTGTTATGGAGCATGGGCTCTAGGTGCACGGGCTTCAGTAGTTGTGGCACGTGGCCTCAGTAGTTGTGGCACATGGGCTCAGTAGTTGTGGCTCACGGGCTCTAGAGCACAGGCTCAGTAGTTGTGGCGCACAGGCTTAGTTGCTCCGCGGCATGTGGGATCTTTCCGGACCAGGGATCGAATCCGTGTCCCCTGCATTGGCAGGGGGATTCTCAACCACTGCACCACTGGGGAAGTCCGTGTGTGTGTATTTAAATTCAGTCATGTTGTATGTGCTTCAAGATATAGTCTGGTTTCCCTGTAATGAGTATTATTACAAGTAATAAATAGGAAAACTTTTTCCTTTGTACATCCCTTAAGAAGATTTTCATTAACTATTATTTTCTTTGGCCTTGCTTCTGAATTCAAAAGAGCAGAAGAGACTGAGTTCCATTCACTTGAATTTCCTATTGGGTTGTTATGGGTATTATGACCTTGGTACCCCCAGGATACTTACAAAGCCTTTGTTATTTAATTGTAGCTTAGTTTTGTCAAATTATTCACCCTTGGTAAATCTTATTTTTCCCTTCCTTTCTAATTCATCTCAGAAGTGACTATACCCCTATGTTAGCTTGGCAAACACCCTCATTTTTAAAATTTATTTATTTATTTATTTTTAAAATTTATTTATTTTTTATTTATTTATTTATTTATTTTGCGGTACATGGGCCTCTCACTGCTGTGGCCTCTCCCGTTGCGGAGCACAGGCTCTGGACGCGCAGGCTCAGCGGCCATGGCTCACAGGCCCAGCCGCTCTGCGGCATGTGGGATTTTCCCGGACTGGGGCACGAACCCGTGTCCCCTGCATCGGCAGGCGGACTCTCAACCACTGCGCCACCAGGGAAGCTCCACCCTCATTTTAAAAAGAAAGTAGTAAATATCTTCCTGATCTCAAGAGAGCTCATTTGGGGCTTCCCTGGTAGCACAGTGGTTAAGAATCCAATCCCTGGTCTGGGAAGATCGCACATGCCACGGAGCAACTAAGCCTGTGCGCCACAACTACTGAGCCTGTGCTCTAGAGCCCGTGAGCCACAACTACTGAGCCCACGTGCCACAACTACTGAGCCCATGTGCCTAGAGCCCGTGCTGCACAACAAGAGAAGCCACTGCAATGAGAAGCCTGCACACCGCAACAAAGAGTAGCCCCTGCTCACCGCAACTAGAGAAAGCCTGTGCGTGGCAACAAAGACCCAATGCAGCCAAAAAATTTTTATAAAATAAAATAAAAATAAAGAGAGCTCATTTGGATTTCTCTATTTTTCATTATTATGAAAAATTTGTTTTGATACTAGTATTTCCTTGGGCTATTTCTGGATAATGTTCAGTTATAAATATACTGCTTTTAAAGTTTCTAGGTTCCATGTCCATTCTGTTTTCAGATAGGGACAGAATAAATAATCTGTAGATGGTTTATTGAGTTATAAAGCTTTTCTAATTTAGGTGCTAATTTACTGTAAATCACAATATGTCTCAACTTGAATATTATTAGAATGGAGTTTCAATTTTAGTGGGGCATGTGCAGTTCTTCTTTTACGTGATCTAATACTTTGAGCATGACCATAGCCACTCTATGTTCCATTATGGGTTTATGGTTTGTGTTTATTTCCGTGAATATAACCTTTTTGGCAGGTTAGAGCAGTTGGGGTAGAATGAGAGGTGAAAAGGAAATAGGTTAGTAAGAAGGGTTAGAATTGGAATGGGAGGTAGAAGGAAACAGGAAGATGAGAGGGAGGTAGAAAAGGAAGAGGGGCCAAAAGGTTCTAGAGCTGGAAGGGAGGAGAGGAAACAGATACTTGATCTTCCATCTAGAAACACTCAGTGGAAAGAAGGCCTAATGCCAGAATTCATGTTGTGCCTTGTGACCTTAGAAAAACAGTCCTGCTTCTACTTGTTGGTTTAACAGTGGCCATTGGATCCATTGTCTTTTTGTTTGTTTGTTGTTAAGGGGATAGAAGAATCATCCCCTTTTACATTCTTCACACCTTTAGATGTCTCCAGACAATACATATATACTAGATCAAATTAAGAATATCAATTTTCACACCTTTTTAGTATCCACCCTTCTATAATAATTTTTTTAATATGGCAAAATTAATCATAGCTTTCTTCAGTATAATGTATTTTAGATTTTGTCTTACTAATGCTTATTGTATTAAATCTTACTGAATTTAACGAGTTCCTACTTTCCTTATTTCTAGCTCTTCCACAACTTTAGAAAAGGGATAATATCATTGAGTAAACTTCTCTTCACAGACATTAAAAAGCCTTACTAATTCTTTTGACAGGTTGAAATATTTGCTTTGTTATTTTTCAGTATTCAGATATTCAGTATTCAGATGTTCATTAATTTTTTTCAGCTTTTTATTTTTGGCTGTGTTGGGTCTTTGTTGCTGCGCGAGGGCTTTCTCTAGTTGTGGCGAGCAGGGGCTGCTCTAGGCATGCGGGCTTCAGTAGGTGTAGCATGAGGACTCAGTAGTTGTGGCTTGCAGGCTCTAGAGCACAGGCTCTGTAGTTGTGACGAATGGGCTTAGTTGCTCCATGGCATGTGGGATCTTCCCGGACCAGGGCTCAAACCCGTGTCCCCTGCGTTGGCAGGTGGATTCTTAACTACTGTGCCACGAGGGAAGTCCCTCAGCTTTATTTTTGTGGCCGCTATTAGAACAGCATCTAAAAGCACATTGTTTTTTATAATACCAGAAAGGTGCCTGCTTTTTTTGTTACAGTTTTTTAAAGCAATGTGATCACTTTCAAGAGTCAGCTTACTAATTACTTAAAGATAAAATTAAAACAGTTAATGCGTAAATAATCCTGACTTCAGTTCTGTTTAGTATGGAGTATGTCCTGTTAGGTAACCATTAAACTTTTTAATAGGAAAGACCTTTTAAGGTCAAAAGTTAGAAGTTAAATTGTCTTGAACAGATTAGTTCTTTGTGTAATGTAAATACAAATATATAAAAGATAAATACACATTGTACCTTCAGAGGGGCCTCATTTGGCCATCTTAAGCCTTTAATACATAAAAGGAAAAAATGAGGTAGGAAAAAAGTTTTGATAATCATGAGTGAAGTGGAATTTCCATATAGTATTTTGAAAGTGGGGGGGGAAGGTTATAGACTTTCCATTCATTTTGTTAATACAATATGTGCATATAATTTTGCACCTCTTATTGTTTTCTAATCAAAATAATGTTTATCATATTTTTCTTGAATGTTGTATAAAAATAAGTATCTAGTTCCAGTGTTACCCCAAAAAGTTATAAATTCACTTAATTCTTTAAAAGGGTATGTAATTACCAGTGTGTGACCAGTAACTGTTTCCATTCTGTTCATACATTAACCCTGTGGGTTCCAGACAGTGTATATGTTTATACAATCACAATTTCTTTTAAACTCAGACATTGCTGAAAATATTATTTGCCGTTCAGATATTGAATTAGGATAAGATACTTGTTTGTATTAAAATAAGTGAAGCTAAACGGTGCTACAGTAACAAACAACCAAAAAAATCTAAGTGGCTTACACAACAAAGTTTTACTTCTTCCTCATTTTATGATAATATTGGGTGTGGTTTGGAAGCAGCTCCATTTTCTTCACTCTGGGAACCAGGCTTTAGAAGCTGCCCCTTTCTGGGATATTGCCATTTTTGTAGCGGAGGAAGATGGTAGAACCACGTGGGGCTCTTAAAGCCTGGAAGTGGCACATTACTTCAGTTCACATTTCATTATACGAACAAGTCACATGGCCAGTCCTTACATGAGTGGAGCAAGAATGATGTTGAGTGGAGCAAGAGCCTTCCCACAAGGAACGGCAGGCCTAGGGAAAGAGGGGCAGTATTTTGACAAGGATAATTTCCCATATTACTTTCTTGTAAAGATAAAATTAACTATTAAATATGTAAGTATTTAATGAGAAAAAAACTTAAACTTTTCCTAAAGTTTAATAGACTATCTCATTAATTTAGAAGTTGATAAGTTATACAACCATGTTAAAGTTTACCTTTGCAGTATATATGTTGTTAGGGTTTACTAAAACAACGAATAGTGTGTTCTGTTTCAAAGTGCTTAATCTTAAGGAAGCAGGTTTTTGAGTACCTAAAAAGTATGTATTTGCATTAACCAGTATCCCAGGGAGTATTCTGGTGGAAAACTAGTCCTTAGGCATCAATATGGAAGAATGTTTCTGGAGTCAGATATGTTGGGGGGACTGTGTACTATACTCACTTCTTGGATATTTACAGTGTACATCAGAATGTGAAATGCTTGGAGAAATCCTGTTGTTCATTTACCTTTGCTTAACTCAGTAATTCCCAGATACACTTACTTTGGAACCTGTTTTACTATGCAGTACATATTAAATTTTCTTAAGGAAATCATGACATGAGGAAGTTGGTAGGCCAGTTACAATTTCTTAGATCTGGCTCCTGCTCAGTACTAGTCAACCTCTTTGTTAATTGTACTAGTGGTTAGTTAGTCTTTGTAATTGAAAAACAAGTGCATTTTATCTTTAACCTCAGGGTATCCTAGTTCAAGGAGATCCCCTGGTAGAAAGAATTACTCTGAATTGCATTCAGTCTGTTTTCAAGTGTTCTTTTGGTTTAGGGCCTGAGTCCTGGGTCTAGATCCTTAAAGATGCCCTCAATACCACCCATAGGCTCACATTGCCTCAGAAGTCTTGTAATGGCATAGCATAGCTGACATTTTTAAGGTTAAGATTGTGAGATAAAGTTGTTTTTAAATTGAATTTTTAAAAAATATTAAGACAAAAACATGACCAAATTCATATTTTACACCTTTTTTTGTTCATGTAATGAGAAAACAAAGATGACATCTAATAAATTAAAATGTCATCGCAGACATTAATCCATCCCTATAAAATCTTACAATAGTTATTAAAAATTAATACAGACTTTTCTGTTTTTTCTTTGCTTTCTGTTATGGTAAAATTTAATATGCAGAATAAAAGAAGTCAAATTCAGGGGTCAACAATGACAACTTATAGAACTGGATAATTGAGAGTTGATTTTAGATAAGTAAGTGTTGGTGGTTCTTTTTATGGAATGCTTATATATATCTACAGCTCAGCCAGCAGGAGTGCCAGAAATCTTAAAGAAGAGCTTACATAGCTGTTCAGTGAAAGGAGAGGAAGAAGTATTTTTAATCGGCAAGAACTTTCTGAAAGGAACTAAAGTTATTTTCCAAGAAAATGTTTCTGGTAAGTAGGCACAATACTGCCTTAGAAATTGTTGCGTGTTTCACTTTGTTATAAAGATATAGTTGTAGCTACAAAGTAAAAAATTTTTCACAATTTTAGTAAGTCACTGTTTTTATTTCAATCAGATGAAAACTCTTGGAAGTCAGAAGCTGAAATCGACATGGAATTATTTCATCAGGTATAATTTAAACTTTTTACAGTTTGATTGCTTACTGAGAAATTGAGTTTTGCTCCAAAATTTTCCTGCATTAACAAATTTCTTCTTTATATGAGGTTGACGTAAATCATTTAAAGTTTCTTTCTTGGGTTTCTTTAACTGAAATAGATTTATTCCACTGATGCTAGAAATGACAGTTCTCTATTTGAAAAAGTTAAGAGCATTAGCAAATTACCATTGTTAATGAATGAAAGATTTCCTAATATTTATTTGCTCTGAGGATTTGGACTATCTTAACGTACTATTTAGTTAAATCAAAGGGAAACATTTATTGAGTACCTGCTATGTGCCAGGTGTTTTATACTTGTTAGTTACCTTTTTGCATTCAGAAGCACTACTTGTTACACTTAAAGAGTCTATATTTGTAGGACCTTGCTATTTATTGTTTTCCAAATAACAAGGAAAAAAGTTTGAAAACAAGGATAAAGAACTGACTTAAGAATTAGTATGTAGAGCAGATAAGACCAACCTCATAGAAGTTGAAACTAACAAAAGAGAAAGACAAACTTATGAGTAAATCAGATATAAGGCATACGCAGAAGACTGGTATGTATAAGTACAGTTCATAAAGAACAGAGAAGCAAAAGAACACAAATCAGAGCCAGCCAAAGGGAGAGACTATACATAAAGTAAGGTCTGGGAGGGTCCTGAAGGTGAAGCTTCCTGTCCTCAGGGATGCCTTACCTTCTCAGCACATTGATGTGTGACAACATAGGCAGTACATACAGAGTACTGCCTGTTAGGAAGCTCATCCAAGCTATTGGTATTCAGAGTTTTTATTTGGGTTGGATCACATACTGCCCGTGCAGCTAACCTTTAGTCTCCAGTTCCCCCAGAGGTTGGAAATGATATGACATGTTTCAAAGCTCTCTTCATAAATTACATTGTTAAACTTTACAGTGGCCAAAGCCCCTAAACAAACGAAGATACTTCTGTCAGACAGGACATTCTAGGGGCCTAGAGATCACCTCCCAGTAGACAAGGGAAAAGACTATACCTCACTTTGAGTTAAATGAATTCTTCACTACATAGTATCATTTAAGGTGGAGCTTCCTATATACCTAGACAAATGCTATGCAGAAAGTTTTCCTACATGCTGTCAAGAAGAGATAGTAGGACTCAGCAGCCATTCCTTTGTCACATTTACCATCAGATAATCTCTGCTAGACTAGTCTTAACTGAAATTCTAGTACCTTCTTTGTCACTAACAATCTGTGTTACCTGTGTAAGACAAGTCTCTCTTTTGCCCCACTTTTCTAATCTGTAAGATAAACTCTTTTACTAGATTATTTGAGGTTCCTTCTAACTCTGGCATTTTATGATTTCTTGTATAACTTGTTGATCAGACCATTCCCACTTCAGAGCTTGTAAGCTCTGAAAAAGATTATCTGCTGGAAAAAAGAAAGTCGTTACTTTGAATCCAAGCAGATTTTTCTAAGAAATTAAAATTCAGGGACTTCCTGGTGGTCCAGTGGCTAAGACTCCGCACTCCCAATGCAGGGGACCCAGTTCAGTCCCTGGTCAGGGAAGTATTATAGATCCTACACGCATGCTGCAACTAAGAGTTCGAATGCCGCAACTAAAAGATCCCGCATGCTGCAACTAAGACACGGCACAGCAAAAATAAATATTTTTAAAAGATAAAAAAATTAAATTTCATATATTCTTCTCTTTTTACCTCAGAGAACATTCTGCCTGCTCCACAGGTCTCCCAATCCTTTGTGTGTTTTGTCTGTATTGTACTCCTAGCTCAGTGGTAGTTAATTGCTCTTAATTTTTGAGAGTAGTATTTTTAAAAAGCTTACTATCACTATCTACAATTTACTTAGTTTTTAATTCAAACCACTTGTAGAATTTCTGGATTCAGATTGAGGAAGTAAGAAGAATTAGTATGAAAATAGGTTCATTTGGCTTTTAAAAGGTTTCGGGGGCTTCCCTGGTGGTGCAGTGGTTAAGAATCTGCCTGCCAATGCAGGGGGACACGGGTTTGAGCCCTGGTCCAGGAAGACCCCACATGCTGCAGAGCAACTAAGCCCGTGCACCACAACTGCTGAGCCTGCGCTCTAGAGCCCGCGAGCCACAACTCCCGAGCCCGTGTGCCACAGCTACTGAAGCCCACGCACCTAGAGCCCGTGCTCCACAACAAGAGAAGCCACCACAGTGAGAAGCCCGCACACTGCAACGAAGAGTGGCCCCCGCTCTGCGGAACCAGAGAAAAGCCCATGCACAGCAACGAAGACTCAATGCAGCCAAAAAATGGAATAAATAAAATAAAATAAATTTTATAAATAAATAAAAGGTTTCAAATTAGATTTGCTTAAATACGCTCTCCAAAGCAAGTGGAGTAAAAGGTTTGTTTAAATAAAATATGCGTCTGACTTATAGATACTAATTCTGTTACTAATTACCAAGAAAGAAGTTTTTATTCAGAAGAATAATTTCAGTTATTGAGTTTGCCAAATATGTAATTTTAAGACCGGGAAGATACTTCACAAATCCATCCATTCAACCATCTCCTTAACTGTAGGTAGGACTGCTTTGTGATGTAGTTGCAGTGTTTAAACAAAGGAAGGTGGGCAAGATTTTAAGATTCTGTTTCTTAGAAGTTGGATCACTGCAGGTACATTTTTTGATGGCCTCATGGGCAATTGAGTATGTGCATTCAGATTTTTGCCCCCTAATACCTGTGTATGTACACACATTTATATATGTTTTTGCACCTGAATTAGAAGTGTGATTTTTTTTTGAGATGGCTAACTGGACTCAGGAAGCATTCTATTAATGCCATAAATAAGCTATATATATATTTTTTAAAATTATTTTTGGCTGTGTTGGGTCTTCGTTTCTGTGCGAGGGCTTTCTCTAGTTGCGGTGAGAGGGAGCCCCTCTTCATCGCGGTGCACGGGCCTCTCACTATCGTGGTCTCTTGTTGCGGAGCACAGGCTCCAGACACACAGGCTCAGTAGTTGTGGCTCATGGGCCTAGTTGCTCCGCGGCATGTGGGATCCTCCCAGACCAGGGCTTGAACCCGTGTCCCCTGCATTAGCAGGCAGATTCTCAACCACTGCGCCACCAGGGAAGCCCCAAGAAGCTATTTTTAAATGTATAATGTGACTATTTCAGAGAGTGTTTTATGATGGCTTAGAAACAAATTAAGTGCTCAAAAATCAAAATCTTGGCCTCATTTGTCATATGTTCTATTCAACTGAGTCAACCAACTACTATAATCTAACTAAGTAAAAAATGTCATCACATTCACTTCATCCTCAGCTATCACCATTGGCCTCCTGCATATCACATACTCAGTATAAAAAGAATAATCACTACCCCTTGATATTCCTTCCCAATACTATAACATACTAGGGAAGAAGAGAACAAGTCAAATGTGGTTCATTGTGTCTTCTAAGAAGAATAAGTGCTGCTGAAGCATTTATGGAACTCTTCCTTTCTCTTAAAAGGATGCTTCTACCACTATTTTCACATACAAAAAAATGACTTTGATCTACTGAGGTTTGGGTAAACTGAACCCTATTGACTTTAAATGAGAATTAAAGTGGTTAGG
Organism: Delphinapterus leucas; assembly: GCF_059928025.1. Lineage (NCBI taxonomy): Eukaryota > Metazoa > Chordata > Mammalia > Artiodactyla > Monodontidae > Delphinapterus > Delphinapterus leucas. The sequence continues at coordinate 43,872,258 of NC_143148.1, forward strand.
AAGTAGTGAACTGCATTGTATGGTAACTGACATTATGCTTGGTGGACATATTTTTTCCCTGAATATATATTCATTCTTTTTTTCAACAAATATATTTGAGTATATTTTGTGTGAGTTGCTTAACCATGGAGATAGAATGAAGAACAGAACATCCTAGGTTCTCATGGAGGTTACATTCTTTTGGTTGGAGAGGGACAAAAAGAAGCAGATAATCACAGTAATTTCAGGTGGTGATAAGTGTTATTTTAGAAATAAACAAGATTATGTGGTCAGATTGGAGAGGGGTGCTACTTTAAATAGGATTGTCAGAGAGGGCTTCTCTGAGGAGATGACATTTGAATGAGACCTGAAAATGGATAAGGAACTAGCCATTTGAAGAGGTAAAGGAAGAGTTTTCCAGTGAGAGAGAACAGAAAGTTGTAAAGGCTCTGAGGTAAAAATGAATTTAGTGTGTTAAAAGAATGAATTTACTGTGTTAGTGTAAGAAGGTCAATGTGACTGGAGTGTAACAAGCTGGAGGAGAAGGGGAATGAGATAAAGTTGACAGGGCAGGGACCTTGTGAGCCATTGTAAAACACTGGTATCTTACCTTAAAAGCAGTTTTAAGATTAATGTCCTGATGCTTTTAAGTACTACGTTTTTTCCCCTAGTCAGACTTTTTAAACTTTACAACTAACAGGAAATGTACTTAATTATCATATTTTATTTGAAAATTTTAATTTAAACATTACTGCTTTTCTGACTCTTGTAATTTTCTTTCAATTAGAATCATCTTATTGTGAAGGTTCCCCCATATCATGACCAACATATAACTTTGCCAGTATCAGTGGGAATATACGTAGTGACCAATGCTGGAAGATCTCATGATGTTCAGCCATTCACTTACACTCCAGACCCAGGTATGTCAAAATAAAAAGTTCTGAATCAAAAGGAATAATTAACTTCTAGTTCTTTGGAAGAATATGAAGAAGACCAGCCAACTTAAAAGAGAAAGTTGTGTTTTAAGATGAATTGATATCAGTATTTTTTGAAGATGGCATTATTTCCTAAGAAGATGGCCACCAAACACTGCTTTTACTCTTATATTAAGGGAACTGTTTCTGCCTTATGCTCTAATAATAAAAGAAAAGCTAGAAATGCTCTGAAGTCAGGCTCTCCAGAGTTGTCATACAAGTTACTCCTTGGTAAGAATTACCATTCATTGAGTACCTCTTATGTGCAGAAAGGTGAAAGTGACGACTTTGAGAAACTGCTAATAGTTTTTAGTCTGGCTGGCTTATAGGATGCATTTTGGGAGAGGTGAGAGATAGCTTGGAATGATAAGTGATAATATCACAAATAGAATCATATGCCTGTAACATTTTCAAATTTGTGTTATCAAAAATATCAAAGACTTCTGGTGAATAAATATTTTATATGTAATTTTAAGCATTTAGGTAAAACAGGTGCTTTAGAAACCAGAGCAGTTGCTTATAAATTTAGATCTCTGGGTAAGAAGTGTCCTAAGAGTTTTTTGCCTACATTAGTTTAGTTGCCTGAAGAAGAGAAGGCTTTTCCTGGAGAAGCAGAGAACATTTTGGAAATGGAAGCTCTTCACGTGTTTTGTTGACCTAGGCTTGGTTTCTGCCATGCTTACCATGGTTTACTCCATTCCTATCTCAGGAATCTTTAGAGCTAGAAGTTCTTCCATATCTTTACGTTTACCGATATGTTATTCCCAAATAGTTCAGGATTCAGTGAGGTACAAAGTGGAAAATGGTAGCAAGGAAAGAAAGCCCTGGCAACAAAAGTGATGGAAACAGTCGCTAGGACAGAGTTATAACTAGTCTTGATAATTACATTCTATCACTTAATGTGATCTGTTCCCTTTTTGTTCTTTTTAATCATGTCTGAGTTTGACAATATTGGTTATTTCCCACCAGTTTGCTACAAAACTGTGCCATAGTATAGCACTAATGAAATCCTTTTAGTATTTATCTCAGAATAAAAGATCACAAGTAGAAATTTCAGACAGAAAAAGACAAAGTTTGGAAATAATATACTGGCTTCAACAAAACTAGGGAAGAGGATATTGGTTTATACTTAAAGATGAAATAGTTGATTGTTTTCTTTCTAAGAAGGCCTCAAAAATCCAAGAAAATTTGATTTAAAACTAATGGTAGTTAAAGCATTTTAGTAACTGCTAGTTACTAAATATTAACATTTAGTATTTGTGTGAGGAGGAGTTTGCTCATAGGGGGAGAAAAATGGCATACAGTAATTAATTGTGTGGGAAGGGAAGAAGGAAGTGTGTGTGTGTGTGTGTGTGTGTGTGTGTGGAAATAGCCTTAAAATTTTCGCCATCCTGAAAATACTGAGGTTTTGTTGTTTTTGTTTGGTTTTATGATCAATAATAAAGAACTTCAGGACTTTGAAGTGCTTAGCATCAGCACTATGAATCTTCATTTCTTAGTGATGAATGCTGATTATTAAAAATTTCCCTTTAATAAATTGCCAAATAAAACAGCTTTTAAGTGTTCTGTTTTAAAGCCTACACTAATCGGCTATATTTGGCCACATTTAGGCAATCACTAACATAGTTTATTCTTTTAAGTATTTCCCCCTTGTATACATCATAGATAATAGTCGCCCTCAGAAACTCTTAATTGAATAAATATATAATATGCAAATTTTATAGTGAGATCCAATGCTTCAGTTTCTGCCTTTATGATATAGCTAATTAAAGAATCTTCCCACAATTTCACTTTTTTAATATTTTATAAAATGTGAGCATCTTTTTAGGTGTTCATGTGAGAGAATATGATTTCAGGAAAACTTGGTTATAGAAAATTTGTACTGTCTCATTATGATAAACTAATTGCTTTTGTGATTCCTCCAGGGACTGTGGTTAAACATTTGAATAGTCAGTGGTGTATAGTAATTGTAACAGCTAGAACAAGGCCCAGCATAATTTTTGTGAGTCAAGAGTAGAAATGGCAACTGCTACACCATTTTGCCTAAATATTTAAAAGTTATAGATAAAAATAACAAATAATTAAATAAAGTATATTCTATCCTCCTAATTTGACCAAAATACCTTCATAATAACCTGGAAGGCCAGATTCGAATTGAGGATTTTCAAACTGCTTGGAGGTCCAAACTGGGATATGACAACATGAAGAAAGAGGAATCCCCAGGCTGGCACCCTTCTTTTCCCTCTCCTGGCTCCATCCTCTACCTGGAGGGCCCTGATGCACTGGCCAGTGCTCGTAAGCTCTGTTCACCCTATAGGCCTGAGATTTCACACATGGTCTATAGAGTAGTTGTGCAGAAAATTTTGGGATCTTGTATACTTGGTACACGGTCTAAAAGTAGGATTGGGGCAGGGGCTCAAGTGTACATAAACTGGCTGGCTCCACATGCTCTGCCAGACACAAGCCCCTCTAAAGCCTTCTGAGTCTATACTGCCAAAAATACATTGCATGTACATGCTCTTAGGCACTTAACTTTGCAGAGTCGTAAAACCTTTGTTTCATTGCCAGTTAGTCACTGAAGCATTGCTTAGCCATTGATTTGTTTTACTTCCATCTATTAAGACACAGAAATCTCCTTAGTTATTTTTTGCAGTGACTCTGCAGTAGTAATTGCTATAAGAAATGGAGGATAAAATATTTATTCATAATTCTTTGTTGCTCTAAAGACAAATGACTAAAACTTGTTTTAAAAGTAGAAATTTAAAATTTTTTCAAAGATGAGTTTCCATTTTTAAATCTGTAATTATTAGAATTAATGTTATGCTTTAAAATTGTCTATGGATTTTTTTTCTCATCAATTCTATTCAATTGATAATTTCATTCAATTGATAGTTCATTCAAATTATCATTTGTTGGACCTCGTGTGCAGCGCAGCATGCTTAGATAAATTTTTTTACTTCATTCTTAGAAGATGTGTACATTTTGTCTCTTTATTCAGAGTTAACTATCTCTTTATATTCTCTATAACCATCATTTTGCATTGTCATGTGAAAAATACATTGAAAATAAGTTGACTCAATTCCCATTTTGAATAAATAAGGGAATAAATAAAATAAATAAATACAATGAAAAATAGAAATTAACATCTATTTAAATAAAATTATTATACAGTCATTTTAAGTAAAAACCTGTTTATTTGGAATTTATTTAACTTTACCATTCAGAACTGATCTCTACTCTCACGCTCATTAAATTTAAAGTTTTCATAGTAGATGTACTTGATATGTATAGATATAGTAGTGTAGTAATTCTCCTTTAATAATAGCAAAGATTATGTTTTCTAAGGCTTGCTAAAAAGAATAATCATAATGTTATAGATTTTGTATATTCATCACAGTTTTTAAAAAAATTTAGCTCAATTGACTCTGAATCAGTATTATTTTAAATAAATCATTTATGTAGGTAAATGTTGAATTTTTTTTTCATGCTAGTGTTACAGTATATTTGGTAAGTTTAAAAATCTCATATCAGTCTTCTACTCATCTCATATAAATATGTGTACTGTTACAAGAAAGATTTTTTGAAGTTGCAGTTGTTTTTATTTTGTTTTAATAAGTAAGCATATGTTTCTGCCCACTGGGAGACAGGTGCATTTTAGAGCGTAGACTGGTGATTATAAAAACTCATCTGAACCTAGAATTTCTGCTAAACAAATAATTTAATAGTGCTTTGTGAGAAGATATTCCAGTTAAAGAATTTTAAGATACACGTTTTGTTAGGATAAGTTTAAATAAATACATTAATCCTTTTTGTTTGTCTTAATAGCAGCAGCTGCTGCTCTGAATGTAAACGTGAAGAAGGAAATATCTAGTCCGGCAAGACCTTGCTCTTTCGAAGAGGCCATGAAAGGTACCAAGTTAATTCTGCTCAAAAATTGTAAATTAGTGATGCTATATATTTTCTCTAGCAAACCTTACTATTTTATTTTCTCTTGTGTACTTGGAACACTTTGCAGGTTATCTTCCATATTGTAAAATAAATACTTGTTTGACTTTACTGAATGCAGAGACTTGCTTCCCAACTTGATATTTCCCTTCATTTACCATATAAACAACTTTTTTTTTAAACATGTGTTGGAATAGAGAAGTTTTTGTTTTGTTTTTTATTCCCTAATATTAAAAATCTTAAAAGTATATATAGAATACAATAATGTATATAAAACAGCTTTATAAAGCTTCTTGCTGCCAATAAGAGTAGTTGACATTGAGACTAAAGAGACCAAAATAGAAACTATTGGCATTTGAAAAAGTTGCTTTAGGTTCTTTAGGTACCATTCTTTCTTCTGACACCATTATTTCCAAACAGAAAATGAAGATATCTTCAGGATGTTATAATGTATTTCTCAATTATGATGCTTTTGTGCCATTACATATGAAGATGTCAATTGCATAATGGCCATTGATTTATTCCTGTAATTCTAGCTTTTACTTATATTTTTCTGCCATGAAATTCATGAGTTAAATTAAATTTTAAAATTTTGTATACTTATATTTTTAAGGGGCATAATATGCTTAATACATTTTATCAAATACAGTGGACTTTTTTTCCTATTGTCATAGTAAAATTCAGCATTCATATATATATATTCAGTTTAGTATAGCTTGCCATTATAATTTCTATCAACAGTTCCAAAATAGATTAATTAGGAATTATGCATAAGTAAGTGCATAATGATCTGATTTAACTACAGGAAAATTTACAAGTCTCTGCTAGGGATAACCATGGCTAATGTTTCTCGAACATATATTAAATGCTAGGCAGCATTCCACACTCTTTACCACCATTATCTCATTTAATCTGCCAAGTCTATGAGATAGGAAATTTATGATTGTCATTTCACAGGTGAGGAAATCAAGGTTCCATAGAGGAATTTAAAAAGACAGGTCGAAGGGGCTTCCCTGGTGGCACAGTGGTTGAGAGTCCGCCTGCCGATGCAGGGGACGCGGGTTCGTGCCCTGGTCCGGGAGGATCCCGCATGCCGCGGAGCGGCTGGGCCCGTGGGCCGTGGCCACTGAGCCTGCGCGTCCGGAGCCTGTGCTCCGCAACAGGAGAGGCTGCAACAGTGAGAGGCCCGCGTACCGCACAAAAATAAATAAATAAAATAATAAAAAGACAGGTCGAGCTTTAGTGTATAAGGTAACATCTAAGCAATAATAATTCAAACGATGTTTATTAGATGAATAATACCATAATTAATCAATCATTAAAGAAAGTCAGGGACATTTATGGTCTGTCCTTTGCCAACTTTGATGTGTTCCTGCTTTTCTGCAAAAACTCCTTCATGCTTCTTTCATAGAGTATCAGGCTGGTGGGACACTAATGTAATCCAGTGTGAAATTTCTCATAGTGAAGGTTAAAAGGTTTTAAATGCTATGTTTAATTTTTGGCAATAAAATGATTTAGTCATTTGATCAAAATCTTACAAGCCTAAAAAATGGGTAAGAAACACACATACACATATTATTATTTTTCACAATTCAGACCTTCTTATTTTGACAATTTTATCAACTGAAATCATGTAAAATAATTTTATGAAGATATAAAATTAAATACTAAACTATCTTATCAGTTAAAATTTTTCATTTGTCATTTTTAAATACAGTATCATTAATTGGAGATTCCTGATCAGTTAAACCAACAATAGCTTTCAATAGTTAAACAATAGCTTTCAACTAGGAATTTCCCTTGACAAATAGCTTATTTTTGTGATTCCTTGAAATCAGAGCTTTGGTATAATGCCCAGGTGCCCTCTGAGAGATATAATTAGGTATACTTTAATGATGAAGACTGAGCAACATAAATGACTTTTAAATTTGTGTTATGGCATAACCCTCCACATAACATTCTTTAAAATAGCCATCAATTACAGTAAGATTTAGAACTTGATACATAAATAGGACATTATGGCCAGACATTGAAAGCTTTCACTCTGCAACAAGTTTCTCATTCCTCGGAGAGGGTTTGCAGGGGGAGGTGGAGAGTAAAGGGGATAACTGCACAACTGCTCAGTGAGATATTAAGGCTAGTGGTAAAGCATCATGATTCATTTTTCAGTTTTACCCAACTGTGTATATATTAACACAAAAGTAATACAAATTACATAAGATAAAGTGTACAGTGTAAACTACTGTTAACAGCTTCCAGAAAGTTTTCTATATCTATATACGTACAGGAAGATGTAAGTGAAAATTCTAGACAGATCATTCAAAAACTCTGTGATGCAGGTTTAGGACCCAGGGATAGAGTATTGATGTGCAGTCTCTCAGTTTGAGCTTTGTAAAGAGTGGTTAATTGGATGAATGTGAAAAAATAGTTGCCAGCATATGTTTTTCTCTAACTGGTTGCAATTATGTGAAAAGTTTTAGGAGCTTGTAGGAATCATAGAGATAATGTAGTTCAATCTCATTTTACAGGTAAATAAACCAAAATTTAGAGAAGTTAAGTGATTTGCTCAAGGTCACACAGCTAATAACTGACAGAGGCTGCAACTTAGATTTCCCCCAAAATTCTTTATTCTTTTTACTCTATTATTTCCATCCCTTATAAATCTTAATTTGTATTTTAACCAAATGTATTTATATATGACCTAAGTGCTGCTTGATGACAACAAACTTAGCAAAGATTTTTCTAAGTTTCCAAAATTGTTATTATTTGGCATGGATGGAAGGAGAACACTCTTTAAAAATTATTTGGCATAAACTATCAATAACAGTATTCTTCGTAAATTCAAATTGATATGGGGATGGTTAAATATGTCTGTCTAATTTACTTTCTGGGTAATTCCCTGGTGGTCCAGTGGTTAGGATTCCACGCTTTCACTGCTGTGGGGCTCGGTTTGATTCGCTGGTCAGGGAACTAAGATCTCGCAGGCCATGTGGCATGGCCAAAATAAAAATTAATAATTTACTTTGTGGATTTTCTGAATTGGCTTAAAACTTCTCCCCCAACTTCTAGGTAGTACAGACTTTACTTGTTTGTATGTTTTTCCTCCTTCACTAAAATGTAACCTCCAGGTAGTAGGGCTTTATCCATCTTATTCATCACTGGATCCTCATAACCTAGAACAGTGCCTGGAACTTTGTAAGGGCTCATTAAATACATAGTGAAAATGTAGGAAGAAAAGATACTAAAAGCCATTTAGTATTATTTGCAAGTCCGTTAAGATACAGTTGTGGGTTCTGAGAAAAGATAGTGTAGACTTAGCCCAGGCGGTGGTGTAAAGGTGACGAGACATCTGGTTCCTCAGTTTCCTTCTTTCTCCATTCCTGGATTGGAGGAAACACCTGAACATGTGGAATCCCAATGCTGGGCAGCCAGGGCCAAATCCATACCCCCTAACATCGGGTACCCTGGAGGTTGCAATCCTGCCCATCCACCACCTGCCAACCCTACCTTTCCTCCAGGCCCCTTTCCCACTCCCCCAGGATCACCCCAGGGGAATCCAGCTTTTGCCCCTAGTGGACCTGTCATCCTGTGCCACAACCACGTAACCAGGATGCCAACCCACAGGTCCTTACCCCCCTGCATACCCACCACCTGCCCTTGGCATGCATCCTGTGAATCCTTTGGCTCCTGGCATGGTAGGACCAGGAATGGTGATCCACAAGAAGATGCAGAAGGAAATGAAAAAAGCTCACAAAAAGAAGCACAAACACCACAAGCATGGCAAGCATTTCTCCTCCTCCTCCTCCTCCTCCTCCTCTTCCAGCAGTGACTCTGGCTGAATACAGGGCCTGGACTCTTCCCTCAGGTCCCTCCAGTTGTGCTCTCCCATCAAGCTTCAGATGCCATCTTGTACTGGGGGAAATTAGCCCTTGAGTCTCTCCCCTCCCCACCCCAGCAATCTGAGCCTTACTCTGCTTTTTAACCCTAACTGGCTAGGGAAAAATGGGAAAAGAATTGCCATGGGCTAGCGAAGGCCTCTTCTCACTGCTTGGATAGAACTTTTTTTTTTTTTTTTTTTTTTTGCGGTACGTGGGCCTCTCACTGCCGTGGACTCTCCTGTTGCGGAGCAACAGGCTCTGGACGCGCAGGCTCAGCAGCCACGGCTCATGGGCCCAGCGGCTCCGCGGCATGTGGGATCTTCCCAGACCGGGGCACAAACCCGTATCCACTGCATCGGCAGGCGGACTCTCAACCACTGCGCCACCAGGGAAGCCCGGATAGAACTTTTAGCTGATGAGTTTTACAAGAGTTTTACTTTTTGAAGATGGTGAAATTTGAGCAAAATGCTGAAGACAAGTCTAAGATCTGTAAAATGTGATTTTTTACTTCTTTTTGTAATACTTTTGATTGGGGAGATGCTATGGAAATTTAATTATGGAAAACAAAAAAACAACCTGTACCTTTCTTGTAATTGTGGCATGCTTGGGTGATTTAGTGGCAAATAAACATTTCCCAGCAGGCCTTTTATTGATTGCACTTACTGCAAGCCTGCTGGGAAGTGGAGCCCATTTTTGGCTGATGAGCTCTGACTGCCATTTTGGAAACTAATCTCTACTCCTTAGCTCAGTATGCTCCCTCAGGTCCTCCTCTCATCTCCAATTCTCAGTCCAAATAAAGCTGTTTTTCCTGAGGGGGTGGTGGGGGAGATAGTATAGACCCACTTTTCCCTGTTTCTCCTTTCTAAATCTACTTAATACCTTGGAAATATTCAGCAGTATAAAATGACTTTGAAATATAGAAAAAAGGAATAGGACTGGCTAAAGACCTTAGAACTTACAGAACAACACCAAGTGAGTTAACTGGTTTTCTTTTTATCTCCAGTTTATCTGAGTTGGGCAGCGGTTGCGACTCAGAACTGGCAACAGGCATAGACAAAATAATAAATCTGTAAATAAGCATGAAAAGCCTGTTCTCCTTGGCCAAAAGATCAGGAAAGGGAAAGCCCAGTAGAGACTTAGTGAGATGACTCGTATCAAGTGACAGCAGCTGACCCATTAGCAGTGTTTGGGGGCCAACCCATCCCCTACCCCAACCTGCAATAGCAACAGCAGAATTTGGAAGGGTTTAGCCCACCCCATTCCCCACATCCGCCAACTAGTAATGGACCTGATCTGCCAACAGTGGAACCAGGAGGCCCAAAACACAGGACTCGTATGTGCCAGCAGCAGCAGGTCAGTACGTCTGCAGGAGTGGCAAGGGCAGAACCCAGGGGGCCAACCCATCCTCCACCCCACAGCAGGCAGCAGCACACAGGCTCCCTCCACCTGCACTGGTGGTACCAGTAGGCCCTGTGTGTCTCTATCCTTCCCCCAACAGTGGAGAGAGAACTAGACCTGGCAACACCTGGCCCTCCACCAGGGCCATAGTAAGATCCAGACCAAGTGTCTCCCAACCCTCCATCCAATGGCAGAAGGCAATCCAGGGGCAGAAGGTAAACTAGACCAGGGTCTCCCAAACCTCTGCCCAGTGGCAGAGAGCTATGCAGCCCAGACCCCACAGTTCTTGACCTTGTACCCAGTGGCAAAAGACAGCCCATGTAGTTGCTTCCCTTCCCCAGCAGCACCAACAGTGATATAATGGGAACCCCATTAGTACCAGGAGACCAGAGAACATACCAGGAGAAAGGTTTTCCCTCCTGCAGGTCCAGCACCCCTCACCCCCACCTAATGACGCCAGGCAGCCCAGGGAAGCACCTTCCACTCCTTCAGGCAGCACCAGCAGGATTCCAGCTGGAGCTCACGCAAAGCTAACACAACAAGCAGACCAGAATAGGGCTCAGAAAACTAAATTATCATTGGCCGTACAAAGACTTTATGCATATGGCCATAGAAAGACTTGTATCTTTGAGCATTAGACAAAAAGTCCTTTCCTTGTTTGTCTACACTAGTAGACATACCTATTTGTGAATAGTCTCCTTAGGAGAAGTAAAAGACTCTTGCTCAACTTATTCCACCTATTCTCACTTGCCAGAAGAAGAAAAATCACACTAATAAGAATTATTCTCTGGGAATTCCCTGGCTGTCCAGTGGTTAGGACTTGGGCTTCCATTGCCGTGGGCCAGGGTTTGATCTCTGGTCAGGGAACTAAGATCCCACAAGCCGTGCAGTGAGGTCGAGAGAGAGAGAGAGAGAGAGAGAGAGAATTATTCCCTAAATAAATTTGGGGCAAATATGCATATAGATCTGTTAAGCAGTAACTGTGTAGGTGATGCATTTGTTTGTCAATGGATATTTATATGCAGTGTCTAATTGAAATGTAATATAAACTTGTTTTTAGATACTGAAATTTTTTAGGCCAGAAATACTGTTAATGAAAATATGTAACACTATAAGATTAACCAAACAGCCCACAACAAACTAAATTGACTACGATAAAGGAAAAGTAAAATTAATTCATTCATTTCTTCATTCAACAAATATTTATTGATTACCTACTATGCATCAGTAAACAACAACAAAATCTCTGCCTTCATGGAACTCATATTCTAATAGAATTCAAAAGCAAGAATAGCAGTTGATATTACAGGATCAACGTAAGACAACACTAATGGTCTTTCAGATTGTCTTGTGGGGTGGGCCTGAATTACTTCTAAATGCCTGCCCTGTGCATGATCTGAAGCTTTGTCTCAGACAGAATTGGATTGTGAGTTGAATCATATTGGTATTGATAGTATCTAGGTGAAAATAGGTCCAGAGAACTCATGAGTAAATAATTAATTTCTTAGAGTAATAAAGCATAGAATATTGAAAGTTAAATGGGCACTTTGCCCTCCCCCAGTATAATCAATTTCCATAGGAATTGTTTCTAGCCAGCTGGCTGTGAGACAAGCTGAATAAAGACTAGAAGGTTTCAAATATTTTTAAATCAAAATATTTACAAAGATAACTATCCTGCTCGTATACCATATTCCATTTTAAAACCCTCTTTGTAGCCAGGATTTCTTCTCAATATCAAATTAAGAAATCTATGTATAAAGATATCAAATCACTATGTTGTATACCTAAGGCTAATATAATACTGTATGTTAATTATAATTCAATAAAAAAAGTTTAACAACTGAGCCTTCTGGGGAATCTATATTTCTTTACACAGGGTCTCAAAGTAGTGGTAAACCTTTAGATCAGAATTTGGCTATGTGTTCAATTTAGAAGACTGCCATTAGTGATTATCAGTATGCTCCACTAAGTGCCAATGGCAGGCTTAAATAGACGAAAAAGAAGAAAGAGAATCAAGAGGGAAAAATAGTTATAATGAAGTGGTAGAACTTACCTATCTGCTATGTATTGCCTTTCCTTGGTTGTTAATCTATAACTACTTCTGAAAATAGAAGTAGATGGAAGTAGAAAAATACTTGTTGGTTTTGCTTTGGAAATTTAATTGGTAAACCTAAAATAGGACTTAAAATATTTTCTTTTCAGAAGTTTAAGTACTATCTAAAAGAGAAATGTGTTCATGTGTCAACTTGGCAAATTCAAGTTTTCTAAGACATTAATTTAGAAAAGTGAAATCTGTTTGGTTAATTGGTGGCATCTTTTAATGAGAAGCTTGAGTTTTGTTGAGGAAAGAAATGTTCAGACAATCCTATGGCCTTTAAAAAGTTTGGCTTTATACTGCCAGGCAGCCAGATACTAAGAGGAGAACATAACAGTTGTAATTGAGTAGCTTGAACCTCCTAGAGATTTCCAAGCTGTATCCTATAATATATTATGGTCATGTTAAGCAGTGTATTCATTCAGCCACCTTGGAAGGGTGCTGGGGAGTATCACTTGATAACTGAAATGCTCAATTGTCGATATTTAGCTCATAGTCTCAGGCTCTTACCAGGAGTCCTCAGGGCACTGATACTTAAAAAGAGGGAAGGCAAAGAATTCCCTGGTGGTCCAGTGGTTAGGACTCTGCACTCTCACTGCCAAGGGACCTGGGTTCAATCCCTGGTCAGGGAAATAAGATCCCACATGCCGCGCAGCACGACCAAGAAAAAAAAAAAAGGGCACATTTTGATACACCAGTTTTGTATCTCATGCTACCATCATAGCATCAAAAAATAGACGTTTAAATCATGACTAATGTCAACACACAGTAGAATGAAATAGTTGATGATTTCAGTGATTTTAAACTTTTCTTTCTTTTTTTGATATGTGTGCAGCAATGAAAACTGCTGGATGTAACTTAGATAAGGTAAATATTCTTTCTAATGCTCTGATCACTCCACTCATATCAAGCAGTGTGATTAAGAGTGAAGATGTTACTCCAATGGAAGTAACAGCAGAGAAAAGATCTTCCCCTATTTTTAAGGTGAGCTGCATTGACTAGTGCCCCACATGTTAACCTCAAATATAAAAATTGCTATATTTTGAGTAGTTTGATTTCTTTTCCCCATATTTATGCTTTTTACTTCTCCTATTTCTTTTATATCTGTTTCTCTTTGGATTCACTTAATGAATTTTGCTTTGCAGAGTAAATGATTTTATATTCAAATAAAATAGCCTGCGAAGCAACTTCCAATATACATGTTTTTTAACATCTTTATTGGAGTATAATTGCTTTACAATGGTGTGTTAGTTTCTTCTGTATCACAAAGTGAATCAGCTATACGCCAATATACATTTTTGACAAGGGAGGGATTAATACATTAGCTAGACCTTTGTGATGTGTGGTATTAATGAAAGTACTGGTTTTAGCATTTTCAAAACTAGAGACATTTTATTTCCTTTTCTCCACCAGTCTTTTCCTAAAGCTCCTTTTCCATTTTACCTTTGTTCCCCCCTCTCAATAATGTTACCAGTGATCCACAAATGGACATATTTTTAATTTGGCTACTAATCCATCAACCATAGAATTATTGTGTTCTTACTCTCCAGTAGCTGATGATTCTTCTACTTATTTGACTATCTTTGCTTATAATACTTATTTAAAAATCCCGATGACAGTAAGACATAATGTTATCACTGAGAATCACAGTCTTACACCTGTTTTCCAAATAATAATATAGAGGGTAAAATTGGCCTTGCATATGTTTTTATAATAATAATTTTGAAGTATCATATGAGTTCATTTAATATTTATATGTACATGTTATTTGGCAATTTTTTATTTTTTAGACTACAAAGACAGTTGGATCCACTCAACAAACATTAGAAAATATCTCTAACATAGCAGGAAACGGGTCTTTTTCATCATCATCATCATCTTCCCACTTACCTTCTGAAAATGAAAAGCAACAACAGATTCAGCCCAAGGCATACAACCCAGAGACCCTGACAACTATCCAAACACAGGACATTTCACAGCCTGGTACCTTTCCAGCAGTTTCTGCTTCTAGTCAGCTGCCCAACAGTGAAGCACTACTGCAGCAGGCTACACAGTTTCAGACAAGAGAAACTCAGTCTAGAGAGGTATTACAGTCAGATGGTACAGTGGTTAATTTGTCACACCTGACTGAGGCATCACAGCAACAGCAGCAGTCACCACTACAAGAACAAGCACAGACTTTACAGCAGCAGATTTCATCAAATATTTTCCCATCACCAAATAGTGTGAGTCAGCAGCTACAGAATACAATTCAACAGCTGCAGGCAGGAAGTTTTACAGGCAGTAATACTAGTGGCAGCAATGGAAATGTTGACTTGGTCCAACAAGTTTTAGAGGCACAACAACAGTTATCTTCAGTTTTATTTTCTGCTCCAGATGGTAATGAGAATGTTCAAGAACAGCTTAGTGCAGACATTTTTCAACAAGTCAGTCAAATTCAAAATAGCGTAAGCCCTGGAATGTTTTCCTCAACAGAGCCAGCAGTCCATACCAGACCAGATAATTTAATAGCTGGAAGAGCTGAAAATGTTCACCCACAGAATGAAAACACATTATCTAATCAACAGCAGCAACAACAGCAACAGCAAGTGATGGAATCATCAGCTGCAATGGTGATAGAGATGCAACAGAGTATCTGCCAGGCAGCTGCCCAGATTCAGTCAGAGCTATTTCCTTCAACTGCTTCAGCAAATGGAAACCTTCAGCAGTCCCCAGTTTACCAGCAGACTTCTCATATGATGAGTGCGTTATCAGCCAATGAGGACATGCAAATGCAATGTGAATTGTTTTCTTCTCCTCCTGCAGTTTCTGGAAATGAAACTGCTACAACCACCACACAGCAGGTTGCAACTCCTGGCACTACCATGTTTCAGACATCAAGTTCAGCAGATGGAGAAGAAACTGGAACACAAGCAAAACAGATTCAGAACAGTGTCTTTCAGACCATGGTCCAAATGCAACATAGTGGAGACAGTCAACCTCAAGTTAGCCTTTTTTCATCTACGAAAAGTATGATAAGTGTTCAAAATAATGGTACTCAGCAGCAAGGTAATGGTTTATTCCAGCAAGGTAATGAGATGATGTCACTCCAATCAGGGAATTTTTTGCAGCAGTCTTCTCATTCACAGGCTCAACTCTTTCATCCTCAGAATCCTATTGCTGATGCTCAGAACCTTTCCCAGGAAACTCAAGGTTCTATTTTTCATAGTCCAAGTCCTATTGTCCACAGTCAGACTTCTACAACCTCCTCTGAACCAATGCAGCCTCCAATGTTTCACTCTCAAAATACCATGGCTGTGCTACAGGGCTCTTCTGTTCCTCAAGACCAGCAGTCAGCCAACATATTTCTTTCCCAGAGTCCAATGAATAATCTTCAAACTAACACAGTAGCCCAAGAAGAACAGATTTCATTTTTTGCAGCTCAGAATTCAATTTCTCCACTTCAGTCAACATCAAACACTGAGCAGCAAGCTGCATTCCAACAGCAGGCTCCAATATCACACATCCAGACCCCTATGCTTTCCCAAGAACAGGCACAACCCTCCCAGCAAGGTCTATTTCAGCCTCAGGTTTCCCTGGGCTCCCTTCCTCCTAATCCAATGCCTCAAAACCAACAAGGAACAATCTTCCAGTCACAGCACTCAATGGTTGCCATCCAGAGTAACTCTGCATCCCAGGAGCAGCAGCAGCAGCAACAGCAGCAGCAGCAGCAGCAGCAGCAGCAACAGCAGAGCATTTTATTCAGCAATCAGAATACCATGGCTCCAATGGCATCTCAAAAGCAGCCACCACCAAACATGATATTCAACCCAAGTCAAAATCCAATGGCTAATCAGGAGCAGCAGAACCAGTCAATTTTTCATCAACAAAATAATATGGCCCCAATGAATCAAGAACAGCAGCCCATGCAATTTCAGAACCAGCCCACAGTTTCCTCACTTCAGAACCCAGGTCCTGCCCAGTCCGAGTCATCACAGACCTCCTTGTTCCATAGCTCTCCTCAGATTCAATTGGTCCAAGGGTCACCCAGTTCTCAAGAGCAGCAAGTAACACTCTTCCTTTCTCCAGCATCCATGTCTGCATTGCAGAACAGTATAAACCAACAAGACATGCAACAGTCTCCCCTTTATTCCCCTCAGAACAACATGCCTGGAATCCAGGGAGCCACATCTTCACCTCAACCACAGGCTACTTTATTTCACAACACTACAGGAGGCACAATGAACCAACTACAAAATTCTCCTGGCTCTTCTCAGCAGACTTCAGGAATGTTCTTATTTGGCATTCAAAATAGTAAGAAACTCTTTCTAATTTCTCATTTCTTAAATGTTATTGGTCGAAATGGTCACATTATTATTACTAGAAGAAAGCACAACATAGTGGTTTTAAGAGCACAGATTGTAGTTAGACACAATTGAGTTCAAATCCCAGCTATACCACTTACAGACTGAGACCTTAGGATATTTGACCTGCATGAACCTCAGTTTCCATATCTAAAGTGGTGGTAATATTACATACTTGAAAAGGATATTGGAAGGATTAAATGTGGTAACATATATAAATGTATGTGTTTGCCATTTTAAGATATAAACTTGAAAGGAAAATGAAGTAAGAATGACAGAAAATTTTTCAGCCAATTAAAGTAAGTAGTTTCCAAGGATGTAGAAAACCATGTTTCTTTAAATGTTTATATAGCAAGGAAATTATATAGGACTTATGGTGATAACTAAGCATTGTTGTATTTTTATACTGCTTAGAGGAAACCTAGGATGAATTCTACTACTGTTCAATGAAAACCTTTTTGGAGGCTGTCAGGTGCGCCTCACTTTTAACTCTATAATGAGCAAACACAGTAATGAATTTATCCCAGCCACTAATAAATACCTTCTTATGAATCTTAACAGAAAATAACTAATCAGGTAGCTTCTCTATTTTAAATATCTCTGCAGACTGTAGTCAGCTTTTAACTTCTGGACCAGCTGCATTGCCAGATCAGTTGATGGCCATAAGTCAGCCAGGCCAACCGCAAAACGAGGGCCAGCCACCTGTGACAACACTTCTTTCTCAGCAAATGCCAGAGAATTCTCCATTGGCATCCTCTATAAACACCAATCAGAACATTGAAAAGATTGATTTGCTTGTTTCATTGCAAAACCAAGGGAACAACTTAACTGGCTCCTTTTAACTGGATATGTGAGTATTGCATTTTGGCTTTTTTCTTACTGAAAAGCATCAATAAATTTTATTATTCTTAGCAGATTTGAGTTAAGTAATAACACTGTTAGGACTCTGATCTTTTAAAATATGGCTTTCTCACAAGATGGTACTTTTTTACCCTAAATAAATTACTCTGAATGATAGCTTAGGTCATATTGTTAATACTGGGCATTCCTTCTGGCTCTAAGCTTCTTTTCCTTGGAATGACAGAACATCCGATGAATGTACTATATATCAGATATAATTATGTCTCATATCTCCGTTCCTCAAGAAATAAATATTGAATCTGAAAAGTCTGACAGTATAAATATGATAAAGTATCATTTGTAGTACTGTAATATACTTTGGGATCATTCAGGGCTACGGGAACTTTGTAAAGGCTTTCCCTCCCTATTGAGTTATATTAAACTTCTTCTTTTTTTAGAAATTCCATGAAGAAAATCCTGATTTCAAGATACCCTGAGATCTTGTGATTCCATGAGGATTATTGAACTGTTACTTTAAAAAGAAAACAAAATATGAAAAACTGTGATTGAATAAATGGATGGATTTTACTCTGACTGCAAAAGAGCACACCTGTGCTGCCTATTGCAGTGATTAACCACCATTGTTAACATCTTTTTATTTTATATTCCTAATAACAGTGATGACTGAGAATCTATTTGAGTTTCCAGCTGACAGAATTAATTGTTGCTATTTTCCTAGGCATTATTTCTTTAAAAGTACAGTTTAAATTGATAAGCTGGATCACTCAGTTATTATTGCTATTAGAAAATAATTCATGTTTCATGTTTACTTTTGTTCTTCATTCAGATTTTCTTTCCTGCATTTAGTCAAGTAGTGGCTTTTGAAAAAGGAAAGTTCAAATCATAACTTAGGCTGTGATTTTTCAATATAAAAAGCACAGCTATTGGCCAAAGTGAAGCAGTCTTCATTCAGTTTTTATAGAGAAACTGAAGGGGTAACATTCTGACAGGTAAGCTGTATTAAGAGCTCTACACAGATAAGAGGACTCTATTTATCACAGACAACACACAAACTGGGAACAGCTGGAATGCTATTGATTTTATTTTTCAGAGAGTTGTTAATTCTCTGTGTTTCTGTTAAGGGTTTTAGCCATAACTGTGCATAGAAAAATATAAACATCTTGCTCTATTTAAAAATGAAGGGGATAATATATGGTAAATTATGTTCTGATATCCTCCTACAATAGTTAAAACTGACAGAGTAATTCAAGTCTGTTTTCTTCTTATCCCAGTCTTGAACTGGTATTCCATTTTTATGTTCAGCGATACTATTCTTCCCCTCTTCTTCACTTTATTTTAGACAATTAGTAATATATTACTAGCTTTGTGATCCTGTAGTAACTTAAATGAAAAGACCACTTTGATCTGGGGTAACCCAGCAACTCCTGCAGCACAGGCCGGGGGGTATCCTTTCAGGAATGAGGGGAGCTGACTCCTGAGAAACAAGAAACAATGCATTTTTTTTCCATGAACGGTGCTGTTCTGAAGTCTTCAAATTTTTCCCTCTAATAGGAAACAGTGTAAATGTTAATCTGAAAAAAAAAAGACAAACTAAAATTTCTTGAAACATCACTTCTCCCTGAGCTGCAGTGAGTGTAATTCACTTGTCACCTCAGTGCTTTACAGTTTGAAGTGGTCACTTATCTGATGGTTCCCACAAGCCTTAGGCTTTACAGGGTCATATCATTGACTTAATATGAAGAATTAATTTGTGTTACATCTATAGAGAGCAAAATAACACACTCCAGAACTTGCAGTTGTAGCATTAGTTATACAGATTTGGGTGTTCTCACCACCCATGGGATGCCTGCTTCTCTCTACAACCTGTTGTCTGGACACATGCTTATGTCTTACTCTCCTTTTGGCATGTAGAAAGCTGTTAATACAGTTTAAGGCCAAATTGTGTGTGGCTTCTATATGTAGATAAGATGTTTTGGCATTCTTGTCAGTTTCATTTATTTTTTAAGTGTACAAAAAATAGCCTGTTAATTGTTTGTTGAAGGCTACAATTCTGTTTTTTATTTTTTCTATCCGATACATTTAGCTGAACTTTGTGGAATTGTGGTGTTGGTTTTGTTTATACAGTCAGATTTTTCCCCCTTTTTGTGATGGTCTTCCTTGGTTCTTTGTGCTCTTCTTTAATTTGTTTTTTCTCTTTGGTCTCATTTATTCTTCCCTCCACCCCCAACCCTTTCTTTCTCTCTCTGATTGAGAGTCATTGAATTATGTTTTCAGTAGTACAGGCTTCTTGCCGATATGAAGGGAACTTTTCAGAAAGAGACCTACTCTGGGTCATTTAATTTTGAATACAGTTTTCAATCGTTCAAGTTTTGGATGGTTTATATCTAATGTGTGTTTCATTTTTTTGGAAAGCTATATTTTGTATTTAGGAAATGGTATACTATTTTGCTATTTGTACTGAGTGAGTACATTGGCATAAATATAGAAATTTATATATATACATATATATAAACTATTCTTTTTTTGCCACACATTTTTGTGGTAAATTTGTGAGTTTGTCTGATGTTCTACCACAACGTGGCGTCTGATAAAAGTGAGGGGGGGTTTGTTATGTCTTTATTGAGTATTTAAGTATCTTTTGAAACAAATGACCTTTTCATCTGTGGCCATTCCATCAGGCGGTTCCTTGATGTGATTAGTGGGCTAAAGGCAGCTCACTGTGTGTTCGCTGGATCTTTCACTCAGCAAAACGTTAGAGTAAGGAAACCCATCCAGGCAGTTGTGTAAGTTGAGTTTCACAAGAATGAGCCATTCAGTCTTTGCTCACTATATATTTAATATTTTATTATTGTTGTTATTGTTATTATTAATTGGCTTTCTGTATTCTATGCCTTTTATTTATAAAGACACTAAAAAAAACCCATGTTTGTAATTTTAATAACATTTTCCCCATCTTGTAATATCCAGAGCCACTTTATAAATTCTCTAAACCAAAAGCATTTTCCTCAATATATCTCTCTCTCCCCACCCCATCAGGAAAATTTACCCAGTATAGTTCAGGGTATGAGAAGGACCACACAATCCAGTGCTCCAGTTTTAAAATGTAAAACTCTTAACTGCAGAGGGTTGACTCATGTCAGTAAGCTTATCCACTGGTATAAAAATAAGAAGTAGAAATAAAATGCTGTAAGTTTATTTCTGAGTTTTCTGAATTTTCTCCCAAGAGATTACACAGGAGACTCAGGAAGTCTATTTGTTCATCAAGTTCCAGTTAGAATGTTAACACTGCTGTATGGATAAAGTGGTGGCAAGAAGACTGGCTTGGGTGCTGACTTCTGTTATTTAGCAAGAAGTTTATCATTGTAAAATGCTGATTGCCAATGCCAAGTCACCAGGGACCAATTTTCTGTTTTATAATATCTAAGTTTAGAACAGAACATACACCTGAACTGTAGTGGTTTGATTGGATGGAGGCAGAAAACCCAATTTTTATTTTCATAAGTTTTGTGGTTATTTGTACAAGGGCTGTGCTAAGATACCATATTCTTATTCAATAATGATGAATTTTTTTTTTTACATTGTTAAATGTTCCTTACCCCTAAAAGGTCAATGTTAAGTATAGCATTCAGAACATACTATTTGGTTACAAAAAGTACTCGTCTTCTTATTGAAGAGTTAGCTTAGTAGTCAGTGGTTGATACTTGTGCTAATAATGCAGTTTCAAGATTACTGTTACAAGTTATATCTACATATAGGAGAGACTCCATGAGCCAACAGAGGCCTTGGAAACAACAATTTATTAAATTTACTTATGGCAGAAGGACCTAAATAAACTATAAACCACATTTTATTCCTTTTTATTGTTACATTCAATCGTTCTTGCTTTTAGCAACTCACATTAATGCTTGGAGCTTACCTGTGTGTCTGCGTGAGTGTGTGTGCGCGCGCGCGCGCGCGTGTGTGTGTGTGTGTGTTTTATTCCTTATTGTCATTCCATTATATATCCACACCAACATGGGAGAAAATAATTAGAAGTCATATTTTGCTTCTGAGCTTTATCATGTTACCTTATTCTAATTACAAATAGAGTATCATGTTGTTATCTAACCAATGCAAATCTGTTTTCGCCAGTCTCCCTAGAACAGGTTTTTAAAGGGCTTTGTTTATTATAGAAGCAGTATTAATGAGGGACCTTCCTTCCTTTCTTTTTTTGTAATACTGTATATGCTGTAGTTGGGAATTTCATTATAGTGCATTTCTTGCCCATCAGAACCTCAGTTAATCTGCCTAGGAAAAATTGTGTCAAAGGGAATGAGAAAAGAAGTTATATTTGAGTCCCTCCAGAACTAAGATAATAATTCCTTTTGACCATTTAAGCCATTATAGATGCTTATTTTGGAAAAGTGAAGTCTGTTTAGATGCGTCAGCAATTATAGACCAGAAATTAAATGCTTTAATAACCAAAATCTCAAATTCAGCATGGTTTATAAACATTCACTAGGAGTAATTTGAGAATGTTTCATCTTTCTGGTGAGAATTTCTGTTCTAGTATCTGTTTTCCAGTTGTTTTTTTTCTAATTAATTGAAAATTATATGAGACCTATTAGCTTTACTCTGCTTCATGACCACAGGCTTCATCCCTAACCAAGACAGCCACATTATATCTGCATGCCTTTGGCTATATGGAGAGCCTTAATGAGAGAGAGAGACTGTATATAGTTCATCAGCTTTAGAATCTCATAACATGTATTAGAAAAAGGTTTTCTTCTCTGCTTATTTGTGTCACTAGAGCTAAATCATGAAGATAATGTTCATACTGTAGTAAATATCAGAATAATACCTAGAATATCATTTGTGAATTGTCCCAGTACTCTAATTGCTTCTTTAATCCCCATTTGTTTTCGTGTCATTCTAGCTTCATTTATTAATAAAATTCTATTTTTACTCCATTTTCTCTTTCAGGAAATTTTTTTAATTAATATTTTAGATCTAGATTAAATGCTTATGGAAAAGTGCCTTTTTACCATGTTAGTGCCCCTTTCTTGTAATTTCATTTTTCACTGTTGCCAAAAACACATAGCAAATGACTTTAATAGTCTCAACTTTCATTTTTTCTATTTAGTCATTCTTTTCTCCATTTCTTGATCACCATAGAAACAACTTCATAACTTTCTAACACCCTTTGGCATAGGAGGAACAGAAAAGATACATAGCTAGAATTGTTTCTTTGAAGGAGGCTAAGTAAAAGATCACAAAATTATACTATTTAGCATTTATAGAAATTAGCTAAATTTGTCTTCATCTTGACCAACTAATAATAGGTCTTATCTGAATGCTATCGAAAATTTTACTGTATGTGAGACTATGTACACAAATATGGATAGTTAAATTTCAGAAAGGAAGTGTTTGAAGCACCTTCTCTGATCTTTATTATAAGATGGGTGAAAATAAACCACTAACACATAGTTTAGGTAAAGCTTAGTAATGTCAATTTTTCTAACCATACGGAGTCAAATAATTCATTATAGTGTACTTCTCGTCCATCAGAACTTTAGAAATCTGCCTATGAAAAATAGTGTCAAAGGAAATGAAGTTGTATCTGAGTCCCTCCAGAACTAAAATAATTCCTTGCAGCCAAATACAGTTGGATTGAGTATCCCTCTGTTTTTTGTTAATTTTGCCTATGTTCCAGCTCCTTACCATAGTGGTGGTGCCTGAAGAAAGAGCCATCAGCAACAAACAGGTCAGGAGAGTAGTAGCTTAGGGATAGAGCTGCTTTCCCCATGTGAGTATTTCTGTGACTGTTAGTGGCACTAAAGACTGCAAACCTTTATGCAATATTCTCAATACCCTAATGATATTATGCACTTTAATCATTCCAAAGAAGTCAAGAATGCTGTATAGTTATGATTCCTTCTTGATGAGTATATCTTAACTGTTTAGAATATTTATGTCCCTTTTTATTTTGGATAGCCAACTTGGTATGTTATGGAAATATTTTCTAAAAAGTATAGTAGGACTTAAGACTTTGAAATGTAACTGACTATAAGGGGAAATTATTACACTTCAGAAAATCATTTTAGAAACATTAAAATGTTCGGCTTTCTAATGATATGTTTGAGAGTTAATTACAACCAGCCCTCTTCCTATATTTTTTGTTTCATATTAATAGCATTATAGTATATAGTTTTCTATATCTATAGTATGTATAAACCAATGGTTCTCAAAGTGTGGTCCTCAGCCCACCAGCCAACATCCGTATCACCTGGGAACTAGTTAAAAATGCAAAATCTTGGGCCTTATCCCAGACATAGTGAATCAGAAACTCTGGAGTGGGACTCAGCAATCTGTTTTTTAACAAGCCTTTCAGGTGATTCTGATACATGCTAAACTTTGAGAACCACTGGTGTAAACTGTATACAGTAAGATCTAGAAAGGGCTTTTTTTTCCCACTCACACAGACACAGTTATACATTGTTTTTAATGTAAATTCAATTTAACCTGGTTATCTATAATCATTTATTGGCAATGATAATTTATTCTCAGTACTGCCTATAGAAATACAGTATATTTTATGTACATATACAATTAGTCTAGTTATTGATAATTCAGTTAACTTAGTTTGGCATTTTCATACCACTTACTAAAAAGTTTACATTAAATGACTGATTTAAATATATAGGTGCAATGTTCTGTGTTTATTTTAACTATTATGACAGTTAAGTAGCTAATACAATTGACGGGTGCTATCCATAAAATGGATACATTGTGGGCAGTGATAATAAAAGCTTTCTTTTCATTGCCTCTTACTTTACCAGCAGACCACAATTTTGGCCCATCTAGACCAACTCTCAGAACAAAATTATTTGTCATTCCTTATATTTACATTTGTATCTGAGCTATTAAACAACATAGCTAGCCAGGTCAACAAAGCATCTTATTTAATTTCTTTTTTTAATAGATAAATCTTCTTTTAAAATAGCTTGCTTTGTATGAGAATTGATGCACTAGAAATATAACTATCCTTGGAACTTATGCTTCAGACAAGATGTTAAACAAGACACTGTATTATTTAATTTGAGCATTTCTCCCTTCCCAGTTATATGCATCCTGTTAAATGTAAACTAACCATTAGATAAGTAGATTTAATCATTCATTTTAATCTCCCTGTATAATTCAGTACCTCCATAATTGTTGGTGTTTACAAATCACCAATTAATAAACTCATGTAAGAAAAGTAAACATTTCAAAATGAAAATAATTGTACACTCACTTTATGAAAATCACCACTGCTGTCTTTGCTTAAAACTAGCAGTGGAAATACAAGTGGCTTACTCTGCAAACTTTGGTGCTGGAATACATAGGCAAGCTGTTGGGAGATGCTCTAGCTACATTCCTCCTTTCTTGTTCCCCTTCCCCTCTTCCCCGCTTTATTGCATACTGTATTTGTATATCCAAAGCATTATACCATACCACAATTCTGTTCAACTCCAACTTGTAATATTTCCTTTAAAGGCTCTGTGTTTAACCGTATCACCCTGTTTTGTTCTGTTTTTTTTCCAAAAGTAACTTGCCTGATTTGAAATAGTTTGTATTATTATTATTATTATTTTAGCTAATGAACCTCAGGACAGCACACACACACACACACACACACACACATCTCAGATGTTTGAGAGTGGCTTTGGAATCAGACTGTCCAATAAAGAACTGTCCTGCATGGAAGTGTTTATGACTTTCATAGCGACAAACTGATTCCAATGATATTGAGCTAATTTCCTTTGATCTAATGAATGTATCTGCTCACCTTGTTCCCTTACATTGAATTGATAAGCTCCAAGTATTACTTTTTTTTGACAATTTTTACTGTTCCATTCATTTCTTTTACTTAGTCTTTTAATGAATATACTACAGTTATGTTATTAACGTGTTCTCAAGTGGTTTAGCTACCATTCTGCCATTTAATTTTTTAATTTAATTTTATTTGCTTGAGCACACTGATCAACCACTGAACTGCCTTCTTCCATTGTCCTGCAATGATGTAAGTAAGGGTTACATTTTTGTGTATATGGCTTTCTTAGTTGGGATTTCAGAGCACTGACACCAGATATTTTCAGTTTATTCTCTGAGGGAATTTCATTTGCATCTATGTTTTTAGCTATCTGTGATAACTTGTTAAATATTAAAAAGATATTTTGCTTCTATTGGAACATTTGTATACTTGCAACTATATTTCTGTAAACAGCTGCAGTCAAAAATAAAACATTGAAAGTTTTCATTTTGTAGTAGTTAACTGTCTTTTTTCCTCAGATTTTATGAATGAAGTCATATCCGTGAATGTCAGTTTTGAGCGACATGAGTATGTGATTGAACTTAAAAAATCAGTAGGAAAAGGTATGAAATATAGAAATATTTTTGAATAGTTACATTGTACCAGGAAGTGTACCAAGTGACTTAGTGTAATAGAATTTTTGTTTGTTTTACTTAGTTTAAATGTTTCATGTTTAGTAAAACAATATATACATATGGTGACAAATCTTGTATTATGGAGGTACTTTTGATGAAAACCACATCTCTCCAGGCCTCAGTCCCACATCCAGAGGCAATCTCTTTTTATTTTTCTGTAAGTTATTTCCATATATATATATCAGAATGTGGTACATATATCACTAGTGGTACCCAAAATGATTTCAGGTGATACATGGGTAAACATTATCTTTAAACATATATATATATATATATATATATATATATATATATATATATATATATATAAGGTTTGGATGTACATTAGAAAAATACATAATGTGTCTACTTACTAGACTATGGGGAAATGTGAGTCAAAGACAAATACTAAATAAATACTAATACAGGTGATACATGAATATCATGTATGTGATATATAAATAAATAACTGAAGCTTCAGAAGCACTGCTTTAAACAGTATGCTTATACCTTCTTATCAAATATAGATAGTGTCTGTTGATTCTGTGAAAGTGACTGAATTTTTTAACACATCCAAATGTTTATATCTAAATGAGTTGTCACTTTAGGAGTCTAAAGTGACAACAATGCTGCTATTGTTCTAAATATGTTTAAAAGTTGTCTTTTGGCATTATTGACTGCAGCAGCAGTGGAAAGGAGTAATAACCAAATGAATTTAAATAAGTATAAATATCAAAAGTACTGGGGTCCAAAAAACAGCGTATGTGGGCAAAAGACTGATCCGAAAATGGGACTGCATATGAGTGGCTGCCGGAAAGGCTGATGCAATCCTGGGTTACATAATTTAAGTTACAGTGTGCAGAACAAGGGAGATAGCTGTCCTGCTTTACTCCAAGCTGGTAAGAGTCCTGCTCTATTATCTTGTGAGGAGCAGACAATTCTCAGCAGCCATATAATTAGGCCTGTAAAAGAACCGAACACCATTTATCCCTGCTCAGGACACAGAGGGACTCTAGAAGTATAAAAGCAGCTATAGTTTCTCGACAGCAACACTTAATGGTCTTTCTC
The DNA here is from genome assembly GCF_059928025.1 of Delphinapterus leucas. Lineage (NCBI taxonomy): Eukaryota > Metazoa > Chordata > Mammalia > Artiodactyla > Monodontidae > Delphinapterus > Delphinapterus leucas. Next base: position 43,899,244 of record NC_143148.1, read on the forward strand.
TCAGGAAGACAATTGATTACTACTCTTGTGCTCTATTTCATGTTGTCATTGTCCCTGCCTGCATAGTATTTAAAGCATAGGCTCTTTTTTTTTAAAAATAAATTTATTTACTTATTTATTTACTTTTGGCTGCGTTAGGTCTTCGTTGCTGCGCGTGGGCTTTCTCTAGTTGCGGTGAGCGGGGGCTACTCTTCGTTGTGGTGCGCAGGCTTCTCATTGTGGTGGCTTCTCTTGTTGCAGAGCATCGGCTCTAGGCACGCGGGCTCTAGGGCGTATGGGCTCAATAGTTGCGGCTTGCGGGCTCTAGAGCTCAGGCCCAGTAGTTGTGGCACACGGCCTTAGTTGTTCCTAGGCACGTGGGATCTTCCTGGACCAGGGCTCAAACCCGTGTCCCCTGCATTGGCAGGCAGATTCTTAACCACTGTGCCGCCGGGGAAGTCCAAAAGCATAGGCTCTTGAGTTTGCCTGCTTGGGTGAAGTTCTGGCTCCTATACCTACTGTTTAACCTCTCCATTCCTCAATTTCTTTATTTATAAAGTGGAAAGAAAAATGAATGATCCTCTTAGGGTTGTTATAAGAATTAAGTAAATTAAGGCTTCCCTGGTGGCGCGGTGGTTGGGGGTCCGCCTGCCGATGCAGGGGACACGGGTTCGTGCCCCGGTCCGGGAAGATCCCACATGCCGTGGAGAGGCTAGGCCCGTGAGCCATGGCCGCTGAGCCTGCGCGTCCGGAGCCTGTGCTCCGCAACTGGAGAGGCCACAACAGTGAGAGGCCCGCGTACCGCAAAAAAAAAAAAAAAAAGGATTAAGTAAATTAATCAGTGTAAAACTACTTAGTTCCTGGCACACAGGAGCTAAGTGCCTAATAAGTGTACCAATCCTGTTGCTACTTTGCTCTTCTGCCTCTGGTGCACTGGATCCATATCCTTTTGCTTTTTCAAATACATGCTCCTGTTCCTTTAATTGTCCTCTTTCTTTTTTTAATTTTTAATTTAATTTTTATTTTATATTGGATTATAGTTGATTTTATGTTATGTTAGTTTCAGGTGTACAGCAAAGTGATTCAAAGTGATTCAATTATACATATACATATATAATTGTCCTCTTTCTCCAGCATCAAAACCTTTCTCTCTGAGTCATACCCACTGGTATATAAATTTTCTGTAATGTCCCTCATCTCTTAAAAATATCAAACAATTTTCTTTGACCACACATCCCCACATCCCCCATACATACTATTTCCACTTTCTCTTATTCATCCTCTTGAACCCATTCCAATCAGGTTTTATCACCCTGCTCTACTGAAATAGCTCATCAGCATCACCAATGGCCACCCAAAAGTCAATTCTGAGGGCTGTTTCACTCAGTTTATCAACAGTATATGACACGCTTTGAAACACTTTCTTCACTTGGCTTTCAGGACACCGCACTCATCTCTCCTGCTTCACTGGCCTTTTCCATTCTCGTCTTCTTGACCTCCTAACATTGGAGAACCCTAGAAGTCAATCATCAGATCTCTTCTCTATCATAACTCAATTTTTAGGTGCGCTCATCCAGTCAGATTGCTTTATAGACTATGTGTTGAAAATTTCCAAATGTATATCTCCAGCCATAACTTCTTTAACTCCAGGTTCCTATTATCGAACTATCTACTTGACAGTCTTAACAGGCATCTCAGAAATAACATGTCTGAAGTGAAATTTTGATTCTCCCCTTCCCACTCCCAACTTCTGCCGCCAATACTCTTTCCAGATTCTTCCCCATCTAAGCAAATGGAATTTCCATTCTTCTAATTGTTTAAGCCAAAATACCTTTGAGGGTTGGTTGGTTTGTTTTTTGACCTTGATCCAATCCATCATCAAATTCTGTTACTCTGTCCTTTGAAATACTTCCAGAATCCAACCACTTCTCAATACATCTATTGCTGTCACTTTGATCCAAAGCATTTGTTGCCTAGATTGTCATAACAGCTTCCTAGCAGTTCTCCCTGCTTCTATCATTGCCCCTTATACTTGATTCTTCACATACCAGCCAGATTTAAATGTAAGTCATATGTTACACCTCTGCTCAAAACCCTCTAGTGACTTCCTATCTCTACATTTCACAATGCTTGTAATGCCCTTTGTGGTCTGATTCCAGCTTTGTGTCTGACCTATCCCTCTCTTGCTTTCTGTGCTTTAGTCACACTAACTTCCTTGCTCTCCCTAAAGCATACTGATCATGCTGCTGCCTCGTGGGTTTGCACTCACATCACTCCTGGCATGCTCTTCCTTCAGGGACCTACATGTATCATTCTCTCACTTTATCAGGGTTTTGCCCAAATATAACCTTATAGGAGAGATCTTTCTTGATCACCCTGTATAAAACTCGTATCCCATCTCTAACCCTCTTACCCTGCTCTTCCTTCCTAGCATTTATCACCACCTGACTGACATTTGTTCTTCTCTCATTCTTTACTAGAATGCAAACTTCATGAGGCTAGGTTTTTTGTCTGCTGTATTCCCAGTGCCTCTAGAAGAATGCCTGGCCCATTGATTAGATAAATCAGAATAAATCAGGGAAATCAGAATAAATATTGCTCCTTGGCATTTGTTTATTGCATTCTGTGTTTTTCTTGATTTCTATACCACTCTCTTTCCTGGATCTCCTTAAATGTCCTTTAAATTCCCTGAGAGAATCTTAGTAGGTTCCCTTGCCATTCAGAATGAAGCAGCCCTATTGGGCAAGCTCTCAAGCCAAGTCACCACATAGGCTTCTGGCCACAATTTATCACTGAATCCTCTGATTGCTTCTTGCCCAGTAGATTCCACTTTTGCCTGAATGCCTCTGTCACTAGCTTCTCTGAAACCAGTGAGTGTGGGTCTGTTTTGTAGAAATGGATTTTATTTATTTCATTTGGAACTTTTAGAAATTTACATAAAACTGCAGTGAAGATGAAGGCAACAGTAAATATTTTCATATGTTTTCAAACTGAAGCACCCAGCCATCTGCCATTGTGGATATTGTGGAAAGAATACCCAGTGCCTGCTGGCATCTGGCACATGAGGTTCTCCATCCTGACGCCATCATTTCCTTGGCAGGTAAGAGGCTGTTGCCAGTTTCATGCAACCTTGCTTTGCATCATTTTCTCATGTTTTCTTTCTATGCACCACAAGAGGGCGTTCTTTCATCATTTTCTACTTAGGTTATACCAACAGCGAGTAGAGGTGCACCTCAATCATTTAAATACGAAGTTAGAATGTTACGCCAAAATTGTTCACCAAAGTTAATGAAACTCTAGGCTCACAATTTTGTCCCTAAATTCATGAAACCAAAACACATCCTTAAAAGGCAAGTCATCAGTTTATCAATGATACAGGAAAAACTTCCAGAAGGTTAGTTACATGGATCTGAAATAAAGTACTGTTTGTGGCAAGCTGTTTTTAGATACTGGGAGTACTGTTTCCTTTCGTGAATTCATTCATTGTAGCAGATGTAGTGTTTAGAGGTGTTGGTTTATTTGCAGACATTAAATTAGAAGATTGAAGTAAAGAGGTTTTTTTTAGCTTTTCATTTCAAGGTGTCTGTGTGCACTGTATAGAAACAACAAAAGCTGAAGGAGAATGACACTCGTATTAGGCATAATAGTCATTGTGTAGTAATTAAAGGCAATATATCTCACAAACAAGCAGAGAGTAGTAATTACTAAACAAGTCCCTTAGGTCAGACAGATTTCGTCATTTCTTTCTCTGAGCAATTCCCTTCTGCCATAAACCACAGAGAGGTAATTAAAAGAAAAATAGATCATTTGAGGAGTTGGATGCTCTCTAGCCAGATTTATTCCTAAAAATGTATCTCTAAAGAGAGGAATTAAATTGTGTAGAGGACCTTAAAGAATACTGTCTGGGATCTTTCTACACCCTTCTCTCCGGCTTTACGTCCTAAGCCTGAGAGGCCTTTTGAGCCTAATCAGATTTTGCCATGATAGCAGTTGGTTACATTTGGGACTTCCCTGGTGGCATACTGGCTAAGAATCCGCCTGCCAATGCAGGGGACGTGGGTTCAAGCCTTGGTCCGGGAAGATCCCACGTGCTGCGGAGCAACTAAGCCCGTGTGCCACTACTAAGCCTGCGCTCTAGAGCCCACGTGCCACAACTACTGAGCCCATGTGCCACAACTACTGAAGCCCATGCGCCTAGGGCCTGTGCTGCACAAGAGAAGCCACTACATGAGAAGCCCGTGCACCGCAACGAAGAATAGCCCCCACTCGCTGCAACTAGAGAAAGCCCACATGCAGCAATGAAGACCCAACGCAGCCATAAATAAATAAATTAATAATTTAAAAAAAAAACAGAATCGGTTATGTTTAACAAAACTATACAAAAATATATGAATATAGTCTGTTCTATCCATTCTTTGTGGCAAAAGAAAAACACATATCTTAAAAACTAAAGCAAGTCAAGGAACCCCAAGAAAGAAGTCTAGATTTGGCTATATTTTAGAAGGAAATCAAGTCTTGTGAATCTTATTTTCTGGCTTTGATCTGGTTGTCCGTCGGTATGGACTTGCCCGAGTGATGGCCCACTGAAAGGCCAAATTTCTTATTTTTCTGTTCATCCTGTACCTCCTTGTTCATTAAGAATCCTGCCTAGAAGTTTAGGTCAAAGAGGCTACTTGGAGCAAAATACAGTGGCATCTCATCCCAAATATTCTCCAGGCGTTTCTTCCATCCTTCCAGGATCTGAATTCGGACATCCTCGGGAGTGTGCCCAATGCTATATGTCAGTTGAGGTTCCAAGACTTGGAAGCCACAGAAATGCAGAGTGCCACTCTGGGGATACACAAAGCACAGAGGTGAGTTACAGATCAAACCCCACAGACCTTGTACCATATACAAACAACAAAAGTTAATCTGGGTTTCCCAACAGGTCACTCTGATGTGGAGGCCTGAGGCACCCTGGAAAATTAGTTCATAGCTCCACCCTCTCACCTTGTGCTTTCTGTACCTAGTTGTTACCTATTTTAGCCTATTCAGCTGTGCTCTTCTTTGAATGAAGAAAACCTTGAAACTGTGCCAGCCTGGCATTCTCTGCCAAAAGTGCCCAAAGTTCTATTACCTAAGGGTGAGTTTCAGCTTCTTGGCAACTGACCCTTGCCAAGGCATGCACATGTGCATTTCTCTGCCTCCCCACATTACTAGACAAGTCTTAATAAATTATTCTTACCATTTATTCTCCAATGTTAATATTAATTCCCTAATCCTATAGGTGGCCCTTTTTTAAAAAATATTTATTTATGTATTTGGTTTCGCTGGGTCTTAGTTGCAGCAGGTGGGCTCCTTAGTTGCGGCATGCACACCCTTAGTTGCGGCATGCGTGTGGGATCTAGTTCCCTGACCAGAGATCGAACCCAGGCCCCCTGCATTGGGAGCGCGGAGTCTTAACCAATGCACCACCAGGGAAGTCCCTCCAAGAACAACTTGAGAGAGTAAACTTTTAATACCTGACAAACCAACCAATTCTTTTTCAGCCCTGACTGTAGAACATTCACAAGGGACCAAATCTACTTGCCTAAACAACCTGCACATTTATCCTAAAAGCTGCAGATCTGGCCCCTCACAATTGGAGCATGATAAGTGTGAGAATGTGAGAAGCTACTAGAGATACCTCAAGCCCCTCTTTTTACTGATGAGGCAAATTACTGGCAGATTCAGGGTGAGAATACAGGTCTCATTCTCAGTCGTGTCCTAAAACTCTACTTCCTTATCCCCTTTCCTGTAGGTCAACCACCCTTCAAAGAGAGACCTATCAAGTCTTAAAAATTCTTTCTCTGTCCTAAAAATTATTTCTCTGTCCTAGTTTTGTTTTTTAACCTCTGGGCATGTTCCTGTTGTTACTGCCTTTAAGTGAGTCAAGAAGAAGAAATACTGGTATGTCCTTGCTTAGCTTTTACCAGGACAAGAGGCCCAATAGGTCTTTCTCATGGCAATGCCCTGATGAACTTAAGTCACACAGATCATTTGTTTGCATATGTGAGTGGTTCTGTTTATCCTAAATGATAGGATTTTAAATCCGTGAGCACAAGGTACAGGTTTCATATTTTTGAAACCACACCCACAAAAGCAAGCTCTTGGGAAAATATTGATTTAGGCAACACACACTGAAGCCAACTTTGCCTGCAATCCTTGCTGTTCAGACTTGGCTGCCAAACGTGATTTCATAGAAGCAAATCTTATTGCATGTGTTTCTTCACACCCACCCAATATTTGTATTTTTAGGCAGAAACAGGAGTGTCAAGTTGACTGACCAAGGACAATAATTTTCTTTTCTTTAAAATTTTCTTTTCTTGAATGTGCTAACTCCTCCAGAAGGGATGACAGGTCCTGAAGAAAGTTCGCCCCTCGGTGACATCATGGGCAGCAGCTAAGCACCCTAAGTCTTCTATTTTGGGGGTGTTCCCCATCTGACCTCTTTGTCCTCTGCCCCACAGTTCCCCCTGCAGTGGTTTGGAGTCCCTGCCATCCTGAAAGGCTGGTTTGAATGAGTGCTCATAGGGGAGTTTGCTTACTCGTATGCTGCCGTGTATGACAAGGGACCTTTCCGGGTAGGTTGATGGTTCTGCTTTTTCTAACACCTGGATTCTAGGTAGATTCTGTCCTGAGGCAGAGTTTTGAGCACAATTAGATACCAAAATCAGGCTCCAGGTCCCTTAGGGAGAGATGCATGTCTCTCCCAAAATTTTTAATAGATATTTTCATAGATATTTTGACATGATGTTCAGGATTTTCTTTAAAATACTCCAGGAAAAAACAGGAGTGAGGGGATACTGAGAGTTAAAGCTGGGTGGTGGATGCATCACTATACTATTTTCTCTTCTTTATGTATGTTTGAAATTGTCCATAATAAAAAAGTCAGTCTGTCTTCATTTTGCAGACACCCAAAACTATACAAGAAACATTTTTAGAGCTCCTGGATTACAAGCCTAGATACATGCCTAGCAGTGTGCGGAGATAGATAAAAAACAACAAATAACTCCACCTAGGCACCAGCAGTCAGCACTGCTTTTGTGTTACCATGACAACCTTCACCTGATTTGCCACATCCAGGAGTATGGAATCCTGGGCCTGCCCCTCTGTGTACCATCTTCCAGGCTGGTACTTCTGCAGAGTCAATACTATGAGGCTCAGAGGAGCCAATGTATGAAGTAACATAAACAACAGATGGGAGGGGGGACCTTTGTGTTCTTTCCCCTGGGGCTGTTTCAGTAACTTCCTGTCACCAAGGAGATGTGGAAGGTAATGACTTTTCTTTTACAGAATAAGAAGGCAATGCTTTCCATCTCCACTGGTGGCAGTGGCTCCATGTACTCTCTGCAGGGTATCCACGGGGACATGAATATCATTCTCTGCCCAATTCAGGTATCTCGTTTTCAGTGACCCTTCAGAGGGATTAATGAACTTTCTATGGAGTCCAAATCCTCCAGATAGCAGCTCCACAAACTATTTTCAGGATGCTTATGGAGATGGGGGCGGGGGAGAATTGCAAACTTGAGTGATTCCACAAGAAATAACTAACTGAAGAAAAAGATTAAACATACTAGGGAAAAAAAGCTCAAGGCTCAAATGTCATCTCTGCCATCACAGTCATATTTTCAAAGAGTAATACAGCCAGATTCACGACATCTGTAAATCTGTGTAACACTGCGCCTTTGAAGTAATCACCCTTCTCTACAGAGAATGCGGTCAAGTGGCTGTTACTTTCCTAAGATTACATAGCTAATTAGGTGCCAGGTCTAGGACAAAAAGAACGCAAGTGTCCCAACACCCCTTTTGATGTCTTAACCACACCTGAAAAATCACAAGGTCTGTGGCTTGCAGCTTCTTTTGTTCCGCCACAATATCTGGGCTCAGACAGCCTTCTTTATAAGCTAGAACAGACTCGGCAGGATACTGAGAGTTCCTGGGGTCCTCCAGTTTACCTGCAGAGAGGAAAAAGAGAGGCTGTCGCCAGAGGGGCCAACGTGGGGCCAGAGAACCCACAGGCGAGAAGTTCCACAAAGACCTAATTAAAGGGGAGAGCTGCTCCCACCTGTGATGTTGTTTCTGGAGATGACGGGATTGAAGTTCATGGCATACAGGTCTGACACAGTGACCTCCCATCCTTTCCTCTTCAAAGCCTCTACGGCGGCCTCCTTCATGGCATAGTTGAAGGATGTCCTCTCTGAGTGGGCCAGTAGGATCAGTGCTTTTCTAACTATTTAGACACACGCAAGGAACATGGAGAAAATCAGTCACCAACCAGCAAAGCTCTGGCTACAGGTGAGCCCGACTGGGAGCCATAATGGAAGACGTGACTTTGTTAGACCTTGGGTTATGCAGTCCATCCACTGCATCAAAAAATGTATTTTCTCCTTATAAGTACCAACAATCAAAGGAGGCATTTTAACTCACTGGGAAAACAGTGGCTAATTTAATAAATGGTGTTGGCATACTTAAGCAGCCATCTGCATGAAAATAAAATTATCCCCTTAGAAAACTAATGTAAGGTGTTAGAAGTCAGTATAGCAGTTACCCTCCATCAGGGGATAGTGACTAGAAAGGGACAAATGGGCTTTTGGGGTGCTGGCCGTATTCTATTTCTCGATCTGGGTGCAGATTACACAAGTGTGTGTTCCGTTTGTGAAAATTCACTTAGAACTTGTGCGCTTTTCAGTGTGTCTATTGTATTAAAGTTTTGGGTTTTAACTATCCCACTAACACACCACATACAGCAACAATTTGCTGGCAGATTAAAGATCTACATTTTAAAAAATAAAACTATTAGAATAGTATGGGATAGGGAACCCTCTTGCACTGTTGGTGGGAATGTAAATTGATACAGCCACTATGGAGAACAGTATGGAGGTTCCTTAAAAAACTAAAAATAGAATTACCATATGACACAGCAATCCCACTACTGGGCATATATCCCTGAGGAAACCATAATTCAAAAAAACACATGCACCCCAATGTTCATAGTAGCATTATTTACAATAGCCAGGACATGGAAGCAACCTAAATGCCCATCGACAGATGAATGGATAAAGAAGATGTGGTACATATATACAATGGAATATTACTCAGCCATAAAAAGGAACAAAATTGGGTCATTTGTTGAGACGTGGATGGATCTAGAGACTGTCATACAGAGTCAAGTAAGTCAGAAAGAGAAAAACAAATATCGTATATTAACGCATATATGTGGAACCTAGAAAAATGGTACAGATGAACCAGTTTGCAGGGCAGAAATTGAAACACAGATGTAGAGAACAAACGTATGGACATCAAGGGGGGAAAGCGGTGGGGGGTGGTGGTGGTGGTGTGATGAATTGGGCGATTGGGATTGACATGTATACACTGATGTGTATAAAATTGATGACTAATAAGAACCTGCTGTATAAAAAAATAAAAAAAAAAAACCCACCAAAAAAAAAAAGAATAGTATAGGATGCTTTGTGCACTCTGTTGCTTTATGTCTCATTTTTAATTGAACATTAAGGGATTGCAGTATTTTAATCATAACTCTTGCCAATATCTTTATCTAGAGGCCTGTTGCCATTTTTGTCTTTTATGAAATTTTTGTCGCCAAGAAAGGCAGGATTACATTTTTCCCTTCCAGACTGAGTTGGTATAGTGTATTCTTGGCTGTGAAAATACTCATAGCTTTGGGACTTTGAAATGGTAGATATTCGTGTATGGTCTTATTTACATAAAAATGGATGCTTAGTTGTGTAGCTACCTACATAAACAAGACCTAGAAGGACACATCAAACAGTAAACTATTTGTGATTATGGATAACTTTGTTTTTTGCTTCTAATGATTTTTGGTTTCCTGTTATGCACATGTTAACTTTTAAGACATAAATGTTATTTTTTGTTTTGTTTTGGGTTTTTTTTTTTGTGGTACGCGGGCCTCTTACTGTTGTGGCCTCTCCCATTGCAGAGCACAGGCTCCGGACGCGCAGGCCCAGCCGCTCCACGGCATGTGGGATCCTCCCGGACCGGGGCACGAACCCGTGTCCCCTGCATCGGCAGGCGGACTCTCAACCACTGCGCCACCAGGGAAGCCCCATAAATGTTATTTTAAAAACCTTTAAAAAAAAAAAAAAGAATAGTATGGGATGAAAGGGAGAATTTGTATAACCTCTGGACAGAGGCTACCTTTTAAGAAAGACTAGAGATTCAGAAACCATGAAGGAAAAGCCTGAGAGATAAAGCCACATAAACATCAAAAATTTGTATTTAACAAAAGGTCCCATAAACAGAAGCAAAAGACAATCAGGAGAAGATATCCAGAACTCATCACAAAGAGTTAACATCCTAAAGAATGCCTACAAATAATTAGGAAAAGACAATGCAGTAGAAGAAAAAGTCAAGGATATGATTCAGGGAAGGAAATTGCAAACAACAATAAACAAATGAGAACGTGCCCTGTCAGGCCTGCAAGGAAAAGCAAATTAAAATAAGGCATCATGGGACTTCCCTGCTGGTCCAGTGGTTAAGACTCCACACTTCCACTGCAGTGGGCACGGGTTTGATCTCTGCTCAGGGAACTAAGATCCCACACGCGACGTGGTGTAGCAAAAAAATAAATAAAATAAAAATAAAATGAGACATTATTTACCGATCAGTTGGCAAAACAATTTAAGACAAATAACATCAAGGGCAATTTAAGATTTCAGGAAGGGCTTCCCTGGTGGCACAGTGGTTGAGGATCTGTCTGCCACTGCAGGGGACACGGGTTCGAGCCCTGGTCTGGGAAGATCCCACATGCCGCGGAGCAACTAGGCCCGTGAGCCACAACTACTGAGCCTGCGCATCTGGAGCCTGTGCTCCGCAACAAGAGAGGCCACGACAGTGAGAGGCCCGCGCATCGCGATGAAGAGTGGCCTCCGCTCGCTGCAACTAGAGAAAGCCCTCGCACAGAAACGAAGACCCAACACAGCCAAAAAATAAATAAATAAATAAATTAAAAAAAAAAAAAGATGATGGAGGAGGCGGGGAAGGGTGAGGTAAATTAAAAAAAAAAAGATTTCAGGAAAACTGGCACGTTGCTGGTGGGAATATGAGTTGCCTCAGCATTTGGGGAAGGTAATCAGGCTGAATCTTTAAACATTTTAAAGTCACATAAATCTTTGATCTAGTTGTTCAACTTTGGGGAATCTGTCCTACAGACTGAAAGCATCAGGATGGAAGAGCAAGGATGTGTACTGAACCATTCTAGTCATTGGCAAAAATTAGATATAACCCCGATTATCTATTTCTGGAGCACATTTGAATATATTACGATACACACATACTACAGAATATTTGCTCTTAACAAGAATGAGTTAGCTACACATAGTCACCCTGAAAGATATCCAGGATGTATCGTTAAATGATAAAATGAGTGAATGTGAATCCACTTTTATTAACTCCATATATATAGGTAGATTTGCAGTATATTGGTATGAGGGGAATAAAAGATGTGGAATGATCACGTGAAACCGTTACTAGTTTCCTTAGGTAAGTAAGAGATGGCAAGAGGGTAGAGGCAGAGGGGAAAGGTGAACTTTTTCTTGGACCTCCTTTGTGTTAATAAAGTTGTTAGAACGAACCTGCTTTACTTTTGCAATAACAGCATGTAAAGGGTGCTAACTACGTGCTAGGCACTGTTCTAAGTGCTTTGTATTCTTTTTCAGTTGTCACAGCAACCCTATGAGGTAAACAGAATTAGTATCCTCATATTATGGATGGGAAAACAAGCACAGAAACCTTAAGCAGTTACCCAAATGTGCATACTAAGTGGTGAAGCTGGAATAATTTAAAAATATATAGACATAGATAAATCTATGCAACAACGTATAGGGCGTGGGGAGGAGTACTAGAGAAAGGAAGTTTACCACCACCGTTCTCCCAAAAATTGGTGCCACAATTTCATACCTTAAGAACTCTGAACAGCAGCGACTGTGGGTGGAGCTGGGAGAGAATGCACCTGCAACTTTTTTCGCTATTGTTTGAAGAAAATTAACTAGAAAGGGATGTGTGAAGCTTCAGTTCTTGCCCTGCTTTCAGTATTAACCACACCTGGTGTAGGCAGCGCCTACTGGCTTAAATTCAGCCACGTGTAAGCTTCAGCCACGTGTAAGCTTCAGGCAAGCTTTTGGCGCTTGCCAAAATAGAGCATTTCCAAGCTTGGTCCTGGCGTTTCAGACTCCATAAACTCAGATTTGGTGGAATATAAATTTGATGAGGATTTAAATGCTACAGAAGTGATATATCTGCTTCTGACGCTGCCTGGGAAAATGGAAAGGAATTCCTGAGCCTGCCTCAACAAATTCCCACCCCCCTTTCTTATCAACTCATGGACTGAACGCTACTGAGAGCGATGTGAGTATATTAATCTCTGATATGCATTTTCTTTGTGATTTATCTTTGCATTAGTCACATCAGTGTTTACTAAATACTGCTTTGTCAGTTTTTATTCTCTTGGCTTACTCCTTACCTACATATTTTTAAAAATATATATATGTATATATATATATTTTTTGTGTGTGTGTGTGTGTGTGGTACGCGGGCCTCTCACTGCTGTGGCCTCTCCCGCTGCGGAGCACAGGCTCTGGACGCACAGGCCCAGCGGCCATGGCTCACGGGCCCAGCCGTTCCGCGGCACGCGGGATCCCCCCAGACCAGGGCACGAACCCGCGTCCCCTGCATCGGCAGGCGGACTGCCAACCACTGCGCCACCAGGGAAGCCCAATATATATATTTTTTTCACTTACCAACATTAACAAGCAGTTTTTAAAAATTATTTATTTTTGGCTGCATTGAGTCTTCGTTGCTGTGTGCAAGCTTTCTCTAGTTGCAGCGAGTGGGGGGCTACTCTTCGTTATGGTGCATTGCGGTGGCTTCTCTTGTTGCGGAGCACGGGCTCTAGGCACACAGGCTCAGTAGCTGCAGTGCACGGGCTTAGTTGCTCCACGGCATGTGGGATCTTCCCGGACCAGGGCTCGAACTCGTGTCCCCTGCATTGGCAGGCTGATTCTTAACTACTGCGCCGCCAGGGAAGCCCTAACAAGCATTTTGTAAGCAGTAAAAGATAAAGGCGCTTCCTAGAAAATGAGAAAATCAGGACATCTATCCCTTGCTTTCAAAGAGCTTACCATCTACTAACTGTATAGAGTATAGGCATGACAGTTACCTTCAAAAATAAGAAAAAAGTAAGACGAGATACAAACAGGAAGAATATATTTGCAAGAAATATAACCAACAAAGTTCAGTATCTGGAATATATAGATTCTTAAAAACAACCCAGTAGAAAAATGGTCAAAGGCTATGAATAGGCAATTAACAGAGCATTCATTTGCAATTAACAGAAAGGTCATGTGTATTTGCCAGAGATAAGGGTAAAGAAAGAGATTTACTACCAAAGCATAAGCCCGAGTCGCTTGTTTCCAAGTCATTTTTCACGGCCAAATCTGAGTGTTTTTGGACTTGGAGGGTTCAGTTTCCCTTCCTGCCATTTAACTAGCTACAGGACAGGCTTGACTTTCTTGAAATTTACCCTAAGAAAGGTGTAAGACACATACACTAATAACTAATAGAGGAAAACTGTTCACTTCAGGGCTGACCCCTCAGCAAAGGCCTTCAGAAGGAGCTGCCATCTGAGCTGTCTTGAAAGACAAATGGGATTATTACCAGTACCTCTAGTTTATCATTCAGTTTTTCTTATCCTGCACATCGACAGAAGTGACGATCTAACATAGCTAAGCACATCTTGTTAGTGCTTCTCTCTCCCTGCACCGGTTCCCTTTCAGATCTCAGGCCCTAAGTAATATGCCCCCAATCCATTGTCACTTTTTTATGTCCTGAAAGCCCTTGTGCCTTCTTCACCATCCTACATTTTCTATTTCCACCCCACATCCACACTAGCCAACCTTCTTTCCCTGCCTTGAAATGCTAATGTTCTCACTGACCCATCCTCTCAGCCTCTCCACCATGGTTTATTGAGCACCTACTACACACCAGGCACTGCTTTAGGCATTTGGAATATATCAGTGTACAAAAGAGACACAAATCTTTGTCTTTGTGGAGAGTACATTCTGGTGGCCAGATCATCCTGTCTCTCGGGGACTGACCTCTGTCCCCATCTATTGCTCTGACATTCCTACAATTCTCTGGCTTCATACTCAGGCCAATCTGAAACCAAGAGTTTTTACTAACCTCTCAGATCAAACTGTACTCTGTCAACCTGCAGTTTCATTGATGACCAACATAGAACTTAATGACAAAAAAGATAAAGCTGGCACAGAAGGAAAGGGATTGTGGTTCATCATGTCAATGTAAAGCATGTCTAGATCTCTTTAGCAGTAATAAACATCTTACCCGCATGATCGTTTTGGCAGGAAGAATAAGCAATCAAGGCAAACCTATTGGAAATATAATAAGGGCAGACCCTCAAATAGTTTCATGCATTCTGCTTCTACCCTCTGGGCTCACTGAATTCCTCAAGGAATGTGCTGCCAGTTGGATGCATCTGTTACTTGCAAACAAGTTCTCTGGATGATTCAGTTCACCTCGAGATTTGGTTAACTGGGTAGGCTAATACTAGTTATACAAGATCTACATCTTCCCATTTTCCCTCACTAGCTCCCCCCCCCTTTTTTGTCTAAGTTACACATAAATACAGAACATTCTGTAGAATTAGAAAATCAGGAAATAGTTTTCGCCCTAGTATTTCAGGAGAGGTATTGGTGCCCTCCAGACAGCTGAAGAAGGAATAACCTAGAGGGAAACAGCCGCTCCCAGATGCTTCCACTCTAGGCCCCCAGAAATGGGAAGTCCCTGTTGTCTTGTTTTAAACAATGCCTCGTTTTGATCAGACTCTCAGCCTGAGAGATGTGATTTAAAAAATAAAAGAATTGTTCAGGCTTTAGTGCTACTCCAAACTAAACTCTGGAATTCTCAAAGTTTTTGCTGAGTCTCTGTGTGGTATTTATTCACAGTTGACAATGCTGTATCGTGTTCACTTTCTTTAAGTCGGTCTTTCTCTTTGATCCTCTTCTGAGATTCTAGTCTTAGGGAAATCATCAGCTTGGTGGTTAGCAGTTGCAAATATGCATTTAAAACTTTTGAGGGCTTCCCTGATGGCGCCGTGGTTAAGAATCCACCTGCCAATGCAGGAGACACGGGTTCTATCCCTGGTCCGGGAAGATCCCACATGCCGTGGAGCAACTAAGCCCGTGTGCCACAACTACTGAGCCTGCGCTCTAGAGCCCGTGAGGCTCAACTACTGAAGCCCATGCACCACAACTACTGAAGCCCGTGCGCCTAGAGCCCATGCTCCCAACAAGAGAAACCACTGCAATGAGAAGCCTGCACACCACAATGAAGAGTAGCAACCAGAGAAAAGCCCACGTGCAGCAACAAAGACCCAAAAGAAGCCAAAAATAAATTAAAAAAAAAACAACTTCTGAGAAAATACAGTACACCTGGAGACAACTATGATTTTTATAATCAGGAGTGTCTGGAGTGCATTTGAGAGCCACGGTCCCCAAGACCCAAACCAATCAGAATCATGTACGTCAAAGACCCTGTTGAAGGAGTTACTTTTAAAAAAATATTTATCTACCTATTTATTTATGGCTGCGTTGGGTCTTTTTTTTTTTTTTAACGTCTTTATTGGGGTATAATTGCTTTACAATGGTGTGTTAGTTTCTGCTTTATAACAAAGTGAATCAGTTATACATATATATATGTTCCCATATCTCTTCCCTCTTGCGTCTCCCTCCCTCCCACCCTCCATATCCCACCCCTCCAGGCGGTCACAAAGCACCGAGCCGATATCCCTGTGCCATGCGGCTGCTTCCCACTAGCTAGCTACCTTACGTTTGTTAGTGTGTATATGTCCATGACTCTCTCTCGCCCTGTCACAGCTCACCCTTTGCGTTGGGTCTTAATTGCGGCGTGCAGGCTTTTCTAGTTGTGGCGTGCAGGCTTAGTTGCCCTGCGGCACGTGGGATCTTAGTTCCCTGACCAGGGCTCGAACCCACATCCCCTGCATTGGAAGGTGGATTCTTAACCACTGGACCACCAAGGAAGTCCAGAAGGAGTCACTTTTTAAAGTCAACTGGCTTATCCAATGGTCTTATGTGACTGAGTCTCAACTTTCCCAGAAGTGTCAGTCCAAGTGTAGCAAGTGGTATGGGCTACAGCGCAATTACCTCCCTGCTCAGCAAAAGATAGTCAGGGACTCTCCTATTATCAAGAACAACTTTGACCAGAGAGTCTAGCGAGTTTTGTTGGGCAGATATTGCTTTAGCAGCAGATTCTGTGATATCTTCAAGAGTTAAGGAGAGATCCTTGATCATAGCCTCATTTGTACTTACTCTTAGCCTGGGCAGTAGGGATCTACCAACGGAAGCAAAGTTTGAATCATGATGCTTCCTAGTAATCTTTGTATAACTCTATGACTTGAGACTGGAAAGGTGACAACCAGGAAAATTTAAGGTCTGTAGACTGCACAGGCAGTTTTATTCTGGTTACCCTTATCTTGTGTCTTTGTATGAAGCCTGGATGCAAGTTTCCCCAGGTTCGGGGTTGTTAACCAGAGTCAGGGAAATGGACCCCAGGGCTAGGGAGTCTGACACAATAGAGAGGGAGCTAAGTTTGTTCCAGAGAAACTGAGGCATTAGAAGTCAGGGAGGGGACTTCCCTGGTGGCGCAGTGGTTAAGAATCCGCCTGTCAATTCCGGGGACACAGGTTCGATCCCTGGTCTGGGAAGATCCCACATGCCGTGGAGCAACTAAGCCCGTGCACCAGAACTACTGACCCTGTGCTCTAGAGCCCGCAAGCCACAACTACTGAGCCCACGTGCTGCAACTACTGAAGCCCGTGCGCCTAGGGTCCGTGCTCTGCAACAACAACATCAACAACAAAAAGAAGCCCCCGCAATGAGAAGTCCATGCACCTCAGTGAAGAGTAGCCCCCGCTCACCTCATCTTGAGAAAGCCCACACACAGCAATAAAGACCCAATGCAGCCAAAAATAAATAAATTCATTAATTAAAAAAAAATTAGGGGGAAGTTTGTGATGGGTAGAACTATAGGATCCCCAGCAGCATGGCAAGTCTAACAGTCATTTGGAGGTTTGATTATCCCCCTTTGCAATGGCCTGAGATATGTGAATAGTGGCATTGTCTTTCGAGGCCAGAGCAAGGCAAAAGAATCATAAAGACCTTCATGGTGTAAGAACTGGGAAAAGGAGGGACTTCCCTGGCAGTCCAGTGGTTAAGACTCTGTGCTTCCACTGAGGGGGGCATGGGTTCAATCCCTGGCCAGAGAACTAAGATCCCACATTCTGCACAGTGCAACCAAAAAAAAAAAGATTTGAGAAAAGGACAGAGAGGGAAGGTAGAATGGAAAGAAATGTTGTTTTATGTTTTTTTTTTTTACTGAAGTATAGTTGATTTACAATGTTGTGCTAATTTCTGCTGTACAGTAAAGTACAGTTACCCATATATATACATTCTTTTTTATATTCTTTTCCATTATGGTTTATCCCAGGACATTGAATATAATTCCCTGTGCTATACAGTAGGAGCTCGTCCGTCCATTCTATATGTAATAGTTTGCATCTACTAATCCCGAACTCCTAATCCATCCCTCTCCCACGCCTGTCCCCCTTGGCAACCACAAGTCTGTTCTCCTGTGGTAACTCTGTTTCTGCTTCGTAGAGAGGTTCATTTGTGTCATATTTTAGATTCCACATATAAGTGGTATCATATGGTATTTGTCTTTCTCTTTCTGACTTCACTTAGTATGATAATCTCTAGTTGCATCTGTATTGCTGCAAATGGCATTATTTCATTCTTTTTTGTGGCTGAGTAATATTCCATTGTGTGTAATATATATATATATATATATATATATATATATATACCACATCTTCTTTATCCATTAATCTGTCAGTGGACATTTATGTTGCTTCCATGTCTTGGCTGTTGTGAATATTGCTGCTATGAACATTGGGGTGCATGTATCTTTTCAAATTAGAGTTTTCTCTGGATATATGCCCAGGAGTGGGATTGCTAGATCATATGGCAACTCTATTTTTAGTTTTTTAAGGAACCTCAGTACTGTTTTCCATAGTGGCTACACCAATTTACATCCCCATCAACAATGTAGGTTTCCCTTTTCTCCATACCCTCTCCAGCATTTATTATTTGTGTGTGTGTGTGTGCACGTGCATATATATATATATACACACACATATACATATATATATATTTTTTGGCAGCACCGCATGGCAGATGGGATCTTAGTTCCCCAACCAGGGATCGAACCCACACCCCCTGCAGTGGAAACGTGGAGTTTTACACACTGGACCACCAAGGAGGTCCCCTGTAGATATTTTGATAATGGACATTCTTACTGGTGTGAGGTAATACCTCATTGTAGTTTTGACTTGCATTTCTCTGATAGCTGTGTTGAGCATCTTTTCATGTGCCTGTTGGTCATCGTATGTCTTCTTTGGAGAAATGTCTACTTAGGTCTTCTGTCCGTTTTTTGATTGGGTTGTTTGGGGTTTTTTTGTATTGAGTTGTATGAGCTGTTTGTATATTTTGGAAATTAATCCCTTGTCAGTCACGTCTTTTGCAAATATTTTCTCCCAGTCCATAGGTTACCTTTTCATCTTGTTTATGATTTCCTTTGCTGTGCAAAAGCTCATAAGTTTGATTAGGTCCCATTTGTTTATTTTTGCTTTTATTTCTATTGCCTTGGGAGATGACCTAAGAAAACAGTGCTACGATTTATGTCAGAGAATGTTTTGCCTATGTTCTCTTCTAGGAGTTTTATGGTGTCCTGTCTTATATTTGTCTTTAAGCCATTTTGGGTTTATTTTTGTGTATGGTGCGAGGGAGTGTTTTAACTTCAGTGATTTAAATGCAGCTGTTCAGCTTTCCCAACACCACTCGCTGAAGAGACTATCTTTTCTCTATTGAATATTCTTGCTTCCCTTGTCAGAGATTAATTGACCTTAGGTGTGTGGGTTTCTCTGTTCTGTTCCATTGATCCATATGTCTGTTTTTTGTGCCAGTACCATGCTCTTTTGATTACTGTAGGTTTGTAGTATTGTCTGAAGTCTGGGAGGGTTATGCCTCCAGCTTTGTTTTTTTTCCTCAGGATTGCTTTGGCAATTCTGGGTCTTCTGTGGTTCTCTTTAGAATCATTTGGGGAAAATGTCAAAAGGTTTGAACATTTGATTAAATAGGATCACAGATCATTATGAAATAATACTGAATTATCTATTTAACCAAAATGACAATAGATGATGTTAAAGGCAAATACAGAAATTCACCTAAGTGTAAACAAAACTTAGCTCTTTTGAGAAGACAGTGTTGTCTTTATCAGGTTTTTGATTACTTAAGAAAACATGCACAGTAAATTATTTTGATAAGACACAAAATCTTTGCTCTCTGGGCAGATTACTTAAAACTTAAGGAAACTTCCACAATCTTTCAAAAGCAGACCAAAAGTCCAATAAAACTTTTTTCTTTTTAACAGAGAGAAAACTAAATTCTAATTTTGCACCAGTGTACTGTTGATATTAAAACTTATTTTTTAAAAAAACTTAAATTCATTCCAATCTTAGCCAGCTTGACTACACATAAAGTTCCTTTCCCAGGATTCCTTTTTTATAAACCTCATAACTTTATGTCCATTCAGATCTTGTCCTGTTTATTTTTTTTCCTTTTTCTCATTCTGGAACAATGAATCATTTTACTTTCCTTATCTACTTTTCATACAGTTGTTGCCTTTAACTGTTAATTTTTCTAAGTAGTTTTTAAAAATTGAGGGACTTCCCTGGTGGTCCAGTGGTTAAGACTCTGGCACTTCCACTGCAGGGGGAGCAGGTTCGAGCCCTGGTTGGGGAACTAAGATCCCGCATGCCATGTGGCACAGCCAAAAAATGAAAAAATAAAAATAGAAATAAAAATTTTAAAAATTGAGATGTAATTGACATTGCGTAAGTTTAAGGTATACAGTGTGTTGCTTTGGTACATTTATGTATTGCAATATTATTCAGTAGCATTAGCTAACACCTTTATAATGTCACATATTTATCATTTCCTTTTTGTATTGAGAACAGTGAAGATTTAGTCTCTTAGTAACTGAAACTTATAATACAGTAGAGTTGACTATAATCATTATGCTATGCATTACATCTCCAGAACTTATCTCCTGGTTGTAAGTTTGTACTCTTCAACAACATCTCTCCAATTCCCTCACCCCCTAGCCCTTGTTTTTACAAGTTCAGTTTTTCGATATTCCACATATAAGTGACATAATACAGTATTTGTTCTTCTATGTCTGGCTTATCTCACTTAGCATAATACCTTTAAGGTCCATCCATGTTGTCGCAAATGGCAGTATTTCTTTCTTTCTCATGGCTGAATAATACTCCATTGTATATATTTACTATATCTTCTTTATCCTTTCATCTGTTGACAGACACTTATGGCTGTTTCCATATCTTGGTTATTGTAATTAATTCTTCAATGAACATCGTTGTGCAGATGTCCTCTTGAGATACTAATTTGAATTCCTTTGTATGTGTACCTAGAAGTGGGATTGCTGTTTCATATGGTTGTTCAATTTTTAACTTTTTGAAGAACCATCATAGTGTTTTTCATAATGGCTGTAGTAAGTCATTTTAATTACATATATTGATTAGAAATTTTAACCCGTAGAATCTTTTATTCCTCCTGAAACTAAGAAGTAAGCAACTGTGGACTGTCTGTTACACTAGCATTCCATGGATTGGCAAATTTATGAATACATTTTATAATTTCTAGAAGTATATTCTTTCTCATAGTAAATGTTTCTATGTGGCACACAAGATATTTACTGATAGACCCAAATATTTTTAGTTTCTCTGTAAAAGGAAACCAAAAGTGGATACACCAGTAATTAATGTTTCAGTATTTTATCTTGTTTGGAAATGACCTAGATATTTAATGAATATCCATCACTTAACTTATCTCAGCATAACTTTAAGGTTTCAAGTACCAAAAAGAGTTTGGAAACTGTTTTTTTTTTTGTCTGCGCCGCGCAGCTTGTGGGATCTTAGTTCCCCAACCAGGGAATCAACCTGGGCCCTCGGCAGTGAAAGCGCAGAGTCCTAACCACTGGATTGCCAGGGAATTCCTGGAAACTATTTTTTTTTTTTTTTTTTGCGGTACGCGAGCCTCTCACTGCTGCGGCGTCTCCCGTTGCGGAGCACAGGCTCGGGACGCGCAGGCTCAGCGGCCATGGCTCACGGGCCCAGCCGCTCCGCGGCATGTGGGATCTTCCCAGACCGGGGCACGAACCCGTGTCCCCTGCATCAGCAGGCGGACTCTCAACCACTGCGCCACCAGGGAAGCCCCCTGGAAACTATTTTTAAGTTGACATACTGTGAAGCATAATTATCGTTGAAAAGGTCAGTTATACATTTTTAAAAATTGTATTGAAGTATATTGATTTATAATGTGTCAATTTCTGCTGTATAACAAAGTGATTCAGTTTTACATATATGTATTCTTTTTCATATTTTTCTGTTATGGTTTATCACAGGATATTGAATATAGTTCCCTGTGCTATACAGTAGGACCTTGTCGTTTATCCATCCTATATATAATAGTTTGCAGCTACTAATCTCAAACTTCCAATCCTTCCCTCCCCCATGCCCCTTTCCCCTTGGCAACCACAAGTCTGTCTCTGTATCTGTGGGTCTGTTTCTGTTTCGTAGATATCTTCATTTGTGTTGTATCTTAGATTCCACATATAAGTGACATCATATGGTATTTGTCTTTCTCTTTCTGACTTACTTCACTTAGTATGATAATCTCTAGGTCCATCCATGTTGCTTGCAAATGGCATTATTTCATGCTTTTTTATGGCGGAGTAATATTCCACTGTGTGTGTGTGTGTGTATGTATATGTATATATGTGTGTGTGTGTATGTATATATATATATATATATATATATATATATATACACACATACACACCACATCTTGTTTATTGTTTATCCATTCATCTGTTGATGGACATTTAGGTTGCTTCCATGTTTTGGCTATTGTAAATAATGCTTCTATGAACATAGGGGTGCATGTATCTTTTCAAATTATAGTTTTGTCTGGATATATGCCCAGGAGTGGGATTGCTGGATCATATGGCAACTCTATTTTTAGTTTTTTGAGGATTTTTAAATTTTTATCTTACCTCTATTTACTTTTTCTTAAAAATTATGTTTAGATTACTCAAGAAAATTTCATGAGACATTAAACAGCTAACCATCATGTTACATTCTTTTTCTTGCTGACAAATTCTGTAACAGAGATAACATGAACTTATTTGACTTCTAATAAACCTAGGTAGAATAAAAGTATTATATTTAATGCTGACAACTCTAAAGGCATGCCTGTTTTAATTAAACCACAAACAAACTAGCTTTTATTTACCAAAGATTATCCTAGACCACATGAACTTGAATAGAACTCTTTACAAATACCATCTGGAGGTAGAAAAAAATTACACATTTATAACATATAGACATACATAAACATACAGATGCAAATAGGATCTTATAGGTTTCATTTTATAATTTTAGCTATGGGACAGGTACAATAATGCAAAATTTACTAGTTTAAAATAGAACAGTTGGATCCAAATTGTATTTCTGGCAGATGGAATAAATTAAGGTGTCCTACTTACATAACTAAAGCTTTTCAGTAATACTTGTGGTGAAGATTTTTAAGATTTTTCATGGACCTAGTTTTCAAATAACCTTTTTCCCCCTTCTGATAAGAATTACCTTGGTTCCCAGAGGGAACTAGGTAGAACATTTCCATCTCAAAAGGCACAGAGAAAGAATGTAAGTTTCACCAAGAAAGACTTTTGTTCCCTAAGTCCAGATGCTTTACAATATCTACAAGTCTTTTAAGATGGATAGGGGAGGTTTGGGAATTGGTAGAAAGGAAAGGTGGGCTTTGAATTGCTTCTAGAGCTGCATTTCAGTTCTTGTAAAGACCCAATCTTCAACACAAGGACAGTTGTTTTTAATTCCTGGAAAAATTGGGTTGCAACTTGTTTGGATCCACCCGTCCAACTACATTATCTTTAATTTGCTTCTTCATAGCAAGGAGAAGCTCTTCAACTAAGATGGAAATCAAAAGGTTCCTAGATTCCTATGTTCTAGATTTAGAGCTGTTTGGGATGTTTTTCTTTCCCCCTGGGTACATAGTTTCATTTAGCTTAGGGGAAAAGCCCTTAAAAAAAAAACACTCACAAAATTCCTATCAGGCTCTGAATATCAGCTTCTGTTTTGGCCAATTCTGACCATAGCGCTGCTTAAAAAACAAACAAACAATCCTTTCAAATATTTTGTCAGGTTTCAGCCAGCACAGAGAGTAAATATTCCTGTCAGTATTAAACAACCACTTGGATACAAGAGGAGTCTCCAAAGAGAGTGCAAAGGGTACTCCTCCGTCCATTCCCCAAGATCCAGAACCTTCCCAAAGACAGCCCAAATAAAGACAATTCTCTTGAGAGTTGCCAATAGTCGGTCCTCACTGCAAATGGAGTGCAACCCACATCTGTCTGGCCATGTCTAGCTGAAAACAGGTGGAAACCCACATTTCTGCCCAGTCATATTTTGGGGTGCCCAACCTGATGGTTGAGTTTCCTGCTTATGCAAGGACTGACAACCAGACAGAAAGCCAAGCCAAGTTCACAGGACAAAACAAGACAAATGAGAAGGCAATAGCTGTCCCTGAGAGAGAAAGATCAGTAACCATTGGGTACCTCAAAACCAAATTCATGAGAGTCTAAATTTGGAAAGGAAGGGACAATGTGGACTTTTACCTTCCTCTCTTGACTGGGCACTAGAGATCCAGGAGAGTTGGCTCTTGTAAGAATTCTCATCTTTTGCCAACTTCTGTCAGTTTTCCCAGGATCCCATCTGCAGGCTCTAGGGCAGGTGGGGCTTAAATTAGAGAATGTAGCCCAGGTATCTACCAGAATTTGGCAAGGTTTTTCACCAATTTTTAGTTTCCCCTTGGATATTTAAGGGAATAACTGGTAGAGTTTACCAGAAAATCCCTTGGAGTCCCATCCACACGGGAGGCACCCTCTTGGGGGCCTCCTTCAAGGGTGGATACGGGGGCCATTCAATTTGCTGTAGAATGATTTGACAAAAACCTTTTTTCTAGTGTCCTGGTTGATTGCAAATGAGACACCAATTCTGGGCCAGTGTTTTGTTGATGGACCCCTAGGAGGGCGCAGTGAGGGAGTCCCAGGTGTTTCAGGTTTCTGGTCTTGGAACTGGTTGCAGCTGTGAGGCCACTAACTTGGTCGACTTTTGTTACAGTTTTACAGTTTATTCAGAGTGGAAAGGCACTTCAGATAGAGGACTAATAGACTGAGTACTCAGGGAAAGGAGGATAGAGAGGAGTAGTAGAAGCTACCTCCGTCTTAAAGTCTTTTGTTTTAAGTACCTACTGCACCTTTAATTTTTCATTAGCCTTTTGCAATGACTCTTTCAGTGAAGTTATTTTGGAATCTTAAAGCCTTTCCGAGCCTTCTGCATACCACTTAAAATAAGTGTTCCATTCTTTCAAGTGCACTTCGTAAAGTGAACAAACTTGTGTAATTAGAACATTGCCCATAATGGCCATTGCAACTCTAAATTGCCTTAGTAAGATTTTGCCATTTTAGTAGATATCTACAGCTTCTGGGACCACAGTTCTTAAACATAAAACAAGCAGTTGTGCCAGGTGGTGCATGCTCAATTCTTTGAAACGTGAAGATCTCATTTCTTTAGTTAAGCCTTGGGTCTCTTGGAGCCAAATTAATACCTAAGAGGGATGTGCCACAGGTCTGGGGATTTTGTGGTGTTTTACAATATACCTCATTGTATGGAAATTTTCTTGAGGTGGCAGGTGACCTAGTGTTGACCTATCCCATTCCATGACCAATTTATCTTAACACAGGATTCTTACAGTTAGATGGCGCGCATTCTATCAGCTTTTAAGTGCTCAACCTGTGCCCACCAATTTTGTGGTTTTGGCTTCAAGATGCCCATTAACAATAGATCTATTATTCCTTTACCCCATATGCACATTAACAGAAACCAACAGTAACCAAGGAAACGGAACTGTGGACACTGCAGTAACCAAGGAGATGGCACTGTGGACTGGCCAAGAGAAGGCCTTAGGTGCTCATCACAAATGGTTCCCAAAGTGGAACTACAGACCGAACCAGCAGAACCCAACAAAAGGGGACTAATGGGCTTCCCTGGTGGCGCAATGGTTAAGAATCCACCTGCCAATGCAGGGGACACGGGTTTCGAGTCCTGGTCCAGGAAGATCCCACACGCCGCGGAGCAACTAAGCCCATGCGCCACAACTACTGAGCCTGTGCTCTAAAGCCCATGAGCCACAACTACTGAAGTCCGCGCACCTGGAGCCTGTGCTCTGCGACAAGAGAAGCTGCCGCAATGAGAAGCCCGCGCACTGCAATGAAGAGTAGCTCCTGCTTGCCACAACTAGAGAAAGCCCGCACGCAGCAATGAAGATCCAACACAGTTAAAAATAAATAAATTTAAAGAAAAAAGGGGTGGGGGACTAACTGAGCCCTCAGACTAACAGAACTGGGGACTTGGGTTCCAGGTGTCAGCTCAAACTGACCCATTAAGCTGTGTCCTGGGACCACAGACTAACCAAGGGCTAAGGACTGGTGCTCTGTTAGAGACTCCTGTCAGTCTAGACCAACCCATGAATCCTGGACTGGAAAGCCAATTAGACCAGAAGCTCAATGTAGAGAGTGGAGTTCATATCAAGAGGAACTTACCCACGGCCCTCAGAAACAGTGACAAAGAAAGAGAACTCAGGGACTTCCCTGGCGGTCCAGTGATTAAGACTCTGCACTTCCACTGCAGGGGGCACAAGTTCAATCCCTGGTCAGGGAACTAAGATCCCACATACTGCACAGCCTGGCCAAAAAAAAAAAAAAGAACTCAAAGCATTTGTGGATATCAACACATGTATTTCTTGTTGTCTATGAAGTCATCAGGAGTCTTCAGATCCCACCACTACTACCAAAACTTAAAATACAAAAATCAACTGGGTAAATTTTAAAGCTCTTATTGGCTTTATTTAATGATTCATGAATCAGGCAGCATCCCATCTAGCACAAAGAAAGGAGCTCCAAGGAGCTGTACAAAATAAAGGACTTTTATAGGTAGAAGGAGTTACTGAGTCCAAGCTCCTACTGCTCACTGCATGACAGGCCAATAAATCAAGAGACAAGTTGCTGGGGCAAGGAACAGCAACTTTATTCGGAAAGCCAGCAGACCAAGAAGATGGTGGACTCCTGTCCCAAAGAACCATCTTACCTGAGTCAGAATTCAGGCTTCTTTTATACTAAAGAGGGAAGGGGTGTGGCTGGTTGTTGCAAACTTCTTGGTGCTGGAATCCTTTGCTCTTGCAGCTGTTCATGTCCAAGTAGGTCAGGTCACAATGTTCACATAAACCTCCTGGATACACACAGGCCAAGGGATGGCAGGTTCCACCACAAACCCAACCCGAGGCACCACAGTGAGTCCTGGGGCAGCACTATGGAAGCCAGGCCTCTTCTGTGTCCAAGTGGTTGTGGAGTTGGCACAGCTGGGGACCTGAGACATGGGTCTCCTGGGCAGTCACAGCATCAGTCCAGCTTGCCTGTGGAGCTCACGCTTCACCTTTTCTTCACAAACTTCTTTCTGGAAGCATTGGGATTTAACCGTCTCCTGCCGGCTCCCAAGGTGCTGTCTCGGACCTGCAAGGTAGCTGACCGGCTGGAGATATCATTCTCTGCAAAGGGAGACACCCCAGCTATGTAGTCAGGGGCAAACACGTCAGTTTTCTGCCTGGCCTTTCGGGAAAGTCGCAGCTGAGGGAAGCGCTGGTCCTCGGTCAGGTGGGGGTTGATGGCGTACTTGCCCCCTTTGGGAGTGGGGAGTGAATACTGCAAATAAGACGAGGAAAGGCCATTAGGAGGACGGGGATTCGTATTTATGCACATCAGATCCTGTTACGTAAAGCTTACCTGACAACTCTGCACGCGGGCAGACGACACCAACGGAGTCTATCGTCACTGCCTAGTGTGCACTGAGTACATGACATGCATCTTCCCACCTGAGCCTACTCTCACCTCACAGATGAAAAGCAACACGGTATTGTGACTACATTCCCTCAACAAAAGACAGAAAGAATTACACTAAAACACAGAACCCTAGTAGGCAGGTACCATTTTCATAATGGTGTAGGTTAGCACTTCTGAAATAACCACACACACACACACTCCAGTTGAACAAAATTATAATTATGGAAAATGGTGTTATGAAGGGTGTTATGGATATTAGAGGGAGGGCTAGAATGAACTCTGTGGTGTTGAACTGAATCTGAAGTTATAAATTCAATTTTTAATACAGGTAAGAGAAAAAGTATTAATATGTGTATTTATATATAGTATTTCCCATCTTTGTCCACTGTGGACCTGGAATTAATGCCACCCTAGGACAATAAGCATACCCACTGTCCAGTGCCCAGATCTTTGCTTCTAAAAACTTAAGAGCTCCTTAGAGAAATGGCTGATTCCAGGGCACAGGCAGGGAGGTATAAGAGTCGGAACAGCTTGCTGTGCCAGAAAGTAAAATTGTTCAAAGAATAACTGGGGCACATCAAAAAGACACAGAAGCCATCCTGAAGGGGCTCCATGAACAGTTTGAGTATCAAAATAAATAAGGATAGCAATGGATCACAGCCTACAGACTACAATAAAAATACATGCGACCACACTCATATAAATGATATATGGGAAAGTTCCTCTTTACAGCAGAATGGCAAGTAATAAATATGGAGAAGAAATGATGCAATTAGAAAATCACCATTTGGCAACCTTCATTGTAAAAACTGATTCAGATGACTTTAACCAGTAAAAGTTTGATGAGAAACAGTATTCACACAGTATCAGACTATCTTTCTCTAAGTTACTTATTAATCACGGATAATAACCTTACAGGAAATTTGGTAATCTTGGTTTTGTTAATTACATTGTGGTTACACAAGAAACCTCCAACTAAGTGATCAAAGTTATTATCAGCAGTAAATTGGACACAGCCTGAATCTAACCAGTTGGAAACACCAGACAAACCCAAGGTAAGGGAGAGTCTACAAAGTAACTGCTTTGTACTCTTCAAAACTGTTCAAAACTGTCAAGGTCATGAAAGACAGCAGACCTGAGAAACTACTTCAGTTTAAAAGAGACTAAGGAGACAGGACAATGAAATGCAACAGTGAAATGCAACATGTGATCCTAGACTGGATCCTGGACCCCAAACCAACCCCCTTCTCTTGCTGTAAAAGAAATCTGTGGCGAAGTTTGAATATGGTCTAAGGACTCCCCTGGCCGTCCAGTGGTTAAGACTCTGCACTTCCAATGCAGGGGGCGTGGGTTCGATCCTTAGTTGGGGAACTAAGATCCCACGTCCCACGTGGCACAGCCAGAAAAAAAAAAAAAGTCTGGAGCTTCCCTGGTGGCACAGTGGTTGAGAGTCTGCCTGCTAATGCAGGGGACACAGGTTCGAGCCCTGGTCTGGGAAGATCCCACATGCCGTGGAGCAACTAGGCCCATGAGCCACAACTACTGAGCCTGTGCGTCTGGAGCCTGTGCTCCGCAACAAGAGAGGCCGCGACAGTGAGAGGCCCGCGCAGCGTGATGAAGAGTGGCCCCCGCTTGCCACAACTAGAGAAAGCCCTCGCACAGAAACGAAGACCCAACACAGCAAAATAAATAAATTAATAAACTCAAAAAAAAAAAAAGTCTGAATATGGTCCATAGATTAGATAGTATTGAAGTAATGTTAACTTCGTGGTTTTGGTAATTGTATTGTGGGTATCTAAGACGAAGTCCTTGTTTCAGGAAACACACACTGAAGTATCTAGGTGCAAAAGGGCGTCATGCATAATTTACTCTCAGATGGTTTAGGGGAAAAGAAAAAATGATAAAGCAAATATAGTGAATGATTAAATTGGGAAATCTAAGTGAAAGCTAAATGGGAATTATTTGTACTATTTTTGGCAACTTTTTAAAAAAAAAACTACGAGATACCATTAAAAAAAATTATTTCAAAATAGAAAGTTAAAAAAAAAAAATAACCTTTCTAACGTTAGTGGCATGCACCATACCTGGAGAACTCAGAGCCAGGTCAGCCACACTCATACTTGCCTGCCTGTCAACCCTTCTCTCCTGATTCCTCAAAACAAATCCACCCCGCTGTGTATCCAGCCCAGGACTCTCTTGTGCTGAGTATTTACACAACCTTCCCTTGTGGTTCTTGAAGCTTCTAGACATTCTACCCATCCTCAAATTCCCACACAAATCCATCCTCCACCGTCCTGCAAACCATCCCTCTTTGACCCCACATATATTTGGCCCTTGCTTTTTACCGTGTGGAATTACTGGTTATTTCTCCTTAGACTGCAAACTCCTCAAAAACCTCACAGGGAGGTTGAGTTGTGAGCTCTCCCCACCTGCCTTGGTCCCTGGATCACAGGCTTTCAATAACTATCTTTAGAAACCAGGAGGGTCTGTTTGTCCTCTCTGATCATTTCGATCCTGGTGCTAAAAGGTCTCGCTTCCCCGACCTGGGCCCTGCTGTTAGGGGAGCGGGAGATGCGCCACTCACCCGGAGGCCCCGAGGATTCAGCACCTTAGGGTTGCGGGAAAAGTGCATGCGCAGGGTTCCATCGTCGCTGACGGTCACAGACACCTTCTTCAGTGTCTTGTTTCCACACTGTGCACAGAACACTCTGCTCATGTCAGATGTTGTCCTGCAGAAACAAAGGAGATGCATCACACTGGAGCCAGAGGCAGCAAACCCCATCCCCAGAGCGCAAGGTGAGTCTCGGGCCTCAGAGGAGGAGACACAAGAAATGGGGACAGGCTGGACTGCACCGCACACATCCCAGACCAAGGCCACCTGCCCTCATGCTGCTGATATAAGCACACTGCTGCTGCACGGCTCCCACAGCAAAGGTAAATGACATAAGGAGCAAGTTAGTAAGTAAGAAAACTGAGCAGGATGTTGTTACAGTAATAATGAACTCTTACTGAATTTTGTTAGGCATTATTCCACAAGTTTAATGTCAAAATAACCCTATGAAGTTAATATATCTCCATTTTACGGATGGGGAAACGAAGGCAAGGTAAGGTAGCTTGCTCAAGGTCACAGAGCTAGTAAGTGGCAGGTATAAGCCCAGGGAATCTGGCTCCAGAGTCAGTGCTCTTACCACCACCATACTTTCTCAAGGGTCATATTATTACATTACTCAACTATTTCTGAATACCTTGTGCCCAAGTATCAGCCTAGGCATTAAGCCAGGAGGTGGCTCTGGAGGTGCTGAGAATTTACTAACCAACAGGACACACTATCAAAGCTGCTATGATTAAATGGGTGTGGGTGCTGAGGCAGACCCACAGGCCTTGCCTCTCTCCCACCCGCTCAAGGCCCAACGATGGACCCTGAACAGGCAAAGCTGCTGTTGTCAGGGACCAAGCAGGAGCCCTGGTGTCTGTCCTTGAGGAATTCTCCCTCAGTTCCCAGTGGTAAGGACACAAGAGCTGCGTGAAACTGCCGGAGAAGCCAAGCCCTTTCCTGAAGTCTCTGCGAGTGAACTAAGCAACACGGGCTAGGAAATAATTATTTTGTGCAAGAAACCACTCAGTCACTGGGGTTAATCTAACAAGAATGGAGAACATTTCCAAGTGTTTCTAAGAACGAATGTTAATTTGAGGAACTTAGAGCTTTTGTAACAAAGGACAATGGGGGAAATGAGATTTCCTGAAGCAAAAAGCTTTACCGACATGAGCCTGGCACGTTTAAACACTAAAGATTCAAAAAATGCAGAGGCAGTTTTGAGGAGTGGCTCCCCAGCAGACCTGCAGAGGACGGTAACAGAGATGGGCCCCGAGCCACGTCGGGGAGGGCTTCATCCAGGCTACTCCACCGTCAGTGGAACAGCACTGGGGACACAGGGAGAGACACCTTACTGCTTTGGAAAGCAGTGCACACAGGCCTCCACAGTAAGGGGCTCCACCAGATACCTGACATGACGGCTACCATGTCTAGACTGAATCTGTGGAAAGGCTGGAAGCCACCAAGTTCCCAGGGCCACGCTTCACTCAACAGCAGGGCTGCAGTATAGTCTCTTCCATTCCAACCAGATCTCGGATCCGGGGGCCTCTCCACACAACACCAGCCCTCACCACGAGAAAAACCAATTCATGAGGCAGAAAAGAAATGGGGAGGAGTGCATGGTCAATGAACTAAACAGTTCACGTCAACGGAGCACTTCCTATGCGCCAGACAAGCACTCTTTTATGTGACGATCTCCCTAGTTCCTCACAACCACCTTTCTAATTTTACATAAGAATCATCTGAGGTACAGAGAAGCTGACCAACTTCTGCAAAGTCACACAGCTACTAGGAGACAGAATCTGGATTGGAACCCACATAGTCTGGATCCAGAGTCCACTTTTTTTTTAAACAGAAAATTTCAAACATGAAGTAAACCAAAGAGCACAATGAACCCTCATGGACCCATCACCCAGCTTCATCTCTACCCTCACCCATTCCTCCCACTTCTGTTTTATTTCAAAGCAAGTCCCAGACGTTACCCCTTCCATAAACATTTTGGCACTTACTGCTAAACGACTAGGGCTCTTTGCTCCAGAACCCACACCCTTAATCCTATACACAAAGGTAAGGACAAAAAACACCCGCCCTGGCTTTGTCAGGTGGGAGGTCACTGGCCACCTCTGTCCCAGGGCTTTCAGTGCCCTGGTGGGGGCAGAACCTGGCCTGAGTAGGAATGACAAGGTGGAGGGAATGCCTGTACACAAGGCAAGGTTCTCCTTCAAGAAGTCTCTAGAAGGTTTAGGAACAGAGGAGTGTTCAACAGAGGGGCACTGAGCCCAGGTTATTGGCTACATACTTGAAACAGCCGTGGCAGCGCAAGATGTAGCTCCGGGCCTCGCGGATCAGCATGCCGTTCACGGCCAGCACATGCAGCCCCATCTGGAGCAGGACATTCTGCAACCAACAAGTTAAAGGGAAACTGAACTCATAGCAAAACCACGAATTGTTTAATATCTGCATAATCACAGTTAAAAGAACTTCCCAAACCCTGGTTTGGCTCATAAAGGGCTTCTACTAAAGAAAAGCAAGCTTAGGATACCTCTCAAGACATGTAAACTAGGACAAGGACCCAGATTTTTCTTCTCTCAGGTGCCATTGACCGAGATCATCATTTCGCCAAGGCCTCCTTTAGCAATCTCTCTTAACAGAGACATTTATTGTGTGAGAGCAAATATACTCATTTCTGGACTCAAAACCTCTACAGTCTCCAAATACTTAACTGAGCACAGGACGTTACACACACTGAAAGAAAAGCAGCAACAGATCATGAATACTGAACATCAGAAATTTAATATACCACATACATTCTGTAGGTATACTATGATTCCCTAACCTCCAAGCAAAACTAAAAATTACCAAAGAGCACAGGCAAAGTTTCTAGAGCCAGGAAAAGAAGCATTACACAACAGCCCTGTACACACCCCCAAACCTCCAAAGGACCACTGCCTGTAACAGGTATGACACCAAGCCCAGGGCCAGCCGATGCCCATTCCACCCACCTGCATGGCGAAGTCTGTAGTCACACAGCCGACCCGCACATCCTTCGGGATGGCACACTGCTTCATCTCCTGGTGGACCTGCTTGATGTTGCTGGGGGTTATCCACCCACCCCCGTCATCATCACTGTCTTGGTCCTTCCTTTCTTCAAATCCATTCTCTTCGTTCTCTTCCTCACTTGGAATAGCCTCACCTTTGTCAATCTGAAACGTTAACAGAATTCAAACTTCTCGCCCAAAGGAGCAGCTGGGAGGCGCTAGTCTGTTGTCATCAGGAGATCATAAAGCAGGGCCTTACCAGCAGCTCCTGAAGTTCATGATCAATATTAGGCAAAGGATTTCTCCAGAACACAAAGGAACTGAATTCTAGGTCCTCAGGCTCACCGACTGGGTGTCCACGTTCTACTGTTCCTCGTGCGGATTTAGGCTGAAGTTAAAAGAAAAATAATTTTAAAACCTGAAAATTGAGAGGGTTATAAATGAAATGATATACGATATACAAGCCAGATCAGACAAGGATGGACAAACTATGCTATCTGTCTAGGTAAATTTGGTTCCCTCTAAACAGACAATTTGTGGAGATCTGACATGTAACAGAAAAGAGCATGAAGAGCCTGGCTGGCCTATCGAAGAAATTACCTTTGAGGGCAGATGGAAACCAGAAATGTGTAGAGGAGTTTCTGGGTGCTGAATTGATGAACTCACTTTAACCTTTAAAAAGAAAAGAAAAAAGTGACAGCTCTAAGCAAAGAAATGCAGGTTGAAAATTCAACATGGAAGAGTAATTTAAAAAACAGAAAACAAAATACTTCCCCCTGGTTATTGAAATAAAAGATATTCAATGTTTTTTAAAAAGTGGGAAACATAAAAATATATGTAAAGAATTTTTTTAAAAAATAAATTTTTTTATTTTTGGCTGCGTTGGGTCTTTGTTGCTGCGTGTGGCCTTTTCTCTAGTTGCGGTGAGCAGGGGCTACTCTTCATTGCGGTGCGCGGGCTTCTCACTGCAGTGGTTTCTCTTGTTGCGGAGCATGGGCTCTAGAGCGCAGGCTCAGTAGTTGTGGTGCATGGGCTCAGTAGCTCTGCGGCATGTGGGATCTTCCCAGACCAGTGCTGAACCCGTGTCCCCTGCATTGGCAGGCGGATTTTTAACCACTGAGCCACCAGGGAAGCCTGTAAAGAATTATTCAGGGATTCCACTACTACCAAATAACCACTTTAGGACATTTCTTTTTTGTCCCTAGACATAAAGGTTTAATGAACATCATTATGTGTAAAACTTGGAAGTATCTTTGCTTATATCCTTAGGGTAAATGCCTAAGAGTGGAATTGCTGGGTCAAAAGACAGGCTGTTTTAAAGCTTCTGATACAAAACAGCTAATTCCTGCCCAAAAGACTGCAGGAAAGGGCAATTTTTAGGAATCTCAAATTGACAGATGCCAAAGCAGAAACCCAGCTGAGCCACAAAGTCAGAGTTTATATGAAACTATTCCCTTCACTCCCATCGCCCCAAAACATTCTGGTGACACACAGATGTCTATATTTTAGGCATCACTTTTAGACTTCTTGGATTGGAGGACTCTACACTTGGTTGAAAACAAGTGAAGGCAGTTCTGACTAGAATAGAATCATGAGCCCACTACAGTTTTGATGACCTTAGACAGTGGAGATCAAGTAATTCTTTGCAAACACTACTTGAAATTACTTATTACAGTATAAGGTTAATAATCTATCTTTCGGGCTTCCCTGGTGGCGCAGTGGTTGAGAGTCCGCCTGCTGATGCAGGGGACACGGGTTCGTGCCCCGGTCCGGGAAGATCCCACATGCCGCGGAGCAGCTGGGCCCGTGAGCCATGGACGCTGAGCCTGCGCGTCCGGAGCCGCAAAAAAAAAAAAAAAAAAAATCTATCTTTCAAAATCCTCTGGCCTAGAAACAGGTAATGGGGTCCAGGCACAAAACCATTAGTCTCTTAAACTTAGCCAAGCTGGACAAGTCCCTAAAAGCACAACAGGAACCCAGAATTTTGAAGGTAGCAAGAGTTGAAAAAAATGGTAATCATTTAAAGTGTTCTTTCTTGCTTGCTTCTGGAAAAGAATTCTATTTTTAAAAAACGAGTGAGAGGGGCTTCCCTGACGGCGCAGTGGTTAAGAATCTGCCTGCCAATGCAGGAGACACAGGTTCAAGCCCTGGTCCAGAAAGATCCCACATGCCATGGAGCAACTAAGCCCGTGCACCACAACTACTGAGCCTGTGCTCTAGAGCCCGTGAGCCACAACTACTGAGGCCTGCGCACCTAGGGCCCGTACACCGCAATGAAGAGCAGCCCCCGCTCGCCACAACTAGAGAAACCCTGCCCGCAGCAACAAAGACCCAACACAGCCAAAAAAAATGAGAATATTTTTACTCTTTCTGCATTTTATTATTTTAATTTAGTTTATCTATTTGGTTGCACCAGGTCTTAGTTGCGACAGGCGGGCTCCTTAGTTGTGGCATGCAAATTCTTAGTTGCAGCATGGGGATCTAGTTCCCTGAGCAGGGACTGAACCTGGACCCCCTGCACTGGGAGTGTGGAGTCTTAACCACTGTGCCAGCAGGGAAGTCCCTGCATTTTTAAATTTAACCAACGTTACCAAGAACCTACAGGTCAAGACTGAGACATGTTTGCTAATTGTAACGTATGAACCTTATCTGGATCCTGATCCAAACAAGTAAACTATTAAAAAAATTTTATAAAATAATTGAGAAATGTGAACACAGATTGGATATTTGATTATATCAGGGAATTACTATTAATTTTGTGTAGGTGTAATACTGGTTTTGTGGTTATTTTTTTTAGAGACATACCTTATCTTTAGAGACACACCAAGAAATATCTATCAGTGAAATGTTAGGCTGTCTGAGTTCAAAATATTCAGGGCTGGGGTTGGGTAAAGATGAAAACAGATCATGAGTTGACAACTGTGGAGGCAGGATGATGGGGACACTGGGTCCATTATACTATTCCCTCTACTTCTGTACATCTGATAGTTCTCATAGTAAAAAAGTTAAAACAGGGCTTCCCTGGTGGCGCAGTGGTTGGGAGTCCGTCTGCCGATGCAGGGGACACGGGTTTGTGCCCCAGTCCAGGAAGATCCCACATGCCGCGGAGCGGCTGGGCCCGTGAGCATGGCCGCTGAGCCTGCGCGTCCGGAGCCTGTGCTCCGCAACAGGAGAGGCCACAACAGTGAGAGGCCCACGTACCGCAAAAAAAAAAAAAAAAAAAAGTTAAAACAGATAAAACCAACAATCTTTCTTATTTACCTTTTCTGGTTCTTGTTTTAGGTGAGACACCCCAACAAACTCTGCTTCCAGCTGGTAGGTAAGTGCCAGTACTTGGATATCTGTGGCAGAGAGGCTGGGATAGTCTCCAGTTTTCTTTGAAAACTCAGTCACTGTAAACAAGAGATTCCCAACTTCAGTTAAAAGCAAAGAGCTATATGACCTTGGATAACCATAATGAAAGTATGAAAAGAACTTAGGATCAGTATCCCAAGAAAAACGGAAGCCCCAAATCTTTTTTTTTTTTAAACTGAAGTATAGTTGATTTACAATGTTGTTAATTACTGCTGCACAGCAAAGTAATTCAGTTATACATATACATATATTCCTTTTTAAAATATTCTTTTCCATTATGGTTATCATTGGATATTGAATATAGCTGTCTGTGCTATACAGTAGCACCTTGTTGTTTATCCATTTTATATATAAAAGCTTACATCTGCTCACCCCAACCTCCCCCAACCCCCTTCCCCTTGGCAACCACAAGTCTGTTCTCTATGTCTGTGATTCTGTTTCTATTTCAGAAAGGTTCATTTGCGTCATATTTTAGATTCCACATATAAGATATCATATGGTTATTTGTCTTTCTCTTTCTGACTTCACTTAGTATGATAATCTCTAGTTACATCCATGTTGCTGCAAATGGCATTATTTCGTTCTTTTTTGTGGCTGAGTAGTATTCCATTGTATACATGTACCATATCTTCTTTATCTGTTCATCATCAATGGACATTTAGGTTGTTTCCATGTCTTGGCTGTTGTGAACAGTGCTGCTATGAATATAGGAGTGCATGTATCTTTTTGAATTACTATAGTTTTGTCTGGATATATGCCCAGGGGGGGAATGTTTCAGCCCAATCTTATGAAGTAAGTACTGTTAGTATTTCCTCAAAAAGATCAAGTAACTTGTCAAAGATCACACAGCTAGGATGCTGGAGAAAGCTAAAGAAGTCACAAATAGTGTAGGTAACAACATCTCCATTATCAGGCCTTTAAACCCTAAAACACTTCCAACCACCTAAGTCCTTTCCTGGGCAGGATCATCGCCTTGATCCCTACAAGAGAACAACGCTGACTCCTAAGCCAAGTGAGAGTTGTTTAGTTTTCTTTCAGGACTAATGTAAGGCCTAAAAGCCATCCCTTTTTCTGACTTGAGGCTGGCCTCCATATCCAAAACAGTCATCACTCTTATCTACTGAAAAGAAATGGGCGAGAGTAAGAGATCTAGGTTCTTCTATTTTTTCTTAATCTTTTTAACATCTTTATTGGAGTATAATTGCTTTACAATGGTTAGTTTTTGCTGTATAACAAAGTGAATCAGCTATACATATACATATATCCCCATATCTCCTCCCTCTTGCAGCTCCCTCCCATCTTCTATTTTTAATCCAAACGAATTTACTGAATACTTACAAAGCGCTGGACACTGCTGAGTGACATTATTCCTCATTTAATGCTCCCAGCAACCCCTCGGGTAGGTACTGTTAATCCCATTTTACAGATGGAGGCAACCGAGGCCTAGAGCGTCTGAGTGATATTCCCAAGGGCACATAACTAGTAACTGGCAAGGCCTGGCTGACTCATGACCCAGATCTCCTCTCTCCCACCACGGTCTCCTAGACCGTGGAGTTTCTTTTATTTACTTATTTTTTGAATTTCTGAATTTTATTTATTTTTTTATACAGCAGGTTCTTATTAGTTATCCATTTTATACATATTAGTGTATACATGTCAATCCCAATCTCCCAATTCATCCCACCACCACCATCACCACCACCACCACCACCCCCTGCCACTTTCCCCCCTTGGTGTCCATACGTTTGTTCTCTCCATCTGTGTCTCTATTTCTGCCCGACCGTGCAGTTTCTAAATCAACTCTGATAAAGCATCCAGACTCCGACTAGAACCAGAGCAGGTTCAGTCAGCAACCCGGGAACCAGCTTTGCCAGTAACACCGGGCAGAGACACTCACCCAGCCGCACGTATTCCGGGAAGGGCTCCCTGAAACGTAGCTCGTAGGGCAGGACTGCGAGCCGCCTGCGCGTGGCCTTATCCCGAATCTCGCTGACCACATCCCGAATGGTGTAGATGTTCTTCCCGATGTCCTGAGGGGAGACCGGCCCAACTCACACCCGCCCGCACCACGCAGCGCGCTGCCCGATTTCCCAAGCTCCTTTAGGGGCCACCAGCCCAGACCCCGCTCCTCTCCGCCAGAGCTCCCTGTACCTGCAGAGCCGCGTCCCGCAGGAAAGCCCCTGCATCGGCTACAACGTGCTCCACCGGCGCCATCTTGGTCCATGGAGGCCGGAGCGTGCATGCGCATGCAGATTGCACCCGCCCCTCTGTCCCAATCTGGGCCTCTGGGAGCCGGGAAGAGCGGCCGCGGCAGCATCTTCCGGCTCAGGGCTCTCCGAGCGCATGCGCGGTGAGGCCGCCAGCTCTGCCTGGGAGGTGTGGGCGGGGTCAAACCTTGGGAGGGGCGGGGGTCCACCCGAGGAAATTCGCTTTGGCGTCTGCTCCTTAGCGCCTTTTTTACGCTTAAATGCAAATAGTCTGTATTAGTTTCATTGTTAACAGTCAATCAATACAGATGCCCTAATTTAAAGATCACAACAACCCTATGAAATAGGTACTATTTTACGGGTAAGGGGTAGCTGCTCAAGAAAACTAGGCCCAACTAACATGGGTAGTTAGTGAGGTATCGAGATTAACACTGAAACAAACCGACTCAGAGCCGCTTTCTTACTACTGTGCCATACCGACCGCTGCTTGCTTACTTACCCCCGCTTCATTTTGAGCAACTTGGGTCCAGGATCTCTTACGCCACTTACATAAGCAAGGCTCATAATTCCTTGCTGAGATTCCATAATTATGAGATCTGGTCTATTAGAAATTCATGCTGGCGAATTTTGGCTGAATGATGACTTGAGTTTTCAGTCATCCATCTTCAGAGGTGTTGAGTTATTCTAAACTTTCTTTGTCAATTCTTCACTCCAGTTTTTACCCCTTGGTTATCATTTTTTTTTTTTTTTTTCCTGTACGCATGCCTCTCACTGTTGTGGCCTCTACCGTTGTGGAGCACAGGCTCCGGACGCGCAGGCTCAGCGGCCATGGCTCACGGGCCTAGCCGCTCCGCGGCATGTGGGATCTTCCCGGACCGGGGCACGAACCCGTGTCCCCTACATTGGCAGGCGGACTCTCAACCACTGCGCCACCAGGGAAGCCCACCCCTTGGTTATACTTTATCCATCGTACTTCCAAAAATTGTTCACTGCCCTCGGGGGTCTTTTAATAGGTGCCCAAATCCCTTTTCCTTCCCCAGATGTCTCAATTTTTTTTTTTTTCTCTTTTGTGGGATCTTAGTTCCCCAACCAGGGATCGATACCCGGCCCCAGCAGTGAAAGGGCCGAATCCTAAGTGCCTAGACCGCCAGAGAATTCCCTATCATATCAATTTTTTTGTTCTTATTTCTCTATACTTTCAGTTTCTCTGCAGAATTTTACAATGCTGACCATTTCCTCTTTCTGGACTGTCTCCTTGCCTCACTTTGGTGTTTCATCACTATCCTGGTCCCGCTGTGTCTCTGATGATCTCTCACACTCCTTCACTGTCAGCTCTTCTGCCTTGCTCACGGGGCACCCACCACAGAACTGTCTTGGCCTCTGTATCTTAAGTTTTCTCCTTCACCAATACTATCTATCCCCAAGGCTTATCACAATTATCGCATTATAGGAATGCCTTTGGAATCTACAGGTCCAATCCCTGTTTATTCCCTAGCCTAGCCATTGGCCACATCTTTCTGAAAATTTTGGCATCTTCACTCAGGAGGAAGGTTAAAACTAAGGTAGTTTTCTCTCCTGCCCCCGCTTAAACTTTCTTCACTGGCTGAGTTCCTATTTTTCCGAATGGCATTACCAAAAAAGGCACTCAAGGTAAGAATCTCTGAGTCATGTTTATTCCCACTCTCAACCCATACCACTCTTGCTAAACTTTATTGATGTCACTTCTGAATTGTTTTGAGGTGCCTGGGTCTCCTCTCCATTCATTCACCTTACTCTAATCAAGTTTTTATTTCATGCCTAGAAAATATAATCCACTCAACGCTAATATTCGTATCTCTAAGTTCTTCCTCAATTGCTCCTGTTGCCTAAAAAGGGAGGGAGTATATAGAAACTAGACTCCACAATAAAAGAGGTTTGTTGAAGTTGGCAATAATTCTGTAGACACTAGGGTGAAGAAGAATGATCTAGATCAGTGTTGTCAAACTTGACTGTGAATTAGGATCACCTGGAGAGCCTGGAAAACCAGATAGCTGGGGTTCATCCTCAGTTTCTGATTCAGTAGGTCTGGGCAGGGCGGGAGAATCTGCATTTTTAATAAGTTCCAGATGATGCTGGTGCTGCTGACCTGGGGCCACACTTGAGAACCACTGATTTAGGGGAATAGCCAGGGAAAGAAAGATCAGGCTCTGAGCCATTCACTTTCTAGTAAATATTAAAAATACTTGTTAATATAAAAGGTTTCTTGACATTTTGTCATTTTTTGTAATAGTTTAATCCCTTTTCTGTTTCCCTGTAACGCTTGCTAGTCTTCAAGTCCACTGAAGGCTTAGAAGGACTCTTACTTAGTGAACAAATAAGTACTGAGAGCTAATTTATACCACCACAATTTGGGTGATATAACAGTTATGAACAAAGTGATATTTTGTGTAGTGTCTAGGGGCACCTTCGAGCTTATGACCTTGGAGCCAAATCTTGAAGGATGAGTAGGGCAAAAGCATTGAGGTATGAAAGTCCAAAGGGAGTGTTCAGGGAGTTGAGGGTAGTGCCTGTGGTAGCACAGGGTGTCTGGGGACAGGTTCTCTCAGAAGTGAAGTGAACCCTGAAACACTTCAATTTTTTGAAGCTCCTTGTTTTTTAAAAAGTGAAGAAATCTCAAACATTATTATGAAATTATGGTCACTTGAAACAGTTTACCTTAACAAATTAACACTTTCAAACATATTTAGAACTCCATGTATAACTTATCTGGAGGTAATGACAACTTTTACATGTGAGGCCCTTTATGAAAGAAACGTCTTGTGTGCCAGTGAAGAGCTGACTTCACTTCCAGGACTGGAAAATGTACAAGCTATGAAACTATATGCTTAACAGTGGGGAAGGGGAGATAAAAACTTGAAACAGTGGGGTAGGGGAGAGAAAAACAGTGGGGTAGGGGAGAGAAAAACTACATGAAATCAGTAAGTATCCCTAGAATTCCTCTGAACTTTCCTGGGAGTGTCCTGGACTTTCTTGTCTCTGCCTTTGCCCTTGTTTTCTCTTCTGCCTGAAAATTCTGCTGGCCAATCCCTGCATACTTGGTCTCCAAGAAGCAGCTCGATTGTTTCCTTTGTAAACTGGTCCTCATTACCCAAATCAGATTTTTCTCCAAGGACGGATATGAACCCTTCTTTCTCACCATACTTAAGACAGTTTGATTCTATCACTCAATAAGCAGTTATTACTTCTGCTTTGCATTGTAGTTAATTGTGTGTCTTCTTTAAGTAGGTTGGAAATCAGGGGTCTTTCTCCTTAAATGAACATTTCAATTTACTTTTTAACTTTTGCAGGGCACTTTTATGATGACATATTTCAGATTTTTTATGTCTTAAAAAAATCTCTTATATTGTAGGACCTTCAGCAATGAGTTCAGTGCTCAATAAATGTTGATGAAGTCTATGCATTCAAAGGTTGTTTAAAGAGGCCTCCTATGTGCCAGGCACTGCTTTGAGAGCTGAGTTATAGCTCCTGTCTTCATAATTTTTGTAGTGGGAAACATATATATATATATATGTATATATACATATACATATATATATATATACACACACGCACACACACACACACACATACACACATATTCATATGAAAGTCAGATAGTGCTAAGCTGAGGAAATATGGAGAGAAAAAATAAAGCAGGAAAGGGCTGGTAGGAGGGGAAGGAAGAGATGAGTTGCAATTTTAAATAGGGTGATCAGGAAAGGCTTCACTGAAAGGGACAGTTAAGAAAACATCTGAAAGAGATGAGGGGGTGAGCCAACTGACTACCTGGGGAAAGAGCTTTCTAGGAAGAGGGAAAAGCCAGTCCAAAGGCCCTCAGGCCAGAGTGGCTGAAGCAGGGTACTGAGTGAAAGAGTAGTTGGAGATGAGATGAAACAAAGGGGAGGGGTGGGAGGTATCACCTAGGGCCTTTATAGGTCCAGGTATATATTTAGCTTTTACTTCCTTAATGCACAGTGAGAGCCTGCCTTGCCTAGTCCCTTTTTTCCTTTTGGTCAACACCTACTCAAATGCCACCAAATCAAAGAGGCCTTCCCTAATTCCCCTAAAAGAGAATTAGTACAACTCTCATCAATGTTACTAGAGAAATTTTAATAGTTTTTTAGATAGGAATTAAGGTGTTAAGAGAGAGCTGTAGCTCCTTGAAAGGCCATCTCCTGGATGGATTTGGAATGGCAAAATAGAGACTAAATGCTCAACCAGTTTCATTTGTACGCATAACAAGATCCATCCAAACTGGAAGAACCAAAAATAACAGAATAATTAGTGCACAGTGCTTAGAGCTAATTAGGTGATTAGTATTAATTTTAGTTAATGGTGATTAAAAGTGAAAAATTCAGCCTTCATTCAACTTGTCAAAGCTGAAGTTCTCAACCATCAGTAAAGAATACTGATTTAAAATGTTTTTTTTCTAGTTCATAAAGGTCTGTCTACTCTGTATACTAAGGAAATGGGGGTTAGTCTGGTGTGGTGGGGCACTTTATGGACCCCCAGCAAGAGTTTTGGAGCCTTTCTGCCTTTGTTTCATGTCACAAGAACGGACGCTCCACAAAAGCTACTTTTGTGTTTCTAGAACCTAGAACCGTGCCTGGCACATAGTAGGCTTTGGGTCGTCAGACATAGCAAATTAAAACACAAGATGCCTAATTAAATATGAGTATCAACAACAAGTAGTTTTTTAGTATAAACATGTACTGTACCAGGCAATATTTGGGGCACACCTACGTAGTAATGGTTGTTTATCTAAAATTCAAATTTAACCGGGCGTCCTGTATTTTATATGGTAACCCTGAGTTCAATAAATATCTGCTGACTTGATTGAACACCTCCTCTCACTTGTAAAATGGGGCTAAGACAGGCCCGCCCTCGGGGTTGATGGGAGGAGTATATGAAGCGCCTGGAACTCAGCGAGCCCTCAATTTATTTGATTGCTCGGAGACCATCTAGCGAGTGGAAAACCCTCTCACTTTTAAACCTACAGAGGATAAGAAGGCCTTCTGGCGAGAGGTTCTCAGGCCTGGCCTAGGTTGCACACACCTGCGGTCCGGCCAGCCTTTTCCGGGTCAGGTGACCGCGCGTGGTCACGTGACCTGGCCCGAGTGCGGGCGGTGGAAGGCGGAAGTGGGAGAGGAGTTGGGCGCCGCTTCTGTGGCCGCAGCAGGTAGCGAGCACCGGCTCTGGGGGCGCGGCGGGCGGGCGGGGTCGCGGGGAAGTCCGGGAGTGGCGGGCGGCGCGGGGTGGGCCGGGGGAGGCGCGGCCAGGGCGCTGGGGGGCGGCGGCTTCCTGTGGGAGGGGCCTGGCGCGGCGGTTCCGGCCTCCGAGGAGGGGTGTCCCGGTTCCCGCCCGAGAGGGTGGGCTTGCCGCGGGTCGTGCGCGGGGGCTGCTCACAGGTGGGCGCGAAGGCAGTCATGGGTGCGGCGGCCAGCAAGTCCTCCCGGAAGGGGAAAGCATCTTAGGTGCCAGGGATGAAGAGGAGTGACCTTTGTGCAGGGATCGGAACAAGGGGAAGGGGCGACTTGGGACTGAGTTGGAATGGGCCGCCTTAAATTGGGCGAGTGACATGGGGGGAAAGAAGGAGAAATCAGTATGAAGATGCAGCCTGAACTGCTCCTGAGAGTCTTTTCTTTCCTTCCTCTTTGTAAATGATTGGTACCCGAGACTTTGATTTTGGTCCCATTCAGTTTTTAAACTTCAGGGAGGATCACAGAATCTTGATCATCTTGCTTTCGTCACACCCACTTACTCCTGCTTGGGTAGGGTTTCCACTTCTTGGGAACCTAGCCCTTGGGATCATCTTTCTTTGAGATTTTCTCAGATCAGATCAACTTCTAGGCTTAAGAAAAAGAGTGTGGGCACTTTGCTCTGGCCATAAAATGGCTTTTAGCCTACCACGTTGAGCACGACCTAATCCCAGCATTACCTCACCAATGCAGAGACTGCTGTAACCTTGGACACTGTCTACCTTCCCTGCTTCATGAGTTTTCCTTTTTCTTCAGTTTAAATTATTCAGTTTCCTTTACCATGTGACTGCTTATCTTGACAAACTGTAACTAGGTAGCTGACTGAGAGGTCTGTGTTTTGTTCCTTAGAACTGTGACCTGGATCATAATTTTGAGGTTAAATATCTGTGCTAAAGCTGTTTATCTTCTTTTTCCTTATGTTTACTAACATTTGCAAAAGTGGAATGAATTTCACAGATGTGGTACAATTGGAGTGAATGTTCAAACTGGACGTTTGCAGGAGCCGGAGTTGTTTTGGGTTACAAGTAGGAAAAAGAAAAGTACTTTGCTAATGTATAATGGTTTTTGGAGTACTTGACAAACATTTAAAAATTGATTTTTGTGGCAGCTCTGTGAGTTAGATTGGGAAAGTGTTATTCCCATTTCACAGTGAACAAACAGACCTAAGAGAGATGACTTGATTTTTTGACAGTTGTTTGCTTTTTCTTGTCTGCTGGTCTCTTTCTCCCTGCTAGACTGCAAATTCCTCAAGGGCAGGGTTCATAT
The DNA here is from genome assembly GCF_059928025.1 of Delphinapterus leucas. Taxonomy (NCBI): domain Eukaryota; kingdom Metazoa; phylum Chordata; class Mammalia; order Artiodactyla; family Monodontidae; genus Delphinapterus; species Delphinapterus leucas. Next base: position 43,944,161 of record NC_143148.1, read on the forward strand.
CTTATTTGACTTATTTGGCTCCTAGCCTAGTGCCTGTCATGTTGTGGGCACTTGGTGTTTCGTGAATAAATGAATTTCTAAAGGTCACAGACCTGTAAGTGGAGGACAAGAGATTTGAACCTGAGTCCTAGCTCTTCTCTTGTCAGACAAGCTTGCCATTTTCTGTTATTGGTCCATGTGAAAATGACAGGCATGAGGAAAAGGCTTGGGTTGGCTTCTCAGTCTCCTTTATTTAATGACTACTTTCCCAATTGTAAAGAGCTTATGACAGCATCTCATTTAATCTTCACCATGATCCTGTGAAGGTTGGAATTGTCCCTATTCTGCAGATGAAGAAACTGAGGCTTAGTGAAGTCCTTGCTTTAGAGTCTGGAAGTAGTGAGTGACTGAGTAGGGACTCACGCCCCGGCATTTTATCCTTAGACCCATTCTTTTCCATTTATAGAGGCAACATAAAGTTTTATTTTAAAATATTTTTTCAAGTGGACAAAGTATGACATTTTAAGGGAAAAATAGTACAGGTTACAGCAAAAATTGTGAATATGGAGTGTAACTGAAGTTTAGAAAATCCTGTGCTATATCATAGCTGCCTCTTCCTGGGAAAACATTTTTTTCATTCAATGAATATTTATAAGTACCTACTCTGTACCAGGCATTGTTCTAGAGTTGCATTGTCCAGTATGGTGGTCACTTTCCAGTGTTGAACACTGGGGGTAGGCTATGAGTATAAAATACACACCAGATTTTTGAAGACTTAATATGAAAAAAAAAAAGAGGTAAACTATCTCATTGATTTTTTAAAATATCATAATAAATGATAAATATAAATATATGCTATAAATCATAACATTTAAAGTTTATTGGGTTAAATACAATAGAATTGAAATTTCCTCTGTAGTTTTTATTTATTTTTTTAATAAAAAAATTTTTTTAAAGCTGTACCTATTTTTTTTTTTTTTTTAGCTGTACCTATTTTAAATTTATTTATGTATTTATTTTAGGCCACGTTGGGTCTTTGTTGCTGCGTGTGGACTTTCTCTAGTTGCAACGAGTGCGGGCCACTTTTCATTGCGGTGCGCGGGCTTCTCATTGCGGTGGCTTCTCTTGTTGCGGAGCACGAGCTCTAGGCGCGCGGGCTTCAGTAGCTGGGGCACGTGGGCTCAGTAGTTGTGGCTCACAGGCTGTAGAGCGCAGGTTCAGTAGTTGTGGCGCATGGGCTTAGTTGCTCCGCGGCATGTGGGATCTTCCCGGACCACGGCTTGAAGCAGTGTCCCCTGCATCGGCAGGCGGATTCTTAACCACTGCACCACCAGGGAAGTTCCCTATTTAGTTTTTAAAATGTTTCCTAGAAAATTAAAAATTATATTGGACAGTGCTATTATGAGCACCAGGACTATAGTATACAAGGAAGGCAAAAACCCCTGCCCTTGTGGATCTTAAATTTTAGTGGGGAAAGGCACAATAAACAAAATAACCAAGAAAAATGCACATTACATTGTAATAAAGTAGGGAGGCAGGATGTGGGTTATTGGCTGGCATTGCGGTTTTGAAGGGGGTCCTTAGAAAGTCTTCCTGAGAAGGTGACGGTTGAGCAAAGATCTGAAGGAGGTGAGAAAATGAGCCATGTGGCTAAATGGGGACACAGTGGTCCAGGCAGAGGAAAGAGCAAGCTCAAAAGCCCGAAGGAAGGGCCACCCCTGGCAGGCTAGTGGACCTGCCTGGAGGCCGGTGTGGCTGGAGGGGGTGGTGAAGGGGGATGGAGAGGATGAGGTCAGAGAGGCGTTGGGGGTAAGGGAGAGATGGGCAGGTTGTGGGGGCCTTGCAGGCTCTCATGGGGATGTTGATTTTCCCTCAGAGTGAGTTGGGCCATTGGAGGGTTTTGAGCAGTGGAGTGGACATGTTTCATCCTGCCTTCTAACAGGCTTACTCTGGTTGCCTTGTGGAGAAAGCAAAGAGGAGTGAGGAGTAGAAGCAGGGAGACAAGTTTAGAGGCTTCTGCCGTGATCCAGGTGAAGGATGGCCTGGGTGGTAGTGATGGAGGTGGCCAGCAGCGGTCGGGCCCTGGGTATATTTTGAAGTACAGCCAACAGGGTGTATGGAGGTGGGATGTGAGAGAAAGAAAGGAGTCACGGCAACGCTGCAATCTTTGGCGTGAACACCTGGAAGAATGGAATTGCCATTAACTGAAATGGGAAGACTGAATTGGGGGCTGAATTTCTTTCACACTGATTGTGAAGTGCCCAGTAGAAAAACAAGTGAAGGTGTCATGGGCAGTTAGATAGGGAAGTCTGGAGCCGGGCTGGGCTGGGGATGTACATGTGGAAGCAGTTAGCACGAAGATGATATTTAGAGCTAAGAGACTGAGGGAGGTCACTTAGGGCGTAGTGTGGATACATAGCCAAGAGGAGTGCTAGAAGTTCAATTTTGAGACAAAAATCTCAGTTTATACTATTATACTAGTAGGTATTTTAAGTATAGCAAAGCATTGCATTATATCTTGGGGAACTTTGTTTTCTCTCCTTTTCACTTTTCATTTAAAGACCGTTTTGAAAACCATAAGCTAATGGGTCTCTTTTCTTCCTAAGGAGGCTACTCTTCCAAGCGTGCATCTTTGTAGTGCCGCTGAAATCAATATAAGTCCCAGTTTCTGGAAGTCGTCAGGCTTTCTGGGTTGGCAACCAATTTAGAGACCTCCAAGAAGGATGGGAAAGAGACAGCTTGGAAGGATGGGTAATGGCTTTTTAATGTTTAAAATATTGGTTCTACCTAACATTATTGAATGTATGTTGTTGCCAGGCATCCTGCTGTTTTATAGATTTAAAACAAACAACCTCACTGTGGTGAAGTGACCTGCGCATGAGGTCACATAGCTAACAGATGGAGGAGCTGGCATTTGAACCTTAGTCTTCTGAGCCCAGATCTGATGCTTCTGTCAGTAAGATATGCAGTAGTGGATGCATGAACATCACCTTCCACTGGAATCAAGTCAGTGAGTGACTTTGGGTTGCTTCAGACTATTATAGACTCTGGAATTTCTGAGAGGTAGGGACAAAAGGGAAGCTCTTGTTTCTCTTAAAAAGAGCCAACTGAATCTTTTTTTTTTTTTTTGTGGTACACGGGCCTCTCACCGTTGTGGCCTCTCCCGCTGCGGAGCACAGGCTCCGGACGCGCAGGCTCAGCGGCCATGGCTCACAGGCCCAGCCGCTTCGCGGCATGTGGGATCTTCCCGGACCGGGGCACGAACCCGTGTCCCCTGCATCGGCAGGTGGACTCTCAACCACTGCGCCACCAGGGAAGCCCCCAACTGAATCTTTTTGAGAAGGTTGTAGTCCCCTGTTCCTGCCTCACCACCAGCAGCTTGAAAACAAACATTCAGTGCTTTCAGTCAAGTGTTAATCACCATTTCTAGGAATATACTGAATATCAAGACTTGGCAGCCCTGACCTTGGGCAGGTCCTCTTTCTCTCTGTGTCACCCATGCCTTTTGCTTCCTGTTTTGTCCTTAGAACTGCTTTCCAGTCTCTCTCTCCCTTTTCTTTTTTTTCTGGCTGTGCCGTGCGGTTTGCGGGACCTCACTTCCCCAGCCAGGGATTGAACCTGGGCCATGCCAGTGAAAGCCTAGAATCCTAACCTCTAGGCCACCAGAGAACTCCCCAGTCTCTTTTATTACTAGCTTATAATTCCACTGCGCTTCCAATGCTGTGACTTCCCATGTCCCTCCCTCCCTCTCTTCTCATGTGCTTGGTCTTTGTACAGATGGCATTTGGCCAAGTTCAGTTCTGTTTGATTGTTTTTCAATATGGGCCTTCGGGGAATGGAAGGTAACTCAATGCTGAACAGAGGAAAGAGGCGGAGAAAGAAGCATTAGCCTTGGAAAAGCATGAGAGGATGGAGGGAAGGAAGAATCTTTTGAACAGACCCTTCTCATCCACATCTTTCAAGAAGTGGATACAGGGCGGATCTGTACTTATAAGTAAGAAGCACTGCCTGTTTCCACAGTGGCCTAATTAAAAATAAACTCTTAGTGCTGTTGAGTCATTTTTGCTCTTCCCTGCCTCATCTGCTACACAGGTTCTTTCGTCTCAAGATCAGTGTTCAGTGATTTCTTGACTCAAAGCTGGGTCAAGAATTTCAGGAATCTCAGAGCCTAGAATTTCAACATCAAGAAGAACAAGTTTAGCTTGTAGTACTACTTGAAGAGCACTTAGTATTTGCTGGCTGCTTTACCTGAACTCATTTATTCCCTACGATAATCTTATAAGGTAGTGCTATCATTAGGTTCATGTCACAGATGAGGAAACTGAAATTTAGAGAGGATGAGAAGTAACTTGTCCAGTGCCACTCAACGGCTAGTGACTGGTGAAGCCTATTTGTTTCCAAAAGATTTACTGGTCTGAAAGGTTCTTGCCGAAGTTGGGTGATAAGAATAATCAGGTCCTTCAGATATTGCAAGAACTGTCACTTGCTAAATCTGACATGTGTTTGCTTTCTCCTGCCAGAAGCTCTTCGAGGATTTATTTAATGGGGGACTCTTAGAGTAAGATATCTGAACTCCCAGAGGGCAGGGGCCCCGTGGCATTCTGCTTTGTATTTCCAGGGCCTGGCACAGAGTGGGATCTATGAGCATCTGTTGAAAGACTGACCGTGGCTCAGGACTGGATGGGGTGAATCAAAGGGGTCTGGAAGAGGTACAGTCAGAAGGCTGGCTGCCCTCTTGCCGAAGGTGCCCTTGACTGTTATAGTCCCCTGGCTTCAAGAATCAACCCATCCTGGAAACTCCCTAGAGGTCCAGTGGTTAGGACTCGGCACTTTCACCGTGGTGGCCTGGGTTCAGTCCCTGGTCAGGGAACTAAGATCCTGCGAGCCGCGTGGCTCAGCCAACGACAACAAAAAAGAATCAACCCCCCACCCCCAAAAAAGGGGGGGGCTTCCCTGGTGGCACAGTGGTTGAGAGTCCACCTGCCAATGCAGAGGACATGGGTTCGTGCCCCGGTCCGGGAAGATCCCACATGCCGCGGAGCGGCTGGGCCCGTGAGCCATGGCCGCTGAGCCTGTGCGTCCGGAGCCTGTGCTCCGCAATGGGAGAGGCCACAACAGTGAGAGGCCCGTGTACCGCAAAAAAAAAAAAAAGGAAAACCCTTTCTAATAAGACAAATGTTGAGTTGTCCATTGACTGATGAATCGATGAACAAAATGTGGTCTGTCCTTACAAATGGAATATTATTGTTTTTTTAAAAAAATATTTGTTTGTTTATTTCGACTGCACTGGGTCTATAGTTGCGGCACACAGGATCTTTTAGTTGTAGCATGCATGTGGGATCTAGTTCGCTGACCAAGGATCGAACCCAGGCCACCTGCATTGGGAGCGTGGAGTCTTACCCCCCAGACCACCAGGGAAATCCCTGCACAGGTTATTTTTTAAGGGAGGTTACAGCCGGGCCTGGGTCCAGGTGGATATGGAAATCTAGTGCCCCAAAGATGTGTTGTTGGAAGAGGCTTTTCAGTTTCAGCTTGCTGTCATGAAATCCACATCTTCTAAAAGCCTTTGTCCTTAATCGTGTTAATTTCCAATTCCTCCTGTGTGTAACAAATTATCACAAACTTGGTGGTTTAAAACAACCGAAATTTGTTCCTGTATAGTTCTGGAGGCCAGAGGTCCGAAATCAAAGTGTCAACTGTGTCAGCAGAACTGAGATCCTTCTGCGCACTGGGGGAGAAATCCTGGTTTGCCTCTCGTAGTGGCTCTAGGCATTTGTGGGTTTGAGGTTGTGAGACTCAAATCTCAGACTCAGTCTTTTTTTTTTTTTGGCCGCACAGCTTGCGGGATCTTAGTTCCCTGACCAGTGATTGAACCCGGGCCATGGCAGTGAAAGTGCCGAGTCCTAACCTCTGGACACCCAGGGAATTTCTTCAGTCCATGTCTTCATGGCCTTCTTCCCTGTGTCTGTGTCTTCTCTCTTCTGTCTCCTATAAGGACACTGGGCCCACCCTAAAGGATGGTCTCATCTTGAGAGCTTTAACGTAATTACATCTATTTCCAAATAAGGTCACATTTACAGGTTCCAAGAGGGTAAGCACCTAGGCATATCTTTTGGGGACCGCAGTTCAACCCACTACACTAATTAAATGTAGACTGGGCGCTCTTTTAAAAATTAAATAAGGACATCATCCTATGACCTGATTTGAAGAGACCCTTTTTCCTTTCTTGAATTTAAATTTTATATATGCCCCAAATAACACATGCACTTAGTTTAGAAAGTCCAATAGCATTACACGGCTCATAACGCAACAGCACTTCCTTGTTTCACTCCCTTTTGTTCTTGGTTCTTGTTCTGCAGAGTCAATCAGTTTTAACTTATTGAGCTCTTCTCTGGTATAGACTTCTGCATCTCTAAATGGCATCCTTATACCATCATTTCTTAGCTTGTCAGTTTTTTTTTAATTGAAGTATAGTTGATTTACAATGTTCTATTAGTTTCTGGTGTACAGCAAAGTGATTCAGTGATATATATATACACACATATATATATTCCATTATAGTTTATTACAAGATACTGAATACAGTTCTCTGTGCTATACAGTAGGACTTTGTTGTTTATCTATTTTGTATATAGTAGTTTATATCTGCTAATCCCAAACTCCTAATTTAATCCCTTCCCGCCGTCGCCCTTTCCCCTTTGGTAACCATGTTTGTTTTCCATCTCTGTGAGTCTGTTTCTGTTTTGTAAATAAGTTCATTTATATCATTTTAAAAGATTCCGTATGTAAGTGACATCATGTGATGTTCGTCTTTCTCTTTCACTTACTTCATTTAGTATGATAATCTCTAGGTCCATCCATGTTGCTGCAAATGGCATTATTTCGTTGTTTTTTTTATGGCTGAGTAACATTCCATTGTGTATATGTACCACATCTTCTTTATCCATTCATCTGTCGATGGACATTTAGGCTGCTTCCATGTCTTGGCTATTGTAAATAGTGTAGCTTGTCAGTTTTATCTATTGCTTTTTTTTTTTTTTTTTGTGGTACGCGGGTCTCTCACTGTTGTGGCCTCTCCCATTGTGGAGCACAGGCTCCTGGTGCACAGGCTCAGCAGCCATGGCTCACGGGCCCAGCCGCTCTGCGGTATGTGGGATCTTCCCGGTCCGGGGCACGAACCCGTGTCCCCTGCATCGGCAGGCGGACTCTCAACCACTGCGCCACCAGGGAAGCCCTTATCTATTGCTTTTTAACTCTTTGAGCTCTTTTCTGGTATAGACTTCTGCTTCTCTAAATGGCATCCGTACACCATCATTTCTTAGCTTGTCAGTTTTATCTGTTGCCTTTTAACCACTGAGGATGGATGCTGAGCTCTCTTTCTGGCCAGTCTCCACAAATGTACTCTTCTACCCCCACCTTCTGATTACAGCCATATCACAAGTTTTGATTAAATTGTTCATGCTATTTTGATTATAAATATTATTCACAGCTGAGCCACACTGTGTATTAGGATTACATTTCCTTTCTCATAATAGCTTTTGTTTTTACTAGAGTTGTTTATTTCCTGATTTTTTCATTTGCATAATTTTCTGTGTACCTATCACTACCTCAGCCCCAAACATTCTGACAGAGCTAAAATAATACTTCTTTCAGTGCAATCAGATGCCTCATCTAATCTATTTTGTCAGTTTTTTTCTTTCATCTAAAGATGACACATCTTATGAACTCTCTCATCTGGACTGGTTGCTCTCTAGGCTAATGGACAGTAATGCCTTGGGATTTCTCTTCAGCGTTAATCTGGGAATTCCTTTTGCCTCTCCCATGTGAATACACACTGTCCTCCAACTTTCTCATTTACTCCCCTAGAGCGTATCTTTCAGTAGCTTCCTAAGAAAATGAGCTTTGGAAGCAATTTTTTTGACACGTTACAAAGCTGAAAATATCATTGTTTTCCTGTCATGCTTGACTGATGGTTATGGAATTCTGGATTGGAAATAATTTTAATTATAAATTGGGATTAATCATTTTATTTAATAATTGGAAATAATTTTATCTGAAATGTGAAGCATTGCATTGTCTTCTAGCATCCAGTAGTACTGTGAAGTCTGATGCCATTCTGATTCCTGTTCTTTGTAAATGTGGCTGGAAGCGTGTATACTCTTTGTTCTCGTGTTCTGAACTTTCATGACGTTTTGTCTTAGTGTGTTTTTTTGTTTTTGTTTTTCATTCATTGTTCTGGGCACTCAGATTCTTTCTGTATAGAAATGTATATCCTTCAGCTTAAGAAAAATCTGTAACATTTCTTTGCTGTCTTTCTTCTATTTTTGGACTAAGTCAGACATTGGACATTTTAAATGAATCTACTATTTTAAAAAAGTGTTGGGAATTCCCTGGTGGTCCAATGGTTAGGACTCCGAGCTTCCAATGCTGTGGGCCCAGGTTTGATCCCTGGTCGGGGAACTAAGATCCTGCAAGCTGCATGGCCAAAAAAAAAAAAAAAAGGAAAGAAAACAAAAAGGAAGAATTAAAAAAAAATCTTTTCTCTCCTATCTACCATCTTCTTTTTCTTTTGGTTCTATTTCTTAGAATATGTCCTCACTTTATCAACTTCGTTTCTGCTATGAGATCTGTCCTTTCCAAGAGCATTTTCTTATTCTCTGAATCAACCAACCAACCAACTTCCCTCTCTACCTTCCTTTCTTCCTTTAAAATTACATTCTGTTTTTGTTTCATGGATGCAACATTTTCTCTTATCTGAATTGTTTTGAGGTTTTCTCTGACCACGGTTACATTTAACTATGAGTTAAAAAAATTGAAATATAATTCACATACCTTAAAATTCACCAGTTTGAAATGTTCAGTTCAGTGGATTTTAGTATTTTTTACAAAGTTGTGCAACCATCACCACTGTCCAATTCCAGAATATTTTCATCACCCAAAAGAAAACGTGTACTCCTTAACGGTCACTCCGACCCCCAACCCTCTGCCCTGGACAACCACTAATCTACTTACTGTTTATGTGGGTTTACCTATTCTAGAAAGTTCATATAAATGAAATATGATAATCGGGTCTTTTGTTCTGGCTTCTTTCACTTAGCATAATGTTTTCAAGGTTCATCCATATTGCAGCATGAAACAGTACTTCATTCCTTTTTATGGCCAAATAATATACCACTTTATGGATATACTACATTTTGTTTATCCATTTATCAGTTGATAAACGTTTGGGTTGTTTCCACTTTTTAACTACTACAAATAATCCTGCTATGAACATTTGTGTACAAATTTTTGTGTGGACACATTTCAGTTCGTTTGGGGGTATACCTAAAAATGGAATGGCTGGGTCTTAATGGTAATTCTGTGTTTAACTTTTTGAACAAACTGTTCCAAAGCTGCTCACCATTTTTCATTTCTTGCCTGCAGTGTATGAGGACTTCAATTTGTCCAAGTTCTCGCTTGTGCTTATTATTGTATGCTTTTTGATTTTGGCCATTTTGGTTTGTGTGAAGTGGCATCTCATTGTGGTTTTAATTTCCATTTCTCTAGTGATTAATGGTGTTTGAGCATTTTTTCATGTGCTTATTGTTTATTTGTATATCTTCTTTGGAGAAATGTCTGCTTAAATCTTTTGCCCTTTTTTTTTTTTTTTTTTTTTTTTTTTTTGGTGGTACGCGGGCCTCTCACTGTTGTGGCCTCTCCCACTGCGGAGCACAGGCTCCGAACGCGCAGGCTCAGTGGCCATGGCTCACGGGCCTAGCCGCTCTGCGGCATGTGGGAACTTCCCGGACCGGGGCACGAACCCGTGTCCCCTGCATCGGCAGGCGGACTCTCAACCACTGCGCCACCAGGGAAGCCCCATTTTAAATTTTTGATGAAGTTGAATTTATCTAGTTTTTCTTCCATTGTTTGTGTTTCTCCTATCATATCTAAGAAACCATCTCTTAATATAAAGTCATGGAATTAATTATATTTCAATAAAATAAAAAAAAGGTAAAGTCATGAAGATTTACACCAATAGTTTCTTCTATAGTTGCTCCTATATTTTGGTCTTTGATCCATTTTGAGTTCATTTTTGTCTAAGGTTTGAGGGAGGGGTCCAACTTCCTTCCTTTACACATGCATATCCAGTTGCCCCAGCACCATGTGTTGAAAAGACTATTGTTCTTTTCCCATTGAATTATAGTAAGTCCCCTACATACGAACCTTCAAGTTGCGAACTTTCAAAGATGCAAATGTGCGTTTGCATGTCCAGTCATGTAAGTTAGTTCACGTGTCTGTCTGTAAGATTACTGTACTGTAAGATTAAAAATGTTTTCTTTATTTTTTGTGTCTATTTTTTATGTATTATTTTTGTGAAAAGTATTATAAACCTATTACAGTACAGTACTATGTAGCTGATTGTGTTAGTTTGGTACCTAGGCTAACTTTGTTGGACTTATGAACAAATTGGACTTACAAACGTGCTCTTGGAACAGAATTCGTTTGTATGTAGGGGACTTACTGTATCTTGCACTTGTGTCTAAAATCACTTGAACATCAGTGTGGGATTGTTAAGGGAACCGCTGACTGAAACTGCCCACCCTGGCCAGGCACAGTAGTAACCACTTGCCTGAGTTATCTTACAATAGGAGGTCCTGGTAAGAAACACAAAACTAACAAGCTACCAGCAACCTGTCAAAAGGAGAGAGGAGACTCCAGTCCATATGTCCTATCAACCTCCCTTCTGGATTCTAGTGAGAAGGATTCTTCCTTTTCACTGAAATCCATCTTGGCTGAGCGATGTGTGTGCCACTAGGAAGGACCCCGAGTCAGAGTGATTGGCCAGAGATAACCTGGACACTAACCCCATCACCATAAAACCTGAGACTGTGAACCATGTGGCAGAGCAGTTCTACTGGGTTCCCTTACCCTGCTGCTGTGCACCCGGGCGCCCCTTCCCAATAAAGTCTCTTGCTTTGTCAGCACTTGTGTCTCCTTGGACAATTCATTTCCGAGTGTGAGACAAGAGCCCTCTCTCGGGCCCTGGAAGGGGTCCCCCTTCCTGCAACAGGTTTGTATCTGGACTCTTAGTTCTATACCATTGCTCTGTATGTCTTTCCTTATACCGGTACCACACGGTCTTGATTACTGTGGCTTTGTAGTAAATTTTGAGAGTAGCAAGTGTGAAGCCTCCGACTTTCTTCTTCAAGATATTTTGGCTATTCTGGGTCTTTTGCATTTCCTTATGAATTTGAGGATCAGCTTATCCAATGAGTTCTTTTTTTTCCTCTTTCTTTTGATATTTGGCTGTGAGTCAAATACACAGTACACAGAAGTGTACTGTGTACACTTCTTGGGGGTCGGAGTGACCGTTAAGGAGTACACGTTTTCTGTGAGCCTCTCCACAGTTGTGTATGCTTAAGCGTGCTAGGACCCAAATGAGGGAAGGTAAGTGGGGATGGGGAAACCTCTCATAGTTCATGATATAGACTTTCTCTTATCTCCCTGGATCAATATGGTGCCTTATCCCTACTCTCAACCATGCCTTAAGTTCTCAGGTCTGATTTAACCTATCCAGAGATTAAAGTTTAACTCTCTGTTTGGGATTAGGGAGGGATGAGTGCCTAGCTGAGGTGGGTGGGGACTGGAGTCTGAGACTCTTTTCCATGCAGGTTTTTACCAGCCCTCCTGTTTTTAACCCCACCTCCCCCATCGCAGGCAGTTAGATTTCAGTTTTGACTCACTTGCCACTTTCCAAAATGTTGCTGCCATCTCTGTTGTTTCCTTTTCCATTCTTTTTTAGTGAGTTTATGTTCTTTGTGTTTCTTTCCTGACATTTTGATGGGGTTTGAGAAGGGAGCAGAGATAAATATAGGTGTTTAATCTGTCATGTTCATTGAGAGCCCCTGGAAGACTCTCTGTGGGAAAAGTTGGCATCAAGGAAGGTGGTGCAATACTTAGTCTCCTTGGAACCACTCCTGGAACAGCTCCTCCACTGTAGTCTGTTCCTAGAGTTACATATCACCCCACTTTTTCTTCTTCTTTTTTTTTGGCTGCGTCGGGTCTTAGTTGCGGCAAGCGGGATCTTTTGTTTCAGCGTGCCAGCTCTTCATTTGCGGCACGCGGGCCTCTCTCTAGTTGTGGTATGCGGGCTCCAGAGTGCGCGGGCTCAGTAATTGTGGCTTGCAGCCTCTCTAGTTGTGGCGTGTGGGCTCAGTAGTTGTGGCATGCGGGCTCTGTAGTTGTGGCGTGTGGGCTCCAGAGCATGTGGGCTCTGTAGTTGCGGCTCAAGGACTCAGTAGTTGTGGCACGTGGGCTCATTTGCCCTGCGGCATGTGGGATCTCAGTTCCCCGACCAGGGATTGAAGCCACATCCAGTGCATTGGAAGGTGGATTCTTAACCACTGGACCACCAGGAAGTTCCCCCCACTTTTTCATTTGCAATTTTGGGACATAATTTTAGTTTAACCTTGAGCCTTCTGATAGAGGTAAAGTCCTACTTTCAGTGCACTCAAATTAGTTGAAGCCTCAGCTGATTCAGTAACACTGATCCAGTGGTTCTCGCCACAGCTTCACTTTGGAATCGTTTGGGTAGCTTTTAAATAACACAGCTGTCCCCGGCCCACTCCAGACCAATCCAATGAGAATCTCTGAGGTTAGGGTTTGGTTGTCAGTGGGGCTTTTTTTTGTTTCGTTTTGTTTTTATTGCTCTTCAGGTATTCAAATGTGTAGAAAGAATTGAGGACCACTGCTCCAAGGCATTTCATAGTTCATTAAGGATGATTTTACCTAACAGGATAAATTCAGTTGCATCTTTTTTTTTTCTTAATTTTTAAAATTTTTGGCTGCACCATGTGGCTTGTGGGATCCAAGCCATGCCCCCTGCAGTGAAAGCACAGGGTCCTAACCTCTGGACTGCCAGGGAATTCTCCAGGTGCATCTCTTATCACTATCTTCCTCCTCCTCTTTCACTGCCCTCCAGCCGCTCTGGCCCTCTTTCGTTCCTTACACTTTCAAGACATGCAACCATCTCAAGAGCTTTAGCTCTTGCCCTTTTATCTGCCTGGAATGTTCTAACACAGATATCCTCAGTTCCCTCCTTCTCTTGCGTCAGATCTTTGCTCAGAAGTCACCTTCTCAGTGAGACTTGCCCTGTCCACAATGTTCAACATTTCTACTTCCAACCCCCTCCCAAATTCCTGTGTTCTTTCACTGCATGGTGTTTCCCCATACCTCTCGTCACCTCTCTAGTTCTCTTGTCTGTTCCCTATTTGGCACTCGCTTCCCACATATGCCCTTCCCCTAAGCATTAGTCTTTTACTGTATAAAGAAGCCAGTGGTTGGAGCTTCATTTATTCCTTCTGCCATGCTCTTTTCTTTGTGTAGGTAGAAGTTTCTGACCTATATCATTTTCCTTCTTTCTGAGGAACTTCTTTTCAACATTTCGTGCAGGGCAGGTTTTTGTTTGAGAAAGTATTTTTTTCTCCTTCACTTTTAAAGGGTAACTTCATTGGATACAAAATTCTGGGTTGGTGGGTTTTTTCTTTTTTCTTTTAAAAAATATTTATTTATTTATTTGGCTGCACCAGGTCTTAGTTGCGGCACTCGGGATCTTCGTTGCGGCATGCGGGATCTTTGGTTGTGGCATGTAGGATCTTTAGTTGCAGTGTGCATGCGGGATCTAGTTTCCTGACCAGGGATCGAACCCAGGCCTCCTGCATTGGGAGCGCGGAGTCTTTACCACTGGACCACCAGGGAAGTCCCGGGTTTTTTCTTTTAACACGTTAAATATTTCACTGCACTCTCTCCTTGCTTCTTTTTTAAGTTTATTTTTTGATTTTTGTATTCATCCTGCTTGATGTTCTGTGAGCTTCCTGGATCTATTATTTGGTGTTATGTCGTTAATTTTGGGAAATTGTTGACCATATTACTTCAGATATTTCTTTTGCTCTGTTCTCTCTTCTGATATTCCAGTCATGTATTTTGTACCTTTTGAAATTGTCCCACAGTTCTTGGCAGTTCTGTATTTTCTTTTTTTTTTTAATTCTTTTTTTCTCTTTGCATTTTAGTTTGGGACGTTTCTGTTAATATATTTTCAAGCTTACTGATTCTTTCCTCAGCCACATCCAGTCTACTCATGGGCCCATCAAGGCATTCTTCATTTTTGTTACCATGTTCTGCATTTTCTTTTGATTCTTTCTTAGAGTTTCCATGTCTCTGCTTACATTACCCATCTGTTTTTATATGTTGCCTACTTTTTCCATTAGAGCACTTAACATATTAATCATAGTTATTTAAAATTCCCTGTCTGATAATTCCAAAATCTGTCATATCTGAGTCTAATTCTGATGCTTGCTTTGTCTCTTCACACTATTTTTTCTTACGTTTTAGCATAACTTATAATTTCTAACTGAAAGCCAGGCAGGATGTATTAGGTAATAGGAACTGAGGTGAATAGGCCTTTATCTAGTTGGGAGTTTTGTGTAATCTGGCTAGGAGTTGGCTTGTGTTTAATGATTGATGTAATTGTAGGTACCAGAGGCCTCAAATTATGCTAGTATCCTTGTTTCTGTCTCCCCTGTAATCTCTGGTCTTCCCTAAGAACCCTTTCTTAAATAGAGTATACACCTTTTAGCTCTTTCAGCTGTAATCCACTGTTATTTTATTGGACCCTCGATATGGTGGCAGAGTGTGGGTGAGGGAAAGCATTTTATAATTTTATGATTAAATCTCAGTCTTTTAGTGGGTCTCTGTCCCTGGGCTGTGACCTTTACAAGTGTTTATGAACTGTTTTCCTTTCTCAGTGCGATAAAAAGTCTAGAGGGGGCCTCAGGGAAATTTCCTCCCCCGCAGTTGGGATAAGTCCTGGTAGAGTCCTTTTCCTGGAGTGAAGGCTGCTGTTAGAGAACACTCTGGGCATACAGCACAATGGTTACTTTTCCCATCCCCCTGCCAGAGCCAGGATCATTCTTGGCTCTTTACCAGGAGAATCTTACAGGGTAGGAATTTTTTTTTAATGTTTTATTCATTGATGTATCATTAGCACCAAAAACAGTATATGGTACAGAATAAATGCTCAGTACGTATTGAATGATTGAATAAATACTGTTTTACATAGATGTGGGAAAATTTCTCAGACCTAAAATGATAATAATAAACTGATGGCATTTCTCTGAGTGACTAGTTAGTCCCCAATCTAGTGTTTGTCTATTTGCTTAGTGTTTGTGTCTCTCTAATCCAAAACCCTAAGTAAGATAGGATTGTTGTAGAGCAGTTGTTCTCAAGAGGTTTTGACTACAATCTTTAGTAAGACATATACATATTTTATATCATGACCCAATATACATGAAGATGTAAATGTACATTTATCTGAACAAACTTTTTATGAAATAATACTTTCCTTTTTGTATGGTGTACTTTAATATTTTCTACTCTGTTATTTTATATTTTATTTTAAAAAGTGCTTGTCGAGATTTACATAGAGGTTAACTTCAGAGGATAATTTTTTTTTTTTTTTTTCAAGAAATTTGGGTAGATCTACCACACTTAGTTCTGGCTTCCCCCCTTTTCTCCTGATAAATCCATGACTTCCTTGAATAATGAAATTCATTGAGCATCTATAACCTTTGGTGATGTTTTAAACATGTTCTCCCTCCTCCCCCTGCCTGCCCCAGGCTTATGCTAACTCAGTTTTTTTGGAAGTGATTTGAATGCAAACACTTCTCATCACTATTAGCAGGGGAAAAAATTACTTGAGTACATGTACAGAGTCATCTATTTGTGTTGCTGAGACAGGTGTAGAGTAAAATCTGGGTCTCAGGTTTCATAAGCTTCCTAAAGTGGCTAGTAGGAGTTTGGACCTCATGCCCATTGGAAACCCTGTCCAATATGGGGCCCTGAGACAGAAATTGTAGGTACTTTGGGGTACTTTCCCTTCAACAGTAATGGTTATTTGTCTTTATACATGGATTGCAAAGGTTCAATTCAAGACACCTACCTTGGGGCTTCCCTGGTGGCATAGTGGTTAAGAATCCGCCTGCCGGACTTCCCTGGTGGTGCAGTGGTTAAGAATTTGCCTGCCAATGCAGGGGACACGGGTTCGAGCCCTGGTCTGGGAAGATTCCACATGCTGTGGAACAGCTAAGCCCGTGCGCCACAACTACTGAGCCCACGGGCCACAATTACTGAAGCCCATGCGCCTAGAGCCCGTGCTCTGCAACAAGAGAAGACACTACAATGAGAAGCCCGCGCACCGCAATGAAAGAGTAGCCCCCGCTCGCCGCAACTAGAGAAAGCTGGTGCGGAACCAGGAAGACCCAACACAGCCACAAAAATAAATAAATAATATAAATAAATTTATTTAGAAAAAAGAAAAGAAAAGATACCTACCTTGTAGTGTCAGGGTGGTATCTTGCTAATGGATCTGGAGACAAAGCCGTGCATAAATAACATGGGCTATTGTTAGTAAACAGTGGCCTGTAATTATGAAAGACATGGGAGGAAGAAAACATGGTAGTCTTATCTACTCTATTTCTACTACTTTCCCTGTTGGTTTTGTTCTGAGCCGCCTCTGGAATTTATCTGATTGCTTTTGTTTTGGAGCCACGAAGTATAGATTGAAAGGTTTGGTCTTTCTCCCATGTAACAGGCCATGCGAGGGCTTTGCGTTTCATTCTCCAGAATTCTCTCTAGTTCAGAGCAAAGGCTAAAAACAGCTAAAGCTCAGGGAGAACAAGCTAGTTTAAAAACTACCCTTAGTCAAGTTGCTTCTACCCTTAGAATGAGTCCCAGTAGATGTAAACATTTTTAAATTGTTTTCTTTTTAAAGTCTATAAATAATGGATTTCCAGCTTTTAGTGCTTTAATCTGTTACTAAAAGCCCCGAGGCTTAATTTACAATCATTAATCTTTCCTTCATTACTCAAGATATCATCTTTTTATCCCCTTTAAAATTATTGTTAAATTATGAAAAAGATCAAACATATGAAGTGGTTCAGAGAATAAGATAACAAACAGTCATAAAAACCACCATCTGGATTTAATGAATAGTAGCATTTTGCCATATTTGCTTCAGAACTTCTTCCTTTAAAACATGAAATGTTGCAGATACAGTCGAAGTTCCCTTGGTCTCTCTGTTCACTCCAGTTCCCCTGCTCCCTCTTCCGCTACCCCAGAGGTAACTTCTGTCCTGAACTTGGTGTGGTTCCTTCCCATCCATGCTTCTATACTTTCATACCATTTATGTGTGTCCACAACAGTAGATACAATTGTTTTGTGAAAGTTCAAGTGTATACCAATGGCATTGCCCTACACTTAAGCTATCACTTCCTTTTTTTTTTTTTTTTTTTAGTTCTAGTATTATAGTTTGGGGTTTGTACATATAAGTTGAATTCATACATTTCAAGAACTATATAGCATCCCATTTTATAACTATTTCACAATTTATGCATTCCCTCATTGATGGACATTTAGGTTATTTATAAATTTTTGCTGTTATAAACATTGCCATGATGAACATTTTGAACACGGTTGCTTCTGCATTTGTTGGAAGATTTTCCCGTGGCAAATATCTAGGAGTGGAATCCTGGGAACTACAATATATGCATCTTTAACTCTATCGGATGTTGCCAGGTACCGTCTAACTTGCACTGCTTCCAGAAGCCTGTGAGGCTTCTCAGCAACACTATTGTCAGACTTCTGATCTCTTTCTAATCTGATGGGTAAAAGAGTTGATATGTTTATTGCTTTACCAAAAAAACTTCAAGGGAGTCAAAACATTATCCTTTTGAATTTCAGAAAGTTGATGCACCTCTTCATTCATTCAATAAATATGGAGTTCTTACTAGGAGCCAGGCACTATTCCAGGTAGTAGGCTACAGGGCTAAGAGGGGGACACACATCTCAGCCCTCATGGAGCTTACCTTCTAGAGGAGGGAGACAGTACACACAAGAAATCAATACACTATGAACCGTGTCAGTGATAAATGCTAAGGCAGAAATGTAAACTAGGGAAGGATGGGTACAGTGTGTGTGGAGAGGTGAGGTTGACAGGGTGGCCAGGGAAGGCCCCTTAAGAAAGCACCATTTGAGTTAATGCCTGAAGGCAGTGAAGGAATAAGCTGTATATGTGGACAGTTGGGAAAAGAGAATTCTAGACAGAGGGGTAGAAGTCTGATGGGGGAACGTGGCTGGCATGTTCAAGCAACAGCGAGGAGGCCCATGGGGAAGGTAGGGAGAGGGGAAAGAAATGGGAGGCCAGGTCAGAGAGGTGTGTGGTAGTGTATCACGCCGTCCCTCTAAGGTCATTACAAGGACTTTGAGGTAGACGGGAAGCCGCTGGATAGCTTCCAGCTTTTGAATAGCACAGTGATATGATCTGATTACATATTAAAAGACAGGACTCTTGCTGAACGTAGAAGTTCGATTGAAGGGGGCAGAGAGCAGAAGCAGGAAAAACAATAACCCAGCTAAGAGATGATGGTGTTTGGAGCAAGGCAGTGACAGTGCAGATGGAGAGAAATGTTTGAGCTTGGAAATATTTTAAAGGTAGAATCAATAGGATTTATTGATGGGTTGAATGTGGGGTGTGAGAGGGAAAGGGGAAGCACGAATGAGCCCCAGAATTTTGGCCTGAGCCACTGGATGGAGGGAGTTGTCATTAACTGAGATGTGGAACAGGATTGAGGGCGAGTATCAGAAGCTCAGTATTGTCAATGCGCAAAGAGGACCTGAGGTTCTCCTGCATACTGAAGTATAATTGTTGTGCTGAGAAAAAGCACTTGTATGACTGAATTAAAAGCTGTATTACATAGTTGCTTTTTTCATGAAATACCATTTTTACTTAAAAAAAATCAACAGATAAACTAACGTTAATAGATTTGGGTGTTTGGCAGACATTTTCCTGAAGATGAATGAAGTTAGCCTGTCACTTCAAGGAAAACAACTGACAGTGCTTGTTGCCAATGATAGAATATGAGTTTTTAAGTGAAAATTAGAAATTTGGAACACTTCCATCTACCACAAAGAGCTTGGCAGCTTCCCAATAGTCAAAAACTTGTCTGATGAGATCAGTGGTGACATTCACAAATGTGATATTTTGGATCGGGTATAATGAAATGGGTCAACATTTGGAATATCTATAGAACTCAGTGAACCAAATATTTTCCAAATGACAAATGACGATGTTACACAATTATGTATGAGTAAAAGATCCACTCAAAATGCAAGATAGACTTCTGCTTCTAGCCAAGATGGAGTGACGGGGATGCCTTATGGCTAATGAGGTCCATCAAAAATTATTTCATGTGCTTTGTTGGCCAGGTCCATGTGCACATCCAGGTGATAGCAGAGTAGTCGACTGGATGAATGTTGGGCTTTGGAATCAGAAGATGTAGATTGAATCCTGGTCTGTCTTTTCCTTGGCCAATAAACACATTTACTGGTATATCTTCTTGGAGAAACTTTTATTAAAATCTTCTGTCCATTTAAAAGATTGGTTTAATATTACTTTAGAATTTTTTTTAATGTTTAAAATTTTTATTTATTTATTTTTTGGCCACACCGTGAGGCATTTGGGATCTTAGTTCCCTGACCAGGAATTGAACCCGTGCCCTCTCCAGTGGAAATTCAGAGTCTTAACCACTGGACTGCCGGGAAGGTCTCTACTTTTTAAAAAATTGAACTGTGACTTTCTTTTTGGAGATATTATTTTAGGCTCTCCATCCTTAAGAGGTTGATATAGCAGTGCTGTGTCCTTCTTAGCCCATCCAAGTCCTACCCAGATTCAGTAGTCATTACGAGACAGACACCACTCTGCCTGAAGCAGCGTGGCTGCAGTTGCTTAGATGTTTATATTTTCTTTTTTTTAAAATAAATTTTATTTATTTATTTATTTATTTATGGCTGTGTTGGGTCTTTGTTGCTGCGCGTGGGCTTTTTCTAGTTGCAGTGAAGGGGGCTACTCTTTGTTGCTGTGCATGTACTTCTCATCGTGGTGGCTTCTCTTGTTGAGGAGCACGGGCTCTAGGCGTGTGGGCTTCAGTAGTTGTGGCATGCGGGCTCAGTAGTTGTGGCACACGGGCTCATTAGTTGCTCCGTGGCATGTGGGATCTTCCCGGACCAGGGCTTCAACCCGTGTCCCCTGCATTGGCAGGTGGATTCCTAACCACTGCACCACTAGAGAAGTCCTGGATGTTTATATTTTCTTGCTTCTATCTCTTTAGACTTAGATATTAAAATTGGGTTCAGTTCCTCAGTCTCTTATCAGATATCCTCTAAACCTGCTGCTTTGTTTGTCTTTCAGTTTCCTGGTGATGACATGGCATCTGCCAGCTCCAGCCGGGCAGGGGTGGCCCTGCCTTTTGAGAAGTCTCAGCTTATTCTGAAAGGTGAGTGGCACTGTATGAAGTTTGTCATTTCAGGTCCAGCCCCATCTTTGGGAAAGAGGTGGAATTATACCACACTTTGGCTTACGAGCATAACTATTCATTCTTATTCATATTATAGCTGGAGTTTTTGAAGAGGAGGGGGAAGAAAAGAACTTTTGGAAAGAATTATATAAAATGGCGAATCCTTCCTTCTCCAGGGCTCTTTTCTATCTACGCTCATTCCCTTGGTGAGCTCATCCGAACCTTATCACTTTAAATGCCACCAAATAGTAGGATCACTGCCACATTTGTATCTCCAGCCTGGCCTTGTCTCTGAACTCCAGGTTTGTATATCCAATAGCTCACTTGGCATCTCCACTTGAAGGCTTAGTAAACGTCTAAAATGTGACATGCCTGGAACTGACCTGATTTTTTTTTTTTTCCTCAATATCCTGTATTCAGCAAATCTGGTTTTGTCTACATTCAAAATGTGTTCAGCCACTTCTTACCACCCCTGCTGACCCACCAGCTGGCATCATCTCTGCCCCAGATTAAGGCGGTAGCCTCCTAACCTGGCTTCCTACTTCTGCCCTTTGCCCCGCTTCATTCTGTTTATCGCACAGCAGCCAGTGATCTTGTTACTGTGTAAGCCAGCTCTTGTCACTTCTCTGCTCAAACACATCAAGGACTGTCTATCTCACTCCGCATACAAGCTGAAGATCCCACATGATATGACCCCTTCCATTTCTCATTTCCTGTTCCACATTTACTCCTCTTTGGCTAGATGCACAGGTCCACATGGACCTCCCGTGCTATTCATTGCCTCTACCAGGTACACTCCCACCCCTGGGCCTTTGCACTTGCTGTTCCCGCTGAATGAAATGCTCTTTTGGCTGAGTTATCTACCTGGTCTGCTTCCTTACTTTCTGCAGGTTTTTACCCCGTAGTCACTCTCTTCAACGAAGCCTTCCCTGATTCCCCCATCTAAAGGCTCCCTACCCTGATTCCCTCATGTCTCTCCCCTTCATCACCTTATCTTTTTCTTATCAGCCCCTGTCACTATTTAATGTTTGACCTATTGGAATCTCTTTCATTTATTCACTGTCTCTTTCCATAGAATGTAAGCCCCACGAGAACAGGGGTTTTTGTCTGTTTTGCTTACTGTTGATGCCCCAAAGCCTAGAACAGTGCCTGACACATAGTGCGGCCTCAGTAAATATCACACGGATGAAAGCCTGCTGCTCCAGTAGCTTTAGGAGGAAGAGTCACGGGACCACAAGATGCTCGGGGAGAGAGGAGTGGCATTCAGTATCTGGGCTCAGGCCTCTCAACGTGATCATTGGGAGGCAAAATTGTATCTTTGGTCCAAATTTTTAAATTATTGTTTGAAAAATGGAAATGTTATTCATTTATTTCACGCACTCACATAGTTTACAATTGTTTCCGTTCCTGCAGCTCCCCAGTTCCCTCGCCTGGAGGGAACCTGTTGTTATCAATGAGTGCTCTTTTCCCCACATCATC
The DNA here is from genome assembly GCF_059928025.1 of Delphinapterus leucas. Taxonomy (NCBI): domain Eukaryota; kingdom Metazoa; phylum Chordata; class Mammalia; order Artiodactyla; family Monodontidae; genus Delphinapterus; species Delphinapterus leucas. The sequence goes on from NC_143148.1 coordinate 43,966,006, forward strand.
TTTTTTTTTTTTTTTTTTTTTAAGCCTACAGCACCTGGTATTGCCAAGCGGTCTCCCGTCCAAGTACTACCCAGGCCCAACCCTGCTTAGCTTCCGAGTTCAGGGGCATTCAGGGTGGTACGGCTGTAGTCCCCACGCTTTTACCAACATGATATGTTGTCAGATTTTTTTTTTTTTTTTAATCTTTGCCAGTCTGGTTGGTTAAAAAAAAAAAATTGTGTTCTCAGCATAGTTTTACTTCTCATTAAATGATAAGTGATGTTTAGTGTCTTATCATATGTTTAAGTAAATCTGTATTTCCTTTTCTGTGGGTTGCCTGTGTCTATTCTTTGGCTGTTTCTTATTGAGTTATTGATTTTTTTTTATAGTCTTCATACATTTTAATTACTTTTCTTGGTGTCTCATGGCTGTTCCAGCCCTTTTGAGAAGGGAGAAGGATTAGAGTGAGCTGGTAGGGTTTTGAACTTGAGACTACAGCCTTTACTGCCTAGCTAATAATTAGCAGGGCTAGGTCAGAACAGAAGCCTGCCCATGGAAACTGGTGATATCCTGAGGTCCCTGTTTTGGGACCGTGTTATTCAGGAACAGGCTCTGACTTCTAAAGGTTTCTCTCTTGCCTTTCCCTGATGTGTATTTTCTCACTAGTGTGGAGAGAGCTAACTTGATAATACAGGTGCACCTCGTTATATATGCACTTAAGCTATAGGGAGTTGATAATACCATCCAGGAAAATGGTGGGGGAGAAAGAGGAGAGAAGCAACCATTTAAACAGTGTGGGTGGTTCTTCCTCCTGTGCATTTTGTGGATAAAGCCTCTGGTGTAATTTGGGAGCTGTTGCTATGCTGTCCCCTCTCTCTGCCTCAGTTCCCTGTGCCTCTCATAGTGCAGTCCTAGAGATTTATTTTTTTATTTTTTATCTTTAAAAATTTTTATTGGAGTATAGTTGATTTACAGTGTTGTTTTAGTTTCAGGTGTATGGTAAAGTGAATCAGTTGTGCATATGCACATATCCCCTCTTTTTAAGATTCTTTTCCCATATAGGTCACTAAGGAGTATTGAGTAGAGTTCCCTGTGTTATATACAGTATGTCCTTATTAGTTATCTATTGTATTTATTTTTTAAATTAATTAATTTTATTTATTTATTTTTTTGGCTGCATTGGGTCTTTGTTGCTGCACGCGGGACTTTCTCTAGTTGCGGCGAACGGCGGCTACTCTTCGTTGTGGTGCACGGGCTTCTCATTGCAGTGGCTTCTCTTGTTGCGGAGCATGGGCTCTAGGCGCGAGGGCTTCAGTAGTTGTGGCACGTGGGCTCCGTACTTGTGGTTCTCTGGCTCTAGAGCGCAGGCTCAATAGTTGTGGCGCATGGGCTTAGTTGCTCTGTGGCATGTGGGATCTTCCTTGACCAGGATTCGAACCCGTGTCCCCTGCATTGGCAGGCGGATTCTTAACCACTGCGCCACCAGGGGAGCCCTGGTTATATATTTTATATATAGTAATAGTGTGTATATGTCAATCCCAATCTCCCAATTTATCCTTCTCCTCCAGTCCTAGAGTTTTACAATACACTTTTTAAATACACTAAGGTCCTCAAACGTAAGCCAACTATTTTATCTGATATTTAACTGAAGGAACACTGAAAACACAGCACAACAAAGCAAAAAACTGGTTGTTTGGAACCTATAGAAGGATAATATGCCACACTTTATTCTGTTGCCTTCCTAAGAGCTTTTCAGGGGTATAATTTTGGAAATATGTGATTTTTTGCCTTATTTGTTGACTTTAAAAGCTAAATCCTATGTGAAGATGTGACTCCATGTATAAGAAACTGACATTTATATTTTATCAAATAGTAAACTTTCTAGATTAACTTGAGACCTTTATTTTGGCTTGTCTTTTTTTTTTTTTTGCAGTACGCGGGCCTCTCACTGTTGTGGCCTCTCTCGTTGCGGAGCACAGGCTCCGGACACGCAGGCTCAGCGGCCATGGCTCACGGGCCCAGCCGCTCTGCGGCATGTGGGATCTTCCCAGATCGGGGCACGAACCCGTGTCCCCTGCATCGGCAGGCGGACTCTCAACCACTGCGCCACCAGGGAAGCCCTGGCTTGTCTTTTAAGAACAAGAAACATTGAAAATATCACCCCACTTATTAATTATAAATTACTGCGGGGAAAATGTATCTTTACAGTGGAGTGACCTGGCAAACCCCACATTAACCATGGGATCAAAATTAGTATCCCCAATAGGAGGATGGCCTGGTGTGTACAGTAAGAAGTATACAACCTAACCTGTGTAGTTAGTATTCTTGACAAAAATGTTCACTGTAAATCTAACCATGAGGAAACAATCAGAAAAATGCGGGATTTAGCATTCTGTAAGACAGCTGGTGGAAGGAAGTCTTTAAAAATCATTGTCATGGGGCTTCCCTGGTGGCGCAGTGGTTGAGAGTCCGCCTGCCGATGCAAGGGACGCGGGTTCATGCCCGGTCCGGGAAGATCCCACATGTACAGTTTGTTCATCTTGATTGGATCCTGGGTTGGGAGAAAAACAGCTATAAAAATATGTTTGGGGGACTTCCCTGGTGGCGCAGTGGTTATGACTCTGTGCTCCCAATGCAGAGGGCATGGATTCGATCCCTGGTCAGGGAACTAGATCCCACATGCATGCCACAGTTAAGAGTTGGCATGCCACAACTAAGAAGCCCGCGTGCCACAACTACAGAGCTGGAGGGCCGCAACTAAATCCTGGCACAACCAAATAAATATTTTAAAAAAAAGTTGGGAACAACTGGGAAACTTTGAATATGGAATGGGTATCAAATGATGGAAGGAGTGACTATACATTTTTTTTTTAGGTATAATAATGGTGGTGTGGTAGGTGGAAGAATGCCCTTATTGTTTGGAATTGCATTCTGAAAGTAGTCAGGGCCGATCTGTCATGATATCTCCAACTAACTTTTTTTAAAAATACAGATGTTGTATATATATCTGGGTCCTGTGCTATCCAATAGGGTAGCAAGTATAGCCACATAGAACTATTTACATTAAAATTAAATAAAATTTAAAGCTCCAGTCCTCAGTCTCACTAGCCATATTTCAAGTGCTTTATAGCCACATGTATCTCATGGCAATGTATTGGACAGCGCTGGTGTAGAACATTTTTATTATTGCGGAAGTTCTCTGGGTAATATTGACGATAGACGCTGAGAGAGAGACAGAAAAGCATATGTGGCAAAATGATAGCAGTTAGTAAATAATGTGCAATTATTTATTCTATTCTTTCAATTTTTATGTAAATTGGAAACTTCACGAAAAACTACTAACTGCACCATGTGATCTTAGATTGAGTCCAGGACTAGAAAAAAATCTTTTCTCTTTTGCTATAATGGACATTGATAGGGTAACTGGCAAAATTTGAATAAGGTCTGTACCTTAGATAATAGTATTAAAGAATGTTGAATTTCCCAGTGTTGATAATTATACTATGGTAACGTTAGAAAATGTCTTAGTTCTTAGAAAAGACACACTGAAGTATTTAGGGAGAGAAAAAGAGAGAGTAATAAAGCAAGTAGCGTAGAAAGTTAATATTTGGTGACTTTGGGTGAAGGGTTTTTTTAATCAAATTATTTAATTAATTAATTAATTTATTTGGCTGCGTTGGGTCTTCTTTGTGGCATGTGAGATCTTTTGTTGTGGCACGTGGGCTTCTCTCTAGTCGTGTCATGCGGGTTTTCTGTCTCTAATTGAGATGCGTGGGCTCAGTAGTTGTGGCGCAAGGGCTTAGTTGCCCCATAGCTTGTGGGATCTTACTTCCTCAACCAGGGATTGAACCCACGTCCCCTGAGTTGGAAGGGGGATTCTCTACCACTGGACCACCAGGGAAGTCCCCGGTGAAGGGTTTATAAGAATTCTTTGTATTAGTCTTGCAACTTTTCTAAATGTCTGAAATTATATCAATAAAAAATTTTTTTTAAAGTAGATACTAAAAAAACAAGGACCAAAAGGGAAACTTGATGGAAGGGTTCAAAGAATCAGCCCGGGAGCTGAGAGGCTTGGTTCCAGGCTTAGCACTGCCTTTGACTAGCTCCGTGATTTTGGATATGTCTCACTTCCCTGGATCTTAGTTTGCCCAACTATTAAATAAAGGGTTTGAACTTGTTGATTTCAAAGAAACTGTCTAGCTCAAAATGGTAGGACTCTATATAACTAGTTCCTATTTTTTATCTATATTTTTACATTTAAGGGTCTGCCTGCAGATCTGCGCTCACACCACCAGGTGGCCTCAGTTAACCTTGGTCTATGTGTGTAGTATTTTCATTTTCCCACTCTGGGCCACATTTCCCAGCTCTACGACCTTTTTTCCTAGTACCAACCCTTGTTGCTTCTTAATCTTCATGACAGCTTTTGTTGCTGTTGTTCCTTGACTTTCTCTCTAGTGTTCTTTTGGTCCTGGAGAAGACACATATTGCTAAAAAACAATCAGAGGTGGCTTTGCCCTTTGCCAAGTTGTGGACCCTTATAGGACTGTCATCCCTCAGAAGGGTCTAGGAGGGAGAGGTTTGCTAACTCTTGATGGGAACTCAGGTTCAGGCAGTCTTGTCATCATGGGTAAGGAACGTCAGTTATATGCTCTGATTTGGGGCATAGGATAGAAAGCATCCAGATGGGTTTTGTCCTAGTGATCTGGAGTTTCCACCATGGCTGATAAATGCTACAAAAGGAGCTTGTCTAGCATCCAGCCCTGGGCGTATGCTTGCTTAGTTGGTGCTGAGCCCCTCGCTTGCTGGTGCCGTGTAAGCATCAGAAATGCTGCCACATGAAGGAAATGAACAGAAAAGGAAATGCAGGTGGTTAACAAGTACATGGAAAAACTGTTCAATCTGGCTAGTAATTGAAGAAAAGCATTAGAACAAATAAGCAAAGTCTGGAAATGGTATATAGCATGGTGTGGAGTCAGGCTGCTGGGTGCACATTGTGGTTCGAAGCTCCCTGGATGTGTAGCCTGGGGCAATGACCTAGCTTCCCCAAGCTTGTTTCCTCCTGGGTGAAATGGAATGATGATGTATTTCCTGCCTCATTGTAAGGATTCAGTTAGATAATGTGTGCATAGCACAGGATCTGTAATAAGTGCTCATTAACTCTTAGCTATTATCTTTATACTATTTTTTTTTTTACCTACGTGATTTGCAAAGGGTGAAAAAAACATAGTACTCAGTGCTATGCAGTGTTTGGTGAAATGGATATATTCCTATAGTGCTGATAGGTGTCTACATGGGTTTAGAAAGGAACTGAGCAGTTTTAAGAACTTTAAAAAATGTTCATATCCTTTGGAAGAATACTCAGAAATGCATGCAGATACTATATACATTTGTGGTCATTTTCCCCGAGCCAAAAGTTGGAAGCAATCTATTCAACAGTGAAAGAATAGTTGCCTAAATTATGGTGTATGCTTGTAATGGGCTTATGTTGCAGCTTTTTAAAATGGATTTTGGGGGGAGAGGAATTTTTAAAGAATTGGAGACATAAAAGATGAAAGTCTAGAAAGTCTGTATTTACCAACATCTTAATGATAATTATCCCAGTGTTTTCGGGTTAGGAGTGATTTTTTCTCTTATGCTTCTTTTCTTATGCTCTTTTTATACCCTCACATTAAAAAAGAAGTCTTTTTAGAATGAGGAAAAGACAAAATTTTTTTAAAAGAAACAACAAAATAAGAGGGAGAACATCTGCCACAGGGGGGCAGCTGGGAGCCCTCTGACTCATCCTTGACTTCTTCTGTCTTTCCTGTCCAGTGGTGTCAGCAAAGCCCAAGGTGCATAGTCGTCAACCTCGAATTAACTCGTTTGTGGAAGTGGCAGTGGATGGACTCCCCAGTGAGACCAAGAAGACTGGGAAGCGAATTGGGAGCTCCGAGCTTCTCTGGAACGAGATCATCATTTTGTAAGAGAAAACCCCTTCTCTCCGAATGCAGCCCCCCAGGAGAATAGAGGAAGGGGTTGTGGGAGATCCAGGTTTCCTGTAGCAGCCTCTAGTCCTTCTGCCTTTGGTACCTGAGGCACCTTCTCTTCAGGTGTTTCTACATCATCGAGGTCACAGAGTGTTCATTGTTAGCTAGATGGTTACAGGGTCAGCTCTGGGGGGGAAAGGGTATATGTGAGTGTCTTCTTCTTTGGGGTTCCCGCCACCTTCAAGATGTCAGCAGTGTAGTTTCTCTGTTTTCTTCTAAGTTACAGGAGTGACTGATCTGCTTGGATATGATGAATCAAGTATTTGTTTTCCAGGAATGTCACGGCCCAGAGTCATTTAGATTTGAAGGTCTGGAGCTGCCACACCTTGAGAAATGAACTGCTAGGCACCGCCTCTGTCAACCTCTCCAATGTCCTGAAGAACAATGGGGGCAAAAGTATGTACAAAGAAGGGGTACCTGACGTCATTCATTTGTGGGGGTGGGGAAAAGAATGTGAAGGTGTGGATGTCTCTCACATGGTGGATAAACCTGGTGATGCAGTTTCCTCCAGGACCAGAGGCTGCAGTTACTGTACTCCCGGTGGATGTTGTCCGTGGAGTTCTAGGAAGGCTGAGAGCTACTCTCTGCCTCTATTGCGGAACTCAGCCCCTTGGTCCAGGGCCCCTAGTGGTGGGATGCACTGATGTCTCCCCCTTGATCCTTCCTCAGGGATGCATACTTTCCCTCTGCCCCTCTTTTCCTGATCCTGATGTGTGATGTGTAAAATCAAACTGTCAAATGCCTCCAACCTAAATCATTACTTTCCTAGTCTGATCCCTCAAACACAACAAAGGAGCTTCGTCTGTGGGTGGGTGTGTACATGTGTGCCTGCCTGTCTGCGTGGAATGGTGTTACAAATGGTGCCCTGTGCTTAGAAGGCGCTCGATAAACATTTCCTGGTTGTTGGAATGCAGTGGAAGCTCTATCATGATTATTCAGCATGCCTCGGCTGCACGGAAATCTAAATCCTCACGTCTGTTTATTGCTGTTTGTGGTCAGTGGAGTAACCCATGGCTGAGGTATCTGGATCCTCCCTCATAAAGCCTCTATTCAGAGCAGTACCAGATGTGGCGAGGGAATGCCACAGAAAGAAAGGCTCCTTCTTTTCTTGATATGTGCTGTCTAGCAAATATTTTCTGAACGTAGATTTAGTTTAAGAGAGATGTGTGGGTGGGGAGCCCCGAGTCCCAGGGAGAGTGCTGCTTGATTCAAGAGTCTTTCCTTTCTGAGCCTGTCCTTTCTGATGGGCCTCTTGAGTGGGGTGTGAGGCTCCCCCGGTCTTTTTCTTTCTGCTGGGCACACACTGATGTGGTGAACCCACTCTGGACTTGGGAATCGTCTGAAATGAGGATCTGCCTCTATTCTAATTCTGCAGGGAACACCCCGCTGCTCTGTCTTCTGAGTCGGTCTTTATTTTCCCAAATGCTAGCCTGCCTTTTATAATTTGATTCTCAAGGAGGATTATATTTACTATGTCATTTGGAAATAGACTTGTGGGCATTCTCACATTAGGATCAGCAAGCGACATGAGTGTCCTTTTCTCTCCTTTTTCATTTGTCCAGTTGGCATATTTTTGCTTTCAATTACAAAAGTAATTGTTGAAAAATTGGGAATCACACAAAAGCACACAGACACACAAAGAAGATAAAATTCTCCTGGAAGCACAGTACCTAGAGATAATTATTGTTAACATTTTGATATATGCCTTTCTGAGCTTTTTTTCCCTGTGTGCAGTGTATTAATATTTAAGACATCAGTGAAACAAAATTGAGATCATACATGAACTTATTATTTTGCAACATGCATTCTTCTCTTTAAAATGTATTACTATATCTTTATTTTTAATTGTGATTTAAAAAAACACATAACGTGAAACTTACCGTCTTAACCATTTTTAAATGTACAGTTCAGTGGCATTAAGTACATTGACAGGATTCTGCAGCCATCATCTCCATCCGTCTCCAGGACTTCTTCATCTTGCTAAACGCAAACTCTGTACCCATTAAACAGTAACTCCCTCCCTTCTCTCAACCCACACCATTCAACTCTCTGTCCCTATGAATCTGCTTACTCTAGGTACTGCATATGAGTGGCATCATACAGTATTTACCCTTTTGTGTCTGGCTTCTTTCACTCAGCATAATGTCCTTAAGCCTCTTTCACGTGGTACATATCAGAATCACCTTTTTTTTTCTTTCTTTTAAAATTTTATTTTATTTTATTTTGGCCACACTGCATGGCTTGTGGGATCTTAGTTACCTGACCAGGGATTGAACCCGGGCCCTCGGCAGGGAAAGCACAGAGTCCTAACCGCTGGACGGCTCAGTAGTTGTGGCTCGTGGGTTCTAGAGTGCAGGCTCAGTAGTTGTGGCGCACGGGCTTAGTTGCTCTGCGGCATGTGGGATCTTCCCGGACCAGGGCTCAAACCTGTGTCCCCTGCATTGGCAGGCGGATTCTTAACCATTGCGCCACCAGGGAAGTGCCCAGAATCACCTTTTTTATGCTGAATAATATTGCATTGTATGCCGCATTTTGTTGATCCATTCATCCATCCAAGGACATTTGGGTTGCTTCTACTTTTTGCCTGTAGTGAACAGTGCTGTTGTGAACATGGGTGTCCAAATATCTCTTCAAGTCCCTGCTTTCAGTTCTTTTGGATATATATTCAGAAGTAGAATAGCTGCATCACATGGTAATTCTATTTTAATTTTTTGAGGAACTGCCATACTGTTTTCCATAGTTGTTGTACCGTAAAATATTTAATTGTTCCTCAAAAGTCAGTTTTTGATGACTGTCTGGTAGTAGTCTTATCAGATGGCTGTGTGAAAATTTAAGGTTGAACATTTGGGTAGTTTTCAGTATTTCACAGTCACAAATAATGCTATTTTGATAAACTTATAAGTTTACAAATCTTTGTACCAATTGTTAAAAATGTGTATTAAATTATTGAACATAGACTTGCTGGATTTAAACATTTTTCAAGGTTTTGGACACATTGCCAGATTACCCTCCAGAAAAGTTCTACCCATTTATCCTTCCATCAGCAGTAGCTGAGATGGCTGGTTTCTATTGCACTTTAACATTTATTGGATTTATTTGTAAAAAAAAAAAAATATATATATATATATATATTTTTTTTTTTTTTAGCCTATTTTATAATTAACATTTTGCCAGATTTGCTTCATCTATTTCTTTTTGGTTGCAGTATTTAAAGTAAATTACAGGTGTTTCAACCTTTTATCCTAGATTCTTCAGCATGCATCTCATTAAAAAAGGACTTTTTTTACATAATTACTGTACCATTATCACACCTGGCAATATTTACACAAATTCCTCATTATCACCTAATACCCAGTTCATATTCGATTTCACCATCTATCTCAAAGTGTTGTTTTACAGTTGGTTTGCCCCAACCTGGATTTGGGCAATGTCCCCTCATTGCATTTGGTGGTTATGTCTTTGAAGTCCCCCCACCTCCACTCCACCTTTTTTAAAGCTGTAATTTACTCAAGGAGACTGAATTTTTTTTTTTTTTTCTGGTACGCGGGCCTCTCACTGTTGCGGCCTCTCCCGTTGCGGAGCACAGGCTCCGGACGCTCAGGCTCAGCGGCCATGGCTCATGGGCCCAGCCGCTCCACGGCATGTGGGATCTTCCCAGATCGGGGCACGAACTCGCGTCCCCTGCATCGGCAGGCGGACTCTCAACCACTGTGCCACCAGGGAAGCCCTGAATGTTTTTAAAGTGTGTTTATTGCCTTATTAATGTCCTTTGCTCATTTTTTTTTTACTGAAATGTGCATTTTTCTCTTTTGGTTTTGAGAGAGCTCTTTATATGTTAAGGCTGTTATTCTTTGTCTTGTAATTTGTGTTTTCCCAGTTTTTCATTTGCATTTTAATTTTTCAGGCTTTTTTTTTTTTCTTTTTTCCATACAGATGTTTTAAACTTTCTGTAGTCAAGTCTGTTACCTTTTATATTTTCAGCCTTTTCTTTTATGTTTTGGAAGGCTTTCCTTTATTGTGAGATCAGGTAAATGATCATCTCTATTTTCCCCTAGTTCATTGTGATTTTATTTTTTTAATTTAATTCTTCATCCAAATGAATTTATCTTTGTGTACAGTGTGAGTAGGGATCTAATTTAATTTTTCCTGAATAGTTAACTGATTACTTTAGCACTACTTATTAAATAACCTATCTATATCCCCAGTGATCTGAGTTGCTACCTTAAGCATATATTAAAAACATATGTATATTTGGGCCTGTTTGGGACTTTCCATTCATTGCTGTTTTTTATCAGCCTTTTCAAATCACTCTGCCTTAGCTAGTATAACATTATGTTATGTTTTTAATATCTGACAGTTCAAGTTTCTCTTCTTTTCAAAATCTTCCTGCCTCTTTTCTTTGCATGGATGACATCATCACATGAATTTTACATTATTTTGTCAGGTTCTCCCCTCTTCCTATTCTCCTACCCCCAATCCCTTGAGATTTTTGTTGGAATCTATCATATGTAAAGTTTCTTTATGGAGAATTTTCATACCAGGAACATGGAATGTCTCTAAATTCACTCAAATCATTTTGAAGTTATCTTCAGATAGATTCTTTTAGTTTTTAAAGAAGGTTTGATATTATTTTCAGTGGGATCTTTTTCTATTATGTCTTCTAACTTAGTGTTGTTGGTATATGACTATTAGTTTCTGTATTTTCTTTTATATAATCAGTCACTTGCTGAATTCTTAGTATAGGTTTTCAACAGTTTCTTTTGGATTTTCTTGGTAGACGTTTATGTGGTTTCTAAGATCGAAAATTTTGATCGTCTTAGGAGATAATTTTACTTCTTTTTCTTTGTTAGTTGCTTTGTATACAACTTCCTGTTTTAGTGGTGATGGAGTGGGCATTCTCCCCTAATAACTAAGCTTATAGTGACTTCTTTAGGTGTCAGGTTGGGTATTAGTTGGTAACGTGTCTTCTTGGTTTACTAATCATTGTTGTCTTTTTAAAAAAATCAGGATAAGGGTTGAATTTTGAGCAAATAGTTTTTATTTTATCTTTTAAAAAGTATTTATTTATTTGGCTGCGTCGGGTCTTAGTTGTGGCACGCGAGATCTTTTAGTTGCAGCATGCAGCAAATAGCTTTTAAGCAACCATTGGGATAATTATATGTTTCTGCTTTCAATGTATTATATTAATTTCCTTGTAGTAACAACCTTAGAATTTCTAGAATATACCTAATTGCTCATGGTAGATTATTCCTTGAAAATTTTTTTAGAATTAAATGTTCGTATTTTATTTGGGGGTTTTCCATCTAATTCATAAGTGACATTTGTTTGTAGTTTTGTACTATTTTTGTCATCTTTGGAATCAAGGCTAGGCTAATTTTATAAAGTAAATTGAAGTGCTTTCCAACTTCGGGAATAGACTCTATAACATGGGAATTATCTGTTCCATGAATGCAGGAAAGAGCTCACCCATAAAACCAACTAGGTCTGGCAGCTTTCTCTGAAATAATTCTTTGATGACTTTTTCAGTTCTTTCCCCATAATGATTGGTTTGTTCAGCTTTTCTGATTTATCTTGTGTCAATTTTGTTAATTCATATATTCTGAGAAAACTGTTTCATGAGATATTCAAGTTATTAATATAAAGATTTGAGATAGCATTCTCATTTTTAAAAATGTTTCTAATTTTTCTCACTTAAAAATGTTGGTATTTGTGTGTTTTTTCCCCATTTTTTTTTTCCTTGACTTGCATAAACATTTTTGTTTTAAATTTTGGCTTTTAATTTATTTTTTACAGGACAACTACTTGGACTTATTTATCAATTATACCATGTTTTCTAATGTTAATTTCTATTTTTAACTTTGTTAACCTTTTTCATCTTTTTGCTTTATTTATTCAATAGTCAGTCATTTATAGCTTTTTGAGTTGAAAGCTTAGTGCATTTATTTTTGTCCTGTCTTATTTAATAATAAAAACATTCTTGCTTTAAATTTGTCTTTGATTTTTACCCCACTTGGTATTCAAAATTTTTTCTGTTAAAGAAAAGTGCACAAATCTTAAGTGAGACAGCTCAATGAATATTTACATGTGTTCACATCTGTGTAATCACCACTCAGATCAAGAGATAGAACATTCCCAGAACCCCAGAAATTTCCCCATGTCCCTTGCTTGCCCTGCCCTGAGATAACAGCTATTCTGAATTTTATCACTGTTGATCACTATTGATTAGTTTTGCCTATTCTTGAATTTTGTATCAGTGAAATCAATTCATCTGTGCTTTTGCATGTAATGAGAGTTGGTTTTTTTTTTACTGGGGTATGGTATCCTATTGTATGAATATACCACAATTTATTTGTCTCATCTCCTGTTGGTAGACGTTTGGGTTAGTTCCAGTTTTTAGCCATCATGAGCAAAGCTGCTGTGAACATTCTTATACAAGTATTTTGGAAGACACAGACATACACTTCTGTTAAATCTATCTATGTGTCTATCTATCTATATCTATCTTGAGGACTTGTTTCATAGGGTGGATATATGTTTAGCTTTAGTAGAGACTGTCTGGTGGAGAACCAATTTGCCATCCCCTACATTTTGCTGTGTTCTGCTCCTTTTTCGTAATTGCTCTTGTGATTTTCTCTTTGAGCCCAGCGTGATTCAGGAGGATGTTTCCTATGGCTCCCAGGGGCTGTGTTGCTTGTGGCAGTGGCTGCAGCTTCTACTGCTCTTGCTGACGCCAGCCTTAGCACTTTGAGTGTGTGGCTGGGTTTGGTAGTGAGGCACATCAGATCCAAATCTGATGGAAAATTTGGGCAGTGGGCTGCTTTTTCTTAGAAAAACAAATCTAGGATGACAATATAGATAATATTCTGGCTGTGTTTCCTAAAGCCCTCTGTATAGAGCAAGGCTGTTTCTGATGATTGCAAATCTGTCATGTAGAGAAGTGGTTAAGAACATGTGGACTCTGGAGTCAGACTCCCGGGGTTTGAATCCTGATTCCACCAGCTTTGTACATCAGACACTTAACTTCTCAATGCTTCTGTTTCCTTGTCTGTAAAATATTGTTTTGAGATTAAGTGAGCTAACAACAGTATGTGACACATGTTCGTACTATAGTAGTAGTAGTAGTAGTAATGGTAGTTATTATTCTGTCTCCTCTGATACTTTCCTTCCCAAAGATTGGGAGGTACAAATCCCAGAGATGGACAGCAGAGACCCAGTTTCCTGATATGGGACCCCCTTGCCTAAATGGGAGGCAGCCCTGAGGTTGTTCCAAGAGAGAATTCTAAGACTGGACAAATGCAAAAGCTTTGCAGGTGTGGAGTGGGGAGGCCATTATTAACATGGGACATTTTTCAGCACCACAGCCTTGGAGCCTGCTCTCCTTGGGGAGCTGCTGGACGGGAAATGTTTCCAGAGTGGTGTCTAGGTATGAATATGGTTTCGTAGGGTAGTGGGTTACAGTAGGTGAGGTGACTCCTCTCATTGTGGCCGGGTCTTCCTGAAACCACTTTTCCTGGGAAAGGGAGTGATGGGTAGCGGTTACCCCACCTGGTGTTTTTCTGCTCCATGGGACATAATTCATTCTTTCATTTGCTCCCTTGTTTTCCCCTGGGTGGACTTGGAGGTTGACTGGGAGACCCAGCTGATGTTTCCTGCCTCCCCTGGCCGAGGGATGCTGCAGTGGAGGGTTTTACTCAAGTCCAGCAGTTACGTAATGGTCAGCCTTGGCTGACTCTGCAGGGACATTGACCTGGCAGTGGCTGCACAGAGGACTTGACCAAAAGTCCTGGTTTGGCTCTTAAAGATGGTTCTAGTCATCTCTGTGTGGAAGCCAGCTTTTGAGTTTGACTATTGCTTTTTTTTAAATTTATTTTTTGGGGACTTCCCTGGTGGTCCAGTGGTAAAGGATCTGCCTTCCAATGCAGGGAACAGGGGTTTGATCTCTGATCGGGGAACTAAGATCCCACATGCTGTGGGGCAACTAAGCCCACGCGCCACAACTACTGAGCCTGCACGCCACAACTAGAGGGCCTGCATGCTGCAAACTACAGAGGCCATGCACCACAACTAGAGAGAGAAAACCCACATGCCACAACTAGAGACAAGCCCGCGAGCTGCAACAAAAAATCCTGCATGCCGCAGTGAAGATCCTGTGTACCGCACCTAAGACCCAATGCAGCCAAAAAATAAAGAATAAATAAATACAATAAAATAAAAATAAAAAAATCTTAAAAAAAATGTTAAGTCCCCGAAGCAAGAACCAATGCTTTAAGAAAATAAAAAAAGAAAAATGATAATTTATTTTTTAAAAAATTGAATGAATACCAATTTAAAATTTATTTATTTATTTATTTGTCTGCGCCGGGTCTTAGTTGCAGCATGTGGGATCTTCGTTGCTGCCTGAAAAATCTTTAGTTGCAGTGTGCGAACTCTTAGTTGCGGCAGGTGGGATCTAGTTCCCTGACCAGGGATCGAACCCCAGCCCCGTCCATTGGGAGCACGGAGTCTTAGCCACTGGGCCACCAGGGAAGTACCCTGAATACTGATTTTTTTTTTTTTTTGCGGTACGCGGGCCTCTCACCGTTGTGGCCTCTCCCGCTGAGGAGCGCAGGCTCCGGACGTGCAGGCTCAGCGGCCATGGCTCACGGGCCCAGCCGCTCCGCGGCATGTGAGATCTTCCCGGACCGGGGCACGAATCTTCATCCCCTGGATCGGCAGGCGGACTCCCAACCACTGCACCACCAGGGAAGCCCCGAATACCGATTTTTAAAAACCTTTTTATTAGGGGAATTTTCAAACATAATCCCCATCCCGCAGTAGCCACCAGCATATGTTTCATCCGTACCCGCCCACTGGACGATCTTCATTTCTTTCTAGCTTGGTAGCAGATAGGAGCTGAGACCCACTTTTCTCTTGTAGCTCTCCTCTCTGGTAGTTGGACTCATCAACACTGCAGACCTTGGCACTACCAGATTGTCCTGCTTTCAAGGAGGGAAATATGGCTTGAAGTAGATTAAAAAAAAAAAAATTCCAAACTTCTTTATTTTAAAATAATTTCAAATTCAGAGACAAGTTACAAGGCTAGGACAAAAAACTCCCCTATACTCTTCATCCATGTGGTGATATTTTGATGCATTTGCCTTAACATCGTCTGTATATGCATGTATGGTGATTTGCTGAATCATTTTAAATTATAAATCTTATACATCTTTGTCCCTGAATATTTAAATGTGTATTTCCTAAGAAGGATATTTTCTTGCCTAACCACTATAAATGAACCTAATCAAGAAATCTAACATTTTTACAGTATTGTTATATAATTCGTATTTTCTAATTGTTGCAAAAATGCACTTCAGGTGATTTCCAGGATCCCATGCAAGATTGTGCATTACATTTGGTTGTCCTTAAATCTGGGGTCAGTTCCTCAGCCTATTTTTGTCTTTGATGACACTGTCATTGTTAAAGAGTTCAGGCTGTCTTTTTGTAGAATCTCCTCAGTTTAGATTCAGAGTACTACACATTTTTGGCAGGAGCATTCCAGAAGCGATGTTGCGTCCTTCTCAGTGTGTCAGATCAGGGGGCACACAACTCAGCTTGTTTCATTATTGATGATGTGAACTTTGACCATTGGGTTAGGGTTGTGTCTGCCAGGCTCTCCACTGTAAAATGACTATTTTCTCTTTATAGCTAAGAAGTTTTTTATGGGGAGATGCCATACTTTGAGACTATGTAAGTATCTGTTTCTCATCACACCTTCACCTACTAGTATTTGCATTCATTAATGATTTTAGTCTGAATCAGTTAATATTCTGATGGTCGCAAAATTTTTTTTCCAATTTAGTCATTCCTTCTACATTTATTAGTTGGCATACTGCTGCAAGGAAGAGCTTTTCTTTTTCCTTTATGTAGGTATGTATTATCAGTCTCAACTCATGGATTCTTATTTTATGCATGGGTTATAATTTATTACTGCCATTATTTTGATGCTCAAAGTATCCCTGGTTTGGCCAGTGGGCGCCTCTTCAAGCTTGCTCCTGTATCCTTTTTTTTTTTTTTTTGGTATACGTGGGCCTCTCACCGCTGCGGCCTCTTCCACCACGGAGCACAGGCTCCGGATGCACAGGCCCAGTGGCCATGGCTCATGGGCCCAGCCGCTCCGCAGCATGTGGGATCCTCCCGGACCGGGGCATGAACCCGCGTCCCCTGCATCGGCAGGTGGACTCCCAACCGCTGCGTCACCAGGGAACCCTCCTGTATCCTTTTGACATGTCCCCATCATATATTTTTTTCCAAACATCATCCAACATAGATAGAATTTACTATGTGATAAAGGTGGCATTTAAAATCAGTAAAGAAAGGTGAACAAATTGGGACCATTGGTTAACCCAGTGGTTTTCAAAGTGTGGTGTCCAGATCAGCAGCATAGGCGTCACTTGGAAACATATTAGAAACATAAATTCTCAGGCCCTCTCCCAGTCCTACAGAATCAGAAAACCTGGAGATAGGGCCCCGCAATGTGTGTTTTAACAAATGCTCCAGGGCATTCTGATGCCGGTTCAAGTCTTAGAACCACTGAGTTACCACTTGGGAAAAAATACAGTTAGATACCTTCCTTACACTAACACTTGTGCTGGTTTTCTTTATTTAGTTTTTAAACGTTTAACCCTTTAATCAATCTGGAGGTTTTTCTGGTGTATGGTGTAGGCCAAGGATCTAGTTGTATTTTTTCCTTATGGATTTTATGGTGTCACTGTTTTCACTGGAGGGAGTGCCAGTATCAGTTTGGACATACCTCTTCTCACTGCTTTTTTTTTTTTATTTTTATTTTTTTGGCTGCGTTGGGTCTTAGTTGCAGCATGCGGGATCTTCATTGAGGCATGAAAGATCTTTCGTTGTGGCGCACTGTCTCTTCGTTGCCACACTCGGGCTTCTCTCTAGTTGTGGCGCGCGGGGGTCCAGAACGTGAGGGCTCTGTAGTTTGTGGCACGTGGGCTCTCTTGTTGAGGCGCGCGAATTCTGGTCTGCAGGCTTAGTTGCCCCGCGGAATGTGGGATCTTAGTTCCCCGACCAGGGATTGAACCTGTGTCCCCTGCATTGGAAGGTAGATTCTTTACCACTGGACCACCAAGGAAATCCCCTCACTGCTCTTTTTCTTCAAAACTTTCTTGGCTCTTGAGCCTTCATTTTTCCTGAAAGACTTTATGTATACACACACACACGCATCAATATCTATTCTGTGTCTATATATTCAAGGTGATGAGTTTATGCTGAAATCTCCAATTCTAATTCAACCTCACAGAGTTCTTCCTAACTTTCCTCCTTTCCCCACGAGAACCCTGGCTCTCACCATCATCTACATCTTTACTCATTTCTATATGCACAGGAGGTGGTTAGAGAATTGCTGTCCCCAGACCACTGTGAAAAATGAAGTACCTTCGAAAAGCTTTTTGCTTATGCTCTTCATTTTCTATGCGTGTCTGTTTTCTTTCCCCATGTGTGTCTCCCAGATTTAAAAAAAAAAAAAATGAGAGGGAGAAAAAGAAAACAGCTCCCTATTTATTTAAAAATCTTATAAGCAGAGGGTTGTAACTGCACTTTATGTTCCAAGAACAGATAGGCCAGTCACGAGGGCTGCACCACCTCCCTCCCTCTTCCATGAGGATGGAGTGTTCTGGTGGGTGGGCCATGCATCTCAAGGAGGCAGGCCTGACAGACAGTGCATGCATTTATTTTAAAGTAAGCACCACACTGTTTTTCCAGTTTTTCAACTGAAAGAGAAATAAACCACTGATCCTTGGAACCTGAGTCAGAGGGAGAAGAGAGAAACTTTTTAAAAATTGCTCCTAAGTTAAAAACAATTTTAAATTTAAGTTTGAGAAATTATTCACTATTTCTTCAGATGAGGAGGAGGCGGGCAAGAGACAAAAGTGAAAGGAAGGATGTGACAGTCCTGTAAGCTGGTAGGGAGCTATTATTTAGGGCACAGCTACAAACTCCAGTGCCTTGATTAGGCCTGATGGGAGAATGGCCAAACCAGTTCTGCATCGCCAAGTAGTTACTTTTATGAACCTGGTAAACCACTAAGACCTAGTTATTTTAGCCTCATGGAATACTCACAGAAGATTTCCGAGAAATTCTCTCTTGCTCCCCAAATTGAAAATAGTATAATTGTATCTCTGGGATGTGCCCCCCCACCCCCCATACCACAATCCGCAGATGCTCAAGTCCCTTATATAAAATAGCATAGTATTTGCATATTACCTATGTACATACCCCCGTATACTTTCAATTATCTCTAGATTATCTGTAATACCCAATACAATGTAAGTGCTTTGTAAATAGTTGCTGGAGCACAGCAAGTTCAAAGTTTGCTTTTGGGAATTTTCTGGAATTTTTTTTTTCCTGAATATTTTTGATCCACACTTGGTTGTATCTGAGAATATGGAGCATGTGGATATGTGGCGGGGGAGGCTGACTATTAATATTTTTTCTGATAATAAAAGCAACGTATGCTCCTAAAACTGAAAATGTTACTGTTATTTTTCTGATTATTATTGTTGTTTTATGCTTATTGAAAAAAAAGACAAAGAAAATTGTGAGTGCTAAGTATGTATCAGGCATTGTTCTGAATTCTTGATCTCTATCTGTCTATCTATGTCTATATCTATTCTTTCCATTTAATCCTCCTGCATACCTATAATGTAGGTTGTACTGCCATCCCCTTTAATGAGGAAATAGGTAGATTTTATGTAACTTGCCCAAGATCACATAGTAGGTGGTGGCAGAGTTGGGATTTAACCCAGGCCTTTTTGGTCTCAGAGCCTTTGCCTGCAACCTCTGCATATACTGCCTTCCAAAGAAGGAGAAGGTTAAAAAATCACTGGAAATTCTTTTTTTTCCCCCCCACAAAGCTAGCAAATCTTGTTCCGTTATTATGAACTCCATTGAATGTTTGCATTTTTTTTTTTTTTCTTTGCGGTACGCTGGCCTCTCACTGTGTGGCGTCTCCTGTTGCGGAGCACAGGCTCTGGATGCGCAGGCTCAGCGGCCATGGCTCACGGGCCCAGTCGCTCCGCGGCATGTGGGATCTTCCCAGACCGGGACACGAACCCGTGTCCCCTGGATCGGCAGGTGGACTCTCAACCACTGCGCCACCAGGGAAGCCCCTGTTTGCATTTTTTAAAGACAATTTTTTAGAGCAATTTTAGGGTTCACAGCAAAATTGAGAAGGTACATGGAAATTTTTTTATTCAGAGCTAACCCGGTTAATACTTTGTTATATATCCACTCAGCTTTTTGGGGGTATGTCAACCATATATATATATATATATATATATAAAATATATATGTATATAGGTGTGAGTGTCTGACTTTTTCCCCAAATTGGGAACTCACTCTACATATTGCTTTATAACTTGCTTTTTTTCCACCCAGTTTTTCTACCTCAATGAAACTAGATCCTTTTAATGGCTACAACAGCATTTTTTTGGTATGAATGCACCGTAGTTTAACAGATCTTTTATTGTTGGCCATTTCTGCCTCTTTACTACTATAAGCAAGACTTTTCAGTAAATTCTTGTAATGGTATCTTTGTTCTCCTGTCCTTTTTTTCCCTTAGGGTAGTAAATTCCTAGGCATGCATTGCTGGGTCAGAAGGCAGGCACGCTGCAAGTTCTGTGATATCTGTGGCCTCGGTCTGCTGCAAAGACTGGACCCGTTTACAGAACCCACCGTGTGTGTGTGCACGTGTACTTGTTTCCCTTCCCCCAGTGGCGCTGGGCATTACCAATCTTTTAACCTCTGCCAGTCTGTTCGGCTGTGACAGTGATTTCTCTTTGTTATTTTAATTTGCATCTCTTTTCTTTTCTCCTCTCCCTTTCCTTCTTGAGGAGCTCCTGGGTAAACTTTTGTCCTTGCTGCCTTGCTGCAAATGCTGTACCAGGTCTCCAGTCACCTCCGTGTGACTCCATCCAGGGTCAGTTCTCACTTCCAACTCACTTGCCTTGCAGACTGGAAACAAGGAATCCATCCCTCCTCCTTGACCTACTCTTTTCACTTGGTTTTCAGGACACCACGCCCGGCTGGTGTTCTATATTTCCAGTCACTCTTTTCCAGTCTCCTTTGCTGGTTTTCTCCTCGCTGGTCCAGAAGCCTTGGGATACCCCAAGTTGGCTTAGTCCTGCATCCACTTGTTAATTTATACCTCTTCCTTTCACGATCTCATCCAGCCTCATGGCTTTAAATTTGGTCCGTTCACCTATGACTTGCACCCTGGACCTTTCTGCGGGCAACCTGAGACCGTGTTTCTAGATGTCTAATCAGCATCCTCGAATTAACATGTTAAAAGCTGAGCGATCAGCTTTCATCTCAGGTAACGGAGATGGAGATTTGGTGTTGCTCAGGCTGAAAACCTGGGTGTCCTCCTTGACGCCATTCTTTCTATTACAACCCACACCCGGTCCATCAACATGTCCTGCCCTCATTACCTTCGAGGAACTGACTGTTTCTCACCCTGACAGCTGCCGTCACCCATGTCCACCTCACCACCACTTCTCGACTCAGGAGGCAAAGGCCTCCTAACTGGTCTCCCGGCATCATCTCCCTTTGCTCCCTACACTTCATTTTTGAGCCCATCAGCCAGAATGATCCAACCCATAAGTCGAATCACATCCCTCCTCCAGTGGTTGCCTTTCTCACTAAAAGTAAAAACTGAAGTCCTTCCCAAACGGCCTAAAAAGCCTTCCCTGATCTTTCTGTCACCTCTCTGTTACCCCATCTCAATCATTCCACCCTCACCAAACCGCCTCCTGCCCACAGGCCTTTGTGCTCTTCCTCCAGCCCACTGCTGCTCTTGTCTCAGGGCCTTTGCACCGCCCTGACCTTCTTCCCAAAATATTTCTTCCTTGTGTGTCCTCCTGCCTTTCTCCCTCACCCCCTTCCAGCCCACTCAGATGTCACCTCAGTGAGGGCTTCCCTGATCAATTCAGTGATTTTTTTTTTTTAATTTTACCAAGGTGTGCAACATTACCGTGAACTTTCCCACCACCTCAGTAAGATCCCTCCTGCTCACTTAGCTCTGGTTCCCATTAGTTCCTGTTCCCAGCCCAGCCCCTGGCAACCACTGCGCTGCTTCCTGTCTCTGTAGATTTGCCTTTTCTGGACACTTTATACAAATGGAATCATACATGTGGCCCTGACCAAACCACCTTAATTTCAGTTCCTCCCTACACAACATTCCCTATTCCTTTCCTTGCTTTATTTTCTTTTTAGCAGTATCCCCATATAGTATATATATATTTTGTTTATTTATCTGACTTATTGGCCTCTACAACTAGAATGTGAGCTCCATGGGGGCAGGCACTGTTTGGTTTTTGTTAACTCTTGTACATCCCCTCACTCCTGTGCCCAGAACACAAAGAAGATACTAATAATATAATATAATATAATATATACCATAACATAATATGATATTATACAATGTAATATAATAATATAATATTAGTATATATATAATATACATATTTAATTAGATTAGTGAGGATGAACATCTTTTTATGTGACTGGTTTTTGTGGCCAGTGTCGTGGCTGACCGCTGAGGCAGAGGTAGGACCAGGGAAGTGCTGGGTGCCCTCTCTGGGGAGGTATCAGGCAGAACCCGTCCCCAGCCTCCAAATGCAAGGCTTTGTTTCATTTTACCTCCATCCAGTTGCAGTTGTATCAGTGACGACTCTCCTTGATGGGCATCAGATGCCAGGCATTGGGATTTAAAACCATTTTTAATAGTCTCTGAAAAGCTCCCTGTGTGTTGCTTTCCATCATTGTGCACCTCAGGCAGATACGGCCAAGCCAGAACCTCAAGGAATTTCTGAAGAAGCCAAAAGCCACCCCCTCCCCCGACCCCAGACCCCCAGCTTCTCAAAGTTACAGCTGGGCCCAGCTCGCGGCTTTGGTGTCAGTGGAGAGCTGGTCGAAAGAAAAGGTCCTTTTAGCCAGGAGTCTCGAAAGTAAACACACAGGCCCCTGCAACGCAGGGTAAAACAGACCTGCTCTCTGTGTCACCGGCTGAGAGGCTGCCTTGTGAAACCTCACTTGAAAAAAGAAGAAAAGCTTTCTGTCAGGAAAGCCATCCCCTGTACGTGGCTGCCTCAGTGTGGCCTGGGGTTTAAGGCCGCCTCCAGAGTGTTCTGTAAACTTACTGGCTTTGGAGGGCCGTCAGCCTCGTGGGAATGCCTGTTTGAACAAAGAGTGATGCCACCCCTCAAAACACGAACGCTGGCTGAGGTCGTCCCCCTTTTTCTTTTTCTAATGGTATATTGAAAACTTTTGCATTTTAATCCATAGTATCTGGTCAGACAGTTTTCCCCTCTTTTCTTTCTTTCTCTCTCTTTTCTTCTTCTTTTTTTTTTTTTTCTTTTTAGACTTGTGAATTTGTCAGTGTTGGATCAGGATTTTGTATAACCGGAAATTTCCTTCTTTTCTATCGGGCATTTTCTTAGGGTTGTGAGAGGGGCCTGCGGCGGAGTCGGGGGTGGGTGTGAAGTTTATTTACCAGCATTTGCACAGTAAATCTCTTTGAGCACTGGGCTAGATGCCGGAGACGCAGCAGTGAACTAAGGCAGACAGTCTCGGAATTTAGGATCTAGAGAGGAAAGCGGATAGATGTTGGACAAATAACTGGTGCAGACTGTTCCAGTTGTGACAGATACGATGGAGGAAAGTGCAGGGTGCTCTGGGAGTATATCATTCAGGACTCAACCTAGACTGGGGTCAGGGAGTGTCAAGGAAGGCTTGCCCGAGGAAGTGACACCAGAACTGCAGAAGGATGACAAGCGATTGTCCAGGCCAACAAGGAGAAAAACATTCCAGGCTGAAGGAAGCTTGGAGGCAGGAAAAAGCTTAGTTCAGTCAAGTTACACAGAGAAGGCCCCCGGGGCTGGCCAGGCCTTGGCAGACAGCTGCTCGAGATTATGACCAAAAACAGCAGGAAGGAGGCGCCCAAGCAGCGCTGTCCAGTAGAAATGTGATGTGAACCACAGACACAATTTAAAGTTTTCTAGTAGCCACATTAGAGAAAGTAAAAACAGAAATAAACAGGGGGGAAATTCGTTTTAATGATCTATTTTCTTTAGTCCAATATATACCAAATGTTATCGTTTTAACACATGAGATCTGGTGTGTCATTTACACGCCCAGCACATCTCAGTCTGGAGATAGGAAAATGAGACTGTTGCCTGGATATGAGCAGTTTCCTTCCGCTTGCCAGAAAAAAAACCAACCCTGAAACATTGCACCTGATGACGGGGCCTCTTCCTTGTGCCAGTTCCCTGAGAGTGGCTCCCGCCTGCCTACCCATCCAGTCTCCCAGGTTCTTCAGGGGAGACACTGCGGCTGCTGGGGTCATACGAAGATCAGACCTTGTTTAGCTCATCGGAGTGCCTGATTTCCTCTTTTCCTTCAGTCTTCTGGGATTCTAGGAGCATTTTTCTTAGAGCAGGAGACTTACTCTTGTAGGAGAGTGGTGAGTTGGGAGGGAAAGCGATCCTGGATCAGAGTGAGGGTGCCACAGTTACACGCGTGGTGCGGTCAGTGCTACGGTCAGGTACAGAGCGGAGATTTTCACCTTAGCGTCAGGCCCGGCCTGGGGGATGCTGTTTATTATGTACAGGATAGCAAGGCACACAGTTCTCAGAATATGATGTCTGTGTCTTCCCTCCCTCCCACTCCTAATTAACTGATTAATGTTTATTTACATGTGTATTACGTGAATTCATTCTTTTGGGGCCGGGGACTTTGTGGTAAAGGCTGAATTCCCTTTGAACGTGCTGCTCCCTCAATCCTAAAACCCTCCTCAACAGATAGATTGCTTCTGTATATATTTTTAAAGATTCTTAGGATACTTTACAAGTCAAGGGGCACAACTTGTGGGCCTAGGGTGAATTCACTTTTGCGTGTGTAGTTTATACGTGAGTTTTTGTGCTGGTGTTTGCAAGTCTGGTGACTTCATACAAAGTTGACGACAGTGACCTATGTCATGGGGAAAGGGTTTGGAATGTGTGTGCTTACATCATATTTTGAATTTCTTTTTCTTTTTTTCATATTTTGAATTTCTGCTTGAATTTTTAATAATAAGCATGTTTAAAAAATTGTAAGTTAATGTTATTTATTGTGGGGCAAATATTATATAGCATAAATGGGGAAAATTTTAAACTTTTTATTATGGAAAGTTTCAAAGATAAATAAAAGTAGAGAGAATCATATAATGACTGAGTCATCCTGTATCCATTACCCACTTTGAACAGTGAGGAGCACGTGTCCAGTTGTCTTTCATCTCTAGCCCCCACTTTTTGGGGATGTATTTGAAAGCAAATCTTAGGCATCATGTCATTTCATTTGTAAACACTTCGGTATACGTGTGTAACTGATATTGGAAATTGAGAAAAAATAC
Organism: Delphinapterus leucas; assembly: GCF_059928025.1. Lineage (NCBI taxonomy): Eukaryota > Metazoa > Chordata > Mammalia > Artiodactyla > Monodontidae > Delphinapterus > Delphinapterus leucas. The sequence continues at coordinate 43,990,453 of NC_143148.1, forward strand.
ATATGCACTGTGCAGATAATGGAAATTTAAAAAGTGAAACCGTTATTTCATAATCTGACTCTTCAAACACAACTTATTGTTTTTCTCTGCTTCATTTATTTCTTTGCCCCTTTACATACTTATTTTTACAGGGTTTTAATCATGGGGTGCTTTTTATAACTTCATGTTCTTGTTTTTTTTAAAATTAACATTGTAGTGTAAATGATTTTCCATGTTGTTCACTCTTCATAATCATTAATCCAAATCTTTTTTTTTTTTTTAAGATGTTGGGGGTAGGAGTTTATTAATTAATTAATTTATTTTTGCTGTGTTGGGTCTTCATTTCTGTGCGAGGGCTTTCTCTAGTTGTGGCAAGCGGGGGCCACTCTTCATCGCGCTGCGCGGGCCTCTCACTATGGCGGCTTCTCTTGTTGCGGAGCACAGGCTCCACACATGCAGGCTCAGTAGTTGTGGCTCACGGGCCTAGTTGCTCCGCGGCACGTGGGATCCTCCCAGACCAGGGCTCGTACCCGTGTCCCCTGCATTAGCAGGCAGATTCTCAACCACTGTGCCACCAGGGAAGCCCCATCCAAATCTTAATTGTGGCATAATATTTCACTCATTTGAGATTTGTAATTTTTCAAAAGCGGGAATTTTTTTTATTGTGAAGTGATTACCACAATAAGTTTAGTTAACCCTTATCATCTCAGGTAGATACAAAAAGAATAAAGGAAAAAAGTGGGTTTTTTCCTTGTGATGAGAACTTTTAGGATTTCCTGTCTTTGCATCTTTCCAATAGATCATACAGCAGTGTTAACTGTAGTCACCACGCTGTCCATCACATCCTTGGTCCTTATTTATCTTACAACTGGAAGTTTGTACTTTTTGGCTACCTTCATCCAATTCCTCCGCTTTGCTGATTTGTTTAAAAGCAGAACCTTAACCATGAAAGCGCTCTTCTAGCTGGGCTCCTGGATTTCACTATTCCGAGACCGTTGAAAAGGAGGCTTGTTCATTGAAACCCTTTCTCTGCTGTGTTTACAGACACGTCCTCAATTCTGTGCAACGGGGAGAGGTGGCATAGTCACCGAGGTTCCCTGAGGGCGCAGAGAATGGATGAGCTGCTCAGATGGGACTAGTCTAGGAATCCTCCGAATTAATGGGTGATGAGGACCACCCCCGCCTTGGGATAGAGGAGCTCTAATGACAAGGCCGCAGTAATTAATGTGAACTGACAGTTTATCCTAAAAATGCAACTTTCCCAGATCTGTATTTATTTCCTCTAAATCACTTTAAAAATAGGCTATAGCTTTACAAACAGTGAGATTCACCAAGACACATGAGGCTTTTTTTTGTTTCCTACGTGAAGGGGACCCTCAGTTGATTCAAGAGGGACTCTTTGTCTATAATGTACCTTATTAGATAGATGACTCAGATGAATAGCCAGTTCTGAAGTGTCTATGTCAGTGCTTTTTTTTTTTTTTTTTGCGGTACGCGGGCCTCTCACTGCTGTGGCCTCTCCCGTTGCGGAGAACAGGCTCCGGACGCGCAGGCTCAGCGACCATGGCTCACGGTCCCAGCCGCTCCGCGGCATGTGGGATCTTCCCAGACCGGGACACGAGCCCGCGTCCCCTGCATCGGCAGGCGGACTCTCAACCACTGCGCCACCAGGGAAGCCCCATTTTTTTTATTTTTTATTTTTTTGTAAGTAAAGAAAAGCATGTGTAGCTTCAGGGGTTTGGACTGTAGAACACTGTGACCCTGAATCAAGAGAAATAAGGACGATCATGACTGACGAATCTGTCATGTACCTAAATGAGGATGCATGTGCCTAACCTCTCCTCCATCATTCTTGTGGTTGGAGGCGAGCCGTCCCTCTTCCTCCCATGTGAAGGGCAGACTCTCCATCCATGCTTTGGAGCCCACCCTTTCCTGCCTTCTCAGGACTCCTTTCTGACTTTGCTCCTGCCTCTCTGACTGGTCTTCTTCCCCCACCTGCTTCACCCCGCAACGTGCTAGCTCTTTGCCTGAAACTTCAGATCACAGTTGAGCTGTCAGTTCCTCAGGAAACTTTTCCTGATGCCCTGACCAGGCCAAATATCCAGCACTGATGGGACCATAAGGTCTCTTGCATGAAATCTGTTTCACAGTTGCAACTTTACATTTCTTTGTGACATTATTTAGTCACTTCTCTTTCTCCCACTGACTTGTGAGATTCCTAAAAGCAGAGACTATGTCCATTTTCTTTCTTCATTATAACCCAGCTTCTAGCACAGTGTCAGGCACATAAAGGATGCCCAGAAAATGCTTCTTGAATGAATGCACAAGAAAAAGAGGAGAAAAATAAAAGTTTAAAAACTGGCTTTGTAAAATGAAGCTCTTTTCATTTTTAGAGGAGTTGATGCAACCGTCAGTCAACCAAGACTTTAAACTTTTATTTATTTATTTATTTTTGGCTGCGTTGGGTCTTTGTTGGTGCGTGCGGGCTTTCTCTTGTTGTGGCAAGTGGGGGCTACTCTTCATTGTGGTGTGCGGCTTCTCATTGCGGTGGCTTCTCTTGTTGCGGAGCACGGGCTCTAGGTGTGTGGGCTTCAGTAGTTGTGGCACCTGGGCTCAGTAGTTGTGGCACACGGGCTCTAGAGCGCAGACTCAGTAGTTGTGGTGCATGGGCTTAGTTGCTCCGCGGCATGTGGGATCTTCCCGGACCAGAGCTTGAACCCGTGTCCCCTGCATTGGCAGGCGGATTCTTAACCACTGCACCACCAGGGAAGCCCCAGCCAAGACTTTAATTTGGAGATAATTAAGGATACATTCCAAGCAGTAGCCTACAGAAGAAGCTTCAAGGCCAAGGTAGACGCTTCCTTACACCATGTGTTCTGGGAAGACTCTGCCAAGGCTTGAGTGATGGGGGCCGAGGGAAGGTGGGTGAAGCAGAGTCAACCTTGGTACCCTAACAAGAATTCCACTGTCTACAATGTGCTGCTAGCTTGGTAGAAGAGGCTTTCTCTTGTTAGGCTCTGGCTAAGGTTGGAAGCCAAAGAGACATCGTAACAGTAAATCCTGGAAGCCTCTGGCTTTCTTTACTGCGAAGGGAATGTGAAACAGTGTTCTCTTTAAACCTGGGGTAGCCTCCAGTCTGTGTGTGTCTGAGTTAACGGGGAGCCAGGGAAGGGAAAGGAGACTGTTTACTCTCTGCCCTTCTGGAATTTCCTCCGGTTCCGTTCCTCTGTGCACCAGTGTTTCACAGCTACGTGTAGAATGAACACTGACCTGTTAATGAATGCCCTGTTTATTTTCACTTTCTTTTGATGGGCCTATGGGATTGAGGGCAGAAGGAGGCCGGAAGAAGGAGGTTTGTTTGTTCCACTGAACAGCTCTGTTAAGGCCAAATCAATCACATCTTCCTCGGGCTTCTGAGACTCTTGGCCAGAGAGTACTTGGTCTCCCTTAAAAATATCCTACTTTGTGTCCTGTTTTGTTTTTCTCAAATTTCCAGGTAAATCCTTACATTTGTATTCTGAGTTAGGAAGAAAATATTTTTTCTCTTAAATGATATAAGCGTATACATGCACATACATTTTGGTGGTGTGAGAGCAGGGAAGGGCAGTGATGATAGAAGATTCTAAAGCAGAAAGTTCCTTCATACACTGCAGTGAAACTGCCCAGGCAGGGCTTCTGGTCTTAACTGAATTGCACTAAAGGGACACAGTTTGGCAGTTCTGGTTTATGTAGTTTTTTTCTTCTGTCGGAATGAGGAAGGCAACTTCCATGCCCTATTTATCTATACTTATTGGTACCATATGCAAACAGCATATTAAAAAGCCCATGTCAGGAAAGGGAAAAAGTAAGTCTTAGAAAAATATTACTCATCCTTGTTGCACGTAACAACTCTTCCCAATAGGAAATTATTAACCTGAAGCCACTTGCAAATCTGAGGCTTTGAAGTAAGGGAAAATAACCATCAGAGCTACTCCCTAAGCAGCTTGATTGTATATTTTCTACCTTTTCATATTTCAAAATGTGTATGTAACATTGAGTTTGTGTAAGTTTTTTAGTTTACAGTCACTGTTTGTTCTTTAGGTAGGCTGGCTTGAAAAAGAAAAGCTATTATGGAAAATGTCAAAATACACAAAAGTAGAAAGAATAGTCCATGAACCCCTATGTGCCCATCACTCAGATCCACAGCGGGCTACAGGTGGCCATTCCCACCCCACCCTCCACGGGGTTATTTTCACATAAATCTCAGACATGTTTCATTTACAAATATTTCAGTATGGATCTCTTAAAGATAAGGGCTCTTAAAAACCATAACCATGATACCAGCTTCATACCTGAGAAGCTTAATGGTAATTATTTAATCTCATCAAATATTCAGAGAGTTTTTAACGTTTCCCCAGCTGTCTTCAACATTATTTTCCCCCCACCATTGGTTTGTTTGAATCAGGATCCAAACAGGATTGATAAGTCTCTTAAGTCCCTCTCCCTTGCCCCGCAACCAGGGATGGAACCCGGGCCCTTGGCAGTGAAAGCTCGGAGTCCTAACCAGTGGACTGCCAGGGAATTTCTTCTTTCTCTTTTAACTAATATGTTCTCCTTCTTCTTTTTATCCCTTACAGCTCATTGTTGAAGAAACTGGACAGTTTGTCCTGTAGCTTCCCACATATTGGGTTTTGCTGTTTGTGTCCCTGAAATGTGTTTTAACATGTTCCTCTGTCCCTCTGTGTTTCTTGTAATCTCATACCTGTTGAGATCTAGATCTAGAGACTTGATCTGATCCAGGTTCTTATTTTTTTCTTTTTAATGAGGTGGTGTGTGTTTCCACCAGGAAGCACGCTATGTCTTCTTGTCTCTTCTGGTGTGCCAGCTTTTAAAGGGATCTCCTGGCACAGTCCTTGAGGATTTTCCTAATTCTTTCCCCCTAGCTTCTAATCTCCAGCCCTACCGCTGTATGTTGACCTCCATAAAGTAGCTTTACAAGGTATTGGTAACCAGTGGGTACTTAGAAGAGAAGAAGGACATTTGCTGAAGTTAGCATGAGCTCATGACTTTGGCTTTTTCGGAGGAACTAAAGTCACTTGCCGTCGGAATATTTTCATTGTATATGTTCCACTTGGTCGTAATTGAATCTGACTTCCCCCAGCCATGCTCTACGTTTGTGCTTTTTGCAGCCCCTGCCTATGATTTGCCCAAAGCTTTGATTCCAAGGGCCTGATGGGCCTGTGGGGACCGACTAGCGTGCTCGGTGGGGAGCCATGGGGCTTTCCTAACACGTGCTGGAAAGGGGGAAAAGGGCGAGTCTCCCTTCTGCTACCCTGCTCCCAGAAGACACTGCCATCGCCTGGCCCAAGCTACCAGCTACTCCTGCCTGGAGTATTGCAGTGACTTCCTCCCCGGTCTTGTCTGCTTCATCTCTTGCTCCTCCTGCAGCTGGAGTGACTGCGCTGCAACAGAAGTCACGTCCCTTCCTTGCTCACGAGCCTCCAGTGGCTCCCAATCTCCCGCCGAGTAAACGCCAGCGACCATGCCAGTGCTCCAAGGCCTTCCTCGTGAGCTTCCAGTTTCCTACCACCCTCATCTCCTGCTCCTCTCTTTCCCCATCCACTCCAGCCACACTGACCTCCCCGCCATTCCTCAGATCTGCCAGGCGTGCCCCCATCTGGGGCCTCTGTGTCTTATTCTCTCTCTGCCTAGAATATCCTTCCTCCAGATACTTACGTGGCTCCCCTGCCTCATCCTTCTCGAAGTCTTTGCTCCATTGTCACTTTCCTGGCGAGACTTTCTCGCCACCCCAGACCCTCCTCCCACCTCTAGCACTCTTCATCCCTTCCCCTCCTTTCATTTTTTTTTCTACTGCATTTGCCACTAACAGATTGTGCAATTTACTTTAAAAACAAAAAACATTGCCTAGTGTCTGTTTGCCCCAACTAGAATATAAGCCCCCTGGGGCACAGCTTTTTGTCTGTTCTGTGCCTGTTGAATCTCACCGACCAGAAGAGTTTGTGCTCGCTGCACACGTGTGGACTGCATGATTACAGATGGAGCAGGGCCGGATGAGGTGGACGGTGGCTGGTGAGCCTCCTACGCTCAATCTGGTTCTAGTTCTGGAACTTGACTTACTACACCCATGTTTTCATCAGTTTCTTGATTTTTGAGCAGTGCCTGAAAAGGTGGGGGAAGACCTGGTGCAAGAGAAAGGCCCTTTGTAGAGTTGATGGCATTGCCGCAGTGAAACCCGAGGGCCCCAGAGGAGAGGTGGCTAATGCTGCTATTTATAGCTCAGATTCCAGTGTATGTTTTCCAGCCACACTTACTCCTTTCAGCCTCCCCTGTATGCTCAAGTCTGTCACTCAATTAGCTAATGGTTTCTTTAGTCCCATTATGCATTGTAGTGCTCCCCTGGCTCAGGTGTGTTCTTTTTGTTTTTGTTTTTTAAGAGAATAACAGTGTTCTATTGTCAGAGGTTTAATTCTTTAATAGCTGTGCCAATTAAAAAAAAACCACAACCCTTTCCCAATGTTTTATCATGCAATTTTCCAACATACAAAAGAGTTGAAAGAATAACACAATGAATGCCCAAATGCCCTTCACCGGGAACCAACACTTCTTAAGATTTTGCTGCATTTGTTTTACCTGTATGTGTGAGCCTGTGGGTGTGTGTGTGTTTTTTTCCCTGAACCATTTGAAGGTAAACTGCAGACATCGTGACACGTCACTCCTGAAAACTTCAGCCTATTCTCCTACAAAACAGTTTGAGAATAAGTGCAGACATCATCATAATATACTCTTGGATCTCCCGAGAATGAGGCCATTCCTAAATGCAGCCACAGTACCATTAGTGAACCTAAGAAAATCAACAGTAATTTCAGACATCATTCAATATCCAGTCTGGATGCAAATTTCCCCAATCGTCCCAAGAATGTATTTTTCAAACCAAGGTTTTGTCAAAATTTATGCAAGGCATTTGGTACTTATGTTCCTTTAAATCTAAAAGAGTCTTCTTCCTGCCTGCCCCCGCTCCCCTTTTAAATTTATTTAATGACATTGACTTTTCGAGGAGTCTGGGATGGTTACCGTATGGATGTCCCATATTCTGGGCTGGTCTGATTGCTTCCTCGTGGTATCACTGAATTTATTCCTCTATCCCCTTATTTCATGTAAGCTGGGAAAGAGGTTTCGAGGCTTGATTGGATTCAGGTTAAATGCTTTTGAAAGAAGACTTTAAAAGTGATGTTGTGGGTTTCCCTGGTGGCACAGTGGTTGAGAACCCGCCTGCCGATGCAGGGGACACGGGTTCGTGCCCCGGTCCAGGAGGATCCCACATGCCGCGGAGCGGCTGGGCCCGTGAGCCATGGCCGCTGAGCCTACGCGTCCCGAGCCTGTGCTCCGCAACGGGAGAGGCCATAGCAGTGAGAGGCCCGCGTACCGCAAAAAAAAAAAAAAAAAAAAAAAAAAAAGTGATGTTGTGTACTTCATCCTGTATCATGTCAGGAAATATGTGGGTGTTGAGTTGTCTTGCTCTGAGTGATGCTCACTTCGATCACTTGGTTATGATTGAAGTGATGCTTAGAGGTCTCTCTGAACTGTTTCTCTTTTAAGTAAATAGAACAGTAGAGCATTTTGTTCTCAAAAGCTTAGTTTAAAGAAAAAATAAAAAAACCTCCCCTGTCACTGGCTCTTTTTGAAGGTCAGATGTGTCTCTAAGAGTTGCAAGGTAACTTCCAAGCCTATATGTATATAATGACTGCTGGACATGATGAGCAGGTAAACCAGACAGAAGAGCTGAGTTGGAGCTTTGAGTTGAGACCGTGGAGAGGAAAATGTGGGCTCTGCCCCTGGCTTTGTCAGAGGACCATGGCAGGGTGGCTGTTAGGAGGTTGAAATTAGCAGCAAGAGGCCTTGGGCTCTTCCAGCTTCCTGTTGAACATTATCATTCTTCCAGAAAGGAGGGGAAAGGTACCCACACTCCATTTGTAAAGTGATGGCCTTTGAGATATCAAGGAGGGAATTAAGGAGCCCTTCTAGAATTCTCATCCCGGCATGTTCCTGAGAGTGGTGTACCGGACATCTTTAGGAAGTGTCCTAGATACAAGATGAGAGGACCATACGTCCTTGTGATAGGTATGTGGGTGATCTTGGAAGATTTTTGCTGACCTTGGAGTTTGTTGTCGAAAGCTGAAAAAGGCTTGGAAAGGTCAGGAGAAGAGCAAGTATACAATGAAAAAATTAGATTGAGAGAAATCAGGACTTTTCAGCCTAAAAACAGGAGAGTCAACAGGGAGATAATAAAAATAACAGTTTATTGGGAACTTACCAGGTGCTGTTTAATTCATTACATGTGTTCCCTGAACAATGTGTTCTTACTGCTCCTGTTTTGCAAGGTAGAGAGACCAGTGCTCAAGTTAAGTAATTTGTGTAGTACCGCATAGTACTAGATAGAACTGAGATTTGAATGCAGTCTGTCTGACTGGTACCCGCCCTCGACCTCTGTGCTTTGCTGTCTGCTAGGGACTTATACCCTGGATCTCAGTATGATAGAGTAGGGAGGTGCTCCTTGACTTTAGAAAAATAAATAAATAAACATTTATTACCTCATAGCTTCGGTGAGTCAGGTTTTGGGAGCGGCTTAGCTGGGCAGTCTGGCCTGGGATCTTCCACGAGGTTGCACTCGATACATTGGCTGGGCCGCAATCATCTGAGAGCTAGACCAGGGCTGGAGGATCCATCTCCAAGGTGGCTCATCTGCACGGCGGGCATGTGGTGCTGGTTGAAAGGCCTCAGTTCTTTCCCTCTCTTGGACTTTTGAAGGAGCTAGTTTTCAGGTTGCAAGTGTTCTTTTATAGAAATATTTGGAACTCACCAAGCCCCTTAGTAAAACTGACTGAAAACAGACTCAAAAGGATTTGGAGAGATCCATCACAGGGAAGAAAGGTTAAGGGGAGGGAGAGGTGCTTCAAGAGCTTGAAAACATGAGGGAAAACTGGTTTCTACCTTATTATAGTAGACCCTTGAATTGATCGAGACTGTTTTGTTTTTTTTTTGCTAGGTTCTTAAAGGGCTGTGTCTGTTTCTTGGAGAGATCCAGGGTAGACTGTTTTGGTGAGGGGAGGTTGTCTCTAGGAAATGCTCATGGAGGTAGTTATTTATACATACCCTGCCTTGTTCTAGAAAACCAGCTTATAATAATACAGTAGCAACAAAGAGAGAAAACGAAGTGGCGGTTTGATGGATACTGTGGGTGGGGAAGGAGGTTGGAATATGTGGCACTTTCCTGGTCTGGCTTTGTAAGATGTGGGGTGGCATGGAAGGGCTGCATACTCTTTGGAAATCCTCATAAACGCTGCTCTTTCTTGGTAATTATTGAACGGCTCTGAACTGGAGGCTCTGGGTCCTCAGCAGTAACTGGATGGAGGCCATTCGGTGCGGCCAGGCTTGGTGGGTGGGGTCAGGGGTGTGTGTGCAGCAGTTTCCAGCCTGCCTAGGGTTTGGTGCTTCTGCTTCGTGCCAGTTAGTTCTGTTTCTTGTTCGCCCACAGGGCTGAATTTGCCTAGTGTTCCAGGGGCTGGGTGACTCTGAGCTGCCTTCTCACCTCACTGATGGAGCCAGGTGTTGACTAGTCTCTCCCTGTGGGACTTACCCAGGACCGTGTAACGATGGGGCTGACTTGCTTGTACTGAACTTTTGTTGTTTTAAACTTTTTTCCGCCTTATTTCAAAGTGAAACATTTTCTGGATTGAAAATTAAAAAACACTTTTTAGCCCAAATAATAAGTCCCTGAAATCCTTTATCTAGAGATGACTCCTGATAACGTTTCTTTAGGGTCTCCTGACCTGTTTCGATTCTTTTTGCCACCCCTCTTCCTATGGGTGGGGGGGATGCTATTTGTAACTGCTTTCTTCCTCTGTATGCTGTCAGTATCTCTTACTCTTTTCTTATGGTCCTGCAGGTATAAGCAAACAAATAAATAAAGTAGAAATTACCTAGTGAACCTAACGATATAAAATGTTCAGAAAAAAATGAGCACAGCCTTCCCCACCAGCCTGATACCGTGGTGACAGTTAGGCATATTCCTTCCCGTTCCTTTTTCTGTGCCACGAGACAAGTTTGAAGATGTAGAAAAAAGTTGCCAGGAAAGCCAGAGTCGGTGAAGTGGGAGCTTATAACTTACAGAATCTGAACTCAGTGTGCATTTGCTTTTGTCCATCCATGTTGCTTTTTGTGTCCAACAGTGGAGAACACACAGCTGACCCTGAACCTGCAGACAGAGAACAAAGGCGGTGTTGTCTCGGGTGGTGAGCTGACAATTTTCCTGGACGGGCCGGCTGTTGATCTGGGAAGCGTGCCTAATGGCAGCGCCGTGACGGATGGTGAGTGCTGCCCTGCTCCCCAGGGCTGTGCCGGGATGGGACAGGGCGGGGCAGGGTGGGGCAGAGGAGGTGCCCAGATCTTGGTTCTCTACCAGATACCTGGGTTTGGGTACTGCACAGCCAGCCCTGACTCTTCTTTTTTTTTTTTTTTTTTAACTGAGGCTTAGGGGTCCTGGGCAAGTCCCTTAACTGCTTTGAGCCTCAGTTATTTTTTTTTTTTTTTTAATTTTATTTATTTATTTATGGCTGTATTGGGTCTTCGTTTCTGTGCAAGGGCTTTCTCTAGTTGCGGCAAGTGGGGGCCACTCTTCATCGCGGTGCGCGGGCCTCTCACTATTGCGGCCTCTCTTGTTGCGGAGCACAGACTCCAGACGCGCAGGCTCAGTAGTTGTGGCTCACAGGCCTAGCCGCTCCACGGCATGTGGGATCCTCCCAGACCAGGGCTCGAACCCACGTCCCCTGCACTGGCAGGCAGACTCTCAACCACTGCGTCACCAGGGAAGCCCCCTGACACTTCTTAGCATCATGGATCACAATCAGGACATGATTTTTCAAGGACTGTTTTCTGTTAAAGGACCAAAATAAATACCAAGCCTTTGTAAGCGTGTTGTTGTTTTGGTTCTAGAGCAGAGAAAAACATGTTTTCAGCCCACATGGACTTTGTAAAATAAAACATCTTTATTAAATGTTACTTGGGCCCATTTTTCTTCTTCCCAATCCAGTTAAACTTCCTGGAGAGCTTGAGAGTGTCTTTTATGAGATGGTCTTGGTTGGAAAAGGGGAACTGTGTGTCTCAGAGATTCACACTAGCTGAATACAGGCAAGAAGCAGGGAAATTGGAGTGTCTCCTGCTCTGTCCTGAATGTTGGCGGTTTGTTTCTTTTCATCTAGTTTGAAATTAGTCACTTTTGGATCTAGCAGGAAATTACTTCATGAAGTCTGAGGTCCAAAACCGGTTGGCTTTCTCCATAATTTTTCTTGTTAAGCGTGATGTAACTATGGCACCTTCCAGGCCCCAAGCAGGCTTTCTGTAGCTTCAAGGGGTGGGGTTTGAAATCTATCTGAAGGGCATTTGAGTGGAATCTCAGTGATTGGATGGGCCTTGACTTCTGAGAATCCTCCCTCAACTGACCTCCGTGGTGCTTGGGGTACTTTTGGTACATCTAGAAAAACCTGCATCATTCACTCATTCAGCACATACATCCACAGCTGAGCACCTGGTATGTACTAGCTCTCGGACCAGGTGCTAGCCAGACATCAGGGGCAAAATTCACATGGTCTCTACTCCCTAGAGCTTGTGATCTACTTGGCAGGGGCAGAGGATGTTAGATATCAAATGAGTAAACACAGAAATAATTATATAACTGTAACTGTGAACAAATCTATGAAGGAAGAGTACTGGGTGGTATGAGGTTCCTTTACTTGAGGGGGAATCTCATCTAAATTGGGGGGCCAGGGAAGGTTTCCCTGAGGAAACTGAGTCCTGCTGGAGTACAAGGAGTTTGGACAGGCCAAGGCGGGGGGTGTGGGATGTAGGGGCAGCTGAGTAAGAGGTGGAGGGGTCTCACATGCAGAGGCTCTGAGGTGGGAGCGAACGTGGCCTGCAGCGGGTACAGAGGCAGCCAGGGCAGCTGGATCGTGGGGAGCGAGAAGGAGGTGCTGGGAGGTGAGATCAGTCAGGTCACACAGCCTCGAAGACCTTGGTAAGGATTGTGAACCTCAACCTAAGAAGTAGAAAGCTGTTGAGGGGTTTTTAATCAGGAGAGTATCATGATTTGATTTAGATCGAATCTGATTTGGCTTTTTAAAAGCTCTCTGGTTGCTGCGATGTGGAGAGATGCCCCAATTCCTTGCCTCCACTTTGCATGGCCAGCATCTATCCTCTGTCTCACGGGGTGTGGTTCATTTAACGTATAAGGCAACACGCTTGTAAGTGCCTTAGACATTCTTGAAGGGCTTGGGAAGAGCTGTTTCCCAGGTTTGAGCCCCTCTGTTCCGCAGCCCTGATCAGACCTCACCCAGCCGCCCCTGTCCTTGTCATGCTGGAGGCTGCAGATTGCTGGACCGTTGGTGTCCCCCTGGGGTGGGTAACTTTAAAACATGCACTTAGCGCTGTTCCTGTACCCACATCTCAAACAGAGGTGTGAGCTTCTCAACGTTTCTGCCTTTTTTTTTTGTGATTGTTCCCTTTTCCAGGTTCACAGCCGCCTTCGAGAGAATCCAGCGGGACGGCTGTCACTCCAGAGAACCGGCACCAGCCCCCCAGCACAAACTGCTTTGGTGGGAGATCCCGGTAAGACACCTCCCTCCTTGTGAATGAGGAGGAGCCTGGAAGTTGCTTAGAGCTCTTGAAAACATGTTGGGAAGCGGCGAGGAACAATTTATGTTAGAAACTGTTGGAAATTTCCAGAGAGCTTATAACTGACTTATAAGTATGTTAAGATGGCCCAGAGAGGAATACAAAACTCAGGATTCTCGGAAGGGTCAAGGGTGCCTTGACAAAGCTTGGGACTGACTCAGTTGGTTATTTGGCTGAGCGGAACTGTTGAACAGAGCTTGACTGCTTTTTATGCATCAGGTACAGTAGCCACAGTTATCCTTTCAGGATGCACATAGGAACACTTAGAGCAGTGGTTCCTTGTATGGGAAATTTTCTGTCTGTACATTTCTATTTGCGGGGGGTGATCCATGATACCCTTTGGAGTGTTGGTTAAGACCTCCTGCACACAGAGTCTGACCTGTATTATACTTGTTATATACATCCCAAATGACTTAATTTTATTTACCGACATTCCCATCTTATACCTGTGTTAATGGTGCAAACTCCTCTCCACGGTCGCTGAATTCCCAGGCAGAGGAATAGTTTTAAGTGTATTTGAGAGATGAGGAGGAGGTTGGGAACCTGCTTTTTTAAATAATTAAATAAATAAATTTATTTATTTATTTTTGGCTGCGTTGGGTCTTCGTTGCTGTGTGCATGGGCTTTCTCCAGTTGTGGCGAGCGGGGGCTACTCTTCGTTGAGGTGCGCAGGCTTCTCATTGCGGTGGCTTCTCTTGTTGCCGAGCATGGTCTCTAGTGTGCGGGCTTCAGTAGCTGTGGCACACGGACTCAGTAGTTGTGGCTCGCAGGCTCTAGAGCGCAGGCTCAGTAGTTGTGGCACACGGGCTTAGTTGCTCCGCGGCACGTGAGATCTTCCCGGACCAGGGCTCGAACCCGTGTCCCCTGCATTGGCAGGCAGATTCTTAACCAATGCACCACCAGGGAAGTCCCGGGAACCTGTTTTATTGTTTATTACAATGTACAAAATCCCCAGACATTTTAAGGAAATTTTAAGGAAAAGAATCATATGGAATGTAGTTTGTATCTGCAGAGAGTAGGCGAATAACTGGTAAAAATCCTCCCAAACCAATCCCGGGCGGTGGGGGAATAATGCTTTAAAAACAAAGCATATTTTAGCCAATACCCACAACATCTGGAAAGATCCCTCTGAGGACAGCCTTCAGCCTCTCTGGATTTGGTTGTTTTGAGGGTTTGTGAGGTCTTGATGCTTGCCAGGTGTCAGCAACAAGAGAGGGTTGGATGTTTGGATCTTTTGTCTATAGCATCATTAGAAGCAGAGGTGCTCTTTGCCTGTCATCTTTTCTCCAAGCCTCTGCAAAGGTCTTAATTACCTCATACCATGAAGACTAGTCATCTAGCGAGTCACAGAGAAGAGTGATTTGAAGGTTGAGATAAGTAGTTGACTCTCACAGGGTAAGGACCAACGATATAACTGGCAAATCTTATATCAACAAAGGCATGATTGGCGCCCAGAGCTAGAGAAAAGAAAATCTCTTCAGTGGTGAGTAGCTGGTGGAGAGGAACACCTCAGACATTCACTCTGAGAATGATGCCTTCTTGGCTCTGGTGCTAGTAACTACCATCTTGGTCTTTTAGCTGACTTGGAAAATTGGTGTCAAACACAACTGATGTCACTTAATTTGGGGCTGGAGGGCAGTGTTCAGCTCTTAACATTTGGACTTAAGTTCTTGACCTATTTGCTGCTCTCTGAAGTTCTCTAGTTGATAGACCTTGAAATTTACATGTCTGGATAGCCCTTCTTTGCTGATGTGTTGAGGATTCTTGAGTGTTACAGCAGCAGGCAGACTTCAACAGAAAATCGGGCGCATTTTTGCCCATAACACATGGCGGACGTTCAATGCTAGTTAATTGTTAGTGGGCAAATTGCCTTCTAGGTAGCTGAAGCCGTGTGGGAGTCCTCCTCCGCCTGCCCAGCTACTGCAGCATTTTCCATGCATGGCCTCTGAATTTTCACAGGCCTCTTCCATCTAAGTATTTATTGTGTGTTCGCATGGAACCTACTGCCATTCAGCAGCAAACACTTTTGGATGTATGGCCCCAAGGCAGTCTCTTCTGCATCCTTAGGAGCCCCCTTTCCCCACTGCTGCCGCATTTACGAAGGTCACCGTGCACACAGAGTAGTCTGCTGGATGAGTGTGAGGCTCTGGAATCAGATGTAGATTGAATCCTGGCCTGTCATTTACTTGCTATACAATATTGGACAAGTCACTGAAATGCTCAGCCTCTCAGTTTTTTCAGGCATGAAATGGGGACATCGCCTGCCTCACAGGGTCATTGTAGGGATTAACTGAGATGAGTTCTGTCAGTCTGAGGGCCTTGCACACTGGGAGCGCTCAGTGAAGGTGGCCAGGAATTGCATCTGGAGACTGTCTTGCGCCCCACATCCCCACACCCAAACCTGGGAAGCACGGCATTACTGAAGCATTCCTGTCCAGGAGACTGTAGTTCGGAGGGTGGTGAATCTAACGTTCAGGATTCAGGGACAGTCCTCCGCTGTCCTTGGTTTCCTGTGGCAGAGAGAATGACGGGCTTCTGCTTGCCGCCTCCCAGACTAAATATTTAGCTTTCGCCGTCTGAATGGTAGGTTTTTCTTGGACTTGGGTGCTGTTCTCCATGATCAAAGGTGCTCTGATGTGCCCGTGAAGGTGAAGATTACAATGTGAAAGCAGCCTTTTCCTCTCCTTCCCCTGCTTTATACAGCCATAGAACTGGAACCGTGTAAGAGTTTTATCTTAAAGGTTCATCTACCCAAGCTCATCCAGCAAAGCTACCACGTGCTTGCTAAACAAGGCCTCAAAGCTCCGTCTCTTACTGGGATCTTTCTCATTATTTAGGGATCATCAGGTGAAACATCTCTAGTTGTTTTGCCATCTGAGCTGCCACGTGGAAGCCAGCACGGGATCGCCACCGATGGCATAAATTTATTAGCAGACAGACCATGTTAGTATCCAGTCGGTGGGTCTGGCTGAGTAAAGAAAGAGCTAACACTGTACATCGTTGTTTAGTCCTACAATGAAATGCCGCCCCATAACAAAAATGGAGGAAAGATAGTTGCGTCACTGTGGCAGAACTTCAGAAACATAATGTTGAACAAGAGCAGCAGATCACAGAAAAAATATATAGTATGATGTCATTTATGTGAAGTTCAAAAATGTAAACTGAAACCATGTATTTTTTATGGATACCTTCATAGGTGGTAAAACTATAAAAATTGGAAGGGAATGCTAATTAACCCTGAATTCAGGAGGATGGTTGTCACTGGTGGGTTTAATGAGGAAAAGGCACAGTGAAAGCTTCTGGGTATGGGGGATGCTATTTCTTGGCCCTGGGTGTTCATTTTATTATTCTTTTTTCAATTGACTATATATTTAATATATTCTTTGGTTTACACTGTATTCTTCATAATACAAAGACTGTCATCCACCAACCTAGGTAAACTGTAGAGTGATGGTGCTAGGTTGGAGAGATTGTTGCGTGGCATCGAGGTAGACAGATTTCAGAACTTAGGGATTCTCCAGGCTCGATAATGACCACTCATTTCTCTTCTGCACAGTTTATCTTTATAGCAGTGGAGCCAGTGATTCTAAGGCGAAGCTTCACGTTGGCCTTGTTGGCTGTGCTCCTGTTACTTAGAAATCTCAGGTGGGAGAATTTAGTTTGGGCCTTGGGAAAGGGTTCCAGATGAAAGCTGGTCACTGCCAGATCATGTGTCAGAACAGCAGTAATCTTGGGGGCCCAGGAGGCCCTTTGGTGTTTGGAGCAGGGACCATTACGTGGTGTACCCGGGGCTCTGTCTGTGAGTGTGCCGTCCTGCCCTGTGTCCTCAGCCAGCGTTCCTTATTCCAGTGTGTTATGGAGCCCCCTGGGAGAGTGTGTGCTAGTTGGCACGGGGAGGGCCTACCACACCCTTTAATAATCCCCCAGTGTTTATTTTATTTTGCTGGAATGAGGGCCAGCTTGGGAACCGTGCCTAAGTCAATTCAGGCTTTGCAGTTCTCATGTGTGCCCGGTGTCATGCACACATCGCCTTGCACGAGGCCTGCCAGAAACATGGTGTCTGCTCTCCACAGTGAGCGCACAGTCTTCGTGGCGTACACGATGTATATGAAATGGCGAGCGTCACGGGAAGCTCAGAAAGAGGAGAGAGGAGCATGTGGAGAGGGAGAGACCGAGGCGAGGGGGGGGCGTGGGTTTGCAGAGAGACTTGTCCACTGTCCAAAGGTTCAGTACAGTGTCTTAGGGGCTAACACGTGAGGGTGCTAACTAGTGAACTAGAGGAGCTAGTGCTGTGGTGGACGTGGAGGGGGAAAGAACCCAGCAAGGGGATCCACTCTGGTACCGGCAGCTTTCTTCAGAGCTACCGCTAGGTTAGAAAAGCCAGGACGTTGGAGTCCCTCTGTGGTTTGCCGATTCTTCATCACTTGTGATTTTTTCCCCACTCCTCAGCTATTACATGAAACCAGGGAGTTAAGGTGATGTCACCTAATGGGTGAAACCATAGGACTGCCCGTGAGCACTGCTGTTGCTCCAAGCATAGCCTTAAGATTTCTTCTGACTTGAGTAACTAGCTCCTCCATCTAGAATCCCCGTAGATTTTCCATCGTCATACAGGGAAATGGTACCAACAAATGGAAGAATGCATTGAATTTGCTTTTAGGTTCCTAAAGTTTTTCATTAATAGGTCTGAAAACTGTGAAAGGGATCTTGGTTAAGAATCTAGACATAGGGGCTTAAATAATTTTTCTTTATTATGTATTATGTACATATTTATTGTAAGAGTATATGTGAATGTGCGTGAGTGTGTGCATGTGTTTTGTGTGAAGGGCTGCAGGCCTCCATCCTCCATCAACTGTCACTACTGGGCAGTGTTGGTTGGAATCTAGATTTTAACAAACTCCCACACGATTCTTTTACATGTGAAAGTTCAGACCCTCCTGTAATAAGTTTTCATCCAGCCTCCTTTCCTCTCTCCCTTTTTATCCTGCTTTGATGAAAACATATCCGATTTATTGACTCCCTTGCCTTGGCATCAGTGACCTCTGGAGATGTAAAAGAGCTGTAATCTCGGCAGCATAGAAAGGCGCAAGGTCTCTGGTGAGCTCTAAATAGCTCATCAGCTGTGTCTGCAGACAGCCTAGCCCAGAAAGGAAAGAAAAATAAACTTAACGGGGCCTGAGACTGCTGGGAACACTGCTGGGAGTCCTGGGAAGCAAAACTAATGGGGTAATGAGGGGTGGATAGGAACTGAGCCTTCGGGCACCCTGTCATTGTTGGCTACTGTCACCTGTCCTTCCACTGAGATGACTAAAGGCTAATTGATTTGGAACTGTAGTCATGTGGCGATGTCACCCTGTCAGCATGACACTGAACCCAGCATCTTTACAGTTCAGGCCTCCCATCCAATAGCTTTTACTTAAAATCTAGCTCTAGCCTCACTACGATTACTGGGGATGAGAAAGGAGTAAGAAAAGGAATACGTGTACTTCATTTACTTGTTCATTGATAACTAAGATCTGGTCCCTGCACACAAGGAGCTTTCAGGGCTCTCTTCTGAGCAGGTGGTGTATAAGGAATAGGATTGAGACTGTGGACAGGAGCCCCACTGCGTTCTCAAAGGCAGACATTGAAAAGTTATCCTGGAGATTAACTGCACATTAATTTATATATTAATTAATTAATTATTAATTTATTAATAAATTATTATTTATTAATTCTGCACTAATTAAAATTATGCATTATACATTATTGTACATTTTTTTTGTTTTCTTTTGGCCATGCTGCGAGGCTTGTGGGATCTTAGTTCCCCGACCAGGCCCTGGCAGTGGAAGCACAGAGTCCTAACCACTGGACCGCCAGGGAATTCCCTATTGTATGTTTATTTATTCAGATCCATTTATTTCATTGGTCTTTACTGGGCATCTCTTCTGAGCCCAGAGAGGTGTGGTATGTGCCAGAAAGTAAGGCAAGTATCCGAAGTATCTGCGATTGGAGGCAATATTTGTTCCACAGGCATGAGTGCCAGGCTGTGAGCTAGGTTGTGGTGATAAAAAGATGAAAAGCCGAAAAAAAAAAAGAAAAGCCACGGCCCCTGACATCGAGGACTGGCACCCAGTAGGAGACAGAGTCACAGGTGAGAATTCTAGTTTAGTGCAATGGACCCCATAGTGATGGTGAGTGAAGGCAGTGGAAAGTTTACCTAAATCCACCTGGCGGGGTTTAGGGGAAAACCTCACACATTTGAGCTGTACTTTTAAGGAGTTTGCAGACCATTGAAGTGGGGGTAAGGGAAGTCACTCAGGCTGAGGGAGCAGCGTGGGAAAATGCAATGGGGAAAAAGAGAACTTGGCATATTCGAGGACATATTAGTCATTTGGTAACGTGGACACATAGATATTCAGGATGATAGCTGAAGCAAACCATTGTTTGCAGGTCACATCCAGGCTGCCACCTGTTTGTTTGTTTAGAGCAGTGTTAGGTTCATAGCAAAACTGAGTATGAGGTACAGAGATTTCCCATATACCCCCTGCCCCACTTACACACAGCCTCCTCTGCTATCAGCATCCCACACTAGAGTGGTACATTTTGTTACAATCGCTGAACCTACATTGACACATCATTATCCCAAATGATAATGAGGGACTTTACCCCCCAACGTCCATAGTTTATATTAGGGTTCATTCTTGCTGTTGTACACTTTGTGAGTTTTGACAAATGTATAGTGACTTGCATGCACCATTATAGTATTACGCAGAATACTTTCGGGGCTCTAAAAATCTCCTGTGTTTTGCCTATTCATACCTTCCTCCCTATTAATTCCTGGCAACTACTGATCCTTTTACTGTCTACATAGTTTTGCCTTTTTCTAGAATGTCATATAATTGGAATCATAAAGTTTGTAGCTCAGATTGTCTCCTTTCACTTAGTAATGTGCATTTGAGGTTCCTCCATGTCTTTTCATGGCTTGATAGCTCATTTGTTTTTTAGCACTGAATAAAATTCCATTATCTGGATGTACCATGGTTTATTCGTTCACCTACAGGAAATCTTGGTTGCTTCTGAGTTTTGACAGTTATGAATAAAGCTGCTGTAAACATCCCTGTGCAGGTTTGTCTGTGGATGTGTTTTCAACTCCTTAGGGTAATACCAAGGAGAGCAATTGCTAGGTTGTATGGTAAGAGTGTAAGAGTATATTTAGTTTTGTAAGAAATTACCAAGCTGTCTTCCAAAATGGCTGTACCATTTTAAATCTCTACCAGCAATGAATGAGAATTCCTGTTGCTCTGCATCCTCACCAGCATTTGGTGCTGTCAGTGTTCCAGATTTTGGCCATTCTAATAGGCATGTAGTGGTATCTCATTTGCATTTACCTGATGATGTACGCGGTAGAGCAGGTTTTCAAATACTTATTTGCCAATTGTATATCTTCTTTGGTGAGGTGTCTGTTCAGGTCTTTTGCCCATTTTTTAAATCAGGTTTTTCCTTTCTTTATTGTTGCGTTTTAAGAGCTCTGATAACAGTCCTTTATCAGATATGTCTTTTGCAAATATTTTCTTCCAGTCTATGTCTTGTCTTCTTATTCTCTTGACCACCTCTTTTTGTAAATAAAATTTTATTTGAATACAGCTATACTCATTCATTTACATATTATCTATGGGTACTTTCACGCTACAATGGCAGAGTTAAATAGGTGTGACAGAGACCATATGGTCTGCAAAGCCTAAGATATTCACTGTCTGGCCCTTTACAGAATGCTGATCCCGCTGTGGGAGATGGTAAGAAGGTGAGACCAGTTCACAAAGGGTTATGCTTTGCTGAGGACTTCAGATTTTATTCTTTGGAGATAGGAAACCACTGAGTTCTGAGCAAGGGCATGTTGTGTTATTTCTGTGGTAAATTATTCAGGTAAGTATCTGCTGGATGAATTTGAAGTTGTATCAGTTAGGGTTCATTGCAGGAAACAGAAACCACTCTAGGTATTTTGAGCAGAAAGGGATTTAATATGGGGAATTAGGTATTTATAAAAGTCACTGGGTGGGCTGGAGGAGAAATGAGGCCCTCCTCATCCTTGGTTTCAAGGTCATAGTACTGTGATGGCAATCCAGACAGATGTCAGGAAACTTCTGCCCCTCCAGCCACTGCATGTGCATGAAGTGGTGTCCAGGCAGTGAAGCAGGGAGACTGCTGGAACTACTGACAGCCATCACCACCACCAGAAGAGTGGTCTCTCCCTTTCTTCTGCTTTCCAAATCTCCTGCAAGAGCTTCTCATTGGTGCAACCTAAATCACTTCCAGAACCTAGGGGCATGGTAGTCTAAGAGTTTTCTAGCCCATGCAGTGAGGGGACAGGACAAGGGACACATGTGGAATAGAAGAAGGTAGGAATGTCTGACACAGTGGAGGTTGAGGCTAGACTCAGGGACCAATAAGAGGACTGCTGTGGGAACTGGTGAGATAGGAGTGGATGACTAGCTGTGGGTGGTGGTAGATTAGGGAGGAAATAGGAGAAAGACCTATAGGAGGTGTAATCATTGAGCAGGACTGGGTGACTCACTAGCGAGACAGGGTGGAGGATGAGGAGGCATATAGAGGACTCCCAGGCTCTTGGATTGAGACGCCGTTCATGGAAATAAGAAATGCAGGAGGGGAGCAGCTTATGAAGCTGTCACTTTAAGGTAGCATCCCCCATGACGGTTGTGATCAGTGCTTAGCAGGCTCTGTGGAACTGGGACGGAGTCATTCCTCTAAAAGCGTATCCATAGGAGGAGGAATGCAGAGCAAAACAAACTTAGGAGATACAGAGCAAATCAAAGTGTATTCCTGACAGTGAACAATGGGGCCAATATAAGTGTCTCCACGATTTAGGGGACGGGGTGAAATTTCTATTGTATTTTAACTAGATCTGTGTCTGGATTTTAGCACTTCTCAGTCCCAGAAAATTGTGATTGAAAGGGAAAGAGTTTAGAGAGAAACCAATAAAAAGAGTATGTATCTCAGAGAAAGGATTTTTTGGTCATGGGAGCTTGAGCAGTTTGGGTATGGGATGATCAAAGATTGGAATAGAACTGACTGCAAATGCTTTGGACAGATGTGGATGGTGGGGGAAAGGGTTGCTGAAGCCATGGTGTTTGTGGTTGTGGTTTGGTGAGGTGAGGTTAGACTTTTCCTTTAGGATTCTGTTGGCACTGGATGACTCCTTTTGAAAGTGCCAAGGTCTGTGGAAGTGGAGATTTGGGGTTTGGTTTAGTGACTGTCTTTATGAAGGCATGCTCCATAACCTAAATAGAACGACTCCTTTCAAACACTGGAACAATTCTATATTTAGCTTTTTCATTTTGCGTTAGGTAAAAATAGTCACAGAACTGAAGCAAGGAATTTCTATTGCTTTACGCTCTACATGCCACAGGGGTTCCTGAAGTTGTTATGTACCCATAACTTACTGAAAATATAGTGAAGATATTAGTCTTAATATTCTATGGGTCTCCCGTCCTTATCTCTATTTGTGTATTAGTTCGCTTCATTCTAGCATCCGCCTCTATCATTCTGCCAAAATTACAGCCACAAAAGGCCAGCTGACTTGTCTGCAAGTTTCACCTTGTGGACTCATCCTTTCTGGAAAAGTTGCCTGCCTTGGCATCTGTAGTAGTGTGGAATCCCAGAGTGTTCCTCTTTTTTCTGGTTTTATTGATCTTCATTATTTAAAAAACAAATTTGATCCACGTGAAAAAATATATATATAAATGTATTACACAATAGCAGGATGCACAATTATATAATGCAGTCAAGAGAGGTATCATTAGGGCTTCCCTGGTGGCGCAGTGGTTGAGAGTCCGCCTGCCGATACAGGGGACAGGGGTTCGTGCCCCGGTCCGGGAAGATCCCACATGCCGCGGAGCGGCTACGTCCGTGAGCCATGGCCGCTGAGCTTGCGCGTCCAGAGCCTGTGCTCCGCAACGGGAGAGGCCACAGCAGTGAGAGGTCCACATACCGCAAAACACAAACAAAAAGAGAGGTATCATTAAGAAGGTGACCTATAAGCAAAGATTTGAAGAAGGTGAGAGATTTATCCATGAGGCTATCTCAGGGAAGAATGTTGGGCAGAGCAATGGCTCTTGCAAAGGAACCGAGCTGGGAGCGTGCCTTTGGAGTTGAAGGAGGCCAGTCTGGCTGGAGTGGAGGGAGTGAAGGGAAAATAGGAGGTGACAGCAGTAACAGGTAGGGCCAGATTATATCCATGAATTTCTTTCCTTTTTTAAAAAATAAATGTATTTATTTATTTATGGCTGCGTTGGGTCTTCATTGCTGGGCACGGGCTTTGGCTAGTTGCAGTGAGCAGGGGCTACTCTTTGTTGCGGTGCGCAGGCTTCTTATTGAGGTGGCTTCTCTTTTGTGGGGCTCTGGGCACACGGGCTTCAGTAGTTGTGGCGCACGGGTTTAGTTGCTCCGCGGCATGTGGAGTCTTCCCAGACCAGGGCTCGAACCTGTGTCCTCTGCATTGGCAGGCTGATTCTTAACCACTGTGCCACCAGGGAATTCCCATGAATTTCTGCGTTATGTATTTCAAGGTTATTTTGTCCACAATGCAAATTTGAAGTACGTCTTGTGGGCGAATTGAACCTTTTATCCTTATCTCACGATCTTCTCTTTTTCTAGAGTTTTTTCTCTTAAAATTTATTTGTTCTGAGCAATAAAAAGGAACACCCTACAACAACATGGGTGATTCTCAAAAGCATTATGCTAAGTGCAAGAAGCCAGACACAAAAAGCTACATTCTATGTGACTCCATTTACATAACATACTGGAAAAGGCACAATTATTGGGACAGAAATCAGTCAGCAGTTGTTGGGAATTGAGGGGAGGATTGACTGCCAAGGGCACCAAGAAGTTTTGGGGGGCGATGGAAATGTTTTATGTCTTGACTGTGGTGGTGGTAACACGATTGTATGCGTTTGTTAAAACTCACTGAACTGCACCCTTAAAAAGGGTGAATTTGACTGTATGTATTAATAAATATGCCTGAATTTTAAAAATCATTTAAAAAATCTGTTTGGGGGACTTCCCTGGTGGCGCAGTGGTTGAGAGTCCGCCTGCTGATGCAGGGGACGCGGGTTCGTGCCCCGGTCCAGGAAGATCCCACATGCCGCGGAGCGGCTGGGCCCATGAGCCATGGCCTCTGGGCCTGCGCGTCCGGAGCCTGTGCTCCGCAACGGGAGGGGCCACAACAGTGAGAGGCCCGCATACCGCAAAAAAAAAAAAAATCTGTTTGGTTTGACATTAACATAGCTTCCCCAGCTGACCTTTGTTTTGTGTTTTCTCAGCATATTTTTCCCCACACATTTAGTTTCAGCCTTTTGGATGCTCATATATTAGATGGTGTTGCTTGCAACAGCATTTAATGGGATTTTTAACAAATAGTATGAGGTGCGTGGGAGGTTGGGAGAAATACGTGAAGAGGATTAAGAGGTGCAGACTTCCAGTTATAAAATAAATAAATCATGGTGACGTATGTACGATGTAGGGAATGTAGTCAGTAATATTGTAATCACTTTGTATGGTAACAGATGGTAACTAGACATTGTGGTGATCAATTCGGAATGTATATAAATGTTGAACCACTATGTCGTATACCTGAAACTAATGTAATTTATATGACAACTATATTTAAATTAAAAAAAAGGTTGAAAAAAAAACCCAAACCAACATGATACTTTTTATCTTTAAGGTCTCATGGTTAGTCCATTTATGTTTCTTGTGATTCTCGAGATCTTTGGAGTTTTCTCCAAAGATGCTATCTTTTTATCTTCTTGCCTTTTAATTGCTATCTGTCCTGCCTTCGTTGTTTCCCTTTGCTAAGCTAACTTTGCACTTTAAGCCCGTGTTTGGCCTGCCTTTTCTTTGTCTTGATGAGTTGAAGGTGTCTTTGGCTCACTGATTATTTGATAATGGAGTGTGAAATTCTGCACCTAACAGTGTAAAGAGAACAAGAATTTCTACCCAGGCTCCCTGTCTGAAGATTTTCTGTTTGGACTTGGACTTTACTTGGGCTTTTATGGCACATCTATGTGTTGGGTCTATTTTGTGTGCTTATAAATGGCCTTTGAAGGTACACCGTTAAAATGAGAAAACAACAACACTTTTTAACATGAGATTAGCGAAAGTCTAGAATAGGAGATGGTATGAATAATTGTTATTTTGTGAAGGAGAAGGGGAGATGAGGACATGGTTCTTTTTCTTTAAAATTTTACCTTAAAAAATTTACTTTAAAAAAGGTAAGCTAAAAGCTTTATTTTAAATCACATCATACAATTTTGCTTTGCACTTAGAAAAGAATGGTGAACTGGGGACTCCTGAGGAGTTAGTTTTTCCTCTTCCATCTACAGCACTCCTTTTTTTGGACGTGGGGAGGGGTACAGGGGGAGTGGTGCTGAGTTCTCAGCCAAACTCATCTGGACCTTATGCATCTTTGTGTCCCTACCAGGGCCTAGAATAGTGCTTTGCTGCACGTAGCAGCAGCTCAATAAATCCTTGTTGAGTTGAAAGAGTCTTGTGTTCCTGCTTCTCACTTGCCAGGACTTTGGGGTGGGTCTTCCTACTGGTTTACATTCCTTGGCACCCTGACTCCCTGAGAAGTGGGGGTTTCAGGGGCACAGGTTACAGGGGAGACTTTTTGTCAGGACGGCCTTGTACTTTCCAAGGCTTAGCCGGACCACCAAGAACGTGGTGGGTTCCCACTGCCTGCTCTGTCCCTCCTGTTCCTCCTGTTTTTTTCTTCATGATTGATATTTCCACTTTGAACCCTTTTCATGGACTGTTCTTCTCAAATCCTTGCAACTTTTAAGGTTAACATTGGAATCAGAGATAAGTTGACACATAAATACGTCTTACTTGGAAAAAGAATGTGTGAAGTCCATGTGCCTGAACTCTACCAGGAAAGAGAGTTACTTACTCACTCTCTGAGAACAGTAATGTCCCACATATATATAGCTGTTCACATCCCCAAGTGATGGTTGAATGTGAGGAATGCGTGTCTCATAAAGGACATTCGGATCATGGAATTGTGTCCCTATGAGATGAGCACTGATTCCATAGGGCATCTCCATCTCTGTATAAGGCCTTCTAACAGAGTGAGGTGGGGTGCTCAGCAAGAATTACCTAGCCGTATATTTGAAAATTAGTATCTTCTTCTGTGGAAACTGACATTTATTTGTGCTGAGAGGATCTATTAGTTTTCAACTACCGTGTAACAAATCACCACGAATTTAGGGCTTAAAACAGCATCATTTGTGAGCTCACAGTTCTGTAGGTCAGAAGATGTGGACACCATAGCTGTCTGACTGGTCTCCTTAGGGTCTCACAAGGCCAAAATCAAGGTGTCAGCAGGGCTGCATGCTTGTCTGGAAACTAAGGAAGAATTTGCTTCAAAGCTGATTCGAGTCATTGACTGAGTCATTGTAGGACTGAGTTCCCATTTCCTTGCTGGCTCTCAGTTGGGTCCTTACTCAGCTCCTTATTAAGGCCATCCACATTTCTTCTTATATGTACCCCCTCCACCCCACTCATCATCAGGCTGGCAAGGGTGTGTCAGATTTCCCTCGTGCTTTGAATCTCTCTGATTTTCTCTTCTGCCCTCCACTTTTGACAACTGCTGGAGAAAGTCTTCTGCTTTTAGGAGATTATGTTATTAGATTGGACCCATCTGGATGATGTCCCTTTTTTCTTTTTTTTAAATACATTTATTTTTTTTTATTTGGCCACATGGCATGGCAATCCCGACCGGAGATTGAACCTGGGCCCCAGCAGTGAAAGTGCTGAGTCCTAACCACTGGACTACCAGGGAATTCCCTCATGTCCCTTTCTTAAGGTCAGCTGTGCCATATAATATCATAATATTATCATATATTACTATGGTAATATCATGTGCCATATAATAACATAATCAAAGGTGTGATATATCATCGTATTCCCTAGTTTTAGGCATTAGGGTGGGGTGTCTTTGGGAGGAGGGGCATTTTAGAAATTCTGCCGACCACAGAGGGTATCTTTCTTAAATCCCATATTTAATCACTTGCCTACTCTTCACCTGTTGGAGAGCACTTGAAAATTATAGCTAGAACAAAAAAGACCATGAAAAATAAAATTTGGTTGGATTTGAAGATTGTCTTGCAATTTTAGTAATGAGTCTAATGAAATGATTTTTATCTGTAGACCCTGATGCTAGAGAATGTTTTTTTTTTTTTTTGCGGTACGCGGGCCTCTCACTGTTGTGGCCTCTCCCGTTGCGGAGCACAGGCTCCGGACGTGCAGGCCCAGCAGCCATGGCTCACGGGCCCAGCCACTCCGCCGCATGTGGGATCCTCCCGAACCGGGGCACGAACCCGTGTCCCCTGTATCGGCAGGCGGACTCTCAACCACTGCGCCACCAGGGAAGCCCTAGAGAATGTTTTTACATGATGTTCAGGGCTAACCTTTCTGGAAGACACTAGCTCTGACACTTCTCAATACCTGGTAGATTGTGGATTCCATCTCTCAGCACGGATTCCATTCTTTAAAAGGGTGGAGGGAGATGGGGAGGTGAGGACTGGTTGCCATGAACATGGGAAGTATTAGAGATTACAGGCCCAAGAGTGCTTTTGTGCTTGAGAGCTTGGTTCTTTTATTCATTCAGCAAATGTTTTTATATGCCTACTCTGGGGCCAAGCGCATTCTAGGTGCTGGTTATACAAAGGTACACAAAACAGACAAGGTCCTACCCTCATGGGCCTTGTTAGAAGTCAGACATTAAACAGATAAACATATAATCACAAATGGAAGTGCCATAAAGGAAAAGTTTAGAATGCTGTATGAAAACAATTCAAGGGAATTTAGTGCAGGCTGGGAGGTGAGGGACATTTAGACTAAGATTTGGATGAGAAGCCAACTGGGTGAAGAGTCCAGAGAAGAGGATGCCAGGCGAGTAGATCTGCAAAGGCTCTGAATTTTCCTTGCGAGGAGTTTAGAAGGAGGTTTGGAGGAATGTCCGTTGAACATATTCTTTTAGGAGCTTACCTCCCTCCTGCTGAATCCCTGACTTTGCGATTCGTTGTCAGAACACTTAGAAATAACGCCCCGTATACTGTCATCCCTGGTACCGCAGGGTCCCCTGTGGCTCTTTCAGGTCTAGGGCTGTAGCACAGGGACACTCTGGGCTGGGCCAGGTTCAAACAAGATGTGATGCCGGGAGGAAGAAGGTGGAGATACTTTTCTGGCCCACCTGTAGCAGAAGCTGGAGCTCTGTATTCAGGGTCAGCCCTGTGCAGCTTCCTCCTGCGTGTCAGTGGAGGCAGATGGTCCACCACGCTCATCTCCTGAGCTGCTAGAGCATCCCATGCCCTTGTACCATCTCAGGACATGGGACAAATAAGTCAGGGGCTGCTCTCTGTGTTCAAGGAACCTCAGATCATCCCCTCCTGCCCCGAGCGGGGTGGGGTGGAACGAGACAGTGACCGCTTCCCCTGGACTTCATCTCTCGGTCAAGTTTGGGAGGGTGTTTGAGCGTTCTTTTTAGTGAAGCCCAACATGCAACCTGGGATGAGATGAGGTGAGTCAAAATTTATTGTATTTTCTCTCTTAAAATGATTTTTTTTAGTCTCAGGAAGCTGCCACCATTGAGAAGGTCTCTATATTCCAGGTTGGGCAAAAGTAAATCACTTGTCTTTCTGTCACGTAGAATGGACTTGGCAGCAGTTTTATTTTTACCTTTCCTGTCGTTTCTGAGGCTGGCAGCTAGAGGTAGGGTGTGGAATGGAGCCATAAATTACCCTTGGAATGACTCGGATGGCCCCATTTTTAACTCTAATTGTGCCTTTCCCTTTTCACCTCTCCTTTTTATCCCCCTCCCCCCGCCCCCCCTCCACATTTGAATGAGAAGGAAGAATTGAGGCGGCTGTAGGTGGGAGCAGGTTTGCTTAGTGACGCCTCTCTGAATGGTGGAAAACGTTTCTTTTCCCATCACCACTTCCCATTTTTTCCCTCCATGCTTCTATTTTAAGTGGCTGGTGTTTTTTTTTTGTTTTTTTCTTTTTTCTTTTTCTGGTTCTTTTACTGGAAACCAGCCCAGCCTCACTCAGTTTTGTTTCCATGCTGCTATTAAAAGACAATGCCCAGTTAAGAGGACTTGGAGGAGGAGCCGCCCTCTTGGTTCTAGTCATCCAGGCAAAAATCGATTCCCTGGGTTGGAGTGTGAGAAGAGTTTTAAGATTATTAGGCTATGGGAACATATGTATGTATAACTAATTCACTTTGTTATAAAGCAGAAACTAACACACCATTGTAAAGCAATTATACTCTAATAAAGATGTAGAAAAAAAAGATTATTAGGCAATTTTTAACTTGTGTATCTGTTTTTTGGTGGTTTTTTTTTTTTTTAATTTAAATGGAGGAAAACCCCACTATCAGTAGTTCTACCCTGAAACTTCTCTTTTGCTGAGCTAATGGGCCTGAATTCTGAGGTCAAAGAACCTCCCTTTAGTATCCTGGGCCTCTTTTACCAAGATAGAAAAGTATGCTTGGCACCCGGTATCCGGTCAGCCATGAATTCTTTTTTTGTGATACGCGGGCCTCTCACTGTTGTGGCCTCTCCCGTTGGCGGAGCACAGGCTCCGGACGCGCAGGCTCAGCGGCCATGGTTCACGGGCCCAGCCACTCCGCGGCATGTGGGATCTTCCCGGACCGGGGCACGAACCCGTGTCCCCTGCATCGGCAGGCGGATTGTCAACCACTGTGCCACCAGGGAAGCCCAGCCACGAATTCTTGACATTTGGGAGAGATGTGTCCCCAGGCTTTGAAGAATCCCTATATTTATTAATACAGAGTGTTTGTAGAGTCCTGAGTATTGCCTGAATCACATTCCCATCAAGGTTCTTGTTTTCTGGGTGTTTTATTTTTGGGAGGGGGCTATCCTCATACCATAAGTTACATGCCTTTAAAAAATTTTATTTATTTATTTATTTATGGCTGCGTCGGGTCTTAGCTGCGGCATGTGGGATCTTTCATTGTGGTGCACAGGCTCTTCATTGCCTCATATGGGTTTCTCTCTAGTTGTGGTGCGTGGGCTCCAGAGCGTGCGGGCTCAGTAGTTGCGGCGCATGGGCTCTCTAGTTGTGGCGCACAGGCTTAGTTGCCCCACGGCATGTGGGATCTTAGTTCCCCGACCAGGGATCAAACCCTTGTCCCCTGCATTGGAAGGTGGATTCTTAACCACTGGACCACCAGGGAAGTCCCAAGTTACCTGCCTTTTAAAAGTTTAATTTTTTCTCACGTGATGAGCTGTTTTTTTTTTTGTTTTTTTTTGTTTTTTTTTTGGCGGTACGCGGGCCTCTCACTGTTGTGGCCTCTCCCATTGCGGAGCACAGGCTCTGGACACGCAGGCTCATTGGCCATGGCTCACGGGCCCAGCCACCCTGTGGCATGTGGGATCTTCCTGGACCGGGGCATGAACCCGTGTCCCCTGCATTGGCAGGCGGACTCTCAACCACTGCGCCACCAGGGAAGCCCATGATGAGCTGTTTTTGCAGTGATTGAAACACACAAATTGCTTTTTAAAATTATGAAGATAGGTTTACGGAGGTATACAATAAAACGCCCCCTATGCAATGTACAGTTTGATAAAAGTATAGCGCCTGGTAACCACTACCATAATCAAGATATTGAAAGTTTCATCCCCCCCAGAAGTTCCCTCATGCCCCTTTATAGTCAGCCCCTACTTCTTTGTCCAGCTATTGGCAGATACTAATTGCTTCCTTTCCCTACAGTTTTACCTCTTCCTAAATGTCATAAAAATGGATGGATATACTCTGTAGCCTTTTGTGTCTGTCTTCCACTTAGCATAATGCATTTGTGATTCATCTATGTTGTTGCATCATCAGTAGTTCAATCCCTTTATTTACTGAGTAGTATTTCACTGTGTGGATGTACCACAGTCTGTCTGTTCATTCACCAGTTTGGGTTGTTTATGTTTTTGGAAATTATGAATAAAGTCACTATAATTTGCCTACAGGTTTCGTGTAAACGTTTTCATTTCTCTTGCGTAAATACCTAGGCATAGGATTGTTGGTTCGTGTGCTAAGTGCATGTTTAACTTTATAAGAAACTGCCAAACTCTTTTCCAAAGCGACGGTGCCACGTTGTGTTCCCTCCAGCAGTGTTTGAGAGTCCCAGGTGCTTTGTGTTCTCACCAGTACTGTTACTGGCAGGTTTTTTTGTTTTGTTTTTTTGTGTGTGATTTTTTAGATTTGTTTTGTTTTGTTTTTACTTTGTCCCTTCTACCAGTTGTGTGATGGTACCTCATTGTCGTTTTAATTTGTATTTCCCTAATGACTAATGATGTTGAGCATCTTTCATGTGCTTATTTGCTGTTTGTAGATCTTCTCTTTTAAAATCTTTTGATTATTTTTATTGGTTTATTCTTTTTATTATTGAGTTTTGAGAGGTTTTTTTTCTAGAAATAAATCCTTTATCAGATAGGTATCTTGCAAATGATTTTTCCCAGTCTAGGGACTGTCTTTTCATTTTCTTGATAGTGTCTTTGGAAGAGCAGGAGTTTTAAATTTTGATGAAGCCACCGACTACTTTTTAAATCCATTTCCTCATAAAGGATATGATAGATTTATCAATCCCAAATTCTGAGTGACCACCAAATTTAGAATTTCATTTTTTAATTTAGCAAAAATTTTTGTTTTCGTGTCTGTGAGCCATCACTTTTTTTGACTCTTCATTTTGTTTTCATTTGCATTACTGATGCTAGGGCTGGCTTTTTTATTTAAACAAAGTTTTGTTTTGTTTAATTACCCCACATAAACTATTACATATGTGATGATCAACAAAGATGCACTGGGTGACAATGCCAAGTTATCAGGCAGGCTCACTCACTAGACAAGTGGCTCTCTCACACACTGGCATTGTAGGGTGTGATGCAAATTTTTCTGAGCAGAAGTACAAATCACTGCATTTCCACTAAGATGTAAGCTCCTTGAGATCAGCGACTCTTTCTGTTTTGTTGCTAGCCCTAGAACAGGGCCTAGTGCTCAGAAGATAATGATTGAATGCAATTCTCTGGACTTCATGCAGAGCAATGCAGGGTGTCCCACAACATTGGAGGCTGTGGCTCTCAGGGTCAGCTGAGGACTGAGGCCAGTGCTATGAATGTCAAAGCTTGAATGGCAAGGGACAGCCACGAGCCCTCTCCTGGGGACCTCACCTGCATCAGTTCTCTTTCTGCAGAGTGGAGAGAGAATCCCAGGGCCCTGACCTTGACTGGCATTCCTTAGGGGGGTCTTAGTTTCTGATCTGAGGGAGGAACTTAGGTAACTTCACACCAGCATTTTGAGAGGCACGTGGTGTAGTGAGAGCTGAATCTCTGTAACTAGGTGACTTAAAACCATTCGTGGAATTTTGCCGTTCTGCCTTCTTCTGACTGCCCCAGGGGCTGCATACCTCCTCCCTCCCACCCCCAAGGTGGTGTAGGGATCAGGCCAAGGTTGAAGTCATTGGCAGAGCCGAAGCCAGGCTGCCTGTGGTGGGGCCCAGCTCATCTCCACCCCATCACCCCGCTTGTGTCCTGGTACTATTTTGGCTTACGGTGTGTGGTTTCAGCTTTTGGGCCAGCTTTTAATCACAACACAGTCCCATCTTTTAAGGGTTGAGTGACCTCCCAGAGAGAAAACTGCTGAAGAGAAGATTGTCCTCAAACATTGAGGCCTTCTCTTCCTTCTAAGAGTCTTATTTTAAAGGTAATTCAAGAGGGGAACAGTGGAAGGTCCAGATTTAGGGCAAGAGAAGAATCTGGGGGAAGGGTGTTTGTGTGTGTGTGTGTGTGTGTGTGTGTGTGTGTATGGGGTGGGTGGGTAGCTGGGTGGCCGTGGGCCACGGGCAGGGACGTGGCAATTCACACAAAGTGGTCCCAGCTGCCCCTGGCTTACAGGCTAATCCCGGCTCTGCACCAGCCTGTCATTCAGGGTGTGCTGCTGTCATTAGTGGTTGAACATTTCTGAAAGTATTCTCTCTCAACTCTGACCACACGCCCCTTTGGGGAAGGGAGGGAGGGGCTAGGAGAGTAATGGGACCCACCCTGTTGTCACGCCCAGCTGCTCTGCAGAGGGACAAGGAGCCCAGGACTTAGAAGGAATCACAGGCCTGTCAGAGCCTGTGCGTGCGACACAATGAGTGTCGCATTTTCTATGCTGCCCCCCGACCCCCTGCCCTGTGGCCTGCTGCGCCCAGAGGGGTGAGCCCTCTGCTGTGGGCTGTGAGTACAAAATCACAGAGGCTTTTTTTCTTTTGTCCTTTTTTTTTTTTTTAATTAATTTATTTATTTTTGGCTGCACTGGGTCTTTGTTGCTGCGTGCGGGCTTTCTCTAGTTGCAGCGAGCGGGGCCTACTCTTTGCTGCGGTGCACGGGCTTCTCATTGCAGTGGCTTCTCTTGTTGCGGAGCATGGGCTCTAGGCACACGGGCTTCAGTAGTTGTGTCATGCGGGCTCAGTATTTGTGGCTTGCAGGCTGTAGAGCGCAGGCTCAGTAGCTGTGGCGCATGGGCTTAGTTGCTCCGCGGCATGTGGGATCTTCCCGGACCAAGGCTCGAACCTGTGTTCCCTGCCTTGGCAGGCGGATTCTTAACCACTGCGCCATCAGGGAAGCCCTTCCTTTGTCCTTTTAAGGGGATTCTTGTCTGAAATAAACCTTCTATTAACCAATTTGATCTCTCTCAAGCTCTCTGCCCTCAACACATATACGCACATTCACCAGTGGCTAATGACCATCTTTCCCTTTGGAACAGTCTGCACTCATTCTGCTTTCGAAGAGGACTTATGGTGAAATGCTCAATATTAATATTCCTTCCCATGGAGTGGGGACTCTGAGATATTTTTCTTGACTGAGGTGTGATTGACAGCTTTGATTTATGAAATTAGCTCAGGGAAAAATAAGACGGAAAAAGAGAGTCCAAATTAAATCTTTATTTCCACAGCTCAGTCGTACTCTCTCCATCCATTTTTAAGTGCCACGCAGCCTTAGGTACAAAGGACTCCAGGGTTTGCTATGTTTCTTTTTCTTCTTCTTTTTTTTTCTTTTTTGTAGTTTTGGCCCCAAGAAAAAACTTTTTTTTTTCTTTTTAAATAATTGTGTTTCTTCCTTGCTCAAAAGTAGACATGCTTAATGAAGAAAATCAGAAAAACCCAGAAAAGCACAAAAGGAAGCACTAAAGGCATCCATATTCCCAACGTCCAAAGATAATCACTGTTAACATTTTGGTTTATACTCATCTTGTTGGAGAAGGTAGTCAGTGGAGGCACTTCTTATTCCTCTAGGAATCTCTGAGTTTGTTGTGCTGTAAGTTTGTCCCAACATACTGGACCAGAATGTCTCACCAGCAGAGATGTTCTGGTGGGTATGGAGCCTCCCAGTCGGGGGAGCTTTCTTTCTTCCTTCCTTTCTTCCTTCCTTTCTTTTTTTCTTTCATTCTTTCTTTCTTTTTTCTTTCTTTCTTTCTTATTGTTGTTGTTTATTTTTAAAAAATTTTTTATTGGGGTATAGTTGATTTACAAAGTTGTGTTAGTTTCGGGTGTACAGCAAAGTGAATCTGTTATACATATATGCACTCTTTTTTATTTTTTTAAGATTTTTGATGTGGACCATTTTAAAAGTCTTTATTGAATTTCTTACAATATTGTTTCTGTTTTATGTTTTGGTTTTTTGGTCCCGAGGCGTGTGGGATCTTAGCTCCCTGACCAGGGATCGAACCCGCACCCCCTGCATTGGAAGGTGAAGTCTTAACCACTGGACCACGAGGGAAGTCCCTATCCACTCTTTTTTAGATTCTTTTCCCATATAGGCCATTACAGGGTATTGAGTTGAGTTCCCTGTGCTATTATACAGTAGGTCCTTATTAGTTATCTATTTTATATATAGTAGTGTGTATGTGTCAATCCCAGTCTTCCAATTTATCCCTTCCCCTGCTTATCGCCTGGTAACTATAAGTTTATTTTCTACATTTGTGACTATT
The DNA here is from genome assembly GCF_059928025.1 of Delphinapterus leucas. Classification (NCBI taxonomy): domain Eukaryota; kingdom Metazoa; phylum Chordata; class Mammalia; order Artiodactyla; family Monodontidae; genus Delphinapterus; species Delphinapterus leucas. Next base: position 44,025,189 of record NC_143148.1, read on the forward strand.
TCTGGGAGCTTTCTATCAGAGGTCTTCGTCTCGCCATTGACCAAATGACCAGTGAATAACCTGGAAGGGATTCAGCTTAAGTCCAGGCTTCCCACCCCCAGCCTCCAACCAGAGAGCGTGGGCTCTTGACCTTAGAGCACCTGGATTCGAGTCTTTGCTCCATTGCTCACTTTCTCGGTGTCTGTTTTCACCTGTAAAATGAGCATAATAATAGTGAGCCACCTCTAGCATTGCCAGGTTAAATGAGATAATATATGCAAAGTGCACAGTACGCCACAGGTGCCTGGAACATAATATTCCAGCTCAATGAATATTAAATTCTTCCATAGCCATTGTTTTCACGTTTATTGTTGGTGGTATTGTCACTGCCCCGAGTCCCGTGGTTGTAAATTGTTCTCTGGATCTCTGTTTCTCTGCCTGGAGAGGGGTGGTCTTTTCTTCACTGGGTAGTACTTAAATCATCTCACTGTTGAAAAGTAGTATATAACGAGTAGGAAGTAGAATAATCTCCTTTGACAAAACTGAGAAAGGCAGGGAAGCTTAGACATTTCCATCAAGTGAACAAAATCAAGCTACCACAGGACCGTGAGAACGTGTACTGCCTGTTGCCTTGTGTCCTCCGAAGATGTTAGATCGAGCCTCTGCTGCTGTATTCCACCATTTTCCTTGCGGTACAGATCCCTCTCTGCATTTGTTCCTCATTTACTTGCATGGATGTTGAATCACCTTTCCTAGATAAAACATGTCAACATACACATTGGTTGAAGTTGTCTAATGCCCCTTGACTTTTATTCCCAAGGCAAGCATGTTTCTAGCCATAGAGAATATGGATTTGGATAAGTTTTGGGCTCTTTTTTGGCCAATGGGAGAAACATGTCATCTGTAGCCTGTGCAGTGATTCTTGTTTATTTCTTACATCCAAGCCCAATAAAAATAATGTGATGGTCACGGGATATTTTGCCAGTTATTTCAGATGTGGGGGAAATTCACTCTGGATTTGTTTACTTCAAATGGAAAAGTTTACCAAAAGTTGCCTTCTGTGCTTTTACCAAGAAGGAAGCTTACATGGGTCTCTCCATTCAGGGCCAGCTTCTGTCGAGTCAAAGACCAGAAGGACGATTACGGGGCTTATTTCCCATAAATAGCAAGAGAGGGAATACAGTGACTTAGGTGGGGCACACCTCTGTCTTTTTCACAGTGACTTATATCTGTCTGCTTTATATTTTGAACCCCCAGGACACACAGACATTCAGGTGGTTCAGCCAGAACAGCAACTGGTGAGCAGAGCCCCGGTGCTAGCAGCCGGCAGCATCAGCCCCTCAAGAACCCAAGCCACAGTGGCTCGGCCAATGGCACAGGTGAGTGACAGTGCAGAGCACAAGCCCAGACTAAAGCATGGCCTCTAACTTGTTCTCACATGGAGTCGGGATGCAGGGTGGGCGAGAGAAGACTCCCACGCTAAGATGGAATTTGAATCCATCAGTCTTTCCGTGACCCGTCTTCTTTTCTCTCTGGCATCGTGTGTACAGCCAAGGTTATTCTCCACATGACTGTGCTCGTCTGAGATCTTCCTTTGTACAGAAATGAAAAGTATTGATATTTAAATTCATTTCTTATCAACATTGGATTTCTTTGCGAGGGGGGCGATATCTTACTTACACATGACACGTTTTTTCATTTCCTTAATTTAAGGGACTAATCAGACTAGGGAGAAAGAAGACTAAGTATTGTTGTGAAGAGCTGGCTTAGAGAAGATGGCAGCACTGTTGAGCAGGTTGGGATGCCGGACCAGGAGCAAAGCCCAGCTGCCACTGGGGGGCCTCCTGTGGCTGTTCCACTGAGAGTATTTGGTCCATTTGAGAGCAGATAGCGCTTCCACATCCACATGGAACCTCTCTGCACTTGATCCTGCTTCCCCATAAGTGGGAAGAGAAGGACCTATTTCAGAACAAATCCATTTTTGTCGTGTTTTCCTTCTGTCTCATCCAGACAGTGTTGAATTAAAAAGGGGAAGGGACCAAAAAAAGGTTTTTTTCCTAAACATCTTGAAGATTGTCATATCTTTTGTGACTGCTGGTCATTTGGTAATTTGTCTTAATTTGGGGCAGTTGGGAAGGGACACGGGTGTTTGCTTTGGTAAGCTGTAGGTGGGGGAAATGCAAGTGTTTAAATCAGTAAGAGACACTGAAATAATTTTGTAGATGCTCGTGATAGCAGAGGTGTGGCAGGAAGGACGGCAAGTTCAGAGCAGCACAGCTTCTTCACATAAGCGTTACCATGGTACTGTTCCTGCCCTTTGTGTGACAAACTTATTGAGCAGGAGAAGTCGATTGGGGTTACTTTCTAATGACTTTTAGTTCTCTTGCAGCACTGCATGAGGGCTGCAGAGCCCCTTTGATAGCTCAGGGTGCTCGGCTATACTGTCGTCTGCGGCAGACGGCAGGGTGGAGTGGCCTGTGTCCCGCAAGGCTCACTGTGTGTGCAGTGGCCTGACTTTCTCCCTGGAGTTTGGGACCCGCCTGCAGGAATTGAGTTAGTGAGCTCGCCCCGAGGCTTGAGGACGAGGGTGAGCTGGAGGTGAGGGGCATAAGTGGTAGCTGTCTCAGCCTGCCTGATGCTCCTTTGCCAACCACAGTGTGCAAGTGCTGGAACTGCCAGTTACAGAAGCCAGGGGTGGCCTGGCTTCCCGTTTGTGTGGTGGGGACAGCGAGGTGGGGGCCGTGGACTGCGTTACAGAATACTGTATGCAGCTCCGCGAGCACCAGTAAACATGTTTCTCTTAAGCAAATAAGTCACTTGTGGGAATTCCCTGGTGGTCCAGTGGTTAGGACTTGGCTCTTTCACTGCCAGGGCCCAGGTTAAACCCCTGGTCCGGGAACTAAGATCCCACAAGCCATGTGGCGTGATGAAATAAAAAAGCCACTCATAGATGAGGGCCGGTGTTCACAAACGGACAAGGGGAACTGGCTTTGGAACCAGTTGTTTCCTGGATGCCACAGGCGTGATACCAGCCACTTTGTTCCTCCAGGGGCCTGCATCGTTGTGATGCTGGTCTCCCCCAGCCATCTCTGCTTGTCTTACAAAAACTATGGGTAGGACTTCCCGGGTTGTCCTGTGGTTGGGACTGCACGCCTCCAATGCAGGGGGCGCAGCTTCGATCCCGGGCTGGGGAACTAAGATCCCACATGCTGTGTGGCACAGCCAAAAACCCCCCAAACCCCCCCCCAAAAAAACCCCCCAAAAAACACCTGTGGGTAAATTGCCTTTCTGTGGTGATGGTCTTTGAGTAACTCTCCTTGGACATTTAAACAGGTCTGTGTTTTCCCTACTCTTTTTAGGTACCTTTGTGTATTGTCCTTATCTCCAGGAACATTATGTATTTCAGCAGATGAGGCATGTGCCAGCCACGTCTTCCAAAAGCCAAATATCTGTAACCCCAAACTGCCTTGGAGATGTCTTATGGTGCTGTGTCTGAATGCCCAAACTGTTCCCAAACATGTCTGTGAAGGACAGTCATTGAATGTTAGGGATTTCTGCCTGTTAAAATACAGGCCTTGGCCCCTATCTTGTTTCCTTTCTGCTCTGATGACGGTTCACATTTGGCTCACAGCCAGCCTGGGCTTTGTAGCCTTTTTAATGTCTATCCAAGGGGTACAGAAAGATCTCACCTTTCCTTTGGGGAGCAGACAGAAGTGCCCCTCTTTGGTAGCGTAAAACTAGAAGGGGGTTGAGGCGCTGATTGAGGACATCTCCATCCCTGTATGGACATACAGGTATATGGACATCTCCATATACCGCTGTTCGAACTGCTAGGACCAGTTCCAAAATGGTGGTGGTAGAGAGCCGTGCTTCCAGGAAACGTTTCCAGAGACATACAAGATTTATTTAGCAAGCCTTTTTGGCTGTGCTCTGCAGCTATGCATGAAAAAGACATTTGGGGCAAAGACGGAGCTGACTTCCAGGTGTTTTTTTCACATCACAACTGTAAAGTATCCGTTTTTATAAAAAGAAAATGAATGGCGGTCTGTCTGTATAAATATTATATCTCTGAATTTTAGAAGTGGTGGAATCAAGGACTAGGCTAATGGTATAGCACTTTATTGAGACTTGTGTGCAATGATTTACTTTCTAATTTTTTCTTGAAAACTTTACCCGCCCCCCCCCCAAAAAAAAATTACATCTCTCACTCATTCCTCCCTTAAATGTGATTTCCATGCATGTAAGGTGGGGAGTCACATTGACTGCAGTCAGATTCTGCCCCCGGTGTATAGCACGTGTGTAAGACCCAGGGACTAGTTGGGCCTTAGTTTTCTCATTAATAAAATTAGGACAAGATTATATATCTCATAGCGTTGTTATAAGGAAGAAATTATATAAAACATGTAGCATGTCTAGCACAGTGCCTGGGACATAGTAAGCTCTCAGTTAGCTTTTGTCTTTAAGAATAATTTCATATGGTTATAATTATGCAGCGTGAATAGATATTCTTTTTTCCATTTCATTATTTTTGTTATACGTGTTCATGTATCAGTGGTCTTCTTGTTTACCTTTTTTTAGTGGCCTCATACTATTTCACAGTTAATATGCCATAACCCATATAACCATTTTGCAGTCCTTGTGTATTTCCCTTTTGTAAAACAAAATCCTGATGTAAACATTCTTTGCATACAACTTTGTTTCTTCCAGAATGGAGTTCTTGAGTCAAAGGATGCAAATTTTTAAAATCTAAAGTGTGTTACCAGAGTGCCTTCCAAAAGGTTTGAAATAATCATACATCCCAAGGCACTGTAAAATTTTCCTCATGGCATATGAGGTTTATTTTTCCCTTGACCTTGTAAATACTGGTTTGTCATTTTGCTAACAGGTATTGGGTGCCACCTCATCGTTTAACCTCATTGCATTTCTACAATTATCGGTTGCTTTTCTCTTAAGCGACTTTTTTCATGGTGTTCAGTTATTTATCTCATGGAGTTATAGATATTTATTTTAGAGATTTATATCGTCTAAGTACAGGTTTTTAATAAAATTGTGGTAAAATGCGCATAACATAAAATTTACCATATAAACCATTTTTAAGTGTATGATTCAGTAGCATTGAGTACATTCACAGGGTCGTGCAACTTTACCACTATCCATTTCCAGAACCTTTTCATCATCCCAAACTGAAACTCTGTACCTTTTACACAAAAACATTCTCCCTTCCTCCTACCCCCCAGCCCCAGCCCCTGGTAACCTTCGTTCTGCTTTATGTCTGTATGAATTTGCTTATTCTAGGTACCTTTTGTCCCTGGCTTATTTCACTTAGCATAATGTTTTCAAGATTCATCCACGTTGTAGCATGGGTCAGGGTTTCATTCCTTTTTCAGGCTGAATAATATTCTTTTGTATGTTTTTACCATGTTTAATTTATCCATTCATCTGTTGATAGACATTTGGGTTGTGTCCACTCCTTGGCTATTGTGAATGCTGCTGTGAACATGGGTGTCCAAGTATCTGTTTGAGTGTGTTCTTTCAATTCTTTTGGCTGTATACCTTGGAGTAGAGTTGATGGGTCATAGGGTAATTCTATGTTTAGCGTTTGAGGAACCCTCGAACTGTTTTCCAGAACAGCTGTACTGTGTTTTCCCACCAGCAGTGAATGAGCATTCCAACTTTTTAATATCCTTGCCAACACTTGTTTTTTTCTGGTTTTTTTGTTTTGTTTTGTTTTTCCCATACTAGCCGTCCTAATGGGTGTGAAGTATCTAGGTACAAGTTTTATCTGTTATTTGTATGATTATAAGTTTTCCCCCTATATCATTGTTTTGCCTTTTGTCTCATTTTCTATGGTTTTTGTAGCAAAGGAGTTAAAAACTTAAAAAAAATTGTGCCTGAGCATTTTTTTAATATTTATAATTTTAACTTTTGCTTCAGTAGTGAAAAGATTCTCTTGTCTCTAGATGGAATAAATATTTTCTGTTTTACTTTTTTTTCATGTTAAAAATATCCCACTGGAAATTATACTGGTTTATCTGTATCTATACATTCATAAATATAATGAAAGTTGGGTTTCAACTAATTTTTCTCTATAGCAGGGTCCTGTTATCCTGTAAACATTAATTACTTTTTTTCTTTCTGTGGTTTTACTCAGCGTTTATCACTTACTGTATTCTTATATGCAGTGAGTATTCATTTCCGGACTCTTATCCCATTTATTTCTGGTTTTGAGCCAGTCTTGCGTGATTTTGATTATAGACATGTTATAGGATGTTTTTCTAATGTCTGGAAGGGTTAATCCTACCTTATTGCTTTTTCTCCATGATATTTTTTGATAGTTTATACATTTTCAAAACAAATTTCAGACTTTGAATGCTTAGAAGCGTGGTGGAATGTAAGTGGAAACTGTATGAATCTACATATTGAGCAAGGAAAGATTGAACTTTCCCATCAGGTGACATGGTATGGCTTTATCCATTTTTAAGTTTTTCTTCTTTTTTCCATCTAATTTAATTGCTTTTAAAAATATAATCCTCACCCACCCTGTGTCATACTAATTATGAAATATTTTTCTAATTTTGGTCCGCTCCCTCGAAGAGCTGAGTTGATCGATTGCATTGGAAGTCATTGCTTGGGTTTCACGGGTGAGAGATACCGACTGCTTTACCGTGTATCATAAGTTACGAGCTGATCTTCAGTTTAAAAAGCTTCCATTGTTGGCAGTCGCCTTCTCCATGCCCGAGTGAGGGGGCTGAAAAGACCTGTGTGTCCAGTGAGAGTCTGTGCTACACCACACACACACCTAAAGATCTTGGAACACACAGTGAGCTGGCAGCCTGTCTAGGATTAAGAAAAAGAATTTCCAATTCCTGATCTTTTTTTTGGCCAACCGTGACTAGAGTATGTCTTAGTCCTGAGTGAATATCTGATTCAGAAAGTTAGAATGTTTAACCAACATCACAGAGGGAACCTTGTGAAATACCCACAATTGTAGAAATCAGCCATTTTACTCCCTTATCCCATTTACCCTCTCATCTTGGTACCCAGCTTTTCTTTCCCACACAGGAAAGCCATCTAAGCCATCTTCATTTCTCCTCCTCCCACCTCCTTCCATTGTTTTTGTTTAATAGTCTTCTGGTTTTGAGTGCTGGTTCTGCTACTTGCTGGACACCTCTCTGAGTGGTACCTCTGGGAACCTCAGTTTTACCTTCAGTAAAATGGGAGTAATACTACCTTCCTCATGGGGTTATTAGGAGGATAAGTGAGCTAATGAGAATGAACTTGTGAAAAGCAGCATGGGATCCTTGATTGGATCTTGGAATAGTAAAAGGACATTAGTGGAAAAGCTGGTGAAATCCAAAAAAATTCTAGAATTTAATTAACAGTAATATACTAATGTTATTTTTTTAGTTTTGACAAATGTGCCATAGTTCAGCAAGGTAGTAATAGCATGGATGAAGGGCATGGATGAAGGGCATGCTATCTTTGTACTATCTTTGTAATTTTTCTATAAATTTAAAACTATTCCAAAATTTAAAAAATTTAAAAAGAACCTGCTTTGCAAGTGATAGTGTTACCCAAATGTGAGGCGGTTTTATTTCAGATATCTTTTGCTAGATTATTAGGCCTATTAAACAAGTATTTATTCAATCAATATTTGTCGAATGCCATTTTGCTAAGCGCTATGACAGTGTGAAGAAGTATGAAATAAGGCCTCTGCCCTATAGTCTGTTTCAGGGAAAGAAGCTGAAAAGCCCCAGTCAGCCAAGTACCAACACAGCAGATGTCACAGGGGCTGCGAGGTTGAGTAGCCAAGGCCACAGGTGCTGTGGGCTCTGTAAAGGGATCGTCTGGGCTGAAGTGGTGGGGAGAGCCTCTAAGGAAGGAGGGCTGAAGTGAGCAAAGGGGTGGAGACAAGAATGTAGTAGGTAGAGAATGGAAGTAGCAAAAAATGAAGGAAAACAAATTTGCCCTCATTCTCAAGAAGGATGCTGTCTTTTGGGGGAGATAAGTTGTGTACATCAAATAATTATGATTAATAGAGAACACTGGCTATACTGAATAGAGCTTAAATGTAAAATACAGCAATTTTCTAAGGCATGATGAAATTGTAACTCCTCGTCTTTGTCAATCCAGTTTTTCTCTCTACTTGAACTCATGGCTCAAGTGTGGCACTCTGTCACTTTTTTCCCAGGGTGACCATGACGCAGTAACTGAATTATCTGAACTTTGGTTTCTTCTGACTGTAAGCTGCGATGGTTTGGATTTACTTCTGAGGTTTCAAGCCCTTATGTTCTAAGAACATGTGTGTATATACAGGCATACCTTTGTTTTATCTCTTTTTACTTTATTGTGCTTCACAGATATTACATTTTTTCTTCTTCTTCTTCTTTTTTTTTTTTTTTTACAAATTGGAGGTTTGTGGCGACCCTGCATCAAGCAAATCTGCTGGCACCATTTTTCCAATAGCATTTGCTCACTTCGTGTCTCTGTGTCATATTTTGGTAACTCTTGCAATGTTTCTTTTTTTCTGGCCATGCCGTGTGGCTTGTGGGACCTTAGTTCCCTGATCAGGGATTGACCCTGGGCCCTCGGCAGTGAAAGTGCGGAGTCCTTACCACTGGACCACCAGAGAATTCCCCAGTTCTTGCAATATCTCAAACCCTCCACCAGCAAAAAGATTACAACTCACTCAGATGACGGTTAGCATTTTAGCAATAAAGTATACACTGTATTTTAAGATATCATGCTATTATTGTACACTTAATAGACTGCAATATAGTGTAAACAAAACTTATACGCACCAGAAAACCAAAAAACTTGCTTTATTGCGATATTTGCTTTACTGTGGTGGTCTGGAACCAAACCTGCAATATCTCTGAGGTATGCCCGTACGCACACACATACAGAGTCTTTGAGAGCAGAGAGTTTAAGCATGGACACATAAAGTTTCAATGCTAGGATATCTGGCTTTCACATTCAGTTTCCAAATCTAAACTCGACAAACCACAAAGCCCTTAAACAGATGAACTACTCTGGTGAATCAAAGGCTCTTGGGAAGCTCTGTGGACAGATGCAGTCCTGGTGGGAACCCTTCTAACTAGATTTGCAGCGGCATGAACGGTCAGGTCCAAATAGTATTGACTAGGCCGTCTTTTCCACTGGCATGCTACAGGGCTCTGGTTTTGTTCTTTTCCTGGTTGAAAATTTCATAAAAAATTTTTTAATAGGCAGTACATATATGTTGTCAACACTTTAATGGTATAAAAGCTTAAACAGTGTAAAGAAAGTCTCCTTCCTATTCTGGTCTTCCAGCTTCCCCTTCCCTCCCCAGAGGCAGTCACTGTTGTGTTTCGTATGATTCTTTCCAAGATATTCTTTGAATATACAAGCATATTCTTTGAACATACACACACAAATGGTAGCACAATATATATGCTGTTCTGCACTTTCCCATTTATTAATTATCTTAGAATTTTTTCCAAAGAACTTGAAGGCAACTTGAAGATCTTTGGCCCTTCCCTCTTCTGCTAACCCCAGCCAAAGATGGGGACAATATTAGTTTCAATAAGAACAATAATCACAAAAGATTGAAATGCTTTAAATATATTTAAATCCAAGAACTCATAATGATTTTTAAACAGAGCAAAATTTCACTGTTTGTTTTTGGAGAACATGAGAGTATTAACTCATTCTTCTGAAAACTGGTAAATGAAAGAAAAGACTCAAGCAATTCTCTTGCCTTTTCTTTACAAACTGAACCTCAAGGTAACCAGATAGTTGATAGGGGAAATTTCTCTTTAGAGGCGTGATAGAATTAGAATATTACTATTTTTCGGTTCTTTACCAGTTAGTGGATTTAGGCAATAATCATCAATGGCTGCTAACATTGCAAAAGAGAAACGACCAGACGTTATGTGCCTCTCCTGATGGGAGTACACACTCCATCTGTGCCACGGACATTGAATATGTACAAAAGTAAAAAGGAATATTACAATGAACCCATCACCCAGCTTTGACTGTTACTGACTCATGGCCATTTTAATTTCACCTGTAGGCCCCCCGACCTCTCTTTGTAACCACCCAAGCTTCCCCCCACCTCCCAATTATTGTATTTAAATTTTTGGTATTGCCCAGCTGCACTCCACAGAGGTTCTAGCAGTTTCTCCTCTTACCAGCAGTATGTGAAAATCCAGTTTTTCATACATTCTTATCAGTGTGGTTGAATATTTTTCACTCTTGCTAGTGTGATAGGTTAAAAAATGGCATTTCATTATAGCCTTAAATTGCATTTTTTGGTCTCATAATTGAGGTTGAGCATCTTTCCGTATGTTTAGGGGTAATTTGTATTTCCTTAACTGTGAAGTGTCTGCATATTTTTTGTCTTTTTCTTACTGTTTTTTTTAAATTAATTAATTAATTTTTGGCTGCATTTGGTTTTCATTGCTGTGTGGGCTTTCTCTAGCTGCGGCGAGGGGGGGCTACTCTTCGTCTCTGTGCGTGGGCTTCTCATTGCAGTGGCTTCTCTTATTGTGGAGCACGGGCTCTAGGCGCGTGGGCTTCAGTAGTTGTGACACGTGGGCTCAGTAGTTGTGGCTGTTGGGCTGTAGAGCACAGGCTCAGTAGTTGTGGCGCACAGGCTCAGTTGCTCCATGGCATGTGGGATCTTCCTGGACCAGGGCTCGAACCCGTGTCTCCTGCATTGGTAGGTGGGTTCTTAAGCACTGCGCCACCAGGGAAGTCCCTTTCTTACTGTTTTGTAGAGGCTTTTTTTCATATCAAAGGAATTAGCAACTGGTTTGTAATATGAATTGATAATAATCTTTCCCAGTTTGTTGTTTTTCTTTTGATTTTAATTTTGCTTATGGCGGTTTTTTGCCATTTAGATTAAAAAAAAATTTAATGTAGTTGAATTCATCAATACTTTATGACTTTTAGATTCTGTCTTTTCCACTTTGAGATTATAAAACTGTTCTCCATTTTCTTTGGTTCCTCTGTGATTTCATTTTTTATGTCAAAGTCTCTGATCTCTCTGGAATTTATTTTGATGTAAGGAGTGAGGTAGGAATATATCTCAGTTTTTGTCCAGTACACTACCCACTTGTCACAGTACCTTTTACTGAATAGTCTGTCTTTTCTTCAGGAATTTAAGATGTCACCTTTGTCATATACTAAATTCCTTAATTCCAATGTGTATTTAATTCTGTTTCTGAACTATCTTGTTTATTTAATCGACATCTACCTATTCATATATCAGTGCCACATTGTTTTAGTTGTTGTAGCTTTATAATATGGGTTAATTAATACCTTAGAAAACTATCTCCTCCCCTATCCCCCACCGCATGCACACAAGACTCTTTGTCTCTAGAATTTTTATGGCTATTCTTCTGTGTTTAGTTTTACTTATAAATTTTAGAATGAATTTATTTAGTTCTCATAAATGTCATGATGGTTTTTTCATTGGAATTGAGTAAAATTTATAGATTTGCATAAAAATAATTGACATCTGTTGTGTTTTACTAACTCAGCCGAGATAGACTAGGAATATAAATAAAAATTCTTGCATTTATGTTGAGGAAACATCAGTTGCATAAAATATAGTCATTTATTAAACAACTAATTTAGTCTGTGTGCCAGACAATATTTTATATGCTGAAGAGAAAGCAGATTATTTAAATTAATCGTAGGTAGTTCCTAGGCTCCTTGCCGTTTGTTAAGATCAAGCTTGGCATCATCTCATGTGAAGAAATTTTAGTTTCAGCTGACCACCAGTCTCACGTCAGCCGACAGGCTCATGTGGTTGCTTCTGAGTTATTATAATCCCGGGCTGCATTAGAGGATGCGCAGAGAGGGAGAAGTAGAGTGTAGTGAATGAGGGTTCAGGCTCTGGAGGCAGACAGCAGGGGTGTGAATTAGGTGCCCTGTGACCTTGGCAGGTTATTTAACCTCTTCGAGCTTCAGTTTCCTCAACTGTAAAATGGGCTTGTGTATGAGGCTTAAATGAGATAATCCAAAAAGCAATGATGTGTACTTTGGCTGGCATTCTGGTGTTCTATAAATATAACTGGTGTTCTATAAATATAACTAATATCATTTATATTGGAAATCTGACTCTGCTGGTCTGATGGTATCTTGTTTATTATGTTCAGTTCATGATACCATTATTTAGAAATGGGAGGCAATAGAAGAAAATATCTACAAGAGGGCAGCCAGATCATAAGAAGAGAGTAATAACCTAGAGACATTAAAGAAATAGTAGGCCTTTTACTGGAATAGAGAGGGTGAATGAGAAACAGGATGGCCGGATACTTATTTTGTATTGCTTGGGGTGGGGGGACTGAAACCATCTAGTGGAATTCAGCTTAACATAAGAAAAATCTTTCTGGCAGCTACATCTGTTCAACAGTGGAATGGCTCTGTAGCAAGGTGTTTGTCAGAAGAAATGTTCAATCTGGATAGCCATTTGTTAGGGGAACTGCAAAAAGAGTTTCTGTATTAGGAAGATGAGGCTAAACCAAGGGGTTTTCCTACGAAATTCTAGTGCAAATGTACACATATGCAATCACATATGTAGAAAATTCTCTGTTTATGGCTTATCCGTTTTCAAAGAATTTTAATTCTTTGAAACCGCATTTGATCCCTTTCTGAGTGAGAGGATATTGCAGTGCCTTGGGATCCTTGTGAACATGAGCGATCATCAAAGGAATGGAAAAATGAGGAGACTCAGGAATCAGCTTATTTCACTTCTGTCTCTTTGTCTATTGTTACCTTGGAGACAAGTCCCTTCTCTCACAGCCCCATCTTTTCCGTCTAGGGTGTTAATCCTTGCCCCCCACTTTGAGCATGAGTCTTTAAAAGAACAAGCACATTATTGGAAGTTTTCTACCTCTTAGTGTGTATGGATCTTTTTGAAGGAAGGTGCTATTTGTGCCTAGCAGACAAGTGACAAAGAAAAGTATACAACCCTATGAACTTGGCTTTGGCCTTGCTCCTTGTAGCACTAACATTAGTTAGTGCTGGTACATTAGTGCTGGTACATTATTTTTTCTGCTACTCTTTTATCGCTGTAAACGTAACCATGGCATGTTAGAAAAATTTAGTGAAGTTATATAAAAGAGGTAATATTTAATAATCTATTTATTTCAGCTCCATCTCCCACTGTTCTTCCGGCAGGCCCTCAGTGACTTGCTGTCCTTTCCAAAGTTATGTTCTGTAAAACTTTTTGCCGTCACCAGGTAACATGTACAGTCACCTTGTAGGTACTGTGTTACCATGTTAAGTGAGAAACCTGGTGAATGTGAACACACGCTGAGTTGATCTCTAAACTACGGTTCCTGTATTTTCAGTGAATGACGAACCCACTGCAGCCACTGACCCCGAAGGACCCTCCGCTGTTGCTGTGGTGTCCCCGCCTGCTGCGGCATCGAGTGCGGTCCCCAACCCCGCCACCGCGACACTCCCTGCCACGGCCACGCCGGAGGAAGGAGAGGAGCCCAGCACTTCGGGTACCCAGCAGCTCCCAGTGGCTGCCCAGGCCCCTGATGCTCTGCCTGCTGGGTGAGTAGCCTTCTGTCCCACAGCAGCACCTCCCTCCCCACCCCCTGAAATAAAAAACAACTGAGGCTCCTTCACCAGGGTAGAAACAACGTGGTTATTTATTACCTGGTGGCTAGTAGTCTCTGGGGAGGCTGCCATGCACAGGAACAAGGGAGGTGTGGGAGAACTGCTCGTTCTGCATAAATCTTGAAGAGGATCTAAATCATCTAGGGCAGAATCAATGGTACCTTATACCGTGACTTGAGATGCACAGCTTGACTCAAAGAATGTGGCTTTTATGGAACAAGGAGCTCATTTTGCCCTCCAGCATCACTGGATTTGCCTGGATCCTGCCTAGAAAACAGCTTTTCTCCCTTGCGTTTTATCTCAATGGCCCATGGAGGACTTCAGGCTCTGAATATTACTGTACGTTATTCCCATGGCCGGGGCTGACGTTAGCGCGGGTTCCTGGTTTTCTTGGAGCCATCTTTTAGTTCAGAATTAAATCTGATGCTGAAGGCCTTGAATGACAAGAAGACGGCCCCAGCAGGCCAAAAGCAAGTGGAGATTAATAAAAGCATGGACCTGGGAATCAAGTAGATCTGGGTTTAACTCCCCACTCAACCCTTTATGACTTTGCCTGCGTGACTTACCATCTCGGTAAGGTGGAGGTAATAATCATGCATATCTATCTCCCCAGGAAGTTAAGGGACTCAAATAAGACAGTGTATATGAAGCCCTCACCCAATGGTGGGTGTTTTACCTGGTGAATGATATTTTTTAAGTGGGTATGAAGGAAGCATAAAGGAACAGAACAGTTCTGAACTGGGAAACAGAGTCTTATCTAAGGACTGCTGATCACTTTCAGGGCCAGTCCTGTTGTGGTCCCAATGCCCATCCTGGTTATCAGTTGGTACTGAGAAAACCAATGTCCATATCACCACAGTCACCATGGTCTGGCCGGTGGTGGTGGTGTGGGGTGATTCACAAAGGAAAAGGGAAGGATGGATGGTCTCTTGCTTGATGTATAACATTCTGTATTGTTCTTAAACCACTTTAGAAAACCCAGTTGTTTAAGCAAAAAATCCTAAATCCGAAGGCATTTGTGATCCCCAGCATTTGGCACACAACTTAACTTATATTTCTTAATAAAACACAATGAACACGTGAAAAGTATTGCAAATAGTTTTTAATACCTCAAACCCGGAGAGAATTGGGGGTATTGAGAGGTGGCTCCAAGAAGTCTTCTGTGAAGTTTTTGATTTTGTGAAAAGATTCATAAGCAATTGCTTGTGTGTAACTCCTCCCTACAGAGGCGTTCTTTTTTTTTTTTTTTCTCTTTAGTACGTGGTAAGGAATACTTGAAAGACCTTTGTTTGGTTTATAATTTGAAATCTGTATATAATTTGGGGGGAGCAGGGCAGAATCATTTTGGCAGAAAGGAGAGAAAATGGCTGCCAGGGTGCTCCAGGAGCTGTTTGTTTGCTTTGCGCTGAGCAAATGCCTGGAGGGCGGGCTTCACTCCCGGTGTCAGTCACAGGCAATTAGGGCTAATGGCTCAACGCGTCTTTATGTAGGGCGTGTGTGAGGGTTACTGTTCTCCTGGATTGGGCTCTTCCTGTTTCCAGGCAGCTGGAAAACTCCAGGCCTTGAAAACACCCTTTATTCTGAGTCTGGCGATTGAGAAGCCTGTTCTCCTGCCCCCCACCCCCGCCCAACCAGAGGCTGAAACGCTTTTCCTGAGTACAGTTTGAACAGCATCTTCTCCGTGGAGCGTTTAGAATGGGATGAGGCCCTGTGTGTGGGTCTGGGGAGGCCACTTCCCACTTGAACATGTATCATGGTCCAGAGAAGGGTACCGAGACCCAGTTTTCCAGCCCAGATGGACTTCCAGGTGCCCACTGGAAGCTCCGGTACTTTGTGGGCTGTCTCAGGGCCTGGAGATTGCCAACGGCACTGCTGAGTGTGTGGCGGTGAGGATGGCAGGCTTTCTGTTCTCGGCTCTGTGACAGCAAGCCAGAAAGGGCGCACTTTCCACTGTGAGCTTTCCAATTCACAGACCTACCGTCCCCGCCCTAGCTTATTTACAAGTTTAGGAGATTCAGACAAGATGAGTTATTCCTCTTTTCCTGGTATCTTTTTTTTTTTACTTTTCTGAAATTATTCTATTTTTATTAAAAAAAATTTTTTTTAATTGGGGTATAGATGCTTTACAGTGTTGTGTTAGTTTCTGCAGTACAGCAAAATGAATCAGCTATATGCATACATATATCCCCTCTTTTTTGGCTTTCCTTCCCATTTAGGTCACCACAGAGCATTGAGTAGAGGTCTCTGTGCTATACAGCAGGTTCTCATTAGTTACCTATTTTATGCATAGTAGTGTGTATATGTCAATCTCAATCTCCCAGTTCACCCCACCCCCGCCTTTCCCCCCTTGGTATCCATATGTTTGTTCTCTACATCTGTGTCTCTATTTCTGCTTTGCAAATAGGTGCATCTGTACCATTTTCTAGATTCCACGTATATGCGTTAATATACGACATTTGTTATTTCTGGTATCTTGCATTCAGAAGTCAGGGGACCACTTTTAACCTTTTAAAATAAAACTCCGAGCATGACATTTCGCCACTTAGAATGCTGCAATGGCTTCCTATTGTCTTTAGGGATAAATTCTCAAATCTTAATAAGACCTAAAAAGCCCTGCAGTGTAGGACCTCATCTACCCCTGAAGGCTTCCATGGAAGACATTCTTTGCTTTGCTCTCTAAGCTGTAGCTGTAACTTATTTTAGTTTGACAGATGTACCACCCTTTCTCTGGAATTGGGACCCTCTGCCATGCCGGTTACCCTTTCTGAAACCTTCCTCACCATTTTGTCCATTACTTTCTATCCATCTTCAAGTCTCAGACTAATCAGCACTTCCTCTGGGAATCCTTCCTCTATCCCTGGTAGACAAGGTCAGACCACCCTGTGTACTATAACTTCTCACACGTGTAATTGCATGTTTTGCGTCTCTCTGCCCTGCTGGGCTGTAAACGCCAAGATGGCAAGAAGCCTGTCACAAAGTCGGCCCCCAAGACATACTTGTAGTGAATTAATGAATCGATTTAAATGCCATCTTTTTTTTTTTTTCCTCCACCTGGATGAATGTTTTCTGCTTCTTTGATGCTTCAAATAAAGAGGAACTATGACAGGAATACTGCATTTTCTTCCCAAGAACAAGACCCTAAGGGGTTACTAACTAGGCTAGGTTGTCTGGCTTTGGGTTCAAGTATGAATCTCTCACAGGGTCAGGATGCTCTTCCCTGCTCACTAGGGGTCCTCATGCCCTGGGAGACACTGTGAACCTTGTCTCCCCTTTGCTAAGGCATTTCTGAGCCATGCTAGACTGCTTTTTCACGGCATCCAGCTGACTTTGTCTCTTTCTAACCTTACCTTCTCAACCTCCTTTACAGAGGGATCGGGCACAGTTCATCTGGGGATCCCAAGGGCTTATTTTTCCAGTTGCTGCATTGCCTTTCTAAAACTTGCAGCAGATGAGACTGGACATAAAGATGTCACGTCCGTCTGTGTGTTTTAGTGACCGAAGGCCACCGAAAACTGGGCCACATAAATCCAAATAGAACACCCTTTATCTCTTTCCTCTCTCTCCCTGTCTCCAAACCCTCCTGCTTTCCCTACCTTTTAATTTAATTAGCACGAAAGGAGCTAGTTGGAAGGGCACGGTGTTTTCAGCTGGCAAATGTCCATTAAAGGAGGGGGTGCCTGCCAGGAAGGCTCGGGAGACATGGTGAGATAGTGGTCCGGGCAGTGGGCAGTGCGGAGGGAGGCCACTTTGATCAGCTGGCCCTGCATCTGGTTTTTATCAGCAGGGAGCCCACTTTGGGGACCAAATGCTCATTAACAGACCGTGTGTACATGGCTTAGATAAACTCCAAGTGCGTCCCAGGCTCTGCAGCTCGCCCAGGCCCTCTCACACAGAGGCACATTATTTCACCCTGGCAGCCCGCGCTGTGCTGTGGTTTCTTACATAAGGGAGGCCGTTGTGTTTGGACTCTGCCAACTTACCTCAGCACTGCCACTTCACACCATCCCTCTCCTCTTGCAGTCATTGGCTGCCCTGGCCGTTTCCTGCCTCAGAGTAGAAATAATTGAGGAGGGTGTTTTCTGGATCTGTTTGATTTGCCATCTTCCCCTACCCCCAGGCCCAGTAATGGAGACCCAGAGGTCCTCTCTCCAGGTGGTCCTTGACACACTATCAAGGATGACAACCTGGTAAGAGTTCTTTGATGTTTTCTTTGTAGAGACACTTTAAGAGACGTTG
This sequence comes from Delphinapterus leucas, assembly GCF_059928025.1. Taxonomy (NCBI): domain Eukaryota; kingdom Metazoa; phylum Chordata; class Mammalia; order Artiodactyla; family Monodontidae; genus Delphinapterus; species Delphinapterus leucas. The sequence continues at coordinate 44,043,024 of NC_143148.1, forward strand.
GAATTTGCAGCTTTTCTGCTAAGTTATAAACCAGCTGCTGCCACTGAATTTCATTCCAAACTCAATTTTGGCGCTAGCCAAAGATCCTTACCCAAGGAGTTTTAAAGCAGTGCTTCTGAAACTGTCTGTGAAGAACTAATCCTTGTTTTTTTTTTTCCTTCTGGTTTTGTTTGTTCTGTTTTAATTTTTTTTTTCAATCTCTTATGAACCTTTACTTTTGTCCTCTGTTCTGTTCAGTGAGGCAGATCTACAGATCACATATTTGGATGTTGTGGCAATGTCAAATTGGTATAAAGGTTTCTAAACATCTAGAAGCTTCTGTACTTTTCTGGTTGCTGAATAGTAACAGTTTGAGCCATGGACCATACTTCAGTAGCAAAGGATTAAAGGATTATACTGGAGAATCTGTGCCTTTTTGCTAAGTAGTATGGTTTAGTTCTTGACTCTGCAGGGATTATTACATGCTTAGTTAATGGCAGATAGTACATGTTCCTGGCTCGCTCCTCCTCGTCTCAGGACGAAAGCCTTGTTTCCAAAGATTCTACTGTTGTTGGGACTGGCCCATGAGAAGTTCTTGCCCTGCTATATGTATGTATTCATGTGTAATTAGGAATTTTCTTTCTTTTTTTTTTTTTTTTGCTGTACGCGGGCCTCTCACTGTTGTGGCCTCTCCCGTTGCGGAGCACAGCCTCCAGACGCGCAGGCTCAGCGGCCATGGCTCACGGGCCCAGCCGCTCTGCAGCATGTGGGATCTTCCCGTACTGGGGCACGAACCCATGTTCCCTGCATCGGCAGGCGGACTCTCAACCACTGCGCCACCAGGGAAGCCCAGGAATTTTCATTTTTTACTACACTTTCTTGAGAGCTCCTCAGGAGTTGGGATTATTGGGTTTTTGTATTCCCAGCACCTAGCATAGTACTTGGCTCCTAGGGAGCTGGAGTGAGAAGTGTTTGTTGAATGACTGGATAAGTGTTTTCATTCTCAATAGCTCTTAAAATTTTTTACAGTTTTTTTTGGGGGGGGGAACTTAGAAACAAAAATAGAAGAAAGAAGTAGAACAACAGCAATAACAAACACACACCCACCTAGATTTAACCACTGGTGCTTTTCATGCACCTTGTGTATTTTTTTGCCTGATCATTGGTGAGAGTTAACATGTGTTAAATGTTTCCAGAGTGCTGGGGAGTGCTAGGTTTCATACGTGGGTTATTTCGGTCTTCACGGCACTCTGTGTAGTTGCTACTTTCACCCTTATTTTGCAAATGAGGAAACCTTAAGCAGTTTGCCCAAGACCACATACACAGACAGGTACACATCAACACACATCTACCAAAATTTTTTGACAGCCTTAGGGTATGTGCTTTTAAATTTTATTTTTTAATTGTAAAATATTTTAAGCATGCAGATAAGAATAGAAAGTAATATAAGAAATACCTGTGGGCTCCCCTACCGAGCCGTATCAGACTTTAGCATTATGCTGCATTTGCTATAAGCCTCCCCCCTGTTTTTTAAGCTCTTGATGAAGACTGTCAATAAAGTTGAAAGTCCCTGTGAACCCCTCCCCAGTCCCATTCCCTATATACAGAGATACATGGAACTTGGTACATTCATTTAAACTGCTATATGGTCTTCTGTTGTATGAATAGGTAAAATTTTATTTATGTTATAATTAAAATTTATTTATATTTATTGTGTATATTCTATATCATATAAATGTAAAATATAAAAAATAACATTTTATATTTGTGTTTATTTATACTATAATTACATCTTTGCCTTTATAAACAATGCTACAATGAAGTTTTTTCTGTGTATGCCTTTTTGTGTGCATGTTTGTTTCTTTAGTGCAAGTACTAGAACTAGGGTTTCTTCTTTGTAGGAAGATGAAGGTCTTCAGTTTTAGTAGACACTATCAGATTGCTTTTTTTTTTTTTTTTTTTTTTTTGCGGTACGCGGGCCTCTCGCTGTTGTGGCCTCTCCCGTTGCAGAGCACAGGCTCCGGACGCGCAGGCCCAGCGGCCATGGCCCATGGGCCCAGCCGCTCCGTGGCAAGTGGGATCCTCCCGGACCGGGGCACAGACCCGTGTCCCCCGCATCGGCAGGCGGACTCTCAACCACTGCGCCATCAGGGAAGCCCTCAGATTGCTTTTCGAGTCAGCTCACCAGTTCATGCTCCCATGAGCATGCATAGCGTTCCTGCTAAAACTTAGAACTGTCAGATTTTTTTTCATGTTGGCCAGTCTAATGGGTGTGAAAGGGTATCTTTTGCTGGTTTTAATTTGAAAACCTCTTCTTACATGTTATTTTGGTTCTTGAGTTTCCTTTCTTGTGAATTGTCTATTCATATATTTTTATCCATTTTTCTGTTTGCTATCTGTCTTTTTAATCTGCAGGATTTCTTAATATATGTTGGATACTAATCCCCTCTCAATTATGTGCATTGCAAATATTTTCTCCCAGTCTGTGGCTTGTCTTTTCACTATTTTTTTTTTGCGGTATGCGGGCCTCTCACTGTTGTGGCCTCTCCCGTTGCGGAGCACAGGCTCCAGACGCGCAGGCTTAGCGGCCATGGCTCAGGGGCCCAGCCGCTCCGCGGCATGTGGGATCTTCCCAGACAGGGGCATGAACCCGCGTCCCCTGCATCGGCAGGCAGACTCTCAACCACTATGCCACCAGGGAAGCCCTCTTTTCACTTTTTAATGTTGCTTTTTATTGTACAGGAGTTCAAAGTTTTAGATAGCCAAATCTGTTCATCTTTTTCACGTGCCTTTTGTGTCTGTCTGAAATACTTCCTTACTCTGATGTTGTAAAAATTTTACAAGCATACGTGATCCCCCTGCCCCCATGTTTTGTAGATTCTGATACGCATGTTATTTCACATTTAACTTCTTTAAAATCAAGATGTGTAGGCTTCCCTGGTGGCGCAGTGGTTGAGAGTCTGCCTGCCGATGCAGGGGACACGGGTTCGTGTCCTGGTCTGGGAAGATCCCACATGCCGCAGAGCGGCTAGGCCCGTGAGCCATGGCCGCTGAGCCTGTGCGTCTGGAGCCTGTGCTCTGCAGCGAGAGAGGCCACAACAGTGAAAGGCCCGCGTACTGCAAAAAAAAAAAAAAAAAATCAAGATGTGATTTACAAACATTGGAGTGTCATAGTTTAATTGGCAGCATTTTTTTCTTTCTTGGCGGTACGTAAAAAATCTTACAATTGGTGGCATTTTAGATTTAATGAAAAATAGTATATTTTTATAATTTTTAAACAAAACTTTGATTATCTTATGCATGTTATTTTTTCACTTATTTTTGTTACCCAATATATTGTAAACATCTGTACAAATCTATATTATCCACAATGATATTTTAAATGATGGAATACCCATTATAGAATGAACATAATTTATTTTACTAATTCTCCACTTTGGATCATTTAGGTTGTTTCCAGTTTTTCTGTAACATGCTGCAACATACTGTGACGGATGCATTTAAAGCTAAATCTTTTGACACATAATTATTTCCTTAGGATATGTCCTGGAAACAGAGTTGCTGAATTAAAGGGTATTCATGTAGGAAGGGTTTTTGACTGAGTTGCCAAATTACCCTTAGGAAAGAGTATACCCATTTTTGCTCCCACTATTTTTAAAAAATATTTATTTATTTGGCTGCGTCGGGTCTTAGTTGCAGCATGTGGGATCTTTAGTTGCGGTGTGCAGGATCTTTAGTTGTGGCATGTGGGATCTAGTTCCCTGACCAGGGATCGAACCTGGGCCCCCTGCATTGGGAGCTCGGAGTCTTAGCCACTGGACCACCAGGGAAGTCCCTCACTATGTTTTAAGAGTGGCTATTTCCCTACATTGCCAAACTTATCTGCACAGTTTTTAAAATCTGCAATAATGTTAAAAAATTGTTTTTTAATAGACACCGTCTCTAGGAATTGTCTTGCCTGTCTGTGAGAGCATATCTTTTTTTTTATTATTATTATTTTGCCTGTGTTGGGTCTTAGTTGTGGCACTCAGGATCTTTCATTGTGGGGCACGGTCTCCTCGTTGCATTGCTCAGGCTTCTCTCTAGTTGTGGCATGTGTGTTTTCTCTCTTGAGTTGTGGCGCGCAGGCTCCAGGGTGCATGGGCTCTGTAGTTTGTGGCATGCGGGCTCTCTCATTGAGGCGTGCGAGCTCAATAGTTGTGGCGCACAGGCTTAGTTGCCCTACGGCATGTGGGATCTTAGTTCCCTGACCAGGGATCGTACCGCGTCCCCTGAATTGGAAGGCGGATTCTTTACCACTGGGCCACCAGGGAAGTCCTGAAAGCAGTTGCCATCTTCCATCGAAGAGCTTTGGGGACTTTTCCAAGGCAAAGAAAATGGGATGGGTGAAGAAGAAAGAGATGAAAAACAGACCTTAATTCAGAGTCCTCAGTAGCTACTACTGTGCCCCCCTGTGATTAAGGGGCATAAAGTGCTGGTTGTTGATAGTTTTAAAAAGGGGTTTAGTGTGCTTGGATTTAAAGGAAAGCTCAGTATTTCAAGAAGGGTTCTTGGGGGAAGGTCTGAGTTTAACACACTTCCTACCCAGTTTACACAGGACCTACTGAAGCATTGAAAACAGTGAGTAGGAGATGTGTTCCACTGCACACAGATTTTTGACTCATAAAACAGTCTGACAATGTCCCTACAGGGGAAATAAATCTTACCATTCACCCAGGAAGTGGCCAGAGTTTGGGGAATAGGATTTGGTTCAGAGTTAAAATTTATTATAAGAGCGCTAAGTAAGAAAATATGAATTCCCTATATTTGCCTGAGGGCAGTTGAACTTCTACACAGGCAGCTTTAAGAATACCTGAATACTTTCAGTGTATTTTTCTGAAGTTTAGTTTTTGTCCAGGTAACCAGCAAGGCATCTTTTCTTTATTGGTGCCTAAGTGTTCTGGCATGACTTTGTTTTCTGATAGAGAGAGTGAATGTTGAGTGAGAGTCAGCTTTACTAATGCCCAGTGCTTTTGTTAATAAAATTTATTAACAAATTATAAATAATACAAATTAATAATGTTCTTACTAAGAATTTGTGAGTGTGATGATAGCATCTCTGATACTAACCTGAAATCCTCGGATTATCCAGCTTTAAATTCCTTCCCAATTTAATCCGACTCTTGGTGAAACTGTGATTCTGTCCCAACTTAGGGGAATCTGACCGAGAAGTGTGTTGATCAGGATGGTTGAATATACACTGTAACGGCAAGTAACTGAGAATTGATTTCCTGAAGACCTTTTAGGAAACCTTCCACAAGAAAATGTGGTTCAGGGAATTCCCTGGCAGTCCAGTGGTTAGGACTCCGTCCTTTCACTGCTGAGGGCCCTGGTCGGGGTCCCATAAGCTGCATGGTGCACCCAAGAAAAAAAGAAATGTGTGGTCACTGTTAAGTGACCAGACAATTTCCTTTCAGATAACATAGGAGAGAAATGATTGGATGCCATCCTAATAATGGAATTGAGATTTTCATCCTTTACCTTTTTAACAATGATGGTGGGGGGGATGGGGGCATGGGCATGGAAGATACACAACTTGTTAACAAATGCAAGTTCGTGTGCCCAGTGGACAGTGAGGTCAAACAATACCGAAACATTGGAGTTTGGAGCAGAGAAAGGTTTATTGCAGGGCCATGCAAGGAGATGGGTGGCTTGTGCCCAGCAAACCCTGAACTCCTCGAAGGGTTTCAGCAAAGCACTTTTAAAGGCAAGGTGAGGGAGGGGCATGGTTAGTTGTCTCAGACTTCTTGGTGTTGGAATCCTTTGTTCATGCAGCTAGGTCAAGTCACAGTGTTCCTGTAGGTCAAGTCTCAATGTTCCTGTAAACCTCCAACAAGACAAATGTTACTCTCTGTTCTGCAACTTTTTTTTATCTCTAAATGAATGGACTCTTAAAGGTCAGAGTCTTGAGAATGGGCTATCCTGTATATTTCAGGCTATAGGCAACATTCTTTTACAAAAGGTGCAGAGCCAGCATGACTAAGCACAGGCAGCAGAGCACTAAGGTTAAAGTAAAAGAAACTGATCTAATATGGAGTCAGATTTGCTCTTCCCTATTACAAACTGAATAAAGGACAGTTAAAATCCATAGGAGCAAAGGGAATTTAGGTTAAAAAAAAAGTACAGAGATTAATTGAAATTGGAGACTATTTTTTAAGTACTTTCAAAATAGAAAGACCCTGTGTAGTCCATGGTCCAACTAAAGGCTATACATCGAAAGCCAAGGAGCAATGTGTTGGGAAGGGACGTGAATCAAGCTTGGTGCTTTGAACACTGTTTCTGAGAGCATCAAAGAAAGCTATTCAGTGGGAGAGGATATGACCCATGTGACCAGGATGCAGTATCGAGACCCATGGGTAGTTTGATTGAAAAGCCTTTTAATCTCAGCATGAAGAAGATGCTTATAAGGTTCAGAAACCTAACCCCTGCCAGGGATGTGCCGATGAAAGGTCACTTCCAGTATCACTTTCTTGGCATGGGGAGACCAAACCAAGACAGTCGGAAGGCTCAGTCTATATGGGTCAGCAGTTACAGCGGAGAAATGAGAATCTGGGGGCTTGTTTGATTGACGATAGAATCAACCGACTCTGCTACACAAATGGAGGGGAGGGATTTGTATGAATTCTGAGGAGCCGTGCAGGTAGGGAGGAGTTGAGAGTTCTCTAAGGAAAGCAGTTAGGCCAGGTCACGGATCAGGGAGGACCCACATGGACATTGAATCCGAGCAGGAGTCCAATTTTAAAAGGAAGAATGTAGATATCAAAAGAAAGGTAATGGAAGAAAGGTCTTGCTCCTCTTGGTAACTATTTTTCTAGCTAAGCCAATTGAGAGGGTTCATAGAAGGACACTGAGATTCGCTGGACAATAACAGTGCCCAATAGAGAGCCTTTCATTTCTAGGATCAGCTGGGATCAAAGACAGGATAGACGGGTCTTGTCAAGGCTTGGGAGGAGCCGTCATAACTCTTGAATATAAGCAAAGAGGACTTCACACCGATTTCCTTTCTGGCAGTGCAGGAAGACCACTGTGTCAATTCAAGGCATTTAATTCATGGAATTTTAAGAATTATTCCATCTTCAAATGAAACTATTAGCCAAAGTATAATAAAACCGAAGTTTTCTCCTTGCCTCAAATGAAATAGAAAAGAAGCCAGAAGTTGAGACCACTTATAAGATGAAAGTTGTAACAAAAGAATTGTTGGAATAAAGAAAAAAATGTGTTTTAGCACCTTTTCTCTCCAACTGCAACAACACATATTTTGTCTTCATTCAAGGGGCAGCCCCACCCACCAATTATGGTCAGTTTTCCAAATAGTGACTGCAAAATGAGCAAAGTTGTTTTATTGGTGCTTTTGTGCCACAAAATTGCCAAGGACAGGAAGGATAGAGCTAATTTCTTAGGAAATGCTGAGGAATTCTCAGCTCCTTAAGTCTTTATTAGGAGCAAATGTTATGAAAGAGTGGCTTGCTACCCTTGCCTGAGGAGCTTCCATATTTCACTACTTACCCTTAAGCCAAGTATCTTTCTCAAGGCTTTCCTTATTTCCAAATTCAGATGAATAAAGAGGGTATCGGATTTGCTCCTTGATTACCCAGCAGACAGGAGGAATTTAGAGAGCTGGTGTGAAATCACAGTATGTTAGCCTTTTTTGCTGAAGGGTCCTCACCAGATCCCTACCAGTCTTTTGAGCTGGCAATATCTGTTACTCTTTTGTCTTTAATTCAGAAGGGCATCGAGAGGGAGAAGAGCTTTAACTTTACCCTGTGTTTATTTTCACCTGGTCAGTTTTGTCAGAAGATTCTGCCCTTTCAATAAAATACTGACTGAAGTGCAAGAATCTTCCTTTTGCAGTGGGAGAAACCCAGGGCACCTGGGCCAAGTCACCAGTATCTGCTTCAACCAGAACCTTGAGCGGGAATACCCAGGAGAGAAAATGTTCTCGAGCTCATTTTAATGGTGTTTATAGCACTCGGGTCCTCAACACAGTAGTTGATCCCTTTTGGAAGGAGGGAGTCTGGAACTACCAGACCTCGCTGCTCCCAGGCTAAGCCTCCCAGTGGTGCAAAATGTGCAGCCTCTTCCCATAGATTGTATCTGAGCAGAGGGTTGTGATTAAAATGGAGCCTAGAATTTAACTAGGTGGACTTACTATAATTTCTCCCCAGTCGTCTTGATCCTATAGGTCCCCCTACCCAGACTCCTGTGCTAGGGAAAGCTGTTCACGTTGAGGTGGGCTTTGGAAAGGCACCTGGCACCTTGTCTGCTGGGTTGTGGGTTCCTTATAAGTTCCAGTTGCCCTTCCTTTTCCTCCTTTCTTCCTTTCAGAGTGAACATGGTAAAACTCATGGGCTAGAGAGTCAGAGCTGAGTTTGTTTGTTTGTTTAGATTTTTCTGATGTGGACCATTAAAGAAAAATAACTTTAAAAATATTTATTTATTTGGCTGCGCCGGGTCTTAGTTGCAGCATGTGGGCTCTTTAGTTGAGGCATGTGAACTCTTAGTTGTGGCGTGTGGGACCTAGTTCCCTGACCAGGGATCGAACCTGGCCCCCTGCATTGGGAGCATGGAGTCTCAGCCACTGGACCACGAGGGAAGTCCCAATGTGGACCATTTTTAAAGTCTTTATTGAATTTGTTACAATATTGCTTCTGTTTTATGTTTTGGTTTTTTGGCCATGAGGCACATGGGAATCTTAGTTCCCCGAGCAGGGATCAAACCTGCACCCCCTGCATTGGAAGGTGAAGTCTTAACCACTGGACCACAAGGGAAGTCCCAGAGAGCTGAGTTTAAATGCCATGTAAGAGCTACTTAGCCTCTCTTAGCCTCAGTTCCCTCGATGGTGATGGCATGTGCCACCGTAAAGGATGAAGGCAGGACTGAATCAAGTAAAGATGAGCCTGCAGCTCATTGTGGACATTCAGTGGGTGATGGTTACCCCCTTCCCATCTTTGCCTTAGAAACCTTGCGTATACCTATATCTGAATTAACCTCAGAGGGGCTTATCAATGCAGTCCGCTGATCAGACATGAGAAATGGTATCGAATAAAGCTGATGTCTATTTGAGTAGGCACACCAGGCTTAGTAACAGAAGTTAGGACATTTATTTCAGTGTACAGTCAACTCTGCTATAACATATGTGTTCCTAGAAACCACCATGCTATGCCAAATCATGCAGTAAAAACCACAGGGCTTATGGGGAAAAATGGATTAGGGGTGTAACAGTCAAAAATTTGTCAGTGACACAAATAGGAACCTAATAATGATGGTAGCATGGCTTTACACATGTTAAATGGTTGAGATCATAACACTACAATACATATGGCACATTTCCATGAGAAGACCTGAAGTCTGCTTGTGGAAGCAGGTGTTGGAAGGGTTGGAGCTTGTGAGTGTTGTCATGAAGTGGTACAAAGAGGGTTTTCTGAAATCAGATGGGAGATGTAACACCAGATGTGGGTGAGTATGGTGTGTAACATGCAGTAAAGTGAGGTCGCCGGCAGATAAGTATGGGTTTTGTGTATTTCTACACTACTGGGTTTAGCTGGGGGAAGTCTTCTGTGTTCAAGTAGTGTGTTTTGAAGGCCGATTCATGCAAAGCAAACCCCAAATTCATAGTATGTTCCCTTATGTATCAATCACATTGGCATAGATTTGTGTTTTTAAAACAAGCATTTCAGTAGGACTGTACTAGCTTCCTGGCAGAGGTCACCTTCCCCTAGGCAGTACCCAAAAGTAGAAGTAAATAAAATCAATGTAAAACATAAAGGCTAACGGGACCATTAACATCCTTCATAAAATGGTAATCATTTTATAAACATAAATCTTTGCATCCCGTATATGTAGGTTACTGTATTCTAGGGAAGTGGAGTTATTGTCAGATTGCATTGAATGTGGGAATAACACGAGTGTGGGGACGGGTGGTCCTTGGCTGTATTTTGTAGTGATTTTGTCTTTGTCTTAACTCTTTGGTTCATCTGCTACCTTGTTGTTCTGCCATTAGCACAGATGAGCCACCCTCAGCACCCTGATCTCATAGTAACCCACACACAGACTGAGGGGTAGAGCAGCCAATAAATAGCAGTATGCTATGTTTCTTGATTCATCCAGATCTCTTTTAAAGATCCTCTGTAAATGAATCCTGTATTTTAAAAAGAAATGTGATCATGAATATATATGATTCTAGGAGAACAGGGATAGTCATATAATTTGTGACTTTAAAAGGTAGTAGGCTACAAGCGCTGGAGGGTCCATGGGTGAGCTTTAGGAGAGGTCCGGGAATCCCAGAAATTGCACACACATTTTTGTTGGTGAGTGCATTTTGGAAGCTTTCATCACATTCCTAAAGGGCTCTTTGATCCCAAAATGGCCAAGAGACAGTGATTCACAAAAATCCATGGCAATGTAGATTCATATGGGCTGTTTAGGGAATTTAGCGTGATCTATGGGTTATCTAGTACTTTGAATCCATAAAGGGGAACTGTTATAGTTTTTTCAAGAAGCAGACGTGGGTGCCACCATCAGTGACAACGTGGAGCTTGTCTGACCAGCGGGTTGGTCTTGCATGTCGACTTTGATGTTACCTCTCACATTAGCCTAATAGTAGTGAATGACTCCTTTGAGAAAGGGCATATGCCTTTCACCGGTGTGTCTCATGCCTCCCTTGACTTTATTTTGCAGATGGGAGCAGCGAGAGCTCCCCAATGGGCGTGTCTATTATGTTGACCACAATACCAAGACCACCACCTGGGAGCGGCCTCTTCCTCCAGGGTAAGGCTTGAACCAGTAAGACCCGAGGCTCTAGAACTGGCACCAAGAGTCCCCCATCAGCTTCTCCACCACTCACTGCCATGGCCATCTCTTTATTTTCCCCCACTTTCCTCCTTTCTCTCTTTATTTTCCCCTCCTCCTACAGTCATCCCCTTCTACATTCTCTGCTCTCTCTTTCTACTTTCCCTTCTTCCTACATGTGTTGTATTGGCCATGGGCTTTCTTAAGTGGTATTCAGAGCCCCCATGGATATTGGGTTCTGGAGGAAGGAGGGTTGGGGAGGCCTCCGGGGCCCTTGGTGTCTCACTGGCCTCAGTCATTTCACCTACAGAAATATCCTGTAGGGCCCGATTTTCAGTTTCTTTCTGCAGAGGTAGCAAAGTCCAGGGACATTTATCCTGGGTCCCTTGATTGCCGTTCCTACTCACTTTAATTCTGCTTTCATTTCCTAGGACAGACTAGGAACATTTAGAGCATCTCTGGGGGAAAAAAGAGCACAAGGAAGCCAAGATAGAGAGGGTGTTGATGCATTTCATAGCGCCCTGTGTCCAACCAGCCCCTGGAGACAGTGTGCTTCTCGTTCAGCGGGCTTTGCGAGAACGCAGCTAAGTTCTCCAAAACCAGAGGATGAGTGAGGCTTCCAAGTGAGGGAAGAGTGTCCAAGTTCAAGGAGAAGGGGTTTGGTTCCCTGTCTGCCAGGGACAGAAAGTTCTTTCCACATGTGTCTCCCAGTCCTGAGAGCTTTCGAAAGGGAATGCATTCTGCTCTCAGGAAAGAATCACTTCCCAGTAAAGCAGCCATGAAGGGCTCCTACATAGAACATGAATGCTGATTTCCCCCTCCGAAGCTTGCGGAGGGAGAGGATGTCAGAGGTGGGCGTATCGGGAGAACCCCCGTGCTGTTTTGTTCACCTGTCAGGCGTGTGCCAGGCAAATATCACCTCACTTTCCAGTCCTACAAGTTTCCACGGATGGGCTGCTTTTAGTTTCAGTTTTCCAGTAGAATGCTTTTGTGTTTTCCTTTTCTTCCTTACCGTTCTGGAAATCACACTCATAATCTGCCATCCTTAGTTCTCACTCTGTTTCTCCTTTTACTTTAAGTCCAGGGAACTTACCAAAGTTAAACATCGACTTCTTAGAAAAAAATTAAAACATTTTATTATGGAAATTATAGAAATTTTCATATTGAATTTTTCAAATATGTGGGACAAAGAATGCCCACACACTCAACACCTAGGTTCAATAATTATCAACTCATGGCCACTCTTGTTTCATCTATACCAGCGGTTGGCAAACTGTGGGCTTGTGGACAAAATCCAGCCTGCCACCTGTTTTGTAAATAAAGTTTTATTGGAACACAGCCCCTCTCATTTGTTTACTTATTGTCCATGGCTGCTTTTGTGCTCATTGGCCGAGTTGAGTAATTGTGATACAGACTGTAAAGCCTGCAAAGACTGAAATATTTACTTTTCGGCTCTTGGTAGAAAACATTTACCACCTCCTGCTGTGTAATCCTCACTCACCCCTCCCCCACCCCTGTTCTAGATCATTTTGAAGCAGATCCCAGACATCGTATCATTTTATCCAAATTTCAGTATATATTTCTAAAAAGTGTTCTCTTATTAAAAGTAAAAACACTATATTATTAACAGTATTCACCTACCACCATCAAACCCAGTGAGTAGTCAGATTTCTCCAGTTGTCTCACAAATTAATCATCAACTTTTAACAGGGCACATTGCACACTTGTATGTTGTGAATTTATAGCATGTATATATTTTTTTGTCTGTCTTTTTTGTTTTGAACTTTTGAATTTTATTTTATATATTTTTTATACAGCAGGTTCTTATTAGTTATCCATTTTATACATATTAGTGTGTATATGTCAATCCCAATCTCCCAGTTCATCACACCACCACAAGCACCACCACCACCACCCCCCCGCCACTTTCCCCCCTTGGTGTCCATACGTTTGTTCTCTACATCTGTGTCTCTATTTCTGCCCTGCAAACTGGTTCATCTGTACCATTTTTCTAGGTTCCACATATATGCATTAATATGCGATATTTGTTTTTCTCTTTCTGACTTACTTCACTCTGTATGACAGTCTCTAGATCCGTCCACATTGCTACAAATTACCCAGTTTCGTTCCTTTTTATGGTTGAGTAATATTCCATCATATATATGTACCACATCTTCTTGATCCTTTCATCTGTCGATGGGCATTTAGGTTGCTTCCATGACCTGGCTATTGTAAATAGTGCTGCAATGAACATTGGGGTGCATGTGTCTTTTTGAATTATGGTTTTCTCTGGGTATATGCCCAGGAGTGGGACTGCAGGCTCATATGGTAATTCTATTTTTAGTTTTTTAAGGAACCTCCATACTGTTCTCCATAGTGGCTGTATCAATTTACATTCCCACCAACAGTGCAAGAGGGTTCCCTTTTCTCCACACCCTCTCCAGCATTTGTTGTTTGTAGACTTTCTGATGATGCCCATTCTAACTGGTGTGAGGTGATACCTCATTGTAGTTTTAATTTGCATTTCTCTAATGATTAGTGATGTTGAGCATCTTTTCCTGTGCTTATGGGCATCTGTATGTCTTCTTTGGAGAAATGTCTGCTTAGGTCTTCTGTGCATTTTTTGATTGGGTTGTTTGTTTTTTTAATATTGAGCTGCATGAGCTGTTTACATATTTTGGAGATTAATCCTTTGTCCGTTGATTCATTTACAAATATTTTCTCCCATTCTGAGGGTTGTCTTTTCATCTTGTTTGTAGTTTCCTTTGCTTTGAAAAAGCTTTTAAATTTCACTAGGTCCCATTTGTTAATTTTTTATTTTTATTTCCATTACTCTAGGAGGTGGATCAAAAAAGATCTTGCTGTGATTTATGTCAAAGGGTGTTTGTTCTTCCTATGTTTTCCTCTAAGAGTTTTATAGTGTCTGGTCTTACATTTAGGTCTCTAATCCATTTTGAGTTTATTTTTGTGTATGGTGTTAGGGAGTATTCTAATTTCATTCGTTTACATGTAGCTCTCCAGTTTTCCTAGCACCACTTATTGAAGAGACTGTCTTTTCTCCATTGTATATCCTTGCCTCCTTTGTCATAGATTAGTTGACTATAGGTGCGTGGGTTTATCTCTAGGTTTTCTGTCCTATTCCATTGATCTGTATTTCTGTTTTTGTGCCAGTACAGTATTGTCTTGATTACTGTAGCTTTGTAGTATAGTCTGAAGTCAGGGCATCTGGTTCCTCCAGCTCCGTTTTTTTCCCTCAAGACTGCTTTGGCAATTCGGGGTCTTTTGTGTCTCCATACAAATTTTAAGATTTTTTGTTCTAGTTCTATAAAAATAGCCACTGGTAATTTGAAAGGGATTGCAATGAATCTGTAGATTGCTTTGGGTAGTATAGTCATTTTCACAGTATTGATTCTTCCAATCCAAATCCATCTGCAAACAGTGACAGTTTTACCTCTTCTTTTCCAATTTGTATTCCTTTTATTTCTTTTTCTTCTCTGATTGCCATGGCTAGGACTTCCAAAACTATGTTGAATAATAGTGGCGAGAGTGGGCATCCTTATCTTGTTCCTGAACTTAGAGGAAATGCTTTCAGTTTTTCACCATTGGGAATGTTGTTTGCTGTGGGTTTGTCATATATGGCCTTTATTATGTTGAGGTAGTTTCCCTCTATGCCCACTTTCTGGAGAATTTTTATCACACATGGGTGTTGAATTTTGTCAGAAGCTTTTTCTGTATCTATTGAGATGATCATATGGTTTTTCTGCTACAATTTGTTAATACGGTGTATCACATTGATTGATTTGCATACATTGAAGAATCCTTGCATCCGTGGGATAAATCCCACTTGATCATGGTGTATGGTTCTTTTAATGTGCTGTTGGATTCTGTTTGCTAGTATTTTGTTGAGGACTTTTGCATCTATATTCATCAGTGATATTGGCCTGTAATTTTCTTTTTTTGTAATATCTTTGTCTGCTTTTGGTATCAGGGTGATGATGGCCTTATATAATGAGTTTGGGATTGTTCCTTCCTCTGCAATTTTTTGGAAGAGTTTGAGGAGGATGGGTGTTAGCTCTTCTCTAAATGTTTGGTAGAATTCACCTGTGAAGCCATCTGGTCCTGGACTTTTGTTTGTTGGAAGATTTTTAATCACAGTTTCAATTTCATTACTTGTGATTGGTCTGTTCATATTTTCTATTTCTTCCTGGTTCAGTCTTGGAAGCTTATACTCTTCTAAGAATTTGTCCATTTCTCCAGGTTGTCCATTTTATTGGCATAGAGTTGCTTGTAGTAGTCCTTTAGGATGCTTTATATTTCTGCGGTGTCTGTTGTAACTTCTCCTTTTTCATTTCTAATTTTATTGATTTGAGTCCTCTCCCTCTTTTTCTTGATAAGTCTGGCTAAAGGTTTATCGATTTTGTTTATCTTCTCAAGGAACCAGCTTTTAGTTTTATTGATCTTTGTTATTATTTTCTTTGTTTCTTTTTCACTTATTTCTGCTCTGATCTTTATGATTTCTTTCCTTCTACTAACTTTGGGTTTTGTTTGTTCTTCTTTCTCTAGTTCCTTTAGGTGTAAGTTTAGATTGTTTATTTGAGATTTTTCTTGTTTCTTGAGGTAGGCTCGTATTACTATAAACTTCCCTCTTAGAACTGCTTTTGCTGCATCCCATAGGTTTTGGATCGTCGTGTTTTTGTTGTAATTTGTCTCTAGGTATTTTTGATTTCCTCTTTGATTTCTTCAGTGATCTCTTGGTTATTTAGTAACGTATTGTTTACCCTCCATGTGTTTGTGTTTTTTACGTTGTTTTCCCTGTAATTGATTTCTAATCTCATAGCGAGCATTGTGGTCGGAAAAGATGGTTGATGTGATTTCAGTTTTCTTAAACTTACTGAGGCTTGATTTGTGACCCAAGATGTGATGTCTCCTGGAGAATGTTCTGTGTGCACTTGAGAAGAAAGTGTAATCTGCTGTTTTTGGATGGAATGTCCTATAAATATCAATTAAATCTATCTGGTCTATTGTGTAATTTAAAGCTTGTGTTTCCTTATTAATTTTCTGTCTGGATGATCTGTCCATTGGTGTAAGTGAGGTGTTAAAGTCCCCCACTATTATTGTGTTGCTGCTGATTTCCTCTTTTATAGCTGTTAGTAGTTGCCTTATGTACTGAGGTGCTCCTATGTTGGGTGCATATATAATTATAATTGTTATATCTTCTTCTTGAATTGGTCCCTTGATCATTACGTAGTGTCCTTCCTTGTCTCTTGTAACATTCTTTATTTTAAAGTCTATTTTATCTGATATGAGTATTGGTACTCCAGCTTTCTTTTGATTTCCATTTGCATGGAATATCTTTTTCCATTCCCTCACTTTCAGTCTGTATGTGTCCCTAGGTCTTAAGTGGGTCTCTTGTAGACAGCATATATATGGGTCTTGTATTTGTATCCATCCAGCGAGCCTGTGTCTTTTGGTTGGAGCACTTAATCCATTCATATTTAAGGTAATTATTGATACGTATCTTCCTCTTACCATTTTCTTAACTGTTATGGGTTTGTGTTTGTAGATTCTTTTCTTCTCTTGTGTTTCCCACTTAGAGAAGTTCCTTTAGCATTTGTTGTAGAGCTGGGTTGGTGGTGCTGAATTCTCTTAGCTTTTGCTTGTCTGTAAAGCTTTTGATTTCTCCATCGAATCTGAATGAGATCCTTACTGGGTAGAGTAATCTTGGCTGCAGGTTCTTCACATTCATCACTTTAAATATATCATGCCACTCCCTTCTGGCTTGTAGAGTTTCTGCTGAGAGATCAGCTGTTAACCTTATGGGAGTTCCCTTGTATGTTATTTGTCATTTTTACCTTGTTGCTTTCAGTACTTTTTTCTTGTCTTTAATTTTTGTTAGTTTGATTACTATGTGTCTTGGTGTGTTTCTCCTTGGGTTTATCCTGCCTGGGAATCTTTGCGCTTCCTGGACTTGGATGGGTATTTCTTTTCCCATGTTAGGGAAGTTTTTGACTGTAATCTCTTCAAATATTTTCTCGGGTCCTTTCTCTCTCTCTTCTCCTTCTGGGACCCCTATAATGTGAATGTTGGTGTGTTTAATGTTGTCCCAGAGGTTATCTTAGGCTGTCTTCATTTCTTTTCATTCTTTTTTCTTTATTCTGTTCCACGGCAGTGAATTCCACCATTCTGTCTTCCAGGTGACTTGTCTGTTCTTCTGCCTCAGTTATTCTGCTATTGATTCCTTCTAGTATAGTTTTCATTTCAGTTATTGTATTGTTCATCTCTGTTTGTTTGTTCTTTAATTCTTCTAGGTGTTTGTTCTTTAATTCTTCTAGGTGTTTGTTCTTTAATTCTTCTAGGTCTTTGTTAAACATTTCTTGCATCTTTTCGATCTTTGCCTCCATTCTTTTTCCAAGGTCCTGGATCATCTTCACTATCATTATTCTGAATTCTTTTTCTGGAAGGTTGCCTATCTGCACTTCATTTAATTGTTTTTCTGGGGTTTTATCTTGTTCCTTCATCTGGTATATAGTCCTCTGCCTTTTCATTTTGTCTCTATTTCTGTGAATGTGGTTTTCCTTCCACAGCCTGCAGAATTGTAGTTCTTCTTGCTTCTGCTGTCTGCCCTCTGGTGGATGAGGCTGTCTAAGAGGCTTGTGCAAGCTTCTTGATGGGCGGGACTGGTGGTGGGTAGAGCTGGGTGTTGCTCTGGTGGGCAGAGCTCAGTAAAACTTTAGTCCGCTTATCTGCTGATGGGTGGGGCTGAGTTCCCTCCCTGTTGGTTGTTTGGCCTGAGGCGACCCAGTACTGGAATCTACAGGCTCTTTGGTGGGGCTAATGGCGGACTCTGGGAGGGCTCACTCCAAGGAGTACTTCCCAGAACTGCTGCCAGTGTCCCCGTCCCCACGGTGAGCCACAGCCACCCCCCGCCTCTGCAGGAGACCCTCCAACACCAGCAGGTAGGTGTGGTTCAGTCTCCTATGGGGTCACTGCTCCTTCCCCTGGGTCCCGATGCGCACACTACTTTGTGTGTGCCCTCCAAAAGTGGAGTCTCTGTTTCCCCCAGTCCTGTCAAAGTCCTGCAGTCAAATCCCACTAGCCTTCAAAGTCTGATTCTCTAGGAATTCCTCCTGTTGCCAGACCCCCAGGTTGGGAAGCCTGACGTTGCGCTCAGAACCTTCACTCCAGTGGGTGGACTTCTGTGGTATAATTGTTCTCCAGTCTGTGAGTCACCCACCCAGCAGTTATGGGACTTGATTTTATTGTGATTGCGCCCCTCCTACTATCTCATTGTGGCTTCTCCTTTGTCTTTGGATGTGGGGTATCTTTTTTGGTGATTACCAGTGTCTTTCTGTCGATGATTGTTCAGCAGTTAGTTGTGATTCCAGTGCTCTCGCAAGAGGGAGTGAGCGCACGTTCTTCTGCTCCACCATCTTGAACCAATCTCCCTATGACACATATATTTTAAAGTGGTGGTAACTCTGTAAGTGTGCTGGTTGCTTGCCTCTTAACCTCTCTGGTCTATAAGTTATTTAGACCTTGACCTGGTGAACGTTTGAATGGAATCTAAATGAAGATATTTAATGGTATCTTCTAAGAATGGCTGAGGATTTACTCTTCTTTAAATATTGAGGTGGAATACTAGACCCAGCTTTCTTATTTTCAGGATAGTTTTAATGTTTTATTGTGAGATAGCTCAGCTCTGCACCCCCTATAGCCTACGAGTTCTTCCTGAGTTTTAGGCCCAGACCTTAAAGCCCCTGGCACTTAGTTCTGCTATGTAATAGGGAACCCAGAGAGAACAGAATGCTCAAGCTTTCATTGCTAATTAATGGGAGAAGTTCGGCCCTGGGGAAGTATTACCACGGTGAAAGCAACCTTGAAACTATAGATGGAGCCATTATATCAGCAGGCGTAGACATCCAGGAGCAAGATTGAACCAAAGGATTCAGTTTATCATGGCCATCCCCTCCTGTCCCATCCATGGGACACTTGTATGAAGACCAGTCGTTTTATCCAGGAGAAAAAAGTATTGGACCTGGTAGTTAAGGATGAATGCAGTAATTTGCTGTTTAGTCATTCTTAGGTGGCTCTCAAACTTGAGGTGAGCAGGGAGAGTGATCACCATAGAGCATGGTATTGGGGAGGCCTCACAGGGGGCTTAGACTTGGTCTTTAGGAAAGGCTGAGGGGTGGACTTCAGTGAGAAGAGGAAGGTGATCCAGGTTGGGAGAACAGTGTGAATGTAGAAGCTGTGTTTAGGGAATGATGCATGGAGTAGTTTTGCTGGAGTGGAGGGTTTGTGTGAAACAAAGATGCTCCAAGTGTGTACAGCAAGGCCCCTGGGTTTGGTGCAGATGCCTCCTGGAACCAAACAACATGAAAGGGCTGACCTGGCCTCCAACCACTGCTCTGTTTTTGTAGATTGTGATTCTGCGTAAGATTTTACCTGCAACCAAGGGTGTGATTATGCTGCTTAGAAGTTTGAAATTCACCAGTGCAGAGGACTTCTAGTTAAACATATGGATCGAACATGTGTTTATTTCCATTCCTTCCTGAAAACCCACTAAAATAGCAATAAAGGTTATAAAAATGTATAATGATAAAGGAATGGGAGAGGAGAAAAAGCATATGGGAGATTGTAATCAGAGTTTAGTTGCTGATGGATAAATGGCAGAGTTGCGAAAGCTGAAACCCAAGCTTCCGGTGTGGGGTTTCCACCCGGAAGGCAGCCAATTTGCACCATGGAGCCCTGGAAATCCTCAGCAATCAGAAACATATGAGGTGTGTGTGTGAATGTGTATGTGTATGTGTAATGAGACAAAAAACTTGGAAGTTTAAAATTTGTGCAGGGAGCAGCTAGATTTCTAGTTGTCACCCATCGCTCCCAACCCTCTGCCATGTGTATGTGTGCACACACAGACATGCACACACACACATGTTCACATACACGCACGTGAGTACTGCTAGCGTAAGAAGTTCCTGGGAGAGTAGAACCAGTGTGGAGAACACAGCCATAGCCGAAGGCAGAGATGAACTCAGGAAAAAAGGATTAAGTGAGGATGCTGTCTCCAGGGTAAAGACTGGAAGGTTTTTTTTGCTGGGGAAAGTGACCAGTCTAAGGGAAGAAAACTATAGATTGTGATATTTGGGGATCTTCTAGTGAAACAGCTGAGTGAATCCAGAAATCAACTTTTAGACCTTTTAACACTCAGGTGTGAGGGTTGATATAAAGGTATCTTTGGACATGCAGGGTTTCAAAAAATTAACTTTGGTGCATCCTTTCTCAGAAACTCTTAGATGATTTCTTCTACCAGACAAGAGGAAACAGAGAAAGAAGCCCTGAGATGCAGGACACAGGAGACTCCATTTAGGGGCCAAGAGGAGGGTGAGGGAAGATGACTCAGGGCAGGAATGTAGAGCAGGCAGGCCTGGAGGACAGCTGTCCACACTGGACAAAGGGTGCCTGGAGAAATGAGGTCCAGAGTTAAGTAATCCTGGGAGGCCACCAGCCCTGTCAGAACCTGGGGGTGAATTTGTGATAGGTCCTTGAAAACCAAGCAGAATAAAACACGCAGTTCTTAACTCTAGAGAAAAAGAAAAAAAGTGTACAAGTAAGCAAATGTATGTATAGTATTCTACAAAGTCATAATCCAAACTCTGAATATTGAGTTAATGATGGTTTTCTAGATTGGGAGGATGGGGGAGGAGAGAGCATTGTGTGTGTTGGGGGGTGGAGTACAAGAACTAAATCCTCAGCTTTGCTAGTGGAAAGTCCATAAGTCATATCTAATTTGGCAGAACTCAAGAAATTATGGAGTAAGCATTTATTTAGAAGTACGACTGTCAATAGAAGAAGCAGTCAAGAGCTGAAAGTAGTTGTTGCCTCTGGGGAGCAGAAATCAGCAGTGGGGAGAAGGAGGGCGGGAGACTGCTTTTCATTGTATCTCCTGTAGTACTGTTTGTGCTTCAAACCATAGATATATGATTCCTTTGCTAACAAATAAAAATAAATAAAAATCACTGGTTGGGAGAATTTATGAGAAAGGTGGGAAGGTTCCAGATTATTGTGAGCCTTGAATACTGATTCAAGGTTTTGACTTGAGCCTGACATAAGGAGTCAGTCTGCTGGGGTTACCCTGATGGCGGTTTATTGGCTGGATTGGATAAGGAGATTAGTTCAGAGACAGTTGGACGTAGAAATGGAAAGTCCAGGGCAGGGAGACGAAATAAAAAGAAGCCCTCGGGCTGAGTGGCTTACTGACATCTGTAGGAAAGGAAGAGTCGGGAATGATGGTGTTGTTTTATCCCTGGGAGGAGGACTGATGCAGGGAGGATGGGAAAAGGCTCAGGTTTGGGGCGAGAGGGATGGCGTTTAGTGGAATCCAAAGTGACAGCAGGTCAGGACGGCAAGGCAGTCCAGCAAGCGGAATTCAGACGCAGTCTGTGAACAGGGACTGGGAACTACTTGAGGAGAAGCCATTTTTAGGGAGGCTTTGAGTTTGAAAGAATTGTTGAAGAGGTGGCAACAAAAGTCAGCTAGGAGGCTAACCCTGAAAGCTGAGGAAAGTATCAGACCAAAGCGCCATAGTCATGTGGATAAGATCAGAATTCAGAGATGATATGACAAGGTAGTTAGGGAACAAAGACCCTCCAACACTTTGGAATCATACAGTGTAATCCATTTTGGGTTCCTTTTGCATTGGGTTAACCCCGTTTTCTTCAGTGGTATCTCTCTCTTATTTTTTTAAAACTCCTTTTCTCCCCCTTCTCCTTTCAAATTTATAATGGAAAATTCAGGCATACAGCAAATTTGAGAGAATAGCAATGAATCCCTTGTAACCATTGCCTGGTTCTAACAGTTAATATTTTGTTTTATCTGATCTTCCCACTTTTCAGGGGAGGGGACCAATGAATTGTAAAGCAAATCCCAGTCATCATATCCTTGGATCCATAAATACATCACATACACCTCTAACAGATGAGTGTTTTGTTCTAAACATAACCAAAATACCATTATCCCACCCAACACTATTAACAATATTTCCTTACTTATGTCATACGCAGTCTGTGTTGCGTTTTCCCCAATTGTCTTAAAAATGTTTTCACACTTGATTTGTTTGAATCAGATCCAAACTCAAGATCAACACATTGCTTTTGGCTGATCTCATAAGTCTCTCTTAATCTATAAGTTCAGCCACCCTTTCTTGTTTTTTTCTGGCTGGCTATTTGTTGAAGATCCTGGGCATCTGTCTTGTAGAATTTCTCACATTCTGGATGTGGCTGATTGTGACTCCTGGTGTTGTGTTACATGTTCCTTTATTCCTTATCTTTCCTGGTAAACTGGTCGTTAGATATGGAGGCTTAATTAGATTCAAATTCATTTTTGAAAATTGAAATATAATTTACACACAGTGAGATAAACAGATCTTAGTTATACAGTTCACTGAGCTTTGACAAATGCATACACTTATGTAACTCACACTCCATCAAAATGTAAAATATTTCTATCACCCTGCAGAGTTCCCTTTCTTACTTTCTTTTGATCACTTCTTCCATGTGTATGTGGAAATCAAGTTACACCTACCAAGCACAGCTGAGGATTTTTACTCTCTGCTCTAGCCCTGCCTTGCCCATGGACATTTTAGGGCCAACTCTGGAAAGATTGCTTCCTCAACAAAAGATAATGTGGAGAGTCCTGCTGTCATTTGCACCAACTCTTCTTCTCGTGGTCATGCAATGTATTTTCACTGGCACCTTATATCAGGATAATTTCAGTTTCAAGGAACAAAAATTGGGATCCAAATTGGCTTGAATAATGAAGAGAATTCACTGCCTCATGTAACTAAAAATTCTAGATGTAGATCCTGGTTTCAAGTGAACCATGATCCAGTGGCTCATCAGTAACCCCAAGAGACTGGCTTTTTTTCCCCATTTTTCTGCTCTGCCATCTACTGGGTCAACTTCATATTGTGTTTGGATCCAAGATGTCAGCCAGTCCCAGGACTGCATACTTTCTCAGTCATATCTGGCAAAGAAGAGAGACTATAGTCTTCCCACCATAACTAGCAAAAGCCATGAGATTCATCCTGATGGGCTCAGCATAGGTCACTTGCCCACTCCTGGTCCAGTGAACACTTCAACTCCAGGGTTGGGAGTACAGTCAGGTGCCCCAGAGCCACTTGGATCTCTGACATGGAAATCAGGAGCTGCTGGTAAAGAGGGATGGGTTGCTGGTGGGGGCAACCACAGATGTCTGCTAGGAGCATCTAAGCCCTAGAAGCCTCCGTGACTGGAGCTCACCTGGCTGTGCCTTCCCGGAGGAGCCGAACTCCTGTGCCAGACCCCACACCAGACCCTCCCTCGCCCTCCCCCTTGCCAGCCATCCTGAGATTTCTCTAGCATGTGAGCGGAGGGGTGAGGCGGTCACTGTGTTCATTCTGAGCTTGATGTTTGCAGCTGGGAGAAACGCACAGACCCCCGAGGCAGGTTCTACTACGTGGACCACAACACTCGGACCACCACCTGGCAGCGCCCCACGGCCGAGTACGTGCGGAGCTATGAGCAGTGGCAGTCCCAGCGCAACCAGCTCCAGGGCGCCATGCAGCACTTCAGCCAAAGATTCCTCTACCAGGTGAGCGGCCGGGGGACAGCCACGAGGGAGGGGAGCCTCCCAGCGGCCACGCACATTCTCCGTCGACCTGTTTGGTGAGCAGGGAAAATGGTGGCTAGAAATGTCAGTGCTCTGACACTGGAGATTTTACTCATCACAGTGAAATTCCTCAAACTCCAGTGTTTCTAACTTAGTGACTCAATGTCCACCTTCTGTGTTTATGGACTCAGTACGTGTATCTGAAACTGAATTCCCCCATCTTTCTTCCAGGACTGGATTTCTCTTCTGGTCCCTCCATCCAAGTCCATTTACCCAGACTTGAGACCTGAAGATTGCTGTGACCTCTTCCATACCTTGCCTTTTCAAATCAAAGCAGTCACCCAAATCCTTCCCTTTCTATTGCTGCTACTGGTTTTCTTTAGATGTTTATTATCTGACAGGTTCTGAAGGATGGAGGGACCTTAAAGTTCATCTGGATTTGGGGTGGGCAAACTATGGCCTTTGGGCCAAATGGGCCCACAGCTAGTTTTGTAAATAAAGTTTTATCGGAACACAAGCACATCCCATAGTGTGGGTATTGACTGTGGCTGCTTTCATGCTACAATGGCAGAGTTGAGTAGCCACAACAAAGACCAGGTGGCCCATAAAGCCTAAAATATTTTTGTGGCCCTTTACAGAAAAAGTGTATTGACCACCGGTCCAGATCAGCCTCCTTCTATCTGATTCCTGATTTTTCTCTGTCCCTCCCACCTGAATGATTAAGGCAGCCTTGGAATTGTCTCTTTGCTGTCATTCTCTCTCCTCCAATCTGTCCTGCCTGTTTCTAGCAGAGCAGTCTTCAAATATCACTGTCATTTTGTCACTTTTTTTTTTCTTTTTAACTTTTTGGCCGTGCCACGCAGCTGTGGGATCTTAGTTTCCGAACCAGGGATCAAACCTGGGTCCCCTGCAGTGGAAGCTCGGAGTCCTAACCACTGGACCACCAGGGAATTCCCCATTTTGTCACTTTAAAAAAAAATCACTGTGGAAGATTTAAGGAATGGGGCTTTGCTCTACATTATTAATCACTGGCTCAAAACCTTCTGTGGTCATTACCTACAGAATAACATTTAAACCTTCTAGTCCAGAAGTCAGAGTGTTGTGGTCCCAAATTAACTGTCTAATGGTCTCCCATACTGGGTCCCTTTAGGAACCTTCCTTCCTGGGTCTCTGTCTCATTAGAGCCCCTACCAGCAGCCTGGTGCTTGGTGGGGAGCCCAGCCACACAGCTTCTTTGGCAGAGAGAAGTGGGATTCCCAAGTGGGAACTCTGATTACATTTTCTCAGAGCCCCTTGAACATGAAGCTTTGTTCCCCCTGCAGTGGAACCTGCGCAAGGTGTGGTATATCGGAAGTTGGAAACTTTTTGAGCTGGTCTAGGACATCACCACGTTTAACTCACATTGTTTCTATTTGAAATGAACTTTAACCCCACAACCCATTTCTAAATGCTCAGAAAACCTGTAATTCCAGTTAATAACATTCACCATCAGTTTTGCCATCATTTCCAGCTCTTTCTCTGCTCGCCCAAAGCAGGAGCTACCCCATCACCCAGAAGGCATGGTGGCATTGGCCTTGGCTGGCTTGTTCCTTCTTCTGTCTGTGGGGGCTGATTGCTCATCATATAGTGTTTCCTTAGTATGGATGAGCAGAAAGTCTGGTGTTTGTCACATTGAGTTGCCTCCAAGGTCAGCTATGATGCCTGGCTACAACCCGTGCCCAGTGGTCTACCTGGTGCAGCACTGCTGGGTATATGGCCTCCCACTCCACAGCCCCCTTCATACATGCCGGGCATCCGGTTCTGGCATGTTTCAAAATTGGATGGAATCTGGTCCTTCTCTGCATTTCAGAAATTATTTCTTTTGAGCTGGGCCCCAAAGACTTTCCCTGCCATTTTCTTGGCTGCAAAACTGGAAAGGTCTGGGCATCTTTGTCCTTTGACTTAGAGGCAAGGACGTGTTTTAGGAGTCTCACATGGTTTTGTCTCCCTGCTTACCCGACTTCTTAAATTAAAAAAGAAAACTCCATTGAAGGACTCTTTTTTTCCCTACCCTCCCATGCACTGTGGTTCTGTCAGTTGACCCAGATGTTTGGTGTGTGAAAGGGAAGATTCTGGAGCTCACGTCTGCTCGGTCTTTTGGAGCCCTCATTTCTCTCTCCTGCCTCTCTCATTTTAGCAACATGATTCCAGGCCTGTAGAGGTAGAACTTTGACTTGGAGTGTCCCCTAAAAGTAAAAATTCAGCACTTAAAAGAAAATGTTCTTTCTGAGTCCTCTAACATGGTTTTCTCAGCTTGGCTGGGGATCCAGGAGGGTTCTGGATGGAGGTGCTGGTTCCCTTTTGTTCCTGAAACAAGACCCATATTGAAAAACGTGGTAGGAATCTTTTTTGGGTCAGCTTTCAATGTCTCTCTGTTGATTCCCCTCCCCTCTGGGTTTGGTTTACCCCTCTTGTTTGCTATGGTGCCATGTCCTGGTTACAAGTAAGAAGAGTCGCTTTCATAGAGTTATTTTGGGGTTTGGCCTTGGCCCAGGGTTTGACTCGGAAGACTTAAGAGCTGATACCATACCATTGGCTTCCCCTCCCCCTCCTGCTGCTGCTGCTGGACTGAAACCAGGCCTTGTTTTTCTTTGCTGCCTGCAGAGAACACGAAATACAGTTCAATACGGGAAATCAAGGGAATCCCAGATGGCAGTCTCCTGCATTCCTTCCTGCCTCAGTGCATACCTTTTTCGGGGGGGGGGGGCTCGCTGTTATCATCCCCTTATCTCTGACAAGTTTCCCTCTCCTGACGCCCCAGTGTGCCGTTGTTACTCGTGATCATCGTGCACATACTTGCGCTTGGCCGCTGCAGCTTCGATTTGCCCTCTGTTTTGTGGTCCTGCTGCGGTCCACCGAGCATGCCCAGCCCAGTCGTGTGCCTCTTGTAATTGCGACGGGACTCTGCTTGCAGCCTACTACTGTTTCTGTGGCGACTCCTCCGCCACTCCTGCCTGATCCTCCCCTGATAATCAAAGGTGTAGCCAGTGTTGGCAAGACTGAAGCAAATCATCCTGCGGCTCCTAACGTATGGACGCCAAAGTGCTTTATCCAGAAACAGACAACTTGTTTCTTGCTCTGCAAAGAGCCCCTTGGATCAAATTCTCAAGCACCTGGGTTTTGTTCTGTGCCCAGTGGGTGCATCCTTAAAAACAACAACAAAAAAGGAGCCTGCCTTCCACACTGTAACCTCTTTGCCCTTCCCAGAGCTTGTCTTGCCCTCGGCTGTGTTTGCTAGACATTCTTTATTTCTGAGTTTGTATCTTAAAATATTACTGGAACTAAATGCTTTTAGTCCCTAAGGGACTTGAACTCACGTGAGCCCTCTGGCTCATGGCCTGCACCCCAGTTCTTCCAGCCCAGGGACGGTTACCAGGAAAATTATTCAACAGCATTCCTTTCTCTTCTTAATAATAAAGGAAACTGTCTTGTCTCTTAGAGTCACCTGCACATCCCAGGATCTCTTCTCTGACCGCAGTCTCCTCCCCCACCATACCCCTTTCTCTGTGCTTTTCCAGCCATGCTCCAGGTAATACTTGGGATCTCTCATTTCAGGGGAAGGTGTGGCAGGAGAGAAAGGGCAGTTGGTTGGCTCACTGGAGATGTGGGGTTTTTGGGTTTTGGTTTTCTGGCCAGGATATATAGCTTTGAATTTTTTGTGTCTTCTTGGCTTCTGTTCACTTCCTTTAAACATTTTTCAAGTTGTACTATATACATTAGGGAAGAAATATCCAAAATACTCAAGTGCTTTGCTTTAACTGTAAGAGGTAAAATGATTATGAGCATCAGCTTCCACTGACCCATTTCACGTGTTGCTCGTGTTTATCAGTCTCTGGTCTCTCACCCTTCCTGTCCGCCTCCTCTTCTCTCCGCCTCTAGGGTTGAGAATAAGAGGATACCAAAGACATTTTTCAAAAAACCACCTTCATGAAAGAGAGCCAACACTGTGTGAACATTTAATTTCTGACATTAAAAAAAAAAAAAAGGCAAAGATTAAGAAAGGGGCCGTTAAACATTTTTTGTTTCTAGTTCAGTGCAGGTCACGCAGCCTGTCAGAAAAAAGACCTTTTGGTGTGTTGATTTGTAGAGTCAGGCAAGAGACAACTGTAAGCCCGCTGAAGCCCTGTTGGTACTAGTTGGGAGCTAATTTCCCAGCAGCGCTGCTGAATGCTTTGCAGATCATCCACTTACTCTGGTGGGGGAGAAAAAAGGCCTGAATCAGCCAAAACAATTGCACCAAATGCTGCTGCTTTTAATTTCTTAGAATGACCTTTTCTGTAGCCCTTCCCTTTTGCGAGGACACTGGTCCAGCTCAACGTCACCCGCCGCCTCCTACTTGGCTTCATTGTCTGAAGCGCGTGCATGTTTCACAAGGTAGTTCCTTCCCTTCTGTTGCCGCGTGTTTTTTGTACCCACTGTTCTTGTTATGTATTAACTATGAAAAAGGTGGAGGAGCTTGGGTTTTATGACATGCCAACTCCCCTCACCTCGCCTCTCCTCCACACACATACCATTATAACCACCGTGAATTGGGGAAGTTTTCTTTCAGCAGCCCTCAGACAAATCGGAACAGTGGTGGGGGTCGTAAGCACACCCTCGAGGCTCAGGGCAACATGCCCTAAATCCAGGACAGCCCGGCTTCCCGCATCTTCCAGCAGTTTCGCTCTGCCTGGTTAGGAGGCCCTCTGCTGGAAGGGGGCTCCGTCCCATCAAGGAACCTATGGTTTCAAGACTGAAATGTCTTTGTTGGAACTTGCTTTGGAAGAGTCACTTGTAGCTGCCACCTCAGAAAGAAAGTTTCTCTGTCCTTTCAGCGGGGGGTGGAGGGAGGGCCATGGAAGGGGGTTCGTTGGCAGTTGAGTTCTACCAATGTTTTCTCAAGCCGAGACTGAGCTCCATTCATCCTCCTGCCCGTGTGTGTGGCTCCACCGCCCCCAGACGGGGCCCGCCAGGCAGCCCGAAGTCTGCATTGAGAACTTGATCCCCCTCATGTAACAATTAAATTTTAGTAAGTGAAATAAAAATGCTTTGGCACAAAAAAAAAAAAAAGAAAGAAAGGAAAAAAAAGGAGAGAGAGAAAGCAAGCCAGCGGGGAACAATACTTGTTTTATTTCAGTGTGAAGAGTCTTTGACAGCACCCCTGTTCCCCGCAGGCTGTGAGAACTCTTGGGCCACTGCAGCCCTGCCCCAGGGACCCCGCAGCAGAGTGAGGCTGGGGGTGGAGGTTCTAATGTAAACAGTGACCCTGAAGGCCCGGAGTCAGCTCCCCCTTCTTTCTCCTGTCTCCCCTTCTCTCTCTCCCTCTCTGTCTCTGTCTCTCTGTCTCTGTCTCTCTCTGCCTCTGTCTCTGTCTCTCTGTCTCTGTCTCTGTCTGTCTGTCTCTGTCTGTCTGTCTCTGTCTCTCTCTGCCTCTGTCTCTGTCTCTCTGTCTCTCTCTGTCTCTCTCTCTGTCTCTGTCTCTCTCTCTCTCTCTGTCTCTCTCTCTCTCTCTGTCTCTCTCTCTCATCATCTCGCCCCCAGCCCCACCTCCCCAGACAGACGCACACAGAACACTGAACAACTTCAGGTTCAGGCCGGAGGAGAAGAAAGGTGCTTTGTGAAGGGAAGCAAAACATTCCTGGGGGAGGTGAGGGGCCCGGGGCCTGAATGGCCCTCAGTCTGCCGCACACCGCTGCTCCCTCTCCCCGCGCCCAGGAGGGAGGAGGGCCCAGCCCCCAGCCAGGAAGCTCTGGGCGTGGGCAGGGTTTGTGGGAATGATTTCATTGGAAAGGCCTGCGATATTTTTTCCCCTCCCGTGTGTGGTTCTTGGAGAAAGTTGGAGGTGGTGGTGATTTCAGCCGCCTTGGCCGCCTTGAGCAGTAGCCGAGCGGCTGATGCACCGGCAGGCCGCGCTTTGCCGGGCAGCCCCGCTCTGGGCTCCTGGCCTGGCCTGGCCTGGGGGCATCCTGGCCCACCTTCCTCTGCACACCTCTCCCTCCCCCTCACTCCACCCTCTCCACAACCCGTCTGGGCCCTCAGCGTGCAGGGTTCATTTTTGGTTTTTCTTCTTCTTTGAAGACTTTCGAGAGGAGCAGATGCCACCTAAGTCCCCACCGTATACTCTGCAAAGTGCTAAAATGTGGAAACCAGTCCTTGGCATTTTTATTTTTACCGATTGATTTATTTTTAAGCAGTGGCCTTTTTTTTTTTTTTTTAACTCCTGTGTTCTGCTGTGTTTCTTGTGTTTAGTCTTCGAGTGCTTCCACTGACCATGACCCACTGGGCCCCCTCCCTCCTGGCTGGGGTAAGTACTGAATTCTCCTTCTGTGCTGATGCTTTGTTGTGCTCTGTCCTCTTTCCCTGCACATCTTCTCACTTCCCTGCCTCGGTTCCCTGTTTCTATTCTCTCCAGCACACCCTCTGGGGATACCCAGCTGGAGAAGTTGCAGGTGATGGAGCTGGAAGGTTGGGAAAGTAACTGAGTTCCCCTGCACCCCTATAGCACTCACCTGCCGCAGCTGCAGGGGGGTGACCCTATGAGAGAAATCCCCCAGCAGCCTTGGGACTGTTGGGTTGTGGTGCTGACTTTCAAGGTGTCTCCTCAAGAATCCATCCTATTTGATGAAGGCATTTTGACACTGGCTGATTCCCAGATACATTTGTTTTAGGTCCGTGGCTGTCTGCTTAGACACCTTACCAGACCTTTCTTTGCAGCTGAGATGTTGGAGGACTTCAGCCTGATTTTGACTTCAGCCGCCTTTTTATTTATGATAACGGCTGTGAAAGGGGCCAGAGGGAAACAGATAAGAGAGTTGAGTGAGGGCTGGTGATGTTATGGAAGCGCACTGTTGCTAGTTTATGATGTCGTACTGGATTCTCCTTGTCACTGGAGAAATCCAAGTCCTTGGTGTGATTTGCCAATAATGAGTTAGAGGGATGCACAGCCATGACTTGGTGAGACGGTGTGCCTTATGGCTATTCTGGGAAGGAGTGGCCATGCACAAAGGGGTCGTGAGAGATGGCAGGACACAGCGCATTCTGCAGCTCTGAGCTGGGTCAAGGTTTTGTTCAGCATGTACGACAGGAGTCCCTGGGAGCTGAAGAGGGCCGTTTTTGCAGGAATTGTTGTGGGTCAGGTTTAGTTTGTTTGTTAGGCCAGCAGAAGACAGCGAATGCTGGTTTGATGGTGTTCACAGATAGTATTAAAAAAGGCCGGGGTGTGCTCCCCAACAAAGACGAAGAAGCTGACAATGATAGGAAAAGCATCACCTGGAAAAACGCAGCTTTTGAACTGGATCCTCTACATCTCTCCATACAGACACAACTACTCCCTGGTAGTAATTTGCAGGGTTGCATCAACCCCTATGGCCCTGCAGGGTATCAGTTAGTCAATTACCACTGCGTGCCAGGGCACTTGGAAAGGCCTCCTAGCCCTCCTAGAGGAAAAACTCAGATAGCGAGACCTCCACACGGTTCTTGACTTTTCAGCGGGGTAATCCCTTAGGCACACAGCTGATCCACCCGGCTCCCTGAACCGATGAAAGGTCACTGTTCACTGTTGTCTCAGAGATTGACAGCAAGTCAAATGTGAGAGGGTCAAACATAGGATCCCTGGCTGGGCAGGGGAAGACTCATCCGATGAAATAAGAATCTGTAAGGCTATCTGGCAGACCCTGTGAACTAGAGCAGGGGACCCAGAATTGTTCCTGGATCTGTAGAGTCAAGTGGTTTATTTCTGTACCAGTTCTGCTAAACGGTGGTCACCAAGTAAGAGCAGTTTATAGGGTCTCAAAAACATCTCCTAGAAGCCAGGTGTGAAATATTTGAGATGGGAATAGGAGCCATGGTCGGAGTCAGTGCTGTTTACAAATGATCAGGAGAACACACAAGACTGTAATGATGCGAAACTGAGAGGAAAAGAACATCTGGCCGAGGGCCAGGGAACCTTCCTGATCAAATCCTTTGGGCTTTGTGTTAGCTTCCCCAGGGCTGTGGCAGGGTCATCTCCCCTGGGGGAGTTAAGATTGAACAGAAAGTATAGCAAAACCAAAGGAGAGTTGCATTTAGTGCAACCCTGCTGCCAAGTCTCCTGTGCTCAGTCCTGGGTCCCTTTCTGCTCCTCTAGGAGAGATCCCACATTTTCCCTGAGCACCGACGCAGGGGTCAGAGCATCTGAGGTTTAAGATCCACATCGTCTCAGCTGCTCTGACCCTGGGCATGTGACTGAATGCTCCCGAGTCCATTTCTTCCTAAATGGGGTCAAGCTAGATGTCACCTAAGGACTTTCCCAGCTCCCAGACTACGACCTTGCATGCAGCAAGGTGGTTCCAGTGGGCCATGAAAGGCCTCCACGCAGCAACAAGGGCACGTCCCGGCTGGACAGATCCACCCGCCTCGGCTTTGGCCCTTGGGAGAGGACACGCGGGAGGATCTAGTTCAAAGCAGAAGCTTCCGGGCTGGGAGCAGCTCCTTCTTCCCCTCAGAACCCTGTCGGGAAGCCGGTCTTCTGTGGGACGGTCCCACAGGCTCTTCTGAGGTGATGGTAGCTCTGTAGCAATCCCAGTCACCTTCTTTTCTTTCTTTCAAGTCTCTTGTTTTTGAAATTTCCATCAAGTAGTAGATACCAGGTAAGTCAGACAGAGACCAGGACCATGGGTTGATACTGTGAACATTGCAGCCTGCTACTCAAGGGGAGGGGGCTGGGCTCCCTAGTTCTGCATCTATTTCAGCTTTTGGTTTCCCTGTAGCTTCTGGAACTGATGATTTTTATTTCTTTAATTTCTCCCTGTCATCGTAAAAGAGGGAGGGCCATGAGCATTGCTTGTTTTCAGGACAGAAACAGGTTTGAAAGCCCAGGAACTTTGAGCTGGGAAAGGTGACGCTCTTGGTTTCGGAGTCTTGCTCCAGTCTTGCCTGCCATCCACCTGGAGCTGATGGGCACCCCTTTCAATCCCTCTTAAAGACCAGAATCACCAGCTGGAGTTGAATTTGCCCCTGGAGCCCAGAGTTTCTCCCTCAAACAACTCAGCGCCATTGTTAGTACACCAGCAAAAGGGCAAGAGGATCAGTGTTGTCCAGAGAATAGAAAGTATGTCTGAGCTCCCCAAACACGGCCCCATCTCGAAGCACACACTTAGGTATAAGACCAGGATGGCACTGTAAGTGCCCACAACCCCAGGGGTCTCTTGGCATGTGTGCAACATAGAGGTTTTGCTGTGATGTAGGAGTTTGAGAACAAAACTTTGCCTTTAAGCAGGGGGGTACATAGGCCCTGTGGTGCAGAGCGCTGATCAGAGAGGGATGAAGGAAAATGCAGCCACCCCACAGTGACCCTGCCTGTGGGACAGGGGCACCTGGGTCAGCTGCATCCAGTGGATGGAGGGGCTGCAGAACCAGAGAGCAGCCGTGATGGACTGGGGTGGGAGCCAGGATCCTGGGGAGGCTGGACTGTGCCTCCACTTTGCACACAGCTGGATGCAATTATGCCTCTGCTTTCAGCTGGACTGCCCCCTCTCCATGTTCTCCCCTCCGTGTTGCCACACTGCCCCCTTGCCTCCAGCAAATCAACCAACCAAAGATGGTGTTTGATCTGGAGTTGAAAATGTGTATATCCCTCCCCTACTCCCCAGTAGGGAAAGATTCTCTTTGTCCTTTTTGCCAGTGACAGATGTGAGTGAACCAGGATCACGCTGGTTAAACTTCTCTAACAGGTTAGGAACAGGGGTAGAAATTCAGACCCAGCACCCAGGAGGTGGAAGCCAGAGGGGAGAGGACATAGGCTCAAGACGTCTCAATCTGAGAGTCCGCTTTTCCTTCCTCCCCTGACAGAGAAGAGACAGGACAACGGACGGGTGTATTACGTGAACCATAACACACGCACTACCCAGTGGGAGGACCCTCGGACCCAGGGGTAAGGACTCAGGCCGGGAGGGGTCTCCAGTTCTGGCCCGGTGGCCTTGGACTGCATTTGTCCTCCACTGCCGATGTTCTGGGAACTTCGGCCACACACAGGTGCCCTGAGACCCTCATGATATGATGTTGGCCCAGTGAGAGCTTGAAAGTGGCACCTTAAGTTGGCCTTCCTCATGGTTACAGAGTGGCCTGGCTGGCAGGTGCTGCTGGTCTCTGTGCCAATTGTGCAGGATGCCGATCATGTGATTTCAGAAGGCTTGAGAGCCCTGCCCCAACACTGTCAACTCCCCACCCCCCAGAAGCTAGTCTGGGATGGAGTACTGGGTGCCTTGGGATTGCTGGTGCCCACTCAGGCCACGGCCATCCACCCAGGGCTGGTTCTTTGCCACAGTAGGACAGTAGATGACCTCTCTCTGCTGCAGAACCATCCTCAGGACTTGGGTATTGCCAAGCACACTTCCTCAAGACCCACCCTCAAGGGCTGTGCAGGGCCTGGGTAAAAACAGAGAGAAAGCAGCACTTCAGGGACCCCAGCCTCCTTAGCATGGAGGCCCAGAAGGTGAGGCCAGCCCTTAACCCCTCTCTTCCCATGTTTCCAGGATGATCCAGGAACCAGCTCTGCCCCCAGGGTGGGAGATGAAGTACACCAGCGAGGGGGTGCGTTACTTCGTGGACCACAATACCCGCACCACCACCTTTAAGGATCCTCGCCCAGGGTTTGAGTCTGGGTAAGGACTTTGCACAGGTGACATCACTCTTAGCACAGGCCTGGTATAGCTGCTCTTACTGCCCTCTAGTGGCCAGTTTTGATGTCACACTAGTGGGGATGTGGAGGGAAGGGGCTACTCTATTTACTCAGAATAACACTGGTGGTCTTTCTCTAAAAGCAAGAGATCTGGCTTTCTTTTTTTTTTAATTAATTAATTTATTTATTTATGGCTGCGTTGGGTCGTCATTGCTGCACGCGGGCTTTCTCTAGTTGCGGCGAGCGGGGGCTACTCTGTTGTGGAGCACGGGCTCTAGGTGCACAGGCTTCAGTAGTTGTGGCACGTGGGCTCAGTAGTTGT
Source organism: Delphinapterus leucas (assembly GCF_059928025.1). NCBI lineage: Eukaryota > Metazoa > Chordata > Mammalia > Artiodactyla > Monodontidae > Delphinapterus > Delphinapterus leucas. Next base: position 44,077,475 of record NC_143148.1, read on the forward strand.
GGCTTGCAGGCTCTGGAGTGCAGGCTCAGTAGTTGTGGCGCACGGGCTTAGTTGCTCTGTGGCATGTGGGATCTTCCTGGACCAGAGCTCGAACCCGTGTCCCCTGCCTTGGCAGGCGGATTCTTAACCACTGCGCCACGAGGGAAGTCCCTCTGGCTTTATTTCTAGTTTTTCTTTTTAATCTTCAAATCTTCAGAAGGTCTTAATGGCAGTCACTTTCTTTCTTTTACACCTTACTTAACTCGTCTTTAAATTAACATAGCATCAGCTTTCCTTAGGACTAACAGGATGCGTTGCTAATTTTTGAGAAATCACATGGATTCCAGAACATCTTTGCTCTTCCCAGGACGAAGCAAGGTTCCCCTGGTGCCTATGACCGAAGTTTTCGGTGGAAGTATCACCAGTTCCGTTTCCTCTGCCATGTGAGTTCTGGTACTGGGACCTCCCCTGGAGATTGGGGTTGTAGAGTTATTTCAGCACAATTTTCTAGCCCAGCAGCAGGCGTTGGAATGCCTGTGTCTTAGGTGGGAGCAGGTCACTTGTCTCACCTCAAGCAGTTTTGTGACGTTATCTCTAGGAAGCCAGCCAAGTTCTCTCCCCAAGCCCAGGGGGATGGGGAAGGCTGTTCAGACAGACAGGTGACCAGACTGAATAGTTACCACCAAGACCCCAATTTGAGGTTTGTTTTTTCCTTTTCTTATCAGTCAAATGCTCTCCCCAGCCATGTGAAGATCAGCGTTTCCAGGCAGACACTTTTTGAGGATTCTTTCCAACAGGTTAGAGAATAACCACCGTGTCTAAGACCAGGGGCAGGCAGGAGGTCCCCTCCCGCTACCCTGTCTTCTATCATGTAGCCCGTTAAGCCCACATGGTAGAGTTCTCAAGGCGTGGGCCTTGGTGACTGGTATCTGCCGAAGAGCAGGCCTGGGAGTCCCCTGTCCCCCACCCCCCAGCCTGCCATGGAAGGGAGAGTGGCAGGCTGGCCACGATCTTCTGTCTCCCCAGATCATGAACATGAAGCCCTACGACCTGCGCCGCCGGCTCTACATCATCATGCGCGGCGAGGAGGGCCTGGACTATGGAGGCATCGCCAGGTGAGCTGGGAGCCCCGGAAGGCTGCGCTGCACCCCGCTTCCCCAGGCTACAGGGCCCACGCCCAGAAAGCTGTCTGCTTCTTGCTCAGAGTGTTGCCAGATCTCTCCTGCATCTTCAGGAGTGGGCAGGGGTGTGGCCAGTCCGAAGGGACGCTGGAGCTGGGTCTGGGGATCCCCTGCTGGGCTAGGTATTAATCCTTTAGTTTTTGGGTCATGGGAAGGCTAGGGGCCTTCTGGGGGAGGGGCTCGGGACAATGGCTCTTTACCAACCAACCTGTCATTATTTCCGGCTACACCAGTGTCAGTAGCTAAATATCAGTGTTAAGTGGTTGTCCAGTAGAATCGACCCTGGGCTTCACTTCGTCTTGAGGCAGCCGGGGCATGTTAAGTCGGCTGTCTTGGTGTATACCTGGCGTGTATAAGCTGTGTCACAATCCAAAGGGCATTGATCAGTACTCAGCTGCGTGTCATGTGCACAGGGTCAATAAATTAAAATAGCTGATATAACCCTAAAAAGAGCTCAAAGCATTGTCTTGCCCTTACCCCAGCCCACCTACAAAAGTTAACAGACTCTGGCAAAATGTTGCCTTGGACGATGGGGCACAAGGGCCCCGGCAGAGAGAAGGAGCATCTTGGCCTGCGGTGACTGCTCAGCTTGCTGACCTCTCATGGTGTGGGGACGTCTTCTCACTTGGTGTTGGGTTAACTTGCTTCTGGTCCTCTGTGTGCTGGTGGTGTTGCCCTCTGTGTTGGCACCCATGGATCGATTGCTCTTTTTTCCGTGGTGACCGTGGTGACCTCCTCTCTAGGCTCTGCTTGGTGGTGTGGCTCCCGCCCCGTGTGTGTCTGTCTCTCTGTGTCCTGCCAGTGGTTTTACCCTATGGTAGGTTACGTCATGCTGTTCTACCACAGGGTAGAACCACGGACAGGATACCGGGGCACCCTCTGCATCGAAGGACTCCTCGTCTGCCTGGCCACAAACAGCCCAGCAACCAGGGACTGGCCCCCTTGGGACGTCCCCCTGCTGGTTTAGCTCAAGCCCCAAAGGACTCTGAATTCTGGCTTGAGGCTTGTACCTAGGGAGCAAAGAGATGCGAAGGCGTGGGCCTTGGTTCAGATGAATGTGTGGACATATGGGGAAGGGTGTGGTTGATGGGGTCTGGGGTGAGGGGATGGCAAAGTGCAAGGACAGTGAGATACCTGCGTGGTTGCTGGGGGGAGTGAAATGTAGACACTGCATTGGTTACAGAGTTTTCATGCAGAAGGAGTTAGGAACGTATTACCTTGTATTCACATTATGCTGCCTACTCAGGTAGGGTGGAAGCAGCGTGGCTGCTGTTCATATAGCACCTTTAGCAAGATTTAGAAAAAGATGCCCTTTGTCAAGACACTTCTGTGTTGGAATATGGCCGAGATATACTGGCTTTATCAGAAAAAAGGCAGCTTGACTGCTATTTGCAGGAAAATTGTCGTGATAAATGTACAAATCTATGATACTATAACATCGTGTTGTCATGCAGTGCACAGCCTACACAACTGTGCATAGTGGCTCAGGGTGCAAGGAGCTCTTTTGCCATTAGGCGCTCTGGATAACAGATGGAAAGTCCTGGAGCGCAGCACCTGGAGCCAACATGCAGGCACGCAGGTTTTCCTGAGCATCATCGTCAAGTGCAGTTGTTCTGGTTCACACTAGGTCTGACCCTGCCCCGTTCACTGACCAGCTGTTCACAGAGGTTAGCCCAGGTGCTGATCCCAGTGGGGCTGTCTCCCCAGGACGCATGTCTCCAGACTAGGTGAAACAGGACAGCACAGGAGAGTCGCACCTCCAGAACAGGTGTGCAGGGAAGGATCCATTAGTTCCGTTTTTCTCTCTCTTTTCTCACAGAGAGTGGTTTTTCCTCCTGTCCCACGAGGTGCTCAACCCCATGTACTGTTTATTTGAATACGCCGGGAAGAACAATTACTGCCTGCAGATCAACCCCGCCTCCTCCATCAACCCCGACCACCTCACCTACTTCCGCTTTATTGGCAGATTCATTGCCATGGTAAGATTCGGTGCCGCGAGCCCTCCAGGGAGGGTGGTGACCCTGTACACCACCAGCAGCCACTGCAGCCTGGCGCCCCCCTCTCTGAGCCCCACCCTCGTCCTTTTACAGAACTACTCACTAAAGATGCAAAAAGCTAGCGAGAGAGTCCTGGAAATAGTTCAGAGCTCTCTCAGTGGCCACCCCAGGGCGCTGAGAAGGTTTTCGTGTTGATTTGTGTAGGATTTGTCAAGCGAAAGCCCAGGGTCCCTGGATCAAAGTCTTCACTTAACGTTCAGCACTTGCCCCGTTGGGGCTGGGGCATGACGGACACAGCCCACCTGTTGCCTGTCTCTGGGTGTTGCCACAAGCTGGGTGGCAGCGTTTGGGAATGTCCGACTGAGACTCAGGCCTTCTGGAAGGGGATTTGGAATCTACACTAGCTGAGAATAGAACCCTAGTAGACCGGTTGGTGCAAGATGTAGGAGGCATCTGTCAGGAGGAGGGCAAAGTAGGGAACGGGGAGTTAGGTATTTGTATTTATGTAGAAATAGGAGTACAGTGTGAATATTGTTGAGTGTCCTGTTGAGTGTCTCATGAACATCAGGAACCAGGATGGAGATGGGAGCCCATGAGGGCCACGGTCCCACTGCCACATTTGGTAGTTTGAGAGGTTTCACTGCTAGCTTTCCTTCACTTCTTCCCCTGACTTCCCGAGTGAGTGTCTGCCCCCCTTCCCTCTCAGGAGGACCCAAGAGCCCATGACTAAATATGTCCCTTCCCTTTGTCTGGAAGCTCTTGGCCAAGGTGCTGGGCTCAGGAAGTGGGCACATTCTTCCCCGGTCTAGAGACCCGCCTGGCCCTGCCTCGGACAGGACAGACCAGTAAAACCCTAGACTATTACTCACCACTGGCCCGCCAGCAGCCGCGTCTGCATTATTTTTGGCTGCCTCCGCTGCCCAGCTCAGAGCAGCAGTGAGTCAGGGCCACCACCTGGAGCTGTGCTGAATGAGTCGTCTCTGTACGCCTGGGGGCAGATCTCTGCTAGAGCAGGGAGCCGGCAGGCAGGCAGTGGGCCGGAGGTGGGTTCATGAGCGGCCAGGTCTGCTCATCTCCGAAGTCTGCAGGCGGGACCAAAAGTGCTGCAGACTTTCCCTTCAGGCCCCTGGGGCAGCCGGATGCTCAGGAGGGCAGGTTGCAGTAGCTGGGCAGTAGGTGATATGGGGCATCCTAGGAAAACCAGATCTCTCTGCCATGTCTCTTCCTTCCTCAGGCTCTGTACCATGGAAAGTTCATCGATACAGGCTTCACCCTCCCTTTCTACAAGCGGATGCTAAACAAGAGACCAACCCTGAAAGACCTGGAATCCATCGACCCCGAATTCTACAAATCTATCATCTGGATCAAGTGGGTCCCCTCCATCGCCCTGTGCTGGGAGAAGAGGGAGTCTCAGGGTGGGTCGTAGTGCGGGTGGATGCACAGCTTCTAGGTCCCCCTGCAGGGCAGCTCTGGAATTCTCTCCTTGCATCAGGGAGATGTCCCGTGACAGCCTTTCTGGGTTCTAGGCCACCTGTGAGTCCTCGCGTCCCACAGGCACTAAAAGTGAGTGACGCAGCAGGAGGGAGGGAAGACCCTTCTAAGACAGACATCTTCCCTCTTGGTCTCTCGTGCCCCCAGAGAGAACAATCTGGAAGAGTGCGGCCTAGAGCTGTACTTCATCCAGGACATGGAGATCCTGGGCAAGGTGACAACCCATGAGCTGAAGGAAGGTGGTGAGAGCATCCGAGTGACAGAGGAGAACAAGGAAGAGTACATCATGTGAGTTTCAAGCGTTGGGAAGCCAGGGGCCTGGAGAAAGGGGAGCAGAGACACAGCTGGCTGCAGAGAAAGGGTCTCCCGCTCTTATCCCGGGGCACCCTCTTCAGCCAGGCCCCCACGCGTGGCCCCTGGATCACCAGGGATGGAAAGGACCTCTCACTTTGCCCTGACCTCAGATGGCTGCCATGGCCAGTCACGTGCTGAGCAGAGCCGGGGCAGCCAGAGCCCGAAGCCCTCTGTGCCAGCTCCCGGGTGCCCTTTGTTCCCGAGTGGTAGACTTCAAGACTGCAAGGCTGAATTTCTTTGAAGAGGCATAAAGCTTCGGCGCATCCCCCTTCTTCCTCCTAACTCACAGGGTGTCTGTGTCCTGCCCGCTTAAACCCACTCTCGCACGTGAGATTGTGCATGAATGTGCCCATTTCTTCAGGCCCCTTGGTCTCGTCTTTTAACCTCCACTCATCTGAGGTTCAGTCAGCAGTGGTGAGAGGAGCAGAAGGGGGGGATTTCAGAGATTCAAGTGTCGCCCGGTTACTCTGAGGTTTTAAAGGCCGTGCTCTTGGGGCCGGCCGCAGCCTGGGAGTCCCGCCTGCCCGAGGTCAACTCTCAGCTGCCGATAGCAGCCCCCTGGCAGGCCCTGGCGGTGGCCTCCTAGGCAGTGCATCTCGGGCTCCTCCGACGGCCGGTCTTGGTTTCAGGCTGCTGACTGACTGGCGTTTCACCCGAGGCGTGGAAGAGCAGACCAAGGCCTTCCTGGATGGCTTCAACGAGGTGGCCCCCCTGGAGTGGTTGCGCTACTTTGACGAGAAAGAGCTGGAGGTGAGGGCTGAGGTTGTTGGGACCCTGAACCCCTTGCCCCTGGGGCTGTCCTGCCCTTTGAGAGCCTCGCCTGCGCACCCACAGCGACTCACCAGTAAAACCCTGTGCTCTCCCAGGACGGTGGCAGCGGGCGAATAACGTTGACTTGGGTCTCGCACCTGCCCGCACCTGGGCCCTTGTCGGCAGGGGGTCCACGTGTTACCCATACTATTAAAACTGCCCGCAGAAATAGTTGAAGACGTGTGGGATGCTTTCATCTGCCAGGGAGTGGACGAGGCATGGCGCACCATGGGGAAAGGGCTGGCGCCGGGTGCCTGACACCCTCTCTCCACCACAGCTGATGCTGTGCGGCATGCAGGAGATAGACATGAGCGACTGGCAGAAGAACACTATCTACCGGCACTATACCAAGAACAGCAAGCAGATCCAGTGGTTCTGGCAGGTGGGTACTGGGTCTGGTCCCTGCAGTCAGGGTGAGGGTCTGGGCAGGGATGTTTGAGCCGTCCCCACAGAAAGCGAGACCTGATTCGACCCCAAGCTTGAGGACGCTTGTGTTATCACCTCCCTCGTCTTTGACACTCTCCTAACCTCCCCCAACTTGCAAAAGGAGATGAAAAACCCAACCTTGGGACAAAAGGAGCTGTTGCAGCTGGGTCGTGGCCACTGCATTTGACAGGAGGTGTCAGCGGTGGGCCAGCTCCCAATGCTGGTGTGTGTGTGTGTGTGTGGACGGGGGGTGGTTTAGGCAGGAGGGAGAGCTCTCGTGGGTCGCGTGGTCTCCTTCCAGCCAGGTGGGGTGGGAAAGCCTGGGCTTGCTCCAGGGAAACTGAAAGCGCTTGATGTCCTGGATACAGTGAATCGATTCCTTTACATGAGTGGGTCTTGTCGTTGTTGTCCTTTTGAAGTATAGCATACATAAAAAAGAATGAGCGTATATAGGTTTCCTATGGAGGTAAAATTCACATACCATAAAACTTCACCATGTTAATTTAAGCATTTTAAGGTATACAGTTCAGTGGCTTTTACAGTGGCTTTTGACAACATTGTGGAACCATCACCACTATCGAATTCCAGCACGTTTCATCTCCCTTAAAAAGAAACCTCATGCAGGGAATTCCCTGGCAGTCCAGTGGTTAGGACTCTGAGCTCTCACTGCCGAGGGCCCAGATGAGGGCTCTGGTTCAGTCCTTGGTTGGGGAACTAAGATCCCACAAGCCATGCAGTGCAGCCAAAAAAAAAAAAAGAAACAAACCTCATACCTATTAAGCAGTCAGTCTCATCCTTAGCATTTTTAAACATTAATGAATTATTTTTTGGCTGCGTTGGGTCTTTGTTGCTGCGCGCAGACTTTTCTCTAGTTGCAGTGAGCGGGGGCTACTCTTTGTTGTGGTGTGCGGGCTTCTCTTGTTGTGGAGCACGGGCTCTAGGCGTGTGGGCTTCAGAGTTACGGTGTGTGGACTCAGTAGTTGTGGCACACGGGCTTAGCTGCTCCATGGCATGTGGCATCCTCCCAGACCAGGGCTCGCACCCGTGTCCCCTGCATTGGCAGGCGGATTCTTAACCACTGAGCCACCAGGGAAGACCCTTAGTGTGTTTTTAGAAGTGGAACTTGAATGGAAAGGAGACTACCTGGCCTGGGGTGTCCCTGAGACCAAGAGATGTCACATAGATTGGTGGGAACGGTCTATAAGCACAGCCTCTTAGAGCAGCTTTGGGGTTTCCCAGGTACTGGCTGTCACCTTCCTACCCAGCCTGGGCTCCACGTTCTCAGCCCTAAAGAGGGGCCCTGGCTGACTGGAGAGTTACAGGTCAGGGCAAAGTGCTGGGCCATGGGGGCCCTGACTCTGCCTTGGCTTGCGGGGTTCCAGGTGGTGAAGGAGATGGACAATGAGAAGAGAATCCGGCTGCTGCAGTTTGTCACTGGGACCTGCCGCCTGCCTGTTGGGGGATTCACCGAACTCATTGGTATGTCTTCACTTGCCCTGCTCGCACCCTTGGGTGGAGGGGAGGACAGCTCAAAGCGGGAGCAGGACCTAGTGTCTTGCTGGAAGCAAGTCAGGGGAAGGGGGCTGAACCATCTGTGGTGGAGTCGGAGGGTCCTGCCTTAGGAAGGGACCATCCTGTTATATACAATGTGTTTTTCTTTGGGTAACAGGTAGCAATGGACCACAGAAGTTTTGCATTGACAAGGTTGGCAAGGAAACCTGGCTGCCCAGAAGCCACACCTGGTGAGTGTGCTGGTTTTGGTGGGAGGTGACCAGAACCTGAGACCCGATGAGCCACTGAGGGCAGCCCTGTGGGCAAGGTGGCTTCAGGGCCTTGACCCGGGCAACTTGTGTGTAGTTCTGGGGTTTGGGGAGGAGGGGCTCCTGGGCCTGGGCCTGGGCCTCTGATCTTTTGGGAGTTGTGACAGCAGTTATGTGCCCTGACGGCCGTGCCAGATATGAAATACTGAAACACTGCTATTCCAGTCAGCAAAGAGCTGCTGTCCTGAGTCCCCCCTGCCTGTGGTTCCCCATCTCCCTTGCAGCCCTGCCTCCTCTGACCCCTTCATGGTCCAGGGACACAGCACAGCCTTCAGGGACCCTGTTCTGGCGTCTGGCTGGCTGGCATTGTGGTCGAGCCACAGTCTGAGAACTCTTTTGACCCCACCCTGTGGCTGTTAGAGCTCTGACCTCCCTGTGCTGACTGCCCTGCTCTCCTTTCTCAACAGTTTCAACCGGCTGGATCTGCCACCATACAAGAGCTACGAACAGCTGAAGGAGAAGCTGCTGTATGCTGTCGAGGAGACCGAGGGCTTTGGACAGGAGTAACTCAGGCTGCCCCTTCCCACACCCCCAGCACATATGTAGTCCAGAGTCCTGCCTGCCCGAGAAGCTGCTGGCCGCACAGCCCGGGAGGCCCCTGCGGATGGCGGCCCTGCACAGGACCACACTGTCATCAGGCTGGTGGCAGAAGAGCCTGACCTCAAGAGGCCCTGCCCACCCCACCCTCCTACCCGCTGGTGGCAGTCTGGAATAAAGCCCCCATGTCACTCTTGGCCCCATCAACCATTGCAAAGTCTGGAGGGCTGACCCTGTCTGTAGAGCTCACCCTCCTTCTCCCCTGAGACCAATCCTAGGTGTGTGTGAGTGTGCAAGGTGGGGCGCGCCATGCCGCAGCCCTAGGCCTCATGGGCTGGTTAGGTGAGAAGGAGACCGACCACTTGGGGTAGGTGTTCTGGGCTAACAAAGCCCACGGTCTTTGTCAGTAAAAGAGGTTCTGTTTTGTCTAGAACTTTTCCAGTGATCTGTATAAATGAAGGTCTGAGGGAGCGGAGCTCCAGATCAAGGTCACCGCTCGTCCCTCGCTAGCCGTCTCCAGCTGCAGAGGCTGAGCAGCATGGCCCCTCCCTCCACTCATTGCTGGCCAGTTGGTTCTTTCCAGCAGATAAAGGGTCGTACCAGCTGCTTGGGTGTTGCGGATGGAAACGGCAAACCCCCTCAGACTTTCTTTTCCCATTTACATACACTTGAAACATTTTGTGTGTAGGGCTGCTTTGTGTTCTGTTGTTGGTATGCTGCTGTCACTGCTTCCTGTCAAGGAGCTGGTGTGCCGGGCATGGCTGGGACCCTGAGGAACCCAGCACTGTTGGTCCAAGAATTTCCCAAACAGCTGCTCCCCTTAGGAACCTGCTTAGCAGTTCTACGAGCTCAGGCAGGCCTGACCCGGCGGCTCAGCTTCCCAGCAGCCTTGTCCCCAACCCTTGACAGAGAGGGAAGGGGGTTGTTGTCCTGAGTGGCACCCCGACCTCTCCGCCTCCAGTAGACAACTCCCTTTGCTAGATGGGGTGACGGGGCACGTGGGGCTGACCTGCCAAGCCCCCGGACCTCCAGGCGGCACATGCGTCCGGGTTGAGAATGAAGTGCACCCCAGCTACTGTAGAGTGTGTTCACTCTGCCTAGAAGTGCAGCTTTACCTGCACAGAGGAAACGATGCTCTTGGAAGCCAGCAGAAGGGCCCTGAGCTGCTGCCCATTGTCTGACTTGATTGCTGGAGCTCCTGCCAGCCTCTGCCGTGGGCATCCTGCTATGTGTTGAGATCTTCCAGGCAAATACTCTCCTCTGGGATGCTGGAGTGGTGATTGTTGCTGGGCCCCCATGCAGGCCCTCATACTGGCTACGTGGTCTTCTGAGGACAGTCTCGTGCTCCCAGGTCCTCGTCCTTCCCCCTGGCCTATGTTGGCTCTGTTGTGTGTGCTGATTCGGGTGGCTCAGCTCACTGCAGCCCAACCTTTCTTCTTCCCTCGAATCGTTGGCAGTGCTTCCCTGCGGTGTCTCACCATGTTGGGGGTTGGGGTGCAAGCTGCCTTGCGGGGTTTGGGAGCCTCAGGCTCATGCGTGTGCAGTGTTGTCATGTGGGTGTGGGTGTGTACATACGTGTATATAACTGAGGTGTCTGTACGGAATGCCCTTTGGTAGCTCTGAGTTGGTCACCAGATTGTTTTGTAATGCCCACCCCCTTGCCTCGGTATTGCCAGTTTCTTGTGCAATAAACAGTCAGCAGCTATGGGTGGTGTTGGCGTGGATGTGTCCAAAATTATTGTCCTCCAGACAAAAGGCCTCTAGGCCTCACAGACCCTCTAGGTCCAGACAGGGGCGGACATTCCATGACCTTGCTGGTTTTGAGAATTTTGTGTGTCATTAACCAAGACAGCCACACTTCTGGTGCGTGGCTGAGTCCTCGTCTGGGGATCACAGGCTTCAGCCCTCGGTCAGTTGCCTCACAGCTCCCTTTTGGCCTGGGTTTCTTTGAGCAGTTGCTGTGGAGCCAGAGCACCAACAGCTGAGCCTGCAGGTTGGACAGGCTTCAGGAACCGGCTCCTGGGGACAGTGTTATGGGCAATCATTCATTCGAGAAACATTTCCTGGGGTTTCTTGAGTTCCGTGATCATAGAGGGACCCCCTGATCTTGAGCTCATCATGGTCAGACAAGGGCTTGCCGCCCACTTTTTTGAACACCTGAAGGTCCAGATAGGACCCATCAGTGCAGTCTTGATGCTTTTGACATGGAAATGACTTGGTTGTGGATCAGGCCTTGCTCTCACCGGGCTTCTTCCCGAGGGAGGCAGAGGTGGCAGAGCATCTCCTCCCTGGAGTTCATCAGCTGAACTCACTACCCCCAGCACCAAAGCTATACTTTGAGGAAATTATCGACAAAAGTCCACACGTTATACAGACGTCTCATAATAAATTCCAATAAGACATCTCTAGTCGAAATTGTTCTCCCCACTCTTATCCCCAGAAGTAACTGCTGTTCAGTTTGCTGTCCTTCCAGACTATTTTTGTGTGTATAAATCATATGTACATATAATTTTAAAATGTACTAAAAATGAGATCTTACACATATTGAGCAACTCATCTCATTAAATGAGATATTAATAAGGACACCTTTCCATGTTCGTCAACATAGGTCCAGTGAATTCTTTAGTGTGTGATAGCCCATGTCATGGTTGTCCTGTAACACAACCATCTTTGTCCTAACGGGCATTGTATTTGTGTCCAACAGTTTGCTGGTGGAGGCTCTTGGTCAGGTCTTGTGCACCGATGCTGCTCTTCTGGGAGGGGGCAGTCCTGGAGTTGGACGGTTGACTATGCACCTTTATTTTTATTTCAAAGTTGTAAAAACGGTTTAGAAGTCCAAGACAGGAAGGGTCCACAGTGAAACACCCCCTCTTTTGTTCCTCAGGCATTCTGATCACCTTCTAGAGGCGACTGTTGTTGCTGGTTTCTTTCGGATCCCTCCAGATAGACTTTAAAATCCCAACAGATTCTACTCAATTGCCCTTCAAAAAGGTTCTTGTTTTACCAGCCTTAGCATTGGACAGGACCCCTTGCCTCCCCACTCTGCGAACTGGATCTATGAGCTTCCTGTCTGTTCTTCCGGCTCTTTTTACACTTTTCCATCTCCTAACTCTGGGCATCTGCCCTTTTGCTTTTACATGATCATAGTGTTTGTTTGTTTGTTTTAAAAAAAAACATTTATGTTCTATTTTGTAACCATAATGAAGTCTGTACTTTTCTAAAGGTTTATTCAAAAAACTGAAAAGCAAGAAAAATGTTTATATCACTATGATGATCTAAATGCTGTTTACTCCAGAACAAAATGGTATAACGTAGTACAACTATTTCTCCCTCATACAGCTCTTTCACCCTAGGGATTCTAATTACTGATCCTTGATTTTACTATATCCTCATTTTTTTTTCTTACTCTTAAGTGTTTCAAGTTAAATTAGACAAGGAGGAAGCCTCCCTACCTCTACACGCTGTAGTAAGTTCCTGATAAAATTAGCCAAAGCTACAAATTATTTTGGAACTGAAGAGCAGATATGACTCCCTTTGTCACCCAAGGACCCCAGTGGGGCTCAAGACTTTATGTAAGTTGGGACCTCACTGGATCTGGTATATTGCCCTTCTATATTGGGTCTTTATCCTTCTAGAAAAACTTAGGCTAAAGATCTATGTGCTTCCATTCAGAGGAATGCTTACAAATAGCAGGCACTTCTTGATCTTCAGCTGAACTTGGCAACAACAAGGCCCCAGCCTCATCTTGGGGAAAAAAATTGAGTCAGTGCCCAAAGTTATTACCTCTGCTCATTTTCCTACACTCTCCCCCATGAGTCTAGTTTTAAATACCCTTTTCTCCACGTCGCTCTGATTCTGAGGTTGGTTTAAGTTTCATAGTCACTTTCAAGGTCACTTTCCTGTGGTCCATGCTGCACGAGTCAAGCACCAATTGGCTGACTCAGATCGGAGCACGTGACTTGTCTTTGGCACATTTTCTGTTTTTTGTACCTTCTGAACGTCATCATGGACTCAGGGCCTCACTCCAACTCAGCTGGTCCCAGTGACAATGATCATTGTTTTCTTTTTGCTGCTTGTCACAGTTTTGGCCCCTTCAACTCGACTCTCTTGTCACCTCTCCAGATATACTTGATGGTCTCCATGACATCTAGTCCCAACACTAGTTCTCTTGCCCAAACACAGAATCAACTACTCCACTAGGAGCCCTGGTTCTTTTTGGTGTAAAATAGTACTAGAAACCAAAATGTGGGGTTCCATCAGGATGGTACCATGAACTCATGACTTGATCAGCTTCTCGGCTCCAAAAGTATAATATAAAAAGGGAACACAAAATATAAAAAGACAGAAAAAAAGGCTGGTTCAAAAACAAGATAAATAAGCCCATGGGTTATAAATAAAACAAAAATGCAGAACATTGGGCAAGATCGAACTGTGGGTCGGCTGCACCTGGAGCCTGGCAGTGGTGGCTGAGAGTTCAGCGGAGATGGGCACCAGTTGTGTACCTGGCTGTGGCTTTGAGAAAGATGGAGGCCCAAGGAGGCAAACTCATTAAGCCAAACCATCCCACTGGTTCTGGCCTGGATCTGTGACATTCCTATGTCCCCCCCAGGCCAGGGCCCCAAACTGCCATTCAAAGACCAGACTCTGGAATGGATGGTCAGCAGGACAGGATGTGGCAGCTGCAAAACCATTAGACAGGAAAAAGCGAGTGCAGATGGAGAAGGAGGAAAAGAATAACTCCTTACTCAAAATTTTTGGCTCCCCATTTCAGAGAAAGACATTCATGAGTGGTCTCTTGCCTGCTAGTCTCTGCTGTAAGGGTATTAGGTGGCAAGTGGGCTTTTACATGGGGCCCTAAATATCACTGTGCAGGGGTCTTTTCTCTGGGGTGTTCAGTTTCTCCAGAGATGAGTCCTCTGCTCCCCACCTGAGTGGGAGACTATACCTGAGCCAGGTAACCTGCCTGTAGGCTTCCTGGGAACAAGGAGCAGGAAGGAGCCGGGGCTCTCAGAGTCCTGGCCACTGACCTGACCTTTTCTCTCCCCCTGGCCCTCTGCTCTGATTTGGGTCCCTGAGCCTGGGGCTCCACTTGCCCCCTGGTCTTCTGCAGCTGGCAGAGGGGAGGTAGCCAAGCTGTATGGGGCTTCATGGGGACCTGTAGCCCACCCTTCTGTGTAGAAACTTTTACCTACCCCAGTTTCTGCTCCCCTCCTGCCTTCCTGTTGCCCTTACGTACTGAGTCTCTGTGAGGACTCGCTCATTTTCTGTCTGCATCTCCCTCTGTAGTGTCTTAGGTTAAGACTTCTCCTTGGTTGGTTACACTCCACCTTTGAACACTTTGTTAAACAACCTTGTCCACTGCTGAATCCTCTTATGTTCTCTTTGCCTTTGTGGATTAAGACTTTCACAAAGCTTTCTTCACTGTTGTTTTAGTGAGGCTGGAGAGGGAGAGGAGATGCTTCATCTGCTATCTGTCTCAGTTAGCTTCCTTTCCTTTCTATAGGTCTGCCTGTGGGCAGCTTGCAGCTGTGCAGAGAGGTACCAAAGCGGGCTTGGCTGTTTCATCATATAGACTTCTGACTAAGCTGTCGTGTTTACCCCCATGGCACTAACTCTGGTCTTAGGCCTGAGCCTTTCCCTGCTCAGAACCCTTTTGGCTAAGCTCCTTCCACATGAATTTGAAGCTGGGACTCCTGCTGCCCGGCCGCTGCTCCTGCTTTCCTCCTTCCAGAAATGTGTCGAATTCCCTTGTCCACCTCACAGATGCTACCTCTTAACTTGGGCCAAATGGCAAGGGTAAAATGGGAAATCTTTGACATTCATTCACTCTCATTTTAGTGGGGTCTTGGGAGGGAGAAAGGATAAATACATGTCAGAGCTGGTTTTTGCTAATCAGCCACGATTTTGCACCTCACTTCTTAGGAGCACTGACTTGGTTCCTAACTCTAGGGATTTTGTTTTGTTTTGGTTTGTTATCCCTAAAGCCACTGGGAGCAATAGGTAGTCCTGCATATAAACGAGGAATGTTTTACTTCTATATTTTCTATTAACATTATCTTTATTCTAAGGTTCTCATTAGGCACTGAAATTAAAAATGAAAAACCCACTGTAGTAGATTGTGGATTACCCTGGTGAATTCTTGTTTTTATCTGTAGGAGGCAGGCTTCTTAGGTGGCCCCCCATGACCCCCTCCTGGTATGCACACCCTTGTGGTATAATCCCCTCCCCTTGAGTGGGAGTGGTCTAGAGACTTGCTTCTAACCAATAGAATATGGTAAAGGTGACGGGCTCTCTCTTCCTGCGATTAATTTACAAAGGATTTGGATCTACTTCTTGCTAGCTGACTCTCCACTGCCTTCTTGGCTTGTGTACTTCGATGAAGCAAGCCGCCATGGTGGGGAGGCCCACATGGCAAGGGACTGAGGGCGCCTTTGTGTCAACAGCCAGTGAGGAGCTGAGGCCCTCAGCCCAACAGCCCGTGAGGAACTGAATCCTGCCAGCAACTACACGCTCTTAGAACCTTGAGATGGCAGCAGCCCAGCCAACACCTTGATGGTCTTCTGTGAGCATCACTGAGCAGAGGACCCAGCTAGGCCCTGCCTGGGCTCCTGACCCAGAGAAACTGTGAGATACTAATATGTATTGTTTTTAGCTACTAAAGTTTATGGTAATTTGTTATGCAGCAATAGATAACTAATACACTATCCTAGGTCAGATTAAATGTCCTTGGATTAGCATTTCTTCCAAGTCCCAGGTCCTGAATGTGGCCATGATTTTTAATAATGAAAGAGCCATGGCGTGGAGATTACCTGTAGTTCAAAAAATCACACTAACCAGGAATATAGGCAGAAAAGTACCAGTATCACTCTTCTTCCTTTTCTTGGGGAAAGAAAATACTGGGAAGTGGGAGTCATTTCAATCCCCGCCCCCAGCCCATGGCCTGACATCACTTCCCCGGTAGTACTGATGGCCTCAGAGGCCTTGGGTTTGGCCCAGCCTGCGACTGTGGCGCTCTGCCTTGGGTTGTTATTCATTCTTATCTGGGCTTCCAGCCAAACCCAGTTGGCAAGAGTCATGTCCAGTCTCTCAAGGACAATTTTGAGTCAATTTTCTGTACAATCACAGGGTGAGCAGTGGGATAGATGGTGCCGTTGCAGCAGTGAATGCACCTGAAGGACGGCCTTTGCAACCGTGGGACCTCCATGGGGGTTGGTTCAAGGGGCACATCTCCCACCTCAGTGGTGCCTCCCTCGTGAGCATCTGGGCCCTGGTGAGTTGTGGGTATAGAAGTGTCCTTTCCTTCTGGGAGGGAATTAATTTCATCCTTGAACTTTCGGTTTTTATAGTCGTGGTTGTTTGCCAACTCTTGTGATTGGTTCACATTGGTTAAAATATGGGGTATTATGGGGTGGGGGAGAAGTAGCATATGCATTAAACTTTTATCCTGTCCCTACTCTTTTTTAAAAAATATTTTTTAATTTTATTTTTTACCTTTTGGCCGTACCGTGCAGCCTGTGGGATCTTAGTTACCCGACCAGGGATCAAACCTGCACCCCCTGCATTTGAAGTGCAGAGTCTTAACCACTGGACCGCCAGGGAAGTCCCCCGTCCCTACTCTTGAACAGGGGCACAGATCCTTGAGGCATCGGCTGTCTGCCATGGGCTACAGGAAACCCCTGGATAAGTATTTTTTTTCCTAGCTTTATTGAGATACAATTGATAGAACGTGTTAGTTTAAGGTGTATAATGTGGTGACTTGATTCATGTATATATTGCAAAATGATTACCACAATAAGGTTAGTTGATGCATCCGTCACCTCACATAGTTAGCACTTTGTTGTTGAGACCATTTAAGTCTGGGATGTGGTGAGAACATTTAAGAGCTACTCTCTTAGCAACTTTCAAGTGTGTGATACAGTACTGGAGTCTTTATCTGCTGTGGGGTAAGAGGTAGGGATAAAGCCAGGGTTGAAAATGAGGAAGGAGGGGATAATAGATGAACTGAGGATGTTAGTTAGTTATTTTGGTTAAAAGTTTAGCCAAATTATGTTATCATTGATCAGATACTAGCTGTAGCATATAGAGAGAGGTAGACACTGGTGCTAAGTTGCAGAGAAGGAAGACACTTTGTGGACTGTAATAGACATATATGTAAGAGAAGAGATCTTGAGCTGGGAAAAGACTTCTTAAATATGATCCACAAAGTGCTAACGATAAGGCAAAACGTTGGTAGGTTTATCTACATCAAAATAAAGGTTCTCTAACTTCCATATGTGCAGAGACCACCTATTTCTTAAAAACACAGATTACCAGAGATTCTCATGCAGTAGGCAAATTGTATAAATTTACAATGAAATAAATGATATCTGAAAAGGGTAATAAATACTCACTATGCATCATAGCTTAATCATTTTACTATGGTTTACTATCATCTGTGTTCTTGAGGTTATTTTTAGCTCTTGTATCCATATTTAGGTAATAGTATGTAATGGTGTGCTAATATGCATCTTTTCCCAATTCATGTTGGTTTTGAAATCAGCCATGGTGGGAGTATTTACACCAGGGAAATTGGCAACGGCCACAAATCAACATCCTTTCTCCTCTTTTTTAGAGACCTGGTTGTTACACATTTACCATCACTCCACTGGATATGGCCCTTAAAGAAATCAGGAGTGAGGAAAATCAAAGCATGAACTATCAGAAGGGCAGAGAAAAACCTTGTATATTTATTGCCCAAGCAGTAGTGTATAGTAGAGTACAGTAGGGGTGAAGGTGTGGCAACTTGACCCAATTTTTTTGCACCCATATGCTCTCCAGATTCCCTCAAAGTCTAGCCGGGATGGTTGCAGCCAAAAGCAGAAGTGGTGGGAAGCAGCTCTGGGGATGGTTCCCAATTCCATGTTGAACTGGCAATCAAATGATTCTCTTGCCAAGATGAGATTAGTCAATGGTGCCATCTAGTGTTGAAGAACAGATTGGCTCCAAAGAGGAATGCTCAGAGAAAGATTTCTCTTGACATAGGACTTGGAAACACACTAACTAACGCAGTTTCTTCTTCCTTTCTTTTCCTCTATTTTCTTTCCCTACTTCCATTTCCCTGCTTCCAGAGTCATTTTTATAACTACTCCCCCAATGGGAATAGCCATTAGTTTTGTTTTTTTTCTGTTTTTTTTTTTTAAAGGATATGAACTCAGTGCTGCTTCCAGGCAAAATAGATAAATGCAGAGAGTTGAAAGGCACAGATACGGAAATCAGCACTTGCCTATATTATGTATAATAATTTGGAATGAATTTGTTTAGGGAAGCTGTAGAGATATTCTCTTGTGGGTCACATAACTCAGATGCTTCTCTACTTTCCCAACACGTCCCATATCCTTCCTATTTCCTGTGTCGGGGGCAGATGGAGTAGTTTGGTTAGCAACCGCAAATTCATTCTCAGGTTTTATTTCTGCTTCATAGATCTTTTCGTGGGAAAATGGTAGAAGAAAAGGCCTGTTCATAACTTCCAAGTGAATAGGATCTTTCATTCTTTTATGAGGACCTGTGTTAATAAGTTCTTTTATTTGAAGTGAAGGTAATTGTGCACGGCTAAGTTCTCACAGCTGGAGGGTCCTCCAGAAATGGGAGTGAGATTCTGGGGTTGCTAATTCCCGCTGGAAAGGTTTACTTTGCATCTGGCACATTGGAGAAGTAATATGGTAGTCCTTCAATGATGATTACTTCTGTTTGTCCCTTTAGTGATTGATGATCTGAGTAAAATGAAAGAACATTTAACTAATTCGTGGGCCCAAAGCTGCTGTTCCACCCTGATAGTATCCATCTTTTCACTAAGGATAACTGACCTCTAAGTTTAGGGATATTTCAGATGTTAGTTATCAGACAGAAAACTAGTAAGGAATAAATGCCCTCCTCTCTGTAATGTGTGTAGCAGGAGCAGCCTGAACTCCCTAAGCCATCGTGGAATGTTTTGAAAATGGAAGGAAGGGAATGTCATAACTCTGGATATGAGGTCCACAATTGGGATCAGACTTTTTCTAGGATACTTTTTCAGTGTGTTCAAAAACAACAGAAGTAGTTTAGAAATCTCATCTTGAGACTGCTGAGCTATCCAGACACATGGCTTTATTTTAGGTGAGGGCCATGGGTTTTGCAGTCAAGTCAGCTGCTATTTGTATAAGCAAGACTTCATCAATATTCTTACAAAGCTCGCCCCCCTTATATAGGATGGCAGCAATTTTGCCTTAGAAAATGAGCCTACGTGACGCTAAAGGCTACAGATGAATTTTGTTACAGGTAGGAACTGAAGAGCCTGTTAGGAAGGTAGAAGTCAATTTTGCCACATGTGGCTCAAACTATTAAATATAACAAGGCCTGGGTATTCCCATGTTCTCATATGCTCAATAAACATTACAATTTATCAAACGGTGACAAACTTAAAAGCCTGTGGCATTGTCCTGTTAGACCCTGGGAAAGCTTTTTAAGTGAAGATCATACTACTAAAGGTGGATATGATCCTGTGTGGTCTCAAGTTGCCCCCGATCCTACATAAAGGACCCACTCTTTGGGATGACATTCTCCTCCTTCCCCCTGCCTAGCCTCAGAATCATTGCATCCCAGCTCTTTCCTGGCCACCGTGGAGAAAGTTTCCCTTTCTCAGTCTGTTCTAAACATGGCAACCAAATCTGAAAAACTTCAACACACTCCTGTCATTTTAAATGCATCTCATGCATCTCAAGCTTTGAACTATGTATTTCGTATTTTTTATTCGGTTAGATGTAACAACCATCTGACTTTTGATTGCTGCAGTAGACAAAACTTGGTTCTCTAGTTTTTTTCCCTTTACTATTTTTTTTCTCAGAATCTTAATGAACCTTGAAGAGACCACTGATGTGGGTACTCCTATCTATGTAGGATAAAAGCTAGCTCTACATCAGCCCCCAAATTTCAACTAGTTCTTTGGCAGGCAGGTCTGTGGATTAAAAATGGTTGCTTCCAGTAACTTTAAGGCATTATAACATTATGAAGTGGTTTATGAGATTCCACTGACTTAGTTCTAGTGCTATTATATTCTTAAATATCTGAACATTGACAGTCCATATGGTGCATTAGAGAACTCTTAGGGAGGTTCTAATCGCTTAAGATAGGAAATTAATATCCAAGTGACAGCTGTAAGTCAAATGATTAAGTATCTTGAACACTTACTTTGGGGAGACTTTGTTCCATCCCCACTAACCTTGTGGCCTGATGTACTTAGACCTACTGCAATACTAAGTGAATGTGTCTCTTATAAAAAACTGTTCTAGGGACTTCACAGATGAGGAATCTGAGGCATTAACTAGGACACAGGTATTCTGGGCTCAGTTGAGAGCTCTCCTCCCTACAGCTGTATGTCTTTAAAGGAATGAGGTGCTTTCATAAAAGATTCAG
The DNA here is from genome assembly GCF_059928025.1 of Delphinapterus leucas. Classification (NCBI taxonomy): domain Eukaryota; kingdom Metazoa; phylum Chordata; class Mammalia; order Artiodactyla; family Monodontidae; genus Delphinapterus; species Delphinapterus leucas. The sequence continues at coordinate 44,097,497 of NC_143148.1, forward strand.
TCTAAAATAATTCTTTAAGGCAGCTTCAATTAAAGACTGTCTTGGTTGCTTCTGAAAACAACGGATCACCACACCCAGAGTCAAAAACGACCAGAACACAGACTTAAAAACCAAGCCATTTAATTGTGTCTTCGAAGGTAAACAATATCTTGAGATGGATCCCAAGCCCCGAGAATGCCAGAGCTACGGGTCCAAGAAGTCCCGTGGGGTGGTATTCTCAACAGAGTCCAGAGGGGCAGACCTCAAGGTGTTCTGAGGCAGAATACTTATGGAATTCGTGCATTCCATTCTGCAATTTTGCAGACTGCCAGAAACAGACCCCAAGAGTCTCTTGAGATGGGGAAAATTCAACTCCTGGTCTTATAGATAAAAGCAGGAAGAGTACCAAAAATGTTACGTTTGTGTCTCTTCACTTTTCTCACACAGTCTGAAGCCTGAGCTATCACATTCCCAACTCAGAGCAGCCTAAGCTGCAGTTCAGGTACAAGATTAGTCCCTCCATCCAGAGAGCTCTCATCAGTACAGCTTTTGCACTTACGGTGAAAAGAACCCTCTGGCGGCACAATGAGTTAGTTTGTAAGATTTTAATTTACAAATTAAAAAGCTACATGTTTTATTTTTTCTCCTTTTTCTCTTCTTTCTTTACATCACTCTTTTCCTTATCTTTCTCTTTGTCATCTTTTCTATCCTTTTTGCTGTCTTCTTTTTCCTGCCCTTCTTTCTTCTCTGCATCCCGGTTGGCGATCTTGTTGTTGATGAGGTTGTGCAAGGCGACCACGGAACGGATCAGCGAGGCCAAATACACCACCACCATCTGGTCATTGGTCTTCAGGTAAAAGGCCTTGACAAACTCCTGCAGGCTGACATCTGGCAGCAGGTTGAAGACGTCCTGCAGCTGGTAGATGATCTGATGGTTGATGGGCAGCTTGCCTGTGGCCACTTTCTCCAGGTAGCTCCTGATATCCAGAAGCTTGGAATTGAGTCCCTTCAAACCATGGACCTGGTTTGTGATCCGCTGGGAAAGAGTGCCCACTGTAGTGTCTTTGATGTCTCTGTAGGAACCCACAAGAAAGGGCAGGAAAATACATCAGTGTCCTGTACTATCACGCAGATTTTCACATTCTAAGGAAATACTAAGTTTGTGAGGAGGGGCAAGTTTTCCAAAGGAAAAATGTTACTTCCCCATTTTATAAAGATTTGAGTAAAACTGCCTTAATCTTGTTTTCATTTGGAGGAATATGTTTTATCTTTCTCATCACAAGGCATTTTTCAAAAGAAAAGGGAGAGCTAAAATGAAATCATTTTCACTAAAAAAACAAAATAAACACCCTCTCTACTTCAAGTTCCCTGTTCCTAAAAAGGGTGGCGTTTTCTCCACCTGCATCTATATGATGTAGGGAGAAGCTTTTAAATCAGTCAGCAGTAACTTTTTGAACTGGAAGGAATCTTATTGTTTGAAAAAAATCTATGACCATTTCAAGTAAGTCAGGGTTATGTAAGCCGAGGATTTAAAAATAAAACCCCAGGGCTTCCCTGGTGGCACAGTGGTTAAGAATCCACCTGCCAATGCAGGGGATGTGGGTTCGAGCCCTGGCCCAGGAAGATCCCACATGCTGCAGAGCAACTAAGCCCGTGTGCCACTACTGAGCCTGCATTCTAGAGCCCGCGAGGCACAACTACTGAGTCTGTGTGCCACAACTACTGAAGCCCATGTGCCTAGAGCCTGTGCTTCGCAATAAGAGAAGCCACGGCAGTGAGAAGACCACGCACGGCAACGAACAGTAGTCCCTGCTCGCCGCAATGAGAGAAAGCCCACGTGCAGCAATGAAGACCCAATGCAGCCAAAAATAAATAAAATATAAATTTAAATCCATCCATCCATCCCTCCATCCATCCCAGTCCAAGATGCAGATTCTCTGCAGAAAACTGGCTAGCTACAGTCATTGAAAAGGAGGTACACTGAAAGAGCACACGTTTGCTTTTGAATAATTCACACATCTGTTCCCGTCACAGCCAGCATTACAGCTTCCAGACAAGGTGTGCTGTCCACAAACTCATAAATCATAACTCGGGACACTTTAGAGATGACCCAGGGCTAGAACCCAGGTCTCCCTATTCCTGATACAGATCTCTTCTTTACACTGAGCAGCTTCTTGGGCTGCTGCCGATTCTGATGCTGTCCTAAAGTCTCACCGTAACAAGTGTTCAACTCCGACTTCCTCAGCTTCCTCTGCTCCAATTTCACTGGTCACGTGCTCAAATGTTTTTGAGGTTGGAGTTCCATCCTGGGAGAGGAGAATTAACTAGTTATTTACTTACAAACAAATGAACAAACTGGCACATGTTCCTTTTCATGCCCTGATTCTTCTGCTTTAAGCCAAATCACTTTCATGGGTGTCATTACTGGCTTTTTCATGGCAAGGGTGGGTAAAGTTTGCTTTGAAAGCTTTCAAAGCACTGGGACTTCTAAGCTGAAGTCACAGTGGTCCTGCTCAGGGATGAGATGTGGTGGGGAATCATCATTAGTTTATTTCTAAGGAAAATCTTGATATTCTCTCAAGCCTGCAGTAGAGATGAACATCAGGGAAGTCTTGATTCGGCTAAATTTTAAGGACTTATAAGCATTCATTCTAAAATAGGCAATATTCAGAACACCTGTACTTGAGGCAAGCTCATGTCAGAAGATACAGTTTTTAACCATCTGTTGTCCCTTGGGTCAAGTAGAGCACCAAAGCAACGTGGTTAGAACAACTGATTTTCTGGTGACCTGAATTAGTCAAGGAACCCATTAGTGGATGTGGTTTGCTGTATCACTTAGTGATTTCTTGATGGGACTCAGGAGAAACTTTTATCAGATCTAGTGCCAGAAGAGGCTGTACATCTCCTGTAAAGGCTGTAAAATGTGTGCGAGGCACGACAGCACAGCAGTGAGTGCAGACTCTAGCCAGGCTGCTTAGATTCAAAGCCTGGCTCTGCCATGTGTGATAAGGGAGCAGTGAGATCTTGGGAAAGTCACTTCACTTACACTAAGTGGTATAAACATTAGCTGTTGTTATTTTACCCAGGACAGTGTGAATCCTGCAAACGGCATCTTCCTCTTGGCTTTGTATGCTAGGATGGTCAGAGCCTTCAACACTTGTGCAGGACTTCATGGCATGTCTTTTCATGTACTGATTTTCCCTGGCTTCATCTTATTACAGGACCCTTACATCCCCTCCATCCTCTTTTAAAAGATCTTGTTTCACTGGTGTGTGTGTGTGCGAGTGCGTGCGTGCATGTGCATGCGTATGTATAAGCAGCCTCTAATTCCTTTTTGAAAGAGGCAGGGTAAAATTTAACTTATAACAACTGTATCAAGACCAGGGATGAAAGTCTTACTGCAACTAGGCAATAAATTTGGATCTAAGCTCTCTGGTAGCAAGGCAAAGAGAAACAGGAGCATAGAGCTCAGTGCAAGGAACATCTGCAGGGAACTAACTTAACAAAGCCTTTTCCAGATTTTAAAACTGAATATATGGATAACCATAAGGAAGAAAGACAGCCTTTAGTCTGTCCGTTCAACTTTGGAAATTTAAGACTGAGCTCTTTGCACACACTAAGTGCAAATATTTTACGCTCAAAACAAAACTCATATACAATTTCACATCAAATCCTACCCTAGAATTTGAGTTCAATTTTCTTGGAAATAGAGAAAAGCTATTCTGGCAGCTCTTCATGTCCATACCCAAGAAACAAGCTAACAGACAACATAGCTGGTACTGAATGCCATGGAGCTGACTATACAGGTGTCAAATCATACAGATGGGTTTTGCCATCTAGCTCCTGGCAGCTCTGACTTACTCTATTTGAAAACCGAGGATCTAGTCTATAGGGATTGGCTATAGACTAGATAATATAGTCACTATATAGGTGGGCCAACAGTGGAAACTGCATTAGATTAAGACCAAGCTCACCAGGCTCCGCATTTACTTTGCTGAGAACATCTCTGGGCAATCATTTGACTACTTTGGTCTCAATTTCATTTGTAAAAGGGGACTTCAGATTTCTATGGTCCTCTCTATTTCTGAAATTTGGTGACTCAAATTTGGGGGAAAAAACCATAATATCAAACTACTGACAGAAACCAATAACCTTTTCTTTGTTATAAAGTATTTGTTGACTTGAAAATGGAAAAAAAAAAAAAAACCCAATGGCCCTAAAAGTAGCAAATCTAATCTCCTAGGCTCACAGCAAGATGACTTACATCATGAACTTCTTCCACCGAAATATATGCTTCTGTGGGCAGTCCCAAGTCCTTTGGTTTTACGTCAATGATGACCAATACCTGGCAGAAAAACAAATCATAGCAAATCACCTCATACTGAGCACGTAAGGAATAACTGCGGCCATTCTGATGATTACCGAAGCTTTTTCATTCATTCAACCAGATATAAGCCAGAATTTTCAGAAAAAAAATAACTTTACATTTCAAATTATCTTATTTGCCCTGCTCTTCAACCCCATCCATTAACAAGCTGACAGGTAGTACAGTGAAGTTATCGAGCAGAAGAAGATTAGAGTCAAGACAGCCGGCATTTTAATCCCAGCCCCACACTTAGAAGACCTTACTAACCATTCTGAACCTCAGTTTTCTCACTGTAAAGAGGATAACAATCTCATACAGTTACTGAGAGGATTAAGGAAGATAACTTACATACCTAGCACTGACCAGATGTTTAATTTACTAAATACACTGGGTTACCGTATACTACACAGAACACTGCAAATTAACACAAGCTTATAGAGAAAAAGTGGTGAAATGATTCATTATCCAAATCCTTCCTAGGATGCTTTCTTTTTCTTGAGCTAGCTGGCAACGAATATGAGTCAAGAGTTTTAAAGATGGAGTACACTTACTGAGTTAGGGCAGTATCTTTTCATGAGTTCATTGATGGCGATGTCATTCTTGTGTAGTTTAGGGCCTGTGTGGTACCACCCAACTATTCTTTCTCTGGCTGGGAAGGAAAAATTAGTGGCTTTGAATTGTTACATAAAGATCTATATATTTCCTTCAAAAAGGGTAAGAACTCCAGTAGTTATGTTCTCTAGCTTTTACAGAAATTCCAGACATCTAAGCCTTGACATACCTATGAAATCTAAAACTCAAAAAACAGGATTCTCAGAAAATAAACAGCAGGGGAAATCTAGAGATATACATATCTCAGACTAGTTTAGACCAGTCATACATGAAACAACTAGAAAACAATTCCAAGGCAATATATAAACAAATTCAAGTTCATGTCACATAGATTACAACTGTGAGTGCTGTGGGAATAAACATTTCCAAAGCAATGTGGTTGCTGAAATGAAATAAAATGAAAGTGACACATGTAACAGAGATATTTACCCTGGTGATACTAAAGCTCTAGGGGCAGGTGGATTTTATTTGACCATTCTTTGCTTTTCTGCTGTAGAGGGTTAGCTCTCTCCCCTGAAGCCTAGGTGGTCTAGCTGGCCTTAAATTGCTATTCTAGTTTCTCATTTATTCTACCTCATTCCTCTACTACCACTAGTCTTACTTCAGTCTAGCTAAGTGAAAGGGCCTTTGACATTAAACAAAGAAAAGTGAATATTTAGAAAAGGCATTATGGGCACACATATACCTACACACACACACACACACACACACACACACACACACACACGCGCGCGCGCGCACCACAATGCCACCTACCATTGACCTTCTTAAACATTCCATACATGTTTTCCAAATAATCGTGGTCTAAAAACCAGACAGAATCATCTTTGTCGTCTTCATCAAAAGGGACTAGAGAGAAAAAAACCAAAAAACAGTTTAGGGTGCTAGACAGAACTCTAAGGGCACATATCACAACTGTAGACCCCTAGGCCAGATCTGATCCATGTCTTTGGTTTGTCCAACCCAGTACTAAAATTATTTTTGAGTTGCTTTTAGTAAAAACTGGAAGATTTCACATATAAATCCAGACCTCCAGGTTCTCTGGAAAAACTGGAAGACCAGCAACAACTGGCTAGAGCCAGACAGAAGCCACCTGCTTTGAAAAGGACACATTCTTCAGTTTGCTAAAAGCTCCATCACTTCCTAATATTCCCGTCTGGCAAATTACATTACTGCCTGATCCTTTTAGACACTGGAGTTAGTGACTGCTAGTCTAGCAGCCATGCCAGGAATTATTTTGTTGTTCTTTATTACTGTTGCTTCAATCATAAAATATATGGATACATTCTTATAAAGATTTATTAAACAGTGTAAAAGATAAGGTCTTTATCTCCCCCTTGCCTACCCATAACCATGGTTAATAGTTTAGTACACGGGTTGACAAACTACACCCGCTGCCTATTTTAATAGTTTTACTGCAATATAGCTATTAGTTTGTCTATATACTGTCTATAGTTGCTTTCCTGCTACATTAGCAGAGCTGAGCAGTTGCAATGGAGACTGTATGGCCTGCAAGTTTTAAATATTTACTATCCAGCTCAGTGTGTAGCCTTTAGCCTCCCTTTTCTATACTTAAACAATTCTGAAATAGAATTGCTTGGTTATAATAAAAAATGGAGACCACGAGAGTTTCTTTCTTTTTAAAAGTTAACTGACATTTTAACCATACTCAGAAAATGTAAAATTTGCCTATTTATTTTTTTAAAAAATGAGGTATATTTGACAAATTTTTCTTTTACCTGCAAAACTGTTGGATACATCGAGAACTTTCTTTTGCCACGACCCCAAAAGCACACCAACAACACGCTTCTGGTTTCCAACCTTGCCTATTCTGAATGAGAAAACAGAAGGTCAGTCTGGATGGGCACAGACAGAAATGGACCATCAATAAGATATCCAACAGGAAATATCAGTGGTACAGATACAATTTAGCTTATCTGGGAGCTAATCCCACTAAACAAATATAATGGGTTAGTCCTTAATAATTCTAATAAATATAATGGGTAATTCGTGAACTTTGGACACTGGCAGTTTCACTGCTGACTGCAAAGAAAGACATGCTTGGAAAAAAACTCAAACTTTATAGAAATTTAAAACGGAGAAAATGAAAACTCCCCAGATCTTAAGGTTTTAAATGTTATTTGACTGGTGTTTGAAATCACATTTAATTTTATTTTTTCCTCTGCAGCTTACCTTTCTCTTTTAAATTTTCCCCATCTTCTCTGTCCTCAAATCTTTTCAGGGATAAAGATGCTAAAGTTGAACCAGTTTTATGGTCCAGCTTGCCAACTCTTCTCTGGAACATCTATGTCAACAAGCCCCAATAGATGTTTTAATTCTTTGTACCATTTAGGGGCTCAGAAAATGATTCTGACCCAGAAGCATGTGTGTGCCATTTGTGGTCTCTTAATGGCTTAATTATGCAGAAGCTGGAAGTGAGCCGGTGACTAATCATACTGGGAGGAGGGCTCAATGAACCAGAAAGACTACTTCAGAATATTTATTTCCATATCAAACCTCCTCAATGATTTTTGTCCTAAGGAACTGCAAGTGTTTCACTTATATCTCATTTCATTGGTCATCATGTAGAATTCTCCTTTAACCACTAACAATTGTAACATACAGAAACAATACAATTCTATGTTCAAAGCAAAGACAAAAGTCACTGTGAAATGAACTACAATTCCATAACAGTTGCTGGTTTCATACTGATTTAACTGTATTTATCTAAACATATGGTTTGGCAAATTTATAAATGCTTACTATATTTAGGGTTTGGACCAAACAAAGTTAAGGATTCTGTATTCTGGTGGTTCTAATGTTTTGGGAAATCTAAGTTCAAAGGAAACTTCCACACTCATGGGCTTTTCTTTTGATCTACAAAAATCCATTTGCGTTTTTAAAAACCCTGCAATTGCCTGACACAGCAGCTTGCAGTGTCTGCCTTCACTATGCCCTTAACAAGTGTTTGCTGAATTTACTGAACAGAACTGAAAAGATGCTTGCCCTCTTAGTACCTCTAGTATCCTACGGGAGAAAAATACTAATCATTGTACAGTGGGAAAGCTCGCATATCCTGTTAGGCTAAGGGTGCTACAAAGCAATGGAACTGAACTGGGGACCCTAAACCTCACAGGAGTCTTGAGTTTGGTTTTGGCTCTGGTTGAACTGGGAGTTGTACAAAGCAAGTTGCAAGAGGATGGGCACTTAGCAACTATGACTTTACAGCAGATGCTCCCAACTGGGTCTTACAACTTTCCAAGGCAATTAATTATCTTGTAAAATTTATGAACACGTGTAACAGGTCCAGCTGGACGAACAGCTCAAAAACAAGCAAGCGAAGGCGGAAGAAACATCTGTGGGATGTTTTCTTATTCATTAATGCCAACATCTCCAACCGGTCTCATTTTTAAAAGAAAAGCTTATCAAAACTTAAAACATCTACGTTTTAAGCTATCGTCAAACCACAGTTCCACTTGGAAACTTTCACAAGTTATATTAAAACCACAGTTCTTCCAGGGAGTCCTTCGGAGCGCTGAGTACAGAATTTCGGTGACGGCCTTCAGAAGCAAAAAGTGCGAGTCTGAAGGGCTTTCCTACCAGACACCGAGTCTTTCAGGCGAAAAGGGGCGGACGAGGTGACAGATGGGCACGAGGCCTGGGGATCAGGGCCAAGTGAAGCCTGCCCCCCATACTCTGGCATCGTACGGACTGGGTAAAAGGAACGAGAAGCCCAGTTCATGGAGTGCCGGCTGGACGGAGGGGTAGACGATGCCGGGTGACTTGGAGCTTCGTGAACGGAGCTGCTCTGGGCCCCTCGGTGACCCAAGGCCAACCCCCGTGCATCTGCGCCCCCGCGGCCGCCGCGCCATCCCCAGCGCGCCGTGACTCAGCAGCGGCGGCGCCACCGGCCCCGGTAGGACGCCCCGTGCCGCCCGCTCACCGATTGAAATGATCCACCACACTGAGCAGCACCAGGGGGTGGACCACCACCTTCTGCACCGCCAGCTCCGGCATCGCGACACACCCCGCCCGCCAGGCCCTGCTCCCCGCGACCCGCAAACACCGACGGCCAGAGCAACAACGATTCTCGGGGATCCTCCAGGCCCGGCTCCTCCTCTTCCGGTTGGGCCGCCGCCGCGCGGCTCCTTCTTCCGGTCCCAGAGTGCCGCGCGCGTCGCGCTCGGATTGTCGCTCCCGCCGCCACCTTGAGGAGGGGAAGTGCCGGGGAAGGCGGGACCCGCCTCGGGTGACTGGCTGCGAGTTTCCCAGGTCATGAAAGCTAACAGGACACTGGAGACTGATAAAGGTTGACCTCCTGGTGTTTGGCCTGTACTGTCACCCGCTGCGGCTTTTCGCCTCAGTGCCTTACTAGCTCACCTCCCCCTCCCTCCCATCTGAAGACTGGAGAAGATGCTAAGAAAAATGTAAATAGTAATAAGTAATATTTCCACCATTCAGAAAATGTTCACTTTCGCTTCTAGTCAAAATCTTCCAGAATTTCTTAGAGGAACTAACTTTAAATCTCTAGCATTAGGGCATTCCCTTAAAGTAGGTTTGGTAATTTATCTCATCATTTTATTGTCTGGGAATTTCCCCTTAATCTTTATGGACACTTAGCAAATAATCAACCTGTCTATATTTTCCCACCTGTCTTTATATTACTTACCATTTAACAAGGGTTAGAAGAATGCAGTTTGTGCCTAGAGTTAGGTCATTCAGATTGGTTTTAAAATAAAACCTTACGAAAAGATTGGCGAAAAGATGGAAAGCAATAAGGAAATATGTTTTCATAGTTAGCTGGGAAAGAGAAGAAAGAAGACTAAAAGGGGAAATGTAGGAAAAGAGGACTTGAGCTTATTTGTGGAAGAAGGCAAATGACTTAAAATCCATGCAAGTTTAGTTATCTATCTGACTTTAAGTTGCCATTTCTGTAAACAAAAACAATACTTCAGCAGCGTGAATTATTTATTGTTTATCCTGTTTTTAAACACCTTCTACCTTCCCTATATCAACAGAGGATCTGAACTCTCTGAAGAATGACAAGGAGACTTTTGCTCTGAACCTTAGCCTCCTTCCAGTATAATTAGGGAGCTTTTGATACCCTTTCTGGGCGCTACCCCTCACTTTCATTTCATAAACTCTTCCTACTTTGGGGAACACTGTTTTGCATCTTCCTCATTCTTTTAATGTTTTTGATTTGACTATGAGATGATTGCTGCTACTTACGACGATAGAACTTTTAAATTAAGGAAATGTAAGTCAGCCCCATTGTGTGATGTGTTAAAGCATGCTTGCTGGTGTTTAGTGCCTGGTTCAAAGTAGATGTTCTTGTTTCATTTCTTACGTGATGCTATTCAACAAAGTGTAGACATGTAACTGTTATGAAAAGACCTTGGAAGGGTTTTCCCTCCTAATTTTTAAGATCAAAGATTGATTTTGATTTTTCTTATGTGTCAGGTAAGGCATAATAATTGGAGTCTAAAGGAAGCATGTTTTTGGACTAAAATATTTAGAGGATAAAGAAGACAACTTGAAATCATAAGGAAGGTATTTTTCATGTTGTCCTATTTTTTCTTTTTCTTTTTTTAATGGAACTGACTTGAAATCGTAACTAATTTCGTAGCCACTATTAGGGGCTCAATTCATTCAGAGGAATGCAGAAGGAGATATAAGAAATCTACTTTCTTTTGTTCATTTAATTCTGGACTTTAAGAGGATCTGATGAGAGCATAAGGATAATACATTTTATTTTCCTTTGTTTTTTTTTTTAAAGAAAGAAATGTAATTTTAAAATTTTTATTTATTTTTTATTGAGGTATAGTTGATGTACAATATTATATAAGTTACAGGTGTACAATATAGTGATTCACAATTTTTAAAGGTTATACTCCATTTATAGTTAATATAAAATATTGGCTATATTCCCCGTGTTGTACAATATATCCTTGTAGCTTATTTTATCATAATAGTTTGTGCCTCTTAATCCCTTACCCCATGTCTTTTTTTAAAAAAATTAATTTATTTTTGGCGTGTTGGGTCTTTGTTGCTGCGTGTGGGCTTTCTTTAGTTGTGGTGAGCAGGGGCTACTCTTTGTTGCAGTGCTCGGGCTTCTCATTGCTTTGGTTTCTCTTGTGGCGGAGCATGGGCTCTAGGCGCACAGGCTTCAGTAGTTGTGGTGCGTGGGCTCAGTAGTAGTGGCTCGCAGGCTCTAGAGTGCAGGCTCAGTAGTTGTGGTGCACAGGCTTAGTTGCTCTGCGGCATGTGGGATCGTCCCGGACTAGGGCTCGAACCCGTGTTCCCTGCATTGGCAGGTGGATTCTTAACCACTGCACCACCAGGGAAGCCCCTGTCTTTCTTTTTTAATGTTAAATTCTCCTTTTCCCAAATTTATTGAGATGTAATTGACATATAACGTGTAAGTTTAAGGTGTGCAATGTGATGATTTGACACACATATGTATTGCAAAATGATTACCACAATAAGGTTAGTTAACGCTTCCATCACCCCACGTAATTACCATTTTCTTTTTGTGGTGAGAACATTTAAGAGCAACTTTCAAATATATAATACAGTATTGTTAACTATAGTCACCATACTGTACCTTAGCTTTCCATCTTATTATTGGAAGTTTGTACTCTTTGACCAACAACTCCCATTTCCCTGACTCCCAGCCTCTGGCAACAACTATTCTACTCTCTATTTCTGTGGATTCTGCATTTTTCATTTCCACATGTAAGTGAGATCATACAGTATTTGTCTTTCTATCTGTCATTTCACTTACCATAATACCCTCAAGATCCATCAATTTTGTCACAAAATGGAAGGATTTCCTTCCTTTTTATGGCTGAGTAATATATATATATGCCACATTTTCTTTATTGATTCATGCATCAACAGACACATAGGTTGTGTCCATGTCTTGGCCATTGTGAATAATGCTACAGTGAACACAGGGATTCAGACATCTCTTTGAGATAGTGATTTCATTTCCTTTGGATACATACCCAGAAGTGGGGTTGCTGGATCATATGGTAGTTCTATTTTTAGTTCTTTTAGGAACTTTCGTACTCTTTTCCATAGTGGCTATATCAATTTACATTCCCACCAAGAGTGCACAAGTGTTCCCTTTTCTCCACATTCTCACCAACACTTCTTATCTCCTGTCTTTTTGATAATAGCCATTCTAACAGGTATAAGGTGATATTTCATTATGGTTTTGATTTGCATTTCCCTGATGATTAGTGGTGTTGAGCATCTTTTCATGTACCTGTTAGTCATTTGTATGTCTTAAAAAAAATCTCTGTTCAGGTCCTCTGCTCATTTTAAAATTGGATTAGGTACTGTAATCCCTTACCTGAAATTCTTACCTCTAGTGAAGGTATTTTTGCATGTGGATAGTTGTTCCAACTGATGTTTTGGGAGAGGATGTGTGCTAGAAATTCCTTTGCCACCATCTTGTTCATATCTCTCTAATCCACCTTTGTCTTTCAATTTAGGGAGATAGCCCCCCACAGACCCTAGTATCTTGAAAGAGTTCTTATTTTTCTTAGGTCCAGAACATGGGATCATGGTCCTGCATGCATGGCAGCAGTACTTTGAACTCTGCAGCCTCTGTTGATCATCTTGCTAGATTTGGAAAAAAAAAAAAGGAAGATATACCACCTTTAGTCTAAGCTGTATTCATTGCTGGGGTCCAGGCATCCTTGTGGGTGCTGGAAGTTTACCATTTTCTTTGGTGGTGTCTTGTTGCCCTGATTCCTCGTGTTCCCTATAGCCTTGTATAGATGTCTCTACCTTTGAAGAAGCAGTCACCTCTTCCAGACTTTCTGGACTGACTTCAGAAAGGAAAAACCTTCACCTGTGAGTGAAGGCAGTCTGGAGTGTGCTATGGTCCTGGGTCTAGTGGTGTGGGGTGCTAAGTATGAGGGTGAGTAGAGCCTCTGGGTCCAAGGGTGTGTGTCTTGTTGGCTCAGGCGGCTGGGGTCCACCACACCAACAATTGCATGATCCTTGGTGAGAGCTGTGCGGGGTCTGCAGTAGCTGCAAGGGCTGTTGAGGTCTTCAGTGGAGCCTCCAGGTCCCCCTGCTACCAGTGGAGGTTAGCAGTTGTGACCAGATCTGGCAGTGTATTCGTGCTTGGCTGTAGGGACCAGCTGCAGGTGCCTGTGTGGGGGCGGGGCCTGCCGCAGACACATATGCAGTGGTGAGGGACAGGGCCAGCAGCAGGGGCTGGGGCTAACTGCAGACATGTAAGCAGCTGAGGAGACCCTGGCTGTTGGTGTAGACCCATGTGACTGCATGGGCTAGCTGTAGGTGTGTGCACAAGCCAGACGATTCTTATTTTTTTATTTTTCCTGTACGCTGTCCTCTCACTGCTGTGGCCTCTCCTGTTGCGGAGCACAGGCTCCGGACGCGCAGGCTCAGCGGCCATGGCTCACGGGCACAGCCGCTCCGCGGCATGTGGGATCTTCCCGCACCGGGGCACGCACCCGTGTCCCCTGCATCGGCAGGCGGACTCTCAACCACTGCGCCACCAGGGAAGCCCAAGCCAGACGGTTCTTAATTGCTGGTAGTGGAACCCTACTCTAACCAGCTGAAGTGAAGGGAAATTCATTATCTCATGTAACAGCAAGTTCAAGGGCCCTGCGTGTTCCAGGGGGCTTACTGATGTTTCTCTCTCCACCTTTCAGCATCCTTCAGTGTTTTGGTTCCATTTCCAGATAGATTTCCTACTAGTGGCGGGGAAATATTTTGATGGCTACAGATAGTCACAGCTTTAAATATTTAAAGGAAGGGAGGTTTTGAACTCCAAACCTTTATTTACGAAATTTGATTGGCCTTGCTGGGACTGGGAGCCACTCTGAACTGACTGCTGTGCCCAAGGGAATAGAGTTTTCTAAATGTCCAGTTTAGGATCAGTTTGGAGATGGTGCAACTGTGATGGATCAGCTCACCATGACCACATGAGTGGGGAAGGAAAAAGGGGATGTTGTAATTGGAAGGGGGGAATGAATGCTTAGCAGGCAAAAATAAGTCTGTCTTGTGATATAGAGAGCTTAGCATAGTTCTTGGAACATAGTAAGAGCTCAGCATATATTAGACATGGTTATCATTAGAGTGTAGGGTCATTATCATTATTATATATTATAAAAGGCTATAAGAATTTTTTCTTGGGAATTCTCTGGTGGTCCAGTGGTTAGGACTCTGAGCTTTCACTGCCAAGGGCCTGGGTTCAATCCCTGGTTGGGGAACTAGTATATCCTGGTTGGGGAACTAGGATATCATAAGTTGCATGGCGTGGCCAAAAAAAAAAAAAAAAATTTTTTTTTTCTTAACTGGTGTTTATATTTTAAGTAATCCAGCAGAACAAGAGTTGAAATTCATCTTTTGCATTTGCCGAGTGTTTCTTTATCCTCCTTTTGCCTCAGCTATATTTAGTTTATGGAAATACATTTTTTAAAATTCCTCTTTTAAAATGTATTGGTGATCAGTTTGATTTTTCAAAAGGCTAATTGTTGCAGAAAGATTGGATTCGTTTAAAGAGATTTTCCTTGTTTTATGCTTTACACAAGTGATGAGCCTTATGTGTTGGCCCTGGATACCTGCATGATTGCTATTCCTCTTGTTGTTGTCATATTTCATTTAATTGCAAATTAAAAAGAACTAAAAAAATTACAGCAATTTCTAGTTTATATCCAGGAAATAGAACTCTCCACAGGAACCCTTATGCGGTACAAATATGTTAGAAAACCATTCTCCATTGTGCTTTGAAAGCCTGTAAGGAGGCCACAATGGAGCACAGTTCACCTGTCTTGGATGAAGCCCAGAGAGACTGCGGTGTGCAGACCGTAGGAAATCTCCCATCTGAAGAGTTAATTTTCTTTCAGGAACAGTGTTAGCGGCTGCTGCGATTAAAACAGGACACTTTAAGGTTGGTATAGGAACACTTGTAACAGTTGACTATAAAAGAAAACCCAGGAGGCCAGATTCAGCCTTGGGAGCTACTTTGGACTGAGCCTCAAAGACCTTTATTTATTTATTTATTTTTTTAAAGACCTTTATTTTGAATTTATCTCTTCTTTCAATTACACACACTTTCAGCTTTATTAAAAAGAACTCATTAAATATAAAGAAGCAAACAACTAGTGTCATCTATTTAACATTTTAAAATGTCTTGAAGGCCATTTAAAAAAATTTGTTTATTTTTGGCTGCATTGGGTCTTTGTTGCTGCGTGCGGGCTTTTCTCTAGTTGTGGTGAGCGGGGGCTACTCTTCGTTGCGGTGCACGGGCTTCTCATTGCAGTGGCTTCTCTTGTTGCGGAGCATCAGCTCTAGATGCGCGGGCTTCAGTAGTTGTGGCATACGGGCTCAGTAGTTGCGGCTTGCGGGCTCTAGAGCACAGGCTTAGTAGTTGTGGCGCGCGGGCTTAGTTGCTCTGTGGCATGTGGGATCTTCCCGGACCAGGGCTCGAACCCATGTCTCCTGCATTGGTAGGTGGGTTCTTAAGCGCTGCACCACCAGGGAAGCACTTGAAGGCCATTTTTGTCTTTTGTTTCTATTCTGATTCTTTTCTTATGCTCTTTTTAAACATTTTTATCTCGGAGCACAGTTGATTAACAATGTTGTATTAGTTTCAGATGTACAACAAAGTGATTCAGTTATACATATACATGTATCTATTCTTTTTCAAATTCTTTACCCATTTAGGTTATAACAGAATATTGAGCAGTGTTCCCTGTGCTATACAGAGCCATTCCTGATGACGGTGTAAAATTAAACATTTTTTTTTTAACTGGACTTTTAGATGCAGATTTATGAATGTATCAAAACAAGTATAAGGTTTGAAGACAGATGAAGCTTTTCATCTTTTTAAGGACAGAGATATTTTTCCTTTCCTTATTTTCTTCAAGATGGTAAATCAAAGCAGCCTTTTTTTAAATTTGAAAAGCCGGGGCAATACGTTATTGTTAAATATCTACTGTTGGAAGAAAAAAAAATCAACCATTATCCTAATCTCAAATGGAGCAACTAGTTTTAGTTTTGTATTTACCTTTCAGTTTGGGGCATCTGCACACATACTTCAGTTGAAGTTTTAATGCAACTAGAAAGACTATTGAGAAATTTAAGGCAAGTTGAATCAGTTTGAAGTTGCTATACTTTGTGTTTTAATAATAGAGCAATGTTTGCCAATTTTTTGCTTTCTGCAAGAACAGGAAAGGGCACAAGTCTTTAAAAAAAATCAGTACGTTGTTCATATAACATGGAAGTTTCTTTTTTTAGACCTGGAAGTCAGAAAAGAAGTAGGCGTTAACCTGGGTTTGTGGTAATGCTTCATTATCACTGACATTCTCTCAAGTTTTCCAAATTTCTGCAGTTTGTTGCTGCAGGTGCCTCCTCCCTCCTCCAGCCAGAACCTTCAAGCCATCTTTCAAAATGCTGGTGTTGTTTTTTTTCCCCCAATGCGAAGTGCTGATGTAACTTCCTTAAAATCCTTCAGAACCTTTCCAGTGCCTACAAGATAAAATCTGAACTTTAGGAAGGTATCCAAGACTCTTCGTAGCGTGGCTTCAGCCAACCACTCAGAGCCTCATCCCCTATTGCTCTCATCCTCTGTTAGACCAGCCTGAAACCATTTAATCTGTTTCCAAAGGAATTTGCTTTTCTCTGTGCCTATCCCATTTCTGCTTTCTGAATTGCCCTTGACCGCTTAAACACCAGAATTGCTGGGTCTTTCTCAAGGATCACACTCAGTAGGTCATCTCTTCCGTTGGAGTTTTCCTTACCTTCCCCAGGCAGTGTTAGTTCCTCTGACCTCTGGGTCCCCACAGCACCTAGTGCTTATTACTATTGTACTGCTCATCGTGCTGAATAGTAATGATTCATTTGACATGTGTCTCTTTAGTACTAGGGTATATGTGGAGGCCAGGACCATAGCTTAGTCATCTTATTAGCATCTGCACCTAGCAAGAGTCATACACTTGTTAACTGTATTGTGTAACTTGGGTAATATGTTACACAGTATATCCATAGTATGTTGGTCAGTGATCTTTCAGCATGCAAAAAAATAACAATATTCTCTGTAGTTTCCTGTTTAGTTAGTGATCTTTCAGCATGCAAAAAATCATAGTATTCTCTGTAGTTTTCTATTTTAGTCTCCCTATATGCAAAACCAAAACAACACAAAACCAAACCAAACTCATATAGACTGAGCAAAACTCTCTGATTAAAAATTTCTGATAATGCATGTAATTTTAAATATACCCATTGTTTCGAATATAAATGAAATGTGTTCAAATGTGAGTGAAAAAAATACATGGACTGTTATTGATAAAACCATTCAAAACCAAATGGTATATTCTGGGTAGCTATAATTTTTCAAAAGGTACTATGTACAATTTTAGGTTAGTGTCAGATAACCTCTTCACCTTCATTTCTCTCTTAACACCTTTTATCGTAATTTCTGAAGCTCCTCTTTGTAGTTCGAGTTAAAAGTCCTGAGGCAGGCTCTTCAGAAGTCTAACACCTGCTTAGGGCTGAACTGGCAGGGGGAGAAACTGAAAAGCAGTGAAGAGTCTTTTCAGTAAAGTACTTAGCATTTTAAATAGTAGATTTTTGAAAAAAAAAATAATGGTAATAATAGTATTGGAAACTCTCATACCACCCCACACAGCGAGAGGAATGTGAAGCTGTTTAGTGGATTCATACTTTGAGTTCTCAAAACCCTTCATTTGCAAAGATAGTTCAAACTTGATTTTGATCAAATTAAACTGCAAAGAATGTGGACTTTTCCTTGAGCACAGATTTATACTTTCTCTTTTAAAATTCAAACCCTTTTCCTTCTGACATCAAAGAGAAAGGATTCAAGGCTTTTAGAATCTTATTCTAAGATACCAAAAACCCTAGGATAATGGTTAGGAAATTAGGAAGGGAGTTTTGAAACAATTAAATTTTGGTTCTCATCTGCTGTTTGATATTGACTATAAAGTACCATGTTCCAGGTTAATGACAAAGTTTTAAAAAGGTGCATGTGCTTTTTAACCCTTAATGATTTTGTATTCTCATGAGTTTCTGGAGTCTTTTAAGATTCAGAGGTCTGTTGTGGACTTTTTGAGG
Organism: Delphinapterus leucas; assembly: GCF_059928025.1. Classification (NCBI taxonomy): domain Eukaryota; kingdom Metazoa; phylum Chordata; class Mammalia; order Artiodactyla; family Monodontidae; genus Delphinapterus; species Delphinapterus leucas. Next base: position 44,115,570 of record NC_143148.1, read on the forward strand.
TTACATCTTTTAATTTTTTATCTTTTTGTTCTGTAACTGGAGGAAATTGCTTAATTTGTTTTTCCAGCAGAGGGAGACATCTGACCATGAACGTGGTACTGCTACTTGCCAGGAGTATTCTATAGCCCATTTTATCAATATACATAAAAAACTCAATGTTCAAATTAACTAGTTCAATAAGTAATTTAGCTCATTGATTTTTGGGCATATCCTAAGTGCCATTACAAGCTACGGATATTTTAAATGCCATTACCTAATAGAAGGAATGTTTTAAGCACCTTTTATTGATTTTATTACTGCTTTATTTTGCTGTCTTGGTTTAAAATCATTTTAACCACTCTGTAATCAAGAAGAAATATATCGTTGGTGAAATACAGTCAATTTCCTAAAAACCTTTGACATCGTTAAATAAGGAATTACAGTTGTTAAATCATGTCAGGCAATAACTGAGGAACAGAAGAGATATAAAATTTGGAGCAGTGGGCCAGCATACCAGTAAGTCACATTGACCTCTAACACTCAGATTCTGCATGTGACAGTCACACTTGAGGTTTGCTTATGGTTTTTACGTCAGCAAGAGAGATTTAAAATCTCAGGTAACAAGGAAGATGGAAGAATGATAGCAAAGTATAATACAGGGGAAATTACAGTGCTTTTTAATAACCTCTTGTGACTTTTGGTGAAAATGATTCTCTAAGCAATTTTTAAATTTCATTTGCTTTGCTTGCTAGATTATAGTATATTGATATTCTGCATAAGAGGGAACCAGAGTGCTCACAGGGATTTTTACCGCTTTCTTCTTCTGCTGATTTGATTTTATATTAGCAGTATTACTGAGCTGATCAGCTGGCAGACAGGCAGGGACTATGGTCCATAAACTGCTTAATCAAAGAGGTGCAGAAGTGGGTAGTGAGCACTGAAGCTTGATACAAGTCTGCTAATGAGTTGATTGCATTGACATGTGATGTAGTTTAACTGTAGAGTGGCAAATATCAATACCTGTATATGATTTGGCAGATGGTTGTTGAACTGTGATTAGAAGTTTAGAATGATTCCCTGTAAAAGACCACCTGGCAGAAACCCAAGAACAGAGAACTGAGTTTTCCCCATTAAATGGAATAGGTCCAGAAAGTCAAGTGTTCTGATCATTAATAGCATCTTTCCTTTTCTTTTAGCAAATGTTAGCTTCAAGAGGAAATTGATAATTATGCATAGGTCTATTAAATGATCTTAGGGAGAGCTCTTTGCATTCCTTCAAATGAGCTCATATCTATAGTTGTGGCAATTATTCACCAGCAAGGAAAGGAAACTAGTTAAAATGCTGATAGGTGTCATTTCAAATATATCAGGGATGTTGGGAGCATCTTTGTAGAATTAATCTCTTTGAGGCTAAAAGTCATATTCGGTTGTAACATTATTGATTATTCTATATTAATTTATGCAGCATATACATATGTTATAATATGAAATAATTTAAGGTATATTGAGTATGTATTATATGCAAAACACTCTTGTAGTTGTTTGAAATATAAAGAACACCAAGATGCTGCCTTCCTTTTCCTCAGTTAAGGAAGGGTGGTAGATGAACACGTGCAGTGCATGTCCCATGGAAGGGATGGAATAAAGGTTCAGGAGCTGTGGCAGCATAGAGAAGAGTAATAGGTTCCTCTGTGGCAAGAGGAAGTATCAGGGAGGGCATTATGGAAGTGTCACTTAAAATAGATTTTGAACAGTTAGAGATGAGCATTCAGAAGTAGAGGGACTAGCAATACAAACGTTTTTAAAAAAATAAGTTTTATTTTTTAGATCAGTTTTAGTTTCACAGCAAAATTAAGCAGGAAGTATAGAGAGTTCCCATATGCCCCCTGACCCTATAGGTACACAGCCTCCCCCACAGCCAACATCCTACGTCAGAGTGGTACATTTGTTACAGTTGAAGAACCTGCACTGACGTGTTGTTATCACTCAGAGTCTGTAGTTTACGTTAGTGCTCACTCTTGGTGTACATTTTGTGGGTTTTGACAAATGTATAATTACATGTATCCACCATTATGGTATCATATAGAATGCTTTCACTGCCCTAAAAATCCTCTGTGCTCTGCCTAATCATCCCTCTCTCCCTTCTAACCCCTGGCAACCACTGATCATTTTACTGTTTCCATAATACAAAAGCTTTTGAAAAATTTGAAATGCTTGATATACCATTATATGTGTGTGATGTATGAAGAACAATGAAATAAATAAAATGTGTTCACTTTTCAACTGAGGTGTTAGAATATTACCAATATTTCTGAAGGCCCGGTGTATTCCTCCCCAACTGCTCCCTTCTGCTCTACCAACACTTCACATTATTTAATATTCTTATACATAGTTGCAAAGTACACAAAAACCTTAGGGCCCACAACCCCCTTATTTTTATCTTTGGTTAGGTCCATGAAAGATAAAGTGAAGGAATGTGTTGATATTTGTCTACTGAATTCAGATTCTATGGAAAGCAATTTTTTTTTTTTTTTTGTGGAAAGGAAGGGGGAGTCCTGGATAACCTAAATGACTGTCAGTATAATTTGAAAGAGGGCATAGTCTGATTTATTCAAATTATAGTGTCTGCTTCAGTTTGAGCTTCATAAACCTTTCTTCTCTTGCTCAGTATATCCAGATTGAATGACTAAACGAATCTCAGTGCAATATGGTAGAGCCACATACTTGGCTATGGAGACTCATTCAGAATTTTCATGCATGTAAACTTCCATGTCAGCATGGAATACTCATCTTTAAATTTAGCATCAAGTATTTTCAGAATAAGTTTTTAATTTGGCTGACGGCCATGCTCTTATTCCTCCGTTTTCATTTTCTAGTTTTACAGAACTTTTAGGTGAATATATTTTATATTAAAGCAATGGTATGTTGGAAAGTAGAACTCTAGGATACAAACAGTCTTATTCCCCTCCCTCTCTGACCCACTCTGTGGGCCAGTTCTTCGCCTACACCTGGATGAAATCTCAGACTCATCCCTTAGCTTTTCCAGCCACTCTTAGATTTAAGAAAATATATTCTGATTGTCTCTAGTAATAATAACAGTCTACTTTTAGTAATAAAAATGACTAGTCCAGTGTAACATTCTGAACTTTATTACAGTTCAAGCCACTCTTCTTGCCCAGCTTGGTGATGGATTAGGTTGAGAAGCCCACAATAGGAGGTGGGGATGGGTTGACTTCTCTGTTTCTGTTTTGGAGCTTCTCCTCCCCACCTATCCCAACCCCAGGGAAGGGCTGAGAAGGGTGAAGAGGTGGGGTAAGTACAGGAAAAGCTTCCTTGGCAATCCTGTCCTGATCTGCTGGTGGTGTTCTCTGGGCTTGGCAGATGCTCTGACTCTGGAGACACTCTCCTGGGTGCCCCCTATGGGAACGGCAGAGGGCAGCTCACATGCCTCTTGTCTGCATTCCAGGGTCCATCTCCAGCCTCTTTCTACTGAGGTTGACCCTTCTGGATTGGGGTCTCTTTTTAAATGACTCCCTGACTACCTCTTTTACTTAAGGGCTAATAATACAGTTGTTGTGGGGATTAAGTGAAATAACATATGGAAAGAGCTCTTCCTGGCATATATTTGTTGAATAAATTAATTAGTGTTTTACTGGGTACTTTCTCTGTGGGGCATTCTGCAAATGCTTTATAAACCTAACCATACACCAGTCATAGCTATGACATAGATTTAGAGGGACTCAGACACGTTAGGTTATTTGCAAAGTCACAAAACTAGAAAGTGGATAAGCTTAAATTTGTAGCCAGTTCTGTCCAACACTGGAGTCTCTGGTCCTTTGGACTATGGTCTGTTGCCTTCTGAAACAGCCTGGCATGGCCCTTATTGTTCTAAACCCTGGGAAATCTGGTTAATACCCGTGGATCTTAGTACCCGTTCTATCTTATCAGTTTCTTAAATGTCAGGCGTGCTATAAATCTACAGGAATGCTCTCTTGGATACTTTCACTCGACTACACCTATATGATATTTGGACAACCTGAGTTCCTTGACATGACTCTTTTATCTCCAGAGATCTGGGCCAGGTTTCTGGTCAACTTAATTGGAGATTCAAGGAAATTTATCCTGATAATCCAGATGGAACCTGGGTTTTCCTTCCAGAGAAGTGCTTCAGTGTTTCACAGGAGTTCATAGCACACATGGAGTTCTGAGTCTCATGGAATAATCTCTTTAAGGTAACCACACATCTTTCTTTTGCCTCCAGTATTCTGATGATCAAGTATGAGCTATCTAAGTTCTGCTGTGCCGACTGCCCCAGATGACTCCCGGGGTGACCTGTGCAGTTTGGAAATCTCAACAGAGAGCCCTGGAAGAGTTTGGAATCTTGTTCATTCTTATTCACTTGGGACAATGGATTAAGAAAATTTACTTTGGAGAGAATTGGCCAGAGTTAGACTACGTAGAGCAAACCATAGAAAAGAAACAAAATTTCCGGAACATTTGTTCTAATTTGTTTCAGTAAAATGTCACTTAATGAAATCCTAATGGTAAAGCCAGGTCCCGGATATACACTTGCTGTGAAATGTATACTTAATCAGCATGTTCTAAAAACCTACATCGACATTAGCTGTTGTTTAGCCTCTTTAATTGTATGCCCACCAAACTGCAAGCTGCCACAAGTAGATAATTTGAAAGACATTTTTATTTGCCCTTGTGGCTTGCGGCAAAGAGAAGTTGAACCCCACATTGTAAACTGTCCAGTTTCTGGTTCGAATAGATATTCAGCCAATTTAAATGGATTACTAACCCTTCTTTGCTGTGGAGATATTGTCAGAGGAAAATGCATTCAAAATTCTTATTTTGTGTGCCGTAAAATAAGTGAGGTCTTATGAGAACAGTACCAACTCTAGTTGGTCCTTATTTTTGGCTCTATGGAGAACTTAACAATAATCAGGAAAAGGCATTTCTCATTTTTTTGTGCCTCAGCTTCCTCAGGAAGAAAGTACAAATAATAAAGTCTGCCCTTTAGGACTTTGTAAGGCTGTTGTGGCAAAATATTTTAAACTCCTTGAGAAAAAGCCTACTCAGTGAAGTAGCTTCGTTATTCCTTTTAACGTCAGTTATATTCTGAAACATGATTTCAGAATTTCAGGATCCCAGGACCTATGATTGAACTGGCAGGTGATCGGTTCAGTGGAATTTAACATTCTCTTTCTTGACACTGAACCAAAATTTGCTTTGGCTAAAAGAGGTAAAACATGCAATTATGGTAAAAAATGTAATAATAAATCTACTGTAACAACCTTCTTTCTACCACATATCTTTTCTGGTATTTATCTGAATATCCAGCTTATGAAAACTAGAAGAGGTTGTAATTTCAATAGCAATGGCAACTCAGTGAGTATACAAAGCCATTTAAACTAAAATCTGCTTTTATTTTTCCAATGTGAATGTCTGAAATGTTTTCATTTTTTTTGTTTTGAAAATTAAAAAAAAAGACAAACAGTTAAAAGTATGGAAGTTCCACGCATGCTGCTTTTTCTGCACCTTGAGGACTAGCAAAGTCTTTAATATGAGACTTTATTTGTACAAAGCAAAACTTCAAAACCACTCAAAAGCTTTTCTTATTAACTGCTGTCAGTCCTGTGATTTACAGAGGCAATAAAGAACTAGAGGGGGCACATTTATCATGGAATTCAGCACACCAGGAGCCATTTTCTCCAGCGGTAAAGGCAAGTGATAAAACGAATTCTTTTGTTCTATAACCAAGACACATTCTCTGTTCCCTTTTCTCTAAAGTTGGGCACGCCAGGCTTCTCTGGTGGCAACTTGGCACCACCTCAGCCACACTTTATGACAAACTGTTAACATGAAAACATTGACGATACACCTGGAACACCTGGCTGTGAAAAGTGCTATGTGTTTGCCTTCAACACACAATAGTTAGCTTCCAACATATTTGTAGTATTAATTCCCAGTTTTCTTTGAACAATGCTTTTTTTTTTTTTTTTGCGGTTCGCAGGCCTCTCACTGCTATGGCTTCTCCCGCTGCTGAGCACAGGCTCCGGACGCGCAGGCTCAGCCGCCATGGCTCACGGGCCCAGCCGCTCCGCGGCATATGGGATCTTCCCGGACCGGGGCACGAACCCACGTCCCCTGCATCGGCAGGCGGACTCTCAACCACTGCGCCACCAGGGAAGCCACTGAACAATGCTTTGTGTGTGTGTGTGCGGGCGCTTTCTTTGGTTTCAGAAGGGAGTTGATGGGAATGTTAAATAATGTGGGTTTTGTTTGTTTAGTAAAGAGCATAAAAATTTGGATTTTGAATTGCAAATTTCTCATTGTATTAAAGAATGCCTCATGTGAATTTTGATACTGAAAACGAAATCAGTTCCAGTACACAGTTTTTCAGTTCCCTTTGTATTTGATTTAGATTTTGTGTTTTAGGCAGGTAGGTGTGATACAGAGACACTTTTAAGCTGTCTCTGAGCATTGATTATACATTTGTGGGTTTTGAAATGAATTCTTCAGACTTTGAGCTAAGGTGCACATAAAGGCTACAACAGTTTTGCTCTTTGGGAAGCTTACAAAATGGAGCATTTTGGAATATTCTATAATTGAGTACATCCATCATCCAATAGTATTTATTAAGCGCTTGCCTGTGCATGACGATGTACTGGGCACAAAGATTACTGAGAAAAAGTTCAGTGATTTGGAACCAGAGACAGTGGTAGTGTTTATACCTTTGGGAAAATGAGCACAAATGTTAAATTGTGAATGCTATTCCTAATGGAGCAAGTTATGTAGTTAATGTAGTCCCAGAAAAAGACAAGAACACTCAAGTAAAATCTCCTGGCATTTCCCAATTATACAATCACTAACTATGCTCTTATTGGTGTATTAATGAAAAATAGTGTGTTCAAAAGACAGGAATAAGGCAGAAGACATGAAAAATTCGGGAAACAAATTTCAGGCCAGGTGCTTTTGTGACTTATTGGTCATTCTTAAAAACTTTTAGCTGGGAAGGAATTTGGAACAGAATTATGTGGGAATTTCATTCATCCATCCATTCTTTGCAATGTATAATTTAGTGGTTAAAGTTATTCTCTTGCTTCTGTCGCTGTCAGTTTCTTTTCATAGGAAGGGGAAATAGGTCCTTCTGTCAGTAATTTGGCAGAAGTGCTGAAAAGCCCATTATCCCTGTTGGAGAGAAAGCAAACCACCCCTGGTATATGGGGGTCTGGCAGGCTTCATAGAGATGAGCCCAATGAGAAGCTTCCAGTGAGAGATGGTTTTTTATTTTCTGAGAGATACTGATCATTAGACATTCCTCTTGAAACCACCTGACATTTCTCGGAGTAAAGTTATCTGCCCCTTACTCCCCACCCCCAAAACAAATTCACTGCTATAGAAGATGGGAGAGAGAAGGAGAAAAAAGCAGTCATTTGAATAAAGAAGTCATATCTTTTATGTGCTTTATGTTATACTCTGCGTACTTGGGAAGGGACCGCATCTGTCCAGAGGATGGTGGGAAATGGAACACTATGCTTCACGGTGTGCTTCTTATAGTATTTCCTTAACCAAAAAGGAGCAGCTGTTGGGTAGCAGAGACAGCATTGTTACCAACCTGAGCATATGGAAGCTTGAAGCTTTGGTTAATTTGGATGTCTGGGCACCACTGCAGAAAGATTGTCATAATTGTTTGCTGTGATTTTAGGTCCACACTTCAATGTTGGAAGGAAAAACTTTTTACAGAGGCTTACTTTTTTTATATATGGCTTTGAAGGGAATTGTATTTTACGTCTGACACTTATTGTATTGTAAAATCTCTAGTCTCTGATATTTAAAGGTGGAAACTTTTAACTTTCTTAAAAAAAAAACCCAACTCAAGGGACTTTTTAGTACTATAGCCTCTCAGATAATCCTAAAGCTTTGAAAAATGAAATACTTTATTTTATGAAGCAGTTTTGGGGTCAAATTTTTTCCCCTAAAATGTATGCTTTTATGTTGGGTGGTTTAAAGACCAGCTGTTAACTGAAACCAACCGTCAACGAAGTTACATAAAGTTGTGTTTCCTATTAGTCTTGTATCTTTCCTATTAGTCATTTATGAAAGGATACAGGAACATCTAAGAGAACTCTAAACAAAAATTGAAAAAACAGATGTCAAAACCATATTGACTTGATGGTTTGCTATTTTTTTTAAATAGAAAAAGAGCTTAGTAGTTATTAGTGGATTGTGAAATAAGGCTTGTGTTGCTAATTTATCACAGAATTATTTGTAGTAGCTTGCAGTTGAAAATTGGTGTTTTACTAGAATTTCAAAGAATCAAAAAATCAGTTGAAGTTTATGCCTGGGAGGACCATGAAGGAGGAGCTGTGACATTTTCAGTAGTTGGGCATGTATGGGCCTCTAAAGGTGTGTTTATTATGTTGTCATGGTGAGCAGTGAATTAAAAAAGTAACAAGACTGCTCCTTGGGTAGTTGTGACTTACTGGTAGTTATCTTTACAAGAGTTCCATGCTGACTTAAGTAAAGATCTTTGGGGAAAAAAAAAACAAACTTTATTTTTCAAATAAATTCAGCTAAGAGCCCACAGGCTTCCATGACACCACACTGAATTGTTATTAATGTGCACTGCTGTGAGATAATGCTTGCTGCTGTTTAACAATAACCCCGTCCTCTGGAATTTTAGGAAAGTGGTAGGAAAATGAGAGGCAGATTTAAATGCTGCTGCTGAATTAAATGTGCTGGTTGACGGGCACAACATTTTTATCATTACTTGTGCAAGGGAGTGTAGAAAGAGATCTTTATTCGGGGTCAGGTCACATGTGGGACTGGTGAAGTTGCCTGAGAGGCAATTTTGGCAAGCAAGGGCATTGCTTCTGTTCAGGAAAAGATTTGTTCAGCCTATTGCCTTTACCTTGGATGTCCCATTTACAGCCTTCTCTTGAGGGTTATGTGTGGTGTTTCTTGAAGGCAAGGACATGATCTTTTTTTTTAAATTTTAATGTTTTAAAAATTTATTTTATTTAATTTTGGCTGCGTTGGGTCTTCGTTGCTGCGCACGGACTTTCTCTAGTTGTGGCGAGTGGGGGCTACTCTTTGTTGTGGTGCGTGGGCTTCTCATTGTGGTGGCTTCTCTTGTTGTGGAGCACGGGTTCTAGGCATGCAGGCTTCAGTAGTTGTGGCACATGGGCTCAGTAGTTGTGGCTTGCGGGCTCTAGAGCGCAGTCTCAGTAGTTGTGGTACACAGGCTTACCCGTGTACCACGGTGTACTGCAAAAAACAAACAAAAAAAAAGATGGTAGAATCTAGAATCTGACTGCTTGCTTGGTTTAAAATAACACCATTTCCAGCTATATGACACAAGTTTTATAAGCTTCTTTTGCCTTGGTTTCCTTATTTATCTAATAGGGCTAATAACCCTACCTACCACCTAGAGTTACTATGAAGAGTACATGAATTAATATGTATAAAACATTTAGAAAAGAACATGTGTAGAAAGGATCTTGATAAATATTATTATTACCTCTTGTGACTTTAGCATGCCTTTGGGTTTTTTTTGTTTGTTTGTTTGTTTTGTGTGGTACGCGGACCTCTCACTGTTGTGGCCTCTCCCGCTGCGGAGCACAGGTTCTGGACGCGCAGGCTCAGCAGCCATGGCTCACGGGCCCAGCTGCTCCGCGGCATGTGGGATCTTCCTGGACCGGGGCATGAACCTGTGTCCCCTGCATCGGCAGGCGGACTCCCAACCACTGCGCCACCAGGGAAGCCCTGGGTTTTCATTATTTTTATGAGGCTATAGGAAACCTAAGTATATTTACTTGGATGCCATTCTGTCTCATTTTTCTCTAGGGAGATCATAGTCTCTCTGATGGTCATCTCCAACTGACGTAGGGCTTCACCAGCAGTCTCTGAGGTAGAGCATGAAGATGTCTAGTAGGCAGTAGAAAGTGTGGATTTGGAGTTCAGAAAGAGGTCTAGAATAAAGGTATAGATTTGAGTAAATATAGCAGAAGCCATGGGAATGGACAAGATCATCTTGGGATAATGTTCAGACTGAAAAGAGAAGAGGCTTGGGACAGATCTCTGAAAGAGGTTTTGGGGATGGTGGAGATTTTGGAGTGGGGTAGAAGGTGACAGAGAAACATGGGCCAGGAGTCAGTGTAGTCAGTCAAGTGATACTAATAGTGAACATGATTGAAAACATACTATGTGTTGGACATTGCTCCAAGTTCTTTTATTCATTCATCTAATCTCTCAACAACTCTTAAGTAGATATTATTGTATTCTCACTTTACAGAGATACAGAGAAATTAAGTCATTTGCCCAAGGCTGTAAAGCTAGTAATTGATAAAGCCAGAGGAATTTGAATCTAGGTAATCTGATTCTAGATCTTACACTTTTTTTTTCCTTTTAATATTTTCCCCTTTTGTTTGGATTTTTTAAAATGGAAGTATAGTTGATTTACCATGTTGTGTTAGTTCTGCTGTGAAGCAAAGTGATTCAGTTATATATTCTTTTTTCAGATTCTTTTCCATTTTAGTTTATTATAAGATATTGAATATAATTCCCTGTGCTATACAGTAGGACCTTGTTGTTTATCTATTTTACATATAGTGGTTGGTATCTGCTAATCCCAAACTCCTAATTTATCCCTCCCCACCCCTTTCCCCTTTGGTAACAATAAATTTGTTTTCTATGTCTGTGAGTCTTTCTGTTTGTAAATAAGTTCATTTGTATCATTATTTAGATTCCACATATAAGTGATTAGATCTTACAGTCTTATTGATTATACCAAATGGTCTCCAAGGACAAGTAGAAGAAAAATCAGAATAAATAAAGACTAAGAAGCTGTCTCTGTTAGCATTTAGTTTGTTGATGTTTTCTACTTTGGTTTATTTCTTTTATTAATTGTTTCAAACCAACACACATGATGTTCTTTAGCAATAGCAACTTCATGGTATATTTAGAAGGTAAACAGCTGTGAATTGAGAAATGAAAGTGTGTTGGTCAGCTTTTGCCGCAATAGTAATGCGTAACAAGCAACCCCAAAATGTCAGTGGTTTACATCCATAAGCGCTATTTCTTGCTCATGGATCTGTGGTTTGGCTCTGCTTCAGGCTACAGGAACGGGTTAGGTCAGTTCCATGTGTGTATTAATTTGTTACGGCTACCATAGCAAAATACCACATACAGGGTGGCCTAAACAACCGAAATTAATTTTCTTAGAGTTCTGGAGGCTAGGAATCCAAGATCAAGGTGTCAGCAAATTTGGTTTCTTTCAAGGCCCTTTTCCTTGGCTTGCAGTTTTCAGCATCTCACTATGTCCTCACTGTGTCCTTTGTTTCCTTTGTGTATCTTTTTGTGTGTCAAATTTCCTCTTCTTATGAGGACATCAGTCAGATTGGATTAGGGCCCACTCTAACCATCTCATTTTAATTTAATCACCTCTTTAAAAACCCTATCTCCAAATATAGTCACATTTTGAGATACTGTGGGTTAGGACTTCAATATATGAATTTGGTGGGTGGGGGACCCAATTCAGCCCACATCAGTGTGTCTCCTTATTTTGGGACCTGTGGCTAAGTGGGGCAGAAGCACAAGATACCTCTTAATGCCTTAGCTTGGAACTGGCACACCGACCCTTCTGTCCACATTCCATTGTTTAAAACAGGTTTCATGACCAAGCCCAAAGTCAATGGGATGGGGGACTGTAATATTAAGGGAACTGTGGGATGAATGGGGAGGGAAGGAAACACTGAGGACAAAAATATATAATCCACTATAGAGCAATAGCAAGTTTTTTTTCAAGAAGTTTTGTTAAAGGAAGTACAAAGAAGGGGTAGTAGGTACATGGGGACACCTGTTCTCACAAACATGTAAATTGTGTGTAACTAACAGGTTTCACTGACAATCTTTCAGAACAAGCCTACCAATGGCATGGAATGGAACAGGAATGCCTTCTCCTCCAGCCTTGGTTTCTTGGCTATCTCTAAATGCCCCCTCTCTGTTCACATTGTTGTCTGCTGAATGCCTTTCCCCATTTTTCTTTTCCTGGATAACTGCTGTTCATCCTTCAAGACTCAGTTCAAAAGCCACTTTCTCTGTGATGCTTCTGTTTCCCTGAGGCAAAGCAGGTACTTCTTTTTCTATTCTCTTACAGCACCTTTGTTTTAGCTTTGATTACTTTTTAAATTATAACTGTATAGCTCAGATATCAACTTTTCTCCTGTCCTCTGGGTCCAGCATCATTATGATCAGTGTATGCCCTGGGTCCATGAGGATGCGAAGTTCAGTGCTGCTTTGGGCTCACAAACTAAAGTGGCCATCGCCACAACAAAACGTGAGCTACTACAGAGAAACAAAAACCAATAGTAAAAATTCAAATTCACTTGTATAAAAGTCTTAAGGGAAAAGATGCTTTTGGAGGGGAGGTAGAAGAAGGATTTACGTCTTACTCCAAGGCAAATAACTACAGAAATCCCTTCTAGACATTTCTACTCTTGCCTCAAATTTCTTCTTGGTCATTAGGGATTCTTTAACTGCCCAGCACTGCCCAGTCCCTCTGGCTTTTGCAGGGCTGCTGGCTAGTACAATGCCATTTGGATAGAAAATGATGTATGTGGTGCTCCCTGGAGTTGTGTGTTATGGCCCTGGGCCAGTTGTGTCTTCTCCCTTGCACATCTGTCTATAGCCTTGGGACTCTCAATTGCTGTTCTGTGTTATGCAGAACAATTTAGCTTGCTCCATTTAGTCCTCCAAGTGCAGTGGTACTCAACCCGGAAGAGGGAAAACAGGGCCCGCTGACCGTAGAAGGAAGTTTAGTGACCATTTTTTATTATTTTAGGATGCGCTTTAGTGGATGCATACCCTTAGGGGCCCATCAAGACATTTTTTAAACCAAGGTGATGTCCCCTTATAAGAAATTCTTATTGTAGCTCTTGTGATAGTACAGTTTTCTCCATATCACTACATATGTTCACTTAACTGTTTCGTAGCTAGACCATGATATTCTTTAAGGCAGGAATTTTGCTCTATTCATTTTTGTATTCCAACATCCATGACAGTCCCTGAAACAGTAAGGGCTTAAAATGTTGCCTGAAAACCTAAATGAGTACAATTCAATCTTCTTTATTTTAAATCATAATCAGAAAGCCAATGGAATGTGAATTAGAAACTAGTAAATATATTTCCACATTCCCAGAATTGAACTAGAACTGTTATTTTATTGAACCTGAACTTGAACTAAGTTGAAACAAAGCTTCTTGATATTTTCACTGTAAATCAGTTAGAATTGCTTACTGACTTGAACCAGAGATAAACTGCTTCACTTCTGAATGTAAAAGGGGGACTACTTTGAAAAACTTACTGGTTTATTCTCTAGTTCCTTAGTAAGGTACTTGGACATTCTATGAATATGAAATTGCCATTTCATTGACAGTGGATCTAAATATATTAACTTGTCGGTAAGATCTTTTTCTGTTTCTTCCAGTGAGATCACAGAATCTCTTATAAGATCCTTTAACCTAAGTGGAATTGTTCTAGGGCTTGCCAAAATATTGTGGATAGTCTTCTCTCTGTCTCTCATTGATTCATTCAGTCCATGATTCCTTGCCTTATTGCCAAAAGCCCATTTTAGAGTAAGATGAAAATCAATTAGTGAGGAAATCAGGAGATGGAAGTAGAGGAGTTTTTGAAGCAGGGGCTAGGAAAGCAAATAAAGATAGGAAAAATAAAATAACACTAGGAAAATCTTTGGATCAAAGTATGTGCCAAAAAAGTCTTACTCATTTTGCTAAATAATATTATAAATGTCAGTAAAAGTAATGACAATAATATACAGTTAATTTGGATCTGATAGAGGAGAGTTAGGTGAATTGTGAGAGAAAAAAAATCTTTGTATTTAAATTTTACCAACTTTCTTTTTCCTTCCTGATTTGTGAAGAATTTATATTGCCTTACCATTCAAAAACATCATTTCCCCTCCTTCAGTTATTTAAATTCATTTGCAAGGCAAACTAAAATCCTGTGAGTAATTACAGAATTGTGTGCTTTAATTTGGCTGTATGAATCAGTCCATAGAGAATATTTCTTTTTTTAAAAAATTTATTTATTTTACTATTTTTGGCTGCCTTGGGTCTTTGTTGCTGCGCGTGGGCTTTCTCTAGTTGTGGCGAGCAGGGGCTACTCTTCATTGCGGTGCGCGGGCTTCTCATTGCAGTGGCGTCTCTTGTTGCGGAGCACGGGCTCTAGGCACACGGGCTTTAGTAGTTGTAGCACGTGGGTTCAGTAGTTGTGGCTTGCGGGCTCTAGAGCACAGGCTCAGTAGTTGTGGCGCACAGGCTTAGTTGCTCCATGGCATAGTCGGATCTTCCTGGACCAGGGCACGAACCTGTGTCCCCTGCATTGGCAGGCGGATTCTTAACCACTGTGCCACCAGGGAAGCCAGAAAATATTTCTTATAAGTGTTTTCCTTCTGTTAAAAATAATATGCATGGCTCCAAATAGTCTTACTTTTATGATGAAATGCCACACTGTCTCATCTGTTGTCACAATCTAGTGATAGCCCCTTTCATTTTCCTAAGATTTTATTAGAATTTAGAAAAGGTTAATTAGTTATCCACTGATCTTAGTTGAAGAAGATTTTAAAAAATATAATATTCCAAAACATTCTAGTAGGGTATGAAGCTACCACCACAAGGGGCTACTATAATTTTATCAAATTTGTCCTGGTAAGTTGGTTCAGAAAGTGAAATGATTACAGCTTGCTGAGTTAATTTTAATATGCTAATACATCACAGCAAGTTGGGAACTTAAATAAAATGATACAATTAAAATACTTTTATGGGATGTAGAAAGACTTAGTAAGGTCATTTATAGATTATATTAGAGCTACATTTAGAATTATTGGGTTTAAGATTCAGCATTGTTAAAAGAAATCAGCAGATATCTGACATATGCATTTTAGTGACCTTTGAATGAAGAAGTGAATGTTGAATTGTGTGGATCTTGTTCTGGGTTCTTAAAATAAATTAACTCTCTGGGCTCCCCTCTAAATACAGCTAGGATCAAGCCTTTAGATATTAATTTCTTTAGTGTTGCAACATAGAAAATGTTGCAGTATGTTAATCCTAGAAGGGATTTTTTTGAAAGGCTATCGTAGAAGACTTTAGTTTCTTAATGTGCCTCTGAAAGTGATTCTCCAATTTTCCTTGGTAATAAATTTGAGTGGCTTGTAGTCCCCCTTGGTTGGACAATTCTTCTCTTTCATTTAGACTGAAATCTTTGAAGGTGCTTATATGGGCAAAGGAAATTTTTTTTCTTTTTTTGATGTAACATCCTGTTACTCTGCGTTTTTGCGTTAATTTTACCAGGTGTTGCTCATTTGCTGGTCAGGGTAGACCAGGGATATTTAAAATAAGCTCATAATTCATCTATGTGGAAGAGGAATTACATGTTTACAGACTGCAAATAGAACTGCTAGATATTCTATCTTTTGTCACATACTTACCCAGTGGCATGTTGGTCCAATATTTAGCATCATCGTAGGATTAAATGAGATATTGTGTGTAAACTGCCTAGTATATTAGCTGGGGCAATGATGAGGCAACCCACAGCCTCAGGGCTGCTGGAGGCCTCCTTGGCTCTACCATATGGCCCTCGATCTCACTGCAAAATGCAAGATTAGAAAACTGCCTCTGTGTCTCTACCTCTCAAATGTGCACAAATGCTAGAATTTAGTGGCTAAAAAGCACAGTCATTTTTCTCGACGTTCTTCTATTCAATAAAGTAAGTAATCTGTATTTTAAGAATTTGTGATTTACTCCTCCACAGGACTAAATACAATAAATATTTTGTATTAAAAAAAAAAGCAAACCTCAACCCTTTTGATGTCTCTTAAATTATCTTAGCCTAAAAAAGATTGCTCATGACTGTCCAAGGACATAATTTGGTAAAGGACTTTTTCTTTCTTTTTTTCCCTTCTTATTGCCGGTAAGGACTCCTATTTACTTGAAGGCCCTGACTTGTCTCCACCCTTAGAATGATTCTGATCTTGAGCAGTGGCAGCTGTTTCATGTTTTCATTGGTACAAATCCTTTGTGTAAATTCAGTCTTTTGTAGTTCATACTGTCTCATATCATTTTCCTCTGTTCTCTGCTCTCTGTGCCTGATTTCCTAATGCCAATATGTGTTATTTCAGAATCTGAGCTCTACTTGTCCATCTTCCCATCTGTTCTGCCTGGTGATAGTCAAAGTTGACTGGACTGGAAGACTCAGTTCCCAGGGTTACTAAGCTTTGAACCACTGAGAATCAGTCTCTTCTTCTTTCTGAACTTTGATATGTTAAGCTTAATATAAATTTATCTTTATGGCTGATAAATAGATTATACAACAGCATGTACAGCATCAACCCATTTAAAAAACATGCATGTTACTATTAAAGTCCCTTTTTAAATGAGTGGATCTTAGGAGAAAATTAGATATTGAGAAATTCCTGCTTCTGATGGAAGATGCAGTGGAAAATAGAGGCCCCTGTGGGAAGCAGGCTTTGCTTATGATGCCAGAATTTTAAGTGTTGGTGTGGAAACTAAACATGGTGGCAGGAATTGTGTATATTTTGCTCACTATTATTTACCCAGAGCCTAGGATAGCATCTGTCATGTGATAAGCCCATAAGAAATATGTGCTGAATGAATGAAATGAAGAACTGAGACCTGAGCACACAATGGGACTATTGCATGATATATCCAGCCTGTTCGGATGACTTGACTCCTTGGCTTTCCTGGAATAAGCACCTTTGACAATGACCTGCAGCATCATGTCATGGCCCCAGAAGATCACTAACACGTCATCTTCCATTAGCCATATCTTTTGCCAGATAGGATATTTATACAGGTGTCTGGTATTGCTACTTCTAAACAAAAAGGCTTTTTTTTTTTTTTTTTTCTGAAAGAGACTGATTTATTTGATCAACACTGAAGATGGATTGGTGGGGTTGGGATAACCTATTTACTTGAAGATTAGGGAAAGTTAAGGAAAAAAACCATCTTTCCTTAACTCCTCCAGCTAACTTGGGGATCGACTGACATAGAGTAGATATCTAATACATCTTTGCTTCTTGGCATGGGAGAGGCTTGAGTATCTTACAGGTTGTGGCAAAAGAGCCATAGGAATGAAATGGGGTAATTGATGGGCAAGGCCCTGGGCAGGCATATGGTGATGGGGTCAGCATCACAAGGCCAGAGGAGGGACACTTCTTCTGGAATCTCATAAATCAGAAACTAGGTTCTTTCCTGCCCTCATCTGCCACATCCAATTGAACACCATGAACAAAGTATCTAGTTCCTAAATATCTTGAGGTCTGGTCCCTTCTCTTTTTCAACTGCTGCTGTATTGGTTCAGGTTCTCACTTTTTGCAGCCTAGACTACTGTAACAGAGTGCTGCACTGGACTTCTGTAATACAGCAAAAATGCTGTTCTGGACTGTTGTAATATGGTCAGGTGCTGTCTGCACTATTCTAACAAGTGTCCTTTCTTTTATTCTAGTCTGCCTTAATTGAATGTTCACCCTGCTGCCAGAGGGATCTTTCTAAAATGCAAGTCTGATCATGTGTATTTTCTGTTTAAAAAAAACCCACAGTGACTCCCCATTGCTTTCAGGGTAAAATCCCAGTGCCTTAGCCTGGAATCCAAGGTTCTTTGTGATCTAAACTATGCCTGCTTGTTTAGCTTCACCTATTATAGCTACTCCTATTGGGCCCTAGACCTCAGCCATATATCCTAGAAGTTATCAGCTCTTTTATCCCTGTACCTTTACTTGTGCAATTCCTTGAACTTGAAATGTCCTTTCCCCCCATTCCATGCCTCTGTACTTGGTGATGGTTAGTGAGGTCTTGATGGTGGAGCCATCTTTCCTTGGTGCCTGACTTACATTATCTCTGTGCCCTCTGTTGATCAGAGGCAGTCTGCCTGCCTCTTCCCGTTTTAAAGCGTATGCCTTGTTTTGGGATATTCACACTGTTTCTTGTTTTCTCTTCTATTTTTTAAAATTTGATGATTTTTATGGTTCACTTAAGAAGTAATGTTTCTTAATCCTACTGTAATCATATAATGTCAGAAGTATTAATTATACAGTGAAAATTAAAGAGATGATTTCTACCAAGTTAGAAGCTGTTCTGTCATGTTCATTGTCAAGGGAAAGCCTATTTTATTTTAGAGTTTTCCTAAGGGTAGGACAATGAGACTAACATGGGGTTTCATGTTTGGTGGAGAAAATGCAAAGAATGGGTGGAAATGGTGAGGTGATGATTTAGAAACACTTGCAAGGCAAATATACTCACTAGATAACTTTCTTTTCATATTCAAACTTCTTTCAAGTCTCTTTCTGGGAATAGGTATACAAATAAAATAGCTCTTTTTTTTTTTTTTGCGATACCCGGGCCTCTCACTGTTGTGGCCTCTCCCGTTGCGGAGCACAGGCTCCAGACGCGCAGGCTCAGCGTCCATGGCTCACGGGCCCAGCCGCTGCGTGGCATGTGGGATCTTCCCGGACCGGGGCACGAACACGTGTCCCCTGCATCGGCAGGCGGACTCTCAACCACTGCGCCACCAGGGAAGCCCTAAAATATGTCTTTTTGAATTTCTGTGGAGTCTTGATAAGTATCGTGGGGCTTATTCTTGATTATCTTTGTGAAGCTTTAATTAGAAGAAGAGTATAGTAATGTTTTTTTTTTTTTTGCGGTAATATATTTTTGAAGCAGAAAAGACAGGAATGAAAAAATACTTCAAATAATTCTCAATTTCTATTTACCAAGATCTGATACAAGCAGAAATAATTAGAGTGATAAAGTCTAACCCCACTAGTAAATTTGACTTAAAGCCAAGAGCAGCACAGCCAGGACACTTATGTTCATGTTTAAATTACTCAAGTGCTTAATTGTATAATTTCAGTTTCAATTACTAAATGCCCTTACTTTTAAAATTAGTCCTTTGGGTATTAGCTGCATGATGTTGTTATTAAAGTTGAAAATCTGCTATTATGGTTTAGAGGATTATTGTAAAGTTGTTGGCATACGTCCTGTTTAATAAATAAGTTTAATTGTGCATGTAATCTGGTAATTTAATAATGATGAATTATATTTTACAGAAATGTAGAATGACTGTTTTCTTCTTGGGATAAAACAAAATTACTTTTTAGGATTTATTTTCCAGAGGAAATATTTTTTATAAAAATACCTAAAATACCTCTTGTACCATGTAAACTCCTGTAAAGAGTAAGACTTAATGGAGATTTTACATTAAAAATTGCCCCTCCCATATAAAAGAGGTTGGCAATACGGAAATGAAATTCAGTTAACCAGCAAGTGATGTTTATACATTTAATGCTTTTTCAGTTTGTCTCACCTCTAGAATATTGAGAGTATGACAGAGTAGCCCATACAGTAATTAGTGTATTGTTGCCCTGTGAGGCACATTCCCATTTGGATGTGAACTTGCAGCTGCTATTAATGTTAATGAGCTTCACTAGTCAGGAAAGTCCCTTGAGCTCATCCTGAATTACCTTGGGCAAAACCATCTGATTGGCATTATATCGTTCATCCTTCTGTCAGCTCTACTTGTCTGTATTGAATCCTAGTGGGGAAAAAAAGCCAATTGTTTTAGACATATCTCAGAATAAGAAAGTTCAGAATTTTAGAATTCAAATATATTTTCTTTTCTAAATGATATTGGCCTCTCAATTGATTCTTACATGAAGTCTTTGCATCAAGAAGGGTTGCTTTTTTAACCTCTGCCTTTATTTGATGGATGAAGAAACAGAGGGACGAAAGGTTTCTTCATCTTTTGTGAAAGATTGTACAACTAATGGTAGAGAAAGGACTAAAATCCAGCTCCAATTAAAACAAATCCAATTGATATATTACCTGACTTGTTTCAACACATTGAGAGGAGATTAAGAGTGTTTTCAAAAAGCTGGGTATAAGTTTGTGATGGGTCCATAGAATATTAAGCAACTAAAAAAAATAATTACCTGTAGGTAAAACAGTAAGTTGTATTAGAAAAGAAATGAAATCAATTATATCATGCGGCTCAGTTGTAAACAATATTTACATGATCATGTTAATTTAAACACTGATTATTGATTTGACTAAAAACTGATACAGCTGTGTTGGGAAGAAGAGGTAGGAGGAATTGTGTGTGTGTGTGTGTGTGTGTGTGTGGTGGGGTAAGTGGCTGGGTGGATAGTGGTAAAAATCCTCATTTTCCATAATAGAAAGTAAATGAATGATAAGCATATTAATTAAAATACAGATGTAGATATTAGAAGAAAGAGCTACAAGAATCTAAAGTGCTGGTCTCTGAAGAATTGCCCACCGATTCTTTGATATTCCTCTCTTCAGGAGGTGAACTAGTGTCCCTGTTCCTCTAGTATGGGCTGGACTTAGTGACTCTCATTTAATGAATAGAATAAAGCAGAGTGATAGTTTGTAACTTCTCAGACTAGACTGTAAAAGTTATCAGGGCTCTCTTAGAACACTCGTTTGGGATAAAATCAGCTACCATGTGCAAGGATGCTCAAGCAGTCCTATAAAGAGGTCTGCATGGTGAGTGAGGGACATGTAGGTGCAACAGTGAGGAACTCAAGATCGAGTCTGAGGGAGTGGCTCTGCATGGGTCTATGTCATTTAGTGGTAGACTGAGTGATCATTTTCTAAGATGGAAAATGGAGACTTTCATATCCTGAAGCATACATTCCGAAAATTGCACTCTAAAATATTTTAACTTCTTGGTTGTCCCTATAAATTTTAGACAGTGAACAACTCTAAATGGACCTCATTAAGATTTCTAAAATTAAAGTAGAACATTTTATTTAAATATTCTCAACAAATGTTATGTGGCCTCCTAGGGTTTAATTAATTAGTTAAGTAATTGGTTCTGTTTATTTAAAAATATTGAATAGATACTCCCAGCACCAAGATCAAGACAGTTCCATTTTTCTTCTACATGGTGCATTTATTTCTAGGCACCTTTTCTTGGAGAGTGGCTCTTTGGTGTTCTAATTTTATGGGACGGAGGTGGGTGTCTTCTATTAGTCTCTTCTTCTTGGGAAGGCCCAAGTCCTAGTCTTCTGTCCCTCACACACCACTGTATTGCAGTCAGAGCAGGTGGTCAATGTCACCAGGGTTTGGTGGGACCAAAGCTGCCTTTGGCACTTGCTTATATTTCTGGATTTCAGCTTCCACTTTTCTTTTGTCATCAGGGGTGTCCTTATTATTAGCCCAGCTCAGCATTTGAGTTTTATTTGAAATTATTATACCCAGCATTTTTAGTCATTTGCAGTGGGAGAGTTACTCAGAGTCTCTAGTCTGTTCTGTCGGCAAAGATTCTGATTTAGGTAAGCCAGTATTTGTGAACAGTTGGGTCTGTGATGAACAGTGTAAAAACAAACTCCACACTCAAGATGAGGAAGCTCAAGAAAAACTACTCATTACCAGCTGTGTCAGGCATTGTTGATGCTCCCACACATATTCTATCAGCCCACCTATGTTTGCCTGCAGCTGAGGTCAGTCCTCGGTATGCCAAGCTTTTTATCTTAATATCTCCTGCCTGAGGGCTTTCTCTGGCTCTGCAGTGTCTGGGCTGGGCACAGGTGCAGCCTATAAGGGTGGAGGTGGTTCTGTGCTCAACCCTCAGCCAATGAGGGCCGGGAGTTGGTAGATAAATACCCCACCTCCCAGACCTCAGGTGTGTAGGTTCTGAGGCCTGTTCTGGAGAGTCTCGGAGAGTCTCAGACGGTCCCAGCGGCACTGCGCTCCCGGTGTTTGTCAGGTAAGCTGCTAAGCGACGCACCCTTATATGGCTTTTCTTTTTTCTTTTCCCCACTTCCTTACTAGTGCTTTCTGGGACCACTTCTCAAATTGACTACCTAAAACTTTATCTTAGGATCTGATTTTGGGGGAGCCCTAAGACGCCATCACATAGCTATAAACTTTTTTTTGACTCTGTATACAGTAGAATTAGCCTCCATGGATTTTTAAGCTTAAGAATTCTCCATGTCAACTTTTCTTGATAACATGGAAATGACTTCTCTGAATTTAGCCTTAAAGAAAAAAAGGTTAACTGCTTGGTAACAATTTTGGTTTGATATGTGAAGTGCGGTGTTTTCATGGTCTATTCTCATTTAAAAACATGCTGTAGGAAAAGTGTTGGTAAAGCTACCCTTTCCTTTGTCTTTTCTCTGATATTTAAATTCAGCTTTTGTCTTTTAAAATGTTTTATAAGTATTACAAACTATTCTATTAATTGACCCAGAAAGAGAAGTAATAAATCTTTCTAGAAATTTCACAGATGCATAAGTGGTAGCATAAGGTGATAACAGTGATTACTGCTGCCTAAAAAGGTGAGAAAATTAGTAAGAATAAATATGAATTCAAACCTCTGTAAAATAGTAGAGAGGCTATGATTAATGTTGGTAAGGATTCCATCTGTTATGTGTTTCTTTTGTTTAATTTCGTATATAAGTTTTTGGGAACACAAAATTGTTTTAATTCGCATGTTTTTGTGGCTTTTTCTTTTGGTGCTCACCATTGGCCACCCAAAGTTACATCTCGTTAAGGAGGGTTCAGAAGTCTCCAAAGCTGGAAACAATTGAAAGTGATTACGTGTGCAAATAGGTTTGAATTTTTTTTTTTTTTTGTTAGTCAGTGGTGATTTGAGATTTCCTTGGTGATGCTGGAAGTAAGTTTTGAGCAAGTTGGAGTGTCATTGAGGGGCAGGATAGCAGAGTGGAAGATCATGACCTTTGCACTCAAGTACCCATCCTAGCCTGTTGCTAACTTTGTGCACCTGGGCAACTGCTAGTTTCTCACCTGGAAAACCCACTTAGTAAGGTAATTATAAGGGTTAAACAGGGTGGTCCACGTGAAGTACTAAAGAGGGCCTAGCATATACTGCAGCTGTGTAATGCGAATTTATTGCAATGCAGAAACCTTGAAGTAATCTGAGCAGGATGACTGTCTCCCATTTCTTTTTCCCACTTCCTCACTGGTACCTAATTTCTGAAGAAATGTGGTTTATAACTTTACATGGGAGCTTTTTAGACTACCTCATTTAGCTATCAGTGTTGCATAGTTTATTTCTCCTCTTGAAACATCTCATCCTAAAGCATGGATCTCCCTCAAGTTGTAATTTCAACTCTGGCATCATTTCCAAAATGGTTTGGTTTGTGGGCTTGTATTCCAAGTACTGTAACATCACATGTTTGACCTACTCCATTTCTTTTGAAAATTTGCTCTTGGCTCAGCTCCAGGAGTTTTTATTTCAGGGTTCTCCTGGATACTGTACCTCAGGCCCCAAATTCTGTGACTCCCAAATTGGAACTTAGACCCCAAAAAGTCATATCGGGGTGCCAACACATGACTGTTCTAGAATAGCATCGTATTTTTGGAAACACAGTTTTACCAAGAGTGAGTAAGGTATTAAAAATTGGTCCCAATGTAATTATTTCCTCCATAAGGCATGTTGAGTAGTGCTCGCTACATAGTGTTTGCAGCCAATAAGCTTCTTTCTTAGGCATCTTTTTTATTTTACCTTTTTTTTTTTTTTTGTGGTACGCCGGCCTGTCACTGTTGTGGCCTCTCCCGTTGCGGAGCACAGGCTCCGGACGTGCAGGCTCAGCGGCCATGGCTCATGGGCCCAGCCACTCTGTGGCATGTGGGATCCTCCCGGACCGGGGCACGAACCCGTGTCCCCTGCATCGGCAGGCGGACTCTCAACCACTGCACCACCGGGGAAGCCCTCTTAGGCACTTTTGTGCTATTAATTTGAGTTATATACTTAGAAGGAGTCAAGTCTGTTCTCAAGCATGTTTATGCCAATTTTACTTGATATTATACCTATGCACTATGGTTAAATGTTATGTAAACTGATGAATGAGTGTTAAGTAAAGAGTTGTTTCTGTGAAAATAACATTAAATACTTTAGAAAAACTCAAAGGCATGCTGTTAGAAATGCTGTCAGATTAGATGTTTAGTGTTGGAAAATATCACAAATCCAGAAGTGTTCTGTTCTTAGATTGCTTTACATCCTTGCTGTACTTTAAATGAACTGGAGATCATAGACAGTACCTTAGTTGCAGCTCATGCAAGAAAAATAGTGTGATAGTCCAGTTGGTGGATTTATACTGAAAGAAAAGTCTTGGTTTTATATCAAAAGTTTGGTAGCAAATATTTTACAACAAATAGGTGGAAGAAAATAAAGATGCTGCATATTGGGCAATAGAAGGGAGAAATTATCCATTGAACAGCCTGTTGAATATAGTCTACAGATTAGTGAATCATTTATCAAAATATTTTATTGGTGAATATTTTTATAATATAAACAGACCCAAAGTGTAAGATACTGCTTATAAAAACAATTACATGAAAAGTAGAGTGCACATCATGAAGATCCCAAGAAACATCACAGCACTGGCCTGCAGCCTTCCATCTGGAGCCTAAAAATTGCCACTTGAGGCTATTGACCAAGCCAAAAATCCTAGAGCACTTAAATGTATGAATTGTTTGCCTTTACTGGTTTACTATAGCTCACAAAACATGGCATGGATGAACTCTACAAAGAACTTGTTTTTTGTGAAATTGTACATTTTCTAAAGAAAACTGAAATACTAAAAGGGCTGTATTCTTTTAGCTATCTCTCCTTTATATCCCAATTTTAAGGACTGTGTAGGGGATGTAAATGCCATGTTTTCCCCAGCAGATATAACCTCTTTGATCTAGTCAGTGATAGGTTAAGGAATTCTGAAATGTTTATAGAATAATACAAGTGAAAGTTTTTGACTTTTATTTTGGAAACAGTTGAAGATAGATAAAAATGTAGGTAGTGCAGAATTATTGAGAGTTATCAACATGATAGATACTATTTATATTATTGGAGTAGAATAGTTTCCAGTTCAGCATATACTGCATCTTGGAGAAAACTGGCCTGAACTTGACAACCACTACAGAAAATCTAAATGTACAAGAAGAAAGTAAAGGACATGGTTTATTAGTTTGCTGATCTCAAATCAAGGGTTCTAGTGACTTTTAGGATGGTGTATAACAGGGTTGAGGGTGACAATTTATAGGAAAATGAAACTGAAGGATGTAGAAATCACACATGCCAAAAGAAGAAAAGATGGAGCTGAATATGAAGAAAAAGATAAAAACAAATCAAGAGGCAAACATTACTCATGTTGTAACCAAAAAAATGCCCCTTTACAGTATACTGAAGCACAGCTTGAATTGACAACAGTCAGCAATATGGTAGAGGACTAGATATGGAGGAACTAGATATGAAAATAGTATGCCATCCTCTAACAAATTAATACTAGATTTATTGAATGAATATGTATTTACATTTTGAGGTAAAATGTTTAATATATGAATTCTTTTAAAAATTATTTTTCTTCCTTTAACCATTAAAATTTTAAAAGTTAGCATGTCAACTGTCAACTCTGAATCAGATAATAGGATTTCTACTGTATCCTTAAATACACCCTCTGAGTTTCTTTTGCCACTCTTAGCTTGATTCTTCTCAGATTAGATTGAATAATGAGTTGAGGGGACTTCCCTGGTGGCACAGTGGTTAAGGACCCACCTGCCAAAGCAGGGGACACGGGTTCAAGCCCTGGTCCAGGAACATCCCACATGCCGCGGAGCAACTGAGCCCGTGCACCTAGAGCCTGTGCTCCGCAACAAGAGGAGCCACCGCAATGAGAAGCCCACGCACCGCAACGAAGAGTAGCCCCCGCTCACTGCAACTAGAGAAAGCCCGTGCGCAGCAGCGAAGACCCAACGCAGCCAAAGTATAAATAAATAAATTAATTTAAAAAAATGAGTTGAAGCTTTATCAGTTGAGAGTTGTGGCACCCAGAGTCAGCAGACTTAGCTTCAGCATCTTCCAAGTGACACAGTAATGCCTTCATAAGACGAAGAGCAAAGTGACTGTTTAGGTGTATAAGTGATTGAAGCTGTGATCACCCACTACCGTTAGATGGCATTGGGATGTTTCTTATACCAGTTAATCAAATAAGTACATGCCAATAGATTTGGGAACTGAAAGCTTTCGGGATAGACTCAAAGTTAGCTACATTTGAAAATCTGACTAATGCATCAGCATAACTGCAGTTACATCCCATAACGGCAGTTGCACATTCCACAGCTGCAGCTTTGCTCTGATGCCAACAGGTGAGGACAGGATTAGTGGAAATTTTGTGAGCTAATGAAAATTACGGGATTATAAAAATCTATATGCAAGGCTTTTATGTGCTTCTGTTTCATTTACATCTTGTCTTTTTTCCCTCCCTTTTTTTCCCACCTATCACCCTTTGGCTATTAAAGAGTTGAGGCGGGGATTCCTTGTGGATTGTGTGACCTTCAGAGAAATAAAGCAAAGACAAAAAAGACTTGGTTCTCTGTTCTTACTGCCTATGTGAATGCCCATCCACTGTTTTCTTTTCACGGTAAACAGGGCATAATATGCATCACATTACGAGCCTTAGAGCTTCAATTAAGTGATTCAGTCACCCTGTTTCGGTCATTATGCAGAATTGACAGAAAGTTTTCCTCTTGCTCCCAGAAATTGCTGATATTCCTTTGGGAGAACTAAAGACACTGTATTAAGAGGAACATTAAGAAACTTGACAAATGAGAACAACAGACAGCAGAAGTCAGCACACGTTCAAAGGAAAGTGACTACA
Organism: Delphinapterus leucas; assembly: GCF_059928025.1. Taxonomy (NCBI): domain Eukaryota; kingdom Metazoa; phylum Chordata; class Mammalia; order Artiodactyla; family Monodontidae; genus Delphinapterus; species Delphinapterus leucas. The sequence continues at coordinate 44,142,289 of NC_143148.1, forward strand.
ACCTCTGTCATTGCATTTTCAAAAAAATCCCCTTATCGGATGATTAATAAAACACTCACATACTGTCTAATGTGTTTTTCTCATGACATGATGTATTCTAGTAGGCACATTTGTGGGTGTAGTGGGCTTTTCTTTTATGAAAGATCTGAATCGTAAGATGGAATGTCTATTTAAGTGTTTTTTTAAATGTAATATTGAAATGTAACAGTAGTAAAACTATACACTAATAACCCTCATCTTCCCCAGCTTTAGATCAAAATAGCAAGCTACTGCATTGTCGGTAATACAGATACAAATTTAATACAGTTGACAATATGGCCACATCTCTCTTTGAGCTTTGAGGAATGAAGAATACAAAAACAAGCCAATATCAATATTTTCCTATATCCCTGTGCATCCCTTTAACATCAAAATCCCTTGCTAATGTCATGTAACTTCCTGGTCCCTTTTCAAGGTCTTCAGTTTAACCCCACTGTAGTCCCAGACCATCAGAATGACACCTGGCCCTCCTTGTTCTAAGAAACTTCTCTACCGGATTAAGCAGTTTGTGGGCTCTTGGTGAATGTTGTTGAACAAAAACATGGTATCCGTTTTCTTACCATTTCTCTCACAGCCAATCTTACGTACCAATCTTGCTCTTCTCTGCCCCTTACTGGCATCTCCAACCATCCTAGTGTCTTGGTTTCATCCAGGCTATTTGGTAGAATTCTGTGATTATCTATGGCAAGAGTGCCCTTTCCAGTACCTTTGGTCTATTACAGGTACTTGACCATTTGCAGTTTTTCAGGCTTTCTTCTGTCCATTCTCCACTCCCTTCTGCAAACACACAGACACCAACACTTTGTCTCCTAATTCCATAGCATGGAGTCAGCAGTAGTATACAATAAGCCCTGGCCTCTTCCCTCTGCTTTTTTTCTATACTCACTGCAAATAATTTAAGGTTTCTATGAGAGGGTGACTTGACCTCTAATTTAAGAGAGATTAGACTACCCAATAGGACTACATATCCTATATTTGACATGTCATTTCATAGCCCTTGTGACTTTCCTTTCATATTTTTCTAGCAGTCTCAGATGCTTCTTTTCTCTAAAGCTGATTCTTATATTTTGGAAACCCACCACACTGTTAGTGAAATGCACTGCTTCCTTGAAATCTTCCATTGTTTTAGTCGTATTTCAACTTAATTTGCCCTTGGTTTTGCATTTAATATTTCTCTTTCAATTCTGTTTTCTCAAAGTAGATTGTTAATTAATTGGGTATACATTTGAAAGAGATACTGCCCCTCCTTTATTTTATTTTATTTTTTAAAAATTTATTTTCGTCGGCGTTGGGTCTTTGTTGCTGCCTGCGGGCTTTTCTCTAGTTACAGCGAGTGGTGGCTTCTCTTCGTTGCGGCGCGCGGGCTTCTCATTGCGGTGGCTTCTTTTGTTGCAGAGCACAGGCTCTAGGTGTGCGGGCTTCAGTAGTTGTGGTATGCGGGCACAGTAATTGTGGCTCACAAGCTCTAGAGCGCAGGCTCAGTAGTTGTGGCACACGGGCTTAGTTGCTTTGCGGCATGTGGGATCCTTCTGTACCAGGCCTTGAATCTGTGTCTCCTGCATTGGCGGGTGGATTCTTAACCACTACGCCACCAGGGAAGGGGCCCCTCCTCTGTTTAAAGAGACACTACCCTTCGTTTGTTTGGTTCAAATAAGAAAGGTAGGATAAATGCTTGACTCATTTCTGTTATTTACCCATTTTTAAGATTATGAATTAGTTTCTAAGTATTCTCTAAAGGTGGTCAATTAATTTCTTTAAAAAATTATTTTGTCTTGGACTCATGGATTGAAACATACTTGATAAGCTGCAACCTTATTGAAGCTTAAGTTACCCCAGGTTTCGTCAGTGGGAGGCTCTTTAAATTGGCAACTGAATCTTTTTGTCATGACCCTGGTAGACTTTGTTAGCTTTTCTGCTATGTGGGATAACAAAACATTCAGGCTCATTTTATTCGTTTCCTGCCAAAGACCTAGAGTCAGTTATTTCACCAAGAAGCCCTATTTTCTTTTGGTAGGAAATGGTATTCCATCACCATGATCTGGGCACTAGGGAGGTTCATTACTATATTTCACTGTATTATTTCTACAAAATGTCTGCTGGAATTTTGATTGGGATTGTGCTGAATCTATAGATCAATTTGGGGAGAACTAACACCTTAACAATATTGAGTATTTCATTTGTTATATCATTTCACTTATTATGCCTTCTTAAATTTTTCTCCCAATGTTCTGTTGTATACAGACTGCTGTATAGACATTTTTGTTAAAATTTATACCTATGTGTTTCTTACTCTTTGATGTAATTGATAATGGTTCTTTAAATTTATTTTCCACTTTTCCCCCTTCCTAGTATGTAGAAATACTACTGATTTTTATATATTGATCTTGTATTCTGTAACCATGTTAACACATTTATTCTAGTTGCTTTTTAGAAAAATAGAATCTGTAGGATTTCCTACTTAGATGACAGTGTTGTCTCTAAATACAGTTTCATTTATATTTTACAATCTGGATGCCTTTTGTTTTATTTATTCACTGGCTAAAACCCAACAGTGTACTGTTGAATAGAAGTGGTGAGGGTGGATATCTTTGCCTTGTTCCTAATCATAAGGAGAAAGTATTCATTAGTCTTTTACTGTTAACTGTGCTCTCCATATAAGTTTACATAGATATCCTTTGTCAGGTTGGGAAAATTCTATTCCTAGTGCGTTGAGAGATTTTATCAGGAACAGAGGTTAAATTTTGTCAGACGCTTTCTCTCCAAATACTGAAATGATCACAGGTCTGTCTTTCTTAGTTTGTTAACATGGTGAATACATTGCTTGATACTTGAATATTAACCCAACCTTGCATTCTTGAGGTAAAACTCACTTGGTCATGCTGTGTTACACATTTTGTGTATTGTTAGATATTATATGTTAAAACCTTAGAATTTTTGCAACTATGTTTATGAAGGATGTTTGTTTGCAGTTTTCTTATAATGTCCTTGATCTTTTTGGTATCAGGGTAATGCTGGCTTCATAAAATGTGTTGGGAAGGAACCCTCTTCAAATTTCTAGAATTTGCGTAGCCTTCATAGTAATTCTTTCATAAGTGTTTGGTATAATTCACCAGTGAAACTATCTGGGCCTGGAGTGTTCTTTGTGGGAAAGAGTTTAACTACAAAATCAAAAAATTTTCATTATCTTTAATAGACATCTTCCTAAGTGAGCTTTGGTAGTTTGTGTCTTTCAAGGAATCTTTCCATTCATTTAGGTTGTTGAATTTATTGGCATAAAGTTTTGTTTTTTATTTTTGTATTTTTTTTGTATGAAGCTGTTGATATTTTTTATTATCCTTTTCCTATCTGTGGGGTCTATAGTGATGTCACCTCTCATTCCTGATATTGATAATGTGTGTTATCTTTCTCCTGGTCAGCATGGTAAGTAGACTTTTTTTTTGCGTTATGCGGGCCTCTCACTGTTGTGGCCTCTCCCGTTGCGGAGCACAGGCTCTGGACGCGCAGGCTCAGCAGCCATGGCGCATGGGCCCAGCCGCTCCGCGGCATGTGGGATCTTCCCAGACCGGGGCACGAACCGGTGTCCCCTGCATCGGCAGGCGGACTCTCAACCACTGCGCCACCAGGGAAGCCTGGTAAGTAGACTTTTGAGAAAAGATTACGAGGGATAAAAAGTAATTTTATAAATAGTGATAAAGGGGTCAGTGTATCAAGAGGATATAACAATCCTAGATGTTTATGGACCTAATAACAGACCTTCAAGGTACATTAAGCAAAAACTGATAGAAGTGCAAAAGAAATAGACAAATTGACAATCACAGTTTGAGATTTCATCACTTGTCTCAATCATTGATAGAACACTGAGACAAAAAAGTCAGGAAGGACATAGAAGACTTGAGTAACATTATCAACCAAATTTACCTAATTTACATTTGTAGAACATTCCACCCAACAACAGCAAAATAAACTTTATTGTCAGGTATATATGAAGTATTTGCCAAGATAGACCATATTATGACCTATAAAACAAGTCACAATAAATTTAAAAGGATTGGGGACTTCCCTGGTGGTCCAGTGGTTAAGACTTTGCCTTCCAATGCAGGAGGTATGGGTTTGATCCCTGGTAGGGAGCTAAGATCCCACATGCCTGGGGCCAAATAACCAAAACATAAAACAGAAGCAGTATTGTAACAAACTCAAAGACTTTTAATAAAAAGTTAAAAGGATTTAAATTATACAAACTATGCTCTTTGACTTCAATGTAATGAATTTAGAAATCAATAACCAAAAAAAATATGGATAACCCCCAAATGTTTGGACATAAAACAAGATAGTTCTAAGTAAGCCATGCGTCAAAGAAAAAATCAAAGGGAATTTAGAAAGTATTTTTAACTGAATGAAAATGAAAGCACAAAATCACACAATTTGTTACTACAGCCGAAGCGGTGCTAGAGGAAATTTATGGCACTAAGTGCCTATATTAGGAAAGAGGAAAAGTCACAATCCAATGACCTTACCTCAAGAAACTTCTGCCTTCCACCTTAGAAGCTAGGAAAAGAGAGAAACCAAAAGCAAGCACAGGAAAGGAACTAGCAGAAGTCATTGAATAGAAAAGAGAAAAACAGAAACAATGAAACCAAGAACTGGCTTATTGAGAACCTCCCTTCCTCCCCACAAAGAGAATGGAAAACAGTAAAGATCCCTGCTCACATGGAGCTTATGTTACAGTGGAATAAGATTTAATATAATCAAGAAATTAAAATTATGAAGAAAATAAAATGGAGATGATACTATACTTTCAGATTAGTGGTCAAAAAGACCTATCTGGGTGCACATAGCATCACATTTTATCTAAGCCATGAATGACAAGAAGGTGCTGTTGGACCAAGATCTGGGGGAAAACCAGGCAAGGCAGAGCTAAAGACTGGTGAAAAGGCCCTGTGGCAGGCAGAATAATGTGAGGAAGAAATACATTTCTATATTTAAGCCACTGTTACTTGGAATATCTTTTTTTCATTCTTTTGTTCCTACCCTACCCATGAAAATTTATTTTAGGTATGTCTCATTTACATAGTATGTAGCTGGATTTTTTAACCTGGCTTGAGAGTTTCTGTCCTTTAAAACTGGCATTTAACTTACTTATATGTATCAAATTATAGACACTTTTAGTCCTATGCCTGCCATCTTATATTTTTTTCCAGTTTACTATGCTTTCTTATTTCATTTTTCCCTTTTCCTTTGTGGAATTTATTACTTTTTCCCTCTACTTTTCCTATTCGATTTTTTATGTTTTGGGAATTACGTATACTTTACATAGTGGTTTTAATTTTTATTTTATTAAATTTTTATTAGAGCACAGTTGATTTACAATGTTGTTAGTTTCTGCTGTACTACAGTTGTTTTTAAATGATCACATTTAAATTTATATTTTTCTTTGCCTCAAATTATCCCATATTTATTACTCATAAATAAAATGAGAATCAACAGATTGCTCACTTTTTCCCAGCCCATCGCTTTCTATGTTAAGATTATCTTGGATTTTAGTTCTAAATTGTTATTTTAAAATCAATTATTTAAACTGAAATACCAGTTTTATTTATTTGCTTAGCACTTTTTTGTCTGCCATACCCTCCTCCTAGTCTTGTGTTCTGGATCTTTAGTGTAATCACATTATATGTTAACTTGATATGGGTAAAGACTCACTTTTGCATCTCTGGAGTTTGGCCTGTAGTAGATACATAGGAAATGTTCATTGAATGATTGAAGGTCTGCTCTTATATCTTAGCCCTGTGCTTTGATCTGCTTTCCTCTGTTTTTAGGTTACCTCATTCTTCTTGGTCTAGGTCTTTATATGGTAACAGAACAAGGCTGTCTGCTCCTTGTGTGGTGTAACACAGGTACATCAGAGTTGTCAGGAACAGACAGAAGTCAGGACTCAAGGAGATCTCCTGAGAGGAGGCATGTTTGCTCTGCCCCTCTGCTTTGACCTGTTTTTGCTCTGCTTTGACACTCAAATTGCTGAAATTTATTTCCCTAGAAATGTGTATGTATGGTGACACAGAATATTTTATATGGTTGAGTTAACTGAGGGGTAGGAACATTAATGGAGGAGCAGGTATGCATTGACTATTTATTTCCCAGATGTGAGAATGGAGGAAACACGCATCTCAGGTATTAGACGTTGGAGGAATCTCCACATGGTATATCTATTTACCTAGTCATACAGTCTGAATATGAGACTCAAGGCAGGATCATTCCATAAAGACTATTCTAAAAAATCCTAGAAGTGTTGGGAAGTTTACCCTAGGCCTACATTTTACATTGATTAAGTTTCATTCTATTACTTAATGGCTTGATATCAGACTAAAAATTTTCCTCTTGTGTTTACACCATTAAGGCATTTATTGGCTATTATCATGGGCCCCTAGCTAGCTCAGTGGTTGTTTAGCCAGACTGTTCATTATTAATTTTTACTTTTATACTCTATCTCTTTAGTTCTGCCCTTGTTACTTCTACATCCCCTCTCCATATCCACAACTGCCTTATGTCTACATAATTTCAGTCTTTGTTCCAGAAGCTCTTTTAAAAGAACTCAGAGTTCTTTGAGCAATACCTTTTGTTTACCTTTTCCTTAAGAAAACGTACCACCAGAGACCAAGAGCAATGCTGTTGCAGGGGAGGATAAGTTAGGGCAGTGACCGCGAGCCCTGTACAGTCATGGGGGGTGAGGGGTACAGTAAAGTGAATCCAACCACACCAGAATTGTCCTGCCTACATTTCCTTTCCACCTTTCCTTCCCACCCTCTTCCCAAGTCACTCTGGAGCCTAGCAGAGGACACGGACATAGTCAGGCATCTTCAGCCTCAGGGAGGAACTGATATATATATATATATATATATATATATATATATTTGTTCCTAGTGATCATTAACACTTACTTTCATCACCATTAAGAGGCAACCAAGGAGAAAGAGAGCCAGGTTTAGACTTTTGGAAGGAGGCTGTAGCACTATGGTGTGTGTGTGTGTGTGTGTGTGTGTGTGTGTGTGTGTGTGTGTGTGTGTGTGAGAGAGAGAGTGTGTGAAATGCACTTTGCCATAGTTGTGTGTTCAGGCCTGCAATTAATAGCCTGAGAGTTAACAGAATTCTTTCTTTCCTCTATGAGATGCTCAGTCTCTGAACTGAACTATGTAAAATATTCAAGCATTTAAAATATATACTCACATGAGATTTCATTTAGACTAGGACTTTATGAATATTCATTTTGAACTGTTTAGCCTCAGGGTGTGAAATAGTAATGTCTTACCTGAGTTTTACATCTAATTTTTCAGTGACACAGAAGAAAATTAAGTGTTACCTGCCACCAGGGGCATCATTAGGACGGGCTCTTTAGGTTAAAGCTCTAAAAGGACTCAATTTCGAATAATATTTTGCTGATTCCCGTCATGCGACAGGCAAAATTTATAAAACTATTACCCTTGTTTTTGTTCAACAGTGACCTGTCTCTCCAGATTTGACAAGCAAATAATATTAAAGATCAATTTCTATTGTAGTAAATGTGAGCAATACAAGTTATTTTGTTGTATTAGGGTTTGTCATGAAGAGTGCATGCCTAGAGATTACAGCACTTATCAATAGAAACTATAAAGAGACTCACTATGATGAATAAGTAATGAAAATAAGTACTCTAAATTGAGTAGGAAAAATTAAGAAATAGTATTGGATTATATTTCTGTTGTGGTACTTGTTTGTATTTGTATTTTGTTTTTGGTGGTCAGTTGAATAGTTTCAGGTGGGTTTTTCTGAAGGGATGGGATGGAGGATAAGGAGTGGAGGGAAAAAGGCAGCTGAGGGGTAGTTTGTTGTATTTTTTCCATTTTTTCTTGGAAAAAGTATTCATTGAGGAAAATTTAGAAATAATGGATAAATAAAACTAAAACTAAAACTACTCCTGACCCTACCAATAGGAAAACCCACCACTGTAATTTCAGTTTCTTTTAGTTTATTCAGTCTTTTATTCTATATTAAAAATTCAAATAAGTATATTTTACAAAAGCGGAGTCATACCATACTGTTTCATAATCTGTATTTCAATAATTATGACAGTTTTCTTGACATCATTTTAAATAGCTGCATAGTATTCTATTATATGGATGTATTAATTCATTTAAACTGATATTTTTTATATTTAGGTAGTTTGTAATTTTATGTTGTTATAAATGGCATTTCAGTGAACATCCTGACACCTTACCTTATAAATAGTATACACTTTTAGTGCCTTAGGTATATATTGTCAAATGGCCCTCCAGAAAGAATATATCAGTTCATGCTCCTGCACCTTCCCTAAAGCCAGGCAATTTCATTACAATATATATATTTGCTAATTTTATAGGGAAAATTTAGTAGCTGATTGTTTCTAATTTTAACTGAGTTAAAATTCCACCTTTATCACATGAAGTATATTTTTAAAGGATAAGTTGAAGAATAAAAGAGCAAAAGAAAATTTTCCTTCCTTTTGTACTGGAAGGAGATAGAATATCTTCAAAAGAAATGATTTTCATTTCAAGGATTAGTAATAATTCCCTAGTTGTAGAAATCATTGCCATGGTAGGGCATCTCTCTTGAGACACATCTTTTTCCATACTCTTTATTACAATTAAGTTCATTGTAATGAGATTTTACCTGTATACAATTCAGCAGATTTACATTTAAAAAGCTGTGGGTTTGTAGATTGATACAATCCCATGAATTTAATGACTGCAAGAGTCTGATTCGGGGTTATAATTAAGAAGCACATAGGTGGCCTTGGACATAGGCTAACCAGGATTAAGTAGACTACTTTCATATTTTGGGTTTAGTCCTAGGTGGGGAGAAGAATGCCAGATAGCATGAAAGGATAGTATTCCAACCAATAGACAGTATTTGTATTCTTCTAGAAGGATTGTTATTATAATAATAAAAATGTATGGGTTGAGATACTCACTAATAAAAGTTCACTAACATGTACATGGATTGACCTCACTAGCTCAGTTTTGAACTCAAACGGTATATCCATTTATTTTGGCATACTTTTTGGAAGATTAGCTTGAATATTGGGAATTCCAATGAAAAACTGTAGCCTAGAGGCATCCTGCTTGTGTCTGTTTATTTAAATGCTACTGGAAGTCTGCATTTTATCACTCATATTTACTAGATTATGGGAGGTATTTGGCAAAAACAGATTATTCAGTTTATTTATCATTGTTGTTCTAAGACTGCTTAAGATGATCATTGTTTCTCTTACCCCTTACTCACTTGTTGCAATGCTCTTTTGTGGTTCCCCCATCCCAAGCACATTATTACCAGATTAAATGTACTAAAGCACATGAATTTGCTGAATTATAGACAGGTCATATCCCATCATGCCAAAATCCTATTTGAAATCTTGAGTGGCTGTCCTTCCCTGTAGAAATTAGTAGGAATCATTTATCTGCCAATCAAAGCCCATTGTAGTAAAGGTCATTGCCTACCAGTTTCATGTTTAATGATTCATCTACAGTGTTTGTACCCTGAATAGAAAACTTTTGCTCTCTTACCTTCTTGCCTCTTAAAAAAGCATCTCTCTCAAACTGGAATGTGCTTTTTCATTTGCACAGAGAATCTTGGAATATAAGGTTTGGGAGAGACCTGCAACATTCATACTCCTATTTTCAAGACTCAGAACATGTATTCCTGGCCCTGATTTCTAGTTGAAATGATTGATTTCCTCTGATTTTCTATGTACTTTATTCATACTCCCTTTAAGACAGCATTGATCACATTCAGCCTTATTTTATAGTTGTTTCTGTACTTGTCTCATTCCTCTAATAGATTAAAAATTGCTTGGGATCAGGGACTGCATTTTATTTCCTTATTTTTGAATGCCTTGTAGTACCTAGTACAGTGCTGGGCATACATTATTGATATACTTATCAATAAATGTCTAAATACAGATACATTGAGAAATTGTTGGCATTATTATTCATGTGATTTCAAGGGTATTTAATTATGATAGTAAATTTTGGTGGCATCCAAAACTTCCAAGTTTTGTGCATAGAAACAGACTAACTGTAATGAATCTTTTTAAGAGCAGATTGAAAATTTTAATTTTTTAAAAAACTATGATGTAACTTGAAGTTTAATTAAAAAAATAATATGGAGGCAGAATTACCACTCTTATAAAACAGTAATTAAGGCTGACCTGAGAGATGGGAGTGAATGTAAAATGTGTGAATTTTCTATTCACTTAATTTCTTGATTCTGTCTGTGCCTCGTCCTATCATCCTGAAAGGATTTAAACCTAAGGCATTTTTTGGGTTCTCTTTCTTATAGTCAACCAGTCACTCTATTTAATTAATCTTCTTAGAGAACAGCTTATAGATTCATTGCCTCTCCTCTAGCTTAGCCTGTATCACTTTAACAACTGCCTGACCACCTTTCTCACACATCTCCACACTCAGGGCACTGGAAACACTGTCTCCTTAGAATCATCTGCGGAAATGTCATCAATAAACCCCTACTCCTACATCACCCCTGGCTTCCTGTTGATGAAATTCAAACTGGAGCTTTGCAGTCCATGCTCTGGCTAATCTGGTTCCATTCTACCTGTGCAACCTATCTCGCCTTTTGCAAATGGCATTATTTTTTTTTTAACTTAGGTGATCATAACTTGGAGGTCTTTCAAATCCATAACTTTTAATCTTTTTATAAGCCATGACTGGTTGGTGCTACATGGAGCAAGTTTCTCTCTTCCTCCTTTTTCTTCAGACTTTGTCTCTCTGGCCAGGTCTTCTTTCCTCCAGAGGAATTCCCTGATGCTACAGCCTCCCCTCTCTGGCCCATTGATTGTCTGGTTTGCCCAGCTGCTGCATAAACCTGGTTTCTCCTACTACACTGAGCACTGGCACACAGTTGGTGCTGGGGTAAATACCTAGTGATATAAAGTGGAAATCATGATTTGTGTTTCTTTTGTGTTGCTGTGGTGCTTAGTACTGTGCTAGGGAACGTTCAGTGAACATCTGAGAGTCTATTACTTGGGAAAAAGTTATATCTACAATAGGGTATGCTGCCTTTCAGAAATCTTACGATATTTTCATGATAATGTTATCTACTATAATTTTTTCTTTCCCCCCAACTTATAAAACCCTTAAAAAGAACTTTGGATTTTACTGAAACACTTCGATTTTAGAACACATGATAAATACAATGAAATTTAACACCTTCTTGTGCATGACCAGAGCAGATTTATGCCTAAATCACAGCATAAGTTGGTCGTTGGCTGGAGTTAGGCATTGAATGTGGTGGTCAGGACCACCAGCCCCTGTCTCTTGTATAAATTTAAGCCAACTTGTACAAAATTTCCTTAAAAGCAACCTAAACAACTTGGAAACTGTCTGATTTTACAGGAGTTGCCAATGGGATTTGTGCGTTCTCTGTCCCAGGCTGGTCCTGCCCAGATGACAATGTGCAGTGGCAGTACCTGTGCTCCCACAGAGAGCGATGATAGCCCATTCTCTGAGTAGAAAGATGAAAGGACTAGAGCTTTCTGATGGCTACTTTGAAAACTCTGCTCTCTTGTCCTTCTTGTTTAAAACATTTATTTGTCTAAGTATTATTAAAAACTAATCATTGCAGTTTTCTTGTTTCACATTAAAATGGTTCCTTGCTGTCTAACATCTGATCTAGCTCTGCTTTGTTATTCACGTCTTAGGTTTTGTTTCAGTACAACAGTTAACAGCTAGTAAAGCTCTGTGAACGTCAGGGGATCTGACCATGACAGTAAATGACACATACCATGGAAGAAGGCATCTGCAAGTTTTGAAAAGCCACTGTCATATAAAGAGCTCTGTATTTTCTCCACAAGAGGGCAGGAAAGTCTGGGCTGTAAATGATTTTTCAAAAAAAAGTCTTTATGGGAAGAAGTGTTTTACTTTACCTTCCATATATACTTGTTAAAATATAAAAATGTTTTCACTTTAAAAATCATCTACTCATGGACCTTTTTTTTATGTTTCCCTTATCTTCTGGTCAGTTACTCTTGAGCTTTCCCTCCTCTAGATTCTCATCTTAGGTTCTAATTGCTGGACTAAGTGTTCTCAGGCTACTGTTATCAGTAACCAAAGCAGCTCCTTTTCATTGACTTGTGATTTTAGACCTTTAATAACACACGTTGGAAAGGAAAAGACCAACGTTTCACTAGCTGTTTCTGCCAATGAGAAAATAACACCCATGTCAAAGGAAAACAGAAACCACATAACAGGTTTGAGGCCAGTCCTGAACATCCATACGCATTCATACATTCTCCTGCTCACGTTAAGTTTTAGTCTTCATTGATTCCCACTGGCTGCCACCCCACAACCACTTTCGTCCTTCTTGTTCTGAAAGATTTAAATTACAGGCCGTGCTACAAAAACCATCTAAATCTGATATCAACAACTAAATGCTTCTCTTCTGGCGATCACAACAGGGTTGGCCTGACATGTTAGGTCCCACTGTGCTGGGATAACAACAGGATATGCCATGAAGGAGGAGACATTTGACAAATTCAGTTTATTTTCATAAACATATACTTCGGGAAATATTTGTAGGATTCACATTTGGGGGTTGAATGCTCCTTGAATGTCCACTGCCAATTGAACATTTTTTCCTTCTTTCTGTTTTTCTTTATTATTTTTTTTAAAAGCTCATTGACTATTTGAAAGATAAATTGTGTAAACCAATAAGGCATTAAAGACTCATTTTTTGTTTAAGGCCGATAGTGATACCCCCCCGTAGGGCATGAAATTAAAATGTGCGCACAGAACTAAATGATTGCTGCGGTACCATGTTTTTAGCGGCAGTTGTCCTCTTGAAGCAGTTAGTGCTGCTAAAAGGAAGTGAAGTGAAACAATCCAGGTGACAAAAGATTGATTCAAAGAGGATGTTTATATAGAAAAATTATTGACAGCTACAGACATAATCAGTTGGCATAGCTTGGTGATAGGCATGGCAAGAAGATGTGAGAAAGATATCAGAAGAAACGTGGGGACTTTTTTTGCTTGTGAGATGCAAGTGTAACTAATATCACTCCCTTGCATACCACAAGTATAAGCAACGTGGCCACCCACATGCTCTGTTTTTTTTTGCAGTATGGCTGCCCAGAAATTCCAAGTCATTTGGCACCCCTTCCTTTAAGTACCATGGCAGTTTGCAGCCCTACGAAAGGTTTACTTGAAAAATCCCTTATTGTTTCACTCCTCATTATAGGTACAGATGGCCACGTGGGTTTGGGAAAAAAAAAAAAAATTAAACTGTAGAACATGTAGCAGTCCTAAAAGTTCATTTCAATCCTGTGAATGCCTTGTGTCTTTTTTCATAGCTTGTCTTCTTTTCAGAACACAGACAGTGGGAGTTAACTATTTTTCTTTAGAAGTAGTATAATGGGCGGGGTGTGTGTGTATCTATATTTTATATATATATATATATAAATTTAATCATTTTTCTTTTACATTATAACTCATTTTTGCCTGACTCTAATGCAGTTAGTCTTGGATGAGTGAGTGATATCACAGTAATTCTGGCTTCCTTCCAGCAGGCAGCCCTTTGCAGAGGGAAAAATGACAAAGTTGACTAAGAATTCCATAGCACAATGTGAAGAGGAATGTACTAAACAGACTTTACCCAAAGGAAACATGAGGAAAACATCTTATTATAAGATACATATTTAATATGTTTTTCATATTTGGAAAGAGAAGTTAATGTCTGGGAATGTCCTTTGATTCCCTGGCCAGAAGGATTTTTGTTACTCTATGTATCTCTCCCCCACCCCCAAGTCTTTCGATTAGAAATGATTTATTTACAGAGAAAAGAACAGTACTTTGATATGTTATACCAATGTTAAACATTTATGGGGTTTAAAAATATTTATGAATGTGTAAGTTATTAAAGCAAGTGTGCTTTAGGTTACCTTGTGATCAGGTAGTATGAATACAGAAACAGGAATTTTTATGAGAGAAAAAGACAGAAAATATGTATGAGTAGATTTGTAAAGTTTAATAATCTTAAGGTATATGAATGTGTCTATTTTGTATATAATTTAAAATATATACAATAATCTTGTGTAATATAGATTTAATATATATGTACATTTGTAGAGTCATATGATAAATTATAATGTTAAAGCTCCAGAAAAATTTCCTTATAATTCTTTATTTCTACTCATTCAAAAATATAATGAAAAATTTTTTTCAATAAACCTCCACAGTTTGCTCTTCATTAAAAAAAAAAATAATTTGGAGGAATACTGTACTGCATTTTTGGGCGTTAATTTTAGAGGAAGAGAATTTTTATTTGCTCTGTTAGATTATTCAGGCCTTATGTTAGTTCATAAGAAAAATGTTAAGTAGATGTACATAAAATTGCATATACAAGTAGGATACAAAGAGAGAGGCCGTGGAATATTTCAAGTGAACCTAAAAGTAAAAGTTGATATCTTAACTCCATTTTTCTAAAAGCATCTATTTATCCTTAAAAGGATGTACTAGACAGACTTTACCCAAAGGAAACATGAGGAAAACATCTTATTATAAGATACATATTTACTATGTTTTAAGGGCATATTAAATATGTCTTTAAAAGGATAAATGCCCTTCTAGCAAAGTTAATGGCACACCTATCACAAATAAAGCAAGGTCCTCTTGTTTTTTCTTTTCAGTTTTTCAAGGAAATCAAAGACCCCCAAATTTATTACTCCGAAATAATAAGGTTTTAAATCTTTCTTAGTTTCCTCTTTGCATCTGAGATTTGTAGGCATTAAATGACACATACAAAAAACCACACACAAAACCCTGGTCTTCATATGCTGATCAAAACGGGCTAGGGAGGTAATGAGATCAACCTAAGCATGTTGAAGAGATGCCATCGTCCTGCTTCCCCTTCTCTCAATGTTCAGTCCCCTTTTGTGGCTTTGTAGCCAACCAGGGCCCCCCAAAATTAAAGCCTCACAGACCTCCTTTCACCATGGGAGAGTTGGAGCCGTTCCCAGTGCAGCTAAGCTTTGTTAGGTACTTCATTATAATTTTGCCACTTTAAATTCTTTCTACCTATTGGTAATTGTTGAACCCTATATTGAATTTCCATACATGCCTACAACTGTTGTGATTACTTAGTTTAAGTAGAAAATGAATATTTTTATTCTAATCCATTACTAGGGGTGGGAGATGTGGGAGATGAGGCAGGGAGGACCCATTATAAAACCTATAGTTTTCTGCCTTGCTTTGGTGTAGTAGCTGTGGCTTATAAATTTTAATTATAGTGAAAATAAGTAGGACATGCAAGGTAGATTTTTTTAATTAAAATTTTAACTATGTAAAGAATCACTTGATCATTTAGTATGTCAAAGAGTTGTGGAAATCTGTTTGTATAAAATTTACCCATTTCTTTTTACTAAACCTTGCATTTTATATTTGTATAGCCATTTTTGATTGTAGTTGATGACTATCAAGACCTTGAGGATTTTTATACTCAGTGTTAACTGTGGTTCTGCCACCTGAGGAAATAGAAAATAAAGATTGAGACTAGTTAAATTGTTGAAATGGAAACTACATATAAGAACTATCTTTATGAAAATGTTATGCAGATGTGTTTTTTTTTTTCCTGTAAACAAAGATGCCATGGGTTGTACCCTTCATGGAAGCACAGGTTTCACAGTGTTGGGGGAAAAGGCAAAAGGTTAGAACTACCAACACAGTGCTCAACTTTGAGCATCAAATTTAAGTTTTGGGGGGAAGTTGCAGTAAGACAGAAGTCTTGAGAGTCTGGCTTGTCAAGAGGGAAAGAGGGACTTCTGTTTTCCAAAGCTCCTTCTGCATTATCCAGAGACAATAAGCAAGGGCTTAAATAAGGCCAAGTCTGCAAAGATGGTGAAACCTACTGGGCCCCAACAGTGCCAGAAGAGATCACAAGTTCTATCAGCTGAGGACTTCAGCAGGGGACACTGCAGGGTGACCAAGAGGGAAAGAGGCATCTCTCTGGAGGCTACAGGGCAGTGAGAACCTAGAGGACAGCTCAGGGTCCAGCCCTTGAACCCCAAATGTTGTAAAAAAAAAAAAAAAAAATAGTACAAAGAGCTCCTGTATATCCTTTACTCAGAACCACCAATTTACAACTTAAGCTTTAGCAGTCTCTCTCATATAATTATATATGATATGAGAATTTATTATATCAAAAATATTGTTTATATTAAAAATTAGTTTTTGAACCATTTGAGAGTAGCTTGCATAAATCATGCCTTTTTACCCCTCAGTCTTTCTGTGTGTATTTTTTAAGAACAAGGATATTCTGTTACATAACCATATCAAATTCAGAAAGTTTAACATTGATAGAGGACTTCTATATAGTCTACAGTACATACTCCAATTTCATCCTTTCTCCTAATGATGTCCTTTTGAAGCAATTTTTCTACTCCAGCATTCAGTCCAGGTTTACCTTTTGAACTTAGTTGTCCTGCGAGATGGAATTATCTTTAACTGACAATTTCTAGTCCAGTTTCTCACTCTACAAACCCAACCTCCATCTACCAGAATAGGAGTTACAGGGCAAGTTTTATATTTCTTAGTTTAGCATATTTATCTGTAATGCATGTTTATTGTGCTACATATATTGCCTGTGTACCTATTACTGCTTCCAAATGAGACCTCTGTGTGGAGCTGAGAGATTTCAACTTTATCCTGCATAAAGTCTCCATCAAATAGGCTTTCAGCCCAGTGACAAAGGGATTGCTCTCACTTCTGTAGACTTGGAGGGTGTTCTAATGAAGTAAAAAGAAAGTCAGGGTCATATGTTTTAAAATAACCATAGCTGTATTTTATTATGTGCACTAGGCACTTAATATTCACACTCCTATTTGATCTTCAAGTCCATGGTGTAGGTTAAAATCCTTCATGAATCATAAGGCCAGTGTTCTCTATCCCTTGTCTCACTTCCCACCACTCTATTGATTCTCCACCCACACAGACCTTCAAGTTTCTCATGAGAGTCATGATCATTTCCATCCCAGGGTGTATACAAATACTCTTCTTTTTGCCTGGAACATTTTTCTCAGTATTTTTTTCTGAAGAAGCTTAGCTGTGACGGGAAGATGAGAGATAAAAGGGTCTAGGGAGAGTTTTGTGTGTGGTTCTTGTTTCTGATGCTGTGTATATTTTAATGACAGTCACATATTTATCTTAGAAGCTGAAGGGAGAGAGTCAAAGGAGAGAGGATGAAGATGCAGAGGAAGGCAATTGATGGAGGGAGATTCCTGAAGAGGGTGGAATGAGAAATGGGATGCAAGTTAAGAGATGAACTTTGTACAGCTAGGAAAATTCAATGGTAAATGGGCCAGAAGTTGAGGGAGTTTGGCTTTGTTAGCCTCCTATTTTTCACTGTGAAATGGGAGGCCAAGTCATTTGCTTGGATGCTCAGAGTGAGGAGGCTAGAGGAGAAAGGGAGGATGGAGGGTGAGAGTAGACAGTAGGCCCAACTCATAAACTGAGGAACCTGGGGACAGAGTTACCTGTGCCCTTGTTCTTATGCTGGAGCTCTGGAAAGCAATATGATTTTAGATGCCTTTTGGATGTAGCATAGTGTGGGAGCAAAAGAAATGTAGGTATTGGAGAGAGCCTCACAGAGTCCTGACCTATAGGGGGAAATATAGTTTTCCTATGTGGTTAGAGTGGCACAGATAAAAACACAAGGGGCTTATGGGAATGAGGAGGAAGCCGAAGTGACTTGTGAGAGACAACCAGATGGCATCAAGAGCACTTTAGAGGACACCAGCCTGATGACTCAATTGTTCTTCCCCATGCCTCAGTTCTAAGATCCCTAATGGAAGATGATAAAAATCTGAGCAACACGGAAAGGTTGTCTTCTGAACCTGCATACCCTAAGAAAATATAATTGGCTTGTAAATACAGTAACATTAAAAAAAAGTCTTATAAGACAAACCCTAGTTCAGCTATCTTGTAAATGGGAGACACTTCTAAATGTTAGTGTTACAAGGACTGAAATTGTTGAGTTATTTCCACTGAGAATTGGAACTGAAAGAGATGTGCAATGATAGAAATGGAAATCTTTCTCTTATGAACCTTTGGAATATAGACCTTTTTACTATCCAATAATTTTCTGCCTGAAGCAATGACATGTCTAATTAATAATAATATTCTATAAAAACTATGATTAATCTGAGAGATCATTATGAACAAGTAAATTAAAAAACCAACCTAAATCCCCTTGGTCTGATTTAAGATAAAATAAACCTGAGTTTCTTATCCAGAGAGGTTTTTTTTTCCTTGTGATATAACTTGAGGGTATATTCTATTTCTTTGATTCTTTGGTGTGTGTTGTGTTCTTTATCTGATTAACTTAAAGGAGACTTTTTTATAAATAACACCTATTCAGTTGCCCCTTAATTTAATTACAGTTTTGTGTAAGCTATTTACATGTGCATATTTTTGCAGAATATATCAGTTACATAATATCTTTCTGTTGTTCGTTTCGTATGGGGCAAAGCTGTTAATATTTTACTAATAGAAACAAAGATTTGAGAGAATTAGGCAGAGAAGGACCCCATGGAATATTTCAGCATAAATCCTAATACTTCAAACTTTGCCTGATTCCTGAGCTGGAGAAGTGGCAGTAGCACTGTTTAATAAGTTCAGTGATGGAAAACAACATAAATGGTCTTGATTACTTAAAGGGCATGATTTTAAGCAAGTCCAGAAATTTTAAGAGTTGTTGTTCCTTGAATTTTTAATTCATCAGTGGGGAGATTTTTAATAAACTTCCCCTTGCCGGCCAGTGGAATGTAGCCATTAAAATCGAGGTTGGGGAACTACTTGGTTTCAGGTTTCAGTTTTGCCACTAACTAGCTGTGAGATCTTGGACAAGTTGGTTAATGCCTCAGGCCTCAGTGTCTTCATCTATAAAATGGGGAAGTCACCAGTTTGCTAGGCAGAACCTCCTCATTTGTGTGCCTCTCCCACAAAAGGTCTGAGTGTTGATCTTCTTGGCTCTGTCACCTCAGGCCTCCAGCAGGGGGACAAGCTTCATGGGTTTCTATACAAGCTGAGTAGTGGGAAAGTTAAGGAGGCAAAGCCAGTTGTGAGAATTAAAAGTGTATGATGAAAGTAAAGCCTTTAGCTCTGTCTGGGACCTCATGGTTGTTCAATAAAATCCAACATGTATTATTACTTATTGCAGTTGAACATTCATTAGATTTTCAGATTATATATGTTATTTTTAGAGGTTATCTTTTAGTCAGTTGTCTTTCACCCGGAATTTTAGTGTTATAAAGATTTATCTATCAGCTGAAATTTGGAGCCATGTGGTGGCTACCTGAATTTCCTAATAGTACTTGGACATATATATATATATATAATATTTTACATTTTGCAAAACATTTCTCACATCATTATTTTAGTATGTGATCAGTACTAATTATGACCAATTTTAATATTTGATTTTGCCTAACTGATTATCTCTGGATATCAGTCATAGACCAAATTTTGAAAGTTCAAGAAAATGCTACTCATGTGTGCCCACACACCTTTTCTATAGATTATTTCAGTAAAACACACACACTGCTTAGATAGTAGTACTCATAAATGTTGATGGAGATGTAATAATTTATACTGTTGTGTAATAAAACAATTGAGTGGCATTGGGAATACTTCCTGTAACTAAAATAGGGGTGAAAATGTAGTAAACAAAAGTGACAGAAACATCTCGTAATGTAGGTAATATGAGGGAAGTTTTAAAGTGTCATTGGAAAATGAAGAAAAAATTTCTGGGATGCCAAGAATTTAAAGATACAAATTTGAAATGAAAATATACTTTAAACTAAATATGTTGTCAAGTGGAAATTGTTTAGGGGACAGTAGGACAAAGTGAAAGCTCAATGAAGTGTACGCTCTTAAAGTACATTGTAATTGATAGTCAACCATCATCTCCATGATGGTTTTCATGCATTTCAAATATTTATCTGTTCTTAAAGAGCGCATGCATTCAATTGAAGTGCTCTTAATATAAACATCGTGGGCACATATAGGCGTCTTGATCTTAAGGGTAATCAGCTGTAATTAAGACTCTTCCCAGATGAATACAGGGAGCCCAGAGAAAAGTGGCTTCTCCAAGGTCACACAGCTCATTCATGATAGAAGAGTCTGGACTAGAGCCCGTGGAACTGTAACGTATTTCCACTACTGAGTTCTCTTCTGTGGGTGATTTCAGGAGCCCTTGAGAAAGTCAGATACCTCCTAATCCAGCTAATTGATTCTCTAATTTCTGTAATCAGAGATTCATACCTCTTCAGTTTTTCAATGCTTGGTGTAGTGCGAGTAGCTCAGGCTTTAAGTCAGGTAGCTTTGGGCTCAAAATATACTGCTGCCACACTCTGCAACTCCAGTGGATACCATTACAAGGTAGTTTATATGCACAGGTAAACACGGGGCACAGAAAGGGTCAGTCTTGCACACACCTTAATTCTTCAGGAGTAGTATCAGATGCAGATTTTGATTTTGACAGCTGATAGAATAAAATTTTTCCATAGTGAGGACCATGTGTGAAGAGCTGTTCTGTTCAGGGACACATATGTGCCTGTCCCACATATGCTTTAATTAAGTCTCATAAGTACACATAACAAAAATCACGTTAATTCAGACACCACTATTTTGGAGTTTCTGGTAATGGTGATGAGAGCTAGAGTGCTGTCTCCCATCTTCTCTGTCACTCTGCTTTGGGAGGTGCCGGCCTTACACTCCTATTCAGGATCCTGGTTGGAGGCCTGGTTACCTCTGTTAACATGGTGATCAGCTAATGAAGCTTAAAAAGGTTACTGAAGAAGAGGTTATAGGTATGGCCTCTGTCATCACCCCTAGGGCAAGAATGAGGAAAGGCTACTCTTCTACACAAGAAGAGCATCCCATTCCAGTTCTGCTCCCCATTTGTGAGGTTGGTGAGAACTTGCTGAGACTCTCCTAGAACCTCTTTTATTGTCCCTCAGTTTGCAGAACTGCTGTGTTCTGAATCTGGGTCCTGGAGACTGGGGATAAGTGGGATAGATTGGATTTGGATTTTACTTTTGGAATGTTTATGGCCTACTGAGCAAATTATTAGCACCATAAAATTGCAAGTCTCTTCCAAATTAAGAAAATGAATTGTTTTCAGACAGTTTTAGAAGAATTATTTACATATGGACAGGATACTCAGGGTGTGACACAAGCTTGTATTATTTAAGTGAGGACTTATATTACTTAGGTTAGTAGTCTAATTTAGTGGGTGTCTGTAGTTGATTGTTGTAACAGTCCCCCAGTGAATCACACCTTTCTGCTCCACACCTGCTTTGTTAGTGTGATGTTGTTGTTCTTTCCATCAAGAAATGGAGTCTCAGGCTTCCCTGGTGGCGCAGTGGTTGAGAGTCCGCCTGCCAATGCAGGGGACGTGCGTTCATGCCCCGGTCAGGGAAGATCCCACATGCCGCGGAGCGGCTGGGCCCGTGAGCCATGGCCACTGAGCCTGCGCGTCCGGAGCCTGTGCTCCACAACGGGAGAGGCCACAACAGTGAGAGGCCCGCGTACTGCAAAAAAAAAAAAAAAAAAAAAAAAAAGAAATGGAGTCTCTTTCTCTACTTCCTTGAATCTGGGCTGGCTTTGTGACCTGCTTTGACAGATAGGATGTGATGGAACTGATATTTTAGACTTCTAAGCCCAAGTCCCATAACTTCTGTTTCCATAGAGGGGGAACATAGCTGTTAGGTAAAGGATTCCAGACTATTCTGCTGGAGATAGAGTCCCCATGGAGCAGCTCCAGCTGAGCACCAAGGCCACAGTCAGTGAGTCAGTCTTTTTTTTTTTTTTAGTAGATTGTTATTGGACTATAATGGCTTCACAATACTGTGTTAGTTTTTGTTGTACAACAAAGCGAATTAGCCATATGCATACACATGTCCCCATATCCCCTCCCTCTTAAGCCTCCCCCTCATCCTCCCTCTCCCACCCCTTTAGGTGGTTGCAAGGCACTGAGCCAATCTCCCTGTGCTATGCTGCTGCTTCCCACCAGCCAACTATTTTACATTCGGTAGTGTATATATGTCGATGCTACTCTCACTTCGCCCCAGCTTCCCCCTCCCACCCCATGTCCTCAAGTCCATCCTCTATGTCTACCTCTTTATTCCTGCCCTGCAACCTGGTTCATCAGTACCATTTTTTTTTTTTTTTTTTTTTAGATTCAGTCCCAGCCAAGTCACTGCTCTGCCGAGTCCTACCCAAATTCTTGACCCACAAATTTGTGAGCAAATAAAATCGTTGTTCTTTTAAGCCAGTAAACTTTGGAGTGGTTAGTATGCAGCAATAATGATTAATTACAATTGAGCTGCGAATCAAAATCATCATGGGAGCCTTTATAAAAAGCAGATTCCTAGGTCCCATCTCCAGAGATTCTGATTTAGAAGGTCCAGTGGGGAGAGGGTTATCCCAAACCTCTGTAATTCCTCCATGCAACTTTAATTTGGAAAAATTTCAAATCAATAGAGAAGTTGAAAAAATAGCATAGAAAGCACTCAACTACTCCTAGATCTACCGATTATTAATATTTTACCGCATTTGTTTTATCTATCAGTCTGTCCTTTTCATATATCTTTTTTTCTAAAATCGTTTGAAAGTAGTTGCAAATGTCATTTATTTCATCCCTAAATACTTCAGCATTTACTGCTTAGGAAAAGAACACTTCATTGCATGACTGCATTATCATTCTCACATCTAAGAAAATTAACATTGATTCAATAAAATCATTTAATATAGTCTATATTCAAATTTCTTAAGTTTGGAAATATGCTTTATAGATGAAAAAAACCAAAATCAAAGAAACGCTACTTCTTATATTCTGGATCAAATCTCCTTTTGCCTTCTTAAAGGTTCACTTCTTTGCATCATCAATTTCTGCCTCTCTACAGAATTGTTACTATCAGCAGATGAACACATGCTCTGCCATCTCCTTTCCCATAACTTCTTATCTCCTCACTCCCCAGCTTGGCTAAGGCCTCATCTCTATGTTGCCTTTTATAACAAAATTTAAATCATAAAAGTTACTGACACTAGCTGATTGTGCTTCCTTACATCTCATTATCTTCTCAAAACAGTCATAGGTGTTCTGTTCACTCAACTGCACAGAAACTCTCTTTTTAAGGTCACCAAAAATCTTAATGATTTTCAATCCAATGGTTACTTCTATGTCCTCATATTTCTTGACCTTTCAAAATTTTTTTTCCCATAGTGAACCACTCCCTCCTTCTTGAAACACTGTCCCTTTGGCTTTTGTGACATCACACTGTCCTGGTTTCCTTCCTGTCTTGGTGGCTGCAGCTTCATGGTCTCTTTTGCTGACCTTGGTAACCTTTTCTGCCTGACCTCTAGTGTGGGAGATCCTCAGGGATCTCTCATCTATTGACAGTCCCTCCCACTACCACCCCTGCCCCAAGCCCTGTCATCTCACTCAGCCCCAGGACTTTGCATCTATATACTGAGAGATTCCCAAATTCATATCCAGCCCTGACCTCTTTTCTCAGTTGATCTCATATAACCAGCTGCCTACTTGTTAACTCTACTTTGATGTCTAAGAGGTGCCTCAAACCTAACATCCTCCAAACTATTTTGATTCCCCTCCCCTGCCTTGCTTCTGCCCCAAGTCTTGCCCATCCCAGTTGCTTTATTTACCCAGTCCCTCAAGCAAAGCCCAAGAATAAACTTGATCTATTTTCCTTACCCTGCACAGCTAACCCATTCACAAAACCTTCCAACTCCACCCCTAAAAGGGACCCTGGGAATGCTCAACTTTTCTCACCTGCTCCAAGTCACCATTATTTCCAGTCTAGATCACTGCAAGAGCCTTCGAGCTAGCCTCTCTGATTCCTTTTTTGCTCCCTGATCTATTTCCCCAATGATCTGTTGTCACTCCTGCTTAAAACCTGCAAAATTTCTTCTGTTACACTAAAACAAAATTCTTACCCAGCCTATAAGTCTTATGTAATCTGACCCTGCTTGCCTGCATCTGCAATTTCATCTTGCTCACCATGACAAAGCTGTCTTGGCCTTCTCTGTGTTCCTTGAAACTGCCCTATTTTCTTCACAGTGCTTATGTATTCTTATAGTACTTATTTGTTGTAGTTCTCCATTTGTCATCTCTAAGTTTAGGAGTTTGGATTCTTAAATGGTCACTGTTACGTCTCCAGTGTTTAGAACAATGTCTGGCACCTATTAGGTAGTAAATAACTGTTGAAATGATGAGCGAATTGGTGAATGATACCAGTATTAGAAATCTGGCATTCATCCTACGCTTCTTTCATGCTCTGGCTTTCTACTTCTAATCAATAGCCAAGTCCTGCAGGTTTTGTATTCATGATTTTTCCAAAATCTGTCCCCTTTTCCCCAACTCTACTACTACTGCCTTGGTTTATTTCATCAGTGCCTAGGTGGTTTCTAAGCCCCTGGTCAAGGACTGACGCCTGCATACAACTTTTTCTCTTCCTACAGGAGAAACCAATCAACTACTCTTTGTGCTACCATGATATCCCTACTTCTGCCATAGGACCTCAGAGAGTTTGTCATGCTTACCTTTTACTGTGTTCATCTCCTTTTGCTATATTGTAATCCCTCTGGAGACAGGGACCACATCTTTCTGGTTTTTCACTCCTAACACCTAGCACAGTGCCTGGCATATAGTAGGTATCCACTAAATGTTTGAAAGAAAATGAGTAAATGCAAATGAATGAGGCTGGCCAAGTGGGGCCATTTAAAAACAGCTACAATAAAACACCTAAAATTTAGATGTAAAGATAATGATGTTTAACTTGTGAACTTAAAATTTTAAAATCAAGTTCACCTATTATAATTAAGCCTTATTAATGAGTAATGATTGATAAACTTGCTTTTGAGAGTACCAAGCTCTACATTCCAATATCTTCAGTTCTAGCTCTTAATGTTTTCTTGAGATAATTTTATATGTGAAAATAAAAAAGCAGTTATCCCCATATTTTTCTTAGAGATATAAAAATAACTTAGGGTAAAGAACCCCATGATATATACAAGTTTGAGAAAATCTATTTTTTTCCCCTTCGTATCTTTTGGTGTCTTTTAAATATGCTTCATATATCTAAAATAATTTAGGAAAACTATGAATAAAATTATTCACACTTCCTAGGACCCTAATCTAACCTTGGGTGATTTGACTTTTCATTCTTATTTTTGCTTCAGTACTCCATGTGCATCTTTTGTGTTTCTAAATATTGAAATCAGAATATGTAAGTCCATATTGGTTACTGGGAAACTGTAACTTTGTAGTATTTCCAGAAAATGAATATACAGTATATTTTGCATGTAATTTTTATCTCCTTCCATCAAGTGTAACAATATGTTGAATTTGCCGTGGGCCTTTAAAGCTTCGATGTTGTGAAGAGCTCTGCATGAAATTTTAAAGAGACTGGACCTTTCATCTGCACAGCAGCAGGGCACCTCGCTATAGGGACAAAAAAGGGAGGGAGAGAGAGAGAGAGAACATTTCTGAAGCAATAGCAAAAAATAACAGCAGAAGCAATTATTTCATCAAAGATTGACTTTTTTATTCCATATATATATATATTATATATATATATAATTTTTTTTCTTCAGATTTCTTAGCTGGAGATTGTCTGCCTTATTGCCTTCGTCTCCTGGTACATGTTTAATTTGCAGGTTTCACATGGTCAAAATGGGCATAAATTCATAAATGAAAAATGTTTATTTTAGGAGGTGGTGTTATTGATAATAGTATTTAAATATATTTTCAGGAGATATGCAAGTTGGGAATGATGCGAAGAACTAAATTTGGCGTTCCCTAAGGTTCTTAGTCTGTTTATCTGCTTGGGGATGTGAGTGATAAAGATATGTTTTCTTCCTGACTTTGTTTTTTCTCTTTTTCTCCCATAAACATTAGCACAGACTTTGACTACCCTGGGAGGGTAAGAGAATTTTCTCCATCTCTGTGGCTAATATTGACATACTTTTATTTGGGTTGGGGCTGGGCACCCCTGGCTGTGGGGTGAATTAGTACTAGTTCTTGCAGCATGGACATTATTTTACTGGCAGTGAGGATAACCAAATATGGGCCGCCATTTTCTTTCACTGTGACCCTGAGATTGCATCAAAATGAAATGCCTGGGCTTCCCTATGGGCAGGATCTGAACTTCTCACTCAAATGAAGCTTGGTAGTCTTCCAGAGAGCTTTCCGTATTTTTGGAGTTGGAAGAATCATGTTTCATTCTGGGTATTAAACTTGGTAGTATTTTCCTTCCCTGTTCTGCTATTTAGTCTTGAATGACTTGCTCTAACTTCTCTGTTTCCATTTTCTTTATCTTCTCTAGGCTGTTGAGGGGATTAATAAAATACTTGAGCTTTGAGGTCTTTGGAGGAGGCCCTCTCTCCCCATATTACACACACACACACACACACACACAAACACACACACCACACACACACACACACACACATATATATATATATATATATATATATATATATATATATATATATATATTTGTCCGGAGGCTCCGGATGTGCAGGCTCATCTGCCATGGCTCATGGGCCCAGCCGCTCTGCGGCATGTGGGATCTTCCCGGACCGGGGCACAAACCCGTATCCCCTGCATCTGCAGGCGGACTCTCAACCACTGCGCCGCCAGGGAGGCCCTATATATATAGATATAGATATATATTTTTTTAACAAACTGACTACAAACGTAGTGGCTTAAAATACATTTACTCTTTTTTGATTCTGGAAGTCAAAAGTCTGAAATGAGTCTCATGGAGCTAAAGGTGTTCATGGAGCTGTGTTCCCTCTGGAGGCTCAAGGGGGAGAATTTGTTTCCTTGTCTTTTCCAGCTTATGGAAAAAGACTACATTCCTTGGCTCATGGCCCCTTCTTCCATCCTCAAAGTGCATCACTCCAACCTCAGCTTCTATCATCCTATTTCCTTCCCTAGACCCTTAATCACATATGCAAAGTTCCCATTAGCACGTAAGGTGACATATTCACAGGTTCTAGGAATTAAGGCATGGACATCTTTGTTGGGGAGGTGTTATCCAGCCTACCACCCCTTCATTGAACTACTTAAAATTTTTGTAATCCTTATCCTGTTTCTTTCAATTCGTGGGTGCACACTTTATCCCATTTTCAACTGGCGATGATTGTGAACTTCTTAAACGGACAAGAGAGAAGTTTTGTTGATGTCCTCTCCAAAGTAGCTCCTAAGAGTCAAGCAGTGATAAGCTTCAGAGGAGTAAACTTCTTTCTGGGATGACTCCCTAAGTATTGGAAGCTGTTTTCTCTGTATCTTCAAGAGGCTTGTGGACTCTGCCCTTTGCTGTGCACCTGAAACTATCACAACATACTTAATTGGCTATACTCCAACATAAAATGAAAAGTTAAAAAAACAAAAGAACAAGAGGCTTGTGGAACCTGAGGAAGCTGATTTTTAGGGTCCACTGCTTTAGGTTTAGCATGATGCCTGGAGGTACAAATGTTGGAATCCCAACTATTCTAAGCTTCCTCAGTGGGAGGCTATACTTCTCTTCTTCCTCTCATATTATAAACCTCTCTTCCTTTTTCGGTCAAACCCCATTCTGACCTGCTGCTTATACTTTTAGGAAGATCTCTCCCTTCTCTGCCAGTCTTATTCATCTAAACTTCACCCTCTCTGTTCACATAGCACTTGGTGTATACTTTTATTGTAACTCCCATCTCTTAGGATTAATGAGTCTGTGTCTCCTAAATAATGGACTTGCCTTATCTACCTTCTTGTTTCCTCCACTAAAATGGTGCTTGGCACAGAGTAAGCATTTAGAATGTATTTTTCTGAACAAGTGAATTACTAAACAACTTTCAGTGGATCCCCACACCCTATAGAGTGAAGCCCAAACCTTAGCAGATCATGAAATCTCTAGTTTCACGTCTCCCCTCTTCATGTTCCCTATTCTCTATTGATTTCATGCCCTCCCTGTGTTGTACTGCTTTCTATTCTCCAAACCGCTTTACATTTTATCTTCAAGTCTTTGTTCCCAATGTGATAATACGTAAACTAACATTTGAGGAGGTTTGATCTGTGTGAGTCTCAGTACAAACCACTTTACAGGTATTTAATCTTTAGAGTATTCCTATGTAGTTTACATTTTACATGTAAAAATCCTGAGGCTTGTAGAGGTTACAGAACCTCCCCTAGACCACATAGCTAGTAAGGAGTAGCTCTGGGGTTTAAACTCAACATGTTAGGTCTAGATGTTGATCATAAGATCAACATCTTATATTGATCACTGCAGCTACCTCCTGATATGGGCTTCCATCCTGAAGGGATTGCTTAGCATTTTCCAGAAAACTGTGCATTCCCTTTGTGCCCACCATAGTGCTTGAAAAACCTACATCTATTTAGGATTGAAGTTTGGGGTGAAGGTTTTAATTATGAGGGCTCTTTTATGGCTGTAAATCAGATTTTTAAGAGAGTACTGGGTAGAGCCATTCTGGAGAATGCCTTGGAATTCATTCCCAACCACGTCTCAGTCAGCCATAGCCATGAATGCCTGCCAATTAATATCCAAAGAAACAGTAGTCATGACTGAACTGAGCGTCAGCCATCCCTTCCTTCTACCTCATTGGTGTCCAAGCTTTTTTTGTTTAAAGCAGTGGAACCCATTCTTGAAAAAATCTCATGTAGACCTCCAGTATATAAAACAGATAACAGTGGACATGAATTTTCTATCAGCGTGTCCTTCCAGATTGTTTTACATAAATCCCTTTCTTAAGCTTAAGGACACTGCACCCTTCCCTGAAACTCTTCTCTTGCACCCCACTTGCCCCAATTCTATATGTGTTAACTCTGGGTCTGTGGGGAGAAGCCAGTTGGCCTAGGTTTATGACAGATTTGTGATACATATATTCTTTAACCATGCACTGTGTCAATCAATTAGATTGTTTGAATTTAAAACAGGCTTAAAATAGCCCAAAATAGTGGAAATATACCTAAAGGACCATAGAGTTCCAAATAGGAAAAAAGCTCACTTAGGGCCCATGGAGGAGCTATGTATTTTTTATTTTATTTTATTTTATTTTTACATCTTTATTGGAGTATAATTGCTTTACAATGGTTTTTTCGTTTCTGCTTTATAACAAAGTGAATCAGTTATACATATACATATGTTCCCATATCTCTCCCCTCTTGCGTCTCCCTCCCTTCCACCCTCCCTATCCCACCCCTCTAGGTGGTCGCAAAGCACCGAGCTGATCTCCCTGTGCTATGCGGCTGCTTCCAACTAGCTATCTATTTTACATTTGGTAGTGTATATATGCCCATGCCACTCTCTCGCTTTGTCACAGCTTACCCTTCCCCCTCCCCATATCATCAAGTTCATTCTCTAGTAGGTCTGTGTCTTTATTCCTGTCTTACCCCTAGGTTCTTCATGTCATTTTTTTTCTTAAATTCCATATATATGTGTTAGCATATGGTATTTGTCTTTCTCTTTCTGACTTCACCCTATGACAGACTCTAGGTCCATCCACCTCATTACAAATAGCTCAATTTCGTTTCTTTTTATGGCTGAGTAATATTCCATTGTATATATGTGCCACATTTTCTTTATCCATTCATCCAATGATGGACACTTAGGTTGTTTCCATCTCCAGGCTATTGTAAATAGAGCTGCAATGAACATTTTGGTACATGACTCTTTTTGAATTATGGTTTTCTCAGGGTATATGCCCAGTAGTGGGATTGCTGGGTCATATGGTAGTTCTATTTGTAGTTTTTTAAGGACTCCATACTGTTCTCCATAGTGGCTGTACCAATTCACATTCCCACCAGCAGTGCAAGAGTGTTCCCTTTTCTCCACACCCTCTCCAGCATATATTGTTTCTAGATTTTTTGATGATGGCCATTCTGACTGGTGTGAGATGATATTTCATTGTAGTTTTGATTTGCATTTCTCTAATGATTAATGATGTTGAGCATTCTTTCATGTGTTTGTTGGCAGTCTGTATATCTTCTTTGGAGAAATGTGTATTTAGGTCTTCTGCCCATTTTTGGATTGGGTTGTTTGTTTTTTGTTATTGAGCTGCATGAGCTGCTTATAAATTTTGGAGATTAATCCTTTGTCAGTTGCTTCATTTGCAAATATTTTCTCCTATTCTGAGGGTTGTCTTTTGGTTTTGTTTATGGTTTCCTTTGCTGTGCAAAAGCTTTGAAGTTTCATTAGGTCCCATTTGTTTATTTTTATTTCCATTTCTCTAGGAGGAGGGTCAAAAAGGATCTTGCTGTGATTTATGTCATAGAATGTTCTGCCTATGTTTTCTTCTAAGAGTTTGATAGTTTCTGGCCTTACATTTAGTTCTTTAATCCATTTTGAGCTTATTTTTGTGTATGGTGTTAGGGAGTGATCTTATCTCATACTTTTACATGTACCTGTCCAGTTTTCCCAGCACCACTTATTGAAGAGGCTGTCCTTTCTCCACTGTACATTCCTGCCTCCTTTATCAAAGATAAGGTGACCATATGTGCGTGGGTTTATCTCTGGGCTTTCTCTCCTGTTCCATTGATCTATCTTTCTGTTTTTGTGCCAGTACCATACTGTCTTGATTACTGTAGCTTTGTAGTATAGTCTGAAGTCAGGTAGCCTGATTCCTCCAGCTCCGTTTTTCGTTCTCAAGATTGCTTTGGCTATTCAGGGTCTTTTGTGTTTCCATACACATTGTGAAATTTTTTGTTCTAGTTCTGTGAAAAATGCCAGTGGCAGTTTGATAGGGATTGCATTGAATCTGTAGATTGCTTTGGGTAGTAGAGTCATTTTCACAATGTTGATTCTTCCAGTCCAAGAACATGGTATATCTCTCCATCTATTTGTATCATCTTTAATTTCTTTCATCAGTGTCTTATAATTTTCTGCATACAGGTCTTTTGTCTCCTTAAGTAGGTTTATTCCTAGATATTTTATTCTTTTTGCTGCATTGGTAAATGGGAGTGTTTTCTTGATTTCACTTTCAGATTTTTCATCATTAGTGTATAGGAATGCCAGAGATTTCTGTGCATTAATTTTGTATCCTGCTATTTTACCAAATTCATTGATTAGCTCTAGTAGTTTTCTGGTAGCATCTTTAGGATTCTCTATGTATAGTATCATGTCATCTGCAAACAGTGACAGCTTTACTTCTTCTTTTCCGATTTGGATTCCCTTTATTTCCTTTTCTTCTCTGATTGCTGTGGCTAAAACTTCCAAAACTATGTTGAATAAGAGTGGTGAGAGTGGGCAACCTTGTCTTGTTCCTGATCTTAGTGGAAATGCTTTCAGTTTTTCACCATTGAGGACAATGTTGGCTGTGGGTTTGTCATATATGGCCTTTATTATGTTGAGGAAAGTTCCCTCTATGCCTACTTTCTGCAGGGTTTTTATCATAAATGGGTGTTGAATTTTGTCGAAAGCTTTCTCTGCATCTATTGAGATGATCATATGGTTTTTCTCCTTCAATTTGTTAATATGGTGTATCAGAGTTATGTATTTTTTAAGAGGTATCCTGGAGTGACACTGCCTTGGTGAATCCACAGTCCAGGCACTGGCCTTTATCTTGGAAGGTTGCGAAATTTCATTTTGTCCATATACCGTGTGGCCCTGTTGGCCTGTTCCTTGAAACAAATGGGTCCTTGGACCAAGGTCCTTGTTGACTCTTTGAACAAGCACTGTTACCATGTGCTTGTCTGAAACCCTTTCTGTGCTTCCATGGCTAAGCTATACTTGTTTTATTTGACCCATTATATCCTTAGCTATATTAACACATACAGCAAGGATATCGTCCAGCATTGCCGACTCAGACTTTATGCTTCTGTGATGGAAGAGAGCATACCATCCATGGTAGTTAAGAACTTAGGTGTTGAATTAAACAGGACTGGGTTCAATTCCCTGGCAGTGCCTTGTATAAGCTATGTGATCCTTGCTGATTTCCTTAACCTCTCTAAGCTCATTTTCCCTTCAATAAAATAAAAACAACTGAGGATTTTTGTCAAAATTGAGATAGGATGTGTGAAAGTCCCTGGTGCTTGGCACAGGAGATTGCTTGGGGATTGGTAACTGCTAGCTTTGTTATTATTTTAGGTGGTCTCTCATCTCCTCTAATTCCTTCTGTGCTGATTTTGAAGTTTAACGTTCAGAGGCTCATCTTGTTTTTCTTAATTCCAGATTCCAGGAGGATGCCCCACTGTAGTCCTGAGAGGCCAAACACAGGATCACCAGCCCACTTAACTGCTCAGTATCTCCTCTTCTCTGCCATGGGGGAAATCATGCTACAAGGGCACCCAGTGCTCGTTCCTGTTCTCTGTGTGCAATGCCAACCACTCCACTGCTTTGAACTAGGATAAAAGTGGAGATTTCCTCCATGAAGGTGCAGCTCTTTCTCTGACTCCCTGGTTGAATGCGTTTATGCTCTGCTCCTTTCTGCTGACCAGGTATGTGTAATATAAACAAATTTATGCATATCACATAAATCTATGCTTGTGGGACATTCAAATGATACATAAATATGTAAAAACTTACTGTTTTCCTTCACTCTCCCAACTATACTCCCCCTGTTAACTGAGCATGGCTATTATTTTAGTGTATATCATTCTAACCTTTTTCCTATGCAATTATATACTTATTAAAAAATGGTATTATACTATTGTTTGGCGACCTGCCTTTTTAACTTAACGTTTCTTGATCTTTTCATGACAGCATATACAAATCCATCACATTCTTCTAAAATTTTGCATAGTTTTCCACAGACAGGTGAATCAATATTTACCATGGGAGTATTGACAAATATTTACCTTTCCAGTTTACTATTAAAAACAAGTAAACTGGAATTGTACTACATAATTGTTCTGCTAAAAGCTATGCCACTTTATACTCCTACGAACAGTGTGAAAGAAGGCCCATTTCCATACACAGTCACCAATACTGGATCTTATTTAATCTTTAAAATTTTTAATAATCTGGGTAAAATTCTCATTTAAACATACTTTTTCCTGATTATCTGTGAAGCTAAGCATCTTTGCACAGGTGGTTTTCATTTTTTCATTTGTACTTATGAATACTGTCAATTTAAATTTTTTCTCAGTTTTATTTTGGGTTGTCTTTTTATTGCTTTATAGGAGCTCTTTGTATGCAATTGATTTTTAGGTCTTTGTTGAATATACTATAACTATTTTCTCCTAGTTTCCTTTTTAAAATTGTGTTCTTTGTATCTTTTGCTATATATAGAAATTTTACATTTTATCTAGTTCTGGTTTTCTTATTATGAAATTTATTATATGTCGTACTTGTTAAAGGGTTGTGAAGGCATGAAATCAATCTCCTTTGTGGTGAAACAGGCTAATATTAATTACATGTTATAAATTAGAAAAGCATAGCAGGTACAGTTTAAAGATCTTGTAAACTCTAGCTACTTTCAAAACAAGTATTTATTGAACACCTATGTGTTTAGTGTGTTGGATAATAAAAAATATATATAAAACATGGTCTCTACCTTTAGAGACCATTTCTATGTGAATCATAAATACTTAGCTATACCTTGAGAAATTATATAGGGCATTATTTATCTAAGTGCTAAATTTTTTTACAGAAAAAAAGTGGTATCAGAATTCAAAAGGAGCTAGGTCAACAGAGTATGTGTACTAGTAACTGTTAAAAGCTATGGGCATAGTGGAAAACTTGAATTGGGGCTGGAAGCCTAGAAAAGATACAGTTATGAGGTTGTAGGACCTGTATCTGTTATCTATTTCTTCATAACATACCACCCCAAATCTTAGTGGCTGTGAAAGTACCAATTTAATTTAGCTCATAATATTGCAGGTTGACATTGTTTGTTGGGCTCAGCTGGGCAGTTCTTCTGATGTGGGCTAAGCTTAGCTAATCTTGGCTGGGCTCGCTTATGCATCTGCAGTCAGCTGGCAGATTGCCTGGGCAGATGGGTTTATGACCCACATGATCACATCTGGGACAGCTGGGATGACTGGGGTCATTTCCCACATTGGCTCCCAACCTCTAACAGGCTAGCCTGGATTTGTTCCCATGGTGGGCACAGAGTTCCAAGAGTTTGAGGATGGAAGCTGCAAGGTCTCTTGAGTCGTAGGCTCAGGATTGGTGTAGTGCCATTTTTGTGTATTCTATTGGTCAAAGCTACAATACCAACCAAGATTCAAGGGGTGGGAAAATATTCTCTGCCTCTTGATGGGAGGTGCTGAAATTGTGTGGCTGTTTTTGTGGTCTACTCCAGAACTCCATTCAGACTCATGTTGGCTGAGCGATTTAATCCTTACAGTTAAGTGTGATGACCATGCTTAAAAACTATCTTTGACAAGGCCCAGTAGAAATATAAATAGCAGTAGAGTGGAAGTCTGAATGCAAATGACTTTTTTTCCTTGGCCAAATGTGTATTGACATTTTAGGGAACCTTTCTTTCATCTTGTTTTAAACAGGACAATTAGGAACATGATGTCTGGATTCCTAGACTGGCCAGAATCACATGTGATAATCTTGACTTCCCACTCCTTGAAAAAAACAAAACAAACAAACAAGAAAACTGAAAGGGTAAAGGAGATGTGGTGTTTAGTTCTGGTAATAAATGCCACGATCATGAATGCAAAGCATTAGAAAAGCTACACATGACAGTTCTCCAACGTAAAGGAGCCAGCTTCGGGTCTCGATTTCTTCATTTTTAAAAAAAAAAAAAATTAATTTTTGGCTTTGTTGGGTCTTTGTTGCTGTGTGTGGGCTTTCTCTAGTTGCTGCAAGAGGGGGCTGTGGTGCGGGGGCTGCGGTGCGTGGGCTTCTCATTGCCGTGGCTTCTCTTATTGCGGAGCATGGGCTCTAGGTGTGCAGGCTTCGGTAGTTGCAGCACGCAGGCTCAGTAGTTGTGGCTCATGGGCCCTAGAGTGCAGGCTCAGTAGTTGTGGCGCACGGGCTTACTTGCCCAGTGGCATGTGGGGTCTTCCCGGACCAGGGCTCGAACTTGTGTTTCCTGCATTGGCAGGCAGATTCTTAACCGCTGTGCCACCAGGGAAGCCCCTTATTTCTTCATCTTTATTTTCAACTTAGTTGACTTTGGTTTGCAATTTATGATTTCAGTGATTGGTATAGTTCCTTTTACCTTATTTTGGTCTTGTAGAAACAGTTCTAGAAATTCTGTCAATTCTTGTTTTTACTATTTGGAGGTAAGGGGAGTTGGCCAATAAGTCCTTTTTGTAAGCTTCTCTCCCCTCAAGTGATCATGATAGCTTCTCAGTCCAGAGAGTATATGTGAGGTTCAGACGTAGCCAGATAGACCTACTGGTTCATGTCTTTGTTTATAAAGTTATGGTTTCTTGGTCAAACCTTTAACTCAGAATGAAACATGAGTAATGTCAGGGTGTAACGTGAAATACTATATGTAAAGATGGTGCTTTATAAAAACTCAAGGTTATTTTTTGTTCTCAGTTCTTCCTTATGTAAGGAGCAGAGACACCTTAAGATTTCTACATATTTGTACATAAAAAACCCGATTTCCCTCTGATTCTTGTATATGTACCAAATGATGCTAATTAAAGTACGCTGTTCAACAGAGAAACAGTGTATCACCGTAGAGCTGTCTGTGAATGCTGGAGCCAGAGTCTTGTTTGAATTAGGAGGATGTCTGCTAAGTTAAGGCGTCCTACAGAGATGTATAAGGTCAGAGCTTCCAGCAGTCCATACTGTCTTTATTGAGAGACATATTTATATCTTCCAGACTAGTAATTAATCACTCAGTGGGGTTTTTTTGGGCGAAGTCGTGCACTCACAGAGAATCTTTTTGTGCTGCCAGGAACCACAAAGCATGGGCACAATTAAAATGCTGATTTAATTTATTATATTGAGGCATGGAACAGGAATGTTTAAATGATGTTGACAGGGCCAGAATTTCAGAACCACCTCTTTAAAAATAGAAAACAAATGCCTACCCCCTTAAATTAAATTATATTAATAACATGTTTCTGTAAGTTGCTTGGAAGCAAAATAAAGCTCTTGACATTAATTAAAATTTGAAGATGTTGTATCATTTGTTGTTAATGTGCAGCCTTTGTTAGGGAAAATAAATTTCAAAGGGATCTATTTATGAAAATTAAATGGAGGAAAATTGCCTATTGAGCAAACATCGTTTAATAAGGCTGCTTTTCTTAGAAATGTGAATTCTTAGGTAACTAAAATGTTTTTATACTCCAATAATGTTTTCTATTTTTGATCCTCTGAAAAATTCTTTGTTACTTGAATTTTGATATTTCCACACAGAATTCCATTGTCAGGGGGCTTATAAACTCTAAAAATCAGGAAGGCTTTCATATACTTTGGGGTATTGGGTAACATGCAGTTGCAAAGAGAAGTTCATTTGAAATTGATGTGGTTAGGCACTTGGACCTCATCCAAATACCTGGGCAGGACCAGAAGCCAAAGGGTCCCATTGGCAGCATCTAACTAGCTTTCCTCTAATGAATACTGTGTTCTGTTTCTTGAAGCTACATTTTGCTGGTATCACACAAGCTAGAAAGTGCCATGAGATAATGGATAGCTGTTTGCGCTGCTGTTCCACAGCAAGGGGGAGCTAACAGTCACCTCTGTGTGGACGTCACATGCAGATAGTATTCTGAAAAAATACACATCTCCACTGTTATGGGGGAAAGGTGGTTCTCACTCTGATTTAGGTTTATTTTCTGGTGGCATTGGTACAGATGCATTTGACTTGGGCTTAAAGTTGATTATAGAATAAAACTCCTAGAAAATGTTAAAATGATGTGTTCTTCAGTGAATGAAATAAACCATAAACTATGCACGTTGTTCCTCATCGCGTTACTGCCATTTTTGTGGACTTGATAGTCCAGTTACAGTATGGGAATTAGACAACCCCTGTTGGTCTTGATAATTCTGGTGATAGGAGTGCAAATTGGATGGAAGAAAGGGAGTAGTTGGTCTATGTGAGTTCCCCCACTGGTTAAAATTAAAGCAGTCACAGAGGAGTCAATATTTATTTTGCAACCGTTTACATGGTGTGAGTTTTCTTCCGGGAAATGTTCCTGTTTTTGTGGAAGAACTCTTTGACTTATGTACTAAATAATAATTAGCCATTTTTAACATGTTGTTTTTCTCTCTTCCCTTTACTCATCCCCCACATCCATTTAGCCACGAATTCCTGTGGCTTCTACTCTTTAACATCTAAATGTTTTGTTCCCTGCCCGCTCCACAGGCTCCCAAACTGCCATCACTGCAAATGTTGATTTGTTTATCTGTCTCTTGTACTAGGCTGTAAATTATTTGAGGGCATGAATCACATCTTATTTGACTTGGGCACAGTGTCTGGCACATAATAGGTGATCTATATGTATCAATATTTGATGTGTCAGTGAAGGCTTTTATATAAATCATTTATTTCAGTCATTCTTAGCTGGGGGTGGGGGATGATTTTGCTCCCCCACCCAAAAGTGGACTTTTGGCAATGACTGGAGACACTTTTGGTTGTTCCTACCAGTGTGTGTGTGTATACTACTGGTATCTGGTAGGTAGAGACCAGACATGTGGCTGAACATCCTACAGTGCACAGAACTGCAACAAGAAACATAAGGCCCAAAATGTCAGTAGTGCCAAGGTTGAGAAACCCTGCTCTAACATAATTTTCAAAGTATCTCTCTCAAGTAGATGGACAGTTTCTTCACTCAAGATATGAGAAGACACACTTGGAGAGATTAAATGACCGTTCCAAGTTCTCTCAGCTTAAGTGGTGACAGAACCAGGAATTTAACCCTAGGTCCTTGATTCCACATGTTAATAATAACTAAATTTTTTCAATTACTTAGATGATTATTGTGATTTTTGACTTTAATTATCTGGACGTTTGCCTTAGATTTTAGCCTTGGAAATCTCTCTATGTTCTACTTGAAAGTAATAATCAGAAATTAAGGCAGAAGATATTCGTGTGCTCCTTTGAAAGGTATCTCTCATGGAGATTCCTTGGGATCTTATATTAAAAAATTTTGTATTTCCTGGGGTTACTGAGAGTGGGTTTCTCTAGTGAAGTGACTCAATCCACACATGGATCTTATTAACATAGTTCTGAAAGATTAATAGTACAGAAATATTTAATATTGTTAAACTTGAGACCTGAAACATCTGAGATGGCCATTAGATCTTTTGAGCTAATACCTGATTTAATTTTTCACGTAGTACCTATATACATTCTGGGATTACATAGAACACAGATGCTTTAAGCACATGAATCTTTATCACCTTAGTTGTAGGTTTTAAATAAAATTAGGTGTGTTTGTACTTAGACTACTATATATTGTTCAGTTGTTGCCTCCCTAGAAAGAGGAGCAAAGATGGAATAGGAAGGATACAAATAAGGGTAACTAAATTGGTCTAAGGGGAAAAAACAGTTGATTTAAATGAGATAGGAGCTCTGGTGTGCAAGGATGTTTCCAATATACAAGACTTTGAGAGAGAAACAGAGATTTAAGACATATTCTCACTCGTCAAAGAGTGTTCAAATAGTAGATGAGATGTATGTACGTATGTATCAAAACTAATAGAACAAGATAGCATGAGGGTCAGATGATGGTAATAGCAGGGAATACAGAAGACAAAGTATTTTGTATTGGTGAGATCTGGGAAGGAATTAGCCTTCTCAGATGCAAAATACACATATTTAATCCAAGTTGGAAAATATAAGTTAAGAGCATTGGTTACAAAAAATATTTCATAGTAAGTTATCACAGATAATAATCATTTTTATATTGTCAAAAGAAAACTCTTTCCTATAATTGCTGTACAATCTTTTTGATATCCAGATGTTCAAAATGTAAATATCTCTATGAAAGATTTATTTGCTATTTAAAATTCTTCTTATACTATCAATTCCTCGTCTTTGCAGGTTCTGAGTATTTCTGGGTTCTTTAGGGCACAATGCCACATTGTAAGAGAATTATAAGCACCTTCTATATAATCTTAAAGCCACTTGAAGTGGAATTTAATGACTATTTAGAAGAACATAAAATATCTTTATTTCCATCCTACCTTTGAAAGTCTACGTTGACATTGCATTTAAACTTGTGGTTCCCTGAAAGTTAGGATGGGTGGCTATTCAAGAACAGCTGAGTCAAAATGGTGAAAAGATTGTCTTAGAGGCAGATTCAGGTATATGTTTTCAAAATTATAAAAAATATCCATGATAAAAAATTATACTTTAGTTCACAGTAGAGAGGAAAGTGAGAATCATTCCAGTGAGAGGCAGAAGTAAAATTGTTAATTGATAGTACTTCTGCTTTACCTTTTACCTTAATTCCAAATTTAGTATAAGATTGAACCATTTTGGCCACCAAAAATGGCGGTTTCAAAGTTAAACCTAACAGTGGCTAAATATGCTGGGAACTGTGGCTAAATATGCTGGAAATGGAGAGTTCCAGTTTTGAAATCAGCAGTTGAAGAACCATAGGAATATGTTAACGAAACACATTATGAATACATGAAGAACGTCAATTCATAAAAAAAAAAAGTGTCCCATCCAAGAATGCCAACACTTTGAAGGTTAGATTGACGGCACCAAAAAGTTAAACCGTCCGTCTGATTCATGACAGAGTACAATGATAATTCACGTAAAAATTATAAAATTGAGAAATCTTAAGTAGACTACAGAAAAAACAGGTAACTTGGTGATTTCACCCCCCAAATCTTATTAAAAAAATCTTTCAATCCAGCTTGTTTAAAGTTCTGCCATTTACAGGAATGTTTGAACATATTACTCAAAACAAAATTAAAGACCTCGAGGTAAAGTTATTTCACACTGAGATATTATACAAATGTTTTTTAGGTCATGGAACATGGCAGCTGAAAGGATTCATTTTAAATTTCAGTCAAACATGTCTAAATTGTAAACAGTAGAAACTGTGGTTTCCAGATCACTTGAACTCTTTTATTTGGCTTAATAGAGGAACACACTATCTCCTTTTAAGTAGGACTGGTGTCAGGTAGAACAGTAGCCAAATATTCTCTGTTTGGTTCTAGGCTCTCCTTTTTATGTTGTTGAGTGTCCACTTCTGTCAATACCTACTTTCAGAAAAAGATCTGAAACTCATTCACAGCAGAGTAGAATGTCTGAGATTCACTTTGTGACCACTTTCTGAAAAAGATGGAGAGGTGACTAGAAGCCATGTCATAATTTCCTGAAAGTCGAAGCTCCTCTAAGTGATTGGTATAAGGAAAGGAAGGAAGATGGGAGGGGTGGGATGAAATTTAAAAGGCTGCCGCGAGATAATGCATATTGAGTGTAGCACAGAACATGCTACCTAACGTAATGTAATAAGCATTAATAATGAAAGCTATAATTATTATAATGGAGAGGGTTTTAGTTTATGGCTCCAAAAATAAGATGAATGGTAGATCCCAGTGAGGTAGATTCTAGTTCAATGGAAGGA
Source organism: Delphinapterus leucas (assembly GCF_059928025.1). Taxonomy (NCBI): domain Eukaryota; kingdom Metazoa; phylum Chordata; class Mammalia; order Artiodactyla; family Monodontidae; genus Delphinapterus; species Delphinapterus leucas. The sequence continues at coordinate 44,182,867 of NC_143148.1, forward strand.
AAACAATAATTCAATAGAGCTTTCCAAAAATGAAATGAGCCAATCCCAAAGAAGACTTTCTAATGATTGGAGCAGATCTGTCATTCCCAAATCTGGTCACACATCAGAAAACCTGGGGGAGAGGCTTGTTAAAGGTACCCCATCCCAGGCAATCTCCGATCTGCATTCTTCTCCTGACCCCAACCAGGGCACCACTATTGTGATTATTTTCCACTATAGATTAGTTTTGCCTATTCTGGATCCTCTTTTAAATGGAATCATTCAGAATGTGCCTTTTGTGTGAGGATTCTTTCACTTAACATTTTTTGAGGTATGTCCACATGTTTTATATATCATTTATTTTATTGCTGAGAAATAACTAAATATTTTTTACTGTCTACAGTGTGCTAGGCAAAGTGTTGATGTTTTGGGCTCACAGTGGTGAACAAAGCCAACCTTGAGCCTGACTCTGATGGTGCCCACAGTTTAAAGGTGAAGACCTTTAAGTTCCTTCCAAACCTTAGACTTGTGATATTATACCTTATGAAGCTTTCGGTGCACCTCTGTTCACGCAGCTCAAGGTATCTAAGCTTCAGTGCTTTAGTTTTTCCAATCTCCTCTTCCCTGTCTCAGGTACAGAGGGAACTAAAACAAAGAGTCGATAAAATAAATTAGCTCATCAATGAATAATCATGTCCATATATCTGTCTGTTTTTATCGACAGCTTCAATATGCCCAAAGGAAAGCAGAGGCCCACAGACTTAATGCGTCTCTATGGAGAAGAAAAATAGGCAGTATTTGACCAAGTTTCTCTTAGCAAGAGAAAGTAGAGTTGGGATAATTATTGAGGGTTTCCCAGACCTAAAAAAATTATAAATGATCTAAAAGTAGTTTAGAACTAAATGGTCCAGATAATCATCCTTGTTTTCAGCGACTCATCCTTTAAGCTTTTCCAATGAGAGGTTTTAGATTCTGAAAATACTAGTAGATTGAAGAAGAAAGTGATAATGGGCTATGAATTTAGGTTTTGCATGGGTGTTGTTGAAATAGTGGAAATCAAGAGCTGTGTGGAGGTGGTGTCCAGGGCAGTGCCTGTGCATGAGGCAGGATGGGCGTTCCCCAGGCTCATCCATGTGACTGCATTGCTGGGTCAAGGACCCTAGGACCAAGCAATGAGTAGAAGGATGAAGACACACATTGAAACCAAGGGGTGAGGTTGATGCATAAGTAACAAGTAAACTGAGAGGCGAGATGAGGTTCAAGGTATATATCAGATTGGGCCATTGAGGAAGATATTTGAGGTGGAGATACAGTTGATCCTTATTATTCATGGATTATGTATTTGAGAACTTGCCTACTTGTTAAAATTTATTTGTAACCCCAAGATCAATACTCACAGTGCATTTGCAGTCATTTGTGGACATGCACAGATTGATGAAAAATGTGAGTCACCCTACATGCATGTTCCTAGCTGAGGTCAAAGAAGCTGATCATCTTCTGTCTTCCAGTGCTGATACTATATAAACAAGTTGCTAATGTTTTTTTGGTGGCCTATTGAGTGTCACATTTCCCACATTTTTTGCTTTTTGTTGACTTTTCTTTTATAAAATGTCCCCCAAGTGTAATGTTGATGTGCTGTCCAGTGTTCCTAAGCACGAGAAGGCTGTGATATGCCCTACAGAGAGAATACATGTTAGATAAGCTTCGTCAGGGATGAGTTATAGTACTGTTGGACATGAGTTCAGTGTTAGTGACTTGACAATATATATCACATAAGGTGTCTTTAAACATAAAACAAGGTTATGTATTGATTGGTTGATGAAAATGTCGTGACTAGAAGCTCAAAAGAACCCAACTCTATATTTCCTCTAGGGCTAGTGGTTCAGCATTTGCTAATTTAGTGTTTGCAGCAACTTTATAGAATATAATTATCACAAATAATAAGAATCAACTGTGGTACATTGGGTGGGTCAGAGAAATAGATTGGACACTTTAGTGTTTCTCATCTTTTAAGCTCAGGTTGTTGGAGTTTTCTTAGGAACACTTGTTTTTAAGAGCATACTGGCAAATCCTAGTCTTCAGAGTGGTACAAGTTTTTGTGAAATAATAATTCTACTTTTATGGGAAGTTTGCAGGCTGAATATTCCATTTATTTAGACATGCTGCTAAACTATTAATTTTGGAATTATATTCTTTGATTTAATAGATAATTTGTGAAAATTTGCTGCATTTCCCTTAAATATAATTCTAGTAAAAGAACGACTTACATATGTGGTATTATCACCTTTTTACTTGGGCTTTATGTAAGATTTGTTTGTTTTCAGAACTTTTAAGATAACTCTTCCCAGAGTCTGACTCCTGGGACTGGAATTAGAACCTGGTATGTAGCTTATGAGGAAGGTTCTAGAAAGCCTGTGTGAACAAATACAGTGCTTGGAAGAAAATAGGCCATGGACTAGGGAATAAAGTGATGGTGGAGGAATCAGAGATAAAGAAGTAGATCAGGGAACCTCAAATCTGACCATGGGCTGGGACAGATGTGAGGCCAGAAAGGTGACACTGAGGCCAGCAGGGTTACAGGCAGCTGAGAGGATGGATGAACGTCAGGGTAAAGTTCAACAGAGGACTCCACATCTGTGTATTTGAAGGTCACTCTTCTTGGGCCTGAGACCTAAAATTAAAAGGGCAGAGCTGGACCTTCCTAGGTAGTTTAATCATGTTTAACATTAGTAACCAAGCAATTTACTATGTATCTGTTATGTACAGAATATAAAACAGACATTACAGATATTATTTTGAAGAATCAGTGATCTGTGGAGGAAAAACAAAGTACACATAAGAAATTGTGGGTAATAAGGCAATACATTGGTGAATATAATATTATCTAAAATTCAATATGTAGGTGTTGGGGAGAGGAAATATCAAGAGTGAAGAGGCTCCATGACCTCATTTTGGTAAATGTGGGGCCACCCCACAAATGTGTATCTCGTCTCTTATTTCAGGAAAGTAAAAGGTAGAGAATGTAAGATAAGAAGTTTCATAAAAGTAATTTGAAAATACTTGTATGTTTTAAGACTGTCTTGTGAGAAAAGCTCACTGATAACGTGCAAAAAAAATGCAAAAGCAAGTTTGCTCTGAAGTCTTACTGAATATCAAGTACTTAATGAATACCCATGCTTTGTCCAGTACTATGCAAAGCGATAAAGGTAATATTAATAAAAGGATAAGAGTAGGCCTCTTTCCTTAACTTCTATAGTCATATCAGAGAAAATTCTGAGGAAACATCAAACACACTCAATAAGATACCAAGATGAGTGTCACAATTTGTTTTTATGATATTAAATTATATAAGTGATGGTACTTTAGATTTCCACTCAGCTTTCTTCCTAGATTTTCACTCAGCTTTCTTCCTCTAAATGTAATGTTTCTTTTTTCTCCATCTGTCTTCAGTATTTTTTCAGCAGTGTGACTAGGTTGTGTCTAGGTGGTTTTTTTGGTAGTTTGTTTTTCCTTTTTCAAAAAAAGATCCTGCTTGAGGTTCTGTGGGATTCTTGGATCTGTGGTTTATTGGTTTTCATTAATTTTGAAAAATTCTTTCTTCAAACATTTTTCTCTCTTTTCATTCTCAGACTTCAGTTACATATATATTAGGCCATCTGACATTATCCTACAGCTCTGTTTTTATCTATTTTTAAACTTATTTTCATTCTTTTGTGAGTGTTTGTGTTTCAGTTTGGATACTTTCTACTAATCCATCTTTAGATTCATTGTGTCCCATCTGCTAATGAGTCCATCAAAGGAATTCTTCATTTTTAATACTATGTTTTTTTACTTACAGCATTTCCATTTGAGTCTTTTTTGTAGTTTGTATCTCTGCTGACATTTCCTGTGTTCATATATGTTGTTCATCTTTTCCTCTAGATCCTTTAATATTCTGATCATACTTATTTTAAAGTCCCTATTTGATAGTTCCAACGTCTAAATCACCTCTGTGTTTGCTCTTGTTAGTTGGTTGATTATTTCACAGTGACTTGCCTTATCTTATTTCTTTTGTATATCTTTTTACTTTTTGTTGAATTCTGGACATAATGTGTAGAAGAGTGAAGAGACTGAGTTAAATAGTATTTTTGCCTGGTAATGGGCATGCCTTCTCTTCTTTCATGCCAACAGTGTGGAGGTTGAATCAATCTATTCAGGCGTTGAGCTAGATTTGGGCTTTCTTGTTGCTATGGTTATCTTCAGTTCATCACAGGCCTTGGATTACCCCAGTGGTGTGCTTAGAGTGGGACCTGGGGGTGCTAGAAGGTTTTTCTCAATGTTCCCATTCTACCTTGTCTGCCTGAGCCACAGAGGAATATCACTTCACGTTGCATGAATTGGTATTGGGCTCTTGGTGGGCACGGGGAGTTCTCTATTGCGTTGGTCCAGCCTCAGTCTTAGGCAGCTCCTGTGTGCCTGGGCTTTGGGGTTAAGGTTTTCTCAGCATTACTTCCTCTCCTCCCCATGGCAGCCAAATTCTGCCTTGTGTCTCTGGTTGGTCTTAGGTAGGACAGAATTTCTTGTCTCTCACATAGCAGAAGCTGACCTCTGCTTGGCATCAGTGCAGAATCCTGGGCCCAGGAAGATTTCCTGCCTCGCTCCAGAGATGAAGGGTTTCTGCTTCTGTCCCTTCCTCATAAGCAGTGGAACTTTGCCTGGACCATGGGGGCAAGAGGTTGTCCCTCCTTTAATCTGTGTGCATATGTATTATGCTAATTCAAACAAAATTTTGGGATCCACTAGAAAGCACTAAATGCTCAGAGGAGAAACATAACCATCCTTTGCTTCTTTGCACCAGTAAGATAGTTGAAGTAGTTAGAACAATATTAATTGTGTTAACCTCGAACTTCCCTGAAGCTGTTTCTGCATCCCAAGTCCTATTACCTTTGAATTCTAATCAGCCCCCATCTCTCCTCCCTCTTCCCTCCTGCCTCCTTCAGGGGAATCAAATGGAAGGATTGAGGTTGACTGTCTCCTGTTGAAAGTTGGTCAAAGGCTCTAGAAGCTGGGTGAGCAATGTAGGGGTGGAGGGAGGCTATAGCAGCAACTATAATAGCACCTGTGTGTGTGGGAAGGGACCATATAGAAGTGAAGAACAAAACAACAGAAAAAGAGAAGGTTTAAAAAGTTTTTTGTAATGTTATTTATTTTTACAGTGCCTGTGTTGTTGCAGATCAAAATCAGGCCAGATCTTTATCAGGATCCTTTTTCTAAAGTTTTAAAATTTAAAATATAAATACTTTTTACTTTTATAATCAGCACTAAAGGTAAAATAAATAGGTATGTAAGGCCACAGTGGGAAAAATATATATTGGAGAGTTCAAACAGATTTCTGAACCTGTATAGACAAGGTAACTTGCCACGTTATCTGTGAGATGTCTTTTTCTTTCATTCTTTAAAGCATTTATTATACATTCTGTATCCCCCCAAAGCAAGTATTTTACGGTATTCCAGAACTAGGGTTTTGTTTCTATGTGAATATATGGAAAGGACTTCACTGTATTTCTCCAAATGTAAGATGCACATTTTTTTTTCACATTTTAATGTCTCCAAAATGGGGATGTGTTTTACCGTTGATGGACTATCATAACTTAAGTGGCATGATGTTTTTCTTAGTAAATAAAATGTTTTACAATTAATGACATCTTAGACTTTAGGAAATATGATATTAAATAGAGAATCTCACAGATGAAGAAACTAAAAACCATCTGACTTTTTTGGGTAGAAGTGGGTGGAACTTTCTTGACATATTCTAAATTGATCCACCTATAAGGTATTACTTGTTTACATTTGAGATGTTTAAAACCTTATATCTGAATTAAAAAAAATAAATTATATTAACTTTTAACTATGGTATAAAATAAAATGCCTCTCTTCTTATAGGCTTACAGTATTTTTTTTTTTTTTTTTTTTTTTTTCGGTACGCGGGCCTCTCACTGTTGTGGCCTCTCCCGTTGCGGAGCACAGGCTCCGGACGCGCAGGCTCAGCGGCCATGGCTCACGGGCCCAGCCGCTCCGCGGCATGTGGGATCCTCCTGGACCGGGGCACGAACCCGCGTCCCCTGCATTGGCAGGCGGACTGTCAACCACTGCGCCACCAGGGAAGCCCAGGCTTACAGTATTTTTATTGTCTCCTCAGCTTTTCATTTTAATCACAATCTCCTTAGAAATTTGACCACTCTATTTTCACTCCTGCTTTCAGAGCGAATGGCCTGTATTTTATGTTCATAAAAGGATCCTCCAATATTATATACGCGTAAAGAAATTAGGCTAAAGCAGTGGTCCCCAACATTTTTGGCACCAGCGACCTGTTTCGTGGAAAACAAATTTTCCATGGATGGGCTGGGGGTAGGGGAAGTGGTTCAGGCGGTAATGCGAGCCATGGGGAGCAGCAGATGAAGCTTCTCTCACTTGTCTGCCACTCACCTCCTGCTGTGTGGCCCGGTTCCTAACAGGCTGCAGACTGTTACCAGTTTAAGGCCCGGGGGTTGGGGATCCCTGGGCTAAAGTACTTAAGTTCTCTTCTTTCTTTAAAGGGGACACATGTCCAGAGGACAAGATTTTAGTGTCATTACCATGTTAATGGTGGCAGAAGTCTATAGCAGGAAAAACTCTTTAGTTTATGAATTCAAGTTTTGTTTATTCTTGTGGGGTAGATCATAATTTGCTGTCTTTGCCTCATAGGAATCCAGTTGTCTTGGTTACAGTGTCTGGATATCAAAGGATGACTAAAACTTACTCCCTTTTCTGAAATGAATGACTTGTGCAATAATTTAAAAAACCCTTAAGTTATTCATGACCACTATTAGCTTTAATTAAGGGCAGAGAATCTTAGTTACACCTTGACATCAAAAAGTACAGTCAGGTCTTTACTATTTGTTCATTGTCTTGGTTGGGTCATATTTGTATATAGCTTGTAGGTGAGATAATTTGAGAAAATATTCTTTCTCACTATCAACATAGAATTTAGAACTCTTTGAAGGGTTGTCACTTTTACGTAGGAAAATATGGTGATGTAAAGAAAACTGTTTCTTTTCCTACTTTGACTTAAAACATTTTATTTGATTTCGTGGCTTCTCTTAGACCCAAATCTCGATCATCCCTCCTAATATATTCATTCTTCACTCCGGTAACACACAGCTTCTTTGACTCATGTATTCTGAATAGACACTTGCAGGAGAAGAACAGTAGGATAGAATTCTGTTAAAGCAAAATAAGCACAATCAAACCAGGGTTTTGGCATATCTATTGGAACAATTACAAGGAGCCGTAATTGGCTCTCTAATCAAGCCAGTTGGTCTCATTCCGCGGTCATCATTGAGGAGATACTAAAAAAGTATGTACAGAGGCTCTTTCTAGTGCTTTGAGAGAATACATCCAGAACCATGTGTACTGAGTCAAAGGTAAAAACAACTCAAGTTAATATTTATAATATTTTAACACATTGGAATGAGAAAAAGTCAAAATGAACTCTGCTGTGTGAATATAGCTTAAGTGAAATGCTTCTGAAGGAGCAGTGTGATTGGCTGGACTTAGGAGGAGATAAATATTTGATAAATTTTGGACTTAGGTCTTCGGGAGTGTAGTTTGATTCTTGACATTAGTGGATGAAAAGAAATGAGAAAGGACCTCATTAGAAAATTTAAGGATATCAATGAATCAGGTGACCTTTGGGTTGGTTGGAGGGGTAGGATTATAAAGAAATGGTGTACATATTAAGCACTCATGTCAAAGTTATTAGAGATCAGTAGAGAATCTACCACAAATTCATGGAAATACACTTTGCACCAGAAAAGCTGCTTTCACCCCTTATATTTAATAACTGAAGTGTAAATGCAATTCACAGTGAATGTTTATATATAATCAATTGTTCTTTAGTTAAATAAAAAAAAAGGAAAGCCAGGAAGAACAGACCGATAGAGGTAGTAGATATGTATAGAGTGGATTTGGGGTTAATGGGTGTTTTAAAAGGAATTCAAAAGGATAACATGTATCAAAACATGATACCAGAAGGTGGAAAGTATTATTTAAAAGCCTAATCACTATGTATCATGCAACAATATCAATATTTCTCAAATGTATAAGACTGTATTAGGAATAAAGTACAAAGTTCTATGGCTTCAATGCAGGTTCATTCAGAGAAGGGGAAATAAGCCCTTTGTAAAATATGGAAACCATCTTGAGTTCAACAAATGCCAGAAAAAATTATAATTGTAAAAATGAGATGTCGACTATCGTTATTACAGTGGCTGTGTTGTTTCCAGTAACAATTTGGCGTTTTATTTAGTCTGTAACAATCTACAATTGAAATATAAAATAAAGATTTTTCTTTTATTTCCCTCTGAAGTTCTGTGCCAAGCTAAGCAGAACTGAATGAAACATCTGTGGATGATTAAAACAAGCTTTCCTATGAGGTTTTGAATAGAAAGTAAACATGGATTTTATCCATAGTCAACAGCATTTACAAATGTAAAGGGAGGAAGCTACTGAGTTTTTGAAGAATGAGCTGTTAGAGAGGAAATAGAAGTATGGAACGGCAGATGGCGATAATTAGTTCCATACGGTGAAATCCTTCTATTAAAAAAAAATGACAGTGAGCTGCTCTGGTTGGGTGATATTTTATTGAAGCAGTGTTTGCATCTTATTTCCTATCTTTGTCTTTCTAGAATTGTCCCATCTCACAAAACCAATCAAATGTGACTAACATGTGAGGGATTGTTGGGGAGTATACTTTGGTACTCATGAGTGAGAAAACCTTGAGTTTAGGGGGTTACTCAGACTGGTGAAACTCCCCACTGGATGCCCACCCATCTCTCCTACCTGGGATTTTCAGTTCTCCAATCTTTATTGCTTAACTATTTTCCGTCAGTCAGAGTTCCCTAACTTCTTGAGACTGTGTTGTGCAGTGCTTAAGAACCCTGGCTTTGGTGTGACTGTCTGTATTTGAATTCTGCTTCCCTTACTCACTAGTTGTGTGAACTTGGGGAATGACCTAACCTTGCTATGTCTCAGTTTTCTCATCTGGACAATGGGAATAGTTATAATACCTGCCTTGGAATATTGTATAACCTAATGGTATAATTGTTGAAAGGATTAAAATGAATAAATATGTTAAAAATGTCCACCAGAGTCATTTGGACCCCACCCTAGACCTACTGAATCACAATCTATATTTTTGATCACATACCCCTTCTCAGTAAACAATTTTTTTTTTTTTTTTTGTGGTATGTGGGCCTCTCTCTGTTGTGGCCTCTCCTGTTGTAAAGCACAGGCTCTGGACGCACAGGCTCAGCGGCCGTGGCTCACGGGCCTAGTCGCTCTGCGGCATGTGGGATCTTCCCGGACCGGGGCACGAACCCGTGTCCCCTGCATCGGCAGGTGGACTCTCAACCACTGCGCCACCAGGGAAGCCCAGTAAACAATTTTTGATTATTTATCTTCACTATAGGCTTGTTGGTATAGTTAGTAATTTATGTGTACTGTTGTTCTAATATAGAACATACATTTTATAACATCTACAAGGTAGATATTTTAAAAGAGAGATAAAAAATAAAAAGTTTGAGTCTCTTTTTCCCCATATCCTGGTGAACTAGGATTTAGAGGTCACTGGTTTAGAATATATTAGTTGAATTGAACTAACTTGAAAAAGAGTAGTACTGACTTCAACTAGCCAAAATCTTCAGGCAACAACAGCAAACAACAATACAGCACACAGCCCCAGAGCTTTGGTAAACAGTTTCTCCATGCCCTCCGGCTTGTGCCAAGGCCAAATGTCTTGTTCCCAGTTCCCTGTTTTGCATTTCAACAATATTTTTGGTTACTTTTATCCTTTTGTTCTTTGTGTTTTTTTAATACTGCCAACCAACTCACTATTTGCAGTTGTGACCTTGACGGTATTCAAAATCCTCTGTTTTTAGCCACAAATGTCTATAGCTTTCAAAAGGATGAAGTAAGCTCTTTGTTTTTAATTGTTGATAAAGGTTTCCTCACATGCACCTTATTTCAATTTTCTTCCCAATTGGTATCTTTCTTACTTCTAGGTCACTGGCGACCCCGCCTTGGTTAATCTTCTTTTGTTCCCTCTCACAGCCTTTCTCTAGCTTTATAATTATCCAAGGTGGTAACAGCTCTTAAGAACATACTCTGTCACCTTGAAATCAAGTGGTTTTTAGCTGAAAACTCAGGCATGGTCTTAAAGATGTTGTTTCTCTCAGCTATGAATAGTGAGGGAGAAGTTGAACATGACAGTCCTTAGTTGCAACGATATTTAGATGATGGATTCCCATTACCCTGCATAATGTGGGTTGTTGACATTTTATTCAAACATGTAATCCTTGTCATTGAGCATAGGAAGGAGAGAGATTGCTGCCTGAAGTAGGGGCAACACAGGATGGCACTACAGAGAAATGTCATAAAGCCCAAAATAATAGCAGTAATCATTTTCTACTTCCTATCGTGTCATTTTTAGAATTAACATGTTGTTCTCTGGTACTGTTTTCATGATTCTGCTGTAGTTCTGAGCAATGTTTAGGGCACCCCTTATATAAATGCCTTACACATTAACATTGATGATACATGGTTATTGAAACAAAGTAGTTAATTTATGTCCTTAGAATCACATCTTGTAATCAGAGCTTCATCGTTGAATACTTATAGGTAAGCTTGCATTTGGGAAATAATGCCTATTCTTTTACACTGTTAATATGTCAAAGAGAGAAAGAAATCACTGCTGCCTTAATGACACCAACTTTGTGATAAATATTCAAGAATAATAATATGGTAGTATACGTTGCTCTTTATTTAGAGATTTAAGAAGAGGGGTTTTATTTAATTTGAATATCCTGTATGTACCATATGCTGATTAACAATTTATAAATAAATTGAATACAACAAAATAGACACAAAAGTACAAAGAATTCAATCTTTTAGAGTTCTTGTAGGAACATGATAACAGCCTAGAATTACATATCCCTACCTCCCTTCCTAAAAATCATACAAGGAGAAAGCAACATAACATAGAGTCAAGGAGAAAGGGACACTTGCCCTGAGTGATGAGGAGTCACCATTGAAGATCTGTGGGAAAGACCATTCCAGACAGTCGATGGTAGTGCAAAGGCTCTGGGGTAGAAAAAAGATCTGTGGAGCTTGATTAAAGTGAGGGATGGGGAGAGTGTTAGGGGGCGATGATGATGATGGAGAAATAGGCAGGAATCTGAACATGCAGGGCCTTTTCCACCAAAGTAAAGAATTTTGGATAGTATTACAATATAATAGATAGTCATTGGAGTATTTATAGCAGGAGAATGGCATAGTTTTATTTACTATTTAAAAGATAGCATTGTTATTGGGACAACTGGTGAAATTTGAATAAGGTCCTTAGATAATAGAATTATCAGTGCTAAGTTCCTGATTTTTGATGTGTATTCTTTTTTTAATAAAAAAAGATACTAGAAATGACGTTACATTCTTTATTGTTTAATTAAAAGCAACATTTAGCACTCATGCAGTAACTGTTAAGACATCACAACCTGAAAGGCTTTGCTTATCATTATGGTGAGGGAGGTACAACTGACTTTTTACATTTTTTATGATGAAATGTTAATTGTGCTAAGTGTACTCTTTATGCAAGAGAAAGTTATTGCTTTTAGGAAATATGCCTGAAAGTATTGAAGGGTAAAAAGGTGAGATTGTTACTGAATTGGTCACCTGGACCCACCCTGGGGTCCTAGCCCGGGCGGAGACCCCTTGTCTCTGCCAAGGAGGTTCTCCTTCCCCTTGGATTCACTAAGCCAATAACAAAACCAATGCTGAGACTGAAAACAGCACAAGCTTTATTCAATGGCCAAGGAATGGGGAAGCGGGAACTTAGTTTGCAAATCAGCTTCTCAGACTGACACTGTATATATGATGCCATATACATAAGAGGGCCGAGGTAAAAGGGAGGGAACTGGAAAGACTGGGAAGAATATTCATGACTTATCTGAGAAGAGGGGTGTGGTTTGAACCTAGAACCGAGGCAACACTCCTTTTCAGTCCTTGTATGGGTTTTTCCAGTTGTTATCATGGCAGTTGTCAGCCATCATGGTGCTGGTGGGTGTGTCATTTAGCTAATGTATTACAATAAGTGTATAATGAAGCTCAAGGTCTATTGCAAGTCAAATGTTGATCATCTTGGGCCTAGTTGGTTCTAAGCAGTTCTTGTTATTCTCTTTGCAGCTTCCTCCTGAAATTTAGATAAGAGCAATTGGTTTCCATTTGAGGGAGGGGCAGGGGTGTGATTCTGGGGCAACAGCCTTGGTAACAAGATATATAAAATGCTTCAGAAAAAATGTGTGGAGAGAGAGAATGATAAGCAAATGTGGTAAATGTTAACTTGGGGATTTGGGGGAAATGCACAGAGAGGTTCTTTGTTTATTCTTGTACTGGTGTCATGACTTTTCTGTAAGTCTGAAATAATTTCAAAATAGAAAGTAAAGGAAAGAAACCATACTGGCCTGTATGAGGAATGATTTTTAGGTGAGCAGATGTGGGAACAGGGAGACCAGTCAGAGAACTATTGCAGTGGTCTGGGGGAGCAATGATAGTGGTTGGATTGAGGCAGTACCATGAAAGTAGAGAAAAGTGGTGATTCAAGACAAACACGGTTGATGGGATGTGGTTGCTGAAGGAAAGAAAGGAACAGTATATGACCTCAGGTTTCTTGGCTGTGGTGATGTTCTTTTCTGAGATTGGAAGACTAAAGTTGTTCAGAATATAGAAAAAATTATCCTGATGATTTGAGGTTTTGGGTAACTGGAGCTGATGATGATGGAACTTAAAACCTACTTTTAACAAAAGTTTATTAAAACCAGAGGTTAAGTTCCTGTAAGGGTCAATTAGTTTTGCTTCATTTCATTGGTGGTGTCTCTGTCCTTGAAAGAATATACCTGTTACAAGAGAGGGAATGTGTGAGTGGGTCGGTGAAAAATCCATCACCACATTTGGCTAAACAATCAGAGTAGTACCTCACTATTACCAGTCAAGAACATGATACAAGGGTAATTATACAGAAAAATTCCAAGAAAATATATATTTAGACTATGAAAATGATACAGACTTATTGTTATAAATTCAAACAGTATGGAAATAAAAAGTACAATTTTCCTTCTCTCCTAATTCTGTAGTCCAGAAAGTCCATTAGCAGTTGGATGTTCTCCTTCCACACATCTATCCCTGCATGCAAGTTCCCACCCTCTCCATACATATACAGAACATAGTTTAACTTTTTTTAAAAATAAAAATGGGATTGTACTAGTTATCTCTTGCTGTGTAACAAATTTCCCCCCACCCCAAATGTAGTAACTTGAAACAACAAACATAATTTCAAAATTTCTGTGGGCCAGGAATCTGGGTGTGGATTAGCTGGATCCTCTGCTTCCAGGTCTCTCGTGAGGCTGCAGTTAGGATGCTGGCTGAGGCTGTGGTGTCAGATGAAGCCTCACCTGGGAAGGATATGCTTCCAACTTCACTCATGTGGTTGTTGGCAGGATTCAGTTATTGATGAGGCTGTTGGACTAGAGCCTCAGTTACCTGTTGGTTGGAGACCTCCCTCAGTTCTTTGACACAGGGGTCTCTCTATGGGGCAACTCACAGTATGGCAGCTGGCTTCCATTATATTAAGCAAGAGGAAGCTACTGTCTCTTTGTAACCTAATCTCAGAAGTGATATCCCATAACTTTGACCATATTCTGTTTATTAGAAGTAAATTGGTAGGCCCATCCCAATGGTAGCTTCCCCCATTATGAACATCACTCACCAGAATGGGTTTTTTTTGTTTTGCTTTGTTTACTAAGAATGAACCTAAATTGACACATCATAATCACTGAAAGTCCATAGTTTACCTTAGGATTCACTCTTGGTGTTGTACATTCTGTGAGTTTGGACACAAGTATAACATATATCCATCATTATAATACCATACAGAGTATTTTCACTGCCCTGAAAATTCTCTGTGCTCTCCCTAATCATCTGTCCTTTCCCCAAACCGCCAAGTCCTGGCAACTACTGATTTTTTTATTATCTCCATAATTTTGTCTTCTCCAGAATGTCATATAATTGAAATCTTACAGTATGTAGTCTTTTCAGATTAATTTCTTTCACTTCACAATATGCATTTAAGTTTCCTCCATGTCTATTCATGGCTTGATAGTGCTTTTTTTTAAAGTGGTGAATAATATTTGTCAGGATTTACCACAGTTTTTTAATCCACTTCCCTACAGACAGACGTCTTTGTTGCTTCCAAGTTTCAGCAGTTATGAATTAAGCTGCTATAAACATTCATGTGCAGGCTTTTTTGGTGTGTACCTAAGTTTTCAACTCCTCTGGGTAAATACCAAGGAGTACAGTTTCTGGATTGTATGCTGAGAGTATATTTAGTTTTGTAAGAAACCACCAAATTGTCTTCCAAAGGGGCTGTACCATCTTACATTCCTACCAACAACGTATGAGAGTTTCTGTTGCTCCACATCCTTGTCAACATTTGGTGTTGTCATTATTCAGGATTGTGGCCATTCTAAGAGGCATGTAGTGGTATCTTATTTTTCATTTGTATTTATCTGATGACATAGGATGTGGACTATATTTTCATATGCTAATTTGCCATCTGTATATCTTCATCTTCTTTGGTGAGGCGTCTGTTAAGATCTTTGGCATATTTTAAAATCAGGTCATTTGTCTTCTTATGGTTGAATTTTTAAGAGTACCCCCAAAATATCTGGATAACAATCCTTTATGAAATGTGTTTTTTTGCTATTATTTTCTCCTAGTCTGGCTTGTCTTCGAAATCTTTTGATATTTCACAGAGCAGAAGTTTTTAATTTTAATGAAGCCCAGCATATCCATTATGTCTTGCATGGTTCATGTCTTTGGTATTGTATTCGTGTCTTTCTTCTATGCCATTTTCTATGAGTTTTATAGTTTGGTGTTTTACATGTAGGTCTCTGATCCATTTTGAGTTAATTCTTCCTGAAGGATGTGAGGTTTGTGTCTTGATTCATCTTTCTTTGCATGTGGATGTCCAGTTGTTCCTGCACTATTTGTTGAAGAGACTATCTTTGCTCTACTGTATTACTTTTGCAACTTTGTCAAAGATCAGTTGACTGTATTTATGTGGGTCTATTTCAGGGCTGTCTATTTTGTCTATGGATCTATCCGTCTATTCTTTTGCCAATACTAAAATGTCTTGATTAATGTAGCTTTATAAGTCTTGAAGTCAGGTAATATCAATCCTCCAACTTTGTTGTTCTTTTTCAATATTGTGTTGTATATTCTGGGTCTTTTTGCTTCTCCATACAAACTTTAGAATCAGTTTGTCAATATTCAAAAAAATAACTTAGGGTTTTGATTGAGATTACATTGAATCTGTAGGTCAAGTTGGAAAGAACTGACATGGTAACAATATTCAGCCTTCCTATTTATGAACATGGGATATCTTCCCATTTTACTTCTTCTTTGATTCTGAGTGTAAACATTTTTATAAGATGATTCTTAGGAATGTAATTAATGGTATGAATATTTGAAAATTTTATAGCAGTCACCAAATTTCCCTCCAAAAAGACCATACAAGTTTAAAATTCTTTCAGGCATTTAAGATATTGCCCTTTATCCACACACTCAACTGTGCTGGATGATAATAATTAAAAATTTTGTCATTCTGTTAAACATAAATTTTATTTTATTGTTTTAATTTCCATTTTTTTCAGTACTATTGAAATTGCATAAATTTTCATATGCTTATTTGCCATTTGTATATCATTTTTGCCTAATTTTCTATCTGTTGTCTTTGAATTTTGTTCATGATGTAGTTTATGATACTTTTTCTTCTATGCCCTGGAACACTTTACCTAACAAGGCTTATTAGAAATGAGACTCACTCTAACTAATTTAAGGCTGTTGTACTCCCGGGCCAGCCCACACCCTTACTCAGCTTTACTTATTTTTTTCATCTGTATTAGTTTCCTATTGCTGCTGTAATAAATTAGCACACATTTAGTGGCTGAAACAATACAAATTTTTTATAGTTGTGGAGATCAGAAGTCCTAAAATCAAAGTGTTAGGACTGGTTCCTTGTAGAGGTTCTCAGGAAGAATCTGTTTCCTTGCTTTTTGCAGCTTTGAAGGGGCTGCCTCCATTCCTTGGCTCTTGGCCCTTTCCTCCATCTTCAGAGTCACAGTGTAGCACATTCAAATCTGTCTGTCTGACTCTAACCCTCCTGCCTTCCTCTTATAAGAAACCCTGTGATTACCCTGGGTCCACCTAGATAATTCAGGAGAATTATCCCAGTTCAAGGTTCTTTTTTGTTTGTTTGTTTTAAAATTAATTAACTCATTTTTGGCTGTGTTGGGTCTTTGTTGCTGCATGTGGGCTTTCTCTAGTTGTGGCGAGAGGGGGCTACTCTTTGTTGTGGTGCACGGGCTTCTCATTGCAGTGGCTTCTTTTGTTGCGGAGCACAGGCTCTGGGCGTGCGGGCCTCAGTAGTTGTGGCTTGCGGGCTCTGGAGTGCAGGCTCAGTAGTTGTGGCACATGGGTTTAGTTGCTCTGCAGCATGTGGGAACTTCCCGGACCAGGGCTTGAACCCATGTACCCTGCATTGGCAAGCAGGTTCTTAACCACTGTGCCACCAGGGAAGCACCCCAGTTCAAGATTCTTAATCACATCTGCAAAGTCCCTTTTGTCACATGAAGTAACATAATCATTTGTCTGGGGTATTAGGACATGGGCGTCTTTGGGGTGGGGTAGAAGGCTTTTATCCAACCTACATACCATGTAACATATGATATATTTTACTTATTTATTCTATTATTGTTTGTATTTCTCCTCCACCACTTGTCACCCTCATCACCTCTAGAATGTAAACTCTGTGAGAGTATGGATTTTTTTCTGTTGGCTTATTGCTGAATCTCAATCATTAAGAATAGTGCCTGGTATATTTTCTGTCCTACTGATATTTTTGAATGATTAAAAGTAAGAATAATAAATCAAACAATCTGGACTGATGCCTTTTTGGGGTTAGATCTTAAACTATCATTTCTATGCATTTTGTGATTATTAGTATTTTTGTATTTTATCTATTTTCTTGAGTTAATTTGGGTCATTTTTATTAGAAATCATCCATTTCATCTAGATTTTTGCTTTATTGTGACTCAATATTATTATTTTACGTTAAAAAATTTTTCCCGCATTTGTGAGTATGGCCTCCTGCTCATTCTTAAAGTGTTTATTTGGGTTTTCTTTCTTATTTTGTTGGATATACTTACTAGAGATTGTTTCTGTGTTCTCTGGAGAGTATTAGAGTGACTTCTGATGTATTTTAAATTAGAAGTCTGTCCTTCTGGCCATAGCTTTTAAGATGAGCAAATAGACCTCATTCATGGAAAGACTGGGCTTTTTTCTGTCTGCTGCCTCTTTGCTGGGCCCTGAGGGATTAGCCATGGTGAGTCCACCTGAGCCCTTTAAGAACTCTCTCAGTTTGCTTTGTGGATTCTTGTGGACACAAGCCTATTGGCTTTCAAAGCTAGATGTTTTGGGAATCCATCTCTCAGGTGGAAGTTGGGCACCAGATGTGGGGTCCAAATCCTTCACTCCTCAGGGAGTGGGAGTTGTGAATTCCTTCCATGTTGTGTGTCACCATGCGGGGGGTGGGGTTTATGGTGAGTTTGTGTCTTAGCACCTCCTACCCATTTCGATGGGGGTTTTTGGAGTATTAGAGTATTTAAAGTATTAGAATATTCTGAATTTGACTGTATTCTTACCTTTACCAGTGTGCTGTATGTTTTCATCGTACTGGTTTTGAATCCCCACAGCTTTTGTTTGTTTGGGAAAGTCTAACTCTTCTGAATTTCTGAAGGATAACTTTGCTGGATAGACTGTTCCTGGTTGGTGGTTTTTTTCTTTCAACATTTTGAATGTATCATTCCACTCTCTCATGGCCTGTAAGCTCTTTGCTGAGAAATCCACTGATACCCTTGTGGAGGTTCCCTTGGAAGTTAAAAGCTTCTTTCTTCTTGCTGCTTTTAAGATTATTAGACTTTGATTTTTGAAAGTTTTATTTAATGTATCTTCGAGAGGATTTCTTTAGTTGGTTTTGTTTGGTGACCAGTGAGCTTCATGAACTTGGTTATCCAAATTTCTCACCAGATTTGGGAAGTTCTCAGCCATTTTTTCTTTCAGTAAGCTTTCTGCCCCCTTTTCCCTCTCTTCTCCTTGAACTCCAATAATTCAGTCACTGGTTGTTTACATGATATGCCATAGATCATGTAGGCTTTCTTTTTTTCATGGTTTTCTTCTCCTTTGAATGGATCATTTCAAAGTTCCTGTGTTCTATCTCACAGATTTTTATTCTGGTTGGTACATTCTGCTGTTGATGCTCTAAGTGTTGCATTGAGTCTTCACATTTGAAATAGTAATTACCTCCTTCATTTCACTAACTGCCTTCAGGAGAGAAATACCTTCTGTCAGTTCTGCTAGTGATTCTGAGGCTTTCTCAGACCTTCTCTGGATATACATGCTCACACTTTTTGCTTCCTTTTGTCAGAATTCTTAAGCTTGAATGTTTTCCCTTGATCCTGCAACACACTAGGACAGGTGCTGACATTCTCCCTTTTGTTTTCCAAAAGATGGCACTACAGCTCAAGTTTGTGGTCTCTCCCTGCCTCACAGATTTGGGCCAGCTTTCTGTGTTCTCACCAGCCATCTGCCAAAGCTCACTTTCACCACTGCAACTGGGGACATGCACAGGGAGCTAGCCACAGGGTCAGGATGTGTGGAGGTGAGGCATGCTGGTAATGCCCATGGGCTAGTTGGGGGGGATCCACAGGTGAGGCATTCCCGGGGGGTCATGGGTGAGCTTCTTGATGGAGTCTGTGACACAATGAGTAGGACCTGTGTCCTTTTTAATATCCTCTGAGAGTCCTATCTGCCGCACATTCCCAGCCTCTTCCTGCCCCCAAATCATGCAGCTCACGATTTAGTACTCCGAGTGGGGGAAGAGAGAAATGAGCCTCTTCGGCAGTATCCCACACAGCTGGGGAAGCTGGGTCCTCACTTACATCCTTCTACTTTCCCTGGCGAGAGAAATCACAGGTGGAGAAACTCTCTTGGCCATAAGCTTTGTTGTCTTAGGGGAGAGGTGCTGCAGGTAAAGTCAAGCTGTTCTTCTTGCGCTTTCCAAAGCATCAAATTCTTTTTTTTTTTTCCCCCTCCAAGGGTATACTGGAACCACTTTGGTGACCTGGCCTTCCACAAAGGCTCTCTTGTTCTTGGGTATTTGTCTAAGACAGTGTTTTCCAGGGGCTCCCAGACCATAGCCAAGAGTGGCTGGAGCCAGTTCATGGGCTACTGCAGGGTCCACAACCAAGACTGAGGTCTGTATGTCTATTACCTAATGCTGGATGAGTGAGACTCCTCCTGGGTCTCTTGACATATAGTGCTGGATTCTGTATTTCCCACAAGGCACTTCTTTTGGTGGATGGATGCTGCATTATTATTGTTGGTGGGAGGTGGTGGTGCTGGTGGTGACAGAGAGGACAGAACAGTAGACGTCTTACTTTGCCGTGATGCTGATGTCACTTTTCATCTTATACGTTTTGATGTATGGTATTCTCATTGTCATTCTTATCCTTTAAAAAAAGTTATTATGAAACATTTTAATCATGCAAAAACGTAGAGAGATTAGAATAATGAAGCCTTAGTTTCATGTCACTAATTTCAACAAATGGGTCCATTCTTGTGTATCCATACCTTATTCTCTCAACCTTCTGGACTACTTTAAAGCAAAGTCAGACATATTATTTTATCTGTAAGCACTTCTATTTGCATCTCTAACAGACTTGAACTCTTAAACAAACATCATCATCTCCAAATGGGGAAAGTAACAAAAATTCTCTGTATCATTTAATAACCAGCCAGTGTTTAAATTTCCCCCACTTATATCTTTTTACACTTGGTTTCTTGAGTCAGCAGCCAAATAAGGTCCATACATAGTATATGATTGACATGTCTCTCTCAGCCTATATCATTCCTTCCTCCTTTTTCTCTTTCTGTTTTTGTTTTTTGGTAAAGAAATGGAATGGCCATTTGTTGTGTAAAATTTGGCTGATTTTATCTCCATGGTGTTGTTTAACATGTTCATTTATCCCTGGATTTCCTGTATACTGGTGATATAACTAAAGGCTTGATCAGATTCAGGCTTGAGTTTTAATATTTTTGGCAAGAATCTCTCATAGCTGGTGCTGTGCACTTCTTATAATATCAAGAGGCCTGTAATGTCTGATTATTTCTCTTCTTATGCTGTTAAGATTGATCAATGTGCTCAGGTGCTTTCAGCCTGATCCATCCATTATAAGGTTCCCCATTACAGTAGTCTTACCTAATGGTGTTAGCAGCCATCCATGATCATTGCCCAGATGCATTATTTCATTAGAGGTTGCAAAGTGGGGAGTTTTGATTCTATTAATTCTTTATATCAACTAAATGCTTACCCTGAGATAGATTTCATAGAGAAGGGCAGGATAAATTCTGGAATCTCTTACTTACAATATTTCAAAGTGAGTTGGTACTCTAGAAATCTCTAGAATGTTATTAAAAATGCATAGATTTTAATATGTTTGTGTTTCAATCCATTGTAATTACTTTTTCAGTGTTCACATTGTCCCATCTTTGGCCATTGGAAGCCCTCTGCATTGATCCTAGGTCCTTTTCATGTGACCCCTGTAGTCTTTGATAACTTGTTTTCTGGAACAACAAAATGTCCCAGACTTTTGTACAACTCTTGCCCCAGATCTGGAATCTGTCACTTCTCTAAGAAGTTCTGTGTTTTTTTTTTTTTTTTTTTGTGGTACACGGGCCTCTCACTGTTGTGGCCTCTCCCGTTGCGGAGCACAGGCTCTGGACGCGCAGGCTCAGCGGCTATGGCTCACGGGCCCAGCTGCTCTGCGGCATGTGGGACCTTCCCGGACCGGGGCACGAACCCGTGTCCCCTGCATCGGCAGGCGGACTCTCAACCACTGTGCCACCAGGGAAGCCCCTAGAAGTTCTGGTTTTTATTAGTGGGAACCATCATTAATTTCTAAAGAGTCTATAATTTTATTCTTAGATACTGAGTTATTCAGAAGAGTGTTTTAAAATTTTTAGGTAGTTAGTTTTTGGTTTAGCTTTTGTTGTTAATTTCTTTATTTCCCATAGCCAGAAAATATTGCTGTATGATTTTCTTTATGACTTACCACTGGATTAATTAAAAAATGTTTTATGAGCATTTGAAAAGAACTCTATGGAGTTACTAAATCCATTCTTACATTGTTATTCACAAACATCACTTATCTCTAGGTTTTAAGGGAGCTGTGTTAAAAACAACAGATATTCCACAGTCCTGTGTTAAAAACAACAGCACTTTGTCAATTATTTCATTTCTGAAAACATTTCAGTTTACTTACTTTGAAGGGCTGTGATTTAGTATGTAACGTTAGGGTCTAGGGAGAAAATCTAATTCTCATCTGTAAAATGGGTAATTTGAAACAACATAAAATTAAATTTTCTTCTCTTTATCAAGGATTAAATCCCACAGAGAACAAACATAGATTTTTACTTCTGTAAAAAAGTACTTGGATTTTGTAGCTCCAGGAGGAATTGAAAATGTCATGTTTTGGGAGTTGTGGTGCTAATTAGTATATGCAGTAATTTAATAATACAGTGAAATGCAAATAGTTGAGCAGATAAATAAATGAGAAATCACTGGACAGTGGACAACATAATTTTTGTCAGTTGCATGCATTTTCTTTTAATACTGCTTCTTGGTAACCTGCTAGTCTGACAAAACAAAGATACATGTAGAATGTGAGTGCAGTAAGGATGCCCACAGGTTGTGCCTTTTCCTTCCCTGTAATGCTGTGAAATTACAAGAGTGTCTGCATTAAGAAGGCCCAGTGTTATTACCTGAACACCCCATGGGAAGGCCAGCCTCACTCATGCTAGAATGGGATGTGTGACAGGCACCGTTCACGTGACACTTGAACACACTAGGTTGCGGCCTAGTCAAGAGATCCTGCCACCTAAGAGTCTCCTTCCATTTCAACTGTTTAAAAATACAATTTCATACGTTCTTTCATTTTATTAATGAAATGCTATGCTTCAAGCCAAGGGGCCTGCCTGCCAGGGGAAGCTATAATTACGCCTGGGTAGTCTGCAGCTGTGCTTAGTTCTAAAGCTTTAACTAAAGAAAATAGAATTTGAGTTGCTTTTGTGCATCTCATAATATTTCCCCCAAATCAGTACATTTATATGACAGTTAAATAATTTCTAAAGCGATTACTGGCATTAAAAAATACTTTTTTTCCTTTGGCCAGGACATTGAAAACCTGGTGCTAAAGATGACCTATTTTTTGTTTATCTTTCAGCAAAACTAATAGTAAAATTGTTGTTTTGTTTGCTTGGAAACAGTATAATCCATCTCTTTCTTGACTCCTTTTTACTTCCCACCCACTACCACAATCTGTTGGCAAATCTGCTGGCACTGATTTTGAAGAAGATCCAGGATACAGCCACTTCTAACCCTCTGACCACCACAGCCTGAGTCCACGCTGCATCACCTCTTGCCAGGACTTCTGCAAAAGCGTTCTATATAGGCTCCTGCTTCCCTTCCATGATGTATTCTACACCCAGCTACCTGATCTCTTAAAAAGATAGATTGTGTTATGCTTCTGCTCTGTTCAAGACCTCTTTTGGTGTCTCTTCTCACTTGGAGTAAATCTAAAGTTGTTTCTGTGGTCCACCACACCTTACCTGATAGGGACCCCTCTGGCTCTCTGCTCTCTTCTCCTATCACTCTTATCATTGCTGCCTCCATCTCAGCTGTACCAGCCTACCTGCTGGTCATGGACACAGTGAGCATGATACCATCTCAGGGCTTTTGCAGTGGTTGTTCCTACTGCCTGGAATATCCTTTCACACATATTTGTAGGGTTTGTTCCCTTCATTCAGGTTTCTACATAAGTTTACCGTATCAGGGAGGCCTTCCCTAAAAAAATCTCTTAACCTCCTGATTACTGTCTTTTTCCTTACCTAGATTTACTTATTCTTTTCTTAGCTCTTACTAGCATGATAACATGTCTCTAGTCATGCACATAAAAGTTCCAAGAGAGCCTAGATTTTGTTTTTGTTCATGCTGTGTACCTGTGCCTAGAACAGTGTCAGCTACAATAATGCCAAATTAATACTTGTTGAATGAATATACAAAGGCCAGTGCCTGCTGAGTCTCCTGCAGTTGGACTGGGTGCGCTCCTGCTGGGAAATTCATAGCCTGAATTCATATTTTCAGAAAGCTGGATGTAGCAACGCAGAGCCACCTCTGTATGGGAGTACAATCTTACTATGTACAAATGGCCTATTGAATAATGTCTCACTTTTTTTTTTTCTCCAGAATGACTTTTACCATTTACAAGCCTTTCCCACATGTTATCTCATTGAATTCTCATTATTTTTCAAATTTTAGTGGTGACAAGATGTAGACTCAAATAATATGGCGGAGTTGGGACTGAAACCCAGGTTTTTTAAGCTCAGAGGACTTTTCCTGCCCAAACAAATAAAAGTATGTTCAGGCCCTTTTTATAAGGATAGCCTTTTCAGAATTTTAAGCAAGTTGATACACTTTTTAAGAAGAATTACCTTAGGCATTAAAACTTTTTGCCGTTGGGATTTGAAGTGGCCCTAATTACTTGAAACCATCTTCAGCAAGAAATAAGGTAGGAAGAATATATTCTAAGGATAGGTTGAACTTGCTCACAGCATGGCAGCTGGTTCCAAGGGGCATGCTGGAGGTCAGACAGAAGCTGCAGATCTCTTAAGACCTGGCCTGTGATGTTTTACGATGTCACTTCTACCACATCTGGATTGATCCTGTGATCAAAGTTGGTCACAGGGCCAGTCTACATTTCAGGAGAAGAGAATAAACTCTACCTCCTTACAGGGAAGTGGAAAGGTTATCATTGCAAAAGATGTGTTTTGGCCCTGTTTGGAAACACAACCTACTCGCAAAAGTCATCCTGAAAAACTCGTAATTTTATCACCAGTAGAGAATAGAGAGCTTTTAAAGACGATGAGGATAATCACCCTTTTGAAAAAACTTGTGGGTTTTCTTTGGTGTATTAGTTATTGAAGAAAAGCTTCGCCTCTGAATAGTACCCTCCTCATTGGGTGTGCCATTAGATCCAAGAGATTTATTGTTCCCCTTGGTTGTGACGGCATTGATAACACCTTCAAAAGAAAGAACAAAACCTCTACTGTGAAATCTCACTGAGATTCACATATATTTCACATGTGTAGCTAGTGTTTGTACTTTGCAACTACAAAGTTAATGAAAGTTACATCTATTTGCCACAAGGAAGCTTGGACAAGACAACATAGACCCATCATTGCCATTCACTTCTATTAGCAGAATAAAATTTGAGGTAATATTTTAATCTGTAGTCTTTCAAATTAAGAAAAGCAAGTGTACAGGTAGTTCTAAATTAATTATTTCTTTTTAACATTTAGATATACTTCTACCATAGTACTAGTTACGTGGGGAGGTACTGAATAAATATTTACAAATGTTGGATATTATAACAACTATGGAATCAGTTTGTTTTGTCTTAGACATTTCTTATGAGGAAGAAAGTACTCTGATTAACTCTAACTGTAGATTCTTACCAGGTGCTACTCTTTTACAGACATATGTAAACTATATATATAGTATACCTAGTCATTGTTTTAACTTTCACTTTATCACTATCATTTTCAATTTTTGACGTTCTGGTCTCATTTTAATTTCTTACCCTATTCTGTCTCCCCCAATTCACTCTCTGCTGCTTGGCAGGACACTCTGTCTGGAATTGCTGAGTTAACAACTTCCTCTGCTGTGATCATGTAATTCTAATCTTTCCCCTCACGAGAGGACTTTTTGTGAATTCTAAGCCCATATGCTGCATATTGCCATTTTGCCTCTGAAGTAAGTTCCAGACACGTGACAAATGTGGTCAAACTATTTACAACAAATGTCCACAGGAGCATTCATACTCAGCGACTGGGAAACTGGGGTTGATTCACAGAAAAGTTTCTGTTTGACTTGACTGTCATAAACAATGAGATCACAAAAGTAAATATACCACATCTGGCTGTCTGGATCCTTGCTTGCAATGGATATTTCTGGAAAGAAAGAAGCCACGTGGACCAGTCAGCATCATATTGTCTACATAATTACAGTATTTTCTAAGAAGTAAAAATTTGGGGTGGGTTGATTCTTTGAGTAACTTTCACTCATGGTAAGTAAGCAGTCACTGTGTTTCAGTCAGCACTGTATAGGCAAATCAAAGCGTTTGGATATTTCAGTATGACATGGGAATACTTGTGGTAGAAGCAAAATTATACTAAGTTCACAGGTTACAGTTTTGGCTTAGTGCAAGAAAACAGGTGATTAGCTGCCTCAGAATGTATAGATACCTTGTTTTTTCCCTTTTTAAGAGATATTTTCTTAAGATGCCATTTAATTAAAAGATCTTGTCCACATTCAGATTGTTTTTTGATACTTAATTTCATAATAAATTAAGTACGAAAATGCCAACCTGATTATCTCCTTATGCATTAACCAAACACTCAAATAGTTAAAACTTTGCTGGTAACTGTTAACCATGGAAATTTAATTCAGTTAGAGGTGAAAAGAAATAAAAAATTCTCCTAATAATGGGCCAGATATTTGTTAAAATTTATACATTTTTCTTGAAATGTGTTTGCATTAGGTAAAATCTATATTTACTGATTCTTTAGCATACTATTTACACTTCAAATAGTTTTTCTCTCCTTATAATGCACAGTAATAAAAGGTATTATAGTATTTGGAAGTAGGTTGGCAAGGGAAACCAGTAGAGTTAATCCAATAACTGGAGCTCCTGGGAGAAAAGGTGCTATAAAAACACAGGTATTATTATCACTATTATTACTGTGTGGAGCTGGAAATCCTGCCTGCTCTTTATAAAAGCTGGCCATTTAAGAAGAATTGCAGAATTGGCATAGCTAGAGTTGAAGGCATTTCAAATTTTGAAAAATTTAAACAGGTAGTAGAAAATATAATTTTTAAAATTACAAAGAAAATGGCTTACTTAGATTTCTTGTTACTACTCTCCACTTCGGAACATGATGCTATCAATGATTATTTTCCATATATAACATGAAGGTGAAAAATCTAATTCTTGGAGGTGCTAGTGGTCAAACTGGAAATATGATTCTTTAAAATAGAATTTGTAAAGCACTGACCCTTGAGATGTAGATGAAACAGAATCCAGTATGCACAGAAAGATATATAGTTTTACACTGATAACTGAACAGTTGTGAATAGGAATCGTTAGGATGTGTCAGTATTAGGGAGGCAGTAAGTGGAGAAGAGGGTCATCTCTGAAGTTAGACTGGCCTGCATTTAAATGTTGGCTTGGTAGTCATGTGACCTTAAAAAAAAAATCATGGACCTCTCCAAGCCTCAGTTTCTTCACCTATAAATTGGGGATGGTAAAATCAAAGCAAAATCAGTGCCTTGCACATAGATGAGTTCTCATCTATGAAGTGGAGGCCAACATACCAACTAAGTGTTACCATCATCCTAATTAAAGTTGACCTAGAACTATACAGGCAGCTCTTAACTGAGTTATTACCAAGATATTTATATAGTTGCTGCATAATTAAGATCTCTTAAATTACTTGTACTTTCAGCTGCTCACTTTAGAGAATGAGAAAAGAAAGGTTATAGAAATTAATTCTCCAATTTTGATAGTTATTAGTTATTACATTTGGAGGTGAGAGGGAAATTATTCATAAGTACATTGGCTTGATGTAAGTTTTTACTACACAAATAAAATTTTTTTTTTTTTTTTTGGTACGCGGGCCTCTCACTGCTGTGCCTTTTCCTGTTGCGGAGCACAGGCTCGGGACGCGTAGGCTCAGCGGCCATGGCTCACGGGCCCAGCCGCTCTGCAGCATGTGGGATCTTCCCGGACCGGGGCACGAACCCGTGTCCCCTGCATCGGCAGGCGGACTCTCAACCACTGCGCCACCAGGGAAGCCCCTACACAAATAAAATTTAAGGAAATAAGTTAAAATCTTGTTGGCTAATTAGCCAGATACTTACATCTTTATTTCATCACTATCAGTGCTATAGTTAAAAGTTTCTTGGATATCATGTTGTATATGATCTTTTTAGGGCTATATTTTTTAAATTGCTTTAGCAATATTTCAGAACATATTTACCAGGTATATTTGCTTATTCTAGTCATTTTAGTTATTTTACAATGAACAGAACAGAGAAAATGTGTTTCAACTTTTTCTTTCTGTGAATATGTGTCTCAGAAGAGGATATTTTAGTGTTACCATCTAACTTTAGATAAGAGGTAAATATTACCCAAGTTCATTTGCATAGAGGATCCTGTGTCTGAAAAGAATTTTTGAGTGCAAACACTCTACATTTCCAAGTATGATGAACATATTTAGGGTGTCGGAGCAATGATTTAAAACTGTGTTGGCCCAGCTACATATCTGACTACAGCTTTGATGAAAACACTGGGCTAATATCAGAAGCAACTAATTTTATTGCTGTGGGCTGCTCAGTAGACCTGTCTTTATTCAGCTGAGAAAAGTGATTACCTCAGTTTTTATTTCAAGATGGTATTTAAATTGGACCCAGATAAAAACTTTAAGGTGGCTGTGTTTCACTGAAGACCAACAAATTCTCATTTCTTTCTTTTTAAAAAATAACATATATTGGTTCCTGGGTAACCCTCTTCCTATACAGTTTTACTTGTGTTCCCCGGTTTATACATACATGCACACCCACATATAGTCATTTACTTTGTTCTTGCTATTCTCTTTCATTTAAATTCTTTATTCATCCTCTCTTAATTATTCTCTTGTCTTCTCCTTGCTGGTGTCAAATGAATTCCTCTTTCTGCGGAAGCTCAGCAGGAGCTGTATTAATGCAGCTGGAACACAACTACTATAGTGTCAGGATGCTAGGGTGACCTCTGCTTTTGAAAAATAAAAGAATTAAAAAGTATCCAGCAGCTAAAAGTCAGGAGGAAAAAATCTTGATGTATCTTATTCATTTCCACCAAGGAGGTGTTTGCCACATCTCCAAGGCATCCTGTGAGAGAAAAATCATTAAAAAAACCAACTTTATATGAAGATGAAACAGGCAGAAATGCTGAGTCTGGGATATGGTTTAATGCTTTCAAGTTGCAACTCATAAGGACCCTGGAATATTGAGGCTCATGATTGATATGAGCAGAAATACGACATTGTCCCTATCCCATTCACTTAAATTGTATTATTTCCAGGAGTGAGAACCACCTCAAAAATTTATCTTCCAAAGATAAAAAGGGTTTGTGTTTCTAGCTATCCTTCATCAATGTCAGGCTGTGATGGTTGGCTATTGCATGGGTATCCTTTTGGCCGAGGCCAACAGCAACTTAGGACTGACAGGATGTCCATTTTCCCTCCTACTGCGTCACTTGCTTGCCAAGAGTGTTTTTTCCATGACTAATAGTCAATGGAATATCTGAAGTTTAAAAACAAGATGCTTACACTTGCAATTGTTATTAAATTCTTTTCCTGAGCTATAATACATAGGCTTTGATCTAAAGTCCTACCACTGCTAGAAGGACTTGTGCGATTACGATAATGTGCACTGCTCTTTTTGCTATTCCTATAGGGAAAATAAACCCCACATTAGTTCCATATTAGTACCTGACTTGGAGAAGTTAAAAAGCACCAGAAAAAGGTTAAACAGAGTCAAGTACACATAAGATAGCAGCGGTTATTAGTGTTCAGGGAGCCATTAAAAAATTCTGCTTATACAGAAGAATTTATTGGTGCTCCTGCTTCTGGCTGCTTTATGCATTTTAATAAAGAGGGTAGGGTGTGTGTGTGTGTGAGTGCGTGCGTGTGTGCGCACTTGCACGCATTTTATGGCAATGATTGAACAAGGTCTTTAGCTTTTTGGCCTGTTGCTAATTTTATCTCTTTTTTTTCCTTTCCCCCCAAGTCTCTCTCTTTAACTTTTGGCTTCTGAAAATTCTGAAAATCACTGTTACATTTTTATTAAGGCAATGGATGAAGAATATGCCTATTGACTCTATGGATATATATTTTTCTGATACACATATTTGGGAAGGCTTTTTACTTTAGCTAGATGTTTGAAGGTAATTATCTAGACAAAACTAAATATGCAGTTTTATGAAACAAGGAAAGTTTATGAAATTCTGTTTCTTGGTGCTTTGAAATAAAAAATGTAATTTATTAGCAAAGATACATGGATTATGACTTAAAGTTGTTTGAGCATGTGCACTTAACTATTTTTTCTAAATTCTCATTGAAATGATCAAAGGAATATAAAATTAGAGAAAAAGGCAGGCCAATGCTGGAAATTAGGATAAAATGCTACCAACACTCAGGAACTTGGAGAGATATTTGCAAAATATTCTGTAGACAAGATTGAACTGTGAGGAGAGCCAACCAGTATGTGAAAGAAATGTCTTCCTTTTTTTCTAAGAGGAATAGACACTGAGGCAAACCCAGTTGTAAGCTTGACATGTCTGGGTATTAAGGGCAAGAGTAGTCTTTATGAATGGGGAAAGAAGACAAATATTGGTCTGACATATGTACCAGGTAGAACATTGCACAGCACTTACTCCTAACTTGGGACATATGTCAGGTTCAGTTATGTAGAACTTGATGTTACAGCTAACCTCTACCACTTTTTCTTTTTTTTCGGTGTGTTCCTTTTAATTCTTTTTCACTGTAGTTAGCGACCATACATTTTGTATGAATTGAATTGTTTTAAGTTTATCAAGATTTGTTTTATGCTGCCAAATATGGTCTATCATGGTGAATGTTCCATGTGCACTTGAAAAGAATGTGTATTCTGCTCTTGTTGGATAGTTAATTAGGACATGTTAGTTGATTATGTTCGAGTCTATATTCTTACGGATTCTGTTTATTCTATCTATTATTGAGAGATGGGTATTGAAATTCCTAACTATAACTGTAAATTTATCTATTACTCACTGCATTTCTATCAGTTGTTGCTTTATGTACTTTGAAACTATGTTATTGAATGCAAAAATTTTAAGATTATTATGTTGTCTTGGTAAATTGATCCCTGTATAGCTATGATATTCTTTACTCTGAAATCTAGTAATAGTCTGAATAATACCATCACTTTCTTTTGATTAATGTTACCATGGTGTGTCTTTTTACATCCTTTTATTTTTAACCTAAATGTGAATTTGTATTTAAAATGTGATTTTGTAGGCAGAATGTTTTGCTTTTATATCCAATCTGACAATCTTTGCCTTTTAGTTATGATACTTAGACCATTTATATTTAATGTGATCATTGATATGGTTAGGCTTAAATCTATCACCTTGCTATATGTTTATTTATCCCCTTGGGTTTTTTTTCCCTTTTTCTTATTTTTTAATTAATTGAAGCTGCTTTATGACTAAATTTTATTTCCTTTTTTGATTCATTAGCTATAACTCTTTGCTTTGCTATTTTAGTGCTTGTGTTAGGGTATACAGTATATGTCTTTAACTTACCACAGTTTACATTCAAGTGACATTATACCATGCCATGTTTACTATAAAAATCTTACAATAACATACTTCTCTTTCTTCCTTCCTGACTTTTGTACTACTATTGTCATATATTTAACATTTATATATGTTACAAATCCCATACTACATTGTTATTATTTTTGTTTAAATAGTCAAGTATCTTTTTCAAAGATTTAAATACTGAGAAAAAAATCTACA
Organism: Delphinapterus leucas; assembly: GCF_059928025.1. NCBI lineage: Eukaryota > Metazoa > Chordata > Mammalia > Artiodactyla > Monodontidae > Delphinapterus > Delphinapterus leucas. The sequence goes on from NC_143148.1 coordinate 44,213,745, forward strand.
TATTGACTAATGTTATTATTTCTGGTTATCTTAGTTCTTTTATATAGAGCCATATTTCCATCTGGTATTATTTACCTTTGTCTACAGAGCTTCTTCTAACATTTCTTAGAATGCGGGTCTGCTGGTAATAAAGTTTTCCAGCTTCTGTATATCTGAAAAAGTCTTTATTTGCTTTTGTTGTTCAAAGATACTTTCACTGTGTATAGAATTCTAGATCTCCTCAAATCAGGAAGTTCACTGGGTTCTGCCTCAGTTTCACCTCCCTGCACTATGGTTAGAAACTCTGGGCAGTAAACTGGGGAGGTTTAAAGGCTCATCTTGTTTGTTTTTCACTCTTAGGGATCACTGTTTCCACTGCCTGATATCCAGTGTCCTGAAAACTGTTATTCATATATTCTGTTGGTTACTTAATTGTTTCTGGCAGCAGGGTAAATCTGGTTTCTGTTATTCCATCTTGGTTGGGAGGGGAAGTCCCTTTAATTGGATTATAATTAAATTTGCATTAAAAAAATCCTCATGTATTTAGCTCTGTATATTTAGTGAAAGCAAGTCTATGAATGTTTAATCATCTTTGAAAATTCTACCTTTTATCATCATATAATTTTACTTTTTACTTAGTACTTAAATTTATATTTAATTTATATTTCTTTTTTTTTTGCTATTAATATTGCTACTACTGCTTTACTTTATAGTGGATTTGCAATCTTGTGTTAGTTTCTGCTGTACAGCAAAGTGAATCAGTTACACATTTATCCACTCTTTTTTAGATTATTTTCCCATATAAGTCATTACTTATATGTACATGTGCTGTACAGTAGGTCCTTGTTAGTTATCTATTTTATATATAGTTGTGTAACTATTTCAATCCCAATCTCCCAATTTATCCCACCCCCCACTTCCCCCCAGTAACCATAAATTTGTTTTCTACATCTGTGACTCTATATTTTGTAAATAAGTTCATTTGTACCGTTTTTTTAGATTCCACATACAGATTCCACATATAAGCAATATTATATGATATTCAATATTTGTCTTTCTCTGACTTACTTCACTCAGTATGACAATCTCTAGGTCCGTCCATGTTGCTGCAAATGGCATTATTTCATTCATTTTTTTTTTACGCGGGCCTCTCACTGTTGCGGCCTCTCCCATTGCGGAGCACAGGCTCCAGACACGCAGGCTCAGCGGCCAGGGCTCACGGGCCTAGCCGCTCTGCGGCATGTGGGATCTTCCCAGACCGGGGCACGCACCCGTGTCCCCTGCATCGGCAGGCGAACTCTCAACCACTGCGCCACCAGGGAAGCCCTTATTCTTTTCTTTGACTAATATACCATTATATACATGTATACTTTACTTCATTTTATATCTGCCTTGAATCTCTTTGACCATCTCTTCATTTGGTTTTATTACTTGAAATTTAGTTGAGGTACCTAATATTACAAAAAAATTGCAACGCCTAAAATACATAGTATTACAGGTCTCCTTAGTCCTGAGGCCTGTTCCCTGTTGGCAATTACTTTAAAACAATTTAGCTCTTTTTTCTTATTATTTCCTTGCTTATTTAAAAATAAAAGAATGCTATAATGATTGATTTTTTTCCCATTTTCAGACATCACCAATGGACTTCCTACTAATTTTGTGAGATTTAGTTTTCTTATACATTCTCCCACTACCAGTCATACAGTTTTATTCTTTTAGTCTTCCCATTATAAATGTCATGCTTTTCTTAAATCAATATCAAAATTTTCTTTATATGAAAATTCATTATATGAAAATATTTATATCAATCATATTTTTGTGCTATGTTGCACATTATCTTGTTTAACCTTTTGTTTTTCCTGAATTTGGTAATTGTCTTATATTTCTTTTCATTTTATTATATATTTGTCACTAATTCAGCCCCAGATTATTTGCCAAGTTGAAAAATAAACTAAAAACGATCATTTGAGTGCCATTTCTCTTTCTTTAGTTGTTCCTTCTGGAACCTTCCATCATTGTGCTCCACTGTGGACTGCTTACTTTGCAAGCCTATTGAACAGTCATCAGCCTGGGACTTCTCTCATCATCCTGTGAATTCCTATTACCAACCTTTTTTGTTGGATCCCCTATTTTCTGTATTCTAAGTCTTCCTCTTTCTTGTTTTAAGCCCAAAGTTTTGTTTGTTACCTCCTCAGGTAGTTTCCTAAGAAATGATGCACGGGGGATAAATTTTTTGAGATCTTTATGTCTGAAAACATCTTTACTCTCCAATTTGATTAATATTTGATTGGGTTTAAATTTCTAAATTGGAAGTTCATCTTTCCCTTAGAATTTTTCAGGAAAACACTAGCTTTTAGAGTTGCTGTTGAGAAATCAAATGCAATTCTCACTTCTTATCCTTTGAATGTGACCTGATTTTTCACTTTAAAAGTTTTTAGATTTTTTTTTTTTTCTAGACAGATATTGTGCCCTGGAGGGAGTTTCCTTAGATTCATTGTACTGGGTACCAGCTGAGCTTCTTTAATCTAGAAACTTGTGTCCTTTAGTTATGGACTTTTAAAATATTGTTAGTTTGGTAATTTCCTTCTCTCCATTTTCCTTCTGGAGCTCTTATTAATACCCAGTCTTCATTCAGAATTTACTGTGTGGCAGGCACTGTTCTAATGGCTTCACATGTACTAAATTGAAGTAGGTTTCACTAGCATATTCATTTTCCAGATGAAGAAACTGAGCTCAGAGAGGTTCAAGAATTTGTCTAGGATTACACAGGTGATAAATAGAGCTGGTCTTCAAACCTTGATTGTACTGAGTAGGGGTATGGACTTTAATTCTTACTTATGCATACTTTGAAATGTCCTGAACCCCAATCTTTAGAGTCACTGGATGCCTCACCTGAAGTTGTACAGATAAAATAAGCTTACTTGGCTGCTGGCCTAGTTTTAGCTTTCTCTCATCAGCTGAGTCTGCTAGTCCAACAGATTTCCAGGTTCAAATACTTGGTGGTATCTTTTTTCTTAATCACTACCTTTTTTTTATAGTTTCCATATTTTCCTTTTTTTAAAAAAATTATTGCTTTACAATGTTGTGTTAGTTTCTGCTGTACAATGAAGTGAATCAGCTATATGTATACTATATCCCCTCCCTCTTGGACCTCCTCCCCCCACCGCCCCCTGCATCCCACCCATCTAGGTTGTCACAGAGCACCAAGCTGAGCTCCCTGTGCTATACAACAGGCTCCCACTAGCTATCTATTTTACACATGGTAGTGTATTTAGGTCAACCCTAATCTCCCAATTCATCCCACCCTCCCCTTCCCCTGCCGTGTCCACATATCCTTTCTCTATGTCTACGTCTCTATTCCTGCCCTACAAATAGGTTCATCTGTACCATTTTTCTGGATTCCACATATATGTGTTAATATACAATATTTGTTTTTCTCTTTCTGGCTGGATTCACACTGTATGACAGACTCTAGGTCCATCCACATGTCTACAAATGACCCAATTTCGTTCCTTTTTATGGCTGAGTAATATTCCATTGTATACATGTACCACATCTTTATCCATTCATCTATTGTTGGACATATAGGTTGTTTCCATATCCTGGCTATTGTAAATAATGCTGCAATGAACATTGGGGTACATGTGTCCTTTTGAATTATGTCCTTTTATATGTACTTTCTCGGGGTATGCCCAGTAGTGGGATTGCTGGGTCATATGGTAGTTCTATTTTTAGTTTTTTAAGGAACCTCCATACTGTTCTCCACAGTGGCTGTACCAGTTTACATTCCCACCAACGATGCAAAAGTGTTCCCTCTTCTCTACAGCCTCTCCAGCATTTATTGTTTGTAGATTTCTTGATGATGGCCATTCTGACCAGTGTGAGGTGATGCCTCATGGTAGTTTTGATTTGTATTTCTCTAACAATTAGAGATGTTGAGCATCTTTTCGTGTGCCTCTTGGCCATCTGTTTGTCTTCTCCGGTGAAATGTCTATTTAGGTCTTCTGCCCATTTTTTAATTGGGTTGTTTGTTTTTTGGATATCGAGCACCATGAACTGTTTGTATATTTTGGAGATTAATCCTTTGTTGCTTCAAATCTCTTGCATGTCTGTACACTAACAGTGAAAAAGCAGAAAGAGAAATTAAAGAAACAATTCCCACTTACCATCTCAATAAAAAGAATCGCTACCTTTTTTGTTTGTTTTTTCACACACACACACACACACACTGTATTTTATTTTTACAAGAGATAAACTGACACCAAGCATTGTAAATAGATGACCACAACAAAAGCAACAACGATTGCAATTACCAAACACGAAACACACTCATACTATGTCATAATTTAATTGCTACCTTTAATTCTCTTTGTCAGTATGTCTCTCTTTATATATATGTTCTTTTAAATATACTTGTGTATTTTTATTATTTATTATTTATTTGGTTGCATCGGCTCCTTGGTTGCGGCTCACCGGCTCCTTAGTTGTGGCATGTGAACTCTTAATTGCGGCATGCATGTGGGATCTAGTTCTTGGACCAGGGATGGAACTTCGGCCCCCTGCATTGGGAGTGTGGGGTCTTAACTACTGTGCCACCAGGGAAGTCCCAGTATGTCTATATATTTTTTATTTCTTTCAATTGCTTTTGTGGATTTCAGGAGGGAGAAGAGATAAATACTTAATTTACTTTCTTTAATAAGAATTCCCATCCATTTATTTTCAGCTTTCTATTAACAATTTTATATTAAATATCACATGACTAAGTTTGTTTTTTAATGCATTCTGACAGTGTCTATTAAGGTTACACCTGATTAACTTGATTATATTCCTTACATCTTTTTTTATGCTTATGATTTACTTTTAATTTTACTCAGAATTTTTGTGAGAATTAAGTGACTTAACACATGAAATGCCTATAGAACAGTGTGTGGTATATAATAAGCGCTAGAAACATCAGCTATCCCTCATGCAATGCTGGTGGCGATGTAAAATGGTGCAACTGCTTTGGAAAACAGTTTGCAGTTCCGGAAAAAGTTTAATGTAGAGTTACTATATAACCAAGCAATTTTACTCCTAGGTATATACTTAAGGGAACTGAAAACATGTTAACACAAAAACTTGAACATGAATGTTCACAGGAACATTATTCATAATAGCTAAAATAGTGGAAACGACTCAATTGTCTATTAACCAGTGAATGGATGAACAAAATGTGGTGTGACTATAAAATGGAATATTATTCAGCTACAAAAAGGAACAAAGTACTAATACATGGTATATAACATGGATGAACCCTGAAAATATTTTGCTAAGTGAAAGAAATCAGTCACAAAAGGCCAGGTTTTGTATGATTGCTTTTATAGGAATTGTCCAGAATAGGCAAATTTATAGAGACAGAAAGTAGATTAGTGGTTGCCAGGGGCTCAGCAGGAATGGGGATGTCTGCTAATGGATGTGGGGTTTTTCTGGGGGTGGGGGGTGATGAAAATGTTCTGGAATTAGATAGTGATGATACTTGTACAACCTTGTGAATATACTGAAAACCACTGAATTGCATATTTTATTTTAAATTTTTATTGGAGTATAGTTGATTTACAATGTGTTAGTTTCTGCTGTACGGCAAAGTGAATCAGTTATACATACACATATATCCACTCTTTTTTAGATTCTTTTCCCATATAGGTCATTACAGAGTATTGAGAAGAGTTCCCTGTGCTATACAGTGAATTGCATGTTTTAAAAGGGTGAACTTTATGGTACGTGAATTGTATCTTCATTAAAAAAAAAACCCAAATCAGAAAAAGTTATGTTCATTGATTGTAGAACTCCAAAGAAACTGATGTCAGTCTTTCATAAAGCTATAAATTCAAATAAATTTTCTAGATTTTATTTGCAGAAAACGATAAGCTGGTTCTAAAATACATGTAGATATACAATGGGCTAGAAATAGCCAAAGCAATCTTAAAGAATGACAAACCTGTAGGTCTTATAATATAGAAATATCCAGAATATAATCTAAAAAATGTGTTACTGCTATAATAAAGACAGTGTGGCCTATATACATTCAGAGTTGGTACTAAATTACTCATGAAAACTGACTAATGGAAGAGAACCTAGAAACGGGAAGAAAGCTATGCTTATTTTCAACAAGTGCTAAATTTCCTATGGTTGACATGTGTCCAGCTCAGTAAATTTCAGTTCCAGAATCCTGAAAAGGTAGAATAAGCCATGTGTTCAACAGTGCTCTTCTATGGAGAAGCTTGAGGCAATTAATACCAAAGGATGGGTAGTATTTTGAGTAGTATTTTTTAAAAAATAAATAAATTTATTTATTTTTGGCTGCACTTGGTCTTCCTTGCTGTGCACGGGCTTTCTTTACTTGCAGAGAGCGGGGGCTACTCTTCGTTGCAGTGTACGGGCTTCTCACTGCGATGGCTTCTCTTGTTGTGGGGCACAGGCTCTAGGCACCCGGGCTCAGTAGTTGTGACTCGTGGGCTCTACAGTGCAGACTCAGTAGCTGTGGTACACGGGCTTAGTTGCTCCGCGGCATGTGGGATCTTCCCAGACCAGGGATCGAACCCATGTCCCCTGCATTGGCAGGCGGACTCTCAACCACAGTGCTATCAGGGAAGTCCCTGATCAGTATTTTTAATGCAACACATTAAAAATAAAGAGGAAAACAGAGTGGTAAATGGCATTATCTTTGTATCTCTGTAGGATGTTAGACCAATTCTTTACATTGATATGTTTCCTAATTAACACTATTTCAGACTTTGCATTTCTGTCTTACACATATCTTTTCAAACAAACTTAAACTAAACATGCTCCAGCATGTTTTGCTGTCTTTCTCAAAGAGTAAGTAAAAGAAAAATATCCAGGAACAAAGATACACCTTGGTGTTAGATCCCAGCAGTGTACAGCATTATGACATCTATGTATAATCTGTCCAATAAAGATCAGGAAGAAAAGCCAAAATGTATATATTAGTATACAGAGATTTTTGCTTGTAGGTGGATGACATTATTAACAGCCCCATATGAAGAAGATTTTGAATGAATAATTTCAAGTGAAGAGAAAAAGGAAGCTATTAAAAGAATAAAAGGACAAAGAGATTTTTTGAAAAGGACATAGGGCATTTATATTATGCTTTTTCTTTGTTCTTGGCCTTCAGTCCTGTTTATTTTTTTAGAATTGTTTCCTACTGAGTTCAAGTATTTATACCTTCTGTGTGGTTTTTGTGACTTAAGTTATTTTTTCTGCCTTCTAATGGTCTAGAAATGATCTGAAATGACAATTTCCCCCATTGCCCTATATAATTATTTTCTTAGTAGTTTGCATTTTAAAGTTAATTATCCAGGTATCTAATTTGTTGAGTTTTGTGAATGAGGGCAGGGGAATGAGGTCTTGGTGGTAGTTTTTTTTCTTTTCTTTGTTTGTGTATGCTTTACATAGGTGGTTGTATAACCCTTTTACCTTATTTTGTGGTATGTAGACTTGTCCTAAACTGGAAGAAAAGCAATTGTTTACCTTTCCTTTTATATCACTAGAAAGATTATAGTTTATTTTTCTGTTTCTATTATGTCCTTGATCTGCTGCTCCAAATGCTGTCATTGAGTTGAATCGACTTGAATAGCTATAATCCACAGAAATATTATTAATGTCAGTGGTATATCCAACATAATCTGTCTCATTTTAAAGAAAGCATTGTTGTTAAGCTTTTTCTTGAAAGGAATGTGAGTATATGAAGGGTGATGACCACATAGTCTGTATCTTAATAGAATATAGAATCAGAGAATTCATCTGGAGTAGTAAGATTTAGCTGACAAATTGTTGGAGTCCCTCGCTCTGGTTGGTGGGATAAAATTAGTTGTGTGGAGGTGAGCTGGCAAAGGAGAGAATAAAAGTTTTTGAGAAAACTAGGCTGGCTGGTAGGAGATCCATAGGAGCAAGGCTGGTGGATGGAGTCTCTGTTACCCCCAAAGCAGTGGGTAATGCTGAAATCAGGGACGTGCATAGTAAGAGAAATCCAAGGACCATTGGCCAAATAGGTCACTGAATCAATGAAGTCAGTCAGGCATCAAATTTCAAAGCATGAAACCAGGATATGGATACAGGTAGTAAAAAGCCTAGTCTAGGCAGCTGGTCCTGGGTCATCTGGGTGGTCCTAGCACAGACTCAAGTTCATCTGGCCTAAATTGTCTTTTATTGGCTGTCTAGTCTCAGGTAGTACCTGAGGTATAAGGGGCCAGAGACAAAGCTGTGGATTAATCACAACTTCTCTAATAGTAGGAACTGTTGAAATATTGGACTAGCAGTGGAATATCAGATATGTTGTCCCTTGATGCCTACCAGACAACTGACTTTATGTGAGGTCCTACTAATAGGTGGCGATTTGAATTAATAACTCACTGAGAATGCTTTTGGCTTTAAGAACTCTGTGATTTTCCTTTTTATAGTATGGGGATATAGAAAGTCAACTTCTTATTCAGGAAGCATATATTAAATACCTTTTTGAATAGAAAGTACTCTTAAGCATATGCAGAGAAAACATGCTTCTGCTCTAAAGTGGACATAGGCAGATTCAGATTATAATGTCTTGATCAGCACAGCAAGGAAGATGCTCTTTAAGCTGACAGAAAGGGCTTTCTTTCCCTTTCAGATACAAGGTGATGTTGGTCCGGCTGTATTTAAACAGTGTGTGGTATACAGAATCCTGTCACAGAATTCATCACTGGATGATATTATTTACCCTTCTAATCCTGTAACAATCCCACTTGGTTATCCTGTAAACAAAAGACCATAATTTTAGCCACTACCAACATAAAATACAATGACAGGAAAGAGAAAGGAGGGAAAGGATTAAAATATACAAATATGCAGGTAATAAGCAGGGAAAAATATGCTTGGCTGCTATAATGTAATTAACATAGAAATTAATAATGAAAATAAAACTGGAAAAAGCATATGTTAGGAAATAAGAAATAGCTTCTAAACAAAGAGTCAATGAAGAAATCATCATGAGAATTAGAAGATACCTAGAACTGACATATAATAAAATTATTAAATGTCAAAACTGGTGGAATGCAGCTTAAGCAGAATTTAGATGGAATTTTATGGCATTAAATGCTGTTATAGGGCTTCCCTGGTAGCGCAGTGGTTGAGAGTCTGCCTGCCGATGCAGGGGACACGGGTTTGTGCCCCGGCCTGGGAAGATCCCACATGCAGTGGAGTGGCTAGGCCCATGAGCCATGGCCGCTGAGTCTGCGCGTCTGGAGCCTGTGCTCCACAACGGGACTGGAGAGGCCACAACAGTGAGAGGCCCGTGTACCACACACACACACAAAAAAATGCTGTTATAGAAAAGAGAGAAAAGTAAAAACTCAATAAGCTTCCATCTTAACTAAATGCAAAGAAAGTAGAAGAAGGTAATATGCATAAGAGCAGAATTCAATACAATAGAAATTAAGCTATTAATGAAGAGGATATACAAAATTAAATAAGTTATTTGAAAAGATTAATATAATTGACAAAACCCTATTGCAATTAACAAAAAGTAGTCATTGGAGTTAAAAAAGAAAATTTAAGTATAGAAGTTCTGGATGTTAAAATGATGACAGCAGGCTCTAATGATAAATATTGAGGACATAACTTTGAGAGTTGTTAAGAAGTGGACAAAATCTTGGAAAATTTACCAAAATGGGTGCAAGAATAAATAGTCGGTCACCTGGGGGGTCAGTGGTCCCCAGGGTCTCTAGGACCAGCCCTCCATGGGGCCGCTAGCCCTGGGAAGCCCCTTCCTCAGGCCTTGGAGTGGTTCATTCAGGGAGCCCAGCCCATCTGTTTGAGGGGCAGTGTGGCCGCCACAGCGTGGTGACTGGTCCAGTGCAGCCAGCCCAGCCCAAGGTTGGCCCAGATCAGCACCCAGCTCCTCCCGTGCTGTGGGCCCCTGGTCACCCCCAGAGGAGGACTGACATTGGGGACATGTCTGTGGAGCTGACCCGGCTCTCCAGAAGTGCAGAGATCAATAAGCTTCTTGTACATGTGGCCCTGTGACTGACAGGGTTTTGGTGCTCTGGCCTGCTGTTGTCAGGCCTGAGCCTCTGAAGTGGGAGAGCCAAGTTCAGGACATTGGACCACCAGAGACCTCCTGGCCCCACATAATATCAATCAACAGGAGCTCTCCCAGAGATCTCTGTCTGAACATTAAGACTCAGTTGCACCCAATGGCCAGCAAGCTCCAGGGCTGGATGCACCATGCCAAACAACTAGGAAGACAGGAACACAACCCCACCCATTAGCAGAGAGGCTGCCTAAACTCATACTAAGTTCACAGACACCCCAAAACACACCACCGGATGCGGTCCTGCCCACCAGAAAGACAAGATCCAGCCCCACCGACCAGAATACAGGCATCAGTCCCCTCCACCAGGAAGCCTACACAAGCCACTGAACCTACCTCACCTGCTGGAGGCAGACACCAAAAACATTGGGAACTATGAACCTGCAGTCTGCGAAAAGGAGACTCCAAACACAGTAAGTTAAACAAAATGAGAAGACAGAGACGTATGCAGCAGATGAAAGAGCAAGGTAAAAACCCACCAGACCAAACAAATGAAGAGGAAATAGGCAGTCGACCTGAAAAAGAATTCAGAGTAATGATAGTAAAGATGATAGAATATCTTGGAAATAGAATGGAGAAAATACAGTAAACAGGTAACAAGGACCTTGAAGAACTAAAGAGCAAACAAATGAACAACACAATAAATGAAATTAAAGATTCTCTGGAAGGAATCAATAGAGGAATAACGGAGGCAGAAGAATAGATAAGTGACCTGGAAGATAAAATGGTGGAAATAACTGCCAGGGAGCAGAATAAAGAAAAAGAATGAAAAGAACTGAGGACAATCTCAGAGACCTCTGGGACAACACTTAATGCACCAACATTTGACTTATAGGGGCCCCAGAAGAAGAATAGAAAAAGAAACGCTCTGAGGAAATATTTGAAGATTATAGTTGAAAACTTCCATAACATGGGAACGGAAATAGTCAATCAAGTCCAGAAAGTGCAGAGAGCCCCATATGGGGTAAATTGAAGGAGAAACACGCCAAGACACATATTAATCAAACTATCAAAAATTAATTACAAAGAAAAAATATTAAAAGCAGCAAGGGAAAAGCAACAAAAAACACACAACAGGGCTTCCCTGGTGGCGCAGTGGTTGAGAGTCCGACTGCCGATGTGGGGGACACTGGTTCGTGTCCCGGTCTAGGAGGATCCCAAATGCCGCGGAGCGGCTGGGCCCGTGAGCCATGGCCACTGAGCCTGCACGTCCGGAGCCTGTGCTCCGCAACGGGAGAGGCCACAACAGTGAGAGACCCGCGTACTGCAAAAAAAAACACACACACATACACACACACACGGGAATCCCGATAAGGTTAACAGCTGATGTTTCAGCAGAAAATCCTCAAGCCAGAAGGGAGTGGTAGGACATATTTAAAGTGACGAAAGGAAGACCCTACAACCAAGATTACTCTACCCAGCAAGGATCTCATTCAGATTTGATGGAGAAATGAAAACCTTTATAGACAAGCAAAAGTTAAGAGAATTCAGCACCACCAAACCAGCTTTACAACAAATGCTAAAGGAACTTTTCTCTAGGCAGGAAACACAAGAGAAGGAAAAGACCTACAAAAACAAACACAAAACAATTAAGAAAATGGTAATAGGAACATACATATTGATAACTACCTTAAATGTAAATTGATTAAATGCTCCAACCAAAAGACATAGACTGACTGAATGGATACAAAAATAAGACCCATATATATGCTGTCTACAAAAGACCCACTTCAGACCTAGGGAGACCAATAGACTGAAAGTGAGGGGATGGAAAAAGATATTCCGTGCAAATGGAAATCAAAAGAAAGCTGGAGTAGCAATTCTCATATCAGACAAAATAGACTTTAAAATAAAGACTATTACAAGAAAGAAGGATACTACATAATGATGGAAGAGATGAATCCAAGTAGAAGATACAACAATTGTAAATATTTATGCACCCAACATAGGAGCACCTCAATACATAAGGCAAATGCTAACAGCCATAAAAGGGAAAATCGATAGTAACACAGTCATAGTAGGGGACTTTAACACACCACTTTTCACCAGTGGACAGATCATCCAAAATGAAAATAAATAAGGAAACACAAGCTTTAAGTGACACATTAGACACGATGGACTTAACTGATATTTATAGGACATTCCATCCAAAAACAACAGAATACACTTTCTTCTCCAGTGCTCATGGAACATTCTCCAGGATAGATCATATCTTGGGTCACAAGTCAAGCCTTGGTAAATTTAAGAAAATTGAAATCGTATCAAGCATCTTTTCTGACCACAACGCTATGAGACTATATATCAATTACAGGAAAAAACCTGAAAAATATAAGCACATGGAAACTAAACAGTACACTACTAAATAACCAAGAGATCACTGAAGAAACCAAAATATATCTAGAAACAAATGACAATGAAAACACGATGACCCAAAACCTATGGGATACAGCAAAAGCAGTTTTGAGAGGGAACTTTATAGCACTACAATCCTACTTCAAGAAATAAGAAAAATATCAAATGACCTAATTTTAACCTAAAGCAATTAGAGAAAGAAGAATGAAAAAAACCCAAAGTTAGCAGAAGGAAAGAAATCATAAAGATCATATCAGAAATAAGTGAGGGCTTCCCTGGTGGCGCAGTGGTTGAGTGTCTGCCTGCCGATGCAGGGGACGCAGGTTCGTGCCCCGGTCCGGGAAGATCCCACATGCCACGGAGCGGCTGGGCCTGTGAGCCATGGCTGCTGAGCCTGTGCATCTGGAGCCTATGCTCTGCAATGGGAGAGGCCACAACAGTGAGAGGCCCGCGTACTGCAAAAATAAAATAAAATAAAAAAGAAATGAAAAAGAAATGAAGGGAACAATAGCAGAGATCAACAAAACTAAAAGCTGGTTCTTTGCAAAGATAAACAAAATTGATAAACCATTAGCCAGACTCATCAAGAAAAAAGGGGAGAAGACTCAAATCAACAGAATTAGAAATGAAAAAGGAGAAATAACAACAGACACTGAAGAAATACAAAGGATCATGAGACATTACTAGAAGAAACTATATGCCAATAAAATGGACAACCTGGAAGAAATGCACAAATTCTCAGAAAAGCACAACCTTCCAAGACTGAACCAGGAAGAAATAGAAAATATAAACAGACCAATCACAAGCACTGAAATTGAAACTGTGATTAAAAATCTTCCAACAAACAAAAGCCCAGGACCAGATGGCTTCAGAGGCGAATTCTATCAAACATTTAGAGAAGAGCTAACACCTATCCTTCACAAACCCTTCCAAAATATAACAGAGGGAGGAACACTCCCAAACTCATTCTACGAAGCCACCATCACCCTGGTATGAAAAGCAAAGATGTCACAAAAAAAGAAAGCTACAGGCCAATATCACTGATGAACATAGATGTAAAAATCCTCAACAAAATACTAGCAAACAGAGTCCAGCAACACATTAAAATGATCATACACCATGATCAAGTGGGGTTTATCCCAGGAATGCAAGGATTCTTCAATATACACAAATCAATCAATGTGATACACCATATTAACAAACTGAAGGAAAAAACGCATGTGATCATCTCAATAGATGCAGAAAAAGGTTTTGACAAAATTCAACACCCATTTATGATAAAAACTCTCCAGAGAGTAGACATAGAGGGAACCTACCTCAATATAATAAAGACCATATATGACAAACCCACAGCCAACATTGTTCTCGATGGTGAAAAACTGAAAGCATCTCCTCTAAGATGAGAAAGAAGACAAGGTTGCCCACTCTCACCACTATTATTCAACATAATTTTGGAACTTTTAGCCACAGCAGTCAGAGAAGAAAAAGAAATAAAAGGAATCCAAATCAGAGAAGAAGTAAAACTGTCACTGTTTGCAGATGACATGATAATATACATAGAGAATCCCAAAGGTGCTACCAGAAAACTACTAGAGCTAATCAATGAATTTGGTAAAGTAGCAGGATATAAAATTAATGCACAGAAATCTCTTGCATTCCTATACACTAATGATGAAAAATCTGAAAGAGAAATTAAGGACACACTCCCTGTTACCACTGCAACAAAAAGAATAAAATACCTAGGAATAACCCTACCTAAGGAGACAAAAGACCTGTATGCAGAAAACTATAAGACACTGATGAAAAAATTAAAGACGATACAAACTGATGGAGAAATATACCTTGTTCTTACATTGGAAGAATCAACATTGTGAAAATGACTATACTACCCAAAGCAATCTACAGATTCAATGCAATCCCTATCAAACTATCAGTGGCATTTTTCACAAAACTAGAACAAAAAATTTCACAATTGTATGGAAAAACAAAACACCCAGGATAGCCAAAGCAATCTTTTATTTATTTATTTATTTACTTATTTATTTTTTGAGTTTATTTTTTATACAGAAGGTTCATATTAGTTATCCATTTTATACATATTAGTGTATATATGTCAATCCCTATCTCCCAGTTCATCACACTACCCCCCCCCACCACTTTCCCCCCTTGGTGTCCATACGTTTATTCTCTACATCTGTGTCTCAATTTCTGCCCTGCAAAGACGTTCATCTGTACCATTTTTCTAGGTTCTGCATATATGCATTAATATACAATATTTGTTTTTCTCTTTCTGACTTATTTCACTCTGTATGACAGTCTCTAGATCCATCCACGTCTCTACAAATGACCTAATTTCATTCCTTTTTATGGCTGAGTAATATTCCATTGTATATTTGTACCACATCTTCTTTATCCATTCGTCCGTTGATGGGCATTTAGGTTGATTCCATGACCTGACTATTGTAAATAGTGCTGCAGTGAACATTGGGGTGCATGTGTCTTTTTGAATTATGGTTTTCTCTGGGTATATGCCCAGTAGTGAGATTGCTGGGTCATATGGTAATTCTATTTTTAGTTTTTTAAGGAACCTCCATACTGTTCTCCATAGTGGCTGTATCAGTTTACATTCCCACAACAGTGCAAGAGGGTTCCCTTTTCTCCACACCCTCTCCAGCATTTGTTGTTTGTACATTTTCTGATGATGCCCATTCTACCTGGTGTGAGGTGATACCTCATTGTAGTTTTGATTTGCATTTCTCTAATAATTAGTGATGTTGAGCAGCTTTTCATGTGCTTCTTGGCCATCTGTCTTCTTTGGAGAAATGTCTATTTAGGTCTTCTGCCCATTTTTGGATTGGGTTGTTTGTGTTTTTAATATTGAGCTGCATGAGCTGTTTATATATTTTGGAGATTAATCCTTTGTTGATTCATTTTCAAATATTTTCTCCCATTCTGAGGGTTATCTTTTCATCTTGTTTATGGTTTCCTTTGCTGTGCAAAAGCTTTTACATTTCATTAGGTCCCATTTGTTTATTTTTGTTTTTATTTCCATTACTCTAGGAGGTGGATCAAAAAAGATCTTGCTGTGATTAATGTCAAAGAGTGTTCTTCCTATGTTTTCCTCTAAGAGTTTTAAAATGTCCCATTTTACATTTAAGTTTCTAATCCATTTTGAGTTTATTTTTGTGGTATTAGGGAGTGTTCTAATTTCATTCTTTTACATGTAGCTGTCTAGTTTTCTGAGCACCAGTTGTTGAAGAGGCTGTCTTTTCTCCATTGTATATCCTTGCCTCCTTTGTCACAGATTAGTTCACCATAGGTGAATGGGGATATCTCTGGGCTTTCTATCCTGTTCCATTGATCTATGTTTCTATTTTTGTGCCACTACCATATTGTCTTGATTACTGTAGCTTTGTAGTATAGTGTGAAGTCAGGGAGCCTGATTCCTCCAGCTCTGTTTTTTTTCCTCTCAAGACTGCTTTGGCTATTTGGGGTCTTTTGTGTCTCCATACAAATTTTAAGACTTTTTGTTCTAGTTCTGTAAAAAATGCCAGTGGTAGTTTGATAGGGATTGCATTGAATCTGTAGGTTGCTTTGGGTAGTATAGTCATTTTCACAATATTTTTTCTTCCAATTCAAAAACGTGGTATATCTCTCCATCTGTTTGTATCCTCTTTAATTTCTTTCATCAGTGTCTTATAGTTTTCTGCATACAGGTGTTTTGTCTCCCTAGGTAGGTTTATTCCTAGGTATTTTATTCTTTTTGTTGCAGTGGTAAATGGGAGTGTTTCCTTAATTTCTCTTTCAGATTTTTCATCATTAGTGTACAGGAATGCAAGAGATTTCTGTGCATTAATTTTATATCCTGCTATTTTACCAAATTCATTGATTAGCTCTAGTAGTTTTCTGGTAGCATCTTTGGGTTTCTCAATGTATATAGTATCATGTCATCTGCAAACAGTGACAGTTTTACTTCTTCTCCAATTTGGATTCCTTTTATTTCTTTTTCTTCTCTGACTGCTATGGCTAAAAGTTCCAAAACTATGTTGAATAATAGTGGTGAGAGTGGACATCCTTGTCTTGTTGCTCATCTTAGAGGAAATGCTTTCAGTTTTCCACCATTGAGAATGATGTTTGCTGTGGGTTTATGTATATGGCCTTTATTGTGTTGAGGTAGGTTCCCTCTATGTCTACTTTCTGGAGAGTTTTTATCATAAATGGGTGCTGAATTTTGTCAAAAGATTTTTCTGCATCTATTGAGATGATCATATGGTTTTTATTCTTCAATTTGTTAATATGGTGTATCATACTGATTTGCATATACTGAAGAATCCTTGCATACCTGGGATAAATCCCACTTGATCATGGTGTATGGTCCTTTTAATGTGTTGTCAGATTGTGTTTGCTAGTATTTTGTTGAAGACTTTTGCATCTATATTCATCAGTGATATTGGTCTGTAATTTTCTTTTTTTGTAGTATCTTTGTCTGGTTTTGGTATCAGCATGATGGTGGCCTCATAGAATGAGTTTGGGAGTGTTCCTTCCTCTGCAGTGTTTTCGAAGAGTTTGAGAAGGATGGGTGTTAGCTCTTCTCTAAATGTTTGATAGAATTCACCTGTGAAGCCATCTGGTCCTGGACTTCTCTTTGTTGGAAGATTTTTAATCACACTTTCAATTTCATGACTTGTGATTGGTCTGTTCATATTTTCTGTTTCTTCCTGGTTCAGTCTTGGAAGGTTGTGCTTTTCTGGGAATTTGTGCATTTCTTCCAGGTTGTCCATTTTATTGGCATAGAGTTGCTTGTAGTAGTCTCTTAGGATGCTTTGTATTTCTGTGGTGTTTGTTGTAACTTCTCCTTTTTCATTTCTTATTTTATTGATTTGAGTTCTCTCCCTCTTTTTCTTGATGAGTTAGGCTAATGGTTTATCAATTTTGTTTATCTTCTCAAAGAACCAGACTTCAGTTTTATTGATCTCTGCTATTGTTTTCTTTGCTTTTATTTCATTTATTATTGATTTTTATGATTCCTTTCCTTCTGCTAACTTTGGGTTTTGTTTGTTCTTCTTTGTCTAGTTCCTTTAGGTGTAAAGTTAGATTGTTTACTTGAGATTTTTCTTGTTTCTTGAGGTAGGCTTGTATAGCTATAAAGTTCCCTCTTAGAACTGCTTTTGCTGCATCCCATAGGTTTTGGATCGTCATGTTTTCATTGTCATTTGTCTCTAGGCATTTTTTGATTTCCTCTTTGGTTTCTTCAGTGATCTCTTGGTTATTTAGTAACATTGTTTAGCCTCCATGTGTTTGTGTTTTTATGTATTTTTTCCTTGTAATTTATTTCTAATCTCATAGCATTGTGGTCGGAAAAGATGCTTGATATGATTTCAAGTTTTGAAAATTTACTGAGGCTTGATTTCTGACCCAAGATGTGATGTATGCTGGAGAATGTTCCATGTGCACTTGAGAAGAAAGTGTAATCTGCTGTTTTTGGATGGAATGTCCTATAAATATTAATTAAATCTATCTGGTCTGTTGTGTCATTTAAAGCTTGTGTTTCCTTACTAATTTTCTGTTTGGATGATCTGTCCATTGGTGTAAGTGAGGTGTTGAAGCCCCCCACTATTATTGTGTTACTCTTGATTTCCTCTTTTATAGCTGTTAGCTTAAAAACAGCTTAGTTGCCTTATATATTGAGGTGCTCCTATGTTGGGTGCATATATATTTATAATTGTTATATCTTCTTCTTGGATTGATCCCTTGATCATTACGTAGTGTCCTTCTTTGTCTCTTGTAACAGTCATTATTTTAAAGTCCATTTTATTTGATATAAGTATTGCTATTCCAGCTTTCTTTTGATTTCTATTTGCATGGAATATCTTTTTCCATCCCCTCACTTTCAGTCTGTGTATCTCCCTAGGTCTGAAGTGGGTCTCTTGTAGACAGCATATATATGGGTTTTGTTCTTGTATCCATTCAGCCAGTCTACATCTTTTGTTTGGAGCATTTAATCCATTCACGTTTAAGGTAATTATTGATATGTATGTTCCTATTACCATTTTCTGAATTGTTTTGGGTTTGTTTTTATAGGTCCTTTTCTTCTCTTGTGTTTCCCACTTAGAGAAGTTCCTTTAGCATTTGTTGTAGAGCTGGTTTGGTGGTGCTGAATTCTCTTAGCTTTTGCTTGTCTGTAATGCTTTTGATTTCTCCATTGAATCTGAATGATATCCTTACCGGGTAGAGTAATCCTGGTTATAGGTTCTTCCCTTACATCTCTTTAAATATGTCATGCCACTCCTTTCTGGCTTGTAGAGTTTCTGCTGAGAAATCAGCTGTTAACCTTATCGGAGTTCCCTTGTATGTTGTTTGTCATTTTTCCCTTCCTGCTTTCCATAAGTTTTCATGGTCTTTGATTTTTGCCAATTTGATTACTATGTGTCTCAGCATGTTTCTTCTTGGGTTTATCCTGTATGGGACTCTCTGTGCTTCCTGGACTTGGGTGGCAAGTTCTTTTCCCATGTTAGGGAAGTTTTCGGGTCTTCAAGTATTTTCTCAGGTCCTTTCTGTCTCTCTTCTCCTTCTGTGACCCCTGTAAATCAAATGTTGTTGCGTTTAATGTTGTCCCAGAGGTCTCTTAGGCTGTCTTCATTTCTTTTCATTCTTTTTTTCTTTTCCACAGCAGTGAATTCCATCATTCTGCCTTCCTGGTCATTTATCCATTGTTTTGCCTCAGTTATTCTGTTATTGATTCCTTCTAGTGTATTTTTCATTTCAGTTATTGTATTGTTCATCTCTGTTTTTTCATTCTTCTAGGTCGCTGTTAAACACTTCTTGCATCTTCTCGATCTTTGCCTCCATTGTTTTTTCGAGGTCCTCGATCATCTTCACTATCATTATTCTAAATTATTTTTCTGGCAGGTTGCCTATCTCCACTTCATTTAGTTGTTTTTCTGAGGTTTTATCTTGTTCCTGCATCTGGTACATAGCCCTCTGCCTTTCATCTTGTCTGTCTTTCTGTGAATTTGGTTTTTGTTCCACAGAGTGCAGGATTGTAGTTCTTCTTGCTTCTGCTGTCTGCCCTCTGGTGGATTAGGTTATCTAAGAGGCCTTTGCAGTTTTCCTGATGGGAGGGACTGGTGGTAGGTAGAGCTGGGTGTTGCTCTGGTGGACAGAACTCAGTAAAACTTTAATCTTCTTGTCTGCTGATAGATGGGGCTGGGTTCCCTCTCTGTTGGTTGTTTGGCCTGAGGCGACCCAACCCTGGAGCCTAGCCGGGGTCTTTGGTGGGGCTAATGGCGGACTCCAGGAGGGCTCACTCCAGGGAGTGCTTTCCAGAACTTCTGCTGCCAGTGTCCTTGTCCTCACAGTGAGACACAGCCACTCACACCTCTGTGGGAGACCGTCCAACACTAGCAGGTAGGTCTGGTTCAGTCTCCTATGGGGTCACTGCTCCTTCCCCTGAGTCCTGATGTGCACACTACTTTGTGTGTGCCCTCCAAGAGTGGAGTCTCTGTTTCTGCCAGTCCTGTTGAAGTCCTGTAATCAAATCCCGCTAGGCTTCAAAGTCTGGTTCTCTAGCAATTCCTCCTCCCGTTGCCAGACTCCCAGGTTGGGAAGCCTGACGTGGGGCTCAGAACCTTCACTCCTGTGGGTGGACCTCTGTGGTATAACTGTTCTCCAGTTTGTGAGTCACCCACCCAGAAGTTACAGGATTTGATTTTATTGTGATTGCGCTCCTTCTGCTGTCTCAATGTAGCTCCTCCTTTGTCTTTGGATGTGGGATATCTTTTTTGGTGAGTTCCAGTGTCTCTTCCTGTCGATGATTGTTCAGCAGTTAGTTGTGATTATTGTGCTCTTGCAAGAGGGAGTGAGAGCACGTCCTTCTACTCTGCTATCTTTAACCAATCTCCCCCAAAGCAATCTTGAGAAAGAAAAATAGAGCTGGAGGAATCAGGCTCCCTCACTTAAGACTATACTACAAAGCTACAGTAATCAAGACAGTATGGTACTGGCACAAAAACAGAAATATAGATCAATGGAATGGGATAGAAAGTACAGAGGTAAACCCATGCACATATGGTCACCTTATGTTTGATAAAGGAGGCAAGAGCATACAATGGAGAAAAGACAGCCTCTTCAATAAGTGGTGCTGGGAAAGCTGGACAGGTGCATGAAAAAATATGTAATTAGAACACTTCCTAACACCATACTCAAAAAAACCCTCAAAATAGATTAAAGACATAAGGCCAGACACTGTAAAACTCTTAGAGGAAAACATAGGCAGAACACTCTGTGACATAAATCACAGCAAGATCCTTTTTGACCCACCTCCTAGAGTAATGGAAATAAAAGCAAAATAAACAAATGGGACCTAATGAAACTTAAAAGCTTTTGCACAGCATATGAAACCATAAACAAGGAGAAAAGCAAACCCTCAGAATGAGTGAAAATATTTGCAAACGAAGCTACTGACAAAGGATTTATCTCCAAAGTATACAAACAGCTCATGCAGCTCAATATCAAAAATACAAAAAACCCAATTAAAAAATGGGCAGAATACCTAAATTGACATTTCTCTGAAGCAGATATACAAACTGCCAACAAACCCATGAAAGGATGCTCACACCACTAATCATTAGAGAAATGCAAATCAAAACTACAATATGATATCACCTCAGACCAATCAGAATGGCCATCATCAAAAAACCTACAAACAATAAATGCTGGAGAGGGTGTGGAGAAAAGGGAACCCTCTTGGTGAGAATGTAAATTGATACAGCCACTATGGAGAACAGTATGGAGGTTCTTTAAAAAACTAAAAAGAGGACTACCATATGACCCAGCAATCCCATTACTGCGCATATACCCTGAGAAAACCTTAATTCAAAGAGAGACATGTAGCACAGTGTTCATTGCAACACTGTTTACAGTAATCAGGACATGGAATCAACTTAAGTGTCCACTGACAGATGAATGGATAAAGAAGATGTGGCACATATATACAGTGGAATATTACTCAGCCATAAAAAGAAACGAAATTGAGTTATTTGTAGTGAGGTGGATGGACCTGGAGTCTGTTGTACAGAGTGAAGTAAGTCAGAAAGTGAAAAACAAATACCATATGCTAACACATATATATGGAATGTAAAAAATAAAAAGAAAAGGTTCTGATGAACCTAAGGTCAGGACAGGAATAAAGATGCACATGTAGAGAATGGAATTGAGGACACAGGGAGGGGGAAGGGTAAGCTGGGACGAAGTGAGAGAGTAGTATTTACATATATACTCTACCAAATGTAAAATAGCTAGTGGGAAGAAGCTGCATAGCACAGGGAGATCGGCTTGGTGCTTTGTGACCACCTAGAGGGATTGGATAGGGAGGGTGGGAGGGAGACGCAAGAAGGAGGGGATATGGGGATATATGTATTCATGTGGCCGATTCAGTTTGTTGTACAACAGAAACTAACACAACATTGTAAAGCAATTATACTCCAATAAAGATGTTAAAAAAAAGAATAAATAGAAAACTGAAACAATAAGAAAACCATTAAAGAAATTTAATTCATAGAAAAAAAGTATTCCTACAAAGAAAACTATTTCCAGCAAAATCTACAAACATTCGAGGAATAGTAAGTCCAACATATTCTATTCCAGAGCATAGAAGAAAACATTAGCATATCTTTGAGACCAAAACTTGACATAGATAATCCAAGAAATAATCATAGACCAAGTATTATAATGAAAATACATGCAAAAATCTTGTACAAAATATTAGCAAATCAAAACCTGTGATATATATAAAGGGCAAAGAATCATGACCAAGTGGTGTTTGTCCCAGGAATACTAAGTTGGTTTAACTTTAGACTATTAATGTTATTTATTACATTAGTAGATTAGAAGAGAAAAATCAAACGATCACCTCAATAGATGTATACAAACCATTTGAAATTCACTGTACAGTTAGGAAATACTCTTTGCAAAGTAAGACCAGTAGGGAAATTCCTTAAATTGATCAAGGGTTTCTAAAAATAAAAATAAAAAATAAAGTAACATGCATACTTACTGGTGAAACTTTGAAGCCTTGTATATGAGATTAGCAAAAGACAAGGATGTCCCTGTAGCTACTTTTATTCAGTAGTTTATAGAAAGTTTTGATGAGCACCATGAAGAAGAATAGGAAGAAAAAAGTATTAGAACTGGGTGGAAGGAAAGAAAACTGCCACTGTTTACAGATGATATGATTGCATAGAAAATACAAAGAAATCTGCAGGTAGTTTATTAGAATTAATAAGGGAGTTTAGAAAAGTAATTGAATATTAAAATTTACAAAATTAATTGCATTTCTACATGAAAGTAACAAACATTCAGAAAAGGAATAAACATGATTCTTATAATAGTACAAAGATGTGAAGCACTGAGGAATAAATATAACAAAAAAGATGCAAGAGCTTTATGGAAAAATCATAAAATTTTACTGACGGATATTAAAGAGGACCTAATCAAATGGAGAAAGAAGCCAGGCGTATGGATCAGAGGATTCAATATTGTAAACATGTCGATTCTCCTCTAATTGATTTAGATTCAATGCAATTCTGTTTAGGATCCACACAAGATTTATTTTTCTTTTGTGAAATTTGATAAGGTAATGCATGGGACCAAGAATAACCACAGTATTCTTAAAGACAAAGAACAAAGTTCAGGAAATTGGCTTGCAAGATCAAGATGTATAAAGCTATAGTATTTGAGATACTTTGGTGGTGTTATAGGGACAGAGCTATAGGAGAGCATAAAGGAGCTCAGATAGAGATCCACACATATAATGATGTTAGATACATGACAGATAAGATAAACTTAGATTAAAGGAGGGAAGGATGGAGTCGATGGTCAGTAGTGATGAGACATCTGGCTTTGTAAATGGAAAAAGAATGTACCCCTATCTCACATTATACACAGAAATCACTATCATATTTAGCACTTAATGAGTCTTTAAATTATAGTGTTTTAAACAAGAAAGCTTTTAGAAACTAACATAGGAGATTATTTTCATGACCTGATGTTGGGAGGGATTTCGTAAACATGACAGAAAAACTTTAAGCATAAAGGAAAAGATGGATGAGTTTGTATATTAAAAATGAGAATTTATCAAAAATTGACAACATTAAAATTGAGAATTCTTCAAAAGCTAGCACGAAGGGAGCAAAATAACAGTAAACAAAAAGTTCTGTAAAGATGTAGAAGATATTTGTAACACAGAATCTAACATAGGACTAGTATGCAGGGAATACAGAGAGCCCTCTGTGGCTGGAGCTGAGACTTCATGAGCTCTGTTTCCCAGACTTCTCACCAGGGGGCTTCTGGCTAGTTTCTGCAAGTGAAGGCCCGGCAGGAGGCTCAGGAGGATGAGATGAAGTATTTCCTTCCCATTTTTTTGTTCCTGTCACTATGGCTTCGGCCACAGCATACAGTTGACTCCAACTTCCAGCTTTTAGCACATCCAGCCATTTCTGCCCTTCAACTATGTGAGAGTGTCCCTGTACTGAGCCCTGTTCTTTAGAGAGCCCCATCCTGAGCTGCTTCTGATTGCATTCTTGCCTATGGAGCAAGGAGTCTGCAGGGCCAAAGGGGTGTCACTACATGGAGTCTGTTGCCTACCTGCTCCTGACATTCCCTGTGCAAAACAGAGTCCCTTCTTCCAAGGGTGGGCCATGCCTCCAGCAGGTACATTTTGGGTTAGGGGTGGCTATTTGTACATAATTGTGTGCATATGCAGGTGACTGGAACTTGTATGTGTGGGCTTGTGAGATCACATGTATGTCCTTGAGGCCCCTTATAGAACAGGATGGTGCTGGATGAGAGAGGCTGGCTCATGGGCCAGGGCTCTGAGTCTAGAGTATGGCCAGGTGCTGCCACATTCTAGCCAGAAGTTTTGAGATGTTGAGAACTTTAAAACGGTGCTTCTCAAACTGGTGAAAATCCAGGTTTTCTTTCTTAATTTTAAACTTCATATTTATCACAAACCAATACTTTTGTTAACTACAATAAATATAAATTGTAAGAAAAATCAAATTAAAAAAGTATAAAACCAACATAACATTACTGTCAAGTTGCTATAAAAATTTCTAAACACTCTCAGTTTCTATACTTACTCGGCATGGACCAATAACAAATAATTTGCAAACTTGCATTGCGGGCCATACTTGGAGTACCATTCACCTAAATTCACTCCTGGCCTTCTAGGACATTACAAAGCTACATCTGTTAAAATGTGATGATAGCACATAATTTTACTGTTTAAATGTAGACATGTATGTGGGCCTGCACCTGTACTCTCAACCCCAATCCTGTAAGTAGGAGGGGTGAGCCTGCTTTCAGCATTGACCTTCCTTCACCCCATGGAGGTACCAGTGGGTATACACCACGCCTCTCCGTGACAGATGTAATGCCAAATCCTCACTCACCTTTGGGGTGTTTGTGTACTAACTGGGTCAAGGTATGGACCGATCACCCCAGAGGTCCAGAGTCTCATCTCTCTTGTCTCCTCTTCCTTAGGGGCATAAGCTGCTTCCTGATATTATTAATATCTTGGTTACCTCAGGATTTCCCCCTCCGTCCTTTATTGTTCCTTCAGCCTTCCAACACCTGTGTGGCCATCCCCTGAATTAAATCCCTTCCATTTAAAATATCTTGTGTGGTTTTGGTTTTCCTGACTGGACCTTGACTTATAAAACTTAGCAATCAACAACAAAAAGACAAGCTAATAGAAATCTGGGCAAAAGTCTGAAATAGGCACTTCATAATGAAGCAAAGACCAATAAATGTAGGGAGACACGCTTAATCTCATTAATAATCAGAGAAATACAAAGCAAGAGCACAATGAGATTACATACATACTCACTGGGTTGGCAAATATGAACAACCTGACAAGTCTTGAGGTGGGAGCTGGGGTAAAGTGAGCTCTACATATTGGTGGGTCCAGACTGGCACAACCATTTTGGCAGACAGGCACTCCTAGGGGGTTTGAGATTTGCATACTCAATAGTCCTATAAATCCCTTCTCAGGTGTCCACCCTTGAGAAGCTCCTGCATTATATGCACCAGGATTCACAGATATAAAGGTGCATAATAGCATTGCTTATAAGAGCCAAGCAAAAGAACAAAATTGGAAATAACCCAAATGTCCACCACCAACAGATTGGAGAATTGAGTTTTATATATACAATGGAAATGTGAAAAGAACTCTAGCTCTGTACCATCAATATGAATGGTCTCAGAAGCATAATGTTCTTTCATTCATTTAACAAAATTTATTGAGTCCCTACTATGTGCCAGGCACTGTTCTACATGCTGGGCAGACCTGATGGAGCTTATATTCTAGTGGGGAGAGCACACAGAACAAACAAAAAACATATTAAATAAATGCAATGTCAAAGTGATGAGTGTTGTGGAAAATAAAAGGAAAGCATGGAAAAGGAATGAGGAATTTCTGGGAGTGCGGTAGATTGCGTGTATGTTTGCAATTTAAATAGGGAGGTCAGATGGACTTCCCTGAGAATGTGATATTAGAGAAGACTTGAAGGTGGTAAGGTATGGGCCACAGGGGGTGGGGTTGGAGGAACCCCTCCGGCTGAGGAAACAGCCAATGCACAGGCACAGGTAGGGGCATTCCTGGAGCGGAGGTGGAGGGGAGTGAAATGAGATCAGAGGGTAACTGTGTACTCAGATTGTGGAGAGCCTGATTGGCATTATTGCTTTTACTGAGTTGAGCGACCACTGTAGGATTCTGAGCAGAGTCAGTGCCCCACCTTGACTTATATTTTAATAGGATTGCTTTGGCTGCCACATTGGAAATAGACTTGGAGAGTAGACCATATTGAGCAAAAGAAGCTCATCACTGAAAGAATGCATATGGAGTGTCTTTATTTATTAAAGACCCAAAGTCGCCACACTGAGCTACATCCTGTTTGGGTATACATGCTCAGGTAGTAAAACTATAAATAAAGTGAAGAGCAAAGCAAGAATTAGGGTACAGGTTACCTCTGGGAGAGAGCTGATGATGTGATGGGG
Organism: Delphinapterus leucas; assembly: GCF_059928025.1. Taxonomy (NCBI): domain Eukaryota; kingdom Metazoa; phylum Chordata; class Mammalia; order Artiodactyla; family Monodontidae; genus Delphinapterus; species Delphinapterus leucas. The sequence continues at coordinate 44,240,251 of NC_143148.1, forward strand.
GAGGGGCTCTAAGTGGCCATGTTCTCTTTCTTTATCTGGGTGGGATTTTTAGTGGTAGTCACTTTACTAACACTTTAACTTCTAAACATATGTTTTAGACATGTATTTCATACAAGTAACAATAAAAAGAGAAAACAGAAAAAGAACCTTTCTCTTAGTTATAGGCTAAACTGTTTTACCCTTCAATGATAACAATGGGTTGGTGTTTTTCTAGATTAAGACAACAATTTAAGTTGTGCTTGAATACTTTCTGGGAAGTAAAAAGAATGTCAATGCATTATTTGGGTGTGAGTTGTCCCTGACATGTAGATATCAACTTTTGGCTATTAAAATAACACAATAAAATGGAGAATTGGATGTCAGCCAATATGTTTATAGGCTAGACACCTCCAATTTAGATAAACATGCTCATCAGTCAGGAGTATTTTTTGAGCTGCTACATGTGCAAGGAAATTTGGGAGTACAAAGGAATATTTAATCTAGTTAGCAAGATGAGATCAATATAACAATTAATTACCCAAGACATTGTATTATTACTTGCTAAATAGTGTGGTACCAGATAAAAAGTGCTGACAGTATCATCTGAGAATCCCAAACATAGAGCACATATACAGTCCATGTCTTTATTTTAGAATGAAAAACCTGAGTACAGAATTTTATTGTCAGTTTTTATTATCACATTAACAAGATTATGCAAAATAATTTGCTATTGTGTGTCTATATGAATACCAGTTATCTTTGATATTTAATAATTTCACACACACTTCAGCCAACATGCTCAGTTTTCTTTTCATGATCCTTCATCTGCCTAGAATATTCCCATCTTCCTCTTTACTTATTAGATAGGTGCAAATAGTCCTAGGAAAATGGACCGTTCTTGCTGCGTTTGTGTTTCATGTATTCTTTAGTGTGAATGGGGTTATTAAATATTTTAGCTTAAAACACCCCCTGCTGGGCTGTATACAGTGTAAGTAATCAAGAGATAATGAATCCTATAACTTCAGGAATTTTTAATTTCTTCTGGTTATTTCAATAAGATCTTGAAAACAAAATAAACTGGTAATTGGGAATTACCTTAATTGAGCAAATTAAAAGAAGTATTTAAAGTCACTTCTGGGGAAGATTTTATGTTTAGTAGTGTTTTTATGTTTGCTATGTTTGAAGATATTGATGAAATATATTAACATAGCTTAATATCTTTATTACGAATTATGTTATATATTATGAAGTTAATATATCCGTTGATTCATACACACATATCATCAAATGTTGATAGGTTTTCTTTCCAGAGCTCCAAAGGAAAATTATTTTGACGTTTTGTAGCCAAATGGACTCTCACTTTAGGTGTCCACAGCTGATAACCAATTTTGTTCTTGGATCTTACGTTGAGTGCTTGACATAAATACATGTTGAGAAACAACAGTTGTCTTTGTGCTGTGCCTTCATGTATGGCTGGAGTCTAAAATAAATGTTATATTTCAAGTAAACTGTTGAAAAGTCTGACTTTACTATAATGGTGATTCAGTTCTTTTTTATATATGGATTTGCCTTAAAGTATTTTATCCTTGGAAACATTTGCATATACTTTCAGGGGTTTAGTAGTCCTATTTGCTTTTCTTTGCTAAATTCTATCCTTTACCCTTTCCTAAATCTGGTCACTCATCCTCCCAAGCTGTGTTAATATTGAGAATTATGCAGGAGGAAAGGTGGAAATGAGCGAAGTATGGCCTCAGAGGTATGTGTTTATCTTTTGCTTTATTTGACATTGTTTTGGCCTTAAGCAAAAAGAGGACATTTGCTTTTGTGATTCACTTGCTTGTATAAAGGAAAAAGAACCACCTGCCTTTTTTTTTTTAAAGAAAGACATCTTTAATAATTCTATTTTAGGATTTCTTCAAGGTATGACATATACCCTAGATTAAAGGCATTCGTATAGTCAGCATGAATCTAGCCTCAGTTCATATTAATGCCTGTAAGAGTCGATTCTGTGCCAACACCGTTTCTAGGGATGGAATTAACAGCAAGGTGCAACAGCTCACAGATGTCAGAATAATAACTCACTATCTGAATGTCAAGAGTTGGTGGGAACCATATATGCTTGGGGATTTTAAATGTCCCGAAGGGTTTGTAGAAACTTGGGTCAGTCTAAATTTGACTTTGTTCCCCTATCCCCAGGTTGTTTTCATTGGGAAATTTGAGCTACAAGTTCTATTCTGTGTTTAAGTGGTTATTCCTTACAGTATAGCGAATCGGAAGTAGGTATGTGGGAATATAGTTGAAGAAGACTGCAGCCTGCCCCGAGGTAAAGATGTTTAGATAGACTGAAATAGAGTGAGAATGGAGGGTTCTTTGGCGCCCTTCCAAAGGCTCCCCTTCTAGTTTTAAACTCTCTGAGGTATTTGGAAGGAAAGCGGTATTAAAATTTACATATTAAATAAACACTTCCCATTCTGTAATGATTCCTGGATTTTTGATTTATATTAATCAGGCCTGGTTAATATTTTTTCCCATCCATAGACTGAGAGTTCCTTAATGATCTCCTTGAGGTCAAGGATAGTGTCAGTCTTACTGTGTGTCCTTAGGGTGCTCAGTAATATTTGCAGAATGGAAGACCAAATGACAGTGCCCATTTGGCTTAAGGTAACACTTGCTTTTCCATTTTAATGTAACTGCTATTGAAATAATTATCCCCTTCTTCCTCCATTATTTCCAAAAAAGCATTCATTGAGTGATTGTGTTAGATTTTCACAAATAATACCCATCCTGTTGGCCACATTGTATTAATAATCTCAACTGGGAAGAGTTTCACGTTTGAAGAGGTGGGATTCTATGCAAGACATTTGCCTGTTTCTTCTTAAACCCATTCCCTGCCCTTCTCTTGCTCTTCTGTTTATTATTGGGCCAGCACGTGCAGTCTGTTTCTTAGGTTCCCTTGCTAACTGGTTTCCAGTTAAGTTTGGCCAACAGCAAGAGAATGGTGGGCAGGAGGAAGGGAGAAGCCAGGGCATGTCTTCCTGGGCACTTCTTGCTGTCTCCTTCTGCTTCAGGTTGAGTGCCTGACAGTGGCTGTGCCTCTTCTTTGGTTCCAGCTCCCACCTCATAGTCCCTTCTGCAGTGGCCTCAGTTTCTTCTGGGGGCTCTGGTAAAGCACCTCAGCCCTTTGCCCCTCTTGCTCAGAGGTTGATAGTGGCTCCTTTCTCTCTTTACTTCCCTTGTTTCCTTTCTTCCTTCTTTCCTTTCTTTTTTCATTCTTCTGATTGAAATATAATTCAGATACCATAGAATTCACCCTTTCAAAGTGTACAATTCTTTGGTTTTTATTATTATTTACTTATTTGTTATTTATTTTATTATTCACAGACTTGTACAAATATCACCAATATCTAATTGTAGAACATTTCTAAAACATTTTCATCGTCCCAGAAAGAACACTTGTACCCATTAGCAGTCACTTCAGTCAGTTTTCTTCTCCTCACAGCCGCTGGCAAACACGAATTTACTTTTTGTCTCTGTGGGTTTGCCGCTTCTGCATATTTCATGTACATGGAATCATACAACACATGGCCTTTTGTGACTGGCTTCTTTCAATTAGCATAATGTCTTCAGGGTTCATCCACGTTGCAGTATATATCAGTACTTCAGTTTTGTGGCTGGATGATACTCCCATTGTATGGATATACCACATTTCACTTATCAGTTCATCAGCTGATGAACATTTGGTTGTTTGCATTTTTGGGGCTATTATGAATGACACTGCTATGAAGTTTCATTTGTAAGTTTCTGTGTGAACTTATGTTTTCAATTCTCAGATTGAAATTCTCAGTTCTCTTAAGCAAAAAGAGATAGACCTAGGAGTAGAATGACTGGATCATAAGGTAACTATACATTGAACATCTTGAGGAACTAGATAGAAGCTTCTTTCTGTTGCACATCTCTGCATTATTGTACTCTTTGGCCATTTGGCTTTTCCAGCCCCTTTATGACTAGCTTCCTGTATAAAATATTCTCTTATTAAAATAGAGAACTCTGGCATAAACTCTCTTTCCTGGACTGAACCCTGACTGAGATGGTTTCATGAAAGTCAAGGCTATTTCCTCTCCCAAGTTTCTTCTCTTTTGCATAACTGAGAAACCACAGTTATGCCAATAAGAAGAAACCACAAAGTTGTCAGCATTGTCAGGGAACAGGGTGTCTGGTTAGTTAGATTTTGCAACTTTATCTGGTAATTTGCTGCCATCTCTAACCTGGTGACTGTTCTTTTGAACCTACCTTGTTTCCCCAACAGTCACCAACTTTGAGTATTAGTAGTTCATTTGGAGAGAGATTCCAGGACCCTCCAAGAAAGAGAGTAGGGAAGTGAGAGGGGAGGGAATAAGCCCATAAAAGATGCCTTGATGAGCAGGTGACTGTTGAGGGCAGCTGGGGCTCAGTCCTGCTGAGGACCTTGGAGAAACTATACAGTGCGTGTCTCAGAATTGTCTCACCTGAGGGGTATGGAAACTGAGGTATCTCTCCACTGTATTTTATTTGTCATGGCTTGACGGCTGCTCCCTAGGGAATTAATTCCCTGAGCACTTCAGGCATAGTCCTGTGGCCAGAGAAAGCCTGAAGGTAGGGTCCCAGATGCTTGCAGGAAGAGCTGGTGTAGTGTGTTTAGACATATACTCATGAATGTTGGCAGGGGTTGGGGGGATCTGTAAACTCCTCTAGGGTAGAGACCTTGCATTTGTATCTTTAAATTTTACTTGTGAATAATAAGAATTAGTTGATATTATGCATGTGTGAAGGCAACTGCCCAGGGAAGGAAACTTCCTGAATTATATATTGGAACTGTCATCTTATGTTTATACATTGGGACTCTTTCAGATATTGATCTCGAAAGTATGTTTTTAGAAAGAACCACAAATTCTCGATGTGCAACCAGACCGTCAGTTACACTGTCAACACACCTTGAAAGAAGCCTCATAGAAATACAAAGTTAAAATTTCCTTGATGCTTTTAGCTGTAGAGAATACAATCCATAAGGGAAAATAGAATCTTCCACCCAAGGTTTTCATAGACAGAAAGCAGAAGTCTGTGAGTCATGGACTTTGTGACTTCAGAAGTCCATGAGAAATGACAGTATTAAAAAAAGATTGATTAAAAATCAAGAAGTTTTGAGGAGTTTCTTAAAACAATGGACCAATAGAGAGAAGCTGTTTAGATCAAGTTTAAAAAGGCAGTGATAAAAATGTAAATTAGTAATTGCCTCTGGATCTCTTAACCAGCTGAATAAATTTAGATGTAATCAATTCTCCTCCCTCAGATTAAAGTTGTGTTTTCATTAGGTTGAAAGCAAAGTGATAGGAAAGTGGAGAGTTTTAAAAATTATTGAGAAATTACATGTAAATGGGTTAAAGCCACTGGCATTTGGGAAGCTTCTTTCCTATTCTTGAATCTAGCCTAGGGCAGGGCTGTGCCACATCTAAAGGATTTTAAAGAGTTTGCAGTTTCCCCTGGTCATCCAAACGGGTCATAGTGATCACTGTTACACAAGTTAATTACAGAAACTTCACTATCCATGCCTTGATCCCTGCAGTCTGGAGCAGGAAATGCCATTTAATCATATTTGGCATGGTTTGTCTCCCTATTTGGGAACCCACAGCAATTTATACTTTGCATGTAGCATCCTCCACTTTCTGTTTCGTGCCTTCAACTCCTTTCTGCATAATCCCCCTTGTTTTCTTAAGGGCAGTGTAAGCTTCAGCAAACCTTATCACCTGTTGGAATCTAAGATTCCCCAGCTGTAGAGTACAGATAATAATAGTAGCTACTTCAGAGTTGTAAGAGTTAAATGAGAAAATACATGATAGCTTCACGCAGTGGCTTCACGTAGTAGTACTGAGTAATTGGTAGCAGTTATGATTACACCTAGGCCCCACTCATGTGCCTGTTTTCTTCTTGAGTGACCCCCCATTATCTGCTGCTTCAGCCTTCCACCCATCCTCTTTTACATCCTTGGGATCTTTTTCCAGAAATTTATTTCTCTTTCTCTCTTGCTTTTAGTCCTCCTCCCTTCCCCCATCCTATTTTTCTGGTTCTTTCCTTTATGTTCTGACCCTAAATTCAAAATAAAACTAACAAACAACCCCGTTCCCACCAAGTCTGCTCCAACTTAAGTTACTGTTCTATTTTTTCCCTTTTTTTCTGCTAAATTTCTTGGAACAGTTGTCTGTGCCTGCCACATTCACTTTGCTTCCTAGTTACTCTGCACCCCCTGTGCCCTGGTTTTGACATTTTCTCCCAAATGTGACTCTTCTCAAGGTCATGAATAAGCCCCTGCTGGCGACATCCTGAGGCTTCTTTGAATTCTTTATCCTCCTTCACTTCTTAGCCCTATTTCACACTGTGCTCACACCCTCCTTGAAAATGTCTGTGCTTTTGGCCTCTGTGGCCTTGCTCTCCAGGTCCCCTTCCTTTCTGACCACTCCCCTTCATTTGTCCAGGTCCTCCCCTATTTCTTAAAGGCTGGTGTTTGCAAGTTTTCTGTCCCTGGGACTCTTCCTGCTCTTCCTGAAATTGCTGTCTTAGTGCATCCATGTCCAAGGCTTTGGTTGTCATTGTCTCATGGTAAGGGCTTGTTCTGAGCTCCATCTACTTACTAGTCATTTCTAACAGGCTGGGTACTGCCTCCCAAACTGAACCAATTACCTTCTGACACACACCTTTTCCTTTCTTCCTTCTTATGCTTAATGGTATCAGCATCCACCCAACTGCTCAAACTGGAAACCTACCTCACTTGGACTCTTCAGCCACTCGCACCAGGGTCCATTTCACCATTTTACTTTTTGGCTTTCAGATCCACTGCTTCCTCTTTGCTCCCCGTGCCACTTCTCTAGTTTAAGACTTTGTGGTCTCCCAGATGAATTGTTACGATAGCAATTTAGGTCATCTCTAGACCTGAAGACTCCCATTCCCCTTCACATTTCTTAAAGATGGATTGTATCAGGCCACTTCCCTACTTAAAAACCTTTGATAGATCTTCATTGAATACAGCAGTGTTTCCCTCTTTGTGCCTTGCATGGTGGTTGAAGAGAATTAAGCGTTACTGGAATGGACCTGGCTGGGAGGCAGAGTTGCCCAGAGCTGAGTTAGGGGTGGAGGCATGGAGGATAAGAAGAGATTGGGAAGGGAGGAGGAGAGCCTTTTATCAGGTTCATTGGTGATGGTCCCAACTTAGACACATTTACTTCTTCCATGCTCAGGCCCCCACATTTCTCCTCTGCTCCCCCTACCAACTTCCACTGGCCACTCATCTTGTGATGGGTTTCCCTGCAGCCCAGTTGCATGGATTTCCCAGGCAGAAACACCGTGGCCTTGTGCCTCAGGCTGGTGCTGGAATCTAAGGACCAAGTGTCCTAGGAAAGGTGAGAAAGGGCTGTAGCCCCAATTCCAGTTCATGTCGCCATGAGGTCACAGGGTACCGGTGCTGGAAGCTGACCCACCTGGGTTGGAGCCATGACTCTTCTTCCCCTACGGACAGTGTAAGTTTCAGCAAATCTCATTGCTTCTCTGAACTTCAGTCTCCTCAGCTATAGAGTGCTATAATATAGTGTAATATACTATAATAATAGTAGCTATTTTGAAGAAGTTGTGATAGTTAAATGAGGAAAAGCATATTGATAGCTTCATGCAGTGGCTGTGCATAGCAGTGGTGAATAAATGGTAGCAGTTATGATTACACCCAGGGCCTTTTAGGCCCATTCATCTGCTCAACAATACTGAAAGTCTTATCTGAAAGACCTGGTAATGAAACCTCCTAAAGAACCCACGTGAAGAAATTGTCAACAATATTTGGGACATTATGAGAATATACTCGAAAGATTTGCTAGAAGATCCTTGTAAGAATTTTCTCAAATTGTGAGGCAGGGGTGAATGTTACGGAGAATCTTTTTTCCATTATTCCGTTATTATCGAATAACAAAACATTTTGAAGGAGAACAGGTTCTAGTGCTTTGGTCAGATGGCTTCTGGTGACAAGAGATTGTTGAGCAGAAGTGATGATTATCATTTTGGTTAGGAACGGATTCTCAGTTCTCAATTATATCAGTCAAGGGGGTTAAATTTATTTGGCTCTCTTCAGTTATGTGTACAATAAATCAGGATTTTCGGCCTGTGAGGGGAGAATTGTCCTACTGATGTGGAACCTCATCTTTTTAAACCCAGTGAAGATGAGCCAAATTTCTTTCATTATAAGTAGTCATCAACAGTTCCATTCTCATCACTGAGGGAACCTATTTACAGGTAGACATTTTTCACATCAATCAGATTTATTTGTATATTTGATTGTTGAGATACTTTCATTAAAATTTAGTAAATATTTTATAGATACCTTATAGTTCATGGCAAGAAAGATTTTCATTTATAATAATGATAGGATGCTTCCTTTTAAAATAAATTATACAAGGGAAAAAAAGAGAACTGACCTAATAACATTTTTAAATACAATGAAGTAAAATAGAAGAGTGGGTGGCTTACAGATAGTACAAAAACGTAAGCCTTACAACATCCACGATCCTCAGCATGGCCTCGGTACTGGGTTCAGCAGTGTTTCCCAAACTAACTTTCATGTCCATCTGGAATATCAGAATGTCACCTTATTTGGAAATAGTGTTTGCAGATGTAATTAGTTAGGGTGTGATCATATTGAATTAGGGAGACCCTAAATCCAATGACTGGTATCATTATAAGAAGGCCATTTGTAGACACACGGGAGGAAGGGTCCATGACAATAGAGGCAGAAATTAGAGTGATGCAGCTACAAGCCAAGGAACCCCAAGTATTGCAGCAACCACCAGAAGCTAGGAGAGAGGCATAAAACAGATTTTCCCTCAGAGCCTTCTGAAGGAATCAACCCTGTTGACAACTTGATTTTTGACTTCTGTCCTCTAGAATTGTGAGAATAGAGTTCTGTTATTTTGAGGCACCTAGTTTGTGGTAACTTGTTAGAGCAACTTATATGAAACTAATACATCCTCCCTTCCCACATCTGCTTATTATACTCATTCATCATATTTCCTGAAGATGCATGGTGATTCTCAGGCTTCTGTTCTGGGACTTTTCCTCTGTCTGGAATGTGCCTTATCCTAGCCTTTTCCTGCTTCTCTCACACCATCTGTTTGTAGGCCCTGCTCAAATTTACTGCCTCAGAATCCTTTCCTCCTTGCCCTTCCACTTCATCTATGCACAGTCCACCCTTTGTATCCCGTTGTTGTATTTTCTCTTCCCCAGATGTTGTACATAGTTTGTTCTGTGTCTGCATCCCTATTAACTCATATACTCCTTGGGAGCTGGGGCTGTTTTATCTTTACATTTCTGCTACTTGGGATGTGATGGGCACTTAATTGCTAACATTAAATATTCAATTAATGAGAGTTTCTCTTTTTCTTTTTGATGTTGTTTGTTTCTATCTCTTAAAACCCAAGCCTATTTATTTCATTCTTTTTGGAAGATGTGTATAAAAATGAATGCTACTTTGGATATAAAAACAGGCAATTTTGAGATCAAAAGTTAAGTCTTCCTGGCCTTGCTGTTAGTAACTGCTACTTAAAATTCGTTTAATTTAGAACTTAATTTTATGAAGTTAAATGGTGGAGTAAAAGGAATAAACCAATAAATAACTGTCTTGAAATTCTGGAGATGACTTCATTGAAGGCTCTTTAGAGTAAGGTCACTGACAGCAAATCAGAGAAATATTGAGGTGAGTTCACCGTATTAAAGACCTGAAAAGCTTTTATGCCCAGAATCATTCTTCATGCCGTTTCCTGCCACAAGATGTGGGAAATGGGTTACGTGGAAAATTTGTGGGAAGAGGTAGAAAACTTTTTATAATCCATAATCAGTTGAGGGTGATAATAAGACAGCTGTCATTTAAAGACTGAGAAAGGGTTTTACTCTAAGGAAAGGAATAGAATTACAAAGGGGAAGACCAAGCATTTCAAGGACTCCATCTATTTTATTATCTTGTGTTTCTAGAACTATCTTCTGGCATCACAGCATTGACCACTAGTTATGGTAATCAATTTATTATTCACGAAAGGGAGGGAAAACCCTGACTTCAACAAGTTCTTAAACCATAAATCAAATCCCAGTGAGGTGATGCATTTGAAAAGACTGATTGTGGTTGTGTTCTTAAGTATCAGTCCTATGCAGGGAAAGACAAAAATTACCAAAGTGGCTTTGGTAGTAAATTTAGGTTTCCTGAAAGTGAGATATAGTTGCAAGATGGCTTTCTATGGGCTCTGTCAGAAAAAGTTTTTTTTTTTTTTTAACAAAGCATTCTTTTAGCTGTAGATAAGAAAGGATCCACCCCTCTGCCAGAGGTGTTCTGGCTGTTTTCACTGGCTCGGTTCTTATTTGCAGTGCCTACCCACTGAGTCTAGGCTTGTCCTGCAAAGAGAATGTTTCAGGAATTGCAGTTCTCCCTTTTACTTTTGAGGATGATGCTCATTTCCAGTGTTGTCCAAAACTCCTAGTGCACACACCCCAATAAAAATCTGTTAAGGGAGGAACGACAATTTGATGAGCTGCTTCTGACAGTCTGAGGCCCCAGAGAAATACAGTTGATGGTTGGTGGGTTTAGACTCTTTTATTTATCCATTGCCCAAAACTTAAAAAAATTTTTTTTTATATGATTCTGTGGGTTGAGTGAGTGGGCTTAGCTGGGTGTTTTTTCTTCGTCAGATGAACGTTAGTCAGTTCTTTGCATTCAGTTGGCATCTTGGCTGGGCTAGAAGTTCCAAGGAAACGTCGCTCGAATGCCTTATGCTTTGCTGCTTCTCCACATGTCCTTTTCATGTGGCTAGCAAGGATCTTCTTACAGCATGGTAGTCTCAGGTTAGTCAGACTTCTTATCAGCCGTCACCCAGAGCTTAGAGTCTAGGACTGGATCTAGAACAGTGTCACTTCTACCCAAGTTATAAGGCCAACCCAAATTCAGAAGGGAAGTAGACTCTACTTCTCAATGGGAAGAGTGACTTGCTTTTATAGGAAGGGAAAGAAGTGATAGCAGCCATTTTTGAAGACTAACACAGCCTCATTACTTAAATGAGCACTATTTAATTTTGTAATTTAGCTTTTCTCATACAAATTCAGCTCCCTTTATGTCAGCAATCTTACATTCATTTGCCAATTCCGGTCAGCATTTTCTGGCCCTTTAGGAAAGATGGTTCTAATTATTTTATTATTAAAATAATTTTTTTTATTGGAGTCTAGTTGATAGTTCTCTTAGTTTCAGGTGTACCAAAGTGAATCAGTTATACATATACATATATATCAACTCTTTTTTAGATTCTTTTCCCATATAGGTCATTATGAAGTACTGTGTAGAGTTCCCTGTGCTATACAGTAGGTCCGTATTAGTTATCTATTTTATGTATAGTAGTGTGTATATGTCAATCCCAATCTTTCAATTTATCCCTCTCCCCTTCCCCCCTGGTAACCATAGATTGTTTTCTACATCTGTGACTCTATTTCTGTTTTGTAGATAAGTTCATTTGTACCATTTTTTTTTGATTCCACACATAAGTGATATCATATGGTATTTGTCTTTCTCTGTCTGACTTATTTCACTCAGTATGACAACCTCTAGGTCCATCCATTGCTGCAAATGGAATTATTTTGTTCTTTTTTATGGCTGAGTAATATTCCATTGTATATATGTACCACATCTTTATCCATTCCTCTGTTGATGGACATTTAGGTTGCTTCCATGTCTTGACTATTGTAAATAGTGCTTCTGTGAACATTGGGGTGCATGTATCTTTTTGAAATATGATTTTCTCCAGGTATATGCCCAGGAGTGGGGTTGCTGGATCATATGGTAGCTCTATTTTTAGTTTTTTAAGGAACCTCTATACTGTTCTCCACAGTGACTGTACCAATTTACAAAATGGTACAAAAATGATCTTCTCATTTTTTTATTGGGTTGTTTTTTTTTGATATTGAGCCACATGAGCTGTTTGTGTATTTTGGAGATTAATCCCTTGTTGGTCGCATTGTTTGCAAATATTTTCTCCCATTCTGTGGGTTGTCTATTTGCTTTGTTTATGGTTTCCTTTGCTATGCAAAAGCTTTTAAGTTTAATTAGGTCCCATTTGTTTATTTTCTTATTTTCATTACTTTAGGAGGTGGATCAAAAAAGATTGCTGTGATTCATGTCAGAGAGTGTTCTGCCTATGGTTTCCTCTAAGAGTTTTACAGTATCTGGCCTTAGATTTAGGTCTTTAATCCATTTTGAGTTTATTTTTGTGTGTGGTGTTAGGGAGTGTTCTAATTTCATTATTTTACATGAGCTGTCCAGTTTTCCCAACCCCACTTATTAAAGAGGCTGTCTTTTCTCCACTGTATATTCTTGCCTCCTTTGTCATAGATTAGTTGACTATAGGTGCATGGGTTTATCTCTGGGCTTTCTATTCTGTTCCATTGGTCTACATCTCTGTTTCTGTGCCAGTACCATACTGTTTTGATTACTGTAGCTTTGTAGTATAGTCTGAAGTTGGGGAGCCTGATTGCTGCAGCTCCATTTTTCTTAAGATTGCTTTGGCTATTCAGGGTCTTTTGTGTTTCCATACAAATTGTAAAATTTTTTGTTCTAATTCTGTGAAAAATGTCATTGGTAATTTGATAGGGATTGCATTGAATCTGTAGATTGCTTTGGGTAGTATAGTCATTTTGATAATAATGATTCTTCCAATCCAAGAACATAGTGTATCTCTCCATCTCTTTGTCTCATCTTTGATTTCTTTCATTACTATCTGATAGTTTTCTGAGGACAGGTCTTTTGCCTCCTCAGCTAGGTTTATTCCTAGGTATTTTATTCATCTTGATGTAATAGTAAATGGGATTGTTTTCCTTAATTTCTGTAATCTTTCGTTGTTAGTGTATAGGAATGCAAGAGATTTCTGTGTATTTTGTATCTTGCAACTTTACCAAATTCATTGATTAGCTCTAGTAGTTTCCTGGTAGCATCTTTAGAATTTTCTATGTATAGTATCATGTCATCTGCAAACAGTGACAGTTTCACTTCTTTTTCAATTTGGATTCCTTTTATTACTTTTTCTTCTCTGATTGCCATGGCTAGGACTTGCAAAACTATGTTGAATAAAAGTGGTGAGATTGGTCCTGATTTTTTTTAATAATTGGTATTGTTTAGTTAGGCCTTACTAAGTCCTCAGCCGTGACTTCAGTTCTTTATGTATATGAGCAAGTCCTTATTAACAACCCTGTGAGGAAGATATTATTCAATTTTATTGATGAAAAAAACTGAGATGTTGAGCAAGCAAGAGGCTTGACCAAATTCTCACAATTTATAAACTTGTAGAGCCAGGTTTGAAAACTGGAGGGTTCCAACTTCAAAGCTGGTGCTTTTGCAATGAAACATGATAGTTTTTTTAGGTCCATTTTGAAACTTCTGTTTGAAACTTCTGTCAAAGCCAGCTGCACCAAACTTGTTGATTTCCCTGAATTCTGCTCACAGAATTTCCCTGAAATAGATATTTCTGTTCTCTGCATGCAGAGCAGGGCAAAGGTCTATGAAGTGTTTCCGTTAATGGAAAGTTCCCACCTTTCTGATTTATGCCTTCTTTAAAAGCAAAAACATTTTCTGGGACTTCTGCAGTTCTTCACACCACCCCTAGAATCCTTCCCATGTTCACGTACTACCCACCTGAGCAGTATGGAAGACATTTCCACATCCCCAGGTCTTAACTATTTTCTTGTCCAATATTAGCATATCTTAATTATATTTTCATTGCTGAAGTCTTAGACTGTGGCTGTCCAGAATACAGAGAATTTTTCAGTAGGTTAAACAAATGTAAGTTTGGTTTTTACTGTTTTGAGTGTTAGATTCTTGTCAAGTTCTCTTGTGAGCTTTATAGTCTTTTAAATTCTCTACTACATTCCTTTAGGCCATTAGTACTTTCTCAGCCTTTCTGTATTTCACTTTGATGTTAATATTTTATGTTTCTGATCATGTATTTACTGTTCACCATCATTAAAAATAGTTAAATTGCTCAGTTGCAGGCTTTGGATTTTTATTATAATTCTTTAATTCCCTGAAGCCTGTTTCTGTGATAAAAATGACAAATATATGCAGAAACTGGTCAGATTTGGATGTTTAAATATTGTAATTCTCTTACAATAATTTAGTTATTTTTCAGAGAGTACCATGATGTAGAAGTAGAAAAGATCATAAAAAGGCCATTAAAAGTTTGACTTCCAACTGTTATAGCATGAGTAAAAGAGTTGGGCAGTAATGATGACAGCATGTTCTTGTTTCACTGCCTGGGTGAAGATTTTAATTCAAGATTGAAATTGGTACTGTATCTTAGACCTAAAATACTGGATGATGAAATCTATTTTGTCTGATATTAATATAGCCACTCCTACTTCCTTTAAATTTATGTTAGTACAGAATATCTTTTTCATTCTTTTTACTTTTTACTTGTTTTTCTTAATTTGCAGCAGCATAGAGTTTGGTGCTATCCCTTTTTTCTCCTAATCTAATTATCTCTGCTTTTTAGTTGTGTTTTTAAAGACCATTTACATTTCATATGGTTATTGGTATAACTGTATTGAACTGACCATCTTGCTTTTGTTTTCTGTTTGTCCCTTCTGTTCTATGTTCCCTTTATACTCCTTTTCTTTCTCAGTCTTTCAGATTAATATTTTTATGATTCCATATTGTCTTCTTTGTCTTATTAATTATAACTTATTTTACTGGTTGCTTTGGTGTTTATATTATATGTCTTTGACATATCATAGTCAATCTTTGCTATTGTACACTTACAGTATAAGAGACTGGCAATAGTATACTTTCATTTCTCTTTTCTCTCCTGGCCTTTAAACTATTGTCATACATTTCATTTTTATGTATGTTGAAATCCCTGCAATACCTTGTTATTATTTTTGCTTTAAACAGTTATCTTTTAAAGAGATAAATTAAAGTTTTTTAAAAAAAGTCTTTATATTTACATTTCTAGATTCTATTTCCAGTGCTCTTCCTTCTTTTGTGTACCTCCAGCTTTTCATCTGGTATAATTTTCATTCTGTTTGAGGCACTTACTTTACTATTTCTTATAGTGCAGGTCTATTGGTGATTATTTCTTTCAGTTTTTTATGTTTGGATAAGGTCTTTGTTTCACCTTCATTTTTCTATCTATTTTCACTGTCTCCCCCTTGCCTCCCCCTCCCTGTCCCCCACTACCCTAGTCAGTACTTTAAAGATGTTGCACTGTTTTCTAGCTTATCTTGCTTCTGATGAGAAACCTGCTGTTTCTCATCCTTTGTACATAATGTGTCTCTTTTTCTGCCCCCCTGACTACTTTTCACATTTTCCTCTTTATCACCAATTTTAAGCAATTTGCTTATGATGTGTTTTAGTTTTCTTCATTTTTCATAATTATGGTTGGGGTTCACTCAGCTTCTTGGGATTTTCCCCACAAGGAGTTTATTTTGGCTGACCTAGGGGTGGGGAGGGCCCTGTATCTAAAAGAAGGTGTTGGGCCTCTTGTTGGTGAAGCATGATTGAAGCTGGTGATGTAGGACTCAGTGGAGCAGCAGAAACTTGATCTTGCAGTTGTGGAACTGCTTGACTATTGGCAGGTGGCACCTGCTGGCTGTGATTTGCTTTACCATCATGATCTGGATTGAGTGGGCCCAGGTGCTGTGCTGGGCACCTGTGTCATGATAGCATTGAGTGGCAGTGCCTGTGATGGTCAGGTCCTGGTACACCTGGTACACGTGGGCACTCTGTCAGAGTTGTGATGCAACCAGATGCTGAAGTTCTTCACCTGCAGGAGGATTTCTTGAACACCTGCCCACAGTAGATAATTTCCCCTGAAGACTTCATCTTCTTCAGCTGAGACACAAAGTATCAGCACAGCATGATTAGGTACAAAGATTTTTATGTGGTAGAGGGGTGGTGAGTGGCATTTGGGAGTGGGCGGGAGGCCCCCCCGCCCACCACCACGTTATGCTCTTGTAGTGTGCATGAAGCCTTCGTGACACTCTCCAGGCTGGCCACCAGTTCACTGCTGCTTTGTTCATTTTTTCTTTGTGGGTTTTTTTTTTCTTGGTCCTATCTGTTTCATTTTGGATGGTTTGTTGCTATGCCTTGTAGTTTATCAATCTTTGCTTCCACTTTGTCTAATCTCCTGTTAATACCATACACCATATTTGCATCTCATGCATTATAGTTTTCATCTCTAGAAGTTCAATACGTGTCTCTTTTAACACCTTCCAGGTCTCCATTTAACGTGTTCAGTCTTTCCCCTGATTATTGTCAGTTTTTGACTTTTATAGTTTGAAGCTATTTTGTGTTAGGAGCATACAAGTTAATACTTTGTGCATGCATATGCACATATGTATGTCCAAGTATGTATGTTTGTGTGTATACATACACATGCGTGTATATCTATATACACGCATGTGTATATATATATATAAATAAAATCTGTGGAATTTTCCTTTTAAAGCTTTTTGCTTTAATTTGTACTTTGATACTAAAATTACAAAAAATCACTAAAATTACTGTTTTCTTCTGGTTAGTATTAGCTTGGCCAATCTTTCCCTGTATTATTTTCAATCTTTCAAGGTCTGTTTTTTAGGTATATCTCTTGTAAGCACTATAGAAATGAAATTAATTTTGTTTATTCTTGTTATCAGTCTTTGAATTAGAAGTATTCATCTGTTTATGGAATTTTACTCTCAGTCATCACAAGGAATCAGACAGAGAGCTATAAAAGTAGCTAAAGTGGGAGAAGCATAGATGTTAAGAACTCTTACAATAGTCTTGGTCATAGGTCCCAATTTTAATGGTTTCTGACTTTCTTTCTTGAATAGAGGCTGGAATTCAAGCGACTCCCATCAAATTATCTTTATTCTTGGCATATAGACCTGAAGATGCTAGTGGAGAAAAATTATCTTACTTTCCTAAGGTTTTCATGCTTTCTCAGCCTCCTGTCTCATATGAGAATGGATCTTTTAAAGCGTTATGAACAGTATTATTTTGTATTTGAAAGTTAATTTTAAACAATGTCAGTATGTAAAAAAACTATTTCTTAGTGTATAGATTTTCTAATTGTCTCCATTTTCTTTAGTTTATGAAGTTGCTTCTTTTGGTCATTCCTTTTTAGTTGGTCATACACTAAGTTTACTTGATCAGTGTTGGGGTGAATTTTTTATTCTAATAGACTATATACTGTTCAGGGTCATTTATAATGAATACAAGGTAACATGCCTATTATATAAAAATAAAATAATTGTTTTTGTGAAATGAATTGGAAGATGTGACATAATTAGACAGTGGGCATTTGTATTCTATTATTGCTTTAGAGCTGCAAAAAAATGGAGGTAGTTTATTTCATCTTGGTAATGCTCCTTCTTTCTGGTCCAACAATTTATCAGAAATGTTAATCCAGCAAGCCGTAAGTGGGGCGGGGGAGGGGAGGGTGAGAGAAGAGATTTAAAATTAGCCTGGAAATATTGCACAACTCATTAAAAATGTAATCATGCATAAAATGAGATCAATGAAAATTTATCTAAAAGTGCAAGGAAAAGGCATTTTCTAGTATGATACTGGATTTAATAGACTGGATTTTAATTTAGTCAGTTTGCTACAAAAAAAATCCCTCCAGGCTAAATAAAACAGTTTTCCCTCCCAGTTATTGTACAGACAGCTAATTTTCAGACCCTTTCCTTCTGATATTCAGTCTTATCTCTTGCTGGGTACGGGTTTCACTATATTGCAGAATTTGTTTTCTTTACATTTTCCATTACTGCTTTCATTTGCATGATAAATGATTAGAAGTAGAAACAGGAAAAGAAGCTATGCAGACATTTCTTTATTAATTTTGTTTAAATTAGAATAACTTTTTTATTCATCCTCCTCCCTCCCCATTTAACAACCAGTGTATCTGAATTATTTTAATATTTTATTGTAGAGCTAGAGAAATGGGTTGCAGTTTTTTTCTTGCACTTTCTTCATGTAACATTTTATTTCATTCTTATGTTTGTAGTTTACATTTTGGTTCCTGTCTTGTGCAGTTAATGATATTGATGAATTTTTCTCTTAAAAGATACCCTGTGTTTAAGGCTGAGTCTAAGGTACAGGTGTTTAAAATGCGTTGACACTGATGAAACTGAGTGCTTTGAAGATTTATTTTGCAGACAATATCATCACAATTCTTAAGCAATAAATAGGGTTTGTAAAATTGGGCTTTATTTATGTCTTCTGCCCCTTCTATCTTAGCTGCTTTTCTAGTCTGATAATTTAGAATGTGAAATGATGTAATTAAGTAAACCCATTAATGAAAACTTTCTGATGTTTTCCTTTCCCCCAAAGTTGTAAATGAAAAGAAGCTAGCTTTATTAATAAGAACTTCTCTGGGCAAAATTTGCCTGAGCAAAAATTAGTATGTAAGCTGAATGAATGGTTCCAGCAAAATTTGTCTGTAACAGAAGAATTTTATGATTATTTTATGATAATTCACATAGCTAACTTTTCTTTTTCTATTACACAGATTTTATGTAAATACTTTCCTGTTCAAAAAAAATCAAACATTACTGTTTGTTTATTCTTCCTATCCTTCTCTCTTACCTAAAACTAACACACTAGTCCTCAGCTATTCTTCCTGACATTTTTCTCTGTAAAATAGACCTGTACCTGTAGAAATACATTAGTTTTAATTTTTGTTAAATTATTCTAACATGAATTGTGTTACAATATTTTAATTTTTCTGCATTAAAAATTTTACTTAACATTATATATTGGAAAACTTTCCATTTCAATACGTATAACTATATTCTGTTGAAGTATTGAATAGTATTCTATAACGTGGAGCTAGGAAGATCTGGAAAGAACCTAAGTATCCATCTTTAAGGGAGTGTTAACTGCGACAAACAACGATGCAATAAAAACCTTTGTGCATACTTCTGTGCACAGTGGAAATGTTTTCTGGGGGAAGATGCCAAGAAGTAGGAGAGCAGGGTCATGGAACGCCCCTAAATTTCCCTCTGAGTGCTGTTTACCTAAATCCTATGCGTTTAACAATTGTCTCATTGTCGTTCATTTCTAAGTAGTTTTTGAGTTATATATTGATTTTTCTCTTAAACATGAGTTACTGTCTAGGGGAAAGTTTCTGTGTCCATGTAGATTTTTTGGGCTATCTTCTTGATGATGAACCGAAGTTTATTTCATTGTGATCATTCAGTATAACTTTGTATGATTTCTGCTTTACAGGAGTCAATGAGATTTTTCTTCATGACCTAATATGTGGTCAGTTTTCTTTTGTGCGTGTCCCTGACTGAGGAGAATGTTCTTTGTTGTGTTCAATGTTCTACTTTATACCTATTAAGTCAAACTCATTAATTATATTATTCAAATACTCAGTGTTCTTACTTTTTGTTTATCTGTTTTATATGCTGGTTCCTGAAAGCTGTGTTGTTAGATATGCCCAAAAGTTCATGTGTTACATTTTCTTGGCAAATACCTCTTTTTGTCCTTTTAGTGCATTTGTCTAAAATGGTTTCCTTTTTTCTAATACTGAGAATTGCTTAGTGTATCTTATACTTTTATCTTCACTCTTTCTGTATTGTCTTATTTTAGATACGTCTTTTAAATATAGTCTGTGGGTTTTCTACTGGAATATTTAAGTTTCTTTTCTTAATAGACAGCGATCCTTCACCCAGATTATAATTACCAGTGTTTTGGACTTATTTATGTTTTCTATTTGTTTTTCTACGATACAGTGCCTTATTTGTTTCTCCCTCTTTCTGCCTATCTTTGGTTGATCAGGTTATTCTATTCCATTTTTTTCACTCCGCTTGTGGTTTGTAAGTTATATGTTCCACTTCTTTTTTTCTAGTCATTACACTTAAAATTTTAACATAGATAGTGATTGTATATCTTTCTGCCATTGTATGGGCTATCCCTACCCTGTCTCTAAATAATGTGAAAACCTTGATGTAGTTTTGCTTTTGTCACTTTCCACTTTCTCCAACGCTTCTCAAGTCTTGAGTTCCAAACTGTTAACATTTTTTGTTGGTTTGAAATCAACGTTTATTTAAATTTAATTAGTTTTGCTGGTTCTTTTGTTCACCCTTGCTTTTTATATCCAGTCTCTCTCTGATATATTTTTTTTTCTGGAGTACATTTTTGAGAAATTCTTGTTAGAGTGAGTTTGTGTATGGTAAATAGAATCCTTGCATGTTTGAAAGTATCGTTATTTTGAAAAATAATTATACCTTCAGTAGACTTTTAGGTTCAAGTCTCGGCCAGCGTCTGGCATATGGTAGGCACTCTGCATGTTTTTTATGTGGAGAGCCTGCATAGAACTAGATTAGAGGAAGATGGGGTTCTTAACCCAAATGGTCCTGGGTACCCAGCTATATTGATTCTTGATTAGTCTTCTCTGGAACAGTCTGTCTAAGGACAGATGAAGTGGAACCCCTAGAGCTGCTCTCAAATCAAGGGATCTTTTGTGGCACACATATAGGCAGTGCTCATAATGGAAGGAGAACTTTTCTGGAGTCTTTTAGGATTTCTTTCTTATCTTTGACATTCTGAAAATTTTCCACAGTTATGTGTGTGTGTATTGATTATCACCCTCACCCATTCCTCTCTGTTCTTCTTTTACTCCTATTAGCAAATGTAGAATTTTTAGAATTTAGTTTAATTTTTTTTAAATGTTATTGCAGTATAGTTGATTTATAATATCATGTTAGTTTCAGGTGTACAGCACAGTGATTTAGAATTTGTGAATCTATCCTTCAAATCTCTTCTTTTTTCCTTCCTGAACTTATATAGCTTTTGTGCTGTGTTTTGAGACAACTCTTCGGTTATATTTTCCAGTTGACTATTTTAGTTTACAGCTTTGTCAGCTTTTCTTTTTAGATCATGTATTGAGGTTTTAATTTCAATGATTTTTAAAAAGACTTTATTTTTTGAAAGAGCAGTTTTAGGTTCATAGCAAAATTGAGAGATGGGTATAGAGGTTCCTCATATATCGCCTACTGCCCCCCAACCCCTGCCCTGCCACTGCCCCAGCCCTCTGCCCCCAGCCCCATGCATAACCTCTCCATTATCAACATCACTCACCAGAATGGTACCTTTGTTACAACTGATGAACCTACATTGACATATCATAATCACTCAAAGTTAATAGTTTACCTTAGGGTTCATTCTTGGTGTTGTACATTCTGTGGGACTGGGCAAATGTAAAATGACATGTGTCCGTCATTATAGTATCATACTATATTTTCACTGCCCTAAAAATCCTCTGTGTTCCACCTACCCACCCCCTCACTCTTTACCTCTGGCAACCACTAATCTTTTTGTTATCACCATAGTTTTGTCTTTTCTAGAATGTCAGTCATATAATTGGAATCATAGAGTGTATTTCCTTTTCAGATTGGCTTCTTTTGTTTAGTACCATGAATTTAAGATTTCCCCCCGTCTTTTTGTGGCTTGATAGCTCATTTCTTTCTAGCGCTGAATATTTCTTTGTCTGGATATACCACAGTTTTTCTCTTAACCTACTGAAGGTCATCTTGCTTGCTTCCTAGTTTTGGCAGTTATGAATAAAGCTGCTCTAAACATCTGTGAGCAGATTTTTCTGTGGACTTGTTTTCAGCTCCTTTGGGTAAATAACAAGGAGTGCGATTGCTGGATTATATGGTGACAATATGCTTAGTTTTGTAGGAAACAGCCAAATTATCTTACAAATTGGCTGTACCATTTTGCATTCCCATCAGCAATGAATGAGAATTCTTGTTACTCCACATCCTTGTTAACATTTGGTGTTGTCAGTGTTCTGGATTTTGGCCATACTAAGAGGCATGTAGTGGTATCTTGTTGTTTTAATTTGCATTTCCCTGATGATGTACAATGTGGAATATCTTTTCATATGCTTATTTTCCATCTGTATTTTTTCTTTGGTGAGGTGTCTGTTAAGGTTTTCTGTCTATTTTTAAACTGGGTTGTTTTCTTCTTGTTAACTTTTAAGAGTTTTTATATTTTGAATAACAGTTCTTTTTCAGTGTCTCTTTTCCAAGTATTTTCTCCCAGTCTGTGGCTTGTTTTCTCATTTTATTGATATTGTCTTTGGCAGAGCAGAAGTTTTTAACTTTAATGAAGTCCAGCTTATTAATTAGTTTTTTCATGGATCTTTTTTGCATGTGGATGTCCACTTGTTCCAGCACCATTCGTTGAAGAGATTATCTTTGCTCCTCCATTGTATTGCCTTTGCTCCTTGGTCAAAGATCAGTTGACTATATTTGTGTGGATTTTGGGTGGCTCTATATTCTATTCTCTTGATCTATTTGTCTCAGTGACAATTGTTCTGTTTACTGTATCTCTAATTTGTTTTTTCTCATAGATGCCTACTCTTTTTTTATGGATGCAATGTTTTATCATTTATATATGTTATATATATTTACTGTTGACATATTTATTTATAACTACATATATATTTATAATAGCTTTATTGAGATATAATTCACATACCAAAAAATCCACCCTTTTAAAATGTACAATTTAGTAATTTTCAGTATATTTACCAAGCTGTGCAACCATTATCACTATCTAGTTGCAGGACCTTTTCATTACTTAAAAGGTAACCCTGTACCCATTGTCAGTGATTCCTCATTTTACCCTCCTCACAGCTTCTCACAATCTCTACTCTACTTTCTGTCTCTATAGATTTGACTACTGGGGACCATAAATGGGATCATAGAATATGTGGCCTTTGTGGCTGGCTTCTTTCACTTGGCATAACATTATCAAGGCTCATCCGTGTTGTAGCATGTATCAGAACTTTTTATTATTCCTTTTTATTGATGAATAGTATTCTATTGCACGGATATACCACATTTTGTTTATCCATTAATCAGTTGATGGACATGGGGTGATTATGGATAATGTTGCTATGAACATTTGTGTATAAGTGTTTGTGTGAACATATGTTTTCAGTTCTCTTGGGTATACCTCGGAGTGGAATTGCAGGATCACATGATACCTTTATGTTTAACATCTTGAGAAACTGCCAAACTGTTTTACAGAGCACCCGCACAACTTTGCTATCCCACCAGCAATCAATTTAAGAGGGTTTCAGTTTCTCCATGTGTTCATTCTTCCTCTATTGGATACTTCTCTTTTGTGGTGTTGGTTTTCCTAAAATGTTTAGTGATTCTTGGTTGTATGTTCTTCTTTATATTGGAGATTCCCTGGTGGTTGTTTTATACAATTAAGTTTTGAGTGGTTTATTATTCAGCAATAGATGACCACAGCATTTACATGCTCTTAAATCACAATTAACCAGAATGCTCAGAAAATGGAAATGGATCTTCCTAATCAACATAACAAAAACAACCACTGTAAAGCCAAAACCCCAAAAAAACCTCCAAAATAACCACCACCACCACCATCCCCCAAGCCACCACCAAACCCACTTTGCTTAAATTCTTATGGTTAAGATTCTTTAAAAAAACTTTTACAAAAATACATGAACTTATGTTCTTGGTTTAGAAAGTGCATAACGTAATATAATACTGGATTCTTGGGGATTTCGAACATCAAATATTACTTTTAGATCTATGTGTATAGGTGGTGCAGGCTTTTGCGATTTTTAATTTTTTTTAAAGTTGCCTTGCTGAATGGGCTGTGTGATCTCCCAGCAGTTCCTTGAGCATTTTGAGTCCCTCCTATGTCTGAGCATCCTTCATGCTGATCTCTTTGCCTACAATAGTCCTGGCCACTTTTCATGTCTTGATTCCAGGGGCCCTCCTTTGATATAGAACAAGAGTCAGTGCTAAGAGTTCAGGGGACAGGTCTAGGCTTCAGCGAAAGGGGCTATGGAGAACGATTCATGGAGTCTGGGACTGAAATAGGCATTCTGGAGACAAGGCATTGCTCAGTGTGGAACATGGCTGTGCAAAGGCAGAAAGCCAATTGAATCACCTGGACAAACATGGCTGAAGATTGTAGACTATGGATATACTTGGGACTGAGAATGACATACCAGCCCAGGGGGCTCAAGATTAGGAAAACAAAGTGAATTACAAAGATGAGGTACTGTAGAGCTGGACCTAAGAGATGAATCCTGAATGGGCTATAGCTGACTCACTGGATTTGTCTTCTATAAGCATAAGAAGGAAGTGATGCCCTACTAGGCCTGCCGGGATGACAATGCCCAATCAAAGCTACCAGAAAATTAAAAAAAAAAAAAAAGCTACCAGAAAATAGAAAGGTATGGTAACTTTGTTATTCCTCCAACAGTATTCACAGACTGCTTTTTAGTAATGATATTGAAATCCTCCAATAATTTGAGAATTCACTTTCCAGGATCAGTGGTACTTCAAGTTTTCATTGCCCTTAGAAATGTGTTCTTTAGCTAATTTATAGATAATAGCTTTCACTGTACTTTAAATGATAGACTATGTGCCTAGACTGTGAGAATGTAATAAATGTTTCCTAGGTGTTTCAAAGTTTCATCAAATAGTCACTAAATAATTATAATAGGTGGTAGTCAAAGAGTAATGTGGTTTCTAAATTACATGGGTCCCACTGGTTTTAATAAATGTAGAAGTACTAATTAAATTTTTACTCAGTGATGCATAAGGTTGTATTGTAAAATATTTCGTAAAACTAAGATGATTAGCAAACTGTTAAAAACTAGGCTTTGGTGAACCATCTGGACCCATTGAATTCGACACACTATTTCAAACTTGAGCTGTTCCTACAAATCACCTTTAATGCCCCTCCTTGGTAATAGCCCTCCCTTCAAAATCTTATTGTGCATCTTAATGACATAATTTATACATTTTGAACCATCTTTTTCTGGTAAGCATTACTTCCAATCTTCCCATATAGCAGAAATCTCAGGATTTCATCATTTCAATCTTGTCACACAGCTTTTCCATTTCACATTCTGTAAGGTGGTTCCAAGATGGGTCCTGGAAAATTGGTGTGCAAGTAAACAATTTCCTGCTCCGGAGACCTAAATTTCTATTCTACTCCGAACCACAGGATAGACACAAGAGCTCACAATCGTTTCATGGAAGCTTGATCGTATATCTTTTTTTTTTTTTTTCTTTTTGCGGTATGCGGGCCTCTCACTGTTGTTGTGGAGCACAGGCTCCGGACGCGCAGGCTCAGCGGTCATGGCTCACGGGCCCAGCCGCTCCGCGGCATGTGGGATCTTCCCAGACCGGGGCACGAACCCGTGTCCCCTGCATCGGCAGGTGGACTCTCAACCACTGTGCCACCAGGGAAGCCCCTGGTGGTTGTCTTTTAATGTCTCATTAGAAATATTCTACAACACATGCTTCCATATGGCTCAGCTCTCAGAATCTGAGTGCCTCAGGTCTCGAATATAGGAAAAATAGGAATCACACCTTTCAATATTGCTTATGACCATCAGCATTCGACCTAAGAGTTGGCAAAGTGCTTTAGAATTTTTTGAGAACAGGCTTTTCATAATAAATGTGTGGTGTCATTATTGTCACCTCTTGATCTATTTAATGTTACTGTGAACATCAGTGCAGATTATGTCCACTGCTTTCCCCATCTGTTCTTTACATTATCTCCTTGAACATTCCTCTGAGTGGGCTACACAGGATTTGCCTTCATGGCACTGTGTACTGATTTACATTTCTCTATCAGTCCATCTTTCTCCAGATGGATTGTGATCTCACCGCTTGTTAAGATCTCCAGATACAGGTTGCTTTTACAGTTAGATTTACTACTGATTACTAAAGTGTAACGTTCTTGTTTCCTAGGAGAATGGAAAAACAAATTTTGCCAAATCATGCAATTATGTAAAGACAAAGCATACATGGTCTAGTGGGGGAAGGCTTTTTTTGTTCATACACGGGACAGTGTATTTATATGTATACATAATTTGGATACCTATTAGAAAATTGTATTTAATCTTAAGTATTTTTCTACATTATATCTATTTTTCAGTGGAGTCCCATATATGATGTATCACAAAGATGACATGCTGGTGACCTACTAAAAATGAAAATGAAGGATGGGGAGAGGGACAGAAGAACCTGTTTTTTAAAAAACATATTGCTGAAGTTTTCTTCTGCTGCAGAGATAGGAATATAGATACTCCTATGTAGTTGCTTCTAGAGTAATTCTATAAACACATTTCCTTTTAGTTGAAAAGGATTCACACTGGCTCTCTAAGAGTTTAAGTGTGTGTCTGTTCTACAGACACACTCCGTAGATTTTCATGGAATTTTTGTGATTGAAGAATGTTATATTAACACTGTAGTATAAAATGGGATATTAGACTTTTTTTGCTTGCAAGCAACAGAAAACACAACTTAAACTCCCTTAAGCAAAACAAAGGAGTATATTGGTTCAACTACCTGAAAAGTACAATAGGCTTCAGACACAGTTGGATCCAGGAGTTCAAATTGGGTCATCAAGACTTCAAAAACTCTCTCTGCCTCTTTACTCTGCTTTCCTGTGTTGGTCTATTCTTAGCACCTGTGTTGGCAGGATGGTGCCCAAAGGCTCCAGGCTGACCTGTCTTTCCCATTGAATCTTTTCTTTTTTGTTAGAAGTCTCTAAGGCAGAGAACTTTACTTCCCTGAGATAGTTTGTGCTTCTTAGAAACAAATTTTGTGTTTGTTGCTACTTGATTTTGAATAGAAGACGGTTAGCCGAGTATGGAGAGAGAAAGTACAGACATTTACAAATTGAGTTACTGAGAGCTGTACTTAAAGTTCGTCTGTGAATGCAGTTTCCTCATAATGGTGTCTCAATACACAAACATTGTTGAGGTTGACTCTCTTGTGGATATGAAGGTAGATAATGATTTGGTGATGAGGAAATAAAAAAGAACACCATCAGTTAGTACTGACCCCTGTTATTGTCCTCTCCCCACCAGCAGGGGCAGATTGGTTTGCTTTCCTTGGTGTTCAGAGGGTGTAGGCAAGAATCTGACTTCTTGATGGAAGGAAGCATTTCTTTCTTTTTTTTTTAAATTAAAATTAAAAAAAACTATAGTTGATTTACAGTATTGTATTAGTTTCTATTTTTAGTTTTTTAAGGAACCTCCATACTGTTCTCCATAGTGGCTGCACCAATTTACATTCCCACCAACAGTGTAGGAGAGTTCCCTTTTCTCCACACCCTCTCCAGCATTTGTTATTTGTAGACTTTTTGATGATGGCCATTCTGACCCTTGTGAGGTGATACCTCATTGTACTTTTGATTTGCATTTCTCTAATAATTAGAGACGTTGAGCATTTTTTTCATGTGCCTGTATGTCTTCTTTGGTGAAATGTCTGTTTAGGTCTTCTGCCCATTTTTTAATTGGGTTGTTTGTTTTTTGATATTGAGCTGTATGAGCTGTTTGTATAGTTTGGAAATTAAGTCCTTGTTGGTTGCATTGTTTGCAATTCATGCCAATATAATAGAATCATGGAATCACAGAATGTTAGAGGTGAGAGGGATTTTGAGATCATCTGGTCATATAAGAAAAGAATGAAGAAAATGTTGTTTAGAGGTGATGTGACTTGGGCAGGGGAGTTTTTGGTCAGTGTCAGTGGTAGATGGTAAAATGGGGAAAGTATGATGTTTGGAGGCAGACCAATGTATAGTTTCTATTCCTTCACTAAGTGTGCAGGTTTGAGCCAGTTACTTTAAGTGCTTCTGATATTAAATTGTTTAGTGATAATATAGGTAAAGAACTTACTAGAGTGCTTGGCACTTAATGTGTGCTCAGTAATCACTAATGGGCTTGCTCATGCAGGGAACATATGCCTTCCTTTAGCTTATCCCTATCTTTCTTTTTTTTTAATATTTATTTATTTGGCTGTGGTGTGCAGGCTTTTTAGTTGTGGTGTACGGGCTCTTAGTTGCAGCATGTGGGATCTAGTTTCCTGACCAGGGATCGAACCCAGGCCCCCAGCAGTGGGAGTGTGGAGTCTTAACTGCTGGACTACCAGAGAAGTCCTTATTTCATCCCTTTTTTTTTTAGCTTGCATAGCATATTTATTTTTATTTTATTTTTTTAACATCTTTATTGGGGTATAATTGCTTTACAATGGTGTGTTAGTTTCTGCTTTATAACAAAGTGAATCAGTTATACATATACATATGTTCCCATATCTCTTCCCTCTCGCGTCTCCCTCCCTATCCCACCCCTCCAGGCGGTCACAAAGCACCGAGCCGATATCCCTGTGCCATGCGGCTGCTTCCCACTAGCTATCTACCTTACGTTTGTTAGTGTATATATGTCCATGCCTCTCTCTCGCCCTGTTTCATCCCTATCTTACAGTGCCCTTGTGAGCCTTCACTTTATTAAACCTAGCACAATGTCATCATGAGTGCCAATAATCCACTCATTTTTTGTTGCTGTTGTTACTGTTGATTTGATTTCTTTGAAACTAGTCCTTCTCCATGAAGAAGAAGGGCAGGCCTGAGTTCATATTTACTTGGTAAAGTTAGGTGCTTTGGGTATTAAACAAACCTGTCTCCATGAACATTTCACATTACAACATGGAAGTCAATACAAATAAAAATACGGATGAATATTGCCACATGTAACATAGGGAGATTCTAGACCTTGATCAGGCCCTTGCCTGCCTTTCTACCACCCGTCTACTACTTCTGTCGCCCTTATTACCAGGTTCTTGTTAAGCTGGCCTTCAGGACATTCCTCCAAGAGGTCAGATTGCTCCCTGCTCTATAACCTTGGCAATGGCTCTTACCTCCACCTGGAATGTTCTTTCCCTATTGTGTTTGGCTCCTTCTTGTCATTCAGATTTTTTGCATCCTTTGCTGATCAGCCAATCTGAAATGTCCCTTGTCCTCTATCACATCAACTGGTTACATTTTCATTATAGCACTTGTTATTTATTTGTTTGTTCATTTATTGTGTATTGTCTGTTTTCTCCCATTGGACTAGTTAACATAGTTAATTCTGTTATGAAGATAACTACATATTTACTTTGCAGTTATCACATAGTTACTATGTAGCTATTTCTCATTCCCCATTACATAATGTCTAAAGCAGTGCCCAGTATACAGGCAGTCCCTCAAATATTTGTTGGATGAAGGAGGAAGTGAATTTGAACAACCCATATAGGTAGCGCTGTGCCTTGTGGAAAGAGGTCCAGGCCAGTATTCTAAGCTACTTTTACTCTGGACTATGTGATCTTGGGACAGAATTCCACCTTTTGGATCTTGATTGCTTTTCTAATAAAATAAGTTTAACTAGATCACATAAGGTTTATTTATTCTCTTCCAAACTGTGATTCGATGTCTGTTTTCTTCCATGCTGGACAATTGATAGGGTTCAGGACACGATACCCCCAAATATGGTACCGTGGCATATTGAATATTTTAAGTTGAAGAAATTTGAGAAACAGCAGGTACAGGAAAATCTTTCTGACCTTCCCCTTCTTTGCTGAAGCAAGTCATAAGACCCTCATGTGAGAGGTACCCGTCCTGTACCCAGAGGGAATGAGCATCCTTATCTCTGAAGATGGAGGAATGCTGAGAGGAGTACAAATGAACAGGCCCTGTTAAATTTTCCCCCGTTATTACCTTTAGCCTGTACCCTTTTAACCTATCACATTCCCCCCCGACTTTCCACTTTTCATCACACCTAGTATCAAAACACTCAGCTTCCCTGGTGGCGCAGTGGTTGAGAGTCTGCCTGCCGATGCAGGGGACACAGGTTCGTGCCCCGGTCCGGGAAGATCCCACATGCCGCGGAGCGGCTGCGCCCGTGAGCCATGGCCGCTGAGCCTGCGCGTCCGGAGCCATTGCTCCGCAATGGGAGAGGCCACAACAGTGAGAGGCCCGCGTACCGCAAAAACAAAAACAAACAAAAAAAAAACACTCAGCCTTAAGCTCTTCTTCAGGTCTTCATTTCCTTATGAAGGCTCCAGTGTAACTCAAAACTTATATTAAATTAATTTTTATGTCTGTATCCTGATTTTTTTCATTAGTTTAGTTTTCAGGTCCAGCCAGGGATCTTAAGAGAGTCGAGGAAGAGTTTTTCTTTCCCTATACAATCTCATAAGAATTTACCTTATAGGTAGGTAAAGGTGCTCTTTTAGATGGTGTCTGTGTATCAAAGCACAAACTAAATACCAGGCAGTAGCTGATGGTTCTGGAGAACCAGACGATAGGTGAAAAATAGGCATTACCTAAGAAGAAAAGGATAGTTTTATATGGGGTTAAGTATTGCACTACTGGTGGAAGATAGACTCATAAATTCTAAGGAATCTTTCTGATAATTGGAAAAAAGGTTATAGCAATCAAAACATAAATACCCATCCAAATGATTCCTTTCTATGTAATTTTAGGAAGAGTTGTAGAAAATTAATGTTTAGGCCTTTTCTTCTGTGATTTCCTTTATGAACAAATGCTAACAATTGGCAGAATTCTTTTCCTTTCCCCACACTATTTGCCTTTCAGAATAGAGAGTGGTATTTCAGTACTCTGTATTAGTTTCCTATTGATGCTTTACTAAATTACACCAAATTTGGGAGTTTAAAATAACACAGATTTAATATCTTACAGTTCTGGAAGTCAGAAGTCTGAAATGGGTCTCATTGGTCTGAGATCAAGGTGTCAATGGGCTGCATTTCTTCTGCAAACTCTGATGGAGAATTTGTTTTCTCGCCTTTTTCATCTTCTAAAGGCAGCCCACATTCCTTGGTTCATGGCCCCTTCCTCCATCTTCAAAGCTAGCAATGGCCAGTTAAGTCTTTTTCATATCATATCACAATGGGACTCACTCTTCTGCCTCCATCTTCTACCTTTAAAAACCCTTGTGATTAAAAACGCTGGATTATAATCCAGGATAATTTCTCTGTTTTAAGGTCAGTTGATTAACAGCCTTAATTCCATCTGCAGCCTTAATTCCCCTTTGCCAGGTAATATATTCACAAGTTCTGAGAAATAGGACATGGACATCTTTGGCGGGGCTGGGGGGGACGTTATTCTGCCTACCACATACTACTTAAGAGAAAAAGAACAATCCCCAAGAAAAACAAGTTCCAAGGCATCTGCTAAAATGAAAGCAATGTACGTATTAATATGTGAAGATAACCCCATTCTTTTTTCAGTTGTTTAGGAAAAAAGGTGACAACATCTACCTTTTGGTTTATTGAAGAACAGTTACGATGTAGGGCCAGGAATGTCCCCAATAGTAGGCTAAAAATACCAACACCTAGGGGTTTGTAACCCAGATTTCAGAAAGCCATCTGGATCCTGGAACTCTTAATCCACTAGCACCATCTCTTATGCGTTGAGTTGGTAGAAAGTGTATGGTTCCATTTACGTTGCCCGCAGAAAATGTTCACTGATATAGTTTGGTTGAAACCCCCTTGCCCTGCAACTCTGGCTTCAAATGATTTAGGAAATAATCTACAAATGTGACCAACCACACAATAGAAACCTATATTACTCCCCTGTGGAACAGCGAATGTAAATTTCTGCTTTGCTTACCTGGAAGCCAAATATACAGAGGAAAGGAAAGTTAACTTCTGGCCCTGATTCATCACTTTTATTGAAGTTAAATTCTTTTGTTTTAATGCACACTTGATTGAGCAAGTATTTATTGAGGCAGTTATGGTTTGTAGGAGAAAGAGACAGTTGAAGAAAGAACAAATGAATCTAATGTAAATCAAATACTTAGTCCTTTTATAGGAACTACAAAGACTTAAATGTGTGTTCTTAATGGTAATTTTTACAAAACTCCAATAGGAGAATTTGACAGCGATTGTTTCGGTGGGGAGATGGGTTTTTCCTTTCACATGCTAATCACCTACTCCTGGTGATATTTCTCTCCTTGACTGCAGTTGCAGAATTGAATAATTTATGGAATGAATTTTGTTGTAAATTTATTGTGTCACAAGCAGGTTGTAATTTCACTAACAGTTCACTTAAGTTATTAAGTTAAAAAAAATGTGTTTGATAGGATAGTGCATTTGGAGGCCTTTTTTTTTTTCCCTCTCAGCAAGTTCACATCTTATATATTTTCAAAACAGAGTACTTGGCTAATTTTTATTCAGAATCTGATATGCGAGAAGGAAGAACACATTAACATAAGTGGAATCGCATTTGCACCCTATTGTTGAATTTTGGAAGTCGTAAACAAATTATTGAAGATTTTATAGAGACAGAAATAGCATGAAACCCACAGTGCTGTGGCGCTGCTGCCATTGTTCCCTGCATAACTGTCCCCAGCTTCCTGATGACAAATGAGGAGATGGTGGTGCAAAGGTGAAGATGTTCCTGGGAGGGGGAAAAAGCCACATTAATCCCTTCGTATTTTGCTTCAACTCTGAGGTTAAAATAATGGTGCATATCACTCCCCCAGATCTTATCCAATCCTAATGGACTACAAAGAGAATAGGAAAAAAAAATCTTTACAAATCTCTCCCAGGGGTATCTGATTGGCCTCCATCTACATTTGCTACATTCTCAGGGCCTCTCTTTTAATGCCCTTTCCACTGTGATAAGAGGCAACATTTGGCCATTGCAGAAACCTCTGCTTATTTCTGCCTCCGATGCTTCAGCATTCAGCAAACATATATTTAAGGTCGCCAGTTATTTACATTGAAATTTTTCTATTGACCCTGCCAGTGTGAATGAATTTCAAACAAGTCATTTCTTTCTTTGTATAGATGATTTCTCTAGGTTCCTTGTGGGGGTTCCTTTTAATTCCTCTAGGAGTTCCCTCTATTCTTGTTAGCACCCAGAGGATTTGCTTTCTGTTTATCCCCCTGTCTCCCGATGTGTGGCCCCCTCTCCCCGCATCCTACCCTGGGTATTCTAACCCTTGCATGGAGGATGCTGGATGATAGCCACCATTCTTGAACAGGAATACTTTTTAGGCCTTTAGAATAGACATTTTCACCATCTGTTACATAGAATCTAGAAATGTGATGAGAAAACAGGTTGTAATTAGCTAAAAAATGGGTAAGATTCTCTGTGTCTTAATGCATTTAGAATTGATGAAATAGCCTTTTAAATTTCCATGAAAAGAAATGAAGCTTGTACTTTAAAAATATTAATAGGGTTTATTTTTTGGAGCAGTTTGGGTTTATAAAAAATTGAGGGAAAAGTACAGAGTTCCCATATGCTCCTGCCTTCTTTCTCCTGTTAACATCTTGCATTAGTGTTGTTAAAAAACAAAATTTGACTAAGTAAATTATAAAGTCTTCCTGGCTTTATTCAACAATTAGTGAATCAGGCAGCATCCCATCTAGCACGCAGAAAGGAGCTCCAAGGAGCTGTACAAAATTAAAGACTTTTATAGACAGAAGGGAGCGGGACAGGAATTTGTACAAGTTTTGCTCTCAGTCCGAAAATAGAGCATTCTTATGAAACCTTTCATAAGCCGAAATGGTGTAAAGTAAAAAAAACAATTACCTTAAGACATATCTTGCTAACAGATGCACAAAATAAATCTAGATAAAGCACAGACGCTTGCAGACACATTTCAAAGTTATGGCTTTTTTTTTTTTCTTTTGCGGTACACAGGCCTCTCACTGTTGTAGCCTCTCTCGTTGCGGAGCACAGGCTCCAGATGCACAGGCTCAGCGGCCATGGCTCACGGGCCCAGCCACTCCACAGCACGTGGGATCTTCCCAGACTGGGGCACGAACCCATGTCTCCTGGATTGGCAGGCAGATGCTCAACCACTGCGCCACCAGGGAAGCCCAAAGTTATGGCATCTTGTTGCTGAGATGCTGAGTGTAGTTCCTGGGGAAAGAGCTTGGTGGTGCCACTTTCGCTGCTCTGTTTGCCTGCTGCCTCTATAAAGGCTTGCTGCAAAACAAATGCTGAACCCTGTTTTCATTTTTTGCCTTTTTTTTGTAAAAGTGAAAATCCTCTTCAGATTTCTTTTGGTTAACTAAAACAGGTACTAATGTAGATCTTTCGTAAAAGCAAAGTGGCATAAAGCAAACTTTCAAAAAGTGCGGGATACCAGTACTAGCAAAAAGTGGATTGGTTATGGCAAGGTCACTTTCCTTTAGGGGGTGGCAGGCGTCTACTAGGCAGTTTACCTAACTAGTGCTGACCAGGTGATTCCTGACTGACTGGTTTAAGATTCCATTTTTGGGAGAGGCCAAAACTGTAATTATGTCTTGGTTTGGTGCAGTGGGGCTTAGCATAAGTGATTTCACTTTGGGTCTGTTGCCTTGTTTTCAACAGTGTGGTACTTTTATTACAGTTGATGAGCCAATGTTGATATATCATTATTAACTGAAGTCCATTGTTTACATTAGGGTTCAGTCTTGGTGTTGTATCTTTTATGGATTTTGACAAACGTATAATACATTATCCACCATTACAGTATCGTATTGAACAGTTTCACTGTCCTGTGTTCCATCTGTCACTATCCTACCCATCCTTACCTGCTCCCTTCAACCGCTGGTGGCAATCTCTGTTCTTTTCACTGTTTCCATAGTTTTGCCTTTTCCAGAATGTCATATAGTTGGAATCATACAGTAAGTAGCCTTTTCAGATAGGCTTCTTTCACTTAGTAATATGCATTTAAGAGCCATCCATGTCTTTTCATGGCTTGATAGCTCATTTTTTAAAAATAAATTTATTTATTTAATTTTATTTATTTTTGGCTGCGTTGGATCTTCGTTGCTGTGCGTAGGCTTTCTCTAGTTGCAGTGAGTGGGGCCTACTCTTCATTGCGGTGTGTGGGCCTCTCATTGTGGTAGCTTCTGTTGCGGCACACGGGCTTCAGCAGTTGTAGCTTGCGGCCTGTAGAGTGCAGGCTCAGTAGTTGTGGCGCACGGGCTTAGTTGCTCTGCAGCATGTGGGATCTTCCCAGACCAGGGCTCAAACCCGTGTCCCCTGGCTTGGCAGGCAGATTCTCATCCACTGCACCACCAGGGAAGCCCAGTTCATTTCTTTTTAATCGCTGAATAATCAGCTTGTACTTTTTATTGGGTAACATTGAGTAGGAATGCAGATTTTCTCATACGGAAGAAAAGATAAGGAGACTCACCTTTTGCTCTCCTGAGTCCATCCTGGCATCTTATATTTTCTTTCTACCACTGATGACCTTATAGTTAAGTCATCATTGTAATATGTGGCCACAAAATAATGAGACTGATTAAACAGTACGCGTAGGAAAACAGACTCATTCATTTGATCATATTTCATATATTCCTGTTAGCATTTTCCCTTGGTTTATTATAAATACAATGTCTAGTCTCTTGCTAAGAAAATGAGACTTGTTCTTAATGCTGCAGGTATATACTTGATCTGAAACCAGCTCAGGTAAATTATAATTCTGTGTGTCTATATCTGTCTAATATCGGGCACATATTCAATCCACATACCGGGTATTAGGTACCAATCTGTATATCAGGAAAAGATTGGTGAACAAGATGGAGCTTACAACATTCTATTGTAAACAACAGAGGCAGTAAACAAATAGTTAACATAATTTAGGTCCTAAAAAGTGCTATGATGAAAAACAGGGTAATGTGGTAGAGTGAGAGCATGTGTGTGTGTGTGTGTGTGTGTGTGTGTGTGTGTGGTGCATTCGTGCAGTGTGTGCATGTACACATCTCTGCGTGTGGTGCATATGTGTAGTGTGTGCATGTGTGTATGTACACTGTGCACATGTGCATGTGTGTGTTAGGAGGCAGGCTGCAGCTGCTTTTGCTAGGGTGTTTAGGGAACACCTCTGAGGAGGTGGCATTTAATTTGATAAACAGCAGGCATCCATGTGAAGATCTGGGGAAGGGCATTTAGACAAAAGGAACAGCAAGAACAATAGCCCTGAGCTGGAGCTGGATGTGTCCCAGGAACTACAAGAAGGCTGATGTGACTGGAACACAGCACCCGATGGGGAAATGGAGATGTAGGAAAGGCACGTAGGGGCCAGATCTAATCTGGCTTTGTGATAAGTTTTTGTTTTAAATGTATTGGGAACAATTAAACTTACCTAAAGAGAGGTCTGGCCCTTGCCTTTGGCTTCTGGCAGCTCCTTGTGATTTTCTGCTTAC
This sequence comes from Delphinapterus leucas, assembly GCF_059928025.1. Lineage (NCBI taxonomy): Eukaryota > Metazoa > Chordata > Mammalia > Artiodactyla > Monodontidae > Delphinapterus > Delphinapterus leucas. Next base: position 44,276,305 of record NC_143148.1, read on the forward strand.
TTAGAGTGTCTTTGTTTACCCGGGAATCTTGAGCCACACCACATAGTCTAACAGTGTGATTTATGATGGTGATCTGGGGCCATGCAAGAGCAGCTCAAACTCCAGATAAACTGAAGACTAAAGATCAGCCATATAGGCAATCAATTGTGTCTAGGTGACTGAACCCCAATAAAATCTGTGGATATCAAGTGTTGGGTGAGATTCTCTGGCTGGCAATACTCCAAGAGTACTGTCACACATCATTGCTGGGAGAAGTTAGTGCTTTACATGACTCCCCTGGAAAGGACAACTGGATGCTTTGTGCTGGAATCTTCCTCGAGTTCCCACATTCCACTTCACCTGGCTGATTTCAATTTATATCCTTTCACTGTAATAAACCATAACCATGAGTATAACTGCTTTCAGTGAGTTCTATGAGTCCTTCTAGAGAATTATCAAACCTGAAGGTAGTCATGGTGACTCCCAAACTTGCAGTTGGTGTCATAATGTTGGTGATCTTGGAGACCCCTGAACTTTGTAGTTGGTGTCAGAAGTGAGAGTGATGTGGAGACTCCCTAAGTCCACAGAAGCCATTGGAGTGGGTTGGATTTCTGCTTTAGGAAGATGACATTGACTGCTGTGTTAGGAGGCTACTGCAATAGTCTAGATAAGAGATGATGGAGGCTTAACCTGGATGACAGCAGTGGAGGTGGTGAGAAGTTAGATAAGGCACACATTTTGTCAGTAAAAATGACAATACTTATTGATGAATGAACTATCATATTGTTTGTCACAGACAAGTGTCTATGACTAACAGATAAATCCCACCATTAAATGACAACATTTTAGGCTGCATGATGGAAAGACTTTCTGAGAAATCTAGAAAACCCTTCTTGAACTTTTCAAGCCCTTTGAGCTCATTGTCTCCTTAGGACTATACCTTAAAACATGTTTAATACCATACTAATAGTGTTCAAAACCTTCCAGTATTCATTCTCTTTGTGTGTAATTCAAAGATGTGTAGTTTAGAAAAAATTGGCAACTACGTGTGTTTTATATACCGAGTGTGCATTTGGAAGTAGGTACTTTCTTTAAGATTGTTATGCTATTGTGTCATGCCTTGTGTCTCAGGGCATTCAAGAATTTCATGAAACTTTCTTTTATTCTTTTGTATTGAGCAAAAATGAGTGCTAACATTGAAGAAATGTGCTCATTGTCTAGCACTGGGTCTGGCACATGAAAGGTACTAGATAAGTATTGGCAGGAGGGAAGAATGAATATAAGTCATTTGAGTCTTGACATCACCCTAATAACAAGCACATGGAGAACTCAAAAGTCTTGCAGTGTTTAGGTTTTGGGGCAAACAGGTGTCCTGACTGCTACAATCTATCCCCTGGGTAAGACTCTAAAATTTGGCTCAATTGAGAAGGATATCATATGAATAACACCCACTCTACTATTAGTCCAAATCCATTGCCTTTTTTGGATGAAAACATTATTTTGCTTACTTACTATACTTTCATTGAATTCCTGCTGGATACCAAACACTAGGCTGGCCCTGGGGATTATAATAACAAAGAAGACATGATCCTTACCCTCAATATTATCATGTTCTCAGTGAGCAAACTTCCTTAGGGGATAAGGAGAGGAGGAGAATGGGATTCATTTTCTGTAGGACAAGACATTTCCTTGGGTGTTGAGGCCCAGGTGGCATGCCTAGAGGACAAAACTGAAAGCAGGAGGCAAATATCCTGGATTATCTTTTCTCTTTTCCATGACTCACTTCTATCAATACATTGGGTAGATAAGCAGGATCAAACATTCAAGGCAACAGGCTGTCAGTTCTTTTGTAGTAGAAGACAAATTTCATACTACTACTTTTGAGCAGGTAAAAAATTTCCCTGACCATTTTCTATGAATCTTTGGTTTTTTTGCTCCATCTTGCTCTGGGCCCTGGGAAGTCAATGCTTCAGAACTCCATTGTCCAGGCCCCCTTGCTCAAATTCTGTACGGGCTTTAACAAGGGAAAAAAACCCAAAAACACAAAAAAACACACACACACAATGAAACAGCCCTCACATAGTTTTTAATCTATAGGGAGATAAAGCAAATTCTTGAAGAAACATATGAAGAGAATAATGCAAGTTAAATATGAAGTGCTCTAAGGGGAGAGGAAGTTCCAGGGAGGCTCAAATCATGTCTACTGGGTGCAGGGGTGCTGGGACATGAAGGGGAGGATTAGGAAGGATGACAGGCTGTAATCGGCTTTTATTGCGTCTCTGCAGGCTATCGTTATGTTTTCAGGAATTTTGCCTGTGGGTTAATGTTACCTTATTAGGTTGAAATCACCCACTGTGAGAGTATTTACACCACAGAAATTGGCAAACTCTACAACTCAGGGCTCCCTCCACCCAGAGGTGATTATTAAACACTCATTAGCATTCCACTGTATGTGGAGAAACCGTGGCTCTAAGAGGGACCTGGGATGTGAAAGGGAAAACTCTCTAGGTAGGGAACCTAGCTCAAGTCTAGGCAGGGAAGTAAGAAAGGACACATTGTGTGTGTGTGTGTGTGTGTGTGTGTGTGTGTGTGTGTGTGTGTACAGCAATGTAAAGATCAGCATGACTGAGGGGTAGGAGAAACATTAGGGGAGTGTTAAAAATGAGGCTGAGAAGTAGATTAGGGTCTTGAATCTCACAATATTCAGCTAAAGGACTTTTTACTTCACTTGAGAGATAGTAAAGAGCCTTGGAAGGTTTTGGAGCATGAGAGTAAGACAGAGATGATGCTGTACAGGTTGTTTAATTGTCATCCAAGATTAAGGTTACACAGTCCTCTGAAACTTAACCTCAGGTCCTTCATGTGCAATGTTTCCAAATCTTATAGCTGCCACTTTCACAATTTCTATTCTTTCCATCCCCTCATTTCCATTGTCAGTGGGAAGCTGGGAAGCAGACCTTGGGGTACAGAAATAAGCTTTCTGTTTTTAGAAGGCCTTTTCCACATCAAGATTACAGTTTTGGCATTTGTAGGGGTGTACAATCTGAGGTAAGAGGTCTAATTTAATTCCCTGACCATGGTTAGCTGGTGGTTTCAATTTATTGACTGGTTCATCCTTTCCTCACTGATTTTGAAGGTCAGGATACATATAGATGATAAAGGTTAAGATCAAAACTGATATCATCAGGCTGCCTGATGCTTTTCCCAATGAGCTCTAATTATTCTAACATCTCTAACGTGATCTAAAACTCTTTTCTTTAACTGCAGAGTTTTCTAACATGTCATTTCAATGGGCTTACTTTAATTTGGCTTCTCCCAGAAGCTGAATCTGAGGCACAGTAGGGCATTAGGGAAGTGAAAAAAGGAAGGGAAGGTAGCCAATAAACATTTCTTTGTGATGCAAGTTACCATTGTGGGTAATTAGTTTTGGTCTTAGTCTGTATAATAAAAATTGTAGTTACTAACACTTATGTAGTGCTTATTATGTACTAGGCACTGTTCTAAATCCTTTACAAATCTTAACTCATTTATTCTTCATAACAGCTTCCTAATTTCTCCATTTTGTGGATGAGGAAGCTGAGGCAGGGAGAGATGAAGTCTGTGATCAGGGCCACATAGCTGATAAGTGGCAGATCCTGGAATTTGCAGGACTTTAATAGACTACAGGACTGATTATCCAGGGAAAAGTATTCTTTATAGTGAAGTGGGTAAAAAGGTAGGGCTTCTGAAATGACATCAGTGGTGACAATTGGTGCAAAGTATTGCTTTTGTCCCTAAGTAGTTAAATATTTGTGAAAACCCAGGCCTGACCCTTAGATATGCCATTCTAATTTGAAACAGAGTAGTCAATAATTTCCCAAAGAAAGCTGTTTAAAAAAATACTGATTAGAGGGTCCATTTGAATGATACTGAAATGCATTTGTTAAACTGCTGTGTGTAAAATAAGGAAAGAAGGAAAACACAAAAACAAAAATCTTTTGTTTTTGCTGGCACTGGTTTATATATCAAACCACTTCCCCCATCACTGTATCAAAAATCAAAATGGAGAAAACATTTTTATCTTTCATTTTTTATTAAAAATACTGTTAGGACTCTAATGTTGTCAGAATATGTTTAATTTTTAATTTGCATTTCATTTATCTATCCCATTGATGTAATTGGTGCTCACTCACCCCAGGATACAGGTTAATAACCTCCTAACCTAAGAAAAAAAGAATGATAAAAAGAACACCCCATGGTTTAGGTTACCATTTAAGTCACTGTCTCTTTTTCAAAAATAACCTATTTCTTGCCCTTTCTGCCCATACCATTTTGTACTTTCCAAAGCTCTGTTGGCCATTAAAAAATTAATTACTTCAAGGCATTATTTTCAAAAGAATTATAAATAAATTACTTTAAAACCTTGGTTTATACCATAATGGTAAGAAGATATTTATATTTCATGTATCTGTATTAAAATTAGTGCATTGTTGTTTGTGCTTTGCAGTACACACTAAGGTATTTTTCTTATTCATATCTTAAGAGCAGTGTTAATGTGCTTCTGAAGCACATAAGCCAATTAATCTTGTAGAAAGTTATATAAAGACAATAACAGAGTTTTAAGAAATGTGCAAAAGTTGTAGGTCAAAAAGTATGCCAAACCAATGTAGCTCCCCTCATTAAGTGTTATAAATAAAAATTTTAGTGTAAAAGCTAACATTTCTGTGTCAGCAGCACTTAGCACAGTGCTTTGCACATTGTAGCATCAAATAAAAGCTTTTTGAATGAATGGATGGATATGTGATAGTTAATTTTATGTGTCAATTTCGCTAGGCTGTGGTACACAGATACTTGGTCAAACATTATTCTAGATATTTATGTAAAGGTATTTTTTAGATGAGATTAACATTTAAATCAGTAGACTTTGAGTAAAGCAGATTACCCTCCATAATATGGGTGGGCCTCATCCAATCAGTTGAAAGCTTTAATAGAAAAGGACTGATTTCCCTTGAGAAGAAGAAATTCTGCCTCTGGACTTGAGATGAAATAATAACCTCTTGAGTCTCTTATCTGTTACCCTGCCTTGCAGATTGGGGATTTGTCAGCCTGTATAATCAAATGAACCAATTCCTTAAAATCTGTCTCTCTATCTACAAACACACACACATACACATGTCCTGTTGGTTCCTTTTCTCTGGAGAACCCTGAGTAATACTGGATGAAAGCCATTAGATAAATACATTAAGATATGTGCAATCATATTAGAGTTGTGAAGGTAAAAAAATGTATGCTCCCAAAATCTTGTGTTGAGATGAACATCAACTTGGTTATTACCACTGACATTTTTTGAAATGAATTTGCCTGTGGTGAAATTTATTTTCATTTCTTTATCAAAGCCTGCTGATACTCTTCTTCTTCCTTTTCCTCTCCAGAGACCCTTTGGGTTTACACTGACTTGTCTTTTTAAAGGTGTTGGTGTTCACCCTCCTATCAGAATTTGATTTGAGTCTAAGGACATGGGAATTTCTCTCAGCATTGGGTACATTCTTTCCCTGGGTTTTTCATTGAGTAGAATTGGATACTTTGGAGAAATCATTTAGCCTCAGTCCTGTTAAATGATGATCTCTAAAATGTGTTAAAGCTTTAGAAGTTGCCAATACCACTAATTTATTCAATTATCTTTAAAGAGGAATTACTAGGTCTTTGTGGAATGCAGCTTAACACTTAATTTATTTGTGAAAACTATCACGGCAACAGTAATTCTTTTGGCATTTGTTACTTTGTGTTCTAGCTGTCTGTGTGGGATTATAAATTAGACAAATAGAGAAAGTGAAATGAATCTTGTGTCCGTTTAACAGGCATCCATGATTATAGAATAAGGGAATGTAGATGGCACAATAACAGAATTGTGCCCACTAGAGGACAGAAACACAGAAAGCAGCCTTGTGGGAGTTGTAGAACAACATTCAGGAGAGATACTTCACTGGTATTACTGCCCATGTGCCACTCACCCAAACCCACTGTAAGGCAAGGATGTAGATACAAGTAAGGGTGAAGATTTAGGGCCAGTCATTGTGTATACTTTACATGGTATGTTATGTAACTTTATTTTTAAAATTTAAAAAACTTTACAATATATTGGGCAAATCCAAAGGAATCTTTGTTCAGGGGATTTCCTTTTAGTCCAGTAAAGCTTGATCTATATAGATTAGTGTTCCATTGGATGGATAATTAATAAGGATATTAATTAAAGCGTTGATGAAAAGGTCCTTTTCCATATAAGCTACTGTGGTTTCCCGTGCCTAATTTGATTAAATGTTTCATGGAGGTGAAACCTTCCCATTGGGAGTTATACATGTTAACTTAATTCTTTGAGCTAGTTGTTTCTCCTGATGTGACATCTTTACAGTGTTCTCTCAGTTGAGGGATTATTGATCAGTTTGCCAGCATTATAGATTTTCATTCAGCAACAGTGCATCCAAAACAAATGCAGAGTGGTCTTTTACAGAAACGCCTGTCCCATAAAAATTTTAAGAACTGGAGCAATGACTATCTGTTTTGATTATTTTAAGTGCTGTCGTTTTTGGCAGTCTGGTACAGGAGATGACCTCTTTGAGCCCTTTTCAGTAGTGTGATTTTAAGATTTGTTGCTGGAAAAACTTACCAAATCTCTTGCAGAAATAGACCAACAAGGGACTCATAAGTGTTCGTTGTTTTACGTTTGAGAGTCTTTCGCTGCTCTGAGGGTAAAGACTGGCTCATTGCTGGGGATTAAAGGGTTTCAAGGCAGGCCAAATGATAACCAGCTGGCTTAATGTAAAGTTTATATTCTAAGGCTTTGTTTTATACCCCCCAAAGATTTTATGTTTACAAAAGCATTCAGAATGAATTTGCCATTAGTGCATGTTGGTATCCTCTTAAGTCTTATCACATAGGAAACTGGAGAGGAAGTTTAGGAAGACAAAAGGAGGGAGGTATAACATAGGAAATGGGAATGAGAATCGAAGAAATTTTACAGGACTGAAAACAATTGTGGACCTAATAATGTGTTTGGAAACACTGGAGGCTAGTGAAAATTCCACTTTTTCAGTAACCTAAACAAAAATCAGAGATAGTTTGACTCTCCTATACTCTTTTTTTTTTTTTTTTTTTACATTAGTAACTTTTTAATAAAGAAAAATGTTGTGCTTCAGAGGGGGAAACATAACCTGAACAAGATGGTTTGTGCACAGTTCTTAAGACATCATGATCTGGGATATTTAGCTGAGGATCAACATTGCTATAACTCTTGATTTCTAGGCAAAGACAAGGATTGCTGTTGTTTCTTTTTGGGAGGGATGTATCTACTGAGATATAAGGTCAGTCCCATTTTCATGAGGAAGTTTCACTTTGATATTTACTTTTTGCCCTATCAAGATTCTGAACAGAATGCCAGGGCAAACCTTGCTTCATTGTGAATGTTCGCTGCAACCTCTTGAGCATACGTGAAATAGACACTGTGGCTTTGAGGCAGGGGCAGAATCAGGATTAGTGGGGCTTATATGATTTTAGAGCCCTCTTTTAAGAAAACATAACATGGTGGATACAAAACTAAGTATGAAAATAAATATTTAGATTGAAAAAAGAAGACAAAATTACAAAGCTTAAAAAGTGGACAAATAGAACAAAACTCACATGATCCAGGAAAATAATATATCATTTGTATTAATTAACTGCCCAACACAGCTCTGTGATACTTTTTTCCTTATAGTTTTTGACTGCATAGTCTTGACAGTGATTATTTTTATTTTTATTTTTCCCCCAACTTTACTAAGATATAATTGATACATAATATTGTAAAGTTTAGGGTGTTCAACATGATTTCATACATGTATTTGATAGTGATTTTTAAATAATTTTGCTTTCTATTGAGAGGACAGAAAGATAACACAGTCTTTTTTTTTTAGCATGGTTGATTGACAATTTTTTAAAAAAATTGTTGATCTTAGAAAAGTTTATTTTAGTGTCCTTACTCTTTATTGGTAATGCCATGTAATATTTTAAGAATGTTTATAATTCAAATTTAGGAAAATTGTCCCCAGTTTTCTTTTCCGTATGGGTTATGAGATTTGAAGGCATTTCTTGGACAGTGAACAGTCTTGGTCTTTGAATTGACAACACTCGTTGTGGATATCCTTGTGCATTGTAAGGTTTGTTATTTCATCAATATCAGAGCTTCCTAAGGAATCAGGAAGACACTTAATCTTTCCCCAAAGTGTTCATTTGAGTTCCTCCTCTTTATTAATTTAGTGATCAAACAATCCAAGAATGTATTCATTTTGACTAGGCAACATTTATTTCTTCCTGTAATGAATTACTGCTTTTGGTATGATTTAAACATTTTTGATACAGTTCTTTTCTTGATGTCAGAGTTAATTTCTGTTGATTTCAACTCTCATCTTTACCTCTTTTGTTAAATATTCCATTATATTTATCTGAATTTTCAGCTCTTTAATAAATAAATTTAAAGAAGCCCAAAGAAGATATCCTTAACATACATCTAAATCAGGGGTCTGTAATTTCTTCCTATTTATTAAAATTTTATAAGACATCTTTCTAAATTATGGTTAAAATGGTATTTTCAAGCTTTCCTATTAAAGAGAAGAAAGATATGTATGATGTGTTTCAAATTGTACACACTGTATCATTTCTGACAGGAGAGAGCTTCTATTTTGACTGTGCATTGATGAGAATTGAATCCTCTGTTTGCAATTTTATACATCTAATGATTGGAAGAATTTTTTACAGACTAGCTTCTGGCTTCATACCTTTCAAACCTTGTCATGTCATGATACAACTCCTGACCCTGCTCCTTTATGTAGCTGGGTGAGTGGGCACAGTGGGAAGTAAGGAGTATTCCTGGAAGCCATTCCTCCGGGAAGATGAGCGAGTATACATGGAAGGGACAGCAAAACACATCCTATAGCCCATAAACCCCAAATCAGTGTGTTCCTAACTCCTTTACTAAACATCAAAAATGCCTACAGTCACTCTAATGCCATCTGACGCAAGGGGAGTGTGACAGGGAAGTCGGAGTGGAAAGAGACAGTGTCTTAACTAATTATGGTTAAAAAATATCTTGGCTTTGAAAATTTTATAAAAACATATTTCTAAGGACTGTCCAGAGCTTTGAAAGGGGCCTGTACAAGTGAGAGGCCCTAAAGCTGAAACTTTATTAGCTTCACAGTAAAGATGCCTTAGCTGTAAAGATAAAACACAATTTTATACGTTCTATTGAGGTATTCTCTTGGTCATTGATATGTCTTTCTGGGTCATACATTTTTCATATGTTACCTATGTTAATTTTTGCATTTAAATATTTTCTAGAATACTTACCTCTTTCTGTTTTTTGGGAGTTTTTTTCCTTTTTCGGTTCCCTTTATTCATATGTTTATCTTGAAGGAGACATCTCTCTGAGCCTCATGTACTTAATGTGATTTTAACTTGAGTGTGAAGCCAAGTATTTTCCGTGTCCTTCATAGTTAAACTTGAAAATGGTTCATTTGGTTGAGTTTCAGAGGCTCCCTTGAAGCTACCTTAAGCGTCATAGACATTGTTTTTTGCTGATTTTCATGTGAAGTTTAAAGATACTTCTTCAAGTTTAATTCTGTGTTGAATTTTTGATTACAGCTATTAACAAGTTAGATGTACAAATGGCTAGCCCCCATTGTGTATGAGGATATGACAACTGGGATGATGGTCCTTCATCAAAGATTCGCCACATAATTATAAACAAATGGTCTGCCTCTGTGAACTATGTGATTGTGACTATAAAGGCGTGTTGTAAAGAATCTTCTAGGGGTGATATGAGGGTACCAGGAGAGGTTATAAAAGTACCAGTGATGGAGATTTATGACACTACTAGCGAGCGAAAGCCACAAACTTCAGAGAGCCCTTGGCTGCCTATTCCTTGGCCTTTTGGTCTATACTTTTGTGATATGACTCCCCAAGTTTTCACACTAAGCTAGATGGCGGCTGGGTGTTACTTTCTTCACTAAAGAAAATGATATTTTTCTTAATGTAGTGAAGTTTCTCTTTATAGAGAAGTTTTTCATGTCTACTTGTCCAGGGAAATAATAGCCAAAGAGTTTTAAACAGATACTCCATGGGACTTCCCTGGTGGTCCAGTGGCTAGGGCTCCACGCTCCCAGTGCAGGGAGCCTGGGTTCGATCCCTGTTCAGGGAGCTAGATCCCACATGCTGCAACTAAAAGATTCCGCATGCTGCAACTAAAAGATTCCTCATGCTGCAACTAAAGATCTCGCATGCTCAACTAAGACCTGGTGCAGCCAAATAAATAAATAAATATTTTTAAAAACCCAGATAATCCATAACTAAGGAAAGCAATATCTGATTATTACAATTTTTTTTGTGGTTACCTTCTTAATTAAAAAACAAATTCTCTTATTTTCTAGGAAATTCATTGTAGTTCAGACGTGAGAAGCCAAGTGAACAGTGTCTATTTTCTCACTGTATTACTCTAATCTCTTTCTTTAGGTCAAGGTTAAGCAGGTCTAGAAAAACAGACATCTGTGTTTGTAATGCAATAAAGTGTAATGAGTGTGGTGACTTTTTCTAATTTACCTCAGCTGGATATGCAAATGAAACGATTAAACTTATAACCCATAACTCTATGGGGGAACTGATGGGTAACGAAAGTGCAGAGTATTTACTGTAGCTAATGGGAGAGTTGTTAGATGATAGGAATATAATATGTTCTATTTGCATATGTACTAAAGAGTTAGTTAGCAGTATAAATGAGGATTTGGTTATTTAGGAATAAATATTATCGTGCTAAATCGTGGTTATTTAGCACAATTTAAATTTTAAAAAATCAATCATTTTATGGTGTTTCAATTTAGTAACTACAGCTTGTTGTGTGTATTTAGAGGTCTACTTTTATAAATGGGAAATGAGTAGTCTCGACATAACACATCTATGCAGTGTATCGTTCTTTATTTTTATGTAATAGTTTTCTGCAAGAAACTCAAATTCTTCACAATGATCAACTGGTTAGCACCATAACATATTTGTTAGGAAGGCAAGGTTTGGGGTTATAATAATAACTTTATAGATGTAAAAATTACACATGCAGTCATTTGTTCAAATTTTATCATTAAAGACACTGAGTGAAACTTAGGTATTTGGTCTGAGTCAATATGTAGACAAAACAGTGATTTTCTTCCTACAGCCAGTTATAAAGTTTTCTATTTTATAACCTTATATAATTTTTATAACAAATCTCCTGCCTTCAGGGATTACCGTCTCCCTTTATACCCAAATAACCTGCCCTCATATATTCTATAGTTAGAGGTATAAATGAGTAAACAATTGCAAAACAGTGTGAAAAAGGTGACTCTATCATGTTAAGGAAGCAGAGAGAAGTTCCTCTTTGGACTCAGCTTGAAAGAGGATTGCATAAGCCATTCACAAAAACATGGTTAGAAGAGGCATTAGGGTTGATTTTTGTCCACCTTCCTCATAATGATGCATAGATTGCTTTACTCTGTAACATCCTCCTTGGCCAGGGATCATCTGGCTTAAGCACTTGGAATGTCAGGAAGCTAGCAGGTGTATGAAACTGCTGATATGCAAGCATTTTTAACAAATACAATGGCAGCATCATATGGTTTATTGTTACATAGGAATATTATAAAAACGGTTCAGGAGAAGAGTTTTAAACTCTGGTACACTATTCTGTTTCACATTTCCTCTGTTTTTTTTTTTGTTTACTCTTGGTGAGTATTAAAAAAAGCAATTGAACACATTACTTCAAAATTATACCTTTTAAAAATCATCTCTATTTCCAAATTAGGATTGTTTTTTGTCCCAATTTGCTTCAGTTTTGTTTATACTCTATTGATCTGTATACTCTAGTGAAGATAAAATGAGGTAGTGAGATAGGATTCCACCACCAAAGTCTTCTCTGAATTGCCCTGAATAAGAACCATGTTCTCTCAATAAAGCTGCGGGGGGGAAAAAGAGTTGTGTTCCTCCCTATGTCTCTTTATTTCTCAAAGCAACTTTCTAAACACTGTAAGACAGCACCATAATATAAAGAAAGCTTCATAGATATGGAAAATAAGTCATCATTAAAATAAAGTAGGATTTGCTTAAATCTTTTTTGAAAATGTTTTATACTCATCTGAGTAATAATTCAGTCAAGAATTGTCAATGTATGCTAAAACTATTGGGACAAAGTTTGATGAGGAGCAGGGTATTGACATGGTCTCAAACTCTCTTCCTACAAATTATAAAGGGAGAAAGAATAACTTTAGAGTGAAGAAACCTGACAGACACCACTTTAACCAAGTCATCAAAGTTAATATTACCAACAATGGGACAAAGCGATAGTGTGTGCTTCCTGATATGTGATACACTTAGGACACCATATCAGTTCAGTGGTATTCCTGCCAAAAATGTATTCCATATAACCTAAATCTAATCTTGAGGAGGAAGCATCATCAAACTCAAACTGAGGGACATGTTGCAAACTAATTTCTCTATTATGTTAAAAAAATGTCTGTATCAAGACAAAGATGAATCTCCACATTAAAGGAGACTAGAGACGCACGGCAACCAAATATAATGTGTGAGGCCAGATTGCGTCTCATATTGAATGCTATACAGGATAGTAGTGAGACAATATGAGAAATATGAATATGGACTACTTAATAGATAATGATATTAATATTAAATTTCTGACTTTGTATTTCCTAAGAACAAAGATGTTATCACTCTAAAATATTTAAGTGCTGAAGGGGCATGATGTCTACAACTTATTCTTAAATGGTTAAGAAAAAAAATTTTATGGAAGTTCTTTATACTATTCTTACAAACAAAATTTTTTAAATTAAAATTAATTAAATTTATTAAATTAATTTTAATTAAAATTTTAATTAAAAATTAAAAATTTAATTTTTAAACTAAGAAAATTTTCAGAATAAAACGTTTTAAGGTGTTCTCCATAAAAAAAAATCTACAGATTTGCTGGAGTTTCCCACTTTGATTTCATATAGGCTCATATAAGCATATTAATTGTTTTAAACAATTAGTATATTAGCTGCTCTAAGAAAGCATGGTAACACATAAAAAAATGCTACCATATATTACCAAGGCCAGGGCACTTTTTTATACTGTTTTATTGATTCTAAGATCATATTTTAACCTTTCAGAAATCAAGATCAATCTTATAATTGATGGTGTGTACCATAGTTTGTAGCTTTCTTTTTTTCTTTCCTGGTGTTACATAGAATAATGATTTGAGGAAGGTCAGATCTGATAAAATACGGTAGTTGGTGGTCCAGTAGATCCTGGGTTAATTTAAAAGAAGACAGTAAGTTGGCAGGTTTTATTTTGTTTGTGAAATCCTTGAGAGATCCTATCCCCTGTGTAGTACCTCAGGCTTCTCAAAGAATTATATATGTATTATACATATCATTCTAGGACCAAGAGTGATACATATATAACAAAGTCCTTAACTAAGCACAACATCTCAGTTTTCTGATTTCAGCCCCTCCAACACAGCATCCTACTTATCCTCCATAACATGAGGGGGACATGGAGGTGAGGGTGGGGAAAGAACATTATCAGAAGAGACAAGATCATTTTGAAATTGCGAAGGTTTGTACATTTTCCCAGTGAACTCCTGGCTTCTTGTGACTTACTAAACATAACCCCTAAAGAGTCTAGCTTACTAAAAAAAATTTTTTTTTTTTTTTTTTCGGTACGCGGGCCTCTCACTGTTGTGGCCTCTCCCGCTGAGGAGCACAGGCTCTGGACGCGCAGGCTCAGTGGCCATGGCTCACGGGCCCAGCTGCCCCGCAGCATGTGGGATCTTCCCGGACCGGGGCACGAACCCGTGTCCCCTGCATCGGCAGGCAGACTCTCAACCACTGCACCACCAGAGAAGCCCTACTAAAAATTTTGGTGCTTGTGTCCTTCCTGCAAGTCCAGGTTCAATAGATCAGAGACTGTACACATTATCTAGGGGCAGTGGTTGTCAACATGTGGTCTCCAGACCGGCAACATCACCATCATTTGGGAACTTGTTAGATAAGCAAGTTCTTAGGACCTCCCTGTCCCCTCCCCCCAGACCTACCGAATCAGGAACTCTGGGACTGGAACCCAGTCATCTGTGTTTTCACAGGTCCTCCTGGGGATTCTGATGCACGCTAGACAAAGTTTGAGAACCAGTGATCTGGGAAAATGAGAAACACAAAGGGAAATAGGTTATCATGGGTGTTGTTTTTAATAGAGAAGGAAATATGAATATGAGAAAGATCATAAGACTGTTTATTTCTAAGCAGCAATGACCCTAGGCCCCCCTTTATGCTTAATATGTGGCCCAGGACATATACTTACTCTAGGAGGAGGAATAATCTGCACTTGTTTGCTTGAGTTCATAGCACATCACAGGTGCTTCACTGAGGTGAGAACAGTGGCAGGTGTCTCAGGAAACACTCGCCATTGTGTGTGATCCCAGCGTGTGCTGGTCATCAGTATTTTCGCGGGCCTCTCACTGTTGTGGCCTCTCCCGTTGCGGGGCACAGGCTCCGGACGCGCAGGCTCAGCGGCCATGGCTCACGGGCCCAGCAGCTCCGTGGCATGTGGGATCTTCCAGGACCGGGGCACGAACCCGCATCCCCTGCATCGCAGGCGGACTCCCAACCACTGCGCCACCAGGGAAGCCCGGTCATCAGTATTTTGAAGTAGCTCTTTTAAGTTTTTTACCGTTTTCATTGTAACTATCACTTTTTTTTGGTGGTTTGTTTGTTCTTTTATTTATTTTCTTTTTAAAAATCTTTTATTAGCATATAGCTGATTTACAATGTTGTGTTTCTGCAGTACAACAAAGTGTATCAATTATATATATACATATATCCACTCTTTTATAGATTCTTTTCCCATGTAGGTCATTACAGAGTATTGAGAAGAGTTCCCTGTACTATACAGCAGGTCCTTCTTAGTTATCTATTTTATATATAGTAGTGTGTATTTGTCGATCCCAGTCTCCCAATTTATCTCCCCCGCCATGATTTATTTATTTTCTGTGGTGTAGAGATATTGTGCATTATATAAGCTTAGTAGATTTGATCTATTAGTGGTTTGGGGTTTTGTTTTTTCAAAAAGGAGAAAATTTTATGCTATACAAATGAGTTGGTTACAAGAACTCTCATGAGAGTTTAGTCCCTCAGTTGTTTCTGTTGCTACGGATTTTAGTTCTGGGTTTCAATGGATTAGTTTTCTCTTCATTATGGATCCTGTTTCCCTGCTTCTTTGCATGCCTGGTAATTTTTTACGTGCAGACATTGGGAATTTTACTTTGTTGAGTACCGGATATTTTTGTATTTATATATTATTGAGGTTTTGGGCAGTTTGTTAATTGTGTTTTGGGACACAGTTTCTTGGAAATTGTTCAGTCCTTTTAAGATTTGTTAGGAAGGACCAGTGTTGTATATAATCTAGGCCTAACTATCCTCCACTACCAAAGCAAGACCCTCTGAGTTCTCTGTCCAAAGCCCTTTGAATTATGAGGCTTCCCAGTTTGGCTGATGGGAACAGGCATTATTCTTGACCCTGTGTGAGCTCCAAGTTTTGTTCCCTCTAATCCTTCAGGTGGTTTTCTCCCCAGCCATGTTTTTTGGGGTAGCTTCTTTACACTGTGTGCTGGTCAGTTCTCCTGAAAACCTTGATGAGGAGCCTGGAGATCTCTGAAATTCTCTCACTAGGCAGCTTTCTCCTCTCTAGCACCCTGTTCTGAGAACTCTAGCTGCCTGGCCTCCCCAGATTCTCAGTTGCATCTGTTTAACTTAGCGGATCACTGGGCTGTTCCCGGGTTCTGTGCTTCATGCTGTGTGACCTGGAATCTCTCTCCAGGCCCCGTAGGGCTCACCGTGTTTGTTTCCCATTTCTCAGGGATCATTGACTTTTGTCCTCTCATGTCCAGTGTGTTGAACACCGTTGTTTCACACATTGCATCTCATTTATAATTATTTCAGGTGGGAGGGTAAATCCCGTCCTTGTTACTCTATCTTGGTTAAACTCTTAATGATTTTATATGTGGTCATAACAGTTAAAACAGTTCATAATTTTAAAAAGATGTTGTCTCCATTTAAAAAGTATCCAAAAATGCTTGTTCAAGCTTAGGGGATATAAGACAGTTAAAACACTATAAATTACTGAGCAGTCAAACAAGCGTGAGTGTGTGTGTGTGTGTGTGTGTGTGTGTACACATATGTAAAATGCACTGCTTTGGTTAAGTGTTACAAGTGCTAGTACTCTGAATTGTATATTCATTGTAGCAGAATCTTCTGTGGAGACACATCTCCCCTCATGTTTACCTCTTTAGCTTCTCATTTACTGATGCTTTCTTTAGGTTATATTTGGACGTACAGTTGTGTCATGTTCCTAAAACCGAAGTCAAAGCAGAATGAGAACCACAAACCTTTCATTATTCTCTTTACTTTTGGTTGTCGTGTCATTTTTTAAATCAATCTCAAATAGCAGAATTTTCCAAGTTTGTATAAAGAGACCACACGTCAAACTATTAGTAAGACAATCTGTGAATCTAAGTGGAGGTCAGGAAATGGGCTGGAAAAGTCAGATTAGGGCTTTGGAAAACACCTGAGACAAGTAAAAAGTGAGAAAAAGAAGAGGGTGCAAACACATTTTAAGTTTAGATGGGCTGAACTCTTAAATAGGAAGAATATACAGGTAATTCTACTTAAAAGTGGATTTTGCTCTTCATCTTTGTTTTAATCAGGAATTACGTTACTTATAAGTAAAAACAGACATGTCTCAAAACATACTATTAAGTTAGTAAAATGGTTTGTTTTTTAGTGAAAACTGCCACGTGAATTGATGGGGTGTTTCATGTATTTCTGCTATTTAGTTATTCACATCTGAAGTACAACCAACCACTGAACTTATATTGTGGTAAATAGTCACTAAAATTTGCCTGGAGGCAGTTTCTTAAATACATAGTGGTTGGAGAGAGTTAATTTACTTCTTTAAAGACTTGATTTGAATACTAATTCAGGATGTAAATGTCAGTTTGCCAGCTTCAAGAGTTACAGTGATTATTCCACAAGAACAATATTTGAATAATCATAACATTTTTTTCATTTTAGAACAGATGATCATTAAGCCAGCCATAAGTACCAGCAGCTATACTCCTAGTTTCAAATATCTGAATTCATTGTTTTGATTATAATAAATAGGCATTTTATAATTATGTTAATTACTAAATATGGTTTTCCAGTTTTGATCTCTGACTACAATGAATTTGTAGAGTTATATGCTAACTAAATGATGAATCAGTTTCTTAAAATAATTCACAAAAATGGCACTTGAAAATAGGAATTTTAAATTATATCCAACTTAAGACAAATATTGACTATTTTGTAGGTGTTCTCTATGCTAATGAAAGTTTGATTATCTGAATTGTCTTATAAAAGATATTAAAGTAAATCACTCCTGTGACTGACTTTGAAAGCTCATTTTACTAGATTAAAATTGTTTACCCAAGATAGTTATATATCTAAAATGTTTCTCAGTGTTGTTCTTCAGATCAGCTATATCAGTGTCACCTGGGATGCCTGTTAGAAATGCAAATTCTCCAGCCCCACCTTAGACCTACCAAATCAGAAACTCTGGGGATGGGGCCTAATCACATGGATCTTAACAAGCCCAAGGTGATTCTGATACTTGCTAAAGTTGGAGCACCTGTGATCTGAAAGAACACTTCTGGACTGCAAACACATGCCAGAAAAGCTGCTTTTCACAAGAATTTCCCCCAAGGTTCTTTCTCATCTCTGAAAACTCCTGTCATAAATCTGGTTTTGAACTGTTAGTTGAGGCTAATTAGGAGTTTAGAGTGAATAAGTGCAGCCTCCTCAAACCATTTTTTCAATTTAATGCCCAAATGATTATTTCATTGCCTAAGATGAAAGTAACTAATTTGTCTTATGATTTCCAAACTGTAACTAACTCAAGCTAACCAGGAGAGTTTCATCTAATTGGATCAATTCTTGATGGATAAACTCACCAGAACTAATCTGAATGTGGAGATGTTCTTTCTCATTTGTCTTTCTCCACCCACGAAAGGGGGGAAAGGACTAACTGCTGATAGTTACTGCTTTCATCTGTACCATTTCCAGCTTGCAGTTACTTTCATGAAACGCATTTACATTTGCTTCGAAGTAGATTTGCTTCACCATCTTTGAATAATTGTTGCAACCTAGAAGACTGGGGGTGAGCTCTTACCTCTAGGAGAACCCAAGTTGATGGGCTATTTTAAAGCCAGGAGGAGGAAAAAAACTGTTACCCTCTGCCAGGGGAAAAGAAAGAGCTTTGAAAGGTGAGTTTGAGAATTTTTCCACCTTGTAGGACAGAAGTTTCTTAAATTAAATGCCATATAATCTTAAAGGGCTGATAATATTATGAAAATATATGGATGTGTGCATTAAAACATTGCTTGTGATGAGAAATTTCTCCTGTAAGTTGCAATGAAGGATACTTACGCTCTTTGAAACTTGCAGTGAGTATTGGGTTATTAATACTATGAAATTTAATCTGAGATTTAGGCGGTTGTCAATTTCTATAATTTATTCTTATTCGGATGGCCTCATAAGATTCATGCTCTGATAAGCACTGAAAGTTAGTGGTGGCTAAAGCTTAGCCTGAATTTCAGACATATCTACGATTCTTTCTTGTACTCAGAGGTAGCTGGTATGTGCAGGTGGCTTCTGAAAAATGGCTTAATTTTGGTAGTCCTCTGCCTTTTAGATGAAACATTTCAAAGTAGCCATTAAAAAGCAACGAGGTTGAAAAAGCAAATTTCTGGGAGATACAAAGAGAAAATGTGTAGGTAATTTTTTTCCTGATACTTCATGTGTGATTATCCCGGGATATATTGCTATTAGGTTTTTATTTTTGCGATAAAATGCTAATATAGTCATCGGTTAAGGCTTCTAGTAGGTTTCCCAACATATAGTGAATGCAATTTTTAAGTGTCTGGATAGATTTAGGATTATAAATTTGTAAGTATATTGCTGTCCATTCCCCAGTTCCACCTCTGAAAAGCAGCTGCTTCCAACTCCCTTAGCTATTTTGCTCGGGATTTTTCTTCTAAACTGTATACATTGCTACTATTTTCCCTTCTCCCCTTTAGACATTATCCTTGACTTTCTGTAGGAAGATAAGGAATTTTTAGCCTTTTTACACTGCTCACCTCCCCATCCCATACCCATACACTACCAAATATAGTTATGCCATCATTGTTGGTTAAATTTTAATGTTTCTATTATTTTGACTGTGTAAATAATATTCCTAATTGAGACGTATAGTATTACACAATTTGATTTCCTTTCTGGGGTCACATTTTTGTTTTCCTTGAAATAATCATTGTCCTTTTTTGTTTGCTTAGTTTTCTGAGTATGTGTAACTAAAACTTTCCTCAAAGTTTCTATTTCAGTCACCTGTTTTGTTCACCCCGTTTTCTTTGTTTGTTTTAAAAAATAGCTTTGTTGAGATATAGTTCACACACCATATACCTCACCCATTTAAAGTGTATAATTCAATGATTTTTAATATTGATATATTTACAAATATATGACCATAGTCAATTTGAGAACATTTTTATCACCTCAAAAAGAAACACTGTACTCTTTAGCTAATCAACCCCCGTCTTCCCACTCCCTGTTTCCTGCCACCCCCAGCCATAAGCGTCTGCAATGTTCTGTCTCTTTAATTTGCCTCTTCTGGACATTGCATATGGAATCATACAATATGTGGGCTTTTATGACTGTCTTCTTTCACTTACCATGTTTTCAAGGCTTATCCATGTTGTAGCTTGTATCTATATTTCATTCTTTTTTATGGCTGAGTAATATTCCAGTGTAGAAATATATTTCATTTATCCATTAATCAGTTGATGGACATTTGGGTTGTTTCCACATTTTGGCTATTATGAATAATGTTGCTGTGAATATTTTTGTACATGTTTTTGTGTGGACATATGTTTTCAGTTCTCTTGGGTGTATTTCAGTTCTCTTTTTTTAAACTTTTGAGGAATTGTCAGACTCTTTTCTACAGTGGATGGATCATTTTATATTTCCACCAGCAGTGTAAGAAAATTCTGATTTCTCCACATCTTCATCAACACTTGTTATTATCTGCTTTTTGATCTTAGCATCCTATTGAATATGAAGTGGTACCTCATTGTGTCACCCTGTTTTTCAGATCCTGAATCTCCCTTCATCTTGGTTTACTTTCTTGTTTTGTTGGAGCATAACCTCCAGTAGCTTTCTGAGCAACAGTGAACAGGAGGTGAATTATTTTAGGTCTTGCATATCTTAAAATGTTTTATTCAAGTGGTATGGAGTGGCCTGGGGCATTTTTTATTCATAATTTTGTATTCTTTTTCTAGAAGAGAGCCTTATAAATTCTGTAAGGTTCAAGTTACAGAAAACCTGGACCTACAGTTGGGAAAAAGATACCATATAAATCCTTCATCTGTCCTATGATCACATGTATACCTCTAAGTCTAAGGAAAATGGAAGACTTCCCAAGCTAGGTTCCAAGTCCCCTCCACTGCTGATCGTAGGTACCCAAATATAATTGGGGTGAATGTAATTGGAAACCCACACAATCCATCATCTAAGCAAAACTGAATTCAGATGAACATTATGCAGCCTTGTAATCAAATAAATAATTATGTAAAAATAAGTTAAAATATTTACAGCTATCTTTTGAAACCAACATTCCTAGAAAGACTTTCTCTTTGCACAACTTTCCTTATCAGGTTCCACGTTTGCAGTAGCTTTATTTATGGTACGTAGGTTTCCTGGGAAGGTAAGAACAGAGGACTTTGCATTAGAAGTCCCCTGAGCAAAGCTTTCTAAGACTTATCTTTTGCTATCTCTCTCCTTTCCCACAGTCCCATACGCCGAGCAGATGTTAAAAGATGTCTTCTTTCTATGAGTCTCTTTGTCATCCTGTCTCCAATGCCTGCATCCCTCTAGGATGTCGAGGAGTGAATCCTCTCAATTCTCTCCCTACCTGCTTCTGCAGACACGTGTTTCAGCTTCTCCATCTACTTTTCATCTTCCAAACTCTTAGGACATCTTTCACTTGTGTTTTCTTCACCCATTTTCCTTGCCCTGATCACTGTATACATATCTTAAAATACTCTGTTAGTGTCACTTTAATGGACTTTTAGGAACAGAGATGATAAGGCATCTTAATCAGAGACCTTCCATACAGACTCCCATCTGGCCTATCTGTCTCTACACATTTGGTTCTCTACCTTCAGCACATCAGAATCACCTAGAAGCCTTTTTAAACAGCAGTATTGGTTTCACCCTCAGAGTTTCCCAACTCAGCAAGTCTGGGGGGAAGGCTCAGAACTGCATTTCTAACAAGCTCCCAGGTGATGCTGAGGCTAAAACAAATCTGCTTGTTTCATGCCCTGCATAAGTATTTCAGTGATCCCTGGTCACACATGTGATGATGTCCAAATTCCTTGGCATGTCCTGGGTGGTAATATAATTTGAGAAATCAGTTTGGCTTTGGTTGGCTCAGAACTTGCCCCTGCACCCTGTGGGGATGGTAGCCAGACCTCTGTTTTCCTTTGCCTCAGGGGAAGTTGGAGCTGTGGCCAGAAAGTAGAAGATACACACACAATTTTTTTTCTGACTTTTGTTTTCCTGAAATGGATATACTAGAAGAGTATGTGAGGGGAAGAGAAGGGAGAAGGAGAGGGGAGAGAGGTTCTTATAGCCTGGGAAGGTATTGGATGGAGGCTCACCCTTTGGTCTGGTGACCATCAAGTTTCTTTTGATACTGAATGAAAGATGGATTTTAATTAGAAGAGCATTCAATGTGAAACAATATGCAATTTAGAGTCAAATACAGTGGTTATTAGAATTTGTTGGCTAAGAGGGTAATCTGGGTCTGGGGACTGCATCCTTGATGCCGTGGGGGCAGGGACAGGGGATTAGCATGGGCACACAGTTCCTGAGGACTAGGGGAGGGAGGTTCAGAAATACTGAGCCGTGCTGAGTAGGTTACATAGGCTTTTCAAGAAGTGGTAGTTGCTGCTGCTGCTGTACTTCCTCTCTTCCTCTTCTTTTCCCTCCTTTCCTCCTCTCTTCATTCCTATTGCGACTCCTCATCATATTCTTAGCCCAGTTACTCAGTTATTCTGTGGGGCCTGGGAAGAAAGAATTTATTTTGAGTTATAAAATAAGGAAGGGGTTGAACATTTGGATAACAGACTTACACAGAATATAGTTTCTCTTAGTTTATGCATCTGCAGCAAAGCAGAATGAATTTACATGTATAGAACTTCCATAGGAATTGTGGCAGTTATTCTTGCCTCACTGGGTCTACTACTTTATGGGCCTTAGCTTTGGCCATGGGACTTGACAGTGGGATAATAGCAAATATGATGTAGAGGCTGGAAAAGTACTTGTGATTAGGACTTACGAGTAGGTCTAGTTGCTGAGAGCCCTTCTGCCATTGTGTGAATAAGCCCCACTAACCTCTTGGAGGATGAAAGACTATGTGTACTGACACCCAACCATCCAAGCCATCCAGTGGAGGCCACAGACATGAATGAAGCCATCCTACATCACTTAGCCCTGGCTGAGCCACCCCACATCAGAGTCATGAGAAACAATTAATGTTTATTTTATGTCATTAAGTATTGAGATGTTTGTTCTACACCAGAAATTAATGGTATAGTAACTCCTATTGCATATCTTTGCTGTATGAAATATTGCTCATATTCTCTTAATTTCATATGCTACCTTTGTCGTGTTTTAATCAAGTTGTATAGATTGGTCACTAAGAATGTGGGCTCTGTAGCTGGACTACCTGAATTTAGACTTCGATCCATCTGTTAGCTGCATGACTTTTGCACAAGTCATCAAAACTCTTTGGGCTCAGTTTCCTTATCAGTATTGTTGGGAGGATTAACTGAGAATGCATGAAAGGCACTTCATATTGTTCCTGACATATAGTAAGTGCTCATTAAACATGAACAATTAGAAGGAGTATGCAATATTGCTAAAGGTGCTCGTGGGTAGCTCAGTACTCTGACCCTAATTCCTCATAAACTTCTAAAAGTTTTCTTAAATGTCAATTCTGTTGTGAAATGGATTTTCATGAATAAACGTCGGGGTTGGTGAAGGACTCCAACTTTGTTAGCATTCATTACATTTTTTCTTTGTACATCTCTTTCTGTAAGTTCTGGTTTCCTCAGGGCAGGGACCAGCAATAGCTGTATTATTAGCATCTAGCATGCTTTCTGTCATGCCGTGGAGTAGAAAATAAGTGGCAGTTGAATGACTCCACGTGTGTTTGGCAATACCCCTCCCCTCTCAACACTCACCACCTTGGCAGCTGGGGCCCTCTACCTTGGGACCCTCAGGATCACTTTCATCAAGCCTTTATCCCTGTTTATGATGGTCATAAACCCAAAGCTGTAGAAGGCATTTGAGATTGTGACCCCTGACCCAAACCCCATCAAACATGAACACTCAGTCATATCTCTAAACTTCCTTGTACCTTATGGTAAAAGCCATCGTCATATCCCATTTAGAGAAAGGTATCTAAGGTAGAGGGCTATAAAGTGACATGAGTCTGCTATCAATCAGGAGGACCTGACAGGACCATGAAGAGAAACCAGGTTTCTGGAGCTGTTGGCCTGACTATGGTGGTGAAGATAGATGAACCAGTGCAAGTAGCAGATGTAGCAGACACCCTGTCCTGTGTCCCCATGGCTTACAATTGAACCCATTTTCGGCTACTGTGGGTGGTTCCTGTGTATTGTGACAGCTTCGATCTCCAGTCCTGTGTCTCTGCTTCTCCACCTAGGAGATTTCTCTTGCACTGTGCCAGGCTGTCCCAAAGCTGGAGATTTTCCTAGGAGCAACTCTCAGCTCCTGAGGGATGGGAGGCTGTGAATACATTCTCCTGCTTTCCCATCACTGGGAGGGACATTTCTGATCTACATGACAGCTCAGAGAGTCCCTAGTGGGACTGAGTTCCAGTTGCCTATTGTAATAGCCCCTCATAAACACACCTTTTTTTGGCTTCTCCTTCTCTGTCTCATTTCCCCCTTTTCCTCAGTTGTGCTTCCTGAGATTACCTCCAAAATCAACTACATATGCTCAACTGCTTGCCTGCTCAGGACCTGTTTCCCACACCAGGACTGTCTGCCTTGCTTTTTCCCAAGGAGCATTTAAGTCAGAAGTAAGAGTACTTATTCTTCCATATTAAAGTGTGCAAAAGATAGGTTTTGTTCACAACAGAAAAATAAGGAGAACAGCTGGCAGTATCATGGGCCAGTGATTTCTACAAATCTGGAGATTTCAAAAATCTCCAGAGCAAATCCCAGGGTGGCAGACATGTTCATTTATTTTCTGGATCTCCTCCAAGCCTGCGCATATATTATACCAGATACCCCTGCCCAAATGAAAAAATAAGCGAAAAAATACTGCAGTGGAGCGAAGTTAAGAAATCTTTCATATTCAAAGTGACTGCTATTAAGTGTCAAGTAATGTGCCCACCACCTAGGGAGAAATCTCTGTCCTTACATTATTCCTTGAACCCAGTGGGTGCTTAATATATTTTTGTTGAATTATGCTTGAGGATCTTACATTCTAATTAAGGAGGCAAGACATGCCCTCAGTGGTTAAACACTTCTTAAAGGTGTTATTTAATTAAGGATAATAATTAACAGAATAGGTTATAAATGCTTAGAGTAATTCCTCTAAGGTCTGGAGGCTGGAGTGAGTAGAAGAAAATTATAAAACTGGTTTAAAGTGATCTAGTCCCTTCTCTTGGTTTTATAGATGCTGAAACTAAGAACATTCTTTGCAGAGTCCCTTCTCTCAGTTGAACATACATCTGTGATTAAATCTGGTTAGCAGTATTTAGTGCTGTACTTAGAGCATAAACCTCAGTCAAAGGGTGGGATGTTTCTAGGATTAGTAGCCTAACCTTCTCTCTATAAATCTATACTGCTTATTATTGTAGTTGATGTAGGATCTTCTAATGAGTCAGGGAAGTGTCAGAACTGGCTATTAGTGTCTTGACTTTTCTTTTCCTACTATTGACTCATCACCACACACACACAAAAAAAGTATCCTTTCCTATGCTCTCATTCCAACAGGATGGTAAGCCTGAGTGTTCTGAAAAGCCCCAGCATTTTAGGGGCAAAGAAGGAGAGGAATTAGGGAAAAAACACTGGAATTTGGGAGTGTTGGACTTGTTTACTGGGCAGTATAATACGATGGCTTGTTCCATGTCCATATTGAAATCTCTCTGCTGTCCAAGGTTGGTGAGAGGTTCAGTATCATTTTTGCCTTGGACTGAGCCCAGGGCTTCTGCCATTCAGAGCAAAGAGGGTAGAGATCTCTGGCCAGGTCCACCTTATGCACTGCTGAGATCATGCCCTGGGGCAATTCATAGATACGCTGTCCTGGTGGTGTCCACACCAAGCTTATTGGTTTCCTATTGGCTCCCAAGACTGTGGCACTGAATATGCGTCATAGATTTCCACACAGCCACTGCCATTTGAAGTTTACCTCTAAAGTGCTACCACCCATGGAACTGCTAGTTGTTTGCCTGGGAACCAGTTCTCACTTGGGGGGAAATAAGCCTGGACATCAAAGACATTTGGGCTGGTTATCCTCCTGGAATAAGGGCATGAGAAGTGAAAAATGCCTTTTAATTTTTTGCTGATGATCTGAGAGTAGGAGAAGAAAAGTTAAGACATCTGTTAATTTCTCCATATCTCCAGAATGGGAGACTCTTTTTACAGAGTAAATGAGGGAACTTGTGAGGGGGCCAGATTAGAGAAAAACCTTGATGACCAGAATACAGGAAACTTTGATTTCCTCAATAAGGATATCTGGACTCTTTCCTAAAAAGAATGATGCATTTTGAATGGGGGGATTGATATAACGAAATCAGTGTTTCAGATGCTTTAACCTGGTGTTGTTTAGGATGAATTAGAGAAGAGAGAGTGTGGAGTTGTTCATTGTATAGGAGGGGTTATAGTAAGTCCTGGAGTGAGATGCCTGGCTGGTGGCAGTATGGTTAGAAAGAAATTCGGAGATGGATAGACAGAATACTATTGACTTATTACCTACTCTGTCAAAAGCATAGGTTGAATAAGGCCTACAAGGTCCCTACTGTCATGGAACTTACTTTCTAGAAAGGAAGACAAATAAATGATAAATGAACCAACAAGCAAAAGTAAATGAATAAGAATTTCAGATGGTAATACATGTTACAAATAAAATATAACAAGATGATGTAATAGAAGGTGACAGGGGAGTGGGTGAGGATTTCTACTTTATATTGATTGGTCGCCAAAGGTCTTTCCGAGGAGACAACCTTTGAGCTGTAATCTACCTTTCTCCCCTCCCATATGTGTGAACTCCTGTGCACAAATGCATGCCCATTAGTATCCTCCATCAGAGCACTTAGCACACTAAGTTGTGAAGATGCTTTGGCTTGTATATATACCCCACCATGCTATTATGAGGGCAAGGATTTGTCTTACTTATCGTTATAAACCTAACACCTACCACAGTACTTGGCAGGTCATAGACATTTAGTAAAAGTTTGTTGAATGAATAAATGAGTGAATCAACTCACCAAGAGAAAGAGTCTAAAGAGAGGATGGTGGGTAAAGGATGGAGCTTTGGGAAACTCCCATAGTTGGGGATGGGGGCAGAAAGAAGGGGGGCCAAGAAGGGGAGTTTGACTCTTGTCTTCTGTCATTCCTGCCCAGTTAGCACATTATCCTGTGTCTACCTCAGTTGCTTCTCCTTGCAGTTTCTTTATCTGTCTGGAGCTGAGCTCTTCAGTATGGTAGCCACTAGTTAGGTGTTGGTTACTGAGCATTTGAAATATGATTAGTGCTAGTTGAGATATGCTGTAAGCAGGAAACACTCACCAGACCTCAAAGACTTGGCTTATTTTTTTTTTCCACTGTTTAGTGAATACTTTTATGTTGATTGTGTTAAAAAGATATTTTAGATAAATTGGAGTAAATAAATACATTAAAGTTAATGTTACTGTTTATTTTTACTTTTTTAATGTGGTTACTAGAAAATTTAAAAATAAGAACTTGGCTCACATATTCCTATTGCATATCATTGGTCTATATACTATACTAGATAGATTAGTTTGATATTAGCTGGTCATTTCTGAAATGGGTGGTGCAAATAGGAGTAATGCCTGGCACTTTACTTCATTCTCAGCAATATAAAAATCCCAACAGTTTAGAAAATGGGGGCCAGACATAGGAGGAGTCGCATACATTTTGTAGCCGATGAGACATGACCCAGTGCAAAACGTTTGGGAAACACAGGTTAAACTTGTAAATTCAGAAGTAAATTCTGCTACCTTTATTGGAAAACAGCTTTTAAGTTTTTGGGGAAAAACCCTTATAATATTTACACTGAAAAGTCCCTTTTCTAATTTTATTTCTGATTTATTCCTACTCTTTGATGTTTCAGCCAGATGATAACTGTATGACTTAAATGTGTGTTTTTTTTTTTGTTGTTGTTGTTTTTTATGATGGACTACAATCCCCAAAGACGAAGTCATTGATGCCCCAGTAGCCCATCTTGTCCTGGCCTCACATAAGTGATAGCAACATGAAGACACTTAAAAAAGCAAAGCAAAAAAAAAAAAAAAAAAAGGCAGATGTTAGTTAGATGCTCTACTTTTATCCTACTGATAACATTTTTAAGATTGAGCTCATAGTGCCTGGATGTTAAAATTCTTTCACAGATCCCAAATTAGGAATGCTCCATGTTGCTTTAATCCATTCCATTGCAATGGCTTTATTAGATGAAACACCCTGCTGAGCATCTGAAGAACAGTGGGATTATCACATTTCCCTTTGAAAATCCAGTAAAGACAAAATAAATGGTTAACAAAACAGAGCAAATTCAGTTTGCAGGTGTTCATAGGTGATGCAACCCCTGACTGAATGAACATCTCTATTCCTCCTTGCTTGCAAAATGCCTTTTAAGCAGGCCAGAGAAATTCTGGAGGAAAAGAGAAATCATGGAGCAAAACTTGCTTTCCTCTCCTTTGATGTACTGCTAATTGTATTGTGTCGACTGCAGAGATGGTGCCTCGGAAATCTGAAAACTTGATTTTGTTAAGCTTTACTTTTGACTACACCCTGGGTGTTTCAATAACAGTTCTTTATCATGTGTATCTCCTAGAGTGTTGACTCTTAATGATTGATTTTTTTTTTCTTGGAAAATCTAATTAACTATGTGAAGAATTTCATCAAGTGGCACCCAGTTACTACACACACTTGGTGGGTGGCTTTTTGAGATTCTCTTAAAAACTTGGTTATGTCCCAGCACTCTAAAAATTCTCATCTGCCAGAGCAATTTGAATTTTGTTATTAGTGTCTGCTGGAAATCATAATTCAATAAAGACTAACTCATTTAGAAATGTTTCATACTGGGCATGCATTAGGTAACTTGGGTAACTAAGGAGACACAGAAAAACATACAAACGTTCAGGTCTACACAGGAGTGGTAGTGAACAATTTGAAGAAGGCTTTTTGTATTTTTTTAAGAAGCTGTAGCTAGGTTAGGAGTGTGTATGTGTCTGTGTATGTGTGTGCACACATTTAAATCAGCGGACACAGCAGTCTTTTCTTTTGCTCCCCTAATAGGCTAGCATGTTCCACCAATCCCCAAATGCAAGCTGGTGGGTATAAAAAGAGCCTCTATCAACATTTAAAATAACGATAAACAAGGACCCCTGCATATTTCTTTGTGTAATTCTTGTGTGACCCTGGCTTCTCCCCTTGAATGAGATTGTATTCATCTCCTATGCTCTTTCTTTCTCTTGTTCCTTTTATGGACATAGGATTATTGCTATAGAAAATATGGTCGTGCCATAGGGGAATGTACCTCCTGCTCAGGGAGTTTTTTTCAACTACATCTGCAGACTGCAGCTGCCACAGCCTTTGAAAAAAAAATCTGGGTCCTTATGAAACTGTAGTTCTTGAACAATGAATTCTTCCTCACAGGACACTGTACTTTTACACTGCTGTTTAGCACAGTCTGCTATTAGTCTTCTCTGCAGTTTATTTGCTGCCCAAGTTCACCATTTGACATATGTAGGGATATTTAAACAAATTTTTTTTCCCCAGAGAAGTTTGTTTCATCTTTGGAACCATGGGGCTTCCTGCTGACTTCACAGGACCCCTCATACTCTTCCATCATTTTTTTCTGTGCGCTGCTTATCTGTGCCCACCCCCCACACGTCCCTTTTCTTTACGACAAGGTCTCTCACACTGTTTTTCATTTGCCTCCCAAACTGGATGCAGAAAATATCACCCCTTGACCGTTTCCCCCACTTGCTGTCTGTGTTCCAAACCTCTTCGTCTTTTGCAAAATATCAGCAGAGTTGAACTTCCAATTTCTCCTTCCTTTTTTACTGTTTCAGTATATTTTGTCCTTTTACGAGTTGTAATTTCCCTTGCTCTTAAACCCAATGCCTAGAGAGATTATGAAGGTTTTTTCTAAAATTGGGGAAAAATAAAAATATATGTATTTTATTTTGGCTCATTTCCTTTTTTTGTTCTCTAAACATTACTAGATACTTGAAATATAAGGGGGACCCGCCTTGATTTGATAAATGGAAGTCTGCAGCCTGCAGATTAATAAAAAGACAACTAGATTATGGTTGATAATTCATCATATAGAGAGATACACTTTTGTTTCTTGAACTTTTTTTATATGTATCAGATGAAATCATATATATATAAAACAAAGTTTAATTTAACAAATTCAATTTAACAAAGTTTAAAAAAATGGGTGTTTTCAGAGACTAGTTAGTTTTCCTTTCAGTTCAAAAACAAGTAAAACCAAACTGTTGATTTTCCTCTAATGATTGCAGTTTATCTCTTGTAAGTCCTTTAAAAATAAGAATTAAACTGAGAAAGAAATCTAAAGTCGTTACTTTCTGATTAGTACAGATGTCCATGCTAATATTCAAGCTTCTTGTCAGTTAATATTTTTATGGGGAACTTTTGGTGCCTTTTCTTTTTAAGAATAATATAGAGAAAGCAGTTGGCATGTTGACATTAAGCTGTATTGGGGAAAGTGGGTCCCTACTCTCCACATCTGTTCAGTGTTTCTGTTGCCTTTCATTTTCTAAAGTGTTACATATGGAATACATATGTCTTTCTGTTCTAGTACCACAGGAAAAAAAAAGAAATAAAAAAGAAAAATCACAAAGAAATCAATAAACACCTGTTATTCCCAGATCTGTAGTTATTTGGGCTCAGAAGCGCCTGCAGGCAAAGTTAGAACAAAAATCCTAGGATGTCTATATGCCTTCATAGATTTCTCTTAGCCTGTATGAGAGTTTTTAAAATTTTATTTTATATTTATTTCATTTCGTTTCATCTTATTTTATCACAGAGTGGACCCTTCACCTTCTGTTATTTTACTGCCCCGGATTTGTTCTCTCCAATGTATATTTCCTCTTTCCCTATACACCATATTTTGTATTCAGCAGAGTGGAGATTTTTTTTCAAACGGCTCTAGAATGCAGCCTTGCTTTAGCTTTCACCACTTCCACAGCAGGTTTCCTACGTTAGATTGCCCCCTGCTGCTTCTGGAACATTAAAAATAAAGCTCAAAATAAAATATGTTTGGGGACATACCATTATAAAAGTATACAGTGAAATATACTGGAACCTCATCATTTGAAAACAGGTTCAAACATAAGTAATAATTGGTAGATGCTTTGACATGTCACATGGAGATTTTGAACTTGAGAGAGCGTGCACACACGCTTGCACGTATATTTGTAGCCAGTTCACACATTGCCCCTTTCCACTAAGTTAGTTATGAATTAGGAGGTATCGTTTTAAATAATTATGAATTGTGGTATGCTTTTTCCTTTGTCTGTTGCAGGCAATGTAGTTCCCATAAGTAGGTTCTTATCCAATTGTACAATTTTTTTCCTTAAGGTGTTCCTTAAGGGCAGGGACCATATCTTGTTTGTTTTTGCATCTTTGGTCCAGTGCCTGTCACATAAAAGACACTATTTGTTAATTTCACTGGATTCATTCATTCAACAAAGAGAGAATAGGATCAGTCGGGGGCTTCCCTGCTGGCGCAGTGGTTGAGAGTCCGCCTGCCGATGCAGGGGACACGGGTTCGTGCCCCGGTCCGGGAAGATCCCATATGCCGCGGAGCGGCTGGGCCCGTGAGCCATGGCCGCTGAGCCTGCGCGTCCGGAGCCTGTTCTCCGCAACAGGAGAGGCCACAGCAGTGAGAGGACAGCGTACCGCAAAAAAAAAAAAAAAAAAAGATCAGTGAGGATTAACTCCCAGCAAAAGTATAAGAAACTTTTAGTAATCCCTACTATCAGGACAGATTCTACATTAGTGGCTTATATTATTGGCTTTCAGAATTTGCTTTCTCTTTATTGCTGTTTCCTTCTTTCCCAGCTCACATTTTATATATAGATTTTACCTTCTCTCCTGGGTACTTCTTCCTGACCCCACATATATTTCTAGGATACCCCATTTAGTACTTTGGTTATTAGAACTTGTCTGCATTCTCTGATAAATCTGTGAGTGACTTGAGGGCAGGAACTATGTCTAATTCATTTCTTCATCCCCAGCGTCTATGCCAGGAATGTCCATTTGCTATTGAATAGTTGACACTGAAATGGGATTTATATAGTCTCAAAGAAAACAAACATTTAAAATATGAATAAATATTAAAAATGGAACTTAAACGATATTAGATGTGGTATCTAGTTTTAGGGGTAATCCAATGAAAAAAAAAGGATTGCAATGAGGTATAAAATGACTGTGGTGCCAAAGGCAAGGATAGGATAGTGGAATGAAAACATGAAATTAATTGTGATTGGTTGCCCTAATCTCTATCCTCCTTCCCCACATGTAATAATTACAGCATCTCTAGGTACATGTTCTGTTATTTCTTCTTTCCTTCCTCTTAACAATTGAGCCCTCTGGGTCTGGCATTTTGATTGACCAGCACTATGACTGATGGCTTGATTTTAATAGCCATAAGAACTATGAGACTCTAGGGTAGGACTGAGGGATCCTGGCTCCCTCACTTACCTAGATACCATTAGAAACTGTAACCATACTCTAGACCTTTTGCTTCTCGTTGATCCCTAGCCAGGAAAGGGTGAGTTCCTGGGGTATAAGTATTTATTGAGGTAGTGTGAGGAGAGAAGCCAGCCCCCTTGTGCTGGTGTATGCTCAGCCAAGAAAGGTTCATCCTATAAGACACTAGGGGTGTTCTCTATTAACTTTGGTTTCAAGTATGTGCAAATTAAGTTTATAAAAAATTCGATTTTTAACCTTTTGCTATCTAAATAAAGAAGAGCTTATTTAAGAAAATTCCTTCAGGACTCATTCTTCTTTCTTCCCAGCTAGAAGTAACTAGCATCCTGAAAAATTTTTTTCTCATTATGTTGCCCCTTAAAAAAAATAAGTTTACCACTATGTGATATGGAGGGATGTTATGTATGTGCACCTGAAAATATTCTTTAATTTTGTTTATTTTGAAACTTAATAAGAATTGTGTCATTTTTTAGGTACTTTCCTGCAACTTGCATTTTTCAGTGAAATTTGTATTTCTAAGGTTCATCCATGTGATTGCACAGAGCTATAATTCATTCATTTTCACTCTTACAAAATATCTCATTGAATGACTGTAGCACAGTTTATTTATTGAAACCTCTACTGATGGACAGTTGGGTTCCTTCCACTTTTTGCTATTTCTAACATTGCTGCAAGGAACATTTTTGCACACGTGTAAGCGTTTCTTTAAGGTAAGTATCTAACATGAGAATTTCTGGATTGTAGGGTACGCATGTTTTCAACTTGATAATGCCATATTATATACCTAGATGGTAGCACTAATTTATATCACCATTAGTAGGTTATAATAGTTCTTATTCTTCCATATTCTTGCCAGCTCCT
Source organism: Delphinapterus leucas (assembly GCF_059928025.1). Classification (NCBI taxonomy): domain Eukaryota; kingdom Metazoa; phylum Chordata; class Mammalia; order Artiodactyla; family Monodontidae; genus Delphinapterus; species Delphinapterus leucas. The sequence continues at coordinate 44,309,336 of NC_143148.1, forward strand.
GGCACCATCAGAGTCCCCAATTTTTGCCCATCTAGTGATCTAAAATTGTTATCTCCCTGTGTTTTTAATTTGTGTTTCCTTAATTATTAGTGAGGTTGAGAATCTTCTATGAATGGTGGCCATTTGTTTCCTCTTTTGAAAAATGCCTGTTCATGTCATTTGCCCACTTTTTTCCTAATAAGTTCTTTGTCTTTTTCTCACAAATTTATAGAATTTTCTTAGATATGCTGAATGCTAACCCTTTGTTAGTTACGAATGTGCAAATAAATGTCTTTTTCTGTTCTGTGGCTTGTCTTTTTATTCCCTTTATGGTTTTATTTTTATTTTTTTCCTTTATGGTATCTCTTAATGAAGAGTAGTTCTTTATTTTAATATATTCCTATGTATCAATCTATTGTTTTCTGGTTTGGGTTTTTAGTGTCTTGTTAAAAATATCCTTCCCCGTACTGAAGCCATAAAAATATTCTCCTATATTTATGGGATTTTAAGAATTCTGAAAATTTTAGAGTTGTGCTTTTCACGCTAAAATCCTTAATCAACCTGAGATTGGTTTTTGTGTGTGATGTAAAGTAGGGATCCGAATTCATTTTTTTCCTATATGGACAATCAGTTACTTCATCACCATTTATTAAATGCTCCATTCTCTCTCCACTGATCTGCAGAGCCAGCTCTGTTACCCATCAAGTTTTCATAAATATGGGGTCTGTTCTAGGCACTCTATTTGGTTCCACTGGTCTATTCATCCATCCTCTGCCTTTCTGGATTCCCTTTCTCTTCTGTTTTCTAAGACTAAAAAATAATTGGCCTTAAAAAATAAAGCCATTGTTTGCATCACCTTTTGTAAAACTGCCTTAATGCTTAATATGGAAAGAAGCAGTTGAAAACTTTGTATTACTGTATTTTTGTGGCAACTATTTTAGGCATATTTTTGTGTGTCTAGTGCCAGTATAAGTTTTTTTGTTTACCAAATCCTTATGTCAACTATCCAGTCTCTTAATATTTCAGACTCAGTCTTGAGTTTTTGTCATTGTGATTGAGTTTCCTAAGTGAAAGTTATGGAACCGTTGGATTTTGCTCTTTTATATCCCTATGCAGAAAAACACATAGAAATAATGTTGCTTCCACTAATTAAAATTCAGTAGAATCTTATTATGATACAGATGTTGGAAACTGAGTGTAACACCTGTTCTGTTGTAGACTTACTGGGTCATAGTGTGAGAAGCTCTGTGTATATGGGAAACTTGGTGGCACTTGATTTGATTCATTTGAATCCTTGCAACAGCAAGGTGCATTATGATTGTTTTTGTTTTTACCATATATGTAACGTTTTAGGAAATAAACCAGATTTAATTTTGGGGGGAAAGGATTTCCTAAAAAGGGAATCTTCCATTAAAAGATTCATGTGGCTTCTTTGAGAAGTGTTTCTCACTTGAATTTTAATGAAAGGCACACATTTTTATTTCAGGTCTCCAGTAACTTGTATGTATGTACTTGTTTTCATTTTGATAAATCATAGGAAAATTGTGACTAAGGGATCCACACATCTCAAAGGTCTAATGTAATCATAAACTACTCAGTCTTGACTCTCTATGATAATAACTGAAAATTCATTGATGTATATAGCACTTTTGCCTTAAGTCATAGCTGTGTGTGTACAGGTGCAAACATGCAGATTTCAACAGATTATGGTCTCCATGCACTCTATATATTCAATAATAATTTATGCACCAAGTTTTGTGACTTCATGTACCACTCGACCTTATGAATTGAATTTAATTATTTTTGCTTGCTCAAGAGTAGTTTTTCTTTCAAGGATAGTTTTGTTCCTGATTTTTAAATATAGTATTTGTTTTTCTGTTGAATTGATATCATCACCATTCTGATTTTAGGTATGATGGTCATTTTAAGAAAGGCATTATTAAATGTATGATGTCTGACTTAGAAGCCGTAAAAGTAGAAAAATAACAAATCGCTGGGAATCAAGGAATCTGGATTTATATCCTTGCTAGAGGTACTGCTGTTCTGATCTAAAATCCTTTCTCTCTTAAATTCGTCCATTGCAATAAGGAAATATAGCTGAAACACTCTTGAGTTCCTTTTAAAATTGAAGGACAGGGAATTCCCTGGCGGCCCAGTGGTTAGGACTCTGCGCTTCACTGCCAAGGGCCTGGGTTCAGTCCCTGGTCAGACAACTAAGATCCCACAAGCTGTGTGGCATGGCCAAAAAAAAAAAAAAAAAAAGTGAATGGCAGTGCCAGACTCTACTAAAACCATAAACTGTCAAACATATTATGTTTCTTTCTCAATTCCGAACTTTTCTGAAAGAAAGAATGTAGGTGAAGTGAAGACCCTAGTGGTAGGCAAAGGGTCTTCCTTTGGCTTTGAATAAAGGTCAAGCAGTGGGAGTCCAGTCTGGGACCAACATTTCCTGTTTCATGTTCTGATGTCCTTTGTGTAATCAAGAAAATGCAAATCCAAACCAGTGTTCTCAAGGTGTGGTCCCTGAACCAGTGGTACTAGTATCCCTTGGGAACTTATTAGAAATTCACATTCTCAGGCCTCACCTCAGACCTGCTGAATCAAAATCTCTTGAGTGCTAGACTTAGCAAATTGCTTTAACAACCTTCTTGGTGATTCTGATGCACACCAAATTTGAGACCCACTGATCTAAACTATATCATTAAGTATTTAACCAAATTTTCCCTTGGAAACACAAATTAAGCACCTCCATATACATGAAAGTTTATCAAGTATGTCTTGTTATTTTATCATTGGTAAATAATGGAAGAAAAAATGGTCCTCATTTTAATATCTTTTTTATTTTTACATTATTCTTGCAGTACTCTTTCTTTTTTGGCTAATTTTGTTGTTATTCCGTCTCCTATTTCTTTTAGGTATTATAAAATTTTATATCAGTTTGACTGGTCACTTGATCAATTCAATTTTCTATCTGAAGAGTGCCCTATTGAGTACTTTAGAAATAACAAAGGAGAGAACACAATCTTTTTCCTTAGGAAGAAGGAAAGCTTGTTAGTTTCAAGTCAAGGAGCACCAATTCCTTGACTTGAAACTTCTCTACGATTATAATAGAACAGCATAGACAGGGAAGAGCTATCTGAATTGGGGTAGACAAGCTTTTTACATGAAATAAGTTAGTTTTTTGCATTAAAAAATTTTTAAATGGTAAAATAAACATAAAGCATACCATCTTAACCATTTTTACGTGTATAGTTCAGTAGGGTTAAGTACATTCACATTGTTGTACAATCAGTTTCCAGAACTTTTTCATCTTGTAAAACAAACTCTATACCCAATAAGTAACAACTCTCCATCCTCCTCTTCCCCCAGCCCCTGGCAACCACTGTTCTACTTTCTGTCTATATGAATTTTACTTGTCTGGGTACCTCATATAAGTAGAATCATACAGTATTTGTCTTTTTGTGCTATCTTATTTCACTTAGCATAATGTCCTCAAGATTCCTCCGTGTTATACCATGTCTGAATTTTCTTCCTTTTTAAAGCTGAAAATATTCCCTTTTATGTATATACTACATTTTGCTTATCCATTCATCTGTTGATGGACTCTTTGGTTGCTTTCACCTTTTGGCTAATGTGAATGATGCTGCTGTGAACAGGGGTGTGCAAATTCATCTTCAAGGCCCTGCTTTCGATTCTTTTGGATATATACCTAGAAGTGGAATTGCTGAATCATATGGTAGTTTTATTTTTAATTTTTTGAGGAACCTCCACACTGTTTTCCACAGCAGCTGCACCAGTTTACTTTCTCACCAACAGTGTACAAGTGTTCTAATTTCTCCACAGCCTCACCAACACTTGTTATTTTCTGTTTTTTGTTTTTTGTCTTGGTAGTAGTCATCCTGATGGGGGTGAAGTGATACCTCATTGTGCTTTTGATTTGCATTTCCCTAATGAGTGATGTTGACCATCTTTTCATATGCTTGTTGCATGAAGTGTTTTAATCTAAGCTCATAGAAAATGATGGACTTGGGTTGTTGAAAGGGGAAGTATGTTTCCCAAGTGAGCAGAGAGCCATGAGAAAAACAGAAGATTAAGTTTATATTAGTTGGGAAAAACATGAGACTGTTTTGAAGGACAGGTGATAATGAGATAGGAAGGGTGGGGAGTCAGTGGTGCTGGGTGATGGAGGACACTGCTGATCACATGTGCTGCACTATGGGAAGCTCTTAAAGAGTTTTGAGCCCTGAGATTACATGATAATAGTAATGTGTTACTAGTTGTGTTATTCCAGCAGTTGTTGATTGAATCTCAGTGGCCAGGGATAGACCCAAGAGACTGTTATTTACAACCGTCACCCTCATACAAGTTTGAGGTTTTGAATGACAAATCAGTGACCTAAAGAAGAGTGTTAAATTATAGTAAGTAGTCTTTAGCATGTTTGTGTAATTTTAAAAACTAAATGATCTCCAATATAGCAGATCTTCCAATCTGCTACATTGGAAACTTTCAATTAATATATGTGCAATAACCATATGCAAGTTTTTTAAAAAGCTCATCCGAACCATTGAAAACTACAACAGCAGAGTAGAGTGGGTGTGGTAGACTGAAAAATCCTCTACCCCTCCCCAAATTTATGAGGTCCTAACACCTGGAACTTGTAAATATTATCTGATTTGTAAATGTTACCTGATTTGGAGAGTTTTTGCAGTATGATTATGGTAAAGATTTTGAGATGAGGAGATTATCCTGGATTACCTGGGTGGACCCTAAGTGCAACCATACGTATCCTTATAAAAGAGGGAGACAGAGGGAGATTTCTCTCTCTCTCGCTCTCTCTCTCTCTCTCTCTCTCTCTCTCTCTCACACACACACACACACACACACACACACACACACACACACAGGAGAAGGCATGTGAAGATGGAGTGGAGAGGAATTTGAAGATGTTGGCCTTGAAGATTGGAGTGATGTGGCTACAAGCCAAGGAATGCTGGCAGCCAACAGCAGCTGGAAGAGGCAAGGAATGGATTCTCCCCTAGAGACTCTGAAGAGAGCACTGCTGACACCTCGATTTTAGCCCAGTGATACTGACTTCAGACTTCTGGCTTCTAGAACTATGAGAGATAAATTTCTGTTGCTTTAATTCATGAAGTTTGTGGTAATTTGTTGCAGTGACTACAGGAAACTAATATAGTGGATGAGAATTTTGCAACCAGACTTCCTGGATGAATAGGTTGGCAATGCCACTTGCTGGCTGTGTGAACTTGCATATATGATTTACTTCTCTGTTCCTCATCTGTAAAATGGGAATAACAAAAATGGGATCTACTTGATAGCCTAGTTGTGAGGACCAAATGAGCTTACCTGGCCGTGGTAAGCTCTGTCATAACTATCATAATCACCACTATAGACATCTCCATCATTGTCATCATCTCCTTTTTCCCAGTCAATCCTCTGTTCTTCAGGATTGGATATTTGTTGATCTTCTAATCACCACAGTTCATATTTTTTACTTTGAAGCCTTCTACCCTTTTGTAACTCTGTATCAGAGCTCGTGGTTTGGCCTCTCATTGAAATTTTACCATTTCAGCAAAGTAAGGCCAACTTCACCTTCAGCAATAGATTAGAGAACACTGCAAAAACCTAACTATGGCCAAGGTTACCCAGACCAGCTGTGGAGCTTTACCCCCTCCTCTTTCTTATCCTTCCTGTTCTCCCTTCCTCTTCCACCTCTCTCTCCTGCCTCCCTTCTACTATTTCTTCTTACCCTTTCTCTTTCTTCCTTCTCCTGCTCCAATCTAAAATGGTTCTAAGTCTTTCCCTAGCTAAGCATAAGGTATAGAGTCATTTCTTGATTACGAATTCTTAAGGAAGAAGACACTGTGATGTTGAACCCAAATGTTAGATGAAAGCATGCCTCATTCAGTGGCAGCCCAACAGGCTATGTGGGTTTATAGAAATATAAAATTTAACCAGGCAATACATTTGGTTTCTAAATTATTTAAGAATTCACATTTTGAGTAGTTGATCTCTTCCTTACTTACTTATCTCTATATCTAGGCCTTGTTTTAGCTATAGACTAACTTCTTTGACCTGTTAAGAGGACCATGACTGCCAATAGGGGTAAGCTTGCCAAGACTTACTGCCAGATTCCCACTCCCTCACCCCAAATGTCCATCGCACCTGCTCACAGTTGCATGAAAAGGATTTGGCCTCTTGAGAAAAGAACCCCAAGGTCCAGAGAGCTTGGGTTCTGTAATTCCTTTATAATGTAGCTGGTTTTAATTTACTCCATCACCCCTCTGAGTGGTGTTCATCCATAGAACAAATGTTAATGTTGTGTGCCTACTATATGCTGGTACATTGTTCCCAAAAGTGACCAAGACACAATCCATGCCCTCAAGTCTATGTCTTCCACTCTAGAAGGGGATACAGGTAATTGAGGGGACAATTAAAATACAGACTGTTGGTTATTACCACTGGGATAGTTCACAGCGAACATATAAGAGTCTCTTTTTAATGGCCGTGCATTCACTGAAATTGAAAGTAGGCCTTGTAAATAAGTTCATTTGTACCTTGTTTTAGGTTCCATATCTAAGTGATATCATATGATATTTGTCTTTATCTGTCTGACTTACTTCACTTAGTATGATAATCCCTATGAACATCCATGTTGCTGCAAATGGCATTATTTCATTCTTCTTTATGGATGAGTAATATTCCATTGTATATATGTACCACATCTTCTTTATCCATTCCTCTGTTGATGGACATTTAGGTTGCTTCCATGTCTTGGCTATTGTAAGCAGTGCTGCAGTGAATATTGGGGGTCATGTATCCTTTTGGATTATGTTTTTTTCCAGATACATGCCCAGGATTGGGATTGAAATAGAGTCACAGATGTAGAAAACAAATTTATGGTTACCAGGGGGGAAAGGGGGGGTGGGATAAATTGGGAGATTGAGATTGACATATACACACTACTATTATATATAAAACAGGTAACTAAAAAGGACCTACTGTGTAGCACAGGGAATTCTACCCAATACTCTGTAATGACCTATATGGGAAAATAATCTAGAAAAGAGTGGATATATATATAACTGATACATTTTACTGTACAGCAGAAACTAACCACATTGTAAATCAACTATACTCCAGTAAAAATTAAAAAAAAAAAAACAAAACGGAAAGTAGGCCTCTGCTCTTTTCGAAAATAGCTTGTCTACTTCATTCAATGCTGGATGTTTACAGGATGTCTTTGAAAAGGCCATAATGATATGCTTTCTTAGCTACACAGTGAGTTTCCAAGTATTTACTTGGCTAAAAGTAGCTTGGGAACAGATTTTTCTCCTGTCACTTTGACACACATGAGGGAGTACTCAGAAATTCTGAAGAGGCATGGAAATGGCAAATAATGAGGTCTGGATGCTATGTTTCATTGTGGTTGAATTTTAAAAGCACTTTTATTTAATTTATTAACAAAGCATGAGTTTGTTCAGATCAGCATACATTTGTAAGTAGGAGGCAAACTGTCTTCGTGAAACAGAGCATTTTTCTGGAACTTATTTTTAAGAGAAAAGGGCTGAATCCCAAAAAAGCTAGTGTTGTTAGCTCATCCAGTGGTTATCCCTTGCTCAGTGTACAACTTTGCCCTAACTTGGTTTAATTGGAGGAAAAATAAAATTCTGGACATATTAGTGATGCTGTTAGTTGGCAAGGTGGTGAACAGACATGGAAATCAGTGAAGACGATCTAAGGACCTTTCTTTTTGGAGCTGACACATCTCACGCTTGTTATATGGCTAACACTTATTACCCATCCTATGATTTCATGAAGCCTAAGCAACCTGAAAATTTAATACCATTGTCAACACGGCAAGATTTCAAAGAGTCACTTGTTCGTTTTTCACCAGAAGGAAGAGGGCCCATGCTGTGAATAGAGCAAGCTTTCAGTTTATGGCATTAAATAAATTCTCTTACTGGCTTTAAAATCTTGGGATTAAAAGACCCTGATGTTACATTGAAATGGATTTATGGGATGTTCTAAAGACAGGATGTTAGGGCTAAGAAGTATCAGATGCATATTTGGATAATTTTCAAATAAGTGGAAATGGAAATATCATTCAGGACTTGTTTTGTTTCTGGTTATTATGGTCTGGATTTTCTATCCTGTTATTCATTAGGGATTTCACTCTTTATCCCCACCCTTTGGAACATTTGTTTTGCTGAACATTGTGGGCTACAGCTTCTTCGCAAAGGTGATGCCATCCAAGGCTAATTTATGCATAGCCAGAGGCAAAAATTCCTAAGCAGAGTCTTTGCAGGACTCAGAAAACTCCTCTTCCCCGAATAACCCTACTTTCCCTTAGCATCTGTTATTGCCTAAGTTTTTCGATTGGTGAGTCATTCCTCTGGGTTAGCAAATACCATTAGAAAAAAATGCAGGCAGCTATCAGTCAAACCCGCCCTAATGCAAATCATCTCTTTGGCTCTTCCCAGCCAATAACTGAGCTTGGAGGGAATGGAATTTAAATCTGGGATAAAGGAGAAGGATAATTTGGAGTAGAAACTCCTTTAGAGATCAGGTTTAAGTGAGAATGATAGGAGGCTGTACTTAGGGCAGCATCTGGGAGGGTGGCAAGGGAAGGTAGGAAGACACATTTTAGTGAATTTATAGTTTCCTAGTTAACTTCATGTTCGTGACCCACCATGCCACCATGTTGAGATTCTCATTGTGTGATAGTATAACCTCTCACTGGAGCACAGTTCTGCAGAGACAAGGCCTATTCATTCCGTGGTGTTTGTCAAACAACTACTGCCAAGTCAACACATAGTATGTGCTCCATAAATATATGTAAATCAATGAATAGTCTGGTACACAAAGGCTACTTTTAAAATGTTTTGCTTTACACTACTAAAACTATTTTTTCAGTTAATTTCTAAAATGCTTGTATTTTTAAGCCCAACCCTCAAATGACTTTTAGTAAGGTTAACTATATCAGATATAAGTAGTTTCTTACATAAGATTCATCTTACAATACTAAGTATTAGATATTTTAGCAACTAAACAAGCTTATTACAGGAGTCAATCAGTCAAGTATTTGACCACATATTCTGTACCCAGGAATTACTATTTTTCTTCTGGAAGAGGGAAAAGACAAACTTGTTAATCCATATTTTACTTTTATACTTAAAAGAACCCAAGGCAAACAATTAGGAGTTTTACTATCTGAGGATACAAATATGCATGAGAAATAATAGCCATAATTTTAATCTTTCAGATTTCACTTTATGGTTGCTTTATGATGACCATTTGTCTGATGTATTTAATTTTCTAAATTTCTGTTGCATGAAAAATGGAAACTGTATTGATTTAACATCAGAAAAATGTACAGTAGTTAATATAAAAAAGACTGCATCAAAAAAAAAGGCTGCATCTAATTTTGGTAATAAACTATAAATGGTAAAATGACATACAGTTTAGATATCAAAGCATTGGGAACCCACATTTTTCTGTACCATTAATAATGTAGTTTTAGTTTTGGCAGCAGCATAATTCTATAGTGTGATATTTCTACTTTATTGTTTCTCAGAGTAGGCCTGTGGACTTCCCTGGCTGTCCAGTGGTTAAGACTCCAGGCTTCCACTGCAGGGTGCACGGGTTCAATCCCTGGTTGGGGAACTAAGATCCTGCATGCCATGCAGTGCAGCTAAAAAAAAAAAAAAAAAAAAAAAGTTAACATAATATGGGAAAATTTCCCCTGGTAAAGTGTGCACTGAGCTAGTGGGATGTGATGTTTGCATTACACAGGTAAGTCTTACAGAAATTTTCAGACTAGTCATCATAACTACCCTCAACCCTGAAGTTGAAAGATTTATTAATATCAGATGACATACATTTGCCATCATTTATTGGAATTGAAACGTAGTTTGCTCTTCTTGACTGTCTCTGGAGTAACAGTCAAGTTTAGTAGCTAACTCTGGAATGTTATGACCATGGTTTGAATCTTGATCCTCCACTTATTAGCTGTATCATCTTTTCTTAATCATTCTGTGTCTCAGTTTCCTCATCTATAAAATGGGGATAATAACTGGATCAACTCATAGGGTTGCTCTGGGGATTACATAAGTTAATAAAAATAAATGTGTATAACAGTGACAAGAACATAGTAGGTGCTTGATAAATATTAGGATTCCTATGAATAGATTATGAATATTCTTGTCTTTAGAAATATTAGCTCAAGAGAAATAGTCATAAAAGAGTATTATAAACAAGGTTAGTTCATGAATAAAGTATAATGAGCTGTATCTGTTTGGCATGTCATGTCTTGGAGGAGATTTAGTTTAGTCACACAAGGGGAGGTTAGACTAAGTACAGAAGGCTTATAGGTGAGAAAGAACATGGGTCTCTGCATTTGGAAGTGCTGCAGAAGTTGTTGAGCTTGTGAGAGATGAGGTTGGATAAGTGAGGACTGAATCCTGAGTGGATGATATAGAACTTGGCAGTTATCTTGAGGGCAGTGGGGAGCCCTGAAATATTTTAACTTGTAGAGTGACATGCTGGGATGAGTTGTGAGTAACACCACTGTGCCTGCAGTACAGAGAATGGATTGGAGGATTGGAGGGGTTCGACTGGCGCAGGAAGTGAGCTAAGAGGCTGTTAAGAGGCAAGAGCACTGGTGGCCTAGATGAACCAGGCAGGTGTGCCAATGGGGATAGAGAAATGGACAGATTTGAAATCTGTTGGAAAGATAGAATCAGTAGCATCTAGTGATTGTTTCAATGTGGTGAGTGAAAAAGAGGTAAGAGCTGAGAAGGATGGCCAGTTTTCAGGCAGTGGCTGACGAAGACATTGCCCACCTACCTGGCCAGATTCCCAGGTTTGTAGTGGGCCATGGGGCTTACAGGAGTAACATGGGCAGATGCAGCTGCTGTCTGAGGTGAGACAGCATCACAGGTAAAACTGAAGTATTTAGTCACAGGCTGGAGGTCAGGAAGATGTGTAGAAGCATAGAGGTGTATGATGTTAAAAATGGAAAATGAGGGCAAATCTGGGGCCAATGTCCAGGTTAGCCTGAGACATTGCCCCTAGACTCTCAGGGTTCCACATGGCAGTAGACAGCCTTTATATATATAGCCTAATGTAACTCTTTTCTAGTGAACACTGTCCCCCCAGAACAGCCCCTCTAGGCTTTAAATGCCATGGGCAATTCCAAACCCCTGTTGACTCTCCCCTTATCTGCCCTGGAGCCTTGGTACTAGCAGTTAAGGGTTGCGTCTCTATCCCTGAGGCAAATTGGTGGTCACCTTGAACCTGAGATTTTCTTGGGCTCATATTTCCCGGTTCAGAAGATGCTCTTTTCCCTCTGGGACAATGGACCCTGAGGAGCTAAAGCAGAGTGCTCCTAATTCTTCTTCATCCATGTCCTGTTTGTGACATATTCATTCCTCAATCCTTAAGGTTTCTTTTACACCGTTCTGCTGAAACCTGAAACATGCTGAATTTTATCTAGGCATTTCTGCAGGCTTGGCTCTAGAGATGAGTTAGGTTGAATTCAGGTAACTGGTAAATTAACTTTCTAATTTCAAAATTCAAGTTTTACAAATGATCACAAAACTTTTATGATAAAATGCAAGTCTTAACACAGTGTGAATTGCAGTACTGGTGAGTGGGAATTAAAACATTAATCTTGCTCAGAAATTAGCATCTAATCTTCATGAGCCACCTAAGAATGGTTCATTTGTGTGAATGAAATGGGAATATTTTTTCAGTTTGTTTAATATTAGAAATTCAAGAAGAGGAAGATTCAAAGCATTTCAAAACATTGGTGGCCTTCTTAAGGTGACCATTATAGCAAGCCTCACTAAAAGTAAATAGACCTCTCTTGCTTCTTCACAGACAAACTACGATGGTGAGAATGAAATTAGCACTGAAAATATTAAAATATTGATAGCAATCATTCCATGTCCAGGCTTTGCCAATTAATAATTAATTTTACCTTGAAGGTAACTGTAAGAGACTTTTTTTTTTTTATGCTTTCACTTGGCAAGAATGTTGACTTTTTGCCCCCTCAGTGTTATAAAGTCTCCAGCAAATAACTTACGTTTTAATGTGGTTAGTAGCTGGAATTTCTTTTATGTGGTTTCATATTGATGAAATGAGAAAAAAAAAGTTTGTTGTGAATGGTTTAGAGAAGGCGTGAGTTAGTTGTCTCTCTGATTTATATGTGGCATCAATGGATTCTTACCGTGTCATTTCCTGTTATGTACTTCTCACAGTGTACCTGTTGTTTTAAAAAATTTTTTTCAAGGACCATACCCCCAAGGAGAGGGAATGATCTTTATCCTCTGCACACTGATGATTACAAAAGGGTTATAGATTGTTACAAAATGGATGTTTTCTCACCAAAAAAGGAAGCATCTGTCAGTTTTTATGGCTTTTTATTTGGACAAGATAAGTTTGTCCTGAACTCCTTGTATTATCATGAGTGAGTGAACAATCTTGTTGCAATGGTGCTATTTTGTACTCAGAAGAGGTTATGCTATCTCAGTCTTGATCTTGCTCTAATGGTTGGTAGCAAAACTATGTCCTAATTTATTTTATATATCCAATAGTTATCTGTTCAGAAGTCCCTTGGAATGAAGTTTAGGTTATATTTTTTATTTTGATAAATAAAAAGTGGCTAAAATATTCACTCATTCTCTCAACTCTTTGCTGACTGCCTGGTATGTGCTGTTCTAGAAAAAAGTGGATTTAAAGCCAGTTTGTGTCATACTAAAATGGTTATTAAAGAAAAGTGCTCTATTTCTTATTTTCTAAAATGGGACAAGATATTTAAAGTCTTTGGACCTTATACCAAAATGTTTCCCCTTTAAAAATATCTGTCCCTTCTAATTAAAAGAATAGGCTTAATTATTTTGAGTATGTACACTGAGTTTTTTATTTATTTACTTTATTGAAGTATAGTTGATTTACAATGTTGTGTTAATTTCTACTGCACAGCAAAGTGACTCAGTTATAAATATATAGGCATTCTTTTTTTATATTCTTTTCCATTATGGCTTATCCCAAGACATTGAGCACAGTTCCCTGTTGGTGTGAATGTAAGCCACTATGGAAAACAGTATGGAGGTTCCTCAGAAAACTGAAAATAGAATTACCATATGACCCAGCAATCCCACTCATGGGCACATATCCAGACAAGACGATAATTCAAAAAGATACATGCACCCCTATGTTCATAGCAGTACTATTCACAATAGCCAAGACATGGAAACGACCTAAATGTACATTGACAGATGAATGGATAAAGAATACTACTCAGCCATAGAAAAGAATGAAATAATGCCATTTATAGCAACATGGACGCAACTAGAGATTATCATACTAAGTAAGTCAGAAAGAGAAAAACAAATACCATATGATATCACTTATATGTGGAATCTAAAATATGACACAGATGAACCTACCTACGAAGCAGAAACAGACTCACAGACATAGAGAACAGATTTGTGGTTGCCAAGGGGGGTGGGTTTGGGGAGGGATGAACTGGGAGTTTGTTGTTAGTAGATGCAAACTATTACATATAGAATGGATGGACAAGGTCCTACTGTATAGCACAGGGAACTATATTTAATGTCCTGGGATAAACCATAATGGAAAAGAATATAAAAAAGAATGTATATTAAGAAAAAGAATATATAAATGTATATAAATAAAAAAGAATGTATATTAAAAATATAAAAAAGAATGTATATAAAAAACTTAGACCTAGTAAACAAATTCAGTAAGGTTGCAGGATACAAAATCAATACACAAAAATCTTACATTTCTATACAAGATGCAAGCTATTACATATAGATTGGTTGGACAACAAGATCCTACTGTATCGCATATTTAGTTTTTGAGTTATCCCTCCCTCCAGGAAATGTTTTGTTTGAAAATATTTTCTTATGTGCAACTGCAGGGAATGTGTAATTTTCCTAAGTGACCCTGTTCAAATGTTTGAAAACAACACCTAGCACAGTGCCTGGCACACATATTTGTTGATGCTGAGTGTGGTATAATTTCAGTCTCAAAATCCAGTAATTCAGTTCCTGCTCTGTGTAGTCACCTGTCTTCTCAGCAGTGCTTTCTTGCCTTTATTTCAGTCTCAGTGCTTCAGCTCCAACTTGACCCAGACCATGCAATCTGCTTGTTAACTACCTAGCCCATAATGAGCAGTTTTCAGAATATTAATTGCAATATTATACATAAGACTTGTAAGCATTGATGATTTTGAATTTAAAAAGTCAGGAATGGAAGGTAGTATTATTTGGGTGACCCCTTAGGTGGATGAAAGAGAAGCTACCGACCACGTTTCATAAGCCACCGTGTTTATTGTTAATAGTATTCGTGTGGCTTATAGTGTTTCTACCAGTTTCTGTTCCACTGATCCACAGGCATAAGTTATGGTGAGAAACTTGCCAATGAATTAGACACTTATGGTTTTCTGTAGTTACACATGAGATTTATATGGTCAAGCCAGTAGTTTAATTTCTACAATTTTAAGGTCAATAGGCATTGTCACTTGTGAAATGTAAGTGAGCTAGTATTTATAATAGCCTTCAGATGGATTTTATTTTGCTCTTTATAGTTACTCTTTCCCTCCATGAATATCTGTGAAAACAAAGATGTACCAACACAGTATAATATTTACAATTTTTCCAGATTAGGTAGAAAGCACCTTTATAGGTTATTTGTGTCAGTTACAGTAGAGTTCCCAATGTAAGCTGACAAGAAATGCTATAATATTTTATATTCAGCCTTTCAAAACCCTGTTAATTAGGCATAAGATAATACTCTCCAATAACATCAGGAGTAGACAAATGAAATCATTAGTTTTATATTCCAGAGCCCCATGTACATCTATTATAACTATGCATTTGGATGCCTCCACCCACATTTCTCAAAATCACTTTTTGATACCTTATAATGTGATATCATAAATGAATATGAAGAATATTATATAGTGTGAAATTGTATCAAAAAGATCTTAGCTTTTGAAAATTGTAAACCTAACTCATTATTTGGAAAGGATAATCTGCTGAGAGTTTATGACAATAGAAAGAGAAGTGTTGATCAATCATTTGCCATTGTCTTTATTTCAGTAAATAGGGTCTCTGACAAATATGTCATCGACTCCAACATGCTTAACATGCTACCATGGCAGTGTCAGTGTAGACAGAAGTGCATCTTGGTGGTGGTTCCTTCTAGGAATATGAAGTCTAGCTAGAGAAAGGTGCTCTGGCTTCCTGTGAAGCCTGGTTATGACAGGATATCCAACGGTGTATCTGCATATTTCTTTAAGTTTGACACATTCTAGAGAATTATTTTGAGAGGTAAGAGAAGAAATGCACATTGTACATTTAAAATGACTTTGTGAAATGATATGATTTGCCAAATGCACATTATTGTAATTTAGCCAAGATAGGTGGCCAATTGAATGTTCACGGAACTGTAATTGTCTACGTGCTGTTTGCAAGGCCCTTTCTGATATAGCTAGAAAAATGCTCCTTTTTCTTTCAGTATCCATTTGGTTAGGAATGCATCCATTACTTATAAATGATGACTCTATTTTGCTTTTCTTTCTTTTCTTGGGGGGAGGCTACTGTAAATACAGGTGAAAGTAGTTTCTACCGTGGCTTTTTTCTTTTTTTTGTGGTTGTACAATAGAAATTATTTTTAAATATACTATATGTTATCTTAAATTTCATTCTAAACTATATATTTGTTTAAAAAGAAAAGGGAAATAAAATCTGAGAAAGACAATCATATCCAAATAGAGGATAGTTTTAGCCATGTGTTTTACACCCAGAATTTCAAAACATGGATGGAAATATTGTCTAAGTTTTTATTATTAAAACCTGGTTAAACTTTTACAAATGTCACTTTGCTGACACCAACCAGAAGCAATTAAAGTGCAAAAATAGAATTGTATCTGTTACAGGAGTGATACATTTTAACTGGAAAAAGCCATGAAATAAACATTGGTAGACACAGTGGTACTTCTGTTTTATAATTCTAGAGTATAAACACGTGAACAAACTTATAGGAAGGGATTTTACTTTGCCTGTGAATTCTACTGTTAGTAGTATTGTAAATGTTAAATATATCTTCTCATTGGAATAT
The DNA here is from genome assembly GCF_059928025.1 of Delphinapterus leucas. Taxonomy (NCBI): domain Eukaryota; kingdom Metazoa; phylum Chordata; class Mammalia; order Artiodactyla; family Monodontidae; genus Delphinapterus; species Delphinapterus leucas. The sequence continues at coordinate 44,325,488 of NC_143148.1, forward strand.
TTTTTACTGGAAAAAATAAAATGAAAAAGCAATCTTTGAAAATTCTGAGTTGTATCTTCCATGTTAGACCTGGACATAGATGTCTATCTCTAGTACCCACATATATTTAGTTCCTAAACTAGTTCTGTCTCTACTAGCTGTTTGACCTTAGGCAAGTTATTTAAATCCCTTTGTGCCTCAGTTTCTTCATCTGCAAAATGAAGCAAAAATATTATAACAGTATTTCCTTCTTTAAGTTGTTATAAAGATTAAATGATTTAATACATGTATCTTGATAGGGATTGGCATAACATGCAGTGTTGGTTATTCTTAGTTATGCTATGTTAATAAAGTCCTTAAAAATAATTTTTAAATTTATAAATATTGTATATTTTCATTTAAAAAATTTAGAAAGATATAAAGAACATAATAAAAATCACTTATCACTCCCCACAGAGATAATCACTGTTATAATCATTTAGTTATAAATCATTCCGTTCTTAGCAACTTCACTTTCTTTTGGTTAGTATTTGCCTACTATGCCTTTTTTTGGTTTTTGTTTTGTTTTGTTTTAATATTGTTTATTAGCACAGTAACAAATGCAGACTTAAGTAGTCCACAACATAGAACCAATCCACTGAGCAACTCCTATTCCATGCCTTACAGTTAACAGCTTAAGGTATTTTACTACAGATTTTCACAAGTTCTGATTCAAACCTCTATCTTTTCACAGTAAAGTAGATTGGTATATAAAATAAAATACATAACTACTCATTTCCTATATGGTGTCTTATAGCCATGTGTCCATTTTATATATATGAGATGACAGTCTCTAAAAGCAGTTAAATATCAATATTCCCTTCCAAGAAGGGAAAACAAATTCCAACTTTTTAAAACAAAAAACTGTGTAGTCAATAGAAAGGGAAGATGGCAGAGTAGAAGGACGTGCACTCACTCCCTGTTGTGAGAGCACTGGGATCACAAGTAACTGCTGAACAATCATCGACAGGAAGACACTGGAACTCACCAAAAAAGATACCCCACATCCAAAGACAAAGGAGAAGCTGCAATAAGATGGTAGGAGGGGTGCAATCACAATAAAAGTAAATCCCATAACTGCTGGGTGGGTGACTCACAAACTGGAGAACAGTTATAGCCCAGAAGTCTACCCACTGGAGTGAAGGTTCTGAGTCCCACATCAGGCTTCCCAACCTGGCGGTCCAGCAACAGGAGGAGGAATTCCCAGAGAATCAGACTTTGAAGCCTAGTGGGATTTGATTGCAGGACTTTGACAGGACTGGGGGAAACAGAGACTCCACTCTTGGAGGGCACGCACAAAGTAGTGTGTGCATCAGGACCCAGGGGGAAGGAGCAGTGACCCCACAGGAGACTGAACCAGACCTACCTGCTAGTGTTGGAGGGTCTCCTTCAGAGGCAGGGGGTGGCTGTGGCTCACTGTGAGGACAAGGACACTGATAGCAGAAATTCTGGAAAGTATTCCTTGGCATGAGCCCTCCCGGAGTCTGCTATTAGCCGCACCAAGGAGCCTGTAGCCTCCAGTGCTGGGTCGCCTCAGGCCAAACAACCAACAGGGAGGGAACTCAGTCCCATCCATCAGCAGACAAGCAGATTAAAGTTTTACTGAGCTCTGCCCACCAGAGCAACACCCAGCTCTACCCACCACCAGTCCCTCCCATCAGGAAGCTTGCACAAGCCTCTTAGATAGCCTCATCCACCAGAGGGCAGACAGCAGAAGCAAGAAGAACTACAATCCTGCAGTCTGTGGAATGAAAACCAAATTCGCAGAAAGATAGACAAAATGAAAAGGCAGAGGGCTATGTGCCAGATGAAGGAACAAGATAAAACCCCCAAAAAACAATTAAATGAAGTGGAGATAGGCAACCTTCCAGAAAAAGAATTCAGAATAATGATAGTGAAGATGATCCAGGATCTCAGAAAAACAATGGAGGCAAAGATGGAGAAGATGCAAGAAATGTTTAACAAAGACCTAGAAGAATTAAAGAACAAACACCTAGAAGAATTAAAGAACAAACAAACAGATGAACAATACAATAAGTGAAATGAAAAATACACTAGAAGGAATCAGTAGCAAAATAACTGAGCCAGAAGAACGGGTAACTGACCTAGAAGACAGAATGGTGGAATTCACTGCTGTGGAACAGAATAAAGAAAAAAGAATGAAAAAAAAATGAAGACAGTCTAAGAGATCTCTGAGACCAACATTCGCATTATAGGGGTCCCAGAAGGAGAAGAGAGAGAGAAAGGATGTGAGAAAATATTTGAAGAGATTATAGTCAAAAATTTCCCTAACATGGGGAAGGAAATAGCCATCCAAGTCCAGGAAGCGCAGAGTCCTAGACAGGATAAACCCAAGGAGAAACACACCGAGACACATAGTAATCAAACCGACAAAAATTAAAGACAAAGAAAAATTATTAAAAGCAGCAAGGAAAAAAAAAAAAAAAAAAAAAAAGCAGCAAGGGAAGAATGACAAATAACATACAAGGGAACTCCCATAAGGTTAACAGCTGATTTCTCAGCAGAAACTCTGCAAGCCAGAAGGGAGTGGCACAATATATTTAAATGCAATGATGCAAGGGAAGAACCTACAACCAAGATTGCTCTACCCGGCAAGGATCTCATTCAGATTCGATGGAGAAATCAAAAGAATTACAGACAAGCAAAAGCCAAGAGAACTCACCACCACCAAACCAGCTCTACAACAAACGCTCAGGATACTTCTCTAAGTGGGAAACACAAGAGAAGAAAAGGGCCTACAAAAACAAACAAAAGACAATTAAGAAAATGGTAATAGGAACATACATATTGATAATTACCTTAAATGTAAATGGATTAAATGCTCCAACCAAAGGACACAGGCTCACTGAATGGATACAAAAATAAGACCCATATATATGCTGTCTACAAGAGACCCACTTCAGACCTAGGGACACATACAGACTGAAAGTGAGGGAATGGAAAAAGATATTCTGTGCAAATGGAAATCAAAAGAAAGCTGCAGTAGCAATACTCATATCAGATAAAATAGACTTAAAATAAAGACTATTACAAGAGACAAGGACACTACATAATGATCAAGGGATCAATCCAAGAAGAAGATATAACAATTATAAATATATATGCACCCAACATAGGAACGCCTCAATACCTAAGGCAAGTGCTAACAGCTGTAAAAGCAGAAATCGACAGTAACACAGTAATAGTGGGGGACTTTAACACCTCACTTCCACCAATGGACAGATCATCCAGACAGAAATTTAATAAGGAAACACAAGCTTTAAATGATACAATAGACCAGATAGATTTGATTGATATTTATAGGACATTCCATCTGAAAATAGCAGATTATACTTTCTTCTCAAGTGCACATGGAACATTCTCCAGGGTAGATCACCTCTTGGGTCACAAATCAAGCCTCGGTAAATTTAAGAAAATAGAAATCATATCAAGCATCTTTTCTGACCATGATACTATGAGATTAGAAATAAATTACAGGGAAAACAACGTAAAAACCACAAACACATGGAGGCTAAACAATACAATAGTAAGTAACCAAGAGATCACTGAGGAAATCAGAAAATACCTAGAGACAAATGACAATGAAAACACGATGATCCAAAACCTATGGGATGCAGAAAAAGCAGTTCTAAGAGGGAAGTTTATAGCAATACGAGCCTGCCTCAAGAAACAAGAAAAATCTCAAATAAACCATCTAAACTTACGCCTAAAGGAACTAGAGAAAGAAGAACAAACAAAACCCAAAATTAGTAGAAGGAAAGGAATCATAAAAATCAATAATAAATGAAATAAAAGCAAAGAAAACAATAGCAAAGATCAGTAAAACTAAAAGCTGGTTCTTTGAGAAGATAAACAAAATTGATAAACCTTTAGCCAGTCTCATCAAGAAAAAGAGGGAGAGGACACAAATTAATAAAATTAGAAATGAAAAAGGAGAAGTTAAAATGGACACTGCAGAAATACAAAGCATCATAAAAGACTACTACAAGCAACTTTATGCCAATAAAATGGACAACCTGGAAGTAATGGATGAATTCTTAGAAAGGTATAAGCTTCCAAGACTGAACCAGAAAGAAATAGAAAATATGAGCAGACCAATCACAAGTAATGAAATTGAAAGTGTGATTAAAAATCTTCCAACAGACAAAAGTCCAGGACCAGATGGCTTCACAGGTGAACTCTATCAAACATTTGGAGAAGAGCTAATACCCATCCTTCTCAAATGCTTCCAAAAAATTGCAGAGGAAGATATGTATGATAAGTACATACCTAGATCAATTTCTTAGGCTAAGTTTTGGCCTACTAAGTTTGGCCCCTAAGTTTGGCCCTACTATAACAACGTGTGTTAATTCCATCATATTTATCACATTGTATTTTAATTATCAGTTTATCTGTCTCCCATCAGGTTGGGGATTCCTTTAGGGAGAGACTCTCTTGTTCACTTTGTCTTGAAATAGGTACCAAATTATTTGACAAATGAGTAATGAACAACACTTCAGATGGCATGCATTTATCCATAATTATTGAGTATTAACCTACAAATATTCTATAATCTGATTTTAAATCCTCAAATTTATAGCAAGGCTTTGATTTAGCTTATGCTAATTTTAAAAATGTGTAGCTTTGAGGCATTTTATTATAAAAAGCTGGTATTCATATATATAAATGAGTGAGAACTTAAAATTCATCATATATTTAATTCACTTTTTAGTTTGACCTTCTAGTAAATCTTTAGCTTCATTGATTTTGGCTGCTATATAAGGAGATCCTCCCTTGTCTGGGTGATTTAAAAGCATAATTGGTCGATGAGCATCTCTTATCTTTCCTTTATTGGCAGCAGGGCTTACATCTAGTATTAATGCTGCTTCCTGTTTTGGGTTCAAACCCACCTCTGAAGGTGTAATAGCCACCACTGAAGGCAGATTTTGGTAGACTTTGAAAAACTTGTTTTACTTGAGGCTCCGTATGCTTCATGGCTTGCAAAGCATAATGGCCTGCAAATCCTGCAGCAGCAATGGTCAGTCCACCTGCTATGACTGTACTGGCCATGGTTCCCGCTCGGCTCCTCTGCCTCCACTGGGAGTGCCCAAGTTCTTAGTTTTTATATCTTGGACAGTCTGCTTTTATTTGAACTCTTAGGTGATTGTTTAGCTAGGTATGGAATTGTAGGTTATGTTATTTTCCCTTATTATTTTGGGGAAAATATATTTGTGCATCTTATTATTTGTGCATCTATTGTTACCTTTGATAGGATTCCTATTGGTTTGATTATTGTTCCTTTGAAGGTAGTTTATCTTTTCTCTCTTGCAGCTTTCACACTTTTTTCTCTTTTTTCTTGGTGTTCTGTAGTTTCACTACAGTGTTGTATCTTTGTTTAGTCTGGGGAGTTAAGGAGCTCTTTCAATCTGAGGGTTTATATCTTCACTTCTGAAAACTTTAAAAATATTATATCTTTCTTTGTTCACTGTAGTGTCTTTCACAGATAACTATCATATGCTGGATCTTCTGTCTAAATTTCTCTTTCATATTTTCCATTATTTAAACTTCCTGTGGTACATTCTAGGTGACTTCTTTAGACTTATCTTCCAATTTAATAAATTGCTCTTCCTCTTTGTGTTGTGTGCTCTTTAACATATTATTGTTTTGTTTGCCAGTGATAGAATTTTTTTCAGATTCTCCATTTTTAATAATACACGCATACTTTGTTTTATTTCATTGTGCTTCACTTTGTTGCACTTCACAGATCCTGTGTTCTTTGCAAATTGAAAGTTTGTGGCAATGCTCTACTGAGCAAGTGTACTGGCACCACTTTTCCAACAGTGTTTGCTCACTTCATGTCTCTGTCACATTTTGGTAACTCTTACAATATTTCAAACTTTTTCATTAATATTATATTTGTTATGGTGATCTGTGACAGTGATCTTTGATATTACTACTGCAGCTCGCTGAAGGCTCAGATGATGGTTAGCATTTTTTTAGCAATAAAGTATTTTAAAATTAAGGTATGTACATTGTTTTTTTAGATACAATGCTATTGCACACTTAATAGACTACAGTGGAGTTCAAATATAACTGTTACATGCACTTGGAAATCAGAAAATTCATGTGATTCTCTTTATTGCAATACTTGCTTTATGGTGGTGATCTAGAACTGAACCTGCAGTATCTCTCAGGTATGCCTGTATCTTGATCCTGCCGTGTGGAATCTATTATCTTTTTCATCTGCTTAATGGCTATAAACAGTTATTTTGAAATTCTTTTTGAATTGCTTTAGTATTCAGAGTTATTTGATTATGAGCTTTTGTTGCATTTGCAAAGTTTTATAGCATTGGATTGCTTTGTATTCTTTGCAGTCTTTCTGAGTTCATCAGTACTAATTATATATTTATAGGTATGTGCTGGATTGTGGAAGCACCCTTATGGGACAGTTTTGTGTTTTACTGTGGATGTATGGGTTTCCCAGGTTTGGACCACTTTTTATACTAATTTTTTAGTTTGGACTTTGCTAATAGCTCAAAGACTTTTACACTCTGCTGACACGCCTTGCAGGGCAGGGAATTCAAAATTGTCATGACTGACTCTGCTTCCTGCTGTACCTTGAGGCAAACCTTATCTTTATCCTGTTGGGAGTTTTCTCTACTTCTAGTTCACCCCCGGTCTTGCTTCTTGGAGGAAGTTCAGGACTCAAAATCTTGACTTTTTGTGTCATTGCCACAATCTACATCCATTTCTTCCTGAGGGACACATGGCTTATTTTTCTGGCCCCTAGAAATGTATTTTTCTTATCTTAAACTCCAGCTGTGTACTTTGAAAAAGTTCTTCAAATTTTATGTAGAATTTCTAGATGTCTTTGAAGTGGGAGGAGAGACTTCACACCTCACATCAATTTGCTATCTTTGCTGGAAAGGCCTCCAATTTTTATTTTTTTAAACTTGGGCATATTATATATGTGTGTGTATATATGTATACATATACATATGTGTATATATATATATATATATGTTAAGTGCTTTTGTACCTCTAAGAGTTTATCATGAAACTTATGCCATTATTAATCTTCTAAACCATGATTCTTTAGTAGTTATTTTCCACAGAATGGATGCATTACTTATCTAGGCAATCCCTGTTGTTGCATCTTAAGTTTCTGATTTTTTTGCAATTATAAATGATTTTTCTGTGAATATCTTTATGTATCTTTGTGAGCATCTCTGCCAGGACTACCTTCTTAGAGGTGAAAGAATTGTATAACAGGATAGAATCTTAATAATTTGAAAGACTGATAAAATATTAGTAATGGGAAGTACACTGGATGTATCACAAAAATTCTGAACATTAAGGAAAAAAGGAACAGGGTAAAATTGTGAGAGGAAGATAGAAATACAATGGATTAGAACTTTATACCATTGTAAACATCAAATCTCTGAGTTCATACAACAGACGTTTAAGACATTATGTTGAGTATTGTAACTAATAGGCAGGGATAAGAAATGAATAAGACATGGTTTCTGTTCTTCAGAAGAATATAGGTGAATTCTTAATGAAGATAAATAGAACTATATGGAACTCTAATAAAAAGGCAGCCATAAGTAAGTAATATACTTCAGGTAACAGGAGGCTGCTGTGAGATCTCAGAAGGATCTACCTAATCCAGCTTGAGGAGGGACCATATCTACCTAATAATTTACAATTCTTAAAATGTTAAGAAAAAGGTTTAAGCAACAATGAACACATGGTTATAGGAGGAATAGTTGACACAGTTAATAATTTTGTGTGTATAATTACCTCAATAAGCATTTTCTTGTATGAGTGAGTTGCCTCTCAACATGGCTCCCTCCTAGTCCAAATGGTTTGTTACCATGTCACCAGCCAGAGCAACAGTGTCAAGCCTGTTCTTTAGCTTCTTTACAGCAGCCACACTCTAATAGTCATCGCAACTTCCTCCTTCCCGATAGAAACTTCATTGATCTGGTTTTCCACCATTTTTATACATGGCTATGTGCTTCAGAAGAAGCTAGGCCCATCTCCTGCTCTAGGGTTCCAGTTAATCTAAGCCAGTCATAGAGTGTTCCCTTGCCAATGACTGGTTTAGGCATGGGCATGTAATACAATTTTGGCAGGAGGAAAATTTTGCTTGGGGCTTTCTTGAAAAGGTTTATTCACCCATATGATGAGGAAAAGATGGTCCTTTCACTGGCTATTGTTGGTTCCGGATATTGTACTTGGAACTGTTGCAGTCATCTTGCCATCCGTCTTAGGATGAAGTCAATACATAGGAAGACGAAGCCAAGAAGGAGAGAGGAAACCTGGAGGTTGCTCTGCTACTTAATGTTGTGATAATAAATGCCCACATGGTTTGAGTTATGTTTTTCTATTACCTGAAGCCAAAATCTTCCTAACGGATGCAGGAGGCAAGGTGTCCCTTGGGACTCTTGTCACCTCAGGATAATCCCTGTAATCTACTTAAGTGTCTCATGCAGGGATACAGGTGAGGTTCTGGGTGATTTGGGCTGCTTTCCAATTTGTTGCCTTTGGACAGTTACCAGAATAACTGGATATTTGCATTTCCATAGCACAATGTCTCTTTATAACCTTTCTTTTCTAACTTAAAAGTAGGTTCTTCCAGTTGATTTTTGAATGACCTAAAACCAAGAGAACTATTGATATTGCACAGTAGTGGTCCATGTGTTTCCTATTTGATTCCTTTGTCATGAAAATTAGGGAAAAATACACAATGAAAATTAGTTTTGGCTAAATATTATGAAAAGTAAAAATTTCCACTTTTCAAATGTGATAAGATAGCTTGCATTTATTTTATTGCTTCCTTTGTGTCTTCACTGTGCCGTGACCATAGCTTATCACTCACTTTGAAACTTTTTTCAAGCATCGAAAGTCTTTTTGTTTCCAAATGATTTCTAAATGATCAACAGCACCTCCCCTGCTGAAAAAGCAGTTGTAATAAATTACATTAAGTTGATTTTATAAATTTGAATTTATAATTGGAGAGTATGGGGGACAATTACAGCTTGAGGTCACCTTGAGCAAGTGACTTGTTTTAGATTCCCATGTTGAGAGAATTCTGATTCACATCTGTAAGTAGTTGCAAGTTTTAGGATTTTGTTTGTTTGCTTAAGAAGCTTGTTTTTGTAACCTCTTGAATAAGGATGGTTAGAAATAGTTTATTCACAGTTCACAGAGGAAGCAAGTTAACCTGGTTGCATAACGTAATGTAGTGAAAATTTCAGATATGAATATTATAATATTGGTATATAATATTCTTGTGTGTGCCTGTACTTAAAATACCATTTTAGAAATAAGTGCTGTTTAAATGAAGAAATTAAAATAGCATAGTTTTTGTAACCCTTGAAGTTCCCTGGCATAGCTTGAATTTGAAAACCACTGCTTTTTAAAAATTATTTTTTCCAATTCTTCTCACACCATGTAGCAATAATTTGATGAACTTCGTCTCCCTTGAGCTGCTCAAAGGCAGGGCTTGTGTCTCATTTATGGTGAATTTAGGTGCACAGTTTTATTTTTACATGGTTACCCCTCCTTACACCAACTGAGAGCTTTCCAAGGCAATATTCCTCATCCATATAGCACAGTGCCCACTGCATGGAACATCTGTGGAATGAATTGTATTACATCCCAGCAAACATTTCTCTGCCTATTCTATCTGTTCAGTTTATAGAAGACCAAATTAGGGGTTGATTTCATTGAAGCTTCTCTTAAAGTATATGTATGTAGATCCATTTATGGTAACTTTTGTTGTTTTCTTTATGTATGAGATAAAAAGATACTCGTAGAAATTTAGGAAGTATAGAAAATTACGAAGAAAATAATCACTGTGAAGCTTTTGCATTTCCTTTCAGTCTTTCTTCTCTGTATATATTAGTTATGTAAATGATGTCTACGTCCTGCTTATTTTCCCTAACATAAGTGGGCATTTCTTCACTCTATTAAAAAGTTTTCATAAGCCTAATTTTACTTGCTTTGTAAACTATTCCATCTTACGAAAGTACCATGGTTTATTTTATGCATTGTCTATTCTTAGACATAAAGTTTCTAATCTGCTTTTATAAATTATGCATTACAAAATGCTATGATATTTTTCATATAATGTATCAACTGTGCAAAGATTTATTTGTTTAGCATAAATTCCTGAAAGAAAGAAAGTACTGGGCCAAAGGCACAAACATTTTCAAGGCTCTTGTTTTATTTTTGCTTTAGATAAATTTGTCATTGTTCCTGTTGATACTAGAGAAGTTGTATCTGTTTGGTTGCAGTTGGATGATTGTTGATGCCTCAGAAAATTCTGAGAATTAAGAATTTTAGAATTTAGATGACAGTAGAAGCAAAAGCTAAGTTAGATTTATCAAATGAAGTGGATAACAGAACCAGGGCATCATGGTTTTTAAGAGAATTGCCTTTCAGACACTGTATCTTGAGTCTCATTTCCTTGGGGATTCTACCTTCCAGGGCTTTTTGTAGCCCTGATTCTTGCTGGATTTACATTTCCTGAGTTTCATTTGTGTCTGACCTTTCCCTAAAGAGCAAGGGGTGGAGAGCCTTGTCGGGAATGCACTCCACTTAAGAACCAGCACCCATTTATTTTCTCACAGGCTGACCTTGGGTTCTGGCCAGAGGAATACAGACCTGATTTCTCCTCTTGATTTTGCATTAACAAAGCTTTTTTAAGCTCACACGTGTGGAAAGACTTGATAGAGTGGGAACATCATTTTGTTTCAGGGAAAGGATAATATGTATAAGGGGAAATGTTAAGTCTGGATTCTTACATATTTAAAAATTTTAACCTACTTACCCAGAAGCAGAAATGATTTGGGGCTTAGAAAAATGTCACAGATAATTTGAAATTCATATGTTGTTATTCGATTTAAAGTCATATCTTTCTTCATCTAGATCATATCAGTCTAATTCTAAGAGAAGCATCCAAGGGGTTTGAATGGAATTTTTTTTTTAATGTAAAGAAATGGCACATTAAAAAAAACCAACAAATTGGCTTCCCACAGTGGCAGACTTGCAGCTGGTAACTAATCCTATAATGAGTGGTATATACCCACATATTTTCCAAATTAAATATGGGTATATACAGGCCTGGCTGAAGATTCTATAATACAGACACTTTACCTGCTAAGGAAAAAAAATTAAAACCAAGATTGCCCAAAGGGTTATAAGCACTGAGGGAGAGGTAAGAATAAAAAAGCCAGAGAGAGGGAATGATGTGACTTTGTAGAATGCCTACTTAGGACAGAGAGGGGAGGAGATTGTAGGGATGGTTGAAGGATAATGCAAGTGCCTGGGCATTGCTTAGAAGATCTGATCAGTTATCCAGATCAAGTCATGCTTACATTATTAGAACCTGGGTATTAAGAACTGCCATTCAGGCAAGTACTGATGATTGTTTTTTGCTAGGAGGTATATTAGAAATTACACAGTACTTCTGAAACAAAAATTCTATTTGCCCTCCCCTGTAAAATTCTTTTTCAGAGAGTGAAATTACATTTTTATGACCTTAGCTTAATTTGGATTCAGTTCAGTTCAGTTTTTGAAAACAAGAAATTAATCCTGAACTGGGCTAAAACTTGGATTGCTAGAATGGCTGATCATTGCATCTCCCCCTAGCCTGCAAATTTTTTGAGAATCCCATTAAATTTTATTCAGGAGTCCCTTCCCAGCCAAATGTATTGTTTCCATGGATACAATTAATGGGGAAAGCAATTTTATAAGACTGATGTGAAAAATGAGCACTTCATCAGCCCCCCTGCTGGTTGCGTTTAGAGACTGGAGGAAGGAAGTCAGCTCTTGTGAGGTTGGAAGAAGCTCTGTGGTGTAAAGGGGGCAAAACAATGAAAGCAGAAGTCAGAAGTGTCTTTTTAAGTGTAAGGAATTAACCCTGAAGTCTTAATTGGAAAATGCCACTAAATTGTGACACCTTTTCACACACTTTCTGTTTACAGAATCCACTCTGTGACAACCTTAAAAAAAAAAGAAAACCCAAAAACCAAAACCCTAGAAGACCATTCCTTAAAAATACAGACCTCCCTTCTCCTTTAATTGCTGAAACAGGTTTTAGGGTATTTGGTGCAAGACAGATAGACCCAAGGAAGAATGAAAGCCTTAATGCAATGAAGGACTCACTAGCTCTTAACTGTCACTAATTTCTACCACAACATTTAAGTTTTAGGTAATTATGACTCAGTCATCAAAATTTCTCTTGATTAGCATTTTTATTCATTTATTATCTGAAATACATACAATGGGGTGAAATCGATATCACCTCATCTCATTTTCCAAAATATTAAAGTGAAAATAATAGAACCACAATGCAATTTTCTAAGCATCAAAGAATGCTTTCACTCCACTGCCCCAAGCCCAGAGCAGAAATCTAGAGATATTTCTTGACAAATTCAGAGCCCTGCTGTACAATGGTTACATGGCATTTGAATAACTATTAAAAAAATGTTTTTTAAAGCCTACTCTAATTTGGGAAAGAAATGAGGCTAGAACAATTCTGTGTTCAGTTTAATATCACTGTGCAGCTTGTGACAAAAATGTTGCCCTTTTCCTATTTTTCCTGTGAGTGGAAATAGGGGATAGGCAACTTAAAAAAAAAAAAAAAGTAGAGTGTGAACAAGTACATTTCAGGGTGAATAAATTCAGTTTAATTGCATACAAGCAAATCCATTTAAGAAACTATTTGTTTATATTTTCTGTAATACAGCTGTCCTGTATTTTTCCTTTTCTTTCTTTTCTTTTCTTTTTTTTTGAGACTGTTTGAAAGGGGCCTGTTAAAAAGCTGCTTTCCCCTGCAGAGGGCAGTCTGCCTCTACAAAATACATGCAACCCTGGCAGCATTTGAGCATAGAGAGCAAGTATATAAAATTATTTTCTTAAGCTGTGAATGTAAATAATTCTTTTTGTTTTTGGATAAGACTATGAGAAAAAATCTTCTATATTAGGAAAGTATAGATTGTGTATAGCTCTATGAGTGTTTTCCTCTTGCCCTTTTATGTATTGTTTGGCTGACCATTTTTTTTTTCTTTATTCAGATTGAAGGCATTTTTGAATAAGCATTGAGCAAGAGAGATAACAAATAAGGTCCCACATGAAGGGGGAAACGGTAATCAGGAGAATAAGAGAAACCTCAGGCTGGGTTGTAGATTAAAAATGTATTTGTGTTAAGAATTCGAGGGCCTACAAATTGTACTGCAAAGGCAGAGAAAGTAAAACATACCACCTGATATTTTTTTAAAATACAGAAATTAATTTCAATTTAAAGAGGTTTCTATCTGCAGCTGGAGATATTTAATCTGAAAAGTGTGAGAAAATAGGTATTTCTTTCTGTAATATTTCTCTCCTGTTTGATGTATGTCTCTGTCTGAGAGAGGAATGGATTAAATAGAGGCAGCTTTTCCGGAGGAGAATTGGAACCTTTCGAGAAGAGGCGCTGATAAGCGTGTAACTGATGCACAGATAAATACAAGACAACAGAATTCCAAAACAGTTTAATTGTAGATTTCCTGGACTTTCAAGGTAGAGGGGAACACTTTCTGCTGATCAGGAGAAAAGTGCCTAGAGATATTGTGAAGCCTTAGTTTAAGGGTGTGTGAAAAATGATCAAGCTGCACATGATCATTTCCATAGATCATCTTCAATGGGCAAAATAAGCCACCTTCCTTGTGTAGAAATTCATAAACACTGAAAAAAACCATTATATGGCTTTTGTTTATTGAAATCATAAAGAAATAATTGTATAAAAGGCTCCTTAAAAACGCAATAACTAGTATAGGGGAAAATGCTCAGCAACTTATATCTTGGGAATATTACAGGAATCTGCAGTGAACACCGATTTTCACGTCATGAATGCAAGTTTGGAAATACCTTTGAGAATATCTCTTTTGCTGCTTGCCTGCCTATTTACTTGCCAGGATTTTCTCAGTTCCTTTTCTAAAGCAGTTTGAAAATGTGATTTTGTGTCGAGATGCTTTTGTGAAGTGCAATTTATTTATTCGCTTCTCACCACATATGTTTTTATTAATGTGCAATTATTACATAGCAAGATAACGCCAGCACAAAATATATTGTCTCTAAATGAAGAGGAGGGACTGTAAGTGGTTTAATTTTTGAAACTTATATTTTTGAAGCTGCCTCTCAAAGCATGCAGCTTTGTAGTGTGCGATTTATGACAGCTGCAGTCGAGCCAGGTGGAGCAAAAGCAGCAAAATGGCAGGACAACTACTGTAAGGGAAGGTCATGAGGAGTCTTCTCAGTTTCCAGTGTGAAATTTAATCAGGTTCCATAGAAGGATGTGATTTATCTTGTTAGCCCATTCTGAACTATTTTGAAAATATAAATTATAAACCTTTCAAATTTAAAACATAGGGAGATTCAGAACTGCCTAGGTTATCATCCGGGTGTTTATTTTGACACCATGAATTTTATTTTAGCAAGTTTATTTTAATCAAGTGGCCCATTCTACATCATATTGATATTGCACATAAAATTATGGTTGTTAGCTTCAACCATGTAGAAAGAATTTTATTTTAGCAAGTTTATTGTGATCAAATAGTTTCTTCTCTATTATATTGACATTGTTCTATCATAGTTGCCAAGGCCAACCACATATAATTTTTCTTTTCCAGAACTATACAACAAGTATAAAACGTTTGCATACATCAAACTAGCTCATCTTTGAGGGGTATTTCAACCCATGCAAAAACAGCTGGGCATTGCTTATAACTTCTAAACACATCTTCATAAGTTATGTTATGTCCATTTGTTTTAAATGAACACTACATAAAACTTTGAATATTAAAAATTAAATGATTATGAAATGTACAAAGTACTATTAAGACTTCCAGATATTTGTAGAGTTACAATGTTAGATTGGTTATTTTTCACTAAAAAAATGGAAGACTTTGAACTTGTGAAATTTGTGTGCATTTTGTGTCACCAATATTGATACAGCTTAAGAGAGTGAGGCTTTCTCTTTTTCTCTTCACTCACATAAACACACACACACATACATATGTAGATGTATATATAAAATGCATAATAGTCTTATGTACAAAAATATGCCTATTTTCTTCCATGGCTAGTGAGGTACATCTAATCAGCTATTTGTAAATTAGTACCCTTGCCAAAATATATTAACTTTTACAGTCTGTCAAGTGCATTGTGCATACCACATAATCCACACAGTTGGATTTATCTTGTTCTTCCTAAAACCTTGGGAACAATGCTTACAGAGAAAAGAGTGGGTGGTTTTTACATGGCTTGAAAATTTTAAATAATATTTCGACTTGTGTACGTATTTACTATTAAGTGATCTTAATGCCTTGATTTTTTTAAAGTACTGTCTTAGAAATTTTCATAATTTCAGTGTATACTTAAAAGTATACAAAAATATATATTTTCTTCTGTCACTTCAAGAAAACTCAATTTAACTCACTTTCACATTTGATTTGAAAAGCAGAAGCATTCAGCGCTGTGGTAACCCTTGTCTTGAGTCGGCATTGTACAGCATTTTCTTGCCACCTTACACAGCCGAGTGCAAAAAAACCCCACAGTGGGAACCCTGATTTTTCAGCCATTCTGTATCTTTGTTGCTGTAGACTCTTAATTCTGCTTCTGTTTATAATATTTGCGTTTGCTCTTATTATACCAAAAGAAATTCCTTGGAATGCATAGTCACTTTCTCCCCATTCCTTTCATTTGCAGATGAAAGGCAAATGCAGATTTAAAAAAAATAAATAAATACGATGTGGTTAGGACCATTCATCACACTCCCTGTCTGCTGGGTCTTTGTTTCTGTTTCATGCTGTGTGCATTACATTACATTTCTGAACCTGTTGTGAGTGTTTTTTGGGTTTTTTTTTAGCATTTTTCTTTTGTAGTTTATTAAAATAAAAATATTTTCAGTCAGCAGAAATCTCATTGGTTCTTCTGGAAATCTTGCCCCACAGGCCTTTGCAGGACAAGAACAGATTGTCCAGGGCCTAATTCTGAGCATTGTTTTTTATGAGGAAATCAAAAGTATAATTGTGAAAACCCAGTGTGTCCTTTTATGTCTGAAAAGGAGAATTAAATTGCTGGTGGCAAAGCAACAGGGGATAGAGAGAGAGTGGATGTGAGGCAGGCCCTCCGGAATTAGGGATTTCTGGTTGAAAGTAAGGGGAGAGTCCACTTCAGTATGTACACAGGTGAGTGTGCATTTGGCAGGTAGATCACGGAATCCAGAGAGTACAATGCAGCAGAAATTGAAAAGGAGTAAATGCAATAACATGGTCCCTTTGGCCATTCAGTTTGCTTCTGTCAAATTCTTAAAAGCCCTAATTTGCAGACATTAGAGAAAACACTCTGATTCAAACTTGGACGATGAACTATCAAATACCTACTAACTGTGGTTCTTTCTAGGAAAAAAAATAAAATCTTTATATTCTTGAGGGATTTTTACCCAGACGTTATTCTCGACAGGACTACTCTAGCTTTTCGACCTGTGCTTTCATTTTTAATTCTGAGGAGAAGTAGCTTGAAATTTTGATTTAATTTGTGCTAATTCCACTTTCTGGATCTGATCACTAAATACTGTATCATGATTTGGGACTTGTGGCATAACTGTTCTAGATCACTAAATTTAATGAAGTTCTAAGAGCATCATCAGAGGTCTTTCATGGGAATATTCAGACAGTTTTGAATTTTGCCATATGACGAACAGCATCTCCGCATGTTTTAGGGTACATATGTAGGACAAAAGATTCTGTGAAAACACTTCTTGTTCCAAGGCTAAATGGGATATAACAAAATAGATGTCAAAAAACAAACAAACCCAGTGCTGTGAATCCTGACCAAACCTTGGTGGTGTGACAGGACCTCGGTGGTGTGCTCTGGTGGACAAATGGTTAAAATATACACTCATTGGAGTATGAAGGCAGTTCTTCTCGGCTGTCAGATAGTTTGACCAGTGTCAGGCTACCCTGGCGCGTGCAGCATACCTTCATTGCATCATAAATAAAACAGACAGATTACTTTTTTTTCCCCTCTAGGATGGAATAAGCACCATGAGAGGGGAGGGAAAAGGATTAAGGTGGGGAGGGGTGACATGGAGGGTTGGTGGGGAGGTAGTGAGTGAAGAATTAGAAGGGAAAGGAGAAAAGAGAGATCTCTTCAGCCCCTCTATGAATCTCGGATTGGCAGCCGAGAACAATGAGAAAACCAGGCAATTACCTAGAATCCTGTTCCCTTATCCAGACATAGAAAATATATTCTTGCACCAGCCTTCCTTCCATCCCCCACTCCCCACTCGCCTCCTCCCCTTCCCCCAGTCTATCTAATTCAGTTCTTTAGTGGAAGGCCCAGCAGATGTAACAAAGGGAGAAGGGTTTTTTGATGGTGGGCCACTCACGACTCAAGGGCCCAGTCTTCCAGGCCTGCAGTGGGAAACATTTTATATTCTGTGCCCTTACAGACTTTGGTAACCTCTGAAGCCGCAGCAGTGAAAAATGATCAGAAAGGTATTTTATAGCCTGAGCTCTTTTCCTGATTCCCTGAAAATCAAGTGGTCAGGACCCTAACTCATCTGGCCCAAATGCACCAAGCCGACGTAGCACTTCAGCCTTGGGAAATTCTGCCCTAAGATATGAGTAGGAATTCTGGGCTCTGAAACTGTTGTACCCAGAAACCTTCCCGAATTCCAGTGAAGAATTCTGCTTTATTTCTTACATCATCATTGCAGTCCTGTAGGAGGCTGCCTCCTACTTATCTTTCCCTTCAGTTAGGTACCAGTGAATGAAAGGTGCTGGTAGCATTGGTGATTTGACAGGTTCTTTCAGAGTGACTGGAAAGTCTGTCCTTTCTTCACTCCTGTGCTTCCTGGCCACCTGGCCAAATCACTTAGAACATGTATGGAAGGATGAGCCATAAATGACTGCTCCCTCTGAGGCCTTTGCAGTTGGAATGTGTGTATCCCATTATATGCTGGACAGGAGCATTTTGTTAGCCAGTCTATTGAAGAGTGACAGTTAAGTGAGAATGTGTGTCTGAACCCCTGTCATTTATATTCCAACATGGCAAGAATGGCTCTATATCTGATTTCTTGTGTCTTCCATCTACCTCCTCCCATAATCAGGAAGACTTACTTTGCATTGTCTGGAATGGGGATGTTTTATAACTCATCATCCACACTTCTTATCGTGACCAGTAATTCATAACACAAGACAGCTGCCTGGGGTTAGGGTGTGGTTGGCAGCTGCTTACAAAAATTCCTCTCTGCACTCTTTACAGTAGCTGTGCAACCACTATAGAAAGTGGAATACCAAGGCTTTTCCATGGCAACATTTACTCAAGATAGTGCTTGAAAGAGACTTAAGTTTCTTCTTGGAAAAACAATTAGCAAAATCTCAGAGGCCAGGAGATTGCCAAGAGCACTTCCCTACATTAGCCAAAGAACACTTGTTGGCATTCACCAGCTTATTTAACCTTTTCCTTTAAGTAAAATAGATTTACTGAAATGGCATTGTTTCTAGTGGGGTGGTGGTGTTTGGTTTCAAAGTGGATGCAAAGTGCTTTGCCATCTTTTTATGCCTTAAAGTGTGATTTACATCTTACGTAGTTTTCACTGTATTTACTTTTACAACTTGGTTGTGAGTTAGCAAGAGCTGGAGCCCTGGATTAGGCTTTGTTGCATTATCCCGTAGGATGTGAAGGTTTGCAGTTGAAGTCTGGGGGTTCAGATTCCAGTTTTGCCTCTTGCCTGGTGTGATGTCACGGAGATCAATGACTCTTACTTAGGTTGAGACTCGACTTCCTATGGGACAAAAATTCATCAGCAGCCTGGTGAAGTTTAATAAAATAAAAGCTTATCATATCACTTGGTTACTTACCCGCTGCCTAGAAATGTTAGTTACAGTTACTCCAGTACGTACTCATAAATATTTGTTGATTGAGACAGCAGTTACATAAAGATAAGCCTAGACTAAACAGCTATTTTCTCAAGAAAATTGTATTGTTTAGGACAAACCCCTAAAAATAAAGGTACTTCAGAAATATGTTGGAAGATGACAGTGTTCAACTTAATAAAAAAAAAATCACCTGAAACAGCTTTAAATTGCCAGACAAGTTTTTTCTTTCTCCTTAGAAGTCATATCTAAATTTAACATAAGTTCCAGAAGTCAGTGCTCAGACAAGCCATAAAATAATCCAGTTAATGAGTCTGTATTGTAATTGGTAAGTTTACATAGCAGATTCATCATATAAGAAAAGAAAAACCCTTATATTCTTTACTAGTGGTTTTTCTGATATTCAGTCCAGCTTAATTGGGCTCCTTTAAATCCCTGAGTGTTGTCTTTGCAAGATTTATCTATTACTGTTACAGATGATCCTTCATTAGGTGAGATCCCCTTTTGTCTCCAAATTTAATTTCTATAAACTGTGTTTTAACAAAACTTCACTACAGTTGAGGTTTTTAATGTCAAGATAATTGTTTTCAACCTTACGGATCTTCTCATTCCCATGATCTAATTCATTTATCATATTATAATTACCTTGACTCCCCACGTTGACGGGGGTGGGGCAGTTGTGCATGTTGTATGATGCATCCTATTAGATAGAGCCCACGGGGTTGATCAGAATGGCTTTTACTCACAGATCTCATATATGAATAAAAATGTATAAAATTCCACAAGTCTGACAGGATGAAGCAGAAAACCTTTTCTGGGTAATTGTTGTACTGAAACGGCTCACCTCAATTTGTCTTGCTAGGGATTGAAGGTACCCTGGCAGGATTCTAGCCCATGCAAGACAGTTCAAGTCCTTAATTGTGTGAACTATAAAAGTTATTTGAGTGAATAATTAAAAATATTATATAAAGCTATAACCCCATTTTTTCATTGGCCTATAGCATTATTATTTTTAAAAAAGTATTTGACATATCAAAGTTTTGTTTGAAAGAATGGCTTTGAAAGAAACACAGAAGCAGAAGGAAAGAGTTAAAGTTTATGCATTATTTAAATATACATTAACTCTTTTTACAGTTCTTCTTGGATGTTGAGATTTGGTTTTTAAATGTTGGAGGATGACAAGTAATTCTAGAGGGACATCAAAGGACAGAGGATGCTATATCATATTAAGATCACAGTTTGGT
Source organism: Delphinapterus leucas (assembly GCF_059928025.1). Taxonomy (NCBI): domain Eukaryota; kingdom Metazoa; phylum Chordata; class Mammalia; order Artiodactyla; family Monodontidae; genus Delphinapterus; species Delphinapterus leucas. The sequence goes on from NC_143148.1 coordinate 44,345,685, forward strand.
GAATCTGTGCAAGGCTTTTCCTTAATCTAATGTAAAGGTTTGCAAGAACCTGTCATCTCGTTGCTCATTGGCTGCGTTTTACATAATACCCTTCAGCATCATTGATACCAACCTCGATGGCATTATTACTGCTCTTTACAGTCGTGTGCTAGTAATGTTAAATCTGAATGGGTTTAATAAAATAAATTAAGCGATAAAGATTTTAATGCTATTAACAATCAGTAATATTTCTTGACAGCACAAGAAAAGGAATAGCATGCCATTTGCCAGCCTAGATAGACTCCACAGTCTGTAAACACAAAGATACCTGATAATTCATGTTTACTTTCTTAAAGTGGTTCCTCTCCCCTCCACTTCCCTATTCTTTTTCATCCTTCTCTTCCTTCCTCCTGTCCTTTCCCTTACTTTCCTCCCTCCTTCGCTCTTCCTTTTCCTCTCTTTGTCATTTCTCTGTGTGTGAAGATGCATTCTTCATGATCTCTCATCTTTACTGCTTTGCAGTTATTGTGCTGTTATTGTCTGGAAATTGACCATTGCCTAGCAATCGTGTGTGCGACTTCTGCCAATAAACCTGCTGGCTCAGCCTGCCTTCCTTCCAGCTCTCTCTGCCTTCCTTAGCGAGTGCTTTCCTCACTCCCACTGTCTTGCAGCTTCCACCTCGACACTCTTCATCCTCCCGCAGATGCTTCCTGGGGTTCTGTTTGAAATGGATGCTAGCCTTTTGTTCCAGTCCCACTCCGAGTTGCTAGGGTCAGGCAGCTAGCAGCCTCCCTGGGGCAGTGCTATGATGAATTTTGGCATGGCCAGGCTGTTTAACAACTCCATCGCAGAATGCCAGCTTCCTCAGAGATTGAAAGGAGCTGTGATGAGCTTTTTCCAAAGGCTCCACTCAAGTTTTGAAATGCCAAAGATTCCCGTGGATCTCTAAATTATGTGGTAATTTTTTGAACCACACCTTCTCAATAAAAATGAATTTTCTTTTCCAAGGAACATAGGTATTCTGTGATCTTACTAGTTAAGCACTCAAATTTTCCTGGGATCCAAGTTGTTTGGATTTAGTAATTTTTTATTTAAAAATGTTCAAGTCCTGTCAACCTTTTTATTGCTCATGGTCAATTATGTCTCATCTTTGCCACCATTCACATTCTTTCTTCTTCTAAAAGTCATAATTGTTATAAATGACACTCTCAAATAATTTTTTAAAACCCCCGTCATTTCAGAAACATTTACAAAGTTGTCCTAATTGAGTGCATTTTTGAAGTGGGTAGAACCAGTTATTTAAGCCCAAATTATTTATCTAGTTCTGTACCTGTAATTGTTTACATTAGAATACAAATTAGAATACATTTCATTTTCTTTTATGGTGTTGCAAATTTATCTTTCAAAATTATTTTATCTTTTTACATCTACATATTTGGGTTGTAATATGGCCACTAAAGAGGCAAATAGTGGTCTTTAATTGGGACTACTTAAGTAGTCACACAAGGAAATAACTGCCAGGGACCTTCAGATGTTAATCATGAATGAGAAAACATTTAAGCTTAGTTTACGTGACTGTGTGCATAAAACAAGCATACTGTATGGCTTCTTTGCAAATCAGGTGTACTTTTCAGCTGTATGTCATTGTAATGACCCTCAGCTTTTCTGGAACTAAAGAAGGGGAGAAAAGTGCATGATGCTGTGTGTATGTGTGTGTTACCAGCAAATGTGATGAGTGTTCTCAGGAAGGATAACTTGGGCCGAGTTAACAGCTCTGTACCCTCCTTCTTATCCTTTCTGGTATTCATTAAGTTAATATACTGTTGCCTGCATGGGGCAGCTTCTTTGATGGTGAGTACAGTTAAATGCCTATTTAGACATGTCATGGACTAACCAATGCAAGAAGGTGCATGAAGTGTGGCAGAGAGAGAGAGGGAGGAGAGGAAAATTGTTGCTATATATTTTTTAACTTAAAAATGCTTCTTCTAACAACCCTTTGCAGCTGGCAGAAGGCTAAGGTTTCTCACACTATGAAAGGAAGTCAGACCATAAATAAGCTAGTCAGGAACACCTGGAAAGAATAAAATGCCTTTCTAGACTTTACACTGTGCTTAGAATGGATGCCAGCCTGGTGAGTGCATTCAAATGGTATGGAAGAATGTGTAAATGCCACATTAGTATAAAGCTAGGGAAATGTTTCCATTTTTTAATCTCTAACATTTAAACTAATGGTTTATGGGAAAAAAATATGGAAAGGCATTTTTCAAAGTTTAGTGTCTTGCTGTCATGTTTGGGGTGATGGACTTCTTTTAAAAAGTAGCAACAGAGTGAGACAGAAAGATAATGTGCTTTCAGAGCCAGTGAGAGACTAACAAACTTTCCAGAAGTTGTCACAGTTTTCACACTTAGGGATCTAATTCAAAGATGTACATTCCTCATCTGATGTACATTAAAGATCCAAAGATCATTAGCCCGTTTTACCTCATCCCCTTTCAGGACATTACACAAGATTTTTTTTTATCACTGCACTGGTCAGACATGCACTGGTGCAAGTTCTTGGGTTGGAAGCTGTGCATGCTTCTGTTTAATCATTTGGCTGCCAGTACCGTCTGTGAATTCCATCCCATCTGGCTTAGGCCTTTTGTAAATTTTAAGGTAGGGTAGTCAATATCCCCAGAAGCTGGTCACTGCTGAAACAAGCCAGCAAACGTATGGCTGTATTACTTTTGTCTGAAAAGTGTGTGTTCACAGCCTCCCTTATTTGCACAATAGGGTTCATGTCTAGGCCACGGGGATGGAAGGGCAGCTCGTTATTTGCCAGGCCCAGGCACAACTTTGGGCTAGACAGTTCCGTGGTGAAGAAGAGAGTTGTTCTTGAACAACCTATTCCTGACTGTGCTCACTTTGTCCTTAGAATCTAAAGTGCAGATGCGGAAGAAAGCTTTCTTTTTGTTTGGTCTGTATCAACTTTTACAGATTAATACCAATGACAAGTTGACTGTTTAATACATTCTAAAAACAGTTATGGGTGTAGCAGGAAAGTAAAAACAAGTATGTCTGGGGCCAGCTGCCTAGTAGTCACATTCTTCCTTCCTTCCCAGGTTTCTCTCCCATCACTGCTTCCTTCTAACGGCAGACACAGATTCTTTGTGTCTCCCAGCCTGTCCACTTCTTTAGCGCTCCCTAGTAGAGAGGGAAACAGTGAGCGGAGGAGGTCTCCTAGGAGCCAGCAGAGGGGTTCCCTTGTAGAACGTATTAATCTTCTTTACCTAGGTAGCCTCTTCCCAAAACATGGGCTCTGCCTCCTGCTGTGAAGCCAGAAGGGGATGGGAGGAAACAAATAATTAACAAGAAGTGCCTGTTATTTGCCAAATGTTGCCAGGACCAGATGGCACTCAGGTTTTCTTGAGTTACTGCGATTGTGTGAAGGGGTTTTCCTTGTTGACTTTCAGACTTTTTCAGGGAATCTATATCACGTACTGAACCTTCATGGACTAACATTTCTGATGATTATTTTGTGCCAGACACTATATTATACAATTGAATATATTCAAGGGGAAGAAAGTCTGAATATTTGACTTTTTAAAATACCAACTTGTTAAGTCCTTCTAAAAAGAAGAGTAGGGAGCAAGTAAAAGGAAAAAAGCTTATTGTCGATTTGTTCTGTGTAAAAATTAGTTGCATGTTTTCATTTTTCTATTCATTCATTCATTTTTTTCAACTCCTTTATGCAGGCACTGTTCATGGTACCATGAGGGAATGAAAGAAATACAAGTTATAGTCCTTATCCTCAGAAAATGTATACCTTAATATGCATCATTTATAGGGGTGTATTGTAATTTTCATATATGTCAACAACTGAATATTCTGAGTCAAGATTTTTTTTGACCCAGGATTCAAGAAACAAAACTTTTGCCTCCTTTTTTCAGAGTAATAATTCCTGCTCATCTTAACTAAAAAACAAACCTTTTTACCTTGACTTTTTAATAAAAGTTTTGTTTCATTAATTAAAAAAAATTTATGTGTTGAGTGTACCTAGAGTGATTCTGAAAGAGTAGGTATCTTAGCTGAAAGACTAAAAACTTAAGTTGATAGTTTGCTTCAATGATAATTGAAATCCAGGATTCATTTGAATATAAGTTTGTTTGTAAATCAGATGCTGAGAATATTGCCTTCTGATAGAGATGGAATTCGCAGTTCATAAGGTTAGTATATATCCAAAAGGAGAAGAGTAATATTTTTACAGTAATGTGCTGCTAATGTTTAAAGTGTTGCTTTTCTGATATTATTGCCTAAAATTTCCAATGATGTAAATTAGACCCTCTAATACTTGTCTCAGCAGTAAACAATGATTGAGGATATTTGATGGTTTTTATCCACATGGGCGAATGTACCACATAATTCAAAAGCAGCAAATCTCTGCGTTCAGTTTATTCATATTGCATTTTTTAGTCCATATTTTGAGAGGGAAGGAATAGTTAAATAATATTTTCTTTAAGTGACCAATAACAGAGATAGACATTTGATAAAGAAATAAATGGTGATAACCTACATTAATATGCATTTCTTGTATGTGAGTTCAGTTTATGTTCTCTTTCAGCAACTATTTTCAACTCTTCATAAGAATCTTGGCTGATTTTGGAGGCATGCATCATCTTTCTTATTTTATGATCTACTTCTTTTTATATCAAGCCATTTTTAGTTCATCATTTTTAAGTTCCCTTTTGGTTCAGAATCAAATAAAGAAAAACACGAGAATAAAGAGGGCAATATTATTGGTTAGGAATGTCACATACACATGTGGGTATTATATGTCATAGTGTTATATATAAATCTCTTTACTGGATTTATAACTTTACTGTCAAAATTCACCTGAGGGTGACGCTCTATAGGTAAGAAATCTTAATTGAGAGATTTACAAAACCAAACCTTAAAGAAAACACCAGGGAGTGTTTCTAATTTTCCTACGTACAGTTTTTATATTTGTATTCCCTCTAATATGGCAATATGATTTTTAACACTAAATTTGACAGGCAGTAAATCTAATTATTACTGAGCATATGAAAAAAAAATATACATAATGTAAGAGAGCTGGCATGTAAATATTTTGCTTTCACATTCATGGAATATTTGTTAACAAAGTTTCATAAGGATTGAAAATCATTACATACTACAGTTATACCTCTAATAAATGAATTATATATGTTGTTTCTACTATGTAATTAGGTATAATTACACTAATTGCATAAACAGATGATAATCAACCTGAAATTACTTTATAAAACAAGAACATTTACACAACAATAATGTCATTAAAAAACATAAGCCCCCAAGAAGGAGACAAAGCAAGCACCACCAGGAAATTCAGTTAAGGATTAAGTGTCTAGCACTGTAGGTATAATAAGGACGCTGTCACCTTCCCATTACCCTAATGCACTCCATTCCTCTTAGATATAGTATGTTTAAATCCCGAGCTGTGAATTTCTAGGGCTTTGTGTCTTTGTCTCGCCACCTTAACATTTTTAATGTAGTTTTTGTTGTGTAAATCTATATAAGTGCCATCACCCGTCAGCGGTGACATCTGATGGCATGAGGCCGACCCAGTCTGCATGTATTAGGGCTTTTTGTGTTTGTGCAGTGGAAACTACTTCAACAAATGCCAGTTTAAGGAATAAACCTGTAAAAGGAATACATTTTCCTTGTTCTGAAACAATAGCTCAGTGTTGAATGGATGCCCATGAAAAGAATAAATCACATAGAAGGATAAAGTTCTTCTCCTCCAAAAGGCAAGAGGATGGTAATAATCATTTTGACCTATTGAGGAGATAAATCTCTTGATTTATCAGTTTAATGTGGAGACCAATCTAGAACACATGCCAGGAAGCCTCCTTGAAATTACTGCTAAATTTGGGATTGTCCAAAAACAATTTCAAGTATCAAAAACAATATCAAGAACTCAACAATTTCACAGAAAAAGTTGAAGCCCCAGACTGGGCAGGAGCACTTTGACATTGTTTATGTAACTCTTTAATATTTAGTCATTCTATCAGTGCTGGACACCAGTAAACCAAATACCTGGAGAGCTATACAGTATTTACTTGCAACTGACCTTTTGTATTGTCTGTGAACAGTAGTTCAGGAACTCTAGATCTGTTATTAGATACACCTTGGGTAAGATTTGCTGTGAATTTGCAATGAATTTGGGGCTTTAGAAATATGTAGATCCTTGAGTCTCTAGCTCCTAATACTTGGGGGAATCTGTGTCATATAAACTTCAGTGTCCATTATCACCTTAATTTGTAGCAGAACAATTGGACTATATTTAAGAGCATTTAGGACTTGAGATGCCAACTTAAGTCCAGCTTGAGAACTTGAAGATGTCAACTCATATTCTGGTTTCTTCATCCATTAAAAAATGCAGTCAAGGGCTTCCCTGGTGGCGCAGTGGTTGAGAGTCCGCCTGCCGATGCAGGGGACACGGGTTCGTGCCCTGGTCCGGGAAGATCCCACATGCCGCGGAGTGGCTGGGCCCGTGAGCCATGGCCGCTGAGCCTGCGCGTCCGGAGCTTGTGCTTCGCAACGGGAGAGGCCACAACAGTGAGAGGCCCGCATACCGAAAAAAAAAAAAAAAAAAAAAAAATGCAGTCAACAAAATAATATAGATATAATTTTTACAACTGTCAGCTGCTGATGTAGACACACAGATGCTTAATAAATACTTGCCAAACAAATATGTTGATAGAGGGGAAAATGAAAAAGGAGTATTTGGTAGATTTCTCCAAAAAGAAAAAAAGAAAAATCTGAGCCATTTTCCCTGAGAGCTTGGTAATGTTACTTAAAATTTTAAATAATACTTTATTTTCTCTGGTTATGAAATAATATTTACTATAATGTTTTTTAGAAATTATAGATATAGATAGCCTCAAAGGAAAAATTGGAAAGGCTTTGAGGTGTGTCCTGCCTTACTGCTCTCTAGAAAGCTTCCATTCCCACTAGTATAGGATAGAAGAATGCCATTTCCCCACATTTACCAGTATTGATTATCTTAATTTTTAAAAATCTGTTAATTTTATGCACTATTACTTGTATGCATTGTCTTCAATTTTAGAAAACTACTTTTCTTATTTCTGTTTCCATTTGCTTCTATTGGATATGGTTGGTGTTTTGATAAATATTATCTGAATCCTTTCTCTATCGTGGGAAAATTCTGCAATGTTGTGTCTTAGTGACAGCCTCCTCCTGCTATAAAAACTGAAAGTTCCAAATCTTCCTTACTATGAGAACACAGCCATGTATAACAGGTTCTACCCATAGTATGCCTCCGATTCAGAGTTGAGAGAATCATGAGGGATGCTTCTTTGTGATAGTGGTTGAATGAGTGAGTTCCTGGGGCACGGGGCATCCATGCTGGTATCCAGTGTCTACTGTCTGTGGTAGGGCTGCATTGTCCAGTGCTCAGCAGGGGCATCAGTGACATCCTCACTAGACCAGGTCTCTGCTGGGATTCTAGGCATCACTCCTAGCTTTGTAGCTCTGAACCTGTGTCTTCAACTTTCATGACAATTTTGTGAGCTAGATAATTTTTTTTTAATTAATTAATTAACTTTTGGCTACGTTGGGTCTTCGTTGCTGCGCGCAGGCTTTCTTTAGTTGCTTTGAGTGGGTGCTACTGTTTGTTGCGGTGTGTGGGCTTCTCATTGCGGTGGCTTCTCTTGTTGTGGAGCACGGGCTTCAGTAGTTGTGGCATATGGGCTCAGTAGTTGTGGCACGCGGGCTTAGTTGCTCCACGGCATGTGGAATCTTCCTGGACCAGGGCTCGAACCCATGTCCCCTGCATTGGCAGGCAGAGTCTCAACTACTGCACCACCAGGGAAGGCCAATATATATTTTTTAATAAGCATCCTTTTTGACTTAAATAAACCAACACAGGTTTTTATTACCTGCACCTCAGGATATTAAGTGTTAAATAAATGGATGCTAGGACTGGTTGTTTCTAATGTTGCTAGACAATTTAAAGAAAAAGAATGATAAACTGAAGTCCCTAAATTCTTGGTTCTAGAAAAGGGACTTTTTTTTTTTGCAAACCAAAAGAATATCTTTTCTAGTCACAGAGCAGAAGAAATTCACAGTAAATGTTGTTGAATTACCAAGTCAACTGAACTCACTGACTGGTGTCAAAGTGTATTGATGAAAAAGGGATGAAATCACAGAATTGGGATGGGGATGTAGGGAAGAATTTGAATGATTCAGACTGTAATGGGCTCCCAAACCCATGAGTCTCCTTTGTGGGCTGAAGCAGCCTTTTTGCCCTACCTTTCTTGAAAACCCTGGAATGACCTCCTCGCAAACAGAATCCAATCCTCTTTATGGCCCATTCTCAACATCATGCACCATCCCCAGACCTGTATCTAGAGACAGATCCCAGCATGTCCTGTAATAATAATTAGAGAGGTGAACTGCAAGATTTTGCTAATTTTAAAAATTGGACAATATATGTGTAAATGGATTCTGAAGGTATAAGAACAAGGAAGAAGGAGTGTAATTTTAAGTCCATCTGAATTAATTGATATGGATATATTTACTACAGATTCTGGATTCAATATAGTAGCTTAAGTAAGAGTACTTAATGTCACACTAGGCATTCAGATGCTCAGGAAATTAGAAAAGTTGGAGTGGACTTATCATGTTTGCCTAACTCTAATCATGTTCTCCAAGAAGATTCAGAAGACATTCCCTCCTTCAGGCATTTAGAAATACACAAATGAGAGTATTCCTGGTCTTGGAAGAGTGCTACAGTGGCCATTCTCTGTAAGCCAAGGATGCTGGTTGGAGACACAGTAGAGTTTCATGAATTCAGTGAGGATACATGGGTCCCACGATGGCAGAGCCTAAGTACCAGCTCAAAACGTTAAAGACAGGGTGAGTACGGTTATCATAACATGCATCAGAACTAGTATGATAATAGTTCGGCCAGCTATAGTGTTTGGTAGTAACTAGGATTAAAATAGATGCGTAGCCCAATTAGATTCTACTTAATACGAATAAGAAAAACTGCATACTTGATTAACTAAGGCCTCATAATAGTTATCTCTTTTAAAGTCCCAAATCTGTGTAAGTTTACAGGTTCAGAATTTTTTAAATGAAGGGGAGACCAGATACTCTTGAGAGGAAAAAAGCCTACAATAACATCTTAATTAGTATATTTAAATCTTTTATCCTTTTCAAAGGGACCTGAGCCATTCACCAGGGTAAACTGAGCAGCTGGGGAAAAGGGAAATACCTAGACCTTTCATAAAGTATTAGATGTTAGCTCTGAGGTAACACTAAGGCCTGGGGACCCAGAACGCAACCTGGTTCTTCTGTGAGAATATGGGATTCATGGAATTCAGATGATAGAGATTTGATTCAAATCTGTCTTATAGTAAGCCCAGTGGGACCCTAAATGCATTCCTCTTTTATTTCTTTAATTCATGAATTTATTATTGGAATATATATCATCAGCAATAGAAGAACTCCATAATGGCTTCTGATATATCAGAAAGGACCAAGTGGAAACCACTGGAATTTGTCTTACTACCAAGAGACAAAATGAAAAGCAGTACCACATCCCTGGGGAACTGCAGATTTAAGTGTCATCATAAACCATTCAAAAGTGGTGGGGATGTTGAGTCTTATCACTTCCTAACATAATTCTCTTGTATGAATTGGTCTTAGAGAATGCGGGTGGATTATCATGATCATAAATTTAATAGGTGGTAACTTCAGTTAAATCAAGTGTTCCAGATGTGGTGTCTTTACTGAAGCAACGAATATAGCCTTAACTACTACTCTTCCAAATCTTTTTTTTTTTTCCTATCAATATACAGTTGACTCTTGAACAATGCACAGGTTAGGGGTGGTGACCCTGCTCACAGTCAAAAATCTGCATATAACTTTACAGTTGCCCTCCATATCCATGGTTCTGCATCTGTGGATTCAACTAACTGCAGATCATGCAGTACTGTGGTACATATTTTTTGAAAAAAATCCATATATACCTGGACCTGCACAGTTCAAACCTGTATTGTTCAAGGGTCAACTGTATCTAGATACAAATAGTGTTTTTCTTACACTTGGCATGGATAACAATATACTTTTGCCATTTTGCTTCAGAATTATGTATACTCTGACCTTGAGCCATAGTTCAATTTCTGGGGAGCTTGAATGTTTCATCCCAAAGGACATAATGCTAGGTCATGAAATTAATGACTTTATACTGATATAATCTGGAGGACATGAAGTTGTAGACATTCTAGATGCTTGCATACTGGAAAATGGGAACAATATCCAGGAAAATATAAGACCTGAGTTGCTCAGTGAAGTGTGTAGAGGGTCCAGTGCTTTGGAAAATTTCAGGATATTTGCTGAAGTTTGAGTCTTCTACCATTGAAAAAGAGATGCAGAACTTAGTGGGTCTCTTTTCATTTTGAAGGCAATGTATAACAGATTTGGCTGTGCTGCTTGAAGCCACTTACTAGGTGTAGCAGTGCTGTCAGGTCCTCACCCATATCTCATCACCTTTACCCCCTCACCACTTCAAGGAAACTTAAAATTTCCAGTACCTACATTCCATTATTTTTCCTGAGGGATTTTTCTGTCTACCAGAGTATATTTTCTTTCCCATTACTCAAAATGTTTTAACAAACTGGGATGCTGCATGAAGAATGTATTACGTCTCATCAGGAGAAGCATAGCAAATGCCTCTGGGGTTTGAGATTAAATCCATGCTGTCTTAGTCAAGAAGAAACTAGCTGTTTCTATTGAGAAACAGCTCTCAGCTTGTTTTAAGGTCCTTACAGAGACTTAATATTTAACTATGGCATACCAGATAACTATTCACCCTGAACTGCCCATGATGTGTGTTATGATTCACCTAGCCATATATTTGGGTGTGCTAAACTGCAATACATTTTCAAGTGGAGGTGCTATATATGGGACCTAACTCAAGTAGGTTTTTCTAAGCTCATACTTATGGCCTCAAAGGGAGGTCCCTATGACCAACTGATTGAGTAGGAAAGAAAGATGGAGGTTTAATTACCAATGGTTCTTCATGATAAGTTAGTATTAACCTGACAAGAATTGTTTCAGTTTTACAAACATACTCAAGTAGTCTGGCCTCAACTTGTGAACTTCATCTGATCAAGGTTGACTTGACTACTGTCATTGCTGAATGCCCAGTCTGCTAGCTGTGGCCTCCAGTATGGTACCATATTCAAGGGAGATTAGCCAGACACCAAACTATATTAAGACTGTACCATCATAGAGCAAGAGTAATTTTGAATTTGAACTTGCTTTTGTTGTCTGCCATGCATTAGCCAGCCCCACAATCCTTAGAGTCACTAAAAGCTTTATTTTCCACTGTGATGCCGCACACCACATAGTTCCTGAACATGAACTGAATTTACATCAGAAGACTAAGGCAATGGGTATAGCACATGAGGTTCATGTAATCTCTCAGAAGTTGCAGTGTAGTTTGTGAAATTTAGCTTTCCAGCCTCTGGAGTTCAGGAAAGCATATAAAAGGAGGTAGGAATGGATGCTGACATCAACCGTCTTCTGCAATTTATGCAGTCCCCCAGAATGGTGGAAGGCCTGTTGAAGACTGTTGTAGCCTTAGATCAGAGACTACTTTGTGAAGTTAGGGTGCTGTCCTATGGGATACTTGGAGCTAGTAAGTATGCTTTCAACTAGTGATGAAAATGTGATTCTGTGTTTGTCATACAAGAATATATAAGTTTGACAATCGAAGAGGAGGAAAAGGGAATTATGCCTCTCACAGCTACAGCTAATGACCCACTCACAAAGTTTTAATTCCTGTATCACTCAAGATTCAGTGCAAAAACAAAAATCACTCCAGGTATTTTAGGCAGAAAGGGCTTTAATATAGGTAATTAGGTGCTTATGAAATCACTGGAAGGCTGGAAGGGTGAGAATCAGAAGTCATTTCAGGAATAATTGAGTTCAAGAAAATCCCCTGTAGCCACAATTCTAGAATCAGGTAGTTGAAATGAAGAAATGGTTGGAGTGGTGAATGCCTATCAACCACATCTGGAACAGTTCTCATCTCAGGATCTCTGAGATCTGCTGATTGAGAGGCTTAATACCCAAAGAAAGATGGCTTCCATCAAGAGAACAGCAGTTATTCCAATGAATTCAGGCCGAGCCAACATGCCCAGTCATTTCAGACTTCTTGTGCCATTTGACAAATAGGTGAAAAGGGATGTTTAGGTTTGGCATGGTAGATTGTTCCTGTCAATAAAGTTACTGCTATATGATGGCAGCAAGGAGTTTGGAACCCAGGGGATTTGGAACCCAGGCTTTGGGGTACCTTCTTGTACTGCTCCAGTGATAAAACTAAATGAAAGACTACATAAATATCTCAAATCCCTTGGGAATGAAGGTTTAGGTGATCACATTGGGTAAAGAAACCGGGTCAGCTGAGGAGCAGAATGAAATTGAACTGTGGAAGGAGGTGTGGAGGAGGGAAGTCAGAAGTACCAACGATAGCGTCATGTCTATTTGCAGGTGACTGTTAATATCTGCCCATATTTTCTTACCTGCTGTCGTGTCTCATGTATGTTTACATATCTTAAGAAATCTTTTTCTCTCCCTTTACCCTATCATTTATATCTATCTTATATTGTATATGTTAATGATTATTAACTTTATAGTTTAGTCTATAGATTACAGACTATTGAAAAGTGACAGTACTCAAGAAGATCTTGGACTTGTAGCTGGATGCATTAACTGAAAGGTCTTTGGGTTGTCCACCATTGGAGGAAAGAAGATGTGCTTTTAGGTTAGATAGGGGTTGATGTATTATGTTAGGTAAGAGCTCTTTGTGGGAGAAGAAAAAGTATGAGTAAGAAAGATGTATATTGATGGTGCAGCAGTCAAAGGGTGGTCTTTCAGGGAGCATTTGCCATCCATTTTGGTCACTATCAGAACCTCCTTCTCATGTTTTGGGTTCTCTCTCATCTTACAAGCCTTGTTGTGGGCACTACCTACCTCTTGCTGGAAAAGCTGAAATGCCAGTTATTTGCTTTTCTTCCCTCACACCCTCTTTGGCTCTCTTGCAGCTGGAGTTCAAGTGCATAGTCTAGACCCTAGGGACAACTGTTCTGGAGTGATAGGGAAAGCACACCCTCGAGGTCATTCTCTGCTAGGGGCAATGGCTGCAGAAAGAGTGTGTCCTGAGACAGCAGTGATGCTGCATCATTGAGACCATCACATGTTCCTACTTGTGTTCTTGAGTGCTCAGCGGTGACAGTAGTAATGTCCTCTCTCCACTCATTCTGTGGTATGATTTTTGGAAGTATTTTTGTTTATGTTGCCCCAAATCTAGCTCTCCAGTCTTTCTGGGGGTTCTTTGCATTACCCACTGCCCCTTTTTTCTTTTTTTCATCAGCCATGGTTGGTTTCTGTTGCTTGCCACTAGGAAAAACCAACCTATTCAATGATAGAATAGAAGGAGCCCTGGATTTGTAGGCAGGAGACTGGGTTGGAAACAGGGGCTGCCACCTAGTGGCCATGTGACCTGGGCATATTATTTTATTTACCAGAGCCACAGTTTCCTTTTCTGTAAAATGGGAATAAAAATTCCCACTTTGACCATTTGGCACAAAGATCACATGAGCTAAAACTTTCAAAGGTTCTTACACCTGTGCCTATCACATCTTATTTTTATTGCTGTTTTTGTTTAAAAGTAGCAGTACAATGGGAAAATGCAGTGTTTGAACATAGAGTAAATGTGTTCTTATTATAATATCTGACTATGTTTAATATTACTTTCATTAAAATGTCCTAGAAAAGAATATGTTTTCTTGCTAGCTCCTGAGAGTACATGAAGTAATGGAGTTTTAGTTGAATGCGAGTATTCCTTACTTTCCATTCAGGCACTTCCATAGCACATAGTTCAAATTTCTGAGGGTTATCTTGGGAAATAGAGTAGCAAGTTGTACTTTTATATCTGATTTGCTGCTAGAAAGTTTAATAAAATCGGTGAATATACTAATAAGTATGCCATTTGTGGTGAAAGGCAGTTTGCTTATTTGTCAGTTAAATTATTTCATTCTTACAAAGGAATATTATATATAGAAAGTATAAATAATAATTAAACAAACACTTATATACCCATCTCTCAACTGAAGCCTGTTGTGTAATTCTCCCCATACCCCTTTCTCTGTCTTTTCTAGCAGTATACATAAAAAATGCCTGGAATTATGTATAACAAACTGTTGGTAGAAGTAGAAATCATGGGGTGTTTTTACTTCAGTTCTTTGTAGTTTGAATTTTTTAGGAGCATGCATTTTTCACTTAGGAAAACAATACGTTAAAAAAGAAAAAGAACAACTAATGCAACAATTTCAAATGCACTGGAGCAAGGAAATTAATGAATGAATTGGAAAACCTAAGTACAGTAGACTTGGTAAATAAACACATGAAATTTCAGAAGCACATTAGCAACAATTATTTAGACAATGATTGGTTTTTCTGCTTTAATTGCTGTCTGTGATTTGTAGTGATTAAAAGGGTGGATCCTGAAACCAGTGGGTATAGTTTCAAACCCAGTTCCAACAATTATTAGCTGTATGGCCTTGAGCAAGCCACGTAAATCACTTTGCCTAAGTTTCCTCATCTATACAATGTGGATAGTTATAGAATCATTCTCATAAGATTAAAGGAGGATTAAATGGATAATTCCTTTGGATAGTGGTACGTAAATAGTATGTGTATATATAAAATTATATACATATAAAATAAAATTCTGGGAAATGTAATTCATTCTCGCCAAACTGACACACTACAAAGCCATCACGCGCCTCTCTCCCCTCCATTTGCTCTTTTAAAAACTCTTACGATGTGGAGAATTCTTTCTGGTCTTCTGATGTATTCATTCAGTTTTCAGTAGTTTCTATTCTGCTCTTCACTGCCTTTACTAAAGGCAACACCCATTCTTTCTTTTTTCCCCCTAAATTTTGAAGAATTCATTCTTGTTCTCAAGTAGTTTCTCCTTCCCCCTCGCCCTTCTTTCTTTTTAAAAATTCTATTCTTGCTTCAGTGATGAAATAGCCTCTTTAATTCCACTGAGACTGAGAGTTAAAACAGGAAACAGTAGAGAGTATTTAATATTAGGTCTATTTTCTCTATCTTTTCAGTTGTTTTCCCTCTTTCAGTTGCTGATAGTCTTCATGTATTTAGTTATTTTTCCTTATTGCCTGATACTTAACAATGATGATCAATATCCAGTGACTTAAACTCATCAGAAGGCTTTGTTAAAAACACAGACCCCCCTATGCCCTACCCCTGGAGATTCTGATTTGGAAGTTCAAGGAATCCTACTTCTCAGGAGTCCTACTTTTAAAAATAGGTACGCAATGCTTTGACACCACTGGTCTGTATAGTTCAGCATTTGGGAACATCTCATCTGGGTTGCTCAGTATTTATAGCTAGTACGAGCTCATGTTTCTGGCAGTTGTATATTTTTTTGTTTGGTTTTTCTTGTTAGGTTTCTCTCCGAGCATAGCAGTTGATACATTACTGGTAGGTCTTCCTTTCCCCAACCACAAATAGTAGCCAGGAGCCAACCATCAAGCATTTCCTCTGTGAATATAGAGGTTGAGTGTGATGGGCTTCTTTAATTGTATCCTATATACATTAAAAACATATACATACATATCTAAAAATATTTGTATTTAAATATTTTAATTTATTTTGATTCCTTACTGTTTAATAAGCTAACAATTAAGGTTATTAATTTGCCTCTGGGCATAGCTTTAGTTACATCTTAAAAGTGCTACTATAGTAGTGTTATCATTGTTATTTCCTAAATAATCTGTGAGTGCTTTCAATTAAGAGGCCCTAAAAAGTGTTCAAGTTGTTGAAGGTTTTGTTTTCTTTAGTTCATGCTTAAAGTTTCATTACACTGTGGGCACATAATAGAGTATGCTGTCTGTATAATTTTTACTGTTTGATGTTCAGTCAATATTTCTTTTTAGGTAATATATGGGAAAATAATATTAATAGTCTATGGATATTAAAATGTTTGCTTTTGCTTTGCTTTGTGTGGGGGTAATCATATGTATTATTTCTATTTTGTTAATTTAATCTGTCAGATTTTTACTCTGGTGTTTCTTGCATTTTTGTTGCTTTTCCTTTACTTAAAAAATTTTATTTTTCTAATTTAGGGCAATGTTATTCCATGCATAAAAATTAATGATTGTTACAGTTTCATTATATATATCGTACCTTTTATCAATAGAGTAATACCCTCTTTATTCATTTAATGCCTTGCCTTGATTTTTGCTTTCACTGGTACTAATATAGGAACTATCACTTTATTTTGGTTTATGTTAGTCTGTTACATCTTTGTCCATCCTTTTTTAAATTTTCTATGTCACTTTTAAGTGCTTAGGCAATTTTTAAAATCCAGTTTAAGAATTTTTGTCCCTGATAGGAGTAGTTAACTCATTTATATTTACTATGATTATTATGTTAATCTATATCACTCTTACTGCTTTTAGAGCTTCCTTTTTAATCATGTATTTTTGCTGTTTCCTCTTTTGAACCATAAACTGTGTATTCTTTGCTTCTATTTTTGTCAGTGTTTTGGAACTTGTATATCCTGATTTTAATTCTATAAGTGGTGACCATACTCTTTCAAAAGCAATTATTACTAAATAAATTTTCTTATATATATTTCTGATCAAAATAATAGCTTAAACAAAACACTAATTAGCAGCATTCTCTGGTTGCTATTGCTAATGTGTTAGGGTGCAGGAGAAAAGAAACTTTCCCCAGCTTGACTTTTACCAATTACTACAGGAGCTAGTGGGGAAAACAACACCCACTGTTGCAGCTGAGACTACTGGCCGGAAACAACTTGAGTTTCTGTGCTAACTTGTATATAGGACTTGTTAAACCATTTAGTGTATGAGAATATATCTTTTTTAAGACCATAATGTGCCTGCTCTAGAATAGCTGTCCCAGGTTTCTTTGTTTGCTGTAATTGAATAAAAATGTAGCGGAGCTAGAAAAGATTCAGGGAAGAAAAATAAAGACAATTAGAAGCAGCTGAGACGCTTCCATATAAAGACAAATGTACAAATAATAAATTTATATATCCATTAACAGGACAGAACTCTGAACCAAAGGAAGTTTTCTCAATGTAAATTTGCAGTTGTTTTTTAGCATAATGAATTTCTTTTCCAAATGTTGATAATTTATCAAAAAAAATCAGGACATGTATATCTTTTAACCTCTATAAAAATGAAATATGGAATTATTATTCCTTTGACTAAAGATATGAAGATGAGTTGAGATTTTTTTTTTTTTTTTGCGGTACGCGGGCCTCTCGCTGTTGTGGCCTCTCCCGTTGCGGAGCACAGGCTCCTGACGCACAGGCTCAGCGGCCATGGCTCACGAGCCCAGCCACTCCGCGGCATGTGGGATCTTCCCAGACCAGGGCACGAACCCGTGTCCCCTGAATCGGCAGGCGGACTCTCAACCACTGTGCCACCAGGGAAACCCCGAGATTTTTTTTTTTTATGTTTTTGCTTTGAATCAGGCCCTGGTTAAATACTCAACTTGAAGATAGTCTTTTGAGTTAGAATTGATCAAAATGTTTGAAATCTTTACCAAATCTTTCACCCTTCTTTGAGCTGAATTCACTTCATACAGTTTTGAGATTATTTATATTTTTCTAAGCTGGTCAAAGCCCACATTTCTGCTTTAGGGGTGGTATGGAATAACACAAAATAAAGACATAGAACAAAAGAGAGGAAAAAATTTAAAGGAACCCACTGAAAAAGCAAGAGAAATGGAGAACTGATTAGCTAGCAGTAAGACAGTTGGTCAGTTTAGCATGGTTTATTGTGGGAATCCTATAGGTGATAGTCATTTTTCTGGGAATTTTCAATAAGCTAGATAAGCAAGATGACTGACCTGCTGGTTTGGGTAAGCAAAAATGTCTAATATCAGAATGTATGTACATTTCAGGCCCATAATTTACCAAGATATTTTGCATATAGATGATGACCCAGTGAAAGGCCTAGGTCCTACAATTTATTGGCATCTTCAACCCTCAAAGGAATATTTTGAGTTTGCTAAAAAGGACATTTAGAAAGCATTATGCTTATGGCAAGCATTTAGTCAGAAGTACAATATCGGTAGCCATGGGGCAGTGTTACTAAGTAGATAGTTTGTATTGTCAAGCAATATATTTAAAAAGTGCGTGTTTCCCATCACCAATAGTTGAGGATCATCTGATGAGAGTGACTCTTCAAATTACTTCTTAAATCAGGAATCACCTAGCCAAGGAATTCCGAATATTGTTAAATTCACTTGAAAGCAATTACGGAGGAACATTTGTGCATTAGTGACTGTGAAGAAAAACATTTTTAAAATCTGTTCAGAATAGTTTTTCATATTTTAGAGAAAAACATGGAACTACTACGACCTCTTTGGAATGTAGCCCAGTAGAAGGAAAGCAGACATATGGAAGAGAGTTTCAGGATATTTATTCTCCACTCAAAAACGACACTTTTTTTTTTTTCAAGTTAAAAAGGTCTGACTATGTCTGTGTCTTTTTTGGCATCCTCAACATTCCCCTAGTAGCTGGTGAGTTACATAACTTCCTTTTGTTCCAGTTCTGTATTAAGAAGGCTGTAGCATGGAGATGGGATGGTCGTTCTCAGATATGAATATCAGTTCATGAGGGAAACAACCACATGCCAGGCAGCTTTGAAGGTCATGTCGTTTGCATTATGTCCATTCCGTCTTTTTTCTTGTCCAGTAGGCGACCTATTTATAAGGGCAAATAGGTTATGTGGTGACTTGCTGTGGTGTTCTCAACGAATGTCCTGTGTTTTGTTCAGTCTTAAGTTAATCAAGAAAGCTCTTCCAACAGAGCTCAACAATGCAGACATTATGTGAGCCCATGAGATTTTAAAAAAAATTGAATTGTAATTTTTTCTGGGGGCAATAATAGCAAGGGATATCTGTTTCTGGAAAAAGTTGAGAGACAAAGGAGGGTTTTCAAGCAAACAAATGAACATGGATTTGAAGTAAAAGGAAAGAGGGAAAACCAAAATGACTGCGAGTGTTTTGCTTGTCTCAGAGTGTGCACACTTATTTCTGTTCCATTGTTTGTGACACAGCATGTGATGTCACCCAATACTAGTCCCTGGCAGGGAACCTAAGTGTACCCAACATTAACCATAGTGAGATGGACTTGGCCAAAAGTTTAAAGAGAAACACATGATTCCCAGATTGTTCCAGTATCTAATTAGATACTGAGTAGTGGGAGAATGTTGAAGAATAAGAGCAGGAAAAAAATCTGGCATGTCTTTTGTTGAAATTCAATCCTCTCGTTTTCTCCCCTGTGCTCTCTGCAGCAGTCTGAAAACTTTTCAGTCACTTTTCTTTAAAGGATGCAGTGAATTTTATCACAATTTTGTCAATCAGAACCACATGTGCTTGCTCCACTGATGACAGAGAATAACAAAATCATATTTGTTAAGACCCAAACTCAGGTAATCAATAACTGGGATGCAATGTGAAATCTAATGTTCTTTAAAAGAAACAGTGAATGTTTCCAAAAAATTTAATTTGGAGAGTAAAATGAACTTTTTGAAGAGAAAACCATATGAAAGTTATGCTTGTGGCTCAATAACCTTCTTTCCACTATCAGACCAATTCTATTTTTCTATCCTGAGGCCATAATAAGAGCTCTCCTACAAATTGTCCAGCATTCATGTGATGTAGATTAAGGTCCCCAAGAGTGGGTTATGGTCATGACCATGTTTTAGAGACGGGGTGGGCAAACTGTGGTCCACACGCAAATCTGGCCCAGTGCCTGTTTTTGTAAATAAAGATTTATTGGATCACAGCCACACCCATTCACTGACATGTCCTCTATGGCTGCTTTCACGGTACAGTGGTGGAGTTGAATGGTTGTATAAGAGACTGAGGGGCCCACAAAGCCTAAAATATTTATTGTCTGACCTTTTAGAGAAATAGCTTACTAGCTCCACTTTTAGACAAGCAAGAATATTCAGACAAAATACAATAAACATAACTGACTCCTGGGGAACAAGGATTAAGAAGGATTGTGGTAATTTAAGAAATATTTCCTTCTGATTCTTAGGCTATGGATTTGTTTGGTTTTCAGTGGTATAAGGAAGAGTAATCCTGTGTATGTGACAAAGGTCATCAGCAGCCACTTAAAGACCTCCATTCTCTATTATTGAAATTATTTACTCTTGGGTTTGGCCTTGGCAAGTAGCCAGAATTTCTCTGTCTGCACCCTTTCCCAGAAGGGCCTGGCTACAGCCTAAATGCATAGTAGCTGCTTTAGGAATGTGGAAACTTCGTGACATCATCACTGTGGAATGGTTTGTCCTAGCATTTGTATCCCAGTTAGTTAAGGACCAATCATAGCCTGTCGAAGGTGATGAATGTTAGGGTGTCGTTTTGTCTGTTTTTATTTTTAGCTTTGGAACCTGTTTGATTTTAGGAATGCTATCTATTTTAATATGATTGTGCAAAGAGAACAAAAGAAATGTAATCGTATCTTGAACAAGATCTTTGATCACTTAATTGATGAATTAAAAACTCTCAAAAGGCCGTGCACCAGGCAGAATGCTTCAGATTTACCGGTAATTTTAGAAGCACTTTGTTATTAGTTCCTTATTTCCAGCCTTCCTGCAAAAGGTATTTCAAAATGTATATTAAAGTCAAAGCCAAGCTGCCTCTCTTCTCCATCGGTCACAGAGCTCTGGGGAACTTTTCTAGGAAGGCGATGTCAGGATATTTGGAAAGGTTAATTCATCTCTAGGTGATAGGAACCAGGTTCTGTCCATTTGAAGGGAAAGAATGGAATGGGGGAGGGGGACAAAAATGAGACACTAGGAAGAAAATAAAGGCTACGTAACTAGAGAAAATAACCATGAAATGTGTAAGGCCTGTGGGCCTTTGCTTAAAAGAAATCAGGCTGAGGGCAGTTAAGAATTTAAATGGTAATATAAAAGGTCTCTACACTGATTAGATATTTTCGAGTGATTAATGCTCTCTGCCGTCCACTGCATCATTGTTGGTAAGTAGGGAGATGGTAATAATTTTAACAGGTTGGTTTGATTTTGTGTGTTGCTTATCTAACAAAGCAGAGATGACACGTTGATTTCACAGCAGCCTCTTCCAGCTCTAGCTTGTTTATATACCTGAGTTGTAGAACATCTTTTGAACTTAGCCCTGCACTCAGAAAACAAGCTGAATCTGTTGTGTCCAGAAAAACCCCTAGATACTTGGGACTCCTGGTGCCTTTGTGCTTTGTAGCATGAAGGTTGAATGGGAAATAAACTGATAGGCTATCATGCGTATTGGAGGCAGGGCACTACAAATACAAATCTTCATTGTGCATATTCTGATGGCCAACATGTTGAAATATTTTTTACTTGGGGACGGAAGTTTAAATTGGGGCATCGTCAACTGATTTTAGGAAGGCAATACAAAAAGCTCTGAATTGGGAGCCAGAGGCTTGCTGCATTCTGTACTGATGCTTTATGAGTCCATAATCAAAATCTCTCTTTAATTTGCGATATACTGAGTATATATATATGGTCACATTTACCAATGGCAGAGACACAGAGCTTATTAGAACATTTCCTTGTGGAGGTTTGTGAAGTAGCCTATTTTGACATTGAAAAGGAGAGAAGAATTAGGTGAACATGGCATGCCCAGACCTCTCTGAAAGGGTTAGGCCTCACCTGGAAATTTGAGTTTAATTTTGGGACCACATTTTAAGAGGTATATTACACATTAGAATATGTCCAGGATGGTGAGAGGACTTGAAACTGGGTCTTCCTTCCTTCATTCATTGACGTTTTTGTGCTTATGATCTAGCCAGCACTGAACAAGCCACTGGAAGTACAACGGTAAAAGACAAATATGGAACCTACCTTCATGAAGCTTATAGTCTAAAGGGGAAAATAGAATAAACAAACACACGTGCACACACATACTAGCTTGCTAACTAATTAACAACTCATTAAGGAGCTGCGATAAATAGGGAGAGTTGAATTAGTCCTAATTTAGAAAGATTGTCAGAGTATCTCCGAGGAAATAATATTTAAACTGAGGACAGAAGGATGGGGAGGAATGGGGTAAAGGACATTCTGGAAGAGAGGAATGGTCCTGAGATGGGAAGAAATGTGACATGTGCTAGGAACTGAAAGCAGGCTGCTGTCAATCCAATGCAGTGAATGAGGGGAGCAAGAAGAGTGAGGTAGCATCAGAGAGGAAGGCTTGGGTCAGATCACCCATGGTCTTCAGGGCCATGGGTAGGCAGTTGGAAGTTTTACTGAGTGTCAGAGGAAACCACAGATGTTTCAAGCAAGGGAATAATATGATTTACTTGACATTTTAGAAAGACTATCCTTGGTTGAAAGAGGGGTGAGGATGGAAGGAGGAAGGGGGCAATTAGGAGACTGCATTAGCTCTAGCTAGAAATGATCATGGCAGCTGAGTTGAAGAAATGTGTATTGAAAAGGAAATTGAAAAGGAAAATTAGCAGCTCTTGTGTTGGACTGGTGGTTAGAATGTGGGATGGTAAGGAATCAAACATGACTCTCAGGTGACTGCCATTTGATAAGATAGGGAAGAGCAGGGAAGAATAAGTCTGAGGGGAAGAGTAGGGGAAATCAAGATGCATGACTGGAGACTGGAGATGTTTCATCTGAGGAAGTAAAAACTCTGGGAAAGAAGAAGCATTTCACAATCATTTTTAAATCAGTATTTTTTCACCATTTGGGGAGTCAGTAAGTATGGAGTCACAGTAAAATCTGATGACAGCTAAGGACCCTTTCTACAAAAAATGGATCATATATCTAGCATTGAATGCAATTTTAACAGCTCCATGGATCACCCAAAGCTGACCCGTCAATTGTTCATGGGCCCCAGCTTAAAATATGTGAAGGACTGCCTGTGGAAAAGGAATTGGCCTAGTATTATCATTTTTCATTAGACAGTCTGGATTCAAGTCTCCTAAATTAGCTGAGTTTCAGATTTCCAGTTGGTTAGATGGGATTTATAATGCCTGTTTTATCAATTTATATAGCTGTTCTAAGATTTAAATGAGATGGTGCTTTCTTAATTAATATGACTTTCTAATACTTTAAACAAATGAACCCACAGTGAGGTAGATATGGCTTGGATGAAGTAGTTTTCTTTGTCCAGAGTGAATTACTTCATGAGATAGTGGTTCATGAAATGGTTCAAGCAGGATCTGAATGACTTCTTGCCCATAATCATATGGGGAGTGTTGGACTAGATGATCTCTGAAACCCTACCCCATTGATGGTCTTCACCAAAGCCTAACTACATGCAAATTTGTAAGGTTAGATGGGAAAGTAATGCGTGCTAGATAGTGCTAAGTAAAGCACTTAATAAATTATTAAGTTATTGTGGCAGACAATGCTGGATGGTTGGCCTAGTCCATATCCTCAGACCTCTTTCCTATAGTCACCTTCAGCCAGGGATGGCCAAATGACAAACATTCTACCTAATGAACAAGCGAAGTTTCTAGGAGAGCTAATCTCCTAGAAACCTCCTATGGCAGACCTAGCTGGTAAGCAAGTTTGAAACTTTTTTCCATTTATTTTTACCTTCTTTTGTCCGGAAATTTGGAAGTGATGTCAAGGAATGAGTCAGTCATCTTGTGACCATGAAAAAACAGCCATGAGGCAAAGGTTAAGGGAATCATAGAAATGTTTTCATTTCTCTTGGCTATATACCTAAGAGTGGAATTGCTGAGTCATTTTGTAACTGTTATAACCTTATGAGGAACTGCAAAACTGTTTTCCACAGTGGCTGTACCATTTTACATCTATACTAGCAACGTATGGGGGTCCCAGTTTTTCCACATGTTCTCCAACACATACTGTCTTTTTGATTATATCTGTTCTAGTGGATGTGAAATGGTCTCTAATTATGGTTTTGATTTGCATTTCCCTTATAACTAATGATAGTGAATATTATTTTATGTGCTTATTGGTCATTTGTATATCTTCATTAGAGAAATGTCTATTCAGATCTTTTGCACATTTTTAAATTAGGTTATTTGTCTTTTCATTTTTGAGTTGTAAGAGTTCTTTGTATATACTAGATACAAGTCTTTATCAGATATTTAATTTGAAAATATTTTCTTCCATTATGTAAGTTGTCTTAACTTCTTGATGGTATCTTTTGCAGCTCAAAAGTTATAAATTTATTTTGACGTTATTTAGTTTGCCTATTTGTTTCTTTGGTCACTTGTGCTTTTGGTGTTGTATCTAAGAAAATTTAGCCTAATCCAGCATCATAAAGATTGACTCCTATGTTTTCTTCTAAGAGTTTTATAGTTGTAGCTCTTACATTTAGGTCTATGATCCATTTTGAATTAATTTTTTTATGTGTGGTGTGAGGTAGAAAGCCAACTTCATTCGTTTTTATGTGGCTATCCAATTGTCCCAGCACTGTTTTTTGTAAAGAACCTTATCCCTATAAAATTGTCTTGGCACTCTTGTCAGAAATCAGTGGCCATAAATGTCAGGGTTTATTTTTGGACTCTCAATTCTATTCCATTGATCTACATGTCTGTCTTTTTGTCAGTACTACACTGTCTTTATTACTATAGCATTGTAGTAAGTTTTTAAATCAGGAAGCGGGAGTCCCTAACTATTTTCTTTTTCAAGACTGTTTTTGTCTATTCTGGATCCCTTCCTTTTCCATAGAAATTTTAGGATCATTTGTCAATTTCTACAAAAAGCTAACTGGGATTTTGATAGGGATTGTGTGTAACCTGTAGATCACTATGGTAAGTATTGCCGTATTTATCTTTCTGATCCATGAACATGGAATATCTTTCCATTTATTTATATTTTCTTTAATTTCTTTCAGCAGTGTTTTATAGTTTTCCATCTACAGCTTTTCATTTCTTCTGTTAAATTTATTCCTAAGTATTTTGTTCTTTTTGATGCTATTATAAATAGAATTATTTTCTTAATTTCATTTTGCAATATTTATTTCAAGTGTATGGAAATACAATTAATTTTCTAATATTGATCTTGTATCCTGAAATCTTGCTGAATCTTTTATTAGTGCTAATTTATTTTTTTAGTTGTTGCCTTTGGATTTTATATGTAAAAGATCTTGTCATCTTCCTTTTCAATCTTCATACCTTTTATTTCTTTTTTTTTTTTGCCAAATATCCCTGGCTAGACCCTCTATTATAATGTTGAATAGAAATGGTGAGAGCAGATGTCCTTGTCTTGTTCCTGATCTTGAGGGGGGAAAGCGTTTAGTCTTTCACCATTGAGTACAATGTTAACTGTGGTTTTATAGTAGATGTCCTTTATCACGTTGAATAAACTCCCTCTAATTCTAGTTTATTGAGTGTTCTTATCATGAAAGGGTGTTGGATTTGGTCCAGTGTTTTTTTCTTATAGTGTGTATTTTTTTGATCCCTTATTCTGATAATATGGTGTATTACATTAATTGAATTTTGGATTTGAAATCATTCTTTTGTTTTTGGGGTAAATTCCACTTGGTCATGGTGTGTATTCCCTTTTTATATATTACTGGATTTGGTTTGCTAGTATTTTGTTGAGAATTTTTGTATCTGTAGTTTTTTGGGTTTTTTTCCCTCTTTTTAGATCTTTGTCTGGTTTTGGCATCTGGGTAATACTGACCTCGTAGAATTAGTTGGTATGTATTCCCTCATCTTCTATTTTTTTCGGAAGAGTTTGTGAAAGATTGGTATTAATTCTTTCTTGAATATTTGATGCAGTTCACTAGTGAAATCTTCTGGGCCTGGACTTTTCTTTGGGAGAAGTTTTAAAATTACTAATTGCCCTCTTTACTTTTAAAGTTTTTGCAAATTTTCTACTACTTCTTCGGTATGTTTTCATAATTTATATCTCTCTAGGAATCTGTCTGTTTGATCTGAGTCATCTAATTTGTTAACATATAGCTGTTCATAATATTACCTTAAATTATTAAAAAAAATTTTTTTGTAAGGTTGGTAGCAGTCTTATGTCATTCCTGATGTTGGTAATTTGTATCTTCTCTCTCTCTCTTTTCTTTTCCCTTGGCCAGTCTAGCTAAGTGTTTGTTAATTTTGTTGATCTTTTCATATAAAAAGACTTTAGTTTGGTGATTTTCTTAAGTTTTTATTTTCTATTTTATTTCTTTTTGGTCTATTGTTCATTATTTTCTTCTTTTTTCTAGGTTTGAGTTTAGTTCACTCTACTTTTTCTAGTTTTTTAAAGTGGAAATTTAGGTTACCGATTAGAGATCTTTCTTCTTTTATAATATAGGTTTTTACAGCTATAAATTTCCTCCTGAGTATTGCTTTAGATGTATCCCATAAAATTTGGTATGTGTTTCTGTTTTCATTCGTCTCAAAGTAGTTTCTAACTCACCTTGTGATTTCTTCTTTGACCCATTGGTTACTTAGGCATATGCTGTTTAATTTTCACATACTTGTGAATTTCTTAAATTTCTTTGTTATTGATTTCTAATTTAATTCTATAGTGATCAGATAAGATGCTTTGTATAATTGTAGTCCTTTAAAATTTATTGTGGTTTGTTTTATGGCCTAGCATATGGTCTGTTTTAAAGAATGTTCCATGTGTATTTGAGAAGAATGTGTATTCTGCTGCTGTTGGGTGGAATGTTCTATAGATGATTGTTACATGTATTTGATTTATAGTATTGTTTAAATTTCTATTTCTTTATTGATCTTCTATCAGTAATTAAAAGTGGGGTATTGAAGACTCCCACAATTGTTGTTCAATTGTCTGTTTTTCCCTCAATTCTGTAAAATTAAAGTTTTTGCTTCATGTATGTTGTGGCTCTTTTGTTAAGTGCACATCTTTTTGTAATCATTACATATTCCTGATAGAGTGATCTTTTCAATCATTATGAAATACCCCTCTTTATCACCAATAACATAGTTTTTGTTTTAAAGTCAATGTTGTCTGATATTAATATAGCCATTCCAGGTGTTTTTTTTTTATTGTTGCTTGTATGATATATCTTTTTCTATCATTTTACTTTCAACCAGTTGGATCCTTGAATGTAGCGTGTATCTTCTGCAGACAGTGTATAGTTATTGTTTTTTTAAAATCCAGTCTGATAGCCTTTGCCTCTTGATCAGGTTGTTTAATCCATTCATATTTAGTGATATTATTTTTGATATGGTTGAAATTACATCTGCCACTTTGCCTTTTGTTTTCTATGTTCATCATGCAATTTCGGTTTCTCTATTCCTCCTTAATTGTGTTCTTTTGTATTAGATACTTTCTAGTGTAACAGTTTAATTCCATTAGAGACTTTTAATTTCTATTTGGCTAATTTTGTTAGTGGTTGCTCTAAGGTTTATAAGTCTAAATTTTAAGTTATCAGAATCTACTTCAGATTTATACTGACTTTGTTTCAGTGAAGCTAAAAAACTTAATTAGTGCATTGCCACTTCTTTTTGTGCTATTATTATTATACATATCAGGTATAATACATTATTATAATTATTTATTTAATCTTATACTTTTAAAGAAGCTGAGAGAAGAAAGTAGAACAAGTATATATCAATATGTATGGAGTGTGTTATATTAATGTTCTTATTTACTCTTTCTGGTTCTCTTCATTTCTTACTGTGGGTTTGAATTCCATCTGATGTCATTTCCTTACTCAGATAGAACTTTACTCCTGCTTGCCTCCTTGGTGCTCTTGTCAAATATATTATATTTTTATGTTATAGGCTCAACAATATAATTACATATATTTGTTTTATGCAATTGATGTTAAAATCAGTTAAGAGCAGAAAGATACAATTATACTGTCATTTGTAATCACCTACATAATTACCTGTATTGACACTTGTTTTTTGTGTGGATTTGAATTACTGTCTGGTGTCACTTTCAGCCTGCAGAACTTCCTTTAGTATTTCTTGTAAGGTATGTCTACTATGGCAAATGATCTCGATTTTTTTTCACCTGGGCGTATCTTTTTCACTTTCATTTCTGAAATAGTATAGTTTTGCTGGATATAAGATTCTTGATTGACAGTGTTTTACTGTCAGCACTTTGAATATGTCATCCTATTGCCTTCTGGCCTCCACTGTTTGTAATGAGAAGTCTGCTCTTAATCATATTGGGGTTCCCTTGTACATGTTGGATTGTTTTTCTCTTATCGCTTTCAAGGCTTTTTTCTTTGGATTTTATCTTTGTGATTATTCATGTGTCTGGGCGTGGATCTTCTAAGTTTATCCTACTTGAACTTGGCTGAGCTTCTTTGTATGTAGATTAATGTGTTTCATCAAATTTTGGAAGTTTTCAGCTACTCTTTTAGTACTTTTTCTTCTGTTGTTTTCCTTCTCGCCTCTACTGGTAGTCCCATTACATGTACGTCAGCACCCATAACAGTGTCCCACACTTCTCTTCGTTTCATTTTTATTTATTATTTTTCCCTCTGCTCTTCTAATTGCCTAATATCTATTAGTCTCTGTTGAGCCCCTCTAGTGAATATTTCATTTTGGTTACTGTGCTTTCAACTCCAGAATTTCTATTTGGTTCTTTGTAATAGTATCTCTTTATTGATACCCTCCATTTTATGAGTCATTGTCATCTTAGCTTCTCCTAATTCTTAGTAACATATTCACAGTTTCCTAACTTTTAGTTTTTGAAGGTATTCATAATGGCTGCTTTGAGGTCTTTGTCTGCATAGTCTATATCACCTGGGTCTATTTAAAGCAACTTTTATTGATATTTTCCCTGTGCGTGGGTCACACCTTTCTGTTTCTTTGCGTGTCTTGTAATTTTCAGGAAGCCTTTAAATAATTTAGCAACTTTGGATGCTGATTCCCTCTCCCAGGGTTATTTTGTTGTTGTTTGCTCATTTTGTTTTGTATTTGTTTACCGGCTTGGCTGAAATAATTCTTGAAAGTCTCTTTCTCTTGAAGTGTGTATCCTGTAATGACCTTGCTAAGGTTCCCCTCCTCCCCCTTTTTTCTTTCAGCCTGGCTACTTAGGGTTGCCTCTGGGTTAGAGTAGATTATTGTTCATTCACTGTTTGATCAGAAGCCCCTTGTCCTTGTGAGGCTGCCACCATAGTTGATGGGTTTGTGTGGACTTTGAGGAATGCTTTCAAGTGTGCTTGCATTTGGCTCTGATTATTTCTGAGTTGGAGCAGCATAGTGGATGCATTCAACTCTCCCCAGAGTTGATAGCAATCCTAACAGACCTCTTCTTGGATTTTTCTTTTTTTTTTTAACATCTTTATTGGAGTATAGTTGCTTTACAATGGTGTGTTAGTTTCTGCTGCATAACAAAGTGAATCAGCTATACATATACATATATCCCCATATCTCCTCCCTCTTGCATCTCCTTCCCACCCTCCCTGTCCCACCCCTCTAGGTGGTCACAAAGCACTGAGCTGATCTCTCTGTGCTCTGTGGCTGCTTCCCACTAGCTATCTATTTTACATTTGGTATTGTATATATGTCCATGCCACTCTCTCACTTCATCCCAGCTTACCCTTCCCCCTCCCCATGTCCTCAAGTCCATTCCCTATGTCGGTGTCTTTACTCCTGTCCTGCCACTAGGTTCTTCAGAACCTTTTTTTTTTTTTTTTGGGATTCCATATACATGTGTTAGCATAAAGTATTTGTTTTTCTCTTTCTGACTGACTTCACACTGTATGACAGACTCTAGGACCACCTACCTACACCACCTCACTACAAATAACTCAATTTCATTTCTTTTTATGGCTGAGTAATATTCCATTGTATATATGTGCCACATCTTTATCCATTCATCTGTCGATAGACACTTAGATAGCTTCCATGTACTGGCTATTGTAAAGAGACCTGCAATGAACATTGTGGTACATGACTCATTTTGAATTATGGTTTTCCTAGGGTATATGCCCAATAGTGGGATTGCTGGGTCTTACGGTAGTTCTATTTTTCATTTTTTAAGGAACCTCCATACTGTTCTCCATAGTGGCTGTATCAATTTATATTCCCACCAACAGTGCAAGAGGGTTCCCTTGTCTCCACACCCTCTCCAGCATTCATTGTTTGTAGATTTTTTGATGATGGCCATTCTGACTGGTGTGAGGTGATACCTCATTGTAGTTTTGATTTGCATTTCTCTAGTGATTAGTGATGTTGAGCATCCTTTCATGTGTTGGTTGGCAATCTGTATATCTTCTTTGGAGAAATGTCTATTTAGACCTTCTGCCCATTTTTGGATTGGGTTATTTGTTTTTTGATACTGAGCTGCATGAGCTGTTTGTATGTTTTGGAGATTAATCCTTTGTCAGTTGCTTCGTTTGCAAATATTTTCTCCCACTCTGAGCATTGTATATTCGTCTTGTTTATGGTTTCCTTTACTGTTCAAAAGCTTTTAAGTTTCATTAGGTCCCATTTGTTTATTTTTGTTTTTATTTCCATTACTCTAGGAGGTGGGTCAAAAAGGATCTTGCTGTGATTTATGTCATACAGTGTTCTGCCTGTTTTCCTCTAAGAGTTTGATAGTGTTTGGCCTTACATTTAGGTCTTTAATCCATTTTGAGTTTATTTTTGTGTATGATGTTAGGGAGTGTTCTAATTTCATTCTTTTACAGGTAGCTGTCCAGTTTTCCTGGCAGCACTTATTGACGAAGCTGTCTTTTCTCCATTACATATTCTTGCCTCCTTTATCAAGGTGACCATATGTGTGTGGGTTTACCTCTAGGCTTTCTATCCTGTTCCGTTTTTGTGCCAGTACCATACTGCCTTGATTACTATAGCTTTATAGTGTAGTCTCAAGTCAGGGAGCCTGATTTCTCCACCTCTGTTTTTCTTTCTCAAGATTGCTTTGGCTATTCAGGGTCTTTTGTATTTCCATACAAATTGTGAAGTTTTTTGTTCTAGTTCTGTGAAAAATGCCATTGGTAGTTCGATAGGGATTGAATTGAATCTGTAGATTGCTTTGGGTAGTATAGTCATTTTCACAATGTTGATTCTTCCAATCCAAGAACACGGTATGTCTCTCCATCTGTCTGTATCATCTTTAATTTCTTTCATTAGTGTCTTATAGTTTTCTGCATACAGGTCTTTTGTCTCCTTAGGTAGGTTTATTCCTAGATATTTTATTCTTTTTGTAGCCATGGTAAATCGGAACATTTGCTTAATTTCTCTTTCATATTTTCCATCATTAGTGTGTAGGAATGCAAGAGATTTCTGTGCAATAATCTTGTATCCTGCTACTTTACCAAATTCGTTGATTAGCTCTAGTAGTTTGCTGGTAGCATCTTTGGGATTCTCTATGTATAGTATCATGTCATCTGCGAACAGTGACAGTTTTACTTCTTTTCCGATTTGGATTCCTTTTATTTCTTTTTCTTCTCTGATTGCTGTGGCTAAAACTTCCAAAGCTATGTTGAATAATAGTAGTGAGAGTGGACAACCTTGTCTTGTTCCTGATCTTAGTGGAAATGGTTTCATTTTTTCACCATTGAGGATGATGTTGGCTGTGGGTTTGTCATATATGGCCTTTGTTATGTTGAGGTAAGTTCCCTCTATGCCTAC
Source organism: Delphinapterus leucas (assembly GCF_059928025.1). Lineage (NCBI taxonomy): Eukaryota > Metazoa > Chordata > Mammalia > Artiodactyla > Monodontidae > Delphinapterus > Delphinapterus leucas. Next base: position 44,377,309 of record NC_143148.1, read on the forward strand.
TTTCTGGAGGGTTTTTAATCATAAATTGGTGTTGAATTTTGTCAAAAGCTTTTCTGCATCTATTGAGATAATCATATGTTTTTTTTCCTTCAATTTGATAATATGGTTTATCACATTGATTGATTTGCATATATTGAAGAATCCTTGCATTCCTGGGATAAACCCCACTTGATCATGGTGTATGATCCTTTTAATGTGCTGTTGGATTCTGTTTGCTAGTATTTTGTTGAGGATTTTTGCATCTATGCTCATCAGTGATATTGGCCGGCAGTTTTCTTTCTTTGTGACATCTTTGTCTGGTTTTTGTATCAGGGTGATGGTGGCCTCATAGAATGAGTTCGGGAGTGTTCCTCGCTCTGCTATATTTTGGAAGAGTTTGAGAAGGACAGGTGTTAGCTCTTCTCTAAATGTTTGCTAGAATTCGCCTGTGAAGCCCTCTGGTCCTGGGCTTTTGTTTGTTGGAAGAGTTTTAATCACAGTCTCAATTTCAGTGTTTGTGATTGGTCTGTTTATATTTTCTATTTCTTCCTGGTTCAGTCTCGGGAGGTTGTGCTTTTCTAAGAATTTGTCTATTTCTTCCATGTTGTCCATTTTATTGGCATATGGTTGCTTGTAGTAATCTCTCATGATCCTTTGTATTTCTGCTGTGTCAGTTGTTACTTCTTCTTTTTCATTTCTAATTCTATTGATTTGAGTCTTCTCCCTTTTTTTCTTGATGAGTCTGGCTAGTGGTTTATCAATTTTGTTTATCTTCTCAATGAACCAGCTTTTAGTTTTATTGATCTTTGCTATCGTTTCCTTCATTTCTTTTTCATTTATTTCTGATTTGATCTTTATGATTTCTTTCCTTCTGCTAACTTTGGGTTTTTTTGGGTTCTTCTTTCTCTAATTGCTTTAGGTTTAAGGTTAGGTTGTTTATTGGACATGTTTCTTGTTTCTTGAGGTAGAAATGTATTGCTATAAACTTCCCTCTTAGAACCGCTGTTGCTGCATTGCATAGGTTTTGGGTTGTTGTGTTTTCGTTGTCATTTTTTTCTAGGTATTTTTTTATTTCCTCTTTGATTTATTTAGTGATCTCTTGGTTATTTAGTAGTGTATTGTTTAGTCTCCATGTGTTTGTATTTTGTACAGATTTTTTTCCTGTAATTGATATGTGGTTTCATAGCATTGTGGTTGGAAAAGATACTTGGTAAGATCTCAGTTTCCTTAAATTTACCAAGGCTTGGTTTGTGACCCAAGATATGATCCCTCCTGGAGAATGCTCCATGAGCACTTGAGAAGAAAATATATTTTGTTTTCATTGGATGGAAGGTTCTATAAATATCAGTTAAATCCATCTTGTTTAATGTATCATATAAAGCTTGTGTGTCCTTATTTATTTTCATTTTGGATGATCTGTCTGTTGGTGAAAATGGGGTGTTAAAGTCCCCTACTATGATTGTGTTACTGTTGATTTCCCCTTTTATGGCTGTTAGCATTTGCGTTATGTATTGAGGTGTTCCTGTGTTGGGTACATAAATATTTACAATTGTTATATCTTCTTCTTGGATTGATCCCTTGATCATTATGTAGTGTCCTTCTTTCTCTCTTGTAATAGTCTTTATTTTAAAGTCTATTTTGTCTGATATGAGAATTGCTACTCCAGCTTTCTTTTGATTTCCATTTGCACGTAATATCTTTTTCCATCCTCTCACTTTCAGTCTGTATGTGGCCCTAGGTCTGAAGTGGGTCTCTTGTAGACAGCATATACACAGGTCTTGTTTTTGTACCCATTCAGCCAGTCTATGTCTTTTGGTTGGAGCATTTAATCAATTTACGTTTTAGGTAGTTGTCGATATGTGTGTTCCTATTACCATTTTCTTAATTGTTTTGGGTTTTTTATTGTAGGTCTTTTCCTTCTCTTGTGTTTCCTGCCTAGAGAAGTTCCTTCAGGATTTGTTGTAAAGCTGGTTTTGTGGTGCTTAGTCCTCTTAGCTTTTGCTTGTCTTTAAAGGTTTTAATTTCTCTGTTGAATCTGAATTAGATCTTTGCTGGGTAGAGTATTCTTGGTTGTAGGTTCTTCCCTTTCATCACTTTAAATATGTCCCGCCACTCCCTTCTGGCTTGCAGAGCTTCTGCTGAAAGATCAGCTGTTAACCTTATGGGGATTCCCTTGTATGTTATTTGTTGCTTTTCCCTTGCTGCTTTTAATATTTTTTCTTTGTATTTAATTTTTGATAGTTTGATTAATATGTGTCTTGGCATGTTTCTCCTTGGATTTATCCTGTATGGGACTCTTTGTGCTTCCTGGACTTGATTGACTATTTCCTTTCCCATATTAGGGAAGTTTTCAACTATAATGTCTTCAAATATTTTCTCAGTCCGTTTTTTTTCTCTTCTTCTTCTGGGACCCCTATAGTTTGAATGTTGGTGCATTTAGTGTTGTCCCAGAGGTCTCTGAGACTGTCCTCAATTCTTTTCATTCTTTTATCTTTATTTTGCTCTCTGGTAGTTATTTCCACTATTTTATCTTCCAGGTCACTCATCCATTCTTCTACCTCAGTTTTTCTGCTATTGATTCCTTGTAGAGAATTTTTAATTTCATTTATTCTTTTGTTCATCATTGTTTGCTGTAGTTCTTCTCTTTGTTAAACGTTTCATGTATTTTCTCCGTTCTATTTCCAAGATTTTGGATCATCTTTACTATCATTACTCTGAATTTTTTTTCAGGTAGACTGCCTATTTCCTCGTCATTTGTTTGGTCTCGTGTGTTTTTACCTTGCTCCTTCATCTGCTGTGTATTTATCTGTCTTCTCATTTTGCTTAACTTATTGTGTTTCAGGTCTCCTTTTCGCAGGCTGCAGGTTCATAGTTCCCATTGTTTTTGCTGTCTGCCTCCAGTGGTGAGGTAGCTTCAGTGCCTTGTGTAGGCTTCCTGGTGGAGGGGACTGGTGCCTGTGTTCTGGTGGATGAGGCTGGATCTTGTCTTTCTGGTGGGCAGGACTGTGTCTGGTGGTGTGTTTTGGGGTGTTTGTGAACTTAGTATGAGTGTAGATAGCCTCTCTGCTAATGGGTGGGGTTGTGTTCCCGTTTTGCTAATTGTTTGGCATAGGGTGTCCAGCAGTGTAGCTTGCTGGTCATTGAGTGGAGCTGGATCTCAGTGTTGAGATGGAGATCTCTGAGAGAGCTTTCACTGTTTGGTATTACATTGGGCCAGGAGGTCTTTGGTGGACCAATGTCCTGAACTTGGCTCTCCCACCTCAGAGGCTCAGGCCTGACACCAGCCGGAGCACCAAGACCCTGTCAGCCACACAGCTACAAACACAAGGGAGAAAAAAAAGAAATAAATTTAAAAAATAATATAAAGTTATTAAATTTAAAAATTTATTAAAAATAAAAAAGCAATAAAAAAAAGAAAGAAAGAAAGAAGCGAGCAACCAAACCAAAAACCAAATCCACCAATGATAACAAGTGCTAAAAACTATAGTAAAAAAAAAAACCAAAAACGGACAGACAGACGCCTAGGACAAATGGGAAAAGCAAAGCTATACATACAAAATCACACAGAGAAGCATACATTTACACACTCACAAAAGGAGAAAAAGGAAAAAAAATTTATATATATATATATATTTTAAAAAAGAGCAACCAAATCAATAAAGAAATCTACCAGTGGTAATAAGGTCTAAATACTAAACTTAGATAAACATAAAACCAGAAACAAATTAGATGCAGAAAGCAAACCCCAAGTCTACAGTTGCTCCCAAAGTCCACCACCTCAATTTTGGGATGATTTGTTGTCTATTCAGGTATTCCATAGATGCAGGGTACATCAGTTTGATTGTGGAGATTTAATCTGCTGCTCCTGAGGCTGCCTGGAGAGATTTCCATTTTTCTTCTTTGTTTGCATAGCTTCTGGGGTTCAGCTTTGGATTTGGCCCAGCCTCTGCTTGTAGGTCGCCTGAGGGTGTCTGTTCCCCACCCAGACAGGATGGGGTAAAGTAGCAGCTGATTAGGGGGCTCTGGCTCACTCAGGCCTGGGGGAGGGAGGGGTACGGAATGCGGGGCAAGCCTGCTGCAGCAGAGGCTGGCGTGAGGTTGCAACAGCCTGAGGCACGACGTGTGTTCTCCCAGGGAAGTTGTCCCTGGATCACTGGACCTTTGCAGTTGCAGGCTGCACAGGCTCCCGGTAGGGGAGGTGTGGATAGTGACCTGTGCTTGCACACAGGCTTCTTGGTGGCTGCAGTAGCAGCCTTAGCATCTCATGCCCGTTTCTGGTGTCCGTGCTCATAGCCATGTTTCGCACCCATCTCTGGAGCTCGTTTAGACGGTGCTCTGAATCCCCTCTCTTCGCGCACCCCGAAACAATGGTCTCTTGCCTCTTAGGCAGGTCCAGACTTTTTCCCAGACTCCCTCCCAGCTAGCCGTGGTGCACTAGCCCCCTTCAGGCTGTGTTCATGCAGCCAATCCCAGTCCTCTCCCTGGGATCTGAACTCCGAAGCCCGAGGCTCAGCTCCCCACCCCCACTTGCCTCACCGAGTGAGCAGACAAGCCTCTCAGGCTGGTGAGTGCTGGTCGGCCCTGATCCTCTGAACCTCTCTGCTCTGCCCTCTGCACCCCTGTTGCTGTGCTCTCCTCTGTGGCTCAGAAGCTACCCCCCGCCCACTCCCTGTCTCTGCCAGTGAAGGGGCTTCCCAGTGTGTGGAAGCTTTTCCTCCTTCACAGCTCCCTCCCAGAGGTGCAGGTCCCATCCCTATTCTTTTGTCTGTTTTTTCTTTTGCCCTACCCAGGTACATGGGGAGTTTCTTGCCTTCTGGGAAGTCTGAGGTCTTCTGCCAGTGTTCAGCAGGTTTTCTGTAGGAGCTGTTCCACATGTAGATGTGTTTTTGATGTATTTGTGGGGAGGAAGGTGATCTCCATGTCTTACCCGTCCACCATCTTGAAGCTATCTTCTTGGATATTTCTTTCCTTAGTTCTGTGTATTAAACTTTTAGCTGCTCTGACAGTTTGCTTTAATCATGGAGTTACTGGCTTCTTATGCTTCTTCATCAAGATCTCAATTATTTTCAACAAGGTCCTTAGCCTGGCCAAGTACCCAGTGTCTGAGGTCTTCTGCCAGAAGGGGTAACTTTATCTTGGTAGATTTTCTATATCTCAGCCAGAATCTTTTGTTTGCATTTCTTCCGCCTTGGGCAAAATTCTTGCCTTGAGGTGAATCCTATACAATCCATTTCACATAAAACCCAGCAAATTCCTTCAATTTCAGTGCCTTGAATCTGCTACCCTGTTTACTTGATTCCACTCCTTCATCTTTTATGCCTGTTTTGGTTCCTGCTCATTGCCTTGAATTCCCAGACGTCTGTCTTGCTATGTCCTACAGTCTTTCTGGGGCCTGGCATTGTAATTAATTCTTTATTTGTGTCTGTTTCAAATCCTATGTCATTTTAAATTTTCTGAGGGTTTTTAAGGTCTCACTGTCAAAGTGAACTCTCAAAATTTTCTTGGCACCTCAGTCCAATTTCTATCCTTTTTCTGCCCCACTTTGCCCCACTGTCCCTCTTTCCTCATTCCATATCACTAGAGTAGCATGAGTGCAATGTGTGGCAGAATTTTGGTGAAGGTTTGAAGGTCAAAGAGGGTTATTACATTGCACAGTGAGAAGTACGTGAAATTATATAATAACACTCACTCTTTTAAAATATTCCTTGGTCACCTGAGGACTTCTCATTGGCTGTTTTTCTTCATAAACCCTGGCCATATGGCTGGCTTGATGCCGCTCTCCATCCTTCTTGATTCTGTTGTCCATATTTTTTTCTTCTCTCCAATCTAGGGTTCCCACCTATCTCTTCTCCTGCCCACTTCACCACCCCCCAGTTTTTGAGTGTTGATCTTTTTAAAAAAATTGTGGTAAACATACATAAGATTTATCATTTTTAACCATTTGAAGAGTATAACTCAATGGCAATAAGTATAGTCTCAGTGTTATACAATAATTACATAATCCATTTCTAGAACCTTTCATGATCCAAAACAGAAACTCTGTACTCATAAAAAAAAAAAAAAAATTTCCATTCCCCTCCCAGTCCTAGTAGCCTATATTATACTTTCTGTTTTTATAAATTTACCTATCTCATATAAGTGGAATCATACAATATTGTTCCTTTGTTTCTGGCTTATTCCACTTCCATAGCATAATGTCTTCAAGGTTCATCTATATTATAGCATGTATCAGAATTTCCTTTCTTTTTAGGGCTGAATAATATTTCCATTGTATGTATATACCACATTTTGTTTATCTGTTCATCTCTTGATGGACACTTGGGTTGTTTTCACCTTTTGGCTATTGTGAACAATGCTTCTGTGAACATTGGCATATATGTACTTGTTTGACTCCTTGTTTTCAGTTCATTTGGATATATACCTAGAAGTGGAATTGCTGGGTCATATGGTAATTCTATGTTTAGTTTTTTGAGGAACTTCCAAACTGTTTTCCACAGCAACTGCACCATTTTATAATCCCATCAGTAATACACAGTGTTCTAATTCATTTACTTGTTTTTTTCCCATTCATTTGATAATAGCCATCCTAATAGGTGTGAAGTGTTCTGTCCACTTTTAATTACTGCTTTCTTTACCGCTGCCAGTGGGTGAAGGAAGATTCCTTTTATTATGTAGAGCAGATAAACAGGAAGAAGCTGAGAGAACAGGAAGAAGTTATCATAAATTTGTCTACTTTTTAATTGTGAAATATTTCTAATATACAGCATTGTTTAAGGGATCATAAACTCCTCTATTTAAGAATCAGATTATCAGATCTTATCGTTTCACCATATTTTATCTTTTATAGTTTTCTTTGCCCTGAGTTGCGCTTTTTCCCTCATCAGTGGTTACCTGTCTATAAGCTAAATAAGATGATTAGAATATTTATTCTCCACCAGGTCCAGAGCAAGTGCTTATTGTCTTCAAATTTCTTTTTTTTAAAGTTCTCTTAAATTTCTGTTCTATCAGCTTTGTGTCCAAAGGTATTTTGCATGTTCAGAGGGAAATTTTCTTTACACTTAGGCAGTCCCATTTGTGAATGAGTCTTTTCACATTTCCTAAGTTGCTCTCTAAAATATCATTATTACAGTCTCCTCATAGGTAACCTCAGGAGCTCCATTTTTCATGTGAGGAAACTGAGATTTGGAGAAGGATAGAGGAAACAGGTAAGTCAGCTGGTGAAAAAGGTTAGCATGAAAAAGGAGGCATGAGAATAGGACAGTCTTTTTTTTTTTTTTTTTTTTGAGAAGTTATGCTCACTTTTCTTACACTAACACTTGAATTCCAGGAAATCTTGTGGCCCTCATCTTTAGCGTTTAAAGTTTAAAAGAGTCCTGTGAGATTGTATCTCTTTACATGACTGAGAAACTTGCAGTATTTTGTAAGTACTTGAAACCACGAGAAAATCAGACTAGCAGAGAATGAGGAGGCAAAAACAAATGTAGAGGAAGACTGCAGACAACAGGTTCATGGATCTTTGGCAAAGGTTTAGACTAAAATGTTTGAAGGAAATACAATGCTTGGATTTAAAGATTACTCCAAGGTTCCAGAAAGAATAGAAAGACGTAAGATGATAATGGTGATTAAAGAAATAAAAGTATACATTGGACTTTTTTTCAGCTAAGGAAATTAACAGTACTTTATATTTATTTGAGGCTTTGTAGTTTATACATATTTTGTATTCATTATCTCATTTGATTATTACAGTTGCCCTGAAAAATGCCTTTTCTGAGTCCCATTTTGTAGATTTTAAAAAAAGGGGCATTAATTTTCATTGATCACTTGCTTTGCCCTGGCCAATTTACAAAAATTTATCTCATTTAGTCATCACAGCCATCATGTAAATAGACATTATTGCTGTTTTACAGATTAGAAGATTGGTGTCACAGGTGCTAAGTGACCAGCCCAGGGTTTACAGAAAAAATCAGGGCTCAAATGGAATTCTCTTTCTACCATCAGTGTTAACTTCTAAGAAGCTTAATCTGAAACTATAAATCTGTGCTGTTCATTATGGTATCCCATCAGCCACATGTGGCTCTGTAAATTTAAATTAATTAAAATTAAATAACATTAAAAATTATTTCCTCAGTCATTCTAGCCACATTTCAGATACTCACTAGCCACATGTGGCTAGTAGGTACCATGTGCAGTGCAGCTATGGAACATTTCCATCATTGAAGAAGTTCTGTTGAATAGGGCTGCTAGAGAGGCTGTACCAAATGTCTAATACCTTTGTTAGATGCACACATGCCAAAGAATGAAAAAAAGGTGGAGTCGAGAAAATGAGGGAGCAGAACAGATAGCAATACCAGTGAATCCATTACTTGTTTTATTTATGTGGGGTGTGGGGTGAAGCAAATTATTATTGAGTGTGTATACAGCAGGCAAGAATAAAAGAGAAAAAAATCCCTTTATCTCAGTATAAGGAAAGTGGCAGAGGTGGAGAGGAGGATGTCTTGGTAAATGTGGTAGTTAGTGAATAAGTATTTGAGTAGGATACTTAGTTCTATACTAGGTGCTTGAGGGTACGTATTAAAAATAGACATGGTCTAGTGCACAGTTTGTGGATCCTATGATTTTTCAGAACTCCCAGAAAAGCTGACAAAGAATTGCCTCGTGCACTGCACAAGAACCATACAGATAAAAACCATTCATACCGTCAACACAGTCATACAGAATATTGGCTATTATTTTCTTCCTCAACAAATGTGGAAGATAGATTGCCTCAGGCAAAATAGTATTTTACACATGGTTTCCCAAAAGCCCTGTGCATATTTAGAGCTCTTCTCAAAATGTTTGCATTTGTTCTTCCAAAAAGAAATTTGCATGACATTTTAGAATTGCATTCTGTCCAGAAAGCAAATCCTGGCTTTTCATATTTAAATTCAAAGCTTTCTGATGTAAAATCTGCCAGGAAAATGTATGTTCCAAATTAGGTTCTTCTTAGAGCACAGCAGATTTTTTTTGACCATTAAAATAATTTTGGGGAAAAATTCCTAACATCATGCTATCCATCTTTCTTGGTTGAGAAAACCATTGATGGTGACTCAAGGATCCGACTAGCCTTCTACATACAAAAAATTGAGGCTGGATTCATTTTGATGGGGCTGTCCAGAGACACAGTCATGTGATGTTATTGGATAGACACTTGATGTCACAGTTGTTTCATATAAAGACCATTAATAGGGTATTTGACAGTAAAATAGTAAAATTCTTTACTATTAAAGTAGTTGATCATGTAATTAACAAAGATTGGTGAATTAGGTTGAATAAAAGCCCTCTTGGTAATCCCTCAAATTCACATTCCAAATTGACTTCATTGGACATCATCATCAGTGGCAACTGTGAGTTGAAGACTCAACCTTTGAATATTTCATTTGGGTCCCAATTTCTGTAAATTGTCTGTGAACAATTTAGGTCAGCATCTTTCTCTTTAAAACTATGCAGCAAGTTAAAAAAAAATTAGTTCTTTATAGTTCTTTTTTTTTTCTTTTACTGTCCATTGTGGAGTATCTACCATAATGAGTTATAATGTGACTAGATTCAAGCAATAGTTATGATGTGGTGGCAGGGATCAAATTGGTGGGACCAGAGCCAGTGGTATGATTGTTCGGTACGATCGACTGTTACAGTAATATTCCTGACTCCTTGTAGCCACACCCACATGACTCTGGACTTAGTTATGTGACTTGCTTTGACCAGTGGGACAATAGCAAGTGTGACATAGCAGAAGCTTGAAAAGTGTTTGTGCAATTAGGCTTTCCCTGTCTTTGGAACTCTGAGAATAAACCTGGTCTAGAGGATGAGAGACCATGTAGAGAGGAGACCAGCAGTCCTAGCTGAGGTTAGACCAACCAAGTTGGCAACTAGCAGACCTGTGAGCCAGGCCATTTGGCTTCAGTCAGTTCACCACTTGACTTCAAAGATTAGCCTCAGGGTAGCTGTACCACCTGGCTAACCCATAGAATATCCAAAGAACCACTTTTTGGTTTGGTTGATTTCTATTATTTGTTCTATATTACCTAATTTCTCCTTTTATCAGAATTGTTTCTTTCCTCCACTCTCTTTGCCGCCTTCTTTTTCTACCTTCTTGAATTAGATGCTTACCTTGTTAATTTTCAGTCTTTTAAATGGGTTGAGAAAACTTGGTTCCAAGGTAGAACTGAAAAGATTTGGTGGTGAATTGGATGTTGGAACTGAAGAAAACAGAAGTATCACAAATGATTCACAGGTTTTGGAATGCCTTTAATGATTGGCATTTTCTTTGCTCTGAAGATCCTAGATGAGTTGACCTCATTTGTGTCAGTTCAGGTTTACCTGAAGTCTCTATCAAATCTCCAGATGATATCACAGGTGGTAGGTAGCTTTTGCTATCTCTTTGTAAGATGAGCAGAACAGCACTGATCTAATAGGATTGTTTGAGAATTACCTGAGATGATATGTATAAAGCATTTGACATGCATACAAAGTATTAGGTATTATTGTATATTGTGATGATTATTATTAGGCAGGCATAGTGGAGATCCCAGCGTGGGGATTCTTTCATTGAAGACCAGTTAATCTGGCAGGGCCTCCCACTCAAGTGGGAACCAAAGGCTTAGTGTTGAGTTAACTGAAATGAATCTCCAACCTATCTTGGGCTTGCTGAACTCATTTGTTTTTGATTCATTACCTTGTTTGTATTTTATATTTAAATGATGTCCTCACCATGTTCATTAGGTCATGTCACATGGTATCACTGTGCACTGGTTCTTCGTGTTCTGATTCTGTTCCGAATATAAAGAAATGGAGGTATGAGGGGTCCACAGAGTTAGAGATGATGTTGAAATTAAAATATTGATGAATCCTTGTTTAAGCTTTCAAATACATGGGAAATTTTCAGGAAAAATCATTTAAAACATGAAATGTATTTTAAAAAACTTTCCCTTTACTTTCAGTAGGCAGGATTTGATTGTGTCCCTGTGGACAGGTTTTGTCCATCTTGCTAGCCCTCTCCAATTGGAAACTGGGGGTCTCTGGAGTAAAGGCAGGCTGTTGATCCCTGTCCTGTACATTTGTGGTACCTGCTGCTTTGTCCTGGAGCAGGCTTCTTGGCTCTTAGTTATTGAATTCCATTTCCCTTCAATTCTGTTCAATTGTATCAGAAAGTTACTCTTCTTTTTGTTGTAGGAAACTATTTCCCTTTTTCCTTTTGGGCTCTCTCAATAATTGCAATTCTTTATTTTAACACATTGTACAAGCATGAGGTCTTGAAGTTTTACCAACACTTGGCACTTTTATTAGCTCCTAGCTGCTTCCAACAGGCGTGCCCTTAATTCTCTTTGAGGTAGATGGAAGGTGTGCCTTGCTTCAGGCCCTGTGGCTGCAACAGTATACTGGATGGTGCTGGGTGCCCTGCTGGTGCCCAGCAAATAAGCGCTAATGCTGATGAGAATGAGCAGGCAAGGGGAGAGCTATCCATCAACTCTCTGTCATATAGTATTGAAGCCAGAGTGACTGCGGTACAGAAGGCAAACCAGTGCAATCTGTGTGGAGGTCTGTGTGGAGGTCTGGGCAGTGCATCAGGGACAGACTGCATTAGTTAAATCTTGCTGGGAGTAAAATACCACTACACCCCACCTTTGATTACTGCATCTGATTATTGCTGGCCAAAAGAACACAGCTCATTTATCCCACTGACCTGTTATAGAATTCTGGCTTGGTTTGTTGGTCCTTTATATAGCACAGAAAAGGTCCACCCTGAAACACAGCTAAAGGCGTTCCTGGTGACATGCCTTTTTGGGTACATGCACTTTATAGATTACGAAACAGACCTTGCCTCAAGTAGGATCTCTCTTTTGGCAGAGCAAAGTTGAAATGCAGAATTATTCAGCGATTTATTTTATCTCTTTTAGTCTATGGACAGCAAAGCAACAACCAACCCACAAAAGGAAACGCTAAATCTTCCAGTCAATATTTCTGTGCCTGATTATGGCCCCCTGCCATTTTGAACTTGCAGAGCACAGAAGGGAGTTTATTTACCTGGTTTTGCAAATTTCCTCACATTTTGCTGCTCCTTTGATAGAAACCATAAATCATCTTAAATTAAGTAAGGTGGCTGATTTTATTCCATTTGTAAAGAAGTTTAGGTTTTGTGCTTTACCACTTAAAAGTGCCCCACATGTCACTCTCACAAAGTTTGAGTTGAATGGGAACTACTATGAACTCTTGTTGTTAAACAGAGAAGACGGAGTTCTATCATAACAGTTAACTGCTGCCCCTGAAATAATTCTGAGATGTCACAGTCAGCTTTCAGTCTCAGGTGCCATAAATACAAGAGCTTTCTTCTCCAACTGCTTTAAGGAAAAACTGTGTGTACAGTTTCTTCCATGGCTGCCTCAATTTAGAGCTTGAAATTCTTTAAAAGCACCTTCCAGATTTGAGCAGTGGAGGGAAATTCCATCTGGGCAGTTCTTCTGTGCAGGATCTGGGAGTGGTGCTAATGGGGAAGGGGGCAGGGAGCAGGGATTCTTACAGTTGGAAGAAATAACTACTTAAAGCAAATGCTAATGATTTAAAATGTTATTCCTTCTGTGCTTTTAGAAAAAAAAATAAAATTAAAGTAATAAAGGCTCACAGCCTGTACCTCATCTCCAGTCACTCCACTGAAATTCCCAAGAGGGCCTTGACTCCCCTCTCCTCCCTTTAAAAATGGTGGACCTGGAACCACTTACAGGAGAGGTTTAATAAGAGGCAAATGTGTTTTATATTTTGTATCTTGTTAAGTGAAAAAAGATGGATTCTCGCAAGTAGTCTCTTGGTGCAGATTTGAGAGGTCTGTGCATGCAAACGTGGGGATGCTTCGCCAGCTAGCATCTCCGCTCTGGTCCCCCATGGCTACTTAAAATCCCCCCTCCCATGCCACTCCCCCCCACCCCAGAGCTAGCAGAGATGAAATTGCTCCATTTGTAGAATGGATCTGCAGATCCAGGAAACTTGTTTCTGTCTGATTTGCTGATAATTTACTCCTCATTTGATTTAGTGGGGGAAAGAGAGGGGAAAAAAAGAAAAAACAGTTTCAGCTCATATAGCCCTTCCTCAAGGAAAGAGGGATTGCTGTGCAAGTTGGAGAAAATCATGATTGAAAGCAACTGAAAAAATTAATAAAGATTTACACAAAGGTTGCACACTTATTAGAGGAAAAGCAGGTAAAACCTTGCACCTGTGACGAAGTGACAAAAAAAACCCTTCACTTAAAGTAGCTCATTGGAAACTGGGCAAGAGAGAATGATTTTAAAACTATATATATATAATCTGAGATATATAATTTTACAGTGAGACACATTCCCTTTCTGGCAATTTTTTTTTTTTTTTTATGACCTTTGGGTGCCAGATAGCACCATTCCTGCTGTCTGCTTTCACTATTCAGCGTTGAGGAAGCCCATTATATCTGTCTTTGATCCGGAGATCGGGATTGCTAAAACTGATGGCCACAATTAAAGACAGTCCTGTTGAAAAGCTGACCTCTGTCTGCTCTCAACTGCATGTAAACTTTTCAATATGGATGTAATTTGGTATTAAATTACCCATGCTTTATTGCTTTTTAGTACAGCCCTGTCTGTTGCCTTTTAAAGATAAAGGTAACATAAAAGAAAAATTGTGGTGTGTCTGCATAATTATGTAATTATAAACTTGTTTTCCTACATTCAGAAAACCCTTTGGGTGTGTGTGCATCTATTGAAAAGTAATAGGCTGGTAGGATTGGAGAAGAAGCCTTTATATATATTTTTTTCTCCTAATTTGTTCAGCTTAGACATATGCTGTGCAAGATAGGTCACTGTATTTAACTACTTTAATCTTGGCTTTCAAAGGGTATTCTTGATTTAGAAATTAGGTGGTTTTGCTAATATGTTGCTATGTTTATTCTTTAACATCGGCCAAACTGGTGTGGAGTTTATGCCAGAGCTCTGAGGCAAAACCTACCTGTTCCACCAAAGATTGGGCCTAGCCCAGCAACATGGTAATATCCCACATGTCTGGAATGAGCTCTTGGATGATTTAAACCTCACTGTGCTTGAAATTAAAAGCAACGGCTGTGACTTTCTCCTCTAACATTTTTGTTTGGGGTGAATTCTGCTGAGGGGAATGGAGAACAAGCTGGAAAGACAGAGGAGATTTCCCTTTAACATTACAGAGCTGCCTGCTCCTCTCGGTCCTCCTAGCTACCACTGTTATTTCAGAGTGGAAAGGGTGCAAGCTATCATTAGAGTCAGATACAGGTTTCTAGAATTGCATCTTCTGAATAGAGACAGAATATCTGTTCGGAGGGTTAGTTGAAATCACAATCCCATCATAAAACTTGGAGGAAGACAGACTCCCAGGCCTCTGGAAACGTGTAATAATAATTCTGTGTGAAAATGGAAATTTTTGAGCTTGCTTCCTCTTCTTGTTAAATGTTCCATGGCAGGATTTTCCAGTAGAACCGCATTTAAAAAGCCAAGCAGATAAAAAGCTGATATCAAAACAAACAACCTAAGGGAAGCCAAACAGGCTGCTCCAGATACCTTATAACATAATAAAGCAAAGGTATCAAGTTGGGGGAAAAAGTGTCTGCAGAATGGAGGTTAGTTCATCTCTCCCTCCTTGCTGGTCCTCCATTGAGTTATGTGTCTAGTCTTCGGCACTGCCCCCCACCCCCCAGCCTGATTCTCTGGGCACACTGAAGAATTGTGGTCTGACCCATGTTGTAATTCATCTGGTTGCTCTATAAAAATTGCATCCTGTGGAAAACATATGCTGTATACACTTTTATTGGCTCTCATGCAAAGAGGTAATTCCAGAATATGAAGGAAATGTGGAAAATAGATTCCATGTTAGATTTAACTCTGCGCTCCCATCACCTCCTAGTATAACTTTCTTTAGGGATTGAGACCAAAGAGAAGGCTCAACTTCAAGTAAACTTTTGTCAAGCTACTGTTTGAATAGGGCTCATCTTTTTTTTTCATTCCATCTCCATGGATCTTTGCTAGTAGCAATGATGAGATGGATGGGGCATTAGATACAGTGGAGATTAAGGGTTGGACTATGGGGCTAGATCTGAGCCTTCCAAGGTAGTAGCCACTAGCCTGATGTAGCTATTGATATCTAAATTAAATAAAACTATATTAAAATTCAATTCCTCAGTCACACTACTACATTGCTACTGGTCACAAGCCACATAAAGCTAGTGGCTACCATCTTGGACAGTGAAGATTTGGAACATTTCTATCACTGTGGAAAATTTTATTGGACAGCACTGGGCTAGTAAGACCTGGAATGCCAGGTCCATTCTCACCTTGGCTAAGTCACTGTACCTAAGTTTATTCATCTGTAAAAGGGGAATAATAACAGTACAACTTCTTGAGGTGGTGATTGGTGGGATAATTAAAAGAGGTAATACATGTGCTGTCCAGTAGGACTTGCTGCAATGGTAAAAATGTTCTTTATCTGCGTTGTCTGATAGGGTAGCCACTAGCCACATGGGGCTATTGAGCCCTTAAGATGTGGCTAATGTGATTGAGAAACTGAAGTTTTAATTTTGTTTACTTTAATTAAATAAAACTTAAAATATCCACATGGGGATAGTGGCTACTGTATTGGTCAGTGTAGGGCTAGAACAGAGAACTTGCTCAGTAAACATTATTAGCTTCTGTTTCTGTTCTTCTTTCAATTTGGTAAAGGTGGGTAATGATAATCACAGGTTTGTTTTGAGATTTAAGTGAGAAAATGTTCATTAAAGCAGTAAATAAATATTATTTAACATTTTTCACCGTGAATTAAATTTATTTACAGATATGAGGCTTATGGAAATAGAAAAGTTATGAATAAGGATCATAAGGCATTATGAAATTATAAAGCACCAAGTAATAAATTTATCTTCTGTTTACATGCTTCAGTAAGTTTGAATTCTGAGAAAGTTACAAAGTACTAGTTCAGAAGACTAGTGAGAGAATCATTATTTCTCCATCTGTCCCCTTTAATTTCATATGTTACCATTAATATATAGACCAAGTTTAATATTTGTAAAAGGCCATTGGATCAGCTGCGTTATTTTCTAGTATAATAATTTAATCTGGCAGTATTCTTGATAAGTTTTGCATGTAGCCACAGGTTTGGGGGAAAAATAGAATTCTCTCCTTTTAAATGCAGCTGCTTGAAGCTGTACAGTGGAAGAGAGTCTTTATGGTGCTGAAATAAAGGGTTTTAGCCAAATCTGCAAAACAAGCAGACCTGCTTTTGATTTCCTTACTTTCAGCATTAGTTTGGACCAGTGTCTACAAATTCCACTGAGCATTTGATTGTGTGCTCTCTTCTGTTGTTTTGCAGGCGTTTGTCCTGCCATTCCAACTAAATCATAAGCTTCCTGAAGGCAAAGCCCATGGTTTTATATGTACTGTACATCTAGCGGAATGTTGGTAGGTAGGTGTTCTATAAATATGGGTTGACTTACTATTGATTTTTCTCTGTCTTATTTTTTTTTGGATAACACCAAATTTTATTATGCAATTGTGACATAGTGAATACACATAAGGCCCTCTATGGCAATGAATAGTGATTTTGCATTTATTTACACTCAACAAAACCTCTGGTGGTTTGGCTGTGGCATCCCAAAGACTCCAACAGTTATGGAGTCCTGTTAGAAGAATCAGATCACTTGGGGGCATCAGCATCACCTATAACTGCTCTTTAAAGATCATCACTTATTTTACCAGTAGAGAAACAAGCTCATCTTTTTAATCTTAGGAAAAATATTCAATTTTATCCTGAAACATTTGGTAAAAATTAGTGTCTATTTAAAAAAATCATTATCAATTAAAATTAAGTATGCAAGAGACTGCAATTTGGGATAACTTTAAAGATACAGTTTTGTAAAAGATCTGAGAATAATTTAGTTCCTTCTATTAAAATACTCCACTAAATATCTTGATCCATATCCATTTTAGCATTTCTTTGCATAAAAAAATACCAAACTTAAACATTTTGGGGGAAATTCACCAGAAAAGCCAATCAAAAGAGAAATATGCCTACTCAAATAGACTTGGGCCTGAACGTAGAATTTTAGTGTTGAAAGGGACCTCAGAGCTCAAATGATCTGGTACTACAGAGGTTAATTAACTGACTCACGATTACTCAGAGCCATGATCAGGTTCAATTCAACTCTGAGGGGCCCACTTTACTTGCCAGTGTAGACGCAAGACATGAATTCACTTAAATAAAAATCCATCATGAGCTCAGTGCTAGTTTAACCCCAATTGTTAAAATTGTGCTGCTTCGTGGGTCCTCTGCTGCATTTTTATTAATCCCTAACTCCTCATTGAGATTACTTTATTTAAATGTCATCACCCAGCTCTAAAATATGCTTTCAAAATAACTGTGGTGGCCATGGGATACAAAGTATTGGGAGAAGAAAAGGAAGCAGTAGAAGCCAACTTCTGTTTGATATGTAGACACATTTCAGTCCACTGGGCCCCTGGTGGTGGTACTGAGGCAGACTTTACAACCAGGCTTGGACATCCCAGCTATCAGAGGGGGACTGCCATTGCCACTGGCAGGGTTGTACCTTTGGAGGCATTTGGGTCATTGGTAGAGTAGGATCAGAGAAAAGGTATAAAAAGTGAGATGAAGCAAAGGGGTCTATAAACTAAAGTCTTATGATGCAAGGTAGGCTGGGGGAGGCTCCTGGCATTAGACCGAGAGAAGATCAGAGTCAGTTAATAAGTTTGGGGTGCTGGCGACTGAAACCAGATCACTGGTGGCTGTCAGCTGGAGAGGGGCGTCATCCCAGGTGGATGGCGACCTGGTCAGGTCTGTTACAGTGTGTGCCTTAGTATTCATTTCTATCCACTCCTGTTCACTTTTTTTCAGTCCTTTGTCAAGAGACAGTGAAGGGTTGGCCTTTTCTCCCCCATGCTGATACAGGTAAAGACAGAGACTGATGGTGCCAGCCTTAATTCCCCAAAGAAAAGGAGATCTAGATTTATGTGAATACCTTTAGTTCTGAAACAAGAAAAGATAAAACAGGTTGCATTCATGTATTCATGAAGCAGCAGTGTGGGTATTGGTGAATTCTGTACAAATTCACTTATTGTTCTGTCTCTCTTATTTCTGAAGACCCTGTGCTCATTTTCCCTTAATAACATGAAAGCAGTTTTAACACAACTGAATTTTCAGATTTAAAGCAGGGTATTCACAGTTCAAAAATGGCCATTTGTGTGTCTGTGTGCACGTGCAACAAGTTGATTAGAAGATCAGTGTGATTCCACTGGGAACAAAAGTTTTTTCTGGCTTAGGACATTTTTTTTTTTCATTGGTAAAACTGAAGGACATCTTCCAGCCCAGAGAATTGTGGTCACGGGTCAGAATTTGACATCTTGATAAAGATGGTGTGCTGTGACAAGAAGCCAATTTTCCCTTCTTGGGCTGTATCACTTGTCTTGCTTTTCCATTGATAGATGTTCTACCTTTGATAGCTGGAATGACAACTTTTATGGGAACTGGGAAAAAACTGGGTCTAGGAACAGTGGTCCTCAGATGTTTGCATGTCCATAAATCACCCGGGAGACTTGTTGGGGAAAAAAAAAAGCAGATTGTGCTTCAGCAGGCCTGGAATTCGGCCCAGGAATCGGTAATTTATACAAGTAGCCCAAGTGTTTCTGATCTGTGGCCACACTTTGAGAGGCAGAGGTCTAGGAGAAGGATGGGCAAACTACAGCCTGGGGGCCAAATCTAGTCCATTGCCTGTGTGTGAAAATAAAGTTTTATTGGAACCCAGTCACCCTCATTCATTTTTGTATTGTCTGTGGATACTTTGCACTGCGATGGTAGAGTTGGGTAGTTGTCACAGGGACCGTGTGGTCGATGAGGCTCGTAATAATTAGTTTGGCCTTTTACTGGAAAAATTTACTGACCTCTGGTCTAGAAGAGAAAATTTTCAACTTGTTGATGTAGGACAACATATATATGTGTGTGTTCGTGTATAATATATGTGTATATATATATGTGTGTATCTATGTACATATACACGTGTGCACATACACATATATAGACACATATGTGTATATATAATATTTTAAATGCTTAGTATTAGTTTACCCATGTATAAGGTACATGAAAGGGTGGATGAGTTGGTTCGAGGGCTAGAGGTTGTGTGGTGCTGTCTCAGTAATTTAACAGGAGGACTATAATATAGGAGTTAGTAGTGTCAACTCTGTTGGTACAGAGACAGTGCTCCGAAATCTGGCTGTTACATATTGGATTCGAGACCTTGGACAAGTTACTTTATGTCTCTAAGCCTCAGTTTCCTAATCGGTGAAAAGGGGTTGATAGTAGTACCTACTCATGGGCTTCTGAGGATTAGAAAAGGTGAATGTGAATGAAGTGCATGGTATTGTGTGTGGCACATATCAAGTACTCAGAGAATGCTGTCTCTTAGAATCATCAACATCCTCATTGGTGTTGCATGTTACTTCTTAGCTGCAGGGTATTGAGATCAACAGATTTTGCTACTGTACCTGTTTCAGTTCCCTGGGCTGACAATGTGGGCCAAAGTTCAGCTAAGACCCTTAGTCTGTTGATTCCGAACCAGGCATATTTGGAGGCATGATCTTCTCTTATTAAATGTCATTTCCACTTTCCCCCTCGAATACACAATTTCAAGGAGGTGCCTGTACCTTTGAAAGTGGTTATTCCAGTCTCCTTTAAAAATGCTGCTTAATTGTAGCCATGAAACCCCATTCCCCATCAAAAGTTCTATCAAACAACAGCCAATAAATGGTAAATTAAGATAAGGACTGTGAAGAACCTGTGTGCTTTGTTATACTTTCTTCAATCTACAGTGAATCACTGATGGTGGATATGATACAAATGCACATTTTATATGCAGTTGTGAAAAGATCTGCCTATAATCCAGTGGCTCTTTCCTTTCTGCTCTGCTTATTAACTATGGGCTAAGTGGTTAAAAAAAAACAACAACTGAAAACACAAGATTCATGTTAAAACCCTATCTTTGTTCTGTTTAGGTTGAATTTATTCTTCAGTGGGGAAGGAACAAGTAAAATTTTATTATCATCATCACCACAAATTTCTCCTGTGTGTGCTGAGTGCAGGGCCATGTCTGGGTCTCTGGGCACACCCCTTCACTTTTACACTAAGTCAGTTATTCTCAGTGGGGATGATTTTGCCTCCTCACTGGGGGCTTTTTTGGTTGTCACAACTTGGGGGGCAGTGCTACTGGCATCTAGTGAATAGAGGCCAGGGATGCTGCTAAATACCCTACAGTGCAGTGGACAGTACTACCCTGCTCCTATCAGAGAATTATCTGGTCCAAAATGTCAATAGTGTTGCTGTTGAGAAACCCTGGTCTCTGGGGAGAGAAATCCAGGTCCTCCACTTCCCAGACCACCTCCTGCCACAGGTACCAGTTGATTAGTAATTACAGCCCATTTATTGCCTTGAGCCCGCCCCCCACCCCAAATCTTCCTCCTTTGCAACCTTTCTGTAATTGACTGCACTGATATCCCAGAAAGTATGCTTCCTGATTAAAAGCAGTTTATAAAGTAAAATGTATTCACCTGGGGGTAGGTTATAACAGAGAAGGAATGATTGAATCAGGATATGGTCCATAGATTTTTTTTTTGGAGGTGAATGAGTCCTTACCTTCCTGGTCATCCAGTCCCGGATACCACAGTGATTCATGATGATTTCAAGTGGTTTATGCCAAACATCATATTTCATTTAACCACTGCATATTTATTTTAACACATTAATATGTATTCTAATTAAATATTATATTAAAAATGGCAGCTATTGAAATTAAAAAGAAAATGTTGATAGTTAATAGTATTTAATACAATAAAACTAATTAGAAAAATTGACATTAAAACTTTGTTCTAAAGATTAATTTTAGTAAACATTTGTTTTAAAAAGTGAATTGTTTTACAAAGAAATATTAGGTAACACTTCATTGGTATAGGATATAGCAAAGCCACAAAGATGACATTAAAATTTCTGAGATCTGGGGAACTCTAATGTAATCCACCCCCCTTGTTTTACACATGAGGGTAATATTAATAATTTAGAAAGCACTGTCCCACTTACCTATTACTGTGAAATGAAACACCCCAATGCTTAGGGGTTTAAAACAATGGCAACCGTCATTTTGCTCGTGAATCTACAGTTTGAGCTGGGTTTCATGAGGATGCTCATCTCTGTTCCTGTCAGCAACAGTTGGGATGGCTGGACGGCTGGGGGCTTGAATCGTCTGAACACTCACTCACATGTGTGGTGGTTGATGCTGGCTGTCAGTTAAGATCTCATCAGGGGCTTTGGCCAGAACATTTCCATGTGGCCTCTTCATGTGGTGTATGGCTTCCTCAGAACATGGCAGCTAGATCCCAAAGGTGAGTATCCAAGACAGAAGACCAGGCAGAAGCTGGTTTGCCTTTTATTGTTTAGCCTCAGATGTCATAATAGCATCGCTAACACCACAGTCATAGGGGGGTGGAGACTACACCCCACCTCTCACTGGAGGAGTGTCAATGTCATATTAGAATAATGTGTGGGATGGGATATACTGTTGTCACCATCTTTGGAGAAAATAGTCTGTGATAAGTATCATCACATATATTAGTATATTTAAATTCTTGCAACAACTTATGTGAACATTTTATCACCCTCCCTACGCTTGCTGTTGTCCCGATAACAAAACTGAGGCTCAGAGAGCTTGAGTGACTTGCCAGTTAACACATCGTTTGTGGCTGAAACAAAGTTAAAGCAGTTTCGGCGTCCAGAAAAGACGTTCTTCACGAAGTTGCCAAGTTCGCAGGGATTCTTCTCACATTCTCTCCTGTCCTCTTATTAGGATCATTGCCTTCCCTCCCCCTGGGAGCATTCATTGTGCAGTTCTAGAAGAGGTCCAGATAACTCTTAGAAACAAAGATCCCGGGTATAGCCTCCTTCAAATGTCATCAAATCCTGAGACACTTTCATGAGAGGCTAGTTACTGTTTTTTTTGTTCAGTCAAGGAGCTTAATTTCTTTTAGGCATTAAGACTAGAAGGTCAAAATTATTTTTCTGGTCAGCCTTAGGCAGAGATAATTTTGTTGATCACATTTTCTTGAGAGTTTAAAATGTTTTAAAGCTTTTAATTGAGAAGTATTTCAAATAAAATATAAAAATAGTACTTACCTACCACCTAGCTTTAACGGATCTTTGCCATATTTGTTTCATAAAAAAAAAAAAAACCTCTCTGAGTTTCATCAGTTTTTTTTTTCTATTGTGAAGTAGTTATCTTTACTGTTTGTGGACAGAAAATATACTTAAAAAAATTTACAAACATTTATGAGTTGCAAATTAATCAGGGACAGGCTGGGGTCTGAGATCCCAACTTCTGATGAGCTGCCTGTGTAAGCACAAGCAATGGCTGCCCTTGCCCTGCTCAGACACTGCTTTGGGCCCGAGATGCATCTGTGTCTCACAGCCGAGCTCCCAACGAGAGCAATATTCATGTTGCTGCAAATGGCAAAATTTCATTATGTTTTTTATGACTGAGTCGTATTGCATTATATATATACTGCATCTTCTTTATCCATTCATCTGTTCATGCACCCTTAGGTTGCTTCCTTATCTTGGCAATTGTAAATAATGCTGCTATGAAAATTGGGGTGCATGTATATTTTTGAATTAGTGTTTCTGTTTTCTTTGGGTATATATGCAGCAGAGTTGGTGGACCATATGGTAGTTCTATTTTTAGTTTTTTGGAAAACCTCCATACTGTTTCCATAGTGGTTACACCAATTTACATTTCTACCAGTGGTGTACAAGGGTTCCTTTTTTTCTGCATCCTCACTAACATCTGTTATTTGTGGTCTTTTTGATGATAGCTGTTCTGACAAGTGTGAGGTGGTATCTCATTGTGGTTCTGATTTGCATTTCTATGGTGATTAGTGATGCTGAAAATCTTCATATACCTATTGGCCATCTGTATGTCATCTTTGGAAAAATGTCTATTCAGGTCTTCTGCCCATTTTTTAATCAGGTTGTTTGTTTTCTTCATATTGACTTGTATAAGCTGTTTATATATCTTGGATATTGACCCCTTATGATTCATATCATTTGCAAATATTTTCTCCCATTCAGTAGGTTGTCTTTTTGTTTTGTTGATGGTTTCCTTTGATGTGCAAAAGCTTTTAAGTTTAATTAAGCCCCATTTGTTTGTTTTAGCTTTTATTTCTCTTACCTTAGGAGATAGATCCAAAAGATATTGCCATGCTTTATGTCAAAGTGTATTCTGCCTATGTTTGCCTCTAGGAGTTTTATAGTATCTGGTATTACATTTGGGTCTTTAATCCATTTTGATTTTATTTTTGTATATGGTATGAGGAAATGTTCTAATCTCATTTTTTTACATGTAGCTGTCCAGTTTTCCCAGGACCACTTTTCGAAGAGACTGTCTTTTCTCTGTTGCATGGTCTTGCCTCCTTTTTCATAGGTTAATTGACCATAGTGCATGGGTTTATTTCTGGGCTTTCTATTCTGTTTCATTGATTTATGTGTTTGTTTTGTGCCAGTACCATGCTGTTTTGATCACTGTAGCTTTGTAGTATAGTCTGAAGTCAGGGTGCATGGTACCTTCAGCTTTGTTCTTTTTTCTTAAGATTGCTTTGTCAGTTCAGCGTCATGTGTGGTTCCATATAACTTTTAGGATTATTTGTTATAGTTCTGTGAAAAACTTCATAGGTATTTTTGAGTATTGAGTAGAGTACTATGCCTAGTGAAATAAGTCAGAGAAAGATAAATACTCTTAAATGTAGAATTTAAAAAGCAAATATATATAACAAAACAAAAATTGTTTCACTTAAGAAAAAGGGCCTTACATGTATCAAATCCCATCTCACCCACCCTAAAGGTAGCCACTATTCTAATTATATCACTCTAATGATATTCTAGTTATTTCAAGTTTATTCTCCCAATTATATGTAAAAGTTGTAATTTCCCCCTTTTCTACTGACACTTGGTATTATCAGGCATACTTATCTTTTTTAACCAATCTGATGGGCATAAGATGACATTTTAGTATTGTTTTAATTTACATTTCTGTGATTTCTGGTGGGGTTGAACATCTTTTCATAAACTTACTGCTCATTTGGAGTTCTCACGTTAATTGCCTGTTCATTTACTCTGCTCATTTTTTTCTATCATTTCTTTTTCATATAAATATGTAGGAATTCTTTATATGTTCTGATCAGAATACTGTGCTAATTTTATACGTGGAAAATAACTCCATCTGCTCTGTGGTTTGTCTTTTCAGTTTTTCCCCTATGTGTTTTGTTATACAGAAGTTTTAAATTTTAGTACAACCAAAATTATCATCCTTTTTCTTTATGGTTTGTACCTTTTGTGTCTTGTTTAAGAAATTCTTCCCTACTGGGATGTCAGAAAGATTTCTCCCATTTTTGATTCTTCAAGTTGGATGATTTTGCCTTCTCATGTTTAAATATTTAATTTATATGCAATTATTTTTTTCCATTTTGGGGGAAAGTGATCTAACTTTCTACTTTTCTAAATGGATGGTTGATTATCCTAGCAGCATTAGTTGAAAAGTCCATCATTTCTCCCATTGATTTGCAGTGAAGCTCTGTCATATATGAGGTTCCCATACATCTAATAAGACTTGAGGTTCCAAGTTTTCTGTATCTACCTCCATGTTAATATTAGATAGTTACTGTAGCTTCATAATGAGCTTTGCTGTCTAGTGAGGGGAGACAACCCCACCCCCAACTTATTAAGTCTTCCTTCTAAAAATTGGCTTGGCTATTTTGATTTTTTGTTTCCATGTGAATTTTAGGATCAGCTTGTCACCTGCTAAGAAATACTCTACTGAGGGGTTTGATTGGTAATATATTTAGTTTAGAAATTGTTTTAAGGTGAATTTCCACTTTGAAATAAAGTTTTGCTGCCTATAAGCAAAGTGTAGTTCTCCATGTATTCAAGTCTTTTGTTGAGGC
Organism: Delphinapterus leucas; assembly: GCF_059928025.1. NCBI lineage: Eukaryota > Metazoa > Chordata > Mammalia > Artiodactyla > Monodontidae > Delphinapterus > Delphinapterus leucas. Next base: position 44,402,349 of record NC_143148.1, read on the forward strand.
TCCAGGCCTCTCTCTTCTGGCATCTGTGTGTGGGGATCAGTCAAACAAGCTTTTCTAGAATTGCTCCTCCCATGTCCACCCATCTCCTGAGCCCAGGGAAGAACCTCCCATGTCAGTGGTGATGATGGAGCCATTCTGTTAGCCACAAACAAGGGCACTGTGGATATGGAGATCCCTGCCTACCCTTCTGGACAGCCCATTAGCTGCTGAAGTCCAGCTGCTATGATGGGAGCAGGGTAGAGGAACTGAAGGCTGAGACCCAGGCAACACGTCTAAGGAAGAGGCCTGGGAGCTCCAATCATTGTGAGTGTGGGTTGTTTCCTCGACCCGGTTGTCCCATATGTTCGAGTAGCAATGTATCTTGCTTTAGAACATAGTCTCCAAATGAAACTGCTTGGGTTCAAATCCCATCCCCACTGCTTACTAGCCCAGGAAAGTTGCTTAACTTATTCATACCCTAGTTTCTTCATTTAAGTAGGGAATTACATGGAGTTGTTTTGAGGAGTAAAAGAAGTAATATCAGTAAAGTTGAGAATGGTGCTGTGCTTATTTAGGGGTTACTTACTGCTCAAACGTCACCATTAGTTACTGTTCTCATTACTATATTGAACCATTTTAGATTCAAGCTGATATTTTCCTATGTGTGCTTTCTCTTGTAATGAGCTTCCTGGGAAATAGTCCGTCTAACCTATTGGAGGTTGATGGTGTCCGTGAGCATATTCAAGATTCTTAGAATATTTGTAGGTAAAAAAACATTTAACATTATTCAAGCCAATATTTTCCAAACCCACCTGTCCATTGAAGTCTTCCTTTTTCCAAAGAGTACCTGTTAAATTCAGTATAATTAGCATTCGGTAGAAGACATTTTCAGGAATAGTCCTTGGGGCATTACTTGTAAAAATTATCTTTATTTTGGCATATATTACAGGAAGACATCCCAAGAAGATATATTCTCAGGGAAGTGTTTGAAAACAGAGGTTAGCTAAAGAATAGAGATTAACATTGGTAGGCAGTCTCTGATCGGTAAAATATCCTTTAATATTTGAAAAAAAATCTCCCCCAAATTGCAAACACATTCATATACCTTAGGCTATTGAAAAAAAGAGGGTATAACTTTTTTGTTTTTTATAAAGTAGAAGTGTCATATATTTGGTGCCTATATTACAGCCTGGTGCAGAGGTAAAATTTTATTCATTTCGTAGAAGCCCCATTGGACTTTCTCCTGAAGGCAGGAAGGCCAGTTTATTGGTATTTATCACAGTTCATTTACTGTTTGTTTTTGTTTCTTCGAAGAACTCAAGTTGCAATTGGGAATGGCATTTGGGGAATGTTGGGAATGTTGCTGATAATATTTTTTCCTGTTCCCTTCCCTCCCTTTCTATGTATTTTGTTACTTAGTCAAACCTGTGGCTACTTAATTGTTCCAAATCAAGAAGAAAATGCAAAGGCAAAGCAAAGAGGAAGCAGCTCCATGCTTCCACCTCTCCTGTCACTGTCATGTCATTGCTCCTAACCAAGTGAAAGGAGAAGTGGATTATGCTAGTGTTGGATCCAAATAATAACTTCTTTATCAAGAAAAGCGGAGCAAAACCAATTGTAAATAATATTTCCTTTCTTTTCATTTCCTGGAATATCTTTTCTTAGAATAGTTTACCTCAACCACTCTCTGTGTTTTCTCCCCATGGCACTTTTTATCGCATTAAGATGATACCTATTTGTGGGCCGGGTTTTAGTTTGAAATCTACTGGGGCCAGGACCTGGTAGGAAAGGTCTAACCAAGCAGAGAACTAGAACTGAGGAGAAAACTCTAGAGCAGGGTCATTGGTTTTCTCAATTACTCATCATTAATTCTCCATCACAGATTCCTTCCATTATGAGATGAAGTGAGCAATAAAACCCAGATAATTGGCTGATAAACTGTAATACCTCCAGTTCATATATATTAGAATAACATGTCTAATTTTAGTTCTGTGTGCTTCTAAATCTTAAAAACAATTGCTTTATGGCCTTGATTTCCATGGCTTTGCTTAGTTTTTTCAACATATTCATGCTAAGTAACAAATCTTGTGTTAACTTGAGTTAGGAATGTTTTTTTATTTTACAGTTTTAGAATGAAGTTTTAGTCTCATATTTTTTGTCTCGTATTTCTTTTCAAACAAACCTCATGTAAGTACTTAAAAGTGTATGAATTACTCATAAAATAAGTTAAAGTTGTAACTTTGGGCTTATCTGTCAAGGATATATCTTTTTGGGACTTAATCACCATTGTACTTAAACAGAAACATTACAATACAAAACAAAGCTTGTTTTTCATTAAAAAAGAAAAGAACTGGTAACACTTACAATACGTAAACATTGTTGCCTGGTAATTATAATCAGATTGCTATTGGATTACACATTGTATTGTGCTAATGCTAAAAGGCCGATTGGCAATGATGTCATTACAGGCTCTGAGTTGATCAGATCTGTTACTGTTAAAAACACACAAGTCAGAAAGAGAAAAACAAATACCGTATGCTAACACATATATAAGGAATCTAAAAAACAAACCAAAAAATGGTCATGAAGAACCTACGGGCAAGATGGGAATAAAGACACAGACCTACTAGAAAATGGACTTGAGGATATGGGGAGGGGGAAGGGTAAGCTGGTACAAAGTGAGAGAGTGGCATGGACATATATACACTACCAAATGTAAAATAGATAGCTAGTGGGAAGCAGCCGCATAGCACAGGGAGATCAGCTTGGTGCTTTGTGACCACCTAGAGGGGTGGGATAGGGAGGGTGGGAGAGGGGGAGACGCAAGAAGGAAGAGATATGGGGATATATGTATATGTATAGCTGATTCACTTTGTTATAAAGCAGAAACTAACACACAATTGTAAAGCAATTATACCCCAATAAAGATGTTAAAACAACAACAACAACAACAACAAAAAAAAAAAACCACACTGTGCTAACAATTTGCAACAGACCAAGGAGTTGTTTGACTTGGGTAGTATTGGCTAGAATGGTAAAGAGGCATTTCTTTTTACTGAGAAAAACTTTCACTCTGTCTGGGGCAATTTTCATTAGATGCGGACCATTCTGTTAATTTAAAAAGTATCTTCAATGCCTCCAAATTCATTTCTCTGTGTACAGTTAACTTTAGAATAGGATTAATGAAGGAGAAGTTGAGACTTGCAGAATAAAGTTTTTCTCTTTGTGCATGCCTCTGTTATCATTGCAGTTACAATAAGAAGTGGATGGTCACACAAATGGTTTTTAAAGCAGATGCTTTTTATTTTATACTCCCTTTTTTTTAACTCCATGGAGCCAGGATGCATCTTTGCTTCTAATATTTCCACTAGTGGGCACTGCAGTGCTTCCAACTCTGTATATTTTTATCTGGGCACAATATAAAAAGAAATCATACAGGCAGTGAATGGTGAGTTTCCCTTAAGAGCTACTGTCCTGTCAAGAAAGACACCAAAAATACATTTGGAAGATTATATCTGCTGAAATTATTTACTAAAATTTTAGAACAGAATAATGTGCTTGAGATTGCTACTCGGTTTTTGCTGGCATTCATTTATATTTGTGAATTGTCACATTTATTCTCGTTTGATAGGCATATATGTTGAAGTCAACATTATGCAGAAAAGGAAAGGTATGTAATGCCATAGTGCAAATTAACAATATTTATTAGGAGAAAATCCTGCCTTTTTCTATTAAAGGCAAACATTTAACATGTTTGGTTTATGTAATTTTGAGTATGAAGCAGTGCAGTTGTGGCTAAGACTGTCTATTTGATATTTAGGGAAGAATTTGATGCTTTAATAAGGGAACCCTCTGTCTCCCTCATCCATCATCCACCATCCTCATCCATCCAAACACCACTGTAAATTTGTCAGAGCCTTTTCCATATTCAGTACTTGTATAAATAATGGCTACTGTGATTTGAAAAAAGGGGAATGTGCACTTTCTGGCTATGTTATATATTTGATCAGTCATGGAGACATCTTACAGTTTTTGTTTTGCATTGCTCAGCGTTGGTGCATGTAACTTAAGCCCCAGAGCCAGAGGACATTTTTGTATGCTGACCCTTATTGTGGCTAGTACTTGCCAAAATGAAATTAGTTTGCGGGGTTTTCTACAGCAGATGAAACACAGCCTCTGTTCCATTACTACGCTTTTATCATTGCCTATCGCCTCTCCTTCTCTCCTTTGCTATCTTAGGGATTATTCAGGTTCTCTGCAATATTCTGAAATTAATCAAAGCAAGCAAAACCCCATGCCTTATTATCCATGACAGGAAGAGAGTGGTTTCCACAATCCAGACAGCTTTGTGATGTTGTCCAGTTGTGTAACTAGAATTTTATTATCTTTAAAAAAAGGTTCTGATTTTCACACAATGAAACCTTTTCATGTTAAAGTTGTATGAGCAGTGGATCACTCCATGTGAGTGTGACAAAGGATCTGAATTTAACTGATAGGCTGTTTCACTTATTTAAATAAGGAACTGATCTGTGCACAATGTTCATTTCTTTCTTTGATTTTTAGCTTAGCAGAACCGCTGTATGTCCTAAATGCACATAGTTTGGGTCACAGAAGCTTTCTATGCAATGAGATGGGAGCAACGTACAGGATGCTTATCCAGTCTGGACCTTCTATTCTTTCTCATCTTTTTATAATCATGCTCTACAAATTGTTTTTTTCCCACTAAATTAGTGGCCATTGTACAGATTGCAGACACTTAGTTTGATTGAAAGTAATAAAAGGAGATTATCCACTGGGTTGGTTGAGTGAAGGTTCTGATTTGACCCACTGCCTGGAGAGAAAAGAATTAATCTTATAAACCAGACTCACTTCTGCCATGCTTTGAAAAACTGCCAGGAATGCATTAGATCCCTTTTGTCTTAAGTCCAGTGAGAGCTAAAGGTGGAGTGGGACAGATCAACGTATGAACCAAATAGATGGTGGCCTGCATGTAATGCTTTGAGTGGTATCTTGAACTGCGATGAGGACTTTCTCTCGCTCCCTGAGTAAATCTCTACCGCCACAGTCTTTGAATTTGAGGAGGAGGAGGGCAAAGAGAAGGAGAATGGTTTTTATTTATTAAGTTTATTCTTTATGCCAGTCACTGTTTTAAATTCTAAGTTTAGAATCTAAACATATTTAGATTATATATGTTTTTGTATCTTATCCCCCTGAAATAGAATATTATTATGCCAAGTTTATGGGCATGGAAATAGGTACAAAGAGGTAAAGTACAAGATCCTACAGCTAGTAGTGGATGACTTGAGATTCAAACCCCAGTTGTTGTTTTTTTTCCCCCTCCAGCAAAGCACTTGCTTGTAAGCACCATGCTCTCCTGCTTCCTCGAAATAGCAAAGGTGGAAGCGTTAATTCCAGGAGACCGGAGTGGGATACTGCAGGCTTCCCAGCATCAGGCTGGCACAGGGAGGCACTCAGAAAAAAAATGAGTGAATGAAAAGTCTATCACTGATGTTGAGGGGAGAACCTTTTGTCCTTTTCAGGAGATAGCACAGTGAGCTGGAAGGAGCACAGGCTTTGGAGCCAGCCAGACCTGGATGTATGTATCCTTACTCTTCCCTTTGTTGTTGTCGCTGGAAGTACACCACTAATCTCTTTGAGCCTCTGTTTCCATCTCCATAACATACCTCGTAGGTTGTTGGGAGTATAGGAAATATGGCCTGATGAATGTTGGATGGCAGGTTCTAGCATGAAGGTCTGAAAGATGTGATGAACTGCCTTGGCTAGGAGGCGGGAGGCTGGAGGTTGGGGATAGTATTTGGCACCAAGAGGAAGGCAGAGGAAGATTCCCATATGTTATATTGGAAGAATCTTATGGTACTTAAAAATGGGAAATTCTAACTTGCAGGAGACAAATAGGACTCAAACTTACTTCAATAACCTTTGAACCCTAAAAAGACAGTTCTTCCCGTAGAGCTATTTTTAGGGTACGCTTTAGGCAAAAATGGTAGTGTCAACTATGATCTTTATTTTAACTGTGTAATTTCCATTGGGTGTCTGGAACAGTACTGAGCATTCAGTACCAGTCTTGGTTTATTCCATTTTTGGAAGCAGCCATGGTTTAGTGGGAGAGGCACTGACTAGCATTTTTCACATCCACTTCTCTCTTCCTTTGTATTTTGATTTCTGTCCTGTTTTTGGGGAAAGAGTGAGAGATGAAGAATACACAAAGAAACATTGCGCTAGAAATAGTTCCTTTCCCTCAAATTCTTCAGGTCATTCTGTTTGTCTGAGGGTGTTTTCCTTTGATCTTCAGCTTTTTGTGGTTGTTTTTGTTGTTGATGGTTGCAATCCATTTTCCCAAAGTTGCCCCTTTTAAAATCTTGAGATCTGGTAGGATAGAATGAAGGAGGGAGGGACTTCCCTGGCTGTCCAGTGGTTAAGACTCCATGCTTTCACTGCAGTGGGGGGTGGGTTTGATCCCTGGTCGGGGAACTAAGATGCTGCGTGCTGTGCAGCGTGGCCAAAAAGTTAAAAAAAAAAAAGGAGGGAAAAGAAAGAGTAATGGATAACGCCATCCTGAGGATAAATGACATGGGTTCAGGCTGGGAGGCCAACACTAGGACAACCCTTGCTCCACAGATCAGTGTGCTAAGGACTGCTCTGTGGGCTGAACCAGGATATTTGGAGGGAGATGTCTGTGGGCTACTGAAGCCTGGTGTGCATGTGTGTTGTTTTGTGTGTGTGTATGCTCAGAATTCAATATGAATCTCTTCCTACCTCACCTGTTTTTAGGGACGCCTTTATTACCCACCTGCAGAGTAAAATGATGCAATCATGGTATATTGTTTATCTGGTTCCGAAGTCAGTAGGACTTGTCTTATATTCTTGACATTTTTTACCCAGGTAATTTCACCCTAAAAATCCAGTCCTCTCCAGTTTCCCTGGCAGAGAGAGAATGTGCTCTCTCTCTAACCCAGGGCTTTAGTTAAGAGTGAACTGGCAACTGGGAGACCAGGTCAAGGACTGAGTCTGTTTTTCCTTCCTGAGTCTAAAAGGTTTTGGTCCAGTGTCTAGACAAACCTCGAGGGGGTCAGGATAATGCGTGGGGGGTAGTAATTCAGTGTCCTCTTGATTTCTGAACTTTGGGGCCATTGGGACTGCCCCTTCCTGGCTCTGTCCTGGCATCTCAGGGGTGTGATGTGAATACTCTGTTGAGCCCTTTGGTCATCCATGAGGGTTTTGCCTGACAGCATGAGAGCATTCTTGTTGCATGAAAACCTCATCTGTTTCTTCCATTCTTGTCTCTTCTGAGGGAAGGAATTGGATAAGGAAGGCATGAATGGGGAGGTCCCTGGGGGCAGGCTGTGGCCCTTCTCCCTGTTTCCCTCTTGCTGCTGTCTTAGCCCGAGTCAAGCTCAGGGTCTGCAAGTTGTTCTGCAGATGGCTCAGCAGCAGACACCCAGCTGGGCTGATTTAACCCACAGAGTGTTTGTGTTTGACAGCCAAGACAGGGAGCAGGAAAACTGTTTTCACTGGGATCAGCCTCAGTTGTTTCTCTAAAAGCAGTTGGTTGAACTGCTGTGCTGTTTCTGGAACCATTATGCCATGAAGTGAAGTTTGGATGAAGGACAGATGTATTATCTAGGAAAGAATACTGGTTCTTCTTTCAAAGAATGTTCAGTCATTGCCTTTGCCAACAAATGAAACTGCTCTCCAATATTCTGTTTGTGTAGAGGCTATTTCTGGGGAGAAAAAAAGCCCTAAGACATTAATCCTCCTTTGCTCTGGAGCAAGTAAGTAGCAAGTGTCAGTTAATATCCATTTTCTAGGTGAAGAAATAGAGGCACTGAGAGATTAAATAGATCACTGCTTCTTAAACTTGGATGTATTTATGAAGTGCCTAGGGGTCCTGTTATAAATGGAGATTTTGATTCAGTAATCTGGGGAGGAGACCTGAGAACCTGTACTTCTAACCTGTTCTCTGGTGATACAGATGATGCTGGTCTGAGATTCGTACTTGAGTTTAATCTAGGCACATGGTGAGTTAGGAAACAGCTTACTAGACAAGGCTACTTGCCCGTATCCCCAGGAAGTGAAACAATACAGTCTTTTAATCAAGACTGTATCTAAATTGTTTCAAAATAGTTAAAGGAGGAAGCATAGCACTTATGGATGTTGTGGCCATAGCACATAAAAAACCAGATTGACAGGTGTGGTTTTTAGTAGAATTAGGTAGCTAAACTGGTTTAATGCAGTCATAGCTATAGCCTGCCTGAGATAACAGAAGCATAAGAAATTATATCCAAGCATCAAAAACTCAGTAGTGCTTAGAAGAGAAGGCAATTGCTAGCTTATAATTCATGTTTCATTCCAACTAAAGCCAGTAAATTGTGTGTGTGGGGTGTGTGTGGGTGTGTGCACTAGTGTGCATGTATAGGTCCACTGTTACTCTGTTTCTACACCCCTGTAGTCTATTTCCTTATGACATGTTATCAGAGGAGAGTTGCTGCTGTAAAAGACAATCTTTCCCATGTGCTGCTACTCACAAAGATTTCACAATTTGTTGATGACTCACACATCTGTGTGGAAATATATGCTACTGACTTCAGCTGCAGTAGTTTATGCTTTTCTCCCTTACAGAATATGATTACCCAGAAGTATGTAATATCATTTAATGGAGAGCAGGTGTAAGAAAAACAGTAACTTTGAACAAAGGGAATGGATGCGAATTGCAGCATGAAGGATTTAGGTTAGACATCCACATGCAGGGAGAAGTCTTCTGGAAGTTAGAACAGTGAAACACTGGAACATAGGATCAAAGCAGAGCTGTGGCACATTCTCGGGCATCTGAAAGAAAAGGGCAGGTGGTTTTATTTCAGTGCTCTCTATTCAGCTCCCCTCAGAGGGAGGAGAATGAATTCTGCAATTGCTGGAGATCATTTTTATTTCTCTGATTCATGAGAGATGAATTCTGGATGTATCTGATTAAAAACCATGTCAAAGAGCCACATATTCCAGAGATCCTTTCTGATCATTCTAATTGATACTGGGATGTCATTTTTTGGCATGGGGATGGGAATCCAACAAGTATTTGCTAAGACCAGTTTCATGTAATGTCTTTTTCTTCCAATGATTTTCACCTACACCTGCAATGATAATAAAAACTGTCTTCCCCAAGGGCTTATGAGATATTGTAGAGTATCATCTGGAATACTCAAGGGATCCAAAGGTCATCAGATACTCTTTCTCCCAGCATTATTTGGAGTCTTCCAAATTTTAATAGACTATACAATAGTCCTTCATTTTCCTTTCTAATTGGAATTTCAACTAGGGATGCCTACAGGCATTGACTTTCCTCACTTGGAATGCTTTGATGCACTAGGCAATGATAAAGGATGTCCACACAGTGGTGCAAAATTGCCACACGGTTATAACGTTTGGTATTGTACCATATTAAAACCCGTGTCTCGAGAGAGAATGACAGTGCCTAAAAATAATGGAGATTAAACTTTCCCAGCTTTTCGGAGGATACTGAAAATAAAATACTATGTGTCCCCCAAGTGACTAATGGCACTTTCTTATAAACAGCATCATAAGATCTCTCTCTTTCTCTCTTTCTCTCTCAACACACACACACGCGCGCACACACACACACACACACACACACACACACCGTCACATAAAGATGAGAAATGGACATTTGAGTTTCTAGTGAATATTTTCTAGGTCCATTATATATGGGGTCAGTAGCAGTGTATGTTCAATAAAATTCACAGCAGGCAAATAGGAACCTGAGAAATTCTACAGACCTTTTGGAGCTGGATAACTCAAACATTAAGGAGGTGAGCAGAATCCTAAAGATGCTACCAGAAAACTACTAGAGCTAATCAGTGAATTTGGTAAAGTAGCAGGATACAAAATTAATGCACAGAAATCTCTTGCATTCCTATACACTAATGATGAAAAATCTGAAAGAGCAATTAAGGAAACACTCCCATTTACCACTGCAACAAAAAGAATAAAATACCTAGGAATAAACCTACCTAAGGAGACAAAACACCTGTATGCAGGAAACTATAATACACTGATGAAAGAAATTAAAGGTGATACAAACAGATGGAGAGATAGACCATGTTCTTAGATTGGAAGAATCAACATTGTGAAAATAATTATACTACCCAAAGCAATCTACAGATTCAATGCAATCCCTAACAAGCTAGCAATGGCATTTTTCACAGAACTAGAACAAAAAACCTTGCAACTTATATGGAAAGACAAAAGACCCCGAATAGTCAAAGCAATCTTGAGGAAGAAAAATGGAGCTGGAGGAGTCAGCCTCCCTGACTTCAGACTATACTACAAAGCTATAGTAACCAAGACAGTATGGTACTGGCACAAAAACAGGAATATAGATCGATGGAACAGGATAGAAAGCCCAGACATAAACCCACGCACCTATGGTCACCTTATCTTTGATAAAGGAGGTAAGAATATACAATGGAGAAAAGACAGCCTCTTCAATAAGTGGTGCTGGGAAAACTGGACAGATACATGTAAAAGAATGAAATTAGAATACTCCCTAACGCCATACACAAAAATAAGCTCAAAGTGGATTAAAGACCTATACATAGGGCCAGACACTATAAGACTCTTAGAGGAAAACATAGGCAGAACACTCTATGACGTACATCACAGCAAGATCCTTTGTGCCCCACCTCCTAGAGAAATGGAAATTAAAAAAAAAAATAAACAAATGGGACCTAATGAAACTTAAAAGATTTTGAACAGCAAAGAAAACCATAAACAAGAAGAAAAGACAACCCTCAGAATGGGAGAAAATATTTGCAAACGAAGCAACAGACAAAGGCTTAATCTCCAAAATATACAAGCAGCTCATGCAGCTCAATATCAAAAAAACAAACAACCCAATCCAAAAATGGGCAGAAGATCTAAATAGACATTTCTCCAAAGAAGATATACAGATTGCCAACCAACACATGAAAGGATGCTCAACATCACTAATCAGTAGAGAAATGCAAATCAAAACTACAGTGAGGTGTCGCCCCACACCAGTCAGAATGGCCTTCATCAAAAAATCTACAAACAATAAATGCTGGAGAGGGTGTGGAGAAAAGGGAACCCTCTTGCACTGTTGGTGGGAATGTAAATTGATACAGCAACTATGGAGAACAGTATGGAGGTTCCTTAAAAAACGAAAACTAGAACTACCATAAGACCCATCAATCCCACTACTGGGCATATACCCTGAGAAAACCATAATTCAAAAAGGGTCATGTGGGCTTCCCTGGTGGCACAGTGGTTGAGAGTCCGCCTGCCGATGCAGGGGACACGGGTTTGTGCCCCGGTCCTGGAGGATCCCACGTGCCATGGAGTGACTGGGCCCATGAGCCGTGGCCGCTGGGCCTGCGCATGTGGAGCCTGTGCTCCACAGCGGGAGGGGCCGCAGCACTGAGAGGCCCATGTACCGCAAAAAAAAAAAAAAAAAAAAAGGTCATGTACCACAATGTTCATTGCAGCACTATTTAGCCTGGACATGGAAGCAACCTAAGTGTCCATCCACAGATGAATGGATAAAGAAGATGTGGCACATATATACAATGGAATATTACTCAGCCATAAAAAGAAATGAAATTGAGTTATTTGTAGTGAGGTGGATGGGCTTACAGTCTGTCATTCATAGTGAAGTAAGTCAGAAAGAGAAAAACAAATACTGTATGCTAACACATATATATGGAATATTAAAAAAACTGGTTCTGAAGAACCTAGGGGCAGGACAGGAATAAAGAAGCAGATCTAGAGAATGGACTTGAGGACACAGGGAGGGGGAAGTGTAAGCTGGGACGAAGTGAGAGAGTGGCATGTACATATACAATACCAAATGTAAAATAGATAGCTAGTGGGAAGCAGTTGCATTGCAGAAGGAGATCAGCTTGGTGCTTTGTGACCACCTAGAGGGGTGGGATAGGGAGGGTAGGAGGGAGACACAAGTGGGAGGGTATATGGGGATATATGTATACATATAGCTGATTCACTTTGTTATACAGCAGAAACTAACAGAACATTGTAAAGCAATTATACTCCAATAAAGGTGTTATAAAAAAAATGGGGGTAAGCAAACTTGCAGCGTTTGAAAGCAAGAATTAGGAAGGTGGAAAAAGAGGATGGGAAAGCTGATAGGAGTGACAGGCCTATACTTTATTTATTTTTTAAACAGAACTTTATTTGTTTATGGCTGTGTTGGGTCTTTCGTTGCTGCGTGCGGGCTTTCTCTAGTTGTGGCGAATGGGGGCTACTCTTCGTTGTGGTGTGCAGGCTTCTCATTGCGGTGGTTTCTCTTGTTGCACAGCGAGGGCTCTAGGCACGCGGGCTTCAGTAGTTGTGGCACACAGGCTTCAGTAGTTGTGGTGCACGGGCTTAGTTGCTCTGTGGCATGTGGGATCTTCCTGAACCAGGGCTCGAACCCGTATGCCCTGCCTTGGCAGGTGGATTCTTAACCACCGCGCCACCAGAGAAGCCCACAGGCCTATATTTTAAAGATTGCTATGTGGGGGAATTTATGGCACATGGATTCCATACTTTTTCCTACTGTTGTCCTTATCTTAATCACAAAACCTACTCCTCAGTGAGCTGACCTATCAATCAGGCACGGTCTGGACAAGAAAACTGAATACTTTGGTGGTGGTTTTGGTTATTGAATCCAAGTTAGCTAAATCTAAATTAACACAACAATTCATTCTCATCAGTTTGTCAGATTACTAGACCAGTGAGGTTAATTAGTACTTTGAAAGGAAAGAGAGATGGAAACTTTGTTTCTAGAACGTTTTATTATTCCAGGGAATCCCAGAAATTTGGACATCATGGATTATTTATTTTTTTAACATCTTTATTGGAGTATACTTGCTTTATAATGATGTGTTAGTTTCTGCTTATAACAAAGTGAATCAGATATATATATACACACACACACACACACACACACACACACACACATATATCACCATATCTCCTCCCTCTTGCATCTCCCTCCCATCCTCCCTATCTCACCCCTCTAGGTGGTCACAAAGCCCTGAGCTGATTTCCCTGTGCAATGCGGCTGTTTCCCGCTAGCTATCTATTTTACATTTGGTAGTATATATAAGTCCATGTCACTCTCTCACTTCGTCCCAGCTTACCCTTCGCCCTCCCTGTGTCCTCAAGTCCATTCTCTATGTGTGTGTCTTTATTCCTATCCTGCCCCTGGGTTCTTCAGAACCATTTTTTTTTGGTTTCTTTTAGATTCCATATATATGTGTTAGCATATGATATTTGTTTTTCTCTTTCTGACTCACTTCACTCTGTATGACAGACTCCAGGTCCATCTACCTCACTACAAATAACTCAGTTTCATTGTTTTTTGTGGCTAATATTCCATTGTATATATGTGCCACATCTTCTTTATCCATTCATCTGTGGATGGACACTTAGGTTGCTTCCATGTTCTGGCTATTGAAAATAGAGCTGCAGTGAACACTGTGCTACATGGCCCTTTTTGAACTATGGTTTTCTCAGGGTATATGCCCAGTAGTGGGATTGATGGGTCTTATGGTAGTTTTATTTTTCATATTTTAAGGAACCTCCATACTGTTCTCCATAGTAGCTGTATCAATGTACATTCCCACCAACAGTGCAAGAGGGTTCCCTTTTCTCCACACCCTCTCCAGCATTTGTTGTTTGTAGATTTTTTGATGATGGCCATTCTGACTGGTGTGAGGTGACACCTCATTGTAGTTTTGATTTGCATTTCTCTACTGATTAGTGATGTTGAGCATCCTTTCATGTGTGTGTTGGCAATTTATATATCTTCTTTGGAGAAATGTCTATTTAGATCTTCTGCCCATTTTTGGATTGGGTTGTTTGTTTTTTTGATATTGAGCTGCATGAGCTGCTTGTATATTTTGGAGATTAAGCCTTTGTCTGTTGCTTCGTTTGCAAATATTTTCTCCCATTCTGAGGGTTGTCTTTTCTTCTTGTTTATGGTTTTCTTTGCTGTTCAAAATCTTTTAAGTTTCATTAGGTCCCATTTGTTTATTTTTGTTTTTATTTCCATTTCTCTAGGAGGTGGGGCACAAAGGATGTTGCTGTGATGTATGTCATAGAGTGTTCTGCCTGTGTTTTCCTCTAAGAGTTTTATAGTGTCTGGCCTTACATTTAGGTCTTTAATCCGTTTTGAGTTTATTTTTGTGTATGGTGTTAGGGAGTATTCTAAATTCATTCTTTTACATGTAGCTGTCCAGTTTTCCCAGCACCACTTATTGAAGAGGCTGTCTTTTCTCCACTGTATATTCTTGCTTCCTTTATCAAAGATCAGGTGACTATATGTGTGTGGGTTTATCTCTGGGCTTTCTATCCTTTTCCATTGATCTATCTTTCTGTTTTTGTGCCAGTACCATACTGTGCTGATTACTGTAGCTTTGTAATATAGTCTGAAGTCAGGAGGCCTGATTCCTTCAGCTCCATTTTTCTGTCTCAAGATTGCTTTGGCTATTCGGGGTCTTTTGTGTTTCCATACAAATTGTGAAATTTTTTGTTCTAGTTCTGTGAAAAATGCCATTGCTAGCTTGTTAGGGATTGCATTGAATCTGTAGATTGCTTTGGGTAGTAGAGTCATTTTCACAATGTTGATTCTTCCAATCCAAGAACATGGTATATCTTTCCATCTGTTTGTATCATCTTTAATTTCTTTCATGAGTTCTTATAGTTTCCTGCATACAGGTGTTTTGTCTCCTTAGGTAGGTTTATTCCTAGGTATTTTATTCTTTTTGTTGCAGTGGTAAATGGGAGTGTTTCCTTAATTGCTCTTTCAGATTTTTCATCATTAGTGTATAGGAATGCAAGAGATTTCTGTGCATTAATTTTGTATCCTGCTACTTTACCAAAATCATTGATTAGCTCTAGTAGTTTTCTGGTAGCATCTTTAGGATTCTCTATGTATAGTATCATGTCATCTGTAAATAGTGATAGTTTTACTTCTTCTTTCCCATTTGGATTCCTTTTATTTCTTTTTCTTCTGTGATTGCTGTGGCTAAAAGTTCCAAAACTATGTTGAATAATAGTGATGAGAGTGGACAACCTTGTCTTGTTCCTGATCTTAGTGGAAATGGTTTCAGTTTTTCACTATTGAGAACAATGTTGGCTGTGGGTTTGTCATATATGGCCTTTATTATGTTGAGGTAAGTTCCCTCTATGCCTACTTTCTGGAGGGTTTTTAATCATAAATGGGTGTTGAATTTTGTCAAAAGCTTTTTCTCCATCTATTGAGGTGATCATATGGTTTTTCTCCTTCAATTTGTTAATATGGTTTATTACATAGATTGATTTGCATATATTGAAGAATCCTTGCATTCCTGGGATAAACCCCAGTTGATCATGGTGTGTTATCCTTTTAATGTGCTCTTGGATTCTGTTTGCTATTTTTTTGCTGAGGATTTTTGCATCTATGTTCATCAGTGATATTGGTGTGTATTTTTCTTTCTTTGTGACATCTTTATCTGGTTTTGTTATCAGGGTCATGGTGGCCTCATAGAATGAGTTTGGGAGTGTTCCTCCCCCTCCTGTATTTTGGAAGAATTTGAGACGGATAGGTGTTAACTCTTCTCTAAATGTTTGCTAGAATTTGCCTGTGAAGCCATCTGGTCCTGGGCTTTTGTTTGTTGGAAGATTTTAAATTACCGTCTCAATTTCAGTGCTTGTGATTGGTCTGTTTATATTTTCTATTTCTTTCTGGTTCAGTCTTGGGAGGTTGTGTTTTTCTAAGAATTTGTCCTTTTCTTCCAGCTTGTTTATTTTATTGGCATATGGTTGCTTGTAGTAATCTCTCATGATCCATTGTATTTCTGATGTATCAGTTGTTATTTCTCCTTTTTCATTTCTAATTCTATTGATTTGAGTCTTCCCCCTTTTTTCTTGATGAGTCTGGCTAGTGGTTTATCAATTTTGTTTATCTTCTCAAAGAATCAGCTTTTAGTTTTATTGATCTTTGCTATTGTTTCCTTCATTTCTTTTTCATTTATTTCTGATCTTTATGATTTCTTTCCTTCTGCTGACTTTGGGTTTTTTTTGGTTCTTCTTTCTCTAATTGATTTAGGTGTAAGGTTATGTTGTTTATTGGAGATGTTTCTTGTTTCTTGAGGTAGGATTGTATTGCTATAAACTTCCCTCTTAGAACTGCTTTTGCTGCATTCCATAGGTTTTGGGCCCTCGTGTTTTCATTTTCACTTTTTTCTAGGTATGTTTTTATTTCCTCTTTGATTTCTTCAGGGATCTCTTGGTTATTAAGTAGTGTGGTGTTTAACCTCCATGTGTTTGTATTTTTTACATATTTTTTCTTGTAATTGATATCTAGTCTCGTAGCATTGTGGTTGGAAGAGATACTTGATACGATTTCAATTTTCTTAAATTTACCAAGGCTTGATTTGTGACCCAAGATATGATCTATCCTGGAGAGTGTTCCATGAGTGATTGAGAAGAAAGTGTATTCTCTTGTTTTTGGATGGAATGTCCTTTAAATATCAATTAAGTCCATCTTGTTTAATGTATCATTTAAAGCTTGTGTTTCCTTATTTATTTTCATTTTGGATGATCTGTCCATTGGTGAAAGTGGGGTGTTAAAGTCCCCTAGTATGATTTTGTTACTGTCGATTCCCCTTTTATAGCTGTCAGCATTTGCCTTATGTGTTGAGGTGCTCCTCTGTTGAGTGCAGAAATATTCACAATTGTTATACCTTCTTCTTGGATTGATCCCTTGATCATTATGTAGTGTCCTTCTTTGTCTCTTGTAATAGTCTTCATTTTAAAGTCTATTTTGTCTGATATGAGAATTGCTACTCCAGCTTTCTTTTGATTTCCATTTGCATGTAATATCTTTTTCCATCCTCTCACTTTCAGTCTGTGTGTGTCCCTAGGTCTGAAGTGGGTCTCTTTTAGACAGCATATATACGGGTCTTGTTTTTGTATCCATTCAGCCATGGATTATTAACGTTCAAAATTTTGTCAATTAAAATTTTTTTAGAGAATGATGTTTGTAAATTAAAAAAAAAAACCCAACAAACAAATAGAAAACAGAAGAACCAGGTATCATTTATTATAACTGTCATTTCATTTAAAAAAAGGACATTTGAACACTGAAAGTGTGGGAAGGAAATATTCTCTGAATAAAGCATTGCCTGTATGTTAAATAAATTTAGCTTTATGACAACTTAGTGAAGACCAATGAATATCTCATCGTGTACCAACACTGGCTAGCTGATTTGGATTTGGGAACGATTTCTGCAAAAACCATCTGCTTGTTTAGAAGTTGATCTGATAGAGGGGATGGGGTGATTCCTGGAGGCCTGTTGGACTTTGGCTCTTGATGGTCTTCACTGATGAGATAGACATGCTGTAAAAAAAATGAGAAACATTGGGGTGTTTTTACCAAAATGTCTTCGTAAATGAAAGCACATCATTTTGGTTCAGCTAGGCTTGAAGAATTTCCTCATACCTAATTTATCTTTTGATTGTCCTTTTACATGTAGAAAGGTAAGAAACCCTTTTTTTTTTTTTGAGGAAATCACACATGGTATAGCTAATGAAATTCTACTCTGTTTACCATTGTTACAAACATGAGATGACTTAGCAATCTCACTGCAGAAACATGCATCATAGTGTGTGAAAGTAGAAATCATCCTGTTACTATTTTACAACCTTCCGTTATAACTCTTAACTCCTCTTAATGTTGTGTTATATGTAGGCGTTTCTGAACCAAGAAGACTTGGTTGAGAGGAAATGAAATGAACACCTATCCTTGAGGATTGAAAACCAGTTGTGAATGCCTAGGCTAGTCCAAGCATATGTTCTTACCTCACATTTTGTACCTCACTTAGGTATAATAGTCCATTTTTTTTTTCACCCAGATTTTGAGTTTTGAAATAAATGCTGCGGATGAGGCAAGTGTCCCAGAGCAAGCTCAGTCTCAGTGTTAAAATTGTAGCAGTTATTTTGCTTAAGAATGTCTGGACCTGACTTGGTAGTAATCACATAGAGTAGTACAGCAGGAGAGACTTGAAGGATACTTTATTGTATAGATGAGCGAGGGTAGGGAAGGGTCCAGTGAGGGATTCAAGTTGAAATGCAGCTGTCTGAGAAAGGGTATAACAGGACCCAGAAGTGGAAAATTGAGGAGGATGACAGAGATGAAAACTACAACAGTATTTCAGAGAAAACTTTATGGATTCCTTCCAGCAATATGTGGATTGCAGTTGGAGCTAAGTGAAGGGTTTTGCATATAATGTGTTCCACGGCCGTTAGGAAATGCCAGATGTGTGTGTGTGTATTATGTTCCTTGGATAGACAGTGCTAACAAGGGCCTGCACATGGTCACTTACCTATATTTGCTATCAGCTACAGCTTTAAAGGGCTCAGGCCTCATGAGGGCATCTTCTAAGTTCATTTTAACAAGGGCTCTCCCATTGTGTGCTGTGATGATAATTTTGGCAAAGGAAGAGGCTGCTCCAGTTTTAGAATCCCTGGAAACTCTTTTGTCCTTCTTGATTCAACCCTTATAGCTTGGACTGTTTTGGCTTAAAGGAAAATTGCAAAAATCAAGCATCACTAAGTTGACCTTAAAGGAATAAACAATCTGAAGATCACAGTGTAGTCCTTTTATTAAGCTCATTTTTGTTTGCTTTTGGTGGTTTTTGGCCAGCTATACCAAGGCAGTCAAGTATTTAGGTCTTTATAAAACTGTTTCTTTCCTCTACTTGTGTGAATAAAGGTATTAAGTCTAATAGTATCTACTTAGCATAAACAAGAAGATAAAAATGATTTCTATGATTGAAATGTTTGTTATTTAGCATTAAGAATCTTCCTGCTGCCATGCATTTTGCATTTTAATCCACTTGGTGCTTGGTTTGGGGATTGTTAGATTAGTTTTAATCCCCTGTCTAGTAGTGGAATAGTGGTGAGATTTATTACACAGACAGGGTTTGGTTCTTGGCTTTAAGAGGGCTCACGTGCACTCTTCATGCATATTAAATTTGGGAAACCACTAGTTCAGTATAAAAGGTTGGGGAGACATCCTTTATCTTAGAATGGTTCTCTTTAGGCACACAAAGTGTAGAAAGCATTTACTGTATTAATGAAAAGAAAATTGATTACAAGTGTTTCTCTCTTTTGGGGTCAGACTAATATTCTTAGAATCTTTTTTTTTTTTTTTCTGTTTGACATGTGCTCTACCATCATTTCAAAGCATTTCTAGATGTTTTCTTTATTTCTTGGGAGGACGCCTCCAGGGGAAAGATAAATAGCTTCTTATATAATGGATTCTTCCCAAGAAAAATGGAAAAGGTTGAGTACTACCCAACCAGGGGAATAAATACTTTCAGAAATCACAGAAAAGTAGGATATCTCACTATTCCTTGAGAACATAATTGTTGCCATTTTCTCCAAACTGATTTAAAAATCTGCCATTTTGAAGATTGGAGGATTATTATTGTTATTTAAATATTTGCCATGTTTCCTATGATGTGAAAAGATTCTGGTTAACGGAGTACTTAAAAAAGTAATACTGTGATCTGTACATTTTTGTGATTAATAAATAAAAGTAATGGTGGAGCAAAACTTGTAGTGGGAGCTTTAGTTTTCTTCTGTTGTTCCAGTTAAGTAATCTTGCCTTAGGTGGAAAGAAGGAATATGTATTAAGTAATGAATAGACGGGTACGGGGAATAACTTGGGTTAGAGAGTGAAAAATACAGATTTTTATTATGGTTTCAAAATACCATCCAGTATTTTGAATGAATCTTATCTCCAGAACCTGAACTTGCATTTGTAACACAGGAAATCTTATTTATAGTTTTTCTTCCAAGTCTGTTTTTCTCTCCATTAAAGGTTGATCCTCTAAAGGAAGAAGATAAGTATGTGTAATGGCCAGTAGTCTCCTATTAAAATAGCAGCTCAAATGAGGGTAAAACAGTTCAGTTTACTTAAAAGCCATATTTAAAATTTACAAAACAATCTTTTCTTTTTATGATTTGAGAGTTTGAAGGAGCCCTTCTATGTTAACTTTTTCCTTCAAATTTTGACTTCTGATTTTTTTTTCCAAATTTATATTTTATTCATTAAATTTGCTTGATGCTAGCTGTGAATAGAAGTAACCCGTAACCCAAAGTTAGTATAATTGGTTTCCTTGAGAGACTGGAACAAGAAAGAAACATGTTCTCTTGGAATGTTACTATGATTTTAAATCCTACAGTATATGACTTTTAATATATACATTTAATAATATAAATAAATGGATTTCATAGTAATTTTACTAAGTTTGGACGCCTAGTGCAGCTTTTTAACATATCTGAAACTCAGGTGAGATTATGCTGTTAGATTTGATAGTCTCCAAGGAGCCTTTTGGCTCCAGGATTCTGTGGTCTTATGAGTTAATGACAGACAGAAATCTGTGAACCTATTTCATTTCTGTTTTTAAAAACTCAGAAGTTTAGAAATACTTCTTTCATACTGAATAAAACATTAATATGATGGCAATATTTTCTTTTGCATTTCATCACCATCCAAATGTTGTTTCCATGAGAGCAGGAACACTGTCTATCTTGTTCACTGTGGCAACCCCAGAGCTTAGAATAGGGTCTGTGACATGTTGCACTTAATAAATAAATTAATTAACAGATGAATAGATGGATGGATAGAGGGATGGATCTATGGAAAAGAGATGTATGAGTCTCTTTGGATAAGTTCTCAGACAACAACTTCTTGATGTAATCTGCAGATTTAGAGAATATGTTCTTTTCAAACATTAGGGAGTTCAGTCCATGGTCAGCCAGACCACACAAAGGGGGTGGGAGTGGGGTGGAGAGGAGGGGTTTGAATCTGGGGGCCAAAATTAGGGTTTAGCATATTTCTAACAATATATATACATATAAAGTATATAAACATAATATATATTAATATAAATAATAGTAATTATATTGCTGATGTTACATAATATCAAATATAATAATTGCTATAGTACATAATATTATATATAAACATGGGTATAGCATGTTTCCTATATATATAAAAATACGTACATAATGGAAATATTGTATACCTTAATTTTTCTTGCCTGAAAGGCAGTTTCCTTTTATTCATAGTTTCTTAAGTGTTTTTATCATAAAAGAATATTGCATTTTGCCAAATGCTTTCTGCATCGAGATGATCATGAGTTTTTTCCTGTCATTCTTTTGCTTTTTTATATATTCCATCCAGTTTTTTAGTTGCTTATGGTGGGAAAGGGGCAAGTCATTCCATCATGACGAGAAGCCACTGGAGGTTGAGGTTTTTCAAATATCTTTTTTCGTATCTGTTAATTATTAATTATTGACATCCTGGATTCAGTTTTTTCATTTCTTTTTTTATTTTTGTAATTGTTGGTGTCTTTGGGCATATGTCCATCATCATCTTTCTGTTTTCTATTTGTCTTGCTATTTCCTTGCTGCTTTCCTCCCTTCTTCTTATTTCTTTTTTTGGTTGATTGCACTTTAGTAGTTGGTGTTCAATTCTCTAGTTAAATAATATCTTGATCTACCCTCCAACAAGTCAAGGTTCTCAGAACTTTTATCTTAACCCTGAAGGATTATGTACTGTCATTGTTCAACAGTTTAGTTCTACCCTTTTCTTCTAAATACCATAAATTAGACATCATCATCATCATAGGCATTGTTTTATAGAGACAATGTATGTTTGGATTTACATCCATGTTTACCTTTTATTTGCTTAACATTTATTTCTCTATCTTAAACCTCCTTTTGGGGATTATTTTCCTTTTCCTTGAAGCACATACATTTAGAAGTTACTTAGATGTAGACCTCATGATTAGTAAGATTCTCAGTTTTCGTGGATTCATAAATATATTTACTTAACCAATACTCTTGAAAGATAGTTTTGTTGAACATACATTTCTGGATTGAAATTTTCTCATTACTTTGAAACATTATTCTACTGTCTTCTTATATTGACTATGAATATTGAGATATCTGTGATAATTCTAATTATTGTTCCTTTGTAATTTTTCTAGTCCTAATCCTTTCTCATTTATTTTTCTTAATATATTCTCTTTGTTTTTGCTGTCCTATAATTTCACTACAGTGTATCTAGGCATGGATATCTTTTCATTTATTTTGCTTGGGATATATTGCAGTGTTGGATCATTGGAATCATGCTTTTCATTAGTTCTGGAAAATTCATAGCCTTTATGTCTTTAAAGTTTTCTTTTCTCCATTTTCTTTATTTTTCTTCACTGGTATTCTACCTAGATATATTTTAGACCCAATTATTCTCTCCTCTATACCTCTTAAAACCTCTTTTATATTCTCCATCATCTTGTCTTTAAGTTCTTGGTGATTTCTTAATATGCATTTTCCATTTCACAAATTCTCTCTTCAGTCATAGTGACTCTGTTATTTGACCCATTCATTAAGTATTTTATTTCAACAATGGTGTTTTAATGTCAAGAGTTTCATTTATTTTCCTTTCAAATTTATCTGATAATTCTTGATACCTTCTTGTTGGTTTCTGATCATTGTAACTGTGCTCTCATTTCTTTAAACATTCTTTTCCATAAATGCACTCTATTCTGTATCTGAAAGTCCCAATATTTAGATTCCTTGAGAGTCTAACCCTCAAATTTGTTATTTTTTGGCTCTTATTCATAGTGTCTTGCCTTTAAATGTGCTTACTGATCTTTTCTTGTAAGCCCCACTTCTTGATCTTAATCATTAGGACTCCTTCAGACCTAATTTGTGGATATACTTCTTCAGAAGATATGTTCTTTCTGTAGCTAAGAGGTGCCCCCAGTCTGCCACCATTCTTGGGGGTCTTGGTTTAGCATGGAAGTCCCAGGCTCAACTTCCTCTTTCCTTGATGGCCCAAGTCTCAGTATCTTGATAAGAGTGCTTCAACTGGCATTACTTTTGGGGTAGCATTGTATCTCCTCACTATCTGTTGCTCTGACCTCAGCTAAAGGTTTTTGGTAGAGAGTGTGAAATTCCATCCTTTGAGTCCCTAAGACTTGTGAGACCAATGACACCTTAAGAATGTGCCCCATTCAGAGTATAGCTGTTCTGAAGTGTGATACTCCTGTGAGGGCTTTTAGATAGCCATAATGCTAGATATAGAAGTGATATGGTTGCTTTTTAATTATTACTTTTAAATACTAATTATTGCTAGTGTAAGAAAATGCATAAAGTTTATCTTTAGTTTAACTATTTTATCTCTGAATTACTTTGGAATTTCCCCATACACCATCATATGTCTTGCAAATAATGGTGTTATTGTTTCTTCCTTTCCCATCCTAATAGATTTTAATTCATTTTATTTTCTTACTGTACTGATTAGAACTTAAAGTATAATGATAAATAGAAGAGTTGATAGTGGACATACTTGTCTTGGTCCTGATCTTTAAGGCATCAATGTTTCACCACGAAGTATAATCTTTGCTGCAGTTTGTGTGTGTGTGTGTGTGTAGAACAATTAATTCTTAACAGAGAAATTGGAGAGAGCTTTGTAAGATTTAAATTTAATCCTGAAAATGAGTAGGTTGAGATATGTTATAGCTATATGGTATATACTAACTAGATTACATTGATTAATGAAAGAAAAAGTTGGAAGGGTTAATAAATTTTTTGATCTTATGTTTGTGTATTCTTCATCTATAAATCCAAGTATAGCAAAGCTAAACCCATAATTTTTGTTTTTTAGCTTCCTTTGTAATTCACACATGCATGGCCTTTCTGTGTGTATAATTCTAATGTCAGGCAAAATTAGTAGTATAGCAGAACTCAAACATTCCTGAAGTTAGGGTCTTTCAGAGAGGAGCAATGATGGGGTAGATTTGATGAAATTTTCTTTTCTTTTTTAACAAAGTTTCTTGTTTTTCTCTGCTGTCCTGATCAGGAACAGGTACATCCCTGACTTTAACTATAAGAACCTCATCAACTCTTGAATTCAGTGAGCCTGGGAGAGGTTTTGTCTGAAATTTGTGTTATTTGCTTAGCTCTCAATTACCTACATTCTAGGATGTATTTCGCTGTCTCCATGTGGCTCTCTCCATGTGCTACCATGTAGTTCCTCATGCTACCAACACCCTTCTCCTCACTAATTGTTGATTAGATGAGGGTGGCTGCTGGTCCAAACATACTTTCGTCTTCTGAGAATTGGAACCCAAAGGAAGCCAGACATTCCATCTTTAAGTAGGTGAACTTGAAACACAAATTCAGTAGCTGTGGCGTGGTCATCTGTACCCATTTTGGGAACTGTGGCTAAGAGAAGGTGATTCTGCAGAGAAGGAGAGAAGAATTCTGAGAGAAGTTGAGGTGAGCGATGAGAAGAAAGGACTGCCAGGGTTTCTGACAGCATACCTTTTCCTCATTCTATTTCCTTTCCAAACCTAGCTGCCTTACAACCTTTAGATTCATGAGACACTCTCATATCCTTACAATGACTTTTTTTTCTTTTTGTGAAGGCCATATGGGGCCACAGTCTTAGGAATCTAATGCACCTGGATTTTTTTTTTTTGCACCTGGGTTTAAATTTGAGTTCTAGCAACTCTGAGCAAGTTATTTAACTGTATGAATCTCAGTTTCTACATCTGTAAAATGGGGATAGTGACTTCTACTTTGCAAAGTTCTTAGGAGCATTTGAGTTAATGTATGTAGTAGAACAACTGGCCCAGGGTAGATTTTTAATAAATAATAGTTACTACTTAAAAAATTTTTCCCCAGTCCAATATGATATCTGATAGTGCATTGTTTGCATATTTATTAGCACACATCCTATACTGTCTGTGTTATTGCTTCTTGGATGCTTGCCCTGTCTTCCCATTAGATTTCAAACTTCCTGACAGGATGATTTCTAACATGTGCATCTCTCTACCCTATCAGAAACCATCCCAGAGTTTGTGCTCAATAAATAATTATTGGATGGGGTATATACTTTTGGGATTTCTTGTCAGGGAAAACCAGAAGAACTAAGAGTAGAGCACTTTACCTATTATTTATGATTGCCCCCTTTATAAAGCTAGGCAAACACAAACTCTGATGTATTCTATTCCAGAAAGAATTGCCCTTAAGTGAACACCTCTCCACCTTGGTTAGGCCCCTGAAGACTCTATGTTGTTTTAGTCATAGTTTTTAAAATAAAACCCTATGAGGAGCTCCAATATATGAAACAGATTTAAGCAGAGGCTTTGTGGTTGAGTAGGAGAGAGAGGCCCTGAGCCCTGCATCCCATCCAAATGGTAGACCCCAAGGCACCTTAGGGCTCTGTGGAAAATATTTTGAAACCATTACTTTGGACTATCTAGGATAGCCTATGTAACCCATAGCTATCATGGGTTTTTACTGAATTAAAAAAAAAATGGAACCAAAGAAGGAAGATACCATAACCCTTCCCAGAGTGATTATGAAGGTTTTAGAAAACTTTAGGGGATTTTTGTGAAACTTGTTACAATTGATGGTGTGGGAACTCTTGGCCACTATTATAAGCAAGAGTGGTTTTGATGAGGTAGGATGGAAAATGTTTTGAGCTTGATGTCAGAAGACAAGGGTTTGAGTTCTCATTCCTTTTCTTATGTCCAGTGACTTTAGGCAACTCAGCAACCTCACCAAGTCTCAGCTACAAATTGGGAATTATCACCCCCATCTACTTCACAGATCTGTCAGCTGAAACGAGACTGAGATGTGAAATGGTTTCATAATTTTAAAAAATAGTACTATATAAATATGAGACCATCTTAGTAATAGAGTTAAGGGAATAAAGAGAGAAAATACAGTGTATATAATTAATGAATTCACCTAAACTCAGTTATTTACATCTTGTGACATGGTGTACACATATTCCTTTTTATTTTCACTGAGATAAAAGTCCAAATGACTACAGTATCAATAAAGGTCCTCCCTCCTGCAGAATACTGGTGAAAGAAATCAGAAGTCTAAATAAATCGAGATACATACTGTGTTCATGGATTTGAAGACTTAACAAAGATGTCAGTTCTCCCCAATTTGATGTAGGTTTAATGCAATTCCTATCAAACCCCAACAAGATTTTTGTTGATAAAGATGAATATTCTAAAATGTATATGAAAAGGCAAAGGAAGTAGAATAGGTAAAACACTTTTTAAAAAAGGGAACAGAGTGGAAAGCATCAGTCTATTCAATTTCAAGAGACGTGATAAAAGTGACATAGAACTATACTCAAACGTCACACCAGTGTAAAATTCCTCCATTTGATATTGAACTAAAATTACGTAAGATTAACAATGGGGGACACTGGGTGAAGGTTTCTTGGGACCTCTCTAGTACCTTTGCAACTTCCTGTGAATCTATAATACTCCATTTTTTAAAAAAATTATTTTTTAGCTTTATTGAGGTATAATTGACATACAAAGTTGTAAGATATTTGAAGTGTACATCACAGTGATTTGATACTTATACATCATGAAAGTATTCACACCTGTTTCCCCCCATCTAGATAATTAACACATCTATTACCTCATATATTTCATCCTTATTTTTTTTGCCTTTTTTTTTTTTGGTAAGAACATATTTGTTTTGCTCTCTCAGGAAGTTTCACTTATTAAAAGTTTAAAGAAGAAACAAACACATTGCAGTTGGGTCAGTCATTTGCTGTTAGCTCTCAGCCATTATTCTCACCCTTCTGTGTTTTATTGTTACATATGATGGGAACCTGGGGCCTTGCAAGTGACCTCTCCCAAATTCCTTTGTCAACTGGCTTCTTATTGGGTCCTACTAATTAGTGGCCCTGGGAAGGGACTGGGAAACAGGATATGGGGAGAAGCTACTTTATTTTCACTTCTAGCTTCCATTGACATTCTAGCTACCTTCTAGCAACAACAGGCAGCAATGGAATGAAGCATTTTTTGGCAGTCCCATCACATGCCCACTGGAGCCTTTTCCTTGGTCGCATCATCAGTACTCGGCAAACCCCTCAGTAGTTCCAGCTTTAGTCATGAGATACTTCCTCATAGCCCTGGCATTGCCATTTAATCCTCTTCTGCACTTCTGGGCTCTGATAATATAACCACCTCTACCTACCAGCCCTACCAGTGATAGCTGCTTTATCTAATTAGTTACTAGCCTTTGGGTTATTCCACCCCCTTTGTATACTCTAAGTCGTTTTAATACCTTTCTAACCAAGTCCTGTATTACATTTCTCTGCTTGAAATTCCTAGAGTGGTTCTATTTTCTGATTTGACCTTGACTAATGCACCCAATATGGGTGAAACAGAGCTAGGGCTTTGTGTTACAGGAATTAGGCAATATTCTTTCCATCTCTTTATCTCAGAGCTGAGCCACCATTCCTTGAAATCTTCTTTTGGCCAAGCCTTCAGGAGATGAGGAAAAGCATGGGGTATCTTGAACCTGAACTGTGGTTGAAACTTGTCCCCAGGATCCCTGATACCTTTGTGGGGATGGTGCAGACGGAAAAGAAAAAAAAAAAACCTAGTCATTTCAATTTGGAACACAGTTTTTTGACTTTCAAGAGAAGGACACTTGGACGCTGTTCTTTTTTCCTGGGAAATTTGCCTGAATAAGCCAAGTGAAAACAGAAATATATGTGTCCAGAGGCTCCACAAATTAAATCACTCTGTATTCCCTAGACTTTTTGATTTTCTGTTCCTGGAAAAAAAGTTTGGGGGGATGAACATGGAGCCCAACTTTTGAGTTTTACCAAGAAAGCATGTTAAAATGGGACAGTGGTAATATTTTATCACAATTATTTCACTACAGAAATAGCAACTTATTTAAAAAATAGGCATGACATCAGAAAAATGGATAGGGTTTTAAATTTAAGAAAGTGTTTTACAAAATTTCACCATTTGTCCTTATTTGTTTATTTTAAAAATATACCCACAGCCCATTAAAAATTCTCACTGGTCTGGTGTTTAGGAAGTTCTACTGGATAACTTAATGTTGATTCCAGGGTGTAGGTAGAGTACATCTTAGATACAGTATTTCTTTCTTTTTTGTTTTTTTTAACATATTTAACATATTTAACATATTTATTGGAGTATAATTGCTTTACAATGGTGTGTTAGTTTCTGCTTTATAACAAAGTGAATCAGTTATACATATACATATGTTCCCATATCTCTTCCCTCTTGCGTCTCCCTCCCTCCCACCCTCCCTATCCCACCCCTCTAGGTGGTCACAAAGCACCAAGCTGATCTCCCTGTGCTATGCGGCTGCTTCCCACTAGCTATCTATTTGATGTTTGGTAGTGTATATATGTCCATGCCACTCTCTCACTTTGTCACAGCTTACCCTTCCCCCTCCCCATATCCTCAAGTCCATTCTCTAGTAGGTCTGTGTCTTTATTCCCGTCTTGCCCCTAGGTTCTTCGAGACCTTTTTTTTTTTTTCCTTAGATTCCATATATATGTGTTAGCATACGGTATTTGTTTTTCTCTTTGTGACTTACTTCACTCTGTATGACAGACTCTAGGTCCATCCACCTCACTACAAATAACTCAATGTCGTTTCTTTTTATGGCTGAGTAATATTCTGTTGTATATATGTGCCACATCTTCTTTATCCATTCATCTGTTGATGGACACTTAGGTTGCTTCCATGTCCTGGCTATTGTAAATAGAGCTGCAATGAACATTTTGGTACATAACTCTTTTTGAATTATGGTTTTCTCAGGGTATATGCCCAGTAGTGGGATTGCTGGGTCATATGGTAATTCTATTTTTAGTTTTTAAGGAACCTCCATACTGTTCTCCATAGTGGCTGTATCAGTTTACATTCCCACCAACAGTGCAAGAAGTTTCCCTTTTTCCACACCCTCTCCAGCATTTATTGTTTGTAGATTTTTTGATGATTGCCATTCTGACCAGTGTGAGATGATATCTCATTGTAGTTTTGATTTGCATTTCTCTAATGATTAATGATGTTGAGCATCTGTATATCTTCTTTTGAGAAATGTCTATTTAGGTCTTCTGCCCATTTTTGGATTGGGTTGTTTTTTTGATATTGAGCTGCATGAGCTGCTTGTAAATTTTGGAGATTAATCCTTTGTCAGTTGCTTTATTTGCAAATATTTTCTCCCATTCTGAGGGTTGTCTTTTGGTCTTGTTTACAGTTTCCTTTGCTGTGCAAAAGCTTTTAAGTTTCATTAGGTCCCATTTGTTTATTTTTGTTTTTATTTCCATTTCTCTAGGAGGTGGGTCAAAAAGGATCTTGCTGTGATTTATGTCAGAGTGTTCTGCCTATGTTTTCCTCTAAGTGTTTGATAGTGAGAGACAGTATTTCTCTTAGCGAGATACTTCTTTTGTAAGTGCACTGAGATAGCACTGTCCTCGAAAACTGTTGTATGTTTGTTTGAAGGTGTGTGTTCTCTTGTTTTAGAGTTGCTAACCGAAGTTGAAGGT
The DNA here is from genome assembly GCF_059928025.1 of Delphinapterus leucas. Taxonomy (NCBI): domain Eukaryota; kingdom Metazoa; phylum Chordata; class Mammalia; order Artiodactyla; family Monodontidae; genus Delphinapterus; species Delphinapterus leucas. The sequence continues at coordinate 44,431,801 of NC_143148.1, forward strand.
TATGTTTTCACGAGAGATTGAGATCTTGTGTCTTCAGGAATCCGCACTTATTAGTGATTAGGTGAAAAATTAGAGCACAGAGTTGGAGAGAGGGGAAGTCTCCCTGCATTTGCCTGGAACCCATTGCTGTAGTTTGAATTCTCAAAGTAACAACTCTGGGAACATCTGGAGACAGTCTCCTTGACCCAGGCATCAGCTTTTTCACAATGAACACCAAGGATAGTGAGAATAGTGATACTTACCCAAGAGGCTTTGCAAGCACGCCAGCCCTCACAAAGCATGTCAGCTGCTATATGGTGACTAGAAAAGATAGTCTGCAAGCACACATGAAGCTCTCCTTTTTAATACTCTTAGATGTTCTTGGGAGTGAGGGATTTTGAAAGGGAAACATAACATACTCTGTTGGCCTGTGGAGTAAGAATAGGAACTTGATTTGATTGTTGATGTGACTTCCTTTGTAACCACTGAGTGGAGAATTGTGATTACATGTGATTGTCCATGGTATGTATCAGTTAGCTTTTGGTATGTGAGAAACCACCCTACAACGTTGTATCTTATAACAACAAACATTAATTTCTTAAAATTTTGTGAATTAACTGGACAATTTATGTAGTCTGTGCCGGCTTGATTGGGGCTAGACAGCCTAGCATGGCTTTGCATGTCTGTGGGCTCAGATGGAATGGCTGGAAATAGTGAGACTAATGGGACCTATTTCCCTGTGGTATCTCATTTGCCAGGAGACTAAATCCATGCTGTTGCACATGGTGGTGTTGATGCCCAGCAGCAAGAGAGGGAAAGTAATTTTTGAGTCTCTGAATGCATCATGTTTGTTAATATTCCACTGGCTAAAACATCCATTGGCTTAGATGATGTTCAAGGCCAGATTTAAGGGGAGGAGAAATAGTCTTTATCTTGGACAGGAGAAGCTGCAAAGTCATGTTTAAAGGGGCATGGATATGGGAAGGGAGTAATTTGTGACCATTTTACAATCTCCATGGAGCGATGGTGAGAACCTTAACTCTCATATGACACATCCTATGAGCTCATATGACACATGGAATTCTTCATCCAGATGTTCAACGTGACTATAAGTTTCTAGGTGATGGAGGTGACCTGCATCACTGGTAAGAAAATTTTTGTCTTCTCTGGCAAGCATCACCTGCTGTGATTTGTCATTTTAATATTATTTGTTAGACTATAATCTTTCAGCTACAAACCCAAACTCCTATATGCTACTTTGTGATTCTGGGGACTGGAGCCCTGCGAATTCTATTTTGGCCTTGCCTGCAGGTTCCCTTTGAGCTCTACCAATAGAGACGACTAGGAGAATAGTGAAAGGTTGGAGAGGAAGATATGATAGACTCTTTTGGTCTGCTTCTTATGAACTTTCTGTCAGCTTTTTTCCTATGGGCATGATTCCAGCATCATTTTGTCACTCTGTCCATGGAAGTTATTTCCTCTAGTAGCAGTTAAATCTCATTAGCAGTTTTCCTAGCATCTTAAGAACCAGTTTCATCAGGCCCTGCTCAAATACACCAGCACTAACCACCCAGCACCCCATCTTAAGAGACCTGGGTTTGGCCCTTTTACCAAACCCCTTAGTTTTAATAATTCCAACCTCTTCCCTTTATTCATCCTTTCTTTGAAGAGGTTGGTACTTATGTGATACCTTAGGATTCCTTTTGTCTTTTCAGTTCGCTGGTCAGAATTCTTTATATCCAGTGAACAATTCTCTTTATTAAAATTTCTCGGTTGCATTAACTGGTGTATTTTCTGTCTTGTGCCCGAAACTTGACTGATCAGGCAGGAAGAAGATGATGAGGAAGGTGGCTTGAATTAATTGCTTAATTACAATGACAAAATGTTTAAGACATTGTCTAACTTATTTCATGAGGCTTGCATAACCTACCTTGATAGTGAGACTCAAGGGTAGTATGAGAAAAGGAAAATTATAGCCTACCTCTCTAAGAAACAGAGATGCAAAGTTAATATTAGCAAACCAAATCTAGTGGTTTGTATAAAAGATACTATTTTATGACCTGGGCTTATTTCTGAAATGCAGTGTTAGTTTCATATTAGAAAATCAATGAATGTATAATCATTATATATTACATAATAATGTAGATAATACTATACTTTATTACTTAAAGGAGAAAAACGATATCATCTTACTAGATACAGAAAAAGAATTTCATAAAATTCATTATATTCAGTGTGAGAATTTTTAGCAACCTAGGAATAGAAAGAAACATTATTGATCTGATAGCTAATGTCTAAAAAACCTGCAACAAACATTATTCTTAACAGATAAGCAATAAAAATCTTTCCTTTTGAGATCAGAAGAAAGATAAACATACTTATCACTTCCATTCAACATGGCACCGGGCATTCTAGCCAGTGTGATAAGGCAGGAAAAAGAAATAAAAGGTACAGGATTGTAGAGAAGGAAATAAAACGGTCTTTCTTCACAGATGATATAATTGTGAATACAGAAAATCCAGAAGACTCAAATGACAAATTATTAAACTTAATAAGGATTTAACAAAGTGGCTGGAAACAAAATCAGTATGGAAAAATGAACTATATTTCTATATACTAACAAATAGAAAATAAAATTTAAAATATGCATCATTTCTAAGAGTGTTAAAAAATATGAAGAACCTAGGAGTAAATCTAACTAAAGTCACTTATTGTTGCTAACTTTAAAATTAGAAAATTAATTGAACAATATTAAAAAGGACCTAAATAAATGGAGAAATATAGCATGTTCGTTAAGGATAGCAATTCTCCAAAAAGTGATCTAAAGATTTAATGCAATCTCAATCAAAATTCCAACTTAAAAAAAAGAGATGTATATAGAAGTACAAAGGATGAAGTATTGCCAAGTTGCCTTTTAAAGGAAATCATAGTCAGGACTTATTACCAGATGGCAAGATATATTATTAGGCCACATTGATACAGTGTAGTAATGGTATAGGTATAAATAAAAAGGCCAATGGAAGAATAGAAAACCAAGAAATAAAACAGCCCATATGTATACATTAGATACATAACAGAAGTGGTTTTATAGATCAGTGAGGAAAGGAGAGATTTTCAGTAAATGGTGTTGGGACAATTGGTTATTTATATGAAAAAAGAAATGAAATTGAACCTCTACTTCATAGTATACAAAATAATCAATTCCAGGTGGAATAAAGACCTAACAATGTAACAGGCAAAGCAATAAAGCTTTTAGAAGATAATTTAGGAGAATATCTTCATGACCCAAGGATAGGGGAAAATTTCTTAGACAAGGCACAAAAGCACTAACCATAAAGAATAAATATAATAAATAGAACTACATTAAAATCTTATATTTATCATAAGACACCATAAAGAAAATGAGAAATCATCTCATTGGAAAGATACTTGAAACACATATAACTGACAAAAGAGTATTAATCAAAACATAAAGAATTCTGGCAAATGAATAAGAAAGAGACTAATCCAATGAAAAAATGGATGAGAAATCTTGACCTTTTTCACAAAAGAGCAAACCCGATTGGCCAGTAAGCATATGAAAAAATGTTTAACCCTGCTGGTAATCAGGTCACTGCAAATTAAAACCAGAAAGAGTTATCATTGCATACCCAACACCTTAGCAACATTTTAAGAAGTTGGCAGACAAAGATTGTTGGGAACTTTACTGATGGGAATGTTAATTGGGACAACCATATTGGAAAAGAGTTAGGTTTACTTAGTAAAGTTGAGCTCACTTGTATACTAAGACACAGCATCCCATTCCTGGTTATACATACTCTAGAGAAAGTCTTGCTCATGAGTACCAGGAGACATGAACAAGAGTGGTCACAGTAGCATTGTTTAACCCCAAACTACAAACAAATGACATGTCCATCAATAGAAATGGATCAATAAATGACATGCCCATCAGTGGAAATGGATCAATAAAGACTGATATATTCACAAAATGGAATAATACATAGCAATGAAAATGAATGGACCATGGCAGCACATGACAAAGTCAGTGAATCTTACAATGTTGAGCAAATGAAATAAGCTCTGAATCATAATAGAATAATAAAACAGGCAAAACTAAAATCTTGTTGGGATTTAAACACAGAAAAACTGTATCATAAAAACATAGGAGGGTCTTCCCTGGTGGTGCAGTGGTTGAGAGTCCGCCTGCCGATGCAGGGGATACGGGTTCGTGCCCCAGTCCAGGAAGATCCCACATGCCGCGGAGCGGCTGGGCCCGTGAGCCATGGCCGCTGAGCCTGCGTGTCCAGAGCCTGTGCTCCGCAACGGGAGAGGCCACAACAGTGAGAGGCCCGCGTACCGCAAAAAAAACATAGGAAATGACTATATTAAAATTCAGCAGAGTGGGACCCTCTTATAGGGCTGTGAGAATGAAAGGATGATGGTGAAGTCCAAGATAGGGGGAGATAGGGCAGGAGGAAGGCTGGTTTCTAAGGTGTTGGCAAAGTTCCGCTTCTTAATCTGGTTGGTTACATGGGTGTTTCCTTTATGGGTTTTCTTTCAATTGTCCATGTGTATTTATTCCGCATATGTAATATATTTCTCTTGTAGTACCTAATATAGAAATTGCAGAAAAGGGAATGTGCTCACTTCTTTCAAAAGTTGCTTTCTCTTAAAAGTTGTTTATTTAAAAAATAGTAATTTTTAAATTCCTCTACATGTATGGAATGTTGATGTTAATTATCATTATTAATCAAAGCTAAGTCGGTTCATTACAGATTTGGCATAACGTTATACTGAAAAATCATGAGGCATCAGTCCTAAAACAGCTATTTTCATGATTCTCAGAAGCTTAGCATCCCTGGCCGGCATATATTTCACTGTGGGTTGTCGCCATCATGGAAAACACTGACTCTTACCCCACAAAATGGCTTGTACATTGGTGGGCTCAGAATGTCCCAGAATGCATTGCTAGGAGCAACCCTACATTTATAACCCTGAGTAGAACTCCGTTTTGCCACTTAAACATCGATGCTTTCCTTTGGGGAACAAAATTTCCACATAAAGTAACAAAACAGCAATTATGTAAATTGAATGGAAAAAAACCAATAGTGTCCTGTTGGAGGTAATTTTCCCCATAATGAGTATCAGGGGAAGGAGGAGAATGGGAAGGACTGGAGATTAAAAATAGGGAATTGTGTATGTGTATGTAATAAGCTTGCACAGAAAGCAGATGCACGGTGTGGAAGTCATGTATAGAGGCAATAATCTGTGACAGAAAGATTTACATAATATTCTTTCAGGGCAAGTTCCCCATTTTAAGAAGATGGTGAAATGCAGACAGTATGCCTGACTATAATGAATCTAAATCAGGTAAATAATTTGCACTCTTAGATTATGCACCCCATCCCAACCCCCCGCCCTGCCCCAATCCACACTTACTTAATGGATCTATTACAGCTCAGAGAGTGAAGAGAACTGAAGTTACCCTGACATGTACGTGTGACATAAGTGAAAACACTGCATTTCACAGGCAGGGTGGTACTGATAGACATTCCCAATTTTGATCTTGCAGGTCGTAATTAATAATTGGGACATTTACAAGTAGAAAATAAATCTCCCTAAATCATGAAAGGAGTGCTGTTTTAAACACACACACACACATATATATATATATATCCAAAAACTGGCTTACAGGACTCTAGGTTAAATGGGATGCTACATTTTCCCTGCAGTGGGTCCCAACCATAAGGTGAACAGTATGTAAAATATAGACCTGTAACCCTTTTTCGTCCTCCTCCTTAGCAGTAAATTTCCGTTAGGTACCGGGATGCCTTTTCGTGAAAGAAGGAAAATCAAGAGCACAAGATGCTATTCATCTCATTTGATGTCACTCAAAATGGGATAAGGATGAGATCCAATGGCCTTTCTTCCTCTAAAAGTTTACATTTTAAGCTTTCCCTGCTTTTGTTTATAAACATCTCCCTTGCCTGCTATGCTGTCTATTACATTTGTATAATTCTGCGTGACTTTTTCCTATGCTTGTAGATTGGACATGGAGGTCTTTTTCTAGTAGGTGTATGTGGTGCACAGAGGCTAATAGACTAGACTCCAGCAACCCCTGGTATCAGATTTACAGTTTCTAACTTTTTACCATGCAGTACCCATATGCTGTTGCAAAGTCTTGACTTGGATACTCAATAGCTTGTCACTGTTACACAAGTTTCAATTAACCTGCAAACCTCTTGGTTAATGTACTGCTTAACTAGAGCTAGAGTAATTAACTGTCTATAATTACTACACAAAGCAATTTAAACTATTGTTTTACATGTGTGTAAAAAGTACATTTAAGACTTGGTTTCTTTCTTTGAATATTGTACATGAATTACATTGTCCATTGTATATGCATGATATTTCTTTTTTCAGGTTAACACAAAATACTGAAAGGGAAGCAAATCAGAGAGTGTACTCAAAACACCCGTGTTGTTTGTCCTCAGTATTTTCATTTTCTTTTCAGGCCACCAATTTAGGTACTAAGATGAGACGGGCAAAGTGGAGAATTCTAATTAGATTTAAAAAAAGATAAAAATACAGATTATTTGGCGAGTGTGTCTGATTGCCCAGGCATGTCTCTGTTTCTGATGCAGGTGACCATCAATTATTAGTACACATTTAGCATCATAAAATTCTTATTTTGACTTTCTTTTTAAAGAAACAGAAAATTTATGTATGTGTACACACACACAGACACGAGTGTGAGTGCATACACGTATACATACACATATACATTTAAAGGATAGAGCAACGAGCTGTCTCTCAAGGGTAAGCTATTACTTGCCCCTGCTTGGAAGAAAAGACTTTCTCAATGGGATTATGTCCTCTCTCATAACCTATCAGTTGTCTGATCAGAAATTCAAAACGCAGCCCATCTATCGCTCAGCTCAGCCAGGGCTGTAGGATTGAATTTAAATAGGCAAATGCCAGACTGGGGCGTTGACATTCTCTCTGTCTCTCTCAATCTTTCTCTTTCTCCCGTCCTCTTCCCAATCATATTGTCTCACTTTTCCTTTTTCTATCTTTTTAAAAAATTCCTCCACACACCACCATTTTATATTAGGCATGAAGTAACGTGATGAGAAGTTATCAGGAAATGGAGGATGGATGGTGAGTGGAGAGGCAGAGGGAGGGAGGATGAGAGAATGAGATGGAAGGAAATTGTAAATTGTTGCTGTCATACCGTCGCTGGGACAGTAAAACCTGGTTGCTTTTTTTTTTTTTTTTTTTTTTTGCTTTTAAAAGGAAATATTTTAGGATAAATTATTTAGCACGTATCCTTACTCAACCAGCAAGATGTCTCTATATATGTAGTTCACATGTAGCCATATTTTATCCCTTCTTTTTGTGTGGCTGATACATGGAAAATGCGTTTGAACCTGTACATTGTCAATCTTGGCTTCCTTTGGTTGCATGGCTACCGAGGGTGTCAGTTCTATAGAGTTGTAACCTGATGACATTTAGCTCTGGTCTGATAAAGTAATAATTCACATTCTCTCTGCCCAGTCTACCTTCCCATCTTCTCCAATCGCAATGTAGGTAAATCAGTTTTATTTCGAAATCCAAAAACCACAGTGAAAGGAAAAATTTGTTTAACTGATAGCACATTAAAACTATCTGTAGAAAGTTGAGGGCTTTTGTATTCAGACAGATGGGTAAATGTTAATCATCCTGGTTGGGCTATGCTGCAAAAGATTAAAAAGTGAAAATAGCAGTGAGAAAACTGCCTATTGTCTGGCTGAGCCTCCTTAAAAAAAGGTGGTAAAATTCAACTTGATGTCAGATTCCTAGCTTTTAAAAGTTATGTTCTCCTCTCTCTTCCTCTCCAATATCTTTTCTCTGGGCTAGAAAGTGAATCTTGAACTAGGAGTTTCATTGTGTTTGTATTAAAATTCCTCTCCTCGTGACTATATCTAGAGAATTACATCCCTTGATTTTAATGTTTCCATCAGTAATGCTTAGTTAAAGAGAAGTGTTTATAAGTGCTTATTATTTTTAGTTCACCATCAATTTACTGATATTTAAATTTATTTCATAGGACAAACTCCAAATAAATTTTGTCCACGTGGGAAAACATATGGTATGGGGGATTTTGCACAACTTGTAACAAATTCCTCAGCCTTAATAAAAATGATATTCTGCACTATAATATACTATTTCTGCCTAAGGAACGGTAGAACTGTTGCTAAATACATGTATTTGTTTGAAACATCTCTATGCAAACCTTATAATCTCCTTTCTGCCTTTTAGGACATTGAAAACTCATTGACTTTAACTGATGAAAGGTTTGATAGCCAGAAGTAAAAGAATCAGGAGCTGATGCCATTTGTCCAGTTAACCACTCACTGACACCCAGGGCTTGCAGAATTTCCTTTGTTACCATGTTCATTTTCAAATGTCTCCACTAACTTGTAGGCACTTGACCCATGGAGAATGCAATTAGTGCAGTATTTGGTTCAGTTGCTACAGAAAATAATAAATTTAAACCAAACTTATTGAAGACCCAAGTAAGTCTCCTTTCTTCTGAGGTTTGCGTTGACAAATAAGGGAGCACTTATACTTATTCTCCTTGGCATTTTCTCCCTTGTTTCAGAGTCTGATGAGCTCCCCAAGTATTGCTATTTTTCAGGTACAGGTGGAGAAGACTGGTTAACGTTTTGGCAGTCCCTTAAGATTCTTTTCAAGTCTGTAGGGTGGATGGGTAGGTAGGCAGGTAAGTAGGTAGGTGAATAAATAAGTAAGTAAAAGCCATAGGCAGAGCTCTAAAAATGCTTTTTAGGAACCAGCGGTTTGCCTTGTTGCCAAATGGCCGCTGGTCACCTTTTCTCTCTGCCTATTTACACACATTTTTTTTCGCTGCTAGCTTCCCCTAGGCTGGCTATATAAGTAGAACTTTGACCAAGCTTGGTATGTATCCAAGGCTTCTCCTGAAACACTAACTGTTCCATTTCTAGACAAGAATCTTCCAGCAGCCACACAATAGTCTGGCATCTTTTGCAGACCTTCTTTGCCATGCAGGACTTGTGCAATTATGGTCAGCCCATTTGGCCATTCTGAAGATTGTTTCTCACACCACACACCTTCCCATTTTCTACTTCAGACTGTCTGACATTCTGAGCTTCCAAGAAAGCTGCCTAGAGAGAAGCCCAAGCAGACAACTATGTCTGTCTTCTGTGTTTTATTCCAAGGGAGAGTTACAGTACAGTTCAAACCCATCAAACTCATAGTTCATGGGGAAAAACACCTAGCCAGGTAATGCGTGTTGTTTTTTAATGGACCTTTACTATTTGTTTTCTTTTCGCTATTACTTCCTCCCTGCTTTGGTTGTTTTCTTTTGCACATTTTTTTTTTTTTTTTACCCTGGGAATCTTATTTTTGTTTTAAGAGCAACAGAATTTGTAGGAAAGCCAATTTTACACACACAATGAATCTTTATCTCCATATTATTATAAGCAAGAAGTACCGGGATACATGGGACAGAAAGTGCGATCAATTTATTTCTCATTTTCAGCTATAAGCCAGAGTCCAATTCTATCTTGAGATTGATTAAAAAGAAATGCTGGGTTTTGTGGTACACCAGCACCGTATACACCTGGGCTACAAAGGCAGGCTTCGGACATTGCTGTCACTCCCCTCACTGCCTTGATTTTGTAACCTGGGAGCTGCTGGGGCAGCAGACTGGGCTTGGGGTCAACCTGAGCTTTCCTCAGTTGAGTAAAAGCCAAAGTCATGGCAACTGGGATTTCTCAGCTCAAGGACATTCTCATGAGTCATTTCTATTACCAAACAGAATACAAATCAGGATTTTCCCCCTTTTCCACCGTGTCAGATAGGAAATTAAAAACTATAAAAATCTGGAAAAAGGAAGAAATGTACATGTGTGACAGGAGGCCATTTAAAATTGACCTCTTGAAATTAGGTCACACAGGGTTCCTTTGACTTGGCGAAGAAGTCGTTGATTCACAGAAGCCTATGAGAGGAGAAGTTTAACCACACAAAGACTGTAAGGGTTACCCAGATGTCAGCTGACATTAGTTTGTCCTTTGAGATTTAAGTTAGTGGTTAGACAACATGTCCTGCAGGAAACCCAATCTCTTACCAAAAATGCAGTTAATTTTTTTTTTTTCATGGCCCCTCCTGACTCTTAAGTGCTTGCTTCCAGTGACTTCCTAGTCCCCACATTAACCACACACTATCCAGCTTTTTTTCCCCTGGAAATCTCTGCATTCCACAGCAATCTAGATACTGGAAGTTAGCCGTTGCCTCCAGTTTCCCCCAAACCACTCACATAAGATGTATTTGAGCAACTGACTTTGTTAAAGGTTTGGAAGCAAAGGAAGAATTTTGCTTTGCAGTGATATAAGCAACTTAAAAATATTACGTGGATTTATTCAGGGAAGTTTTTTGGCCTCTCATCACCAGAAATTTCTGACTACTTTTCTCTGAAGGCTTCAGCCTTTTGCCGTGTTAAGCAATCACTTCTTTTTCTTTCTCTATTCTATTTCTTCTCTCCTTCTCCCTACCTCCCCACCTCCTAATTTCTGTGTTTGTGCATGAACAGCAGTTCAGTGCTTTTTTTTACTTGTTGTTTTTATCTTCTAGTTGGGCTTGTCTTCTACGTGCAAAGTGGCATATGAAGGGTTTCTTATTCCAAGATGGTTTATTCCTTAGCATGAATGCTACTGCTTGCTGTTTAAAAAAAATGTCACTCTGCAGCATAGCTTCCTAAAGACTGATGATGATGAAGGCAGAACAAAATCAAGCCAGTTTTTTAAAAATAAATTTATTTATTTTACTTATTTATTTTTGGGGGTGTTGGGTCTTCATTGCTGAGCGCGGGCTTTCTCTAGTTGTGGCGAGTGGGGGCTACTCTTCACTGCGGTGGCTTCTCTTGTTGCGGAGCACGGGCTCTAGGTGCGTGGGCTTCAATAGTTGTGGCACGAGGGCTCAGTAGTTCTGGCTCACAGGCTCTAGAGTGCAGGCGCAGTAGTTTTGGCGCACGGGCTTAGTTGCTCCACAGCATGTGGGATCTTCCTGGACTAAGACTCGAACCCATGTCCCCTGCACTGGCAGGCCGATTCTTCACCACTGCGCCACCAGGGAAGTCCCTCAAGCCACTTTTTAATTCCAGTAACAACTTTGGAGGAATCCTGTCATGTTTCCTTGGATAGCTCCACTTGTGACACTAGATATGACATTTATAGTTTTTATATTGCATCAGTGAGTTGATTTTAAACCACTGAAATATTTATATTTGAATTTTTAAAGTAGAACAGCAAAATTTTTTCCTCTAAATGTAGGAAGCAACTGAAGCTACTGATAATAAAAAAGGAAAGAACTGTTAGAAGTTTCCAGAAGTAAGTACAAAAAAGTGGCTTTGGTTTCTGCTAATAAATAAAAATGGTGTCTGCTGAAGTCATTAAGGGTTTCTCGGGATGCTTATGAAGCTTTATAAGCGAATAAGTAAATAAATCTTATGGATTATAATAATGATAGAAAAATCCAAACCAATTTGAAATATAATTTGAAACCAAATTTCTTACAAAAAATGAAATTTCAGAGGAATCCTACAAAGAGTTGACTATATAAAGTAGAGAAACGATCAATATTTGAAAATTTACAGACTTTAAAAAAGATACTGTCTCTTAGTTGTTACTAGAGTCTCTCCAATAAGCTATGATATGACATAGAAATAATAAAGTATAAAGGTTAGAATTACAATTTATTATCAGAATTAAAGGAAAGCAGATCCTAGGCAAAATTTTTTTGTTTGATGAAAATAGATTGTTAGACTCAGCTCTGCCTTTTGTGTTTTGATTCTAGTCAACCTGTATCCAAAATTTAGCTTAGGGGGGTTTCTAATCAGGTAAAAATCAAATGTGAAAAATCAGAATCAAATGATTTTTCGAGTTTGAACAATATTTTCATGTGTAATACAGATTCATTTTGCTGGCCAGAAGAATGTTGGTTTTCATCTGTATTCCTACATTGGTGAATCTTCAGTCCTCTTGGTTTGTAAATCTTGGTAGGAGTTACTTTAAGGTTAGCCGAGTTTTCATGATGTCATCAGGTATTTCCTGATGATAACTCCTGGACATCATACCCACCCTATCTCCACATGAATATTTCAAATTGGTGAGAGTGTGAAATACAAGGCTTAATCTCTTGTTCAAATATCTTGAAAGGTCTGGGCATTTAATATGTGAACATACTTTTGAGAGGGTTCCAATGGTATTGAAAACTAGTTTAGTTTGGCATGCAAAATAGCTGATAGGTCTGTACCTTTGATATATACATTTCCTACTGTTTGCTGGGGTTCCTTTGGAAGGTATGCTGTAAAATAATAGAAAGTGAGTTCCTTAAGAGAGCTTGAGTGCCTTTAAAAGAACAAGACAAGAGAATGGGATTGCTTGAGGGCTCACCGTTGAACTGAAAACTATAACAAAATTGGTTTGGTAGAAATGTACCAGTTCCTATATCTACATCTGATTTTCGAAACCTTTGAATATGTTTTATCTTTATGTATGTAGATGTGTATGTGTACATGTGCGTATGCGTGTGTGTGTGTATACATGTTAATTGTTGATGATGGATGTTTGTTTAGCTGACAGATCCAGTGAGCAAAGTTCTCTTTATGGTCAGAGAAGATACAGAAAAAACAGAGGCTATAACACAAGTTAATTTATACCTTATCTGTTGTGCCTGGCCCAATATCAGTATTTCCAGAGAGAGATGATGGAGTGTCAGTCAGTCACAAGAAATTCCCAACCTTAGTATAAGTAGTTTATACTCGTTACTTATCCCCAATGTCTTTGATTAACTGATAGCGACAGAAATATTGGGATTACTTTGGAGCATTATAAAAGACACTAATGTCCAGTCTTTTCAGTATTATCCTGTTCCTTAAATATGGCATTCATTCTTTCTTCTCTCCTAACATTCTTCCTTTTGTATTGGAAGTTTGAGGTAGCTTTTTCTTGACTGTAAGATGCCCTGCCCCATACCTATAGAGTACGCTATTTATCAAAATGCCCCTGAATGTATCTGTTTACATGTTGTGTTCAGTGTGGGTAGTTGAGGGGAAGTTTTCATCCTAGTGAATGTGACTATGAGTGCCCACCTTGTAGCTGGTAACCTGTAATTCAAATAAGTCCTCTGACCCATGAAGAAAGTTGCAGGAGAAAGCACTCATGGAAGTAACTGGGTTTTTCTCCCGCTGTGCTAGAGAGAGATGGATATTCAGTAGCTTTACCTTCTAGAGAAGTGGTTCATAACTTAGTTGGGGTCAAGGATTCCTTTGAGATTCTGATGAAAGTTATGCATGTGTGTGTGCGTACACACACACACACACACACACACACACACACTCAAGTTTTGCAAAGTATTTCAGAGGAAATGACCCTATTAAGGCTTATGCATACAGGTTAAGACCCCCTCATCTTGAGAACCTATGCACGGAACATTCTGCATCCTGATACAAAAATCCAGTTTTTGAAAATACAAAATTCAGTGGCTGTAACAGACCTTGTGTCTCTTGGACTTTACCCTCTTCCAATCCTACTTCTGTTTCTTTCTCTGATAAATCTCTTTTCAATTCCTAATCAGCTATGCTTTTCTCCATCTGTTTTCCACATGCCTTGGTTCCTGTAGGAGACTTGACAAATTAGATGGTGGTGCTTAGAGGAAATGGGCTTTAGGATGGTTACATAATTTTGGTAGCAGTCACTGTGCAGTGGGCCCAAAATGTAGTGATTCCAGTTTCATTTTGTCAATATCAGATGCAAAGAAAGAACAGAGGGAAGATGTGAAGATGATATTTTATGGGCATACAAATTTTGATATAAAACAAAAAATATTGATGTTTTATCAAAAATGTTTAATATTTGATGTCACCTGAATTATGGGCCAGGAAAATGAAGCACTTTGTTTTCAAAGGTGTTTAACAGGAGCTTTTTTTTTTTTTTTTTTTTTTTGCGGTTTGCTGGCCTCTGACTGCTGTGGCCTCTCCCATTGCGGAGCACAGGCTCCGGACGCGCAGGCTCAGCGGCCATGGCTCACGGGACCAGCCGCTCCGTGGCCTGTGGGATCCTCCCAGACTGGGGCACAAACCCGTGTCCCCTGCATCGGCAGGCGGACTCTCAACCACTGCACCACCAGGGAAGCCCTTAACAGGAGTTTTTAATTTTAGAAGTGGAGGTGTGATTACCTATAGTTGGTCTTTAAATTATTTAATTCTGTGCCACATTTTAAGTAGACTCTGTAGAAACCAATGAAAATGAAAACCAATGAAGTGTCCATTTCAAGATACACCTTTAGAATTAAGCAAGTTAAATCAGTGGAAATCAATATAATGTTAGGAGAACCAAGAAAACTACCTGACAGGAGAGCAGTGAAGTAGTGAATTAACTTTTCATACCAGAATCAGTATATTTCCACTGTAGTACTGGGCTGCAGGCTCACTTGGGTAAGTTCAGCTACACGCGATTTCTTGATTTTTAACAATTTGAGGACATGGTTTTTGTAAAACTGTTGTGTGATACCATCTGCTGTCGTGTTAGAGTAGGAGCAGAACTTGCTTTTTTGAATGTAATCTCAGGCCTGAGACCCAGGAATGTATGAAACTTCCTTAAATGTAAAGATTCTAGCCCTCGCTTGCTTTCCTGAGAAATGCTTGGTAGAGTTTCTCTGTTGAGATTTTGGTCAATGACTGTAATAGGTGATTATGACTCAGTGCATTGAATTTTGTACATTGTTTTGTTAGGGTTTATAGTATCTACTCTCTAAACGATTGTTCACATTTTAGGTTAATGAAACTCTATATGCATTAACAGAAGACCAAGGGTCCACCCCACGCCTATTTAATACTAATTCTAGTTCACTAAGAAAAGAAATGACAGGAAATAAAGATGATGTATAACATGATGGATTTAGGCTACATAGGGTAATTTGATAATTGTTAAAATTGCATCAGCATATCAATGGTTATCATATACTTCTCTTTCTGGAAGTCTTGAAATCATAACCATGGTTTTTCACTTGTCTGGGATTGTTTAAATGTGGCCCTGCCAAAATTCCGTAGAATCCTTTAGTAAACTGTTCTGAGAATAATCTATTTTAGAGAGTTGAAAATTGATTAAACCATTAAAGTGTTCCGAGTTACAGATGTTGATTTCTAGGTTGCCTGTGTACATTTTAAAAAGCACATTTTATATTGTTTATCTTGTGCTTATATGAGTTCTTTGCAAGCAATTTTATGTTTACAAAAGGTACTATAAGAGGAGGGGGCCCAAGCCCTACCTGAAAGCGCAGTGTCATTCATGCCTTTTATTGTTTTTGTAGTATTGATGGACATTTTATTATATTTTTCTACAATTAAAAATCTCACATGTACAGACTTGGTACAGAGTACAAAACTGGACTTAATCAGACCAAAAGAGGAGCTGTGACATAAGAAATAGGAAAACTTCCCTGATTGTGTTGAGAAAAGTAAAGATATTAAGATTTTTACAAACTTCCTAATTAAGATACAAAGTCATCTTTTTTACTCTCTACTCAGAATTCTGTGTAGGAGATGGCTTTCTATATTATATATAAAATAGATAAACAACAAGGACCTACTGTATAGCACAGGGAACTATAGTCAATATCTTGTAATAATCTATAATGGAAAAAATCTGAAACATAAATATATATTATATATTAATATATAATATATAAATAAACTGAATTACTGCTGTACATGGAAACTAACATAACATTGTAAATCAGCTATACTTCAATTGAACACAAAAAGATGACTCTTTATTAGGCATCCACCAGTAATACATTAAATTGGTAGATGAACTAGTGATATGGAAATGGGAAAAATGAGACCTGGTTATTTTATGCTATAGAGGATGTGAGACCAAAACTTCTTAAAATATTTTTTCATTACGTATTAACTACCACATTTATTGATAATTGCCAATACTCAGTTATTTTTGGCCTAAAAAGTGGCAATTTTGTCTTTCCACCTAATTCTGTTAGATGTGTTTTACAAGCTATAAATGCTGTAGGTTGTCCATTTTAAAATGGAGATAACAATTATTCTTGCCTCATAAGCTTGTTCTGAAGATGAGATGAGATAATACATGCAGGTTGCTTAGTGCAATGCCTAGTAGAGTAAGTGCTCATGATCTCTTGCTATTATCACTATTGCTAAGATGTTAAAAAAAAAAAAGCCAGTGTATTTAAATTAAATTAAAAATAATTACCAAATTAAGAAATGTTTTCCCTTTGTTGGCTTGAAATACATCATCTACTGAATAGTGAATGAAATGTGGTCTCAGTAAGACTGTCTCTACTTTGGTGTAGAGACCATTACCTAATTTAGCTCTCTATCCTTAATGCATTGAAAATGTCTTTTACCTATGAGTGCTGGTATACATTGAATTGAATTGCATTGAACTGAGTTTCTTTTAAGTTACAGAGCAATTTCTAATTCCACCTTATTTTTTTTAAGACCTCATTACAAAAGATATAAATAAATTGGGCATAGGAGTGTATTTCAAGATACTTGCAAGAAGTGGTCGTGGTAAGAAAATCTCATAAGATAGTAACTATGTTATCATTAGATGTGCTGAAACACATAAAATAGGCAAATGGGTTCCTTGGGGGCAAAGGGACAGAAGGGGAATATTTGGCTGCTGATCAGACCTGTACCAAGACAGTTCAAGAATCATGCTGAGGATGACCTGTAGTTAGTCTGGAACAGCTCCTCCTTCCATTCTGACTCTTGTCAGAGAAGAAAAGGCTGCCTCATAGAAAGGGACTGTGCATCCCCAACTTTTAAAGAACCAAATCTGGTTTTTGTTAAAGTATTGTATTCTCTTGGACTCCTAGTATTGACAGAAATTATTTTTAGCCATCTTGTATGGTATTTTGTTTAAATTTGGACAAACATTAAATTAGACATTAGTTTCCTGTGTGTATAGCTTTTATACAGCTATAAAACTAAACTCAATTTACAGATTACCATATAAATTTACTATAAAAACCATTAAAGTTTAAATTAACATTAATTTAATGTTTTTTGTGATGTTTTAGGAAAACTAAAGGACTGATGGTGGATTTAATCATAGAAAAATATATTTTTCTCTTTAATATTTTACTTATTAAGTTGATTCTTTGGATTTTGAGCCTGATGGGATTATCATTTTAATAATTGTCATTATCATGGTTAGTTTTTTCTTTTATGTACTGAATTCATTTAAAGTTACTTATCCATCATTTTGATGGGCCAGTCCATTTGTTACTGCTGCTCAAAATACAATATTGAAAAAATTTTAAATGTGCTTTAATGAAAAATTCTTCACTCTTCTACATTTCTTGAAAATGACTTGTTAAGTTCTTATGTATAAATATAGGAACCTCACTATTAATTAATTAATTAATTTTTAATAAATGTATTTATTTATTTATTTTTGGCTGCATTGGGCCTTTGTTGCTGCACACGAGCTTTCTTTAGTTGCAGTGTGGGGGGGCTACTCTTCGTTGCGGTGCACGGGCTTCTCATTGGGGTGGCTTCTCTTGTTGCCGAGCATAGGCTCTAGAGCACAGGCTCAGTAGTTGTGGCGCACGGGCTTAGTTGTTACGTGGCATGTGGAATCTTCCCGGACCAGGGCTCGAACCCATGCCCCCTGCCTTGGCAGGCGGATTCTTAACCACTGCGCCACCAGGGAAGCCTCCTCACTATTAATTTAAAATGGGAGTATTATAGTGGGACTGTGTGTGGTGTTCCAAAGGTTCTTCGGAATTTGGCTTGCTTCTATTAGTGTGTGCCATGTGATGATTCAGTTTTCTCACTACTCTCCTCCATTCCACTTTCCAGGAAACTTTTGTTCCGGCAATGCCCCATGAAGTCATTTGGCAAGAAGGTATCATTATATATTAACTTGGCCTTTGCTTTTTTCTCATTAGATGCTAACTATTAAAGGAGCACATTAATCTCCTATACTGTCATTTTCATGATGATACACCAAAAGCTCAATTTATTAAATAACTTAATCTGCATCTTATTCTTTGAATATGGCTCTCAGTTGATAATTATCACTACAAGAGAGAAATTTTGTCAATTTAGTGTAAAGAATTCCACATGAATATCATGTTAGACATGGCACAATAATTTCATGTTTGGATTTTTCAATTTTGTAAAAC
Organism: Delphinapterus leucas; assembly: GCF_059928025.1. Lineage (NCBI taxonomy): Eukaryota > Metazoa > Chordata > Mammalia > Artiodactyla > Monodontidae > Delphinapterus > Delphinapterus leucas. The sequence continues at coordinate 44,450,026 of NC_143148.1, forward strand.
TTCACTGTAGCCCATGAATATATTGTTTGAATGAATGCTTTGAAGGACAGGGATAAAGATAATTGAAACAGAAGGAGGTCTCCCTGTTAAATGGATGTATCTGCTACCCTGACCATATGTAGAGCTGATTTTTTCAAAGAAAAGCATGAAAGTATTTGTTACAAAAGGTATTTTATAAATCCGGGTAACATTTCAAATTATTTAGTTCAGTGCAAGAAACTTCAATGGCTGAACCCTACTAAATTTGTCAATTGATACCTTATACTTATTTTATTGCTAATTTTAGTTGTTTCCTAAGCTTTTCATAATCACCTTAATCTGGTAGTAAACTTTTACTCTATGGCATTATTTTGTCTTGAAAACAAACTGTGTGTGTGTGTGTGTGTGTGTGTGTGTGTGTGTTAAACGTAATTTCATTTGAAGGAGCCATCAGAAGTGTCAGAAAACCTGAAGGCCAGTGCTAGCTCTGCCACTTAACTAACTCAGCAATCTTTGAAAAGTCAGGATGTCTCAGTCTTAATTTCCTTATCTAATACTCCTTGATCTGCCTCATCAGGTTAGTTGTGAGGAAGTAGTGTAAGTTTATTGCACTTTGAAAGGGTAAATCTTATGCTTATACTTGTTGTTACTACATTAAATAGAGATCCCCCCAAGTGCAAATCAAATGGGTTTAAAATCTTATGTATTTGCAGTCGTTAAGGTTCTCCAGTTCTTTCACTTCTTTTAGACATTTCCACACATTATTCCATCCTTCAATTGCATCATTTAAAAAGTTATTGTAGATCAGATCTCAGACTGCAGGCTGAGTCCTGTCTACCACCTGTGTTTGTAAATAAAGCTTTATTAGAACACACCCATGTTCACTGTTTTACGTATTTTCTATGACTGTTTTTTCACTGCAGTGGCAGTTGAATAGTTGTGGCAGAGACTATATGGCCTGCAAAACCTAATATATTTACTATGTGGCTTTGTACAGAAAAATGTTGGTACCCCCTTATACCTATCACTAAAATCCAGGGCCAGTTATAATCCAGTCCTTTCTGGAACCTAAGTCTTTGATAGATGATGTAATTTTGCTTAAGATCCATACTCTCCTGTAAGGAAGTAAGTGGGCCTGAGTATATCCTCTTAGTAGGCAGCAGCCTCACCCCCCCACCCCGCCCTTTCTGATCCATGAGTTCAAAGTTGTGGATGTCTTGAGATCTTGTTTCTTTTCTTGCCCCTTTCAATGGCTTGATTCTTTGAAAGGGTAGTCTCAGTGAATTGAATGATGTTGCTGAAAATTTCGGTTAGAAATCTAGGCACGTTTAAAATCCAGTTTATTACCAGGGCATAACAATGTATTCAGGCTGATGTCTCACAAATTTTTAAGTTCAAATGGCACAATGAATAACGTAAATTACCAACCCAGCAAATAGATAATGGGGAAAGATAGAGTAGATAAGTTCACATTTTAAATGCACTTGTTTTTACCATGTCTAGGTTTTCATATGTTTAAGTTTTTAGACTTGTTATGCTATATTCATGTGAATTTGGACATATCTAGTGGGAGAGATGGGGGATTTAGCAATCTCTACAAGTTTACTTTCTACTACTTTAGAAAAGTCAGAGGTGTCTCATTTAACATAAAGAATTTTAGAGCTGAAATAGACCTCCGAGATCAGCATTTCCCAACCTCTTTTGACCCATGGACCATTTTCATAGTAATTTATAGTCTTTTCAACCCTTTTAGGAATTTTTAAAATCAGTCCATCATTTTGTGTGATATATTATGAAGAGGTAATTTTAAGTGAGAACTATTTTATCTTAGATTAGTACAATGTTAAGGACTATATTATACATTTTATTTTGACACGATTATTAATGATGGCATATGTAAGCAAATTTTGCCTTTTTTCCTTTAGTGAGTGGTAAGTACTTTCTCAGTTCACAAAGAAGAAATTATGAAAGGAAAAAATGAATTGTCATAAAAAATTGAAAATGACATTGTTTTCATATGTAGTTTTGGAATTGAAATGTAGATTAACATAAAAGAGGCAAAAATTGTTTTCATGATCTGATATTTGAAATTCTTAGATTTTATGTTATAAAAATTAATTTCTGTCTTACAATTTTTGTATTTGTGCTTTTAATTGATGAGATCAGGGAGGTTCAGAGTTTCCCTTCCCCTAAGAAATCATGTTGACTGAAAAGTCCAGTGAAAAATCAAATTAGTTATAATTGTGTGTGTATGTATGTGTATTTCATTTTAACACTTTTCAAGTACCAGACATATACTAATATGCTGTATAAGAAGAAGGTAACTTAAGCCTGAGCCATGGTCAAGGACTGTGGTAGTTGTCTGAAGGTCCGGGTTCAGAGCATACTCATCACTACTGAACTCATGCTCACTCCACATATACTCGGAGGCTCTCAATCCACCCAATTTAAAAGGGAAAGGTATTTCAATGATTATTTCATGAAGGAATGAAAATAGTTGTTACTGAAAAAGGCCTTGTGGTCACTGCTGCTCATTTTACATACAAGGAAGCTGGAACCAAGTGAAGTGAAATGCTATTTCTAGGTCCACTCAGTAGCCTAATGGCTGAACCAGGGCTAGGACACAGGACTCCTAACTCTCAGTGCACCATTCATATGTTTTGACAGAACCATCTAGCATCTTGCCACCTGAATGTGTGTGATTAAATAATGGTACTGTACCCTTCACAAAGCAAGTGAAGTTGGCCTCATTCTGCTTTTTAAGTGGTGGCTCACCAGTTAATTTACCCCAAAACATGTATTATGTTCTTTTTGTTCTCAAGTTGTTATTCAGCAGAGGTAGCCCATCCAGTTATTTCTTGGGTGTCTCTTTTGAGGATGTTGATTCTTAATGTGTCTTCCTTTATGATATACCAGTATTCTAATGGTAATTATTTGTAAGTCCAGTCACAGCAAACACCTATTCCATAGAAATCACTTTGCAAAAAAGGGTACTGAACCTGAACTAATGAATCATTTACTGATTCATTAATGAATCATTCATTCAGTCATTGGCTGAATGAATTTATAAAGACAAAAAAATTGGAGGGTACTTTAGTGCAGTAGATTTTCAGCACAAACAAAATTTCCCCAAAACAATATGGAATAATTTGTTTATATCATTGCTACAAATTCAGACTGAAGATTAAGTGGAGTCTGTTGTAGCATGTGATCTCTATTGGTCCATCCAGTAGAATCCCATTCAAGGTATGTGTCCATTTGTAAAATTGATTTGGTCATGATTGTTTTTCCTACAGATTATAATAAAAGGATTCTTGGTTGTCTTCAACTGACTGATTGTTGATTGCTCAGTCATTCAGCATATATTTCTTGATTTGTAGTTCCTCCTCTCCACTGTTAAATTTACCATATTATATTATCACCCAGTTTAAGACTATACTGTCATTTTGTTGGAGGTTATTTTAAACCAATCTATTATTACCATTAGTGGAAGGTTTTCTGTTTGTAAGGTAATATGTTTAGTGTCTAGCCTATGGTGAAGATGAAGGGCTAACATATGAGAGGATGCAGAAGATGAGAAAGCATTTAGAAGGACTTCCCTAGTGGCACAGTGGTTATGAACCTGCCTGCCAATGCTGGGGACACAGGTTCGAGCCTTGGTCCCTGAAGATCCCACATGCCGCGGAGCAACTAAGCCCGTGCGCCACGACTACTGAGCCCGCGTACGTAGAGCCCGTGCTCTGCAACAAGAGAAGCCACCGCAATGAGAAGCTTGCGCACCGCGACCAAGAGTAGCCCCCGCTCACCGCAACTAGAGAAAGCTTGTGCACAGCAATGAAGACCCAACGCAGCCAAAAATAAACAAATAAAAATAAATATATATATAAAAAGAAAGCATTTAGAAATTTAGTCTGGTCGAAGTATGTATCTTTATGAAATGGGAGTATACTCTGGGTCTCTGTATTTAGAGGTTCATATTTTTCAAGCAACATTTTAGGATTATAAGGAAAACGAGGTCTTAACTAACTGATCAGCAATTACTCTACTGTTTAGTATCTCTTCTACTCATCGCTGCTGCCAGCATTCATTCTTCATGGAGTCACTTGTACCTGGGCACATTCCTAACAAGGTACCTCTCTGGCAGATTTTTGAGAAATATTCTGACCACTTTTAAACCTTATCCAATAAAAACTGTATTTATCAGTACCAACATTCAAGACATTCAAGATTGCAGTTAATAAAATAGTCTCTGTGCCGTTTTGCCAATTGTTTAATCCTCTACGATCAATTGTTACAATGACTATATTTTGGAAAACTAAGTTTTCTGACCTCGGCATAGCGATATCTTGGAAGAAAACCATTTGTTATAAGACTTTTTTTGTAAAATCCTAGTTAAAGGGTTATGCTCTTGGGTTATGTTGTGAGCCAAGTATGTCTGCACTCCATGTGGGGGTAGCTGGACCAGATGGCAGGTGGTATCGCCTGACTTCCACATCCCTTTAAGACTTGATAACACTAAGCTCTTCAAGCAAGCTGTGTTCTTATGGGAACATTAAAGCACATCTTTTAAAAATATTATGTAAAGTCCTGTAACTTTACCTGTTTGCCACGAGTAAGAGTCATGAAGTTCTAAGTGGGAAATTGGGCTAGGAGTAAAGTCTTATTTACGTCAAACTTTATAGGTGACTCCCCACTGTGATTCACAATGCCATGCTGAACTATAAAAATTAGGCCCCTCAGAATAATATTTCCTATTCTTTGATTCCCAGGTGGAGTAGGTAGGGAAGGATGCAAGTGTGTGTGTGTGGGGGGGGTGGTGCTTGGGAGGGAGGGGAATATAAATTGTAAGATTATGCTTCTTTTCTTGCCTTTTGACTATCTCAGTGAGAGACACCAATGGCAGATTACTCACATGACTAGGTTGTAAAATCATAGGCTTTTAATATCTGGACTACGGAGTACAGACATAACATTTAAATAAAAATAATGCAGAGTATTTATCTTCACCAAATCTTCTCTGTCCCACAGAGGATGAGAGCTGTCTCTTTAATAATGCAAAGGAGTAGTAAATTTCAAGCTGAGGATGGGCAGTAACAAGGGGAGTGATCTCCACGCTGCCCTGATGTCAGTGGAGTGCCTTAGGAGCACACCTTATTAGTTGTAACAGGCTGGTTAGCGCCGGGTCACCTCCCTGCCTCCATCTTCCCCAGCAGGGTCACCCATCTCTGGGCTATATTTGGGAGGAAAGAAGTGAGGGGGAGGGGAAGAAATATCCTTAGAGCCTCTCTCATCTCCCCAGCGTTGAGAGCTGTTTATTTTTATTTGTTGTCCAACTGTGTGATTCTCCTTCTCCCTTCCCAATCTCTCTTTCCCTCGCTGCCCATTCTTCTCCTCTTGTCACATGTCTGCATACATTCTCTGTGTTCAGGCAAAAACACAGTTAATGGTTTTTTTCTCATCGTTTCAATTTTAGAAATCACCTGAAATAAATGTAGTTTATAAATCTGTATTTAAATGAATATTTGCTGTGTTGAAAACATTAACCAGAAGAAGAGCCCAGCGTAGCAAAGCTTCCAATTAACATAACCAACCCCCCCCAAAAAAGTGAGGGAATATAGATATGCATTTATATACCTTTTACTGTCTGAAAAAATGGAGGTCAGTATATTTTGTAAATCAGTCACGTTTTAGAGTTGCACTTAATACATTTTCACAAAAGAAAAAGATTATCCTCTTTTTAAAAATGTATTTTTGTGCCATCTTTGATTTTTCTTTTCTATCATAGCTACCAACATCAACCCTTTCTCCTCCCTAGCCCCCATCCTCCAGCCCCCATCCTCCACCCAAAAATGAATGCAAAGAAATACTATTAGTCTGTCTGGTTATGTATTTTTTATGAGGCCATACAAGATGCTGCCTGACCCCTTGCAGCTCATGTTATAAGCACACTGAAGATGCTTTTCATTTGGGTTTTGCTTTTCAGCCTGGATGACCTCTATTAAATAAAAAAAAAAAAGGAGGTGGGACTGGGGGGGAAGCCCTAATATGTGACCCCAGGGACTAGTCACTTCAAGGATTACATTTAATTCATATGATAATATTGAAATATAACGTTCCTGGGTCTCATGTTTTGGTTATTTTTCTATTTATTTCAGGAACTCATTGATGAGTCTTGTCATAGATGTTTTTCATCAATTTTGGGTAGAAACTGTAAGTTGTGAATTAGGGTCAGATTCTTAAAATTACCTTTTTCCCCTCCTTTTAGGATTCAGGCCACAAATATAAAACGTCTCTCTTTTTATAGTTTCTCTGAAAGATACAGAAAAATTAATTTTTTCTGATGTGTCTGCCAAGAGTTCTGTTTGAAATAAAGAAAATTTTTATTTTGGCATTTCCTTAACTATCCTCAACAAGATCCCCAAATTCTTTATTAGTGTGAATGCTAATACCTTTTAAACTCCCTCCTTCCCTTCCTCCCTCCTTGCCTCTCTCCCTTCCTTCCTTCCTTCTTTCCTTCCTTCCCCTGCAATGTCAGTTGTACATATACAATGGTATTCTCTCATGTGTACGTACCATGATCTAGATAATGACCCACATTTGGGTCCTTGTCCTATGATGTGTGTGTGTGTATATGCTGTAATACATATTTTACATTGTTTTTATAATTATCCTGCTTTTTATAATGCCCCTAATTAGTTACTGAATGCTCAGTTGACTAAATTTTAAGAGACATAACTTGACCATGCATCATTTTTTTTCTTTTTACAGTGAAACGTTCATGCTATTTAAATTTAGGATTAATGTTCAAAACCAACTTGCAAAAGCATCCCTCTGGCCAGTTTTTAGAATTATATTTCTATTAAAGTTTCTTACAGTATTGGATGCCCTTTTGTCTTTGCTAATTGAAATGAACAGGCTGAGAAATGGAATTAAACTAGATGCTGTTTGTTGTATTTAGGAAAGGTTTTTATTCCTTTCACTTAACACACTAGCACTTAATGTCTTTGAATCAGCTGCTGTTCATCAGTACTGCAGCGGTTCACTTGTCTTGGAAGGCAGGTTCCTTGGAGGGACAGTAACATTTCACTGGAGCTAATAAAGTCAATTAGGATAATATTATACAGTAGGCCACTAGAAAATCAGGTGCATTTTGCACGAATCATTCTATGTTTTTAATTCATACCAATTTTACACTTCATAAGGAATATTTAAAAGCAGCTATTATTATTAGTTACATCAGCTTACGTATATATATATGTATATATACACACACACACACACGTATATATATTTAAATGCTATTTTCCTTTTCCTTTTTTTTTCCTTAGTTGTTGCAAGAAAACGAAAGCAAGAAAATTTGTGGACATGTTCACACATTTTCATTGCCACAAAAGTACTGATGAAAACTGATCAAAGCTTGGAAATTCATTGCAGTTGCTGAAACCCCTTCTCAAGCCAGTCCCTTATTACCTAGGTATTGGTACAAATGTGATTCAGCAAATAAAACCCCTAGCTGCCTGGCCCCCTCTGCATTCAGAGAGCAGCAAAGTGGATCCGCAATGGGGTTTTCACGATGACTCATAATTTTCCTACATTTGTTTGCATCACAATCTTAACATTTCTGACATCTGGGTTACTGGTGAAAATGTACATATGTCTCTGTGTATACATAGAGCATGTATATTTTTGTCTTGGCTAGTCATTGTATGTGAGAGGGATGTTTGAAAAACAGGGACTCCAGGTTCTCCTTTGTAAAGCATTAAGCTGTGACCCTCCCCTCCTCTCTTCCCTCCCCCTGTAGCCCTGGACTTCATGATGCCTTCTTGACTGCTAGCTGAACATGGAGTTGTCTTTTTATTTATTTTTTTTATAAACCCAGTCACAACACAGAAAGAGGAGGAGGAGGGGAGAGAGAGAGAGAGAGAGAGAGAGAGAGAGAGAGAGAGAGAGAGAGAAGTAAAAACCCTGAAGGATGGTTCTCAAAAATTCTAAAGGAACCACAGGGAATTCCTTTTAAGAGCAACAGAAAGCAAGCTAGCTGAGGTAAGGCAGATGTGGACAGCCTTTCTTTTCTTCTCTTTTCTTTCCTTCCCTCTCTCTGTCTCTTTCTGTGTATGTCTCTCTCCGTTTCCTCTCTCTCTCCTCATATTCTGTCTCTTTCCCTTTACATTCATATTTCTCTCTCTCTCTCTCTCTCCCTCCCTATTCCTCCCTCTCTCTTCCTCTTTCTCCCTCTCTCTCCCCCTCTCCTTCTCAAGAGCTGTTTCTTTATGGATCTGGGAGGGTAGGTGGGTGGGGAAGCTACCTAACTTCTTCCCTGCTTAAGCAATCTGAGAATGGAACTCATGTGAATATGCAAATAGGACTGCCTGGGCCGCGTTGCTGACACGTGTATGTGTTGTATCCTTCTCCCCACCTCCCTGTCTTAGCGTCTGATCTTCAACAGATTGCTGTTGTTTCTTGTGATCACCAGCACAGCGTGCTGGAAAGAGAGATGGGGGGAGAGGTGAGGATTGGAGGGAGTGTTGTGGGACTGGAAGGCAGGAAATCAGACATGATTGCTGTGACTTTTTTATATTAATGTGTGGCTTTTTTTCTAGCTCATTTGCATGTCAAAGTGGCGGAGGTGTGAGGGCAGAGATTAGTATGGAGATGACATAATGATGCAATGAATTAAATGTGATCACTTCTCAGAACGGGGGTGAGGTGGGGGGAGCAGTGAGGTGGGGAGTGGGGTAGTCAGCAAGACAGAAGGAGTGAGAGAAAAGAGGGGAGTGCTGCTTCTGATCTTCACCACACAGTTGATTGATGTCACCAGTGCACAGAATGCATCTTTTTATTGTGATGGTGGTGATGTGGTGGTGGTGATGCTGATTGCCATGATTACACTTATCGTTAGTGTGAAATTTGAATTTTAAGTGGTCAGTGCTGGAGCTCCAGTGCACGTGATTGTTTGGTCCATCACTGCAAAGCCTTTACTGTCAAAATTTAACTCTGCTCCACGTTTGCTTTTATTTAAAAAGGAGAATGCAGCATACAGGAAAGAGATGACTAATTTGTGATGTTACACACTGGGCTGGGATACCAAGGGTTTTCATGTTTCTTTAGTACTATTTTGTGTATGCAAAAAAAAAAAAGGCGAAATTAAAAACATTTTTATTATTACCAAAAAATAAAAAATTTACGGATCGGCAGGGTGGCAAGGGTTTCAACCGTTGACGATCAAGAAAATGCAATTTCATCTCTGGCATTCAGCGTTATCGCCATTTAATAACAAAACCAAACCAGACTGATTACGGAACAAAGCAAATTCTCAGGCGGCTAGTTGCAGGTCTGAATGCAGGAGTAAAAACTGAACATTTCTCCCCCTGCTTTTGGCTATTTTGTATGCAACACCTGTAAATATGCACAAGGTAGTTGTAAAAGGATTCTTGGGGGAGGAGAGGGAAGGTTTTAATTTAAAGTCTCTGATAATTAAAAGAAGAAAAATAATATAAACACAAAGTAGAAAGGGTTTTAGACTTCGTCGATTTTTTTGTAGTAGAAGTGAAATTCATTCTGTCTGCCAGTAAGTTTTCCTCTGATTAGTCTCGTCTATCGCTTCTTTGGGAGGATGAACTTCCTGCAGTATAGACAAATCAGTATAGAAATTTAGAACTAATTGTTATGTGTGCAATAACCCTGATGATATAAATGAGCACTTAAGAATCCAAAGAACATCACTAACATTAATTTATTGAAAAAGAAAATCCAAAGCAACTCCATTAGTTTTTCCCTGTTATTGTTAAGGACTTTAAATGGATTTCCTAATTGGATAATTTTATTCACAAGAATAATACACAAATGGAAAACGAGCCCTCCCTCTTGGGGTGGAGGGGGTTGGCCTGCAGAAGGAGGAAGAGTCATTGTAAGAGCAACTTGTAGGAGACCTGCTCGGGTAGTGCCCTGAAGAGGAAGGTGCAGGATTCAGAGAAAAGCACCCACGTGTGAGAACTAGCAGACAAACTACGGTGGGGGCAAAGGGTGCTTTAAGCATGTTCAAGCAACATGGTGGATAAATCCCTTTGCCTCCTTTTTGTTATTTAAAGCAGTGTCCATCATTGTTGCCCCTCTTTGGTCACGGGCATTCCAAATTCATTCTGTCCCAAGTTTTCCTAAGATAGAGCATCACATCTTTGCCCTCTTTTACTTGCTCTCATCTGCATCTTTGGCATTTTCTGTCTACCAAGTTCATCTTCTTGGAGTGGCGCGCGGGCTGGCACGATGTCTCTTCCCTTTCCCAGATGAAGGCAGCTCTGCTTACCGTAAGCTGGATCTCACCGAATGCTGTGCATGGCTACTGTTCATAGAAAAGCATCTTGTGTTCTATTCTTACACCCTTTGCCCGCCAAATACTGGGAAGGGAATCAAGACAGAGAAAAGTTCTTGAGCGCTGGTCTGTAGTGGCTTTCCTCTACACACATCAACACCTGTATCCTCATTCTCCATCTGTCCCCAGGTAGTACTGTGGCCTCTTCTACATCCTGCTTTCTCCTTGCCTTAGTCTTCTAGGCCAATAAAGAAGAAAGGCAGGGATGAGGATTGTTCCTATTGATCTGCCCAAGGGGATCATTAGGCATCCGTATCAATGTACAAATCAGTGGACCTGTGTTACTAGCTTGGGCAGTCATTGCCAATTTGTTCCTATTAGATGGTGGAGCCTGGAGGTGTTTGATGAGCAGATTGGGTTTTTATCTCAGCACTAGAGAGTATGCAGGCTTGCTGCCAGACAGCACAGGTTTACAGGATTTTTGGGTAGGGGGGATAGGGATCTTTATGGGTATTGTCTTTCACCCTGAAATCTGTCTGCACCCTAACTAGACCTCCGAGGTAGACCCCACCCCACCCTCACCGAATCGTCTCTAGTTACTTTTAGCCCCCACTTTGCCTCCTTCAGCCCTGACATCTCTTCGGATAGCTGCCCACAGGATTATCTTCTTGAGTATTCTTTTGTAATCCTTTTCGGGACCAGCATCATTGGAATGTAGACACTTTCTCTTTTCCTTCTCCCAGCTCCTTTGCTACAAGAAGCAGTGTATTTACTGTTGAGCAGGTGACACTTTGAGCTGCTGTTTTCTCTGTAGTTCAATTAGAGAAAGTAAAAGTTAAAGGTCCAGGTAATTTTGTTTGGGGAATTCTATTTACCTTTTCTCTTTGAATTGAAATCTAGAAGGAAACGTGTTCTCGTTGCCATCTTTGTAATTAGAAAAAAAAAAGAAATCTTTAAAAGCCATCTTTGTCTCTAGTATTGGGCTTTGAAAGAGCAACAACTCTGGTAAAAGCCAAGTTGTCTTGTATGCATGTAGATTTGAAAAATAAAAATTATGTTTCCGTTGGGGAAGGGGAGGGGAACAGGATAATGAATGAATAAGCACAATTTATGCCGTTTTACTGCTGCAAGGATGACATTTCCTCTTCATTATTTTGTGAAAACCTCAATTTTAAACCTGGTTTTACTCATTCCTGACGTGAGCATTATTCAGTATAAATATCTGTCCATTGCCAGACCATGGTGATGCTCTCGGTGACATTTCTGCTTTATGGCTTTCAGTGGGGGGGAGGAAGAGAGGCGAGGGAAGGTGGGCGGATTCAGATGGGGAGGGAGGGGACCGGGGCAACATCCACTTCCTGGGAGTTCTGTTTTTATCCTGCCCTTGAGTTTGTTACCTGTGAATAATAAACTGTTACTCAGAGCTGGGGCTGGGGGAGGTGGGTACAGTAGCCCAACCTGAGTTGTGTACTTAGCACTTCTGTCCTTGAAAATTTGTTCATCATTCCAAAAAAGTTTTTTTTTTTTTAATATAAGCTTTCATATTTTGAGTGTTGAAAATAAGATGGAACTCTGTTTACACTAGATACCAATTTGCAAGTGGTTTTGGCCTGTTTTTACTTAGCTAACATACTTTAGGTAACTATTTTAAAAAAACCTGCATTTTACTTTAGAAGACTTTAAACTTAGTGATTATTACTGTTTATTAGCTTATATTTACATTTTCTCACCTGCATATTTATCTATTTATTTTTTGTTCCTTCCCAGTCCTGTTCCAATGCATCCACTCTAAGAAGCACTCATTTCAATCCATTTGATAAGAGCCTGCTTTTTTTGGTCGTGGAGTAGCTCACAGAACTTCACAGAAATACATCTGTGTGGGGTTGATATGATTTTTGGGAGTTAAACCATCTTAATTTATCATAAACCAGACAGCCAGTCAGCTTTCATCTTTACAGTGCATGGGTAGAAATCAATTTGGAGTGGACTCAGAGGAATGTTTTAAGAGTTTGTTTTGCAAATATTTATAAACCATTTTCTCTGGAGCAGAGTCTATTTTAGTATGGTCACCATACTATTAAGACCAGAGCTTATTTTGAGGAAGATGCTGCCAAAATCTGTTGTTTGTTTTATCGTGAGGGTTGGGAGTTCAAATTTGTTTTGCCACTGACATACTGTCAAAGCCAGAGATATCTGTGCATAAGCTGGTTATTTTATTCATCCTCAGGATCCACCCCTCTCCATTTTTTTGAACCCGATGAGAACTTTCAAACGGGTGAAACAAACAACCCAGGTGCTCACTTTGATTTTCTGCCTGAAGGACAGAAAGTAGACCTTTTTGCGTTTCTCTTTAGTAGAGAAAGGAAACCCATCATTTTCTCATCGCATAAGGGCTTATTACTTAGGGATGTTGATAGTATGCTGTAACTTTACAGAAACTTTTAATCAGTGAGAGTCTGATTGTTTAGCCAGGACATTTATAGTTTCCAATTCACCTAGCCCGGGCACCAGGGACATTACTTTGACTTCTCTTGTAGTGATAGAAAACATTTTCATTCCATAACACACTGTTTATCTATCCATATATCTCCCTGGTTTTTCTTGTTTTATTTAGTGTGGCTTCCTATATGCCGTTTCTCCATGAAACAATTGATACATTCTCAGCGCGCTGCGTGAGTAGAAAAAAACTCCTAGATTAATGGTCAGTGTCTCACACACGCACATTTGTGTTGTGATACTACGGAGGAGCTGCGAATTACTGACAAGATCTAGAATAATTCCTAATGCTGTCGAAGGCTTCATTTTCTCCTCGGCATGATGGATGAGGCATAAGAAGTGCTTTCTGAGATCATTATGTGCATCATTCTGTTAAGTGTTATTAAAGTCCGTCTGTCTTAGGCAGCAGAAACAATATCTTTGCCCTTATTTTGCTTGCATTTTTAAAGATGGGTAACTGCAGATCCCTTCCTTCGTAATGTGAGCTTTTTTTGGAAACCGCCTGACTACTAATTTGTGCCATAAAATTATTAAGAATTGTATTTTTCTGTCTACTTAAAATTTGATAATATTAATCCATAAACAAATTCTGTTTATTTCTAAACCTTTAATTCACAATAAATGCTTTCTAATTGCATTTTATTAAAAAAAAATAGGAGATATGGGAAGTACCAGAATCTGGGGTGTGGGTTTCAGTCTGTAACTTCAAAAATATTTAATAGTCTTTTATTTTCTGGGCTCCAATTCTTTTAAATAGCATTGACTATTTGTTACCTTGAATTGATTGTGCAAGAAACAGGATAAATTTGAATCTGACAAATATTTCATAGAATTCCTCCCTTACAGGCAGAGGTATTCAGAGCTGACAATGCAAAGACATGTAAATGGGAATGTAAACCTAGCTGTAACACTTGGCCAGGGAAAGTTTGTTTTTATAAGCTGTGCATTTGGAGGGCAAATTTCCCCTAGTCAATTTGGAGCACTTGCTGTTTTTGGAAGGGGGTGGGTGAATGGGGGCTCCTTTCAAAGTGAAAGTAGCTTGCCCAGCTCAATAGGGAGACCAGGTAAATTACAGACAGCTCATATTATATCTCAAGCAATTTCACCCAAACAGAAGAATTTACATTAAAGGTTTGTAACTTTCCTTTAAGTCACAGATTTTCCTGTGATAATAAAATACAGTCTGTTTTATGGAACATTTGCATTATTACCCAGTACCCCTACCACCATCACCTTTTTTTGTTATTGTTGTCATTACTGTTTTTTTTAACAGTGTAGTAGAGCATGCTTAGACCCCTGGAAGGCTTATCAAAAGTAAATGAAACGAAAAGAAGTAGATCATCACACTTCCTTTTAAAACACTACTTCCCCTTTTCAGAGATTCAGTGAGATCTAGAAAGGCTCACTTTTGTACTTTTGATAGAATTATATAAGTTTGATACACAGCTGGGATAGGCTAAGTCATCCACAGCACAGCAAGTTTTTGAACATTTAATTTTATATTTGAATAATTCTCCAGATCAGGCTATAATCATGAATGTCATATAAAAAGAAATTTTTTAATAAATTACATTATTTCACAGATGTGCAAATACTTCTGAGAAAAAAATTACATTGATCAGTTTTTAATACCCCCCTGTCTCACCCTTCAGTCAAAGGGAAAAATAGCTTTTTTCCCATCTTTGTCTTCAGAAAGGTGCTAGATTGTAAACATCTGAAGGAAATGAAAGGGGGTTGGCCAGTCCACCCCAAACTCTTTCCAGATTTTCAATCCTTTCAGCAGCAGCCTTCATTTTTCAGAAAAGAGGGAGGGTCTAGGGGAAAAAAAGAAAGGAGATGTCTCTGTTTATTATTAAAATTTAAAGTGAAAAGCATTACTATATCTGGCTAATTTTGAATCTACTAATTTAGAGGGCTTGAACAACAAGAGGCAAAATTTACACAACGTATGTGCTGCGGTGATTGGGAAGATAAGGCCTTTGCAGCTTTAATTAAGACCTAATTCTGGAAAAAGGACAATAAGCAACAGATGGCTATCATTTCTTTTACAGCCTCTGAAACAATAGCATGTGGATATTTAATTCAAAAACTATTCAAACACAATTATTTTTACTTAGGCAGAAAGAGAATTATTCTTTGTATAGTGTTTCTGAAGTGTAGTCTGTGTATTCAAGTTTAAATAAAGGCACTTCAGAATTTCTGTGTTTTGCAAATATTGGAATACTTCCGGAAGCAACAATTGAAGTCATGAACCATGGTCATTTTGGGAACATCACCTGTGGTTGGGAACATCACTGTTACTCAGGGCAGACTGAACAAGTGCTTTTGAATACAAAACAAACAATTGAATTAAGAGTCTTGACTGTGTTGATTTTTCCATGTTTCTTTTGTTAACGGCTCTGAGTAACATTGCATGGCCTCCGTACCCATACAATATTTAGATATTTGATATGTCGTCATAAAGATATTCTGAAGTGGAAAAAATTGCATTAGTGTTTGGCTCATGGATAATGATTTGGTTAGGCTGCAGTTTTTCAGGACTTCTTTACTGACCCAACATAAGTATTCTATTTTTTTTTTTTTTAACTAAAGCACTGAGGATAATATACAAAAATAAAACAAGGTGTTGTATTCAGATCAGTAGGTATTAAATCACAATTGCCTCTTTGTCTTTCAGAAACCATACATACCAGATGCACTATGAGAAAAATAATCTAAAATGTTGGGTTTATTTTCAATATGCAAGTAGTATAGAAATATGCAAGCTCTGATTGCAGTGTGCTGGAAACTACTCCACAAAAATGTGTAACGAAAGCTGTTACTATAAGTGCGGTTCATGTATTGGAACAGCTGTGACAGCCTGATACAGTTTAACACTTGTTCAATTATAAGAAAAAGAAATTCAGAAGGGAACTTGATTTAGATAAGAATTTTAAATAAATCCTTGAAATTTCCCAAGTAACTTCTTCCAGTCAAAATTGCACCTTTTCCCTACTTTGTCCTCTTATCTTGCCCTATATTTAGTGTCCAACTCAGTTCTAGAGACCTTGGAAGTAACAGCTGCCCTTGACTGGACCACCTTTTCCTTCCAAATTCTGCTCATATTTTCTGTTCTTGAGTGTCTGGGTTACAGTGAGTTGCAAATTATTTCAGGTGTCTGCTCTTTTATATTCACTTAGGAAATTGCAAAGAAATCATCTAGTAGCTGGCCACGCTTTTCATTACATCCATTTCTTTTTTTACGTTTTCAAGTGATTTTATTGTGCTTTTACAGCAGATACATTTTAGTGCATATAAGAAAGGCTGACACTGATATTGATACCAAACCTGTAGTTCTGGGAATTTGTGCACATGTCACTCTTTTCCTTTTGTTTAGCAAATGCTTGATTGACGTGTGTGCAATGTGTGTGATTGTATGTTTATATCATATATGTGTTTTACATATATGTGTGTATATATGTACACACATATACGTAGTCTAATGTGCTATAGTGTTTGTGCTTCATCTAAACTCTTTCCTGGAGTAACTAAATACATAAGGAACATATGTTCCCACATGTAAAATTTCTTTTGTTTAGCTTAACTTTTTATTTTCTAAGCTGAGTTGTCTGTACAGTTTGTTATGTGTGTAAAGGTTTAATTTGTTAATACTGCATATTTTGAGAATGACCTATTAATAGTGTTTGCTTGATGTCCTCAAAAGTCAGCATCTTTATATTATTTTGAAATTGCCCTCCTCCAAAACAAAAATATTACACAAAACAAAAACCAACCTTTAACAGAAATTACTTAGTATTTTTAATCTCAAAGATGATTATTTTCTTATCTTGACTAAAAATAAAAATCACAGGCATTTTCAAAAGAATTCTCAAATCCCCAGTGTTTATGACCAAGGCCTGCTGGTAGACAGTGGGTAGAAGTATGTGTTTCTACCAAGGGGACAAAGGATCCTTAAAACTCTGTTTACAGAGTTGCTTGTCTCAGCTTCAACATTTCTGTTAACTTTACATTGTTGACATCTTCGAAAGTGGATGGGAGAAATAAAATACTGAACTTTTTCGAGTGGTTTTTTTGGGACACTTAGCGTCTAAGAAGCTGACAGAAGGGTCTGTACATTAAGACTCAGGCTGGAGAGGGGAGAAATGGCAAAAGCCAGCTCTTTTCATTCTTTAGTGGTTGGTATGGGCAATTTAAAGCAGGATCCTGGAATTTCCAGACCCTGGCTCTATCTTCTAAGTCATTTCTGTACCTGGAATAAAATATTGCTGTAGAAATTATTGACATAATAGTCCCCATGAGGACTCATAGCCATCAAAGTGAAATCTCACAATAAATTCAGAGGCCACCTGGAGAACCACTGTTAAAGAGCTTTTTAGAGAAGAAAAAAAAAACTTTAAAAGCTTAATTCTTCTTAAATATAAGTTCACTGATCATGTTTCTGTACCACTTTCCTAGAGTTTAGTTCTTTACTTTTAGCTTTGTTAAATAATCCTTTAAAACTCTTTTGACAGCAAAAATGCTGTGTTTTGTATAGATGACATCACTAGCTCAACTCCAGCCACGTTGAAAGCCAAGGGGTTACTAGGCAATAAACCTCGGTCAGGATTTCTGCGTGTCTCAGGGCATAAAAGCCTTAAAACGTGAGGTGGGTCTTAGTGATCTGTGGGACAAACATTCCTACTATAATACCAGAAGCATTATTGATCAGTTTGGGGGGAACATTTTTTTAAAAGCTAATTAGTCTTTGCAGAGTCGAATAACTAATGTTGTTTTACACTTAGCACTTAGGCGGTGCTTTTCATCTTCAAAGTGCTTTGAAAACATTAACTAATTAATCATTAGCTAATTTAGCAACTGACGATAAAAGTTAAGGGACTAAAAGAGGCTGGATTCCACCAGCGTTTTGTGCACAGTGACCTCTCTCTGGAGTCAAAGGGAGAGTCTTTGTCTTGAAGGGAACCATGGGGCAGGCCACCAGGTGTGGGTGACTATAGGGGACACTGCTCAGGTAATATCTATAGAGAACTGAAACAAAATCTTTTAGATACACACTCCTGGACTATCTTAACAAGTAATGATCGGCTTTTTTTTCTTTGGTTTTTAAAAACCAATTTAAAAAAAAGGCAGCTTTGTAGCAGGAGCCCTAACAAATATCCAGAGTATATAGGTATATGCTGAAACTTACAAGTGTGACCATCCATGGGTAGAATGGGAAGTGTGTGCGCTTATGACCTTTACCTTCCTGGGTCCAGTGCAGTGTAATCCATGAATACTACCCTGGAAATCTAGTTTAGTTTGGGAAACTCAGTGTAGAATCATAAGAGAATTTTCTTGCACGTCGTGACAAACAGAATGCTTTCCAGGGTGCTTGTCTGCTCTGCGCTGTAGCCCCATCCATTATGTGAATGAGATGTGAAAATAGTCCCTTGTTTCTCCGAGATATCAGAAGACCTCACAAGCTGAGTTTCTTTAAAAATACGGAGACAGTTCATCTATAGGCTTGTTCTGAATGAGTGAATATGTGTGGTCCAGCTCATTTAGAGAAAAAAACAGTCCACAAAAGCTACCGGTCTTAGGGAACGTGGTACCAGTGAGTGCAGTTTTGAAGAGTGAATATACTTTGTTTTGCATTCAATTTCTTCTCATTCACACATACCCACTTCCTGCAATGAGGAAAAGCAAGATTTCAGTGAATTAAGAAATGTTAAATGTTAAAAATTTCCCTATGCTCTTGCCTGTTATCACCAAAGCGTTGGTAAATCAGGGGAGCAGAGACAGGTGGTATTTACATTTTTTCAGTGTGAGTGCTACAGAAAGATGACTAGCTATTGAAAACTTCCCACCAACAAAACTTTGATATCCCTGTGGATGGTGAAAGGCAATGGAAATAGACAATACACATCTAATACAGTCTATTAGTTACTGCAGAATTATTTGGTGTTCTATTGGAGAAATTTAAATGGGGACTTTGCACACATGTCCTGGGATAGTACTTAAAAGGCTTTACTCCTAGTTATAAGCATTTCAGGTTAATACAGATCTACACTGTCCTAAGCCTGAACTTGGCTGTAATTCTAACTTCATTAGCCTTCTTGAATGTAAACCTGTGTCTCTCCCCACTCCACCTTCTCCTCTTACCTTTATCTCAAGCTAATCTTTTCTTCTGGAGGGATAATTTTTAAAAATCCACAACAAGGCTTCAAATTATGTTCCTAGTTAGGAAATTAAAATTTTATACCTTCCCTGTTAAAATTGTCTAGTTTTGCAAAGGGAGAAAATACTTCCTATTGAAGGATTACCTATTTTTTAGTTTACTTTTTAACTTTGCATGGAGAAGCCCTATAATTTAAACACTGAATAAAACAACTGCCCATTCTTCTCCCCATTCTCCATCTCAATCCCCTGCTTGTCCAAAGTTCTCATCAGCACGGCAATTTTTTCCCTTTGCTTTTGGGGCATATCCTTTAGACAGCTACCATCCATGAGCCAACTCTCCCCTTAAGCTCCTTCCCTAGAACTTGTGAGGGAGCCCTTTGGAAAGGTCAGGAGCCCAGATTAGCCTTGAGGTTAAAGAAATTATTGAATGGAGATTGCTACTCTCCCATTCACACCTATTGTACCATATTCTTGTATCCTTAAAAAATATTTTTTTATGCATCAACATGAATCATAGCCACATAGAGAATCATATGAGAACTAGTTTATATAAAATTGAAATTAGTATCCTAAAACAGTTGTTATCAAAGGGTGGGGTGGATGATTTTGCTCTGAGGGGACGTCTGGCAATGTCTGGTGACCTTGTTGATTATCACAGCTGTGTGTGTGTGTGGGGGGGGTGCCAGTGTCATCTATTGGGTAGTGGCTGGGGATGCTGTTTACCACCCTATAATGCACAGGAAAACCCCCATAACAAAGAATTTTCTATCCCCCAAATGTGAATAGTGTGGAGTAAATAGTGTGTTTACTTATGCCTATACCTATACTTGGAATATACACGCAGTAGCTTTTAGGTAGGAAATTATTTTCCTTTTGATAGTACTTGTAAAACAAATTCTTAGTTAATTTGGGTGATTGTCCCTTCTTCTAAATATTGATTTCCTCACTTTGAATAGTTTCATATAGAGAGGGGGAAATGGCTCTTCATCCTTTCCATTTCTCACTTGTAAAGACCATAGAGCAAGCCAGCCAGAATTAAAGAGAAGTGTACAAATGAGCAAAGGATGCATTGGTGGAAATGTAAGACCAGCTTACAAAAACTTGATGGATTTTTAGTTTTTAAAGGATAACTTAGCTTCTGCATCCCAGGCAGCACAAGAAGATAGAAAAAGAGACTTTATGTGGATGATGTCAAGGGTTTTCTCTGTATCTTCACTCTTGTTCACCCCCGCTGACCAGGACCCTTGCCTTTCACATTGTGATTTTGGGTATTAGAATCTTCTCTGCATGAGATTTTTTTTTTTTTTAACACATACTGCTTGTAAAAATCACAAGCTAGAGATTACAGGAAAGAACCCCAATGTTGCTCACTGTCAGTGATCATTTTGCTGAGTGTTGTTAACTTGTTATTCATTAGTAGTTGGAAGGAGATTAAAAAAAGAGAGGCTTTAGCTGAAAATGAAGAAACAAAATACTGGGAGGAGATCTCAGAGTAAGAACATAATGATCTATAATAAGAACTGAAGTTTCAATGGCTATATATATATATATATATACATATATATAATTTTTTGTTTCTGTCTGTTTTTATTGCTGAAGGCTATAGGACTGGATGTCTCTCCAGTTACATCTATCCGTCTTTTAAACTAGCCTTGCTGTATAAAGTGAAGTTGAACTTCATTTTCCCAGTAGATGGCATTGTAGTCTGTTCAGTGGAAAAGAGCTTCCCCTAACCAATAGGACTTTAATTTTTTTCCTCTGAGCTTCCTCCTTGATAATGTATCCCCTCCCTCTTGCATTAAATACTAGCTTGAGGTTATAAATAAGAATCTTGTTTTCGCTAGTTACCTGTAACTCTCAAAAGATTTGATTTAAAAAAAGATACAGTAGATAATTTAATATCCTTATATCAAATGAAAAAAAAAAAGACTAGATCTGGGAGTGTGGCATATGGAAAAAATATGCACGCATGGAATATTTTCAGAATACACTGTTTCAGAATCAGAGCTGCCTCTGGTCTTCCTAAGTATACTTTTCCACATTAATCCATTGTACTTACAGCATTTTAGAGTCAGTATGAAGAGAAGCCTTG
The DNA here is from genome assembly GCF_059928025.1 of Delphinapterus leucas. Classification (NCBI taxonomy): domain Eukaryota; kingdom Metazoa; phylum Chordata; class Mammalia; order Artiodactyla; family Monodontidae; genus Delphinapterus; species Delphinapterus leucas. The sequence continues at coordinate 44,471,058 of NC_143148.1, forward strand.
AGAAAGTTATTTGGTGTCAAAGATTTTCAGACACAATGTTTTCTTCTTGACTGAACCCCTACAAACTTTGAATCACTTTTATAAACTCATTGTTTTAAAACTCTTTTTTAGAAATCATCTTGTCTGGGTTTCATGTGCATTACCTGTGGGACACTTGCATTTTTTTGTTTAATTATAAATATTACTTTCATGGTATTCTGTTTCCTTCTTTTAAACCATGAAACCAAAAAATACCGGCAGTAATTGATTGAGCTAGGGAAAGTTGTCATTCCTTGGCGTTACGAAATGGTGCCTGTATGTGCTGCATTATTATTATTATTTTGCTTATTGTGAAGATCCCTGAAGAATGGTCGGAACATTAAACTGAATTTCAACAAAAGAAATAATGATACGGAGAATAGATATATTGTTTAAAAACATTCATAATGAGGATTTACCTATGTAAATAACTTCTAAAAATAAAGGTTGAGTGTATTGACAATTACAATCAAAATGGATTTTCTTTTCTATTTTTTTAGATGAACTTTGAAGATGAAAATACCATGTTCGTACATTTCTCTGTGTGTTTTAACAGAATCTGGGTTGTCCCTTGAGTCCTTTTTTTTTTTCTGTGAAGCTACTATGTTCTCTTTTTAAAAAATATTTTACTAAAACTGTAAACGTTTTTCCCCCAGACAAAATCCTCTTTCCACTGAATATAATCTATACTTCTCTGATAGTCATTTGGTAATAATATTTGACTTCCATTTATCAATACTGTTTCTTTCCATTATTTTTAATCACAAGATTATGAGCTGTGTATTTAGTTATTATTTAAGCTAAATGGTGTCTTTGGCTGTTAGCTCGAAAAGATAATGTCCCAATATCAGGATTAAGTTTTCATCTGTATCAACTGGCTTAAAAATACCCAACTTGATTCCTTTTGAATTAACTGAGTCTTATTTTATTTTTTTTTCAATATCACCTATCACCATAGTAACCACTAGCTGTCATTTCAGCTTCTGACATTTTTCTCATTTGGTAAGATTTCAGAATTGCCATCCTCCCTGCCAACATGTCATGAACAAGAAAAAAAAATGCATGAAAAATCTAATGGGTGTCTGGTCTGATTGTCCTCATTCGTGGCAGGAAAGACAAAAACTGATGAATTGTGAAATGTATTCAGGGGATTCAAGGAAGCAAGTGCCTGGGACCCCCTCCCCCCCACACCTCGTTTTCATTTTGTTATGCTTGATGCACCGTACATGCTTACCCTGACACTTGGGTTTGTAGAAATTTAAGATGAACAATTTTTACATTCACCCTGCTGATCTCTCTCCCCTACCTTGTTTTTTTTTGTAAAAAGTCATCATTAAAAATATAGTTACCAGGGCTTGTATTTAGCATGATTTCTCACTCGGATCATAGATTTTTAGTAAGTCCAAATTGGCTTCCAATATTTAAGGTGTTGTGTTTGCAAATGTACAGCTCTGTTTTGGAGCCACTTATGGACCACGGAGACACCCAGTGGGTTTTGTGTGCGTGTGGTGTGCGCGGGTGGTTGAGAAAGATTATTAGGCCCATTTGAAAAAAGAAACAAAGCTGATTCTGGACCTTTTCTAGGGGTTTGTTTTTCATGGCAAAAAAAAGTAGGAGAAATGCTGTTATTGTCTAATTCTTCCCGCATTCTGGTTTAACAAATGAATGGGGGAAGACATGCTAATGAGTTTCTACCCCAAGTACCAGGGTGGGTAATTGATGAAAGGAGCTATTTTTCTACTTATTTTCTTCTTTTTGATCTCCAGACTTCTTACAGCAAAAAGCAAAAAAGAAAGGGAAGTGATAATGTACTTTAGCTGATGTAAACATGCAAATTATAGAATAAATGTTACTGATATGACACAAACATTTACTCTGTACATGAATCTTATCACTGACACCTAGGCAAGACATATAATATGTGGTTTGAATATAAGTAAACATATTAAATACATTAGCGTATGTATGTATACACACAGATGTTCGTACTGTTAATTTATCCTTAAGCTATCTAGGTGTACATGGGTTTGATAAAACTTAGGTGTCTTTCCAGAGGTTTTGTTTTGAGCGAGATCAATCTTATAGGATATTTTTTTCATGACTGTCTACAAAGTCAGGCTCAGCAGCAGGAACTCATTCCAGAAACATAAAGCTGATTTGATAAGCAGCTGCAGAATCCAGTGCCTTTTCACTAACGGGTGGACAACCCAGGATCATGCATGTACATGCGGGATGTTTCCATTTCACATTTCATATGCTGTGGCTTTAGTTCCTTTTAAAATATTCACACACTGGACGGTTGGGGGGGTGTGCTGTAGAATATACTGCAGATTTTTATTCACAGGTATATTTAAGCCTTACACATGGCTAGGAAGGAATGGAAAGGCCTATGAAAAATATCGCCATTAAGGACCAAAGTTTCTTAATTTAAAAAGCAAAATCACATTTTTGGTGTAATTTATATGAATATTAAAACATTTAATGTTCAGTGTAGGTGGATTGATAACATGATTTTGGCATTGATGATTAATGGTGTGTTCAAAATACACACGCATAAGTGCATACATATGTATACGGCTATAATGTGTGTGTAAAATAAGCAATTTGGTTCATCATGCTTTTGTTATTTGATTCTTTTTAAATTTAAACACTTTGGAGAAACCCAACGAATAATGCCTGAATGTTTGCTGCTATTATTATGAACATATATAACCCTTGAGAAATAACTAGAAAATTGATATTGAATCTCAGAGTATATTTCAAACACATATTTGGAAGTGGAAAAACAAAGTATTTTTTGAATACCGGCCAATAAATTTACCTCATAAAAGAAAAAAACTAGAAAATTATAAATCTTTTAATAAGAAATAATAATATTTTTATAAGCTGTGTTTTAAAATGAATGGTGTAAACAGAATATACTTTTACGCTTTATAAGATTTATAACAATAGTCAGCAAAACCTTGTAACTGTGTTTGCACCTTATGTGCCTTCAAGCCATTGGACCTTGCAGTTAATTGTATAAATTCCATACACTATGGGAAATCACAGTGTATCATGTATATTCAGCATGTGTCATGTGTATAAATATTAAAATATATTAGCCAAAAAAGGTTGATTATTCCTCAAACATTTTGTAATAAATCTTATCTTTTTATGGATTGGGTGGGGGAAACCAAATATTTTATGTTATTTGGAAATATTCTTTAAACAACCTAGATTTATTATTAACATTTTAAACATTTATAACTGCGTTAAAATACTTGGAGACTTAGCTCACTGAACAGCCATATACCCGGGTAAAGTTATTTTTGTATGCAGTATACACAAGCAGTTCAGACTTCACTGTTCTCCAGTGTGGTGCCTGCATAACTGTTCACTGGTGCCAAACTTATGTACATAAAACATTTGTTTGTGCATATCTTGAGAGTTACCTGGGATCACTGATATAGATCCAGGTAGATACCGTATTTTCTGTATGTGCAGGGATGTGTTGAAATCTATGTAATTATAATTCTTATCCTTAAAATTTTTAAAAAAATCTATCCTAGACAGTAAGGCAGCATATAGGTGAATTTTTGTATGCGAATACTCTTTTATTTTCAATGTATATTTGAGGAGCTGCTTTTAAAATGTGGGTTGTATATATTCAAACATAAATACACAAGTCAAATATACAAAGGCCTGACGTAATAGCAAATGTAAAAAATTAGAGTGATACATATTTATTGAGACTAATAGAGATGCCTAATGAGTAAACAAACACAAGGTTGAACTGTTTTACAAATGTGTTTGGCAACTGCCCGTAGCAGTGAGTGTGTACATTTTGAGGGGAGGAAATGTCAGAACAGAGTCTTGTAAATACATGCAGCTGGAAAGAATAAAATAAAAAATGATGGCTAGCGCTGACAGGCAGACTTGGGGTGTATGATATACTTTGTTCATTTGATTCTTAGAACTCAGTCGGGGGTTAAATTGGAATCCAGACATCAAAGAATTCTTCCACCAGACCCAAATTTTGCCCGTATAATTTTTTTTCTTACAGTTGTCATAATTTTAGCTAATTTCACAGTGCAATAAATTTTTACCTTTTGAAGTCTTTTTTTTCTTCTTAAATATGCACGCAGTATGTATATAATATATCTCATGTGAACTACCCACACACGTGATATTGGGTACACTTACACATAAAAATGATAGACATACACATATGTATATTACACACATTGCCTGTGCACGCACATTCACAGATGGGGAGAGAAATGGTGTAGGCAGCCACTGCATTCATCTGAGCCCAATCTTGAAATATTAAAGAGAAAACGCTGTTTTCAGTAGCGATACGTTTGCTTCTTTTTCCTTTTTTGCCTTTTTTTCCCCTCCTGACTGTTGTGTCTGAAAATGTTGGAAGCATGTGGTGCTGCATATTTGGAGGTTTTGCAGATTTCTGTATGATTTTTATCTGAAGGTCAGGGCTGAGGAAATACATCAGGTTGGGATGTTTGCCGTTTGCTATTTAGCCTTGCTCCTCTTATCAGATCACTTTGTCACATGGGCCACAAACAGGGAACTCCTCTAAAGAGAGAGTAAAAATAAGCATTGTTGTATTTGTATGAAATTTTTTCCTTTTTTAAGGAGTCTCAACACCATTTTTATGTATACTTAACTTTCAGCATTCCTTAGGTTCATCGGGTTGTGATTATAATTTCATTTATCATTTGCATTTCTCAAATAAAAATGTTAAAGGTAAATGCTTTTTTCCCCCTGTAAAAGAAAAAAGCAGTGTTAAATTATATCCATGAGGTGTCATTTCTGAGCCATAGGTGTGAGTTCAGTATGCTTGGTTTTACCTGAATATGCCACTTATGATAAAGAAACACACATAAACTGAGGAAGAGGATTTTCTTTACGTGTGTTTTCTATAGCTCTAAGAATCTTGTTTTGTAGTTGATGAACTCGTCTGTTTTCAAATGAGCTGTGCTGATGCAGGTCTGAATAACGTGGTCACCACCAGAGTACCTAAGCAAGCTGTGGCTCCCATTCCATGAAATTAACATTGTTTATGGAAGCCCCAGATGGAGAGAGACTTTCATATCATAAATTGTGTGAATTAAATTTATTCAAGGTAGCTGTCCAATCTTCATCACTTCATGCAGTATTCAAAGGTCACGCAGAGCCAAGGAAAATGAACTTTCACTCTCCGGCTATTAAGAAAGGATCTCCTCCCATTTACATGGAGAGTAATTAGACAGGAGCCATATTGGAAAATGAAAGCCATTATGAGTAAGTGTTGGTCATGGCTTTTGGGAACCAGGTGAGAGATGCCTATTGGCTTTTAGGATTATCGGTTGACTAATTATGGTTCTAATTCCAACCAGTCATTCACCTACAACTAAAAATGAGAATATGGGTATCAAAGTTGGCTATAAAATTTTGCATTTGGACCTATGGAAAATCCTAGATGGCCCTGATTATGGTAGACCTACCATTTTTCATCAGTACAATTACTCTTTGAAATAATTTCCAAAGAGTAGATCTTATTGGGAATTCTTAGAGGAAGGCCAGTTTCATTTCCCTAAGCATTTATATAGTTCAGGGGGCTCTGAAGCTGCTTGTTGCTTTTCAAAGTGCTTATTTATTTTGTTAGTTAGCTAGCTATGGTCTATTAAACAACTACTGTCAGAGGCAGCCAATAAGGACTCGATTTTTTTTTTAAAAGAGGGACTAGTGGAAGACTACCATGAGCTTTGTTATGCTGTCTTTTGCAAAAGATAAACATTTGCTTTCCATCTTGATGTCATCTTTTCAGGTTATTATTTGGTCACTAATTTATCTCACCATTAGCGAATTATGGTAGATTATTGCTTGGACGCATTAAAAGCACCAAGGAGCTGTGGTCCTGTGGCTATTTCGGGCAAAGTCATAAGCACACTCTTTTTTTTTTTTTTTTTTTATTGTCCTCCCAGGGAGCAGAATTTGAACTTAATATTCCATGAAATAAGCCATTGTAATCACGTTGGGTTAATAGAAGAAGTAAAATTGCCTCTCCTCTCACAAGACATTAGAGCAAGGCTGCGTTATTAAAGTTTTCTTGCGGACAGGCGGTTTAAAATATATCCTCGGTGGCTGATGCAAGTCCTTTCAGGGTGGATGACAGCTTTTCAGATCTTAATAGGCTGCTCATTCCCGGCCCACGAGTTACCAGCAATTCTTCCTTTTGAGCCAGGCTATGACATGATGGCTAAAATCTGACATAACACAGTACCATGGGTTGTGCAAACCCTTCCTCATTAAGTGGCTTTATGTAAATTTGTGTCAATAAGTAAACAATTAGAACTTGTAAACATTATTGATTTAGACCACTTATTCTCAAACATTTGACCCACAAAAGTCTCTGTTGGATGGCCTCCTTGGAATCCATAACTCACTGGTACGTACAGACCAGTAATCTGTTTGATTGGCCCAGGAATTGTTGAGGCTATGGGAGACATTATTCAAAGCTTTTTTTTTTTTTAAACCTTGCTTGTATTATACTTGGACTTAGCTAAATTTAAGTAAAAGTTAAAAGAAGAAAGCAGTGATGTATTTACATGTCTCTCCTCCTTCTACACCCGGTTGCTGCCCAGCATCTGCTGCTGTTCGTGTTCAGGTCCAGCTAATATTGGGAGGGCATGCTGTGCCCATCAGCCCTCATAACAAACTCCAAACTCCAACACTTCCACGGTTTTGAATTGACTTTGAACTTAATTTAGATTGGGGATTATATCTCAGAATGCATTTTCCTCTTAGTGACTTTATGAGCAAAGAAAAAGAAAAAGAGTTTACACTCAAATACTTCATAAATGCCATTTTTCAAGTCAGAGCAAGATCCAAGAAATACAGAGCATAATAGACACTTGTCTGGTCCTTAGAAAAAGAGTTGTGTTGAGGGTTGGGGTGAACTAGTTTGAAGTTCCCTTCAGCTTTTTCCTCTTTCCATCCTTTTCTTGGTTTCTTTTTCCTCACAGTTTATCTCCACTCCATGCCACTGAACAGACAAATGACCAGCTGCACTGGTGGTGATGCTTCGCGGCTTTAGGGATTGGCTGGAGGCGATGCCTTGTTAATGCTCTGCCTTCAGCCTGCTAGTTGAGAGAGAATACCTAACCTGTGTGGTGTCTGTGATGCCCAGTGGTATAGGGAGATTCTCTCAAGGCCCTGGCATGATTTTGAATTCAAGCAGCAAATCTCAATTGTATATAAAGTTGATTATTATTATCCCTCAATATGATGTATAGAGAGATACATAGGGAGTTGGAAGAGCTGAGATTTTGACCTTCCGTATTCAATATTTGGAAATAACAAGGAGTCAAATAGTTTATTTTCCAGCAAAGGAAGGAACTTTATGGAGCTACTTTATGCCCACTTAGAGGCTGGACACAGAAGATACAGGAATATTTGATTTAATTAAACCAATGTTTATTAAACATGTGCTGTGTTTCAGGTTCTGTCCTAGGCCCCTATGATCCCATGTGTAAAAGACACAATCTCTGGCTGCAAGAAACTTGTTAATGCACAAGATCACTTCTTCCCTCTAAACAAACAGGAAGCAGGGTTAGAAACTATGAGATGCCTTAGCTTCTCTTCAAGCCCCACATGTAATGAATAGGTTACCTCTGCAGACCCCTGCCTCATATCAGGGCACTGGGCTTCAATAGGTCACGTGCCAGCATTTGTAGATGGAAACACATTAACAGCTGCCTGTTTTGTCTTTGTTTCCTTGTCCCAATGTATGTGTATGTGCCTATTTCTTTCCCATGATAATCCTTAAGTACAGTCATGCAAATACACAAATAAGTTATGTATGTATATCCCACACATTGTAAAGCATTTCTCCCGTTATCGTGTGCACGGGCACGCCCTTTGTAGTAGAGTGTATTTTATCTGTGGTGCATAAACAGCTTTTTGTCTGTGTGACTTTTGCTTGAAGACAGTTCTCTGCAGATGCTCAGCTTTTGTTGGTATTGACATAATTCATTCTCAGCTGATAAGTTTTAGCCCTTTTCCCTAGTCAAATGGCATCTAAAATTTAACTAAACATTCCCTCCGTGTTTACTCTTCGAGTTGATTTGGGTGGTCGGGGCTGTTTGCTTATTCATGAGTCGTATTTAAAATGCTGTCTTTTCTAAAACACCCTGTAGCTTTCTACACTATGAATTTGCTGCTCCTCTACCAACTGTGTTTCCAAATTTGTAGAATTTATGTGTGGCTTGGCCATGATAAGGTTTTTAAGAAAGTGTTGTAAACATTACTAGCTACTGGCTGGGTTCATATGACATATTCTTGAAGAATACTGACCTGGATGAATCTGTCCAGGGCTTTTAGAGACCACTGAGCATTTCATCCTAATTTAAATTTAATACGACAACGTTCACCATTTTCGGAGGGTAGAACTTCCAAGGAAGGAAAATGGAATAAAGAAGATTATGAGATCATGAGAAAGAATAAACGTGTTCTTTAAAAAGTAGATCAATAGCTGGCTTACAGCCCTTAGATTATAAACTGATAATGCAGAGAATTGAAATAAAAATATGGAGCCTGGGCATGTGATGGAACAAGAGAGGAAAGCCAACTCATTAAAAAAAAAAAAAGCTGTAATGAAACCCCTCAGAGTGCATTGAGTAACGTTTTCAGTGGGATATCCTCTGCATTCCAATGAAAACATAGGCTTTAGTTAATATGCTTAGGTTTGTTAGCATGTCTGAGGAGTTCCGTGTACTGCCAGGTAAATTTCGCAGTTATGTGTCGGAATGAAGAACCACATACACTTTCAGAGGGGGCAGAGGAAAGCTGCTGCAGATGCTACTTGTCAACCTTTGCATGCGTAAAAATCTTACCACCTTCAATGGATGACATAGACATTACAGATTCCACTATCAGTTACTCTACTGTCTGTAACATTTACAATTCTCCGTTACAAACATTGAAACTTATTCTGGGCAATTAAGCAAAAGACGATTTATTGGGAGGAAAAGAAGAAGGGGAGCAATGAGCAACCTCCAGAGACCAGGGGACCAGGTTTAAGGAGGGGCAGGATCAAGGGGGCTCAGAGGGCTGGAGACATGAAAAAAGAAGCGTGGCACCCCATTCTAGTGAGAATGTGCTGGCTGGCTGGCTATTGTTGCTGCTCTGATGCAGGCCTCACATCCTTTCTCTGTCCTTGCATCACTTGCTCGAGATGCAGAGTCCTATGAGAGGGCATCTGCTTGCTCAAGCTTGGACCACAGGTATACTCCTGGGAAGGGTCAGTCCACTGCAGGTTCTCAAATGAGAAGCAAGCACCTGGACTTACCTTCTCAGCAAGCCTCTACTGCTGGAGGAGAGGTAGTTATCTACAGAAATCCGGGTGCACTTGGGAAGGGGAAGGGGAATGGATACTGGATGCCCAGAAAATAATGTGTCCATTACACCTTCTAATTAAATAGTACTTAATAGATAGCACAATTGCAAGGTGTTAAGTACCATGTGAATTTAAAAAAAGAAAGGCACCAGTCTTTAGGCACATAAAATTTTAGATAGCTAGACTAACCAAAAAGTACAAAACTAACATATGGGGAAGAAACTCTTTCTTGGCCTTTCATGAGGTTGTGAATGGCTCCATGTGAAGTCATGTCTACTGTTTGTCTCATGGTTTCCACAATGCTAGGGAGCAATTGCTTTCCATGTAGTTTGCAATCTGTCTTACCCAACTGCCTGCTATTCAAATGCATGGATGAGTGAAGCAGAGCCATGCTTAGGATCTGGCTGTGCCCCACTTACTCAGGCCAGGGGCTTCAGTTCTCCCATCTGTAAAATGGAGCTCACAATAACATCATAGCATTGGTTTGAGCATTGCTTGAGATAACTCATGTGAAGCATCTGACACCAGAGTTGGCTCGTAGAGCATCCTCAGTAAATGTTTGTATACTGGATGCTGTCAATGCCTCACCCCATGTCCCTGTGGCCCAACTCTGTGTTCACCTGTAGTTGAAGTGGACAGTTCCAAGCTGCCAAACAGCTTCTCCTCTTCCAGGTCTCTGTCTCCTAGTCTAATCTAGGAGGTTATCTCTGGACTATGGGCCCTAGCCCAGTCCAAGCACTGGGCAGCATGAAGTGCCCAGAATTAATGTCTCAAGGGGCAACTCCAAACCAGGAAGGGACACAAATGGAATAGGGGAATAAGCACCCTACATCTCCAGCCCTTGGTGGTACAATTCTGAGGCTTGTGTTACATGGTTTCATTAGAGCTACCCCAGCAGGATTGAGTGCTAGGTGCCCATAGCAGTCATTGGCCGGCTAATGAACCATTATTGATTTTTCTCCTTTGCCCACTCCCTTACTTATCCTTCCTGAGTTCCCGTCCTAAATAAACTCTCTGCACCCAAGTCCTTGAACTGAAGCCTGCTTTTGAGGGAAATCCAACTCAAACAGCTATCATAGGCAACTGGGAAATTGTCAGAGGAAGGGTCAACCCCAAGGATAAATCCATTTTTGACAAATACAGTGAGTCCCCTACATGAGAACCTTCAAGTTGTACACTTTCAAAATTGCAAATGTGCGTTCGCATGTCCAATCACGTAAGGTAGTTCACATGTCTGGTGTACATTGCGTGCATCCTCTACAAGTGCTTGTGCTTTTGTGTACTTTACAGTACGGTATAGAGTACAGTATCTTTATTTCAAGCCCAGGATGTCTGGAAGGAAGTGTAAAAGTAACAGTGATGGAGCTGGTACTGCTAAGAAGCTCCAGCTGTTGTACTGTAGTACTGTACTTTTCAAGGTATTGTACTGTAAGATTAAAAATGTTTTCTTTATTTTTTGTGTTTGTTTTTTATGTATTATTTGTGTGAAAAGTATTATAAACCTATTACAGTACAGTACTATATAGCTGATTGTGTTAGTTGGGTACCTAGGCTAACTTTGTGGGACTCATGAACATATTGGACTTACGAATGCGCTCTTGGCAATGGAACTCGTTCATATGTAGGGGACTTACTGTAAATGCTTTCTTCTCCTCCTCCTTATTATTATTATTACTTTGGTACCTGGAGTAAATGAGAGAGTAAAGGGAGACAAAAATCATTTGAGGCTAGAACTCTTTTTTTTTTCAACATCTTTATTGGAGTATAATTGCTTTACAATGGTGTGTTAATTTCTGCTTTATAACAAAGTGAATCAGCTATACATATACATATATCCTCATATCTCTTCCCTCTTGCGCCTCCCTCCCTCCCACCCGCCCTATCCCACCCCTCTAGGTGGTCACAAAGCACCGAGCTGATCTCCCTGTGCTATGCGGCTGCTTCCCACTAGCTATCGATTTTACAATAGCCAGGACATGGAGGCTAGAATTCTTTGAAAAGTGATGGACTTTTTCAGGTTTCAAGGAGAGGAGGGAGTGAGTGATAAGTGCTTGTTATCACTTGTAGCAAATTGAGTTTTTAGACTAAGAAAAGGATGCTCAAAGCCATCCCTAGGTTTGTAGCATCTTCTTAGACACAACTGGATGCTTCTCTGAGTCATAGTTGAGATTTTCCCCAAATCAGGACTCAGGACACTGTGCCACTGGTCTGGAATGGGGGGTGAGTGGGAGGAAGGAAATTGGCAGTATGATAGTGGGCAATTAATGAACAAAGCAGAGAAACTGTCTAGAACATCAGACACTTGGGAGGTTGGAGGGTCTCAGTCCCAGGAAACAGGATATGAAGGGCTTCTTAAATGAACACGTGGCAGGCAGGCTGGCTTCACAGAGTTGCCTCATTCCCCCTCGCTGAGCTCTAGCCACACCTGTCTTTCAGTTTCTCAGATGTTGTTATTGCCTCAGGAGGCTTCCTCGTGAGACTTTCTCAACCTGGATTATTTGTACACGCTCTCTGCAGACCTTTCATTTGTGTAACTCCTTATTTTCAGATCCCAGTTGTATCTGTTAGTGTTTGTTGCATAACAACCCATCCCCAAACAATAATCACATAGTTGCTCACGATTCTGTGGGTCAACAGTTTTAGCTGGGTTCACCTGGGATGGCTCACCTCTCGTGTTGACTGAGATGACTCGTTTGTCTGGGCCCTCAGCTGTGACAGCTGGGATGCTTGGGCCTGTCTCATGGAGATGTTCCAACATCACGAGAGAAGAAGCTGCAGGGTCCCTTGAGGGCTAGGCTCAGAACTCACATAGTGTCATTTCTGCCAGATTCTGTTGATCAAGGCCAGTCTGGTTGCAAGGAGTAAGGAAATAGTCACTACTTCTTGGGGGAAACCGTGGTGAGTATGTGGCTATTTCCAGTCTGTGATACCAATCAAATACCATTTCTTTAGGGATGCCTAACAACTCCCCTGCCAGGCTATGCCAGGTCCCCCTATTTTATTTTCTCACATCACTCTGTACAACTTTTTAGTACTTGTCCAAATGTGCTAATCATGGTTGAATTATTCCATTAATGTCACCCCCTACTCTAACCTTTGTGGTTATTATCATATCCTTGGCATTTAGCACAGTGCTTGGCACAAAATAGTTAATAACTGTTCCTTGACTGAATGGATGGTTTTGGGGGGCAAGTATAAAAGTAAGGTGGTATGATGGTAGAGAAACTGTTCAGGAGGAAGTGACAGAAATTGGGCTTGGAAGTTGAAAGAAGACCCTGACGGTGTATGCTGATATCAGTTACGAGTCAAATCGTGAAGACAGAAGCAGCATTTCTGGCAGTGGATTGTAAAACATGCCAGTGATCTATTGGAGTATATATAATGCATACCAAAATAAAGGGAATTCTTTTGGAAAGCTTAGATAAGGCAAGAATAACTAAAAAAACGTGCCTTTGTAATTTGAAGCTGGAATTAGTACATACTGCATGATCATTTTTCTGTCAGAAGAATTGGGCTACATGCATATTAATCAGAGTTCAGAAACTAATAAGAAATTATGAAACTAAAAAGGCTGGTTGGAATATGCTTCATTTATACACTCATTCACTCTTTCACAAAATATCTTTTGCAAGATGTAAGAGATATAAGAAAGGTCCATGCATTATAGGGTAAAGTGGAGATCTGAGGTATGTGTACAAATGCCTGTCTTATGATATGGAAAGTGATCTAGGTTGGAAAGAAGGCCTGTGAAATTTACCTTGAGAATTCAGAGGAAACTCAGGGATCACCTCTGGTCACTATATGTCTTTTTCCACCTTTCTATATATATATTTTTTTCCTGAGTTCAAAAACTAATTTCCTTTGCATGTACTCTGCTGCCTGTGAGGAATATCTCCCTTTAGACACAGGATGACTTAAGTTTCTGTAAGTCATCTCACGATCTTAGGCAAAGAAAGTGCATTTTTTTTTTTTTTTTTTTTTTTTTTTTTGCATCCTACCATTCACACTCTTCAGCCCCAATCCCTTCTGGGTCGCCTTCCACCTGGGTACCCTCTGGGATCATTGTTCATGATCCTCACTTTTTGCCCACTGCCTACGTACTAAAACTTAACTTTCTATATCCCATTTCTCTAGGGAGTGCCTCTACTAACTAATCTGTTCCAGTTCTGCCAATCAGGGGCCTTTTGGAGATAAGTACTTACTGTGAAGTCATGTGACTTTTAGGCATTATGGCAGGCTGATGAGTAGAGGTTTTGGTATGGGTAGTTTTCTTTATATCTGTCTGTTTCTTGCTCATCTTGCTAGTGAGGATGAGATTCCAAAACCTCAGGGGGTGGCAGAAAAGCAATTAACATGTACAGTTTTTTACTATATGTCGGGTATAAAACCAAGCACTTCTACATATGTATCTGATGAGGTTCTTAGTTATACACAACAGAACCCACTCTAGGTAGTTAAAGTCACAGGAGATTTTAAGTGATATAGATCGCTCGTAGGCTCAGTGAGAAGGGCTAAGATACAGACCCCAAGCTGAGCTCCCAGGAAAGACTCGCAGAGACACCCCACAGAACAGACCAATCGCAGGAGCTGCAGCCTTTACTGTGATCAGAAGCTGGGGCCACAGCTACGGGTTCAGAACCACGTGGTGATCTGCACCCACAAAATGTGACAGCACTTGGCTTCTTCCTCCACATAACTCATGTGGGTGCTTCTCACTTAAAGAATCTAAAAGACGGACAGCAGGAAATGAAGTTTTTAGATTTTTCTTTGGGAAAGTGAGATAGTACACCATAGGGAACTGTTGAAATGTGGAAAGGAGCTCCCAAAGATTTTGCGAAATGGCCACTGCAGATGTTCTCTCAACAAATACAAATAACACGTTTTGAATATTTTACTTTGATATGAATGATTTAATCTGAACTCTGTCAGGCAGGGACTAATACCTCTTCTTTTAACGTTAGGGAAAAAGGCACAGAGAACCGAATGGTTTGTACAGAGTTGGGAATAGAATTGGGATGAAAACCTAGAGTATTCTAACTTCCAAATCCTCTGATTTCCTTGGCACCATTTTTGGTTATATTGAAGAGCATTTTTCTTCACTGGCCTCTGGGATTATCTCAGAAAACAATGATCATATAGAAATTTTGTTGTTAAGCAGATGACTTTGATTCTAAGAGTAGAAGTTCTTCGGAAATATTTGTGAAAATTTATCAGCATTATTTCCATCAGAAAGGCTAGAAAAGGGAAACTAAAAAAATACTGCTTCTCCTCTTCTGTATAAAACCTTTGGGAATGTGCAAAGCAGAGAAAGCATGAGGTGGGGGTTGTGGAGTCGTCCTGACACTTGCTGTTTAGGCTTTTATGGTGAAGCTGTGCTAATGTCTTTAATCGCTTCCAAAGAAATGACAAGCAGAGTTCTGCACCAAAAAGGCCTGAACTTTTATCAAGTGCTGATATCTTTAGGAGACAGCATGGGAGAAATATAAAACAGGCCTGAGGAAGGTGCAGAGTCTGCTTTGTTTCACTTTTTTTTTTTTCTACCAAGATATAAGTGAGATCTTTCTATAAAGACCAAAATGGCTCCACGAGAATTGCCATATTAGACAAGAGGTCTTTTTACTTTTTATGCGATGCATTTGTATTGAAAACACATGTTGGAGGCCAAAGTAATTTTCTTTACAGACAATGAATCTTACAACTGGTTTGAACAGTTTTTAAAAATTGGAGTGTTTTACCACTCCTTGTGATTGGTAGGACTAGAAAAACTGCAAAAATAAAACCCCAAAACAAAACAAAAACCCCCCAAACCCACCACCAACAAAAAAAATGTGAAGGAGAGCGAGACAAGAAGAGCAAAAACGGAATGGAACTGTTTGAAAAGTTACAAGTTACAAGAAATTGAGTGTAGAGCGCCTTCAAAAGGCAGGGATTTTGTTGTTTGAGAAATTTTGGTTATAGTCACTTGTAATATACTTTGGGGAAAATAGTTTTTATCATGTTTTGAAATGTTAGTAATTTGATAATTCACCAATTTTTTTTTTTTAATCTAGAAAAGAAAGCTATCAGAAAAAAACAAAAACAAAAAACCCGCTTTAGGGTGATCTCGCTTTCAGGATGGTCTAATACCAGGTCCCTCTTTGCTGATGTGTTTTTGTCCGGCATTGATCAAGGCGGCATCTTTAAACAAAAGTGAAAAGTTGTTGTGACCTTCACTGTCAGACTGAGTTTGAACCAAGCCACAGGACTTTGCATTTTATTTTTTAAATTAGCCATTTCTGTCTCTTGGTGTTTGTCTACAGGCCACTCCTGCTGCATGAAAAAGACATGTGGTGGGATGCTTTTACTTTCCTTCACGTTCCCACATAAACAGCACAGGGCTACCTTTGAAAATGCTCTGAACCAGAGTGCAACTTGCTGACTTTATGTGTGTTTTCTCTGAGGCTTGATTAATATGTGAAGCACTTTTGTCTCTGAGTCTGAGTGCTCCCGGGCAATTTCTCCCTGTGTTTCTTGTCCTCTTTGCTAGAAGGGAGCATGATTCTCTTTTTTGGCTTTTGACTTCTGTTGTATTATTTTTGCTTTTGCCTTTCTTTTGAATTTTTAGGTATTATTTTGTCAACAGCCATTGGAATTGTAATTTCCAACTAGGAGAATGAGACTGGGACGGGAGACGCACTACTGTGAGCCTTCTGAAAGTGAAGGAAACGGGGTGCTAGAGAAGTGAAATGTCTTGCCTGAGGTCACACATCTAGTTAACGGTCTGCAGACTCTCCGTTTGAATCTCTTTCCCCTGTGCCAGATGGTTGATAGGCAGAGAGAGAAAATCTTGAGGCAGAAGAGGGCTGCTTCTTTCTCTAAGTGAGCGCATCAGAAGTTTGAAATGGTCATACAGGCTTTAATTTACACAATTAAATTAATTTTGACTCCCCAAATGTGATAATAACAAGATTTAAATCTAGTGATACTCTTTTACCATTTCACTGGGCACTATTTATCATTTTATAAAGTAGGAACTTCAGGACATTTCAGAAATTATTTTAGACAACGGGGGACTTCAGTCCTCAACTGGGACCTGCAAATGGTCCCTAGGGAACCTTTGAACATAACTCCTCAACTTGGGCTGAAATTTGGAAATATTCCTCATGTTTAGCTGTATAACTGTTCTTCTCTGGGGGAAAAGACAGGGATTTATACTCTCCTTGTCTTCCTGTGGGAATTGTTTTGTGTTTCAATAGATAAATGCAGTTTACACAAATAGAGCAGAAGAGCTGAAAGGGAGAAGTAGATGATTGTCAATGGTTAGTTAGTTCAGTCGGGAAAAGCTGGGTCAGAATCAGGTTTCATCCTCCTTTATTCCATCTTATCTACACTGTAATTTACTGAAAGTTGTGGATTATTATGAAGCGAAGAGTCCCATCATCCTGATCCAGTCCATCTGAAAATGCTGTATTAAATCCAGATCAAGCTGTGATCACCTTCCACTTGCCGAAGTTCCCTGGACATCTTTTGTGATACCTGTGTATTTTTGTATATTGAAATTTGAATGTTGAATTATTCCTTCCAAATCCAAATATGAGATTAACCCATATGTCATCTATTTACAAAACACTGTGATGCTGGTCTTTTACAGTGACTGAGACAATGCATGGCAGCATTTCATGAGGGCATAATAATTCATAGCATGGTCCTAAAATACAGTGTGACACAGTGCAATTCACAAGAACATAATCATTTCCTTTCAAAATGGCAAATGTGGTTTCATTGCTCAAGAGCCCAACTTTGACCATTGTTGCCAATGGAAATGGCCTATTGACATCAGAGCATCGACGACTCTATCAAGAATAGCAGCTGTTTTCCCCAGAATGGTGCATCTTTCAATACTCAGGCTTTCTCAGGGGCTCTTTGACATGGTCTGAGCCTCTTTCTGTTTATTTCTCATTCTCAGTCTTCTAACATCACTGTTACTGGATTTGTATCCATTGAACTTTTCTTGTGCAGGGCACCAAAACCCTCATTGTGTTTCGGGAAGGCAGGCATTGCAGGACAGGCCCCTTTCGCCGGGCTTACTCAGGGACATTTTTTTTAAATTTTTTTTTTTTTGCCGTACGCGGGCCTCTCACTGTTGGGGGCCTCTCCCGTTGTGGAGCACAGGCTCCAGACGCGCAGGCTCAGCGGCCATGGCTCACGGGCCCAGCCGCCCTGCGGCAGGTGGGATCTTCCTGGACTGGGGCACGAACCTGTGTCCCCTGCATTGGCAGGCGGACTCCCCAAAACTGTGCCACCAGGGAAGCCCAGGGACATATTTTTGATTTTTGCAAGATATCAACAGTGAGTATTAAGCATCTACCGCAGGACAGGGGACACTGTTCTGACCACGCATGGAAGGAGAATCTTCATGTACTCTCTATCTTATTAAAAAAGTGCAGAAGAAAACCTCGGGTGCAGTATATTAAAACTTACACAGCATTGGGCAGTTCTGTTTAGGGTTCCTGTATTAGCATCTCTTATTTTGAAATGTGTGTCCCAAGTTTCATGGAGTTTCATTGTAGAACATATCAGGGAAAAGAGTCTGCCTTCCCACCCCCCTTTCAAAAAACTTTGTTGATGGTTGGAATAAGGAAGTCTAAGAAAAAAGGGAAAACTTGAGTAAAGAAGTGGATCCAGTGGGGTTATTTTATACTAAAGAGAGGGGCATGTTCTTTTTAGCATAGGTCTCAGTATCTTCATGAACAATCACTTTTTCAACTGGTAAATATATTTAGGGAGAAGTACATTTAGATGCCATCTTTACTCATTTATTCTTCAAACTGTAATACAGCACATTTTGGGTTTTAGTATATTGCATTTTAAAACTAATGATGCATTCATTCTAGAGCAAATCTTATTTCTAAGCCCTAATTTAATAGAATTAAACTCTGAGCTGAATTGGTTTTATGAGATAAAACTCTGAAGTTGATAACTGCATTTAGGAATAGTTCAGGTATTGAGTTTCTAATTTGCTTCCTGAGCATGGAAATCCCTCAGATAATCAATATTGACTACCTTTAATTGGTAGGAAAGGCTCTTGCTGAGTTTTCTACTGCTGCCGGAATTGCCTCTGCACGTTGGTTGTCTGTGCCGCTCCGATTACTCACAACTGAAGAGCTCTGGGCTTGAGTTCATTCGAAGTTGGACATTTGTTCCTGACCAGTTGACCACAGCTACATTCAGCTCTATTGAAACAGCAATGGTCACGGAGACCTTTATTCTGTACGCCTTACAGAGTTTCTGGGTTTATTTCAGTTTTCCTTTAAGACTGTAAATTTAGTCTTTACTGCAGACATTGCTGTTTTCGTTAGGTGGGGGCAGAAGGCAGGCTGGTCCAGATAAGATCAGGAGATTTCCAAAGGGTGGGGACATTTCTGAGTATGCCGTGACACCTTTAAATAGTTTTAATACCTTCTGAAAATGAAAATCCTGCTAATTGTTAAATGTTGTATTTACAGATGTTACAGGCTTTTGGAAATGGATTTCTCCAAATCCCTTAAAAATCAGATGCTGACTTACTTTGGTTTAGGAAATACAGTTTAAGTGTGAATCTAGAACACAGGCAAATGTGTATTTTTCTTTTGGAGCAGAGGGTACCTATTCATCCCATCCTTGATCCAAATCTGCTAAGAAAGAACTTTTTTTGTCCTTGCCAATCTGGGGGGATTTTGTTTAAAGGAATTAAATGTGAATACTGTAGAACTGCTACTATCTTACCTCAGTTTTCAGAAATAAGGCAATTTAAGATATTTACTGTTTCTATTTTCTTATTATCAAGATAATAGATGTTTAGTGTAAAACATATTTTAAAAAACTATGGAATAGCACACAAAGTAAAAATAAAACGTAATCTCACCACTTACACATAATCACTGCTAATGTTAAAGAATATGTAGCCTTCTCTTCCTTCCCCCATGCATATGTGTGCTTTTGTACAGGTTATGGAATCAGGATCAAAATGTACATACTTGTTTGTAAACTGCTTTTTGAATTTAATGTTATATTGGGAACATTTCTACATGTTATTAGATATACTTTTGCAACATGATTTTTTAATGGTTCCACAGTATGGATGCCCCATAATTTATTTAAGTGATTCCCTGTTATTGGGCATTTTTTTTCTTCCAAATTTCTTAGTATTATAAATAATGTCATGATAGGTAACCTTGAACATAAATCTTGTGAAACAGTTTTTAACACAATACTTTTTTATATGTATGGAAAATCTTGCTCCAAATACCCACACTTTGCAATGCTTTTGCTGTGTGTCCTCTGACTTTTTTTTCCTCTTTCCATTTCAAAAAGTCTCCATCATGATGATGCAGTGTTTTATACATTTAGGTTATTTGTGAAGTTTAGTTTAGCTGTTTAAGTTCTACGCTCTGGTAAATATTTTCTGAACTTGTTAAATTTTCCGGAAATGACTGTGTATTTCATTCCTGTCTGTTAATTTGCATTAATTTTAAGGTGTGTATGGGAAAGATGAACTACTCCTTAACTCAGGAGAGCTTTGGAATTTGTTTGGAGTTTATAGCAGTGTTTTCCTTCTCTTCTGGAAAAATCTGTGTTATCGGTGACCTTGCCAGTTGTTCCTGTGGCCGCCCACCTGCCATGCCCTGGCTGTTTGTGGCCCATGCAAGCTGGGCAGCCCTCTGATAGTTCGGAAAGGCCACTGAATGTGAAATCCCCCCTGAAAGGCTGGGAAAGTAAATTGTGGATCTGGCACATTTCAGTGCAAGTAAATTACGTTTTGTCAGCTTCATTGCCCCGAATTTCATGCGCAAATGTAGGACATTGAACAACTTGGCATTGATAATAAAAAAAAGAAAAGGAGAAAACAAGGCTAATGCCTTATTAATGCAAACAATCTCTGATTCAAATGGCTGGAGGCAAGGAGTTGTTGCCATTTCAATGGGGACAATTGCTGGTTTTCCTTCCGTTCATATTAATTTCTCAGAAAAAAATTGTTATATTTTGTTTTCCAATTTGCTCCACACTGGATTGGAAACACCAATGCCTTCTTTGGAAAAATACTGGCTTTTGGAGGCTTGTAGAAACTAGGAGATTTGGGGTCCTTTATTCATCCTAGGGATCCCTTGTGTTGTGATTTATGTAACAACCTACACGTCCTCTTGATTCTGCCTCTGGGCATCCTCCTTTAACTGCAGATCCTTGTGGTTTCATCTCTGTGGTCAACCTCTTAGAAAAACTCTCCCTGAAAAACCCAGATACCAGAGCAGCGTGGTAGGTATTTTATGTCCTGGACAAACAACCAGAGGTCTTAGACTGCCTTCTAGAAATATAATAATTGGTTCTTTTTTCTTTTTTTTGGAAGAGTGGGATACATTTCTTTGTCTCATCAACTCCAACTAATTTGGTATTTTTCCTTTTCTTTTCTATTGGATCAGAGAAAATACCCAACTTCATAGAAACAGAAGTCAACTCCTAGTTCAATTCTATATATTCATTCTTATTACTCATCTAAAGTAGGAACAAATGTATACTCTAATAGTGCTCTTTAACTTTCCATACCAGAGAGAACCTGAGATATTCAAAATTCTAGCAAGTTTATGGGTAGGTTTAACCTAATACTACCTTGTTTTGGGAATCTGTCGGTCTGGATGGTGGAAGATATCTGTTTTATCTCCTCAAATATCTACTTTGCTTCTACTCAAAAGCATATTCACAAAACATACACACAAGCAAAAGAAATTGCGTTGTATGCATTCTTTTTGTTCCGCTGACAGGTCCTACAGTGTGTAATTTTCAGAATCAAAGATGGGCTGTTTCACCGTGGTCTTGACTGAGGTGCAGAATGGAGACAAATGCGACGTATGCGACAACAGGAGATACTCAGAGACTTGGGGAAACTTTTCTAGTCTTATCAGCAAACTTCGTGATGTGCAAAGACCTAGTCTCAGCCAACACAATCACATGGTGATGAAACTTTGACCTTGACTTTTGAGCATATTGCCAACATTAAGGCCTGGTTGAGAAGGCCTGGATTTTCTATGAGAAAAGTCTGACAGGGGAGTCAGGGCTGAAAAATCAGTGATATTATAACAATGGTAATGATGAATAATTTCATCACCTGGAGCAAAGAGAACATACCATCATTCATAGTCCTATTAGACCCAGTGCTACCCTTTTAATAAATATTTTGTAACATCCTCTTGACTTAGCCTGACAAGAAATACATAGACATTATGGCCTACCACTCACATAATTTTTAAAAATTGATAAAATATTCCAATAGTAATAAAAAACAAAATTGAAAGGAAACCAGTTCATAATAAAATAGGCATTGTATATGAGAATATTCAGGACAAACATACTAGGAAGCATAATGAAAAAGTCAATACCTATACCTATGTGTGGATGCACCATAGGTCAGTGACAGATGCAGACTGAGAGAATGCATTGTACTGGCGACTTGGTTTCATTGAGTTGCTTTGTCATGACTTTCTGATGTGGGGAACAACTCTTGGTAGAGTTTGGACTGAAATAGCATATAGCTGTCCCTTGATTTATCCATCAGTTGCTTTCCTGGAAAATTCATTTATATTCACACTGAATGATGGTTTCTTTATATGTGAAAGAACTTAGGTTCTAGGCCAAGATAATGATTAACAAGTTTTTACCTTGGTGAATGTCCAGTGGGTGTTGCGAAGTCATGCAGGAGGTAGGTGGGATAATTCTTCATTGTGAGAGATGGTTTTGGGTCATGCTGGATGTTTAGCATCCTTGGATCCGCCCACTGCATGTCAATAGAGTCTCTGCTGCCCCATCATCATTGTGACCATCAAAACTGCCCCCACAACGTACCATATTGTGGAACCACTGTGGAAGATGGGGTGTGAGAAAGAATCAGAGAGACAAATCTGTAGATGCGAATTCCTCAATATGAACAAAAAATCCCTGGGATATCAAATTCAAGCACAAAATATATCGGTTTAGTCTGTATATTAACACATTTTGAATTCAATGGTAAAGATTCATCATCCCAAGATTTCAGGAGGAGTTCTTCCATTTTTAGCTTCTTAGCCCCCTCTGAAGGGACTTTTTGAAGGAATTAAAAAATATATGCTACATTTGAAAGC
Organism: Delphinapterus leucas; assembly: GCF_059928025.1. Lineage (NCBI taxonomy): Eukaryota > Metazoa > Chordata > Mammalia > Artiodactyla > Monodontidae > Delphinapterus > Delphinapterus leucas. The sequence goes on from NC_143148.1 coordinate 44,493,579, forward strand.
TTAGCATATGCCTAGCACTGTGTTAAGCAGTATGTATACTTGGTTTCATTTAAACCCCCACCTGTAGTTTTTGAAGATGTTAAGAGAAAACAGATGCATTGGGCGGTTAGAACCGAAACAAAACTTACATGGCTAGTAAATGTCAGAATAAGATTTGAGCTCAAGTTTGTCCAAGGAAGTAACATAACCACCTCAACACAGGTAACTACAGAAGGGTGCAGTTACTAGATTTTCCCTCCTTCTATAAACTGCCCTAAAATATGCTTTAGGAGTGTCTGAAATGTGGCCCTACCCTTGTAGAACATTTGGGCTCTTGGTTCTCTTACATGCTGTGCCCTGTTGAAGGCTTTATTGTGCATCATGCTCTAGTGGTTAATTTTCCTTTCTCTGAGTTCAGTTCTGTATTTTAATCTATGTTTGAGCTCTTTGTAGAAAAAAATAGTTTGCAGCCATGTTTTGACAGCAATAAGACAGACTGTAACTCAGAAGTGGAGATACTGTGGTCTTTTGTCATTGTGCTTAATCACAATATATTTCAACAAAAGGAAAGTTTAGAAGGAGGAAAAAAATGAAGAAAGGATAAGATAATGGAGGTGGCATAGAGCTATGTGTGTTTTGCCCCAGAAGTCACCCTGGTTTGTGGGTCCCAAGTTTTGATGGAGTGATTGGCATGTCTCCATGGTAGATGCTGGTGATGATGTGCCACCAAGATTTCCTGGGATCCCTGTTACTGTTTGGATGCCCACCCTTCAGCTGCTGCTTACTCTGCAGCCTTCCCTGGAAGATTGGCCTTGGCCAGGAACTGCTTTGCCAGGACATTCTGGGAGCTTTCTCTCTCAACTCACAGCCCTAGGTATCCTATAGTCAGTAACTGGCTTGGATTGGGGGTGACAAAAGCCTTGTTGCCTTTCTTCAGGGCAGGACAGACTCTGCCAGGGAGTTTATGTCTGAGAGACACTCGTGGAATTGGACTGAAGTTAGACTTCATCCAAAACCATATTATTGCCCCTTTCTTCCCCTGCCCCTGCCTGCTACCCTTACTCTCCTCCTGAGAGCTCTCGCTTGATAACTCATGTGCCCATCTCAAGGTTGTTTCTGTGAAACCAGACCTGAGACAGACCCAGTTTTTAAAAGGAAACCATGTTGATTGCCAACCAAATTCTGGCAAGGCTAGTTTTAAAAAACAATGACCATTTTATTGAACATTTCTCTGTCCATAGCACTCTACAAAGCACTTTATATGTACTGTCTCTTTTGCTCACTCTATCTTTTATAGTTGGAGAAACTGGGCTTAGAGTTGCTAACTAACTTGCTCCATAGCAGGCAGGTTAGTAATTGATGGAGATGGGATTTGACTTCAAACCTGTGGTCTCAGCCATGTTATTCCGCCTCCCTAGTTACTAGTCACTGAAATGGTGAGCCCTCAGCAAAGTAAGCCATGATTTCCCAGAGTCAGCATGGTTTACTAAAAATAAGTGTTGCCAAATTAATCCTATTTACTATCTTTAATGAGTGTGATATCAGTGGATTAAGGGGACAGCTTGGATTTTAGCAAGCATGTTGATAAAATCTCTTTGAAGAAAAGTGGAGAAATGTGGACTGACTGGTGGAGTATCGTTAGTTGAATAACCACTCTCAGCATGCTGTATTAACCAGAGGGAATTACTCTTATTTTACAACCGCTTCCAAGCCGGAGGCCCCGTTATCTTTCTAAAAATTTTAAATCAATAACTTAGATGACAACATAGAAACTATACTTTTCCGATATGCAAGCTGAGAAAGAACTAATGCGTTGGCTATCAGAGCCACTGTTCTATGAGACGTGCTATGGGAAGCACTGTTCTAAAGTATTTACCAGTTCCTCTTTTTATCCGTTAGAGATCAAATATCATTGCCATAGTTTTACAACAGCTTTGTCCTTGGGATCAGGCTTGAACGTAGACTAGGTGTGAAAAACAAGACAGGAAATTCAAAGCTACTGCATGAGCCTGGCAATCTCCCTTCTCCTGACCATCTTTGGTCCTGCATCAGACATGATCCTATCCGCGTTGTTTCAGTTCTGAGATGAGGACCTATTCCAGCTGGCATTTAGGGAAATGCTGCCCCCGTTGAAATAAACCTATGTCCAGACTAGATTGGATATAAGTCTATAAAAACAAAATTGGTTTACTGTTCCTCTGGGTCTTACTAATGCAGCTAATGAAAAATACTGTTTATCAAATACTATATGCTAGATGCAGAAATAGGCACTTGATATACATTATCTAATTTAATATTCACAACAATCCTGCAAGGTAGCTTTCATTAATCCCAGGAGACAGATGGGTAAACTGAGGACTTACGAGGCTAACTAACTTGCTGAAGGTCACTCAGTTACTGAAGGGTGGATCCAGAATTTCACTCTGACTCCAGTCACACTCTGAACCGAATCATATCCTCAACTTACCACCCTGATGACTCCATCAGGCCCAAGATACGCTCTCAGATGCCTTCTAAGGGAGCCTTTTTTCACCAAGGCTCTGAGAGGAATGTCCTTTTGACACAGATTTTGTGTGATGCTAGCATTCCTAGATCAGGGAGCAGTATCATCATAAGGACGTTTAAAGCCGTAGAATCTTTGAGAACCAAAGGAAAAATGGGTGTGACTTATAATAGAAAAATAGAGAGAGAACTGTTTAAAAACATTTTAAAAGTAACAAAGCACCTGGCTGGAAAGTTTGAACCAAGAGGTCAGTTTACTCTTTGTTGTGGTCCAAAAACTTGTGATGGCCCATCCTTCATGGCTCCATTTTTATTTTATTTTTATTAAAAGTATATCTTTTAATGTATCCTCCACTGGGAAGTTAGTTTTCTCTCCATGTTGAGAAACTGGAGATAGGAAGCCCAGCTTCCGCGGTAGGAATGTCACATTTTCTCATGCGCAAGTAGGTAGCAAGAGGGCGCCCAGACATTTGGCTTACTGTTGAGGAATCTGTGCTTATTCATGCATATTTACAAGGTAATTAGTTGTCCATTCATTCATTAGCGTGTTTATAGGGCCACTCGCAAAGCCTCTCAATTGCCGCTTGGAAAAGAGAGACAGCCGTGGTGGGCCTCTAGGGAACACTTGGGTTAAACAGAATCACAGCTGGATTTAGTGGTACACACTAGTCCTGAAACCAGAACTACTTTAGTAACTCAAATGTGACTTGTCAATCAGCCCCAAAATGAGGTATTGAATTGGCTCATTCATGTTTTTCCTGTAAAAGTCAGGCAGACACTCAGGAATGCTAGAAGTTTCTGTTTTTAAAGCCTTTCACATCCAGAGAGAAATTTCAGTATTGCCTTTTTTAAAAAAGGAAAGAAACTCTTATTCAAATTGAGAAATAATTTGCATATACTCAAATTTACTTTTTGGTATATGGGTCCATGAATGCTGATAAATACAGCATGGTACGGAACAATTTCCATGTGTTTCAAAAGTAAAGACCTTTTGCATTTTATCTTTTTTTCAAAATCAGTTGAATAGATCTGAAGTAGACATGCCGTACGGACTTCATGAAGTGGGAAAATATGCTGTTTTTAGAGAGAAAGGTCTGTTGCAGGAAGGTTTTGATTCATGACAACACAGGTGGTTGCAAGAACCACTTTGGGGAAATCCTGATGGAGCCAGCATGCCTCAATGGAACTCTGCATCTTCAGAAGGGTAGACACAGTTCTGCAGACTCAGAATCGATTTAGGGCAAGTTATCTAGTTTTTCAAAGTGTTTTTAAAAAATCTATAATATGAGGTTAATGTTTGCTGCTAATGTGGTCTGATGTGAGTGAATATCATTCCTGCGACCCCCTGAATAGCTGGGTGTGGGTCTCTGTGTAGTTAAAACAAGCTCCCTAAGCACTTGAGGCTGGACCCACCATGGGGGAAGATGTTCCTTGCACAAGCTGCTTTGCATTCCCAACAAGCCCCTTCTGGATATCAAAGGGAGGCAGTTTGTAGAACCTGTGTTTTTGAAAATCTGTCCCTACATTAGACCTGAGAGAAAAATGTCTAGCTCTTCAAATCATCTTTGCACTTTCAAGTCCCCTCTGAATCTTTGTTTTTCCCAGTTCCAGGTCCTCCACGAACACACTTCCTGTGGTTGCGTGCATGTTTCAATATTTAGTTCCTTCAGTCAATTCAAAATGACTTCAAACTCACCTCCTTCAGGAAACCTCCACCCAAACTAACCTCTTGGAAGAGTAGTTATAAGTGTAGAGCTGCTTATAAAAAAGAGGAGTTCCTACCACCTCCCATTCTTCAGTTCCTGTTTTCTGTTCCAGCAGCCTTTTGCTTCCTTTCCCGTGGTCCGTGCAGAGGCAGCATAGTGTGGGGTTAAGTGCTCCATTTTTCGAGTTGGACTGCTATCTGTCTGTCCTTTCCTCCATCCATGTATCATCTCTATTATCATTTATCTGTTTACCTATTAATCCTATATCAATCATCTATCTAGTTCTTTATCCATTCATCCGTACCTTTGAGTATGTTACCTATCCTTTCAGAGTCTCAGTTTCCTCATCTGTAAATGGGGTTAATAATAATGCTTCATAGGGCTGTTATAAGGATTAAATGATGCAATGTATATATAGCATTTAGAATCGTTCCTGTTACATAGTGTTAGCCATAGTATTACATAGTATTATTTCGATAGTATAATGTTAGCCTTCAATGTCTTCATTATTTTCATGACCTCCTTTTCTCCTTTCTTCTCCCATATTCCATTCACAGAAGCGGGGCCATGCTTTCTCATTTGTGACTTTCCTCAAACCCTACCTTCATTCAAGTCTAAGTATTGATAATAAAACAGCTGTTCTGTTCAACCCTCTTCCTCACACTCACTTCATCATCAGGACTGATGTGAATACGTTTCAACACATTTTACAGCTCTTTTCTTTTTATTTGGGGTTTGTTTGCTCCACCCCCCTTTTTTTTTTTTTACTCCTGAGGTTTCAAGTGGCCACCAGTTCAGTTTCTGCATTCTCACAGGTGTCCGTTCTTCTTGAACACATGTTCAGAAGTATGGTTCTGAATGCCCAGGTAATATTAGGTCACAGTCATTGAAGGGCTTGGGGGTTATGGAGCCAGGGTGGGCAGTCTGCCGCTGCCACCTACTTTTGTATGGCCTGTTAACTAAGGATGGTTTATACTTTTTAAAATGGTTGAAAAAAACTCAAAAGAAAAATATTTCACAACAGGTGAAAATTATGTAAAATTCAAATTTCAGTGTCCATAAAGTTTTATTGGACATGGCCACGCCCATTCATTTACAAATTTCTTGTGGCTGCTGTCACGCTACAGTGGTGAAGTTGAGTAGTTGTGACAGAGGCAGAATGGCCTGAAAAGCCTAAAATATTTACTGTCTGGCTCTTTATAGAAAATGTTTGCTGACTACTGACTGACTTGAAGTCTTGTTCTAAGTAAACCACTGATGAGAAAAGAGAGTATCCTGATGTGAGAAGTAGGGGATTGAAAGCAGGTTATTTTAGGGGGAATTGTCATTGAGTAGCTGTCGTCCTGCCTTTTCAGTATTTCCTATTCCTTGTCTGGTGCATTTAACATATTTGATGGGGTGTGTGTGTTAAGTCAGTTTGCATAAAACTTCCGTGTCAAGTCAATTTCCTGATTCTCTGCCTGGCGGTAAAACCAGACACTGTCATCTTTGAGTACTGGGTTTCACAGGACACAATCCCTTTCCTCAATGGCGAAAGCTTTGTTTCTTTGTGAACTATGGTAGCTTTTCTTGAATTTCTTTTATTGATGTTCAAAACCCGGCCTTTTGTCACGAATATCTTCACATGTTTCAGAACAGCGAAACTTCAGGCTTTTCAGCCATGCACGCAGGAGCGCCTGCATTGTCTTTCTATTGGGGTGATTGACTTGTTCTTTAAATAAAACCACAGCCTTTGTTCTCAGATCCCCACTAACTGCCATATTCAAATTGTTTGTTCTTGTCTAAAATAACTTCAGTTTCTGCTAGTTATTCTGTGGTCTGGCAAACAATTAAGCACAATGTTTACCATGCAGATTGACACCTATTCTGGAAAAATTCTCCAAAAACAAAGAAAGAAATCTAAATAACAAAATGGGGAAGAAAGAAATCAGGCAGTTTTTTATTTTTTACATACTGTATTCCTGAAAACTTGTCCAAGAGTTATGCAGTGGATTCCTGTGTTGTAAAGTGGGGGTTCCATTTGTGGAGAATTTTTTTTAAAACGTCACAAAAGGGCCAGTGCTGACTTGGGCAGATTGTGCCTTCCTTGGGTCATGAGAGCTGGGGCATGAGAGGCGACACTGGGTAGGGAGGTGACAGTTCATGCTGGATTCTAGGGAAATCGAGCCAGGCGTCTCCCCTGCTGTGGCTGATGATAGGTGGCGCCTAACCTGCAACCTCTACATATGGTTGTGTTAGACCCCGTGAATAAAAGTAGGGGCAAAGGTGTTGGGTTTTTTTCCCTCTTAATTCTCCTACCATATTACTAGTGGTACGGAGCCTTGTCTATCCCCCTCCGGTGCGTGCACTCATATAGCTGTCACCTGATGGCTTCCCAAAGGGAGAATCATGGTGAGGTAGGAGGGGGCAGATTTGAGACAGGTAAGGGACACAGGCTGGAGACTGCACCTGCCAGCGAAAAAGCCAGACTCTTAAGTGTCTGGCTTCTGGCCATGCATCATCTTGTTGCAGCAGCAGTTTTTGGAGCCTAAGGTTACAGGGATGCTTCCTTCCCCCTAAGGTCCTCTGCAGGCACTGGTAGCTCTCCAAGGACCTACCCTCCCTCATCTATCTTGTCTTGGTGGCAGCAGGCAGTGCCATTATGGGATGGCTTGCAATCATTTTTGTTTTCGTATAAATTACAAAAAGTCCATGAAGCTGGATTGCAAAATTACACACTATATACTGATCTGCAAAGAAAATGTAGTTTTTTAATGTTTCGTAAGAGATCTACTCTTCCCTAGTAGCCCCCGTACTGCTGAGTATCAAGTAAAAATAAAATTTGGTCTGATTTGATAATTTAAACAGCTTCTTAGGTAAAGGTCTCTTTTGGGTAAAGGTTTAGTCTCTCAGATTTCTTCCTCTGCTTCTGTTGTTCTCCAGGAGAACCCTTAGGTGGATGGTGGAGGGATCTCAACTCACGGTGAGGGGAAATCTGGGACTTACGCATGTGGGTAAGTCCTGGTTTTGAATTTCTGGCCCTGGTGCTAAAGTTGACAGCTCTGAAATCATGGTACCTTCTCTCTCAGCTCGGTCATACCAGGAATCCTTCCAGCTGACTCAGCTTCTCCTAAGCCCTAACCCTGCCTGTCTCCCCTGCAGCCCATGGCTCTCAGGATCACCCAGTCTCTGCTGTGAGCATCCCCTCCCTTACAAGTCCATCAGCTATCTTCTGGGACCTTCCACAGGGCACCCAGCAACTAACACATACTTGCCTTTGACGTAGAATCTGAAGGGGATGTTAGAAAGCTAAACTCTCCCTATCTTCCTGTACCACTCATTTAACTCTGCTCTGGACACTCTAGGTTGGTATGGGGTGGAAAGAGACAACCTCTGATATGGTCTTGGCTTCTGAGTGCCTAATGGGAAGGAAGCCCTTTCTCTGCTTTGTTTTTTCCCTTTAATGTATTTTACGTGCCTCCACCCATCCAGGACTCCACCATGGAGAATGGAGTCATATACATTTTTTCCCACCTGCTTTCATGTTGCTTGACCTAGTATCCTACCAATTCCCGTAGGGTGGAAGGGATAAGCTTTCTCTTTGTTCTTCCTGTTTGATTGGAATATTTCCCTTCATCCAGCCTCTTCCTTCCCAAGCTGGTACTCACTTCCCCCTTCCCACACCCCCTGCCCCCTACCCCTTGGAGCTGGAGGAGTGAAATGGCTGCCAAGAGACCTAATTTATGGGGTAGAAGAATGGAAATCACATCGGTTTACTATTTTCAATATATTGTCTAGGTTTTACTGCAATTTATGGTGTGAAAGGCAGTTTAGAGGTACGTTGTATAATGTGGGACAGTGCAGGGTATATGGAAATTGACCCAGAATGGTTGAGAACCACATCAGTCTGTACCTTGTAGATTCATTAGGTGCTGAGCATGCAAAATACTTCTGTTTTTGAATGTGCTGTAGGGCCTAATACACTCTGGAGTACAGGGAACATTAAATTCTTCATTGTCAGATGATGATACGAGAAGCAACCGAAAGACATTGTTGCTGTTGTTGAGAAAAAGCCAGCCAATTCCTAGGGTTTAGGCCAGGAAACATCACATTTTGTATCTAAGTGAAATTGGATTGGAATGAATACTCAGGTCACCCTTAAAGGTAAAATAGTCATAACTTGCAGCCAAAGAATATATGTGGGCTATTGGAGGGGCAGCTCCACTGCCTTTCTTTCTGTGGTGGTAATGGGGGCTTTAGGGATGGGGGGAGGGGTGCCTTTTAGAAGCAAGAGGACATGAGGGGACTCTTGTCTCCTCTTTGATTTTCTCCTCCTTGCTGGGTCCCTTCTTCCTCCCTTCCTACTTCCTGCCATTTCCATCCCTACCCTTCAGTGTCCTACTAGTAGCCTTGTTGTGGCACTAAGGTTATACATTCTCTCTTTCTCATTCTTCAGCATGCACTGAGTGTCTGCTGTGTGCCAGATACTGGGCTGGGTGGTGGAGAAACAAAGATTAAGCCCCTGTTCAACCTAAGTGCTTGGACAAGAGAACTGACTTGTGCGAGATGAGAAGATGGGATTTGAGGGAGTTGTTGAACGTGGGAGGAAGATGTCTTTGGGGGTGGTGGTCTATTGATATGGGAAATGGGGAAGAGAAGGGATGGGGAAATTTTTGTTAGCAAAATAAGCAGGAAGTGCCAAACATCTCTCTCAAAGGTTGATTTAGACCATGCTTCCCAAGGTTAGGGTTAGGGTGATGGGAATGTCTGGAATTATGAAACCACTTACCATATGAGAGTGGAGGCAGCATGTCTCCTTGGGACTAGCCCACTGTGAGAGGTTAGTAAAGTGCATGGGTGCTTACGGGCCATTTGAGTGCTGCGGATGCGTGCTTCCTCTTTTCCTTGACTCAGAGAAGTGAAGACAGATTTAATCCTGCAAATGTGTTATGATGGACTCAAGACAGTGTCACAAGGACAGACATTAAAAATGTCCTTGAACATTTTATTCCATTCAACTGTACATATGTATTCCATTCAACTGAAATTTTACCAAGACTATTTAATGTTTTCATTTATAGTGATTTCTTTGGTAATGACTTGCAAGAATATACTTGTGCCCCCTGAAAGGTTCTGAAAATGTACCCGAAATACTCCAAAGCAAACTTTTAGTTCATTGTCCACGTAGACCTGACTTTTTTCTGTTTTTGTAAACTGATGCCAATATACCTTACACCAGCCAGCTTAGCACAGGAAACTACAGTTATGTGCCAGTGTTAGTAGTGATTGTCTGTTAGTAACAGATGTCCCCCATGACTTTTTCTTTTTTTTTCTTTACCATCTTTATTGGAGTATAATTGCTTTATAATGGTGTGTTAGTTTCTGCTTTATAAGAAAGTGAATTAGCTATACATATATCCCCATATCTCTTCCCTCTTGCGTCTCCCTTCCACCCTCCCTATCCCACCCCTCTAAGTGGTAACAAAGCACTGAGCTAATCTCCCTGTACTATGCGGCCGCTTCCCACTAGCTATCGATTTTACATTTGGTAGTATGTATAAGTCCATGCCACTCTCTCACTTCATCCCAGCTTACCCTTCCCCCCACCATGTCCTCAAGTCCATACTCTACGTCTGCGTCTATATTCCTGTCCTGCCCCTAGGTTCTTCAGAACCATTTCTTTTTTTAAACTCGATATATATGTGTTAGCATACAGTATTTGTTTTTCTCTTTCTGACTTACTTCACTCTGTATGACAGACTCTAGGTCCATCCACCTCATTACAAATAACTCAATTTCGTTTCTTTTTATGGCTGAGTAATATTCCATTGTATATATGTGCCACATCTTCATTATCCATTCATTTGTCTATGGACACTTAGGTTACTTCCATGTCCTGGCTATTGTAAATAGAGGTGCAATGAGCGTTGTGGTACATGACTCTTTTTGAATTATGGTTTTCTTGGGATATATGCCCAGTAATGGGATTGCTGGGTCATATGGTAGTTCTGTTTTTAGTTTTTTAAAGAACCTCCATACTATTCTCCATAGTGGCTGTATCAATTTACATTCCCCCCAACAGTGCAAGAGGGTGGTTCCATTTCTCCACACCCTCTCTGGTATTTATTGTTGTAGATTTTTTGATGATGGCCATTCTGACTGGTGTGAGGTGATACCTCACTGTAGTTTTGATTTGCATTTCTCTAATGATTAGTTATGTTGAGCATCCTTTCATGTGTTTGTTGGCAATCTGTATATCTTCTGTGAAGAAATGTCTATTTAGGTTTTCTGCCCATTTTTTGATTGGGTTGTTTGTTTTTTGATCTTGAGCTGCATGAACTGCATGTAAATTTTGGAGATTAATCCTTTGTCAGTTGATTCATTTGCAAATATTTTCTCCCATTCTGAGGGTTGTCTTTTCGTCTTGTTTATGGTTTCCTTTGCTGTGCAAAAGCTTTTAAGTTTCATTAGGTCCCATTTGTTTATTTTTGTTTTTATTTCCCTTTCTCTAGAGGGTGGGTCAAAAAGGATCTTGCTATGACTTATGTCATAGAGTGTTCTGCCTATGTTTTCCTCTAAGAGTTTGATAGTGTCTGGCCTTACATTTAGGTATTTAATCCATTTTGAGTTTATTTTTGTGTATGGTGTTAGGGAGTGTTCTAATTTCATTCTTTTATATGTAGCTGTCCAGTTTTGCCAGCACCACTTATTGAAGAGGCTGTCTTTTCTCCATTGTATATTCTTTCCTCCTTTATCAAAGATAAGGTGGCCATATTGTGTGGGTTTGTCTTTGGGCTTTCTATCCTGTTCCATTGCTCTATCTTTCTGTTTTTGTGCCAGTACCATATTGTCTTGATTACTATAGCTTTGCAGTATAGTCTGAAGTCAGGGAGCCTGATTCCTCCCGGTCCATTTTTCTGTCTTAAGATTGCTTTGGCTATTCGGGGTCTTTTGTGTTTCCATACAAATTGTGAAATTTTTTGTTCTAGTTCTGTGAAAAATGCCAGTGGTAGTTTGATAGGGATTGTATTGAATCTGTAGATTGCTTTGGGTAGTAGAGTCATTTTCACAATGTTGGTTCTTCCAATCCAAGAACATGGTATATCTCTCCATCTATTTGTATCATCTTTAATTTCTTTCATCAGTGTCTTATAGTTTTCTGCATACAGGTCTTTTGTCTCCTTAGGTCGGTTTATTCCCAGATACTTTATTCTTTTTGTTGCAATGGTAAATGGGAGTGTTTCCTTAATTTCACTTACATATTTTTCATCATTAGCATATAGGAATGCCAGATATTTCTGTGCATTAATTTTGTATCCTGCTACTTTACCAAATTCATTGACTAGCTCTAGTAGTTTTCTGGTAGCATCTTTAGGATTCTCTATGTATAGTATCATGTCATCTGCAAATAGTGACAGCTTTACATCTTCTTTGCTGATTTGGATTCCTTTTATTTCTTTTTCTCCTCTGTTTGCTGGGCAACCTTGTCTTGTTCCTGATCTTAGTGGAAATGGTTTCAGTTTTTCACCATTGAGGATGTTGTTGGCTGTGGGTTTGTCATATATGACCTTTATTATGTTGAGGAAAATTCCCTCTATGCCTACTTTCTGGAAGGTTTTTATCACAAATGGGTATTGAATTTTGTCGAAAGCTTTTTCTGCATCTATTGAGATGATCATATGGTTTTTATTCTTCAGTTTGTTAATAAGGTGTATCACATTGATTGATTTGCATATACTGAAGAATCCTTGCATTCCTGGGATAAACCCCACTTGATCATGGTGTATGATCCTTTTAATGTGCTGTTGGATTATGTTTGCTAGTATTTTTTTGAGGAGTTTTGTATATATGTTCATCAGTGATATTGGCCTGTAGTTTCTCTCTTTGTGACATCTTTTTCTGGGTTTGGTATCAGGGTGATGGTGGCCTCGTAGAATGAGTTTGGGAGTGTTCCTCCCTCTGCTATGTTTTGGAAGAGTTTGAGAAGGTTAGGTGTTAGACGTTCTGTAAATATTTGATAGAATTCACCTGTGAAGCCATCTGGTCCTGGGCTTTTTTTGTTGGAAGATCTTTAATCACAGTTTCAATTTCAGTGCTTGTGATTGGTCTGTTTATATTTTCTCTTTCTTCCTTGTTCAGTCTCGGGAGGTTTTGCTTTTCTAAGTATTTGTCCATTTCTCCCAGGTTGTCCATTTTATTGGCATATCCTTGCTTGTAGTAATCTCTCATGATCCTTTGTATTTCTGCAGTGTCAGTTGTTACTTCTCCTTTTTTATTTCTAATTCTATTTATTTGAGTCTTCTCCCTTTTTTTCTTGATGAGTCTGGCTAATGGTTTATCAATCAATTTTGTTTATTTTCTCAAAGAACCAGGTTTTAGGTTTATTGATATTTCCTATTTTTTCCTTCATTTGTTTTTCATTTATTTCTGATCTGATCTTTATAATTTCTCTCCTTCTGCTAACTTTGGAGTTTTTTTGTTCTTCTTTCTCTAATTTCTTTAGATGTAAGGTTAGGTTGTTTATTTGAGATGTTTCTTGTTTCTTAAGGTAGGATTGTATTGCTATAAACTTCCCTCTTAGAACTGCTTTTGCTGCATCCCATAGGTTTTGGGTCATCGTGTTTTTGTTGTCATTTGTTTCTAGGTACTTTTTTATTTCCTCTTTGATTTCTTCAATGATCTCTTGGTTATTCAGTAGTGTGTTGTTCAGCCTCCATGTGTTTGCATTTTTTTACAGATTTTTTCCTGTAATTGATATCTAGTCACATACCGTTGTGGTTCAAAAACATACTTGATTTGATTTCAATTTTCTTAAATTTACCAAGGCTTGATTTGTGACCCAAATATGATCTATCCTGGAGAATGTTCCATGAGCACTTGAGAAGGACATGTATTCTGTTGTTTTTGGATGGAATGTCTTATAAATATCAATTAAGTCCATCTTGTTTAATGTAACATTTAAAGCTTGTGTTTCCTTATTTATTTTCATTTTGAATGACCTGTCCATTGGTGAAAGTGGGGTGTTAAAGTCCCCTACTGTGATTGTATTACTGTCGATTTCCCCTTGTATGGCTGTTAACCTTTGCCTTATGTATTGAGGTGCTCCTATGTTGGGTGCATATTTACAATTGTTATATCTTCTACTTGGACTGATCCCTAAATCATTATGTAATGTCCTCCTTTGTCTCTTTTAATAGTCTTTATTTTAAAGTCTATTTTGTCTGATGTGAGAATTGATACTCCAGCTTTCTTTTGATTTCCATTTGCATGGAATATCTTTTTCCATCCCCTCACTTTCTGTCTGTATGTGTCCCTAGGTCTGAAGTGGGTCTCTTGTAGACAGCATATGTACAGGTCTTGTTTTTGTATCCATTCAGTGAGTCTATGTCTTTTGGTTGGAGCATTTAATCCATTTACATTTCAGGTAATTATCGATATGTATGTTCCTGTTACCATTTTCTTAATTGTTTGGGGATTGTTCTCGTAGGTCTTGTCCTTCTCTTGTGTTTCCTGCCTAGAGAAGATCCTTTAGCATTTGTTGTAAAGCTGGTTTGGTGGTGGTGAATTCTCTTAGGTTTTGCTTGTGTGCAAAGGTTTTAATTTCTCCGTTGAATCTGAATGAGATCCTTGCTTGGTAGAGTATTCTTGGTTGTAGGTTCTTCCCTTTCATCACTTTAAATATGTCATGCCACTCCCTTCTGGCTTGCAGAGTTTCTGCTGAAAGGTCAGCTGTTAACCTTATGGGTATTCCCTTGTATGTTATTTGTTGCTTTTCCCTTGCTGCTTTTAATATTTTTTCTTTGTATTTAATTTTTTATTGATTAATATGTGTTTCTCCTTGGATTTATCTTGTTTGGGACTCTGTCCTTCCTGGACTTTATTAACTATTTCCTTTCCCATATCAGGGAAGTTTTCATCTATAATCTCTTCAAATATTTTCTCAGGCCCTTTCTTTTTCTCTCCTTCTTTTGGGACCCCTGTAATTTGAATGTTCATGTGTTTAATGTTGTCCCAGAGGTCTCTGACACTGTCCTCAATTCTTTTCATTCTTTTTCCTTTATTCTGCTCTGCAGTAGTTATTTCCACTATTTTATCGTCCAGGTCATTATCTGTTCTTCTGCCTCAGTTATCCTGCTATTGATTCCTTCTAGAGAATTTTTAATTTCATTTATTGTGTTGTTCATCATTGTTTGTTTGCTCTTTATTTCTTCTAAGTCCTTGTTAAACGTTTCTTGTATTTTCTCCATTCTATTTCCAAGATTTAGGATCATCTTTACTATCATTACTTTGAATTCTTTTTCAGGTAGACTGCCTATTCCCTGTTCATTTGTTAGGTGTGGTGGGTTTTTACCTTGCCCTCCATCTGCTGTTTCTCTGTCTTCTCATTTTGCTTAACTTGCTGTGTTTGGGGTCTCCTTTTCTCAGGCTGCAGGTTCGTAGTTCCCGTTGTTTTCGGTGTCTGCCCCAGTGGCTAAGGTTGGTTCAGTGGGTTGTGTAGGCTTCCTGGTGGAGGGGGCTCGTGCCTGTGTGTGGTGGATGCAGCTGGATCTTGTCTTTCTGGTGGGCAGGTCTCCGTCCAGTGGTGTGTTTTGGAGCGCCTGTGACCTTATTATGATTTTAGGCAGGCTTTCTGCTAGTGGGTGAGGTTGTGTTCCTGTCTTGGTAGTTGTTTGGCATAGGGTGTCCAGCACTCTAGCTTGCTGGTCGTTGAGTGGAGCTGGGTCTTGGCATTGAGATGGAGGTGTCTGGGGGATTTTTGCCGTTTGATATTGCGTGGAGCTGGGAGGTCTCTGGTGGACCAATGTCCTGAACTCAGCTCTCGCACCTCAGAGTCACACCCCTGACACCCAGCCAGAGCACCAAGATCCAATCATCCACATGGCTCAGACTAAAAGGGAGAAAAAAAGAAAGAAAGAATAATAATAAAGTTATTAAAATAAAAAATAATTATTAAAAATAAAAAAATAAAAATTAATAAAAAAAAGAAGAAAGAAAGAAGAGAGCCCCCAAACCAAAAAACAAATCCACCAATGGTAAGAAGTGCTAAAAACTATACTAAAAAACAGAAACAGAAAAAAATGGGCAGACAGAACCTTAGGATAAATGGTAAAAGCAAAGCTATACAGACAAAATTACACACAGAAGCATACACATACACACTCACAAAAAGAGAAAAAGGAAAAAAAAAAATATATCGTTGCTCCCAAAGTCCACCTCCTCAATTTGGGATGGTTCGTTGTCTATTCAGGTAGTCCACAGATGCAGGGTACATTAATTTTATTGTGGAGATTTAATCCTCGGCTCCTGAGGCTGCTGGGAGACATTTCCCTTTCTGTTCTTTGTTCACACAGCTCCTGGGGTTCAGCTTTGGATTTGGCCCCGCCTCTGCGTGTAGGTCGCCTGAGGGCATCTGTTCTTCGCTCAGACAGGACGGGGTTAAAGGAGCCACTGATTCAGGGGCTCTGGCTCACTCAGGCTGGGGGGAATGCGGGGTGAGCCTGTGGCGGCAGAGCCAGCGTGACATTGCACCCACCTGATGCGCGCCGTGCGTTCTCCCGGAGAAGTTGTCCCTGGATCACGGGACCCTGGCAGTGGCGCGCTGCACAGGCTCCCGGGAGGGGAGGTGTGGATAGTGACCTGTGCTTGCACACGGGCTTCTTGGTGGCTGCAACAGCAGCCTTAGCGTGTCATGCCCGTCTCTGGGGTCCGCGCTGATAGCCATGGCTTGCGCTCATCTCCGGAGCTCCTTTAAGCGGCGCTCTCAATCCCCTCTCCTCGTGCACCAGGAAAGAAAGAGGCAAGAAAAAGTCTCTTGCCTCTTTGGCAGCTCAAGACTTTTTCCCGGACTCCCTCCCGGCTAGCTGTGGCGCACTAACCCCTTCAGGCTGTGTTCACGCCGCCAACCCCAGTCCTCTCCCTGAGGTCTGACCTCCGAAGACCAAACCTCAGCCCCCAGACCCCGCCCACGCCGGTGGGTGAGCAGACAAGCCTCTTGGGCTGGTGAGTGCTGGCCGGCACTGATCCTCTGTGTGGGAATCTCTCTGCCCTGCCCTCTGCACCCCTGTTTCTGCGCTCTCCTCTGTGTCTCCGAAGCTTCCCCCCTCCACCACCCGTGGTTTCCGCCTGCGAAGGGGCTTCCTAGTGTATGGAAACCTTTCCTCCTTAACAGTTCCCTCCCACTGGTGCAGGTCCCATCCCTATTCTTTTGCCTCTGTTTTTTCTTTTGCCCTACCCAGGTACGTGGGGAGTTTCTTGCCTTTTGGGAGGCCTGAGGTCTTCTGCCAGTGTTCAGTAGGTGTTCTGTAGGAGATGTTCCACATGTAAATGTATTTCAGATGTATTTGTGGGGAGGAATGTGATCTCTACGCATTACTCTTCCACCATCTTGAAGGTCTCCCCTATACGTTTTTCTAACAGGATTTTGTTCTGGTGTCTTTATTACCTTTCGCTGAGGACCCAGTCCTTCCTTGGTCTTTAAGTCTTGGTCTTTGAGCTTTAGATTTTCCCTATGAACTTCTACCTGAGCTGTCTTTTCAGGTCAATAAAACATTGTAGGAAGCTTCTTGCTGGCTTCAGAGAACTCCAATCTGTTTCTGGACTGCCAGTGCACACCACACACACCACACACACACATGTGCACACACAACAGTAGTAGAAGTTGGCCTGAAGGACCTTATTAAAACACAGGCTCTGCTCTTACTGCCCTTCTGTAAAATTTGGTGTTTGGAAACATCTATTTTAATCAGAGTATAAAAAACACCTGTTGTTGACACCTGACGTGAAAATAGGAAGAACCTCCTTCTAAGTAGCACTTTATGCTTTTCAAAACTCTCTCAAAGTCATTGGGTCTTTTAGCTATCTGGAAGCTATATTAGGATTCATGGGAGTTCTCTGAGCTGTGGACTTTATTAAGCCTCATATACCTGATTTTCACCTGCTCTAAATTAAACTGGCAACATGCATTTTGCTTTGAGCTGGCAAGGGGAGAGATTTTCTCTTTGATTTGCCCTGTATCTAATTTTATTAGAATCTAATAAAAATGACAGAAGGTATGCTCATATTAAAGATACTTGATCTGCCATTTTTTTCAAGAATAGACAAAACTGCACAACGAAGTGGATCCATATATTGACTCTAGCTCTGGCCAGATCACCCCAAAACAGGGAAAGCAGAATATAAGTTCTAATGGAAAAAAGGCTTTCCGGGCCAGTTTGGAGTACTCCATGTACATTAGTAATTTGCCAAATTTAGTCACAGCCTGACAACACTGAAACATTTCTAGTGGAACAAACACTCAATGTCAAGTGGTTAAGTTGAAATGAGAACTGGAAATGCTAAATAGCTGAGCAGGTCATGTTCAAGTGCTTGTAGCAGTGACACTGAGGCTTTATGGACAGTCTTCTATCCCTGCACTATTGCTGGAAGAGAAACAAATTTCTTTTGGAAATAGCAGGAGTGGGGAAGTAGAGTTATAATTCAGCTGATGTGTGTGTATTTCCGAGAATTCTTGTGCTCGCAGTGACTCTAGAGCATGGGTATTGGGAGCTGTTTGAGAAAAGTTGAATACATTGAAAAGCAGAATGCCACTGAAGTATTTCAAGTGGTTTGTGTCTTTACCCCAACACTGATGTTCCAGTAATTCCAGGGTTTTACCTAAATAGATGAATGGGTCTCAGTCATGGAAGATCACAACCTGTTAGCCAAAAGGCAGTCATCATGTTTTTTGTTTTCTGTCTTTTTGTTTTTAACATCTTTATTGGAATATAATTGCTTTACAATGGTGTGTTAGTTTCTGCTTTATAAAAAGTGAATCAGCTATACATATACATATATCCCCATATCTCTTCCCTCTTGCATCTCCCTCCCACCCTCCCTATCCCACCCCTCTAGGTGGTCACAAAGCACCGAACTGATCTCCCTGAGCTCTGCGGCTGCTTCCCACTAGCTATTTTACGTTTGGTAGTGTATATATATGTCCATGCCACTCTCTCACTTCGTCCCAGCTTACCTTTCCCCTCCCCGTGTCCTCATCATGTCGTTTTGATGAGCTCAATGAGTTGAAATTGAGTAGAAGTAGTTCAAGTTTATGGGGAGATTATATCAGACAGGTTGGGTTAGATCAAACAACCCATACAAAGATAACACAAATTTAGTTCTAACTCATGCTTACTCAGTGTCTTAGTTCAGGCTGCTACAGCAACAACAAAAACATAGCTTGGTTGGCTTAAAACATAGGAATTTATTTTCTCACAGTTCTAGAGGTTGGAAAACCATGGTCACATTCTGGTGAGGGTCCTCCTCCTGGTTTGTACGCAGCTCTCTTCTTGCTGTATCCTCCTCACACAGCAGAGCGAGATTATTTCTCTTGTCTCTCCTTATGAGGGCATTAATTCCATTCGTGGGGGCTCCAGCCTCATGACCCAATTACTTCCCCAAGGTCCCACCTCTAAGTACCATCATGTGGGGATAAGGACTTCAACATCTGAATGAGGGGGCAAAAATATTCATTCCATAGCACTCATACAGTCCATCACACATGGGCAATAAGCTTCTGTTTATTGTTGTCACTGCTAGACCTGATTTGTCAGAAGCTCCATCTTTTTTCTTTTTTATTGAAGCATAGTTGATTTACAGTGTTGTGTTATTTTCTGGTGTACAGCAAATTGATTCAGTATATATATATATATATATATATATATGTCCCAGAGGCAGGGAAGAGAGTGACTGTGTTGAGTCAGGAATGCTTAAAGTTTCCTCTTTTAGATGACCAGTCAATGCTGGTTACATTTCATTGGTTAAAGCAAGTCACATGGCCACACCAGAGGTCAAGTAGATGGAGAAATGTGATCCTGCCACACTGCCTAAAATGTGTACTGAATGTTTGTCAGTAGTTTCAATGATACCACAGTTATACTTGAGGATCATTTGTTATTTATTTTCCTTTGTGTTAAGAAATTATTCTTCTCTTATCAAATCAGAATCTATCCCATTTAAAGTATCCTTTCCCCTCACAAAAAGTGAACATGTTAATAACCTATTTCTGTATTTAAGAACCTCACTTTAAATTGATTCAGCCTACATACATTTGTCCATTTTTTTCTGATATAGGTATTAAATGCTATCCTCCAGTTGCTTACTGTCTCATGGGATGACAGATGCTACAGATGACCCTTGCAGTGTAATAAGATGACTCTTCTTCTGCAGATGGGTTCAATGTGGAATGAGATTAATGGAGAAGGTGCTCCTCAGTCAGCTTGGAACACTCAAGACAGTCTACTTATACTGAAAGTTCCTTAAGCTATATTTTATATCTCTTCCCTCTCATTCTAGCCTGAAAATTATCATCTTTGAATGAAAGCTTTCATGTCCTTGAGATAAATGGTAGTCCACTTTCCTCCATCTTCTTCTGTATGCAAAGTGTGTGCAATTCTTTTCATTTCCATGGATCAGTTTTCTTTTCCCGTGTGGCCTTTTTGAATTCTACCATTCTCCCAACCCAGATTTGGGAAAAGTGATGAGAACAACAGAAATAAGGCACATTTGGTCAAAGATCATGCTGACTGGAAAACACCTTTGACTACTTCAAGGGAAAAATGGGAAATTAGGCATAGTCTCCTTGACTACTTGGAGGGAATCAGCTCTCATGCAGCTTAGAACTGAGGTTACCCCAAAGCTAGATAGGGTCTTCACTTTGATTCTTTCAGTTTCCATTCTAGGTTCCTCAGGCAAACCAGACCAAGGACACTTTAGCTCACCTCACTTTCCCATCTCACTAGCATTCTCTTTGATACTTTGTCTTATGGCTTCTCCAATACTTTGGAAGGTGCTTAGGATACTGTTTTCTTTCTTTCTTTCTTTCTTTTTTCTTAGTAGCAGGGGAGTTATAGAGTTGCACCATTTGCTACCAGAACACCTCTTTCAATAATTTCTCAGGGCAACCCTATTTCACTGCTGTATGTCTTTATATATTTGCCCATTCTGAAAATTGTCTGTAAGATCTAACATAGGTCATGTTTACTCATTTTTAAATGTAGTATATGTAGCAGAGCCTATTCAGGGAAATGTTTCTTCCCCACTCCTCATGTTTCTTTCCATGAGAAGAGGTGTCTGCTAGTGTAACTCCTGGCCTCACTCTGACCCAGTAGACATGGATTTAATAGATACGTTTAGGAAGAAAGAGCAAGGCATCTACTCGGCTCTGTGCTTCTTCCTCTTGGGACCTGTCTTCCCTCCAAGAGCACTTGATGTGCTGCGATTCTGGAGGGGAAGGTTCAACTAACTGTGGGGTTTACTTATCAGACTCTTGGCTCTGTATCCTCCAACTTAGCCTTTTTCATTAGTAAAAGTGGTGTCTAGATATTCATCTGTTATTCTGCTATTTATATATTTGTTCAGGAGCTGAGTGACAAAGAGGGGTGTTATTTATTGAACCCTAACACACTAGGGGATTAAGAAAAGCATTTCATGACAAAAGGCCAGATAGTGCCTTGGGCAGTGAGTGGACCAGTCGAGACATTCCAGAATCAACCCTGTTTCCTTTATGCTCTAGAGGCCAGTTCTTCCAGAAAACATTTTTTTTTTAACATCTTTATTGGAGTATAATTGCTTTACAATGGTGTGTTAGTTTCTGCTTTATAACAAAGTGAATCAGTTATACATATACATATGTTCCCATATCTCTTCCCTCTTGCGTCTCCCTCCCTCCCACCCTCCCTATCCCACCCCTCTAGGTGGTCACAAAGCACCAAGCTGATCTCCCTGTGCTATGCGGCTGCTTCCCACTAGCTAGCTATTTTACATTTGGTAGTGTATATATGTCCATGCCACTCTCTCACTTTGTCACAGCTTACCCTTCCCCCTCCCCATATCCTCAAGTCCATTCTCTAGTAGGTCTGTGTCTTTATTCCCGTCTTACCCCTAGGTTCTTCATGACATTTTTTTTTTCTTAAATTCCATATATATGTGTTAGCATACGGTATTAGTCTTTCTCTTTCTGACTTACTTCACTCTGTATGACAGACTCTAGGTCCCTTCACCTCATTACAAATAGCTCAATTTCATTTCTTTTTATGGCTGAGTAATATTCCATTGTATATATGTACTGCATCTTCTTTATCCATTCATGCGATGATGGACACCTAGGTTGTTTCCATCTCCTGGCTATTGTAAATAGAGCTGCAATGAATATTTTGGTACATGACTGTTTTTGAATTATGGTTTTCTCAGGGTATATGCCCAGTAGTGGGTTGCTGGGTCATATAGTAACTCTATGTGTAGTTTTTTAAGGAACCTCCATACTGTTCTCCATAGTGGCTATACCAGTTCACATTCCCACCAGCAGTGCAAGAGTGTTCCCTTTTCTCCACACCCTCTCCAGCACTTATTGTTTCTAGATTTTTTGATGATGGCCATTCTGACTGGTGTGAGGTGATACCTCATTGTAGTTTTGATTTGCATTTCTCTAATGATTAATGATGTTGAGCATTCTTTCATGTGTTTGTTGGCAGTCTGTATATCTTCTTTGGAGAAATGTCCATTTAGATCTTCTGCCAATTTTTGGATTGGGTTGCTTGTTTTTTTGTTATTGAGCTGCATGAGCTGCTTGTAATTTTGGAGATTAATCCTTTGTCAGATGCTTCATTTGCAAATATTTTCTCCCATTCTGAGGGTTGTCTTTTCGTCTTGTTTATGGTTTCCTTTGCTGTGCAAAAGCTTTTAAGTTTCATTAGGTCCCATTTGTTTATTTTTGTTTTTATTTCCATTTCTCTAGGAAGTGGGTCACAAAGGATCTTGCTGGGATTTATGTCATAGAGTGTTCTGCCTATGTTTTCCTCTAAGAGTTTGATAGTCTCTGGCCTTACATTTAGGTCTTTAATCCATTTTGAGCTTATTTTTGTGTATGGTGTTAGGGAGTGATCTAATCTCATACTTTAACATGTACCTGTCCAGTATTCCCAGCACCACTTATTGAAGAGGCTATCCTTTCTCAACTGTACATTCCTGCCTCCTTTATCAAAGATAAGGTGACCATATATGTGTGGGTTTATCTGTGGGCTTTCTATCCTGTTCCATTGCTCTATCTTTCTGTTTTTGTGCCAGTACCATACTGTCTTGATTACTGTAGCTTTGTAGTATAGTCTGAAGTCAGGGAGCCTGATTCCTCCCACTCCATGTTTCATTCTCAAGATTGCTTTGGCTATTCGGGGTCTTTTGTGTTTCCATACAAATTGTGAAATTTTTTGTTCTAGTTCTGTGAAAAATGCCAGTGGTAGTTTGATAGGGATTGCATTGAATCTGTAGATTGCTTTGGGTAGTAGAGTCATTTTCACAATGTTGATTCTTCCAATCCAAGAACATGGTATATCTCTCCATCTATTTGTATCATCTTTAATTTCTTTCATCAGTGTCTTATAATTTTCTGCATACAGGTCTTTTGTCTCCTTAGGTAGGTTTATTCCTAGATATTTTATTCTTTTTGTTGCAATGGTAAATGGAAGTGTTTTCTTAATTTCACTTACAGATTTTTCATCATTAGTGTATAGGAATGCCAGAGATTTCTGTGCATTAATTTTGTATCCTGGTATTTTACCAAATTCATTGATTAGCTCTAGTAGTATTCTGGTAGCATCTTTAGGATTTTCTATGTATAGTATCATGTCGTCTGCAAACAGTGACAGCTTTACTTCTTCTTTTCCGATTTGGATTCCTTTTATTTCCTTTTCTTCTCTGATTGCTGTGGCTAAAACTTCCAAAACTATGTTGAATAATAGTGTTGAGAGTGGGCAACCTTGTCTTGTTCCTCATCTTCGTGGAAATGCTTTCAGTTTTTCACCATGGAGGACGATGTTGGCTCTGGGTTGTCATATATGGCCTTTATTATGTTGAAGAAATTTCCCTCTATGCCTACTTTCTGCAGGGTTTTTATCATAAATGGGTGTTGAATTTTGTCAAAAGCTTTCTCTGCATCTATTGAGATGACCATATGGTTTTTCTCCTTCATTTTGTTAATATGGTGTATCACGTTGATTGATTTGCATATATTGAAGAATCCTTGCATTCCTGGGATAAACCCCACTTGATCATGGTGTATGATCCTTTTAATGTGCTGTTGGATTCTGTTTGCTAGTATTTTGTTGAGGATTTTTGCATCTATGTTCATCAGTGATATTGGCCTGTTGTTTTCTTTCTTTGTGACATCCTTGTCTGGTTTTGGTATCAGGGTGATGGTAGCCTCGTAGAATGAGTTTGGGAGTGTTCCTCCCTCTGCTATATCTTGGAAGAGTTTGAGAAGGATAGGTGTTAACTCTTCTCTAAATGTTTGATAGAATTCGCCTGTGAAGCCATCTGGTCCTGGGCTTTTGTTTGTTGGAAGATTTTTAATCACAGTTTCAATTTCAGTGCTGCTGAATGGTCGGTTCATATTTTGTATTTCTTCCTGATTCAGTCTTGGTAGGTTGTGCATTTCTAAGAATTTGTCCGTTTCTTCCAGGTTGTCCATTTTATTGGCATAGAGTTGCTTGTTGTAATCTCTCATGATCTTTTGTATTTCTGCAGTGTCAGTTGTTACTTCTCCTTTTTCTTTTCTAATTCTATTGATTTGAGTCTTCTCTCTTTTTTTCTTGATGAGTCTGGCTAATGGTTTATCAATTTTGTTTATCTTCTCAAAGAACCAGCTTTTAGTTTTATTGATCTTTGCTATCGTTTCCTTCATTTCTTTTTCATTTATTTCTGATCTGATCTTTATGATTTCTTTCCTTCTGCTAACTTTGGGGTTTTTTTGTTCTTCTTTCTCTAATTGCTTTAGGTGCAAGGTTAAGTTGTTTATTCGAGATGTTTCCTGTTTCTTAAGGTAGGAATGTATTGCTATAAACTTCCCTCTTAGAACTGCTTTTGCTGCATCCCATAGGTTTTGGGTCATCGTGTCTCCCTTGTCATTTGTTTCTAGGTATTTTTTGATTTCCTCTTTGATTTCTTCAGTGATCACTTTGATATTAAGTAGTGTATCATTTAGCCTCCATGTGTTTGTATTTTTTGCAGATCTTTCCCTGTAATTGATATCTAGTCTCATAGCGTTATGGTCGGAAAAGATACTTGATACGATTTCAGTTTTTCTTAAATTTACCAAGGCTTGATTTGTGACCCAAGATATGATCTGTCCTGGAGAATGTTCCATGAGCACTTGAGAAAAATGTGTATCCTATTGTTTTTGGATGGAATGTCCTTTAAATATCAATTAAGTCCATCTTGTTTAATGTATCATTTAAGGCTTGTGTTTCCTTATTTATTTTCATTTTGGATGATCTGTCCATTGGTGAAAGTGGGGTGTTAAAGTCCCCTAGTATGATTTTGTTACTGTCGATTTCCCCTTTTATGGCTGTTAGTATTTTCCTTATGTATTGAGGTGCTCCTATGTTGAGTGCATAAATATTTACAATTGTTATATCTTCTTCTTGGATTGTTCCCTTGATCATTATGTAGTGTCCTTCTTTGTCTCTTCTAATAGTCTTTATTTTAAAGTCTATTTTGTCTGATATGAGAATTGCTACTCCAGCTTTCTTTTGATTTCCATTTGCATGGAATATCTTTTTCCATCCCCTCACTTTCAGTCTGTATGTGTCTCTAGATCTGAAGTGGTTCTCTTGTAGACAGCATATATATGGGTCTTGTTTTTGTATCCATTTAGCCAGTCTGTGACTTTTGGTGGGAGCATTAAATCCATTTACATTTAAGGTAATTATCGATATGTATGTTCCTATTACCATTTTCTTAATTGTTTTGGGTTTTTTATTGTAGGTCTTTTCCTTCTCTTGTGTTTCCTGCCTAGAGAAGTTCCTTCAGGATTTGTTGTAAAGGTGGTTTGGTGGTGCTGAACTCTCTCAGCTTTTGCTTGTCTGTAAAGGTTTTAATTTCTCCATCAAATCTGAATGAGATCCTTGCTGGGTAGAGTAATCTTTGTTGTAGGTTTTTCTCCTTCATCACTTTAAATATGTCCTGTCAGTCCCTTCTGGCTTGCAGAGTTTCTGCTGAAAGATCAGCTGTTAACCTTATGGGTATTCCCTTGTATGTTATTTGTTGTTTTTCCCTTGCTGCTTTTAATATGTTTTCTTTGTATTTAATTTTTGACAGTTTGATTAATATATGTCTTGGCATATTTCTCCTTGGATTTATCCTGTATGGGACTCTCTGTGTTTCCTGGACTTGATTAACTATTTCCTTTCCCATATTAGGGAAGTTTTCAACTATAATCTCTTCACATATTTTCTCAGTCCGTTTCTTTTTCTCTTCTTCTTCTGGGACCCCTATAATTCGAATGTTGGTGCATTTAATGTTGTCCCAGAGGTCTCTGAGACTGTCCTCAGTTCTTTTCATTCTTTTTTCTTTGTTCTGCTCTGCAGTAGTTATTTCCACTATTTTATCTTCCAGGTCACTTATCCGTTCTTCTGCCTCAGTTTTTCTACTATTAATCTCCTCTAGAGAGTATTTTTAATTTCATTTATTGTGTTGTTCATCGTTGCTTGTTTCATCTTTATTTCTTTTAGGTTCTTTTAAATGTTTCTTGCATTTTCTCTATTCTATTTCCAAGATTTTGGATCATCTTTACTATCAGTATTCTGAATTCTTTTTCAGGTAGACTGCCTATTTCCTCTTCATTTGTTAGGTCTGGTGGGTTTTTATCTTGCTCCTCCATCTGCTGTGTGTTTTTCTGTCTTCTCATTTTGCTTATCTTACTGTGTTTGGAGTCTCCTTTTGGCAGGCTGCAGGTTCGTAGTTCCCGTTGTTTTTGGTGTCTGTCCCTAGTGGCTAAAGTTGGTTCAGTGGGTTGTGTAGGCTTCCTGATGGAGGGGACTCATGCCTGTGTTCTGGTGGATGAGGTTGGATCTTGTCTTTCTGGTGGGCAGGTCCACGTCTGGTGGTGTGTTTTGGGGTGTCTGTGGACTTATTATGATTTTAGGCAGCCACTCTGCTAATGGGTGGGGTTGTGTTCCTGTCTTGCTAGTTGTTTGGCATAGTGTGTCCAGCACTGTAGCTTGCTGGTCGTTGAGTGAAGCTTGGTGTTGGTGTTGAGATGGAGATCTCTGGGAGATTTTCGCTGTTTGATATTACGTGGAGCTGGGAGGGCTCTTGTGGACCTGTGTCCTGAATTTGGCTCTCCCACCTCAGAGGCACAGCACTGACTCCTGGCTGCAGCACCAAGAGCCTTTCATCCACACGGCTCAGAATAAAAGGGAAAAAAAGTAGAAAGAAAGAAAGAAAGAAAGAAAGAGGATAAAAGAAAAGAAAATAAAGTAAGGTAAAATAAGATAAAATTATTAAAATAAAAAAAATTATTAAGAAAAAATATTTTTTTTAAAGGAAAACAAAACAAAACAAAAAAAACTGGACGGGTAGAACCCTAGGACAAAGGGTGAAAGCAAAGCTGTACAGACAAAATCTCACACAGAAGCATATACATACACACTCACAAAAAGAAGAAAAGGGGAAAAAATAATAAATCTTGCTCTCAAAGTCCACCTCCTCAATTTGGGATGATTCGTTGTCTATTCAGGTATTGCACAGATGCAGGGTACATCAAGTTCGTTGTGGAGATTTAATCCGCTGCTCCTGAGGCTGCTGGGAGACATTTCCCTTTCTCTTCTTTGTTCACACAGCTCCTGGGGTTCAGCTTTGGATTTCGCCCCGCTTCTGCATGTAGGTCGCCGGAGGGCATCTGTTCTTCGCTCAGACAGGACGGGGTTAAAGGAGCCGCTGATTCGGGGGCTCTGGCTCACTCAGGCTGGGGGGAGGGAGGGGTACGGAGTGCGGGGCGAGCCTGTGGCAGCAGAGGCCAGCATGACATTGCACCAGCCTGATGCGCGCCGTGCGTTCTCCCGGGGAAGTTATCCCTGGATCCCGGGACCCTGGCAGTGGCGGGCTGCACAGGCTCCCGGGAGGGGAGGTGTGGATAGTGACCTGTGCTCGCATACGGGCTTCTTGGTGGCGGCAGCAGCAGCCTTAGCGTCTCATGCCCGTCTCTGGGGTCCGTGCTGTTAGCCGCGGCTCGCGCCCGTCTCTGGAGCTCCTTTAAGCAGCGCTCTTAATCCCCTCTCCCGCGCACCAGGAAAGAAAGAGGCAAGAAAAAGTCTCTTGCCTCTTTGGCAGGTCCAGACACTTTCCCGGACACCCTCTTGGCTAGCCGTGGTGCACTAACCCCTTCAGGCTGTGTTCGCACCGCCAGGCCTCTCCCTGCGCTCCGGCCAAAGCCCAATCCTCAGCTCCCAGCCCCGCCTGCCCTGGCGGGTGTGCAGACAAGTCTCTCGGGCTGGTGAGTGCTGGTCGGCACCAATCCTCTGTGCGGAAATGTCTCAGCTTTGCCCTCCGCACCCCTGTTGCTGCGCTCTCCTCCGTGGCTCCGAAGCTTCTTCCCCCCTCCGCCACCCGCGGTCTCCATCCGCGGTCTCCGCCCGCGAAGGGGCTCCTAGTGTGTGGAAACCTTTCCTCCTTCACAGTTCTTTCCCACTGGTACAGGTCCCGTCCCTATTCTTTTGCGTCTGTTTTTTCTTTTGCCCTACCCAGGTACGTGGGGGAGTTTCTTGCCTTTTGGGAGGCCTGAGGTCTTCTGCCAGCATTCAGTAGGTGTTCTGTAGGAGTTGTTCCATGTGTGGATGTATTTGTGATGTATTGGTGGGGAGGAAGGCGATCTCCAAGTCTTACTCTTCTGCCATCTTGAAGCTCCTCTCCCAGAAATCTTTTTTCATGACTCAGACTCACCACTGATCTCTCCTTCCTCTTACTTTCTAGAGCATCAGTAGACTCTATGGAACATTATGGCATAATTTTAAAAAATTCTCTGAGGCTCAGTTTCTTTATTTTAGAGCATTGTAGCTTCCCCATAGTTTATTTTTGGGGGAGGGTGATTGAGATTACATATATATATATACACACTGTATTTGTATGATGTGTGTTTGTGTATGTGTGTACACACGTACACAAACACACATCATCATACACATACAGTAGGCTACCTTATGTATGATACGTGCTCAATACATCGCTATTATTTTTATTGTCTTTGTGTTTTTGCATAGTTTTATGTCTCATATGATTAAGATCCTGTGCTCCTTGAGGACTATGTCTTATATGTCTTCTCCCATCTTGCAAGGATTTGCTAACCAATTCTGAATAAATTATTGAAAGAATTTCTTGAAGCCTACATAAAACTGATCTAAACCTATCTTTGAGAACTGCTGAAGTCTAGTTTGGGCAGGAATTACTTCTGTTCCATTATATTTTCTATGTGTAAGTCTGCATTAGACATTGACTCAGATGATAAAATATTAAATTTGGGTGCCAAACAGCGTGCCTTCTTTTTTTTTTTTTTTGCAGTACGCGGGCCTCTCACTGTTGTGGCCTCTCCCATTGCGGAGCACAGGCTCTGGACGCGCAGGCTCAGTGGCCATGGCTTACGGGCCCAGCCGCTCCATTGCATGTGGGATCTTCCCGGACTGGGGCACGAACCCGTGTCCCCTGCATCAGCAGGCGGACTCTCAACCACTGCACCACCAGGGAAGCCCACGTGCCTTCTTATTTTGAAACTCTCCCCAAATCTCTAACACTTATCATCAGACACTAAAACAAAGAGAATTTGTGAGAAAAAAAAGTTTAGCAATATTCTTCAAAGAAATGACAGGTATATAAAAAGGACCTTACTTAAATTAATTCCATTTATTAGACATTAGATATCAAAATATGCTTCTTGAATATACTGTATGTCTTATGCTTATTTCATTCTTTTACCCTGGTCTTAAGGTGTGGGCAACTGTGGGCTCTTTATGCCATTTCTTAGGCTCTTAAGTTAGCATTCCTTTTAAAGTAACTGTAGGGGCTTATGTCCAAACAGCCCCAAGTGAACTGGACTCTTTAAGAACTGGGGGTAACATGGACATATAGCAGAGACCCAGCAGATTGGTGCCATCTCGAACAAAAACTAATGGCTTCAAGAATGCTACATAGCATGAAACTGCCATCAGGGAGGGTCAGTGCTGGGCAGACGGAGAAAATGGATGTCCAACTACTTGTCCCTGTCCCTGAAGGAAGGTGTACAATAAGCAAACTTCCTTCCTCCTTCCCACTTCACAATCCATTTCCCCTTGGCCTCCTCCTCTTTCTTCCTTTCCCCTCCCCTATGGATGCAAGGAGCAATGAGTTGAAAATAATCATTCTTGGTGGGAGAGTTTTACAAGAGAAAGTTGTGGGATTGCCAATTATTTTATAGTTAGGTATTAGATTAACTGTCTGTATGAAGGAGAGAAAGTCAAGGAATGAATTTGCAAGAAGCTGTAGTGTCTAGATCCAGTGCTAGGAAAGCAGTTCCCATTACCATTAACAGGCGTCATGTAGATGAATCTCCGAGCGCTGCACACACTCATCTGCCAAACCCTCACTCTTCCAGCTGTCATTTTGCCCATTCCCATCTGTTCCTTATGCTCTAATAAACGATAGCACTAATTTATTTAGCACCTCTCATCAGAGCCCCCAGGGCTGCTCCAACCCTGCAGGGATTCTCTGCCAATATGTGATGACCTCAGAGTGGACACATGGACTGCTGCTTCTAACAGACTCTGAAATAGGACTTTGCCTTCAGGGTTGCTCACTATCAATGGTGTGATTTTTCCATTGCCCTTTTCAAATCCCTTTAGCCTTGAGAATGGAAAATTTGGCCCATTTCTCCAGGGCTGAGAATACCCTGCAGTTGCTTGATGATAGAGGGTCTAGAATGTTTGTAGATATTTATGGTTACCTTTGAAAATGTTTATTGGCCTTCTGTTGGATCTTCTGGAGGAAACTAAAAGAAAAAAGAAGTATATAACATTTGCATTCTTGAGGATAATGTCAGTCTTTGAGCTTAACAACTGGTTTACCTGATGTGCAGATCCGTTTCTCCAGAGCACAGAGTTGGTGGCCCTGAGAGCAGTGAGTGCAGTTGGCTGTCTTGTCCATGACTCATTTCTTACAGATTTTGAGCCTTGTAGGCTATAGTTCACTTGCATATTGAATGATTGGGGGTTGGCAGGGGGAGAGAGTATCTTTTGCAATATTTAAAAGAAATTTGGAATACAGGATTTGGAATGCAGTGAGACAGTCAATTCAAGAAGTTAGAAATATTCATTTATTGCTCATAAACCAATGCGTTGAATTTCGAATTTTCAAGCCAAGAGCCTGAAAATGTTGACAGTGTTTCAATGTTGACGATTTATGGAAGTTAGAAGAGAAGCAAATTCTTGTAGTTTTAAAAACTGAGTCAGGGAACCCCAGAGATATTTTATTAAAGGAAATTGGAAAGGAATATAAGGATTTGTGTGGAAGGAATTGGAGAGGTTGAGAGGGGTGGTGTTTTACTTCTTGGGTACTCACAGGTTTTTAGGTTGCCACAGCTAACTCCTTCCTCTTCTGACAGTTTTGCAGTTAATTTGAAAGGAAATACCTTTCTGAAACTGTTTTAGAGAAAATTAAGAAAAGAGGATTTGCTTTTAAAGTTCAGCGCTGAGCCGTGTTTCTCAGAGGATGCTTCGAGCAACTCTGGCCTGACAAGATGTTGCTGGAAAAGAAGGAGTCTGCGATCAAATAAATTTGAGATGCATAGCATAAATTTTTCTCTATCCTGGAGATTTACAAAGTGCAGAGTATACTAAGGCTCTGATAAGAGTAAGCTGGTTCAACTTTAGTGTTTTTCAAACTTATTTGAGCACAGTGTTTTTATTTGTTTATTTTCTAGAGCACGTCTGTGTGTGATTCTTTTCAGGGAACAGACCTTGAGAGATGCCAGTGTACAATTTTCTTGGAATATAACTATTTTGTGAAGCAAAATAAGCCTAAATGCATGAATGTTGTCTTGTGCTATTTCATTAAACATGTGTATGATGTGCATGTGTATGATGTGCCCTTTACCTCTTGTGGTTCTTTCAGTCACTCAGAGCATCCACTAAAAGACATGCCAAGTTTCCTTCTTCCAGCTGCCAGAGGCAGTAGGTACTAACAGACTTTTCCTCTCATCCCATGATTTCAAATCCTGCTCATCTTTTTTTTTGTGGTATGCGGGCCTCTCACTGTTGTGGCCTCTCCCGCTGCGGAGCACAGGTTCCGGACGTGCAGGCTCAGCGGCCATGGCTCACGGGCCCAGCCGCTCCGCGGCATGTGGGATCTTCCCGGACCGGGGCACGAACCCGTGTCCCCTGCATCGGCAGGCGGACTCTCAACCACTGTGCCACCAGGGAAGCCCCTGCTTGTCTTTTTAGACCAGAGCTCAAAAAATTTTATGTGTAAAGAGCCAGATAGTGAATATTTTCATTTTTGTGGGCCCAGTGTTCTTTGTAACAGCTACCAAATTCTGCCACTATAGCACAAAAGCAGTCTTGGACACTGTGTAAATGAAGGGGTCTGGTTGTGTCCCAGTACCACTTTATTTATCTAAACAGGCAGTGGCAGAATTTGGCCAACCCTTATTCTAGACTCTGTTCAGGCGTGAACCCCTTCTGGAGCCTTTCTTGAGGTCCAGCCAATGTTCCTGCATTGGTTTGAACCTTTGTCTGGCTGTGGTATCTGTTGTCTAATCATTTATGTTATCCTGAGGGGTGGAGGGACCTGGGATGGCATTGTGTCCCCGTCTCACCACTCTTGTCAGGCTTTCCCTTCCCCCCTCCGTTATGGCCTCTCTCCCCATCCTTTGGTTCCTCAAACCCACTGCACTCCCTTTCTTGGAGCACGCTGTTCTCGCTGCCAGCAGTACTCTTCCCCCCGTTTCTCCCTTCCTGATCAGCTCTTACTTTGGCATAAGGTCTTAGCCTACTCAAGCTTTTCCTGACCTCATGGACTTGGTGAAACTCCCCATTATAAGAACTGAAACCTTCATGCACCTCATAGATTTTGGCTCAAATGCCATTTCCTATTAAATTTTATGATTAGATGTTTAATGTCTGTCTTTCTCACTAGCCTCTAATTGTCATGATTGTAGGAATTGGGCTTGGTTTTGCTCACTGTGTGCATCCCTAGCACGTAGCCCAGTACCTGACATATAGTAAGTACTCAAGAAAAATTTACTTGAAAAAAAAAAAAGTGAGTGCTTGAACAAATCAATGATTGAATGATTGGACTCATTCGGTCATTCATTTATGGCTGTTTCAGTGTTTTGTCTAAGAACTTGCAAATATATGCTTATAAGTATTGGAAGGAGTAAAAATGAATGACTACTGTTACTCTCAGTATCTGAAAGTGACGTGGACTTCCAGCTGTGACTCCCTCTGGCATTCGTTAGAAATGTATAGGTTATGCCACATGCCACGTTGTGGCACTTTCATCCAAATATTTGATTTCTTTGAAAAGTGAGCTCAGCGTCAACTGCCAGGCACAAGCTCTACGATAAATGACAGAGAACGATTCCTTTCCACTTGGGGAACCTTAAATATCTGTGCTGAGCAGAACTCAACTGGATATTAGCACCCAAGAATAAAGCATGATAGCATCCTTTAGTATTTTTTTTTTAATTAAAAGAAAAGATAGTGAAAGGTGCCTTTTCAATGACAGCCGACCTGAGAAAAGCCACCAAGTGGAAAATTTCGAGTTAAGATGCAATTGTGTTATTACTTGTGTTATAGGGTCTTTTACAAAAGTCATAACATGGTGAATTTGGGATGAATAGTGGCTTTTCCTTTGAAAGTCAGGCTTCTTAGCTGGCAGAAACCTAATGTGACTGAACTATAGTGCATTTCCTGGGCCTCTAGAGACGAAAGCCTCCAGCCTGGGGTGGTGCAGTGAATGGAGATCAGAGCCCCATTTCTGGGTTCTCATTCCCAGCCCCTCCCTTGATGTGAGAGAGCTTCAAAGAGAAAGAGAAAACAGATGCTTGAGGGGCACATACAGGAAAGAGAAACCTCACCTAGGCCGGCGTCGGATCCTGTTAGAAAGTTTTGGTTACACATTGTTGCGCTGGTCAGTGATGATGCCAGAAGAGGTGTCTTTTTACGTGGCTAAAGATTTCACGCAGGGCCAGGTGTGGAGCTCCCTTAGAAGGCAGTGCCTCAGCTGTGCTCTAAGGCAGGTGTAGAGGGAAGATCCCTTTGGAATGGGCCTCCAAGCATCAGGAATCCCCTGGCTTGGGGTCTTTGGGCTGCATCCACTCTAATATGCATGACCTATGATATATGGGCATGTCATAAGTGTGTGAACGGTGCATTTGCAAAGGTCAGTCCATGTACATGCGTTTCAGACTAGAGTATTTTTGACTTGCCACTGAGCCCAGCACTCCAGCAAATAACTTCTCTCAGTTATATACTGGCTATGGATAGTAGAAGGGACGTATGTGCCCAACGTGGCTCTAAATTTCCAGGCATTAGTTTAGGCAGAGGCTTAAGGGTAAACATTGCAATCTTGCCTCTTCATCCTTAGACTGCATGTGCCAGACATATGTCCTGGGCAGCCTGTCACTTTCAAGTGCCCTGTACATGCCAGCCCTGTGCCGGGCACTTTAATACATTATCTCAAGTTGTCATAATTCTGATAAGGAGGGGTAGTTCCCATTTTACAGCTGAAGACTCTGAGGCTCAGGGGATTTGTGATTTACCTATGGCTACCTAACAGGTAATAGGCACAGCTAAGTTACAAAGACATTGGAAAGGATAAGGATTAATTTCTTGAAAGATCGTGTGGGATTTTCTGGTCCTCGGTGCCCCTTTAGAATCTCTACCAAAGATGGTACCTGATCCATGCACTTGCTGCGTGTGCTGCTGGCCACATCTCAAAGCAAATGAGACATTGATGCCAGGCCATGGGGAAGAACAATGACTGACTGTATTACTCTGGGAATATGTGATCACAGGACAGAGTTCTCTGACGGGATTCCTTGAGTAACGTTTGATAGAAACTTTTTGTTCCCATCTCACCTCTGCTATTGTTGCCATTGGGAGAACATTTTCCTAGGCCACACAATTAAGAGGGAATCCCAATTTTGCTATGCCATTAGTAGTTCACTGTATAGCAATGACTGGCTGCACGGTGTACTACAGAACTGGTCTTGTTGCCAGATACAAGGAGCACCTAGATGCATGAGTTACTTGAGTTGTTTGGGCACGGAGATCAACTTCATTGCATAGATTTCCAAAACAAATCTACCAGTTTATGGTTATTTCGGAGTCTCTCCCTGCACAGTTCATATGCATTAGTCACTGTCAGGAGTTCAAGTCCGGTTTTCTTAGTCATTGTGTGAGTTTTTGTCATTGTTTGTCACAATGGAACTCTGAAGCTTCCTGAACTCCTCCAAATAATCAATATCCAGCTCATTACTGCCCAAATTGTGAGCAAGTAAAGTTTGAAAACAGATTTGGAGCGCAATTTCGGAAAGCTCTGCGGAGGCACACACCCTCTCCACTACAGTGTGCATTTCCATCTCCCTTTCGTTGAATGCATTTGGTGTTAATCGTCATCCATTGCACCAGCAGGGACCCAGAAACAATCTCTTTAGAACTTGAATTGTATGTGGGTGTCTGATTCTTTAATGCTTTGACATAGAGTTTAGCAGAGTTTCCATATGTCTGAAACCCCTACTGAACCTTTTCTGGGTCTCTTAAGAGCTCTGGCTGGTATCATATAATGATGCTGTGTTGGTGAGATAAACCTCTTATACGTGCCATTTGTCCGTAAAATTGCTTAGCATGAAATCCATCCATCTCTGTGGTATTGGGATGTGGGCTGAGTTAATGTCAGCTAACCTGATGAATATCACCTTGCCATGAACTTTGTTATAAGCCATTTTCCTTTTTCTCTCTTGTATCCAGAGGTGTTGTCTATATTGCCCCTAAATAAGTATTTGCTTTTTATTCCCGCATGCAGCAGGATCTCTGTTTTTCCATAAACAGTTGCAAATGATAAAAGAAATCAATATTTGTTGATGTTATGATGCAGCAGCATCCCCCAGATCCACAAGAATGATTTATAGACTACAGCATTTCAAGCCTGACCCGTTCAGGTCTCAGAAAGCACTTAAAAAATAAATTTACCCTGGCCTCTCTCACCCCATTTCAAAAAGGGTGACAAAGATGAAGTAATTTATAAGTTACACTTTTATTAATGCTTTTAACTTTCATACACTTGGCTTTGTTGGCCTTCGAGTGGCATTAGTGCAGGCCCTGGTTGAATGGTAACCTTCGGCACTTTGAGGGGGGTTCGGTACAAATGATCAACTCATAAATAGGTGCTGGGCTCCACATTATCCTGTCGTAAATTCTCCAGACCTTTCAAGTACATCAAGTAAGAGCGAGTTGAACTAGGCGTTTCACTCTGAGTTTACAGACTAATGCAGTACTAATGAGTATCTGGGCAAAGGGTTCCCAGAACGATGTCCAGCCCTCTGCAATGGAAGATGCCGCTTGTCACAAGGGAGCGGAGGGCCTTGCACATAGGAGTCTCAGGGAGCCGGCCTGTCAAGGGAACCAGATGGATGTTCCCAAGCCGCTGGAACTCCTCCTTGGCAGTCAGAGCAGGAAAATGAGAAATTGACTTGAACTTCACAATCTGCCTGTCAAAACTGTGATTTCGAGGCTTACCATTAGGGGGTCTGTAACATGAAAAGGAGAATAGGTAGAGAAACTCCCCGAAAGATGATAATAGTCACCTATTTGCTTGAAACCTTTAAAAGAGAGTCTGTTGTGGTTTGTAGGATTAGTGATGACAGGGTATTGACCTGTCAGAGCAACTCTGAGAAGCAGCAAACTACTGCTTTTCTCCTTCCCTGCAATACGATGAATGAGTCAATGTATTATATTGATTAGAAGAGGGGAAAAAAAAAAAGGAAAAAAGATCACTAAAATCATTGACCCTGTACCTGAGAATTGCTTTGGACTTGATTCATAGCATGAAACTTTCAGGTGCGCCTTTCACTGTCAGCTCAAGAAATTGCATGCACCAATGTGTGTGGCTGTGTGCAAAGTGGTCAGCTATGTGGTCGCCCTGGTTGGAAGCCCTGGAGCGGCCTTGGTTACACCTACCTCCTTCCTCATCCCCCAAACCAAACAGTCACTGAGTCATGATGTTCAGTCTTTCCTGCTGTCTCCCTTACTCATACCGTTAAACCCAGTCCCACAGCTTCTGGGTTGCTCAGGCCTTAAATGTCTTACGCCAGGAATCTCAACCCATACCTGATAGGGTTTTTCTTAAATCTTCAGTTTCATTTGGCCAACTCTCTGCTCAGAAAGCCTCAGTAATAGCTGCCTGTGTCCAGTCTTTTTGGTCTGGATGGCCATGGTTCTCTGGCATGTGCCATCTCAGCCTATTTCATCATCCATGCTCTCCTTCACTAACCCACCTTTTGGGTCTTGCAGTGCCCAGTCTCACCTCCACTCAAGTACTCAGTTCCTTCTCCCTGTTGTGAGAGTGCTCTTTCTATTCAGTCCCTACCCATCAAGACTCAGCTCTTTTTTTAAAAAAAACTCCATTGTGAAGACTTTTTTGAATCAGACTTCAGCAAACTTTTTTTTTTTTTTTCTTTTTTCAGTACAAGGCCAGGTAGCAAGTATTTTCAGATTTGTGGGCCATACACTCTGTGTTGAAACTTCTCACCTCTGCCATTGTATGATGAAAGCAGCCAAGGACAGTACATAAATGAGTGGCTGTGTGCCAGGAAACTTTATTTACAAAAATAGGGGATGGGCTAGATTTTGCTTGTGGGTCTAGAGCACGGCCACTGGCCCCTGACTCCGATACATGGTGAAGTCACTTTCCAATGAGCTCACCTGACAAATTTAACCCTTTCTCATATACTTCCTTTTGATATGAATATGTTAGGTTATTTAATATTTCATGACTCTATCATCTCCCTAATTAGATTTTAAATATCTCCATTACAAGTATCCCCCTGATAGTTTAATGTAGAATAACAGAGCTGAAAGAGATCTAGTCCTACCATTGCATATCTATCTCCATATCTATATCTATATGTGTATCTATATCTACTTTTATATCTATACCTATATCATCTATAACTATTTTTTCCCTTTCTCTCTGTTTTGTCTTTTTGGGCTAACTGGTTTTGTAGATCCAGATTCTGGGTCTCTCCTGTCAAACCCTTCCTCTACCATTTTATTTCTATATATGAAGATACAGATATTGAGCACACGAAAGGCTAGGGTCAGACACTTTAGTTACTTGAAAAATAGTAGCTTTCTCCTGACACATGTCAACCTGATCACAGTTGTTTTCTTTGGGGGTTAGAAGATGGCTAAACAGTAGATTAGAGTTGGGTCCTTATAGGTCCTTGCAGATAAATTCTGCGCAATTGACACAAAGTGGGATGTTCTGGTTAGAGAGAGATGTAGGTGAAACATTTCCTATGTACCTTGGATATTTGAGGACTACTTTTTTTTTTTTTTTTTTGTGGTACGCGGGCCTCTCCCTGTTGTGGCCTCTCCCGTTGCTGAGCACAGGCTCCAGATGCGCAGGCTCAGTGGCCATGGCTCACGGGCCCAGCCGCTCCATGGCATGTGGGATCTTCCCGGCCCGGGGCACGAACCCATGTCCCCTGCCTGCATCGGCAGGCGGACTCAAACACTGTGCCACCAGGGAAGCCCTTGAGGACTACTTTTAAAGATTTCCTAGAAGCCACTTCCTGCGTGGGGTTTCTGTTACTAAATTTAGGTTTACCCTAAGGTTGGGTTTGGCTACAGAAGTCAGCAATCCTGGTGAAAAGCATTTTGGTATACTTAGATCAGAAGGATCACCTACTCTACTTGGAAGTGTGAGCTTTGGATACATACATTCTGGTGGCATGTTTTATCACAGAGATAAGGAAGTCAAACTGGATGAGATTTTATAGATAATCATAATAGATTATATTATAGTTACTCTTGTCCTCATTATTCTAGTATCTGTTGAGTGCTTACTATAGGCCAGGCGCTAGGCTAAGTGCATTGCATGTGTTTGCATTTGTTCCCATATTATGTACTCTCTGGCATTCTCCCATTGTATTAGAGAAAGAAAATTGATGTCCATCACCCTACCTTTAAGTATGGTGATTTTTTTATTTCTTCAGAGATTTTGGAATAAGCTGAACTGATTACAGCACAATAAATACTAATGTTTCAGTGTACATGGGATGTGATTGGTACTTTCAAGAAGTTGTGAACTATGTAAGGTCAAAAGACCTTCCCTAAAAAGAAGTGTTAAGTTTCATTTGAAAAATACACCTATTATTTATTTAAAAATTTGGGTAGAAAGGCACCTTTGCAAAGAGTGTACCTGCTGAGCAACTTTTTCATTGAATTGTGAAGATCCCAAGATTATTTCATATAGATCCAGAATGATCACAACCACCCAAATGATCTAGCCAAGCTAAAGGTGTAGTCTATTTTTTGTTTTAATTTTTAAAAATAATTACTATGTGGTGTTGGTTTTGTAGATTTATAGTAAGACAGAAGGTCTGTCTGACTGCTGTTGTTTCTGTGTTTGCTGGTTGACAATGGTAGGGGGAAGAAGTACCTCCTTGTCGTCCCTTTGCCTGATTTCATTAAGAATATAGAAGCCAATTGATAAAATTGAGGATACAGATCTCATTAGCTTTGCCATCACCCTGCCCCTCTGCAATTAAATATATATATATATATATATATATATATATGTTTATATATGTTACTTGCAAGGGAGAATAACTGGGCCAGAAGACTCCAACATGATGATTAGAGAAGGCAAAATCACTTACAACTTAAGCATGATACCCAATAATAGAAGATTGAAAGAAATGAATTGCTACAATGAGTTAAATTAAATTCAGCACAACTAATAGTAGATTAAGCAAACATTACAAATTAAAACCAAAGCTCCAGACAAACAAGGGAACAAATCTTGCCTGGAGCTGAGCTGACGAGGGACCCAGATGATAGCCATGATGTGTCTTTGCTCTGGGAAGGAGTCCTTGACTCTGGGAGGACTGAATGGGTATGGGGTACAGGAAAAAGAAGGAACTTGTGCTAAGAACCACAGGCACAGCTAACGAGGCAGACTTCTGGTTCAGTGCAAGAGCCATGGATACCTAAATAACCATTACACGATGGGCTTCCGAGGAGAGTCTGTCTCAGAGAGCTTGAGGTTGGTAAAAGTCCTGAAATGAGTGAGAGGGAAAGGCTCGAGCTTCTAGCAAGGGAAAGCAGGTGTAATGCTCACCATTTGTTGAACTGCATGATTTGCCTTTTTTCTTTAAATTAAAAAAAGAAAAAAATATATTTTTAATATATATATATATATATATAATGTATGTATGGAATATAACATAAGTATGGAAAGTACACAAATAATAAGTGTGCAGCTCAAAAGACTTTTACCTGTGCAACCAACTTCCAGATCAAGAAAGGGAACATTACCCAAATCAAGGGAATCCCTACTACCCCAGGTTACTAACTACCTTGCTGCTCTGCCATTGCAATCCATCCATTTGAGAATCCTGGCTCGTTTACCAGTGCATCTTACCCTTCCACCCAAACATTAGCCTAAAATGACAAACATAGAGATAGGACAGGGATAGAGGTGTGTGTGTGTGTGTGTGTGTGTGTGTGAGAGAGAGAGAGAGAGAGAGAGAGAGAGAGAGAGAGAGGAGAAAGAAACAATAGAGGGAGAGAGGTCGGGTAGCTCTGAGAAAGGTGTGACAAATTCCTGGCTTGGAAGCTGGATGTTTGCAGAGCCAGAAGGATAGACTGGATAACTCTTGGTGTTTAGTTTGCCAGCTCCATTTAAACTGGATTCATTGGAGGCCCAAACCTGAGCATTCACAGTAGAACTAATGTCTACCACTTAGTGCAGACAGTACCTTACAGACATTAACTAATTATTTCATGTGGCACCCTACTGAGAAGTAGGTAAGTATTATCATATCTGCTTTATAAATTGAATTAACAGGTGCAAAGAGATAGAGGTTGTGCCCATTTGGGGAGTTTGCCCAGTGAGTTTCTGCCTTAACTGCCACCTTTGCACTCAGTGGATCTTCAGGCTGCCTGGCAGTCATCATACATTCATCTGTTTATTCACTGATTCATTCATCAAACATCTATTGAGCTGTTTTTCTGATACTGCACTAGGCTGCATGGAGGATACTAAAATGAACAAGGCATAGTCTATATTATTCAAAAAGGAATATTTCTTATAGGAGTTATATCTTAAATCCTGTCAGAAGGCAGGCAGGTAAGACAGTAGGGAGTGAGGAAGACTTTGGCAAAGTGAAGGTGCCTACCCCATCTATTTATTATAACATGGTAACTGCCCCAAACAAACATGTCTATCAGTAGGACTCAGCAAGGGAAGCCACCTTGCAAGACCTTCTGGAGAAGGAAGAACATAATTTGCTATACTGCAGTATGGCAACCACTGTAACAGAAGTATAAACAGTGTCATGGGATGATAGAGAGAACAGCTGTTCATTATGTCAGGAGGACACAGGAAGGGTGTCAGGAATAGATATACGAGCACCCAAGGGGAAGCTGAGAGGGCTTTTTAAAGAGATTTACAACTGTAAGATCTTACAGTTTGGAGGCAAGTGGAGGCCCAGCCTATGCCTGGATGCCTCCACTGACAGGAAATTTAGTACCTAGAGAACTCATCTCTTTGGAGGTTTCTCCATTGCCTGGTTAGTGGATGAGTGGGCAGCAGCTTGGTGGTGAAGAGTACCATAGGCTGGGAATCAACCTGTCTGTGTTTGAATCTCAGACTCCACCACTTATTAGCCAAATTACCTTGGGGGATTTATTTAACCTCTCTGTGCCTCAGTTTGCTCATCTGTTAAGTGGTGACAGTAAGAGAATTGTTACAAGGATGGAATGCAAATAAAAACCTCAGCATAGGCTTTTTAAAATTTTATTTATTTATTTATTTTGGCCGTGCCAGGTCTTAGTTGCGGCATGCGGGATCTTTAGTTGTGGCATGCAGACTTCTTAATTGTTGCATGTGGGCTTCTTAGTTGTGGCATACGGGCTTCTTAGTTGCAGCACGTGGGCTTCTTAGTTGAGGCATGCATGCGGGATCTAGTTCCCCGACCAGGGATCGAACCCAGGCCCCCAGCATTAGGAGTATGGAGTCTTACCCACTGGACCACCAGGGAAATCCCCTCAGCATAGTCTTGACAATAGGAACACTTAGCTAGAATTGTTCCAAGACAGCCAGAGACAAGGGTGGCTCTGGAATTGGGCTCCCCATGTGGTAATAAACCACCGAGCTCCCCAAAGAGGCATTGAACGAACAGAGTCATTATGATATAGGTAGTCTCCTGCCTATTATAAAGGGAAGGGACCAAAGATCACCTTTGATGCTTTAATGGGAATTAGCCACTATGTGGCTTTGATGTGCTCTGGGAAATTTAGGTTGTACATGTCACTTTCAGATGACACAGAAGGGAAGAGTGTGAGCTTTGCACAAGGTAGACTCAGATGTCTCAAACTGAGGGCTCCAATTCAGGAGAAAAGCAAGAGCTAGATATAGTCTCTAAGAGAACTAAGCCAAAAGCACATTCTGGTTTGGTTTTTATCATGTTGAAGGGACAAAGGTATTAATTGTCTGTCATTGGAGGGTGGGAGTTTTAGCATTTTCACACTATAAAGGGGGTATTAGGTGACTATGTTCTAAGCTTTCTGCTACAATTTTTTTTTCATTTGGTATATTTGTATTTGCAAAGTTCTTGAGTGTGCTACACTGATTATTCTTAATCTCAGCCCTCCTGGATTGTTCGTATAATTCCCTTATTTTTGGATGGAGGTACAAGGCCCAGAGAAAGGAACCATTTAGAATTGTAGGTTGTAGAGTTTTAGGGATTTGAAAGATCATGCTGATCATATGGTTAACCAACTTGTTTTACAGGTTGACAATAAAGCTCAGAATAGCAAGTGATTTACTTAAGACCATGCTGCCAGTTAATAATAGTCTACACTTGAATCCAGTCCTAAAACTTCCCTGATAGTTAATATTCAAGCTCTTCCATTTAGTTGAATTTCCTTGGCTAAGTCTTTTCACCTCTTTGAGCTTCTGTTTCTTCTTTTGTGAGCTGGGGTAATGATAAATAACATAATTCATAGGGCTGCAGGAAGGGTCGAACAGGGTAATGAATGTGAAAGTATTTTGAAACACTTTATAAAATGCTATAAAAACTTTAGGTATTATTATTATTACTGTTTGAAGTAATTCAGCAAAATACTGAATTGGAAGTTGACAAATACAACTCAAATAAAAGGATTTTAGAGTTGGAAAGGGCCCTTGGAGTTTATCTGGGTTAATAACCAAGTAATTGAAGGCTTCGTTACATGTCTTTATTATTTTCTTAAAATTTATTTAATTTATTTTTGGCTGCGTTGGGTCTTCGTTGCTGCACGTGGGCTTTCTCTAGTTGCAGTGAGCGGGGGCTACGCTTCGTCACGGTGCACGGGCTTCTCATCGCGATGGCTTCTCTTGTTGCGGAGCATGGGCTCTAGGCGTGCGGGCTTCGGTAGTTGTGGCACGCAGGCTTCAGTAGTTGTGGCACGCAGGCTTCAGTAGTTGTGGCACACAGGCTTCAGTAGTTGTGGCTCGCGGACTCTAGAGTGTAAGCTCAGTAGTTGTGGCGTACGGACTTAGTTACTCCACGTCATGTGGGATCTTCCCGGCCCAGGGCTCGAACCTGTGTCCCCTGCATTGACAGGTGAGTTCTTAACCACTGTGCCACCAGGGAAGTCCCTGTCTTTATTATTAAATCAAATAATCTTTTAAAGTGTGCATTTGTAAACAGACTTTCTATGCAATAGAAAAATTTTGATCATCTCTGAAAAAGGACTTTCCATCAAAGGCCCAGATACTTCTAAGACTGATCCACAATCCAATTTATTAAAAATGGCAAGAGATGGTTTGG
The DNA here is from genome assembly GCF_059928025.1 of Delphinapterus leucas. NCBI lineage: Eukaryota > Metazoa > Chordata > Mammalia > Artiodactyla > Monodontidae > Delphinapterus > Delphinapterus leucas. Next base: position 44,536,620 of record NC_143148.1, read on the forward strand.
TTAGTCTGTTGAGCTTCATTCTTGCAGGACTGGGTGTGAATCATACAATTTCACTTTCTTTTTAGGGTAGCAGGTTAAGTGGGGGAGAGGCTGCGGCAGAGCTTAGGGCAGCCTCGAAAATAACTACTATGAACAAGGCCTCAGATCTAGCATCCAACAGCCAGGACATTCTAAGGCCAAAGTGCAAGTAACCAATTCTTTCTAGATTTGCTTCTCACTTTGCTGGCAGGGATGAGGAGGCAGACGTTGCAATAGGTGGGTTGCAAAAAAATTCTCGTATTCCCTTGTACTGCTACAAAGCAAAGTAACACAAAAGCAAAGTAACACAAAGTCAAGATAGGTAGCAGGGAGAGCAGGTGACAGCAGAGAAATCTGGGCAGGGCTGCCATTTTCTCCAGACTAAATAGGACTTTGACGGTCTCATGATTTCTGAAAACTATTGGCAAGCTCAGGTTAGGTAATTGAGATAATTTTTTTTTTTTTTTAAATAACCAGAGCTGGAAGAGAAACTTGCTTTAAAATCCCCCCACTGACTTCCCTGGTGCTGCAGTGGTTAAGACTCTGCGCTCCCAATGCAGGGGGCCCGGGTTCGATCCCTGATCAGGGAACTGGATCCTGCATGCATGCCACAACTTAAGAGTTTGCATGCCACAACTAAGGAGCCCACATGCTGCAACTAAGGAGCCATTGAGCTGCAAATAAGGAGCCCACCTGCCGCAACTAGACCTGGCACAACCAAATAAATAAATAAATATTTTTAAAAAAAAGGCTTCCCTGGTGGCACAGTGGTTAAGAATTTGTCTGCCAATTCAGGGGACATGGGTTCGAGCCCTGGTCTGGGAAGATCCCACATGCTGCGGAGCAGCTAAGCCCATGCACCGCAACTACTGAAGCCCATGTGCCTATAGCCCGTGCTCCATAACAAGGGAAGACACCACAGTGAGAAGCCAGCACACAGCAACGAAGAGTAGCCCTGGCTCACCGCAACTGGAGAAAGCCTGTGCACAGCAATGAAGACCCAGCACAGCCCCCCCCTCCCCAAAAAAATCCCCCCATTGCTCCTATGCATGTTCAGCCCACAGATCAGGGACTCTGAAGGGCGATTCACATGAGGGAAGTAAAACTGCATTCCCACTTTGCCCGTCCTTCCCTTTAAGATCCTATATTCCACCAACTCCCCTGGTGAATGCACTTCCACTGTTAATAATTTAAATGATGACGTAGCCTCGGTGAGAAGAAGCACTGTGAAACACAGAGCTGTGTAGAGCAGAGATCATACACTTGTGACAACTCAAGGCTGGGTTTTGGAACAACTGCTTGGATGACAGGCTTGCTCAGGCTCAGGTTGGGGGACCTTGAATGAGGCTGCAGGCCAGGCTGCCCCTTCCACACCGAGGAAGGGGCAGGCTTCCATGCAGTGGCACCTCCCTGGGTCAGGTGCATTTTCATTGCATGTCAGGCAGATTGCTGCAGCCCTGCATGCTGCATCTGCCCTGTGCAGCTGACCTGCCTTACAGCTTTGATGATGCTTGTCAGTGAAAAGAGGTTTCAGCCTCAGGAATAGCCTTAAAGAGGCCTTTTAATTCCTCCTGGGAACTCTCTCTGCACCTTAGGATGGTGGCGGGGTCACCTTAGTTCTGACGACTGAGGAAAAAAGAATCTGCCATTTGGTTCCTCCTCCCATCTTTTCTTCAACCCCTTGCTCTTTAGGAAATATCACATTTATTGCTTATTACAAATGCATGACAAAAACAATAACAAACAACAAAAAGTAAAGCAAACTCAAGTAAAAAAACTTATGTGATAGAACAGAGTCTAGCACTTTGACCTTAATCAAGTGCTATAAATTGCGCATCTGAAAATAGTAGTTTGCTATGACTTTTTAAATTATAGGTATAGGTCCTCAGGCCTGGCTCCCTTTTCCAGCAGGTTTTTTTTTTTTTTTTTTAATGATTTTAAACCTTCACCTATTTTGTCCACTTCCCCCGACCCCCTGACTCCGGCAACAACCAGGCTGTTCTCTGTATCTATGGGTTTGTTTTTGTTTCTTTAGCTTCTACATGTAAGCGAGATCATACGATATTTGTCTTCCTCTGTCTGACTTATTTCACTTAGCATAATGCCCTCAGCCTCCGTCCATGTTGTGACAAATGACAAGATTTCATTCTTTTTTTATGGCTGAAAATTATTCTATTGTATATATACTACATCTTCTTTATCCACTCATCCATTGATAGACAATTAGGTTGTTTCCATATCTTGGCTAGTGTGAATAATATTACAATGAATATGTGAGGGCAGATATCTCGTTGAGATCCTGAGTTCATTTTCTTTGGATATATACCCAGAAATGGGATGCTGGATAATATGGTAGTTCTGTTTTTAATTTTTTGAGGAACCTGCATGTTGTTTTCCATAGTAGTTCCATCAATTTACATTGTCACCAACAGTGCACAAGGGTTCCCTTTTCTCCACATCCTTGCCAACACTTGTTATCTCTTGTCCTTTTGGTAATGGCCATTCTAACAGGTGTGAGGTGATAGCTCATTATGGTTTTGATTTGCATTTCTCAGATGATTAGTAATGGTGAATACCTTTTCATGCGTCTGTTGGCCTCTTGTACGTCTTCTTTAGAAACGCTTTTCCAGCAGGGTCTTCTCTAAGCCTGCTTAGAATGCTGGGTTGTTGCCCTTGTAGTTTGTATACTCTGAACACTATATGTTCTTTTCTAGCTCTAAATTCTTCCTTCTCTTCTAAAATGTTTCTCTGACTTTCTGGAGACTCAAGCCAGTATATCCTTTTGTTCCCCTCTAATAGTTTAAATTGTTGCATGTCACATACCAAGGGCATCTGCTTCAAGCTCTTCTTAAATCTCTTACCCAGGCTGTTCCCATCCAGGTATAGTACCTTCAAGTTTATTCAGTTCAGCCTCATTCAACTGACATTTATTGAATGCTCACAATTTGTAAATCCCTGGATGCTTAGGGCTGTGTATCTGTCTGTCTCTTTCTCACTTTCTATTCATTCATCCATCTTCTATCTATCTGGAGCATAAGATATAAGAAGTCCTCTCTTACAGAAGCTTATGGACTGGTTTCTTAGCATGTCCAACTTTCTTTCTGATATTTAAAGCTATTCAACAACAATAATAACAATGACAACAATAAAACAAGAATCTCAGCCATCTACCATTATATCTCTACCAAAATGGGACGAATGAAATTCAACAGGTTTCCTTACAGCATTCATTTCATGATTATTCTCCCAAAGGAGAAGTTGTTTCATTCTGGTAATGACAACGCAGTCACAATCCAAGGATATGGTTTTAACCATTTCTCCCCTTTTTCTTCCAAAGTTTCCATCATGGAGTGTTCTCCAGAAGTAAACTGGACTGTTTTCAACGTGCACATCCCTTCCTGTCTCTTCCCTGCTCCTAATAGAAAGGTTAATATTGAGAGATAGGGTGAATGAATGTGAGTTCCCGAGTGTGAGTTCCCAAGTGTGGGCCTTATACCCTGGCTTTGAACCCTGAATCTTCCATTGCTAGGTATGGGATTTGGAGCAAGTTATAATCCTTGAATGTAAAATGGTGATAACAATAGTCCCAAGTTCATAGGGATTGTTGGAACAATTAAATTAAATGAAATAGTACATGTAATCTAGCAGGGTGCCTTGCAAAATGCCTACTTGAAAGGTGTGTTGGAAAGGAAATGAGATTCTAGAATCTTGAGTGGGTGGATGAGGTATCTGACTTAACAAAATGGATAATTTGGGACTTCCCTGGTAGTCCAGAGGTTAAGAATCCGCCTTCCAATGCGGGAGACTCGGGTTCAATCCCTGGTTGGGGAACTAAGATCTCACATGCCGCAGAGCAACTAAGCCTGTGTGCGCTCTAGAGCCCACATGCTACAACTAGAGAGAAGCCCGCACGCCGCAACAAAAGATCCCACGTGCAGCAAGTAAGACCCGATGTAGCCGAATAAATAAAAAAGAAAGAAAGAAAAAGGATACTTTTTAGCAGTATTTAAAAGATTATATTGGTTAAATTAGCTTGATGGTTATAGATATTCCCCAAATATATATCTGGAGTTTTCCTAAATTTGGATATCAGTGGTTCTGAATGTTCTTGCACTGAGAAAAGGAAAAACGGAAAGGAAGATGGAAAGGAGGGAAGGAGGGAGAAACCAGTCAAAGGGTGTTAGTGTCAGATGGACTGTTTCACATCTGGGGAAGACAGGTTTGTATAATAATGAAGATTATGTATGCACATAACTCAGCTTTTGAGGTGACTTTTATGATAATATCGGTACCCACATCTCAAATGCCAGCAGTCCCTGCTGCCTTACCTGGAGGTGCCCAATGGATGACACTACTTTCTTTTCTCAATTCATAGTTTTTCTTTGTACCCATTAAAAATTGTTTTCACATTCTGCTTTCCGTTACAGTTATTTTGCTCATGTCGAATTCCCTCAGTACCTTTTCCTCCATCCTCCTTGCCCTAGCACATGGTGGATGGAATTGGACAGAACACTACCATTCACTAGGGCGAGGCTCAAACCTGATGACGGAATGATAGATTCCCTCTAGTCTAGAACCAATAAAACCCTAACACAAGATCAGGGACGTGCAGAAGCTGGAGCGGGTTTGGGGAGGCGGGTTGGGAGCAATCTCTCCTGCCTTGGTCTCATTTTTGAAGAGTGGCACCTTTCACCAATTTTTAAAAGGTGCACAGATTTGCATGAAGATTGTCAAGATGATGATGAGAGGAGCATGAGGAAGCAAAGGTCAGTGTGCTCGAAGTGTCAGGGTCAGCCCTTGGGACTTTACAGCAGGATGTCACCGTGTGGCCCCTTTCCTGTCTGCCCTCCCATCTACCCACCAGTGTTGCAGGTTGAGAACTACCCCACCCCACCCCTGAGTTTGCCCTTCTTGTGAAAACCTGGCTGTGTAGCTGCATAAGGGCCAGCCCACTTTCCCCCTCACTGCCCCTAAAGCCCCCACGTACCCAGCTGAACTAAAGCTGTGACCTCAGGACCGTTCAGGGTCCGGCCCTACCTCTGACTCTGTCTGGTCTCTTTTTCTCTTACTGTGCTGTGGTCACATGGGCTTCCTTACTGCTCCTAACATGTGCTGATCATGTTCCTGTCTCAGGGCCTTTGCACTTGCTGTTCCCTCTGCCTGGAGTGTTCTATTCCATATGTATACATGGCTGATGCCCTCCCTCATTTCTTTCGAATATCACCATCTCATCAAATGTCACCTTCTCAGAGAGGCCTTCTCTGACCACCTGAGCTAAAGAACTTCCCCTGTCACCCTCGGTCTCCTTACTCTGCTATACTTTTTTTCCACAGGGCATTGTATTACAAATGTATCAGCTTGTTGTCTGACACCCACTAGACTGTAAGCTTGATGAAGGCAGGGACTTTAGTCTTCAGTCCCTTGCTATATCCCGCTGCTGGAGCAGTGCCCAGCACATCATAGTTGCTCAGTTAATTTGCTGCATAAGTCGATGAACAGTAAGTGATTTTCACCCATCCATCCATTCAATGCGCAGAGGTTGAGTGTCTACAGTGTGCAAAGATGAAGACATCATAGTCTCTCCTTCTAGGATGTAGCAGTCTTGATGGGGAGATAGATACATACATAGATACAGATATATAAACAGGTATTTATGAAAAAGCTTTGCAGGTGCCATGATAGAGTTACAGACAGGGTATTTCCTCAGACACAGTCAGAGAAGTGGCAGACAAAATGCTGACATTAAGTATACTCAGTTGTTTAAGAATTAAAGCCACAAATAAACATATATTTGTGTGTGTGTGTGTGTGTGTGTGTGTGTGTCTATGTGTCTTTAGTGTTTTGGCCTTATAAGATTTCATAGAGTTTGGAGAAAGGCTCAAAATGGCTTTTCAGTGATGTTACAGTATGATAGAAAGGTGAAGAATTCACTTTCTTTCCCCTCAAATGAAATAGAAGCAGCTGCATTTCTCCCAGGTGGGCCCAGGCATTGTACAAGACCCACATATTTTTCAGTGAGATTCACATTTGCTGTGATACTGGAAGCTTCTAATGGGCCTCTGAGGGTTGTAAATTATATCAAATAATTTTCCAGATACTAAGCTGTTGTGTTTTGAAGGATGGAGATGGGAGGGGTGAGGATGAAGCTTTCCTTGGATCCTGAAATTACACCTTCTTCCAACCACATTCAGTAAATCTTTTTGAATGTCTAATGTTCATTCATTCAATATTTACTGAGTATCAACTATGTGAGAGGTGCCATGCGGGGCCATGGGGCTGTCCTTGGTTGGTTTAAAATCCATAGATCCTTATGGAAAAGCTGCTAGAACTTGGTGTAGCTTTTTGCTGTTGTTTGTTTTGCCATTCCTATTTTATTGCTGTGGTTTTATGATATCCTTATTGTAGCAAGTCAAATAAAACAGAGGTATTCAATATATAAATATGTGTGAAGGAAAAATATTTAATGCTCCACTCTTCCTCTTTATTCCTATCACCGCTTGTAATTAATCTTCCAGTAGTTTGATGGATATCTTTCCGTAGCATTATCTTTGTACACACAGGAAGACTTTACTTTTATCTTACAAAGATGACATTATATCACACACACTACCCTGCAGTGTACTTCTTAAAACTTGCTAATGTATAATAAACATTTTTCTAGGTCTTATTATTTCTAGTAAGTTCATAATTTTTTATAGAATTGGTATAACAGAATGTAGCCACCCATTTTCCTTAATCATAGACCTTTAGGCGAATCAAGATTTTTTTCTATAATAGTTATTGTTTAAATAAACATCCTCATACATATTTTTATATATTGGTGCTTTTATTTCTGTTCAGTGGATTCTGATAAATGTTCAGTGGATTCTGATATTTATTATGTCAAAGGGTAAATGAATTTTTAATCTTTAATAGGCATGACTTGATTACCTTCAAAAATGTAACAATTTGTATTCAGAAATACATGGGAGTACTTTTGACCCTAATATCATCCCCAGCACTGGATGTCATTAATATTTTTAAGTTTTGTCAACAAAGACAATAATAGTACTTCAACAGTGACAGTTCATTGTTGCTTTAATTGCATTTACCTGACCGTCCCTGGGGTTGGGCATCTTTCATACATTTATTAGACATTTGCATTTCCCATACTATAAGTTCTTATTCAGATCCCTTGCCTGTTTTTCTACTATGTTTTCTTTTTCTTCTTGACTTGTAAAAGCTTTTTGTGTATTAGAAATAATAATGCTTTGGTTATGTATAAGAATACAACATGTATCATCTTGCAGATAAATATATCTGCTTATTTTTATTTCTTTTTTTTTGTCTTGCTTAGAAAACATTTCTCGTCAACCTTTTGGATATGGTGCTCATCAAAAACATGAGCCTGATGAGCCAGGGTCTTTGGGGCAGAGAGCATGGTCCATTTTTGGTGCTTTGTGGCTACAATGTAACATTTCAGGGTCTGTTGCTGCCATGCACTTGAGACCAAGATGCCATTTGCATTACCCTTTCCCTTCTCACTCTTCTCCCTGATTTTAATGTAGGTTTTTACCTGCCAGACACAGACCTTGTGTCCTATCATCAATGCCCAGCATCCTTCTGCTAGAAAATGTTTGGGACGCTCTGAAACTCAACATGAGATTACTGAAAGTAGTGGTCATTAAGAAATAATCTGGTGTTTCCTAATATCCCAAGGCCATTTCTCCCTCTAGGACTTATCCATAGCCAAATATCCAGAGTTTGTCATGGGGCACATTAGCTCACCCCTTCCCTGTGGAACCGTATCTCTCATTGCCATCGCTTTGTCTCTGTTTGGCCCCCTTCTCTGAAGGGGTCATGAGAAGTCTGACACCTTGGTCCTGCATCCTGGGAACTGGATTTTATACATAATCAATTTAATTAAAATATGCTATTTATTTTGCATCTGTCATATTTTTAGGGCACAGTCCTGGACCTTGAGGACTTCAGCATGTCTCCACGGTAACTGAGTAATTTGTTCCCCTTGACAGGACTAATGTTCCGTCTTTCATAAACAGGGATGACTTTAGAAGGAGGCAGGCTCTTAGGTGAACTGTTTCTCTAATGATAAGGATAGATCTGAATGTGTGGATTTTCATACACATTTTCCCTGTCCTTGTGACTAAGCTATCAGAGAAAGCTGGAACATTAGAGCTACAAGAAAGTTCAGGCAAGAAAACTGAGGAAGAGAGAAGTAAAATGGACACATTCAAGTCTCACAGCACATTGATGTACACTAATAGTCTTTGTGGATTTATGACAACTACAGTCACAACGATAATAGGATTTGTATGTAGATTCTGGTAAATAAAAACAGGGTCAAATGGACCCATCAGCATGTGTATCATCATATTACTGGGACACTGACCATGCCTGGAACTCCTAAGGTGATTCAGAGCCCGAGTTTAGAGCAAGAACTTGGACGTCTCCACCTATTTCACAGCCGTGGAAATGGAAGCACAGGGAGATGAAGTGATGTGCCACAACTTGAATCTGTATGCCCTGATTTTCTGGTCTAGCCCTCCCTCTACTGTCATATGCCCCTTCTGGTTGAGGCATTTATTTGCAGGAGTGATTTTTTCAGTGAATAGTAAAGATTGAAGACCAGCTCTTTTGGGGGACCAGTATCTATTGGGGAACAGGATCTGTTGCCACACTCACATATACTTACCCCTTTAACCTGCCTCCCAGCCAAGGAGGATTATGTTGTCTTGTTTATTCATTCAGAAAATATGTATTTGTCCTTCCCTATGCTGGGGCTTAATAAATATTTGTAGAATTGTACTGATCTGATTTGGATTGTTAAGGTACCAGAGGTAGGGACCTGAGAAATGACTAAGATTTCGTTTTACTGGTGGGGATAAAAGATGCAGCCCACTGAAAATAAATCCCTTTTTAACAGTTTTGCTAACAACATATGCCATATAATTGAATATATGTACAAATAAAAAGCACCTAGTACAGCTTGTTCAACTTCTCTTTTATTAGAATCCAAGTGGTAACATTCATTTCCAGGCAGTGTCACTGATGTTGGTTTTGTTCATTATTAGGAGATTGTAGTTATTTCACTCTGAAGGGAGAAGCCCTGGGCTTTTAACTGCCAGGGCTCGCAAGTGGCCAAAGAACTAGACCCACCAAGCTGATTGGCCTTTTATAGAGTCAGTGTGTCAGAAGTCATCTTCAGAAAGCGAAGTGTCCCTTCCCTGTGGCCTGCTCTCCCAAGGGAGGGTGGACACGTTTTCCTTTGGCTGTAGATGTAGTATGGACTTCAGCTCAGAAGCTGCCTGATTCCCCGGGGGCAGCTGGAGGTGGGCAGCTCAGAGGCTGACATTGTTGCGGTCACGTGAGATGTGAAGCCAGCTGAGCAAGCACCAGGGGCTGCTGTCCTGGAGGAGCCCTGATGTTTCATTGTTGTGATTTTATCTGGCATGAATAGAATTCATAGATGGGCTTCAGAACAGGGGGAAAGAGGAATAAGAAGAAGGAAAAAAAGCAGATCATAAATTACAATAATAATTTATGATCCAACAAAGAATTCGCTTGCACCACAATAATAGCCCCTAATAAGTACATTCATGTGACTTATGAGACTGTAATAATCTTCTCAATGATGATTTCTGTACTAAGCTGTTGTTGTTATTGTGCATATTTGGTAATGATGGACAAAAATCAATACTGGGTCTTTTGATTCTTTTAATTCAGAGAATGAAATTTTTTTCCTTTCCCACAGCCTTCACACCTTAGCTGGAAGTTCAAAACCTGGAGACAGGAGATCATCTTTGGGTTTTATCCTTTTCTGTCTCCTAATCTGCTGGGAGATTTCAAGACAGAACTGTAGCCAAAACTGAGTTGTTTTTCTGTGTCCCTTTTCTTCCTGAAGGGAAGGGAAGAGGCTGTTTTCTTCCCCTGGGAAGTTCTGTGTGGATTCTTAGCTATCCTAACAGGATCCACAGAAGCAACAGATGTGAAAGAAGCCTGGGTATCAACATCCCAAGCAAAATGAGCATTTCTCCCCTCTTAGCACCTTTACGAATGAGAATGCTGCCCCAAAGGGAAGGTCAAAGAAACCTACCACGATATGAGCTCTGTATCTGGATGCTTTATAGCCACATCCTAAATGCTTGATGTTTGCTCTCACAATACGGGCCTACTTAGGAATTCATCTATCAGCTTTTAAAAAGGACCTACAACATTTACACTTACATAGTATCTTACCATTTTCAAAAACACTTCTGTAGATGTTTCTCATTTAATCATTATATCAACCCTTTGAAGTGGCTATTTGGTCAGTGCCATTTTTAGATAAAGAGACTGAGGGTCAGAGAGGAAGTATGTCTCTCAAAGCAGCCTGAGTGGTGGGTGCAGATTCAAGATTCCTATAAGAAAAGAGGAGTATTCCTGCCTTACCTGGTTGGTACCTCTGGAGTAGTACAGCCTTCATCACAGGTCTAGACACTGGCTTGCTTCTACACTCTACCCTGATTTTAAATAGACACATCAGACTCAGGGGAAGCTTTGAAGGCAGTTGGTACTCGGAGCAGCTTCCTTTGTGGGGCATTGGACGTAGAGAGAGTTTGTTGCATTCTGGAAGTTATGTTTCTGATTATTTAATATTAGCACACCATTTGTAACTCAGACATCAGGTAGGGTTTTAGTGTCCAAAAATCTCTAAACTCCCCCGCCTCCAAATATGCTCCATGTTAATATCATGCCTTTACAATACTTCTGCAGATTTCCAAAGGGCTGAAGCATCTTTGTGGTTACCTCTTGCTTCCACGTTCTGCTTGTGCTGAATCAGTTAATCTTGGAAATTGTCTCGATGCCCTTCTGCTGTCTGTGATGTTTGATATAGCTGAGAACTCAGGCATCTTCCTTAATTTCCCTCAGGTAAACCACTCATACAAGGTGTGTGTGTGTGTGTGTGTGTGAGTGTGTGTGTGTGTGAGTGGGTGGTGTGAAGACTACTGACATTTTGGTAGGACAGGAGCATTTACATATCGCCATTTGCCCCTTTTTCAACTTGAGTTCCCATTTCCTACTTTTTTGCAAGACTCTTTCCTTCTCCTCCTCCTTTCTTCTTTCCTCACCTGCCCCCCCCACCTCTCCCCTCACCCAAATTCCTATCAGTTTTGTATGCATTTCAGTATAGCTACCTCCTTTGTTTCCTTCTGACTCATGCCCTCAAGGTCTCACATTCCCCTCAAGCACCTTATCAAGGATATTTTCCTTAAAAAGACCATTCCCTCTGTACAAGGAATTCTTATGCCAGCTGAATCAGATTTTTTTCTAACCCATCATGTAAATAGTGACAAGCAAGAGAACGCAGTCTTGAATGTATGATTGGTCTCAACATTATAGTGATAGCAGTGACGTTAATACCTTATAGCTATTAAAAGTTTTCAGCGTGCTTTGCTTATACATTAGCATATTTAATCCACACAGTAATTCCTGTAATCCCAGTTTTCAGATGAAGAAACTGAGGGTCAGAAATAGAGAGCCAGAAATAGAGTGCAGGTTCCCTGACTTCTCCAGAGCTCTTTCGCTACCCTATCAGTGTAGGTCCAGTTCTGTTCCTGTCCATATTTCTGCACTGGTTGGTTTCTGCATTTCATTGTCACACAGTGAATCAGACTAGAAAATTTCAACCATCTCTGATTTATGTTTGCCACTGGCCTCCCTGGGACTTAAACTCTGAATAACTAACTTTCTGTTTTTATGACAACTCTACACTTTCAACCAGCAGCCCCAGGTGGGCTCCTGGGTCCCATGCCTTTTGTCATTTCTGGAGATCGAGAAACATTGTTCAGTGAAGGTTGCGGCCTTGTAGGAGCAGGTCATGAGGCCACATCAAATGTGTGACCTGGTTCTTTAAAATTTGGACTATTTCTCCCTCTCCATTGGCTGCTACAACCAGCCTGCATTGAGAGTGTTTAGTTGTTTTTCTCTAAGTAACATTTCTTCATCTGGAAAGTCTTTATCACATAGGATCGAAGACATGTTAAAGCCCCAGCAAGGCAGGGGTTAAAATGGTTTTACCCAGAGGATTTCATGAACAGGCTGTGAGCCAGTTTTTGGTCCCTTCCCCCATCTCTTTATGTAGGTATCCCCACTTTCCCAAGCATGCATTATCTGGACTACTATGTAGTCCATCGGCAGAGGTGCCATAACCTCTGGCTGACCTTGAGCTGCTGATGCCCTGTCATGCACTCCAATCACTAGGATCTGTAGAGGTGGCCACAGCCTTGCAAGACACTCTAAAGCTTATAACTGTGTCAGGTCCTTACCTCTTTTCAGTGGCATTGGGTGACTTGTAGATCCTGGTAGCATTTCCCTTCTCGTGTGATGTGTGCTCATTCTGAAATAAAAACTACACAGCTGTGGTTGGTCTTTCTTATTGGAAAACAGCAATTTTCCACCGCCTGGGCTGTTTTCCTTGCATGATGGGCTGTTAGAAGGAACAGTGAGAATATGAGGAGATTGGTTAATTCCTTTGCTACCAGCAACATTTCTTTTCTTTCATATTGTCAGGGCACCTCGAGTTGTATTGACTCAGTTCTTCCAAGTCTGTCTGCTTGTCTTTTAGACTTCATCTTCATCGCTAGATTGGCAATGACTGTGCTAAAGGTTTAATGGTTTTGGTAATATTTTTTTGTTAATCTTTTTTTTTCTGAGCATGGATAATAAAAAAATGTCACTATGCTTTGCATTTTAGAAGCAAAAGAAAATTAGACAACTGTTACATAATATGCTCGTGGGATTATATAACAAGTGTTTCTACTGGAAATAATGCTCTTAGCTGTGCTGTTTCCCATTTGCTGTGATTCATGCAAGGGTTGTATGTTAAACTTGTCTATATATCAAACTCAGAAATATATTAGGTTGAAATCTATGAATTTGCCTATTTTGTAGATCAAAAGCATTCATATATTGGCAGTTTCATAGGGTCCAGGTTGTATCAGCAGCACAAGGCAAAGCCTGATGGAAGCAGGAGAGGTCACCTACTGCATCCCCCTGTCTCCAGGCAGGATTACATTTCAGTCATACTCAGGATTACATTTCAATCATACTGAGAAGAATCTCGTAACTCACACTTTTTAACATTTGTTGTCAAAGAATGAAGTTCCTGATGCAGTTCTGGGCTAGTTAAGGGATTAATCATCAATATCAAAGCGGGGAATGGGTCATTTTGGAAGCGCAGCAGAAGTGGCAGTGATCCCTCCTCTTTAAGATCTTATAGGACAGCTCACATATTGTGTCACTCTTGGTGGGCGTAATTGGGGTTTTCATAACATAGAAAGATGCTCTGTTGCTTTCACGTCTCACCAAACAAGGCTTTGATTCCATGCTCATCAAAAACCGGTTAAGATTGGCTCTGGCTTGCAACTTGCTTGAGACTGTGTCTCAGATCTTAGCCTTGAATGTGACAATATAAGCTGTTGAACAGCCTGCCTTGGCTACCTTAGCAGATGGTCTTCTAAATGAAGACAAGGAGCCTACTTTACTCAAGCGATGAGATTTCCAGACAAAGCAGGGTCATGGGGATAATCTCTGGACTCTGGGTAGAGTTTTCCTGACATGTGTATCCAAGCCAGATGCTCAGGGTATCTGCCCTTCCTCCCAGCCTCCTCCCTGCAGTCAGAGCCTGCAGCCTCTCCCCACTCCCACTGTCCTTTGGCCAGCAGCTCCTGATGCCCAGAGGATTCAGCTCAGGGTGCGCGTTCACTCGAGCCAGTGCTTATTCCATGCCTTGAGCTTGCTCTTCAATGGACTCACTCTTTTGTTGCCAATAAAAGTGTAACCACTCAGTCCTGGGTGTGCTTATAATAGCTTGGGAAGGCAGGAGCTTTAGAGACAATATTTTTGTGTGATGAAGACACGAGGCAGCCTCTTTCCCTTTGCCTAGGAACTGAACTCAGAACTTTGGACCCTGTGACATTATTCCAGCACTAAAGGCACAAGGTTTGGATGTGGGATGTATGATGACAGAAATTTCTGTGCAATATTAAACTCTGTAAATGAGATAAAAGCACCCAATATAGTTCCCGGCCCTCCACAGGCTTCTACTTGGCGCAGAAAAGGTATAGAAAAATTGGCTGAAGAGGAAAGATGAGAGGTCTTTAGGTCAGAAGGTCTAGGTTCCGGTCATATATCAGCCACTTGTATGTGTATGACCTCAGGCCACTCTTTCAGAGTTTCAGTTCCCTCATTTGCAAATGGGGTCCCTGAGCTTCCCAGGATTTTCTCCTGGTCATAAAATGCAGTCGTGGGGGCAAGAAAGCTTTGAATAAAGGATGACACATCCTGAAGGGTTGGGTGTCTTATACTCTCCAGGTCAGATTCTCATTAGCCCTCAGACGTCTTTGCATGATTGGAGAAAGGTCTGGGCTAATATGCTTCAGAAGTGAATTGTTCTTAAAATTGATGAGCGGATTTGAGTCGCTGTCAATGTCTTACCCCGCCATAGGAAACGGCTCTTCTGGTGAAGGGCTGAAAGGGGCTCAGGGTGGGCTGGGGGACCCCATTACAGAAGAGCCTCCTTCCCAACTAGTCCTCGGTCCCCACCCTCCTGCAGCTTGTTGTTAATGAGGGAGCTCGGTCCAAACCCAGTTTTCCGGGATCTGATGAAAGCTGTAGCCTACTTAAATCACTTTCATGTGGCCTTTAACCTAAAAAGATTACATTTTGGGGGGTGAGTGGGTAGTGAGCAGCAGAGGACCAGCCTGCTGTCAGAGGACAAAATCAAATTTTTTTTATGTGATGTTGCTGCATTAAAAGAGCCAATCTTGTGTCATGTAACAAGTGAATAATGGCTCTAGCCTGTGATGTCAAAATTTTCCACATGTCTCATAAATAAATCCAGCCACACCCCTCCCCCCAACCACCACCCAAAGGCTATCCGTTTTTGAACCTCAGCTTGCATCCCAAATTAAGAATGCGTTCATATTCAAGGTTAAAGGTACAGTATCCCCTTTCAAAAGGCACATGTCAGTGTTTCTGCTGAGAATGATAAATAACACTTGAAACAGGCTATCAATTGTCAAGAGGACTCTTGCTTCTCCTCCTCTTTTCTGCCCTAACTTTGCTGAAGATCTGATCCTTTGGAAAGAATAGATGCTGTATTAGGCCAAGACTTGATGAAATTTTCTTTAAAGAAAACCACTTGAGTGAGATCCCTAGGGGGGAAAAAATCAAACAGCTAAATAGTCCCGTGGCCCTCAAGAGCAGAAAAGCTGGATCCAGTACAGCTGCAATTAGGATTAGCAGCATAGCCAAGCCAAGTGCTTTTTATTGCAAGAAGCATACATTCATCTGAGACCTGTCCGCTTGCATGGGGATACCAGGCACAGATACTGACAAAAGTCAGAGAAGCTAAAATATTGATGTTGTTTGCCAAGGAGATTCTGCCTGTTCATTATCAACTGTGATCAGCATAGGTGACTTTCAGAAATAAGAATCCAAGCCATCATTGGGTGTAGTATACCCGTTATTGTTCCCTTTCTTTTAATGTTAAAAGATTGGCCAGCGGTCAATGTACAGGGAGATTTTTCTATAAAATCCAGTCTTGTTGAAAGCTCCTTTGCTGAAGGAAAGCTGCCTCTTTATTCCCCCTAAAGGACAGAATGTTTTTTTTGTTTTTCCATTTTAGAGAGTCAAGGGGAGGGGATGGGCAGGCACATGATGGCTGAGAACCAGAGCAAAGAACAGGAGGGGAATTTGGCTGAATTTTCACAGAGGCTCAAGTCCCCCTATCTGCTCTCTCTGCCCCTCTCTTCTCTCCCCACCTCACAAACAAAGGCAGCATCTTTCTCAGATAATGCCGCATGTGTCAGAAGCAAACGTTCTGGGAATGTACATGGTGACCTGCTCTGTGTAACAAACGTCAACCCCAAACCATACAGAAGTCGCTACATCTGTTTTGGCTTTGTTCGCAGCACAGAGGGGAGGGGGGTGCACTCCATGGTCAAGGGCCAAACTACATGTCATATTTCATTACCTTCATTAGCTACTACAGAAGGCTGCATTCAAAGGAAAGGTTGGTATTAACTCTTGAGCCGCCAGCCTTTTCTAACAATTATTTTCACCTTCACCCACTGCTTGCCGATCTGTTCCTTCATGCTGTGGGCTCTGATTTAACTAAACTGTAAATCAGCCCTGAGGTCCACAATTTCACCTTCTTAACTTAAAGGAGGCAAGCTACTGTTTTATCCTAGGTAGCTACTTACAGGACGGCTGAACATCTGGAACCTATTAGGACAAATGCTAGTGTAAACCCAATGGGGAAACCATATTTAGAATTAATAAAACTTTCCCTTCTTATTTTGTCTGCAGTTGTCTTTTTCTTTTCCCCCTCACATTACTTCTGTGATTTAGTATCGCCAGCTCCTTTCTTGGTTGCTGTAGTGAGATAAGATGATGCTTATTGCTACCTCGCTATTTTTTTTGGTGGAGGGGGACTTTTCTTGGTGCTTCCTTGTGGTTACATTGGACTCACATGGTCGCTACCCCTGGAAATAAGAGCCCATTTCCCCATATTCATGTTGCATTTCTTAAGGTATACTTTTCAATTACTGAAACAAAGTGAGTGAAGGTATAAGGTAGATCTTTATACTGCATGGCTATAAAAATGGTCAGTTTTCATGCTGCATATTGATTCCATTTAAAATCATCTGTGGCCAGCACATGCTGTTATTTCATGTTATAAAGAATGGCCACTTGGCCAGCATAGGTCAGAACACACCTGGACTGTGGAATTAGGAGTCTGGAATTTTGATTCTTCATCCTGGCTCTGCTCTTGATTTATTGTCTAGTATTAGACAAAGCTCTTGCCCTTAATTCTCCCATCTGTAAACTACAGATCATTATACCATTACAGGGTTCTAGGAGCTTGAATGACTTCATTTTAAGATACTTTGAAAAGCCCTGAGAAGACAGTACTTAAGAATACTATGCCATGTAGAATACTGTAACATCCATTTATTTTCATTAATACACATTTGAAAGATACACACCAGTGGTTTGCAACTGTAGTCCCCACACCAGCAGCAGCAGCATCACCTGCAAACTTGTTAGAAATGTAAATTCTTGGCCTGTGGACCGATTGAATCAGAGACTCTGCTGGTAGGCTAATTCTGATGCACGCTGAAGATTAAGAACCACAGATCGATAGATTTGGCTTCAAGTCCAGGAGTTAAGTCCACAGAGCTCTATCAGCCTAAACAGATGTTGGAGTGCAAGCTCAGCTCAACAAGTTGTGAAACGTGGCATCTGAAAGACACTCTTAACTTATAAGGCATGTGGGCCTCTCCAGTTCTGACTTGTGGACGATGCCAATGCAAAATTGTTTTTCTGGTTTTTGAAATGAGTTTTATAATTTCTGCTGAGCATTACTGGCACCCTGAACTCAATATTCCACTTTGTAAGCTGGTGTCTGTCTAATGACATCTTGGATACAGCTTAACCTGCCAGAAAAATAAACCTACACTGAAGATTAACAAACCGCCGCTGGAATAAGGCTTGGATTTGGGACTCAAGTGTACACAGCGGCAGAATGATGCCATAGAAGAAGATGTCTAGAACTTCTCTGGAGTTGGGACACGGACATAGAAATAGTTACTTTGTAGATTATACGCTTTGAGGTGGAAAGAGAGGTGTAATGGCAGAAAATAACGTTCACGTTCAGAAATACTGAGCTCTCTGTGGCTGAGTCACACATGTCCATCCTTTACACTTTACAGGAATTGTTGTAAAAGAAAAGCTAACCAAAGAACAGATACCCAGACAAGTGATCTAGTTTTGTAAGTCAGTAGCAATATGTAAATTATAGACACAGGGGTATATGGTGTAAGTTGGCTTTTAATATATGTGTATCTAATGCTACTTTGTGCCAATAGTGACTTTTCACAAAGGAGTAGAAAACTATATGCACGTTCTCATCTCCTTTTGGTGTTTCAGGTTTCTCTAAGATTCAAGATGCATTCTGAAGTTGAGAGAAGGGCCAACAAATTAGGACAATTTTGTTTCCATTTTTAACCTCAGACCAGTCAACTCAATTCTTCCTCCTTTAAATTTGTCCTAAGTTTGGTCCTACAATGAGACCTTTTGCATGGCAAGTTTCAGCCTGGAGCAAATTATTATGGCTGAATTATAAACCCTTGAAAATAGGGGTTTATAATGGAAATGCTGACACAACCTTAACTCTAGCGGTGAGAGTGCAATGCAATAATAAATGAGGCAGAACAGCAAAGTGTTGCTTTTAATTTATCATTTAGTAGGAGAAAAAGGCCTTGTTTACTTCTTTTTCATCTTCTTCTTTGCTTCCAAGACTTGCAACCATTATTTTGAAATGTATTTTATAATAAAACCTCAGTGGTTATGTTGCCTAGGGCTTGAGCGTCCATTTTCGAAAGGGAGAAAGAGAGAAAGAGAGAGAAATTTTTGAGGCCTAAGAAGCATATTCTGTTGACTGATTATGTTTTAACTGCACAGTTGCTGCCTGGCAATGCATTTATTACAGAACAGATAGACTACTCTGTTATGATCCAGAAGTGCCCCGAACGTATGATCCTATTTGGATATGTCTATAAGAGTAGCAGTAAAATTATTATAATATTTGAAATGCCTTCTAGTACTTTTTATTCCAGATGTCACTGTATTTGGACCACACAGATTACAGCCTTTGGAGTAATGTAGTTAAGTATCTTTCCCCATTCCCTGCGTTCCCATTTTGTAGATGGAGAAACTGAAGTCACTCGCTGGTGTGATTTCTATAAACTCCTTCCTTACTGGGTCTCTGTGTGCTAAGCACTGGTCTGGAACACAAAAGAGCGTGCCCCCTGCTCTCTAGGAGCTTACAACCTAATGGGCAAAGCAAACATAACAAACAAAAAATAATGGTGTAAAACATAACAGTATTAGCCTACTGTAAAGTCACTTTATGACATGGGCATTCACTTACCTCTAGCCCTGACTCCGTCATTCCTATATCTTCAGAGGGGCCCAAGGATACAAAATTCCATATATATATATATATATATATATATATAGTATATATATATAAAATACTCTCTACCCCTCTCACTGTGCCTTAGAGGACAGATGACCTTTATGACTGCAATACCTCCCTCATTGTCCTGCAGCTTCTACTTTGGTGTGAGTAATAGGAGGGCTCAGTAGAAGAGTGGGTGGCAGGAGGAGAGTGAGGTTCTGATATTTATTCCTCTGGCCCCCTCCATTTCTGGCTCAGAATTGGTTCCATTTCTCTACTGAAGACAAGAGCTCCAGTCTGCAGCCCTCTCCTACAGCCATTGGTCTTGCCAGGTTTCGGCAACCCCACCCTCTCTTGGCACCTTCAGGCCTGGGAGTGGTATTGGCTTGTGCTCTTGCTACCTCTAGGGTGCTTCACTGCCTCTTCTGGGCTTCCCTAAACCAAACTCACACCTCTGCAAATAGTTTCTTCTTTAAACTTTTCTTAGTTACCCCATTTGAGTGTGTGCAAATTGCTTTCCGCTGGGCCCCTGGCTGATTTAAAAAAAGGAAAAAATATATATATATACACACACACACAGAGCACATGTGTGAACATACATATACACACATATACACAGTTTAAGAAAACAGAGTATTTATTTTTTTATATTTTGATCACTTGCATTTTTTTAACATCTTTATTGGAGTAAAATTGCTTTACAATGGTGTGTTAGTTTCTGCTTTATAAAAAAGTGAATCAGTTATACGTATACATATACATATGTCCCCATATCTCTTCCCTCTTGTGTCTCCCTCCCTCCCACCCTCCCTATCCCACCCCTCCAGGTGGTCACAAACCACCGAGCTGATCTGCCTGTGCTATGTGGCTGCTTCCCACTAGCTATCTATTTTATGTTTGGTAGTGTATATATGTCCATGCCATTCTCTCACTTTGTCACAGCTTACCCTTCCCCCTCTCCATGTCCTCAAGTCCATTCTCTAGTAGGTCTGTGTCTTTATTCCCGTCTTACCCCTAGGTTCTTCACGACCTTTTATTCTTAGATTCCATATATATGTGTTAGCATACGGTATTTGTTTTTCTCTTTGTGACTTACTTCACTCTGTATGACAGACTCTAGGTCCATCCACCTCACTACAAATAACTCAATTTCGTTTCTTTTTATGGCTGAGTAATATTCCATTGTATATATGTGCCACATCTTCTTTATCCATTCATCTCTTGATGAACACTTAGGTTACTTCCATGTCCTGGCTATTGTAAATAGAGCTGCAATGAACATTTTGGTACATGACTCTTTTTGAATTATGGTTTTCTCAGGGTATATCCCCAGTAGTGGGATTGCTGGGTCATATGGTAGTTCTATTTTTAGTTTTTTAAGGAACCTCCATACTGTTCTCCACAGTGGCTGTATCAATTTACGTTCCCATCAACAGTGCAAGAGGGTTCCCTTTTCTCCACACCCTCTCCAGCATTTACTGTTTCTAGATTTTTTAATGATGGCCATTCTGACCGGTGTGAGATGATATCTCATTGTAGTTTTGATTTGCATTTCTCTAATGATTAGTGATGTTGAGCATTCTTTCATGTGTTTGTTGGCAATCTGTATATCTTCTTTGGAGAAATGTCTATTTAGGTCTTCTGCCCATTTTTGGATTGGGTTGTTTGGAAAACAGAGTATTTAGGCAGCAGATTTATAGAGTAAGTCTATCCAATATCGGAATTTGTGGTGAGTACATTATGGAGTCACTCCTTACAATTCCTAGGCCAGATAATGCATCTGTCATGCAAGGCGGCAAGCCCCTGAAGTTACATCAGATTTACAACATAATAAACTTTCGTTAAGATGAAGCTACGTGAACCTTACTCCGTTTCACTCCCAGGATAAACAAATGCTGCTTGAATATCTAATGAACCCAGGTCTCACCCAAATTGGTAATGCTGGCATGAAGATGATAGAGAGAATGAAACCAGGAGACACGGAACAGCCACTCCATGGAACAGCCTCAGTAGCTGGAGCAGTACGTGTATCGTTGCCATCAGTTTTCTTCAGTCATCCAAAATGGGACGCATGAGGCCGCTTGCTGAGGTTGATCTGTGCTTGCACCCACTGTACAGATTCCTGTGTGCATTTTAATCACAGCATGTCTTATGGTTTATTGAAGGGTTTACACTGTTTGTTTGCCTTCCCCTCTGATACTTCACTGGGTAAGTCAGTTGTAATTATTCCTTAGCATTTTAGAGAGCAAATACCCCAATGATTGAATGGAAGTGGTTCACCAAAGGCGTCTAACACCAAGACGTAATTCAGAAACACGGTGGCTAAACACACGGGTTTATTTCTGCTCTCTCTCAAAGCCTCACTAAAATGATGGTTTAAGTATAAGAGAGCATAAAGTCATAAGGACAACAAACAGTAGAGGAGGTGATGGCAGATAAGAAATGTCAACAAAATTTTGGGGGCTGGGAAACAACTGGACTGATGGTAACAGATTTAGTGGAAGACAGAAAAATGGAGCTACATGTCTACAAAAGGCAAAGTCAAGAACTGAGCCAGTGTGAGGTGCTAGGACAAGAAAGATTCTGCCACTGACTGTCTCTGAGGGTGTGGGGATGGGTAGGGAACAGAACTAGTTGGAAGGTGCATAAAAGTCAGTTGATCCTCTAGATTCCCCCACTCTGTCCTTCACATGAAGACGTCTTTGCCCAGCTGCTTCAGAAGCTTGGAGCTCTGGAGAGGCTGAACAGGTGCTGACGTGGGGAATCAGGCACAGCTGAGTGAGGGATACTGTTCCATGCATATCAGCATTAAATGAAGTCTGAGTACTAAATGGTGAGACCTCCTTGCCCTTGTCTGCCACTTGGGTGGGGAACATTGTTGACCAGGCTTATCATCTCCAGGCTAGAGACTGGAAGAGTCCTTTCTGAGGAAGTTGATCATTCCAAGAGGAAAGATCTATGGATGCTGTCACCTGAGATCCCAAAGAAACAACCAGGTCCCCTTCTGAATACAGAGATCACCTCACACAGAGCTTCCAATGGATTTTTAAAAAGGTTTCATTTTAAAATATAAATGAACAGGGCTTCCCTGGTGGCACAATGGTTGAGAGTCCGCCTGCCGATGCAGGGGACACGGGTTCGTGCCCCGGTCCGGAAAGATCCCACCTGACGCGGAGCGGCTGGGCCCGTGAGCCATGGCCGCTGAGCCTGCGTGTCCGGAGCCTGTGCTCTGCAACAGGAGAGGCCACAACAGTGAGAGGTCCGCGTACCGCAAAAAAAAATAAATTAATTAAAAAAAAATAAATGAACAATGTCCCCTCAGACATTTAATGAAACTTTTGCCTTGATGATAGGAACAAAGAGGAGAAAAGAACCCAGGGGAGGTAGAAACAGTGAAGAAAGAAGAAAATACAAAAACAAAATTAAAATACACAGAGAGACATGGGAATATGCCACATTCATGAAATAAGAGTAGAGTGCTATTTAAAAAGATTATTCAAGATGAAGAAGGTCCCCCAAATACCCAGGCAAGAAGTGAATATGGCAGAAATTTCATTTAAATAGGGATTTAAAATTTCAGAGAGGAAAATGGTCTCAATCAGCCTCAGCTTTCTCAACAGTTCTGGAAACTAGAAAACAATAAATGTTGAGCAAAAATTATTTCCAATGTAGAACTTAGTAACCAGTCAAATTGTTGCTTAAGCATGAGGGTAGGATTTACTTCCCCTGTCCCTTTTCTCAGAAAGTTATTGAAGGGTGTATTCTAATAAAGATGGAATAATCTAAAAAAGAAGACATAAAAATCTAGGATATAGATGATTTAACACTAGAAGGATGCAAATTGAATTTTCAGGATAATAGGGAAGAGACACCTCAGGATGACTGCTGGGCAGAAGGCTTAAAATAGAAACCCAGTCTAGTTTGGAGCAATAAGACATAGGGATCCAGATGTCTCTGAGAAAAAAAAATATATATAGGATATATAATTTGATGCATTTAAATGTATTCACAAGAAATTGATAAATGTGGCAGAGAATTTGGGAATAAATTAATGTTAGATATGTAGAAAACCAAGAAGACAAAAAACAAGGACATTACCAACTCCTGGAAAGACCAAAAGTTGTGCAAGAAAAGAACTATAATTATAATAAACCACAAGGCTTATGTGTTGAAATGTTAATATAATAATAATATAGTTACATTGTAAACAGCAAGTATCATTTTAAGAAAAAATTGCGGTATAACTATATCAAAAGAATGACATGTGTGCACACACATGCACATGCTTAGCATTGTAAGAGATCTGAATCCTCATTTTCCATAGGATGAAATCAACAGATAATAATACTTAAAAAAAAGAAAATCAAGAAACACAAAGAAAAGCAGACTAGTTAGAAACATAGAAGCAAATACCAAAAGAAACAACTAAAAGATGAAAGGGTTTCTTCTGGAGAGCAGGAATCAATATTGGAAAGAAGGTGAAGCAGGGAACTGCTGTTCTTCTTTGGAGGCCTTATAGAACTATTTGGCTTGTTCAAACTATGTACATGTATTATATTGTTAAAAATAAATTTTAAAAATTCTTATTGTGAGAATCTGTTTTTTCTTTTCTTTTTTGGTCATGGTTAAGGAAAAGACTCGTGACTATATGAATTGGTATTGCTCTCTAGGTGCCAGGCACTTGGTTAAGCACTTGACATGCTTTTTCTCATTTAATCCTCTTGTTAATCCTGAGATGTTTCTTTTATCCCCTTTTACAGATGGGGAATTAAAGTTCAGAGAGTTTAAGTAATTTGCTCAAGTTACATACTTGTCTGTGATTCCAGAGCCCAGATGCTTGCCTGTCTGCTTTCTTCTACCTGCCATCTCTCTAAGACAGCCAGGCATCTTCTTCCTGTGATTGGCTCCTCTGACCATATTTCAAGTGAGGTTTTATCATGCTAGTCTATCCACCTAGAGTACACACTTTCCTGCTTTTCCCACCTTCCTCCTTTCCTTGCTTCCTAAACACAGCCTGACTTTGTTTGGTTACTCTTGTTAGGAACAGCGCTGGCCTGGTGGGGATGCTGCCAGCTGAATAGGTGGAGTCCAGGATAAGGTGGAATGTAGTACCTAGGACAGATCTACTTACAGCCTCATCACTTACTGGCTGCATGACCTTGAGCAGATCATCTAACTTTATTTAGTTTCCTCATCTGGAAAATGGGATAATAATAGTACCTACTTTATTGAATTGTTGCAAAGATTAAATGAAGTTAATGCATGTGAAGTCTTTTTATTTTTATTCGTATTATTTTGTAAAGTCTTTTTACATACAGCTGGCACAGAGTCAGTGTTAGCTATTGTTATTATTATTCTTTGTAGTAAACACTATTGACTGGTTTACAGTTGACTAACAATTGACAAGATTATGGATGTGAGTGAATAATTCATCAGTCTCCTAGACTAAAATATGAAACTGTCCTAGTTGTCATAGGTCACAATCTTCTTTCCCACTGGGTTTCCTCCAGGTTAATAAAACAACAAAGAATTTTTATTGTTGCCCATCTTTTGCCCCATTCTTTCCTTTCCTAAGTGCCAGTCTTACGTTGAGTTATCCAGAAACAGTCTGAGGTGGAGGTGTGTGTGCATGGGGGTTTTTAGGAAGTACACTTAGGAACAACACTGCTAATGGTCTTGGGAAGGAAGTGGGATTGGGCAGAGAAAGGAGTTGATGTGGTTGCCTCAGAGGCCGTAGTTGATCCTACCAGGAGTTCTGAGGCTGGGTCAGCCACTGAGAGTTCTCTCAAATGGGAGGAAGGGGGTTGTACCTTTATACCCCCACATTAGCTAGTCATGGATGTGAGTTGTGTCATGGATGTGGTAGCGCTCTTGAGCTAGGGATGCAGCTGTGAATCATCAACAGTCAACTCTCCTGGCATCTGCAGGAGTGGTACCTTAGATGGAGGGAGTTGGGCTACTGATCCTGGCCTCCATTTCACTGTTCCTCTCTTTGGCAACTAGCATTTTCATGCTGCCCCAACACTTAAAGTTGGGAAAGAAGGAAGTCCCATAGATCCATGTAGTTTAAGATTTTACCCCCTGTATTTCAGAATAGGTTAGTTTATGCTGTGGCAACAAATTAACTCCCAGTTTACAAGGGCTTAACATGACAAAGGTTTACTTCTAATTTACAGTGCATATTTAACGTATTTAACTCAGCTCAGTGGTGGATGGGCGTCTGCTCCACACAGCATTTAAGGAACCCAGGCTTTCAGGTCCACCATCTTGTAGCAGACCACCTGGAACACAGGGCCTCCTTTTTTTGTTGAAAAGGAGGGAACCAGAGAGTCATATGCCAGCTTTTAATGCTTCTACCCAGCAGTTATACATGTCATTCCTGCTCAGAGACTGATCCGAGACCTAACCACTTGGCCCTATCTAACCGCAAGAAAGCTGGGAAATGTGGAGGAGCCATAGATACGCAGTAAGCAGCTGACGATACCACTACACTTCACTTAAGGATATTCACGTTCTCAAAGGGGAAGGATGGCAGATGGGTATCTGCCACCGGAAGAAGAAAGCTAGATTTGAATGTTTTCCTCTATTGTAGGCTAAATTAGGGTCCTAAAATTGCTGCTTATGAGTGGGCTTCGGGGAAAAATTGAGCCCCTTAATATTGCATGCAAGATTTTACATGTGTCAGACTTGTTCCTGGGTTAGGAAGTCCATAACTTTTAGCAGATTCTCAAAGGTGTCTGTGACCCCAAACAAATGGTATCAGCACTTGGGTTCATCCACCCAACAAAATAGAGGATCAGGCTTTGCCTCTCCATGAGTCTTGAGATTCAGATTTATCATCTGGAAGTAGGAGTAGCATGGGTGTTGCCTTTCCACTGAATCAGCTGCCGGCTGAGAACCTCAAGCATGATTCCTGACCAAAGGGAGTCTTTCAGTCTGACCAGGATCCTGCACTGGCCAATGAGGGCCCTGCCTGGGCTCCAGTTTGAGCTTTTCCCAATTTCGTGGGCAGGTTTTTTTTATTTATTAAATAGAGAATCCAGTTAGAGATGGTTCCTCTTAGCCCTAAGTGTCTATGACTCTGGTTATAATCTGTACCCAAAGTCAGCAGGCTTTTTCTGTCAAGGGCCAGATAGTAAACATGTTCAATGCTGTGGGCCCAACGATCTCTATTATAACTACTCGGCTCTGCCGGTGTAGTGTGAGACCACCACGAACAGTATGTAGATGATGGGTGTGGCTGTGTTTGAATAGAACTTTATTTACAAAAGGAGCAGCAGCCCAGGGTTTGCCAAACCCTGATCTACGTTAGTGGCTCGTGAAGTGTGATCACAAGCCACCAGCAGCAACGTTACCCGGGAACTTGTTAAAAATGCAAAATTGGGACACCACCCCTGACCTGCTCAATCAGAATCTTAGGGGATGCAGCCCTCAGAAGACCTACCAGGAAAATTCTGACAAATAATAAAGTGTGGGCAACATGGATCTCTCTCTAAAAAAGAAGCTTAATGATTCCAGGATTATTCAGATACAGTGATCTCTTGCTCAGGTAATGAGGCAGGAAATGTTAAATAAAATAACTAGCTTAAACATCCCTGACTCCTCCAAAGCCCCCAAATTATATTAATTTCCTCATCTTCACAAGAAAATTCTGCCTTTCTGTTTTGTTCATCATAATCACTGCTAAGGCTTTTAATATGGAAGAAGTGAAAGCTGTTGCTTTTATACACACGTCTTCTTTATTATTGTTACTGCATAACTGATACTACCTTTCATGTGTACCCAGGGACTTCCTTGTAAATAGCAAATAGGTGTCTAAAAAAGCAGCCTTTGAATAGTAAAGACACTTAGCAATTATGTTACACTTTCATGGAGGCAGTCTGTACGTATATCCACTTTAAAAAAACATGAAGTTATCCACAAGTGAAAGAAATTAACAGGGAAAGATGAGCCAACATTAGAATTCAACTGGAATAAGCCTTGCTGGATCATAGGAGCTCATGGTGGCTAAAACCACCCCAGTCTTGACTTGGAGGTCTAAATTAGATGGAGAGAAGGAAATCTTAGGAAGTCTTGGGACAATAGTTTAATCAGAGGTGATCTTTGTTGCTAACCAATAAGAGTGTGGCTCCAATTCTGCTTTTCCTGAATTGTGCTTCTGTGCCTTAGGTTTTCGTTTGTGGAATTCTTTGGTTTAAGGTCCTCATAGACTAGGGCCTCGTCCACCATTGTAGGACCTAAATGTTTCACCCTGCGCATGGCAGATATGACACAGCAAATGAGAGAATGAATGAATGAACATTGTGCGGGATTTTAGCTCCCAGTAAAGACAACCTCATTCTTGGGGTTTTCTTCTCGATCACATCCCAGAATGAAGCGCCACCCGCTCTGCCTTACCCGGCATCCCCCTCCTCCTTCTCCTTCATTATTTTTGTTGTCTTTTCAGATGAACTGTCCACATCACTAGAAAATTTAACTTCTGGACAGTCATTATAATTGGATTGTGTGTCATTCCGATACTGCACTCACTGATCGTACTCTGGTGGTCTTTGGACATGTGAATTTGAGCACAGTCAATAAAGGGAAAAGTGAGGCCCAGAATTCCCAAGACATACTTTTACAAATGTTGGGATATTCAGGAATGCTACAGTCATATGCCAGTTTTTGTCTTCAAAATATCAGATGTGGATTACTGCCTTCCTGTCTGTGTAGCCATCTCCTGGGGATTCTAGCTGGACCCTCGCCCTGGGGCAGGGCCCAGGACACTTGGGGCTTATCCCAGAGCAGAAGAGTCCCACGATGCCAGAGAAAACACTTAGTTCTAGCTTATCTCCCCAGAGCTTCCTGGTAGCTTTGTTCATTTTCCACTCACCTGTGAATTTTCCATTTAGAAACCTTATGATTAATATTCCACAGAAGAAGAAGAATCCCTCCTTTCAGAGATTTCTTTACCATCTATGTTGCATTTTAAGTATGAGATGTCCTCCTTTCTTTAATCAAGACTCTCTACCTTATTCAAGGTCTAGAGAATCTCCTTCCAGTGGACTGCTTACTATGAAGTGACCTTGACTTATTTTACCTGAGCTCAGGTACAAATTGTTGATCATCATTTTTGTATTGACATGGTTTCATTGTGTTAGTTTGAACTGTTGATTAAATCCTGCATTGCCATTTTGTCATTTTATTTTGATTAATTAGACTAGACTGTAAGCTCTTGGAAGGCAAGAACAAGGTGTTTTAGGTCTTTTAAATCCTTTAGTGTTTTAGTATGGTGCAAAGCCACACACATGGGAAATGATTATAGCTCTGAGTGGATCAGTGGCTGTTCTCAGATATTAAGATTTTCCCTGTCTGATTTTTAAAAACAGTTAAAAGTGAGCTTAAAACAAAAGAATGTACATTGCTGCTACCCTTTAAGGGATTATTGTGAATTTTAAACCTGCTTTTGAAGAATACTTTATATTTTGCAAAGTATTTTCAGCATTCATTTAACACAACAGCTCTTATAGACATGGGAAGGTAATAGAGAAACTGAAATCAGAGTGATTATCTTGCCTGTCACGTGGTGATTGAATAAAGGGCAAATGGATAAATGGTGGGCAAATATAACCAGAATTGGAACTATTTTCATTTTGAGTTGGAGGCTAATGCTTTTTTCTTTTCTTTTTTTTGTACACTCCCTTCAACAGTAAGGGTAGTGGTTAGTGCAGGGTCTCTTAGAGTTTTGTTGTTGGAGTGTTTAGTGCACCTATTTCTCTTCCCCAGCATGGGTAACTTCCAGCGTCTGCTCTATTTCCTGGGAGTGAGCTTCTGAAGTCGGCTTTGCATTCAGCGTTGGCTTTGCTGTTTTGTGTTATTTCATCTTTCTCAGTCCCTTCCAGGATGCTTTGGGGTCCCTTCAGCTAAAGAAAAAAATCCCACCTCTGCCACTTGCAGTGGTGGGAAACCTGAGCCTCAGTTTCCTTATCTGCAAAATGGAGAGGAAATGGAATCCAGCCGTACAGATATGAGAATTAGATGAGGTAATGTTACATGCTTAGCACTGTACTCAGTTACAGTAAGCATGCTCAGTACAGAGTAAGCAGTCACCAAATATTCACCACCGTTGTTGTTGATAGAATCGGAGAGATGCACTGAGAAAAAGGATTTGGGGACAATGTCATCAACAGAGTAGAAGTTAATGAATATTTCCTTATTTATGTTAAATTAAATTTAACTCAGCTTTCCAAAAGAGGCTAGTTGATCCAGGGAGTGGTTAGGAATAGGGGTCCTTGCCATGCACATAGAGAAAGGAAAAGTGAGATGGAGCTCCAGCAATTAAGCCCGATATGTTATATGGGATGTGTGTCTTCTTACGAAGCCTGGCAGTGCTAGGTTGCGAAACAGGGGAATGCAGGACCTCCTTTACATTCGTGGGAGAAGGTGAAGAGTAATCCTACCTCCGGATGCTGTCTTCCCTTCCAGGAGTAGGGAACTGGCCCAATTCAGTTTGCACAATGTGCAGGGATGTAAATCCGATAATGTCATGCCTTAAAAAAATAAAGCAAGCCGTGCTGATTGCTTATACGGACAGCTGGCACACCTTAAGAAGTGGGAATGGTTCAGGCGGGAATGTAATAAGGCCCAGGAAAGTGGCAGCGTGAAAGGGATGACCTTTATTTGCAATCATGGCTGAGATTTACAGTTTATTACTGATAGCTTTTATAAAGAGCCATTCAGTTCAGAGGTGAGAGGTTTGTCATCTGGAAATGCAATTAACTTTACCTTATCCCAATCCCCCTGGTCTTAGTGTGAGAGGAGCACTCCAGCACTTCAGCAATATCATGATTTCCCCTCTAATTTCATTTCTGTCTATTGCATCCCGAGGTCCCTGGCATTAACGTGGTTGCATATTTTTTACTATTATTATTTTTTATTATTGCTACTCCCTGTCATTGGTAGCCAGAAGGCACTTGTGTGTGTGAAGGCACTTGTGTATTTTTTTTTAGATTTAAATTGTTTGATGTCTGAACGAGGAAACCTCAAAGCATAAAGCCTTTTTAAACCACAGCAGTTAGAGTAGCACACAGAACTGAGATGTACTGTCTTAGGTGCCTGCAATTAATTACAGCAATAGAGAGGGTGTAGCAAGGTGGAGATGCTGTTTTACATAAAGATGGGACCCTGAGAGTTTAAGCCCTTGCAGTTCCGTACATTTCAGCGGCACACGCCGTGCCTGGAAAGACGCTTGCTCCCCCATGCCTCCTCAGACACACAAGTGTACGGAGGAGGCACAACATGATTGGAAACATGAAAAAATGAAAGCGATTTTGGCACCCCTGCTGTGTGTGTATGAGAAGTCCCAAAAGGTCTATTTTTGTTTCACAGGTTCAGTTTTATGACCCTCTCTTGTCTGTTAAGTCAGGTCTGCAGGAATTTAAGAGCCAGACACAAAAGCAAGAATTTAGTACTTTTTGCCAGTTGGTTTAGGTTATTTGAAATATAGCCTAGTATATTTTCCACACTAGGCTGCTGCCAGATAGAACAGAGGAGGAAAGTGGTTCCAAGAGCCTGCATCCTCAGATTTTTCAACCACTGAAGAATTGAGGGAGAGGAGAGGGATTCTGCTGGGGACCCCATCACTTAATGCCACGTTGTCTGAGGCCCTGGCAACTCCCCCTGCCTCCAGATAGCTCTTCCACCTGCCTTATAAAACCCCAGACGAAGGGACCTTTTACAAATTCCTAAGGCTCTATCTGAAAGCTGTTTCCTCTGGGGTAAGGTAGAGCAGAATAATTACTACCCCTGCGTTTTTCATCCCGATTTTATTGTGGCTATTATTTTCATCAGTGTTAGAGGTTAATATCCCTATTTTTCCTCTCCACTGCCTAAATGTAACTGGGGCTCAGCACACAGCCAAACCAGGTAGTGAAGGAAATAGCATTGCCTCCAAAAGAGGTTCAGATTAGTACGTCCGAAATGAGGGCTTGGGGCCCTAGGGTAAGAATTACCCTGCTGCAACTGATAGCAGATAGATTTAAACCCATAATATTTCTTTTCTCAGCTGAGAGAGGTCGGGTTAAAAGATTCAGAAGGTGAATAGAGCATGAAACGATGCACTTATGTAACTATATTGGTGCTACAATAGAATGGCATCACTAAGAATAAAAGCATCCAAGAGCCATTTTGAATAGGAAGAAGGAAAAGCAGACGACACCTCAGTTGAGCATCCTTAAAGAATTCCTTGTAAGCAAAGTGGGGTTGAAGATGCTTAGCTTAAGGGACAGTGCTAAACTTGAGAAGGATATATTCAACTGCCCTTTCCCATAGAAGTGTCTTTAAAATTAACTTTTGGAAATCTTGCGTTTTAAATCTTGTTTGTCCCCAGGCTGTGTCTATACTCAAAGGATAGAAGTGAGGGAGGGGGCAAGCATGGAGCAGGGGCCCATTTAGAAGGCTCTTGGAGAGTTCCAGTTGAGATGCTATCTGGTCGTAGACCAGGGTACCAGCAGTGGAGATGGGGAGAAGTGCATGGCTATGAGATAAATTTTGGAGGCAGATCCTACAAGACATACTTCTGGGTTGCATATTATCAGGATCAATTAATATGTCTCAGGCCTTGAGGGAAGTCAAGAAAACCACATCCTGGAGCAAAAATGTATCCATTCACATATACTGCTTACTTAGAGTTACACATGCTACCAAACTGAAAACCCATTCCTGTTCAGAAAAGCTATGATAAACCATTGTCCAGCTCTGATAAACTAAGGTTGTACTCAGTTACCTTTGGTGGCTTAGTGATAATGCCCAGGTGCTCATCATGTAATTAATGCCTCGAGCTGTGGAACTCAACAGTGCATGCCCTTTCCCTTCACAACTGGCAGTTTCTTTATTTTTTATTTTATTTTATTTTTTTTGCAGTACGCGGGCCTCTCACCGTTGTGGCCTCTCCCGTTGCGGAGCACAGGCTCCGGACGCGCAGGCTCAGCAGCCATGGCTCATGGGCCTAGCCGCTCCGCGGCATGTGGGATCCTCCCGACCGGGGCACGAACCCATGTCCCCTGCATCGGCAGGCGGACTCTCAACCACTGTGCCACCAGGGACGCCCCAACTGTCAGTTTCTTTAAAGCGTGTATATAGACCAGCATCTTTATTACCTAGAATCAGCATCCACAATGGATAAGTGATTTAAGTTGGATTTGGTATAGGGGTAAGCCACGTGTTTATACTTAGGAAGAACAGAGCATATAGGTCTTTGTTAGACTATCTCTGGGCCACCAGGCTCAAGAATCATGGTGGATCATGGGAGTCCCTGTTGTAAAGCCATCGTGGACCATGAGGGCAGCATGGAGGCACGAAAGGGATAAACTCAAGTTTCACTAAATACTTAATGAGTTTACCCCGGCACCATGCCAGGCCATGGGGATTCCACAGTGAATAAAATAGACAGTGTCCACCCTTACTTGTTACAAAATTGAATTTGGAAAGTTTTCAGCCCATGAAGTCACGAGTTAAAGAATCAAAGAGAGTAATTAAAGCTTAGTATCTTTTCAGCTTTTTAAAAGGGTCGTACCCTGGAACGTTGGAGTCCCCTGGAAGTTGACTCTAAACCCTGTTCTCTTTCTACATTCTCTCCCTAGGTGTTTTCATCCACCTTTAAATACAATTTGTTTACGGATAATGCTCAAATTTATATGTTAAAGCCTCTTCTTTCTTCTGAGTTCTAAATGTGTATAGCCAAGTGCCTATTAAACAGTTCTTCTTAAATGCCTGAGAAGCAGTTTAAATGTGGGCAAGTTGAACTGATTTTCTCCCCCGAACTCGATGCTTCACTATCCTGGTAAATTTCACCGCCCTGGCCCGCCGTGCCCCGCCCCCCACCCCCGTCAGTTTCTCTAGCTGCAAATATAGAATTCTCTCACCTTCCACATCAAAACCCTTAGCAATTCTGCAGGTTGTTCCTTCAAAATGCCCTCCCATCCACTGCTTACCACTTCAGTTTACACCATCCCTGACCCTGGTGTAAGCACAGTCATCTCTTGTCTCCTACTTGACTGATCTCTCTCTTTCCACCCTGTCCTTGTTTCCCTTGTCAGTTTCTTACCGAGAAGATATATAAAGTATAAAGCAAAAATGGTTTTACAGTATAAATCAGAGCCTAGCCCTTCTCCCCCAGAAACCCCACCCTGTGGCTTCCCGTCCTTACCAAAGTCTCAGGCCCTGCAAGGTCTGGTCCTTACCTAGCTCTTTGACATCTTCTTTCACCGAAAGTGGCTTTACTGTGAAGTTTAAGTTTCACAGCCCCTCATTTGTATAGTTCCTTTCCAAGATTTGGGAGGTCCTTAATCAAGTTCATATTTGTAATTTTATTTTCTGTATTTTAAAGAGGGTCCCCCAAACTGCATAAGCTTCAGGCCCCATGAAACCTAGGTTCACCTCTTCTTCTAGCACTCTTCCTTTTTCTTATTTCTCTCTAAGCCACATTAGCCTTCTATACTTTTATCAAACATGGCAAGATCCTTCTTACCTCCTGGCCTTTGCACTCACTCTGCCTCTAAAGGTGGGGTCCCCAACCCGCGGGCTGCGGGCCAGTACCGGACTTTGCCTCCTTCACTGTTTATTTCCAGATCCCGGAGCGGGACCTGGCCCGTAGTTGGTTCTCAGTGAGTGAGTGTGAGATGGGTGAAGATGGGGACCAGCTGTTCTCCATCTTCACAGAACGAGTTTGATGAGAACTGAAAATGTAGCACAAGGGAGAGAAAAAATTACTGCCTGCTAGTGAGGTCTATGGAGTGTAAAGAAGGGGAAGCAGTGTCCTCTAGAACTTTCTGTGCTGATGCAAATATTCCATATTTGTGCTGTGCAATATGGTAGCCACTAGCCACTGTGGACTGAGCACTTGATATTTAGCTAGTGAAACTCAGGAACTGAATTTTAAATGTTACTTGATTTTAGTTAATTTAATTTCAACTAAATTACTTGGTTAATGTAATTAACTTTAAATAGCCACATGTGGCTTATGGTTACTACATGGAACAGTGTAGGTCTAGGGACCCGGCATCCTTTATCTGGAATATCATGATACAGCCAGATGCCAGAGCTGAGACCAACAGCAAGTGCTTCTGATTTTAAGAAAAAGTTGCTCTGAGATCTACACAGATAGTGCCAGGGTGTAAAATGAAACACATTTTCAAGATGCATTGAGATCCTCCAAAAGTAGGAACTTTCTGAGAACAGTGTCTGATATTTAGCAATAACTAGATTTTTTTTTAAGGTTAGCCTAGATAGTTTAGAAACATATTTACGCATACACATCACATAAACCTAGAACCTAAAGGCCAGGTGAGTTAAAGGCCAGGGGGTCGAGGTGGGGAATTGCATTGTTCTACCTCATTCGAAAAGATTCTAACCACATCTGGAAAGTTAGCTCTGGTTCACATATCCTCGGTTTAAAAAGGAAATAAAATGTAGAGGAAATAAAAGAAAGGCCACAAAAATGATACGAATGTTGGAAGAGCAAACGTGAGTGGTCTGACTCAAGAAGTATTTATAGTCTCCGTAAAGAAAGGCTTCTATGGGGGAAGTGACCACAGTCTGTAAATACCTTCAAGATAACCATATAAATGAGAGAAAAGTATTAGTTACCGTCTTCTGGGGTGGCAGGACCAGGAACCATGGCTAAAGCTAAGAAAGAAGAAGTATTGAAGCCATTAGTTAAAAAAAAAAAAAAAAAAATCCTTCCCGGCTATGAGGACTGGACAGTGGGCGGACCTTCCCAAGGGAAGAAAGCCCAGTCCTGTCATATACTCAGGAGCTGATTGAATGAGATAGTAATGGAAATAAAAGGAACATCGGGCTAAGGACTTACGTCCTGTGAAATAATTGGTCTGATAGGTCCGGAAATCTGCCTTTGGCTGTGGCCCATGCATGAGGCCTCAGAGAAAGGTAAAAGCTCCTCACAGAATTTCTCCAGACATGCCGAAGCAAGGCAAAAGAGGAAAATTCCCTTCTTTAAATAGGCCCAAGTTTGAAGTATTGTGCAGTGCAGCCTCGTTTGCTCACACCCTGATCATCTGGATTCTTGGTTTATCTGACCAGCTCTGCTGGGGGGGGGTTGGGCTGAGGGGGGCCATGGTGCCAGGCACAGTCCCCAAGGTGTCTTACTTAGAGGGTCAGAGCCATGTAACTTTCCAGGATAAATCCTGGCCCAGCCGGATCCATGTAGACAAAGTAGGGCTATGGCTTCATCAGTAATAATCCTCAAAATGCTTGAATTCACTCGTCACCTTTCTTCTGAGGACTTCACGAATTGATCTTCTTCTCACTCTTTCCATCAGGAGGTGTTATCACCCCAATCTCTTTGCGCCCTAAACATTTGACTTCCAAGAAGCTTTAGAGATTGTATCATCTTATATTTTTCACAATGAGAAAACCAAAGCCCAGAAATATCAAGTGACTTGCTCAAGGTCACATGGCTATTCAGGGACCAGACTCCTGATTCCCAGTCCTTTATCTTCTATATTATAGTGTCCTGGCTTGCAAGGGGAGAAAATTGTACATTCACCCATCCAGTAAATAATTATGGTCTCCTACGGTTGCATATAGGGCACTATGTTAGATTCAGCAGCTATGTTGGGGGAGGAGTTGAAATATGGATCATGCACGGATTCTAGCTTCATAGATGATCACCTCCCTGGCAGAATGTGCCTACCTCAAGGGGTGCCCAAGACAATCCACTGAAGGTATCAGAAGAAAATGTTAGGGCTTCTATTTATATTTATTTCAGCCTTGAAAAATGTCTATTATTTTGTGTGGGTTCAATTATTTAAATAATGGTATACTAGGTAATGTTTATCTCTACATATAATTTATAAGGAAAAGAAATACACACTTGCTGGGAATGAACAGGCTAACATTTTATAAACTGATTTAGATTGGGAGCAGAAAGATACACTCATGTAACTATAATGGCAGTTGGAAGAGTGATACTGCTGGATAACCAGGGACCCAGCGGAAGGATGTGGTGGGATTAAGTTGAACATGGAGGAGGAGGTAGCACTGGAATTGCACTTTGAAGGATAGATAGCATTTGGTGAGGCAGGAGAGGCAGAAGAAGGTGGAGAGTTTCCAGTGCAGGGCAAAGAATCCTGACAGCATAAAGATGTAGATTCTCAAGGGACCATACTGGAAACATGATGGATGGACCTTCAGGATGATGAAATGAAAGAGTAGTAAATATGACTGGAAAGGTAGAGCTGTGCTAGATTGTGGCAGGCCAAAAATGTTAAGGTCTGTTTTAATTGTTTACTAAGATTGTCCTGGTTAAACCAAAGTGGAAGTGGGTGGATGGGATCGACAATTTCCGAGAGAATTTGCATGAACTTATTTGTGGGGGAAATTTTGTTTCTTGGCTAAGAGGAGAAAGAAGAGTTGTGTACAAGGTAACAGGTGAGCAAAGGCATAGGGATGGGGAGTGGGAAGGAGCTTTACAAATAATGTGGTCGTTTCCCACCCCACCCGCTACTAAGCCCCAAGAAGAAAGAGTGCGGACACACACTGATATAGCTGATCTCAGTGGGGCACTTGGGGAACATGTGGTGACAACGTGACAATGTTTGCCACACATGGTGAATCAGTTAACTACTGCCATAATATGCTCTGTAGCAAACTACCCCAAAACTCAGTGGCTTAGAAGAACCATTTATTGTATCTGTGTGGGCCAGCTGGGGTGGCTCTTGTGCCTGGAGGTGGCTTCGTGCTGCAGGTCTTCAGGTCAGCAGGATGGTTCTCTGTGTTCATTTCAGCACATTGTAAGCCCTCGCTGGCGTCACACATACTAACATCTCATTGCTTAAGCAAATAGCCTAGCCCGATGTCAGTGGGGTGGAAGAAATACACTCTGCCTCTGTGAGGCCATGGCAAGGGTGTGGATGCATATTGTTAACAGAGGAGTGAAAATTGGGACCAATAATTCAATCTCCTTCCTCCTCTTGATTGGGAGTACTCATATTCCTAACTTATGAAAAAGACACTCAACCTTGCCTCAAGATACCTAAGGATTCAGGGTGGCCATCACTGGAGACTTGTAGCCCCTGTGTCTTGCATTCCTCTGCAGAGCACCTGGGAGAAGTATTCTTAAGGAGGATATTGCAACATTTGGTGGTGGTTAGGCCCACTAAAGTAAGGGTGGAAGTAGACCCTGATGAGAGAATAAAGTGAAAAAGCAGAAATTCATTTGTTCGTAAAACCATGCAAGACAGCTGCTGCTCATGTGACACACAGCAGCTCATGGAGATCTGCAGAGATGCATGGCTCATAACTCAGCCTATCTTGATAGCATGTTTAATGTGATTTTACTGGTACCTAGGGACTGGGGAAGTCAGGAGTCATTTCTCTTTTATTTCTTTGCACACTCCCCTTTCTTCCCATGCTAATTGGTAAGGCATAGTTCAGTGTCCTTGTCACATTAAGCAGTTATTAATGTCTGTCTCACCTCCATCTGAAAGTAAGCTCCACGAGGGCAAGGTTTTTGTTTTTTGTTGATTCTGCTGTTGTTGGTTTGATCTCTTTTGTCCCCTGCTGTAACCGCAGCACTTAGAACAAGGCCTGCCACATAGTAGATGCTCAATAAATATTTGTTAAATAAATGAATTATACATTCATTTGCTGTTAGTGATGGTAATGTCTGTTGACTCACAAGGGTCATAGGGTAAGCCAAATGGAGAGCTGCACTAGAAGGGAGAACTTCTTCCAGTGGACTGCTTTGCTTGTTCATTACTCAACCCACCATTTCTAATGTTCACCCACGTCATACTATGTGGACACTAGTTTCCTCACCAGGAAGCAGGACTGTTCAGCGCTGACCCTGCACACCTTTGTGCCCTATTGATGGTGAGGGAACCTCTAGTATGTATGGAAGCATATTCCAGACGAGCTCGTTGTTTAATTTTGCCAGATTACACCTCCTACCCCTTGTGCCTGTCTATGTCTTAGTTGTCAGACCAAAGTGCAGAAATCTCACTAGCTGCCTCTGTGAGGAGCCTTTTTACTTGAAGTTGTCATTTAAGTAACTTTTGCATAAACAAAATGACCCCTAGTATCTGTGTCTGTCCTACTCAGACTTTTACTGTATATTTACTCGGACATTTTCAAGCATACTCTCTACCTTCAGGAATTTGAAGAAGCTGTTAGTTGGATGCTGGAGAGGAGTGGAAGACACTGTGTGGTAAAGATTGTTGTTGTTGTTTGTACTGACAGTTAAAAAAAAAATCCAAGTAAATGTGCCTTTAAATGATAACCATAGGGCATATTATTAATATATTATTAAATATGTTAAATATTTTATATAATATATTAATACGTATATAATATCTAAATATACTATTAGTTATATTAGTACATTATATAGTATTAAATGCTCTAAATAATATTCCAAGTATTTAAAAAAGCACATCCTTCTGAACAGATGTCAAATAGGATAGATTCTTTGCTTCAAGAAATTTCAAACTAATATAATGGGGGGGGTTCACATAGTTTCTGAGACAGGAAGTTAATTTGCTTTGAGAAGCTTCAGTTTTTATAAGATGAACAATATATTGAATGATTTTGCTGTCATTTCGGTGTTATTTTAAATAGTGGAGTTATGTCTAATGAGTTCTCTTGCATTAGTAATCTTGTGAAATTTTGAAATGCCCAATTTATTTGGCCAATGTTTTCTGGCTTGCCATTATGACTCAAGCCAAGTGTTCTTCTTGTGGTCATTTTCAAACATGTTATTGGATATATATTTATGGTTGAGAATTATTCCACTTGAAACCCAAAGTGATCTTCATTATGTGGCTTTAAAATCTTGGTAGCATGATTGTGTCTTGTGGTGAAGTAATAATACGATTTATATCATGCCTCACTTGCAAAGAGCTTTCGTATACATTATTATTGTACTGTCTCCATTTTACAAAAGAGAGAACATGGACTCATATCTTGCCAAGAATCACATGGCTAGGTAGTGACAGGGCTGAGTTTCAAACTTTTCTCTTGCGAAGGAAACTTTAACAGTCTCCAGAACAACTTCACATTCTTCCATTGCTCTGTGTGAGAATGTGAGCATGACATATATAGAGAAACCCTCTGTTTGTTATTGCAGTCGCTAACTTTCTGCAGTTCTACCTACAGGAACTTATGTTCCTGGTGAGCATTTTTCCCTCAAAATTATGACCCCTAACTACTAATCCTCTTCATGTTGAAGGCATGTGTTAGTTCTGACTGTTGGAGATTCATTTATTCAGCAAATATTTGTTAATTGCATGTTGGTTTTTCTAAAACAATTTTGATTTTTCTAAATCTTGCTTTTTGATGGTTCTCAATATCTACTTCACGTTCATGTGTATGTATGTTTGCGTATGTGTGTATGTATGTCTGTGTACGTATGTATGTATATCTATCAATTCGTTCAGGCGATTCCTCTTCACCTGGTTGATTAGAACAAGAGGATTAATTAAGTAAACTAATTATGGAATTAGTTTTGATCAACTGTTGCTCTGGGTATTCTTGTATTGAGGGAACCTGATCTTTGCTGAACTTTGAGGTTTTCTCATTCTTTTGGCTTTCCCTGGGAGATGCGCATCCCCACCCTATTCATTTTTTCATGGGTATGCTGTGGGAATAGGTTTTGACCCCACTGTTCTCACTGTTGCTGCCACTCCACTGTGATGTATCTGCTGTATAAACTGTACTGAGGTTTCCTCTAGCTATCAAGGCCCTGTTATTTAGGTGACTTGCCTTTGCAGAGCCATGCATCTTTGGGAGGTTGAGTTCTCATACAAGGTCAATATAGCTAAACGCCATCAGTGCTGTGATCAGGTGCCTTTGCAGCACAGGAAGCGTTTGCAAATCCTCCCGGTCCCTGTTCACAGACACTGCTGTCTCTTCCTTTATCCAGTGTCTTTCATCTTTGCAGGGCCTATCTCCACCCTCTGATTCATCCTCAGAAGGGGTCTCTCCATTTGTGGTTGGTTACATTCTCATGCAGCCTTAGCTTTGATGGCTTCCATTTCAGCTCTAGTTAGCAGGAGTCTCTTCGGCCCCATTCAGTTTTGCACAGTTTCGTGCTTTTACCCAGTTCTTATCAATTCAGGATTTGGGCTGATCAATAGCCTGTGTGTTTCTTAACCACGTGTTCTCATCTCCTTTTCCAATTGGATTGGTTCCAGATAGCAGTGTTGTATTCTTGTTTATTTTCACTGTTCATCTCAATATCTTAGTTTTTATAACTCTTATGTTTGAGAGTGACATCATTATCTAAATGCTTTGTAGTAATAAACTGATAAATTATGTAGTAATAAACTGATAAATATCAGTTTATTACTACATAA
The DNA here is from genome assembly GCF_059928025.1 of Delphinapterus leucas. NCBI lineage: Eukaryota > Metazoa > Chordata > Mammalia > Artiodactyla > Monodontidae > Delphinapterus > Delphinapterus leucas. Next base: position 44,576,994 of record NC_143148.1, read on the forward strand.
TTGTTGATAATTCTACAAAGGTGTTGTATTACTTCTCTATGGCTGCTGTAGCAAATTACCACAAACATAGTGGCTTAAAGCAACACACATTTATTATCTTATAGTTCTGGAGATCAGAAGTGGAAAATGGGTCTCAGTGGGCTAAAATCATTCCTTTCCGGAAACTGTAGGGGAGAATCCGTTTTCTTGCTTTATGCAGTTTCCAGGGGTTGCCCACATTCATTTGCTCATGGCCCCCAACCATTTTCAAAGCCAGCAACTGTTGGTGGAGGCTTTCGACCATTGCATCACTTCAACACTGATACTGCAGCCTCCCTCTTCCACTTCTGAGGGCCTTTGTGATTACGTTGGGCCCACCCCAATGATCCAGAATAATCTCTCTATCATAAGGTCAGGTGATTAGCCACTTTAATCCCTTCTACAACCTTAATTCTCTTGTGCTAGGTAACTTAAAACATTCACAGTTTCCAGGGATTAGGGTCTGGACATAATTCTGGGAATCGTTATTCTGCCTACCAGAGGTGGTGCTAAATCATAACATCTGCTTACATGATTCTTATGAACAACATGATGGAACTACTTCCTAAATTCACCTGTCTAAGCCATCTTTTGCCTTTGGAGCTGTAGGTGTGCACCAAGAGGATTCTGTTGACTACAGGAGCCAAATACATGGATTGAGAAGGAGTGACTGTGAGGCGTAGGGGTCACAGACAGCAACCTTGCTGTTCTTCCCGTGTCCTCAACACGGGGCATATTTGTAGGCTAACTGGTTTGTTCATATATCAGAAAGTCTCCAACAGAAATATTTGTTCCTTTAAATATATTTTAGCTTTAGAAGCAGTTTCAGTGATTGAAAAGGTAGAAATTCTCATTTCACATTTTAAGTCACTTATTAGCTGTGATAGATTTCTAGATTGTCACTGATTTTCTGTCTTTATAGAAAACCAAATAGCTGCCTGATGTGGAACTCCTGAGTATAAATAGAGATGCTCATGCCCATTAAAATGTGAATAAGGATGGCAGCATGGCGCTATTAATTCTGTAAGCAATGGATGACTTCGTGCAATACACTGTACATTGCAAACTAACATAACAGTATTATGAAATGTCATTATGACATTTTCCAGGTTATATTTTCAATCGATCTAAAAGAGCTCGTTAGAGGCCGGGTGGCTTGGGATGGTTTGCTAGGTAGCTTACAGATTTACTGAAATCTTCAGAAAGTTTATGATCTAAGACAATGGGTCACCTCATGAGGCAGTAGAAACTTTGCTTCTAGTCCTGATTCTGTTATAACCAGCTGTGTAACACTGGCAAGTTTCCTGGTATCTGCAGACCTCAGATGCCCCACCTATCAAGTGGCAAGTTTGGCCAAGAATCTCATCCAGGGTCAGGGCCAGGCTTGCTAGATTTAGCAAATAAAAATACAGGGTGCCCAGTTTAATTTGAATTTAATATAAACAAATAATTTTTAAGTATATGCTCCAAATATGGCAGGGTACATATTTGTACTAAAAATTATACATTGTTTATCTGCAATTCACATTTAGCCAGGCATCCTGTTTTTGTGTTTGACAAGATAGAGTAGTCTTAGGTATGTATGCTTTCAATTTCCCTGTTGGTCAGCTGCAGGAGACGTGTTTCCTATTGTGTGTGGGTCCAGCTTTCTGCTTCGCCCAGCACAATGCCCCAGGTAGTCACTACCAGTCACTTAGAGTTGGCACGGATGATAAAATCCAAGCCCAATAAATATTTCTGGAGTGGAAGAGTAGCTGGTATCCCTAATTTATTCTGTTACCTTCATTCTGTGTCTAAAGTTCTATGATTCTATAACATGTATCAATACATAGCATAGGTAGGAATAAAACAAACAACAGGTGTGTGTTAAAATAGACAAGCACAAGGTTATGTGCAAACTGTGGAGAGATTGTTTTGCATGTGGATCCCAGGAAGGATTAAGGTGACCATCTCCTTTCCTACTGAAAGCTTGAAATGGATTTCAGGTATAGCTTGGATTTGAAGGATGATACACTGGAGGACCATCAGAGGGGTTGGGCTCATGACCTTTGTGAGGTGTTCTGCTGGATATTTTTTCTTTGCCCTTCCACCTCTGCTCCCCTCCCTTCCTTACTGTACTTTGTGCCCCAGGAGGCCTACTGGTATGGATCATATCAGTGGGATCCCTTGCTTTGTTGTTCCCAGATGGATTTGGCAACCCCAAATCAAGAGATTGGAGAGAGGGACTGAGGCAAAGTTGGAGTATTTATTTCACAGGAAGTGGCCAGTAGTTGGTTGCACCCTTTTACCCAAGACCCCAATTCTCCCTGGCACATTCTTCGTACAGCTACTCTTCCTAGGATATAGGAATTACTCCCTCTCGGTGCCTCTTCAGATCTAGGGGTAGTAGTGGCTCCCTGATGTTGCTAGTATTAAGGTGCTGTGCTCTTTCTAGTTTTCCAAATCCCTGCTCTCACCTTTATAATTAGTCTCTTTATTAAACTTTCCTCAATTACTTGTTTTGAGTGTGCCATCTGCTTCCTGCCGGGGCTCTGACTGGTTAATATTATTAGCTGACTCTTTGAGAGTATGGGCCTTATAAAGGTTAAGTCACTTGTACCAAGATCACATAACTCATAAGTGGCAGGTGTAGGACTCAGACCAAGTATTTTCAAATCAATCTGAAAGAAATAAGAGAAAAGAGAAAGTATGTTGGTAGATTCATGGGGAATCTGGTGATGGTCTTGGAAATATGTAATATATTTTTCTCAATTGCTTTGGAAAACATTCTAAGGAAACGAACCTATATCACCATCCAGTATGTCTCTCTGTATCCATTTTGGAAAAGTAAGGATAAGAATACTTCTTAGGTGCTTATTCTTTCTTAGCCTTTAAAAAAACCCTGAGAATCAAATGAACAGAAAGTAGGGATAATCTCCAAGTTTTACGATTCTCAGCCTAATACCCTATACTCTAGAACATGCTGCTTCTAGTACCTTCTGTCCGTCTTCATCACTTTTCCTGAAGTCCAAATAACTTTACGTTGTAAAAAGAACGTTCGTCTGCCAAGGATGAATATATTTTTAGCAAAGCATTATTATTATTGACAAATAGCATGATATACTTAACATCATATGCCTCCTCTGTCTGAGATAATTATGAATGGCTTGGAATTAAATCACCTTTCTTGGGTCAGACCATTTCCCATGAGCTTTCCCTGCTGCCAGCTAACCTGGGCATGACACAAAAAGGAGGGGGCAAGCCCTGGGAAGCCATGTGCCTCTGACCTTTAGTCCTCTCTTGAGTGGTATGTGCTTTGGACATCCTGCCTGCATATTCCGTTTCTGTTTACCCTTTTATGCATCCTGATCTCTCTCAACTTTCCCTCTTTTCCCACCAAATACATCTTTTCCAAAGCTTCAGTTTACCTCACACTCAAGCTCTTTTTGAATCATGTCAGTTTCTCAGTTTCTGCTTTATTCCCATTGGTACTCGCTAGGTTGAGATCCGCTGTTGGCTAAAGAAGCATGAGTGAAATCGACAAGGCAGGAAAATGGCACGATGTCAGGAAGATGCTATCCCTCATTCCTGGATGGAGGAGGATTTGGTGGCACCCATAAAGATCAGGCATAGCCTAAGGCCTATGATAGATGATACGTAGGCAGTTACCCTGGTGCATTAGCTGAGCCATGTATTTTAGGAGGAGAAATAAGGTCAAAAATACCTTAAAATAGTGTACGAAGAGCCAACATGTTGCTTAGGAGAGGTATGGGTTTCCTTAACTGAGAAAGTTTCTGCTGCATGACTTTATTTTAGTTAATTCTGTAAAACTAGATTTTATTCCTGCTGTTGCCATAGGGGACTAATGAGACATTGAAAATTAATGCTTTTTCTAGAAAGGATTTTCTTCAGGGGTGTGAGATTGGAGGAACTTTTTTACCCAACTTCATATGATGCTGTTAGTGAAGAAGTTCTGTTTTAGGGAATAGATGGGTCAGGAACTTTGATTTTTATTTTTCTCTCCAATTCCTGAAAACTTAAGCTGTACTGAAATGGGCAGAGAGTAACCCTAGGCCCTTCTTGTAAGCACCATCCGTAGGGTTCGGCCACAACAGCCAATTTTATGGGACCCTCTGGCCAGAGCCAGTGGTGTGGCTAAGAGGTTGAGGTGGCGACCATAAACCATTCTGAACATTCATCCTCATGCAGGAAAACTAAGTGCCCTCAGTTGGCATTGAACTTCTTTCATAGAGTTGTACCAAAACTAAATGTACTGTTTTTTGTGAAATTCAGGCTAGACCTGTTATTTTCCACTCTACGTGCAACAAATAATTTAGACAGTGTTTTCCGAAGTTAGTTTTGACTGGTAACTGGCCTTGAACCAAAAGTGGACTGAATGACTCTGGTCCTGACTGAAATGAAAGCGTAACTGATTCAAGTCCCAGGTGTCCTTCCCTGATGTTTGATTTACAGTCTAAACGGAGGCATTCCGCCCAAAAGCCATCAACAGGTGACCCTCAGCCTTATCCAGTCCCACAACTCTTCTTTTCCTCGTATGCTGTGTAAATCAAGTATGTAAATCAGGTAATTTTCTCCGTGCATTGTTATATCAGTATTTAGGATCAGAATTTCTATACCCTTTACCAAGCTGTTATTTCTCCATATATACACTTGCGGTACACGGGCCTCTCACTGTTGTGGCCTCTCCCGTTGCGGAGCACAGGCTCCGGATGCGCAGGCTCAGCAGCCATGGCTCACGGGCCCAGCCGCTCCGCGGCATGTGGGATCCTCCCGGACCGGGACACGAACCCATGTCCCCTGCATCGGCAGGCGGACTCCCAACCACTGCGCCACCAGGGAAGCCCTCCATATATACACTTTTAACAGAAATGTCAAGACGTTTTAGTAACTCGGTAAGATGTTACCTTGACAGATGAATGGACAAAGAAGATGAGGCACATATATACAGTGGAATATTCGCCATAAAAAGAAACGAAATTGAGTTATTTGTAGTGAGGTGGATGGACCTAGAGTCTGTCATACAGAGTAAAGTAAGTCAGAAGAGAAAAACAAATACCCATATGCTAACACATATATGGAATCTAAAAAAAAAGAAAAAAGATGCTGGTGAATCTAGGGGCAGGACAGCAATAAAGATGCAGATGTAGAGAATGGACTTGGGAACATGGGGAGAGGGAAGGGTAAGCTGGGATGAAGTGAGAGAGTAGCATGGACATATATACACTACCAAATGTAAAATAGATAGTTAGTGGGAAGCAGCACCATAGCACAGGGAGATCAGCTCAGTGCTTTGTGACCACCTAGAGGGGTGAGATAGGGAGGGTGGGAGGGAGACGCAAGAGGGAGGGGATATGGGGATATATGTAAGCATATAGCTGATTCACTTTGTTATACAGCAGAAACTAACACAACATTGTAAAGCGATTATACTCCAATAAAGATGTTAAAAAAAAAATTCAAATGACACATCTGCATGGCAAAAGCTGCTACTACTCTGGCTATAGAGGATCTGTCTTTTTAACCCTTTGGTCGTGACTTGGGTTGTTTGGGGAACCCATAGAGAAATCAAAGAATGTGGGCAAGATTTAAAAAAGTGTTTTCCTTGAAGCGGGAGGGACAAGCTAGGATATCAGGGAAATAAAGATGGCTTTTCTATAACTTTGAGGTGGGAATAAGAGGAAGAAATATCAGTGAAGAGGAAAGAGGATGAAATTAAAAAAAAAAAAAAAGGTGGGGGTAACACTGTGGAGAAAAATGGGGATTGAAGAAGGGTCTTGGGGATAAAACTGTCGTTCGTGCTTCCTGATCCAAGCATTGAAGTTATCCTGAACGGGCAAGATATTGACTTCTGGGGGACACAGTACAGAATATTTCAAGCCCAGCTGCCTGTAAAATATGTGTCAAGACACAAGGTTACAGAGAGCTAGGCTACAGATAGGGATTAATTTGGGGGAGAAGCAGGGTGATTCACAGTTCCTGAACTTCAGGATCCTCAAGCTACCGGTGCACTCGCTTTCATCCTGATTTTAGGTTTATGTGAATGTAGGCTGTCTCTTTGCTTTTAGAAGTTTTCCTAGCTGTTCTTTGGATGCTCCTTTCCTATATGTTCATTTTGGCCAAGCATCCTACATGGCTGAACTGCCTATGAACATAGAGGGCTCTCCTTCCTTCTTATCCTCAGCCAGAGATCATTCCCTTTTGTATCGGCTGTTTTCCTTGGAAGCGTGAAGCATTAACTTTAATCAGTTTATAGAGCCCCTGACCTAATTTTACATCTGCAATAAGATCACTATGAATTCTCTGCTTCCCCGTGGAGGATAAAGCTCTGCTTTCCCCCTCCCCTCTGCAATCTTTCTTTGTGATGAACGTTAGGGAGCCTGGCAGGTTCTGTTCCACACTGCATTGCTCCAAGAGAAAATTTATTTATATATTAATTTTATATAAAAAAGATTTCTCATAGGGAGCCAAAGATTGAATTATAGGCAGAAACCTAATTTGAGGCTGAAGGCAGGATAGCAGCAAGCAATGTCAAAGAGCAAAAGCTTTGGGGGTGGGAAGTGCACAGGGATTAAAAATTTGTTTCCAATCTGTACTTCTCTCTTTTCCTTCAGCACATCGGCACATGCAGAGTGCACACCTTGCGTATTAGTTTTCTTTTGCTCTATAACAAATTACTACAAATGTAGTGGCTTAGAACAATATCCATTTGTTATCTCGCAGTTTCTGTAGGTCAGGAGTCTGGGCTCTGCTTAGCTGGGTTACTGCTCAGTGTTTCACAAGACTGAGATCAAAGTGTTGGCTGGGCTGTGTTCTCATGTGGAGGCTCAACAAGGGATGAATCTGCATCTGAGCTCCCCCAGATTGTTTGCAGAATTTGTTTCCTTGAAGCTGTAGGATTCATGTCAATTTGTTTCTTTAAAGCCAGAGAGAGAGACGCTTTGCTGAAGTTTCTATCCTCTAGACCCTCTTTTAAAGGGCTCATCTGATTAGGTCAGGTCTACCCAGGATAATCTTCCTTTTGATTAACTTATTTAACTGCTGAGAGACGTTTAATTACATCTGCAAAATCCGTTCACCATTGCCATACTAGTTAGTTAGAGGGGTCATATGTTCCAGGCCCTCTTAAAAGGAGGGTTTATGAGAGTATGGCTCATCGGGTGTCATCTAAGGGTGTGCCCTCCATATCTCATCAATCCTTCCAGATGCCTAGGATCCCAAAATACCTCATCAAAATCATTCTATCATCTTAACAACCAAATGTGGTCAAAGGAGCAGGACTACATGTCTTTCGTAATAGGCTGTGTTTCCTTCTTGCTTAGAAAAATCATTTGTGAGTTCACTTAAATGGGTTTCTGTGGATAATAACCAAGGAATGGGAAAGAATTAATTAGAATTTATTTATAATTACACACCTCACTCAAGCCCATTAGTTACACTTGCTATATTTTTAAATTGCTTTTATTATGTGAATGCCTCGGACTTTTAAAGATTTGATAAGGTTTGATATCAGCTTTCTTTAAGGCCTTTAGCACATGATAAATCAGTTTCAAAGAGGGGTAATTTTTTGTGTAATTAAGAAATTACGCGAAATTGTATTTTAAAACATCGTACCCTATACATTGAAGTTTGCTTTTGTAAAAAATCTTAATTTTTAATGAAAATATATGAGAATTTAAAACAAGGTAAAGAGATTAAGGGATATTTCTTTTCTAGTACATTTGGGAGGAGATATTTAAGGGAGGGAAGCCCAATTTCCACTTTTTCCCCATGTAAGACATAAACGCAAACATCAGTTACTCTTGGGAATCACAATTCTCAAGGTTATTCTGCATCCAAAAAGTGGGCTCTATTTCTCTTCAGTGCTCTTCCTTTATTCACTAAACTCGAAGGGTATAATCTAGAAAATTGAGCCCATAGAACAGGAAACCATAATATCCTTCAGTTTAAGGGTTCATGAGAATCAGGGGATCAGGGATCCTGTTCCAGACATAAAGCATCAGGGGAAGGAGCTTAGAAGACTAAAGCGGGTAGAGGCTCCTGGAAGAGAAGGAGTTGAGCTTAGTAGCTGATGTTTCTGCCTCCTTTTAAACTTCTTTCTTTTATCCCCTCCTACTTCACTGTGACTACTCTCACTGCCTTATTAATGGAAACTCTTGACTCCTAAAGCCAGGTTTTGGAGATAGCCATTCTGCCTTTCCCATTTAACCAGAATTTTTAGCTGGGTACCTCACTTCCTGGTATTCATTTCCCAGCTTTCCTTGCAGGCAAGCGTGGCCATGTGACTAAGATCTGGCTAGTGAGATGTGGGCAGAAGTGATGTGCATGACTTCTAGCTCCTGTCCTTAAAGGAAGGGGACATGCCCTCTACTTTCCTTTCTTCCCTTCCTACTGCCTGGATGTGAAGGTGGAGATGAAAGCAGCATTGGCCATATTGGCTCATGTGATGGAAGCCAGCATGAACTTTGCCAAGGATGGCAAAGCATCTAAAGAGAAAGAGCCCACGTGCCAGTATGAACGTGGAGCCACTATACCTACCGTAGATTTTCACATGAGAGAGAAACAGACTTCTGGTCGGTTAAAACTAAGCCACTGTTAGTTTTAGTATTTTGGTTAAATCAGCCTAACTAATCTCATGACAGATACACCAGGGATTTCCCTGGCGGTCCAGTGGTTAAGGCTCCCCACTTCCAATGCAGGGGACAAGGGTTGGATCCCTGGTCGGGGACCTAAGATCCCACGTGCTGCGTGGTGCAGCCAAAACAAACAAACAAACAAACAACCAGATGCACCAGCTTAGAGAGAATCATCAGTTGAGTCAAGGACAGCATAGTGGTTGAGAGCAAGGCTTTGGTATCAGGCAGACCTGGATCAACTTTCACTGGTACTCCACCACCCACATCTGTGGCTGAATCCTGGTTTCATCTTTTGTAAAATGGAGATAGTAGTAAGTGCTTCACAGCACATTGTGTAACACCAGGGGATGAAGATTTGGTGGTGGACAAGCTAGATACGGCCTGTGTTCTCAAGGTGCAGAGGGTGAGATGCATGGATAATGGCAAATTGTAGGCAGTGCTGTGGAGGAGCCAAGGAGAACAATGAGCAGGGGGTTCCTTAAAGGAGTCAGTGTGAAGGAAGCAGCTGTGCAGAGCGCATCTTTATGCCCTATCAGATATGCCCACATCTTCAGACCTGTAAGAGGCAACTTACCCTTCCCCTGGCTCTTAACAAAGTTTCAATTACAGTACTTGAATTTTTGGTTGGGCTATCCCCCAACTAGACTAGACTGTATACCCTATGAAGAATGTGTGCATGTTCGCTTGCTCTTTGCTATAAATATGAGGCTCCCTGTTATTAACCAAGTTAAGAATGACTCACCAAAGCATATCTTCTAAAAGAGATTTAGTCTTTCTGTCTTCAAAGACAGCTGAGTTGGAGCTAGACTAACAAGGTGGTATCTCCGAGAACTCTATGGTGAAGTCGCTTTAAATAATTAACATTTATACTGAATTCTTAGCACTTAGCACAGTGCGTGGCATAGAGTGGGTGTTTAATAAATATTTGTAGAATGAATAAATGAGTTTCTAACAACATTTCCGTTCTCATGGTTGGTTAGAAATCTCAACCTCATGAACATCCTAACAACAAGGGCTGTGGACAAGGGGAATGAGTCCGTTTGGGAAGGATTGAGCTCTCTCTTGTTGGAGGTGTTCAAGGATTTGGGGGAGGACGGCACACTCTGAATGGAGGGCCATGTCTTCCGAATGTGGGCCAACCCTGACAGTGTGTATTCCCTGAACATGTGTGTACTTTGTACCTGAGGTATTTGAGACTTATTCTTAAGGAGTTTTAATCATTTTTATTGAAATAATCTCTGTGCTCTGAAGTTGTTTGAACAAAGTCTGACTTCTGTCCCACTGAGTCATGAATTCTGAGTGGCATCAAGTTCTCCTGTCCTTCTTGGACACAGGGAGGCACGTGGAAGTTGTTGAAGCCACCTGGAGACCAGAAGCAAGAATCCTGGTCCAGGTTCTGTCATTTCATGCCTGTGTGTCCCCTAGGGACCTTCCAGTTCTGCGTTCCACTAACAATACCCTTTACATATTTCCATCCTGAAAGTCCCCACATTATATTATAATAATCTCTTTTTTGGGTCTGTTTCCACCACTAAATTATGACTACCCTGTGGGTGGTCATGTTTTATCTCAATGCCTAACACCATGCCCAGGTTTGATAGGTGCTCAATAAATATTTCTTGAGTTAAAAAATTCTCTACTGTGCTCATGAAGAGAGGAAAAGGGAAATCGTTCTCTGATTTTCATGGATGAAGAAACTGAATTGTAGGAAAAGAGGAATTGCCATAGAACTGACTTCCACAGCTGGTGTTCTGGGTATGTCACTTCTCTGGGTATTTCACTGTGGATTTCCAGTCCACAGGAGAAACTTGTCCACAGACCCGAGGGGGCACCTCACAGAGCTCACGTGAGCTGAGGGTGTGAAATAGACGTACTTCTGAGCCCCCTTTCCATCCCCTACACTGTAGTGGCACACCGACATTGTTCCTATCACTTCCCCTCCTTCCCACCATAGCCTTACCCATCTTTTCTCCTTGCTGGCTTTCAGACCGCCCCTCTCCTGCCCCCGCCCTTCACTATTTCAGATTCCCACAGCCACTCTTGGGAAGAGATACTGAAGCATCTGTGAGCCAGCGTTTGTTCCTGCATTTCCTTACGGTGACTAATGGGTAACACCTGTCCTGTGGATTCCCTCTTGTGTGCTTAGGATTGGATTTATCACTGCAGTAGTTTAACCATAACTAGAAAAATGTAGCTCTCTAAAGTCCCTATAATGGGGAGATTCCTAACGTGGTCTAAGTTATTTCTTGCATCATAAATAACATAGACGGCACTGTTACGGACCAAAACCCTGAAAAGAAAAGACACCAAGTTCATAAATAACACACACACAATAGGGGCTTGAGGAGACTCATGGAAGTGCTTTGGTTCCTGATGGAGGACGCGGGGCGGGGTGGGTGGGTGACTTCTAGGAATGCTTGGGATTTGGGGGCCCGGGCGTGAAGAGAAATATCTTCTTGTCTATGAAAACCTTTTGGATTGCGCTAACCTAACTGTGCAGTCAAAGGGGGGGGGTCTCACCTGGTCAGTGCCCAAGGTCAGCATGGTTTCCCTTTCTGGGAAGGACAGAAGAGGAGCAGTCTGCTTGGGTACTTTTCTTGTCCTGCGTACCCCCATGATTGCCAGGAGAGGGAAGAAGTTAGAAGCAAGTCCATGTCGCATAATGATCTTGGTCCCTGCAAGGACCCAAAGCTGAGTTTTGTGATCACATATCTTTCCATCTGTTGTATCCTGAGTCAGTCATCCTGTTGAGTGTAACTGCCATTTTTACTGGATTAGACTTACCAGATTATACTCTAAAGATGAAGAAAATGCTACCTCTCCAACAAAACAGTTTCCACTTTACCTCAAAGGCCTCTCGTTCTCTTTGCTTTGAGGAAGAGAGAAAGAGAGAGTGAGAGAGTGTGTGCGCAGTGCCCTTTTTTTGGACTTTTATCTTAACCTGGGAATACCTGATCTTCTGTTTCTTTCCTTCTCATGTAACTCTTCATTGATTTTCTTTAAATCAAACAAGCCACCATCACAGACTCTTACAAAAGAAAGTCAGCCATGAAGGAGCCCTAGGCTTGGAATAGAGGCCGGTCTAATTTTAGTTGCTGGCGAGCCTCTCTAAGCAGTGGACAGTGGTCAGAGGTTCATCGTGGCGTGTGCTCTCAGGTGCCAACAGCGGCTGGCCACTGTCACCCGCCTCCCTGGGGGGCCTGGGGGAGCCTTCGCTGTTGACGGTTATGCCATAATTTCCTGATGAGGCAACTCTTCTGCTACAAGTAGGTCTTTCATTCATACTTTTTAAAAATTAAACTTGCTTCTGATTTATGGATTAATCTCTTGTCGGTACCGTGGGTGGGGGTGCTGTGCCTTGTTCTAACAGGCAGCTGGGCCCAAGCTCCTCTTTTTCTTCATGGGTGGTTTGACTCTGCCTTTGGCTGAAGTCAGGGGCTTAGCCGACTGTGAACTGCCAGGAGAATTCCCAGGACATATCTGCAGGATCCCCAGCCTTCACAGACCATCCCTTTAAATCTTATTATAAGGATACTGCATTATTAAAAAAAAAAAAAAAAAAGATTTGTTTGATTTGTTCACACTAATAAGTTCCAGAAGTTCTTGTAGGATTTTTAAAAAGGAAGAAGTAGTGTGAAGAATTACCCACACATTATGCTCTGTCTTGAAAAATAGTCCAGGCCCTATCTACTTATTGATATAATTAAAACTGGATTAGTAGGATGGATTATAGAGTCTCTAAGACCATTAGGGAGTTTGAGCTCCAGAATTTTCCTACCCTTTCTTCCTCCTCTCTATATTCCCTTTTCTCCAGTTCACATTTATATATGTCATCTTGTCCAACTTAAACAGGCCAGGGTCTTAGACCCAGGACCTTGATTGACGAAAGGGAGAAATTTGGGGAATTAGCATAGAATGTTTGAGAATAAGGAGACCTTAGACACTAATCAGGCAGTATAGACAAATGGTTAAGGGAGTTAAGTTGCCTGGATTCAAATCATGACTTCGCGTTCGTGTGAACAAATTCATCACCCAGCCACACTGCACCTCTCTGAAATGCAACTTCCTTGGTAAAATGGGGATGATAATAGCATCTACTTTGTATGAGTATTTTGAAGATTAAATGAAGTTACGTATGTAAAGTGTCCTTCTAGTAAATGTCCAGTAAAAGTTACCATCATCATCATCGTCTAGTCTAAACTCCTGGGGTTTTTGGAAGGGAAACTAGGGTTCTGAGAAGCCTACCAAATTTTCCCCTGTAGCTCAGAGCTACCAGCGGAAAGGATCCCAGGTGAACCTTTTCTTAGGTGAACTACATATATTGTATAATTTTCAGAAGCTTTTTCACTAATCTCCCCTTACCTTTTTTTTTTCTCTGACATCAGTTTTACTTCTTCCTTCAGCTGAAACAGAACATACATATAAAAGTCCACTTCCAGTGCCGATCAATAAGGCCAAGGTTGGTCAAAAGTAAAAGCCCAAAAAACAAACCAGCTTCTTATGAGAGCACAAAAGTCAGATCAAGGAAGCATTTGTTTGTTTAATAAGATCCCTCTGCCTTATTGCCGACAAGGTTGTGGTGCATAGGGCAGTGTGTGGCACCTTGTTTGGCACGGTCTGCCAAAGACAGTGATAAGCTGGAGAGACAGGTGTGTGCCATGATTCTCAGGGGTACCAGAGAGAGGGATGTCCTTTCAGCAGCAGTGGTCTGTCACCGCTGAGACATAAAACGTGCAAACCTCTGTCTTCCAAGGATGAAGAACTTGGTTTCAGTCCTGAATTCTCTTGCCTCTTTCGCTCCCCTTTGCTATTAAAATGAAAAATGGTTTGGGATTAATATCATATTTGAATAGATCTACAACACGCTCAGATGGGAGAGACTATAAACAGTAACATAGTAGACTACACTTTTGAAGTTTTTTGAATGGAAACAATAGGATGAGTTGAATTGATGGGGGTTCTGTAACTGACCAATATATCCATGAATCAGTCGGTTTTGAAGTACCTGCCATGTGTCTTGCTGCATGCAGAACCCACGTGCTGTGAGTTCTAAAGGAGTTTGCAATGTGGCTGGAAAAGACAAAGCACACAAAACATTTGTGGAACAGTCCAAGAGTATAACATTGAATGAATTTTATTTATACAATAACATTTTATAAAATTTATACACACAGAGTTGATTCTTATTATTTGTGCTACTTATGTTCTATCAGGTCACTGCAGTTCACTGAATTAGTGAATCCTGAACCATTGCTTCTGGAGAAATACAGGGTTAGGTTCCTGCAAGCCTCTGATTACAACATTTTGTTTACTCATCCATGCATAACCTTGTTTTATGTGTGTTTCTGTTTAAAAACACCGTATTTAATATATGTTACTGATTCATTAACATGGAACGACTCTTGGCTGTGACAAAGCTCATCTAACATACATCACAGCCTTCTTGTGCTTGGAACACTAGACAGCACTTTGGCACTGTGCTTGGGGCCATTTTAAACAGAGAAATCACCACCACCATCACCACCAGAACCCACAAAAAGGCAAAAACTAGAAATGAAAATGGTACTAAGTAGCTACAAAGGACAGTTGTTTACAGCATGGGAGTTGGAAGGAGGAGACAGAGCATTGCCTTGATTGACCACAGCTGGGATGTGCATGAGGGTGGCGCAGAAGCCTTGCTGCTCTGCACACATCCACAGATGACCATGAAAACCCCACCAGTAATGAGTTTACAGTGAACATTAGTGAGCAAGCAAATTCCCAAATTTTGAGGGTCCACTGGACCTTCAAATGTTATTTGGTATTATCGGAGGTTCCGTGTGGCTTGTATGTGCTATAGGAAATGCGAGAAGGAAGCTACCAGTTTGCTGGAATAAGGGGAAATTTTATGGAGAAATTAGGACTGGAACTGGACTTTGAAAGATGAGTAAAGTATAAAAAAATCAGGAAGGAGGGGGTCCTGTGAAAGTTTGCAGAGATGAGAACAATTTTGTTTTGATGGGGGTGTGAGAAGACTGACCTACAACTCAAAGATATCCATATGGAGGAGTTGTGGGAGATGCGCTTGGCCTGGAGTAGCAGACATCTGTTACTTTTGCCCTCTGGCATCCATCCCCTCTGGTCCTGGAATCACCTCAGTCTTCCTTTAGTAAACAGTCCCTCCCACTCAATCTGTATGGTTTGGACGGGCTAATACTTCCCCTAGCTTCAGGAGTGGACTGTGCCACACGCTGGGCCAATTAGGGAGTTTCGTCCACTTGACCAAATGATTGGATCAGGAGTTGGCACGTGGCACAGAGGTAGCCATTGAGACTCAGCTCTGGAAGAGTTTTCCTGCTCAGACTGATAGTTGCAAAAAGAGGAAGCTTGAAGCTTTGGGGGACCACCAGGAAGAGAGAATCTGAGAATGAAACAACATATAGTGAAAAGCAGGACAGAGGGAAAGAGAGAAAACAGAGAATGAGACTGGACATTTACAAAAAGTATCTGGATCCAGTGGTGTCTGAAGGAAACTTTGGACTTTTAGATTTCATGAGCCAATCCATTTTAATTTCCTCAGATAGTTGGAGTTGGGTTACAGCCAAAAGATCAGTACAGTAAGTGGGTGTCCTAGCGAAGGAGTTTTGAGTGAGGAACAGACATACTCTCGTGGGCATGGTGACCTCGACTCTTAATATTGTTCCCAGTGTTTAAACCAGCCCAGTTTCTCAGTGTCCCAGTTCCAAAACCCTGAGAAAGGAACCTTATTGGTCTGGCTTATCTTTTCTCATAAGACAAGCCTACTGATTTTTTCCTCAGATTAGGACCTTCCTCAGGTCCAACTGCAGTCAAACAGGAGAGAGAACGATTTTATGGATACACTAACAGACATCTCTGTTACATCAGCCTATGGGTGAGGCTAGATTCGAGAAAGTTTGCACAGTCAGATGGGGGTGTTTGGACTTGAGGTTGTGGCAGTACAAAGTCAGATATCACAGAAGATAGCTTGATCTTTACCTTTTTTCTCAGGACCCCTAACTTCCTACTTTTGAACATGAGAAGATAGGGCTACAAAAATATATGTTTATATTAAGAAAATTATTTTACTTAAAAATATTTATTAAAAAAATATACATGTATATATACATACATACGTATGTATACCTATGCCTTTCCTAATATTTCACTCCATTTTATTTGTTTTTCTTTTCTAAATTCCCACTGAGTCATCATATATATACATGCATATGTATATACAAATATATTTATAACCATATACATAGTTAGGCATTAGTTAGTAATTTTTTCAGATACAAGGATAGACATTTTGAAAGCTGATACACAATGTTATCCATTGATTGAGAGCATACATGTGCATTTTTAAAAACTAGAATGGATTATGGCGTTGTTACTTAAAACCCTTCAGTGGTTTTCCATTATACCCTGCTTTTTAAAATCATGGCTCTCTAATATAGCGCATATTATATATTGACATATTATTTATTCAGAACACCCTACTCAGTGCCAAGTACAGTATGGGCACGTAATACTTGTTCAGTAAACATTTGTTGAGTGCATGAATGAGTGACTTTGTACCTATGGATTTAAGGACCTTCTTGCAGTAGCTCTTGAGTTCCTCCCAGAGGTCTTCTGTCCACAAATTTTGAAAAATGGTCTTGAGGTACACATAGGTTCTGGGAACCCAGGTCTGTTTATTGTCCACAGCAGAACCCACGTGCTTCAATTAAATGGATGCAAAATGCTGCCTTTTAGTGAGTTTTCTAACGAACGTGACTATAGATATTTTTTCAGAACAATGCCCAGACCAGTAGACCTCTAGGCCCCATTTTGGATTTTTACGCTCTGTAGATGGTTATCGTAGTCCCCTAGGTTGTTATTTAGTCAAATTATGTTCATTTTATCGCCTATGCCTTTCCTCATATTTCACTCCCTTTGATTTGTTTTTATTTTCTTTTCTAAATTCCCTTTGAGGTATCATGTTACCCCTAATTGCCTGCAGTGTTCCAAGTCTGGTCTCACTGCTGACACACAGACACAGACTCTCAGCCATGGTTTGGGATGCCCCTGTGTGTATGGCTGAAAGTTTTACTAGCTCCGAGAATTGCTGAACTGCGGTGCTTGCCTAACCTCCTGATGTCTCTTTACCACTAGCTCACCATTTGGTTGTTTTCTCTCTGATTGCCATCCAGGAATCCCCTTCAAGTTAAATTCCGTCTTTAAGTTTATTCATCCCCAGATAGATCATCTGAATTTTTTCAACCAGTGCTTCATTGTATTACTTTTGACATGTATTACCAAGAACCCTGTATAGCTTGGTATTGTGTGCCAGTCTTCAACTGCTGTTAGGAACACCTCCCAATTTAGTGTCATCTGCAAATGTGATTATCATGATAATGGTAACACAATCTTCCCCTCTCTTCCCTGGTTCTTAATAAAGTTGGTAGGGGAAAGCTGTGTATCTTTGCAGAGCATACACTCAGGACTTTCTCTTCACAGCTCTGTCAGTGTCCACTACTTGCTGGGGTTGGTTCGGGGGCTGTTTTTACTTCCCGTGACAGTGCTGAAGGACCCACCCAGACTTCTCTTTATAAAAGGGCTGGCTGTTCAAATGCAGCTTACCAAACTCAAGGGAAGCTGTCAGCCTTGGTTTCTCTCTCCCCTCTGGGTTCCATCTCAGAGGTAAGACACATCCCTTGATCCCCAAAGGGGATAGTAGATTGTTAATTGTTGAATGGATGAATGAATGGATGGATGAATGAATAGGTGGATGAACGAATGAATGAATGGGGCTCTCAGACACTAGGCTGCTTGCTGCCCTGAGGTTAGTAGACGCAGCTTGGGAAGCCAAGGAGATGGCTACTTCTCAATGGTTTGATGTAAGTCGCAGTGCTTTTTGGGCAATCTCAGTCTATTTCTGTGTCAGACTGCCCTTCCCAAGTAGGGAACTTCTGCCATCTTCAACACCAAGCCTTGCATTTCTGCTTTTAACTCAGCCCTTGTATTTACTCACTGCATGAAAAGGCAAATATAACATCTTGTAACGCATTCCAGTGCACGTGGCATTGGTGCCCTGCCTTACGATCCTTATCTCTTCCCTGGAACTCTCCCACACAATCACACATAATATAGCATTAGGGAGGGTTGCCTCATGCATTTCAGCTGCATTAGTAATATTTTTATTTCTCACTGGTTGGTCTTTGTTGTGTTACCCTGTATATTTCGGAGTGTTTTAGATATTTCATAAAAACTTAAAAAAAATAAAAATAAGAGACATGGACCTTGCCTTCAGAAGACTTCCTACTTATTAGGGAAGACTTGTCCAGTAAAGAGCTATAACAAATTATGAGAAAGCACTACAGATGGGATGTGTCTGCAGTATTGTGGCTCCAGTGATAGGTGAACAACTTCGACCTAGTTGAGGGTGGTAGTGGTATTATCAGTGGTGGCAGGAAGGGAGTGATATAAACAGAAAAAGCTCAGAAATTATCCTTAGGACAAGTCTTGAAGGATCAGTAGAGTTCACCAGGCAGACAAAGCAGTAATGCTATTTAAGGCAAAGGGCATGGACAGGTAAAAACACAAAATACATTTGGGAAGCAGTAAGTGATCCATTATGGACAGAATGAATGTGTTTGGGAGGCTGGGAGATTTAGGCTTACAATTAGTTTGGGAGAGATTATGTATGTTATTCATGCCAGGAAAAGACATATGGATTTATTGTGTAGGTCCAAGGGCTTTTAAATAGGGAAGTGATATGATCAGATTTGCGTTTTAGAAAGACTAACTAGGCAGCAAATTGAACATGGGGTAAGCCTGGAGGCAGGAGTAACTGCTCCTGAAGGAAGTGTAGGTAGAGATGTTGGGAAGAGGAACAGCATGCAAAGCAGAGGGAAGAGCATGAGCATCAGTATGTAGGAGAATAACATGAATTTATATGAAAGAAGTAGAGTATAAGCATTTTTCACAAAGTTCTTATGTACAATCAAATTGAAACCTACTGATACAGCCTATAAATTCACAGCAACTCTACAAGGAAACTTACACATTTTCCATTATAGTAAAAGAATTGATAATATATTATTTATTTGTGAAACTTCTTTACTTTGTCATATTTACCATTGGTTTAAAGCCACAGGATGTTATCACCCATCATTAAAACATTTAAAATAGGGAACTATAGCAATAACAGTTTAAAATATTCAGAAATACTTGTTGAATGGCAATGAATGAAAGAGGCTGGAAATGAATCTTGAATGCCAGACCAGGAAATCTAAACTTTATTTATATGATACTGAGGAACTATTTCAGGTTTTTTAGAAGGCATGACATGCATAAAGTGTAGCTTTAGGAATATTTAATTTAAGCTTTTGGTAGATTGAAGAAGGGAGACCTGTTTTGTGCTGGTATGGCATGTGGTTTCTGTATTTTGGATTTTTGACTTATATAGCAAAGTTGTCACTATCTCTCTCTTACAAATGTTATTATTCTTTTGCCCAGTATCACACGTCTTCATTTCTTTCCATTTCATGTCGTGAAAATTCTCTGTGAAATTTCAAAATATTAAATTCTGAATTTTGCCAAGAAAATTCTGAAACAGTGATTCAAAGTGGTTCCAATCTAGTTGGTGGAACATTATACCCAACTTCATTTCCTCTTATTGCATGTATTTGTAAACAAAAGATAGGAATTTCCCCGGGAGAGATTTGACAAATTCCGTTTAGCTGTATAACAAAGTAGACAGTTTATTTGCTAGGGAATAGAGCTTGAATTCCAGAAGCTTCTCTGAAAAATCAACAACGACTACCAGTTTTGCAGCTTAAGCAACTGAATGGTATTGATGTCATTTAATTAGATGAGAAAACTTGTGGAGAAATACTGTAGGATATGTGTTTGTGTGTGTGTGTGTGTGTGTGTGTGTGTGTGTGTATGTGTGTGTGTACATACCTACATATTTCTGTATCTGTACCTTTATTTATCTGGGGGTGCTGACCTGGTAGATGAAGTTGGGAGTAATCAACATAGTTTTTTTGCTATTATTGTAAAATCCATAGGACTGGTTAGATCGCCTCATGTATTAGTCAAGGTATGCTAAGCTCTGCTGCAAAAACAAACAAGCCTTGGAAATCTTAGTGACTCAACATAGTAAGGGTTTTTTTTGTTTTGTTTTGTTTTTTGCTTACTCAGAGTCAGATAAAAATGTCTTGGGCAGGTGGCTCTCCTGTAATCAAGGATCTCAGGAATTTGAGCTTCTTCCACTGTGGGACTGCCAGCAGCAGTGCCAGGATCTACCCACATATACTCATTCGCTTTCTGTTTGTCCCTCTATTTTTGTGACTTTGAAAAGATTGATAAAAATATTTTAAATTCAATTTTAGAATTCACTGAAAGTTAATCTGAAACACAGCCCTTGTTTTGAAAAGTATGTACTTTGGCAGTTAAAAAAACCTCATCTTTTAATAGTAGGTAAGTTTAGGCTCTGGTTAATTAGATATATGAGCGATTTTGGTCTGTTTTGTTTTTACAAAAATGATCATTTCAGAGCATTTGTTATCTTGCCTGTGGAATGATCCAGAGTGCTGGATAATTTGCTTAATTTCAATATGGTGTACCACTATCTAGATGGCTGCCTCTCCATTGCCTTAATATTTTAAGAAAATTGACCCCCAGTACAGGAAATAGTCTCATCAGTGAAACCCCACTTAACATAGGATGTAAGTCTCAGGGGGCTAGAAATAAGCCATGTGCTTTCTGGAAAGACTTTTCTAATCCACTGGCCCTAAAAGATAACTCTGTATTTAGTATTCTGTCAGGAGACTACCCAGGTGCCATACTTATATATCATATCTGAGAATGGTTTAAAACTAAGTGCTATCAAGCCTGCTTTTGTTCTGTATATAAGAAAGAGATTTATAACAAAAATCATAAATAAGAGACAAAGGAAGTCTGAAGTTTCTTTTTTTTCTGCCTGCCTTTCCCTGTTCAGTGATAGAACAATTTATGAATCTGACAAATCCTCCCCTAGATAATGGTAAGAGTAACAGAGTGTTCAGCTGAGTAACTCTGGGCCACTAAAGTTTATTAGACTGTAGAGCAACAGCAGCGGGATTGACGCAGTAATCAAATGACATGCTTGATTTGGGTTCTCCCAGTCTCTCTCTTCTCACCTCAGCCCTCATTTCCCTTCCCCCCCGCCTCCCTTCCTCCTGCCCTACCTAAGGAAAACTAAATAGAGGGAATTTGAAATTGAATAGGTTGGCAGGGGTAGACTCCCAATTTCCACAAGCAGCCTTCACTCAGAAAGTATGAGAAGTCTGTGCCAAAAGGTTAAATGAAAATAAGGAACATGGTCATAAACACGTCCCGACTAAATTTTTGGTTTGGATCTGAGTAACCTAAGAGGCAAGAGAAGCCTTTTCCAACTGCCCCACTCTTAGGCCAACACTAAATTGTTGGGACACCAGAGACATCATCAAAGTACATCAGTAACTTGAGTTAAACCAATGTTGTTGGGTCAGAGTTGGCAAGAAGACAGAAACTTAGGCATTGGGAAGAAACTCTACTGTGCTTTGAAAACTCTGGACTCCATGGGGTACGTTCATTGTAAAAGCTTTTAAGAAGTCATTTCAAAATGGCAGCCAGAGGGTGTACATTTGCTTGGTTTGGACCACACTATTTTGTGAAGTTGAGTTGTAATGCCTTCAGGGGAGATTTTCATAGTCTAGTCCATCACAGGGCTTCCCTTCTTCCTATTATCTTCTGCCTCTTCTACACATATGTCACCTTAGCTCCTAGCCTGGGATGGCCTTTGTGTTTGAAACATAAATCCATCCACTGCTTCTAGTTGGACCATGGAATGACTCCTGATTGAAAAGAAGTGGGAATCTTAAACTAACCTCCTCATTCTCTGCTCGTAAGAGGATGGAATTTGTTGGAAATTGATAAATGTCACTATTGTTGAGGAGACATTGAAGAAGCTGACATATTACAAGTCAACCACCAGGACTGACACCCAGCTCAGGAGACCTTCAGCTTTTTCAAGACAGTGAAAGAAAAAGGTCTCTCAAATATCGAGAAACACACTTTATAACCAGAATAGTCTGTGATGAATGGGGTAATAATATTCCACCCTGCCTATAAAGAAAAGTGGTATGGATATTATTGCTTTTTTGGACACTGGAGCAACTATATCACTCATTTCTGAGAGGTTGTCAAAAAAATTGAAGGGTTTAAATATATGACCTTTTACAGGAATTACTTCAACAATAGCTTATTCTACCGAATCCACTGAAGTTGCAGTTGCGACATTGAATTTCCTGCTGCGAGATGCAGATTGTGGGCTAATTGCAAGATTTAATCCAGCCTGTTTAGGGCAGTCCTCGAAAAACTGGGTCTCTGCAACACTATTTTATGAGTCAATACCAAATATTCTGTCACAAATAACAGAAGGAAATTTAAGAAAAGAAATAGTAATATTCAGAATGCAAGAACTGTCAGAAATATAGACTGATCTTGAAGCAGATGGGTTTTGCTTTGTGAATCAAGGTGGTAATGAGACAAGGGAGCCATCCAGATTAATGCAGAACACCAAAACCTCCAAAAAACAGGGCCAGTATAGATGCCAACCGACTATGTGTAGTAAAACAAAATGAGGAAAATGAATGTACATTCGTTCTTTGGTTAGTCACTCTCATAGGAGACACCACACTATTATACCTGTCTAGACCATGCACATGATCTAGCCTAAAAGAGAGCACTTCAGAAATGCCACGGTGAGGTAGGCGAGAATGTTTACTGAAATAGATAATTGAAAGCGCCACTTCTAGCCTGTCTGTTTTGCCAGCTGAATAATTGTGTCTGAAGCCCTGAGTAATCTCCATCTATATGAGTTGTTCAGATTAAATGGTGTCACCTGTAGTCATTGACAACTCCCCAGATCTTCTCTGTCAAGCACCATATGTGCATACCAGAGACGTATCCAAAGGCTACTGGCAAACATCTTTAGATAATGAGTGCAAATTAATAACTCGTTTTGTACGTCATAAGAGATCATGCCATTTTAATGTTATGCCCTTTGGGTGAACACATGGGACAAAGATCTTTTAGATACTAATGAATAGTGTCTTACAAGGATTAATTTGCCTAACTTTTTGCTGAGCTGACATCACATGCAACATGGCTTGATTTGTTGGGTCTGTGGTGGAGCTGGCTCTGTAGAACTAAGAAAAACATGAGTTTTCACTTTGAGCTTTAAGAGGGATGTCATTCTGGATTCTCAATGAAGCAGCTTCTCAGAGGGTTACCATGTATGGCTGTGCAGGCTATACCCTCATTCATGTACAGCGTAGTGTGCATGAATGGTGCCCCCTGGAGTTGTGCACACGGTTAGTGCACCTGTTTGCAGTGGAGCTGATAGCTTCTCATGACTGCCGATCATTTCATTCCGGGTAACAGTGTGTAATAGTAATGGTGAGTGTAATACTCCATTGTATTAACAAGACTTTGGTTATACTCAGGGATTTATAGTCATTCTGATTAGGAAGACAGTGGCTCCTGTGTTTATCACATATGGGAGTTACATGTGTATGTGTGTTTTCTAATAAAAATTCAATAAAACTTTTTAGCTATCAGATTTCCATATATTAAAAGTATAGATAATTGCCAGTATTGGCTAGGGAACAGGGAAATAAGTATTCTCTTAAATTCTTATTTGGTAACATAAATCAGTAGAGCTTTTTGATTTTTAGGGAAATTTGGAAATACTGTTACATAAAAAATGCATGTATCTAACAGAAATTCTTTCACAAGGGTACTATATATATATATATATATATATATATATATAAGTATAGTCTATTGTAGGTTGTAATAACAAAGATGGACATTCAGACAGACATATTGCAAAGTAGGAATTTGATTATGTCAATGGCAGACTGTGTCTTTGCAATGGACTGCTATGAAATGATCAAAGAGTGAAGCAGACTGACTGACTGCATGTATAGTACACACCATTTGCAAGCATATGTGGCAGCCAGGTCTGTTTATAAGAACTGACCTAAAAGAGACCAAAGATATATCATTTAGTGGAAAAAAGAAAGTTGTAGTACAGTATTTAGAGCATGATCTCATTTATATAAGAATTAAGTAAGTAAAAATGACACACACACACACACACACACACACACACACACACACACGAAAACCATTCTGTGTATATAGACACTGAATTGTTACCTGTGATTTCCTCTGGAAGATGAGACTCTGCAGAGACTCCAGGACTCTCATTTGCTATGACATATGTTTCTTTATTAAAAAATTGATGACAAAAAATAAGAAAAAAATTTTTATTTGTAATTTAAAAAATGAGCCTGCCAGCTTCCTGATTGGGAGTGCACTTAGGGGTTTTGCTTGGTCACGTTTATGATCATGATTCTCATGATAATAAGCATCCACTAGACAAGGAGAGATGGGGTACCGGGGTCTGCTCAGAGCTCATTCCTGGCTCTGTAGGAAGAATCTTGACTCTGCCCCATTATTGGTGACCACAGTGGTGACTTGCTTGACATGGTAAGCCTTGTTCTAAATGTTGACAAGGAGCTGCTGTATATATTCCCTAGGACTGACATTTCAGATAGTCACAAACCAGATTGACCCTATTCACTCCCACCCCTCCAAAAAGTCCTTGTGATTTTTGTGTGTCACTGAAGGATCAAAATGACACAATATGGAATATTTTTTCCTTGGTCTCATGGAAGTCCTGAGCTCAACCAGTTGTCGAGTGCTGGTGGTGGAAATGTTCTTAGCCTTTTTGGGTGGTAGACACGTGAGAATCTAATGGAAGCCATGGAAACAATAATCATACCCTGAGTATACCCTCTTGAAACATTGTTTTGTACATAATTCAGGAGCTATTCTGTGCTTTTAGAGACATTCCATTAAGACACTATTTTTATTGGTGTTTAAAATTAGTGAACTGGAGAAAGTATGTTGGCAAGGAATATGTTTGTGTTCCATATGCATATTTAACAGTGGCTTGTAACCTCAGTAGGAAGAAGGCCCTAGGAAGGCTGCTTTCTTCTTCAAAGATTTAAATAATGAATTGGTGCTCTAGGTTGATGCTTTGGAAATTTGAGTGGGTTATGGATTCACCATCATGGTATTGGTGATGCATACTTGCTGAATGGGGACCCACTTAATCTCAGCATCAAGAATTGCTTGTCTTCTCCTGCTCTGTTTTAATTTTGTGGACACTGGGGACTTCATACGTGATTAAATTTTCCCTTTTTGGCATTGTTGCCAGAAAGTCTTAGAAGCAAATTGGTGGTCTGCTCAGAACAAGCATATGAGACTCAGTGCCATTTTGCATTCATCCATTTCTGGGTCTCTTATACCCCTTGTATTTTTCTTTCTTCCCCCTCCTTCCCAATTTCTCACTTAGGCTGCCTTGTGTTATTTTCTGTAATTGTGAAGCAGGTATGAGTCTCTCTTAAGAATAAAGAAGGATGTAAATAAACACAGAGATAAGTAAATAAATGCAATAGTCCTGGAAACAATGGCGTTTTGTCTCCTGTTTGATGAAGCTCAGGGGTCAAGTTTCCCTGGTGCTCACCGGTGCATCTAGGGCTATGGTAAGAAACAAAACAGCCCACTGCGCAAAGCTGCTCGGAGTTGGCTCTGATGCAGTTGAGTGCATCTGGACATAGCATGTAAACACGCACATAGCATGGAAGGAGGAGGCTGTGGAGACTCTATCTATCTATGAGAGAAGTTTTTGACTTACTTCTGAGGCATGGAGGAAGAGGGGCTTCCGAAGGCACATGGACTTCCAGGATTCAGAAACTCAAGAGAACTCAAGTCTCAGTGTTTCCCTAATGGCCACTTTGGTATGAATAACAACCCCATTTGACTTGTGAAGTGGATATTTTTATAAAGCTGGTATTTCTTCATGTGATGACTTCTTAACCTGATAAGGAGGTGGCCCATATTTGCCTTTTCATACCCTACCCATAAGAACATTTTACAAACTAGTACAATGGAATCACCTTTTAAGTTCTTACTTAAAAAAAATTTGTTCAAAGTCCTAACCACATAGATACTATGGCCATCTCATAATCAGTCATGTACACCAGGAGGTAATTTCAGGGGTCCTTCCAGGGAAGGCTTCGTTTTTCCCAGTGGTTTGACTTCTTGGCCCCTTTGTATTCCTTAATGAGGGACACAGTTGAAGGCCAAGGCTGCTTTTTTAGTGATTGATTGTGGGCTGAGATTCTGGGGTGTGGTGATTCTTTGACCATCAAGTACCATCTCGCTGCACCGCAGCCTGGAGAACACCAACAGAAATACGTTATGTAATGTCTAAAGTAAACTTTAAAGTATTTTGCATTCATATGTAGTTTGCTTTTTTTGAAGGCATTGAAAGCACAGTAAAACGATTACCATGTTGTTATGAATAGCATCTTGCTGAAGGAGGTGAATGGCACTTTTTTCGTGTGATTTGTGAAGTTAAGGGCCAAAGAAAGACACAGAACAATTAACCAGCAATGGATCTGGGCTAGAATAAAACTCCCCTATCTGTCACTCATAGCTCTGAGCAACAGCCCCTACTCTAGCATCAGAAGTCCAGTTTAAGGGCCATTTATTTTAATGGGGAGAATATCAACCTTTAGAGACCAGAGTTCCCCAGCCTGCTGAGTGAATGAATATTCAGTCACTTCAGTGTGTGTTTGATGGTAGTTAGCAACACAAAGCAAGCCCAGGGCCCAAAGAATGTGTAGAGGAATGTTAATTCTAAGAGCGACCATAACTTGATTTTCTTGATTTCCTTGAGTTTAAAGTCTCAGCCACAATATTACATTACCAAGTTATTTGCATTTGAAATATAATACCTGGGGGAGGGGTGACATTTAATTAAATTACAGGCTGCAAGGAACCAGGCTGGTACCACGCTGCGTGGAAGGTGTCGGCTGTACCTTCTGAGCTTTTCCTGAAAGGGAACGGACTGGGAGGAGGAAACGCTGATGCTCCCCAAGAAGCGTAACACGGCTGAGCACGTGCAGTTGGCTGGTTTGGACTTAAAAATGCAGAGTGGAAAGTGCACATGTGAGAGTTCATGGAATGTGGAGAAGAGCACATACCTGCAGGCTCCAGTCTCCACATTTTCTAAATTTCCTAAAGGAAGAGAGAGAGTGAGAATCCCTGGCCTTACAGCCACAGCCCAGCCTAGGTCAGCATCTTCCCCAGTGAGAAAGATAACTGGTTCTTTTGTCTTCAGAGTCAACACAGCTCAAGATAACTGGGGGACTGTGGTACCCTTGCTCCCACCCTCTTAAGAATCCATGGTAATGATGAGGAAAGGCCACCAAGGGCCCCACTAATCAGAGGTCCTTCCTTCTATGCCCTTAAGCCCCCATTCGCTGACTAGGTGTGTGTGGGGGGGAGCAGCAAAGGTGTGTGCACAGAACTCTAGCCATCTTATCTCCTACAGCATCAGTTCTCAACTGGGGGAGATACTTTTCCCTCCCCGGGGACATTTTGCAATACCTAGGAGCATTTGTGGTTATTATGACTGGGGAGGTGCTATTGGCATCTACTGGGTAGAGGCCCTGGCTAAATATGCTGCTAAATAACCTGTAATGCATGGGACAGCCCCTTACAACAGAGAATCGTTTAGCTGGAAGAGTCAACTGTGCTGAAGTTGAGAAACCCTATTCTAACAGAAGATGAGATTATGAAAGAGTGGATTCTAGCTACTGAGTTGTCTGTCAAGATAGAAAATAATCTCTAAAATGCCCTGACCCAGTGTGTCATTCAGGGTCCAACTAGGAAAGTGAGTACCACTTTGGTATTTAAAAGAAGGAATCTTTTTTATGAAGGATAGTTGATTTACAATGCCGTGTTCATTTTTGCTGTACAGCAAGGTGATTCAGTTCTACATATATATACACACATTCTTTTTTAATATTATTTCCATTATGGTTTATCACAGGATACCGAATATAGATCCCTGTGCTATACAGTAGGACCTTGTTGTTTATCCCGTCTATGTATAACAGTTTGCATCTGCTAATCCCAAACTCCTAATCCTTCCCTCCCCCACCGGCCTTCTCCCTTGGCAACCACCAGTCTGTTCTTTATGTCTGTGCATCTGTTTTGTAGGTACGTTCGTTTGTGTCATTTTAGATTCCACATACAAGTGATATATGGTATTCGTCTTTCTCTTTCTGACTTACTTCACTTGGTATGATAATCTCTAGTTTCATCCATGTTGCTGCAAATGGCATTATTTCATTCTTTTTTACGGCTGAGCAATATTCCATTATATACCACATCTTCTTTATCCATTCATCTGTCAATGGACATTTAGGTTTTTTCCATGTCTTGGCTATAGTGAATAGTGCTGCTATGAGCATTGGGGTGCGTGTGTCTTTTTGAATTAGAGTTTTGTCTGGATATATGCCCAGGAGTGGGATTGCTGGATCATACGGCAACTCTATTTTTAGTTTTTTGAGGAACCTCCATGCTGTTTTCGATAGTGGTTGCACCAACTTACATTCCCACCAACAGTGTAGGAGGGTTCCAAAAGGAAGCAAATTTGATTCAGAGATTCAGTTGCGCAGGTGCTGGAGAGGCTGAGAAAACAGTGAGTCAAGGTAAAGATTAGCAACACCAGGAAGTCGCTACCATTTCTTGGCCAAGGGACAGGGAGATGTGCTGTTTGGGGATTATGGTAGTTAGAACCACAACAGGCCTGTCTGGTGGGAGCTAGAGCCAGAGAGATGAGGAAGCTTCTGGAGGTACAACCTGAGGAAGAGAGGGAGAAATACTCTGATTTTTCTTTCCTTCCATCATGCAATCTCCCACTAGTGCCTCCTATCAGCTGAGCCCCAGCAGGAAGCCAGCTGTCCTGGGAGCCTGGGAAACACAGATGCAGGGAAGACGGGTGAATGACTTTGAGTGCAAACAGGTCCAAACGGGTCCATACAGCAGTAAAGAGCCTGGTGAACTTTCCAGAACGCCAGAACCAACCATGGCATCTTTGAGCAAACATCCCAAGGGTTTTGCATTACAGCTGGTGCTGTTCACCACGAAACATCATCTTTCCTTCTGCCTTGGAACTTGAGGCTTAAAATAATTTTAAGATGCCCTTAAGAGAGAGAGAGAGAGAGAAAACACCTACTTGTTTCTTTTTCATTCAGCAAACTTCATGTGTTGAATGGCCTCATGACATGATGGTGAGTTTTGTGTCTCTGTGCAGACAGCAGAGTTCATTGGAAGTCCACGTCAATGTGCAGAGCACACACCGTTAATTTTAGTGGATCTGTGGCAAACTCAATCCTTCATTGTCAGGCTTCAGCTCATTTTGGCGGCAGTGATCTTGCTTCTTGTTTCACTCAGGTGTATCCTCTCCATGGGTCTTGCCTCTCTGGAATCAGGCTGAAAGGAGAAGGTTGTTGGGGAGCTAGAGAACCTGCTGTGATGAATTTTATTTTTCCTTACAGTGTGATTTTAAAAAACTAGCCAGAGTAAAGGAAATTAATTTGTTTTCTATTTGAATTGCCTAACAGGTCCCTAAACTTGTGGGGATAAAAGTGATAAATTTTTAAGTGTCTCCTTTAAGAGAGCTCTATAGATGCTTAATTATTTTTGCCCCACTTTTGATTATCTGCACTAATGGAGATGTGGAGGGCACAAATCAATAAAAATCCCTTGATAATCCAAAAAACTCAATGTTGTCATTAGTTTTGACCTCCTCCCCCACCAAACCTTTTATCAGAGCTACTAAAAAGTGCCTGTGCACCTCCTGGGTATATTCAGTATATATTCAACTTGTTGACAGGCTGACTGATAAAATTGTCAGATTTGAGTGTTATCTCTTTTTCTCTGCTCCTGCCCCCTCTTTGGGGGAGGTGCTAACGAGCAGCACAAGAACAAAACCACAGGAAAAAGAGACCTTAGAAAAGCCAGGGGAACACACAAAATGATGAAATAGCTCCCGTATCCGTGAAACTTTACTATATAATGTCAGCTTTCTGGGATTTTTTTTCTCTTTTCCTAGAGTAAATTGAAGTAACTCAAATGGGCTAAATATATGCGGCCTGCATGGACCCTTTGAAGTTTTGAATAGCTTTTGTATGGTATTCGTTTTCTGGGGAAAGATTTTTAATTATTAATCTTTTTATAAATTGCCTTGATGTTACTCCTCATGCTGGTAAAATGCCCAGACATTTTCTTAAACAACTTTAAGGCAACTGAGAATTGGGATGTTTGTCTTAATCCCCTTTGGGATGACTATAAAGAAGAAAGAACTTGAGGACCAGGTTAAATTGTTTTCCTTGTTTGGTTTTGTATTTGCCATACAAATTTATCCATTATCCAAAATGGACTCATGGATACCACAGAAAAAAAACCCAGAACACAGCTGGCTGCATCGCCATCTTCGGGCTCCTGTCCACCCTTCTCTTTATCCCCCATGGTGTAGGGATCTGGCAGAACTGACAATGAATAAAGCATACATTGCCACAAATACCAGATCTCTTAGAACTCCTAACTTACATTATTCTTTAAGATCTGCAGTGACATCACTGTTTGGGTCTAGTACCTACTCAAGATGACCACATGTCTTCCAGTTTTGCCAGGATACACCACTAAATGAATGGACTGCCTGATAAAATGTGCAAAGGTGAAATGCAGTGACATGTTCTCATAAGGAGGAATTCATTGGTATCTGATTAGATCCCTGCAAGGGAGCCAGCGACCCCTCCCTTTGGGCTTTATTCTCCGTGGAGGAATGAACTTTCCTCTTTTTGAAGGAAAAAAGCAGTGCATTTTCTGGTTTTCCTTTCTGTGTTTCCTTCAGTCATTTTTTTTTTTTCCCCCTTTGGTACGCGGGCCTCTCACTGTTGTGGCCTCTACCGTTGCGGAGCACAGGCTCCAGACGCGCAGGCTCAGCGGCCATGGCTCACGGGCCCAGCCGCTCCGCGGCATGTGGGATCTTCCCGGACCGGGGCACAAACGCGTGTCCCCTGCATCGGCAGGCGGACTCTCAACCACTGCGCCACCAGGGAAGCCCCCTTCAGTCATTTTTATTTCAATTTGCCAGATATCATTTGAAAGCAATTTCATAATCATTGAAGTGGCTATGAAGTTCAGTGTTTGTATCTGGCAGTGGCTTATAAAATTTAAGGAACTACCTGGTTTTGAAGAATTCGGATGATGTGTCAAGGTTCAATCAGAGTAGCAAACCATCTTGAGTGATTAGAACGAGGGATTTATTATGGGGTTTAGACCTTACACAATTGTGGGGGCTGATGGATTGGTCCTTGTAGGCTCTTGCCTCAGCATCCAGTGTTGGAACTGAAGTTGCCATTGGTCAGTCTGACCAGCAGTTGGAAAAAAAAAAAAAAAAAAGCTTGAAATGGACAGGAATGAGAATGAACTAGAAACTCATGAGAATAACTGAATCCATGAGCAGAAACTGGTCAGAGACAGATAGGGATTCCACTTCCAATCTCAAAGAGACTGGATGACTGGAGAGAGAAGATGGTACCCTTCACCGAGGAACTGTGCATGCACTTGGTCAAGGAGTGAGAAGTTGAAGGAGCAGATCGGGCAGGAGCTGGAGGAACTGTGGGTCCAAGCGCTGCTGCACATCACCTGGGTGAGCTAGTGGATCCCTGACAATGTATATGAGCTGTCATTTTGCCTGGTACCCAACCAGATGCACCAATGTTTAGAGCATTAAGAAAAAGAAAATGCTGGGCTTCTGCCTTCCAAATATTGCACAAAATGTCATTTGTGGGTGATGCTAACTCGAAACTCTGCAAGGAAGGGGATGCTGGAAAGCAACCATAGTTCTTGCTTAGTTAAGGTGACACAGCACAAAGTCACTCAATGACATAACTCAAAAGGGAACATCTCTGGGCACACAGAAATGTAATGGAGACCTCACACTCTGGAGAAGGCACCTTTCCAGGAACCTTATTTATTGGTAAATAGCAAAGTGTCACTGTTCAACTTTCAAAGTTGCATTTTTTTGTTTGAAACTTGTTACATTTAATTTACTAATCGTTGTAAGCCATGATACTTATACATGGAAAATTACTCTCTCTACAGATGCTGAAGTTTCTGATAATCTCAGAGAAAAATTTTACTAACTGGAATATAGCTTCAGTTTTTTTTGTCACACTGAAGTGCGTATATATTTCAACCAAAATATTTATACAGGTATTATTGCTTTAATTCAGGGAAACTTTTTGTGATAAAAAATTGGTAAGGTAAAACTCATCAAATTATCTGTCTTTTTGTAATTCTTTTGAATGTTTCGCCAAATTAAGATGCCTCAAAATCATAGGCTTTCTCAATTTCATTTTACATCACTAAAAACATAAACTTATATGATTTTTAAAGAAGCTCTCGATCAAAATATGCTTTGCACAGTTTGAGATACTCTAAAGCATGTTTATAGAATTTTAAAATAAAATGTTGCACATTATTTGTGCTCTCATCATTTAATATGTTTAAATTTCCTTCACGCTTTTTTGGGGATAAATTTAATGTGTTCTTATATACAAATTTTGTTTCCAGTAATTGTCATTCACTGAATTCTTCATGCTGTATTTTTTTGGTATTCTTTTGTTGACTACTTGATTAAGGTTTTCAGAGTGATTTTGAACAAAATGCAACCAAAATTTAGAGGACTCATTTATCTACATAATTAATACCATTGTAGAACAAATAGGTCAACTTTTTTTCAGTTTAAAGGCAGTCACTGTTTATTAACTGACCAGATTACAAAATCATGGCAGATACCTTAGTTCATCCTTCTAATAAGCCTGTTGATCTAGTTTTCCCTGTTGCCAGCATCTCCACCTTCTACAAAATAGGTGGTCTTTTCTTCATTCCGCCTCGTGGAGAAGACAATTTGAAGGGCCAGAAGAAGTTGTTTGCTTCTTTGAAACACTTCTCAATGGCATAGATCTGATGAGTCAGATCCTCCATGAGGATGATGCCATAGTTACCAAGAGATCGAACAATCAACACACCTGTCAGGGCAATTCGCTTCTTGTTGCTTTTGCCATAACCACGCTTGTAGATAGACTCATTTACTGACTTCAGGTTTGGGTATCCCCTGTAATGTATGGCTCCACAATTCTCAGCATGTTAATTGAAGCCTTGTTGAGCTTCACAAAGGTGCCATTGAAGATCTGACAAAGGCGAAGAAGCTGCAACACCTTACAGACCTTTGGGCTCACACCATTGATACCTCTGATCCTGATGACAAATGCCAGTTTGGGTTCCATGGGTACATGGAAGTTTCCAGCTTTTCTTGCCATCCTAGCCATTCGAATCTGAATTCTGTACATCTGCCTGTATCCCTTGTGACAATGCTTAGCTTTTTCATAGATAAGCTTCCTCCTTGCCTTTCGAAGCATCTTTTGGGCAAACTTCTTTCTTAGGTGCTTGATCTTAAGCTCTGCAAAATTCTTTTGCTTTTCCTTAAGGGTTTCTGGCATAGCAGGAACCTTCTTTTTCTTCTCTTCTGCACCCTCCATGGTTCCAGCCAGAAAAGAGGCCAAATAGCTTGATTTTTAAGGTAATTCTTCAAAATATCAAATCTAAAATCCAATTGATAAAAAAAAAGGTAATAATGATGAGCAGCAAAGAAAGAAAAATCATACAGTCATGGTAATGTCTTTTTAAAAAGTTAATTTTACTTCAGCTTAGTCAAAAAATCTTTGTACTTCAGTTAATGTATTTTGACTATATAAAATGTAAATTTTAGCATCTATTTCAACTAAAATCTCATATAAGTGAAATTTAAAAAAGAGTCATTTGATCTAAATGAAAAGTCATGGTTGATAGAGTGGTGTGCAATTGAACCTTCTGTAGCTTTACATATTAAATCATAATTTTTTTGGTATAGTTTTCTTTGAATAACTACTAACTTTTTAAGTAGAATACAATACTTCTTTAGCAGATTTATATTTTTTGCTTTTCTTGTAGTCAGTGATATCACTATGATCTCTCCATGGTGGATGGTAAATGTTAACACATATGTCAAGCAAGTTATAAGCTCACACCAGCTTTTTAAGCAGTAGAAATTCAGAATTTAAGTTTTCTTTAAATATGTATTTTTGGGGGCTTTGAGCTCACTGATGGCTAGAGTTTATTGCAAAATAAAAAAGTATTGTCAAATATTTACATAAATAAATAAATATGTTATTGTAGGTTCTCACCATACACTGAAGGAGATAACCCAATAGTAAAAGCACACAGACTACTCTTATAGTATCCATGACAAGACTGCTATAATTTTCTACTTTTCTTGCTGACCTCACCACCTTTGTACATCTTACAGGCATGGGTTATGGCATTTAAGAATCCAGCAAAGGCAGTAGTGACAAATATTTCTCTCACCACCATCATAAACCAGAGGAGTTAGATCTTCCTAAGTGCTTATTTTATCAGCGATTACTCTGCAAGTTGTCCTTGAAAGAGAGGAATGAATTGCCCCTGGAAAGTGTCTAGGAAAGAGATATGGGCTAACAGTGGTCATCTCTCTGATGTAGCCATGTGCTAATGTGAGAATTCTATTACTACATATACATTTCATCCACAAGTAAACAATACCATGGCAGAAGTTGGAAGTGCAAAGTGCAGATCTACTAGATCCATCTTGGATTATTTTTTAATGCAGTTGTGACTAATGATACTTCATTAATAAGAGAAAAATCTAAAACAAGTGCTAAAACAAATGGGACACCAGGATAACAGTAACCTGGGATTGTCCTGGGCAAATCAGAAAATATGGTCACCCTACTCAAAGGCAAAATGTTTGCTTGTGTGTTTATTTTATTTCTAATTTAAAGGACTTGATGTAGATTTTTTTCAACTCTGATCTTCCTCGGTTGGTAAGGAGACCATTCCAAGGAAACACTAGGCCGCAGTGAAACCATAAGTAAATGCTGAAATTGTGAGTCAGCCTTCTTTGCTGTTTTTAGGAGAGTGGATCCCGTTTGGTCTGATATTATCAGACTTGAGATTATTCTGAATATTCTTAGTCTAGAAAGCTGCACATATTACTCACACTGACCTATTTGGTAGAGATGGTTATTAAATGGAAATAGTTTCATTCAGAGTTAGAATAATTTCTAAAATTACAGTGTTTGCAGCAAATAAAAAACATATCAAATCCTGAAAACCGCAGCTAGAGTTCACACTTTTAACAAATCGACAGGCATTTGAAACAGAAAGATGACTTTGTTCCGCTACTTTATTTTACGAATTGTTATCTACTCAACGTAGGCCCAGTTCTCTCTAGTGCATCAATCCAAAATGTGTATCTTTAACCCTTTAGGCCTCCTACGAAGAATGGCTTTTCTCTTGCAACTTACGCCTAAATGATTGCTTCTTAGAGGAACGTGGTTTGGGTTAAAAACTCTTGTTTGGCTTTATTTTGAACATAATGCCCCATTTACATTTTCTTATTGTAGCCTGGTTATTTCAGAAACTTTCCTTGAGGAGTTTGGAGTAGCTTTTCTCCACTCTGAACATCGTTGGTTTATGTGTATGAGCTGCTGTAAAGCGCAGTGATTGCCTAAAAACACTATAGTTACTTAAAAAAGATGACTTTGATTGTGTGTTTTTTGTTCCCATCACAATAACACTTTGCAGGTGATTATTAAATTAGAGATTTTCTTTGTTTTTCTAACAAAAAAAAAAACAACCCTTTTTTATGTCAGCACCAATTATGAGAGGTAATTTTTCACATTTTACAAAAGATTTTTCTGTCCTACCTCCACGCCCCTCCCCCAGATAAAGAAGGGCTTTGACATTCTATGACAGGGAGGGTTTTTTGCATACACAGTGCTTTTGACTTTTCTTTTAAAAAAATCTGTTGACTCTATTGAAATGTGACAGGACAATATTTAACCTGAATAGAGGCATGTTGACTCCTCTTATTAAAACTGACAGTTAAGGACGTTTCTCTCTTTATTCCTTCTGATACACGCAGACAAGTCTTCACTGCTAACTAGTATACAAAATCAAAAACAAAAAAATACAGAGCGAAGAGATGACTACCTTATAAACAATATATGAATGACAATTGCAAGTTTAATCTAGCAAAGAAACCTTTTTTTATCCTTTAAGAAAATTAAAGCCCTTTCAAATTAGCTTGATATATGAAGACAGACTGACATCATTAATTTTCAAGTATTCACTCTTCTTTCCTAGCTGCCTTTCCTCTCAAAGATAGGCAATGTTCCGCTAAGCCC
This sequence comes from Delphinapterus leucas, assembly GCF_059928025.1. Taxonomy (NCBI): domain Eukaryota; kingdom Metazoa; phylum Chordata; class Mammalia; order Artiodactyla; family Monodontidae; genus Delphinapterus; species Delphinapterus leucas. The sequence goes on from NC_143148.1 coordinate 44,612,917, forward strand.
TGGACAGGACCACAGCGACACCTATGGAGAGGGTCCAGGGCCTCCACTGAGTCTTGTGTAGAGCTTGCAGCTTTGTGTCTTATTTCTTGGAATTCCTCTGCCTGTTTTGCTCTCATGGGACAAAAATGGTGGCCATGGAAGTTTGTCCCTGAGCTTCCTACTACCTGATGCTTGGTTTCTCTGTTTCAAACAAAATATAGCTGGAAATATCAAGCTTTCAAAGTTCTTTCCATTTTGTTGGACCAATAAAGAGACTCATTAGCATGAATGAGGCTTAAGTTCCTTTGAGCTGTGCATGGAGTGGGCTTCTTGGGAAGAGCACAATTGGGAACCGGATGCCAACTTTCAGAGAGAGGCAGAAACCATATGGAATTTGGATGTCTTTGGGTACTTGCCCACTCTCCTTAGCTTCCAGGAGTCAAATCTCTTAAAAGCAACTGTTGGCTTTCTTATGCGTCATGCACTGGATATTTATGTGACATAAGTAAACTGTCCACTGAGACTCACACTTTGTTTTTTTGGTAAGAGGGAGGGTATTACACAATTAATGATAGAGTCATTTTTGTTGTAATATAATTTGAGCTGTAGCAAAATCATGAATGGAACTGTGTGATAGTGCCAGCAAATTTACCTCTTATTCTCATTTCCTTACTGAGCATTCTCTCCTCTGCATTTATCACCAGAGAAGGGTTCTTTCAGTGCTCATCAAGGTTTTCAACATTTTCTTGTAGAGAGTCAGAAAAATAGCAATTTGTTCCACGGCAGCCTTCTCTGTTAATCGTGCAGAAGAATCAGTCTTCTGTGCGTTGATACTGATCTGTCCAGTTTAGTCTTGAGAAATTACCCTATTTCTATTTCTCTGGTTATCCTGAAAGTGGCCAGGTGAGACACTTGGTCAAGGCAGCCTGTAGATTATACTGTAGAAGCAATTCTAGATGTTTTTCTTTCTTGAGTAGAGGGACCCAACAGTGTCTATGGTAAAAAAACAAACAAACAAACAAAAAAAATAACTACCCTCAGATCTTCAGTCTAAAGGTGTCAAAAACATTTAAAATTTGTGTGTAAATTTCAGTTCCTATCCTTTGTGTTTGTCAAGATTGTGCCAAGTCTTTCATGATGTCTTAGTTGGGGTTACCCCACCCCAAACAGAAAATGGTCCCAGGTGTGCTGGGAGGGAGTGGGGGAAGGGAAGACAGCCCATGAGGGATGTGGTAAAGTAGGTCAGTACTGTGGGCAACTGCAGCTTCATGCTTTTGGGGGTCGTCAGAGGCTACATAGACCATCCTTGATAATGAGACTCTTGAAGGACAAGAAAGCTCTTTATCTGTAACTTCTGCCTCTTGTTATTTGAAGGTCATTACTGGGCATCAGTTTCGTAGCACTTCATGCCTCTCTTCTGTCCTGAACCCACCACCTTGGCTAGAGAGAGCAGGAAGCTATGTGTATGGGAACTTTCTGCTGATTACCTCTGGGATGGCCTGAGGGGATCCAGGGAAAGCACCAGTAGCTTCTGGTACACTTGGTTTACGTGGTTTTGAGAATTAAGTACAGTCGTAACTCTGTGGGTGTTTCAGTGTATGTGTGTTGGGGGTAAGGAGGATTATTAGCTCTTCTTAGCCTTAAGGTAAAGTATGTATGTGTGTGTGATGGTGGGTATTACCACTGTGATACGCAAGCAGACATACAGGGTTCTTGTTACATACAGAGTGAAAACTGTCACGAGCCGGAGGAAGGAGCTACAGAGTCCCAAGTTCTCTGCTTGACTATTTGAGCTCTAACTGAATGTAAGAGGCAAAAAGAAGAGACACGTTAATTAGACAACACGACTGCCAATAAATCACAAGAGTTATCGCGTATGAGGTTGAATGGTGGGCCACATCAAGTTTTATTTTCTTTTTATTGCAGCTGTCATTAGGTGTAGAGTGGTGCTCTCCTGTAGAACTTCTTGCTAGTTCCATGCAGCTACTGAGATATGGCTAGTGTGACAGTACTAGTTTGCTAGGGCTGCTATAACAAAATACCACAGACTGGGTGGCTTACACAACAGAAATTTATTTTCTCTCAGTTCTGAAGGCTATAAATCTGAGAACAAGGTGTTGGTAGGGTTGATTTCATTCCAAGGCCTCTCTCCTTGGCTTGCAAATAGCTGCCTTTTTGCTGTGTGTCCTCATATGGTCTTTTCTTTGTGCACACACATCCCTGGTATATCTGTGTGTGTGTTAGTTTCCTCTTCTTATAAGGACACCAGTTAGATGGAATTAAGACCCACCCTGAAGACCTCATTTTAACTTAATTACCTCTTTAAAGATCTCATCTCCAAATATAGTCACATTCTCAGATTTTGAGGGTTACAACTTAAACATATGAACTGGGGAGACATAATTCTGTCCATAATAGTGACTGGAGGGCTATAATTTTAACTTTGTCTAATTTTAAATAATTTAAATTTGAATAGCTACATGCTGCCAGTGGCTAATATTGGGCAGTACAGCTCTAGAAGGTTTACTTATTAGCTCTTCTACTGTGAATCCAGAAAAGTCTGTAGCAATGGGGTTCTTCCTTGAACGTCAAGGGGATGGTTCAACTGGAACACCAGACACTGTATTATGTCCTAGGGAGTTTCCACATTAGAGGTTTCCATGATTCTTTGATAAACAGTGAAACCCAAGGCTGGAAGAGAGAGAAAAGCAGATCCTAAGGTTGAAGGTCAAAAGTAGAGCTACTAGCCACAGTCAGGGGCTGAAACCTAGAAACTGAATGGGAGCATAAGAAAATCTGGAACAAAGTGTAGAGGGCCCTGGACACTTGCTATGATTCTGATTGTAAGTGGTCTCATCTTATTCTTGACGTGCCACAGTCCTTGACGACAGTCTCTAGGTCATATTCATTCTGTTTAGGGTACATACTGGGTTAATGTACGATTCAGTCACCCTTTCAGGAGGGTTGTTTCTCTCTTTGTGAATCATCTAATCTGATACACCTCTTTTGTCCCGGTGGCCTCTGTGTACTAGGAAGAATTATGTCTTCTCAATGGCAGCCGACAGGAGAGGGTCCTCGGTACGTGTGCTATACTTAGGTCTCCTCTACGGCAAGGGTGGCCTGGGTGGGCTCCTCACATTCAGTGCTTGTGCCTACTGAAGTTTAGTCGGGTCTAGTTGGTGTGCTTTGGCCTCACCATTGCCTCTGGTCCCCTCCATGTGTGGTATCTTCCGGTCTACCAGTTCTCTCACTAATTACTTGTCCACTCCTTTCGAGGCATCTGGTGCTCCTATATTGCCTGATACTTGCACAGGCTCTGAGAGCTAGGGTGCTACCTCAAGTCCCATTGTTCTCAGCAGGGAGTGATTTTGCCCCTTCGATATAGGACACTGGCAATGTCTGTAGATATTTTTGGTTGTCCCACTGGGGAGGCGGGCATGGATTGCCTGGCATCGTAGGTAGTGGCCGAGAACTCTGTTAAACATTCTATAATGCATAGGACAACCTTCACAACAAAGAAGTATTTGGCCTAAATTGCTGAGGTTGAAAAGTTCCTTCTAGTCCATCTTTTTAATTAATTAATAAATTAAAATTTAAAACAATTTTTATTGGAGTAGAGTTGATTTACAATTTTGTGTTAGTTTCAGGTGTACAGTAAAGTGAATCAGTTATACATACACATATATCCACTGTTTTTAAGATTCTTTTCCCATATAGGTCATTACAGAGTATTACTCCATCTTTTTAAATACCTCCTCCAACCATTTCTAAACAATGCTTTGGCAGTAACACTATATGAAGTTTTCTATCACTCTTCACTCCCGATTTTTCTCTGGAGTTTTGACCCCAAAGGGGAATTCAAGGTACTTGTATCTGATCTGTTACTCGCTTTCTCTTTGTCATCTGCAACACTTGCTCTCCTCTGTGGCTAATTGATTTGGGTCCCCCAGGCTTAGCTCCATCAAGGGGTGCTTTTACCTATCCACCCTTCCCCTGAAACAATGAAATACATTTATTTAATGGATGGTGAGAGGAATCCACCTAAGGGGAAAAAATTAAATAGTTTAATATTTTCAAAATATCATCCCCATTGTGCTGTGGCTAATGGAGCTACTGCAGAGTATTGGTGAGCATATGGTACAAGGGTGTGGCAGGCACTGAGAGGTATGGTGTCTGAGTGGGTGTCCTACTCTTTAACCCCAATCACTCATGGTTTGAAGGGCGAGCTCAGTTTTATTCTCAGCACCACTGCCCATGCCTTCTTCTAAGTAGCTTAAATCATGTCCTGACCTTGTTCCTAAGAGCTGCTGGTTTGAGAGAATTAGAGAAGGGAACAAAGGGAGGGGCTTAGGTAGCTCCTCCGTCCTTCTCCATTCCCTTCTCGTACTCTGTGCTCCAAACCCATTCCCTGATCCCCCAGCCTCAACACGTACATGCACAAGGAGGTAGCAATGCTGAGAAATGGTGTTGATAGATGGATGATCCTGGCTTCCTTGGGGCTCCCTATTGCCACCTTGGCCCCTGTCCCGCTGAGGACCGCAGTCAGCTTCAAACTTAGCACTTCCTGGGCCACACTGAGTACTTTCCTTTGTGATGCAGGAGTGCTGTTGGCCTGCAAGCCTGAGCACATGTCTCCTTTGCTGCTGCCTCTAGGAAACAGAGCCCTAGTGGCTGGGCTTGGCAAAGCACAGAGCATTTGAAATCAGTCTGGGCCAAAAATGCAGGTCTAGTTTTCTTTTTATATATAAAAGCTTTTTAAAAAAATCTTTAAATTTGTTCTTCAAGAAGAAATAAACCTTTATTAGACCCTGTGTATTGCTGTAAATTTGATTGACCAGATGTTTGTCAGATTTAATACACGCTGTTTAAAAAGTTGCTTTCTACATCTTGACTGAGGCTCTTTCTGGTGAGGAAGGAGCCAGTTTATAGGAAACAATGAAATAATTTTTTACACCTTACAGATGCTCTAATCCCATTACAGACTGAGGTGTTTAAAATTCTTGGTGTTTCTTGCTTTATTTTTATGGTATGAGTGATTGTGAAGGAGAAAGCCAAGGCAAGAAAATATTTAAATAAGGCGTCCCCCCAGGGGATGGTGGGGGCAGGGGTGGAGGGAGGAATACAAGGAATGTTTGAGGGTTATTTTTTGTATTTGATTTGCTTTCCGGCCATGGCTACTGGCTACAGCTGAAAGGCCACTGCTAGAATTTTGATCAGTGATGCCAAGCTCTTGGACCCCAATCCAAGATGTTGCTATGCAGAAGAGCCGGGGCTAGGTTTTCTCAAATCCTACTAAACAGAATGTGGCTTCCATAATCCCCTAATGTCCTCTCTTGAAAACAGGCCATTAGTGTGTTTCCTAAAAGGGTAGCAGATTCAAATGCCTACAAGGACCAGGCAGATACCAAAAGTGGCCAAAGTGAGCCAGGCAGCTCTCTGCAGCAAACTGGGGGACTCCAAGCCCACCAAAGGAACAGTGAGTCCTCAACTACAGCATCTTGTGCTCTGTGGAACTGTGAGCCCAGTAAAGGGATGTTTATGAGAAATTTCCCAATTTTAAGTAAACAAAATTCATCTACAGGGTATACTCTGCCTAAGGACAATAGGTTTGTAAATCTTGTTCTGATAAAATGTGTATAAATAGAAATGCTCCATTTAGAAATAATTAGTCCCCACATTTGAATTGTTAGAACTAGCAAAAGTGTTAAGCTTTGGAAGCTGACACAGGAGTTGTCAGCCTTTTATTTTGCTATGAAAGGGTATTAAGCAGACACAGTTACTATTTACTATCGCCAACATGTTTCATAAAAGAAAGGACATTAATTCCCACCCCACCCCCCCAAAAGAGTAGGAAGGAAACAATCTCAGACTTAATAATAGCCTTTCAGGTGAATAATTTTATTTCTATGAAAAAAATCATGAAATTATCCATTCTTTTCTAATTTTCTAGTGAACGCTTCATCACAGATCAGTGGTGATCTACAGACCGTTGCCAAAACTCTCCCACCTGTTAACACCACTGTCCCGCCTACTCAACTACCTACATCACTGGAGTGTTCTTGGGTTTTATCCAATGACCAATTAGGCCTATAATTATTTAAGTCACATAAAGGAGACATATGTCTTTTTTATTACAAAATAATACAAAAATAAGAAAATTACGATTGCCCCACTTCTACTTCTGTGAGATGACCACTGTAAAAATTTTGGTGTATACCTTTCTTATATTTTTTCTAATTGTATATCTGTTTGGAATCCTACTGTCTGTGTTGTGTCATAGTGTGTGTTTTCACTTCAATAATACGTTGTGAACATTTTTCTTTACTCACCAATCAGCAACATTTTTTAATGGCTTAGTAGCATTGTGTTTTGTGGCACAATTTAATGTTGATGGTTATACATTCATATTATCTCTCACTCTGAACTTTCCATAGAGCATTCGGAATGAATATCTTTATAGCTGTAGAACCTACCTTCTGAATATCTTATTTTGCTTGGTTTTCTTTTTGTACTTCCCTGGATCTCTAGTAACCTTCTTATACGTAAACGCAAGTTCATTTCATCTGTACTCCCAGTCTAAACCATTTGTGAACTGTCCAGGGAATCAACAGTGGAAGATGATTTTATGGCTGGCTGGGGCTATGTTCCTCATAATGGGTGCTATTAGATAATCAGTGTGAAGCAACATTGAGCCACTTTGGTAAAATGAATGACAAGTTCTGGTGTCATCAGTGGAAGGGAGAACAATTTAACCATGTCATCTCGCTTCAGCGTTTAGCTTTACAACCACATAGGTGTCAGGCAGCCACGTGAGCATCCATGAGTTCAATACTGAGACAGTTGGAAATTCAAGAACCATACGATTCAACTGTTCTGCTTAGAAAGAGATGAGAAATGCCAAGCTCTCTTAATATCTGGTTGCATCTTCTCGTATTATTTGAACAGATTTAAAAACATTTTAAAATATACCCTTTCCAGAGAGATATAGACTGTCCTTGCTTTAGATCCAGTTTGCACAGAAATGTTGCAAATCTTCTTTGTGAGTCATTCTTATCCAGGTTATTGGAGGCAATTTCATTAAATGTGTCATGGTTTATATCACCATTCAGAATCTGCTTACCACTTGGTTCACCTTTACAATTTAGTTCCTCCTTAGAAAAAAATGTACTTTTCTGGAGATTTGGGCATATCTGATTTTCATGTTGTTGTATTTCATGGCATACTCTGCCTACTGCACTTTGAACTAACTTCTCTGAATGGGAGATGAGAGAAAAGAACTTGTGCATTTGAAAGAAGTTTAATTTTGCTGCCTATGAATTGGAGCCAAGTGTGAGAGGACTTCTTGGTTCATAAAGTCAAGCTTAATTTTAGGAAAATGGTGTTGGTGTCCCAGATAGCTTGAAATTGAATTATGACAGTTGGAACTTTTTAATTCACTCTACATTTTTCATGTGTCCAATGAACAGTGCTCCAAGGCACTGTCAACCAACTGAATATGACATCATCGTCCTTGGTTTCTTTGAATCATTATCTTTGAGCAGAATGTGAATGCTACTTGTTTATTGTCTGTTGTTAAATTAGCATGTAAGTTCCATGAGGGCAGGGATCTTGTTCATTTGTTAACAGCTATAGGCTCAGTATCTATTTGAGCCCTAAGCATATGGGAAGTGTTTACTAGCTCTTGAATGAGTAAATAAATGGATGAACCATCAAAATTGGGTAATTCACCAGTGACATTATTCAAGGCCAGCTAGTAGTAAATTCTCTTGGCCCATGCACATTTTCCAGAATCAAGATTTTGTTCTCTTAGAGATTGGGTCTCTGGCACGAGAACCAAAGAGTGTCTCCTTGCATGCATCTTCAGGACCACTGAGAAAATACAGCCCTACTAACGCACAGAGATAACCCCTCTTTATATTTCTGTGTGTGTAGTCTCCTACAGTTTTTTTCAATGCATAGGTATAGTCTTATAGACATCACAAAATTGTACAAATATAACTATTGTATTTTCCTATGTCATAAGATGCTACTTTAAAAGCATGATTTTAAACAGCTCTATGACATTTTATCATGTGAATGGACCAACTTTTATGTCACCATTATGTCTAACCACCAAAATGGACATTTAGATTATATATTATTTTTCTCTCTTTTAAATAATATTGTGATTAAAATCTTCATACCTAACTTTTATACATAATATCCCGATGTTTAGGATTAATTCCCAAACACTGAAATTTGTGGTTAAAGAGTATGAATATTTTTAAAAGTGTAATAAATATGGCCAGATGGTTACACAGAGAGGTTGTACCAGGTTACGCCCGTGTAACCCATATCTGAACTTCTTTTTCACACTAGCATTTGTCATTAAAAATGAAACAAACAGGGACTTCCCTGGCTGTCCAGTGGTTAAGACTTCACCTTCCAATGCAGGGGGTGCAGGTTCGATCCCTGGTTGGGGAGCTAAGATCCCACATGCCTTGTGGCCAAAGACCAAAACATAAAACAGAAGCAATATTGTAACAAATTCAATAAAGACTTAAAAAAAAATAAAAAATAATAAAATCTAAAAAAATGAAACAAAACTTTGTCTATGTGTTAATAGAAAATATTATCTTACTTTCTACTTCATTGATTATTAGCATTTCTTGGTCCATTATATTTTTTCTTTGTGAATCTTATTTTAATGTTCTTGCCCATTATTCTATGGGTTATTTATCCATTTCCCAGATATTTATTACACAGCTACTATGTACCAGGCAGTGTTCTAGTCATTGGGGAAACAACAGTGAAAGAAACAGCAAATGTCTATTGTTGTAAAAGTTAAATGAAATCATGTCTGTAACACCCTTAATACAGTAGGTTCTGCCTCATACAAGACTGTAGTAGGTCATCATCCAGTCATTCTTGGTGTAGTTGTATGTGTCTCTGTGCCAGGAACATTAGCTACTCTTTTGGGAGCAGGGTGTTTCTGGAATTTTTCTATGTTGAGTTGGCTAGCAATGACTTAGGTGTTCATGGACATGACTGTGAACCTCAAATAAGTATACTTCTCTAAAGCCAAACTAAATGTAACCAGATCCACAAAATGCCGGTGGCCACTTGAGTGCCACCTGATGTGAGAGGAAGTGTAAAAAAATCAACGTGAAAAGAGACAGTAGCCTTAACTGACTACCTAGCATATCTTATAAGAGTTTGCAAGTTTTGCAAACCGTACGCATCTTTGCCATGGTCTCTCCCAGGGTCTCATAGTTAATCTTCCTCTGGGTGGGATAGATACCAGGGCTTGAATAGCATCACTTAGACCCCATGTTCCGATGGGAGTCTCGAAATACAATTTAGAAGTGAAAGTTCAAAATCACCAAGATTCTTGTTTCTCCTTCTTGCTACACAGAATTTTTGAATCTGGTGAGCACTGCCATGCTGCATCACAGTTGAGTATATGGTGTTAAGGGTGACAAGGAATCAGGCAGCTGCAGTCAGAATTACAGGTTTTATGGGACTAATCCCATTTTTTGCCCTGATTTCAATGTGTTTTCTATATGATCTGATAGAGGAGGACTGGGTTTTGTTTTCAAAATGATTCAGTTCACGTCCAGCCCCAGAAGGCTAGTGTCCAGATGGATCGCAGGTCTGCCTCTTTCAGCTGGACCTCAGTCCCTCTCAACTTCTCTGTCTGCAAATGTTCCTGCCAAATAGGAGCTCTGAGAAAGGGAGGGACCTGCGTGCTTTTAAGGGTCTGTTCTTGTAGCTGTAGGGTGGAGAGGTTGCGGCTGTGGGGGGGGGCGGGTAGAAAGGATACTCGGTTAGGTGTTGGATTTGTATCAAAATAAGTGTGTCCTTTCAAGAAAGCACCACTTGGAACAAAACGTCACCACATCCTCACCTTTTACCAAGAGCAAACTGGCCACTTTGCGTTCTGCAGTTTGATGGCTGTTGAGCTACTTAGGTCTGAGCCAGAGGCTGGCGGGCTGTGTGCAAAGTGCTGTGTAATTGTGCAGTTTTCTGTGGTCCATCTTTGGAACAACGTCTCATAAAAATCTTAAGTGGCTATCACTTTTCATGGCTAATGAACTAAGGACCTGGGAATGAGATCCAGAGCCAGTTCTTGGGTTAAATCTTCCGAGCCTCCAACAAGGCTGTGTTTAGGAATTTGGGGGACAGGAGAGCCCGTACCCTCAGATGAAGGAAGATAAGCTCTGACCTCCCTCGCCAAGCCTGGAGACCTGCTTGAAGAGGGTACCAATGACCAATCAAGGCGGATCATGAATATCAAAAGGCTTGTTTGAGCATCAGTAACATATTGAGTGTAGCTTCCCCCTCTGTTTATTTTCCATGTGATTTCTAAGAGACTCTTTCTCATTTTAAAAAATATTTCAATTAAGAAGTATTTCCATTCACATGCTGATCAGTAACCAAATGGTGGAGGCCTCCAGTGAACAGCCAGTGAGGGCTGGGGGGGGGGGTGGATGTGGGGGGGGGATCAGGAAACTTCTGGCACAAAGGAACAAAGTAGAGCGGGAACTGGTGGTCACTGGTAAAGCCCAGTGGTCTATTGAGAAGGGAATTTTAAGGCGGATTCCATTCCGTGATGCACACAAGTAGATAACCAAATAAACAAATGAATCCGTGTCTGCTTTCCCTTTATTCCACACTAAAGACAATGCCTGCACGTGTTTTAGGCCCCCTGAGGAGGATGACAGGGAGCTGGAACCCACGTATAACTGCATTAAAAATATTTCAAATAGGTCCCAACTTGATTTCCTTGTCTTTCATCTGGTTTTCTTTCTGGTATTGCAAATTTCCTTTCCCTCCTTTTATTTTTCTGCCAGTCTATGGTGCTTGCACTCATTTCCAGTGAAGGACATGAACATTCTTTCGTATGGCAAGGTGAAAATAATTTTATTTTCATCACTTCCCTCCCCTCCCCCCACCCTGAGCTTGTGATGGATTTACTTGAAAAAAAAATAATGATGGAGCTTCACAAACTGGCTTGACAGTTGTGATGCGGAGAGCGAGCCAGCTGAGTAGGGACAGTGAGGCATCTCTGTACCTATTATGGCAAAAATCGATAATGCTTTCTGTAAATTGCTCCTCCCAAAGGAGCCGAACAAATGCAGCAGACAGGGGAAGCCATCATTCTGTGTGAAGGCTCTGCACACTTGGACCAATGCAATTATGAACAGGAGGGCGGTTTGGTGTGTGTGTGTGTGTGTGTGTGTGTGTGTGTGTGTGTGTGTGTTCAGAGTAAGACTTCTGGGGGAGGGGGGAACTTATTCATCGTAAAAATTTAACTGTCTGCTTCTTCTCTCGGGAAGGTGCATCCTTCTATCTGCCCTTCCAATGTGGGAAACCCCGTAGTCGAGTTACCCCAGTAAACCCTTTGGAAGTTGCAATGGATGGATTAAAGAGAATAGCCAGCCTACTTAATTGTTGATTTCCTGACTGAGGACTTATTGTTCTGATGCTTTTCTGGAAACTGTCTTGTAAGGACTTTGGGAATTCCATACTGGATCTATGACTATAAACAATCTCGTATGTGTGGGCTGTCTTGAAATTTTCTTCCCTTTACAAATCTCTCATCTTAGTGATCTTTGAAAAGATAATGTATTACAAGTTCCTTTAGGGACTGTTTTTTTTCTATAATGTTATGACTCCTGCCCATCCCACCCCACTCTACTCCTGAACTGCAGAAGGAAATGGGAGCCATTTCCATAATGATGATTCTTGCAGGCCACTGCTATATTAACCTTATTTCCTAGCAGGAGGACCCTAAAATTAATTAGACATGTCATGAGACAGTTGCTATTAAAAATAACAAAAGATGTCAATGAAATAATTTTTCAGTTGATGTGTCGGGTCGAGGAAGTGGTGTACCTAGAATGCAAAGATTGTTGTTAAAATAACTAACATCGAGAGGAAATGTGCTCTGTTGGAAAGACCACTGAATTCAGAGCCCAGAAGTCTTAGGTTTAAAGAACAGCTTTGCTACTTACTAACTTGACCCATAATGCATTTCAGTCCTGGTGTCTTCATCTATGAAATGAGGAAGGTGATGCCTCCTTATGCTCTGTCACAGGTTGTGAGAAAGTTGTATGAAAATCCATTGCCAAAATTAAAGTCATGAAGATGTACATTATTATTAGCTTAAAGAAGGTCAGCAAGCTTAGGCCTGGGTGTACTTGAATGAAAAGGCCAAGTAGGTCTGTCCATGGTTATATGGTACCAGCCTGCTTGATCTCATTTGGTCTTGGATCCTATTTATCAAAGTCAGTTTCCTATAGAACATGAGACTCTAGGAAACCTAGGTTTCAGCCCATGTTGGAACTGACAACGTATATGAGGGGAAAATAAAAGTTGGAGATACAAGTAGTTGGAATTTTATCTGACAAATGATCTGACAAGACCACATTTCCCATGTCATCCAGTTTAAGACAAGCAGGTATTATAGATTGGGGGTTGACACTCCTTAAATAAGAGGTAGTTGCAATTTTGTTGGGGAGAGAGGCAGCAGAGAAACCGAAGGCACTATTTGAAGGCAATGATAGGTTCTGAGAGAGAGAAGGGGACCTGGATTTTATCTGAGGGGATGAGACTGGCAGAGTTTTTGATGGTTTTGTTGTTTTGTTTACGTTAGTGCTAAGAGGGCTAACGGGTTGGGGTATGAGAGGAGCCCATGGGAGTCCGCAAGTAAGAAAGTAAAAAGCAGGAAAGGGCAGATGGTGAGACAAGGGGAAAAAAGGAGACTACAGAAGTACTAAAGATTTAGAAATAGGGGAAGTAGACACATTGGAAACATCCAAAATAATCCCAATCATCATGACCCAAGGAAATAACCCTATAATGGTTGAAAACGTATTCCTGTTGATGGAGCAGTTGGGAATAGAAGGTTAACACGTGTGTTGACATGAGTTAGGCAGACGTCTCCACATGATGAAACGTTTGAATGCACAGGCAGAAGGTGAGTCAGAAGGTGGGGTCATCCAGAGGGTATTTGAATGGATGGACACCTGGGGACATGATTTGAGAAAAAGAGTCACAGACACCCTGGGGAGAAGTAAAGCTAATGAAATCCTACCAGGTTGGTAAAACTCAAGATCTAGCCCATACCTAGGACATGAGCTGAGAGGTGCCACCTGACCCATCACAGCTCAGACTGGAAGGTGTATCCTTTCAAAGGAAATGTTGTCTGATGTCTGCCCCCTGCTGGAAGCAGCTGCCTTGACTCCCAAAAGTGAGGGGGAGAGAGCAGAAAAAGAATTTCTGACCTATTAAAGTCAATAATCCCAGGATCCTAATGGATCCAAGTGCATCTGAATAGCATGTTAAAATTACCCAAACTGTCTTTTAAAACCTACTGATGTGGGTCACCCAAGCAGCATGCTCCCAGCTGTTAATAATTAATACTGAGCATCCTGGGGAGGTATCACTGTGGATAATTGTAACTGGTAAGCATGAGTCTGGCAGCCCAGTGGGCTATGGGTCGGAAAAGGGCAGCGAGGAAGGAATCATACATCAAGCTGGTGCTAGAGGTCAGGTATCGGTGGTCTGCTTCCTTTGGTTGAACTTATCCTTCTGATGGGAAAGCCTTCTAAACAAGGCTGTGAATTGGTTTTCATGCTCGCATTGACAGATTGGGAAAGCAGTTTGTTCTACCAAATTTAACAATGATATATCATTATCACAACTTTGGGGGAAATCTATAAAATCAATAAGTTTGTAGCCTGAACAGGATTTGTATCGCTTGCTTGCTGTGCTGGTGTCAAAGCGTGAGCATATGGATTGAGTCACAGCCTGAGATCAATGGAATTTGTGGACAGTGAGCTCAATAACAAGCCCTTCTGAAAAGAAATAGATGTAAAAAGCAAATTTACTAGAGTATAAAAAAAAAAAAAAAAAACCACTAATATTTTTTTCCGCGCCTGGCTGTAAAGTGCTGTTTGGCTGCCTTTGGCTGCGGGTACTTTGAAAGCTGTCTAGGCTATGTGCTTGCAATGCTGAATGCTCCTGCGCTAGCTTCATGCATTGCATGTACAGTTGGGTGCTTCTATTTACAGGGTTTGTACCAGGAAACTCGCCAAGAATAAGAGGAGGGGGAAAAATAGCCCTTTATATTGTAAACTGAATAAAGAATAAAAACAGTCAGTGTGTCTGCTGGGGAAAGACCACGGTAGCTTTATTTACTTTGTGCTGGTAGGACTTGCTAATGGAGAAAAATAAAAAGGCATAATTAAATAGTTTAATGAATTCGCAGCTCTTTTGTTTGAGTGGGAGGGGAATGCATGTTCCAGAGAGGCCTCACAAAGAGCTTGGCTGGCAGTGAGTTAAAAGTAGGAAATCAGTTCTTTGAAGGCATTTTTATACTTCATTATCCCAGCATGTAAAATGACTTGTACTAAACGATTGAGGATTTTATTTTTCACTCTCTCTCTTTCTCTCCTTTTTCCTAAACAAAAGAGAGCATGGGGCGTCTGGTGTCTAATTCCCCTCCGGGTCCTGGAGCGGGGAGATCAGCCAGGCTGATCACCAGGCTGGTGGGCCAGTCCCTGCCCAGGAGCGGAGTCGAGGGCTCTGAACCACCGTGGAGCCCAGGGAGCAGCCAGCCAGCCGTGCACGTCCGCTGTGCAGGAGTCCCGCGAGCTGGCATCAGTGGCCCCTAATCTCCCTTTCGTGGGGGAAATCTCCTGCCTATTGATGGGCTGTGAATGGGGGGGTGTCCTTTATGTTGTATTTTTTCTTAGCAGCCAAGATCACTTCTTCCCTCTTAGGTTGAAAACAAAGGGAAAAAACTCCTGGGGAGACGAAGTAAAGTTTGGGGAACACTGACTCTGATTCTCAGCCCTGACCTGGTTTCCTTCTCTTCCATGAGAGGGATGTGATCGGGAGGGCAGGGCCTTTGGGGAAGCCACCTGGCCACCAGCATCCAGCTGCTCCCAACTGGCCACCAGATTCTCACGCTCAAATTGGGCAGCTGGGCAGGGCATGTGCTACCTACCCAGGCAGGTAGAAGACTGGGCCCAAGAAAGTTAATTTCAGACTGCAACTTGGGCAGGGGGTGGTGGAGGGCAGGAGATATCAGGGCTCTGGGTTTGAGGTGAGACTCTTCCTGATGACCCACAGAGGAGAAGGCCAAAAGGAGGGTAGCCTTTGACCCCTGAGGGAATAGGGCAGCTCGGACTTTAAACCACGAGGCATGGTGTGGTGGCTGAGGAGCCACCACGAGTGGTACCTCACAGGGTGAACCCTGGGTTTTCTAGAACCAGCTCTGACTGCTCTTCATTCTGCCATGGCGCTTGTGTATAAAGAGAGTAAGCAGAATGTTTTTTTGAATAACTCTAGTATTTTAAGTGTTTGGCAGGTTCCTGCCTTCCCTCTGCTCCCCTCCACTCCCTTTCCGGCTGTTTGAGCACAGGGTCTCCCAGAGGGTGTGGCCAAGGCCAGGTCTGCAGGGGATGCCCCTGCCACGTGGCAGCTGCCTGAGCGCCCCTTCTATAGATTTGTTGTTATTTCTTCCTTCCAGCCGAAGTGAGGGGTCTCTCCCAAGCCTTCTGTGGCAGCACTTCTAAGGCAGTGGAAAAACAGCCTGCCTGAGGTGGCTCTAGGTGACACACCTCATCCGTCTTTGGAGGAGAAAGGCCCGCTTGGGTCTGAAAATAATTACGACTCCTTTCCGTCAGCCTTTTATTTTCTCCCTCCCTCTTTCTCTCGCTCTCTCTGCTGGACTCACGTGTCAGTCTTGCTTCCACATCCAGGGCCCAGTCTTTTCCCAGCCCAGCAGTGTGCCTTGAAAACCCCTCAGCAGTGTATTTCCGCACCCCCCACTTCAGCAGGCCGGTTCCTGGTGGCCTTTCTGCTCTGTCACCTTCACCATGTGAGTCAGCTGCCAGCATCAGGGAATTTCCATTCAGTGCTTTGCCAGGTTCGGAGATTTGCGTTTACAAAGCCTCACTATGCCTTTAAAGGGCTCACATTTGCTTATAAACAACACTTGCTGTTTGTTTCTTGTTAAATTTTACCTCATAAACAAATATTACTATGTGAACCTCAGCCAATAATTGTTAAATCCTGACCTTTTTTTTTTTTTATACCTATAATGCATCGACTGTAAACCTAAGATTTCAACTTTATACGATGGCTTTCCTTCCCCCACCTCTCTGGAGAACTGGAGGTTTGCCTGGGTGGGGTGTTTGAAGTCATTGGACCCATCTTCATAAAAAATACCAGATAGAGGGTGGATCTGTGGGGTTGAATACAGTTGAACACTCTGGCTAAACAAACAAACCCCAAATGGACAAGCTCTGGGTTCTCTTGCCTTTTTTGATTCGAGTACTGAGGAGGCTGACAGAAATTATTTTCACGATTAGCCTTAACTTTTGGATTACAGCATTTCTTTCAGTACAATGACCAGGCTGTGTGGTAATTTACAGCCAGTCCCTGGCCTTGCTGAGTAGCAGGGAAATGCTGTGAAAGTGACTGTTAATATTGATCAATGAGGGCTAGAGAGAGTTGCAGACCCTCAGCACTGCCACTTAAAGTGGGCAGGAAACCCAAATTGACCAGTAATAAAGTGTTTGAGGTTGTACGAGGTGGCTCCTGGGGAAACTGCTGCTCCGAGAGGGAGGCTGGAGGGGAGAAGCTGCCAATTACTCTTGTTTGATGCCTGGTTACTGAGCAGGACAGAGCGGGCTGGGGCCTGGGGCTGCCAGAGGATGAGAGGCAGACCCAGCCTGGATCTCTCTGGAAAGCCACAGAGAGGCTGGGTAGGAAGGGAGACACAGGGGCTCTCTTTACATTCCTTATGGGTCCAGAGGCCTGCAACTCACTGCTATCTTTTCCCATGTTTCTTTCATTTTAGGGCAGGAAGTAAAATCTGAACTGTTGGCAATCTTTCCCCTACTTCTGTGCTGGACACTAGTGGTGGATGGGGTTTTGGTTTTGGCAATTATTGCAGTTTTATGGGTAAAAGACCAGAAATCTAAAAAGATAGATCTGGGAATGAAAATCAGCTTCTGTTATGGACTTTGAGCTTAAGTCTCATTTAAGGTGATCACATTGTCATTACTGTTTTACAGATAATTAATAATAATAATAGCAGTGTGCACGATGGTCCTCTGATTTCAGTGCTTAATGTATTAACTCATTCAATCCTAAAAACAACCCCATGGAGGGAGGTGCTACTGTTTCACCAAGGGAATAGTATACGACAGCAGTTTTGATAGGAATTCTACTACTTAGAAGAGATGAATTAGAACATTCTTGGGACGAGACCATGAGCCAGATGAACAAATGACCCAGTAATTGTTCCTGGAGTGACACATTTCCTTTAATGAACCTGTGATATGCGGCATCATCTGGGGCTTGTGTTGTTAACCTTCCAATTCAATGGGGTTTTGTTGCTTTCAGTCAGTTGCATGTACTTAGTTGAGAAGTGAGTGATTTAGTTAAAACTAAAATTGAGTAATCAACCAAAAGTAGATGATTGTAATCAATTTAGTTAGATAGAAAGGTCAAAAAGTATTGATAAAATGGAAACTAGTTACTCGTACAGTCATTCTACTTTTTCTGTGCCTGACTCAACGCCACTCAAGAGTCCTTTGTTAAGTTACAAATCTCATGTAAAACCATTTGGGAACTCTTCCAGTACAAGTAAATACTTTAAGAAAAAATTATGAAATATTTCACGTGTACAGATAAAAGTATAGAGACTAATAGCTATTTCAACCACCAGCTTTGTCAGACCTGAACATTTTGCCACATTTGTTTCAGACCACTTTTTCCAACCTACAAAACATTTTGAGTCCATTTGAAGCCTTTTGTGTGCCACTCCTTGATCTCATTTCTCTCTTTTGCCCTTCCCTGCCCCCAAGAATTAACCACTCTCCTGAATTTGGTATTTTCTTTTTTTTGCTCACATGGGTGCCACCAAAAATGGCACACAGTTTTGTTTGCTTGATTTTAAACTTTACATCAATGTTATCAAACTGTATATGTCTGTTTGCAACTCGCTTTTTTTTTCACTCCTCATTAAATTTTTAAGATGTCTTCAGGTTGATATCTTTAGCACTTTAACTACTATAGAATATTCCAAAGGCTTCTTTCTAAGTCAGTTCACCGTCATCTCTCCAGAGTGTGGGCAGACACGTTTCCACCGGCTCTGAGCAAAGGGGTCACTCTGGATAGAGTAGTTATAGCCCAAGTCATGAGGAAAAGACAAATACCAAGACAGTTGGGCAGAAAAGGGTTTTTAAAAAATCAGCTTGACACCTTCAAATAAGTTGAATTAAAATTTTTTTTTAAAATCTAGTTAATTCAGTACACGGTGAATTGTATAATAAAGTATATCGGTTGCTGAATTAGTTTTTAACCCCCAGTTCAGTCTTATCCAGCTTATTTGGATTGGAATGGACACAACATATTAATTCAACAAATTTTAAACTCCTACTATGTGCAATGTACTGTGCTAGGTGCCCAGGGGCAAAAGAAATTAGTGAAGTGAGAATAGCAGAAGACAAGTAACTAAAACAGTCAGAATGAGCACCATAAAGGTGGTATGACAAGGCTTGTATTCTGGGGTCAGCAAGCAGTTTAGTTTTTCAGATCTTCTAGGTTATGAAGGAGAATGGGTGGAGTAGGGCTACAATGGGAGACTAGACTAAACTACAGGGGGACTTTTATACTCTTTAAAGGTCTTTCCTTTGTAGCTATGGTAGTGCTCTTTAAGGCATGCAGGAAAGATTACTACAAAAGTGATTTCTAGGTGCCTTGGAACCAGAAGAGACTGGAAGCTGTGAGTCCACTTAGAAGGCATTTGGAAGAGTCTCTGTGAGATATGACTTGGGTCTGGACCATTATACTGTCAAAGGAAACATGACAAGCAGTTGAGAAGAACCTTTTTTGGGGGCTGAATGTATAGGACAGCTGGTTGGATATGGGTTCAAGAGCGAGTTGGAACTTGAGGGTCCGAGGCAGGATTTCTAGGAGAAGAACAGTTCCTCAACAAAAACGGGGACAGCAGGATGGTTCATGATTTGTGGAATGGGGAGAGGAAAGTGAACGGAATTGTTTAGGACACACTCAGTTTTAGATCACAAGGCAGGACAACTCAGTGAAGGGTGTGGTCCAGTGTCCATCTGCTAGCATCTGCTCTGTCTGGTCTCTGGGATCCACTTTGCTGCCCACACCCCAGACTGGAAGCATGAGGGATATGAATCCCCGCTAAGTGCATCCTTCAACCAATGACTGAGGGCAATTTGTGCGATGGTGGGTTGCATTTGGCTCACACTGGCTTGCAAGACCTGATGGCTAAATTTTCTGGAATTTTGTGAGTCAGTTGTTAAACAAACATAGCTGTTACTAAAAATTAAATTACATACACTTACAATTAAGTAAATTATATTAAAAGTATAGGTAATCAACCATTACTTCCTAATTATTTTACTGCATTTTACAATTCCGCCTGCTCTTGTCTTTTGTATCTAGAAGTTGGCAGTGCTATGTATATATAGCAGTGGCTCCTATGGTTCTTTTTCCAGCTCCATGTTCAATGATATTATGTTGGTAGCTAGAAATCAACCATGATGGGATAATTTACACCATGGAAACTGGCAAATGTTGCAAATCAGGGATCAGTCAACCCCACTCTCACTCCTGCTGGAGAACTTGTTGTTAAAGATTTTCCAGCACATTACTGAGATGGTAAAAAAATACTCAAGCTCCTTTACCCTTCAGATGGGACAGCTCTGAGGTACAGATCTACACGGGCCGGGTTCCCCAGCAGGATTCAAGTCCAGTTTCTCATTGGTAACTTGCTTGATGACATATCGTTTTTGGCTGCTTTGCCCTCTCTGTCTCACCATTCCACTTCCTTCCCAATAATTCTTGGATCACTTTTAAAATAAACTATTTGAAAGGAAATCCTTTTTTCAAGGTATGCTTCTGGGACAACCAAAACCAAGGCAAATGACAAGAATGGTTCCTCTTTCTGATGAGGGTAAATGACAAGGTAGGTCAACAGTTGCCTGTGACCTAGTGGGTGGCAGCACCCTGGCATGTGGAGGACATGCTCTGTGGATGACCCACTGGGGATTAGCACGAACAGGGTTTGTTTATCTTTGTGACTGCTAGTAGGAGACACATTTGCTTGCGCTCACTTCACATTTTATAAATATTTATCACTTTGTGGCATGATCTTAATCCCACTGAGTACTTTTAAACATAGGAGGAAGTGATCAGAATTAGCCAGTGAAGATAGAATTGGCTTGTTTGGTAGGGTCACCTAATGTTCAGTTTTCATCGTGCTTTTTATTTTCCTACTCTTGACTCACTCACTCTGCCCTCTTTCAGCTGGGGTCCTTTGAAAACTTACCACAGTGAAGCAGAACATTTTTAGTGCATCTTAAACCTGAAGATTGCCTTTCGGTGCTTTCCTGTCCATCTACCTGTGTGTCCACCTTAATGTACTTTTGTTTAGTTATTGGTATGTCAGTCCATTCCAGTGTCTGCCCTGAACCTCTTAGGACTCTTAAATCTTTTGTCCTCATGAAATGATGCAGGTAGCCACAGTCCACCAATCTTCTCACACTTCTTTATTACTAGTTCGTTATGGATACCATTTCATGGCTCTCTCTGCTACTGCTATTGGAAATTATAGACCTTCTTTCTATAAGCTTCCCCCTTCCCTGCCCACATCAGTTTTTCTGCTTTCTCCTGCATTCTAGATTTCAATTCCTATTTGAACCCACAGAACCTAGTTTTATCTTATTGGCTAATTAATGTATATCTTTAAAAAAAAAAGACTCTTTTTCTTCCTTAGGTGGGTTGTTATTTTTAATGATTGCTTTAATGGTAGTCGAGGATGTCCCTGCCTAGGGAGGCCCTTTCTTTCTCTCCATAATGAGGCATAAGTCATTGCAATGTCCTGAGATTTATGGAGGGACGGGGGTGGGAGGAAGCACCTTTTCAATTTATTACATCTTAAATGAACTCCCAAAGCAAGAACAGAACAAAACAAAACAAAAGGGCTGTAAAGCCCTGTGTACTGTTTAGTGTGACGTTTACTGAGCTGTATAGAGGTTTGCTGACTAGTCTGGAATTGGTAGGCAAGACTTAGCATTTCATCTGAGTCGTTCTTTTGTATTCTGTTTACCCTTAGCTCTTTTTTTTTTTTTTTTGCGGTATGTGGGGCTCTCACTGTTGTGGCCTCTACCATTGCGGAGCACAGGCTCCGGACACGCAGGCTCAGCGGCCATGGCTCACGGGCCCAGCCACTCCGCGGCATATGGGATCTTCCCGGACCGGGGCACGAAGCCGTGTCCCCTGCATCGGCAGGCGGACTCTCAACCACTGCGCCACCAGGGAAGCCCTACTCTTAGCTCTTTATCCTTTTGCACCATCGCCAGCATCACTACCTCCACCTCCTCTACCAAGTAATCTGAACATTGCCTCACATAATTCTATCCATGTCATTAGATAGTTATGATGGTTCATTTCATCATATTTTGAATTTTTTTAGGGGGAGAAACAAAGTGAAAGAGGGACCTCTTTATTTCATACAGGTAGACACAGAGGACTAAGCACTTAGATATATGACCTCGAGGAAATTTGTAATTTAATGAAACCCTTCATCTTGCCTCTTTTTTGTGTGAAAAGGTAGTAGAACATGTGATTCAGTTTTCCACTAAAATGCCACTTAATTTCATCCACGGGATCTGCCCCATGAATTTTGTGCTGTCCCATCTTTTCAGGTCACATCATAGAAAGAATCTCCCACCGATACAACTGACTTTTCACCTGCGCTGTTGAAGTGCATTGTGCAGGGGCCAGTACTTGCACAGGTGGGAAGGTTGTGATTTCTTGGGCATCAACTGAATGCAGTTTATGTTCCTACTATTGGAGGTTAAAGAGCAGGTCAATTTTGAGGAGGGTTCAGTACACCTACTGTTACCTGTTCTTTTCTATTGGTTTACCTTTTTGTGAATTCTAGGAGAGGGAAAACCCCACCATTCAGCACAGTTTTGAAATATTGCTGGGGAGGCCAAGTTGTTTTTTGTATGTATCCCATCCAGGCTCTGTGATGCTGCCAACAAAGTGTCCCCAAGAAGCCCCTTCTCTGTGGTACGTCCTAGTGTCCTGCTTCAGGACATTTTTACTTGGCCACTTCTGTTCATCCTCCTTTCTCGTTTTTTTTGCAGCCCTTCCCCACCCAAATCCTCCTACTGTGACCGTGGTAAGAGGGTGTGATTTTTATTACCCCAATACTAAAGCAGACTCGGAACTTAAAGACATTGTTGCTCACAGCCACAATGCTCTCTCTGCTTCCTTGACTTTGGAAGTGAGGCGTTTCATTTCTAAAAATGGTTTGAAGACTATATAAATGTGTTTCACACAATACAAAACACCAGCTGTATATAGATTGTAATTTTTTTTTTTTTTATTAAAAACGCTTTGCTTCTTTCTTCTTGCTTCTCTTGATAGGTGCAGCGATAGAAAGAGCCCACATACCTAAGACTTCCTTTTTTTTTTTTAGACTCAAACTTCAGAGTATTTTCAATATCTGCAACATTATCTTTTGAATAATAATTACCTCTTATATTAAATTATAAGACAGCAGGATTCAGGATTAGATCTCCCCATATTATTCTAGTGAAGGAAATTATGACAGCGGTCATTTTTTAGAATTATGTAGCAGGGTAAAAGGTCCTAGGCAGCATTAGAAGGCAAAGGCATTTATAATTAAATTGTAATTTAGGCCAGTGATTTATCGTTTTCTCAATGAAAAATTTGGTGCTGCTGAGAGAGTCTAAGAGAAACTTTAGTGAGATACAACTTAATGAAATAATAAAAAGAAAAATTATTCTGGAATAGATTGTATTACAGTGGCGGAACAATTGCAGCCTGCCTTCTGTGGGTATTTTCATTATCAATCCTATTTTTCAAGGATTTCTAATTTAACTATCATTTTCTTTTCAGGATAAAACATGGCCTGGGAATTTTGAATTTTATATCCAGACAAGTTTTGAAGACTTTGAAAATATAATTAAAAATCTTTGTTTCTGATTTTCAAGTTCACAATTACATTTGGAAACATTTGCCAGTTTGCTTAAAAGTTATTCAAATTGATGAAGTAACAACGTTTTTAAAAACCCTGATTTACTTATTTTGGACTAATAGGTGATTTTCTTTTGTTCCTTTATCGTGGAGGCTTATGTCCACAAAGGTGGTACTCCAGTATTTGTGTGTTATTTTTCTTTCTATCTACAATTCTGCGTCTCCCGTGGGTGAGATAGGAGATCCGATCTATGGGACAGATACACACAAACCAAAAGGGAGGCTCCAAATATGAATCATTCTTCTATTGTAAAATGAAAAAGTGAGGGCAGATTTAAAAGTAAAAGAGTAGAGTCCTTTGCTAAAAAAGACTTTCACAAGCAGTATGAAGTCGGTGATTTTTACAAAACTCGTTGTGATGGAAGGTTTGGCTCACGAGAAGGCCAATTCAATTAGTGTTTTGAGCTGAGAGATTAAACAGTTGAAGTATGAAAAAAAATAGAAGTACATCTTGCATTTGTTGTGTGATACTTGAATTTATTACAGTTCATATTGTTCACTTATCGCTATATTTTAATTGTCTCCATAGAACCTTGATTGCATTAATGATTTTGGTGATGGTTCTGTAAAAATAATCATGCTAATAAACTTTTAATGGCATGTGTTTTAAGTAATTGGTTGAAAATGGTCTAAATATCTGTTTATCCAATAGTCTGTAATAGCTTCTTCACTGAACACCTAATCTACTTGGTAAATAATCTGTGTTTCAAAAAATGTACTGTGTATTTACATAATAGACTTCAGGTGTATTAAGAAAACAATGTATATTCTACATATTCTTTAGATGTCTTATTTAACAGCAGAAATCGTTGCCATTCATTGAGTAAAGACGGTGCACTTGAGGAATTACCTAAAGACATGGTTATATGAAAGATCATAATGTCTTGCAAGAACCTACTTGTCTCTGATCACATAAGTATTGTCTTTTTACTTCTTAAACATATATGGCAGGCTTTGAGATGAAACTTTTAGGGAGAACAGAACCCTCAAAAAACACTAACTTTTCAGAAGAGAGAAATGGTTTTTAATTTTCAATACATGCTTTGTAATGATGCCCTTCTGAATAGTCTTTCAGGATTTTAACCTGAAGTTTCTAATCCTATGGTCTTTCTCTGTTTTTCAAACTTGAGGCAGGATTGACGTGGTATGGTAGCCCTGACATTGCTCTACAGGCAAAGCCCAGTGGTGATTAAAAGTACAGGAAAGTGGCATGACCTTGGCAAGTGACTGAATAGGAATAATAATAGGATCTGCCTCATGGGGTTGTTGAGCATGTTAAATGAGTTAATACAACAAAGCACTTACAGGGTTTGGCATATAGTAAATACGTAATACATTCTAGCTGGTATGTCTGTTTACTTATAATTATAGAGCATGACCGTTTTCACTAGACAGATGTTGACAAAAATATTCTATTAAAGGCCTGTAATAAAAACTTGGCAATCTAAATTTTGACCTACATATGAAAAGCTTTTGAAAGTGAAGCCAGTAAAGAAACAGAAACCACTAGGGGAAGTGACTGATACAGCAGACAATCCACAAAACATAGCCCTTTTATTCATGTGAAATATGTTAATCTGTCATTTTATATTCAATTCTCATGTCTTTCTTTTCTTTTACTGTTTATTTTCAAGTAATTTTAGACTTAAAGAAAAGTTGCAAAACAGGAGAGAAATTTTCCATATACCCATCACTCAGCCTCTCCTAATGTTAACATCTTGCATAACCTTGGTACCGCTGTTGAAACGAAGAAATAATTGTCAATAGAATATATTTAACTAAACTTAACACTTTATTTGGATTTCACTGGTTTTTCAACTCGTGTCCTCCTTCTGTTCCAGGACCCAGTTGAGGACCACACACTGCATTTAGTTGTCATGTCTCTCTAGACTCCTCCAATCTGTGACAGTTCCTCAGTCTTTCTTTGACTTTCATGACTTTGGCAGTTTTGAAGAGTACTGGTTAGATATTTCATAGAATGTCCCTCAATCTGAGGTTTTCTGATGTTTTATCGTCATTAGATTTAGGTTGTACAGTTTTGGCAAGAATACCACAGAGGTGATGCACCCTTCTCAGTCCACCATATCATGGGATATGTGACATTGATATGTCATTACTGATGATGTTAACTTTGGTTACTTGGTTAAGATGGTAACTGCTGGCTTTCTTCACTGCAAAGTTACTATTTTTCCCTTGGTGATAGTAAGATAAATATCTTGAGGGAGCTGCCTTGAGATTATCCAAATATCCTTTTTTTTTTTTCCCTCAACTTTTCACGTACTAATTTTAGCATCCGTCAATGGATCTTACCTGCAACAACTATTACTGTGGTGTTCTAATGGAGATTTTCTGTTTTCCTTATTTTTTCCACATTGAATAATTGGAATTCTTCTGAAAATAAGAGCTGTCCTTTCTCCACTACTTTTTATTTATTTATTTATTTATTTATATCAAAATGAAGCCATGGATATTTATTTTATTCTATAGATTATAACCCAATACTACTGTTAAAATTTTTTTTTTTTGCTCAAATTATTCCAGTTTTGGCCATTGGGAGCTCTTTCAGTTTGGCTTCCATGTTCTCTTAACATACCCCAATCTTATTTTAGGACTGTCTTACTCTCTGGCACCACAAGATATTCCGTACTCCTCTTGGATTTAAGAAGCCCTGGTCCCTTTTATTGGATAGTGGTATTTAGATATCAAGATCTAGATCCCAAGTGCTCACTACTGCTATAGTGTCATTGCTCAGGAAGTACAGCATGGTCATCTCAGGAAGTACAGCATGGAATTATATGTGTGTATACTAAGGCATGCATATAACCTCATCTACATTTGTTTATGGAGTCTTAAGTGACTTGAAATTATTGTTTTTGTTTTTTAATAACACAGAAGAAAAGTGATGAAAGATTTTCAGGAAGACAGTATGTTTGCAAGGTAGAAAAATAAAGTTGGAAAATTTAAAAGCTGGGATTTAGCATATATCCAGGTTAGGAATGTGAATCCATCATAGAGTTTAAGACAAAGTCTTCATTCTTTGGCATATGAAACATAACAGGAACTTGCTCACAGTCCTTCCACATCCATGACTTGGGGACATGGTGATTATTCACCTTGAATTCCATTATCAGGTATTTGGCCACTTGGGAACAATGTCAAATTATTTATATAAAATATAAGTAATTGGGAGGATATTTTAATAGTTGGGTGACAGTTTAGTGTTTATATAGTCATCCATCAGTTTCTTCAGGGGATTGGTTCCAGGACCCTTCCTCGGATACCAAAATCCGTGAATGCTCAAGTTGCTTACATAAAATGACATAGTATTTGCTTATAGCCTATGCACTTTAAAGTATGTTCTCAGATACTTTAAATCATCTCTAGATTACTTACGATACCTAGTACATTGTAAATGCTGTGTAAATAGTTGCTGGTGTGTGGCAAATTCAAGTTTCGCTTTTTGGAACTTTGTGGAATTCTTTTTCCCTTGGATGTATTTGATCTGCAGTTGGTTGAATCTGTGGATGGGGAACCTGTAAATGCAGAATCGAGGACATGGAGGGCTGACTGTATGTGCTAAGCAAAACATTTTGCATTTGTGTTTTGAAACAATGGTTCTTTTCTGTTCAAATATACCTGAAATTGTGAAGAAAATCAACAATTTCCAAAGCTTCTAACACCTCCGTACCTCATGACGTTTACATAATCTCTACTTTCCTGATCATTTCTTAGTGTTTAAATGAAAAAGTTAAATTCAGAAATAGACATTTTTCTAACCCCACAGAATAATTCTGTCTTGCAATACCAGAAATAAGTGATCTTAGAATTGTTTTTTCTAAGAGAATTCAATTAAGATAGATTTTTTCCATTCTTTATTTCTCCAACAAAATTTTTATAAGTAATTAAACCCTCCTTTTCTTCTACCTGTTTTTCTTTTCTCCTTTCTTTTCTTCATTAACTGTTGTGTCCCTTTTTGGTGGTCCATAGGAAAATTGTTGCTATTAGAATTAATTGCTACATGCTAGATATAATGGTCACTATTGATTACTGTACAATTTAAGCTTGGAGTTTATCAACACTTTATTCCTACCTTACAACCTAGTTTAAATAGTCTTCATTATTTCCAGAAGTCTCTGGAAATATTGAAGATATGAAAATTACAAGTCAAATGGACATATGGAAATTAAGGAAGGACTTTTCTGTGGGATTGCTGTGGGAGAAGGAAAGTGGCTAGAGAATAAATCAGACCTCTATTTACTATGCTCACCAACCTGATGGTTTTGATAAGGCTGACATTACACACAAACCCACATAAAGGGAAGCAATGAATTTAGAGCTGGGCAGTATACTACATCCAATTCCTGTTGGTTTGTCTTAACCAAATTGTATGAGGAATTTTCCAGGCTGGATAGTTGATAAGAGTTATAGATAGCTTAGCATATCTTTTATCAATGACTCTTTAATCAGAATTTTGGACTCATTTTACTGTTGCCTCATCTAACGTCAATCCCAACAGCCGCCATGGAAGTGGCAAGTGTCACAGTGTTAACTTCAGAAAGAATCTCAAGATGCTACTCCTTATTTCAACCTCTTTTACAAGTTGAGAGTCAAATTAGTTGCTATGGCAGAGCTTGATTGGCCCCATCTGTACCCTACGGGCACTTACCTCGACTCGGAAGCAGCTGTGACTCTGCCAGAGGACCGTTTTTCTGGTTGCATGGCCACCTTGGCCAGCATCTAGGGCAAGCCAAAATTGCCAGAGAGTTGATGCCGCCAGAGGCAACCATCAACCAATGACAAATGCCGGTTTGGTGGATACACCCTACGTCCTTCCTTGGTTAGAATAACTCTGGGGCAAGTAATACATTATCTCCCAGACCCCTGGTGGGTTTAATATCCAATTGCCCACTAACTCAATAATGCACCCTTGTTGACCTCCTACCCTTCTATGTCTCATGAGTACTGGTTTATCCCTAGATAACTTCCCAAATACACTACTTGAATTATTATCTTTGTCTCAAGGTCTGCTTTTTGGAGAACATAAACTACAGCCAGACCAAGTTTGAGTTATCTCTTAGCATAATAGAGTTTCCAAATCCCTTACTTCCTCTCCTTTACTGCTCCTGTATGTTTACTTTGTTCCTCTGACCCCTTGTCTGATTGATTTCTTCCTGGAGAGCTTGGGAATGAGCAGGTGAGCAGAATAGAAGGCAGTGGGGATGCTGAGACAAATGGGTATCATAGAATCAGGGCAGGGAAGGGGAATCAGGCATTTATTGAGCACCTGCTGTGACCCAGGCACTGTACTGTATTAAGTGCTTTACAAAGGTTATTTCATCTCATTCTCTTGCCAGCCCTGAAAGGGCAGACATCTATGACTCTTTTGTAATCACATGTGTAAATAGCAGTAATAAGGCAGAGTTGTTTGTCTGAACAAGTCACCCTCCCCTCTTGTAGTTGCTGGCTATGCCATGGACCTGAACTTCCTCAGCTGACTGAAATACTTGGCTTTTCTAACTCTTGGGTCAATCATGGCTGTTTTTTTCCACTGGTCAGTAAATGGCCTAATCGTCTGTGGCCTTTTGCTTCATATTTGTCACTGTCAAGTTGGCTTTGTATTTTGGAAAGCTTCCAGCATTCATTATCATAATGATAAAAGGAGAAATGCAGTAGACGCTTGGGTTGATTTCCATTGAGAGATGTTCATATTCCCAGCACAACAACATGGAAAGCTGCTCAGAGGGGCCGTTCTTGCTCTCAGAATTTATCCCTTCACAACCAAAAGAACCTGCAAACCTATGTGTTAAAAAAACTGTTCATGGTTATTTGAGTCTGCAGAATTAGAGCCGTCACCTTGTCCAGAATTAGCCCACAAGATAGACAGGGCTGATGGCGGAACTCACTTTAATACTAATTTATTTATAATTTTCTCTTATTTCTTCTCATCTTGGGAGCCATATCTAGGTGTTTTGTAATCAGTCATGAGCCATGCAAACTCACTGGTTGCTTCCTTTAGTAGGTGTAAGATAAGCAAAGGAATTCTAAGAAAATCTTCTCATAAATGGAAGACAGGCATTTTATTTTGTATATTGTAGTTGGGATCCTCTGAACTGAAGAGCCTTTTGTACTGACTTGCAGGGCTGTCCTTTATGTGACTCTAAGAGCCCAAGTTTGTGCTTATTAGACAGAGGCCAGTGTGGCCTTTACAGGGAGGAAAGAGCTTGACTTTCATCTTAGCCTTCATAGTGGAGGGTATAGGTTGGTCTATATTCTCACTTGTCATTTTCTTGCCTGCTACGGTGTTGGGAGCTCTCCAGGAACTCTTCATGATACAACTAAAACACAAATGTCTTGAGAAGCCCTAATCTGAAGTGAATATTCTATAAATAATAAACAGCAAATAGGCTCCATTTAGTTATATTAACCTCCAAGTAGGTCAGGCACATTGTTTAAAAATGCAAACATCACAATAAAACAGATTCCCCAGATGCAGAATTTGATGTGTATGTGCAGATTTTCTGGACGTGGTACAGGAAAAAATAGCCCACACCTATGCTTCACCACTTAAAATATTTATATATTAGCTCTGAAAAGTGCTACTTTTGAAATGCTATTTATTATAAGCTGATAGAACTCAAGGCCTCTCTGTCCTTGTAGAAGTCCTTCTCATCTTTCCTGATTGCTGAGTAGTTACTGCTAACTTTACTATCTGAGACCTGTGGAGTCCTCAAGTGAATTGTAACTCTTGCCAAATTTTTTGTGATTTCTTGCTGAACAACTTGGCATTCATCTGCAATACTCTTTTAGTTTTTTCAATGGGTCTAATTTCACATGTTAAGAATCTTATTGTTTGCCAGCCAAAATAAAACGGTATAGTTCAAAACTGTTTATACAATTCAAAACATTTTTTCATGCGGAGCTCGTTCTACTTGCCTTTCTGCCTCGATCGTATGTTAACTTCATTTCTTTCATGCCAGGAATAATTAGACAATTAAGTGCTGATGCTCTGCAAATGAAATGGCATATTTTCATTGAAATTCTCACTACAAAAATACCTAGTCTTATTCTCATTCCCCCTTAAAAGCAGGTGTGTAAAGTGTTCCATTGCAAACTCTAACGTATAGATCCGAAAGTATTTGCACTTGGACAAAGATATGGCACTGTAATTCAACTGAGGAATGGCAGTAATTACTTTTTCCCTGGGAAGAGTAATTCTTGCAATTAAAAATATACAGAGATTGGGTGAGACATTTCTGTACTTCCCAATTTGCTTATGGTTCAGCCATTACCCATGTCAGTCTATAATTCTGGTGTAATGATTTCAAGAGTAAATAAAGCTGCATGATGTCTCACACTGTGTGTGGGGGGGTATATATATATATGTGTGTGTGTGTGTGTGTGTGTGTGTGTGTATAGGGAGAGAGAGAGAGAGAGAGAGAGAGAGAGAGAGAGAGAGAGAGAGAGGGAGAGGAGGGACCTTCATAACTGTGTTGAAATCTCCTGATCCTTTAAAACTATTTACCTCCTTTAAATCTTCCTTTAATTCCTTTCCTTCTCCTCTGAACACCCTAGAATTGCCATAATTAAGAGATGATATAGAAGCCCAGTTTACTTGGGATCTGGCTGGATTCATTCATATAAAAGGGATGTAATGCAACTCCCGGCTTGATCCACCAGGTCGCCTCTGTAGTTTCCCATTTGAAGATTGCACTGATCTCTAGTAACGTCTTAAAAAATGAAACTCTTCAAGTTTTAGGATAGTTGCTCCCTCCTGTCCCCCACCCATGTCTACCATACATGCTGTCGCTTCCACCACATTCTATTCATTAGAAATGTGTCAATAAGTCCATCCCACACTTAGGAGAATTAAGTTTTACTTCGTGAAGGGAGGAATGTTAAATAAGTTGTGGACATATTTTGAAACCACCAGAATCCTAGAGAAGGGTTTCAGACAAAGGAGTGACATGGATCTTCAGTAGAAAAAGGTTGGTCTAAAAATAGAGTGCAGAGTATGCTGATATAAGAAGAGGCTGGGTTATTTGATCAGAGTCTCCTTTACCCACGAAACCAGAAAACCTATTAAGGCAGGGACCACATTACCATTGATTCCCCAGCACTTCAGATCCCTTGCATGTAAGAGATGCTCCTTAAATATTTTTAGAATGACTGAATCGATGAATCACTAACTCAGTAGATGAAAAGTTAATGAAGAGTGAGTGACTTGATTACATAACTTGCGAGAAAGTATGTCAAAATGGTAAAGAAGATACTCTCTGGAATCATAATTCCTGGGTTCAAATCCAGGCCCCACCACATACCAGGTACATTTCTTGGGAAGTCGTTTAATCTTTCCAAGCCTCATTGTAAAAATGGGAATATTAATAAAAGCTATCCTATAGAGTTATTATAAGGATTACGTGATAATGACTGTTAGGTATAGTATTTGGTACATAATGAACACTTAATAAATGTTAGCTATTATAACTATTGTTAATACTCAAGTTTTCTAGCTATTAAAAGGTAGAGCCAGGATTTGAATTCATATCTGTCTTATTTGAAAGCTTGTAGTCCTATCTTTTGTACCTTCAAGATTGGAGGTATCATTACTCTTTCATATTATTACAAAATATTGAATATAGTTCCCTGTGGTATGCAGTAGGTCCTGTTGTTTATCTATTTTATATATAGTAATGTGTATATGTTAATCCCAAACTCCTAATTTATCCCTCTCCCCCTTTCCCCTGTGGTAACCATATATTTTTTTTTCTGTGTCTGTGGGTCTATTTATGTTTTATATGTAAGTTCATTTGTATCATTTTTTTTTAGATTCTACATATAAGCAAATCCACATATTAAAAACTGAATCACTTTGCTGCACACTTGAAACTAACACAATATTGTAAATCAACTATACTTCAATAAAAAAATACTCTTTCATGGGTAGTAATATTTAAACTCATTTGGCCTCTTCAGTCAATATTTTGATAGAAGTTCTATAGTACTTGGCTTTTAACAAAGTCTTGGGCTTTTTTATTCAGTTGTGGAAGAAGATGATGGAGTTTCTTGAGGCTTAATGATTTAACAGATTTTTCTAAGCTAGTTCCTAGAAAATAGGTAATACCACCGGGACCATTTTTAGAGGACTCCTGTTTTGATGACTAAGCTACATAGCAAGAACAGTAGCAGCAGCAAGAACCCACTCTAATTTGTGTTTGATAACTGAGAGACCCCGCATAACTGAGAGACCCCACATAACCTATGTTGATGAACATATGAGAAACCTTTAATTGCTTATGGACAACAGTTTCTTCTATGCTTTTCTTTCTACAATGTTCAGCCTGATACGTGGGGAAAAATGGGTCTATTAGTGTTAGTAATCTATTGATGAGTAATAAACCACCCCATACCGTAGAGGCTTAAAACAACAATCAGTTAATTTTCTCCCCAATCTTTAAGTCAGTGATTCGGCCTGGGTCTGCTGGGCAGTACTGCTGGTCCCACCTGGGGCTGGATGCACCCCCAGAGTGGGTGCAGATGGTCTAAGATAGCCTCACTCACATGTCTGGTGCTGGTACTAGCTTTCAGCTGGACGGCATGTCTCTAGTATCTAGCTGGGGCTTATTCACATCATGGCAGCCAAAACAGGAAATATCCCAATGAACAAGTGCTTTTCAAGACTCAGCTTGTAGCACATTTGTAAGTATCCCATTGGCCAAGAAAGTCACATGACCAAGCCCAGATTCAAGGGGTGGAGAAATAATAACTGCTTCTTGGTTAGAGGAATAAAAAATGCTACAAGAGTCGTATTGAAAAGGGGTATACATTGTAATGGGATGGGTGGAATCATTTTGGCTGTCTTTGCAAACAGTTACCACAGTGTGGAAGACAGTAGCAATTTCATGTTTCCAAGGTGTGAAACAAGTCCTTAAAATCTTTTGAGGGGTTTGCAGCTCAGAGTTATATCTGGCACAGAATTGATGTCTTCTTATGGAGGTGCTTCAGGCAGGTTACTAGGTGACCACATAGTGTTAGCTGGTGATTGCTGAAACCTTAATGCACATGCCCTGCACATGAATGCTAAAATGCAAACAGATCTGAGTCTGCAAATCTAGCTTGGGACTGTTGCGTGGATATAAAAACCTTGTTTATGCTTCTTAAATACTGCATGTCTCCAGGGCTGGGTAAGCTTTGCTAACAAAACTTCATAGTCATGTTTTCCACAGTTTCTTACAGAAATTTAAAAATCCCAGGGAACTCTCAGAAATTTCATGTATTCTATCTGACTTATGGCACAGAATTCCCAATACTGTCTTCTCAAGAAGTTGCCATGCTGTGCCTAGCCATTTCTCTCTGAATCCCCACCTTCTTAGCCCCATGTCCAAGAAAGCTGGTTAGATGCTGAGCAAGTCGGGGAGCAGTGAGAAGAAGATAGGAACACAAGCCTAATTTCTACCACAGCCAACGAAGCATCTGCATGGAGCCTGGCCTGTTCGCTCACTTGTTAGGTCAGAAAATATGCCTGCTGTGTGCCCCCTCATGGCCCCTTACCTTGACCTTACAGCTCAGCCATGCTGCAAAATCAGTGACCCCAGGAAGTCAACCTCTGGGACCCTGTGGCTGCTCCCCTGGGATGTCTTGAGTGAATTTAGAAATTTAAGGGCTTCCTAAAATTGTCCTGTCCCCACAGCATATGAAATCACTGCAATGTGCATAATACTGACATGGAAAATCTTAACGTTTTCATGTAAATAGATCTTATTTTGATATTTTGAATTGGAAGAAATGCAATATTATTAAGAGAACTTCTCCTAAACTTGCACATCTAGATTTAATTGATTATGTCTTGGAACAACCGGCATTTATCATTTGGCACACATTTCTTGGATCATTTTAAATGGGTTGATTTGTGTTAAACTGGATTTGGGGTTTTAAATTGAAAAAAAATGCATTGCTTAAAGACAAAACTACAGTTATTGTGGAGATGTCGGGGCCTAACAGAATAGTGGACTTTAATATTAATATTTTCTGAATCTATAGAGGATGCTAATGATGGTACTTCTCTTTCTATTGTACATGAAGAGAAAATACACTATGGGACCACTTTGTAGCTTGTCTTAGCTTCCAATTCTCAGCATTTAACAACACAATTTATCTAGTAGTAGAAGATCCAGAAGTTTGGAAGCTCATTAAAATAAAAAATATATAACTTAAAGGAAAAGGTATAGTATGTCTCTTGTAACATCTCTTTTTCCCCCCTCTAAATAGGGATGCTAAAAATTAAGCTCCCCCTCCCTGAAGGTGTATATAGAAGCTCTGTTCTGGTAAGGGTGATGAATAGACAGTAGTGTGGACCTAGACTAAGATACCCCAAACAAGTTGACTGTACTATGTTCCTTTCCTTTGTGCTAAGGCCGTAGACTTTGGGACTCTCCTAAAGAAATGGTTTTGAATTCAGAAATAAGTGCTATAAATTTAATAGTTACTCTAGTGGGTGTCCTACAAGTACAGGAATATCCACTTTTATGCTTGGTACAGTGAGTCAGGACATGAGACATACCCTGCTGAGGGGGAGCCCTCATCCTAAACAGAGGGAAGGCTCCATCCAGATGTTTGCAGCCTGGATGACAGGTCAAGACCTTTGTTCATCGATCACACTGGGCAGCTCTAGAGACCAGTTAAGTGCATAAGGCATAGTTTCCTTAATACCTAGACAGCATGCTAAAATTCCCCAAGAGCTGGTTGGGTTTGTCTATTGCTGTAGGTCACAGTTTTCCAAAATGAATTCTGAATGACACTCCACCCGTGATAATCCTGGAAGAGGAAAAATATTCATAGCTAGACTGGTTTGAATATATCATTATCCTCTTGGAGATTCACATAAGCATATTAAAGGTTCAGAGAAATTTGACATAAAGGAAACTGTTTAATCTTGCTTAAGCTATCTTTTCCTACACATCTGTGAATACAGATTTCTTTCTCCTGAAACGTAATAACATCCCACACTTCAAAGAATGTTGCTCTAGATAATCTAAGTTTGATCCTCACATTAATCCAGACTTTTAGAGAATGACATATGTCATATAGTGTTGGCTCCTTGTAGAAGAGCGTTAGCCGTGCTGTGATTTGCTATTATGCCATCAGCCTACTTAAGGGTTGTTTCAGAAAAAAAGACACAGGGAACTTGCCATTGCATTCATTGTGGGTAACCCCTTACGTATGTAATCTACATTATTAAATAACACAACCATGAAACTGGTAGATTAAAACAATACATATTTATTACGTTACAGTTCTGAAGGTTAGAAGTCTCTGGAGATGGGTCTCACTGGGCTAAAGTCAAGGTGTTGGCAGAGCTCTGCTCCTTCTGGAGGCTCTAAGGGAGAGTTCATTTTCTTGCCTTTTCCAGCTCCTAGAGGCTGCCCACATTCCTTGGCTCATGGCCCCCATTCATCTTCAAAGCCAGCAACAGCCAGTCTAGTCTTTTGTCATGATTCCAATTCTCTGTCTGGTTCCTGATCTTCTGTCTTCCTCTCCCACACTTAAAGGACCCTTGTGACTACAGAGGTCCTATCCAGATGATCCAGGATAATTTCCTTATTTTAAGGTCAGCTGATTAGTAATTCCATTCCACCTTAATTCCATCTGCAGCCTTAAATCCCCCTTGCCATGTAATTTAATGCGTTCATAGTGTCTGGGGAGAACGATATGGACATCTTTGAAGAGCCATTTTTCTGCTTACAGCACACAGCATGCATATCACTCCTTTGCTTTGGCTTCTAGGATGATGAGAGCTATTTAGTAACTATTTGGGCCTTCATCTTATTTTCCTATCCTTATTTTCCTTTTGTTCTTATATCCTCATTCTTTCTTAAAATTCATGTCATCACACATGCCTGCATGTATATAAGCCTTGTCAAAGTAGAAATAATCACTACTAATCGTGAACCTCAAGAACGGTGGTTGGCAAAGTACAGCCCGTGGGCCAAATCCAGTCTGCCTCCTGTTTTTGTAAATAAATTCTGTTGGAACACAGCTGTTGTTGTCCTAATATAAGGGCAGGGTTGAGTACCTCTGGCACAGATCACATGGCCCACAAAGAAGAAAATATTTACTATCTGGCCCTTTCCAGAAAAGGTTTGCCAGCTCCTACTCTAGACACTCTAAGGCTTAATGCCTTGCTGCTCTCTTTTTGCTGCAAAGGGAGATGTGTCCCTTCCAATCCCTGAAACAGGTGGCATAGCTAGCTCTGTAGTCATTTTTAGGTTTTGGCTTTAGTAGAGGTTTGTAAAATTACCCAGGGAATTTGGGACAATATGAATATAATCTAAGTCACTTAAGAAAATAAAATCACATGTTTACTTTATTAAATCAGATTGTATCTACATATTTTCAAAAGATTATACAGTGGCTTACGTCTCTGACTAGATTTTGTTTACCGGTGGTTACCACCTTGTCGCACACATAGACACACATTTATACACACTGCTGTTCCCTCTGCTCAACCTCTAGAAGAATGAGAGGGAAGTGACTATATGCTTTGAGCCAATCTTAGTATTTCTCAAGTCTAGTGGTAATCGTGAATTCACCCATAATGTACATCATTGATGGTTTCATGGTGAAACAACATTTTAATAAACACCATTTATGTACTTGCAAAATTATAATAAAAGATACCTGTGAGAATAAAAATGTTGAAAGTATCTAGAGTATAGTCTGTTTCCAAAAACCGTGTACTTGTTATTTATCTTTTAAATCAGTGTATAATGTATGAATCATGTACTGTGTAGATGACGAATTTCTTTATGACCTTCTCAAATGAAGTAGTTTTGGATTTTCTTCTAAAGGATATCTGCATTTTGAGCAATTTTTCTTCAAAGCAACATTCCTGGATACCTTATGGGTAAAAATCTTAATTTTGAATACAATTTATACACAGAGGGAAGAATGGAATATTAAGTCCGGAGAACTTAATATTCTGGATGAGGTACCTATCATAGGATACCTCCTGTCTGAGAACTCCCACATTAGATAATATTAAATAGGCTTAGCACTTAGCAAGGTATTTTCTCTTCTTTTTTTAAAGCTTATTGAGGTATTTTTGATATACAAAAAATTGCATACACTTAATGTGTATATCTTGATGAGTTTGGGCATATGCATACTCCTTTGATAAAATCACCACAACCAAGGTACTAAACATATCAATTACCCTCAATTATTTCCTTTTTGGTAGTTTTATTGTTTTTTGGTTTGTTTGTTTTTTTGGTAAGAACATTTAACATGAAATCTATCCTCTTGATACCAATACTGTATTAGTAACTATAGATACTATGTTATAGAGCAGATCTCTAAAATTTATTCATTTTGCATAATGGAAACTTTATGCCCATTGAAAAACAATTTCCCATTTCCCCCTCTCTCAGCCCCTGGCAACCACCATTCTGTTCTCTGTTCTGTGAGTCTGACTATGTTATATACCCCATAGGAAAGGAATCATGTAGTATTTGTCCTGGCGTAGCTGGCTTCTTCAACTTAGCATAATGTCCTCCAAGTTCATGTATATTGTCACAAATGGCAGGATTTACTTCTTTTTTTAAAGTTGAATAATATTCCACAAAGCATGTTTATCTTTATAATGTCTTGGAAACAATAACCAGAGCCCTGGGCTTGGCTTGCTCCAGACTCCTGCCTGTTCTGAATTAAATTTCATGCTCTAACTCTGGGCTCTCTCTTTGCCCATTTTTGGTCAGCCCCATCCTTCCTAACCTTAATCTCCCCATGTTTCTAGTAACTATAATTTAAATGAAACAATCCTTTTAAGATTTGTGTTTTACTTGTAAAATGTACTTTAGTCCTGGGAATTCCCTGGTGGTCCAGTGGTTAGGACTTGGCGCTTGCATTCCCTGGGCCTGGGTTCAATCCCTGGTTGGGGAGCTAAGATCCCACAAGCTGCTCAGTGAGGCCAATCAATCAATCAATCAATAAAATAAAATGTACTTTAGCCCTGCTTCGCTCATTTGGCGAGACATTTTAGTCTTGATTTGGACAATGATTCTTAAATCTGTTTTCAGAGTAACCAGTAATTGGATCGATTATTATTGCTCTTCTGAAACAACTGTGTCCAATTAAAATGCTTCCCCCTCCCATGCCCTCCTAATTTACATATCCATTTTAGTCTGGGAATAATGGCAATATATTTATATAACCATTTTCTACCAGGTTTGACCATCTCAACTTTCATTTCTCTACTTAAAAGTAAATAATAAACAATAGGTTACTCTTCATTGCGGTGTGCGGGCTTCTCATTGCGGTGGCTTCTCTTGTTGCGGAGCATGGGCTCTGGGTGTTCGGGCTTCAACCACGTGGGCTCAGTAGTTGTGGCTCACAGGCTCTAGAACACAGGCTCAGTAGTTGTGGCGCATGGGCTTAGTTGCTCCACAGCATGTGGGATCTTCCAGACCAGGGATAGAACCCGTGTCCCCTGCATTGGCAGGCGGATTCTTAACCACTGGCCTCCAGGGAAGTTCCAGGATACAGTTTTAGATTGGCTGTTTGTACATTAAATATTTGTGTTATGATTAGGTCAATTTACATAATATACTTCTACCACTGAGTTCCATCCTCAACTTAGAAATCATCTCTAATTATTTTTGCAGAAGAAATTTGCTGTCATTTACTTTGCACTTTTACCAGATGGAGACCTGTGAGAAAATCTTTTCCTAAATAAGTGCTTAAACTACTAATAAATTAAAATGTATCCATCATTAATAATTTATTATTTAATGTGAAATGAATTTCTATTATTACCTTCTACCTCATTTTTGGGAGGGAAGGGTGATGAATAATACTTCGCAGGCTTTCTTTTCCTTTGGAAACAGTACTTCCATTCTGTGATGTGATGAAGCAGTCAGTGTTCATTTTGGCCATGATCTCCATAGTTTGCAGATTTTTATCAACTTCCTACTCAGAATACCTCATTTTCATCCAAACATACATATTAAAACTCTCAATTCTCCTTGATCATTTAAATTGCTACTTTCTAGATCTTTTCCTTAAAGCAAACTTTCTTTTTTTTATAGTTACAGACTTCTGGATTTCTTGAATTCTTCTGTGAACAAAAGAATACATCAAAGAAGAACTCTTCCCTTGGTATGTACACACATCCCAATTGGGATGCCCTTGGAATCTTTTTCAGAGTGCTTTGTTTTATTCAAAGTGGTTGAAGGTTGATTTCAGCTGGGAGGGTGTTCTCCTGTTTGATTTCTTAGACATGATGATTTGGAATATGTGTGACATAAAATTGAGTAACTTAAATTTTAATGGCTTTACTTCCCAAACTCTCATACATTTTATTTCTGATTTTCCTGCATGAATTTGACTTTTGCTATGAGTGTCTTTATGCCCTCTGCACACTACGATGTACTCACCAACTATGTAACTTTTGGTCCTGAGAAAATGAATCCAGTTGCTGAAGATTCTATTGGTATGTAGGTAGGGACAATTGGCAATTTCTAAGGAAGGTCTTGTCATTATAAGTTGTGAGCTTTGGCAATTTCCATGGTTAGTTATGGCTGGTCTTGGTGAATGTCATGTGTATGGCTCATAGATGCATTCCTTTTTGAGAATGGGTGTAACTGTGGATCCCGCATTGTTTTAGAAATGAATGAAGCACAATGATGAAAATCCATAGAGTAGTGAAATAGGATGTTGTTTGGAATTCATTTCCGTGGCTGTAGCTAGACTTGAGGACATGGCAAATGCACTCACCAGAAAAATTATGGTTTGGATTTTCTTAAATAGGGAAAAAGAAGGGGAAAGAAAGAGAGTTTCAGTGTCAAGGCATGTTGGAAGCAGAAGCAAGTTGACATTTGCCATTCCTATGCCACAATGCTTCTGACCCTGGGAGCATTTCATTTTCTAGCAAAACCTCTCTCTCTCTGACCTGAAGTATACAAGGCAAGATTTTGCATTGCTTTGGAAATATACTCCTGCATCCTGTGATTGGAAAATAGAGACACTGTTAAGGAAGGGCAGGGACTTAGGTGAGTACATCAGATATTCATTTGATGAAGTGTTGTGTAAACTAGATGGTTGGTATCAAATGCCTTGATAAAATATTTTAGAAATCAGAACTAGTTCCCATTAAAAAAATACACCCCTCTGGAGGAATTTGCTTATGACTTTCACCTTTTGTTTTCATTTATTTCAATAGTTTTAAAAATTAAGTATATCTATAAGCATAAGCCAAGCTTGGACTATAGATTTTAAAAAGTCAATGTGTTTGACCGTGGATATTTGATCCCTACCTGGTCATCTGGTGTCCTCATCCTGGTTATTAGAGCAACATCTGCTTAGATGGAATACAAACATTTGTGCGCATTGGAGCCCAAAACACTTGAATTTTCCAACAATGAGAACATTGGGTGTTTCTCTTTGTGTGTGCTAATGGTATGGACTGATTTTGCAGAATCACTGCAGCAGGTTGTAAATGATGTATGAAATGAAAAATTCCTGTCCAGTGCACAGAGCAAATATATACAGTTCTATGCAGTCACTGCAGTGCTGGGCTGTTTGTTTTAATATTTCCTTCAGACATATAGTCATTTTTTTGGTGAGTCGTATCCAGATGCTTACCATTGGCACAGAGCACCAATTTCCTTTATATATATTTCAAATGAATTTCAGTCATGTATAAGTATATTTAAATTAATGAAATACTAGATTTGAGGATTGGACCTTTAAAAAATAATATTTTATGAAAATCATAGCAGTATACTTGTTTTGAAAAATTTGTGAAATATCAAAGGGTCCACATAGTAAAATTAGTTATCATTTAATCTCATTATGGAAAAATATCCTTTGTTTACATTTACTATTATCTTTTAAGGCTTTTATCCCCTGGATTAGATTGCATTCTTTTAAAAAATTATGTTGTCTTATTTGTGAATATTTTCCCCCATTACCAATAAGGCTTGAATATCTTTCTATGCTCTTCTGCAGTGTAACTTCATCACTGCATACTATTCAGTTACATGAGTGTAGCACAAGGAAGTGTTACCCATTCTTATTGAACAGTGGATATTTAGGTTGTTTCTAATTTTGCTAATGCAAACAATCGTCTGTATAGGTACTACAGTGTTTATGAGATTTCATCAATTTTGGTATATATTCGTATATATATGAGGTATATATACCTCTGCTCTTCCCTTTCAAAATGTTCGTGGCTATTGTACTTGTTGTTCATGTTGGAGTTTGATGACGATCAGGTTATATTTATAAGTGACTGGAGTAGAAATGGCATCTCTGTAATACCGAGACATTCCACTGGAGAAGATACTGTGTGTCTACAGTTATTGGTAGATTTTCTAACATGGATTCACTCTAGGATACCAGAAATAAGCATCCCTAATTAGGTCACGATGAAATTTTAGTTAGGGTTTCTGCATATAATGCTTAAGTTATATCTATAAAGTTCTCTTTTTGTGCCATTTTTGTTAATTTTTTGAATGAGGGTTTCATAATATTAATAAAAAAGATTCCATCTCCCTAGCCCTCCTCCCCACCCACACCATGCTCTGCAGGAGTTTAAATAGCATGGAGGTAACCCCCACTCTTCTTTAGATGTAATAGAATTAATGTCTTCATCTGTCTTATTTGGGGGGATAAGTTCTTTGAAACTTCTAATTTCCTCTCAAGGTTATTTTAAGCTTAGGTTGTTTTCTTTCTCTTATTGAATCAACTTTGGTAATTTATATTTTCCTATTGAAATATCAATTCATCTGGAGGTTAAATTTGTTATTATAGATGCATATAAAAGATTATGTTATAATTTTTAAAAATAATCCTATCAATCTATTATTAAATCACTTTTCTCATTCTTTATATGAGATATCATTTTCTTATTAGCTTTGCCAGAGTTGGTTTGAAGAACCAGCTATTGAGTTTACTTACTATTTCCATAGTTTTTCTATTTTATTACTAGCTTCTTAAGTTGCATGTTCAATTCATGTTTACTATTCAAAATATTTAAAACTATTAATTTTCCCATGGTTTTCATTTTAGCTCTATCATATGACTTTTGATATGTTGTATTCATTCATTTTTTAAAATAATTTAATGTATTTAAATTTAATAAATAATTTAGTAAAAACCAATTTCATTCGTTGTTTGATAACCTGAAGTATTTTTATATCTTTTATGATCCAAAATTCTTTCAAAAAAGTAATTTTTAATTTTAAAGTGGTTGAATTTTAAGATTTTATCTGTTATTATTAATTTCTAGTTTTATTTGTCTCTGAGATACACCTGCTATGACTTTTACTTGAATTTTATTGACATTGTCCTTATAGAATAGTATGTATGATTATCTTTGGGAAGGAGTCCATGGGCACTGGAGATGAAAGTTATTTTATCTAGAGCAGAGAATTTAATCTTACTAGTTATATTATCAAGCTCTTCTACATCAGAGTTCATTTTTTGTCTTCTTTGAGCAATTGTGAGGGATGTTAAAATCCTTTATTAACTTGTTATTCTTTAACTCTTATTTATAGAGATGTTTGCATTCTGACAGAGCAGTATTATTTGACACATAAACATTGTATATTTGTGTTGAATTTTACTGCCTTAATATAAAATCTCACTGAACATCTAATGTGTTTTGCCTTGAATTTTCTTTATCTAATATTAATATTAAAACCTCTGTTTTCTTTAAATGTGTACCTCTTTAACAACTCTTTGTCAATTTTTTTACTCATCCTTTTTGTACTCATTTGTCTTAGGTTTATCTCTTGTAATAAGTATGTAATTGGATTTTACTTTGTGGCTCAGTTTTCTACTTTTTGTCTTCTCACAGAGAAGGTTAAGGCATTTACAAATATTGTTATAAATAATGTATTAACTTCACTTCTTTCATTATGTTTTCTTTTCAATTCTTTGAGTGATTTTTTTTCCCCATTCTTCTCTTTCTTTGAGCACATAGACTATACCATTCTTTGTTAATGTGGAATAGAGTA
Organism: Delphinapterus leucas; assembly: GCF_059928025.1. Taxonomy (NCBI): domain Eukaryota; kingdom Metazoa; phylum Chordata; class Mammalia; order Artiodactyla; family Monodontidae; genus Delphinapterus; species Delphinapterus leucas. Next base: position 44,656,014 of record NC_143148.1, read on the forward strand.
TATGTTTGCTATTAAATTCTATTTTCATTTAAGTTTCTCCAAAGCTTCCTTTAATTTATATATCTCTGTGAAATTTAAGGGCAAATAACATTTTTACATCTTCTAGTTAAATGGAAGAATTTACCACCCTTCCCATTCCAACAGGCATACCACTGCTCTTTCACAGCCCTGTATTTTGGACTTTGTTTCTACAATCTCAGGTTTTAGAAGAAGTGTTATTTTAAAAAAATCATTATTCTTACAGCATATGCCTTATTCTTCAAGAGCAATATTTTAAAATTTATATTTAACTTTTAAAATAGATGTGCTATAATTCTTTTGTTATTTCTATATATATAACTGGTTTCAGTATTCCTAAATAGTGGTAGATCATTATACCTTCTTTCTTCTTTTTGAGCTCCTAATTTTTATTAATCCTTCAGTGAGTTTCAGTATGGCTTTAGATAATCTTTCAAGAAGGATGCATGGTTGGTATGTTTTCTGAAATCATAGATTTGTGAGGATATGTTTTAATTCTTTGTTTAGGTGTACATTTCTTGAGTTGCACCATTTCCTTTCAACTTTCTGTAATTTTGTTATATTGATTTCCACATCAAAGGAAAAGTCTGAAGCAAGGCTGATTTTTTTTTTATATATGTATGAATCATTGGTGTGTGTGTCTCTTGTTGTTTTTCTATGCCTGGATGTTTGTGAGACTTTATTCTTGTAACTCAAAAATTTTGACAGGATGCATCCAAGTATGGGTTTGCCTTGATAATAATCGACCTTTTCATCTTTACCCACTGGAAGTTTTTCAGTGGATGAGCATTTTCATCTATTATAGCTTAAATTACTAGGTTTGTCACATGTATGATGATCTTCTCAAGAACCCCAGTAATCTAGATGTTGAAACAGTAAGTTCTATGAAGGCAGGAGCCATAGCAGTTTTGTTCACTGTTCTGTACCTAGGTGTATAGGTCCAGAGCCTGGCACATTCTAGACATTCTGTGTATGTATATGTGTAATATATAAATATATATATATATTTTTTTAATGGATAGGTAAATGAATGAATGATAAGCCCCCATCTCTGACGTTCATTGTACATTTTCCTCTCTGATAATTTTAATCTTATTTTTTCCTCTGCTTTTAGGGATGTTTTGTGAAATAGACTTTCCAGGAAACCATAAAGCTGAAGGTTCTACTTCAAGGTTACTTGAGCATTGACTTTACTTCCCTTGTTTCCTTCCCCTGCCTTCTTATGAAGATATGGCTTTAATGGAACTGTCTTTAGCTTGAGGATCAGCAAAGTCTCATAAGTCTGAAACATTCCCTATTAACACATAACTAGTTCAGGTTCTTCCCAATTGATAATTAAGTCCAAGAGTAAGGAAGAGGAGGTAAGCTAGGACTGAACTCAGATCCAAAGGCTCCTTCTTGGCCAGTGCATATCACTGACAACTGACTGCTTCTGTGTCAGCCTTTGCTGCATAACAAACCACCTCCAAATTTAGTGGCTTAAAACAGGGTCTTTTATTAGCTTGTGCTTCTCTTTGGGCTAGGCTCAGCTGGGCAGTTCTGTAAGTCTCACACATGCACACTCATGTCACTGTAGTCAGCTGGTGGGTCAATTGCAGGTGATCCTGATGGCCTCACACATGTGTCTGGTGTTAGAGCCACAAGTGTGAGAGTTCCTAAAGCAGCAAGCATGGGAAAACCCCAATGCATAAGCACTTTTCAAGCCTCTGATGGCATACTTTGCTAATATTCCATTGAGCAAAGAAAGTCACGACTAGTTAAAATTCAAGGGGTAGAGAAATGAACTCTAGTTCTTAATTGGAAAAACTTTCATGTCATATTGCAATGGCCTGGATGCAGGGAGTGGGCATATTTTAGGCCACCTTTACAATTCACTGTACTCCTATTAGGGACTCTGGAAACAAAAGGTATTCATGCTGAAACATATCTATCTATTCCTGACTCTATTGCTCTTTTGGCCAATTAAATTGGAACTTAATCTAACCTTAGACTGTGTGTTTGATTTGTTGTCCCTCTGAAACGTTACACTGTGCTCTTTCTGCATTAACATTCTGGTATTTACTGTCTTTAATGTAGATTCGCATTCTGTCAATGCATTTTTGGTTACATATAGTCTCTTCTTACTGCATTCATCTTTTTTTATTCTGTTACTGTTTCATATTTTTCCTTATAATTTTCTGTACCTTCCACAATGAGGTCTATTTCCTCAAGTATCGTATTTTTCAGAGACAATGATCTTTCTCTGAGTTTGTGGGATGTTTTTAATTCCCTCTCTGCATTAGTCTTATTGTAGATGCTCTGTTTGGTATTTGTCAACAGACTTGGGGATTTGCTCTTATGTCTGTCTTCTTGTGTGGTGGTCAGATTTCCTTCTTGGATCTACATATGGAAGATGTAGTAATGTACATACCTCCTAGTCCAATTCCCAGTTTTTAGGGAGTATCATTTAGAGAGCTAATCCGTGAAAGCCTAGATCTCTGTTCAAATGGAATACATAAACTCAAATTCCCGGCATGCACTCCTGTTCTCCCTCTTCTGCCCAAACTTCAGTACTTCAGTTTTTTTTTTTTTTAATTTATTTATTTGTTCATTTTTGGCTGTGCTGGGTCTTTGTTGCTGCATGCTGGCTTTCTCTAGCTGCAGCGAGCAGGGGCTACTCATTGTTGTGATGCATGGACTTCTCATTGCGGTGGCTTCTCTTGTTGTAGAGCATGGGCTCTAGGCGCGCGGGCTTCAGTAGTTGTGGTACGCAGGCTCAGTAATTGTGGCTTGGGAGCTCTAGAGCACAGGCTCAGTAGTTGTGGTGAACAGTCTTAGTTGCTCCACAGCATGTGGGATCTTCCCGGACCAGGGCTCGAACTCGTGTCCCCTGCACTGGCAGACGGATTTTTAACCACTGCACCACCAGGGGAGTTCCAGTACTTCAGTTTTGAGGATGGTATTTCCCAGGGAGATGGTACGCTGCTCCCCTTCCCCCATTCTCTTTTTTTCTTCCTTTCTGTAGTGTCTGTGGTTAGATGGCCGGTGGGTTAGTGGATAGATTTTTGTGGGAAAATATTCTGGCTCCTCGTCAAGCAACTCTTGCCTGGTGTAGAGACAGCTGCTAGTCTTCTGATCTCCTAGGTCTGCAGGCGCTGAGGTGTTTCTTACTTGCTGCAATGGGAGTGGGAGGGGTCATTTTTGACAGTAGGAGGAATGTGAACTCTTTTCCTGTCTGCTCTGTTTATGTGCAGGTTTTGTGATTTTTTGCAACCACTTTCATTAATAATATTTTATACATACAAAATGAAATACATAATATATGAATGTTATAAAGTATAGTAATGAAATGAATGCCAATAAACTTAGGACTCAGGTTAAGAAGAGAAGCACAAGCAGGGCCATGGCATCTACCTCTTGGACTTTCCCTAGTCTTATCCTACATCCTCCCACCAAGAAATAACCACTATTCTAAATATTGGGGTCTCTACTCCCTTGCCTTTCAAAAAACAGTTTTATTTAATATGTATGTTGAATTGAACAATATATTGCTTAGATTTTTAAAATTTGGGAACGTTATAAAAATTGTTATCACACAGAATATAGACTGATGCCAGTGACAAATTTTCACCCAATATTGTGTTTCCAAGATTCATTTCCATTGCTCCATGTAAATGTATTTTATTCATTTCCATTGCTGTACAGTAGGCCTTTTGTGGAAATGCATCATGTTTTTAAAAATCTCTTAATTAAATTAAAAACAATGTTTTTGTCTAATAAACATAATGTCGCTTTGAATATTTGGGTATATTTCTTCTCGTTTTTATGTGTAACAATTTCTTTTGGATATACACATACTTCATGAAAGTATATAAATATAAATGTATAAAAATGTGAAGTGTAAATAATTATAAGGTCTTTCTTAGGTTCATTTTAATGTCCGTAGAATCTTAGTATAGATCATTTGTACCTTCTCCCTTTTTAAATTATTCTATCTTATCATGTATTTATCAATTTTATAATTCTTTTCAAAAATAATAACTTTTGGCTTTGCTGATCATTTTCAATAATGTTTCTTTTCTATTTTACTAATTTCTGCTCTTTATGATTTGGTATGGGTACTGAGTTTTGAAAAGTAGGTAAAATTTGGCCAATTTAAGAGCATAAAATACTTAAATATTTGTCAGACATAAAATGTTAATGATTGCACTCACGAGAATGTTGGAAATACTGTTTTAATATGTGTTGTTGAAGGAAATAGTCCTATTGGATACCCTGAAGTTCAGAAATGTTGAAATAGAAGTCTTATACACTTAGAATCATTTGATTTCATTTAAGCATGAATATTAATCTCTGAGATACTGGTGATATTTTAGGTCTCTTATTTATCTCTTAGGTTTACCACATTCACCCTATTCCCAGGATGTCCTTGTTCCTTTCTCTTTTCCTGGCTCTTGATAAAATTAGATTCTTAGATGGATCTCCTCCTAGGAGTGCCACAATAGAAATTATATGGTAGTGTTTTCCTAATAGATTTTGTTTGCCACCCAAACCTGTCTTATGTACACGATTCTGTCCTTAAACTATTATCAATTTTCATTTGCTTTGATTACCGCTATTCCCTATCATGCATTCCCCCACCCACCCAAATCTGCCCCCCATTCTTGGATAGTATCAATTTTATTCACCTAGTATTTCTGTCTTTGAAAAAAGCAGAAGGAAGACATTGTTAGATGGGCCATTTAACTGAAGAATGGCATGTCACACATTCTTTTTCTATATATATAATAAGAGAGATGTATATAGGTTAATGCAAGTATTTATAGAGGTGAATATTACAGCTATCTTATGATATTTAAGACTAAATGCCACAGTTGTATTTTTTTTTAAGTAAGTCTAAACTTCCCTTAAAGGAAAGCTGAGAAAAGTAGTAATTTGGAACTAATTGGCTTAACTTAAAAAGCTCCCCTGTGACATCGGAGTGTGTTTCATGCAATTGCTTTCTAAGACTTCCTCATTAAAATACAGACTACTCTTTTTCTTCAGTAAATGCTAGTCCCGCCTCCCATGCCATTGTATAGTTGGTCCTGGGGGAAGTAAAATCTGGCATCTAAAATTTGGTGCACATATTTTGTTACTCTCCTGACTTTTCTCCTTATTTCATTTCCCCTGTTGTTTTCCTGTCTAGTCAAATGTTGGCCTTGGCTCTATCAATTTTAGAAGAATAAAGTCGTACTGATAATCTTCATGTTCTCTTTCTACATTGGGGAGAATATTAAAGAAAGAAAAGATTTAGCCTAAGCAGTTACTGATTACCTGCTTTCCACCTTTTTCTTAACTTGTTTTAAGACCCGGGGTCCTAAATTCTTTACTGTAGTGATTCTATAATGGCCATCAAAATAAGGAAATCTTTCCCCTCTTGAGTCCTTTCACCTTTCATAATTTTATTCCATCTTATACCCATTCAGTTTGAAGGGACTTTTGGCCTCTCGCATCATTGTTTTCGTATTTTATATTGGTATGGCATCATGTCCACTTCCTAAATCCTGTAACCTTGAGCTGGGTGCATACCAACAGTTTAATGGTCCTTCTGGTTTAGTCTTTGGTCCAAAAAGTAGTCAGTGTTGCGATGCTTCTCAGGGAGAGATATTTAGCAGTGCAGAGTTGTTCGTGAGGAAAACCGCCTCGTCCAGCTGGTAAGCGATTTATGCCCTGAAGCATGAAGATTTCATAGCCCTTGTAATTTTATCCTTCCTGGTGTTGCTGGAGGTGCTATTTTTATTCATATAAATATTTAATCTTCTATAAAACTTATTAAGCTGTTGGCCTCAATAACATTTTTTGGCAGCAAGTTCCCTAGGTTAAAGGGACACAGTCAAGTACAACAGCTTAGCTCAAGATCACAGTTTTAAATAAAGGTATAAAAGGTGATTTTCTGAGATTTAAAAAAAGACTCCAGCAAAGCTGTTTGGGGTTCGGCTATGGCATTTCCCAATAATGCTTCTAGGGTCTCAGTAGCACTGAGTTGGCATCTGAGGAAGCAAGCTCAGCTGAAACTAAAGTGAAAGTAGTTAATATATGTCTTTTTCTGGACCTAGTAAAGATGAAAAGCAGACAAAACGTATGGGCACTGCTCTTTAATTTCTTAGCATTCAGGTCTTCACATGAACATTTTTGCATGACTGTCAATCCATGGAATTATCTCTCCCTATTAGTCTCCCGTAACCCTCTTGAAGTAGTTGGCTTCTTTGGATGGATACCTCTTGTTAAAATGGGTGACCTTTCCCGGAGCTTCTTTGTTGGTCAGAGGACCAGCAGGCAATGTGTTGTGGCATCTTCTAATTCCCTTTAGATGGTTATCTGGAGATCAAGTGGAGGTTTCTCCAGTTGAATTTAGTAGTCACATCCACATTGGAAAATTTAAACATAAGCATCTTGACTTATGTGCATGGACTACCCAGGTGGATGTGAATTAACTCTGGAGTTGTACATTTCTTTGTCTTCCTGCCTATTTATAGTAGCTAGTACATTTGACCTTGAACATGATGGATACTTGCACCACAGAATAGTCTGGCATACATGGACCTATACTGGCTTAGAGGGTATATCTAACTTAGATGAATTAATCTCTGTTGGCAGCCCTAATATAGGAAGCTCATGATTCTCAAGGAAGAAAAATAACATACATGCTACTAATCAACACAAACCATGGGATATATAATGAAGTTATAAATTATGAGAACTTATAAGGGCTGTAGAAATTCAGAGAAGGGATTGGTAATTATTGACCAGAATGCTTTAAGAGATGGTGGTAATTTGAACGACTCTTCTGGCAACCTGAGATTTGAACAAGGGAAGTGAAAGTGAGTGGGAGAGGAGGTAATGAGTAGTGCTGGCTAAGGCAATGCTACCATTCAATAGCAACACAACTTGAGTGTAATAGCTTTCGTGACTTCTAAAATAGATTCTCATCTAAAGGATCATTGATGAGATTAAGTGTTGGTTCAGTCCATATTATGTGGAACTAAATTGAGTCCTAATCTTTCTTTTACCAGTTAGTATCCTTCCTATTGATATAATTAAAGAATATTCTTATAGGTCCAAATATCAGGGCCCAGTATTTTCTTAAATACCTTTAACTCATCTTGCTTAGCAGTTCTTTAGCTCCTTATGTTAAATAAGGGACCAAACTGTCATGCAGGCTGGATGAGTGCAAACTAGTCTAGCCACTTTGGAAGGTGCTCTAGCAGCTTTTTATAAAGTTAAATATACATGTACCATATGACCCAGAAAACCTACTCCTAGGGATTTGCCCAAGAGAAATCAAAACTTACAGTCACATCAAAACTTGTCTGTGAAAGTTTACAGTTGCTTCATTCATAATCACCCAAAGTTGGAAACAGTACAGACGTCCTTCAGCTAAGCAGTGGCATGTCCATACAAAGGAATGCTAATCAGCAATAAAAAGGAGTGAACAGCATGGACAAACCTCAAATGCATTATGCTAAGTGAGGGAAGCCAGATGCAAAAATCTCCGTGCTACTGATTCCATTTGCATTGCATTCTGAAAAAGGTGAAACTTTAGGGAAAGATAACAGATTGGTGATTGCCAAGGACTGGGGCTTAGGGGAAGCATTGACTAAATGTATAAGGGTGTTCTGGGGGAGTGATGGAACTTTTCAGTATCCTGGGATTAGTGGTGGTTACCTGACTATGCATTTGGCAAAACTCATAAAACTGAATACTAAAGTGGGTGGATTTTATTCATGTTAATTATACTTCAATAAGCCTTACTTAAAAAAAGAAGTGGCCAGCCATCTGATGTTCACAGATCTGACATTATGACCTTACATTGGTACCCTGTGGTACAGTTCTCAGTATTTCACACGGTAGCATCTTCTCCATCTTAAAAGGTTTTGTTTATAAACTTCCATCATCCTTTGAAGAAATGTTTAAAACTCACTTAGGATTTTGGTGGAGATGCTCAAAGACCTAAAATCGATGATTGTAGCTCCCTTTGAAACACAAGCATTTTATATGTAAATAAAGAGGAACTACTTTAGAAGGACTGGCTATTTCATATATGAATAGGTGACTCTTTCGAGACATGTTTATGACATGATGGAATCCCATGTAACTTCTTTGCTGTGTGAGTAACAGATCTACAGACCTTATAAGATGTGGAGATTTGAACCCTTTAAACCAATCTGCACATACACTTTTCCAGATATGAATAAACTCCCTAGTCCACTGTCTCCAAACTTCCACTCAGGCTGCTTAAAGGTTATTGAAGAAAAATCACAAAAATTGCTATGTGGTACAGTAAAAAATCATTTGTTCTTCAGCTATGCCAAACCATCCCTCTATGTGTCTATGGTTTAACATGTTATTTGTATAGTGTGGAAGTTCCTTAAAAAACTAAAAATAGAACTACCATATGACCCAGCAATCCCACTACTGGGCATATACCCTGAGAAAACCATAATTCAAAAAGAGACATGTACCACAATGTTCATTGCAGCTCTATTTACAATAGCCTGGAGATGGAAGTAACCTAAGTGTCCATCGACAGATGAATGGATAAAGAAGATGTGGCACATATATACAATGGAATGTTACCTAGCCATAGAAAGAAACGAAATTGAGTTTTTTGTAGTGAGGTGGATGGACCTAGAGTCTGTCATACAGAGTGAAGTAAGTCAGAAAGAGAAAAACAAATACTGTATGCTAATGCATATATATGGAATAAAAAAAAATGGTACTGATGAACCTAGTAGCAGGGCAGAAATAAAGATGTAGACACAGAGAATGGACTTGAGGACACGGGGGCAAGAGTGGGAAGCTGGGGCGAAGTGGGAGAGTAGTATCGACATATATACGCTACCAAATGTAAAATAGATAGCTAGGGGATAGATAGCCGCATAGCACAGGGAGATCCGCTCGGTGCTTTGCGACCACCTAGAGGGGTGGGGTAGGGAGGGTGGGAGGGAGGCTCAAGAGGGAGGGGATATGGGGATATATGTATGAATATGGCTGATTCACTTTGTTGTACAACAGAAACTAACACAGCATTGTGAAGCAATTATACTGCAAAAAAGATGTATGAAAAAAATAAATAAATAGAATGGAGTTAGGGTGGCTCCTCTTAGTAAATAGATTTTCTGAAATTTATCCTTTTTGCTGGGTCACATTCCCACTTCCAAATCCTTCACTTTACTAGAACAATCTCTCTGTGTCACCTTAGTGCCCTGTTTCTGGATCTCAGCTTCTCTTTTCAAAAGTGAGGGAGTACAATCATGATCTGAGATATCATCTCCTCAGTGGTCCCAAGCACCAGTTATGTTCCCTTTCATAACACGTGTCACCCTATATTTAATTACTTACTTATTCATCTCCTACGTTAGACTATAAGCTCTGTGGGACCGTGCTTCTCTTACTCACTGTTGTATCCTCAGCTGACAGGAGGCAATAGCAAAATAGTTGTTGAATAAATGAAGGGCACCTGCCATCCCTAATGGGCCATAATTGTGCTACTGACCACGTGCTTATACCAGTCTATATTTTAAATTAAGTACCTTTGGAAATAGTTTGTATCATCTGTCTGAAAAATACTCTTTGTAATGGCAAAAATTTTGCTTTTCCTTACTATTATTTTTGTTTGGGGCGTATCTGAATGCTTTGTTAAAATTTCCTCTTTGATATATGGTTTGTATATTTGCATATTTTTGTTTGTTTGTTTGTTTTGTTTTCGGCTGGATGTAACCAGGTGGCAGCTCCTTCAAATGAGTGTTCCGTACAGTATGTGCCATGTTTCACTGTGGTTGATATATGAGTAGCACCTAGTATGTAGTTGGGTGGTCTCTTACTATGTAAATGAATATGATTATTCCTGAGGATGGGAAGTCCAAGATGGCAAATCCTATGGGAGTGCAACTTTCAGTATAGACCTCTGGCTATTTGTGGATACTGATTGATTGATTGATTGATTTTTTTAACCAATTGCAATCACTGAATCAGGAACTAGCATTTTAATAATTAGGTTTCTGAAAGGATATAAATATGTAGCCATTACATGGAACTTATGTACTGTATAGAGGACTGTGCTGTATATAGAGCTTTAACTGTAAAATTAAACCATGTTGGATTTTTGTATTAGATATTGATGCAATTGTTAGAAGCTTAGTTCCTCCATTTACTTTAGCTCTTTGCTCTTAATGGGAATTTAGGTCAGCATTGAACAGTTCCAGGGCATCCCAAGACTTTTCCCCAGAAAACAAGGGTGTCAGATATGCAGAAGAAGGTCACCAATACCATTTGGCAAAGTTATGTTCCCTCCTTCCTGGCAGCAGTGCCTGGTTCTGTTTGGAAAGCAGTGACTTACAAAAGGATTTTCTTTTTATCCTATATTTTTTCTTTTTTAACTGTTTTCCATTCCCAACGTAAAGATTGTTTTCTATCCAGTTCTCTCTGAAAACACCATATCTATTTAGAGAAAAATGAAAAATCACTATGTCACATTTCCTAACAGGCCATGCTCTCTGCAGTCCCACTAAGCTCTGCAGCCTTTTGAGTCCTTAGAGTCCAAATGATAAGTATGTAAGGGTGTGAGGTTGGGATGGGAGGTGGTTACAGCCAGCAGAGGTTAATTTCCCCAATGAGAAAAAAATGCCTGCCACATCCTGAAGCCAGTCCAGTGCCCTCTTAGAGGCAACAGGTTCATAGCACTATTCATCATTGATTTCACTTTAGAATCCACTATTATAGCTTTACTCTGATTTTCATGACTATGCTTTGCAAACTCCATTCATTCTTTTGTTAACAAATATTTCCTCAGGCCCTTTTCTGTCCCAGACACTTTCTGGGTCTTGGGGATGTGTCAGTATTCAAAATGAGCAAAATAATTTCCCCTTGTTTTCTGCTATCCTTCCCACCCTGGGAAGCCAGTAGGCTTTTTATTTATTATCACTAGAGAGAATTTGTGGCTTTCCTCTGAGATCACACATGAGGTTATTGGCAAGATTGAAACTGGAAATCAGATCTTCGTGCTCCTAACTAACTAACCATACCTTTCATTACACCAGATGAGACCTGTGGGCAGGGAGTACCAGTGGTCAAAGTACCCTTTGGTTTGGTGCCTGTTGCATTTGTCCTTGGATTGTGACCTTCCAAAGGACCACTGAGCAACTTGTCTTTGAGAAATGACCTGCCATTTTCAAACAGCATCAAGGAGAGTCAAGGAGACTACAGCATGAGAAGCAAAGTATTGAGTTTTAAATTTTCTCTTTGTGTATCTGAAACAGAAAAAAAAATCTATATATATGATTCAAGGAGAAGATGTAAAATGAAAACAGTTTTCTCAAACTCTTATGTCTGTTGAGATGCTACTAATCAGAATTGCTCCCCCAAACCCCGAACCCTTGCTTCTTTTATTTTTTAAAAAATTTTTTTGGAAGAGGAGGGATGACCCTGCTGAGTTTTGGAGTATGCCTATAGCAGCTTTTAGCAAATCACAATCCCAGCAGTAGGTTCAGCTTTGAAGAAAGATTTACAAATCTCTCACTGCTTTATAAATATCTGTATTTATATCTTAAAGAAGAGGAAGAAAAAGCCCCTCATGATTGGTCTCAGCCTCCTCACCCTCTCCCTCCCCAGCCCCCCACTCTCCCTTTTCTTGCTTTCCTCTTTCAGAAATTAAAGATTGTGATGTGTGCAGGAAATGAGGGTGTATAAAATTGTGATAAAATGTTCCTGCAAATTGCCTTTGAATTTTCACCTTGAATTGCAGGCAAAATGAAATTGTTCACTTTCAGCATTGCTTTGTTTTTGACCCCTTTTTGTGAATTCTCAAAGGAAAGAAACATATTCCCATCTTTTATAGTAATCAAATTTATCTGGCATCTCTCAGCCTCTTGAATTACTTATGCTAGAGTTGGCCAGCCTCAGGAAGGCTGCGGCTGGTTTATTTTTTTATTGTTCTAAAGTGAGGGTTTTTGACATGGGTTCCCTACATCATCCTAGGGGAGTATAGGAGAAAAATCAAAAGTGCTTTCTGATATTGCATATATGTATACATGTGCATGCATTATTATAATGGTAAAAGATACCTACCTAAAGAGAAATAATAGAGGACTTCATGATCATAGGTCATGGCTGTTTAATATTTTCACATGAGAGGGGGAAAATTTCGTGGCACTGATTATAAAATAACATTATATGTAAAATGCAAAAACAAAAAATCCAGGAAAAGGCTTTGCATTGGAACAAAAGTGCTGACAATAACTGGTTGTAAACCTGTTTAGTAAGTAGTTGGTTTTAACAAGTATTAATTCTGTAACAGGTGATTATATCACCTTGTAATTTGGAGAGTTTAATATGACTTTCTCATGTAAGAATTTGGGATCAGAGAGTGAATATTGGCCATCACCTACAGCCATATTCTATTAAGCCCGGCCTTGCCTGGTAACATGAGTTCTCTTATAATATGATTCATTCCTTTCTTTTTATTTCCAGTCCCTCGTGCCTATACTCAGAAAACCGTAAGCTACAGGTGCAAACCTGCAGAAATCAGATTTGAGTTTCTAAACTAAATCTCTTTTATGTTGAGAAAACAAAATAATATATCACTATCAGGGAGAATACATAAATAGTACTTCTTTGTGTGGCCTTAACCTCCACTGGGCTCAAGTTAAAAATTAGCTAAGAGAAATTATTTTCTGAAACCATTACTAATGCCTCACACATCCTTTATTCACACCTATACTTAGAAAATTATGATGCCTACAAAAATGTTGAACTCCCATCATGCTTACGTATTTCTAAATTATAATAAGTTAACTCTGAAAAGTTCTAAACAGTTACCTTTTTTTCTATTATTTTTTACAGTATAAGCAAAATGTGTTTATGCCACAACCTACTAATTTTTCCATACTAAATTTTCAAAGGATTTCATTGCGTTTCTTGAATAAGAAACTTCTTGAATAAGAACTTGCATAAATCCCAGAAACATTCCTTTAAAACTATTTTTATTTAGGTCAGTAAGAGGTCCGTGTAAGTTTAAGAAAATGTAAAATAAAGATCCCTAGGGAAAGGGGTGATGTGTGCAGTTAGAGTGTCTCTCACACACTCTTTACTTCCACAATACTGTGAGATCTCAGAATCATTGGAAGAGAGGCTGATAGATAAGTCATGCTCTAACAGATAGGCATCTATCTGTATATCGGCATCCTAGTAGAACAAACCTTAGAATTAAGCAAAAACTCAGCAAGTTCAGTCTAAGTGGGAATGTTTGCGTTAAGCTGCTTAATAACATTAGATTTATTTACTTTGGAAATATTTATTTTATCAAGCATTAGCAGTGACTACATTTCTGATTAATTTATGCAATCAAAGGAATCAACTAACCCAACTGTCACATTTTGTTTTTGATGAAAAAGAAAAGAAAATGGTTTTCCAAGAAGATTTAAATGCAAAAGCATGTTTTCATAGTATTTTTTGTGGGGCTACAGATTTCAAGAGGATGTAGCATCGTTTATGTGCCGTATACAATACCTCAGCAGCTTGCATATCTCCTTTTTCCCTTATAAAAAAATTCACAACCTTTATGTAAACATTTTAATCTATAGAAGAGTGAATTAACATGATTCTTAGTTGTGGCAATAGATATGGAAATAAGAGATGTTTATTTGAAATAATTTTTAAAACACTTTTCTTCTGTCCCCTCAGAGATGGCAGCACAAACACTTTTCTGATTTGGACACAGTAATTTAAATGTGTCCAGTTTTTCAGTTGTGCCTATGAATCAATTTAGTGTGGGTTTGTTCAGATCTAAAGGAAAGTTAAATGCTGACTTTGAAAGTGGAGAAATGTTCCATAGATATCCTTTGCTTTCAAAAAGCATGCATTTGACTGTAATCCTTAAAAGCTTTTATTGAACTGTTTTCTTTTTCTGTTTGCAAAATTCACAAAGGGCTGTTCTGTAAGCCCTCTTCATATTTTCCCCAGTTTGTCCTAAATTTTGCCTCAGGGGAATAAACAGCAACAGTGTTCAATTTCCCATTCTGAATGTATATGCCAACACAGGGAGCTTTTATTACAAGGGAAGAAATCAAATCATTGTCACCTAAAGTGCTAATTATGTCTGATAAATGTGTGGCATACACTTAATGCAAAGAGAGCTTAGGAAATGATACACCTTCCGTAATTACAGTGACCAACCTAGCTCCATCAATCTAAATTTTTTTTCAATCCATGTTCATTTAGGTGGCTTTATTTTTATTAAATGACTTTCTTAAGCTTCAACAGACAAGTGGTTGCTGCTAATAAGGAAGCTCGCATTAAGTATTTTGGAACTGCCTACAATAAGAAGGCGTGTTATGTGATACACACCCAGATGAGTGTACACAGATAAACAGGAACCGCAGAGGAATATGGTTACATTCTTCTCCCGCTGGGCCATGGAACTGCAAACCGAGGGTAAAATTTGCCATTCTTTGCTTGCCTAATGAATTTGTGTATCCAGTTAACTAAGGATACTGTATTTCTTTATCAGAGGAGCCTGAAATCCTTCCATAGCTGACAGCAGACCCTTTAGCCCCCTCCCCGGGGACATCAATGACCTTGTGGGTAGGCATGCTGCCTTCAGAACCTCCGATGATAACATTTAAGCTTTACTCCTCTCCCCCTGTTTTTCTTCATGAAAGAAAGCCACCATTCTTCTCAGAGCCAAATTGTATGTGGCCTCTAATCGAACCTGACACCCGTATACAAATGAAATAAAAGTAGGTTTTAATTAGACTGAAGGATGCTGATTTTCTTTGAAGCCGCTTCAGAGCCCCTCTCCTCCCTGAGTCCTCCAGCAGCACACTGGCTTGTTTCACACATCCATCCATATTTGGCTGCAGAAACGTTGCTCGGGCGTGTGTGTGAATTCAGTCCTGTCATTGGGGCTGATTGGTTGAATATGATTTTCAGATTTTTGTTTTGCCATGTCACTATTCTGGATTTTTGCCTCTTAGCTGCAGATCCAGCCAAGGTGCATCTGTGGGAACCATGCATATCTGGGCAGACTTTCTTATCATCATTGAAATCCAACCAAACCATCCTTTTGTTGTTTTTGCCTCTTTTCTTCTATTTTTCTTTCTCTCTCTGTCTTTTTCTCCTTAACTCTCCTTAATTCTTAATCACCTTTACTCTTCTTAACCTCTCCTGATTCCCTTTCTTTCTAGTTATTGTTACTTTCCTTTTCCTTGGAATTTTTAGCACTTCGTATTTTTGAAGGCAGTAAAGAGGCTCAAAATTCCTTCGTTTCCTTTTGGTTAGCTAGCTGAGGATCTTTGTGTGTTTTCAGGACAGTTAGTGCTACCTGACTGAGCTAAAGAATTAATGGTAAATACTGAATTCTCCATTTATTTTTTCTTTAAAATCATAATTATAATGCCAGAGTTCAAAGTTTTGGTTATTACGGTTATGCAAATAGATAAATCTTGAACAAAGATGTAGTTTCATGGAACACTTTTTTTTTAGTGTTTGTTAATTGTCTTGTACTAAATTTTCAAATTGTCAACTTGTTTTAGCCTACTTTAAGAGAAGTTGTTCTAAATTGCAGAAGATTCGGTGTCATTAAAAATGGTAAATGTATTTGGACTCTTTCAGTTGGATTCTGAATATATATGTGTGATGATAAGTCATATAAAAGATTTTTAAATAAAGAAAATTAGAATAATTTTCATTTTAGCCTGGAAAATTCTCAATGTATGAGAAGTATTTTAAGAAACTTTCCATGAGTTTAAAAGACTAGCGTTTTTTGATATTCACATGTTGTAGTTGAACGTACTTAATTGTAGTGGTTGAAGCATAAAGTGATGTTAATTGTAGTATTATATTAAAAGTTATATGTACTTCTCATTAATGTGGTGATCAACTTTAGAAAACTAAATAAAAATTTCACAAAACCTATTCCCGGGCTTCCCTGGTGGCACAGTGGTTGGGAGTCTGCCTGCCGATGCAGGGGACACGGGTTCGTGCCCCGGTCCAGGAAGATCCCACGTGCCGCGGAGCGGCTGGGCCCGTGAGCCATGGCCGTTGAGCCTGCGCGTCCGGAGCCTGTGCTCTGCAATGGGAGAGGCCACAACAGTGAGAGGCCCGCGTACCGCAAAAAAAAAAAAAAAAAAAAACCTATTCCCTAGAAATGATAAATGCTGTAATTTGACTTCTGAATTATATAGTTTGTTGTAGTCAGGCACAAATCAAATATTAAAATATTAGGACTAATTTCATTCATTGGTATATATCCAAGAGAAATAAAAACATGTCCACATAAAAACGTGTACACAAATCATCATAGCAACATTATTCATAATAGCCAAAAGGTGGAAACAACCCAGCAGCCACTGACTGATGAGTGAATAAACAAGATGTGGTGTATCCATACAATGGAGTATTATTTGGCCATGAAAAGGAACGAAGTGCTGATACATGCTACAACATGGATGAAACTTGTAAACATTATTCTAAGTGAAAGAAGCCAGACACAAAAGATCACATATTATATGATTCTATTTATATAAAATTTCAGAATAGGCAAGTACATATAGACAGAAAGTAGATTAGAAGTTGCCTATAGCTGGAGGAGGGGGGAAATAGGGTGTTTGGGGGTGATAGTTAAAGGGTAACTAAGTTTCTTTTGGGGATGATAAAAATTGATTATTGCATAACTCTGTGAGTATATTTAATCCCCTGAATTGTACATTTTAAATAAGTGAATTATATGATATATGAATTTTAGCTCAATAAAGCTGTAACAGAAAATATTAGGACTTGTATCTGTATGTTTATATCTTAACTGTAATAAGCAAAGGAAAAAAATCTGATTACTTTTGAAAAAGAGAACTATTATTTGCTTAAAGACATTTTGGTTGGAGTGAAATTTCTAGATTAACACTCTAGCGAATATGCTATGCATATTGACATTCTATACAGGACTTGCATTTCTATTACAATAGAAATAGTAATTTATTTTGTGAGTGAACCTGTGCAAATGCTTCCTTTATATTGGCTGTTTTTAACATTTTGATATAAATCATGTTGAAATTTAGGAAGAATGAGAAAGGTGTAATCAGAGCTTGAGTCAATTGTTATTTTAAAAAATGTGTATGGTATTAAGCCTTTCACATTTAAATTTGAATATATTTAGAATATTTTACTTTATTTTGTTTTGAACACTAGATAATGACAGCAGTACTTTTTTGTTTTTCACTTTGTTTTTTTTAGTGTAAATTTTAACATACTTTGAGAAAACCGTTTTAAACATATATGTATTTGGTTTACTGAATACCTATGTATCTACCACCCAGATTAAGGAACAGGTCATGTCAGCTCTCTGGAAGCCCCTTTTAGTGTCCTTGCCAACCTCCTCACATATGGTTTTTGAGATAATCATTTCCTTAAGTTGCTTTAAAGTTTTATCATATATGTATGTATCCCTAAGCATTATAATTTACTTTTGCCAGGTTCTTAACTTTATATAAATGGAATAACTTGGTATATATTCTTTGTTACTTGTTTTTTTGGTCAGCATTGTGCTTACAAGATTCATTTAAGACAAGGGTAGGCTTCTTATTCTGTAAAAGACCAGATATTAAAAACTTCTGTTTTTAAGAGCCATATGATTTCTGTCACAGCTACTTAGCTTTGCTTTGTAAAGCTATGAAAGCAGTCATGGACTATATGTAAATGAATGAGGATGGTTGTATTCCAGAATAATTTTATTTACAAAAACAGGCCTCTTTTGAAGCCACAAATTACCAAACCCGATTTGAACAATTGCATAGGTATATTTATTCATTTCCCTCATTGCATATTATTCCCTAATTATAGCAAAATTTATTTATCTGTTCTATTCTTTATTTTATTTTATTTATTTAATTTTATTGGAGTATAGTTGATTTACAATGTTGTGTTAGTTTCAGGTGTACAGCAAAGTGATTCAGTTATACATATACATATAATCATTCTTTTTCAGATTCTTTACCCATATAGGTTATTACAGAATATTGAGTAAAGCTCCCTGTGCTATACATTAGGTCCTTATTGTTTATCTATTTTAAATATAGTAGTGTTTGTATGCTATACTATCTGTTCTATACTTGATGGACATTTGGTTTGCTGCCAGTTTGAGATATTAGACAAAATACTGCTATAAACATTCTTATATACGTATTTTGGTGCAAATGTGCAATAATTTCTCTAGAACATATATTCCTAGGAGGAGAAATAATGGGCCACTGGATATGACGTCTTCACCTTGACTGTTAAATGTCAAATCATTTTTCAAAGTGATTTTTTTCAATTTACAGTCTCACCAGAAGTGTTTTAGAGTTCCTGTTACTCAACAGAGTTCACAATACTTGGTAATGACAGATTTTTAAATTTTAGACAATTTAGTGATAATGGTATCACTTTGCAGTTTTTATTTGCAAAGCCATGATTATTAATTAGATTGTGCATCTCTTCATATATTAGATTTTGAAATAAAATTTTGTCAAATTTATTCCTAGTTAATCAACATTATTTATGTTTTTTGGCCGTGCTGCATGGCATGTGGAATCTTAGTTCCCTGACCAGGGATCAAACCCATGCCCTCTGCAGTGGAAGCATGGAGCCTTAACCACTGGACCACCAGGGAAGTCCAATCAACATTTTTAATGTAATTATAATTATCTTATTATTTGATTTTCTAACATACTATTGCTGACATTTAGAAATACAATTGATTTTTCATATCAGTTTTGTATCAGGAAACTTGCTAGAGTCAGTATTAATTCTAATAGTCTATCATTAGATTATTTTGGATTTTCTCCATGTGCAATGAGTACAGTGATGACTGTTTACTTTCCTTCTTTCTAATCCTTATATGTTTTATTTCTTTTTCTTGCCTTATTGTGTTGGCTGTGATCGCTAGTATAATGCTGAGTAGAAGTGATAATGAATACCCTCATATTTCTTCTGATCTCAAGGGAGAAAATGTTCAGCATTTCAATATTAAATATGAAAATTTCCGCATATAGAATAGATAACCTATACCTTATTTTTAAAAAATCTTTTTAGTTCCTAGATTGCTAATTTTTTTAAACATAAATGGGTTGTTATGTTTTATCTTTTCTTTTTGCATCTTCGAAATGATTATATAAATGTTCTCCTTTAATCTGTCAATATAGTTAAATATGTGAATTGATTTACTAATCTTAAATTAACCTTATATTCCTTGTATAAAGCAGAGTTAATCATGACATTATTTTTTTGCATATTGCTAGAATTGGTTACATAATAATTTTTTAAGACTTTTATATATCTGTGTTCAATGAGTGAGAGTGACCTATAATATTGTTAATTTAGGGGTTGTCACCATTTAGGGTTTATTGTCACCATTAGGGGTTGGTATCAAGGTAAAATTGGACTCATAAAAATAATTCGGAAAGATTTCCATTGTTTCTATTTTTGCAATTATAGTTTGTAAGATTGTTTTGTTTTTGATTTACTCTTCAATGTATGATGGAATTCACTGGTGAAGCTATCTGGGACTAATTTTTATTTGTGGGAAAATTTCGGAATACTGGCTCAGTTTTCTCAATAGTGGTAAACTATCTAGCCAAATTTGTTTGTAATTTTTTGTATTTAGTTTAAACATTTAAATGTATTGAGATAAAGTTTTTCATGACATTTTCTTTTTATTTTAATGATCACAGCATCTGCAATCATGCCCTATATCATTCCTAATATTGCTTTCCTTAGTGCCGTATTCATTTCCTTTACATGTATTACTGAACATTTTGCAATTTTATTATTCTTCTCAAAGAAGCAACTTTTGTTTTTTTGATCCATATTTATTCTATTTTAATAAATCCAATTATATATTTATTATTCTTTCCATTTTAACTTCTTTTTTTTGCTTTTTTGTTTTATTGCTGTTTTTATATATTCATAAATGAATAATTAATCATTACATTTTATAATTTTTCTAAATTTCATAATTTTTATAAGTGAATTTACATTCACGTATAAAGTTAGACTGCTTTAGCTATATCCTACAAGTTTTGATAGGTAATATTTTTTATTATCATGCATTTCAAAATGTTAACTAATTTCCATTATATTTCTTTGTTGAGCCATGAATTATTTTGAAATTTTTTTTTTTAATTTCCAAGCTTATGGGAGATCTTCTGGTTTTATTTTGTTTAACAATTTCTGTTTTAATTAAGGTGTGGTCAGAGAAAATGATCTTTATGATTTCAGTTCATAGAAGTTTTCTGTGACTTGATTTATGATGAATTTTTGTAAATGTTCCGTGTGTGTTTAGAAAAAATACCTTCTATGTTTTTTGGGTATAGTGGGTATTGTGACCTATAGTAAAGGTCATCTTTGGTTTTATTTTGTTAATCATGTTTAAATATTCTGTATCCTTATTGATTTTTCTGTCCATCTAATTATTAGCAAGAAAAGCATGACTAAGTCTAATTAGTGACATTCTGTATCAATGCTTTTTGTCTTAAAATTTATAGTTTTTTTAAGATAGCTATATCTCTTTGGGTTTTTGATAGGCCCATGTTCTATCTTTTTCTGTCTTCCTAGCATCAACTTTTTGTATCCTTATTTTTTAGATATGTCTTTTATAATCATCACATAAGTTGATTTTGTTTTTATTCAGTCTGACAACCTTCATTTTTTAATTGGAGTTGTTAGCGCATTTACATTTACACTTAATGTAGTCATTGTTAAATTTGTGTTTAAATTTGCCATCCTGTTTTATGTATTTTGTGTTTCAAGTTATATGCTTATTTTTCCCCTTTTCTGCCATCTTTTAGATTATTTTTTGTTATAATTATTTCTTGTATTAGTTGGGAAGTTGTACACTCTGTTTTTATTCTTTTATTAATGTTTCCTAGAAATTACAGCATGTATACTTATCAAAATCTGAAATTAATCAATATCTTTGCTCCTTCCCCAGAGAAAAGAAAGGTCTTTGAACACCTTAACTTCATCTACTTTCTTTCTGAATTAACTAATTTTGTGGTGCATGTGTTATAAAATTTTTTATAAATGTTATCCATTTTAAAATGAATCCATACATTTAGCTCTTTTTTATATTTTTGTCTCATATCTCAGATCTTTCTCTTGGGATTAATTCTACCTCCTCCTGAATTATAATTTTCCTTTAGTGAAGATATTCTGGTTACAAACCTTAGGTTTTTTGTGTTTAAAAAATGTTTTTATTTCCTGCTCACTCTTTATAATAAGGAGTGTGACTCCATTTTATTGATGTTTGACTGTTGATGGCTATTAAGCCTTACCCTCTCCTTCTTCCTCTCTGTCCGACACCTGGGTAAGCTGATAAGAAAGTCAAGGTGCTCTCTCCTTTGTCACCAGAGATAGATTCAAACTACACAAACCTCTTCCAATGTCCCAGAGCCCTCACCCTGGGTCTATCCCTTAACCACAATGAGAGCTCCAAGCCAGTCTCCCTTTCTTGCCCTAAGCAATTTTAGAGCATCTTGAGAGATCTGCCCCGTTCTCCCCAGAAAGCTTTAATTATATAAGTAATAATTTTTTCATACCCTCTTGATGTGAGTGGATGTATATGTGTGTGTGTGTGTGTGTGTGTGTGTAGGTGATTAGTCTTAACACCCAAACCAAGTTTTCAGTGGAGCTCCCTCCTGTCTCCCAGTAGTATGCCCCAAAACCCTAAAAGGATATTTTCTCTGAGTATGGAGTTCTAGTTTTACAAGTATTTTCTTTTACTATAATGAAGAATTCTACTGTCTTTTGGCTTCCAGTGTTGCTATTGAGGTGTCAGATGTTTATCTAATTATTGCTCCATTGATTATAATTTGTCTTTTAATTTATTTTTAATGGCTCCTTTTCAGATCTTTACCAATTACCTTTGGTGGTTTATAGTTTTACTATGATGTTGCCCAGGCAACTTTAATTCGGTCACCTGAGAGTGAAGGTTGGCTGGGTGGGTTTACTTCTGGCTTACTCTTTTCTGAGGGTGTGAGCCTTTGGGAATCCAGTTAAATTTGGAGAAGTTTGCTTGTTTGGAAAATGCCCTTTAGGGCAGAAGAAATTGTAGTGTTCCGCTTCCCTCTTTGGGTTCTGCTTTCTTTGATATTTTGAACTAAATTTTTTACTACCTTATCAGATCTTTGATAGTCTTAAGAAGTTACTTCAAAAAAATGTCCAACATCATTTGTGATTATTTTTGACGGGAGGACTGATCCAAATAGTCTAACCTGCCATATTTTCAGAAAGTAAAGTTTCAAGCTTGATTTTTTAAAAGAGACTCTTACTTTAAACTACAATTCAGGTTGTGAATAAAAAACCCTGTTCTTTAACTTTGGGAGAAAGTCTGGAGCCAAAGACAGAAGATATATGATCAGAGCCTGTCATTTTAAGATCCCAATGCCAACTTGATGGGACTCATCAGTGCTCACAAGGTGTGGTTACCATTATTTTCCTCATTTTAAAGATGAGTTAACTGAGGCAAAGATAAGTAAGTTGCTCACACTACTTTTTTTTTTTTTTTTTTTTAAGTGATAGAGCTATGACTCAAACCCAGATCTGTTTGAACCACAACCTGTGCTTTTATTCAAACATATTCTTCTTCTGGCCAGATTCAAAATTATTCCTACTGCCCTCTGCTTTGGCCTTTGGTTTCTTATGAACTATTTCTACACACAGCCCACGTAGGCATGGGCTGGTGTTCCTGGGGTTTGCCCAGATTTCTGCCTCTGGCCTCATAAATTTGAGTAGTAACCATTAGGAAAGGTTTTTTATGTTCCAGAGATGTTGTAAAGAGTCTAACTAGCTCTGAATTGTACCATATTTACTTACCCAAACTCTCCGTAACTGTTAAAATCCATAGATAGAATAAAAACAAGTTTTATTAAGGTTCTTAGTAAAAACTTGCACGTATTTATTAGAGAATATTGTAGAATATAAGTCAGCAAAACCAAGAAAATGGAGGATAGCTGTAGTCATATCTAGTCAAAGACAATTTCTTGGAAAACCTTCCAAACTCTCTATGCATATATACATACACTCTGTATTTACATTTATATTCTAGAAGGGAACCATGCCATGCACATTGTTTTGTAGCCAGATTTTGGCTGCATGGTATCATGTGCCTTAATGATGATTACATGTTGAGTAGGGAACAGTATAGATTGAGATCAAAGCTGGAAAGCAACAGGAAACCAGGCCAGAAGGTTTTTCTAAGATATTGCAAGCTTCACATTGAAAAAAAAAAGAGTATAATATTTTCCTATTTTCTAATATTGTGCAGCAAATCATTACTCAC
This sequence comes from Delphinapterus leucas, assembly GCF_059928025.1. Taxonomy (NCBI): domain Eukaryota; kingdom Metazoa; phylum Chordata; class Mammalia; order Artiodactyla; family Monodontidae; genus Delphinapterus; species Delphinapterus leucas. The sequence goes on from NC_143148.1 coordinate 44,679,361, forward strand.
CTGTGGAACATCATTGTAAAGAGAGAACATTTGTTCTCTCCGAAGCAGAGAGGTGGTTAACATAGAAATTATTGTCCCATGTGGTTAAAGGCTATTGTGACATTTTGTTCCTGTTGATCTTTTTCTCCTTAGTATAGTAGTTATTTCAAAGCCTACGACATTGAAAATGATAACCGTAATGTCCAGATATAAAGATATTTGCATCTAGGGGACTTTTTAATATATCACTTAAAAGCCCTGGAAAATTAGTCTTTATTTCTATTAAACATTTGAAAATCAGAAAAGGGCAAACAAAGGTAGCCATCCCAAGGGTGGAAGTGATTTTGGAGGACAAGGGCTGATTGGTGCAAAGAGGTTAGTATGTTTCTAATCAAGGGATTATAAACGACTGTGGAAACCTTAGAATGGAAATTATCCAACAGTGAGACAAGTCAAACTATAATATTCTCATTTATATTAGTGAACTACTCTGTGGTGTTTTAAGTCCTTGTTTATGTACAATTTTTTTCTAGTGCTATATACCCAATTTATAACAAGTCATTAAACTTCTCTGACACTTTTTCATTCCCTGAAAAATGAACATTTTAGGTGGTTTCCAGTTATTTGTTTTGATTGAAACAGTGTGGCAGAGGACACCCTCATACATATATCTTGGTGTGTTTGACCAAATGTTCTTGTAGTACACATTCCTACTAGGGAAAATTTTTTTTTTTTTTGCGGTACGCGGGCCTCTCACTGCTGTGGCCTCTCCCATTGCGGAGCACAGCTTCCGGACGCGTAGGCTCAGCGGCCATGGCTCACGGGCCCAGCCGCTCCGCGGCATGTGGGATCTTCTCGGACCAGGGCACGAACCCGTGTCCCCTGCATCGGCAGGCGGACTCTCAACCACTGCACCACCAGGGAAGCCCACTAGGGAAAATTTTATATCAGAGATATGCACTTACAGAATTTTGATAAACAACTGCTAGATTGTCCTCCAAAAGGTAGGACCAATTTACATTCTCACTAAGAATGTATGACAGATCACACTTTTTGATATTAAATATTAATATTATATTTTCCAGCTTTATTGAGACATAATTGACACATTATGATTAACAGTTTTTAATCAGATGGGATAAAATATAAAGTATCACATTATTTTTAATTTGTTTCAGTCATTACTAATGGGTTTGAGCATATTTTTCATGTTTATGGTTGATTTATATTTATTTTCTGTTTGTTTCTTTTGATCATTTTTCTATTGTCTTTTTTGCTCCTTTTTAATTTGTAAGTGCCCTTTAGTGTATGTATGATATACATGTTTTGTTGTTTTAAGAACATGTGTCAGTAGGCCGAGAATTTCTTTCTTCCTTCTTTTTTCTTTTCTGCTTTTCTTGACTGTGGACTAGAAAACCTTTAATCTTTTTGTAAACTATGATGGAGTTTCTATAACTTTAGAATTATTTATCCTTTGAAAGTTGGTTAAACAGTGTAGTCATTTGTCCTAATTTGCCTGAAACACTTCTGTTTCTTATACTGTCCCAGCTTAATTATTAATAACATTGTCTTTCACTCTCAACAGTGTCCCAGTTTGGGCTATAAATTATATGGTACCCCTGGAACGAGCTCAATGATAAAACAGGCTGAGTCTGAGGCATTTGGGGGTGCAGATCTTTCACAACATTTTCCATTTCTTATATGGTTATCATATATTCGATTTTTTTTGTTTCATTTATTTTTGAGCCGATTTGAAAATTTATATTTTTTCCTAGGAAAGCATCTAATTCACTTAGGTTTTGAAAATTATCAGTATACAATTGCACAAACATCTGCTTTCAAGTACCCTGAGTCACCCATATCAAGGATCAAGCAGAATAGGAATGTTATTTGTGGGTGGGGTTTAGGAAAGAAGTGATGGGTGGATTAGGCCTGTGGTCCAACCTATAGAAAGGCCAATTAGCCTTAGGCCTAAAGACAACGCATTGGATCTGGCCATTAGGAGACTGTTGTTTTCAGTGTGATGATGTGGTTGGAAGCCAGATAACAAAACAATATTGAGTTGAAGATTTGGAGTGAGACAAATTTGATGATCCTTTCGAGAAGTGTGAAGGCAAAGAGAGAAAGGGAGGTGGAGCACAGTTCAAGAGAGGGGTAGAACCAAGGAGGGGTTTTGTTTTAGGGGAAATTTAAGCTTGCTGTGGGCAAAGAGTTAGAGAGAAAAGAGGTGATGAAGAGATGCAGCGGGGAGATGGGACTTTGGGACTCCAAGCATTCTGTTAACAAAGTTATGAAACATTCCCTCAACTTTAGCCTGGACCCGTGTTAATAGAAACACTGGGATTTCTGGGAAGGAGCACTAGGACAACTTTTCAGATTGAATTTTGAAACAGTCTTCAGCAGGGAGAAAAGGGTAACTTCACCTTAATGGAATGTGGATTTAAAGCACAGTCCTATATGTCGTTGGCTACAAATGTAAAAAAATTGGGTTTAGGGACTTCCCTTGTGGCACAGTGGTTAAGAATCCGCCTGCCAATGCAGGGGACATGGGTTCGATCCCTGGTCCAGGAAGACCCCACATGCCACGGAGCAGCTAAGCCTGTGCAGCACAACTACTGAGCCTGCACTCTAGAGCCCGCGAACCACAACTACTGAGCCCACGTGCCACAACTACTGAAGCCCGTGCGCCTAGAGCCCGTGCTCCGCAACAAGAGAAGCTACCACAATGAGAAATCCTTGCACCGCAATGAAGAGTAGCCCCCACTCACCACAACTAGAGAAAGCCCACGCACAGAAATGCAACCAAAAATAAATAAATAAATAATTTAAAAAATATATATATATATATATAAAGAGAAAAAAAATTGTGTTTAGCATCACAATGAAAGCAGTAGGTAAAATCATTTCATGCATCAGAGTCTGGTTCATTTGTTAAATTGGTGGTCATCTTTGGTTACTGGTTATAAAATCTCTCCACATAAATTTTGTGACAATTGAGAATTGTCACCGAATATCTTAAGAATATCTCCAGAAAAGGATTCATTTAATATCTCCAGAAAAGGATTCATTTTTATTTGTAATCTTGAAGGACTGATCTCATTTATAGTTTTATTTTAACTAATAGCCATTTCCAAAAAATTCTATGAAGAACTAAATCTCTTGGTGATTTTGTCACTTATTGATAAAGACTTTTAGTACATGCTACCGTGCAAATGTCTTTGAACTGTTTTGTTTAAAATAATGTTTTTAGTTCTTTCAGAAAGGGTGCTGGCAGAGCCTTTAGATATCAAAATCTCTATGCTTAGTGCTCCTTTTACATGACCCTGAGAGTTAAACTCCTACACTGGGGGATTTTTCTTTAATATTAGTATAACTGAAAATCTCTTCAAATTGTATTGTTGGCTTTGGTGCAGGGCATGAAATAATTTTCCATTGTACCCCACCATTCCTCGAAGGTCAGACTTTGAATTGGGCTGTTACTGTCTTGCCGCAGAATTCCCAAGCTACGTTAATTTTGGGTCTGCCGTTGATGGATGGAGCAGTTTGAATTCTGACGTGCAGCAGGCCAACTTGAATGACCTGCAGAGGCAGATGTCAGCCTGTTATTTCATGCCCGTTTATCAGGAAGGAAAAACAGCGTCTGTTCAGGCTGTTCTATTCTGGGTTGCCTATGTGGAAGTACACAAATGTGTGCTGCACTTAATTTAGGTTATGGGGCAGAATGTGTGTGGTATTTATATAATATATTGACACATAAAGGAACATAGGAATGGTGTGTGTATTATGTTTTTATATGCCATTTAATATTTTGGTGTATATAAATATTTTGTGTGGGTGTAAATGGAGGTGTGTATCTTTGGACACATACACTACAAAATTGCTCTCTATGTAGAGGAGTGTATCCACTGATCATGTACTCAGGCACCTTTCTACAGACATGTCTTCTTTCCATTGAGATCAGTGAACGTATCGATGTGTCATAGATTAAAAGGGGGCATGTGTGCATTCTAGATGGTAAGGAGAGCAACACTACAGAGTTAGGGGTGTGAACTGGGAGGAAGTGGGAAACCAGAAAAGGTACAAAGAGGGGCTCTGTCTATATGCTTGCAAAGTCTTAGAGCAGAGCTGAAGGCTAAGGACAAAGCATGGGGTGGGTATAGTCTGATGAACCATCTGATAAAGTAAAAGAGATTAGAGTTTCTTTGGGCATCACAGCTGCTTGCATGAGTAACTTGAAATTACCCTGAGTTCATGACTCACTGTGAACTGTGGCCATCCAGGCCCAAGGACCACCTTCCCTCCTTACACAGCTGCCTGGATAAGGAGGAACAAATTAGATGGATAGGTTCTCAGTAACTGCCCGAAATCAGTGTTCTCTGGAGAAGACTTGGAGGAGGGTGTGGGCTAGCCCTCTCCATCCCAGCCCAGAGCTAGTTTTATCTGCTTCATTTACATCTGGGGACTTTGCAGAGAGACCAGTTATCAGAGACTGACTTCTATTAATTTTTATTTTTGTAGAGTAATACATGCATATAGTTTTAAAAAGTCAAATAATACCAAAAGTTTAAAATCCAAATAACCATTCCCTAATCTACCTCCCACCCCTAATCTTAGTACCCAAAGGGAACTACTTTCCATTCATTTACTTATCTCCTCTAGTGTTTATATGCTTCTAAATAATGCTACTATTCCTTAATTTGTCCATTTTAGTCCTAATCTATGGGCTTCTGTTTTAGCAGATGAGGATTCAGCTTTCATATGCATCATCCCATTTCCCCTCTGCCATTCTCCCTAAATCAGTATTCAGTTTTTTATCTTTATGCTGAGTACAATATGTTCTATAGTTATATTACTTTCTTAGACAGCATTTTTTTTTCACTTGCTTAATTTTCTTAATTTTCTCAGTGATTCTCTCCATATGCTCTAACACCTTTCCAATTAAATCTTCCATCCTTTCAGACAAGTCAGTTCATATGTTTGTTGCATTTTTCAGGAGTCCTACGTACTTCCAGTCCAGCATGGGCAGTTTCTTTCTAGGCCTGCTTGGAGGCCATTTTCTTTTGTTCTCAATCTCTTGTTGTCACCTTGAGAATAACCATTTCCCTCTTTCCTGTTTTTGGTCACTTCTCCTGGATTTTATACCTTCTTTCTCAGTTTATTCCTTCATTTTGTTTGGGCACTTCTCTGGTAGCTTTCTCAGAAAACATGTATTGAGAGGTAGATATTTTGAAAACTTACATATCTGAAAACATCTTTATTCTACCCTAAAACTTGATTGATACTTTGGGTATAAAATTCTAGTTTTAAAATAATTTTATCTCAGATTGTTTAAGGTACTGTCCTGTTGTCTTCTAGCTTCCAGTATTGGTGCTGAGAAGATGGATGCCATTCTGGTTCCTGTTGCTTTTTATGACCCGCTTTTCCCCTTCTGGAAACATCTAAAATCTTCTCTATGTTTGCAACATTTTGTAATTTCGCAAAGATATGCCTTCACATGGATCTATTTGCATTCACTGAGCAGGGCACCTGGTTGGAACCTCGTAATCTGAAGGTTTTGTGCTGTTAGTTCTGAGAAATTTTTCTGAAATATTTCTCTGATAATTTTTTACCTTTTTTCTCTTTTAGAGACTTCTGTTAACCAGAAGTTAGACACTCCTGGACGTATTGTTTAATATTCTTACCTTTCTTCTTCTGTTGTCTTTTCATTATACTTTCAGGGAAATTGCCTCAGTTTTAGCTTTCTGCCATTCAATTGGATTTTTAAAAAATTCATGGTTTTTAATTGTTCATATCTGTATAACATTCTGATTTTTGTTTCATAGATACACTACCTTCTTTTCTCTTTTTGAAGATATTATTTCTTTTTGAAGGTTTTCTTTGGCTCCCTACATTGTTTCTGTTTCCTCAAAGTTCTTTTTTTAGCAGTTCACTTCAGTCCCTGTCATTCCATTTCCCCAAGTGTATTGTGTTCTTTGACTTCTTCAGTTCAAGAGTGAGGCATTAAAATTGATTGGCTGGGTTTGTCTACTGTAGGGTGGGGGCAGGGAATGAACATTTTTATTAGGAGACCCCCAAGTGGTAGATTTCTTTTTGAGTACTGTTCAGTTTCTCTAGAAACTCTCATTTCTTGCCTGAAGGATATAATCCTGGCTGGAAGGTATCTGGAAGCCTGGCAGGGGATATAGGCTCGGGCAACACTGTTCATCTTGCAGACTTTTACTCAGTGCTCCAGTTTTTTCCCCAAGTCTAGAGCCACTTCAGCTTAAATGCACCCTAAAATAAACCTCCCATCTTTTGCAGAAATGAAGCAGGAGTTGTCTCCTGGTTCTGCAGAATGAAGGAGGGAACAGAGAGCTCAAAATGCTCCTTCTACAAACTTTCAACCAATCCTCCTATTTTTAGCCTTTTTAGGATTCTGCAAGGGGAGTCAGCTTTCTTCTCATCCCTCTAGAGAAACTTATTTCAGCTTCATCTGCTCTGCTAAGGCAATTATTATTCTTCCCATGACTTGCTTTCTTCCAAAGATTTGTTGACATTTCTCATCCACTATCATCTTCTTTCCCTTTTTCCTTTTCCTTGTAAATTTATGACTTCTTATTCTTTGATTATTATTATTCCGTTTTTTATTCTCATTATTTTGGTAGGATTGGGTGAGGGAGCAGAGATAAACACAGGTTCAATCTATCATGTTTAACTGAAAGTCTATGAGGCTTTGCCTTTAGAACTGCTTTTAATGCCATTGGATTTGTACAGGGAAACTTCCACTTTAAGAGAAGAGAAAAATCCTCATTTCTCGTTCTGACCTTGCCACTGACTCTAAACACAACCCAGGAACATAGGATGTTTCTCTTTTAATATTAACCTTTATGAAAAGATATGATTAAACCACTCTGCTCTCAAGAACATGCCAGTAAAGAACTATTCAATGACTCTTGAGTCTCATGGGGCTACTGTAAACCCATGGTTTAGAGATTCTTGCTTTGGACTTTTCTATTTGTGGGCAAATGGGTTTATCTTCTCTAAAACATATTAGTGACTTTTCCTGCATAAACAACAATGAAAAAATGAAGAAGAAAATACATTAGTGCAATATATCTAAGGAGGGGAGCTAGTATTTGCAGATTCATCCAGGACTGTAGAAGAAATGTTACTGTGAACTTAATTAGGCTACAGATAGAGGTTCTAAGATGTTCTGTAGTAGGATCTTAGATATGAAAAAGGAGGGGTAAGAGGATTAAAAGAAGTAGAAGCTTCTTGCTGGGGACGGGGGCCCAGGCAGCTGCGGGAAGCCAAGGATACAGCATTACATTTAGTCTTCATGTCTCCATAGGCTCCTCTTGGCTGTGACAATTTCTCATACTTTCCCCATTTTTGATGACCTCGAAAATGTTGAGGAGTACGGCCCTGATCTAAAGCCGCAGAGTCTTCTGCTTCAGTTGGCAGAAAGGGAAAGAGACAGTAGAGAAGCCACTTCAGATTCATAAAAACCCCAGTTTAGAGGATCAAGGGAAACTTAGCCCAGAGAAAAGAAGACAGAGGGGGCATGGTGGCAGCTATCAAGTATTTTAAAGCCTGTCATCTGGAAGAAGGATTGAATATGATATGGGGAGGCCAGACTGAGTGAGCTGTCCATCCTTTTTTATTTCTGGTATGGAGCAGTGGATATCTCCTCTAGCACCCAGTGCTAAAGCAACATTTCCAATTTGAATATTCCATTGGTCAGGCTGCTGACGGCGGCCCAGCTTTAGGAAGACCATCTGGGTGGCTGACAGAGTCTGAGGTGGGAGAGCAGAGTTCAGGATATTGGTCCACCAAAGAGCTCCCAGCCCCAAGTAATATTAAATGGTACAAGCTCTCCCAGAGACATCCATCTCAACGCTAAGACCCAGCTCCCTTCAATGACCAGCAAACTACAATGCTGGACACCCTATGCTAAACAACTAGCAAGACAGGAACACAATCCCACCCATTAGCAGAGAGGCTGCCTAAAATCATACTAAGTGCACAGGCACCCCAAAACACACCACCAGACACTGTCCTGCCCACCATAAAGACAAGATCCAGCCTCATCCACCAGAACACAGACACCAGTCCCCTCCACCAAGAAGCCTACACAACCCACTGAACCAACCTTACCCACTGGAGGCAGACAGCAAAAATAATGGGAACTATGAACCTGCAGCCTGCAGAAAGGAGACCTCAAACACAGTAAGTTAAGCAAAATAAGAAGACAGAGAAATACACAGCAGATGAAGGAGCAAGGTAAAGACCCACCAGACCAAACAAATGAAGAGGAAATAGGCAGTCTACCTGAAAAAGAATTCAGAGTAATGGTACTAAAGAGGATCCCAAATCCTGGAAATAGAATGGAGAAAATACAAGAAATGTTTAACAACGACCTAGAAGAACTAAAGAGCAAAAAAACAATGATGAACAACACAATAAATGAAATTTAAAATTCTCTAGAAGGAATCAAAAGCAGAATAACTGAGGCAGAAGAACAGATAAGTGACCTGGAAGATAAAATAGTGGAAATAACTACTGCAGAGCAGAATAAAGAAAAAAGAATGAAAAGAATTGAGGACAGTGTCAGAGACCTCTGGGACAACATTAAACACCAACATTCGAATTATAGGGGTCCCAGAAGAAGAAGAGAAAAAGAAATGGACTGAGAAAATATTTGAAGAGCTCATAGTTGAAAACTTCCCTAATATGAGAAAGGAAACAGTCAGTCAAGTCCAGGAAGCACAGAGAGTCCCACACAAGATAAACCCAAGGAGAAACATGCCAAGGCACATATTAATCAAGCTATCAAAAATTAAATACAAAGAAAAAATATTAAAAGGAGCGAGGGAAAAGCAACAAATAACATACAAGGGAATCCCCATAAGGTTAACAGCTGATCTTTCAGCAGAAACTCTGCAAGCCAGAAGGGAGTGGCAGGACATATTTAAAGTGATGAAAGGGAAAAACCTACAACCAAGATTACTCTACCCAGCAAGGATCTCATTCAGATTCAACGGAGAAATTAAAACCTTTACAGACAAGCAAAAGCTAAGAGAATTCAGCACCACCAAACCAGCTTTACAACAAGTCTTAAAGGAACTTCTCTAGACAGGAAACACAAGAGAAGGAAAAGACCTACAATAACAAACACAAGTCAATTAAGAAAATGGTAATAGGAACATACATATTGATAATTACCTTAAATGTAAATGGATCAAATGCTCCAACCAAAAGACATAGACTGGCTGAATGGATACAAAAACAAGACCCATATATATGCTGTCTACAAGAGACCCACTTCAGACCTAGGAACATGTACAGACTGAAAGTGAGGGAATGGAAAAAGATATTCCATGCAAATGGAAATCAAAAGAAAGCTGGAGTAGCAATTCTCATATCAGACAAAATAGACTTTAAAATAAAGAGTATTACAAGAGACAAAGAAGGACACTACATAATGATCAATGGATCAATCCAAGAAGAAGATATAACAATTGTAAATATTTATGCACCCAACATAGGAGCACCTCAATACATAAGGCAAATGCTAACAGCCATAAAAGGGGAAATTGACAGTAACACAATCATAGTAGTCCTCTTTCACCAATGGACAGGTCATTCAAAATGAACATAAATAAGGAAACACTAGCTTTAAATGATACATAAAACAAGATGGACTTAGTTGATATTTATAGGACATTCCTTCCAAAAACAACAGAATACACTTTCTTTTCAAGTGTTCATGGAACATTCCCCAGGACAGATCATATCTTGGATCACAAATCAAGCCTAGGTATATTTAAGAAAATTGAAATTATATCAAGTATCTTTTCCGAGCACAATGCTATGAGACTAGATATCAATTACAGGAAAAAAATCTGTAAAAAATAACAAGACAGGGTTTCCCACTCTCACCACTATTATTCAACACAGTTTGGAAATTTTAGCCACAGCAATCGGAGAAGAAAAAAAAAAAAGGAATTCAAATCGGAAAAGAAGAAGTAAAACTGTCACTGTTTGCAGATGACATGACACTATACATAGAGAATCCCAAAGATGCTACCAGAAAACTACTAGAGCTAATCAATGAATTTAGTAAAGAAACAGGATATAAAATTAATGCACAGAAATCTCTTGCGTTCCTATACTATACTATATAATGGAAAATCATTCTATTCCTATATTAATGATGAAAAATCTGAAAGAGAAATTAAGGAGACACTCCCATTTACCACTGCAACAAAAAGAATAAAATACCTAGGAATAAACCTACCTAAGGAGACAAACGACCTGTATGCAGAAAACTATAAGACACTGATGAAAGAAATTAAAGATGATACAAACAGATGGAGAGATATACCATGTTCTTGGATTGGAGGAATCAACATTGTGAAAATGGCTGTACTACCCAAAGCAATCTACAGATTCAGTGCAATCCCTATCAAACTACTGCTGGCATTTTTCACAGAACTAGAACAAAAAATTTCACAATTTGTATGGAAACACAAAAGACCCCGAATAGCCAAAGCAACCTTGAGAAATAAAAACAAAGCTGGAGGAATCAGGCTCCCTGACTTTGGATTATACTACAAAGCTACAGTAATCAAGGTAGTATGGTACTAGCACAAAAACAGAAATATAGGTTAATGGAACAGGATAGAAGGCCCAGAGATAAACCCACACACATATGGCCACCTTGATAAAGGAGGCAAGCATATGCAGTGGAGAAAAGACAGCCTCTTCAATAAGTGGTGCTGGGAAAACTGGACAGCTACATGTAAAAGAATGAAATTGGAACACTCCCAACACCATACACAAAAATAAACTCAAAATGGATTAAAGACCTAAATGTAAGGCCAGACACTATAAAACTCTTAGAGGAAAACATAGGTAGAACACTCGATGACATATATCACAGCAAGATCGTTTTTGACCCACCTCATAGAGTAATGGAAATAAAAACAAAAATAAACAAATGGGACCTAATGAAACTTAACAACTTTTGCACAGCAAAGGAGACCATAAGCAAGACGAAAAGACAACCCTCAGAATGGGAGAAAATATTTGCAAACGAAGCAACTGACAGAGGATTAATCTCCAAGATATACAGGCAGCTCATGCAGCTCAATATCAAAAAAACAAACAACCCAATCCAAAAATGGGCAGAAGATCTAAGTAGACATTTCTTCAAAGAAGGTATACAGACTGCCAATAAACACATGAAAGAATGCTCAACGTCACTAATCATTAGAGAAATGCAAATCAAAACTACAATGAGGTATCACCTCACACCAGTCAGAATGGCCATCCTCAAAAAATCTACAAACAAGAAATGCTGGAGAGGGTGTGGAGAAAAGGGAACCCTCTTGCACTGTTGGTGGGAATGTAAATTGATACAGCCACTATGGAGAACAGTATGGAGGTTCCTTAAAAAACCGAAAATAGAACTACCATATGACCCAGCAATCCCACTACTGGGCATATACCCTGAGAAAACCATAATTCAAAAAGAGCCATGTACCACAATGTTCATTGCAGCTCTATTTACAATAGCCAGGACATGGAAGCAACCTAAGTGTCCATTGACAGATGAATGGATAAAGAAGATGTGGCACATATATACAATGGAATATTACTCAGCCATAAAAGGAAATGAAATTGAGTTAATTGTAATGAGGTGTATGGACATAGAGACTATCATACAGAGTGAAGTAAGTCAGAAAGAGAAAAACAAATACCGTATGCTAACACATGTATATGGCATCTTAGAAAAAAAAAACGTCCTGAAGAACGTAGGGGCAGGACAGGAATAGAAATGCAGACATAGAGAATGGACTTGAGGACACAGGGAGGGGGAAGTGTAAGCTGGGACAAAGTGATAGAGTGGCATGGACATATATACACTACCAAATGTGAAATAGGTAGCTAGTGGGAAGCAGCCACATAGCACAGGGAGATCAGCTCGGTGCCTTGTGTCCACCTAGAGGGGTGGGATAAGGAGGATGGGAGGGAGATGCAAGAGGCATGAGATATGGGGATATATGTTTATGTATAGCTGATTCACTTTGTTATAAAGCAGAAACTAACACACCACCGTAAAGCAGTTATACTCCAGTAAAGATGTTAAAAAGACAAACAAACAAAGAAGTGGAAGAATGTTTCCCCTATACTTACTTGCCAAAGAACCTTTACTTGTATTTTTTCTGCATGGCTTCTATTGGACAGATCACATGAACACCTACTTGAGCACCTAGAAATCTAACAGATCGCTAATATACCTTTTCCTTCTTTTTTCCTTTTGCTTTCGTCTTCTCTTGTCAACAGGACCCAGTGAAGTCTCTGTAGCTCTCATCAAAGTTAAAGCCCATACCCCAAGACCTACTTTTAGATGCCTTCATTTTTAGACACATGTTTTGGAATATAGATAAAAAGAGTCCATATTAAGAGAAATAAATCAGATTCCTACTTCTTTCATTCATTCAACAAACATTTGTTGATTACTTCTTATGTATCTGGCACTGTGCTTTGTGATATGGATGTAGAGATGAATGACCCCTACTTTCAGAGACGGACAGTTTACTGAGAAAGACAGACATTTAGCCAGATAAAACATAATACAGCAGATGCTATTATAGAGATATAGTAATTTATTTAACAGATGTTTATTAAAGGCATATTATATTTAAGGTGTGCTAGATGCTAACATGCAAAATAGAAACCTTGAAAGGACTTGCATCCATGTGAAGTCATTGGAAGGACCTAGGGGAAGAGTACAAATGAAAGCCCTCATACTATATATCTAGATACTGAAAAATCACAAGTAAAAAGCAACCTATTAAATAAGATATTTGTAATTTTTAATGCCTAATTGGTCTGATTCCATTCTTGCCTCTTTTTTTAACTTAAATAATCTTTATTCACATTTTCTATTTACCACTCTTGCTTCTTGACAATCTGCCCTATACAAAACAATCAGAACTTCTAATAAATAAATATCAGGTTAAACCAGTTACTTGCCTAGAATCAAATTAATCCCCTTATTAATTTCCAGTTTGGGAAATATTAAACTGTCATTGAGCATCCTTATACATAAAGTTTTACTTCACATTCATGATTATTTCCATAGAATAAAATTCTCTAAGGGTGTGATCATTTTATAACTCTTGAAGGGTACTGCTACACTGCCCTGAGGCTGCACCGTATAAGCTTACACTCAAAACAATAGTGTATGCGATGGTTGTTTTACCTGTATTCTACCTGACAGTGGGAATTCTAAGTGGTTAAAAAATATTCATCAATTTGACTGATAAAAGTGACATATTATTGTTTTATTTTCAAGCCTCTGTTTACCAAAGAAGCTGAAAATCATTTCACATGTTTTCTGAGTCTTTCATTAACAGTCTTTTACCATATTGCCCAGGCCACTTCTCATCATATATTCTATTAGGCTGTTCATCATTTTTACTGTGTTTAAGCACTCTTTATATATTGCAGATTTTTGTCTTTCATGTAGTATGCATAAGTTATTTTTCAATTTGTTTATATAGTATCTGTTAATGTATAAGTTTTACATCTTTGTTAGACTAATCTATGAATCTCTGGCTTGATGGAATCCTCTATTTTTTCATTCTAAATCAAGATATAGTTTAAACATTCAAAAAATTATAAAATAGATATCCATGCACCCACCACTCAGCTTTAACACACACACACACACACACACACACACACGCACACACACACTTGCTTCAACCTGTCTTTCTTGCTTCAACATATATTTGTAAAGACAAAAGATAGGGCCTTAACTTCATTTCCCCCTCAAATAGCTTCTGATCTCCATGTATTTACTTTGTACTGGCTACTTTTCCTATTGATTTGAAATGCCACATTAAAGTATACAAATTTTAAAAATATATTCTAGTATATTTTTTCCCGTGTTATTTTGTTCCATTGACCTACCTATTTCAAACCAGAGCCTTATTGTTTTAATTACTGTAGCTGTATGCATTTTAATATCTGCAAGAGAAACCCCTCCTTGTTAATTTTTTTCCTGATATTTAAAGCTAATCTCCTGTTTTTTATTTTGTTCAGATGAGCTTTAGAATCATTTTATTAAATTCTACCCCACCCCAAAGAACCTTAGGGATTTTTTGTGTCACATTTATAGATTAATATAGCTGAAGTTAATAGCTTTATGGTTGTGTGGCTTTCCATCTAGCTACAAACATGATTTTGTCTCTGTATCTATTTAAACCTTGCTTTATGTTCCATTTATGTAACAATGTTGCAGTTTCCACTATATAGGTAACATGCAATTCTTATTAAATATATTTCTAATAATTTATCTCCTAATTCCCATAGTGATTGGCATGTTACCATTGTTTTTTCTAATTGATTACTGCTGACATATAAGGAAACTATTGTTTCTTTTAACTAACTGAATTTTACAATTTGCCACCTTGTTGAAGGGGTTTAGTTTTCAAAGTTTTTCAGTTGATCCTCTTAAATTTGTCAGGTGACAATTATATCATTAGAAAGCAGTGATACTTTTGCCTCTTCCTTTCCAATATACATACTTAACTAATTACTTTTCTTATCTTATTGCTTTGTCTGGAACTTCCAAAACAAGGTTGAATGGTACTATTAATAATAATAAAACCTGGCAACCTTGTCTTATTTTTGTTTTCAGAGTTTCACTACCAAGTTTGATGTTATGTGTTAGTTTCCAATAGATATCCTTTATTATGTTGAGGATATATTCTCTTAGAGTTTATTATAATAAATTTAGTTTTGAAGATAGTGAGTTTGAGCGGTCTGAGAATATCTAATAGGAGCTATTAAGCTAATTAAAGAGATCTAGTCAGGACTTTTGTTATTATATCTGAGAAATGAAATTATGAGAGTAGATGTGAAATTATGGAAACAGATAAGCTCATTCATGGAAAGTGTATAAAAATGATAAAGAAAGATCAAATGGATGAGGAATGAAAATAAACTACTCAATTTCATTAGTCTTAGGTCACTGGTGACTATAAGAGGGAATTACTAACCCTATTGAGAAGAGATTGAGTGCCATACATTTGGCAGAAGCCAAATCACAAGAGGATCTGGAGAATACATATCCACAAAATGGAAATGCCAATATAAACAACTATTTAAAGTAGTTTCATGGGAAAGGAAATAGGCTAATAGCTTCAGCAGGAAAAAGAGTCAAAGGAAGAGATAAAGATTGTTGACAGAGGGGAAAAATAGTTGAAGACAAAGGAAAAGGGGGACAGTTGGTGGATATGGATAGTCGCGGGAGTGGTAGGATGGTCAGTGGTCAGTAGGGGACTATCCAGGTCACAGAATGAGAGGGTAGCTTTGGAAAGGAGGAAGGAGGGAAAGGAGTGACTATTCTTTTGAGATAAGAGAAAAGTAAAGGTCATTTCACTTCCAACCTACCATTGCAAGCTCATCACAAGCCTAGGACATCAGCTCCCTGTACCCAATTTAATAGAACACTGGGTCATACTTGTATTGATGTGCATGTATGTGTGTGAGAGAGAGAGAGACAGAGACCGAGAGAGAGAGACAGAGAGAGTGTGTGGGGCACTGTGTGAGAAAAGACCACTTTCTGGACTGAGAACCTGAGTAGCATGCACCTCTCTGCACCTCTGGCAGAAAGTTGAGTAGCTGCTAAACAGCTAGACAATTCACTCATCCAGTGGCTTCTACTGGCTCTGGAAAGAAGGCTTATCAGTGAATTAGGTAGCACTTTGCTGGAGTACAATATATGCCTATTTTTTTATTAGTAAAACTTCTTGGTGTTCCCTACCTTCTCTTTATAATCATACTACATCAAGACGTTGGCCAAAATTTCTTTTTAGTGAGAAAAATTCGATGAGATTACACAGGAATAAAACACTGTAGTTTGCAAATTGGAGTTTTCTCCTCCACCTCTTCCACCTCCACCCATCACCTGAAATTATTACTTTTATGGTTAAACTGATCTTTAATGAGATCACTAAACATACCTTAAAGCCTAGAATAAGTGTTCCAAGATTTTAGAAAGGAGAAAGCAGCCCTTCTCCTGTTTCTTCTTCTCTACCTTCTTTGTCATTCAATGCTGCCCTCAGTGACTCAGAAGGGCTCGCTTCTTCTAGGAAGCTTGTCCATTGATATTCAAAGAGCAGATTGCACCTGCACTGTTTGTGTTCATTGTCCTCAAGAAAATTCTGTGTGCCCTACTCTCTTGTAAGATGCATACATGCAAGAGGGGTTAAATAGCTCTCTGATGCAAAATGCTATGAATGCTCTATCTCTATTTGTAAAAATCATATCTGTAAAAAAGATCCAGAAAAAGATACCAATGTTTTCTTTAAATATTAAACTATTAATATTTTAAATATTAGTGTTAATGAAATTATGACTTTTATAATTAAATATATATAAATATAATAACCAGCTGAGTTACCTTCTCCATGACTGTATTTTTCCCTAGTACAAAATGACCCTAGACTGACTTCTTAAATTTCAGCCAACTCTTCACATGAGCCACTTTGAAGTAAAAACATCTCTGAAGGAAAGGAATAGAATTAGTCTCTTTTTAGGATAGAAGAAAATAATAGTGTTTGATTTTAGTTCACTGGCGCAGCATGATAATTTCCCAGTTTTGTGTAACATGTACGTTTCCTTTTTATACTATTGACATCATACAGTGTGTGTATGCATATACATATACATGTATGTGTACATATACATAGATAGATCTTTGTATCCTGCTTCAATCACATAACATATTTTTATCATTTCTATATATTATAAAAATGTCAAGAATATTTTGATCACTGCATAATATCCTTTCCTAGATGTGTTATACTTATTTTATTATTGCTCTTTTATTGTACATTTAAGGTTATTTTAAATATTTTACTATTAGAAATAATTCTTTGATAAACATCACTACCCTTAGTCCATTGTTTTTGTCCTGGCTTTTTTCCAAGGGTAGATTCTTAGTAATGGAGTTACAGAGTCAAAAGGCATTTTTTAAGGCCCCTGATGCATGTTGCCAATGCTTTGAATAAAGGCCAGGTCAATCCATGCTACTGTGACAGCCACCAGCATTGAGCAATATTATGTATCTTTTTCCCTTTGTTAAATGAACTGCTTCAGGTATAGGAAAAAATTACGGGGAATAATGTAATCAAACCTATGTACCCACCACCAATTAAAGAAATCAAAGTTACCAATAGCTGTGAAGCTCCCATCACATTTACCTCACTTTCCTTCGGAGGTGTGTCCTTTCCAAGTGTGGTTTTATCATTCTTGCATGCATCTCCGTACCTTTACTGCACTAGCATTTCTTAAATATTTACTAATGTGACATATGACAAAACAAAATTGCATTGTTCATTTAATTAGTATTTTCATGGTTAGTTATGAATTTGAACACATTTCATGTTATTTGGCCACTTATAGTTCCTCTAATGTGAATTGTCTGTCCCTTTTAAAATTGGCCTTTGGCTTTTCCTTGTCAATTTCTATATCCTGTATATATTAAGGAATCAACCTTTCAGACATATTTATGGAAAACATTTTATTTACTGTCTTTACTTGTGTTTAAAATGTTTTTTGAAACATAGGAATTAAAGTACAACAAAGCTATCAATCTTTTGTTAACTTCAACCATTACTTTTATGCTCATAACATCTTTCTATGTTCAGAGTCCACATAACATGATTTTCTACTAATCTCTTTTGTGTAGCTTTATAAAGAGAGGCATCTACCTGTGTGCCTAATTTTTAGGTGTTAATAGGGCAAGAGTGAGGTTTTACATGCCTGTGTATATTCCCTTTTAATCAAACGTGAACACTTTAAAGGCAAGAACCATTTCTTAATCTTTTTTCTAACTCCACACCCAGTTCTGACCCTTCACGAATACAGAATTGGTAGAATATGCTTGTTAAATAAAGAAATGACCATCATATTCATATTGTGCATGCAGCTACCTTAGTGAAAACATTTTATGACCCTTTTGGAACCTATCCTGGGTCATTTTCTTTCTCCCCACCTTCTCTTATCTCCTTTGTATTTCTTTGTCTCAAATAACTTTAAGGAAAATTGCTTACTTGCTTTATTTGAAATAAACCATATTTCTATTTAGAGATGTAAAACATTTCTATTACAGAAAAACACAAAATGTAAACACAAGAAAAAAATTAACAGCATGCTTCTTCCAACCCAGAGACAACAACTTATTGAATTACCTAACCAAATTCTGTGCATAGATTTGTGATTTATATGTAGATAGAGAGAAATGATCTCTAACTAGATGACAAATGAAATAGATGACAGATACATGGAGATTACGTGTTTTAAGTTATACAACCAATTGGTTTGAAGCTGGAATTTCCTTGGCTTTATAGCATTTATTTTCTTGAACTCTGAAGCTCTGAATGCTACATTCTGAGCTGTTAAATTACGAATTTTTAACATATCCAGAGGATGAATTAATATTCCCAGATAACATTTAGTAGTATCTGTGGGCCATGTTGGTTTCAAAAAGCTTTTACATTTTAAATATTCAGGTTGGTAGGTGAAATTCACACCAAAAATTCATACCTGACTCAAGACCCAACTCCAAGTTTCTCATTGGCATCCTCCACAACTCGAATGGTGATGCCTCTTTTCATCCACCTCAGAAATCACCTTTTCTGGTTCCTTACCCCTGCTCCGTGTTGAAACTTATTCTCAGAGAAAGCTCTGACACCAGGATGTGCCACCTCAGTTTTAAGTTAGAAAAGCCTAGTGGATTGACACTAGGATCTGAGTACAGGATTAAAACAAATAAAGGAAGACAGAGGAGAAACTCAGGTCACCTCTCTCTAGGCAATTTTTTTTATTGAATAGCCACCCTCTTCTCCCAAAGAAATTAGATTTTTAAGAATATATTTAAATAGCACCAAGATTGTGATTCCTCCTGATAACAACCAGGAAATTAAGCTGAGCCTGTCATTCTTTCCTTAACTTAGATTGTTCTGGCTTATTCCTCTGTAAGTTTACGAGTTAACAGTGAGGCACTAGCTGAACCTTGTATTTCCTGGCTGGTGTTCACTTATGCCACGACTTTGTCGAAATATGACTTTAAAGCATCGTTAATGAGCAGTTGCTCCTGGTTAAAATCTGGTGGCAGGTCCATTCATTAGATTTGGTCTTTTCCCAGTTTGCTCTCTCTCTCCCTTTCCATTCAAAAGTTTGGGGTTTGGTGGAACCCAGTACCCTGAGAGATACTGAGTAGTACTTAAAATCATTTGATAACAAAAAACTGTCTATAGTCACTTTATGGCAAGGTGAAGTTGATGTTTGAAACATTATGTATTTAATTTCGCTTGCTATAGAAAACCAATACAGAAGTGAGGTCCCCAGATAAAGCCTTTTCCTAGCGAGAGACGGATCACCCCCTCCACACAATCAAATTAATTTCAGCTTCCCTTTTGGCCACACAAAGGGCTTTTTTGGAGGTGGAATTAAATCTGGAGGCTTTCATTTGTCTTGATTTTCTTGCTAAATGTAAACTGTTTCAAAGAAGGTTGAAATTAGACTAACATTTTCCGAAGTGTCTACCTTTCAGTCTCACTGAAGAAAACCTCTGGAATTTTTTTCACTGTGCTGAAATACCATGACACCTGTCTAGACCAATTAGAGAGAGAGTGGTTGAGTCTCTGCAATAGAAATGATGGATGTGCTGGGGATGTTTTAGTGACTCATTAGCCAAATGCTACAAAGATATAAAAGTTTTTGTGGTTTTTATTTTCATTTACATCAAGAGCCTGCTTAAACCTGTACCATTCTCTCCATTACCTCTTTCTTGTGTGGTTGAAAGAAACTATCTGTTCAAACCACCCGGCATGCCTCGAATTTAGTATGCAAACTGTCCTGTTGTCTGTGCCTTTTTAGTTATCCTGTTCCTATTTCTAACTAGTAGGATTTCCAAACTGGAAGAGGAAAGTGGCAGGAATTTAGGTATGCCTTAAATTCATCTCTTTATGTCCATCACTTGTGCTTGGGAGATGGACACACAATGGGTTTTTTTTTTTTTCTTTTCATTTCTTTTTCTCTCATATCAATTTATGGCATTTGAGTTTGCTTTTGTCTTTTATTATCCTCACCCAGCCTCTATCTTCTGGTTCCCTCCCGTGGTTAGTCCTGTGGCAGGTGCATCTTTCTTTGGCACTTTCGAAAACACTAGGCCTTTATTCATATTAAGTCCACAGTATCATAAATGAAATTTCGATTTGGGTGTAGAGGTTGCCCTGCTTGTAATATGAATCGTAAACACCAGCATTGCAATTTTAAGAAGCTGATTTTTTTTTCCCCAAGAAAGAAGGAAAATAAAATCTCTGAATCTGCTAGTCAGACCACCTCCTCCCTGCTTACTTACTTTGAACAACGGCTGGGCACTCTCAGTCCTTCTGAATACTGTATGAAATTCCAGGCCACATACAGAGCATATATGGAAACAGAATATGCAGCAAGAGATGAATGGCACCACTTGCAGTATTTACATATCGGTGGCCCTGCTTGCATACACACACATATGGTACACTGGCATGGGGGAGTGGCTGGCTGTTGGTCCAGATTTATATTTGCCATCACTGCTCTCCATCCTTTGGGATCAACTTTATCACAGGAACACCGGCAGGGGTTTATTACAGTGTATGACAGCAGGTATGGGGCTGTATGTACATTGCAGATTCATTGTCCTCCTGGATCAGGATTTATACAGTCACACACCCCTTCTTTCGAAGAGCTTAATTGGTGCATGGACATTCATATATCTACGGGGCTGGGTCCTGCACAAGGCCTCTGGTGGCAGGGACAGGACCCTACATGTCACAGCCAGGGCTGGGAGCACATTCAAAGAGATTTGGTTCTAAATGCTTACTGCTTTTCATTTTAAAATTTAGATTATTTAAGAGACAGAAATGCACCCGAAATAGGAAGACTGACCAGTCAAGAAGAAATTCATAGGTTTGTCAGTGTGATTCAGAACAATTGAAATAGATGCAAAAGCTCTCTGAAGCTATACATTTAGTGAAATCAAGTGTTAATTTATTGAGTATCTACTACAAGCAAGGCAGGCTTAGAAAATGGTACTGTAAGGAGCACAAGAGAGTTTCTGGAATTGAGAAAATTCAGCTTCTTAGGCTTTGCTTGATACAACTTGCCTCCTATATCCCCCTGGACTCCTTGTTTTCCGGTGGAAGAACCTTGTTTAGGATCAAATAGAAGCTCATTTGGGCCAGAGCCCTTTGCAGCAGACTATTTTTCCAAGCCTGAAAAACACAGATACTTTACAAATGGGTACTTTTTCTCTAAATGAATAGATCCATAATAAATTTGAACCCTGGAAATCATCTAATTTTTTAATAGCCGTTTGAGAGAAGAATTTTAAAAATATATTTTGGGGGAAAATTGGAGTAACATTGATTTTTAAAAGATTATAACACACTCTGTTATGTTTGTTAATGAAGAAAGTTTATAAATTGCTTTCCTTATTCCCAGACATGTGATAAAAGGAGTAATGGGTTGGAGGTAGACACCCTGAATAGTTATTAAGTAGAATGATTTAAATACATATTCTGCATTTCTAGGCACTATGCTAGGCGCTGGATACCAAGATCAGCAAGATAAAATTCCTTGACCTCAAGAAACGCATAATTCAGGAGACAACTTGCACTAGGCCCTTATCTTATTCTGCTGCTTTCCATCACCTCTCAATATCCTTCTCGCTAACTGCTGTTTTCTTAAAGTATGTCAAGTCTTTCCCAGATGTGATCATTAATATGAACAAATGGTTGAAAACGACACCACTGCAGATGTATGCAATATTCTTCATTCAAAGGAGCTTTGGGAATTCCCTGGCAATCCAGTGGTTAGGACTTGGCACTTTCTCTCCGAGGCTGGGGTTTAGTCCCTGGTGGGGGAACAAAGATGCTGCGGTGCCCACAAAACCAAAACAAAGGAGCTTTAAGTCATATGAATCAAAAGTCAGGTTTCTCTTAACAAGCTGATCAGTAAGGTTTTGAACTCAAAACCTATCTCTGCACCTATCTCTGTACCGCAAACTTTCCAGCTTGAAAAGGATGCTAAGGAGTTTATGATATTCTCCTTCACTTTATCAACAGATCGATCTTGCTGAAGTACACATCTAATTATACCTTTCCGTAGCATAAAGGTCCCTTCATGATATGGGCCTTTATTTTTGTTTCCTCTTGCTTCTGTCTGTCTTCAAATTCGAGCAAATATAAACTGTTAGGAGCTTCTGCATTCACCTTGCTGTTGTCTACATCTGTGTCTTTGTATATGTCTTGCCTCTTACCCTTTCGGGAAATCTCTTCTGCTTAATGTTCTTCCCCTTGACAAAATCCACTATCTCCTTCAAAACTGTGTATATGCTTCAGTTTTTTTTTTTGGTTGTTTTTTTTTTTTTTTGCGGTACACGGGCCTCTCACTGTTGTGGCCTCTCCCGCTGCGGAGCAGAGGCTCCAGACACGCAGGCTCAGCGGCCATGGCTCACGGGCCCAGCCGCTCCACGGCATGTGGGATCTTCCCAGACCGGGGCATGAACCCGTGTCCCCTGCATCGGCAGGCGGACTCTCAACCACTGCGCCACCAGGGAAGCCCTATGCTTCAGTTTTATAATCATAACAGTTTATTTTTGTCTTAATGTCTGTCTTCTCTAGAATATGATGATGAATTTTTTGACATAGGGAAAAAAGATACTTACGGCTGCATCAGAAGCAAATGATAAAGTCCCTCTCCATCCCTTTATCCCCTTCACCAAACACAGAGCCTGGCACAAAATAGGCTCTAACTAAATATTCACTGGGCTGTACATTGAGGGAGATTTTACAAGTTAGATGAAACAACTGGAAAAAAACAAAACAAAAACAAGTAACAGTTTCATGTAAAGGTGTAGTGTCCCAAATATGAGTGTCACCATGGTTTAGAGAAGTGTAAAGTAAGTGACGGACAGGAAGGCTGCAGAGTCTTCCAAGCAGGTGGAAGGCTTGAGATGGACACTAAAGGTAAGAAGATGTTTGCAGGGTGGGGGAAAGGGGTGACATTCCAGAGAAAAAGAATACTGCCAGCAAAGTGCAGTAGACCATTTGCTGGTGATCACATAGTCTAGATTTTGTAAGTGGTTCTCATTTCATGTCACTTAATTCTTTTCAATGAAGGCCATTCATCAAATTAATGTCTGAATGTAATTTAATTTTCACATCTTTGCAAACTTTTTCATATAAATAGATTTGTAAATCCGAATATATATCCTGGTTTTAGACTGGAATATATGGGTACAAATTCTCTGTGTAAATGTGCATTTAAAGATAGAAGTCTTCTGTTTGGGGGTACAAATGGGT
Source organism: Delphinapterus leucas (assembly GCF_059928025.1). Taxonomy (NCBI): domain Eukaryota; kingdom Metazoa; phylum Chordata; class Mammalia; order Artiodactyla; family Monodontidae; genus Delphinapterus; species Delphinapterus leucas. The sequence continues at coordinate 44,702,754 of NC_143148.1, forward strand.
TCAAGGAAACCAAAACCATGGGATTTTCTTTTATGGCTTTGTTTTGGTTGATGATTCTCATTCCCCTGCTTCTAACCTGGATGTAGGAGGTATATAGGTATCCCTGCCCAACACAAAGTGAAAAGCAACAAATTTGTTATATGACATGTCAAATACACTATTTAGTCTCATACTAATGTAATTTCAGATTTATTTCATGGAGAAGGGGAGTTTGTTTGTTTGTTTGTTTTTAATACTGCAGGTTCTTATTAGTGATCAATTTTATACACATCAGTGTATACATGTCAATCCCAATCTCCCAATTCATCACACCACCACCACCACCCCCCGCCGCTTTCCCCACTTGGTGTCCATACGTTTGTTGTCTACATCTGTGTCTCAATTTCTGCCCTGCAAACCGGTTCATCTGTACCATTTTTCTAGGTTCCACATATATGCGTTAATATATGATATTTGTTTTTCTCTTTCTGACGTACTTCACTCTGTATGACACTCTCTAGATCCATCCACGTCTTAACAAATGACCCAATTTCATTCCTTTTTATGGCTGAGTAATATTCCATTGTATATATGTACCACAACTTCTTTATCCATTCATCTGTAGATGGGCATTTAGGTTGCTTCCATGACCTGACTATTGTAAATAGTGCTGCAATGAACATTCGGGTGCATGTGTCTTTTTGAATTATGGTTTTCTCTGGGTAGATGCCCAGTAGTGGTATTGCTGGATCATATGGTAGTTCTATTCTTAGTTTTTTCAGGAACCTCCATACTGTTCTCCATAGTGGCTGTATCAATGTACATTCCCACCAACAGTGCAAGAGGGTTCCCTTTTCTCCACACTCTCTCCAGCATTTGTTGTTTGTAGATTTTCTAATGATGCCCATTCTAACTGGTGTGAGGTGATACCTCATTGTAGTTTTGATTTGCATTTCTCTAACAATTAGTGATGTTGAGCAGTTTTTCATGTGCTTCTTGGCCATATGTATGTCTTCTTTGGAGAAATGTCTATTTAGGTCTTCTGCCCATTTTTGGATTGGGTTGTTTTGTTTTTTTTTAATATTGAGCTGCATGAGCTACTTGTATATTTTGGAGATTAATCCTTTGTCTGTTGCTTCATTTGCAAATATTTTCTCCCATTCTGAGGGTTGCCTTTTTGTCATGTTTATGGTTTCCTTTTTGGTGCAAAAGCTTTGAAGTTTAATTAGTTCCCATTTGTTTATTTTTGTTTTTATTTCCATTACTCTAGGAGGTGGGTCAAAAAAGATCTTGCTGTGATTTATGTCATAGAGTGTTCTGCCTATGTTTTCCTCTAAGAGTTTTATAGTGTCTGGTCTTACATTTAGGTCTCTAATCCATTTTGAGTTTATTTTTTGTGTATGGTGTTAGGGAGTGTTCCAATTTCATTCTTTTACATGTAGCTGTCCAGTTTTCCCAGCACCACTTATTGAAAACACCGTCTTTTCTCCATTGTATATCCTTGCCTCCTTTGTCATAGATTAGTTGACCATAGGTGCATGGGTTTATCTCTGGGCTTTCTATCTTTTTCCATTGATCTATGTTTCTGTTTTTGTGCCAGTACCATATTGTCTTGATTACCGTAGCTTTGTAGTATAGTCTGAAGTCAGGGAATCTGATTCCTCCAGCTCCGTTTTTTTCCCTCAACACTGCTTTGGCTATTCGGGGTCTTTTGTGTCTCCATACAAATGTTAAGATTTTTTGTTCCAGTTCCGTAAAAAATGCCATTGGTAATTTGATAGGGATTGCATTGAATCTGTAGATTGCTTTGGGTAGTATAGTCATTTTCACAGTATTGATTCTTCCAATCCAAGAACATTGGTATATCTCTCCATCTGTTGGTATCGTTAATTTCTTTCATCAGTGTCTTATAGTTTTCTGCATACAGGTCTTTTGTCTCCCTGGGTAGGTTTATTCCTAGGTATTTTATTCTTTTTGTTGCAATGGTAAATGGGAGTGTGTCCTTAATTTCTCTTTCAGATTTTTCATCATTACTGTATAGGAATGCAAGATTTCTGTGCATTAATTTTGTATCCTGCAATTTTACCACATTCATTGATTAGCTCTAGTAGTTTTCTGGTGGCATCTTTAGGATTCCCTATGTATAGTACCATGTCATCTGCAAACAGTGACAGTTTTACCTCTTCTTTTCCAATTTGTATTCCTCTAATTTATTTTTCTTCTCTGATTGCCATGGCTAGGACTTCCAAAACTATATTGAATAATACTGGTGAGAGTGGACATCCTTGTCTTGTTCCTGATCTTAGAGGAAATGCTTTCATTTTTTCTCGATTGAGAATGGTGTTTGCTGTGGGTTTGTCATATATGGCCTTTATTATGTTGAGGTAGGTTCCCTGTATGCCCACTCTCTGGAGAGTTTTTATCGTAAATGGGTGTTGAATTTTGTCAAAAGCTTCTTCTGCATCTATTGAGATGATCATATGGTTTTTATTCTTCAATTTGTTAATATGGTGTATCACATTGATTGATTTGTGTATATTGAAGAATCCTTGCATCCCTGGGATAAATCCCAGTTGATCATGGTGTATGATCCTTTTAATGTGTTGTTGGATTCTGTTTGCTAGTATTTTGTTGAGGATTTTTGCATCTATATTCATCAGTGATATTGGTCTGTAATTTTCTTTTTTTGTAGTATCTTTGTCTGGTTTTGGTATCAGGGTGATAGTGGCCTCATAGAATGAGTTTGAGAGTGTTCCTTCCTCCACAATTTTTTGGAAGAGTTTGAGAAGGATGGGTGTTAGCTCTTCTCTAAATGTTTGATAGAATTCACTTGTGAAGCCATCTGGTCCTGAACTTCTGTTTGTTGGAAGATTTTTAATCACAGTTTCAATTTCATGACTTGTGATTGGTCTGTTCATATTTTCTATTTCTTCTTGGTTCAGTCTTGGAAGGTTATACCTTTCTAAAAATTTGTCTATTTCTTCCAAGCTGTCCATCTTATTGGCATAGAGTTGCTTGTAGTAGTATCTTAGGATGCTTTGTATTTCTGCCGTGTCTGTTGTAACTTCTCCTTTTTCATTTCTAATTTTATTGATTTGAGTCCTCTTCCTCTTTTTCTTGATGAGTCTGGCTAATGGTTTATCAATTTTGTTTATCTTCTCAAAGAACCAGCTTTTAGTTTTATTGATCTTTGCTGTTGTCTTCTTTGTTTCTATTTCATTTATTTCTGCTCTGATCTTTATCATTTCTTTCCTTCTACTAATTTTGGGTTTTGTTTGTCCTTCTTTCTCTAGTTCCTTTAGATGTAAAGTTAGATTGCTTATTTGAAATTTTTCTTGTTTCTTGAGGTAGGCTTGTATAGCTATAAACTTCCGTCTTAGATCTGCTTTTGCTGCATCCCATAGGTTTTGGACCACTGTTCTTTGCTATTGTTTTCTTTGTTTCTATTTCATTTGTTTCTGATCTGACCTTTATGATTTCTTTCCTTCTGCTAATTTGGGTTTTGCTTGTTCTTCTTTCTCTAGTTCCTTTAGGTGTAAGGTTAGATTGGTTTTTTGAGATTTTTCTTGTTTCTTGAGGTAGGCTTGTATAGCTATAAACTTCCCTTTTGGAACTGCTTTTGCTGCATCCTGTAGGTTTTGGATCATTGTGTTTTCATTGTCATTTGTCTCTAGGTATTTTTTGATTTCCTCTTTGATTTTTTCCAGTGATCTCTTTGTTATTTAGTAATGTATTGTTTAGCCTCCATGTGTTTGTGTTTTTTACGATTTTTTTCCCTGTAATTCATTTCTAATCTCATAGCGTTGTGGTCAGAAAAGATGCTTGATATGATTCCAATATTCTTAAATTTACTGAGGCTTGATTTGTGACCCAAGATGTGATCTATCCTGGAAAATGTTCCGTGCGCACTTGAGAAGAAAGTGTAATCTGCTGTTTTTGGATGGAATATCCTATAAATATCAATTAAATCTATCTGGTCTATTGTGTCACTTAAAGCTTCTGTTTCCTTATTCATTTTCATTTTGGATGATCTGTCCATTGGTGTAAGTGAGGTGTTAAAGTCCCCCACTATTACTGTGTTGCTGTCGATTTCCTCTTTTATAGCTGTTAGCAGTTGCCTTATGTATTGAGGTGCTCCTATGTTGGGAGCATATGTATTTATAATTATTATATCTTCTTCTTGGATTGATCCCTTGATCATTATGTAGTGTCCTTCCTTGTCTTTTGTAACATTCTTTATTTTAAAGTCTATTTTATGTGATATGAGCATTGCTACTCCAGCTTTCTTTTGATTTCCATTTGCATGGAATGCTTTTTCCATCCCCTCACTTTCAGTCTGTATGTGTCCCTAGGTCTGAAGTGGGTCTCTTGTAGACAGCATATGTATGGGTCTTGTTTTTGTATCCATTCAGCAAGCCTGTGTCTTTTGGTTGGAGCATTTAATCCATTCACGTTTAAGGTAATTATCGATATGTATGTTCTTATGACCATTTTCTTAATTGTTTTGGGTTTGTTTTTGTAGGTCCTTTTCTTCTCTTGTGTTTCCCACTTAGAGAAGTTCCTTTAGCATTTGTTGTAGAGTTGGTTCGGTGGTGCTGAATTCTCTCAGCTTTTGCTTGTCTGTAAAGGTTTTAATTTATCCATCAAATCTGAATGATATCCTTGCTGGGTAGAGTAATCTTGATTGTAGGTTCTTCCCTTTCATCACTTTAAGTATATCATGCCACTCTCGTCTGTCTTACAGAGTTTCTGCTGAGAAATCAGCTGTTAACCTTATGGGAGTTCCCTTGTATGTTATTTGTCATTTTTCCCTTGCTGCTTTCAGTAATTATTCTTTGTCTTTAATTTTCTCCAGTTTGATTACTATGTGTCTCGGTGTGTTTCTCCTTGGGTTTCTCCTGTATGGGACTTTCTGTGCTTCCTGGACTTGGGTGGCTCTTTCCTTTCCCATGTTAGGGAAGTTCTTGACTATTATCTCTGCAAATATTTTCTCTGGCCCTTTCTCTCTCTCTTCTTCTGGGACCCCTATAATGTGAATGTTGTTGCGTTTAATGTTGTCCCAGAGGTCTCTTAGGCTGTCTTCATTTCTTTTCATTGTTTTTTTTTATTCTTTTCCGCAGCAGTGAATCCCACCATTCTGTCTTCCAGGTCACTTATCCGTTCTTCTGCCTCAGCTATTCTGCTATTGACCCCTTTGAGTGTAGTTTTCATGTTAGTTATTGTATTGTTCATCTCTGTTTGTTTGTTCTTTAATTCTTCTAGGTCTTTGTTAAACATTTCTTGTATTTTCTCAGTCTTTGCCTCCATTCTTTTTCTGAGGTCATGGATCATCTTCATTATCATTATTCTGAATTCTTTTTCTGGAAGGTTGCCTATCTCCACTTCATTTACTTGTTTTTCTGGGGTTTTATCTTGTTCCTTCACCTGGTACATAGCCCTCTGCCTTTCTATCTTGTCTATCTTTCTGTGAATGTGGTTTTTGTTCCACAGGCTGCAGGATTGTAGTTCTTCTTGCTTCTGCTGTCTGCCCTCTGGTGGATGAGGCTATCTAAGAGGCTTGTGCTAGTTTCCTGATGGGAGGGACTGGTGGTGGGTAGAGCTGACTCGAGAAGGGGAGTTTTTAGAGCCTTACTAGTCAATGCTTTCAAGACCACTAGCATCACTTGGGGGCTTGTTAGAAATGCAGAGTCCTAATTGACAAGCAACTCATGCAGCTCAATATCAAAAAATCAAACAACCCAATCCAAAAATGGGCAGAAGACCTAAATAGACATTTCTCCAAAGAAGATATACAGATTGCCAACAAACGCATGAAAGAATACTCAACATCACTAATCATTAGAGGAATGCAAATCAAAACTACAATGAGGTATCACCTCAAACCAGTAAGAATGGCCATCATCAAAAAATCTACAAATAATTAATGCTGGAGAGGGTGTGGAGAAAAGGGAACCCTCTTGCACTGTTGGTGGGAATGTAAATTGATACAGCCACTATGGAGAACAGTATGGAGGTTCCTTAAAAAACCGAAAATAGAACTACCATATGACCCAGCAATCCCACTACTGGGCATATACCCTGAGAAAACCATAATTCAAAAAGAGTCCTGTACCACAATGTTCACTGCAGCTCTGTTTACAGTAGCCAGGACATGGAAGCAACCTAAGTGTCCATCGACAGATAAATGGATAAAGAAGACGTGGCACATATATACAATGGAATATTACTCAGCCATAAAAAGAAACGAAATTGAGTTTTTTGTAGTGAGGTGGATGGACCTAGGGTGTGTCATACAGAGTGAAGTAAATCAGAAAGAGAAAAACAAATACCGTATACTAACACACATATATGGAATCTAAAAAAAAAAAAAAAAAAAAAACATGGTTCTGAAGAACCTAGGGGCAGGACAGGAATAAAGATGCAGACGTAGAGAATGGACTTGACATGGGGAGGGGGAAGGGTAAGCTGGGACGAAGTGAGAGAGTAGCATGACATATATACACTACCAAATGTAAAATAGATAGCTAGTGGGAAGCAGTTGCATAGCACAGGGAGATCAGCTCGGTGCTTTGTGACCATCTAGAGGGTGGGATAGGGAGGGTGGGAGGGAGAAGCAAGAGGGAGAAGATATGGGGATATATGTATATGTATAGCTGATTCACTTTGTTATAAAGCAGAAAATAATACACCATTGTAAAGCAATTATACTCCAAAAAAGATGTTGAAAAATAAGAAAAGAAAAAGAAATGCAGAGTCTTGGGTCCCAGCCTGTGCCTACTAAATCAGAATCTATATTTGAATAAGCTCCCTAAGTGATGTGAATGTCACTGACCTGCAGACTGTACTTTAAGTAGCAAAGCCTACAGCCTTTTTCAACCAGGGTTCCTCATCTGAACCACAAAAACAGAGGAAATGATTTGAGAGGCTATTTTCTCAATCTTCCACAATTGGTACATGAGTAGTATATTCTAGATGCAGAAGTAAGAGGTTAATTCATTACATACAGTAGATGCCTTGGAGGATTAGGGCTTCATTAATTCTCTCATGGATCCTCAATCAGGAAAGGCATCCGGAATCCTGAACTTGAAAGAGAATTCAGGTTGATTTATTATATTTAAACTTCATGAAATGTAGACACATTGCCCTAGGCAGGTGTGAGCTGTAACCTTACTATGAGATGGGGAGCTTCCCATTGGTGAATCTTTGTTTTTATTCCGAATTAGCAGAAAATATAACCAGCTTTGTACAAACTGCAGCACTTTAAATATTTAGCAGACTTTGCAAGCCTGATTTACAAACCCAAATAGTACAGATCTAGTCATGGCTGAGTTAAGTAAATAAAAGCATTGCACATGTTTTTCAGAGCTCCACATATAGAGTATATTTAAATAGCTTCAGAATCCAAAGATATTTTTCTCAGACACCTAAAATAAAAATCACTTTTTTGTGTATGCCAGAGTGCAGAACAGCCCCTGGAAATGCGGTAATAGAGGAAAGATGAAATTCTTCCATGCTCTGGGCTCATGAAAATGGGGCCATAATCGACATTATTTGGCAACTTTCTCCATTAGCATTCATTATGGCAGTCACACCTGTCCTGCATGTGTAAGTGTGTGTGAGATTGGATCTAGGGAAAGAAGAAATGTCTTTGAGCAAAAGGCAATATTTGGCCTCACTACCTGGAGTAAGAAATCAGGGAATGCTGAGGCACATTAACAGCCGGGGACTTCTGACGGTGACCTCCTACAAAATTGGATCAGGCTTTTCCCTGGCAGTTGTATTAAGCGCAGACATTTGATGAAATGTGATTCTGAAGCCGGCATATTTGACTGCTTTCTTTCTTCCCCCCTCCCCTTTTTTTTTTCTGGGGGATAGATTCTTTATTATCTGCTAAATTCACTTCACTCTGTCAATATTCTATAGAAAAATGATGGACATTCTATAATTTTGACTTTTATATTAATTCATAATTTTGACGGCTCTACCTTAGGGCTGCTTTTCTCTGTTGCAGCCTTTCCTTTTCCTCCCTCCTGCCCCTGACTTGGGTCTCTGGTTGCTCCATCCGGCAGCTAGGCTTATGACAGCTGCGTCTCTCCTTATTGCCTTAGTGAACTGCGGGTCTTTTTTCATATTAAACTCGCAATAATGGCAATGAAATTCAGATATGTAGCTGGAAATCAGCCTATTCGTAATATAAAACATAAACATTGGAGCATTTGAAAAAGCTAAAGAATTTTTTTTCTGCTTTGTATTTTTCCTTTCTTGAAACTTCATGACTTGAGTCCCAAACAAGTGCTATTTTAAAATTTTCTGGCACCATGTAATATAATTGATAATAGTGTTTAAGCAGCATCTAATATCATCCAGCATAGTGCAAAGTGAGCCATCCCAGGATATGAGCTTAAAAAATTGCATTAACACTTAGACAGAATGAAATTTTTATACTTGATTTGCTCATGGTTGGACTGATGCAACTAAACACAATTTGAGCTGTCACTTTGCAAAGGGGAAAAAAATATGCAACTTTGGAATGTTTCAAATGAGCCCAATATTAGATTCTATAACTCAGAGTGACACAGGAAATACTATTTGCAACATGATTGGTTCATTAATATTTGGTAATTGTAGTACATCATTTTAAGGGGGAAATAAAATGCAAACAAATGTTTGCAGCTTCCAGTCAGTCACTGCTTCTAAACTGCCACCACCAGGAAAGGTTTGGGAGCGAAAGGATACGTGCATTGGGGAGGTTATATTTTCCCCTCCACATTTTCATTTTGGAAGAATAATTTTCCTCATAAACCAACATGTCAGACAAAGCATCTACATTTTAAAAAAATATTATTTCACGATTTTCCACATGCACATTTGATGTAAACCCTGGAGGTGTATTCCCTGAGTACCTATTACCTCCATTTTAGGGAAATTACATTAAATTATTAGTGACAAATTTACTTGTCTGCCAATGTATTTTTCTGGAATTTTACTACAACATCAATACTTGGCTGTTTTATATGGGCCCTCATTTACCTGTCTTTGAAGGCAGCCATCCCTTGGGGAGCCCTGTCTGTCACTAACAGAAGCTGGAAAAACTCTTTAAGTTTAACATTCACAGTTTCAAATTAGATGGAAAAATATGTTGTACTTTAAAAATGTAATGTGCTCTTCTGAATTTTACAATTAGGCAACTGTTTCACAATCTATTGTCTCACTTTTTGAATAGGGAGAAAACAACCCAGATCATCAGCAGGTACCTGAGCATGAACAACGGACGTTATCTTTAGGTGTAAAATATGTCTGCCAGGGACTGAAAGCAAAATGGGGATAGATGGTCACGTTTCTTGTGTTTATTTTAGGGAAATTAGTGCAGAGAGGATTTACACTGATGCGCATGAGCCTGAAGCTCCAGGGTCCCTCACTTGAGAGGTACCTTTAGTGTCTTGGGAGCTGCTGGGACGTGCAGAGGGTTCTGGGATGGGAGGGGGGAAGCCAGGTGTCATCAGGGAAAAAAATCTCAGAAAAGAGGGATCTGAATGGTGAGAGCCAGCTCTCTGTTGTGATTTATTTTCTCATTTTAAGTAAATATTAATGTCAGAAACTTACTCCATATTCCTTCCTTACAGAGAATTCTCCAAATTCTATAAGCTTCAGACCCCACAAAACCTGGATCTGTTCTAAAATAGAATGTTACTTTTCTTGGCATCCCAGTTTATGAACAGAGTTCTGGTAAGCAGAAGCAGCATGTGCGAGGAATAGAACAATAGTTACATCTCCAACTGTAGAGTCCTGTTGAGGGAATGTGTAAGACAGGTGAGCATGCAGTACGAATAGGAGAGCTTGAAGCAGAAACAAAGGGAAAATGAAGAATAATAAGCAAGAGTGTAACTCCCAGGGGGGAGGGTGTATATTCATCTCTCCATTTTCCCTTTGATGTAGAATTCTTCTTCATTAGAATTTACCAAAGCAATGCTTGGCTCTGATGACATTTAAAATTCTCCTATCTTGTGTTATGTCTGGCTCTGTGGTTTGTATATTATTTTTTCTTTGAGACGCTTAAGTTGTTTAGTGGAATAGTTCATTTGTAGTTGAAGATTCTGGGGTCTTCAAGCTGGTCAAGACCCTCTGTGTCTTGGCTTTACCAAAAATGTGCAAACAGTTTGTTATTGTAGATAACTTGGAGTTGAGAATTGCATATATATATATATGCAGATAGATATATATATATAAATATGTATCTCAGAAATTATTTTCCTAAGAAGTATGCAGCTTTATATGACTCAAACTTTGACGATTGCTATTCTTTCCCATTCTCTACCATTCAGGAGCCTCCTTTTTCTAAAAGGCTTTTCCTTCTCTCCCCCCAAAACACAACCATTTAGATCAAATTAACTAGAATAACTGCTTCAACTGACCTAAACTCATCCTCTGCTATGGCTTGGGAGGTTTGACCTTAATTAAACCTCTATTTTGCTGGAGAATGAGACTGCTGGAGGGGAAGACCATATGAATTTCTACTTTCATTTCAGGTGGAACATTTGTAGCACCTGGGAACAGATTGTTAATGAAATATTTGTTTTATCCAGCAGTGCTTTGTCGAGACCTGGAAATATGGCAGTTTGGCAACTCTAAATGGGGAAGAATAGTAGCCAATGCCACAAAAAGGAGATAATAAGAGGTCAGTACTCCTGAAGGAAATATAAGGGGTAATGACTCAGAACAAAATGGTGGAGACTTATGGACCATACGAGAGTAGGATTTCCTTTCTAACTTCTTTTCAATTTACCTTCCTCATTTAATCATTGTCCTTGGTGCCAAACAACTGAAATTTATTAATACGTTTAGTAATCACAGCCACCCTACAGGACAGATACTGTGATCCTTATTTTTCCCAAGAAGACCAAAGTGCAGGGCAATGTAACAGTTTTCTTAAGGTCATCAAATGGTCTATAGCCAGGATTCCTGCTGACTTGTTCCTCACTTAGAGATCCAGTCCAGTTCTTCTCTGTTCAACCACCTTCTAGCCATCTACTAATTCTGAATGATGAGCTCTTTTACAATGTTGACTCTTAATTCTCTGGCCAATTTTAGAATCTCTTGAACAGTAGTCTTTGAATATATTGTCCAAATTTGAATAAAGAGCAATTAATAAATAAAGATGCAACTCATCTAACTTTGGTCCCTAAGGCATTGCCTTCACTGAGGGGAAAGGGATCAGCGATGAACCTGGGAAGGAAAGGCAACCCTTCAGAAAGTTGAGCAAACCTATACACTCCATCTTAAATTGCATCAACTCTAGTAGTAAAATGCTATGTGTTAATATTCTTTCAAACCTGAGACTCTTTATTCAAAGAAAATGTTTAGAAATTGTTAGTCTGTCCTAACTATTGAGATGTTGTTGCTAACATCTCCCACGACTCCACCTCTGATGGCTCACGGAGCTTCATGATTACTTTAAATCAAACAAAAGTTTTGTGAAAAAGGTTGGGGTTGGTGAGTGACAGCCACCCAGTGGAAATGTTGTCAGAGGCTTTCAGTTTTGTTTTGCATTTATTGCCCTAAGAGCAATATTTATGTTTCTTTGACATTTGAAATCAATGCTTCCATTTATAAATCTCAACCCAAGAAACAGATGTATGCTATTACACTTATGCTTTTGTTCTTAGGATGCAACCAAAATAGAACATTCTTCTTCTGCCCCTGCCAGTATCCTGGGTGTCCCCCATTCATTGAATGCAATTGTAGCTCTAGGATTTCAAGGACAGTCTGTGGGTTAAATTAATCAGTTGGATAAATATTAAGTACTTATTGAAGCCTACCAGTGTGCTAGGTATTTTGGAGGTACAGAAGAAGTATAGCCATGCTCTTACACGTAGTCAGAGCAACAACCAACAGTAAGGTTGATAGAGCATTACATGATTTAAAAATTGAGGTGTGGCCAGTCAGAATGGCCATCATCAAAAAATCTACAAACAATAAATGCTAGAGAGGGTGTGGAGAAAAGGGAACCCTCTTGCACTGTTGGTGGGAATGTAAATTGATACAGCCATTGTGGAGAACAGTATGGAGGTTCCTTAAAAAACTAAAAATAGAACTACCATACGACCCAGCAATCCCACTACTGGGCATATACCCTGAGAAAACCATAATTCAAAAAGAGTCCTGTACCACAGTGTTCATTGCAGCTCTGTTTACAATAGCCCGGACATGGAAGCAACCTAAGTGTCCATCGACAGATGAATGGATAAAGAAGATGTGGCACATATATACAATGGAATATTACTCAGCCATAGAAAGAAACGAAATTGAGTTATTTGTAGTGAGGTGGATGGCCCTAGAGTCTGTCATACAGAATGAAGTAAGTCAGAAAGAGAAAAACAAATACCGTATGCTAACACATATATATGGAATCTAAAAAAAAAAAAAAAAAAAGGTCATGAAGAACCTAGGGGCAAGACGGGAATAAAGACGTAGACCTACTAGAGAATGGACTTAAGGACATGAGGAGGGGGAAGGGTAAGCTGGGACAAAGTGAGAGAGTGGCATGGACATATATACACTACCAAATGTAAAATAGATAGCTAGTGGGAAGCAGCCGCATAGCACAGGGAGATCAGCTCAGTGCTTTGTGACCACCTAGAGGGGTGGGATAGGGAGGGTGGGGGCAAGGGTGACGCAAGAGGGAAGAGATATGGGGATATATGTATATGCATAACTGATTCACTTTGTTATAAAGCAGAAACTAACACACCATTGTAAAGCAATCATACTCCAATAAAGATGTTAAAAAAAAGAAATTTGAGGTGTGGGATAGAGACTACTGTGGGTGCTCAGTGAGACAGTGTGTGGGAAACAGTGACAGTTTTGTGGGTGGGAGTTGGGTTTGGTCAGCAGAAAATGGTGTAGAGCATTCCTGGCAAGGGATAGGTGAGGCAGGAGGTGGGAATATCCTGCAGCCTGCAGCTGAGGCTGGAATAAGACGTGGAAATAGATTTGGAAAGGGTAACAGAGAACTCTATAAATTTTGTAGGGTATTCATCATGAGCCATTAAAAGAACACTGACTATTTAAGTTCGAAAAAGGCAAAACTATTGATAGAAATGCCAAGAGCTTTACAGACCTATAGTTTTATTTTCCCCATGCTGCTCATTTTTATTAATTTTTGTATAGCTTTGGGTAGAATTTTGAAGGTGTCCTTGTCTTGAACCTTCTCATAAGAGAGGTTTTATATTTAATTTTTCTTAGCTTCTCATATTAAACATCCATTGATATGAAGCTGGTCGGTGTCTTCATAGCCTAGGACACTGGTGATTTAAAATATGCTCTTCCCCCCCCCACCCCCATAAGCATCCTCTAACTTATCCATGGTAGTCAGCTGTGACAGGTCATAGTCCCATCAGTCTCATGCCTTGAGTCACATCCTAAGCCATTATTCTGGTTCAGAAAATGTCATCTTCTGAACTACTGAGGGAAAACAACAGAAAACGAGTGGGATCCAGGATTGAATCAATTGGCATCAAAGATATAGTGGGTCCACCTGGCATCTTTGGGACCAAACTTAGTTTTGGGGGTCCTGCTTCACCTTCAGAGATTTAGCAGAGCTCATTTTGCCATTTTAAAAATTCAAAACTGTTTCCATCAAGAGGATTCTGTTTCAGGTATAAAATAGGAGAGTTTGAATTGCAGTCATCTCTTCATGGTTTGAAATCTACATATGCCTTTAAAAAGTGCTTCTCAGTTCTTTAATCCTCATGTGAGAAAGAAGAGACCCAATTTTGATTATGGACTTTCTCATTATGAGCTGTGAAACTTGGGGTGAGTTACTGAAATTCTCTGAGTTTCAGTATCACCATCTGTAAATGGAGAATGATGGTAATTCTCTACCCTATAGGCTTATGATTAAAAAAGAAAACAAAAAAAAAGTAAAGAACCTGGCAAAGTGCTTGAGTCATAGTAGAGGATCCCCTGTATCTTCTCTATCTTTGTGTTTGTGACTTGATAGAATTTTTTAATCCCAGGATGTTGTAGGATTTAATTTGGTGGAGAATCACCAGTAGGCATTTAAGAGCACCAGTGGACAGTGATGGTGATCTTGCCTCTAACAGTCTGAGGTTCTCAGATAACTCAACTCTGAGGAACTGCCCTAAATGTGGAATACTATAATGATGATCATTATTGACTGAAGTCTAGACACCAGACCCAGCACTGCTAGTGTCCACTTGTAACAAATTCATTTGCCAGGCAAAAGGAGACCCTGTGGGTTGCATGGATTTTCTGTTATGAGTGATTTGACAGTACCTGAAGACTAGTTAATGACTTAGAAAGAAGTGGTTCAATTGCCTTGTAGGCCAATGCGCACAGCCAGGAGAAGTTCACGGGCAGCACCGCCTTGGGAGTCAAGGAGAAATGACAAGGACATTATTTAAGACACCCAAGTGAGCCTGTATGAATGGAAGGGATAGCATATGGGTAGCTGAAGGAAGGCGCTGTCATTCTCCTACTCAGAAAATATGTCAGTCTAATGATTTGAATGAGACTTTTTTTTTTTTTAAGCAGTGTAACATTTTTAGAGTCCTCCCTGTGGTACATTGTTTTATAAGTTGATTTCCTATAAATGAGGTTTCTTCAGTGATTTTCTACTGCAAGAACAGTTCTAACAAAGACAATACATTTGACTAATAATAGCTCAGATGATTGTATCTATTTTTCTAGAAATTTTAATAAAGAAACAATTTTTCAGGCATCTCCACCTCACATATAAATCTCTATTAAGTAAATTGTACAAATTTATCTTCTTAGTTAAAAGCATTGAAGTAGATGGTCAGTTCTCTTGGCATTGTTTCTCACATGTTTTAAATATGTTGTATCCTCTATAAAATGATCAAGGATGATTGATTTAGAATACAAATAACTATATTGCATGCATGTATATACCACATTTACCTGCACGGTCCCCAGTGTGTATTTCAGCAACTTCTCCTGGAAGAATTCAAATCTGCGTTTGTCTACAATATTCGGCGCCTTTTATTCGTCCTTTGCTGTTTTCCTCGCCTCACTGTTAGTGTTTGATGAGGAGCCAGCTGCCCGAACGGTCAGCAGTGAGATTCCCACATTATGAGCAGCCCATCATATAAATTACAGCTGATGGTTAGGGCCCCTTTCTCCCAGTTGCAAGGGTTACTTACATTTCAAAATGGTGGGGAAAGAGGTGTTTGGTTTTGAGCAGAAAGAACTTCTCTGCATATTTGCTGTTTACAAACTCATCTGTACCTAATCTTTCATTTTGGCTCAAGATGGAGGGTTTATGATGAATACCGTTGATGCAGAAAATGGCTGAGTGCTTGGCTTCTTTTAAATACATCATGCTCAGTGCACACAGACTCTGAGCATCAGTTAGAGAGAAGTGACAGCTGACTTGACCTTTCTCTCTGAATTGCATGTGGAAAAAGGGAATTAGCTTGCTACAATAGTACTTGAACTTGCTTTAACTTATCACTTTCCTCTTTAGAAGGAGGAATGCACGTTAGAAATGCAAAATCACCTTCAGGCCTCATGTTGTTTAAAATGAAACTAAACTTCCTCATAATATTAAATCAGATGTGTCAAAAGAATTTACTAAGGTGATCATAATAAATAACATATATAAGTTTTCTTCTCGCTCTCCCTCGTTTTTTTTTAAACAAACCAATATTTACATATAGTGTTGAGATGCCTTGTGTGTGTGTGTGTGTGTATTGAATTTTGCAGTGGCTGTTGAGCTTCCCCAGGAGAACATAGGAACAATAGGTCCGCTAGTGAGGTACGAGGTATAAAAGCTTTTAACTTGGCTTCCATGTAACTGGAAACCAAATAAATGACTATGGAAAATACGAAAGGAGACCTAGCAGGGTTATTTCCATAGTTGCCAATTACTGCTATTAGAAGATCTAGTATGCTCTGCCTACACCTGAAACAGCTGTGATTGACACAGACCTCAGCCAATCATGGTGTTTCCTTGTCAGCTGTCATTAGCCTGTGATCAATTACCATGATTTTAGACTAACTTGAGTGGAAAGTAAAAACACATTGTAACCCGAAAGCTCATCGTGTAAATATGCAATATAAAGAAACATATCTTCTCTGACCTCTCTGACATTTTCAAACTGTTTAAAAGCTGAAGTTAATTCTTCCTGATGGCCTTTCATCTTTAGTTGACAACAGAGAGCCCCAGAGTGGTGACAGCTCTTGTCAGGTGGGACTGTCTTATCAAAAACAATACCCTCCAGATCTTTCAATCCAAATATTCTAATCTAAAATAATTGCATTTAAAATTTCATGTAGCTTTTATGTCTTCCCTGAACCATCCTGGTATGAAACCACACGAATCTCTTCCTGCGGCCCACTTTAAGCTTCACATTTTCAATATTTCTAGTTTAAAATGCATTATAGAGGTACCATGCGGCCTGGAGATTATAGAACTGTAGCTGGAGTGAATGGCTACAATTTGTTCTGCTGTGTCTTTTATTTGTACCTACATGCTTGCAGGGTGTTTCTGCAAATGTCAGTCCCAGTTCTGTCTCTATACTTCTTGTGCTCAATCCAAGCAGCATAAAATCTTGTCTCTGCAAAAGCAGCAGAGATCCTGGATTTGGCTCTGAGATGATGTGAATCATCTGTCGAATATTTAGATTTTTAACACCGTGTTTTAGTTATCTCTTCCAAACTCAATTCATTTTGTGATTTGGAGGAACCCTGTAAATGGCATGTAATTGTAAGTAGCTAGCCGTGATATCCATTGTCTTGGATCCTAAAACAGATTGCTGGATCCCAAGTCTTTTGTAGAAGGACTTTGCTGGTTTATAGATTTGAAGGCAACTCCCATCCCCTGTTACCAGCCCTGTTGATACAGGTACCGATGTTGTAAGGGACTAGTTTATATTTTGGGTTCAGAAATGCTTCTTTTTTGACAGAATCCTTCCACAGACCTGTGTTTTTCCTGTCCTCATGAGAGCCGGAATTCCTTCTCATGGTCCCTGACCAAGCCCTGTCACAGGCATCCTCCCGGGCCACTTTGTCCTGGTGCCTCTTCAGCAGTGGTCTTGAGACACACATTCCATTCACACCATTCCTTCCCTTCCTCCACCCTTCCTCTAGATTCAGCTCCCACACTGTGCCCCTAGTTGTGTCAGAGGTTTTTTTTGTTTGGGTTTAATAACTTTGCCCTCTTGAATAAGTTATTTAGTTAGGTTTATTCCAAGTGAGGATCACATTGAAAGAAAAAAAGCTATCCTACTCAAAGCAATTTCCATTGTTAAAACACAGCAGGCTCACTTCCCATTCACACAGTCGAGGCAGGGCTGTAGAGTCAAGGTTCCAGACTCAAGCAAAAAGAGCTGGGAAATAAGATCCTTTAAGGTCTTCCCTGAGAAAGCAATAGAAGTGAAAATGTGCATTCCTTCTCAGTGTTAGCTTTTCTCTTAGATGTAAGTTACCTGTAGAATCTTTCTACTTTTTATTTTAAGCTTTTACTCAAGAAAAAAGGACAGAAAAGGAGGACCAGATGGTGTTTGCATCTTTCAAAAAGCCAACATAATAAAAGAAATGGTATGTTCAAAATAAGAGGGTCTGTTTCAGAGCCAGAAGTCTGTCTACTTCTGACATACATAATCTGAGTTGACTTTCCGTGGTGCATGTAGACCCCGCCTTTTATTTTTTAAAATGGCTGGATGGCCAGTCAGATGTGGTCCTGACCAGACAGATGACTCATTACCAGCCTGACTTTTGCTGCTCCATGCACAGCACAGATGTGCAGAGGGTACGTGTTGCTGTGTAAATTCCCTCTTTTCACACCCATGCTCTTCCTTTCTTTTGTCAGAGAGTATGTTTAATCCTTTCTTTCCAGACATAGATATTACTAAGGATATTACATAAACCTTAAAATTTACTTATTCATTCAGGCAGTGTGAGATAGAGGTAGAAGAAAGCCCATTGTATAGCCTGATCTTTGGACCTGAAGAAAAGTTCTAATAGAAAACAGCAGTGTGCTGAGGGTGTCAAAGGGGTTACGGTCCAGATCTCAGAGGCTGATTTTATTATATATACCAGTGTTGTGGCCACACCTTACCTCCTGCCTCAGCGATGGACAACTTGGTCCTACACTGCTTCTGGGAGATTAATGGGCCTAGGGTTATTTACACAAATCTGCTCACAAGATGGACGAATGCAGACACCAATCCTGAATACCACGCCCTTTTCCACAGAGCACAAAATCTCCAAAAATGGGCTCTACAGAAACATTTCAAAGGAGCTACCACTGCCGATTCAGGAGCCCCAGGGAGCATCATGTGGCCCTGAAAGGTTATTTTTAGAGAGGACCCACGTCTCACCATGCCTGTACCTGGGCAATTTATGCCAACTTTACTCTAACATATATTAAGAGTTGCCTTTGACCCCCAAAGAGCCATCCCGCTTGTAGAACCTTCCACCTGTTTTCCCACCAGTTGCACTGCTTTGTATTGCTCCTGCACCAGGATCATTGTGAATTTCAGAATCCTGCTTCACTTCCAAAGAACAAAAGCAAAAATAAAAAACACAGATTTTCCTTATGTCAGTGAAAATGATAAGGCACTGGCATCTCTTTATTATTCTTTTCTTGTTTTAAAACAATAAGCACAGCTGGATTAGGGACTTTTATTTTTTTAATTAATTAATTTATTTTTGGGCGCGTTGGGTCTTCATTGCTAAGTGCGGTCTTTCTAGTTGCGGCGAGTGGGGGCTACTCTTTGTTGCGGTGCGTGGGCTTCTCATTGCGTTGGCTTCTCTTGTTGCGGAGCACGGGCTCTAGGCATGTGGGCTCAGTGGTTGTGGCTCGTGGGCTCTAGAGCGCAGGCTCAGTAGTTGTGGCGCACAGGCTTAGTTGCTCTGCGGCATGTGGGGTCTTCCCAGACCAGGGCTAGAACCCGTGTCCCCTGTATTGGCAGGCAGATTCTTAACCACTGCACCACCAGGGAAGTCCTCTTTATTATTCTTTTTTTCATATCTTCATTACTAGATTTTGTTTATTAAAGATAGCTAAAATATTCTAAAGGTAAATGTCTATACTTTTTTGAATATGTGTAGTTTTTGCGTTGCTTCCACTGGATCCAGTAAGTAAACTTCTTTTTTAATTAATTAATTTATTTATTTATTTTTGGCTGTGTTGGGTCTTCGTTTCTGTGCAAGGGCTATCCCTAGTTGCGGCGAGCGGGGGCCACTCTTCATCGCAGTGCGCGGGCCTCTCTCTGTTGCGGCCTCTCTTGTTGCGGAGCACAGGCTCCAGTTGCGCAGGCTCAGTAGTTGTGGATCACGGACCCAGTTGCTCCGCAGCATGTGGGATCTTCCCAGACCAGGCCTCGAACCCATGTCCCCTGCATTGGTAGGCAGATTCTCAACCACTGCGCCACCAGGGAAGCCCCGAATATGTGTCGTTTTTTGGGTTTTTTTTTAACATCTCTATTGGAGTATAATTGCTTTACAATGGTGTGTTAGTTTCTGCTTTATAACAGAGTGAATCAGGTATACATATACATATATCCCCATATCTCTTCTCTCTTCTGTCTCCCTCCCACCCTCCCTATCCCACCCCTCTAGGTGGTCCTCTTTATTATTCTTTAATGCAGATATTATCTCTCCTTTGAACATTAAGAAAGATTCTGAGTGGAAGCCCGGGGTGAATCAGAGCTTTAGGGAAAGGAATTCCTTAGGTACGAGCCTCATCTTCCCCGAATGAAGATGCAGCTATAGCAGATTCTCCTGAGATTGTTTTGACCTACAGACATTTATGAAATTTAGATCTGGTTTTCCATATAACAGTGTGCCAACATTAATCTTCTGAATGAGATTTTAATTTCCAGTAATATAAATAAAGATTCATTTTCTCCTCCATGTGTTTTCCAAATTCTAAGAGAGTTAAACAATCTGCTTTGATATTTTACTAGTCTTTTATCTTAGAGAATTCTCTACTCTGGCAATTTTGTTCTCTTAGAGTATTAAAATATTCGAAATTTCATTGGAAATATACCCTCATCTTCTCTGGTCTTTAACTGTCTTAAATCTTTATTTCCCTTTTTTTCATTTTATTGAATTTTCCTTCCTTTTTTTTGTTCACTGCCATTCTTTGCGTTTTCTCTTTTTTGCAATACTTCTTTATTCCTCCCTCTCTTCCTTCCTTTCTTTTGTCTTCCTTTTTTTAAGATTTAGGTACACTGTTCTTACATTTCATTTAAGAGCTTTAGAAAATAACTCCAAAATGAATGTTATTTTTTAGTTATATTAAAAGCAAATTGTTGTACCGTGTGTAAAGTGTGCATTTCTGTGCTTTCAGAACGCAGCTCATTTCACTTCACATTTCCAAATGCTAGAACTATTTTGTGAGTTAGCCTGTCGGTTAGAAATCCCTAGTCTGCAAGCAGTCCTTATTTACTGTTCAGTGGCAAGATGCCCCTCACACCGTCTCAAACTCCTTTTGGCCCCTGATAGAAATCCATGGTTTTGATTTGTTTTAAAACAGCTTTATTGAGATATATTTTACATTTCATACAATTCACCCATTTTAGGTGTTTAAGGAAACAGAAGCTTCCTTCTCATTCAGTTGCATAAGTTCATTTATATTTGAAACTGGAAAAGTTACCAAACGTGATCAAATAGAAATCTTAAAACATTCTTTGAACCCATTCTGTTTTAATGCATAATTTTCCTATTACAGCCGCCTGTTTGCACCTCTGGAGTTAAGGTCACAGCAGCGTTTGCATTATAAACCCTTTTTTCAGGGGTTTATAAATGCAGCTGCTTTTGTTTGCTCAGGACTGAAGCTTGCCTCGTGAGGTTTCCATGCAATAGAGCGGCTTTTTGGGGTTGAGTTTTCTTTAACTAAATTAAAATTTTAAAACACCATGTTGCCCTTTAAAAAAATCACTGCAAGTGTCAAAAAAGCCTAAGTAGGAATTTCTCCCCAAATAACTTTTTTATGTATATGCAGTTTTTAATTGCCTTTCGCTTCTAAAAATTCTGCACTGTGCTCAGTTTCTGATTAATGTTGCTTGCTTCAAATATTTACAAACCTAAATCCAACTCGGTTTATAAATGAAAGAAATAAAAGCATGTTACATACAATTACTGTCTTTCAGCATAGTTAACAGAATTATTTTACAGTGCATTATAAAGCCCAAAGATGGCATGAAAAGATAGAAAACCTGTCATAACCTCGTGAGAAGTTATACATATATATGTATGCATTTGAGAGTGTATGTTCTCTAGGAGAGTTTAAAATATTTAGAAAGAAAACCATTTACATTTTCAGGATAATATTTTGCCTTTTTCAAAACAATAAAAGTGTGTGGTAGAGGATGCAGAAATCACCATAAATTATTAAATTGATTTTAAACGTTAAAGAACAAAATATACAGGCTCATTAAACAAAATACGATATTAGAATGACAATTTAAATGAAGTCTAACTGAGAATCCTGACTTTGTTTGCACACAATTGCCAGAAACTTCTAATCAGACTTTTACCTGGTAATTTTAGGAGGTGTTTTACCTTTCAGTCACAGACCAGTTATGTATGTGGTTGCCTATATCTCACCTTATGTTTCAGAAGTCAGGTTTCATCTTGTTCAATTTTATTTAATTTTTTAAAAATATTCTTTTATTTAATATTTTTCGTGCAAATTTATATTTTGAATGGAAAAGATAGATAACTCAAAGGCAAGATAGTTTTAATGAATATTGTGTTCTGCCATGTACAATTTGATGGGAAATAGCTTGTTCTTCCCCCAAACATCCACAATGCTCAAGACAAAAGCATTTTGCAGTCAGGTCCATTTCAGGGTAGACTACAAACCCCCGCAAGTCAGGGACTCCTTCCCCGCCACCCCCGCTCTGTGAATTACCCCTCCCGGCACAGCCCATGCCTCCAAAAGGTTTGTTGAATGACGAAACGACTGTCCTGCTCATCCAGGAGCTTCTGGACAGGAATCGAACACTCGAAAACCAAAACTGTTTCTCTAACCTTCCTCCCACCTCCTGACTTCCCAAAACAAAGCCAAACCGGCAAACAAACAGAAAGGTTTAATCTGGATTTATGAGACGTAGCACAAGGGTGACAGCTTGAGTTGATATTTCAGCTGTTTCAGCTTGAGTTGAGGTTCCAGCAGCGGCTGACAAAGACTACATCAGTTGCCAGAGAAAGGTTGTCTCAGGATCTTTATCTCGTCGGCGGCTGCGGTGGTGGTCGTCCTGAGCCCTGAAATACAGTCACTCAGCTCCCCAACCTCCCGGCTTTTAACAGCCCTCTGAATTCAGAATATGATTATCTAAGCCAAGTTTTTTCTAACCAAATAAATACAACTGTAAACTGGTGTTGAGAAAATAAATGTATTTGTTTCCTGCTAATATATTTAATAATTCCCTTTGTCTCTCCCAGTCTGATTTTTTTTTTTTTTAAACTGGGAGATTGTATTTATCCTCCTGTTTCTTGACCAAAGTATTGTTTAACTTAATTGTATTAATTTGGTTGTGTTATAAATTCAGGAACATTAGAAGAAAAACAATTTGGTAAATCCAGTGCTAACAGGTTTAGTCCTTCAGTGTGGTATTTTAGTTAACAGACTGTTTGTTTTTCCTGTGGGTAAACAACAACAGAAAGGTGCTTTGAGTGCTTTTATCCCCAGCAAAGGGAAGCATTTTCAGAGCAAGAAAGGGATGAAGCAGAGGGGAGCAAATGCGCAGTGTTTCTATATAGTGATAGCTCCCATACATACATGCCTTTCTGTACTCTACCTTTACACGTGTGTGAAGAAAAAGGGGCACACAGCGCCCAGAAAGAGGATACAATGATGGAGGTGTGGAATCATCTCCTTTTGTGAGTGAATGCATCAGATTTTCATTCTATAGTGAAAATGAATCCATCATGTCCAGCCCCCCACCATTTCCCATTAATCCCTGAATATTTTCTTCCCTCTATAGTTAATGCTATTAAATGTGGGTACTGTAAAAATCCAGAGTGCAGGGCTCCCTAAGAAAAATTGAAACCCTGCTTTTGTTTCCCTCACGTTTCCCTCATGCAGTGGGGTGGGATCTTTTCAGGCCTGGCTGCGATGATGGTGAGGGATGAGGGACACGCCCCCCTGGCCACCTCTGCTCTGCTCCAGAGTGTCAAAAGCCAGGAGTCTGACCATACCACCCTCCACCCTCCACCACACTTATATATTTACAAAGTTTACATATTTACAAACTTTAAATACATATGTACACATTTCAGATTAATCAGCTGAAGTAATGACTCTGGGGTTTTCACAGCCTAAATAATTTAAGAATAGTGTCTCTTCTTTTTATGCAGTGGCTAGAATGACAGTAGGATTTGGCTTGATTGGATTTGAATTTTTGGATGTAGCCATTCTTATCTGGCATCTCTAGAAAGTTTTCTTCAATGAGTGTACATACCCCTATCTTTTTTATATTCCTGAAGTAGGTAACAATGCCGTTAAAGGTTTCTCAAACTCTCCCCTCTCCTCCCTCCCTCCCTCTTTTCCTGTCTTTTCCATCCTTTTTCCTCCCTTTTCCCTCTCTCCTTCCTCCCTCCCTCCTGCCCTCCCTTCTTCCCTCTCCTATCAGGCTACCTATGATTTTCCCACCTGCCAATGGTTGAGGCTCAAATCCACAATCTGAATATTTTTTAAGTTTTCATTTAAAGATATTAATGTGGGTGCTTCCAATTGCGTCTGCTCATTCTATTTAAATCAGGACGTTCTGAAGGAAAACTCCTTTTCATTGTTGGCAGCACATTCAATTTCCCTTCTGCTCCTCATAGGGACAATAATGAAGGGCTTAAAATTGATCCTTTTATTTTTTGAAATGGAGGAAGTGTCAGATATTTGCATTTGTCTTGATCATTTATTTTCCACAGGCAGGGAGTAAACACTGCAAGCGATACATGCACATTCTGTAGGTGGTTATGATGAATAAATTGGTTGTATGATGCAGAAATCAAATGGTGGAGGGATGATGACGATGAGCAAATCAGATGTCTTTGCATGTCTTCTCACTTCTGAGATGGCGTTAAGTCAGAGATTTTACCAGAGTGATCCCAAATGTCTGCGTTTCTTCCAGAATGAAACTTGCAGCTTGCGCATATCCAGACTGGAAACAGAGGAATTTGTGCCAATTTAGAGAGGAGGAAAACATCAGGTTGATGTGAAGTTTATGGATAATTGAAAGTAAGGTGGCTAGTCCTGCAATTTATGAAGTTTGGGCATCTGCAAAGGCTAAGGAGAAAATAAATGGGAGATGCAACCTAAGGGATAAGAAAGAGTAATTAAGAAATACTAATGATAAATCCAGTTATGTGTATGTTCAGTCAGTAGTTTTCATGGCTGAACTCTCCATTTTGTTCATTTAAAGCTTTTTTTTTTGACATTTAAAGCAGTTGCTTTAATATGAGTATTGAGAAT
Organism: Delphinapterus leucas; assembly: GCF_059928025.1. Classification (NCBI taxonomy): domain Eukaryota; kingdom Metazoa; phylum Chordata; class Mammalia; order Artiodactyla; family Monodontidae; genus Delphinapterus; species Delphinapterus leucas. The sequence goes on from NC_143148.1 coordinate 44,727,196, forward strand.
TTGATAAGAATATCTTCTTTTTTTAAAGATTATTTTACACTTTTTGGGAAATAATTAAACATTGAATATAATTACATAACAAAAAGGCAACTTCTACTGAACCAGTAACTAGAAGCAAGAAAAATGGCATGATTCTCCAGTAAAAAGTTTTGATGTAAAAGGGTTTTTGTTTTGGCAAAATACCTTTTAATGTTTATTAAATCTGGAACCAGAAGCTGTAAAGTAAGAACTCTGCTTATGGAACGAAGTTGACAGACATATGAGTATCTCATCCTTTTCAATATCAGGCATGAATCTACTGGAGGGTCATTGCCATGTAATTAATTATTAGTTATTATCGTGTCATTTCAACTACAGAAAAAGTCACAAGAAAATGTTTCATTTGAAAAATTTTGTTGCCACCTGTTTTGGACTATTGGCATTAACACATGCTTTGCTCTGGAGAAATTTTTTCAGTTTCATCAGAATGAAAAGCAGTATTATTGTTGTTGTTTTCCACCTTTCAGTATCTCTGAAAACTGAACAAATAAGTGATCTCATCTGGTCCGTCTTTGTAATGTTCCTTCAAAGCAGAGAGTGTCAGCTGAATTAAATTCCACACACATGGATTTAGTGCCTACTACGTGCCAGTATTATTAGGCCAAGCACAATTTAGAAATTCCTGTACACACTGTGTCGCCATGTTGGGAAGCTTTGTGAAGGCTTCTGCTTTAGATCCAGTTAGAACATGCAGCCAAGGGCACAGGAAAATAGGGGGAATATGCAGCATTCATGGGCAAAAAGTTTTCTGAGGCTTAAAGCCAACTTGCATACATTTTGCCTGTCTCTATTCCTCATTGCAGGTGGGGATTGCAGTGCTGTTTCCCCAGTATCATCTTTATGAAATGCACCCTTCTCTCATTCTTTAGGTCAGAGTATTCTGTATACACTTTAATCCTTTGTGGCCATTCCTAGTTGAGATGACTAATGTTAGATTTTTCTCGATGGAACTTGGTTTAAGTTCCTCTGCAAGCAGTGTTTACAATGATAGTACTTTGTGTTGGTTTAGAAATTTTTAATTTATCATAGTTCTTTCACATTTATTTCCTCATTGGATCTTTGACAACAACCGTGTTAGATAATCAAGGATACCTAGTACTTTTCCCATTTCGTTGAAGAAAAAATGATTTACATTAAAATCACGTGGAAAGAATTGAAACCGCGGCTCCCTTGCTCTTAGCCAGGGATTCTACCTCCTGTCCTAGCCAGGTAGACCCAAGGGCCAAGACCAGCCTGTGTTTTTTTTAGTTTTTTTTAAATGCCCTGAGAGAGAATAATTTTTACGTTTTAAAATGACTACATTTTAAATGGTTTTTATAAGTACTTACATAATAGCCTACATTTTACCTCTTGGCCTTAAAATATTTACTCTGGCCCTTTAAGAAAATGTTTGCTGAGTCCTACGCCATCCTCTCCAGCCTTCTCCATATCCTACCCAAACCACCCCCTCCCCAATTAGATTACTGACTCTGTAAGCAAATACCAGCTCTTCCCCCCCCCCCCATGTATTTGGCACACCAGGTATGGGGCTCTATGCATGTAGAAATTTGGCGAGTACTATGTGACCATTTAATTCATCCAGACAAACCCAAGTATGCCAGTTATGCCTGGAATCTGCCTTGATTTGGGGTTAAAGTTAGAAACGGGGATGCAGTGGAAATGGAAAAGATCTAGCTGCTTTAACTTTAGTGTCTGATTTCCAGCGTAAAATTTGTTTCAGTCAAACCTAGGGACCCCAGTGACAGAGCTTTCTTTCACATTGTTACATCCTAAAATAAAGGGAAAATGTATATCATGTTTAATTCCCTGCCCCTCCCTCCATGATGAGGCAATTCAGTGAGTTCCTTTTTAGCTCTTCTGCAGCTATGACTCTTTTTAAATAAAGACAGTAGAAGGGGCATTGTTGGCTAAAGAAACACGGGTTCCATTTTAAGAGCATCTCGAAGGTTAGGCTGTTTGAATGACCACCTCCGCCATTCTGAAGATGAAACTCTCAGGCCTGGGTCATCATTTCAGTCAGAGCAGAGCCAGAACAGCCATTAAAGCAGAGTACGGCCTTGTTAGGCTGTCACAGGAGGGTAAAGCTGTTACTCCAGGCTCAGCAGTCTACAACAGGGGTGCGTCCAAATAAACACATGAAGTGAATTGGATGCAAAAAGGGATATGAAATGCATTGGTGAGAAAACGATGTTCTTCTGCCTCCGTCTATCCTAGGATAGATTTTAGAAATTGTTTCCACGTGGTAGCCAACACTGGCATGGTAATAGGCATGGGTCAAACACTTCCTGCCCTGCTTAGCAAGAAGTGGAGAGAACCCAGAGACTTGTGATCATGGGAAAGTTTAAAAAGGCAACTTGTAAAACTAAAGCATATTTGACTAGGTCACCTGTGTTCCCAACGAATTAGATTTGAAATCTAGGCCTAGGCAGATGTTTTTTTGGGCAATAGTTACGTCTCTTTTTCCTTTAAAGATAGTGTTTATTTGGTGTTCCTTTCCTGAGTTATAAGATATAACTCAATATAGAACACTTGGAAAATATGAAAAAAAATCTGAACAATCCACAATCCTTCTACCCAGAGCCACCCACAGGTACTATTTCAGTGCATTTAGTGTTAGTTTTTATTTTCTGTTTATAGGTATCATATAATTTTTAAAAATGTTGAGATTATACTGCATTTTCTTTCTGTTCTGCTATTTATTTTAATTAATGGTGCAGTATGATTTTTTTCCCTGAGCATTTTTAATGAGTATGTTAATGATGTAATAGTTCATGCCATAATTATAGAATAATTTCTGTATTCAGTCTTCTGTATTAGCCACATAACTTGTTTTAGTTTATTCATTTGTTATAATAATTCATGTTGTGATGAATTTTTAGGAGGAATCTTTGGAGATGGGGCTACTAGTTCAAGGGGTAAAACCCTTTTCAAGATCTTAGAAAGTTCGTATCAACTTATATTCTTTTCAGCTCTCTGTGAGAGCACATTCTCACCAACTTTCGGATGGTGAGAATTCATTTACTTTCAGTCTTTGCCAACTTAATTGTTTAAAGAACACTTTGATGTTTTGATTGTATTTTTCATAGGCTTATTAACCGGTTGTATTACCTTTGAGGGTTATCTGTTGGTTCATGCTTTTGCCCATTGGCGGGGGTGTTCATCTCTTTTTTTTATTGACTTGCATGATGTCTTAAGGCCATCAGATCATAATATTTTAAAATCATTTTACCAAGGAGAGTAAAGGGCACCAAGTGGAAGCGATCATAATTAGAAATTCATGGAGGTTGTGCTCTTGCATGAAAGATTTAAATAAATGTATATAGTTCTTCTTAAAGGCTTCCTGGGGTATGGGATAGAAGATTAGGGCAGTCCCCAAAAGGCTTTGGTTCGCTTCCCTCCCCTTGGAAGGTGTTTGCTTCTTTGTGTCTAACTCATCACATCTCATTTAAAATTGGAAGCTCCTGGTTTTGTCGTATTTAAATGTATAACCAAAATGCAGCCTGGGCATTGCAAGAGGTAGATTTCTCTCTGTGACCAGACTTTTGAAGCTTCCCAAATTGAAACAAGTAAAACATTGTTTTAGAATAAAATATTTTACATAATCAAACCCACCACCCAGATTTTAAAATGTTAGCATTTTGCCACAGTTGCTTCAAATGATTTTTTCCTGGTTTTCTTTTCTTTATTATGAAATAAGAAGTCACAGCCCCCTAATCCCATTCCGCTCCCTCTCTCCTGAAGTTGATTATTTTGTTTCTGACCAGGTTATGCTTTCACTTCCCACAGGTGTTTTTGTTCCAGTATTCTTAATTCTGTGTTATAACATGTGATATTAAGCATCTATTTCATTAACTTGCTTTCCATTCACTTAACATTATTTTCAAGATAGTATCACTCTTTAAAATATTAAGTATACATTTTCAAATGCTGTATATGTCAAGGCATATCTGGTAGGGTAAATGTGGCGAAAATGACAAAATTAAAGAAAGATTAAAGCAAATATCTATTAAATGCCTGTTCTGTTGGGTTACTTTGGGAGATATACAAAATCATAAACCTGTTCTTTGCCCTCAACGAGTTTTATTTTAATTGAGGAAAAAAAGTAAAAATAAACACATGGTAAGTTAAAACAGAGTGTCAAACAATTGTTAAATAATTGCAAGAAAACTTTTTAATTGTCAAGAAAACTTTTTAAATGTCACAAGCCAGCGTATGCTTAAGTGTCAAGAAATGAACTGAGTTTTCTAAGACTTAAAAACAGAATGGAAATACATATTTTTAGTAAAGTACTAAACATTTTCTGGAGAAAAGGCTATTACTCATTGTGTTGAGGTTTTCCTCAAATAGTTACCGACCACCAACTCTGGGCAGGGCAGTTTTTTTGTGTGTTAAATATAGCTTGCTATTGTGGAGTTAGACTGGGTTCCAACCCAGTGGTCCAGAGCAGTGGTGCTCCATGATGAGCCAGATTCTGGTTATGTGCGTACTCACCTTGAAGGGGCAAAGTGGGGCTGGGAGGCTAAGCATGTGCTGACAATGACAAGATAAGCGGTATAGATTTCAAAGATCAACGATGCTATTAGAAGAGAGACTATGGTGTATACGCTAAGCCAGAAGACATGGCAACCATGGTAATATGGGAAAGGGACAATGGGTCAGGGAAGAAAAAGTCAGCTGCCTTCATATTTCTGGGTCACATTCCAGGTTCCATCTCTTGTGAGGCCTTGTACAGTTTCTTCCCAGAGATGATGTTGCTTCTTCAGAACTAGCCCACTTCAGATCTTTCTCTCTGGCCTTTGGTCTAATATGGTTAATACAGTCTTATCCAGCTTTGGAGGGTGGTCCAGTTGCATGGGCAAGGTATCCTACACTTATACAAAGAAGGTCTCACAATTCCCTTACATAGTATTGGGATCTTTCTATGCACAAGTAAGATGATCAATATATACATATTGATTCCATTATCCAGCAACTCCAGCCCTGCCAAAGTTACCCCAGTAATGTTGGGGATGGGGTGGGTGGGAAAAACTAGGAGGGAATAGCTAACATTCGCAGCAAAATCTGAGCATAAAACTTCCCAAACAGGAGCAGCCAACTGACTTCAACAGGCTCAAAACTCACAAGATAAAAATTCATCTTTCTATGTCCCAAAAGAAAGCCTCATTGTACCCGGGGGAAGTGTATTTACCAGTGGATTGTTGTTGTTTTTTTTTATGACATTTTAGTCTTGAATTCATTATTCATTGTGTAAACCATTATATGGTAGTTCTCAGTCAGCTGCCATCATATTTGATGACCTGTCCTAATGAAGGAAGCAGCCACGGAGAAAATCCAAAGCAGTTGACAATCCAAATGCTGTTAGCTTTTGCTCATGAAATGTAGTGTCTGGTTTTCAACGGCAGACAGGTTCAGACTCATGGGTGTGTGACCTATGCAGTCACACAGGTCCTTTGCTCAGAAGGGCCCTGATCCTGGTTTAATGCTCTACTGTCACTGCCTTGAGATTTTCATTGTTTTCGAACAAAGGGCCCCACATTTTCATTTTACACTGGACCCTGCCAATTATATAGCTGGTCTTGGCTTCAAATTGGCTTTTCTTGGATAGATTGTAACATGATTCTGCGTCCCAGAGGACATCTGTATGAACAAAAGGAAGAGACTTCTCAAAGGCAGGTTGGGTGGCTGACATTGAACCTGTGACTTTTCTTTGTCTGATACCCACATGGCTAATGGAGAGATAGCTGACATGTGGTGAGAGTCTGCCAAGTGTCCAAAGCAAGAAGGTGGGATATTACATATGACATCAGACTTTAAAGGTCACAGAGAGGGCTTCCGTGGTGGCGCAGTGGTTGAGAGTCCGCCTGCCGATGCAGGGGACGCGGGTTCGTTACCCCGTCCGGGAAGATCCCACATGCCGCAGAGCGGCTGGGCCCGTGAGCCATGGCCGCTGAGCCTGCGCGTCCGGAGCCTGTGCTCCGCAACGGGAGAGGCTACAACAGTGAGAGGCCCGCATACTGAAAAAAAAAAAAAGGTCACAGGGAACAAATGTGTCCTCCTCTGTAAGAACTAAGAAGGTTTGGAGAAACCCACTCTTTAAGGCAGTATTTTAAGAACTGTATCACCAAGAAAGGTGTTCTAGTGTCCCATTGTGATTTTAGGTCCTATTCTTGGCCAGTGAAAGAGCACAGACATGAACTGCAATTTATGGATGAAAGGTGGTGTCACTTGACCTATCTGGGTCAGAAGAATTTGTCCTGAGGAAGGCATTTGATGGAGAGAAAGCTGCAGAGAAAGCAAAAGTAGATACAATCTTTGAGCTTCCTGAAGTGCCCTGGGACTTGTTCCTACAGAGAAGCCTTGCATCTGTCTTAGGGACCTGCCTTTCCCCATCTATCCTGAGCTCCATTTCTGAGCTGGGGGTACCCTAGCAGCCTATCAGGAGCCCTTGATCCTCTCCCTCATTTTGAATCAACATTTGAAGTAGTTCATCCTTTCTGCACGTCCTCATGAAGGCATGTTTGGGAGCCATGCCAAATGACTACAGTAACAGTGATAATATGTCCCAGAGTCAGGCGATGCAGGCCTCAACAGCCATTCACTTATTCATGTAACAGTTACTGAACTTAGCACTCAAGGGCTCTACTAAACTCTAACAAATACACAGTGTATTCATTTCCTAGAATTGTAACAAATTACCATAAACTGAGTGACTTAAAACAATAGAACTTTATTTTCTCACATTTCTGGAGGCTAGAAGTCTGAAATCAAGGTGTCAATCAGGGCCATGCTCCATCTGAAAGCCCTAGGGGAAAACCTGTTCCATGTCTAGTTCCTGGTTCCTGGTGGTTGCTGGCAGTCCTTGACTCATGGACGCATCACTCTAATCTCTGCCTCCATCTTCACTTGGCCTTTCTGTAAGGACAACAGCCGTTGGCTCTAGAGCCCACCCTTAGCCAATATGTCCTCATCTTAACTTAAGATAATTACATCTTCAAAGACCCTATTTCCAGGTGAGTTCAAATTCTGAAGTTCTGGGTGGACATGAATTTGGGGAGGACACTATTCAACGCAGAACACATAGATTTTCAAAAAGATACATTTATTGCTCTCAAGTTGTTTGCCATCCAGAGTAGGAAAAGAGAAATACAAATATATATTCTATAGGTACTAAGTGATAAGGCTCATAAGAAATATACAGATCAAATGCTGTGGTAATCCAGAGGAAGGGGAGACAATTTCCAGAGGGCAGGATCAGGGAAAGCTCCATGGAAGAGGTGGCGTGGTTGTTGGGTTTTGAATGGTAAGTAGGACTGAGACATGTTGGAGATAATGTATGGAGAGAGTTTGGGAAAGAGCATGAGCTAAGGCAGAGAGGTGAGAGTCAGAGGAATATGTACACATATGAGTTATTCAGGTGGGCTGGAAAATAGAACACGTGATAATCAGTGATATCCAGAAAAGTAAGCTGGAGAAGATGATGTATCATGAATGCCTGCCTAATGCGTGTGAACTTTGCTTATCATGCAATACAGAGTCACTGATTTTTTTTAAAGGGAGGTGATAGATTGTGCTTTGTGTTTTAAGTAAAATAAATATGGCAGAAGTGCAGAGGATGCATTTATTCATTTCTTCTTTTGTGCAACACATATTTATTGAATACTGAACTCTGAGTATAATAAATCTGAGAATTAGATGGTGAGTTATATTTGTCCTTCCTACCCACTAGAAGCTTTCTGTCCAGTAAAGAAGACAGAGAACTTAGATAGTAGAAATTGAGTATTAGGATGAAACATGCTATGATGGGTGCCATGAACACATATAGGATAAACACTTATTCAAGCCATGGAAAGCTTTTAAAAGAGATTGATGTTACAGATGAGATGGGAGCACAGGTGGCAAAGCGGGCATTCAGAGTGTGGGCAACATGTTGGAAGGCCCAGAGGCTAAGGCCATCAGGGGAAGCTAAAAGAAGTCCCCCACAGGAGGAAGGTTGGTGTGGGGATGGTCAACACAGCGTGGGCAGAGGTGGGGGAGGAGGTCAGAAATGAAGCTAGAGAGAGAGACAGAAGCAAGTTGAAATGCCACCCTGAAGGCGAGGACATAGCCAGAGCTGCATTTTAGAAAGGCTTGCAAGGGTTGTTTTGTGGAGAAGAGATTAGAAAGTGGTGGTCAGCGGGAGAGAAAATGGTGGTCTGGCCCAGTGCAGTGGCGGTGAAAACAGAGAGAAGACTGATCTGAGAGCTATTTGGGAGGTAGAATCTACTGGACTCCAGAGTGATAGGAGTTGAGGATAGAGTTAAGGAAGAGAAAGGAGCCACAGATGACCTCAGGCATAGACAACTGAGTGAATGATTCAATGAGTTAGAGGCCAGCTGAAGGGTAGGTGTGGGGAAGAGAGATGGTGAGTTCAGTTAGTGAATTTGAGGCTCTTAGGAGATACTTAGGTAGAGATATCCAGTAAAGAGGTATAAATTTGTGTAACAGAATATCTGGGCTCAGATAACAGTGTCAAAGCCATCAGCAGAAGTGTGAATAGAGTCGAAATACAAGAGGGCCTAGCCCAAACCATGGGAGCATGAGCAGTGAAGAAATGGGCAGGCAAAGGGGACCAAGGGATGCTGCCAGCAAAGCAGGATGAAAGCCAGAAAAGAATGGGTCATGGAACCCAAGGAAGGATTATATTTTAAGAAGGGAATTGTTGGTTCTTCTGAATGCAGCTGAAAGGTCAAGTAAGATGACAACTGAACAGTGTCCATTGGATTGAGCAGCCAAGTAGTTCTTGGTGCCTGTTGCTGGCAGACTTTGGAGGCCATCATCTGGCCCTTGGGATGTGGTGAGCTGGAAGAGGAAGGCGGTGGGATAAATGACAGATGACTAATGTCATGCAAGCAGTGTAGAGCTTGGGTAACAGGGATGATGGTGATGTTATTGACAGAAAGGAACACTGATGGAGAAGTTACTTATGTGTGGGAAAGGGGAGATAATGAGCTCCATTGATGCTTGCAATGAAAGCATCCTGAGGAAGTCTGCTAGTATAAGCACCTCTAAGACAAACATGTTCACACATGTTTCCCTTGGAGACCTGTGCGAGAGCTTCTCTGGGGTATTGAAAAGAAACGGAATTGCTGAGTCATACTTAAGGTATAAGGATACTAAGTGCCAATAAGAACTCCTGGGAAGCTGTTCAGAAGGATTCTGTCATTTTATGTACCTAGCAGCAGTGTGAGAAAATTACTGTCTTTGCTAACGCTTGGTATTATGCCATTTTCTAATGTATGCCAGTCTGATTGGTTTAATGTGGTGTCTCATTGTTATTTTCAAATACATTTCACCTATTACTAGTAAGATATTATCTTCATACATTTATAAACATTCAGATTTTTTTCCTCCTTGTATTACCTAGTCATAGTCTTCATCTATTTTTTTTTCTCACTGGTTTCCTATCATTTTCTCATTGCTGATTTGTTCATTGCTTATTTTTATGTTAAACCTGTATTGGTTTTAGACATTACAAATAGCTTTTATTTATTAGAAATCCATAATTTTGACATTGTCATACTCATTAATACTTGTGCTTTATAATTTCTTTCCCCACCTCCTTCCAACATGATGACGATTTTCTCATTTTTTTCCTTCTTTTAGCTTATACTTTTACCTTTCACTCTGCACTTCTTAATACCCCCTGGAAATCCCTTTTGAATGTGGTGTGACAAAGGGATCTGCCTGATCTTTCTCCCTCTGGGGAATCACTTTCAGTCCTAAGTTTCCAGTAATAAAACCCCTGTTGGTTGTCTTTTGTGGGAAGAACTTAGCTTTCTCCCTGGGAGGACTTTTGATTACTGATTCAATTGTTTTATTGGGACTTTCATTGATATCACCTGGAATCTATAGATCCACTGGGAGGGAATTGATTATTTTTTCACTGTTGAGCCCTTCCATCTATGAATGTGGCATGGTTCTCTATTTATTTAGATCTTTTAAAATTATTCCAGTAAATGCTTAGATGTATTATTAGGCACATTTTCTTTTTATGCTATTGTAAATAGTATCTTTTAAAAATTTAATTGAATAATTTTAGTTGAATTATATAAAAATGCAATAGTTTATTGTATGTTGATTCAGAATAACATTGCTAAACTCTTTTAATAATTTATCTTTAGATTTCATTTTAATTTTTTACCTTTACAATCATATCTGTTTGAGTAACTTTATTGTAGCAACTCCAGTCATAGCTTTTATTTCTCCTCTTGCACTAGCTGTGACCTTCAGTACAATGTTGAATAGGAGTAGTGAGAGTGGGCATCCTTTCTTATTCCCAGTTTCAAATAGAAGACTTTCAGTATTTCACCATTAATAAGATGCTTGCCAGAGGTAAATACCCTTTATCAGGCAAAGGGTATTTAATTCTGTTCCTATTTTGCTAAAAGTTTTTATATTGAATAGATGTTGAATTTCATCAAATTCTTTTTTGTATCTATGGAGTAAATCATATCATTTTTCTCTTTAATCTGTTAATGTAGTGACTTATAGTCATTAATTTTCTAATGTTAAATAAACTTTTCATTTCTGGGACAAATCCTACTTGGGCATGATATATTATCATGTTTATATATTGCTGGATTTGGTTTGATAATACTTTAGTTAGAATTTCACATCTGTTTTTTTGAGCGATGTAATTTTCCTTTCTCATAATGTCCTTGTCAGGGTTTGGCATCCAGTTTTGCTAACCTCATCAAATTAATTGGGGACTGTTCCCTTTTTTTCTGTATTTTAGAATTGCTTGTATATTAAAATTATTTGTTCCCTGATTACTTGGTAAAACTCATCAGTGAAGCCATGGAAGCACTTACTTTTCTTTGTGGGAGGATTTTTGATTAATGATTCAGTTTTTTTTTAATGTTTATCTGGATATTTAGGTTTTCCTTTTCTTTTTGGGCCACTTTTGATAGTTGTATTTTTCCAGGAATTTTTCAATTTTATCTAAATTTTTGAATTTATTGATATAAAGTTATGCATTATATCGTCTTGTTATTCTATTTCATATCTCTAACATCTGTAAGTAATCTTCATTTTTATTACTAATATTCTTTTTTATATTTTCTATTTTTTTCTTGATCTATCTGTCAGTTTTACTAATTATTTCAGAAGTTTAAAATTGGGATTTTGTGGATTCATTCCACTGCATATTTATTTTCAAGTTCTATTTACTTCTGCTTTTATTTTTAGTTTTCTGCTTTCTACTTTTCTCTTTTTTTAAAAAAAAACAAAACATTTACTGTGGAAAATTTCAAGCATACACAAACTAGGTAGAATAGTAAAATGAACTGTCAGGTACTCATCGTTTAACTTCAGTAATTATTGGTATATGATCAGCCTTGTTTCATATATACCCCTACCCACATTTCCCCTGCCCTTAGATTATTTTTATGTCATAATCCCAGGAGCATGCCATTTTCCCCATAAATAGTTTTTTATATATCTCTAAATGATATGGAAAGGTGTTTTTTCTTTAACTTTTTGGATCTTATTTTGGAAAATTTGAAATATATATGTAAAAGCACAAGAAATAGTACAACGAACCTTAAGCCATCATCGAGCTTGAGCAACTGTCAATTCTTGATACCTTATTTCCTCTGTATCCCTCCCACTACCTCCCCGATGCTGTTTAAGGAAAATATTTATTTAAAGAAACATCTATTCATATCTTTTCATTTTCAACTATATGAATATATCTATAAAAGCTAAGGACTTCATTGCCAAATATAGATAGAAAAACATTTTCATATCTAACAATTATTAACAGTGATTCCTTAATAACATCAAATATCTAGTCAGTGTTTATTTTCCTAATTGTCTCTTTTTATTTTACCACTTCCTTGAATCAAGGTTCAAATTCATACATTTCATTCATTGATATGTATCTTAAGTATCTTTTTAATCTACAGATACCTTAACTTTCTCTTTTACTTCTTAATTTTTACTTTGTGTTATTTTATACATAAGTTGGCTGATTAAAGCAACCAAATCATTTGTCTTGTAGATTTATCCACAATTTGAATTTTGCTCTTTGCATCCCCCAGTTGTCATTTAATCTGTTCTGTTCCTGTATTTCATGTAAAATTATAGCTAGATCTACTATAAGTTAGGCTTACTATAGATACTGACTTGATTTTTTTTTTTCCAAAAATGCTCTAAGGGGTTAGTTATACTTATATCAGAAGACATACAATGTCTGATTTTTCTTTGTTGTGATATTACAGCTATTGATGTTTATTGCTTGGATCCATTAATTCATTAGTGGTTACTCAATGGCAATATTCTATTGTTTGCCTTCTATTTATTAGCCAGAACATTTCTTAGAGCAAGATAACTTCTTACCAGCAAATATTTGGTTAGAAGTAAAGTTTATATAGGAAATAAGGGATGTAACTCGGTTCTTTCTTTTTTTTTACCAGTCTTCAAAATAATGAGTTGGCTTTCCAGAATACTCTAATGATAACCAATGCCATTAAAAGTATTATTATGAACTCATAGATTTAAATATGTTGGTGTATTTTGACGTGTTGAAGTTACTATTACTGTTGCCACTCATGATGTCCCATTCGTGCCAGTGGGAAGCTCTTTAAACTGGTTCCTGTGTCCTTATGATATAGCCCTTGCCATCATTGACACCCTGCCTTCTGGCATGACACGATGTTCCATGGTCATCTTGTACAATCTGTCTTAGACTGGTAATCAATTATTTTTTCAAGGAACACTGGTTCCTCTTAGCTGGAAATAATTAGAGACCGCAATCTCAATGTTAGATCTGCTCGTTGATAAAATGTTGGTCATGGTTTTTAAGAGTTTTCAATAGACAATGTTAGAACATGTTTAAAAATTATTATTATCATGAGTTCATACTGATACTTCCAACTCAAATTCAGGGCTACATGTTTATGCTTACCTTCCTCAAACTTATATCTGCATATAGCTTCTCCCACGCCCAAAATCCCTGTGCCAATATGGTTACTTAATTTCATTATCTCACAATATGCATAGAAAAGTCTCAGCATAAAAGTACCAACACTACCACCAATGATAAGATTTTTGAAAACAGTTTAACATTTTTTAGAGTATTAAGATTCTAGGGCAGTATGATTTTACTGTCAACTTACTGTGTTTTAGAAACACTTAGGATATTTCTTCTTTGAGAAGAAGTTACACTGTTAGGTAACGCTGTTTCATTTTAATTTCAATATTTAAGGGTTGCATTTAAAATTTAATGTTGTTTCATACTTTTACCAGATTCCAAAGTCAAATACAAAATACAAAATATATTCATAGCTAACATTACTGTCTACTCTATTCCCCCTTCCCTACAGGTAGCCATTACCTTTTTTTTTTTTTTTTTTACTTATTCTTCTGTTGTTTTACACACACACACACACACACACACACACATTTATATGTTCGCTTATATATTATATCTCCCTTCTTAGGTAAATGGTAGCAAAATATATATGCTTTATTCTACCTTCATTTTTTTCACTTAAAAATATGAAAAAAGTTGACATAACACAATTATACCACTATCATATCTAAAAATTTAATATTTTCTTAATTAAATATCTGGTCAGGGTTCAGAGTTCCCAAATTGCATCATAAAAATCATTTTTATTCTTTTTTCAAAAATCAATTTTTTTATGAGCCAGTCCCTAAGTCTTTGTACTCTATATGTTTCCCCCATATCCTCACTTCCTCTTTCCCCTCCTCTAGCAGTTCATTGAAGAGAAAACAGGTCATTTGTTATGTAGAGTTTTCTACAGTCTGAATTTTGCTGATTGTGTGTCCATGACACTGGTTAACATGTTCCTCTAACTCCTGTAGTCCTGTACAGTGGTAGTTAGATCAAAAAATCTTCTAAGCATTTTTGATATATTTTGCTCTTGCATTTCTGTTTTCTGAAGATGGATTCCTGTTGCACTAATATTTAGTCTTTCTTCCTTTCTAAGGTAAACATTTAAAGTGATCTCTTTTCTTCTATATACAGTTTTACCTGCAGTCTATAAGCTTGAAAATTAGTTTTTGTAGTGTTTTCTTTGTTATTCAATTGTAAATATTTGCTAATTTCTATTATGATTTTTTTCCTTTACCTATGAGTTTTCTTTTTTACAAATTTTTTCTAAATTCTGAGCTCATAGGGGTTTCACTAGTTATCTTTATGCTACTGATTTCTAGGTTAAATGCATATGGTCAGAGAACATACCAGCGTTTGCTGTAGTGGTATACTGTAGTTCATCGTTTCAGTCCTTTGAAGTTTGCTGAGATTTGCTTTACCATTCATCACCCAATATATGCACCATCTTTAAAAATGTTCCACATGTACTTGAAAAGAATATGTATTCTATTCTGTAGCTGGTTGGTGCAATGTTCTCTATATTTAAATTATACTACATGAAATTGCTATTTTTGAAGGTCAAAATGAGAATTCTGCATTTTTGAAAAGTATGCTTTATTTAAAATATATACGATCAGCATTGATAGTTTTTCTCTGAGTGAAATATTAAATGAAAATTTCATTTTTATAAAATTTGGCACTTTTAGACTGTATAAGTCACTCAAACCCCCCGATGACTGCTTCTCCATTGGGAACGTTTTGTGTATGGGGAAGCGCTCCAAATCCTGATAAGGGTGGCAGCGCGTCGGACAACAGTCCAGTGAGAATGGTGGACACAGTTAGGCGTCAGAGCCCAGTTCAGTTACCTGTGCTATGGCAGCTAGTGATGAGTGCGGTGGGACGTGCAAAGTTTGGGAACATGTCAGGTAACCACTGCGGGTTGCTTTAAGGCCATAGTTCGGTTCATAATTTCAGTTTTTTGATTATATAATGCTGCTGCTATTGCCTAACTCAAGTTTTAAAAAGAATGATAAATTATGACTTGCAGTCATAAGAAGCATTTGGTAGTACAGTTGTGGTTTTGGCGCTTGTTTGGAAGCTTCATCAACATCCAACCATTGTTCAGGTCATTTGCAATCATCATACAGCTTATGACTCACTCTAAACATGGCTCTGTGATGGTGAGTGGTAGGTGTACCTCCAGGTGTCGTGGTTTATTGTTTGTCAGCTGGGGTACTCACTTTCCTTTTTTTTTTTTTAACCTTTCCTTTTGCAGTCAAGTGTTGAGGAACTGTCATAGACCTCAGATTATGATTTGTGAATTAGCTTCTGCCCTGGCTTGGAATTGACCTTTCAAACCAGAGTTGGGTCTCCCCAAGGCCTTTGAGACTCAGGTCCCTAGAATAAAATTTCTAAACCACCAGCAAATAGCTCTTTAACTAACAGAGCCAACTCCAAAGGCAAAATTGTTGTTGCAACCTACTTCAATGATACTGTGCCTGTTTAACTTCATATATTTAGAAAAAGTATTTAGAATTATTTTGACAATATCATAATGTTTACATAGGAGGAAAAATAACCAATAGCAAAAGCAGCCCAATAGAATGGACTTGAGGACATGGGGAGGGGGAAGGGTAAGCTGGGACGAAGTGAGAGAGTGGCATGGACATATATACACTACCAAATGTAAAATATATAGTTAGTGGGAAGCAGCCGCATAGCACAGGGAGATCAGCTTCGTGCTTTGTGACCATGTAGAGGGGTGGGAGGGAGGGGATATGGGGATATATGTATATGTATAGCTGACTCACTTTGTTATACAGCAGAAGCTAACACACCATTGTAAAGCAATTATACTCCAATAAAGATGTTTAAAAAAAAAGAAAATTAAAGAGATTTCTTATAAATTCTAAAGAGACAGTAGGAAATATACTCTATATCAATTTTTACCAATCTCATATAATTTTTAACTCATCTAATACTAGCTGTTTCATGTGATAAAGCATAATATTTCCATTAGGTCAGTTTTAGTTTTGTGTTTTTCAGATCTTCCGTATCCTTGCTGACCTTCTGTCTGCTTCACCTATCAATAACAGAGAGAAATGAATTAAAATCTTCATCAGTGATTGTCCCACTATTTGTAGAAGTCTGTATTTACAGTTATTTTCTCTTAATACATTGAAGATTTCATTCTGGGGGCTTCTCATTTTCATTGTTTCTGAAACATTGTTTCAGCAGTCAGTTGTCAATCTGTTCCTCCTCTAAAGGTAAACTACATGCTTTGCTCATGGGCTCTCTCTCTATATATATTGTGTTTTTTTTTGTTTTTGTTTTTGTTTTTGTTTTTGCTATTCCACAATTTTACAGTGATGTGTCTAGATAGAGATTTATTGTCATTTGTCCTGCTTGGGTTTTAGTAAGCTCTAGGAAATCTGACTTCCATTCCTTATGGTAAATTTTCTGCCGTTATTTCCAGTGTATCTTCTACCCATTCTCTCTTCTTTTCTTGGGACTCCAGTTAGATGTATGTTAGAACGTCTCTCTCTAAATGTCATTTCTCTTAACCACTCTTTTACATTTTCCATATTTTAATTTCTCTGTACTACACTCTGGATAAATTCTTCAGATATATCTGCCAGTTCACTAACTCTATCTTCATTTATTTATTTCCAATCTGCTTTAGCTTGCTCTTTGAGTTTTTAGATTTTGGTGACTAAGTACATTTTTTTTTTATTTAAAAAAGTTCTATTTAATTTACTTTCAATCTCCCTGTTCATTTTGCATAATGAGTAATTCTTTTCCTATGCTTTTTAATTCTTTTGTGTGGTTTTAATAATTTTATATACACTCATATCACAGTCTCTATCTGAATCCGATTAGAATCGTTAAGATTCTAGTAGAAGTTCTAGAGAGTCTTAATATTCCATTTTATGGGTTTTGTTGATTCTCATGATAGGCAGGTTTTTTTCATGGTATAATTTGTAAATCTGGATTGTGAGTTTATCTTCAGCGGAGGCATTTGTCACCTGGATTGGGTCTTGTCTGTCCAAAAGGATTTTGTACTGCATTAATTTCTGGGATTTGGCCTTCCTATAAAAGTACAACTCTTTTTCCTACCCAAATCTCAGGT
The DNA here is from genome assembly GCF_059928025.1 of Delphinapterus leucas. Classification (NCBI taxonomy): domain Eukaryota; kingdom Metazoa; phylum Chordata; class Mammalia; order Artiodactyla; family Monodontidae; genus Delphinapterus; species Delphinapterus leucas. Next base: position 44,744,244 of record NC_143148.1, read on the forward strand.
ATTTAAATTTCATTGTTATCTCCTCGGTTAGGATGGCAAAATTTCTTACTAGCCTAACTTTTACGGAGGATGAGCCCTGTGAGGATTCCAAATTAACCGAAATAACTTCCCAGCACACAATGCATACAATCGTATTTTCTGTCTCTACCTGGCCATTAAGTCCCAAATCACTGGAGTCCTAAATCTGAAACACATGCCTTTGTCCCCACCCCACTATTCACAATGATAGCTCAAATGTTTACTTCTCATGTTTGCAACCCACTCTTTCTTCCTGGTACCTGAAAGTTTCCTTCTTCTTGTAAGATTAGTTGTTGATTTTAAGACCTGCTATATTTTTTTCAGATTTTGTAGGTTTGATTCAAATGGGAGGGCTTTTTGTTGGAACAGGTATTACAGGCTCACTCTTTGTAGGGAAAGGAGTATGCAGGTATGGCAGTAGATGAGAAGGAAAGGGGCTTCATTAGCCCAGATATGTCAGTACATGTTAAGATTTTCAGAAGCATTTTTCAAGACCATATCAGAGTTCCCCGGGGAAACCGGTGGTTTGTAGGCACTCCCCACAACCCTGAAGTTGTAATTCCCCCATGTCCTAAGACTAGCACAAGGAATGAATCACATAGCCTTTAATATTTGGATTAAGCAAATGCTACAATTTATATAAGACAAGGCAGTGCAATAGTGATTGAAGCTCCACAACATTGCTAGTACCTGGAACTAATCCCCAAATCTTAGCATGTGGATTTTATATGGCTGTTTAAGCTCTCCTGCTATGTGTCATCTGATATCCCTCTAAGGCAAGAGTTAGGTCCAGATGGGAAATCTGGATAACTATTAGTTATCATTAGATTTAGACTTAATTTCCTATCTTCCTGTGTCTTAACTGTGAAGAATGTTGGAAGTTTGCAGGACTGAGATGTGTGTCCATTTGGGGTTTTGTAGGAATAAGTACATCATAACTTTGGATTTATGAAGATTAGACACAACCTCATGGAAGGTGAGCGAAAGCTAATGTAAAGCACATATTCACATGTTCCCATTTCAATATGGCTCAATCTTTGTATTGTGTATTTCTTGAAACTTCTCCAGAACTCCTTTAAAACATATTTTTGCCTCTAGGGTTTTGTACTATGGTTTTTCTTACTCTGAATTCTCCAACAGGCTGGGACTCCATTTGCTTTCTTCATTCCATTTTCTAGTCCTTGTCTTAATCCATATTTTGTCTTGTAGTATAATCATGCCATTATTCACTTGAAAAACAGTGTTTCAGTTATTTCAGAGGGAACTTGAAAGGAAGGGGAAGTATATGTATGTACCCAGTTCACTATTTTAAATGGAAAATTTGTTCCAAGTTTTATGATCAACTAGTGATATGTATGGTAATGCAAACATTAACCCTTTACACTACTGTAATAAAATAACTAATTATTTAACTATAATACTTTAAAAAGTTACTGCTTATATTTAAACACTTCAAGCTTAATCCCTGGGACTTATTTTAATGTAATAGGGGTCCATTTATGGACATCTTTTTTGTTCCTTCAAATGACAAGTCTGATTTCGGATCTGAACAGAGGAGGCAGAACTACACTATTGAGCTTAGTTCCCAACTGCTGTAGTTGAAATGTTAATGTAGATAGGACTTGAGAAGGAATTACTATATTCCATATCACATCACTCACATAAACAAAGGTGAACCACTCATTAATGCCATTACTTTATTCTTGATATTGGTAGGCTTGTACCTGAATTATAATATAAAATTCCCTTCTCTTGAAAATACTTGGAGAAGGCCAATTGTCTGGCTATTTTTTGATAGCTTTCTGCTAAGAACATTTTCTTCAAAAGGCAAGATGGGTATTTTTTAGACCTGTCCACTTAACAGACCTGAAAATAATGGTAACCCAAAAGTAATGAACATTCATAGTGTCCAAATTATGGTTTCTAAGTACCATTCCCCACTTAAAGAAACTAGGGCTTCTTAAAGAGTTGGCTGGTTCCAATCTGTGGCAGGAGATATATAAGTTCATAACAAGGTATCTTATTGTGCCGGCAAGTAAAGAAGATACAAAAAATTAAAGGATCATGTCCAAGGACACAAGAATAAACATGAATGGGCTCCTGTTGGCAAGAAATGGGACACTGTGAGAATCAAAAGAATAAGGGATGAAATTGGTTGAAACACATTGAGTCTAGTGACACTCAAATGAAGAGAGAGGGAGAAAGAGGAGACAGGGGGAAAGAAAAAATAAAAGCAACCACCAGCACTAATTGGATACCGTTAGTATTAACTCTTTTTCTCATTTCCACTTTTATTTTCTGATGCAGTAATAAAGAACAAATTGCAGTATCTGAAAACACCATGATCTCTCTTACATCTATGCAAAGCTCCCCATCCCTTATCCTTTAAGACTATGCTGCGATGTAAATTCCTCCAGAAAAATCTTTCCTAATGCCCCTACACCCACTCTTCTCTGAAGTTCTCTTGATATTGTGTCTTTTTTTTTTAATCGGTGTATAGTTGCTTTACCGTGCTGTGTCAGTTTCTGCCGTACAATGAAGTGAATCAACTATACGTATACACGTATCCCCTCCCTCTTGGATCCCCCTCCCACCCTCCCCCATCCCACCCAACTAGGTCATCACAGAGCACCAAGCTGAGTTCCTTGTGCTATACAGCAGGTTCCCACTAGCTATCTATTTTATACGTGGTAGTGTGCCTACGTCAATCCTAATCTCCCAATTCATCCCACCCCCCCTTCCCCTGCTGTGTCCACACATCCATTTTCTATGTCTCCGTCTCTATTCCTGCCCTGCAGATTGGTTCATCTGTACCATTTTTCTAGATTCCACATATATATGTTAATATACAATATTTGTTTTTCTCTTTCTGTCTTACTTCACTCTGTATGACAGACTCTGGGTCCATCCACATCTCTACATATGACCCAATTTCATTCCTTTTTATGGCTAATATTCCATTGTATGTATGTACCACATCTTCTTTATTGATTCATCTGTTGATGGACATTTAGGTTGCTTCCATGTCCTGTCTGTTGTAAATAGTACTGCAATGAGCATTGGGGTACATGTGTCTTTACTCTGAAAATTGGCAACTAAAAGGAAAGAAATAAGTAAGCATTTATCCTGTCTTTCCTATATGGGTTGATTTCTGGGTAATAAATAGTCCCAGTTAATGAGGGAAACTTGTTTTTTATAGAAGAATTTCAACTAACACATAGGGAAAATATTATAAAATTAGATAATCACAATTTACAGACCCTAATGAAATAATTAGTACTTCATAATGATAAGGACAGCATGATTTCATTTAATCCCTTGTAACATTGTCCACGAATGTTGTATATATTTTCATATATGCTTATATATAAATTATACATTTTATATGTATATAATATACATATGAAGAAGAGGTAAAGAAAAACCTAGAAAATTATTGTATCTGGATAATGGGAATATGGAGGATATTGTCTATTTTCTCTACTTTTGAATATGTCTGACATTTTTCATAATATAAATGAAAATAAATGCATTTTGGTTAAGCCAAAATAACTAGAATGGGAATTTAAAGGCTTCGAACCTGATTTTAACTCCATATAAAATAAGCATTTTAAATAAGGCAAATTACTTCAAGTGTCCATTTCCCTATCTATAAAATAGTTTGTAGTACATCATATTTTTTCAAAACTTGTTAATTGGAATTCTGGTCTGGGGCAATAAAGGAAAAAGAGGATTCCATGTTGACTGTAGGCTTGAAAGAACCTGCATATTACATTCTTGTCTTTTAGAGTCATAACACATAAGGAGCCAATCAAACAACTGAACCTATTTAGCTCAGCGTTTCCCAAATATATTTAATGAAAATACCCTTACCTTTTTTAAAAAACATCTTTATTGGAGTATAACAACTTTACAATGTTTTGTTAGTCTCTGCTGTATAACAAAGTGAATCAGCTATATGTATACATATATCCCCTCCCTCTTGCGTCTCCCTCCCACCCTCCCTATCCCACCCCTCTAGGTGGTCACAAAGCACTGAGCTGATCTCCCTGTGCTATGCAGCTGCTTCCTACTAGCTATCTATTTTACATTTGGTAGTATATATAAGTCCATGCCACTCTCTCACTTCATCTCAGCTTACCCTTCCCCCTCCCCATGTCCTCAAGTCCATTCTCTACATCTGCGTCTCTATTCCTGTCCTGCCCCTAGGTTCTTCATAACCTTTTTTTTTTAGATTCCATATATATGTGTTAGCATATGGTATTTGTTTTTCTCTTTCTGACTTACTTCACTCTGTATGGCAGACTCTATGTCCATCCACCTCACTACAAATAACTCAATTTCGCTTATTCGTATGGCTGAGTAGTATTCCATTGTATACATGTGCCACATCTTTTTTATCCATTCATCTGTCGATGGGCATTTAGGTTGCTTCCATGTCCTGGCTATTGTGAATAGTGCTGCAGTGAACATTGTGGTACATGACTCTTTTTGAATTATGGTTTTCTCAGGGTATATGTCGAGTAGTGGGATTGCTGGGTTGTATGGTAGTTATATTTTTAGTTTTTTAAGGAACCTCCATACTGTTCTCCATAGTGGCTGTATCAATGTACATTCCCACCAACAGTGCAAGAGGGTTCCCTCTTCTCCACACCCTCTCCAGCATTTATTGTTTGTAGATTTTTTGATGATGGCCATTCTTACTGGTGTGAGGTGATACCTCATTGTAGTTTTGATTTGCATTTCTCTAATGATCAGTTACGTTGAGCATCCTTTCATGTGTTCGTTGGCAATCTGTATATCTTCTTTGGAGAAATGTCTATTTAGGTCTTCTGCCCATTTTTGGATGGGGTTGTTTGTTTTTTTGATATTGAGCTGCATGAGCTGCTTGTGAAAATAGTCTTATCCTTGATTTTTTTTTTCATTTAACACCTATGAAACTTTGGGGGGCACTATAGACTGTGTCATCTCTAAGGACCCTTTTGGCGCTAAAGTTCTTTGAGTCTATAATTCTGTAAGTCTTTTAAATGTCTACAGAAAATCAAAATAACCAGTTAATACAGTGGGAAAAAAATCAAATCAGTTGTCTGACAGAAGTGCCTATTTAATTTAGTCCAAATGTTCTATCAAGTAGCCCCAGGTAGACCAGCTTGAGTGTTCTAAAAAATAACCTTGGCAGCATCCTATGAATCCAGGCTTCATTGTATTTGTGAAATGCTGAGCTTGAGCAAAGCCACAGCATTCATCTGGTCTATCGCAGTGATCAAGGCTGATTGCTCAACAATCATATTGGATGCAGTGATTCATGTCAATCAGAAGCTCAGCAATGGGCAAGTTCACTATACGTATGTTACCAGGAGTCCCTGAAACGACCACCGCGGCCTAATTTGGAAGAGGTTTGATATTTGATCTGGAACGTGTTTGAAACTACCATATTTTCTCCAGACAAATAATTTTCTAAACTTCACTCTAATATTAAAATTCATAGGGTGATAACTATAAAAATGTGGAGGATATAAGGAGATCCATGGCTGACCATCATTTAACAATTAATTTTTTCTAAAAGACACATATTGTCTCTTTTAGCCCCCTTGAAGCTAAATTTAGGACTTTTGAAGCAGAAGTGCAGCCCGTAGTGCCTCAATCTTAAGGAAAGAGAAGGCTGCTGTGAACAGTTTCTTCCTTTCTGCTTTTGGTAGAATTTTTTTTGAAGGTTGGGAAGTGAGGGTAAGGGGGCAGGCACACGAGTGGAAATGTTTAAATAACAACATAAGAAAAAGCCTACTCAATTCTGTATCTATCGTACAACTATTCAATATATGAGCTTTTAAATTAAACTTTTAATTTTGAGATAATTTTGGATTGACATGCAGTTATAAGAAATAATACAGAGATATGTCATATACTCCATAGTCAGTATCTCCCAGTAATAACATCTTGCAAAACTATATAGTAAAATATCACAACAAGAATCACCATGAACAACTTTTCAAGAGTTTAGAGGAGAGGCCAAAAGTAAAGAAAGAAGAAAGGTAGGGGCCAGAGATACAATGTCTGCATGAACTTCATTTCTGATTGATTACCTATCATCCGTGATTTAAGAGAAGAAATCCAAATTATTACTTTTTATCAGTAACGAGGCATCCTGCTTTCTCCTTCTGCATTTGTATAAGTAAATCATGTGTTTTTATGTGTGCATAAGGTGTTAACATGCTTGGCAGTGACACTTAGAAATAAATATAAACAATATGATTTTGCATATGCTCCCATAGCCCTCTTCCCCTAAAATGCACAAAGTCTCAAAATGTCTGAAGGTGCAAACCGAAGCATATTTATTGGAATCTAGACCTAACAAAAGATCCCATGTATTGAATCTGCTTTCTTAGGAAATTTTAAACCTGTCATTTATTTTGCATGTTATAGGAAGGACTGTACAAAGCACCTCTCTGCTTGGGACCTATGGAATATTAAAACAGAACGGTTAGCAGGATATTGGAGGGTCCCTGTCCATTTACCTTTAACAGACTTTTACTTCCCTATGTGCATCTATGACAATGGAAGAATCATTTCTCTTCTTTCCTCCCTTCGTAATAATTATTTATCCAGATACTTGTGCCAGATGAAACCTTCTGCAGCCATAGGTGCATTATCTATTCTTGCCCATCGTTCAAATCCTTGGGTGATGCAAACGTGTGTGTGCCAAGGGTAAATATTTGACCGTTGTTCCAGCCACCATTGCACAGCCCCTGAGTGACCCTGCATTAATTAGCTGAGAATTTCAGGGCTTTGAATCTGATTGAATCAAAATATTGTTTTTACAAGTTGATGAAGGCTCTTGATTGATATGGGCCCTGCTGATTCTTTAAAGGATTAAATTGTATGTACAGATTACGGAGTTCTGGCTGCCACTGCTTAAAAGGGGATTGTTTTTTAGCAAAGCTTCAAAAAAAAATAGTGCTGTGGTGTGTTTTCCTCCCAATGGGTGTTGTGATCATTTCAGTGGACATTTCAGAATTTTAAAAATTGAGGGAAATGGTCAAGAAAAGTATCAGGTAAAAATAAAGAGGCAGAAGAGAAAAAGACAAAAAGAAGTGGATAAAGGAGGAAGAAGGGGTTTGGCTTCCATCCATCCTGAAAATATGTTTTGTGTGCATATCTCGCATGGTAAAGCCTGCCATATTTTACCCTGGGTACAGGAAAGGAACACAATCATCGGGGTCTGAGCTGGTCAGGGCTTAGAGGAATTGAATGGCATGCAGCATGTCCAGTGGGATACACTCACATGGCCCTGGGTCATGCAGCTCTCTGTCTACTGAACCCGAGGGCCCCACGGCAAGAGTGAGATATGACAAGAACCAGAGTCAGGCCCTCATCCAGATAAAGGGCAAGACAAGAAAAGCTCCAGGGGAAACTGGTACGCATAGAGATGGAAGGAGGAGCACGGATTTCCCCTTGCCAAGCCTTCCATGTTAATAGCAAATGTCCACATCCTCAAACAAGGCAAGTCTCAGTATGTTGCCCTCTTATGTATATTTCTCTTACTCAAGATCTCTTATATTGGTTCCAGGTTGATGTTTTTCCCACCTGCAAATTTACAAAACTTTAATTTCATCATGCACCTGTTAACTTGAAAAATGACTGTTTTCATGGACTCTGTGTTGTATAATGAATCGAAACCAATCAGCATACGGAAGAAACAATAAAACAGAGCCCAAATCATCATGTGCCCAGAGCAGGGAGATTACTGAAGGTCTCAGCTGGCAACCCCTTATGCAGCTTCTGAGAATGAACCACTGGTTTTTAAATACTTCTGGGAATGTTCTGCTTCCCCTAGGTTCCTTTTGGGACAAATTAGCTGGAATCCTGGATGCTTTTGAAGTTTTATTCTTCTTTCACTTGTACCATGAAGGGGGGAGGGTTCTGAAAATTGGTTAACCCATAATGTGTTATGTGGTGGGCAGAACACAATAACAGGTAACAGGGACCTGGAGCATGGAAAAGGGGAATCTGTAAAGAAGTAAAACTATATGAACTTATGGCTTAGTTTTAAAAATTCATGCAAAACTTCATGAGGAACATTTTTAAAGGAAAGTGTTAATGAACACTAAGTCTGCTCAGGCTGCTATAACAAAGTACCAGAGACTGGGTAGCTTACAAACAACAGAAATGTATTTCTTACAGTTCTGGAGGCTGGGAGGTCCAAGATTATGGTACCGGCATGGTCGGATTCTGGTGGGAGTCCACTTCCAACCTGTCCTTGTATTCTCACAAGGCAGAGAGCAGAGGGAAAGCAAGCTCTCTTGTGAGTTTTATAAGAGCACGAATCCCATTCACGAGGGCTCCATCCTCATGACTTCATCTAATTGTAATTATCTCCCGAAGACCCCATCTCCTAATACCATAACATTGAGAGACTGGGGAGGACGCAAACATCAGTTTATAACAAGTACAAAGTGATGACTTTAAAATTAAACACATGAAGATGGAAGACAAGTAGAACAAAGGAGAGTGCTAACTAGGGTATGGGCAGTGGGCAAGACAACCAGGAGGCTGTGGGTCTTCAGAGGCACTTTGAAGGAGATGGCAGATATGAATGCACTAAGAGCAGAGAGAACTCTCCTAAGGGACAGAGGAGAAGTCATGAGAAATCAGGGTAGTTGGTGATTATTTAGCTTGGTCGGGGCAGAAGAATGAAGTGGGTAAAGGAGATGAAAGACCGCTTAGGGAAATGGTCTCCTGATGAAGGACTCTGAATCTCACACCGAGACGCCAAAAGCGGAGGTGATGGAGACCCACTGAAGAAACTGAGCAGAGGGATGACAGAAATACAACCCCTTGTTTGAGGACATCCATTTCCCTTTGTCAATGTAGCTGTTAGAAGACATACAGTCAAATCTTAATTTAGTGGATCTTCAGTCTGGCTGGTTATCAGACTCATCTGCAGAATTTTATAATATATAAGTTCCTTGTGTCTTGATTTAGTGGATCTGAAGTAGGGTCCAGAAATCAGCAATTAAAAGTCCCTAAGGCCAGAGCTTCCAAAGTTTAAAGCACATGCAAACAACTTGGGGATCTGTTGAAAATCAGACTCTGATTCATTAGGTGTTGGGTGGGGCCTGAGATGCTGTGAGTCCAGCAAGCTTCTGGATGCATGGTGTGCCTGCCCCAATTTGAGTAGCAAGACCAGGATGATCTGATAACCAGGTAAGTTTAAGGTCCACTTCCTGAGAGGATCTAAGGTCCAAAGAACAAGGTACATAGCCACCTATCTGGATAAAGCTGTTACAACATTTCTCTAAGCAATGAGAAATAAAAAGGTGATCTTTTTAAAGAGGAACCAAAACATGACCATAAAACAGTAAGACTATTTCTTTTTTGCATCCACATATGAAATCAGTCTCATTGTACTTTAGCCTCACAGTGAGTGAATGGAATAAGAAAATAGAGATCTTCTAGTTTCCCTGGAGTATATAAATAATGGATTATTCTTCCGGGTTCTTCTTCCTGTTTTAAGAACCAAACTGGCATTATTTCAGAAGAAAGGGAGGAAGAAAGAGAGAAAAGAAGGGAGGAAGGGGAAGGGGAGTAGGGAAAGAGGGAGGGAGCAGGTTGGAGAGTCACTGTAGGTACTGCTCAACAGAGGAAGACTGTAGGCTGTGTGAGAAAGAGGCTAGAGAGCTACAGCTAATTGTGTGTGTGTGCACGCCCACATGTGTATATGTAAATATAATAATGGTATGCTATGTAGTTATGTATTATAATATACACATGTGTGTTTGTGAGTATATATATGATTATAAATATATGTGGGTGTCTATATACCTATGTGTGTAAACATACATGTGTATGTCTTGTCTATATATAATTATGTGTGTGTATATATATACCTGTGTGTGTGTGTGTGTGTGTGTGTGTATATATACAGACACACACATACAGAGAGAGTGAGAGAGAGAAAAACAACTAAGCTGATGGAAAATAAACCATTTAATTCTAACATAATTGTTAGAAATATTATGGTTATCTATAATATCAGTAGATACTAAAATAATCTAATAGTTAGATTATAATCATCATTGTCAAGTTAACCTTATTTGATACCTGCCAGTGGGAGGCTGCATTCTGCAAACAACACTTCAGTGAGACAAACATTATTCGTCAAATAGAGCTACAGCCAAGAGCGTTGACCACCCTCTTTCCCACCTTCTAGTTCATGGACACGAAAGTCTCACCCTCCTTTTAGGAGCCAAAATCCTGCTCTTTTTCCGCGAAGGTCCAGGGGTCCTCTGTACCATGGCTTCAGAGGGTGTGGGGTCTGCCTTCCATAACCCAGACCAGCCCAGGAAAGATACAGCTACCCCTCACGCCCATTTTCGAAATGAAGTTTGGCCTTCACCGAGAAGTCTAGACACGCCTTCTCTTCCCTTCAAATTGGGGAGAGTTGTGGGGTCTTAGGTGTTAGGGCACAAAAGGGAGTGCGGGAGTGAGGCATGAAATTGAGGGGTGCCTGCTGTAGGTTCAGTGTTCTTGCAGAAGAGCCATGCATCAAACGCAACAAAACGCACCCCTCCCCTCATTCACTATAACTCTCTTATTATCTTGGGCTCAGGTGTGTTGCATGAATATACAATAATGGGGCTAACAAGATGGTTTGGGGTCACAGAGGGATAAACCATGGTGTAATCCAGCTCTGAAAGCCGTTCCGGTAATGAAAATTGTAGACCAGTCTTGTGGCTAGTTTTGTAATAAAGATATACAAAGATGAATATAGGTTTCCCGGAATTAATCTGAGAGCCTTTGATCCAATTTATACTGGAGTGGCTGCCTTGAAGGCAGCTCGGTAGACAGGACTCCAATTTAGGTTGATAGAGTGCTGTGGGGTCTCAGGGAGGAAGGGTTCCCTGTAATTGGGAGAGGATTTTATTTTTGAAATGCCCATCTCCTGGCTTTGTCAAAGGCCGTGCATCTGTCTGCCTCGCCTGTGAATGCAGCCAGGCTCAAGGCACCGAACCCCACGGTGTAAGCTTCTGGTTCAGTATTCAGCGTGACAGACAGGCTACCAGTTTTATTCTTTCAGCGAGGACCCCAGGATACACTGCATTTTATTGTTGCGATTGTTCTGTGGACCAAGCAACATTAGGCCGACAGAGAGGGGAGGCTCAAGACAGCTTTATGTCATCTTCTCCTTCCCCCTCTCCGTCTTTGACCTGCTAAAAGTGGCCAAGTTTAAGGCTCCTAGGAGTTTTCACTCTGAAGCCAGCAGCTTGGGTCTAGGGAGCAGGGGAAAACCGTTCTTACTTTGTCCTTGGAAGTGTGTCATTTTCTGGCAGTTGGCCAGGTCGGGGACAGAACTGGAGGCTGCTGAATTCAGGCCTTGACTCTTGAAGAACTGGAATTCCTGGCACACTCTTACATAAAACAGCCCCAGACCAACCCAAGAGTTTTGACTGTGTCTACCTTATCGTCATGCTATCTGTTTGACTCTCTGGGCTGCCAATTCAGGAAAAAGTTGCTTTAAGAATATTTACATTCAAAACCCTTTTGATGCTTCCCATCGACTTTTCTCTTTTTAAGTGGCATTAGGGAATTATTCTCCTCAAATCCTGCTTAGGTAGCTGTTTAGAGAGGCCTGTTTTAAAACTGTTCTGCTTAAGATGAATCAAAAAGCATTGACCTCTGATGCTCTTCCTTAGAATTTTTGGGCCTCTTATTTGTAATTTTATTTACAAATTTCAAAAAGGACAAATTTTTATTTACAAATTACAAAAAGGACAAATTTTAGTCCTTTTCACTGATGTAATTTTGAACATATGAGTTTATGTATTTTATCATCTATGAATTTATATATTTACAATTCACCATAAAAGTATATCGTGGTTATTAGAACACCTTTTAAAGCCCAATTTGAAACACTGTTGTCACAAAAACCAAAGAGGAGTTTGTAATACATTTTTATTTGTGCCATGAAATTATCACTTAGGATTTTCATATCAGTATTAGAAAAGTTGGCTAAATAACTGTTTCTTGTAGTGTTATGGGAATGAAATTTTATTATTACTGAAGGCTTTTTATTTTTCCATTTTTATTTTTATTTTAATACTTCTCTTAATTGTGTACGTCGGCCTGTACACTAATATACACAAGGTGGTGTAAGATGTGAACTGCCTTTAATAACAAATAAAAAAGCAGTTTGTATTCAGCTTAAAATAGCCCACAGCTAAAATGAAGGCTATAGCTCTGCAGCCAACGAACCCAGAGAGAGTTTAATCATTTAGCCTGCAGATTACAATTTAAGGCATTTTTAGAGGATTTTCATACACACACACACACACACACACACACACACACACACGTACCCATATATAGATACTCTGGAATTTGCTTATTACTTATATAAATCACCTTTTAGTTTAGCAGAAAAGGACCAAGCTTTTTTGGTTCATTTTTACTTTTATACTATCTCAGTTTAGATTATCTTTAATGGGAGGTGGGAGTGGTATTTTTAGATGTAGCAAATGAGAAAAAAAATGCATTTTCGATTGTCAGTAATATTTAATTTCTATCAATAATTTCTTGATTGTTCTTCTGAAAAGCAGAGCTTTAATATGTCAGCCTAAATTACAATACAAAAGAAATCAGAAATTATGCTGTTAATATTTCCCATTTTCAGATCTTATTGATTAGATTAGAGAAAAAAATTATTCCTTATAATTTCACTGTAGAAAAGCTATATGTCTAGTCATATCACTACCTCAAAACGAAATTAGGGAGAAATGTTTCTTAACATAGTGTTTGTGTATATATATGTGTGTGTGTGTATATATATATATATATGTGTGTATATATATACACACACATATATATATATATTTATACACACACATACATATATATTTTTTTTTTGGTTTCTTTTTTTTTTGTTTTTTTTCTTGAGAAGGGAAGGTACAGCATCTAATTTTACCCATGATTTATCTTTATTAGAAGCTCTTGTCAGGGAATTAAACTTTTTAGATCTGGGCATTGCCTTTAAAATACAAAGCCTATCATGATGACTGTTTTATAATAAAAATTAGACTGATTTTAATTTAAGGAGATTTATAAGTGGTTCTCTTAGGAATTTTGTTGTTTTATTCACCAAGTTAGTAGACCAATAGAAACATACCAGTGACGTTTAGCTTGCAAGTTAATGAAAAACAAATCCCCTACTGAAATAAACTAGATTTTTTCTTTTAATATGGAGAGATCAAGTTCATGCCTAAGAAACTTTTCAAGGAGAAAACTCTGCTAAATTTCTTTCTCATGTTTTTAAGATCAGATGCTTTCTGTATCATGGAACGTACTGTTTTGGGGGAGAAATCTTGCCTTCTTAGAATTCACTAATGTAATTTGTGAGTTTGAACTTTTTTCAGTATGATATAAATGTTTAAAATAGAAAAAGAATGAAGGAGTCAGAAAAGCACTTTAATTTGAATGATTCCTATATAGGCATCTTAAGAAACATGCATATTGTGCATGAGTAAACCATACCTATGTTGTAAAAGGTGCTAAATCAATGTGTATTTAACTTCAGATGAAAGTTGCAGGGCAGAAGCAAGCATCTATTAGGGAAACATTGTATGGGGTTGCATTTGTGATGGGAATGCTAAGGAGCTTTCTGAATATGTTAACTTTTTTTGGATAACTCAGTGATGAAAGCTTACAGCCGAGCAAGTGTATTTCTTAACACAAATTTGTAAGGACGTTTTTGATATCTTCATCTCTAATGTTTCAAAGAAGCTTTGTTAAAGTCCAGTTTCCGTAAAACGTCTACTTGCAAAGTGTCAGATCACAGGAAAAGAAGACTTTTAAATATTCAAGGAATATTTGTTTTTTAAGTAAAGCTTATGAAAACTGCCTGGCAAGCCTATTTTTAGGACACCAGATGCCTCCCTCCAGTAGCACACCCCACCTTCTCAGAGAGGAGACACTACAAGGAAAATGGGTAATTAGGTTTCTAACTGAAAATGATCAGTTTGTTATTTTTCTTTCCAAATACACAGATTAAGATAATAAAAGAAGTGACAGTGGATTCCTTCTGGAATTAACCGTTCTTCTCAAGCTTCTTCCTGGCATCAACAGCATTTGTGTGTTCTTCCGGCCCTGCCTGGGAGTGTACATGTTTGTATATACAGGTTTCACTGGCAGGCCTAATTTCAGGATACATAATGCATGATTTTGAAACCAATTTGTTATTGTAATATTTTTTAGGAATGCATGGAAGTACGCAAGAGGAGAATGTTAAATTATACATGCATTGTGGCCAAGTGGATTCATTTAGCTCAGCCTGCAGGTGAATCTCCCCATGACCTTGGCACTTGCTGGCTAGTATAGAATAACAATCAAAGCTTGGATTGGCAATCCGACCATTTCCAAATATTAACAACTTCTTTCAGAGGAAATGCTGATTTCAGCATTTATGGTAATGGAACATTGGTGTATCTCTTTCAGAGTTTTTAGGGGAGGGGGAGAAAAACAAATACCACAATCTTAATAGGATTAAAAGCCAGGCTTTTTATTTTCAAAATGCTAATTTGTTTTCTGTATTCTGTTTTCATATCGGGGCTTGTTATTCGCTACCCTAGGACCCACAGACCACTGAAGACTCAGAATTGCGTTGGTACCAATAGGAAAGTGACATAAAAGGTTTCTATCCTAAAGGAATTCTATATTCTTTCCAAGCCCACTTCCTCTTTTCTTATGTAAGTCATCTTGGGGCAGAGCATTCAAGGTAGAGGGTGGGAAGGGACCAGTATGCTTCAAGTCCCTGGCCTGACTCCTATCCACTTACCCTTCCACATTAGGGAACAAACTTGAGTCATTAGGGGGGCATTAACTGAAGCAGCCTGTGACCCATGTGAATCGGATGAACTGCCTGGGCTGGAAAAGTTTGGCCATGGAGCGGAGCGGCCTGAGGCACATGACATTCTGTAATCTGCTTATCTGGCAGGCTTTCTCCAGCAGCTCACCCATGGAGCGAACAGTGGGGCAGGGAGACTAGGCCAGAACTGAGACACTAATTTACCATGTAATTTGTTTTGAGATTCCTTTGATAGATTTCACTACCAAAGACATTTGCAGGAGAAGGGGACCTTACACCCTGACACCAGCCTGTTCTGGTGACTAGAGAGGGCTACACCATGCCTGGGTCCGGTGATGACCTCGGTAATAGGACTTACCCGTCCTTACCCGCGCCTTCCCTCTCTTCTCTGTTTCTTTGCCTTTTCCTTTCCTGTCCAACCCAGGGAGGAAGAGAGAAAGTAGAAAATCGAGTTCCATGCAGGTTGATGAAAACCAGGTGTAGCAATCCAAAGAAGCAGGTAATTTTAAGTTTGAATCTGTTTGGCAAATGAGGTGTCCCATTTGGGGTAATACGTGTTCATGTTTTGGCCCAGCAGGTGTGCTAATGCAAGGCGGGTTTCCTTGAGCTGGCTTATTTAGGGGATGTTACAAATGGATAGACTATTTAAATGCCCACAAAGACATTAACAAACATACCTGAACTCTCAAAAACTGGAAAAAAAAAAAAATCAAAGGAAAAAGGTCCATGCTTTGGGTTTTGCTCACTAATAGTTGTTTAATGACCTATAAAGTCACTTTTGTAAGAAAAGAAACATAAAGGAATTTGGTAACTAAAAAAAATTTAAAGGGAGGGGGCTGCTGAGACATTTTCTTCCAGCTGCTGGAAGAAACTGAACTGGTGTTTTGAATGGTATTTGTAGCATTCACCTTTCTTCCTTCCTTACCCACTTTGTTGGAGAATATAAATATTGAGGCTTTTTTTTTTTTTTTTCTTTTTCCTGCCAGAACTGTTGGTTTGGTTGAGATTGTGTTTTGTTTTCTGTTAGAAGAAATGGCAGATAAAAGGGAAGCATCATCTACATTTTGCTTAGTACATTGGTTTCTATTCAGTGTCCTTTTGGGAAAAAAAAATTCCTTCAATTAGCATTTCTCACTGAAACAAAGAGTTTGCTCTGTTCAGTAAGGCTCATTACTGAAATATTCTAAGGTATATAACATTGCGGCCTATTGCCATGAAAATGAGTTGTGAGTCATGTCTTAATTAAGGGGCTGCTTAGGCTAGAAGATACACAAGCAAATCCTGCCTTGGAATGGAAATGAAACAAATGCATGAAGCCTGTAAATGTCCCCTCCAACTTGAAAAATATTCTCCATTTCCCCGTGCTGGTTAAATAGGTACTGTGGAATCTGAAGAAAGAGAGGACACTGGACTTTGACCTTGGCCAACAGAATGCTTTGTTTACAGAAAATGCACCTGAAGTTGGCTTGTTTTATCCTAGTAGAGGAAGCACTACAGAGTGTTCTAAGGAAAGTAAATGAGGAAATGTTGTAGGGATGAGAGTGGCTAATGGTTATCCAACTTCTTTAAGTTCAGGGCAAGAGAACTTGGGCTTCAGCTTGACATGGAGAATTAGTTCAAAGGAAGAAAATCTGTGGGTGTTTGGAATGGATTACCCAGTATAGTGGGTTCAATAGTGTCCCTCCAAAATTCATGTCGACCCAGAGCCTCAGAACATGACCTTATTTGGAAATAAGGTCTTTGCAGATGTAATTAGTTAAGGATCTTGAGATGAAATTATCCTGAGTTTAGGGTGGATGCTAAACCCGGTCATTAGTGTTCTTATAAGAAAAAAGAGAGATATGACACACAGAGAGATACAGGGGGAAGCCATGTGAAGACAGAGGTAGAAAAGGGGGTGTTGAGTCTTCAAGCCAAGGAATGTTAAGGATTGCTGGAGCCACCAGAAACTAGAAGATAGGCACAGGACAGATTCTCCCTCAAAGCCTCCAGAAGTACTAGCCCTGCCAACACCTTGATCTCAGACTCGTGGCTTCCAGAACTGAGAGACAATAAATTGCTATTGTCTTAAGCCACCAAGTTTGCGTTAATTTCAGGGCAGCCCCTAGAGACTAATGCACCCAGAAATACAGCACCCATTTGGGGTATTTTAATCCTAACAGGAGATAAATCTGATTTTCATTTGCCATCTACAAAGGCCTCTTGGTCTCACTGGTATGGCACACAGTTTTACAGCATAAGAGTACCCAGGGCTATCTGACATGTCGAAACATATCTTCAGCTGGTATTAGGAGGGAGTAAAAAGACTGTTTCAATGAAGTGTCCTGGGAATCTCAGGCTAGCCCTGGTCCACAGTTGTCAGGCTCTGGATTGAGCAGGAAGCTTCCAAAAAAGGTCTTCTACCCAAAGGGATACAAATCCAGATATTCCCATAAATGGTCTTTTCTCCAAGGGACCTAAAAAATTTTTTTGTCACTCTTATGCCCTAGAATTTGGCCAAAGAGCCCTGAGAACGCAGATTCAAGTAGCCACCTTTCCCCGATGCAGCAGTGCACGTTAGACACATACCATAGGTTGCATCATGCTTTCAGAATGCCCCAGCTTGGCAGATGTTGATGGCAGCCAACTTGGAGAATGTGTTTACAAGAAGAGGAACTAACCTGTAGCAAAGAAGATCACTAAATCTACACTTGGAAGTCTACCACCTAGACTGGTCTGGGTGAGCTTGGACAAGTCATTTAACCCAGACAGACTTTATTTTCCTCATCTGTGAAAAGTGGGGCTAACTCATCCTTCTCTGAGTTCTCAGGTCTAGATGAGATAATGTGTATGAAAATAATTTGGAAATTATTAGGTGCCCTGCAAACCTTAAGTATTTGAGGTATTCTTTAGGGAAAAGGACCCGTAGTTCACTTTTTACCCCTTAGCACCACCTTGTATCCAAGCTTCAGCTCTTGAATTTTAGAGTCGTACATTACAAAATGGGCCAGAGGTCACTGAAGGATTCATTGAAGTTTTCTTCCTAATGCCATCAATGTGAAAACAAAGAGTAAAATTGAATAAACTCTCTGTGACCCTCACTACTCCATACAATTATTACCAGATACAAATGTTAGACAGTAGATGTTTTCCTACTATTCCGAAGGCATGGCAACTGAGAGGTATCCCCAAACCCATCAATTTCAGTGTTGTGTTTTTTTTTTTTTCTTCTAAGAGAACAAAGAACTCCAAAGTTAAATACATTGCTTAGCTACCAGCATTTAATATCATGAGAGGATGTTGGAGAAACCGCTGACTAATTCTTATATCCTGAGCAGGCTTGACCACCAAGAGCCACCTTAGCAGTATGATTCTGTAATATGGGGATTAAGAATGGGTTAGGTAGAAAATGGACCCAATTGAAGGTCTAATGCCAGGGGCTGGCTAGAGGGCCTGATCATAGACTGGTACGTTGGGTCTGATCCATGCCCTTGTTTGTGTTGAGTTTGAACTAGTTGGAGTGATGATGATGCCAGATGGGTAGGAAGGAGGGAGTATAGGAGCAAGGGTCTTGGGATAGTGGCAATCACTGTAATCCAATGTTCCACATCTTCAAGCGGTGGAACACTCAATGTAACTTGAGGGTAGAGGGAGTGAGTCCCATCTTTAAGGGATGAAACCAAGGATGGGCAATACTGGAGTTGAGGTAGAGCTCTCATCTTGGAAAGGAACTCCGTGTAAACCAAGGTACAGGGTGAGCTCATCGCTGCCACTGCAGGAGGGAAGTGCATTGCTGCCCAGGGAGGAGGCTGGGCTCAGTTAGCCCTGTAGGCACCAAGCCCTTGGTCCAGGAAGCTGGGCTGTTGTGGAGAATGAGGACAGGGATCATGACACATTGCCAGGTTAATATTTCATGGACTCAGGATGAGGGCAGGTTGAACCCAGAGGTCAAAGGTCTTCTAGACTTCTAGACTTGTGACCAGGTGAGAAGTACATGCTTGACTCACCCTAGCTCCGTCCATGACTGAGTGTCAAAACCATGCCCTAGCTTATGAATATAATCTGTTAGACTTTGCCCTTGACCTATCTCTAGTATGTATCCTGTTTTAGACTATAATGGAAGCCATCTTTGAAGAATCTCATCCACCTGCTTTTTTACTATAAAGAGAAATGCTTTGAGTCACTTGAGGATTTAATTTAGGGGTCTTCGTCTGACACATTTCCCTCATGGGTATTTTGTGTTCCCACCTGGACTATAAGCTCTATGAGGACAGAAAAAATTTAAAAAAAAATTTTTTTTTCACTCTTTAAAAAAACAAACCCAGGACTCAAAGACAAAACAGACTAAGAGCTGAAGCCTGCATACATGACATATTTTTGGTGACACCCAATTGCTTTCTGTGGCCAGGAGTGGGGGACAGCAGGATGGATGGTGAGAGGCGGCTAGGGGGTGATATTATACTTAGATTATTGCTGTTTTACTCAACAGGGAGCCAGGCAGCAACCAATCACAGCCCCTAATACTGTAGATTATCCCATGTGACATTAATGCGTGTGAAAATTGGACCTTTAAGACTGCACTTTTAGAGGCTAATCACCCTCTTTAACATCCCCTCCAACAACCAAGTCTTGGTCTTTGCCTTCATTTGTAAAGACTGTGGGTACCGCTGGTTAACTGAAAATTTCCAGCGATACTTTGAATCACTGGCTTAGAACTGAGACTGAATGGTTTACGGTGTTTCAGGCGAAGGTCTTCTTTAATGGAGGCAAGCATTTTCTCCTTATCTTCGTGTAATGGCGCAGTAGCTTTGCTAGGGGGTGGATTCTGAAGTATCACTTAACAGCAATCTATTTCCTTAAGATTCCTGATAACATGGTTTGTATTTCACCACTAATAAATAGGACCAGTTTTGGAGAAAGGCTTTTAAAAACACAGAAGCATTGGATTTGCCTGTACTTAAAAAACAAAAAGAAAAAATATATGTATAATTTTGTTTGTTTGTTGACCCCTTCATTGTCATTTTAAAGCCATCTTTGAAAAGGGAGACATCTTCCCTGTCCTTTCTGCTGAGACAAGTGAGCAAAGATGCTTCTCACGGCCTCTTCTGAGATGCATCCTGTCCTGGCAGTTTGCAATTCGGAAATGCAGGGAACGGCCTTCACCCCAGAATATTTTAGCAACTACTTTGACAGAGATATTCCTAAGACAGATGCTAACCTGGTAGCTACTATGAAATATTCAGATCCAAAATAGATTCCCCATTTCTGGAACATTCTGCTTCAGTAGATAAATTTGCTGGACTGTCTTTGAAAGAGGACATTCATGATCGTATCCCATCTGTATGTTTACACACAGGTCAACTCTTATCAGAAGAGTGGCTGTATAGATTTGTATTTTGCTCTTTTACTTGTTCAGTATTCATTCATTCATTCATATGGGCACTTTCTTCCCAAGCAGAGTTAATAAGGCAACAGGTGGGGGCCCCGGGGACATCAGGAGCCTTAGTTTTGTTTCTCAAAGTTGAAGTACAGGCATGCCCCAGTGTACAGAGGAGGCCCACACAGACCAGCTCAGTCATCCCAAAGCCCACCGGGATGGATCAAATACACTGGGAGAGCCTGGAACAAGTTAAATCAACTTTTGATTAGAGTTAGTATCCTGGAACTCAGTATTTTTATTTCCTTTTCCAGAATAAGCTTACTTTAGGTAATGAGATTTTGTTCTAATCTGAAGGGAAAGGAGAAAGCAATCACTGAGGGAAAATTAGTTGTCTTGAGTGAAATATAAGAACAATAAACCCTAATAATTTTGAATTTGATAAATTCCAAGTTTGTGACAATTTGACCTGGTTAGGAGAAATTTTAGGTTTCTGTTACCTTTGCACTAAGTTTGTAAATATGGACTGTGACAAACTATGATGGAGCATTTCTAAACTAAAGTAACCAACTATTTTTAGGGGCTTGAGCTAATTAATTGTGATATGCAAGGATTTAACATTTGTTTTCTATATATCTTTGTTTTTTTAAGCAGAAACATGAGAAATATTTATTTCTAATCCAAAGGGAAAACAAAGATTAAAAACAGGATAGAGATTTTTTTTTTTTTTAACATCTTTGGAGTATAATTTCTTTACAATGGTGTGTTAGTTTCTGCTTCATAACAAGGTGAATCAGCCACTATGGAGAACAGTATGGAGTATGTATATATATACATATATCCCCATATATATATATATACATATATCCCCATATCTCCTCCCTCTTGTGTCTCCCTCTCACCCCCAAATCCCAACCCTCTAGGTGGTCACAAAGCACTGAGCTGATCTCCCTGTGCTATGAGGCTGCTTCCCAATAGCTATCTATTTTACATTTGGTAGTGTATGTATGTCCATGCTACTCCCTCACTTCGTCCCAGCTTACCCTTCCCACTCCCCATGTCCCCAAGTCCATTCTCTAAATCTCTGTCTTTATTCCTGTCCTGCCCCTAGGTTCTTCAGAACCATTTTTTTTTTTTTTTTTAGATTCCATACATATGCGTTAGCATACGGTATTTGTTTCTCTCTTTCTGACTTACTTCACTCTGTATAATAGTCTCTAGGGCCACCCACCTCACTACAAATAACTCAATTTCTATTTTTTTATGGCTGAGTAATATTCCATTGTATATATGTGCCACATCTTCTTTACCCATTCATCTGTCGATGGACACTTAGGTTGCTTCCATGTCCTGGCTATTGTAAATAGAGCTGCAATGAACATTGTGGTACATGACTCATTTTGAATTATGGTTTTCCTAGGGTATATGCCCAATAGTGGGATTGCTGGGTCTTACGGTAGTTCTATTTTTCATTTTTTAAGGAACCTCCATACTGTTCTCCATAGTGGCTGTATCAATTTACATTCCCACCAACAGTGCAAGAGTGTTCCCTTTTCTCCACACCCTCTCTAGCATTTATTGTTTGTAGATTTTTTGAGGATGGACATTCTGATCAGTGTGAGGTGATACCTCATTAGAGTTTTGATTTGCATTTCTTTAATGATTAGTGATATTGAGCATCCTTTCATGTGTTTGTTGGCAATCTGTATATCTTCTTTGGAGAAATGTCTATTTAGGTCTTCTGCCCATTTTTGGATTGAGTTGTTTATTTTTTTGATATTGAGCTGCATGAGCTGCTTGTAAATTTTGGAGATTAATCCTTTGTCAGTTGCTTTATTTGCAAATATTTTCTCCCATTCTGAGGGTTGTCTTTTGGTCTTGTTTACAGTTTCCTTTGCTGTGCAAAAGCTTTTAAGTTTCATTAGGTCCCATTTGTTTATTTTTGCTTTTATTTCCATTTCTCTAGGAGGTGGGTCAAAAAAGATCTTGCTGTGATTTGTGTCATAGAGTGTTCTGCCTATGTTTTCCTCTAAGAGTTTTATAGCATCTGGCCTTACATTTAGGTCTTTAATCCATTTTGAGTTTATTTTTGTGTACGGTGTTAAGGAGTGTTCTAATTTCATTCTTTTACATGTAGCTGTCCAGTTTTTCCAGCACCACTTATTGAAGAGGCTGTCTTTTCTCAACTGTACATTCCTGCCCCCTTTATCAAAAATAAGGTGACTATATGTGAGTGGGTTTATCTCTGGGCTTTCTGTCCTGTCCCATTGATCTATATTTCTGTTTTTGTGCCAATACCATACTGTCTTGATTACTGTGGTTTTGTAGTATAGTCTGAAGTCAGGGAGCCTGATTCCTCCAGTTCCATTTTCCTTTCTCAAGATTGCTTTGGCTTTTCAGGGTCTTTTGTGTTTCCATACAAATTGTGAAATTTTTTGTTCTAGTTCTGTGAAAAATGCCATTGATAGTTTGATAGTGATTGCATTGAATCTGTTGATTGCTTTAGGTAGTATAGTCATTTTCACAATGTTGATTCTTCCAATGGAAGAACATGGTATATGTCTCCATCTGTTTGTATCATCTTTAATTTCTTTGATCAGTGTCTTACAGTTTTCTGCATACAGGTCTTTTGTCTCCTTAGGTAGGTTTATTCCTAGGTATTTTGTTCTTTTGCATGCAGTGGTAAATGGGAGTGTGTCCTTAATTTCTCTTTCAGATTTTTCATCATTAGTGTGTAAGGAATGCAAGAGATTTCTGTGCATTAATTTTGTATCCTGCTACTTTACAAAATTCATTGATTAGCTCTAGTAGTTTTCTGGTAACATCTTTAGGATTCTCTATGTACAGTATCTTGTCATCTGCAAACACTGACAGTTTTACTTCTTCTTTTCCAATTTGGATTCCTTTTATTTATTTGTCTTTGATTGCTCTGGCTAAAACTTCTAAAACTATGTTGAATAGTAGTGGTGAGAGTGGACAACCTTGTCTTGTTCCTGATCTTAGAGGAAATGGTTTCAGTTTTTTACCACTGAGAGTGATGCTGGCTGTGGGTTTTTCATATATGGCCTTTATTATGTTGAGGTAAGTTCCCTCTCTGCCTATTTTCTGGAGGGTTTTTATCATAAATGGGTGTTGAATTTTGTTGAAAGCTTTTTCTGCATCTATTGAGATGATCATATGATTTTTATCCTTCAGTTTGTTAATATGGCTTATCACATTGATTGACTTGCATATATTGAAGAATCCTTGCATTCCTGGGATAAACCGCACTTGATCATGGTGTATGATCCTTTTAATGTGCTGTTGGATTCTGTTTGCTAGTATTTTGTTAAGGATTTTTGCATCTATATTCATCAGTGATATTGGCCTGTAGTTTTCTTTCTTTGTGACATCTTTGACTGGTTTTGGTATCAGAATGATGGTGGCCTCGTAGAATGAGTTTGGGAGTGTTCCTCCCTCTGCTATATTTTGGAAGCATTTGAGAAGGATAGGTGTTTACTTTTCTCTAAATGTTTGATATAATTCACCTGTGAAGCCATCTGTCCTGGGCTTTTGTTTGTTGGAAGATTTTTAATCATAGTTTCAATTTCAGTGCTTGTGATTGGTCTGTTTATATTTTCTGTTTCTTCCTGGTTGAGTCTCAGAAGGTTGTGCTTTTCTAAGAATTTGTCCATTTCTTCCAGGTTGTCCATTTTATTGACATATAATTGCTTGTAGTAATCTCACATGATCCTTTGTATTTCTATAGTGTCAGTTGTTACTTCTCCTTTTTCATTTCTAATTCTACTGATTTGAGTCTTCTCCCTTTTTTTCTTGATGAGTTTGGCTAATGTTTTATCAATTTTGTTTATCTTCTCAAAGAACCAGCTTTTAGTTTTATTGATCTTTGCTGTTGTTCCCTTCATTTCTTTTTCATTTGTTTCTGATCTGATCTTTATGATTTCTTTCCTTCTGCTAACTTTGGGATTTTTTTGTTCTTCTTTATCTAATTGCTTTAGGTGTAAGTTAGGTTGTTTACCTGAGATGTTTCTTGTTTCTTGAGGTAGGGTTGTATTGCTATAAACTTCCCTGTTAGAACTGCTTTTGCTGCATCCCATAGGTTTTGGGTCGTTGTGGTTTCATTGTCATTTGTTTCTAGGTATACTTTGATTTCCTCTTTGATTTCTTCAGTGATCTCTTGGTTATTTAGTAGTGTATTGTTTAACCTCCATGTGTTTGCATTTTTTACAGATTTGTTCCTGTAATTGATATCTAGTCTCATAGCATTGTGGTCAGAAAAGATCCTTGATACAATTTCAATTTTCTTAAATTTACCAAGGCTTGACTTGTGACCCAAGATATGGTCTATCCTGGAGAATGTTCCATGAGCGCTTGAGAACAAAGTGTATTCTGTTGTTTTTGGATGGAATGTCCTATAAATATCAATTAAGTCCATCTTGTTTAATTTATCATTTAAAGCTTGTGTTTCCTTATTTATTTTCATTTTGGATGGTCTGTCCATTGGTGAAAGTGGGGTGTTAAAGTCCCCTACTATGATTGTGTTATTGTCGATTTCCCCTTTTATGGCTGTTAGCATTTGCCTTATGTATTGAGGTGCTCCTATGTTGGGTGCATAAATATTTAGAATTATTATATCTTCTTGGATTGATCCATTGATCATTATGTAGTGTCCTTCTTTGTCTCTTGTAATAGTCTTTATTTTAAAGTCTATTTTGTCTGATATGAGAATTGCTACTCCAGCTTTCACATGGAATACTTTTTCCATCCCCTCACTTTCAGTCTGTATGTGTCCCTAGGTTTGAAGTGGGTCTCTTGTAGATAGCATATATATGGGTCTTGTTTTTGTATCCATTCAGCCAGTCTCTGTCTTTTGGTTGGAGCATTTGATCCATTTACATTTAAGGTAATTATCAATATGTATGTTCCTATTACCATTTTCTTAATTGACTTGTGTTTGTTATTGTAGGTCTTTTCCTTCTCTTGTGTTTCCTGCCTAGAGAAGTTCCTTTAGTGCTTGTTGTAAAGCTGGTTTGGTGGTGCTGAATTCTCTTAGCTTTTGCTTGTCTGTAAAGGTTTTAATTTCTCCGTTGAATCTGAATGAGATCCTTGCTGGGTTGAGTAATCTTGATTGTAGGTTTTTCCCTTTCATCACTTTAAATATGTCCTGCCACTCCCTTCTGGCTTGAAGAGATTCTGCTGAAAGATCAGCTGTTGACCTTATGGGGATTCCCTTGTATGTTATTTGGTGCTTTTCCCTTACTGCTTTTCATATTTTTCCTTTGCATTTAATTTTTGATAGTTTGATTAGTATGTGTCTTGGTGTGTTTCTCTTTGGATGTATCCTGTATGAGACTTTCTGTGCTTCCTGGACTTTATTATTTCCTTTCCCATATTAGGGAAGTTTTCAACTATGATCTCTTCAAATATTTTCTCCGTCCCTTTCTTTTTCTCTTCTTCTTCTGGGACCCCTATAATTCAAATATTGGTGCATTTAATGTTGTCCCAGTGGTCTCCTAGACTGTCCTCAATTCTTTTCATTCTTTTTTCTTTATTCTGCTCTGCAATAGTTATTTCCACTATTTTATCTTCCAGGTCACTTATCCATTTTTCTGCCTCAGTTATTCTGCTTTTGATTCCTTCCAGAGAATTTTTAATTTCATTTATTGTGCTGTTCATCATTGTTTGTTTACTCTTTAGTTCTTCAAGGTCCATGTTAAACATTTCTTGTATTTTTCCATTTTATTTCCAAGATTTTGGATCATATTTACTATCATTACTCTGAATTCTTTTTCAGGTAGACTGCCTATTTCCTCTTCATTTGTTTGTTCTGGTGGGTTTTTACCTTGCTCTTTCATCTGCTGTGTGTTTCTCTGTCTTCTCACTCTGCTTAACTTACTGCGTTTGAGGCCTCCTTTTCACAGGCTGCATGTTCGTAGTTACCATTGTTTTTGGTGTCTGTTCCCAGTGGCTAAGGTTGGTTTAGTGTGTTGTGTAGCATTCCTGGTGGAGGGGACTGGTGCCTGTGTTCTGGTGGATGAGGCTCGATCTTGTCTTTCTGGTGGGCAGGACCGCGTCTTGTGGTTTGTATTGGGTTGTCTGTGACCTTACTATGATTTTAGGCAGCCACTCTGCTAATGCGTGGGGTTGTGTTCCTGTCTTGGTAGTTGTCTGGCATAGGGTGTCCAGCACTGTAGCTTGCTGGTCGTTGAGTGGAGCTGGGTCTTAGCGTTGAGATGGAGATCTCTGAGAGAGCTTTTGCCATTTGATATTGCGTGGAGCTGGGAGGTCTCTGGTGGACCAGTGTCCTGAACTCGGCTCTCCCACCACAGAGGCACAAGCCTGACACCTGGCTGGAGCACCAAGACCCTGTCAGCCACACAGCTCAGAAGAAAAGGGAAGGGAAAAAAAGAAAGAAAGAATAAAATAAAATAAAGTTAAAAAATATTAAAAATTAAAATGTCATAAAAAAGGAATGAAAGAAGAGAGCAACCAAACCATCAAACAAATCCAGCAATGATAACAAGCACTAGAAACTATACTTAAAAAAAAAAAAAAAGACAGGTAGAACCCAGGATAAATGGGAAAAGCAAAGCAATACAGAAACAATCACACAAAGAAGCATACACATACACACTCACAAAAAGAGAAAAAGGAAAAAATATATATATATATCTATAGATAAAAAATAAAAGGAAGAGAGCGACCAAATCAATAAACAAATCTACCAGTGATAATAACCTCTAAATACTAAACTAAGATAAACATAAAACCAGAAACAAATTAGATGCAGAAAGCAAACCCCAAGTCTACAGTTGCTCCCAAAGTCCACTGCCTCAATTTTGGGATGATTCGTTTTTTATTCAGGTATTCCAGAGATGCAGGGTACATCAAGTTGATTGTGGAGATTTAATCTGCTGCCCTTGAGGCTGCTGGGAGAGATTTCCCTTTCTCTTCTTTGTTCGCACAGCTCCTGGGGTTCAGCTTTGGATTTGGCCCAGCCTCTGCATGTAGGTCGCCCTCTGGCATCTGTTCTTTGCTCAGACAGGACAGGGTTAAAGGAGTGGTGGACTCGGGGGCTCTGGCTCACTCAGGCCAGTGGGAGGGAGGGAGGGGTACGGAATGAGGGGCAAGCCTGCAGCAGCAGAGGCTGACATGATGTTGCAACAGCCTGAGGTGCGCCGGGTGTTCTCCCAGGGTAGTTGTCCCTAGATCATGGGACCCTGGCAGTGGCTGGCTGCACAGGCTCCTGGGAGGGGAGGTGTGGATAGTGACCTGTGCTGGCACACAGGCTTCTTGGTGGCTGCAGCAGCAGCCTTAGCATCTCATGCCCGTCTCTGTGGTCCAAGCTGATAGCTGTGGCTCACGCCCGTCTCTGGAGCTCATTTAGGCGGTGCTCTGCCTTCTGTGGGCAGACAGGGAAGGAATCCCCTCTCCTTGTGCACCCCGAAACAGTGGTCTCTTGCCTCTTAGGCAGTTCCAGACTTTTTCCCAGACTCCCTCCTGGCTAGGTGTGGCACACTAGCCCCCTACAGGCTGTGTTCATGCAGCCAACCCCAGCCCTCTCCCTGGGATCTGACCTCTGAAGCCGGAGCCTCAGCTCCCAGCCCCCATCCACGCCAGTGGGTGAGCAGACAAGCCTCTCGGGCTGGTGAGTGCTGGTCAGCACTGATCCTCTGTGCAGGAATCTCTCTGCTTTGCCCTCTGTACCCCTGTTCCTGTGCTCTCCTCCGTGGCTCCGAAGCTTCCTCCCCGCCCACCCCCCATCTCTGCCAGTGAAGGGGTTTCCTAGTGTGTGGAAACTTTTCTTCCTTCACAGCTCCCTCCCACTGGTCCAGGTCCCGTCCCTATTCTTTTGTCTCTGTTTTTTATTTTTTCTTTTGCCCTACCCAGGTACATGGGGAGTTTCTTGCCTTTTGGGAGGTCTGAGGTCTTCTGCCAGCGTTCAGTAGGTGTTCTGTAGGAGTTGTTCCCATGTAAATGTATTTCTGATGTATTTGTGGGGAGGAAGGTGATCTCCACGTCTTACTCCTCTGCCATGTTGAAGGTCTCCCAGCTACATATCTTTTCTAAGGCCTTTCACTTAGAGTTCTTATATTTTTGTTGATTTAGGTAGTTGTGTATACAATAAAAGTGGTAAAACTACTTTTTTAAATTAAGAAAATCTAAAATTCAGATGTGTCATGAAGAATGATTGTATTACACAGTTCATATCTGTACATTTATGGAAACTGAAACATGTTGCCTTCAGTCTACTGTCAGTAGAAACTTCTAGAACTCCAGTCTCCTGCCTCTGAAAATCAAATTGTTTCAAATTTAGTAGGGGGTTGTCAGATTTAGCAAATAGAAACACAGAACACTGAAATTAATTTGAATTTCAGGTAAATAACAATTACTTTTTTTAGTATAAGTATGTCCCATATTTGGATATACTTATACTAAATATTTTATACCAAATATACTAAATATTTTATTACATTAGCTATATATAATGCATCCTGTATTTTATCTGGTAACTTTAGGGAAATTACCAGGGAAAATTAGGGAAAGATTTAGATTGTGTTTATTCATCTTCTCTGATGATTTCATACTATTTTGCCTGTTTAATCAAACCTTCCAAGATATCTGTAGTTTAAACAAGGAACAGAGTAACACCTCCCAGTCTCATGGAGTATCTGAACTTGGCCTGTCTCTGAGCCAGTGAACCATGAAGTAGAAACAGTGACACAAGTGAAATTTCAGAGGCCATATCACAGACACATCACTTCTCCATCTCCTGGTTATGGGACCTTATTTTTAAATTACAGGTAGTGTCTGTATGTACCATGTGCTTTTGATCCAAGTAGAGTTTGGAGACTCCTTCTGAATCCCCATCCAGGGCTACTCCTTAGCACCTCAGAATTCCACGGGGATTTTGTCATTCTGACCCGGACCCACTCACTCCCAACACTCTCCTGGCAATTGAGATGGTAGCGATGATGATTCAGGCTTTATGAAGTACTGACTCGATGGGGGTAACATAAGAATAGAACTACAGAGCCATAAATATAGAGAACAAGCACGAAATCAGTGGGAATCTTGGCATCCAAAAAGCATTTAAAAAATCATCCCCGTCAGTGTCTTTATGATAAAATAGCATTGATTTTTTTAAAGGACTTTGCAACCATTTCCAAGCACCAAGCACTAAGCACTGACGTGTGTAACAATGGGCTCCGTGTTTGTTTCCTCTGCTACCTGTGTGTGTGGGCGGCGGGGAGGAAGAGGAGCTTGTTTTTTAGTGTGATATTTACCTAGCGATAATAAACTGAAAATCTTTTGCATATCTGTGGTCTCTGAAATAGGCTATGAAAAGATTTCTGTAATTGGGAAATCATCAACATCTTCTGACTTACTTAACATTTGGTGCAAAAACCAGTCAATAGAAAAGAAGGGAAAGCCAAACAGGGGAAAATTTGACAGATAAGCTTTGGATCAGCATAGCACTGGGTTTTCCACCCCCACCCCCAGGTCTTCAGTGGATGAAATGTCAAATGCAGCAAGCCCTTTAATTCTTCTATTAAATCCAGCTTTTAATAACAGGCATCCTGGAAGAGGAACAGATAATATTTGTCTTATGAAACGTAACAGCCGGCTCCCTTCTTGAACACAAACCTGCTCACAGGACTTTATCGTGGGCTCAGCCCTGACAAGTTTGCAAACACTCCAGCTTGTCAATTAATCACATACAGATGCTTCTTCTGAACAATTTTCTCACTGTCCCTGCATCCCTTCACATGGAGGGGTTGGTGGAGGACAGGAGGGCTGGAGAGAGCCAGAATCTGCCAAAGGCCTTTTTATTCCAAGAAGTTCTGCCATGTTTTCTTTAAAATTCTGTATTTGTTTCAATCATGGAGCATTTGCACTGGCCAGCAAGGAAGTATGAAGGGGAGGGAAGATGCCCGTCAGACACAGCTACTTAGATGCAGCGTCTAGACCTTAGAAAAGCATGTGTATCTTCATTTCCATCCTTCACTCTTCTGACAACTCAGGTGGCCCGCTGTCTCGTAAGTTGAACTTGGAAGGATGCACAGACCTGAGAGAGATCTGAATGAGGGTAATTCCATCATGGCCCAGTGTCACAGGGCTATTGCCTGCAGTTAGATTCAGCATCTAACAGTGACCTGCCAATGAAGGCCTTGACTTATATTCGGAAATGGGTTGGGGGGATGGCAGGGGGCAGAGAAGGTAGAAGAGGAAAATAGAAATAAAGGAGTTCTCTTTGTGTATTGGGAGGGGGCTGTGAATGGAGAGCCCATCCTCAGTGGTTTTAGTTTCACCCCTTCACAGTGGTCTCGCACACCACTGTGTCCTCTGGACGGCCACCAGCACGTCCTCACACCCACCACTGCCTTCCTGACACTGTTACTGAGAACACGGCAGCTTTCTCTATTTGATCGGCTTGTCCCCATCTGCTTTGGCAACGAGAGATAAGTGGCCCCGGCAGTTACTCCAGGCATCGTGGTAAAAATCTCGAGCTTCAATACTGTTTGACAAGAGAAGGAATTGCCCTACCCGCACATGGCGCTAGTATTTGGAAGTGCTTTCCTTTAGAAAATTCCAGGTGCCTTTGCTCTCTGAACACACAAACCATTTATGAGGCAAAGTTGTCCTCGTTTATAGGGGGTCTGTTTTCTTTCTTTCCCTGTTGAAGAAACCTGTTATTCAGTGGGCTTTGAAATGGAAAGTAAAGATCAGAGGTAGTGGAAATAGTATAATGTACCTGGGTAGAAACATTAGAACTCTCCCGTAAAACATAAGGCATTTAGAAATTTTCACTCTATTGTTTCACTGTGGCCTGTTGGGAAGCTTTTCTTCCTCCTGGTCCTTTTGACCTTGTTCTGGGACATCTGAAACGGGTGTTCTCCATGCCCTTACCTCATGCCCGATGAGAGCCACTTTGAGTAGTTAAATTTGGTTTTCTTAGTTACAATTGCTTTGATACAGACTGACATGTCTCCACTGAGAGACTCCAGAATGGCTTTGGTCTCCACCTGGCCATCCTGAATGCTGTGATTTTGGAGGTTTTGTATAGTGGGTAAGTTTTTTATTTTTTCATTTAAAAACTTTTTTCCAGCCTACTAATTGTCTATCAGACAGTACAGTACTAACAGATTTTTATTTTCCCAAAGCTCCATTTCTCTCTGCCTTCAAGTCTTGCTTCTTTGACTGTGTCAAGAAACCTTTATTCCCTGGGTACTCTCTACCTTCTGGGCAACCCCATCACATTTGTGTTCCTAATAGTTTGCCTTCCGCTACAGCTGACCAGGCATCAGGGTCGACCATGCCATGGGCCCTAACTCGTCCTGCCCATCCTTGAATCATCACCTGTCTCAGTTCACTGAGACCTTCTTATTTTTATTTATTTATTTATTATTATTTTTTTTTTGTGTGGTACACGGGCCTCTCACTGTTGTGGCCTCTCCCGTTGCAGAGCACAGGCTCCGGACGCGCAGGCTCAGTGGCCATGGCTCACGGGCCCAGCCGCTCCGCGGCATGTGGGATCTTCCTGGCCCCGGGGCACGAACCCGTGTCCCCTGCATCGGCAGGCGGACTCTCAACCACTGCGCCACCAGGGAAGCCCCTGAGACCTTCTTAGAGCCAGTCTTGTTTTAAAACAAATCCTCCAGCAGAGGATATTCGGTAAGCAGCGTCCAGAGGGTGGGTAAGGCCACCCACTCAACATGAGACATCAACCCAGCTTGAATTGAGTCACCTCTCAGAGCTCCTTCCTCTGGTCCATCAATATCATCTTTCCTTTCTCTCTTTCCTCCTTCCTAACCACCTCCCGCTTCCTCCCAGTAAAACCCCAATAGGTTTCTCTCTGGAGAACAATAAGGCCCCGTCTTTGGTGCCCGTCCAGGGCTCAGAGGAAAAGTTGAGGTCAGCGTGGCAGGCTGTACAGCTTTCTTTTGAGGCAAACAGATGGTGAAGGTTAAATGACAGCTCTCTGACTGCCTCTTTTGAAGTAATTGGAGATAATTTGTATTTTGAATCAGAACTTGACCATTGTCAGAAGGGAAGAAGGTTAATATGGAAACGATTTTACATTAGCCCCTGTTTCTTGCTCTGCCCCCCTCCCCACTTCTTTCTTTCTCTGCTTCGGATCCTTGTTTCTTTAATCCTTGCTCCAGGCAGTTGGTGAGATTGTCTCTGGGCTCCATGTGCCTCGTTTTAGGCTGTGGCTGTCATGAAAGCCAACAACAGCTTATTAAGGCCAGTGATAATCTCTTCTACTGATGCATTGTTGCTTTCCAGAGGTCCAATTAAGGCCGCGCATCGGAAACAAGATCTTGTAAACCTATGGCTCCTTACCTAGGACAGTTTGCAAACAAATGCATAGACTGCTTCCTCATTTCTGCTTCCAGAACGCAAACTGATTTCATATCACAGAGAACAGTGTATCTGCATGAAAAAAGGGACATTCTTGTCTTTCACTGCCTGCTACCCTTCCTCTCCAGACACTTAAAAAAGTATATTTTAATTTCAAAGCCTGGCTTTGGACCCCACCTCTGATGTGAATCATGGTATTGTTTACCTCTGAACCGCATCCTTTAAAGTATTTACAGTACTTCCTGAAATCCCACTCCGGGAGGGAAGGGGAAGTAAGCCCCTGAAAAATAAGAGATCCTTTGCATGTTCTGGAAGAGAGACTTAAGGGAGTAGCCTGTGGATTTCCCCTCTTCCTATCCCCATCATAAATTTGCCCAGAGCCAGCAGGTTCTTAAAGTAAAAGCGAACAGGGAAAGAAGTTGATATTATTGTCACTTAGGAGGAATATGGGTAGAAAAGATGCCGCCTTTTGGAGGTGGCTATGATATTAATCTAGCCAATTCATAAGTGCACCATCCGGGTATTGCCAGGAACCAGGGACACTCTGGTGAAGGGCAGGCACGTTATACTTTCCTGGCTTATTGTACATTAAGCGTCATGTGCACAGCTTATGAGAATAGGGGTGCCCACACTGTCATAGGCAAGCACTGTCCCTCACAGTCTGGTCCAGGGTGTGCCAGTTAGGTTGAGTAGTTAGTTACCTGCACATCCCATGTCTCCCAAGTGTCAGCAATAGGAGGGAAATCTGACCACCAGTTGGGTGAAGATGAAACTCAGCCCTTTCTATACTGAGGTCTGAAAAGCAAGAAGTTAGCAATCCTGTACCATAAAAAGAATCTGGATATAATAACTAACATTAAAAAATATAAGTTTTATTTGATGCCACCACTGTCTCTGCAGTGGTGGAGTATAAACATAAAATTTTAATCCATAGAATTCAGAGAGAAGGAGCAAAAGCGGAGACTGAAGTCTGTCTACAGCATGTTTCAGTGCTATTTACAACAGAAGTGCCGAAGGCAATATTGTATTTTATTCATATACATCGGGTTTATTATGAAGCACATTTTTCCCCCACTAACTTAAAGAAGATATTGTCGTGTTATCCCTGGCTTTTTCTTAACCATCCAAAGTAAAGAAATGGCTGCAAAACCTTTAGAAGCAATTCAAGTACCTCAGTCGCTTTCATCAGATGTTCTCTGTACAAGGAAAAGAAAAAAAATTGTTCTATCTTTTTAGTTTTACTTTGCTTTAATCTTATTTGATGATGTCTCAACAGGCTGGGACATGCTTTCTTGGATGGCAATTTCACTGCACCATATGTGTCTCTCACAAGATAGCAGAGTGAGATGAATCTTGGCAGGAAGAGAACTAAACACATCGACAAAGAAAAGGAAAAAATTATTTACTTAACTCCCTGTTGCCTGCATACATTTTCCCCCCTTGTACTCCAACTCCCAGTGCAGTAGTTCAGACTTAGTTTGTTATAAATAACTGTGTGAAATGCAGGCCCCCATTTATCACTTTTTCTGATCACCTGCCCTAGTTCTTCTGAAAGCCCACATTAAGCATTTCAGTGACCGGATGATGAAGGTGTATGGAAAGAGAAAATCTCGTTCCCCCACTAGACCTTCTATGTGGGAGGAGCCCCAGGCCTGCCCCTAGAAGCAGCAAGAGTCCCTCCCTCCCCACCCTGTAGTCGGTGATGAACCTGGGGTCCTCTGACATCTAGTCAGGAGGGATCCTCTGTTCTGCTGCACAGCCTGTCACCATCTTGCCCTCAAGTTGCTTTGGACATTGGGTGGCCTTCAGGTCATCATAAACTGGTTAATATGACTAGTCTATGTAGGATAGATTAGTCTAATAACTGCCAGATAAATAGAAAGAAGTGATTGCAAGTGACATGGGGGTGACTAGTTGGTTTGGAAATAGCTCTGATATATCAGAGTTCCATCACTTTCATCATAGGGACCAAGAGCTATTTCAAAGGACAGGCCAGAGTCCTGGTGTGAACTCGTTGGTCACCTTTAGGTGGGGAAGGGGGCTTGTTTGCTGTAATGTATTAGGTCATGGGGGCCAGAGTGTCTGATGACAATGTTAAAATGCTGAAATATGTATATTTGTATACTGTGTGATGTTTTCAGAGAATAGCCTAGTGACCTTGTTGTGACCTCTAGTGGCCTCTAGTGACATACAGCACAGAGAGTGGAGCTCAGTGAGCTATTTCAAAATGTGTTGAGATTTAAGTGAAATCCAAAACTTAAATAAAAGATACAAATAAGGAATACTTTAGCCATCTTTGAGAAAAAAGAAGGTACAAAACTTCTTTTTCAGGTATCAGTTTAAAATGTTTGGCAGTATTATGTTATGGGGGTAAAATTTCCATATTTGATTTTTCATAGGGATGATGAGAGAGTGGAACATGCTGCAGCTGTCACCCTTGGGGGTCAGATTCACAGGTGATGTGATTAGGGCATTTAGCAGAGCATGGCGACATGTGACAAAGAGTGCTTGAAGAATAAAGTTTCCTGGGAATACTCAGGCTTGTGAACACAAGTGGTATCATGAGAAGATGACTTAGGTCACAAGAAAAGAGAGTTAAATTCGGAATTAGCCACCTTCAGATGTGCATGTTGACTGGTGTGTTATTTTTCCAGAAACTTGTAGGTTGAAAGATCAGTCTAGAGCAGGACAATTTTTTTTTTAAATACATAAAAAGGAATATAAACACAGCATGACAAACAGGTATGTAATGTTCTTTTGCTACTGGACAAAATGCCTTTCTGCTCTCGTTTATGGTCAGGTCTGCAGAGAACAGAGTTCAGAGAAAATTCTGTCTTCTAGTTCTCAGAAAAATATCTAAGATTTTGGAGTTGTGCAGAACCCACCCCAACTCTACTGATTTTTCAGTTGGAGTTTTAATTGCTGTGAGAAAATAAAAGTGTAAATGTGGTGTTGCAGATGCTAGTTGTTTTAAAAATCAGGCTGATTTAATTAATTTAGTGGTGTCCATGTCTTAGGTTTTTTAAGCTTCTGCCTCGGAAATTTACATTTGGATCAGGACAGAGTGATTTCTGAATGAAATGGCAGAACGCTAGTCAATACGGATTTCATGGCTAATTTTTCAATTACTAGTGGTATACTTATTAGGTGCTAAAAACATGTATAGGGCATAATAGATAGATATATTTCTCTTAATTGCGCACTTTCCTGGCTTTGCAAATTGAAAGGAAGAGGTGGGAAAAATTACCGAAAACAGGGTGGAGAGAGAAGCTTACTGGCAATGATGGAATAATTTCCCTTTGGTATCTCGTCCCACTAAAAACTCAACATTGCCCCATTATAAATACCAGATCAATACAACTTATTTCTTGAGTTAGGGCTCTAGTTAGAAGTCTCTTTGGATGAGATGAGTAAAAGATGTATGACCACATGCTATCTCTCTCTCTCTCCCCAGCCCCCCCTACACACACATACACACACACACACTCAGTCACAGACGTACTCACAGACTTATCTGTAATGGGACTATTTATATCCTTTCAACATAAAACATCAAGATGGAGTTAGCAAATGTTGGTGATAGCTGTGCAGCTATTATATACATCGTACACACAATATCAATTGTACATTGAGAGAAAACGAGTTACTGTAACTCCTTGTGTAAACAGCATACCAAGATATAAAACTGCTTAAATCATTTGAAGTTTCCAAATCCACAAAAATCTTACTTTTAAGCTTCAGGAACAGGATATGATAAAGCAGGGTGTGGGTGCGTTTTAATTTATCCAATTTCTCTGGAATGAAACCATACTGAAATGGATATGAAAATGAGGTATAATCTACATGGTTTGAAAAACTGACTTCTTTTAGAAGAAATAATTCTGAATTTTAGCAAGCTCTAAGGATTCCAAACTGTATGAAGAGACAAAGCCTATGAACTCTGGAAAAGTCTCTCAGGTTTAGATAATTCGAAGTGGATGAGAACTCCACCTCCCACACTCTGTTAAACGTGTCCCACAGCTGCTTCCTTATTTATCAGAGGGTAGTTAATAGTTCAGTAAATAGATTATCTTGTTAATTAGATTTCTACTTTTAAGACAAAACAGATGCATAATTTGGTCAAATTATTAGCCCATTTGTACTAACTTTTTTTTTTTTTTTTTTTTTTTGCTAATTGTGTAGCACTGACTAGTGCTGTTGGAAGAATAGAGGGTTGTTTCTGTTGGATTCAGTTTTTGATGGGGGGGCTGGCTGAAAAATTCCCTCTCATTTTCCCTTCTAATGTAATATCAGTTAATTCTCAAGAGGATTCCAGACAAGGTGTTAAAACTAGGCAAAAAGCATTGTAATACCAGAAAATCTGCTCTGTCAAACCAGAGGCCGCTTTCGTGGTGGGAAAGCAGAAAAAGTAAACAGTAGCAATCTCTCGTGTAACAGAAGATTTAGGTATAATTTGTTGAAATAGTAGCAATAATGATTATTAATTCGCCCTTTGAATGTTAACAAAGACCTGGGTTTTGTTAGTTTGTGCTTTCGGTTCATTTTCAAGCTGAAGTTTGTTTTAGGCGAATGCTGCCATCGATGGGAAATGCAATTATCTTTAACTTCCCACTGTCCTGCCCCACAAAATGCATTTGATGTTCGGCAATACAAAATAAAATAATTCCCTTCCAGAGCACTGCCTTGCAAACGTTGTGATCACACTGGAGTGAATTTTTGTTGAATTCTTCTCTACTTCCCTGGGAAACAATAAGGAATTCTTTTTGTTCTTTGCCGCAGAAGGTATAACAAATGGATTTTGAAATACCTGCACTCTATCAGCGGTGCTTAGAAGAAAAAGAAAAATCAAAACAAGAAATAAAAATTACAAAATGGTAAAGCCTGACCACTTTATCCACAATTTGTGTCTCACCTCATTGTTGAAAAATTTGGTGACAGATCAAGGTGCTAGTTTTTCTCCCTTTGACGCCGTAACATTAAAACTAGTTTTAGGTATATTTTATCCTGTTCGGTATAAAAGGGACAGAATCCCTAGGGGACCTGACCACAGGGACCCGTTGCTACTCCAAAAGGCAGCTCTGTCCTGGGCCTGCTGTCAGCAGAGGCAGGCTCAAGAGTGGGGTCCAGCTTGTCCCGTCAAGTTTATCGTCCACTCCATCAAAGGGCCTAATGGTCAGCAGAGGGGGCTAAATGTGTCCCCCGTGACCTGACATTAACGGAGTGGACTGGTTTAAGTGTTACTGAGGGTGTCTCAGAATGATTTGGACGCCAATACCCGTTTCCCTCAATAAGCCGTCATTTGGGTCATGACTCAATACAGCTTTTCACTGACATGGCCCAGCCCCGAAGTGCTCCTGGGGGACATGGCCTCACCTCCGAGACCAGCAGACAGCAGGGCTGATCAATGCCCTCTGACAACAAGTGAAACAATCACCTTTCCCTCACCCCTCCACCTCTTGGCACCTCCCACCCCCAGCCCATCTGACCAGCTTGAAAATGATAAAGATAAATTGTTTTATCTAAACATAGAGTCTGACACTGAGAAAAGACAGGAGGAGTGAGGAGAACCGCCCAGTTTGTCGAGAGTCTTAGATTCCAGCTTTTTGCTTCTCATGTAATTTTGATGGGGGGGAAAAAAATCAGTCTGTATATCAAATGTAGAGCTCGACTGATCCAGAAGAAGAAGAAGGAAAAAAAAAAAAAAAAAAAAGCCTGGAGTTGTGGAGGAT
This sequence comes from Delphinapterus leucas, assembly GCF_059928025.1. Lineage (NCBI taxonomy): Eukaryota > Metazoa > Chordata > Mammalia > Artiodactyla > Monodontidae > Delphinapterus > Delphinapterus leucas. The sequence continues at coordinate 44,782,570 of NC_143148.1, forward strand.
ATTTTCTTCTCAGATTTAAGCTGGCCTATAAACATTAGCTTTGTAGGTGTTAAGGAGACACAGGGCATTTTCTGTGTTTGGACTGGGATTTTGACAAAACCATATGCATAGGAAATAAATTATAAGGTTCTTTTAAAAGCAGAGTATTTTTCAAAAGGAAACCAAAAACATAATGCTGATGTGAGAAATCTTTAGAAAAGCCTTGAAATACTTTCAAAAAGAAGATTCCCCGCAGTGTTCTAAAATAACCATTTAAACCAATTTTTTTTCATTCCTATTTACTTGGATTTGAAACAAAACCAAAGAAGACAGAAAAATGTACATATTTTCTTGCTATCATGACTGTTGTTTTCTTCATGACATAAAAAAAAATTACAAATCTGTAATAGTGCCCAAGTAAGAATTGTGCTGTACATAAAAAAATATATATATATATATAAATACTTTAAATGTTTTAAAAAAATATTTTGGAATACTTGAAACAAGTGAACTAAAATGTTAAGGAATTATTTCCATTTTTTCATATGGGCTTTAATGTAATATTTCTTTGTGAAATATTTTTTAAATCATTTTACTTTTGGCAGAAAAGGAAAAAAAATTCTATTAGAGCTAGACTTATGCACTCATGTAAGAATATGATTACTTCTGAATATTTAAAAGGAAAAAAGTATATCAGAAGAAAATTGCATTTCAGAGTATCACCATTTGAACAGGTTCTAAATGTCCCTTTTGTAATTCCTGAGAAGTAACTAAAATTCCATATACAATCTTTTAAAACAAATACCTATTTTAATTTTTTGGCTTATGAGATCTGTCTCCACTCATATTTTTTCATTTGCTTAAGCAAACTGGGAATGTAAATTAGTGGGAAAAGAGTCAGATAGTTTTATCTTTGATACAGACTTATAATTTACTAGTGCTTTTTATCATTTGAAGTCTAATTTGTTTAAATAGCAATTCAGGAGAATATTTTATTTACATAACTATTTATGTAAGTTATCTTCCCTTCTTGGCTTTATTAATCTTTCTTTTCTCTATTCTGTTTACACCTTCTAGTGGAGTAAATATATTGTGTATATAATGTTTCAGTGTGTTATTTCAAAATAGTTTACACTATTAGTTGCTTAAAGGTGATGTTTAGAAAATGTACATATTTATGTGGGTTATTCATAACAAAAAATTGTATACTAGTTTTAACAACAGATTGTCTTCCTTTGGGGAAGCACAAATATTTATTATATAATTGCATTTAAAGAAAGAAAAAGGCTAAACACCCAAAGTGTCAAAAGTCAAGCTTAACAAATTTAAACGCAATGAAATGAAAACCCAGTTAAGCACAAAAGATCTTTTCTGAATTTAGTGAAAAGCTGTTGCAAGAACTAAAGACGAGATCTGTGCCTCTAGTATTCGTTTATTAGGTCCAATGCTCGTCTTCAAAGGAATATCACAGCCGTGTGGCATTTAAGGATTTAGAGGAATTCTGAGAATTTGAGTGTTTTTTGCCAAAATGGATTCCGTGTGCACTTTAGCCATGAAAACTGATTTAGGACCTTTTACTCACTCTTTGTCCTCCAGCTATGTTTGTACAGTTAGATAACTACAAAAGTATCAGTCGGCAAAGGCAGAAAAATCAAGGAGGGACGGACCTAAACAAAAATTTACATCTTAGCCAAAGAAAATTCAGACTCCTGTTTACCGCAAGGAGCGGGCAGGTGTGGTTACAGGGTTGGCCACCAAAATAAGAGGCTGCAAGTTTTCAGAGGCTAAAGTAGCATTTGGGTATATATTTGCTCAAAGCATATAAAGCTGTTTGTAAATGATTTTAAAGTAACACTACCTGTGTTTAGAAATTCCAAAGTAATCAGGAAAATCATATTTTTATTGCACTTTAGAAATAGTAGTAGCTGCAAGAATATGGTGTGGCATGATCACAAATGCCCGAGGGAAGCGCAGAGCCAGGAGCCAGTACATGCCACCAGGGCAGACTTGGTTAGTATCCATCTGTGACAAGTCCCTTTCTTGATTCAGGTTTAAATAGGGCAGTTTAGAGCTAGCTTTCAGATTAAAAGAGCACAAAGTCAACCTTGTATTATGAAAATCAAACCCCATTCTCTATCAAGGTCGTCAGCAGGAGCTATTTCTTCCCTTTCTCACCCACTCTCTGCTCCCACCTTCTGTCCCTGGCTAAAACCGGGTTCTAGGGTTAGGAAGGAAAGTGACAGGAATCTTAAGAGACCTCATTTTGGAATGAGGGCTTCTTGTCCCTGGAACTAAAGGAATAAAGCCAAAGAAAGGAATATTTCGGGAGAGGGGCTGAGGGGAAGAAAGTCTGAACTTTGAATAAAAGGAATGAAGTAGGATTTAATTTAAACCAGGGCATTACTTCCTTTTTATTAGCTTTGATTGTACATAAGACATTGCATAGTTTTTTTTTTCTTTTTTCCTTTCATTCTTTCTATTTTTAATTTAAAGCCAATTTGGTAACATAGGACTTGTTCTGTAAATATAAAAATAGAATAGTACAATAGCCCACGTACAGGAGGGGAGGAAATGGGGGCATGTACCCTCGCTATGAAGATCACTGAATTTTTTACACAAAGAACAAATCTCTCTATCCAACATTGTCATTAGGACAGAAAGATTTTTTTTCCTTTTTCTTTTTTTTTTTTTTTATCATTTCAATATAAGAAAAGGACCCCTCTCAAGATGAGGTTTCTGCTTTTGCAGTGTTGGATATGTTATTATATAAAATGTGGTTATATTCTCTGCCTCTTACATTAACAATGGGGGCAGGGGTAGGGGGTGGGTCCGAGGGGCCTGAAATGACAGAATGAGGGACACACAATAGGATGGCCGTGACTCTGAACAAATAAATAAAACATGTGAATCACAGTCTCTGCTCTCCTCCCACCTCCCTCCCCCCTCCCCCCCCAACTGTGATTAAATTTGCTGTGGTCATTTCCCAAATGTCTGCCTGATAAAAAAAAAAAAAAAAAAAAAAAGGAAGGAGAAGCAGCAGCAGCAGCAGCAGCACCCGGACCCTCTTCTCACACTGTGATGCGACTTCAAGTGAGGGCCCTTCCTGGAGCTGGCGTTCTCTACTCCTGCCATTCAATCCTACTAGCACAGACCTGCATGCCGCTTTCATCAGCGAAAATGCTCCACATCTGATTGCTGTCCTCCCCCAGACCCCTACATAGAGAAAAGAAAACAAAAAAAAAACAAAAACCAAAAACCTACCAACCCTATAACACCAACTCTGCCCCCTTAATAAACGACTTCCCAGACTACCCCCAGCATCACACTGAAACCCTAGGCGCCTGGGGCTCGGTAATGGGATTTCTCGTACCCCTTCCTACAACCACCAACGCAGCTTCCCAGCAACCTATTGAGTGCACAGGGGGAGAAAAAGAATACATTTTAATAAATCGAAGGGAAAAATGATTTGGGTCCTTGTAGCCCTGTTCTTTAGTAATAGAAAAAGGTGAGGTTGTTGGGGGGAGAGGGAGGGGGAATTTAATATTGCGAGAGATAATAGCAACTATGTTAATATCCGGAATTTTCAATGTACCATAAGTACATTTTGTTTTTCCTTTTAGCACGATTTATAATTAAAGATTTTAATCTGGCTTCACATTGAGTTAATAAGCCCTTTGATTGATTAGGATTCGTAAAATTGCCATTTCCCGCTGATGCTTTGTGTTTCTGGGGATGTTCTTTTGAAAAGCTGGGTTAAGGTGAATAGGAAGCAGCCATTGTTTAGGCTGAGCTGTGCCAATTCTGGGAACTCGGGACTGCTTTATTCAGAGTTTGTCCCCTGCAATATCTTGTTGCTCAGCCAAATTAATGCAGATAGGATCTGCTGGCTACAGTGTAGCCATCTGGGCGGGACTTCATTATTATTTCAGCAGACGTTCCAGGCAATTTCTGCCTCTGTTTCCTGACCTGTTCTTTCGCTTACAAAAATAAACAAAATGAACGCCATGATGAAAGGGCATCAAATTGATAAATAGAATGTTACAAACTGTTTCAAAGATAAAGGAGAGAAAGGTACCAACCAAATACATATGAATGCGGCAAACCCAAGGAAACTGGGCTCTGCTTTTTCTCTTAAAAATTCAACTTCAGAGGCTGTGCAAACAACAAATTATCCTTTTGCATTAATGGCCAATACTGCAATATGTGGGAAGTGTCCTCCCTCAGCTAAAGGGATGTCTTAGAAATGTAAACACAAATGAATAAATAGAAGAGAGACGCCGAGGGAGGGAGGCAGTGAGGCGGTGTGCTAATGCTGTTTTATCAAGTTAAATTATAGATCCTGCCACCCCTCCCTCCAAAGCCAAGCCAAAATGAAGAGCAAAATCACTAAACAATAAGTTCTTTGAAGAAAAAAAGGAGAGGAAGGAAGGAAGGAAGGAAGGAAGGAGGAGAAAGAAAGAAGAAAGAAAGAAAGAGAAAGAAAGAAAGAAAGAAAAGAAAGAAAAAATGTGAAAAAGCCAGTGATTTGAAATGTCCTGTCAGAGGACCCCTTTTCTTCTCTTCATTGTACTCTGCATGTCTATACGGGAGTGTGTACAAGAGAATTCTTTTCTCCCCCTTATTTTGAGCAGGGGAAAAAAAAAGTGATTCTCTTCAGCTTCCGAAGGGCCTCACCGTGGGGACTGAACCAGAGCAAATTCTCTTTGTGTTTCTTGCTCTGAAGGGACCTGCTATTGTTGATCGCGGGGCCTCTTGTAAGACCCAGCAGAGCTGTGGGCTGTGGGCAAAGCTTCTTCAGGTAACACTCAACTTGTTTGGGAATCGATACTACCTCTCCTCCCCTGTCATCCACCCCAATTTACTTGGTACAACTAGCATTTTCCCCTCCGTTTATCATCATCGAGATGTTCTCCAAATGCAAACATTTTTTAGAGCTTAGTGAGGAAAACTGGCAGCCACGTCCAGGACATGTCCAGCCCGGAGATAGCGCCCAGACAGCCGAACCCCAGGTGGGCTGGGAGGTGAGGCTGGGCTGGCTGCTCTCCCACACCTTTACCTGGGGCTCTGCCTGGCTTTTGTTCCCAACGTGCAAAGCCCATCTCGGTGCCTGTATTGCCGAAGACTCATCCCAGGCAGCATCCTCAGCCCTTTTCTCACTCAGTCCTCACCACACAGCCTCATCGACCCCCTCCTCGGCCCTCCCCTCCCAACCGAGGTTTCTGTTTTTGCCATAAAATAGCAAACACCAGCACAAAGTAGACAGCGGCCAAATCCTCAGAGGGAAGTGGGTTTGGGTTTGCAAACAGACAGCGATGTCGCTACCTACCCCAGGAGTCCTTGCTTTGCCATCACTGACCTCATGAATCCCGGACCCGCGGGCCTGATTGGTGCGCTTTTAAACGTGACTGATGAAGAAAATTTACTCTGGGAGGCGGGGAGGTCCCCCTCCCTACAACCAAATAGAATGTGCCCTGATGCATTATATCTTTTACAAGAAAGAAAAGAAAAAGAAAACAAAGCTCAACACACATTTGTGGCGATGCAGAAATAAATTTAAAACAAACTCCCCCCCCCCTTTTTTTTCTTTCCTGGGTCCTAGGCAATGACAGCAGAGAACGAATCATTCCCGGTGCAGTGTCTTACATCAGTTAAAGGGACCTTTGAATGAATGTCAGCTCCTTTCTACCTTAGTGCCAGTCGATCGATGCTTCATTAGGGCCGAATTGTCTTTTGCCCATGCAACCTTGAAAACAGTCCCTTTAATTACCTGTGAGGAAGTCGGGGACCCTCCTTTCCCCTGTATGTCCCTCTCTCCCCCTTCCCTCTTCTCTCTGGTTCTTCTCTCTCTCTCTCTCTCCCCCCCCTCCCCCTCTCCTTCTCCCCCCCCTTTTCAGGGAAGTGGGGCGGCTAGATGGGGGTCACTCACATTTTTATTCACAGTCAATCACTCCTTGATAGAGAAGCTGGGAGGAGAAGAGAAAGGTGGGGGCAGGGGGAAAAGAAAGAAATATCAGACCCCAAGGTGAGAGGGCAGGGTTCAAGTCCAGACTACAGATCTATTGAAGAGGTTTCAGCCAGGCAGGCCTCCACTTGACTTTCTCATCAGCCAGCTTTATGGATTCTCAGCTGCTCCCTTTACACCACAGCTCCGTGCATCTCCCCGCTGCTAATTACCAGGGGTTTCTCAAGAATGCAGAGCTGGGCCCTGCCAAGGACCCCAAAGGATTTTGGATTTTGGGCTTCATCCAGGTCACAAAGAAAAGAGGGAACCTGTTGGCTAAATATTTTACAGAAATTGGGAAATACAGGAAATAGAAGGAACAGCGCAGCTCGATTTAATCCCTCCCATCGAAACTAAAGGCGTTCCAAATAATTGTAGTCCTGCAAGTCGAGCACTGGAAGAAAGTGCATAAATAATCGTATTTGTTATGCACTATTAAAAATTCAGAAAGATTTTAAATTCAAGTGATAATCTGGTCATCCTGAGGGATAGGCTTGTATTTAATAGCCAGGTATTTTTACCTATTCAGTTATGATGGGAAATATTCTAATGAAGTCATAAACCTCAGCAGAGGAATGTTAATCACCTGTGCGTGCTCTGTTAGCGCCACGTTGGAGAACATACCCGCCCAAGCTGAGCTTCCTTCTAATGTGATGTCAGTATCGCATCTGGAACCTTCTCCCCTCAGAGATCCCTAGGCACCTGGAAATACATGGCTGAAAACTACGAAGCTCATCCGATCTTTCCAGTGGCTGTATTTCTATCCAAGCAACGAGTCAGGGATCAAGGATGCATTTCGCCCCAAATTTACACAAAAAGGGTGAAAATTACATTGCACTACCCCCTTCTCACTGTCCCGCCATCTCCACAGGCACACACACAAACTCTGCAGGGTTGGGGTCCCAGAGAAAATATGGGACGACAGTTAATTTGAACTTCAGATAATGAATAATTTTTTATATAAGTATGTCTCAAATATTATACCAAAAATTTACTCATTGTTTACCTGAAATTCAAATTTAACAGGGCATCTTTGTTTTTTGTTTTTTTTTTTAACTTGCTAAGTCTGGCAGTCAAGATTCCTCTTAAACCCAGGTATTTTCTGCAAACAAATGAGGATAGCAATGACTTCAAGTCGCTTAGAAAATACGTAATTATAAAAGGATGTATTTGAATATTTTGGAGTCTAGCTTACGACACAGAAATGTGAAGTGTTATACTGTGTGCAGGTGCCCCACTCTGTCAAAAGCCATCTCATGCAGTCTCGACATACAAACCCCACCCATTGAAGAGGTGACCATAGGCCTGTGTATGCCCATTCAGCTCAGTTGTATAAAAATGAGGACTCTGGATAAAAATTGCCAACCCCCTTGTACACAGGCTGGGGCCGCGCAGTCATCATCACCTGGCAGGCCTTGTGTCGTAGCCCAGTCCTGCCCAGGCTGCATCAGAGGTGTGTGGACACACCCCACACAGGCCTGGATCTTCTGGTCCAGCAGTGAACACTGAGCCTTCACATGCATTCAATCTGGTCACTGGAAAGTGTGCAGGGAGGAGGTGGGGAATGTATCCTGCGCCCATGCTCAGTGCTTGATCTCACTCGGGAGCCTGTGATGTCACCACATTAAGTTAAGATAACCAGCCAACAGGACAACAGGGGCCCAGGGCTGGGAGGGAGGCAGAGTGAGTCAGGGGAAATACACTTCTGTATCTTCATTGCCATTCGTGCTCAGGGAGAGTGTCCCATGTGAAGAGAAGGGGGTTGGCCCAGGCCTCAGTTTCAGCATACAGGGTCCTCACACTTGCTCTCAACTGGGAGGTCAGCGAGTATTTTCCTAGCCTTTATTTAGTCTGCCAAGTAAACAGAAGAATTTAATTTCTATTTATGTATTTCTGTCTGCATGTTTTCAATACTTTGTGCCAAGTGGGGGACATGTCAAATCTCACATAAGTTTGCTGGGCCCAATATAAATATTCAAAAGATGAGAACATGTTTCAGGACGCAGACGGGTGGATAGAGTGAAGGTCAGGCTGACCTGATGCTTTTGGATAACTCCTGCCTTGTGGGCAGGGGCCAGTGCTGTCATTTTTGGGAGGAGCAGAGGAAATGTGGTCTTTGAGATGACTGCCAATGCCTATTCCGAAAGAGCATCTCTCTCATTTGCCTGGATTCAAAATTCCCTACATTTATGAGGCATAAGCAAAGCAGCGCATGCCCACGGCTTCGTGTGTGCACAGGCTCAGCCCGGCTCACACCAGCGTCTGCAGCGACCTCAGACAGTGAGCATGGTGCTGGCGTCTTCACGCAGCTGATTCTGGAAACCCTCAAATATGGTGCTCCTGGTCTGGGCTGCAATCAAGGCGTATGTTTATCAACAATCACAGTATTTGATCTAGAAAACAGTGAAAGTGATGGCTGATAGGATGATCCTCAGATTGCTCTTGTTTCTGAAGTGGGAAGAGAGAACAAGTGGTTCACAGATATTTAGAAAAGAAAAGGGAAGGGGTATGTATGTGACTTCTTTTGGGAGTCAGGGAATGGAATTTTCTCCAGAGGAGAAAATAGCTATTCTTCTTTTACCCCTTTAATCGATGGTGAAATGATAAGGTAGGAAGTTAAGAGGCTAAGACTATCCTCTTAGAAAATGTGGGGGAAACAAAAAGGTAGGGTTGCGATCTTTGGGCTCTTGAAGCAAAAAGGGCTTATCTCCTTTATGGGATTTCTTCATATGAGAGAAAACATGGTTTCCCTGAAAGTAGATTAAAAAAGAGACCTCAACTATTAAAAAAACAACAACAAAAAAAGAGTTCCACCTGCAAAGTATTTTTTTTTTCTATTTCATTTGTACTCCTCTAGGAGTCCAATTAGCCCAAATGGCTGTGGAAGCAGTTATTCCCGAGGGCCATTGAAGCCGTTGTCCTCTTGGGCCCATAATGCACGAAAGCCAGTAGTCGTGTCACACCAAAGAAAAACGCATTTTCTTTAAATACAATGTGTCTGCCTTACAGACTATGGCAATGAGCTCCAAAAAACTCACCCTAATGTAAGTCTGTAGCTTGTAGCTGCCTAGGCAGAGCTGATTAACATCTGTAATATTCAGAATACAGACTTCTGCTCTCATAGCATGGACATCCCTTGCGTAGTCTGTGAGTTCCTACTTCTATTCATACATGTGAGCGTGCAGAGAAAAACAGTGTCTGTATATGCCGGGCATCAAAAAGCAGTTTCTTTCCACAGTGAGTTTAATATATTCAGTAACCTTCTGTTTATTTGGGTATTATTTGCTGAAAACACATGGAAAGCTTTGGCCTAAGAGTATAGGAAAACCCAGACCAAGTGTTGATCCCAAGCTCTCCTCTTCTCACACAGATGCCTGGACCCACGTGGGCAGACAGCAGAAGAACTGTCTCTCTTTACTGCACAGCATCAAATAAGGTCAGTAATGCTGCTTGTGCTCCTTCTTCTTTTACTGTCCATGTTATCGAGGAAACCTATAAAAGTTCCCTCTTTTGATATCTTGACCCATGGTGCTGCTCGCATGCTGCTTTGTGGTTTAGAGATTTAAAGAAACAGAGAGGGAAAAAGAGTGAGAGAGAGAGTTTGCCTTAGGTGATAAACAGCAGTGCAAGGCCAGAGCCCTTATTAAAAAAAAAAAAAAAGAAGAAGAAGGAAAAGAAAAAAGAAGAAGAGAAACAGCTGTAGCAACAAGAGAGTTTGGACATGATCGGGGATGTGGGGGGCTTGCAGGAAGAGGTGAGGGCACGTAAGGGAGGACGCAAAATCAGCTTCACCCAATAACAGCGTAGAATAGAATTCCAGGCATTCACAGACCCATTTGCACCCTGGCTTGAATGCAGAGAGAGGCGTATGACATACCTGTCTACAGGGCCACCCAGTCATGGAAGAAACACTTGGAAACCCACTGGTACACTTATTCAACTCTCTCAGTTTTCAAAGACAAAAAAAAAAAACCACCCTTGTCTGATAACATAGGTTATTGGCATCTTTTTTCAGTGGGGAATTGAAATTAGATGCAGTCACACCCCCTCCCCCTCCACACACACACACACACACACACACACACACACACATACACACACAGTCTTCCTTGTTAGATCGTACCTTCTTGGGCAGACCTCATTGCCTATGCCCCTGCCTCACCTGTTACCAGTGGTGTTTCTTCGAGTAAGATGTCTCTGTGACTTTGGACTCAAAGGATGTCATTACATTGGTTTATTGAAGTAACCACTGTGCACTGTGTGAGGCTCACAATGCATGTCTATCCAAGTTAGCCCAGTTATTGAAAACATGGTGGAGGGAGGTGCTGCTGTTGCTGGGAGTTTGTTCACTGACTAGGAAGGGCAGACCTACCTGTTCATTTTTCTCCAACTGCTCCCATGTGGGATGTCAGGATAGCCAACACAGAGATTCTAAATTTCTAAATTGTCAGGTCTCTGCTGTGTTAGCAGATGGACATGTGCCAGGAGTGAGGAATTAGGGGCTGTGTGTGGAACAGGACCACTTATGTAGGATATGGTGACACTGTGTGTTTCGTCTTCTGTCTGGACTTCTCCTCTGATCCCTGATTTGATGGGAAGTGGGATTGTTTCCTTGGGAAGGAGAGAATATTTATATGACTTTTTCAGAGAGATGTGATTTTAGAAATAAATACTGCGGTTTGGTTTCTGGAATGCAGCCCATATGCATTTCTTGTTGGTATACCTTCAGAGCTGGGGTTTGGATATCATGCTCAAGTGCAGGGTGACTTTCTACATTTTTGTGGACCTTTTGTTAAATTTTATTACAATACTCCTTAGTGAATTTTTTTCCCAAACCTTTTACAACAAAGGAAACAGAAGAGGGCATAAGATGAAACGCTGAAAGCAGTGGCGTGAAAGCTTTCCCATTTTTTATTTTGGTCTGGGTAGTGAAAAAATAAAAACTAGAACAGTGATAGAACAGTGTTTGACATGACACATACATATGCCGGGTGGTAATGCACTGCTCGTGTTCAACCCTCGGAATGCTCGGATGTGATCACTTGGCTCCTCCACCTCTTTTATTCTCACAGTTTACTTGGTCAAAAACAAAGAATGTAGAAATGACTAGTCATCATTCCAGACAACTTGTAAAGCAGTGAGCCTCGTATGTGAAGGATGAAGGCAGGGAGAAAAGTTAAAGTGTGGCCTTTCAGGACCGCATCAGCAAGTCCCACATTCTTCCTTTGTACAGATTCAATATACGGTTGACTCTTGAACAACATGGGGGTTATGGCTCCAATGCCCAAACAGTAAAACATCGCATAACTCTACAGTAGGACCCCCATATCTGCAGGGCCTCCATGTCCACGGTTCTGCGTTCGCAGATCCAACTAACCGCAAAAAATCCACATAGAAGTGGATGCTCACAGTTCAAACGCCTGTTGTCCAAGGATCAAACTGTACTACCTGTGGCTTGAAAGTACATAAGATTTCACTAAAGCCAGCTTTGGTCCCTTCACCACATGTCAGTTTTTTTCTGGTAATGTGTAAGAGAAGGCTGATTTATACGCCACCATTATTGCATGGGTTTCATGAAGGGTCTTGGGCTGCTCCAGTGTGGAGAGGGGCTTGGACTGGTTGGTCTCAGACGTTGCTTTCCCATTCAGCATGATTGTAGCCTCTGTGTTTGCAGGTCTCAGAGGAACCCCTGTTAATCATTAAGGAGTGATTTTAGAGCTGGAATCAAAACACAAGAAAACACCCACTAGCTTTCTTACCTTAGGGATGAAAGTAGGATCAGCGATGCTGAACTTTGAGCCATGAGCAGCTGAAGTTCTGAACACAGGTATCAGCTGCAACATCACGTCTACTCAGGCCTGGGAACTCCGTGATGAGTGCGTAAATTCCATCTGCCGTAACTGAGTCAGGTCCCTTACTCACCCAGCATGTGATGAGATAGGTAACTTACTGCTGGTATCTTTTGGATGCTCGGGTCAGATAAAAACTAAGGCAAATTAACATGAACTTGAAAGGTGGGATTGGTGGATGGATGCTCACCACGTGAGTTTCTTTCCTTTTTTAAAATAAAGCATGTCATTGAATTAACCTATGCAAATACATCTTCCCAAATAATAAAACACAGATTCCCTTAGTTAAATGTGTACCTACCATGCATTGCTTTCATTTTAATCACAGCAGATCCGTTCCTCAAGTCCTTGAGCCTTGAAATGTAGTCCTCAGACAAATCCAGAGTCTTGTGGGCGATGCAGAAGTGCCTAGAAAAAAGTCACATGACTGGGCACATACCCAGGGAAAACCATAATTTGAAAAGACACATGCGGGGCTTCGGAGGTCAGATCCCAGGGAGAGGACTGGGGTTGGCTGCGTGAACACAGCCTGAAGGGGCTACTGCGCCACAGCTAGCTGGGGGGGAGTCCGGGGAAAAGTCCGGAACTGCCTAAGAGGCAAGAGACCATTCTTTCAGGGTGCGCAAGGAGAGGGGATTCAGAGAACCACCTAAATGAGCTTCAGAGATGGGCACGAGCCGCGACTCTCAGTGCGGACACCAGAGATGGGCATGAAGCGCTAAGGCTGCTGCTGCAGCCAGCAAGAAGCCTGTGTGCAAGCACAGGTCACTATCCACACCTCCCCTACCGGGAGCCTGTGCAGCCCGCCACTGCCAGGGTCCCGTGATCCAGGGACAACTTCCCCGGGAGAACACACAGTGCGCCTCAGGCTGTTGCAACGTCACGCCGACTTCTGCTGCCACAGGCTCGCCCTGCACTCCGTACCCCTCCCTCCCCCCAGCCTGAGTGAACTGGAGCCCCCGAATCAGCGGCTTCTTTAACCCCGTCCTGTCTGAGCGAAGAACAGACGCCCTCAGGTGACCTACACACAAAGGCGGGGCCGAATCCAAAGCTGAACCCCAGGAGCCGTGCGCACAAAGAAGACAAAGGGAAATTTCTCTGAGGAGCAACGGATTAAATCTCCACAATCAATTTGATGTACCCTGCACCTGCAGAATACCTGAATAGACAAGAAATCATCCCAAAATTGAGGTGGTGGACTTTGGGAGCAACTGTAGACTTGGGGTTTGCTTTCTGCGTCTAACTTGTTTCTGGTTTTATGTTTATCTTAGTTTAGTATTTAGAGTCTATTATCATTGGTAGATTTGTTTATTGATACGGTTGCTCTCTTCCTTTATATATATATATTTTTTTCTTTTCCTTTTTCTCCTTATGTGAGTATGTATGTGTATGCTTCTTTGTGTGATTTTGTCTGTATAGCTTTGCTTTTACCATTTGTCCTAGGGTTCTGTCTGTCCGTTTGTTTTTTTTAGTATAGTTTTTAGCGCTTGTCATTGGTAGATTTGTTTATTGGTTTCGTTGCTCTCTCCTTTCTTTCTTTTTCCTTTTCTTTTCTTTATTACTTTCTTATTTTTTAAATTTAATTATTTTATTTTATTTTTTCTTTCTTTACTTTTTCTCCCTTTTCTTCTGAGCCATGTGGCTGACAGGGTCTTAGTGCCCTGGCCAGGTGTCAGGCCTGAGCCTCTTAGATGGGAGAGCCGAGTTCAGGACATTGGACCACCAGTGACCTCCTGGCCCCACATAATATCAAACGGCAAAAGCTCTCCCAGAGATCTTTGTTTCAATGCTAAGACCAAGCTCCACTCAAAGACCAGCAAGCTCCAGTGCCGGATACGCCATACCAAACAACTAGCAAGACAGGAACACAACCCCACCCATTAACAGAGAGGCTGCCTAAAATCATAATAAGTTCACAGACACCCCAAAACACACCACTGGACATGGTCCTGCCCACCAGAAAGACAAGATCCAGCCTCATCCACCAGAACACAGGCACCAGTCCCCTCCACCAGGAAGCCTACACAACCCACTGAACCAACCTTACCCACTGAGGGCAGACACCAAAAACAACGGGAACTACGAACCTGCAGTCAAAAGGGAGACCCCAAACACAGTAAGTTAAGCGAAGTGAGGAGACAGAGAAACACACAGCAGATGAAAGAGCAAGGTAAAAACCCACCAGAACAAACAAATGAAGAGGAAATAGGCAGTCTACCTGAAAAAGAATTCAGAGTAATGTTAGTAAAGATGATCCAAAATCTTGGAAATAGAATGGAGAAAATACAAGAAATGTTTAACAAGGACCTAGAAGAACTAAAGAGCAAACAAACAATGATGAACAACACAATAAATGAAATTAAAATTCTCTGGAAGGAATCAATAGCAGAATAACTGAGGCAGAAGAATGGATAAGTGACCTGGAAGAAAAAATAGTGGAAATAACTACTGCAGAGCAGAATAAAGAAAAAAGAATGAAGAGAATTGAGGATGGTCTCAGAGACCTCTGGGACAACATTAAATGCACCAACATTCGAATTTAGGGGTCCCAGAGGAAGAAGAGAAAAAGAAACGTACTGAGAAAATTCTTGAAGAGATCATAGTTGAAAACTTCCCTAATATGGGAAAGGAAATAGTCAATCAAGTCCAGGAAGCGCAGAGAGTCCCATACAGGATAAATCCAAGGAGAAACATGCCAAGACACATATTAATCAAACTATCAAAAATTAAATACAAAGAAAAAATATTAAAAGCAGTAAGGGAAAAGCAACAAATAACATACAAGGGAATCCCCATAAGATTAACAGCTGATTTCTCAGCAGAAACTCTGCAAGCCAGAAGGCAGTGGCAGGACATATTTAAAGTGAGGAAAGGGAAAAACCTACAGCCAAGATTTTCAACCCAGCAAGGATCTCATTCAGATTTGATGGAGAAATTAAAACCTTTACAGACAAGCAAAAGCTAAGAGAATTCACCACCACCAAACCAGCTTTACAACAAATGCTAAAGGAACTTCTCTAGACAGGAAACACAAGAGAAGGAAAAGCCCTACAATAGCAAACCCAAAACAATGTAAAAAAGGTAATAGGAACATACATATTGATAATTACCTAAAATGTAAATGGATTAAATGCTCCAACCAAAGGACATAGATTGGCTGAATGGATACAAAAACAAGACCCATATATATGGTGCCTACAAGAGACCCACATTAGACCTAGGAACACATACAGACTGAATGTGAGGGGATGGAAAAAGATATTCCATGCAAATGGAAATCAAAAGAAAGTTGGAGTAGCGATTCTCATATCAGACAAAATAGACTTTAAAATAAAGACTATTACAAGAGACAAAGAGGGACACTACATAATGATCAAGGGATCAATCCAAGAAGAAGATATAACAATTGTAAATATTTATGCACCCAATATAGGAGCACCTCCATACATGAGGCAAATGCTAACAGCCATAAAAGGGGAAATTGACAGTAACACAATCATAGTAGACCACTTTCACCAATGGACAGATCATTGAAAATGAAAATAAATAAGGAAACACAAGCTTTAAATGATACATTAAACAAGATGGACTTAATTGATGTTTATAGGACATTCCACCCAAAAACAACAGAATACACTTTCTTTTCAAGTGCTCATGGAGCATTCTCCAGGATAGATCATATCTTGGGTCACAAATCAAGCCTTGGTAAATTTAAGAAAATTGAAATTGTATGAAGGATCTTTTCAGACCACAACACTATGAGACTAGATATCAATTACAGGAAAAAAAATCTGTAAAAAATAACAAGACAAGATTGCCCACTCTCACCACTGTTATTCAACATAGTTTTGGAAGTCTTAACCACAGCAATCAGAGAAGAAAAAGAAATAAAAGGAATGCAAATTGGAAAAGAAGAAGTAAAACTGTCACTGTTTGCAGATGACATGATACTGTACATAGAGAATCCCAAAGATGCTACCAGAAAACTACTAGAGCTCATCAATGATTTTGGTAAAGTAGCAGGATACAAAATTAATGCACAGAAATCTCTTGCATTCCTATACACTAATGATGAAAAATCTGAAAGAGAAATTAAGGACACACTCCCATTTACCATTGCAAGAAAAAGAACAAAATACCTAGGAATAAATCTATCTAAGGAGACAAAAGACCTGTATGCATAAAACTATAAGACACTGATCAAAGAAATTAAAGATGATACAAACAGATGGAGACATATACCATGTTCTTGCATTGGAAGCATCAACATTGTGAAAATGACTATACTACCCAAAGCAATCTACAGATTCAGTGCAATCCCTCTCAAGGTACCAATGGCATTTTTCACAGAACTAGAACAAAAAATTTCACAATTTGTATGGAAACACAAAAGACCCTGAATAGCCAAAGCAATCTTGAGAAAGAAAAACAGAGCTGGAGGAATCAGGCTCCCTGACTTCAGACTGTACTACAAAGCTACAGTAATCAAGACAGTTTGGTACTGGCACAAAAACAGAACTATAGATCGGTGGAACAGGATAGGAAGCCTAGAGATAAATCCACAAACATATGGTCACCCTATCTTTGCTAATGGAGGCAAGAATATACGATGGAGAAAAGACAGCCTCTTCAATAAGTGCTGCTGGGAAAACTGGATAGCTACATGTAAAAGAATGAGATTAGAACCCTCCCTAACACCATACACAAAAATAAACTCAGAACGGATTAAAGACCTAAATGTAAGGCCAGAAACTATCAAACTCTTACAGGAAAACATAGGCAGAACACTCTCTGACATAAATCACAGCAATACCTTTTTAGATCCACTTCCTAGAGGAATGAAAATAAAAACAACCATAAACAAATGGGACCTAATGAAACTTAAAATCTTTTGCACAGCAAAGGAAAGCATAAACGAGACGAAAAGACAACCCTCAGAATGAGAGAAAATATTTGCAAACAAAGCAACTGACAAAGGATTAATCTCTAATATATACAAGTAGCTTATGAAGCTCAATATCAAGAAAACAAACAACCCATTCCAAAAATAGGCATAAGACCTAAATAGGTCTCCAAAGCAGGTATACAGATAGCCAACAGACACATGAAAGGATGCTCGACATCACTAATCATTAGAGAAATGCAAATCAAAAGTACAATGAGGTATCACCTCACACCAGTAAGAATGACCATCATCAAAAAATCTACAAACAATAAATGCTGGAGAGGGTGTGGAGAAAAGGGAAACCTCTTGCACTGTTGGTGGGAATGTACATTGATACAGCCACTATGGAGAACAGTATGGAGGTTCCTTAAAAAACTAAAAATAGGACTGTCATACGACCCAGCAATCCCACTACTGGGCATATACCCTGAGAAAACCATAATTCAAAAAGAGTCATGTACCACAATGTTCATTGCAGCTCTATTTACAATAGCCAGAACATGGAAGCAACCTAAGTGTCCATCGACAGATGAATGGGTAAAGAAGATGTGGCACATATATACAATGGAATATTACTCAGCCATGAAAAGTAACAAAATTGGGTCATTTGTAGAGACGTGGGTGGGCCTAGAGACTGTCATACAGAGTGAAGTAAGTCAGAAAGAGGAAAACAAATATCGTATATCAACACATATATGTGGAACCTAGAAAAATGGTACAGATGAACTGGTTTGCAAGGCAGAAATAGAGACAACAGATGTAGAGAACAAGTGTATGGATACTAAGGGGAGAAAGCAGCGGGAGTGGGGTGGTGGTGGTGGTGGGATGAATTGGGAGATTGGAATCGACATATATACACTAATATGCATAAAATAGATAACTAGTAAGAACCTGCTGTATAAAAAAAATAGAATTCATAAAAAGGAAAAAGAAAGCCACATGAGAACAAAGGTAGTTTAGAGACTCTGGCTTCACCTGTGATACTTCCCGTGTGTGTCCTGGATACCACTTTAGGTGGCACAGCAGCGTTTCTTAATAGTGTTTTTATTCTTAAATATATTAAAATATAATTAACACATTAAATCCCCAATTTTATAAGTACTTTGGCTGAGGCTGCAATTAAATGAGGTTGCACTTTACGTAGATGGAATGAATCACATTTCTTTTCTGCGGTACATTGACTTTGATGAAACACAATAATGGCAGGAATCATAAAAGTGGTACAAGAATGTCTGAAGTTGGGAAGTGACAAGCTTTTGGGTAATGCTAGCCAGTATAAACTGAGGCTGTAGCTCTTACAATTTCCCGCTCAGAGAACCTGTGTTATTTTTTTCCTGCTCTAAACTTCATATTTTTTAAAAAGATTTTCAGCATACAGAAATGCACACATTATGTAATCATTCATTTTCCTGTTTAAAGATATCTGTACCTGCTGATAAGCATAAAGTAGTTAGTGTTACTGACTGAACTGGTGTAACTCCAGCCAACCCCGAATTACTAATACCAAACAGAAGCATAATATGTCCTTAGGACAGTTGTTAGCAAGTACTGGAAGCCACCTGCAGCTTGCCCAATGATGGGGAATTTCTTTTAAATAGAGAGGGACATCTCTTAGAACCCAAGGGCCAATATCAGGAACAGCTGGATCCAGGAACTGGGAGGTGACCAGCACCCCAGGGAGAATGTTCTCTTGGTCTCTTATCCCTCGTTCTCTTTGCAGATCTTTATTCTTTCAGCAGACTACCTTTTCTTACTACCCTCTCCTCACAGGAGATGAAAAATGGCTGTCCACAATTCCTAAGTTATATTTCAGCAATGTAAAGGACCAGCTCTCTCAGCTCTGATTCCCTGAGTCTCTGGGGAAGAGACTCTGACTGACCCTTCTTGGGGCCAGATGTCCATTCTGGTCTCACCAGTGGTGTGCTTCTGCTGTTCAATACAACCATTATTGAAGAGTAGATTATTTAAACTTACAATTAAATAATTTTAAATGTAATAATTCCTCAAAAATTATCACTTTATTACGTTTTACTGTTTATGCTCCCAAGGTTATTTATGGCTGTTGTATTATATGATAGAATTCCTCTATAATGGTAGGCTACTATACATCTTTTCTGAACTTTCCATTCAGTGAAGTGTTGGGAGCTTGAAATCAGCCGTGGTGGGAATATTTACACCATGGAAATTGGCAAACACTACAAATCAGGGTGTTGTTGTTATTGTTATTGTTGTTTCCTGTAGAGCTGATGGTTAAATATTTATCAGTACACCACTGATAAATGAATATAATCCACTCCAGGTGGCTATTGGGCCTGGGTCCCTTTCTCTGTAAAATGAATGGTGACAGCATTCTACCTCATGGATGAGTCAGGGGAACGGGACCATTATGAGAATCCCTTTAAACTGGACTTTACCCACCAAAATCTAAAGGCTTTCCTTTTGTACAAAGTGAATATCCTAGTTCTTACTCATTTATTTTCATACTTTCTGCTACAAAATAACACGAGGGACATTTAGACATCATTATTGGTTGTCAGCTGTGATGATGATGATAATGGTGGTGATGCTAGCTAACATTCTGAGCACTGTTTTAAGGCTCTTTACACATATGAGCTTATATGATCTTCATAACACCTATCATTCAAACTCAATTCATTTTAATTCAACAAATATTTATTGAGCACCTGCAATATGCCAGGTTCTGTTCTATGCACATAAGAGACATTGGTGAGGAAACAGAGATCCTCACTGTTTACATTCTATCTGGGGCAAACAAATATTACACATATTAAAGTTACACATTACAGAGTACAGTAGAGGGGATGTGTGCCATGAAATAAACCAAAGGTAGAACAGGGAGAGGGGAACTGAAAGGTCTGGGGATGGGGGCAGGAATGGGGTGATTAGAGTAGAGCTCCATGAAACGATATTTCTGCAAAGACTTGAAGGAGGTGAGAGAGTTGCCTTTGAGGATATTTTGGGGAAGAGTGTTCCAAGCAGAGGAGCTGCAAGTGGCAAGGCCCTAAGGTGGACACGTGCTTGGTGTGCCAAAGAAACATCAAGGAGATCAGTGTGGCTGGACCCTAATGAGCGAGAGGAAGAGAAGTAGGTAGTTAGCGAGGTAAGGGAGGTGGGATGTAGATCACCTTGTAGGCCTTTGGAAGGACTTTGGCTTTGACCTTGAATGAAAGGGGAACCGTTATGGGATCTTGAGCACAGGAGGAACATGACCTCACCCAGGTTTCAAAAGGACCACTCTGGCTTCTGTGTTGAGAACAGAGGGCAGAAGAAGACAGCTTACTGCTGTAATCTGGGTGAGTGATGTCATCGTCTCTGACCAGCAGCCGTCGGGGTGAAAAGAAGTGACTGGAGGTCAGATTCGGCGTGCATTTTGGAGGTAGGGATGAGAAGATGTCCGGATGGTTTAGATATATAATATGAGAGAGAGAATTCAAGGATGACTGTAGTGCTTTTGTCTTGAGCAATCGGGAGGATGAAGTTGCCATCAACTAAGGTAACAGTTACCACCAGGCAGTGGGAAGATTAGAGGAGAAAAATAGTTTAGCTGAGTTGATTTTCAAATGGATATTAAAAATCTAAGTGAAGATGCTGAGTAACCCATTGGATATTAAAGTTTGGAGTTTGCAAGAGAAGTCTGGGCTAGAGATGCTAATGCAGGAGTCCTTGGGACATAGATGGTATTTAAACCATGAAACTGGACATGGTCACCAAGACAATGAGGATGATGACCCAAAGAGAGAGAAAAATTGATGATACAAGAGGGGAAGGGAGACTAACTGGAGAGATATCCTTCAGTAGGTAGGAGGGCTAGGTTCTAGTATGAAGTGAAGGGATTGACTTTAGATAAGAGAGTGAGTAGTTTACCCACCTTAACAGGGTGGCAGAATATGAAAGTGCAGACGCTGGTTGGTGGGTAGATGTGGTACTTAGGAGTTTCTGGAAATTCACTTCTGGTGGCTTCACTTTTCTTAATAAAGTAGGAAGCAAGGTCCTCAGCTGAGAATGAGGATGGGGAAGAAGGTATTGATGGTTTGAGATGAAAGGAGAAAATGTCCCAGTCATCCTTTGGAGAATAAAATGGTAAAAGAAGTATAAAAATACAAAGTGATCAGCAGCCAGCATAAAAGGTCCACTTGAGATTGATGGTCATAATATGGGTACAATGATTATTTTTCCATTACATGAGGGAACCTAGGCTCAGAGAGGTTAAGTTACTTATATAAGGTTACACAGCTAGTAAGTGGCAGAGCCAGGATTTGAATCTGACAGTTGGGCTCCTGAATCCGTCCTCTTAAAGGCCACAAGATATACTTCAGAGTTAACTTAAAAATGACTGTGATTCTACTTCTTATAATGGCTACTAAAATAAGAGCTTTCTAGTAATGGAATATAGCAAATCCACAACTCAGAGCCATCAAAAATAACAGCTCTGATTAAAAAGACAAAACAAATCCTACATAAAAATTCTCAGATAAGAAAGGTAGTAAAGTAAGTTCTGGATTAGTGTTTTTTGAAAGGACAGTTGTTACTAAAAGGTTTCCAAAAGCATTTAAATAGTAGGAGATGCTGACCTGGAAGGTAGCAAGAAACCAGTCTAGACATATTGGGCAGTGGGTGTCTGCTAAGCAGAACTGCAGGGCAGAGAAGGATAGCCAGGGCCATGCGAGGCCTGAGCCCCAAACCTATTCTACCTGAAACACAGATTCCCATAGGAAAAGCAAGGTATCTTGAGTCTTTTAAAATCCATGCTATTTGTAAGTTTCCCAACAAATAATGGTGGTTTGGAAGAAAAAGCTATTGGGCATCTTTGACCAAAAATAATCATAACTCATCTCTCTTGTTAATCAACAGCTTTAAGACAGCTTTTAGGTTCTCAATACGTTGGCATGTTTCTCCCATACAGAACCATCCCAGCTGGTGACTGGATGGATGTTTAGCTTCACCAAGGGACAGAATTCAGCTCAAATCCACACCTGGTGTCAAACATTTTTTGTGCCAGACACTGGGGCTATGGAGATGAACAAAATACAGATCCGACCTCCTAAAGATCATAATGTAAAAATAATATAAATAAGTGAACACTCATTGAAGTGCATAGACAGCAAAATGTGTAAACAATGGCATTTCAGAAGCCATAGTGAGCTTATCATAATCAATGAAGAACTTCCAGAAAAATGTAAGAATGTTGATAGAGTTAAAATCGTAATTTAGAACTTCACTCTTCAAAAAGTGTTCCACGCTCCAGTAGCATTGGCATCATTTTGGCAGTTTGGTATGCACATAAGAGAAGCTATGTCCTGAGTTCTGGGATAAGGGAAGCAGATTTGCAACCATGGAAATGCATCTCTGGAAGTTCTGGTCACATCTGAAGTGTTAGGGAAGGGAATTAATCTGGAATGCAAGCAGTACATTTCAGTTGCCAAATACGAGGCAGTCATTCCATCCCCCCCTCCCCCGCAAAAAAGTCCTCATAGAGCTGAATCTTGGATATGAAGGGAGTTATTCTCTAAGAAGTTTCCGTTGCCCAGTTGCTGCAGTTGCTGTGTGTCATCACGTAGCCTAAGATCGCCCAATTAACGCACTAAGAAGCAGGTGCATCACTTGGGATGTAACAGCAACAATTCCAAATGACACAATTATTTCCAGCACTGGAAATCGGAATTTTTGAGCGTGAAAATCATTTTCCCCTGAATTACTATCTAGGCGAAGGCATAAAGTTACGGTGCCATTGGCTTCCTCAGAAGTCTGCTTTGTTCTGGAATTTTTCTGCAGATTCTGATGGGGACTTTCTCATCTGTCACCTGGGTACTGGACAGGAGCTGGAGAGCAGCTTTGCCAAGGCTGCCAGCTGACCTCTGCAGGCTGGGAGAAGGCAGGGGCCAGACAGCACCACGGAGAGGGATGCTGCTGGGGAGCTGCCAGCATCCCTCCCCATGTGGGTGGGTGCCACGCCGTTTCTCTCCGTAGGAGGCTGGTTGAACACATCACAGGAGTGAAACCTGCTGATTTGACTTCTCTAGAAGGGCCGGAATATTTTTTATTAATCCTGTTCCTTGGCACCAAATAGGCTTGTTTATGAGCGTACCTGAAATTAATAGCAAATCTTTTGACTAGGGCAGCTTTTCTTTTAGCAGCTTCTCTGTCCAATGGGCAAAGTTACTATCTACATAGAGGGGATCTAAACAGCAGAATGAAATACAGAACTGAGCAATGTCTGGATAACTTAGACCCCCAATATATTTTACTCTGTTTTCAAAGTACTCACCCCCACCACTTCAAGCCTCACCATACATACTGTTTTCATACAGTGCATTTATGCTGTGTGACCTCTTCCTTGCTATGCTCGTATTTTATTCTCTGCTGTCCTCAAGGAAACCCTAGCTTATTAATTGTTAAACATGCTAAGGAACTGGGGATTCATTACATGCTGTTCTCAATTCAGAAGGTTGGACAGCCAGATGCCTGTCCTATATCCAGGAGGTTGATGTTCAGTCATGTATCATTATAATGTAGCTGGTGTAATGAAGCTGAGGTCCTGGGTGTGATTCCCAGGGTGCCAGTTACCTTGGCTCTCTGGCTGCAGACCATAACTCTATTCTGATACTGCACTTCAAATGGATGAATTGGTCAAAGCGAGACTGAATGAGAGGCTATGACCAACACGTCATCCATACTTCAAGAAAAAGAGCTCACAGCACATTCCTTAGAGCTAGTGTGTATACCAGGTCCTTCTTCGAGCCGCCCCAGCCAGACCTGAAGTCCCCCCACTCTGAATCTCTTCCATGCTTTTCTGTTCTCATGAAACTTACCACATTCTACTTGAGACCCCAGTAATTAGCATCCACACACTGTCTTCCTCGCTGGGTTGTAAACTCCTTGAAGATATAAACCATATTGAATACGTTTTTCTATCTCTTACAGTGCCCATGCGCACTCAATAAATATTTGTTGAAAGAATGGATAGAGGATGGATGGTTGGAGAAATGGATAAATAAATGAGTGCATAAGTTGTCTTTGCAAATCTATTGGCTAGTACCTCTGCTGATATCCATCAAGGACAGATAGCTCAGAGATGTAAAATAGAGTGCAAGGAGCATGCCTGATAACGCTACATCTTCCACACAACTGGTAAATCTGATAATGTAGTGTACATCGATTACTCATAATGTGCGATAATGCATGGAATTTCCCATCCCAACAACAGAACAAAAGCCTTGTAAGTATTTAATGCACGTCTAAAGCCTCTCTGGGAGACTACTCCCATTTTAGAGAAAAGGAATCTAAAGCAGCAGTTGAATTGTTCTGCGCAACCTTGGGCAGTACACAGTAGGATCTGTGGAGTTAGCAGGTGTATTAGTTATCTGTTGCTACAACAAATTACCCTAACATTTAGCAGCTTCACACAACGAACATTTATTATCTCCGTTTCCCTGGGTCAGGAGTTTGTGTGCGGTTCAGCTGGCTGCCTCCGTCTCAAAGTCTGTAGTAGGGCTGTGATCAAGGGGTCATCTAGGGCTGCCGGCACCTCTAAGCTCAACTGGGGAGGGTTCGTTCCGAGCTCACTCACGCGGCTGTTGACAGATCTCAGGTTCTCACTGGCTGTCGGCCGGAGCAGTCAACTCCTGGCCTTTGTTTCCACATGGCAGCTCACATATGGCAGCTTGCTTCCTTCAGACTGAAGGCTCCAAGAGAGAGTGGGAGCGAGCAAGCAAGGTGGAAGTCACAGTCTTTTTGTCCCCCAACCTCAGAAGAGACAGCCCATCACATTTGCTGTGGTCTCCTTGATAGAAGTGAGTCAGTAGGTCCTACCACACCTATGGGGAGAGGATGGCGTAAGGCCTGAATCCCAGGAGGCGGGGATCCTTGGGGACCATCTCAGATACTGTTGACTGTGGTGGGCCCCCGAAGATCACAGAGGACCATCTGCCAGCTGCCTCTTACCTGTCTGAACATGCAGTGTTGGGTCACAAGGTGGTGCCAAATAAGAGATCACGGAAGCAGCCTGCCTCAAAAGTGAACCCTATTTTCTCCATTTTGACGGAATACAGAGGTGGATGTGGTTTCTTGCTGGAAAGTTCTGCCAGCGACACCTGACATCCTGAGTGGCACCTCAGCCTCTTACCTTCACTGCCCAAGCTCACTTCAGTAGATGGCAATGGATTTCTGGGAAATCAAACAAACGTGGTCTGCACTCCCAGTGAACACCTCAGGCTGGGACCCTCTGAGAGGGCAAGACTGCTTTCCCAGTGGGATCAGTGATCAAAATGTTGAGTGTGGGGTGGAGGAAGGAAAAATCCTTCCTGATGGTTTTGGTGAAGCTGAAACTTCGTTCTGAAACCAGTTGTCCCTTGTGTTGGAAATGAATGCTTTGAATTGACTGAAGTCCCCTAGGAGTTTATTCCTTTGTGTCTCTTAAAGCGAGGCTTTCAGGATAGACATAATCAAAGAGATACAGTATAGTGGACGACGAGCAGAGGGTATTTTTAAGCCCCTTTTGCTTCGAATGGTCATTTGCCCTGAAAGCCCACTGTTACTGCCAAATCTCCTTAACTCCTGAAGCAAGATAATGACATTTTATTAAAGAGCAATTGCTAGATTATTAGCCACCGGGCTTAAAACACTGAGGTGTCATCATTCTCCTGCTTCCCTTGGCTCCGATCAACATGGTTTCAGCTGCTTCTGAGATGTGAAGTTCAAAGCAAGCAGTTCTCTCCATCCCTGCTCAGAATTAACCAATAAATTAGAATAACTAAGTGAGAAAGTGTTAGACAAAGGCAGTGTCGGAACTGGAGGCCAGGGCCTGGGTCATTTTGAATATGAAACAAAGCATGGTTTATGTTTTGTATTTTATAGGGTTTAAAACAAAGCTAAAATATAGCATTAAGGATCAAGGTCAGGGTGTTATCTTTTGTGGGGTGAAAGGGGTACGGGTGACGAGGTCACAGCTTATGCCAAAGACGTGGCCCCTCCTTTCTCCGTAACATTTATTTTCCCGAGCTTCTGTCTAATTAATATAAGGCCTTGCTTGAGCACACTGCCCCTCATTGGGCCTGTCACTCGTTAATCAAGCGACCCTTCTAGCCTTGGGTAATGACCTTGAAAGAATATATCAGCCCATGATGGCGGAAGTGAGGAATTAAATTGTTTCTCTGAGTGCTTATGGTCATTGCTGACAATTTATATCTCACAGCTGCCCTGGGTTGGCCATACCGGCCATTGTGCAGCAATCATTTTCCTGGCCGGGAATGGATTGTGTGCCGGACAGGGACCAAGCTGGCCTCCTGTACATCTCCATCTTTATGTTATTTCCCCCCCACCCCCGCCTTCTTTTAATCCCGTCTTTGTTTCAGAGGCAGGGATTGCACAAAGTTAAAAGCTTTGTCATTAAGGCCCCCAAGAGCCAAAAGCATGGGGGAAATTGTGTGTCTGGCTGTACCCTGCTTTGTCCCTGAGCACACTGCTTTCGCCTCTGCTGATGTAAGGCTGCAAAGGGAAGTGTCTTGAGAATTATGTTAGCACCAAACTCATAAGAGGAAAATTACTGGAAATATTAAAAGGCTGTATTGTATACAAATGATTAAGCCTGAACCCTTTCTGGGTCTTTTGAGGAGGTCAGGGAGATATTGGCTGCTGGTCCTGAGGGGGAGACACAAGGATAGGGACTTGCATCCTTTTACCTTTTATAGCGGTGTATTTAGAAGTAGTGGTGTCTTGGGGTGTGTTGGTGTGCAGCTCAAAATCATACCCTTGTACCAAGATAAATGTTATCTGTACCTGAAATCTGTACCTAAGCCTTATACATCCCCTCAGAATCTGGGCACCCCCTTCTCTTTTTCTGTTTCTTCTTCAAGAAACTAAATAAGTGAACCTTAAGAGCTCTTTTCCCGTGAGAAAGTCGTTTTCATTGTTTTACTACACCACCAGTTGGGTATCCAAAAGGACTGAGAGGGAGAATTTTCCCGTTAGTTAATAAAATTCAGCAAATAAATAGTATACCTTTGCATGGCTCAAGCTACAATGACTAGATTTTGTGTGTGAAACTTTATAAATACAATGGCATAGCTTTGATTTGTCCTGAGTTTTTTCTTGTCTAAAGACGTTTACTAGTTATCACTAAATGTATGTGCTAAAACTTCAAAGAAGAGAAATCAGCAGCAGGGACCTCCAGAGGTGGGGAGAGAGTTAAGTGTTTGTAAAAGCTAAATTGTGATTCCTTCCTTTCACTGGCTCCTGGCTTGGCGCCTGGGTCTGTTTATCGTTATTGGACAGTGCCTTCCATACACGGGAAAAATTCTTTTTCCTGGGGTCTACGTGGTCTGAGAGCTTCTGCAGGTCACAGCTCACTCTCAAACTTGGGGAGGGTCCTTATGTGACCTTATTATATAGAGTGGTTGGCAGAAGGGGGGGTGAAGAGGAGAGCTTCTGTCTAATTGCTCAAGCACACTGGCCCTCTGTGAAATAGGACACATATTCATTCTGTCCTCAGCCCATCTGAAAGACTGTGTACAAATGCGGAAAAGGAAGACTTCTGACAACACACGTGTGAATAAAGGCAGGTTAATAGAATGCAAGCTGACCACACACATGCTGATCCTAACAAGAGTCATATTAAGACGTTTGTCCTTTAAGAGGGGAGCTCATGGAAGGCAAAGTCTGCATCATTTTTATCTTGGGATTCTTTACCACAACAAGTAGTGGCTTACAAATCTAAGCACCAAAGAAAAAAGAAAAAGATTTATTGAGTGATGGGATTAATCCATTCAGCCCGTGATCGAAACATATGAGTCAAGCTGGTTCTTCAGCTCTTAGGGAAATGGGACAAAACAAACTGCCATGGAAGTGATTCTTACCCCTCTGTCTCCCTGTTTTCATTACACACATATATGCTAATGGAAAGGGCTCAAAACTGAAAGTCAGATGCTTCACTCCCATCCTGATGCCACCACTCACTCAAGCATCAACTTTGCAAGAGGCATCCCTTCTCTGGGGGCATCAGAGTATAAATCTTAAAGGAAGGGGTTGGACTTGCTAATCTCTGTGGTTCTTCCCAGAATGACATCTCTGTAATTCTAGAGGACTGCTATCACTTTGTGTGAGACAAAGCCAAGTCATAGGAACAGAATGTGTTTGTGTAAAAAATGAAAAACATGATCAGGGTTGCCTGTGTGCCTTGGACATGGTAGGTGCCTGTAATGTGGCTGGAACTGGTTTGTGGAAGGAATTAGATATCAGATAAAAACCCACGTAATTCAAATCCAAGTTCACACTCAGCCTTCTGTCCTTGCCTCGCTCAGACACTCGTGTCAACTACTCACCGTGGCTCCTGGCACAGGCAGAACTGCCAGGATGTCGTTCTTCTAATATGTAATTCTAGTGATACTATTTACCTGAAGAGTTTGCAAACTGAAATGATGGAGACTGTGAAAGTTTCCTTTGCTCTTTTACCTAAGTTCTCAAACTCCATTCATCATCCCCTTTTGTAGCATCCATGAGTTGGCTAGACTTTCATTTAACCATCTATGCTTCTGTATTTTCAATGACGGAGGTCTTAATTGCTCCATCTAAATATTATAGGTTTGTGTGCTTGTTTTGATAAAGGGTAGAGTTTCTTCAGGACAGGAATGTCTTCTTTGTGAAGAACATGTAAGAGGTAAGGCAAAGTCAAGGAGAAGAAACTTTGGAAGGGGTGAAAGAGAGAACTTCATCCATCTCCTGTCTTGTTTTCTTTGTCATCCCTTCCTTCAGAATATACACATGAAAAAAACTGAGTTTTCTTCCCCCCGCCCCCCAGCACCACATAAATTGCAGTGAAACATGCCAAGCATCCAGGGCGAGTGGCCATATGCAAGGCTGATGATGCCATCTGGGAGTGTGAGAAGATGCCATGGGTGTGGAGCGTGAAGTTATGTCAGTGAACTCTGCCTATGGGACAGGGCCACATCTCACTGGGAAGACAGCACCAACCCTGCCCCTGAGGTGGTACCTCAGATGCTGTTAGCAGAGTGTGCACATCCAGAGAGGGCGCCTGTGGTCACAAGTTCAGAAACCACTAGCGTTAGTGCTTAAATCTGAGTGGTAAGAGATCTCATTGTACTGGGCAGGTACTATGTTCTTTGCTAAATAGCTTTCAGGGGTCTTTGTTTGTTTAGAGGCTTAAATTTTTTTTTTCCAAATTGTCAATATTCCCAAATCATTTCACAGGAAGTCGTCTATATTTGTTATGCTTAAAAACAATGAACACTCATACTCTGATACTGAACTTTGTTGATTGAATGATCATGAATCCTTCTTCTTGTATTCAGTAAGTGCAGACCTATATAACTGACAGTCAGAACTTCTGTGAATCATTGGATAACCAAGGCTTCCATGCAAACTTGCTATAATTTTAGTCAAAGGGAAAGGAACTTGGCATTTTCATCAAGCCTTGTGAAGTCTTTATTACGGGAAAAATACTACCATGGCAGACCCAAGATTCTAAGTGTGAGTTCACCTTTTTGAGCAGGATCCCAACTAACAGGAAAACCTATGTTTAGAGTTGTCCCAGATTTCTCCCTTTGTCTACTTTTGTTTGTTTGTTTGTTTGTTTGTTTTGCGGTACGCGGGCCTCTCACTGTTGCGGCCTCTCCCGTTGCGGAGCACAGGCTCTGGACGCGCAGGCTCAGCGGCCATGGCTCCCGGGCCCAGCCGCTCCGCGGCATGTGGGACCTTTCCAGACCGGGGCACGAACCCGCGTCCCCTGCATCGGCAGGCGGACTCTCAACCACTGTGCCACCAGGGAAGCCCTCTTTGTCTACTTTTACTACATTTTCTCACAGTGGCTTCCATGAGTCACCAGCGGAGAGAGGAGTGATGTGGGGGCTTGGAATAGAACAAATATGGCGTTCAGTGTGAGCCAGAGATATCACTCCTCCCGCAACCTGTCTATAGGATCCATCTGTTCATTTAAGCAAAAGTTGACCAGTGCTGTTCTGATAGGTTCAGAGTTAGGGACCCACTAACTTAGTGGAACAAATGATTATCACTATCATTAATGGCAGTTCACCTTCATCCAGCTTGGTTATGCACCAAACTCCATTCTAAACTCTTTACAACAACCCTTTAAGGTAGATACTAATTTTTGTATTTGATTGATGAGATTCCTCAAGTAGAAAGTGACAGAGCCGCTCTAGCATCTGCTCTCTAATCTATACGGTATACAACCAACCAAGCAACAAGGAGACCTAATTTAGGCTTGATCATTGAAGGCTGAGATTCCCTAACTGCTTTGAAAGGCAGGGAGCTATGTGGGATTTGTTTGTTTTATTGCATTATCATCTTATGAAGTGCTATATCTGGTAGTAATCTGAAATTTTTAAGGGTTTAAAAATTATTCTGTGTATCGTATTTTGTGATAGTTTTTCTGGTCCCTTTAACCTTAATACGGAGTCTGTTATCTCCCACGTATTATCAGTATCACTCCAGTATATAGCCTCTGTCCTTCTCTTCCCTATACTATTTTATGGACTCGTCTATGGCAGAATCTATGTCTTCAGAGGCATTGTTAACTTTTTTAGGGTAAATAGTATATGCTAAATAAATATTTGTTAAACTGAACTGATTTTGTCTAAATTTGCACTTAACTCCATAGATGACCCAGATTTTTCCTCCAGTAAACACCAGTTTCACTTCTACTTCATACACTTGCTAGACATCAGATGTTTGTGGAAGGAATGAATGGAGACAGTAAACTTCCAGAGCAGAAGGGGCTGGAAGGTGAGGAAGCTGGGTGGGCACCTTGAAAGGCAGCTCACCTGCTCTTCTAAACCCAAAGAAAGAAGAAAAGCAATATTTATGAGCTGAAATTTACCAAAACCACTATTTTACAAGATATTTTCCAAAAATCTGTCTCCTGAAGTGAAAGCCCATGGTCAGTCTTTGCTTAACACATGAATTTAGAAAAATTTCAGACAGGTTTGTTCAGTTATGCCTTTATAATTTTAGTTTTTATCCTAGGTGAAGACAAAAGATTATATAATTCCAACTCTAATTCATAGAATGTGGGGCAATTTATGGAAAGTTTCAGAAAAATGGAACCTTGGGGATTAGACATAATCATAAAATGTAATAATTGTTGAAAGACACAATAATATTCCATTAATCTTTTTTAAAGCGGGATTTGAAGCAACACTTTTAAAAGAGGCTATTTTAAAAATTGTTTTAAATTAATTTATTTATTTTTGGCTGTGTTGGGTCTTCGTTTCTGTGCGAGGGCGTTCTCCATTTGCGGCAAACGGGGGCTACTCTTCATCACGGTGCATGTGCCTCTCACTATCGCGGCCTCTCTTGTTGCGGAGCACAGGCTCCAGACGCGCAGGCTCAGTAGTTGTGGCTCACGGGCCCAGTTGCTCCACGGCATGTGGGATCTTCCCAGACCGGGGCTCGAGCCCGTGTCCCTGCATTGGTAGGCAGAGTCTCAACCACTACGCCACCAGGGAAGCCCAAAAGACTTTATTTTCTAGAGCAATTTTTACAGTAAAATTGAAAGAAAGTTACAAAAATTTTCCATACGCTCCTTGTCCCCACATAGGCACAGCCTCCCCAGTTATCAACATCAGTCACCAGGTCGGACATTTTTTAATCAAGGATGAACCTACATGGACACATAAAAATCACAAAAAGTTCATAGTTTACCTAAGGGTTCACTCTTGTTGTGATACATTCAGTGGGTTTGGACACAGGTATAATGACATTTATCCATCATTATAATGTTATACACAGTACTTTTACTGCTCTAAAAATCTTTTGTGCTCTGCTTATTTATCTCTGGCCTCCTCCCCTGGCCACAGCTGAGATTTTTACTGTCTCCATAGGTTGGCCTTTCCAGAATGTCAGAATGTAGTCGGAATCACACAGAATGTAGATTTTCAGATTGATTTTTTTCACTTAATAACATGCGTCTAAGGTTCCTCAGTGTCTTTTCATGGCTTGATAACTTGTTTCTTTTTAGTGCTAAATAATATTTCATTGTCTGGATGTACCAGTTTAGCCATTCATCTACTGAAGGACATTTTGGTAGTTTCCAAGTTTTTGCAACTATGAATCAGGCTGCCGTGTATAGGTTTTTGTGTGAACATAAGTTTCCAGCTCATCTGGATAAACACAAAGGAGTGGGATTGCTGGGTCATATGGTAAGAATATGTTTTGTTTTGTAAGAAAACACCAAAGTGTCTTCCAAGGTGGCCATACCGTCTGTAGTCTCACCAGCAATGAATTAGATTTCCTGTTGCTCCACATCCTTGACAGCATTTGGTGTTGTCAGCGTTCTGGATTTTGGCCATTCTAATAGGTGTGTAAGGGCCTTGCACTGTTTTTATTTAAATTTCCCTGATGACATAAGATGTGGAGCGTCTTTTCATATTCGTATTTGCCATCTGTATATATTCTTTCACGAGGTGTCTGTTAAGGTTTCTGGCCCATTTTTTAGTCAAATTGTTTGTTGTCTTACTGTTGAGTTTTAAGAGTTCTTTGTATATTTTGGCTAATAGTCCTTTATCAGATGTGTCTTTTCCAAATATTTTCTCCTGGTCTGTGGCTTGTCTTCTATAAAGCAGCACTTTTAAAATAGGTTCCTTATCTAAGAGAAAATCTCACTCTTCCCTCCCAGACTTGAGTTTGTGAAAAAGTGTCTGGCATGAAATTAAATCAAGTATACAATGAGTCTATGTAAACTAACCCCAAATGGCGCCAGTTTCCATCCTTTCTTTTATCTTTAAATATGTAATTTGAGTGATACCTAAAATACCATAATTTTACTTTCTAAAGAAAGGCATCAGGATTTTTTGTTTCACTCCAAGGCCGCTCCTAATAAACCTGCTTCTTTTCCTAGAAGGTTTTGCTTTGAAAATGAAATAGCCTTAATTCCTAGTAGTCTGTGAGCAGTACTACTTAAATATCTGAGTATGGTTTATTACTCAAATCATTTGTTAGTGACAAGTAACTCCTGGTACAAAAAGTAGACCTAGGTGTAGGGGTACCACCTCACCCTACTCTAGAAGGAGGACAGGGAATTGTTGGGGCTGCTTTCTGAACCCCTCAACCACTAAAGTCCCTGGGAAGAGAGACTCTGGTGAAATGAGAACAGCAAGAGTTAGACAGGTGACAGGTGACCAGGAAGAACTGGGGACAGAGAAAGGTGATCTCACTTGGAAGGTAGAAAAAGGAAAGGAAACAAATTTCAGTTGACCGAGGTACGAGCTCAGTGGTACATGATTTTGAAAGTAGGACACTTTATGAATGAGAATGAATAATAGGCCCAAAGAAGAGAGGAATGGAAAGGAGTTAAGAAGGAAGAAACAATTATTAAAAGAAAGGCAAGTAATAATTTTAAAATAAGTAAGATTTTAGAGAAATACAGAAAAAAGGATTCAAGAAAGAGAAAATTGGGCTTCCCTGGTGGCGCAGTGGTTGAGAGTCCGCCTGCCGATGCAGGGGACACGGGCTCGTGCCCCGGTCCGGGAAGATCTCACATGCCGCGGAGCGGCTAGGCCCGTGAGCCATGGCCGCTGAGCCTGCGTGTCCGGAGCCTGTGCTCTGCAACAGGAGAGCCCACAACAGTGAGAGGCCTGCATACCACAAAAAAAAAAAAAAAAAAAAAAAGAAAGAAAGAGAAAATTTATAGAAAATCTTAAAAAGAGACTGTTTAAATGTACATTTAATCTTAGATAAATGAAGAGGGAAAGAAATGGTTCTATAAACCCAATTATAATAACCAATAATGAAGGAAGTATCTTTTTTTCCAATGGAAACTTTTAATCTTCTAATTTACTGGTGGTTTGCCTGTTTGTCACAAATAATTGTTAGAGATACTGGAAAATTTTTTAGGCTTAAGATCAAGAAGGATGGGTCACTCTGAATCCTCTGGAATTCAGCAGATTGCCTCTTTTCTCCTAAGAGGTTGATGGGTTTGAAATGTTTATACCTATCTGCTTACTTAAAAGAGACTTGGGAAATTCACATTTTCCATTAGCAGACAATGAACACCACTTAGTGCCTTTGAGACTTTACTGGACTTTGCACAATCCCCTTGCCTTTGTTGCTTTGCCTCTTTCATGCCACAAATCTTGGTGCTTTTTGCTCTGTGACATCATGGCTACTGTTCTCTTTAGCTGGGAAGACATGTTAACCTTTCAATGGCAAAGTGGTCACCAAGTGTGCATCCTATGCTTTCCAAAGACCTCTTTGGACTCAGAAGTGAAGGCAGGCAATAGAGTTTTTCCCTAAAAAAAACAGCTTAAGTTTAATTTAGGTTAGACAGATGGAAATTTTTTTCACGTGGCAAAGTCTGTTAGACATTCAAGTTTGTTATTGGAAGAGTTTGCTGTATCTCCCTCTGTGGAGGTCTTTAAAATTCTTGTCTCTGTTAAGTGGTTGACTAAATCTTACCCCTCTAACCGTCCCTCTCTGCTGAGGCTGGTGTCAGCACATCTCCCCTCACTCCCCTGAATGGGAAATTTACAGTGATTTCTCCTCACAGAAGATTAGGGACCTGTGGATAAGGTGACTTCTAAGAATCAATCATTTGGCAAAAAGTAACTGAACAAGGCAATAAAAAAGGAACGACAGGAATAAAGACACAGACCTACTAGAGAATGGACTTGAGGTTATGGGGAGGGGAAGGGTAAGCTGTGACAAAACGAGAGAGTGGCATGGACATATATACACTACCAAGCGTAAAATAGATAGCTAGTGGGAAGCAGCCGCATAGCACAGGGAGATCAGCTCGGTGCTTTGTGACCACCTAGAGGGGTGGGATAGGGAGGGTGGGAGGGAGGCGCAAGAGGGAAGAGATATGAGAACATGTGTATATGTATAACTGATTCACTTTGTTGTAAAGCAGAAACTAACACACCATTGTAAAGCAATTATACTCCAATAAAGATGTAAAAAAAAAAAAAAAGGAACAAATGGGGAAGTATCACAAGTAAATCCTAGAAGTATACTTCTTTCTTCGGAGAAATAAGAACCAACCACATGAAAAAGTAAATAGCATTTATAAACAATGTATGCTGAGTCTTAGGTCAGTACTTTAAATGGTCAATTGAAAGATGATCTCGGTGACTGGAAATGATCAGTGTAGCAGACAGTCTAAGTGGCCTGCCCATATACCTTAAGCCGTGCTATCCAATAACGGCAACCACTGGCCACATGTGGCTGTTAAGCACATGAAATGTGGCTGGTTCTCACTGAGATATGCTCTACGTATAAAATGCATGCCAGCTTTCAAATAGTTATTACAAAAACATGTAAAATATCTCCGTAAATTGTTTATGTTAATTGCATGTTAAAATGATAATATTTGGGGTAATAGGTTGAATAAAAATATATTAAATAATAAAAATATATTATCGAAGTGAATTTTGCCTGTTTCTTTTGACCTTTTAAAATGTGGCTACTAGAAAACTTAAAATTTACATGTGCAGGCTGCATTTGGGATTCACATTACATTTCTATTGGACAGCACTGCTTAAACCTAAAGCATTTCAGGATCTACATCTCTGTACTGAGGGCTTCTTCTGCAGTTGTGATAGATGGACGTAATTGGGAATTATCATTCTTCCTCCTCTACAGTGGTCCTCAACCACTAACTTTTAGGAGTTGTATAAATACCCCAGCTCCTTTACCTCACTGGTAAGATAGGTCTAAGGTGTATGTTTTGTACCATTTGCAGTATTTTCCCCACAGCTGTCCACTCCCTTGCTGATTTTCCTTGTTCTTCTCAAATAAACCATATACCCTTAGATTTCTTGCCTCACGTACTAAGATAACTAACCTAAACTCATGCAGTCGGGAGAAGGCTATAGAGTTAGACGTGGCATTTGAAAGGTGGATGAGATTTGCTAAAAATAGATGAGAAGGAACATTCATCTGTACATTTGTTCACCCATGAATTTTACTGATGAATGTAAAGACAGACATTGTGAAGGCAGAGGTGGCCATGCCTGTTAGAGGAGCGTGAGATGATAAGTACTTTTAGAGCAGAGGAGATGAGTGAGGGGCAGAGGTAGGCAAATACTGATGGTCTCAATTGCTTTGGAATTTTACAGGCCACAGAGAGCTTCTTATTGAAGGTGTTAGACGTTGGAATGACATAGTCACCACAGAGCTTTAGGGGGTGTTACTTTCACGGAAATATGGGGATGATATGAAGGGAAACTCTGAAAGAAGACAGCCCAAGTCAGCTTGTCAAGTCTGTTGTGAGATGATGAAGATCTCAACTGGAATGCTGGCACACAGAGTTGGAAGGAATAATTACCTTAAGTGAGTGTGGTGTTGTAGAGTTTATCAAGCGTCTTCCTGTGCTGGATCTCATTTGATCCACTATCAACCCAGCGAAGTAAACAAATGCAGAGAAGCAGTGTGACGAAAGCTGTGACAGGGCTCGGTGGGTTACTGGAAAGGAACGTATCAGAGATGAGCGCCAAGGTGGGGAAAATAGTGATATCAGTGCTCTGTCCATCTGTCCATCCACTCAAATCATTCAGCACGAGTTTACTGAGCACCTGCTGTGTGCCAGACTCTGCTCTGGGCCTTGGGAATAGAGGTGTGAGCAAATCAGACAAAGCCCCTTGCCCCATTAGAGTTCATGTGATGAAAATCGGGGGTAGTGGAGGAAGGAGAAATTGTTTTGGGGAGAAGGTGATGGTTTTATTTTTGGATATATTGGCTCCAAGGTACAATTTTCAAATGAAAATGCCTAGTGGTCTACAGGTACTTTGAACAGAGAAACTGCTGAGCTGGAGGTATGCTGAACATTACCTGCAAAGAGGTGGCATTTGAAATTTCTAATCACTACCCTATGGCAGCTATGTGTCATGTGTTAGAACATTCAAACACTGAAATTTGCATGCAGTGTAAAGAGAATACACTTTGGGTACTTGAATATTTTTTTGCAGGTGTGTGAGTGTGTGTATCTCTTGTGTGTTGTCGGTTATATATGCATTTGTGTACACACACACATACACACACACATATTTTCCTTTCTAAACATGCAGTTCTGTGGACCTCAGCCCTGATTACAAAGGAGGCCATGCTGCATAGCTTCCTCTGTACAGCCTCAGCTACACAAGGTGATTTAGTGCTGTTATCTTCTCTAGCAGTGATTGTACCTAGTATTAGGGTTTTGTGTGACTTGTTTAATGTTTCAAAATGTGTTCATATAGGTCGTGGCATTGAAAGACCCCATGGGTCAGTGTGTAAAGATGATTGTGAAGAGTTCGCAATAGAGGTGCTGACATGTTTTCTCCTGCTTTCTGTCTCTGAATGTAAATTTATATCATCAGGATTACTTAGCTCCAGGTTATATCCCATGAATGGCAAATGACCACTGGAAACAATGTGTTTGCATTTGCACAGAGAATGCAGTATTTTGACTGACTCTACGTCATCTTCCAGATGGGCTTGTTTGACTGATTTAGCCCATCAGTCCAGCCACACAATCATTCCGTTTAAACAGCTGGTCAGATGATCAAAATAGTTAGACATAGATACAGCTCAAAGAAATGTCTCCCATGTAGAGTCCCAGATTCCTCCACGACAGATTTTAAATGGTCCCAGATTCCCCTAGCCATAAATCATTTCAAGGGATTATTTTCCAGCGTCTTCTCCATTACATGCTTCTAAAGAAACTGTACCCTCAGATTCTCACATTTGTCCTCACTGCGCTCACTATCCCCTCCCCCTCCCCTCCCCTGCCTCCCCCTCCCCCTCCCCTGCCTCCCCCTCCCCCTCCCCTCCCCTGCCTCCCCCTCCCCCTCCCCTGCCTTCCCCTCCCCCTCCCCTCCCCTGCCTCCCCCTCCCCCTCCCCTCCCCTGCCTCCCCCTCCCCCTCCCCTCCCCTGCCTTCCCCTCCCCCTCCCCTCCCCTGCCTCCCCCTCCCCCTCCCCTCCCCTGCCTTCTCCTCCCCCTCCCCTCCCCTCCCCTCCCCTGCCTTCCCCTCCCCCTCCCCTCCCCTGCCTCCCCCTCCCCCTCCCCTCCCCTGCCTTCTCCTCCCCCTCCCCTCCCCTGCCTTCCCCTCCCCCTCCCCTCCCCTGCCTTCCCCTCCCCCTCCCCTCCCCTGCCTCCCCCTCCCCCTCCCCTCCCCTGCCTCCTCCTCCCCCTCCCCTCCCCTGCCTTCCCCTCCCCCTCCCCTCCCCTGCCTCCCCCTCCCCCTCCCCTCCCCTGCCTCCCCCTCCCCCTCCCCTCCCCTGCCTCCCCCCCCCCCTCCCCTCCCCTGCCTTCCCCTCCCCCTCCCCTCCCCTGCCTCCCCCTCCCCCTCCCCTCCCCTGCCTCCCCCTCCCCCTCCCCTCCCCTGCCTTCTCCTCCCCCTCCCCTCCCCTCCCCTCCCCTGCCTCCCCCTCCCCCTCCCCTCCCCTGCCTTCTCCTCCCCCTCCCCTCCCCTGCCTTCCCCTCCCCCTCCCCTCCCCTGCCTTCCCCTCCCCCTCCCCTCCCCTGCCTTCCCCTCCCCCTCCCCTCCCCTGCCTTCTCCTCCCCCTCCCCTCCCCTGCCTTCCCCTCCCCCTCCCCTCCCCTGCCTTCCCCTCCCCCTCCCCTCCCCTGCCTTCCCCTCCCCCTCCCCTCCCCTGCCTTCCCCTCCCCCTCCCCTCCCCTGCCTTCCCCTCCCCCTCCCCTCCCCTGCCTTCCCCTCCCCCTCCCCTCCCCTGCCTCCCCCTCCCCCTCCCCTGCCTTCCCCTCCCCCTCCCCTCCCCTGCCTTCCCCTCCCCCTCCCCTCCCCTGCCTTCTCCTCCCCCTCCCCTCCCCTGCCTTCTCCTCCCCCCTCCCCTCCCCTGCCTTCTCCTCCCCCTCCCCTCCCCTGCCTTCTCCTCCCCCTCCCCTCCCCTGCCTTCTCCTCCCCCTCCTCTCCCCTGCCTTCTCCTCCCCCTCCCCTCCCCTGCCTTCTCCTCCCCCTCCCCTCCCCTGCCTTCTCCTCCCCCCTCCCCTCCCCTGCCTTCTCCTCCC
This sequence comes from Delphinapterus leucas, assembly GCF_059928025.1. Lineage (NCBI taxonomy): Eukaryota > Metazoa > Chordata > Mammalia > Artiodactyla > Monodontidae > Delphinapterus > Delphinapterus leucas. The sequence goes on from NC_143148.1 coordinate 44,821,335, forward strand.
CTCTCTTCTCCTCTCCCTTCCTTTGGCCTCTCCATCCTCCCCCTCCCCTCCCCTGCCTTCTCCTCCCCCTCCCCTCCCCTGCCTTCTCCTCCCCCTCCCCTCCCCTGCCTTCTCCTCCCCCTCCCCTCCCCTGCCTTCTCCTCCCCCTCCCCTCCCCTGCCTTCTCCTCCCCCTCCCCTCCCCTGCCTTCTCCTCCCCCTCCCCTCCCCTGCCTTCTCCTCACCCCTCCCCTCCCCTGCCTTCTCCTCACCCTCCCCTCCCCTGCCTTCTCCTCCCCCCTCCCCTCCCCTGCCTTCTCCTCCCCCCTCCCCTCCCCTGCCTTCTCCTCCCCCTCCCCTCCCCTGCCTTCTCCTCCCCCTCCCCTCCCCTGCCTTCTCCTCCCCCTCCCCTCCCCTGCCTTCTCCTCCCCCTCCCCTCCCCTGCCTTCTCCTCCCCCTCCCCTCCCCTGCCTTCTCCTCCCCCTCCCCTCCCCTGCCTTCTCCTCCCCCTCCCCTCCCCTGCCTTCTCCTCCCCCTCCCCTCCCCTGCCTTCTCCTCCCCCTCCCCTCCCCTGCCTTCTCCTCCCCCTCCCCTCCCCTGCCTTCTCCTCCCCCTCCCCTCCCCTGCCTTCTCCTCCCCCTCCCCTCCCCTGCCTTCTCCTCCCCCTCCCCTCCCCTGCCTTCTCCTCCCCCTCCCCTCCCCTGCCTTCTCCTCCCCCTCCCCTCCCCTGCCTTCTCCTCCCCCCTCCCCTCCCCTGCCTTCTCCTCCCCTCTCTTCTCCTCTCCCTTCCTTTGGCCTCTTCATCCTCCCCCCTCCCCTCCCCTGCCTTCTCCTCCCCTCTCTTCTCCTCTCCCTTCCTTTGGCCTCTCCATCCTCCCCCCTCCCCTCCCCTGCCTTCTCCTCCCCTCTCTTCTCCTCTCCCTTCCTTTGGCCTCTCCATCCTCCCCCCTCCCCTCCCCTGCCTTCTCCTCCCCTCTCTTCTCCTCTCCCTTCCTTTGGCCTCTCCATCCTCCCCCCTCCCCTCCCCTGCCTTCTCCTCCCCTCTCTTCTCCTCTCCCTTCCTTTGGCCTCTCCATCCTCCCCCTCCCCCCTGCCTTCTCCTCCCCTCTCTTCTCCTCTCCCTTCCTTTGGCCTCTCCATCCTCGCCCCTCCCCTCCCCTGCCTTCTCCTCCCCTCTCTTCTCCTCTCCCTTCCTTTGGCCTCTCCATCCTCGCCCCTCCCCTCCCCTGCCTTCTCCTCCCCTCTCTTCTCCTCTCCCTTCCTTTGGCCTCTCCATCCTAGTTTAGCCCTATCTTATTGGCTTCAGACGTCCACTTCATCTTTGTTACCCAGGAATCTCTTTACATATTTGACTGGGTTATCATTAGCCAGTACATTCTGTTCCAATTTAATGTGCTTTGTCCTGTACATCCCAGAGCGCACAGAATTGGTAATTGGCAGCCTGGGAAGCTTAACAAAAAGACGATAGGACTTGCCAAGCCTCAATTGTGCTGCCCTTCTACATACACAAATCCGATTTAGGTCAATGAAATTTATGTAGATAAAGGCGTGGAAAGGGGGCCTTCAGAAAGCAGATTTCCTGGCCCGTATCAGATTCGAAGCCTTCTGGGAAGCAGCATGGAAAAGCCTCTGGAAACACTTGGGATACATACCTTGCAATGAATGTGCTAGAGTTCTCTTTATTTTTCTTTCTTTATTTTTTCAAAACACGAGTCCTTTTGGTTTATGAGAAAAAAAAAAGGAAATTAGAATACAATATCAAGATGGTAAAGATGACTAAGACCAGTTCAATTGTCATCATATTTTGTCCATCATCGCATGTGTGGGGGAGAGAGAGAGAGGGAAGGGAGCGAGAGGAAAGCAGAGACAGCAACCTTCCTAAGACAGATCAGGAACATTGGCAGTTCCGCTCGGCTCATTCATTCGCTCATGACAATTTGATCCAGCCCAGTGGCCCACCCTCACCAACCTTTCATCTCTGGCCTCTAGGCAGGGGCAAGAGTGGCATCTAGTACTTAGGCAGAAGGTAGTCTTAGATCCGGGAGGCCTTGGTTACTAAAGCAGGTAGACGTTCAGCTTCTTTGAGCTTCCTTTCATCACTTGCAAAACAGTGACAATCACACCTGTCTCACAGGGTTATTGATGACTAAATGAGGTGACAGGTGCAAAGTTTGCTCTTAACCAATGTTGCTAGTATCCTTAGTGGAAGTATAGAATAATAATAACAATAATAATAATATTTCAGTATATTCAATTCATATATAAAATGGTAATTGGTAATAGTAGGACGTCATTCATTGTGAAGAATAAATTTGAAAATAAGCATAAAAGGCTTAGCATGGTATTTGGCCCATCACATACCATCAACAGATGGTAGTCAGTTCTAGTAGTAATAGTAGTAATAGTAGTCACTTACCAAATACAGATTCATCCTTTGTTATGGGTAAAATATCACTTCCTCTGTGAAACCTTCCCTTCCAAGTCAACCTGTCCTGACTCTGCAGAAGCTGGCATATCTGAGGGTAGAAAATGGCTGGTAATCCGCAGGGCGAACCCTCCTGCTTATTCATTGTCTCCCCTTTGGTGGGCACGAGCGTCAGGTGCACACGCTGTGTACTCCCCCTCATGGGTATATCCGTATGTTCCTTTCTTAAATCTCCTTGTTGTCAGTATTCCAATCTTGCTCCTTCCAAGCTCCTGACTAACCAGGGTTTTGCCAATGCTCGCGAGTCTTTGTATATCTCCTCTCAGACATTTCAAGTTCACCCCAAATGGATGACCAGGTGCGCTACTCAGGGCTCTGCCTTATGAGAGCATGACCCATCACGACTGTCTTGTGGGCCCCCCTCTGACAGTGAGGCTATCAGATCGTTTACAGTGCACACCAACATACTGTGCCAGTGTATCTATGAACCAACCCCAAGGTCTTTCCTCCTCCATCAGCTAGTCATAGGGGAATCCCCCTACCATGAGGCAAATGGTGTGGGTTGAAGGTGGTGTCAGGGCAACAGATTTAGTTGACTTGGGGTCCTCGGCCACCTGTTCATGTAGCTCTGGGCCTTGCCAGTCCTGACCCTGAATATACCTACCAATTCCATTGTATGATGGAACGCGCAGTGCCTGTCCAACCTCATGACTCAGTGAACCTATTAATACCCAGCTCATGAAGGGCAGCTCCAGTCATAGTGACTTAGAGTCCCGTCATCAGACTCTCAGACACTACCAGGGCTCAGGTGCACACCAGGGACTGCTTTTTAAAGAGCTGTCCAGCTACCTTACCCAGCAGGACATCATGATTTTTAGGCATCTTCACTGATCTCTGATGGCCAGCTCAACTTTGCTGCCCATTACAATAATTATCACCAGCCTACCTTGAATGGTTAAGTACCACTTTCTGACCTCTGAATCTTTCATACTCATCGACTTGGAGAACTCTGTTCTATGATGGCATTTCCTTTTGTCCATCCTGACCTATAGGGGACAGCCACCAATGAGAGATGTCAGTGCCCATCTCACTAGTGTATTCCTTACTGATCAGTGAAGCGAGTGTTCTCTGGGGCCTTCCCAGGCAACATAGTCAAGTAGTGGGTTCTGAAGTCTTAGATAATAAATCTATTCTAACATTACTACCTCTTGACCCTACTGACCCTTTCCCAAATACACTGCCAAGGCAGCCGTACTTCTCTACCCCATTTGCTATAGGCCATGACCATTCCCAAGCTTTTAGGAACTAACCCCAACAAGTAGTGACTGGCTCCCGGTATCTTCACCAGATCACGATAGAGTCTTCTTATTTCATTAAATTCTTCTCTTCTCTGCTTTATTTTCCAATCCTCCTGTTCCAACATCCTTCAGATCCATTGTCATGAATGTTCCATATTCCACTATATTTGCCATGTCCTACTGTTCCTTCAGTGTGTAAGCTGTTTCATCCTGGAACAGGTACTTTATATCCCCACTTGAGTCCTCCTGAGGTCTATACCTGGTCGTCAGGCTGTAGGCAGTAAGGGGTGGTGAGAGTGAATCCTGAGGACCAGAAGCATGATCTTAAAAAGAAGCTGCCTCAGGTGAGCTCTTTGCAGGCGAGTCTAGGTGAGGGGAGACTGCTCTCTTCCAGCAAAGGGGATGGGGCTGCCTCTGCCAACCTGAGAGCTTCAGGAGAGTCCAGTAATTCAAGGTCCTTAGGGTCATCCACCAGAATTACTGCACTTCAGGTTTCAAGGTTCAACTCTTTTTCTATCAGAGCCTTGATTTTGGCATAGGAGAGCTGTCGAGTCTATGTACTTAATCTCCTTTGTAGTTCTTCTATCCTCAAAATGTTATCTTTGATCTGATTTTCAGCTTGGTCTGCCATGTGACCACCGTGTAAGATGAGGGTGTTGAAATGCTGCCATAGAGACCCCTGGGTTTCATAGCCGCCCTGGATTGATAGTTGTTTAAACCTGAGTTTATCTTTTTTTTTTTTTTTTGAAGGTTTCCAAAACAGTTAACGAAAGTCAAATACTCCAGTATATTTGTAACAACCATTTCCCAAGGCCATGCAAATGTCACTGATCCCACCCAGTCTCATGGTTTGCCTTCTGCTTGCCCCCCTGCCAATATACCACAGTTGAGAATATCAGCAGTTGTGATGCTGCTACAGGTCAGTGTTATCACCGCTCCTCACAACAACTGCGTCGGCCTGGGCTCCCCAGAAAGAGGACCAGGAGGGTTATTTGAAAGTGACCTGAAGGCGCAGAAATAAGTGGACTGTAGGAAAGATGCATGGAATATGGGAAAGCCAGTATAAGGTGATTGTCGAGTTGGCCACTGCTAGAAGCAATGGGTGCTTAATGCCACCTGGAGCTTCTGAGGAATTTTTTGAGATGAGTCTCAGAGTTGTCTACCTGAGTTATACAAGGTAGAAGAAACTTTCCATTAACTTCCATCCTCAGTTGGCCAATTTTGAGGTGGCCATACCTGAATGTTGAGTAAGCTCCTACAGTTATCTCATTTTACAACGTCAGGGAAACATAAGGCAAAAGCCAAAGTTATGACACACCTCCCAAGGCAAAAGTGCTGGTCAAAGACGTTTGTGCATAACTGGACATTACACTAATTGATGGAATAGATGGTGGCAGAGAAGATGTGAAGTGGTGCGTGTGAGTTGCCCTGTACAAAATCCCACTGAGGTCTACCTGTAAGGGCCTTCCCAAACTCTCAGTATTGACTGAGGGAGAAGTTGGCCAGGGTAAGTACCCTGGGTCCTGAATTTGCTCCTAGAGGAAGAGGTGAAGTCATCCTGATTTCTCTCCCTGACAAAGAGAAATCTGAGTTGCCATCTACATTTGCTCAGCTTGGCTACTGCCCAACTCCATGGGCTGCCATTCACATCATCGTAATGCAGATTGCTCCCCTGGGAGCTGCCCAGTACATCACCTGCGCAGCAGTACCTGGTGACTCTGGGTGATTTTCCTAATTTCAGAGTAAATCATCCAAAGGGAACAAAACGGAGTCTCCAACCTTCAGATTTAGTTGGGCCCCCCCATAAACAGAATCCCATATGATTGATGTTATAACTGTGGTCTATATGAAACACTATGGGAAGACAGAATACAAGTGATGAATTACGTGGCATTCAGGTTGGGGCATTCATTCACCACAAATTTATTAACCATTTACTTGTCTAGCTGCTGGGGGTATAGTGGCAAACACAACAAACTCAGTCCTTATTCTCATGGAGCTTATGCTCTAGTGGAGGAAAACAGATAATGAACAAACAAACAAGGAACATGTCAGACAGTGCTAAATGCTGTGAGAAGAATTAAAATAGGACTAACTGACAGCAAGTGGCTAGTGACTTTAGAATTGTTGATAAAGAATGTCTTCTTAGGGGCTTCCCTGGTGGCGCAGTGGTTGAGAGTCCACCTGCCGATGCAGCGGACACAGGTTCGTGCCCCAGTCCGCGAAGATCCCACATGCCGCGGAGCGGCTGGGCCCGTGAGCCTGTGCTCCTCAACGTGAGAGGCCACAACAGTGAGAGGCCCGCGTACCACAAAAAAAAAAAAAAAAAAAGAATGTCTTCTTAGAAAAGGTGATATTAGAGCCAATATCAGAATGGCAAGAAGGAACCAGCTATACGAAGCTCACAGAAAACAGCGCTCCAGGGAGTGGGGTCAACTAGCACAAAGATGTCTAAGAAATGCATTGGGCACACTTGAGAAAGGGAAAGAAAGCAAGACTGTCTAGACCGAGGTGGGAGTGGAAAGAAAGGAAGTGGGAGAGGTAGTCAGAGCCCAGAGCATGCAGGACTATGCAGGACGACTCCTACTTTAAATGGGTGTTGAAAAGACTGGCTGCTGGGGACTTCCCTGGTGGTCCAGTGGTTAGCTAAGACTCTGTGCTTCCACTGCAGGGGGCACGGGTTCAATCCCTGGTCGGGGAGCTATCATGTCGTTTACAAAACCAGAGTAATCTAGTTTTTAATGGATACGTAGGTGTTCTTCAGCTAGGGGAGGAGGAAGGGCATTTTAAAAAGAAGGGACAGAATTGACAAAGCCTAAATATGAAAACACTCCATTCTAGTAGCTACCATTGCGACCAACTTGTACCCATGAGAGTCAAGGTCGAGAGCAAAGTAGCTATGCCAGAGAAGAGACCTTGAAAATGTCTAGTTAATTCTTGTCAGCTGTATGTGAGCATGTATTTCTCCATGAGACTGCACTCGCAATTGATTTGACACGTTGGCACTGTCCGTCAAAGAGTCGAAAAGGTGCCTTGAGTGTTCGTATTTGAGCCTTTGCACATTTGGCACTGGGGTGTCTTTTCCCCAGATTTATTCAAAAGACATCACAGACTTTCAGCCCACTTCTTATTTTGGGAGAAGCGTCCAAGACACACAGCCTCCTCTGACAAAGGAGGAGAGAGACACACTGCTTCTATTTTTGCCATTTAAGGCCTAAGTCTCACTAAGCCACAGTTTTCATTCATGTCCGGACGATAAGGTACCATTGCATCTGTATCTTTCCAGTGTGCACTATATTCTTTCCGGACTGTGTTTTGCCTGTTTTTGATGATGACTTTTTGGACGATGGAGAATAAATTGAGTATGATTCAAGGTTGTCCAAAGTTCAGCTCACACTGTTTCCCTTAACTGGTTCCATGTGATAAAATGAAAGCTTTGTTTTTATGCTCTGCTCTGCCTAGCTCACATATGTGTAGTGACAGTCTTGAGGAGCTGCGTGTCTATGCTTGACGTGTAGTACCCTTTCACCTGCGTGGAGTAGTCTGCAGTACTTTACTCAGGTCTTTTTCCCTGGAACATGCTTCCCCTCCCCCCCTTTTAAAGATGTTTGAAGAAGAACAAAAAATAGCCCTCGCTAACTGATCTAACTTCTCTCCGTAAAATGTAGGCATTTACTCCAAAGCACTTAAAATTAAACTAAAGCTTAATGTTTCCACATGGCCTATTCTTACCCATTTCACAGATGGAAGACTTGAGGCCTAGGCAAAATAATTCAGCATATTAGAGGCAGAATGAGTTTACTAACCCCTCTGCGAGCCTTGATAAGATATCCTTAGGGTGCCGTGTGGATTGTGATGGGTCTGGTTAGCTAATAGTATCCATGGGCATTCGGGGAAAGTCACTCTATATCAAAAACCAGATTATCATCTTTAAGCATTTGCAGAAGGACTGCATATGTTACCCTTGCCTCCCTGTCTTGGTCCTAACATTTGTTGAACATCTATTATGTCTAAGTACTAATCTAATCACAGGCTTTTTAAACTTATTGTAATTATTCCATTTTATTGTTGGGGTGAGGATTAGACAGGTTAGAAACTTGCCTGTAGTCTCACAAGTAGAAAGTAGCAGAGCTGAATTTCATGCTTATCCCCTGCCACTGAATCGATTCCTCTTTCTAGTGTGTCTGATGCTAGGGTACGCAATGGACTGTCTGGTTTAAAAAGTTCTAGGAGTCACTGCAGGGTGAGAGGTATTTTGTATTGAACTGAAAGGAATATGACCTTCGGCCCATAAACCTGGGATCTGCCGTGTGTAAGGTACCGCTCTGGACCCTCTACACCACTTTCTTTTTCTATTTTATTCCCCTACCCTCTTTACTGATACAATTTCACTCTTTTCCCCTGAAAGGGAAACACCCAAATCGGGTTGCCCTCTAAAGGGAAAAAAAGCTGTAGGCCGATCTTAGGACAAAAGGCTTGCTGAAAGTGAGAAGGGTGTTGAATCTGTCTCAAGAGTGTGGATATAAAACTGGAGAACCTAGATGCGAAGGGTGAAGTACTCCATGTGTAGGTCCGTAGAAGAGGCCAGGTCAGAACCCTTTAGGAAATGCTGAGCAGTCCGCATGGCACAGTTTAGAATGGATTTCTGGACACGAAATGCATATTATCGCCTTGGTTCAGCCAAGAAGAGGGCTCTCTGAGGCCGCATGCATATTAAAGTGTGTAATCTTGCCGTTACTATGGGGAAATGATTTACAGGATCATACAACCCGCTGCCTCCTATCATCTTCTGGGACCCTGTGGTTGCCGTGGCTGCACGTGGGGACTCAGCTACCAAGTTAATGTCACCTACTGTGTAAAATTGCACCTCAGCAGAAGGAGAAGGCTGATTGGTCTTGGTCAGGGCTACATGTGGTGAAGGCTTAACTAGGAGAAAAGCCATCTGAACCCCTGTGGCTTCCAGTGAGGGGGGTGTCGGAGCCAGGCCTGACACAGAGACCTGCTTTGGTGTCATAGCGTAAGATAATTCTGGCTAAGATGCATGGACATTCTGTTAGCGGGTCTGTGTTAAACTTCAGAGCATTTCCTTAAGACTCTATGTGAACCTAAGAATGTGAGTATTCAACAGGAGAAGGGAATCTGGAGAACAAGTCTACACGTCCACAATATGTTATTTATTTTACGGGGAACAGAGTTAGGAGGGTGTGGGGTGTGTCGAGAGAGGTGAGACAGAAAATAGGAGAGAACTTGTCCAGTAGATTTCTCAGGCATCCCTAAATATATGGGACAGGTCCAGGCAAAGTGGCACCTTGGAGGTTTTGCAACGAGTAGTTTTTCACAGAAAGATAGATACACTTACTATTAAAAGTCTTGGCATCTCAGATCAAATCAGACCCCCTTGCTTAGAAGGTTCTCTGCAAGATCTAGTCTGTAACAACACAGCTGTTGACCTGAAGCAAATCCTTGATCCACTGGGGTTTCTAATGTTTTCATCTGCAAAATGATGAAGTTTGAATGAGATGAAATTCAAGGCCCCTGGCTCCCTGACCCCCATCCTGCCATAATGCAAGCCCCTCAGCTTCCATATCCCGCATACACTGTCCCACTGTCCAGCAGGGTGCCTGACACATAGTAGGAACTCAGAAAACATTGAATGGAAGAGAAAACCTCTAGCAGCAGAGTTCCAGTCAATCCTTGTGCATCCAAAGGGGGAGATTCTTCTCCAATGAGTGCATTAGTGTTAATGCAGCCGTGCTCCTTGGTTCTGCTCTGCAGTTCCTCAAGCTTTCCATCGTGGGAACAGTGGCAGTACATTTAAAGGCAGGCAGGAGAGTCTCACAATGTCAGCTGCTGGGGGTAAAGTGGAAACAAAATCTAGGATTTAGAGATGACCAGGTGCAGCTACTAAGCGTTACAGCCTGAGCAAGAAGTGAAGCTTTGGGCTTCCCTGGTGGCGCAGTGGTTGAGAGTCCACCTGCCGATGTGGGGGACGTGGGTGCGTGCCCCGGTCCGGGAGGATCCCACGTGCCGCGGAGCGGCTGGGCCCGTGAGCCGTGGCCGCTGGGCTTGCGCGTCCAGAGCCTGTGCTCCGCGACGGGAGGGGCCACAACAGTGAGAGGCCCGCGTATCGCAAAGATAAAAAGAAGTGAAGCTTCAAGGATCCTTTAGACTCACAGCCAAACAGATTGGACTCTCTCCGTTCTTATCTTGACTTCAAGGGCTTCTGGTTTTATTTACATGTATTTTTTGCCTTTTTTCCCCCTTCAGTGTGCTTCAGCTTTAGTTAATGCACGAGGGTGCCTATTTAGTGAGTGGGGTCCCTAGGAATAAGGAGACAGGTAGCCCCTTCACTTTGCAATCAAGCCAGATGTTAGAGTCCATCACTGAAAGGGGGGTGAGGGAAGAAACCAGTCAAAGAGGAAGTGACTGAGTGGTCCATACCCTGCCTACCATAATTGACATAAGCCTTCTTCAAGAGGTGAGACTTTTTAAAAAATGTATCTCCACTATCAGGTGGTGTACTGGCTGGCATCCTGCATTTAGACAGCAGAGCAGGGAGGATACACATATATATTTATATTTATTGTATTTTTTCAAGCACATTCATCTGAAAAGGCTTGGGTTGATTAATATTTTCCGCTGTCCGGTAACCATGGCAATAGGGTCAGCAGATATAATACTTAATTTAATCTTCCAGCTGCCTCAGTGTGCTTCACCAGTGTCCCGAATAATAGAAAGCCTTTTGCCTCTCTCTCTCTCTCTTCCTCTCTCTCTCCCCCCTCGTATATTATTATCTTTGCCAGTGGCTCCCTCACATGACCCAACAGGAATACAGTTTTTTTTTTTCTCATTTCGTTTTGTATATGCACTTAAAATAAATTCCTATGTGATTCTGCCTCCCACCCGAGCCAGTTTCCCCTTCAACTCCCCAACCTCCCTCTTCCCCCTCCACCTCCACCCCCCCACTCCCCCCCCCCCCCCCCCGCAACACTCCAGCAGCCAGTCTCCACGGAATGACAGGAAACGTGGGAAGATCCTGATAGCTTTCATAGCGACACCGTAAGGTTTATGAAACCCACTCCTCGGCCAAATGAACCCATGCGGACTCTCCTCCCCGCAGCAGGACCAGGTGATTGGCTGAGAGGGCCTTGCTGGTCCGATTCGCCCTCCAGGTGGGTTAAGTGCGTTGCTTTGTCTTCATTTGGCCCATTTCCCTTGTGTCATATCTCTTTATTTTCTTTCTCTGTCCTTCCTCCTCCTTCCCTCTGATAATTATCTTTTTTTTTTTTTTTTTAAGCTACCATGTTTTTGTACACATTCAGTATTTGGTTGGTTCTAGGAAAAAGGAGAAATTGGTTTTGAAACCTAGGTAGACTTTTGTGCAGGAGCAAATAAAGAAAAGGCAGTTTGGGGAGAGTAAAGGGGTTGCGGTTTGAGACGGATACTTTTGTTTTTCCCGCTTTCCAAAAAGCTGATGTGAATTCTCTGATTTGAGTTCACTTGTTTCTGTCCTCCTTTGGTTTATCATTCTGTCACCGTTTATTCCACACCTATTAAAAGAAAACATTAAGATTAGAATAATACTTTCTTCCCAAAGCTGGGAGTGGGTGAGGGGAGATATTTAAAAAGGAGTGAGAGAGAGGGAAAAAAAAGGAGAGAATTGGTTGGAATATGGTTTATAAGAAAGCTGTAACATTTTTCCATTTCTGTTTATTAATCAGACTCTTATCAATCCTGTCATTGACTCAGACAACAAGTATATTTTCCCATTTTTTGCACCCCCTCTACCTTTTGTTGTTGTTTTTAGAATAAAGAGCAATTTCCCGAGCAGAACAGTAATTTTTAAAAATGAAGAAATGAACAACTCTCACCCTTATTTCTTCCTCTAAGGTGCATAAACCCCAGTTCATTCCTTCAGGAATTCTTAGTTTCCTTTTTGGAAGAAACAGGTCAAAAATATCATTAAAAAAATGCCAATTGTGCATCGTTGACTTTAGTCTGAAATTGGGCCAATTCTGTTGATTGCATTTCCCTAAATGGAGGAAGCATCCCCCATCTTTCTCTGATAATGTGTTTCATGCAAATATGCATTCAGTAACTCTGCTCTTCAAGGGCAACTCCCCGTTCCTTTTTTCCCACTCCCCCATTCAGGAAAGGGTTCATCCAGTTAAATCGTAACATGGCCTGTAATTGACACGTTGGTAATCAGAAGTCACACAAGTCAGGTTGGAGCCTGGAGGAGAATGGATGTGCGGCTGTCAATCTCTTGAAGCAGGTGACACTGTGGAGCCACCACCAGGAGTGGACATGGGCAGTCAGTGCCTTTTGCAAACAGGTCTCATGTTAAGCCACAAGACGTATCTCAGGGAGGTCCTGTACCTGTGAACAGTTACGACTTGAAGTGAAAGGAAGCCTATGGTTGTCAATGTGTCCACGATCTCAGACATTCCCAGAGACAAAGCTACCTGTAGATTTACCCTGGGCTGCTAATGCTGTTTACCTAAGTGACCACGACATACAGATCCTGGAACGTGAGGCATGCAGACAGCTAAGTACGGATATAGAGAATAACACCGCTAGTTCATCACCATGGCTACCTCCCAGCTGAAACTGTGGATATCCGCAGGCCATGTTCCTGTGGTGTGAATGCTGACTCCCATTTAGGTGCGCATCATCTAGCTCTGATTAGAGCCTCTCTTGAGAAAGCAGGAAAGGGGACCAACAGTTCTGAGTAAACAGGGCACAATGGGCTTGATCATCCCAGTCCGTGGAGCCACGTAGTGATGCATTATGAACACTGTTTGCCATCGTGTTGAACACTATTACGCTAATGTATCAGGGAAGTGCTTTGGGGTTATAAGAAGCAAAGACGATCTGAGCTTACCTAAACTAAGAGAGTCCATTTTAATAATACTCAGAGAAATGAGAAGAAAAGGAAACCATTTCCTGAGCATGCACCTAAAGATCACAAAGAACTGGAACGTCACGTAGGGACATTCAGTAACTCTGGTGTTTAAACCCTCTGGTGGCTCAGCAGATCTAATATTCTTCATCTCATGGGGTTACTAGGGCATCCTGTCTCTCAGCAGATGTTGCCCATTGCTTCTACTCTAGCAAATCCATCTCAGACTTGGGGGTTCAAGAGATCTGCTCATCTCTTTCTCTGCTTCAGTTTCTCCTGTCTCTACTCACCTTCCCCAAGGCTTCTGCCTTCTTTCTGTGAGGTTCTCATCTTCTGCACCACCTACCTCTTGATAGGTCTGATTTCTACACTCCCCATGAGTAAGGGTCTGAGTGCTTTGAATCCCTGCAGCTTCTTAGGCCAGGCCACTTCATAGCCCAGGCCATTTCATAGGCCACTGCCCCAATATCTATTATTGTCTTGGGATCAGTGGCCCACCTTTGACCCTTTTAACTGTGGTCAGTTATAAATGAGGCAGGATGACCCCTTCAAAAAGGGAACATGGGCATGGTGGGGCCCCTAGGTTTCTCAGCCTTTAACCATTAAATATGTCAGGCTCCTTGAGTCTGCACTACCTTGCAGATCTTGTTGGCATTGGACACAAGGCTTTATCAAAGAAAACCAAGAAGGACTTCCCTAGTGGCGCAGTGGTTGAGAATCTGGCTGCCAATGCAGGGGACACGGGTTCGAGCCCTGCTCTGGGAAGATCCCACATGCCGCGGAGCAACTAAGCCCGTGAGCCACAACTACTGAAGCACGTGCGCCTAGAGCCCGTGCTCTGCAACAAAGAGAAGCCACCGCAACGAGAAGCCCGTGCACTGCAATGAAGAGTAGGCCCTGCTCGCCACAACTAGAGAAAGCCCGCACACAGCAACGAAGACCCAATGCAGCCAAGAATAAAATAAAGAGATAAATAAATTAAAAAAAAAAAAAAAGAAAACCAAGAAAAGTGCATTTTCCAGCCTGCTTTCCTTAAAGGCCCTTTAGAAGTTCCCATTTATATTCAAAGTGGAATAACCATAGGTTTCTTGATCTATGGCCTTTTTTTGCCTGATCAGTGACTTTTAATGCTGTATCTTCAACCACTTGTCAGTGGGTTTACCTCCTAGTGGAAAGAAACAGAAAAGAGAGATAACCCACTGGTTGTGGGAAGCACAGTTTATCAGAGTAAACAAATGGCTCTTTGTTTAAAAAAATCCTACATAACAGCAACCGGACCTTTTCTTTGTAGAACCTCTTCCCTGAGGCATAAGAAAAGCACTTGCAGTGGCTCCTCTTCTTCCTAAGGGAGAGAGGTTAGATATGGTCTGTCAGGCCAGGCATGGCTTCCAAACACGGGCACAGGCTCCCTCTCTGAACTTCCATCTTCCCCTCACAGCTGCTTTTCTTTTAGGTTTCTTTTAATTTTTCTAATTAATTTTGAGAGCTCTTTTGAGACATTTTCCATTTTGTTCACAGTTTGAGCACTGCTCTGAGGTGTTCTCAATAAATGTCTTGGTGTCTTCAGCAAAATTCTTTCGGTGTAATGGATCCTTCGAAAGAGACTCACACTCCTGTTTCATTTAGATGCCCGATCTGATTGTCATTTTCAATCCAGCAATGGCTTTGATTATCAACAGTGACCTATAAGTCATAAGCACCCAGAACACAGTTCAGAGAGGGAGGAGGGAGACTGCTGGTTAAAGGTTCCAGAATGAAGGAGCTCGTAAGTGATACAATTTCTTCTTGTGAGTTGCTGGGATAGCTTAAGAAAAGAACCAAAACAGTTGGCTTATTTCATGCTGAAGGCAGGTCCATTCCGGAGTCTTAACTTGTGAGAGGTGTGTGGGGGGGGTGTGTTTAGGAGAGACGAAACATGGAACAATTTTAGTGTAGATTTTTGTGACCGTTGTATATTTTTCCTGTTTCCATATTTTCTTTTAATTGCTGAGATCACCTCTTAAAATATCTATAGTCTCCACTCGTCAAGTTCCTGTCTGGATTTTTGCAGACTTGGTTTAGTTGGTTCTAGCATAGAGCTGTGCCTCTCTCGTGTTTTCTCATCAGGTGGATATTTGTACCATAACATGAGGGACTTAGAAGGCAGTTCAGCTGTTTTCCCAAATGTGTGACTTGGAAAGATCCAGTATTCCACAGTGTGAAAAACACAGATGTCCTCCTCCACTTCGGAGAATGCCTGTCAGTCAGTTGCCACCTGTTCAGAAAGGGAACTGCCGAATGCAAAGTGGCAGCTTGTTACCATCTTCCCAAACTAGAGCCCCTCTCTCTAGCGTGGCAGAGCCCAGGAACGCCCATGCGTGGATGAGCCTGCAGCTCTGTTGGCTGTGACCCAACAGAGGAGGTCATGGGCACGAGGACTGGGAAGGTGCCTCTGAGTTTCTCCCGCAGGCCATCCAATTCTCTTTAGCTACCTGCTATTTGCAGGCTTCATATCCTCCTACCTAGGATGCCAAATGAAGTCCTTATTGAAATGAACTAGTTCTGTGGTTTTGCCAGTCCCCTGCTCTCAAAAGCACACAGCACATATTTTGGGGGTGGGTGGGTTACTCTTAGGGGTGAAAAGTGGTACCAGCTCCTTCCTTCTTGACTCCACCCTGTAGTGGAATCTTTCTGCACCATCCGGATCCATCCCCCAGCTTGAAAGAGAAGCATCAATTCCCCCTGGCTGTTGGAAATACTGGGCAGCTCTCAACAGAGTCCTCTCTCTGGTAGTTGCGCCGGGTTTATAAACCCCCTTCCTCAGAGGCAGACTGCATCCCATTCTGGAGCTCCTGCTCCTCTAAGGCTTTGGTTTTATCTGCATCACAGTTTGACTTCTTCCTCGACCCAGTCCTTCCTTCACCCCAACAAGGGTGGTATTGTCCCACGCACGCTCCTCAGTAAACTTTGTGCATGGAAATATCCCTCACAGAGTCTCCATACCTAAGACCCATTCCCAGTAAGACCTTCAGTGTGGTGCCCTGGAGGCAACTCCAGGCATTGCCAGACAGCCCTGAAACCTGAGAGACATGGTCTGATGTTCTCGGTACCCACTCACCCAGCAGTTATTCCTTGAGCTCATTTGCGGGTCTACCATGACTACCACATTGCATGAAAGTGCCCATCCTTTAAACAGATGGTGTAGCCATCATTTTTTCTGTAAAGGAATCCCTTCTTCAACTGTTCAGGGGTTCAAGTTGCAAATCTTTCAGAAAGTGACTATTTTCACTTTTCTTTTGATGTGTACATACTTACAATAGAGAGTGCAGATCTTGAGTGTACAGCTCACAGGTTTATTTTACATATATACATACTCATGTAACCAAACCCACATCAATATGTCAAACATGTCCAGCATCCAGAAAGCTCCCTCATGCCCCCAGCCAGTTCCTCCACGAAAGGCCAATACTGTTCCAAACTCTAACCACCTAAATTAATTTTAAAACGATGACTTTGTGCATTTTGAGTTTCTCTCTTTCATTGACAGTCTTCAAAATTTGGTCAGTGCTGGTGGCAGAGTCCCCATTTCTGTTACGCATTTAAAAGGCAATAAAAACATTTAGAAAGCAGCATGCAGACGGGAAAAACTCACCACTCAGTATTTATATGAAGCACTTAAAAGTATAAGCAGTCACGTTGTTAATATTGTGCACAAGTATAACCAAACAGGCATTTATAGTTTGCAGACAGATGGTTGCAAAACACTGTACAGCCAAGTTGTCATATTATTTTAGCTTAGCCACCAGGATGGTTAGTTTGGAGTTGGAGGGGTTATTAGGCTGGGATTTTGAAGTTAAATTGGGATTTAACAGTTTAAGGTCTGGCTACATTGCCATTTTTTGTTTTCCAAAGGAGTCATACATTTTGTAAGGTATCACCTTATATTTCTGATAATCTTTTTCTCCCCAGTGCTGTTGAAGGTCCCCTCCCTGTTTCTAACTGTATCCTTTGGGGTGTTTCAACCTTCAGTCCCACTGTTTGCAGTGCTGTTGCCAGGATTCCCAGAGAGTTTCAAGTTGCATTTATTGACGTCCACAGTTGAGGCTTTCTTTCTCCATGGGGAAGAGGAAATAAAAGGACTGTGTAATAAATGTGGTTGCAGTGAATTTGTCAGACAGTCTTCAAGTGGCTGAAGATGGGGTGAAGCAGATTTGTATCTTGCTCCGTGTGTGCACGCTGACCACCGGGAGTTGGTGGTCCAGTCTCCAAGCTTTCCCCCCCCTGAATCAGTCAGGTCCCAGCCAGGAAAAGAGAGCCAATGTTCTTGATACAGGGAATTCAATATGGGATCTAGTTTGAAAGGTGCTGGAAGGGCATGGAGAGGCAACCCAGAGATTAGCAATAGCAGGAAGCTGTTACTAACCCTAGCCTAGAGGAACAAAGAGAGGAGGTGGTGGTACAGAGCCCAGGGACCTGGAGCATCTGAAGGAACGAGAATCACAAGAGGGCTGTCTGGCAGAGAAGCAGCAACTTCCATTGGGGCCACTCAAGGCAGAGGCAATGGGAGAGGGGAAGTTGGAGAAATACCTGGCTTCTCCCTTACTCCCAACCTCCAGGCTCCTGCCAAAGCCTCCCTTTGGCTGACCCCAACCAGAAGCCACTTGGCAAGGGAGCTCTTGGGAAATGGAGTTTACACAGGACTGCGCTCTGGAATATGGAGCAGCAAGGGAGGGTTTGGATTTGAGAGCAAAGAGGCCAATGACCAGCGGACTCCCTTTCCCATCCCTCATTAACTGATGAAGAGAAACCCTTCCTACCACTTCAGTGTAGAACTAAGTTTTTAGGATGTGTTTCTAAGGAAAGAGAAAGGCTGAACATTTAGTGCCTTTGTTTTCAGGGCCTGGGGACTACTAGCTGGAGGCTGTGCTAAGGGGCTCTGTTTCTTGCTCTTTGGGAGCTTACAGATGCAGCGCCTTACTTTAGGATTTACAAGCGATCGCAGTTTCATAAATCAGCGATGTGCGCTCGCCGTGTGAGAGTCTGCAAATTCTAAACTAATACGTCGTTCTCTTTCTGTCTAGCATCATATTTATGTTAAGGCCGCATAAATCGTGCTCTCCATTTCTGCAGCACGACCACAATGAAAAGTGATATAACTAGCAATAAGAAAGAATGGGAATTAAAATGCAAGAAAACAAAATGAAGTAAAAATTCATGTGACCCGCGAGTTAAGGCCACTTATTCCAGAAATGTGCATTGATTAGGGGGAAGGAAATCCAATATTCAGTCTGCATTTGGCCACTTGGCCGCTAAGCCATTCAACCTGTTCTCTTGCCGTGTCAAGGCCCTGCGGAATGTTGCTGGACCCTAGGTGGCGGTGTAAGCTTCTGGGCCTTAATGTCTCTTCGGGGGCAAACCTTCCAGAGGGACCTTAGGGGCCAGTGCACTGAGGAGGAATTGTAAGGGCGAAACTGGGACCAAATTTCCCATCAGCAGGTGAAGACAGAGATGGAACTCAGGAAGGCACCGCTGAGGCTTGAGTCATGAAATCCACTGTTTCCTGCCTAGCTTAGCAGACCAGAGCAAGGTGGATTTCTGCTGCTCCATTGTAGCGGAAGCATTTTTGCCACACAGATTTCAGCGTGTCTTATGGGCACAGATTTCTTCCCTTCGTATCAGACTCCTAGAAGGTGTGAAGGTACCAGAGCTAAAGAGCAAGGCTGCTAAGTGAGTGGTTCCCTTGGCTGGTAGAGGGCAGTGATTTCAAAGGGAGCCCAGCCTTAGACACAGCATCTTCCTTTCCTTTAGGGGTATTTGCTTTTCAAGTTTGTTTATTACATTTGAAAACCAACCGAAATATCAGCTTATGCGTTAGACCAAGGAATAAAAGGTAGTATTTTAACATGCTAAAGGAATTCTGCCAGCCAGTCCTAGGTATCAATCCATCACAATTATTAGAAACAATGTACTCTGCAGTGGTAAAGAGATACAGCCAATATGCAGACACACACTAAATAAATTCCCTCTTAGATTGGCTGTTTCCTCCCCCGCCCAGGCCAATGCAGAAACTGTTTGTACAAAAGAGAAACGTGGAGAGAGGTGGAACACAACATCACACATTTTTTTTTTTCTGTTTTCAGTTGTTCCTCTGTCTCCAAGTACAGCTTATATTGGCGCCCCAGTTTCCCTCTTAAAAACACAGATTGGCGCTGGATCTGAGGGTTTGCTGTGTACAGAATGATTATAATACTCATGATGACATGTAAGCATCAACTAAAACAGCCACTGGGGAGAAAGAAACGTGGGATGGGTTGAAGAGGTAAATTGATTCAACCCAGAAAACGGACCTCACCGATATGTTTATGCACATATAGATGGCCACTTTTGTTTCCATTCGCTTTCCTTTCCTTTCCAGCCATATCTTCCTTAGTAGAGAGAAGACTGGAGGCACCCCCTCTTTCCTGTAGCCATTTGCTTTACATAAACCAGCTAGCAAACCTCTCTGTTCATATTGATGTAGACATTACCACAAATCGCCACTTAGGGACCTGAACGAATTGACTAACTGGTTTCAGACCCAATACACATAACTTGATCAGACACAGAGTTTAAGTACACTTGCAGGCGTGCCAACTGCACCTACCGGGAAGTGACTCTGGCTGCCAGTTTAAAGAAGCCCTAAGGGAAACCCAGGAGGAAGGCACGCAGACCTATGGGTGAGGCAGCAAGTCTGGATGTTTCCAGAAGAACAGCCCAAGGTGGAAAGAAATAAGGCATTCTGGGCAGGAAGCAAGGCAATTTCAAAAGCCACATGGACACTTCAGTCCAGGGTGCACTTGATACAACCTTCATTAATTTGGCTTTTTATCCTCCCTTCCGGTGGCTCTGAGGTCTGGGAGATTGAGTGTCAGATGACATGGGAGATGACTGAATTCAGATCACAGAAATCTCAGCTGGTCAAGGGTCAGCTGCGTGTACATCTGCCCATCAGGCTGCCAGGAATCCAGGAACAATGGCTTTTGAGTTAATTGTCTTCTCAGTAGCCAGGAAATTACCTGGGTAGAAATGGGCAAAGGCCTTGGGAAGAATGAACAGCACTGACCCTGGAGGTCAGGGCTGGTGTGTGGTGTGGCCGGGGGTGAGGACCACGGGAGCCTGTTCTTCCCAAGCGCAGTGGGCCAGCCCAGCCCTGATTAAGTCGCTGGCTGTGCCGGAAGCCCTCACTTGTTTCTGCCCCAATCTGTTATTGCCTAACTGGTTCTCACTCCTTTGGGGTGTAAGTTTTTGTTTTCTCCAGTCACCTGGAGAGTGGGAATGCTGCTTTTCTGGGACACGAAGCTTTCCCTTGGA
Organism: Delphinapterus leucas; assembly: GCF_059928025.1. NCBI lineage: Eukaryota > Metazoa > Chordata > Mammalia > Artiodactyla > Monodontidae > Delphinapterus > Delphinapterus leucas. The sequence goes on from NC_143148.1 coordinate 44,841,267, forward strand.
ATATTATGCGATAGAATTTACAAGGTGGGATGTGCAAGTGGAGGGATGGGTTGGACTTGTAGCCATGGAAGTTTCTGGAAAAAAGAATAAGTGAGATGAATCTGTCAGTTCAGCTGAGGTGCATGAATCTGTGTGCACATATGTGTGTATTGGGGAGGGGGCAACATTGGTAATGGTGACCCGGATGAGATCCTGGCAAGACAGGAATGTAGAGTCTGTTAGAAGCAGGTGAGGCTAACGGCTGCAAGACAATAGGTGACTCCAAAGAAAGGCTCAAAGTTAGAACAGAACAGAGAGAAGAGGTTGTCGCAGGGAGAGGAGCAGCTATGGGTATACTTCAAGAAGAAGGATTGTATTCGAGCAAGAAGCCCTTAACATTTGAAAGAATAATCCCGGTTTAGATAGAGAAGAAATATTTGTTATTTCACTTACTATTATGTATTTAGATTATTATATGTGTATTTAATATTTCATTTATTTTTTATTCATTTGTTCAGTGTGTACTTACTGACCACCTCCTGTGCACCGAAAGCATTGTCGTTACAGTGGGACACAATACAGACATGGCTGGTGACCAAGTAGACTTTACAGCTTCACAACAGTTGTCTAGAAGCAGATTACTGAAGGCTCAAGGCATTTGGCAGTGAAAGCTTAATCCTTACAAATTGAAATAATATAATTTTAAAAGTGATTTTTAAAGCAGTATAATAATAAGAGCAAATAACGGTGAAACGTATTCAACACCTATATATGTGCCCAGGAATTGTGCTGCGGGAATCTCTATATATTGTATCATTTAATCCTCACAACCATTTTATAAGGGAGAGGATTTTAGTGCCATTTTACATGTGTGGCTTAGAGAGGTTAAGGTACATCCCCCATACTGTGGAGGAAGATATGGTTTCAAATTTAGGCGTATCTGATCCCAGATCTTTCACTCACTCTCCTCTCCCATGCAGCTTCCGTGGTGGCAATGTGGAAGGTGGGCCAGGGTGGAGAGAGACTGGTGTTAGAGACCAGCAAGGGGAATAAGAATATTATTACTCTATGAGAATAACAGCGAGTGTACAAGAAGATGTACAGTGTCCAAGTGGCAAGGGAGTGTGAGGGGAGAGTCAGGTTCAGTAGTCTCCTCGGAGCTCTCCTCGGGCTTGGGAGGCATGTGGAATCGTGAAGGTGGAGGACTTGGGAATATCCTCTAAGGTACCCGGCTTGGGTGACTGGAAGGGTAGATGGTCAGCGACATTAGAGAAGGTGGAAAGAGGGTTGGTGCCTGAAGCAGGAGATGGCAATGAATTTCATTTTGAACAGGTTTCGTGTAAGGAGATGGTTGAACATCCAGATAAACATAACTAATAGTAGTTGGATATATGGCCTTTGGGAGAGATTAAAGTTAGATATACAGACCTGGGAACCAGCAACAAAGGGGCCAAGGAAGCAGGAGTACAAGGCCAAAAACAAGTAATTGTCTCTGGCTGCTTTGTTCACAAGCACTCAGTGGGCACATCGGGCATTTGGCATTTCATGGACCGACTGGTAGACAAGAGCTTCTCAACTCGGCGCCATTGGCAGTTTGGGTCTGGTAATTCATGGCTGTGAGTGGCTGTCTTGTGCGTTGTAGGATTTTGGCAGCATCCCTGGACTTTACCCACTAGATGCCAGTAGCAACTCTTCACCCTCCAGCTGTGGCAACCAAAAATGTCTCTGGACACTTCTAAATGTGCAAACCACTGAGGTAGACTATACAGTTTTCTTTCTAGTCCATATGACTCTCTATAAGCATGCATATCATGATACGTACACACACACCCCACACACATGTCTATACACATATATGTGTATAACTTCTTTATACATATTGTGTATACCTGTGCTACTTTTCCAGTCAGTGGGACTCAATGCTACTCTTGTAATTGCACACAGAATGAAAAATTACTCTGATATGAGCTGGTCAGAATACTGAGTATTTCTAAATGCTTTAGCACCAGCCACTTGCCTATAGTTTGAAACCTTTTGAGGCATATTCAAAATCACTTAATTATACAGTTTTATTTGAGTACCTGTGTCAAAGACAGTTGGTGCTCACCAACTACCCATGTGTTTACATATTTCTCAGACAGTTGAGTTAGAATCAGGCAACTAGTTCATTCAGTGAGCTGGGAGAGAGAAATTGACATGTATCACTTTTAGGCTGAAATAGATAAAAGCCCGGTGTCTTTTTCCATCCTTCTTGCCCTGACACAATAGCGTCAGAAGCCACATTCCAGATGACTTAGCTTCGAGATGGAAGAGGGCTGCCTGAACCATATCTAACTTTGTATGGATATGATATGTCGAGACACTAAGGCTTGGAGGTTTATTTGTTACCATAGCAGAGCTTAGCTTTACCCTGGCTTACAGAAATCCTACTAGCATAGAAGGTAGGAGGTGCAAGAAAATTTTAATGAGGTTTTATGAAATGTATATCCACTTTATAAGAACATGGCAACCACATATAAAAACTGGACCTAATAGAATAGTAAGATAAATGTTAGTCACATTGAGAAATCTGACATATTATATATTCAGTAAGAGAGACATCGGTTAGCTGTCACTTCTGAAGTTTCCCAGTTTCAATGGAGTTGTTTTTTGTGTTTTTTTTTAACACAACATGATTCTGTTAAATGGAGCTTGTGTCAGTGAAAGGTGGGATTATGCAACGTACCAATTCAGTCTTGATTTCAGATGTATCATGTGTACTTTGAAACTAATTTCCACATTACTTGAATCACAATAAAATTTTCACTAGTGTGAACGACAAAGGAATCACCTGTGGGTTTTTCCCTACCCACTTAAAAAGTTTTACAACAGGAATTGGGCAAAACTTCACAACTGTGTGTTATAAAAATATGAAAAATTATGGGCTTCCCTGGTGGCGCAGTGGTTGAGAGTCCACCTGCCGATGCAGGGGACACGGGTTCGTGCCCCAGTCCGGGAAGATCCCACATGCCGCGAAGCGGCTGGGCCCGTGAGCCATGGCCGCTGAGCCTGCGCGTCCGGAGCCTGTGCTCCCCAACGGGAGAGGCCGCGACAGTGAGAGGCCCGCGTACCGAAAAAAAAAAAAAAGAAAAGAAAAACTATTTTTGGAAAAAGTGTTTGTGGAAGTACTAGAGTTAATGTGATGATTCTTGAACTTTATATCTCACTAGATGAAGCAACTGGTGTTACTCCTCCATTCTGAGCTGCAGTGGAATTCTTGATAAAATTGTTAGCATCTTGGCCGATCGTATTTTTGATAAGTTAACCTTAAGGTGCAAAATGTAAAGGTTTTAAGATACTCTTCCACAAGTATTTGAATAACTGCAGTGGAATTTTGTGGGAATTGGTTGTACAACAGAAATTTATAACAATTACATAAATGGTGCATCTCATGTTTTTACACTTGATATGATGTCTTCTCATATTTATATAGCATCAATAGAGATGCTGTTATCATTTTGTGATTTTATTAGAGTGCAGTTTAGACAAATTTTGACATTGTCGAACACAAGATTTCCATGACTGATCCCTGCTCTTAAAAGAATGCTAATAATATTGCAATTACTATGAGCTTTTGTTTTATTCAGTTGAAAAAAAAATCTGAGAAAAGATGTTTTAAGCATTCTGAATTAAAACTTTGGTCCTTTTCATGAAGTGCTTTTCCCCATAGTTGTATTTTTAAGAACATAAGGGGAAATGATATTGAAGTCAGAGATTATCTGTGAATATTTTCCCTTAGAACTGAATTTAGAAGAAGATTCTAAGCTAATGCTGCTTAAAGTAAGGAAGTTGTAGAAGAAAGTGACTAATAGTGGTATTTGTTGCAATTTGGATCCAGTGCATCCATCAGGTAACAAGAGTGTGTAATGTTAATTGTTGAATTATTCCAGGGCTTTAAAAGGCAAATCTCAGTGCTTTTATGAATTATGCTGGATTCAGTTGGAAAAAAAGCCCTAAATGGGATGATCTGGAGAAGATATGGAATCACTTCTACATAGCTCATCTCGCTTTGTCACAGAATGATCTTTTTAATGAACTTTCAGTTCTTAAATCATATCTTAATGAGAACTTGCCAGATGGGATAGAAATAAAGATCAAATATAGTAGAATGTACATACAGATTTTCATCCGGAATATATTATAATCCCAAACACTAGGAAAGTACAGAACTTCCTTGTCTTCTTCCCAGTTTCAAATGCTGTGATCAAGAGGGCATCTTCCCTAATTAATATATTTTAGGTATCAGAGAAGGTTTTGATGGTATTCAAATGATGAAGTATTTCTGGATGATCCAAATGAATTAGAACCTTGAGAAAATATGGAGGACCAAATAACTGTTGAAAATAATGACAATATAATGTACTGGATACTGTGCTAAATACTTTGAATGTATAATTTTATTTAATCATCACAAAACCCAAGTGAGATAGAAACTACTATTATTTCCATTTTACAGTCAGGAAACTGATGTTAAATAAGTTGCCCAAGGTCATCAGCCAGTAGGTGTTTAAGCTGGCATTGGGTTCTAGAACAGATACTCTTGGTCACCATTCTGTCTTGGCCCCTAACAGCTGGGTATATATAATTGGACATCAACTTCAGTAGTGGATGGGGTGATGGAAATAAAAACAAAAATAATGTCTAGGCTGACAGACAACTTTTGCTGGGTTTTGTATACCCAGTCATGCAGCTTTATTCTCTGGGCATCCCATGCTTTCCTAAATCACAGCCAACTGCCTAGAATGGGGAAAACTTGATCAGTGAAACTTTTTTCCCAGTAGAGTCAAAATATCACTCCTCTCCTCCTTGTTTTCTTGCCCCAGCAGGATCCTAGGAGGTAGCCACTGAGATTCGCCTGCTATATCCATCCATGTCAATATTAACTTCTACTCTGTTATCCCTGCGGCTCTTCCAGTGTGGGCTGACCTTGCTGTGACCTGCCATTTGGCCATGAGATCCCTGCTGATGTGGGCTCTTTTATTCTTTCCATCCTTTTGGCCTTTCCTTAACCCCACTCCAACCATTGCTGGGCCATGTTGCTTTTCTGATCACCGCGATAGTGGGCTGTCTCTCCTTCCTTTGCCACCCTCATGGCTGCTGTCCTCAGTCTGCCATGGTATTGTTACAACCCTGAGCAGGCAGCCCTAAAGGATGGCCCCATTCTTTCAGCCTTCTCAAAGTGTTTGCAGCTCTTATATCAGTTCTCAAAAGAGTGGCTCTGTTCTCTCAAGCTCTTCTAGACTCCTCTCTTGAGGACCTTGTATCAGTTATCTACTGCTGAGTAACAAAACACCCCCAAAATTAGAAGCTTAAGACAAAAATGATATAGTAGCCGACTCTTCTGTAGGTGGACCATTTGGGCTGGGCTCAGCTGAGGCAGCTCATTTCTGCCCCGCATAGTGTTGGCTAAGCTCACTTACATGTCTGGGACCTCAGCTGGATCAACTAGAACAGCTGGACCTCTCTCTCCATTTGGTCTCTCACCCTCAAGGAGGCTAGCCTAGACTTTTTTCACTCCATTTGGTCTCTCACCCTCAAGGAGACTAGCAGAGGCTTTTTTTCATTTGGTGCTAGAAGGACTCCCAGCAAGCAGTAAGATAAGACAAACTCCAATGTGTGAACACTTTTCAAAACTTCTGCTTGCATCACATTTGCTAAAGTCCCATTGGCCAAAGCAAGTCACATGATCAAGCCCAGAGTCAGTGTGAGAGGGTCTACATAATCATGTGGATACACAAGGATGTGATTCATTGGGCCATTGCTATAACAGACCATAATAAAAGTCATCCTGGAATTGGTTCAGAAGACATTTGAGTGACTCTGCCCTACACCACCAGACCCAAACTGCCCACCGGTGACTAAAATCCTTAATTTGATTTTCAAGGTTCTCACCAATGTGGCTATTTTCTAAAATTATCTTTTTATAAACCTCTTCAGGAATCCTCTACTCTAGCCACCATTCCTATTCACTGTCTCTTCCCATTTCCTCAAGGTCAAAACTTTGCTCTTTCTAAATAATAAGCTATTTCTGCTTAAGGAACACTATTCTTCTACCAAACTCCAATCTCTAGTCCCATTTCCTATTATTTCATTTTTGCTATTGCTGTCATCCCATAAGCCTTATTTTTTCCAAGTAGGTCTTAGGCCCTAACACATATATTGCTAAGATATAAATACTCAGTAGCCTGCCTTGAATTGGGCTCATGGTGAAAGGAATTTGCCTCAGGGTTTGTGAATTCCCTGTAAGGGTTGAAGTGGTCTTGTTCTGGGGTATGGGGAAAGCCTGAGATCCTGAAGTGTGCAGAGCCGAGCAGAGCACAGCACATTGAAGGACTGACTCTTTGCAACATTCGCAGATAAGAATGAATTCCATTTCTGAAGAGAAAAAAATAGAGAAGAGAGGCCCTAGTTTCAGCAGGAAGCTAGGAATGTTCTGGGCTAGAGTGAAAACTGCATGACAAGACCCATGAGGTCAACAAGCACCTTCGAGTTAATTTGGTATTTGGAAGACACACGAGTCTACCTTTATGTTGGGGGCTCACTGGGGTTCTAGAATGGATAGGCTTTCCTGGCAACGCAAAATGTGTTTTTCCAGATGCAAAAACAGGATGGTGGAGAAATGTTAGCAAGTGACACTTTAAGCCCTCAGTTAAGCTTTTGGATAATCAATTAAGCTTTTGGATAATCAGATGGCATTTATTCAACACATGTTTATGGCCCCACGACTATGTGCCAGGCGCCATGCTCGGTACCATAGGCACATGGTGAACAACGCTGCTGACATGGAGCTCACAGCCTTGGAAGAGCGATGTTAGGGAACTTTGTAATATGTTCTAGCCCTGGGCACTGTGAGAGGGGGCTTGCCCCAGACTTGGGAGGTCAGTGGAGGCTGCCGGAGGAAGCAGCATCTAAGCAGAGAGCTGGGGAAGAGGATTCAGATGAGTCAGCCTGAGGCGGGTGTGTGTGTGTGTGTGTGTGTGTGTGTGTGTGTGTGTGTGTACGCGCGCACATACACACACATGTCGCTGTGTACAACCTGCAGGTGCTTGTGTGACAGAGTGGACAGAGACATCCCGATGGGCAGAGGCAGTATTTGTGTGGCAGTAAGAGGTGAGAGAAAGCACGTTGGGTTTAAGACACTGACACATGTTTAGCGTGGTTGGATTTCTGAGGAGGGAGGAGAAAGAAATCATATTGGAGGGCAACCGGGAGCCTGGAGGCTGCAGGACTTGTCAGCCACGTCAAGGGGCAGAACCAGAACAAAGGCCTAAACACAATCACAAAAAGGAAGGACATTTTCACCAAAAACACTTTTTTCTTAAAAAAATTTGTGAATGTAAAGAGGTTCCCCCACACACATACACTCTCAAGTTTCCCTCCAAAGAGATTTGAAACCTAGATCGTACCCAACAGTGGAGAGTTCTTCATTTACAGCTAGCCAGGAATGGGGTTGGGAGGGAGGCTGCATAGAGAAACACAGGTCTACTTGTCTCCTGTCTACTGAATGGGTTTGAACAGTACAGGACAGCAGGATCCAGCATCTCGGGGGTCCCTACTTCTTCACTCAGCCATTCCCTAGATCATCCGTTGGTCCCATCTGCAGTGACATTGTACAAGCAATTTGTCATTTCCTCTAACTCATTTTTCAACCCTCTGTTTGACTTTGCTATGACCTCATCTATTTTTAGTCTTTCTCATGTTTTTGTTAATTTTCCAAATGCGCAAAGCTAGCCATTAGTTCTTTCTTTACCCTTTGGAGGACAAAATTGGCAGGATTCTTTTGTAGCTGTGTCTCTGAGGATACTTCAAGGCTCATAAAAATTCCATTTTTTTTTTCCTTATGGGAAATGCTGTCTGGTTTTAAAGGTGTGTATGTGGCTATATCTTTCCAGTTATCCAAGTGGAAGGTTCCTACTCCTTTCCACGTTTCAACATTGAACATTTTTATGAAATGTAAAATAAAAATAAAGTGCCAAAGCAATGCATGTAATGTTCCTATGCCCCTGGAGGAATATAAATGAAAGACACTATATGTCCGGAGAGGCCTTTTCATGGAAGGCACTCCTTCCGCAGAAAAAACAGAGGCTGAAACAAGGGAAATTGGAAGTTGATGCCTTAAGGGAGAGAGAGCTTTTGGAAGTGTGGGCCTTCACATTGGAGCTTCTGGAACACAGTGTGGGCTGTCCCCTTCATTCACCCATGCCACACAGGTGGGTGAGCTCATCCTAGAGTCATCGGATATTCCAGTGGCCAATCTGGTCAAGGCACCCAGCTCCTGGAGACATGGAATTAGGCTGTCTCAAGGGAATGCCCAGGGCAAAACCTTTTCTGCCTGAGTTTGGGACTTAATGCATCCTAACTGGAGATTTGCAGGCTAGTACCTAAATTGTTAGGACCTTAAGGCAGCCAAAACTTTAGACTCTTTGGGAGTGAGATGGAGGAGAAAGCCCAGATATGATCCAGAAGGTTCTCTGGACCACTGGACTAAGGAGAGGATACTCCTTGGAGAGAGCATTTTTCTCCAGCCCATCAGTTCCAAAGCCTCTCTCATCACCCAGGGCTCTGGACCACAGCATCAGCCCAGGACATCTGTACCTCTCTTACCTGCAGACCCTGGGCTCCAGCACAGAAAAGGAGCTCCTTATGCGACCCATATTCTTCCCCCTTGCAAACTTGACATTCTTGCAACCAAGTCTGGGCACTGTCTAGTGGGGTATTTCAGACTGTTTTCTTAGTACTAAATGGAGAGGTATTAACACAATGCAGAATTTTTTTTTTAAAAAAGTAAAATAAAGGCAGAGGGTGAGGAGTGGCGGGGGTGGGGAGAAAAGAAAAGACAGCCGCCTGCTCTTTTCTTCTTGGCATTATTATTTGTGACAAAGCCCTCGGTCCATTTTTCATCATAATTTGCAGGACTCCTAATGGGAACAGCACCTCCCAATTACCATGGCTGCCAAAGGCTAATTTGGTTACCCTCCGGATCCACAATAGCGAAACTGTGTCGAGCCTTTGTCGATATTTGCATACTATACATACCAGGAATGTAAAACAGCTGCCTGGCCCCTCTCCCACTATAATGGCAATTATGGGTCATTAGCTCCCCCCCTCCCTTTTTCTTGTTCTGTCTTCCAGGGTCTGGTAGGCAGTGGTAGGCAGCTGACGGATTTGCAGAGACAAGAAATGAGAGAGCAGAGCTGCGTGGCCTATTTGTTAAGAGTCGGAGGCTGACGGGACTGCCACTTGAATTGCGCTAACACAGCCCTGCGCTTTTATTCATGATTCCCTCCTCCTCTTCTTTCTTCCATCCCCTCCAGCCCCCGCCCCAGCTCCCCTCTCTCTTTGTGGAAGCCCCTCGGAGGGTCAGCGGCGGCCCCGTACGTGTCTATGTGTGCGCATTTGTCGTGGCAGCCGGGCCTGGACCTCTGGGCAAGGCGCGTGCGGGCGCTTGGTTCTGGGAACGCGCTCTTCCGGGAACGCGCTCCGAGGGCTCTGACGTGCACGGCCAGCCCCGAGTACCCAGGCTGATCCGCATTAAGAGGAGGGGATGCCTCACTTTTAAGTTTTCTTATTGAATCTTAGCCCCACAAAGGGAATGGGGGAGAGGGAGGAGACAAGAAGAAGGGGGCTTTACCATGACATGCTCTTTCCTTTGGAACAATGTGTTGTGTCTTGCGGTAGTTAATGGGAAGTTATGGTTTTGAATATAATTTTTCCCCCTTCAAGCTGCTAATTTTATTGACAATATGGATAGATTGAAAGACCCAAAGCTTTTGTGTTGTTTTGTTAAAGCAAATAAGTGAGGCACAAATGTAAATTACATCTCCAGGTTCACATTAGAGGTTTGCAAATAATACTGAGCTAATGGTTATTGCAAAGGAAACTGGCATGAGGATCAATATTCTATAGAGTGGAAGGCGATACCTCTCTCTCTTTTAATCACCTCATAGCAGAAATGGTATTGAAATTTGAAATCTCATTTTCTCTATTTGTACAAATTGAACATAAATCACTCTGAGTGAAGGGAGGTGGCAGACAGCTTCACTCTTTGCGGGATTGCCTTACTAATTAGTGTTGGGCTGAAGTAGTGCACAGCCTGGGAGAGGCTTTGATAGACCTCTGGCCTAAGGCAGGATGCTCTGGAAGGTTGGCCATGTGCAGGGAGGAGCCTGCCTGTCTAGTGGGGAGTCGGGAGTGGGTGAGGCAGGGTCAGCCCTGCAAAAGAACGGAGACAAAGGGCAGAATGCATGTCAGAGCCTCAGTAAGTTGTACCGTTTTCTGTGCTGGGATGGCAGCTCCCCCCAACCCCTTAGATGTCAGTAGGGTCACATGGATAGGACAACACTGTTCCCTGTAAGAATCAAGGGAGACATCAGCTTCCAAACCTTGCCTTTGTCTGTGTCTGTCGGAGTAGTGGATGGGATACCTGAGGATGGAAAAGACCTTCTCAACCTGGGCGCCTCTGTGTTACCTCCCCCAGCCCGCCTCCTGCCTACCAACACCAGGCCCCACTTCCTTCCCTCCTCCCACCCCTTCCTTCATTCCCAGCTCCACACACTTGCATCGAGTGGCTGTCAGAGCTCTAAGCTGGGTGACAGATATTATCTACAAAGCATATTCAGAGATGTCAAAGGGCCTCTGGTACTGTACCCACCTCAGCTACATTTTCTCAGTGTCACTTACAACATACTTGACCTTGGTGGTGGCAGAAGCACTCAAGAAGCACCTCGTGGGCTTCCCTGGTGGCACAGTGGTTGAGAGTCTGCCTGCCGGTGCGGGGGACACGGATTCGTGCCCCGGTCCGGGAAGATCCCACATGCCGCGGAGTGGCTGGGCCCGTGAGCCATGGCCGCTGAGTCTGTGTGTCTGGAGCCTGTGCTCCGCAACGGGAGAGGCCACAACAGTGAGAGCCCCGCGTACCGCAAAAAAAAAAGAAAAAAAAAAAGAAGCGCCTTGTTCTCCCTCACTGGCCTGAAATACCTCACAGCCATGCATTTCCAGGATTGGGCAGATATGGGGGGAGAATGAGTTATTTTAAAAGTGACAGAAGGTAGGGGAGAAAGTTGGTACCTGAAATGTGGCAGGGGGAGAGAAGAGGGCAGGGGAGCGAGGTGTCGACTCAGCTTGCATACCTACTGGATTTGAGACTTTTTTCTTAAAGATTTGGGATGACATGGCTTAGGGAAGTATTGTGCAGACAGAGCCCTTGCCCCGTCTTTGCAGCTGGCCACTTACCCTCTCACTAGGAGTAAATAACATTCTGCTGGGTGATTAATGGAGGATATTTAGTTCATTAAACTTGATCCCCCAAGGGCAGGACGGGCTGGTAAAATATTTATATATTTATATGTGAGGCTGCTCCCGTAAGGGTCAGTGTGTGCAGATTATCCCCTCATGGGACAAGCTAGTGGCCATCAAGGTGGGGCCTCAGCAGTGGCCAGTGACACACATTGCTGTTACAGCCAACGGGTCACCATTACAATAAAGAAAGACACCCATTCATTCCCAGAAGACCAAGCAGGATGGCCAGGCAGTCTCAGATACAGCCAGGGCATGTGCAGCATTCCAGGCACGATTCTGCCCTCTTCTGCCTGCCACTACCTCTCCGTGCCTGGGGAGAAAGGCGGAGGGACTCCCGTAGACGTATCAACACCCCAGGAATTTCCCACCCTTTTCCTCAGCCTTAGCAGTGGCAGGAGGAGTTAAAAATAGGGGAGGTTCAGGGGAAAAGGGGAAACAAGTGTCTATTACCTAAGGTCCCGCTCGGCCATTTCAATAGATAAAAGCGAAGAAAATACAGCAAACTCCGTCCAAACAGTAAGCAGGTGGTGACCGCTAATAGAGAAGAAATAAAAACCTTTTAGAAATCAGAGTTGACTACAAAAAACACTGACCAAGTGAAATGAAAGTTCTGAACAATCAGTTCAAAGAAAAGGGTGTTTGAAATAAACCCTTAAAAACATTTCAGGGCTTCCCTGGTGGCGCAGTGGTTGGGAGTCTGCCTGCCGATGCAGGGGACGCGGGTTCGTGCCCCGGTCCGGGAAGATCCCACGTGCCGCGGAGCGGCTGGGCCCGTGACCCATGGCCGCTGAGCCTGCGCGTCCAGAGCCCGTGCTCCGCAACGGGAAAGGCCGCAACAGTGAGAGGCCCGCGTACCGCAAAAAAAAACAAAAACAAAAACATTTCAAATGCTGGAGGAAAAAAAAATAGCTGCTTTAGATATTTGAAGCCAGGATGACTTAATCTGGAGAAAGGACTTTTTGGATTCTACTTAAAAAAAAAAAAAAAAAAAAAGAACTGATGAGGCCTTGGACGTAGCGGGGCTTGGAGGACAGACCAGCATCAGGTGCACATGGACAGCCTTGCCTTGACTGCCAGTCACAGGTCTCACCAGCTCCTGGTTGGACTCGGGGCTTTTAGCCTCTCCACGCCTCCATTTGCCCAGCTGTAAACTGGGGTTACTAATAGGCGTGTTGCCTCATCCCCCAGGTCCCTGAGGAAGTGTAATAGGGTAATGAGTCTGATCCTATTGATGGAGAATGAGTAACTGCCATTTTGTGACCTCTGCCCTTAGAGGCCCAGTGGTCTTTGGGGGACCCTCCCTTTTTTTGGTGAGTTTCAGCATTCATTCATTTCACATGGGATGTGCCGCTCTATACCAAGTATGGTGGCACGTGATGACAAATGTGGAAAGCACCCATCCCCTCCCTAGGTTGGTCATAGGTTGAAGGAGACAGGCAAGGTAACTGGTGATGATAGAGCATTGTGAAGGCGCAAGCATGGGATGTCCTGGGAGCTCAGCCTGGAGAGGCTTCCTGGAGGAGGTGATGACTATGCTTATTTCCAGCCGAAGTGGCTGGGTGTCGAGGCTGGGAAGGGCATCTCAGTTAAGGGAACGGCTTGTATGAAGGATGAGAGGTATGAATTTGGAAACTGTTGAAAAGACTCTTCTGGCAAAGGAATTGGGGCACAAAGGGTGGACTGGAGGAGACAGGGGAGCCTGGAGATGGAAGTAGGAACTGTACCCATGGGTGCTTATGTAAGTCAGGAATTGCATTCCTTGTGGCTCTGGAGGTTGGCAGTTCATAGCTGTGGAGGCTCCGTAGTCATCAGCAACCCACGATCCTTTTATTTTTCTGATCCTCCATTCTTAGTAGGTGGCTCCCCTCTTCAAGTTCATCTCACTCGTAAAGAAGAAGGGTAGCAGGGACATGGCATAGGCACTGAGCGGGCTCTAGCACAGCCTTTTCCAACAGATGAGGGGGTGTGGGTTTCTCCTGGATGTGAGGCCATGACCATTACCTCCATGAGATTTGCAGTCATCTTGCATCCTTACCTTATCAGATATTTGCACCTGGCTTTTTTGTTTTATGAAAGAGCTAGGAGTCCTAACGGATGGACCGGTGCACAGAAAAACACTTAGCAGAGAAAAGAGTAAGAAATGTAGAGATTTACTGCAGTGAAAAATAAAACCCAAGAGTCCTAAAAAAATCCCCCTTTGCCCAAGGGATTCCTGGTGTCTGACTGGTCCCGTTGTCTCAGCATTTGTGCAGTTTACTATTTGTTCCGGATTTTACTTTTATTACTATTTTTTAAACAAAGTGTCATAATTAGTTGTTGCATTAAAATAATCCAAGAGGGCTGATGGACCTCCACTTCGTTCTGCTGGCTCCTGCCAAGGTCTCATCCAGCCATGTGTGAGATGCAAGTTCAGTGAACAGAGTTCTCATTTTAACTTGTGGTTAAGGCTGAAAGATTACCAGGGATGACCCGTCTCTTTCCCAGTTTGTTCTAGGGACGAGGTAATTGATGCCGCTTTCTCAAGTGCAGTATGCAGGGTACTTGCTGATGGTGCACTGGGCTTCAGTGCCTCCTCGGGGTCTGTGGTGGTGGTGAGAAGTAGCTGATGCTGCCACCCCTACTTGCTACCTGTGTTGTGGCCAGTGCTGGGGCCCTCAAGGTGCAACAACCCTCTAGGATGTCTGTTGGCGGGGTGTGTGTGAACTGTGGAACAGTTCCTGTAGGCGTATAGGAAAATACTGGTTCCGGGCAGGAAACAGTCTCAGCAGTTCTACCGTAGAACATAGAATGCTCTTGCAATAGGAGTTTTGTCATTTATTGTAATTTAAATCCACAACTTATTTATTTCATTACTTGGTAACTTTTTTATTTTGAAATAAACCCTTATGGCTGCAATGAGCTAAAAAAAAAAAAAGTACATGTTTAATGAAAAATTAATTACCGGGTTTCTGTTTCTTGGGAAAGCTGATGAACATGTAACTTACACAAAATGTTTAACAACATTTACCATCCATTGTGGTAAATAACCACATAAAAAAAAAATAGAGGACAAAATTTGCCAACAAAACATCAGCACCTAACGTTTAAAATCGGTTATTTTAAGAAGACTCTCGTAGATGATGAATTCAGATATGAATCTTCAAAAGGTGGGTTTACAGATTCCTCTATAAAGCATGATTTTATATCAATTGACTGTTTTTTCCCTAAATTTCACTCATTTTTTATTCCAACTCTCCTCATACATGTGCAAAACATGAAGTGCTCAGAGTTAATATGTTGACTCTACTGCAAATAGTTCAGTGGTATCAATTTTATTAGTGCTATTAGATACTTCACAAAGAAAATCAGTTAATTCTAATAATTAGGTCAAATATTCACTTTCAATTCAGGAAGTCAAAATAAAGTTTCTGGAATTTCATTCTGAAGAAGGTGAAATATCTGCTCTGCTCTTGTTAATGCTAGTGTAAAATTCACTTTTAGAAATGACCTTTTTAGTTTAACTTTGAAGATAAAATGATTAGTTTTTTTTTGTTGTTTTTGTTTTCCGGTACGCGGGCCTCTCACTGCTGTGGGCTCTCCCGTTGCGGAGCACAGGCTCCGGACGCGCCGGCTCAGCGGCCATGGCTCATGGGCCCAGCCGCTCCGCGGCATGTGGGATCTTCCCGGACCGGGGCACGAACCCGTGTCCCCTGCATCGGCAGGCGGACTCTCAACCACTGCGCCACCAGGGAAGCCCAAAATGATTAGTTTTTGTAGTGATAATACATATTCGAATTTTGGTGATGCACGTCTTCATGGTAAAAGCAGTGTTGTCACAAAATTAAGATACTTATGAGACAGGAATAGGCTTTGAATTTGTTTTGGTGCTCATAGAATTCATAATTTCCTCCCACTAAGCTTCAGTGTTAGAGCAATTAAAATAATTAAGAAATACTTCACTGTGGCAGTATGTGCTTTTTCTTCACTGCCCATCATCAATAGGGTTTTTAAAAGATTTTGCACCTTTGAAGAACTACTCTGTAAATCAACCTACATGTTTTGTAACGGTATTGACCTTCTTTTATAAACAAATTTGTAAATTTTGGTTGCATTTTATTCAACATCAATTGGATAACTTTAAGTAAGAATGGAATATTCAAAAAACTTCATTTTAAAGCATTCAACCAATCGCAGTTGTTGAAAATGATGCTTGCAAACAGGAAGACAATGAAATTTATCCCTAGAACAGAAAGAAAAAACCATGAACAAATTAAATGTTGAGAACTCGAAAATTATAGAGTTCATTTTCAAAATTATAATTGCTCTTTGGAATATCTTGATCTATTGGAAGACTCTTTGATGACACTTCCATTTTTAATTGTATAAAGTTATATTCTTGGTGGATGGAAAGAAACTAAAAGGCTTATGATTTGGAATCATAGAGAAAATTAATTTGAATACTTTTTCCCTGAAAAAATATCTGTGGGAGATAAATACTTGGGAGGTAAAAACACAATATCTGAGAAAATATTTGGGCTAAAGTATTTACACATTTTTATATGAAAAATAGAGAGTTGGAATATATGCTCGTAGAATTTGCTCTGAACTTACAAGAATGTTTTTCTCAATTAAAAATAATATTATGATCTACAGAGAAGATTCAATTGAGGGTGTCTACACTTTCAAAATTATTAACAATAAAATGCAACTTCAGTACTTTTCAGCGTGTAATACTTCAAAAAGCTTTAAAAATGCCACTTCAAAGAAGATTATATGTGACTTTATGAAACAAAAAGATTAAAAAATAAATCCATGTTTTAAAAAACATTCTTTATGAAAATACCATGACACCATAGTATTAAAAATAAATATGACTAAAAGTACATTAAAATATATGAAGATATGCCAAGCACCATTATTCTGCTAATGATATTGTTTAATATTCAGATAATAGATTGAACAAAAGAAATTATTTTTATTTTGCTTTAATGAACACAGATATGTGTTATATTTTTTATAGAAATAATTTCATTTTTGAAAATAGGTTTTAAATAAAGCTATTTTATCATTCCACCAATATGAATAAAATCAATGTATTGGTAAATAAGCTAATATTTTATTGATAAATTACAAAATTTAAATTATTCCTAGCACTTCCTTTTACTTTGAAAAACATCCTTGTTTGGTTGATAAATGTGTGGCCTCCTCCATAATGGGAATAAAAACTGAAGAAAGCAAGATGAGATCAAATGTATCAAAGAATCCGAGAGCAGAGGCAGGAACAGGAAGGAAAACCATGGAAGCCCAGGGAGAAGGAAGGACAGGGGCAGGAAGGGAGATGGGGAGCCCCAAGGGAGCCATGGTGAGGCATACTGCTCAAGAGGAAGTCCCCCCTAGGGATGTTGGTGTACTGCTGGGGGTGAGGGTGGGTATTGGGGAAGGAACAGTAGTGAATCTCTGAAAATAACCCCATGACATCATGATATAGGGTCCCTCTAGTGGTAAGTACACATCGCTCTTTTTGAAAGAAATGATTTATCAGCTAGAGAGGTAGTGCTGTCAGTTGTTGATTCTTCCATTCACTGATTCATCTCTTACTCATTCACTGAGTCATTCATTAATCCTTTAACTCAATCAACCAAGAAGCATTTGCTGAATTCTTACTATGTGCCAAGCACGTTAGACACAGATGAGGAATGGAATAAGGTAAAGCTCAAAGGTGTGAATCATTCCCAGTTCCAGAGGTGGGCACAGAAGCTGCCTTCTGGAGAGGAGGCATGTAGGAGGCCCGTAGGGGACCCGGAAGGAGCATCTGCTGAGAGGAGACATCAGGGGTGATGATCGAGGTTCTTGAATAAAAATTCCTCCTGCTGCTTCTCCTCTGTTTTCTCTTCTCCCTTCCCTGGAAATGCTGTCTCCCCTGGCAGGGTTTTAGGTCAGAGTGCAAGCCACTGCTCTTTGCTCTTGATATTTTTAATAGCAAAATGAGAGCAATAATGCAGATCCCAGAGAACGATTCTCTTTGCTCCCTTGGTGTGCTTTCCAACTGTTGTTTCATTCCTGTCTGGTCTCAGACAGTGTCCTGGAAAAACTTGTAGGACCCAGTAGCCGTTTCCTGTTCCAGGTTCCTTGTGTGTTGTTTCTGGGCACAGAAACAAATCCAATTCAAGCAAATAATGCTGTCATCGGGATCTTGTGCAGGCGTCGGAGGGGAGTTGGCCTGGCCAATGGAGTGCTATGTTTAAAATATCTAGAGATCTTCAGAAACATTTGTTTTTACTCAGAAGTGTTCATTTGATGTTTCCCTGACCCACGCAGTTTCCCTGTGGGCTTAAGCTCCCTTTTGTTAAAGAAACAGATGGGAAAACCCGTTCAATTTGTGTTTGTTTTAGCATTTAAGACAGCTTACCATGAGTCGGTAGGGTTTGGACATTGCAGACAGTGACACTTTATATTTAGTGGGCACGTGACCAACTTGGAGAGATGGAAGCAGGGACCTGCCCAATTCCACAGAATAAATCAGTGTGGCACTGGAAGTGGAACCCTGTGATTCTACTGTGGATTCATTTAACTTGAGCGGGTTTCTCTAAAGCAGACCAAGAGAATCTCAAGTGTCAGACAGATTTTGCCAACTGCTATTAGTTTCCTGTATACCTCCTACCTTATTTTTGCCCTGCCTCTCTATTCAAATGGAAGTGCCCCCATACACAAGTCAGCTAATACAGGCTACTATTATCTGATACAGTTCCACCCAGGGGTACCCCAGACAGTTAAGAACTGCCCCAACCCACAGCGATGACCACTGTCAGGGTCAGCGTCCTGGCAGGGAAAAGACAGCACATCCAACGTGCTAATGTAATGAAGAGAGCTTAATAGTGAGACTGTTCATGGATGTGACAAGGTAAAGGGAACTGACAAAGGATGATGAAACACCTCAGAAGAATGAAATGGCAAAAGGAGGAACAGAAAACTCATCCCTTGTGAGAGCTATGGCTGTGAGAGAGCTGTGCCCATAGGCAGAGGGATGTGGACACGGCCAAAACGATGGTGAGGCCGGGAGGGAGCCAGAATAGCCAATACCTTGACCTCTGACCTCCTTCTGGGCCTTCCCGTTGCTCAAATGCAACTGTGAGCTATAGGAAAAGTGAATCCAGGTGATACAGTCTGTAGAAGTTAGTCTCCTGGGACACAGAGCCGGGTGGAGAAGATGGAGGATGGTGAGGGGGTCTCCAGAAAAGAAAAAATAGAATAATTAGCACACCCCTTACTTTTGGAATACCCTCCTGACTCAGGCAATTACGATCTGTCCAAAACTCAGTATGCTGTTTCTCCCATTGGTGGCAGAAGTAGAAAATGTGCCCTTTTCAATATGGCAGAGCATCTAGCCGCAAACTAGAAGTATTGTGGCTCCATCAGAACCCATGCTGTAGACGATAGCCTATAAACCAGCTAAGTGTGACTTCACATTGTACCACCACAGGCAAGATGATCCAAGAAGTATTTCTGTGAGTCTTTAAATTTACCATTTTGGGGGATTTAAAAAATAGAATCGTGAACTAAGGGTCAGAAAACCTGGGCTCCTCTTCCAGCTGGCTGTGGGTAATCCTCTCTAGGTGTTTTCTCATCTGTGAAGTGAGGAAATTGGGTTAAAAGCTGGTTTAAATCTCTTTTGGCTCTAATGTTCAGTAGGTCTTTAAATCGAAACCAAAAGACTACTATGAGGAATGACAGGTTGTGCCGGTGAATGTCTGAACCATCCCCAGACATGCGTGTGTGGAGAGGCAAGAGGAGGTTCTGCAATGCTTAGGCCACTGGACCAGTTGGGCATCACACTGTCAGAATCAGAAGGTGGGTAGGTGATTTATCCCACGAAGAGGGCTAGCTCACATGCTTAACATGCCAGATGCTCTCAGCTGTCTCAGCTTGCTTCAGGGTCTTTCCTAGGCTAAGAGTAACTGTAAAGATGCAGGCAAGTTCTTAACTCTGCTCTTCTCCACCCGGAGGAACAGAGACGTTTGAGTCTCCCTTAAGTGCTCTCCTATCAAGGGAGGTTGCTAGTAAAATGCTTTTCCTGTAGTTCCCTCTAACCTAGTCCCCAAGGGTATCAGAACCTGTAGGGTTCCCCAGGATCTCCTTTTGCCACCATCACCCAAGTCAGCTGGACCTGCGGTAAAGGGTAGACCTGAGGACAGGTGAGGTTTAGAAAGACAGACAGTCCTGAAGTGGAGGTCTCTCTTGCCCACGAGTAACAAATGTAGGGTATGAATAGCCTGCCTTGGCCCATCTCTTTACCTGTGACTGGGACTTGTAGCTTTCCCACTGGTCAAAATCAGCCCCAGCAAGATGCACCTGTGCTACACTTGCCACTTTGTAAGAACAGCTCCAAAAGCAGTGCCAGTTACACATCCTGAGAGCGATCAGGATTCCTACATGGCATAGTTAGTTGTTGACTATGGTAACATATCTTGTTATCAGTTTTTCTTTAATGAATTCCTTAATAGATATTAGACATTAGGTGCTACATTACTTCCTCTAAGAAGAAATATTTAAGGAAACGATACACAAAAATTCTATGTCCTGAATCAGTCCTGAATGCCCTCTTCAGTGATCACAAGCCACGCTATGGAGTCATGTTCTCCCTGGTGGTGTTGCTCATGTTAGCTTCTTTGGCTTCTGAGGATACGTGTCTTTGAGGATGGAATCTGAAGCTACAATTATATGTACACCCAAAAAAGGAGACAAGACTTTGAGTTCTAAGGAACTCACTGGATCCCGTAAGAAACACGTAGCCATGATGAGAAATAGATAAACAGTCTCAGTTTGGCAGCACCCTGTGTAGGGAATTAAACTCACAACTTCCATATTAATGACACTTTCACATTTAATTTCCTGTATGCCACGCTGAAAATGCATCCATTGAAAGTGGAATTTCACTCCATAGAGCTGTCTTATTAAGTGAATGTGTGTGAGGTTGTACCTGTCAAAACAAGATTCTGGAAGCTCATTTAGAACTATAATTTGGGGTAGGGGGAGCAGAGGGGATTGTACCATGTAGGGCTATCACTTTTCTCCATGTCATTATTGCTATTAGTAATTGGTTACTCATTAGCGCTAAGCATTAATTATTAATATTAATAAGAGCTGTTTTGAGAACCAGGTGCCTGCTGTCTGTTGTGTCCAGGATGGGCCATTCTAGATCCTCAGCCTAGTGGGTGACACGCTAAATGCAAAGGCAGACATTGACCCAGAAGCCAGGAGCAGGCCTGCAGTCCTATCGGGAGCCTCCTGTTACAGGGGCCAGGCCTCCTCTGGCCTCCAGACAGCCTTGCATAAGTAGACAATGCCCCCTTGAAGATAACAAAGGGGCACATTATCTGTAGGGGAAATGCAAGTGTCAAGCCTGCTATTCAAAGTCAAGTGTGCCCCAAAGACAGGCAGCATCGGCATCACCTGGAAAATTATTAAAACGCAGAGTCTCAGCCCCCATCCTGAACCTCGTGAATAAGAGTTGGCATTTTTACATAATCCCAAGGTGATGGATATGCACATTTAAGTTTCAGGACCGCTGCTGTAGCCTCTGGTAATTCTCCAAATCTGCTGCACATTAGAATCTTGTGGGAAGGTCTGAAAAATCCCAACGCCCAGGCTTTACCCCAGACTAATAAAATCAGAATCTTGGAGGTTGGAACCAGGCATCAGCATGTTTTCAGAAGCCCCCAGTGATTTTAACAGGCAGTCAACTTCGAGAACTTCTGATCAGGGAGACTGTGGCACTAGATCAACTTAAAACGTTTTGAGAACTTTGAGAACTCACATTCTAGTCCTTGGAGTAGATTCAGGACTGCCATATGCATACTGCGTACAGGTGATCCGCATCAACCCGGATGCGTCCCTTTGTCAGCACTCTTTCCCTCCCCTCCATGCGCGCCCCTGTCCTCCTCCTGGAGCACCCAACCACTCAAGGATCCTTGGCAAGCCTTGCTTGGCCCAACATTTTCCTGCTGCCTCCCTGCACTGCACTCCTTGCCGATTCTTTTCCCCTTCGGGTGAGAACACCTGTTTAAGGCGTCTCTGCTCTCAGGCAGCCTCTGTGCTTCTCAAGGTTTCAGTTATCTGACGGAGATAGAGGGGCTAGTTGGTGGGAGGGGCTAGTTGGTGGGAGGGGCTAGTTGGTGGGAGGGGCTGAGGAGCCGTGCTCTAAATCCTCATTCACTTTAACAGCAGCCTCTAAAGACAAGGACCCTACTAGTCTTTGGCATTTAGGGAGGGTCCATTTCTTATCTCTAACCTGATGATGCTAATACCTACCTTACACTGTTCATTAAATTCTAAAGCACTTATCACCTATTTTCTTATTTCCTTCTCCTCTTCATGATGTGAGCAGGCCAGACCATTATCATGGAAGTCAATGGATAAGGTCAGAGCTACCCTATGCGAAGGCAGAGTAAGTCAGAAACTATGGATTTGTGATGGGACATTGTCTCCACCTTTGAGAGACTATTAATTGTCCCCCCAAATCCTTTCTCCTTTCTTTAATAGTAAGATAATTTCTCTACTGGGCACACTGTTGCTGAGAATAAGGACTTCATTTCCCAGTCTCCCTTGAAGCTAAATATAAAAATGTGACTAAGTTTACATGTCAATTTCCATGAACCTGCCTTGAGAGACAGCTTGTGCATGCTGTTGTGTTCCTTCTTCTTTATTCCTTCCTTCATCCCATGCTTGGAATAAAGGTGCAGCCGTCTTGGACCATGAAGAGGGGAACCATTGCTTAGGGGTGGTGGAGCAGTTGAGTTGGAAAGGACCAGAGTTCTTCAGATGTTTGAGGTACAGAGTCTTGAGCAAATTCCATTTGGGCTTTATTTATGTGAATATGAAATGAACTTCCATCCTGTTTAAGTGACAATTGTTTTGACCTGACGCTTGCAACCAGACCTAATCCCAGCGGATGTATCACCTAAGACTTCTTCTCCACTGGCCAGATTCCACTTCTGAAGATTTATTTCTTTGAACGTTGAAGACTTGTATCACTCGTCAGGAAAGATCAGATAAAGTACAGATTCCACAGGTTGGGCTCATAGCTTAAATCGTTACAAACAACATTCTTAGCAGGTTGTCCAGCCTTGGGAAAGGTGTGTGGACAGCACCAGGAAGCTGACAGGCAAGGGAGGAGAGTTGAAGCAAATCTACCCTTTTGCCCTTCTCACCATTCTGCCAACTGCTCTTTGGGGACAACTCGTCTTGGGACCATAAGGATACGGGTTATTTTGGATGGTGTTGCCTGGTTTTTCCCAATTTTTTTTTATTACAAATATTTGCTAAGACATAAAAAAACTGAAAAAAAACTTTTACTGTAAACACCCATACACTCACCATCTACACTCAGCTGTGAATGTTGGAACATATTTGCTTTATCACAGTCTGTCCATCTGTTCTTCCCTCTGCCCATCCATCAGTCTATCCTTTTTTGGTAACTGATTTCAAAGTAAGTTGCAGGCATCTGTACCCTTCCTGTTGAATATGTCTCTGCTACCTAAATTTTGTTCATTTTTACAACTTCTTCTCTGTTTTTGTTCAAGCCCATTTCCCTGCAAGGAAGGAGAGCAGGGGGTTCAGGGCCAAAAATTATGACTTACAGATCTGCATAGGGCTCCTCTTTCCTCTTCCAGCACCTGAAGTTACTGGGCAGATAATGGAAGTAGATCCCAAAGTCAGACAGAGCTGTGTTGTCCTTCTAGAGAGCTCTGCCTCCTCACTCTGTATTCCTAAAGTTGCGCTAAGCCGGTCCTCTAGATTTCCGTGAGCCCTGTAACTCTCTCCCTCCTTGCCTGACTGCTGACGTTTACCCCATGGCTTAATAAGGTACAAAGATCATTCCTCTTTAGCCGGAATCTTCTCCATTCTTCTCTGCAACTAGATCTTCCTCCATAAGCTCTGCAGTGAAGCCTGCCTCCCTTTGTCCATACCTAAGGCAGCTGTCCAGGTGTTCTGTACCTGTCAGGTCCTACCCACGTCATTCTAGAAAACCAGTTCACCTCCCCTTCGCTCACACCTCATGTTTTGCTCTGTGCCTCCTTTCTTGTGCTTCCTGGGGCTGCAACTCAGCCTTCCTCAAAGCCTCAGTCTCCTGAGCATCCTCTCTCCCACTCTCTGGAAACCCCAGGACATCAGATCTCCTGGAGCTGAAGAAGGAGTGAGGAATTCAGGGTTAGATCCCTGAATTTTTTTAGAAACGAAACATGTGAAATACCTAGAGGGATCTGTTTGATAACAGCTGCTGCTGATTGAGAACTGACAATGTGTCAAGGATCATGTAAGCACTTCGCCATGTGTTATCACCTCATGTTATCCCTCTAGCCACACTTCGAGGTAGGTACTTTTACTTCTCTTCCTATTATGGGTGAGGAAAGCAAGGCTCAGAGAAGTTAAGTAACTGACCCATGCTTATTACACAGATAATAAAAGTCTCCTAGAAGTATTTTTTGTGTCAAGGAAGCTCAGGTTGGAAAGAATGATTTTTGTGGGGAATTTGGACCTAACACTTCATAGAGCTACAGTTATGTTTATATTTTCATGTTGCTATGTTTTTGTTTCTCTAGGCAGTGTTTTTCCAACTGAATCTTCAGACCCTAAGTGCTCACAAACGTTCTTGTGTTTTACTACATTTTCTTTGAAAGGGCTCTATGCATTCTTCCAGTGTGAGACACACTGGCTTGGAGGCCAGGGGGTGGGTCTGTCCCTCCCAGTCTGTCCTCCCCTTATTGTCATGGACCCCCTAGACTATAATACAGGCCCTTTCAGTAGCTCTGTCCCTGAAGTTTGGTTTCTTAGTCCATTGGCAGTAATTTTCTTACCCATCTCAGCTGTGCTTTGGGCTGGAAAAGGAGCCAAGAAAGGGGCGAGGACTCGGGAGGGGAGAGAAGGGAGGGACTGTATTCCAGGCAGGGCGAAAGGCATAAGCAAAGGCCCGGAGGCGAGAATTTGCTGGAGCGTCTGGAACAAAGGTGAGGCTCGTCACTTGAGGTGGCAGGACTGAGCGGGGAAGTAGCAGCAGGAAGGTCTGCGGGCAGCTTCTCTGCAGAGCCTTGAGTGTCAAGCCAGGAGTCTGGATGGTGCTGTAGGCAGCGGGAGCCAGAAAAGGAACAGATGAGGAGGACCCACCAGGGTTCCAGTCTCCAGGGACACCTCAGAGGCCTTTGGTGGAGGCAGGCACCACCGCTTCCGAGATGGGAGCAAGCGAGGCGAGGAGCGGACCCGAGGAGCCCTGAGCCCATCCTGCCCGGCCCGCCTGGGGAGTGAGGGGGAGCACAGGCCCTCTGGGCCTTTCCTTTAGCCCCGGGAAGGGAAGCACGAGTGCTGAGGATGGCTCAGCTCTCAGACCCTAAATATAGTTTTTAGCCATTCTTCTGAAAGAAAGAAAATTGTTTAATTCTACTTCTTGAGCTGCCCTTTGCTTCACTGCAACCTAAGCTGGAGAGAGGGAAAATAACTATTAATCCAGAGAAGTGAAACCAGGGAAACGCAGTGAATGTGTCTCTCACAAGCGCGGGGGCCCTCTTCCAAGCTGCTCTCACCCGCGCGGGGAGACCAAGAGCAGCCGGTTCTCTGGTCGAGTGACCATGTCCGCCCTCCTGTGCATGTTCTCGTCCAGCTCTGCCTGCCGCCCCCGGAAGGCAAGAGCTGCCACTCCTGCCCCACCTCAGCGGCCCCTTGTTATGTCACCGCCGTCACCTCCCTGCCTCCCCAGGATCCTGAAGAAAGCCAACAGAGCAGTGGAGGGACGCACCGGGAAAGCAAACTTTCCCATGTGGACAAAGGAAAGATAAGGAGAGAGGGACCCAGAGGCAGGTCAGGGACTAAGGTGGTCCCCAAGCCCCTTGGCGTGACCGAGCCCCAGCACAGCTGTGACATTAGCAGCCGGCATTTGAGGCACAATAATAATTCTTCAGATCAAAGCAGCTCTGTCTTTAGACAATTATAGTAAAATTGAAGCTCTCCTCTAAAAGAAACACATGCTCTTGTTGTGTTTTGCCCTCTCCCCACCCCACCCTTATTTTATTCTTTATGAACAAATTGGTTTTCAGGGCTATAGAAAGGACCGATTGGAAGCTTAAACTCTCACTGTCTGCCCAGGGGTGGATTTACAGGGGTGGACGTGGAACATCTGAAAGCTGATTTTTTTAAGATTGATATCCAAGAATAAAAGAGAGAATGGTAGGAGAAGCTGATCAGGAATGAATAAAGTCTCCTTTTAGGCTGAAATAACCCCCTCCCCCATCTTCCCTCCAGAAAAGCCGGACTGTAATTGCTTGCAATCACTCGGCACAAATTGTCTGCTCGTATTTGCTTTTTAATTTTGTATAATCTGGTCCATTTCGCTCTCTCTGCCTTTGAGCTTAACCTCTCTCTCTCTTTTTCTCTCTCTTCCTCTTATTCCTTCTCTCTTACTCTCTCCCTTTAATTCCTCAGGGCTGTTCAAAAAATTAGTAATAATTCCCTAGGATATTTGATGGCTTTTACCAAGCAAAGGCACTCAGGGAAAAGAAAAAAAGAAAACAGCATACACACACACACACACACACATACACACACACGCACATTGAATGGAATGGATCTTGGCTGCATCTGCTTAAGCGTTCATTTCTGCATCCAAAGTATTGTTTATTTTGATGCATTAATACTGTTTTTAAAGGCATGGTAGACATTTTAATAAATAAATGGAATGACCACAAAGTGAGCAAAAAAAAAAAAAAGCCAGAACAAGAGAGGTGGTTTCTCAGAGTCCCTGTGCACCATTTTCTTCCGCTTTTTAAGCAGGTTTACGTCTGCCAGCCCCACACGTTCCTACTGGTTCTTGCTCTAATGCACACGCCTTCTATGGAGCATGCTGCACTGGCCATCCTACCACTTCCCCAGCCAGTCCTTGCCCTTGTTCTCCTGCCTGTGCTTTACTTATATGGGGGCCAGTGAATCTGGAAGGAGGCACATCAGTTAGTATTGCTTACTTTCCAACTATGTGAAAGGTGTTAGGGAGGTGAGGGGGCATTTAGATGGAGAAAAAGTCCAGGGGAAAAATCCTCAATGGGCAGAGGAAAGAAGAAAAAAGGAAAAGGTGTGGGTGTAAAGGGAAAACCAACAAAATTAAATGCACCGGTTATACTGGAAGTGATGGATATAGCTGAGACTTAAATATATGCTTTCTATCAGCACCATACGCCCTGGTCCTTCTGGAAGAGAAATAAGTTGCCAAGAGCAAGAACTTCAGCAGAGCGTCATGGCTGAGAGTTTGACTTCTATCCTGCCTCTCATCCTTACTGTGTGTTGTTCACAGCCTACCTAACTTCTCTGTTCTTCCATTTCCTTTTCTGCAAAATTGGGATGATAGTATAACCTTCCTTATGGGGTTGTTTACGTTAAATAACAAATGTAAAGTGCATGGCAGTTGCTTGGCATGTTCTAAGCACTCAGTAACTATTAACTATTATTATTATTTCAGTTTAATAGCAAATGGCTATTTGCTATTTGATGTCAGTCAGAATTTAATCACAGAAGCAGATACTATGAGTATTATGGAATAAGGAATTTACTATAGACATCAGAACCTTGCACAGTTGTGGAAGGAGCTGGGGAAGTAAGATCTGGAAAGAGAGCTGGAGAAAAAGAGAGAACTCACTGACCCCATTGTTTCACTGGTGAATTCTACCAAATGTTTAGAGTATTGACACCAATTCTACACAATTTCATCCGAAAAGGAGAAAATACTTCCCAATTCATTTTATGAAGTTAATATTACCCCAATACCAAGACCAGATTTAGACAGTACAAAAAAGGAGAACTACAGACAAATATCCCTCATGAACATAGTTGTAAAATCTTTAATGAAATATTAGCCAATAGAATTTCATAATATATAGAAAGAATTATATACTATGACCAAGCAGGGTTTATTTCAGGCATGCAAAGCTGGTTAAATATTCAGAAATCATATAACATATTCCATCATATCAACAGGCTAAAGAAGGAAAATCACATGATCATATCAATTGATGCAGAAATAACTGACAAAATTTAATACCCATTCATGATAAAAACTCTCAGAAAAATAGGAATAGAGAGAAACTTATTCAACTTTATAAAAGGTGTCTACAAAAAAACCTACAGCTAATATTATACTTAAGGATGAAAGACTGAATGCTTTTCCCCGAAGATTAGGAGAAAGACAAGGATGCCCACTCTCACCACTCTTATTCCACATGTTGATAGAAGTTCTAGTTAGTGCAATAACATCAAAAAAGGAAACAAAAGGCTCACAGATTGGAAAGGCATAAATAGAATTTTCTTAATTTGCAGAAGACATGATTGTCAACATAGAAAATCCCAAGGACTCTACAATAAATAAATAAAAAAGCCAAATCCCTTAGAATAAATAAGCGAGTTCAGCAAAGCCACAGAACACAAGATAAACATACAAAAATCAACTACATCATTACATACTAGCACTGAACACATGAGAATCAAAATTAAAAATACAATGCCGTTTATAATAGCTTTTAAAAAATGAATGCTTAGGTATAAATCTGACAGAACATGTAGGACTTGTATGTTGAAAATTACAAAATGCTGATGACAAAAATCAAAGACACTCTAAATAAATGGAGAGAAAATACTATGTTTGTGGTTTGGAACACTCAGCATAGTAAAGATATCAATTTTCCTTGAATTGATACATAGGTTCAACGTAATTCCTGTCAAAATCCCAGCAAGATGTTTTTTGTAAATTTAGGCAAGATTATTTAAAAATTTATATGGAAATTCAGAGGAACTAGAATAGCTAAAACCATTTTGAAAAAGAAGAATGAAATGGGAGGAAATCAATCTACCCAATCTAAAGACTTCTTATATGGCCACAGTAATCAATATGGTGTTGTCACACAGATCAATGGAGAAAATAGAGAACCCAGAAATAGACCCACACAAATATGTCTAAATGATTTTTGACAAAGATATAAAAGCAATTCAATGAAGGAAAGATAGCCTTCCAGCAAATGTTGCTGGTGCAGTTGGATACCCATCAGCAAACAAATATGAACTTCAACCTAAGTTCACACTGTATACAAAAATTAACTCAAAGTGGATCACAGAGTTAATGTAAATCATAGAATGATACAATTTTTAGGAAAAAAATCGGAGAATCTTCAGGATCTTGGTCTAGGCAAAGATTTCCTAGACTTGACACCAAAAGCCCAATCCATTTAAGGAGAACTTAATAAATTGGTTCAACAAAGTTGAAAACTTTTGATCTGTGAAAGGCCTTTCTAGGACAATGAAAAAGATAAGTTGTAGACTGGGGGAAAATATTTACAAACCTTGTATCCAACAAAGGACAAGTTTCTGAACTATGTTAAAAATTAAAACTCAACAGTAAAAAAACCAACAATCCAATTAGAAAATGGCAAAAGACACGAAGAGACATTTCACCAAAGACAGTATGCAAATGGAAAATAAGCACATGGAAGGATTCAACATCATGAGCTACGTGGGAAATATAAATTAAAGCAACAATGAGATAACATTACACATACATTAAATTGGATAAAGTAAAATGTAGTGACAACACCAAATGCTGGCAGGGGTGCAGAGAGATCAAATCCCTCATACATTGCTGGTGGGAATGTAAAATAAAACAACTGCTCTAGGAAACAGTTTGGGAGTTTCTTAAAAACTTAAAAACTAAACATGCAATTATACAACCCAACAATTGTACTCCTAGACATTTATACCAGAGAAATGAAAACATATGTCACATAAAAACCTGTACATGAATGTATATAACAACTTTATTTGTAACAGTAAAAAACTGGAGACAACCCAGATGTCCTTCAATGGGTGAATGGTTAAACAAAGGTGGTACATCCATACTATGGAATATCATTCAGCAATAAAAAAGGAGCAAACCATTGATATACACAACAACCTGGGTGGATCAGCAGGGAATTATGCCGAGTAGAAAAAGCCAAGCCCAAAAGGTTACATACTGTGTAATTTCATTATATAACATTCTCAAACTGAAAAAAAAAATGTAGAAATGGATAACAGGTTAATGGTTGCCAAGTATTAAGGAGAGAGTGGGGACTGGAAGGAAGTGGATGTGGCTATAAAAGGGCAATTGGAGAGATCCCTGTGGGGATGCAGATGTTCTGTATGTTGACTCTATCGATGTCATAGCCTAGTTGTAATGGGATACTGTAGTTCTGGAAGATGGTATCATTGGAGGAAACTAGGTAAAGGGTACCTGGGATCTCTGTTATTTCCTCAAATGCACATGAATTAACAATTATCTCCAAAAAAAGTTTAATTAAAAAAATAAATAAAACAGCTAGGAGCTCAGTGGATCCAGTGACTCCACAAACTTTTCCACATTAGAAATAAAATTAACTTTTTGTGTTTGTTTTCCGTAATGTTGTTTGGAGGAATTACTCAGTGTATCTCAAATAGGTGTCTCTTATCCTCTATCTTACTGATATCCATCAACGGTAGGGAAGTGTGACAGAAAGAGCAGAAGTGCTACAAAAGCAGATGGATGAGTTTGTTTGATTACTTCTGGTAACTAGGCAAATGAGCTTCTTGGGCAAGTCATTTGGAATACTACAGACTAGGATATTTATTCTCCCTGTCATTGAAGGCAGGTTTCAGTCGCTACAAATATGAAGCCTTATTGACATGTTTCAGTTACGTTGGCTCCTTAATTATTTAAAGCAGGAAAAAAGAGAGATTTTTACAGAGCCGGTAACTGGAAATCACGTTGTGTTTTTACCAAGAAGGAAAATTATCATACAAAAGCGTAAGAAAAGGAGATAAAGATTGAGGGTCAGGGACAGGAGGAGGTAAGGTGGAGTAGAGAGAGGGAGGTGACACGAGTGTCAGAGGGGAAGCTCCAAGTTCAGGTATAAGAATTCTACCTGCGTGTCTTAGGCAGCACTGAGGGGCTGAGCATGTCTGTCTAAAAGGAAGAGACAAAAAGAAAGAAGGGGGGGCTTCCCTGGTGGCGCAGTGGTTGAGAGTCCGCCTGCCGATGCAGGGGACGCGGGTTCGTGCCCCGGTCCGGGAAGATCCCACATGCCGCGGAGCGGCTGGGCCCGTGAGCCATGGCCGCTGAGCCTGCGTGTCCGGAGCCTGTGCTCTGCAACGGGAGAGGCCACAACAGTGAGAAGCCCGCGTACCAAAAAAAAAAAAAAAATCTATCCTTAAAGAAATCTTACTTCCTCTTTCCAGCCTCCTTTTTTTGTCTCATGATTCCCCTTCTTTCTCTCTCTTTTTTTTTTTTTGTTTGTTTTTTTGCGGTATGCGGGCTTCTCACTGTTGTGGCCTCTCCCGTTGCGGAGCACAGGCTCCGGACGCGCAGGCTCAGCGGCCATGGCTCACGGGCCCAGCCGCTCCGCGGCCTGTGGGATCTTCCCGGACCGGGGCACGAACCCGTGTCCCCTGCATCGGCAGGCGGACTCTCAACCACTGCGCCACCAGGGAAGCCCTAGATATTTTTTTTTTTTTTTTTTTTTTTTAGTTGACTAAAGAGGGGACAGAAAAATGAAAACCAACAGCCATTACCAGAATATGTAATGATTGTGGGTAGGGGTTGTGAAACCAGCCCATAGGAAATAACAGAAGACACTTCTAAACAACTGAATTTAAGGGCCCCCTTCTTTAACCTGTGTCAGTCTCCCCAGGAGGAGCCAGGATAGAAGGATACTATAACCAGATTCACAAGGATACTATAGAAGGATACTATAACCAGATTCCTGAGCTAAGCTGCGTCTTTAGAACTTTCTGTATGTTATCTCATTTAGGCATCACCATGAAGCAGGTATTACTTTCTCATTTTATAGGTGACTGAGTGAGGTTCAGAAGGGTTAAGTAGCTTGCCCAAGGTCATTCTGCTAATAAGTAGCAGATCCACATGGAAAGAAACGGTTCCAGCTCCCACGGTGCAATCAAAGCCAGGTGCTTCAGGGCTGCCACTGGTGGGAGAAACATTTCCTGAAAGGAAAGGCCAGACCTCATTTTCTCCATTTTTGATGCCCAGGATTTCCACTCCCACTGGGGTCTCTATTGTTACCTCTTGACTTACCAGGCTGGTTTCAAGGCAAATGCTACCCCATGGAAGAAAACAGTCATTTCCTCAATTAAAATCTTCCAAAAATTGGAAGAGGATATATTGGCTATTAGGGGAGGGTGGAGGAAAGGGAGAGGAGTGAGCCTTCCAGTCTACTCAGAAACACAAGGTTCAGCCACCCTCTGTATGTGGTGGTCCCCCTCCATTTCTAACTCAAAGGGATCAGTGGATTCCCTTCTTCCTGAGTGTTCTCTCTACTCTGTCTGATCCTAGAGCCCAGGATCCCTCATTACCCATGCTGAAGAAAACTTATGAGGTAACCCTTTGACCATTCACATGCTTTTGCCTAGAAGATAATGACAAAATTTGAAGGGGAGGTAGGCAGAGAATTATCAGTACTGAAAGTGTATGCATATGGTTTTCAGTAGTTGATGCTTAGTAATTCTTTGTTAAATAAATTATCCAGTGCAGCTTGATTTAATCTTTGTATCCAGATAGAAGGTAAAATTACATCTGGATCCCATTCTCTAGGCCTTGGAGCAGCTCTTCATTCATTTCAAGGTTGTAATTTTCATTTTGATGTCAAGGTAGCTACTTTTAGAACAAAACAGAAGAGATGAAATTTTCTGACTTTTGAGTGGCACCTGCTTTCCACCAGAACTGGCTGTGGTCTTTTTCTATGAGAACATATTGTCCTACATTTTCACAGTCTTTAGCAGTAAGTGTTCTGTGTCAAGAGAGTAACAGGGAGATTGAACTGTTGTGGATGTTTTCTAGAGGATGTAGTCCCTATGATGCTTTGGTTTGTCCTTATCTTTTTGTTTTATGAAGTACGGAAAGCAATCCATATAACCACACAGGCTTTCCTATGCTGCCGAAGATAAGGAAGGAAGGATAGGGGAGGGAAGGAGGGAATGAAGTTCTTCAATTTGGAAATTAATCCCAGTCTCCAGCTACTTTAAGAACTTGACAAATTGAGAAAGCTCTTTTTTGTTTCTTTTCTTTCCAGGAACTTGAAAAGGGAAACAAGGAACAATTATAAAGTGTCCCTGTCTCATGACCCTGTCAGATTCTCAGGGAAATGAACTTATGGAAGGCTGCAGGACGTCCCAGCAAAAGAGGTGAAAGGCTCCTGACTCTTGAGAAGGATCTGCCTCCCTCTTCCCCTTCCTCCTTCAGAGGGAGAGCTCTCCTCTAGTGCCCTGATCTTTCCTGGACTGTTCAAAGACAGCAACTATGGTTTCCTGGACTGGAGAAGTCTGATGAGCAATTTTTCCCAGGTAAGTGATACTTCTGCTTCAGACTCTAAGAATTCTGATGAAGGAAAAAGTCAGCAATGCAATGTGGTTTGTGAAGGGGCACCCACCACCTTGGGTGGTAGGGCATGTACCACAAGTGGAAGTAATGCTGGGAGCCCTCCCAATGCAGGTTAAAGGATTTCTCCAGCCCCCTCACTCCTCCCCACATCAAACAAATTCCCTCTGTAAAAATAAATTGGTACCTGCTTCTTAACAAACAAACCTTCGAGGGCAAAAAAAAAAAAAAAAAGCGATATTAAAAAATCAAGAAGAAGAAAATTACATGTGTATTTTTCTCCTGACACAGTTTTAGCAGCTGTTTGTAGCTGATTTACAATGCTCATAGTATTCACCTTTTCATCTGAAACTCCAAGAGCGCTTTGAATGGCTTAGAGCTTTTTAGAAAGTAAGGGGAATGAAATGTCTTTATTGAATTATGAGGTTTTACTGGTTTCCTCATAGATGTCCTGGGTCTCTTCTCAGTGTCACTTTTCTTTCCATGGGATTTTTGTCGAGTTGTTATGGGCAACAGAAGCAACATGGAGTGGGAAGAATGACTGGGTAGAAGCATCCTGTACAGTCCATTTCTGTAGCCACCTGCGTCTGTATTTTCCACACCGTAGTTTGCATGTCCCTGTGATATGTGAATGAATTGGAAGAGTTATCTTTTCCATTCTCTCAAGAAATTCTCTTCTAAGAATACAAATGTAAGGTTCCTTGGAAGTATTTGGACCTCTCAGGTCAGAGGTGCTATTTTTTTTGGGCTAAATACATTTGGCTTTCTTCCAAAAGCAAGTATTGGCTGATAGGAAAACCAGGCCTGTGCAAATCTTGGTTCCTATCAAGAGGTCATGCTTTAATTTTATGAGCTACCCCATCTGCGATGGACACCAAACAATGCTATAATGGTTTTAAAAAAAAGACAGTCAAGTCGGAATTTGTAATGATAAGCTTCCATTTGTAAATCATTGAAAAAAAATAAGTAGTATGTTCTTGGCATGAAAGGTCTCATTCTCATTTGGTCTGACCTTGGCAAAGATAAATCAAGGCCCAGGTTAGTTTTCTATCACAGTTTTTGTTGTTGTTTGGTTGGTTTTTGTTTTGTTTTTTACTGCTTTATGCTCTAATATCCTAGCTCTTCCAACACTGTTATCATAAATGATGGAAATGTCTTGAATATTTGCATAACATTATAGAAGATTTATAGCTGAAAAGATAGGATGTTCCTTATGCAACCAGGTATATCTTTCTTCTAAGTGTTTGTAGTTGCTTCTCACTCCTTTTCCTTAGCCACACACCCTCTTTTAGGTGGGTGACCTTCCAACTTGGAAAAGGAAACAGTCATTGTGAGGCTTTGTTGGGTTGAGGAATGAATAGAAAGTGAGAAATTGAGACATGTGGAAGCAGCTCTTTTGAGGGATTTGGTGCGAAAGTGAGAAGAAAGAACCTCAGTATTTGCCAGCTACCATGAGTAAAATTCCTGGAGAGACTGGTAGGTCTAATTTGGTAGAATTTGTTAGGTCTAATGGTCTCATTACTGTGTTTAGGGATTCAAAGAACACATATAAAATCCTCATGAGATATTTATTTCCTTTGGATTGTCTTCTGGTTTTACTAGTAGTTTTATTAAGTCTGTTGAGTTTACTTCAAAGATCCCACCATCTTTCTACCGTCTGTAAAATAGTTACTGGTTGAATAAGGTTCTGTCTGGATCTTTCTCTCTAGAATAAAGGTGACAGGTATCTGAGATAGTGGCAAAGGCAGGCCAGCATATTAAAGCATCTTAGGAGCTTCCATTTATCAACAGTGTGAAACAATGATTTCATTATGCTCACAAATTCTCTGGGTCAAGAATATGGAGAAGGTGCAGTGGGGACACCCCATTTCTGCTCCATAGCGTTTAGGGCTCAGGACTGGTTAACTGAAAAGGAATTCTTGGCTCTGTTGGCTTCAGCTCCTCTCTTCATGTGACAATATTTCTGGCACCTGAAGAAGCTGGAAAACTGTTTTACCTACTTAGGATTGCCTGCATGCATGCTGTCTTTCTGCCAGCTAGAAGAGTTCATTATATTTTTAATGTGATTAAAAAATTAAAATAAAATAGTGATTTTTATATACAGACGTTGATGAAAGATGTGCTTTTAAAGCAGTAAATTAAAATCTCATTAATATTTCAGTGAGAATATTTTGCGCTTATCTGTTTCATCTCTATTTTTGACCTATGGCTTAGAGTTCACAGCATGAAGGAGATGGTGAAATCTGTTCACCATAAAATGTTAATTATAAGTAAATTACAGCACAAACGTTCAATCAACCACATTGATTCCACATAAAGTGAATTATTGTAGCAGAAAATTTTGAAATGTGACTGAATTTTGTAATCTTCAGTTTCCTTTTCCTACCTCTTGCACCAACCCTGATTCTCACGTGTTTATTCCAGAAACTCTGAGCTCTTTGTGTAGTGTTGAGCTCGTTCTACCCACTGTGTCTTGAAAGTTAAATACAGTGGGCACACACCCGCACCTCTCCAAATGATTCTGAATTGTACGTAACCCTGTTTGCCCCATGGCAACTTAAGCGAAAGTTTTGATATTTTTCTGGCAGAGTTGGGCTTTTAACAGGAAGATGTTGGATTTGTCATATGAAAGAGCCCTCCCCTAAAATATGATCAAAATGTCCTCCCATACGATATATATATAATTAGAATGTATATTAGTGTTTTAATTGTCATTTTATAATATAGAATATATGTTATAATTTATATATTTATATATGTCACTGTCTATATAAATGTTATATATATGTGTGTCATTTTCTCCTGGATTTAGGTCTGTTTTAAAGTTATAATCTTCTTAAAACTTGCTTTTATGACCAAAAATAATGGATCTTCTATCTGAGATCATTTCTTAGTTAACAGAGACATATGGAGGGAATCAAAATCTTAGCCAAAGAGTAAAAATAGTTTAGAATATTCTTAAAACAACCAGACTGCACGTGGCTCATTCTGTCAACTAAGTTAATTGTTCATTAATAACAAAATTACAGATGCTTCCTTGAATAAGAATGCTTCTAGATATTCATTTTGTAATTAGAAATAGGGATGCTGCTCACTATTAGCAGGATATTTAATGCCGTGACTAGATGCCATCAGGTACTGGACTTTAGAGAACCCACGGATTTTGCAAAATACTTGAGGGTGGGGGGAATTTTAATTACTTGGTGCATCTAACAGCCAACTGAATTCAGGTAACAAGCAGTGTAAAGAATAGCATAATAGAGGTTCGCAACTCCTAGTTGTCCTTTGGTCTAAGGTATTTTGTGATGGATCTGGTCCGCCTCCTTCCACTTATCAAGGTATAATGTATGCCGATTGGATCTAGAATTTTAATGCTGAAAGTGTGGATCATGTTCTGAAGGATCCCATTCAGATCCCTAAGTCAGACGCTGCCAACTCGTTCCTGGTCTCATCTCACTCACTGTGGCAACATAATTGGTTAAGTGTCTTCTCTGTGATCTTATGAGAATTCCATGACTTAATGTTACACGAAACATACATAACACCTATTGTTTCCTACCAAGGTGTGTCTTCTGTATTAAGGATCAGCGTTCCCATTAGTTGAAGGTAGAGTCTTTGCTTTGTTGCCTCAGATAAGTATTAAATTTCATTTAATACTCTTGAAACTCAACAGAAGGCTGAAACAGCCAAGAAAAAGAGAAATGCTTTATAGACTGCATTAATAAGGAAGATGCAGAAATGGGAATCGTAGCACCATTGAGAGAGAGAGACTCCCACCATAAGAGGGATGAGGGAAAGAGTTTCCAATTTGCGAATGGAAGAAGCTATTAATCTGCAAATGTGGGCAGGCACTGGCCAGTCCTCCTCTGACATACTCAGAAAACCTTGAGGATTAAAATTTCTGAGAGAGTCAGAATTAGGGATCTGGTACCATTAAAAGAAGAGGGGCATCCGCTTCCTAAGAAGCTAAATCTTGTAAAGAAAATAGCAGAATTAACAATGTAGTAAAGTCAAAATGACAGTTTCTTTAATTTGAAACCATACGCAAAAATATGAAAAAATTAAAGATGATGTGATGCTTCTAATAACTTTCTTCCCCTTTCTTTATGCCCTAAGTTTCCAATCTGGGCTCTTAGCATCTCCCAGCTTCTAGTTTCCTTTCTGCAATGTAGAAAATCATAAATACATTTACAACAAGGTGTTAGATACCCATATTTTTCTTTTATAGAATAAATAATGACCAGTGTCTTTATAAAAATTATACATATTACTTCATAAAATTAAAAATGGTAAAGTACAAAGAAGAAAGCACAATTTCACTAAAAATTTCACTGGTCAAAAATAGTTATCTTGGGCCTCCCTGGTGGCGCAGTGGTTGAGAGTCCGCCTGCCGATGTAGGGGACGCGGGTTCGTGCCCCGGTCTGGGAGGATCCCACATGCCGCGGAGCGGCTGGGCCCATGAGTCATGGCTGCTGAGCCTGCGTGTCCAGAGCCTGTGCTCTGCAACGGGAGAGGCCACAACAGTGAGAGGCCCGCGTACCGACAAAAAAAAAAAAAAATAGTCATCTTTCACATTTGGTGAACATTTTCCCAAGCATTTGTTAACCATGTATATATAAAAGAAAAGAGAGAAGAGTGAGAGAGACAGAGACAGAGAATGAACGGTTCAAAGAGACTGAGAAAAACAGATTTTAAAAAAAGGGAGCATGTGTGATATAATAACAAGTATTAAATGTAATGGTACTAGACTTTGTTATATTAGAATTTAACAGAAAAAAATTATAAAAGAGAAACTGAAGGAATTTCTGATCCTCTGGAAAAGAATATTTTTCACTAGAATATTGTTCTTAAGTGATCAGTCTATAGTTAAGAAAAAAAGATTAGGAAAAATTATTGTCTAGATCCATTATTGTTTAATTTCATGTTTCAGTGTTGTAAAGTATTGGTTGACTCCCTGCTTTAAAGATGAGAAAGTTAGCATACAGCCACCCAATTTCCTTCCTCTGCTTCCTGTATTTATTGGTTATTGCTTTACTTTGTCATAGTTTTTAACATTTGTCAATTTGTTCTGAACCATAACCACCACATTAATTTTGTCATATTTTTATACTTCTGTATTCAGATACTGGTTCAGTGCTCAACTCAAGTTTTTAGATCTGTGTTCTCCATTCTTTTTTTTTGTTTGTTTTGATTTCTCTTTTAATTGGATAAATTTTATCTTTAAGTAGACTTTTAGAAGATATTTAGATGCCATATTCTAAGTTCTTGCATGCTTGAGAATGTATGTTGTCTTTATACTCAAGGTACAGTACAAAGGCATAGAAAATAAAATAAAAATAAATAAACAAGAATAAATGAGTAATCGAAAGGACACTTTAGCTGGCTATAGAATTTTCAGATCATCCTTTCTTTCCCTCAGAACTTCGTAGACTTCTTCATTGTCTCTTGGCACTGAGTACTGTTCTTGAATCATAAAGTTGTCATTCATATTTTGTTTCATTGGTAGGTGGGCTTATGGATTCCATACTCTGAGTTCCTTCACATTTGAGAATGTCTCAAAGTTGTGGGTACATCTGAACATCAGCTTGACTGGGTATGATATTCTATAGAGCACAGCGTGTAGATATACTTCGAGAACGTACAGATATACCTTTTTCTTTAGAACCTTGTGAATGTTGCTTCCTTGTCTTCTGGGAT
Source organism: Delphinapterus leucas (assembly GCF_059928025.1). Taxonomy (NCBI): domain Eukaryota; kingdom Metazoa; phylum Chordata; class Mammalia; order Artiodactyla; family Monodontidae; genus Delphinapterus; species Delphinapterus leucas. The sequence continues at coordinate 44,879,684 of NC_143148.1, forward strand.
TAAATGCTGTGGGGAACTCTGAGGCTCATCTAAATTTTCTGTTTATAGAGAACTTGATTTTTCTACCTGAATTACTAAAAACTTTTTGTTTTATCCTTTGAACTCAACAACTAAACCAGGATATTTTTTCAGCATCAACCAATTTGTATTAGCTTTTCCTAGAATGTACTATACCCTTAGCTTGATAAATCTATTTCTTCCTCTTTTAAGACATTTTTTTCCCTTATGTATCTGATTTTTTCCCATCTGTTGTATTCTCCGCTTCAAGGACATTGGTTATTCTTTATCTATTATTTTCCTTATTCTTTATCTTTCCCTTTTCATTCGCTGAGATTTTCTCAAGGCTTTCCCCTGTGCCACTAATTCTATTTTCAGTCATGTCTATTCTATTCTACATGAACTCACTTATTTATTAATTATATAATGATGTTTTGATCCTCAATTTGCCTCCTAATCTCCACAGTCTCTTTTTTTAATACCATTATGTTATTTTAATAGCTTACCATTTAGCAACTATCTTAGTAAGTTTGTGCCATATTAAGCTATTCTGTAGCACATGAAGTACTCAAAAAGAAATTTTATTTCTCCTTTGGTTGTATTCTCTTCCAGATGGATGTCCCATCTCTCATTTGCATGTCTTATTTCCTTTTTAACATTCTTTTCCTCATCATTAATGTGAAATCTTTTAAGATCCTGGCTTAATGTGGGGAGGTCTCATTAGAGTCTTAACCCTATATGAGGTCTGGGCATATTGATATTTGTCCCACCTCATATACAGCAAGGCCGTCAAAACCAAAATTCAGATTTGCAGACTTGACAAATATTCTCATTGACAAATGCCCGTGGGGTAAAGAGGGCCTCTCCTGCTCCAGGAAGTCCTTTTTGTTTGGCCACCTCCTTGATCTCTCGACTCTTAGTGCTTTTAAGCTGTTTTTCAGTCTTTTATCCAGCATAGGAAGTTGTTTTCAGTAGAAGGTCTAGTCTAAAAGGACTGGTTTGCCATTATTGAAAGTGCAAGTCCCTTCATGTTATTCACATGTCATTCATTCATCCTCTTATTTGTCTTATCCTTACTCAGTTAGTATGTGATGCCCTATAGAGATCTTCTCCTTGTGCTGATAGCTGTTGGGTAAATTATTTTTGATTGCCCTTTCTACTTGATCTGAGACCTGTCTTTCCTCTCAGCAACAGTGTAACTTGTTCTTTCCTGTTGTCTATGTCATGAGTGCCTTGAAGGAGGTAGTATTCGGATAGGCTTTGTCTCAGAGAAGCAGGGGCTCTGCTCCTTCTCCTGAGGTTTTGTTAAATGTCCTTCATCAGGGTTCACTTCACCTAGTTGGGAATGTATCTTATCGCCCTAGAGCCTCCCTCCAAAATTTTGAGTTTTTCCTGCCCCTAATAACACTGTGAAGTCTTTTAGTAGTAGGCTTCTGTATTGAGATTGAGGGCTTCTGTTCTTGAAATTACTTTCCTAATGGAGTCATAGATACAGAGAACAAACAGGTAGTTGTCGGAGAGGAGGAGTGAAGTAGATGAGAGCAATAGATGAGGGAGATTCAGAGGTACAAACTTTCAGTTACAAAATAAATGAGTCATGGGTATGAAATGTACAGTGTGGGGAACATAGTCAATAATTATGTAATATCTTTCTATGGTGACAGATGGTAACTAGACTTATCGTGGTGATCATTCTGAAATGTGTAGAAATATTGAATCACTGTGTTGTGCACCGGCACTAAAATAATATTGTAAGTCAATTATATTTCAAAAACAAACAAACAAACTCGTAGGAAAAGAGGTTAGATTTGTGGTTACTAGAGGCCAGGGGGTGAGGGAAGGGGTAATTGGACAAAGACAGTCAAAAAGTACAAATTTATCTTTCCATAACATAAATAAGTACTAAGGGATGTAATGTACAACATGATAAATATAATCAACACTGCTATATGTTATATATAAAAGTTAAGAGAGTAAGTCCTAAGATTCTCATCACAAGGAAAAAAAATTTTTTTCTATTTCTTCTATTTTGAAGTTTAAATAAAGTTTACTAATTTTGACCCCCCAAAAATCATCTCTATATTGTCATCAACATTTCACGACGTATGTAAGTCAGATCATCATGCTGTATACCTTAAACTTATACAGTGCTGTCTGTCAATTATATCTCATTAAAACTAGAAGAAAAAATTTACTTTCCTGACTCAAAACAGGATGCCTTTGTACACCTTCAGTTTGTTTCTCTTCACACTGTGAGGTGTTCAGGGAAAATTCTAAATATTTTCTCTATTTCTTGCAGCGCATTCTGGGGCTCTCGGTAAAGTCAGAAGCAGCTTTGAGACATGTCAAAATAATTTTCCTCCTCTTTCCCACCTGATATTTTTTGAAGTTTATGGCTTGAGCTTTTACCATTTCCTTTGTCTATTGCTGGTGAACATCTTGATTTTTCACTACTTTTCATTCCTTTTGTTAGGTATCAGAGCAAGCAGATTCTATTATCTGAATTCATCCTACTATCTTCCCCCTAAATCTAAGATTCTCCATTTTAACAGAAGCCATCTTAGAGATATTGGTGCTATACCAAGGGAATGACCGTGTATCTTCATTTGGGTTCTCTCAGAAATAGACCCTGAGCCAAGTCTTAAGTAAAAGTAATTTGTTTGTAAGGTGATCTCAGGAACTGGTAGAAGTGTAGGGGGGAAAAAAGCAAGGAAGGAAAAGATGCTAATAAAGAGCATGCAAGTTGCCATTGTGGGCAACTGGAGCTTAATTTCACTGGCAAAACTCAGGGAAGAGTTTAGAACACACTTCACAGTTATCCACCCAAGGGAAGAAGGAGCTGGTGTATTCACACACTAATTCCTGTCATTCATTGGTTGAGACTGTTCCCTGGGGTCCTAATTCCCATTCACTTCCTGCATACCCCACACCCAGGTAGTGCAACAGGCCCAGGTGGTCAAAGAAAGATCTCAATAAGATGCAGGCTCTAGAAGTTGGAAGTTGAGATATCATACCCTGAAATGGTAAAATCCAAGGGAAGATGGCCAGGGCATACTGTGTGATTGTGAATTTCAGGAATCTTGGTATTCGGGTAAAACAAGATGGGGAAGGAGGATTGTCTCAGGGCTGCTTAAATGGTAATACCACTTGAGTGGTCTCCTACTTGATACCAAGTATAGATCTTGGGCAGTGGTCCTTCTAGTTTATATAGTTATAATATCTCTTCAAATTTAATGGATGCACTTATAGATAAAATCAGGGGAAATATCTTGGGAGGCCTAAAAAAAAGGTGACAGGGAGTTATTTTAGTCAATAAAGCTAGAAAAACCATGGGCACTTTTTAAAATTATATATATATATATATATATACATATTTCATATATGTGTGTATGTGTATATATATACACAAAGAGGATGATATATATGTAGACACATAAATTATATTCATTATATACACATCTTTTCATATATATATATATATCTTATAAGAGGTGAGTATAGGTGAGGTAATACACACAAACTAAGTGTGTACAAAGTTGTGTGTTGCATGGGTGTTATATGGACTCTTTAATTGGGAGCATTTAGAGTGTTGCTGGGTTACATCCCCACCAGTTCCGATCTGACACACGGGGAAGGGATCACAGTTCTTATGGAGGCCACTGCATAAACCTCACTCTCCCACAATCCTACTTTCAAATAATCCCTTTTATAAAGATGTCTTACTGATTTTAGTTTTAGAAGGGGCTTTTATGACTTTTGACAGCTGTACATGTCATATATTGGAATGGAGTCCCATAGATCCAACCCTTTCCCTCTGTGTGAACTATCTAACTGAGTGGTTTAAAAAGTCATGATTTAAAGTCAGTCTGAGAGCACAACACTAAAAAGATCTCCAAGCTCATTCATTAAGGTAGAGAGAAAATAATCATTTAAAATACAGTGAAGTTAGGGAATTCCAATCAGCTATTTTGTGTATAAAGCGTATATATTTTTGGAAAGCAAGTGTACTTCAGAAGTCCAACCTAAGGGACTGGAAATTGTATATATGTTCATGTTATAAGGAACACAAGCTTACTTGCTTCATGGTACTTGACAAAATTACCCATACTAGAACTCGTTATTTAAAAATTTTTGAGTTTTCTGTCTCATGTTTACTGATAAAAAAACAATCTAGAATATCAGGTGGGGGAGGTGGGAATGTTTGATATTTCTTTGGCTAAAATAAGAGAAAGCCAAGGAGTAACTCAGCTGCTCAGTATATGGTGGAATTTCTGAGTAATCATTCTCCATATTCATAGAGGGAGAAAGAGAGAAGGGGGAGAGACAGACTAAGATAGACTGAAAAATAGATTAGCAGGGAATGTGAGAATGGACTCAGAAATGTCATGGGGCCTTGAAATGCTGAACTGTGGCCTCCATTAGCAGGAGATTTTTGGTCAGACATAAGAAATAACTTCTTGTTAGGCAGAGTAGATAAATCATCGGAGCAGATCTCTAAGTGATCTTGTGGAGTGCCTACTTCCGAAGTCTTTTAGAGAAGAAACTACCACCTTTTGTGAAAGATTTATGTGAAATGTCCAGGCCAGAGTGAAAATTATTATAATGTCTAGAAGTTCTGATTATTCTCTGAAGGGGGAATGGCTATTGTTTTAAGAAAATGTACACGCAGAAGCACATCTCAGTAACTTACATCCACAAAACCATTTGCTTCACCCAACTCCTCCTTCCCCAAGTCTCTACAGTTATGTCCCTAATCATTTGGGCTGCTCCATACACTTGTACATTTGTCTCTTCCACTCTTTATGTTTCATTGTCACATCAAGTAAAGTTGCAAATTCATCTATAAACTTACATGTGTTATGGGTTGAATTGTGTCCCTCCCAAAATTCATACAGTGAAGTCGTAAGGCCCAGCACCACAGAATGTGACTGTATTTGGAGATAGGGTGTTTAAAGTAGTAATTAACTTAAAATGAGATCATTGGGATGGGCCCTAACCCCAGATGACTTGTGTCCTTATAAGAAGAAGAAATTTGGACACAGACACGTACAGAGGGAAGACTATCTAAAGACACAGGGAGGAGACGACCATCGACGAGCCCAGGAGAGAGGCCTCAGTGAAAAGCAACCTGCCGACACCTTGATCTCAGACGTCTTTGTACAGCAGCCCTAGCAAACTAATACAGACGTCCTTTCCCTTCCATCCTCTCTCCTTTCCCTTTGCCTTCTCTGGGACGACCTGTCTAGGCTCACTAACCTTTCTTTTCCTTCTAGTCATCTTTAGAACATAGCCCTCCCCCATCTCTTCAGCTTCCTAAAGATGTATCTTCACTGAGAATTGTCATTTCTTTGCTGCCCTACCCAGGCCCCATCCATGAGACCCGGAGCCCTGTTAGGAAAGAAAACATTGTGAATCCCAAGACTAGCTGTTGAGCAAGTTTTTGTGCACAGAAGATGCTGCCTTCCATCGTTTCCATTTTTTTAAAAGTACATATGTTAGAAAACTTTTGAATTTGTGTTTGTATGGCTTATCAAAGTTGATAAAGAATTTTTGCAGACGTAACTTTGCTTAATCCTCCCCATATTTCAAGTCAGTGGTTTTTCAAGACCCTGGAACTCAGAGAGGTTAAGTAACTTGATCAAAATTACACAGCAAGTAAATGGCAGAGCTGGAATTGGAACCAAGGTAAAGATAAGCATCGTCACTGACTCCCACTGCCAGGTGGTCAGTGGAAGCTGGTTTACAGTATGGCTGGTTTCTCTCTCCTCTGCACTGGACTTTCGTGATCTTCCTATTCATGCATGATCACTTCTGGCTAGGTGTTTGCTCACGAATCGTTATCACGCCAACTAAATCGAAAGCTTTGGGTGGGCAGATTCTGGACTATGCTTTCTGTTTAGTTACGGTGTTTGAGGAACATTTCTTGATTGATTGGTTAAATGAACTATTTACTAGAGAATTTGGCATATCTCTTGGCATCTGGCTTTCCAGAGACGTATGCAAAAGTGACAGGACTCTCACAATGTTGATCTGGTCTTCCTAGACAAAGGTTAGGAAGGGGTATGTATAAAAATAATACCGTGGATTGACATTATATATAGTAATTATGATTATTATACCCTGTATTTATATAGCTCTCTCTCTGAGGGGCTCATAGTCATTTGTAAGCAGTGGGCCTTATCCTGCTGCTAAATAGAAAATAAATTGCTTATCTCTTGGAAGAGAATTAACTCTTTCAGGGCACCAGGGTACCATTTAGTAAATTAGTAATCCTCTAAATGGCACTCTAGTTACGTAAGATCCCCCATATAAACTGGAAAATGAACGTGTTCCCAGTGCTTAAAAGAAATCAGGCCATGCCTAACAGAAATCAGACAGCAAGCTTAAAATATATGTAATGTACTTATCTCTCTCCTCTAATAACTTTGTGTTCATTCTCATGGAAATCTGTTTGTGACTAAAGATGAATCTATTTGCTAAAAGCTGGCACTTCTGATCTTTTAATCTACTAATATGAGAGCAACAGAGGGAAGGAGATGACAGGAGAAGTAGGGTGGTGGCGTCTGTACACATGGGATCAGTGATCATTTGTTCAGCTAAGCAGATTTTGAGAAACTGATGATTTTTTGCAAAACAATTTGGAAGGCCAGCCTTGATAGTTCCCTTAGGTCCTGAAGATGTGCGTCTACTACCAAAGTAGTGGTTAGTGAATTAGCCTCATGGATCTCCTTGGAACCATTGCTAAGGTAGGTAGGGGCCCAACCATCAATCAACAGCAGCTTTAGAAATTCAACCCTCAGTCAGTCGGAAATGAAGTTGAGGCCAATTAACACAAACTCAGAGATGCTGGAAATGTTCCATCATGGGTGTAGAGAAACAGGAATAGTTAATTGGTACTGAACTCTGGACCATCTTTTGAAAAGTTCGACTGCAGTCTTCCTCTGTCGTCTTCACTTTTTCTCTCCTGTACTTCAAGACATGCTGTCTTGAAGACATTGCTCGCCAGATTACGATCTGATCTCCTTATCCCATTTGAAAATTTTGGAATTCACTTTTTGACTCAGATGCCTCTTGGACACACTTGCTCATCGAGGTGTTGCTACACTGAATTCTGATTGTAATTCAGTAACATGTTATTGATCGTTGAGACTTTCGGTTTATGTGCGATGAGCTAGAATTTGGAAACTGGTGGTGTCTTACTGACTTTCTGATTTGCGTTGCTGGGAAGCTCATTGGATGGTCAGATGGGCTGCTGCCAGGCAGTTTGGCAGTTCAGTAAACAGTCTGTGATTATCCCTCTGGTTGTGCAGCATATCCATCAGTGTCCTCTCACTTAGATCCCACGCACTGAGGAATGCATTGGACTGCTAACTACCATTCTTGTTCCTCTCCTTCAACCCCGTGTCCAGGAGTTAGCCTCTCTCTGAAGCCTCATCCTCCCCTTTGGATTTTTCTTTCCTCTTCCTGCCCCACTGACAGCCAGCTGCCAGGGGCCTCTTTATACAAACCTCAGCTTTTCAAGGTAAATGTGCCACGTAAGTCCAATTTCAGCAATCCACATACCTCTGAGCCCCTCAAACTCCAAGGAGTATCCTTAAAGAGAAGAATCAGCAGATGCTAAAAAGAAATCAAAGCAGATCAGCAAAATGTCTTCAGAGGGGGAAGGACAGATGAGCCACGGAGACTGATGGCCTTCATTTTCCAGTAAGCAACATGACTGGTGACAAAGATAAACACTAATGGGGAAAGTGATATTCAGTCTAATTGTATAATTGAAGCTCGCTTTCTGTACATCACACAGGGATTGAAGTAATGTAGTACTAGGAAGTAGCTGAGTGGTCTTCCTCCTTCATACCTATGCATTTTGCATTTAGTTGCAGTCTGGCAGAAGCAAAAAGTCCAAAAGCACCAGGTTTGAGGATTCTATCACCCATAAATTCCTAATACTCACCGTCTCAAGATGAAGGTCAGTAGCAATAGCGCGCTGATCTCAAAGGTGGCCGAGTGAGAGGAACGAAGCTGGAGTGAGAAACAGAGCCACTAATTCATCTCCCAGATGACCCTTTTAATATTCCAAACCACGTATAATCATCAGGCAGTCTGTTGAACGAGCCTGGTCAGCAGTGCCCTTCTGCTGACTGACTTTTCAAACTTTCTAGCTTTCTCAAGTAAGGGGGCAGATAGATTTCTTACCCCACCTCTGCTGCTGATACTAAACCCTCGGAGACTTTGTCAAGGATGTGAAAGCTGGATTCCATTCATTTCCTTCGGTTTTGAGAGGAGGGCAAAAGCTTCACAGGTTATATCCTATGATGGTATAAAACAGGTGTGCTTTTCTTGTCCAAATCCCCATCCCTTCCTTTTTGGCATTCTGTTGCTCACAGATTTGCACTGTCCTAAGCCACCACGGCCACTGGGCTTCTGTGTTCTGAGCCTCTGTCACCTTTGTCTCTGATTCTGGCTGCCACTTCCTTTGCTGTTTGTGACTCTGATTTCCTCTGGAGTGGAAAACACCATCACGCCCTAGGCAGGTGGGAAGTTTCCATGAAGAGGACGTTTGTGCTGCAGTTGTTGCTCCAGTACAACAAATGTGCTGCAGTACATTTTATTTTCACATTTTCCAGAGGGAACTGGAAATATGGAGAGAATTTGAGTTTCTGAAAATGCTAATTTAACACAAATGTAGTAATCATAATTAAGGGTGATCATTAATGCATTATTATTTTTCTACTTTATAATCCAGGAGTTTTTTTAATTCCTGAGTTTTATACAACCCAGAGGCAATGCACAGATGAATAATATGATTTGCATTTGATATTATTATTTTTCCTATCAACATAGAATATCACTAATCCACTAGAACTTAAAATACATTTGGATGATTATTTCTTTCATCTACTTACGTTCATTTTATAATCTGCTTCAGACCCTCTTCTCTCATGATTTTTGTGGCTTTGTTCAAATGGCCAAGACTGCCTTTGAGCCATTATGAGTTCATTATGATTGATGGACTTATCCTAGGGACTGCTTTATCAGCATCTACCCTTCTGCAGGGAAAACACCTTTACCAGGGAAGATCCAATTTTTGTTTCCCCCTATTTGTTGTTAATCTGACTTTGTGATAATGTCATCAAGCCTTATTCTATACTTTTTCTTGATGAGCTGGAATTATCTGGAGCTGAGAGTTGCAGGCATGGGAGTGATAAACTAGGACCGGAAAATTAGGCAAATACTCTTTTGACATTCCCCTGCCTCAGACATAAAATTGATGGACCTGTGTTTGTCATTTCTTAGGTTTAGGGCAATCCCATACCACTTGTCATTCAAATCAAGTTCTGTTAGATCATCTAACTCAAGAAAAGAAAGCCAGATAAAAAGTTGTACATCTACGTTGAAAGAGAATATTGCCCTTAGTTTCAGCTTTCTTGGGTGCCCATTGGTTTAAGAAAGAAGCATAATATTAAGAAAGGCTACAGAAGGATTTGCAAGGACCACTTTGGTTTGCAAATATTTGAAAAATTAACAGGCATTAATGCTTAGTGGGTAAAAATTGCAAGTAGAGCATAGCCAGGAAATAGATCTGACTTTCTTTTGATTACTCCTTCCCACTTGGGAGCAATTATATCTAAAAACTGGTAAGCACAGACTTGTTGGTGAAATACTAATACCAGACTATCTCATTTATTCAGAAATTACATCCAGCAATATTGACTATTTAGAACAAAATAAAAAACTCAAAATAATGGTGGGGGGAGCCTTCTACAGAAAAAAAAAAGTATGACACAACATACACATGTGATTCCTGATTAGGTAAAAATCTTTCATATATTCTTCCTTAATATATTTTAGAAATATTTCATTAAAACATTTAAAGTGAAAACAATGATTCGGTGCTTGCAGGTATAAGCTTCAATTTCTCACCATGTTCATACACCCCTCAATACCATATCAGATATAAAGGCACTATTGTGCAAAATCCCTTTCCTAAAATTAATGTATTAATTTCTACAACGCTTTTTATAGTTTGCAAGTTAAAGATGGTCTCCAGGAAGGGAACTGTCTTGTTCTTGCTTTTGTTACTGGTAAATTGGGTGACCTTGAACCTGTCATTTAATCTCTCTGGCCCTAAGTTTTTTCACCTGCAAAATAAGGTATTACTTCAAAATTGTTTCTACAATTTGTGAGAAGCCACGTGATTCTTACGCAGTTGATCATATCAGGCAACTGGTAGATTGCAGGCCAAGAGACTGAGGAAGCTGCAATCTAAGAGAAGCTGGACCAGCTTGAATGATTATAAGGCATCTGGGGTGGGGAAGTGTGAGCTGGGGTCCGGGGGGTACGGAATAGCACGTTTTAGAACTCAGGAGAGCCCGGAACACTTGGATGTGTGCTTTGGGCCAGCCTCCCCAAAGCTCTCGTATGAAGCTAAAGACTTGTTTTCAGTGAAGCACTGTGCCATCTCCTGAAAGATGGTTAGATCACGTAGATGTCCATCTACCGGAGCGTGAAAACAAGCAGGAGGGAGCCATTCCCCCACCTCAGCCAGGATATCACTGGGCTTCATGGCGTTGATGTCCTTAGAGGACACAGTGAGCCAGCACTCGGGACCCTGAGAGCCACAGCAGCAGCGGGGGGAGGGGGGTAGTCATTGCCCAGAACGCTGGGCCATGGGAGGACTCACCCCCCATCTGGGGAGCAACAGCAGATACACCCGGTGTGAACGTGGGTGCCGGGAGGCGCCCTCAGGGTCTGCAGGGCCAGCGCAGACCGATGGGCCGGGACAGCCCACGAGGCAGCTGATAGATCCCTGCGGCAGCTGCAGCCGCTTATTTGTGAGCACCTGTGAGAACCAGCCTAGCGACAGGAGACTTGAGCAGAGGCTGAGGTTCTGTGACAGCCGTGGGTGTGCGGGCCTGGTGGACACAGCTCATGACTGTGACTTTACCTCGGTGGTTCTCATCTAGGGCAGTTTTGCCTTTCAGGGACATTTGACGGTGCCTGGAGGCATTTTTGGCTGTCACACCTGTGGGGAAGGGAGTGCTGCCGGCATCTATCGGGTAGAGGACACAAATGCTACAGTGTACAAGACAGCTCCCCTCTTCCGCCAGAGAATGGTCTGGCCCGAAATATCAGTAGTACTGAGGCTGAGAAACCCCACAGGGCTTCATGCAGCTGTGACAAAGAAAACCACAAATTCCACCCCTGGGCACCAGGAACTGGACTATGTGTCATGTGGCCAACCAATGTAATAAGGAGGATGAGCCTATGATCGTAGTAACATAAATGACCTCCCTAATACTGGCCAACCATGTATTGAGTCTTCTCCCTGCAGGACTGTTACAAGCCTTTCACAGATACCCACTCATGTAATTCCCATCACAACTCTAAGAAATAAGTATGATTCTTACCTGCAACTTACAGATGATTTAAATAGCCAAGCTGCCAATTTACCAGAAAGTGTCAGCCATACTCGTTGTTTGGCCAATTTGAGTGGTCACCTGAGGCACATGGTCCATTAGGGAGGGAATGCTGAAGTCATTGACCTTGCATCTCCACCACTGCCCCAGTAACTGGGAAACAGAAGGCCAGCCCAGTACTCCCAGACACCTGCTCTGCTTCTTGATATCAACCCCAATTATGTGATCAGACCACCTCTAATACCATATTATTATTTTCTGGGGTGCAGAGGCAGAAATTACAAAACTACAGACAACACAGCATAGGGTCATGTGGAAAGGAACCGGCCAGAATCCAGTGACTCAAAGTATCTATTAAAATAGCTCATGAAGCCCCCAAATCTGTTTTTTCCTCAATTATTCAAACACAAGCAGATTGATTTTAAATTACCCAGATTACTGGGGCAGGGTAGCCTTGCCCTGGTTCCACAGGGTTTTAGTAGATAAATTTAATGAGATGGACTATTTAGTGCTCTTGCCCACGGTTCCGTGGCATTGTTTTCCGCAGAGGAATGCACAGCCCTCCCCTTTACTTTTTATCGCAATCAATCGTCCTGTATTTACCGAGGGCCCCAGGAGTGGGGCACAAGAGGTGTAGATCATTCAGTTTGTCGCAGTGCATATTTTCAATATTATGATAAGAAGACAAGGGACTCTGCATTTTGTCAACTTGCAAGGCCAAGATCGATCAGCAAATAGATGGGCCTCCCCGTATTCTGAATTAAAGTGTGTGTTTTGGCGGTTTATTGACAGTTGATAAGTACTGACCACTAGTCCTGATAGAGTTACAAAGGTCAGGTCGAGGCAGGTCAGAGCCACAAAGAACGCCGCCTGCTCTTGGAGCCCACTCCCTCCCAGAAGGGAAGTGCAGGTCAATAACTAAGCCACCTGTGGGGTCTGGAGGCTTTTTCATTCTTTCTGCTTCTGGCTGTGCTGTGACTTAACCCCCATGCAGCCCTGTCTTCTCTGGCTTTTACCCTGAACGCTGCTGTCCTGGGGGCCCGCCAGTTACCAAGGGAGCTAGGACTCCACCAGTCAGGCAAGGCAGCACCGTGCCCCTCGGCTCTGCAGCAGGGATGCCCTTCTGTTAGGGGTTGCCAGCCCGGGGCACACTTCTGCTCCATGACCTCAGAGACTTAAGGACACACAGAGGCAAAAGAAGTGGCTGCCTTTATGGCTCCCCCAGGAGTGCCGGCCCTCCTGTGCATATGCAAGCCACTCTTGGCAAGCAGAAGTTTAATTAAAAGCCTCTCAGAATGCCTCTCCAGCTGGGGTGGGCCTCGGTCAAGGGAGGGGCCTGATCAAGCAGATGTGAAAACATACAGATGAGAGGTCTTGTTCCCAGGAAATGTCATCTGGTCCGCCTCACTCGGTGCCTTGCTGCGGAGGAGAGGAGGGGGGCTGTGCCCGTGTGTTTGATGCAGTATTCATTGCCTACCTGAAAGATGCAAATGATATTCAAATTTGGTTCCAGTGTACAGGCTGCTTGCATATACCCCACAGCAACCCTCTAGCAAGTAACTAATGGGAACATGTGTTCCCTCTATTTTTATAAGACTGGGAGAACAAGGGGATGGAGGGCTGAGCTTGTGGGGTTTGAAATCTCTCTCTTCAGGGGACGTGCTGCCGTCTGGAATGATAGTAATATCCAGTGGCAGCTCCATGGCAGTGGCCCCGACCTGCCTAGATGCTCCACTCCATGGAGACCCTTGAGATGAAGAAGCGGCCCTGCCTGGTCCTTCTCTCCAGCCACAAGGAGAGGGAACCCGAAACATGACAGGGCTTGTAGGACAGTGGCAGGGCCCCCAAGCCTCTCCTTCCTGATAGCTTGCCCAGGTGTGAGTCTCTGCAGGACTCTTGTCTCAGCCATCACTACTGGGGTGATCGTCCTCTACATCAGTATTGTTGGTACAACAAAGATCTGCATTTTTAACTAGATGATTTATGACTGTTTCTCATAAGGTCGGATGGGGGGAGCTATGATTGGTCATAGCCTCTTGTAGCCTCTTACAGCCCAAACTGGAAAAATTCTGAAGAATGATTCCATCCAGGACAGTCTTAGTATCACAAATCCATTTCTGCTGCTCAGTCCCTGTTGCTGATAGCGTTGTGAAGGCAGTCGTGGTCCTCCCTCATCTTTTGTTCACACCTCAATCCGGTGAACAGGAATCATATGGCAAAGAAGGCAAACCAAGTGTCAAACGGGGTCTTTTGTTTGAAAAACGATCTCTCATTGTGTGAATAACAGGGTGCAAGAATCTTGAGATGCTAGAATTCAGAGGGATTGGGACAGACAGACCAGACCAGTGACCATTGAATAGAACTCAAAAAAGTCTTTTCTGAGGGAAAGAAGTGGCTAGGGCTGTGGATTCCTTACCCCTTCATAAACAGTCTAGCTCCAATTGATTTGTTTTATGTTGTGTACTTCTGCATCCAGACTATAAAATGGAGTTATGTGCTAACTTCAGTCAACCAATAGGTGCTACCTAAATTGCTATGATGAGGACCCTAAGGCCAAGTCCATGATCTTCGAAAAAGAGAGCTGTAATCGTCAGGACTGCAGGGTAATGCACATTAACCATGCATTTGCTATCCCTAGCATCAACTTGCTTTAAAGAAAGGATTCTGAGATTTTTAAAAGCTTAAAGACCATCAAACTCTATTTTCTTGCATTTAGATAGGAATCTTCATCCAAACCTAGGCAGAGATACATTTTGATTTTAATGACAAACATCACAAACACTCAAGGTAACCCATTATCAGCTCAGCAGCTCTTCACAGTCTCTTGGTGTAAGGAAGCCAAGCAGCTGCCTTCATAAAAATCAAACACCAACCTTCCCCTTGCCAAACGGGGCAAAGTCTTGGAGATGAGATTAGGGTCCCAAGGTCTAGTCACTTCTCCCTATGTGGAGAACCATCTCCAAGGGCACCATTGAAGGTCCCAGCTTGTCTTATCAAGGCTGTTGGGTGTCTCCTCACACTGGGTTGTAAGGATTCTTAGAGGTCAGGTGCTTTATCCATTTCAAGTATCTTAAAGGGTCTCTCCTTGACCAAACTTCTAGGATTTTCTCTCCCAAGGAACTAAATCATGGAATTGTATATAAAAGATACTTATCACACCATTATTTTAAATAATTTAAAAAACTGGGATTAACAAGATCTAACAATAAGTAATTGGATTTATAAATAATAAAACATTTATGGATTTTATGTATATGGAATATGATGAGGTTTGTAAAGTCCTCGCTTTTCTAAGAAGATGAATGTTTCTGAAGACTGTGAAATGAAAGAAACAGGATATAAAAGTTACATAAAATAGGATCCCAAATCATTGTATATATGTATAGGTATATAACTGAAGGGGAGAAGTATATACACGTATGTAATAAAAAGGATGGAAGAATACACCAAATGTTGATGGAGGCTACTTTTGAGGGTGGTATTGTGGGTGAGTTTGGGGCTTTTTGTAACTTTTCTCTATTTTACAAATTACTTTTATAATCAGGAAATGTTTACAAAAAAAAAAGCCTAGGCTGCCATAAATATTAAGGTGTTTTATTTTTGAGGGTACCTCTGTAACAAGGTCCCTAGAAGGAGGCTGCCTTAGAGAACACCTGTAAAGGGAAAGTGAAGTTCATTTTCTATTAATATCCACTTGGGGGTAATATGCAAATTGCATCATTCATGTTAAAAGGAAACCCACGCTTTCTCTGCAATGAGGTGTTTGGCCTTCTTCATCAGGAAACTTGCTTCAGATTTCCATTTGTCTTTGCGTGTGTGGAGACACTCAAAAGCCATGCCTTATGCTCTAAAGCAGCCACCCCTGTGACCTGCTCAACTGGCCCATTGAGTCCCTAGCACGTATCAGCAATGTGCTGGCAACTGGAAATACAAAGATAATTACTGCATCATCCCTTCCTTGGAGGGACATTTTTTGGACTAAGGGGGACATAAAAATGTAAACAATTAAAGGTTAATACCAGGTGTCACTTGTTACTTCTGGCAGACACCCATATATGTCACTTCACATGTTCAAATGAAGATGCATCATAGGTCCAATCTCCCCATTTGTGAGATGGACATGATAACACCTTGGTAAGTGATGGGGTGGTAGAGCCTGACCCCCCTGGTTTAACTCTTGAGCCAAATCGATGTTGGAATAGAAGGTGAAACCCTTGATTCTCCCTGAAGAACATAAGCTACAAGTGGAAAGGGATGTTTTGGTTTTGGTTTTGGTTTTTTGGTCCATTTTGTCTCCTGCTGTATCCCTGGCACCTAGAACAGTGATCGCCTGGCAAGAGTGGAGGGTGGATACCCTGTAGCCAGAGTGGGGTTGCCAGATTTAGCAGATAAAATAAAGGACACCCAGTTAAATTGAAATTTTAGACAAACGGTGAATACTTTTTAGTGTAAAGAGTATGTCCCATGCAATATTTAGGATATTCTTTGTTAGCTGAAATTCAAATTGTACTCGGCATCTTGGGACACCTGGCAACCTGAGCCGTGACAACCAATGGCAGCCTGGTGCTGAGTTAAGTTGATAGTGGATCAGAAGATGCTCACCGATTACACAAGACTGACAAGGCAGAGTCAGGAGCAAAGCTCAGAGGGGTGAGGATGCTCGGTTTATTCAGGGAACCGTGCGTAGCAGGCTAGACTGGGGAGCAGAGTGCTCAATGGCGGGTGTGGGCCAACGTGGTATTTTTTTTGGCATTCTAATTGTAATTAGTTATGGACATTTGAAATCTGGCCAATTTCACATTTAAATTATATATATAGTCTTTTTGTGAGGGGCGGGGCTTGTGGGCAGGAATCTGCATGTCTTTATTTCCAAACAACAGCAATCAATAGGAGGTGAGTAGTAGCTGCCCCTTCTGTCCCTTTGGTAGTAGGTGTGGTGGGTGGAGGCTGGGCTCTCCCATTAGCTGCACTCTCCTATAGCAAGCACTTGCTTTGGACATGTATTCTCTCCTCCCGGACCATACAAGCTTCCGTGTTTGCTACCTCTGTCGGGCAGTGATTGGTTTAACTGCTACCCCCCGTGGAGGGTGACTGGGGGGAATTGCCACCCCAGTGTCGGGTGACTGACAAGAGATGAGAAAGGAAAGAAGGCGGTGTCCAGGTTGTCAAGGGCCCGTAATCCATGCTAAGGAGTTTCCTTCTGCAGACAGAGGGATCAAATGGGGGTTCTGTAAACCAGGCAAGTGGCATACTCACATGTCCTTTAGAATGTAACTCTGGCGGCCTTGTGGAGGGTGGATTGGAGCCGATGGTGACCGGATATGCGGGCCAGCGCAGTTGACAGGGGCCTTGAGGATGCAGAGGGGACACGCGTAGAGGACAGCTTAAATAACCATTACCTGTCTTCAGAGCCTTGCAGGAGGGCCCACATGCTTCCAGAGCATTGGATTCTCTTCCTGAGCCAGGGATAACCTTGTGGGTTTAAATAGAGAGTACGGGAGGTATAGGAGATGATGATGTGAAGTGATCCACATCTCTTCAATCTGTCTGACTGTCTGTCTATTAATTTATTTATGGTGGGTGCATGAGGAAGAGGCAACAGATGGAGTCAGAGATGGACGTGACCCCCATTTGCTCTGCTAACTCCCCTTGGCTTAAGGAAACATAGCTGTTCCCGTGCCCTGTGTGTCTGAGTGACCCGGGCTGTCACTGGTTGCTGGGGGCAGATGCATTCGTAATGGAAGAGGCGAATTCACTGTCGGGGGTTGGAGGGAGGGTGTGGCGTGTTCACCGGGTCAGGAGGGAGGAGGGAGGCGTTTTGATGTCCAGTAATAAGATTGTCAGGGCCCATTCCCGGCCTGAACGGGCTGAGGAAGGCTGCCAGGATGGCGAGCTCACTCTTCTTAATTAGCACTAATGCAGTTGAGGCTGTTTTCTTAGCCTGACGAAAGGGAATAGTAATTAATATGGTGGGGGAGACAGACGGAGAGTTCAAGGCCGGCATGTGTGCCCCCGACCCTGGGGTCACTGGGGCAGGGGAGCCTAGCAGACAATAGCCTGGCTCCCACAGGCCTGGACAAAGGCCGGGCCTAGTTCTCAAACCTCCGCTCACTGCAGCCTTCCCATTAATGCAAAATTCTGTCTTTCCACTTCTGGAAAACGGACTGGTTTATTAGGCTTCCCAGCTAAGGCGTGTGGATGTTTGTGTCTACGTATGTGTGAGTATGTGTTTTAAGGAATAATTGTTCTCCCGCTTAAACTGCTACACAAAGCCTGGGGAGGTCCTCATTCCCAATGTTAGTATGTGGCTCTGGTTTTGGGGGTGTGTGTGCTGGATTTATGCCCCCAACAAGCGGAACACAGGTTCCACAGTGTCCATTTCACCCTGAAGTTTGTACAGCATCCTGGGCCTGGGAGCTTAGAACTGAGTATGGCCTTTTGCAAACTGGGAAAAGCAGGGAGCTGGAGCCCAAATGCTTCTGTGGCGGGCAGGCTGGTCCCTGTGTAGCAAGGGCTAAAAGTGA
Source organism: Delphinapterus leucas (assembly GCF_059928025.1). Taxonomy (NCBI): domain Eukaryota; kingdom Metazoa; phylum Chordata; class Mammalia; order Artiodactyla; family Monodontidae; genus Delphinapterus; species Delphinapterus leucas. The sequence continues at coordinate 44,897,622 of NC_143148.1, forward strand.
TGACCCCACCTCCCAGGGAATCCCGGAAGACACGTGGAATGGGAGCCGGTGGAATGATGGTGCATGGGGTCTAAGCAGTTGTCTCCCTCATTAAGGATGACCTCACCACTCCGAATGACAGGTAGACGAGCAGCGCCATGGATAAATGAAGATACATTGGACTCTCGGTGCCTCTTCCCTGTTTTGAGATGCTGATCTTCCCAGAGATGAATTTGGTTCTTTTAGATTTTGCCCTCGACTTTCCTTAGGCTGGTTCTTTTTTTTTTCTTCTTTAATTAAATATTGCTGCCTAACTCTTTCAGGTCAGCGGCAATGTCACTAGCATCAGCCATGAATCATGGCCGAGCTGACACCTTAAAAATGGCGTCGTCAGGGCAGCGAGTACAGGCCAGACACCCACGCACAATGGCTGGACCCCGTAAATTACACTAAAAGTCTAATCAGAATAATCAACACGCTGACATCTTTATGCATGTGGGAAGGATGCGGGGAAGAGAAAGGTGCTGCCTTGGATTTCTCTGAGATTTCACTTGCGGCGGATTCTGGTGCTTTTTGAGGAAACAGAGAGAATCTTCAAGGGGTATCTGTTGAGTGCTTTGTGACCTCTTTCCTCACATTTACGTTTTGTGATAAAAACAGATATAATGAGTGTCTCCCAAGAGTGTGTTGGTTTATATGCAGCTCATGCAGCGGAGTCATATATTTTTTCCTGCAAACATCCCCCCACACACATATTTCTTCATCAGTACAGGTGCCCATGAATGGCCCTCACTCTTACACACACACACACACACACACACACACATCCTATGGATATGATTTGAAGACATTCATGGAAGCTTCTGGCTGCAGACTCCATTCAAACTCTTTTTTTATAAGAATGGTTTTCATAATTCTGACCCAGATTCTTTACTAGTCCCCCTTAATGTGATTTCATAAGGCCAGACAGGACAGCCACTGTCCAGCCAAGGCCATTTATCACCCTTCATACTCCATTTTAGTTTTTGACTTTTCTTTTTCCCTCCTGGATTCCTTTCTCTGTCTATCTCAGACTCTACCTCACTTGGGCTTCATGTTTCTCTAGTTTGCCCAAAGAAAAAAAAACATCCTCTCCCAAAGCTTTGGGTTTTTTGCCTCTAATGGAAGGTCGGGCGGCTCTGGGCCATACATATGCAGAAAGAGCGTTTCCCAGTGATCAATTGGCCCTACCAGGTCATAGGGACAGAGAGCCTGTTTGTCACCAGCTCACCTCTGGCCATCACAGCCAGGCTGCCCACAGCTTGTGGGCGGCCCAGTGCACACCAGCTGGGACTAGCCAGTTAATGCCCATTGAGGTGTGGCCAGCCGGGGACCAAGTGTGAATGCTATGGATTGGTTGGAATCAAGGAGGGGATGGGAAACAAAATAAAGAAAGAAGGAAGAAAAGAGTGAAAAAAAGAGAATCACAGTTGACAGATGAGAAGCAGAAATATTTTCTTAAAAGGTAAAGAAGTAGGTTCTGTTTTGCTTGGCTTGATTTCTCAAACATTTATGGAGCAGCTAACAAATGCCAAGAATGAACGAGGTGTGTTTTTTTTTATCTGGTACTAGAGACTGTTGATGCTATTTGAAGTACTTTGATAGCTTTTTGCCCATCTGATTTTTACAGTGATCTCAAGAGAAGATATGGCAGAGAGTCACATGCTAATTTTTCAGATGGGTAAGCTGAGCCAGGGTCCCTCTGATTTACTCAGGGCCATGCTGGGAGCAGTGATGATACCTCTTCCTCTAATGCTTCTTTTGCTGTATCACACACTGGAGAGTATCTACCAGGATGACCTGATTCTGTCATGCCCTTGGGTCCTCCAGCATATCCTGACCATGGGACACCTCTTAAACCCTTTGACTACTCGTCATAAAAACGTGGGCTCTGATTTCGGTTTTGGCTTTTTTACACATCAGCTGTAGGACCTTGGGCAAGTCACTTTTCCTTTTGCATCCTCAGTGTCTCCATCTATAAAATGGGCTTCATACCCTTAGAATTGTGGTGATTGTATGACATCATAAAACTTGGCGCATTGTGCCTGGCACAGATTAAGCATTTAGTAGATTGCTAGGTGTGTCGGGTACATATATATTTACATATAAACGTTTTGTCCAGGCTGGTCCTTCCGGGCACCTCCAAGTGGCCCCAGCGTGGGTGTGCATTCCCGAGCCACAGTCCGACCCAGCACTGAGCACAGGGACGAATGCCACACAGTGCAGTTCCCAGAGATAGGCTTCCTCAGCTTCTCCTTGTCCATCCTCTCATCACCAGCCCTCCTTACCCTTTGTTACAATGATCCCTACAGCAAAGCATTTGTTCACTAAGCACTTGTTACTACTAATTACTACTGGGAAGCACTGTGTTAGGTGCTATGGGGCAGGCAGGCAAGGTGGGAAGAGGGACAGGGCAGTGAGAGAAACCAAGGATGGGAGAGGGTGGGGACAGGCAGGACACAGTCTCGAAACCCCAATTATGAGACCGCCGTCGATGTGTCCTGGTTAAGAAAGGTCCAGATAAGAAAGTCCAGCCCAGTGACACAATTTCAGGAAAGGGAGATTCTTATAGAATTGTATACATTGGCTAAAGAAAAAAGATGACTGACTCTTGGCCAATAGTCCACACTACTTGTCAGACAAGCTGGTTAGCGAGTTCCTTGAAATAGCGAGCCGCCTTGGCAAATTTGATTGTAATTCTGTGTACAAAAATATCGACAGCTCAGATTGTTGGGCCACTCTGCTTATGAGCACATGTGTGGGAAGTCCAAGAAGAACAATGTCTAAGGTACCAGAGGCCCCCAAAGAGGGCAAGTGTTTATTGAGCATCTTCTATGTGCGAAGCAATGTGTTGAGTGCTTTACATGACTGACGCTCAAGTTATACAGTAATTCTGGGGGATAAGCACTATTATCTCTATTTACAAATAAGGAAACTGAGACACTGAGTGACTAGTGCATGACTAGTAAGTGGCCTGAATCCATTCTATTAGTTGGGGTGTTTTTGGATGAAAGCAGTAAAAATCTATGTCTAATTGGCTTCAATAATAAAAAGTATGGTCTCACCTCACAAGTTTAGCAGTAGCAGGGGTGCTCTCTGATGGGTAGAGTCCATGGTTCAAAGATGTCATCGGTGAACTTTTCCAATCTCTCCTGAATAATGCTGTCCTTATGTTAGCTTGCCCTTACCTCAAGTCCCCTCAAGCACCATCTGGGCACAGAAATTCCAGTTGTCACACTGAGACCCAATATGGTCCAGAGGTTAAAAAAAAAAAAAAAAAAAAAGCTTTGATTTCTAGGTCTCTTAATAGCAAACCTTTTCGTGGAAGCCCCCAGCAGAAGTTCTTTCCTCTCACTTAGGTCAGATTTGGTTCACGTGACCAGACCTAACCCAATCACTGACACGTGAATGGGATGCCCAAAACAGCCCAGACTGGTCAGAGGATGTTAGGACACAGGGATGTGCACAGAAGGAGGACCACGTGATGACACAGGGAGAAGATGGCCATCTGCAAGCCAGGCAGAGAGGCCTTAGTAGAAACTAACCCTGCTAATATGATCTTGGACTTCTAGGCTCCAGAACTATGAGAAAATTTCTGTTGTTTACGCCATCCAGTCTATGCCACTTTGCTATGGCAGCCCTGGCCAACTAATACAGGAGGAACGTCAGTTTTTATAGTTTTCCTTCCATCCATGGTATTCACTGGTGATTGGAAGGTAGAGGGAGTTAGGAGTCTGACTACTAAGAAACAGAGGGAGGATGTAGAGGACAGACTCAAGAGTATTAGGTAGACAATGTGGATGTGCTTTGGCAATTTGGTGCATCATGCAGTAAGATCAGACCTAAGCCTGGTGCCTGGAACGTTCACAGCACCACAGACCTACTGTGAAGTTCAAAGGGAAAGTTGCTTTGGGTGGAACTATGAATTTGAATTGGGGAATGGTCTCTTTACTCTTTGGTAACTATGGGCTAAATAATTCCTGTGTTTTCTCTGTGCCAGTTACTACACCAGGGCGATGAGGAGGGATAGATGGTGTGACCCCTGCTTTCAGGGAACTAGTATTTACTAAAGGAGAATGAGTTTAGCATGAGCAGTGGGGGGAAGGTTAACATCAGAAATCTGGTTGCCAACCTCCAAAACTCTACTGTCAGAAAGTTTGTGGTACGCTGGAGTTGTTACTCTTTGTAAAGACAAGTGGCCCCATTCGAGGGTCAAGCAGAGGAAAAACCTCTGCAGAGCTCCTCTCCCGATAGAAAAAAAGCCATCTTCTTAAAACACTGTTTTATTTCCATAAATTATTTCCTTGTGCTTCCTAAATAGAGAAAAAAAGATCTTTGGATTTGAAGCAGAAGTAGGTGGAAAGCAAGGGCTTCCAGGAAACAAAATACATTCCCTGTTTGCCCCTGCAGCATGGGAGAAGAAATGTACTTTTCTGACAAGGAAACAGCAGGCAGCTGGTGGGTCTTACTGCACATCTGTAATTAGTCCCAGGATCTCACTGGTTTTCCTGGTGGACTCAGGAGATTATTCGTGTTGAAGGAATCTGGGTTGGTGTCATGTGTGGCTTTTCTGAAGTTCTACCAAACCTAGAGCTTTACTTACCTAGAATAAGTCAAGGCAGAGCATTGCCTCAAGTCTCGCCCTGGGTGTGTGTGCTCCTAGAGAGGAGGCCAGATCCTGCCCGGTGTCCCTCCCCTGCCAAGCTGAGGCCTTGGACAGATAAAACTATGGTGGCCCATCTATTAACAAACCTGGGGTATCTAGAGCCCCACCCAAATGTGAATTTTATGTCAGTCAAATCCAAAGTGGGGGGGCGGCGGGATTTATGGTAGATCTATAAAGATGCCAATTTGTTTGGACTCTCCTGCCTAGAATTTCTTGTCTTTTTTTTCTGTTGATTTTTATTGGCATAGAACATTTCGCATTTACTTTTGCTGATTTATCACTATGACAGGGTTGTTTGGATGGTGACTGTAAATGAAATATGCATGCATCCTAAAGATATTTGTGTAATTTAGCAAAATCATTTTGCAGGTTTGTTCAAAAGAATCTGCTTGGTTCATGTCTTGCTAACACACCGCAAAACATTTTACTAATCGCACCCTAATGTGGGAACGAACACACATTTCTTAAACACACCAAATATGTGAACATATAAATAGTGTTTAAAATATCTCTTACACAATGAATTATGATCACTATGTTAGAATACCAGTTTCTACAGAAAATTGATTTAAGAAAGATAGCTAATCACAGGACCCTGTGAAAGCAGCATTTTTTCAATATGTTCAAGCCAGGGGATTTGGACTACTGTTTAATTTTGTGTTCCATTATTTTTTTTCCCCATTCATTTGCTGAGCAGTCATCTTCTAAAACATCCCACTTCTGCAGTGGTATCAACTGGCATGATACCAAAAAGATGTAAATGATTTAATTGAATTAGCTTAATTAGGTAAATTAACAGTTAAGCGTATCACACACAAGCTTGTTCTGTTTATACTATGTTACGGAGATAATTTAGTGAGGAGGGAGAATGGGCATGACCAAAATTCCAATGCAGTGAGCCAGATTAGCTGGCAAAGGAGAAAATACAAAGATAACAGTCTCTGGAATTCAATCTGGGTAAATAATTTATGCACTGGATTCATTACGTAGTTTGAATTGTAGACAACCACCAGCTGATAGCCAACGAATGTGCAAAAACATTGCTACGGAGCAAAAGTATGAAGACAACCAAAGTGCTTCTGCCCTTTCCAGAAGCATACCCCCAGGAAAATTTCAGCATTCCTTGGGCATTCAAACAAATTGAGGCAACGGAAGTCAGTCTGGCCAGCCCTAGGTCTGTACTAAAGCAGAGCAGAACAAGCAAGCGTTGTCGGATTGTTTTCAAGTACATGCGATTAAGTAAAACAAAACAGGGCTTCTCAACCTTGGGCACTATTGACATCTTTGTTAGGGGTGAGGAGACTGTCCTGTGCGTCGTAGGTTGTTTAGCAGCATCCCTGGGGTCCACCCACTAGATGCCAGTAGCACCCCTCTGCCCCCAGCTGTGACAACCAAAATGTTTCCAGACAGTGTCAGATGTTCCCTGGGTAAGGGGACCAAAATCACCCTGGCTGAGAACCACTGAAATAAAACAATTGAATATGATCTAATATGGATCTTTAGGAATACTGCTTTAGTAAATTATTCACAAAGAATTGTAACATTTGTAGCACTTACATAGGATGTTATACAAAATGTTAAAAATATGTATTTGAAACATCCTGTTCTCTCTCATCCATCCATTCATTCATTCATTTGGCAAGCAGGTATTAAGCTCTGAGCACAGAGTATCAGTGAATACAGGGTATCAACACCTTCATGGGCAAGGAGCAGCTGGCAGACCTGGGAATGAAGAAGCGAGTAGATGCTGGCAGGTGTCGGAGGCCGAGGAAACCATGTGTCTTTGCGAGAACGCCTCAGCCTTGGGTAACTTGCTTTTAGCTTTATGGGCAGAATGCAGGGCCAGAAAGGAGGGCAGGTGCCACCACCGTCCTCAAAAGTTGGCTAAAATGCTAGCTGACCTGGTGGCAATGTGAGAAATTGGACGGTTTTAAGCGAGTGTTATGCGTAGTCAGCGTTGACTTAGAAACAGCTAAGGTTTTAAAGTCACACCCACACAGGTGAAATCCTGACTTTGCCACTCACCAACTGGGTTACCCAGGCAAAGTGCAGATTTCTGAGTCTCATACCCTCTCTATAGATGGAAATAATAATAGTTACCTCATTGCAAATCTTAAATGAGGCTGACTTTATAAAGCACCTGCCATAGAATCTGCCCCATAAAAGCCACCCAATAATTATCAGTTCTGCTTTCCTTCATTACCCAGTCCATCCCACTTAGATTTTTCACATGAAGAATGCAATGGAAAGCATACATTTATGAGGTTTGCATTACCCAACATCTGGGTTGTATTGTTGAATGCAGCTGAAGTTGTCCAAACCTTGCCACTGGGTTTTGTTTATTCTAAAGCTAAGTGTTTAAATCCCTTAAATTGGTAACGTCAGTTTGATGTTCATGTTAATGTTCCATGAGATTTTAGGATCTGGAATCTGGAGGTGCCTTTCTCTACAACGTCCACAGATCTGGAGCCAAATGTAGCTGTTATTACCACGGGGATCAGGGAGAACACAGAAAAGCACCCATTGGAAGAAATGCTCCTTTTCTATACAAAGGAGTTGAAGTGTTTTGCTAAGCAAGTTTCTGGCAACATGTCTTGAGCGCCAGCATTTTCATTCTGTTGGAAAATAGCAACAACCAAACAGAGGAGAAGGGAGACCTGTTCTGCATTTGGAAATACCAACAAAACCGCATTCCCACCCCTTCTGCTTTGTATATATAATGGGATGCAGGACTCGGCTATTTCCTTTGGGAATCTGGCATGTCTCTTTCTCATACATACACTCTGCAGTGATACATCTACAAATGAACAGAACATTTCCAAGAACACATTTCACTGTCATTAACATATATACATAGTGTGGTAAACACCCCGGACAAAGGTGTCCTCTCCCCCACCCCAACCCCTGGCTGGGTGCTCCCTTCCCATCCTGCCCTGTGATAATGCGATTCCCCTTTTCAGGCGATTCAGCCAGGTGAGCCTCTGGGAGTGAAGTCTTTAGGGTGGCTGGTCCCAGACACCAGCCATCCCTAAAGGCACTCGATATCCCTGCCCGCTCTGCCGGCCACCAACTGCAGCTGGTGAGGCTGCCAGAATCTTCCTTAATCCCTTCCACACCCAGGCGCCTGTTCTCAGACGTTTAACTTGTATGTGTTACGGCTATAACAGCATACAAGTTCACATTAACCCAAGAGGAAAATGGCAAATTCTCAGTGGCCTCAGGTTGTAGAAGGTTCTAGAAGTAATAGTCAGGTGCTGTGCTACATCTCTACATTACCCACTCCCTTTCCTCTCCCTGCCTCCCCTAGCCTTTTCTTTCCTCTCTTTTTAAAAAATTTATGTTGAAATCATTTTAGACATAATGGAAAAGCTCTAGAAATAGTTCTGAGTTTCCATACACTCTTCGCCCAGCTTCCCCTAATGTTAACATCATATGTAACCATAGTACAGTTATCAAAACTAAGAAGTTACTATCAGTACAGTGTTATCAACCAAACTGCAGGCTTTTTTGGTTTTCACCCGTTTTTCCACCAATGTTCTTTTTCTGGTCCAGGATCAAATTCAGGATCCCACATTGCCTTTACTTGTCATTCTCTTTCGTCTGTTCCAACCTATGCAGGTCCTCAGTCTTCCCTTGTCTTTCATGACTTTGACACTTTGGTAAAGTACTGGCCAGTTATTTCATAGACCATCCTTCTACTGCTATGTGTCTGATGTTTTCTCATGATCAGAATGAGGACATAATTTTGCCTAAGGTACCCCAGGGGTGATGTGCTCTTCTCTGTGTGTCACATCAGGGGGCACACGATGCTCCCCTGTCTTATTATTAACTTCAGTCGCTTGGTTAAGATGGTGCTTGCTGAGTTTTCCTACCATAGAGTCACTATTTTTCCCTTTATGATTAATAAATATCTTGGAGGAAATACCTTGCGACTATGCACATGTCCTGCTTCTCCTCAAACTTTTGTCTGTTAGTTTTAACATCCATGGAAGCGTAGACTTTGCCTGCAACAATGGCCACTATGGTGTCCTAATGGCAATTTCCTACTTCTCTCATGCCTTCTACGTGTGACTCTCCACAGAATTTGTGTCCTCACCTTGTAGGGTTTGGCCTAGCCTCACGCTCTGGTCCTTAAATAGGGCCCTATAGATATTTTTTTTAATAGAAAGAAAAAAGAGGACAAAAAAGACAAAATGGGATAAAAGAGCCCAGAAAGGTTCTGGTCCAAGCTCGCCATGTGACTTGAAACAAGTCACTGTTCTTTCTTTGAGCTTCAGTTTTCTGTTCTCAAAATGCCATCTCTAAGCCCCTTCTAGCTCTCAAAGGCTACAGTTCTGTGACAGGAGGTCAGTTGTGACAGAATGTACAGCTGGTATCACCAAACGGCTCAACAGTAAGACGAGCGCCGGGTGGCAACAGCTACAGACAGGGGATTCAAGGAGAAGGGGGGGAAATGGTCCGTGAATCTTTTACAAGCACTAGTGATACTGACATTAATAATACTTTCCGCACCGAGAAGCACATTGGAGGGGATGCTAAGGTTTGGGAAGAAGGCAGCCCCATTTGGGGTGAGGTCTTTTATCTCTGCCTGGCCCTTGAAACAGATGAATCAGCCCTTTCTCCTCAGATTGAAGAATTCATAGTGTGTGTTTCCACTGTCGGTTTCATTACTTTGCCGCAGGCTTAATATCCACTTAAGGCTGAATGGTTGCAGAATCACACTGGATGTAAAATATAGTTTTTAGCTGGATAGTTTAAGAGCTGAAGTTTTACTCTTATCCTCTTTGTAAAGCTCACAAAACGTCCAGACATCAAGACTAAAAAATTCTCTTAGTATCTTATAAGCTAAGTCCGTTTCTCTGATTTCCAGCCCATAGCCAATTTGTACTGATATTTTAAGTATGCAGTTAAAGAGTGCCGTGTATTCTGCCTATCTCTTAGATACATCAGACATCATTTAAAAATACAAAGACTGAGGGAGAAACATTTGTGACTATAAATGGGAGGGTTGGCTCCCAGAGTTAACTGTGAATACCGAATGGGACAAGAAACCCAGGAGTTGATCATGGGCAGTGGTCTCTGTTACAGAGAGAGAAGACTCCAGAGATAAGGAGAATCCAGTTTAGCCCCCTACTCTTTTTATTTGTGCCAGCGCTTGTTAAATTCCTTTTCCCAACTAGTCTCTTGTCAGAACTGCTAGCAACTAGAGGAGTGCATTGGTTTGAGATCGTATCCCTTAATTTCCCATTTTTAATAAGGAACTTTTGAAATTTTACTATAAAATTTCTTTCAGTAAACATAATTTGGAAGATCACAGGGAAAGTGAGGGTGGGAGAATGAGTAGCCAATTTGTCACAGATTACTGTGGAGTTTCTGTGTTATTGATTAAACTATGAGTTTACTCTGTTACTAGACAGGGACACATATCTGTCAGTCACTGCTGTATCTTGAATGCCAAGCATGGTGTCTGGCATATGGTCGGTGCTCAGTGAACCCCTGTTATATAAATAAATGGTTGATTATAGAAAATATCTCTGTGTGAGTTGCATCCTGAGCTATGGTCCCTTTCATTTACCTTTGAGGTGATGGTTGTAGGTGGGAGGCGATCTCACAGGAATAATTGCACACAGGGGTCTATACCTTATATCCATATAACACTCTGTAACAATTATCAAAACGCATTTTTGGAAAGTTAATAGATACTATTCAATAAAAAGATTCTGTGGTCAAAATTTGAACTGTGAAGGTTAAGCAGTTTGCTTTTTGTTTTGTACTATAGAACTTAACAGAGCCTTTGATACTTTCTTTGAATGGGTGTTGGGACTTACCAAGAAGGCCATGAAACATTAGACTTATGAATATTTCTTTTCTTTCTTGTAGCATCTTCCATGTAATTATCAAATGAACATAGTTTGAGAAACACTGATAATATACAGAGCATTTAATTTGGGTAAATCATCCTAGACGTTTGTTTTCTATCTTTTCCGTATTTGACTTTGGACTAGTTACTCGTGTGTGAATCAAATGTATAACATGCCCTATAGGCGCTCAAATACTTGTTCAGTGAATGAGTGAATGAATGAGATTAGAATCATATATCAGAATATTAGAATCTATATCAGAATAATACTGTTATATACATGATACAGGAATTAACATCATCATTATCAATACCTAAGTGAGTTGTTGAGATTTCCCAAAACCGTGAATATTCTCACGTGTAACCTTTTCATTTGCCAATCGCATTGATGCTCCCCCTCTCCCCAGTAAAGCTACTGGATACATTTTGCTAATTGCCGGTAGCTTTTCAAAGAGTCTTTCTACATCTGGTCTTGCTGCTTTCCAATCCATCATGCCTGGGCCTTACATACTGTCGACTGAAAAAAAATGCACAACTCGAGAGCTGTGAGTTAAGTTTTATTTGGGGCAAAATGAGGACTATAGCTGGGGAGACAGCCTCTCAGACAGCTCTGAGGAACTGCTCCAGAGTTAGGGATCGGGGGAGGGGAGAGGTCAGTATCCATAAGATTTTTTTTTTTTTTTCCGGTACGCGGGCCTCTCACTGTTGTGGCCTCTCCCGTTGCGGAGCACAGGCTCCGGACGCGCAGACTCAGCGGCCATGGCTCACGGGCCCAGCCGTTCTGCGGCATGTGGGATCCTCCCGCACCGGGGCACGAACCTGCGTCCCCTGCATCGGTAGGTGGACTCTCAACCACTGCGCCACCAGGGAAGCCCTATCCATAAGATTTTAGTGAAGGGGGATTCGTGCAATCAAGCACATATTTTGACAGGGGCTTGCTGCAAGTCACGAGGAGCACATGTCACCGTTAAAGATTTTAGTGCTTTTCTAGACATGAGGAGATGCAAGAATTTGGGCTCGTAAAATCTTCTCCTGAAAATCTGTCTGAAGGCCTGTTCTGCCAGTTTTCCCCAGAGCACAGAGCGCCTCATTCCTGATCTTCACCCCGAACTCCTTTCAGGGTGTGTTGAAGGCCAGCAGCTGCAGTGGCTAGTAATCCTTGTCGAGGCAGATGGCGAGCACCAGTTTTTAGTTGGCAATGCCCATGTGTCAGTCAGCTGAGTCATGCTCTCAGCTCGGTGCCCAAGGCCTCCTCAGACATGGCCCCAACTCTCCCACCAGCCTAATCTCCCCCATCTGTGTTGGCTACACTCCACACCAACCAGCCTCCTTCAGTTTCCTGAGGACGCTTAGGAATTTCTCCTTCCCATACTGCTTTTTGTGTTGCTTCCTCTGTCTGGAATGCCTGGGGAATCCCACATCATTTGTGCAAAGGCCTCTTGAAATACTACCTAGTTTTTCATTTTCATTTCAGACCACCTCCTTGATGAGACTATCTCGAGCCCTGCTATTCTCTGAGCTCCTTGGCATTCTCTTACATCCATCATAGTTACCTAGTATTCACGTTGTTTTGTTGGCCTCTTTTCTACCTCACTCCACCCTCACCGCCCCTCACACACTGAATTGTAAACTTCCGCGAGGTAGCATTTTATTCTTTTTTTGTTTTCAGTACCTAGCACTGCTCCTTGCACACAGTGGGCCCTCGGCTAATATTTGGTGAGATGAGCCCTCCTCTTAAGAGCCATAAGTGCATCTGTATGATTGCTTTTCAATAGAGCAGCACAGAGAGACACGGGTCTTGCCCTAAGAAAGCTGAAGTTCCAAGTGGGAAGCCCCAGTTATTTTCTAGAATATAGAAGCATCAAATTTACTAATGGGCTATATTGCAGAAGTTCATTTGTCAGTCTGTTGTTTGGAACCTGGGTTAAACTTTTCCTTAGAAACAGTATTGTGCGCGGTGGTTGTCTCCCAGCCCACAAAAGCCTATTTAACTTGTAATGTGTCTAAAGTCTGGTACTAATAGCAGCCCCAGGGGTTCAGCGGCGGCTTCTCTCAGGCCATTGCCAGTCTTAACACTACAGACCTTGCCCTGAGGCAAAGTATGAGGCAGGGGTGGAATGGGATCAGGGGCACAGTCTCCAGCAGCTGTGGATGATGGAGGGGAAGGAGGGAGGAGGGGAGGGAAGGAGGAAAACAGAAGGAAAGCGGCTGGGATAACTGAGCTAGGGCTTCTGGTCAGCGATGGTCCTTCTTGTGTGATGGGTACAACGCGAGCCGAGTACATGCATGAGACTTTATGGGATAAGTACATTCTCTGACATTTACTTCTATTAGGAAGTCTTTTGAAGGCTGCCTGCCTATGCCTGTTTCAGGGGTTTTTGGTCATTCTTCCTTTAGTTTTCACCACAGGAGAAACTAAGTATATTAACAAAGAAACCAAGGAAAGACTTATTTCAACACATGGAGGCAACCGCTATGATATTGACTAGAGGCCACAAACTTAAAGCCCAGGGCGCTGGGCGGGCCATGGAAATGCCTGCTGCCGATCAGGAGTAATTGAAGGTGGGGTCTGCGGCGACCTGCAGTGTACGTGCTCCATCTAAAGGAAGCAGCTTCCACGTAGCTCCAGTCAAGTGCTTGCCCTGGGTTCAAAATAGACAACTTTTTCAAGAGAACCCATCAATCTTACTTTCTATGTACTAGTCCCTGAATTTTATATGTTAACAGTTAATTTACAAAAATTTTAACAAACACACACACACACGTACCTACACACTTATGGGTCCCACCCATGAAATCTTCCCTGTACACAGTCGTATTTCACTTAATGTGGTCCTGAAAAAAAAAAAGAAAAGAATTATAAATAGAATTTTTGTAAGTAGAATCATATATTCCCATTTGATGGACGTTAAAATTTCAGAGATGTGTTCCCACAGAAAAAAGATTTCTGTTCAACAACACACTTGAAAAATCACACTTCGGGGAATAGTTTATGAACATCTTTCGATGGGCGAGTGCCAATTTCTGATAAAATTTTTACAATAATGCATCAATCTCTATTAAATATAATTGCTAACACCTCTAAAACCCAGGGTAAAATAACTCAGAAAACAGGAAATTTTTGACCAAGGACTGGGATGCTTTTAGATGGAAACTCATGTCAGCAGTTCCACAGTCAAGTCTAGCACTTGGCCATTCCCATTCTCTGCAGAGTCTATATCACAGGACTCTGTCTTTAAAATTCTTAGTCTTCCTGCAGTAGCCCCTCGGGTCCCTCACCCAGAGTGCAGGGGCCTAAAAGTTCTCTGGCTATAGTCTGTTCACCCTTTGATAGCATCCTATCAGCATGAAACCTGTTTGCTGGTGGCCATCAACAGTGTATTCTGAAGACCTCAATGCCACGGGCAGCGCCATTAAAGAGAGCAGACATATCCATCCCACACAACAGAGCTCTATGCTTATCTGAGTGGTGGACAACTGGAAATCAGAAGCATGGCATCTTGCCTTTTAGGTGTGAGATTCTAATTCTAGAGCTGCCACTGAGAGACTGAGCAAGTCCCTTATACTCTCTATGCTTTAGTGTCCACATCACCAAAAATGTACCTACCCCATGGGTTGTTATAGGAATGAGATGAGATAACACCTGTGCATAGCACACAATTTTGCACGCAATGGCTGGTAACCATTGCGATCATTCTTTCTTAGTAGTACCATTAGCATCGTCAGAGGAGGCGGCCTTTCCCGTTTGGTTCTTCCTCTACCCACCAGCTTTTGTCCCTGAAGATCACACCAGTCCAGGCACAGAAGATGGGTCAGCACCCACCTGTACTGTAGGTACAAACTGGAGAAACTGCTCCTCAAAGTGAGAGGTACAAGTGTGTCCCATGAGTCCAGATTTCCTACCACCGTATCCAGGTCGTAGTTGTCCCCAGACCGAATGTAACTATTTTTTCTTGTCTTTGGGTGTATCCAGCATTAATGATTCAGCCCCGCCGTGTCTTCTCCATCCTCAGATACATCTCTGGTCTCTCCAGGGAACAAGAAGCTTTTAAAGGGCAAAGCATGTTCCCTGTCTTGCTGTCTGCATTGCCAAGCTTGGCACTATAAACAAAAAGGTACTTAATGAGTTGCTTTCTTAGCAAAGAAACTACTCATTCGGGGTGAAATATTCATCTAGGCGATGAGTTAACATTTTCATTTTACTGTAGCTGGCTTTGACCAAATGAATGAATCCCTGTACTGAATGCAGGGGAAGAGCTATTTAAAGGAACAGCGGGAATCCCTTGCACAAAGCCAGTTGAAATGAATGGGGAGAGAGCCAACCTTTTTTGGGAACCCCTAGGGCTTGTGTCTGTAAATTTTGCTCCGGTCTGGCGGATGAGGGCCACTCTGGTTGTCTCGGCTGGAATTTGATGCGGCATGTGGCCCTTGCCCAGGGACAGTCTGGAGAGCACGTGGGCCCCGTGTGAGGTCACACCTGTCTCCATCTCTGAGCAGGGACTGAGCCGTTTTTCAGACGACGCATGGCAGCATCTAGGCCACAAGCCTGGTCCTGTGGGCCACCCAATGGGAATGTCAAGGCCACTGCTGCCCTGACTTAAAGCCTGAAGGGCACCAAGATCAGCTCGTTGGAAACTGGATTTCCAAAGCTCTGCCCGGGTTGTGTTCCTCTCATTCCCAAAGGAGTGAGCATTCCCAGCCCTGAGGTTCCAACCACAGCGCTGCTGCCTGCTGGGATTCTGACTTGCCGTTAGTTCTTGGCTGGACTCACTGGGGATGGGAGGAAGGGCGGATGTGTCAGTGAGGAACCAGTAGCAGCTGCGTCTGCTGCTGCTCAGAGCTATTGGCATCCAAACGCCCTCGTCTGTCCTCAAGACACTGACAGGGACTCAGGCTGGTCCTGGGTGGTTTCTTCCTCCGGAGCGCACCCTCTCTAGTCACCTCCGCTCCAAGACCATTGCCTCCGCATAGACATTTTGATGGCGGATACTACAGTAGCCTTCGCTTTCCTCTGGGTCTGCTCTGATATCACTTAATGCAGAAATGCCTACAGGGAGCTTGGAATGAACAACAGCCCCTTAGGTCCCAGGCCAAATCCCTCCACCCAAGCAGAAAAACCTGCTCCACAGGTTTCCACAAGCAGCCCTTCTCCCCCCGCCCTCCCACCCCCGAGAACCTTCCCACTCCCATCCTTGGCTGCCTCCCCAGTGACCCAAGCCTCCCATTTCCATCAGAGGAAAGGGTAGGCGCGCTTTCCTCAACTGCTCTTTGCTTTCCCCTAGCCTGTGGGAATCAGAGGTTGGGGTAGGAATTGATAAAAGCGAGCATTTTGCCATAAAAAGAATCTAAGAGGGCAACGGAAGGCCATCCGTGCGATTCCCCAGGCTGTCTGTCTTTGAAAAGGAAGATCTGGCCGAACCTACAGAACTTGCTGCCTCTGGAGTTTACTCTTTATTTCACTGTGTACAGCACGTCCTTGTGTATGAATTAAAGATTAAAGGCAACTTAACCTGCATTTTGCTATATCTCTATATACAGGAGAGAAAAGGAGGGAGGGAGTGCATGTGTTTGGCATGGCCTCCTGGTTCTAACACCAGACCAGGCGATGGGAGACTGAAGATGGAAAGGTTGGGGGCTTCTTCCTGACCCTGCCACTCCTTCATGCAGTGCCCCCTGGCAAGTCATTGGACTGGCCTGTGCCTCCATTTCATCAACCATAGAATGAGTATAATGACACCTACCCGGACGCCTGTTGTGTCCTCTGCCACACTCTGTGGGTCTCAGAGTGACGGCGACATCATTATAGCATTGGCCGTTTAACACAGGATGCAAGGTGCAAATCACCTTTCAGGGGAAAAACCAGCATTTGGGCCCTTCTGTCATTTTGAAATGCAACCAATTTTGAATGGTTCACAGCTGAACTATAATCCCAGTGTTTCTAGACACCAAACAAGTGAACTACCTCTGCAGTCCCTTAGGCCAGGGTTTCTAACCTCAGCACAACTGACATTTGGGGCTGGATCATTCTTTGTGGTGGGAGCTGCCCTGTGCGTCGTTGGATGTTTAGCAGCGTCCCTGGCCCCTACCCGCTAGAGGTCAGGAGCACCCCCAAGTTGTGCCTAAAACATTGCCAGACACCTGCTGCAGGACAGAATTGCCCTCCATTGAGGACACTGCCTTAGAATCAACCACCCTTGGAGAAAGCACCACCAAAAACCACGATCCAATTAATTGTTACCAGAAGAAACTGAAACACAAATGCACAGGCTAAATCAGTGCCTTATTCAGGAACTGGAATGTCATCAGATAACATAAACCAGTCCCAGAAAAAGTTCAAGAAGATAAGGCTATGAAAAGAAAATACATTCCCAAGCCATTCTCTGTTATTTTTCAGGCATTCTTCACGGCACTAATGTCCTATTAGTGCAAATCATGGGTCGTTGACCTGATAGAGACCACCCTACAGCCCTAGACTTGTGGTAACATCTGCCGGACACTCAGAGTTTTTCAGGCACGGGCAGGATGTGAACAGGAAAGGATTTAACAGGTGCATACGGGCTGGGTGTGCGCACTTGGCTCCGGATCTGGAGTTAAGTGTCTCTGTAACAAGTGTTCAACAGAATTTATTGCATTCTACATGAACGTATGAGCCTGGAGGAGCTATATTAAGCTATCGATATCTGCCAAAATGGATATGTCTTCAGGATGAGACTTCTTAAGTATCAAGCAGCAAAGAAGGCAGGAAGAGACCCTAAGTGTAGACACTATTTTCTGTGCTCGTCTGCAGCTACCCTTGAGGTCCAGCAGGGTTGCAGCTGGGCCTGCTTTGACTGTAATTCTGTGCCAGCTCCTCTGACTGCAGAGACCCCAAGGACGGGTTTTGAGGATGTGTACAGTGGTACCTCCATCATTTACCAAGGATCAGAGAATCCATATGGCCAAGAAGTTCTGTCTCCCAAACCAGAATCACTAGCAATGTGTCGGTACAGAAAGAACCAGCTCTTGGTAACTATACAGGGTTGATTCCGAGAGGGAGGAATTCATTCAGGGTGCTTTTTGAGGCTGGCGCTCGGCAAGGCATCTGACAGCGCATCCTGAGGCCAGCTTTCCTGTCCAGATGTTTTTGCTCCGCTGCCACCTCCTAGAGAACAAGGAATGTGCGTCCCCTCCACCCCCTCCCCAGGGTCGTATGCCCCTGAGAGCATCTACACTGGATGCCTCTTGGAAAGCACATTCCTAGGAGGAATTGTTTGTGTGGCACTCTCCAACCTCCCCTGGAGCCAAGAAAAGATTTACATTTGGCTGTCGGTGTGCAACAGGTCCCAGTCATTTCCTCTCCTTTCAAGAAGATTCCCAATGAACATAAATCTCACCCCAGCTCTGACAGCCTCCAGTCATCTGTTTACCAAAATAAACTTAAAGCATACATTGAAAACTAATTCCTAGTGAAATATGCATCCCCATGGCATTCAAGTCTGGTATTTAATGTCTTTTTTATGGTTAATAATGCATCAAAAGCGTCCCCAGTCTGAAGCTGTCATTACATCACACACATGATGTGCAGGGCCCATTTCAATGACTAAAAAACTTGGAGTCAGTTTTTATTTTCTTAAAAAAAAATACTAATGTATAATTACAATGGCCTGTTTCCCTCTATCTGTATTTCTTTTTAATAAATCTGCTGCTTGATGAGATCAATCCACTGAAAATAGCTAGAGAGGTTCTTTGCTGCGTACAGATAAAGAGATGGGCTACGTGTAAACAACTCCAAAATCCCCTCGTTAGAGCTGGCTTCTATTTGGACGGCACCCCAGTCTTCTTTTTTATTTTATGTTGCTTTATTTTTTAAAAAATCATCCAGGATTACATAAAAGAGTACAGTTAAGCCTCGTCCTTCCTGGTAGACGTAGAAAAATAGAATATTTGAATCAAAACATTGGCTTTCATTTCAATGCTGGCTCCCTAAAGTTAAAAAAAATCAGGAAAGCTCCATTTGCCTTCTGTTAACAGCAAAGTGAACATTGCTCTAAACGTCTTTCCTTATTTTCTATCTATTTGGCCACTAATGCTGAGGACAGCATGGATGGGAGGAAAGATGAGGGTTGAAAGTCTCCTTCCTGAGGTATCTAGAGACTCCTATCACCCTGGAAGTGCAGGAGCCGCACTTCACGGCCATCTGTAATGACCACATTCATGCCCATGAGTGATTTCTTTGCCACCCTGGACCATTTCTGATGGCCTGAGGGTGATGCAACTCGGTGAGAGCAGCCAGCTTATAACTGCTCGGCATTGGGCAGTGTCTGCTTACCTTGATTTGTGGCCCCAAGGACCAAGTGAGGTAATTCGATAATGTATGCAAAGCGTTTAGGGTGGGCATGCACCTGGGAGACACTCACGAAATGGCAACAGTTAGGACTTGGAGTGGTGGAACAAGCAGTGGCTGTGGCTCAGATGCTCCGGGGCTAGATGGGCCATTGCTGGACTCAGTGACTTAGTTTCCTTGTGTGTAAAATGGAGGTAATAGTTGCTCGGAGAGTAGATCTTAAATGTTCTTATCGCAAAAAAAGAAATGGTAATTACGTGATGTGATGGAGGTGTTAGATGTCCCTAGGTAGTAATCATTTTGTGATACATATTACATGTCAAGTCAACACAATATACACCTTAAACTTATACTGTATGTCAATTATGTCTCGATAAAGCTGGGGAAAAAATGGGGGTGGTGGTGGCGGATAATAGTCCTAACTTATTCTCTTACACAGTTACTATGATGATGAAAATGAAATAGTATGTATAAATTGTAAGTACCCGATGGCTGGTAGCTCTTAACAATAACAGCACCAACAGCAGTACCTGTAATTAGCCCTGTAATTTGCAAACACTTAGGTAATGTGATCTAGTAGTTGCTTTGCAGCCCCTCCTACTTATGATTTGCTAATGATGGAGGATTTGGACCCACAATGCTAAGTTTGAGCCAAGATTCATCCTAGGAGATCTGAAGAATTTTTGCTCTTCTGCAGACGTGGCAGACACATGTTTTAGGAAGCAGGGAAAGAACTAAAGGAGGGCTCCTTTCACGACCTGCAGGTCTTAACATTTTGATGGTTAGCTCTGGGAAACAGTTGTAAACCACAGAATATAGACTGAAATCAAGCCTTCTTTTGCACCTGATGGAGGACACTCTGTCCAGAGACTAAAATCTGGCTTTGTCCAGGGTCAAGCTGAGAGAGTTGGTGGGGGTGGGTAGGAGGAGTTGGGGCTACCCCCAGGTGTCCTTAGCTTTTCCCCAGCCCTTGACACTGGCATTTTGGCTGCTACTGCCTGGCAGAGCACTCCTGAGACTGAATCCTGAGAGGTCCCCCGGCGCAGGAAGCCTTTCTGTTTTTTCCTTTTCTTAGTGCTTTTCGAAGATCTGAATTGTGGGGTCCCCAAAGGGACTGCTACTTCCTTAATACTCCTCACAGGAGTTTTTCTTCCATCTGTGGCTGGAAAAGAACATCCCAAGAACCACAGTCAAAGCAGCAGTAACTGTGCATGCCACCAGCGCCAAGACGTTTTAGGCAGCCCGTTCTTTTGGCTATTCACCCTTCATCCCTGCCTCACACTTCCTGTAACTCTAGTTCTGGGCCCCCCTCCCAGAGCTGACAGCCTCACAATCTGGAGATGAATGCTGCGAGCTCTGCCTTTCAGAGGCGGTTTAAGAAGTTACCATTTGGACGTGTTCGCCGCTGGCTTCCTTTCAGTTCCCCAGCGGCCCCCGCCCGGCCAGTTCAGACCCTTTCTTGGTTTCCCTATTGTTCAACTCCACGGTACTTTTAAAGTGTCAAAGCAAATTTGTGTTTCCAGTAAGAAAGCACCTTTTGCTTTTTGCCTTTTTTTTAATTGCATGTGGCCTTCACGGTTCTAATTCCCACGGAAACTTAACTGTGTCCCTAAAAAAAGGCACAGACACGTACACAAACGCAGCCAGCAGACACTCCTACGCCCCTGCACACCCTCGCAGACACAAAATCGCATACCGTAAAGCCAGCTAACGTTGATGCATCCAGGTTGGAAATGACAGGATATTGTGGCGGGCCAGTCACTTAACGAACCCCTGTGGGACCAGTCTTGGTGACTAACAGTTTCTCTCCAACTCATGAGGCAAGGGGATCGCAGCCCGCAGTGTTTCACTCCGTCACGTTCCCCCCACTGCCCCCTTCTTTCTGCTCTACACAAACAAACCAATTACAGCCAAGGATATAAATGAGACCCCTTTTCTGAAAATGCCCCCTCAACCTTTTTTCTGCCCTTCCTTACTCAACTCCAATCAGCCTGCCCACCATGTGGACTGTATGCACGCACACATCCACACATCCACTCAGATATACACACAAACACCTGTGCATGCATATGCATACTCTGTGTCACAGCCTTTGCAAACTTCCTGTTCTTTGGTCCAGCCTGGTTTCATCTGTCCTTATGTCTCCTTAATCTACCGTCATGAGGAATACAGACTGAGAATTGCTTTTCTTGAATTTCTTTACCTCCTTTTTATACTACAGCCGGCCCCAAACCTTCCCCTCCCTCCATCATACCTCAGGGTAGCTTCCTAATTTATTTTTGGATGGTGCCTTGTGTAACTCCTACTGATATTCTGTGTCCTCCATCTTAGTTACCGATTGATTAGTTGGCTTAGAGGCTTTGTATAAAGACCTACTCCTGCTTAAATAACACGAACTATTAAAATGTCGGATTTACAAACTCTTACTAGGAGTGAGAAGTTTCGTAGTTTTGGAGTTTGAGCCATCCTGAGTAAGACAGCCAGACAGTTATTACCTCTACGTCAGTGCTGTT
Source organism: Delphinapterus leucas (assembly GCF_059928025.1). NCBI lineage: Eukaryota > Metazoa > Chordata > Mammalia > Artiodactyla > Monodontidae > Delphinapterus > Delphinapterus leucas. The sequence continues at coordinate 44,919,002 of NC_143148.1, forward strand.
GATACTTTGAGTCCACAGGCCAGTCCTGCTCATGGGGTCAAAACTTTGTTATCGCAGGGTTCTATGTGCATGTTTGGAAGCCTCCACACAGACATACAAACATTTCAAAAGAGAGACTTTTGTTCCCTCCAGCATGAGGAACAATTACCCAGTTATTTAAGTAGAATGATAGGTGTCCGACAACCTGTAGGCTGGAGACATTTTAGAAATAATAACAACTTGAATTTTTACTGCCCCTTTCCCATTTACAAATAGTGTCTACCTCTGTTAATTGCCTTGAGCTCAGAGCCAGCCAGCAAGAGAGATTGGCCAGAGCTTCCTCCCTCCACTTTAGGACAGGATCTGGGACCTAGAGCTCATCCGCTCCACTGTCTCTGTGTGTCTATCCAGCTGCTGCCCAAGGTCCAAGGAGATAGATGCCAGGGGAACGGAAAGAACTTCTCCTGCAGTCACTTTTGCCTTGTGTAACACACAGAGAGCCTGGCCTGCAAGGGGACCCTGGAGGGTTCCGACCATCCCCTGGGCTTTCTGGGTGTTTTTTAAAGCCAAAATACCTGTGGTTTTTATTGGCTGGATTGTGACTGGAGGCAATGGGGAGAGAGGGAATACCGGGCATTAAAAATGACAAAGCACTTTCATTTGACACAGCCATCGGAGGAATTTGGAAACAAACATATTTTTCTAATGGAACGCTATTTCAACAGCTCTGCCTGTGTACAGAGGAACGGGACGGTGAACTAGCTCGGGATGGCCTCCAACATTCCCGGAGAAAGACAGATGACTGATGTTTTCTCATTGTGGGCCGGGAGGGATTTTTATGCAAAATTCAAAGAAGGAAAGAAATCTCAGTTTCTGCCCTTCATCCTTTCATGAGGGCCTTCCTGAACTGGAGGCTGACAGACGTGGTGATAGAGCTGCCCCAGAATTATGTGGAGGTGACGGGTTCATTTCTGGGTGGTTAGATGAGCCAGACATAGCCAGGCCTTGTTGCTGTGGAGGATAATGTTCCCTCTGGGGAAGAACACAGGGTAATAAATGGCTTTTGCAGCAATTAAACAGAAGAGCAAAAGGTGAACCTCCAACTCCACGGTGCCATCTCTTTTTCAAGAACAGCAACAAAAATGACCATGAGCCACCAAGTCGGAAGCACCTTTCCCCAGACAGAGAACGGGGTGGCTGTCTTTTCTTCTCTTAGTGAACTTTCCAGTGCAGCTCCTTATGGGTTTTGCAGATCATGTGTTTGGTAGGAGCTGAGATAGTCCCATTCCGTCTTGCATTTGCTAAAATGCATTTGGAATCACATTATTATAGATTATGCAAGACTGGAACATGGTCGAGATGAAAAAGTAGCCCTTGATGCTTCTGAGAGAAGGAAGCCAGGCTGACCCCTCGGAGCTTCTGACTCTTTGTTTTTGTGCAGATCTACTTGCCTGAGGGAACAGTTCAGCTATTCCTTCCTTTTAATTCCTGTCTTGTGGGAGATGTGAAAACATGAAGCAAGGAGAGAATATCCCTGCAAACTCCTGTCACTCACCAGCAGCTCTACACACAAGCACGCACACACACACACACACAGTGGAGTCGAGGTTTTAGATATTTACTTAGACTTGGCAGCTTGCTTATGGGGAATAGGGCTTGGGAATTGAAATTAAGAAAGACAGAGACTCACTTCTACTCTGATTAGCTGTGTGGCCTCAGGGAAATCACTTAACTTCTCTGGGCCTTAGTTTCCCAATCAGAAAAAAAAACAAAAAACAAAGCTTTGGATTTGATGACTTTTGTGATTCCTTACAGACTCAACGTTCTCTGATTCAGTGAATTCATTTCTAAATGAAAGCCTCACTTAGGAAGGCCCATGGGTTCTGCATGCATGTGTGTGTCCCAGTTGTGGACAGCAGATAATGCAAGAGCTCTCTTTTGTTCTCCCCTAGCACAGCCTCCATGGGCATGCTCTCTGCTATCTTTCTTCCTCCTTCTGTGCACTTTCGATGGCCCCGTTATATCCAGACAGCTACGTCTTCAGAAAGTCATAATCAGAGTGATGCTGGAATGACACGTCTCTCGACACATCTCTCAAGCCCCGAGCACCAGTTCAAACCAGCACTAGATTGCCGTTGGAGGCCGTCGAGGTAACTGTGGCCCGCTCGAGCGTGCAGGGAGATTGGCTGCATGCTCCAGTGCCCGCAGCCTGTCAATAGTCCTGAATAAACTAATCAACCCATTTGCACCTTCGTGAAAACGCATCTTGGAGCTGATGAAATAGGAGTGGTACAGACAATGCCAACATTGAGTGGAGGAAAAAGAAAGAGAAAGGTTACGAAGAACAAACACGCTGTATTTCCTAAGGAAAAGGGGTGCTGTGTGCCCAGAAACTTGGGGCAGGGCTGATGAAATGTTCCCGAAGTCTACGAGACTGGAGTTCCCTCTGCCTTCTTGCCATCGGCCATGTGTCCACCTCGATCTTTCCACTGATCCCCCCCCCAAAGAAAGAAACTCCCCAAGTCCTCATTTTTTATCAACTACTGTTTGGTAGAAACAGTAGTCTCTTACCTTTCTAAGAACTCGTTCCACACAAAGCTGTATACTCAGATGCCAAACCTTTCTTTTGAGTTTTTCCTAGGGCCACTTAAGACCCACTAGCAGGGCTTCCCTGGTGGCGTAGTGGTTAAGAATCTGCCTGCCAATGCAGGGGACACGGGTTTGAGCCCTGGTCCGGGAAGATCCCACATGCCGCGGAGCAACAAAGCCCGTGCGCTACAACTGCTGAGCCTGCGCTCTAGAGCCCACGAGCCACAACTACTGAGCCTGCGTGCCGCAACTACTGAAGCCCGCGCACCTAGAGCCCGTGCTCCGCAACAAGAGAAGCCACCGCAATGAGAAGCCCGCGCACGGCAACGAAGACTGAGCGCAGCCAAAAATAAATAAATAAATAAATTTTTTTTTTTTTTTTAAAAAGACCCACTAGCACTCACCATCATCTTGTGGTGGCAGAGGAGGAACACTGGATCGAGGTCGGGATGTCACAGGAGGTCCCGGTTGATGCGGCTGTGCCACTGTGCGCTGTAAGTTACGTGCCATGTGGTTCAGCTCCCGTAGGGATGAGGTCCTCTACCTGTGTACAGATGGTGTTGGGGATCCCATCCCACTCCTCTGATAAGGTTGAGTACTACCCCCGCCTCCCCGCACAGTGGAAAGGGATCAGTGCTGTGCTGATAAGCTGACTCTCAAATTTTCTAAAAAGCCTCACTTTGGAGTATTTGCTGATGTCTGTGGTATAAATGCTCCCACTGTGACTCCCACAGTAATGGGTGTGGTGTACAACTGGCTCACACCATTCCCCGAAATTTAACCACCAGTTCTCAAGAGCCAATGGGCTAGCCCCAGCACCCCGCTGAAAAGGACTGCCCGGACGCTAACTGGAGTTACCGACAGTGGCATGGCCTTCTTCCTTCCCCTGGAAAGCAGATGCGTTGTTTACCCCAGAGATTAGTGGAGAAATGCTTGATGTCTGCTAGGACAGTTCTACTTTTTCCTAGACCCCTTCTCTTCTCTCTCCACCCCCTTTCCCTAGTAGGACGCGTCTAGGCTCATGACTTTAAATTCCATCTAACTGCTGAATTCTCCCTAAATCATCTCCCTGGAACCCTAGACTCTTCACTTCAACCTCCAACAAGTATTGCAAACTTAACACTTTTATAACAGGTGTCTTGATGTCCTCCTCCCAGAATTTTCTCCCCCAGTCTTGCCCAATTCAATCAATGGCACGGCTGCCCACTCTCCTTCACCCTCCACATCCAATCTATCAGCCAAGCCTATTGACTTTCTCTCCAAAGCACATCCTGAATGCAGCCCTTTCTCCCAAGCCCACCACTAACATCTTGATCCAAACCACCTCCATTGCTCACTGAACCACTGCAATTATGTCTTCACTGTTCCCCTCCATTCTCTTCTTGACCCTTGCAATCTGTTTTCTGCACCACAGCCGATAGCTTAAGACACTGCAGTGGCTTCGTATCACCCCAAGAGTCTCCTCCAGAGTCCTCACCCTCACTCTGCCTCCTCTGCACCCTCACCCAGCACTGCCAGTCACTCACTTCAGCCACATTACCCTTCTCTTCTGTTCCTCAGACACAGCAAGTTAGCTGCTGCCTTTGCGTTCAGTTTTCCTTCTGCCTGAGTCCCCGGATCTTTGCATGGCTCACTCTCCTTATCATTCAGGTCTCATCATAAACGCCATCTCCTCAAAGAGAACTTCCCTGATGACCTTCAGTATGTGTGTCTGTCTAGAGTGTAACTTCCATGAGGGCAGAGACCGGTGTTAGGCATACATGACAAAGGCAAGGACAGAGAGGCTCCAAGATGGCAGCGAAAGGGCAAAGTTCATTTCTTGCACATAAGAGAGCTGTTTGGGTCCTTCCTTCATGTTGCCCTCTCCGCGGAGACCACACCACCTGTGCAAGCAAAAGCTGGGTCCCCACAGGTCCATGCAGTGGGAAGAAGGGGTCGGGGAGGAGGCAACATACCCACTGTCTTAAAGTCTGGGTACAGACGTGGCTCACATCTCTTCCATTCTCTTGCCGCTGGTGAGACTCAGCCACATGACCACACCTACCTACCTCCAAGATTAGGAAATGTAGCCTATCCACATATCCAGGATACCTGGTATGCGAAGAATGAATAGATGAAAACAAAAAAGAGTCTTCCAGTGTTTCTAGTGTAGAAAGTAAACATTTCAAGCGCCCCTGGAAACTATCAAAGCTGCAAAAGGAGGTTAGGAAGGTAAAATACAGCCTTCTCCAGTTTGATCCCGTATGGCACTCTTGCATCATGGAAAACATCCATCAGTAGACCGTGGGATTGACCAAAATCTCCATCCTCTCCTCCCCCTAAGCCTATACCCATCATACAGACTAGAAAGGAATGGAGAAAGAGTCCCCGCTGGGAGGCTAATAGAGAATATTGTGTCTTTTTCATTTTCTTCTGACTCCCTATTGTTTTCTTAGACCCCCTCAGCCACTTTCCCCCAACTTCGACGGAATACTGCATTCCTCTAAGGCCCTGTCCTATTTATTCCAGGTAGGGTGATGATTACAAAAGAACAAAGGAGAAAAACGGGAATTTTATAGTAAGCCATTGTTTTCTTCTAAGCCTTGTTAAAAGTCTCACTCCACCTGAGATGCGCTTATCAGCATATTTAACGAAGACCTAAGGGGCAGCTGGGAAACCCTGCACAATGCGTGGGAACAAACCTGTAGATGTCTTGTGTGTCTGCACTTGAGGTGGAAAACTGGGGTTTATTAGAAGGGTTTCTCTAGTCTTCTCTAGTGAGTTTTGTGTATTAGGACCCCTGTTCTGAGTATCTGCGGTGAAGTCCAGTCTACCGGCCTTTTAAAAATATTAGTCACGTAATTACTTATGAAAGAAAAGTAGTCGGCATCCTTTATGTAGTGATATAGCGGCAGGCTTTAATAATTTCAGAAAAATAATCCATTTGGTAATAGTTACAAAACCATTAACAGTGACTATGTGGCTGGCACTATTCTAGGTGCTGAGAAGAAGGCAATGGACAAGTCAGAATTTCTTAAAGAAAAACACGCATAACATCACGCAGGGCTTCTCAGCCTTGACCCTGTTGGCATTGGACACCCGATTCTTTGCTGTGAGGGCTATCCTATGCCTTGTAAGATGTTTAGTGGCATCCCTGGCCTCTACCCACTAGATGCCACGAGCACCTCTACCCCCAGGTGTGACAGCTAAAAATGCTCCAGACATTGCTAAATGTCACCTGGGGGTAAAATCACCATCATTGAGAACCACTGCCCTAGTGGGGAAGACCATGGTCTTTGAGACCAGATCTGAGTTCAAGTTCTAGCTCTGCCAAGCTTTAGCTTTAAAATCCTAGGGAAATGTCTTTACTTTTCTGGGTCTTAGTTTTTTCCTGATCTGTCAAATGGGTTAATAAGAGGATGGCATTAGATAATGAATAGAAGATGCTCAGATCAACATTTGACGCACAGAAGTGCTTCTGGAAGTGTTATCTAAAGTGTTATCTAAAGGGTTCAAAGTTTGATTTGCTCTGGGATCATGTAAAAGCCTCAGTCAATATAAAATATAGACAATTATTTATCATGCCTTTTTTTTTTTTTTTTTTTTTTTGCGGTACGCGGGCCTCTCACTGCTGTGGTCTCTCCTGTTGCGGAGCACAGGCTCCGGACGCGCAGGCTTAGCGGCCATGGCTCACGGGCCCAGCAGCTCCGCGGCATGTGGGATCTCCCCGGACCGGGGCACGAACCCGCGTCCCCTGCATCAGCAGGCGGACTCTCAACCACTGCGCCACCAGGGAAGCCCTTATCATGCCATTTTTGATGATTTGAACAGGGTTTTGTGGACCATTATAAGCATATTTGTATCCATCTGTCTCTGTATGTGTAGAACATTGTTTGAAATATTAAATAGGACATTGCGGGTGTTGGTGGCATAGAGATAGAAAATTACTGAAGAGTTCTTGTTCTTAATTAACAATCCCCTATTTTCTAGCACTTCCCTTTGCAACAACTCATTGATACACTGGATATTGTGGTGGTTCCCAAGATGCTATGTTTTCCTACAGGTATCATTGTCCTCTCTTTCCAGAAATCAGTTCCCAACTTCCTTTGGTTTATTCATTGTGGCTGGAGATGGGAAATAGCACCAGTATTAAAAGGAACATTCGTGTGAGAATGAATGGGTACTTCCAGTAGAAACCAGATTTCATCTCTAGTGACTTTAAACTTGTGAATAGCACCAATTACTTTTGGTATGTGTTCATCTCTGCTTCAAATTCAAGATCATCACTTTGGTAACCAAGGAGCTGGCATGTGAACAGCTGGCCACATTGGTAGTGCTGGGTGTAAAGTTTGTTTGGAGAAAGGAGGACCAGGAAATGGTATCGAGTGTGGCGAGATGCTGTCAGCGATCATGGGGGGGATCATTAGGACCAATCATCAGGCTATTGGGGCTGACAAGAATATATTAAGTGACATGCTGATCTCATCAAGGAAATGTTAAGCTTGAGTTGGAGGGATGGTAGGAAAACGTATGCAGCAAAGTATATTTTTAAACTTACACATGGTAGAAGATTGTGAAAAGACATTAAAAGGATAATAGAAGTTTTCTGATATTTTAAAGAAAAAATACGGGAACCGTAATCAGGTAGCATTTATGCCCCCGGTTATCTGTATGCCAGTGTACCTTATGTGACTAACAACGTGAACTTGAGAGTTCAATGCAGGTGTGGTGAGACTCTATGAGATCTCGAAAACTGGATGGTAAAGTGGGCGACCCTTGAGCCAGTAGGTTAAAATGTGGTAGAGAATGTGTACATCTGGATAAACAGAGAACGAAGTAGAAGTGGTGTCCTTATGGGACTACACTTCAGACCACCCAGTCAGGTCACTTGTCTCATGCTTTGTTATCCATGGTGTGAACTCCACATATGCAAAATGCACCATTCTCAGGGTTTGTCAACTCTCCCCACATTTGCTAAGTATCTCCTTCTGTTAAAAACACACTTACTGCGGGAAACATTCTTGACTTCCTTTGTTCAACATTTCAGCTATTAGAAGGTTGAAAAAGGCAAGAGTAACTGCTAATTGTGGACTGAATTCTAATAAATCTAGAGGAACTGGTGATGAAATCAATTGGTGGGACACATTTCCATCTGAATTTAATTTTTTAGATTTAATTTTACAAAAGTTACTCATACACGTAACTTTTAGACTCATATAGTCCTACCAGCCTTAAAAAAAAATACACAATGTTCCCTGAAAGTATCTTACCCACTTCCCACTGCCCAGAGAAAAACTGTCTCAATTCTTTTAACCGATTTCTTAGGAATTTAACTCCACATCTCAAAATTTATATTTTTTTATTCCTATTTCTTGATTTTTACTTCTAGACAGTATCCATTGACTTCCTAGTATGGAAAATGAGGACCTAGCTCTCTTTTAATCCCTCTTCAAGAAAACCACATAGAATTCCCATCCTCCCAGTATTGAATTTTTGTTAGATCAATTTTCAGCCTAGCTGGGCCGTGTAGTATACTATGATTACTCCTCTTTTCTGGTATAACTCTGTTTTCAGTGGTCTTATTTTTGCTTTGTTTTCTATGTAGTGATCATGGCCATGTCTATAAACTCTCTACCAATTGTATACCTCTCCTCTCAATATATTCAAATATATTGGATGTTCTATCAATTTCATCTTCTTATTGAAGTTCTCCCAGAGCTCTGTGACCTACTCCTACGTCAGAGTAGTTGAGGAGTTGATCTATAAGTAGTTGACCTACAAGTCTGGAGCCCACCTGTTGCCTCTGGATGTCCTTTCCCATCATCCTGGAGTCTCCTTTCTCCTCTATGGTATGTTGGAGCCTCTCTGTTTTCTGCATCCTAGTTCAGTTAATTCCCATCCCATAGTAAATATCATTATTAGTTCCATTTTGCAATTTAGCAAAATGGAAGCATGGAGAACTTAAGTAAAATTTTCCAAAGTCATACGGTTTTAACACAACTAGCAGAGCCAGGTCTCAAATCCAGACTCCATCTGACACCAAGCCTGTGGCCTACTTCCTCACTGAACAGTCAAGGCACAACCTTTGGCAGTCCTGGCCGAGAGATCGGCCAGGTGGTGGGGAGCGCCCACAGGTGGCCAAGGGCGCTGTGTAAGCTGTGCTTCCTATGTTCCAGTCAGGCTGTTGCCACCTTCCTATCTTAAAGCCCTTTTACAGCCCCAGACTCACTGTCCCTAATGGCAGCTTCTTATTTCTGGGATTAGCGGGTACAAAAAAATAGCTTCTGGGCATGTGACACTATTTTCAGGCCTTTAATGTCAGAAATAATGATCGTGTTAAATTGGAGCTCATTACCACGGAATGAGACCTCATCGAGCCCTCTTTTTGGGGGGTTGTTTAATGGGGTTTTTTTCCCTTTTTTTTTTTTTCCTCACTCTTAGTAGATCTGACATGGTACACCAGGGGGGAAGTGGGTATTTGGAGTGGCAAATTATCAAATAATAAGAAAGATCTCCTTTCATCGATGCAAGGGAAAGGGTCCGTCCTCCATTGTTCTCACCAAACGCTGGCTGTTCCTTTGTTATGGTTTCACGGAAATTTCCTGAGAGCCCCTTAAGCCACTGATACCAGTTGTATCCCCAGCAGCCACAACACGTACTTAAAGCGTTATATTCAGCACAGTCTTTCCCATAATGAATCTGACAGTCCCGTTTTATGACTCGTTGAGTAGTTAATTCAAAATATACCGTTCTCTAGAACCAGCTTTCTGGTGGACTCCCTGCTAGGCCTTCTGCACAAGCACAAAGGCTTCGTGTGACCATTCTCAGAGGGCACCACGGGGCCCGATCAGACCAGGGTGCCACCCTGTGCCTGGGACTCCAGAAAGCGAGCGACCACCCTCTGCTTTCTGCCCTCTAGAAGCTCCTCTGGTGAACAGTCAGAACTATGGTAACCAGAAATGAATGCCCCACTTGACGAGGAACCCGGTGTCCTCATAGCCTTCTAAGCGTGAAAGGACCCTGGCATCCAGGAGCACACAGAAGGGACAGGGAGCTTACAGCATACAAGGAACAATACAGGGACTGGAGACATTTAATCTGGAGAAGCAAATTACAGAGGTAAGGATGTGCGTTGTCCCACATACTTGATGTGTTGTCTTATAAAGGGTTGTCCCCGTTTCCTGACTGGCCACAAAGGGCAGAATGAGAACCAATGGGTGGAAATTACAGGAAATCGGATTTTCACTCTAGATAAAAAAGAGTCTTCCCACAGAGCTGTTGGGAAACATCACAGGCTTCCCTGTGAGCAACTGTGTGTTTCCTTTTACTAAAAGTGTCGAGAGAGATGGGATGTCCGCAGATATTCCAGAGGAGAATCACACACTAGGCTTTAGGCAGGACTAATAATCTAAAATATGCCTTATTATCATAGGGTTCTGTGAGTCTAAGAGTGGAGGGAAAGACCTTTGGGCAGTTTTTTTGTAAAACAGGTCTTTTAGATGTAAGTTGGTGCTACTTTAGAGGCCAGCAAGCTTTTTCTTAAAGAGGCAGAGAGTAAATATTTTAGACTTTGTGGACCACATAATCTGTCATGACGACTCAGCCCTGATATAGTGCAGAAAACAATGCACAGAATAGCCCATACACAAACGAATGAGCGTGTCTGTGTTCCAATAAATCTTCATTGACAAAAAAAAAAAACAGTGGGCCGGATTTGGCCCATGAGCCTTAGTTTGCCAATGGCTGAGACAGTGCTGAGAAGCCCAAGGAACAGAAAGGCTATGCTAATACCACAAGCGTGCTTGCGAGTGTCACACTCATGTATAGCACACATGTGTCTATCTTTGTGTGTGGGGATGCGTAGTTATGTGAGTGTGGTTTGGGCAGTGGTGAGGAGAGAAAGAGACAGAACACACATCTGTACAGAGAGCGATAAATCCTCTAAGACGCCCTGGCCGTGGTCTGTGCGGACCAGTGCTCTGTCACAGCAATGTAAAGGCTCCAGCCCCAGAGGTACCCCGGGGGAGTTGTACACAGTGTCTGAAATTCCTTCTGCCTCACTCTCTTTGCTTTGGGCATCTGCCTTGTGAAGGAAAAGGCCTAACTGAACGTTACTCTGTCCTGAAGGAACGAAAATACAGTTACCCAGATTGGTTTATCAGACCGGCTGGTTATCATATAGGCCTTGAAATGGGGAAGCTGAGCCAGATTGGTGCCTGGTGCAACCAGGAATGGCAAGGAAGTCCTCAACTCCTGAAAGGAAGGTTGGCAGGGAGCGAACGTGCCTAAGACAGAGAGAGAGAGAGAGAGAGAGGGAGAGATGGAGAAGATGGAGGAGGGCAGAGATCGGCATTGCCTGCTTGGCAGGTTAGCTCAGTGGTGACCCTGCCTGTGCCTCCACACCCCTGCCCATTTATCTGGGGTAGTCTCAGGGTCCTTTTAAACAAGATATTTTTAAGCAGCTGGTGCGCATTTGCGGAGACTAGGGTATTTAGGGGTCCTTGATCATCTGGCTTTGTTAGAGTTCAAGATGGTTAAAACGCTGCAAATTCTATTTCTTGGAGTCAACATGCTCTCCTGGAGGGTTGCTTTTCCCAGATCATTACCCTTTGCTGTTCCTCAGGACCGCCCCTTCCCTCTAAATACACCCCTTTTCCCCACATAACTTTAAAAGCCTCCTAGCCGAGGTGCCACCCCCTGCACACACACACACAGATACACACACACACACAGATACACACACACACACACACACACACACACACACACACACACACACACGGGCTTAGACATACAGGTACATCTCCTCAGCATCCGGGAAGCATCTCGCCGCCATTTGCTGTTGCCCTGTTTCCACGGCGGCCATCTTGTCACATCTGAAGAGGGAAAGGACAGCCTCCCCCGTTCCCTCTGAAGTGCACCGTGCAGCGCTGATTTTTTTTCAGTCATCTCTAAATAGAGGTTTCTCTCCCCCTCCTACCAGCTCAGCACCCGAGCGCGCAATGAGCGTGCCCTGCATTTGAAATCTGACATCTCCCTCTCTCACTCATTCACTCTGTCTTCAGCTTGGCAGAGTGCTTAAAAATTGGTATCCCTTTAACTAGGAGAGCTATTCTTCTGTGGGGAGATGACCTTTTACACAGGAGACAGGGCTGTCATAAGTGATCTCTGATATATGGAAGTTTCCTGTGTGTTCCAGCAAGGAACGGTACCGCACTGAAGAGCAGTGGGTGTTTGCATGGTGTTTCTGTGCAACGTGTGTGAAGAGATATTATATTACTGTATATATGGACCTGAATAAATTATCACCAGTTCTTTTAAATACTGCTAGCCCTCATGAGGCACATCCATTCAATTTTTTTTTAATTAAAAAGAAAAATTTTGTCTGATTCAAGGGCTCTTAGGGGAAAAGATGGAGGGAGAAATCATTGAAAATAGGAAAAATTTCCATGGGTTTTGTAGAAATTAATTGCGCTCAAAGTTATGAAAATAATCTTTAAATAATTCTTCCCACAGACTTGGGAAATGAAAACAATAAATGACTTTTTATTCTCCAAGATAATATGTCATCCTGAAGTCTTCAACATTACCCCTCTTTTATCAGAAGCCTAATGTCTGATTTTCCTCCCAAGCAGAATATTATTTGTTATTTTTTTCTAAATGGTAATCTATATTACCATGAAGTTGTGAAATTCATGTTGCGGAATGAAATGCGAAATTTCCAAAATGGGAAATGATGAGGATTTGCTTGCATGGCACAGATCCAGTGGGTACCACACTCAGTGTTCTTGAGTTTTAACTTCAGGACCTTGTCATTTGCTCAAGTAATGCACATACCAGGGGTTATTAGTACACCAAGGGAACTGGGCTCACACAACCTCGTATGATACACTGTTAGATGGAATGGAAGTACCAGGATGTGCTGACTGCCTGAAGTGCCCCCCTTTTCATCATTTAAGAAAGAATCCTGGGATGACTGCTCTCACAGTGAAAGAACTACTCCTCCTTGCCACTGGGCCCTTTCTCTAAGCTACTCGAAGACTCTGAGGGTATACCTAGCTTATGTTTACTTACAAAGTTACTCACTGGATGATGCCATCTTTGACTAAGCAGAAGGAAAGCCTGGTAAGAGGCTCATGGCCGTCCCACCCTAAACCAATCCCAGGGTTGCCCATCACAATTCAGTGATAATAATGACGTCCAAGAGCTAGATGTTTTAGACCTGAGTGTCACCCAAGGGTCACTCCAATCTCTGGAGTCCCTCATTTGACATACTCACTTATGGCCTATATTTCTGATTTTTGTTGCCTAAGGACTATGCAGAGCTCCTGTGTACCTTCATTAAGCGGCTGCCTTCATACATAAACCTGGAACAGCTCTGTTGCCGTGACCGAAATCCTAACATTAGAATTCTTAATGTTGGGTTAAAGAAAGAATCATTCCCTTCAAAAATGCAATTACCTCTGAGGAGCTAAAACAGTATTAATATTATGACTGTAATATTATTTTTGCTATGTAGTAATTGTCTGACAACTAACCACTGTATTCATGAGCTCACCTCCCTGTGATAACCCAGCAGGGCCAATGTGTTAAAAATAAGGGAAGTGGGATTCAGAGAATTTACACTTCTTATCCATGCTAACACATCTAGTAAGTGGCAGGCCTGGGATTCGAATTCATTTTTCTTTTCTTTTCTTTTTTAAATAAATTTATTTATGTATTTATTTAGCTTTGGCTGCGCTGGGTCTTCGTTGCTGCTCGCGGGCTTTTCTCTAGTTGAGGCGAGAGGAGGCTACTCTTCGTTGTGGTGTGCGGCTTCTCATTGTGGTGGCTTCTCTTTGTTGCGGAGCACGGGCTCTAGGTGTGCAGACTTTAGTAGTTGTGGTGCACGGGCTCAGTAGTTGTGGCTTGGGCTCTAGAGCGCAGGCTCAGTAGTTGTGGCACACGGGCTTAGTTGCTCCGTGGCATGTGGGATCTTCCCATACCAGGGCTCGAACTCATGTCCCCTGCATTGGCAGGCAGATTCTTAACCACTGCGCCACCAGGGAAGTCCCTCAAATTCATCTTTCTGATTTGAAAACTTGTATACCTGATTATGTTGTCAAATAAGACCCTTACCAGTTTGTTTACTAACTGAAAGCCATTTTGATAAGAGAGTAAAAAAAGAGAAAGAGAGAGAGAATATTGGTTATTTTAAGGTTGAGAAGATGCTACAAGACCATGGAATGGTACTAAAGAAAACATTACCTGGTATAGTTTTGCCTGGGATGACCTGCCCTTTGGTAGTACTTTGCTCAGTTGATTTAAGGCAGGATTCCTGAGCCCTTTGCCTAGGATCTTTCTTCTGGAAATCGAGGGGATGTTGTGACATTACCTAGTTGCAGTTGGAGAGACTGAGACTTCCAGGGTCAATAAGCAGTAGCAACTGGGCAGCTGTTTTTTACATGATCTTCTGAAGAGGTGCCAAAATGTGTTCAAACATGCAGGAGCCTAAAGAGAGGACTCCATGTATGGCCAGAGTGCACATGAACCCAGATGTCTAAACACAACAGAAAGGAAAGTTTTAGTAACTTTTCCCATCAGGACTTTTTTTTTTCAATTGCAAGGCACAGATACCCCAACCCCAAATGGCTGGAGCCAAAGGGATGTACGGACTCATCTAACTGAGAGGCTCGTGGGAAGATCTACTTGGATAGGTAGCCAGGTCAGAGGTAGAGTTTGATTAGGGACTTAAACCAGGTCACCAAGTTTCTTCTCTCCCCCTGTCACTTGGAGCAGTCTCCTTCATACAAGCTCCTTTCCTTGGAGGAGTTTCCTCTCAGCGTCAAAAAACGGCTCCAGTAACCCAGATCCTAATTCTCTCACTACAGATGCTCTGCAAAAGAGGGAACATCTTTTTCACAGAAATCCCTGCAAAAGTCACATGGTAACCCACTGGGTAACATGCCCATCCCTCAACCAATCACAGTGGCCCAGGCGAAATGCAATATGTTGATGTTATGAAGCCTGGATCAGGTGCTGTACCCCCGGAGTGAGCCCCACTGGAACCATGTGAACAGAGGTGGGAAGAGAGATAGATCTGAAAATGGCTGCCATCGGGAAAGGGGTGAATGGCTGCTGAGGGCCAAAATGCAATGAATGTCCATTGCAGGGTCTGTCTAGCTTTTCGGCGGTCCACAAACACGTGGATCAACTAAGTGGAACGCTTCAGCCCTTTCCTTTGGTGAATGCCGCTAGGCTTGTATCAGTAAGTGAAGCCAATGAAGCAAGAAACATGGATGCCCAAGACTTTCTTTGATTGTGGCTATGTTCCAATAAACCTTTTTTTTTCTTTTTTTAAAAGATTATATTGGAATATAGTTGATTTACAATATTGTGTTGGTTTCAGGTGTACAGCAAAGTGAATCAGTTTTACATATACATATATCCTCTCTTTTTTAGATTCTTTTCCCATATAGGCCATTACAGAGTATTGAGTAGGGTTCCCTGTGCTATACAGTAGGTCCTTAATAGTTATCTATTTTATATGTAGTAGTGTGTATATGTCAATCCCAATCTCCCAATTTATCCCCCCCCCCCCCCGCCACCCTTACCCCTTGGTAACCTGCAGGCCAGAATTGGCCCAGGGGCTGTAGTTTGCCGATCCCTGGTCTAAAAGATCAGACGTGATGTCAGGGACTGAAGTCTCCTGGTTCCCCCCTCTGCTTTGGGTTTACATATGCAGATGGATCATTAGAACCTGACTCAAAAATAATCTGCTCATTCATTCATTTGCTTCTTCAAAGTGTGTGTGTTGAGCCTCCCTTCTTTGAGAGGCGTTTCGGCAATGCAAGAGTGATCTCAAAAGGATCAGAATTTCCTGAATACCTCTGACGTGAGGGTGCTCTCCAGAGGGCACGCCCTCTTCCCAGTGTGCAGAACTGAGGCTTGTGCACGGTGCAGGGCATTGCTGTTTTGTCAAAGACCAGTATGTTTGGCAAGTGGGGCCCTTTGTGCCCATCTCCTTGGGGCAATAGATACCAGCTCAGTCCTGGAGAATAGCACATCCTCAACTTGTCCAGATGCAGCTGTGAGGTTCAGGTTTGCTGGAGAGCTAACAGGGTCCACCCCCAGCCCCCAGTTCCTTTGGATCCACTTTCCTTTGCCAGCTCCACAGCGGATTGCAGGCAACAGAGAGGCCTCGCGAAGATAAGCCGCACAGAGCTATGTCGCAGGCTGCAGGGTCCCTCTGCGGAAATGCTGTTCTCTTCCCTTGGCACCAAACATCAGCTCCGCTGCCTGTCCCCAGCAGCTGACGTCTGCGTGCTTTCTTTCTTTTTTCTCTAGAGAGCCCTCCCAACCAGGACATTTTTTATTTTACATTTGAAAAAGCAGAGGCTCTGCGCGCAGAGCCTGAGTTTCCAGCTCCAGGCCCACCTCTGCTGTGCGGCCTCAGATTTTCGCCTCGGGCTCCCTCAGCCTTGCAGGGGGAGGCAAGCTCTCCTTTGTGCTGTCATTCCAGCTGTGGTCCTGCTGCTTGCTGGGTGGCTGGAACCCACTTCCTACCTGAGGAGAAGCAAGTGGGTACTTTACTCTGACCACTTACCCGTTGAAAACTCTTGGCTTCACACAAGGAAAAAACGACTCGCAGCCCAGTTGTTGAATCCCCAAACCTCAGAAGAAGAGAAGAAATTGGTCGGTGCAGCCTTCCCCCATCCAGAGGCTGCAGCCACATGCCCTGTCCCTCCCCATGTTTGTCAGCGTTCCCCCTTTCTTCTCAGACTCGTCCCCTTCCTCCTGTGCCCGGCCTCATCAGGGCAAGAATTCAGCAATTCCTCAAGGCTGCAGCAACCTTCTTGCCGCTTCCCACTCCCCATAAGCAGAGCCAAGAAGGACGGTTGGACCAAAGCACGTGGGCCAGTGGCAGGATTCTCTCAGGGTTTACCCTGGACAGAGAAAGCTCTTGGGTTCAAACCACCAGCGACGCACACTTGCTTACATCACAAAACTTAAAATTGTCATACCACATCCTGAACTTCGCCTTCGCTCAAAGAAAGGATCAGGAGGTCAGCTCAGGAACCCTTGGCCTAGATGCCGTAGTGGGCATGGCATAGATGTTTTCATCAAACACCAGCCCATGTTTATTGAACATCTATGAAGCCTTCTCTGGAGACTCTGCAGAAACATCCCAGCTGGCCTTCCTGGTTCCATGGTTACCCCTTGCCCCCCACAGTCCATTTTTCACAGAGCAGCCTGAGTCATCTTTTTAAAGCCTAAATCATATCACTCCCTTGCTCAAATCTTCAAGGGCTTCCAACTGCCCTTAAACTAAAATTCATACCCTTTGCCCATTTTTCTATTGGTTTTGTTTTTTTTTTTTTTTGCAGATTGGTTAAGAGCTCTTTGTAGATTAGAGATATCAGTCATCTGTGATGCAAACATTTTTCTCAAATATGTTGTTTTGTCTTTAGACTTTGTTGATGGCATCTTTTGCCTTATAAAAATTTTATATAGTCAAATATGTTCAGCTTTTCTTTATGTCTTCTGGGTTTCTTGGCTTGATTAAGGTGGATGTCCTTCTTAATGGGACTATAGTCCACCTGGATTTTTCTTCTAAGTGGTTTTCATGGTTTATATTTTACATTTAAGTCTTTACTCCATTGGAATTTATTTTTGTATTTGGTCAGAGACAGGGAGGCTACTTTCATTTTCCTCTAGACCACTGGCAAACTATGGCCCATAAGCCAGCCGTCTGTGTTTGTAAATAAAGCTTTATTGGAACATAATCATGGCCACTCATTTACATACGGTCTATGGCTGCTCTTGCAATATAATGCAGAACTGCATCCTTGTGGCAAAGACCGTAAGGCCCACAAAAGCCTAAAATATCTACTAACTGGCTCTTTATAGGAAAATCTTGACCACCTCTGCTGTAGATGGCTAGCCATTTATGGCAGCATGACTTGTTAAATAAACAACCCCCTGCCTCTGAAATAAAATTCTGTCTTTGTCATATGTGAAATTCTAATGTGTCCTAGGCTCTTCTCCTGGATTTTTCCATTCTGTTCCACTGGTCTCTTCGTCTGTCTTTCTGCCAATACCACTTAGATGTGATTACTGTAACATTCTATCTGGCAAGGCGTATCCTCCTCACAATTCTTATTTTTCATGCTTCTCTTGGCTGTTCTCATGTGATTACCCTTCCATTAGAATTTAAGATATTTTTATCCATTTCCAAAAAAATAAAAACTTTGTTGGAATTCTAATTAGAATTACATTAAATTTAGATATGTATTTTGGGAAGAATGGATACTTTTAAAATATTAAGTCTTCTTATCTAAGAAAATACCTTTCTATCCTTTCAGTTCTTGTTTGGGCTCTTCGAATAAGATTTTATAATTTTATTCATATAGATCTGTATTAGTCAAGGTCTGGTAAGAGACAGAAACCAGGCCAGTAATTTGAACATGGAAATTTTATATAAAGTCTTATTAACTAGTAAAAAGGTGGTTAACTTCTAAAAGGGTTTAAAAAAAGACTCTAAGGGATACAGAAATAGCAAACGCAGGAAATAGGTACTATTTCTAGGACTGAAGGAAAGAATGCAAGGATGGAACAAAGAACTTGGGAGCAGGTGGGACCCCAGAACCCAAGGCTGAAATTCGGACAGCACTGGAGAGGGTGTAGCTGCCACAGGAAAAGATCGCCTACGTCCAAGTTCCTTTTATGTTAAATTTGTCCCTATGTATTTTTATGTTTTTGAAAAAATCTTTACTGTCATTTTTTTCCCATCCTCATTTCCAGGTGCTTATTGCTAGTAGAGAGTGAAGCTATTGATTTTTGTGTTGTTATCTTCACTGTCTTTACTAAATTATCTTATTTATTTGACTAGTGTTTCATTAGAGTATCTTGGGTTTTCTAGCTATTCAAACATATCAGCACAAAAGAGATAGCTTTATCTATTTTTCTCAATATTGATACCAATGATTTCCTTTTCTTGCCTCAGTGCATTCACTAGTTCCTCAGATAATGTTAACTTTAGCACTTTATTCTACCAAGTTTTTAGAAATATTAAATTCCCTCTGTTCTTAATTTTTGTCTCCTAGATATATCCAGTTCTGAGAGATGTGTATAGATATCTCCAACTCTTATTCATTTTAATTAACATCTTCTTATATGTTTAGTAGCTTTTGTCTTTATGTGTTTTGCTGTTATATTGTATGGTGCATACAGGTTTATGGATATTATATCTCCTTTATTCACTGGGGTTTTTAACATTATCCTGTCACTCTTCCCTCTGTTCTGTACCTTCAACCTTAAATTCTACCTTTTCTAATATCAATATTGCTATATTTGCTTTCTTTTTTGCCTGATTACTCTTTACCTATACTTTCCATTTCAACTCTCCTGTCTCATCTCTTCATGGTAGAACCAAATAATGTAGCTCTCACTTTTGCATTTCTTCAGAAGTTCCCACAATAGTTGTGTTTTTAGACTCTGACACCTCCAGTGGCTTCCAGTGCATCTCAGTAACAGTGGATGCTACCTTTAGTCAGAAGTAAGCACTGCACATGCACTCTGCTCTTTCCATACTAGTTCCCCCCCACAAAATGGCACTGAAATTAGTGCCCTACTGAGTAGGATAAGTGCTTTAGCAATAGTCCCCAAACAAGATCCTAGCCTTTTGTCCCTTTTTGCCCTGAACATGCCTGATTTAATTTTTACTCATTTTGACCCAACTTCTTGCTTCATCTGAAGACAGAAATGACCAGCTGGATACTCTTCCTTTCTGCTTGTATTAACAGTGACTTCCATATATTGAGTCTGTGCGGCAGGCACATTGCGTACTCCACACACATTATCTTACTTAAATCCTCACGATCATCCTAGGGAATATATTACTGTTCCTGGTATGCAGATGAAGAAACTTAGGTATCATGCTGACTTACAGAATCACAAGCTGTAAAGAGCAAAGATGGAACTTGGCATCTATTTTGTTTTGCTCCATATACTGCTTCTCCCTTCTCCAGAGTCTACCAGCCCACAATACAGCCCCAGCCTGTGCTGAGATTGGGGCTGTGGGGTGATAAAGGCAGAAAGCAAAAACGTTCCTGAATGACCCAGTAATGGCCATTTCACCAACTTTACCAGACTGGCACTGAGTAATGCCACCATATCCTCTATTAGAGCTTAACACCTCTACTCCTCCATGGCTTAGAACTCAGACTGTGTCATTAAACATCTGAAAGTTCAGTAAAACTCTTTCATAACAAGATATGGGGTCTATGGAATACCCTGCAGCTATTTAAAATGTTGTCTATGAAGAGCAGCTGAGATGGAAAGATGGTCATGAGACAGTGTGTTCATCATTTCCTGTTGGTCTCCAGCACCAACTCTGTCCTAGAGCAAGCATCTAAGTCTGTTTCTGGGCTCTGTGTTCTGGTCCACTGGTCTATTTGTCCATCTCTATGCTGATACCACTCTGTCTTAATCACTGTATCTTTACAGTAAGTCTCGGTCCGTGGTAGGTCTAATTCCCCTGACTCTGGCTGCTATGTGAAGAATAGATCTGGGTAGAGGGACAAAGTTAAAGCAGGGAAACTGTTGGAGTAATTGAAAGTAAGGCGGTAGCGGAAAAGTTTCTGGAAAAAAGTGGAGTTACTTTACCAATCTACAAAGCCCAGGGTATTAAAGGTCACTAGTAAGAACTTCTTATCCCGTATATTGGCAGCTTAATAAAAAGTCTCAGATTATGGAACAACCCCTCTCCTCTCAGACCGCTTGCGTAACCATCAAGGAAGAGAAATCAGCTGCTGAGCAGAGCACTGAATTGAAATTCCTGCGTCCCCTCGGTCCCCACCGTGTCTTCCACTTATGCACCTAGGTGCAGAGGAGGTGCTTGTTCCTCCCTCAGCTCCCACGCTCCATCAGCCTCTCAACTGAATTTCCCAGAAAGCGCAAATCACCTCATACAGTCACTGCCGTCGCAAACACCGGGAATGCAGACTTCCACATCGACTCAGGCCAACAGTGAAAGAGGTGCAACATTGCTACTCAGGCAGCAAACATCAAGAAATCCTCAATGGTTGTGTTTTTTCAGAAGAACTGATAAATGATTCCATGGAAATGAAATGAATTAAAGTTTAACACACAGGTGATGAAAGCCTCATTGGCACGGCTGAAAAATTCTATGGAAGAGCTGATTGAAGAAATGCCCACTGGC
The DNA here is from genome assembly GCF_059928025.1 of Delphinapterus leucas. Lineage (NCBI taxonomy): Eukaryota > Metazoa > Chordata > Mammalia > Artiodactyla > Monodontidae > Delphinapterus > Delphinapterus leucas. Next base: position 44,939,751 of record NC_143148.1, read on the forward strand.
CAAAGATAACACAGTGTATTATCAATTATAATAAAAACCACACTGAATTTCACCACTATGTGAATAAAATGTAAACACCACCATGAGAAGGCAATCAGCAAAAACCAGACTGTTTGAAACTCTTGACGCCACATGACCCAATTTCTTCAACGACAACGATAAAAAACTTCCAAAGAGCCTTCCCTGGTGGCGCAGTGGTTAAGAATCCACCTGCCAATGCAGGGGACACGGGTTCGAGCCCTGGTCCCGGAAGATCCCACATGCCGCGGAACAACTAAGCCCGTGAGCCACGACTACTGAGCCTGCGCTCTAGAGCCCACAAGCCACAACTACTGAGCCCGCGCGCCCTAAAGCCTGTGCTTCGCAACAAGAGAAGCCACCGCAATGAGAAGCCGGCACACCGCAACGAAGAAGAGCCCCCGCTCGCTGCAACTAGAGAAAGCCTGTGTGCAGCAATGAAGACCCAACGCAGCCAAAAAAAAAAAAAAAAAAAAAAAAAAACTTCCAAGGACAAAGAGTTTGAAAGGGAACCTCCCGATTAAAGAGACTTAAGGAACCTATCAGCCAATCGCATGGTATGGGCCTTATGGGACCCCAATTCAAACTTTTAAGAGGTAAAGTGTGCAGGACACTGAGGGAAATTTGAACACTGACTGGATATTTGAAAATGTTAAGGACATATTTTTAGGTGTGATAATGGTATTATGGTTAGTTTTTAAAATATCTCATTATCTCAAAATATTTAGAGATGCGTACTGAAATACTTACAGATGAAATGCAATGTCTGAGATCTGCTTCCAAATAACAAGGTGGGGAAGAGTGGGAGTGACAGATAACCCAAATTTGCTGTGAGTTGATCACAGCTGAGGCTAAGTGATAGATACGTGGAGGTTTTACTTTTTCATAACAGAAAGTTTTTTAAAAGACATAATTTCATATATTATGTGATATAGATATATATATATATATATAGTTCAAAACATCCCATTCTTTAAGAATACCCTACCCCACCTTCTCATGCTTCCCGTTTTGCCCCGTTGTGGGCTCCCTTCTCTTCTCCACGAACTGATTTCCTTGCTTCTGCTGACAAAGGTGATTCTGATGGACCAGCAGAAGGGCTGGAGGATCTGGTAGCCTGCTGTATTCCAGCTTATCCTGTGCATGCTGCATTCCATTCCTATTTCATCCCAAGAGCACATGTACTGCACAGCTTTGATTTTGCAGATCCCGTCAATCTCATGTACAATAATATAGTGTAGAGTTTATTTCAGCCGCATAACTTCTTTCAATAGCTTTGTAAGTCGTTGTGGTCCGAAGTTTACACAATCATTGATCGACAAGGGTTTAGCTTAAAGTTTTCAGTTACCCGGTAGTATAGTGTATAGGGAAATCGTATATTGTAGTAATGACAGAGACGGGAGTTTGTGAAGCTCTCTTTGTAAATTTCTAGACCAAAGAAGTACTCAGAGGCCTGGCCTGAGGCATAGAAGGAGAATTTCATCATGTACTGCTTCGTTTTGCTCTTTGAACACAGATAGTCTGTGTGCCCATCCTTAGCAGAACCTATGCTTTTTGCTTTAGTTTTGCCATCAGCTCTGGACTGGCAGTGGTTTAATTTTCTGGCTATCACAGGAACTGCACAGAGAGGTAAAAAGGACAGAATCCTGTGTTGTTTCCACATCCTGGTCCCCTAAGACTCTTGGGGGTCACCGCTGGAGGAATCTGTCTTGGACAGGACAGTATTAACAGGACAGTGCCAAGCAGGGACCTCTATGGCTCCTGGGTCACTGGGGGTGGAGGGGTTGGAGTGTGTTGGACTCTAATCCATCTCACCCAAAATTCCTGCCCAGAGACCTATGCTTCATGAAAGACAACATAGCTAAGCCAAGGGTCCATGGAATGAATAGCCCTCCAACTGGTGAGAAATGGAAGCTGAAAAGCAATCTGACAATTTCTGTCTCTTAAATTAAAGAAAATGGATCAGGAGACTTTGAAAACCTCCCAGCTCCACAAATTTAAGTCCCCAGGCCCAAGTGTCTCTAATTCTTCACACTGGAAAAGTTAGAAGCCTCAGGACGGGCGGCAACTACAGGTCTGTCTCTGGATGCTCAAGTCATTAAACTCTGCGAAAGCAATTTGACAGCACTGGGGACGTGTTTTGTCATTAGGGGTGGGATTGGCACTACTATTTATTTTAGCCAGGAAGAGGTGTGTGTGAAGGTGTCTGCATGTGAGGGTGTATATTTCAGATGTAGGTGTCACTGAGTTTGTGTGTGTTAGGGATGGGTGTGAGGTTTTTGAGGGTTTCATTACTATTTTTGTTTTGTGTTGTTCTTACTAAAGAAATACCTCTAAGCCCCTGAGTTTGATTCCTCTGGAAATTCTGTGCTACTCTCCTGTGTAATTGTAATCACCAGTCTTCCTCTGAACCATTTTCACCAGATCATTCTGAGCAGCCATCTCCGAATTTTACATTCCCTTTTCCTTCTACCTAAAGGAGCAAGTTGTCTTTCTAATTAAACAACAAATTTATTACCTGATGCAAGGAATAAAACCTCTGAATTACTTTCACTAAATTCCAGTTTAAATAAAGTCTTGCAAATAATTACTTGAACATAAATTATTTACCCGTTAGTTCTGTATTTGAATTTGGAGGAATTCAAATATGTTTTCTGGCAAGTGCTTCATGATAAGTGACTTGCTTAATTAGCAATAAGTGTGTTATTCTCATAATTTCTAACACATAATAAGCAGAACTCAGCCATTTCTGTTCCATGTGTTCCTTTTAAACCCTTTATCTCTCTTTTAAAAAAATCTTGTTTAATAGATCACAGACATGATCTTTTACACTATTTTCAGTAGTTATGCAAAATCTTCACAAAAGTACTGGTGGGTAGACTACAGGGACTTCTCGACTTTAATCAGCCCCGAGAGTAGGCAGGATTTAGAAGTCATTTCTCAACTCAGGATCACCTGCAGAAAATGAAAAAGTCCCAGGGAAGACTGCTGAGTATAAAATGCCATTGTGTACATAGACTTTTATGGACTCTGAAAAGCCCTTTGACTTCTTGGAAATAGAAGCTATGTTAGAAGTGTAAAGACTAGAAAAATTTGTGTGACATGTGCATGTGAACGCGGCACTGATGTTTAGGCTTGAAAAAGAGTGACGAGATCCAGGAATGGGGCTCGTAGCCACTGAAAATCTTAACTGCTCGCCCAGAGGGGCTGGGCTGAGACCTTGAATGGGAGGGAAAGGGCATGAAGATCAGTGAGAGAAACTTTGAGCTATTTGCCAGTGACGTGGACTTCAGAGCCCCAAACCAGACAGTAATAATCCAGGAACGGGAGCCAGGTATGGAAAATGGGCTCAGCATGAGGATGGAGAAACCATATTTAAAGGAAGCGTGAGAAAGGACAACTACTGTTCAGGAGAAGCTATGGGCCTCACTAGTGCCTGCTACAGCAAACCAGATGGGCAAGGCAGGGTTGTGGAAAAGTGCACTGGTTTCTGCAGGCAGATGGCACTTCTTATTATGTGACCTTCGGCAACTCATTTATCTCCTCTGGGCTTTGGTTTCTTCACCCATAAAGTTGAGAGTTGGAATGGCTGACTTGAAGAACCCTTGTAGATGTAGCAGTCTACAATTCAACAATGATGTGTAAGAGGAAAAACCTTGGCTTTCCAAAAGGATTTCAGTACATAGAGCATTATCCCAAAGAGCTTTCTTCCTCTCTTTCTTCCTGGGCATCTTGCAGCTCTGGGTAGCCAGCCACCCATGCACCCACCACTGACTGTCCAGAAAAATAGGGAAAGACCCATTAAGTCTGAGATGGCTGGACAAAGAGAAAGAGAATAACTTAGACTTTCCTGTGGCTGGTGAGGCACAGAGAGGTAGAGTTTCAGAGCAGTCACTACCAGGAGCAAAGAAGCCAGCGGTCTCCATCACAGCCCAACATGGCCCCTTGACTGGACCAGGACAGCGTGCAGTGCATGGCTGCCCTGGATGGAAGCCTCTCCCAGGTGACCCTAATTTCCTGGTAATCACACCGATAGACCCAGCATAAATATGTTGGGGTAGTGGGGGGATTACAGCTGGGAAATTTGAGTTGAGCCTGCATCGTATTATGGGGTTAGCCCTTGGCCTTTACCGGATGCCAGGTAACCACTCCAGGCACCTCTGAGCTTCCTATTTATGTTTGTGTACCAGCCAATTAACACCCCGTTAATGGCGGCACACATGCACCAGCTTTGTTTTGTCACCACTCCCCTGCAGCTTTTAACTACCCCCAACCTGCCTGCCCATATAATAGAACCTTAATTAATACTCCCGCTCGGGCAGAACACAGTTTGTTAAAGAAAAATCAGATGGCTTTGATGAGAGGATGCGTGTGACTTGTCACATGTAGCCATTCTGTCGTTCCCCGAAACAGACACCCAGGTGAGAATGCAGCTGAGTTACAGTGACATGTGCCAGGTGGCATGAAAGCTATCACCATACAGTCAGTCTTCTGCCTGGATTTGAAGTATTTCCAAAGAAAGGCTGCTGTTGCATGTCTTTTCTCACTGGCGCTGGTCTTTTCTGGTTACGTGGCAACCAGAAGCCAGAAAGTTCAGGGGGTGCTCAGTGTGAAAACTTTGGCCTTGAAGTTACAGTTTCAAGTGAGGAATAATTCCTTGCCTAGTGGCATAAAAGGAATCTTTTGTGTGTCCTAGAGCCATATCACTGACAGACTGACCAAGTGATACATTGAAACGATTTCACAGGGTGAGTTTCAAGCAATTTAGAGCTTCAGATGTGCCTTGACTGTCATCTTAAAGCCAAGTAAGGAACACCCAAATCTAGGTAATTAAGCCAAATATTTCTGTACTCGATAATATCTTTTGCTTGGTAGTGCATTGCTGCTTGATCCTGGCTGTGCTTCCGAATCGCCTGGAGCTTGTTCATAATACAGATGCACAGACCAGAGCTCCTGGGCCTGAATCTTCAAGAACAGCTAGCCTCCGCATTTTTAACAGGTTCACGGGTGGTTCTGCTGCATGGTCAGGATTGAGAACTACCAGCAAGGTGCTTTGTCGTTAAGCTAGGACTTTTTCACCCATCATCTCGTTTGATTCCCCCTACAACCTTGAGGCAAGAATGGTCTCCATTTTATTGCTGAGAAATCAGAGAGAAACTTGACAATTTCCAGTGCTTTGCTCAGGGCCACAGAGGTGATAAGTAGCCAGGGCAGCCTGGACTCCCGCCTCTAGTACTGTTTTCGTGGGCTGTGACCAGCGTGGGTACACAGGATCTGACACTGAGGAGACCCCTGCTTGGTTTAAAGCTCTGCTGCTGCCATCTTGAAATTCTTAATAATTTTTTTTAACAAAGGCAACACAGTTTCATTCTGCACTGGGCCACGCAAATCATACAGCCAGTTTTGCCATGTAGGCCATTATAGCTTCAGTGGTGGTGTTTCAGCTGTGCTAAATCCATGCCGGGGAGTAGGGATTATCTCCAAAGCGAGCCCCAGCTCTAGAGTCCTTAGCTTAAGTGTGCTAGGATGACCACCTAGGAGAGAATAATAGCAATGTATTATAGTACTTCCACTTACTGAGCACAGTGTTATGAGTTTTTCATAAATCATTTCACTTAATCCTCACAAAAACTTAGTGTAATTATTGTCACCAGTGTATAAGTGAGGAAACTGGGCACAAAGGGGTTAAATATAAAAACAGAAGTCGTGTAGAATATGATTATATATGTCTATGATGATGGTGAATTCTGGACTCAAATCTTAGCTCTGCCGTTTATCAGCTGTGTGACCTTAGGCAAGATACTTGACATCTCTGAATTTCAGTTTTTCAACCCGTAAAATGGAGGTGATAATAATTACTTCAGAGAATTTCTTTGACCATTAAATGAATTAATATGGACAAAGTACCCAGCACATAATAGGTACTCAATGAATATTGGGGCCTTTAACAACCTTTGCACTCAAGAATGTTATCCTTTACATACCGAAATAGGTATTTAAATGGTACCTTACTTAAGGATCTGAAGTGTTTTCATAGCACTGGATAATATAGTCAAGGTGCAATTAGCCGTACATTATAATATTTTTAAGTGATTCAAGTGACACTCTTAATGTCTAAGTGTAATCTTTCCCACTTTAGCATTTATCATAGTTTAATAACTGCTGAATGCTGTTGAATTAAAATACTGTTCTGTCTGGAGACACATTGACCCTTAGCATGGTAAAGCTCATCCCAAGCTCAGCTAGAGCCTCGAAAAAAACTCACCAGAGAAACTGACTCACATGCTCTTTGGAGACAAGGAAAGACCATCAGTAAAATGGAGAAGGCTCTGACCTTTGGGAGAAGCCAGGCAGCTTCATACCCACATGAGAAAAAAGCATAGGCCAGGGACTTACTCAGAGTAATGGTAGCTCTATAACATTTCACAGGGTTTTTTTTTTTTAGCATTTCTTCCATATTTCATAGGCTTATTTGATCCACCCAACAACCTGTGCGGTAGATAGGGGATGTGGCATTAAGACCTTCTTTAATTATCTCCTCCGCGTATACCCACCAGAGTATACCTACTCTGTGCCTGTATCCTGTGTTTGGTGCTACACGTACATCCATCCACAGAGTTCTCATACAACCTGCATGATAAGTAGTGCTCCCATTTTACAGATGAGGAAAGTGGGGGCTCAGTGGACAGAACTAATTTGCTTGGTGGTGGAGGATTCAAACCCAGGATGGGCTGGCCATAAGCTCCTTTCATCCTTTCCACTCCCACAGTCCTTCATGCTCCTCACTGAGAAGGTGGGAGGAGGGTCAGGCATAAGGAAGGTGGTCAGTAAACACGTAGTGAATGAAGGAACGTGAGTGACATCAGAGGAATACCAGGATGTTTTAATGACCTTATTTATTGGCTTGGAGACATGATCCCGTCAAATGTACCATAGTTTTGAATTATTCAAAAGCTGTAAAACATTTGTTTTTCTAAGCAGCCATTTTTCTTTATTGCACACTGTTCTTCCTCCTTTGTGCCATGAAATGCGCCGGCTTGGTTTAAGGGGCGTGTGGCCTTCTGGGAAGTTCGCCGTCTTGCTTCAGCAGTCTAATGGGATCACTTTCTGTCTTATATATCTCAGACTTGGCTCCAAAGTCATGGAGTTCGATTCTCCCAATAACCATTCATTGTGAGGGAATTTTTTTTTAACATCTTTATTGGAGTATAATTGCTTTACAATGGTGTGTTAGTTTGTGCTGTATAACAAAATGAATCAGTTATACGTATACATATGTTCCCATATCCCGTCCCTCTTGCGTCTCTATCCCACCCCTCTAGATGGTCACAAAGCATGGAGCCGATCTCCCTGTGCTATGCGGCTGCTTTCCACTAGCTCTCTATTTTACATTTGGTAATGTATATATGTCCATGCCACTCTCCATTGTGAGGGAATTTGATATTGTGTAAAGCCATGTGAGGTCACTTGAAAAACATCTCTTTGCTCTTTAGAAGAGTTCCCTGATGGGCTTCTCGAAACCTGGGAGGCTGGATGAAAATCATTCACTGGGTGAGAGAGTGCAGGTGTGTGTACACACACTTTCTCAGTGTTGAACCCAGCAAGGGAAGGCCTGGCTCCCACAGGCAAATCAGTCATGATGTGAGCTCCCAGACTAGGTCCTCAGAATGTTGGGAGAAGATATTAGAGAAGAACCCTTTTCAGCTGTCTCAGAGAACTTTAGAATCCCAACTAAAATAGAAGACAGTTTGTGATACAGTGATTTGAACTGTACTCTGTGGTCCTGACATGGTCATAGAGCCCTCTGAGAAATAATGAAATCTTGAAGCCCTCACCTCATCCCAGAAAAGAATTCACACATGCAGTACACACACACAGATTTTCAAAGCAATATCAAGTGATTTGTGAAATCTGTGGATTGTCCTTTAGAAGCACTGCTGTGGAATTTCTTTCTTGTCTCAAAACAAGCTCTAAATCCAACGTCTTTCTCTTTCCATCCATCTCTTTCTGTCACTTGTTCTACTTGGGGGTCAAAACAGGGTAGGATTTTATTTTCTATAGTCTTGTTTCCCACTGTGTTATTGTAAGTTCTTTTCCACATTGCTGCAGAATCTTCATAATGTTCATTTTTAATGGCTACAAAACATCTTGTCCAGTAGCTGTCTCAGAATTTTCTAAAGTGCTCTCTTATGGGTGGATTCTACATTGGTTTCCAGTTTTTTGCTATTTTAACTTACATTTCCGCAAATAATTTGCCACCAGTGTTTCCCATTCCCCACTCAAGTTGCCGAAGCTTTTCCATTCTTTTGGAGTATCACGGTCGTCGTCATTTTCTTTTACTTGGTTTAAATATACTTGCATCTATGCTTGCCTCTATCCCATCCTGCCACCACCGGTTCTTCCTTTTTATCTCTAGTACCTTTTGTTCTTCCATTTCACTGAGCATGCCCAGGTCCGCCTCATCTAGATAAATCTCTCTTGCCACCACGAATTTGCATGCGCTGGTTCCTCCGCCTGGAATACTCTTTCCTCCCATCTGCACCTGGGAATTTCCACCAAGCGTTAGACTGAGAAAAGACATTGCTTCATAAGATGAGTCCAGGGTAGGAAGGGGGAGGATGTAAATTTCTGTGAGGACTGTACATTCCCGTAAGCTGGGGGCCAGAGGGCTGATGTGGCTCTGTGCCTTGTTTAAGGATTTCGGTCTCTGCAGAGGTGGAGATGTTGGGAGTCTTGGTAAGTTCCTGAAGCAGAACAGTGTACTGGAAAGAGCACAGTATTTAGAATTGGGCTGACATTGAATCAAGTTTCAGCTCTGCCATTTACTAACTCTGTGATCCCACATATGTTGCTAAACACTGGTCTCTTCATCTGTAAAAGGATTAATGAGGTATTATTTGGCCTGGTATAGAGCCCCATAGCTAATGTTTTATAAATGGTTTCTCTCCTCTCTTATAAACCTTCGTACCCCAGCAATGTTTAGCCTCATGCTTGGCTCAGAGTAAACACTCAATAAATATTTGTTGAATAAATAAACACTGACTAATAGCTCCGAGCTGTGGGCACCAGCCCTCATATGCGTCCCTGCTCATCACAGGCTGGGCTGACGAACAGGCAGCGCCTGCTGCAGCCCAGGGCAATCTCTATGTGAAGCAGAAAAGTCTGTGTTTGGGGCTACATGTACAGCCAGGCAGCAGCTGTCTCCAGGGAAGGTGGTGGCACCATGCCAAGTACCCGTGGCCTCTCTACGGAGGCGCAGTAATTACGATCCCTCATGTTCCTTCTGGAGAGTGCCTCTCCCCTTGGAGCGTGTGGCACTTCACAGACATCAGCTCAGGGGTCGTTGCCACACACTTGTGAGGGGCTGAAAGCACCCGCTTGGCTTGCCCTATGCCCTGTGGGCACCCAGCAAAGGAGGGCTGATAATGAGAAAGGATGGGAGAGGTTGAGGAGATACACGTCCTCATTCTACAGGTGGAAAGACAGCAGAGACAGGTTTCAGCGGCTCACTCACCATCAGTGGGGCTTAGGGAACAAGCCAGGATCTCTTTTTGGTCTGGGCACATCTGGGCAGTTCCGAGGGCTCAGCCGATCAGGCTCAGCCGATCTCGGCTGGGACTCACGCATACATACGCAGTCCCAAGGTCTAGGCTTTGTCAATGAGACTCCGAAAATGAAAAAAATGCTCACCCAGTGGCAGCTGTGAGATGGAGGAAAGACGCAGGTAAATCCTCACAGACCTGGAGCACTCACAGGTTAACAGTTCAAGTCCATAAATGCCTTGCAACTCAGTTCCAAATCTTTAAAACCACACAGAAAAAGAATGTCCTACAACACACCAGCCCCAGTCGGGATGATGTTATGCTATGCCCGGCAGGTCCCCAGCTATGCCTTACCCAGACTAGATCGTGCTCCCCTAGGAGAGCTCCCTGTGCTTTTCCCTTGTGATGCTTGGCTAATTTGTAATTACTTGTTTATTAGCATAATTATACATATAATTATACCTAGAGCCTCCTTGACCAGACTGAAAGCTCTATGAGGTCAGAGAGTACTTTTGTCTAGTTCATCTTATATGTGCCCACTACTACTCAATGAATACTTGTTGAATGGATGAATAGATTATATTATTTAAATGAATAAGAAAAAACAAGCCAAAGAAATCAAGTTACAAGAAAGAAAACATCTTGTACCAGGATCACGTGGTGTATATTTTGTTATGCATATATCTACCCATAGCCCTATTTGTGATTTCTACCTACAGCTATAAAATGAAATTAGTTATTTTCTGTGTTACACGGAATTAATGGTATACATTTCCATGGCTCTGTGGGGCCAGGGATGCTATCTGTCTTGCTTACCCATTGTATCCTAGGGGCTAGCCTAGTACGTAGCACAAATTATGTACTAAATAAATATTTGTTGACGGGTGAATGGAAGGAGCCTGCAGATGCTTTAAAATTCATCAACCCATGCCCCATTAATTAAGAATATTGGATAATTAAGGCACAGCCTAATTGAGTTTTTATTTGCATTTTATTTATTTACCTTGTATTTATCATTATTCCCTGCCTCATTTGGAAAAAACATTTTGAGGTGCCAGCCAAATAAGTCTATTTCACACTATTCTTTTCTCAACAAATATTTATTAAGTGTCTACTCTGTGCTACGCACAGGGGTAGGCAATGAAGATGTAATGGGAGGAAAGACAGTTCACAGTGTCTGTCTTCATAGCTCTTAAAGTATTGAAAACATGTTGGCTAAGCAAGTCAGTAGGATTTGGAGCAGTGTTTAAGGTATGTTACAGTTGGCTTTTGCTGCATAAGAAACCACCCCCAAACAACCATCATTTATTTAATTCATGACTCTGTGGGTCAGCAATTTGATCTGGGCTCCTCTGGGCAACACTACTGACCTGGTCAGGCTCAACTGATCCTGGCTGGGACTCATCTGAGCACCTACAGTGAGCTGCTAGATTGGCTAGGGGCTGGCTGAGTGTCAGCTAGAGTGCCTCGGTTCTATTCCACATGGCCTCATCCTCCAGGAGGCTAGCTGAGACTTGTTCGCACGGAAGTCTCAGGGTTCCAAGAACTTGAGAGGAGAGTCTCCTACGGTCTAGCCACTAGAACTCACACAGTGTTACTTCTCCTGCATACTTTTGGTCCAAGAAAGGCAGAAGGCCAGCCCAGGTCCCAGTGCTGGAGAAATAGATTCAACCTCTTGATGGAGTGAGTTATAAAGTATCGTGATCATTTTTTAAATCTACCACAACATATTATTTATTTATGTGTAAAAAACACATAACATACAGTTCATCATCTTAACCGTTTTTAAGTGTACAGTTCAGTGGTGTTAAGTACATTCATAATGTTGTGTAACCATAGCCACCAACCATTTCCAGAACTCCTTTTATCTTGTAAAACTGAAACTATACCCGTTAAACAATAACCCTCCATTCTCCCCTCCCTGCCCTACCCCTGTCAGCCATCATTCTACTTTCTGTCTCTATGTCTCTTATAAGTTACTCATATAAGTAGAATCATACTGTATTTGTCTTTTTTATGGCTGGCTTATTTCACTTAGCATAATGTCCAATCCATCCATGTTGTAGCATTTGGCAGAATGTCCTTCATTTTAAAGACTGAATAATATTCCGTTGTGTGTGTAGACCACATTTTACTCATCCTTTCACCCACTGATGGACACTTGGGTTGCTCCGCCCTTTCGGCTGTTTGAATAACGCTGCTGAGAGCACGGGTGTACTAATGTCTCTTTGAGCTCCTGCTTTCAACTCTTTTGGACCAACACAGCATATTCACCCAAACATTTTTAAGTCTTTTTATATTATTTTATTCGTTCTCACCTGCATATAAACTAAGCATGATACTTAAAGAGTTGCTGAGCTGACAGCTCTTCGTTAACTGTTTTGGATTCCTTGACTCTGAGAGCCCGTCTGCCTTCCCCCTAAGCCCACACTAGGGTGATGTTGCTGTTCCTCCAGGAGCCAAAGACAGCTTCATCGCTGTCAACTCATGTGAATACTACCACTGGCTGCTGGTCAAGGGCTCTATCTGTCCTGCACAATCTTGTATACCTAGGACATATTCCAGGTACTGAACTATTACGTGATTCATCCATGGTTCTGGATGCTTCTTTGTGACTCATTTGTAGAGTATTCAACGATCTTTCAGAACACTCTGTGAAGTGTGCCGTGTGTGTCTGGTGAGGCCTAACACCCCACAGACACTCCTTCTCTAGACTGGATGCACCAGCCTCCTCGAGCTGGTGCCAAGGTGTGAATTAGATAGAGACGCTTTTGACTGTTCCTCTGGTCTCCCGACTCTGTTCCTGGGCCTTCGCATAGCCAACCAGGCAGCATACCTGACCTCAGCTCCCCAAAGATGGGGAGATTCCAAAGTGGTTAACAGTAGGGAACTGCAGTGGCTCCTGCCTCCTATTTGCAACCTGGCAAAACACAGAGCTCTCAGAGTTCTGAGCTTCTGCTGATGCCTCTCCTAGCGTGCAAATCTCCCTTAGTTAGGGAATATGGTGGGGAACAAAGATCCCAGGGAAGCAGGGAAGGCAAGGTGGAAAGCCAAACCATTTTGGCTGCCATAATTCTCCCAGTCACATTGGAATAAGTTGTCTGGGAGGGATTTATTTCCCCTCCATGAGGATATGGAAAATGAAAGTTGCCTACCAAATCCCTCTGGGAGCACATCCTTCTCTCAGGATGTTTAGAAAGGGACTCCACACTTTGATTTAGGTTGTTATAAGTGCAGATACAGAGCAGTGGGCAACATGGTTAGAGGCAAGTTGATTTGTTTTTCAGAGTCAGTGTTTAAGGGGAGAATCCATCCCGTTGGCCAAGCTGTTGCCATGTGTTATGGAGGAGAATTGTCACCCTCATCTTCAAATAAATAAAGGTGGTCACTTCAGTTCCGTCCCAAAGTTGCAGTGCAAAGTAGTCTCAAAACCCAATAAACTATCTATGAGTATATATCTGTGTATGTAAAAGTTAAAACACATTTTTTTTTCATGGATGGACACCAAGCCCCTAATTTGCTTACCTTTACAAAGGAGGAAGGACACCAGGATTGGGGGTGGTAATCAAATAGAACTTCAGATTCACCTGTAATATTCTATTTTTTTTTTAAAAGAATGGATTCTTACATATCTTATGTAATTAAACATTAAATTTGAAAGAGAAAACCAAGGAAAGTCACTTTTGTTATCCAACTTTTACAGAGCCAGCCACCTCAAGACTTACTGGCTTAAAGCCTCAACAATGTATTATTTCTCATGATTCCAGCCAGGCAATTCTCCTCCGTGTGTGATAGCAGTGAGCTGCGCTGGAGCTCCAGGGTCTCTATGTGCAGTCTCTCTTCACTCAAGCCCAAGCTTCTTTACAGGATAGCTAAGTGCTGGCTTCTAAGGGGACAAGCCCAAGTGACAGCACACATCAAGCCTCTACTTGCTAATGTCCCATTGGCCAAAGCACGTCACATGACATCAACAGAAGCATTGTGGGAGGAGCAAACAAGGGCGGGAACCCCAGGAGGTGTGGTTCACTGGAGACCACCCATGTAACCGTCTACCATAGTCCTCCAGTTATTCTAGACCACACAGTTCTCCTGGGGCCGAGGCTCAGGCATGGGACGTGATGGCTGATGATAATTTCCCAGCTTTGATGAGCTTTCCCAGATCTCACACTCAGAGTTCCAAAATTACCCATCTTTACTCATTTGCTCGTATACTTGCTTTTCCATTGCCTCTTCCTTTCTCTTCTTCCCTCCTTTATCCAATTTTTTGTTAGTTTGGAGGATTTTTGTGTGAGAGGTGGTTAGAGCCTCATGATACTCTGTTACTTTCTTTAGCATTATTACATGAACTGTCCCATTAGGGAAATGGAAAAACTAATTCCAGCAGCTTGCAAAGATTTAGTAAACGGGGAGAGCTTGGCATTCTAAGTCCACCGTCAACATGTATGGCTGTAGTTATTCAACATTTATTCAGCACCTGTACACCAGACACTGCTGGACATAAATTAAAGCCGTATTCTCAGGGCTTAACAGTGCCAGCTCTGGACATAGCCCACCTGGCTTCAAAGGCCAGCTGCACACTGTGTAAGCTTCAACAAGCTTCTGTGCCTCTGTCTCCTCATTATAGTTGTGAGGATGAAATTAGTTCATTGGCCCAAGTAAGATTCTCTGTTGCTGTTCTTCTTCAGCAGCATCATCATTTGTGCCCCGCTTAATTCCCCAGACAACTTCATGCTGTAGATACTACCTCTCCCACTGTAGCCAGCAGGGCCCTGAGGCACAGAGAAATTGAGTAACTTACCCAGAGCCATGCAGCTAACAACTGGTAAACCCAGGATTCCAAACGCCATCTGTCTGACTTCAAAGCTGTGTGCTCAATCACTCCATGATATCTTACTCAAGTTTATAGCCCCTCCAAGAAGGTAGGTTCTGGTGGGTGATCCTTAGTTTTCTACCAATAGTTTGTTTGATGATTTAAAAAATCCCTTCTAACAAGACCTGCCCCATGATCAATACCCATCCACACTGAATCTTTAATGCTCTGTCTTATCAAATTAGCAGCTTCCACCACAACTCAGGGCAGAAATCAATGTTCTCTTGACCTTAAACACGCACCAACCTGCAAGCACTCATGCCTCAGGGCTTCAGTGGCTTGTGGGTGGGAGGAGCCACTCTCAGAGATGTCCGCTTCAATCCAGAAAGAACACAGCTCCGGATGAGCCACACTATCACAGGCCCTTGTCAGCCTGGCAGTCATGGCCCCTCATCCCAAGCCTCCATCCCTTCTTCCATGACCTGGGTGCTTCCGAATATCCCTAGCACATGGCACACAGCCAGGCAGCCTCTGGTCTCCGCCTTCTCCTTAACTCAGCCATAGTATTATGAGGCCTCTCAGCCTCCAGGCTTTTCCCTTTAAACCCTCCAGTCCTCAGCCACAAAGCTTTCCCTCACCCTGCAGGATCCGGTCTAATGCTTGCCTCCATTGGACATGCTTCTGCGTGTCATTTTCTTCCCAGTATTCATCCTCCACTCCATAGCCAAGGTCCACACTCTCCTAGTCTCCCATTTTGCTCTGAATTCTGGTTCTGTGCTCATGCCAGAGCTCCCTCCTGCAATTCCCTGCTCATGCCTTATTAAAGCTTCACAGAGAAACAGTCCAGAAGAGTCCAGCCCATTTTTTTCTTTACCTCCTCTAAACTCTCTCAGTTTTTCAAGTCTCAAGAACACGATTTAGCACTGAATTGTCTATTACCTTGTGTTGTTTTCCTTCATGAGCTGCGGCATCTCCTGAGGCAGAAAGCAAGATCCTCAAAAATTATAGCATGCCTTCTCCTAAAATCTTTGTAAGAATAATAAGAGATAGCATTTATTAAGTGCTTACTAGTACCAGCTAGTGCTCTAAGCAATTTACAAGTGTTATCTTGTTTAATCCTCACAGCCACGTTATAAGGTGACTCATTGTTATCTCCATTTTGCAGAAGAACTGAAACCCAGGGGTCACATAACTGGCACCAGGTCATTGAGGTGGCAAGCGATGGAGCTGGAATTTCAATCCCAGTATCCCAATCAGGGCAGGTGCTCTTAGCCACTAGGCCTCCCGTAGCTAAACACAGAGTTGTTTTACAATCAATACTGTTGTGAAACTGTTCCCAAAATCCTAGGCTGTCATTGACTCTACGGAGTGGCCGCACCTAACGATAAGAGCTCATCTGGGTTCGTTTCTCTATTGCTGCATGCAAATTCCCCCAAAACCCAGTGGCCTGAAACACTTATCATCTTAGCTTCTATGGGTCAGGATTCCTGGCACAGCTTAGCTGGTGTCTCTAGCTCTGGGTCCCTCACAAGCCCACAGTCAAAGCGTCAGTTATCTCAAGGCTTGACTGGGGAAGGGTCATCTTTAAGTTCACACACCAGGCTGTTGCAAGATTCACTTCCTTGTGGGCTCACAGCCAGAGGCTGCCCTCAGTGCCTTGCCACGTAGCCTCTCCACAATGCAGTGCACAACAGGCCGATTTGCTTCATCAGAGCATGCTGGGGGACAAGCCCGAGAGCCAGGGAGAACACAAGCAAGACAGGAGTGCGGTCTTTGTAACCTCATCCTGGCAGTGACGCCCCATCACGTTTGCCCTGTTCACTAGAGCGAGTCACTAAGTCCAGCCCCACACTCAGGGGGAGGGGACCACCCAGAGGTGTGAATACCAGGTGGAGATCACTAGGGGCCATTTGAGAAGTCCCCTACCACAAATCCACAGAAAGCAATTAGGGGAGGCCTCCCTGAAAGGCATGTAAGCTGGCCACTGATGGATGAGTAAGAGTTGGCCAAGATGCATGGGGTGGGGTAGCCAGACAGAGGGTAGTGATCGTGGGAGGCCCTGGAAGGAGCTGAGTTTTTTCAAGGAAGAGCAAGAAGCTCCATGAGACTGGAGGAGAGGGGGAGGGGGAAAGACCCCTGAGATGAAGCTAGGACAGGCCTGGGGGGCAGGTTCGGAATCTTCCTCCTTCTCCTGAGAGCAATGAGAAGTCCCTGAAGGATTTCAAGGAGTGGGATATGCGAATGGAGAATGTGTCAAGGAAGACTAGAGTGGAAGAAGACAGCAGGCAGGAGGCTGTGACAGATGGAGAGGAAGACATGTGATGTGTTTGAGGTATTGTTCGGATGAAGAATTGACTCAGTCCGCTGCCCAGGCCAATGACTGTTCAAATTCCAAGGTAGTAAAAAGTTCCTGCCAGGTGAGACCTGATTCCTTCCACCCTTCTGTCTGCTGGTCCTGCGTGGAGCAATCATTCTCAGGCTCCTTTTAGAATGTGAGGGAAAGGGAGTCTTTTAGAGTAAACCTCTCATTTCCTGGCAGAACCACCTGGTGTTAAGGTGCCTCACCTGGGATTGGGCTGTGTGTGTTCTCCATGTGTGGGCCTCCACGGTGGTCTGTCTGCTGTCTGTCTCTCTGTCTCTCTCTAGCATTCTAGAAGGCTCTGGCCTTCCCTCTACTCTTCTGATTTGCCATCTGAGATGCTCCAGGCCACTTCCAGAAGACATTACCATTGCTTTTCCATTCCTATTTCTTGTCTTAGTTTGGATTTTCACAGAAAGAGAACCAGGGATAAAATTTTGAGAAATTGTCTGCTTGGGAGGTGATTCCAGGAAACACTAGTAAGGGGGTTGGGAAGGGAAAGGAGCCCATAAGAAGGTTATTATCAAGGACATTTCCACTGTGGACAACGACGGGGACTTCACCCCACAGGGCCACTCCAAGAGACCCTGCAGGACAGACACTCAGAGTTGTCCTACCCAAGGGGTGAGGAACCCCATCCATCACTGCTTGACCACTTCCCACCCACCCTGTCAGCTCTCTGGCAGGCCCCAGCACAGATCTGGTGGACACCCATGGCCAGAAAAGAAAGCTCCCCAGGAGAGGGTCACCAGCGTTTGCAGCAGGTAGCTTTCATGTGTAGGGTGAGTGTCGAGAGGACGTGAGTGGGACATAAGAAGATCTAATTCAATAATAACAGCTAAAATACTTTATATAATTAGTCTAGCTCATCCTCACAGATAGGCTAGCTCAGCCCTTGACATACGAAGGTACTCAACAAATGTTAATTAAATTGGTTAGCGTTGCCACTGAGTTATCCAAGGTCATTCAGCTTGTAAATGTCAGAGCTGGGGTTCCCACCAGGTCATTGGTGCTGAGTCCATTGGTCTTTTGACTGTAGAACAAGGAATGTGTCACTGCAGTGAAGGGTCTCACGTCAGCATGGAGGCAAGTTGAGGAGAAAGGTGGAAAGGGTGATACTGACTTAGCCAACATCAGCATCTTGCCCTGGGTCAGCCCAATTAGCAGGGTTTGTCTGATAAAATTATGAAGAAGAAAACCCCAGAGCGACCTCTGGGCATGTACATGAGAATGCAGGAAGAACAAATGAGGGTAATAAAAAGTATATACTGCCTGCCTCTATCAAGCCAAAAATACCAGACTGAAGAACAATCATTCAGACACTATCTCGTGATTTGCTTCTGGAGACCAGATTAACTTATATGATTGTGTGGGGGGGGGCGTGGGGTGTTGGGGGGAATCCACGATTCAGAAAGGGCCCATTCAAGGAAAAACTGATTGATTCCTTGGTTCTATCTATTCTTGGTCATAATCTCTTCTTTGGTTCTGGCGCCTTGATGTTATTTCAGGAATGTGGGTCTCTAGGGTAGATTCTAAACAGAATGGCGACTGTGGACCAGAATGATTGCTGGAGGGGCGACGTGAAGGCAGGGGAGAAAAATCACTGGACTTGGGGAGGACAATGCCTCCAGGCTCGGCTCTCTGGGTAACCAGCTGCCTGAACCCCTGACGTAAGAGAGAGAGGGGAGCGGACATATCATCCAATACCCCTAGTGTGTGTCAGGCGCTGTCCTTGGTGCCTTTGTGATCTCTGCAGTTGATCAGCAGCAAGACCCTGTATATCCCCTTTGAACAGATTCAGAGATGTTAAACAGCTTGCCTCAGCTCCCTCAGATGTTAAGCGGAGAAGCATTTGAACTCAGTTCTGCCTGACTCCAATGTCCTTGCTCTTTCCTCCCTCCCGTGCCTCAGTTTCCTTCTGTGCTTTTTAGAACTATTTATCAACTGTATGGAAAGTGCCATTTTATAGTTTCATTTTCTGTACACATTGGTGTAGGCTACGGGATGGTGCAGAGCACCCCAGCTCCTGCCTTGTTACTCTGCATCCCTGTTTAGGAAGAGGTAACCTGAGAACACTCTGCTATATGCACCTTTTCTGCACCAAGTGAAGGAGTCTATTACTTGGGAGAAGGGCTCTTCGTCATCTGCAAATCAGTGGGACATTATCTGGTTCTGGTCAGAGAGTTAGCAAAACCCATATGGAATTTTTAAAGCCAGGTTTCCTTTTTATTATTATTATTCATGCCGGGAGTCCACCGGGAAAATTTTTATCTGCATTAAAACATACATAAGAAGAGGAGAGAAGAAAAGGCAGACAAGAGTGAGTCCTACAAAGGGTTTCTTTGGGCCCAGCTCTGTTCCTCTCTAAAGTTCTTTGCCTTGCTCTCCACAAAGATGGAATCTGGGTTCAAGGTTGAATGGAAGCCGGCTCCTGATGGAACGGGTATCCCCTGAACACACCTCTAGGAGATTAGCCCGTCATTAAATATTTGTAGGATAACAGGAGAAGCCTAATTTAGTTTTTGTTTCTTTCTCTCTGTGGTTTAATCACAGATGAAAGAGACTAATAGCACTGCAGAGCTTTCTGGTGATCAAAGGCCAATCAATCCCCTTTGTGGAGTAATTAACTATTTGCTAAACTTGCAGAATTGATTTCCATTTAGGGCTAAGAGAGAGGGTTTTAAATGAAGACCGATTCACCAGGCGAGAGGAGGGGATCTCGGGGCTGATGCCAGGAGATACTCAGGGTGATGAATTGGAATCTGCTAATTAAAGACTGAAAAATACAGCCGGAGCCTGACCCTATTTGGGAGTACTTTAGGGAAGGACAGGCAGGAGGAAGGGCAGACGCCGCTGCTGTCTATCTGCCAGGCAGCTGTGCACACTTGAAGTGAAGAAAGCCTTGGCATCTTGTTTGGGGCAGAAAAGGCAAGCAGGTGCTGGCTGGGCAGGAGGTGGGATGCATGTGGTCAGCAAGTCAGGGCAGAAGTCTGCAAGTGACCAGGGTGTGGAAAGGAGCCCCCATGACATGAAGGCCCCATGTAGGCACACCCCAAAGCACAGAGCTGAGCCCTGTGCACCCCCAAGATTCTACGCAGGCACTTGAAATTTGCACTTGAAGCCAGCCAGGAATTTGGATCCTGTTGCCACCTATATAGATGCTCTAAGAATCTGACCGGGTGAATACAGTTGGGACCTTAAATGAAAACTTTATTCCAGCTTAAAACTATAAAGATGAGACAACCTAATAATACCTCTGCTTCGGGTTGCCAGATAAAACACAGGTTGCCCAGTTCAATGGGAATTTCAGACAAACGAATAATTTTTTTAGTATATGTATGTCCTAAATTATTTGTTGCTTCAGTATAAGTACGTACCCAGTGATTTGGTGTTTCTTTGAAATTCAAATGTAATGGGCTGTTCTGGATTATTTTTTGGGGGGTGCTTTCATTTTACTTTATTTTTTTTCTTAACATCTTTATTGGAGTAGAATTGCTCTACAATGGTGTGTTAGTTTCTGCTGTATAACAAAGTGAATCAGCTACGTGTATACATATATCCCCATATCGCCTCCCTCTTGCGTCTCCCTCCCACCCTCCCTATCCCACCCCTCTAGGTGGTCACAAAGCACCGAGCTGACCTCCCTGTGCTACGTGGCTGCTTCCAACTAGCTAGCTATTTTACGTTTGGTAGTGTATATATGTCCATGCCACTCTCTCACTACGTCCCAGCTTACCCTTCCCCCTCCCCGTGTCCTCAAGTCCATTCTCTACGTCTGTGTCTTTATTCTTGTCCTGCCCCTAGGTTCTTCGGAACCTTTTTTTTTTTAGATTCCACATATATGTGTTAGCATACGGTATTTGTTTTTCTCTTTGTGACTTACTTCACTCTGTATGACACAGTCTAGGTCCATCCACCTCACTACAAATAACTCAGTTTCATTTCTTTTCATGGCTGAGTAATATTCCATTGTATATATGTGCCACATCTTCTTTATCCATTCATCTGTCGATGGACACTTAGGTTGCTTCCATGTCCTGGCTATCGTAAATAGAGCTGCAGTGAACATTGTGGTACATGACTCTTTTTGAATTAAGGTTTTCTCAGGGTATATCCCCAGTAGTGGGATTGCTGGGTCATATGGTAGTTCTATTTTTCGTTTTTTAAGGAACCTCCGTACTGTTCTCCATAGTGGCTGTATCAATTTACATTGCCACCAACAGTGTAGGAGAGTTCCCTTTTCTCCACACCCTCTCCAGCATTTCTTGTTTGTAGATTTTTTGATGACGGCCATTCTGACCGGTGTGAGGTGACACCTCATTGTAGTTTTGATTTGCACTTCTCTAATGATTAGTGACATTGAGCATCCTTTCACGTGTTTGTTGGCAATCTGTATATCTTCTTTATTTGCTAAATCCGACAGCCTTGCTCTGGTGAGATTTCTGCTCTCTATCTACGGAGTTAGAACCTCTCTGAGTCTTAGTTTCCTTCTCTATGAATGAGTCTCAAAGTAGTAACTGATTGTTTTGTTATGAATATTAGATGAAAGAACAGAATGGGAAGCACTTCAGACAACGTGGTACCTGGCACATTTTATGTTCTCTCTAAACGTAACCTATGATGATAGCAAAAACTCTTTATTTGGTAAATACAAATAATAATCTTAAATATTAATAGTGTATTTCCCTTTTTCCTGTCTCCTCCCACCCTTATCCCCAACCTCTTTTCTTCCTCCCTTTCTCCTGCTGCCTCGTTTTCTCCCCCACCTTTCATTTTTCCCTGCAAATGTGGTCTGTACCTACCAGCATTAATATTATTCTGAAAACTGCAGCTTCACTGTCCACTTTCCCCACTGCAGATGGGCAGGATGGGTGAGTGGCCATGAGCTGGCTCAAGGTGGTAATTCTGTGGTCCTGACCATACTTTTAAGTTCTCTGTGCCTCAGTTTCCCCTTAAGAAATGACAACAATGTGACATGTCAGATTAAATGAACTCGTATAAATAGTGTCTGGGTATATTATCATTATTACTAATAACACTTAGAAGTTAGTTTGGGCTCCCCCAGAAATAATGCAGTCAGGGTTAATTTCAATCAGGTCACCTGAGCCAAGCTGGATGCCGGTTCGTCCTGAGGGAGACAGTAGATGGTTTCAGGTCCCAGCTTTGGTTTTCACAGTTCTACTCTGGCCAGAGGAGCTCAGATGTAAGTGAAAACCAGAATGAATGCCTTTGGTGAGATGAGCTTGTGGGTGGTTTCAAGGTCTGAAGCAAATGAATGTTTTTCTCGTCTCTCTCCAACCGTTTCTAACCGTGCCTTACCATTTGCCAGGGCAGAGGCTCCCAGCAGGTCAACTGTGATTCAACAGTGTTTCTTGAGAACTTAGATGATCCATTTCCCTTATGGCCATTGCCACCACGACCTCCTTACCACAGCCTGTGTGGATTGCCCCCAGAATAAGGTTGGGGCAGGTGGGGACATCTTTTCTGTGCCGTGCTCTGCCCCAGACCACACAGCTTCTGGGAAAACAGCCTAGCTCAGGCACAAACACAGGTTGGGGACCCTTGCCCTGAACCAAGCCAATTTAGGGAGAGTGGGCTGGATAGCGCTTCTAATTGATTAGCGGGCTGTGGATTTCACAGTAGATGAGGTCCCATATGAAGAAAAGATTCAGGCAGGCCAATTCTACTGTATTCCCCTGTACTACCCCCTAAGTAGCCGACCATGTCCTTTTCTTAATGCTTTTATATGTGCCAAGCTCGGTTCCAAAACTTGACAAACATTAACTCAGTTTATTCTTATGACAACCTGATGTAGCAGGTACTGTTATCACCCCCATCACTGAGGAAACACAGGCACAGAGAGGTTAAGCGGTTGCCCAAGTCCACACAGCGATTGATTGATTTGTCATTGCAAACGACTTAAATGAGACTCCACAAACAGTTGCTGATTGCTACTTTTGACAATGCAGTGCACCAGGTGCCAGGTGCCCAAGGCTGCCTTAGACCCCATTCCTGCCCTCTCTGTGAGCCAGAGGTGTGAACTAAAGAGATGTGTATAAGATATTACCAGTGTGGAGATTCTCCAGGCTGGGAGAATATATACATTTCTCAAAGATGAGGAAGTGATGAGTGGAAAGAACTGTGGTCTTTCGGCCTTGCCACTATGCCTGCAGCCAGGGAGAAAGTATTTTATTTCAATATCCTGACAGAAGTATGAATGTTATCATACCTCATGTAGCAGGCCTCCCGGCTTTGGGAACCCACTGAGGTTTCGAAGTTGTAACATTCAGCTGGAAGTTCAAAGGTCATGCTCTGTTTGACCAGCTGGGGCCTGGGCCTAGTGTGACTTGAGTGAGCCTTTTGGGGGAGTGTGCTGTGCTGGGGAATCACCCCAAAGGACCTACCCCTCGCTGGCTGGACCACAGAGGTAACTGGCATTCTGTTGCCAAGAAGCCTTCAGAGAAGGGAAGAGGTTAAGCATGGTAGTGATTTAAAAGGATTCCGTTTGATTCTTTACAGTAAACTGAATTCGCCTATCAAACAGCCAGGACTTGATATTCATGGCACATGAGGCCAGTGTCTCTGCAGCTCCCCGTCAACAGGAGCAAGACGATGAACACTTAAGAGGGAACCGCACGAAATCCCCATTGCTCGTGCAATTATTTAGGAAGATGGGAGAAAGGTAGCCGGGAAAAAGAACGTTTCCCAAGCGGCGTTTGGAGAAGGCATCTCAGTGCCGGCCCGGGCCCTGTCCAGGCTGACCGGCAGCGTTTAAATGCAGGGGCTGCCATGAACTGACTCACTGCTGGATAATTACGTTAGGGACCAATACGGCCTGTTGAAAATCAATTCTGTTGGACCAGTGTGTTTGTTCGGAAAGCCACTCAGCCAATTCAGGAGTATATTAGGCAACAGGCCCAGTGCGGTGACCTCTTCTGGATTGGGGTTGACACTTGAACGAAGGCGTTTGTCCAGTTAAAGGACAGTAGTAGCAGCAGGCTCTTATCTCCCCTAAATTGGATTACTCAGATCTGCTTGTTCTCTTTAAAGATAGCTACTCTTGGGTGTTTTCCCCTCTCTTTCTATCTGTCTGAGTTGGTTACCTAGTGATTATTGTTTAACTTGCCATCCTTATGTATTCTCGGACAGTTAATGCTTAATGCCACCAGTGTCACTTCCCTCTCCTACGTGAGGAAGGTCAGCTGATGCTGACACCTGTATTTTTCAGGTCACTGGTTGGACCTGCAAATGGGTTGGGATCCAGGGGAGCTGTGTGCTTAGGAGTTCATAGTTGGCAAGCCTGTGATTCACGTTCCAGGAAGCAGAACACAAACCCAGGGTGTACGCAAACTTCCCTTCAGACACACCGATTCTCTCCAGAGGAATTCTTCTTGAGACACTTTCCTTGGCTTGAAAACTCTCAAGCTTGCTCGCCAGCCAACGTCCCTTGAGCGGGAGTGTCACCCGGCCACCAGGACTGAGGACAGCCGCTGCTTCCAGCCCTCTGGAGCGTTGCAGCCATTGATGGAAGGGTGAGGATGCAGGAGAAATGATTACTGAAGGGGGCCCCCATGGGAAACTTGAGAAGTCCCACCTGGGGCCAACTCTCCTGGTTGAGTCTTTGCTACCTGGAACTGCGGTAGCTGCCACCACACCTAAAGCTGTGTAGTGTCAAGAAGACATCGAGAAGTCCAGGGAATCCCACGTACTCCTCTTGAAAGAATCCAAGAAAGACTTATTGCCGCAATTATGGTTCTTTTAATGACACGTGGAATTAACTGCTCCACATATCCATTCGCGTTGACAGGTGAGGGTTTCACTGTGATAAAAGTAGGGCCACGCACACTGTCGGTGATTTACATTTCTGTACCCCAAACCCTGTCAACCAATTAGACTGCAAGAGCGAGTGGTACCATTTTCTAATGAAGCTGTAGTCAGGCTGCTCCCTCACCCAGAGAGAGCAGGTATCCTTGTCCCGAATGGAAAAGGCAATCATCGGGGGAAAGGGTTCGAATAAATCAGATGTGATATCAGTGCAGCTTGCTATAGGTCCCTGATAATTGGAATCTGGGCTGATGGAGACTCGGCAGCCCCTTCTGTTTTGCTTAAAAGAAAGGAGACTTTTCTGTGTGGAAAAAGGCAACTTGTTTTTTGAGATGAGCAGCTGGGAAGGCAGAAGCCACTGATAGAGATCAGGTCTGAGCTCTCTCTCGAAGATCCACTGAAATGTGAGGAGAGGGGAAGGGAATGGAGTGGAGGTGGGAGAAAGGGAGAGAGAGGCAGCTAGGGAGGGAGGGAGGGAGGAAGAAAAAGAGAGGAAGGGAGGGGGCGAGGAGAGATGGAGGAAGATAGATAAACTCGCTCTCTGCCCAAGCTTGCTCACATACAAAACCTGATTGATAACATCTGTGCTCCTTATCTCTTGAAATAATTGTGAAAATTAAAAGGGATCCTGTGGGTGAAAGGTATGATGCAATCACCTTTTATCAACACGGCTGCTAGTCACGCCCCTACAGGACAGCACTAACCACTGCACAGGATCTCACAGATCCTGTCTAATGATGGTGATTGTGCGCTTGGCTTGAGGTAGTTCTTCTGGCCAGTCAGTCCTCCAGCAAGGCATCGGGATTCCAGTATGACTCCAGGGAGAGGGACGGGGAGGCTGCGTAAAGGGCATCTGGAGGAACTCCAAGTAAGCGTTGCTGGTAGTGATGGCAGTTGAGCCTCCCAAGTCCTTCCCCTGCATCCTTTCCAAATTTTAAGATTTTCAGCACCACTGCTCTGCAGAACAAAGGTGTAGAGGCACCAGGGATCCCCGAGAACTCCGTTAGGGGATCCCTGGGTGGAAAAATTTTTTAAATACTCCCTGGGAAGCCGTTCTGCTTTGATCTGTATTACTGATGCCTCCAAAAGGAAGGCCAAGAAATGCAGAATCCTGTAGACCACCAGACAGGATCATGGAACCATCCCCAATCTTGCTCCAGATTCTTTGGAAAGTATATTTTCCCACTGCTTTTTTATGAAGCCATTGCTTCTCCACTGAACCAATTTTATTGCCACAAGAAAATGTCTGATTCCCTACATAAGCACATCAGCTTCACTTCTCGCAAATGAGAATTCCCTGGACCGCTGCTGGCTAACTCTGCAGGGCTGTGCCTCCACGCCTGGCTTGGTAAGGGCTGGTCATCATCCACAAGGGAATTTTCCCATCCTTCACTGGGAGTGTGGGCCCCACAAGAGCCTCTCAGCGATCACCTAGGATTCAGTGAGAAGAGATACGAGCGCATTGCTTGTGCCAATTTGGCTCGTGTGGCTAATTGCGCTCTGTGCAGAAAATAACACCTGCGAAGATCAGTCCATCCTCTGAACACCAGACTCTCAAAGTCAACGACAAAGCTCTCTGGGTGAAGCCCATCAGTAGAAATGCCCGTGGAAACATCAAACGTGCCTTCAAGTGGAAAGTGACTGATGGTGAGACTTTAAAGATCAATGAGGAGGCTAAATTGAACCGAATTCTTTCAGGGTCTGAAGAGGATAGAGGCTGGGGTTGGGGGCTGGGGCCGCGGGGGGGTGGGGGGGATGACACACCCTGAGGGTGAAGGACCCTTCCAGAAAGGTGACTGACAATGCTTCGCAGGAAGACTTCCTGAGCTGCTCCCGGTCACGTGGAAGAATGGGACAAAACCGAGCTTCTCCTGAGGACCAGTTTTCTAACCAACTTCAAGTAAATTTGGAGTAGCCGCATGCTTGGGATGTAATTACGTGGGGTCTGCCTTGACCACCAGCAGAAAATCAACCTTGGCTTTGGCAGGTTGGGGGCAGTTTCCTTTTAAGCAGGCTGCCTGCCCAGGTTCAAGGAGATTAGTAAACAGCGATGGAGAGGCCTTGTTTATAGTGAGAATGAAGCCGGCCACGCTGATCCTTTGAACGGTATTTGCGAAGCTGCTGTTTTCTCCGCCTCTTAACCAGCGCACTGCCCAAGGAACAGGCTGGACATTCTTCCAGCTTTTTAAGAAAATATTTAAATATCAAAAGTTTTCACTCTTTTCTGAGTGTGCAAAATATCAGCTTAAAACCCAATGGAAGCCAGAGTTCGTGCTTAGCATACAAGGGCTTAGGAGTTTTTTAGTGTTGGGGACTCTAATCTACAGAGTCTAATTTAATCCTCTTTGAGCTATCTGCACCACAGAGTCCTGGTGGTAAATAAACCATATGGTTGCAGTGGAGGCAGCCACAGCTGCCCGGCTCCACCTTTCACCCTTAGTAAATATTTCTGCAAAACAGATCAAATGAACTACTGTAACCGGTCAACAGAGAGTGTAGCGCTCAGAGCAAACGTTTTACCACAGCAGCCATCCTTAAACGCAGACGATAGCTCCGAGTTGAGCCTGCCGATCACTTTCCCGCTGTTGAGCCCCGGTGTACCTGGACGCTGGTACCTACCTCCGAGAAGAGTGAGGACGGCACAGAAACATCCACTGGCCAGGGAGGTTACGTGTGAGGAACAGGCTGAATCGTCAGTGCTCCCACATGGGGCAGATGCCGGTGCACTGATGTGCACTGAGCTATTCTACAGTGAGACTGAGGATGCTATCGCGGGTTGCAGGGATACCCAGCCCCGGGCATCGAGGCCCAGAGAAAGGAAGTGAGTGAAGTCAAGGGCAGGAGGTGATCCGCTTGGAGATGAGTTTGCTCCAGGTGAAAGGAATGATTGCAGTTGTGAGACTTGCCACGTCAGGAAGTAGAATAGGATGCAAGAAGCTTGTTTGTGGCGACGTGAATTGGGTGCTTAACTGGTAAACTTGGACTTTGCAGTCATCTTGAAGAGCAAACATTTATCTGAGTGGGTCTGTCTACATGAGTCTGGTGTCACAGAGACGCGGATTTGAAACTGTTTTCGCTGTGATTTTGTGCTGGTTATTTCACCCCTTTGAGCTTCTGGGTTTCTCCCCTGTAAAATGGGAGGGACCATACCTCCTTACAGTTTATGAGCACAGGAGTTAACTGCAGTCATCATCATCGATCGTAAACAAAACTATTATCATTATTTTATTTATTATTATTGTTATGGCAATAGTAAATGTTTAACTTTGTGGTATGGGGAGGAAAAGAGGCTCCTATCTCCACCTTGGGCCCTTTAAGCCATGGGTCTCTTTGGCTAGGGCTGTGGTCCCCGCTTCTAGCATCTGAAGGTCATGATAACCCAGGGTGCCCCGTTCCATGGCTTTGCCACTTGCCATAGCTGTCTCAGCCAATCAGTGGCTCCTCTCTGCCTCAGATCTCAAGGGTTGGCTGAGTAAGCGGAAGCTGCCTGTCCTCTTCTGTGCTCCCCCAGACACTGGGTGCCTGAGCACACAGTGGGGGCAGGGCAGGGCAGGGCAGGACATGGCAGGAGAATCCAGAGGGTCATAGGTGTGTGAAGTTTTCAAAGGTGTCAGTGGCCTGTGAGGGACAAATGTTCACCTGAAGGCTGGGAAAGGTCAAAGGCAGCCGGAAGGTGAATCAGTCAGATCAGCACACCCAGTCTGTGCTGGGCCTTCAGGGACAGAAAATAAGGAGAGGATTTAAGACAGAGGCGCTGCACGTTCACCCTGGCCTGGGAGACGTCTCCAAGAGATAAAACAGAGCACAGAAATGGCTCAGTAGAGAATCCTGGTGTTTGCTGTTTGCTGTTGTTGCTGCTTTCATTTATTTATTTATTTATTTATTGGCTGTGTTGGGTCTTCGTTGCTGTGCGTGGGCTTTTCTCTAGTTGTGGCGAGCGGGGGCCACTCTTGGTTGTGGTGTGTGGCCTTCTCATCGCGACAGCTTCTCTTGTTGCAGAGCACGGTCCTCAGTAGTTGTGGCTCGCGGGCTAGAGCGCAGGCTCAATAGCTGTGGCGCATGGGCTTAGTTGCTCCGCGGCATGTGGGATCTTCTGGGACCAGGGATCGAACCCATGTCCCCTCCATTGGCAGGCGGATTCTTAAACACTGCACCACCAGGGAAGTTCCAAGAATCCTGGTTTCTTTATGGCTCAGTTTCACAGCTTAGAGCCAAGATGTTCCAAATCCCATTCACAGCTGAGATGGCAGCACATCTGTGTCCTGAAGGGCAGCAGGGCCCCAAGCTGGAGCCGCTGAAGGATGTGGCAGCTTCAGAGCAGCTTTGGGGACTTCTCACTCACAGATTACCATCATATTTGAAAATAGCTGGGTCTAATTGGATAATATTTTTAAAAAGTAAAAGGATTTAAATCCAGAGCTATTAAAAAAATGCTGTTAACTGGGAACAGGATTTTTTTCCCAAACAGATCACATTCATACCCTCTAAGCTAAGAGTGGGGCTGGTAGTTCCATGGACAAGACAGGGAATACATAGCAAGTTGGTCCAGGTTGGAAAACAAAGATCCAAGGGACCAAGGGTATCTCCATAGCTCCCTGGTTCCCATGGAAATATTTAAATTGAGATGTGGCATATTTATATATATATATATATATATATATATATATATATATAATTTTTCTCAATCATTTGAGAATAAGTAGCTGACATTGTACCCCTTCACCCCCAAATACCTCAGTGGCTATTTCCCAAAAAATGAGGCCATCGTTTTACATAATCATAGTACAATTATCTAAACCAAGAAATTGAACATTTATACAGTATCATCAACTAATCCACAATCCAAATTCAAATTCTGTCCGTTCTTCCAACAATGTGCTTTACCCAGGAACACACAGTGCCTTTAGTCGTCACATCTCTTTAGTTTGTTTTGAACTAGAGCAGTTCCTCAGTCATTCTTTATCTTTACGTGTTCTTTTTCTTTCTTTAACCTTGACATTTTTGAAGAGTACAGGCCATTTATTTTGTAGAAGCTTACTCGATTTGCGTTTGTCTGATGTTTCCTCGTGATTAGATCTCAGTGATGAATTTTTGGCAGAAACACCCCAGAAGTAATGTTGTGTCTTCCTCTCTGCATCTAGCCAGAGGGATACAGTGCCGGGTTGGTGCCATTATTGGTGATGTTATCTTCGATTACTTGGCCAGGGTGGTGTGTGTCAGGTTTCTCCACTCTAAGGTCGCTCTTTTCCCCTTTGTGATTAATAAGAAATTTACAGGAAGGTACTTTGAGACTTTGTAAATATCCAGTCCTCATCACACTTTCACCCACTAGTTCTAGCACCCATTGATGATTCTTGCCTGGATCATGTATTACTATGATATTTGCCAAATGGTGATTTTTCTAATGCCACCATTTTTCTACATTTCTTAGTCCAATTCTATACTGTGATGGAGAGCCTTCCCTACCCCACATTTATCTACTTATTTATTTACTCATTTATATCAGTATGAATTCATGGGTTGTTATGCATTATTCAGTGGGTTGTGATTCATTACCATCACTATTTATTTTCACATTCATGTTGTCCCAGAGGTGGACAGTGAGAGAGTCCTCTCTGCCCTTTGAGATGTCTTCATTTTTTGAGCACTTTCTGGAACAAGATACTCAGGCTCATTTTGTACCTTACCTGCTCTAGAATCAGCCGTCTCTCAAAGGGGTCCTGAATCCTGTTAGTGGAGAACAGAATTTAAAACCAAGATCTGGGCATCAGGGCTATTAGGATGTCATTATTTCTAGGTCCTCTCAGTGGACAGAGCTAGGATCTATATCTATTTTTGAAATATACTGATACTTTCAATTCGAGTCCTGCATCATTTTAGGCTTCCTCTTTTGTATTTTTGGAAAAAGAAAAACCTGCTTCTCCAATAGTGAGACATCTAGCTCCCATTTTTCTCAACGTATTTAATCTTTGCTCATTCCTAGTATACATAGAAAGTAGTTTTCGAAGTGTTCATGCATACCATTGTGCAAAGCAAAACTACTAACTAGAGTTCAATATTTCTCAACACTCCTTTTTGTCTTTAGACTGAGGGTACGTAGAAAAACACTGTCTTCAAAAGTTACTTGGAATAATTGTCCCTTCAGCCTTCATTCATTGTGGTTATGCTATTCATTGGAAACACAGTTTGATTCTGTTCGGGCCTTTCTCCCCATCCACGTAGATGTTTTTGAGTATATAAAAAAATGAATATGATTATAAAAGTCAAAACTAAATAAGGAAGCATATTCAGAGCAGAGTCACTGCCCCTCCTAACCCTTTCTCCCTGTGCCCACCCACCCCATGCAGGGACCCGATCTCCATTTCTGATTTTCTTCCCAATGTCTCTTTTTGCTAAAATAAGTAAATATATGTACAGTTTAGTTCCTCTTCTTTCCCATAAAAAGAAGAGCCTACTGTAAATGATCTTTTCCACTTTGCTTTTCCCCCTTATCAATGCATTCTGGAAATCACTCCCCATCAGCTTGTAGAGTTCTTCCTTACTTGTTTTTTACTGAATAATACTGCACTGTGTGACTGTATCACAGAATCTCCAACCAGTCATCTATGTGTGGGCATTTAGATTGTTTCCAGTATCTTGCAATTACAAACAATGCTTCAAGATATAAGTTTGTATGTGTGTGTTTTCATAGAGTTGGACAGGTATCGTCAGGGTAAATTCCTAGAAGTGAGACTCCTGGGTCACTAGGTATACAGATACATAGTTGTGTTAGATATTGCAAATCTCGCTCCTTAACTGCTGTGCCAATTTGTATTCCCTCTAACAAGTCACGAGGATGCCTGTTGTCCCACAGCTCACCAGCAATATGTTTCAAGCTGTCTAAGATTTACCAGTCTGATAGGTGGCAAATTTTTCAACATCATTTTCAAAAGCAACTTTATTGAGAGATTATTCACATACCATACAGTTTACCCACTTAAAGTGCACAATTCAATGGATTTTAGTATATTCACAGATACCTGCAACCGTCACCACAATCTGAGAAACCCAGTACCCTTCAGCTATCACCATCCTAGCTTGCTCTTCCCCCAACCCTAAGTAACAATTAATCTACTTCCTGTCCATAGAATTGCCTGTTTTGGACATTTCGTGTAAGTGGTGTCATACAGTATGTGGCCCTTGTGACTGGCTTCTTTCATTTAGCATGTTTTCAAGATCCATCTATGTCATGGCATTTATCAGTATTTCATTTCTTTTTGTGACCAAATAATATTCCATTATATTGTCAAATAATATTCCATTTTGTTTATCCATTCATTCACTGGTGGAACTTGGGTTGTTTCCACCAGTTGACCATTAAGAATAAACCTGGGCTTCCCTGGTGACACAGTGGTAGAGAGTCCGCCTGCCGATGCAGGGGACACGGGTTCGTGCCCCGGTCCGGGAAGATCCCGCAGGCCACGGAGCGGCTGGGCCCGTGAGCCATGGCCGCTGAGCCTGCGCATCCGGAGCCTGTGCTCCGCAACAGGAGAGGCCACAGCAGTGAGAGGCCCGCGTACCGCAAAAAAAAAAAAAAAAAAAAAAAAAGAATAAACATGCTACAAACATTCGTGCGTTGTGTGAGCGTATGTTTTTATTTCTCTTGGGTATATGTATGTAGGAATGGAATTGCTTAGGTCACATGGCATCTCTATGTTTACTTGTTTGAGGAACTGCCAGACTTTTTCAATGTAGTTTTTTTTTTTAATTATTAATTAATTAATTAATTTATTTTTGGCTGTGTTGGGTCTTCGTTTCTGTGCGAGGGCTTTCTCTAGTTGCGGCAAGCGCGGGGGCCCCTCTTCATTGTGGTGCGCAAGCCTCTCACTATCGCGGCCTCTCTTGCTGCGGAGCACAGGCTCCAGACGCACAGGCTCAGTAGTTGGGGCGCACGGGCCTAGTTGCTCCGCGGCATGTGGGATCTTCTCAGACCAGGGCTCGAACCCGTGTCCCCTGCATTGGCAGGCAGATTCTCAACCGCTGCGCCACCAGGGAAGCCCACAATGTAGTTTTAATTTGCATTTCACTTATGTGTGAAGTCGAACATTTTTTCTTATTGCTAAAGGCTATTTGTATTCATTTGTTTCAAACTCTCTATTCATGTCCTTTGCCCATTTTCCTATTGGGTTTTATATCTTTTTCCTCTCAATTTTTAAGATGGCTTTGTATATTGGAAAAAAATTAGCCTTTTACCTGTGATACATATTGCAAACGTTTTCCCCCATTTTTCATTGTCTTTTTGACTTTGCTTATTGCATTTTTCCATGCAGACTTTTACAAATATTTTTATGTAATCAAATTTATCAATCACTTGTCTTACTATCTCTGGATATTGATTCGAGTTAGAAATCCTTTCTCGGTACCCAGGAATTCACCCATGTTTTCTTTCAGTACTTGTAAGATTCATTTTTTCTTACAGCTCTCTGATCCACTTCAGAATATATTCTTGTGCGTGGTTGCAGGTATAGGTCTAACTTTACTAAGTTTAACTGGCTGCCCACGTGTCCTAGCACCACTTATTAAAAAGATCATTTGCACCCAAGTGATTTTTGATGCCACCTTTATATTCAGGTTATACTAAATTTTCACATATGCCTGGGTCTCTTTCCAGACTTTCTGCTTTATTCCAGTGGTCTGTCTGTTTATTCAGGTGCCAGTACCATGCTGTTTAATTCATTATGAGGAAGTTTGATAACCACCTCTGGGCACCTGTTCTTTTGCTAAGGCCCTTGCCCTCCAGAAGTCCTTTCTTATATCTACGCTTCAGTCTTCCCTACTGTAACTTAAGCCCGTTTCCTCTGTGAGTTCCTGTGAACGCAGGGCTCTCTCTGTACACCTCCCTCTGAGTTGTCAGGTGCTATGAGCTCTCTCCTTTCATGCAAATGTGGCCGCTGCTTTCCAGCCCAGAGGTGACTCTCCTTGACAGCCCTGCCTGCCGGCTTTACAAGTAATTTGCTGAGTTTGTCAAGCACTGCAGAATCATGTAAATGCCATTATCGTTTTGTCATCATCGTCATCGGTGGAAGTATCAGCTACTTCCCGTCTTTCACCTGTTGTTTAGAGAAAATGGGGAGCTGCTGATGCTCAGAACAGAAGCTTTATCTGTGGAATATCCAAAGTCATAAGCCCTTGTAGGTCAGCTCGTGTCTCAAAGGTGTTAGACAGGCCAGGAGGAAGATCATCATGCACCACTTATTCTTTGTCGTTGAGGAGTTAATATATCTCACAAGGGTCCCCCACCCCGACCCCAAACGAATTTTCTCTCCTTGGTGTAATAGCGCAGTGTCTAACTGAAAAATACATTTATGCTTAAGAAGTGGTTGTTTAAAAAAAGAGAGAAATAGTTGTAGACTTCGTAAACCTATTTCTCCACTGTTTTAAGGTAGAATACAAGGTTGGGACAATTAAACATTTTGAGTCCATTCAATAAATATCTGGTGAACAACTGCTCTGTGAAAAGCATTGCAGTAGAACCTGTGAAAGACTCAAAGAAAAACAAGACGAGATCCTGCCCTCCAAGAGTTTACTCACAACTGGAGGAGACAATGGGAGGAGAGATATGTAGGCAAAACAATGTCATTACAGGGCAACTGAGAACATGCAAAAAAAAAAAAAAGAAAAGTTGCAAAGTGCTGTGGGAGTGCAGAAGAGAAACTATCCATTCCGAGGTCTCTTTGGAAGAGACGAGACTTAAATTGGACTCTGAAGAATAAGTTGGATAGCCCAGGAAGATAATCTGGCATTTAGAAAGGCTTAAGCAAAATCACAGAGGAAGAAACATATAACGAATTGGGCCGTATGAAATGACTGTTTGTCGGTCAAACCAGTCATTTATTGGCAAGTGCATGTGATCGACTCCTAATACATCAGATGTTGGGGTACTGTAGACTGGTTGCAGATCTAGTAGAATTAGTAGACTTATCTGGAGGGGTTAAGAGATCCTCTATGGGAAGCCAAGTTTTATGGGATTTTGAGTGTTAAATGAAGAATTTGATCTTTATTCAGTGAGATTCATCTAATTATTTAGTTATAAAATATTTTAAGTTCCTGTGACCTGCCCAGCCTCCTAGCTGGGGAAGCTCTGAGAACACAGTCATGTTTCAGAAGGATAATTCTGGCAGTAGCGTGCATGGCGGGCTGGAGACAGGGGAGACTTGGGTAAGAAGACCACTTAGGGGCTCTAGGAACTAGAGAATAAATGAGGGCCTGGAGCATGGATGTGATAGCAAATAGAAAGGATGGACATGAAAGCCATTCCAGAAATGGAAATGGTACCAGAGATTGTGAATGAATCAAAGTAAAGGCAAGGGAGGAAAGGCTGACCAAAAGTCTCTCTGGTGCAACTCAGGAGAACTGGGAGGTTCCCAGGGACCTCCATCTATTCATTCATTCATTCATTCATTCCACAAGTATTTATTGAGCATCAACTGTGAGCTGAACAATGTTCCAAGAGCTGGAGACATAGCAGAGGACAAGACAGGCACATGTGTCTAATGCAAAGAGACAGGCAATGAATAGATAAATCAATTAATTTATGATGTAATGGAAGAGAGTGATAAGCACTATAAGGAAACATTGTTTAAGGTAAAAGAACTGGGAAGGGTAAGAAAATGTATTTTCCAAAAGGATAATCAGGGAAGGACTGGTAGAGAAGATAACATTAGAGCGGAGATCTGAATGATGTCATGGGGTGGGGGAGACCCTGGGAAGACCTGGGGGAAGGGAGTTCCAGGGAGAAAGAACAGCAAGTGTACAGGTATTGAGGCAGGTACAAGCCCGGAGCATTTGAGGGTCTGCTCTAAGGCCAGGACCTCTGGAGTGAATAGAGAATTGGGGAAAACAGTAGAATGTGTAATAGAGGGATACGGGAAGAGCGTGTCTTGGCAAGAAGTTTGCTATTTTGAGCGTGCTGGGTTTTGAATTTGGAGAGGTGACCTTCTAAAGTTTATCTGGCTCCTATGTGGAAAATTGACTGTAAGAGGACAAGAAAGGAAGAGAATTGATGTGGTGGTGGTGGTGAGAAGTGGTCAGATTCCAGAAAAACTTTGACATTAGAGCCAACAGAAGGTGCCAAGGAATTAGACACAGGGTGTCACGGAAAGGGGGAAGAAAGGCTGACTGCCATTTCTAAGTCCAAGGAAGGAGCAGAATTTGCACTGAGAATCAAGGTTTCTGATATAGGTTTGGTAAGTTTTATATGCCCAGAAGACATCAGAGTAGAGAGACTGAGCAGGCAGTGGGGTATAGGAGCCTGGAGCCCAAAGGAGAAGCTGAGGCTGGAGGTCTAAATTTGGGAGTCACCAGTATACAGACACATTTAAACCCCTGACCCTAATGAGACACTTAGGGAGTAGGGTACAGAGGAAAGGAGATGCTTGATGACTGGGTTCTGTGATGGTCAGTTTTTACAGGTAACAAAGAGAAGAAAGAACCAGAAAAGGAAACTTGGAGGGGAGGGAGGGGCCGGTAAGAGGAGAAACAGAAGACTGTGGTTACCAGGAAGCCATGGGAAAGAAACGTTTCCCAGAAGAGGAGATGACCAGCTATGTCAGTGCTGCTAAGAGGTCACATAAGACGAGGACAGAGAACTGATGAGAAAATTAGCAAGATGGAAATGTTGGTGACCTTGCCAGATGGTTTCTGTGGTGTGGTGGGGAAGAAAAAACTTGAGGAGAGAATGGACGATAAGACATGGAAACAGAAAATGGAGACCACTCTCTAGATATTTGCAGTAGAGAGGAACTGGAAAACAGAATGATATTTGTTGGGGGAGAGTGGATGTGGAGTCTAGGAAGGGCTATTGTTAAAGAAGGGACACCTTATAGAATGTTTGTCTGCTGAAAATAATGATTCAAATAATATAGTGATTAGTAAGTGGGGGAGAGGGGGTGGGATGGAGCGTACAAGTGGGGACATCGGGTTGAATAGGAGCTTGTACCTTTTGTCCATTTAATGGGGGACCCAGCACAAAAGATGGAAGTGCAAAATTCATAGATTTGGCGACGGAAGAATGAGGACGTTCTTATGGTTTCTATAGTCTTAGTGAAATTAGAGGCAAGCCGAGAGTTAGGGTGGAAGAGGGGCTGCCAGAAGCTCAGAGAGAGGACAGGGTATGAAGCCATCATTTTGGAGGCGGGGGCGGGAGCTGATTAGCAAAGTATAGTGGGATTGCTGGGTAGTGCTGAGGTCTGTGCGACACTCATACATTTTAAGTCAGGTCAGTCAACCTGGCTGTGTTGTCTCCTTCAACACATTCTGCTGTTCTTCTGCAGGTAAGGATTTTATTTTTATTTTTTTTGTAATTTTAGGTCAACAGAGTTAGGGTCTTGACAAGCAAGGACAGTGGAAGATACGAGGTTTGCAAGAAGGCTGAGGGTATGCACAAGAGAAGAGTTTTAGTTATAAACCTTGGAATCTAAAGCGAGTAACAAGGGAAGTGAAACATGAGGCAGGTGATGGGCGTAGAAAAGGGCTTGGGAGCCCCCCAAAAGGGGTTGAAGATTTGTTGAAGTTGGAATACTAGAAAGAGTGAGGTGGGAAGACAGAAGGTGAAAAGGAGTGGGATGCTTCAAAGAGAGATTTTTAGAAGTGATGAAGTTGCTGGTAATGACAAGGTCTAGGGTATGACATGACAGTGGTGACATAGGTGGGATAGAGGAAATGAGCATTAGAAGTGAACCCATCAAGCAACTGATCGGCCAACGTATTGGAAGGAATGTCTGTGTGGATATGGAAGTCATTAAGAATAATGCCAGGGAGTGATGGGAACAAAGACAGGGAGCCAGGCATGAAAAGACTCAGTGAATCGGCAGGTGCAAAGTGATCCGTGAGTGTGATGAGTAGGGCTGTTGGATGGTACAGCGCATTGGCACGTGCCTCAGAGGAGGTTTTGGAGGAGAAAATAAAAGTAGCCTGGGAACAGCGGTGAGGGGCGATGAAGACATCCATCAACCTCCTGGCTCTATGTTATAGGGGATGTGGAAGGAAAAAAGTCACCACTTAAGGGGACTGCAGGGGAAGCAGTGACCTCTAGAGGATCCTGATGCCAAATGGTAAAGGAAACATTTAGAGGAGAGAGAGGTTCAGGTGATAGGGGATTTGGGTAACAAGAGACCATGAGTTCCAGAGAATGTGGCATAAGGACTTGAGGGGTTTCGGGATGGACAGAAGGTTGAGTCAGATTAGGAACACACAGCCATGGGGAACAAGCATCTGGGAATATATGGATGATTTGAAGTCTCAGACTTGTAAGTAAACTGAAGTAAACGGGGGTGTAAAACATGAAGGTATGAAGCATTATGTTCTTTTAAGGGAAAGTTCTGAATTACGCCTCATTCTTGGGATCTCACTTAGGTGGTGGTAAGAGGGTAGTCAGACAGGAAACCCTATGGGCCTGCCTCATCTTTCCGTGAGTGACAGAGACGGGACAGTGGAGGTCTGGGGTACACGAGAGGAGAGGCATGACAAGAATGAAATTTGAAGTTGTGGCCATTATATATTTGTTGAGGGCTGATGACCCTTGAGAGTGGAGGAGATGCCATCAGCAAGATGGTGAAAAGTGGATTTGGCTGTAGTGGGTGAGAGGTTTAGACCTAGACTTGTTAGGAGGGTTAAATGAGATAACTGATGCCCATGAGGTAACTACAGTCCTGAGTGCTTAGTAGGTAAATAGGGTTAGTTCCCCAGCTCTCTCCCACCGCCTGCCAAGCCCTCCAACATCCCCTGCAAATGTGCATAGGTGGGCCCCATGGGACTACTGTGTGTAAGGGTGTGGGCCAGTGTAGAGCCATCTCCAGCCGTTAAAACAACTCAGAGTGCATACGCGGCTGCCCATGGCTGGAGGCAGCAGCGGCCACTGAGTTGGAAGAAAAGGGGTCCGCAGTGCACTGTCGGTAGAAATGAGGTCCAAACATATTTTTTTTTAACATCTCTATTGGAGTGTAATTGCTTTACAATGGTGTGTTAGTTTCTGCTGTATAACAGAGTGAATCAGCTATACGCATACGTATATCCCCATATCCCCTCCCTTTTGCGTCTCCGTCCCACCCTCCCTATCCCACCCCTCTAGGTGGTCACAAAGCACCGAGCTGATCTCCCTGCAAACATTTTAAGACATTTGCAAAAGCACATGACATTGAGCTCAGCTACTGGGAGACTCAAACGGCCAAACCTTTGGTCTATTTGGGGACATTATCATAAGGGCATGAAATTTAGTCAGAACAAATGCAATCAATACCCTGATCATGAGGCTTCATTGGCAACCAGCAGTAGGAATAGCTGTCAGAATTGTAGTTGAGTTTGTTTTGATCAGTTTAACTGTAAAGTTAGCAATGGTCACAAAATATTCTGCAACTGAAACTGGCTCCTCGGTACGTAACACTCCATAAATATTATTATTATTACTGTTATCCCTGCGATAGTTTGGCACACTTTTCTTACTTAAATTTACCTTGTTAACCTAGGAAAATGAAACACGTGATCTGTTTCTTGGTCTTCCTGAAAAATAATCACATTTGGGATGTTTAAAACCATGGTTTTGTCACGTAATAATTGATTCCACATTTGCTAATTGAATTTACCTTTAAATGTTTTAAACTTTACTGTGAATAGAGAGTTCAGTTTAGTTTCGGGGAATGTTTTTTTTCATTCCTTTGTGAGAAGCCGCCAAACTCAAGAACAAAACAAGCCATCAACATTAGGGTGGAACAAAGAGGGTTCTTATGTCAAGCAGATTCAGAAAGCATTCCTCTTCCAGAAAGGAATGAGAAAGAAAGGCAGGAGAAGGGATCCCCTTATCCAATTTAATGGAAGATCACAGGACCCAGAGGAGGAGAGGCCAGATTCAAACTTGGCGGCAACTCAAACCTTTCCACTTGCCCCTTGCTTCTGTCTCGCAGCCTCTTGAGTTTGAAGCAACTTGTTTCTAATCTCTCCGAGCACAAAGGAAAGCAACTGTGAGTGGCCACTCGGCCGGCGGTCCTTTGAGGAGCAGGCCAAACAATGGGCTGTCTGCCACCCTCGGGGCTGAAGGGGACAGGAAGTTGACAGCAGTGAGGATGCCAAGTCCCACCGCCTTCAGTACCAAGAACTGAAGTGGTCTCCTAGAGGCAAGACTGTATTTCATCCTTGCCTTTGAGTGTATTATTCTGTTTGCCCTCCGCATTTGGGATTGTTAATGAGTTTTTTGCCCTTTCTGCCTTTCCGCCCTCACCATCCCCTCACTACGTAACCCCCTGCGGTCTGTCCTCTGTCCCTCCCACCGGTCAACAAATTCAACAGCCACTTCTCCCTTCTTATCCTGGGTGGTTTCTCCTCAGCACAGAGGGAGCCATGAAGCCGATCCTCTCCCTGGCCCCCCTGCTTTCTTAGAACCTTCTCCTGCGTCTGCTGCCTTTCGTGTTAGCCTGGCTCTGCTTCCCCTTTCTACCTTCAGAACACCAGAGAACTCTCTCTGGTTTCATCCTGGCCATTTCCCCCTGTTCATTTCTGTGTGCATCCTCCATCCTCAGATCAGCACCTCCAGACTTAATTTATTGGAGGCTTCACCTGCTAAACATTTCTACCTACGTGGGAGTCAGGACCTTAAACTCACAAGATAGAAGGTGGAAGTTAGCAACCTGTCCTTAACCTGCCCCTCCTCTGGTTTACCTTCTTTCTTGTAAAGGTACCATCACTTTTCATCAGTACCTTCTTTGACCTCCTGATCTCTCTCATCCCACATCCAAGTATTACTGTTTCTGTTTCAAGCAGCTCTCTCTTCCATCCTCTCCTTTTCCATCCCCGGCTCAGGGCCCTTGTTACCCCCGGAAGATCCAAATGCCTTTGACTACTCTCCCACACATACACCTTCATTATTGCTCTTCTCAACTCATCCTATACCCTACCTTCAAATGAATAGCCCAAAAATAAGACCACGATTAGGATACCAGTAGGTACCATACACGTATACCTAATCCCTTTATCCTCTAAAAATATGTAGCAAACAAATATGGAGGGAGGGAGGGAGAGAGCGAGGGAGGAAGGGAGAGAGAAAGGAAGGAAGAGAGGAAGAAAGGAAGAAGCTACAAGATAGAAACCATGGATTTATTTCTAGATTTGTTGTGAGTTTGGCCTCCGGAGAATCACTGACCTTCACTATGCCTCAGTTTCCCTTTTGGAAGTTGTGAAAACCTTTGCGACCACCCCTGCTGCACAGAACGTATTCTTCATCGACTGTCTCGAGGGCTCTGAGAGCCCTTCGTGGAAAGAGGTTGCTACACGCTCGATACCACTGCCTCATCACCTTTGTGTGTGGTTTTGATTAGCCCCAGGTCAAAACAAGAGTTTGCCGGTCGCATGGTCTATTACATATCCTGTAGAGTCCCAATATTCTTAAACACCAGCAAAGGATTTAGTTTCTCCTCCTAAACAAATAAAGGTTTCGAGAAAACTTCAGAGAAGGTTTGTTGGGTAAATGAAGCTGAAAGAGGCCAAAAATGTTAGTGAATTTTTCTCTGGGTGTTAGTTTAACTAGAGGCCAGCATGACTGGGAGGGCACACAATCCTTTTGACTTCAGATACTCCAGATCATTTGCAGCCAGTGAGAATGGACAAGCTAAGTGTCCTGGTTCGTCCTCATGGGAAGAAAGGGCAGCCTTAGGGTTCTACAGTATTATCTAAGTGACTTAATCACTCATGAACAAGTTTGGGCTCTTTCCTATCCTTTGATAGTAGATAAAGAGTTGGTTGTATAGTTTCTTTCTGCCCATATACAGTTCCTGTATATAACCCCTATAGGCTGATAATGACTTTCTACTTATTTAATAGCTCCAATTTTCCCCAAATTCCATTTGTATCATCTGACTTTATTACATAGCCAACTTCTTCAGGATACTAGCTACTGGAAATGTCTCCCCGGCAGCCCTTCTTTGGGAATGAATTTGTGAAAATCAGTATGCATTTTTGACTGCTCAGGCCCCATAAAATGCATCTTGTCCTAAGCTGCTTGCTGTAAGACAAAGAGTTGCACACGGGTAAGGGGATTTCAGGTTTCACGGCTTACTCCTGCCTTTTTTTTCTTCTGGTGTACGATGTGGTACTTTTAACCACTGATTCACCAACTCCACTCCCATATGGCCCTGGTTTCTCTCTTCCAGATCAAGGGTACTGCTGCTGAGATTTAGTTACGTCAGTCTTTGCCCAACTCCCAGATACAAGTTACTAAATAGAAATGTCATGATTTAAAATCTCCCTTCCCATATTGTTCTTGCATTTTGACGTCTTCCCCTCATAGCCTCAGTGTCAGATCACTATAAATGCAGCAGACATTTACAGGGCATATTTGTTAATTCTAACACACTGTGTCAACAGCCCATGTTCTTCCACACAAAGTGCCAAGACTTCTAGGTATTCCCACCACTGATGCAAGTTGGAGAATTACTCCTATAAGCACATCTCGTGGGTAGATCATGACACTCGTGAGACTAAAGTGGTGGATGCGCCCTCTGTACAGGCTAGATAGTGTGGTTTTATTCTGTGGCAACAGGAGAACAAAGGACTCCAGGCAAAAGGCCGGGGATGGCTCAGCTCAAAGCATCCTCTTGTCACACTGGAGGATGCTGAGCACGTTCTTTGCAATCATCTCTCTTGCATGTGTTCTGCTCCTGGGATGCCCTTTCTACAAATGCTCCCCATGGCTTTCCCATCAAGGATAACTCAGATCATCTGTGATCAGCAAGAAAAAGAGAAGTATAAGATTCATCAGAATAAGACCAAAGTGAAGAGAAAGGAGGAAGCACAAATGAGTATGGTTTGACGCTCTTCCTTTCAGAAGGGACAAAACCGGACAACGGGGTGAACCATGGTGTCTTAAGCCTGTTGTCTTGTACCTGTCTTTTAGTTCTCTCCTTCCTCTTTGCCAAATCACAATCATAAAGATTTAATAGTGACCCATCCTCTCCTCTACCAAGCACCCTTGCCACCCCTTTATTCAGTGACCGTTATCTTCTAAACTTATCCACATTTACCCATGAGCCTGCAAGCTCTTCCCCTCTCCAGCCTCTTTTCAAGATTCAGCCAGGCCGTCTGTGTCTTAAAGAAAGCCCTTAAATAACAGCCAAGGCAGTTCCTGACTACCAAACCCTGACATTTATCTCCATCACATTCCCTCACGTGATAGTCCGTGTAATAGACTGTCTCCTAACACACACAGGCATTGCTTGACTCCAGTTTGCATTATCTACTAATGAACATACCCTACCCTTCACACCCGTAATCAATCCCCACTTTAATATCTATATCCACCAAAGCCCGGATGACAACACCCCGATAACTGCATCACTCAACCTGCCCAGACTAATTATGAAGTCCAGTTGATTCACTGCTTCCGCTTTGCTTTCTTCCTCTCCTTTCCGGCCATCAACTGCTACCTGGACCCCCTGGGCTGTTTCTCTTGCCCATCAGCAGGTGGCTCAAGCCTCCCTCCTCTCTCCCCTTCCTGCCCTGCTCCCCGAGCGGCTGCCTAGGATGACCTACTTGATCCCTGTTACATTCCTCCAGGCTTGTCGAAGGTTTGCATCATATCCCCGAGTAGCTGTGACATGCCGTGAAGAGTGAGCACAGGCCAGCCCTCATCCTGACAACCTCAGCCCCAGTGAAAGATGAATAATAACAACTGCTCCAGCCAGTCCCACAAGAGCCCACGGAGGACGTTTGTTTTGGAATAATGAATATGGAAATTTGGGATCCATAATAAACTGCAAGCAGTCTTTCAACTCACTCGTGCCGAAAATTCACACTCGCCTCTCCCATGTCTTGTCACTTGTGTTTTGTATCGTTCGATATGTAAACAAGGCCGGGAAAGCCTTTGTTCCTTGGTGCCTACTTAGATTTGCCCATTAATCCCAGCCCCCCTCCCTTTCCCACCAATGCATGCAGGATTACACAAAGCAAAAGTCATTAATTCTTATCTCCGACTATCTGTAGGGTTTTTTAACGTGGCCTGGCTTGCTTATGCGCCACCAACCACATGCCATACGTGCGTGTGGCTGCTGGAGCAGTATCGCAGGCTAATGAATCACTGCCTCCTCTCCTGAG
The DNA here is from genome assembly GCF_059928025.1 of Delphinapterus leucas. Taxonomy (NCBI): domain Eukaryota; kingdom Metazoa; phylum Chordata; class Mammalia; order Artiodactyla; family Monodontidae; genus Delphinapterus; species Delphinapterus leucas. The sequence goes on from NC_143148.1 coordinate 44,983,417, forward strand.
TAGTGTATGCAAGGGCCGTGTTCCTTTCTGAGCAGCTGGCATGCCAGTGAGGACCTGGCTCCACCGGTCAAGGCATCTGGACATGAATTCAACATGGGCTGCTTTGATTAAATGGCTAAGCGCACAAGACTCTAAGAAACAACTCCATCATTGAGCGAGACTCGAAAATGTAGTCGACACAAGCAAGAGGGTGGAAAGGGTAGGAAGGTACTTCATCCACACCACCCACTCCACCTAAAATCCTTGACATCCCCCCGCGTGAAGCACAACCACTTCCTAAAAGCACGAGGGATCGTGGACTCCGCAATGAAACACCTGAGGTGAATCTAGTTCATCACCCTTAAATTCAGAAATCAAAACAGCGGAGCAACACCTCCTCTTCCGCCCTTTGAAAAGGTTTTGTTTTAACCGTCCGCTTGCTTGCAGACTCATGAGGCGGTGGATTTCAAGAAGGAGGGATGCAGTGAGAGGTGGGTAGGAAAGTCTGAATGTTACCAGCAGTCCTGGAGGAAAGGAACAAGCTAATGCAGCTTTGCAAATATCAGGAGGCCAGAGTGGTCCATCAGTGTGCCAATTTGCTGAGGAGGAGCAGGGAAAAACAGCATGGATTCACACTGTCCACTTGGGATGGGCTTTGCATAGATCAGAAAGATGAAGTATCTGGCAGCTCACGTTTGCTTTCAGCCTACCCTTTATTAGTCTATTCCAATACGGAAACAAATGGAATATTCTCATAAGGAATAGCTGTTGCAGCAGTAACCCCAGTTGTACTCTTCTGAGCACTTATCTTTAATTCTGTGGCAAGTTTCCTCGTACTTCCACCTTCATTGTGTTTGGTTGGCCTGTATATTTCATTGGGAGGCAGGATAGAATAATTTAGGCTGAATGAGGACTCAGGATTCAGTTGCTTCTGGACTCTCATCCCAGCTTAGTTCATGTCTAGTTATGTGGTCTTAGGCAACAGGATTTCTCTGAATCTCCTTGCCCCATCTCTGAAACAGGGCTAAGAATAATACCTACCTCATCAATATTTTGTGAAGGTTGAGTTAATCCACACCAGATCCATAACACACACTTTAGACTCTCAGAAATGACGGCTGCTATTAATGTTTAGCAGAACGGGGTCATGTCGTGTTGCTGTTTTACTGGCCAAATACAGAGAGGACCTGTTTCCTGTAATTGACTAGATTTACCTGCATATACCAGTAAGGCCTTAAAGAAGACCTTTAAAATAGATTACTGTGCAACCACCACCTCTCCAGTTTCTACTCCTCTGCTCCCCATCAAAGATCTGGTACCTCCAATTGGTAATAATATGCACTACAGATGGACCTGGGGCTCTATTTTCTTTTTTAAATAATTTATTGAGACACCATTGTTAAAAAGACCCTGAGGCACTCTGCCTTAAAAGAAAGGGATATGAAAATGGTAAAAACAGGCTCAGCATTCTGGCTGGTGTTCCGCCCTCATTCTGAGCTGAAACGTTGACGACCAGGAGAGGAAGTTAAATGCTGGTGTCTATACTCACTCTGTCCTTGTATGGTACGTTCTCTGAGATTTTATAAATCCATGGAGGATTGGACATTCCATGCCAGCAAGATGGTCAGGGCCCTAAGAGTCCCCCAGGGGCAAATGACAGAAGGAAGCCTATCCATGGTGCACAAGGTTCGGTTAAACCACACACAGACGGTATGTGAGATTTCAATAGTAATGAGCCACTAAGATTCAGGGCAATTCAACATCTGACACACCAGCCTGCCAGGTCTAAGCTTGACATAAAGGCAGAATTCTTGAGTAATAAAGCAAGACACTTGCTGAATCTTGTTTTTCTCTTCGGGGGTCTTCAGAATGGGGAAGTCCAATGTCGGTTCTCCTTGGAGCATCATTAACTCGTCTGCCAGGTGCCACGGTTGGAAGAAAGCGTATTAGTAAAAATGGCTGCCATTGGAAGAGGGACCTGTGGTTTGATCCAACCATGGATTATCAGTGTTTTCAAAACTGTGGGCCCAGGTCTACTGGGGAAGTTGAGGAGGAGACAGAACAGGGTTGTTTGGTGAGCACTGACTCTGTGAGGGGTGGGAATGGGGTTAGGAAATCAGTCACCATAGCCGGTCTCATGGAGTAATTGAGACATTGGGCAGCAGTCACTGCAGTGGCGGGTGGAACAGAGCAGTAGAAAACAGTTCACTTGAGTCTTAAAATCAGCTTCACGTCCATGGATTGCTTCCCCTTGTTCCAAGTGGATACGAGGAAGTAGGGCATACACAGAATTCAAGAACAAGTAAGCCGAAAGGCTTATCAGAAAACTGCTATGCCAACAAATGAAAACCAAAAATAGCTTGAGTATTGGACTCGTGACTGTTGGTCCAGGCTTCTTTTTTAGCCAAATGTTCTCTTTCGTGTTATTTACACAAAACTGTTCAAAGAGGCTTTGTGAGATGTGGTTTTCTCGGGAGTGGGACTTCTTCTTTCCCTATGAATGTTTAAGTCCCACTGTAGTTCTTTAGAACCACAAATATACATTGAGAACAGCTTAAGATGTCAACATACAGAGTTTGATGAGTTTGACAAAGGAATCAAATGCTTTCCCTCCAAGGTATGTTGGTGTTAGGTGTTTTAATAAGTTAACCAGTGTGCTAAAGACCCAAATGAGAACTACAGCTTCTTCAGTTTCTTTTTAATGACTTTGTTGAGATAGAATTCATATACCATAAAATTCAGCCATTTAACATATGTATTTCAGGAATGTTTAGTATACTTACAGCTCTGCGCAATCACTACCACAATCTAAGTGGAGAATATTTTCATCACCCAAAATGAAACCTCACAACCCTTTGTAGTCGCTCCCCATCCTTCCCTCCCCTCAACCCTTGGCAGCCACGAATCTGCTTTCTGCCTCCGTAGACTTACCTCTCCTGGACATTTCATATAAATAGAATCATACAATATGTGGTCCTTCAAGACTGGCTTCTTTTTCACTTGGCATGATGTTCTCAAGGTTCGTCCACATTTAACACGTATCAGAACTGGGGATTTCTTTTACTGCTTCGGTTTCAAAACTCAGATGCACACACCACCCACTGCACTGAAAGCTGGAACGTCAGCTCAGAATGGGTTTGTTAACTTGCTGACAATTGGACATCAGCCTGTTGTTGAACTTCAGGCTTTATGTATACAAATCAGTTTCCTTTGGTCCTGCCATTTAGATTCCTTCCGGATTCCCCAGTTCTTGAATGGCTCTTGCGTATGATATGAGGTATTATTCTTTGGGATTTCCCCATGTTAGGAAATATAAAGTGTCAATATTGGCTAGTCCCAATATCCTGGATTTTGTGAAATTTTAATCGCGTAAATTTGCTTGGAGAAGAAATGGCCACACATTGTAAAAACGCAACGAGATTTTAATGAGCTGAATGTGAAAAACAAGAAGAGCTCTGAGCCAGGAATGAGGTGATCTCTGCCGTCCTGCTGCTCCCCCCATCGCTGACCTGGAGACCACGGGAATGTCACTCAGCCTCTCAGCTTCTGTCTCCCCACTGGTAAAATGACCATGCCTCTCCTAGGCTTTGAACCTCCACTGGCACCCCCAATGCTTGAGAATCAAACACCAACTTCTTAGCATAATCACATGAAGCTTTTGCAACATGGTCTCTGCTCCCCTCTTCAGCAGCATCGCTCCTGTGCTTTTGTAGTATTAGACCAAGCTCCCTAATTGCATCATACCGGCACCTCTCTGTATGCCGCTCCCTCCCCGTAGTGTGCCCTCCTGCCTTTCTTGCAGGAAAATCTCTTCTCATCCTCCCAGGCCTTACTCACATGTCCCACTCCCCTATGGAAGGCTTCTCTGAATTCCCCAGGCAGAATTATCGGATTTACCCCCAGATCTCAGAGCATTTATTTCATACTTCAGCTAGGGTCGTTGTCACATTGTGCCATAATTGTTTGTTTCCACATCTGCCTCAGCACCTCCCACACCAAATCTTAGCACCTCTAAGCACCCAAACCCTACTGCCACATCTGGGCCGTAGTAGATCCCCCTGGACGTTTATTAAACTTACAAGTTAGTTTGAGGGAACTAACCTCAAATTAACTGTCCCCTTTTCCCCATCCTCATGTCTCCATCCTAGACTAAACTACCGTATTGCCTCTTGCCTAGACTCCTCCAGAGTCCCCTCTTTTCCTTCTTCCTTCCTAGAACCCATTTTCCACCAGGAAGTCAGAGAGGTTGTAAAAGAGTCAAATGAGACCTAATATACATGAAAGAGATTTGCAGATTCTAAAGGCACTATGCACATGTAAGGTTTTTAATTGTTTAATTTTATGCCTGTCCGATTTTGATTTTTAGAATAAAAGTGATCAAGAGAAGGGTAAATGTTGCGTCCCTTGAGATAATTGGAAGCACTCTGGGCTATCGCAAAACTGGGACTGAGAACTACAGGATGCATGATTGTTTTCTCAAGCCTGCGCTCCACACCCAGAGCCTGGAAACCCTTCCAGTCTTTGTGGGTACCTGCTCCCGACTCTCTAATTCCCATCAGAGGCTCTGAAATCACAGAGTTCAACTGAAGCTTCACGCATTTCTACACCTCCTACCAATGGCCTCTCCTACTGCAGGCGGCAGTGATGTCACACCCCTCGTAGAATCAGGACAGTTCCCTTCCGCCCACATTTATCATTACATTCTCTTCTTTCCCTCTCCGGTATGCTGTGAGAAAGCTCCTAGGCCCTCTTGACTTATTCTGTTTCCTTTATGGAAACTACCATATAACTTTTTCCAACCACGGTCTTCTCACAAAATTGACGTATTCTTTCTTCTGCCCCAAATTTGTCCATCTTCTCATGATAAATACTGTGAATGGAAGTATGAAATTGTCAATACACTGTGGTTCCAACATCTATAGCTACCCAAAGAAGAAGCTGCTGGAATCAGAATGCCCAAACCCATTTGTTTCTCTTCATCCTAGGTTAAGGCACAATCATATCTCATGCCTGAACTATTACAAAATTCCTCCTTCCTGTAGCTTATTCTCCACACAGAATTCTGAATGATCTTCTTAAAACAAAACTAAATTAGAGCGTATCACTTCTTTGCTTAAAATCACGTAAAGTTTCCCTGTAGTGTGTATAATTGAGTCCAGACTCCCTAACCTAGGCTTTGACCTCTATGTGATCTGCCTTTGGCCCCTACCTCATCTTTTACCTCTCTTCCCTGCCACAAGGAAACCAAGGTTGTACTATCTCTTTTCCTTCTGCCTGAAATGTTCTTCGAGACTCTCCCTCAGTTAGCTCCTGCTTGCCATTCAGTTCTAAAATTAAATATCATCTCCTCAGAGGACCTGTTTCTGCCACTCAACCTGAAGTATCCCGCTGTGTTAATTAGGCTGAGTTAGGCCATGCTGTGGTAACAAGCAACCCCAGCTTCTCAGTGGTCTAACAGAAAAAAAAAGGTCTGTCTCCTGTATTATTTTACTAGGGCTGCCATAACAAACTACCACAGACTGGGTGGCTTAAACAACAGAAATTTACCTTCTTACAGTTCTGGAGGCTGGAAGTCAAAGATCAGAGTGTCTGCAGGTTTGGTTTCTCCTGAGGCCTCTCTCCTTGGCTTGTGGGTGACCACCTTCTCACTGTATCCTCCCACGGTCTTTCCTCTGTGTGCATCCCTTGCATCTCTTTCTGTCCACATTTCCTTTTCTTTTAAGGACCAGTTGTATTGGATTAATGCTCACCTTAATGGCTTCATTTTAACTTAATCACCTCTTTAAAGGCCCTATCTCCAAATACAGTCACGTTCTGAATAGGCTTAGGGCTTCAACAAATGAATTTCAGCAACACAATTAGACTCATAACATCTCCCTCACTCAAACACTCCTGAGGATCCAGGGCTATTGTTCTCCATTCCTAGAAATCCATGCTTCTACCATGCCAACACAAGGCCTCTTCCATGATTGCCACAACAGCGTTAGAGAGTTCTAGAGTATCTCACACTGGAAATTAAATGATCCAGCCAAGAAGGGGTATGAGTCGCATCTATTCTCATTTCGTTGGCCAAATCGTGTCACATGATCATGCCTTACTTTAAGGTAAGTGGGAATCACAACCCTTCAATTGTCCAGACATGTAGGAGAATGGATATTAGTGAATGGTAGTAATGCATACCACACTCAAAGATCAATCCCACAAGACCACAACAAAAAAAATGACCAGTGTCAGCTTATCCAGGATAATTAAAAAATGGGCTAAGACTCTTGCCCTCCAAGAATGACTTTGATGCTTCAAGAAAAGAAACAATTCAGTAATGTCAAGTCCTGATCCCTCAGTGAATTTCAAAATCCCTCTGACTCAATTGCTGCCTTGAGTATTAGTGGCCTCCTGCCTACCTGGTTCATTAGGTCCAGTCTGGCTATCCTTGGCTCCCTGCCCAATCCAAATGCCTTTGTCAGCCACTCCTGTCCCTTCTCACTCATGTTACAGATGTCCCCATCCATTAGACTTTCTCCTGGTTCAATATCAACCTGAATCACCTCTACAACACACTTGGGCCCAAGACACAGACCCCTACCGTGGGAAGTCATCAGTAAGGTGGACACAGCCTCCCACGGAGGAAGGCTGCACCACTTCAGGGAGCCCTTGTAGCTCTTGAACAGATATTGTATTCACTTGCTCCTCCACTTAACCCCAGACCAGCCCATCGTTGCTCTCAGCTCAGGTTCTTCACATGGTGAGGGAGACTATCCAGGAGCACTGGTGAGCTTCCTGACCCCTCTCAGATCTCTCCTTCTCCACGCTCCTTATTTCCCAACTCCCTAGCTCCTCAGTCCCTTCCTATATGTTGCTTTCTCTTTTTCTGTAAGACACACACAGTCTCCCCTAACCTGGAAAGTCCTGCACTCAACTTTGCATTGCTCAAATTAGCAACCTTCATCTCCTTCATTTCTTGCTCAAACTTCCCAGGCAGGAGGTCCATACTCCCCACTTCCTGTTCTTTGTTTTCCTTTTATTCCTCTACCTTCCATACTCTTATCCTTGTAAATGATAGCCTGGGTCCTCTTTACTTCTCCTACTCCCTCACTTCTTGCAAATACACCTCCTCCTTGGCTTTGGGAATACCACATTCTGCTGACGTGCCTCCTTCCTCTCTGACCACTCTTCCTGCTGACTGCTCTGAAACGAAACCGGCCACTCTGACCAGATGGCTCTTCCTCTGTCCCTCCACCAACAATGCAGCCTTTTTCTTCTGTGTCTTTGCCCTTGCTGTTCCCGCCACCAAGAATGCCTTTCCCACTCTTTTCAAGTTATCCAGGTCCCAACAGGCCCTATGAAGGGCCACGCTTTCCATTCATCCTTTCATAGTTCATCCCAGCCACCATGATCACTCTCCTGAACCCGGACCATCTAGACCAAGGGTTGGCAGATCTTTTGGTAAAGGACCAGATGGTGAATATTTTAGGCAGGTCACAGAGTCTCTCTTGCAACTCCTCGCCTCTGCCATTGTAGGGAGAAAGCATCTGTGCACAGGATATAAATGAAAGGACATGGCTGTGTTTCAATAAAACTCTATTTACAAACACAGGTGACAGTCCATTTTGGCCCCACAGGTTGTAGTTTACCAACCCCCCGAACTAGGCCATTCCTTTTTTTTTTTATTGAAGTATAGCTGATTTACAGTGTTGTGTTTCTATTTCTGCTATGCAGCAAAGTGATTCAGTTATACATATATATATGAACTAGGCCATTTCTAACCTTATTCTTTTAAATAACCTGTTACTTTTCACATCTTATTTTCCAGCCAAATTATTAACTCCTTAGAGGTAGAAACTTTTTCATACTCCTTAGTACGCACTTTCTTTGAAATGCCCTTCATGAGATTCTCTAAGCATTTGTAGGTGTTCAGTAGAGAATGAATGAGTGTGGAGACAGGCCTTATAATGATCTGTATCACCAGATGCTGCATAGTTGGAGCCCCCAGCACAGCTCCCAGGGCACATGAGGAGTTCAGTATTTTCTGTTGTAGTTCTTCCTCAAAAACACTTCCCAAGTCCAGAGCTCTTGGAGAAGATTGGGAGCCAAGAGTGACTCCGTCTCCACGACAGGAAGCCATGCCACACCCCTGGGCTTGCTCTGTGGTGGCCACAGGACGTCCCTTCCCAAATCCAAATTTCCTGTTCAAATTCCAGTATCACAGCATCCTCCTGTCACCTTGCTACCTGATGGGACCACATATCAGGACGTACTGCATAACCTTATTCTTCTGCTATGGCACATTTAAATGGGAAAGTTTCTTTAACCCTAGCTGCCTCACCATTAAATGTGTGAAAAGTATATCATAAGCTGTAAAAAGCAGATGCCTTCTTTCTTTTCAGTGCTTCCTGCCTGATCTCGTCTGTCTGGGCTCCCCCTCCACCTCCACATCTTTACTGTGCATCCCAGGTTGGTCCACCGGCAGGTCACCAGCGTCCCTCCCTCTCCGAGCTGTGTGCCCACGGCCAGTGCTGCCTGCGTCCTGAGCAAAGTTGGGTCTGCCTGCGTGGAGCGGAGGGAAGCAGATGAACTGTGAGAGCTGGACTTTGATGCCTTTTGGTGGGGAAATCACGAGTTTTATTCTCAGCCTCTACCTCTGGGATTTTTATGTCCATAACGATCTCGTACACTTTGTAGTTATTTTGGTCCTCAGGAGGGAACAGGAGTGCAGCTGTCATGGAACACTGACAGACACCAGAAGGTTTCCCCCTGTCTTTCTCTCTTGTTTTCATATGTGCGGTTTGCCATGCTCTTCGGGAGATGCTTGCCCACCATTTGGGGGAGAAGGACAAATCTGCTATTTTGTCAGTAGTCAAAATGCAAAACAGAAGGAAAGGTGTCTAGAGGAAGGAAGGCAAGTTGAGCTGCCTGCCAGGCCTGCCTCTGTGGGGGCGTCTAGGGAAGAAGGATCTGGAACAAATATGTCCAACCTGTGTTCTGCACTGGACTCTTGCAAAAAAAAAAAGGTGGAAAAGCCATTGGCCTATTGTTCAAGAGCTTATCATCTGAAAATTATGCTTTTCTCTGCTGCTAAAGTAACAGTGGAAAGGACACTAGGTCAACAGGGAATGACAATAATTAATAAAATGTCTGTGCCCTGGATGGAGCACATCCATCTACAGCTATTACCTCATCTAATCCTCCTGGCAATCCAAGAGATCAGGTACTGTTGCGCTTCCACTTTTCAGGTCGGAAAACTGAGCTTGCCAGTGACAAAGCAAGTCTCTACTACAAAGTCCAGTAAACCCTGAGCTGCCCCGACTCCACACTGGGCTTATATAGACTTACAGGGAAGCCAAAGCTTCCTGTTATAGAACCCCGGAAAATATTAGACAATGATGTTCTGCGGCCTAAGACTCAGGAGAAATTTGGTGTTTCAAGTGGAAAGAAGGAAATTTATGAGTGGCGTTTGGCTCTGCTCTCTGCCCTGGTACTAGCCCTGCCGGCTAGTGTCGGAGCTCCATGCCCCGTCTTTTCTGCCAGGACAAAAGCTCCTGGGGCCCAGATCCCCTCTGCTGGCACCCAGGCATCTAGAGCATTGGCGTAAAGTAGGGACCAAGTCAGTATCCGACATGTAGCACCGAACGCTCTGACTCTAAGACAGCTGTCATCAGAAAGTATGACAACGCCAAGCTGGTCTTCAGCTGTGTCGGATCTCCAACCTTCACTTCACATTACGGTAATGAGATTTTCAAATAAAGCCCAGCCAGGCACAGGGAGGTGGGAAGAGGGGGGCGGAATGAATGAGGGGAGCAGGAACTTCGGGGGCTCGGACATCCCACAGGTGGTTTACGACAGCACTAGGAGGCCACAGTGGGATTATATGGCCCCGTAATTCCTGGCTGTCTTACGTATGCCACAGCAGTGCTTGCTGAAAAGCAGACAAGTCAAGCACGGGTGGGTAGAAAGGGTTGTTGGGATAACATCCACAGCATTATCACCACCCTCTCGACGTCAGCAGGGGGGGAATATTGTCACAACGTTAAAGGAAACGTGAAACCAGATTTCCAAAGGGAACGCTGCCTACCAAGTCTGATGTGACGTGATGTGGATCTGTGGCTGTCAGTGGACATTTTATATTGAATAAATAAATGCCGTGTAATGTGCCACTCTCGTCGTTATCAGAGTATTTTATTTAAGCGGCAGTAGCTGGGCTGTGCATTATTGCGGCAGTTCGTGGGTTTGGTTTAGTACACTGTTGATGTTTTCTGCAGCCAAGGTACAGCCAGGTTCATTTGGAATGTGTTTTTTAAATGAGGGGTGATTAGCCTGATGGGCCAATTTGGACAATGGATTCCATATCAAAAAAACCTCATTGTGCATGTTCTGAATCTCAGGCCCTCAATTCAGACACAGAGCTGAGGATCGTTCTTTTCATAGTTATTGTGTCCCTGCAGTTTTTTTCCCCTTCCAGACCTTTAACTCCTCCTCCTTTTCTCCCTCATTTGTACTGGTTGCTAGTCTCTGTCCAGCTCTCTCTGGAGATAAAGACTCACTTTAGCATACAGCGTGCTCTCCTTAATGCAACCGAGTTCACTCTCATCATTTTAATAGTGGACCTAAGGTATGTTGCCATGTGAACAAGCCATCACGTCACCATAGCAACCAGCCAGATTGCAGCACACCAGTCTAAGGACTGGACCTTCCCCCCCCCCCCAGCTCCCTTTGCATGCAGGCGCGTGCTCTCTCTCTCTCTCTCTCTCTCTCTCTTCCTCGCCTGGGCTCTTTCTTTTGTTAAATTTGCTGAAGTGCTCACAATAGAAAGATTCAGTCTGCTTTTTCAAGCAGGGTTTCGTTTAAACCTGTAAATTGTTGTATAAACAGAAAGGCCAGTGTGGCACTAGACTTACTTTCAAAGACGAGTTGATGAGGACTTTGAATGTGGACCCCACCCCCACTCTCTGCCATGCCTTACAGTTTGATCAAAAAGGGGATGATCACACGTATTGGTGGCATTTGGACTTAACCAACCCCCCGCCCCTGAGTTTCTTCTTAGCTTCCCCCAGCAGGGACTCCGTGACTCTCCCGAACAGGCCTGGTGACCACAGCTAAGCCCTCAACTATGCTCGGAAGCCCTTTACCGTTTCTGAGCTTGGTAGGACCCGAATTAGACGCAATTAAAGATGTGGATTCTCCTTCCCCATTCCCTATTGCCAAGTAACCTGTGCTGGTTCCGATTCCAGCCGTGTGGGGAGAGCAGGGATGTTGAAAGGACAAACGATAAAGGGATGTGTGTCGTGTCCGCCTGCCGATATTCATCAACGTTGCTTGGCCTTTGATGCTCCTAACCTTCTCATCTTTGTTCAGGGAAGCATAAGAATCATTCTTCCAGGGTCTCACATCTTTTCCCATTTTATCCCCCGCTCTCTTGCTCATGGTACATCTATTACCTGCTCCGGTCCTCAGGCATCCCCTGCCCCCCCGCCCTCTGCAACTCCCTCCCCTTGCGCGCCTCACCCCTTCTGTGGCATTTACTGCTGCGTGTGTCCTGACAAATGCATGGCAGGTTGGCTGCGTGTGGGCCTGACTGCAGGCTCAGCTGCAGGCAAGGCTGGGGTGGGGTGAACTGCCCTCCATGGGCAAGAAGGACCAGTTCAGCTTTGTGCATAAACTTACAGCAAACAAGCTTCAAATAACGCAGGACACTTTCATAATTGATTTATGCAGAGGTGCTAAAGTTCTATTACCTTTTGTTTAGCTCAGGGGGCCTGACTCTATGCAATCCATTGCTGAAACTAATTACAAGATATAATTAAACTGTGACACAAAGATATTATACCGTTAGTTTACTAATGACACCGCGAAGCTGTACCACCAGCACAGGACAGTGATTACGCTTCATTTATTATTTATCCTTTTGCTAAATGAGACGCTGACATTTTCAAAAATTACTTTGAGGTTTCTTAATTGTCGGCAGCAGGATGGCCTAGAAGGAGATCTCCTTCCTCTTGATTGCTTATCCAAACCTCAGAAGCATTATTAGCCAAAAGAAAAAAGAATAAGGGGAGGAAAAAGCAAAAACAGTCAACCCAATAGTAATAAGTAAAGCCTAATTACGGCTTTGGACATTTTTGAACTTTTACAAACAACACTCCACAGTGGATAGGCCTGCTGATCCAGGGTTTAGGTCCAGGGGAGAGAAAGCCCTGTCATGAGATTAAAGGTGCCTCTTATTCTGTAACTTGGACAAGCGTGGGTGGCCCTGGATTGGTGTGGAAAGAGGCCGGGCGTGCATGGCTGGAAGGAAGCTGACCCCGAGGTTCCGGCCTTTTCAGCAGGCAGAAAGCAGGTAGGGCTCTGATGCTGTATTATTGCTGGGGTTTGTTGGCTTTTCTTGTTTTTTTAACAACTTTCCCCTTTATCCATTTCCCCCAAAAAAACACCCCATTAGCAATACGGACATGGAAACGTTTACACGTGAGAAAAGTCAAATCTCCTTATGGCTGGGATCGGGGCTAATGGGATTTCTGGTTTGGCCTTTTCTTTTACATCTTCCATGGGTGGGAGGATTTCCTGTAAGGACTCACATGCCCCAGATGGATGCTTTTGCTTCACTGAAAAGGTTTCTTTCCTCCTTTTCTTTCATTGTTAATATCACTCTGGCTATTGGCAGAATGTCCCCTGGAGAAGGTTGGAAAGGGGAATTCCTTCTATCAGCTTTTAGGACTGTAATTCTCTGGGCTTATTTATTTACCTTCCCTACAGATATCTCCATGCATGAACCTTGCTTTATTACGCTCTCATTTATCACATTCTCAGAACAATAAAAGATTAATTTATTGGCTGCCGTTTGATGAGTTTCTGATGCCGCCAATGTGTGTGCTCACGGGTGTGTCTCCCTATGGCTCATCTGGGTCAGGCATCCTACGAGGTACCGCTGGCCCCGAATGGCCACTAACCTCTCCATAACCCCAGTGGTGATGCAATCCCAGCAACCGCTGGTCGGCTTGAGACAGGGTTTAATTTCTTCTGAGTGTAATGGCATCCAGCATCTATAATTATGCTATTTTCTCTCCTATGCTGATTAAATACGATTTACCCAGAGAGCTAAATGATGAATATTTGAGTGGAGTGTTTTGAGCCACTAGCTGATAAAACGGCCACAATAAATAAACTTGGCGGGGGGAGGGGACTCTGCAACAGCCATGGCTCTGCCAGGTAGCACGGGCAGGTGCAAGTAGAAAGAAAGCAATGCTGAAGCCAGAACAATACCTGCCCCTTCCCTCCTCAGCTTCTGTTTAAAGGAAAAGCAACCCTGAAACCTGGAAATCTCACCTTGGGATCTTACTTTACCTCGGCGGTAGTTAAACAATCAGATTCTCTATCAATGTTACGATTGGCTGTTGTTTCCAGCCTCTCCCCGTCCCCCCAAGAGCACCCTTCACTCCCTAACATACAGCTGAGAAATGAAATTCAGTATCACCTCTTCCCATCACCCTGAACCTGCTCATCTCACCACTCCTTTGTTTATTAAAAAGAGGCCTGGCTAGTCTCAGGATTCCTTTTTCTGTGTCAAAGATTCTCATTGATGGAGCAAAATGTGTATGCTCTTCTGATAAAGGGGCCGAGAGCCCGATACCAAAATCAACCATGGAATTCCCTGCAAGCTTTTCCCTCCTCTAGTCCAAAGAACAAAAGAAGAATCTTTAGCAATGACCACTCCTTTTCTGCACCCACATCGTAACTGTTATGCAAGATTACACCTTATATGTTTGTATGTACCGGTTGGAAATGCAGCGTGAATGTGGAGACCAGCACATAGCACTGTTTGGGAAGTGCAGACCTGGAGGTTATATAAATTAAGCAGTTTATCAGCAAGAAGTTATCAAGGTCGCCAAAGTACTAGATCTAGTGAGGGTGGGGTCTCTCCAACAGATATATATGGTAAGGTACTCTCCTTCAAGGCATGTGGACCGTTATTTGGTAGAAAAGACCTTACGTACACGAAACCATTTAAAAAGAACGCCAAACAGCGTCTACTGAGTATTGGGTTGAATGGCAGAGATTACACAAGCCATGTGAGGCCAGAGAAAGAGTGAGTCGTGGTGGGTTTGGGACAGCAGGTGGTGACACTCAAGGGGGGTGGACAGTAAGGGTGTTGGGATGCAGAGTGGAGGTGCAGATATGGAGAAGGAGGACCAGAGGGGCTGGGATTGCAAGAAGGAGAGGCAGTATGTGCCTATATAAAAAGCCTAGTGTCCAGTCGCTTTCAGGTTTATTGCTTAAGACCCTGCCTTTTGTCCAGGTTCAGTTTGGCTTCCCTCCATGATGCTCACTGATGCTCAGAGTTATGGCAGGTGATGGCACATAGGTTCACAACGGAAACCTTAGGGAATCCTGCTTTCTCGGATAGAACACCTTGGGTTTTGGGTAGACTAGAAGCTCTTGAATTTGCTTTCCTTTCGGCATCCACCTTCTTTATCATGAAACAGCCAAGAAAAGAAGAGACGGTCCTCCAAGACTCTCTCCCAGTGGACTGGCCAGTGTGAGGGGCTGTGCAGGACCCTCACTGAGGCATGCTGGGCAGGGACAGTCTGGGCAGGGGCCGTGGACAGTGGACAAAGCTGTATCTTCCGTATTTTGACTTTTAGGCTTAGCATCTCCTACTTCAGCAGCAACACCTTCCTCTGGCAACTCCCAGGGGGGCTGCAAATGGCTTTTAAAAAACTTCTCTTACGTGTAACTGTAAATGGGAAGTGAGCGGGCAATGACATCCTCATAGGGAAATGTTCTTTGAGCATATGTTGATGCAGACAAAGGAAACACCATTTCCTTAGGCACTTTGCGTTTGTTACTCATTTTGCATCCCTTCCCTCTTCTGCTAACCTCGCTTTTTTCTTTCTTTTTTACTGCTGAAGGCTCATATAATAAAACCATTGTATTTCTATTTGGGTCTGTTTTAGTGCCTTTTTTTTTTTTTTTTTTCAATACCTGGTCTCATGGCATGTTTTTGTGCTGCTTTTGTCTGTATTGTCTTTTTGTTTGGAAATTATGTGAAAGATGAGCCACCAAAAGAGAATGCACTTTGGATGATCCAAAGAGATACTGGTATTAACAGAAATCCGGCAAACGTGAAATTTAAACTGAGACTATCGGGAAGATTTTCCTCTCAGGGAAGGGTGTAGTAAACCAAAAGGTGGAAACCTTATCACAGGAATCACTGAAGTCAGGGAAGACTTAAAAACCTTTGGAAAAATAACAACACACGCTCTTCTGCTTTTTCACCAGTTAGGAGAAACCGAGAAGAAATTTCATGAGAAAAGTGAAAAATGTTCAGTAAATTCTTTTTCCATTGAATTGAATGATAATAGGAGGAAGAAAAAGCATTGGGTCTTCTCCCCTTGGATCTGTCAAATATTGAGAAATGTCCTAAGGTGATAGGGGCTGCTTGGTAGGAATAAACCAGCCATTTGGTAGAGGAAGGAGCCCAGAGGTGGTGTCCTTTGTCTCCAGCCAGCTGCTTTTCCTGATTTCAGAGGTTACCTCTGTGCATCTCTTGATTTCACATCATCTAGTCAGTAAAACATACAGCAGTTGAGAGAGCAAAGAGCTCCAAAGAACTTCACGTAGGGTCTCAGACTATATGTGGAGGCCGTCAGAGTTTCCATGCTGGTTTGGCCATTTATCAGTTGTGTGGCTTTGAGAAAATCATTTGATGTCTCCCAGTCTCAGTTTTCTGATGTATAAAATGGCAACAACAAGTATACGTACCTGTATTAGTCAGGGTTCTCCAGAGAAACAGAACCAATAGGATGTGTCTGTCTGTATGTACGTGTATATATATATTTATATATGGAGGCAGACCTTGGAGACATTGTGTGTTCAGTTCCAGACCACTGCAGTAAAGCAAGTATTTCAATAAAGCACGTCAGACAGATGTTTTGGTTTCACAATGCATATAAAAGTTATGTTTACACTATGCTGTAGATAAGTGTACAAGAGTATTATGTCTAAAAAGACAAAATGCATACCTTAATTTAAAATACTTTCTTGCTAAAGAGTGCTAACCATCATCTGAGCTGTCTGTGAGTCATAATCTTGTTGCCGGTGGAGCGTCTTACCTCATTGTTGATGGCTGTTGACCGATCCCGGTGATGGCTGCTGAGGGCTGGGGTGCTTGTGGTTTCTTAAAATAAGCCAGCAGTGACGTTTGCTGCATCGATGGACTCTTCCTTCCACTTAGAGGCTATTGTAGGGTTATTAGTTGGCCTAATTTCAATATTGTTGTGTCTCAGGGAGTACAGACACCTGAGGTGAGGGAGAGGGATGGGGGAAAGGCCAGTTGGTAGAGCATTCAAAACACATACAGCATTTGTCGATTAAGTTCGCCACCTTATATTGATGAAGTTCTTGGAGCACCAAAGCAATTACAATAGTCATATCAAAGATCACTGATTACAGATCACCATAACAAATATAACAATAATGAAAGTGCTGGAACTATTGTGAGAATTACCAATTGTGACAGAGACATGAAGGGAATAAATGCTGTTGGAAAAATGTGCCAATAATCTTGTTTGACACAGGGTTGCCACAAACCTCCAATTTGTAACAAACAAACAAAACCCACAGTATCTGCAAAGCACAATAAAGTGAAATGCGATAAAACAAGGTATGCTATATATGGAGACAGGGTGGGGGGAGGGAGTTTATTATAAGGAGTTTTCTCACGTGACTATGGAGGTCGATGAGTCCAAAGTCTGCAGTGTGGGCCAGCAGGCTTGAGAGCCAGGAGAGCTGGGAGTGCAGACCTAGTCCAAAGGCCGGTGGGTGGATACCTCGAGAGCCAATGGTGTAGATAAAGTCCAAGGCAGTCTGCTGGAGAATCCCCTCTTGCTTGGCAAGGCCAGTGTTTTTGTTCTATTTGGGCCTCCGCCTGATTAGGTGAAGCCCTCACACATTTGGAGGGCAATCTTCTTCTTCAAAGTCCACCGATGTGAATGTTAATCTCATCCAAAATCACCCCCCAAGTTGACATATAGAATTAACCATCACACTACCCCATAGGGCTGTTGTGTTTTGCCTGACACATAGTTAAGCGTTACATAAGTATCTGTGCCGTTACCTCTGTGGCAGTGAGGACAACAATGACAGAGAGAATTCGTACCACTGTTATTGATACCATTATGGAGTCTGACATACCAGGTTTCAAACCCCAGCTCTTCCACTTATGAACTGCGTGACCTCAAGCAGTGTCTTCAACATCCCCAAGCCAACATTTCTGCATCGTCAAATGAGGAATAAAAGGAGGAAATACCTCGTAGGGTTGTGGCATTAAATGGCTTTATAGAAGGACAGTACTTGGAACCGTGATCTGTCGCAAGCACCGCACAAGCGTCTCCAGCTGCAGTTATTATGCTGACAATGGCGAATATTACCATGCTTAGCGTTGCTACAGTATCTGACACATTTTCGGCCTTGGACAAGATCCCCAGCCTCCCCAAGGTTCATCTATAAAGCGGGGGTGTAGGTGTATCATTTTGAACTATGTCTGGTGCATAGTGAGCATTACACAAGTATTTGCCACTACAGTTCTTAGGATAGCGATGAGTTTTACTATTATTAGCAATAGCATAGAATCTGACACATTTATCAGCTGTTGACTTGGGCAAGGTCCTCCACTTCCCCCAATCTGCATTTTCTCATCTGGGAAATGGGGTTGATATATAATAGTATCTTCATTGCTAAGTGGCTGTAACGAGCAAGTTAGAGCATGTGAAGCCCTCAGCGCCATTCCTGGCGCCTGGCTCACCGAAAGCACTCAGTGAAAGTGGCTGCTATGCATCTGTTCGTGCATCAGGCACTCGGCATCAGGAGCGCATTAGTAGCCACCCTCCTCTGTCATTTTCTCAGCTCCCCATCCATTCTATAGCAACCCTGTCACACGGCCGTTAAGACAGTGATGGGGACCATATGACATCCCAAGTTAGCTGCCCCATTTTTGAACAACTCCTAGATTTAGAAGCATTTTTCCTTTTCGTTTGGAAATTCTATGAAAGAAGATAAGTTATCAGTTCATATCAGCAATTAGTGCCATCTCTGTGGTCCACGCTCAGGCAGACATGTTTGTCCCTCTCCCATATGACAGCCCGCCAAATATTTGAAGACAGCACTCACTTCTCTCCTAAGCGTTTTTGTCATCAGACTAAACATTTCTAGCTCTTTCACCCTTTTGTCACGTAACACAATTCTCAAACCCCTCACTATATTTATTGATTGCTCTCATCTGGACCTACTCCAGGTCTCCGGTGGTCACCCTTAAGCATGTCACATGGAGTGCATTCAGCACTCCATATGGGCACTCTTGCCCCACAGTGGACTGCTAGCTACTTCATTCTGGTACAGTCTTCATTTATTAAGGTACCCTAGGCTTGCAGTGGCTCTTTTAGCGGCCCCATCCAGCCTGTTTTGTCTTATTTTGAGCTTGGATTGACTCGCACCCTTCGTACATGGACTGGTCATCGTCCTCCTGCCTTTGACGCTTGGAGCTCTGAACGTACGTGTAAATATCTCACAGTCTAGTTACATTTCATCTTCTTAAGCTTGGCCTGTGTTTCAAACTATTGAGATGTTTCGATAGAACAATTGTTATATTTTTTTTAGATGGTAAGAAATATCATTTATTTCTTGTCATCCGGAGATAACTATCATTGGCATCTTGGTGACTTCTTCCCAGTCCTGTTTCTTACGTCGTTTGTGTGTACGGTACGTGCGAGGGTACATTTGTTATCATTACGGTGTCGGGACGGCATAGTGAATAAGGTTTGGATTCCTGTTTTTCTATTTAACAGTATACTTTGGGTAATTTCCTACATCATTAAATTATGTTTGAAAACTTGACTGTAAAGTACATGCTATGGACATATGGATATTCCATAATTCACTTAACCATTCCTTTAGGGTTGGAAATGAAGATTATTTCCAAGCTCTTGCTGTTATAATTAATGCTTCAGTGGGCATCTTTGTTGATATCAAGGTTTCTCAGCCTCAGCACCGCTGACATTTGGGGCTGGATCATTCTCTGTTGTGGGAGGGCTGTCCTGCGCATTGTTGGATGTTTAGCAGCGTCCCTGGCCTCTACGCACTAGATGCCAGGAGCACACCACCCCTACCCCCAGTTGTAACAACCAAAAATGTCTTCAGACATTGTTAAATTTCTCTTGGGTAGGGGGGTAAAATTGCCCCCATAGAGAACTACTTGTCTGTCTCTTTATTTGCGTACAGGGGGAAGGGGACAGTGGGAAGAGTCTACCCTAATTGCCAAGAGTAAGGGAATGCATTGTCAGTAGAGCTTTTAAAAACAATACTAAAACCAACTAGAAATTGGTCTGCTTTTTATTACTATCATGTGCTAATAATGTCCATAAAAAAATTCTTACTGCCAGGGTAGCATGCTTCCATTCTACCACCACCCCCGCCATAGTTTCACCATTGTCTCTTTAAAAAAAGCAACAACAACACTGTTGAGGCTCCCTGAAGTTTTATAGAATTTTAGCAAAACAGCTCTCTAGGTGAGTTTTACCTATGTTTTTGCTTACAGCTTTCCCGATCCTCGTAGGTCACGGACCTGCTGGGGACAGGGCCAGGAGAGGGTTGCTCTGCTCACAATCATCTTGTCCCTTTATAAAGTACTGTTTTCTTACTGCATCATGTTCAAGGAGCCTAGCTCCCTCTTCTCTTAGGGTGTGTTAGTTCCCGGGTTCCTGTGACCATATGTTTGAGGGTTTGGGGCACCTTCCCTAGTTTGCCAAAATATGTTCCCATTATAATACTCCTCTGTTTAAAGATAACTTTCAGTGTCTTCATTTCCATAATCAAGTGTCCCTTCCCAGACCATCAACCCTGATTTCCCGCAATCCCCTGAAGGGCCACTTGTGCTGCACAGGACCAGTCTCCGTGCTGTCCCCTGAGCACACGCTGGACTTCATGGCTTCCAGATGTTGTTCCAATTCCTTGGAAGACCCATCCTTTTTCCTACACAAACACTAACCACAGGAAGCCTTTCTTGGGTTCTAAATCTCTCATTGATATCCTACTTCTCTAAACTCTTACCTTTATTATGTGATCGCATCATATAATATCATGTCATATCCTTCGGCACTTAACTTACATATTTATGTACTTCTAATTGTTTTAGTAACTTAGTCCCATCCCAACAATTAGAATATAAATTTCCTGAAGGTACAGATGTCTTATGCTTGCATATCTTCTCAGAAATGAGTCTATAAATATTCAATAAATAGCTGATGATAAATGTATAATTTGTTCTGCTCCATCATTACTTAACTTCCTCATTTCCTAGCTTAGCTCTACAAAATTCAATGCAAGAATTTAAAATATGCGTGTGTGTCATTCAGATATCTTAATTTAACCTTGAAGTTAACTCGCTGGGCATCCAAACCTAAATCTCAAAGAAGGTACCACATTTTTCCATCACTCATCTATCTGACGAGTATTTTCTGCAGGAGTCAAATGATTGGTAACTATCTATAAATGGTTCGAGGTACTCCGTCCTGCCTTAGCTGTTTATACCCTTCAGCATTCAAAGTCAAGCCACCATCTAGCCTAGGTTGTAGAAATGAGAGCTGGCAGGTGTGAGGGTGAGTGCTGGCTCTCCAGAATCAAGGAGCTTCCTAAACCTTCTGTTCAATGTTCCTATGGAGGTAATTACTAACTTCCTAGATACCTGGTACCCATATCCAAATGTCATCCCACTGTTCACTTGTACTAAAAATAATGTGTAATACTTCTTGTTGTTTCCCCAATTTTTCCAATTCTGAACCTTCAGGAAATTATCATCATTGCATTATGAGTAGAAACATTTAAGGAAAAATTTAAACTATGAATTTTGACAACCCAGAACAGTCAGAAGCCAAAAAGATGCCATAAGAGGAGGAGAGACGGCCAGGGTGAGAATGGAAGAAAAGAAGGATCTTGTAGCTAGGTTTCTCTTGAGAATGAGCAGATGACTGTGGTCTGCCCATCTGTGGTACCCACTGCCATTAGCGGTCAGAGGGGAGCCCAGAGAGGACCCCAAAACAAAATGAAGTTAACCTTGACTTGGTTACTGGCATGAGGGATTCAAAGGGCTGTCCTAGAAGAAACCAAATCCTACTCTGTGAATATGTTTTTGCAGGAAGAAGCCGGTTTTCCAGTTTAGGAGAAACAAGAGAATTCTTTTAAGTCTAGCCTCCAAGATCTCCTGAACCAACAACCTTTGGTGCTCCGTGTCTTCTCAGGGTCAGCCCAGATTGATTTAGTGATTAACTCCAGCGTTTTTCTGACTTCTCCACTCCATCAGCACATTTCCGGTTTCTAAGTATAGGTCAACCCAGGCAATTAGGAGAGAGCTTCTGTTTTTGAAAGGTATTCAGCAGGCAGAAAGCCCAGTTTACAAATGAGTGATCATCTTTGGCGTCAGATTGATTTGACTGACAGGGACTGCTATATTCTCAGCCACTTTATTTGAACATGTTGGGATAGAAGAGAAGCTTCCACATTTATTACTTCAAAGACTATATTAACCCCAAGAAACTTTAATTTCTCATCAAAAAGTGAATTTGGCAATGACCTTGTTGGCCACCTCTATTTTAGGCTGACAGTTTTGTAACCTTGCTGCTCTTGTTGTATTTGAGGGGAACTGGGGTATGTTACATGAACCCATGGCCCCATTTACCAGTTGGCCGTCGGTAACTTGATCAGCAAAGGTTTCCATGTAGTCCCCATCTAACTCCACACCCTTCTCTCAGTACCGACCAAGCCAGGAAACTGACCATACTGCCACGGGCGGCTAGAGATGAGAACGTGGCACTGACTCAGGGTACTTAGGAGGCCACAACTCAAGGCTGAGGTTGTGCGTAAACAATGAGATTCCCCTCGGGTGAGGCCTAGCAGCTTATAAGTGCTGGGTCCAGAAAGTCAATTGGCCCAGGTCTTTCACTCACAGAAGAGTCTCAGATATGGCATCTCGTCACTATCTCCAGATGAAATGATACATTCCATTTTGAGGAATCAGAAGTATTAATGTGTTAATACGTCCACAGTTTTTGAAACTCTATTTTGACATTTTTTATTTAAAAAAATGTGTATATATATATATATATATATATATATATATATATATATGTATACGGTGAACCAAGAGCAAACTAGACAGGAACAGAGGAACAGAGCGATCTCTCCTGGGTTTGGAGCCCACATGGACAGTTTGGGGAAGGCGAGCAGAACTGGGTACAGGGGAAGTCGCTGTAACCTAAACCCTTGTTCTCCAGCCTACGGTGCAGCAGCGTCAGCAGCACCTGCGAACTCGTGAGAATACAGACTCTCAGGCCCCGACCCAAACTTACAGAACTAAAATCTGCATTTTGAGATCTCCAGGTGATGCCGACGCACTTCACATTTGCCAGGACTCCGGTCTAGAAGTCGGCCGATGTCGCGGGTTCAGGCATCAGACTGGGCTTGTGTGGACCCCTGTGTATGCAGAAGCTAGGTCTGTGTGTTATTCCCGCCAGGACGCCAACTGCATTTTACCCTCTCTGAAAAGGAAGCAGCCTATAAAACGAAATAATCTGCCATTGTGAGAGGTTAACATATCAAAGCTTTCTTCCTTTCCTGGGTTCTCCCCCACCGTAATAGATACGGCTGGCACGTTAGTAATGCAGAAGCTTCCCAGGACTTGGAACATTTCAAAGAAGGGGAAATGCTTGGGCATCAGAGTGCTGAGTTTTGACTTCAGTGCGGCCAGGAGATCTCAAGTTGCGGAGATGATAACTAGTGAAACATACCCAGCCATGGGGATGCTCACGTCTAGATCAGCAGAAACATGCAAGTCAGTGAAATTTGGGAATTAACTTATTGTTATTCCGAAGCTACGGTAGCATCTTTCTTCCTCATCTTTAGCTTTCAAACCGCAGCAACTTACGTTTGTTGTCATCACCATGCTATTTCGAATCCCTTGCTCTCTCTTCACGGACCAGTTGCCTAGAATCTGACGAGTACAATGACTATCTAACTGAGGTTTGAAAACAGATTTCTATTGCTTTCCCTTATAATGGTTTATGGACTCAAAATGGGCTTTCTGCTCACCCAACAGCTTTACCTTGTAGGAACCCCCTTTCTCCAGCCACCCCTGGTGAACTGCTTCCTTTCTGAGGACTTGAGTTACCGGCTTTTTCCCCCTTTCGCTCACCGAGTCGGTGCCGTCACATGGGTGGCTGTCTGCTGTAGTGTGGTGAGCGTGGCTCTTTCGCTGTGGTCTTGGGCCATTTTTCCTAGGCTGGTTTTTTTTTAATTATTTTTTTTTATTTTATTTGTGGTCTCTGTCATTCTGCTGGGGCAAGGGGGTAAAGAGATCTGACACTAAGTGCGGGGAAATGCTGAATCTGGAATCTATCTTGCAGACGGCGCAAGAATAAACATTCATGGCAGGACAGCAGCTGCTGGCGCACTCCCAAAGACATATTGCAGGTAGCATTACTTATTGTGGCCAGGAGTTCATAGAAGTGCCACCTCAGAGCACCCTGAGAGATCCTGAAAAGCCCATCTCCCATCACGTGAGGCAGATTTATGGGGGCTGCTCTTAGAGAGGTCAGGCAGTGTGGCTCAGGACTCAGGCTCCTTCCAGAAAGCCTGGATTCCCTTAACATATTCAGTGCAGCTTGATTGGTTCAAAGGAGGGCTTGAGTCTGTAATGTTGACCATAAAATTGCAGTGACACGCTGCTTTAGATAAGAGGGCTGGAGGAAGGGGGCAGGGAGGCTGTGGACGTAGGGGCAGCCGGCCCAGGCAAGACCAGAGCAGACGCTCATATTTTAGGTTAACGTGCAGGGAGAGGAGGAGGGCTGGGACCAGGTGGATTCATGCTCACACAAAGGAGAGCTGGACCCACCCGCCTGGACACGCAGACACGCTGTGTCTGTACACATAAGGCCACGTGCACGTGAACAGAGACTCGCGGGGACCTGCAGGTGCCACCCAGACAGAAACAGCCAAAGCCAGGCCAGCCAGTATGAGCTCCCCGCTGTCCCAGAGCCATCCCTGGGAGGGACCGCTTTCCCCTTGACCCCTGCTGACTTCATCAGGTATCTCACAGGCTCTCCATCAGCCGCACGTCAACGTATATGGCGTCATTCCCCACGCTGCCGGCTAACCAGCCTCGGGTGCACAAATTTCCTGCTCCATGCCTTCCACTCAGACACAGACCAGAAATGAGGCTCTTCTGCAAACTCAAAGGGGCCAAGAATGATGGCAAGCCGTTGGGGGGCAAGGGAGGGCACAGCCAGAGAAGGGTGCTGAGTCCTCTTGCCCCAAATCAGTGACCTCCTCACGGGGCCTAGAGAATGCTGGCCTTGGGGAGACGACCTCCAAGCCTTTTCCTGGGTCTAGGGTTTTGGAACCTCAGTCAGATGGGTGAGCACCACTTACTGATTTATGACAAGTGTCTTCAGCATGAATTTGTTTATCTGGGTCCATTGCTACCCATGTTTCGGGGGTACCACATTTGTAGTCCAAATCTGTGGCCTCCTGTGGGCGGCTTGGTTGAGAGATTTAATTGCCGTCAACTTTCCATATCTGAGTTAGAGAGATGGACTATATAAGGGGATGAGACGGCCGTCTAAATAATTGAGGTGATTATCTTTTTCTGAATTATTCAGCTAGGACCTAAATTGTCCTATAAATTCACAGAAAGGTAGGTTTGGGTTTGAATTATACGGATAATAACCTTAATTCTTCACTTCACTCAAGCCTGGGGGTCCAATTGAAAAGTGACTCTTTCTCTCTTTGTTAAAACTGAAACCATTTAGATATTTGACTCCACCTGTTTTTAAACATTCCTCCCAACCAGGCGTCCCATAGATGTAAGACGGTCAGGGTATCCATTTGGTTCATAAGTCTGGCCTCTTGAATGTGAACTGTAGGAGGTGGGGGAATGAAGGCTTTTAAACTTACTGAGATGAACCTCCTCGAGTTACATTCTTATCAAAGTAGAGAAACTAAATATTAAAATGTATCCATTGCTTTTTGCTCCTGCAGAATCCCGTCCGTTTTGAAGCTCCCCGTAATTCATTTGCATACTCTGTTGACCTCCCATATCCCACCCGTGATTTTAAACTATAAGCTCCTGCCACTGTTTAATGCTGACTGCTCACAGCAGATAATACAAGGCACTCTTATTTTTCTACTTGGCTTCTACATCTAGCCTCCTTACACACTCTGTCCTGAGGGATGTGACCACTGACTTTGCCAAATCTGGGAGGACGCCCGAGCCTCTGAGTTGCCACTGCTCAGATGGTCATCCTTGCCCACTGGCCTAAACAGTCGCTCCTCTGAGCACCACTGTTGACCCCCTGAGGTCCAACGCTTGACCTCATTAATACAAAGGGGGAGAGAGCTAAGTGAATGTTTTCACAGTCTCCTTTTTCTCCAGGCCAACTGCAGGTTATCAAGGCCAGAGGCTGCTTTCTAGTTCATAAACCTGTTAGGGTATTCGGAGTCATGATTCTCTTATTCAACGGTCTGTGCTTTTCCTTGGGACAACTAATCCCTCAGCGTGACTGGTGGAAGCCGTAGTATTGATTTCCGTGTCTCTCTAAACCTCAGTTGTGTTCAGCGCTTGTTAGACATCTGAAGGAATATCCGGTGGGCTCTGGGGGCAATTTGAGAGCGAGGCTCAATAGGCCTGCTCTTGAGAGAAGTTTCTGTAAGGTTGCCCGGCAAGCCAATCGAATAAAATGAGAGAGAGAGGAGAAGGAGAAGGGGTGGAGGGGCTGAGAGAGAAAGAGACAGGAGAAAGGAGAGAACAAAAAGAAAGACGAAAGAGAAAGAGGGAAATGGGAGAAATAAGAGGGAGAGGAGAGAAAGGGGAAGAAGAAAGGAAAAGGGAACTTTTCTCCTGCAAACAGGAATCTTGAAAGATTTTCATCTTTCTGCTCCTTTAATCTCAACCCTCCCTTTGTTAATAAAAGAACATTTTTAGTTTTCTGGTCAGCGTCATCTGTAATGAGAAGGGGGTGCCCACATGTGTGGTCGGTGCACATGTGGTCCCTGTGGGAGTTCGTGAAGGGTGTGGACTGTGTCCATCCTTGTGGTACAGGTTTTGTTTCATCATTGCTTCTATGCAAATTGCTGGCGTGGCTAAAGAATGCTCCTGCCCTGCAAATTGAAGCTCTGAGAAAGATCGTTGCAAATTGCAGGATTCTCTTCAGAGTCACCACTCATCTTAAAAGAGTGCTTCTTGTAACGACAACAAAAGGCTGGAATAAGATTTCTTTCCAGGGATTATAATCACAAAGCGAAAGACTGGCTCATTGCAATTAAGCCATCAGGGATTTGGCGATGACTCTTCTCGGTCCCTCAGTACCTAGACCTTTAAAATGCCCAGACTTCAAGGCCACTAGGTCGACTAAGCCAGTGGCGCTCAACGCGGGGCGATTTTGTACCTTCTCTCCCTGTCCAGAGGGCTGGAGACATTTTTGATTGTCATGACCAGGCAAGCTACTGGCATTTAGTGTAGAGGCCAGGGATGCTGCCAAACACCCTACAATACACAGGACGGCCCCCTCTACAAAGGACGATCCAGTCCGAAATGCCTGTACAGCCAAGGTTGAAAAACTCTGGTCTAAGCTATGAAAAAGTATGATCTCCTATTTTTTTCTCTCTTTTATTTTCTTCCCCCTTTTACACAAGACATATCAATAGTAGATTATAGTCACCTCTAGGGAATTTTAGAAGAAGAGGAAAAGAAGACAAAAATGCTTTTCTGTCCAGGCCACACTCACCCAAGTCCTCGTAAACCAACCTTTGTGAAGACGGGGCCAAGGATCTAAATTTTGAAAAGTTATCCTGATGGGTCTTAGGCACAACCAAAGTTGAGACTCCTGGATAAAGATAGGGGGCCTCTTTGTGATGCTGTCAAGTGTTAAGGCATGTGTCCAGATGTTTTTTCAATCAGAAATCGATTTCCTGGGTTCTAGAATTGGAGGAAGGCCCAGGGCAGTGCAGTTCCATCTTACCAGATGCTCAAGCTTTGTGGTTCATTTCTCCACATAAGAATCATATTCTGCCCCTGCGTGGTTGTATTAGACTCTTCCCAACCTCTCATACTCCTGACCTGGGAAAGCCTGGACCACTGGTCTGTAGCTTTTAGAGCTGTTAGAGCCTCTGTAGCCTGGGACCCGGAGCTGAGTGGAGGCCACACCAGGGTTACCTCTGTTCCCTGGAGCTCTCCAGGTGGAGTCCCAAGGTGTGGAACATCAGATCTCACCTCCATAACGGCCTCCGGAGTCTTTGTTTTCTACGTGGGCGCTTTTTGAGGAGTCCTGTGTTTTATCAAGTGGCCCCCGGAACATATTTGGGAAGGGACGATAGCAAAGGAATCACACCAAACTCTGAAAAAGGCAGAGTGACTCATGGTAGTATGAAACCTAGTCAAAATGAAGCGGGAACTTCGGATGATGACGTGAATCATTAAGATTAGGAAAATCTGTTTTCTTCCTGCCACCGAAAAGCGGGAGAGAGATGACGAGACCACCCAGTTGTTGTTGGTGACTGTCGTAATTCTGTTCTCGGCTGGGCCTGGGGAGAGCTGGCTTAGAAGCCCAGAATGCCCCCCATCACCTTTCCTTGTCTTCCACCAGCTTCTGCGAAGCTGCGAGGCCCTAGAATGTGCCCGGTGGAATCTGGGGCAACCTGCGTGAACAGGGCCAAGCGGTCGACGTTTGCCGGGCCCAGCCTCAGCTGCCCCTTCTGGGCCGAGGCATTTTATTGGTTTTCTTCTTCATCTGCAGCATGGGCTCCTGCACCTGCTCATTATCATTACCTTGCCCGAGACTCCAGCCTGCCTCTCATCAAGATTTATATCGCCACATTCATTAGGTGATACAATACTGTCAACAGAATCAGCGGTGGCAGCAGTGGCCTCATTATCCCCGTGGTTAACCCCTGCTTCCCCAGTGTTGGTCCCTGTCAGGGATTTTAAATTCAAATTAAATTTTAATGCGGCAGCTTTGATGTTCGAGGTAGAACTGCCTAGTCAGGAGGTGGCTGGAGATGGAGATTCTGTTGTTTCGTTACCTCTCCCTGTTAGGAACTCCAAGGCAAATGTCTCTGGAAAACACCTTTTCTCTTCGAGGGATTAAACCGCAACCTTCTGATGCTGTAACTTGTTTCATTTTCTGGTTGGAAAGATAAATTAGGGGACATATATTTCAAACGTGTATAGCTCATACCAGCTTGTCAAAGGACTGGAGTATTTGGGTCCAGATGCTATATATGACCCTAGGGGCCCGCTAAGGGACCCAGCATGTAAAATAATAATAATCATAATTTATATTTAGAGAGGAAATCAGTCCCTTTGGAGATTTTCTGACCTCAAGAAGAAATAACACCCTTTTCTGGATCTTGATCTTCTTGTAATACTCCGTAAGTTAGTTTGAGATATAAAAAATACACATGGTTTTCATTTTTGTGCATTTGTGAACTGAAGTAGTTCCAGCCAGGCTCAAGGCTCCGCGGTGTAGAGACCTTGTCTTACTTCAGCCGTCCTTGCAAAGTAACGAAACAAATTTTCTCTGTGTCCCTGGCTCATGGCGGGTGCTCACCGCGTGTTACTTTCTCCCCCACTTACTACATCTCCCTTGCCCGCCCCACCCTCTCAGAGTAATGATCCTCAGTAGAAACCTGGCGACTGATTTTGCCTAGAGCCTGGCTGGTATCCACTGACCCTGACAGTGAACGGCGTCCCAGCTGGCCATGTCAATCACATTGTAAGGCCCAGAAGTCTAAACTATACCCTGTGACCTTTCTACCTAATTGCCCTCTATGACAATCAGCAACAGTCTGTCCTAAAATTGTCGACTGAAGGAGTAGAACATAACGTAAATAAAGTCTAATATTCTTTAAATTCTCACTATGTGCCAGGCATTTTGCTAAGTCCTATCTCATCTTATCTATTCTGCCAAACAACCCTACCAGGTAAGGTTGTTATCACACAGACACTTTTCTAAGGAAAGAACAGAGGCTCAGAGAGGTTCCGTAACTTGCCCAAAATCACATAATAAAAGAACGGGTTTTGAATCTGGTCCGCCCGGCTCCAAAGCCCACGCGCATTCTCCCTCTACTGCCTCTTGTTTCTCTATTAAAATGAGAAGCCCACGTGGCACCAGAGCCACAGCGGTCCTATTTGGCTCCTGCACGCTAAAGAAAGCGGGTTGCACGTGGAAGGATTTGGCTTACTTACACCTGTAATGGTTTATCTTTCATTTACCTGGCTCTACCTACTTAAGCCGCATTATAAGTAAGGGCAAAAACAGGGATTGTGTATCTGTTGGAGGTGTACATATTGGTAGTACAGTAGGCCTACTTTGTCCCTGTAAGAGGACAAGGTTACCAGTCGTCTGGGGAATGACAGTGCCTCTCGACGCTCAAGCAGGTTTGCTCTTGCACCTGTACCTACACCACCAAACACGTGGGCTTTGAGACTCGGGTTTGCATCCTGACTCCACTCCTTGATAGCTTAGTGACCTTAGGCAATTGCTTAACCTTTCTTAACCTCAGTTTCCATATCTAAAAAATGGACAATAATCATTTCTGTTTCACTTGGCTCTTCTAAAGTAAATGAGTTCATGCATATAAAACATTTTGAATTGTGCGTGGCCCATGGTAGGTGTTCAGTAGATGTCTATCATCATTATCATAGCCAGTAGTATTAGTAATAGTATTTAGTCCCAGGCAAATCAAGGCAAAGAATCTACCCATAACCAAGGTCCAGTACATAACAGTTTATCTTGGATGACCGAGCCAGGGCATGGATTTTATTTATGCATCTTTCTGAATAAGAGACTGAGAATAGAGCAAGCAAGAAGAAAACCATTAACAGAATTGTTGTCTGGTAAATTTGTTAGAACCTTTAATGCACAAGTCAATTCTGAACACGCTCAAAGAGAGTAATTTTCTAATTGTGCTGGTATATATTATCTTCACATTAGAACGGTACTGTCTCTCCTCGCCTGGAAATGTGGCTGTTTTGTGTTGACTTCCCACATCGAGGGTATGGAAGGCACATTAAAGTTCCCTCATTCTTCCTTCCTGGACTTTATTTCCGCGATCTTCATAATTTAGTTGTAACATTGCACTTACACATTATCATACAAGGTCTTGTCTTGTAGTGATGTTTTTAAATGAGAGAATTTGGACATTTTTATGCTTTTTCAGTTACGCCTCTTAAAATGAAATTTCATAAGCATTTAGCTAGTGATATGAACCAATTGCCTGAGTTATTTCCCAACAGATTGTACAAAGGTCAGGGTACTGTGGTTTGAAACCCGCGCAGACAGAGGGGACTGCAAAATGAAAGGGCTAGACTGTGAGCCTCTCTGAGGACAATGCGTGAACTGTGGCTGCACCATAGGACCCCATTCGGGCAGTCCTAAGGGTGGCTGGGACGCCATTCCTGTTGCAGGTGCATTAGGACCGGGGGAAGGTACCGAGGGGAGCATGTTTGGAGAAAGCTGCCTCCTGCCCAGGGGGTCCCTAGTGAGCAAAGTCCAGCCAGGGCTTCTGCCTCCCTCTGTCCCCCACCCTTCTTGCCTGTGCATCTCCTCCCTCCCGACAACCCCTTGCTGTCCCAGTCCCTTGGCAGGTGTGAAAGGGCAGCCACCGCCTTGTTACCCAGCCCCTGCCCAACCAAGGCCCCGCCTCCTCCCTGGCTCTCAGTGAACCCCCCACCGACCCCGGCCACTTCCCAACAGCCTCTCGTGCATGTCATTAACCGAAAAGCAGATGGATTTGCTGACCTCCTAAATACTGTTACCCAGTTCTGGAAATGGAAAATGGGCGTCCCTAAGAATGCTGCACATTCCCCTGCGAGAACTGCAGACACCATACAAAAAGATGGTGGGAATTCAGAAAGTGTGCTGAAACCCAGTTGTATAGTCAGAGCTTAATTCTGAAGAGCCATTGAGAAAGGTTTAATAAGTGCACAATTTAATTTTCTAAAGGAAAATTCATACCTTTATTTAGATACTTTCTCCAAACTTCTCCCTCTGGTTGACAGCAAATACCCAGACACAGGCGAGTTTTGTTTTCTGTCAGTTCCTCAATCCTTCTTTAGCTTAAATGCTATGTGTGAGGAAAGTGGACACAGGAAGGGAGGGAAGCAGAGATTTTAAGTCGTCCCCCACCTGACTCAATCCCTAGACAATCCAGAGTTAGCCATTCTGGAAGAGCATGGCTGTGGATCTTAAGGCTAATGTCCAGCCACAGAGGAAACCAGAGCGATCCAAACTTGCGCTCCTCCGTGGCTAACAGAGCTCTTCTGTTTGGGTTCCTTGCTCCCAGGCCTGTTGCAAATCAGCGTACTGCTTAGTGACGTCTCCCTGTATTTCACCGTCTCCAAGGTAAGCACAGGACCCAACCTCTACTTTCTAGTTTTAAGAATTCTTGCTGGTATTTGTAGAAGACACAAGGATTGTCAGCATGTCAGCATTGTAGAGGAGGGTCTGCTTATCTAGGGAGGGGCTCTGAGGCTTGTGGTGTGACATCCATCACCTGGGTGGTGTCCTCACCTTCCAGGATGTGGTTCTCAAGCTTATAGGCTAGGAAACTGATGCTCCCCACATTCCGGGAATGAGCCTTCCTCCTCTCAGGGACAAACTCCCTTAAACAAATTTGTAAAGTAAAACAAGGGCAACTTACAAATTTACAAAAATAAAACCCATTGTAATAAGCATCCCAACATGACCAGCTCTTTCTGTCACTAAAAATGAGAGTACATGGGAACCCAAATCATAATCAAAATGGAAGTGTATTAATTTGTAGTGAGAAATAACTGTCCCAGAGACCAGAATTTGCACAGTTGTCATGCTGAGCTTTGTTCTTATAGGCATATCTACTCAGAAAGCCAAGGAATAATCCAAAGGTTTTCTAGTGAGCATTGAATCTGATCAAAGTAAGACAGATTAAACAAATATACGAGGATGGTCTTGCCAATGACAATGAGCCCAAATACTTGAAGGCTGTTGACCAACACTCGCTGAATCTATATCCACGCTGGCTTTGCCAGTACGACTCCCAAGCTGCTCCAGCTCCAGTGAATGGTCTTTACTAGGCATTGCCAGTGTTGTCTCCATGAATCACCTTGCTCTACGCCGCTGCGGCCGACCAGCCCGGCTTCAGATGAACGCTCTCTCCCATCACCTGTGTTGGTACATCCAATAGGCACGGTCATGCTGGCCTGTGTGTCAGTCTGTCTCTTTAAGATGACTGCTCACAAAGACTTAACCTTTAAAATCCACATTCCTTTAACTCATTTCCCTCATTCCCAAATCCTAGGGGAGCTTCTCACTATTGCCTTCATGTACCAATAGCAGAAAATAGGGTAGAATAGAATATAATTAATTAAACTCTAGGGACATTACAGACAGCAAAATCTTAAAGGTACTATTTATAATTATTCCTGGATTTCATTTGAATTTATAATCCCCTTTCTAGAAACTTCAGTGGTCTCCTCCTAGAAAAGGTCCATCTTTGCCCTATTGGTGTTGGATATGCTTAATTAAGGGTGCTGTGGCCGGTTCCAGATCTAGTGGGATTTAGAGTCTCTTTCAAGCCTGCTTCCCAAACTTCTTGCCAAATGTGACTTCTGGTATTGCCCAAGAATTCTCCCTCCAAGATTCTAACCTTGGATGATGGCTTATCACACCTACCTATGATTCCTGTCTCTGCCCCAAACGTGTATTCTTCCTCTCTGTAGGTTTGCCTATGACACATACACCAGCTGGTTTCTAGGGCTGATACTACCCTTAGGCAAAGATAGGAGTCTCTCCCCTTTTGTTCCAAGGTAGTTAGAATGACCTCTCTCTCTGGAGGCCACATGCTTCAGTGGCACACCATCCCTGCATCCCAGCTGTGTTGTGCCAGCTTCTTCTAAAATTCTCAGCAGATTATTATGTCTACCTTGTTAAAAATTCAGGTCCCCTGTTGAGCATACCAAAATGTCCCTGCTTCCAGCCTGAGGAATGCCTTCTGTTTTCAATCCATGCACGGACAAAGATGACTGATATGTCTTGGGATCAAACCTATCTGAGCTCAGGTGGCCAGCCCCACCCACAGCCTCAGGCTCTCCCTGGTGACCCATCAGGCTGGTGACCCAGCCTCTTCTTATTTGTACGCCACGCAGACACACACAGATGTTCTAGAAGGCATCAAGAACCAGGCAATTCCTCTTAGATGCTTCAGAAAGACTTGGAAGAAGCTAATGGTCATAAAAGGTGATCCCTTCTTAAATTATTGCCCTGGTCCCTCCAGAATTTAAATATTTTGACTTTTTATTTTAGCCTGTTAAAGGGAAGCCTGGCATATATGTAACTCACAAATGCCAAAGCATTCTAGATTTGGGCTGGAAATTAAAGTTTCAGAAGCTGCAGTACGCCGTCACCCTGGAGTAGGGAAAGGGTGGAACCTCTGTGGAGGCTCTGAATCCCATTACTGCAGATCCAAGACATCTTAGCATCTCCCTCAAAAAATGTCTGTACCCAAAAGTCACACCCTGTGCCGTACTCAGTAATGTACACTAATCACAGCTAAGGTTAGTACCTTGCCCTGATTCCACTTGTCTCCGCTGTTGATAATAAAATTCGTTCTCCTTCTAGATTTACAAATGGCAGTGGGCAATGTTTACATTTGTTTTATTTTCTATCTGTAAGGCAAAAAACATGTTTGAACTTAACCATGGGTCTTAAGCAGCATCTCAGGACCTCTCTTACATCGGTGCTTAGTGACTGCAGTTCTGAGCATGCCCTCTGCTCCTCAGAGGGGAGGTTCGTAGGACACTATCAAGACCTCGTGGGCAAATGCAGACAATACATCAAACAAAGCTAAAAGCAAGGAGCTTGACGAATGACTCGCACCCAGAAGTTCTTCCCGGAGTACGTGGGACGCTGAGAGTCAGCTCCAACCCAGTTGACCTTGACAGGGTCATAGAGAGCGCTCATGTGCAAGGATGAGAACCCTCTTACAAAAGCATGTCAGGCTTTCTTGAAAGAGCCATCATGGCTCTTGATGGGTTCTGAGAACGCAAATGGTTAAAGGCACCTGCCTGTCCCTTCAAGGTCAACACACCTGCTCAGCAGGTGCTCAGCCCTCTTAGGGCGGCTGTCCTGTCCGTTTGAGAGAAAGGGTGAGGGAAGAGCAGATGCCACCCACAGTGCAGGCTTTCGAATCAGGGGCGAGCAGATGCTCTCCCGAACAACTCCGTGTTGAGATGTCACTAATGTAAAAATTAGTGTTTTTCTCTTTCTGCCAGAATGCAGGATTTACATGATCCCTCACACGTATCCCTGGAGGACTGAGGTATAATCTCATAACCAGCAAGGAGCCAATAAACCTTCATTCGGGAGAAAATTCAACTCCCAGAAAACTCAGAAAGCTTGCTTTCGCTGGCAGCTGCCCAAACCCCTCTGCCCTGTGTCAGGAAGCTCGCCCCGTTCTGAGGCGCGAGTCTCTCTTATTCCAGCCTGCAGTCCCTTAGCTGCCCTTTCATGGTGGTCCTGAGCCACACTTACGCTGGGCAGCTTGTGAGATCAGTGGGGAGCGGAAGGGAGAGGGCCCAGTGCAGGTAGACATACACAGAGCAGGCGTGGGACCTGAACACAGGGAGCGCAAGGCTTGGGCACCATCAGGAGGATGGGACAGCCCTGCAGGGCCCTGGAGAGCAGCTGGGCTTCGGTTCAATAAACCGCACGTCTGTGCTGTGGGGTTTGGTTGGGTTTGGTGTGTGGTGGCAGCAAGAACATCCTGATCTCCTGGAGCATCTTTCTCACGGTTTTACATCTTCCAGACTCTCTCAGTCGGCTGGGGAAGTCATTCACCCCAGGTCAGAGACTCCCGTGTGGCCATTCCCAAATGCCATGTTTCCTCTTCTCGCCTTTCACGTTTGGGGTTCCCATTTGCTCATACATGGGGTTTCTTTGACTAGGATTTTCTTCCACTAACTAAGGCTTCTTAACTCACCTCCCAAGCACACAGCTAAGCCACAAGACCATGAACTTGGGAAAACAGAGGCCAAGAGGTCGGTGGCTCTGTGAAGCCTTTCTGTTGCTCCTTCCTCCTCTACCCACCCTGAAAGCTGCAGAGCACAGGAAGGGGGCACCCTAGAGCAATGGGGCAGGTCTCCCATGAAAGCTGAAGCACCATTATTGCGATGTGTAACATGATAGAAAAGACCCAGCCTCACCTTTAGTCCTGCTTTCTGAGCCCAGGCCCAGCTGGGGCTCCTTTCTGCCCTTCCTCCCTGTCATCTTCTGTTCCTTCTGGAAACCTTCCTTAACAGTTGGGTTTTACTTAGCGCTGCAGAAGGCTTTCCTCCAGGCACCAGCTCTCAGCTTCCATTCCAGGTAGTGGACGTTTCTAGCCGATGGGGAGCCCAGGGCATCCTCACCCCATTGTGTTCCTCGGGTTCCTGCCCACCATGAGGCCTTTGCACGGGCCCCCGCCCTCGGCCTGGAATGTGTTGTCAGCTGCTTCATGCTGACTCGTTTGTCATATCTCAGCTTCGCCACATTTCTTTAGAGAAAGAAGCCTTTCCTGGCCACTCAGATGAGGTTCCGTCTCCCCGTCATGTGCTAAACACTGCAACTTTACATTCATGTCGTCGTTTAGTTAGAGGCTGTCTCCTTCACTAAACTGTCCTCTCCATGAGGATGGGCACAGGGTCTCTTTGTGCTCATCCTTGAGTCCCCTGGGCCTAGCACAGTGCCTGGCATACAGTAGGCACTAAATAAATACCCATGGAACCCTGGTGATTTACAGAAATGACCTTATATTCTTCATTCATATATAAATATATCTGTGCATATGAGTGTGTGTGATTTATGCTCTAATTAATACCTACAGCGTCTCCTTTGTACTCTTCATACTGTAACCGATGCTCAGAAACAACTTTCTGAGCATCCTGCAGCCTTCCTGCACCAGAGAAGGGGCCACCCCAAGGCATCCTCAGTAACTTTGCGCAGGAGGCCTGGTGTGCATGTCTCGCCTGGCAAGGCCGTCTGCCGTGCCCCTCTCTGTCACATAAACGCTTATTCCTGGTTTATGTCCATAACTTGATTCGCCTGCTTCGTCCTTTCCTCCCCACCCCCCCCGGCCTTCCCCAGAATGGAGAGTGAGAGCCTCGTTGCCTCTTTTGCCCCCATCGGCCCCTAGGGCTGACACTGGCCACCCTGGCTTGGCAGGGTAACTCTAGAGCAAGTGGGAAAGGAGAGAGGTGGCTCCTCCAGTGTGGGTGGCTGGAGGCCTGGGGATGGTGCTTTCTTTCCACAGCTGGGACCTTGGCTGTGGAATAGAAAGCACGGCGTCTGAGCTGTGAGAATCCTGTCATGTGCCACCTCCCCTCCTTATCCGAGATGAGCGTCTCGGGCACATCACGGGGAGTGTGAAGCTGGGTGGCTCTTTCCTCCACCTTGAAAACAAACAGCTGGGTTCCCTGAAGATGTTGTTTTGTTGTGTTTGTTTGTTTTCTTTCTCTTCTTAATTCTGTTTTATTTCTCTTGGTTAGTCACACACACAAAAAAATCTTAGTTTATGCTGGAATATCTTTTTTTGCTTGTTTATTTTTGGGGTTTTTTTTTAATATTTTTATTTTATTGGAGTATAGTTGATTTGCAATGTTGTGTTAGTTTCAGGTGTACAGCAAAGTGATTCAGTTATACGTCTATATATATCCATTCTTTTTCAGATTCTCTTCTCATATAGGTTATCACAGAATATTGGGTAGAGTTCCCAGTGCTGTACAGTAGGTCCTTGTTTGTTATCTATCTTACATATAGTAGTTTGCGTGTGTTCATCCCAAGCTCCTGATTTATCCCTCCCCCCACGTTTCCCCTGAAGATGTTGTTTTGAGTCACCCACTTACATTCCCACCAAAAGTGTGGCGCCATGGCTGATGAGGGGGCCTCCTGCCCTTCGCTGTGTACAGCTGGAGCAGGTGCGCAAACATAGTAGGGTTAGAGGACCTTTAAATCACCACCTGAAACCCCATGCTCGGTTTGTTGCCTTTGGAGGGGCGCTTGGCCAGAGGCAACACCTTCCTCCTCCTGGACCGCATGGCCCTTTAAATACCCCACTGCAAACAGGCACGGCCAGCGCTCAGGCAAAGGAGCCCCTGCGAAGCCCCGCCTTCACCTCATCCCTGTCCACCTTCCTTTTTGGAGGAGCAGGGTTGATTCAGTACTTTGGGGACTTGGTGACATTAGTGGATCTGTTTTATGTAACACAAAGTCGTTATTAGCGGCATCCCAGATCATAAAAAAGGTATAACGAGACAAGGAGGGTTGTTTTTCCCCCTTGAAGATAATAGCAGTCGGCCTGGAGGAGAGAGGGGTCACGGAGCCACGCTCCAATTGGTGGCTGACACCCCGCATTGACATTTCTGCAGTTTCATCAGAAAATCTAAATAATCCATGTGAAAACGGACGGTTATTTACCGAAGACACACAAACCGCATGTGCCAGTAATGCACTGAAGACATAATCTCGGTTCCGGGAGCCTCCTTTTGTGCGCGGCTGCGGCGCCAGCAGCTGCTCACAAGCCTCAGATGAAGCGGACCCCGATGTTCGCGGGGAAACTGAGTCAGCGGGTGACCGAATAGGGGGGCTTGATAACACGAAGGCTGAAGGAATCCGTCTCTGCTGTGGACAGCAGGCGGAGTAGCTAACTAGGCACATCTGGCCAGCAGCTTTAAATAGGACCGAGTGACAGAGCCTCCAGGACCCAGAGCCTTTGTGTTTTTTCAGGCCGGTTCTCATTTTCTGTAGGTGGAGAAAGGCATCTTCAGCTCTCAATGAAGGAGCAGATCTCTGGGGTTCCGTCCCTCTGTTTTGTCATTAAAGAGCTGGCTGCGTGCATCAGCGAGGGGGCCTCGGCCCCTGGGCTCATTTTTCCTTTCTCTGCTAATAGGCCAGGATGGAGAAACAGAATCACGTGGAGGGATGCTGAGTTTGGCTTCTGCCTGGGGCTGGGAGCCCTGATTTCCCCTGCTGGATTCGCATTTGGGAAATGATTCTGGATGCTCTCAGGCCCCTTTTCTGTCTCCCCCGGCCCCAGCCCCGTGGTTGCCCTTCTCCCCCGCCTCCCTCCATGGAGTGGCAGGCAGGAGATGCGGGCAGCCAGGCTGATAAAGAGCCAGACCCCCGTCCTCTCTGTGGCTCCCCGCTGAGATTGAATGGCCAAGAGCAAACGTGCAGGGTCAGAGCATTAATGGGGGCACAGGCAGTCCATCTCTGCCTGGCCCAGATGCTCAGTGGAATATTCTCAGGCCTGTGCATGAGAGGGCAGAACCCGGGAGGAGCAGCAAGACTCCTCAGAGCGAGGCTCACCATAAATGCGGGTGTTTGTTTTTCCGGGGTTTGGATAAGCCTGGTGCTGGTGCGTGGACGCACACACACAGAGACACACACAATTTCACACATGCACACACCCCTACACCCACACACTCACACACACATACAGATACACAGACATACACACACTTTCACACACACACCCCTACACACACACACACCTATAGCAACACACGCTCACACACACTCGTACACACACACACACACCCCTACACCCACATACTCATGTACTGACACACATTCACACCCTCACACACACATATGCTCACACGCTCACACACACACAGGCTTATCAAGGTGATCCAGGTTTGGACCCCTCCACCCATATACCAGCCACAGACTTTTTCAGATTCAGCTTTTGTCCTTCACGTCACAGCTTGGTACATCTGAGGAATGTCCTCCACAGGGGTTCCCAGAGTCACTTCCCTGATTTGCAGTGGCCCAGTCTATAGAGCTCTGAATCGATGCTTTTCATGACGTTACTTCGCCTGATGACTTTCGTGCAGCTTTGAAAATCAGGTTTATTCTTAACAGAGCACTCCTCTGGGGCTGTTGTTGCACTGCTGTTTATACTATTTATTTGTATGGGTGTGACATACAGGAGGAGGAGGAGAAAGCATGGTGTGTGAGTACATGAGAGACAGACAGACAGATAGACTGACCACGGGAGCTACAAAGGGGAGAACTGGTTGGCTCAGCTGAAGCGTTTGTATGGCAGTCCCTTCCAGAAAGACGTGTGCGTGACAGAGTGTCTGAGATCCAGCCAGGCAGAGGCAGCTCTTCCAGCACATATTATGAATTCCAAAATGTATAATAAATACACATTTTACAAAAGCAATATGTGTTTTAAAATATAATATATGCTAACAATCTTATAAATCACTGGGCTTGACACTAGTCAGCCGAAGAGGCTTCTGGGGAAATGGTGTTATGCATGTGCGTGTGTTTTTAATAATGTAAAAATATGTGTAATATGTTTGAAAAACAACAGCCAGAAACCCCTTCTACCTGCCAACTTTACAATACTTATTTCCCAGGAGCCTGCTGTATCCTAGACTCTCAGGAAAATAGCAGGGGGCTTAAATAAAAAGTATAAATATGAATAAGATGGGAAAGCTCCACCCATCTCAATATACATTTCCCTGATGGACTTGACCAGCTCAGGCTTCATATGTCAAAAAAATAAGCATTTTATGGTCTTCATGCAAAGGTTTCTGTAATATTATTACATGAGGCAGTCACAGACGGCACGAGAGGGGAGAGTTTTGTCAGATCCCCTGTTCTGACATACCCCATGGAGCCTTATGCGGTCATGGCGTGTTAAGGGCTAAATGTCAACCCAGACCATGCATTTGGTGCCCTTTGTCAGCTGGAGACACCCTTTGGATTTTTTTCAGGGCCAGTTTTAGTACTGAACGGTTTAATGGAGCTCTCCTACCGTTAGGTAGAAATGGGCACACTGGGATCCCTGGCTCTCACAGTTTGTCTCCACTGGATCCCTTAAGCTCCTCCGGTAGCTCCGTGGGTCTCATCTCCTTGGAGGTGCTGCTCACAGGGCATCAATACCCTAATCCTAATCCAGGGGTGGTGGGTAAACAGTGAACCTCACATGCTTTTCCACTCTACCTCCCTTCTCCTCCCACCCAACCAACCCAACTAGCAAAAGCGACAAGAATTTGTCAAGTGTTGCAGCCAAATTTCCAACACAGAAATGAGACAAGCGCCCAGATAAGTTAAAGTATATTTATAAAGAAGAATTCTACTGCAAAGTGCATACTGGAAAAACAGAGTAGGTGCATATATTTAAGTGAAAGGCTATTCATTCTAGTGTTGTTGATAATCCTGGAAAATAAAGAAGCAAAATAAATTTCCAACAATGAGAGATTCTTTAAATAAGTGAAGCTACATCTGTGCGGTGGAATACTATGCAACCATTACAGAAAAAACATTTAGGAATCTTGGAGAAGTTTCATGATATATTAGCTAATGCAAGAAAGCAGGTTACAGAACACAAATTTAAGAGGATTTTGTATTCTATTACATATGATACTGCCATCATGTGTTATTTATTGAAGGCTGCAGAGCACTAAATTTTCAACATGAGCCCAAATGTATAATTATATAAGATTATATATGTATATTTAATGTTTTCATTAAATAATCGCATATAATTATACATTTAATATATATATTAATATCCAATATATATTCAACTTACAGAAAATATTTAGAAAAATACACCTCAGAGGGCTTTGGGGAGTTTGGGGGGGGTTAACTTTTATATAATTTTAAAGGTTACTTTCCATTTATTACAAAATATTGGCTATATTCCCCATGTCATACAATACATCCCTGAGCCTATCTTATACCCAGTAGTCTGTACCTCTTACTCCCCCTGACCCCTATATGGCCCCTCCACTCCTCCCGACTGGTAACCACTAGTTTGTCTTCTATATCTGAGTCTGCTTCTTTTATGTTATATTCACTAGTTTGTTGTATTTTTTTGATTCCACATATAAGCAATATCATACAGTACTTACCTTTCTCTGTCTGACTTATTTCACTTAGCATAATGCCCTCCACGTCCATCCATGTTGCTGCAAATGGCAAAGTTTTGTTTTTTATGGCTGAGTAGTGCTCCATTGTATGTATGTGTGTGTGTGTGTGTGTGTGTGTGTGTGTGTGTGTGTGTGTATATATATATATATATATATATATATATATATGCCACATCTTCTTTATCCATTCATCTGCTGATGGACATTTTAGGTTGTTTCCATGTCTTGGCAATTGTAAATA
Organism: Delphinapterus leucas; assembly: GCF_059928025.1. Classification (NCBI taxonomy): domain Eukaryota; kingdom Metazoa; phylum Chordata; class Mammalia; order Artiodactyla; family Monodontidae; genus Delphinapterus; species Delphinapterus leucas. Next base: position 45,024,630 of record NC_143148.1, read on the forward strand.
ACACTGCTGTGGACATTGGGGTGCAGGTATATTTTCAAAGCAGTGGTTTTGTTTTTTTCAGACACATACCAAGGAGTGGGATTGCTGGATCATATGGTAGTTCTATTTTTAGTTTTCTGAGAAACCTCCATACTGTTTTCCATAGAAGCTGCACCAATTTACACTCCCACCAACAGTGTAAAGGGGTTCCCTTTCTCCACATCCTCACCAAGATTTGTTATTTGTAAACTTTTTCATGATGGCCATTCTGACAGGTGTGAGGTGATATCTTATTGTGGTTTGGATTTGAATTTACCTGATGGTTGGTGAGGCTGAGCATCTTCTCATGTGCCTGTTGGCCATTTGCATTTCCTCTTTGGAAAAATGTCTATTCAGTTCTTCTGCCCATTTTTAAATCAGGTTGTTTTTTGATGTTGAGTTGTATGAGCTATTTATATATGTTAGACATTAATCCCCCATTAGTCATATAATTTGTAAATATTTCCTCCTATTCAGTATGTTGTCTTTTCATCTGTATGTCTTCTTTGGAGAAATGTCTATTTAGATCTTCTGCCCATTTTTCTGGGGGGGGGGTTGCTTTTTGATATTGAACTGTGGGAGCTGTTTGTATATTTTGGAAATTTATCCCTTGTCAGTCGCACGATTTGCAGATATTTACTCCCATTCCATAGGTTGTCTTTTCATTTTATTTATGGTTTCCTTTGCTGTGTAAAAGCTTTTAAGCTTAATTAGGTCCCATTTGTTTATTTTTGTTTTTATTTCCATTACTCTAGGAGAGGAATCCAAAAAAATATTGCTGTGATTTATGTCAAAGGGTGTTCTGCCTATGTTTTCCTCTAGGAGTTTTATAGTATCTGGTCTTACATTTAGATCTTTAATCCATTTTGAGTTTATTGTTTTGTGTGGTGCTAGAGAATGTTCTAATTTCATTCTTTTACATGTAGCTGTCCAGTTTTCCCAGCACCATTTATTGAGGAGGCTGTCTTTTCTCCATTGTATATTCTTGCCTCCTCTGTCATCGATTAGTTGGCCATAATTGCATGGGTTTATTTCTGGGCTTTCTATCCTGTTCCATTGACTATGTGTCTGTTTTCATGCCAGTAATGTACTGTTTTGATGACTGTAACTTTGTGGTATAGTCTGAAGTCAGGGAGTGTGATTTGGAGGGGGAATTTGATACCATTTTTCTTTTCTTCTCTTTGCCTATCTGCATCTGTTTCTGCAATGAATAAAAACTGCTTCTTAGTAAAAATAAAATATGTATTTAAAAAGTATTTTAGTGACCTAGGAAAATAAGCCAACAGTTAAATGCTTAAAGTCTACTCCATAAAATAGAAATAAGGCAGCAGAAGAAATACTAAGTCAGCAGATGTCATTACAGTCTGCACCTCTGACCTCTTGTTCCTTTAGGGAACTTTCACTGGTGGATGCCCATGTTCTCTTATTCTCTGGGCACCCCATTCATTGGTAGTCACCCCAGGACCAGGCCTAGAGAGCTACAGGGAGGAGCCAGTCTCAGGTTACAAACTTTAACTCTTTTCACATTGGCAACTAAAAATGAGCTGTGCCTGAAAGTGACCCAAGTGACCCTTTTCCCTTGGTCTTGAAATATTTGTAAGTGAAGGGGATGGGGCTCAGTGCAAATAGAATCACTCATAGCTCTTTTCAGCCTCTTTGCTGGGTAGTCATCAGCCTTTTGTCTCTTCACTCATCCCATGCCAGGACCTTATACCTCATTGTCATAAAATAGGTAGAATGTCCTCAGGAAAACAATACCAAAGAAAGGATGAGAATAACATTGGTAAAGAATTTCCCTGAACTCGTGGATATGACATGAGGACAGGGAACTTGGTTTCTCTAGTGGTTATCTCCCTAGCATCAAGAATAGTGCCTGACACACAGTAGATACTCAATAAATCAATATTGCATGAATGAAACTGAGCATTAAAAAGACAAATGAAGGACTTCATCTGAAGGAAAACATATGCCAAGGAAAGGAAGACAATTCTTTGTAATTGTATCATGTTTTTAAAGAATGTAATACAAACATAGTTGTTTTAAAGGAGATCAAAGATCATAAAACAAGGAGGAAAGGGAGACTGAAAAGTTAAAGAGATTGAGGACAAAAACCCTATTATAGAACTCATAGGTAAATTAAAATAGCCAAGACTAAAATATGACTAGCTAAAATAAAATTCTGATTTAAAGAAAATGCTTAAATTAATCATGGAGAGTGCAGAGAAAATGTAGTTAATATGAGGGCAGTCCAAAAGTGATCCAACATAAAGATAATTAATGTTCATGAAGTAGAGAACCCACAAATGAAAATTATTTCAAAGATAGAGTAGTCAAAAGAATTCCCTAAAATGAGGAAATAACAGCACTGAGAATAAAAAGTGAATTAATTACAGACTGGTAGAGAACTACAAACCCTGAGCTGTATCCTGGTTAACATTTTGAACCTTGAAAACAAAGATAAATGGACTTTTTCTAAAACATAAAATGCAAGTCACCAGCAAGTGTATGGGATGGGAATCCAACAGCCTTTGACTTGGCCAAAGCAATGCTCATTGACAGAGACGTGAAATGATGTCTACTCATTATGGGGAAAAGAAATTGTGACTCCAGAATGGGAAGAAAGTACAAAGGATAAGTTTACCTAGTTTGTAAGTGTATATCTAGAAAAATAGAAGAGACACAATCTATGGACTTCAAAATTTTTCTTTAGAATTGCAGTTAGGCTTTTTCATGCTTCATTTTGGCATATCTGCTGAATTTCTTTGAGGCATCATTGTGTTGGGAGTCCCATGGGTTCTCATTTGGTTGTCTCCAAGTCTGGCTCCAAATCAGACCACTTAATCAGGTAGGGTG